>NC_072408.2:88112500-93112500 GCF_028858775.2 Pan troglodytes
ACTATTGTAGTATGATGGCTTGAGCTGGAAAGAAGAAAATCAACAGATTTGAGAGATTTTTTAAAAAAATGCAATTGACTACATTTGGTAATAGTACATGGACGTGTGCAGAGGAAGAATTAGGACAAGGAAGAGCAGAAGCAAAGAAGAAACCCACGTTTCAGGTTTGGTCACCTGGGTAGAAATCACTGCCCTAACTCCTATTACATTTTCTCAGGTTTTCTTCTTTATCCTAGAGTTCTTTCCTTATCCAGCTTCTGTTTATGCATTCAATTATTTGAGAAATGTATTTTAAATACTTACAATATGCCAGCATCTATATGTTAAAAATTCAAAGATTCTCCTCTGTTCAGTTCTCTTCTGAATTTTACAGAAGATCACAGAATCTCAGGGCAGGGACAATTTAAAAAGCAGGTAGTTCAAACTCTCAGCCAAACGTTGAATCCTCGATGCAATAATCCTATTATGTACATATGCCTGTCAGGTCAATATTAGACATAATTATGGTGAACAATTCCCTTTCAAGGTGGTCAATTCTTTCTTCCTACCTCTGTGATTGCTAATAATTCTCCTACAGTCAGCTCAATTTATCTGTACTAACCCCTGACTTCTGGCCCAAGGTCTTATCACAAGGCCATAGAGAACACGTTTGGTTGTTCATTCTGTTGGCAGCATCTATATCTTTGTTCTGTATATACCACATATTCCTATTTCTACCAGTCTTTGAAGACATGGCTTTGTGTCATCTCACTAGTATGGTCATGTTCCTCTGAACATATGCTGGTTTTAATACATCCACTTCAAGTATCTTTCCCAGAAACGAACACAATACCCAGCTACAATCTGGTAAGTGCATCGAATTTTGACCCTGTTACTGCTTTTACGGATATTGAAAAACATTAAATTATTTGTCAGGCATTGCTCATTTGCCTACCTTGTAGAAAGTTTTTTCTTAGGAGCTACAGGTAAATTATATATGTTCCCCTATATAGAAGAAATCAGTAAGTATAGTCCTAAAGCTGGCTGCAGTATTATAAAAATTCCCCTATAAAATTTCATCTTGTCAGATTTGGATGCCTCTGTAAAAATCATCCTTAAGCATATTCTTTATCTAAAAACTGAGCTATGCCTTCTAGCTTCGCACTTTGACAAATCTGATGTTCTTATTTAAATCATGTGTGAAAATGCTGGGTTATGCCACCTTCTGTTTCACTTAGTCATCATCAATTCATTTGTGAAGCCCCTTTGGTTATCTGTCTTTAGCTGGGAGAATGTCTTATAAATAAGAACATTAGGGTGCCTTTGAGTTTTCGGCACTTTTCTCATTCTCTACAAAGATTTAAAAAGTGATCATGAACCCTGAAATACTTAAATGCAATAATTAGTTTTCATGCCCATCTCTCTACAAGCTCTTTGAAGAACAGAACTATCTAATTCAAATATCAGTAATTTAAAACATTTCTTGGGACATACTGAGCAAAAGAATGAAAAATTATCATTTTCATGTTCTATTAATATTAATCCAGGATTTACATCAATTAAGATAAATGATAAGAATTTATTTAGAAAATGACATTATCTTCTAGTATATGTAACTATCTTGATTTTAATTTTTCATTTACTAATTTTTATTTTACTCTTTCCAGATCAAAAATGTTTCTCCTGGCAGAAATTATGGAGCCAGCACAGGGCTTCTGTTCTACTCACTTTGTTAATATATTAACATTGCACTGCTGGCTCAAAACAGCAACTCTATTCCTTTTGTGCTGTTTTCCTTCCTCTAAATAGATCAAATATATCTAAATATATCTAAAAGAGAACACTTTGGTTTTCCTTAGCTTTCTTTTTACTAACAAATTTCAGTGCATTCTGACCCTTATCCTTTGGATATTATTATTATTTACGTTCAGGGAATTCTTATAATCGTCCTTGGTTGAAGGTAGGTAGGGCTATGCATGATCACATGGCAAAGCAACAGCAGCTCTATTTTAGTGAAAACAGAGAAGACAGGCTTCTGGAGTTCCAAGTAGGAAACTGGGACATATTTTTCCAGAGAAATTTTGAAAGCATTGGTTTTAGGTTCTAAAATGTTGTATATTATTATATTCATTGAATTAGTTGCCGAGGAATTTTCCCGCAGTAATTGTGTCTGTACTAAATAAACCCTTGACTAAAATAAACAAACTGATCCAAGCACAAATATCTGTTCCAAACTAGGCCATAAAAGGATTTCATCTAAGGACTTCATTTTTGGAATGGGATGAAGGATAATATATGTGTTTGTGACAAGACTGGGAAAATCTCTCATGATCTCTTATTGTCAAAGTTTTGGGAATATCTTGGCTCTATTGTTTCTGGAATCTGTGAGATATCCTGGCTCTGTTGTTTCTGTAATCTGTGAGATAATCTAATATCATGCAAGTGAATCCTTCTTTTTGCTTTATCTACCCACAGACAGTTCCTACTGCATGCCTACAAAACAAATTTTTGTGGGGGAAGCACAGACTTTTACTTCCTGTGTATATAGAATACTCAGATGGGAAAATGTACTCAGAGCTTCTAACACATCTTACAAATTAAGTTCTGGAATACAGTTCATTTATAAGTTTAATTTGGCATATAGGCACTTAACGAATATGTATTAAATGAAAGAATATTGTGGAATTTCTGTGATACCTTCACATATAAATATTTTCCATATCATTTATTTTGCTTACAGATATGTACACTCTGAACCTGCCAAATGCCAAAGATTAAAAGTGCAGTCTCAAAACACATTAAAGATTACACACTGAAGGAGACCCTCAGGATTGTGATGGGAATAAATTAAGTAAATCTATAGAGCTTAACTTTTATGTCTTTGATATTCTAACATAAAGATTTATTGGTAGTAATTAAGTGTGACTGCTTTGCTTCAAGGATAAACTGCTTCTCGAGAGAGGATGCTGCTGATAGCTGAGTCGGGGTGTTAATTTCATTTTAATGATATTGAAAAATTAGTTCACATATGAAATCTATTTTCCTTTAGCAGTGTTATCCATTCAGAATACATAGAAAAGTCTAACATATAATAATATATTATTTGTATTGTAACTAAAGATTGAAAATGATAAATTAGTCAGTATATTAACATTCGTATGATATCTTTCAACTTTAGTTACAAAATAGAGAAGATTTCAGCATGGACATATGCTTTACTAAAAAAATTATATAATGTTAAGAGGCAAGAGAAAACATTAGCAGATAAAGAATTAAGTTAAATATTTCATCATTTATATTGCTGGAGATAAATAACAATTCAATGGATATTCTATCAATTTTAATATGTTCACTGCCTATTCAGGACGGTCTTGAGAATTAGAGAGGTGAATTACTGTTGAAACAGACATCCTCATCTTTAATCCCAGAAGTTTCTATAAGACTAAGGTTCTTGGAATCAAAATTGAGTGTAGAAATGTGAGTCCTCTAGAGTAACAGTTGTCAGATAGTCCAGCATAACAAGTCTTCAGTTTGAAAGAATAAAGTAGAAAAATGAAACAAAACATTTGAATAGACACCTACTTACGGCATTTCTGAACACCAAAGATAAAGCAAAAATAAATAAATAAAACACTCAGAGAGAGAGAGAGAGAGGAAAAAGAAATCCTACATGTTATATACAAAAGAATGGCAATCAATTGATCATTAGCCATAACTAGAAGCAAGAAGAGCCGTAACTTCAAAGGTCTGAGGACAAATTATTTTTAACCAATAGTTATATGTTTCGGGCAATTATCAACTGATGTTAGGTGTAAAATATATTTTCAGGTCTCTAATGACTTAAGGAATTTGCCACTTGCCCTATCATCACATTTCTAGAGATGCTGACATGTGAAACTGACAACTAAATATATTCCAGGGGAGAAAAGTAAGAAATTTAATGAGATATATAATAAAAATATAATTAACACTGGTGATTCAAAACTTGCTTAAGCAAGAATGTTGATGACATTAAACTTTATTAATTCCCTTGTAAGCTCATAGTTCTTGATTCTAAAGTAATATTATGTGGGGCTTATACCTGTGCAACTTGAAAGTCTGTGACTAACCAAGTCTTTCTGTGTCAGGTAGATTTAACTATTTGGAGCTTCCAGTTATGCTTTTTTTTCCCCACTATTTACCTAAGCCATGTTCTACCAGCTTTACTGGAAATATGGCTGACAGTTTGATTTCTAATTGACTATTTTGTCAGTCAACAAATAAATTCTGAACTTAGGCAAAGAAGAGAGTTTCTATTTATTGTGCCCTAAAATACTCAGATATGGTCTCTAAGTACAATTTGGTGAGTTGAACCTTATTCAGAAACACAGGAATTTCGGGGGGCCGGCCCATGTAGGTTTTAAATCTGAAGGGACCATCTATCATTCCATACAGTGTAATTGTAGCTCACTGTAACCTCGAATTCATAGGCTCAAACAATCCTCCTGTCTCAGCCTTAGGAGTAGCTAGGCTACCTGCACATGCCATCATGTCTGTCTAATGTATTTTTATTTTTTGTAAAAACAGGGTCTCACTCTGTTGCCCAGGCTGGGTCTCAAGTGCCTAGGCTTGAGCAGTTCTCCCACCTCAGCCTCCCAAAGTGCTGGGATTACAGGCATGAGTCACCATTACTGGCCAGTGTGGTTGGCTTTAATCGGCTATCCTGAACTTCGAAGCTTTTAGGTTAAAACATAGGCTGGAGAGCTAAGAATGGGAAATACGTCCTTAAATATGAGGGCGAAAGGTATAAAAGAAAAAGGGTGAAATTTTCAGGTCTGGTTGTTCTAAACGTAATAGTAAAAGAGAAGATATTTTTGTTAAATAAGAAGAGGTGCCTGGAGTTCAAAGAAATCCAACAGAGAGTGATGGATAAGATCTCAGAGAGTCATGGCATCCCCAGATGAAGTCCACATTGAATAAACTATGAAGAATTATAATATTAATACGGAAACTAAATATTGAGAATAAATGACTCACCCCTTAAATGTCAGGAGCCTACAGAGAAACTGCTCAAATTTTAAAAGGGAAAACCAATAAAATTACTGTGAAGCATTCAAAGAATTACAAGCTGAGTTTTAGTTTGACACAATTATTATAGGTTAACTATACTCTACATAAACCTGCTGGAGAAATTTATGGAATTGATGATGCTTTAAAGAAAAGTACAGCAAAGATGAGGCATAGTAAAGGCAAACTAGGCAGAGCAACAATAGATTGACTTTAGGCGGAGGTTACATGTTACTCTGATGAAACAACAACAGCAACTGTTTAATAATTCTCAGGAAGGTAAAGATGGACAAGACAAGATTTTCATGACTAGTGGGTGGTTTAGCAGATTCAATATTGTTGATTTCCTATTTCTCATAATAAGACAATAGAGAGAAATATAAGCAAAACTAATGCCTGGATCAGAAAACAAAGAAAAAGTAGGATTAAAGTAGGAAAACAAATCTTGTAAGTTGTTGTAACCTACGTGTGTTAAATTTACTGGATGGTAAGTGTGCCTCAAATTAAACCTTTGTTTAGGACTGCCAAGTTACAAATTTCTGAACTTTGCAAAAGTTTGGAATGTCTTAAATGCTGCTCTCTGAAAGTAACTCCCCCATATGGCTTTTTAAAAAATGTACCATAATTAACTCCTCTAGAGATTTCTCCCAATTAAATTTAAAGTTACAGATTGTCAATTCTAAATAGCTGCTATCCTAGCAAATTTGAAAATAAGATATTGTCTAGTTCTGGCTATCCTTGCAAAGACTAATGAATCTCTGCTATGAATTATGGGATAGTGAGCATAGCTCTGTTAAGTACTAAGTCTTGGAAACACCATTTTGCCAGTCCAATGGATAGAATTTAGAAACAACTGATAGGATAGCACAGGTTGCAACTGTGTACGTACGATCTGTAGTGTTCAACATTATGGAAAATGTTGCTTCATTTATTGTTTTTATTTATTTTTAAATAAAATTTACTTAAAATTATTTTTCATCTTGATAGAAGACTAGCAAACATGAAATCGGAACCCAGAAAAGAGTGTAACTCATTAAAGTGCACTGAAAGAGGATCCAGTTTCTTTAAAAAGAAAGAAAATTGGAATTGTTTAAATGAAATTTTAAACACTTGGACAAATCCAAGAATAGGCTGTCAACATTTAATAATATTAATAATTAACAACGTAAAATTCAATAGAAATAAAATTTGAAACCATGTAATTTAAAAGTAAATTGTCTATCTCTAATAAAACTCATTATATGAAGACAACTTACTCTCTGGTAATCCAGAAATCAAGCCACGGTGGCATGCAAATTCCGAATAGGTGTTAACAATTATTCATATAAGTCCTTTGAACACTGATTGCATATTTATGCTCACAGGGCTATTGCTATGGGATAATCAATAATAAGGGAAATACTTTTGTGCTTTCATTAATTAACTCTGACTTGCCTTGTTAAATCCATTTGAACCTAAATACCATTAATCCATGGGAAATAATCGTACTAAGAAATGTTAGCCATTTTTGCCTTATAGAATGTTCTTAATATTCTTCTTAATATTAAAAGCAAGTATTCTACATAACACATCTTACAGTTACATTTTGCCAATACATGTTGCAAAATAAAACCCAAAGTCAAGCATGGTAACATATTTAAGGGAAGAATTAGTATTTTTTTCTGACTGTGAGGGTACTTAGTAGTTGAGAAAAGAGTCTATAAAATTATTATCAAATCAACCCAATAATGTATAAGGTTAATGATAGCTAAACTTTAAATATGTTATTTTAAATCACTGTATAATTGAAATGTTTAACTTTAGTAGCTATTTAAAAAGATATTTCAGTTGGCTCCATCAACAACTAATGAAGTATGCAGTGCACTGCCTCAATATCAGACTTATATGCCATTGTGAAAGCTGTTCAGATTGCCATTCTTTGTCAAGTATTTCTCTGGGAGAAATGAGAATTAACTTTCAAGGGAAATAAACCGAGTCCATTAGTCAGGCTGGGTTTTGATCATTTATATATTTTTAAACTGGAAATCAACTGCCAACATTTAAAAAACTTAACAAAGGAAAGTATTTTTTAGAAGAATGTTTTTCTCAATAAATAGTCACGAAATAGAGTATATCATTAATTGGTAGGACTAAACAAAATGAAGACATTTGAAAAAGATTATGATAATATTTAAATATATTTTTGAGTGATCAGTAACTAAAGAATAAATATATATTATTGATTATGGCTGAGCATTTGATTGTATTGTAGAAATAATGATGTTCTCAAGGTCATTTTTTCTGGACAATATTCCTACTGAATTGGGATATATGTACATAATTTTTAGTAACTAGCAAACTAATAAACAATTAGGTTAGTGAGTTGTTCTGCAACTTGTAAGTATATACTTCCCTATTATTAGTAAACATTTACAAAGCAAGTGAGAAAGCAAAATATGAAGTCAATTGATTAGCCTGTATATTATAATCCTAAGAGCCTATCTGTTACCATGATGATGAGGGCAGTGAATATTCTTTCATAGGAAAGAAGGAAAATGTGAAAACCAAAAACACAATGTAAGGAATATTTGAGAAGAAGGAAAAGAAATAATCAACCAATAGATTCTGGAATAAAGAGAAATTGATTTACATTTAAAGAACATGTCCTAAAGGTGCCATTTTGTCAATGAAAATGTTACTATGTATTTTTAAAATGTTATTTTGGGACCTACTTGCTTTCCAACAGCTGCTGCAACTCAAAATTGGCCAATTTTGCAAGTCATTTAAATGTCCCATATTATATATGAATGAAAAGATACACTATCAATTTCCTGACAGATGCAAAACAATCTGCTCTGAGTCTAAAATAAGTTTATATTCAATCAGTCAGAGAAATGTTTCTCCTTTACTCCATTTCAAAGAGTAGATAGTTATAATTGCCATGAGAGAAAACAAAGCTAGATGGCATAATCTCATTTTATCAAACCAATCAGGTATTAATTTTGAACATCAATAGCATTGCATTACTTGTAAGGATTTTGAAACAAATCTATGGATGGTTACGTTGAAGAAACTGCTTATTTCAACTACAGGCCAAATATTTTTATACTCTTTTAAACAGTAGCTCATTATAACCAGGAAACGTAAGCCCTGAGTGTTTTAGGTAGTATCTGGAAAATATTGGCTTCAATATAGTTCTTTTGTTTCCAACCACTATCTTTTTAATTCCCTATAAATAATAATAAAGAATTGATAAAAGTTAGAAAAAGAGGGAAAAATCCCCAAACCTACTTTTTCTTTAGTCTTCGATCCTTCTCAGCTTGAGTTCCGAGTTTGCCTAACCCCAGGGACTCCTGAGCTGCAGCTTCAGTCTCCATAAAGCCTCCTGTGAAGAGAAGTAACTAAGTATTCAGATTATGTTGCATAGGTTGTGTCAATTCTGAAGTCAGGTTGTTAAAGGTTTAGTTGAGCAACTGTTTAGTATCACATTTTAAAATTTTCCTTATATTACTAACCCAAGATGCATAAAATGGCATGGGTACATACATAAACATACACTGAGAAAATGAAAACAAAACAAAACAGTACCTATGGGGATATAATTTGTTGCACCCAGTGGCAACATAATAAATGTGGCCTGTTCACTGACAAGACACTTAAATATACTGTCCCCAAGTCTTAAAGTCTGTTTTTATACTTTTCTTATGGAAAATAAGAGCAAATATCTACGCAGTGTGTGAGATTTGTTTATTTTTTCAACATGTGAAGTATTTGAAATATTTCACATATAATGGGATAAATGATAGCCAATTGGGTAGGAACTCAAGTATATGTTTTCTATTACAAGTTGAGAGAATGGAGAAGCATTTGCTGACTTCTAAGAGCTCTTCATAGACTGCTCCTGGAAATTTGTTCTGCTCTACTGGCTGACTCCTATGTCCTTCACTATAAATCTTACTTCCAGAACTTGATGTGTTCTGGGCAGGTTCTTGTGTTGTTTTTTAAACTTCATAATATTTTTTGGAAAAAGGCTAAATTTCTTCAAAAGAGCTTGATAAAAATAGTTATCACCAAGTAGGTCATAAGTTCTCATTTAGTGTCAACATATAATATGTATACCTTATATAACTTTATAATAAAAGGAAGGAGAAAGAAAAGTATAATGTACATTAAACACATATCACAGGATTTCTAAACTTACAAAATTAATTCATAAATTATCTATTGTAATTGAAAAATAAGGACTTACTCCTATGTTCTGAAGTCGAGCTAAATGAAAGTGCTCACTATTTTTAAATGAGTTAAGGTATATACTTTTTTTAATAAAAGAAAATTAAACTCCAGTTAAGGTCAAGATTAGGTAGAAAGATTTAAGCTAATATAAACTCTCACAAAGACTATGGAAGAAATTTCATCACTATATCAGTAAATAACTATTGAAGACAACTTTTGCTCTTCTCTCATTGTAGTGGACACTTCCTTACTTAACATTTGCAGGACTCGACCAAGATATGGTTTCTCTTTAGCAAAGTAAAATATCTTACCAAGGTGCCAGAAGCAAATTTTGATGTTACTGTTTTTAATAATGTATTTTACCAAATAATTTATAGTACTGGATAATATTAACTTGGGAACATTGATATAAATAAATTAATCTCATTCCTGATAACCTTTTTACTGAACTATATAATTTTTTAAAAGTCTCCTTTAATTAAAAACACATTTATTGCTGTATAGATCTAATTCAGAGATGTGGAGTTTGAGGGCCAAAATTTGTTTTAGTTATTATTCACATTTAATGAATACGGGTACTTAAATCTTTTTTTATTATGAAAGATTTTTCTTCTGGGTATGGATTAGGAAAGCCTTCTACTGGTGACTAAAGTACTCTTGGGAAACATTTTCAAATGGGAAATTTTCCATTATGTACAGTGAGTGCATATTTTCATTTTATTTCTCTCATCTGTATATTTGCCTTACTGTATATCAATAAATTATTATTCATAGTCTTCAAATAATAATAAAAATGTTTTCTTGAAATGTAAATGAAAATGAATGAGACACTTAAAAGTTATAAAATTCTTGAATGGTCCATATAGGGACATAGAGATTGATGAGGCAGACATATTCAATAAACAATGAAACATTTTCAACCACCAGGTGGTTAGATGAATCAGGCTTTTATTCTTCTGAGCAATATAAGAACATTTAAATTATGATTTAAATTTATTCATGTACCCAAAATTTTAATAGAAAAAAATCACATTTTTAAATAATAAAGCTTGAAATAAAAGCAAAGAAAAATCCAGGAATATTTTGTGAGTTAAATCTAGACATTTTATTTTCTCATAAATATAAAATAAAAAGCATGAAGAACTTAGAAATACTCGGAGAATTGTAAAATCTAGTATCTTTTTTCAAAGCATTTGATAGATAATTGGAACTACATCCTACTCAAAAATGCCAAGTACAAATGGGACGTAAGGCCATTGTAAGTAAAGCTATTTTTAAGCAACACATTCAGGCCAGTGCGCTTAACCAGGAGAAAAGTCCCAGCAAGTGCATATTTTCAGTCTAATTAAAACACTTCTGAGGGAGGACATTTTTTCACAGAATTGACCTAGCTGCTTCACTCATCTAATGTTTATCTTTCCACATACTTGATCAACTAACTGGTAAGGGTGACCTTAGCCAAACCAGCTTACTAATTATTTTACTCTATGGATGATTATCTAAATCCAGTGAGAGTCTGTCTCATTCTTTTCTAGGCATCAGTGGGCTCATATGGCTATGTGAACTTCAGAAATATCTATTTATCTATACCAATATTTTATTCACTCCCTACATGTGACTATTAAGCTCTTGAAATGTGCCTAATTCAAATGATGTATTATAAGTGTAAAATACACACCAGGTTTTGAAAACGTGGTAGAAAAATATATGTAATTCATAAATTTTAAGTGATCATGTGTTAAAATGAGATTATTGTTTCTATATCAGGTTAAATAAAATATAGGATTAAAATTAATCCCACCTATCTCTTTTAACTTTTCTTAATGTAGCTACCAGAAAATTTAAAATTACATATGTGGTTCACATTTGTGGCTTATATTGTATCAATGTTGGCCAGCACTATATACCAGAATTTCTACCTGGATACAGTACATCCACAGAGGGAATGTAAATGTTTGTGTATGTTGAGGGAGGGTGCATTTTTTTGGGTATTATAATGATTGGCACATATTGGACAGGGGACAAGGATTCTAAACATCCTTCATTAAATAGAGAACCTGCAGCTTGTTTCTTTTTTCTTTTTTTCTTTCTTTTTTTTTTTTTTTTTTAAACAGGGTCTCAGTCTCTCTCAGACTGGAGTGCAGTGGTGCCATCAGAGCTCACTGCAACCTCAAACTCCTGAACTCAACCCATCCTCCTCCCAAGTAGCTGGGACTATAGATGTGTGCCACTATGCCCGGCTAGTTTTTCTATTTTTTGTAGAGATGAGGTCTTGCTATGTTGCTTAGGCAGGTCTTCAACTGCTGGCCTCAAGGGATCCTTTGACTTTGGCCTCCCAAAGCACTGGGATTACAGATGTGAGCCACCATGCCTGGCCTAGCTTGTCATTCTCAAAATGATGAGTGCCTCAGAGGAGAAACACTGGCCTGTGGAAACTAGGGGTTACTCATTCTCCAGGAGGTCTATTAGGAAACTATGTGGAAAGAACACAATGAACTCCACCCCTTTCATGGCCTGAAGTGCTTGGGCTTGAAGGTTTGAGTCCCATGATTCAGCAGACTACTTACATAATAAATTGTTTATCACCTTGTCAGGGTCTGCCTAGTGGTTGGGCATGAGCAAGGCAGCATTCTTGCCCTCAAAGTTTTCTTGGCTATCACTCAGGCATCTTTACTTTTGTGAGGCCTTCGAGGACTTGAAATTATTGAGGGCAAGACCACTCCTAAGGTGTGACAGGCACTGTCAAGGATTTTTTTTTGCCAGCCCCTCTTCCTGTGTAAACAGTTTTGAACCACCAAAAAATCAGTGGGACAACGATCTACGGATTCAATCTCATACAATACCATTCTTGCCAGTGGGAGCGAGGGATCCAATTGCCAGACCACCCTCTTGAAAACAGGGTCAGACCACTGGCTCAGGATGACTCCATAGATGCGACTCACTAGGCTCCCTTGGGCATCTGGTTGAGTGCATGCGTGGCATAGAGTGTCAAAGAAAACCCTGAAGGGGAGACACAGGGACCCAGGCTCCTGCTGTTTGGCTGGATCGGGCAACATGTCCAGATGGCACTACTTCCCTTCTGGTCCCAGTGTCTGAATGGTAACTAAGAACATTTCGATGTTTCCCGTGATTAGACCCCGGGTCCGGGTCTCAGCTGGGGGTGCCTTGCCCAGATGGCACTGCCAGCCCTGAACTTTCCCAGACATCAGAGGGAGTCTTAAAAT
Source organism: Pan troglodytes (assembly GCF_028858775.2). Lineage (NCBI taxonomy): Eukaryota > Metazoa > Chordata > Mammalia > Primates > Hominidae > Pan > Pan troglodytes. The sequence continues at coordinate 88,124,962 of NC_072408.2, forward strand.
TTTTCAAGGAAGTTGCTACAAAATGTAGGGCTTGCGAAGGCTCAGGGCTCAGGGCACAGGAAGGAGACTCACATGCCTAGATCTGTGGATGGAACTAGTTGGAGGTATCTATTCATTTGGATTGTGAAGGTGTGGAAGTTGTTAGAATCAAAATGGAGTCACTATTGTTAAGAAAATCCTGGCAAGTAGAGCCAGGGAAGGCCATGAACAGAGGATTCTCATGCTCCTACGCATGATAGCAACAACAACAACAACAACAAAAGACCCTACGAAAGCCACAACCTTGCACGAAGGCCATTGCAATCCCATGCAAAAAAATATTTTTATAGGTATATCTGTCTGGCAATTGCCTGTCCAACCTCTGACTGGTGGCACTCTTGTTATTAATTTGAGTAGCCAAAGATAATTATTTCAAAAAATTATGTAATCTTCTTAATTTTTTGCCTTTAAAAATCTTTGTCTTCCTTTCCTTCCCTGAGTATACACATAGTTTATAGTTTACTATGACATACATATTCTTATTACAATGCTCTATTCCTAAATAAACATCTTTTCTTTTAGAGAGCATCTCTATTTGGTATTTAGGTCAACAAAGACAAATATCTCCCCATCTCCCAGTCCTTAAATTTCATTCAAAATCACTTATTTCATATTGGCCCTTGAGATACAAGTCTGTAGAAATTGCTTGACAAACCCATATTGCAAGGCCTCTGTCCTTCCATTTGTCCAGCAGAGGTCTCTGTCATTGTGTGAAAAAGAGATCTCTAACTACTACAATCTGCTGATGATTGGTGGCTTCATCTTTCTTTCAGTAGAACTGTCTTCATCATTAATAAATAGCACATGGTTTGTATTTAAACACATTTGAATTTATAAATTGTTACTTAATTGTTCAACATCTGTTAGTCTGTTAGCTATCTGGAGACTGTATTTATACACAGTGCCTGGCTCATAAAGGGTATGTAACAAATACAGTCATAATTGGAGCTAAATACTACTTTATTTAAAGAAAGACCCTTTCACTATGCAGAGCATGAGTCATTTCTAATGGACACTTTGTGGAATTTACATTGTAACTATTGGTTCCTTAGCATCAAGGAACAATCTAAATTTTGGCGTAAAGGCCGACACAGACACCCAAATTTTAGATGTAGAAAAATACAGTCATGCGCCACATAAAGACCTTTCTGTTAATGATGGGCTGCATTTATGACAGTGTTCCCATAAAATTATAATAGCATATTTTCACTATACCTTTTATGTTTAGGTACACAAATACTTAACCATTGTGTTACGATTGCCTATGGTGTTCAGTACAGTCACATATTGTGGATTTTTTATAGCAACAGGCTATACCTATAGTCTAGGTGTGTAGGTGGCTATTCCATACAGCCTGGGTAGGTAATAGGTTATATTATTTAGGTTTGTGCAACAAAATCCCCTAAGGGATGCAATTTTTAGAATGTATCCTTATCATTGAACAATGCATGACTGTACTTGTGAAATAATGCTGGTGTACTGCTGAAGCTGTTTTTGTCACTGTGAAATTATTTTTTTATTAAGCCTATTATAGTAGGTCAATGAGTTCAGACAATTATAATACAAACTGGCAGATAACCATAAAAGAATTGCCATTTAGAGGCAAAAAAAAGCTCTTTAAATGTGTATATTGCTTTTCATACGCATTTAAAGGAAACTTGCTAAAGTAGCCTTAACCTAATAATATATGCATTTTTATATATGCAATTGGGAATTCTGCTTATTCATAGTTAACATACTTTTCTGTTTTCATTGTTTTTTTCATAGCTTTGTTGTTTTGGCTCTATTTGATCACTCCCTTGTCTTGAATATCTCTTTGTCTTAGATTTGTTTCATCTTTTGCTATGCCTGTCAATAGCCTCTTCTTTATCCTAACCATTCACTATTGACATCAGCTAAGTTGGTCAGATGTGTTCTTTTTTCTTCGTAGTAATTATTAATAGAGCTCTGTGAAGACTCAAAAGAGTTGGCGTTTCTCAGGTGGCAAACAAATCAGTATGTTAAGATGGTATAGAGCAGTTAATTTCCCTAGAAATAGTAAATGTTTAAATATTTCTGTCTCTTCTCCATACACTATCATCATTTTTCTAAGCTGACAAACTGCCTCTGGAAAACAGAGCTCGTTTGCTTTAATCCTTAACTCTCACTTCTGCTTGGATGCTTGACCCTGGAACTCAGATCATCTTATTTCTGTGGTTGGCTCTGCTTCAAGATGCTGCCTCCCAATCTCTGCAGTTCCAATCTGTCTGTGGCTGGGTAACTTGATCTTCGGTGCTAATCACTTCCTTTGCTTCATAAGCTGGCATCACACTTCTGACCCAGCCAGTACCCACTTCCTATTTAACCACAGAAAACACCATTTCCATGACATTCGCTCTGGAGCTTGCTGTTTCACATAGTTTCAATACCCTTTTCTCAAAGATAGGTCCCGTTTGAGACTCTACCTTTACACCTTTTCAAATATGTAGGAAGATTGCACTTAGATGATCCTAGTAGAATCAAACATATACAGGGAGAGAAAGATTAACCCAGAACTCTCTCCAAACATTATGTCTGTATCTTGTATTAGAAAAATAATGTTTCTGTGTGATTTTTTTATTGTTGCCTTGAGTTATTACTTATTCATTTATATGGGATATCCTCAAGACGTTATATACTTCTTGAATAATCGTATTTTTAATTTCTTTATGTGCCCCCACATGTTCCACAGGGATAGGAACTCAATGAAGTATCTTTTGATTGAAATAATCCCAAGAGTTTCCTTTCCGGAGCATCAGACCAGGAAGTAGGAGCCAGGATTCACTATCAACTCTCTTACTAAGTAGCTGCTCTGTCTTCTGAAATCATCTCAGTTTCTATATGTATAGAATGTGGACAACTACATGATCCTCACATATCTTCTAGAATCTTTAGGCATACAGCTCTAGAAGTCTGTAATCTTAAAAGCAGAAATTTATTTTCATAGTAAATATTTTGTGGTGTTTGAGTTGTATAAAGAAGAGTTGCCAGAGAAAAGACTTAAATGTTAGAGATTCATAGATTCAGTATTCCTAGGGTTGAAGTAGATCTTAAAGATCATCCAGTCCAATCAGCTTTCCAATGCTTGGATCCTCTCCACAACAGCTCTTCCTAGTATTTGCCTAGCTTTTGCTCGGCAATTTCCAAGTGACAAATAACTCACTACCTCATAAGCCAGCCCATTTTGTATAGAATTCTGACACCCCACTGTTCTTTCTTACATTGAGATGAAGAATAATTTTGTACAACTTTAATACTTTGGTTCTAGTTTCGTATCCTTACTTACAATGAAAAGGACAATAGCTCTTATACAGAGCAACTCTTCAAATGTTGTGATCAGCTACTTGGTAGGTCAGCAAAGGGAATAAACACACCATTTACTTATGTTCTCCGAACGTGATTCCAATCCTCCACAGGTGCCTAAATTTCTCCTCCAACCTTCCTCCAGGTTGATGATGTGCCTTTAAAAGTACAGTAACCAGGATGCATTCCATTGCTTGGCTGTTCTTTTATCATAGCAGAGTAGAGTAGAAAAAACTTTCATATCAACTCTTATGTCTGTTAATGTGGCCTAAACTTATTAATCAATATTGACTTTAGAGTCACATGAATTTTTTATTTTCTTTTCTTTAAAAACTTGCTTCCAAGAACTATACTTTTAGAGTAGGAGAATTTAGATCCCACTTACATCCATTCTTTCTATTTTTGGTGGGGGGGATAGCATTTAGGGGTAATACTAATCTTTTCACTTAGGATTCCTCCCCTTATTAGTAATCCATCAATCAGATACCTGAGCTGTGGAAACATTCATATCCAAGTGATTTTGGATGTGCTGATCAAGAACAGAGTGAGTCCTAATCATGCCACGAGAAACTTTGATCCCAGGTGACGTTACTCCACTCATCAGTGGGCAAGGATTATTTAACCAGTTATAAATCCCACCTAACTGTTCCATCACTCAGGCCCCATTTTGACATCTTGTTCCCAGGGATGTCATGAGTGATGGCTTGCTCACCACCTTTCATTATCTGTTACTAAGTAAAGTTGCCAAACAAACAAAGGGCATTAGTCTGACACGGCTATTTTTAACATAGGTTAATTTACTTTGTTTCAAAATAGATTAATGCCTTCAGATAAAATTAAAAGTCAAGCTAGTCAGGACTGCAATTATTTATGCATGATCACAGATCTTAGGGTTCATAGCCACTGTTCCTAGTTCTGACAGGACAGACAATGTAGCAGATAAAACTTTTCTGGGCCAAAAATATAGTGAAGTTTTAGTTTTAAGTATAAAGTTTGTATTTGTTTACGTACTATCTTTGCTAAAGTGAAAATTCCTCGATGCCGATAGCCATGTCTTAGTCATTTTCCTAAAGTCCATAATTGGTACTCTGCATTTAAGAGTGGTTCAATATATGTCTATTCACTGAAAGTAGGAATAAATAAATTATTTTGGATTATCTATGTCTTCTCTCCCTCCACCAAAAAAAAAAAAAAAAATCTCAACTCTGGGTCATAAATGCCCTCTTGGTAATGCCTATATTCTGGTTGAACTCTTTCTCTTCAAGTAAACAGATAGAAACAAAAATGAGTTTTTGAATGGTTCCACTTATTTGCATATTCTATTCACATCAGATAAATCTTCATTTCATTCATTTTCTCTAAATTTATACATTACTAAACAAAAGTAACAATATAGATTCTATAATTCTCACTTTGGTCTTGGTGATTTTTCCAATTGTCTGTCTGTTTTGATGGATGGCATTCCTGCCACTGCTTTTACATGTCGATGCCACTTGCTTCTATCTATTATTTGTCATATTCTCACTTTCCAATTTTTGTAACAAATCATTTCATATCTGTTTTAGGCAGAAAACTCCCATTTCAGATACATTGCTTCTTCCTTAATCCACATCATCATAAATATAATTGTGTGTTACCATCCTCTGGAATTGCTTTGACAGTACACATCCTTTGGTGTCCTAACTACCTTTCCATGTTAGTTAAGACTGCACCTATTTCTAGCGTTTCAGTAGCGGTGTGTTTGGAATTGATGCTATGGTAGGTCGTAAAGTGATTGACAGATGAGGAAGGAAAAATGTAGTTGTGAACAACTCAGTCTTGTACATTAAATGCAGGGTAAAGATAAGTCAATATTTGGAGATAATGGCAAGATCAAGTGATAGCTTTTAAAAGTGTGAATTAGACATGAGCATATTTGAGCAATAATGAAAATATCAGAGATGCATTGCATATGGATGCATAAATTGAGGGGTGGGGAGAGATCATGGTCATTGTGCTGTCAAGTCTTAGCAGGATGCTATTACATCCTGAATCTATGTTCCAGGAAGTCAGCAGAAGTACATATTGGTCCTGTTGTCATGGGGATACAAACCAAACCTGTTTATTTAATTTTTCATCCTGGGATTTGTGACATTGAAAGACAATAAATGGCCAGGCACAGTGGCTCATGCTTGTAATCCCAGCACTTTGGGATGCCAAGGCGGGCAGATCACCTGAGGTCAGGAGTTAAGAGACCAGCCTGGCCAACATGGTGAAACCCCATCTCTACTGTAAATACAAAAATTAGCCAGGCGTGGTGGTGGGTGACTGTAATCCCAGCTACTAGGGAGGTTGAGGCAGGAGAATCATTTGAACCCCAGGGAGGCGGAGGTTGCAGTGAGCCGAGATTGTGCCACTGCACTCCAGCCTGGGTGACAGAGTGAAATTCTGTCTAAAAAAAAACAAAAACAACAACAACAAAAAAAGACAATGAACAAAAATACAAAGAAATAGAAATGACTCTAAAACCAGATCCCCGAGTAAGCTAGAAGGAATGCTTCCTCTGTTAGGTGGGTTTCCCTAAATTCAATTGTGGCCTTCAGGTAAACTTGGCTTATATTATGCTTTATTTTTCCTGAATAGTACTTACAAATGGAATTTGAATTCTTTACATGGAAGAACAAACCCTCACTGATTCATTTGAGTCTACATCACTCCTGTTTATTTTCTGCCCATACACTGATACACATTTCAGTTGGGAAATCTTGCTCCTACATTATAGGTAATAATAATCTAAATGAGAACTGTAAACCCTAGTAAGAACAGAATAATTTTTTCAAAAGATATATAAAAACTTGAAATCTCCTATTAGTACCGCAGCTTTTTCTATCCTACTTTTGTAATTTGAGTGAACTAACCATTTGAAAAGGATGTCATAAGAGAATTTTAAAATAAAATAATTTTGGTTGGTTTCTGTTAGGTTTATTCAGTTGCTTTTCAATACAGTGCTTCCTTTGAGTTTTGGGGTTTCCATACTGATATTGTCTATGCTAGTAATACATTAGTAAGAACAGACATATTGTTGCACATATTGAGTTTGATTCTTCATGGGTAGGAGTTATCCATACAATCACATCGACTGATCCTTCCTATCTGAAGTTTATGTTATTACCCTAGCATTTTGAAATATTATATAAAGCAAACAAGATATCCTCTCCAAATATTTCCCTTTGTGAATTACTACAAACATCTTCTTTGCTGTTCATCATTTCTGATAGAACCAAGGAAACATTTTCATAGTTTCATTTATACAGCTTTCCCTTTCCACACCATATTTCTTTATAGACATGTAGTATAGCTACTTTCAACTTAAGTCATGTGTCTCTGCTCTTTTGAGTTAAACCTTTTAAGAGTTATAAATCTTAGCACATGGTTCAGAATTTCAAATTTGGTACTTTGACATCACTATCTCTTTCCCGTAGTTCTTTCCCTGGCATACTATTCTATTTTCTAGTTCTATTTTTACTGGTAGAAGAAAGAACATTGGCAATGCTCCTGTGTTTTAGAATTTTCCAGATCAAGACATTAAAATCATAATCACTCGAGATTTTTCCCTAGGTTCCTCAGATGCATGAATAAGCAGTACTAGGTTGTAGTCCCTGGGTTTGAAAAATGTGAATGGTCTTTCCATCACAACTTGGATACCCCTTCTAGGACCAAAGCAGACCTAAAATTGGTAGCCCTTAACTAAAGTATCAATGGGGCCCATGTATCATTTCCTTTGGTGCAAATATGGTTTTCTGGAACCTGTTTAGACCTATGTTTTATTTTTATTTCTTCAAGTCCTATTTTCAGTAAAGACTTTGTTCTTTTTCCTGGAAGCTTTGATTCACCATTTATGTAGCTTCTACCTAGTTTCATAGGTATAGCATTTTGCTCCTGTCTTCCTCATCCATATTGCAGTCCTTAACAAGCTGCTGATTCTGGCTTTGTTTACACTCTACCTCTGCTATTCTATGAAATAAAGCAATATTACTCAGAGCTCAGAAACTTTCCCAGGTATAAACTGTGACCTGAATTAACTTTTGCTAGTTTCTGACTTTGGTGGGGTTGACGAGAATATAATAGTAATTGAGTTAATTCTTATCTGCTCTGACCTAAAACACACAGTCAGTGAAAATGAGTAATAAAGGCTAAGTTTCTCAAAAGTTCTATACTTTTCTAGACTTTAACTTATATCTTACATACCTTGATTTTGATAGAATATTGTTGGCAAAATTTCTAATGATTTAGGAATTTCTCATCAAAGTTAAATATGAAATAAAAATATAAAATTTTAAGTGATAAGGGCAATTAAATATATTTTAAAAGTAAAGTGTCAATTATGGCAACTAAGATGAATATATACGTTGAAATATAAATAAATATGATTATGATGTTAGCAAAATTAATACTCAAAAATAACCACTCACACTATAGTGACTGACACTGTAATATATTGGATATGACAGATCATTTGGTCAACCACTAGTTGTCAAATAAGATAAAACAAATTTTAAAATAATGTCTGGCATGTATATTTTAAATACAAAATAATCTGTGTCTCTCTTTTTTCCTCATGCAATAATATTATGTATAGCCTAAGGAGTTCCTCTACTGAGAAAGAGGAATACAAAAAGATTTAATTCCTTTGCTAGAGAACATATAATCACACACTGGCCACACATCAGTTTCCTGTAGCTTCCGATGCTTTGTGTGGGTTTCACACTATGGAAGCCAGGAAAGGCATTTTTGGATACTGTAGTCATAAATCTGCAAACATGAATATCGCAATCAGAAATTCTTTTGATGGTAGGGCAGAAAACTAAGTCCTGGAGTTGGGTATTCCTTGCAAATAATTATTACTCTATTTGAGAAACCAAAGGATGTACTAAGAAATTTGGATCATTCCATTCAGCACTTACCACTGTAGGTAGGAGTTTAATTCTTTCCCAATAATATAACTCTAAAAATTAATATATAGAAAGACAACCCCCCATAAGTGAAGGATATATATAATCATTTCAGAAATATCACATATTCTTCTGACAATTATGTAAGTATGTATCATGTATGTATATCTGCTTATTTCTAAATACATATTTAAGTAGTACCATTTCAAATGTACTGATCTATATTTTTATTCTATTAGTCACTGACAATAACTAATTATAACACAATATCTATTGCCCTATTCTTTTCCCCACATCCATCCCTCAACTATACACCATAGAGTTTATTAGGGGGAAGCTATGATAGCTTTAAGCAAAAAAAAATCATGTTCTTTACATTTTATGTAACATATTATAAAGCTTTATTCTAACTTTTTAAAAATTCTTTTTAATTTTTTGTAGGCTTATCAATTCTTTCAACAAAAAAACCTTTAAATCTACATAACTAAGCTTTTATACACATTCATGCTCTAAGTGGCAGTATACTCAATGGTTTTAAGCTGATTTTGAAACATTGGCACCACGATGAATATCACAGTTATGCGATTTATGAAGACATTATTTACCCATTAATAAAATAAGGTTTATACCACTAACATTTACTTTGTAGGTAACTGTGCCTGTCACAAGAGTTAGCATTAAATAAATTCTAGCTATTGTTATAAAGAGAGAAATAAAATGACTGAAAAGTTCACAATACCTTTTCGCTAAGTTTTATTAAGCATTATTCAGCTAAATTGAACATTTAAAGCTAATCAAAATATAAATTTTGTCAGGTAGAAAAGAGAAGAAATGAAAAGAAGAGCAATGAAATGAAATGAAAGATAGATGGATACTGTGACGTGACTAAAATGAGTGGCAGTGGAAAGTCTTAACACATGCATACTTACGGAGCTGCCCAAGTCGAGCTTTTTCTTTTTTACCAAACAAACGTCCTATTGAAGACTTGATTCCTTTCTTCTTGGGGGCTTTGTGAAGAGAGTCTTGGCTGCTGTTGGCACTACCAAGCCCGAGGCTTTCTGGCTCAAGAGAGACAGATAAACTACTGCAAAACACAAAAGAGGAAAATACATGCAACATCCACAAGGTACACAAAAGTCATTTCCTTTAAAAAATGCACCAAAGGAGGAACAAGCAGACCTGTAATTTCATTTTTTCCCCTATTTTCCCATGTTTCCTTTTAAGATATTAAATGCAGGTTTTTTTTTTTCAGCCTTTGGGCCCTGAAACTCCAAATTTCCATAAGATAAATTCATTTTCGCTCCGAATGGCTTTTTTTCTTTACTTTTTTGGTATAATCTCAAACTAATCAGTGAATATAGGCTGAGTTATTAACTGCATGATAAATGGCCTTCTATTATGGAGCACTTGATCCATTGTCTATTTATTTCTCAGAGTCTGTTTTTCTAATCTTAAACATAATGACCTACAGCAAGGAACTGAAATATAACTATTGTGAAATTGAAGCTGCTCTTCTAATCTACAGTTTTACTTGATTTTCCTCTAGCCATCGTTCCCTCTCTCAGTTTTGGAGCCAAATTCAGTTAATTTAAAATCATCTGGGTGCAATTTGGAAGCAACAAACCATGTATCCTCGTGATCAATGTATGTGTTTTCCTAATTAGAGTTCTCAAATATTATTTTAAATACATGTTAAACTGAAATGCTTTTCAAGCTGTTGGTTAAGTTTCAATTTCTGGTCAATATATTTGACACCGTATTAATAGGATGGGATCAATAGACATTGCTATTTGTTTCTATAGTTGTTAATTTTATAACACCACGATAAATTACTTACTTTTACTTACTCATGTGAATTAATTTGAACTCACATTCCCTAACCTTCAAGCAATAGCTTTTTATATGTTGAAATATACTCTTTTTTGGAGAGTGAAAGAAGTAATATTTTGAAGCTGAAGTAACTGATTTTTCCACATTAACAATAAAAAATAGTTGGAAAAAAGAAATGACTGCCAACACAGAAAGCCCTACTTTTAAAAGCATTTATTGTAAAACATAATATCTAGAAGATAGATATTTTTATTGAAGCATTCATCCTTAAGTCATTATATTTGGTTATATTAATTATGTGTCTACAGATGCTGCAATTGATGAGACAATAAGAGAAGATATATTTCAGATATAAACTACATGCTTAGGTATATTCATATCATCAGTGATTACAGAGATCTGTTTGCAGTGCTTTATGCATATGGATAAGACAGTATAAAGAATTGTGATGACAAATGACATATTTCTCCATCTAGACTTATCTTTTTATTTAATATTTTAGCCAAGGACTTTTTTATTTTCTAATAACTTTCTGACTGAGGAGTTATTACTGCTGGCAGCAGCAGTACCCACAGGATGCACATACCTGTCTGCTAAAAGGCACAATCATATACTTTTCAGACTTTAATTACGCTTATACTGCAATCCAAATTTATGATCTTGTCCTACAGTCTCCTTAGTTTTTTGTTAATATTTCTAGTAAGTCCTTCCTCTAGCCTGATCTCATTGTAATAGAAAATATCCACTAAAAAATAGAAGAGTTATTCTTATCTATATTGACCAATAATAAGACCACAAAGATACAGTTAACTTTAAAAATACAAATTTGATATCAAAGTTGAAATTTGGTTATTTCACAAGTGATACTGGGAAAGGGAAGCTGGAGAATTCTGGCTCAAATAATGTAAATTTTTAAGCAGTCTATTCGACAACAACGAAGGAAGAGGAACATTTTTGGAAGGAGGGCATTCAATGTGCAGTGTGCCTGCAGAGTCTTACCTTCGAGCATCATTGTGGTAGGAAGAAGGGAGAGTGTGAGTCATTCTGAGGGCTCTAGGGGTAGGAGGAGGAGAAGTTTCACATTTAATTGTTGCTTTGTCCTCTCGACCATCTTCTTCCACAACTGCAATCTAGAAGCAAAAACAATACATTCAAATAAACCCTTTCTAAATTTCAGTTGAAATTGACACAAATGGAGAATCATGAGAACAAGGCTGTCGAGTAATTTTAATACAAAACAAAACAACAAAACTTGGGGCATTTAAGTCTTACATACATAAATTCCCATTAAAGAGTTGGATTTTCACAAATATTTAAATTGGACACATTAAAATTAAAAAAAAATCATAGACCCACTACACAAAAATGTTTGATTAATAAACACCATAGATCAAGCTTTTCCAACCCACAGCCTGCTGGAAACATATAGCCCAAGACGGCTTTGAATGCAGCCCAACACGAATTCGTAAACTGTCTTAAAACGATTTATGCACGGACCTTTTTTTTAAAGTTCATTAGCTATCATTAGTGTTAGAGTAGTTTATGTGTGGCCCAAGACAATTCTTCTTCTAATGTAGCCCAGGGAAGCCAAAAGATTAGACACTGCTGCCATAAATCAACTAGTTGCTGACTATTGATCTATAGTGTTTATTGACATTGATCTATGATATTTTATAACATCAGAATATAAACTCTTTACAAAAAGGTATTAAACACACATTTGAACAATTCACTAACATATAGCATTATACATACTCAGGCTATCATAATAAAGACATCTTTTAAGTAGGGATTTTTGAAATGAGAAGTTGATAAAATATAACTTTATCAGATAAAGTGTTTTAAATCAGTCAGCCTAATGAAATTTATTACAGGGTATTTAAAATATGAGTTGTGGTTTGTAAGAAAAAAATCTCTTTTTAAAGAGAATAATAGAAGGTAAGATGGTAATGTTTTCAAATTGTTCCATTTTACTACCATGATGGGAAAACTGGCAAAGACATACAGAAAACCAAAAGAAGATGAGATGGGAGGGATTTCCTTAAAGAACAATTTAGTACAGAATCCAGAATGACTCAGGATACTATCCATTTTGTCAGAGATGAAGATATAGAGCTAACTTAAAATTTTTTCCAATGTCAAGTTAATTGTAGAGACATAGTTTTTACAACAATGCTGCATATTTTTCATGGCATCGTTGTGTATCACAATATGGAGAGATCAGGATTGTAGAAAACACAGCTAAAGACTTATGGCTTTAGAGTTCTGATGAAAAAAGTTCTTAGTATGGCTAAACAAAAATTTTTAAAGTTCTAGGGAAATATTTTGTTTGTTTTTATGTAAAGCTATTATGCATAAATGTGTTTACCTATAATAAAGACCTTGTAACTTTGAGGAACTTCATGAAATTGTCAGGACTTTTGTCACCCAATCTTAGGTTCCTTTTAACAGCTTAGGTAGGTAGGCATTTTTATATAATTCCTTTGCTCTATTCAACTAGCATATTGCCATCAGGAGAATCTTTTTCAATAACTGCTTTCGGATTGATTCTGATGCTGTGGAAAACCTTTTTAAACCCACAACCCAGCTAAACTCTTAAGTGTGTTTCTGAACTATTCCTAATACATGTTAGTGTTTTCACAGTTCTGTGATCCCACCATGACTCTTCTCTGATGGTTTCTGCTAAGCATGGCCATTTTTGCTGTCAGAATTTTGCTTCTGAAACATCTTATAAAATACCCTCTTTGTCCTCCCTGCCAGCCAAACTATACTTATTCCCAATAACAGCTTCTAAAAACAGCATGGCACATGTATACATATGTAACTAACCGGCACATGGTGCACAGGTACCCTAAAACTTAAAGTATAATAATAATAATAATAATAAATCATGTACAAAACTTTCCTCTGAATATCACTTAGAGTTTTGGAATCAGAGAGGGATTTGAATTCTGATTTTTCTTAAATGTTGAATAAATAGGCTGATTACTTACCTGCTCTAATATTACATTTCCTCATCAATAAAATGGAAGTGATATAATACTTTTCTTAATGTAGTCTTTTGAAGTGTAAATACCATCATTTATTTAACTCGTTCCCCTGATACACAAGATTTTTTTAGTTTGTGGTCCCTCTTTCCATGACTTTTCTCACAAATTATGTTGTTACTTCCTGAATTATTTGAGACTACATTTTCGTATAGAACCTTCCATCCTACCTTTCTATTTCTTACACCCATTAAACTTATATAGTCCTTTTAAGGTGATGGAGGTCAAAGAAAATAAGGACATTATACTTGGTAAATTTGGTAAATAAGAATGAACTGGTAGTGTTAAGGAGAAGAGGCTATAGGTAGATAGATAATAGCCCAGGAAAATAAAATGGTAATTCCATCTATTCAAGCCATGTAAGAATAATATAGATTCCTTTATTTTTTTTAAAAAAAGGACATAAAAGTTATCTGGTTCCAGGAGTGTTCCAATGTTTGGGTGTAAGCTGACTACCACATCTCGAAGATGCTGAGGAATAGATTTTCGCACTGAATAGAAGTTTGAATCTTTGAAATCTTTTTCATCTGATGTCCCATGAGTGCAAGCTCTACTCAATTATCTAATAAGATGTCATTTTGTGAATCAGAACTTCAGTTCATTTTGTTTCCCATATTCCATATTTATTCTCTTGATTTCATTCCAAACAGAAAAGCGGTGTTTCGAACATATTTTTTTATTTTGCATAGTCTTGATGCTCTGGCATCTGGAGAGGATGCTCCTCTAACCCTAGGGATAGTTAAATCCTGGAAATAGCACATCACTCACCTATAAGTACACCTTTCATATGCAAACCAAACAACTCACAGCCCATACTCTAAATCATCTTCTCCATCTGGCTCTTACTCTCCAAGAGGCAATATTCCTCTGCCCTAATCACCTGTGGGCCAGGCTGAGACAACTAGAGAGAGTCCCTACATCCTGAGGCCAGACAAAATTAATCAGGCTATCCATCCTAACCTGCTTATCCTGCCTTGTCTTGCCTTTCCCTAAGAGACCTCAGAAAACCTTCTGCCCTGCTCCTTCTGCCTCCTGACTGATGCTGGTGCTGTCCTGAGGCACAGAGTACTCTCTCCTCTTGGGAACTGTGAGTAACAAGCCATCTTTTTTTGACAGCTTTCTCCCAATCTGTTGTCCTCACCCTATCAAAATAATAATAAAATATTTGAAAACAATGAGCATTATTTATTATATATTAAATATTAAAACATTTGTACTATATTATATTAATAAATATAAATACTTATATTAAAATTTCAAATTACACCATCCTTGGTTTAAATATTCAATGGAAAACAGGATATTATGGTTCTTATAATCTAATTATTGCTCCAGAAATCATAAACAATTTTATCTTTGAAGTATTTTCTATTATAATCAAATTTAAACAATTCAATACACTTTAAATACTCTCAACTTTTTAATGTTTTATCAACATTCGACTAGAGGGAATATTATTTTAAAGCTTTCATAGAATAAAACAGTATTCAATTCGTAATGATGTAAAAGTTATTTACAGTACCTTTCTCCGATGTTTCCTCAGATCACTTGGCTGTGATTGGCAGTAATAAAAACATAAAACACAATTAATTAAGAATTAACAATCATTTGACCAAGTTACAATTTTAAATAGTGTCTACAACTTGACTATCATTTTTTTCTTCATTTTGTTATTTTCTAAATAAACATTTTAATTACTATAAAAGCACTCCGCCTGGTAGTTAAATTTAGAGAGGGAACTTCTCAGGTAACATAAGTCAGATGATTGTTTCCATAATGGGGCCATGTGTACAGGCACTGGATACGAGGCATGGACCCTGGGAAAGAGAAACTGTGGAATGAGTGAGTGAGTCTAGCTAAAAGAGTGAGCTAGCTAGAAATAAACGAGACTGCATCTTTTCAAGAAAATATTATTGGGAGTGAAGATCCAATGCATATACAAGGAGTTTATAAATTCTTGTTTTTGCCCCATCTATGCAGAGCTTTGGGCCTCCTTTGGGCAGATGTGCTGTTCCTGTGGGATCTCAAAATTTTGGGCATCCTAAAATCTTTCTCTTTCCCACAAATGCCAAAAGCATTTTCTTCAGGTTAAAAAAAATTACCCATATTTTATTTAAAAAAAATACAATTGGTGACAGAATTATATTAGGTGTTAAGGACTTCCTGGATTTCATTTCTTGCTTCTCTGACTTAGATATAAAACACTTTAAATATTTCTTTACTCTTCTAAAAATGCCTTATTTTTCAGTACTCTAATTATAATGTAATAATATTCATATTCCACTGATTTATTTACTACTAATTGTTCAAGAAAATTCATGAAAGCACTGGCATCTTTCTCTCTCTCTCTGTCTCTCACACACACACACAATCACATCTAAAGGATTATAAATATTTTATTGCTATGAAAGTAATAGCACTATCAAGAGTTATGATGCTTATGTTTATAAAAAGACTTAAAAGTGTAAAACTGTGTTGTAAAAATGTCAGAAATAAAAGCAATACAAAAATAATCAAAGTATTCCTGCCTTGAATGCTGACTAAATTTTATTCTGTGGTCCAGGATTCTTACTATAGGTTTGGTACTAAGTTGCTCATTAATACTATGTAGCATATCTTATATAGGCAGAAACTAAGCAAGAGACAATAACACTTTTAACTAACAAAATCAGATGAATGGTTCCTAAATTTCTAAAATAAGCAGATCACAATGTAGTTCCATATGTTTGGTTAGTATATCTCAGCACATTGGCTAAAAGTTTGTACTGTATCCAAGTGGAATCAGTTCTGATTAGCTGGGCATTTTTTCTGGTTGGCCATTGTCTATTCTATTTAAAAAACATTTTTAGTAGGAAGTTTTGGAAATGAGCAGAAAATAGTGGACTCAGCAGCTTAAAGAGGTAACTGTCTTCTTTTTAAAAAAATTCACAATTTTTCTTTTACATAAGTTTTATGGCTTGGAAGCCTCAAAATTGTTAAGTATGCCAATGCATATTCACTACAAAATCATAATTTTACCTCCATAAACAGTTCAGAATGTTTTAATCTTCATCATTGGTGTCATTTCAACATACTATATTTCTAGGTAATGACTGAAACAGAAAGACATGGTAGTACATGCTTTTAAATTAGGCAAATTTGTGGAAAAATCCAGCTCCATTTATTAGCTGTGTTGAATATGGGCACTCCATTTATACTCTCAAAACCTCCACTCTCTGTTGAGATAATGCCCTACTACCTCCAGTTTTGCCACGAGAATTAAATGACTAACATCATGGTATTCAGCAGTCATCACAATCATATTTTCCAGAGGTTTTATTATATATAAATATATATAATGAAATATATTTTATAATGAAATACATATATTATATATTAATAAATATATTTTTATAATAAAATTTTTTAGAATGGGGAAATTTGACTTTTTCTCAGTTGCATTCAGGAAACTTCCTAATTTAGGCTTCCATCTTCTAATCCCAAATATAAAGATAAATGAAATAAGGAATTAATGTATACATGTGAAAATGTGAATATAAAATCTAAAACAAAATTAGGAATTAGTAGCTGTTGCTTTTTATGGCTCTTAACACAAATAATGCAAGAAATTTATGTTATATATTGAAAAGTTATAAAACTCTATCTTGGTGTATTGAAGCAATTATAATACTAAGTTTTGTTACTTATTATGTTAAAAACACACACACACAGAGTCCAAAGTGATTTCCTCCGTATGCCATCAATAAAAATATACTTAATGGTTTAAGTCATTCAATTTTTTAAAAAAAATTATTTTATTTTATTTTTTTCAAGAAGGAATCTCACTCTGTTGCCCAGGCTGGAGTGCAGTGTTGCCATGATAGCTCACTGCAGTCTCAAATTCCTAGGCTCAAGGAATCCTGCTGCCTCAGTATCCTAAGTAGCAGTGACTACAGGTACAGACCACCAACACACCCAGCTAATTTTTTTTCTTTTTTTCTTTTTCTTTTCTTTTTTTTTGAGATGCGGTCTTGCTATGTTTCTTAGGCTAGTCTTGAAATCCTTGCCTCTAGGTAATCCTCCTGCCTCAGCCTCCAAAAGCGCTAGGATTATAGCTGTGAGCCACTATGCCCAGCAATTCATTGACATTTATAATGTGCTATTTAGATTTCTGCTCTACCATTGACTTACTATTTGACCCTTAGAAAGTTACAGCACCTGTGTGGGTTACCATTTCTTCATCTCATAATGGGATTCATAAATGTACTGATCACATAGGGATGTTGTGAATAAGAAAAGATATAAACAATAAAATACACAGAAAGTACTTAGACTAGAACAAACACCCAGTTAAGTTTTAGCTAAAGCATCATTAATCTTAACAGGAGGCAAAGGTTCTCTGGACACATCACCATACCAGTGTCATGACTCCCATCCGATCCATTTCCCTGGCAGGGCTTCGAGGGGTGAGCTTTGGAGTTGAGTGTCCACTGGGGGGAGATGAACTGGCCAGCGATGAAGCTGTAACAGAGGCAGTAATGGAGGTACCTGGGTGGACCCTTGCCAAATTCAGGCCTTCGAGGCTCACACTAGCCACTCTATTTTCAATTTCTTCAGCACGCAACTCTGTAGATTCTTTTTCTTCCTGAATTAGCCTGAAAGATACAGTTTAATTATGATCCATATATAATTTAATATGGATCCATTATATGCTGCTGTAAGGATCATTGGAATTCACATAATAAATCAGTAGAAACTATTCTTGAACATTTTACATCAAATCTAATTTTTTCATCTTTTTTTTTTTCTCTAAATAGTGTAACTTTCAGTAAATTCCAGGGACTTCCTGGCTGCAGTTTAGAAAATTGTTTTCAAATGATACATTTTTTCCTGACAACTTCCAGTTTTACCTTCTTTGTATACTACCACCTGCTAAAACTATTTAAAAATCTTGAACCTAATTAATTTCTACCATTAATCCTAACCTTACATTTGACCTCAGGAACCACTAAAAGAGACTTTAGAAACTCAGCCTTGAGATGGCAAAGGACTAGCAATAGCTTAGAAAAAGTGAAAGATTATAATTACATGTAAATATCCCTCTTAAGATTCAAAGTCATTGAATCTTACCTCCTACCTAATGAAAAAGTTTAAATGATAGTATCCTCAGTAAATGGTCATTCACAATTAGCCAAATAAAACCCTGAGTCTTTTCTTAATATTAATACTTAGCTAAGCCTCCTTTAAGTAAGTACCAGAAAAGGTAATAATGTGAAAATATAGTTATATAGATAGATGATGAATACATAAATAATGAAAAAGTAACTTGGAAATAAAACTAGGCCGGGAGTGGTGGCTCACGCCTGTAATCCCAGCACTTTGGGAGGCCGAGATGGGTGGATCATGAGGTCAGGAGTTCGAGACCAGCCTGGCCAATATGGTGAAACCCCGTCTCTACTAAAAATACAAAAATCAGCCAGGCATGGTGGTGCATGCCTGTAATCCCAGCTACTCTGGAGGCTGAGGCAGGAGAATCGCTTGGACCCGGGAGGCAGAGTTTGCAGTGAGCCGAGATAGCACCACTGCACTCCAGCCTGGGTGGCAGAGTGAGAAAAAAAAATTATATAAATTATTTATTACAAAGGCACAAATAGGAAAGAGCTTTAGCTAGGTTGTGTAAAAATCCTATTTGAATCCTGAATTAAATCTATACACATTTTGTATGTTGTTATAATGAAACTGTGTACCAGTATAGTTTGATAAGGGGGTCGTAAAATTCTCCTGAGCTATTTTGTTCTTGATTACAAATGGTTTATTGGGATCCCCTCTTATATAGAACCTGTACCTTCAAGTTTATGATCACTTCAAAGTTTTCTTTTTACATATTTAGAATGGAGAATGTAATTTATTTGCTAAATTTATTCGCTAAATTTATTCAATAGGAAATACTTCTCTGGTGTACGTTTACTATGGGAAGTTGAGCTACATTTACTCACCTGTTTTTATATGTTCACCAGCTCTTTGATTATTAACTCACTGCTTGTGTCTTCACTAACTATTCTGTAAATCTTTCAGTTTTTAAGTAGTATGTGTTTGCTGGCCAGGCAGAAAGTACTTTGGTAGTCTACTTACATGTCATTGGAATAAGTGATCTTTGTGATTTTAATAGGCTGTTTAAAAATCTTACAAAGTATGGACTTAAAATCTAATCATATATGTTTCACAAAGATTCATTTTGGTTAAAACATTATGAGGCACATTTACACTTAATTATGATCTTTCACTTAGAAAAAGAACATGAATTCTGTTACTCTCAAAGTTTATTTTCATGAATGCATTTTTTAACTTCACCCCAAGGTCAGAACTCCAAAGAAAGGTTTAATCAAGTAACATAGTACATAGTAACGTAGCTTAAAACACATTTGAAAGAAAAAACTATCTTCACCCTCAAAAAATAAAAATGTAAAAAAAAGAAGAAGACATTTTGTACTTTTAAAATACTTAGTAGAAAAATGACTCCTAGAAATTTTTTCTGGTGAGATGTAACATGGTTATGCTGTACGCAGAAATTTTGGTTATTAACTTTAGGTATTCTATAAATTGTACAAGACAGCCAAACCCAGAGGAACAAGTTGGGTAAGAGAGTACATTGAAGTTTAATTTAACAGACAATAGTAGCTAACTATAAAAGCACAGATGAATGAACATTGCTGTGGCAAATGAGTTTGAAGTAATTTGAATCAGTGAGCTGTGAAGACAGAAAACATGCATTTTTTAATGGCTAGATTAGTTTATGAAAGAAGAAAAATCTTAATCACAGAAAAATTCTGGTTGTTATTAGCAGTTCACCTGGTTTGAATCAAGATGACTATTTCTTTTAAATGTGATATAATATCATTTCATGTATTTTTAAAATCTTACAAATAAACAACTATATTAACCTACTGGCCAAGATTGTTACTAGAAATTACTACCCTAATGTTACAAAGCTAAGAGTCACTGAAGAGAAATAGCTTGTTATGGAGGGTGTGTTGATCTCTTTGGTGAAAATAAATATCACAAGAATATAGACTTGATTTCAAACTTAATTTGGTAAATTCGACCATTAGCTGAACAGCCTCAGAAAGTGTTATTCCGTTAATACTTGTTTTACATTATTTTTCTATTTAGAGTAATCAAATATTCATGAAGCACTTTCTAAATATCAAGCGAAGTGCTAAGACCTACAAATAAAGGTGAGCAAAGCCAGATACATTTCTTGCTCCTGTATAAAAGTTACAATCTAGTGAAGGTAAAGAACTGAAGGACAGTACTACGTTCCTTGAAGAAGTGATGGAGGAGCTGTCCATGGTGAGTAAGGGTAACATGAGTGAAATGTTAGGGTAGAAGGGTGTGGAATGACAGGAATGTTCCAGAAGAAAGGGATGACACAACAAAAGAAAGAGCATGGAACATCAAGGAACTAGAAAGTAGGCAAGGTAAATGGTTAGAGAATGGTGAGACAGGTGAGGTATTGTAGACCATATTAAAAAGTGTGGTTGGTATCCTAAGAACAATTGAATGGTTAGAAAAAGGGGGATTACATAAACACATTTGTGTGTTTAAAAGTCTTCTCTGGCTGTAGTTAGGTTGGTATATGGAGAACTAGCATACTACAAAGAAACCAGACAGTAATGGTTATTGTCATACAGGTAAAAAACTATTCTAAAGTGCAGTAGGGTGATGATAGGTAATTTGAATAATAGTAGAAGGAAGCCAACTGATTTAGCTAGAGCCAGAAAGAAAAAAGAAAGGCATTGTTCAAAAGACTTAAAACCTGTTCACCCGTTGAAAAAACAAGTTAAGAATGGTTTGTTGATATTCAGAAGAACACAAATCTACCTGACACAATTGGGTTCATCACTGGGGTTAGTCAAGGAAATGACAGAAAAAGCTGATGTCATTGGAATTCAAGAAACCATATATTAAATTAAAATAAAAGTATCAGAGTGCCAACATTTCTCAATATTTGAAATGTTAATTTGTCCAATTTCAATTGTAATGAAAACCATCTATTATTAGGGTACTATATAGCAACAGTACATTTTTTTCATAACTAGTATGAAATAGTTCATATCACCATATGTTTTATTGCCTTTGAAATGAAAATATAATAAAGATATTTGTTAGGCTATAATATTAAATTATGTCTCACAGATATAGTAAGGCTTTTATATGTAAAGAATGCAGATGAATTTGGTCCCCATTTACTTAGAAAATGTTCACACATATGTCCCCAAAATGCTAGGGGATTTTTAATGATCAGCCTGATTTGTTATAAACTTCAGCATTAATATGTGAAAAATGTATTTTCACTGATGTAAGAATATTAATCATAAAAAACTCTATAAGAATTGTGTCTCAGTTTAAGATATGGTAGCAGCCCAACTTCAAACGCAAGTTTTAGGCACCAGTGAATACAATTAAACAGTCACAAGCACTAAGATTAACAATCTGAGGCTGGGTGTGGTAGCTCACACTTATAATTTCAGTATTTTGGGAGGCCAAGGCAGGAGGATCATTAGAGCCCAGGAGTTCAAGACCACCCTTGGCGAGGGAGACTATGTCTCTACAAAAAATTAAAAAAAAAAAAAAAGACAGGCATGGTGGCACATGCCTATAGTCCCAGCTACTTGGAAGGCTGAGGTGGGAGAATTGCCTGAGACTGGGAGGTTGTGGGCTGCAGTGAGCCAGATCTGAGTTATGGCACACTAGCCTGGGTAGCAGTGTGAGACCCTATTTAAATAAAAAAAAATCTGAATTTTCATGCAATATATTAATACAGAAATGTAATTTTTATTACTAAGAATAGTAGTAATATGTTTGGTTTATCCCATTTAAAGGCATTAACTTTTATTTTTTCTCAAGTGTTCCAGGCAGAGAAGAGGACTCTATCCTGCTTTCTGCATTTGCTTTGCTATGAACTGAATTTTATCTCCCACCTTCAATTCATAGGTCAAAGCTGTAAAGGCCAAAGTGACTGTATTTGAAAATAGGATCTGGAGGAGGTAATTGAGGTTACATGAGGTCTTCCATAAATCTTTCTTTAGTAAAGGCTCTCAGATCCCTTAAAAGTATTTAAAAATTGGAGTGAAATTAATTTGCTGTTCTGAAAAGTTCAAGATCAAGGTTCCAGCAGGGTTCCGTTTTTGGTAAAGGCTCTCTGTTCCTGGCTCCAGGAAAAGGGAAAGGTGGGTGGGCAGTGCAGGGCAGAAAGAGAGAGAGAGAGAGGCTTAATTCCATAGAATTAATATATTAATGTTCTATCTCTCTCTCTCCCCCCACTCTCTTTCTGCCTCCCACTGCCTGCCTCACTTTCCCTTTCCCTGGAGCCAGGAAGAGAGCCTTTACCAAAAACTGAACCCTGCTGATACCTTCATCTTGGACTTTCCAGCCTCTAAAACTGTTAATGTTAATAAACTTCCAAGAAACACGCTGTCCCTGATATAAATGGCATAAAATTGACAAAAAGAATGGTAAATTAATTTCACTCCAATGTTTAAATATTTTAAGGAATCTGAATGCACATTAATTTGCATACTATTTGGTACCTTTACTGCAGTATGTAATGTATCTGAAGAATGTACGTGATTACCACACACACTTTCCCTTTAAGTAGTAAATTTTAATTTAAAAAGTGCTTTAAAATTCACTGGAGAAAGTTTCGCCTTTAACTTATTCTTCTGTATTGTCACTGATGTCATTAATCTTATATGTTTCATGTATGTTCCTTACAAAGGCTGTCCTAATATTATAAAGGAGATATACAATATCCTGGGAATCTTCTGAAAATACACATTCTGATTCGGTGTGTACGGGGTGAGGTCTGAGATTCTGCAGATCTATTAAGCTCCCAGTTAATGCTAATGCTTCTGATCTAGTAATTACATTTTTAGTACAGTATCAAGGTCTTCTAATTTCTTGAAATCATCAGTACTAATTGAAGTTACCTGATTTCTTTGTTGATGGCATCCAATTGTTCCTGAAGCATCATGGCTAGCGTCTGGGCATCGGAATGACCACTTGGAGAGAGAAGATCCATTGAGCTAAAAATTGTTTCTCTGTCATCATCATCAATATCAGACATTTCAGTGTCACTTTCAAAAGGGTGGCTGCTTAGTACTCCAATCTGCTGAGTTCTATTCCACTCGTGATCCCCAAGAGATTTCACCTGAATGGTGAATGAAAAAATGCAGAATATTTATCATATTGCTCATTTTCAAAGCATTAATCTCAAAGACAGCAACAACAACAACAGGCATGCTTTTACAACTGACCTTGCAAAAACTGAACCAATTATTAACATTTTAATTTATTTGCTTCCATAAAATAGTTCCTTGACATCTTAAGTAATGTGAGGGATTGTCAGTATAAATATCAAGATTTTAGTAGAAATAAAGATGATAAACTTCTATATGATTTATAGTTCAATCATATTCCAAGGTAACAATTACTTTAAAGCATGTATTTGTAATACTTTTCCTTATTTCCAAATATAACAATCTATTTATTTGTACTCAAGCACTCATGACTTAAACTAATTAGTCTTCCTATATTTTCTTATTATAAGCTCAGACCACTAATATTATCACATAAGAAATTACACAGGAATTCTCTTCACAACATTTATTTACATCGATTCTAACAAAATGTTATTTAAAATATTGCAAAATGATGTACAGGTATACTCCACAGAGATTTCAGGGTTAGTTCCAGCCCACCCTGATAAAGTGAATGTCACATTAGAGTCACACAAATTTATTGGTTTCCCAATGAATATGAAAGTTATGCCCATTCTCTACTGAAGTCTATTAAGTGTATAATTGCACTGTGTCTAAAAAATGAACATACCTTCATTAAAAATACTTTATAGCTAAAAAATACTAATGATCATCTGAGCCTTCAGTGAGTTTTAATCTTTTTGCTGGTGGAAGGTCTTGCCTTGATGCTGATGGCTGCTGACTGATAAGGGTAATGGTTACTGAAGGTTGGGTGGCTGTGACAATTTTTAAACATAAGACAACAATGAAGTTTGCCACATTGATTGACTCTTTCTTTCATGAAAGATTTCTCTGTAGCATGGAATGAAGTTTGATAGCATTTAACCCACAGTAGAACTTCTTTCAAAATCGGAATCAATCCTCTCACACCCTGAAACTGTCTTATCAACTGTGTAATCTAATATTTTATATCCTTTGTTGTCATTTTAACAATGTTCACCAAGAGTAGTTTCCATCTTCACTGGGAGTAGATTCCATCTCAAGAAACCACTTTCTGTTCATTCATAAAAAGTAAATCCTCATCTGTTCAAGTTTTATCATGAGATTGCAGCAACTTAGTTTCGTTTTCAGGCTCTACTTCTAATTCTAGTTCTCTTGTTATTTTCACCACATTTGCAGTTACTTCCTCCACAGAAGTATTGAGCCCTTCAAAGTCACCCATGAGGGTTAAAATCAATGTCTTCTTAACTCTTATTAAGTTTGATTTTTTTTTTTTTTTGAGAGGGAGTCTTGCTCTGTTGCCCAGGCTGGAGGGCAGCGGCTTGATCTCGGCTCACTGCAACCTCTGCCACCCGAGCTCAAGCTATTCTCATGCCTCAGCCTCCAGAGTAGCTAGGAATGCAGAGGTGCACCACCACACCCAGCTAATTTTTGTACTTTTAGTAGAGATGAGATTTCACCATGTTGGCCAGGCTGGTCTCGAGCTCCTGACTTCAGGTGATCACCTGCCTCAGCCTCTCAAAGTGCTGGGATTACAGGTGTGAGCCATTGAACCTGATCAAGGTTGATGTTTTGACCTTCTCCCATGAGTCATAAATGTTCTTAATGGCGTCTAGAATGATGAATCATTTCCAGAATGTTTTCAATTGGCGTTGCCCCAATCCATCAGAGGAGTCACTACCTATGGCAGTTATAGCCCTATGAAATGTATTTCTTAAGTTATAATACTTGAAAGCCAAAATTACTCCTTTATCCATGGGCTACACAATGAATGTTGTGTTAGCAGGCACGAAAAAAACAATCTCTTTGAGCATCTCTGTCAGAGCTCTTGGGTGGCCAGGTGCATTGTTAATAAGTAGTAATATTTTGAAAGGAGTATGTTTTTCTGAGCAGTAAGTCTCAAATCTGTGTTTAAAATATTCAGTAAACCATGCTGTAAACAAATGTGCTGTCATCTAGGCTTTGTTGTTCCATTCATAGAGCACAGGTAGAGGAGATTTAGCAGAATTCTTGAAGGCCCTAGGATTTTCAGCATAGTGAATGAGCATTGGCTTCAACTTACAGTCACTAGCTGCATTCATTCACCCCTGTCCTCTGAGTCTTTGAAGCCAGTCATTTACTTTTCTTCTCTAGATATGAAAGTCCTAGCTGGCATCTTCTTCCAATGGAAGGTGGTTTCAGCTACATTGAAAACCCATCGTTTAGTGTAGTCATCCTCATGAATTATCATAGCTAGATCTTCTGAATAACTTGTAACAGCTTCTCCATCAGCCCTTGTTGCTTCACCTTGCACTTTTATGTTGTGAAGATGGCTTCCTTCCTTAAACTTTATGAATTGAACAACCCTCTGCTAGCTTCAAAGTTTTCTTCTGCAGCTTCCTCACGTCTCTCAGTCTTCATATAAATGAGGAGAGTTAGGGTCTTGCTCTGGATTATGCTTTGGTTTAAGGGAATGTTGTGCATGCTTTGATTGTTTATCACTAAATGATCAAATTTATGTAGACCACCAAAACGTTCTCCATACCAGCAGTAAGGCTGTTTTGTTTTCTTACTTGCGTGTTGTTTCTTATTTTCCTTCAGGAACTTTTCCTTTGTAGTCACAACTTGGCTGTTTGATGCCAGAGGCCTAGCTTTTGGCTTAACTCAGCTTTTGACATGTCTTCCTCACTAACTTTAATTGTTGCTAGCTTTTGACTTAGTGAGAGATGTGCAACTCTTCCTTTCATTTGAACACTTAAGGCTATTGTAGGGTTATTAATTGACCTACTTTCAATATTGTTGTGTCCTGGGGAATACAAAGGCCCAAAGAAAGGGAAAGCAGTGGGAAATGGCTGTTGGAGCAGAAGCACACACAACATATAGATTAACTTCACTATCTTATATTGGCATGGTTCGTGGTGTGCCCAAATGATTACAATAGTGACATCAAAGATCACTGTTCACAGATCACCATAACAGATATAATAATAATAATAAAAGTTTGAAATATTTCGAGAACTGGTAGGTGCAGTGGCTCATGCTTATAATCCCAGCACTTTGGGAGGCTGAGGTGGGCAGATCACTTGGGCACAGGAGTTTGAGATCAACCTGGGCAAGATGGTGAAATCCCATCACTACAAAAAATACAAAAATTAGCTGGGCATAGTGGTGCCCGCTTGTGGTCCCAGCTACTTGGGAGGCTGAGATGGGAGGATTGCTTGAGCTCAGGAATTCAAGGCTGCAATGAGCCACGATCGTGCCACTGCACTCCAGCCTGGGTGACAGAATAATACCCTGTCTCAAAAAAAAAAAAGTATTGTGAAAATTGCCAAAATATGAGACAGATATAGGGAGTGAGCACATGCATTGAAAAACTAGCATCCATAGACTTGCTTGAGGCACGGTTATCAGGAACCTTCAATTTGTAAAAAACTGACAAACAAACAAACATAATGCTTGTGAAACACAATAAAGCAAAGCACAGTAAAACAAAGTATACCTGTAATTTTTAAGCCCAAGGCATGCTAATTTACATGGTTATGTTTTTTAAATGGATACTAGAAATCTTCCATTTGAAGTAAGCAATTGACCAGTGTTTTTCAAGCTGTTATCTGAATGTATGAGGAGGCTGAGCATAAAAGCCAGATCCTAGATCTCTTTTATTCTGCTTTTTAAAAAATTGGTTTTTATTTTTGTGATCATATAAAATGATTTCTATGGAAGACCACATGATACTTCCCTGAGCATTGAGTTAAGAATTGAGAACCAGAATTAGTATTTGTGTTACAATTTGTTTTGGTATCAAGTAGCACTAATTAATTTGTCACATAATAATGAGAAAAGAATTGAGATTAACTTAATTTAGTCTTCATTTGCTCATTTATTTATTCATGTATTCAACAGATATTGAATGCCTACTATGATGGATTAATTAATACATGGCATACTGGTGCCAGTTCAAACCCAAAAGTCATCAAGGGCCTGTGTACAAATATGGACAAATGGATTATATAGTATTTGGGGTGCATAAAAGTGGTTGAAAGAATAAACTATGCTTAGGCACCAAAGGACTATTTTACTTCTCTATAAAATACAACTACATTATTCAACAAACAGCTTGCAAATTTTAAATTAAGTTATTGACTGAATGGAAGGCTAGCACTGCCCCTTATCATTAATAGTTCTTTATGAACACAAGGAATAGGCTATGTACATTTTCTTCAAAGTGTTTTTAAAATACCAATTTTAATTAAGTTAATTTGAATGAACAACATGAATGCCATTGCTCAAGTGCCCAAGAAAATCAAAAGACTACATGTTTGGCAATGTAGTATAATAGTTAATATTACACTACTAATAGTATTGGAAACTACACAAATATAGGCCCAAGTTTTGACTCCATTACTTTGCTACCTGCGCAATGTTGAACATTTAACTTTTCTGAGCCTCAGTGTTTTTATGTCTGAACTTAGTATACAAGTAGTACCCACTTCATAATGTTATATGAATAAATACACGGGAAATGCTTATTCAACTTTGGGCCCATAGTCGGGGCTTTATGTTACTTACAGTTTTTTTAAAAATGTCATACTCTGTGTTTCAAATTAATAAAAATGCTAGCATTTTCTAATTATCTCAGTGTTAAAATTCTATCAAAAATGAAATTATCTATTTAAATAAAACTAGAGAAGTGTTGAAGTTAAAAGATTAACCTTTGGCTCATCTCTTCGCACACCCATGCGGCCTCTCCTTGGTCTTCTTATTACTTTAGTTGTTCTGTAATCAGACTGGCTGTCCACTAGGGATCCCACTGAGTACCGCAACTCAGCTGAGGTGTCTAGATGAGTTCTGGAAAAAAGGAAAAATATAAAATAATCCAATCTCAAAAATTAAACTTACCAGGAAATTACTATCTGCTGTTTTACTGGCAATAAAGCAGAAATCCTCAAGGAAATAAACCTCAAGAAAGATAACCAATAAATTGTCATGACTCTCTGAGGCCTCTTTAGAGACTTATGTCAGAAGCTGCAGTCTTAGGTCCATTCCTGAAAGTCAAGTGCACTTTCTTCTTTTAGAATATACAGTGCTTATAACCTTTCTGTTTATTATCATTTTCAAATGCAGTAGTAAAATGAATCATAATAAGACTGATAATCAAAATCCATTAGGTTAAATTCTGGCAATTTAGTTTGAGCTCTTTTGTGTATATCACAGTATGTGCTATTGATTACTGTATTTGTTTTAAATATTTCTTATACATCTAGCTAAAAATGTCTGAAATTTGAGGGTCCCAGAACTTTTCCAATCTTAAAATTTTTGGAGAAATTTATTCACATTGTCTATTTTTCACATTCTATTTTTCAATTTAGAGAATCAACAAAATGCTTAAATTTAGATGGACCCAAGGCTTATGGTCTTATTTTTATAAAAGAAAATAGGATATACTACCAAAAGGATTTTTTAAGTTTTTAATAAGACATTGTTTCAAAAGGATGAAGAAAAATCTTTTCATAAGCACATTTGATTCTTAAATCTGCTTAAAGATGAAAGAGTCGGAAAATTTTAGTTGGAAAGTATCATTACACTAGTTTTCAATAAACATGGTAATAAAGTACCCTATAATCAAAGTGCAGAAAAGGCTTCTCCAGGCATATTACTTATATGTAGATTTATAGCAAATTCATTTTATTGTTACAATAATGATGATAATAACAGTGACATAATGCTGTCCTATAAAATGAAATAACAGATCTATCATCAGTAGGAAATATACTTAAAGCTATTAGTTCTATTGAATTTGAGGCTCCTGCTGATTGACTATACTCTCTTTTTCAGTTATTCTTGTGAACAAAGACAAGCACTTCCAAATATCTGGTAACATTAAAAAGGGGAGGTGAGGTTTGGGTGTTTGCAACAGCGGAAGACACTAACTTAAGAAAGTTCTTGTTTTGCCAAATGGGGCATTAGAACAAATGAACTAAAACATTTTCCATCAAATAGGTGACAGCTATTGTTTTTGTAGCAATGTATTTGAGACTTAATCAAGTAAATAGGTTTTATCATGGATAAGTTACATTTTAAAAAAAAACAACTAGGCCATATTCATAAAGGACACAACTCTGTCTTTATCTCTTGGGCAGAGGCTCTAAGTTTCATGAAGAACAAAGATCAGATTTTAGTCACCTTCCTATGTCCAGGAAGGCATTCCTAGCATATAATAAGCACTTCATAAATATCTGGCAAGATGATAAATAAAAAAATGATTATAAGACAGGCTTAAACTGTCTTGTTGTGATCAGTCTGGGTTCCTTTTTCCTGTGGCTGCTTACCTTAATGTCCCTTTAGGCATCAGGGTGAAGTTTCTAACATTATAACTCATCATCCTAGGAGCATTGTTTTCTTGTTGATTTATTTCACAGCTCCAGATAATTTATTTTAAAAAAAAGCAAAACACAGATCTAATCATATCAATTTCCTGCTTAAAATTATTCAATGTCCTTAAAGGCCCTCTATAACTTGGGCCTTTGCCACTTTCCAGTTTCATTTTAAGGTACTCTCTGCCTAGCTTTTCATACAGCTGTACTGACTTTCTTTCAATTCCAGTAACTCACACTTTCTTTTCATTTCTTTGAACATGCTTTTGTTTTTGTTTGTTTGTTTGTGTTCTCCTGAAAACAGTCTCAACACATGTGGTTAACAGTTTTAAGGTCTCAGTTTAAAAGTGCTATTGCCATCTACCCTTCTAGCTCCTAGTATTCTTTTTTATTGTACCAGTCCTCAAACTCATCTCTCTCCTCTTTTTTCCAGTTCTCTGAGCTAGTTCTCTAACAGGAGAAAACAGAGGCAATATTATCATAGTAGTTCAATTTTTAAATCATTCTAGGTGTTCAGTATTTTGAAAGGCTTTTGGAAGGTCTAAGTAAGTCACAAAATAGGCATCAGTTCCTTTAAGCAATGAACCCTGTAGCTTCTCCTCCTGAATCTCCTGTGACTCTTGCATGTAATCTCATTAAAGAACTTGCATAAATAAGCCAGGTAAGAATTTTTTTAGAGAAAACCTATTACCCATCGCTCTGCTTCCTGGAGTGTTCTCTGTTGTCCTTTCCAATTACCCAGAGTCTATCTTTTTTCAGAGTTGAGCCAAATCAAGCCCTTTCTAGTCACTCTGGAACTCATTTTACTTTCTTCTTAGATGAGATATTAAGAGAGAAGAGTGGTCACTGATATTCACTCACCTTAGCTTATCTCTCCTCACCTCCCCACCTATTAGATCAAAGCTTAGTAGACTGAGTTCTCATGCACCTCCTATTTCCATTATTGTTTTTACGAAATTACTTGTCCTCAGAAGCATGAATGTTCTATAAATAATTGTTGTTTAATAAATATTGTTATCCTGTAACTTATTATAATAAGTTCTATCTGTTTAGCTAGCTTACCTTAATTATTTCTATAATACTTTATACTTGTGATATGATTTACTATACATATAATCCCTACTGCTTACTTGTCTTATTTTATCTGCAAAGCAAGCCTGTGATATAATCAGAAAAATATCATTTATGCATATTTAGGTACAAATATGTATTTATTTAGAATGTTATTAAGGAAAACAGGTTTCCAAAATGAAGCAGCCTGTAATTATCTGTGAGTCCTAGGAATGTGGATTGTCTTATTCTTGGTCTAGGGTTCCTTCCACTACAATCTGTTGCTCAAAGAATAATTGTTCTATATAGGCCAAATCATCCTTCATTGTAGATAAATGTCACATTGTTAGGCTGCCCATAATGACTCAGTGCAGTGATAGACTTTTAGACAACACTTTGAAACTCTGTATTTTGAGACATAAGGTCAAAAAAACAAGGAAATGGCCATTTATTCTTAATCAAATGTATTTAATCTATTGATTTGATAATGCTTATTCTATGCATTGACTCCCTTGGTATTTTACCAGTTCTTCTCCTTCTCCTTCTCCACCATCCTCATTATAATCATCATAACCATGTGAACACATAACATTGAAATAATAATTTCAGTTCACATGTAAAAATCAGAATCTTAAAAATGTGAAAAATAAGAATGATTTTCTCAATTAATGACTTACATATGTAAAAGTTCTTTGAGTGTTTTTATGCCTGCTGAACTTTTTCTCATATTCAATTGAGTATGGAAGTACTTAAAATATTAAATATTGTTTTTCCTTACATTTATATTGAAAAGAATTTAAGACACTTCAGGATTTTTTCAATTTGAATTTTTATTTGAGCATCTGAAAAATGCTTTACCAGATATTCATTTATTCATTCTATAATATATCTTGAGAGCATACTATATGCAAGATAGTTTTTTAGGTGTTGAAATTATGGTAGTTATCAAAACAAATACAAACCCGTCCTCTGGTGGAGTTAACTTTCTAAAGATGAACATAACACCAAGAAAGATGAACTTCTACTAAAAGCCTATGGTAGTGGAAAGTTTCAAACGGCTGCTATTATTCTGTGTTGCCTAGTAAATAAGTGACTAAATGAGTGAGTCCTTTTAGGGTTTCTAACAACTTTAAATAAAACATCTCAAACACAAAAGGAAATTATGTGTGAATTATTAACATATAGATCTATCTATCTGTCTATGTATCTATGTATCTATGTATCTATCTATCTATCTATCTATGATCTATCAAGTAAGCTGCCATCCATTGCTTCTTTTTCTTAAGATGAGATAGTGAATCAAAGTAGATGAGTATGTCTAAATTTATTTGAAGTTTTTGTTTTCTTTTCTTTTATCTGATTCATTTCTCTTTTCCTCTTTTTTTTTTTGCAATTACTTTACCGAAATAGGTAGATGCTAAGTGACCATAATCAATAATATTTGTTTAGTCACATAAGCATTGAACATATTTCTGCATGTTTCTACACTGAACACATATAGAAAATTTTATGTCGAATTCAATTTCTGTATTGAACACATATAAAGAGAAGGGCTGACACCTCTTCTTGAATGAGATGCAATCTCCCTGTACACAGTTCAATTTCTTCAATTAAGAATCTTTTAATATATTTATATATATAATGAAATGCAGAATACAAAAGGTAACATTTTAATTTTTTATTGATTATCTACAGAAATAATCTCTAAGTTAAAAAGTTATTTTTGAATGTAAAAACTGTAAATCAGTGAAGAGTCAAAACATGATAATGACTAGTGAGCAATAGGAAGTACTGATTTATTTTAGTTGAGGACATATGAAACCATAAGGGAATTCATGTTGATTTTCAGTGAATTATAGATAAGCTTTTAGTTTAATGTTACCTTGGTATTGTGGGTTCAATTAAAGAGCCAGTTCTCATTTTCAATTGGTCAAGTTCAGATCTCAGCTTTTCAATTTCTTCTGCTAATCTTTCCTAAAAAATCAAAACAGTGTTACTCAGGTGCCAGTAATATCAGCAAGCAATTATGATAAATGAGTCTTAATGATTTTTTTAAAAAGGAAAAACTGAGGATATATTTTTATTAAAGGTTATTACACATAATAATAAAGCATGCCAAAATTTTCCCCTTGTAATAAAAAATGTGGATAGCAGAAATTAATAAAAATTTGTCTACAATCTCTGGCATTCACTAATCCTGAATATTTGAAAATTCGTGGGAATATTAAAATTATGACTAGCTATGTAGACGTCACTTAAAAATGCGGAGTAGAAATCATATGCAGTTTTGAAAATAAAGAAAATGTCTTATTTATGCAGTAAATGAAGAATTTTCATTATTCTATGAGGGTTAAAGGACATATGGGTGAAGGAAAAAGATGATCGGATTGAAAGAAAAAGGAAAGTAAACTCTCTGGCTTTTACTCTGCATGAGATAGGCAACAATTGGAGGATTTTTTAAAAAATATTAATTAATTAATTAATTTATTTATTTATTTAAAGACAGGGCCTCACTCTGTCACTGAGGCTGGAGTGCACCTTAAAAAGTAAAGTTAATAACCAATTAGCTTGATATTGTCACAATTATTTGTACTTAATGATAATTTTCTCAAATTGGCATTATAGGTTCTGGTCTATAAATTTATGAAGATAGGGGTTGTCTTAGAGATTTAATTAACTGCTCATGTAAGCATTCAATTTGGTTTTAATGATTATAACTGTTATATTGTTTTACAGGTCTAAATGTATCATTCTAGATTTTTCTATTACTGTTTTTCCCCTTCCCAGTGGCCAGTGCTTGATATTTTACTTTACTCAAACTTTTCTCACCACATTTTTTTTTTGTCAATGTGGCCTTTGCAATGTTTCTCTTTTCTGTTCTTTTTATTCTCACTACGTCACTACCATCCTACTCTAAGCCCTTTTTATCTTTTTCCTGAATGATTTTTACCAGCTTCAGTCTCTTTCCTACACATTTCTCTGCTAGACATATAATTTCAAAACACATGTACAATAAACTAATGTGTTGCTTTAAAATGTTCAATAGTTTCTTATTGATTTGTAAATATCTTTGTTCATTATTTTCACAAAAGTGCGCTGAGTACCTATTGTGTGTCAGGCACCTGAGATACAGTAGTGAGCTGACAAATGTCTTGCCCTCATGCAATTTAGAATTTAGTAGAAAAGATGAATAATAAACAAGAAGTAATATAGAAATATAGCATGTTGTTAGAAAGGAGAAAACAGGGGAGTCATGGAAGGGTTTTTCAATAAAGTGATACTTGGACAATGACCTAAATAAAGGAGAAATTAAAAAATGAGACTCTTAGGAAAAGGCATGGCAGATAAAAGCAACAACACGTGCATACGCCTCTTAGTGGAAATGGAGTAGAAGGTAAGGAGTCCAGTGTGGCTGGATTGCAGAGGTTAAATTGACAAATAGAGGATACTTTTTTAAAGTATGATTGCAGAACTCAGGAATGGTAGTCCTAAAAGAGGTTGTAAACCACTTCAAACTCTGGCTTTTACTCTGCATGAGATAGGCAACAATTGAAGGATTTTAAAAAATTCTTTTATTTATGTATTTATTTATTTAAAGACAGGGTCTTACTTTGCCACTGAAACTGGAGTGCAGTTATATGATCACAGTTCATTGCAGTCTTGAACTCCTGGGCTCAAGTAATCCTCTTGCCTCTGCCTTCCAAGTAGTTAGGAGGACTACAGGTGTGCACCACTGCACCTGGCTAATTTGTTTTTAATTTTTACTTTCGTAAAGATGGGGTCTTGCTATGTTTCCTGGATTTTCTAGCAGAGAAGTGGCATGATCATTCTAATGGCTGTGAAATAGATTGTCAAGTTGAATTGGGAGTCAGAAAAGAGAGGAAATTTTGAGGCAAGAGAGTAATGGTTTGGACAAGAATGGTGTTAGGGTAAGAGTGGCTATATTTTGGCTGTATCGTGAGAGTAGAAATAAGAGGATTTGATATTGGACTAGATGTGGGATATGAAACAAACATAGGGGTCAAGACTAAGTCCAAGTTTTTTAGCCTGAGTAACTGAAAGAAAGAAAGAAATTGTAATTATGATTGACTGAGAAGACTGCTGGTGTGTTAGGTTAGATGGTGGTGGTGTTTGATGTGTGGGAGTGGGGTGAGAATAGATTGGCATGTTACATTTGAGGTACCTAGGTGTCCAAATGGAGATATTGAGTTGGCAATAGAATATATAAACTCTCTCAGGGAAGAGGACCCAGTAGGTAATCTAAATTTGGATGTGCTCAATTTATAGATGGTATTTAAATCCAGGAGATCAGATGAAGTCACTAGGGGTGAATCAGAGAGAAGAAAGGAAAGCTACCTAGAAACTTCAAATTGTAGAGATAAAGATGGAAAGGGAAACACTGAGAAAAGAGTTTGAGCCTACAGAGGGTTTTGCTGATAATGGACTGTGAGTACAGTTAGTTTAGTGGAAATTTGAGGAATTATAGAAGATGTGGTCAGATTAGTGAATGTGCCCATCTAAATGGGATGATAGTTCAGACATGAGATATGATCTGGGATTTACTCTCTCTGGAGACTGACATAAGCAAGGATGCAAAGCATGGCATGATTAGTACTCTTGGTTGCTTAGGCAGATTGTTGGAGTTACAAGGCTTTGGTAGGTGGTGGGGGAGTGGGTTCTGGGGATATTGCCAGGAGCACACAGAGCTTTGGATAACATAACATGCATAACAGCATCACGTCCAAAATTCACAATCTGCTCAAAAACTACTTCTTTAAATACATACCAGTCACAGTAAACTTCTGATGATTCATCAAATCAATCATCTTGATTTTCTTTGTGCCGTTGCAGAGGATTCATCCTCTACTTAGAATGCTCTACCTTTACTAAGATCATATATGTCTTTAAGAGGCTACTAAAAATGTAATCTCTGTGTTGTCTTTGTGAACTACCTCAGAAAGAATCAGATACTATATTCTAGGCCCCACATTACATTGTTCTAAAGACCTATCTTTCAGGAGATTGTGGACACCTTGACTGTAGAATTAGTTATTTTTAATTGCTTCATAATATGCAGCATCCAGTAGGGTTAAATGTATAATTGTTCTCTTTCCTTTATTCTTCATCTTTTCCAATACCTTCTATATCCCATACTATCCCTCCCTCCCTTCCTTCCTTCCTTCCTTCCCTCCCTCCCTCCCTCTTCCCTTTCCTTCCCTTCCCTTCCCTCCCTTCTTTCTTCCCCCTCTCCCTTCTTTCCTTCATTCTTTTTCCCTTCCTTCTCTCTCTCCATTTCTTCTATCTTTTCTCAACATACAGTTATAGATCACTTCTTAAGTTAGCAATCCTATCTTCTTTAAAAAAATAAGATAAAATTGCTAACAATAACTTTAAAGGCTAATGAAGAAGGAAAATACTATTAGCAATTACCATTAAAATTTCACAATCTGCCCTTAGTTTCCTCTTCTACCACATACTCTACAACAGGAATAATTGATTCCAGCCAAATAGTTGTGCCTATTATTTAAAATGTCACACTCATTACCCATCCCCTCACCCCACCAAGCACCTGTGATCATGCCACATGCACTATGTTTGAAAGCCTGGGGTCAGAGTCCTACTTTCCCTTAAATCTTCAGTCAAGTCCCTCCTTCCTGAAGTCTTCTTCACAGCAGCAATATATCATGGTCTTTCCTACCTGTAGCTCTTACTGCCTACTTCACTAATTTGGCACTTGGCATCTGCTACCCTGCATCCTCATTGGTTTGTAAGGGCTGTGTTCTCTCTCCTCAGTTAGATTTTTTTAGCTCCCTTGGAACTAGGATTATGTTTGGACATATATAACTTAGCATAATTCTATTTATAACAGTATTTAATGTATTTCTACTGAAAGAATATCTAAAACTGACATAAATTAGCGCATATATTTTAATTCTATTTATATAAGGCATAAAGCAAGGCAAAACCATTTTTTAATGTTATAAGTCAAGATAGTGATTATCCTTTAATGGAACAGTATGAGTATAGACTAATTTGGGGGGAGTTTCTGAAGTGCTAATTTTTGGTGAATTTGGGTTACAAAGATTCATGAAGCTCTTCCTCTCTATGTAGGCTTTTCTGCACATATTTTAAAAAGTTAAAATTGTTTTACAAAGATAGCATACTAAAATTATTTTTTCAAATTTATTTTACAACAAAACATTCATCAGTGGAATAGAAAATAAAAATAGAAAAATGGGCCCAAAACATAAGTTTCCATTATACCTTATCATGTAAAGATTCTTCAAGATTCTTTCTGAAAGTTTCTGATTCTTGAATTAAAACATTCTAAAGAAAAGAAAATAGCAGAAATAATTAATAAATTAAACATAAAATACTTAAAAATATATTGATTAATATCTTATCACTCAAGAATCCTCTTAGATTCCTTCCTTAGTTCAGGTATTTCTTGGTTTCCATGGAAACCATGCTTTGATGAAATTTTCAAATGTGAGACCTTCACATTTAAAAAAATACATAATTTAAATGGGAAATGTTATTTTGTAACACTTGAATGAACAAATGAAATAAATATTGCATTTTAAGCTATTTCTGTTTGCCTTTTCTCAGACCACATTTTAA
Organism: Pan troglodytes; assembly: GCF_028858775.2. NCBI lineage: Eukaryota > Metazoa > Chordata > Mammalia > Primates > Hominidae > Pan > Pan troglodytes. Next base: position 88,162,392 of record NC_072408.2, read on the forward strand.
ATCAGAAACTATTGGTTATTCTTCAAGTAAGAAAAAGTGAGCAACAAGCTAAATCTTAGAGGTGTTATAAAAAATTCAGAAGAACTCACTTCTATTGTCTGAAGAAAGAAGAAATCATGAAATCATATTCTTAAAAATTTCACTTTCTGGACATCTACTGCAATGTGGAATTAACAATTTATAATGATACTTAAATTATTAGAGAAATAACAAACGCTAGCTATTCAGAAACCTAATATTACATGTCACAAAGTCAGTGGAAATAAGTTGGCATCATAGATACTTAAAATAAACCTTGCCAGAAAATTATTTTTGTTGTTAAAAATTATTTATTTTTCTACAAAACACACAAGTACTATAAGGCATTATTTAAAATAATGTATTCTTTTTCAAAGTTATAGAATAAAATTAAACTAAGAGTGTAGTAATTGCATAGGGGCCATGTATTTGAAGTTGTATGAGAGGAAGTCATGTCTTATTACTTTCTAATGGGTAAATTAATCAAACTACTTTAACTTTTTGTCAAAACATTTTCCCTATTTTGGTTTATTTTATGTACTAATGGAAAATGTCTAGCTAAAATAGTGATTGGCATTCAATCTAGATTTCTAAAATGATGTGATCATCCGGGTTTTATACCCTACCTTAATTTATGCTCTGGAATTGGTAACCAGCTCTCATAACTCTTGCTGGTCTGGTAGCTGCCAACTATCAATGAGACATATATAACTGTAAATCACATTGCAGACTGTACAGAAGCACTATTTCTGAAATAATGCAGCTGAAAATACTGGGTTCCTAAACCCTCTACTGGGATTGATACTAGTTCTTTTGATGATATAAACTCACTTAATTTTGACTTTTAGACTGGTGTGTAGGTATCAGTCACTTGACACGTGAATATTTCAAATCACCTCCCCCCCAAAAAAGTATTGACTTGTGTCTCATCACTTTTTTATTTTGCATACCAGGCAGAGGATAAATAAAATATTTTCATCATAAAAGCACAGCATATTTTAATACATTTGCCTCATATGAACATGTGAATATAAAAGATTTATATATCATGCAAATTTTTTATTCATCCCAAATTTGATCTTACACTTTTTTAAATAAAAAATATGCATTCCTTTCTAAGAATATACCAGGCATTTTTAAAAACTAAGTAAATGGATCATCTGACCATTACAATGATTGCAGCTGTATATAAAACAAACATGAGCATTGCAAAATATTCATGTGATTTTACCCTTCTATCGTTTTACCTTTTCTTCTAGAGCAGCCATTCTTTCCTTTAAGTGTAGTTGTAGGCGTTCATTGGATTCAGTCAGAAGTCTATCAACCGTATCCGATAATCTCTTGTTATGCTCCTCATTCATTTTCTCTCTTTGCCTAGCCTTACATTTTAAAAAATGACATAAAAATCCATTCAAAAACTGTTTGAGATTATTTTTATAGTGTTGCTAGTTTTAAATTGAATTTAATTTTACATCTGTTTTGATTAAAGTGGTGGAAACATTTTATTCAAGTCAACAGGTCATATTTGTAAGTTTTAAATATAACCCATACTCAGTTAAAGGCTTTCTTCTTATATACAGAATACGAATTCATAAACCAATGATTGGGGGGTAATAGTTCTTAATATACATACTCTTTGAAGTTCTTGATTCTTCTCTTCAAGTTGACCCTCTAAATGTCTCATACGTTCTTCAATATTTCCATGTCTCTCTTCAGCCTGTTAAGAAATATGAAGAATACACCTGAAATGTAAGATTTGGTTAACACTTTTCCTCTAAATAAATTGAAATAAAATGTAAAGCAAGCTACTACCAACTGCAAACATAGTTTTTAAAAAATAAACTTTCTTCAAACAGGCAGCTGAACAGCATTGCTTGAAATGTGTCAGCTACAAAGGCCTGTTACATCCAAGCATCAGCAAAACATTGGAGTTATTTATGAGCAATGAAATCAGCCAAATGTAACATGCAGACTGTGCATGGTTTGAACACAAACCTGCCATTGTCCAATCTTAAGCTCCTGAAGCACTGAACTGCACAGATGGTTGATTATCAATAAATAAAAGTAACATAATTTTTATAAATGAAAAGAAAAACTTAGATGGATTCTATTTAGCAATAGAAAGTAAAGTCCAGTAGGACTACCTTCCTACGTATGGAGATCATTTCTTGTAGTTTAGCTTCCATAACATATTGATAATCATCAGATGAGGTAGAAGAGGTTGGATCAGACTAACGAGTCAAGGAAAAGGAGAGGGACAAAATTGAAAAATCAGAACTAAAGACACTGACACCAAACAGAACATAGCACAGAATGCTTAAAAGAAAAGTGTGACAGCAAATTTAATACTTTAATAGACAGAATTTTATGTGGAAAGAACTACATTGATATTTGGTGAACGCGATGCAGTTGATGGTTTTAAATAAAAAAACAATAATATACTAAAATAAAAAGCTATCAACCTAAGATATGAAAGGTTAGTGATGGCTGGCAATGAAAGACTACTACAGAATGAATAAAGCAACTCTGAAAGAGTTATATAATAATTGGAATTATGGGAAACCAAACACCAGAATATGTCTCTGATAGATTGTTAAAAGTTTGTATTACGGTTTGTTTGTCTATATTACTTAAAAATAATGGAAACAGTAGTTTCACAATGTTGAGGAATATGCTAGACAATGACTCAGGTATAATTAATTAGGAACAAAATTTATTCTAAACCTTGCTATGTAGAAAAAAGATTAAAAAAACTAAGTTTATTGTGAGTAGTCCCCAATTCAAGCAAGATTGAGTTTCCTCAGCAACAGGAAAACTTATGAAATGACTTCTGGTCTCTGAATGCACACTATGGTCATTGGTCTAGAATCTAATGGCCTACTCTCAGATACTTGGTCTCAAATATTGGTCTAACAGTCCACTCTCAGATATTGGTCTAGAATTTAATGGCTTACTCTCAGATAGGTTTAATTAGAAATTTTAAATGAAAATGATTGAACGTCCTCAAATTATCAATTGACAACAATGCTGTGAGAACAAGAAATCTTGTTTGTGACTCTCCTAAATGACATTAGGGGCCAATCCCAAACTGTTTCTGCATTGATTTGTTGCTGTGGAAACAAAATAGTGCCTAAAGTGAATAGGCAGCACAGTTTCCTTGTAAGCTCATGTTTGCCCAGTGCCAAGGTTAGATACATGTCTTGGAGGTGACCGTCAGGTTACCACAGGTGCAGAGTGTTCAACACATGTGACATTGCTGATAGCAAAATTGTTAGTATGTTATGCAAGGATTACATATGAAGTTACATCAACATTTTAATCATTGCAAGTTAAGTAATTATTACATTTAAAGGATTCTATGTCAGGACTACAAATTTAACTCCACAGCATATTCTGTCACATTTTATAAGCTCATTCTAAAACAGTGAAACTCACTTTATGCCAATATAGAACTATATATAAATATGTCATGCAGTAACTGAAAAGAAATAGTAACCTATTCATTTGATTCAGATGCATATATACTATTTTATGCAATAAATTCAAATTTAATCTATGAAAGCAAACATTTAACATTTCAATTCTGGTGTGCTTATGCAAACTACAATTCAACATTTACATTTTGTAAGGCTTTCCTTCTGATATTCTTATTTTATAAATGTGGAAGATAATAAAGACATAATAACCAATTTCTTTCCTCCAAGTCGTCCTCAAATTTCCAATTTAGAAGCTATACAGAGTTATCATGGTCCCCAAATGCCATAATTTTTTAAATAAAATTATTTAAATTTTAGAGTTCTATTAAGAATACAGTAAGTGGGTCAAAATGTTGTTGAAATTATATAATATAAATTCATAAAGGTATCTGTGATCCTTCAAAATTACATTTTAACATGCAGTTAGTAGTGTTTAAATTAATTAGGTGACTGACTCAAGACACTTGAGACATGAATATTTCAGCTGCCAAAACTGTGTCTTCAAAAATACAAGTTTTTAGAGGTCTTTAAAACTTCTCGTTGTTTCTGTTTACTTATTAAAAACACATCAAACTTAAAAAGAAAAAACACACAAAACACCAAAATTGTGAAAATTCCTTTCAGAGATAAAATAAGAATTTGGTCCTGTTTAAATTCCTATTATTGCTGATACATTTTATCGGTACTAGAAATACATAAAATACCCCATTCAAGATGAATTATGTCCTTGCTAAAGGAATATGCATTTTAATTAAAAAGTAGATATAATAAATCATAAGACTGGGAGCCCAAAGTAATCTTTATTGGTTAATTGCGTATAAACTCGCCAAAGCAAAACTTTTAGTTGTATCCATAACCATTAATCAATCATTCTGACTTTCTAAAAGACATAAATAAGCTTTGCCTATACACACACACACACAAACACACACACACACAAACACACACACACACACATTAGAAGGAGAAAAATAGTTTATCAACCAAAGAATGCATTCAGACATCCCATCTAAATAATATATACTGGGACCAATTTTCAACCAACACTACTGATTTGCATTCTATGTGAAAACTATAGTTTTAGCAATTGTTGTAAATACAAAGATCACACAGAAACAGTCTGCTATTTTTTATACTCCTTGGTGAAAAACTGTTTATCTTGGTTTCACTCCTTAATATGATATAAGAAAATTTAAAATATACTAAAGTTTTAGGATGAACTACAGGCAGAAATGGTTTTGAGAACATGAATAAACTCAGAAAGGGAGAAGAAATTAAATTTAAAGAGAAAGACCTAGAAAAAAGAAGAAAAAAAGGTGACAGTAAAGTAGAAAAATGTATATTGGTGAAATAAAATGTCTGAGGGGTTATTAAGAATATCATTCAAAATATAGGAGGAGGAACCCATGTTTAAGCTAAGAAGAAATATTTTTACTTTAGTGAGTAGTCAAAAGGTTAATGAACAGAAAAAGACTATGATGATCCATAATAAGGAAATATCAGAAACAAATTGAAACAGAAAAAAAAAAAAACAGATATAAAGATAGACCCTAAAGGTCTTGAGAACAGAGTACAAGAAAAAGTACAAGGCTGTTGAAACCACAAAACTTGGGAAAAGGAATGAAAGGGTGATCCTCAAATGTTTAAAAAAAAATGACAGGCAAAAGGAATGTGTTCAGGATAAAATCTCAGTACTTAAGGAGCTTTCATAATGAATAAAATATGGTCATAATATAAAAAGTATATATTTAAAATATGTTGTTGACATAGCACCAGTCAGAAAAGAAAGTGATAAAAAGGAGAGTGAATTAGAGCATTTGAAGACTTTTTGGAAGAATTCCAATTTTCTGAAAAATGAAATCAAAGAGGTTCAGAGACAGTAAAGGGAGGAGAAAGCTGAGGGGAGCTATTTGTTGTGCCCAAGGTAATATTGTGCCCAAGATATATATATATCAACTTAACAGACTAGACAAGATAAGAGGAAAAAATATAAAGCACCTAATTCCAGTTATCTTTATATATTCTAAATCAATAATTCTTGGGAATATTTAATATAGTGTTTTTTATGTCAAATATTATATTTTAAATTGTTTTTATTCTCAGTCTATCAAAGGTTAATGTGGGGCAGTGATTTTCTGAATTGTAAATTGTGTTACTTGGGGGAAATTGCAGATTTTCTTGTGTTTTAGTCAAGATAATATTGATAATTATTTTAAGCTACAATTTTACAAAAGTTATTTTTCTTATTCAGTAACTCATCTAACCCCCCAAAACAGTGCAATGGAAAAAGATAACTCTTTTTGAAAGTCCTTTATGTTCTTTAGATGAAAGGCCTAATTATGCATATCTTAGTCTAGGTTATAGTCATTTAAGATCTGTGTTTGCAAGAAAAAATGAAATAATATGAACATGTTTAAATATTTTTTCAAATTAAATGATAAATTAATCTTTATCTTAGAAATCACATATTCCTGAAATTGCCAGAGTGGTTTACTGGTATGGTTTGTGACTACAGAACGATCCAAATTATAATCCCATCTTAATCAGTTTTATCCAACTAGTTACTCCAACACTCTGTAAACAAGCAACTATTTAAATGCTCTCTAATCCTGCTCTACGCCGTCAAAGGTTTGTCTTTCATTACCTGGTTAATTGTCCTATTTTAACCAACAGGAAGATCAGTCTACTGTTCATTTTTAATTATTTGCTTTTTTAGAAAATCAGATGTGTGTGTCTAATTCATTGCTGCATCAATTATTTTGGGTAAATCCTAATCCCGTAATTTTAAACTTAAAGTCCAGATACCTATCATACTCACTTATTGTAGTGGCCTTGAAAACTTAGCAAATATTAATGATTGTATAAAAATATAAATTGTGTGATTATTTTTGAAATCATATTAAATGTCAAACATGCTTTTAGTGACAAAATGTAGTTTTATATAACTTGTGACATATATATACACTTTGAAATGATGCCATTTCTGTTTGATTGTCAGAGGTCAGAATAGTTCTTTTTAACATTATAATGCTTGTAAAATTCTAAAATATTCAGATAGTTGCAGAATCTACCGGCCATATTATACAGAAAATTTTGAACACTCTTCAGCGTATTATTGATTTTAATTTTCAGATGAAATTACAACTATAAAGCCGCTTTCTGATTTTTAATTGTTTTAGACCTCAGAATTTTATAAGTCTAACTTCCCACTTCTAAGAAGTTTTATACTGTAGTTGGAGAGGAATCAAGAAGTTATGATATTCTCTATACTTCTAATAGCAATTGATGTGAAGCCTGTTAAATTGTTATGTCTCATATAACATTATCTTTTTTTGTTTATCTCCAGGATTATTATACAAATATTACCATGGAAAATTAACTATAACAATGACATGAAATTTTACTTGTTTTGTTAATGTTTAAATAGGCAGGGGGATCATCACATTTGTATAACAATTATTCCTGCTCGCATAAATATGTATGACAAGAAAAAAATTAACTTAATAACAGATCAATATAATGAAGATTAAATAAACTTAATTTTCATAAAGCCTATAGAAAATCTTAACACATTTCATTTTGATTACAAGTCCTTTCTACAAATATATCTAGGTTGACCAGTTGTTCTAGTGCAGTACCTTGGTTAGGGCTGCAATTCTCTGAGCCAGTTCAGCCTCTACTTCAGGCAAGGTTTCAGCCTTTCTCATGGTCTGCTGCAACTTTTGTTCAGCTAGCTCAAGACGTTCTTGTAACTGTCTGTTTTTCTCTTCCATCTGAAATGGGAATGGGAGCAGAGACACTTAAAGAGTCAGAGTTCGGATAGCAAACACCAGTCGCCAGGGGCTTTGCACTTCAGCCATGATTCTAGATTTAAATCAGCCACTACCACACCTAAATGTGCAAAGTGTTGATTGTTGTCTTGTTATCATATATTGCTTATCTGTTTCCTTCATACATTTCAGCACATTAAAACAATGAAGAAGCTCTTACCACTGGCAGCAAAAAGGAAAGAAATTACTCATGAGTATACATTTTAACAAAGGGAATATAGCTGAGTACTAAGACATCAGATATACCACCGTAGCAAAATATTGAAAATCATGGTATTTAGACTGGAGTTGGAGAGGTAATGTAGCATGATGATCCAGGCTCTAGAGATAAGGTTGACAAACATTTTCTGTAACAGGTCAGATAGTAAAAATGTTAGGCCTCCTGTATCATATGGCCTCAATCCCAAATACTCAACTGTGTTGTAGCACAAAAACAGTCATAGACAATGATTAAATGATTGGGCATGGCTGTGTTCCAATAAGACTTTATTAACAAGAGCAGGCAACCAACCAGCTTTGGCCCACGGTATAGTTTGCCTGTTTCTGCTCTAGAGCCCAATAAACTTAGTATTCCATTATTGGCTCTGGTGTTTAGTAGATGTATGATCTTGGGAAAGTCTAACTGTCTCTGAACTGTAGTGTCTTTACTACAATAACGCTACCTACTTCATAGGTGGTGGTTAGAATTAAGTGAGGTAATACATGAAAACTGTTTAGCACAGATTCTGGCTCATGCCTACATGAAAAGTAAATCAGAGTCATTATTTGTATTACTATTAAGATAAATAATTTATCTTTCTAGAAAGTAAATTTCACACTGAAAATCGTATTTGTTTTGCTAGAGAATTTCAAATTTTAGAGAATGATTACTCAAACATCTGTCAAGAAGTACCCTATTTTATTTACTCCGTTTTGTGAGAATGATGAGAACGCATGGACCAGAAGAAAACCAAGACAGAGATACTGAACCTGCCGTAGGATAGCTTCTTTATTTGCTAACTCATTTTCTAGTTTATCATTCATGTCATGTATGGAGGTAGATTCTCTCTGAGCACTGAGGTAACGCTTTTCAAGGGTTGTAATTCTTTCTTCCATATCTTCCTTTTGTGCCATGGCCTACAATTAAAATAATTAAAAAAAAGCAAATCAGATTCTCAGATTGTTTAATTATTGTCTTGTTAGTTAAATAAAAAAGAAACATAAAAACTACTGCATTCTTGAAGTAAATACTCATTCCTTTCTTTTCATTGAACGAATGTGAGATTGCAGGTGCATGTTCCCAACTTGGCTATCAGAATTATTTTTGAATCTTCGGTTAACCAAAAGCTTTCTGCTGTCTAAGAATGCAATGGAGTAGCTTTTGAAACTCTCTACTGTAGAACTGGCATTCTTGTAAGACAAGTGGCAGATAAATTAGTTCATTATGCAGTAAAATTAAGTACAATTATGAGTAGAGTTGCAAATCATAAAATTGTTAAAAAGGTGGCTACAGTTCTAAATTGTAAAGCAATCTTCAAATAGATAACAAATACCATCCGTATTCTTACCTTCACATTAAGAAAGAGGAACTCTGTGGTTAAAAGGGCAGGCCAAAAAAAAAAAATAGTACATTTGGATCTTATTTACAAGTTTACCAACTGACTTAGAAACTTAGCCATTTACCTAGTTATGTATGTTTCAATTACATAAGATTTTAAAGAAGTCCATGAACACATAAATATAGGAAAAAATCAAGTTCAAGTGGAGAAAATCATGGCATTGATAATATTTTAAACAGTAATTTTTAAATAATAGAATTTATAGATAGTAATATGGAGATAATTTTACCTTACTCACAGCTTACATGGAAATTTATTGGTAGTTAGATAACCTACTTTATTGACAAGATGTTGGGTGAAAATCAAGTGCAGAAGTGAGGCTCATTGGCCTGGAATTGTTTCCTGAGAATGTGGGAAGCTTCTTTGTATAAGGATCCTGGAATTGAGGAAATGGCTATAGTTTCCATATCTTATTATCCAGAATCATTTCATCACTTATTCTTAATCAGTGCCTTTGTCACTCTCCTACAGGGTCCAGACCCAGTCCTGTCACATATAATAATCAGATAAACAGACAGCCTTTCTTCCAATTTTCTTTCTTTTTTTTTTCAGATGATAACTCTAATGAAAAGATAGGTTGAATAAAAAGTAAAATAAGAAATAAAATAGGTAATGTCCTAATCTAATATAATAGCAAGACAAAAATTTTGTTTAAATAAAGAGAGAAAATACCAGAAGTAGTGGATAAAAGGGTTGAAATTAAGAATTTCAGGGAAATGGGATGAAAACTTGAAGTGAGATGCTGTGTGTGTTTATACATGTACCATATTTATACATGCCATTATTTGACTTTGAGAATTTTTGTATATATAAAAAATTAAAATTAATTAAAAAGTAATAGATCAGCCAGAGGCGATGGCTCACACCTGTAATCCCAGCATTTTGGGAGGCCAAGGTGGGCAGGATCTCTTGAGGTCAGGAGTTTGAGACCAGCCTGCCTGGCTAACATGGTGAAACCCCGTCTCTACTAAAAATACAAAAAACTTAGCTGGGCATCATGGCGCATGCCTGTAATCCCAGCTACTCAGAGAGGCTGAGGCCTGAGAATCGCTTGAACTTGGGAGGTGGAGGTTGCAGTGAGCTGAGATCGCACCACTGCACTCCAGCCTGGGCCACAGGACAAGACTCCATTTCAAGAAAAAAAAAAAAAAAAGGAATAGATCCACCATGAAACTCATCATGTTGTCCCTAGTCTCCTGCCCACCCACAAGTTAACTCTCTCTCTTGTATTTTTGTCTTTTATTCTCCTTACTTTTCCTCCACGCAGCTGCCCGAGAGATATTTCTAAATGATCATATTGCTTCTTGGTTTCAATACTTTTATTTCTTCCCCTCCATCTTCAGGGTAAAATCTGAGCTACAAAGCCTGGAATAAAAGTGGTTTCGTGACCTGATACTTCCTTGCTTCAGTGTACTGGGGCTAATAACATCCCCCCAAAATTCGTGTCCACTCTGAACTTGTGAATGTGACCTTATGTGCAAATAAGATTTTGTTCACATAATCAAGTTAAGATGAGGTCACACAGGATTAGGATAGGCCCTAAATCCAATGACTGGTGTTTTTATAAGGAGGGGATTTGGGGACACAGAGATATACCGGGAAGAAGGAGGAAGTCAGTCAGAGAATTGCGTTATACGGAGTTGTACTGCTACCAGCCAAGAATGCCAATGACTCCCAGTAACCATTAGAAGCTAGAAGGGGTGAAGAAGAAATCTCACTAGAGCCTTCAGAGAGAATATGGCCCTGCTGAAACATTGATTTCAGACTTAAAGCCTCCAAAACAGTGAGTGACTAAATTATGGTTGTTTTAAGCCACCCAGTTTGTGGCAATTTGTTATGGCAGCTTTCCAAAACTAATGCACTCTGACATCATGTCTACCTGGAATGTGTGCTGTCTTCTTTGTCTAGCTCAATCCTACTGACCATCAAGACCCAGTCAAAAGCTACTTGATTAATTATGTTGACATTAAAGTGCAAACATAAAAAATTAAATTTAATCTATGAATTCAGCAAAAAATAGCCAGACTAATTTTTAAGAAATATTATATACATACTCCTAGATTTTAGATATCCCAAATAATGCCTACTATTTAAAAAGCTTTTTATTTTCACTTTTGACTTTTTCTACTTTACATATTTTTTATCTCAATGATGGTAGAGTTTTTATCTTAGAGGATCTTTTCAGAGTGCTTAATATTGTATTCTGTCAGTTTCATTTGCAAACAGAACTCTGGAAAAATTTTGTGGTCTGAAGAGAGAAGTCTAAAGCTAACCTGTGTAAATAAACTTCTTACTAAATTTTAACAGCAATAAAGTCAATAAAAGATATACACACATTTCTCAAGAACGTGAGCACTGAAGTAGTACATACTTGCTCCAAATGCTAGTTTGGGACACTTATTAACTCTGCTATAAGGGATCAATATTGGTCACCTTTTCTGTGCTTCACCTTCTTCATATATTGTGTGGGTTGAGATTCTAATATGTAGCACATAGCATTGTTGTTAAGAATCAGGAAGTGCTTTGTATGGTGTCTCATGTAGAAAACACCCTCGATGAATAATAGCTGTTATTTATTATTAATTACTATTATGTACACAATTAGATGATCTCACTCTATGACACAGATTACATGCAGGAATTTTTGCATTTTGTAATTTTGGTACTGCATTTTTTGATTCAGTGATTCATGTGGGAGATTCAATTTTTAACTGCAGGCTGTGTTGCCAAAAATAAACTGGATTTACAAGTCAGAGAAATAGCTTTTCCCTCTGTCATTTGAAAAATTCTAAAAGAGGAAGCTTTTTCTAGTCCCTAAAACTTGCTACCTATAAAAAAATGAGAAAAAATAAAGATTCAATGATCTCTTGACCTGAAGTTCATGTATAAATTGGATTTTGTTCATATTTAATAAATATAACTCTCTGGTAATTTAGATCTATTAAAGTGAAAAATATAACTACATGTTTCAGATAACAGAAAAGGCAACACTGAGATGTATTTAATTCATTTAATCACATAGTGAAATTCTGAAGAACTGTTAATAGGAAGTTGGAAATACAGGATGGTTTTATTCACAAAACAAAATGTAATTAAAATACTCCACTGAAAATTTTAGCTACTGGCACAGCTATGTATTTGATATATCATTATCCATACACAATTAATAATCCTTTTGATTAAAAACTGGAGAGATAATCCACTTGTATGAGATTGTCTATTTTTCTAATTTGAGTGCTGTGTCTAGCTTTAATCCAATTCACGTATTCTTCCTAGATCAAAATCAATTTAAGGAGTTTTGTTTGAAGACAAAATGTAAAATGAAATTAAATTTTGGATAATTTCTTTTTTGACAAAGAAAAACTACAAAAGTATATTCTGAAGCCATCAGTGGAACATATTTATAAATTAGATTGGTGCAAAAGTAATTGCAGTTTTTGCTATTCAAAGTAATAGTTAATTTTAGATACCTTAGAATGTCCTCACATGCAAAGCAAATTATCTTTCTGTTTTTTATTATATGGTTGTTTTTTCTTATTTCCTAATTTTTATTCAATTATTACAACAAACATTTATTACCTGTACAATTTATAAATCATACTATGCTAGCAATGCTATAGGAGTATCAAGAAAAACGAGCTTATTTTTTTCTACTAAGAAACTTGCAATCCGTGGCTTATGCCTATAATTGCAGCCCACTGGGAGGATGAGGTGGGAGGATCCCTTGAACCAGGAATTTGAGACCAGCCTAAGCAACATAGTGGGACCCTTTCTCTACAAAAAACACAAAAATTTTCCAGACATCGTGACATGTGCCCTGTAGTCTTAGCTACTCCAAAGGCTGAGGTGAGAGGATTGCTTGAGCCTAGGAGTTCGAGGTTGCAGTGAGCTGCAAACACTACTGCACTTCAGCCTGGACAACAGAGCAAGACTCTTTCTCTAAAATAAATAAATAATATTTTAAAAGAATAATTAAGAAAAGGAAAAGAAACTTGCAATCCAGTTGACGCTGTGTGACCATAACCCGGAAAAATATTATTCAGGAAAATAAAAGCTTTAAGTGCTAAGTAATTTGTTTTTTAAGTACGTGATTTTCACATCTTCCTGCTTATTGAAAAAAAATAACCAAATATTGATTATTTAGAGGACAGTTATGTTGTAGCTGCATTTTATGATAGTTGCTATCACTGAATTATTTATTGTGCTGTGTTGATTTTGGAAGCAGTTCATAGTGGAAGAAGCACAGGTTTTGAAGCCATGCTGATCTTATTTCTCTTCTGTGCTGCCGAGGAGGGAACTGCATAGACCTTTGGCAAGTTACTTTACCTCACTGAGCTTTGTGGGTCTCATCTGAGAAAAATGGACATAATAATTAGCATTGCCCCTTTTGCCAGTTGTGAGGAATTTGAGACTTTCCATGTAATACACCCGTAATAGTTTTCACATGTGACTCATCCTTAAAAAATTCTTCATAAACCATGGGCCTGGGTGTTGAGACCTGAATATTTCAGAATTAGTTTATTTAGCTTTCACAGTGCTCTGTGTGTGTGTGTGTATACAAAAAAAAAAAAAAGTGATGCATCCAGTAATGCAGGCTGAGTGTAGGCCCTTTCACAGGTTTCATCAACGCCATCAGTTCCTACAGTCTTGCACCTGGCACTTTACACTTTTCCATTGCCAGCCTGGCTCTGGAAACATTTGTGTTTGCAACCTCCCTTCAAAGGTGGATGATGAGAGATATTCCTTTCTCAGGAAACTCTTCTAAAATATATACGTAGAAACGATGGGGCTGATAAGAGTAGTTGTATTTTAAAATAATTCCACATGAAAGGAGAACGTTTTGCCCGTTAGAATGGATTCTTAATAAAAGAACACCTGGTATCATAGAAGTGACATTTTCCATCTGACTGGGTGTTTTGTCACCTACATTCAGAGGCTATTAGTATCAAGGAGTTATTTTTAAATAGGCAGTTAGAAAATGGGGATTGGTTGTTGGGCCTTACCTGTAAGTGATGCTGGATTAGATAAGCATTAATAAAGCAATGAGTACTAAGATGAAAGGAAATCATCTAAATCTCCAGAGCCAAGAGAATGAAGATGGAGAGAATGAACAACAGACCAAGAAGTGAGCCCGGTGATTTGATAGCCAGAAATCCTAGTAATTCCTTAACAGTGATACAGAAGAGTGGTTAAACTGCCTTTACTTTATGAATTCTCTGAGTTTGAATTGTGGGGAGTAGTGAAGAGAAGAGATGCATCCATGAACTATTATATTAATTCACAAAAAGTTGTATCATTATCTGTGCTGCAGTGGAGCAGTCTACCACTTCATGGTTCATCTATCTCTTTTCTGTTTTGTTTTGTTTTGCTAGCAGGCATTGTCGTAGTACATATTCTGATATCATTCACACCTTCTGATATTTACCTATAAATATCTATTCTTTCAGCAAAGATTTTTTGAGTGCCTATTATACAATCAATAGCTGCGCAGGTTCTCTGAAGACAGCAGTGAACAAAACAAGAAAAAAATCCTAGCCCTTATAGATGTTTACGAATAGTTGGGGAGGGAGGCATATGATAACCAAGTATATCAGTAAAATATACATTGTGTCAGGTGATAGAAAGTCCTGTGGGATAAGCAAACAAAAGAAGAGGGAGAGTGTATATGTGTAAATAACAAGGTCAGGGCACATTTCACTGAGAAAACAACATTGAACAAAAGGCAGAGAGAAAAGAAAATGTAACAAAACAGGTCTGGCTTGCTTAAGAGGTCACTCCGGTTGAGCAGAGCATGTTAGGGTGAGACAGTAGATGATCTCCAAGAGGTCAGGAAGGTGGTAGTAGAGAGATTGTACATGGCTTGTAGACCACTGTGAGGGTTTTGATAATAGTGTAAGTAGAATAGGTAGTCATTGAAAAGTTTTAAGCAGAAAAGTGACATGAACTGACTTATAGGCAGGCTGCTCAAGCTGCTGTGTTGAGCATAGACTGAGGTGAGCTGAACGCATGAGCAGGAAGACCAGGGAACAGATGAGCATTGAAATAATCCAGTGAGAGAAAGTGATTGTGTAGAAAAAGCAAAAGCCATGAAGATTCTGAGAAGAGGTCCCATTATGAATATTTTAAAATTGTAAATAACAGGATTTACTGCTGAATCAAACCAAGTGTGAGAGGGGAGAGATCTTAAGGACAGCTTCAAGATTGTTGGCCTGAGCAACAATAATAATGGATAAGGAAGACTGCAGGAGGGTCTGGTTTGCTGAGAAAATATCAAGAAAAGAGTCTGAAATGCTAATTTTGAGATATCCCTTAGTGACTGAGAGAGAAACATCTGGAAATCAGGAAAGAAGGACAAGTTGGAGATATTAATTGGGAATCCTAAGATGATGGTGGCTTTTGGAGCCATGAGACTGCAGAAATTCACCAGGGAAATAAAGGTAGGTAGAGAAGGGAAGACACTCCAAGGTGGGGGAAGAGAAATAGAAGCAGTAAAGGAGCCTGCGAAGAGGTAAGCAAGTAAATACGGATGAAAACCAGAAGAGGATAATGTGCTATGAGCCCAGTGAAGAAGTCCTCTGGAAAATGGATCAGGTGCTTCAGAAGACTGAGAATTGAACCTTGGATTCAGTAACATGGAGGTCAGTAATGACTTTTATGAGAAGAGTTTTGGTGGAACAGTCAGGGAAAAAGTAAGATACAATTGGCTTACGAGAGAATGGGAAGAAAAGAATTGGACACATAGAATAGGGCCAACTTGATGAACAACTAGCTAGTTATATACAAAAGATACTTTTAAAAGATAAAAATACATTTAAAAGAATATGTAAAAATGGGAAAGGCAAAAAGTCAGAAAACACAATTTCCACAAATATAATTTTCTTTTTAGTTGTGACTGAAAAGGTGAAAAAGTGAAAAGACCTTAGCAGGTAAAATGATTTGACAGTGTTACAAATTAAACATCTCCTAGTATTTTTTTTTTAGTAACTTAAAGTACTCTCTTTACTTGATATTAGCCAAGAGACTGAGAAATGACTAAAGTACTCATTTTTTTAAGTAGAAAAAGGGATGTTATGTCTAACAGGAATTTAATACATAGACAAAGAAAGGTCATGTTATACATATGCATGTATATGTATATTAACAGAGCTACATTCCCCTTCATGACACAAAACCAAAATAAGCAATGGAACAATTTAAGGTATTTTTGTAGTATTCCTATATGCTAAGGGTATAGCAATTCATGATTCATACACATATCTAGAGTTATTTAAAATTAAAAGTTTACATTTAAAAAAATTTATTAACAGCTTCAGAATGTCTTTGTTATATCTGACCCTTGATAGCACAAATTTCTTTCCATATATATTTAAAATGCTCATGAAGTAAACTATGTTTGCCCTATTGAACAAGTTTCATAACTTATATAATGCATGCCAAAGTATGGTCTTTTGAGAAGTAAAAAGTATATGGTCATTACGGGAAATTATGGAAACAGTATCTCAGAAGCAGCATTCAGAAATCAAAGACTGAAAGTGGCATGAATCACTTACCTCCCTTATGTCCCTTTGATACTTGGTGTTCATTTCTTCTGTTTTAATGAGATCCTTTCTTGCTGTCTCTGCTTCCTGTTCCACCTCTCCCACTCGGGAAGAAAGGGCTGCTAAACGTTCTTTCATCTGGGCCATTTCATAGTTTTGCTTTTCAAGCAATTCTTGTAGTTCAACTATTTGACTAGTTTCATCGGTTGAGTCTATAGAACCATTGGACAAACGCTGCAGAAATAGAAAAAGAAATGGCACTTAAGAATTTTCATCTTTAATTTAAAATTTAAAATAAACTTAAAGAAATTAAACTGACACTGCTTTCACAGTGAGAAATAAGAAATTCTGAAAAGAACTAGTTTTGCCGAAAAACTAAGTTTCTAAGGAAACTGTTAATTGACATTAAAATATGAAGGTAGATCAGTAATTTTCAAACAGTTTAATAGATGTATTTGAAATATGCTATGCTATGCTCTCTCTCTATATAAAACATAGCATAAAACACTGATGTATCCTAAACATTTAAGTGTTACTACTATTTTATCAATTAGATATATAATTTATTATTAATTTATAATACTATGATATAACACCACACATTATTTTTAATTAATGGGTAAGGACCTATAAGGTGTACAATTGTAAAATTTTTCTTCAAGATCCCTTGTAAATTTTTAAGTTTTATTTTCAATCATGCCCAGAAGAATAACTTACCAAATATTTTTTATCAAAGATTATTCCTGCTGTGAATCTGACCTAGCTGGAACAAACATATAGTATAGAAAAGTTTTTATTTCTATATTGCTATTAACATAAAATCATGTGTGCACACAGCTCACAGGAAGGAGGCTGAAAGGGGTTAAATATTTTGAGAGCTCATTTTTCTTCTTTCCGAAAGGACTGCTTAGAAACCAGGGTTTTCTAAAAATATGTCTTCAGAAGTATGCCCTACAGCTAAAGTCCAAAATATATAAACAACTCAAACAACTCAATAGAAAGAAAATAAATCCCCAGATAAGAAACAGGGAAGAGACCTGAATAAACATTTCTCAAAAGAAGACATACAGATGACCAGCAGATACATGAAAAAATGCTCAATACCAACAACGCATCAGGAAAATGCAAATTAAAACCACGATGAGATATCACTTCATACCTGTTAGAATGGCTATTAGCAAAAAGCCAATAAGTGTTGGTAAAAGAATAAGAATGTGGTAAAATGGAACCCTTGTACACTACTAGTAAAAATGTAAATTAGTATAGCCACTACAGAAAAAGGTATGAGAGTTCCTCAAAAAATCAAAATTATCATATGATCCAGAAATCTCACTTCTGGGTATATAACCAAAGGAATTGAAATCAGTGTGTGGAAGAGATATCTGCACTCCTATGTTCAATGCAAAATTATTTACAATAGCCAAGAAACAGAATCAACCTAACTAAGTGTCTATCAACGGATGAATGGATAAAAGCGAGTGTGGCATACATACACAATGAAATCCTATTCAGTTTCTAAGAAGAAGGAAATTCTGTCATTTGTGACAACATGGATGAGCCTGGAGGACATTATTCTAAGTGAAATAAGCCAGGCACAGAAAGACAAATACTTCTTCACCTCGCTTATCTGTAGAATCTAAAAAGTCAAACTCATAGAAGTTGATAGAAGAATGGTGGTTGTCAGAGGCTGGAAAAAAAGGATAGCTGTGATGAGTTAATGGGAGATGTTAGTCAAAGAGTAAAATAATTCAATTATACAGTAAGAATAATGGTCTATTACACAGCATGATAGCTACAGTTAATAATAAATAATACATTGCTAGAAGAGTAGATTTTAAGTGCTCTCACCACAAAAATGATAAGTGAGTGAGTGATGGATATATTAAGTTGATTGAATCATTCCACATTGTATACATATAGCAAAACATTACATTGTAACTCACGAATATGTACATTTATTATTTGTCAATTAAAAATTAAAAGGCCTGGTGTTGTGGCTCACTCTTTTAATCCCAGTGCTTTGGGAGGCTGAGGCAGGAGACTGCTTGAGGCGATGAATTTGAGACCAGCCTGGGTGACACAGCAAGGCCTCATTTCTAGAAAAAAATTAAAAAAAAAAATAGGGTGTGGTGGCATGCACCTGTAGTGCTAGCTGCTCAAGAGGCTGAGGCAAAAGGATGGCTTGAGCCTAGGAGTTTGAGGCTGTAGTGAGCCATGATCATGCCACAGCAATCCAGCATGGGCAACAGAGCCTTACAACCTTTAAATAAATAAATAAATAAATAAATAAATAAATAAGAAAAGAAAAGAAAGTATGGGCTGTATACGGTGGCTGGCTATTGTAATCCCAGTATTTTGGGAAGCTGGGGTGGGAGGATCACTTGAGGCCAGGAGTTTGAGACCTGCCTGGGCAACATGGGGAGACTCCATCTCTAAAAAATAGGAAAATTAGCCAGGTGTTGTGGCACACACCCATAGTCCCAGCAACTAGAGAGGCAGAGGTGGGCGGGTTGCTTAAGCCCAGAAGGTCCAGGTTGTAGTGAGCCATGATTGCATTAGTGCACTCCAGCCTGGGTGAAAGAGTGGGGCTCTGACCAACATTAATAATGATAATAATAATAATAATGATAAATAAAAGTA
This sequence comes from Pan troglodytes, assembly GCF_028858775.2. NCBI lineage: Eukaryota > Metazoa > Chordata > Mammalia > Primates > Hominidae > Pan > Pan troglodytes. Next base: position 88,181,492 of record NC_072408.2, read on the forward strand.
TGCTCCTCAGCCTAGCTACATTGGAGAAGTTTTGTAGTGAGGACGGTGCAGCAATTTGGGAGAAATAACTAAGAGAAAAAGAACATAAGCAGAAACAGAAAGTATGGAGAGAAAATACAGAAAGTACAGTCATTTCCGCTCATGTTTTCAGCACTTGTTTAAAAACATGAATTTGTTTCAACATAATAGATATATTATAAAACAATTTCAATGTAATGCAAATTTTTTAAATATGCAATTTTGTTCCTGAGAAGCACTGGCTAAATACAGAAAACCACACCTGGCTGAAACAAGCCACATAGGAACACATAAAATGCACACATGCCCATTCCTCAAATATCTAAAACTGACCTCAATGCCCCATGTATGTCATAAATTTGCCCATCGACACCTGTGTTACAACTTTCTGATTTCAGATACCTTTCCTTCTACCACTTCACAAGAAATGAAAGCCTTTAAGTCTTCTAACACTTCCACAAGCAAACTTCAGCTCTTTCTCGGGGGAAAAAAAAAAATACTTATCACTGGATTTGTGCTATTTCCAACTATTTAACAGGTGGAAAATTGTGCTACCATTTTTATTAGCTTTTTTACTTTTATTTTAATGTGACACTGATAAAGTTTTTAGTGTTGTGCCATAAACTTCATTACCCCCTTAAGCCCTGTGATTTTTATTGCACAATATTGCATAGCTCATGATATTTAGGAATGCAAATGACACATAGAGCAGAGTGGACTATAGGAGAATGAGAAGAATAGAAAGCATCATGAAAGCAGTGAGAAAGATAAAACACAGAGAAAGGAAATGCAGGCAAATGGCAAGAAGTACTGTAAGTCCAATAACCTAAACAATGTGAGAGTGTGGAGAAATAGCTGAGCAAATCAAAATTAAAAGAGCAGAGAACGATAGAGACAATTGCCTTTTTAAAGTTGACTAGAGGAATTTCTCAATGTGAAAAGGTAGAAGTTCTAATAAATCTTACGCTGGTCTAATTACTTGTAGACTGTATACAGGATTTAAAGATATTTAAAATTATGGCAAAATCCCTCTAAAATCAGTTATCATACCTCAGTTATCTCAAATTTGGAAATAACTGACTGGCAATTGGTTCCACCCGTCTTCCCTAATCCAGATCTTGGGTGCTGCCTAATGATTATAAACTGGCCTTTCTGAGTTCAGTGTACAGATAGTTGTGTACTGTAGAAGTTCACAATTCCCTCCCTCTAAGAGCAATTCCCAGAGAAATGTTCAGCTCTGATCCTTCAACCAGCAACATTTCCAGCAGAAAGGGGAATAGAGACTCTAAAGGGAGATGTGATTAATGAACTGCAGTACGCACTCCAACATTCCCACATATTCGTAACAGCACTTACTCCTTTTATTAAATAGAATTTGGCACCCAAAATACAGGAGTTCTATGTTCAGATATGGAATGATATCTTCAAAGAATTAGGTCTGTAGATTCAACTTGTATCTTTTTTTTTTTTAAGTTAAGAAAATCTTTTATTAAAAATTCTGATGATTTGCTTTTGCAGCCAAAGTTGTGGGAAGGAAAAAAGATTACAGACTTAAATTTTTAAAAATCAAAATGTTGCCATTTATGAGAACAATATTTCAGGAGGGAAGCCGGAGAATGCTCACTAATCAAGAGTTGGGGACCACTCAACCCTGTTTCTTAATATTACAGAATTACAGTCTGCCTTTAAACCCCAGTATTCTCAGGTCCAACCCTTCCTCTGACAATCAATATTGTTGCAGAAATTGCTTTATGGGAATAACTTCATGATTCAACTTGTATCTTAAGAGATAATTTAGTAACCAACAGAGATTTCTTGGAAATAACATTTACATACTATGAATAAAAGTACAATGCAATCATACTAAATAATTAAATTCAAACACACTTCTTAAAAATAGAAGAAACTATTGTATTTTTGGGGTAAACAAATATAACTTGATATGTTTGTACAATGAAAACAAATATATTACTGATCTCTCCAATAAAATGAATGAATCACAAAAACATTAAGCTGAGAAATAGAAGCTAGATACAAAAGAGTACATAATGTGTGATTCAATTTATTTGAAATTCTAGAAAAGATCATCCTAATCTATAATGGCAGGAAAACAGATTGGTTGTTGCCTGGGCTGGGAGTTGGAATGGGGGACGTGGGGTTGACTTCAAGGGGGCATGACAGCACTTCTAAGGTTTATGGGGATGTTCTTTATCTTGATTTGGGTGTTTACGGAGGCACATATATTTATCAAAATTGACAGAATTGTGCACTTAAATTGTATGTTACTTGTACGTTAATAAATTTGCTTAAAAACCTATAAAAACCTTGAAAAACAAATTTTTATTTTGAAAAATGTTTCATAGAATTGAAAAATCATATTTAAGATTCTAGAGCTCTGAAGAATTTTGGAGAAACTGAGACTCAGGTAATCACATAGAGGTGATCTGAATTAAAATGCAGAACTTTTATTCCCAGTTCAGTTAGTTTACCCTTTACCATATTGCCTCTAATCAGAACATATAAATCAACAGGATAAAATTATATATGATGCATGGTATAGGCATGTACCAAGCAGGTACCAAGCATCCACACACCATTATATATATATATCACTCACACACCCCCAGCCCCAGACAACCACTAACTACTTTCTGTCACACAGATTCACTGTTCTGGACTTTTCATAGAAGTGGAGCCGCTGAACATGTGTTCTTTCGTGACTAGTTTTATGCACTGAGCATGATGTTTTTGAATTTCATTCAATATTTTATATATATACATACATATATATATTCAGTGGAGTTTATATATATATACACATATATATTATATATATATAATATTGGTAAATATTTATTCAGTGCAAATGAACGATATTTATTTTCTAATTTGAAAAATGTTTGTTCTAATTCTGTGCACCTGCGCTCCATTAAAATCTTGTTAATGCACTTAACAAGAAAATTGCATACTTTTAAATGGGCTCAAGGTAAGAGAAATTTAACTAACTATAGATAGTAATCAGGCAACTAAAATAAAACACTTTTAAAATGTTAACTTTTTAAATTCCATTAAGCAGTAAATGTTCACTGCATAGTCTTTATGCTACTGTGTTGGGGTTACCCATGAGGAGATTTTAAAACTCTCAATTTTTATTCCGTAGTGTTTATGAAACTTGTATTTGCAGAAAATATATAATCTTTTATTTATTCTCATTACCTTAAATATATTGTATGGTGAGCTTACTGTGTGTCTTAATAATATCAGAATAAAAAGTCATATTAAAACTGTGATTTATATCTTAGAAAAAGATATTATTTTTGTTCCAAACCATTGTTAACTTGACTTACCTTTAAAATAAATTGTGGCACTTTAATTTAAATGACAAATGGCTGTATTAAAAGTCAATACTTATTTTAAGCAGCTTTACTGGGATATAATTTACATGCTATAAAATGCACCCTTTAAATATAAAAAGTTCAGTGGAGTTTAGTATACTTACAGAGTTGTGCAACTATCAACATTAGTTAATCTCACATTTTTTCACCCTTAGTGGAAATCTCATAATTATTAGCAATCACTGACACACCCCCAGCCCCAGACAACCACTACTTTCTGTCATACAGATTCGCAGTTCTGGACTTTTCACAGAAGTGGAGTTGCTGAACATGTGTTCTTTCGTGACTAGTTTTATGCGCTGAGCATGGTGTTTTCGAATTTCATTCAAGTACCGTAGCATGTTATCCACACCTCATTTCTACATTGATGAATAGTATTCCATCATGGGGATATATTACATGTTATTTATATATTCATCAGTTGAGGGACATTAACGTTGTGTCCACCTTTTGGCTACTATAAATAACTGCTGTGAACTTTTGTGTATAAGTCTTTATATGGACAAATGTTTTCAGTTCTCTTGGATCGATTCCTAGAGTAGAACTGCTGGACCATATGACAATTCTATCTTTAACATGTTGAGGAAATGTTTTCCAAAGTGGTTGCACCATTGTACATTCCTACCAGCAATGTATGAGAGTTCTAATTTTCCACATCTTCACCAAAACTTATTATTGTCTATCTTTTTATTTCAGCTATTCTAGTGGGTGCAAAGTGATGTTTCCTTATGGTTTGGATTTGCATTTCCTAATAACTGATGAAGTTGGACATCTTTTCATGTACTTATTGTTCATTTGTATATCTTATTTGGAGAAATGTCTATTTGAATTATTTGCCTTCATATTAATTGATTTACATGTATTTTTATTGTTGATTTACATGAATTCTTTACATATATTTTGATTCAAGTATTTTATGAAACATATGGCTTGAAAATAGCTTTTCTCTATTCTGTAGACTATCTTTTCACTTTCTTTCATGATGGTATTCTTTGAATTTCAAATGTTTTTAATTTTAAGAAGGTCCAGTTTATCATTTTTTTTTTTCTTTGTGGCTTGGGCTCATGGTGTCATTTCTAAAAAAATCAATCCCCAACAGAAGGTCATAAAGATTTTCAATTTTTTAAAGCAGTATAAGTATATATTTGAAATTATTAATGATCAAATACAATGAAGTCTCATATGTTAAATTTTAAAATATATATTTATATTTACTCATTCATCAATATTTATTAAGCACCTACTTTGGTGTCAAGTGGAAGATAATAAGTTTTAGAATGTTTTAAAAGGTGATAATACTTTTCTGACATCAAGGCAATTCTATCAAGCAAAGAAGTAATACACAAATAGGCAAGTATATGCATTGCAATAAAGTATTACCATAAAGTTTTATTTTGCTTCATATTTATGTGTGGGAGAAGAAAGCAGAGAATATCTTTGTGATATCCTTTGAGTTGGGTCTTCAAAGATGAGTTATTATATTTCAAGTAAAGGAAAGGAGGGGAGTACTTATTCTAGGAACAGAAAATAACATGAGCAAAGGGAGGGGGACATCCCTGAAGAATAATTGTAAGTCGTGCTGTATGCAGAGCAGGAAACATGTGCTATAAGAAAATGGTAAAATATGAGACTTGAAAGGGAAGGCCAGCATAGATTACGATGGCCTTTGTTTTTCCATACTGAATAGAATAAACTTTGGGTACCAGATAGAATGACAAGGAGCCATCAAAGGTGTTTGAACAGGGAAGTAACATGTAAAACTGTGCAAGTAAACTGTTACTCTCTCATCATAAACCCGGTAATTCAGATAAAGCCATTCCTATCTGTAATGGATAATTTTTGCTTGTTTGTTCAATATCCTCACAGCTAGGGTTGCCAGATGAAATATAGGATGTACAGTTAGATTTGAATTTTCAATAAACAATGAAAAACTTGAGTGTAATGATGTCACATGCAGTATTTGGGTCAAGCTTATACTAGGGGAATTGATAATGAAAAGAAAGCATTGAGCTAAACCCTGCAATACAAGCATAAATCATGCAGTTATCTGGCAGAGGAAACAGAAAGATCAAAGACAAAGCGACACAAGTGGGTTTAGGATTTTCAAGGAGACCATTGTAGCTAGAACGGACTGGACTAAATAAAGCAAGAGGGTGGGAGTGGATATAGATGGAAATACGATGTGTGTTCTTGAGATCATTTTAAGACTGGCTTTTGCTCAAGGTGATATGAAAACTACAGGAAGGTGTTGAGCAGAGGAGTGACAATGATTTCACTTACATTTTCAATGGATTCCTCAGTCCTCTTATAAAAGACAGGACAAAAAAAAAGGAATTTAAGAAAATGAATTAAGAGGTGAAAGATTAACGTTGGCTTAGACCAGGGTAATGGGACTAAAGGTTATAAAAGGGGTCATATTCTTTGAATGGATTGAATATGATATGGGACAAAAAGCATAGACTCAAGGATGACTGCAAGATTTGTAGTCTTCGATTAGAAAGATGGAGTTGCTATTTTTTGAGAAGAGAAAATCTGTAGGAGAAGCAGATTTGTGGTTAGGACGGGGCAAAATCCTGGACTGGGTTTTGAAAACAAAGTTTGAAATGACTAATTAGATGTCAAAATAAAGGTGTCAGGCAAGCTATTGTATAAGCCCACAGTAAAGAGTAGTGAGTATATGGATGCTTTCTGCAAGCAGCTATAACATTGGATGAGATCACCTGTGGAGTGAAGTAGGGGGTCGTCAAAGATGACTAATAACGTCTTTGTAGAACTCTCTTCAATTGTTACTTTATCAGAAAGGTCTTTCACCCCTGCCATATAATATATTTACAAAATATGTTTGTTGTCTTTCTCACCTACCAAAATATATATTCCTAAAATTTTTATCTCTATTAAAACTTTAAATCTTAACTTATATATTATTGTACATTTGACTGCGATACAATTTTCACACTTGGCTGTCAAACAGACTTTCCAAACTCAATATGTTTAAAACCTGTGTTCAGAACGTGCTTCTCCCCCTAATATGTTTTGCTTTAATTCATCCCCAACTCAATTAGTGAGAACTTAAGTTTTTCACTTTCTCCAAAAACGGTGGAGTCATCCTTGAGTTCTCTCTTTTTCTCCCATCTTTTATACAATCTATGAGAAACACTTGTTGGCTTTCTTTTCACAAAATATGTGAATGTGACCCACTGTCATGACCTCCACCATTGTCACCCTTGTCTGGGTCATCTACTCTCCTTTGAATTACGGTAACAATCTTGTAACTGGTTCTTTTTTTCTAACCTTGTTTCTTATTTTCATTCTTATAGCAGTCAGACTGATTCATGGTGATCCTGTTACATTGCAGTTAAGTGAATATTCCCATGATAAATGTTAATAATTATCAGAAATATAAAAAATAGCTAGGTCCCACATTACAGCAGGAAATAAACATGTTAATGATTGATACAGAAAAACATTCATCTGTCAAATTCTTAATCTGTATAGTTTGAAGAGATGAGAAGTGTGTATATTGAGTTTATTTTTCGTATATTGAGTTTATTTTTTTCTTTAGAGAAAGTCATCAAATTGAAAGCTTTCAAATGTTTTGTTGCTATTGTTGTTGTTCATCTATAAAATAAAGAATCAACACTAGAGTGGATCTTTCTTCCTGGATGAATTACCAAGTAGTCCTTTTAGATGTGTAAATATAAGTCAAGTAGGCTCCCACATCCCAAGGAAGAATATTTAATAGAATCCTGACAAAAAGTGTCTCTTCTACTGTGTCTTGATATTAAGAGAGTGGAGGAGGAAGATATTTGACATAAACCGGAAACTTCAGGAAGGAGAGGAAAAAACAGATTGCTCCCCTTTCAACTGTGAAGTTCAATGTTTTTCTTAATTCTCTGGTAGACTGACAATTGACTAGATCACAAGGAGTATCAAGAGTCCACAAAGAGAACTTACCATGAGGGAAGTAAGAGTATGAATGTGAACTATGGTCCAACAGCCAGTGGTGGTTCTGGCATGGAATCTGAAAGACCTTCCTGGCTCAGTCATCTTGATGAATTTGGGAACATGAGTATGAACCTAAACTTCAACTGGTAAAACTTGGAGAATGGAAAATTCTTCCTGAAGAATCACTTTGGTAGAGGTTGTCACTACTGCTGGTGGAACTAGTTTGGAAAAACTAGGCCATTTACTGGCATAAGATGGTTTAATTTGGCCTGTATGACAGTGGGTTATTGCAATGGTGCATGGATGGTGTTGGATTTTGAGGGAACACTTGTTTCAAAAGTGATACTTTGAGGGCTAAAAATATGCAATAGCAGTTTTTTAAAAATTTACTCACTTGTTACTTTATCACATTTTCCAGTTATCTTTTCATGAATTGTAAACAAACAAAAAACAAAAACAAACAATCAAACAAAAAAATTCCTTTTTGGTCTGATCAAGTTTTGAAAGTTTTTAGATAACTTAGGCAGAACAACATTGGCCCCAAGAGGCTGGTACCAGACTTACTGTTATTTGGATTACTTGGGCTCTTATATATTTTAGATAGTCAAAAAAGAGCTCAACTTGCCTGTATCCAGGTCACAAAAATTATGTATGTAAAGGATTAATGGTAGGCATAGAAATAATGAACACTAATCAAGTACAACAGAGTTTCATTTATTTTCTATTTTTAAAAATGTCACTTCTGTCAGAGAATCATGCATACAAAAAAAAAAATCAAGTTGTTTATCCCTAGGAAAAGAAAAACAGTTCCAAAAGAATATGTGCCATCATTCTCAGCAAACTAACACAGGAACAAAAAACCAAACACCGCATGTTCTCAGTTATAAGTGGAAGTTGAACAACGAGAACACATGGACACAGAGAGGGGAACATCACACACTGGGGCCTGTCGGGGTGTTGGGGGCAAGGGAAGGGAGGGCATTAGGACAAATACCTAATGCATGTGGGGCTTAAAACCTAGATGACAGGTTGATAGGTGCAGCAAACCACCATGGCACATGTATATCTATGTAACAAACCTGCATATTCTGCATGTGTCCCAGAAGTTAAAAAAAAAAAACTGTCAATGAAATCCACTACTTTTGAAAGATGAGTATATTGTATTCTGAAAATACTTCTTAGCAAACTTGTAAATGAAATTCCAAACCTGATAAAAGCTATCTACCAGTTACTATGATAAGCATCACATTAATGAATAGCATTATTATTAAAGTCTATACTTTTACAAGCTTTATATGTCTTGGACAATAACAATAAATGAAAACTGAAAAGGAAGAGAAGAGAAAAGTAAATCCTCCCAATCTGTGTAATTACTTAGAAAATACCAAGAGTATAGCAAACTCTTAGAACTAATAGTTTTGCAAGTTTGCTGTAATCCATATCAATATTGGAAAATCAATAGCATCTTTATATGCCAGTATTAATTTATTAGGAAAAACATATAAAGGAGATAACAATCACAGTAACTATAAATGCCTAGAAATAAATCTAATCATATATAAGATCTCTATGGGAAAAATTAAACAATTTTATTGAAGAACATAAAATAATACACAAATGAATGGAGACATAAGCCATATGTACATATGGTAAAACAGTATACAATAGAGGCAATAACTTCCCGAAGTTAATTTATTAATTTAAGCAATTGCAGTAAAAATCTTGTTGGGGCACAGAAAACGATTCCCCCAAATATGACTTTGGCTTGTTGAGTGCTTTGAAAATTGAAAGGCCTCAGAAATAATACTTAGAACCAAGATCTGTCTCTGACCTTCCTCTCCTCCCTTTCTCTCTCTCTCTCTGGAATTTCCTTATCTGACTAAAAACACTTCTTTCCACAAGGAATGTAATTGTCTTAAGATTCCCCTCTTCAGGAATCCTGTCAGATTAACCACTAGAGAAGAGCAGAAATTGAGAGTCGTCATGACAAGACAGATTTATAATCTGTTCTTCAGAGGACAGCTCCCAGAGATTACCCAGGGGACTTAATCTGCAATAATAAAGCAATATTTATTCCTGCACAGTCTTTCCCCTTACTTTCCTTTAATTTGTCAGTCCCACCCAGCTTCCAAAAAGAATCATTTGCAAAATGTCTGCCTCCTGAATCCATACATATCTCCTATGTCGAGAATATTTAAGCATCAGCCCTCTGGCCCCTCTTCCAGTCTAATACATTGTAAATGGCAGTTATATCCATATGCGTGTTAAAATAAGTTTTGTGTGCCTTTTTTCACATTAATCTGCCTTCCCTCAATTCATTTTCAGCAAACCTTTAGAGGGTGGAAGAAAATTTTCTCCTTGGCCCCTACAATCTCAACAGAGTTGAAAAATGGAATTTGAAAAGTTGATATTATAATTAAGCTCTAAGAATCAAGATTTATAAAGTTAATCGTTAAAACAGTGTGATATTTATTTCTTATTCTTGAACACGTATTTATTAAGTGTTCATCATGTTCTAGGAACTATTCTAGGTACCTGAGCTTCATCAGGAATAAAACAAGGATCCTAACTTTTATGGAGGTTATTATCTAACTGGGCTGGCAGACAATACATTACAGACATTATAAATAAGTAAAGCATATAAACACATGCTGTGCTATAATACATTACTATGTTAGAATATGTTATGACATTTGAACAAAGACTGGATGGAAGTGGGGAAGTTAACCATGTATCTGGAGGAAAGGCATTTCAGACAAAGGAAAGAGGAAATCAAAAGTCAACAGGAGGCCAGTGTGGCTGGGGTGGATTTGGATGTGAAGTCAGAAGATAAAGACAGTGAGATTTATGTAGAGCCTTGTGTAAGTGGAAAGAAGTTGCAGAGTTTTGAGCAGACGATTGATGTGTTCAGATATATGGTTTAAAACATCACTCTTGTATCAAAATATCACATGCACCATATAAATATGCATAATTAGAATATATCCATAGACATTTTTTTAAAAATGAAAATGAACAGATTACTCTGATTCATGCTGTTTTAAAAATAGACTGGAGATGGCCCATGGGAGAAGCAGAGAGACCTCATAAAAAGTGATTGATTATAATAATTCAGCTGAGAGATGACAGTGGTTCAAAACAGAGTGATCAATGGAAGTGGTAGGATTCTGGATATATTTTGAAGGTAGAGTAAATCAAATTTCTTTATAGTTGGATGGGAGGTGTGAGACATAGGGAGGATGTGAGAGTAATTCCAAATTCTTTAGCTTGAGCAACTGGAAAGGCAAAGTTTTCATCATGTAAACTGGAGATGATGGATCAAATTTTTTAAGGGGGGATATCAAATACGTAAGCTTTTGATATTTTAAATGTGCAAAGTCTTTTAGATATACAAGTGGAGATGTTCAATTGTGGCTGGATATATGCATTTGGTTGTAGGGTCTGAACTAGAGGTAAAGATTCATAAATTATTAGCATATGAATAGGATGAGATTGATTGGAATCATGGAGAGAGTGTAGGTAGAGAACATGTGGAGGGCTGAGCCCTGGGGTGAAGAAAGAAAGAGAAGAAGAGAAGAAACTGGGAGTTGTCATGCCAAGACAGACTTATCATCTGTTCTTCAGAGGGCAGATGCTCCATCATTCAGAAGTCAGAGGGAGGAAAACAGATGGAGATGTAGCCACTGGTAAGTAAGAGGAAAACAATGTAGTTTCCTGTAATGCAAGTGAAGAAGTATACGAAGGAAGAAAACTATTAACTATGTCATATACTGCTGAGACATCAACTATAGCAAGGCCTGAGAATTGGCCTTATATTTAGCACTATAAATTTAGTGATGACTGTAGCAGGAGTGGCTTCTGTGCTATGGTGGGGCAAAACCTTATTGAAATAGGTTTATAAAGGAATTTAAAATGTGGGGCCAAAAGATAATTTTTTTTAAGTTAGGGAAACTTTGTATATTGTAAGAATACAGTCGACCAGGGGTGCCCACGCTCCAAGCCATGGACATGTATTGGTCTGTGGCCTGTTTCGGACCAGACTTCTCAGTAGGAGGTAAAGGTGTGAGCAAAGCTTCATCTGTATTTACAACCACTCCCTATCGCTTGCATTACCGTCTGAGCTCTACTTTCTGTAAGATCAGTGGCAGCATTAGATTCACAAAGGAGTGTGAACCCTATTGTGAACTGTCCATGTGAGGGATCTAGGTTGTGCACTCCTTATGAGAATCTAATGCCTGACTATCTGTCACTGTCAGACGGGACCATCTAGTTGCAGGAAAACAAGCTCAGAGCTCCCACTGATTCTACATTATGGTGAGTTGTATAATTATTTCATTATATATTTCAATGTAATAATTTAAATAAAGTGCAAAATAAATGTAATGTGCTTGAATCATCCTGAAACCATCCCCAACCACACCCCCAGTCAGGGGAAAAATTGTCTTTCACAAAACTGGTTCCTGTTGCCAAGAACTTTGGGGACAATTGGAGTAGACAAAGAAAAGAAAATGATGGCAAAGGAAAGAGCAGTAAAATTTGCTGGGGAAATATACTTGATTAAATGTTTGCTGAAGACATTACACATGGTGTAACAAAGTTTTCTTTGACTAGGCTTTTTTGAAATTTTTGTAAGCCTCATGCTCAGTCTAATAAACTCTTCCATCCTCTTAGAAACATGGACAGGTTTCAGACTTTGCTTAAAGTAAATAATCTTATATTTTGAAATCTATAAAATCAGGTAGTTTTTACGCTGCCTTTTCCCTCCATAGTTCACATTTATTCTTCACTTATTTGTTACCTGTTTATCTCCAATCCCCCTGTTCATGAGCTACATTACTTTGAGCCATTGATCCTTGCTCTGCAAACCTCACAGGGTTGTCGTTACAGAGATCAAATAAAACAACTCACATAAAGGACTTTATGCTGGTTACTTATCTCATTCTTAAAGACCCGTAGCCGCTTTGTTAATGAGGTTTCCAGACAAGTTTGAAAAACAATTTGGCTAACTTTAAAGGTTAAGCACCAGCATTCCTTAATTCCATATTAAGGCATGTCCTGTTGAATTCTCATTCTGGGATACTCTATTTCCCTGTGGGTAAAGAGCGTCTCTGGAAACACTACATACTGTGTTTCTTTCTTGACGCTCGACAATACTAAGAGTTAAAATATAAATACTGTAGTACTTACACCAGTTAAAAATTGTACACAACAATATTTCCTAATCTACTTCTCCTGGGAATTTCATTTGTTGGGTGAGTGGGTCCTATCAAACACCCACTAAATTTCTGGGGAGCTTGTGTTTCATGAGAAATGATGAAATAGATAAATTCTACCAAAGTGAAAAAATACAATTAGATCAACTGAGGAACTTCTGAATGAAAAACTAAACATTCTCCTAGCCTTGCTTAACAGATCACACAAAACAAAACAGAGGAAAAAGAACTTATTCTTGTGTACATCACCAAAAGACAACAGATTCCTTGGCACAAAATGAACCCTCCAATTATGTTAATAAGATAAAGGTAAATGAACAAATTTCCAGTCAGTCAGTCTTTTAAAGTCTTTGGAAATATCCTTCTTCACCAAAAAAAAAAAAAAAAAAAAAAAAAAAAAAAAATTCTGAGTCCCTCAAATCCTAGCTAATACAAATGATACTTCTTATTGAAGACAGCAGAGTGGATTTCACTTCATCTTTCCATCTAACAAGGTCTTAGTTAACACACAATAACCCAGTCACTGCACCCAGAGCGATTGGTTTTGAACCTAATGAGTTTCCATACAGCATTAGAAGACTTTTATTTTTGCCATTGCATATAGAAGATTCCAGACCTTTCGTTATGTGCTTCCTCGCCAACTCAGCTTCTAGAAAATTGATAAAACTTCATGTATATATGGATAAGCCATGGAAGATCCTAACCTTACTCTTTTGGTCCCTTTTCTAGCCAATCATTGAACCTCTGGGCCAGTCCAGCCCATGTATATCTTTAGACCTGCTCTTTCCAAGTTGGCAAATTCATAAACTCCATTCAGTTTGGGGTTTCACTGCTTGACAATTCAATTGAAGAATAAAGGAGAAACATTCAAGTCGTTATGTTTTGTAAGGAATTAGAATACAATATATGGGATCAATACACAGAAGAAAATATTCTGTGAGTGCAATCCATTTGTAAATAAGCCCAATTATATTTTTGAGAGAGGGAATCAATAATGCATAAAATGAGCTACAGTTGACAAGACTGAATCTTTGAAAGAATGGTTGTTGGCCGTAGTTAACATGTATTGATGAACACAAAAAAATGAACAAAATATAGTCAATATATTGAAGACATGCCTGTGGATGATGACTTTTAGTCAGAACTTAGTGAGAATGATTAAAAGAATGGCATTTGTGATAAATGATGTTTATTAGTATTTTAAAATAGGATGAGATATTGATAAGCCAAACTTTTAACTGGACAGCTGACAGGTTTGCATGAGAGTGTGCAAATCTCCACACTATGATATCTCAATATTTCACAATAGCATGATGGAATGAAATCCTTTGTCTCCACTGAGGATCACATTGCTTGTAGAGCTATGTTGGCTTGTTCTAAGTACCTATTTTTGTCATTGGTTGTTCATTCTAAAACAGCATTGTGTTGCTAAAAGTCCACAAAACCCTTAATTTTGATAAAGGCACATCCCGTATTCCATTTTTATCACTTTGGCTCAATATTCTTCATGAACAGTAGTTCTATAATAAAAATACTAGACAATTATTTATTAAATTTACCGATCTGAGGATTATTCTTGCCACTGATTCTTCATTTTGCTTTATGTACTTTTTTGTCCATAATTCTTCTATCTGACAAGAACTAAAGAACTGAAAACGTGCAAACAAAAATGTATTTCTGATTTTACATTTATTCAGCTTTCACATTTCCATATTACTGTTGCTTAAATTGTTATGTTGCATTTTTAGAGAACAGTCACGAATAAATGTCAGATTCAAAGAGGAGAGAAGAATAAGAGCAACAACTTAAAAAAGGAAGCTTTAACTTAGTTCACTTAGTAATTAAGCTCAAAGTGGGAATGATAAGCAAACAGGCCTGGGAGGCGAGAAGAGGCCAGCCAGCTTGGGAAGAACCTCATGTGACATGCCGAGGATGTGCCTCATTTGTTGTATGGTCATTGAAGGATCAGTCAACTCCACTCTTCGATCTATGAAGAACTAGTGTCCCAGTCACTAATACATGACACGTATAAAAATTCACTGCATATAGTTAAGTGTGACTACTGTTTTGTGAAAGTTTTTCATATTGTTGACTCCTGGTACTTTTTCAGGCATCAGTTCAAATCCCACCATCTTAAAAAGATCCCTTCTTTAATGTCTTCACCACTCACCTTGTACGGGTCCCTTGATCATATCTATGCCCTTTTACACTGTGTATATTTGTTTATTGCCTGTACCCTCAACTGTCTTATCATCATTATATTCCTACCACCTAGAATAGGGCCCATTTCTTAGCACCTTTAATAAGGTTGCCACTAAATATTTATTTGATTGAAAACACAGGATTAATAAATAGAATAAGCATTTATTGCTTCTATACAATATGCCTAAGATGATGTAATTCATTGAATATAGTGTTTCTATTCTTATAACTCTGTAAGTTGGCAAGACTATTTCATCTGAAACTCAGAGTCAGCGGTGTTAAGGGTAAGGTTCATACAGCTGGTAGCTGGCAGAGACGGGAACTTCAAACAAATCGCTATTCCACATTGCCTCTCTGACACCCCTCAATGAGGATTAATTAACCTTGTTTTTAAACTCTAATATTATTTTTGATACCACAATATTTATCATGTTTTATGATATTAATTTGGGCATGTTTATTTCTCACTGTAGATTCTTATCAAATTTATTACAGACTATATCTTCTGAATCTCTAACATATCTAATATTCTACTGATTCACATCAGTTAGCAAATACTTGCAGCTGAAAAAATAATTAGAAGTACAGATTATACAAGTAATGAGCATTATTATATCCTTTACAAGAGTAGCATGTTTACTTTTTAAAATTCACCAATTAACTTCCATCTAGAAAGAAATAGGAAAAAGTTATTAGAGCCTGGCTCTGAAAAGGTGGAATTTAGTGTTCTGAAAATTTGTATTATCCTGTGAATATTTATATTCTTCTCAATCAGTTAAATTTAAGACCACACAGAAATATTTAAATTCGTTTCAGTTAAGTGTATTTTTTCTTTTTCTTTTTTCTTTTAAAAAGGCTGATAATAATTACCAGAGTTTTCCATGAATAATAAGGCCTATTTCAGATTGTGTTTTTGTGAGGCTATTTTTGTCAACTATTTTGTCAACAGAGTTCTCAATCCACCGACATAAAACATCTTCTTTGGGCTAATCACCCACCCTGACTGTGTAACTTAAGCAAATTAACTGCCCTAAACAAAGGGTAATCCTTCCAACTAGGGTTTAGAAGTCACTTTCTTAGTTCTATTAGTATCTAATAATAGTTTTACATTTTTGTCCTGATCAACCACTTTTCAATTTACACACTAACACTATAGTCATCGTTGATAATCTGCCAAAATAATAATTTCCTTTCTTTTGTTTGAATATACCTTTTTAAAAGTTCTCAATAAAAAAAATAAGTATTAGGCTTTAAATTACAATCCTTTGACAACTTGTTTTATGGCATTAATATACCTTGAATAATCATGTCATGGAGGATGATTTTGATAAGAAAAATGCTCTATAATATTATATGTGTGTAACTTGGGAGTATTTATATAAGGACAATGAAAATAATAATCAGGATACTGTTTTATGTTTTATCAAGAAATGTCAGGTAAAAAAATGTGGTATAGCTGAGCACGGTGGCTCACACCTGTAATTCCAGCACTTTGGGAGGCCGAGGTGGGCAGATTGCTTGAGCTCAGGAGTTCAAGACCAGCCTGGTCAACATGATGAAACTCTGTCTCTACAAAAATTACCAAAATTAGCCAGGCAGGGTGGCTCATGCCAGTAATGTTAGCTACTTGGAACATTGAGATGGGAGGATTGCTTGAACCCAGGAGAAGGAGGTTGCAGTGAGCCAAGTTCATGCCACTGCACTACAGCCTGGACTGTCTCAAAAATATGTAAATAAAAATAAATTTAAAAATGTGGCATAAATAAAACTTCTTATTACAACACTTTATTGGAACATCCTGAGAAATCAATCACAGGATTAATATAAATTGAAACATGTTTACATATTTTTAAATTTAGACTAAATATATATGATATATTATACACATTTTAGGTTTACACCAAAGGATATGGGCATGATATTATGCATGATAATAATATATAATTATTCTAAAGCATTTAGAAATCACTGTTTTAGAAATTCAAGGAAGCTGAAAAAAGCAAATGAATACCAGTAATCATAATGTTTAAAAACCTTTAGTTACACCAACACAAGAAGTGAATGACTTAGCATTGGCACACAATTTCTTTTCTCCACTGGCTGAAATGCCTTCACTAAGAACTGGAAATCAAAAAAAGTTAAAGACAATTGCTTTGGGTCACCAATGTCTCAAAATCCTCCATATGTGCACTTATATCTGTGAAGATCAGTAGAGACAAATATCAATTATGCATAAATCCTCATCCTAATTCTGTAACCAGTTCCTGAAAAATAATCTGTCATAAACTGTCTTACATTCTCTAATGTCTGCATATTCAAATATTTAGTGGTTATATTGTTAGAGTAGGTAGTTAGGCAACCAATAGGTGATGGTCAGGTGGTTGTTAAACTCTCTCTGTAAAACAATTATTGGTTGCTGCCAGTGCCAGGGAAGACAGACTGTAATAAATAGAAAACATTGAATCTGGTGATCAGCAGTTTCCAGATAAGATCTCAGGAGCTGGGCAAGTGGACTCAAGCATGTGCACTGAGAAGCAAAATGGCAGCATTTAACTGGTATAGGAATAGAACATTCCTCTAGGAACACTCAACTGGTAAGGGAAAAATGCCTCCAGTAAGCATGTATAGGACTTCAGTAAACATGCTGTGCATGCGGCCCCTCCCAAGTGCTGACAGGCCACCGTGCATGCAGACAGCCCACCCCAAAGGAAGAATCAGGGCAGAGGTACCACAACTCCAGAAGCATGCCAGTGTATAAATCCCCAATTCAGAGGTCAAATTGCACACTTGAATCTCTCAAGTTGCCCATTTGGCCCTTTTCCAGCTGTACTTTATCTCCTCTTGTTCCTGCTCTAAAACTTTCCTGCCCTGAAACTTGCCTTGGTCTCTCCCTTTGCCTCATGCCCCACAGTCAATTTCTTTCTTCTGAGAAAGCAAGAATTGAGGTTGCTGCAGACCTGTATGGATTTGCTGCTGCTAACAATACCTTGATGAAAAAATATTTGAAAAAAATATATATGTATGAGCATTCCCTGCCCTCCTCCTCCATAAGAAGAACACTTCAAGTATGAAATAACCTGTTAGGGGATAAAAAAAATCTGAAGTTGTTCATGTCTGAGAAAGGTATATTTCTTCATTTCTGGACTAGATTAGCATAAATACAGCATTATTATAGAAAACAATAATTTGTAGCCTTTTATGAAAAAGACTAGATGACCATAAAATCCATTTTTATAACCAGCCAATTGTGATTCTATAATTCTCTGAGGAGAGGTATACTACTAATGACATAATTAAAATGAAAGAGCAATATCAAATTACATGTTGGTTTCCTAAACTGAGTGCTGAGTGAAAATGCCTTATTAAAGAGCTTGGTGGTGTATCTACTGAAGCAGTATCAGTTTATTTAGTTGAAGGAAAGATAAATAATGTTATTCTAATCTCAGATACAGCTAATGAAATACGTCAAATTGTAGTTTATGTTTTATATTTAGCTTAAGATTTCTATAAAATACATGGATAAAGGCTAAATTCGTGGTCTTATGTGAAGATCTGTTCATTTGTCAGCCACCAGAATTGAAGCTTCTTTCCAGAAATTCATCTGATTTACTTACTTTATTTTGCTTTTCTACTTGAAGGAAGAAACATAAGAAGTCCCTCTATTTTTTCTAACCACATAAGTGAGGAAATGCTAAACTTAATTTATAGTAAGAATTCTAGTGCTATTTATTGTATTGTCCAGTCACTTGCTTCTTAATCGCTAGGTTTTAGAAACTCTTGACATTTTCAATTACAGCAATTTAGCTAGCTGATTCATGTGGTCTTCATTTAGGAGCTTAAGAATCCAAAGATATAACTTGTTACAGGCAAATGATTCTCCTGAGTTTCCAACACAGGATGTGTGAATGCCTCTATGTAATTTTCATCTGATTCTAGACCTACCAATAACTTACCTTCTTCCTCTTCTGTTGGAAAGAGGTGGTCCAGCACAGAAAGCTTTTGTCTTTTGCTAGTGGAGCAACAGAGCGCTAGTTTCCTTTGTGTGGGACTAAACTTCACCCAAAAGGAGAATCATTCCATTATAAAAAATGTAAAAGTCCCATGACTTCACATTTCATTTTATGTTATCTCTCATTAACAAGAGTACTGCTGAGGCCTCAAACAATGCAAGAAAAATACTAATCAAATAAAAGATTACCAACCATTTTCGCAGTCATAAACAACAAATAAGTTACCAATTGTATATTATATCACTTACAATTCAAAAGTGTTGTTTTTCACTTAAAATAGTCCTGCCTATATATGTACATATATATACATATGCCATATATACACACAATGTGTATATATGTACTTTAAATTATATTCTTTATACATATTATAAATTCAATTCTATATAATTGAAATACTTTTAAGAAAATCAATTAAGAGCAGGTAAAAAATTCAAATATGTGTATATGCATACACACAACATATACACATATGTATTATATTTAAGAGAATCAAAATAAGAACAAAAAATGAGAAAGGAAATCACCATAAACCTTGAACCTTTGACCAAAGAATCAACAAATCCTAAAAAAATGTTCATTATGTGGTTTTTATATTTCCTGTCAAATGATATAAGAAGTAAACATTTCCATGTAAGAGCATGTGGGGTGTGTCATACCTTCTCATGGACTTTCTGTCCAGGTTCCATCCCTTCAAGATGTTCTGACTCTGTGGATCCCTCGCTTGATGCCATTTTTCTTTGTATATGAACATTTTGTTCACGCAAGGCAACAATCTGCAAAATAAAAGCACTATGCCTTTAAAGTCTAAATAGGGAATAAAATATAAAAAGAAAATGAATTTACTTCAATGTGGTTAAGAACTAATGAACACTAACAAATAACCAGAAAGTGAACATTACATTTTACTGAATTATTATTCAAAATATATGTTTAAATGTAGGTCACCATTTTGAACATTTACAAAAATTCATAATATCTCTACTAAGAAGAGGTTAAAGCACTGTAAAATTTACCTAAGAAAATATTTTCTTAGAAATGTATCTAAAATCAATGATATATTTGTATTCACGTGATGTTAATTCAGAAATTATTTTTTAAATTAATTTGTAGGATGTAATAAAAATGTTTTTTTGGTCTGTATTTTTAAAGTATACAAGAAACATAAAAGATTGAAGGTTAAAGACTAATTATGAGCACAGCAATTTCGCCTACACTGATAGCCCATCTGCAATTTAATATAAGCAGATACACAGCTGAACTTAAAAAAAAATTTGTAATGCTGTCATGAGCATGTATTAAATTTGTTTTATTATTATAATTTTAATGTCCATTATTTTACCAAATTTAGTTAATTTGCAAACACAAATTAAGAAAGCAGTTATTCTTGCAAACTTTCAGCTCAATTTTAATGACATAATTATTTCAATTAAAAAACAAATTCTCTGGTACTTATAGCATAAGTGATCCTAGTAATAGAGTGAAAAATAGTATTTCAGTCTTTTTAAAATGATGTTTTAAAATACATTTGCTAAATATATATATATATCACTTTGAAAATATTTTACATTATATTAATGCTGTAACTTATTTATTCCATGGCATATTTTATTGTATTATCAACTCAGATAGTAGTCAATATTAGTTCTGGGAGAAATAAATGTACATAGTATTTAATGCACAATAAGATCTGAATAATATTAAACTTACATGTGGAAATTACAAGACCAACATGTCACAAGACGAATAATCATTAACTGAAAAAAACATGATATCAAGGGGTTGGGTGTTTGCCCTGCTACCTGACACTATTTCAATGCCATATTACCACCATGTGTCCATGACATCAGTTGATCTAGCTATTTGATCTCTGGTATTTGAGCATTTGGTATATCCTTCTCTAGGTATATGTTCTTTTCTCTCATATAACTGTAAACACCAAATAATTGGCTCCCTCACGCTTACTCTTGTTCATCTACAATCTATTATCCACAAAGCAGCCAGGTACATCTTTCAAACTTAAATTAGATTGTGTAACCCCTCAGCTTTCTAACAAAACTAACGTTTGGCCCAGCGCGGCAGCTCACGCCTGTAATCTCGGCACTTTGGGAGGCCAAGGTGGCCAGATCACTTGAGGTCAGGAGTTTATGACCACCCTGGCCAACTGGTAAAACCTGTCTCTACTAAAAATATAAAAATTAGCCGGGCGTGATGGTGGGTGCCTGTAATCCCAGCTACTCAGGAGGCTGAGCCAGGAGAATCCCTTGAACCTGGGAGGCGGAGATCGCAGTGAGCTGAGATTGCGCCACTGCACTCCAGCCTGGGCGACAGAGCAAGACTCTGTCTTAAAATAAAATAAAATAAAATAAAATACTTTAAAATTTTGTTGTAAAAAACCTAAAGTTTTCCCAGCTTATTTAGCCAAAATTTAAACTTCTTAACAAGGTCTATACTGTCCTACTTGAGCCCTTTGCTTCAGCGACACTGGCCTCCTTTCCATTCCTCAAACATACCTGTCTCTTTCTTACACAGAACTGAGGAATTTGATGATCTTCCTGTCTAAAACATTTTTCCTCAGCTATCACAGGGGACACAATCCCAGCTTTAAAAACAGTTGAGATACAACTCCTCAGAGTGAATGTGTGTTGTCATCAAACACTTTTTACAATATATCCCTATTTATTTTTGTGCATGTAGCACTCATTAAAGTTTATTATTCCATTTCTCCACTTCCTCATTTGCTTATTTATTTAGCTAGCACAAGTCCTAATAATATCTCCTGAGAAAATAATTTTCAAAAGAATGCTTCATTGAAAACAGCATTTTCATATGAAGTAGCACATCAAATTATTATGTGCAGGGTATTCACTAAAAATGTGTTGAATTAAATAATACATGGATATGGGAAAACAAAGAATCTAAACCTAATTAATTCAAAAAATAACAAAAGATAAAGATTTGGAGTGTACACAAAACTTCAGAAACATTCTTTTCACATTAGTCAACATGGAAATAGATTACATCAAAGGAATGACAAGAAGAATAAAATAGCTCCTAGATATATCATTTTTATATTACACTCTTAACTTCTTGCTTTTTGCATAAATATTATGTTACAATTGATACATGAGATTTTATGAACTATAAATTTTAAAATATTCAAGTATCATTTGTTGACATTCCACTAAGAAAACACCTATGACTAACAGAAATGCTAATACAAAGTACCAGGCCATTTAAAAATTACATGCTTTGTTCTATTATTAATCTACTCAGAAGTGAAGGGAGACATTTAAAAAATATTTAAAGAACATATTTAACTCTCAGCTTACAGATTAGCTTACATTTGTTTAATAAACAGATGACTTTCAAATATGTCCTGGTGCCTGAAATAAAGCAGGCCATCTATAAAAGTTTATTGAATGAATCAGTGAAAAGATGAATTAATGTCCCTATTAAAAAATAATCAAAAAATCAAATTCATTCAGAAAAAAGTACAAATATAATTGAGCCACTATGATTTTTAAAATTCTAAACTTCAAGTTTGCTACAGTGTATACATGACAATTAGTTCCAAAAATGACATAATTTTCAACCACTAACATGCAAACTTTGTTTTGTAAAAATGAATCAAGGCTAAAAATGTTGGCTCTTGATACAGAAGAACAAATGTGACATATTCTATATTCTCTACCACTGTAATATGCTATTTTCTCCAATAACAAATTATCCTGGGTAGTTATGAAACCAAAGCTTCAGCACCTGATTTAATTGTGGGTGTTAATAAGTGGATTATTTTTGACACTGGGGAAAGGGGGAAAGTTTGTAGTTCTCTTTTAAAAATTCCCCTTTGGGTGTTAACCATTTTCTTCAATCTGTTTTAAAGAGTGAAGGGGTCACCAATAAATAACTGGAGCCTAAGGTATCACAGACTTCTTTAGGAAATTCTCTTAGCTGGTTTGAGAAGTGAACACAAGAGATGGCTAGGGAACCAGCTTGGGACAATAAATAGAATGAAAAGAACCTAATGGCCTCAAAATATTCCCTAGGCTCTCACTGAGAGGGAATGTTGTCAGAAGGAGGGCCCAAGCAAATTGCCTACAAGAAAACTAACGTAGGTCTGGATGCCTCACCACTAAACAACATGGCCTACTTGCTATGGTTTAAATGTTCCCTCCAAAACTTATGTTGAAATGTAATTGCCTTTGTAATGGTATTAAGAGGTGGGACCTTTAACAGGTTTTTACGGCATGAGGGCTTTGCTCTCATAAATGGATTAAGGCTGTTATCTCTGGAGTGGGTTATTTATCATTGGAGTGGGTTCTGGATAAAAGGATGGAGTTTGCCCCTCATCCTCTCTCTGTATCATCTCACATGCTTTTATGCCCTTCCATCCCTCTACTATGGGATAAGGCATCATAAAAACTCATGCCAGATGCCAGTGTCATGCCTTGGACTTCCCAGCCTCCAGAACTTTCAGAAATAAATTTATTTTCTTTAAAAATCATCCAGTCTGTGATATTCTGTTATAGCAACACAAAACAGACTAAGACACTACTCCAAATATGATTACATGTTGAGTAGGAGGAACCACTTATGTACAAGTCCTGTTGTTTACCCAGTTCTTATATAACTGTACTGAAAAACTCACTATGTACAAGTACTGTGCTAAACTATTTTTATCTGCTAAGGGGGTATGATTCATATTTAACAAATGATCAGATTAAGATAAAGAAAGATTAATGGGGACAACTGCTATGGTTTGAATATATGCCCTCCTCCAACCCCCAACATTTGTATGTTGAAACCTAGGGCTCAATGTGATAGTTTTGAGAGGTAAGGTCTTTAGGAGACGATAAATGGAATTAGTACCAATATAAAAGGCCTCAAGGGTACTAGCTAATTAAGCCTTTTGCCAGCCACCTTCTGCCATGTGAGGACGCATTGTTCAGGGTGCCATAATGGAAGTAGAAGGCAGTCCTTCCAAATCTGCTGATGCCTTGATGTTGGGCTTTCCTGTCTCCACAACTGTGATACATATATTTCTATTGTTTATAAATTATGCAGTCTCAGACATTTTGTCACAGCAGCACAAATGGACTAAGAAGTAAGAGTCAAATAAAACTTAACTCCGTATCCTTATACTTCCTAATTTGTAACATTGGCTCAAATGGCTCCCCTTTTAAATTTGGGGTCTACTAAATCAGAAGTTAATAGCGGGCTGGGATAGGAAGCATAAACATTTTATTTCCAAGGGCTGATACCCTTGCTGGAATCCTTTGTATGTCATTAAGATTGGACATCTCCCTGGACAGATTCATATGGAGGCAAAGTTTTGCATATATTTTCAGTGAGTTAGCAACCCACTGAAGGCTCATGGAACTCTGTTCAAGATAAACATTTCACAACTGTTTTTACTCTTCAATCATCATTTATCAAGTGTCTGTTGACATTTGCTTTTAGGTATCCCTTCACATTTCTTTGATAATAACATCTTATATTTTCACTGGAGACTTTTCCTTTCTTATTCTAATCCCACAGAGACTGTCAATGAAGGAACCAAGAGCCCATGGCAAATGGGTGGGCACATGATCCAAGCCAGGGAAATCAGAATATTATTACTTTACATGTTTCTGGCTGAGCTATGGGAAACGATTCTATCTACTAAGGAAGGTAAGCTGGTAGAATATGAAAGGGGTACTCTTTGCCATTAATTCCTATTCATGCAGAAAACACATGGAAGAGATGAGGCCCTAACAAATTGCTTCTGGTCCTGATTCTAGGCATCCTTAAATCATTCCTATCCTTGGCATTTTAGTAATATGATCCAAGCCCCAAATTTCCCCTTTTGTGCCCCAACTCATTTGAAATGGTTTTCTGTCACTTGCAACTAAAAGTGACTTGCAAATGCAGCAGGAAACATGGAAGACAATACAGAGTATGCAATACCTAAGTGAGGATTTTGGAGAATGGCTAAGAATTTACCAGACAGACATGGTAGAAGACTTTTTTAGGTGTGTAGAAGATCACAGGCATTTTGTGTTTCTACAACTTTGTGTTCCTAGCACTGTAAGTTGTTTAACATTCCTGTGGCAAAAAGTACCTGGAAAAAATTGGAGGAATGATGGGACTAGCAAAGCTAAAGTGCTTCAACTAAATCTCAGGCATCTGTGTGCTTTTTCTCTCTGGCTTATTGCTTTGTCTTGATCCTTATTTGTGTTTTCTGGTTGCTCATAAGCTTATAACAGCCTGATCCATTCCTTCTAGGCACTCTCAAACACGTTATATTTTCAAGCCAATCTTCTAGGTTTCATTCATATCCTTGCCTCTGTCAGGTTGATTTTGGCTCTGACAAGCTCTGACCCTACACAATAGACAACTGGTAGTCTTGGCGGCTGGGCCTCCAGTCTGCAAAATTCTTTAGCCCTCATTTTTTCTTTCTACCAGCTTGAACACTACTATGTCTTGCAACAGACTCTCTTCTAGCTCCTTGCCTGTGAACAACTGTTTTTCTTTGATATCCTGGAGAGGTTCATTTATCTCAAAAATATTCATTCAGCACTGATGACATACCAGGCGTTAGGGAAACGCAATGGGAGGAAAAGGCAGAAATCCTTCCTAATGGAAATTGTACTCTCATTGGGGAAAATAAGTTATAAACAAAAATAAGTAGAGCATATTTTTAAATGGTGATAACAGAAAAGAGAAAATCAAACCAAGTGAGGAATGCTGTGAGGTATAATTTGATTACAAATTAGGTGATTTCTGAGTATGGGCTTGAGGACAAGAGGGAACAGCAATGTGGATATCTGGGAGAATAACTTTCTAGAAAATGTAAATAATTATTGAAAACAAATATTGAGATTTATAACAATATTTCAGGGAGTTCTTTCAATGATGTAAAATGTCCTCCCTAAAAGAGAGGTAAAAAATCAGTGCAAGTTGATGCCCTGGAGACTTAAGGAAACATATTATCATGAAAAAAATGATTTGGGCGAAAATAACAAAGACTATTAAATATCTTTTTATGCTAAAATTTTAGGATTTCTTGAGGGTTTAATAAATATTAATACATTTATTCAACAAATATTCATTTGATCACTGTTCTAAGTATCACAAAATACTGGGAAAAATGCAGACAGTTTCCTTCTCTTGTGTAGATTACATTCTAGTTAAGGAGGCAAAAAAAAAAAAAAAAAAAGGAAGCAGTAGGACTACAATAACAAAATAGCAATTATTTATTTAGCTCTTATAATATGCCAGAAACTGTGCTAAGTACATTATATAAATTTGCTTCTTTTCATAAACTTTGCATCTACATTATCTTTTCTTTCCAGGTTTGAGATTTCTTGGTATCAGACCCTGAGACTATTATATTTAATGGCAACAACCACAATTGCTTTTGCACCAACCTAATAATAATCAGGTACAAGTAGTTTGAAAGGTGATTCCTGGAAGTGAAACATTTCTTAAATATGCTTGAAAGGCTGAGGATGAATCCTGGCCCATGTAGTTGTTGCTGGTTGTACGATCTTGTACAAGCTATTTAACCTCAAGTTCAGGTTCTTCTTATATCAAATGGAGGGCAAATAATATCTACTTTATATTGTATTTGTTTGTAAAATACTTAGTCAAATTTGATGTACATTAAACACTTGTTATGTAATGACAATGACAATAATGAATTGACTTCCACTTGCCTCTTCAATTTTATGTTTCTATTCATATTGCGTGCTCTAGCTTACTGAAAGGCTTCGATCACACATATAAAAAGTGCCGTCTTGGCTGTGAGTTTTTATATTCACCTGGGTAACCTTTGTTCCTCTTTAACTGCCTCTTAGTCACTTAGTTTTTTAAGTCTTTCAGATGAATTCGGGGACAATATCTTCCCAAGGAGTTACAGAATGCCTTAGTAATCTCCAGTAACTCATGTCATGCAAGTGATTCTATCACAACTGGATGTTAGTTTTCTCACCAACCATTTTGACACAGTGCCTTGAGACTAGAAACTGTTTCTGATTCATTACTTATTCTCAGTTCTTAGGACACTGACTGACAAACAGGAGGCACTCTAGAAATATTTGTAGAATGTCAAATGATGACAGGCTACATGAATGAAAAAAAAGCATATGAGGAGTTGGAAAAATTGGACAGAAATGTTCACAGGATGTATACATGGAGAAGAAAATTAGTTATCCACATAGAGGAATATAAGAACTTGAAGGTCTTTCAAATGTTCATATTATAGGCTTCAAGGTTAAAAAGGATTCTGGGTAGAGCTCACTGGGGAAATAAAGAAATAAAAGAATGGGAAATACTGCAATGGCTTTGTAGGAAAGTCACTGCTCTAGAGTGAGGAGGCAGATAAAGTAGAAGGCATAAGCAACTGTAAAGGAGGCTAGCAGCAGGATCATGGAAGGACAGTTTAATGAAAGTCATCAAGAGTTGTTTTGTAAACTCAAAGTAATAGGCAATTTCATTGCATCTTAAAATATAACATTAAAATGTATTCTCAAGTATGCTGCAGCTTAGGTAATATGATTCACATGCATTGAAGCACATTGTGTATTTGCTTTAGATTTAGAATGAATCAGTGTTTGTGGACAGAAAAATGGAATTCTAACAGTGTCTCTAAGAAACTAATTTCTGCCAATAGAATTTGCCAATAAAAAAGGAAAAGCAATGTAAATTGATTTAGTATTCACTTCATTTTCCTTTATCTTTCTGAAATATTAATATACATGAAGAAATGGGAGTTGAGAAATTAAATTTCTAATTAAGAACTTCTAGCTGTAATAATAGCTATGTCTTGAACATTTATTACATGCCCCATATGAAATAAAGCAATTTACATACATTACCTCATTTAATCTTTCCAGTAACCTTGTAAATTTGGTATTTTTATTTTCATTTTACAAATGAGGCAACTAACACAGAGGAAATATGTAATATACTTGAAGTCATACAGAAAAAGACACAACAGAGATATTTCTGATTCAGGTCTGATTCCTTCAAAACATTTAAAAAATATTATGCTGTAATGCCTTTTGGTAATCAGTGAAATGATTCATTGCATACACAATTTAAATATTTATCAAGGTCAGGACTACAAGTTTGTGGTCTGATTGCAGGGGGATTTACCTGACCTGCGTTGGCAAACAATTTAGAAGATGTCTTCAAAAACATTTAAAAGGTGTCTTCATATATTCCCCAAAATAAAAAAGTCATGGTTTTTACCTTACTGATTATTTTCATTTATAACTCTTATACAGCATAAGCACTTAAACTTACCCTGAAAAAAATTTAACTACTTTTTAAAATAAACTACATCACATAAAATCTTTCATGCTATTTCTACAGGGATTTTCATTCTCATGTTTTTAAATTAATATTTGTCTCTACTTATTTAACAACTTCCAGATAGTGCCCACATCTAATTAACAAAGATTCTTTTCATCTATTTTTATCCCAAATTCAATTAACAATTCCCAGGGTGACACTTACTGAAGTCTCACTACACCAACACATAATTTGCTTCTACACAGATACTTATTCTACTTCTAGCTGAATTCCATGCTTAGATTATAATGAAGTTGAAACACACACACAAACAACAAGAAAAAACTAGTAAAACAGTAGGGATTTACAATTTAAACTTAAGCAACTTTCAGTCACAATAGTTTGCATTTGTGTTGCTATTTATTAATTGGGAAACCATAAAGGTTGAAACACTTATTTAAATAGAATTAAGAAACCCAAGCCAGTAACTATTTCCTTTTCTAGCTCTGTGTTTGGAAATAAGATTTATAAGCATCACTGAAGCATGTTAAAACCAATGGAGAGCAACTTCATGTAGTCTGTGCAGTTTGATCAGCTTACATGTAACATTCAATTTAAATGGCTTTCATTAACCATGGGCAGATTTTGAAAGCTTGTGACACCGAACTGTTCCAGTGAATAATCAAATTGCTTTGAGGTAAGAATCAGAGGTTTGCATTGTGACAATTTATCTTGGTTCAGGTAAAAAAAAAAATTATATATATATATATATATTTAAGAATTTTTACTACATAAAATACTTCCACTCAGTCAACTAATATTTATTGGATGAATAAGAATATTCTACATTTATTTATTTTAAACTTCCCACCCCAAATTTGGCTGACTAGTACTCCCAATTCCTATACAGATAAATTACCTAAGTCCTAAAATTTAAATGCACATTACCAGTAACTTTCTGGTGACCTTTTAATTGAAAATACATCATATAAAAAGTACATAAATTTGGCTATTTCCAAATTTTACATCTAAACTAGTCTTTCTTATATCTAAATACACATGGAATTCAAGCTCAGTTAGTTTATAATGATTAAAAAATCCTCTTTAAATTAATATTTAAAGGTTTTTTTAAAAAAGAAATCTTCCTAAAACAGTAACTGGAATTCAAAACTGTTATTTTTAGTTTTAAGTTTAAAACAGAATGATTCCAATAGCAAAAAAAAAAAAATCAAATATATTCTTAGGTAGAAAGTTTTGCTTTTTTGCAGGAGATGTTTACACTATCCATTTAACTTAGAATTATAATATTCAACAATAGTAATTTTGACAATAGCTATACAATTACATGTTATTAACATGTAATTCTAATGAAAATTACAACTTTATACTAGCATCTCTCTTCTTTTTGTCTAATCAGTATTTCAGTCAATACATTTTCTGATGCTTGATAATGCATCATTTATTTTAACCATCTACGTAGTTCCCTAATAATTAAAATGATAATAAAATAAAATACCAGCATCTTCATTAGAGGCATGTAAAAGGCTACAGAATATACAAAACAACTTATATTGGTCAGAAGAATTAGTGGACATTGTTAAGGCAAGACTATTATTTTACTAGGTTAGCAACTAAGAGTGGCATAATGTGGAAGAATAGTAAGAAAAATAGCCAAGGAAGCTGTTAATACCGGAAAGTGAAAGAATTAATCTAGAGAATGAAAGCAAACACCAATTTCTAAACAGTTTTTCAAAAGTGTTAGTGGTAGGAAAACACATTCTTAACCACTTGTATGTATCGCTGCATGAAAGCAAGACTCAATTTAGAATATATATAAGCAGATAAATAAGGAAGGGTAGAGAGTATTCATTAAGGTAAACAATACTGAGAAGTGCACTACCAAAGATAAAGAAACTGCAATAATTCAGTGTTGAGTGCTGACAGTATTGGCAGTAATTGCGTTAAAAGTTTTGAATTTCATAAAAAAATATGGCAAAATCTCCATCACCAAGGAAGATGCTATTGCTAATAACTTCTCACCTCCTTGAACAAGACAGAAAAATCCTATTCAAAAAGGGAAATAGGTGTCTCACAGTGAAAACAGCAAACAGAACTTACTGAAGGTATTGATTATTATAAAGTACTTCTTTGTACAGAATGGAGGCTATCTTGATTCATACTCGTTTCTCACAATCACTCCCACAGGGCTCTTTGCCCTCTAAAGTCAGAGGTATCAAAATCTGCTAACTTGGTTTAGTTTCAGCTAAGGGCATAAATGACAACTGACTGCAGTAATTAATTATCTCCCCAACTACAATAAAAAGGAAAAGCAAAATTAAAGATACTGAGTTAGGCTGAGAAGAGAGTGAATGCAAACTAAATAATCCAATGTGTGCGTACGTGATCATTTTATAAAGCAGGAAACATGCTCTGTGAATAAGAGCATTTGTTTTCAAAAGTCTCAATAAATATTTATTTTTAAATAAAATGAGATGTTAATATATGACTAAAAGTTTATATTTCATTTACTTTATGTATGCTAAGAAGTATAAAAATACTTTGAGCAAACACTGTTAATAGTATTAAATTTAAAAAGATAAATCTGCCCTATTCTAATCATGTCTTTGTCTTCTGTTTATTCAAGTGTATTCCATTTGCTTTCAGTAATATTTGAATGTTTTAGAACTAATATTCTACTTTAATAATCCAAACACACTATAATTCCATCAATTTGAGTCTTTTAAAATGTTACACTGAAATGAATCTCTCTGAAGATGGACTTATTGATTTCTATATTCTTCCTCTAGCATCATGAAATTTGACCTCTTCAGCCATGCATGGTTAACACTGTAAGTACACATGTGTTTTTTTGTTTTTTCTCCAATCATGGCAAATGTGTCGAAATTATAGGCTGTGTCCTAGATCTATTATTTTAGTTCTATTATGGCAAAGAAGAGAGTTTTAGGGAAAAGCGTTTCAAAGTGTTTGAAAAGTGCTTGAAAAAAATATAGAAGGCAGAAACAATATTCATTAATCAATCTTGCATATAACAAAGCAAGCTAGGGCAATAAAAAGGATTTATTCATTTAGTTCCTTTCTTAGAAATAACAAAAGCATACTAAACCCATTGTTCTGGCCAATTCCTTTTAAAGTAATCCATTTACTTGAGTTCTAATGGTAATTATCATGTTACATTTATCTGTACCCATTTCCATTTTATTTTTATGTGATTTTTAAATGTGCACATATCAAAATAATGTCAGTATGAGAAGGAAGCAGAACTTAAGTGGTCTTTACACCCTTACTATTATGAATAAAGAAAATGAGATTTACAGAGAATAGTGATAATTCTATTCTATTTGTCTCCAACAAATTGCCATCTAGTCAGTCTCACTGTGACAGGACACTCTGCCTCCCTAAATCTCAGTTCAATTATCTTTAAAGGAGATGGATAGTATCATATCTAAAAAGACCACAATGACATTACCAAAATCAATAATAATCATAATATTTACTGAAAGACTCCTTATGCCAACCACAGTTTCATGTTGTTTGAATGTATTAATTCATTTAAAACTCACAACATCATTATAAGTTATTATTATGGTTCAGCCAATTAAGGCAAAAAGAAAAAGGAAATTGCCTATGGTTACAAAGCTAGTGAATAGCAGAATGACTTAGGGAGAAAGTAAGTTTCACTTGGTGGGCGTTAAAGCTCCTCTTTGGAGTAGGTTTGTCTCTTTCCTTAGCCTTCTATTTCCAGAGTAGAATATATTTACTGGAACCAAGTAAATACTCTATTTAGAATAAAGGTTTTTTTATTTACCACTTTTCCTTACTTGCCAACGCTAATTTCTAACTACTCAAAGCTATCCACTTTCCATAAAATATTTCATACTTTTATTGCTCCTTATTTCTGTTTTTGTCAGACCTGCAAGCTAAAAATTGTTTTGACATTTTTGAATAGTTGAAAAACATTAAAAGAGAATAATATTGTGTAAATTATAAGTAATTCACTTTTCAGTGTCCATGAATAAATTTTAATTCGAAAATGGCCAAACTCATTTGTTTACACATTGTCTATGATTGTTTTCACTCCACAATGGTAGAGTAGTTGTGACAGAGACCATCTGGCTCATAAAGCCAAAAATATTTACTAGTTGGACTTTTACAGAAGTTTGCTGATACCTGGTCTAGTGGTTCTTGTCTATCTCTTTAAGGAAAAAAAAAAAAACTGTTCAAATGGATACAGTTAAAGTCAGAATTATAACTAAAATTCCTGAGTTTTAGGTTTATACATTGTTTCTAATTTCCTTCACATAAGTACAAAGAAAAAATTACCCCTGAAAATGAAATTATTTGATAGTGATAATGTGTTTTTTCACATGCTATTTTGTCTACTCATGTCTAAATAGCAGAGATTCAGATAATATAATGATGTTGGTTAATATTAAAATGGAAACAGTTGAGAGAACACAGAAAAAAAAACAGTTTAAAATTGAATGTCAATTGCATTTGCAATATTCTCCTTCTATAGGGGTGAAATTTATTTCACCGAATTTATCAGTACATAAAAATAGTTTTTAACTTATATATTTCTAATATAAGACCCTTAAGGAAAGCAGTTTATTCTTTGGTTACTGATATGCCCTTGACATCCAAAACATTGCTTGGTATCCACCAAGTAGACAGTATAAAGTACTGATTAAGATTATGATTTGTGTGGTAGAATTCTGGTTCTATCACTTACTAACACTGAAATTAAACCAGTTGCTCAACTACGCTCTGCCTCAATTTTCCTATCTATAAAGTAATGATGTTTGCAACATCAGTCTGAAATGTTATTCATGTAAAAAGAAAATCAGTTAAAATATATAAAGTACTTACAAGAGAACCTCACATGTTGTAGGGAATCCATAAGTGTTATTATTGATGTTTTTATAAATATTTATTGAATGAATGTTCTTACAATAAACATAAAGTCTCATGATATTGCCCTTGTATACACGTTTTGATTTAATCATGTTACATGGTATTCATTTTTTCTGTTTTTTTTTATTGTAATAAAAATTTTAACTTTTCTAAGATGGAATCCCAGTTTTTCTTTTGCTGTACCTTGTATTGTTTGAAAGATGTCAGTGTATTATTTCAATACAAATAATATTTCATTCTCTAGTTATAATTTCACTTTTTATATTTAACTCATTTTTCACCTTATTTATGTTGGATATTCAAGTTTGAGAGGGAAGAAAGAGTATATACATGACTTCTGGATATAAATTAGCTTTAAAAATGAAGTGGTTTGGCCATGTGCATTTGCATCCATATCCAAATCCATAGCCATGCCATATGAACCTGCATTCCAGACCTAGTACCACCATTGTTCGATGTATGTTCACAGTTCAGACACAGGCACCAAGAAGAATCCCCTCTACTACAACTTCTCCTGTGGGTGAGAAGGAAAGCAGGAGAACTTCAAAAGCTTTCATGACTGGGGATCCTGCAAGCCATTGCTGCCTTTGCAGACACTCTCAGCCTTGTCTACTAAAAACGCCGTAGTCTTCACTAGTGCTGACCTCAGCTGATGGAACTACCTGGAGTGTAATTGCTGCCCACTCCTGGAGCTGGAACAGCCACTGTGTCATTCAGAGAAGAACCTACCATGCCCACCCAGTTGGTGGCTTCATACCTTCCCATAGGTGAGGTCTTTCCTTACTGAAGCCAGTACAAAAAGTTTAAAGAGGTGACAACTCCTTCAAATGTGCAGACATCAATGCATGTCTATGAGAATATGAAAAATGAAGAAAATGCCACAAAAGGAACACAATAATTTTCTAGTAACTGACCACAGAGAAATGGAGAATAATAAGTTGCCTGACAGGGAATTCAAAATAATTATTTTAAAGAAGTTCAGCAAGCTACAAGCAAACACAGATACACAACTTGAAAATAATCAGCAGAACAATACATGAAAAAAATAAAAGTTCAATAAAGAGGTAAAAATCATAAAAAAGAGTCTAACGAAGTTCTGGAGCTGAAGAATAAAATGAAAACTACAATAGAGTGCTTCAATAGCAGACTTGATCAAACAGAAGAAAGAATCTAAAAATTCAAGGACAGGTCTTTTGATCTTAACCAGTCATAGGAGAGAAAAATGAAAAAAAGTGAAGAAAGCCTATCATATCTATGGAACACCGTCAAGTGGGCCAGTTTATGCATTATGGGAGTCCCAAAAAGAGAAAAAGAAAGAAAGAAATTGATATAAAGCATATTTAGAGAAATAATGGCTGAAAAATCCCCAAATCTCAGGAGAGAAATGGCATGCAAATTCATGAAGCTCAAAAGTTCCCAAATACGATCAACCCCAAAACACTGCACTGAGACAAATTATAATCAAATTATCAAAAGTCAAGGACAAAGATATTAGAAAGCCACAAGAAAAAAGCAACTCATTATGTGAAAGAGAATCCCTGTAAGACTATTAGTAGATTTCTCAGCAGAAACATTGCAGGCCAAGAGACAGTGGGATGATATATTCAAAGTACTGAAAGAAAATAACTGTCTACCAAGAACAATATATCCAACAAAATTATTCTTTAAAAGTGAAGAAGGGATAAAGTCTTTCCAATACAAATGAAAATTGAAGGAGTTTTTCAACTATAGACCTGCCTTAAAAGAAATGCACAAGCAAGTTCTTCAAATTTTAACAAAAACATGCTGAGTAGCAACATGAAAGCATGTAAGAGTATAAATCTCACTGGTTATGGTAAACATATAGATAAATGGAGGTTAAAGTAACATTATAATTGTATTGTATAAATTACTTTTAATCCTACTGTAAAGGTTAGAGATACAAAATTGTTAATGGATACACAATATAAAAAGAAACTCTGACTACAAGAACACAAATTGGGCAGAGTAAAAGGGGGAGTAAAAGTGTGGAGGTTTTGTATTCAATTGAAGTTAAGTTGCCGTTAACTTAAAAAAGACTGTTGTAACTACAAGATATTTTATGAAAGTTTTGAGCTAACCACAAATAAAATACCCACAATATACATAAAATATACAAGAAGAAAAAAAATCAAAGCAAATAACTACAAAAAACCATCTAATTAAAAAGAAGACAGTAAGAGAGGAGAGAGAGAAAAATCAATGGCAAAATGTATAGGAATCAATTAACAAAATGAAATTAGTAATTCCTCACCTGTCAATAATTACTTTAAATATACATGAATTAAAATCACCAATCAAAAGGCATAGCATGGCTGAATGGATTTAAAGGAAAAAAATAATATAACAAGATCCAGTGGTTTATTTTTCATAAGACACTCATTTTACATATAAAGACACACACAGTTTGAAAATGAGGAGCTGAAGAAAGTTATGTTATGCAAATGGTAACCAAAAGAAAGCTAGGGGTAGTTATGCTTATATCATGAAAAGTTATGCCATGCAAACGGTAATCAAAAGAAAGTTGGGAATGGCTATGCTTATATCAGACAAAATAGACTTTAAGTCTAGAACTGTCTCTAGAGGCAAGGTGATTATATAAACAGATATATATATATATATACACACATATGTGTGTGTGTGTATATATGTGTATATATAT
Organism: Pan troglodytes; assembly: GCF_028858775.2. Lineage (NCBI taxonomy): Eukaryota > Metazoa > Chordata > Mammalia > Primates > Hominidae > Pan > Pan troglodytes. The sequence goes on from NC_072408.2 coordinate 88,217,166, forward strand.
GTGTGTATATATATGTGTGTATATATATATGTCATTTTCATGAGCTCTCAGATGAAAACGAGAAACAAGGTATTGGAAACTAAAGTAAATGCCATCCTGTTACACCTCTGCAAAGACTAGTAGAATTGTGTCTATATTATTGGACTTTATGGAAGGAAGAACTTAAGAGTGAGGAACTATGATATCTGGTGAAAGAAATATCTAAGCAGCAAAGCATTCACCCTGCTGCGTGACTACTTTTAACTGTTTACAGTGAAGTGTGACAGAAAAGGATTGTCTTAAGGGCAGAATTTATAACTAAAAGGAAAGCAGAGTGAAAAACCTTGGCAAATTCACAGCGTGGGAAGGTAAAATGTGAAAAAATGTGGCCAAGCAACCATTTGTTAAAGAAATTACTAAAGATGGAAGGGAGTCAAGGGCTACTCTTTAAGATAAACAAGTCACTTCTTACATGGATGGCAGCAGGCAAAGAGAGAGCTCATACAGGAGCTCTTATAATAACCCTCAGATTTAATGAGACTTATTCACTATCACAAGAACAGCACAGGAAAGACCTACCCCCATGATAAAATTACCTCCCATTGGGTCCCTCCCACAACACGTGGGAATTCAAGATGAGATTTGGGTGGGGACACAGCCAAATCATATCACCACTCATTAGGCTCTACCTCCCAAAACTGTTGCACTGGGATTAAGTTTCAAACCTATGAACTTTTGGGAGATGTATTCAAGCCATAGCTTTCTGCCCCTGGTTCCCAAAATTAATAAAGTTAATAAAATCAGACATGAAAGAGGAGACATTACAACGAATGCCTAAAAAATATAAAGGATCATAAGAGACTACTATGAACAATTATAACCCAGCAAACTACACAGCCGAGAAGGAATGGATAAATTCCAATAAACATACAATCTGCCAATACTGAATCAAAAGGAAATAGATAATCCGAACAGAAAAATAACAAATAAGGGGATTGAATCAGTAATAAACCAACCCAAATATGTCCATGAACCAATGCCTTCACAGATGAATTCTACAAAACACTGGAAGAGGAATTGATACCAATTCATCTTAAGCTCTTCCAAAAAATAGAAGAAGCAGTAACACTTAAAAGGTCAGGATCCCCTAATTCCAAAATCAAAGATACTACAGAGAATAAAATTACAGGCCAATATTTCTGATGAACAAACATGCAAAAATCCTCAATATAATACTAGCAAACCCAATGCAACAGAACATTAAATAGATCACATATCATGACCAAGAGAGATTTATCTCTGGAATGCAAGGATAGTTTAACATACACAAATCAATCAATATGATACAACACATTAGCAAAATTTTTTAGAAACAGAATTATCTCAACAGATGCAGAAAAGGCAAATGAAAAAGTTCAACATCTATTTATGAAAAATATTCTCAACAAAATTGGTATAGAAGAAAATTACCTCAGCACAATAAAGATCGTGCGTGAAAAGTACATAGCTAACATCTTAATCCATGGAGAAAAACTGAAAACTTTCCTTCTAAGATCCAGCACAAGAAAAGGATGCCCACTTTTACTACTTCTTTTTGACATAGTACTGAAGTCCTAGCCATAGCAATTAGACAGGGAAAGAAAATAAAAAGCAAACAATTGGAAAGGAAGAAGTAAAATAATCTGTATGCAAATGACATGACCACAGACATAAAAAACTGTAAAGGCTCACTGTTATAACTAATATCTATTTTAACTAATAAACAAAACAGTAAAGTTGCAGAATACAAAATCAACATTCAAAAATTAGTTGCATTTCCACACACAAACAACAATATAAAAAGGAAATTAAGAAAACAACCCCCTTAATAATAGCAATGAAAAGAATCAAATACTTAGCAATAAACTTAATCAAAGTGGTAAAAAACTTTTAAATATATTTTAATATCTGTGCATTCTAGGAAAACCCCATACTCAACAATCTTTAATTTTCATAACATTATTAAATGTTTTACATTAATATTTAATAAGGAAATTTCAGAATTATTTTATTTAAATCTCAAAACCATTATATTAGAATTTTGATTGAATTACACCTATAAAATAACTTGGGAAAAATAGATATCTTTACAATATCTAGCTCCAGACACAAAAATGAAACTGTTGTTTCCATGTATTTAGGACATTTTGTATTTCCTAAAACAATGGGTTTTGCTATTTTAGCTAAAAATTTCTAAACATAATTCAGTGTTTACATATAAAATACATCTATATATCTATCTTTATAGTTATTTGAACGAAATATGCTTTTCACTAATGCTTTCTATTTATTGCTGGTGTGGGAATACTACTGATATTTACATATACATTTTTATATTACTTTATTAAGTTCATTAATAAATTCCAAACATTCTTTATGTTTTATGTGTTCTAGAGTCTCCTTTTTGCACATTAATATTCATTCTCACATTCTTTAGCAATAGAACTTTTGTATATGGCCATGAAAATAGAGATTGCATGTCCTGGTCTCTTTTACAGCTTAGAGTGATGTGAGACCAAGTTTTCTTCAATGGCATGTAAGTAAGAGTCATGTGTGCTACTTCCTGATCTTGCCCTTAAAAGTTTCCTTTATATGTTTATTAGCTCCCTATAATACCTGCTGGCTGGAAGTAGTGCCATCTGTGACAGGCACTTTAACCCATACAGCGTATTTATATGTCCCTCAGCCCACTTGTTCTGGATACAACAGACATATCAGTGCAGGTGCAAATCCATCTAATTCCATGGATAGATAAAAATGTATGCTTCTTGGAATAAGTGTTGATTAACCAAAACCTGGAGAAAAGATTTTCAAAGGAGAGATTAGAAGAAATGAATACATCCAAGAAAAGGGAAATGGCTCAGGCATTTACTAATTATGTGATTCAGGTGAATTACTTTAAGCATTAGAACCATATTTTCTGCATCTTTAAAGTGGTGATAGTACTCCCTGTTTTAAAGGTGATTAGATAATTGCAATATCTCAATACATTTTCACTGTTAATAACAGCAATAACCTCGTAATGTGGGGATCCATAAACTTGAAGGTAAGGAAAGGTAAGTAAGTGGTTGGAGCTTTCTGATAACGATAAAATAGCACTTACATAAATATACTTGACTCAGCCTCATGCCTCAAAAACACTAGTTGCCTTTCCTAAACTTGCTAGTGACAGTATTTTATTTTTTTATTTATTCTTTTTTGAGATGAAGCCTCACTCTGTCGCCCAGGATGGAATGCAGTGGCGCAATCTTGGCTTCCTGCAACCTCCACCTCCCAGGTTCAAGCGATTCTCCTGCCTCAGCCTCCCAAGTATCAGGGACTACAGGCCTGTGCCACCATGCCTGGCTAAATTTTTGTATTTTTATTTATTTATTTATTTTTAGTAGAGAGGGGGTTTCACCATGTTAGCCAGGATGGTCTCAAAGGTCTCGAAATCCTGACTTCATGATCACCCAACTTGGGCTCCCAAAGTGCTGGGATTACAGGCGTGAGCCACTGCACCCAGCCCCTACAGTATTATTTAATTGTTTTGTAATTTTCTTTTAAAAGACTCTCTCTCTCTCTGCACTGGCTTTACAAAACTTCCACGACACATTTTCTGATTCTACTGTAAGTTATTTTCTTCCTTATCTCCCAATGACACTGTTTTCTACATGAAAAATACCATTTTGGCTTTATCAACATGTTATTAATTCATAATATGAGAGATCTATCAGCACTATTTGTAAAAATATTCAGTTAAAAAAATTAAGATGATTTATAGTTGTGTGGTAAAGAATTTGACCTTACCCAAAGGAGGTCAGGCTTTTGCCCTCAGCCTTAAGGAGATAATCTTGTCATACCCAATAAAAGTGTTATTTTAAGGTGAGGCTGACTACACCTGATAATCCAGCTTGAGGGACAGTTATGCCAGTTTGACCAACTAGATGATTTAGGGAGCTTTCTCTCCCAACTTCAAAGCTGTGATGAATCAAACAGGTAATTAATCGATCATGCTTATGTAATGAAGCCTTGATTGAAACTTCAAAGATTGATTGATATTCCTTGGTTGGTAATACTCTGTCATGTGTCAATTCTAGAAGGGTAATACGTCCTGAGAATAACAGAAGCTCTGTGTTTGGAATCATCCTGGACTCTGCACTTTGTTTCTCCTGCTTTGGCTGATTTTGATCTGTAACCTTTACCTATAATAAACCATAACTATAATATAATAGATTTCAGTGAGTGCTGTGAGGCTTTCTAGTGACTTATTGAACCTAAGGGTGGATGTTAGAATTTCCTGAACTTGCAGTTGGTATCAGAAGTGAGGGAGGTCCTATGGAGGACTGTGCCCTCAGATGTTGCAGTTTGGCTAAACTCAGGTAATAGTATACGGTAAATACCAACTGATAAGTTATATTTGTTTTTTGCTACCAAGTTTTTTAAAAGTAAAATCATTAGCAGTCAATTATCAATTAAAAAATTAAGGCAATTAATGTATATCTTTTTCATCCATCTTATTTATTTTTTATTTATTTATTTATTTATTTATTTATTTATTTATTTATTTAGTGTTCCAAGAGTTCAGTTATTTGGAACTTCCACAGTTTTCAATACTTGAGAGCTATTGCACTTTCTTGTTAAAAATGACATGGGAACAAATAGGTACTGCAGAAATCCTTTCATCTTGTTTAATACGACCTGAGGTGTCACATTTTCTATATTTAAAACATAGTGGCCACTGTAATGTTCTCATGCTATTTATTACTATTATACTGAAGCCTATACTGTGATATAATAATCAAATGTATCTTAAAAACTGTAAATATCTGGATGCTTTAATCTTTTATGTATAGTTAAATGTTAAATTTTATCAAAGTATTTGGCATTTTTAAAGGTAGTTTAATTTGATTAATTGATTTAATACATGCTTTATTAATTTACACATTTTATGTCTCTTTCAGTGTAATGGAGTTATAAATTTTGAAATAATTCATGTATATATAATAGATATGAAGATATCATGATGGATTCAAATTACTGAAAGATGAGGAAACTATACCAGTTTTATACAGGAGGAAATATTGTTGGGAGAAAGGCCAGGTGACATAGTAACTACACCGAAATTGAAAGTCAGACATCTTGGATTTGGATTCCTGTCGACTAGTGATAACACTCAGAACAATTCACTTAGGTTCTATATGACTCAATTTCTTAACTTTCAAAATGCTAGTAATAATTATCCTTTTCTCATACATTAATTATGATAACTAAAAAATGTGTGTGGGTTCGGGGTATTGTTACAGTACTTACTGTAGTACCAAGCACACAGTAACCTCCTCTAAAATTGCAGATGCTATTATTTTTATCAAACATGTGAATAAGTGAAATGCAATATCATTTATAAAATTCATATAGTGTTACAGAATTATTCTATGAACAACTAAGGTATTTGTTTATTCACAAGAAGAAGATTTCAAAATACAAAAAAAAGGAGATGTAGTCGTGGGTATAACATAAAGTACAGAGTACTACTATCATTTCATTTTTTATCACATTCAAAGTATCAACAGAAAAGTATTTTCATTTGCTCAACTAATAACTAATGTTGACTTTTGAGTCCAATAATAGCAATACAATTTCAGTATGTCAAGTTTACAAAGTGCTTCCCTGTATATTGTCTCATCCAAATATTACGACTTCTTTGAAAGATACATCCAAAATTTACTAATACATTCTATTTCACAGATGAAAAAGAATGAGGCACTGAGAAGTTGAATTAATTGCCAGGTGCTATGGAATTAGTAAATGATAGCTCTATAATTCAATCTTGAATCTTCTGACTTAAAGTTAATATTCTTTAACTTTTTATCTTGCCTCTCACCAAAGTTCAATATTTCATCTAAATTTCTAAGCAATAAGTAATCTTTCTCAAAATGTTAGCTTAAAAACAATAAGAATAAATATGGGTAAAATAAAATAGGTCAATTTATGATGCTTATGACCAAAGTATTAATATCAAACACGATCTTATTATTAATAGAGAAAAAAAGCATTCAAAATCTCCACATGCAAAAATAAAACAACTATGTCTGCTACCACAAATAAAAAAAAACCTTATGCTCTCATCAAAGAAAATATTCTAATCAAAATAGGAGAGAGTCTGGAAAGATTTGCAAACAAACTTCAAATGTCTTATACACAGTAGGTGACACTTTTAACTTCTATTTTAGATAATTGCTTCACACAAGACTTGGAACTAGTAAAATTAGTGGAAGTAGCAAACAGCAATTTTGTTACCTATCTTCTTTGTTGGATTTTAACAGGTATTGTTATAAAACACCTTGATTTTTTTTGTCTGGGAAAGATTCTTTGTATTATAACAGTACAATCATCAACAGCAAAAGATACATTTTCTATTGATGATAATAACTTGGACAATTTACAGTTTATTCATTTATCTTTATAATACAATATCATCATAAAGGATAATCAAGAGGTACAATAAGAAATCATAGGTCTTTGTAAATAACTACTGGTTTAGCAATACTGAAACTTTTAGTTTACCAATCTAAAATTTAAAAAAAATCCATTGTTCAACCATTATTCAACTTTTCCAGAAAATTAAAATCTATACAATCTTCTAACCAAAAATGATACATTTCCAACAGGAATAATACTTTCCCAATAAGTGGGTCTTTTGGAATCTCACAACTGTTGGCAGGCAAGCTAAAAGCATAGCATCAGATAGTTTTGCATTATCTTTAAGGAATATAAGTTCAGAGCTCCAAGGGTGTCACTGTCCTATGCAAACACTGTTGTCATTAAACACATACTGTCATCTGGTAAGTTTAGTCATGGCGACTTGTTTCAATTGTTAATAAAACAAACAAAAAATCTCTTTTATCTGACTTTCTGTTCGAATGTTAACTGAAAATTGGTCATGGAATTTACTAATATGATTCCTAACGTTTAAAATAAGCTAATCAGTGGAATTAGAATATGTAGCATGCATAAACATGTGGAAAATTAGAAAGTCATTATGAGAGTAATCATTTTTATAAAGCAGTGATAGACATACAAAATTAAATCTGCTTTCATCTCACAGAACTGAGAAAGAGATAGAATTTAAAAATACAAAAGTGAGTAATTTGCAAAGGCCCCTCAAAAGAAATGATTCTTATTTTTAGGATTCTGAAATAATTTAACTTAAGAGCTTTTGCAGTGGTCTCTTTTTCTACATCTGGAGCTTTCTACTCACAGATATGGCAGTTTTAATTTGAAGAGAAAACTGACTTAGTCACTTGATTAATTTTTCAAATAAATGATCCTATAACTTCAGATGAGTATTTCTATTACTTCCCTCTAGGCAAATTCCTTAATAGAGTATTGTTCAGCAAATCTCCTACTTTCTCCATGTTTTTCTGCATAATTATCAGCTATTTAAGTTTCTTTTAAACTATTCAAATATAGCTGAACTACTCATGGATTTCAGAAGTTCCCTAATTTTTACCCATGTCAAATTTTAGGGAAAAGTTATAACACTGATTTTATTCTAAGTGGCCAAAGCAATCAAAGACAACTTTAGCTCAATATTTGTATCTCTTCCTTTTGAATTATGATGAATAAAATAACTTCATAGATTTAAATAAGGAAATACCATTGGAGAATCCATGTTGTTTCAGTTGATAAGAGCTGTGAAATACTGGCTTTTATTTAATTTGCTGGGGTAACTTAATGAGAACCTCATCTGGGTCCACCATCCCATACTAAAATTTCTTCGCTTAGTCTTATTGGTTCCTTGCTATGTTCTATGTTGTCTCGTTTACAGTCTCCTTAGTTCCTAAAAAGTAACTCTGTTCTCACTTTCCTTAGCAGATAACCCATTTCCTTGAGAAGAACCCCTGATAAAAAAGAAATCCTCTCCAAATCAACATCTTCATTCATCACTACACTACATGTTCTATTTTCCTTCCTCCATTTCTCAGAGGAAGGAGTTCTATTACTTGCCATTGATCTTAAAATTATAGTTATCCTCCACTGTGCTGCCATCCATAATTTCATGTCCTTCATTTGTGGCTTTGTTTTCAATGGCTATAAGCATTTTCAATTCTGTCCCATTATAATAAGGCTGTCACTCAATACTGTCTGGAATCATTCAGCATATACTCTCTTCTTCCCTTCGTTGCTGAATTTCTCAAAAGAGTATTACCTTCTTTCATTTATCTGAACTCATACATACTTTTAATCGCAGCTATTCTACTTTCATTAGAGTTTACTGCAACTATCTCTGTAAACATTTCTAGTGACCTCTTAACTATAAGTGAAATCATTTCATATCAGACATAATCCTCCATGCCTTCAAGAAACATTGAACACCTCCAATCTTTATGCTTAAAACTCTCTCTCTCTCTCTCTCTCTCTCTCTCAATATCTTGCTATCTCACTACTTCTATCTCTAATTTGGTTCAGTGACTCTTGACTTGCTTGAGTCTCATATCTCTCCTTCCTTCATTCCAGCCTTTTGCTTTTAGAATAGCTTCCACCTTTGCCTGTATCTATTCACCTTTTCCAGTTTTCCATTTATTTCCATGCATTTAACAGAATACTAGTTGTTAACCTAACTCAAAGGATTTGGGGGATGATTACGTGGAATAATGTGTATGATGCAATGGCTATGATCCATGGGCCTGTAATGCCCCCAAAATGTGTGTTGCTGCCTCTAGCTCCTTTCAACATCCTGATGCAATATTTTTCTAAATGTGAATGGTACTTAATACGCCCATGCAAGTTCTTTAATTTTTCCTTAGGAAAATAGACTTCAGAGATAAAGCTGGTTGTAGATGAGGTACAATAATTGTTAATTTCCTTGGAAAATTCTAATTGAAAGTTGGCAAATTCAGTGGTTGGAATAAGTATGCACAGAGTAAAGGCAATAAAAAATATAGTTCAGCCTGCAACTACACTTGCCAGTTCTTTTTATGTATAATGTAATCATGTGGAAAGGCTTTTAAAATAAGCACGCCTGTGTATTCACTGCAAATTAGTCTGTCAATTGAATTTTTACAGGTGCTTCTGAATAATCCATTTCGTCTGGCTTAATTACATAATTTTAAAAGTGTACAGGTTTCTGATAAAAGAGAACACATTGTTAGGATGTAATCTATTTATTCCCCCTTGTACTTCCCTTTATTGTGCTTTTTTTTTTGGCTTTCCAATTTTAAGCAATAACAACAATACTCTGCAAAAAAATAAAGACTTTATTGTATTTTCTGTTTAATTTGTATTTCTGTTTAAATTGTCTGGGCTCACTTTTTTAGGACGATGGCCTGGAACATGTATTCAACGTTAACAATCCAATCTGCCTAAGTGGGGCCATTCAAAAAGGCCTAAAATTACAACACATTTTCATTATGTATATATTTATTTACAATATTTTGTTTGATTTTTAAAATTTATATTCGCCATTACTAAAAGAACATAAGAAATGCCACACTAAGCAATACCTGTGGTCTACTCAGTGCTGTATTTTCTGACACTGTCCCCTTGATTCTTTCAAGATCATGAAGATTCTTTTAAATCTATCTTTAAACACAGTACCTTGACCATCTAATACATTTTTTACCTTTAACTTTTTAAGATACCATTAGTCTATAAAACTGAAAATCCAATCACATCTCTTCTCTTCCTAAAAATTCTGTTGGCTCACTGCTGTCTGCAGGACAAAGCCCAGCTCTAGCCACCTCTCACTCAGATCTGCCTCTCTCTGTCACCTCCTCCCCAATCCTACCTCTACCTGCTTCTATTTTCTTTCTCCAAGTCCATCTGGTGAGCTCTTTATAGTCACTTTTGTAGCACCATCTGTTTTTCCTATTCATACCCCTACAATGAATTCCTCCCTTTGGTAATATTACTAAACCTTGTACCTACTTTTATATTCACATTAGTCATATTGTATTATAATTACGTTTACTGTGATGAAACAAGATAAATAATTAGTGTTTTTTTTATCATTTTTAAGTGTGCCCTTTAAGTACTACTCAATGGCATAAAGTACATTCACATTGTTAATCAGCCATTACCATCATCTGTCTTTCGAACTTCATTCATCTTCCCAAACTGAAATTCTGTACACATTAAATACTAACTCTTCATTATAATTGCTTTTTAACAAATATGGTCTCGCTTTGTTGCTGAGGCTGGTCTCACACTCCTGAGTTCAAGCGACCCTCCTGCCTCAGTGTAATGAGTAGGTAGGATTTCACATATATGCCACCACACCCAGCTTACAATTAGTTTTTAACAGGTCTATCTCATATACTGGCCTTCAGAGCAGAACTAACTTTTTTTTTTTTTCAATACAGAGTCTTTCTCTGTCACCCAGGTTGGAGTGCAGTGGCGTGATCTTGGCCCACTGCAACCTCTGCCTCCCGGGTTCAAGCAATTCTCCTGCCTCAGCCTCCCGAGTAGCTGGGATTACAGGCACGCACCACCACGCCCAGATGATTTTTGTATAGAGACTGGGTTTCACCATGTAGATCAGGCTGGTCTTGAACTCCTGACCTCATGATCCACCCACCTCGGCCTCCCAAAGTGCTGGGATTACAGGCGTGAGCCACTATGCCCGTCTAGAACTGACTTTTTACAAATATGAGTTTGTTAACATATTTATACCCAGTACTTAATGAAATGCCTGGCAAATGGAAGATGCCCAATAAGTATTTGTTAAAGTACCATGATTAAAATCACATATTATATTATTATGCTAACCAAACGCATCAAATTATGCCAACTTTCTAGTTCTTTGCCACGTCAACCTTACACTTTACCAAAAACAAAACATTAACAAAAAAGAAACACAAAAACATACCTTTAATGGTTTTCACTTTACCAAAAATTAGAAAAAAAAAAAAACAGAAAAAAACCCATCATATTACCTTTAGTGCTTTCTCATTTCATAAAGCACAAAATCTACAAATTTTTAGCTCTTCAGAATCTGGATCCCATCAACCTCTTTACCCTCCTCTTCTGTATCTTTTCACACCCTGACTTTTATCAATGCAACATTCCTTATTCTTGAAACAGCAGTTTCAGATTTTCTTAATCATTCTGTCTCCTCAGCCTGAAATACTTCCCACAGTTTTGAGGTTAAATCATAGCCTTCCTTCAAGGATATGCTCAAATGCTGTCTTTTTAGGTTGAAGTCTTCTCCGATCCTTTGGCACAGAATACGCTTCTTCTCTGTTCCCTTCTGTATTTTGCTTGTGCCTGTATTTTGTATTTAGTTAGTTTTGCACTAAATTACATCTTAGTTATACGTGTATACGTCTGTCTCTTTCACTAGAGGGCAAGTTACATGAAAATTTACTTAATACCTCGTTTATTTTCTTTCTTTCCATTTCTTCCTTTCAGAGACTCTCAAAATTTTCTGCACATGGTAGAGATTAATTAAATTGAAAGAAGAAACAACTTGTTCATTTGATACATATGATCAACATATTGCTGTTTATTGAGCATACTGAATGTTGTTCAAATGGTTCATTAAGAGAATAGTCAAAGAACAACATGAAAACACTAGTCAGAATGAAGTGTAGATAATGCAATTTGACAAACATATATTGATCAAGAGGTTCATATCACTGTTACTGAGTGAAATAAATATAAAGGAGAGAGATGAAGTCTATTTTCTCAGTAAACTAACTACACAGGCTTACACAAGTATAAAATTAACCCTAATACTTGTTGAACAGTCGTAATACAGGCTGAAGTAATGAGCTTTAGCCATTAATTAATTAGCCTGTTGGCAAAGAATTATAAAATAGTTCATTAAAGAGGTGACATCTGAGCTTGAGCTTAAATGAGGAAATATGTTTTCAATGAGTGATTTGGGGTTGTGGAGGTATTCCAGGAAAGACTTTAGCATAAATAAGATTTAGAGTTAGGAAAAATGTTGGCTTCTTTAAAAAACAATACACTCTATGACTTAAGGCCTTAGAATGACTCAGGCAGAGCAGTAGGGGTGGTGGAGTTAAAGTAGAATCTGTAGGTTAGGAACACTGAAGAAATTTTTGATGGTATGTTACAAGTCTATGTAACATATATCACTATATTGTTAACATATATTAATATAGCATAATAGATCATTATGTTATCAGTGTACTAATACGGCATATATCATATATAAGTATATATTATAGATGAGAACATATTACAAAAATAATCATTATAATTGGGGCTTCACTTAGCAAGTTTAACCTTGCAGAATTACACAGCAAAAGAGACAAGCAATAGGAACAGATAAAAGCCTACTGTAATATTTCAGGTGAGAATGCATGAAGACCTGAAATATTGTAATTTTAATACATATGGAAAAAGATGAGAGTAAACAGATATGGGGAACATTATAGACACAATTATATACATAAATTGAAACAACCTGAAAGCAGAGAGTTAAGACAAATTCAAAGATAAATACATTTTCAAGTAGGAGGGAATAGTAGTACATTAGGAGAAATAACTTCTCTGGTCTCATCTGTAAAATAATAGTAGTATGTACCTTCCAGCATTAGTGTACTGACATATATGTATTTAACAATAAATATTAACTATAATTACTATTAAGTGCTCCATAAAATGATCTAGTATTGATGTCATTATGGACAATAAAATCTGACTCTAAAACAACTTTATTATTTTATTTGTTTATAAGAATAATGAAAAGTTATTAAAATTTCAAACACTACAGAAACATATGGTATATATACTTGCAAACAATGGAGAAAACAAATAATAACAGTTTGGCACTTATATCTAAAACTTTTTCTATTCCTGTCATAATGAATTATTATTATTATTTATATTTGAAAAATATTGAGATTATTCTATGCAACTTCATTCTTTTTACATAGCAGAATGTTTTGGGGCTTTTTCCAGAAAAGAACATATAGTAGTTTTGTATTCTTTTTAATGAGGCAACTCACTTTATTACATTAATGTGCCATATAGAATCTAAGAGGACATCAGGAAAACTAGGTGGCATTTCAGACCCACCAGAGCATAAGGCACTTTTGTGTAGAGTAGAAAATGTACTCCTTGTAGGTGGCTATGTCCTCTGGTGCGTGTCTGGATTAGCAAACCCTGAGCTATATTTCAGCTCCCACTGACCCCCCCTGCTGGAAATTTGTAGGAGAGAATAATCTATACAATCATTAACAAAGCCCTATGGAAATGCCAAAGGGATGTTTGAAATCTTTTGTGGAGCTCAGAAGAGTATATAAACTTTGAGCTATAGATTTTAGTTTCTTTTCTACAGAAGTCATGGTTGAATTCCTGGATGTCTGGGAAGAATAGACGAGCGATCAATGAAAGAGATTATATAAAGAAAAGATATTAGGAGGTGATAACTCCAAACCCATCTGTGAGAATAAGACAAGTGGTGGTGGTGGGGGGAGGAGAGAGAGAAAGAGAGAAAGAGAGAGAGAGAGAGAGAGAGAGAGAGAGAGAGAGACTCTATATATAATAATGATAGATGAGAGAATAAAGTCTATTAAAATCATATAATGATGATAGAATAAACTGTATGGTCTTTTCAGATTCTACATATGCATATATGTGTATGTATGAATATATCAAGAAATCATTCACAATCTAAATCTCTTCTCTTAATTCTCCATTCTGAATTTGGGAATTGAATTAATTCAGAAAAAAAGTTTGGATAAGATTTTATATCTAAACGGTCACTGTAACAACCAGAAACTCAAGAACCAAGCAGATTATCATAATATAGCACCCTTACTCTTCAAGATGGCAATATGAACTCAGAAAACAAATAGATTTGAATGTTAAGGGACACTTGTAAATACATTTTAAATTTAATTTAAAATCTGAAACGTTGCCGGGTGAGGTGGCTCACGCCTGAAATCTCAGTGCTTTGGGAGGCCAAGTTGGGCAGACTGTTTGACCCCTGGAGTTAAAGACCAGCCTGGGCAACATGGCAAAACTCCTCTCTACAAAGAATACAAAAAAAAAAAAAATTGGCTGGGCATGGTGGCATGCAACTGTAGTCCCAGCTACTCGTAAGGCTGAGGTTTGAGGATCACCAGAGGCTAAGAGGTGGAGGGTGCAGTGAGCCTTGATCGTGCCACTGCACTCCAGCCTGGGCAACAGAGTGAGACCCTGTCTAAAAAAAAAAAAGTTAAATCTGATGCATCAAATAAACGTTTCTCCAGCTCCTTGCTCATTTAGTCATACGCAGGACTTTTGCTCTGGTTCCTGATTATTCGGCTCTTAATAATTTTTTAAACTTTTTCATGAAAATTTGCTCTTTTTTTAAAAACTATCTTCTTCAGTTATTACCTCCAACATTCAAAATCACCTAGTTCTTATCCTAAAGCTGCTAATAGTATGAATTTTTCTAAATGTATTTTGTCAGGTTTCTAAATATATCTTCTTATCATCAATACATGATGCTTTACTTACAGTGATTTCTTATACCAATTGCTGTTACTATAGAGAATCAACAACTCAAACTGCAAGTGTCTTCTGATTTTTTCGTATTTCATTTTGAAATATCAATTTTATTAAAAAGTTAAAGTTGACTCTTTTCTAATTACTCTCTTAAAAGAATCACTATTGATAAGTGATTTATTATTAGAAAACTAAAGTAAATTTTCTTTATCGCTGGGCTTGTGAATTTCTAAATAGGGATTCGAGTTAAGCCACATGGACATTAGTTAAAATCAACAACAAAACCAAAATGGAAGTTAATAATGAGCACGATAATTACTAACAGACATGATTTTTACTTATGCAAGTGACTCTTATTTGTACAAATGATTTTAAACAAAACAAATGGCATTCAGAAAAGTCTGCAGTAATACACAGGAATGCTAAAAAGTAAAAATTTATTTTATCTATGTAAAATCAATCAAATGTACCACACCGCCTATAGGAGACTATAATAATACTTGAGGGATAAAACTCTATTCCAGAAAACAGTGATAAATCTTTCCTCCACTTTTGTTCTCAAGGGCTGCTGTTCAATTTCATGTATAATTGAAGTAACTACTTAGTTGCTATTCCTGGAGCAAATTTTCAGAGCCTCACTTTGAGAGAGTCTGGCTGTGTTGCCCAGGCTGGAGTGCAGTGGCGCGATCTCGGCTCACTGCAAGCTCCGCCTCCAGGGTTCACGCCATTCTCCTGCCTCAGCCTCCCGAGTAGCTGGGGACTACAGGCACCCGCCACCACGCCCAGCTAATTTTTTGTATTTTTAGTAGAGACAGGGTTTCACCGTGTTAGCCAGGATGGTCTCAATTGATCTCCAGACCTCATGATCCACCCGCCTCGGCCTCCCAAAGTGCTGGGATTACAGGCGTGAACCACCGCGCCTGGCCTATGGGACACTTTTATTTCAGCTTACTTTAGCCAAGTGGTCTCATCACACCTTTGTTTATGACAAACAGAAATTCTATCACGGTCATATTAAGCCATGCTTTTATATTAGTAGCCACCAAACTTTTTGTTTGTTTGCCCTTATCAATGAAATATTTTGAGAAATGCATCCAAAATGAATGTATATTTTATCACACATAAAAATCACAATTAACATTAATAAAATATAATATGAATACACATTTTACGTTTTTTTCTGATAGTTCCAGGAACAAGTGCACCCCATCCTGAAGATAATTTATCAACCCCATCTCTTTAAAAGACTGTGTACTCCTTCTCATTACCTATTATTCCAGAGGTTCTTTTCTTCTATGATGACTGAGAGGTACTAATCTCTTATTTCTTTTTTTTTTTTTCCCCAAACCATCCTGTTTACTAAGCTGAATCTGGTCATCAAAAAGTTTTCTTTCCTTTTTAAAAATGGCTATTTCATCATTTATGGTTTTAACACTACTAGCCTTTAATTCACATAGAGTTTACTCTCCTACTAGCTGAAAGTCCATTATTTCTAAAGGTTAAATTGCTATGGCTGGGACAAAGAAAAGCATATATACACTCATTTAATTAATCTAGCTTATTTTGAAGAACAAAAGAGTGGCTGGGAGTGGTGGCTCACGCGTGTAATCCCAGCACTTTGGGAGGCCGAGGCAGGTGAATCACGAGGTCAGGAGTTCAAGACCAGCCTGACCAACATGGTGAAACCCCGTCTCTACTAAAAATACAAAAATTAGCCAGGGGTGGTGGCACATGCCTGTAATCCCAGCTACTTGGGAAGCCGAGGCAGGAGAATTGCTTGAACCCAGCAGGCAGAGGTTGGAGTGAGCCAAGATCGCACCACTGCACTCCAGCCTGGGTGATAGAGCAAGACTCCGTCTCAAAAAACAAAACAAAAAGCAAAGGAGTTTGTACTGAGAAGATTTATTGAGTGGTTTGAAAATGTGTATTTGTCTGTATGCATAATGTATATGTAAACATTATCTTGTTATAAATCCCTTTATAAGACTTATCTTTACTGATATTAGCCTCATATATTGTTATAAATCTATTTATATTTACTTATTTTTTATTGATCCATAATAGATGTACATACTTTGGGGGTACTTGTGATAATTTGATACATTCATATAATGTGTAAAGATCAAAGCAGGTTATTTGGAGTATCCACCACATTAACTATTTATCTTTACTTTTTACTAGGAACATTTAAATTCTGTCTTCTAGCTATTTTGAAACGTATATTAGATTAATGTTAACTATAATCAACCTACTGATCTAGATCTATGGAACACTAGGTCATATTTCTTCCATCTAACTGAAAATTTGTACCCATTAATCAACCCTCTTCATTATTCCCTCCCCTCTACCCTTGGTTATTTAAGAGTAAGAAGATTTTGCTAATTTATATTAGTATGTCCAATACTAGTAATACCAATATTACATTACTGGAATAAACTTGTAGGAAAAATGCAGCCTTATAAATGTCAGAGAAAAAGAGAGATGGGACTATTTTAATTAATGGCTGACACAGGTTAAACTTCTCTGTCTCTCTCTCTCTCTCTCCCTCTCTCTCTCTCTCTATATATATATATATATATAATTTTATTTTATCTATGTAATATCAATAAAATGTACCACACTGTCTATAGGAGACTATAATAATACTTCAGGGATAAAACTATATATATATATATAGTTTTATATCTTAGGTATTATATACATACATATTTAGAGAGAGATAAACAAATATAGATAGATACATGTATATATAAACAAATTTATGTACTCTCTATATATACCTAATTATCCAAGATAATTTGTGCGTTAAAACCCAAGAGAAGTAAAATCTTCCGAAGATAAAATAACTCTTTAAATCTTAAAAAGATGATTGAAAAAACTTTTTTGGGGGTTGTGAATAGTAGCAGAAGTGGATTCAGTGACGTCACTAAATATGAGTACAGTGCTTTTAGAAGATAAGAATAGGCAGGACCTGAGGGCAAGTATATCTCTCCAAGGAGTTCACTTTTATTTGTAGCATTTTCTAAGTTTAACAGTTATTTGATATGTGTTCCAATTTTGAGCTGTGTTTTCCTTCTTGAAACGACTGATGTTCTGCCTGTAGTCTTTCTAAATCTTCATCTCACTAGCTCACATGTCACTAGCTTTTGATAATTTTCCTTTGGTCTAGTAGTGACACATATAAATAACCAAAAATCAGAAAACAAGACTCCGGCAACTAATTTCAACAAGCCTTGTTCAATGGCATAGACAGAATGTAATTTATTTTTTGTGACAGTTATAATAAAAGTGACGTGAAACACAAGGGATGTAATGTCAGCGATATTGCACCTCAAAAGAGGAGAAAGTGTGGCATGTTACCTCCTGATTAGCAGCAGCTAGTTCTTCTTCCAGTGCAGAGACTCTTTCTAAAGAAACCCTCAGTCGCTCCCTTACCTAGAAGAAAAATCAAAATATGTGCAGTAATGTACATCCCATACATATTAAACTGTGCTGAATCCATAATTAACATCATCAGAGACAGTCAATTTGGCAAATTATTAAAGTATTTATATCCCTGCGTGGTCAGAATACTAAATCTGGCAGAAATACAGTGAATGTATTGTCACCTCGTATTGTCACTGTATCAAGGGATTCCCTTGTAAGCAAATGCTTTTGGTAGTTCCCTGATAGAGCTTCAGGTGGGGTTGGAGATTGACTTGTCTTGCTCTGAATTCTGATTCATAGTAAGTGGAGACAAAGTTTAAAAGTATATTATGAATTCATCTAAAAAATAGTCACTGTTTAAGCATGACAAATAGGAAAAAAAATACCCCACCTTTTTCTCTACTTCTGTAAAATAACAAGTGAATTTTCATTTGGTACTTAGTATCTAATTTCAAAAATTATTTGCCTGAAGGAAAGGCCTTTTAAAACCTGAAAAATGTTCTTCGCTTCTCTGTTTTTTATTAATTAGAGGTCTACTTTGTTTTTGAGGAATTGTAAACTACTTAAGTATCTTGGAATTTCCAACTAGCTTCCAGATACCAAAGGTTAAACCATTGTATTTTATAGAACAAAAATCTCTGTATATTTTAGTTTGAAAGTCATAATTTATGCTTGTTTCTTACATAACTGAAACTCGAAGAAGTATTTCATTGATTCTTGCCTTCTTAGAACTTTGTTTTCGTTGTTTTATGTTTAGATCTATATATATGTCCTGATATATATATATATATATATATATATAAAACAATTCAGAGAAAGAAATATTGCTGAATTAAAATGAATGACTATAGCAGTTTAATTTTCCTTAAAAAATCAAAAAACTTTATAGCTTTAACTTAAGATGCAATTCATGGTGGGTTTTCGATTATTTATAAATTAACTTAGATTTTTCTTGGGAATGCTATAGTATTTGTGCAGTTAAGATGTGTTTTAACATATAATTATATTCCTATGAGCTTTCATTTTATTAACTGACAGCATATTTTAATAAATGGTATTTTTCTCCTCTAATAAGATTTAACTGGGAATATAGATTAAATTTATAAAATATGTAAAAACCCAGATACATAAAAAATTAAATTGGAATTATAATATTATTTTTCCAGTTAGCAAACAAACAAAAAGTCAGTAATGTCCTATTAACCTAGAATCCTATTAGGAATTTTTAAGAATCTAAGTCACATTTTAGTATTGTATTACAATACCATGTATATTCAGATGAATGGATGCATTTAATTCCTGAAATAGACCTTGAATCAGCAATAAAAATATCCAAGTAGGGGTTTTAATATTAATTATATTTTGTTATGCTTAAATTCTCTAAAAACAATAATACACATATAAATGGAGACTTGATGTCTAAAAGAGTTGCACAGGATCTTTCATCATATTGAGCTAGAGATTAACTGCCAAGTATCATTCCTGTTAGACAAATATCCAATTGTTAACAAAATACATAGGATTAATGCTGATTAATAACCAAACACTAGTTACATAGCAGGAAATCTTCGATGATTTGATTTGGAGAATACTTTTTTATGAATTTTGAATACATGAAAAAGAAGCAAATATCCCGAAGCCATGAAAATGAGCAGGACAGCTGATGTGTGGAATGCATATATCAAAAAACATTTCAACAGACGTGTGATGTTTAACAGGGATTCCCATATTCTAAAATACCAACTGTAAAATACGGGTGTCCTGAAGAAGGCCTAGTAAACCTAGTTGATGAGAACAGCAATATGAAGCAATCTAAATATGTTAATAATCTCTCCATACACAACGTTGATCATATCACACTTAAGCTGCTGTAGAGAGAGGAAGTTACCGTATTTTAAAATATCAACACATTAAAATCTTTCTAAAAGTCATTCGCATAATATAAGAAATGGTTGAATCTAGGCTACATGGTAGGTTAATATATCTTTGTTTTTTTAAACTTAAACTCTTAGAACTGTTCCAAACTGTTTTCTATTTACTACAAGTTAAGCATTTATATTTTCATTATAGTGAGTTTTTAAGGAGTAAAAGTTATCGAATTTATCCAACAATATGAAAATGAAATAATCATCTTTCATATATTTAGAATAGTGGTTTACAAATTGAGATTATGTTGTCCACGAAGTAATAAATCTAAAACTGTTTTACAAGAAAATAAAAAAAATTCTGAATATATTTTGAGTTATGTTATAAATTGAAAAATTGATGCTGTGAATATCAATAATGCAAACTGAAATTAATATAAGGCAGGGTTGCATTTGGGGAATTATCACTCCTACAACAGAAAATATTCTTGTGGAAATCTCCTCAGACCAGAAGCTCTAATTCATTTTTGACACTAAGATATTTGATAATAAAAATATATAGGGAAGGCATATATATTTAATTTGTTTTGGTTTACATTTCCCATACATGTCTGATATGTTATTTTTAAATAGTCAATGATTTCTGAGTAATTGAATAACACAAGTATATTTCTCATGTTCTCCAACCCTTGGAAGTGGTAAATATATTGTAGAGTAATTTCAAAATTACTGATGGTCTTAGCTAATTATGAATATTCTATGCTACAACTTGGTGGCTGTATAAATAATTGGACATTAATGATGAAAATTATGAATCACTGCAACTCTCTACAGCTATGCTCAATCCTTGTAGAGTTTATTTAGTTCTGCATATGTACTAATCCCTCTATGATAAAGTTGTTTGTTTCCTGTCCCCAAGGCATGGTTAATTGCATCTGTTTCTGACTATATATATATATATATAGTATTACTTGTTTATATATCTATATCCACATCCCTCCTCATCCCTGTGAGAAGCTGTGAGTTACTCTTAGGGAAATTGTCTATGAAGGCACTTAGACACATATGAGTCCCTCGACAACTAAATGAAATGCTATTGTAAACAAGCATCTGGATCAACAGGTTTGAAAGTTTATCAAATGCTGATGTTTACTCCTGCTAATAATAATATTCATAAACGTTCACTAAGGACTTGCCATATGCTAAGCACTGGCTGAAAGCTTTGCATATCAGATCATATCTAATCCTCATGATGACTCTGAGGTCAGTACTAGGATTATCTTAATTCAAGATAAGAGGTAATTGATGCTTTGAGAATGAATGATCAAGTCACTTCTCCAGATCTGTCTGACTCCAGAGCCCCAACTCATTTCTTCTTTAGGCCACTGAGCATTACTTGTTGACAATTAGTCCAGTTGTCCCTGAACTCACCAATGTTCAGAATACCTATGGTGAGTTAATACATATTATTATAGCTCCTAGGGTCATACGATGGAACAACTCATATAGTTATGCTAAACCCACTGAACTTCTATAAAGTAAATTATTTCTAGATTACGTTGTACAACAACCATTTTTTTCTTAAATGTACTCACACGACCAGGTTATTTGTCTTAAGTGCTGTTTATTACCTCTATTCTGATAAAGAATCATTCTTTTGTAAAAGCATCCCTCAAGTGATATGGGAATGCTTATGGGACCATCTCAAATCATACATTCTCTAGTACCTTCATTTAAGTCACTTAAAACTCTTGAATTTTCTCTGAATAGGTCCTTCTCTTCTTATAGCTCTGGGTTATTTTCTGTGTGGGTCCTGCTGCTTAGAGTATCTTTCTCTGCTTAAAAAACCCTTAATCATTCTTTAATACCTAGATCAAATGCCACCCTTTCTTGAAGATATCCTTGTCTTTGTCATTACTCACACAGTCACAGCTTTTTCTGTGGCTACATATTGTGATGGAAATACATCTGTTTTGAGTTGTTTTTCATTGATATGTGAATTCCTAGCACTAACTCTGAACTTCTCAGTCATAGTGAGCATATCTTATTTATCTCTGTGTGTCAAACATGTGCTATGGAGTCTGACACATACTAAAAATTCTATACATATAAACTCTTGCAAATTCTTAGCACTTTTATAAAAAGAGAGGAAATATAATATGAAACTAAATATTGAATATTAAATAATTATTTGATGTCATATTTAGCAAGAATTTTTATATAATATTCATTTCTGTTTTATTCAAAATAATTCTTATACTAATTGCCTCTCGTTGCTAAAATAAAAATAAGATACAATTTCTTCTTAATACTCTAGAAGACAGAATTATAGTTATCCTTACATACACACTCCACATAATCCCCTGTTCTCAGAACATCTGAAAGACCAATGATAAAAATATAAATGTATATAAATATTAAATAGAACAAAAATATTTGCATGCTTAAAAACTAGATATAACTGGGAAATAATCCCTAGTTTGGATTTTAATGCTCAGAACTTGTCGGATACTTTACAATGAAGTGTCCCAATTTCCACTCTAACTCCTAAAGATTTACTAATTTTTAAAAGTTCAGTCTTTGAAATTTCACGAAATTGAAATATGTCATAAGCCTTCCTAATCTCCTAAGGATATTATCATCATATTGGTTTATATATGTCAGTAGAACTTATTTGAGTAACAGCTAAGAGAAGCTTACAGCTACTTTTAAAAATATCTAAATACAGGTTTTTCTACTAATACTTTGTGATGTTACATGCAGAGAATATTCAAATGAATATTTAAAACTATGTTATTAGAGACATTAGAAAATAAGACGCTTCTAAAATAAATGTCTAAAAGTTAAAGTACATCCAATTTGCATATCAAAATATACATAATTTTCAGTTAGTGGTCTCTTATTTTGGAATCTATAAAGAAAGACCAAGTTGGGGGGGTGAGGGGAGAGAGAGAGAGAGAGGCTCAATAATAATATTAAATGATATAACATTTTGAATGTCATCTGAAGTAGGGTTATAATGTACCATAATAGAAGTCTAATTCTGATAAGCCATAGATTCAGTGGTTTAGAAAAAGAAGATGTTTATGAATATTACCAACATCCACACAGTAATCCATTTTCACTTTTAAAAAATGATTTTTCATATAACTCAAAAGTGTTCCTCAACTGACTGACTTTAGGAGTCAGGTGAGTCAATGGATGAAGACAAAGAGCTTGATGCTGATGACAGAAGTGTAGTTAAGCTTGAACTCTTTTTCCATACTATACCTTTTCATCCAAGGCCTTGTGGTGCTCAAACAAAGATTTCAGTGCCTTGAGAACTTCAACTTCACTGGATACTCCTGAGGGAGACTGGGCTTGCCGCTTTACCACTGTCATTCTTAGTGATCTTTCATGTCGTGACACAAGGCACTCCAAATGCTCCAGTAATAGCTATTGGGTTTAACAGAAAATGCAATTATCTTATGAATACAAGTCATAAATACTTACAAATGACTTCCCCCTTAAATTATTGCAGGCTTACATAGTATCTAATGTTAGCTGCAGGTTACACTGCAAGCAGCAACAAGGAAGCACAGACCTGTTTAAAACAGGGTTTATAAAATACATTAAAGATAAATAGTATTTGATCATTTAACAAGTTACTGAATTTAAAAATGTAATGCAAATGTAATGCAGTCCTTTAGCAAATGTAATAATTTCAGTACGAATTCAGCAGAAATAGAACACTTGGAAAAATATGTATGATAATGATGAAAGAACATTGCTTGATGCATCATGATCTTTTTAGAGGATCATAGTGACAGTCAAAATTTATTTCATTTACATATGGCCATTAAAATAATTTGAATTGAATAAAATGAGCATAATCATTATAATGTTACTTTAACTTAATCACATGGTTTTATTCACAATTAGTCTTTAGATTAATTATAGAAAAATATATGCAACCAATTAGAACATACTAACTGAGATTCTCAATTGTCAGTTCAGGAAAGGAAGTTAAGGATACAGTTTTAAATTGCCTGTGTTAGAATCTATGATTTCCCAGAGTAGCCTCTGGGGCCATGACAGAGGTGGAGGGAAAGTCCCTGAAGACTTTCCAGGCTGTTTCAGGCTTTACACTCTTAGCTTTTGCCAGAGGAGTTCTGCTTTGAAATGTTTTGTGAATTGGGGTTTCATATTTGCTTTCATTTCAAAAGGAAGTTCTACTGCTAAAAAACAAAGATATGCTTCACTTCGGAAGCATAGTGAAAAGCATAGGCTAACAAGTGGTGTCTACTTATGCAAAATAAAGAAGAAAATAAAGCAGAAATTACCCAAACAAAAGATTTAAAAACAGATATAAGACACTGAAGGTGGAAAGAATAAAGAAAACAACTTTATTTTTTTCTTTTCAAGATATTTTCTAAAAGTTTAACTGTAATGAAAAATTTTGGTTTTCACTATACCACTGTTAGATTCATTGTCACGTATTAGTATCATATTTTTTGGTTGATTTCTCTACATTTGCTGTCACTAATTATGACTCAAAATGTTAGAAAACTTTGCCATTATTGGGCACAAAGAACACCAGCATCTGAGACACTAAACATGCATAAATCAGTAGATAAGAGTCACATTTAAGGATCAAAATAATCGCCGGGCACAGTGGCTCACTCCTGTAATCCCAGCACTTTGGGAGGCCAAGGCAGGCAGATCACGAGGTCAGGAGATCGAGACCATCCTGGCTAACACAGTGAAACCCCGTCTCTACTAAAATAGTAATAATAATAATAGTAGTTTTTCAGTATGAAAATGACCTGAAATTTTCAAGGAGCCCTTTAAAATTTATCAATCTCTGATTATATTATGGTATTCTATTCTCTCAAATTCTTCAGATACATGTATTCATTGCATAAATCCAAGCTGTTTTACATAGGTTGTGGAGATTTGCATGAACTTAATAATGTCTGTTTTTCCAGTGGCATCTGATGTCAATCTTTCACTGGCAAACTATGTTCCAGACTTCTGGCCTACTTTTAGCTCCTCAGTATGTCAAGCCTTTGCTTATGCTGTACCCTCTGCCCAAAGCTCTCCTTCTTTGGTTCCTCATTTAACCAGCTCTTTCTCATTCTTTAAGTCTCAGCTTAAACATCATCTCTCAACAAGGCATTTGCTCACTACTGTCTAAAGTAAGTTTCTCCTTTTCCCCACCTCCGCAAGTCTCTATTTCAATCCCTTACTAATTTTTTTCACAATATTTTATGATATGCAATTTAAACAAATTTTTCTACCAAATTTCATTCTATTTTCCCATTGCAATAAAAACTCCATGAGAGTTGGCACAGTGTCCGCCTTAATCCTCTTGATCCTCTCTGGATTTGGGTGTTAGCTCAATTCCCAACATCTATAGGTATGCAATTAATACTTGTTGAGTGAACTGAAATATTAAATGAGTTAAATTTACATACCTCATATAGTTTTATATATCTCATACAGATTTGGCCTATATGAAAGCTAAGCCTGTGGCCATGGTTAATTGGCATTATTTCCTAAAAGCTTAGGCTAATTAACATTATTATGTACATCTATCCTTCAATCTGATGACAAAAATAATGAAACCTTTACAACACAATGAAAACTGTTTTTTTCTAATTGTAAATTAGAGTCATCTTGCATAATATAGTCATTCAATAAACATATCAGCATCCAATTTTGCACAATACAGTGTAAGATTTAGAAATATAAAATATCCACCCTCTAGGAAAAGAAACACAATAATGATGCTATAAAGGATATCTGTTATTAGAGACTACCTAAATCTTTTGATCACACTCTTCACATTTGGCAAGTGGAACTTTTTAACTGCTTCTCCCTACCCTCATGTCCTCATTGTCTCTTTACCCAGCTTAAAGTTAACAATTCAGTATTTGTAAGCACTCTCTTTCATGCTCCCTCAGTTTCTAGAACCTGATCACTTGCCACTACAGCCACTGCTTACATTTGTGTCCAAGACCTATAATCTCCCCCTGGATTATAATGGCTCCTTAACTGGTCCTCCTCCTTTCAGCCTTTCATCTTCAGGCTATTCTTAAAACACTATTTCAGTTAAAATGTGAGTTAGGTCATTTATACCTCTGCTCAAATTTTTAATGTCTTCTTATTGAGCTCAAGTGAAAGTCAAAGTCCTTATACATCCCAAAGGGATCTAAATTTTCTGAACTTATCTCCTATTTTTCTTCTTGCTCATTCTGGTATAGCTACATTGGCTGCCTTGCAGTTTTTTGTTTGTTTAGTTTTGTTAGTTTTGCTTTTAACAGGCTAAACATCCATGTCCCCACAACAGGGGTTTTGTACTTCTTCTTTTCTCTAACTAAAACATTCTCTTTCAGAAATCTGTATGACTATCTCACTTCACCTTCTCTTTCATATTTTAACTCAAATGCCACTTTTCAATGAGGCTTTCCCTGGTTACCTACAACATTGGATATCTCCTTCCTAGCATATTAAAATGTTGCTTTGTGTCATTAAGTTTTTGGATAGTTTGTCATATCATGATAGGTAATCAGAAAACCTTCTCCCAGAGGATCTGTAACTATTTATTAGAGTCATAGTACTATGGACAATAAAATATCAAAGTTTCTTGAATATTACCTCTGAGCTAGGAGTAATTTTCTGATCCTCACTCTGTAAGAGTCTTCAGTAACCTGGTGGACAAACTGATTCACCTTGTAGATATCAGCCTATTTCCCTTGCCACCATGTCATATTTCTCAATGTGCATAAAGAAGTGACCATGGTTTCAGGGTTATAAACCTGACAAAATGGGCTTCCCACGATTAAGACTGATGGAGATACCACCATGGCTGAATGGCCCAGCGGCAAGCTGCAGCCATTTAACTTGAGCCCTGTCATGATAAAGTACAGCTGGAGACCAGCTGTTCACCATGAAGCAAGCATATTATATCAAATACTTTCTATTAAAGAGAAGGCAGTTTTTCCTCACTATAATAACCCCCCTTTTTGGATATAGATTTGCTTTCTCTAATGACCATACTTCTACCAGAAACACCATCTTACCGAGTTTTTGCTTACAGTCATGTTATCATATACAACATTACTTCAGACAAAAAAAAAAAAATCTGATTTTACAGTGAAAAGAGTAATGCAATTGATGGATGCTCCCAGGGACCCCTGATTTTTATCACACCATTTAGAAGTAGCTGAACTTATAGAATGGTTAAATAAGCCAAGACTTTTTTTTTTATTTTTTGTTATCATACTGTAAGTTCTAGGGTACATGTGCACAACGTGCAGGTTTCTTACATATGTATACATGTGCCATGTTGGTGTGCTGCACCCATTAACTCATCATTTACATTAGGTATATCTCCTAATGCTATCCCTCCCCCCTCCCCCCGACCCCATGACAGGCCCTGGTGTGTGATGTTCCCCTTCCTGTGTCCAAATGTTCTCATTGTTCAATTCCCACCTATGAGTGAGAACATGCGGTGTTTGGTTTTTTGTCCTTGCAATAGTTTGCTGAGAATGATGGTTTCCAGCTTCATCCATTTCCCTACAAAGGACACAAACTCATCCTTTTTTATGGCTGCATAGTGTTCCATGGTTTATATGAGCCACATTTTCTTAATCCAGTCTATCATTGATGGACATTTGGGTTAGTTCCAAGTCTTCGGTATTGTGAATAGTGCTGCAATAAACATACATGTGCATGTGTCTTTATAGCATCATGATTTATAATCCTTTGGGTATATACCCAGTAATGGGATGGCTGGGTCAAATGGTATTTCTAGTTCTAGATCCTTGAGGAATTGCCACACTGTCTTCCACAATGGTTGAACTAGTTTACAGTCCCACCAACAGTGTAAAAGTGTTCCTATTTCTCCACATCCTCTCCAGCACCTGTTGTTTCCTCACTTTGTAATGATTGCCATTCTAACTGGTGTGACATGGTATCTCATTGTGGTTTTGATTTGCATTCCTCTGATGGCCAGTGATGGTGAGCATTTTTTCATGTGTCTGTTGGCTGCACAAATGTCCTTTTGAGAAGTGTCTGTTCGTATCCTTCGCCCACTTTTTGATAGAGTTGTTTGTTTTTTTTCTTGTAAATTTGTTTGAGTTCTTTGTAGATTCTGGATATTAGCCCTTTGTCAGATGAGTAGATTGCAAAAATTTTCTCCCATTCTGTAGCTTGCCTGTTCACTCTGATGGTAGTTTCTTTTGCTGTGCAGAAGCTCTTTAGTTTAATTAGATCCCATTTGTCAATTTTGGCTTTTGTTGCCATTGCTTTTGGTGTTTTAGACATGAAGTCCTTGCCCATTCCTATGTCCTGAATGGTATTGCCTAGGTTTTCTTCTAGGGTTTTTATCGTTTTAGGTCTAACATTTAAGTCTTTAATCCATCTTGAATTAATTTTTGTATAAGGTGTAAGGAAGGGATCCAGTTTCAGCTTTCTACATGTGGCTAGCCAGTTGACCCAGCACAATTCAAGCTTGGACATAACACATTGCTAAGTAGGAATTCTATCATCCTGGAATTAGTATATCCTCAGAACTACTGATAGAAGTAAGATAGAGTTTCTTTCTTGGAATAGCTATGGGTCCATGTATGTAAGTCCAGAAACCAAGGTTTATAATTGGAATTTATAATTGCCAACTAGGACCTGTGACTAGTGGAGAAAAGAGTATCATTCCTTTTTTGTTGACACACACACACACGCTCACATACAGACACACACACTATATATACACACACGCATGCATGTTTGTGTGTGAATATATATATATAATGTACATTAATACATTATTCTCTTTTCTGTTTTCTGTACCCTGTTACCATATTTTACCCATTAATTATCCCCATTTTCTACCCCTCCCCCTGACTGATAGTTCCTCACAATCCGAATCCCATCTTCCCAGTAACATTTCTTGGGAATGTTTACCACTAGGTGGCAGACCTGTGACTTAAGATCAGTCAACCAGACCTGACCACCCTGGGAGTTAGCCTGAGGGGGCAGAGAGGAAACATGCTGGGAAGGGGTAGTGGCAGAGGCTGCGTGTTTCTGGGACTGGGCTTGTGAGAAAAATTTACAAAGCTAAGAAATGTGGTCCTAGAGACTGTCTGAAAGCTCAGTTTAGAGATTTCTTATATGCTTTAATTAATGTCTTTATTTAAACAGCCAAGCTATATACTCTGTTTCGTGCAATTAGGAACTCTCATCTACATGATAATAAAAACCAAATATGTTTGTATTAATATAAACAGACTCCTTAAGGGATGAACAATTTCACTTATCCCCAATACCAAGGAAAATATTCTACATAATAAGTACTTAATACTTGTTGAATTGGGTTAATGATAAACATCAATTATTCAGGTTGAAGAATATGGACAAAAATGTTCTCATCTGGCATATATATATGGCCTAATTTAAGGTTAAAAATAAAAGTAAATAAATTAAGAGTACAAAAAGTGATACTTAGCTAAGATACCATTAACAATCTACTAATTACACACCTTCACTGGGAGCTACAACTTTAGCCTAATATTTAATAATTCTCACAGAAAGTACAAATGGAACTCTCTTTGGTATACTCAAAGGATTGTAGAGACTATGTGAATGGCCATGAATCCTATGTTTGAATTTTCTTTAAATGACCACAGGTTCTATGTGTATACACACATATGTATCATATATTCACACACAGACACACACACACACAAACGCACACATCATGTGTCATTGGGAATTTTTTGGACTAAGTTTTGCCTTGAAAAGCAAGATGGCCTAGGTAATCTAAATCTTTTATTTTACTATGATTCTGTAAGGATTTCTAAAACTATATAACTTCCTATTAGATCTTAATTCAACAAAACCTTGTGAACATTTATTTCCAATTATAAACGGCACTGAAACAGAAACACATTCTTCCCTGTAGACTAATGTGGCTGCTGTAATATGGTCATATAGCATGACATTAACATCTGAAAACAAAAACCTTTAAATTGGTTGCCTTCTAACTCAACCCACTCCATATCTTTTACCCTCAAATATCGTTTAAAATCCCATATGTTTCTTATGCCCATGTTTGATTATGAAATTGAAATAGCTGTTGGGAGGGCGTATGTCCTATCCTATTTACTCTTGTACTGATCATATCCTATCATAGAACTTTCATAAAAAACTATATACGCACATGCATGTACACACATGTAGAATCTTTATCTGCTTTCAGCTGAGAAGGTCTTCCTTTTCTGAATTGGACCGTATTTTCTACCCACTGATGAAATACGTTTGGATGACATTATTAACTTGTATAGGCAGAGATTTGTCAATAAGAAAAAATTTTTCTTTAGTAGTGATGGGTGTCTAATTGTATCTCAATATCTGTTAAGATAATTCCTTTGGCTCAAAACAAAAGTGAGGGCATGGTAAGAAATGTGTTAAATGCAATTATGTCTTCTTTTTAAGTTTATGATCCATGAGATTAAGTTACAGCTTTATTATTTATAACTAGGTATTAATACTGTTTCTTGAAATCATAACTTAATATGAATACTGTTTCTCAAAACCATAACGTTTTCCTTTTTTTTTTTACATTTTTTTAAATTATAATTTAAGTTTTAGGGTACATGTGCACATTGTGCAGGTTAGTTACATATGTATACATGTGCCATGCTGGTGCGCTGCACCCACTAACTCGTCATCTAGCATTAGGTATATCTCCCAGTGCTATCCCTCCCCCCTTCCCCCACCCCACCACAGTCCCCAGAGTGTGATATTCCCCTTCCTGTGTCCATATGATCTCATTGTTCAATTCCCACCTATGAGTGAGAATTCAAAGTCACACAATAGTTACATTCTAAAACATTATGAACAATTTAAAACATCCTTTGAGATCTTCAGCTATAAAAATAGTTGAAACAACTCCGACAATAAAAATGTTCTTCACACTGACATTCACAGGCAATAACTATACAAAAATTCCCAGTTTTTCTTTACCTCTTCATTAGTTCAGATAACTTTGTCAAAACATGTCTTATTGATCATTTTGAGTTGAAATAACATCAGGAATAAATTATTTTCTATAAATATAACCTTCTGTAAATATATACTTGCCAAAGTATGGTCAGAAGAGTTTTAGGAATAACAAATTTTGTTTCAATATTTTTTCTATATTTTTATCAGTATAAAAATATTGAACAAAAGCTTCTTTGTATGTTTCTATAAATATCCACTATAATTTTTTGAAATTTCTATTTTTGTATAATTGTTTATAATATTATAATGATTTTATTGGGATATTCTTAATTTAATAACTTGAGGCAGTTGGATTTAAGAACAACTGCAGTGATGACTGATTTTCTTTCATTCACTCAAATTTTTGCAATGTCAACGAGGTGTTTCTGCGGAGAAAACATAATACATAGCCAGGCCATGCATTTCAGCTTTGACCTCAGAATAAAAACATAGCACATTGACTTTCCACATGACTAACACAAAATAAAGTAGGATTGAATTACAAAAATTTAAATAGGCCAGGAGCAGTGGCTCATGCCTGTAATCCCAGCACTTTGGGAGGTGAAGACGGGCTGACTGCTTGAGCCCAGGAGTTCGAGACAAGTCCAGGCAACATGGCAAAACCCCATCTCTACAAAAAATAAGAAAAATTAGCTGGGTATGGTGGCATGTGGCTATAGTCCCAGCTACTTGGGAGGCTGAGGTGGGAAGATCACCTGAGTCCAGGGGACTCTAGGCTGCAGTGAACCATGATTGTGCCACTGCACTCCAGCCTGAGCAACAGAGTGAGACCTCGTCTCAAAAGAATTACAAAAAGAAAAAAATAAATTTGAACAAACTGTATTCTTCTTTGAACATAATACCTTTGCATCACATGTGAATTGTGGGTGACATAGGAATATGATTTCTTGAATACATAGTCTGTGGGTAAACTGAGAAGGAAGTAGTGGACTCTCTGGGTGTTTCATTTATAAGCCATTTATAGGCCTGGGACAAGTTACTTACTACCTTACTTTTCTCTTGAATTAAATGGGGATAATGAGATTGCTGTGAGAATAAAGTGAGTTAAACATGTAAAACATTTATAAAAACATTTAGATTTTAATGTTAGCTATTATATTATCATTATTACTCTCTATCTTCATTCAATTCCCACTGGAACTTCTATTTTCTATTTTGGGAGATGGTATAATTCATCCAAATATCATTATACAGAAGGACTTTTTCTGATCTATTGTTTTTGATAACATTCAAAATTAATACAAATGACCCCATCCACACATGGTTTCATGGACTGGCTTTTTATGTTATTTAGCTCAGTTCATGAACATATCCTAACTACTCGATGTAAAGTGAGCCACAAGTTGATCAGAACTTTGGAAATCGGAATGCTCAATTACACTTTATATTTTATTTTATTTTATATATTTATTTATGTATTTATTTTTTGAGATGGAGTCTCCCTCTGTCGCCCAGACTGGAGTGCAGTGACACGATCTCTGCTCACTGCAATCTCACCCTCCTGGATTCAAGCGATTATCCTATTTCAGCATCACGAGTAGCTGAGGTTACAGGCATGTGCCACCATGCCCAGCTATCACTTACGCTTTAAATTTGCTCACAATCTGACACCAATTAAAGTTTCTTTACATGTGAGAAGGAAACACTAGCTTGTTGCTTTGTCTCTATGACCAGCACACAGATATTTATAGCAAGAAGAAAAGCACAACATCTAGAAAGAGAAACAACTATAAAATCCATAAAAATGGTTTTATTTAGCAACATTTGATAAGGCATCTGGTGTGAAGAGAGACATATTTGATTTTCAGCTCTGGATATACTACTTCTGGGGGATGGAGGAGGGTGAGAGGTGGTTATGTAACTTAAGGAGTTATTATATAATTAATACTGTGTACAAGGGGGTTTTCATAAATCTGTTTTCCTTGATGTAGTCAACAACATCAACAACAAAATCCTCCACATCACTGCTTTGAAGAAGGTAGAAATGTATTTTCCAGCCTTATTCATATTTTCAAAGTAACTATTATGCATGGTTGAAATCAATGGCTTCAATATCTGTTATTGTTATTTTAAAGGAACTTTGTATTTTTCTAATTTTGACTCCCGAATAGGTACTTCACATGTGGCTCACCTTCCTCCCTTTATTATCCAAGACTCCTTTGCAAACACAATAGCCTCGGGTATTTCTGGTTCTCATGGGGTTCAATATGATGAAAATTGTACGGATTCTGTCACCAAATCTCTTAGCTCTCTAAAATTCATCACAATTAGATACTGTGGTGGTCTGACTGTTAAGCAATGTCCTCTCTAGCTGTAGTAAGTCTTTGAGTAATAATGCTGATGGCCTCATGGTTAGTGCATGGGCTCTGGATTTAGACTGCCTTACCTTTCAAATTCATTCTTTGCTATTTACTAACTGTGTGACTTCTGGCAAGTTATCTGACCTTTTCTGAGCTCACTTACCTGGTCTGTAAAATTGAGATAATTATAACATCTCCAGAGGGGTGTAGAAAGGAGTAAGGGGCTGAAGAAAAAAGGCTAGATGAACCTACACAGCTAATAAAAGAGTGTCTGATGCATTTTAAATGTGAGCATTAGTTATAAACCTAACCAAAGCTTTGTATTTCCCTGCATTCTCAGCTTTCTGCTCCTACTTTTACATTTGAGTGTGCTGTGTTAAATCAAGGAATGTAGTCTAAAGTACTAAAATATAACATAGTGGAATAGGGCAGAATAAATGTCATGGTATAAATAAATTTTAAATTTGCACGAAAACACAGTGTTAAGTTAAAAAAGTCAAGGGTAGGAAATATATAGAGAGGAAGACAGCAAAAGAAAAAAAAATTGTCTGATACCTGATAATATGATCTAAACTGCCCTTGTTATGCCCTGTTTGAGGCAATCCATTCGACAGGTTCATCAGAGTATCATTGAAAACCAATTCAATGTATGCATGTATGTGAATTCTCTTTACCATAAAATAAGACCTTGATAAATAAGGACATAAATTCAGTTTGATCATGTAACCATTATGCAAGCAACCCTATCTCTCATTAAAGGCACAAGCTCCCAGTTAGTAGAACTGTATTTTATATTACTCTCTAAGACTCATAAAGTGAATAGGCCATTAGCTATACCTATTTTTTTCAGGATTGATCTATTATAGCTATAACATTTAGACTATTTTTCACCAACTTCGTATTTAAATTGAACTTACATCCACATAGAAGTGGTTTTTTTCTACTTCCTTTTAGTAAACTGTACTCCTCTATGGGTAATGTGGTAATTTACATGTTTATAAAATTTAGTGATTTTTTTCTCAAAGAAAATATAGCATGTTTATCAAATTCTGAACTTTAATGTTACATGGCATGTCATATGCTTGATGGAAATACATGGGTTTCCAAAAGTAGAATCTAGCAAATTCCATGAGTTTCATGAAATCAGAATATCATGGCTGGACATTCCCTTGGAAATTTATTAAAACATAAAGGCACTCCTCTTTTAATGGGCAGATTTTTTTTCAGTTTTTTTTCTTGACACTATTTTTTGTTTCCTTTTTATTTTATTTATTATTATTATTTTTTTGAGACAGAGTCTCACTCTGTTGCCCAGGCTGGACTGTGGTGGTGCAATCTCGGTTCACTGCAGCCTCTGCCTCCCAGGCCCTCCCAAGTAGCTGGGACTGCAGGTGCGTGCCACCAAGCCTGGCTGACTTTTGTATTTATAGTAGAAATGGGGTTTCACCATGTTGGCCAGGGTGGTCTCGAACTCCTGACCTTAGGTGATCCGCCTGCCTTGGCCTCCCAAAGTGCTGGGATTACAGGCATGAGCCATCGCGTCCGGCCTTTTTTTTTTTCCTTTTTAAAAAAATCTTCTGCTGGGAGGAGGTGAGAACCAAACCCAGGCCACTCTTTTGTAGCAGCCCTTAATTTAAACTCTTCCTCTTTTCCAAAACTCTCCTCTTTTGCCCGTTTCCAACCTCTGAGGGATTACCCTACCCCCAAAACAACCTTTTGAAAGTTTGAAACCCATTATTGAAATCCAGATCTTCTTTTTAAAGCCACATAAAGTAAAGGCCAGAAGGAATGTGAACATTTTGTAAAGCAACATAGTGATTTAGTAGCTGTGACTATAATTTAGGTTTCCTGTCTTTTTGTTTTGAGTTTTATAGTATATCCTCCTTTACTTTAAGTAACTGTGAGTTACTATCTGCTTAAAGTAATTCTAAAGTTTTAAAGTGCATATATTTTCTTCTTATATGTGTGTTAGATGTAATGCATTGAACTACAAATAGAATTAATTCCAAAAAGGCTACTTTACACTTACTCTTGTGTTGTTTCTTTCAGCTTTAAGTTCAGAGATTTCTTCTTCCTTTTCTAGAAGTTGTTCCCTGCAGGCATTTAATTCTTTTGTCAGTGCAGCAAATTCCTGGAAAAGTAATAAAAATATTTGAAGAAATATTCAAGATCTAAAAGCAGAAAAACATTCAAAATATAAATTTCAAAATGAAAAGAATGGGGAAAAATGACCCCATTGACTGGTCAACATATGTTGCTCTTATGAAGTATCTTAAATTCATTATTCAAAACATGCTAATCCATAATATGCATCATATGCATTTTATTACAGTACACTGCTTAGATGGGTGTATAAAGTATATTTCAAAATATATCAGATACATCACACTGAGCCTAACGTTAATATGATAACTTATTCCTAGAGTAAATTTAAGTTTGGCTAATTTTATGAACAGCTCCCAAAATCTTACACTTTAATTCCTATACAGCAATGTTTATACAGAGTACAGTGGATCTTCAGAACAACCGCAAAAAACCCTGCTAAACGTGCTATTTTGAGATTAACAAATTTATTTGTTAACAAGATGAAGCAGGGGAATCTACCTTTTTTCTTTTTACAAAATAATAAATATGCCTAAGATTTGATAGCATTATCTAAGATTTTCTTATTAATTTGCGTATTGCTCAGTCTTTCTAAAAGGTAAGCTCCATGTGGACAGGGGCTTTGACTTGTTCACGGTTACACCACCAGTGTCTAAGACATAGTGGGAGCTCAAATGGTATTTATTTTTAGTTGATAGAAATAGGTCATATTGTTACCAAAAAATTGGGGATTCTGGAGTAATTCTGTCTTCATGTGGTTAATGACACTGTGAAGGAATCTTCATTGGCCTCCTTCCCCTAAATGGGATCAGAGATCATATGATATGGTATTTTCACCAATAGGTGGAGAGTTTGTTAACACACAGAAAAGGTTATTTAATAAGAAGACCAAAAAATTCAACTATTCTGCTATTCTACCTTATAAATAAATATTTATTTTTTTAAATATAGTAAATAGATCCATATTATCCAAACCCTTTAGAGTGATTTTCAGTAGTAACACTGATGCTTATCAAATATTTAAGTATTTGGGAAAACTTAGGTCCATGCTGAGAAGTCACTCAGAAGATTAAAAAACATAAAATGAAGGAGACAGGTTTGGTTAACCTAACCTCCAGGGAGGCAAATTTAATAAAAAGTAAATGAATATGATGATTATGCAAAGCTGGGGAAGGTTTGGAGTTTATATTTTTGTTTGCTTCAAATCACTTATTTTGCTTAGTTTCTCTAAAGGGCTTCAGCCCAAGTGAGTACTTCAAAGATCTCAGAGTAGGCTTCAGGGCTTAGATTCTAGATGACAGAGTTTGTTGTTGCTTTTTGGCTGACATAGGGATAAATGTTTTCTTCCCTGATTGCCGCATGCTTAAATGTTGCTAATACTCTGAGCATATTATTTAGGTGGTAAATGGAAATAAAACAAATAGAAAACAATAAACCTTTCTCTAGAAAATAAAATTTTCTTCATATACGGTATAGTTTTGATAGAGAAAAGAAGTGATACCTGAAGATTCTTTATTGCACATTATTAACATGTAGGCATTCAGAAAAAATCTTACACTTATGTATATTATAAACATTGACTAAGATAAAACATAACATCTGTATATTTATCATACTAATTATAAAAAATGTATGCATCTATTAGAATTTTAACATTAGATATCTCTAGGCGGTGAAATTATGAATGAATTTTGGTTTTTGGCTTCCACCGAAGTATTTCTATCATCAAACTTTTTACAATGGAGAAATATGTTTTCGTGCTTTGAAAATAAGAGAAAATATAAACCTGTAAGTGCACTGAAACAATGAAGTTTTTAAAGCAGAGGGGAGAAATTAGTGAAGATATTATAGGCCACAGAGAGCTCAGCCTTTTTTATTATCATGGCAATGATTCTGAGTAGGCTAGTGACTCCATGTATTAAGATTAGTCTTGCATTTATTAACTTCCTAGCAACTTTCAGGCACTACTTTCACATTTATTATACCACCTTGCTCTCTAAATACCTAGTGAGGAGGTCTCACTCCCATCTTATGGCTCAGGATACTGAATAATGGTAAGCTGTAGGTCTAAGTTCACAAAACTCACAAGCCATAGGGAGTGAGTTAGTTCTGAGCATCATTCTCCACTGCAAGTTTAGTGCTTTTCTACTATTTCATTTTGAACCTAGTTGTTTGTTGGGTTTATATTATTCAGATCTGGAGTACATTTATAGGTACCCTTTTTCCTTATCTGAAACATTAAATAATATTACTACTGATATGGTTTGGCTCTCTGTCCCCACCCAAATCTCACGTTGAATTGTAACAATCCCCACGTGTCAAGGGCAGGAACAGGTGGAGATAATCGAATCATGGGAGCAGTTTCCCTTCATACTGCTTTCCTGATTGTGAGTAAGTTTGAGATCTGATGATTTTATAAAGGGAAAGCGCTTTCACTTGGTCCTCATTCTCTCTTGCTGCCATCATGTAAGAAGTGCCTTTCACCTTCCACCATGATTGTGTGGCCTCCCTAGTAACATGGAGCTGTGAGTCCATTAAACCTCTTTTTCTTTATAAATTACCCAGTCTCGGGTATGTCTTTATCAGCAACGTGAAAAAGAACTAACACAACTACAATTATCTTGCATGATCCCCCTTAATTAGTCCAAGAGTGTGGGGAACTAGAAGGTCCAAAGTATAGTATACCTTCCACACAGAGCAACAAGTGTTAGACAAGTTTGTTCTATGTATCTGAGACTGTGTAGAGGCAGATATCTCACATGGAGTTAACCACCAAACATTTTAACACTTTTCCTCTGACAGTTCTCTTTCCTATACCTATTCTCCTTACCGTGAACATGAACTGAGCCTTACATCATCTTACAAAGATACCACTAACAGCAAATAGGGTTAACATTGATTGCAAACTTACAGTATGTCAGGTCCTCTGCCAAGCAATTTATATTAATTACCTCATCTATCCTAATAACACACCATAAGAAACTACTAAAATCTCACTGATGCCTAGAGAAGTTAAGTACATCGTGCAAAGTTACACACCTAGTCCATGATGGAGCTGGGCTTTGAACCCAGACAATCTAACTCATACTGGGTGATTACGATAAGTTGTTTGTTTCCCCTGACCACAGGCTTTTCCCTTCTGATTTGTGTTTCAATTTTTGGAAAAATTATATTTCCCAAGGTCATCAAACTTTCAGTGCTTTTTACCTTCAAATATATCAAATTTAAACCAACTTTAACTTTCAAAATTCAAACCACCCAAAACATAACCCTTTCATAACTAATTAGCTTTATTAATTACAGAACAATAGCAACTATTAATACCACTTTGAGCAGTTGGCACTTTGTTTTGCCATGCCCCAAGCTAACCATTTTACATGAATAATTCCATCGACTCCCTATTTTTCAGATGAGGACACTGAAGCTTAGCAGTGATGAATAACTTGTTCAAGGTCACAGCTCAATATGACCCACTTTGATTCTAAAACGTTTAGATTTCTGCAACACTGCCTCCTTCTGGCTAAAAATGAAGTCTCTTATCAAATGTCTCAAGCATTCCGGGATTATCATCCGTCTAACTATCCAGCCATTCATACAACATTTGTTGACCACTTACCACATATCAGACCCTGTGCTAGATGCTGAAGATATGAAGATAACATAGAACAGTTGTTGCAGTTGACCTCATAGAAATTTCAGAATTCACATTTGAGGCCCATCAGGGATCCCCATCATTAACCAGCACTCAAAACCCATCACCAAAGTGCCACACACAGAGTAATACCAGTGTATGCCCTTTAGAAGTCATATGTCCCTCAAAAGCCTCCTTCTTAGACGGTCTATCTTCTGCAACTACTGTGAAACATTTCTCTTTCCTGTTTCCATTTCTACCTTTTCATTTTTTTTCAACTTTTTTTCTTGTTTCTTTTACAAACTACCTACTGTGCCTCAAATACTCTTCATCATCCCTCTGCCTAACTAATTCATTTTTAAAAGCACGAGTTAGCCTTCTTAATGCTTTAAAATACCTAGTTGTATTGTTTTTATAATAACTGAATTATGTGTTCGTCTCCTCCACCTAAACAGTACAATCCTTTAAGGCAAGGTTGTTAGCGTATTTTTATATCCTTAGGTCTTAGCATAGTTCCTGGAAAATTAAGTAAACAGTAAATCCTTGTTGTGATAATAAATAAATGGCTTACTTTCCTCAAACTTTGGACTTTGATACCAAAATAAATTTATAAGATATTATTGGAGGTTTTTTTAAAATTTTTCTAAGTGAGATCACTATAATTTGCTTAACATATAACAGATATAATATTCTTTTTTACTTTGTAGCTGTTGTTTTGTCTATATTGAAATATGCTATATTCTACATGGCAATGACATTATTGTCTGCCATGCTTTTCTAACATATATATATATATATGCACACACCCATACATATATATGTCATTTTGCTCTTTGTAGTTGTGACTGATCTAATTCTCTTATCTCACTGATTCAAACACACTTAGATCTTTCTACAGATTCCTTTTAATTCAGACATGGTGAAGTATGAATAAAGTTTCCTTCTAAGATTTCTCACTGCTTTAACCCTCTGATAATACTCTGTATTATATATTGTATTCTGTTTCTTACCTTTTTCACTCATATATATGTATGTATGTATGTATATGTGTGTGTATATATATGTGTGTGTGTATATATATATATATATACACATATATATAT
This sequence comes from Pan troglodytes, assembly GCF_028858775.2. Lineage (NCBI taxonomy): Eukaryota > Metazoa > Chordata > Mammalia > Primates > Hominidae > Pan > Pan troglodytes. The sequence continues at coordinate 88,257,103 of NC_072408.2, forward strand.
ATAATATAGTGATTACCTGGAAACTGCCAAATTCAACAAATTATTCAGAAAATCTTCTCTGATCCTGGTAGTTTCTTCAAAGAGATCTGCAGTATACCTCCCACCTAGGAATAGGCTAGCTCTAGTGCTGAAGCTCACTATTATGAAAGCATAATTTTGTGATATAAATATTTGTGTTGAATGCAAAGATACTAGAATGAATGACAGCATATGCACCTGAGAGAAAATGAATGTGGCAGGAGAAATAATGAAAATATTTTCTATTCCGTAGTGCTTTGGGCCTATTGCTCTGAATAATTCATGCATTTAAATTTATCATTTGTTCATTGGATCTATCACATTGGTCTTATTCATTCTTAAAGTGAAAGTATGTATTTAACTAATATGGTATTTCTCTAGTCTAGCATTTCTCAAATTATCATTTTAGAACAGTATTTCCACAAGATTCCCAGAAAGGAATTCACTGGGAACAACCTAGATTTCCATATAGAAAAGTGTATGAATTAAATATAGTAAATGTGCATGATGGAATATTATGCAAAGGGAAGAATAAACAGGTTAGATCTTTGTACAGCAACATGGAAAGATTTCAAAAATATAATTTTGAGTGAAAAAGGTAAGAAACAGAATACAATGTATAACACAGAGTATTATCAGAAGCTTAAAGTAGTGAGAAACCAATGTTAGAAGGAAACTTTATTCATACTTCATCAAGTCTGAATTAAAAGGAATCTGTAGAAAGAGCTAAGTGTGTTAAAATCAGTGAGATAAGAGAATTAGATCAGTCGCCAACTACTAAGCATACTCAACAAATTTTCAGACTATTTTGTTCACCAACCTATGCATGGCAAATACTTTCTTTTTCCAAAGAGCAAAGTGACGTTCCCCACTCTATATTTTGTCCTTTGGAATTTTAAAGAACAGTCAAGATCTAGACCACACAGTGCCACAACAGTACCCTCAGCGCAAAGGGAGGGGTGCCCTTCTCTTTCTTAGTGTGTCCTCAGGCACATCACAAACACATTTATATGAGCACTCACTATGTAGTGGACCCTGTTTTTAGTGCTGGGAAGATGACAAGCAAAGAAGCAAGTTAAAGTCCCTGCTCTTGATATGTTTATATGCATTCAGGGAATTAATAATTCAAACTACTTTTCTCTGAAATTAATCTTTTCTAGCCATTTCTATCCCTCTCAATAGTAATTCAGCTCATGGTGTAAAGCAATAGTTTCTTTATTTAAAAAAAGAGGAAAATAAAATAAAATTTTTTTCTGTTAATATCTTAAAATTTTGAAAGTATCATCTCTTATACACCAACATAGGACATCTAACTTCTGTGCACTCCTGAATTTGTTACAAGTCTCTTAAATTACATAAAATCTAAAGCTCTTCTATTTCAGCTAATATTCCCAGTTGTTACCTTTTTACTTATTTTCTTCCCCCCTCCCATCATTTTTTTCTTTTAAAAACAGGGTCTCACCTGTCTTTAAAAAAGGACAGGGGTCTTGCTATGTTGTCCAGCTTATCTCAAACTCCTGGCCTCAAGCAATTCTCCCACCTCCACATCAGCTTTCCAAAACACTGGGATTACAGGTGTAAGCCACTGAGCCTTGCTGTTTACTTAACTATCATTTCTTAAGTACTAAGTATATGCTGGGTATATTGTTATGAACTTTACCTCTATTATGTCGTTTAATCATTATAGCAGTGTTATTATTCACAGAACACAGATGAGAAAAGTAGAAGAGATTGTTTCCATCAAAACCCATTCTATTATATGGCAATGCTGGTGCCAACATCCCTGAAACCTGTCATATCCCAGAGCAAAGATAAGCTGTCTTGTATCTTATCAGTGGTTTCACTCTTTTGTGCTGACTTCTAAGCTAAGGATGAGCTTGAGTAATTCAAGTGTCTGTGCTGCAAATATCTCAAATGACAGGCCTTAGGTCAATATGTTGTTCTTAGTGAGTTTAATGAAAAGAGGCTTCTCTTGTTTTGATCTCTGCATATGTTATTTCCAAAGTGAAAAATACAGGGGCAAAGCATAGATTCACTCAGTTCTTGTGCCTATTTACATTCCTAGACAGGAAATTAAAGAGTGTATAACCTCTTCTGGCTAACTTTCCTCTTGTTTTTAAAGTATGCCTTTTCCACCTGGTATATCACCATAGCCTATCGGGCTACCCATTCTCAGACAGACACAGAGCATTCTATTTTTACACAGGTTCATCTTTAAACTCATTTTCTGATATTTAATAATAAACATCATAGAGCTTGAAAAAAAAAAAAAACTTCTAACTTCCCTGACTCATTTCAGATGGTATGCTTACTTGAGGAGGTTTAATTGAGAAAAAAAATGACATATTTTCTCATTTACTAAATGCTTGAAAGGCTTTGATTTAATAGGTAAGTCCCCACCTCAGGAAAGCTGGTTAGGAGAAGCTGCATGATAAGAGGAAAATTCAGCCTTTCAATTTCAAGTCAATGACACCAGACAGTCTCCAGAGAAATCTCTGACAATGCATTCATCTTGATTACAATTTTAATACTCTTTACCTTTCAATTAAACCTGCATTTTCTAATCTTGTGGGCCACTTAATTAATGAACTGACAATGGCCTTATTTCTGCAGCCATCTATCTGAGTAAGTCCTGCCTTGAAGAATCGTGAGTGCAAACCAGTTTGAGAGAGAAGAGGAAAAATAAATGGTGAGTTGGAATTCAGCTTCACTAAACACTGCCAACACCCTCACCAACCACAAAAAAGCATCTTTTAAGTTTATTCTTCAACCATTTGTGCAAATCAAAAATAGCTCTCAGGAAAGCATATGGCATGGAAGCATGCTGATTTGACCATCTAGCATTTCAATTAGACAAAATTAACTGCTTCAAAATGCTTTTTTTATAATGACTTCCTTAGGCTAGGCCCCTCATTTACTGTAGTTTGGTGTTTCCTCCTTTGAACTTTAATAATTCTTCTAGCAATTCTATTTGTAATACTCAGTGGAAAGCTTTGGATTTTAAATCTATTTTTATTTGCATATAATTTCACATAAATTTACATGTAAAAAAATATGTATTTTTTCCCCAAACCACAGGACATACTTTCTAGAACTGATTAATAACAGAAGTATTACATTTGAGAGATATAAACAAAGCAACAAAAAGACAATATATTTCTCAAATTTTATATCTACACTTAGTATATTTGCTGGTAAAAATTCAGAGGAGTCTTTAGAAATTCAGTTTGGAAATCATTTAGTTTGGGAAGAAAGGCATATAGAAATTAATACGTAATCATTATATCACTATGTATATGCAATATTTTTATTTTATTATGTAATCAAATGCAGTGTTAATGACCTCTGTTTTTATAATTGCCTTCTGGTCTCACATGAGCCCAGGGAATGCTGTCATCCAAAATTACTGTGCAAAACAGCCCATGTCTCACGGTCAGCCCTGGGCTAGATAGCTTGAAGGTAGAATCGCCTGCATAACTAATGCAATGTGACAGGCACAACTGGACTCAGAATTTTCACAAAAATCATTGGGTAAGATGGCTCAAGTTAAAAGAAAACTGGGTTTAAATTCCATGTGCATTATATTTTGTGCCCCCTTGAATTTTTATGTATCTATATTCTAATTAGAGAGCTTTTTGGTCTTTTTCCTAAAACTGCATAATAGAAGACTATGTTAATGTATCATGGTGACTTGGGGGATGCAAGCCTATTTAAAATCCAACATGCTACAAAAGTCATTCTCTTGGTAGATGTGTACTTGGATACTTAGTAACTTTTGTTTTCAAAATCTTCTAATCAAGGTACTTAGAATCTTTCAAAAAGTGGATGTTTGTGGAAATCAAAATTGTCAAGCAGTCTCAGGCTGTCTGTCCATCAAGCCATGAATCATTCACTATGCTCCTACTGAAATGTACCCATCTTATATCTTATTCCCACTCTGCTTTGCTTTGTGGACACCAATTTCTCAATGTATATAGAGAACTGCCCCAGGTATTAGGCTTTCTTTGACAACAGCTTGCTAGAGATGAGTCAGCTTGTTTTTAAACCCTGGAGAGCCAGTACTACAGATTGTTTTTAAATCCTGGAGAGGTCACTACAGATTGGTTGGGAACGTATTTGGAGGCAAGGTAGGGTTTTCTCAGTATCCCCACAATGGCTGTTCTGCTGCACTGCATTGCTTCTGTGGGCCCTAGTCACATTTGTCTTCTTGAGCCCATTCATCTATTAAATATATATATAATTTTTAATATATATAATATATTATATTAAATATAATATATAATAAATAATATTAAATATAATAAATATAATAAATAATATACATAAATATATATATATATTAAAAACCATGCAGTTTTTTTCTTTAATGGTAACTGAAACGTAACTCGAGATTCACCTACCTAAGGCTCATTTTACTCATTGCCCTTTTTCTTTGGAAGGCACTAATACTGAAACTAATTTTATATCAGGGACAAAAGGATTATCTTCAAGCATAATAATAAAAAAGAGAGAGTTCTACTATATCATTAGCAAACTAGCATGGCAGAAGTGATTGACATTAGTGTGATACAGTAAAAATACTCAGCACATTTTTGGAGAGAATATATCTTATTGTACCCCTCTGTTCCTGTGTTCCTGCAGTAATTCTTGCTGATCAAAAATTTACATTACTACTACCTAAGACACATCAAGTGACATTCTATAATGTTAATGTATATAAGGGTAGAGCCTATGAGGAAATTCTCTAGATATCATAAAACAGTTCTTAAAAGCTTTCTTAAACATGTCTCTGGCCAGGCGTGGTGGCTCACGCTTGTAATCCCAGCATTTTGGGAGGCCAAGGCGAGTGGATTACCTGAGCTCAGGAGTTCGAGAACAGCCTGGGCAACACAGTGAAACCCTGTCTCCAATAAAATACAAAAAAATTAAAAATATCCCTCAGTATCTATGGAATTAGAACATGTTACATTATTTGAACATTTGATGACACCATGTCATGTCAGTGTGTCCTTTATCTTCTATTATCCTCTCCTCCTCTCTCTGATTGCATCTATTATCACCAACCCAGGGCTCACACACCTCTCAAGATGTTTTCTGGTGTCTGAAATGCAATGATAGTATAAAACATATTTGAGAACTTTTTAATGAACCCTTGCATTGCTTGTTCTGAGATGCTGTTTGAGAGGAGCCCAGCTGCCAACAAGTCTGACCAGAATCCAGGGTTAAAGCCTGAAGTCTTTCACAGATTCCCTGACCCAGGTGAAAAGGATGCTCCCTATTGAATGAAGCTCCCACCTCACCCTTTGGGCTCCTGCTCTAAGTTTGAGTAGCTGCCTTGCTCCCATATCCTGTCCCTCTGCATAATATTACTAGAATGAGAAGGAGACAAACCCAATGGCTTAGAACCAAGACTGAAGTTACTCACTCCAAGTTTCCTTTTCCTTTGACTTGCTCCATCTCCCCTTCATTTTTCTCCAAATAGAAAAAAATAAAACAAAACCTTGTTCTGGTCTTATTGTATGAAAGAAGAGAGAGGGAGGTCATCAGGAAGCAATTCTAACAGAGGAACCAACCAACTTCTTCAGCCAATTAATGCTCTTGTCCTTAATTCTGACTCATCTTTATGGAGGAGAGGGAAAGAATCTTCAATCTCTATAAATGCCCAAAAGATATATTTGCTTATTTGATGCTTCATGCATTTGTACATTTATTAAAACTCAACATTCTAAGTACATTAGTACAATCACCTGGCCCAGTAAGCATTGTAGTTAAAGCATGTCAGGGCTGAGTCATTGCCAACCAAAAACTCTTTTGGCAGGAAAAGCCAATTTTCAACAGCTCTGACAGTGTAAAGCAGGAGGCATGTTTGACAAGATGCTGCATATTAATTTAAAAGGCTTTAGCATCTGGTTAGGTAACACCTGCTGTGGCAAACACTCCCAGACACACAAAATAGCATTCGAGCTGAATATTTAAATCTCCCAACATAGCTCAACAAAGCTCTAACTCTAAACAAAACAAAACAAAACAAAATCACATCTCTAGCAATCAGTTATAATTATATAACCAAAAATATTTGGGCTACAACATTGTTTGCTGTTCACTGAGCTGAAATGCTGTAGTGGGTGCTATAAAAGTTGTAAAATCTATTGAAACATATTTTCCTGCCTTGAAGAATTTAACTGTGTACAACATTTAAAATTGCACACTGTAGCTCAGAAAATAGCACTTTGTGTTATAATATGTTATATCAATATACAGCTAAGAAGTTTATCACTGGGGGGTTGGGGGGTGAAAGCATTAAATAACAGAGTAAAAGAAGCAAACCATGAGAGAGAAATCTGGAAAGACTCTTCTAACCACTCTCTCTGTGAAAGTACATCCCAGCCTAAGGATTGTAGTTGTCTGGCAATAGAGGCGTATGAGAGTTCTGGAATTGTTAGGACACACTAACATGACACGGTGTCATCAAATGTTCAAATAATGTAACATGCTCTAATTCCATAGATACTGAGGGATATTTTTTAATTACTCAATTTTTTTATGTCATTTACTGTAGAGAAGGAGCTTGCCCTTGTCAGCCTAGTTTGGATACTGGCTCACTTGACAATGCATTTCTCTCTGCAAATTTTAAAAACTGACACTTTGATTATTTCTCTATTTACTCCACAAAATATTATTGGATGCCTAATATGTAGGAGTGCCTGTGAAATTTTTCAGACAATACAATGTGTACAATGGTGAAAAAGACATCGTAAATAGAAGTAAGTGAACAATAATTACAATAAAATGTGATAAACGCTGTGATGGGGTTATATCCAGGGTGCCCCGCATGCACCCCTGTAGGAGGGTATGTGCGTGAAGGGGGCATCTAAGATGAAATGTGAAAAATGAGTAAGAGCCAGGCAAAATGTATGGTGAATGAAAATTCTTCCAGATAAAGGGAGCATCATGAGCAACTTTCTAAGATCCAAAAGAGCCTAAGCATACTAAACCTATAAAATTCTTACAGAAATACATAGAGGTAAATCTTTGCAATCTTGGATTAGGTAATGGTTTCTTAAATGTGACGCCAAAAGCTCATACAACACAAGTTAAAATAGACCAGACTCCATATGCTATGACTGAATTGTGTCACCAAATGCATATGTTGAAGCCCTAATCCCCAACATGGTGGTATGTGGAGATGGGAACGTTGGGAAATCATTAGGTTTAGATGAAGTCATGAGTGTACGGCTCTCCATCTGGGATTATTTCCCATTTTAGAAGAGGAAGGGACACCAGAGCTCTCTCTCTGCTATGTGAGGGCACAGCGAGAAGGCAGCCATCTGCAAGCCAGAACGAGGTCTCAGCAGAACCCATCCATGCTGAAACTCTGATCTCAGGTTTTCAGCCTCCAGAACTGCAAGGAAATATATCTTTGTTGATTAAGCCATCCAGTCTATGGTATTTTGTTATGGAAGCCAGAGCTAATTAATATACCATAAAGTTAAGATGTTTACACTTCGAGTAGTATCATTAAGAAAGTGAAAGACAATCCACAGAATGAGACAAAATATGAGCAAACTATATATCTGATAAAGGACTGGTTGTCAAAATATATAAATAACTATTACAATTCTATAATAAGAAGACAAATAACCAAATTTATACATGAACAGATATTCTGAATACACAGCTCTCTAAAGATAAATAGCCAAAAAGCACATGGAAAGCTGTTCCACATCATTAATTGTCAGAGAAATGAAAGTCAAAAGCACAGTGAAATACAATTTCACATAACCTAGAATGGCTATAATCAAAAACACAAATAAGCATTGGCAAAGATGCAGAGGAGCCTCATACACTGCTGGTGGGAGTGTAATATGGTGCAGCCACTTTGCAAAACAGTTTGTCAGTTTCTCAAGCAGTAAAACATAGAGTTATCATATGGTCTAGCAATTTCTCTACTAGGTATATACCCAAGAAAATTGAAAACATATGTCCACACAGAATCTTGTACATGAATGTTCATAGCAGCGTTATTCATTATATCTAAAAGGTGGAAACAATCCAAATGTTCAACAGTGGAGGAATGAATTTTTAAAATGCATATACTTTTTTGTTGTTTTATTTCATATCGTTTTATTTTCTGTGATAAGAACATTTAACATGATATCTGACCTCTTAACAGATTTCTAAGTACACAATACCTGAATTGTAAACCAAAGGCACTATGTTGATCAGTACACGTCTGGAAAAAACTCATCTTGCACAATTGTAATTTTATACCCATTGAACAACAGCTACCCACATACCCCTTCCCCCATCTGCTGGTAACCAATGTTCTGTTGTCTACTTCTATTTCTGTAACTATTTTAGATGCCACATATGTGAGGAATCATGCAGTAGTTGTCCTTCTGTAACTGACTTATTTCCCTCAGCACAATGTCTTCCAGGTCCTTTCATGTTGTCACAAATGGTAGGATTTCATTCTTCATTTTTTTGTCTTTCCTTTATTTATTTATTTATTTATTTATTTATTTATTTATTTATTTATCTGAGACAGAGTCATGCTCTGTCTTCCAGGCTGGAATGCAGTGGTATGATCACAACTCACAACTTACTGCATCCTCTACCTCCTGAGCTCAAGGGATCCTTCCACTTCAGCCTCCAAGGTGGCTGGGACCATAGATACACTCCACTACTCAAAGGTAGTTTTATTTTTATTTATTTATTTATTTATTTTGGTAAAAAAGAGATCTCCATATATTTCCCAGGCTGGTCTCGAACTCCTGGGCTTAAGGGATCCTGCCGCCTCAGCCTCCCAAAGTGCTGAGATTTCAGGCATGAGCCACAGTGCCTGGCTTGGGTTTCCTTTTTTTTTTTTTTTAAGGGTGAATAATTTTCTATTGTTTGAATATATCACACTTTCTTTATCCATTCATCTATTGATGGACATTTAGGTTGTTTTAATTTCTTGGTTATTCTGAAAAATGTTACAAAGGACCTAGGGGTGCAGATGTTTCTTCAAGATTCTGATTTTAATATCTTTGGTTATATACCCAGAAGTGGGATTGCTGGATCATATGCTCATCTTATTTTTAATTTTTTTTGTGAAACCTCCATACTATTTTCCATAGTGGCTGTACCCTATTACGTTTCCACCAACAGTGAATATGGGTTTCAATTTCTCCACAACCTTGCCAGCATTTGTTTTCTTTTGCTTTTCATTTTTGAAAATAGCCATTCTAACAGGTACTAGGTGACATAAGGAAATTTTTGAGGTGATGAACATGTTTATTACCTGAATTCCATTGTGGTGATTGTAACATGAGTGTATACATATGTCGAAACTCACAAAATTGTATACATTAATTATATGAAGAGTTTTTTTAAACAAATACACACAAGGAAATATTATTCAACAATAAAAAGAAATGTAGTATACATGCTATAATATGGATGCTCCTTGAAAAATATGCTAAGTTAAAGAAGCCAGTCACAAAGGACTATATTGTTGTATGATCCTCTTAATATTAAATGTCCAGAATAGGCAAATATACAGAAACAGAAAATGAATTAGTGGTTACCTAGGGCTAGGGGAGTTGGAGCGATTGGAGGAGGTGAGAGCTAAGGAGCTCTGGATTTCCTTCTGGGGTAACAAAAATATTCCAAAATTAATTGTGATGAGGATGCACAATTTTGCGAATATACTAAATGCCAATGAATTGCATTTTTAATGGCTGAATAAAATGGTATGTGTTGTTGCAATAAAGCTGTTTAAATAACAGTAGTTCAGTTTGGATGGAATGGAGGGTAAGCTATGTTAGTTATTTTGGTCTTTGGTAAAAGGCAATAATGGGCACCATGGAAGGAATTTAGGCAGGTGAATGACATTATTAACTTTATCCTCCTTATTATTAGTTTAGCAACCACTCACGGAAATTTAAAACACTAAATTTCTGGACTTGCCAGACTAAGGGCCAGACTCTGGACCTCACCAAATTCATCAAGGTAATGTAACCCTGAAATATTCTTTTTAGTAACCAGTATGCTTGTGGACACTTAATTCTTTTAACATCAATAGCATTTATTGATTGTTGCCATTGGACCCATCCTTATGACCATCTTAACATCTCCTTCCCCAGCAAAAAACAAAACAAAACAAAACAAAAACCTAAAAACAAATAATGCTTCACATTAAAAATATGCCATTTTCTCTCCTGTTCCTAGGGGACTTCCCTTGCTATGAGTATCTTGCTGGTCAGTAGAAGCAGAAAGAATCTCAGATGACTCTGCTTTCTTGGGAAGCACTTTGTAAAATACAATTTTCAAAAAGAAAAAATATATAAAATTACTCACATATTATCTTAATCTTTGCAATTGTTCATAAGCAGTTTGCAAAGACTTAAAGTAGGAATAACTCTTGAATCCTCTCTATCCTGTAGCTATTTACTCATTTATGGAACAAGCCTTGTAAGTATTGAATTGCTACGGAAACATATATGTACATAAAATTGCATGTAGGGCCAGGTGCGGCGACTCACGCCTGTAATCCCAGCACTTTCGGGGGCTGAGGTGCGTGGATCACCTGCTGTCAAGAGTTCCAGACCAGCCTGGCCAACATGGTGAAACCTTGTCTCTACCAAAAATACAAAAATTAGCTGGGCATGATGTGGGGGCGCCTGTAATCTCAGCTACTAGGGAGGCTGAGGCACAAGAATGGCTTGAACCCGGGAGGCGGAGGTTGCAGTGAGCCGAGATTGAGCCATTGCACTCTAGTCTGGGCAACAGAGTGAGACTCCACCTCAAACAAACAAACAAAAAAATTTCATATTGGTAGCAAAATATATAACTGGGTATATAACAAATTGAATTTTTGCTATTTTATACCATCTTCCTATAGCTTCATCAGATAAACCACATGTGTGATAACACTCTGTACTCCTTCGCCTGAGACATGAAATTATCATGACATTTTTCCTGAAGCAGCCGCATAATATCCCTTGATGCTGGACTTTAGGCAGCAACTACTTAATAACCCAAACTGGCACCCAAGATGAATTTTATTGGCCATGCTGTTCTGGAATTGTAAATATTTTACATCTCCTTCAAAATATAAAGTATAGCTGATAGTCCAAGTTAGAAAAATATCCTACCAAAAATTGTCCAACTGCAGAACCATGACTTAGTTTATTATTTACTTATATCAATAAATTACATTAGAATGATTGACTGTTGTCCATGTTATGCACAGAAATCAACATAAGATAATCACCTTATTTGACTGCAGGGCCATAGCATTCCTTACTCATTTTTATTTATGTAATAAATAATGTTACCTGGGAAAATGGAAAAACGGCTATGTGTCAAAGTGTGTATTCAGATGTTCTTTCTTCTCACATTTTTCTTTAACAATATATTTCAAGAGAAAGACTATATTTCAAGTAAGAACTCCAATCTTTTTTTAATAGGAAAAAATGTTTAACACCAAGGTAAGAAAATATTCTCAACATTTCCTTCGTGTAGAATTGTATTCTTTATTTTTAAATTTTAATTAACTAATTTGTTTTGAGATACAGTCTCACCACTTCGTCAAGCAGGCTGGAGAGCAGTGGTGCTCTCTCGGCTCACTGCAACCTCCACCTCCCGATTTCAAGCAATTCTTGTGCCTCAGCCTCCCCAGTAGCTGGAATTACAGGCATCTACCGCCAAGCACAGCTAATTTTTGTATTTTTAGTAGAGACGGGGTCTTGCCATGTTTTTTGGGCTGTTCTCGAACTCCTGGCCTCAAGTGATCCACTGGCCTCAGCCTCCCAAACTGCTGGGATTACAGGCATGCACCACCACACCCGGCTAATTTTTGTATTTTTAGTAGAGATGAGGTTTCACCATGCTGGCTCCACTGGTCTTGAACCCCTGACCTCAAGTGATCCGCCTGTGTCAGCCTCCCAAAGTGCTGAGATTACAGGCATGAGCTATTGAGCACGGCCCTCTTGTGGAGTTTAAAATTTTTCTTTTAATCAATCCCAAATTTGTAAATACATACTAGCACCAGTATCATTTTGTTATAACTTAACTACTGTGAAATATAATTATTGCTTTTTAACTGTATTCTTTAAAAATCCTGTATTACACTTCATAAGCAAAAATTGTTATTATTTCTAAATGTTTTTCCATGAATTAAAGAAGGTTTATCCTTCTTCTAATGAACCATAAGTTTGCTAATTTTGCCCTATTGTTTTGTATAGATCACTCTTAGAATCATTTCGGTGATAAAGTCACTAGCAGATACAAAAGAGGGACCCTGACTGATTGAAAAATCTAGATAGATGTTGAAAATGTGAATTATTTATAATAGAATAATACACAACACAAAAATAAAATGGTATTTTAAGATTAATGAGATTTCTACGTGAATTATTTCCAATTTTAATTATTCATACTACTCTTTCTTTGATTTTTGTTAGTAATCTTGGATAGTCAATCTTCAGATCCCACTAAGACAGAATACTAGAAGCTTTAATTCTATCCTGTCATACAAACCTCTGTATCTAGATGATAAACTCTGTGAGAACCAGAACTAAAACTTTCTGGCCTTCGTTATTTTGCCAGCTCCTTACATGGGGCCTGAAATAGAGACTCCGTATTTGTTAAAGGACCATGGTAAAACGATTACATTTAGTAATTAAAGTTTGATGCAGATTAGTAAGCATTTTTATTTAAGTAAAAATAAGAACAAAAAACTTGTTCCTGATAAAGCTATTGGTGAATGAATCTTAAAACATGGCATATATGTTTCATTATTTTAAAAGTGTTATTCTGTAAACATTTTAAACTTATTTTATATAATGTGTTTTATAATTTTAAAATTCGAGAATACAATTTGCTATTTATTATTTCCTCTGATTCCAGCACAAGGAAACATAGTTCTTCCTGTGATTTTAAATATTGACTTGCCCTGAGTGACCTACAAAGAGACTTAGACTCCCACACATTAATAATGGGAGACTTTAACACCCCACTGTCAACATTAGACAGATCAACGAGACAGAAAGTCAACAAGGATACCCAGGAATTGAACTCAGCTCTGCACCAAGCGGACCTAATAGACATCTACAGAACTCTCCACCCCAAATCAACAGAATATACATTTTTTTCAGCACCACACCACACCTATTCCAAAATTGACCACATACTTGGAAGTAAAGCTCTCCTCAGCAAATGTAAAAGAACAGAAATTATAACAAACTATCTCTCAGACCACAGTGCAATCAAACTAGAACTCAGGATTAAGAATCTCACTCAAAGCCACTCAACTACATGGAAACTGAACAACCTGCTCCTGAATGACTACTGGGTACATAACGAAATGAAGGCAGAAATAAAGATGTTCTTTGAAACCAATGAGAACAAAGACACAACATACCAGAATCTCTGGGACACATTCAAAGCAGTGTGTAGAGGGAAATTTATAGCACTAAATGCCCACAAGAGAAAGCAGGAAAGATCCAAAATTGACACCCTAACATCACAATTAAAAGAACTAGAAAAGCAAGAGCAAACACATTCAAAAGCTAGCAGAAGGCAAGAAATAACTAAAATCCAAGCAGAACTGAAGGAAATAGAGACACAAAAAACCCTTCAAAAAATCAATGAATCCAGGAGCTGGTTTTTTGAAAGGATCAACAAAATTGATAGACTGCTAGCAAGACTAATAAAGAAGAAAAGAGAGAAGAATCAAATAGACACAATAAAAAATGATAAAGGGGATATCACCACCGATCCCACAGAAATACAAACTACCATCAGAGAATACTACAAACACCTCTATGCAAATAAACTAGAAAATCTAGAAGAAATGGATAAATTCCTCGACACATACACTCTCCCAAGACTAAACCAGGAAGAAGTTGAATCTCTGAATACACCAATAACAGGAGCTGAAATTGTGGCAATAATCAATAGTTTACCAACCAAAAAGAGTCCAGGACCAGATGGATTCACAGCCGAATTCTACCAGAGGTACAAGGAGGAACTGGTACCATTCCTTCTGAAACTATTCCAATCAATAGAAAAAGAGGGAATCCTCTCTAACTCATTTTATGAGGCCAGCATCATTCTGATACCAAAGCCAGGCAGAGACACAACAAAAAAGAGAATTTTAGACCAATATCCTTGATGAACATTGATGCAAAAATCCTCAATAAAATACTGGCAAACCGAATCCAGCAGCACATCAAAAAGCTTATCCACCATGATCAAGTGGGCTTCATCCCTGGGATGCAAGGCTGGTTCAATATACGCAAATCAATAAATGTAATCCAGCATATAAACAGAGCCAAAGACAAAAACCACATGATTATCTCAATAGATGCAGAAAAAGCCTTTGACAAAATTCAACAACCCTTCATGCTAAAAACTCTCAATAAATTAGGTATTGATGGGACATATTTCAAAATAATAAGAGCTATCTATGACAAACCCACAGCCAATATCATACTGAATGGGCAAAAACTGGAAGCATTCCCTTTGAAAACTGGCACAAGACAGGGATGCCCTCTCTCACCGCTCCTATTCAACATAGTGTTGGAAGTTCTGGCCAGGGCAATCAGGCAGGAGAAGGAAATAAAGGGTATTCAATTAGGAAAAGAGGAAGTCAAATTGCCCCTGTTTGCAGACGACATGATTGTTTATCTAGAAAACCCCATCGTCTCAGCCCAAAATCTCCTTAAGCTGATAAGCAACTTCAGCAAAGTCTCAGGATACAAAATCAATGTACAAAAATCACAAGCATTCCTATACACCAACAACAGACAAACAGAGAGCCAAATCATGAGTGAACTCCCATTCACAATTGCTTCAAAGAGAATAAAATACCTAGGAATCCAACTTACAAGGGATGTGAAGGACCTCTTCAAGGAGAACTACAAACCACTGCTCAAGGAAATAAAAGAGGATACAAACAAATGGAAGAACATTCCATGCTCATGGGTAGGAAGAATCAATATCGTGAAAATGGCCATACTGCCCAAGGTAATTTACAGATTCAATGCCATCCCCATCAAGCTACCAATGACTTTCTTCACAGAATTGGAAAAAACTACTTTAAAGTTCATATGGAACCAAAAAAGAGCCCGCATCGCCAAGTCAATCCTAAGCCAAAAGAACAAAGCTGGAGGCATCACACTACCTGACTTCAAACTATACTACAAGGCTACAGTAACCAAAACAGCATGGTACTGCTACCAAAACAGAGATATAGATCAATGGAACAGAACAGAGCCCTCAGAAATAACGCCACTTCCCTACAACTATCTGATCTTTGACAAACCTGAGAAAAACAAGCAATGGGGAAAGGATTCCCTGTTTAATAAATGGTGCTGGGAAAACTGGCTAGCCATATGTAGAAAGCTGAAACTGGATCCCTTCCTTACACCTTATACAAAAATCAATTCAAGATGGATTAAAGATTTAAATGTTAGACCTAAAACCATAAAAACCCTACAAGAAAACCTAGGCATTACCATTCAGGACATAGGCGTGGGCAAGGACTTCATGTCCAAAACACCAAAAGCAATGGCAACAAAAGCCAAAATTGACAAATGGGATCTAATTAAACTAAAGAGCTTCTGCACAGCAAAAGAAACTACCATCACAGTGAACAGGCAACCTACAACATGGGAGAAAATTTTCGCAACCTACTCATCTGACAAAGGGCTAATATCCAGAATCTACAATGAACTCAAACAAATTTACAAGAAAAAAAACAAACAACCCCATCAAAAAGTGGGCGAGGGACATGAACAGACACGTCTCAAAAGAAGACATTTATGCAGCCAAAAAACACATGAAAAAATGCTCATCATCACTGGCCATCAGAGAAATGCAAATCAAAACCACAATGAGATACCATCTCAC
The DNA here is from genome assembly GCF_028858775.2 of Pan troglodytes. Lineage (NCBI taxonomy): Eukaryota > Metazoa > Chordata > Mammalia > Primates > Hominidae > Pan > Pan troglodytes. Next base: position 88,273,024 of record NC_072408.2, read on the forward strand.
ACCAGTTAGAATGGCAATCATTAAAAAGTCAGGAAACAACAGGTGCTGGAGAGGATGTGGAGAAATAGGAACACTTTTACACTGTTGGTGGGACTGTAAACTAGTTCAACCATTGTGGAAGTCAGTGTGGCGATTCCTCAGGGATCTAGAACTAGAAATACCATTTGACCCAGCCATCCCATTACTGGGTATATACCCAAAGGACTATAAATCATGCTGCTATAAAGACACATGCACACGTATGTTTATTGCGGCATTATTCACAATAGCAAAGTCTTGGAACCAACCCAAATGTCCGACAATGATAGACTGGATTAAGAAAATGTGGCACATATACACCATGGAATACTATGCAGCCATAAAAAAGGATGAGTTCATGTCCTTTGTAGGGACATGGATGAAACTGGAAACCATCATTCTCAGTAAACTATCGCAAGAACAAAAAACCAAACACCGCATATTCTCACTCATAGGTGGGAATTGAACAATGAGATCACATGGACACAGGAAGGGGAATATCACACTCTGGGGACTGTGGTGGGGAGGGGGGAGGGGGGAGGGATAGCATTGGGAGATATACCTAATGCTAGATGACGAGTTAGTGGGTGCAGCGCACCAGCATGGCACATGTATACATATGTAACTAACCTGCACAATGTGCACATGTACCCTAAAACTTAAAGTATAATAAAAAAAAAAAGAAAAAAAGAAAACAATGACACTCTCCAACAACCAGTTTCTCAAATGAAATCTTTCATAACAGAAAAAATAAATAAATAAATAAATAAATAAATAAATAAATAAATATTGACTTGCAAGCTCATATTTGGTTATTTTAATCCGTTGAGATTTTTTCTGTAATATCCACCTGAAGGCACTTCAGAGAGAATATATATTTTCCTTCTGCTAGGCACTATGAATCAAGGACTACTTTAAGTTAAAAGGGTTAAAAATGTGAACGCTGATCTTTTTGTTGTTGTTGTTTTGAGACGGAGTCTCCTTCTGTCTCCCAGGCTGGAGTGCAGTGGCGCGATCTCGGCTCACTGCAAGCTCCGCCTCCTGAGTTCATGCCATTCTCCTTCTCAGCCTCCAGAGTAGCTGGGACTACAGGTGCCCGCCACCACGGCCGGCTAATTCTTTGTATTTGTAGTAGAGACGGGGTTTCACTTTGTTAGCCAGGATGGTCTCAATCACCTGACCTTGTGACGATCATTTTTAAGGACAGCAATGTGGTAACTTTTTATTTTCCCTCCACCTTAGCTCAGGCTTATATTAATGGTCAAACTGATGTCTTTTTGTTGATGATAAGTTTCTTCTAGGCTAGTCTATGTCTTTCAGAGTGAAGCTCCTCAGAGGCTCTGGACTTATGCTGAAGTTTTAGTTTGACCTCCTTTCATTCCTCAAGTTTCTAGTTCCTGGAATCAGCAAATATCTACAGGATGCTCCAGCTTTCAGAATACACTCTGCTGGTTTTTAATGATTTGGTTTTTCATGAAAGTGATGTTGAGAGTTTAAAAGCATTTGTGTTGCATTTAGTCTAGGTTTTTGTAGTGAGAAGTCTTTCAGACTTTCCTATTTGCCACACAGTCAAAAGCAGAAGTTGAATATGATGAAATATTTATAGATGTTAAGCTCCAATACTGAATTAATATTAAAAGCAATTCAAGCCATTGCAGAATCATCCCTGAAAATTTGTATTTATTTTCTCTCTGCCGGTTATCTAGTTTGTGAGACACATGATTAAATGTGACATAAAAATTAAGTTCATAAAGAAAAATACAATAAATCTATATTTATATCACATAAATATGAACTGTAAAATAATTCAGTCAACTAAAACAGATTCACATTTCAATAGTGAAAGTGCTCTCTGTTAAGAAGTTTGGTCTGCATTGTGGAAGACAGTGTGGCAATTCCTCAAAGACCTAGAACCAGAAATACCATTTGACCCAGCAATCCAATTACTGGGTATATACCCAAAGGAATATAAACCATTCTATTTTAAAGATACATGCACACGAGTGTTCATTGCAGCAGTATTCACAACAGCAAAGACATGGAACCAACTCAATGCCTATCAATGATAGACTGGATAAAGAAAATGTGGTGCATAAACACCATGGAATAGTATGCATCCATAAAACGGAGCAAGATCATGTCCTTTGCAGGGACATGGATGAAGCTGGAAGCCATTATCCACAGCAAGCTAACCCAAGAACAGAAAACCAAACACTACATGTTCTCACTGATATGTGGGAGCTGAACAATGAGAACATATGGACACAGGGAGGGGAACACACATTGGAGCCTGTCTGGGTGGTAGCGGGGGAAGGGAGAGCATCAGGAAAAATAGCTAATGTATGCTGTGCTTAATACTTAGGTGATGGGTTGATGGGGGCAGCTAACCACCACAGCACACATTTACCTATGTAATAAACGTGCACATACTGTACATGTACCCTGGAACTTAAAATAAAATTTAAAAAAAGAAAAAAAAGGAAATTTGGTCTGAAGAAGAAAGACAAAACCTCAGGATTGAGAGGAAAGGAGGAGAGAGAGCTACTTTCAATTATTTGAAAGGCTTTCACCTGGAAAGCCTTTGACAAAGTTCCTTTGACAGAGAATGATTATGAAGAGGTCAGGAACACATATTTTTACAAAATGATAAATTCCACCATTTGTTCATTGAATGTTTTGAAAGTGATGGCCATGTGTGAAAATCTGTGCTGGTCTTGTGCCGGTCTTCAAAGGGAATGCTTCCAGCTTTTGCCCATTCTGTATGATATTGGCTGTGGGTTTGTCATAAATCGCTTGTATTATTTTGAGATCCATTCCATCAATACTTAGTTTATTGAGAGTTTTTAGTATGAAGGAATGTTGAATTTTATCGAAGGCCTTTTCTGCTTCTATTGAGATAATCATGTGGATTTTGTCATTGGTTCTGTTTATGTGATGAATTACGTTTATTGATTTGCATATGTTGAACCAGCCTTATATCCTAGGGGTGAAGCCGACTTGATCGTGGTGGATAAGCTTTTTGATATGCTGCTAGATTCGGTTTGCCAGTATTTTATTGAGGATTTTCGCATTAATGTTCATCAGGAATATTGGCCTGAAATTTTCTTTTTTTTTTTTTTTAATGTATCTCTGCCAGGTTTTGGTATCAGTATGATGCTGGCCTCATAAAATGAGTTAGGGAGGAGTCCCTCTTTTTCTATTGTTTGGAATAGTTTCAGAAGGGATGGTACCAGCTCCTCTTTGTACCTCTGGTAGAATTCGGCTGTGAATCCATCTTGTCCTGGGCTTTTTTTGGTTGGTAGGCTATTAATTACTGCCTCAATTTCAGATCTTGTTATTTGTCTATTCAGGGATTTGACTTCTTCTTAGGTTAGTCTTGGGAGGGTGTATATGTCCAGGAATTTACCCATTTCTTCTAGATATTCTAGTGTATTTGCGTAGAGGTGTTTATAGTATTCTCTGACGGTAGTTTGTATTTCTGTGGGATCAGTGCTGATATCTCCTTTATCATTTTTTATTGTGTCTATTTGATTCTTCTCTCTTTTCTTCTTTATTAGTCTGGCTAGCAGTCTATCTATTTTGTTAATCTTTTCAAAAAAACCACATCCTGGATTCATTGATTTTTTTGAAGGATTTTACATGTCTCTATCGCCTTCAGATCTGCTCTGATCTTAGTTATTTCTTGTCTTCTGCTAGGTTTTGAATTTGTTTGACCTTGCTTCTCTGGTTCTTTTAATTGTGATTTTAGGTTGTTCATTTTAGATTTTAGATCTTTCCTGCTTTCTCCTGTGGACATTTAATGCTATAAATTTCCCTCTAAACACTGCTTTAGCTGTGTCCCAGATATTCTGCTACATTGTGTCTTCGTTCTTATTGGTTTCAAAGAACTTATTTATTTCTGCCTTAATTTCATTATTTACCTAGTAGTCATTCAGGAGCAGGTTGTCCAGTTTCCATGTAGTTGTGTGGTTTTAAGTCAGTTTCTTAATCCTGAGTTCTAATTTAATTGCACTGTGGTCTGAGAGGCAGTTTGTTATGATTTCCTTTCTTTTGCATTATCTAAGGAGTGTTTTACTTCCAATTATGTGGTCAATTTTAGAATAAGTGCGATGTGGTGCTGAGAAGAATGTATATTCTGTTGATTCGGAGTGGAGAGTTCTGTGGATGTCTATTGAGTCCACTTGGTCCAGAGCTGAATTCAAGTCCTGAATATCCTTGTTAATTTTCTGTCTCATTGAGCTATTTAATATTGACAGTGGGGTGTTAAAGTCTCCCACTATTACTGTGTGGGAGTCTAAGTCTCTTTCTAGGTCTCTAAGAACTTGCTGTATAAATCTGGGTGCTCCTGTATTGGGTCCATATATATTTAGGATAGTTAGCTCTACTTGTTGCATTGATCCCTTTACCAGTATGTAATGCCCTTCTTTGTCTTCTTTGATGTTTGTTGGTTTAAAGTCTGTTTTATCAGAGACCAGGATTGCAACCCCTGCTTTTTTGTTTGTTTGTTTGTTTGTTTCCACTTGCTTGGTAAATATTCCTCCGTCCCTTTATTTTCAGCCTATGTGTGTCTTTGCATGTGAGATGGTTCTCCTGAATAGAGCACACCGATAGGTCTTGACTCTTTATCCAATTTGCCAGTCTGTATCTTTTAACTGGGGCATTTAGCCTTTACATTTAAGGTTAATATTTTCACGTGTGAATTTAGTCTTGTCATTATGATGCTAGCTGGTTATTTTGCCTGTTAGTTGATGCAGTTTCTTCATAGAGTCGATGGTCTTTACAATTTGGTATGTTTTTGCAGTGGCTGATATTGGTTTTTCCTTTCCATATTTAGTGCTTCCTTCAGGAGCACTTGTAATGCAGGCCTGGTGGTGACAAAATCTCTCAGCAATTGCTTGTCTGTAAAGGATTTTATTTTTCCTTCGCTTATGAAGCTTAGTTTGACTGAATATGAAATCTGGGTTGAAAATTCTTTTCTTTAAGAATGTTGAATATTGGCATCCACTCTTCTGCAGAGAGATCCGTGGTTAGTCGGATGGACTTCCCTTTGTGGGTAACCCGACATTTTTCTCTGGCTGCCCTTAACATCTTTTCTTTCATTTCAACCTTGGTGAATCTGATGATTATGTGTCTTGGGGTTGCTCTTCTCGAGGAGTCTCTTTGTGGTGTTCTCTGCATTTCCTGAATTTGAATGTTTGGCCTGTCTTGCTAGGTTGGGGAAGTTCTCCTGGATAGTATCCTGATGAGTATTTTCCAACTTGGTTCCATTCTCCCCATCACTTTCAGGTACACCAATCAAACGTAGGTTTGGTCTTTTCACATAGTCCCATATTTCTTGGAGGCTTTGTTTGTTGCTTTTCATTCTTTTTTCTCTAATCTTGTCTTCACACTTTATTTCATTAAGTTAATCTTCAATCTCTGATGTCCTTTCTTCCACTTGATCGATTTCGCTATTGATACTTGTGTATGCTTCATGAAGTACTCGTGTTGTGTTTTTCAGCTCCATCAGGTCATTTATGTTCTTCTCTAAACTGGTCATTTTAGTTAGCAATTCCTCTAACCTTTTTTCAAGGTTCTTAGCTTCCTTGTATGTGGTTAGAACATGATCCTTTATCTCAGAGGGGTTTGTTATTACCCACCTTCTGAAGCCTACTTCTGTCAATTCATCGAACTCATTATCTGTCCAGTTTTTTTCCCTCGCTGGTAAGGAGCTGTGATCCTTTGGAGGAGAAGAGACATATTGGTTTTTGGAATATTCAGTCTTTTTGCACTTTTTTCCTCATCTTCGTGGATTTATCTACCTTTGGTCTTTGATGTTGGCGACCTTCGGATGGGGTTTCTGTGTGGATGTCCTTTTTGTTGATGTTGATGCTCTTCCTTTGTATTTGTTAGTTTTCCTTCTAACAGTCAGGCCCCTCTGCTGCAGGTCTGCTTGAGTTTGCTAGAAGCCCACTCCAGACCCTGTTTGCCTGGGTATCACCAGAGGAGGCTGCAGACAGCAAAGATTGCTGCCTGTTCCTTCATCTGGAAGCTTCCTCCCAGACGGGCACCCACCAGATGCCAGCCAGAGCTCAGCTGTATGAGGTGTGTCCTCTCTTACCACTCCTATTCGACATAGTATTGGAAGTTCTGGCCACAGCAATCAGGAAAGAGAAAGAAATAAAAGGTATTCAAATAGGAAGAGAGGAAGTCAAATTGTCTCTGTTTGCAGATGACATAATTGTATATTTGGAAAACCCCACAGTCTCAGCAAAAAATCTCCCGAAGCTGATAAGCAACTTCAACAAAGTCTCAGGATACAAAACCAATGTGTAAAAATCACAGGCATTCCTATACACCAATAATAGAGAAACGGAGAGCCAAATCATGAGTGAACTCCCATTCACAATTGCTACAAAGTGAATAAAATACATAGGAATACAACTCACAAGGGATGTGTAGGACCTCTTCAACTAGAACTACAAACAACTGCTCAAGGAAATAAGAGAGGACACAAACAAATGGAGAAATATTCCATGCTCATGGATAGGAAGAACGAATATCGTGAAAATGGCCATACTGGCCAAGGTAATTTATAGATTCAATGCTATTCCCATCAAACTACCATTGACTTTCTTCACAGAATTAGAAAAGACTACTTTAAATTTCATATGGAACCAGTAAAGAGCCCTCATAGCCAAGACAATACTAAACAAAAAGAACAAAGCTGGACGCATCATGCTACCTGACTGCAAACGACGCTACAAGGCTACAGTAACTAAAACATCATGGTACTGGTACCAAAACAAATACATAGACCAATGGAACAGAACAGAGGCCTCAGAATTAATGCCACACATCTGCCACTATCTGATCTTTGACAAACCTGACAAAAACAAGCAATGGGGAAAGGAAATCCATATCTCATCAATGGTGCTGGGAAAACTGGCTAGCCATATGCAGAAAACTGAAACTGGACCACTTCCTTACAACTCATACAAAAATTAACTCAAGGTGGTTTAAAGACTTGAATGTAAGACCTAAAACCATAAAAACCCTAGAAGAATAACTAGGTAATACCATTCAGGACATAGGCATGGGCAAAGACTTCATGACTGAAACACCAAAAGCGATGGCAACAAAAGCCAAAATTGATAAATGGGAGCTAATTAAACTAAAGAGCTTCTGCACAACAAAGGAAACTATCATCAGACTGAAAAGGAAACCTACAGAATGGGAGAAAATTTTTGCAATCTATCCATCTGATAAAGGGCTAATATCCAGAATCTACAAAGAACTTAAACAAATTAACAAGAAAGAAACAACCCCATCAAAAAGTGGGCAAAGGACATGAACAGACACTTCTCAAAAGAAGACATTTATGTGGCCAACAAACATGGAAAAAAAAAGCTCATCATCACTGTTCATTAAAGAAATGCACATCAAAACCACAATAAGATACCATCTCATGCCAGTTAGAATGGCAATTATTAAAAAGTCAGGAAACAACAGATGCTGGAGAGGATGTGGAGAAATAGGAACGCTTTTACACTGTTGTTGGGATTGTAAGTTAGTTCAACCATTGTGGAAGACAGTGTGGCAATTCCTCAAGGATCTAGAACCAGAAATACCATTTGATCCAGCAATCCCATTACTGGGTATATACCCAAAGGATTATAATTCATTCTACTATTAAGACACATGCACATATATGTTTACTGCAGCACTGCTCACAATAGCAAAGGCTTGGAACCCACCCATATGCCCATCAGTGATAGACGGATAAAGAAAATGTGGCACATATACACCATGGAATACTATGCAGCCATAAAAACAGATGAGTTCATGTCCTTTGCAGGGACATGGATGAAGCTGGAAACCATCATTCTCAGCAAACTAACACAGGAACAGAAAACCAAACACTGCATGTTCTCACTCATAACGGGGAGCTGAACAATGAGAACACATGGACACAGGGAGGGGAACATCACACACTGGATCCTGTCAGTGGGTGGGGGATAAGGGAGGGATAGCATTACGAGAAATACCTAATAGCTGTAGCTGATGGGTTGATGGGTGCAGCAAACCACCATGGCACATGTGTACTTATGTAACAAACCTGCAGGTTCTGCACATGTATCCCAGAACATATATATATATACTGTGCTGGGATCACAAAGAATAAACAGTGTTCCAGTGCTAAAATTCTGCTTACAGTTTAAGAAGACACAATTTCAGGATATACTGTGATACATATTATTTGTGATAAAAATTGAATTGTGTTTTATAAATGTGAGATAGAATAATTCTGCCATGACAACTGTGCATATTAAAAAGTTATGTAGAACCCTACATTAAGCAATTCATCATTGCTGGCAGAACTGCAAAATGGCACGGTCACTTTGAAAAATAGCGTAGCATTTATTTGAAATGTTAGAGTTACCATATAACCTAGCAATTCCACTTCTAGTTATACATACAAGGTAAATGAAAACACATGTCTATAAAAAAGCTTTTATATGCGTGTTCATAGTAGCATTATTCATAATAGCCAATAAATGAAAACAACCCAAATATCAATTAACTAATGAATGGATAAATAAAATTTGTACAGCCATGCAGTGGAATATTAATTGGCAATATGAAGAAATAAAGTATTTATAAGCTATAACAAAGATTAATCTTGAAAGCAAAATACCCCATATTGTAAAATTTCAGTTACAGTATATGAAATGTCCAGAAGAGCAAATCCATAGAGGAAGAAAGTAGCCTGGTAGTTGCCAGGGCCCCGGAGGTGGGGCAAGTGGGGAATAATTGCTAATAGATAAAGGGAAGAGGGTGATGCACATGATCTAAAGTTAGATGGTGGTGAAGGTTGCTCAACTCTGTGAATAAGCTAAAAAACACTAAACTATACACTTTAAAAGGTGAATTTTATGCTATATATTTTTTCTTAATACAGTTGTTATGAAAAACTATAAGGAAAAAACTATATAAGGTATTTAAAAATCAAAATGGAAAATAACTTTCATAGAAGGTTCTATTTCTGAAGTTTAATATTTTCAATTCTATAAGATATATATTTCAATTTTATTGAAATTTCTGCTGTACACTTGGGAACTTATAACATTATAAATGTAATCTTTTCAAAGTACTTTATAGAATCGCCCTTCTCCCCTCTCCCTTTTTTTTGGGTTTTGTGACCTATAAAAGTAAATTATTTCTTGCCCTTGTGCAGAAGTTTGAAGTATCCCTCGGGGTAGGAATCACTTTTAAAATGCCCTACTGTTTCACTGATGGTGCTGTATTCTTAAAGGACACTGACAAAAAAATAATGTGGCATTACCTGGGCGAAGGTCATTTCCTTATTAATAATTCTACAATATCCTGGTACTTTCAGAGTTTCATTTTTCTGCCCTATGAAAGACCAAATAAAAAGCCTAAAATGCTGACAGAATAGAAGTAAAAAACTCTTGAGGTGGCTGTAATGGACAAATAAAAAAAATAGTCCACATTATTTTGAGTCCAGCACTATGCTAGACACTTTGGAAGAAGGGGTGGTTTTAACCACAGTGATGCTGATTACCTAGTGTGGAAAACAAAGCATGTAAATAGTTATATACAATGAGACAGAGGCTAGTGATGAAGATGTGTGCAAAGTGTTCTAGGAACACTATGGAGGAGGTGGGATTAATGGTGACTGTGGGAGGCAGAAATACCCTCAAAGATATTAATATTTTCATGTTGTACAATAATATTCAAAATTTTTCCAGGCTTCATTTGCCATAATGATTTTATACAATTAAAATTCACATTCTGTAATTTAAGTATACTCCCATGAATTCACATAATAGCAATATTCATTAGAGTACTACGGAAATGAATAACCATTAGAATTGAGAATATACATGATAGGCCAGACCCTTATTCTAGCAAGAGAAGCATTTGACCAAATTTGATCTCAGCTTTTAAATCTCTACTTTGGCATAATTTAAAACTTCATATGTTAAATATCTTTCATTAAAATAAAAACAGCATTGCTAATTTTAAATTCCCATATTTCTATTAAGGCTGTAAGTTGTGATGATTTTCATATAACTAATTTTGGAGATGAAATTTAACTACATGTATCAAAATGTTTTAAAATATTTTCTTTCTTTGAATCAGCAATTCAAAGAAAGTGATTCAGTAAGTGATATGATAAAATTATTAACAATATAATATATAGCTACAATATAATTATTTCAAGGATATTTAGAGACATAAGAAAATGCTTATTTTATATAGTAGGTGAAAATTATAGGCTAAAAACTACTTTAAAATTAAAGATTCAAATTATTTTTAAGGCCAAAAGGAAATCATTAGCTTGAGCTATATTTCAAAAAGCCAGGCTAGTAAATGAGTATAGGAATTATGAAGTTTTTGCTTGTCTTCAAATTTCTAATTCAAAGTGATACTTCCATAAATGTGAACCCAATGCATTATCTAGTCAATATATGCACTTTTAAGAAGACATCTCATTTTATTTTAGTTGTTCTCTTGTTTATATCGTTTTTGTACAGGTTATGTTTTTCTTTTCATCATCATTTAGTCTTTTTTTAACTCCTTGATACACTTTATATAACTATTTTTACATATTACATACTCAATAAATATATATATTTTAAAAATCCTTAACCTATAAGTTAGTTGTACCTATGTCACTTCCAATATATTTTTCCTCTAGTGCTAAGAAATAAAAGAGTACTTTCCCCAAATAACTCACTCAGATATACAACTCTCACCTCAAATCTGTCAACCCTTTTGTGAATGAAAAATATTTATTTTAAAACTCTGTGCTCTATTAACTTCAGCCTAGATCTAAATGTTGTGTGCTAGAACACAAATGAATCACAAGTTCCCATGAAAATTTGTTTTAATAAAGGTATTTCAAATTTTGTGCAAGAAATGTATAACACAAGTCACAAAATAGTAAACAAATCACTTAAAATACAAGTTTCTATGAGACAATAAAATGTAAATTTTTGTCATTATTGATTGCAAAATATGAAAGTCTGAAACTGCAAATAATTTGGCACCCTTTAAGGAACATTGAATGTTAAATGTATAATAATATAAGTGACATAATTTTTGGAACTAAATGACTTGGCAAGTTCAATTAAAATAGACTAAGTACCCCATCTGCAATTAAATTTATTAAATTATAACACAGATAATTCCAGCATATATGAGGTCATTCTGAAAGAACATTCCTATTTTGACTTTACTTTTCATTTAGCTCATTGTACACAATCTCTGATATACTATCATACATTTTTAGCGTTATAAATTAATTTTTAAATGAAATGTAACACATAGGATTAATAGTAAATATAATTTCACTATATTTCAAGCACTGTTCTAGGCACTTAATATGTATCAGCTTATTGACTATAAACAATAACCATATGGTGTTGCTTCCATGATGATCCCATTTTACATGTAGGGAAATAGTGGCACAAAGAGTTTAAGTGATTTTCTCAGTGCCTTACATGCCTTACTGTCTTATGTGGCAGAATTAGTACTCGAACCCAGCTAGCTGGTAACAAAAGTTCAGTTTAATCACTAAGACTGTACTTCTACTGTCATTTTATTATTATAATATGAACATTACAACATAAACTAATATGCCATGCAGAAAACTTTCAGGATATTAACACATATAAAACATTTAAAAACATAGCATTTCTAGAAATTATATTATTGATAGAACTTTCAGGTACAAATTGCCTTAGGAAAAAATTCTATTTACGATAAACATATGCCAATTTTTTTAACTGCAGATTTTTAGTGATAGATCTATTCAATAAATTTGCACAAAGATTTTCAAATTTAGATGCTGGATATTTAAATCAGCTTGTCATTACACCCTAAAACTAATAAGTATGCCATGCTTTATCCATGTAACTCCTATCATCAACAGTAGGACATCAGCTACACAACTTCAGTTTAGAAAAGTAGTACTCATATCCACTCTTGGCTGATAGTAATCATTAAAACAATAATAGATGATAACATTTTTCAGTCCACCTCAAGAAATAATTTTTATATAACTGTCAACTCCAATTTTTTGATGAGGAAATAAAAATGAAACTAAAAGAAAAATATAAGATCTTAATTGAACCTGAAAACATATGCCAATCAACTCCATGCCCTTCTTATAGTCAAATAATAAACCATATAAAGCCTTGGTACCAGATTTCTTTTAAAAATACATTAATTCCTTTGTTTACTCAATGCATATTTACATTTTGCAAAACACAGTGTGATTTCTGTCCTTAGAAAGCTTCCCTTAGGGAAGAAAAACACATGATCATGCATAGCACAGTGTGTTAAGCTTTGGAGCATCTGGAACCTCAACTTGCCTTGACTGGACTGGCCTAGAATATCCACTGGAGTGAGTTGGTTATCTGTCTATTTACATGAGGGAGAAAGGTGACCCCTGGAAAGACGAAGTAGCAAGGAGGTTAAAGTCTCCAGCTCTCAAAGCAACTGCTTGTTATCTGAATTCCAGCTCCATCTTTTTTAGCTGTGTGTTCTTGGGAAATTTAGTTTACCTTTTTTGTGTTTTATCTTATTAATCTGTAAAACACGGATAACAGAAACAAGCAAAGTCTTACTGGGTTGTTGTGAGCCTTAACTAAGTTATTCAGGTTAAGTGCTTAGACAAGTATGAGCACTTGGTAAGTGTTAACAATGAATTATTATTATTATTATTATTATTATTAATTACTGGAACAAACTCAAAGCTTGTATTTTTAAGGGTGGGAGGGCCTTGTCACTGGCGATTCTAGGAGTAAGCTGTATGTCTCCAAGTCCCGCCAATCTATAGGTACCGATATTGCCACATAGCAGTGGCAATAATCAGCTTCCATGGCTGATATCTCACACCCATGCTTTCAGAATTCTATCAGGCCCACTCTTAGGGTTATTTCACAGTCAATTCCAGTTATTTCTTTAAGGCAAGAAACAAACAGTGTAGGCATAATATCATTAAAATGACAGATGTTTAATGGCCATTGTGATATCTGAAAAAGCTGACAAAACTATATGGAAAGAATAATTAATATAAATGACCATAGAAGGCAAAAGAAATATATCATACTTAGAGGTAATTTGAAATGTGTGTGAGGACAATGAGGCCCATAATCTGATTTTATGTTTAACATCTGCATTTCCATTTAATTTTTTATTCATTATCACTTTTAAAGTATTGATTTAAAAAGCCATGTAATATAGTTACTTAGTGGATACATTAGTTGTGGCCGATAATTCCTTTATTTAAACCAGAGAAAATAGTTTTCCTATGGAACATTACTATACATAACAATAGGGAGGTTTGCTGGTCTATATTTTATTGTCTGTTCCTGTTATTTTATTATTCCAGTTTCTTGTTATATTTGCCTTTGGAGAATAGAATCAGACAAACATGAAACATTTGTCATATACAGAATAGGACCATAATAAAGCCAGAATCAACTCCAATTTTTATTGACAAGCGAGTTAAGTGTACTACGTTCTCATCTGTTTCCTCTCTCTACCACCACAATTCTTTTCACCTGACATTTTGCCATTTTTGGGAGGGTTTTCAAGGATCATATCCTATGCCTCCCTGCTCTGTCATAACAGGGGATTTCACTGAAGTTACCCCCAACACACACACAAACACACCCACAGAGAGACAAAGGACAATACAAAGATATCTCCCTCTCTTTCTGTCACCATATCCATTATCATGGCACCTGATAGCATCTGAGTGAATTCTGTCACTCACTCAAAAGCCCACGGGCCTCACAGCCTACTCTTAAGACACTGATTTTACTAATTTTGCATTGTTTCTTCTGTTTAAGGTGCTCTTCCTTGCCCTGTCTATTTGGAAAACTCTTCTTCATTCTTTAGGGCTTTGATGTCATATCCCCTATTCTAGGAAGCCTATGATCTTCAGACAAAATTTGGAAACCCCTCCTCAGGTTTCCCATTGATGAGAATATATATTTATGGTGCTATAATTGTTTGTACAGTTGTCTAGTTCCCATACGAGAACACATGACTCTGAAGGGATGGATGGTCCTTTCATTTTTAACCTTCTCACAACAATGTGTCTGAAAAGGGCAGCGTCTTAATGTGTTAGAATGAATAAGCTACTTAATGGAATATATGTATACAATTAGGCACAGCGCAATGATTCTAAGACTGCAGGTTAGCCACATAAACAAGTATCTGTCCTATTTCGACACATTAGGCCAGATCACCAATGCCCAACTTTTCTTGGACCAGATATACCATTTACCATATTCTCAATATGTGCTGACTTGGTAACATTGATACAAAAATAATGAACTACAGTAATTGGAATTATTAGTGACTCAGGTATTTCATTAATTTTCAGGCAAAGTATCCTTAAAGCATTGGAAAGAGTTTAAAATTTAGTTCCCTAGTTGCTCAGTATTCTAATATCAGTTTCTGTATCTATATATACATCTAATAATATATATGGGTGTATATATATTATTAATAGGTAAAATATTCATAATAGATAATTATTTTTTCAGTATTTCACAAAATGCTTTGGAAGGAACCGTAAAACTCAAGATGCATTCCCTATGATCAAGGACATTACTTTTAGCTTTCTTTATTTGAATGTTTGCATTTGCACATGTTTCAATGCACCGGTTGAAAGCAACCAAAATAACACAGAGAAAAATCATTAGACAGTTTTGATTATGAACTGGGAGAAAAAGAATGTAGTTTAAAAAAGTAACCTTTTCCCTACTTTTCTCTTAGTTACTATACTCCACTGCCACACAGTACAGAAAAGAAAAAATAAATCTATCTTTGAGAAATGTTTCATTTTCACTTGAAATGATGCAATTAGTCACTGCTCCATATATTTGTGTTTGAAACGTTTCTATCAAGTATAATCTTAGCCAGAGCACCCTATAGTGTACAAGCTATACATGAATAGTGAAAGTATTGTATTTGTTATTTGAAATGTGTCAATGCAGCACACTTCATTCAAAACATTTATGAGTGGAGGTTGACAAGTCTGTCCTTCTAACTCTTATGGCATAACTTACTATTTATATGCTACCTGTATTTCAAGATCCATTCTGTGTTCTAACACTATAGAGAAGGCTAATTGGATATTCCCTCAGAGGGAATAAAAGTTCTCTCTCTGTCCATCTATCTATTTTTATATCTCTTTTTCTTATTATTACAATCTTTCTTTTGTATGTATCCACTTAACCCATTGTAACATTTTCCCCATTATAAGACCTAGCATTCCTCCTCTTATTAAGAATAAACACCTTAGCAGTATTGGCTACATGACTGATGTTGAATTAATCTAATTAAGTTGTTGGAAATACACAATTCAAATTTACTATGTTTGTGAATCCAAAGATAGGTTTACTCGTGGAGTTTTAGGAGCTATAAGGTCAGCCTTTGGAAAATTCTGAATTCGTTTTTTAATTATTTCCTGTGAATATTGCTTTGTAGGATATTTCTAGAAATGCAACCCACCAAAAATAGCCAATCTAAACATTACAATCTCAGCATAAACATTTGCCTCAGTGGAAGTCCTTAATTACCAAATGGAGAGAAATGCATGCAGGCTGTCAGCATCATGTTTCTCCATGGTAGTGTCTCTCACCATTTTGCCACCACGAATGTTTCTAAATGGCCAACATACTACTTCTTCTCATTTGAATGTTTATGTTTGAGAAAATGCAAAAGTAAGAGCACTAAGTGCAAATAGAGGTTTGCTGAAGTTTGTGTATTTAGCTCCTATGGCGTTCTGGATGCCAGATTCACATTCATTAGACATAAATTGATGTTAAGCAGCCTTGACTGCAGGAGGAAAAGCAACAACAAAAATCTCTTCATACCTCTAAGACTTTCAGTCAGATTCTTTTCTTACAGAACCCTGTTCTGCCATTCCAGCACACTGTTTTCTGTTCAGTCTTATCAGTCTTTTCCTGCTTTATTCTTGTTTTTTGACTGCTGTTTATGCCACTTAGGCATTTGCTTATACTGGTCCCCATAGATTTTCCTCCTGTTTAACATTCACAATGGACTCAACTTTCTTTGAAGCATACCTCGTCTATGGAAGCAAATGACATCCTAATTTGTTAACTCTAAGGCATTACAGAACTTTATTTCTTCAAGGCCTCTAACTTTACTTTTGGCCTTATCTTCTGCCATGTCCCATCTGAACACAATGCTGCTTTTACCTGTTCCTTTATACTCTCCAGGAGGACTGTGCAATTGTTATCCTTCTGCCTGAAATACTCTGTTCTATGTCATCTTCTGAGATAAGGCTTCCCTTTTCATCCACTCTACAGTAGGTTTCTGCAACTCATTTTTACCAATTATGATCTCTCTCTCCTCTCATGTTTTAAGACAGTTACCTTTTAATGTTTCTGGAATTACTTTTTTTTTTTTTTTTGCTTTGTCTCCACTGTATTGAAATAATTGCCAATCCAGGTTTCTTACTTTCAAACCTTCTTATATTTAATTCATTTTACAGGTAGATTATTACTTATCACAAATCCTTGTTTGGCCATTTTATTTCCTCATCTCCATTTATTTCCTCATTCTCCCAAAAAAAAGTCACCCCACCATTTGATAAATCCCTCATGTTTAGAGGATAAAATGAATTGTCTTTATTTATTGCTAGAGAGTGAATGTGAACCCTCAAAATTCATTTGTTGACGCCCTAAGCCCGATTTGATGGGAATTTGAGGTGGGGCCTTTGGGAGGTAATTACTGTTAGATAAATCCATGAGGGTGGAGCCCTCATGATGAAAAGAGGAGACATGAGATATCGCGCTCTCTCTCTGTGCCACGTGAGGATACAATAGGAAGCAGACTCTCACCAGACACTGGATCCACCAGTGCCTTGATCTTGAACTTCTCAACCTCCAGAATTGTGAGAAATAAATAGCTGTTTAAGCCACTCAGTCCATGGTATTTTTGTTCTAGTATCCTAAATTGTCGAAGACAGCACTTTATCAAGGTCATCATGTACTAGTCTTTACCTATACCCCTAAACCAAAATGTCTAATACTTCTCTAAAAGGAATACTCTGCTTCAGGGAAGAAAGAATGTTTACAACATTTCTGCTGTTCAATTTAGCCTCACATCATTTCTCTTGCCTGGAACATTATCTTATTCACCCTTCAATGTTTCTAAATCCTATATACTTAATTTAAGGCCTAGTTCAAGTTGTAGTACTTCACTGAATACTTCTCCAATTGATAATCTTTCAATTTTTATTTATAATTACAAGATCTAGGCAGAAAGAGTTTTGTGTGCCTGACTTTGTAGACTTAGTAAAAATAGCTTCACCATTTTTTTTTTAGGAAATAGAAGCATAATGTAAGTACTACACGGCTTATGTTTGATATAATAACATCTGCACAAAAAAACCCACAAAAAGTCTCAATTACTCTTTTTTTTCAAAAGTTTATCACATTCCTTCATGCATTTACTAATTCAAACACATTTATAGGTTTCCTTGAAGAGGTCCAGGCATTCTGCCAGAAAATGGGATTATAGCAGCAGACTAAATTTAGTCAAAACAGATCAAACTCCTTGCCCCTAGGGAGCTTACATCCTTGCAGGGATGATAGTGGGGTTGGAGAGGAAGACATTAAAGAAGACAGGCAAATACAGAGTGTGTTACATGGTGGTAGGTGCTATAGAGTAAAATAAAACGGGGAGGGGTGGAGCTGCAATCTAGATAGAGATGGCAGAAAACACTTAGGAGGAGTGTGGCATTTGAGCAAAGGCCTAAAGACAGCAAGGGAGTAAGACATGTGAGTAGATAAGGGGTAGTTGGAGTATTTCAGAGATGACAGAGTACTTGAAGCAGAAGGAGCCATGAAGAGGAGACCACATCTCAGAGGTAACTTAGGACTCAAGTGTGCAGGACTCTATGGGCTATTATGAGAACTTGGCTTTTGGGAAGCAAATGGAAGATTTTGAGCAAAAAGTGACATGGTCAGATTTCTGTATAAATGTAATCCTTTCAGCTGCTATTTGAGGAACAGACTTAAGTGAGGCAAAAGAGGAAGTAGGAAAATCAATGAGAGGACTATTGAAAGAATCTGGAAAAAGATAAAGGTGACTTGAACCTAAGTGTTAGCTATGGAAGTGATTGAAGTAGATAGATTATGCATATGTTTTCAAGATAATGTCATCAGGTTGAACAATTATATGTGGGTGAGAGATAAAGAGGAAAGTCAGAGATGATGGCAGATGACTCAGAGTTTTTGCCAAAGCAGCTGGAACATAAGAATAGAGATTGGAAAAATTATGAGAAAAGGTTTGGAATGGGAAAGGGAATTAGGAATCAGTTTTTGATGTGTTAAATTGAGATGTCAATTAGATAACTAAGTTAAGATACACATTTTTGGTGTCTGGAGTTTGGGAGAAGGGTCCAAGTTGGAGACGCTAATATAGAAGTCATCACTTATAAAAAGGTACTTAAATCTCTAATTCAGCCCAAATTGCTAAAGGTATGAGATAGACTTAATACACAGAGAAGAGGTTCAAGGACTGAGTCTTGGTACACTTCTCAATGTTCAGATGCTGGGAAGACAAGAAGAGAGCTAATGAAAGATACTGAGAGAGTGGCTATTACAGGGATGAGAAACACCAGAGAAGTGTGTTACTGGGAGCATGGAACATGTTACAAGGAGGAAGTTACTAACTCTGAGAAATAGCCCTGAGGACTTAAAATCTGTCACCAGATTTGGCAACACAGAAATCACTGATGTTCTTAATATTGTCAGGTTCACTGGAGAGATAGGGGGCAACAGCCTGGGAAGATACAGAAGAGAAAAATTGGAGATAATAGGCATTCAAAACTTTTTGAATCACTTTGCTGTAAAGGAACTGATAGAAATCAGGATGGAAGGTAACTAGTAGCACAGATGGAATTGAGTGTGTGTGTGTGTGTGTGTGTGTGTGTATATATATATATATATATATATATATATACATTGGAAAAAATAACAGCATTTTGAACATAGAAACATACATGAAGGCAGGTGGGGAGATATGATGTTCAGAGATGCTGTTTTCTCAGAGAAAGAAGCAGAGTCAATAAGAGAATAAACATGAAAAAGTTATTATTAGAAATTTCAGAAAAAGCAAAGTTGAAAAAGTGTCATTTAGGTTAGACCTAAAACCATAAAAACCCTAGAAGAAAACTTAGGCATTACCATTCAGGACAGGCATGGGCAAGGACTTCATGTCTAAAACACCAAAAGCAATGGCAACAAAAGCCAAAATTGACAAATGGGATCTAATTAAACTAAAGAGCTTCTGCACAGCAAAAGAAACTACACAGGCAACCTACAAAATGGGAAAAAATTTTTGCAACCTACTCATCTGACAAAGGGCTAATATCCAGAATCTACAATGAACTCAAACAAATTTACAAGAAAAAAACAAACAACCCCATCAAAAAGTGGGCAAAGGACATGAACAGACACATCTCAAAAGAAGACATTTATGCAGCCAAAAAACACATGAAAAAATGCTCACCATCACTGGCCATCAGAGAAATGCAAATCAAAACCACAATGAGATACCATCTCACACCAGTTAGAATGGCAATCATTAAAAAGTCAGGAAACAACATGTTCTGGTGAGGATGTGGAGAAATAGGAACACTTTTAGACTGTCGGTGGGACTGTAAACTAGTTCAACCATTGTGGAAGTCAGTGTGGTGATTCCTCAGGGATCTAGAACTAGAAATACCATTTGACCCAGCCATCCCATTACTGGGTATATACCCAAAGGACTATAAATCATGCTGCTATAAAGACACATGCACACGTATGTTTATTGCAGCATTATTCACAACAGCAAAGACTTGGAACCAACCCAAATGTCCAACAACGATAGACTGGATTAAGAAAATGTGGCACATATGCACCACGGAATACTATGCAGCCATAAAAAAGGATGAGTTCATGTCCTTTGTAGGGACATGGATGAAATTGGAAATCATCATTCTCAGTAAACTATCGCAAGGACAAAAAACCAAACACCGCATGTTCTCACTCATAGGTGGGAATTGAACAATGAGAACACATGGACACAGGAAGGGGAACATCACACTCTGGGGACTGTTGTGGGGTGGGGGGAGGGGGAGGGATAGCATTAGGAGATATACCTAATGCTAAATGACTAGTTAATGGGTGCAGCACACCAGCATGGCACATGTATACATATGTAACTAACCTGCACATTGTGCACATGTACCCTAAAACTTAAAGTATAATAATAATAAAATTAAAAAAAAAGAAAAAGTGTCATTTAGGACATCAGTCTTCAAACATATTTGTTCAATCATCCCCTAACAGAAATTTAGCAACTGTACGTCCTCACACATCTGTAAATTAACATCTAAAATTTGTTATTCTATGTTTACCTGAATGCCAAGTATGGAATTTCTGATATAATGTAAATTTTGGCATATATCAAATTGAATCATAACATTTTTGCTATTCTACCCTCATCATTTTACATGAATAAATAAAAACATAAATTCTGCTTTAAGATAGAAAATTTATATTTTTTATTTTGCCTAAATTGTAGTTCCTTTTTTTATAATACAGAAAATATTTTTAAACTTAAAGCCACTTACTGATCACCTAACATAATTCTCTGCAATAAACACACTTAAATACTTTGATTTTAAAATGCGTAGGGCTAGGTATGGTGGCTCATGCCTGTAATGCCAGCACTTTGGGAGACTCAGGCAGAAGGATTGCTTGAGCCCAGGAATTCAAGATCAGCCTGGGAAACAGTGAAACCCCATCTCTACACAAAATACAAATACAAATAAAAATTAACTAGGCATGATGGTGAGCATCTGTAGTCCCAGCTACTCAGGAACCCGAGGCAGGAGAATCACTTGGGCCCCAGGGTTTGAGCCTACAGTGGGCTATAATTGTGCCACTGCACTTTTAGCCTGGGCAACACAGTAAGATCCTGTTTCCAAAACAAAACAAAAGTATAATTTATAAGTCTCCAATTTTAAAATGTTCCTTTGTGTTTGAATTCTCATAAATTATTATTAATTGAAAATGTTAAAAACACATATTATAAAGTTTAATGTTTAAATATGAAAGACAGGAAGTAAATTTTATTGGCAATATATAGTGTAATGACAAAGATAAGAAGTGATATTATGACTTAATTGAGAACTACTTCACAGATAACAATGCAGTGTTTTGTTGTATTGTTTGGAGACCCAGGAGTTTTTATAACTTAGAGCCATGCACAATAAAAGAATTTGGGATGAATGAAAGTGACGCATCTCCTCCCTCCTCTGCTTCTCTCTTTTATTTGAAGGAGATAAGCATTTTAAAATGGATATGAGAAAGGTGAATCAGCTGGATTCTTCAATAGGCAAATCATTTTTAGGAAAGGAGCTCTTAGAAGTTTTAAATTATCCACAAGCAATGTGTGATCCTTGATTTAATTTTGGAGTGAATTAACAAAAAACTATAAAGAAGAAGAATATTTTTGGAGACAATTGCAGAAAATTGCCAATATATTAGTAATGCTATTATATCATGTGAAATTTCTTGGGTGTAATAATGGTATTGGGGTTATTATAGGAGAAAGTCCTCATGAGACTTTCTGAAGTCACTGAAGAGAGACACTGAAGACTTTAGGAGTGATAGATCATATTTTCTGCTTTGTAGTTTCAAATATGTCAGCAAAATGTGTTGAGGAAAGAAATAGATGAGGTAAATGTGGCAAAACAATCATAAATCCACGTGAATGAAAGGAATCAATAACAATACTTTCTGTATACTCTGTCAGCTTTAATATACAAGATCAGAGAGTCCAGTGTTTCTAGGCTCTAACCCTCTGGGATAGAATGGGAAAATTCAACATGTAGAAATAAAACTGAAGGAATATGCTGAGTAAATGTATAGCATGGGAGGTCAATATTGTTACATTTATATGAGTAAAACCAGAAGGATGGTTTAATATGCTAAAAATGGGAGCCAACTTTGAGGCATAAAAATAAATCTGAGAAGTTGGATATCCTATGCCACAGACCACAGTCTACTCTTCTTGAGTATGACATGCCCCAGAGCAAATAAAGCAGACACGAGAGACTCTAAAATGGCTTTAGCCCTACTGAAGCTCCATCTACCTGGAGGAACGGTTTACAATTTTTTTAAGTCAACAATCAGTAATAAAAAGTTGTCATAATTAAAATTCCCAAATCATAAAGGTCAACATATATGTCCTAACTCATGCTTGGTTCTTCATGCAAATGAGCTGCTTGCCAGCAGTGCCACCTCCCTAGAGACAACCAAATGTTTAACTCACCAATGACAAGTGTGACTTCAGAAATAATCCTCTTACTGATTGTTCTTTGTGATAAATTAAAATGATAATAGAAGCAATTGCACCAAGCCCACATTTTCAGATCATTTTATGATTATTTGTGGCTCACGAGATGCTTCTAAATTTCTAACTGAGACCAGTGTCTTCCTTCTTTATCTTTCCAAGATTATTTGCAAATTACTCCTTTCTATTAATTGTCTCTTCATTAGGGCAAAGTTTTCTTATATACTTTTGGTATATGAGTTAACATAGGAATACATAATAGAGACAGAAGTAGAAAAAGGGTCTCCTCCCTTCCTCATGTTAGTCTTTAAGTGACATCCCTATTTCATTGATGTCTTTTTTTTTTTTTTTTTTTTTTTTTTGGCAGAGTTTTGCTCTTATTGCCCAGGCTGGAGTGCAATGGTGCGATCTCGGCTCACTGCCACTGCAGCCTCCCAGGTTCAAGCGATTCTCCTGTCTCAGCCTCCTGAGTAGCTGGGATTACAGGCACACGCCACCACGTCCAGCTAATTTTGTATTTTTAGTAGAGACAGGGTTTCTCCATGTTGATCAGGCTGGTCTCGAACTCCTGACCTCAGGTGATCTGCCTGCCTCTGCCTCCCAAAATGCTGGGATTACAGGCATGAGCCACCACACCTGGCCCTCATAGTTGTCTTTTTTGATGTTCTGAAATATAATCTAAGTTCTAGTTCTAAAGAGTTTCCTTCACCTTCCATGAGCACTGCTCAGTTTCCTTTTCCATAATTTTTCCTTTCCCAGGCCTTTCAATTAAATTGGTTTGGAAAAGACACAGACAAGGAGGAGGGCACAGTATCCCAAATGCTGATAACAAACCAAAAACCTTAAGGGCTGCTGTTCTGCCAATTTACAGAGTTGGCATGGTGCAAGAAAGCAAGCTGTAGTCTGTGTCACAGATTTTTTTCTCAAATTTAGTTTGAAATAATTTTAGATGTATAAGAGTTGCAAAGATACTACAAAGAGTTCTCATATACTCTTTACTCAGCTTCACCTACTGTTTGCATCTTACATAATCATGGTACATTTATCAAATATATTAAAATTAATGAAAAACTATAGACTGTCTTCAGATTTTTCAATTTCTACTAATATTATTCTGTTCCAGGATCCAATTCAGGATACAGATGAAATGTTCTATTTCATCAGGTCTCCTTAGTCTCATCTAATTTGTGACAATTTCTCAGTCTCTCCTTGTCTTTCATGATCTTCACATGTTTGAAGAGTACTGGTCACATAATCTGTAAAATGTCCCTCAGTTTGGATTTTTCCGGTATTTTTTCATGATTACTCATGATTACACTGTGAATTTTTGGAAGAGCAGCACAGAGAGGATGTGTCCTTCTTATTGCATCCTTTCACGGAATACAGCCATGGGGATTTTATTTAACTTATTAATTTATTTATTCATTATTTATTTATTTATTTATTGAGACGGAGTCTCACTCTGTCACCCAGGCTTGAGTGCAGTGGCGTGATCTCGGCTCACTGCAACCTCCACTTCCCAGGTTCAAGTGATTCTCTTGCCTCAGCCTCCCAAGTAGCTGGGATTACAGGCACACACCACCATGCCTGGATAATTTTTGTATATTTTGTAGAGATGGGGTTTCACTATGTTGGCCAGGCTAGACTCGAACTACTGACCTCGTGATCCCCCTACCTTGGCCTCCCAAATTGCTGGGATTAGAGACGTGAGCCACCACGCCCGGCATCATGGGGATTGTAAAATGCAATGTTTCCCATTGAGAAAGTGAGGTAAAGAAAAGAACTGTGCATCAAGCAATAGAAAAAAAAATCAATATTCTGTTTTCACTGGCACTTTTGGCCTGCTGTCCATAAGCCAATACTATAAACTAGCAGGTAGGGTGCTGCAAGAATGTCAATACTTCTGCCACATTTATCTTTGCAGGCTTGCCGCCCCTGCAGTTAACTCATGGAGCATCCTTTGTCAGGACATACATCTGCCTCTGTACCATGCCCCTGTAATGTGTCTTCAAAGGGTGCACCATTCCACATCTGTTCTCCATCTTTTATGACCAACCACTACAAAAACTAGAGAGAATCCCCAACTGTTTGTTTTCTTTCGTTCCAGTTAAGAAAATTGATGATAATCTTAAAAAGGGGCTATGAACTCTCATTATCTCTTTCATTTTATCTTCTTCCTCTCTTTTACCCTACATCTGAGCAGGGGGCCATAGTTAGAAGCAATGCCTTCAGGAAGTACGCACTCTTTCCTAAATTAATTCTCAACATGGAGGTATAGGATCAGCTAATAATAATTATATTTTTGAGGAACAGAGAAAGAGGACAAAGGGGAGAGGAGTCACCACTTATAATCCCTACCAGGATAGCTTTGTACTGTGCTAAACACTTTTTGTCAGATCCCATTTAAATCTGAGATGCCTATAAGGTAAGTATCATTTTCTCTATTTGACTGATGAGGAGAGTGGAGTTCAGTAGAATTTAAAAAATTCTTCAAGGTTAGCTGGTTAGTAAATGAGTAGAGACCACAGGTCATAGTATTTTCTCTCTCCCTCACCTGGAGGAATAAATCATTCATACCACCTCGTACGGGTTAAAGCCAGACATCTTGTCAGTGCTTCCTAAAAAAAAAAAAAGAAAGAAAGAAAAGAAAGAAATTGTTTTTCATATGAGATTCTGTGTCTGGGTCCCTGATGATTTCCTATGCCTAAGTATCTACTTGATAATCTCTCCAAAACGCCACTCTTCCAACACTCTGTGTTGCTATTTTCAGTCCTCTCCAGGAACTCTTAAACTAAAGGACATGATCCTCATGCACTGACAACTACTTCAGCCACCTCAACTCTGACCAGTCCCTCAAAGCAGGGAGCCATCTGTTGTTATTTTCACCACTAACAAATATTCACGGCCTCATGTTTTCCCGGCACATAGTGAACACGCACTTATCTTCCCCCTTTGAAACTAGGTGTGGCCATATTCAAATCAAAATCCTACCCTTTGGTAGTTATAAGACACACAAAAAAACTGAGGCAGGTATTAGAGTTAGAATTCTAGTCTCTCTGGCCCAAACTCTGACCTCATAACCACTGCAAGATGCCCTCCCTATCCTATAGAGCCTAGTACTACACTACCCCCTCCCAACTTTAGCCTCCACATATAGTAAAGTGCTTGGAACACAAAAAACACTTCATAAATTGTGCTGAATGAAATCATTTCCATGAGTGTTTATGGATTTTGAGTTCATTTGTACCTTTTACCTAAAATTCTAGCCACTTTAATTTGGAGAGCTTCCAGAGCAAAGGGCACAGATCCCAGGCATAACAACGCTTTGCGTATACAGCAACCAATATCTTGTCAACCCAGGAAAGTTCCTCCATTGATACCTAGTAGAAATAGCCCAGTTTTTAAAGTCCTCAAAACTATAACAAATTATTTGTTTTTAAAATTTAACTTAAATTAATACAATCAGATTTTTGTGTTATTTGGGTATTAGAGTATGTTAAAGCACATATATCCCAGGGACATAGAGTTTCCGTTTCAAAAAGTCATGCATTCATGTGTGCTAATGACGATCCTATCCTGACCCGCTATGTGACTTGTATCTCTAAACCATAGGCTTTCCTGAATTTTATCTGTTAATTTAACCCTGATTTCTCAGCAGCAGCTTCTCTTTGTAAATAGACTTGCCTCTTCTGTGTCTGACCTCTGCTCCTCATAATCAGATTAACTCAGATAAAGCTGCTTCAGGGAAGAGGTCAAAACCGTTGCCAAAAATAATAGTTGCCCTACTTCAGTCTATTTTCAACAGAGTAGCCAGGAGATCCTGTTCACACCAAAGTCCAATCAGCCCTACTGTTAGCACTCTGCTCACAAGCCTCCAGTGGCTTCCGACCTCACTCACAGTAAAAGCCAAGTCATCCTTTAGCCTATGATGTCCTACATGATTTGAATTCCCTTCCATTGATTTTTGTCACTGATTTTTAAAAATCCGAATTCATTCTCATGTAGCTGAATTGTCCTCTTTGCTTTAAGTATGCCAGGATTATTTCTACCTCAGGGCCTTTGCACTTGATATTCCCTTCACCTTTTCCAAGATAGTTATTCCCTCACCTCAGTCAAGCCTTTATTTAGATGCCCCCTTCTCATCAAGGCATTCTCTGATCTCCTTATTTAAATATATGACACCCCTTCTTTGCTTTACATTTAATCAGAACATGTATCACTATCTAGCATATAATAAATTTGCTTGACCTCTTTTGTTTACTGTCTATGCCTCCTGAATACTGTGTAAGCTCCATGATACAGGCACTTTTCTCTATTTCGAGCACTGTTGTATTACAGAGCCTTAAAAGTACTTGGCACTTACTAGATTACCAAAACACATTTATCACACGACTGAAAAAGTAAATGAATAGACACATCATTATCGATTTTTGCAAATGTTTGAGGCATGTATTATTATTACCCAATAATGCTAGCCAGCTAATACAGCTAATTTTATGTGGTCATATTTACTAAAACTTTACACTTTTGTTAGAGGTTTATCATTAGTATTTTTATTTTTAAATGAAAATTTAAAAAGAATATGCTAAAGGCAGTATTCTTTTCAAGGTGAAAGTTGGCTCTTAGGCATATGTAATGCTCCTAACACTGCTATTGTCAATTTGTTGCTAAGAAAGATCAAAGGAGAAATTGAAAGCCAAGGATGCATAGAGCTAGGAGATATTAATGTGGCTTTGAAGAGGAATATATCCGAGCCCTGGCAGTGGGAGAGTTTCATAAAATAGGGCATTTTCTCTCAGAAAAAGGGACGTGCAGTTTTCGGAACACTTCTCTGTTTTCCAGTGGAACACCATATTTTCACAGAAACCATGCCCTGACCTGATTTATAATTTTGAGAAAATAGTTCAAATGCCCTTTTCTCATTATGAGAAGATCATACTGCTGCCACCACAAGCATTTCACCACTGATAATTTTAATACTGACTCTCAGAGAACCAAGTAAGTAGTTGAACTTAATTCCCCAGAAATTATTTTGCAAGAAAATTTACCAGCAGTTGCTGCCTACATAAAAATGATATGGAACTGCAAACTTGCCATTTAAGAATCAGCCATTTCCCTAAAACAAAGGAAAATTGGTTATAGATTAAGAAACATTTGTGCAATGTAGAATCAGTTTTCGGTTCTGGCTGCATGTTTACCTGGGAACTTTTGAAAATATTCGTATGTGATATTTCATGTCTATACTTCTCCCACTTCCAAAGATATTCTAATTTAGTGAGTCTTGGTAGGTCCTAGTAATCACTATTTTTGACAAGTTCATCCAAACGATTTAATGTGCAACTAACTTTAAGGGAAACATGTAGTGGGAGAAAATGTATACAGGCATATCTGCCTAATACTCTTCACTGATGATTCATTCATTCATCCTAAATTACATCAAGTACCCACTATGTGCTAGGAACTGTGCTAGGGGAAAAAGGTGATGGGGTTTAGACTGTAGTCTAGAAAAAATAACATTGAGCAGAAGAGCAGAAATTACTATTCAAATGTTAATACCACTGCTACATTAATCTCAACAACACACTATTGATAATTTCTTTCCTTTTAGTCTCACTCAAGTTAATCTAATTTATTTGTAATCATTTATCTAAATAATATCTAAGATCTAGTATAACTAGTCATCTATAATCTAATGCAACTTGTACCACTCCACTGCTTCCCTGTTTGGAATGCCTCCTCTAGGACAAAACACACCCTCCATCAAAAGCCGTATGTCTATGGAAATTTTAAGAGAGACAGAGGAAGAGAAAGAGAATTCAACTTCACTTCAAAACCAGACAAAAACTCTCCACTTCAAAACCTTGCATATGGATTCTTTTCTCTAGACTAAACATTCCCACTTCCCATAAATAACACTTCTTTCTCTCTGATGAGTCCTTTCCGCCTCTCCCTCCCACTGCCACTGCCCTGGTCTGGACCAGTTCCTCCGATGAGGACTGTGGTAACAACCTTCTAACTGATTTTTTTTAATTTTTTTATTTTTATTTTTATTTTTCCTTTTAGAAGCTTCACCCTCCAAATAGTCCTTCACTATTCCAAGAATATCTCTGATACCCAGATCTGCTCATCCACACTGTCCAAAAAA
Source organism: Pan troglodytes (assembly GCF_028858775.2). Classification (NCBI taxonomy): domain Eukaryota; kingdom Metazoa; phylum Chordata; class Mammalia; order Primates; family Hominidae; genus Pan; species Pan troglodytes. Next base: position 88,301,594 of record NC_072408.2, read on the forward strand.
ACAAAACAAAAAACAAACAAACAAAAACTCTGTCAAATTTCCACCGTCCACATGATAAAGACCAAATGGTTTTCCCACTGACCACATCATAAGACCAAGTGGTTTAGCATGACACACACAGTCTTCTAGAACTTGACTCTGGTCAAATTCTCCAGTGCAGCTCTAGCTAGCCAAGTCTAGATATACAGGATTACTCATCCTTTTGTTATTTTGCTAAAAAAAAAAAAAAAGTTTCATTCCATGAGGAAATAAAAGAAAAAAACCTTTTTAGTCATTTATGTAAATTTTTATAAACTTATAGATAAACTGTGAATTAAAATCTATTCTTTGTACAGTAATTAATTATCTCTGGTCCCTAATAAGTTGAGTACATTGCTTATTTTTCTCTAGTTATAAATTTTATATTTAAAAATTGACCTAAAAGCCTAAATAGCCATGTAAATGCATATGTATAAACAAGGCAAAGCTATTTTAAGCAGAATCTACAATGTATGAAAAACTGGGGCAAACTAAGTAATGCTTAGTCTTAAAACTCATTAAAAACAAAATTCTTTTTGTTATTGTAGCATTTTAAAAAATACAATTTTTAATTGTATTTGAGCAAATACAATTAAGTACAATTAAATAAATTTAATTTAATTTGAGCAAAACAATATATTTAAAATAAGATGATTAAAGTTAGACAGTGATATATTGGAGACATTATTATTTGTTTTGAGATACTTTCATGTGCAGCTAATGAGAAATAATTAAATTATAAAGTAATTATAAATAAATTAGGTATTTCCCATATATTTAAAAGTCTTAATCAATGCAAAATTCTCTTCCTCGTAAATTCTTGAAGCTCAGAGATAATGGAACTATGGAAAGAACAGGCAATCTATAGAATGGGATAAAATTTTTGCAATCTATCCATCTGACAAACGGCTAATATCTAGAATCTACAAGGAACTTAAACAAATTTACGAGAAAAATCAAACAACCCCATCAAAAAGTGGGCGAAAGATATGAACAGACACTTCTCAAAAGAAGATATTTATATGGCCAACAAGCATATGAAAAAAAAGCTTATCACTGGTTATTAGAGAAATGCAAATCAAAACCACAATGAGACACCATCTCACACCAGTTAGAATGGCGATCATTAAAAAGTCAGGAAACAACAGATGCTGGAGAGGACATGGAGAAATAGGAATGCTTTTACACTGTTGGTGGGAGTGTAAACTAGTTCAACCATTGTGGAAGACAGTGTGGTCATTCCTCAAGGATCTAGAAATAAAAATACCATTTGACCCAGCAATCTCATTACTAGGTATATACTCAAAGAATTATAAATCATTCTACTATAAGGACACATGTACAGCTATGTTTATTGCAACACTATTCTCAATAGCAAAGAATTGGAACCAACCCAAATGCCCATCAGTGATAGACTGGATAAAGAAAATGTGGCACATATATACCATGGAATACTATGCAGCCATAAAAAAGGATGAGTTCATATCCTTTGCAGGGACATGGATGAAGCTGGAAACCATCATTCTCAGCAAACTAACACAGGAACAGAAAACCAAACACCGCATGTTCTCACTCATAAGTGGGAGTTGAACAATGAGAACACATGGACACAAGGAGGGGAACATCACACACCGGGCCCTGTCAGGGGGTGGGGTGCTAGGGGAGGGATAGCATTAGGAGAAATACCTAATGTAGATGACGGGTTGATGCATGTAGCAGTGGTACATTCCCACTTCCAAATATATTCTGATTTAGTGAGTCTTTTTACGTCCCAGTAATCAGGATTTTTGACAAGTTCCTCCGAATGATTTAATGTGCAACTAGGTTTAAGAGAAACATGCAGCAAACCACCATGGCACATGTATACCTATGTAACAAACCTGCACATTCTGCACATGTATCCCAGAACTTAAAGTATAATTTAAAAAAAAAAAAAAAGAAAAGGGAAGAAAGGGCCAAACTACTCAAAAGAATGCTGAAAATAAGGGGCTCAGTTGAATATGTTGAAAGTAATGGTAGAGAGGCTGTTAATGCTTCATCTTGGCAAAGACATAGAAAATCTTGGTGATTAATCAAAAGGTCAGAATCCATTACTCTATTTCCTTTCCAAGTGTTTTCCCCAGGATGGTTTTTGTTTGGTGTTTTATTGAGCTCTTGCTTCCTCTGCAAGTGAGCCTAATCTATATGCAGCTCTGGAGCAATGTCTAGCAATTGATTGTTATTTTCTGGACTCTGGCTGCAGGCTTGTCCATGAAAGTTGGAAGGTCTACCACAAAAGTGCAAGTGGAGGCTCAATGCTGTCCCCCTTCTTTTTCCTCCACCTCTGTTCCACACAATGAGTTCCCTCTTGTACATGTGTATGCCCTGAGCCACATGTACCAGCTTCTCAACTACAAGCAGTCTCCTTTTGGCTCTATGGTCCTAAGGATACACATGTCAGAGATGAGGTTTGCAGACAAAGGAGGAGGCCCATTCAGTCCTTAGAAATAGGCTCAGAGCATTGGATTAGGGATTTTCAGGGTTCCTGGTACATGCAGATGGTGTAGAAGAGGTAATGGGATACTGAATTGGATCTAGATTCTTGGCCTCAGGAACATCTGTTCTAGTGGTAAGGAATGAGACCAAAAGAAGACCAGAGCAGGGCTGAAGCACAGAGCATCCGACAGGGTTGCCTCGATTTTCTCACATCCCTGATGTACAGTAAGGATTTAGTACCAATAAGTCATTTAGCAGCTGCTGTATCATGAAAATGTTTCCATGCTGGTGGAAGGAACCAGAATGAGGATGTCAGAAGTTATCTGCAAAGTTACATTAGGCTTATACAATATTTTTTGTACTCATATTTCTACAAAGACCTCAGTTATAACTTTTATTATTTGCTTATGCCTATCATTCCATTAGAATACTTCTTTTCTTTCTTGTCTGCCTGAAAATTTTGCAAGTTTTCTTTAAAAGCCCAGGTCAAACTTATACTCTGTATGAAACTTTCCCCAATCTTCCATCAGCAGAATTAACTTATGTTTAGATAGCACTTTATACACAATTCTAACTTAACACTGCCACACAGCATTACATTTAGGAATATGTATTTTCTCTATTAGAATATAAATTCACTGAACACATGATATTTGCTCATTCTTCCTTTACCCCAAACCAAATACAGTATTTGGTATATATATACAAAGGATACAACTAACTTTTGATGAATTGAATTAAACACATATGTTAAGTTTCCTATTCCTACACTGTTTTGTTTATCTTTTTCTTGAAACTAACTTTTATCAAGATCTTTTGTGGAAAATGTGACAGAATATTCTAGGTATTATATAACCAGGATGGTCTAAAGTAGGCAAATTACCTTTATTGATTCAGCCAATCATTTGGAAACCTTTATTTCTGCAAAGGGCCAGATAGTAAATAATTTAGGCTTTTCTGACTATACAGTCTCTTTCCTGCCACTCAACTCTGATGTTATAGCACAAAAGCAACACAGATAATATGTATACAGCAGGCATGGTTGTGTTCCAGTAAAACTTTATTTACAAAAACAGGTAGCAGGCCAGATGTGGCCCTGATCTATACCAGCACTTCTTAAACATGGTTACACAAGAGAATAAGTCCTAATGCTTTAAAGCATCCAATTATACACTAACTTCTCTCATACACATACAGAATGGTGATAGTTATGTACTATCTTAAGAGAATTGAGAAAATAGTTATTCAAATAGTATTATTTTTTTTCTATGGTTCAGATGAGCAATGCTGGCTGACAGAAATGCTTATCTAGACACTAGACTTCCATTCATAGATAAGCCTAAGACTATATGATATTTTTAACACAAGCTACCATTGGTTCATATTGATTTTCTTTCCAGACAGATCCGCTTAGGTCTTTTATACTTCATTTGTTTTATTATATCTAAATGGAAACTGCATATTCATCATTATTAATTCTTTTCTTGTGGGTTTTATAAAGAAAATCTCCCATTTCTTCCATAATAAAGCAGTATTTTTTTCAATCTATATCTTATGAGCTTGAAATTGTATAGATACAACTAAAATCCAGAACATAATTATTATTAAAATGTCTGGGAAATTGTTTTTAATTGAGTTTTATATGTACCTCCTAAGTGACTTTTTGTATCCAATACTCCATCCAAGCTCTGTAGATGTTATCAAGGCCCAAAACTTGAAATCTCAATTAGCTCCTCTCTTTTATTTTTTATTCAGTTTGTTAGAAAAGTTTGTTGGATTTATTTTTCAAAACACATCCAGCATATAACCACTAGCAACCATGCTGGTCTGAGTCACCTTTATCTTTCCTCTCAATTACTGTAGTAACCTCCTAACTGATCTTTGCTTCTGTCCCTGTCTCCTTCAGTCTACGCTAGGCATACTAGCTAGAGGAGTCCTTTTAAAACATGAAACATATTTGTCTCTCCTTTGTTCAAAACCCAAAGAGTAATCAGTTTTAGATGGAGAAAAATTTATGAGAAACTGGAGAGACCTGTCCAATGTCACATAGACTGGTAGGTCTGGGCACTAGAGCACAAATATCTATCATTGAATCTGAAACCTTATCACATAACCAAAAGTTTCTAAATGTAAATTCATGTGCTATTTGTTTTCTTAGTATTAGACATTTTAAAAAAATAATATCAAAGAGTGTCTACTCCTACTTCTGACATAAAAAAGTGCTAAGTTCCTTAGATCTCAATTCTAGTAGTCACATTGTATTAAACTTCAGGGTGGGGCATTAACTTTATTATAGGTACGCAATATATAAATATATGTATGCTTCTTCATCTCTGAAATAAAGTTTATAGTATAAATACTATATCCCTTGTGTATTATCTGCAAGGATCAAATGAGATAACATTTATGGTAAGAGCTTTGTGGGGCCGGGCACGGTGGGTCACGCCTGTAATCCCAGCACTTTGGGAGGCCGAGGTGGGTGGATCACCTGAGGTCGGGAGGTCGAGACCAGCCTGACCAACATAGAGAAACCCCGTTTCTACCAAAAATACAAAATTAGTCTGGTATGGTGGCACATGCTTGTAATCCCAGCTATTCGGGAGGCTGAGGCAGGAGAATCACTTGAACCCAGGAGGCGGAAGTTGTGGTGAGCCAAGATCATGCCATTGCACTCCAGCCTGGACAACAAGAGCAAAATTCCATCTCAAAAAACAAACAAACAAACAAACAAAAAACAGCTTTGTAAAACTTAAAGAATTATAAATAGCAAGAGTTTACTTTCTTTTTTTTTTTTTGTTTTTTTCTCTCTTTTTAAAATTTATTTATTATTATTATACTTTAAGTTTTAGGGTACATGTGCACAATGTGCAGGTTAGTTACATATGTATACATGTGCCTTGCTGGTGCGCTGCACCCACTAACTCATCATCTAGCATTAGGTATATCTCCCGATGCTATCCCTCCCCCCTCCCCCCACCCCACAACAGTTCCCAGAGTGTGATGTTCCCCTTCCTGTGTCCATGTGCTCTCATTGTTCAATTCCCACCTATGAGTGAGAATATGCGGTGTTTGGTTTTTTGTTCTTGTGATAGTTTACACATGCACACGTATGTTTATTGCGGCATTATTCACAATAGCAAAGACTTGGAACCAACCCAAATGTCCAGCAACGATAGACTGGATTAAGAAAATGTGGCACATATACACCATGGAATACTATGCAGCCATAAAAAATGATGAGTTCATGTCCTTTGTAGGGACATGGATGAAACTGGAAATCATCATTCTCAGTAAACTATCACAAGAGTTTACTTTCACAGGTACTTTAAAGAATAGAAACAACATTACTTCATTGGGATCCAAACCAAAACAGAACCTTTTGTCCAATTATTATCAGTGAGATATTTAGATGTGTAGATGGTGAAACTCTAGATTATGCCCCTTCTCAGTGGCTCACAGACTTCCAAATATTACACAGAAATTAGAAAATGGTAAGAGAAAGAAGGTTTTCCATTTTAGCCATCATCTTGATGACAAAAGACCTTCAAATTTTATTATTGAAGGATTCCTATTTCATCCTCCTCCAACTTTTGGACTAAAAGTTGAGACCAGGGTGAAATACCAGGTATAGAGCCCAAGTGAACAAGCTTTTATTTGCAGGCATTTATATAGGGTCTTTTCTCTGTCCCAAGGAGCTTAGGGGCCTTGGTGCCCTTGAAATCTCTGTCTTCTTCACCCATATTTTCTTGCTTCAGGAAAATACTTCAAGGTCTTGCTTTCTGAACCTGCTCACTCCACCTAACCTTTTTTTTTTTTTGCTCTTGATTCCTGACTTCCTCTGTGGACTCAAACTATATAAAGTCTGTCCCCATCTCAAAGTTGTGGATCACCTCTACTCACTTCTACAACCACATATGCTTTCTGTGGACCTAGAACAGGTTGGAATTCTGGGAATCTAGCTTGAACAAGAAAGGAACTTGGACGTCATCTTTAAAGAAAATGTTCTCCTTTTTCCCTGAATACAAAGGACTCAGCATCATTTTGGTGAGAACTCAACCTTGCCTTTCTTCATCAGAAGTAAAAAGTGAATGTTTTTGAAAGCTCAGAACCATTCTATGCTATCTGTTAGATGTTAAACGCAACTGGAATTTAGAAGAGGAGAAAAGAACACACACCAAAGATAAAAGCAACCTCACCACTCCAACTGCTTAATTTCCTATGCTTCATGTTTTGGTTTCTTCAGTTGGCAGGTTCCAAAAGTTATCTTTACACATATTCAAAATGTCAATTGTATTTCAGAATCCAAAAAATATATTTTCCAAACAGCTATTATATATATTTATTATATATCAATATTTTCCAAGCAGCTATTATATATATTTCCTTAATAACATATATACAAATAAACAGATGAGGCAGGCAGATGCATACAAATGTGTGTGTTTCTGTATGTGTGTGTGAGCTCCAATCACACTTCCCACAGGAACCATACATTTCTCATGAGCTCCTGTAATTTGAACTTTACCACACTTGTCTTCATATTAACTTTTCCAATTAATCACATAGAAACTCAAACTCGTTTTACATTTGAATCTGGTAATTGTGTAATCTTTATCAGCAGAGCAAAAAGCTGAAATAAATTTTAAAACAGGTATATACAATATCATATCTAGAATGTATTAATTACTTAGGTATGAGACACTGTTCAAAGCTCTTTACAGATTTTATTTCTTTAATTCTAAAGACAACATCATGAGATAAGTTCTATGATTGTACCAATTTTAGCAACAACAAAGGAGATATGGAAAGTCACAAATGTGTGTGGCAGGCATAGCAGGAATTTAAACAGATGATCACCCCGAGTTAAGAATAACCTGTAGAATTTCCGATTTGTGGGTGGAAGAAGAATTCTCGCTCTTAACTGTTTTTTAAAAAATTAATATAGTGATGTACTAGTTTTGTATAGTCATCATAAAAGAAAAAATCTTCAAAGAAATTGCTATTACAAACAAAATATTCATGACTAACAAGCATAAAAATAAGGCCATGTCTGAAATCATGTTCACCCACATGAAACATTAAACTCAGAATCAGCCAGGGAGGCTGATGTGCAACTAATTAGAAAACATTCTGATTAGTTTTCTTTATAGTTTTCCTTGTTTTTCATCTTTATCCTTTCCTTAATCTTCAAATGGCAGCTGGGTAGATGTGGTGAAGTTACATCCACAACAATAAATTACCAGGAAAAGGAAAGCCATGTTCAATAAGATTTTCATTGCAAGATACATAACAAAAAAATCTGTTAATTTTCAAGCAAAGCAATGAAAGCTGAAAACTCCCTAGCATACAGAGATGATTCTGAAAAATATTGGGTCAATTTTGTGACCATTTTTGACCCATATCTGGGCATTTTCCAATAGTGTCAAGAGACATCATTTACATTTGAAAATCCGTATACAAAGGAAAAAAGAAACCTCTCACCACTGCCAACAGACACTTTGTGATGGGAGTGTCAATTAGCACAAACTTTTGGAAAATTATTAAGAAAATAATACATCTTCAAGGAAAACATTATAAGAAAATAATTAGAAATGAACATCAAGATTTATAAACAATAATATCCATAGGTAAAATTGATTAAAATGTAATTTATAATCATGCAAATTTGGATAACATAGGAAAATATTTCAAATAATAGTACATTTTTAAAAAGCACTGTACAGGATTATATCTACTAGTAGATTTCAAATACATAAAAATATATTCAAAGTTGCATCAAGCTATTTCCTCTATACTGTAGGTTCTGTGAGGGGAAAAACAAAAAACAACCCTGATGTTTACTTTCATACCTTCGGCATCTACATCAGTATATGGAACATAATCAATGCTCGGTGCAAAAAAGAAAGTTAAATGATGAATGAATACATATATTTCCCTTCATAGATATTCAATATATGCCTGGTAAGCAGTCCTTTAAGAACCCAACATTTCCAAGTCCTGAGCTGATTGTCTAACTGAATAGACCAAACATTTCTACAGGAAGCAGACAGTGTCTATTCAAAGAAAGAGTCCTTTCTTCTACTCTTAATTTTGCTAAATTGGGCAGTACAATGTTTATGTTTGTTAATTTGAAAAAAAAAAGATAATAGTCTAACAACTTTTTAGGTTTCTTGTGCAGTTTATGTGACACAAGGCATGAAAAATATTTAGCATATAAACACATAGCACTAAATAAATCAGAGGTGCAGTTACTCCAGTAAACGGAATCTCTCAAGGCCTATAGAGATGTATTGTGTGATTTATTTTTTCTGCCTGCTTTTAAGTTTTTTTCTGTAGTGTCCGTCAATGTCAGCATGTTAGCTAACAATGTGTTTAATACTTAGCAGATGCTGTCTTATCATCCCTTACTTAAAGTCCCTTAACGGCTCCCCAATGCCTTCATTACAAAATCTAAACACCTCATGCTGACACAAAACATACCTGATGTCCTGGTCGGCCTCTGCCTCTCCCTTCCCATCTCCCACTGCTATCTCTTATGTACCTGCAGCCAAAACAAATTACTTACATTCTCTGAGCATTCTACCTTCTAAACTTTGTGATGCTGGACCCAGCCTAAAATAGAATTTTTCTTTAATCTAAATTCTAATCTTCCTCTAAAGTTAACTCATTAGTTTTTATTGCACTTACAAATAATTTTAGCCTTTCTCAAAAATGTTTAATTTCTAAACTTTTTATTGCTTATTTTTATTTCAAAATATTTGGGGTTCAGGTGGTTTTTGGTTACATGGATGAGTTCTTTGGTGGTGATTTCTGAGATTTTGGTGCACCTGTCATTCGAGCAATATACTGTATACTCAATATGTAGTCTTTTTTCCCTCACTCCCCTCCCATTCTTCCCCACAAGTCCCAAAAGTTCATTACCTCGTTCTTATGCTTTTACAGCCTCATAGCTTAGCTTCCACTTATAAATAAATGAGAACAAAATATTGTATTTGGTTTTCCATTCCTGATTTACTTCACTTAGAATAATCACCTTCAGCTTCATCCAAATTGTAGCAAAAGACATTATTTTGTTCCTTTTTATGCCTGAGTAGTATTCCATGGTGTTAAGTAAAAAGCTTCTGAACAGCAAAATAAATAATCAGCAGAGTAAACAGACAACCCACTGGGTAGGAGAAAATATTTACAAACTACGCATCTGACAAAGGAATAATATCCAGAATTGACACAGAACTCAACCAAATCAGCAAGAAAAATAATAATAATCCCATCAAAAAGTGGGCAAAGGACATGAATAGACAATTTTCAATAGAAGATATACAAATGGCCAACAAACATGGAAAAATGCTCAACATCACTAATTATCAGGGAAACGCAAAGTTAAACCACAATGAGATACCAACTTATTCTTGCAGGGATGTCCATAATTTAAAAAGTCAAAAAACAATATATGTTGGCATGGATGTGGTGAAAAGGGAACACTTTTACACTGCTGGTGGGAATGTAAACTAGTACAACCACTATGGAAAACAGTATGGAAATTCCATAGAAAACTAAAAGTAGAACTACCATTTGATCCAGCAATCCCACTACTGGGTATCTACCCAAAGGAAAAGAAGTCATTATACGAAAAATAATCATGCACCTGCAAGTTTATAGCAGCAAAATTCGCAATTGCAAAGATATGGAACCAACCTAAGTTCCCATCAACCCAGTGGTTAACTTTTTATTTTGAAAGAATTTTAGATTTATAGAAGAGCTATAAAGATAGTACACAGAGTTCACATGTACCTTTCATCCTCTTTCCTCTAACATTGACATCTTATGGTATGTTCACCATACTAAGAAATTAATATTTGTGTAACAGTTTACTTTTATTTTTAAAGATGATTTCATGTAGTTTTAAAAATCTATGCCACTTGAAATTGGTCAACAATATATAATAAAGGTAGAACAATCAGGCATACATAGGTGGGTAACCTTTCTCTGAAGATCAGTGTCATAAGAATGTTTTCTCTATATTTTCCATTAGCAAATTATGAAGTGAATCCAGATTTGTCATCTATGACATTTAAATGGCAATAAATTAGCAGCCTGCTTTGTATATGATTTTCCCCTCAGTGCCAGAATTAAACTGCATTGCTCTACAAAAATGAACAAGCAAAGAAACCACAAAGTCATATTCAAGTATTTGTTTTTTATCTTCTTGTTTACCCGTATGATTATTTCTTGAATTAATACTACATGAGCAGATTGATTTGGAATTGTTACAACAGACAAAAAATCTTTTATCTCTGCCTCACTAGAACTTCCAGAATTTAATTAAAATTTATTCATTGATTCTGCCCTCTTCTATCCCAGTCAAGTTCCTCCCCTGAACAAATACAGTATATAGGGTCAGTGCAATGAGCAGAATTGCTCAGAAAATGTCCTCTCTCCTATTAACCTTACCCACATGTGAACATCTACTGATGTTAGCATTTAAAACACCTTATCCTTCTTTTATTCTAAAAGAAAATTAATTTAAGTAATAAGTAAAATTCAGAATTAAGGTCTTCACTGTTACATTCTATCATAGTGCAATTCACATATTAAGTTGCTAAATAATGACAACACCTGTAACTTTTCTTCTGTAATCATCTGAGCAAATGAATTAACTGTAAGTTAAGTTACTTTATTTTGACACTTCTAAGAGTGCTTTTTTTAAAATTAGGATTTTCATACATGTAACTTTAGGACATTTTTGGAGGTATGCACTGTCTTATACTGTATCCACATGCAAGTAAACTCACTTACTAAGGCTGAAATTAGAAATAAAACAGTTTAAGGAAATTTGGTATTCTTAAATCATGCAATTCTGATACAACTAAATGATACTTTTTTTGACACATATGACCATTCAAAATAATTACTTTTATACAATGATAAAGTTGATGTCTGTTTTAAACAATAAATATACTAAATTATCCTGCATGGGCTACCTTTATTCCCTGTTTAAATCCACTGTGCTTTCCTTGATACAAGATTGGTAGAAATAAATTAACTCATTTATTATTCTATGACATTTTATCATTTAAGCTGTAACTTATGCTTTTATTATAGAGAAGAATCTCTGGTGGATTCTTAGAGACTTTCTTCTTATCCACTTTTTTGCATTCCTTAAGTGTTGTTTTCTGCTATTATATTCAATCTTTAAGATCATATACAGCTAAAATAAATTTAATGAGAGAGAAAGTATGTGTTTCTATTACTGGCATTGCCGTGAATTTTATATCACTGGTTTGCTTTGGTATTTTTACACTGAAAAATGAAGATACATAAAATCATCATAATAAAAAACAAACTGCCAATTAAAATTATACTTTATTTATAATGAACAGTATTTGAGAGGTGCTGAAGTAACTAATGCTAACTCAAGTAATGGGGGGTACAAGGTTACCCCTTTCTTTCCTACCAGCTACATGTACCAAAGAGTAAATCAAAAGAAACCTTTCCTGTAGGATAAAAAGCCTGCTGTGTTTCCGAAATCTTGAAGATTACCCAACATAGATATAAACACACTCTGATAAATGCAAATAACATACAAATCTAAAAGCATATTATTTATATTCATAAATACGCTGTGTTTACACAAATTAATAAAAATGTAAATAGCAAAAATTCTAAAGATTTTGCTACAATTATTTTAGCTTTATCATCAATTTCTCTTTCTGACTTGGGTTTGGATTTAGCTGCTCTTCAACTACTCTGATGGCCAGTCTAGGCTACTGAAGACTATCACTTGCTTTATTCATCAGCTTAGATGCTTATACTACACCTTCTCAGTGAGTGTCATCTGGATGTTTTAAAGTCAACTCAAATTCAATGTCTTCAAAACTTACCTCCCCCACATTTTCTCTTTTTGAATATTGTTTGATAAACACTGGATTATTTAACAAATCTATTTTCAAATCGGAAATCTGGGAGTCATTCTACATTCATTTTTCTCATGAGTACATCCGGTATATCACCAAAGCCTAAAACTTCTACCCCAAATAGATTTCTAGAGTCTCACTCTTTTCTCTCTTTTCTCACATTTGATCATCTCTTACCAAAACTCTTTCTTGAATTTCCACTATACCAGCACATCATATACTTGGAAAGACCTTAAACTCCCAGCATGCCAATTTTTTTTTGTATCTCATGGTTTAAATGGTTTTAAAGATATTATATTTTTTCCACATGGATTGTGGGAATTAAGGAAAAGATGCTCTCCAAATTTATAATTCTTATATAGCTTTTCTACTTGGGGAAGAGTAGAAGAGTGGAAAAGCATATTGGATTTGTTTCATATAGATTAGTTTTATCATTTCTAAGTTCAAATAATGTCTTTATGCTTGTTTAAAGTTGGCCAAGTTATTGTAACTACCAAGAGATAGATTCTACTTATTTGTAAGAGGAGGATAATACTTCCTGAAAGAGTTCTTGTTGAGATTAAATCAGATGTAATATATAATGTTCCTGTCTTCATTTATCAACTCTTCTATCCACTTAGCTTTCAGTTACCAGACATTTCCAATTATAATTTGATATATAAAATAAAATTTCACTTTGTTGTTATGGGTTCAGTTGTGTCCTCTGCCAAATATGTCGAAGTCCTAACCCTAGTACTTTAAAGTTTGAACCTATTTGGAAATAGGGTCTTTGCAGACGTTAAGAAGAAGTCATTTGGTTGGGTCCTAACCCAGTATGACTGTGTCCTTATAAGCAGGAGAAATTTGGACAGAGAAAGACACATACACAGGAAGACAATATGAAGACACAGGGAGAGGTCATCTATAAGACAAGGAATCTGAGGCAATCAAAAGTTCAAAGAATGGACCAGATTCTTGCAAAGAGCCTTCAGAAGGAACCAACCCTGCAAACACCCTGATTTTAGACTTTTAGCATCCAGACTGTGAGATAACAAATTTCTGTTGTGTAAGCCACAGTGGTACGTTCTTATGGCAGCCTCAGCCAACTAATAAAGTTGTTTTCTTATGTTTTATATAAATGTGCCCACTCTTATGTTAACTTTTTTGGAAGGTTAACTAAGGAAAGATCTGAACCAGAAACACAGATAACTTGTCATATCACTTAGTGAAGTACCCCAGGAAACTAGGCAATTCATGAAAGATGTTGATAATCTTAGACATGAAACCAAGAGGAAAATATGTTTAATGAATTGCTCTCACATTCTACAGAACCAAAGAGAAGGCTTCATGATTAAAAGACAAGTAAAATAAAATATGCAGCATTTTTCCTTAACCCCACATTGTAGCTTTTTTTTTTTTTTTGGCTGTTTTGCATTGTTCAGAGCTCTAGTAGAAGACAACAGAATCCACTCAAACTAGTGGGCAATTTGTCACACATGTTAAATGTCTTACCGAATCACTGGTAGGGATGATTAAATAGACTTTAAGCCAAACATTTAGTAACTAATCCTAAAGCTACCCAGCAGAACAAGGATCCAGGAGAATTACTGTCTCTTCCACAGTTAGGAAGTCACCAGCTTCAGTTCTCCACCACTACTGCAACGATGAGGAAGGATATGTAGCCGTAGCAGCTCCAGAAACCCAGCATGTCTTCTACAGCCTGCACCAGTGAAAATCATTCCACACACTTCTCAAGATCCTCAAAGTTGCTGACGAGGTGCCGAGACCTCGGCTAATGCTGCCAAGAAAAACTCCACATGCCTTTGACTGTGCTTGTTGGCAAATAGAGCAGGAGCCACTGAAATACGGCTATCTGAGAAAGGTTAAGATTGACTGAACCTCGATCACATTGAGAACACTAGTTGCAAGAGAATCTTGAAGATGTAGATTGTAGCTTTCCATATTCTGCAATTCTTCAAGGACTATTAAAAGGAGATTGGTATGGTGTTGAGCACCAAGCCACTATACTCACCAAATAACACAGAAACGTTGGTTAGTTATGAAACTCTCTTAGGTACCTGATGCAGCCTCGACTTTAGGAATTCTTACTCTTCATTACCACATACAAGCTATTAGCCTTTCTCTTTCCTGAAAACATACAGTTTTGAGGCTGCTACTCTCAGGTGACACTGCCTGCTACCTTTCCTTGTAATAATTTACAAATGCCCCAGATTGGCCTGTCGTGGGGTGGGGGGAGGGATACCATTAGGAGATACACCTAATGTAAATGACGAGTTAATGGGTGCAGCACACCAACATGGCACATGTATACATATGTAACAAACTTGCACATTGTGCACATGTACCCTAGAACTTAAAGTATAATAAAACAAACAAAAAACAAAACATACACACAAAAAATGCCCCAGATTTACTTCCTTAAAGATTTTAACACCTGGATCATGGCCAATTTCACTATTCCAGTCAAAATTCTTGATGATCCAATACCAACATGGAAGGATATTGACCATCTCTTTTACAATGACTTGATCCTGAATCATATCTCAGCCATCTACTTTCAAGGTCATATCTATGTCCTGATAATAACAACAAGTACACCCCAATTCCATAATCTCAACCTTAACCATCTCATTCTCTATCTACTAGTTTTCTCTATTTCCAATGCTTTTACTCCCTCAAATAGCCAAGATTCGGTAATTCTTCAAAGCTAGGAGTACCAAGCTTTGTGATCCACTGCAGATCACTCCTCCACACTTTCTCATGTTCTCACATCCCTAGCTATTCATCTTAGATAGTACAACCCATCATGGTAAGCACTTTCTTACTGACACCTTCACCTTTCTAAGCATTTCTTTCTCTTCCCCAGAACTCCCTACAAACTTTCCCTGCCTTATCATTTTTTATAATATCTATCTATCTATTAATAGTTGCCTCTTTTCCTACTTGGCCATAATTTCCACAAGGGCAAAGACTCTTTTGTTTATTGCTATTGTCTCAGATGGTGAAACTGTGGCTAGTATGTAATAAGAGCTCAATAAATATTTACTGAGTAAATCAATGACATAATATTTTAGGTTAACTAGAATATTGTCCGTCAGGTTAAAGCTGCTCAAATATTTTACTGAATAAATGAGTCATATAGAATAAACCCTAAGATAAAACAAACCTTTAAAGCCTATTTGATCTACTCATTAAAGGTAGAATGAAAAATCAATTGTGTAAAGCCAATAATATACAAAATAAACAAATGTATTCTATTATTTTTGTCATATAACATACTTTGAAACTTTTCTTCCCTTTTTAAAAACTTTTCCTCCTAAATCTCCTACCTTTTAAATGGAAATTACCTCAATTAAAGCAACAATATGATTTTCAAAGATTAAAAATATATGAGATAACTAATTGAATAAACTCTTACATTGGTCCATTAAAATAACTATAGGTTATATTAATATTGTGCTGGAACTGATTATCTTCAAATTGATTCTATTCTCTTCAATCTGTCTTTAAGGAAGGATATTAAAAGACTTGAAAATACTTAAAGACTAATTTTAATGCTGTCTTTCAGCAGTCACAATGTAGTTCCCAAATTATTAATTACATCAGGTAAATCAACCATGACAAGCTATTAATAGGAAATGGAGAAGAAAATTACAATAGTAAAAACTATTTAAACTGATTATCTAATTATAGAGAGACCCACATTACATAAGCATGCAATAGGACAGCCTATAGAGGTACAGTTAGTCGCAGGTCTGTATCTTTGACTGTTTACAGTGATGTCGCTTCCGTTACTATAATGAACCATTAAGTGACCTACAATATATCAAATGGCATGGAATTGTGTACTTAAAGAAATGTCTCAAGACCTTGTGTAACTAATATGCTCCTAAAGCCTTCACAGCATTTAGCTATAGAAGCAAACAACACAAATTGCTATTCAGAACTTATAATAATGTAGAAAGATTAATTTTAAAATGGAATTTTCAGAGTTTATATACAGTCCCCCGTTATCCATGGAGGAATACATTCCAAGATCCCCAGTAAATGTCTGAAAACAGGTAGTACCAAATTTTATATATGTCTTTCCCTGTATATATGTACATGTAATAAAGTTTAATTTGTAAATTAGACACAGTAGGAGATTAACAAAAATAAAATAGGACAATTATAACAATATACTATAATAAAAGTTATGTGGATGTGGTCTCTCTTTCAAAAATTATCTTACTGCACTGTTTTCACACTTCTCCTTGTGATGATGTGAGATGATATAATGTCTATGTGATAAGATGGAATGAGGTAAAAGATGTAGGCATTTAACACTGGGTTACTTGGCCCTTCCGACAATATGTCAGAAGAAGGATCATCTGCTTTAGGTGATTCTGGATCACTGATCTATCATGATGTTGATGGCCGGATGTCAGGAGTAGATGATGTTGATGCCTAACGCGCAGGTAGTGCAGACAGCATGGATATGCTGGATATGGGGAGGATTCATGTCCCAGGCAGAATGAAGCAGGTTGGCGTGAGATTTCATCACACTACTCTGAATGGTGGGTAGCAATTTAAAACTTATAAACTGTTTATTTCTGGAATTTTCCATTTAATATTTTTGAGCTGTACAACTGACCTTAGGTAACTGAAACCACAATACTGACTGAAAGTGAAACTATGAATATGTGGGGACTACTGTACTTGTAACTCACAAAGTATGCAATAAACACTTGTTCTTTCCTTCCTTCACTTTGATTCTTCTTTTCTTCTTCGTTTCTTCTTTTGACATATATTACTTGTCACCTACTACATGCCAGGTGCTTTGACATGTCTGGCAGAATAGTACATAACAAGACAGACAAGGTGACTGAGATCTGAAGGATAGGAAGTAGTCAGTTAAGACAACAGCTGAGAGGAAGAGGGTCAGGAGGTGGTGACCACCCTTCCTGAGAGCATCCCCACACATTTCTGTTGGTGAGAAATGCATGGTATATTCTAGGAGCCAGGGTGCTGAACACAGAATCAGTGACAGTGCATGTGTCAAGAGGAGAGAGAGAGTAAGTAGGCAGGATTTATACCATGCAGTGCCTGGTAGCCCAGGGAGAGGGTTTGTTCCTATTAGAACTTCAATGGGAAATCATTATAGCAGATTTTTTTTAGGGGGGGTGAGGAAGGGAGGTGTCATATGATATAAACATTGTAAAACATAATAGCAGAAATGTCTATTTATATGTTGCTCTATTTTGTATATGGTGCTAGGGAATCATATAATTCCAAAAATTATGCCATGTTTTAACAAAAGTAAGGTCCTAAATATTCACAAAAGAATGACTAAACTGTAACTCAATGATTAGAGTCAATGGAATACAATTCATTCTTGACTGTTTCTAGAAATTTCAGGAGTCATGAGAAAAAAAAAAGTGCGGTCTAAAGATCACTACCAAAAGATCAAGGTGAGTTTTGAGCCTTCTGCATGCCCTCTTTAACAGCCCCTCATAAATGCAGTTTAAAATAGTAACTGTCATGAGTGATAACTAGACGTATTTATCATCTAATTGAGCTGGTGATGGTTTATTCTGATATTTACTAAACACTTATTCTTTGGAAAAGATTCATCTGCAATGTATCATCCACAGTGGTAAGTACAGTGTACATATGCAGTAAGTGCAATATACTAACATTTTCTTATTTGAGAACAATTTTGAAAAGTAATGTCATCCAAAGGAACAGTGTTTGAAGTGTTCACAGCCTTTTGTTAAAATCGTTGCCCAGCACTTTGGGACGCCGAGGCGGGCAGATCACGAGGTCAGGAGATCAGGAGATCGAGACCATCCTGGCTAACAAGGATCTCTACTAAAAATACAAAAAAAAAAAAAAAAAAAAAAAAAAAAATAGCCAGGCATGGTGTCGGGCGCCTGTAGTCCCAGCTACTCCGGAGGCTGAGGCAGGAGAATGGTGTGAACACGGGAGGCGGAGCTTGCAGTGAGCTGAGATCGCGCCACTGCACTCCAGCCTGGGCGACAGAGCAACTCCATCTCACAAAAAAAAAAAAAAAAAAAAATTTTGCACATTTTTTGTAAAAATCAATGATCTTGTATTATGAAACTAAATTGCATCCAGGACTGCTCAATTTTGTATTATAAAGTTTACATTGTAGATTGTTACATAAAGATAGCAGCAAGGATTAATTTTTGCTATTGTTCTTTTTCCAACCAAACATGATCATAAAATGCATTTACCTATGGGAATAAAGATGAATCAAATAAAATATTTGAAATATGGCATTGTACATATACTTGTTCCATAATAGCTTTTTGAAAGTATTAAATCTATAGATGTGAAAGAAGCAAAAATATAAAAAATCTGAAACTGGACAACAAACATTCATTATGCAAGATATTTAAAGCTAGCTATTGAATTGCTTCAAAATAATTTGTTGTAGGCTACTGTTTTCTTCTTGATTCCACTGCCTACACCTTAACAGGGAATAAATAAGTACTCTCCTATGTGTACAAACACCTTCTTTTTAGAAATATTAACCATCTACTGTGGATTTTATAGATACACTACAATGTAAGGAAAATTGGATGCAAATATATATGTCTTGCATGATCAGAAAAATATGATATATTAAAAGAATATTCTTTCTGAAGTTTCACTCTCTGGAAAAAAAAAGTTCTAAAAGGGCTTATACAGAGCGATTTAAATACAAAAATTTGAATCAATCAGCACTATATCTCTGTAAGTATACAATAGGAAAATTTCTGAATGAGAAATTACACATGCTTTCTGTCATCAGGCTCCTGCTAGCTCAGTGCTATAATTCATCCTACACTGCTGCAAATATATCTTTATAAAAATTATAGCACTACTACTAATATTTTGTGCTTCATTTCACCAAATTTTAACCTAATCACTTCCCTGCCATCCAAATTTTTCCTCAGAAGTCCTTTTCCATGACAAATAACTCTTATCTACCTTGATTCTTCACAGAACGGTTTTCCTCCAGCTTGCTTTGACTGCAAAAACTTTATTTAGAGTGCATCACTGCCCTATGATCCTCACTCACAGAGACAATATTGTGTATTGGTTAAGGTAGTGGTAGCTTCTGTAACAAATAAATCCTGAAATCTCAATAGAGGTTTTTCTAATTAGTGGACTGGGGGAATTTTCTCCCCACATTCACTCAAGGACTCAGGCTGATGGAGGTTCTGCCATCTTTAACATGCTGCTTCTAGTTTGCTCAAAGGATCAACACTCATCTATCAGAGGATTACATGAGATTGTTTTTTTGGCCAGGCCAGAAACCTATGTATGCTAATCTTGCCACTATTTCATTGGCGATAAATCTGTCATGTGCTGCTCCTGACAGAAAGGGAGGATGGGATATACATTATAGCCAAGTGCCCAGCAAGAAAGAAGAAGAGTTTTGCTAAATAGCTAAATAGTCTCTCACAGTCCCACAGACTTCACATATACTAGGCACAGGAGTTTGTTAGCATTTTTCTAGTTAGTAAATAGTTCCTTATTCCTAGGACACTTGTACAAACTACATCTTCCTTAGAATTGACCACCCCCTATATTCTTATCCCTGTGAGATGTTTTAATCTTCACATGGTTGACCCATTCCAAAACGTATCTTCCTAATTAAAAACACAAAAGTATTTCAACATAAATGTTCTTTACTGTCTACCTGCTAGTCATATTCAAGGACATGCATGCACCTCACTTAGCACATTTTTGTCATTAGAACACTTGAATTATTATTAATTATTGAATACTGCATCCTTTTTTTCATCTACATGCCTCTGGGAAATATTATTTCATTAAATAATAGAACCCTCTAATAAAATCTTCACTAAACTACCCTTCTCATTCCTGGGGGTGGTATCTGTACACTGTGCTGCCAAAAAAACCTAGAGCTTACCTCTACAATGTGAGGAACACTTAGAACACGAAAATTTTCTACTAACTTAACAAGACCTAAGGCTAAACTTTTCCACCCATACTTCTTGCTAAACTCAAATTAACCCACCAATAGCTGCTAAACCTTGGTCACAGTCTTGCTTTTTCTACATCTACTACCATGGTTAATGAAACATCAGTTTGCCCATACCTTCCAAAAATATAAACAATGAAAAATTCTTAGAACAAAACTGAACCTTTAGAACTTTGGACCATCTAATTACCTAGATGCCTTTCCCTCCTTTATCTGTCTTACAAAAGTTCTGTTATTTTCCACTACCATACTTACATGTTACACATTGTATGATGCCTCTGCTGCCCCCAGCAAAGCTGTGGGAGTGACTGCCTCCATCTTGTTTTCAAAGGAAGTCATGAAGAACATCAGTGCCCAGGAAGAGAACTGCCATGAGAGTGGGGTCACTTCAGACAGTCCCCACTGAGTCAATGCCCAGTGGAGCCATAGGGTTGGTTCTACCCTCAAGACTGGTAGAGCAACCAGAGTTCTATTCCAGCACAGAAGAGCTCTGGTGTGGGCTGCACCCAGCAAAACCAAGCAGGGATGCCTGGAGCCCTGGAGCCCATTTGCCCAGTAAAGCTGAGAAGATGGAGCCTCTACCCCACTGTGTCCACAAGGAGACCTCTGCCCCAGTGGGCCTCAAGGGCAGACAACTGAGTCAAAGAAGATTCTTCCACAACATTTATGTTTTGGACTTGTTCAGGACCTATCATTTACTTCTTCTTTCCTATTTCTTTATTTTCCAGTGGGAATGTCTTTCCTTGCCTGTCCCACCATTATATTTTGGAAGCACATAATTTGTTTTATTTCACTGGTTCACAACTGGACAAAAATTTGCCTCAGAATGAATTATATCTTGAGTCTCATCCATATCTGATTTAGATAATATTTAGATGAGATGTGAACTTTAGACTTCTAAGTTGATATTAGAACAAGTTAATACTTTTGGGGTAATTGAAATGAATGCATTTTACATTTGAGAAGGACATGCCTTTTTTGGGGGATGGGACAGAATGAAATGGTCTAAATATATCCCCTTAAAATTCATATGTTCAAACCCTAACCTCCAAGGTGATGGCATTAAGAAATGAAGCCTTTGTGAGGTGATGAGCTGATGAGGGCAAATCCTTCATGAATGAGATTAGTGTCCTTATTAAAGAGTCTGAAACTCCTCACCAATTAAAGCTGCCATATGAAGTTACAGTGAAAAGACAACTATCTATGAAACAGAAACCGAGTCCTTACTAGACACTGAATTTGAGGGTGCCTTGATCTTGGATTTTCAAGCATCCAAACTGTGAGAAATAAATTTCTGCTGTCTATAAGTTACCCAGTTCATGGTATTTTATTATGACACCAAAAGGATTAAGACACGTTCCTTAATAATTCTCTACCCCTTTAGATAGAGTCAATTTGGCTCCTGTGATGGATAGATCCTATGGACAAGGTCAAGACACTGGTATCTTTTCCTCTGGTGTTCACTTTCTATACATTCCCTCTTATGTTACAGAACTTGTGATTTGCCCCTCACCAAGGTGAAGAGGTGAAAAGATTTTTGCACATGTAATGAAGGTCCCAAATCACTTGCCTTTGGGTTAATCAAAAGGAATATTATTCTAGATGAGTTTGACTAAATCAGGTAAAAGCTCTTTTGAAAAAAGATATGAAGCACCCTGCAGGTAAGGGAAATATTCCTGCTGAACTTGAAGGAAAGTGTAGGTGACCCCTAAGAGCTGAGGGTCTCAGTACTACAATCACAGAGCCTAAATTCTAGCAGCTACCCTGTGAGCTTGGAAGAGGGCTCTGAGCTCCAGTTGAGGACTCAAATCTGGCCTCTGAAACTTTGAGCAGAAGACTCACCTAGATTGTGTCTAGATTCCTGAACCAAGGAAACTGTGATAATGTGTGCTGTCTTAAGTTGCTAAATGTGTGGTGATTTATTTCCAAGCACTGGAAATTAATGCAGAACCCTTATATATGTTCTCCTTATATTGTTTACTAACTCCATTACAACACTGGACATGAAAAACTGTTGCTCATCAGTGACTTTCTTCCCAGTGAGATTCCAAAT
Organism: Pan troglodytes; assembly: GCF_028858775.2. Taxonomy (NCBI): domain Eukaryota; kingdom Metazoa; phylum Chordata; class Mammalia; order Primates; family Hominidae; genus Pan; species Pan troglodytes. The sequence goes on from NC_072408.2 coordinate 88,324,050, forward strand.
TCCACAAAGGCAAGAACCATATCTCATTTATAAAATTCAGTAATCAGAACATATTTTATTTTTGGCTAGAATAATATAGATACACAACAAAATTCTTAGAAATTTTCCCACTATTCTAGTCTAAGTAATCTAGTCATTGGTTAAAAAAATATAAAATTAGAAAATCAAAAACTCCTTATTAAAAATCCAGGTCTCAGGTCTCAATAGCAGACATTAATGAATCCTTTTTTCCTTTCCAAGTACTTAGATATTAGACTAGGTATTTAGCCTTTTACATGCACCCCTGTAGTTTAAGGAAAGCCAATTAATCTCCTACCTTCAGATAACTCTTTTAGCTTGAGACAGCATTTTTTATTCCCCTAATCTCAAATGTCAGCATAGGGATGTGATTTCAGTGAATCTCTTACTTGGAATGCCAGAAACAGAGTGGTCTTTTTCCTGATAGTTGAGAATAAGGGTGCATGTGGCCCTGATTGCTAATGCAGGCCAATTTGTGGCTGTGAGCTTTTGCCTGTTTGGGGATGGAAATAATATCATGAACTGAAGAGCAGGGAAACACAATCAATTGTGTTTAATGACATGATTGAAGACCTGTACCACCATTGCTGAATCCTGCCTTATTTCTGGATTTGAGTCACCAGTAAATCTCTTTACTGTTTAAAGCCAGTATTAGTTGGGATTCTGTTGCTTTAACATATAGTCCTAAATGAGGCCATTTCTAAAACTATATTATCAAAGAATCACTAGGATTGGTATAAAGCAAACATTTGGTCATTCAACTAATTATTTACAGGATTTCAAATAGCTGAATGGACAGTTTTGTTAATACATCCTCATATTTTATGATTGTGGAAATAGAACATTATGACTTTTTAGATTAATGTTGATTTGTAAAGATAGAAGCAACAAATTTTTAAAATATTTAACATTTTTGCTTAGTATTTATCTCTAGCCCCTCAATACCCAGTGGTTCTGAGTAGGTTTAGTTTGCATATCATTGATACCTATTTTAATTGGTAGATACAGTTACTCATATATTAGAATTCTCATAACAGATTTGTACCTATGCTTCTAGCTGAAGGTATGACCTAAAAGTTAAAATACAGAATTATTCTCTGGGAGAATTTAAATTAGCCTTTGATCAGAACCAATAGGGTCACATAATACCAATACCAAGATGGTGGGAACTTCACATAATTGTAAAGTGGTGATGGCAAGGAGGATTAATTTTGCAAAATCCATGCCAATGATACAATAAAAATATTTGTGTCTTAATTTAGTCTTTGAAACATGTCATTTTCTTTGCCTTCAAGAATTCAGCTAATCAATATTTTATTTTAATAGGTGTCAGCACTGTAAAAGTAAGACACAGAAACAGACCAAGAAACCAGCATTGGGCATCTGATGCATCATTACTTTTCTTTCTTTCCTGAACCATTCCCACCATGCCACAATTTCAATCATCCTAAGAAATCATATTATTAATACTCTCGTCTTCCATTTTCTAACACTAGGTATTTACTCCTACTATATACACCCCAGGTAGCTCCATTTTATGCTTCTATTTAGAGTAAAATTCTTTGAAGAAGTTGTCTCTTCATTGTATTGACTTCCACTTTTCTTAGTCTCTTTCAAAGCCTTCTGACTAATCTTAGCAAGGTCCACATGAACACATCCTCCCCTCCCCCTACTCAAATATATGCATAGTTCCTTCTTTATTTCCTTTTTTGAGTTTTATGTCCAAATGGAACCTTCTCAGGTAAGCCTTTCCTCATACCTTCAGTGTTCCCTGCTTTATTTTTTTCTTTAGTGCTTAATGCTTATTTAATTACAATTTATTATACATTTCTGATGGACTGAATTCTTATGTTCCACCCAAATTCATATGTTGGAACTCTATCACCTAATGTGATGGTATTAGGAGGTGGAGTCTTTGGAAGGTAATTAGAATTAGATGATGTCATGAGGGTTTAGTGACCTTACAGGAGTCCTAAGAGAGCCTGCTTCCTGCTTCCATCATATAAGGACACAAGGCACCACCTATGAATGAAAATCTGCTGGGCTTTCACCAGACACCAAATCTGCTGACACTTTGATCTTGGACTTCCTAGCTTCCAGAACTGTGAGAAATAAACTTCTGTTGTTTATAAGCTACTCGGTTTATGGTATTTTGTTGTAGCAGCCTGAACGAACTAAGACAACATTTATAATCGCCACCAATCACTCCTACTAGAATGTAAGTTCCATGAAAGAGGGTTTTTTATTTATTCTATTAACCTCATTATTTCAGTTCCTAGAATAGTACCTACCCCTTAGCAGATATTCAGTATTTTTTGAATGAATGAGAGAGTGCCATTGATCAAGTGAGCAAAAATTAGGGCAGTCACCAACAGTAGACAGAGGATCTGAGGGTACATCTTGAAGCAGACAGATCAATTAAGAGAAATCAAGAACTCAGATAGTGATATGGGTAACAAGAATTCAGAAGCTCAACAAAATGATTAGGTAAAATGCACAGAATTCCATGTTACAGAATAGAATTAGATAAAGTGTCAGCTTTCTACTGAAGAAAATATCCGTACGCACTTTATATAGTCTAGAGACTGAATTTATTTCAAACCTGGCTGATTTATAAGTGGAATCAGGCAAATATAACTAACTTCTAGGTATGAGGGGAAATAAAACGAGTTCCTGACAATAGAATTGGCTTTCTATTCAAATTATTGAGTACATGTGTTCATCCCTAAGCAGCAATGCTTTATAATTGTCTATGACCACAAAATATAATTTAAGTTCATGAATTTATAAATATATTTACTAATAAATACACAGAAAAATAACACCAATATTAGAAACAATCTACAAATGTGTTGTGAAAAGCATTTCCATAGCAACATCAGAATAATTATCGCTATAATCAGCAGTAGAGAAAATGTGCTAAAGCCAAGCTTTATTTTTCTCAGAATCATGGGACTGCAGTGCTCACCCACACAACCGAATCAGCAGCATGAAAAACAACAGAAAATTATATTTTATGTATAAAACAGTAATTGAGCACTCTACAATTATATAGAAATCAATGAGTACAAAAAATAGATTAACAGCTATGAAAAGAGACAATTATGACATTTTTAGTGTCAGTAAAATGTATCATATTCTAATATGAGATTATTTTTCTAAAATTAATGCACTGTAGCTGGAGACCCAATTTTAGAAGAAGAAATGAAAGCTCATATCAAACATCTTAATTTGTAACTCATTAATGCAACTAGCATGACTTCATCTGGAATCAAGAAAGGCACAGTCTCTCAGAGTCAATGTGTCAGAGAAAAGATAAAACTGACAACCCTCAAGAGAATTATTCTTATTTTAATGGACTACATTAAACCAAAAAAATACTACAAAATACGTACTTTTCTGTGTTACATAAAGATATAAGCCATGAAGTATAAAAACAAAGTCATCATAGATTTCTATAGTCAATCAAAAAGACACTTGAGTCTATTTGCTAATATTTTATTTACTTTTTCAGCATCAAGTGATAAAGTAATATCTTAATTTTCTTGCATTTATATTTTTCTGCTATTTTCAATCTTCTATGAGAGAAGAAAAACCCAATCCAATAGTCCACCAGGAAGAAATAACCTCCCAAGGAGAATATAAGCTGTATATTTATTCCAAGTAAATAGAGAGAGAGGGAGAGAGACAAAGAGTGGCGGGGGTGGGGGGGGGGCAGTGGAAAGAGAGAGAGAGAGAGAGAGAGAGAGAGAGAGAGATCCATATACCAGGATTGCTCCAGGCACTAAAAATACAAAGGCAAGCAAGGCCATTTTTTGTTCAATGTCAGCTGAATGCCTTGAAAAACTGTAATTTTTCAATGGGGGTTGGCTAACTCCAGCTCCTCTGGTTAAATACAGCTGACTACTTGTTGCATGGTCCAGGTGCTAAATATGTTTTTTATACTTTTAAATTGTCCAGTTGGAGGAGAACAACACACATTGGGGCTACTGGAGGGTAGAGGGTGAGAGGTGAGAGAGGATAAGGAAAAATAACTAATGGGTACTAGGCTTAATACCTTGGTGATGGAACAATCTGTACAAAAAAAAAACCATGGCACAAGTTTACCTGTGTAACAAACCTGCACATGTACCCCTGAACTTAAAATAAAAGTTTTAAAAAAAAGATGTAGACCAACACATACAATGCTATAAACTAAATTAAGAAGAAAAAGAACTTTCAAAGATTATATGACTTATGAAAATTATATCAAATTCAACTTTCAGCATCCATAAAGATGTTTTATTGGAACACAGCCATGACCACCCATTCCTTCATGCATTGTCTGTCACTGCCTTTGAGCCACAAGAGCAGAGGTGGGTAGCTGACACAGACTCTATGACCTCCCAAAGCTCAAAATATCAACTGTCTGGCTCTTTACAGAAAATTTTGCTAACTACTATTGGGTTAAGCAAAGATTTGACAGATATTCAGAATACAAATGAACACAATTTTAGTATCCTGAAAATTTGGAGCTTCAATATAGGAAGAAATTTAAAAAGAAGGCAGAATTCTGTCAGAAGGTGAATAGAACTGAAATACTCTCTCCTAAGAGCCAAAGAAATGCAAGAGCCCATCTAGTGATGTAATAGCCTAGGTCAGGAATGTAAGCTTTGTGAACAGACCTGGAGTTTGTGAACTGCAAAATGCAGTAGAGCAACTTTTAAAAAAATTGTTCAAGTTTATTATTTTAAAAGAGGGCAAAGTGTGGCAACTGGAATGAACAGAAAAACCACTTGGAATGTCCACAGCTATTCAACTCCTGCTCAGCCACAATCTCTAGTTGAAAAGTCAGCACATCAGCTGAAAAGGGTACAGTCTCCTTAGTAGTACACAGTAAATAGTAAGCCTGGATAAGCCCAGAGAAAATTGAGGAGGATAAAAAAGAGAGAAAAAAAAAAACACATTCTATTAATATATGTGTTTAAAAAGAAATCTCTACATATTTGGAATATTATGTATTTGCAATGTTTTAGACATTCTGTCCTTATTAGAGATAGAAGTCAGGCTTGTGATTGAAATTTAAAATGATTTAGAATTGTGACTTTAAGCAGAAATCTTACTATGTTTGTATGCAGTATTTACATAATTAAGAAAACTCAGATTTCAATATATTATCTGATTTCCCTTTTAATTATCTAAGTTGTTTGACAGACAACATCATAATAAATTTTTTAATGTACTCTTAAACTTTTATAAATTCAAGATGCAGAAAGTTTCAATTCTTTGGTCTGAGTTACAAAAATAATTTCAATGCAATAACTTGAATTACTTTGCAACCAGTTTACTTATTCCCAGCGAATAGAAGCCATGCCAGTAAATCAAATTGGCAAAAATAGTACAAAATTTATTCATCCAAAAATACCTATTAAGTAGTTAGTTGTAATTTGTCTAGAATTCAATGTGGCACTACATATTCGAGATGAATGATAATATCCCTGCCCTTCAGAAAACTAAAGAATGGTGGAAGAGACAGATAATTAAATCACTAGGGTAGAAGTATGATAATAGTATAAATGGAGTGTACCATGAAATCACACATGCAGAAAAAAGGAAACAAAACCCAACATCAAGAGATCACAGAGGACTTTCTGGGTGAATTAAAGCTTACGTGGAATGCTGAATAAAAATGAAGAATCCCCTAGGCTATAAATAGATCACATTTAGTCAACTTACAAAGGACAAAACAAAACAATCATGAGGAAGAGAATGATGATAATTAATAACGAACAGTGATAAGGATGATTGAGATATTGGCATGTGAGGATATAGCAAGATATGAGATAGAATGAAAGACAGGGTCTACTGTACCAGGAACATTGTAGAATATTTAAAGGATAGATTTTCTTCTAAAGGTAATGAGGAGGTTTTAAAGATTATTTTATTTCTTTAAACAAGAGAGTAACACAGGTAAGGTACCCTTGACTGGAGTAGGACTGGAGGCAAAGACATGAACTCAAAGGCTTTGATAATAATGGTACTGGTAAGAAATAATGAGGACAGTAGAATCTGAAAATGAGAAATTCAAAGACCAAGGTTTATTAAATCACTTGTGGAAATAATTTCGAATTAATTTGATATTAATTAGAAAATAAGTATAATGGACACATTTCTTGATAAATGAGCTGCTCAATTCCTAAAAGGTCAGCATGATCTCAATGCAATCCATGGCTGCAACCCCTAACCACAACCTCTGGCCACAGTTACTTGAATCAAAAATTGTCTTTGGAAATAAAAACAGCCGTGACATTTGTTATACAGAAAACTTTTCACTTTGGTGGCCTGGCTTTAACAGATGAGCAAATCCAGTCAAATTAGAGATTTAAAGATTCCCACTAGCAAGCTGTAGACTTTGCAGCTGGAAGATTATATACCCTTGGGTTGTGGGGTGGACATTTTCAGATTTGTGCAAGCTGATGACTAAGTCTATTTGTAGAAATAGGAGGATAGGGCAGAGCAGAGAGAAAAAAGGAAAGTGAGATGAAAATCATATAGTCCCTGAGAGACTATCAGAGCAGCTCAGCTCCCAAAATCTTGCCAGTTGCCATGAGGTCAAGTAGTCCTTTCACTACCATCCTTGGATTTTGTGAGGCCCTTCAAAGCTTTACAATTTACTGTCTGTTCTTGATCTAGTTTACATGGGTTCCATTGCTCGCAAACAAAAAGGCTCTGGGTAGAAAATGCAAAGAACCACTAATGATATAGACAAAATACTATACAGTTAGAAATCTCTTTTACTCTACCTACAAAAAAAATTTTTTAGCTTCTCCTTGAATATTTTCAGTGACCACATGCATAACTGTTTCTGATTACAATCTATCCCATTTGCAGAATTTAGATATTTGCAGCTAATTCTTTTTATTATGATTAAATTTATCCTGATTCCCATTTTATTTTTAAAGCAAGAGCTATGACTCTTATTTGTTTCTTTGTTTTCCTCATGCCATAACCTCCTTCTCTTAAGCAGAGTGCCTAAAAATGTTTTTAAAATTATTATTTGCATTTCCCCTCTCAACATATTAACTGAAGCAGTTTTTCACTGATAGAATAAAATCCCCTTTATCTCAACCAAGAAGGCATCTTCATTTAACAAATATCATTTAATTTTTTTTTGTTAGTAATGTGTTTCTTATGTATCTGGTTTTTGGCCAAAATGCAGCTGTCAGTGCAACTTTGTATCATAATGTTGGTGAGGGGCACTTAACTTTCTGAGTAAAGTTTTAGAGCTCAGTTTCATATCCAGTGTTACCAATATCTTGGTAGAAGAAAGGGATTTAATAAAATGAAATGTTTAACCATGATGGAAAGGGCATTGGATAAAATGTTCAAAATGCATTTAGGTATTGAAATATATAATGGTTACAAATGACATCACAACGTTTTAATATAAAAGGATGACATCACAATATTTTAGTATAAAAGGATATTCTATAAAGGTACTCACATTCTCCAAAGATTACTTACGATTGTATAATTTATCAAATTTATGCATATATTTTTAAATAATTTGTATATTCAATGCCTTTCTTATCCTATTCTTTAGGCCTAGGTTATTTAAAAAAGTACAACCTAGAAGATCTCAAATTTATGCCAAATTAAGTGCTGGTAGATTACACTGAGTTACAGACTTTCTGCAGTGATTTTCCACAACTTGAAATTTTCCACCTTTGAAAATTCGTGAATTTTGGGGGGCAGAAACTGAATTTGGGTGCAAAAATTGCTCTGAATAAGAAATAGTTTTATAGTTATGAATATGTGAACAATGAATTAGAACTTATCAATGTTATACCGAAACTCCTCTTTGATTGTAATGGTTTTTAAATTCACAAATCAATCTATCTATCTATCTATCTATCTATCTATCTATCTATCTACCTACATATATATATATACACATTTGTGTATATACAAATGTGTATATATATATATATATGATAATTTGTGAATTATCAGGATATATATATATTTCCTGAAGTCACTGTATCATCCTAGTAAATTTGCACAATAATATCATATTTGTCTTTAAATTATCACTCCCTTGCTAGTTTTTTTACCAAAACAAAAAAATGAATGGGTAAAGAATATGTGATATATATACACAATAGAATACAATTTGGCCATAAAAACATGAAATCCTGTCATTTACAGCAACATGGATGGATATGTAGGTCATTAGGTTAAGTGAAATAAGCAAGGCACAGAAAGACAAATATTGCATGTTCTCACTCATATGTGTGAGCTAAAATTTTCCTTTCATGGAGGTTGAGAGTAGAATGGTAGTTACCAGAGTCTGGGAAGGGTGTGTGTGTAAAAAGAGGGAGATAAAGAGAGGTTGATTAATGGGTACAAACATAGAGGTAGATAGAAGGAATAAGTTCTAAAAGTCCATAGCAGAGTGGGGTGACTATTACTATAGTAAACAAAAATTTATCATGTATTTCAAAATGTTAACAACTAGAATATAGGACTTAAAACGTTCCCACCACATAAAATTGAGAAATTCTCAGGGCGATGGATATCCTAAATGCCCTGATTTTATTATTACATGTTCTATGCATGTAACAAAATATCACAGGTACTCCATAAAGATGTACAAATATTATGTATCAGGAAAAAATATTTTGAAACTCTATTAATGCATTTTCCCTCTTGGAAATTATACTGGTTTCTTTTTACTTTTCATTCTTTTAAAAAAGACTACAAGGGACCCTAAGCACTAATAATTTACTGCTAAACTTTGAGTTTCAAATTTAACTCAAAAATTCATAGCAAGGCACTCTTTCAAGAGGGAGAAAAAGAACTTTTCTAGAAACAACCCAAGCACACTTCATATACATCAAGAACCAAAGCTGAGAAGACAGTTCATGAAGTCAGAAGTGAGAGCAGATAAAGTAATTGCCACACAAGAACTCTTTCAGAAGTAGAGGAGGGAAGCAAGAAGATGAGAAAAAAGAGAGTAGTGCTGATATGCAAATGGCTTGCTCCCCAGTCAGTGTTGAAATTCTAGGGAGGGAGAAGATGGAGTAGTTTGAAAGATTCAGGTTGATTGGAGAAATGGATAATTAGGGGGAGGTTTCCTGCTTCCCCCAGTACAGTCCCGGCAAGTTCTAACATCTTCAGAGAAGTTCCCATTTTAGCAGGTGTTATGGCCACCATGCAACAAGAAGGTTTCAAATATGTGAACAATAAATTTGAACTTATTGTTATAGCAAAGATCTTCTTGGATTATAATGGTATATACATATATATGTCTCCATATAGGCAAAATTGCCTATATTGGGTGAAATGTTGCCTAGTTGAGTAGACATGAGAGCAGCCTCAGATGGTCTGGTACACTACAGCTTGGAGTATGAAACGTGTAGTTGAAATTTTAAGGGCAATGGACAGCAGAGCATGCACAAGAAGTTCTGAGAATGCTGGTGGATTTCAAGAGGACTGGATTCAGGAAAAGAGGGTTCCAGAGTTTGGGAACTCTTGATTATTGGCAAAGGCCAGATCTACAGTCACCAGCACTGGATTTCAGAACAACACTTGAAAGACAAGATGGTACCCACCATATCTCAGTGGACACTAGGTCATGATGCTCAATATCCTGAAAGGCAGAATCTCACTGTAGCAGGTGCCATGAGATCAGGTTGAGACACCTAAAATGAAGAACATCTAACTCAATAACACAAAAATACATACATTTCTCTGTCCTTCTAGATACTACCTTGGCAAGGGAGGAAGGAAAAAAGTTCATAAAACAGAACCACCCCACAGCAAACACACACACACACACACACACACACACACACACACAAACACACACACACACACACACAAAACTAGTGAGAGTGTTTCAAACTAAAAGAGACTGAGATCTCTTTTATGACACTTATGTGTTACTTTATATGAGGAAATGAAAGTTCAGGAGCAAGAAAATATTCATCATAGAAAACAGGAAAATTTAGAGGAATTTATTTTCTTTTATTTTTAGGAATTGCATGAAAATTTCACTTGTTATAACTATAACTTGGCAAACTCCTTCATTCATGCTGCCTTTGTGGTAACTGTATATATCTACCTTTTCTAAATAAAACCAGAATATAACACAAGGTAACATCTAGGAAGAAAGCATTAGCAAACCGTGCTATTAGCCACTTCATTAAATCAGGCAGGTCATAAAAAACAAGCATAGCCACATTTTCAAATTTGTTCCTCAGATTCATTTTCACACATCATCAAATCTAAGTCTTCAGTGAATACATGAGTGTTATAAATATAGTCAGCATCTCAGCCTGCAAAGAATACACTATGAGAATTAATTACCAAAGCACTTAAAATTCATCAAAATCACAACAAAGCTGACAACTATTATTTACTTCCATATCAGATCAGTTGAAGATTAACGTGAAACAAGATAAATGTATCATCTGTTCTGAACTACCTACACAGTAATCATCTCTGGCTCAGTATAATTTCCAAATTTCACTCTAACATACTCATGAATACTTAATATTACATATAGCCTGTATTTTATCTGAAACTTTCATGGTGCTTTACCATAAAAATAATCGCTTTCAATTATATTTTCCAAGCCATTCAAATGCCACACTAAGAAATATCAACAACCTTATTTTAGATACCAACGAAAGACAAGTATTGTTTCCCCAAATATCTTTATTACAGAAAATTAAAAAAAGAAAACTTTTCCTTAAAGTTCCAAAATTTTAAATTTTATATTGAAAAAAATCAATTTGTTCAATTTCCCAAAGGGAAACCAAAAAAAGTGAACAGCAAATTGACTATTGAAGATTAACCAATTAGTAATAAATATATTTATTGAGTTTATTGCAGATTATTCAATTAATATATACATGCTATATATATAGCATGTAATATACATATATACACAAATATATATACATAAACATATATATATATATATAGTTTTGAAGAAAAATATAAAATAACTTCTCCATTAGAAAATTATCTCTGAGATGTGGTAAGGAGAAGAGGAAATGAAGAATTTTTTTTTTTTAGGTTAACATGACATAGCTAGAAAAACACGCTATATTTCAAATATAGCAGTTAAGACTGATGGGAAAGTAAACATTTTTTAAAATTCATGATAAGTTCCCCACCGGTTATTGACAGGTTTATGGTTTTACGTTAGTAAATATTGATTTATTAAGTATATACTCTTTATAGAATACAATACAGCCCTAAAGTCTGAGTGGAAAGCAGAAGGAGAATTACAAAAGAAATGAAAAATAAGCATCTTCCAATGAAGCACTTAATTATGTATGTATGTTGTAGGCAAAATGAAAAATTTAATATGGAACACTTGTAGAGAAACCAGGCAACAGAAGATAATTCTTTGATGTGTTTAAAGTTTAAAAAAATTCTGCTGGGACAATTATGTAGTATATGAATTTCAGTATTTAGACATTGGACTTTTCCCATTATCTCACAAATCCTCCCCACTGGCAATGGAGACACCATCTCCTTATTTCAACACTTATAAGTAAAAAAGAGAGATAAATAAAAGAGGAGAAAGAGTTAAGGGAGGAAGTGAACAAAAAGAAAGTATGGCCCTAATTATAATCAAAGGCATCCAAAAATACAGAACTGAAAAATCAATTATTCCTTACTGTGTGCCTTTGCCATGCAATGCCAAATAAAAGAACTGAGTGTACTTGGATTCCCTCTTGCCCTTCACACCAATGTTTTGTGGACCACTTACTCATCTAACCTAATACCTGAGATGCCTCCCTTATAACTCTTGGTAAACTTAGATGTTCTCTACAGACCGCGTATTCTAATGTCAACATGCCTCAATTAGAGTGCATATCAAGACGTATTTTAAGAATCCCTTCTTCCTATTAGACTGTTAGTGAGTTCTTCGTTTTACCAATTTTTCCAGGGCCTGACACCAGGCCTGGCCTGCCCCATGTCTGACCTCTGCAAATGTTCAATCTGAACAAAAGATGAGCTCTAAGGGAGAAGAGAACTGGCTGGCTAAAAGGGATCTCAAGATGTAACATTTTCTTACTGAATATTCCCTAGATCAGTGCCTTCCCCGCAATCTTTTGGGGTTAAATATTTGATTTTGTTCAGGACACTAACAGTGGATCAATCTCTCAAACGTAGACTCACATTATCCATGTTTGCAATCTGATAATAAGCAAAAGTCCCAAGAAATGAATAGCAAACCTCACAGTATAGTAGGTGAGAGCACAATTCTTGGATTGAATTGAATCAAATGTTACCCCCACTAGGTTGTAATGTTAGAAAGTTATTATATCCCAATGAACGTGTTTCCTCCCTTGCAAAATAAGCATAAAAATAGTCACCTCAATAGTTGGTTGTGAACATTAAAAATGATAAGGTATGGTGAATACATAGCATAATTACTGCATATTGACAATAAAGAACAAATGTTCATATTATCATGACAATATTAAAGAAAAGAAGTTGTAGATCTTGATGATCAATCCATTCCTCCATTACATGCATGTTCATGGGTGTCAGACACTATTCTTAATACATGGATATATTATTATATAAAACATAATGGAGTTTAGGTTCTAGTGCAGATAGAAATAAGCAATAAAAATACACAATAAATATGTTTTATGTAACAGAGAGAAGATATATGCTTTGGAAAATATAATAGAGGATGTTCGGGAAGATTGGAAATGCTAAGGATGAGGGAAGGGGTATTGCCATTTTAAGTTGGGAAGTCCCAGTAGGTATCATAGAGAAGATGCTATTTCAACAAAGACTTGAAAGAAGTGAACATGTGGATATCAGGAGTAAAAGTATTTTATTATAGAAAACAGCAAATACAAGGGCCCTAAGGTGTAATGTACTGTTTTGTGGAACAGGATGGGGGCTGGTGCAGACAACATGGAGTGAACTAGGGAAAACATAGTATGAGGTGAAGTCAGAGCATGAGTCGTGTCCATGGGTCATTCTAAGAATGTTGGCTTCTATCTGGAGTAAGACAGGTAGTCTGGAGGGTTCTGAGGGCAATAATAACAAAAACTGAGTTTTAGCATCACTTTGGCTGCTGTGTTGAGAACAGACCATAGAGCGACCAGGGTAGAAGCATGGTTTAGGATATGTAGTTAGAGGACTATTGTAATAATCCAGATGAAAGATGATGCTCAGACCAGGGTGGCAGCAATAGAGGTGGCGAAATGTGGTCAGATTTCTGTATGGGTTATATTGTGTGAAAGAGAGAACTCAAGGATGATTTCAAGATTTTATACTAATCCACTGGAATTGAATTGTTATCAGTTAAGGTGGGGAAGACTCTGGGGGGGAGCAGTTGAGAGATGAAGTCCAAGAGTTCTACTTTAAGATACGTCAATTGAGATGCCTATTAGATATAGAAATGGAGAGGTTGGGTAGACATTTGCATATATGTGTCTGAAGGTCAGGGGAGAAATCTGGGCAGGAAATATACATTTGAGAGCCTTGGCCTACAAAATGATATTTAAAGTCACGAGGTTGGGTGACATTTGATGAGATCACCAAATAACCAAGGTCTGCATTTGCAGTATTCCAGTCTTAGGATGTCTGGAGAGGAAAAGAAGCCAGCAATGAAATTTGAGAAGAAACAAGTGATGTAGGAGTAAAACTTGATGTGGTTTTCCCACAATTAGCATCATTAGCATCATAGCAGACCTTGCTAGAAATGCAAACCTCTTACCCCACCCATGCCATAATGAATCAGTGGGGCCCAGCAATTTGTGTTTTAATAACTTCCAGGTGATTCTTATACATGCTAAAGTTTAAGAACCACTGCTGTAGAGGGGCAGTAGAATTTGGGGTAAAAATTAAGAATTTTAATTAATCTCCTTAAATGTTAATACAGTGTCACTGAACCTCTTTGAGGAATAACTCAACTAGATACAGAATGAAGCAGTCCCTCATTGAGCTCAAACTCAAGCACTCCACATTTAGATGCTACCACCCTTAGATTAATGTTTTCACACACTCTATATTTCTTATTTTCTCATTTTCCATTGCTGTTAGGTGTGATTGCTTAGAATAAGTTTTATTCCCTCAATTTGATTTCACTAAGTTCAATTTCTTTCCATTAAATCTGATTAAAGAAACTCAAATTTAACTAAGGTTTTAAACATCCAGGCATTATTAGCATTCCAGAAGAGGGGTTTGTTTATCTGCAAGAATTCCCACAATGTGGAAAAACAGAGAGAGAGAGGAGACAGAGAGAGAGAGAAAGAGAAAGAGAAAGAGAGAGACCAATAGATATTTGTGTTTATAGCCAATTTCAGGCAGATTCTGTACTTCTCACCAACTCCTGTTCTCTTGCCCTACCAAAGCAAACAAACCAAAATAAAATGACAGTTAACAAGGGAATAAAAACACCAAACCAGGGAATAAAGAAATAAATCTTTTAAAGTCTTCTTTAATATTTAAATAGAAATATTTATCATAAGACTTAGCAATTAAGAATGGAAAGAGCTATGTTTTATATCAATTCAACAACTGATTTGGGGAAAGTGATTTAACCTCTCAGAGTTTCTGCATGTTTAACGATACAAATGTGTACAGAAAGTAAATATTCCCTGTAAACTCACCACAAAGGCTGGGCTTGGTCTCTTATATGGGAAAATGCTTTGTCAGCTGAAGAACTAAGTAGAGATTAAATTGATATTAAAATAAATTTTTAAAATGTGTCTTTTATTAAGGGAAGAAACTTTAGGACAGGGAGAATTTATCAATTTTAAATTTTAAATAAATATAGCTCTTTAACTAGGAGTTTAAAAAATATTTCAAGGGAAGATTGCATATATATAGTCTTGATATACATTGTTGGCATTGTCTTATTGATACAAATGGAGTATTCAAAACAAAAATTCATATACTTAAATAATTAATTATCTATACTCAAATATTATTGCAGTTTAGAATTCTAAGCTATTTTGGCCTATTTAAATGAAAATAACATAGAGAAGAGTAGAAAATAAAATGACATACCCTATATCTATCATTAAGATTTAAGAAGTATTTTCGTACTGCTATATTATATTTAGATCTCTCTTTAGCAAGACAAATATGTCACAAAAACAATTAAAGTTGGTGCCTCCGCATTCCATTTCTCTTTATCTCTTTCCCCAGGGGTGCCTGCTATCCTGAAACTGGAATCTATTATTCCCATGCAAATTCTTGCACATTATATACATAGGTATATACTCATAAACAACATATATTATCATTATGTGTTTAAACATTTGCATAAACAACTTACTTTTTAAACATAACATTAAGTTTTAAAATTTATCAGTGTTGATACATGTTGTTAAATAGTCTTCTATTATAAGAATAAAACTATTTAGGCTCCTACACAGAATCAGTTAGGCTGTTTCCACATTTTTCCCCATATTATAAACAGTTCATTGGCAGGCATTTTCTTTTTTTAATGAGTGCTATTCAAATGAATTCAGCTGTGGGAAATTGTTCGTGGCTCATTCACATCTGATAATTCTGTTCATGGGCTCCTCCTCAACAGCTGTCCCTACTAATGCAAGATAATTTTATGTAAAATTAATGTTTCCATAAGAAGGCCTCATGAGAGGAGTTGTCTTCTGTGGTAGGAAGTCAAGAACCAAAGGAAAATCGTAAACTCTAAGAAGAAATATGCAACAAAGTAAATCAGTTTTGGTGATTTCCCAGGTGATTTTACAGGTTCTATGCCAATTTGGAAAATGTGTTGTCTTCTTTCGTTGAAAAATAAAAAAACACTTGTGAAAAAATTGTTACTGCTCAACAAATAGTTCTCTTTCATTATATTAATTAGACAAATTATGTCTTTAAAGCAATAAAAAAAAAACCCTGCTAATAGTTCCTTGAATATTTGGCATTTTTGTGATCAGACTGCTGGACTAAAAAGACTTTTATTTCTTGAGTTGTCTTCCTCAGGAGTTGACTTGTTCCAGGCTACAAGTGAACAATTCTGAAACCACTATACATGTATAATGGAATTGGACAATTAAGTAAATGGTGACTGATGCTGGGAGCCAGGCTTCTCATATTGGAGTTGGAAGTTACAGACAAGCAAGCTTTGAAGACTAGAATTATTGGTATATTACTGGATTAGGGTTAGAAACATCAGGATGAACTCATGTTCAGTTTAATATAGATGTAGATGGATACCGCAGTGAGCTGATTGGTGACTTCCAAAAAAAAAAAAAAAAGTATCTGTTCTAATCCCTGGAACTTACGAACATTACCTTATATGGCAAAATATGTGATTTAACTAAGAATTTTGAGAAGAGTTTATTCTGGTGTACTTGGGTGGGCCTTACATGCACTCACATGTATCCTTTAAGACAGGGCAAGAGAGAGCTTTGGGACAGATGAGCAGGCAATGAGACCATGCAGGCTGAGACTGGGGTGAGTGCAGATACCATGGAATGTCTAAAGCCACAGGAGGCTGAAAGAGGCAAGGACTATATTCTCCTCTAGGAGCCTTGGGAAAGGAGCATGGCTCTGCCAGCACCTCACTTTAGGACTTCTGGCTTCCAGTCTGTGACAGAATAAATTTATATCGTTTTAAGCTGCTGATTTTGTGGTAATTTGTTACCACAGGGCAGACACAGGAAACAAATAAAATAGATACATACAAGTTTTTATAAATATGTGCATATACAGGGGTTAGAGTGCACATATGTTTACTTTGCTCCATCTGCTGAGTGATCCTAGAAGTAATGGGACCCCAGTAACAAAGATAATGCTGACTAATATAACCTTAAAGTTTCCCTCAGCTGGACTAAATTTTAACAGACTTTTTCCTGACTCTAGGCTCCTGACCTCTTTTCTAAAGCTTTTACCTTAGAAAATTTGTGAATATAAATATTTCTATGTTCCTTTGAGATATAAATCTTTTAAACAGCCTCTAGCCAGCTTTATAGCCAGGAATGTCTTTTTCAGGAATCTGGAAGCCATTCCTTTGCAATGTAATCATAAAATAGTTTCCTCATCTCCCAGACTCTGGGAGAATGAGCCCCCAACTTCCTAGGGCATGATGGTTTAAGCTATAAAACTACCTTCAGTCATGAAGATCAGAGAAAGTTTACTTTTCCATTGGATAAGGAAAATTAGAAAACAAAAGTGGCCTAGGATTCCCCTATCCCAGCTCTTAAAATTTCTTCCGCCATTTGTTTTAAGGAGAATTAAGCTCAGATTAACTTGTGGCCTCTCTCCATGTCTGCAGTTGCCTTGAATGAATCTTCCTTTTACTGCTTTTACTGTTTAAATTTGCCAGGCACAGTTTTGGCTTTGACAATACCTAGAGCCTAGCTGTTGGTTTCTAACACCATTCTCCAATAAAAGAAATTAAAGATCCATGGAGAAATAGCTGATTCTAGGACTGGGTTGGGAAATATACAAGACAAGCCTGGAACATTTTGTAGTGCCAGAAGTGCTAAAAACAACAGCAACATAGCAATAAATAAACCACACACCAACACACACATAAACACACACAAAAAATGATGGGGTCTGTCAAAAGGACAGCAGTGAATAGAGCTCCTAATGACCAAAGTGTGCAAATTTTGAGCAACAAAAAAGGCAGAAATAAAGTAGTATTGTATTACAACTTAAAGGATAAAACAAATATCCATGAATCCATAATCACATAAATAAATGATGATATAAATAAATAAATGTGAAGAATATAGAAATCTTACAAAGGTTTGCAGAATTCAAAATAATTGATATGGATACTCTTCCTTAAGTAGGTGGAGCATAACTCCCTACTCTTTAAAGGTGGACTGTCAATAGTGAATTTCTTTCAAAGACAAATGGAAGGGGAATGAGTTCACAGAGTATGGACGTGGGCAGGAAAAAAATAACTTTATAGTGAAGAAACCCGACAAACACTTCCTCAGTCAGGTGATCAAGATTAAAATCAACAGTGATATGTAATATTGACAGTATGTACTCTTCATATGATGTGATGTTAATGGCACTTTACCTCTGTGGTCTTCTTCCCCAAACCCATAACTCTAATCTGATCATAAGAAAAATATCAGACAAATACAAGTTCAGGGATATTCTTCCCAACACGTGACTAGTATACTTCAAAACTGTCAAGGTCATCAAAAACAAGCAAAGTCTGAGAAACAGCCAAGATAAATATTATGTGGTATCCTGGAAGAGATCTTTGAACACAAAAAGGACCTTAGGAAAGAGCCAAAGAGATACGAATAAAGCTTAGACTTTAGTTAATAATAATATATCAACATTGCTTCATTAGTTCTGACCAATGTACCATACCAATGTAAGATGTTAATAACAAGGGAGACTTGGTGAGGGTATATGCTTTCTGTGCTATCTTCACAATTTTTCTGTAACCCTAAAAGTATTCTTATAAAAGCTTATTAAAAAAGAGATCTTTATTTTTGAGTTGATTTTCTCAGCAGATAAAGAAATAAGGTCCAGGTTTCCTACAAGAATGTTCATTATCTTCCCCAGAACTGATGGTTATAATCCCCAAGATGAGAATGTGCTCAGGCAGCATGGTCTTAATGGAGTGATAGTGTACCTCATGCCCAGTCTCCAGAGCAGTTTTTAGGCAAATGACTATTGCCATTAGGATGAAGAGGAGCTGTTCTAGCTAATGGGGCAGCCCAACATACTTCCAGCATAGCTTTTGGATGTCTCTTTGAACATTCACTTTGTTTATAATTATCTGACTGTACCTAATTTGATTCTACATGAAAATTTATACAATTATGTAATTATTCCATTTTAATGTAAGACTGAAACAGACTGTTACCACTATTCTTGAGATTCCACAGAGAACTGCATGCTTTTGCTATTAAAAGACCACTGTTGAAGTATTTGAATATTATCTCTTAGGAACTGATGAAATATAGAGGTTTCAAGCATTTCCATCAGCACACAATCATTCACAACAACCTTCTAGATGCTTATTTTCTATCTTTTCCTATACAAGGTGCTTCCAAATCACCGTCATCACTACTGAAGAATTCAAAGTCCTGAGCTCAAAAGCAATCAGAACCCATAAGGTAGCATAATTAATAGTATAAAATTTCAGTTAAATGCTTAAAGCATAGCAAACTACAAATAATATAACACCAAATAGAATATTATTGTCTGAATGAGGTAATGACTCATCAACTAAAACCACCTAAGATAGAACTTTTTGGTATCTGCTTTCTATTGGTACAATACTTTCATTCTTAATGTTTCTTATGGCTTCACAGGTTTTAGAAATAAAAGAATACATTTTCAGCCTTCCACAGTAATCAACACTTTCAAAAACTGAGATACACATATGCATGCTACACTAACTTACAATAGACAAGTATTTGGTTATATATTAACTCTCAAAGAACACAACTGTTTACTATTCCCTTTCCACAATTGTTAACAGGATGCACTTTCTTTAAATATAAAGTGAAGAAAAATCAGAAATTTTGCAACCAATATTTTCCTTCAGTTTTCTACTTTATCATCTTCTGATACCACCATACCCTGAGGCAGTTCTTGTTCTCGGGTCAGAGTTTGACCTGGGCCTCCACTAAGCAGTAGGATGATTATTCCATGTGCTAGAGTACAATGGAGGATAAGATGGGGGGCGGGTGCCACATGTCTAAAAAGAGTGCTGCTGATATACTGCTGCCAAACAAATACCCAATATTCCTCCAGTTCCCACACCAGTCCAGAATCCTGGTCCAGAATTTTCATATCCTTGTCCTGCAAAAGGACAGTCAAAAATAGAAGTTGCACCATGGCTAGAATTCTGCAGTCCTGTGAATGCAGAATAAAGACTGGGATCAGGGGTCCTGCTCAGTTGGTGAATTTCTGACAACGGTGGGAAATGCACAATACTCAGAATATGGTGGCATAGAATATTGACCATTGCTTAGGAACAGTCTATAAACTACAATGTAGAAGCACCACAGTGGTAATCAATCCACTGATGCCACAGGAATCTGCAGAGTACCACTAATAAAAATTATCTGAGAGGCCAGGCGCCATGGCTCATGCCTGTAATCCCAGAACTTTGGGAGACCGAGGCAGGTGGATCACCTTAGGTCAGAAGTTCGAGACCAG
Source organism: Pan troglodytes (assembly GCF_028858775.2). Classification (NCBI taxonomy): domain Eukaryota; kingdom Metazoa; phylum Chordata; class Mammalia; order Primates; family Hominidae; genus Pan; species Pan troglodytes. The sequence goes on from NC_072408.2 coordinate 88,344,210, forward strand.
CATGGCCAACATGGTGAAACCTGTCTCTACTAAAAATACAAAAATTGGCCAGAGGTGGTGGCATGTGCCTGTAATCCCAGCTACTCGGGAGGTCGAGGCAGGAGAATCACTTGAACCTGGGAGGCAGAGGTTGCAGTGAGTCAAGATCATGCCACTGCACTCCAGCCTGGGCAACAGAGTGAGACTGAGTCTCAAAAAAAAAAAAAAAAAATCATCCGAGAAAGAGGTAAAACTGTGGTGTTTTCCAGATTCTGAATTTCTTCAGGCCAAGTTCCAAGACCATACAACCTAAGTTATATTCCAAGCCACAGGAACCTCTTTGTACACACAGGTGTTCAGGGGATTCATAGCATTTACAGCTTACCACCGTTTTTTTCTAAATTTGTGTGCAATATCTAAATCACTCTCACATTCCCATGGGGTCTTTCCAGCCCAGTGTAGAGCTTGCAATTACTAGAGGCAAATGCAGGCTGTGGTAGTGCATGCTGCTGTACAGTTACACCAGGAGCTCCAGTAAAAGGAAAGTCACTTCTACAGTGTTTTAACATACATGAATTTCCCCGCCATAGAATTACCATGTATATCTAGGATAAATTTATTTTATTTAAAAACATTTCGGAAAGTCCCACTACCAATCGCCCAATTTGTCAATATAATATACCCCATCTATCACACCCACAGAGATCTTAGGTATAAGTAAAAGCATCTAATGAATTCACTATGATTGGTCATGCCTGAACATTTACATATTAAAATATGTGCTATTTATTATGCATTGACTTTCTCTTACCTCTTTTTTTTTAACATTTCAGAGAAACTGGGCTTTTAAAAAATATTTCTTCTTTAGATAGATCATGTTTTTTACGTGTTTAGATTTAGGAAGTAAAAGAGCATTGGCTTAGAAAGCAATGGATTTATGGTAAGTCGCAGCAGTTGGGCCCAGAAAGTGTGAGGACCACTTGTCCAGAGAACTTCTGATTCTCTGCCTGTCTTCTTCTCTCATAGGGAAAGAGTTAGCAGGACGTCACTTCTCAGTTCCTAATCATGCCCTAAGCCTGGCAGTGAGAAGGGTGGCAGATGCTAGGGGTGGGCGTACTGGAAGGGAAAAGAAAATAATATTTTCCAGTGCCTAGATTTTGGTGTTGGCAGGAAAATTATTTGCCCGTGACAAACTGCATTTATCTTTTATGGAAACTGTGCTCAATTTATGAACTACACTCACTTTAAATTAACTAGAAACCAAAGTTATATTGTGTAAATTTCAGTTGAATTCCAATTTTACTACCCAAAACTCCTATTGGTTAGTTATACATTTTACATAATATTGAATTCAGATATCAAAAGTCGAGCCTCAATCTCTCAATCTAAAACAAAATTCAGCACACTTCACTGTAGGGTAACAACTGTTAACTTATTGACTAACTTATTTTTCTTTTCTTTTTTTTTCTTTTTGAGACAGAGTTTTGCTCTTGTTGCCCAGGCTGGAGTGCAATGGCATGATCTCCACTCACCGCAACCTCTGCCTCCCTGGTTCAAGCGATTCTCCTGCCTCAGGCTCCTGAGTAGCTGGGATTACAGGCATGAGCCACTACACCTGCCTAATTTTGTATTTTTCATAGAGACGGGGTTTCTCCATGTTGGCCAGGCTGGTCTCGAACTTACTGACTAACTTTTAAATGAATCAGTGCTACATTTAATTTGAAGAAGTAACAAAGAGTTAGAGAAAAAACAAAGATAATTGGGGAATTGGGTGCAAGTCCACCATAATCTGTTGACACTCTATAAAAATTCCATGTGACTAATATTTTAACCAGAAAAATAGGAATAATGACTGTTCTCTAGAGCAACCATAACCAGTACCTAGAAAATATGTAATAAATAAGGAAATGGACTAGAACACTAATGTGGTTTTCTGGCAAAGAACTATCCTTACCTAAAAATAATGAGAAGAATATTCAAATACTTACTTTCCTTTAAATAATGAAAACTTTAATTCATGACTCCCATAGCTGTTGTTAGGATTTATGAGTGAAGTCACTAAACTAACATTCATTGAGCACATGCTAGGTAATATAGCAAGTGCTTTGTATATTGCATTTCAATCAGCTTTCCAAACAATGGTATGAGGTTATTGCTACTATATATCTTAATTTCCAAGCCAAAACTTAGAAAAGATCAGTAATTTTTCCAAAGTCTATATAATCAAGAAACACCAGGGTAGGAGATAGAACCCAAGATTGGTTGACTCCAAAGGCTATTTTTCTAAACTCTAAGCTCTATTTACTGCCTATAGTAAGAGGGGATTAGCAGCAACATTGGAATTTACACAGGGAAATACACGGGGAATGTTCGATCATCTAAGGCCTTCCAATAATTTTTCTTTTTTTCAAAAGAAAGCAAGAGCAAGTTTATTTTCTGTTTTAATTAATATTTCAAAAAAGTCCATCAAGAAGTCTACTTGTTTGAATTTCTAAATTTTCACATCAAGATTCTGATTTTTAGGTTTGTCCAAAGCTGGAGAATAATAAAGTTTGATATATTCACAACAATGTTTTCCTTTGTAGGTTTTTCTAGAGATGGGAGTCTCAATATGTTACCTAGACTGCACTTAAACTCCTGTGCTCAAGCAATCCTCTCACCTAAGTCTCTCAAGTAGGTGGAACTATAGACATGCACCATCCCACCTGGCTTAAATTGGGATATATTAATGTTAGTCAATGGTTCATCTATAAATGAATTTTCAAAAGCCTCATTTATAATATTTAAAGCTTGTATGTAAAAATGCATGTAGCCTTCAGAATTTGACGTATTTCCCAAATTCAATGTAGTGCCAGATGATAAAAAAATCCAAAAGAATGCAACAGAATAAGTATGTTGAATAAATGTTAAGCAGATTTTATTTTGCATTTAAAAACATATTCTTTTTGCCCATTTGGAATAGACATCATGATTTTAAACAAAGAAACTGCAGGTACTTACTATGGAACTATACAACTAAATATGCAAAGACAATATTTGTGTTATTTCAAAGCTTTCATTGGTAAGCTTTTTATTAGCAAAAATATAAGGAAGCTTAGTTTCCTGCAAGAGGAATAAATAGTAAAAATTAATGTCTCTGAGCCATAGTTTGCCTCCACACAAGCAGTGAATCATTTCTCCCATCTGTCCCAACCTGAATATATCCCTTAGAGATATCTGCCTTTCTGGGAAGAGCGTTGGCATGTATATTTATTATTACTTTCATTTATATACAGTTCTAGCTTTGCTGCTATCTTCCTAGAGCCTTCAGTTCTTCTGTGATGTTGAGTAAGAGTTATATGTTTTACTGGAAAGATATCAGTCACTATTATTCATAATTAGAAATAAAATCTTTGAATTGATTAGAAGATAATTAATGTATATTCTAAGAAAAAAATCTACTTTTAAGATACATAATGATACACATTAGAGACACCACAAGAATGGATAGAACTTTTGGTTTCTCTAAAAATATGACCTAGATGTCAACTAGAGTCTTCTTCATTTTGATAGTTAAATAATACTAACTGCTGTCCCCATATCATGGCCTATGGGAAGTCTAATGCATTCCTCTTTGATGCTTTTAAGTATACAGGAGTTTTCATTCTTGCAACAACCTGGTTGCTCCAATGTTCTTATCTCACTAAATCCTTGAATATGTCCTATTCCATTAGACATTCTCAAAACATCACTCACATAAGGCTTTTGTGTGCTTACGAGGTAATAAACAATAATCATAGATCAAATAGTAATATCCATAAATAATAGCAATCAGAATATAAGGCATTCTTATTTTAAGATTTTCTTTTTTAGCCATGTTTTCTACTCACTGGCAGGTCATTTTGCTGTCTGGCTGGTCATTTTCCTGCTGGGGTCTCTATTCTCTCTCTACATCCATATATCCCAATTAACATATTATATGAAGCTATTTTTTTAATCTCTATTTCCCCTCGTTTGACTAAACCATCCCCAAATAATTTTTATCTTAGAAAAACAAAAACAAAAACAAAAAACTAAGATTTTTAAGGTATATTCCAAAGCAAAGATAGCTTTCTTTCTGAAAGGACCCTTTAAATATTCTATTACAAAAACAGTTTAGTCTAAATATTGTCTTTAATCTCAAATAAATTGACGAATTACCTAGCAGGAGGCACTAGAGACTTAGAGTAAATGACAAAAATCTCTGCCCTTTTGAAACTCTGTCTACCTGGGAAAATGTACAAATGAAGAAGGTTACAGACAATGCACTAAGTGTTATAATAGAGTTGTATGGGTTTAAGGAGCAGGGAAAATCCGGGGATTAGAGGTGTAGGGGCTCACAGGCAGATTCACATAGAAGGAAACATCTGAGCTAAGACTTTCAGAATGAATAAGAATTTGCTAGGCACTTGGGAAATTAAGGCATTCCAGATCCAGGGAAAACATTTGTCAAGGCATAAAGATAATTTATTTGAAAAAATAGTAATTGGATATCTTTGACAGGGTATGTATAGAAGCGATGTGATCCAATTAGACAGAAGGTAGGGGATTTAAGTGATATATTTTGAAGGTCTAAGTAAGACAGGCTGTGGAAGTAAACAGTAGAGGATCTGAAACAGATTTCCTGTTGGGAGTTTGGTTTCAAGGAACTCAGGTTTCTGGTGGAGGCATCTCTGCAGAACAGCATTAAAATATCCAATGGTGATTTTTAGTTTGACATTTGATTTATGCTGATATTGATGTGCATAGGGGATGTTGAGGTTAGTTCTTTAGTAGAACTAATCAAAATAAACTCAAGGTGCCATTAAAACAGCAAAGGCAAATATGTCAATAAAGATACAAGGGGAAATCATTTAAGGGAGAAGACCAGTGGACTAACGACTGAACTCTGGGGGGGGGGGAATCTATATTTAATGGCTAAAAAGAGGAAGAATCTGAGATGGGAAGAGGTCTCAGAAGGAAATTGGAAGAACCAGGTGATAGCGCTTTCTTAGAATCCTAATGAAAGAATTCAAGAAGGAGGGAGTTATCAATGGTGATAAATGGTGCATTATGATGCATTGAGATCAAATAAGAGAGTAAAAAATAGTTATTGAATTTGGCAAGTAGAAGAACAGAAAAGATAGAGAAAGCAACTTTATTGGCATGACTAGGATAAACACAGATTACAGTGAGTGGAAAATGATCAGGCTAGATATGTACGCTCAGAATTTGGTGTTGCTGCCAACACATCAAGGTCAGACAGCAGGACTTACTTAGCATGTAGCAGATGTTCAATAAAGTTTATGGTATAACTGAATGAAAAGATGAATGGCAAATGAAATTCTGGGGTGAGCCATATCCAAAATGAAATATGAACTATATGTTTTACTATCAGGTGCTGCATTATTAAATTTAGTTAATTTCATTATTTTACAATACTATCATTTTGAAAGGAAGCTATTCTGTCATTAGAAAGTACAGTCCACCTTCCATGTCCAAACAGATAAAAAATATTCAGGAAAAAACAATTAAAAATATCAATAAAACAATTTAAAATACAAATAAAAACAAAGCGACTATTTACAAAGCACTTACATTGCATGATTTACATAGTATTCGCATTGTATTAGATATTATAAGCAATCTAGAGATGATCTAAAGTATAGTGAAGGATAAGCATCCATGGATTTTGGTTTCTGAGGGGTGAAATAAACCCCCCATGGATAGCAAAGGATGACAGTAATCTATTTTTGAAATCTTATGTTTTTATAGTTACTTATTTGTGTACTATCATATTTACTTCTGAGTGTGTGAAACTGTTATTTTAGAAGTGATTTTTGTATTGTATATATAAATGTCTTTTCAAATAAGCATATTTATGTATCCTTTTACCACCTCCTTAATTACTTACAATCTCTGTTTTATTCACTCATTCTCAAAAAGAACAAGGAAACAAGGTGATACTGTGGAATCTTATTTTTTATTAGATAACTACAACTGGATTAATTACTTTAATTTCTCTCTTATTCAAGATGCTTTTTAAATAAATGCCTATACTGAGGCCTAGATGAATATTCTGAACACAAAAATTCTAAGAAATTATTTCAGTATAACCAATTTAAAGAACTTAATTATTTAACTTACATAATTTTAATAGATAAAATTAATAATTAATTTAAAAACAATGTTTATATAATTTCAATAATATTTATCACTATTATAGTAACCAAAATAATATTATATAATAACGAAAATTATTGAACTTTAGAAATAAATGGCAAAATTACTTTATAAGGTTAATCAGAACCTCAGAAATTATGGATTGAAGAATCAACACTATTAAATATGTAAGCATAGAACTCTATGCAGGAGGAGAAAGTAAGAAAACCTTCTGGTTAAGTGAATGATTTCATATTACATTGTGTCCCCTTCTAAGTGTAAACTGCACTGTGTAATATACACATTTTTTTTTCTTGAACAGACTTAGTCATAACAGTTAATTACAGAGACAGGTATTTACTTTGTAAATATAGATGCAACTAAATTGAAAGTATTATTCTGGAACCAATGTATAGGTTTCTGACTTGCCAAACATGTTACAATTGAAATGTCAAGAAACAGTACCTTCTAGTATCTAAGTTATCAATCATGATGACTATATCAATAAAAGCTTATTATATGTTTGAACAATATAATGAAAAATATGAATCTTTTGTTATTTAATGTTTGGTGGTTTAAATATCAAAAATTCATGTGTGTAGCTTTCCAAAATGATGATAATTCAAATAAACAACTCAGTTCAATTAATACTCTAAATTCAATTTTTGACTAAATTTTACATAAGTGAAAACGTAGTTTCCTATTTAGAAGATATGATCCCATTCACGCTAAACAGTAAAGTAGCTTTAGTCATTTTTGATGATGTAGGTTACCCAGAGAAGCTATATTACAGATCTATGCCACCTACACTCAGTCCATCGACAACAAAACAAGCAGTTGTAATGTAGCCTATTAAAAATCAAATAATTAATTCACATTTTTTCCATATAATAAATAGTAACTGAGTCCTCTGCCATTCACTTTGCTCATCACTGAGGACACAGAAATCAAAGACCGATTTTTTTCCCCCTAATGAAAGAGCCACAGTTCATGTACAGAATGTGGTATGACAGGAACACATGGATACATGAAATTCCAGAGAAGAAGCATTAATCTCACGGGCTGAGAGGCCAGAGAAGGTATCTTAGGCGAGCTGTAATCTGAGCTAAGGTTTGAAGAATGAATAGGAGTTAGCCAGATAAATAAGGGAAATAAATTGAAGCATTCTGAGCAAAGGAAATAAAAATAGGAAAAAAAAAAAACAAGAAGCATTAGAATGTAAGTAACTCAGGAATACATTAACAATTAAAACTGTGCCTGTAATATTAATGGTGGTAAATTGTATTTTTCAAAGATGGATACCAGAAAATATCCTATCTTTGCATACTCTTTTGAACGTTAGCTTGTCCTACTCCCATCAAGATGAAGACTGGACTTCATTTCTTTGAATCTTAGTAGGCCCTGTGAGCACTTTAACCCATAGCATGTGGCAGAAGTTGGTAGAATAAAAGACACAAGCATAGCACTTCAATTACCTAACAACTTCTACCTTCTGCTTCTTGTAGCCCTAATCCTGGACCTCATGTAAGAAGTTCAGGAACCACAAGACTCTGCTGAAGAGAGGGGCCATAGAGGAGCACTGAGCTGCTAGACATGTGAGTGAAGAAACCATCCTTGCTTGACACCAGCCCATCAAAGACTTTGCATGATGCTAGTCCCATCTGCTTTCCAATTGGAACTGCACTGAGAGACTCTGAGTGAGAATTATCCAATCAACATCCCGGTCAGAAAAAATAGTGATAAGGTGGTGTTTTAAGCCTCCATATTTTGGAGTTTTTGTCAACAACAGTAAATAACGGAGATATAAAGTGTCTGTTTTGATGGTGATGATGGAGTAGGTGGTAAGAGCTGGATAAGGGACTTGGAACCAGATTAAGAATGGTTTTTATGGCATTTAAGATTTTGGTTTTAGTTTTAAGGGCAATGCTAAGGCAAAAAGAAATTAATTGATTTAATACAACTTTTTTTTTTTGCTAGAAATGGGGATTTGATCCAATTTATACTAAATATCACAATATAAATTAAAAGAGGTGAGCACTAGAATGAGGAGACTCAGTTGAAGGGTGCTTCAGTAATTGAAGTAAAAATGATAAGCCTGAACTAAAATGGCAACAGTAGGAAGAAGGGGATACAAGTGATGTCAAGATTTACCTAGGAGATAAAATTTGTAGGACTTGATCAGTTGTATAGGAGAGATGTAATTTTAGGTACTTAATTAGTAAAAAGTGATGGCAACTCAAATTTTCCTAAGCCAAAGTGGGATATGTTTTCAGGATAATGGTGCTTCTCTTGGAACTCAAAGACTGGGATGTGTCTGGGTCTCAGGGACAACTGGAACTGGGAACCGAAATGTCACTTTCCACTTTTTAACTCTGCTCCTACCTAAATCTTTATTTTCTTTCTCTGTACCATGGCTTCTTCCAATTTTCTTATTATAATGGAGGAACACATGGCCTCCATATTGACCAAGATTTACATCTAATAGTTTTAAGATCCAACAAAATCTACTATCTCTTTCTCAGATCCAGGAACAAAATGTTCAAGAAATCTTCTGATCAGATATTTGAGAAGAATTGATTTTAATTTGCTCATGTCCTCAAAGCAACAAGGGGAGTTTGAGGTGTAGTGAATAGTTTCTTAGAAGAACAACGATTGTATTCCAATTAAGGGAACATAATTCTTGATCCTAGATCAGGTGGACATTTATAGTTCTGGGATTTGAAATATAAATGTTTTCTGAACTAAAAAGGTATACAGTTATTTCAGCACAAGAACTGAAGGCTGTTCAGAAATGTATACCAAAGTTTTTCTTGTTCAGTACCATGTGAGATCATTTCAAACTCTCAGTAACAGAGATGAGTCAACCTTCTAATAAGTATTGGTCTTCTCTTTCTCTAAAGATAGACATTTTTGGGGGAATAGGATCTCAGAGTACAGTTTGTGATCAAATCTCAAAAAAGTTTATTGCATTTACAACAGCATTTTTCAAAGAGAACACCTCTAAATACGACACACAGTTTTGTGGTCACACGAATCCTCAAAGTGCTATATTTTATGTCTGCCTTCAAGGTATTCACTATATAGATTAGAAGATTAAAAGCTCTAAGAAATCTGTAAACACACACACATGCTTCTAAAACTAGTATTTTCTAATGTATTTGACAACCTTTTTAATAGTCTTTCTAATATCCCATATTATATGTTGTAGGAAATTCATATAAAGTAATATTGATTTAGATATCTAAGTCCATGATTTCAAAATGGAAAGTTTTTGTCCCAATTTAAGACATATGGTATGTAATATAGCATAAGATATAATAATGTATATAAAACATCTTCACTGATACTCTTAGTCAAATGACATTTTATTGATATAACTTTAATTAATGAATGATGTTGGCACATTAATCCTTTTCTGTTTCCCAGTAGATATAATGCTTTATTATTCTGCAATTCTTTTTTTTTTTTTTTTTTTTTTTTTTTTTTTATTATACTTTAAGTTTTAGGGTACATGTGCACATTGTGCAGGTTAGTTACATATGTATACATGTGCCATGCTGGTGCGCTGCACCCACTAACTCGTCATCTAGCATTAGGTATATCTCCCAATGCTATCCCTCCCCCCTCCCCCCTCCCCACCACAGTCCCCAGAGTATGATATTCCCCTTCCTGTGTCCATGTGATCTCATTGTTCAATTCCCACCTATGAGTGAGAATATGCGGTGTTTGGTTTTTTGTTCTTGCGATAGTTTACTGAGAATGATGGTTTCCAATTTCATCCATGTCCCTACAAAGGATATGAACTCATCATTTTTTATGGCTGCATAGTACTCCATGGTGTATATGTGCCACATTTTCTTAATCCAGTCTATCATTGTTGGACATTTGGGTTGGTTCCGCAATTCTTGAAATTGATAATTTATAAATCTTAATAGGCACAATTTTCAAACAGTGACAGACTTTCATGAGGAGAAAAGAAATATTTAGTCATAGGTTTGTTTAAATTAATATTTTCACCATTTGGGATGACAAAGCACAAAAAATTACAATTTCTTTTTATAGAGGATAAGAATAAAATTAGAGCACAAATCTGTAAGTCAGTAAATTAATAGAGTTGAGATTTTTAAAACATCTAGTATTTTAATGCAATGAAGAAAAGAAAACATACAGAATCCCACAACTCATGTCTGCAGATCAATAAAAAGGTACAGACTTGATACATATTACTGCTATGCTTCTTCTGGGTACTTAAATATGGCTCTAACAAAATATAATAGGCCACTGTCAAATTCAGTGTTTTCTGAACCTTGTCGCCCATCAGGATAATTCAGAGTTTTTAAAAATAGAGACCCGTGGGGTTTCATCCTCTAAATTAAGTGTTAGTTGGGATGGAACTAAGAAATGTTTATGTTTAAAAGCATCTCTGGTGATTCTGACATCACTGGTCTGTAACTAGCCATGATATGTGGGAAACACTGGACTGGGTGTTCCTGGATCATTTGGCTACTATTTCCAAATACTGTAAATACTGTGTGTTATATTATATATTCCAACTTTTCAATTATCTTTACTTATTCATCAAAATGAAATGTTATTAATTAGACCAATACTTTGAAGTGATGGTAGCCTAATAATATTCCTTGATAAATGCATGGTGGTCATTTTACCAAAATTAATCAGATGAATACATAAAAGTTTATGGCTGTCAATTGAATAATACTTCTTATCATGAATAATGCAAATGGGTTTATTGGGGTCCTAACATTTTAAACTACATACATGTCAAACTTAATTAACTCTGCTTTTATAACCACCTACAGAATGTCTTACCCTTTTTTCATGCACATTAAAAGATGCAAAACTCTGAACTGTTTTCCACAAACTAACATAACATATATAGGCTATCTTACAAGTGAAGGCTAATTGCTAAAGGTGAGATTAGGTAAGTTGAAAAGTGGTGCTGGACATCAAACAAGTGGGAAAATTTGTGCAAGTTTTTAATCAATATTTTGATAGGTTATTATAGTTCAATATATCTACCCCCTACATTAACTTCTGTGGTTGTGGAGTATAAAAAAAAAATCAAGCAAAACTTTATCAGTGATAATCAACCAATTTAAGAGAGAAATTCCACATATGGCCTAAAACCTGGGGGCTACCCATTGTTGGGATCCTTATTACTGAAATTCACCATCAATCTAATAGAAGCTAAAATATAAGATGTACATGAGGACTGCACATCTTTCACTTTTTGCACTTATTTGCATTTTTAATCAGCAAGAATGTTGAAAATTAATTTTTATTTCAATAAAAATTCAATATTAGTTTCAATAAAAGTCAAGCTGTTAATTTCTTAACTGCTGAAAATATTTTTTAAAATATTTGTAGAAGTGATCTAAGTTATCTTGATGACTGGCATTTTTTTTTCCCTCAATGAGACCATCAGCAGTAAAAGGAGGAATTAAACAGGAAGTATTTATCAGGTCTCATTCTTATATGCTTTTACTGAAGTGTATTTCTCTCCCTGATCAATAGCTATGCATTAGAGAGGACAGATATAGATCTTATATCTATACACACACACACATACACGTATACATATATATAAAAATACAGATATTATACGTATGTATATGTATAATAATATAAAGAGTAATTTCTAAATAAATATTTGTCTAGAAATTTGACTGAACTCTGTGGGTGGAGGGACAAGATCTTTTATTCATCATGATATTCCCAAATCCCAGTTTCTGATAGAGTAAAGACTCCCCAAATCCCCATATCTTAAAGGGATATTTATATCCTTTCTATAGAGGCATCCAATTTCAAACTTACTTTGGTTAAAATCCCTGCATATTTTCTTTCCCATTGACCAAAGTGGAGAAGTATCTTTAAAACTGGTCAACCCTAGCAAGCTATTTAATAGCTACAGTGAATGCTTTCTTACTCAAAGATCTCATTATTAAAGCTAACAATTGTTCCAGGAATCAGCATTATTTCAGCAGTTTTCACCAGCTATCTTTAAAACTAGTCTTTGTATAGGTGAATAGGTATAGAAATTTCCTTTCTCTATAATTTAAGCTAATTCATAAAAATACACTAAGCTAGGTCATTACTCAGAGTTAAATACTTTCAGATTATAACTGAGCCTTCTCAAATTAAATGGCATTTAGCTCACTAAATGTGTAATTTACTTAAAAGTATTAATAGTCTTGAGAGAATTAGTGCTTATGCTAAAATATAATTACAAACTCTCTGGCCATAAATTATTTTTCTAATACCATCTGAGACTCAGAAAATGTGTCTAAAGGCATGCCATGGCCTAATCTGGGTAGCAAAATTATAGGGGATTATCTCTGGAATTGGTGGTCCTGTCTCAAGTCTACCATTATAATAGGGAAAGTAATGTTTAAACAGTTTTTGCATTATTCTTGTTCTTAAGATACTCCATTTATACTCAAATCACCCTAAAAAGATAAGAATCTATCAAGTTTATGAAATAAAACTTTCTGAATTCCCAGGTTGTGGCTCATTTCTCAAAGGGGATGTAGATGACTCATTCTGCCTAGTGTATAAATAATATCATTGCATAATGCCCAATTCTTCTAGCAACTAAGTTGAAATACATAGAGAATCATATTCATGCTTTTCCACATTTTCTTTGTACTTCTCAAGTTGTGGAGCTTGGACTTAAGCCAGTACTTAGAATGAATGGAGGATTGATCAGTAGTTACTGTGATCTACATTTCTTTATCCTAGGGCAACTATATTTTCATACACATTACAATTTGATACAAGCTTGCTGACAATAATTAGAAAATTCAGGCAATCAAAATACAAATAAATCAATAATAGTTACACTACCTGGAGAGAACATTCCCGTGCTTTCACATGGAATATAGGATGGCCCTCGCACATTGGTGGTAGTGGAGACAGCCCATCCCAGTGTGATCACAGAGCTGTAGAACAATGCACATCAAAGAAGCCAGAACAGCAGAAGGAGTTAACAGTCTCTCAAAGGATTTGTTTAGGAGGACTTCCAAGATATCTACAGGGACTTGAAAAATACTTGAAGAGGTGGCTACGTATTTCTGATCCTGTAATGGCAGGTGTGGGCAGAGCTGGTGAAAAAGGGATTACTACTTTCTAATTTCCACTCTGGCTGGAGTGGCCTGGGGAAGCACACACTATAATATATGTTATGAATATGTGTGTTTTTCCATGCTATATCACACAATGGCATTAGTGTCATTTCTAGAAGAGTGTATTGTGTATTCAAAAGGCCAAAATATAGTCCCTTCTAAACTAGAACAAGTATAATACTTATTCTGATAAGTTCTTGAATTACAATATATGGCTACTTGGCTAGCTTAATCTATTTTCTTAAATTCATTTCAGAGTTAATAGCCCTGAAAATTAAGAAATCTTTGAACCATCTGAAAAAGACATACTTTGTGCAATAGCTGAAACAATTTTAAAACACACGGAGAAAATACTACCCTTCATTTATTTAAAGGAGTTAAGAATTGCTTCAAGGTACTCTAACTGATAGAAAATGTGGGTAATATCAGCTAATCATATTTCAACAATAAGAGGGTTAAAGGACCTTGATGCTCATTATTAAAAAGGAATGTGGGTGTGGTAGAAACAGCGTGTGCATTTGCACGTGTGGATGCATGTTCATGCACGTGCATGTGTGTGTGTGCACATATAATAGTTAGCAAGGATATTATAGGACAATAAAACATGACACAATATTGTCATTCCAGAGTTGTTGTGTGTTATGGGTCCTTCAAAGGACTCAAATTTTATTTTGTTGTATTCTATTGGGAGAAAAATAATTTTTATTCCAAAGCTAAGTTAATGTTTTCATGTTGTGTAATCAAAATGATGACTTTGATCTAATGAGATTTTATAAGCACATTAAAAATTATACCCTTATAATTATAAACGTACCATTAGAAGACTCTTTTTCTTAGAAACTCCATTATAAACTTAAGAATGGGTTCAATTGCTATTGTGTCAAGGATTTCTCAAAAACATCAAAAGGAAAACTTTTTTATATTTAGGTGAGATCTTGTAAACCTCTTTGAAATTATAAATGCAAGATACTTATTAAGTGATTTTACACTTCATTTATTTTTCTTACCCAATGCTTTTTACATGATGCTTAGTTGTTTTGTTTTGTTTTGTTTTTTTGCAATCTTCTGTCTCATTTCCCCCAACCCAAATAATTTGACACACATCGTTTCAAATAAATTAACATCCTATCTCAGTGGACTCCTTTGGCCAAAATAGAAAGTTCAAATCCTAATTTGTGGGCTGACACATGTGGCCTCCTCTATCCAAGATATAACACGTTATTACACTTTGCACTAACAGACACTGAAGAGCTATGAGCCTTCTTTCTTATTCTTGTCTTTTAAACTGAGGTTTGAATTGACGTATACCTGTGATCCTGAATAATACAGGTACTGTAGACTGGAATGTAAAAGAGACAAAAATAAGGTCCAAATGGTACAGATACTAGAGGTAGTGTGGTAAAGGTGTTTAAAATATTATCAAAAGTACGGGCATGTCTTTAAAAAAACAGAATTGTGGTGGGGGGTATGTGTGTGTGTGTCTGTGTGTATGTGAGAGAGAGAGAGAGAGAGAGAGCTAGAGAGAGAGACAGAGAGAACAGGCAAAGGAGAGAAAGAACAAATCCTAATTTAGCTTTAGATGTAGAACTATATGTGAAAGGTGGTAGGTAATCATGTCATTAGTTTTACATTGTTACATGACCTCACCATCTGATTGTTTTTATAGAAATACTAGCAGAGTCATATGTGTTTTAAAAAAGAACTAGGAGAATTCATTAGGATGACTTACTTCTTTCATAAATAAAAACTGGATTGACTTATTTAATAAATGTCTTGTAAGAGCCCATGTGTCAGGCAGAAAACCAGACTCTCTCTCAGAGAAGACTTCTTCAGATCTTAAAATTTTGGTCTAAATATTTTAACTGAGCTTAAATGTGTTCAAAAATTTGCTTTTACTGCCTTTCAACATCATGTAACCCTAGATTTATAAACACAGAAAAGCATGGAATAGAAGAAAAAGGTCGTATTTGGAATCGCAGAGATGTAAGTCTATTTCTCAGCTCTAGTACAGGTGCCTCTGATTCTATTAATATGGGAATAAGTTATTAATGAACATACAAGCTTAAATTTATAAAATTTAGAGAAATAAATCTATCTGAAAACAGCTGATAATTTTTAATCTATTGAAACTTCTGATCAGGGAAGAATAGATATCAACAAATCACCTTTTATGCAAAAGACTTTCTGCCCACGTTTTAAATCAATGAGCTTTGTTCCTAAATGAAAAACTAATTGTGTATGTACGTGTGTGTGTATTTATATATAATCTTAGCTATTTTATGCAATGATTTACATAACTCACTAAGTTTAAAAGTGTAATAGCATTCCAAATTTTTTCCTATGATTCATTTAAGATAACAGCATCTATTTCTATTGTAGTTTACATGGGAAGAAAGAAAGACCCAGGCTGTGTATATGATATGAGATGGCAAAGAGCAAACTTCATGAACAGAATATGCTGTCTCCTATGTTCCACTTTTCCCTTATGATATTGCAGCAAATTTAATCTTACTAGTTTGAGACATAACATTTCAATTAGCATAGCTAATAATTTAGAAAAACAATTTTGGAGGCTTTTTAATATGATAGGCAACTATGATAGTATAAGTAAGAATTAGACACAGTTCATGCTTCAAAAACTTACAGTCTCTCATGTGAAGCAAATAGAAATACAGTAATGAATTAATGAGGTAAGTGTAGAGATTGTGATGTGCCAGGGTAATACAGGAGGGAGTCCCCCCCCAAAAAAAAACATTAAGCAAATCTGTTGGTATGTTAGAAAAACTCCTGTCCAAAGGGCTCATATAGCTATCTTCCTATTACTTCCCCTCTCTCTGATAAATAAATTTTATATTCTCTGGAGTGCTGTCTGGGGTAATTTTACAAATCACTTTTTTTAAATTATAGCATAGGGTTCAGATGGAATTAGTAACAGACGCAAGCTGCCAACTTCGGTTTCCTATGTGAAAGCCACTTGTTCTCAAAGGGTCTCCACTTTCTAGGCTTGCTTGGTTTTTGTTTTCTGAGTCTGGTTCAAACTTTACCATATGTTCTTAAAAAAATTAACTGCTTAAGAGTTGATTTATCTTGTCTGCATTGAATAGCTTATTATCTTTAACCATGCATCTACCTGGAGTATTCTTTTGATGAAGTTTTACCAAACAAAATGCTAACTAGACTTTCTTTTAACCTTAACAAATACTTCATGTTCACATTTGTTTTGCTAATGTCAGAAAACAGGTATCATCAAAGATAAAAATCATTTAATAAGTTAATATTGACAGTACTTCTTTTATTCTAAAGTTTTGCTGTCTCTTAAAAAGATAGGCCTTTATGTTTTTCAGATCTAGTTTTATAGGTCTGTAACAGATTGTCTGTTGCTAAGCATTCCAGAAAAAGAAATGTAACTTAGAGGGTACAAAAAGAAAATTATAAAATCCAGTGAAAGAAACATAAAAATTGAATACATCTAAAAGTAGTAAGTTATAAGAAGAATAAATTATGCTACTTTAAGCCAAGGGTTAATTGTCTTGATGTTCTTTGAATATAAAATTATAATTTAAGCCAAAAATAATTAGGCCAGTACATAAAATGAAAATAATTCTGAAAATGGTACCCTATTATATTTACTGCCAAGTGTTTATTTTTATTCTACAGATAGTCACAGAGAAAACACTATTAGGGGAAAACATTGAAAACTTACATAGTTAGAACTGAAGATGATAGGTAAATAAGTTTCACTGAGGAATATTTCAAGAACATGTAGGCATTTTGTAAGAGAGTATGTTGAATGTACAATAACTACTTACAGTGAATATTTCCAATAGGATAATATAACATTCATTCTTTCAGGATATTAGGCAAGGAAAGATATTCTTGCAAGTCATTGCCAATGTCAATAGACAACGAACATTGTCTAAACAGAGATGTCATGGCCCTCATTTTTTGTCTTTCTTTTTGAGGAGTGAATGTCTCCATCTTGTCCTCTTTTCTATATATATGTTCTTCTTGTTTTTAAATTATCTTTCCTAAGAAACTTCACTACATATTCCTGCCCAAGTATATCAGTTTGTCTATGTCATTGCTTCTGTCTTTTATCTCCTCTGGTTTGTGACTCCACTACTTAGTCTGGGTCCCCCTTTCTTCTGGCATCTCCACTAGATCCTGAGCCTGAACTTCAAACATTATACACTATTGACGGCACTTAAGGATTTACTAACACGTGCTTTTCATACATGTACAACCTCTGTTCTACTGTCTTAGATTTCTCTTTTCCACAATTACCCTTCTTAAAGAGGTAGTCCAACTTCACTGTTTCCACTTGCTTTTCAAGTGCAAAAGCTTGTGGAACTTGCTTGTGGAAAAACGTGTTTACTCCATACTCATTGCAATCTGGTTTCCTTTTTAGTGAATTAAATCCAAAATCCTCTTCTTAGTTCACATCTAATCTTTTAAATATATGACATAATATGTGACATAATATGACTCAAGAACAACCCCTCTACTCAGCATGGAGGTCTGTTGAGAAAACAGACTACAGCTCACCAGAAGAAATCAACACATGCTGTTAAAATCAGCTAATTGAACTGCTTTACTCTAAATATAAATGTCTTAAATCTTAGCATCTATGATGATACACTAGTCAGTCGTTATTCATTAATTTGTGTATTTAAAAGATATAAAGCCATTATCATGCAGCAGGCATCATTACAGATGCTAAGTTATAAAGCTGAGAATCATATGGTCCCAGCATTTGTGAGGGGAAAAAGTACACAAATAATTGTAATAAAATGTGTTATGCTATAATAGAGATATTTGCCATTGCAGTATGATATCATAGAAGATGAGTCACTTACAAAAAACCTTTAATACATATCATTGTGTCCAAGTATAAAAAAACAACAAAAAGTATTCAACATAAATCTTTTTATTTAAAAGGGAATAAAAAATTGGCTTCTAAAGATTTTTGTGTGAATGACATCAAACATCACTCACTCATTTTGCAAAATAGACATAAGTATGAAAAACAATTATTTTGAATGTATTATTAATTCTGATTAACATTGTACATAGAAATCATTCATCTTCATTGAACATTCATGACATTGATCATTCAAATAGCACTTCAAAAGCAGAGCATTTGAAATGAGAAAATTTACAGAACTATAGATTTTTCAAGCTGAAGGAAACTTAGAGACTATTTGGTCCACACTCATCATTTTACAAAGAAGGAATTGATGCTCTGGGAGACACTTGCACACAAATTCTCTGAAGCATAACTGAAATAGAAGTGAGCCTGCTCTAGTGCGAGTGACCTTTCTACCAAAATGCAAACTGACCAAAATAGGTTGTCTGTACAGTGAACTGCTATTAAGGATGGAGTTCTTTTGTTGGTTTTGAGGTTTCCGGAGTTGGCTGCTTAATATGATTAGGCCCAAAAATGCTAAGGACTTTACTTCCAATAGCATGTAGAACACTGATAGTCCTTGGTGTGAACTGTTTAGAGAGTTATGCAAAATAAATGCATTTAACATTCCTGATTCACTGCTTGTGAGAGGCAAGCAGTTTAGTGACCCTATACCTAATACCTTTGACCATATGTGGAGAACCAAGGAACATAATGAAGCTGGTTGGTTGTTTCTAAGTTCAGTGGACAAAGTGATGAAAGAAAATGATGTACTCAGGGATGCTAACTCCCGGCTTCAAAAGCAGATACTGAGCCTCAAATCTGCTAAGACTGCCCTGAGTAAGAGTCTTATCCTCTCTGTAGAGAAAGAGTTGAAATTGTGGAAAAACAGACACAAGCTCTTATCATACAAGTGGCTGACCTGCAAGGAAAGGTGCATGCACAACCTCACCAGCTGTCTACTGTTAAAGTGAGGGCATTGATTGGAAAAGAATAGGACCCTGCAACTCAGAATGGGGATGTGTGGGAGGACCCTGATAAAGCTGGAGATACTGAGTTTATAAACTCTGATGAACCTTTTTTGCCAGAAGAAACAGCTTACCCATCCCCAGTAGTGGTAACATCCCCTCCCGACCCATGCTGCCATCAGCCTCTCCACCTTTGTCTGAGGAGATAAACCCTGTGCTGCCTGAGGCAACAGTGATGACCTCCCCTGAGGCAGTTGCCAGGCAAGATAATGTTGATTCTCCTCAGGAGCCACCCCCAACACCTCTGTTTGCTTCTAGACCTATAACTAGACTGGCCTAGCCTCCCAGCCTACATCTTTCTCCCGTGCTGGATGCTTCCTGCCCTCGAATATCAGACTCCAAGTTCTTCAGTTTTGGGACTTGGACTGGCTCTCCTTGTTCCTCAGCCTGCAGATGGCCTATTGTGGGACCTTGTGATCATGTGAGTTAATAAACTCCTATCTATCTATCTACCTATCTATCTATCTATCTATCTATCATCTACCTAATTCGTTCTGTCCCTCTACAGAACAGTAACTAATACAAGTGCATACACTCCTTTCTGAAAGTATTTACAATAGCCTGAGAAAAATATTTTAATGAGGACTGTGTGTGTTTTGCCACCACTTCATTTTCTCCAATTATAAAATTATAGGCCAACTCCTAAACACAGTGTTAAACTCCCAGGAATCCTCAAATAGATATTACTTAACATAACTGAGATTGTGTTGCCCTAAGAAATGAAAATAAGGAAATCAAATGCCTAGAAACAGCTTTCATATCTTATAAAAATTACAAGCTGTGCCCCCAAAAATGTCATGGATAATGCCACAAATATTTTCTTTATCTGTCATCTGATCACTTCACTTTAGGACAAATCTATAACTATTTACTTTCCCTTGTAATAATTACTTGCCAGAGGCAGACCAGAATTTGATGTATTCAAACCTGTCACATATGCATATTTACAGGGAAAGCACATCTTCTCCGTGGGAGAGAATTAGGTTTTAAAGTTAGTTCATAAGGCAAAAGTCAATGTATTCAAAACCACCCTGGATGGTCCCTCAGGGAAGCACCAGTCTGAAGATCAAATACTGAGTCCCACTATGTTCACTCCAGGCATTTTTCTTCAGAGTTAGAATATATCACTCCTCCTAGGCAAGAGGACCCAGTAAATGACCTGCCCTGCCATAAGGGCTTTGTCTTATGAAAAGTACATGTACGTTTTGGCTGGGCACGGTGGCTCATGCCTGTAATCCCAGCACTTTGGGAGGCTGAGGCAGGTAGAGCATGAGGTCAAGAGATCGAGACCATCCTATCCAACATGGTAAAACCCCATCTGTACTAAGAAAATACAAAAATCAGCCAGGCTTGGTGGTGGGTGCCTGTAGTCCCAGATACTCGGGAGGTTGAGGCAGAAGAATCACTTGAAGCCGGGAGGCGGAGGTTGCAGTGCGCCGAGATTGTGCCACTACACTCCAGCCTAGCAGCCTGGTGACACAGTGAGACTCCAACTCAAAAAAAAAAAAAAAAAAAAAAAAAGAAGAAAAGAAAAGAAAAAAAGAAAAGTACATGTACTTTTTAATGTATGAAAAGTGTCTTTATCAACTAGGATTACATTCAGCATTACAGAGTGCTCACTTCATGAGAAGCACACATTTTTCAAGTTTCCGTATTCACATTCTCTTAGGGGGATATACACTCATTGCAATAGATTCCTGTAAGATTTCAGTGGTTATTTGTGTCCCATATTTTTGTTGTTGTAGAACATGTGTGACTGTATTTATACAAGATACATGTGCAACTGATGCCATTCCACTTACTACATACACTTTCTCATATATCTATGTTTTTACACTGACATAGATGTATATCAGTACTCAACTGTACATATATGTGTAGTGTAAGAAATGTTTTATGGTATAAGTTTGTTTCAGGAAACAACTGCATTTTGTAAGAATAAAATTATAATAGTAATGCAGTTTATAAAATATGTAATTGTTGTATAATAATTTGTCTGATCTTTTTCCCTCCCTGGGAGAAACTTTCTTTTTTTTGAGACTCAGCGGCACTCTGTCGCCCAGGCTGGAGTGCAGTGGCACAATCTCGGCTCACTGCAAGCTCCGCCTCCCGGGATTCACGCCATTTTCCTGCCTCGGCCTCCCGAGTAGCTGGGACCACAGGCACCCACCACCATGCCTGGCTAATTTTTTTTTTTTTTTGTATTTTTAGTAGAGATGGGGTTTCACTGTGTTAGCCAGGATGGTCTCGATCTCCTGACCTCGTGATCCACCTGCCTCGGCTTCCCAAAGTGCTGGGATTACAGGTGTGATCCACTGCGCCCAGCCAGGAGAGACTTTCTAGACCCTTATAATTGATAGGAGTGTTTTTATTATTAATACCTGATTTTGTGCTAATAAAATGACTTATGCTGGGCCTTTAGGTAGTTTTAGAATAAGAGATGGTCATGTCAAAAATATGAAGCATGTGATTAGTGGATTGGGGCTTTGATCCATGTAATATTTGACTAAACTCCTGACTCCAGTGAGAGGAGGGGTCTACAGATTGAGTCCAATCACTTGGCCAATGATTCACCTAATCATACCTGCATGATAAAACTCCAATGAAAACTTTGGACACCTGAAGTGAACTTCCTGGTTGATGATATGCACTGATGTGCTGGGAGTGTGATACATCCTGATAACAAAGAAGCTTCGAATTTGGGACCCTCCCATTCCAGGGCTTATGTGTCTCTTCATTTGGCTGGTCCTGATTTGTGTCCTTTCTACTGAAACTGTAATTGAAAATATAGCACTTTCCTGAATTCTATGAGTTGTTCTAGTGAATTATTGAACCTCGGTGGAAAATGTAAACCTTCACATTTATAGACACTTGATCAGAAATGTAGGTGGCCTGGCAACCTCAGAGCTTTCAACTGATGTTTGAAGTGAGCATAGTCTTGTGGATGCCTGTGTCCTTAACCTGTAAAGTCTTCACTAATTCCAGGTAGTGTTAGAATTGCATTGCAGTAATCATGTTCCTAATCTGACTAACACTAGGTTTAAATGAACAGATTAAGTTGTTTGTTTAATATGCAATTCATGTAAACTTCCTCAAGAAGCTGTACCCACTAGGGGGTGGATAAAACATTAATTTAATCCAATCTGATAATTTAAACAGTTTCTTGAGATAAAGGACTTCCATATCTCCTGCTCTGGCTACTCTCTGAGATGACAGTGCAGGGTACAGGTCATATATAAACTCATGAAAAAGGACAAGAGTCAGAGGCCTAGAATGTGCTATCTTTTGCCTCTTCTGTCACCAAGGCACTGTCCTTTGTTTGTCTGATGGTGGGTCTCCTTTCTTGTATTCAAACATTTGTCTGGGGTTAATATAACTTGGGATCTCTGTTGAAGCCTGGTTGCCATTGCCAGTTAGACTTTCCTTAGCTAAGCCCCTAGCTCTATAGAGCTTCCTGAATGGGTGGCCGGCCCTCCACCTTTACTGCTGGGTTAAGTTGCTTTTTCCCATGGCTGGCCCAATTGCAGGCCTTCAGGCACTCAAATCTGCAGCTTTCAGCGTGTCCTCTCAGGGAGATTTGATCTGAGAACTCATAAGTCTTTCCATCCTACAGGGGATACAAGGGAGTGTCTTGTCTCATATACAGAACAAGAATGCATGATGAGAAACCATCCCTCCACCTTGATATGCCTTTCTTTTTATCAAATATGTCTTACATCAGCTTCATGCCTGGCCTTCCTTTTCTTTCATTCCCCATCTTGATGGAGAGGAATAGACTCTCTACCCTATTCTCTACAGTGTTACTCAGTGTCAGAGGTCAAAAACTACATGGTATAATGGGGAAATTAAAACAATTCAGATTAATTTCTTCAAAATGGTATCTTTTGTTAAATAAAGATAAATATTCATATTTATATATTTAAAGAATTAAAACATGTATGTGGCCAAAATAGAAAATCACTGTTTTGATAAAAATATATTAGATATTGTTCTACTTTTCTTCATAATGGTATTCAAATAGGACAGCTAAAGACAAAACAGTATTTAAACTATTTAATTTAGTTATCAACATGCATTCATTTTGAATCATGATTTTTAAATAATATTGCTGAAAATTTAAAGTAGTGTGGTTGGTGAGAATCATAGCTTCTTTCTATGTGTTCATATTTCATTGAATAATAGAGTTGCTTTTTTTATCTTTAACAAATAAAAACATGATCAATACCTAGCATTAGATTTCTTACAATTTGAAGAAACTTTATACCATATTGGTTCTGCTGTACAAATGAGAGATAAAATTGCTATTTTAAGATGAGAATTGTACGTAACTTTTATCTTCCCTAACAAAAAGTAATGTGCATTTACTCCACAACGATTTGAAAGTGTGAATAAAAAGTGAAATAATCTAAACTCCGACTACTCCAACAAAAAAGCCTTTAGTTTCCAATACGTAAAATCACTGAATCCTATGGTTCAGAGAAACAAAACTAGTTGCTAATATCTTTCCAGGTATACTTGCAGATTTTTCAAAATGCATTCATTGAAAAACATTTATAACAATAACATTACACTGTAGAGGAATATTGTGTCCTATATTTTGAATTTAACACCAAATAATAAACAAAATTAGAATATTAAACAAGTTTGGAACATTGTCATTGTGGAATTAGGAAAGAACTATATAATAATACCAATAGCTTCTACTTACTGGCACTTAATCAATACAAGGATACTGCAAAGAGCTTTATTTATATATGCTAAAATTTTATTTAATACACAAAATATAGGAAGTGATATTATTGTTCCTTTTACTGATTTTTTTATAGATAGGTTAGAAATGATTATGTCAACCATCCAAGGTTACAAAGCTGGTAATAGGCAGTGAGGGCATTTGAACTCTAAACTATCCACAATTTAAACCCCAAGTTTGATAACTGAGAGAATGAGCCATACCTATAAGCTCTTTCTCCCTGTTTCCAAATCTAGACACAGGCTAGCCAGTTATCCTGAATTATTTCAAAACCCAGCAAAGCAAGTGTTCACTCTTTTCCCTTCCCCTTATTTTCCAACCTATGCTCATTACTACTTCCTATTTCTCAAATATATGATGGCTAACCATATGGTTAACATCATATATATTATCTTGGGAATCAAAGTTGATGTATTGAAAGACAAGTTTTCACTAAACCCAGTGATAATAGAACAAGAGATGCTGTTTTTTGACTTGACAATTACATTTAATATTGATTTGTATATTTTCCTCAAATGTTGATAATATTTTTTTCAAAATTCATTGGCCCCATTTATTCCTTTGAAAAATCCACACTAAAGTTTTTTTCTCCTCCCCCTTCACTTATTGCCAGACTAAATTTAGAGAAAGACAAGTGCTGTGTTGCCAAATCGTGAAATGTGTTTGGGCGAGGTGATGAGAGTTGGTTTGTGAGCAGTAAGGGCTGCTGCTATTTTTGCCAAGAGAAGTATAATATACATGACTCTTTAAAAATTATCTATTGTGTGTCTTTTAAGCAATCTTGGTTTTAAAATCTATTGTGGGTCTTTTATGCAATCTTGGTTTTAAAAATTGAAGCATTCTTTAACATTCATCAGTTGTGAAAATTTTTCTTAAAAAGGGGGAATTTATCTCATTCCTTTAAAAATAATTTTATAATTACATAAAAATATAATATTTTATAATATATAAAATATATCAATTAATAAAATTTATAGGTAAAAATTTATGTATTAATTTCAAAATAGTAACTGTAATGTGGATTATAAAAACAGTTTCACCATGTCTACCAGGAGATATCATCCCATCATAGAAAGCCGGTTCGAAACTAACTGAAGATATGATCTCTTACTGGTTTATATTCTTCTAAAGTTTTGACTGGCTAGATTCATTGAAATCTAGATTCACAAGGTATTTTCATTTATATGGTCATATTTAATTGCATCCCCTAGTAAAAAAAATCATCTAGAATATTTATTCTATTCATTATGGTGTAACAACTTGCATTTGATTTTTTTCATACTGAGAATTTTTTTCCCTACTCTACTGTGCTATGATTACATGAAATAGCTATGATACCAGCATTTATAGAATCTAATTAGAGTATGCCTATGTGGAGAATGATTCCAGGATTGAAAATTTCTTGCGTAAAATGCTTTAAAATATTCTTCCAAATCAACTCTGATTTTGAATTTAATTGTGGTGGCCCATTACTGCTTTTAACATTTCTGGACTACATTCTTGGCATTAAACTTGTCTTGGGAGTGGAAGGAAGAAGGAAAAAATATCCCAGTAACTAGTAAACAAAAACAGGCAGAATATTAGAAGGAAAATATTCATATTCATCCTACCAACTCTCCCTGCTGCCATTTGCAACGTAACCGAGCAGCTTATTTGAAGAGTCTATTATACTGGTTCAAGGACTGGGAAGCAGACTCCTTGGGTTGAAATCCCAGCTCTTCACTTACAAGTTGTGCCATCTTAAGCAAGTTACTCATCTGGAAGTAGTTTAACAAGCAAATAACCTAGCATGCTGGATTATAATAAAGGTCAACTGGTTAATATGCATGGGTAAACCACTTAGGACAGAACACACAGGGTACACGAAATATATGTGTTTCTAAAGTAAAATAATCTCATTCCTTGTGTTTTATAACCTTGAAATAATTATATCCATTTAATAATCTACTCATTCACATATTCAGAAAACATTTACAGAGTACTATAACTGTTTTTCACTTTTTTTCTGGGCCTAGAATAATTTTGTCCAATGTGACAAGCAACAATTTTTGTCAACACATTGTAGGTATTAAGAATTGAATAAAAGAGAAATCCAGTGTATTCCATCTACTTCTTTCATATACTGAAGTGGCATTCCAAATGAAATGTTGTCTAATTCCGTATCTGAGCCAAAGTGGTAAACCCAATGCTGGATCATGTAGTCTTAATATGCAAGAGCACTAAAGAGAGAACCTGTTTTAGGGTATCCCCCAGGACATAACAGATATGCAGATCTGTCTGATCACCTTGTCACTCTGCTACAGCCATACTGGTCTCCTTGCTTTGTTAGGACATGTCAAACAGTCTTCCACCTCAGGAGATTCATATTTGCTGCTCCTTGTCTAGAGCACTACACTTCTCCTAATCTCCCTACTTCTATCCCTGCTCCGACACACAATCTGCTTGACCCATGTCCTCATCTCCTTCAGGTCTCAACTCAAAAGTCAAGTTCTCAGTAAGCCTTCCTTGGACC
Source organism: Pan troglodytes (assembly GCF_028858775.2). NCBI lineage: Eukaryota > Metazoa > Chordata > Mammalia > Primates > Hominidae > Pan > Pan troglodytes. Next base: position 88,370,686 of record NC_072408.2, read on the forward strand.
ACCCTTTATAAAATAGCAACTTCTCCCATATACTCAGCATTTTTGTCCTGCTTTGTTTTCATCTTTATCACTATCATCTTGTAATATAATAAATATGTGTTTCCTTAAGTATTGTTTTCATTTTACATGTAAAGACATATTTATTTTCTTTATGTATCCTTTCCCATACAGTGTAAGCTCAATTAGAACAGTCACTCTATTTGTATACTCAATGCCAAAAACAGTGCCTACCACATTTCACATGTCCAAATGTTTAATAAACTTTAGAATAAATGTAGTTACTTTATCTATTTGCCTGTGTCTTGGGCTATTTGCTTTCTTTTGTGCAAACTAAATAGAACCTTCAGCAACCTGGAGTTATGCCCAATGAGCACTACAAATTAGTGGTAGTTCTCTAGCAGCAATGGGACATCCTGGTGCTCGGATCTGTTTTTTAAACATCTTTTCCCATTAAAAGGAACTGAGATCCTTTGAAGAACTGGCTGATTTCAGGTCTAAAGAAGGCGAATCTGAGATAGTTGTGTGTTTGTGTGTGTGTGTGTTCAGAAAATACGCATACAAAGACTAATGGAAGTATGTCAAAGGACATATGGATCAACTTGAAGGAGCTTTCACTGGCAAAATTTGGGATGACTTGTGTACTAAAAAGAAGTGAGTGTAATTTATTTTAATGCAACAAAGAAAGAAAAACACACAAGTGTATTAATATTGAGAAAGAGAGAGAGAGAGACTGAGACTCATTTGCAACACTGGAACTAATACAGCTTCATTGGTTTCAGAGAAGACAATAATAAGTTAATTAAATGACATGTCCAAAATGTCAAATATGACTTCAGATTTTCAGAGCGTGTTGCAGATTAATTGGCAGAAACAGCATGTGTGTACTTTCTATAAGCTCTCAACATGAAGGGTGGAGGCCACAGACTTAACAGAAGAGGGAGCACCACACAAAACAGTAGCATATCTTATTCTGTATTTTTTTTAAATTAATGATGCCCTACAGAGTGGGTACAAAGCTGTCATTCACATTCTCTGCAGTGGTGAGAAAATAGTCAATTTCTTGCTAATAACAACACAAAAGTGGTTTATACTTAGCTTAGATCGCCATTCTGGAATGCTAACCATCTATGTTGAAAAAAATGTTTATAGACATCCATTCTTCTGCTTCTCAAACCACATTTGGTATTAGCAAGAGTACATTCTCAAAGAAGGAACTGCAGAATCAGTAACTAGGTTCCATAGGCAGTCTCTATTTCTAGGTTATTTCCGGTAAATGTGAATCTCCACACTCAGATTTCAGTGCTTTCATCTTGTGATTCTGATATTTGGTTTAACCACCACAATCATGAAGCACGCCTCTATCTCCCCAACTATGAATGTATACTCCCCCAAAGAGAACAGCATGTCTTTAATCACTGATGCCAGGGGCTTCAAAATTGTTAATTAAAATGCTCCTGTAGAACAGCAGTTAATCCTAGTCCTCAATGATATTAAATTATCTTTAAAATATTTATTGTGGTTAAAGAAGCTTTTATCGACTCCAAGGTCCTACTGTGGTCAGTAGTCCTTTGTAACCTAAAAACAGCCTAATATCATAATTGAAAGAAAAAAGAAACAATTTGTAAACTGCTCTATGCTGGAAACACTCAAAGTTGGATTTGAATCATTGACTTTCACCCTGTTATTAGAGTTTTACTTAATATGTCCAGATCTCAGATCATAATTTTGGCTTACAACTAGACAGATGGTACACAATTACACATTTAATGCTACATTTTCTAATGTAACAATACAAAAATAGTTATCAGGGGCTGCATATCCATTTTCTGTAGACACCCAGGAGAAATAACTTTCACATTTCCTCTTTTATCATCTACTTCTATGCAGCCAGAAGGTTGCATGCCACTCCTTACCATCTGTCAATGTATTGCTTGCTAATATATTTTTCTTTAATCAGAGAGTTGATGGGAAATTCTGGATAAGATTCTATTTAATAGCAAAAGATGATGATTTTTTAAAGAATTAGATTATACTTGAGTACTAAAATTACATGAAACATTATTGACTTTCTCCTTAATATTTCAGATGGCTCATCAGAGTTTTGATATTCCTTGTATTTTTTTTAAAGAAAGAGCTTACAAAAATCCCATAAAATAGAAAATGATCAGAATCAGAAGAGGTGATCCTTATTTCTATGCCACTATGTTCACCATCCCTGGTGTAAAAGATTGCATCCTTCTATTAAGACCAATTGAATGCAATAAAAAATTGCAAAACCTACTAAGTACCTTTTTAGTCATATCTCCAGAATACCCCTTGACTTTTCAGTTCCCATGAATAACACAGGTGTAAATAAAATTTTGCCTGTAGTTACCATGGTGTTTTTATAGATGTTTTATTATTATTGGGAAAAAAAAAACACCACTCTTCTGATAGGGCTTGCATGCAATTAGTCACGTGTATTTATAGAAACAAAGTCCTAATTTAACTGATACTTTTATGGTTCACCTTACTCTTACAGATGCAAAGTTTAATTGTTTACTGCTGTATGCCTTTGTGTTACCAAGGGTTAGATAACATGTAACCAAAAAGATTTTGACTTTTCTCCTCTTTTCATGGAATTGTATTAAAACTAATTTGAATGCTAAATAAATTGATGTTTCTCTTGGTTCTGAAAACTGGCAGAATATTTTCTGTGAAGCAAAAGAACACACACTCACACCTCTGCAATTTATGCAGAGGATGGTTATATAATCATTTCACACAGATGAACTCTAAAATTTAAAATGCAATATTTGTGAGACCACTGACTTTTAAATCACCTAAGAATGTTACATTTCTATCTTGTTGTTGATTTGTAAATGCACGTTTAATCATTACTTTTCAATATCCCCTTATCCACAATGGAAATAGTTTCTGAAAGTGAAGATATATGTATTTAAGATATCTGGAAACTATAGATGGTGAATGTAATCGTTCCACCAAATGATTCTCACCACTCCTCTCATCAGTTAGGTTTTATGACAAAGCAGATACTTACAAATTCATTACTACTGCTGAACAGCCAACCAATGCAAGCATAGTGCTGTATAATAATTTTTATTCAAAGTGTTTCATGAGAAATTTAAAGTCTCAATTAAGCTTATGAGTCTTAGATTATAAATATTGGCAATGTGATCAGACCATATTTAACAGGTATTTATGAAACATTTATTTCGTCATCAGCACTATGATAGACATCGGTGATATAAAGGTGAACAGAAAGATACATGGGCTCTGCTCTCTGGAAAGTTCCATTCAAAAAGAGAAAAAAGAATATATATAAATGTATAATTATATACTGAGATAACCTGTATGAAAGAAAAAATATGGGGTTATAAACCTATAAAACAGAGCAACATGATCATATCGATTTGGTCAGGAAAGGCTGTTATATTAGCTATGATGAGGTTCAGTTGCATATGTAAGTATCACGAAATAAGAGTGACAGAAATGAGAAAGAAGTTTACTACTCTTTTATAAAAAAGACTACTGAATATAGGTGTTCCAAGGTCATGCACAGAAGCTGCAAGTTGACAAAGGTCCATACTCCTTCTCTTTTGTTTCTGCCATTTTAAGCATGTGCTTCCACTTTATAAACAAAGATGGCTGGTTGAGCCCCAGCAATCAGGTTTGCATTCCAGTTAGCAAGTAGAAGGAAAGCTTTATGCAACCTGTTCCCTTACATTAGCAGGTGAACACTTAGTCATACAGCCAACCATAGCCATCCCATTTCACGTGACCACACCAGCTTCCCTTCAGTTTTAAGTTCCCTTACAATTGAAGGGAAGCTGGTGTGGTCATGTGAAATGTGCCTGATTAAGAATGGGGTGTCCTTCAATAAAGCAGAAGAAAAGAATGGATATTTGGAGGCAGGTAGCAGTACCTATCATAGATGTCTTGAGAAAATGACTTTGGATCTGAGATTTGAAGGATAAAGAGATGTTAGCCAGATGGAGTGAGGAAGGGAAGACTGAAAAGCAGTCCAGACACATGGCTGCACCAGCTTCACTTGCAACTGAACTTGAACTTCCTGTATCCAGCAGTCTTTATGTGGGAAACAAAACTTCTTTCAGTCAATGCCATTTTGTGATTTTTAACATATGTGATTGAACTTAATCCTACCAAATAAAACAACCTTTGCTGACCCTTTAGATAAGGCCTACTTATTCTATTTTTACTGTTTTTCTGGGTCTCATGCATGACTAATGGTTTTTGTTTTGTTTTGTTTATTAATAATAGCAGGTTTACTCTTACCATGAGTTTATGATAGCATCTAATATCACAAACCCAAAAGTAAATAAATCTCTATCAAGGCTATATAAATGTCTTTAGAATGCATACAAATTTTATAAGTAGCTTCTTGAAGTATTTCTTATTGCTGAACTATACCAAAGATTTTGAAAACTTTTAGATAATCACGTCATATTTTAGGAAATTGGAAAGCATTTTAAAACAAGTTATTCAACTAGTATGATTTCATCTGAAAATATTCCCTGTATTTTTTTTGGAGGGAGGGATTGGTAATTTATTCAAAATAATTTCAAATGCTGTTAATCCAGTCATTTGTTTTTGACACATCCAGACTCAGCATGAATTTTTTTATAATACAGCTGAAGATACTAGAATTTCACATACATATAATATTTCAAGTATAAATTAATTGAGCTGTAGAGATAAGAAAATAAATGTTTATCTAATTTTGTTACTCAGGATAATAAAGTGCTTTACTAAACAGGCTATTTTCCTTTGTAGATTTACTTAATAGGAATTCAAATTCTTTCAACAGAAAATGTTTCCAAAACAGACAAACATTAGAATATCTTGTCTTTCATAAAATAATTATCCCAAATAATGAGCTTAGTAAAATTAACATTCCTCTGCTTAGAGGAAAACCAGACATTATAGTAAAATATTTCACTTTTAAGAAGAGCTTTTAAAAAGTTTATTCTTTTATTGTTTTCCTCCACATTTTCTCTTTGGATTGGTTCCCTCCTGTATGAAAGGTTCCTATCCTGTGCACAGTATTAGCAAGTAGATATAACCGTCAAACATATTTTTCCTACTAAGAAGAAGCCATTGGCAAATGCCAGAGAGCATTCATTAAACCACCATAATGGGAAATATAACCATATGAGTGAGTTGTTCAAAACAATTCAAAGAAGAGAAGGTAGGACACCTGTTGACAAACAACATAGAAGTATATAATGTAAACTTTTTAGAAAAGATTTTCAGCAAGAAAGTTTCATTAAATTGATTTAATGTGAAAGATATTGATGCCTTAAAATTAGAGTATTTATGACAATAAAGTATTTAGGTAAAGTGAGGTGCAAAGATAAATTGGGTGGAGAGGAAGAGCAAGTTGGTTTAGCTAGAAAGGCCGTGTTAGCAGTAATGAAATATAGATGAACATAATTGGTTACTGTGAACTTGTTTAGTGACAACAAAGCTGACTTTCAACTTTGGCAGTTGTATCAGTTAACTATTGTTTTATAAGAAATTATCCCAAAATTTAGTGGCTTATGGCAGTGATTATATTTAGCCTGTTTTTCTGGTTCAGGATTTGGGGATGGCTTAGTTGAATGGTTCAACCTTGGGATCTCTCATGAGGTTTCAGCCAGTGGTCAGCTTGAGAAGTGTCATCTGGAATCTTTCTATTACTAGAAGATCCACTTCTTTCATTCTGTGAATGAAAAAAGTGTTTCATTCACAGGACCAGCAATTTAGTGCTGGCTACGGGCTGGAGGCCTTAGTGACTTTCTATGTGGGCATCTCTACAGGGCTGTGTAAGTGTCTTTAAGCATGGTAGCTGGTTTGTGAGCAATTTCAAGAGAGGTAGGTAGAAGCTGAAATGCCTTCATGATCTCATTTCAGAAGGCACACACTGTCACTTGCACCATATAATATTCACACAAGGTGACCTCTAATGTAATGAAGAAGGGGTCTACACAAAGGCAGACATATCAGGAAGTGAGGGTGTTTGGGGGTTGTCCTTGAGGTTATCAACCAAATTAGGTATTATTATTATCATCATCATCACCATAATGATGAACATTAGAATATCTTGTCTTTCATAAAAAATTATCCCAACTAACCAGCTTACTAAAATTAACACCCCTCTGCTTAGAAGGAAACTGTAAGTTATAGTAAAATATCTCACTTTTAAAAAGAACTTTTAATGAGTTTATTTTATTTTTATTTAAAAAGTTTCATGATGAGGATGATGATCAACATTTTTATTATAGAAAGGCTAATACTTAGTAGCTTACATCATTTCTAATCTTCATAAAATTTCTTTATATCATTTCCAATCTTTATAACAATTCTGTGAGATAGGTTTTATTATTTTCATTTTGTGGTGAGAGCATAGTTAAATAACTTGCCCAAAGTCACATGATTAGTAAATGGTAGCATATCTGTCCATCTGATTCAAATCTCACACTCTTTTAGCCATATCATGATGCCTCTCAGGAAATATTGTCTGCTCTGGGTTGATTTTGCTAGATATCATAAATGCCTGTATAGTGATTGATACACCTCTTAAATGAAGCACAAAGTACAGGAGAAGGAGACACTAATCAACATCAATAATTCAGGTACTTTAAAGTATTGTTTCCCATAATAGTTAAAATACATTTAAAAATAATGCTCATTTTACAATATTAGAATAAGATTGCCAATTTTCTTCTAAGTGAAGCTAAATTGAAAAAAATCTTGAGACAAGTTATTAGTGAATATTTAGCTGGTCATAAACAAGTGCTTTCTTTACGACATTTCTAATATTACATTTTTGTATCAATTTGTAATTTCGAACTTTTATAAAAGCAAAAGTGACACTCATAATAGGCCTTATTATTGAGATGTAGCTAAAGGTAAAAAGATAATGACCAAATCCACTAGGAGGGATTGTGTACTCGAGGAATAGCAACCACATAATACCCCTCTAGTAATGAACATTAACTGTTTTAATCAAGCTCTAATTTGAAATCAGAATTTTAAAAAACTAATCACATTTATTGTAGTGGATAATTTAAAGCTTTTGTTTCATTTTAAACAGATTCTCAGTGACAGATAAATCATTATTTAGGAAGAGATGAATATCATTCCTGACATGGCAATATATTAAGTCTAAGTCTGGAAATTCCTGGACAAACATATGCCCTAAAGGAGGTATAAGCTAAAGGTCATTATTACAGAGGGCTGTTCCACAATTTAATTAGCTTATTTTCATGTGAAAAAAGTAGTTTGGTATCCTCACAATGCATACATCAATTGGAGTTACAAATTGGCTTACGAAGGAAATAATTAAATGACTTCATCACACAAATCAAAGCACATCTTTCTAAAATATAATTATTTATAACTGAAGGAAGGCTCTGTGAATATTTAACCTTGCATTCACCATTCTTCACATAGACGGTACCGTTTGTAGTGCTAAAAATACTCCATCTCTTATACACTATTTTCCAATTTGTGATATTTTTGCATAGGCATCACCTCAGATTCAGATTAAAAATGCTAATTCATTTTCTCCTACATATTTTCTGCATCATCTCTGGAGGTAGTCTTGGTAGTCTGCATTTTGGATAATTATGCATTCTGAAGTTCGAGAATCACTGTAACAATTCCAAGGATCTTTTACTCTGATCCAAGAGAGAGAAGAGATAAAATAAAATGCAGCCAATAAAATCTGAAACTCACAGGCAATTTCTAGAGAGAATTTGAATTGACAGTAACAATTAATTATATTATTAAGAAACAAAGTATTTCATTTAAATATTTGATACTTTAGTAATGATATTAATAAAATAGTACTGTAAGTACACCTGTTTTGCATTCGTGCATGTCAAGCCTCATGATGGGTTCTTTACATATGCAGTATCTCAGTTCACCTTGATGACAATCCCTTGAGGTTGGTATTCCTATCTACCCCATTTTACAGATGTAAAAAGTGAAGTTAGAAAGATTAAATCCCTTGTCCAGAAGGTGGTAAAGAATGATTAACACTCAGCTCTGTATGACTTCAAATGCTATAAGGATTCAATACTAATAACTTTAGGGAAAATGGTTTGCTATTAAAAGAAAATTGAAGCTGATTTGAATAGCACGGTATTGTTGAACATCAAACAGATTGAAATGGAATATCTATATTTTATATAGTATTTATATAAAGTACAGGTAGCCTGATATTAAATACACATTAAATATAAATAAATATATTTATTTTAAATTTTAAAATATTTTAAAACTTTTATGTTAAAATGCTTACAATAAATTATTTCCCTCACTTATAACTTCTCTCCACCAAATAAACAAAAACATCAACAACTACACACATGCATAAATGATAATTATATCCTGTTAGATACTTCATATTCTATAGAAACGATGTCAACTTTAATGAATATATCGCCAACATAAAGCTTGGTACAACATGTGCTTTGTGCCCTTTGAGATAATTACATATATCCTTTATATATTTAGACATTTATTGAACACCCACAATTTGTTCACCTAAAAAAGTGTATTTTTTTCCTTAAGGAACTCACAGAATCATGGGAAAACAGATATGCATAATTAAATCAGATTTGTGGTAATTATTATAATTGAGGTAAGCACAACATTATATGCAATCTCAACAAGAGTAATGGTGAACCTAAATTGAGGGACTGTGACACATTCATATATTGCACCGGACTCTGAAGAAACAGTGAGATTTTAGCACACAGAAGTAGAAAATGGGGAAAGGATGGCACAGAAAGAAAGTGTTAGAAGAAGTGAGGACTGTACAGATGTCATAGACACTTTTTTTTTTTTTTTTTTTTTTTTTGGTCTTAAAGGAAATCTAAAATCTCCTTGAGCACAATCTGTGGTGTACCTTGTTATAGTAGGTGGGACAGTGTTGGGACAGGGGTTGAGCAAGCCAGGCACAAGACCAGCAGATCACAGCACATACATGATTAAATGAGGTCCAGATTGGGCCAGCCACATTTTCTCTGCCTTGAGTAGAGGGCTGTGAGTACAGTTAAACTATCTAGTGATGGATGACATTGTAAAGAGACTGCCCTTCAGTGCATTCTAGTACAGAGATCTCCAAAGCTGCTTTGATTCCTCCAGGACTTTACGCGCAGGTGCTCTTCTCTGTGAGGCCTCTCCTCCCCATATCATTTAAACTGCACACTCTAACACTCCCTTCCCACTTACTATGTTCCCTATTTCTCCTTAGCTTTTATCACTGCCCAGCATGCTATACATCATCCTATTTATTTTGCTATTATCTATTGTATCCTATTAGAATATAAGTTCCATGTTTCACTTCCTTGCCGTAATTTATCCAGTAACTAGAATAGAACTTTGTACATAATAGTCACGTGAGTCAAACAAAACAAAACAAAACAAACAAACTAACAAAAAACCCTGATATTTTTGGTTTTCTTTCAGTGTTTCTGTATCATTCTGATACATTTTTTATTTTGTTTAATGTGCCCATAAGTTTCTGCTGCTTTCAACTGCAAGCCTCAACTGAATGGTATTTTAAAATGTATAAAATGCCTTCCAATATATTTTCTCTTCAACCTTGAGAAACATATTTACTATTTTTATTACTTTAAAAATAAACTGAACCTCGGGGAAATTCAATATTTGCATATTAACGTTTCAAGTTTAGATATAAGGCCCATATTTATATTTCCTGCTCCTTGCATTTTGTAGTCCGCCTCATCTAGAAAATCCCCAATATCGAGATTTGACTAAGATTCCATTTTTAATGATTATTTTACTCCAATACTTATTAATTCATATTTATATCCAATTGAAACATCTTGTTTACATTCACTTTTATGTATTCCCGCAGGTTTCTCACCAGACATGGTGAACAATAATAATGTATTCAAATCAAAGAGTCTTGCTTTTGAATAGATGGAATTGAGTTTCTCTTCCATGTTCTTTACCTCAGGCTACATAATGCCTGTGATTTTCTTCATCCTTTCTTCTTAAGATCTATTTTTCACTTAGTAAATTATATTGGCAGCATTTCATATTAAATATTTCTCTATATTTTTTGAAAATGTAATATACTAACTGGCTATATTAATAAAATTAGATTAACGCAATATTAAAAATAAGGCTAATTTTCTAGGCCTGTGAGTGTATTTGACCTTTCTCTACAAAAGCACAAATTCTCCTACCTTTCGTTTAGCTTATAAAAAACACTATGACTGTCCCTCTCATCATTATCTACAATGGTTGATGTGCTCACACGTCCTTCAACGCATGTTTCATACTGCTACTTATTCTTTCTTATTAGATATATGTAAAAGTTAAATTTGGGGATTACTTAAAAGTGCAAAATACATTAACTTTATTTCAGTTACAATATTTTACAAGGTAAAAAAAAAATCTTCAAATTTGTATTACCAAATAACATCTATTCACTTCACATATATTTTTGGAGTGTCACATATGATGAAATGTCCTGGGAATCATCGTTGAATAAAATACATTTTCTTGGAATTTATGTCTGTAACATGGTACTATAATAACATTAAGCAAAGTACAATTTTCCGGGGAGTTTTTCCATTTTTTTGAGAAGTGAAATATATTTTCAATAAAAATATCACTTCCTATGTTCATTACCTAAAGACTAACCCATATTCAGTCAGTTCAACATTACTCATTAAAACCTTGAATTCCTTGCCTCCTTAATATTTTGTGGCATCTGCCAATACGTATTTCCATTTCAATTCTGTTTAGAAAGATAATCACAGAAATCTACTTAAAAGACAGCTACACATCTATGCTTCCAATTGCACCTTGACTCTCATTGCTGCTAACATCTATTATCCCCCAAAAATACATTATTTCCAATATTTCCCACTCTCCTGAAGCATGCAACGTCATTCCTGTGCCATTTACTTTTGGTACAGTGATTAGGATAAAGCCATTTGATGTAAACTGTTTCAAAATGCTTTCTATCAAGTTTTATTACGTCTCTTTACCCATCTTCTCTTTTCCTTTTTTTTTCTAAGAAAATGAAGCATTGGTCACTACAAGGTTTATGTTCTAGCTCTTAACCTCACCCTTTTCAATTTCTTCAGCATTCTCTGCCTTCTATCAATAAATACAGTAAAGATCAGAGAAAATACATATTTTCCTTCTTGTCATGCAAATAACCTAGAAGAATATTTAAAAATAAATATAGGATGTTTAAGATTTATTAAAACAAATTGGCCATTGCTTTTTCCAGTAAAACATGCTAAAACAGAAACTAGCCTGTTCTAAGAACAAGGCTCTTAGCTGATGGAGTATTCTTCATAATTACCATCACCAATGGGTTGTACTAAATGAGTGTGTCTGTGTGTGCATAACACAACATGGAGACAGGGAATGGCATCACTAAAGATCTGGAGGCCTAGGGTCCACAGTATGTTTTAGAACTTCAAGAAGGTAAAGAAAACAAAAATTCTAGGGAATGTCTGCCATGGAGAAGCTCTGTCTAGAATGGTCCCTCAGTTCATGGCCCATTGGCCAGCCATAAACCATGGCTGGTATGTATGTATTAATAAAATACTTCTTTACTTATGTTTTTGTAATATAATTATTTCAAAATTCCTCATGACTTTTTAAAGAATAAAATTCTTCCTCAAATTCTTTCTCAATTGACACATTTGGAATTAACTGATTCTTTTAGCACAATATAACTGCATCTTACAATCGTCTATTAAAATATTTGTTTTAACCTCTTATGCTTTACAAAAACTGCTCCCTGAAAATATACTTCACATCTAAAGCAAGTTCTTGATAAGTGTTTCCTGAATGAAAGAACAGTGTATGCAAATATTTGAAATATATTGTTGTTAAAACATGTGATTCCTTATATATTAAATATTTAACATTAAACAAAATTGTGTTAAAACAAATAATGTAGTCAGTGATAAATTATAATGCTCGAAATACAGTTAATGTATAATATTTTATTTATGATGCCATATATCATTTAGGATTTCAAAGATGGCTTCATTTTCAGCATCTGTGTAACATCAACCAACTACACCTATGGCTTCTTATAGTCCTATTATAACGTCAAAGCTGGATCATCTTAAAAAGAGCAGAATAATAATGTGCCAAAGAAGACAGAAGTACAGGATAAAGTATGCTACGGTTATACATCGTCTAATGACTGGCTTGTGTTCTGAGAAGTGCATAATTAGGTGATTTTGTCATGTAAACATCATGACACAATACATAAATCTAGATGGCGTAGCCTACTACGCATCTAGCCTATATGGCATAGCTTACTGCTCCTAGGCCACAAACCTGTACAGCATGCTACTGTAGTGATTACTGTAGGCATTGTAATATGGTAGTAATTGTATATCTAAATATATATAAGGCCTATCTAAAACATATGGTAAATATATAGCATAAAAGAATAAAAAGCATTATATATAATATATATATTTATTATATATAATAAATTTATATTTACACATTTTATAATTATATAATATAATATAATTATATTATATATTATATATTAATTATATTTATATATAATATATTATATAATTATATATTATATATAAATATATATAATATATATAAAAGAATAAAAAGCATAAATATATAGCATAAAAGAATAAAAAAGAATAAATATAGGGCACTTACCATAAATGGAGCTTGCAGGACTGCAAATTGCTCTGGGTGAATTGGTGAGTGAGTGGTTGGTGAATGTGAAGGCCTAGGACATTACTGTACACTACTGCAGGCATAGTAAACGATGTACACTTGGGCTACACTAAATTTACAAAACATATTTTTCTTCCTTCAGTGATAAATTAGCCTTAGCTTACTGTAACTGTTTTACTTTATAAACTTTAGGTTATTTTTTTCACTTTTTGACTCTTCTGTAATAACACTTAGCTTAAAACATAAACACATTGTATAGCTGGACAAAAATATTTTCTTTCTTTATATCCGTATTCTATAAGCTTCTTTTCTATTTGATTTTTGTTTTTACTTTTTAAACTTTTGAATTAAAAATAAGACACAGACATGCACATTAGCCCAGGCCCACAGAGGCTCATGATCATCACCACCATTGTCGTCCACCTCTACATTTTGTCTTACAAGAAGGTCTTCAGGAACAATAACACCCACAGAGCTGTCACCACCTATGATAATAGTGCTTTCTTCTGGAATTCTTCCTGAAGTACCTGCCTGAGACTATTTCACAGTTAAGTTTTTTTTAATAAGAAGAAGTACACTCCAAAATATCAATTAAAATATTGTATAGTAAATGTATAAACCAGTAACATAGATGTTTATTATCATTATCAAGTTATTATATACTGTACATAATTGTATGTGCTATACTTTTATATGACTTGCAGCACAGTAGGTTTGTTTACACCAGCATCACCACCAGCATGATGCATTGTGTTATGACGTTATGATGTGTATGATGTTATGATGACTATGATATTATGATGGCTATGATGTCACTTTGTGATAGGAATTTTTCAGTTGCATTGTAATCTTATAGGACCACCATTATATATGCACTTTGTCATTGACCACAATGTCATTAAGTGGTTGTATGACTGTATATACAAACATTACATTGTAGTTCAGAACTGTTGCTTTTGCATTAATTTTATTTTGTAGAAAACAACCAATAAATACAATGTTTTCTATGAATCATGTGTCTTTTCTTCACCAAAATAATTACAATCAAGAATATTTACGATACAATAATCAGGTTATGTTCATTGCTTCCTAGTTTCATTGTCCAGTTTTCTATTTAAAGTTGCTGAGGTTTGCTTTTTGATATAACTTAAAATATCAGTTTGTGATATTCTTTTAACATGCCAGTAATAGCATTGACTCTTTTTGACTCCCAGTGATACAAATTTATTTAAATCTTTACATGTTGTATGCAGCACTTAGCATACAAAGTCAGCTATTCTCTTTTAATTTGTAGATACAGTAAGTTATATTTTAAAATTAGCTAAATTCAGAAATTGGTAATTTTAATGTACATATTTATGACTATAAAACTAAGATGGTAATAAAAGTCATAACAAAGATTCAATATGGTAAACTTCAAAATGAATTATATAACACAATTTAAAAATACACAAGAAATGCATTTATAAAAGAAATACAAGAACACTTTCAAAAGGATACTTAGTATTCTGAAAACTTATATTATATAAGCACAAAATAATGTATATATTATAAGGATCTTGACAAGTCAATATATTTTACTGAGCTTCCCTAATTGATATATAAAATACTTAAAGTAGTGCCTGTGCTCACTTAACATTACATTTCTCTAAATTTAAGATAAGCCAATAAAAAGATTATTTGTAATCTTGAAATAAATTATGCTATTATTTAAAAAGTACCTTCATCATTAAAACAATAGTTAATCTTGAGTTCCATCTTTACTGGAAGTAAATACTTTTACAAGATTCCATATATATTCCATTGAGCTTTTAGAATAACCTTACGACCTAAATATTTTTTTTTATTTTCCAATGGTTTAGGGAAGTAAAAATAGAGAAATAATTTCACTTGCTTATAGTCACACTCTAGCAAATCATAGAACCTGTTTTTGAATAATGTATTTAATTCCAGTGGTCATTGATATGGTTTGGATCTGCTTCCCCATCCAAATATCATCTTGAATTGTAATCCTCACATGTAGAGGGAAGGACCTGTAATTCCCATGTGTCGAGGGAGGGGAGTGATTGGATCATGGCGGCAGTTCCTCCTATCCTGGTCTTGTGATAGTGAGTTCTCATGAGATCTGATGGTTTTATAAATGCTTGACAGTTCTTCCTTCACACTTTCTCTCTCTTGCCTGCCACTTGTAAGACGTGCCTTCTTCCCCTTCCACCATGATTATAAGTTTCCTGAGGCCTCTCTACCCATGTGGAACTGTGAGTTAATTAAACATCTTTTCTTTACAAATTACCCAATCTTGGGTAGTATTCTTTATACCAGTGTGAAAATGGACTAATACATTAATGCTCTTAACTATTATGAATTTTTTTAGAATAATTCTTGTTATTTGTAAAATATTTTGAAAATATAAAAGGAAAAAGCAATAAAAATGGTAGCAAAGTTAAATATGAACTAGAATTAAAAGTAAATTTGGAAGTAGAATTATGTAATTCAAATTACCCAATTTATAATAATATTGTCTGTATGTACATTTAAAGTCAAAGCATTTCTGTTTATCTGTCTACTCTAGAGAACAGAATAATATGCTATTGTGACTTTTTGATAGTTTTCCTTGGGGTAACTCTAAGACCCTTGAGTGCAGAGGCCTAGTGTTTTTCTCAACATTGTTGAAGTCTGACATAATGGTGCCTCACAACAAGGTGTGTCAAAGTTAGCAAACTAATTTTAGTCTAAAATTTAAATATGAACTCATTTATTCATTCAAAAAGCATAGAAACTTTCTATATGACAGGAATTATGCTAGGTGTCAATAAAAATGTGACCAGTTAAGTGAAATAAATTATATGCTCTCTAGGAATTCCCAATCTAGTCGTGCAGAGAGACAAGCAAAAAACTAAGGTTAGTATAATAATGCGATACACATATATTTATTATGGTAAGGAAGTATAAGAACAGGAGAATTTATCTTGAATTAAGTTTCAGGGATAATATTCTAGGATGGGGTTGAATGGGAATATAAGCTTCCAGAAAGTATTTATAAAATAAAGCTAATACACACATTTAGGAGTCAGGAGTATCTAATTAACTTCAGGGGTAATATTCAAGGAGGGGTGATAAGGAAAACAACTTCCAAAATGTACTTACAAAGTAAACCAAGCACACACACTCAAAATAATGATAATTCTGTGTAAGTGAATGTGTCCAGCCCCACCCTACTCCCAATCTCCTCATTCTCTGCTAAAGCCATTTCATCTACTTCCATGGCTTCCTCTACCCAGTAATCAGATGTCTCCCACATTAACATCTACTACTCAGACAGACCTCTTTCCTGAGAGCCAAACCTGTGTTTCCAGCTGTCTAATCAATCTGTTCAAAACTGAACTTAATATATTGTTTTCCAAACGGCTCCTTCTCCATATTCATCTCTCCTTCACTAGAAATATTAAAGATAAACCTGACCTTTCCTCTTTTGCCTCTTATAATATTCAGCAACTTTATAAATTCTTTTGAATTATATTTATTATACCTATTAAATATGTTTCACTTTCTCTTTTATTAGCTCACATCCTTGCCAACTCTAGTGTGATCTATGGACCATACCATACCACTGAAACCACTGTTTCAGTAGCTGCTTTATTGGGCTCTTTCTAACCACCTGGACTGTACTCGGTGTATTAAATACTTTATATCAAGAACTTGCCAAGTCATTTACATACTTCCAATTTCTTTCCCCTCCAGATGATACCTGAAACATAGAGTTATTTTAGCTAGGTACAAGTGAAATACATTTGTATGCCTAAACCTGAGAATCATAAAAGCATTTATGTGATTTTAAGGAGGTTGCACTAAATCAGAATACCAGCAATGACTATATGACACTAAGTAAAACATTCTTCTTTTTAATTTGTAATAAAATTAATTACCTATTTACTAATCATGGTTTTGTATTAGGCAATCTGCTTGATGTCTGTGAATTAACAATGAGAATAAGGATGCAGCACCTGCCCTCATATAATATACAGCCTAGCTAACTTGTATTAGGTAGAGACTTCTGCAAATGGAAGAGTTATAACTTACTATCTGGAGCCCCAAAGGCTACTCATTGATTTCTATGGTCGCTATCACTGATATACAGAACATTCTTAAAAAAACAAAGGTGTGTATTTATGACAGATGTTTTCCTCGAGTTGCCCTTTATATCTTTCAGTGCAATTTCAGGATATAAGTTTATTGGAAATTTGATTATAATAAATATGTATTTGCAACTAGGAAAATACTATCAGTAATGATTACATGAGGGGGTGTAGTTAAATAAAAGCCTTAAATTTAAAAATCCAGTGAGGCAATGTTTTCAAGTTATGGAGACAAATTTCTGTAAATGTCTGCCCTAATAGGTAAACAGTATTGGAAATTACATAGTTTAGAATACTTTTGTTGCTGCATGTAATAATTAACAGTTTAGGCAGCAGAATATAATGGAAAGACCATGGATTTTTGTGTTTTATAGCTCTGGATTCAGACAAACTATATTACTCCCTCTTTGCATTATTAAATGCTGATTTGGGTACCTTTATGGACCTTCATTTTTTCATCTCTAAGTGGGAAATCATGACAACTCATATGCATTTTTTTTAAAAGCTACTGAATTGTTCCCTCTGTTCTCGTCCAAATCCCAACCAAGGAAACATCCAGTATTCTAACAGCAAATCCAAGCTTTTTTTCACTCCTCACTGAAAATTCTTAAATCCAAATCCAAGGTCTTAGGGATTACAGTTAAAGCTATCTTTGTATTTTGGAGGTTGCATACTTTATTTTTAGCCATTTCCTGTCTCTAGGTTATGTTCCAGTTATTTTAAACATCTCTTGTATTATCTCTGCCATTCATAAGCATGAATGCATACAATTGGGTGACAGAGCAAAATACTGATTCTCTCTCTTGGCTGGGAAACTCTGCCTATATTACTAGGTAATCTTGCAGCTAAGAGGTATTTTGTATCATCTGTATATTGTTACTTTGTCTTCATTAATTTTATTTGAACACATAACACATGCCAAGCATTCTGAGAGGTATTTCCAGATGGATTTAAAATTTATCTACCATAAGAAGTTATATGGTCCTCCAAATAATAGAAAAATAATGGCAGACTCTTAGGTAGCAACAAAATGATAGAATGTAGAAAATCTTGTTCTTTGATGAAAAGCCAGAATTACCTCAACCTCATTTGATTACAGAGATATGATGCTATCCATATACTAATTACCATTAGTATCTTTTTTTCTTTTTCTTTTTTATTTTCTTTCCAATTTTATTTATCTATTTATTTATTTTTGAAACAGGGTGATAGGGTTTGGCTGTGTCCCCACCCAAATCTCACCTTGAATTTTAACTCTCTCAATTTCCATGTGTTGTGGGAGGAACCCGGTGGGAGGTGATTGAATTATGGGGGTGGGTCTTTCCTGTGCTGTTCTCGTGATAGTGAATGAGTCTCATGAGATCTGATGGTTTTAAAAATGGGAGTTTCCCTGCCCAAGCTCTCTCTCTTTGCCTGCCACCATCTATTTAAGATGTCATTTGCTCTTCCTTGCCTCCCGCCATGACTGTAAGGCCTCCTCAGCCATGTGGAGCTGTTAAGTCCATTAAACATCTTTTTCTTCCCAGTCTTGGGTATGTCTTTATCAGCAGTGTGAAAACGGACTAATACAGTAAATTGGTACCAGGAGTGGGGTATTGCTGAAAAGATAATTGAAAATGTGGGGGCAACTTTGGAACTGGATAACTGGCAGAGGTTGGAACAGTTTGGAGGGCTCAGAAGAAGACAGGAAAATGTGGGACAATTTGGAACTTCCTAGAGACTTGTTGAATGATTTCGACCAAAATGCTGATAATGATATGGACAATAAAATCCAGGCTGAGGTGGTCTCAGATGGAGATGAGGATCTTTTTGGGAACTGGAGCAAAGGTGACCCTTGTTATGTTTTAGCAAAGAGACTGGTGGCATTTTGCCCTTGCCCTAAAGATTTGTGGAACTTTGAACTTGAGAGAGATGATTTAGGATATCTGGCAGAAGAAATTTCAAAGCAGCAAAGCATTCAAGAGGTGACTTGGGTGTTGTTAAAGGCACTTAGTTTTAAAAGGGAAACAGAGCACAAAAGTTTTGAAAATGTGCAGCCTGACAATGCTATAGAAAAGAAAAACCCATTTTCTGAGGAGAAATTCAAGCCGGCTGCAGGAATTTGCATAAGTAACAAGAAGCTGAATGTTAATCCCCAAGACAATAGTGAAAATGTCTCCAGGGCATGTCAGAGACCTTTGTGGCAGCCCCTCTCATCGCAGGCCCAGAGGTAGAGGAGGAAAAAGTGTTTTCATGGGCCGGGCCCAGGGTCCTTCTGCTATGTGCAGTCTAGGGACTTGGTGCCCTACGTCCCAGCTACACCAGCTGTGATTAAAAGGGGCCAAAGTTCAGCTCAGGTTGTTGCTTCAGAGGGTGGAAGCCTGAAGCCTTGGCAGCTTCCACATGCTGTTGAGCCTGTGGGTGCACAGAAGTCAAGAATTGAGGTTTGGGACCTTCTGCCTAGATTTCACAGGATGTATGGAAATTCCTGGATGCCCAGGCAGAAGTTTTCTGCAGGGGTGGGGTCCTCATGGAGAACGTCTGCTACGGCAGTGCAGAAAAAAATGTGAGGTCAATCTCTACTGGGGAACCACCATTGCTTGCCTCCAGACCCCAGAATGGTAGATCCACTGACACCTTGCACTGTACACCTGGAAAAGCCACAGGCACTCAACATTGGCCCATGAAAGCAGCCAGGAAGGAGGCTGTACCTGTAAAGCCATAGGGGCGGAATTGCCCATGACCATGGGAACCCACCTCTTGCATCAGCATGAATGGATGTGAGACATGAAGTCAAAGGAGATCATTTTGGAGCTTTAAGATTTGACTGCCCTGCTGGATTTCAGACTTGCATGGGGCCTGTAGTCCTTTTGTTTTGGCCAATTTCTCCTGTTTGGAATGGCTGTATTAACCCAATGCCTGTGCCCCCATGGTATTTAGGAAGTATGCAACTTGCTTTTGATTTTACAGGCTCATAGGCAGAAGAAACTTGCCTTGTCTCAGGTAAGACTTTGGACTGTGGACTTTTGAGTTAATGCTGAAATGAGTTAAGATTTTGGGGGACTGTTGGGAAGGCATGATTGGTTTTAAAATGTGAGAACAAGACATTTGGGATGGGTCTGGGATGGAAAAATATGGTTTGATTCTGTCCCCATCCAAATCTCATCTTTAATTGTAACTCCCACACTTCCTACATGTTGTGGAAGGAACCCAGTGGGGTGTGGTTGAATTATGGTGGTGGGTCTTTCCTTTATTATTCTCATGATAGTGAATGAGTCTCATGAGATCCGACGGTTTTAAAAAGAAGAGCACAAGCTCTCTCTTTGCCTACTGCCATCCACTTAAGACATGACTTGCTCCTCTTTGCCTTCTACCATGATTGTGAGGCCTCCTCAGTCACAGGGAACTGTAAGTCTACTAAACCTCTTTTTCTTCCCAGTCTTGGGTATATCTTTATCAGCAGCATGAAAACGAACTAATACACAGGGTATCACTCTGTCACCCAGGTTGGAATTCACTGGTGCAATCTTGGCTCACTGCAACCTCTGCATCCCAGGCTTAAGTGATCCTCCGACCTCAGTCTCCCAAGTAGCTTTGACCACAGGTGTGTACCACCATGCCCAGCTAATTTTTTTGTATTTTTGATAGAGACGGGGTTTCTCTGTGTTGCCTAAGCCGGTCTTGAACTCCTGAGCTCAGGAGTTCCACTTGCCTCGGCCTTGCAAAGTGCTGAGAACACAGGCATGAGCCACCATGCCCAGCTAAGTATCTTTTTGAATAAAATTTCTTCATGCAATTGAGATTTTCAGTTTACATATCAGTCTCCTATTTCAGGTGCTAATCCTATCTGCCAAGTATGAGACTATATACAATAAAAATTTAAAGTTCTCTTGGTAAAATAAGAAAAACCCCAATTAATAAAAATGGTAAAGAGGTATTAAAAATCCTCAAAAAGGCTTTGGCTAGCTACCATAGAAATATTAAAAAACAATAAAATTAAAAATTTTCCTTGGTCACTCATGTATCTATTACATATTTTAAATAATCTTACTTTGTGTGGTACACAAGCAAATTTACATTTATACATCTTTAGATACTATCCCTATTAATAAATAGTTACGTCTCACTAACTGCCTATATAGTTAAAAGAAAAATAATTAGTTGCTTACTGTGTTAAATTTTAATAGGTAAATCATTTATTTTTGAAATATATTTTCCACCTTACACACATATTATTGGTCTCCATGTATGAGGAACACAGCTTAATAAAATGGTCTTGGGGATTATAACAAAGCATAAAATTTGTTTTGGTAGCAGTATGAACAAATAAAGAGGATTTTTTACAAAAGGCATTTAATACAGTGTGCAGGAATGGGTGAAGGCTTCACAGAGGAGGTAGCATGTGAGATAAGTCTTTAAGAAAAATTTTCCAGTGGGCACTTTGAGTGAAGAGGCAAAGACAATCACACAGAAAAGCATGCAAACAACTTTTTTAGGAAAGAAAGTAGAGTGTGTCCCATATCAGGAAGGTCTTTTTTATGCCAAGCTGGGAAGATAATTTCTATCACTTAAGGCAGTGATCCCAACTGGTGGTACCTGTCCATGGCCTGTTAGGAACTAGGCTGCAGAACAGAAGGTGAGCAGTGGGCAATTGAGCAAAGCTTCATCTGTATTTACAGCTGCTCCCCATTACTCACATTACCGCCTGAGCTCTGCCTCCTGTCAGATCAGTGGTGGCATTAGATGCTCATAGGAGTGTGAACCCTATTGTGAACTGTGCTTGTGAGGGATCTATGTTGCACCTGCCTTACAGAAATCTCATGCCTGATGATCTAAGATGGAACATCTTAGATCCCTTCCCTGAAACCATCCCTTCCCGTCCCCTTCTCAAGTTCATGGAAAAATTGTCTTCCAGAAAACCAGTGTCTGGTGCCAGAATGGTTGGAGAAGAGAAGTATTTTAAGCACGGAAGCAGGAGGTTACTATGTTTCCAAACCTATAGTAAAGTTTCTTTCTCTTGTTTTCAGTAGGTATGAAGAGTTAGCCACTTCTATACATAGTTCTGACAGATAATGTTATTAATGCTAGGATTCAATGGCTAAACAAATAAATAAATATATCTTAAACAGAAATAATTCTTCTATGGGCCCAGGAGATATAATGCCTTCTATCAGAAATTATTCCTTTGGTTTGAAGAAATGGGTTGCGAACTTCATTTTGTTTTGTATGTGATAGTAACACACTGTTGTTATTTATGAAAGTTTTCACAGAGAACTCATGAATAAAAAATGTAAATGTAGAATAGAGAAACTTTGTGAGCCTCAAAAGAATGTTTCTTAGCCTGGTGGGGTGGCTCACTCCTGTAATCCCAGCACTTTGGGAGGCCAATGTTGGAGGATTGCTTGAGCCCAGGAGTTCAAGACCCTGGAAAATATAGTGAGACTTCCATCTATACAGAACATTAAAAAAGTAACTGGGTGTGGTGGTGTGTGCCTATAGTCCCAGCTACTTGTGGGGCTAAGGTGGGAGGATCGCTTGAGCCTGGGAGGCTGAGGCTGCAGTGAGCTTTTATTGGGCCACTGTACTCCAGCCTGGGCAACAGAGCGAGATGCTGTCTAAAAATAAAAATAAAATAAAATAAAAATCTTTTCCCTGCTGTTGCTAGCAACTACTGACAAACTCCCGTGAAAGTTTAGGACTGTGCGGATATGGTTTGAAAACAGCTGAGTGAAGGTATTTAATTTCTAGGAAATGAGGGGAGCCATGGTGGTGGCCAGGATATCTGGGAGGAGGGACACATTAAGTCATGACTAACCACTCAGTAGGGTTAGTAGAGCAAATAGATGGTGTTATTTACAAAGATAAAGCTATGAAAGAACAAATGTAGAATCATGTTGAGATATCATTTTTATGGACATAAAGGTAACAAAATTCACTGTGTTTATATATATATATAAATATATTATATATTTATATATATATAAATTGTTTAAATATACTTTAAACAAACATATATATATATATGTTTTTTTTAAAGTAGGTTTTCCATTTGTATATATTTGAGTCCTACAAATTGACACTTCTAATGCATAAGAATACTGCAAATATTATTTTCCTCTAGTAGCTCTTAATTTTAACTTTTGTCAATTAAAGGGCATTTTAGAAACTACACTCTAGAACTTGACTTTTGATGAGAAGTCATTCATTAGACATACAGTGCAAATTGAGTGCTGGCATCATCCAGGGTCCAGGCACCTCTGAGTAGAAAACTGCAGGCACAAGTATATTCACAGTAATATAAAACTGATGATTCACACATAAGGGAATTAGCTTAAATTGAGTGTTACATATTCTATTAAAAAAGGCATATGTGTTTGCACAGAAGTATGAATGTGTTTGTCTAAATTAAAGATGCAATGAAGAGCAAGGTCTTGTACTAAGAATATCCTTCAACTTCTTATTTGTTGCCTTTTCACCTTTGAACTGCTTAGGTCAAATACATTCTAAATCTTACTCTTAAAATGTGATAGCATACCATGTCAGAAAAAAATGACAGGATAGTTTGGAAGTTTAACGAGAATATGGAGCTAAAACACAGTATTATTCATGCTAAGCTCTCTTAAATATATTTGCATATGTTAACTCCTGTGCTAGAATTATTTTAAGGAAGTAAGCATTAAAATCCCAACTCCTTGATGCAGAATCATTTTAGAAGTACATTTGCACCATTTCATAATGACAACCATTTTTGAAAATTTAATCATTTTCTCAAGATACAGTTTTTGACAAATGGTCTGTTACTTTACAGCATCTCATTTGTTTTTATAGCATTTCAACCAAAGAAAATATGCTGCCTCAATATGGGTTAATGTATATAGGTAAGAAAATCATTTAATTCTTTATAATCAATATATAATTCCAATAATCATTCAGTATAATTGTAATAATCATTTAATTCTTTCTTTTGGAAAAAAAAAAAGCCAAGAGTTGACTATTATATACCTTAATCTTTGTGCTTTAAAAACCTTCTTTCTCTCTTTCTTCCACCAAAGGCAAAAACAAACGACAATAGCAACAAAAAGATAAACATCAAAACTTAAACACATATTGTCTGCTATAGACCTCAGGATCAAATATTTTAGGAAATTAAAAATGTAGAAGAACAGAGTTTATGTTTGGTAAAATTTATATCTTATCTTAATTCATACGGTTTTTACAAGAATATGTTATTATCGACAAAAAGGGGGTAGTTAAAAATTGTTGCAGTGTGTTTTCAAAGAAAGTCACCTGCCAAGAAAGGTGTCAGTAAGATCTTTTCTGAAAGAATTGTAAAAAGCCTCTGTCATGACCGAGCATATGGAATGAACTGACCCTTAAACTTTAAGAGACTGAAGTAGAATACCTAATGTCAAATGCTACCCAAAGAGCCAGCTGCAGGATATTGTAAGAGGTGTTCATATCTCAGTGTACAGAGGAGAAAAAAAAGTAATAATTCTGTACAGCAGCCCCAGGGCACTTGCATTTTGAATCACTGCCACAATAAGCAGATCACCAGTAGGAAGAGAATATATTTTGTAAAACCACAGACTTGCACTATCAGTAGACATCAGTGTAAAACAGAAGAGGCAACAGAATTAAAAATAGAAGTATAGAAAGGGGAGAGAGAAAGAGTAATTATATCTACTGCCTACAGTTTGCAAAGGCAAGAGACTTATAATTCAGATGTGCATTTATTTAGAGATCCCTTCAAAAAATTCTGACCACCTTTATTATATTAATTCTCTAGGCCGTTATACTTATTTTTTCCAAGTATGGTATAATTATACAGCCAGAATAATTAAATGTCAGGCTGTTTATGTTTCTATAATGTATAATATACAGGGAAAAGAATATCAAGTTCCTTTTTCATGTAACGATGATATGACTGAATTACAAAGTAAACCTTAGGAATGAAAGGCACAGTTTGAAGATAAAAAGAAGATAGAATCTGATCTAGTTTAGACTTAGCCATTTTCTAGACTGATGGCTGATTTATTCACAGGCAATTGAAATACATTTGGTAGGTAACAGCTTTGTAACTCACATTTATATTATAAATCATTTTGACTTTTCGATAACACAGAAAATCTTCCATCTTAATGAGTTTCTACTCTATTTCAAATTAGAAAGCATACTAAACTTGGTTCTTAAACCTCCTGTATTGTTTATTGTCCTTATGTTATACACATAAGAAAATTAAATAATGGGAATTATGTTAAACTGTGTATATGAAATGCAAAATATTTTTCTAAGCCAAGAGGACTTAGTTTGCAAAGTTCATAAAATCTTACTCTTTCTGCGACGCACAAGGAAAGTAACTCTACAATGTTTACCATATTATAACCATAAATAACAATATCAGGAAACACATCACATCTCATTAACCTTCAAGGATGACACTGTAGCAGATTTAAAAATTCCTGTGGAAAATTGTGTTCACTATTTTTTTTTAATTCACAGAGACTCCTAATGCCATCCTATACCCACAGTTTAAAGTAGATTAAACTGACATGCACATTATTCATTCCATACATTTTCTTCAATACTTCCAACCTTTTTAAGTCTTTCTTCCTTTATATAGCACTTTGTTAAAAGTTTGACAATACATTAACTTACTAAGTAGTGAAGCCATTTAAAGCACACTTACTTGAAAAGTGTAAAACCGGGTCCCATTAGGAGGATGCACTTTAGGGGAGCCAGAAACGGTGTTCATATCCGAGAAAATCATTTCTGATCACTGAGACAATATAATCCACAAGGAGCTACAGATGCAGAGCAGAGAGCTTAGCATACAGATAAATCCATGCATGCATTGAGGGAGACTAGAGGGTAAAATGAAATCTGCCCCATCCTTCTTACATACACAGTGATAGCATTTTGAATCGTTCTTCTACATTTGAAATCTTAGCTGAAAGATCATCAGCCACCGACCTTTTGTGAAGCTAGTTCTCTAGAACATACAATGTTTTTTAAAAAATTAAAAACACAGAAGGAAAAAAGCAAGAACCAACGATAAATGGAGCTTGTGCAGAATCTGGCAGTGCTGTGGACCTGCCCATCTGTTCTCAGTGATAATCACCTCCCTCCACCACAGTCTAGCAGAGTGATTATGCTAAATATCCTGGTTAACCAATAACATACAGTTTCATTTCAGGGAAGCATGCACAGTGTATTCAGAGGACCTCTTCTGACTAACCTGAAGCATGTTTCATATACTGTTTAAAGCTCTACTTAGTAACAAATTGCTGTTTTATCACTCTTATTTCTGTATCTTTCTAAATCTTTTAGTCACTCCCAGACTTTTCAACAAGATGTGATTTTTTTTTTACAAAGCCTTTTTTTTTTAAAGGGAGTTCTTTTATAATTTATAGATCAAAGTATATTACAGCTGTTACAGCTGGCCCGGATATTGAGAGGCAATTGCATACAATTCAGTAAGACTGTATATACTAGGAGTACTATCAAATAAAATGTACCAAATATTTTCCACTTTTCTGAACTGCTATAGAATGTCATGAATACGAATGAAATTATTATTATCTCTTTTCCCCATCTTAGCTAAAAAATCATTATGTTTGACAATCAGTGCTTCAAAAAGTACCACATATTTGTTTTAAATAATCACAACCTTATTTCATATACATATATACACACAAGAATTAATAAAAATATTTAATACACATGAAGATTTTCAACTCAAAAATCCAAAAATATTGAATGCAAACATGTAGGTTTTGTTGCAAAATATGTTCTTTTTGTATATCTTTAACAAATTCTTCAATTTGTATAAAAGATCATATTCAGATGACTTGACAACTTTTAGAGGTAAAAATAAATGTTCCATTTACACATCGTTCAAATGTGGAGACTTCAGTAGGATAGGA
Organism: Pan troglodytes; assembly: GCF_028858775.2. NCBI lineage: Eukaryota > Metazoa > Chordata > Mammalia > Primates > Hominidae > Pan > Pan troglodytes. The sequence goes on from NC_072408.2 coordinate 88,397,450, forward strand.
AACAGAATAAGCCAAAAGTGGTGTCTTTGTGAATGTATCTAAGATGACATAGTCATACATAATAAAAACCACCTACTTTAAACCTGAAGGCTGTAAAGGATGATGATTTACACATACAACCTAAATTATTATTCATTAGTATTTCCGATTCTCCAATTATGCATCAAGTTTATAACATCAATGGAAAGGATGCAGAAAAGTGATCCTCAATTCTTTAGATGAGACTCCTACATTCTGATAAATTAAGTGTGTAGGTAATTATTTAACTAGCAAACTGCTAAATAAACCAGAAAATTATTTTAATAAAATTTTAATTTGGGAATAATTTCTGATTTATAGAAAATCTGCAAAGAAAGTACAGAGAATTCCTGTATATCCTTCATTCAGTTTTTCTAACTGTTATCTTACATTAACTATGGGACACTTGTCAAAACTAAGAAACTGATGTTAGTATATTATTATTAACTAAACTCAATACTTTACTTGGATTTTACTAGTATTGACATTAATGTGCTCTTTGTATTTTAGGTTCAAATTCAGGGTACCATATTTACTTAGTTGTCATGTCTCTCCAGTTTCTTTTGGTGTGTGACAGCTTTTCTTTGTTTCTCATGACCTTGATGGTCTGGAGAGGAACTGGCCAAATGTACCATAGAATATCCCCTAATCCCATGAAATCATACATGTTTGCCTGTTTTCATCCTGATTACACTGGGCTATGAATGGATAAGCATACCACAAAGGTGAAGTGTCGTCAATCACATCATATTAGTGGTACATGACATCCAGATAACATTATTAATGATGTCAACCTTTGTCACTTGACAAACAAAGTTTTTGCCTGGTTTCTCTACCATAAAGTTACTATTTTCCCTTTCCCATACTCTATTATTTGGAAAGTAGTATACCCTCAACAGGGTTGGTAAGAAATGGCGGAAATTAAGCTTGGCCCCTTGGAAGACAGAGTATCTACATATATTAAATAGATTTCTTCTGTAATGGCTGGCCTCTTTTCCTTCAATTATTTACTTTTTCAGTTATTTACTTACAACAGTATAGACTCATGTATATTTACTTTACACTCTGGTTTGAAATTTAATATTACATAATTTAATGTGTTTTTCATATTGTCCCAGCTTTAATCATTGGTAGCTCCTTTATTTCAGGTTGTCTCCTGTGTCCCTTGACATGCTCCCATCCTTTTGTTTTTAGAGCACTCAATGATATATTTTTAAAATGGTTTTCTCTTGCATAAATCACTTATGATTTGCTGAAACTATTTATCTCCTTAACTATAACTCTAATTATTATTGTGAGTAAACTTGAAAATTTATGTTTTATTTTCCAGTAATTTTTAAGCAGCTATATTATTCAATTTTTTCAAATTAATATTTTTCCCTTCTGATATCTTAGTCCACATGGGATTTATTCAAATGATAATCAAATTTTTTAAATGACTATATAGATTTCCTAGCTGTGGAAATAAGTTATATATGTGAAATATTCTAGATACGTGTTAGGATCTTACTTCCTCTTATGGTTAGCGAGGCCATGTAACTCATGTTCCCCACAGAGTTGTGAGTAGAAATAATCCCTCAAACAGAAACCTCAAGGTTTAAGAGCGAAGTTTTAAGAAAAAAAAATGTTTGTCAAATAGATTTTTACCATGCAAATATAAACTCCATGTACTTTTATGTTTGCCTGTAAACTGGGTCTAACACAATTGAGATCAGAAAATTCACCAGATCCCTTGTTATTGTAGAGCAACTCATAAATCAAATGTTTTTGGTAAAATATCACATATTCTTAATATAATCTCATGTATTTGCTGCATTTGCATCAGCCAGAAAACTATTTTATTTTAGCTGGGAATTATGAATCTTTCCAGCCAATAAGAATACACTTTCTTTTTCATATTTCTTTGGTGGGGGAGGAGATGAAAATAGTATAGATTAATGTTAAAAGAGGCAGGAGGGAGAAATAGTACTACTAATATATAATTATTTTAAGTACAATGCTTTATTCTAAATGTTACTGAAATTGCCAAAGTATACAATTTTTCCAGATAATTTTTTCCTATGATTATTTTGATAATAATGTTATCTCGTAATTCTGAATGTCTATTTGGAAACAACTCAATTTTCTCTTCTGCCTGGTAGCAATAGGAAAGGTGTTGTCCAGGTCTAAAAATTGCCAAGATTTAGAATTATTCATTGTCCATTGTGGTTGAGGCCAAAGCTTATATATCAAGGTACGGTCCCATCATTCTCATTCTGAAAAGCCATGAGAGTTGGAGTTGCTGGAGGATGGAAAAGTTTCTGTCTCACTAAAAAACACATCCCTTTAACTCATGTTAACTGCCTAAAGGAAATAATAAGTATTAAATTTAGTCAGGGACATTTGACACATTTTTTTTCTGTAGGGAAGCCCCATTCAGTCAGGCCCAAGAAGTCCTAATGGGCAGGAACTGAACAGTCTTGGAGCAGGCTCAGAGCTGTGCTAAGTTCCATGCCCAACATTTCATCTAGTACTGTACTTTCCAAACCTGGTTGGTTTGTACCCTTAGGTACATACAGTTTGAAAAACTATGAAGCCTCTCTTTGTCAAAATTTAAATATTTTAAGAGATTTAAATTACAGTACCTCATAGGTATTGACAGATGATACTCATTTAAATGAATCAAATGGAATAAAGACGATCTAGCAATTTAATGCCCATCTTCTATTAAAAACCTCAAGAGCTCTTAAAAATTGAAATTTTATACCATCCCTTTTATTCCTTCAACTTTTTTCCTTTTCTCCTGCACATAATTTTATTTTACTATATTGTACTATCTTTCTATATTGTGTGCCTTAAAGTATTTTATCAGTAATATTATATTTTGTTGCTGCAAAAATATATAATATACACTTAAAATATTTTTCTTTTTAAATTTTAAATGACTATATGGTTGTAAGTGTTAAAACTTGTCTCTTGAAATGAGCAGCATTCACAAATATTATTACCATACAATGTACCAGAACAGAATAAATATATTAAAATGCTGAAAAACATAGAAAATACAATATTATGTCTGGATAACACAAAAAAAGTATGTTTGTATGATACAACTGGAGTTTTATCTTTTTTAAACTAGCTTATGTTTCAATTCAAACATCCTATTAGAATTAGACAGAGTCCTAATTTTCAGTTTTGTAGATTTATTGTTGAGAAACTCTGTTCCCAGAAGTAAGTAGATGGAAAAGAAAAAAGGTTGTGTTGTTGTTATGGTTTTTATCAGCAATATTACTCAAATTTTCTGATTTCTTCTGCATATATACTAGAATAAAGATATATTTTATAATAATCATTAAATACCTTGATTAAATCAACCTCCGATTTTGTTGAAAGCTAACAACCAGAAAACATCTGGCTTTCAAAAAGGATTTCTTATGTAGCTATTAAAGTCATTCACTTTCCTAACACCTAAATCTATAATTTGAGTGGTTTCTTATTTTGGTCCTTGAAGTTTTGAGACCCTGGGGTAATGCGACACAGTTAAGATTCATGAGAAACATACACTCTGAAAGAGAAGATTGATTTAAATGCAGACAGAACTCCTTAATTGTGGCACTGTTCTCAGAATAATAAATTTTAGAAAAGGGTACATATAGAAGAAGAAAATGAATCCCTTGCAAATATCCATGTCCTTGTATTTCTTGGACAGTCTTCATACCTTAATTTTAAATAATTATCAAACATCTATCCCTGCAATCAAATACGTTTCAGGTGGTTGATAAATGTTGACTCAATGAATGTGCTGCTTACACAATATGGCTAAGTAATTGCTTTAAACATCATTTCTAATCAATATAATCAAAAATTAAAAATCAGCTTGGTCATAGTCTTATTAGAAATTCAAAACTTCAGCATATGCTCAGAATGTAAAGGAAAAAATTCAGTGACCACGCTGAGTTCATTGTTCCTTAATAAGCCTCAATCTCCTCACTTATGAAATGGGGATAATATTGCCTCACTCAAAGTCTTCTGTAACATTTAAATAAAATTAAGGTAGTAAGACCCTAATTTGTCTCCATTCTCTGCAATGTCTTGCATTAATTGCAATGTCTCATTAATTGCATATAGTAGATAATTTATAGTGTAACTGGCACATATTTGAGGGGAAAAGAAGAACGATCGATCATTATTTCAGACAATAGACACGAAGACTGTTCTTGGTAAACCAGAACTTGGTCTTTTTTTTTAGAGAGAGAGGGAGGGTCTTGCTCTTGTCGCCCAGGCTGGAGTGCAGTGATGTGAGCACAGCTCATTGCAGCATTGAACTCCTGGGCTCAAGTGATCCACAGTGTCCCTAGTAGCTGGGACTACAGGAGTGTGCCACCACACTTGGCTGTTTATTTTATTTTATTTTTTATAGAGACAGGGTCTTGCTATGTTGCCTAGGCTGGACTCAAACTCCTGGCCTCAAGAGATCCTACTGCATCAGCCTCCCAAATTGTTGGTCATGAGCCACCGCACCCGCCTGTTCTTCACCTTTATTTACATGAAATATACAAAGAATACATTCTCAAAAGCAGCCATATTCTCCAAATTGCTAGTGCTATTTGATGTAATGGGTTTCAGGAAGTTCCAAATTTCACAAGAATAAAATAATAAGTAAATACAGTGTTTACAAACTATGTTCAGTTACTCAATTAAAAAACTAATTCTTTCCTCATAAGTTTGTGTTTAAGATTTTATTAAATTTTTTTAAATGAATTGGTAATTAAAGATAAAGGTGTCACCATAAAAGTTCTGGAAATGGGGACTTGCTCAAACCATTCTCTGGAATAATTACTTAGAAAAATGAAAATATGTCAATTCAAACATGTAATTTCTATATATGTAGTTTTATTCATTCATTTTAAAATTATAGTTTTTGATATTTACATTTAGCAAAATTGATTTTAAATGTGTTTTGTTAAATAATACATTTAAAAAAATAAAACAGTACAGTTATCCCTAGAGAGCTATGGATATTAATTGCATATAGTAGATAATTTATAGTGTAACTGGCACATATTTGAGGGGAAAAGAAGAACGATCAATCATTATTTCAGACAATAGACACGAAGACTGTTCTTGGTAAACCAGAACTTGGTCTTGTGTTTACCGTGGCCTTTGTACTCATGGTAAACACAAAAGTATGTTTACATTTGAGGAGCTTTTATTATATTGGAGGAAAAAAACAGATACACTTTTTGAAAAATTACTTTAAGAGCATTATATATACCAAATCCATTCTAAAGAATATAAACAAATATTTAGGCTTATTAATTAGGGTGACTTCATGGGCTACATTACCTGAAAATCTAGAAAGGAAGAAATTACTAACATTCAGTACTTGTGTGTCAGACATCGACATATGGCATTTAATTTGAGCCATACACTGTCATTTGGCCTGAGTAATATATTGATTTTACATATGAGAACATTGATATTTAAGAAAGTAGAATACCTTTTTCAAGGACAGAATCACTATTCTGACTAAAAAAAAAAAAAAAAAAAAAAAAAAAAAAAAAAAAAAAAAGCCCTGTCCACTACACCTGTCCCTTACTGTTTTCCTTTCTCTTCCACATTTATTCGTTTATTTATTTATTCAACTATGCATTAATCAAAGACTAATTACCAAATGCCTTAAATTTGCCTGGCATTGTTTCCAGGCTTTGGGGACAGGATTATCAGATACAATATCAGTGCTTTAGGAACTTTAAATTTTGTGGGAGAGATACCAGCTAAGGAGAGGTAGTTAAGTAGCAAAACAACTGCAATGTAGTTTGACAAATACTAACCATTGACTTGATGTAATGTATACTGAGTTCATCTGGAAATCACTGAACTCCAGGCATATGTCAGGGTGACCATGGCAAAAGCAGGAGGTTAAAGGCTTTCCAAAAAGAGAATCAGTGTTTGAAACAAAATGAAATGGCATGGAATGGTTGGGAAAATATGGCTGAAAGCATTTCAGGACATAAGAGGTAACTGTGCTAGGTGTGTATTTGTATTTACAAGCAGTTTTTTCAAGTAAAATTAGTAAAGACACTTAATCTGGTCATCATCCTTTTCCTATAAAATCAAATAAAATTAGAACATTCCTGTTTGGAAAAAAAAAGATATGAAATGTTGAGTCACATTTTCACACTTTTGGTTAGTATATTTTAACATCTTTCTTTAGTTTGCCAAATAGCTTTCCAAGATTATTTTTGGTTGTGAAGAAACTTCATTCTTAGTTTGATTGCTTTCAATTTATCATAAAACTATTTCAATCAAAAATTATATATATATATTACAATATCACACCTCAAATAAAATTTAATGTGCTTATGTTATCAATCATTGGTTTTCAGGCAATGGCTACCACTTTACGTGAAGGGTAAATAACATACCCATTTTAATCGCTACAGACAGACCACTACCAAAAATTTCTTAAGATGTATCTTTTCCAAGAGAGGTAAATTATGAAGTTGAGCTTCATGAAATTTAATATTAGCTATCACAATCACCTCAATTTTTACAGAAAGGAATTGAAAATGAAACAGTAAAAGTATGACTAAACTATACTTAACTTAAAACGGAGTAAATTAAAAATCCTGAAGCCAGACATTTGCTCTTAATAGAATTAAGAGAAGACCCCAAGAAATTATCTAATACACCCTTGTGCCCTTAGGAACAGTTACTCCTATGCCATCTGAAATGCATGTTATCAGCTTCGTGTTAATCAATGTTCCAAAAATACTTAGAGCCTATGCTTTCATATCAGGAAATTCAACTCACATATTTTTATAATCCTGGAAAATAATTTTGTTTTAAGAAATAGTTGTGAGATATATTCTGTTTTAAGACCAGCAATTTGACATAGCCTTTCTTTCATTCATTTGTGGGTAAAGCTCAAAATTTTGCTAAAATGATAAGAATTTGGGGATTTAAATACACTGAAAAGGCTGCTTATTTTACATTAATTTTTGATAAATGGTCAGGGGAAAATGGTCATACTGAAAGAACAATGGGGTGAAGAAGGAAGAGAAGAACATAGTGGTGAAAGAGAGAGACAGATGAAAGTAGGTAAATGGGAAAGATGAAGGTGAGAGAGAAAAGGGAGAGGAGAGAGGAGGCGAGGGGAGGAAATAGATATTACACTTTGCATGGTAGCATTACAGGATAACAAAGCATTTTCCAAGCAAACATTCAGTTAAAATTCATGCCATATGGAATGAAATTTGCAGCCCAGATGGACAATACATTCTAGTAAATTTATATGGATAACATATGAACGCTAGTTAAGTATGTAATATCACTAGCCTGTCTGTCTATCTATCCATCCATCCAGCTATCTATCTATCTATCTATCTAATCTGTCTATAATCTCTCTATCTCTATTTAATCTATCTTCATATTTATCCACTTCTAACAGTATCTGTACCCTTAGCTTTATATCATGAGTTCTACAATATGTAGCAAAAATGACCCTTTACAGATAGCCAAAATCCTGAGTTTACTCTATGATTTATTTTCTCAACTTTTATTTCAGATTCAGGGGGTACATGTGCAGATTTGTTACATGAGTGTATTGCACCCAGGTAGTGAGCATAATAGCCAATAAGTAGTTTTTCAACCCACGCTACACTCCATCCCTTCCCACCATAGTAGTCTACAGTGTCAATTGCTCCTATGTTGACGTCCCTGTGTACTCAATGCCTAGCTTCCACTTGTAAGTGAGAAAATGCAGTATTTGGTTTTCTGTTTGTGTGCTAATTCACTTAAGATTATGGCCTCCAGCTCCATCTATGTTTCTGCAAAGGACAAGATTAATTATTTTTATATGGCTGCATAGTATTCTACAGTGTATATGGAGCACATTTTCGCTATCCAGTCCACCATTGATGGGCACCCAGGTTGATTCCACGTCTTTGCCATTGTGAATAGAATGACACTGAACATATGAGTCCATGTAACTTTTTGGTATAATGATTGATTTTCCTTTGAGTATATACCCAGTAATGGGATGGCTAGGTTGAATTGTAGCTCTGTTTTAAGTTATTTGAAATATCTCCAAACTGCTTTTTACAGTGGCTGAACTCATTTACATTCCCAACAATAGTGTATAAGCGTTCTCTTTATCCACTGCATCACCAGCATCTATTGTTTCCTGACTTTGTAGTAATAGCGATTTTGCCTGGTGTGAGATAGTATCTCATTGTGGTTTTCATTTGCAATTCTCTGATGCTTAGTGATGTTCAGTATTTTTTATGTTTGCTGGCCACTTGTATGTCTTCCTTTGAAAAGTATCTGTTCATTTCCTTTGCCCATTTTTAATGAGGTTATTTGTTTTTTGCTTGTTGATTTAAGTTCCTTAAAGATTCTGTATATTAGACCTTTGTCAGACACATAGTTCACAAATATTTCCTCCCATTCTGTAGGTCGTCTGTTTACTTTGTTGATAGTTTATTTCACTGTGCAGAAGCTCTTTAGTTTAATTAGGTACCATTTGTCCATTTTTGCTTTTGTTGTAATTGCTTTTGGGGACTTGGCAAAAAATTATTTGCCAATGCCGATGTTGAGAATGGTATTTCTTCAGTTTTATTTTAGGATTTCTATAGTTTGATGTCTTACATTTAAACCTTTAATCCATCTCTAGTTAATTTTTATATAAGGTGGGAGGTAGGGGCCCAGTTTCAATCTTCTGCATGTGGCTAGCCCGTTATCCCAGCACCATTAATTGAATAGGGAGTCACCTCCTCATGGCTTGCTATTGTCAGCCTCATCGAAGATCTGATGGTTGTAGGTGGTATCTTTATTTCTGAGTTTTCTATTCTGTTCTATTGGTTTATGTGTCTTTGTACCAATACCATGCTGTTTTGGTTACTGGAGGCTTATAGTTTGAAGTAGAGCAGTGTGATGCCTCCAACTTTGTTCTTTTGCTTAGGATTGCTTTGGCTATTTGGGCTCTTTTTTGGTTCCATATGAATTTTAGAATAGTTTTCTCTAATTCTGTGAAGAATGACATTGTTAGTTTGATAGAAGTAGTTGAATCTGTAAATTGCTTCAGGTATATGGCCATTTTAATGATATTGGTCCTATAATCCATGAGAATGGAATGTTTTTTCCATTTATTTGTGTCATCTCTGATTTATTTCAGCAGTTTTGCAGTTCCTCTTGTACAGAACTTTCAACTCTGTGGTTAGCTGAATTCCTACGTATTTCATTTTCTTTGTGGCTACTGTAAATGGAATTGTGTTCTGAATTGACTTTTAGCCTAAACATTATTGATGTATAGAATTGCTACTGATTTTTTAACATTGATTTTTTATCCTGAAACTGTGTTAAAGTCACTTATCATTTCTAGTAGCCTTTTGGCAGAGTCTTTAGAGTTTTCTAAGTACAGAACCATATCATCAGTGAAGAGAGATATTTTGACTTTTTTTCATATTTGGATGCCTTTTATTTCTTTCTCTTATTTGAATGCTCTGGCTAAGACTTCTCGTATTATGTCAAATAGGCGTGGTGAGAATGGACATCTTTGTCTGGTTCCATTTCTCAAGGCGGACAGTTCTAGTTTTTGCTCATTCAGTATGATGTTGGTTGTGTGTTTGTTAAAGATGGCTCTTCTTATTTTGAGGTATATTCCTTTGATGCCTAGTCTGTTGGGGGTTTTTATCATGAAGAGATGTTGAATTTTATCACAAGTTTTTTCTGTGTCTATTGAGATGATCACATTGTTTTTGCTTTTAATTCTGCTTATGTGATGAATCACATTTATTGATTTACATATTTTGAACCAACCTTGCATCCCAGGAATCAAGCCCACTTGATTGTGGTGAATTAGTTTTTTGATGTGCCATTGAATTCTGTTTTATAGTATTCTGTTGAGGATTTTTGCAACTATGATCATAAGGGATACTGGCCTGTAGTTTTATTTCTTTGTTGTGTCTCTGTCAGATTTTGGTATTAGGCTGATTCTGGCTTCATAAAATGAGTTAGGGAGGAGTCCCTCCACTTCAATTTTTTGGAATAGTTTCAGTAGGATTGGTACCAGTTCTTCTTTATAGATCTGGTAAAATTCAGCTGTGAATCCATCTGGTCCAGGGCTTTTTTGATTGGTAGGTTTCTTATTACTGATTGAACTTCAGAACTTGTTATGGGTCTTTTCAGGGTTTCAATCTCTGCCTGATTCAATCTTGGGAAATTATATGTTTCCAGGCATTTATCTATTTCTTCTAGATTTTAAAATTTGTGTGCATAGAGTTGCTTGTAATACTCTCTGAGAATCCTTTGTGTTTCTGTGGGATCAGTTGTGATGTCACCTTTATCATTTCTGACTGTACTTATTTGGATCTTCTATTTTTTTTTCTTTGCTAATATAGCTAGTGGTATGTCAACCTTGCTTATTTTTTTCAAAAAACAAGTCTTGGTTTCATCAATTTTTAAAATATATTTTTGCATGTCAATTTTATTGTTCTCTAATTTTAGTTATTTCTTTATGTCTGCTAGTTTTGGGGTTGGTTTCTCCTTTTTATTTTTCCTAGGTCCTTTCAGTGCAAAGTTAGAGTGCTAATTTGAACTCTTTCTAACTTTTTAATGAAGGTATTTAGGGCTATAGACTTCCCTCTTAACATTGCTTCAGTTGTATCCTAGAGATTTGGATAAGTTTTATACCTATTTTCATTAATTTCAAAGAATTTTTTTATTTTAATGTTCACCCAGGGATTATTCAGGAGTAAATTGTTTAATTTTCATGTATTTGTATACTATAGATTTTTTTGCTATCAATTTCTATTTTTATTGCACTGTGATCCAAGAATGTAGTTGGTATGATTTTAATTTTTTTAATTTATTGAGATTTCCGTTATGAGTAAGCATGTCATCAATCTTAAAATATGTTCTGTGTGCAGATGAGAATAATGTATATTCTGTGGTTGTTGGGTGGAGTGTTCTGTAGATGTCTACTAGGACCAATTGGTCAAATGTTGAGTTTAAGTCCACAGTTTCTTTGTTGTTTTTCTGCTTTGACAATCTAAGGCTGTCAGTGGGGCGTTGAAGTCTCCCATCATTACTGTGTGATTGTCTAAGTCTTCTCATAGGCCAAGAAGAACTTGTTTTATTAAACTGGGTGCTCCAATGTTGGGTATGTATACATTTAGAATGGTTAAGTCTCCTTGTTCAATTGTACTCATTAATATTATGCAATGCCCTTCACTGTCCTTCTTAATTTTTATTGGTGAAAAGTCTGTTTCATCTGATATAGAAATAGGGACGCTTTCTCTTTTTTGTTTTCCATTTGCATGGTAGATCTTTCCTTATTCTTTTACTTTGAACCTGTGGGTGTTGTTACATGTGAAATGGGTCCCTGGAAGAAAGCAGAAGGTTGAATCTTGTCTTTTACACAGTTTGCCACTCTGTGTCCTTTCAGTGGAACATTTACCCCATTTACATTCAAGGTTAATATTGATATGTGTGATTTTTGATCCTGTCATTATGTTGCTAGCTGGTTGCTATGTAGATTTGATTTTACAGTTGCTTTATAGTACCTGAGGGCTATGTACTTAAATGTGTTTTTGTGGTAGCAGGTTTTGTTCTTTTGATTCTAAGTTTAGCACTCCTTTAGGGATCCCTTGTAAAACTAGTCTAGTTGAAAAAAAATCCCTCAATATTTGCTTGTCTAAGAAGGATTTTATTTCTCCTTCAATTATGAAGCTTAGTTTGGTGGGATTTAAAATTCTTGGTTGATTTTTTAAGGACACTGATAACAGTCTCCCTATCTCTTCCGGCAAGTAGGATTTCTGCTAAGAGGTCTTTTGCTAGTCTGATAAAGTTACTTTTGTACCTGACTTGACCTTTATCTCTAGCTGCCTTTAAGATTTTTTTGTTAAAAAAATCTACATGCCTTGGGGACGATCAACTTATCTAGCTGGGGTTATCTGTATCTCTTAGATTTTCATGTCAACCTCTCTAGTGAGATTAGGAGAATTTTCATGGACTACATTTGCAAATATATTTTCCAAATTGTTTATTTTCTTTCTTTCTCTGTCAGGATGCCAATGAATCATAGATTTATTCTCTTTACATAATCCCATATTTCATAGAGGTTTTGTTCATTTTTCCCAATTCCTTTTTGACTTAGTTGCTTCAAAAACTGGTCTTTAAGCTCTGAGATTCTTTCCTCAGCTTGGTCTGTTCTGCTGTTAATACTTCAAGTTATACTATGAAATTCTTGTAGTGAGTTTTCCAGCTTTAGAAGTTCAGTTTGGTTCTTTCTTAAAATGGCTATTTCATATTTCAAATCTTGGATCATTTTACTAGATTCCCTGGATTTTTTGGATGGGTTTACTTTATCCTGAATCTTGATGAGATTCTTGCCGTCCAGATTCTGAATTCTATGTTTGTCATTTCAGTCATTTCAGACTGGCTAAGAACCATTGCTGAAGAGGTAGTGGACTTGTTAGAAGGGGATACTGTCTTTTTGAATTGTCAAGAGTTCCGGAACTGATTCTTTCTCATCAGAGAGTTTTGATGTTCCTTTAACTGTAGTATAAGTTGAGTATAGTCAGTTGCTTTGTTTCTGGATGCTTTCAGAGCACCAGGGCTTTGTGCAGGATTTTTGTTGTGGGTGAATTCTTGGGCTTGTTTTCACAGGTGTATATATTAAAAGGATAATTGTTGATGCTGTAGTTTGGACTGTGATACTGTAGATGGCACTTAAGAGTAATGGCTGGCAGCTAGGCTGATACCTAGTCCCCGACTCTTCTACTTCCTAGCATTCGCGGGGAGGAATAAAGATGGCTCGCTCACCATGTCTGCTCTCGGGCCTTGTGGGGAGCCCTCTACAATCACCAGCGCTGTGCCTCGGTTTCTTTTGGTAGGAGTTCCAGGCCATGAGCCTCTCTTGGGCAAAGGTTGTGACAGGGAGATATGCTGCACCGTTTATGAACCAGCTCTTCAGAGGGAGGCATACCCCACTCCTACCTGGGGCCCGGGACCCAGCAACTGGCCCCTCTCAGTGTTCTGAGCTGGGGTTTCCTCTCCTGCAAGGGGGGTTCCTCCCCTGCCTGAGTGCTGGCCGCAGCACTGAGCTCTTCACTGCAGCCCTGGGGAACCAGGACATCCGTGGTTCATGGTTGGGTTCTAGCTGTGCCAGGGTGTCTGTTGTGTTCCTGTGCTGTCTGGAAAGTACTCATATACAGCAACACATTCAGCAGGGCCGTGGAGGCTGTGGGGTGCACCCACTCCTGCAGGGCAGCTAGGCACAGGCCCTGCGGGGGTCAGGGGACAGCATGTGGAAGGGTTTGCAGAACAGATGTGCCCCGGTCACATCTGTTGCAAAGAAAGTTCAGCTCTCTTCTGGCTCAGAAGTCAGCTGGGGCCAATGCCTCTGGGGGAGCGGGGAGGCGGGCCCAAGTGATGGGCGTTTATGGCTGCTTTTCACTAGAGCTGCCAGCACACAAAAACTCCTGGGCTCCATGCCGTCTCAAGGCCTGTCTCTGCCTATTCCCTGGAGAGATCTCCTGACATCTCACATGTCCATAGGGGATGCAGGGTCCCCTGTCACTAAGTTCCCAGAGGTCCATGGGGAGACTGAACCAAATCTCATTTCCCTCACTCACCCCTCTCCCACGAGCCATTAGTGGCTGGGAACTGGCCCTAATGATCAGGTACCCTAAGTAGGGCTGCCAGCTTCCTTTCTATTCAGCCTCAGTTTCAGAGTCACATCTCCATCCACTATCAGCTTTTTCTCTCCCAATATCTGCTCAAATTATGGTGGCTGACTTAATAATTTGGTCTCTCTTGGTGGGAGCAGTGCTTTCTGGCTGCATCTAATCAGCCATCTTGTCCTCCTGAGTTTACTCATACATCCTACTTCTGGGCCTTCTACTTCCTGGGCTTTTACTTCCAGACAATCCACAGCTGGCTATGCATAGGATCATAGTGCTCATTCTTTCACTCACTCACTTGTAGTGCTCATTCTTTCACTCACTCACTTGTTCAACAAATCATTATTGAGGAGCTATGATGTGCCAGATAACAGCTACAGTTAGAGCAGAAATGATTCTGCAGGTGAACTGGGAGACAAACTCTGCATTTTTTGGCACCCAAATGAGAAACTCCATTCAGCAAGTGTTGTCAATTTTAGCAGTTAGATATTGGATTAGAGGATCCCAAGAAAAAGAAAAAAAAACTTCGAATACCTCAGTCTTTCTTCCAAGATCAAGAAATTTATTTTAGCTAACTCACCATTCATTGAGGATGTCACACAAATGAAGACATTTTTTAGACTCCACTGGGGTAACAGGATATACAGGCAAGTGAACAAAAAGGCATGTCAAAATTGAAATTTAAAACTTCTGTTTATAATAAGACAAAATTAGTAAATCTGGTTAAATTCACATTTTGATGATGTTTTATTTTTACATAATTTCATAAAATATGTATATGAATGTACATAGATGTGTCATATATATGTATGTATGTATATGTGTGAACATTATCTACATAAATACATGTGCATAAACATACACACACACAAATTTAAAATGGTGTTTTCTTTCCATATTTTATTTCTTCTTATTTGATAACTGTTTTTCTCTGTGCTTAAACCAAATTTTTCACAAATTTTTACATGTATTATCATGGTGATAGCCCATAATGACCTTTATGCTTAAATTATAATGTTAAATCATATAAAATACAGGATTAAGAGTTTTGTTTTTGTTGGTCCTTTGACAGACATGTTAGTTGATTAGAAGAACTCTAATATCATAACAGAATCATTTTATTACATGCTGTTAGGTTTATTTCATGTTTTGAAATATATGTCATCAACTAGTTTTATAGAAATTACATTAAAGCTCTAGAGCGGAATGTTATTTCTTCACCTATCACTCTGGATACCAGATGCCTCCATAGTTCCAGATTTTAAAATAATACCTGGAGGAGTTTTAAAACCATGACTTTTATAAACACAAAAAGAGTTACCTGAGCAATTTGGGGCCCACTCTATGACATGAGAACCACATACAGATTATTAGATGTTGAACTTCAACTTGCACACGCCCTCCATGCTCATCTATGTATTATGTAGTGCACTTTTGTCGTTAAATTTCAACCACTTTTTGTTAGCAACTGTTAAAATTCTTAGACATTCCTGACTCAATAAAATATTTCTTCTCTGGATAAATTTAAATTATCCACTTTATTTACTGTTCAGCGTCCATGTAGGTTCTATGATACACTGTGCAGTAATCATTAAATCAAGATACAAAGAATTCTCAGTCTCTCATACATAATTTGGATTTTTTAAATCTACAAGCATAATTCCTAGCCACAGTTTAAGAGATAATAAGTTTCCTTAGTGTGCAAAAGTTATGGAATCTATGGAACTTCTAGTGTATCACTGCTAAGGACTAAAATAATGCATAGCATGGAGTTGGTATTCAATAACTATTTAGGAAATGTTAAAGACATCTTCCTCTGGCTGTTTTGCTTCTCTGTGAGTGTGAGTTGCATTTTAATATTAATTATCTCATTAGACTTGCTGAATAGTCTTGAGAATTAGAAAATACTTATTCTAAGATTATTATAGTTAGTATGTGGTGCATCTAACACTTAAACTTTGGGCTGAATGCACTACTTGGTACTTAACAGGCTAGATTTTGGTGACTGAATGAACAAGCAAAACCATGACCAAATCAAGATATTCTAACCACCAAACTATATTATTTCTATGAATTTGTACTGTCTAGTAGGTTATATTGTTTTAAAAAAAGATTTTTATGGATTGTTTTTAAATATAGGGACATGCCCCTTTGCATACCTACATACATCCACTTGCCTAAATGCACACACAGTATGCTAATCCCCCTGCACATATTCACAGAGTATTGGGGGAAATATGACATTAATGAAAAGAAATATATGGTCTAAAAAACAGAAAGCAGATGTTTTCATGCTCTTCAATGTATGCTTTAGCATACATTTTATTTATAACATCTCAGAAGAAACAGATGTAAATGATAAGATGAGAAGAAAAGAAGAATCAGGATAATAACCAATTATATGCAAGGACTTTAGGATAACATTTACATGGGTAGCATAGAATCATAGAACAAAATTTTAAAACCCAGTAATTTATATGAATGGACATTACATTCAAAATCCCATGTTTAAGATGAGAAAGATTATTGGTTTTACAGGAACAAGACAATATTAGGCAAAACTGTGGAGTAGACTAACACAATGTTTAGGCCACCTTATTTCTTACTCATCAAGATCTCTACTGCCACTCTTACCTTGCTAGCAAATACAGTATTTTCTCCTTAATTTTACTTTTTCCAAGAATTTTATTTAAAGACAAAGCCAATCACTCTCTTGTTTTATTTCTACTAAGAGCAATAACAATGACCTCATAGTTACCATTTATTGAAGATTGTATGCCAAATATGAGGTTGCCCTTTATAAAATATTCTAGTAAATCTTCTAGAATAGTAACAATAATGATAATAATGATAAACCTTCTATTTATTCCTCAATTATGCATAAGGAGTCTTAGATAAATTATGCAACTTGTCTAATATCACGTAACTAATAAGTTGGAAAGTCACATCCTTTGAAATTAGATCTACCTGATTACAAAGCCACAGTATAAATTAAAATTACATCTTGGTACTGCTTTGTGTGACATGGATTTTAAATCTGTGCAGAATATGAAAAAATAATTGATTTCATACATAAAACAATTTTTAGGTGACTGGCTATCTGATTAAGTCTTTAATTTTATGTAATTTTTCAGATTTTTCTGATGGAGCAAATGGGTTGGGAAAGATAGAAAGGTATTAAAGACAGCTGCAAGGGCTTTGGTCTGAGCAGTTGCTCCCGTTTTTGGCCTATGCAATGGAAGGATAAAATAACTGAGATGGGGAAGGCTGCAGGAGTAGTAGGTTTAGGAAAAATTCAAGTGCTCACTCTTGCACATGTTGAGTTTGAGGTTTCTATTAGTCATCTAAATAGAGATGTCACATAGCCAGGTGGATATACAAATCTGGACACCACATTAGCATATAGACTGAAATTTAAAAGACCGAAATGAGGTCATCAAGAAAGTGAATGCAAATAGAGAAATGGTCCAAGCTGGAGGCCCTAGTGGATTCCAACAATTAGAGCCCTGGGAGACCAGCAAAGAAAAATCTGTAGGAGCAATTGCTAACATTGGAGGAAGACCAAAAGAGCAGTGTGACCTAAATTGCTCACGTTAATCCAGTAATTAACCTGAATATTTCTCAGAGGTCAACTAAGATGAGGACTGAGAACTGACCATCAGATTCAACAATGTAATCTGGCTTTATTGGAGGGTTAAGAAAAAAAGCCTGATTGAACTAAATTTAAAAATAAATGGGAGGAGAGAAATTGGAATCCATATTCTTATGCAACACTTTTTTAGCACATTGTTTCAAAGGGAAGCAAAGAAATGGGCAGCCCCTGGCAAAGAAAGGAGGAATAGGAATAAGAGCATGTTGTGCTGAGGGAGAGGCTCCAGGAGAGGATGAAAAACTGATGATGTAGGATGAAAAGTGGATAATCACTAGAGCAATGTCCTTGAGTAGATGAGAAGAGAAAGAATCTACAAGAGAAGAGACTGGATTTGGTGAAGAATGGTACTATCTTTGATAACAGATGGAAAGGCAGAGCATGTGGGTTTACATGCTGGTAATTGTGGTGATGGGAGTCTGTGCACATTTTTGGGAAATCAAGAAGCCAGGATATCAGCTGAGAGTATTGTTGGGGGAGAGAATTTTGGATGTTTAAGAAGTGAAGGATTCAATTCAAGGCTTCAGCATCCTTCTCTGTCTATATCAGTATATTGTAGAAATAACATGATTTTCTATCTGTATCATGATGTGAGCAAGATTGAAAAATTGATCTAGTAGAACGTTATCCACAAAATCTGCTAACTAATATTTCCTTTTGAGAGGTCATTTTACCTTTTTCTCCGTCAAATTCTATGATTTTATGCTGATGGTCTCTTCTAATTCCAGGCCATGTGACCAGTTTTATATTATTAGGCAAGTCTAACAAGTATATTATTAATTAAAATGACTAGGTAAGAAATAAAGGGGTTAAACATCACTTAGAGAGAGAATGATCCCAGCAAAACTTCATTTTTACATATTGACACTGAATTATTAAGAACGTCATGGATCACAACCACTTAACTGGAAATGTAAACACCTAAAATACTATGATCAAATCACAATTTTGCTGATTAGGAGGCCATGTAGATACAGAATTAAATTTATTACATCATGGTAAATTATGGGCATACATTAATTTCTTTAATTTGTCTTTCTCTACTTGACATTCACCACACATTTACTTAAATGAAAGAACCATAAATATTAATATTTCATAATAAATTCAGAAATTCTTATTACAAATGCTTTCCTTTAATATCAAAAGGGCACACATTCAGTAACATGATTACAGTGCTTTAGACAGCATTATACACACTGGCAGTCACAGTCATGCAAAATTAATATTAATTTGATTGAACTGATTAGGTGCAAAGAGTCAGATATTTCTCTGAATGCTGATTGCATTATTATTAACTCAACAACCCAGTATAACAGTTAAAAGCATGGGCTCTAGTGTCAAAGAGATTCAAATTCAAATTGCCACTCTTCTGCTTTCTAGATGAACAAAACTTTGAGTTAGCTTCTCTGAGCCTCAGTTTTGTTCTCTAAAAAGTGGGAATTAAAGTAGGTTTTTAACTTACTAGGGCATTTGCAAAAATTAAAGGAAATAATGTATGTAAAGCACTTTATGTCATTGCCACCCTCTTAGTCACTCAAAAGAAAAAAAAAAAAACTTCATCTTTCTAAATTTATTTTTGCCCAGTAGATTGTGTTGAATTTGTCCCTTTCTTAATTGTTTTTCTCTTGTCCAAAATTATCTTTTCACATTTATCCAAGATCCAGCTCCAGTGTCGCCTCTGTCATGTCATCCCTTCAGTCTAGAGGAATGGTTCTTTTTATTTTCCCACCACTAGTCTGTAGATCTTTTGTATCCCTTTTAAGGTCTGCAGTAGGCAAGTTATTCACATGTTATTGTGCCTGCCCCTTCAACTTGGAGCTCCTAGAGAACTTGAATTGTGTTTCTCCTGTTTCCACTTGTTTTCCACACAGTAGCCTATGATATCTGTAAACATGTAGATCAGGCCACTCCATTTTCCTAATCCCAATCCTCCAATAGTTTCCTGTCACATTTCTGAGAAAATCCAAAGTCTTATCCACAGCCCATAAGCTGTACAATATATGACCCTGGTCCTCTCTCTGTCCTCACTTTATTTCACACTATCTCCTTACACACTACCCTCAGGCAACATGGGTGTCGTTGCAGTTCACAAAGCATAATGTCAATTGATACATAAAAGACCTATTAAGTACCAGCTATAAGTTGCACACTATTCTAGGCATTTAGGATACATTAGTGAACAAAATAGACAAATATTCTTCTGTGTAGTTTCCACTGTAGTGGGAAGAAGTGCAGAAAAACATGTAAAAAGTAAATGAAACTGTATGTGACAGTGGGGAAAGGAAAATGAGAAGAAGTAGAGGTGGTGTGGAGGGACAAGAACTAGAGCAAGGGATAAAGGGATTCGTGAGTTGTGATTTTAAATCCTCCATTAAGCATGTTTTCTCAGGGCATTTGCAGTTGCTGATTTTTTTTGCCTTGCTTTCTCTCCAGTCCACCCAATGGTTCCCTCCACCAGTTAAGTGTCTGTGCAAACAGAAACATCTGTCAACACTTCTGAGAGGCCCAGTCTAAACAGTGTAAAAAGGCATGCCTCCACTCCCACATTACAGCTCTCTACTTTCTTAATCAGCTTTATTTTCTTCATTGCATTTTTACTATGTGTAAATCTGTGTGTGTGTGTGTATTCGATGAGGAAATATATTTTTTTCTGTTTTATTAACTGTTTCATTCCTAGTATGTAGGAACAGTTTGGCATAGAGTTGCCAATAAATATTTATTGAATAAATTAATGTAGGTAATAATTAGCTTTAGCTAATGATTATTAAATTTAAAAGGTAGAGAAAAGAAAACTGAAATTTACTCATTAATGTATTATTTCTGAATAATTAAAAGAACTTTCATTTTAAAATCTGCTTTTGATACCCATGGCACTTTTTTTTTTTTTTTTTTGAGATGGAGTCTCGCTCTGTCGCCCAGGCTGGAGTGCAGTGGCGCGACCTCGGCTCACTGCAAGCTCCGCCTCCCAGGTTCACGCCATTCTCCTGCTCAGCCTCCCAAGTAGCTGGGACTACAGGCACCAGCCACCGCGCCCGGATAACTTTTTTTTGTATTTTTTAGTAGAGAAGGGGTTTCACCATGTTAGCCACGATGGTCTCCATCTCCTGACCTCGTGATCCACCCGCCTCGGCCTCCCAAAGTGCTGGGATTACAGGCGTGAGCCGCCGCGCCCGGCCCATGGCACTTCTATTCATTCATTAATTCAACAATTATTTGTTGAGTGAGATTATTCATTCATTAATTCAACAATTATTAGTCGAGTACCTATAGTAGTCTAGGCTTTATATTAAGCATTGGAATACAATTCAAAGGACAAACAGTTATTTTTTAAAGTCATTCTTAATTATTAAAATGCTCTATCTACATTATTATAAAAATAAAACACAAAAATTGCTTGTGAAGATCACCACACTGTCTTTGAGTTAAATCATCATTCAGTAACGGCCTTAGAAACTTGATTTTTTTGTGTGCTATATGTTACTTACTACATTCTTCTCTTTGGACTACAAGTGAAGTAAAACATCCCTCTCTGGTAATGGGTTGGGAACATGTGAATTGGCAAATGTGCCTTTTATTCTTAGGAGCTCTGGTCCTGAGTCCAGTGACACTCAAGTGATTAGTGAAATAGATCTATAAAGTGTGGTTAATCATACACGTTAGATATGTAACTTTTCAATTCAAGTTGTCATACAACCCAGCAAAAGCAGTCCACTTAAATGCCATAAGATGTAAGTATCGTTTTTTCTTCTCTAAGTTTCTACCTGGACATGACCTGATTTCAAAAATGTGCCCATTCAAGAGTGAGTAGGACTAGTTTATATCTTCACTTGGTATCAATTTACTGCAAGATAGTAAAAAAATCTGTTACTTCCTACTTGGGAATATAAATAAATAATTTTTCTGGAACAATAAATTTAAGTAAGATCTTCATTATTTTTGCCAATAAAATGCTAAATACATTTTTCTGGAAATTTTAGAGTTTCTCCTAGTTAGATAAAATGCAAACACATTGGAAAATGTAAGCTTTAGCTACTCAGCTGTTAAGGTTTAATATTCCTGATACTCAGCTGCAAAGGTTTAATATTCACGATACTAAATATTCACAATATTTCCTTGTGGTCACAAACAAAATAAATCTGACCATTTAAGAAGAAAGGCAGGCCAGGCGCGGTGGCTCACGCCTGTAATCCCAGCACTTTGGGAGGCCGAGGCGGTCGGATCACGAGGTCAGGAGGTCGAGACCATCCTGGCTAAGGCAGTGAAACCCCGTCTCTACTGAAAATACAAAAAAATTATCCGGGCGTGATGGCGGGTGCCTGTAGTCCCAGCTACTCGGGAGGCTGAGGCAGGAGAACGGCGTGAACCTGGGAGGCGGAGCTTGCAGTGAGCCGAGATCGCGCCAATGCACTCCAGCCTGGGCCACAGAGCGAGACTCCGTCTCAAAAAAAAAAAAAAAAGAAAAAAAAAAAAAGAAGAAGAAGAAAGGCAATTCTAGTAGACATAAGTTGACTGGATAAATAAAAAGTAATTTAAAAAATTAAGACTGGCTTATTGAAAAACGATAAAACAGATGTATCAAAAGTAAAATATGCTACAGCTAAATCATAATTTACAGTTTTAAGGAAAAAAGTTTATTCCAGGAAAACTCCAAACAATAATGATTCACATCGTTCAAAATTTTCCTCTGGATCCAGAAGGGATGTTATAATGGATGTTTTAATGCATCATTTTTTTTGTATTTTGGTAATTAAACTATAACTAAAACCCAGAAACATAAAGATATAAAGAAATGTCCAAAGCTTAAGGTGAGAGACAGCCAGAAAGGCATATTCTGGGGCCAGAGAATGCCTAACGAACTGTATGAACTTAGATATCTACTACTGATTTTAAACTGATGATGTAATATCTTGTGCTGACCTAAAATTAGCAGTGAAAGTCTGCATTAGTGACACATTGGGGAAGAAATGCAATGGGATGCATTCGTGCAAACATTAAAGAGGCTCAGCAGAGGACAGAATCTGGTAGGAGTGGGGCTGAGATTATCTAAGGTAATCAGAATTGAGCTTGAAGTATGAATCTGAAGTAAAAGGTTTCAGGCAAATGTAAACATTCCTCTGACATCTTCTAAAATATTAAGGTCACTGAGATACCCATGTAAAATCAATACACTGTTTAGACATTAAAGGGAAAAATAAAATGATGTTCAAAAAGTCATGGATTCATTTACCAAATATTTTACTGAGTTTCTAAAGCTATATGAATTGGTGTGGAATGAAATGTGAGCAAAACGGGAAAAAAATTGTCTTCATAAAGTTTATCTGGCAATAGAATAAATAACCAATTTATCTATCATGGTAGAAGAAATCAGGGAGAAAATCAGAGAGAAGGAGTAGGGGAGTTGAAAAAATATCTTATAGGTAATTAGGGAACCCCTCAATGAGAATTTAACATTTAAACAGATATGAGGTGAGAAAGGGAGTCATAGAGGGCTCAAAGAGCATAACAGGCAGAGAATAAGATGCAGATCCAAAGGTGCTAGGTAGGCAGTATAGTTAGGGTGTGACTGAAGAACAAAGAGGGGTTTATCCAAACTGAGTAAGTGAGCAAGGGAGTAGTAGGTGGTGAAAGCAGAGATATAACAAGAATCCACATTGTGTTGGTTCTTGCATGGCATTAATTGGACATTGATTTTTATTCTAAGTAAGATCAGCAAGTAGGCTGAATGAAACTTTGGAAGGATCTGAGCAGTGGGATGCCATAACTGAATAATTGACCAAGATTTTGAAAGGATCATTTTAGCTTTTGGGTTGAGAATAGTGGATGCAGAGGGTTAGTTAGAGGGGAAGAAGCTAGTTGGCCATGTAGATGAAAGCTAATTGTGGTTTATACAGGGTGGCAGTGGTGAAGGTAATGTGAGGCATATCTGGACTCCAAAAATATTTTGAAGGTAGATTTGGATATGAGGGAAATAGGAGTCAAAGATAACTCCAATAATTTTCCTAAAGAAATGAAAGAATCAGGTTGTCATCAGCTGAGATGGAGAAAACTACAGAAGTATCAGGTTTGGAGGGAAGATCCAGAACTCAATTGTCAACATGTTGAGTTTGAGATATCCTTTAGACATGTACATGGAGATGTCAAGTGGGTAGCTGTACATATTACCTGGGATTTCAGTGGAGAGTACTGGCTATAGATATAAATTTGGGAATCCTCAGTATCTAGACTTAAGGGAGTAAGTATAGGGAAAGAAAAGAAGAGGTCCAATAGCTGAGCCCTGTAACATCCCAATATGAAAGACCAGAAAAATAAGGAAGTAGCAAAAAATCATATTAAAAGGAGGGGCCAGTAAGCATTAGACGAGGATTTGGTGTTTCACCAGTGAAGCAGCCCTCTTTTAGGCTCCTGACTGAAGCACATTCCTCCACTATCCGGATAATTTGGACAGCAATCCAGATGGAATGAGAAAGAAGGTGATGTTTCCCAGGCCAACCCAATTGGGTGTATCAACTTGGGTGACCAATGAAGTGACAAATTACCACATAATAATGTTCATATTCTGACTTTAAGCATAATAATAAACAACATGTGCTTGCAATTTGATACAGGGCTCAATAGCAATACCCCAAATCATTTGGAGCGCTGGATGTCAGTAATAAGGAAAATGATATAGCTTCCTAGAGTAAAATTTTGACATAAGCCTGTGCCCAGTAACTTTCAGTTTTTTTTTCCTCAGCATAAGAATGAATTTTCAATTAAATTTATATGTAGAAGCTCAAGATATAAGGCATATAACAGTGGAATGTGTTTGTTTGAGGCAGAGGTAAAATAAAAAATCAGAAAACAGGCTGCTCAGAGTTCCCACTGGAGCTATCCTTGAGGCATCTGGACATATCCCTAGAGCCTGGGTAAAGCTTATGAACATAGCTTTAAAACTACCGAAAACCTAAAAAGAAAAGAGTTCAGAGATGAAAATAACTGATATTGGAAGTACTCAGAGAAGGTTTACATAGTATTCAGGGAAAACCTGAACCCAACAGAATAGAATGTGCCCTGGCTTTCATTTTTATGTTCCTCCTTCTGCCCCTACCCCCCAGATTAAATATTGGTTGAAATACCTCTAAAACTACACATATCATCATATTGGTGATAACCAGAGTCCTTTAGCAACAATTTTAAGTAGATTTTGTTTAAAGAAAGGTAGGAAAGTTATAGTCCAGAAGAAAATTAAACTGATGTAAATAAGAATATACACATACAGCAAGGTTTACCCATTATAGGAAAACATTAACTGTATGATAAGGGGGAAAATGTGTTTACATGTTTTTGGTTTTGCTTTTCAGAAAGAGAAACAAGATAGTGACTATTCTCTTCTATAACTATCTTGGGGAAAGAAGAAGTTGAAACAAAAAGCAGGCATAACAATGAATCTACAGTGATATCTGATATGTATCTATTTTAATCAAATGGAAGATTAGCCTTACAGATAGCATTAAATAGAAGTGTGACTAGGAAAACAATCTTGTACGGTCCCTCAAGAGGAATATGCCAGTTTATTTAGATATGTGAGCCTTTCAAGAGGCATCCAAAATAGTGAAGAGATGCTAAAAATGTATAAAATCAATTAAAAAGAGAGAATACAAATAAGTGTCATGAGAAATACAAACTGGTATTAATAATGCTCATTAAAATGATGAATATCTTAGGCAATTTTCATGACCTAAAATGATGTATCATTGGCCTCATCCATCTACTACCTAGAATTGGGACATATTTGTATAAGACTGAAAGATGTATCACTAGTTTACAAATGTAAGCAGTTAAGTGATCTCCCCAAAATGTTGGGGTAACTTACATTTAGAGTGTAGGACTCTCACCGCTTCCTTTTTTCAGAGCACATTTGTAATATATTCATGATTGTATCCTTATAGTTGTGTGGGTAAAGTTCCTTAAACCAGACACTCGAAAGATGAACAAATTATTACATGTTAGCTAAGGATATTATGTTTTTGAGTTTTGAGTTTATTTTGAATAGTAAAGTATTAGCACTCAATTTTCCACCTAAGATATAGTGAAAGTAAGAGCATGATACTGGGGTCAAAAAAGGGCAAATTTTACTTCGTATTCTTTTATGTCCTATAAACAAGGCAGCTACATTTTGGGTACTACTTAAATAGCTGCAAAAAAACAAACACCCTACAACAAAAAATAATTTTCATTATTTTTTATCAGAAAATTATGCCAACAATCCTTTATAGTGAATTACCTGTTATATTATTTTGTACTAAATGCTTTTTGCAATTAATCTGTCTTTCCCTTGCCAGAAGAAAAGATCCCATGTGAAATGGTGAATAGGAAAGCACAGGTGCAATGCAAGGAAGAGGTGTTTTGAAAAGTGGGTCTCTACATCTGTAAGCACTTAATGTCAAAAGATGCTCTTCTTAGAGTAGTTGGCATCTATATATATATATGTATAAAACCTTGTATATATAATCCAGATGCTTGCTTTATGTTACTTATATGTCAACTTGTAAATTGAGAAAATATAGAGTAGATTCATACAGTTAATCTCTATATACTCCATTCCTTAATTATTAACTTCTTAGGTTCAGGACCAGTCCAATCCTATAATCTGTATGTTACTCTAGCATTAATCAGTCCCAGGTCACTATAAAATATATATACTGATTTTTATATTTCATTATAAAATATATATACTTCTTATATACATATATTTATATATAATTATAGTGACCTGGGCATATATATATATCATACATTAATGATACTATATATTATTATATGTATAATACATATTACATATGTATAACACATATATAACAAAATATGTATCTTATAGTGACCTGGACAAATATATATATATCATATATTAATGATAATATATAATTATATGTGTAATATATATTATATATGTATAACTATATATAACAAAATAATGGTTTTGAAGCAACTTGGATGGAGCTGGAGGCCATTATTCTAAGTGAAGTAACACAAGAGTGGAAAACCAAAAACTGTAGGTTCTCCCTTATAAGTGGGAGATAAGCTTTGAGTATGCAAAGCCATACAGTGATATAATGGACTTCAGAGACTCAGAAGGGGGAGGGTGGAGGGGGACCAGGGATACAAAACTGCACATTAGGTACAGTGTACACTACTCGGGGAACAGACACACTAAAATCCCAGAATTCACCACTATGTAATTCATCGATGTAACAAAAATCCACTTGCACCCCAAAAACTATTGAAATAACAAAACAAAAATAAATCAATACATACATTACTAAAAATTTACGGCAGTATGGGAAATGTCACTACGATCCCTAAATAAACTGATTTTATTATATAAAGACTATATTATACACACACAATATGTTTGTATGAATAGATATAAATTATACATATGTGTGTATACATATATACACACATATATATCTGTATGACTACATAAGTATGCTGTATATAAAGAAGAGCATGGATGTCAGAAATGTATCTTTTCAGCTCATGAGAATCATGAGGTTCCTAGTTGCTAAAACTATGTACTTACACACTTTAAATAGGGTCATGATCAGGGCCTAAACATATTAATCTCTGTAAGTCAAATATGTCGAGGTTGTCTATAATGTGTTTGATTTGCATGGACATGTCCTAAGCACTTGGAAAGAGTTGTGAAGGAGGAATTTTCACAAGACAAAAATAAAACCACATATAATAAATAGTATGATATATATGTGTTAACCTGACTAGGAATTTGATGGCATGAGTTGAATCCTGGCTCTGATACATTGTGTAGTTGAATCCTGGCTCTGATACATTGTGTAGTATCTATTATGTGTCACTAGGTAAGATACTTAACTTTTGAAATCATGATTTCTAAGGCTGTTAATGAATTTTAATGACACAAACCTGAAAGAAAAGATTCTTGCAACCATTATATTTGGACATCTAATTTAAGGATAATTAGTATTGTAGGTATTAAAATAAAATATTGATTGATTTCGTTTATATATTACCTCTGCTATCCTCCAACATTTTTCTAAACATTATTATAATTTCCTGATTTATTTGCCCTTCCTTCTACTTTTACTTTCTGTAGCTATTTTATATATTATTAAATATATTATAAATATAGTATATTATAGTATATTATTTATACATAAGATATAGTATATAGCCTTTGGTGTTTGTCAAAGAGAGAAAAATGATGCCTAAGTCACAGAAAGAGAAAGGGATAATTCTCAATAACAAAAATTGTCACATTTCCTTAAAAAACCTCAACCACAGGGCTCTACTAAGTTGACAGAAATGTCCAGTTTCAAAAGCAAAATATATAAAGCTCATATTTGTTATTCCTTTTCTAAATTTGATTCATAGGTCTTCAAGTTATCAATTCATGCTGTTATTTACAAGATTGTAGATTAACTTTACGTATATTTCCTAATTAAAGGAACATCAAACTACATAGAGGATTCATACTAGGTTAAAAAAAGGGGGTGGGATGGGGGCTCTAAAGCTATCTAAAATAATAACTTTCTGTAAGTTGGAAAATAAACTATTTTCAAGATTTTTATGTTGTTCATCAAAGGAATATTTTCTTCTAAAGTGGCCTATTCCAACTTATAAAACCCCAAATTTTAAGGCTACATTATATGATCTGAGGCATCATCCAAATATAATTGCATGATATATTTGATCCAATATTATTAAAACCTTATTAAATTTAACAAATGGCATAATCTTGAAAATTAAGGCATGTAACCAAATAAACACAATGTTGGGATATGAACAGAATTTATCTCTTGTGCTGTTTGAGTCACCCTGCAGTATGTCTGGTAGGATGTGCAAAGTACTGCAAACAATGACAAAATTAATAAAACTGGAATTGTGTGCTGCACATTATGTTCTTGGCAGGAAATAAGGTGATGCTATTATAAAGGACACCTGCTTCCAGAAATTCAATTAGAGGACTCTACTGCATTATTTTCCTAGGAACAAAAGTTAAAGTACATTTTGGACGATGTGTATTATTTTGGGGATTGTTGGGGTGAGATGTTAGGGTGAGCAAGGATTTTTGAGATACTCAGTATGCCAAATCATTCTTTATTCTCTAGACACTTTTTCCTCTTGATGTAAAATTTAATCATTTTATGCTACACTACCTTGAATCATAGAGAAATACACAAATTAGTAATTGATCTATTTTACCTATCAAAACTATTTTAATCCATAAAGGATACTTTTTTGCCTCAGGTCCCATTTGATGTGCTTGAAAGCAGGTAATGGTATTATCAATGATTATGCAAGGTCTCAAAATCCATGACTATCTTTAAAAAGCAAGAGTCATTTTGATAGTTGAAATAAGAATGATGGTTATCAGAGGCTGACAAGGGTAATGGGATGGGGAGGGACAAAAAGGGGCTGATAAATGGATACAAATTAAAATGAGTATCTATTTATAATAGATAATAGGAATAAAATCCAAAGTTTGGTAGTACAATAGGGTAACTGTAGTTAACAATAAGTTATTGAATATTTCAACATAACTAGAGGAGTGGGCTTAAAATGTTTGTAACACAAATAAATGATAAATGTTTGAGGTTATGGATTTCCCAGTTAGCCTGATTTTATCATTATACATTTTATACTTATAACAAAATATCTCATGTACCCCATAAATATGTGCAACTATTATGTACCCATTAAATTAAAATTGTTTTAAAAAACAAAGAATGTCACTCTCCTAGGAAAGTACTGACAGTCTGTTGCAACTGTTTTTCCAAGACATCATTACTAGAAAGATGTCATCTGATTCCCGTGTCACACATGGGATATATCTATTACATAACTCTCAATACCACAATCTAAAGGGCAATGTAGACATTAATTTGTCTCAGTTGATTTTCCAGTTTGAAAAAAATTGAAATGGAACTCTTTTATACATTCTGACAATAATGCTAAGTTCATGATCCAAGTCACCTAAGACGCACATATTAAACGTTGCAGAGGTTTTTCCTTGGAATTTCAATTACTTTCATAGGTTGCCCTCTTGTGGCCATCTGTAAAGCTACTAACAACAAAATGAAAACATTGTATGTCTTTTTTTCCATCTAGTAAATGCTTCGAGGGTTTGTTAACACATGGTATCTTAAAATTGACTTAATAATATGTCAGGATAAAATTGAAATGAAAAATCTTAAATATGAATTATAGACAAAATCTTGATTGCTGAAAATTCAGTATTGGCTACAATAAAATTATTCAATAAATACAATACCTAAGTATATGAGAGTTTGCTATGATTATTTATTAATTTTTAAACCATGGGCATTCATTGATTCATGAAGTTGATATAAGGCTTTCATTTCCTAAAATAAAGTTCCAATGTTATACTTCATATAATTTCAGGAGAAAGGATATTTTAAGATATCATAAGATGATTTAAAAAATTCTTTTTTTGAACTGACATATTTAATCAACCGAGCACCTCTATCATCAAAGATGGTTTAAGTAACAACACGAATACAATCAGGCATTTAAGGTATTAAGCATCAATTGATCCCAAGCTACCTATTTAAGCTTTCCTCATTTGTAAAAGAAGTTTGAGCCACATGATCTCGACTAAATCCACAATCCACTTTCTTTTACCTTTTTTTTGTTTTTGTTTTTTGATATGGCTCACTCTGTCACCCAGGCTGGAGTGCAGTGGCGTGATCTTGGCTCACTACAACCTCCAACTCCCAGGTTTAAGGGATTCTCCTGTCTCAGCCTCCTAAGTAGCTGGGACTACCGGCATGCACCACCACGTCTGGCTGATTGCTTTGTATTTTTAACAGAGACGGGGTTTCACCATGTTGGCCAGCCTGGTTTCGAACTCCTGACCTCAAGTGTTCCATTTGTCTTGGCCTCCCAAAGTGCTGGGATTACAGGTGTGAGACACCACGTCCAGTCATAACATCAACTTTCTATGTGTCCTACTTCTAGTTAGCAAGAACTGATTAGCAATCAATAGCTCCTTTCTCTTTTTTCTTTTTTCACTTCCTCCAACTGATTTCTAGAATGCAAGTCAAAATATCTATTGAGTCCTCTTTGTTTGAAGCTGCTGTTTCCTGGTCACATTTGCAGGTTTCAGAAGCCATTCTTTTTAGAGCAAAGGGATCCAATTGCACATAAGGCCTATAGCCTCCTGTTGTTTTCAGTGCTCAAATACTGAGGAGTGGCCCAGAGCCAATACAATGGAGGAAAAAGACCACAGGCAGAGAGATGCTGAGCAGACTGCCCTGGGTAATCTAAATTAGTTGACCTTTCTACCTCTTCCAGAAGGGATATGTGCCAAAAGATAAGGTAAAACCAGCTCAGTATGCACCATCACAATGAGAAATGAACATAAATGAGATCATATGAGCTTTGAAAATGTTTATGTAACAAGGATTCAGGTTATTTATATATAATATGAATTTTTAAATTGTATAATATAATCAATTACTTTAAAAAATTTAGATTCCATTGAATGAGCTTCAATATTATATTCTAACTAGGTAGAAATTTAAAATGTAGGAATCATTTAAAATACATTTTTGGTATGAAAAGGCTTTAAGATTAAAAATAACTGATTAATGACCACTACATTTTTTCAGTAAATCAATAATTAGTCTTTTTAACAGTTAGAAACTCTCTTTTAATTTTTTGGGGTTGGGGGAGGGCTGGATCTTTCATCTTCAAACATCACCTCTCTCATCCATTCATTACCATCTATACTCAATGCCCTCTCTTCCACAGATTCAGGTTTGTGATTAATCAGTAAGGAACTTATGGAAGGAGTGCTTAATAGGTCACAGAGCTACCCAAAACCTGAGAAACCTGGCTTGGAAAATAGAAACAAGGATGAAACGCTTAGGAGTAACTTGGATCACACTAAACATTAACCTTTCATTCCAGCACCCATCAAGTGAGGACACTTGTCACAGAACACTAAATGTCACTGATTTTCCAACTTCAAGTGAGGACACTTGTCACAGAACACTAAATGTCACTGATTTTCCAACTCCCACTGCACCCTACATGGTCCCACTAGGCCCTAGGTCACTGTTGCCTTTAAGAAATGAACACTGCTGTTGTTGGTGAGCCACTACACAGGATTTTTGTGATGGGCAGAATTATGGCTTCTCAAAGAGGTCCACATCCTAATCCCTGAAGCCTGTAAATGTGTTACTTTATATGGCCAAAAAAGTTTACAGATGTGATTAAGTTAATGATCTTGAGATTGAAAGATTATCTGGGATTATTCAGTGGTCCCAATGCAATCACAAAGTTTCTTATAAGAGAGAGGCAGGAGTTCAAGGGTGAGAGAGTGATTTGAAGATGCTTATCCTGCTGGTTTGTGGCTGAAGGGACCATAAACCAAGGAATGCAGGGAGACTCTTGCAGTTGGAAAAGGCAAACAAGTAGATTCTTCCTTAGAGTCTCCAGTGGACCACAGCCTGGCTAACGCTATGATTTTAGCCCAGTAAGACCAATTTCAAGTTTCTGACCTCCAGATAAATAAGATAATAAGGTTATGTAGTTTTAAACTATAAAATTATAGTAATTTGTTGTAGGTGCAAGAGGAAACATGTACAATTGCCCAATGCAGATGCTTCTTTGATCACCAGCTTTCAATTCCAGTCCTTATTGGGTGCATCAGACTTGCCAGGCCCAAAAGATGCAGCTACTCCCTAACTACAAGAAAGGCTGGAAAAGCCAGTATTTTTGTAGCTTCTATAGAACATACAGGTTACACTTCCCCTAAGAAGTATATGATGAAGAATTCCCTGAGGATACGGAAGGTATTGAAAAGCCCCTCAAGAGGACAAATATCTCCTATTATCACACTTTCTTATTATCATTACTCTTTGGACTCTGATATAATCAGCTTTTGGAAGCCTAATAGTCTTGTCCTGATGACTCTGATAAACTATTTCCATTCCTTCCCAGATTAATACCTTCAATAGCTCAAAGCAAGACCAAAAAACTTCAGAAACTAAGACTTTTGATTTAGCTCTCAGAGATAAAGGCTAATTTCTACGGTAGCTCAACCTAGATCTATTTCAAACATAATATAAAAAGAAAAATAAATTTTTTCTATATAATTGCGTAATGCTTTCTTTAAAAAGAATTGTGCTTCCAGGCCCTGTAACATTTTTATGTAAAGATGTCTATGGAAAGGCTATATACATATATATATATATACTTTTTTCCAGACAGAGTCTAGCTCTGTTGGCCAGGCTGGAGGGCAGTGGCACAATCTCAGCTCACTACAACCTCTGCCTCCCAGTCTCACCATCCTCCTCCCACAGCCTCCAAAGTAGCTGGGACTACAGGCGCTCGCTACCATGCCCGGCTCATTTTTGTATTTTTTTGTAGAGATGGAGTTTTGCCATGTTGCCCAGGCTGGTCTCAAACTCCTGGGCTCAAGCGAGCCACCTGCCTCAGTTTCCCAAAGTGCTGGAATTACACGCATGAGCCATAGTGCTTGGCTGGAAAGTCTATCAAATTTTTTAACCTGATTCTTATTATTAGATATTGATTTTAATGCTACTAGCAATGTTATACTAACAGAACATTTCCAGTTATTACAGTGAATATAAAATTTGGATTATGGAATTGAATTTGTTGGTGTTGTCTGATGAAAAAAAATACTGCTCGAGAGTCAGGATCTAAATTCTGGAACATTGAATGAATGAATGGCCTTGTGAAAATTAATTTTTTTGAGCCCAGTTCTTGTTAATCCTCTGTCTTACCTAACCCCAAGGTCCGATGATACACTAAAAGGAAGGGAAAACAATTTAAAAGGTTGTATAAAATTATAAATTCTTATATAGAAATACAGAGAAAAAAGGAAAGTTCAAAGTATACGTTTTTCATTCTATTAAAACATTTCTTCTGTTGATACATGGGGATCTAACTCAAGAATTCTAGAACCTTGAAATTGGAAGATACCATTTCAACTAAGTTGCAACATAATTTCCACAGTGTCTACTATTCAGTGTTCATGCTTCCGTAAGCGAGTTCATCATTTGCAAATATATCCAAGAGCAAGACTGGCTCTGACCTATTGGACTTACAGTCGCCAAACACCTCGCCTCAAGTATAAAGTGATAGTAATCATCATATTTTCCTCATGGGTTAGTAATGTGTGATGTAGTGGCATGACATAATGCCTTTAGTGACTTGGCATGGCATCTGGCACACAATAACTATTTAGTACATCTTAGCTATTAATATCAATAATAAGGACAAATTAAATATGTATTAAGTGTATAGCATTTGTATCAGTTCTTGGGGAAATATACTATGTTCACTTATTCCATATATTTTACTTTTATAAACCATTAACATATACAAAGGGCAGGTATTTTAAATATACTTCTTATCAAAATACAACTTTAGAAAATATTCATTAACAGAAAATGCAGAAGTGAGAACTTGGTTTGTGTTTTATAATTTTAAGTATTTTGTAGACCATGAAATACTCTCAATATAAAAGGAAGGTAAAGAAATCAACAGTGTCATAAACTACAGTTGTATTTTTTTTATTATAGTAATCACAGACATCACCCCAAATCATTCTGTAAATATTTGGCAATGCTAGTTTTTTTACTCCATCAGATGAAATTATTCAATTTCCCTTAAAAATCATCCTTACATAATTTGAAAAACATATAATGAATACCACTATATATATATGTAAATATATATATGTTGTAGATATTGAGAGACACAAAATATCATCTCTTATCTAGAAATTTTCAAGTGTACATTGCATTAAAATTCTTAAAATGCAAAAGTAGTTTGCAAAGAGATCAAGTCCACATATACATGTAATAGTTTGAATGAAGGAAAAACTCTATATTGAGCTGAAATTCTTTGCTCCTTCATTCTTGCCCTCTTTGCCTTTCCAATTCTCTTGCTGTATCATTACCTTTCTTTAACTCCTGGTAGGAATTACACAATATGTTTAATTTCTCACCTCTGTCAGGAATAAGAAAGGAAATATGCAAGCTACAAATGCAGTAGCTGTTTTAGTGTCTGAGCCAAAAAAGCAAATCAGGATGTGTATAAGGGGTCCCGTTTTAACTGGCAAAAGCAATCTGTGTCCTAAGGGGATTTACATGGCCATGGATACTCTGAGCTGCTGTACTCTTCTGTTCCCAGCCCTGTGGACCCTGGCATTCTGATAGGGCTCTAGTGTAGTTCTCCATATACTGATTTTCAGTGGCATTGGAGCCCATACTGCAATCTCAGCTTAGTTTCTGCCTGACTAGGAAAAGTAATGATTACTGTCGTTGAATCACTCTGCGTTATATCCACTTGGATTATCACATTGAATATTCATGCCCACCCTTTTGATGTAGTAAAAACTTGATCATAATCACGTCTAGTAAACGATGAATGTGGCATTTGTGCTCAGGCTTCTGTCTGACTTCAAAATCTGTGACTGTGGCTATTTTTATTACAATGTCCTTCCACCTTAATGGAGCTATAGGAAAAGGAAATATTTTACAATCTCATACACTTTGAATACATCTGGGATTTCTCTTTCTTATCCAAAAGATACAAGAGTAGCCTGCAGAGAGGCTTAGGGATGACTAGACAGAAAGAGTATTGAAATATTTAATGAACCACATGCTGGAGTCATGTGCTAGGTACAGGGTTGGGTACTGGAGATTTGGTGATAAATTTTTCATTGTCTTCACCATTTAGTTGCTGGCAATGTTCTTGAGAGGCAGACATGCAGACAATGTGATACAACATATTCTGAAGTTCACCTGGGGACCCAGGCAAGACAACTGCACTATAATCATGGCTAGGTTAGGCAGGACAGCAAAAAAAATACCCAAAGAAGCAACTTCTAAATTGGTTCTTTAAAGTTAAAGAGGAGCTTGCCAGGCAGAGAAAGGAAAGTTAGATATAGGAATAGAACATTTCAGGCAGGAGAAATTTTATGAGCAAAGAAAACAAACTAAGGATCGCATTTATATAGTGAAAATTGTATAATTATATAGAAGTAGATAATGAGATTAAATGGAGAATATTAGACAAGATAGGAGAGTATAAAATTAGCCATAATTCCTTATTAGGATGGTATTTAAGGTAATTTTGTTTTTGTTTTGTGTTTGGAGCAAGGAGGAGAGGAAGGTGGGTAATAGAGAGGTTGCTTATGTTTATATTAGGAGCTCAAGAAAATATGTGCCAAAACTGAGAAGACCAGGTACTTAAAACTCTGTCAGACAATGCTTTGGCAATGCTTGGAGGTGAACAGCTATTCAAAAGCACTCTCTTGTGTTAAACTGGTGTTAACTTTGTAATGGCTTAAAATATAAGTTAAAATGTTACATTAATTTTTTCCAGTAATGCATTTTTTGTTTGCCTCACCCAATATAGATCCAAATAAAAGAACTTCTTGCATTTCCAGAAATGTCTGTAACATTGCAATAGCAGGTTTTGTTCTTATGGGCTGCTCTGTATAATTGGTTAGTTTGAAGGTCATATTGCATCTTTTTGTAGCTTGCAATATGAATTTTGGAGCTAAGGGTTTAAAAATGTGGATAAGGCAAGACGTCCCCTCCATTCTTTCTCGAAATGTTCCTGCTTCAAGTGACTAATCCTATTTTTGTAATGAAACGAGAATGATTTCTGTAAGTTTATTTTGTGGAATGAAAAAAATGTTTGAGCTGTTTCATTTTGTATTCTTTAAAGCACAGAGCACGTTTCTGGCCTTTGGTTGAACTGATGAAGCATCCCAATCCAGCTGTAACTTTGCTATTCTGCAGAGTTGGAAAATCTGTCAATATCTTCCTGCAAGTGAGCTGTTTTCATGTCTTAAACATTAATTTTGTGTGGTTAAAATCAGTTCATCACACCAGAGGCTTCTGTATTGACCTCTTGTGAAAAGTGGAATAATTTTTCTTGAAGGAACAATGCTGCATATTATAATACAAGTTTCAGAGGCATTATTTGAATTATCATAATTAGTTTTGAGAACCACATGAGGCACTGTGATCATTTTTGCTTCAACCATTAAACATAATTCTGAAAATTCCAGAGGTAAAGAGAAGTCTATATTATTTACCCATATTTTCACCCTTGCTTGTTTTTTTCTTCTTTTCTGGTGTTCCAAATTTCCTTCTTTTGTTATTTCCCAATAGTATGGGTAATGTGTCCTTTAAAATTTTCCCTAAATATTGTCTTTATCAAAGAACACTACATAATAGCTCTAACTTCCAACATATCTTCATTGTCATTAATAGGTACTAGGAGATATTATTTTAAAACATCTTGCTTGCTTCTCAGTATGTGATACAAAATTAGGATTTTATTGCTGCATGATTGGCTCAGATTTTCTGATGTGAGACAATGGGAGCAATGATGAAAGTGTTTGCATTTTATTCTAATAAATTTCAAATGGAAAATCTATTGAAATGTCCCCTTTCCTTCTAGAATCTCTACTGCTTATCTGTCAAATATAAATCAAGGTGGGCATACTTTAGAGTAAGAATCTCCTGAACCTTGGTGACTTTCTTTATAACTCTCTTTGCATTTTAGGCAGTATAATTATTAAATTTGTTGCTTTGACTTCAAAAACAAATAAGAGCTGTCACTCATCAATACACACATTATTCTATTAAAGGAATATATACACACACTCACTGTTTCACTTACTATAATTGTATAAAAATATGTGACAGAAAATAATAATTTTATTAGGTTTATGGATTCTTTGGGTCAAGAATTTTGAAAGATCACAGTAGTGATGGCTTACCCTTGTGCAAGAATGTCTGTAGCCTCAACCAGGAAATCATGAAATGACCTCACACCTGGGGTCTACAGCCTCAACCAGGAAGACATGAAATGACCTCAGACCTGGCAGCTGAAATCACCTGGAGGTGTCTTTATTCAGATGTGTGGTGGCTGGTGCTGGCTTTCATTGGGGACTCCAGCCCTGCTGTTAGCTGGAACAGTACCACACCTGACTTGTCCATGCGGCCTCTTTGTATGTGTTAGTTTGAGCTCCCTCACAGAAAAAAAAGCCAAGTGGAAGCTAGATTGCCTATAATCTAGCCTTGGAAGTCTCCTAACATAATTTCTGCCGATGTCACAAACTCTCTCAGATCAAGTTGGAAGGAGTATCAAAGTCACACTTTAAGAAGAACATGTGGAATAAGAGATACTACTGTGGCCATTTTGGGAAAATGCAATCTCTCTCTCTCTCTCTCTCTGTCTCTCTCACACACACACACGTGAAATGTTTGAATTTTAGAAACAAAGATATCTTGTATTAGTATTTATTTATGCAAAACATTTTACCATTAATCTCTACACCTACTTAGATTTCTATGTTTTTTAATCCTTTTTTCTGTTTCTGCCAAAAGTAACACTTACTGTTAAATGTGAAAGAACATGGAAATATGTTACAAAATAATCTTTTTCTCAGTCTTCAATAATAGCTTTTGATCTTATCTCATACCTCTGTTCTATCCTCTAGACATTAATCTCTATTGGCGCCAGTTAATAGTCCTCAAACGTAAATCTGATTGTATCAATCATAACTCTCTGATATTAAAAAAAAAAGTAAAGGAAAAGAGACAGCTCACAAGATTATTTTCCAAATCCTTAGAATGAAATTTTGGTTTGTTTTGTTTTTTGTTTTGAGACAGAGTCTTGTTCTGTAGCTCAGGCTGGAGTACAGTGGCGCAAGCTCAGCTCGCTGCAACCTCTGCCTCCCAGGTTCAAGTGATTCTTGTGCCTCAGCCTCCTGAGTAGCTGGGATTACAGGCATGTACCACCATGCCCAAGTAAATTTTGTACTTTTAGTAGAGATAGGGTTTCACTATGTTGGCCAGGCTGGTCTCAAACTCCTGACCTCAAGTGATCCTCCTGCCTTGGCCTCCCAAAGTGCTGGGTAGAATGAAATTTATTAAGACACTTCGAAATTGTCAAACTACCTTTGTTCCATTTTTCTTAAAATGGAAATTTCTCCCTCTAACCATTCACTGTTGTATAACTTACTTCCTAAGAACACATCTTATAATTTAATTACTCTATATCTTTTTATTTTTCTTTTTGTGAGACGGAGTTTCACTCTTGTTGCCCAGGCTGGAGTGCAATGGTGTGATCTCGGCTCACTGCAACCTCTGTCTCCTGGGTTCAAGCGATTCTCCTGCCTCAGCCTCCCAAGTAGCTGGGATTACAGGCATGCGCTACCACGCCAGGCTAATTTTTTTTTTTTTTTTTTTTTTTTTAGTAGAGATGGGGTTTCTCTATGTTGGTCAGGCTGGTCCCAAACTCCCGACCTCAGGTGTTCCGCCCGCCTCGGCCTCCCAAAGTGCTGAGATTACAGGCATGAGCCACCGTGCCCAGGCAACAATTTCCTTTTTTCTAGATTGATCTTCCTTTTCCTAAACTGTATTTCCCTTTATCTACCTGTCAAACATTTGGATTCTTCCATACCTAGCTCAAGGTATGGCCATCTCTACCCCTACCTCCCCTCACATGGAATCATTTCATACAAATAATCTTTCAGAACTTACAGCATTGTAGCATTTGCTTACCTGCCTGATTCCTCTGTTACACTATGAGCCTTCTAAGGGTAGGAATCAAGCACTAGATAATAACATTTGTTCATCCATTTATACTGAGTATTTATATGCCATGAAAGATGATTAGCCATGGCAACTGATGGCAATTGGTTCCAGTCACCTCAAAGCTTGTAGGCTAATGTGGAAAAGAGACAACAGTAGACATATTTTTTCTTTGTCCTGCACATGTATCATGTGCCATATACCATGGTCTACTCTTCCACAAAAAAGCACAGTTTCAAATTATCTGGTTTTATTGAAAACAAAGAAAAAGGACATACATATCTTTAAAAGGTATAGGTATAGATTTTAAACGAGATATAATAATAAAATACTCCCTTTCCAAGAGCTGTACGCTATCTTTTGCTCAGTCACAGAAGAAGAAAACTTGTATTCTTTTTCCCCATTACCCGACTATTTTTCCTAGTTATTGCTTCAAATGTCCTCTGCTTTGAAATTTATACATCACTATCTATTTATTCCTCATTATTCTTCCTTCTTCTTGTCATCTCATCCTTTTCCCATTGCTCTCTAGTCACTTATGTCATTTAATATTGACTTCAACTCTTGAATAACTTCCTTATTTCAGCATCAATTCTTATCACCACCCTGTATGACTTGAAAATCTACTCAAGATCATCTGACTGCATGGCAGAACTATTTACTAAAATATAGAATGTAGGAGAAAAATAAGGGTAGTAATGAATTTGTACTTCAAGGTCCTATGTGCCATCCAAGTAAAGTGGATCTAGAGCTCAGAAAAAAACCTAAGGAATAAATAATATAAATATTTATAGATAAAGAGATAAGTTTATCTTCCTAGGAATTGATAATTATTATAGCTACAAATAGAGCCATAAGTTAGATGATTTTTATGAAGAGAGAAAAGTAAAGAGTTGAGGATGAATCTTAAAGCAATGTTTGATCAATATAAGATGAATGCAAGATGATCACTTTATAAATTTGGGATATGTACATAAGGATTTCTTAGGGTTCTGTACCTAGTATGGTAAAATAGAGACTGTAATTTCAGATTTTCTTGTTTTGTCATACATTTTCTTTCCCACTTTAATATACTTCAGAAATGTCTTTCCATATTTCTTCTCTAGTGTCCTGTCACTTTTCTTTTCCTTCCTTTGAAGGAAGTACTTGTTATTAAGGGAATTGTCTGAAGTCTTTAGTATGTCAAATATGAAAGCCAGTAATCTTGTTCATCACTCAGTATCTCTCTCATGAAGAAACAAAATAAAACTGGAAAAGCAATAACAACTACCAGATGAGTAGTGTAGGAGTATGCTTAACTAGTATCAATTTCCCCCTACTTTTTTTTTTTAAAACATGTTGCTCTAGATCAAATTTCCAAATACCATCTGCAAGAAAAACAACATTTAGCACATCTCTGACAAAAGAAAATAGAAACTACAATAGAACATTCACTCCCAAGACTAGAAATATCCCCAACATATCAAAATACTACCCACAGCCTAGAAAAATAAAACACAACCACCCACATTTCTTCCCACCTCCAGCATGACTCAAACACACACATTCTTTTTAACCACAATTACAATTACAAAGAATATCTACTCGGTAAAAAAATATATATATATAGTATTCCTAAAGTCAGCAATAAAATATTATGTATTATGCAGTTACAACAGGTGAAATGTTTTTGGATTTAAATAAAGAAAGCTGAGATATATGTGTTTTTCATAAAAGTTATAAATGTTTTCTTAATTGATAAACAATATCATCTTTCACATAATATATGCTAAATCAATGTCTTTTGAATAGGACTGAAAATAATGATATAATATTTCACTGTAGAATTCGCATTGATATTGCAATACTAAATTATATATGTGAGGACAAGGTCGTTGATAAACTAGACAACCTCTGCCCTATGGTGAGCCATACAGGAAAGAATCTCCATTTAAGAAGCAAAACACATCACCTTAACAAAATGAATATAAGTTTGCTTTTGAAGGCAGCAGAAGATGCCAACATTTCTTATATAAATTGAAATTATTATTATTTATACCTGCTAGTACTAAGTGTATACTCACTTATGAGGAAGGAGTGTTAGTTTTTGAAATATTTGAAGTTTGGGAAAACTTAGCTATATTTAATGACCCTCAAATATGAATATGATTATACATAAACATGCGTGTAGGTATCTAAATTTAATGTCTGTGTAATATTTGAAGGACTATCATAAAATTTTGGAGTGATTTATATTATGAATCCTGCATTTTATTGTTATTCAGTGAAAATACTCCCTGAAGAGTTCTTTACCTATACGATACATTGCAATGAGATAATCAAACACAGAAAGCAGGAGATACAAAAGAAGTCTGTAGAGGAATAAGATTCTAATAGTTGGTGATGATAGGAGTGACTGACTAGAAACAGGATGATCCAAAACTCAGAACGACAAACAACAACAAAATATCGTCTTATCCTACATATCTAATCACACTTGCCAAATAATCATAATTTAATTTTCAAAATTCCTCAATATTTAGTTTTGGCTGCTTACTCTTTTCCTTGCACAGACTTTTGCTCCATATTTTCTTTATTCACAACTTTTCAACTATCTTCTTGATATGGGGATCTTTATCTATGACTTCTATCTAAAACTCCAGTTTAAATTTTCTAGTGCCCCATCATCCATTTCCATTGACAGTACGATTAAACTTTGTCGAAAACAGAATTAATTTCAAGTGAGTTTTTCCTTCTGAGATGTGCTTTTGTTATAACCAGGATACTATTCACAATACTACCAAGAAAATATAAATCCTAAAAATAATAAACTCATGCCATTTTGAGCCCCTACAACATTAAGTATATAGTTATTTATTTTGATTGCATTATTTCATAATGCTCCTAATCACCCAATGAGCTAGCAATGATCATTTACAGTTTTTTTTGCAAATGAAGAAACACATGAGACCTTAAAAAAATTAAGTTGTTTGCATAAGCCCAGTTTTTAGGGAAGGGAATTGGTGATAAAATTAAATCAATTCTTTATTGATACATAATTGTACATATTTATAGGATACATGTGGTATTTTTATACATGTACATAATGTGTAATGCTCAAATCAGGACAATTAAGGATATCCATAACCTCAAACGCTTTTCATTTCTTTGTGTTGGGAACATTTCAAATCTTCTCTTCCAGCTATTTTGAAATATACAACAGGTGTTAAATATAGTCTGGAATGGGTTTTAATCAAGGTCAACTTCACCGCAAGTATTTAACCACATACATTTTATTATTTCTCATTAACTAAGTCACCTAGTTAAAATAATTTAACTAGGCTTTTCTCCCTTTGTCACTTATTTCACAGATTCCAAATCTCATTGATTATTATCTCACCATATGTAGCATTTCCACTTCCATGGCCACAATTCAGATTACAGCAAATTACAAAAGTGACCACAGTTCTTTACTGATCTGCCCATTGCCAAGGTACGCACACCTTGAATCTAACCTGTCCGGTGATTGACTGTGGCCCAAAGAATGCCCCAGAAGTGAGGCTGTATGAGTTCTGAATCTGTGTCTCAATAGATTTTCATCCACTGCTCTCAGTCTTGAGCCACGGGCCACTGCTGCCTATTGAAGACACCTGGTCCAGCCTGTTGGAGGACGAAGGACCCCACAATATGATGAGTCGTCTCAGCTGAACCATTTTAGAACAGCCAGGTTCCTTGATCTGACAACTGACGACAGTCATATAAACAAGCCCAGCCAAGTTCACCTGAGCCTTGCCCACATCAGCAGAACTGCCCTGTAGAGCCAACCTCAAATTCCCACCCCATAGAATCATAGGTGAAATGAATATTTACTATTTTAAAACACTAAGTGTCTAAGGAGAACTAAGTGTCAGGGTGTCTTATTATGCATCGAAATGTAGCTTATCCATTCAGGAAAACTCTGCTCTAGTCAAACTGAACTTCTTACTATTCTCCCACTTTTGTACTTGCATACTACATTTTAACACTTTCATATTATCTTCTTGCATTGATGTGTTACTGATTAAATTCATTGAATATTTTATCCTATCATATGACACAATTCTAGTTATCCCAGGCTTGCAGTATCAAATAATGGAGATGATTTCAATGACTAATATCATTGATATATATATGTAGATATATACATATATAGATAGATAGGTGATAGATAAATGTGTTGATATTTCAACTATATATGATTTCAATTATATATACTTTATCTCAAAGACTCTGTTATAATAAGACATACACATATATACACACAAAAGCTTACATATCTAAAAGTTAAAGAGGTAAAACAAAAAAGTAGGAAAAATAGCAGATTAGCTCCAGTTATAGAACAACTTCTATGCAGAGTGATGTAAGATTTTATGTAGTTATTTTATCTCTCTGGCCTTAGCTTTCACATCTGTCAGAGGGCTATCACCCTCCTATGTTCCTATTTTTAACAAAAGAATTTTCTTGGAATGTTAATAATAATGTTAATAAAAACTGAAAATATATGCAGTTCCTTCCATGTTGCAACTATTGTACTAAAGAATGCTGTGTAATGTCCTTAGTACAGTGTTACAATAAGGGATAATGGATATAAAACAAGCATTGCCCCTTATTATAAAAGTATAATAATATATGTAACATATATACACACACATATTATATGTAATATATACATATATGTATATGTATGCATATATAATATATACATATATGTATATGTATGTATATATAATATGTACATATATGTATATGTATGTATATATAATATGTACATATATGTATATGTATGTATATATAATATACACATATATGTATATGTATGTATATGTAATATACACATATATGTATATGTATGTATATGTAATATACACATATATGTATATGTATGTATATGTAATATACACATATATGTATATGTATGTATATGTAATATACACATATATGTATATGTATGTATATGTAATATACACATATATGTATATGTATGTATATGTAATATACACATATATGTATATGTATGTATATGTAATGTATACATATATGTATATGTATGTATATGTAATGTATACATATATGTATATGTATGTATATGTAATGTATATGTATGTATATATAGTATATACACACATGTATATGTATGTGTATATAGTATATACACACATGTATATGTATGTGTATATAGTATATACACACATGTATATGTATGTGTATATAGTATATACACACATGTATATGTATGTGTATATAGTATATACACACATGTATATGTATGTGTATATAGTATATACACACATGTATATGTATGTGTATATAGTATATACACACATGTATATGTATGTGTATATAGTATATACACGCATGTATATGTATGTGTATATAGTATATACACGCATGTATATGTATGTGTATATAGTATATACACGCATGTATATGTATGTGTATATAGTATATACACGCATGTATATGTATGTGTATATAGTATATACACGCATGTATATGTATGTGTATATAGTATATACACGCATGTATATGTATGTGTATATAGTATATACACGCATGTATATGTATGTGTATATAGTATATACACGCATGTATATGTATGTGTATATAGTATATACACGCATGTATATGTATGTGTATATAGTATATACACGCATGTATATGTATGTGTATATAGTATATACACGCATGTATATGTATGTGTATATAGTATATACACGCATGTATATGTATGTGTATATAGTATATACACGCATGTATATGTATGTGTATATAGTATATACACACATGTATATGTATGTGTATATAGTATATACACACATGTATATGTATGTATATATTACGTACATATATAACGTGTATTACATATGTGTTGTAAGAATGAAATG
Source organism: Pan troglodytes (assembly GCF_028858775.2). Lineage (NCBI taxonomy): Eukaryota > Metazoa > Chordata > Mammalia > Primates > Hominidae > Pan > Pan troglodytes. Next base: position 88,442,322 of record NC_072408.2, read on the forward strand.
AACATATTTATGTTATATACACACAAATGTAAAAAAGTGTATATATAACATGTAATAATATATGTAATATACACACATATATAAATTATATATCTCTCTTATGTGTATATAATATATATTTTATATAGTGTGTATATCTATGACTATTATTACATGTTATATATACACATATATATTTTACATATATGTTATGTGTATATATATTACATAAATATGTTCATTTTCTTCTTAAAACATACATATCCAAATTATTTAAAATATCATTATAAAAATAAAATATACTATCATTCAACACTCAATTCAGTTGGTTAAAAGTCAAAGAGATTATGATTTGAAATTCATTCAGAATAACTGTCACATATCATCTCTCTGAAGGATAGGTTTTCAATAGACATCAAGAAACTGAAAAATAAACACCAAAGACCCCTCAACCACTAAAATACTTTTGCAGACACCTTCCCTAAAACTTCTATTAATTATCCTGCATAATGATTTCTAGTAATTACACAAAGTCCAATCAGTGTACAGTTTCTAGTTCTTTAGACTCTGGAATACTTTCATTAGATGCAACAAATTATGAATGAAAATAAGTCAAAGTAGAATGTTTATTTGAATTACATTTGGTAATAAGAATAGAGAGATAAATATTGTTATAACCAAACAATCCTGGTGGGCAGGATTATTTGAGTTATGGCTCTTGGGAAAAATAACGATATACAGGTTGGATGATATGACAGTGAGATGGTTTCTTATCAGACTGAGTAACTGAATTTGGAGTCACCTGAAGGTAGGTTATCAAAATCAGGTGGGGAAAATCTGGCTCAACAAAATCCCATGTTTAAAACAATATATAATTTCATTATAAAATATTTTATTATTCTGCGATTTTGTCATAGAAGAGTGATATGACTTGAGATCTGCAAGTAGTAAGGTAATTTGGCATTCTAAAGCACAGAGTGATTTTAAAAGAGAGAAAATCAATGTTCCTTTTCTGTTTGGGGAAGGGCTGTTTTCCAGTTCTGAGCTTCCCATTAAAAGAGGAATAGCAACAAACTTTTCCCCAATTTTTGAAAGCAAACTGAGATGAATTGATGTCAAATGGGAAACATTTAAAAGAACCAGCACCTTGACCAACTAAAATGTCAAGGTTTTTTTGAATTAAATTCCACAAAATATTATGTGCATTAAACATATGCTGTTAAAAATACAGATAATACACCATAGAAAGATTCTATAAAAATAATCATTTTTAAGGATACAGTAGTGTGTTGTATTATACCTTTTACATTATGATAAAATTTACTTTTGCTAAATAATCTATACCTCAGTATAGGTAAATGATGCGTTACTATATTCTATTGTCCGAAAATCCATCAAGACTCACTCAGGCAAATAGAAATGATGTTTACATGAATATAGCTATCACATTGCTGGTTATATGTAAGTTGGTGAACACACTAAATATATCCCCTTAAGTTTGGATTCCTTATTTTTAAAATAAAGCTTTTCTAGATTAGGTTATATTCATAGTTCCTTATAGCTCTGTTATTTTAAGCTAAATCTTAGTTCTAAGATAATTAATACTTATAAAAAAGTAATCATTAGCAAGTACAATTTTGCAGAAGACTTGTATTGAGTCATAACATGAAAAACTGACAAAATTTTCAAATTCTATTTTCTACCTTTTTAGTTTTTTCTTCAGAAGTAGTATGGTGCTTTCTTTCTACACTAATTTAAAATAAATAAACTGTCAGTAATTTAAAACATTATTCTGTTAATATTTGTTTTCCATTTTCTGTAACATGGTTAAGCATGTGTTCCCACAAGGTGGTGCTCTTTATTTAAAAATTACAACAGGAAGCAGTTTTGTTCTATATAAGCATAGTGCTCAATGATGATACAGATTGAGCATGATTTTAAGTGGCTAAATGAGCAGTGAAAATGCATTTATTACTGAAAACTTATTTTCATTTGATTTTTATTTTTTAAATGCTAAAAGTATAAAACATTTTGGTAGCAATTTCAGTTATTAAGAATTTAGAGGTTTTAAAAGTTCAGTGTTAAAACTGAATAGGAAAATGCATAGTAGCCATAAACAAAAACACAAAGGGAGGAATAGTAAAAATAAAATTTTGGCTGGAACAGAAATTCTTCTCTGGAAATAAAGAAAAGCTAGAATATAACATAGAAATACTATATTTAAACCTTCTAATATTAAACTAAGTACAGAGGAGTCATATACTAAGCACACTTTATTAACCTGAATTCAGGTATTCAGAAGGAAAAGGAAATAAAGAAAGAAAGATAAAGGGAAAGAGAGAAGGAAGGAAGGAAGGAGAAGAAAGAGAAAGAAGGAACTTTTAAAAAGAAATTGAACAGTGATATTAATTTTACTCATCATATTTTTCAAATATTATATTTCCTGACTGTCCGGTCCCTCAGTTCCTTCAAGACTCTTAGAGTTTTACATCTCACCCTGCTGAGGCCCAACTTAATGTTCAATATTTTACATGATTTGCTTACACCACCCCTCAGCATAAACCGAATTATTTTTCTGGTAACCACCTAAAGGAAGAATAATATGTACCAATACTGAAAAAAAATAGATAAGAGTTTTATTTCTACTTAGGATGTAAAAAGTGTGAAGGGAATATTGATCCCAGGCTAAAAATGAGAAAGAGGTAGGTAATCCTGAAAAGTATTATTTTTTTCTTAAACATTCAGAAAGCTGAGTACTTAAGACGTCCCTCTGAGATGAACAAAATTCCAAAGGTTGACAAGCTCCTTTGAGGAAAGACAGGACACACAAACTGTTTAATTATCAGCAGAACATGGAGCCAAGTGAAAGCAGCCATAAAAGTGGGTAGTAGGGAGGCAAGTAACATTTTAGAAATTCTTAAGACCTAGCGTGGGCTATCATGAGAAGTCAGAATTCCTGAGGGCACCATTCCAAGGGGAGCCTGCACCTGCTTGGACACCAGCTCTTTTACAAGAGGGGTTCAGCTACTCCTGGAGATAGGTAGGAAAAGAGAAAAAGACAATCTGCTGCTAGGGGAAGGGCAAGATCCTGTCTAGCATCCAACATTTAGTCCTGTTTTGATAACCAAAGCCATCTGCCCATGGGAGAGAGACAGGAGACCCTTCCATAAGACTTTGGCAAAGATTGGCTGCACTGGCAAAGAGACAGGAGACACTCTTACCCCTTCCTCCTAGGCCAAGGTCAGCTGCTATGAAGAAAGGTATAGAAGTCTTACTCCTCCAACCAGCCCTTCACAGTAGGAAAACCCATCTGCTACTGAGGGAGGAGTAAGACACCAACTAAATTCCAGAATTCTACAATGATATAGTATATTGCTACAGGGGAAAGGCAGGAAATCAGCCTGTAGAAACACCCAATCATTCAAGGCAGAGGTCAGCTGTCTTGAAGGAGGGCTAGAAAACTTGATTGCACCCTAGACCCTCTAGAGAACAGGAAGGGAAATGAAGAAAGACCCAGTGCTGAGGTTTGGTGCAGAGAGCCAGCATAAGACTGGGGCTGGAGGAGAACTATGAAGTTCCAATCTCCCCTTTCCTTTGCTCCCACCATGAGACTGGCAGTAAGTAGGAAGCCACAATAGTCTATTGCTAGGGAAGGCACAGGAATGCAAAGAGAAAGCCCTCACTCCTCTTTCAACACAGGCATGAAAAGTCTTCTGAAAGTTAAAAATGGAAGAGGAACATTTTGACAAACCCTCTGACATTGCAATACTCATACAAATTATAACATAGGTGCAGTCCATAAATGGAAGAATTTTAAGCCTCTGTTTCACTGAATGTGTCCATAGTGACACTAAAGCCTAAAACAAGCTCAACTACTTTCTGCTAACTCAAACTCCAAGTTACTGGCCTGTGAGATAAAGGGGAGTGGACATTCAGGAATACAAATATTTACCTCAGTGTCTTCTGTGTTTTTTAACCAATGCAATGTTTGGTATGGAAGGAAGGAGGGAAGGAAAGAAAGAAGGAAGGGAGGGAGATGAAGGTTGGGGGAGGGAAGCAGGGAGAAAAGGAGGAAGGAAAAAAAGTCCTAGTGTAAAGCAACAAAATAGTCCATAGAACCAGAAACATAGAAATTCAGGATGATGACACTTTCAGGCAGAGATATGAAATTAAAAATTATGGATAATTTGAAGGAACTGGTTTAAAAAAAAGGGGGGGGAGCATGTATAAACAAATGGGGAATTTCAACACAAATTTGGAAACTATAAATAGAAGAATCAAATACAAATACTAGAAATTAAAAATTAATTATCAGAGATTTAAACATTCCCTTAATTGGGCTTAGTAGCAGACCAGGCATAGTAGAGGAAAGATCAGTGAACTTGAAAATGGGTTAATAGGAGTTATCCACACTGAAGCATATTGAGAAACAAAATGGAAAAACAGAAAACAGAACATCTAAAAGCTGTAAGACAGTATCAAATGGTCTTATATGCAAATATATTTTCCAAAAATAATGAAAAAAGAACAAATCATACATTCAAAAAGTTCAGAGAATTCTAAGAATGATAAGAGGAAAAGCATAACCAGAAAAATCCTAGTAAAATTATTAAAAACCAAATATAGCTGGGTGCGGTAGCTCACTCCTGTAATCCCAGCACTTTGGGAGGTCGAGGTGAGCAGATCACGAGGTCAGGAGATCGAGACCATCCTGGCTAACATGGTGAAACCCTGTCTCTACCAAAAATACAAAAAATTAGCCGGGCGTGGTGGCGGGTGCCTGTAGTCCCAGCTACTCAGGAGGCTGAGGCAGGAGAATGGCGTGAATCGGGGTGGTGGAGCTTGCAGTGAGCCCAGATCGTGCCACTACACTCCAGCCTGGGCAACAGAGCAAGACTCTGTCTCAAATGTGTATATATTTATAATATACATATAATATATATATTATATAATATAAAATATATAGTATATATAATATATAAGATAATATATAACATATAATATATAACATATAACATATATAATATAATATATAACATATAATATATAATATATAACATATATAATATAATATGTTATATATATGTAAAATCTTGAAGATGTCATCAAGAGAAAAAGAGGAACTATGATTAAAAATTAAAGGAGGCTTCTTGTCAGAAGCATTGAAAGCTAGAAGACAAGGAAGCAACACTTAACCAAAAGGAAAAAAAAAACTCAATCTAGAACTCTATAAATATAGAATATACTTTTATCCAGAATTACAGAAAAAGTATAATATCTCATGACCCATTATGTTTTAGTAAAGGAGTAAGGTTAGTTCAACAACTGAAATCAATTTATACAATTCACTGGAAAAGAAAAATCACATTATTTTCTCAATCAATAAAAAGCAAGAAAGACAAATTAATAAAATTAAAATCAATTCATACACACAAAAAAACTTTTAGCAAACTAGGAATAGAAAAGAACTTGCTCAGTTTAAAAGGGGAAAATTATTAAAATGAAATGAAACACAACAAAGTATAAAATTTCACAGCTGACATTCATCTATGTAAAAAAAGCTATTAGAACTAATAGTGTATACAGTAAGATTGCATGATACAAAGTTAATATAAAAAATCAATAGTAAGTTGATATACTATCAACAAAAATTGGAAATTAAAATACTAAAACAATTTTGAGAAAATTTTAAAAGACCTAAATAAATGAGAGGATATTCCATATTCATGGATCAGGAGATTAAATATGGGTAAGATATCAATTCTCCTTAAATTGATTTATATATCCAATGTAATCTCAGTGACTCTCATGCAGGGTTTTTTCTTTTTTTGTTTATGTAGAAATTGACAAGCTCATTCTAAAATTTACTCAGAACGTGAAGGCCTTTATTAAGTAAAACAATAAGGAAAAATAAGAACAAAATTGTAGCTCTTTCAAGGATTAGTATAAAATTGCAGTAATAATGACTCTAGTATTGGCAAAAAGATAGACTTACAGATCAATGGAAAAGAAGAGAGTCCAAAACAGACCAAAACATATATGGTCACTTGATTTTGGCAAAATAGTATGGTAATTTAAAGAAGAAATCATAGTTTTTTTTTAAAGAAATATAACTAGGACAATTGGCTAGCCATATGAGAAAAAATAAATATTTACATGCCATACACAAAAATTAATCATTCACAGATCATAGGTCTAAATGTGAGAGTTAGTTAAATTCATAGATTCTAAAAGAAAAAGCAGGAAAAAATCTTTGTCACCTTTATTTAGAGAAAAATTTCTATATAGGCCTCAAAAACAAGGAAAAAAATAAATTGGACTTAATCAAAATTAAAATTGCTCTTTGAAAGGCACTGTTAGAATAAATAAAAAGGCATGCAACAGATTCAGATAAAATATTTATAAAACACATATCTCATAATGGATTTGTCCACTCACTACATAAAAGAACTCTGAAACCTCCATAACAAGAAGATTAAAAAGTAACTTTAATGGGCATATAGATAGCCAATAAATGCATGACCACATGTTCAATGTCATTACTTAACAAGAAATGGAAAGTGCAAACTGAATAAGATATGACATATCCACTAAAATGACTAAAATTAGGAGTGACAATACCAAGTGCTGCTGAGGTTGTGGATCAATTTAGAATTCTCATACATTATTGTTGATGATGCCAAATGACATTTCATTTTGGCAAATGGTATGCCATTTTCTTACAAAGTTAAATATGCACTCATCGGAAAACACAGAAATTCTACTTGTAGGTATCTGCTCAAGAGGTTTTAATATATATTTGAATATTCAGAGCAGATTTGTTCATAATATCTGAAAATTAGAAATGGCCTTAATATCTATCAAATGGCAACTGGATAAACAAACTGTGGTATATGTATATAATAGAAAACTATTCAACAATAAAGAGGAACTATTTTACACTACTGATACATGCAAAACCATAGAAGAATCTTAAAAGCATTGTGCTAAGTGAAATAAGTCATATTGTGTGATTCCTTTGATATAAAATTCCAGAATTGTGAAAACTATCATGACAAAAAGTAGATCATTGGTTGATATGGTATTAGTGTCAGTATAGTCTGACTCAAAAGGGGCCCAGGGAAATTTTTAGGGCCATGGGAATGTTCCATATATTGATTGTCATGGTGATTAAAGAACTACATACATTTTTCAAAACTAATCAAATTATGTTTTGTTTTGTTTTGTTTTTTCCTGAGACAGAGTCTTGCTCTGTTGCCCAGGCTGGAGTGCAGTGGCACGATCTCGGCTCACTGCAAGCTCCGCCTTCCGGATTCACGCCATTCTCCTGCCTCAGCCTCCCCAGTAGCTGGGACTACAGGCGCCCGCCACTGCGCCCAGCTAATTTTTTGTGTTTTTAGTAGAGACGGGGCTTCACCGGGTTAGACAGGATGGTCTCGATCTGCTGACCTTGTGATCTGCCCACCTCGGCCTCCCAAAGTGCTGGGATTACAGGTGTGAGCCACCCAGCCCTGCAAAATTGTGTATTTTAAAAAATGTGGATTGTACTCTTTCTCTATTGTACCTGAGTAAAAAAATTAAATATACAGGATAACTTGTACTATTAGTCTTTAACATGCCTTCTTTCTAAAGGATTTTCAAAAATAATTTGAGTATTTTTCATTTTTTTCTTAAGGCTTTCAAATAAAATCCCTACTGCATAAGAGCAAATCTACCATGTATAGACTTATATCCTATAGGAAATAAGAGAAAGACAATGTTCTGGAGCAGGGGAATGAAATTAAATGTATAATTTAGGGAGGTAAAACTAGATTAGGTATTCAGAAATGATTGCTGAGGTCGCAGGGTAGGCACGGGTTTAAGTTTAGAAACCTATGCAATATTTCTCAAATAATCAATTTTTTCCTCTTTAATTCCAAGTGGAAGATTAAGAATCAAAAGAAATATCTGGCCTGAAGCCAGAGATTTTAGATTTAGCTACCTGCAGTGGAAGCTATGATTGTTCTTGACCACTGTAAAAATGTAGGTAGGAACGAAGAGAAGCATATGGCCAAAGACTGAATTTCAAGACATGCTCACTGAATACAGTGGGAGAAAGGAGTCTCCAGGCAGAAACAGAACAGTTTTAAATTCTACAGAGAGGGCAAGAGAAGTGAAGAATGAAATTAGGTCACTGGATTCAATTATTACAGATACAGATATAATTTTCAAGCATTCTGTTTTAGATGAAGGTTAAAAATCTTTTCACATAAAATGGAGGGAATCATAGTTGAGAGACTGTAGTAGGAGATATAATGTACTAATTTGAGGAATCTGGCTATATAGTAAAGCTGTAGACCCCAACTGGGAGGATATTATAGTTTCATAAAAGGATCTTCAGCATAGGGGACATTCCAAAGCAGAGAAAAGTGAGTTAATGGAAAGGAAGAGACTGCTGGAGGGAAAAGGAATATCTGAAGGTTTAAGTTCCCCAAGGAGCTGGGAGAGAAATGAGAGCAGTAACATGGGTAAAAACCAAGAGAGATGGAAAAACTGTTCAAATCTATTAAGATGTAAAACAGAGATTTATTCTTCCTGCAGGCAGAAACATTAACAAAACTTTTTTTTCAAAAAAATTTGAGTAAATAGTTGAAAGTCAATGTATCTGTATTGTATTACACTTACATGACCAAAACTTAAACATGCTATTTTCTTTTTGTCTTTTCTTTTCTTATTACTCTCTCTTTCCCTCTACTTGACTCTTTCCCTCAAGGTCAGCTTCTGATGTAATGATTCAAAATTGTGTTACTTCAGTGGTGTTATGACTGAATGCTACAAGAGTCTTAAAGTCTTAATTATAGTTACCAAAAGATTATCACAAATCCTCACATAACAGTGAAATGCAAGTTTATTTTTACAGATGAGAAAACTGATGCTCTGTGAGAATAAGTGGCTTCTCTAAAATCAAAGAGCCCATAAGTGATAAAATTGGAATTAAACTCTTGGATCATGTCTTAGGACTTCATTCCTATCTCACAGAACCACAATATTCAAGAAATATTATCTGTTTTGTTCTTTCCTTTGGTATTATTGCCTTTTGAAGATAGCATCCCCTTGTGATTAATTACAAAGAGGAGTTTCCACAGTTGACAGTTTTGACCAGCCAAAAGAAAACTAGTGATCTTAATTCCATTTCTGCCAATAACAAGATACGACCATAGGCAGGTTATTTGCTCTTTCTGAACGTTGATTTCTTTATTTGCAAAGTAAGGTATACAGTTATACAGCCTGTAAGGTCTTTTCTAGTTCTACATTTCTATGAGTCTAAAAGTAGGATGACTGTGAAAGACCAGTTCTACCTTGGAGATGAGCCAAATTTGAAATTGGCTATTTGTTCATAGCCTTCTTCACTCTTCACTTGGATTTTACATATAAATGCTATTTTTAAAAAGTCATACTAGATAAACTGGCTGCAAAATTTAAAACAGAATACCATTGAGGCTTTCGGCTCATGAAGCTATAAAAAGCAGTGTGAACTAGAATTGTGGCCTTACAAAGTTATCATTGGCGATTTGCTTCAGAATTTCATTTCCATCTCATCTTACATAGTAAAAAAAAAACAACACAAAGACTAAAGACACAGAAATCTCAGAGAGCTACTCAGAATGTATTGCTGAGGAAAATTTTCCCTAAGATATTAATTAGGTAAAAAGTCCTGAACGCAGTCATTTGACTAATGAATCCTCATTTACATAAAAATAAATCAGTTATATCAATTACTGTGGGGCAATAGAATGTGGTTCCCCACCTCCCCGTCTTTCCTTCTGTAATATAAGATTCATACATTTTCCTCCTGACAGCTAGTTATTTAGTGTCCTTTATTGGACATTTTTCCTCTAATTTGCTTCATTGTTGGTTTGATCTTAGATTTCTTTCCTCCCATCTTTCTACTTGCTCTTTGTAGATGGTCTCACTATTCCCATATCATTATATATTATTTACATACTGTTATCCCTGAAATTTACATCTCAATCCACATGAAGAATTCACCTACGCCAAACTAAAGAACATTCCCTTTTGCTTCCCACTTCCAACCCCACCCAAATCTGTCTTATGTTCTCTGTTTTGGTAAATGTCATGAGCATCTATCCAGTAGTTCCCCAGACTTAGGAGCCATCTTTAATTTTCCTCAATATACAAATCCAATCCATCAGTAAGTCCTCAATTCTAACTTCATAATATATCTCAACCCAATTCACTTCCCTACTGCTATGACCCTAAACCAAACTCCCACCACTTCTTACCTGAACTCCTGTATTAGCCTAGCCCTTTACCGGATTCTTTTTGGTTCAGTCCTTGTTCTATTTCACTTAATTTTAAGAGCAACCAGCATAATATTTTTAAAACATAAATCTTGCCATGTAATTCCATAGTACTTCCATCATTTTCCATAGTACTTGGAATAAAATCCAGACTCCTACAGGATCTAGCATGATTAGCTGTTGCCTCTCACTCCAATACCATTTTATGCCACTTTGCCTTTAGCTCACTACATTTTTGTCACAGTTAGAGCCTTTGTTCCTTGTCTTAGTATCTTAGCGGTGCTGTAGCAAATTACCACAAATGGATCCCAGACGTCCAAAACCAAGTTGTCAGTAGATTTGTTTCCTTCTAAAAGCTCCAAAAGAGGATCTCTTCCATGCCTCCCTCCCAGGTTCTGGTGGTTGTTAGCAATCCTTGGCATTCCGCAGATTGAAGAGGTATCACTCCAATCTCTGTCTCCATTTCAGATGGCATTCTCCTGCACCAGTCATTAGATTTAGGGCCCAACCTAAATCCAGGATGATTTCAAGATCTTTAACTAATGGCATCTATAAAAATCATATTACCAAATAAGGTCACATTCTGAGGTTCTAGGTGGATATAAATTTTGAGGGGACAATATTTAACCCACTGCATTTCTTCTGCTATTTCATCTCCCTGATCTTCAGATGGTCCATCTTCTGAAAATCACTTCCTCAGAGAAGTCTTCCTTGATTTCCTTCCTTTCTTCATCATAGCTCCCTGTTGTTTCCTTCACAATGCCAGCCAAACAAGTATCATTTCAGTGGCATAGTTTGTATATAATATATGTATATGTGAATACATACTAAATATAGATATGAGTAAACATATAAATATAGTAATATGTGTGTATAAGTGTATATACTTTGTGTTATCAGCTAAGAATATGGGAACATTTCTTAATTTAACTGTCATGGCATATACTCAAAAAAAGCCAGTAAGCAACTGGAGTATTCAAGGAATGGAAAAAAATAAAAAAAAATCATCTGTAGAATGAAAAGTACTAGCGAAGAAGAAAAAAATTTAAAAAATCTGTGAATTTAAAAAATAATAATAAAATATGAGAAAATAATGTAAATGTAAAGAAAAGATACAGAATGATAACACCTTGTATTATATAAGATGTTGAAAAAAACATCTATTTTATACTGATTTTTTTTCTTAGGCTGAGAGATAGTAAGTCCCAATATTAACAAATGTAAAATAAACAAAACATAATTATAAGTAAAAACTACGAGACACTTAATATTTTAAAAGCCTACTAACATAAAATCCTAACTAATTACTATCAACGATGTATGGATCTTGGTGATTTGTTTATAGAATTAAATTTCTGCACAGAAGAACAAAACAAAAAGAATTGCTTCATAAGTCTTCCTCCTAGCATGTTTTTCTGGCTATATAATGAGTATATAGACCTAGCATTTATGGAATAAACCCAACTATCTCCTGAGGTCATATTCTGTGTATTGCTTCATTTAATTAACTAATTATAAAATAAACATGAGCTCCAAAGGAGACCGTAAGCTCCAGATCAGAAAGCAGCCACACCAGTACCTTAATTGCAGTCCATTAAACACTAAGCAGAGGATTCATCTAAGATGTTCCCAGACTTCTGACTCCCAGAAACTGAGATTGTTATTTTAAGTCATTAAGGTTGCGTCAATTTGTTATACAGCAATAGAAAACTAATACACCTAATAAAACAACTTGGGAAGCGCTTCTTCTTTTTAATTGTCTGTTAGAGCTTTTAATAGGTGGTATAATTCCTTCTTTAAATGATTGTAGAATTCACTGGTGAAGCCATCTGGTCCTGAAGTTTTCTTTGTGAGAGGAGATTTTTAATTGAAGGTTTTCCTTCTTTTATGTGAAGTATCACCTGAATTTTTTATTTCTTGAATTAACTTGGTTGAAGTGTGTTTTTCTAGGAATTTGTCCATTTCATCTACAATTTTAGATTCATCAGTATAAATTCTGTTGAAAATATTATCTTATCTTTGATTGTCTGTAGGGCCTATAGTGATATACTCTTACTGAGTTCTGCTATTGTTTATCTGCACCTTCTCACTTGTTTATTTGATGAATCCGCCAGAGAGTTGTCAATGTTAATTTTCCCCAAAAAATCAACTTTTGCCTTTGTTTATCCTCTATATTAAATATTCCAATATATTTTATTAATTTCTGCTACTAACACCATTATTTTTTTCTATATATTTTAGGTTTTATTTACTTGTTTTTCCCTAGGTTCTTAGGTTAAATGTTTATATAATTGATTTTTAGCCTTTATTTTTTCTAATACATATTTTTAAAAATATATTATAAATTTCTCTCTAAGTTGGATTTTAACTGCCTTCCACATGTGTCAATATGTAGTATCTCAAAATGAATAAAAAAAATTCTTATTTGTACTTGAATTATTTTTTGGCCAATGGGTTAATTAGAAGTGTCTATCTTGTTTTCCAAAAATTTTAGCACTTTTTAGTTATTATTTTTAAAATTTTCATGTTTAGTGTTAACTTCTAGCTGAACTCTGCTGTTAAAAGAAAATGTATTCTATATGATTTCAATTCTTTGACAATTATTGTGTTTATCTGTATATGGCCTTCATTTGGTCAATTTGGGGAAATAAAGTAAGCGCTGTATATATATCACCAAGGCCAAGCTTATTTATCACATTGCTCAGATTATTATCTTTACAGACTTTATATTCTAGTCCAATCAGAGCTGTGGAGAAGTAAAATAAAATGTTCTACCATGATTGAGGCTTTTCTATTCTCCTTTTGATTCTGTTAATTTTTGTATGTATATTTTAAATGTATGTTATTAGATGTATAAACATTAAAAATTTTTCTACCTACCTGGTACACCAACTTCAATATTGAAAGCTCTCTTTTTATATTTATTATTTTTTGAAAGACCATGGTTATTGACATTAATGTAGTTATGTAGGCTTTTTAGTTAGTATTTTATGGTATACCTTTTCTAACATTTTAGTTTCAACCTTTATTTAATTATCATATTTGTTCTCTCTTATCTATTATTGTCTGTAGGATCCAGCTGTCTGTAGAGTCATATTTTAGAATTTTTTTGTAAATACATGGTTTCAAAAACATTCTTGAATTTTATCTTGAATTGACCATTTTTCTACTTATATTTAATGCAATTTCTTACATGCTTTTGTTTAAAAGTTAGAATGATGATGTTGGTTGTAATCAGTTTTTATTTAAATTCTTGACCTGTTAGAGAATGGTGATTTAAATTAGGTGAAATCTAGTATTTCTGAATAGGTGTATGAGGAAGATTTCTCCAGATTTCGCCATGCACAATATGTCCATGTAACAAAGCTGCATTTGTACCCCCTAAATCTATAACTCAAGAAAATAAATAAAAATAATTTTGCAGGAGGAGTTTTCAATAGAAGAAAAATAGTCATTCATGTAGATTAGCCATTGTAATCTGCGATAAAGAAAAATTTTTTAAAATAGGATTTTCTATAAAAGTTCTCACCATGCTTCAATCAAAACATAAATTATTTCTATGAGTAAAATATAAGAATATCTAGAGAATTTATTATATAAATGATTTAGTTACTTTCAGAGAACCTTGGTGAACTCTTTTGGTAAAATATTAAATATTAAATATATATAATTTTAACTCTTCTTCTCTTCCTATAATACTTATAAATCTTCTAAATGTACTTTAATAGATTAAAATATCTCTTTGAAAAATAATTTAATAGCCTATCATAAAATCTTTAGGGCAGATTCCTATTATGTGGTATTCTTGAATCAACATAGATTTTAATTGTAAGTAATAATTCTGCAGAATCTCAACTTTAATTTATTATGAATATACAATCAGATCCGTTTTTAAAGTGCCTGTAGTGGTTATAATTAATGTTAAGTGAAAAAAATGCATAAATTTCACGTTTTGCTGATTAATGTTTCCCTGACTGTAAGCACTTGAAAAGACTGTCTAGTTACAGAAGAAAAGCTAGAACAAGTTATTTTCCTTCCAGATGAGTGCTCCTTAACACAGAGACACAGCTCCCCTGGGAAGGTTAATGCTGCCGCCAATCTTCTGGAGACCCAGAGAGGGGAAAGGGAAGAATCCCAAGCCAAAGAGGTTTGCAATTTCCTACAAAGCCAAAGTTTAATGAATACTAATGACAGAACAGGGATGGATCCTTGGAAAACTAGCTCATTTCTTATCTTGCCAAAAGAGATAGAATGCAGTACCAACTTACTGGGGTCCATGGAGAAGCAACAGAAGCTACCGTGGACCTGTACACGTACCGTTGCCTTGGGCTATCCTGGAGATTGGCCTTCAGACTCACCTTCTTAGACAGCCATCTTCATTCTTTCTGGAATGACTAAGAAAGTCTCAACCCTAATATAACTGAGATTGAACAGGCTATTAGGCTACACAGTCACAGGGAGGATGTTTAGGGTTCCCTAGAAAAAAGTAAATAATTTTGAAAAAGATTTCTAAAATCAATTTCAATTTTATTTTCTAAATAAATTTGGCAATTAAATGCAAACTGATGTACCTTAAACAGTTGCAGTAGCTAGCTTTTGTAGTTGCTAAAGTCTGTAGAATTGAAATACCTTTGGACCAAGAAAAGAAAGATCCTTGATTTATTCCCATTCATAATGAAGATCTTAATTTAATGCAAATTAGTTATTTAAGACCTGGTTCACCATTTACCTCTCAAAACAAGTCTTCCAAAAAAATAAAAATAACCCCCCCAAACCCAAATTACCATGATTATTTCCATATAATGCAAAATTAATCATTTATTTATGTACTAATTTTTACACTTGTTAATCATGTGTTAAAAAGAAATGATTGCTGGCTGGGTGTGGTGGCTCACACCTGTAATCCCAGGGAGTGGGAGGCCAAGGCGTGTGGGTAACCTGAGGTCAGGAGTTCGAGACCAGCCTGACCAACAAGGAGAAATCCCATCTCTACTAAAAATACAAAATTAGCTGGGCATGGTGTCATATGCCTGTAGTCCCAGCTACTTGGGAGGCTGAGGCAGGAGAATCACTTGAACCCAGGAAGTGGAGGTTGTGGTGAGCCCAGATCGTGCCATTGCACTCCAGCCTGGGCAACAAGAGCAAAACTCCACCTCAAAAAAATAAGAAAAAGAAAAGAAAAGAAAAAAAAATGATTGCTAACCAATTAGAGTGCAAAAATTTAAAGTAAAGGGTCAATATTTTTTATTTTTTATAAAGTGCTAAGAATAGTACTAAGTGTACAACAGACATTACTAATACGCTTTCTCTATAAGCCTTTATCTTTACTTCATATTTTTCACATTTTAATGAGTAATTATATGTATAAAGCTGTATTCATCCATCTGTTTTTTCCAGAAAAACATCTATCTTTGATAAAAAGTAAAAATAGTTTAACTTTATTGTGTTAGATGAGAACAGTCTAATTAGAAACCAGTCTCTTGTTTAGTTAAGAATTTAAGAGATCAAGAAACCTGTTCTATTTGCTGTAGAAGAATATATGCATATATGTGTGTGTATATTATATGTGCATACATATACATATATGTTATATAAAAATATGTTACATATGTTTTATATATGTTTAAGGGTTGTATATAAATGCCTTCCAACTTACATACAAAGAAACAAATGTATGTCTAATAAACATAAATAGAAAAGGAAGGGAGAAAAAAACAACAAAATACAAATATTTGCAATTTCTATGGTTAAAATGATATTTCCATTTTTGACAAAACTATGGAATTCTGGGGAGCAAAAACACTTGAAGTAAAATAATTTATATTGCACTTTAAATAATTTAACCAGAAAATTGAATATACATTAATATTTATTTTGCATATTTTGCCCTATTTCATTAACACTGATTTTCCTTCACAGGCCTTTCTTTAAATACCTTTTTCCTTTAGATTAGTTATAAATTAACAGTACATCGGAGGGCGGTTCCAAGATGGCTGAATAGGAACAGCTCCAGTCTACAGCTCCCAGCATGAGCAATGCAGAAGACGGACGATTTCTGCATTTCCAACTGAGGTACTGGGTTCATCTCACTGGGGATTGTCAGACAGTGGGTGCAGGACAGTGGTGCAGTGCACCAAGTGTGAGCCGAAGCAGAGCGAGGCATCACCTCACCCGGGAAGTGCAAGGGGTCAGGGAATTCCCTTTCCTAGCCAAGGAAAGGGGTGACAGACAACACCTGGAAAATCAGGTCACTCCCACCCTAATACTGCACTTTCTTAGCAAACGGCACACCCGGAGATTATATCCTTCACCTGGCTCAGAGGGTTCTACGCCCATGGAGCCTCACTCATTGCTAGCACAGCAGTCTGAGATCAAACTGCAAAGTGGTAATGAGGCTGGGAGAGGGGCACCCGCCATTGCTGAGGCTTGAACAGGTAAACAAAGCGGCGGGGAAGCTAGAACTGGGTGGAGCCCACCACAGCTCAAGGAGGCCCTGCCTGCCTCTGTAGACTCCACCTCTGGGGGCAGGGAATAGCCAAACAAAAGGCATCAGAAACCTCTGCAGACTTCAATGTCCCTGTCTGACAGCTTGGAAGACAGTACTGGTTCTCCCAGCATGCAGCTTGAGATCTGAGAACGGACAGACTGCCTCCTCAAGTGAGTCCCTGACCCCTGAGCAGCCTAACTGGGAGGCACCCCCCAGTAGGGGCAGACTGACACCTCACACGGCCGGGTACCCCTCTGAGACAAAACTTCCAGAGGAATGATCAGGCAGCAATATTTGCTGTTCACCAATATTCGCTATTCTGCAGCCTCCACTGCTCCAGGCAAACAGGGTTGGAGGGAACTCTGGCAAATTCCAACAGACCTGCAGCTGAGGGTCCTGACTGTTAGAAGGAAAACTAACAAACAGAAAGGACATCCACACCAAAACCCCATCTGTACATCACCATCATCAAAGACCAAAGGTATATAAAACCACAAAGATGGGGGAAAAAGCAGAGCAGAAAAACTGAAAATTCTAAAAATCAGAGCTCCTTTCCTCCTCCAAAGGAATGCAGCTCCTCACCAGCAACGGAACAAAGCTGGATGGAGAATGACTTTGACGAGTTGAGAGAAGAAGGCTTCAGATGATCAAACTTCCCGAGGTAAACGAGGAAGTTCAAACCCATGGCAAAAAAGTTAAAAACCTTGAAAAAAGATTAGACAAATGGCTAACTAGAATAACCAATGCAGAGAAATCCTTAAAGGACCTGATGGACCTGAAAACCATGGCACGAGAACTACGGGACAAATGCACAAGCTTCAGTAGCTGATTCGATCAACTGGAAGAAAGGGTATCAGCAATGGAAGATGAAATGAATGAAATGAAGTGAGAAGAGAAGTTCAGAGAAAAAAGAATAAAAAGAAAATAACAAAGCCTCCAAGAAATATGGGACTATGTGAAAAGACCAAATCTACGTCCCACTGGTGTACCTGAAAGTGATGGGGAGAATGGAACCAAGTTGGAAAACACTCTGCAGGATATTATCCAGGAGAACTTCCCCAATCTAGCAAGGCAGGCCAACATTCAAATTCAGGAAATACAGAGAACGCTACAAAGATACTCCTTGAGAAGAGCAACTCCAAGAAACATAATTATCAGATTTACCAAAGTTGAAATGAAAGAAAAAATGTTAAGTGCAGCCAGAGAGAAAGGTCGGGTTACCCACAAAGGGAATCCCATCAGACTAACAGTGGATCTCTCGGCAGAAACTCTACAAGCCAGATGAGAGTGGGGGCCAATATTCAACAATCTTAAAGAAAAGAATTTTCAACCCAGAATTTCATATCCAGCGAAACTAAGCTTCATAGGTGAAGGAGAAATAAAATACTTTACAGACAAGCAAATGCAGAGAGATTTTGTCACCACCAGGCCTGCACTAAAAGAGCTCCTGAAGGAAGCACTAAACATGGAAAGGAACAACCGGTACCAGCCACTGCAAAAACATGCCAAATTGTAAAGACCATCGAGGCTAGGAAGAAACTGCATCAACTAACAAGCAAAATAACCAGCTAACATCATAATGACAGGATCAAATTCACACATAACAATATTAAGCTTAAATGTAAATGAGCTAAATGCTCCAATTAAAAGACACAGACTGGCAAATTGGATAAAGAGTCAAGACCCATCTGTGTACTGTATTCAGGAAACCCATCTCACGTGCAGAGACACACATAGGCTCAAAATAAAGGGATGGAGGAAGATCTACCAAGCAAATGGAAAACAGAAAAAGGCAGGGTTTGCAATCCTAGTCTCTGGTAAAACAGACTTTAAACCAACAAAGATCAAAAGAGACAAAGAAGGCCATTACATAATGGTAAAGGGATCAATTCAACAAGAAGAGCTAACTATCCTAAATATATATGCGCCCAATACAGGAGCACCCAGATTCATAAAGCAAGTCCTTAGAGACCTACAAAGAGACTTAGACTCCCACACAATAATTATGGGAGACTTTAAAACCCCACTGTCAACATTAGACAGATCAATTAGACAGAAAGTTAACAAGGATATCCAGGAATTGAACTCAGCTCTGCACCAAGCAGACCTAATAGACATCTACAGAACTCTCCACCCCAAACAAACAGAATATACATTCTTCTCAGCACCACACCGCACTTATTCCAAAATTGACCACATAGTTGGAAGTAAAGCACTCCTCAGCAAATCTAAAAGAACAGAAATTATAACGAACTGTCTCTCAGACCACAGTGCAATCAAACTAGAATTCAGGATTAAGAAACTCATTCAAAACCGCTCAACTACATGGAAACTGAACAACCTGCTCCTGAATGACTACTGGGTACATAAAGAAATGAAGGCACAAATAAAGATGTTCTTTGAAACCAACAAGAACAAAGACACAACATACCGGAATCTCTGGGACACATTTAAAGCAATGTGTAGAGGGAAATTTATGGCCCTAAATGCCCACAAGAGAAAGCAGGAAAGATCGAAAATTGACACCCTAACATCACAATTAAAAGAACTAGAGAAGCAAGAGCAAACACATTCAAAAGCTAGCAGAAGGCAAGAAATAACTAAGATCAGAGCAGAACTGAAGGAGATAGAGACATAAAAAACCCTTCAAAAAAATCAATGAATCCAGGAGCTGGTTTTTTGAAGAGATCAACAAAGTCGATAGACCACTAGCAAGACTAATAAAGAAGAAAAGAGAGAAGAATCAAATAGAAGCAATAAACAATGATAAAGGGGATATCACCACCAATCCCATGGAAATACAAACTACTATCAGAGAATACTATAAACACCTCTATGCAAACAAACTAGAAAATCTAGAAGAAATGGATAAATTCCTCGACACATACACCCTCCCAAGACTAAACCAGGAAGAAGTTGACTCTCTGAATAGACCAATAACAGGCTCTGAAATTGAGGCTATAATTAATAGCTTACCAACCAAAAAAAGTCCAGGACCAGATGGATTCACAGCCGAATTCTACCTGAGGTACAAGGAGGAGCTGGTACCATTCCATCTGAAACTATTCCAATCAATTGAAAAAGAAGGAATCCTCCCTAACTCATTTTATGAGGCCAGCATCATCCTGATACCAAAGCCTGGCAGAGACACAACAAAAAAAAGAGAATTTTAAACCAATATCCCTGATGAACATCAATGCAATAATCCTCAGTAAAATACTAGCCAACTGAATCCAGCAACATATCAAAAAGCTTATCCACCATGATCAAGCGGGCTTCATCCCTGGGATGCAAGGCTGGTTCAACATATGCAAATCAATAAATGTAATCCAGCATATAAACAGAACCAACAACAAAAACCACATGATTATCTCAATAGATGCAGAAAAGGCCTTTGACAAAATTCAACAGCCCTTCATGCTAAAAACTCTCAATAAATTAGGTATTGATGGGACATATCTCAAAATAATAAGAGCTATTTATGACAAACCCACAGCCAATATCATACTGAATGGGCAAAAAATGGAAGCATTCCCTTTGAAAACTGGCACAAGACAGGGATTCCCTCTCTCACCACTCCTATTCAACACAGTGTGGGAAGTTCTGGCCAGGGCAATTAGGCAGGAGGAGGAAATAAAGGGTATTCAATTAGGAAAAGAGGAAGTCAAACTGTCCCTGTTTGCAGATGACATGATTGTATATCTAGAAAACCCCATCGTCTCAGCCCAAAATCTCCTTAAGCTGATAAGCAACTTCAGCAAAGTCTCAGTATACAAAATCAATCTGCAAAAATCACAAACATTCTTATACACCAATAACAGACAAACAGAGAGCCAAATCATGAGTGAACTCCCATTCACAATTGCTTCAAACAAAATAAAATACCTAGGAATCCAACTTACAAGGGATGGAAGGACCTCTTCAAGGAGAACTACAAACCACTGCTCAATGAAATAAAAGAGGATACAAACAAATGGAAGAACATTCCATGCTCATGGATAGGAAGAATCAATATCATGAAAATGGCCATACTGCCCAAGGGAATTTATAGATTCAATGCCATTCCCATCAAGCTACCAATGACTTTCTCCACAGTATTGGAAAAAACTTCTTTAAAGTTCATATGGAACCAAAAAAGAGCCCACATTGCCAAGTCAATCCTAAGCCAAAAGAACAAAGCTGGAGGCATCACGCTACCTGACTTCAAACTATACTACAAGGCTACAGTAACCAAAACAGCATGGTACTGGTACCAAAACAGAGATATAGACCAATGGAACAGAACAGAGCCCTCAGAAATAATGCCACACATCTACAACCATCTGATGTTTGACAAACCTGACAAAAACAAGAAATGGGGAAAGGATTCCCTATTTAATAAATGGTGCTGGGAAAGCTGACTGACCATATTTAGAAAGCTGAAACTGGATCCCTTCCTTACACCTTATACAAAAATCAATTCAAGATGGATTAAAGACTTAAATGTTAGACCTAAAACCATAAAAACCCTAGAAGAAAACCTAGGCAATACCATTCAGGACACAGGCATGGGCAAGGACTTCATGTCTAAAACACCAAAAGCAATGGCAACAAAAGCCAAAATTGGCGAATGGGATCTAATTAAACTAAAGAGCTTCTGCACAGCAAAAGAAACTACCATCAGAGTGAACAGGCAACCTACAGAATGGGAGAAAATTTTTGCAATCTACTCATCTGACAAAGGGCTAGTATCCAGAATCTACAATGAACTCAAACAAATTTACAAGAAAAAAACAAACAACCCCATCAAAAAGTGGGCAAAGGATATGAACAGACACTTCTCAAAAGAAGACATTTATGCAGCCAAAAGACTCATGAAAAAATGCTCATCATCACTGGCCATCAGAGAAATGCAAATCAAAACCACAATGAGATACCATCTCACACCAGTTAGAATGGCGATCATTAAAAAGTCAGGAAACAACAGGTGCTGGAGAGGATGTGGAGAAATAGGAACACTTTTACACTGTTGGTGGGACTGTAAACTAGTTCAACCATTGTGAAAGTCAGTGTGGCAATTCCTCAGGGATCTAGAACTAGAAATACTGTTTGACCCAGCCATCCCATTACTGGGTATATACCCAAAGGATTATAAATCATGCTGCTATAAAGACACATGCACACGCATGTTTATTGCAGCACTATTCACAATAGCAAAGACTTGGAACCAACCCGAATGTCCAACAATGATAGACTGGATTAAGAAAATGTGGCACATATACACCATGGAATACTATGCAGCCATAAAAAAGGATGAGTTCATGTCCTTTGTAGGGACATGGATGAAGCTGGAAACCATCATTCTCAGCAAACTATCACAAGGACAAAAAACCAAACACCACATGTTCTCACTCATAGGTGGGAATTGAACAATGAGAACACATGGACACAGGAAGGGGAACATCACACACTGGGGCCTGTTGTGGGGTGGGGGGAGGGGGGAGGGATAGCATTAGGAGATATACCTAATGTAAATGATGAGTTAATGGGTACAGCACACCAACATGGCACATGTATACATATGTAACAAACCTGCATGTTGTGCACATGTACCCTAAAACTTCTAGTATAATAAAAATGAAAAAAATTTATGGTACATCAAAAGGAAGACTCTATTTCTAACCCAGAGTTGTTTCATTACTCAGAGTTTCTCAAATAATTTGACAGATACAGCAAAAAATTATTTCTAAAATGTTTTCTATCACATTAATCATCAGAATGATGAAACAATATGTTAAGATATTTCCAAAATGCTTCCCACATTTGTAACACATAACACTCAGTGTTATCATAAACTTAACTTTCAGGTCTTTCAGGTGTTAGTCTGAAAGCTCCTATTTCTTTGCTCACTTCTATATTTAACATAATTTAAATTTTTGATTATGGAAAACTACATCTGCATGTGCCCTCTAAGTAGTTTGATTGTGTTGAAATATAGATGCTTAAGTAGTTCTATATCATAGCAGTTACCGTGGTAAACATTTACAGAGGACTTGCGTTTGCCAGGCAGGTTTGGAGCACTCTACATTGCTGGCTCATTAAATAGAACCACCTTGTAAAAGATCCTGTTTTCATCATAATCACATGGTTTAAGAAATAGAGGCAGATCAAAAGCAATGGCAACAAACGCCAAAATTGACAAATGGGATCTAATTAAACTGAAGAGCTTCTGCACAGCAAAAGAAACTACCATCAGAGTGAACAGGCAACCTGCAAAATGGGAGAAAATTTTTGCAATCTACTCATCTGACAAAGGGCTAATATCCAGAATCTACAAAGAACTCAAACAAATTTACAAGAAAAAAACAACCCCATCAACAAGTGGGCGAAGGATATGAACAGACACTTCTCAAAAGAAGACATTTATGCAGCCAAAAGACTCATGAAAAAATGCTCATCATCACTGGCCATCAGATAAATGCAAATCAAAACCACAATGAGATACCATCTCACACCAGTTAGAATGGTGATCATTAAAAAGTCAGGAAACAACAGGTGCTGGACAGGATGTGGAGAAATAGGAACACTTTTACACTGTTGGTGGGACTGTAAACTAGTTCAACCATTGTGGAATTCAGTGTGGCGATTCCTCAAGGATCTAGAACTAGAAATACTGTTTGACCCAGCCATCCCATTACTGGGTATATACCCAAAGGATTATAAATCATGCTGCTATAAAGACACATGCACATGCATGTTTATTGCAGCACTATTCACAATAGCAAAGACTTGAAACCAACCCAAATATCCAACAATGATAGACTGGATTAAGAAAATGTGGCACATATACACCATGGAATACTATGCAGCCATAAAAAATGATGAGTTCATGTCCTTTGTAGGGACACGGATGAAGCTGGAAACCATCATTCTCAGCAAACTATCACAAGGACAAAAAACCAAACACCACATGTTCTCACTCATAGGTGGGAATTGAATAATGAGAACACATGGACACAGGAAGGGGAACATCACACACCGGGGCCTGTTGTGGGGTGGAGAGAAGGGGGAGGGATAGCATTTGGAGATATACCTAATGTTAATTGACGAGTTACTGGGTGCAGCACACCAGCATGGCACATGTATACATATGTAACTAACCTGCACGTTGTGCACATGTACCCTAAAATTTAAAGTATAATAAAAAATAAAAAAAAGAAAAAGACATAGAGGCACAAAGAAGAAAGTAAATTTGCTCAAGGTTACAAACAGCTATCAAGAGGTGGAGCCAAAAATCAAATTGAGGCTGACTTTCCAGAGTCTACACTCTACACCACTACATCTTATGCTATTTTGCAAGGATTACAAGAAAATGAAATCAAAGGTTTATATAAAATATGGTTTGCACACAATATTGTATACTTTCTATAATTTTATTAACTTTTAATAAATTGTAGTCTGAACTGACTCTATGTGTACACTTGACACTAATTATTTTGGAAACTTTCCTAGCAGTTACCCTTTATCATCTTTGGGGCATATACAAAATGTTAACCGTTCTACATCACCAAGCTTCTCCAGCATGTTTATCCTAGTGTTCTGTGCTTTTTCTCTTTTACCTACTTTCCACTATATCTTCCCCTCAGACTTTTCACTGTGCCTTTGAAACCTCTATTTTACATAAAACAATCTTTCCTATTTTATCACTTTGTTGAAGGAGTCTATCATCACTTTACCTCAATGAAAATAGATTTAAATGGCGTCATAGGTTGCACCAATAGGATGCTTTTCCAAATTCCTCAGCTCACTTAACTTCAGAAAGTAGTGTTAGCACCTTTCTTGAAAACCATTAGAATTTCCAACCCATTACTCCTCCATTCTAAAGTAGAACCATCTCTACTTCGGTGCTCACACCATCTGACTATTCCTCCTGTTACTCCTCCCCATCATTAATAACTAAAAATGGCATGGTCTTTTTAACATGTAAATGAAGTTAGTTAATGAAATGACTTCAATTCAAACAAGTAACTAAAATCAAGTAACAGATCCCAAATAAATAATACCTTCATCTTTCATCAATCTTGTTATTAAACAGGCTTTGTCATATATTCCCTCTACATGTCTGGACTTCAGCTTGAGCAGATTTATAACTTTCCAGTCACTGAGAGTTACAGGAATAAATCTCATTGTGGATATCCAGGCCATTTTCAAGTTCAGAATGTCCAGTACAGCCCACCACCAAAATTTAAGTTACTTATTCAACACAGAAATTTTCTGATCACCCCACCTTGAACTACTAGAAAAGAGGAAGATGATCCACTTTTTCACCTGCATTCTGTCTGCTTCATAGGTCTTTCTTCTAGGTTGGGGCAGGGATACGAAAGTGGGTTACAGGAAAAAAGGCAAAGTTTTATAAGACTGGTGACTTCTATGTTCCAGGTGCCAAAATACTGGACTTCTAAACTGGGACTCATTAGAGGATTCTTTGGAGGTCCTCCCATGGGGACATCCCATGCTACACAGATCATTGACATAGGCAATTGCTATTTGCTTTCTGACTAACCATTTGCCTCCTGCCACCACCTCACATTTCAGTTTATATTCTTGGCAGAACAGCTGACATCCTATTAATTCTTAATACTGGATCCCATTGCCCTAGAAGGCAGTCATCATATAAAGGGTTCTATTATCCTTCTACTTCATCAGTCTGGCCCATGGGAAGCTCATGTACCTTTGACACACCAAATTCTTGTTGTAAAGACCACTCTTACTGCTATTCTTTCTCACTGGCCTAATTTAGGTTAGCTTAAGCAGACTTCTACCTCCCAAATTTACTGGAGAAGAAACAAACATCTGATTCAGTGGTCTTACATGTCTGCAAACTCCAAGGAATGCACATTAATTTATTTCTTCCCTTACCTTACATCTAACCCATGGAAGTACTTGATGATACATTGCTGAAAAAATATCAAAATACGAAAATACCACTGCTTCTTTCTATGAGTCATTGCTTTGGGTCCACCCTCATTTGGCTAAGGAGAAGCACACACTTCTCTCCACAGAGTAAAAACCCTGCAGTACTCCCTACCAGCTGACAGCTCTCTGCTAATGAGTCATCTGGTCTTCTCTAAGAGAGAATAATAGTGGTGATTCATAGTGGCAGGACTGATGCTGCCATTATTACAAGTCTGTGGTGAATATGTCTAACACTTCTCCAAAGAATGTGGGGATACTTATCATCAATGGCACTATGTTTTGGGGTTTTAAAGATAATTATGATTCAACAATGGAAACCTCATTTCACATTTTTTAACTCCTGCATTTTTTGAAGTTTTCAATTATTTCATTTTTTGAAGATTTCAATAGTGGTTCACACTATTACAATCTGAGACCTGTTATCATCATCATTCTTGTTTAATTTATGTTTATTAAATACTTATTGAAGGCATACTATGTGCCAGCATTGGTGGTCCAGCATTAAACCAGACAGAAATTTCTGCTCTCATAAGGTTTCTATTCCAATGATGTTAACGTAACTAAGACATACGGCATTCTAAATTTGTCCCTTTGATTTTCTCTACTGTTATTTCTTCCAGTGGTCAACATTTAAAGGTTTCCTTGGGTCCCATTTCTTTCCCTACCATAAAATTCTATTAAAACTGATTTTGTAAGTTTTTTCATTTGCTATTGTCATTTTTACTACCACTACTATAGTCTGAAGTTCACCTTTGTAATTTTATTCCAGAATTATTATAATACCCTCAATCTCCTTTTTCCATGCAGTATGCTGCTAGAGTTATCATTGTGAGCACACAAATATGTCCATGTAAATCGTGTGCTCATTAACATCTGTTCTAATTCATTCATTCAACCAATAGTTATTGAGGAACTCATATGCCAAGTATTATAAATCTTTATTCTATAATAGTGAAAGAAAGAGACAAGGCTTGTAACTATGTAAAGTTTATATTCTAGTAGAAAAATATAAACAATCATCCTATAGGGTCAGAAAAAATAATATTGGGTGTTCATGGAAAACTCTGTTAAAGTGACAATGAAACAAAGACCTAAAGAAAGTGAGGCAGTAAGCCATGAGGATATCTGAGGGGACAGCATGGCACAAAGAAGGAAAAATGGCAAGCGTATTGTCCCTTACCAGTAATAAACTTGTCTGGGTAAAGGGACAGCAATGGCTAGTGCAGCCTAAGTGGATGAGCTATGGAGAAAAAGGTAGAAGGTGAGTTCCTAGAATCATCGTAAAGGAAGGAAGTAATGAAGAGTCTCAGAAACCACTCCATGAGCTTTGGGAATTTTATTGTGATGGGAAGCTAACATAGCTTTAAGGCTAAATGTAACATATTGCAATTTACATTTCATAAAACCTGTCCTTGGTTCATAGAGACTGGAAAGATGAAAAAGAATGGTGGCTTTAAACACAGTGGTAGTTTTGGAGGATTCTAAATAAATTGTGAAGACAGAGCCGAATTATGACTTTAAGTGTTTGGCTTTTGAGAAGGGTAGCATGAAGTAGCCCTTAACTGAGAGGGGAAAATAGCAGGAGGTTTGTAAGAGTAATAGAGGGAATCAGAAGTTCAATTTTTAACTTGTTATGTTTTAAATTCCTATCAGATATACAAGTGAACATGTCAAATGTTTAGTCATATACACAAATCTGAAGTTCAAGGGAGTGATCTAACCTGGAAATATAAATTTTTCAGTTATTATTATTTAAGTAGAACTTATGCTGTTAAATAGATTGGGCCATCAAGGGCCTGAATGTAGATAGAAAACATTGCAGGGCCCACAAAAATGATTCATCCAACACTGTGGCCTCCTGGTTCCTTAATATCATCAATTCCAATTAGCCTCAGTCCCTCTTTATTTCATCACCCACGTCTATGACCACAATCTGGAATTTACTAGTACCTGGAAATATTTTGGTTCTGAAATGCTTAAACCAAGCACACAGGTAATGACAAAACACACTCAAATCTTATCTCCTTAAAATAATTGTGCCTCAACCCCATCTCCTCTATTGGCTATTGCTTCCTCTGACTTCCTGCATAACCAAGCTCTTAAAATAGTTCTCTACAGTCACTGAATACAGTTGTTAGTCTTCCATTTAATCTCTCAGGCCCCTGGAAACTTGATTTTACCTAAATTGCTCTACTACAATTACTCTCACCAAGATAATTTCTTCTTGTTAAATACAATGAACATAGTTTGTGAACTCTCAACATCATGAAACTGCTAATAACCCTCTTGCCATCCTCTCTTTAACTTGGAATTAATGATTCTCACATTTCTGGTATCCCATCCTTGGACCCATCTCTGTTTTGTCTTTTTTGAGGCACATTCTTCCTCTGACCTTTACTTAAGTGCTTTTCTTTCTCAGGCTTTATTCTGAACTCTCTTATCTTATAACTCTATATACATGTTTTTTGGGAGGATGATGTCATCAACTCCAATAGCTTTAATTAAGTCTTCTACATGTCCAAATAAATAGCTTTAAATGAGATCTCACCTTTAAATTTCCAAATCATTCATATATTCCCAACTCAGCTCAACTTAACATGTCTAAAACTGAATCCCTCATTTCCCCCTTGAAAATGCTCTATCTCGTTGGTTTCTTGTCACGATGAATGGTACCTTCATCCACTCAATTGCCAAACCAGAAAGTTCCAATATCAGCCTTGACTTCTCAATAGGCCTCAGTCTGCTTCCAAACAACCACCTATTCTTGTATGTTCACCACGTTCTCAGTATCTCATGAGTCAATCCATTCTTCTCCATTCTTGTTGTCACCTTATAGGCTTTTATTAACCATCTAATTTTTAAAAAAAATAATGTCGAGTTTCTCCTGTGATATTGCCCTCAGTTATTGTTATAATCTAGGGAGACAGACAAAAAAAAAGTCACCATGATCATTTTCATCACTATCCTTTGGAAGAATGACTGCAAGTCTTTTCATAGGTCTCTTTGCTTTAGTCTTTTCTCTAATTCGCTCTCCAACTGGTAACAAGAAAATGTTTCTAAAGGGAAGATCTCATTGGCTCTTCTGTTTAAAGACTTCAATGCTTCCCTTTGGTCTTTAGTATAAAGTACAAATTCCTTCCATGTAATTTATCATATTCTTGCCCAGGCTTAACTTTCTAGCCTTCTATCTCACCTTTATCTGCCATGCCCAGGTTATTTTATACTTTACTACATGATGTTATTTTCTCATTTTTTACTTATGCAGATGCTGTTTCCTCTGCTGAATATACCATGGTCCCCCCATCACTTGGCGAACGTCAATTCATTCTACAATTGGCAAGAAAGAAATTATTATTTTCTATTTGCCTTGCTTGTTTCTCCAGCCCCTTTCTATTCCCATCAATTGGATTATGTGATACTCTTACTTGCTTTCATCTCATCTTGTGCTTACATGATATTATAATTGGTTTTTGCCAAACTGTTCATTCAAGTATATTGTAAGATTCTGAAATGAGTAACTGTGTATTGATTATCAGTGTCTCCAAAACCTAACCAAATGCTATAGTATAGCCTAGCACATAGTGTACACTCAAATATATATTGAATTTGAAATAAACAAATAGGAAAATGAAAGGAAATAATATAACAATATAAGGTTGAAATATAACAATATAAGGTTGAAATAATTTAAATTAGGACACGATTCAGATTAATATTATTTTATTATCTTATCTGTTGAAGTAAATGAGTAGAACATTGTCACTTTTGAATAATCAAATTAAAATCAGTTTTGTAGATTTTTAAACTCTAAGACCATTTACAATTTAAAATATATATAATTTGGTCTAAACAGCACACTCAGAAAATTGAAATTGTTTTAAATTCTGTGGTGTGTTTATCTAAATTGCTAAGGACCATCAGGAAGACAATTAAAATGAGAACAGAAAGTACAATTCTGTTTCCTCAGTGGGGAAAAAAAACCTAATAGAGCTTAAGAATGTTCAGGACAGTGTGCATAGCAAGCCCAAGGATATGAATTAGATGGATAATCACTTATTCATCACACTCTAGAAATAAAGAGAACCATTAGCATTTAGGAAAAAAACCAAACTTAGAACATTTAAAAGTATTAAGTTCTATAGGGAGCAAAATGTATAAATCTTATTATTCCAAAGAAATAAATAGAAAGAAAACAAGGAAGAAACTGAATACCTTCAGTGGTATTCTTGCTATAATTACTATATGAGGCAATGAAGTAGATTTAATTTAAATCCTGATAATAACATTTTGTAACATACAATGAAACATCTTCACATTTGACCAATGTATGTTACAACGAAAATGCTCTGGAATGTCTCATGTAGTCTCTTTATTAGATTTTTGTCAATATCAGCCCTTAAAAACATCAGAAATAATAAGAAAGTAAATAGCTACATAACAATCAAAATATTTTCCTAAACCAAATTGCAAAGAGAAACACCTTTCATTGTGTATATACAGACTCTGCTTGAGTCTGTTATCACTAAACTTAACTCGTATGGCCAAGCTGATCCACTAAATCCTACCTGTTGACTTACACCTAGTCCACAGTCTACAGACAATTCTGGCACCAGGGCAGGGGTTGTCTTAAAAATTACACCTCTCCTACTGGCTCATGGGTTCAACACAGGAAGGGATCCTTCACACTGCTGGTTACACACTGACCTGCACAACTACAGCTCTCCAGATAGCAGGTTCATGCTTTACAGATATATAACAGAGTTCATGCATTGCACCCCAGTACTTCAGTATTCAAAGTCCTCTTGGCCATAGGTACCAGACATGGATATACTTTACCCTGGCCTTGCCAGGGGTTGGCTGACAATGTGGGGCACTTTGATTCTTTACAGTTCCCAAGTTTTTTACATTTTAATATTGCTCATATTTAAAACATAAAACACTATGACAAAGTGGTATATTTACAAAGCACTATTTAATTTAATAACGAATTTTGCACTTTCAATTTTGATTATCTAGTTTCTTTTCCTTTGTACTTCTATGTAAATATAAATTCTATGCTCTTATGCTGGAGGTTAATCTGTGATCAAATTTTTATGAATGGAAACATATGCCAAATATAGAATATCTTTCGATGTAATTTTCAAAGACAGTTTTAAGTTAATATTTAACAGATACTATTTTTTTCTCCAATGATAAAAGCATTTATTTTCTAAAATAATTATGTGATTTGGAAAAATCTGCAAGTTGTGTTTGCTGCTACAATTAATTTACAGTTTCTGAATTAAAATCCTTTTCAGAAACAGGCCATTTGTAAAATTTTGAATCACCCTTGAAAATCATGAATGAGTGATTTTCTTTTTCTTTATTAACATTAAAACTGAGAATTTTCAATAAAATCTATTTAACACTTATTGTTAAAAATATTAATACAAAATTCTCCTAGAGTTCTCAAATTTATTCTTACCAGATATGCAAATTTGCTTATAATGACATTTGCAAATTTGACACAACCTTCTATATATGCCTTACCATTTGAAATAACAAACTTCACTCTTTTTTCTAATGCTTCAGAAATAACATTTATGTGTACCCACAGCAAAATTTGCAATTTTAAACATACCATTAACATTTCAAGATACCTCTGAGATTTCTATTACACTGGCAAAGAAATTACTTGACAGCTATGCATCCTTATGAGAGATCATTCACTCAATACTTGATGTATTCTGTTCAATAAATGAAAAAATATAAGACTTTGAATTTCTTACCAATGAAAACATCATCATAGAATGGTTTCTAGAAAAAGCATAGCTTTTGAAGTAGACAATAGTATTTTGATGATCTATTAAAATGACATTTTTTAGAGAAAGGAAAAAATACACTTTGGGAGGCCAAGGCAGGCAGATCACTTGAAGTCAGGAGTTCAAGACCAGCCTGACCAACACGGTGAAACCCTGTATCTACTAGAATCACAAAAATTAGTTGGGCATGCTGGCGCATGCCTATGATCTCAGCTACTCGCTAGGCTGAGGCAGGAGAACCTTTGAACCCAAAAGGCAGAGGCTGCAGTGAGATCAGGCTACTGCACTCCCATCTGGGTGACAGACAGAACAAGACTCCGTCTCAAAAAAATTTTTTTTAATTTTAAAAAGGAGAAAATAATTTTTAAAACTTGAAATTGATTTAGATTATGTATAATTTAATCTGACTTTCAGTTTTCTAACTTGGAGGCAAAAACAATAGCTTCATTCATTGCTTTATTCTTAAATAATGGAAGTAACCCTAGATACTATTGGGCTAAATACCTAGATACCTTAGATACTTAGGGCTAAAGAAAATGACTGTTACATAGCTCCCGGCAGTATGTTCTAGATAGCTCCTTAACAATGGGAGACACTAAATTAATGTGTACTACTGAACCCCTAGATTAGCTAAGCCCTTATGCACTCTGAAATGTTCATAATGTTTTCCACTCTACAAAATGTTATAAAACAAGCACAATCATTGAAACTTCAGAAAACGTAAGTATAAAATAACCATCATGGTATAGCACAGCCAAGAAAGAACTATCCTCTTCACAATATTATAAGTTGTTTTAAAAGAAAAAAAATCTATCTATCTAAGTATACATATATAGATTGATATACTATACACACACATACACACACACACACACACACATATATACATATATAGAGAGAGAGAGAGATAAAGTTGTATAACTCATGCCTATTCACTTTTATTTATTGGGAATGACATTGATGTTGTTTGCCTTCAGGATACCATTTTTCCTTTCTGTGACCTTTATTTTCTCCCTGCAAAAGGATTTTTTCAACAACTAGGCCACATACCCATTCAATCTTTCATGTTTGGAAACATGCTTTCTTAGAGGGTATGACAAACTAACTTATTTTAA
Source organism: Pan troglodytes (assembly GCF_028858775.2). Classification (NCBI taxonomy): domain Eukaryota; kingdom Metazoa; phylum Chordata; class Mammalia; order Primates; family Hominidae; genus Pan; species Pan troglodytes. The sequence goes on from NC_072408.2 coordinate 88,474,960, forward strand.
CATGTAAATAATGGATAAGATCTTTATCAGTACTTGGCAGAAGACAGATATTTTATTTTGCTTTGAACAAGAGACAAATCCTTTGAAACCAACTAATATCTAACTGTAGAATTCTTCCAGGAATCAGTGAACAGTTGAGGGAAGTATTTTGAAGGTAGTAGATCTACTTTTCTGATGTAAGTTGAATTCTATGGGCAAGCACTGTGCAAGGCAGAAGGGTAAAATTACATCACATAAGCACTCACCTGCAATACTTAGGTAAAAGACTGGCCATTAATCCTGCCAATATACTTTCTGGGTTGACTTACATTTCATCTTGCCTTACATTGTAATGTAATAGGTCTAGCGGATAAATACAAGCAGCTGTCTGCAGCCAATACATTTTTCCACATAAATACTTATTATAAAAATAAAAAGAAGGAAAAGGACTATAATATGTTTTTTAGCCATACTTTAGGAGCAACTTGATGAAAATTAGATAACACCGTGAGACATATCTGAGTGAGAAAGAGCTAGAACAGAAAGTTATCTCTTTAACAACTCACTGGTGTTTTAATGGAGTTAAAGTACTTCACCTACATGCCTATGTGAAGAACAGCTAAAAAGTGATAACATTGAGTTCTGTATGTTCCTCATTAAATTTCATTTTGCTAAACAAAAAGCAAGTAATGACAAAAATGTATGCATTGACTATTTGTTGATATAAGTTGAATCTGTCTTATTACTTTAGATATACTTTGAATTTATTTTGGATCTCAAGCATGAAGTCATAGGGATGTCATCTCTATCAGTGTTTTCTGAAATCTGACATCACAGAAAGGACTAAGATGTTCCAATAATAGAACATCAAGCTTTTGTTGCTGCTTTTAAATTATAATTCATAGAAACTTTAGAACACTTTATAAACTTTAATTTCCTGGAAGCTTCCTGAATTAAGTAGAAAAGAACAATATCCAGAGTCAATACTATTTATCACATGGACATAATTTTTCTCAGTAACTAGAAAATATATTGCAACCCAAATACTATACTCATATTTAGAAAAACAAACTCTCCAGTTAGTAGAATATAAATTACTGAGATATTCTAATAAAGATTTTATTCCTATTTTTAAAGCCAATAAATTGAGATAAATTTTTATGAGTTGTTAAAACTTTTTAATAAAAACACCAGCCCACACCTCAAAGCAATTTCATACTTCTGTTATTAGTTTCTATAATAGCTGTATTTATAAAAATTACCTGCATATGACAAATAATATACAAGCAATCAACTGATAATCTGGTGTGTACACAATTCAATTCATCAACAGTTAAATTTAATGAAGAATCTAACTTACCGGTGGATCAGCCCCCTTAGAACCAGCCAGCCCTCCTGTTAGGGATTCGATATCCTGAAAAGGGGAGAGGTGTTGATTGTAAAGTGCTACTCAACAGCATGAAGAATCCCCCAGTCCCACAGTGTAATAATTTATTTAGCTGCAAAGTTAGGGCACGTCAGCTATTTTATTATTTTTTTGCAATCTTGGACACTGTAGTACTATACAAATAGTCTGCATCTAAAGATCTAGATATTCTCTCCAACTCTGGACAGTCTATAAAAAGAAAAACATGTAAACAGATTTTTTTTAAATATGCAGATGTTTCATCTTTGAAGAGCTGAAGTGAGAGCAGAAAAAAGAAAATTTAAGAAAACTTCAGTTTAACGTACTATTTTGAAAAATATTAAACCCATGGAAAATGTTTAACCTAAAAATATTTAATTTTTTGTTTTTTATGAATACATAATAGTTGTACATATTTATGACATATGATATTTTGATGTAAGTATTTGATGTGTAATAATCAAATTTAAGTCCATCACCTCAAACATTTATCATTTCATTGTTTTGGAAACGTTCCAAATATACTCTTCTAGCTATCATGAAATATACAGTAAATTATTGTTAACAATAGTCGCCCTATTGTGCTACTGAACATTATATCTTATTCATTTTATCTAACTGTAGATAAAAATATTAACCAAATCTTCTTTTTTCACCACCTCCCAACTAGCCTTCCCAGTCTGTGGTAACCACCATTCTATTCACTACCTCCATGAGATCATTTTTTTTATAGCTCTTACATATGAGTAAGAACAGGTGACATTTATCTTTTTGTGCCTGGCTGATTTTACCTAATATTCTCCAGGATCATCCATGCTGTTGCAAATTTTAAAAATTATAACTATGGTCTACTCTATTTCTACACATAGAGTATAAAAATATAAAGAGATCGATTTTTAATCTTTAATAGGTAACCACAGAAGGTCATGCTTGAGTAATAACTATAGTTGTTAAATTTATAAATGGAGAAATAGGAAATGGTGTGATAAGCTGTAGAGGCTGTGACCTGTTTATAGGGACAACTACAACTCAGCCCTATCAGTTCTAAGGCTTTGGTTCCAGGGTTACTAATGATTATATGACTTATTCAAAAGAAGTTGCAATTCTAGGTTTTAAAGTAAAATCACCCAGGTTTTTAGTGTTTGCAACTGATTTAAGTTGTAAACCGTCCCTCATCCCTCCCAAATGAAAAAAACACAACTCTCTGCTAAAAGGCTGCTGGAAAGGAGTTTTGGGTTAAATCGAATGGTCACACTTCTTGGCTAAAAATGTTCTTTCTTATGACTCTGATCACCTCTTATCTGTTTGCATCTAGTTGGAAAGACAGGGATGAAGAGGGGGGAAATATAGTTGCATTAAGAAAGCAAAGAAGAAGGATAATTAAGTCCCAATTGAAGTAATGGAAATTTAAATGCCTATGATGAGGAAAAAGGCCAATATTTTGATATAATTAAGAGGACTTATGCTACTAATTCACTTAGGACTTAATCAGATGATTTTCCCCTTATATTGAAAAAGGGAGGACTCTTAATAATACAATATGGGGCTGGGATGAGCATGTGATGGAAACATTCAAGGAAGGGGACAGGGAAGGATGGTATTATAACTGTTTCTATCTGAAATGCTAACTGTGAAAAGGAACATAATGGGTAATGAATTTATTCATGCATAGTCTATTAAAGGTCACAAATGACAAGGAGTACTTACCAAGAAAATTATTAAATGGTCTTCTTTCTAATGGAAATATATATATATTTTTTTTCTCTACCCAGAATCCTTTTGAGAAACTACTCCTTCCCCTCTCCCATTCTAGCTACAAAAGAGGCTAATAAAAATTGCTTCAAATATTGTAGGGACCTGCCAGAGAATTAAGGCAATATAGAATCTGAAAAACATAATGGTAGAGTTTAAGTCCTTGATTGTATCATTTGAGGAATGTTTGAAATGAGATGTTCTCTCTGCCTGCAATTCAGCTTAAAATAGATTTCTGGCTCTGAAAAGTAAAAATATCCTAATTATATCAGCATTTTTGGGTCTATTTGTAAAAGGCCCACCCTCTCCATCCTGTGCAAATGCTTTATTCCAACATCATGCCCAACATAAAAAAAATCAACTCATCTAAATTATCTGACCTTACATGTTCTTTAGCATTCTTATTGTCACTTAAGTAAATTTTGTCTTTGTATAATTAAAACAAAGCATCAAACACATGTATAAATTGACAAGGAATATTAATATCCTTATCAAATCCAAAGATAAAACATAACTTAAAATTGTTTTCAAATCTCATGGAATGAACAACATTAGGTAGTAAAATGACTAAAATATTAGATTTACAGAAAATAAAACACACAGCTTGCACTGTTTGATAATATTTCTGCTATGACCATACTGAAACAAGTTTCTGTTCATGTAAAATGTTATTTCCAATTATACTTAAAATGAAAAAAAGATACCAAGTGCATTTGGAGTTAATACATGTCTTTCTTTGTAGAAAGGCATATAAGTTATATTAATGATATAATTTTTAATGAAGCTATCAGAGGGATAATAGAGAAACTGATGTGGATAACAAGTATTTTAGCAATTTAGTCAATGCATTTTCTCATATTTTGTAAAGTTTGATCATTAAGATTTCTTATCTAAGTAAGTTGTGCCAAGTTTCAGATTTTTAAAATTTTAAGCTCTTTGTGATTGTCATGTCTTGAGAAAAAATGAGAAAGAAGAATGTAGAAGATGAATGAAAAGGGCAATAAATTTTGTAGTTTTTAACAAATTGAATTCAAAATAAATTACGAATTCATGGCTCTAAATAGTATACAGATGTATATTCTTATCTCTAAATGGGTAAGTTGTAAATTGAATGTAAATCATTCAGTTGTAAAAAAATGTTTGAGTTCATGTTCTATTTTGAGTGTAAGTTGAAAAGGAGTGTCCTACTTGGAGAGAGGTCCAAGTTAAACACCGCTTATCAGTTCATGCAAAAGGAATTTTCTCAGGTGTGCATAATGAACATAAGTGCGCATGGATACATTTATGTTGTAAAATAATAGATAAAACAAATACTTGAGGAACTCTGGACATATGATTACTACATAGCTTTCAAATGATAACTAAAAGTGAGTCAATATTTTTGATGGTTGTTGAATATTTTATCTGCAAAGTATAAGTAAAATCTTTGGCAAATGTGTCTATTTTCTTATTTCAATATATTTTATATAGATAACAACAAAAGGGGACAACAAATAGTATAAACATTGACTTCCTAGAAAGTTTTTTGACTTACTATTGTAAAAATATTATTTGTTTAATTAAAACACTCAAAACATCATTTTATTTTTAACTAGGCTACAGAATTTATTTAACCATATTGCATACCATATTGAGGTCATCATTTGTATCTAATAGATAATAAAATAGCTACTACTCAGTGAACAGTTGCTATGTGCCAGGTACTTTTATAAGTGCTTTGTAGATATTAATGCCATAATAAACTTATGTTAGTTAATTATTTTCTCACGTAAAAGGTTAGATAGTTTACATAACTCATACAGTATCATAGAGCTATTAAGAAATGGGTTATAAAACATATACATAGGACTCCAAACCTGTATTTTTTTAATTATCAGTCCTAGTGAACAGTTTCACCCTGGTACCCTGGTGACACTGCACATATCTATGTTGGCGATGCAGGTAAGGCTAAACCACAGGCTGGTAAATCTTGGTGGAATATCCCGTGACCCTCCCAGAACATGACAAAGGAGGCAGTCTTATGAGGAGCTTTTACATAGCTATTTCTTATTTGCCTCCCTCACACCAGTGAGGCATGGGACTTCCCACACCTCACACCTCCCTACACCAGGTCCATCTTCAGGATATCAAACTACTTAGGTGCAGTATGGAATTGGCTCCTCCCTAACAATACAGCCCACTTCTCTTGTTGCCTGTCATTTGACCCATCCAGTTCAGTGTTGTCCAGTGGAAATTGGGACCAGGGTCAGAATTAGAGCAGGTAAGTGAGGTGCCTATAGTGCAAAATTTAAGTAGGTGCTGGTTCTTAGGGTCATACAACTGCTGACCTGCACTTGTATAATCTTGATAGTGAGCACCTTATTAAATTTTGTGCCCTAAGCACCTCACTTGTCTCATCTGAATCCTGGCCTTTCTAGGGACCTGAGGAGCTGAAACAATGGTAGCCTTCTTTATGCTGACTGTGTAAGTAACAAACATAAAACCATTTGGATTCATCGTCTCCTTATCACTCGAATCTGTAGAAGTGTAGCAAGCACCTACGCCATGTGGTTGCTCAGGGACTGCATGCTGCTTCACACTGGTATCCTCAATCATATGAATTTTTATCATCAATGCTGAATGAAATAAACTAGTATGTATTAATTATATAAGAAACTTCATTTCTTAAACATCATTTCAGATAATGAAAGCTTCATTTTCCTCTCCAAGGTGTGAAAAACCTAAGTGGGGTTATTAGCCAGTCCTTAACACAGCTGTGCAGATTCAGTTTTTCAACACTGGAAAGTTCTGGTCCTGGCATGAAAACCCAGTAAACCAAGGATGGCCAGTGAATCAGAAGTCTTAAAGCTTGGGAAGGTTGAGCTCCAGGAAGAGTGAGGTGATCAGTGTCAGAGCTCTAAGTAGAGTGAGACTTAGGGCATTCTCAGACTTGAGGAGTCTACATTGCACTGCATTTGTACTAGTGGTTGTTCGCCTGCACCTTTGCTCCCTGGCCTCCTGCTCCAAGAATTGGCATATTTTTCCCTTGACAAACACTTTGAATGATGGAGCTATAGGGATTAATAATGTGGCTCTCAGTGTAAGCCATCAAGTTCAGATACTGTAAGTCTTGCTTCCTTTGTGTCCAAGTGAAAAAAAAAAAAAAGGATATTAGGATTTCAGGTCTTTCTCAGAGCTGTTGCTGGATTCTTATTTTTATCCCTGAAGAGCAGGATCAGCCAATTATGTTAAAGAAAAATATGATCAAATAATTTGGCTATCGAATACAGTAAGAATGAACAAATAAAATTCTAAAGAGTTAGTTGACTCTTGCATCACATATGCCACAAGACCCAAGATATCTTCAAACCTGAGAGTTATATTTAAAGTTAATATCAGGTTTTAAGCTTTCACTTGTTCAAAAAGTCACTTAATGTAATATGAAAATACTTAAAACATTATAATAATTGTCAATTATGGGCATTTTAAAATTTCAGATTTATGCATTGTTATGGGTTAAATTATGTTCCCTGAAAATTCAGATGTTGAAATCTTAACCCTCAGTACCTAAGAATGTAACTGTGTTTGAATGTAAGGTCTTTAATGAGGTGATTAAGAAGAATGATCCAATATGACTGGTGTCCTTATAAGAAGCGGAAGAGATAGCAGGGATGTGTGCACACTGAGCAAAGGCCATATGAGAACACAAGAAGAAGGCAGCAATTTCTAAGCCATGGAGAGCGCCCTCAGAAGAAATAAAATCTGCAAACACCTTCATCTTGGAATTCTAGCCCCAGAACTGTGAGAAAATACATTTATATTGTTTAAGTCACTCAGTCTGTGGTATTTTGTTATAGGAGCCCTAGCAAACTAATGCATGCATATTTGTAATTTGGGACTAGTTTACAGATTCTTTGGGAAAAGTTATCATATTTCAATATAGAGTACATAAGAGTTCATTAAGCAGTCTATAAAAAAAATCAGTATCAGTGGAATCAATGTGAAATAGTAAAATGACCATTTCTGTCTAATGGTTATATTTAAAATTATTTCAAGTCTTTAAAATATTTAATGAAGTATTATGTATATGTTAAAACTTGACAAAATTTATTGTATTCAAAATATTGAAATTAAGCATTTCTCTCATCTCCTTTATAGAAAAATTTCTCAAAATTCCCCTCTCCCAATACTTTCTGTTGATATGCCCTGTTGTGCCCACCACATCACTGCAACTCCTCTTATCAAGGTTGCCAATGACATCCTATCGTTCAAATTTAATTTTTCATGTTCTGTCATCATATTTCTTGATCGCTAAGCTTCAGTCGACACAGCTGACTACTCCATCTTTATTGAAATACTTTCCCCTTTTGGCTTTCATTTATTTTCACCCGCTACATGATTTTATTTAGTACTGTGGCTCTAAATATAATGCATGCTGATAAATTTTGAATTTCTATCTTCAGCTTCAACTTATCCTCTGAGATCCATACTGCCACTTCAATCTCCACTTAGATGTATTATAGCCATGTAAAATGCAATAATGCAAAATTAAACTCTTGATTCCATCACAACTCTTCCCTTAAATTAGGTTCCCATCCCAGTGATTGCCATCTTATTAAATGACATCACCATTCACCCAGTTGCTCAGGTCCAAATCCATCAGCAAACCCCACTAAGTCTATTGTAAAAATACTACTTGAATTTGACTACATCTCATTACCTTCATTTCTGTCATCCTAATCCCTTGTACTATATCAATAATATCTATCACATAAACTGAAAAAAATATATATATATATAGCTTTCTAACTGTTGTCCATGAATTTGTTATCTCCCTCTCCCCTATATATTCTCCACATAGTAGCCGAACTATCCATTTAAATTGTAAGTTAGATCACATTGCTGTCTTGACCAAAACCCTAAATGGTTTCCCAGCAATCTTAAAACAAAACACAAACTTATTGCTATGCTCTGTCATGCCCTGTATGATTTGGCTCTTGGCTATCTCTCTGACTATATCTTTTGCCGTTCTCCCTCTGTCCTGCCTTCTCAGACACAATGGCCTCCTTATGATTCCAAAAAAATATTCAAAATTTGGCTTCTATCTCAGGGCCTTTGCCCATGCTTTTCCTGCTTCTTAGGGTGCTCATTTCTAGATGTCCTCATCCATTTTGTGTTGCTATAAAGGATGACCTGAGGCTCGGTAATAAAAAATAAATAAAGAAAAAAAAGGTTTATTTGGTGCAGAATTCTGAGGCCAGAAAGTTCAAGATTGGACTTCTGCATCTGAGCAGGGCCTTAGGCTGCCCCCACCTATGGCAGAAGGCCAAGGGGAGCCAGCTGTGTGAAAGAGTGAGGAGGTGCCAGGCTCTTTGTAAAAACCAGCTCTCATGGGAACTAATAAAGAGAGAACCCACTCACCCCCAAGGGAGGGCATTAATCTATTCATGAGGGATCTGTCCCATGACCCAAACACCTCACAGTAGGTACCACTTCCAACATTAGGTGTCAAATTTCAACATGAGGTTTGAAGGGGACAAACATTAAAACCATAGCAGTAGGATATCCTCCTATTTAACTCACCCACTTCATTCAGGTCTTAGCATACCAAAATTCTGAATGACCTTCCAAAACTAATTATCTAAATCAGTCAAGGTTCCACCTGAACAAACTGACAAACTCAGAGACTATACAGAAGAACATTTAATAAAGGTATGATTTATAGAGGTATGGATAGTTTACAGGGTCCAGAGAAATGGTGGTACACGGGGACTAGCAACAGCTAGACGCTGTAACCACCCTTAAACCTAAAGAAGGTGCAAGAACAATGTAGTCAAGAGTCCAGCAAGAGGTGAATACCTATCATCAGCCTATAGAACAGCTTGCCACACAGTGGAGACTCAATAACTACTTATTGAATAATACAATTACTGAATGAATGATGTGATACTATTTTTACATATATAAAAAGCTGAATCTCAGAGTACATATGGTGAAGTGTGTCTTATTTTTGTATAACTGTATCACTTTGAAAGCATGGCTGAAAGCAATAATGTTTGCACAATAAATCTTTATAAAATGCCTGAGTGAATAAACTAATAAATGACTTGCCCCAAATCACACAGCTGGTGAATGCTTGAAAGAAGCTTTGAAATCCCAAGTGTTATAACTCCAAGCCCAGCATATTTTCTGTTCCATCATATATCACTAATGAGACATCCTCCTGAAAGAAAAACTCCTCAACTCTGTATTTTCTCATCTCTTGAGGTACTAAGTTTCTATATATTACATGGTTTCTAGTGCATCAGAAGGAAAAATGCAAAATTATTTAATAGTCAATAAACAATACATTAAATTCATCCTCTGGTTAAATACTGCCAATGCTTCCAATTAAAGGTCTGACACCTTAATCATTGTACAATCAATAAATCAATGCTTGAAAATTTGACCTAACACGTATGTCTGGCATTAATAAATGGTTCAAATATGTTAAACTAAAAATCAGTAATGTTTATTTTTATGTAACATCTCATAGTGTGTTGGTTCACAGCACTGGGAATAAGTAATAGAAGACAAAATTTATTTTAAACAAATCATTCACTTTTTCACACAAGGCTTAATGGAAACAATCTTTCATCACCAAATACCAGCTCCTTAAGGCAAGCATCCAAATAATGAAGCTGAGTTTGTTAATGAGGCATCTTCCTCCTCAACCAGACTTAAGCAGTTAGTGTTTCCTTGACAACATTATAGGGTAAATTTCCTGGGAGGCATAGAATAAGCAGGAAACATACAGACCAATTTTATAAATCTTTCCTGTGTAAGCCAAAAGGTGTCCTTTTTAAGTATTCTTTAAAACAAAAAAAGGGGAAATATCTATTTCTTTACTTTGAGTATAGGCCAGCCTGAATCTGAATTTTCCTTAAGCCACACAATTAATTCCTTCAAAAAAGAGCAGTTGAGCAAATTTTGTGGCTGAGGCACTGTACTCTTCATGGGAGGACACAATGAGGAGTAAATCAAGGTCACAGGTTTCATAGCATTCAGAGTCATGACATGCTCTCTGACTTTAAGGATTTTTCAGTCCAAAAGCACATAAATCTGCAGAACAACATGAGGAAGAATTTTGAGAAATGTAGTGTTAAAATTATAACAGACAGGGGTTGTGGTGTTAAATTTTATAGTGTGACAATTAGTTTGGGTATTTCATATTGCCAGATTGTACTTTATTTTTGAATGCATATTGGGTAAGTGTCTCCAGGAACTGGTTGAGTAACAGAGTAATTAACATTTATTAAGCATTTACTGAAACAGACACCATGCTAAGAGCTCTACTGCCGCATTAGGTAACATCCTAACTCTCTTAGCCATTATTATTTCCACCATTTCAAGATGATGAAACTGGGTCTTTCAGAGTTTAAATGACTTAACAAAGGTCACACAGCTAGTAAGTATTCAAACCAAAGAGGCTGATTCCAGAGGCAATGATTTTTAACAATGATGCTCTCTTGAATGAATTGAGGTATGAGAAAAGAATAGGGAGAACTTCTTGGTATGCATATGGTGACTTGGAAAAAAACATAAATACTTATTCACTATCTGAAGAAGAAATGCAACAAATTGCAGGCGGAATAATTCTGAGGTGGCTGATATCCTCTGATGGGAGGATGATTATCCTTGATTGACCTGTAAATGTAAGAGCTGAGAACATCAGATTTAGCCAAAAAGTAAAATTCCCAAAATCTTGGCTATATATTTCTAATTTCAAAGTCTTCTACCTGAATTCAAACCTAACTAGGAAATATAATGTGTATCAAAGGCACAAGTGTTTCAATAGTGCATAAGAATAGGGATTTCTGAAGAAAGTGCCAGAGATTCAGGTTTTACATTTTCCACTTCATAAATTTTGTGTGTCGCTTTTTCTTGTCCATTCCTTTCCATATGGCTGAGGCGATAAAGGGAATGTTTTGCTAATTCCTGACTCAGTCTCAATCAATTTCGCTTTTCCAACTTTTCCACACTGATGCATCCTTGCTATCTCAAACTCACTATATCCAAATAAGACATCATCTTCTTTATCAGCCATTGCCATGGCCAACCGCCAATTTCCTATTCCTGTTGATGTTTTCAATAAGCAGTTAGTTATCCAATCTAGGTTTATGGATGTTAATGGAGTTTTCCCTTACTCTGGTATCCATATACCAATCCAGTCTAGTTTTCCTTGTAAATATCTGCTTAGTTGATTGCCTTCTTTCATTTACCATTGCATTTACTAGCTTAGTTCAAAACCTCATTTTATTTTCCCCTGACCCCTGGCTTTTTCCAAAACAGTGTCTTTGTTGAGTTCCTTTTTCCACTCTCACTTTCATATCATCTTTTCTTCCAACCAGTTCCCAAAGTGTGGCCTGAGGACCACCACCAGCAGCAGCAGCAACATCACCCAGGAACTCATAAGACATGCAATTTCTTGGGCCCTACCTGAATTCGACTGCATCTGAAACTGTTTAACACACCCTCCAAGTGAGTCTGATGCAGGCTAAGGTTGGAGAACTACTGCCCCAGAGTGATGTATTTTAAATGCAAATACAGACAGGTTACTTCTGTACTCAAAATACTTAAGTAAGGTCCCCATTCCCAGGAAGGAAAGATAATCAAACCTCTGTACATGTGGTTTTCCATTGTCATCATACATTTCTGAACTACTTTTTTCACTTCACCTTTTACCACTTTCCAAAAAAGAAACCTTGCACTCTTATCATAATGAATCCTGCACTTCCTTATTGTGACAAGTGTCTTCTTTTATGTTTCTGCACCACGGATTCTTATGTCTAGAAAGCCACCCCTACCTTGTGGGTGAATGTAATTCATCCTTTGAAACTCAGTCTAGGCACCATCTCCTCTGGGGAGGCTTTCCTGAGTCCCTCAGACCGAAGGGAGGGTTCTACTCTAGCACAACAGAGGTACTGTCCCAAGAAACTTTGCCTGAGGGGTAGTCAACAGCTCTCCAATTTTACTTCAAGCCTGCAAAATGTAAGACACATGCAAAAATAGACAGCTTAGTGATCCAGAGAACAGGTTCAAGCCTGGCTTTACTACCTACTATCTGTGTGACCTTAGGCTAATTGCTTTATGTTCTTTACAGAAAATAAATCAATCTATGTCCTAGTACACAAATTAGAAAGGTTTGGAATATTTATTATAATAATTAATATTAATTTTGATAATTCATGGAAAGCTACCTATTGATAGCTTACAGTAAACAATATTAATTATTATTATTCATGTAATAATACATAGGCACAGTCTAGTTACACATGTGTAAATTAAAGATAGGCTATGGATACGGATTACATAAAGATATATGTTAAAACAGATAAGCATTAGAATACATGTAAATAAGACCCAAATATAGACTAAACTTAGGTATAAATCTCCATTAGATTTCTAGAGATTATTTTGCCTGAAAGGGAAGGAACCCTAAGATTCATTTTATTTCCCCACATAGTCTTATAACTTTTATGCATTTCTATGGCTTTGGTTATTATACATTTTTCACCAGTCATATTAAAGCATATTATTTTCATTCTTCCTAATAAAAAAATGAGTAATCTTTTTGCTGTACATTAAAAACTATGTATTGGGTAACATGTATACCATAAACCCATACAAATTTATTCCTCTTTAAATGTGTTATTTGATATCACAGGTTTATATACCATGATGTGGGAAGCTTTAAGTAGGTTAGAAATGTGCTATAGCCACTGAGAAGAAGAATTCAACATTTAAATGAGAATATCAATATTATAATCCTAGATACACATAATTTATGGGAGACTCACTTTTGTTTGATGGATGGGAGGCTCAATTACTGTAATTCTAATTTATAATTAAGTCTTCAATTACATGATGCTTAGATCTTCTCCTATCTGACACAAAATGCAAACAAATAACTAGAAAAATATAATACCATATAATTTAATTTTAAAAATCAGGTTTTATTTTCAACTCAGTAAATAGTAGCCTAAAATACTGGCTTAAAAAAAAAAACTTGGAGATTAGCCTATTGGAAGTGATTTTTGTAAGAGGGAAGAATAAAATACTGTCTTTTCCAACTGTTAATAACTGCAGTTCCACTGACTGTGGTACCTTAAGGCAATTTATCGGTCTGATTCATAAATAACCACAAGGCAGAATTTTTTGTGAACTGAAAGCAAAAACAGGGCAAGTGGTTTATGAAATATCTATATATATCTATCTGTTTTTAAAATAGATACTTCTAATAATAGATATTTCTAATACATATTTATTTAACCATATCTCTCCCTTACTAGAATTTAGGTATTAAGCCAATTAATATAAACAGTTTCAAGGTAATCATAAGCTGGCAAGAAAACAGATGATCTATATTCAAATTCAAGTTCACACTTCTAGAAAAAATTGGCATAGGATTTTCAGCTGAATATTAAGTATTTTATGGTCATACATTAATTTTGGAAGTAATAGCCTTGGAGGAATTAGATAGAGCTAGGGGGAGATATGAGATCTTAAATTAAAAAAAAAGAACAGCAATTAGCAACACTATCCAAAATCAGATATGCAAAATTTGTGAAAGGAAGTCTAATTTGGAACCTAAGAAACATGCAGAAAAATTCCCTTTGCATTGCTGTTTTCTTTGGGAAAGAAATTCATCAAGTTCTAAATCATAATTAGTTAATTTCAAATTTATTTTTTATTTTTTAGTTCAGTTTTTGAAATAAGTGATGATCATAATGTTAACAAGAAATAGCAAAAGAACATATGATTTATCTATTTTTCTTCTGGGCAGCTCCATTTCAATTGATGCTACCAGGATTCTATTATGAATAAATGTTTATAATACCAAATAATACTATTGAATGGAAATGTAACTGACTGATATCAGAGCATAAAATGCATTGATGTTATGTTATTCAAGTAATTGAGACTATAGCATAATGTAGGAGTCGTAGAGCACAGCATAGAGCTGGAGATTTAGAGTCGATCATAGAACATTCTATAGTCATTACATGTTCTACAGACAGTCTTGTTCTCCTTTTCATCCACTCAAGCTCCCCCTCCCCAAAATACAACTAAAATAAAGCTTTAAAGTTTATAATATTCTTTCATTTACTGGGATCAATTTAGAATATTTTATATCCTTATCTCTCCTTTCCTTAATATTTCTAGGACATATTTTTCATTACTTATACTTCCTCCCAAATGTAACTGACAGCATTCAAATGAGCCACACCACCAGGTAAGAATTTCAAAGTGCATACAATGCTAAGTTCCTTGGGGTTAGTGCAGTGGCAAAGTTTGGATATTTCTTTTGTTTGAGAGCAATCAAAACAGACAATACAGACAGTCCTTACTTGGCACAGTACAGTGTTAACTGTCTTTACCTTGCATGGCTCCATGAAATCAGTTACTATAAAGCAGGGACATGGCTCCCCTGGTTCTGATATGCACTGGTTTCAGTAAATACAGTACAGTACCACTCAAAGCAAGAATATAGTGGCATTTTAATGGTAGATAAATCTTCATCCCTTTGCCTCCAGCATCCCTTAAACTGGATTGTGAATCTTGAATGCATAGTGCAGTGGCTATGTAACACAATATTAAAATTGGAATCTTTCTCAATTTTAGCTTTGGTCCAAAGGCCAAAAATAATGTGGTGATGACCAGTATTTCCATATCCTTAAGCAAGGAGCTACATCAAGCCATGTGAAAATATTGTAAAACAGATTCTGCCAGAATTGATAAACATTATCTCTTAATGAGAGCATTATTGGCAAATTAGGCAGGAAATTTCTTCATGGAAAGTATACTGAATTTGCATTTCAGGATTTTTCACATCTTTACACTTAGGCACCAAAGTCTATTCCTGTCTCACTCCTCACCCTCCCACTCCTCCTCCCCCAACACACAGAGGTGACTATTCCTGAGGACCAGATTTGAGCTGCAGAGTGGGCAGTGCATCTTAAAGTGCTTGACCTAAGAGGACTGCTAGAAAAGTAAAGCAACGTGGCCCATGGGTAAACTACTAAATTCCATTCCATGTGAAGAGTATATTAATTTCCTATTGCTTCTGTAATGAATTTCCACAAATTAGTGACTCAAAATAACACAAATTTATTATTTTACAGATTTGAAGGTTAGAATCTAAAAATCAAGGTGTTGGCAGGGGCTATGTTCCTTCTGCAGACTTCAGAGGAGAATCCATTTCCTTGCCTTATCCAGCTTTTAAAGGCTGCATGCATTTTTTGGCTTATGGCCTCTTCCTCCATCTTCAAAGAGCATTATTTCAATCTCTAGTTCTATCTTCCCATCTCTTTTTCTAACACTAACCCTTTTGCCTCCTTCTTATAAGGACTCTTACATTGGATGCACCTAGCTAATTCAGAATTATCTCTCCATCTCAAGATTCTTAACCTAATGTTCTCACACCCACAATGTCCCAAAGGTAACATAGCCACATGTCCTGGGATATAAGATGCAGACATTTTGGGGGTTCCTTATGCAGCCTACCACAAGGGGTAATTAAAAACGTAAGTCAGAACAGGCTTGGCCTGAATGTAAGAATACCTTGGATTCAGACCAAATTAAACTTTCTTGACCAGCCCAGGCAGGAGTGACCTCTCCATCCACTGAACTTCCATTATACTTATTTTCATCTATATATTGCCTGATATTATCATTCTATGTGTTTTCTTTCCATATAAATCCTAACTCTCTTAGCATAGGTTTATCCATACCTCTCTATATTCTGTAATGTTTCAATAAATATGTTGATTCGAGAAAAATAAATGGAAAGACAGTTTCAGTGGGCAGTTTCCTGTGTGTGGGAGGACTCTGCCTTAAAGTATCCTATTTCAGTACCTGAAATTCCTTTTATTATATACTGCTTTCTGTTCTGTGGCATTGAATGCTCAGGCACAATGACGAGATAACACCTTATTGGAATTAGTCACCAATACTAAGTGAATCATTTCAACAGATTTTGCCTGAACCTCCACTGCAAACTCATTAGGAGGAAGTATATTAAGTTAGTCATTCTTTTATTGTACAGATTGCATTTGCCAAGTGTCTTTCACATAAGATTAATTCAACAAGGACCTATTAATGGATAATAGTTAGCTAAAAGCAAACTTTAATTAGCTGTGGAAAGGAGATAAGTAACTTTTGACCAGGGGAAACACCAAGAAACAGTATTTAGCAAGGAAGAAATTGTCCAAAAGAGAAAGAAGAAAAAGATACATTTTATTTTATAATATTCTTTAGAATGTCTTTGGAAATTGTGATAGGAAGACTCTAAAATGGTTCCTAGTGATTTTTACCTCCTGGTATTCACACCCTTGTGTAATCCCCCTCTCTTACATGTAGATGTTTAGGCCTAGTAAAAATACGGTTAAGTGTTGGGATGTCTTCTTGTCTCTTCTGAGATTAGGTTACTATAGACTGACTTTCTCTCTTCCTCTCTCTCTCTCTCTCTGACACACACACACATACACAAACACACACACACACACACACACACACAAAACCTGTCTGGGGGAAGTTGCCACACTGTACAGCTTATGGGAAGATCAAGGTAGCAAGAAACTGATGTCTCATGCCAACCACTAGCCAGGAAAGGAAGCTTGCCAAGCTCAGGTTAAGTGAATTCAGAAGTTGCTCCTCCCACAGTTTGAGCCTGAGCTGATGTCAGCCCTAGCTGATACTTTGATTGCAGCCTTGTGAGAGATCTGGAGTCTGAGGACCCAGCTAAACCGTGCCAAATTCCTACCCACAGATATTACGAAATAATATACATTGTTTTAAGCCAGTAAGTGCTCAGGTAATTATTTACACAGGAATAAATAACTAATTTTAGAGTCAATATTCATATATTTCTAATCTGTTATTGAGTTTTTTCTATGTTCACCATACAAGTGCTCATTATAAAATAAAAATATTTTACAGGTTGAATCTTTTTAGACCAATGAATCCATAAAAGAAATAAGCAATTTTCTTCCTCTGGATTTTATGGTCTGGTATTATAATTCTAATTACACTTCGAAAAGCAAAGCGATGTTAGAAAAACAATAATAAATGATCAATCAATTGATTGATGTTAACAACTATCAATATGAATCATAAAATTGTACACATAACTTGTACTGTATCTGCTTCCACACATATTTTCATAGTATTGGTCAATTTTGAATGTATAAGAATCATTAAATTTCTAAGAAAAATATTTTTGTGGTGATAAATTCTAGGCGGAGTTTTGATACCCTAAAGCCATATAACTATCAATAAAGATATAAAATTCTATGACGAAAAAGCAATTATTTTTAATTATTTATAAATAGCTTGGCCAAGTTGACAATAATGTTTAAAAAGCAACTAATTTTTAGTTGCTGAATATATCATCACAGTAGATGATTTATACTTTTTTAAACCTGAGGTACTTTCTAACATAAGTACTCCTTAGTCAATATCTCTGACCACATAATGAAAATATCTATCCAACTCATTTTTACCTAGTGTTTTGGAATAAATGAGGCAGTTTAAGTCTCTTTTCAGGAAGCATTATAAAGTGTATAAGAGATAATATGATATAGTCTTATATATCATAAGGTTAGATGTTTGTCCCCACCCAAATCTCATGTCGAATTTTAATCCCCAGTGTTGGAGGTGGGGTCTGGTGGGTGGTGTTTGGATCATGGGGGCAGATCCCTCATAACTCAGTGATGTCTTGGTAATAGTGAGTTCTCATGAGATCTGCTCATCAAAGAGTGTGTGGAACCTCCCCTCTAACTTTCTTTCACTTGCTCCTGCTATCATCATGTGATGTCCCTGTTCCCCCTTCACTTCCCACCATGACTGAAAGCTCTCTGAGGCTTCTCCAGATGCCAAGCAGATGCCCACACCATGCTCCTTGTAAAGCCTGCAGAACTGTAAGCCAATTTAAATTACCCAGTCTCATATATTTCTTTGTAGCAATGCAAGAATGGCCTAATACAGAAAATTTGTACCAGGAGTTTGGGGCACTGCTATAAAAATACCTAAAAATGTGGAAGTGACTGTGTAACTGGGTAACGGGCAGAGGTTGGAAGAGTTTGGAGGGCTCAGAAGAATACAAAGAGATAAGGGAAAGTTTGGAACTTCTTAGAGACTGGTTAAATGGCTGTGACTAAAATGCTAATAGTAATATGGATGGTAAGGTCCAGGTGTCAAGGTCTTAGATGGAAATGAGGAACTTACAGGAACTGGAGCAAAGTTCACACATGTTATGCCTTAGCAAAGATCTTGGCTGCATTCTGTTCCTACTATAGGGATCTGTGGAAGTTTAAACTAAAGAGTGATGATTAGGGTATCTGATGAAAGAAATTTCTAATTAACAAAGTGTTCAAGATGTGGTCTGGCTGCTTTTAATAGCCTATGTTCAGATACAGGGGCAAAAAAAAATGACCTAAGATTGGAATTTATGTTTAAAAAAACAGTGCATAAAGTTTGGAAAATCCACACCCTGACCATGTGATAGAGAAAGAAAAGAGTTTTTATTTTTCCAGGAGAGAAATTCAAGGAGGCTGAAGAGCAACCACTTGCTAGAGAAATTTGCATAACTAAAAGCGACCCAAGTGCTGATAGCCAAGACAATGGAAAAAGGCCTCAAAAGCATTTCAGAAAACTTTGTGGCAGCCCCTCACATCATCACAGGCCTGGAGACCTAGGAAGAAAGAATGGTTTCATGGGCCAGACCTGGGGCCACCACTGTCCTGTGCAGCCTTCTTGGCATCCTGGTTGCTCCTGCTCCAGCCTTGGATCAAAGGGTTCCAGATACTGCTAGTGCTGGCGGATACTGATAGTGCAAAAGCCACTGAAAGCCTTGGTGGCTTCCATGTGGTGTTAAGCCTGTAGGTGTACAGAGTACAGGAGTGAATGAGGTTTGGTGCTATCTGCCTAGATTGCAGAGGATGTATTGAATAGCCTCAGTGCCCAGGCAAAAGCCTCCTGCAGGGGCAGAGTCCCCACAGAGAGCCTCTCCTAGGGAAGCTCCTATGGGAAAAGTTGGATTGGAGCCCCCACACAGGTTCCCCACGAGGGCACTGCATAGTGAAGCTATGAGAGAGAGGCTACCACCCTCCAGATCAGAGAACTGTAGATCCACCAGCAGCTTGCAACCTGTGCCTGGAGAAGCCACAGGCATTCAACAACCTCTGAGAGCACCCTGGTGCTTAACCTTGCAAAGACACAGAAGTGGAGCTTTCCAAGGCCTTGGGAGTCCACCCCTTGCACCAGTTTGCCCTGGATATGGGATACGGAATAATAGATTATTTGGGAGCTTTAAAATTTAATGACTACCCTCTTTGGTTTCATAATTGCATGAGGTCTACAGCCCCTTTCTTTTGGCCAATTTCTCCTTATTGGAGTATGTTTGCCTAATGCCTATAACTGCATTGAATCTTGGAAATAACTAATTTGTTTTTTATTTTTCAGGCTCATAGGTGGAAGGGAATTGCTTCATCTCTGCTGAGACTTTGAACTTTTGAGTTTACACTAGAATTAGTTAAAAATTTGAGGGACTTTTGAGAAGGCATGATTGTATTTTGCAATGTGAGAAGGACATGAGATTTGGGAGGGGCCAGCAGTAAAATGATATAGTTTGAATATTTGTCCCCACCCTACTTTTTTGTGGAATTGTAGTCCCAGTGCTGAAGATGGGGCCTGGTGGAAGGTGTCTGGATCATAGGAGCATATCCTTCATGGCTTGATGGTGTCTTTGTGGTAGTAAGCTCTTGCGAGATCTGGTCATTTAAAATGTGGCACCTTCCTATCCCCTCTTGCTTGCTCCTACTTTTGCCATGTGATGTGCCTGTTCCCCCTTCACCTTCTGCCATGATTGAAAGCTCCCTGAGGCTTCTTCAGAAGCCAAGCAAATGCCAGCACCATGCTTCCTGTAAAACCGAGAAAACTGTGAGCCAATTAAACTTTTTTTCTTTGTAAATTACCCAGCCAGGTATTTCTTTGCAGCAATGCAAAAATGGCCTAATACAAGATACTTTTTTTAAAAAACAGTATAAATTATTTCCCTTTTCATAAGCATTTGCAAATGATTCAGCCTTACTCTGTTCAGAAAAACACCAGCCAAAAAATAAAAATATAGTTTCATTAGCAAACTTTTCTGCTCAAATGATCATCTCTATACAGCAATTGTTTTTGGCTTCTTCTGAATGTTTTTGCACTTTATATTTCCCAACTCTGGTTTCCTTTGGCAATTCCCTGACCTCATTTCTTAATTCTCAGTGCTATGTTATATAATTGTCTGAATAAGCAGCGTCCCCCCAAAATGAGACAAATTTATTGAGAATTTTGCAATCAGAAAATCAGCAAAAAGGCTAATTTAATATTAACATATTGTGATTTTTGTGTTGTGTAATTGAGTGTTGGTATTAATACAAGAGCTTTAGGCCTAGGATGCCTGGATTTGAATATTGGCTCTGACACTGTACAGATGTATAACCTTGGGCTAGTTACTTAAGAGTTTTGTGTTTTAATTTCCCACATATAAAACTTACGTAACAATAGTACCTGCCTCTGATGATTCTTGGGAAGGTAAATGTGTACACACAGCAAATGCAAATAAGGGTTAAGTGGCAGTAGCACGAATAGCAATAGTAGCAGCAGTAGTAGACAGTGAAATACTGACTTGATGTGCTTTGTTTAAATTTTGATTTGCACATTGGCAGGAGGATAAATCTGGTCTTGTCAATTCCTCTACTGGTTCTGTGGCTGCAGGCTCTTAACTCTCATCATCCAGTCATGAAGAATGTGGTAGCATAATTTCATCAGGAAGTATTGGGACCCAGTGAAGGGTGAGGAAAAAGACTGACATATTGCATATTTGCATATTTAAACCTTGCATATTTAATTTACACACTTATGAAGCAACCTAGTCTTGCTTATGAAGCAAAGACATAAGCCAAGTTTAACAAATCTGACAATATTTTTACAGATCAAATGGGGACCTCATTGAACAGGGTCTCTTATACTCATCCTGTGCATAATGGCCTCAGCGAAACTTTTTCTTTATTAAACATATTGCTGTTTTCAGTTGTTCATACTTTGCTTTTGATTGAGCAGTTTATTAAGATATGTGATGAATTCTTCACCCAGTAAAGGAATTAAAGATTATTTGACACTTCCTTGGTGATAGGCAGAAAATAAGTTAACCTATTAAAATGCAATCCAATTAGTCTTGACTTATATGATCCCCCGCTACTAGATGAAAAGATATTCTCTGATCCTTAAACCTTATGCACTTGAAAAGAAATAGAGTCCTACCTTTTGACCTTAATTTCTTTTCTCTTGAGAGATAGGTTTTTTTGACATGTGAAGTTAGAGAATATTAATCTTAAACTCAGGTTTGTTATGAGTCTAGCAGCTTCTTTGTCATTGTTGAAATGAATCATAGACAGACAATGCCTAATGAGAGAAATGGCAGGATTACTAGAAAATGTAGATCTCCCTGAATTTCTAAATTTTGCTTAATTAATATGTTTAAAATGTGTAATGAATTAAGCATAAAAAGTAAAACATCTTTCCCATTCTCTTTCAATTGAAAGGAATTATCAGAAAGTGTATACACTCCAAGTGACATATTTCTCAGTAAATCTTTTTTAGGCCCTTTAGGCTATTCTGATTCATTAAATGTCACACAGTATGAGAAATTACATAAATTATGATACATTATTTAAAAACTTATTTAGAGACTAAAATTAAGTATTCTATTTATAATTCCTTTCCTTTGCAATAACTATCAGCTCAGACTGGATAAGTATATCTAATTAATCTGAGGAAGGAAAGGGGAAAAAGCCATGGAAATTAAATAAGTCACATTTAAGATTATTAAAGTTTTATAAGCCACTTCAGCTAAAAAATCTATACAGGAATATGTCAAACTATTTGATTTAGATTTACATTATTCAGAGCAAGACAATTCAAATTATTTAGTAATAACATTCGTCCAGAAACTACAAGATAGCATAGTTTTCCTTAGTAAACTGAAAATCAATCAGTAGAAAAACTTTTCCAAAATGTTACAAATGCTCTCATATGTCTGTCTCCTTCACTATTTAGAACATTTCCTCTAGACCAAGACTTTGCTTTGTTCACTGGTCTATTTCCAGGCACCTGGATCAATCAGTGTCTGCATATGATAGGCTCTCTCTCAATAAGTAGAGTTGAATGCCTAGATGAATATACTATTTCAATTCAAGTCAGGCTAGAATGATGAATCAAGGATATATCCAACATTAATTTTTAAGAAAACAAACTAGATATCATGTTTGGAACCTGAATGCAGTAATACTATAGCCAATGTGATAAGAATAATCCTATACAGCCACATTTGTTGAGCAATATTTTTAAAGAAGCCACTTAAAATGTAGTAATATAAATGTCACCATGGATATAAGTATTCAAGAACAGAAACATTAAGGTGACAAAAGTAAAGATTCCAAGACTTACTCTGAGAATTTCTGATTCGATAGGCCAGGAGTTGAAAAACTTTGTTTCTAAGAAAGAAGATTTATTCATGTAGAATTGCTATGACTTGAATGTCCCCTCCAAAACTCATGTTGAAATGTAATTACCATTGTGATGGTGTTAAGAGGTGGGACCCTTATGAGGTAGTAAAACCATGAGGGTTTTGTCCTCATAAATGAATTAGTGCTGTTATTGCAGGAGCAAGTTTCTGATAAAAGTGAGTTTAGCCCCCTCATGCTCTCACTCTTAAACATGCTTTCTTGCCCTTCTATCTTCCACCATGAGATGACACAGCAAGAAGGCCCTAGCCAGATGAGGACCCCTTGACTTTGGATTTCCTAGCCTCCAGAACTGTAAAAAACAAATTTCCCTTATTTATAAATTAGCCTGTGTTATGCTGTCATCACAGCACAAAATGAACTTAAGAGAAGAATGGTTGTGAATAAAGAGCCAGAGGAAAGAACATGAAGAATTAGAAGCCTCAGGAAATAAATATTTTGTTTATCATTTGAAGTAAACCCTTTGTTGCAAATGAGTTTGCATATATTTTGGCCATTCCCTATGCCTGTGGAAGAAGGGTAGGTATGAGATGCACAGTTTAGTAGTGTTACTAATTTCAACCTATCTAGTCCTTTATACACACACACACACACCACAAACACACACATCTAGTGGAAACAAAAAGGTTCATTGATTTTTCTCCTTTAAAGTAGTGGTTTTGAGTAGACTGAATATGAGTTATCTATTGTATGTTCCATGACAATTAACATTTGTTGTAATAAAATGCATTTTAGCACAACAGACTTTATTATAAGCATTGGTAGAGCTAAGATTTTTACTATCTATGAGTAGCTTTGAAAGAAGACATTTCTACTAACTCAGAAAAGCCTTAGATCACATATTTCACTATCAAGTAATATGCAGAATTAGGCCATGCATCTATTATAAAACCACAGAAAAATTTTAGAAATAAAACATTATAGGATTAAAGAAATTGTAAGAAATTACTAAAGGAGATATAGAGAGTATAGCACATTTCATGTGATCTACTCATGTCCTCAAACATTAGTAAAAGATAAAACAAGATGACTTTAATGGTGACTTAAAATTGATTTGTTTCTATAGGGGTTTAAAAGTTTGATAGTGTTGAGTAAAGACTTTACTCTGGTAAACATTATACCAAATTATTTTGATAAATATATTAATACATCAAAAGCATTTTTAAATTTTCATGATTTCAATATTGTACAATTTTTGCAGAGATATTTGCTTCTTAGTATAAAGGTTTTTTCACCATTTATCATAAAAATTTTATGTAACCAAAATTATGTAGTGGTAAAATTGCTTTCTTCATAGTCATAGTAATATTATAAGCTCTTATTGAAGACATATAAACATAAAATAATAATATCCTCTCTAAAACAAAAAAAAAGCTTCTTTCTTGACTATTTGAATTATATTTAAGTTAGTTAAGTATAATCTAAATGAAAGAAAAAACAAATTATTGCATTCTAAGATTATGCCATAAACCTAAATGTTTGCTTTTAGTGGATTTCATCACCATGGTTGATCTCTATCATATAATATTAAGCAATTTCAATTATTCTCTCTGAATACACATTTCTTAACCCTGAATCATCCTCCAAGTATCTTCCTATCTCTCTAGTCCATGTAGAACTAAAAGAGTAATACACATTTATCTTTCTCCATATCTAACTTATTCAATTCCTAACCTGTCTCTGCATCCACATTTCTATTGAATCTTATTTTGCCAAGAGTAAAATAACCTTAATATATTGCTAAATAAAATTCTTACTGGATGTTCATAGTACATAATATAGTTGACTCTTCAATCCTTGAAATTTTAACCCATGAAACTTGTCTTCATCTTTCATGAAAATATTGGACTTTCCCATATCCTATGACCATTTGTCTTCATACTGCTCTTCATGGATGCCTCTTCACCTGAGCTCCCCTGAAATGGTGGTGTTCTTCAGAGTTTAATCCTTGACCATATATCTTCATACTCTGTAATCCTTTTGGATGATCTCATCCATTCACAGAGTCATAATCACTAGCAATGATATATACTGATTATGGCCAAACCTTTATCTCTTCTAGTGTTTATTTTCACTGAGACACATAAAATATAATGTTATATATAAAATATGTAAATGAAAATATTTTTAAATTAGTTACTAATCAAATGCAGAGTTCTACAACTGTATGTCTACAGCTTTCAAATTAAAAAACAAAACTTAAAATTCCCATTCTCATGCTTTACAAAGATTTTTGTCTACCAAATATAAAATCTGTCATAACATGCAGAAAATTAAATGATGAATTATAAGAATAAAATGTGGAACCTGGAAACCCTCTCTGACCAGAATAGGTTTGGTTTTTGTTTTGTTTTAACAAATTCCAAAGCATATGGTTCTGGGAAATGTGTTTCCAAACAATTTTCTAGCATTATTTAAAGATTACTAGTTCCACTTCTGGCATTGTGCACTATGTCTGAATTTATACATTGACTGCATACGGTGTTTAGAAGGATAAAAAAATAAAATGATAACCAAAAATTATCACAGAAATATTCCAGAGAACAGTTACCAAAAAAGACTATGGAAAAAACAAAAACCAAAATAACTAACATCGGTTGGATATAAATATTGATTAGTTGGATATAAATAAATCAGTTGGTTATAAAACTGAGTGAAAATAAAAATTTTGTGTGGAGATAAACTTTACTAAGAATGCTCATCGTTTAAATTTCTTTTATTTATATACTATAAAAATTATTTTTAATGTTACTGACAAGTTGCACGCAAATTTGGATTAAAAGGTTTGGAAGATAAAGAAGAAACAAACCATGGAGAAGTGAGTAAATTCGGTAAGAACTTTGAATAAGTAAAGGTATACAAGATTTTAAGACTGACAGCTTGGGTTCCAGAATGAAACCGCTTCCTTCTGCACATACAGGTTATATGGCAAATTAGTCAGCCTCTGTGAACTGCATTTTCTCATCTGTGAGATG
Organism: Pan troglodytes; assembly: GCF_028858775.2. Classification (NCBI taxonomy): domain Eukaryota; kingdom Metazoa; phylum Chordata; class Mammalia; order Primates; family Hominidae; genus Pan; species Pan troglodytes. The sequence goes on from NC_072408.2 coordinate 88,500,660, forward strand.
CAGGCCATCATGGTGCACAATACAAAGGATTGTTGGAAAGATTAAATGAAATGTTACAGTGCTTGACATTTAGTCATCATTCAGCAAATGTCACCTATAACTAAGTGTAGCTGCTGTAACTGCTGCTATTACTGCTCATTACAGGTGGGAAGTTGACCTGCTGCCTCCATATTAGGGCTGGGGTCAAACTGATTCATGCATTTAGAGAGAGTTAGGAGGGTACCATCTTGAAGAAACCACACAATGTTGGAACACTCTTAATACATCCATCCACATAATTTTGATCCCTGAGACAAGAAGAATTTATGGGGTTAGAGGCAGTAGAATTTAGGGGTTAGAGCCTGGGCTTTGTGTCAGGCTACTTGGGCTCAAATCATGGCTCTGAAACTTTCTAAATGCATTATCTTAATTAAGTTATGTAACCTCTTTATTTATCTGTAAAATGAAGATAAAAATTATAGCTGACTAAATGGGTTGTGAAATTTAAAAAGCACATTTTATATAAATCACTAGATAGTTTATGAGACATAGTGCTCAATAAATAAATAGCAATCAGTGCCTAATATTCTACTGTTCTTTCTGTCAGTATGTTGTAAAAAATAGTAATACAGTTCTCCATTAAAAGTATACAAATAAAGCTTATTATTTGTGTTTCATTTCGTCAGTCACACAACTGTTCCGATGAACCCGGAACTGAACTCTTTGTCTCATTTAAATCAACCCATAAGAGTAAACTATACACTTTATGGGAAGACTAAAAAAAAAAAAAAAAAAAGTAAGAAGAAAGTGGCTGCAACTTAGATTTACAAGATTTAAGTAAGTGAGGAAAGAGAAAGAGAAACAACAGTAGGCTGAAGACTGGAAAAAGTGAGAGAAAACGTGGGATGTAAGCTGGCATTTCTTATCACTTGCTCCTAGCAGCTGGCTGCTGGAGAGGAGTAAGAAAAACAGGGCAGCCAGCAAACACCCAGGGCATAAGTTCTCATTCTGAGACCTACCCCCACCATCAATGACACTGTGGCTGCTTGTATCTAGTGCCACAGCACAGATTATGCTGATGTAGTTCCACACATGCATCCCTTCAGTACACAAATCTGTTGTAGCACTTCCCAGTCCAAATGTGTCTTTTCTTGGTCCATTTTCTTTCTCCAGTTACTATAAATTTTTCTATTGCCATTGACTGCCAAATTTTTAATGCTGTCTTCACTAGTTTCTCCACTATATTACCCACTTCACTCTGACCTAGCTTCAAATCCCATCACTCCAGTGAAATCAATCTTGTCTATATCACCAAATTATTTTAATCCACTTCATTAAATGTCAGTAGCAATTACTGAAGTTGTCTACACTCTATTTGTCAAAACAGTGGCGTTGATGATCACAGTAAGGATTCTGGGTTTTAATTAAAATATACAGAAAGCCACTGAAAGGATTTTGGCAGGGGAAGGCTCCAATGACACTAGGTTCTTTGGGCTTTATTCTTACTTCTCTGGTTTCTCCTTGTCAAACAAAATTCTAAATTCCAGTTGTTATAGACTAAATGCTGTGTGCCCTAAAAATTCATATTTTGAATCCCTAAATCCCAATGCGATCATATTAGAAGATAGAGTGTTTTGGAGGTAATTAGGTTTAGATATGATTATGAGGGTGAAGCCCCTATTATCAAACTAGTGCCCATATAAAACAGGAAAGTGGCACTGGAGCTTCTTCCCTCCCCCGTGTGAGGACACACCAAGAAGGCAACTATCTGCAAGCCAGAAAGAGAGCTTTTACCAAGAACCAAATCTACCAGCCTTTAATCTTGGACTTCCCAGCCTCTAGAATTATGAGCAACAAATGTCTGTTGTTTAAGCCACCTGGTCTGTGGTATTTTGTTACAGCAGCACAAGTAGACTAAGATGCCGGTGTTCCCCAGAGTTCAGTCCACAGACCTCTTCTCTTTTTTCTCTACACTTCTTCTTGAGGGGTTTCTACCCAGTTTCATAACCTTATTAAAGGCTACTTACTGTCAATGAGTTTCATATTTGTACTTTTGCAAATTCTCCTCTGAGCTACAGATTTTTATAGCAATCTGTTTATCAGACATCTTATTAGACATCTCACAGACACCTCATACTAAATAAGTTTAAAATTTCTCTTTTTTACAGCCCCAATTTTTTCTCCTTCTTAGACTTCTCTATCTGAAAAAAATAATTCCAACAAAACCAGAAAAACTGCTAGTCATCCTTGATTTTTATTCTTCCTCAATCCCCAAGTCCTATCCCTTAAGTAGTCCTATCAATCCAATGTACAGAATCCAATGTATAGCATCTTCTTTTCATCACTACTGCTGCTCAACTGTCCCAACCCACTAACTTGTATCAGAAAAACTAAAATATGTCCCTCATTGTTATCACATTCACCCTCTTGCCCTCCTTCTCCACTTGCTTCAGCAGACTTCTCTGCTAGTATGGATCATGCCCTTCATTACTCCATACTTTTGAAATAAAGCCCAATTTCCTTATTGTGGCCTAAAAATCCCACCATAATCCCGTGCCTTGGCTACACCTCACCTCCACCTCACCTCACTCATGGCTCTGACGAGCTCACTGAGTCCCTAGATGCACCGAGCATCTTCCTAATGCCACTGTGTACCAAGCTGTGTCTTACATATGATACTCTTTCTCTCTGGAACGCTCTCTCTTCTGCTCTTCATAAGGCAATTGTTTATTAATCCTTCAGACCTCAGCTTAAATGTTGCCTACTCACAGAGTCCTTGTTCACTTCAAGTATCTTGATTTGACTTATTATTCTATTCCTCAACCATTTGTTCCTTCATTGAATTAAGATAAAATTATTTTATACCTATTTGTTGTTTACCTGTTTGTTGTTTGTATTTCTGCTAACACAAATAACACAGACATAGGATCTTGTCTCTTGTATTCACTAAGGGATGCTTAGTTCTAGTACATTTCCTGGACTTTGCAGCACTCAATATGTGAAATGAATGAACTCAAGAATGAAAGAGACATTCAATGTACACTTAAATAGTGAAGTAGGGTGTGCAAATTATAACATTAAACAGTTTAAACTGTGTTGTTGTGTAGTAGAGTTTCAATATTAAACATAATTGTCATCCAAAAATATTATAGCTCAATTAACAAGTATTTATTGAACCCAGTACCTATTCTGTGCCCAAAATACTGCCTGGTGTTATGAAGAAGGTTGAGTAAAAAATAAAATGGTCACTGATTTTAAAGGTTATAATATTTTAGAGGAGCTAAGGTATAAACACACAAAACAACTTGAAAAGGATATATAAAATGACTTCATGATGAGAAAAACACCTGTGAAATATGTAATAAAACTTAATGATAGCAAATGAAACTTGTCTTTGATGGGAGTGACCTCAAAAACCCAAGGCCCTTCAGAAAGGGAGCATCAATGAGAACAGATAAAATAAAAGACAAGTGCAGACTTCACTAAAATAGGAAAATTAAATTACCCATATACATGCACATACAAGGTTCATTTGCCTTGGGAAGTTTTAATACCCACAATTCTGAATTTTTCTATAAGTTATATTAAAAAGCCAAGGGACATTACTTGAGGATAGCAACTTAAATATAATATATAAATATTTATTAAGAACCTATCTTGTGGGCCGGGCACGGTGGCTCATACCTGTAATCCCAGGACTTTGGGAGGCCGAGGCAGGTGGATCACCTGAGGTCAGGAGTTTGAGACCAGCCTGACCAACATGGTGAAACCCTGTCTCTACTAAAAATACAAAAATTAGCTGGGCATGGTGGCACATGCCTGTAATCCCAGCTACTTGGGAGGCTGAGGCAGGAAAGTCACTTGAACCTGGGAGGCAGAGGTTGCAGTGAGCCAAGATTGTGTCATTGCACTCCAACCTGGGCAACAAGAGTGAAACTCTGTCTAAAAAAAAAAAAAAAAAAAAAAAGAACCCGTCTTGTGTCCAGCCTCTACCTGGTGTATTGTTACAAAAATGAAAGATACGGCCGGGCGCAGTGGCTCACCCCTATAATCCCAGCAGTTTGGGAGGCCGAGGCGGGCGGATCACGAGGTCAGGAGATCGAGACTATCCTATCCTGGCCAACACGGTGAAACCCCATCTCTACTAAAGAATACAAAAAAATTAGCTGGGCTTGGTGGCGGGCGCCTGTAATCCCAGCTACAGAGGAGGCTGAGGCAGGAGAATGGCATGAACCTAGGAGGCGGAGCTTGCAGTGAGCTGAGATTGCACCACTGCACTCCAGCCTGGGCGACAGAGCAAGACTCGGTCTCAAAAAAATAAAAAAGAAAAGAAAAGGAAGATACAGTACCTACTCAGAGAGTGTCCATAGTCCAGTTGGAGGGAGAAGGAAGGAAGATAATCCTATGAACCTCAAATCAATATACATTGCAACACGTGGTATGTAAAAGATACAAGCACAATATCTCAGTGAATTAATACAATAGATTCTTGGGGAGTAAAGATTTTCTCCACACAGAGCCAAAGACCCTTACTGAAAGGTAAAAATGCAAAAACTCAAACCAAACAAGGTGATTCAGTTGATTATTTTGTCATGATGCATGACTGTCTCATCAGCCAGTTGAATTTTCCACTGTAGTAATCATTTTTACTGAAAAATAGGTTCTCTTTTGTAGAAACTGTAGTTTATAGGAAATCATTTGAGTCACACATTAAGTCATGTTCTAAAGTTTCAGTGTCCAATTCAGCAGCTACTAGTCACAGATAGGTATTTAGCACTTGAAATGTGGCTATTTGCCACGTGTTGAAATGATATTTTGGATATATTGATTTAAACAAAAATATACTATTAAAATTATTTTATTTATTTATTTTTCTTATTTCAAAATGGGACTTTTCAAAAATTTGAAACTGCATGTGTATCTCACATTGTATTTCTACTGGGCAATGCTGCTCTAAAAAGTTTATGAAACAAGTTAATACTATTTTTCAGGAATAGGATGGGACCAACTTAGAAGATTAGACATTGTCCAATACGGAGTTTGCAAAATTCTTTCTAAAACAATATGTAATATAAATAAGGAAGCATAAAAGTTTAACACTATGTACTGCATAAGTATTGTCTTATCCATGTGGGAAAGCACTGAGCACTTTTAAAAATATGGTTCCATCTAGGGAGGCTATATTACATATTTTCAATTAAATTTGAAATGCATTTACAGTATTGTGCTACTGTAGCAGAGAACTTCATAACTATCTTTACTTTTACTTTTATGAAGCTATTTATTATGCTACTTTTGTTGCTTCCACAACCTTAAAAATTATTATACAAAAATGCATATATTTTTTATTTATGTATAATACTTTCCATTTGAATTTATTGATTTCTAAGAGAACTTTTGTATAAGTTAAAGCTAAAGAGAAAAGTCTAAATAAACATCAGGTAGAAATGTATAGTAATACCCGGCCGTGTGAGGTGTCCAGTCTGCCCCTACTGGGGGGTGCCTCCCAGTTAGGCTGCTCAGGGGTCAGGGGTCAGGGACCCACTTGAAGAGGCAGCCCGCATAGCCAAGACAATCCTAAGCCAAAAGAACAAAGCTGGAGGCATCCTGACTTCAAACTATACTACAAGGCTACAGTAACCAAAACAGCATGGTACTGGTACCAAAACAGAGATACAGATCAATGGAACAGAACAGAGCCCTCAGAAATAACACCGCATATCTACAACTATCTGATCTTTGACAAACTTGAGAAAAACGAGCAATGGGGAAAGGATTCCCTATTTAATAAATGGTGCTGGGAAAACTGGCTAGCCATATGTAGAAAGCTGAAACTGGATCCCTTCCTTACACCTTATACAAAAATCAATTCAAGATGGATTAAAGACTTAAACGTTAGACCTAAAACCATAAAAACCCTAGAAGAAAACCTAGGCATTACCATTCAGGACATAGGCACGGGCAAGGACTTCATGTCTAAAACACCAAAAGCAATGGCAACAAAAGCCAAAATTGACAAATGGGATCTAATTAAACTAAAGAGCTTCTGCACAGCAAAAGAAACTACCATCAGAGTGAACAGGCAACCCACAAAATGGGAGAAAATTTTCACAACCTACTCATCTGACAAAGGGCTAATATCCAGAATCTACAACGAACTCAAACAAATTTACAAGAAAAAAACAAACAACCCCATCAAAAAGTGGGCGAAGGACATGAACAGTCACTTCTCAAAAGAAGACATTTATGCAGCCAAAAAACACATGAAAAAATGCTCACCATCACTGGCCATCAGAGAAATGCAAATCAAAACCACAATAAGATATCATCTCACACCAGTTAGAATGGCAATCATTAAAAAGTCAGGAAACAACAGGTGCTGGAGAGGATGTGGAGAAATAGGAACACTTTTACACTGTTGGTGGGACTGTAAACTAGTTCAACCATTGTTGAAGTCAGTGTGGCGATTCCTCAGGGATCTAGAACTAAAAATACCGTTTGACCCAGCCATCCCATTACTGGGTATATACCCAAAGGATTATAAATCATGCTGCTATAAAGATACATGCACTCGTATGTTTATTGCAGCACTATTCACAATAGCAAAGACTTGGAACCAATCCAAATATCCAACAATGATAGACTGGATTAAGAAAATGTGGCACATATACACCATGGAATACTATGCAGCCATAAAAAACGATGAGTTCATGTCCTTTGTAGGGACATGGATGAAATTGGAAATCATCATTCTCAGTAAACTATCGCAAGGACAAAAAACCAAACACCACATATTCTCACTCATAGGTGGGAATTGAACAATGACAACACATGGACGCAGGAAGGGGAACATCACACTCTGGGGACTGTTGTGGGGTGGGGGGAGGGGGGAGGGGTAGCATTGGGAGATATACCTAATGCTAGATGACGAGTTAGTGGGTGCAGCGCACCAGCATGTCACATGTATACATATGTAACTAACCTGCATATTGTGCACATGTACCCTAAAACTTAAAGTATAATAATAAAAAAACAAAAAAAAATGGAAATTTAACAAAATAGAAAAAAAAAGAAATGTATAGGATTAATATACATTGTGTTTATTTTTATGTTTTTAATTGGAAGAAAAATTGTAAAAACAGAGGGTGGTATATAATTTAAAAGAAAATTGAAAATGGCTTCAGATGTTCAGCATCTATTTGTAAACCAAACTAAAGATATGGAGACTCATCCACCAATTGTAAAATTTTAAAGAATGAAATTAGAATTTACTTGTAACTTAGTGAACCTCATGCAAAAAGTTTTCTTAAGTTATTTTGAAAAAAAAGTATTACTTGTAAAAGAATTATAACTGAGATTTATGTAGCTGAGTTAACATGAAGCAATAGCGACATGCAATAGCATTAAACTAAGTGGATAGTTACACTAGTTCTGTGAAGTGTCTTAAAACTGATTGTTACTATCTACTTTGTTTAGGGAATCTCTGTTAATATAAGAGACTCAGTTTACAACCTTCTTCAAATGATTAGGAATAACACAGCTGTTAAAATGCATGAGATTACACTGTAATAGCATTCTTTACCTAATAACAAATCAGGCCACAAATACTAATAAACATAATCACTGGGCCCTTAATGGAAGATGTCTGCTAATTTTGAAAGCTTTACAATTAGCTGTGATTCAATGAACCTGAATCCATGTTAAATTAAACTGTTAGGGAAGACAAAATAGTGTTGTTTCAGGCAGGCAATGCTAAAGGTTCTAACTGAATTTTCTCAAGGCAAGGTAATTTTAAAGATAAAATTGTTCTCTTCTTTTGTTACTGTAAAAGTGAAGCTCTGCTTCATTTATACATTGTACTCAGATTAAAAACCCCCTTTTATTTTATTTTTTAAATTAATAACCTACCAGAGCCATCAGACTGCCAATGTTTCAAACCTTCTCTCTCATCTTTCTTATTGTTCAGGTTCCTCACATAGGGCTTCTTTCTGCCCAGCTCTGCAAGCCTATTCCAGCCTTAGAATCCTTACCCTTGCTGTTCCCTCTTCCTAGAAGGCTCTGCTCCTTGCTCCTCTCATAAATGGCTCCTTTTCATTTAAGTCTCAGTTCAAAGACAGCATTCCAGAGTTTTCTTTTAAAGTGCTCACCACTTCCCCTAATGTAGGAAGGGAATTATTCCTTTCTTTTTGTCAGATCCATCATCAAATTTTGATTTATTTTGTTAATTTTTTTGCTTGTTTATTGTTGGATTTTCCATTATGGAAACTACACTCCATGAGAGCATAAACCATTATTTAGATAATAACTGCCATAAACAAACTACCATTAACAAACGGTTGGTACACACACACACATGCATGCATACCACACATACACACACACATAGACTCACAAATAAATATATTTGTAAATATGTCATATATATTTTACAAAGTTAATTTTTTTGCTATTTGCTAGCAAGGTTTTTTCTATTAAAAATATATTATGAGAGCTTTCAAAGTCAATAAGCAGATCCCTGTAGCAAATTTATAACAGCTATAGGGTGTTCCACCATTTCAGTACACTAGATTATCAAATCTCCTGTGTTGAATACTTATATTAGCACCATACTTTTTTACTACTATAAATAGTAGTTTGTCTCTTATTTTTTAAATAGATATTTTTCACTTGCCTGATTGTTTTCTCAGGATAAATCCCTGTAAATTAAATTGCTAAATAAATAAGAATATACATATTTTAAATTATGGCTCATATTGCCATACTGTCTTCCCAAAATATTTTACCAGTTTCTTCTTAAGTAAACATTATATAAATCTTGGCCATATTGAAATTATGAATACTTGCCAATTCAATGGGGGATAATATATAATTTCTTTTTTAACAAATTATGGCCTTTGCCTATTCTTCTACTGGAAAGTTTATTTTTTGTTGATTTCTAAGATCTATTCAGATATTAAGACTTTAATATCTATAGTAAAATTACTCTCAGTTATAAATACTTTTCCAATATTTATATGTATTTTATATATTTTGGGGCATATATCTTTAGTTGCTTTACAGTAAAATCTGTTTTCCCTTCAGGATTTTTGAGTTTAGTATTAACTTTAAAAATGGGCACCTTCCACCCAAGACTATGAAAATTGCACACTCTCTCTCTCACACACACACATACACACACACAATGTACATCTAATACTTATCACACATGTACATGCTATATATTGTATTTATAAAATATTTTATATTTCCAAAAACTGTTGTAATGTTTTAGATTTAAATATTTAATCAAGAAATTTTAAATTTTGTTTAATCAACATGTAATAATTACAGTGACATGTAAATGATGTACAGTATAATACATGCAGGTATAAATATAGTTTGAGTATTTCTTATCTGAAATGCTTAAAATCAGAAGTGTTTCAGATTGAGTATTTTTTAGGATTTTGGAATATTTACATATACATAATGAGATATCTGTGATCAGCACCCAAGTCTAAACACAAAATTCATTTATGTTTCATATACATCTTATACACATAGAACTGAGATATTTTCATATAATATTTTAAATAATTTTATGCATGAAACAAAGTTTTGACTGTGTTTTGACTGCAACCTGTCACATGAGGTCAGGTATGGAATTTTTCACTTGTGATGTCAGTCAGCACTCAAAAAGTTTTGGGTGTTGGAGCATTTGGGATTTCAGAATTGCACATTAGCTATGCTCAATCTGTATGTATATCCACCTGAATTTTCTTTAAACAATACTAAGGTTTTGCTACTTAGAAGTAAAATCTTTGGTCAAGCACAGTGCCTCACACCTGAAATCCCAGCTCTTTGGGAGGCCGAGAAGAGAACCACTTGAGCCCAGGAGTTCAAGACCAGCTTGGAAACATAGAGAGACCTCTTCACCATTAAAAATCAAAAACATTAGCCAGGTGTGGTGCACATCTGTGGTCCCAGTGACTTGGGAGGCTGAGGTGGGAGGATTGCTTGCACCCAGGAATTTGAGGCTGCAATAAGCCATGATTGCACCACTGCACTCTGCCCTGGACAACAGAGTGAGATTCTGTCTCAAAAAATAAAAATAAAAAGAATATGAAATATTCAACCGACATATAGTTAATTGTTATGGGAGCTATAAATAGAAAGTATTATCTCTCTCAATTGGCTTTGATCATTATAAACACACACATACACATAGAAACACACACATCCACCGTTTAACCCACAGAAATGAAATGCCAAGATTTTCATGCATTGTAAATCCCCATATAAAAGAAACTATATGAACTAATTATAGAATACTATCTATCTATTTATCTATCTATCTATGTAGTCATTTCTAGATTCTCTATTATCTCCTATTGTTTTTTCATTGATCCCAGTATAATTATTGTGCTATAGTAATAACACCTGTATACCTGGTGGTGGGCAATTCTACACTTACCACTCAGAATTGTCCCATTTCCACATAGTTTTTGTTTGTGAATGAATACAAATAAGAATGGTTTTCTACTTAATACTTGCCTATTAGTGCCAACATCAGCTTGACTCTACTAAAAGGCACAGAAGTGTATCTTTCCGTCTCTGTGGTGAAGCTTCTCTTTTGGGATGGGCTATACTTACATTTTTTTTTTTTAATTAGGAGGAATATTTCCAAATGTCCTTCAGCAAGCCAGTATGGTACCTTATCAGTGCCCCAATGCAAAGCTCCAAAGCAAACAAAGGAAAACTCTACTGTAAGTGCTCAAATAACCATTTCTTATACTTCTGATACAATGAAAAAAAAATTTCTTCAAAATTTTTCAGTTGCATGAGAAAATAATAATTCAACATTTTGCAAAAGGAAAGAAGACTATATTAGAATATTTTACAAAAGTCATTCTCATACATTTTATACTTACAGATATATTTTTAAAACATTATTTTAAAGGAGAATTAACATCAATTATACTAATATGTTCAGTGTAAAACAACTTAGCACCACTTTTTTAAAAAGGCATTAATTCAATAACTACTATGCTGGTTGAAAGAAAAAGCAAAATTTGAGTTTCACATAACATTGGTCTCATTTCCATCCTGAATTTTAAACAAAAGTCTACAAACAAGATTAGAGAAATCGTTTTATAAATTTGAATGTTGAGATTTATATAAATATGCCATTATAAGAGTTTGATACAAAGTACTTAATATTTTCTATTGATATGTTCCAAAGAGAACCTCACAAAGAATATTTTTTCTGTATGGCAGGAAAAATGCTAAAATCCCTTAATTGCAAATGTGAATTTCCCAGCTGACATTAATTTTGGTTTATAAGGATGCACATTAAAAGCAGTGTTGCCTAAGCTCCTAAATATAAACTTAGAGTAAGAGTTTAGTAATAAGTATCAGTTATAGAGGCTATGTGTATAGGTTGCATTTTAGAATTCCTTGGTGTTTTTAGTCATGACTAATGAACAGCCCACTCTCAAATATATTCTGAAGGTAGATAGTTTGAAACATCGTGATTTAACAGGTGGCTTACTGGGTGACTCAGCCCCTTCACTCTGACTCTAACAATAACATAAAAGGATTTTTTTTTAAGTGGGACATCACTTTTTTTTTTTTTCAATCAAGCACAAAAAAAGACTCTTACGCTTTCAATTGTGCTGTCTTTAACTTGGATTATGGAACTGCCACCTCGTCAGTTCTCAAGTTCTCTTTAAATGTTCTGATATTTTCAACCACATCTCCAAGAGAAGTGATGGTGTGACTAGAGTCTCACTAAATAATGAAAGCTTGCTTTATTTTATAAGTTAACTGTTCTAAAGGCAAGGGCTGGAGCCTACATCTCAAAGTCTAAAATGTCACGATTAACTTTTTTCATTTTCTTTGTCTTCTTTGCTCATAATACAATTAAATATTATGCCAAATTTTTACCTGTGTGATACATAGCCATGATTAATATTTTATAAATGATTTTAATACTTTAGTACAAAATTATTAGAAAATATGATAAATAATAATACAGCTTTTTTGGGGGGTCTGATAGAATGCTAAGAGCTTTAAGCACATTAATTTAATTAAGCTTCAAAGCAAACTTATGAGGCTGGTACTATTTGTATTCCTCTTTGACATATGAGAAAATTGACACACCAAAAAATTAAGACACTTGCCCAAGGCCACCCAGCTAAGAGTAACAAAATTGGGACTCAAAGTCAGGAAGACTGCTTTTGCTATATACTCTGGAAGAATATGATCTCTAGTTAGATACAAAGTGCTTAATAATTTCTATTGATAGGTCTCAAAGAGAACATTACAAATAATGTTGTTTCTGTATATGAAAAAAATGCTTTAGTACCTTTAATTAACTAATACTCTTCTACAGCTTCCATAGTCTGCAATTATGGCAGGGTCATAAAGAAAATAAAAGAGACACCATTGCCTTTACCCAGCAATGCCAATTCCTACAGTTATACAGCAACCCCAATTCAATCACTCCTAGTTCTGGAAGTCCCAGTGTGCTAGTGGTGTCTCATAGGCTTGCTAATGTAGTTATCCTATAGCATATTGTTCAGGTCACTGCTATGAAGTTTATTGCTGTCTAATTTTACTCTTGGGTTAACCTGATTCACTCATCAAAAAAATTGATTGTGTCTGTAACTATTCCCATCACTGAGAAAATAGCAGAGAACAAAACTAAATCCTTGTTCTTATAAAGCTTATATTCTAGAGAAATGTGAACAGTGACAATTTGTCTGTTAGTAATAAATGCCATTGATGAAAAAGTCGAAGATAGAGGATTTCATTTTATGCAGAATGGTAGGGGTAGGTCTCAATAATAAGATGACATTTGGAACAAAGACCTTAATGAAATGAGGAACGATCTGTGAAGATCACTGGAAGAAGACTATTTTAGGAAGAGTTCTGAGGACCATCCAGGGGACCAGCGTAATTGGAGAAAAGAAAACAAAGAGGTAAGTAGTACGTGGTCAGAGAGAGAGAGGTGGTCAGACCAGATGGTAAATATGTATAGAAGCATAAATATGTCCTTATATACATATAATAAGTAGATACATTCATACACACTTTCATGCATTCAATTCTACGTATTGAAGGTAGAGCAAAGATGATTAAGTGCTGGCTGATATATTTTGGGGGAGAAAGAAAATTAAATCTAGGATGACTTCGAACTTCTGGCCTAAGCAACTAAAAGAATGGGATCTACTACCAAGGTATGAAAGGCAGCTGAGTGAGCAATTTCTTAGAAGGTGAATGAGAATTAGGTATTCAAGTTATAAATATTTTAGGCTTGATATTCCTATTTAATGTCAAAGGAAGATATTAAACAACCAGTTGCCGATGTGAGTCTTCCTTGAGGAGGAATAAAACATCTGGGGTTGCCACGTTGTGAATTATATTGAATGCCCTCAAATGGATAAGCACACCCTCAGAGTGGTTATAGAATGAAAAGGCAGAAGACTAGCCTTGGATATGTTGATATTTTGAAGCTGGGAAGATATGAAAGTGGTTATTTTGTTAGACTCTGAAGAAATAGAGGGTCTGAGTATCCTTCAGACAATATCCCATAATATGTTTTGCAAAAACAGTTTTCATAAAACATATGTGGTTGATTTCATGGAGATATTGTACTTTAATTACAACTGTGGTAAGACCCTTTGACTTAAGCAATGAACCAAAATGAATATAAGGGTATTCTTTTATGCAAATAAAAGCTCTATTTATGAGGACATATATGTTAATGCTTGATATGGAATTGCGCTAGCAGCACATGTCAGCTCTTAACATTTCGAGGAGGTAGTGGTAGAGGATTTGATATATAATTATCTGTAAATAGTCAATGGGTGTTAATGAAGTGGAAAGTTTGTTCCAAACTCCCTATGTCATTCTTCTTCATATTAAACTGGCAGACAAGAGGAGGTCAAATTGTTAAAGAAATAGATGTACTCCTTGGTCCTAATTTTACAAGATGGCACAAGAACCCTGGAACACATATTCAAATTTCTCAATATACAGAGTACAAAATAGAAATAACACAATTTGTACATAGGACTCTAGTCCTAGGAATACTCTTTGTACATTTGGTAAGACTGTGTGAACTGTTTATCTTCATTCACTTCTTTTCCCATTTATTAATCTTAAGAGAATTTAATTATATCAATAGCTGAATCTACTACATGTTAATACTTACATATTAATAGCGAAATCGGTATGTGTTCTTAAATTTGTGCTTGTGCTCTATGGTTTGTATACAGAATAATTTATTTTTTAAGTAGGAGATTGCAAATAAAATTACATTTTCTCAGATGATATCAGGTTAAGCCTCAGGTGAAGAAAAGCTACTGGATATGAGCAGGTTAGGATATGGTCAAGCTTTACGTGCTTTTTCTCAGCTTTTTTCCCCCAGTAAGATTAAGGTGATGTCCATAACAATGGCCAGAGGAATACATTTGCTCTCAGTTTCCATGAATATAAACTTTAATGCTTGGGTGAATAATGAGAAATATATTCGTAATTTTAGAATGTTTTGCAAGCTGGATGTATAAAACTTAGTCAAGGAAATCTGTATCACATAAAACAATTGTACAATCACGATAAAAGTATATTCCCATGAAATTTAGAAAAGCTAATGGCATATGCTCCCTTGATTTCATATTATCTTGTCTTTTTTACTATTAAAAATTAAATAATTAAAATCAAATTTGGACTATTATTGTGAACAAAATTATAGTTTCTTACAAATGACTGACCTTAATATATAAACAATTTTTTTAAATTTTAACTCACAGTTCAATTAAAAACTTTAATTAGAACTGGAATAAATTTCTTTATTAAATTCTCTGTAACAAATATTTAATATATTTATTGAGTAAATAAATTAATAACGTAATATTCATATAGTTTCAGAAATACTTTGTTTTAATATTAATAGGTAAGATCATAACTAGTAATAATGGCTAATTGTTCATTTATTACCATTAAGTTTATATTTATCTACATATAATGTAGAATAACAATTTTTATAAGTATTAAATTATAATCTAAATACATAAAGTTTGTTCTAGAATGTGAACCAAAGCTACAAAATTAATTTTACTGATTTCATCCACTGTATTGCCTTATTTTCTATGTGAACAAAGAGCTGGATCAGCAAAACATTTGGATGAGTTGTAGTTTGTGTTGCCAAAGAAGAGCATAGAGCTAATTAGCCTATACAGGAAATAAGCTCATGCTTTTCAACTCTTTAGAACTATAGTCTAAATACTGAGATAGTAAAATTGCCAAACAGTCCATAAAATTTTCATGACATTTATTTAAAATATCAAGTATAATCCATGGTGATTGAGATTCTATTTCTCACCCAGAAGTTCTTCAACTAGATAGTAAAATACTTGGAAAGTACCAACACACACACACACACACACACACACACACACGAGCACACACATAGGGCGTTCTCTTCTCTTCACACTGTCGGTGGAAAACACGAAAGCAAAAATAAATGCCTAAAAATGCATGTTAGAAGTGATGCTTTAAACGTAGTTTTGTTACTGGACTTACACCTGTGAAGTCAGAAAAACTTCTTGGAGGCTTTTGTTACATTTTCATGTATTTCACCTTTTAAAATTATTACTTCTGTTAGCAGATTTGTGCTAAAAATGTCTTCCTAGGTAAGACAGAAAATGTGCTCAGAAAGAGGTGCGAATGCTTTGGATAAATAAATGTTACCAGCTAGACAAGCAGCAGCTGGTAACCAGAAAAAGGAAGTTCCCACCAGGAAAGAAAAAAAGATTTTTCTGAATAGAATAAGTCAGAAAAAAAAAATGACAAGGTATGGCATCATAGGCCTTGTTGAACTAAAGACATTTCATGATCTGAAGTAATGTAATTGTAAGAATCCAAGAGATAGTGGGACAACATGGGAGTTTAATCTGGGGTCAGCAAGCTTTTTCTGTAGTGGGCCAGATAGCAAATATTTTAGTCTATGTAGGCTACATACTCTCTGTTGCAACTATTCAAATTTGCTTTTGTACCAAGAAAGCAGTCATACACATTATATAAATGAATGATTATGGCTGAGTTCCAATACAACTTTATGGATGCTGAAATTTGCATTTCATATAATTTTTATGTGGCATGAAACAGTATTCTTCTTTTGTTCTTTTCAACCCTTTTAAAATGTAACAAGTGTTCTTATCTTATGGGTGATGTCCAGATTTGGCCCATAGATCCTAGTTTGCTAGCTTCAGGCCTAAATCATCATAGAACTGCAGGAAGTCCAACACTGGTGGATAATAATAGTACATTTATATTAATGAGCCTCTTTTTAATTGAATTGTAAGATGCTTGCAAGTGAAGAGGGTAAAGGTGCTGGATGTACTTATTTTCCTTTGTTATTTGTTTATATGACTATCTTCACCCAGAAGCATAATGAGAGCTCAAATAAACCAGTGTGCTGCTCTTCCTAAAATAGTTAGGGCCTTCAAAACTAATACAGTCATTCAAAATTACTTAATTGAGCACCAATATATGCCAGGCACTGTCCTGGGTGCTAGGAAGACGGTAGTGAATGAAAGAAACAAATTAACCTCAAGAAGCTTACCTTTCAGGATTGTGTCTTAGGACAAGTTCCATGTAAGGAGAATCTGAGATATGGATTCTTGTATATGTGATGCAATGGCAAAGTGCTCTCAGGAGAAGGGGAATGGGGAAGAAGGACAAGGCAAAAAATAAAAAAAACCTAAGCAAGAATATGTGGACTTAGCTTCAGACTACCGTCAAATTGATCCCATGGAGAAAATCTGAAGTGGAAACTGTACCACAGTTAGCTGTACTCTGAGGCAAGGGGGCTGGACTTTTGTACTCCTGTCCCTCACTGGAGAGGCACCTCCTATTTGGCCTGAGGGTAATGCTTCCAAGGGAGACAGAAACATTCCTGAGCGGTCATTAGAGAGATCTGGGCATAAAACTAACATCATCCACTACAGAAGGGTGACAAATAATAAATATAAATATTAAACATTTTTAATATGTCAGGTAGTGACATGGCTTTGTGGCTAGAGGAAGACAGAGAAAGATATAGGTGGAGGGATTGATTACTCTTTTACATCAAGTGGCCAAGGAAGTCCTCTGTGATAATGTGAAATTTCAGAAGAGACCTGAGGAAACTGAGTCCCAGTCATTCAGTTATCTGAGGGAAGAGGAGAACTAGCCTTAGAATGTTCTAGAATGTGTGAGAAGTGGGATGTGGCTGAAGTGTTAAGGATGAGTGGAGAGGTAGAAACTGAAGCTAGATGAAAGGGGTCATGACAGATTATATAGGGCCTTGAAGAACACTGTAATGTGTTCAGCTTTTACCCTAAGAAACAAAAGCACCAAGTGCTACAAGTATGTGCATTATACTTGTAGAACCCAGACGGGCTCTCAAAAACCATCTGGTCTAACTTCTCAATTTTAGAGATTTGTACAGTGGAAAATCTCTTTGAAGATAAAAGACAAGGATAGAGTTCTAAAATGTATGGAAAGTGATTTCCCATTTAATACATTTGAAGAAAATGCTGCTATAAATATTTGAACAGTTTCTACAGATTATGTTCATTTGTTTAAGTCCTGAATCTTAATGTCATCCCATCAATGGCAAAACTGTGAGAGGATGAAAGACAGCTGGCTGATGCACAGAGGATGCATGCTCACTGTCTGACGTTGGCTTGGCATTTATTCTAGCTGTAATTTCAGCACGTTGGGAAAGGGAAATAGTGATAATAATTTCAAGCAAGTGAGCTGTATTTTCTTTACATGCAGTGGTCAGCTACTGCCAAGATGACTATAGCTCCATAAATTGTTATTTCCACCAAATCCAATGCAAAATATTTTATGTTTAAACTGACAAATAAAGAACAAAAAACTATTCTTGGAAGATAATCATTAAGTAGTTATAAAGCAATTTAAAAATAACATAGCATATGAATTCCCATTAACAATATTGGTATCTTGAGACTTCTATTAGTTTGAAAGAAATATTCCACTTCATGTTAGTACTGGACTTCATAGAAATATTTATTAGTGGGTTCAGCCCTCTGTTGTTGGTGTTGTTCAATGTATAGTAACTATACCCAATGTTTCTAATAATTCAAAAATATTTTTATGTTCCAGTGCAAAGCCATATCTTGTTTTCTTGAAAGAGAATTTCTTACATTTCCAGCTCTACCTTAAATGGTCCATATCCTAGCTCTGATGTCAATTCTCCTATATGCAAGTTCTGCTCTTAATTCTGCTTCCTGATTCTTTGCTATTAAAAAGTTCTCTGGGGTGATGATTACCCCTGACAGAGGAGATGTCCTTGAAACAGAAGCCTAATTTTCATCTCCTGTGTCATACTTCTTCTTCCTCCTTTTAAATATGTTGAACTACCAATGACATCAAAAAGAAATTTAAGCCAAAGTGAAGCATTTGGAGGAATTAAAAAGTTTTAACTGAACATCTTTATATATCTTAGTTTAATTAAATCTATAATTAAAACAGCATTGAAGCATACATCTTAAAAAGATCACAGATGAAAAATTCAGTTCTTTCCTGAAATTTCAATAATATATACATATTCTAATATCTAGGTGAAACAAATACATTTCAAAATGTGTTAAGTTCACTGACCTTAAAAAAGCAACATATTGCTGATAAATAACATCATGACATACTTAGCTTAATTTACATAAATAAGCTTTTAAAAATATATAGAATATTTCAGTGTAAGGGAACATTTATTCCATTTGCTTACAGTTAAAGAGTTATGTTTGTCTTATTAATAAATTATATCCATTCTATCTGTATTTAGAGTTAGTAAATTTAAAAAATATGTAATTTAAACATAGTCTGGCAGTCCCTAACTTAAGAGGTCAAGTGTGATTCTTGTGAAATAACCTGTAAAATTGTATCCATTCTATCTGCATTTAGAGTTAGTAAATTTAAAAAAATGTAATTTAAACATAGTCTGGCATTCCCTACCTTAAGAGGTCAAGTGTAAATTCTTGTGAAATTACCTGTAATATAATTGGTGAAGAAGCATGGCCTACATCTGCCCAGGTTTTAAATTTCAAATAAAAGCAACTCCCTAATTGTTACTCTCTTCTGTGCAGAAACACTTGCTCTCAACAGGATTCTTTAATTAGGAAAAGAAATGTTTCTGTAAAAGGCTCTTACTGATTATACAGTAAAATGCTTTGGGGGAAAAATTGCTTTAAATTACTGACACTAAATACATTTGGATCTGCATGTCAAATGCACATACTAACTTCATTCTTGGATAGCCAAGAGCTACACACATAAGTGGACCTAAAATGGATAGAATATAAAACTTCAGTTAGAATGTCATCTGTCACTTTCCCTGGTTTCCCTGCACAGCACTTGTTTGCCCCTTTTGGTAAAGAGATCTCAACTTCTTTGGGATGCTACCTGTCTTCATCATACACAATAGGACCACCAATTAAAGAACTGCACCCTTCTAGCCAAGGTATGGCCCTGTGACTCAAATTAGGCTGCCTCAATTCTCTGACCTGGGAGTAAATTTTGAACAGAGTTCCATGAAGGTGGAAAACAATTAGAGGTAATTCATCTTATGTACAAACACCTTATCAATTGTCCCTTAGTTCCTGCTCAATCCTTGATCCCCATTTTTTTCTGGAATATAACTATTGGGTTCCCTTTTTGTGACTGAGCTGACTTGTATACACTTAATAAATTTTTGTTTGTTTTTTTTTTTTTGGCTTTAGTTAGCCAGAATCAACTTTTGTTACTTAAAACCAAAGATCCCTAACTAATAAAAGCTCATAAAAATGATTAAATATTCCATGTTCAAAAGCATTTAAATTGAAATGTTTGAAATGTTTCTAATAACAAATCAATTAAAATCGGCACATAAGATGAACTATAAATCTTAAGTTGGGAAGCACAGCAACAGGCAGGCAGGTGATTATGAAATGGATGAATGATAGTGTCCTAGCCAAAAAAAAAAAAAAAAAAAAGGTGGCCGTTTTTATTGCCTAGCTGCAGCTATCAGAAACTACATTAATATTACAGAAAAGGGGAAGTGTAAAGCCTCTAGTGAAATGAAGAAAGGGGTGCAGAAAGGGCCAACTGTGGAGAATCTTTCATGTTGACCCCAGAGGTTTTCCTAGAAAAATTTCCCTGACCAATTTTCTTGAATGATGGTTCTACTCTCTAGGACTATATATTTTGCTTCGCATGTATTCTAAGCTTATTGCATTCCTCAATGCATTTACAAACTCCAATTGGGAAGGGACTATGGTTACTATTTTTTCTATATCTGGTAGAGTGATTGTTCAGAAACTGTATTCCATTAACACCTAATACACACACACACAAACACACACACACACACACAAACATACACACACATATGCATACATCTAGTGGCAATTTTATCTCTACAACTTCTCCCAGTGATTAGCTATCTGCTATTAAGACATGATTTCAAAAGAATTGGGGGTCTCACAAAGCATAAAGCTTATCCCCCCTCACCCCTGTTCCACCACCTACACATGCTAATTCAACCTGAGAGTGACTAAAAGTTTACGATGAGAAAAATATTATTTTTACTACAAGCCTTTTATAAAAGCAACTCAACCTTTTTTGTCATAATTTCATGACAGAGCACTGATATCACAGCAGCCACACATTTTTTAGTCACATAAAACTGGCTTCAACTTTAACTGTTTGTTTGATCTGGGATAAAACAAGCATTCTCTCTAAACATCTAGAAAAAACAAGGTAATAATAACATCAACCTCATAAGGGTTTAGCAAGGATTTCAGTGAGACATAACAGTGTCTGATATATTATAAGCACATAATAGATATTACTATTATTATTATTTAAAACAATGTGCTGTACAATCATAATATATCTGCAGTGGTGGTGTAGGACATTAGTTTAGATATCTGATTTCTAATTGTTATTAGTGTCCAGGAAAAAAAAATCAGTGTTTCATAGGACACTTTCCTCAGGGCATTTAGATCTAAAATAATATTTTTTATTGTACAACTTCATACAGATGATGCAATATATAAAGTAGATATAACCTAGGAGTATTCAATGTGACTCATTCCTCAGTCTTCCCCAAGCCCCACGTTTCTCCCAGCCAAGATTAATCTTAACAAAAAAATCAAGTAGTCACATACCTTGCCATAATATTAGAAGACAGTGTATGACAATCATCATTAAGAACTTGATGTCAAATATATCAACTTATCTCTGACAGATTTTTCTCTAAATGAGATTTTCTGTCCATCAAGTCATATATTTATGATCTTAAATGTACTTATTACTAAGTATCTTATCCCCAAATCTAAATAGGCTAGATCTGACATTGACCTTTATTAAAATTACAGGTAGTTATGCTTTTGTAGTTTCTTCCTAAAATTTAAAAAGTAATTTCTCCTTAATCAACAAAGGTTTGTCTGACATCTTAGAACCCCAGGAGAGATAGGAGATAGGAAACCTATCTCAATTCCATATTAAGCTTCAATTTCCCACAGCAAAATCCCTTGAGGAATAGTTCCTGTATTTTCCTCCCTTTGCCTTCTGGAATGCAAATCAGGACGCTACCTCAGGCAGGTTCCAGTTCCTACGAAGGAAGTTTTATATTATCAAAATATTAAATTTATGTTCCAAATCACCTCATTTCAACTCTCCTAAGGACAACTCTTCTTCTGAAAAAAAAACAAAACAAAAACAGTTCAAGGGATGTTTATCTAAGCACGCTGTGCTACCTTCATACAATATGATTTTTATTCAAAATTTCTCTTCTGAAGATTCATGAGGATGCATTTTGCAAAGTATAAAAGATATTAATTACCTGTTCAACTTGTCAGGTTCAGAAAATACATGAATAACACATCAATTAGCAATATATAACACCAAAGAACAGGACATAACCTAAGAATTTAACCTCCTATGATCTGCCTAGCTTCAATTTAAAGTCTAAAGGCACAAGTGCACATATTAAAGCATATAAGCAAATATATTCAGAAACCTAGTGTTAAGAATATTCTGTGTTTTTACCTTGCTGCTTCATATTTCTCTGCTCTATTAACTGCATGCAAACCCCTTAAAACCTATAATTAATATCTCAAAATGCTAAGTAGTTCACTGCACTCTTCCTGCCTGTATTTAAATATAAAAGATAAAGGGGACACAGTTTGCCAGTCTACAGAAAATGCACAGCCAACCTGCACAAGCTGACACATAATTTATGGTGAGGATTAAATGAAATGATATATGACACATATACAATTAGTTCAGACACAGACAGCTGAAAGAATGTTAATAAGTCAAAAGTCAATGAACTTTCTTAAGATTCATGAAAACAATGACCAAATATGTAACTCTGTAAAAACTATCCATACTGTGGTTTGGGGGGAAATAAATGAAATGCATTCTTAGCTGTCATTATAGTCACCTATTCTGTCATTGGTATTTTAATTCTAACACACTTCCCAGGTGTCCATGAAAAGAATTACACTTCTTTCACAAAAAACGATGTCATCACTTTATAGAACACAATTATCTATACACATTGAAAAGCTTCCAGTTGAGTTCATTAAATTCTTGCAAACACAACTATTGTAATGCAAATTAGAGAATATAAAGACACTCTAGAATTTCTGTCTACAAAGCAAGCTCACTGAGAAAACTCTGCATATTATAATGGGATAATTCCCCTTTAAGTTGCTTTATATCTGAAAGCATAAATCAGAGGGTAAAATTAAGATACATTTCTCCTTCATGACTGTAAATAAAATAAATTGTAAATGGCATTATCTGTTAATTTTATCTAAATTATCAGCTAAAATGTTTGAGATTGAAGTACATTTTGGGATATTTCAAAATATTATTACTTCACTCATTTCAAATAATCAAGCTATCTACAAATATAAGAAAAGTGAAACAGGGAAAGATGACTGTTTCATAAGAGAATATTCCCAATCATCTTTTGGCTTGGTTACAATGCTCTATCTCTAAATGTGAATAATCTTAAGAAACAATATTAAAAGATTTATAGGATATCTTCTTTTAAAAGGCCATATTTGACATTGTTAATAGTGATTGTTAATCGTTCTACATAAAGTTTCCAAATAACATTGTGTTATGCCTGACTGATAATGTAAAAGCTCTATAATTATAAGCAATGACAAGATGTTATTAAATTGCTTATGTAATTTTGAGCCTTCTATTTATTTATTTATCATTTTTATAAATTTAGGGGGTACAAATGCAGTTTTCTTACATGAATACATTGTTTCATGGTGAAGTCTGTGCTTTTAGTGTAACCACAACCCAAATAATGCACATTGTACCCATTAGGTAACTTTTCATCCCTCAACCCCCTCCCACTCTCTCACCTTTCTGAGTCTCCAGTGTTTATTATTTCACTCTCTTATGTCCACATGTATGCATTATTTAGCTCCCAATTATAATTGAGAACATTCGACTTTCTTTTTTGAGTTATTTCACCTAATTTAAGATAATGGCCTCCAGTTCTATCCTTGTTGCTGCAAAAGACATGATTTCATCCTTTTTTTATGACTAAGCAGTATCCCATGATATGTATATATACCACATTTTTGTTTACCCAATCATCTATTGATGGGCACTTAGATTCATTCCATATCTTTGCTATAGTGAATAGTGCTGCAATAAACATAAGGGGGAAGGTGTTTTTTGATATAATGATTTCTGTTCCTTTGGGTAGATAGCCAGTGGTGGGATTGCTGGATCCAATAGTAGTTCTATTTTTAGTTCTTTGAGCAATCTCCATACTGTTTCCTACAGAAATTGTACTAATTTACATGCCCATGAACAGTGTATAATAGGTCCTTTTTCTCCACACCCTCATCAGCGTCTGTTATTTTTTGACTTTTAATTATAGCCATTCTAACTGGTTTAAGGTGGTATCTCATTGTGATTTTAATTTGCATTTCTCTGATGATTAGTGATGTTGAACATTTTTTCATACACATGTTGCAAATTGCCTATATAATTAATTCAGCTTTTTTTCAGTTATGTCAGATCAAGGGAACAAAAATAGTATCATAATTTAGAAAAACTTACATAATAAGATTAGGTCTACATAATCTATATATTAAATTCCATACAATGAGTAAGTTTTTTTCCCCAAACTCCCTTAGAAAATACATACATTTTACCATAATAGAAGACACATCAAGAAACAATTTAAAAATTGGAGCCAATAGAGACCACAGTTTCTGATCACAGTGCATTAAAGATAACACTAATAAATTTAGAAAAGAAACAAAACATATTCCCATCAGTAGGAAAGGAAAAACAATTGATCAATTGTTTAGTTCTTTTAAACTGCAGAATATTAATACACTGCCTATCCGAACCTATTAGAAGGAAACCAAAGAGTTCTCAGAAAAAAATTAGGGTCTTAAAATCCATGTTAATGAAGAAGAAAAATTTAAAATAAATGAGTTAAACATCTAACTCATAAAGTTAGAAAAAAATATAAACTTAGAGAAAGTAGAATAAAGTATTTTAAAATGATAAAAATATAAATTGATAAATAAGAAAACATACATTGTAGAGATGATAAAGGAAATAAAAGTAAGTTGAAAGAAACAAGCACAGACAACCCTTTGAATAATCTAATCAAGAAATAAGGGGGAGGAGAAAGAATGGAAGCATAAAGTAAAAGAGAAAAATGACAATAGGTAAATAATAGATACCATAAAAACCTTAAGAGGACCTAGAGTGCTTTCCAGTAATCAATACTATAAAAAACCTTAAGAGGACCTAGAGTGCTTTCCAGTAATCATACTCTATACCCTAATCATATTTTCTTTCACTCTCTTAGGAAACGATTTCACCTCTTCTAGACTCAAACTTCCAAGTCCTCTCTCATATTCACTTTCAATGGATGCCCTTGCTCCCTACTTCACTGAAGAAATTGAGTCAACCAGAAGAGAACTTCCACCAACTCCCCAATCACATCTTCCCACCTATTACCATCTCTACTGATATCCTATAACATCTCATTAACTATCATCGAAAAAATAATGTATTTTTCTACTAAAGCCATTCCATACCTTTCCTCTAAAACTACTCGAAGACAGTACTCCAGGAAGTCTCATCCCTCTCTCATAAATCACAAATGTATGGTTCTCAAATAGATTATTTCTATCAGCATATGTCCTTGAAAACATCCTGATATCTGTCTGGAGGAAAAGAAAACTTTCTTTCTCTTAACCCCACTTTACTCATCAGCTACCACCTGTTCATCTCTTCCCATTTTTAGTAAAATTCCTTGAAACAACCCTTTATACTTGAAATCTTTTCTCCTACTCCTCTTCTTTTAAAGTCACTGAAACCTGGATTTTGTCCACCTTGAGTTACTGAAAACTTGCAGAAAGAGGGTAATATGCTAGACACTGTATAAGTTTGGGAATGTTCATAGTTGAGTTAGACACCAGCTTTGCTTCTGAGAAGTTTCTAATGTAAAACAGTAATCACCTTTCCTAGAATTACAAACAATTCAAATCAACAGAGAAACTACCACTAAGTACCAAAACAAAACAAAACAACCCACAGATGGCCCATGTATTGCTATTTGCTCAAAAAAGATTATATGGCCTGCCTCTTATTGTGTGAACTGTAGTATCTGCATCTGGGGTAAGTGAACTTTCCACACCATTGCCTTTAAGCTTAGCTTTGGCCAACAGAATGTAAGTAGAAGTACTGCTGTGATGCAACAAAATCCCTGAGAACCATTGAATGACCTGCCAATTGCTCTTTTTAGTTCCTACTGCTTTAAGAATGGCATGTCTCTGATTGAAGCTACTTTTTAGCTGGGTCTTAGAATAAAGAAGACATGTGGGACAGAGCCAAAGCCAAGGTGGCCAATATGGTGCAAAAAGGAGAAACAAATCTTTTTTGTTGCAAACCACAGAGATTTGGCTTTTGTTGTTACGGCAACATATTCTAGCAAAAGCTAATTGATGCAGCCCAATTTAATGGTGCCTGAAAAGCATTAGGCCAAGGAATTCTGGGTTCCTTCCATACATTTCAGACCATGTCATATCAAATCAAAATAATGCTATTTTTCTCCATCACAAGCTTATTTATATAACTAAAGGTTCATGAGCATCTTCTGAATTCATAGTACTAGGAGTCAGAAATAAATTTTTTTCAATTGTATTTAACTTTCTATTGGCTCATTTAGCTCTTCTGTTCGCCACTTCTTGGCTGTTTCGAACATTAATTTACAAAAGACAGTTTTTCACTAACCACCAAAAGAAGAAAACTTAGAATGATAGAAAAGTAATATAATTTCATTGCCATTTAATCCTATTAACATAGTTCAAGTATTTCTCCTTGTTTCTATGCTGTTTCTTTGGGGATCTCTACTTTTGCTACTCAAATAGTCAAACAGAGGCATCTGAGAGCTTGTTAAAAATGAAGGCTCCAAGGCCCCACCCCAGACCTACTGAAACAGAATCTACATTTTAACAAAGTCTCCAGCTGAGATGCACATTAACATTTGAGAGGCTGTGGTTTATAAAAGAACAAGTTCTCCTTTTTGCTAGATGTTCTTTTTCATAGATCTGGAGTAGTTAACAGCCAGGATCATTTTTTCTTTTTATGAAACTTTCAGGTGATCCTGATGTAAGAGATTTATAAAATACATTTTGAGAAAAATCAATTTAGGCTTAGCTGAGTATGTCTGAATCTCCAGTTTTGACACTTAGTACTAGTTGCATGGCTCTGTGAAAACTACTTCTCCAAAATTCATTTCTTCCAACCATGGTGAAGTTACTACCTATTTCTATTTCACGGGTTTATAAGGTTGTATCAGATAGTGTACAAAATACCTCACTGTTAACTGCAAAGGAGACTAAAACAAATGCAAAGTTGAAACATATTAGGAACATAATAAAATGTGTTGATTAATATGATGAATGTGTAAATGAATACTATTCAACTCTAATGCAATAAGAAGAAATAACAAAAAGGAATGATATTAGGTTATGGGAAAATACTGCCAAAGGCTGACACAGTCTCTGCTGGTTTGGACTATTGCCTTCACTTTTGGTTGTTTGTTGTTTGTATTTGATATCTCTCCACCAAGTCCAAGAGCAAAAAGGCTAAGAATGGTTGAGAGTATCTTTTCTTATAGGGCTATTTAAAATAGTCATGACTTTCAATCACATAAACGTAATATTAAAAATGTCAATGGCAAAAAATAATTCAATATAAACACAAAGTAAAAATCTTCCTTCCCCAAACATCTCATGCTCAGTCTCACTCCCCACTTTCAATCATTTATGTTTCCAGGTTTTCTGTTATTTTCCACCACAGCATAATTTTAAATAGTGCAAGATGAGAAAATTAGTACAACTATACTTCCTTCTACTTGCTATCCTCCTCTCCTTCTCTCAGCTTCTATTATCTAAATTTTAATAAAAACTATAGTTTGTTCTGTAACTATATCTAGATTTTCCTTGTATTTCCTATAGATTACAATTTTTAAAAATAAGAACATTTAAAATGCTATAAAATTACTGTTGTTTTGCAGAACCAAGAAAAAATATTGAACAAACGCAGAAGACAGATTTCCTTGCCATTAAAACTGCTTTTTAGTAAAGCAGTTGAATTTGATAACCCAGAAAAAGAATTCTAAGGTGACTACCAGAAAAAGAGTAAACTTTTTCAAAACATTCTGACCTATTTAACAAAATTCAGCAATGTGATAGATGGTATTGAGAGATAGGTGGACAGATGGGTAAATGGGATGGAGGAAGAAAGGACATTTTTAAGGAAATTCTCAACTCATCTATCTGTAGTCAATTCTGAAAAGATAATAAAACCACATATTTATACCAAAAGAACGTACAATTATGGGCTACATATATGTAAACATCAAGACACTTTCATTACGAAATATCAAAATTGTTTTGGAAGTGAATGGACCCTTGACCAAAAAACTGTTAATAATTTTATTAACTTAAATAAGTATTACAATAAAAAATTAGGAAGAGAAACAAAAGATCTGTTTTTTTATAGGGTCCAAATAGTGTTATATCTACATTTTTAGAATGACTACATTAGCATTTTCATCACTGAACTTGAATAAATGGACTCATTTAAATAATTAGCACTTAGAAGGCACACTAACCATGGTCACACAGAAAAATTTCATAAATGATAAAACATTAAAGAAATCAGGATTTATTTTTAGAGCAAGTCCTCTGGATACTTTTGAAATGCATCAAGCCCTAGTGACAACGTTGGACATACTGAAAACAATTGTCTTTCTGTATCCTACACTGTACTTTGCAGTGAATTCCTGACTTTGATATTGTGAATAGTTTCAGATATGCAGCACATACTTTATTATTGGAGATATTTTTTAAAGTAGCCTCAAGTGCGGTAAACAGAACAGCCCCCCAAGGATATCTACTCAGTAATCTCTGGAACCTGTAAATATGTTACATACATAGCAAATGGAACTTTGCAAGTATAATTAAGGTTACGGAATTTAAAATAGGAAGAATATCCTGGATTATGGGTCTAATCACCTGAGGCCTTAAAAGTAGCAACATTTCTCCAGCTGGAGTCTCAGAGTTGCAGCAGAAGGAAAAGTAAGGAGATCTGAAGCAAGGGAAGGAACTGATCAGACCATTGTTGGTTTGAAGACAGATGGGGAAAAATTAGGATGAATGCAGCCCACTTAAGGTATTGAAAAGTTGCCCACCATAGCCAGTAAGAAAGCTGGGACTTCAGTTCCACAACCGCAAGGATTGAATTCAGCCAACAAGTGGAATGAGCTTGGAAAGGGATTTGTCCCCAGAACTGTCAGAAAAGAACGTAGCCTTTGCTGACACCTTAATTGTAGCTCTGTAAGAGTCTAAGCAAAAGACCCAGTTGGCTCAAGGTCTACCTGAACTTCTGACCCACAGAATTGTGAGATAATAAATGTGTTAAGCCACTAAATTTGTGATCACGTGTTACAGCAGCAAAAGGAAAACTAATACGATATGTTCCTTTCCTCCTTTGCATAGAGAAAGTTCTACACATTATGCTCCTATTTTGAATATACCCATTTTCCATGATAAATTGAGCCTGGCTAAATTAAATGAATATTAAGAACTATTCAAATCCAAGTGTATTAGTCTGCTCTCATACTGATATGAAGAAATATCTGAATCTGGGTAATTTACAAAGGAAAGAAGTTTAAATGACTCACAGTCCCACATTGCTGGGGAGGCCTCAGGAAATTTACTATCATGGCGGAAGGCAAAAGAGAAGCAGGTAACTTCTTCACAGGTGGCAGGACAGAGTGAGGGCAAGCAGGGGAAATGCCAGATGCTTATGAAACCATCAGATCTCATGAGAACTCTCTCATTATGACAAGAACAGCATGGGGGAAACCACTCCCATGATCCAATTACCTCAACCTGGTCCCACCCTTGACATGTGGGGATTATTGGGATTATAATTTGAGGTGAGATTTGGGGGGGGACACAGAGCTATTATTTCTGGTTTCACAAAACAAACACTTGGACCAGAATTTATTCTGTCCTCAAATGGAAAAGCAACTAACCTTGATATGTCTGCTATATGTTAGATAACAAATTAGGAAATTTGTAAATAATATTTTATGTAAAGTTCACCATGTTCCAATTAAATGTTATTACCCTAAACCTGAGTTAATCTAACTACAGGGTAATAGTTGTTTATATGAGAATTGGTCTAGAAGGCACGAAAAGAGAAGTATAAATGAGTTCTTGTTATGACAAAAAAAAAAAACCTAGAAATTTCTGAGTTAGGTGCATTAGTACCCTTTATAAAGAATGAAGAATCCCTATTTAAAAAATGTAGTAGTTTTTGATTAAAACTGTTACATCTCTGTTGCTCCTGCCATCCTGGTACTGCTGCTCTTATTGCAACTGCCAGAGCTTCCACACACTAACATCACTTCCACTGCTACGCACTACCCTACTACAAGGCTCAGTTGAAACTCAGCCTTGGTCTTCAGAAGCCCTGTTTTGGATGCTGTTCTATGGGTCCTACACTGGCTGTTCAAAATGCTTTGTTCTCTTTCATCCCATTTTCTTCTTTTCTTGTCTGAACTCAGCAGTTAAAGGAAGGCTATATCTGGTCTGTCTGGAGAGATTGAGATGGAAATGTAACTTTCCAGTGTTTTTTTCCATTTCTGCACATAACAGTGTGAAATACCTGAATCTGAAGGTTTAGCACTTTTTTTGTAATTTCTCTTGGCTATGAATGTGGGTCTCATTTACTTTTCAAAAATAAAGATTTGAGACACAGGGAGGTTCAGTGGGTTGAGGTAACTTGAAACCCAAACTTCAAACACTGCGAGCAAATGCATTTTCTGTCTCAAGTTTCACAAAAGAGCCTTACTGTGCTTATATCTCACCATAAAAATCTAAACATTTGCTTTTAAAGACACTTCAGTTAATTAAAAATATATAAGGTTGAAATAGTATTAAAAGTGATATATCAGTATATGAGTATATCAATTTAGAGTGCTGGTTAATGTGAGGGTTCAGAAAACAGACAACCTTGGGTAGAATTGGAACTCTGCCATATACTATCTTTGCAAACTAGAGAAGGTGAGTTAATCCCTCTATGTCAGTTTCCTTATCTGTAAAAGGGGAATAATAATAGTACCTCTAGTCATAGAATGGTGGTTCAGATTAAGTTTGTTATATATGTAAAGTCCTTAAAACTATGCCTGGAGTTCAGCAAGCTCTTAAACATGAGCTATCAATTCTGGTTCTGATTCTAGTCACTAAAGAGTCAGCAGTGCAGGGGTGGGTGGGGAGTTCTAAATAATTGTATTAAAGAAAGCATGATGAAAAGATGAAAGTTAATTCTTAAAGCCTATGTCACAGGATGATATGAGAAATACATGTGAATATAACACGGACTGTGACAATATATAAAGTAATTAGAAAATATTATATGTGTAAGGGCTCAGAAAATGTATCACCACTCAAATATCTTTCTTAAAATGCTTACTTAGAAATACATTCCTTCAGGCAAAGTGATGAAATCAAATGTAAAATATAAAAATGGACAAATGGTGACTACAAGAATGATAGAATCATTCAAATTAAACATATTAATAGCATTTAAATAATTGCTAATAGCTTAATTTCAAATCTGAATGCAACTTTAGACTGGATTTTGCAGTAAAAATACCGTATAAAAGTTTTTAATAATAAATAACACTTTATGTTAATACAAATTGGAAAGTCCAGTGTGGGGAAAAGAGCAAGGACAGAGAAGTTTTCAATTCTTCCTCTTTATATGTTGGACCAGAAAATGGAATGATTACTTTCCTGATTATACCAAATAAAGAAATATGGATGATGTTTTTTTTTAAAAAAAAAAACACTCACACACACAACAGGTTCCACTAGTTTAGTTACAAACAATGTGTATTTCTTACATATACTGCAGAAGAGAAAAGGCAACAAAACCCATTTCAACAGCCAAAGCAAAAAAGCAAAATAATATCAAGGAAGGAAAAAGAGGAAATAAAAAATTAATGACATAGATAATTGCTCATGATATGTTAAGTGAAAATGCAGTGTATAAAATTACATATAGTATGCTTCTAATTTTGAGAATAGCATCTTTCTCTTAGTGTAAAAGATGATAAAGACCATCGACCTAAATTGAACTTTAAGTAATTATAGATGCAGAAACTTGAATATTTTCTACAAAGCACATAAAAAAAGCAGTACAAGGAAACAACTTCCAAGAACAGACCCAAAATTAAACACAGTCAATATGTAATTCAAAGTAGAAAATCACCAAAATAGGTATTATAAACTGTGTTGAAAATTAACTTAGAGCAGACCAGTAAAAAGCAAACAACTTTCTTAGTTACGTCTGGCCTTGTATTTTTGATAAATTTATTACTGAAATATTTTATAAATTAATACAACAATCTTTTATTGTCTCTATATAGTAGAAATATATATATTATGGTTAAGTTTATGATGGTAAAGTACATAAAATTCCAGTTTTAAAGTGTGAGACATAGTTCTTAAGAATATCTCTCTTTTTAGGTTTTAGGTTAAATAACTTCTCCAGAAATATAAAGCAACTAGTACGCATCAAGTGTTTAATCCTTGTTCTTGACTTTCTTTGACTCTAAAATCTGAAATGCTTTAAGGAAGATTGCGTTTTAAAAGTGCAATGGATGTAAATTTTCAGTTATGCAGTATGAATAAGTTCAAGAGATCTGCTGTACACCACTGAGCCTACAGTTAATACTTTATTGTGCACTTAAAATTTTGTTAAGAGGGTAGATCTCATGTTAAGTGTTCTTACCACAATAAAAAATAATAAAATAAAGTGAGGGAATCTTAAATTTAAATCTTGTCTCTGACACTTACCAGTAATGTGAGAATAGGAAACATACTTTTCTGAGATTTTATCTATATATAAAATGGAATTAAAGAGATTGCTTTTACAACTCTTATGAAGATAAAACAAAATATTTAAAGAGGCAATGAATATATTGATCAACAGATGCTTCTTCCTATTCTACTACACTGAGTTCTTTGCTCTTATTCATTTTCTGTCATACTTCTATCATTGTCATATTTCTATCACATAGAAGTGTAAATATTGGTTTAATCATCAGTCACCTCAAATAAGCTAAGCATTCCTGAAAGGGAGAAGCATTTTTCATCGTCTTTTTTTGTTTCTATAAGCCATCAGGATAAGCTACATTTTATCCTGTAACCTACATGTTACACTGCCACCAGGATAACCTACATGTCTATCTTTTGTATTCTCATAAACTAGATAACGTGCCTGCTACATACATATTTTATTTAAAACTTCTGATTTGAGGGCTGTGTCTTCTGAAAATGTGTAAGACCAATGAGCACAGGAATGCAGAAGATAATCAGCACATGTCCCAGATAATCATGGTCTCATATTACCACTGTTTCCTATTTCAGGGTGCATACTGTGCCCAAATCTGAGAATGCTGTGGTGAAAGTGATAGGTGCTGTGGAGCTCACAGTTGGAGTTTGTCTCTAACCCCAGGTGAACCTCTTCAAACACCTAACAATTGTTGAGTCTAGATAAAGGCTCACACAGCACTGTGTTTGTAGTTTGGGAAGATATGCACATATAAGGAAAAAATCTCTTTGCTCTGAGAGATTACATTGCATTTGCAGAAAAAAAAATGCATACAATGACACTAAGCAAGCCATCATTAATGACCAGTTTAGACTTGTATTTTAAGTTATGTGACAGAATAGAAGAATACAAAGGGGGAGAGAGGCAGATTAGAGGTCAGGCTTGAAGACATAATAAGAAGCTTAATCATTTATTTTCCAGATTAGCATTTTACAAATGTAATTCTATGAATTACCTAAGGTGATTGTTAAAACTATGAAATCAAAATTTCCAGAGAAGATGTCATTGTCAACAAGCACTTTGAGCAATTCTCCTTTTCAGTCAAGCTTGTGAAAACTTCTCTAGGTGATTGGGAGCCACGGAAAGTTATTTTTTAACATCTTAATTGAAAAATAATTTACATATCACAAAATTCCTTTGTGTTTAGTGTAGAATGCTATGATTTTAATAAATGTATAGAGGTGTGTAATCATCACAACAATCCACTTTTAAGACTCCCAAAAAGATCCCTACCCATTTGCTGTCACTTCCTATGCCCACCTCCAGCCGTAGGCAAACTTTAATCTCCTTTCCATCTTATAGCTCTGACTTTTCTGGGTATTTCATGAATAAGGAATCATGTAATATGTAATCTTTTATGATGGGCTTCCTTCATTTAGCATGATGATTTTTAAAGTTTCATTCTTGTTGTAGTGCTGATAGTTTGTTACTTATTGCTGAATAGCATTTCATTGCATGAATACACAATATTTTCTTCACCACCTGAGGGATATTTGTTATTATGAATAATGCTGCTATGAACATTTGTGAACAGGATATACGTGAACATATGTTTTCATTTCCCTTGGTTAGATTTCTAGGAGTAAATTTTTTTAATTAAATAAACTACTAGATTATTTTTATGGTAGTTGTACCATATTACATGCCAATTAGCAATGTATGAAAGTTCTTAATTCACCACAGTGTCTCTAATTCTG
This sequence comes from Pan troglodytes, assembly GCF_028858775.2. Classification (NCBI taxonomy): domain Eukaryota; kingdom Metazoa; phylum Chordata; class Mammalia; order Primates; family Hominidae; genus Pan; species Pan troglodytes. Next base: position 88,534,844 of record NC_072408.2, read on the forward strand.
GGTATTATCTTTTGATTATAAAAATTCTAGATGGTGTGAAATGTGGTTTTAATTTGAAATTCCTAATGACTACAGAGATTGAGCATATCTTCATCTGCTTATTGACATCTATTTACCATCACTGGTGAAATGTCTATGCAAATTGTTTACCCATTTTTTAATTGGGTTTTCCTCTTCTTATTGACTTGTGAGAGTTCTTTATAAATTCAGAATATATGTCCTTTAACAGAGATATGTTTTGAAAGCATTTTCTCCTAGTTATCTTAGTATTTTTCATTTTCTTACTATTTTGAAGTATAAGTTTTTTTTTATTTTGATGAAGTTCAATTTATAATTTTTTTTGTGGATTGTACTTTTAGTGCCATGTTTAAGAAATATTTGCCTAATCCAAGGTTTCAACAATGTTTTCCTATTATTTTCTTCTGAAGAGTGTATCGTTTTGCTCTTACATATTGGTCTATGGGCCACTTTGAGTCAATTTTTGTGTATGATGTTTGGTAAGGTTCTAAATTAGTCTTTGTGCATTTGAATAGCCAATCATCCTAGGCTAATTTGTTGAAAAGACTATCTTCTCCACATTGAATTGGTATATTTGTTGAAAATCAATTGACCATAAATCTACGGGGTTATTCTTGTACTCTCTATCATTATACTTGCTCTATATGTCTATCCTTAAACTAACCTGATTACTGTCCTTTTAGAGTAAGTTTTGAAATCAGTAAATGTTAAATTCTCCAATTTTGTTAATGTTTTTCAAGATTGTTTTAATTATCCTTGGTCCTTTGTCTTTCTATATAAATATTAAAATCACCTTATCCCTTCCTGTATAAAAGCCTGCTGACATTTTAATAGAACTGTGTTGAATTTATAGACAAATTTGGGCACATATGACATCTTAATAATATTGAATATTTTAAAACATGAATGTCTCTACATTTGTTTAGATATTTTTACATTTCTCTTAAAGTCTTCACTATACAAGCCTTGCATGTATTTTGTTTAATTTACTCTTAAGTATTTCATTATTTTAGATGCTATTATAGATGGAGTTGTTTTAACTTCATTTTTTATCATTCTTCGATACTGTACCAAAGTACAATTTATTTATGTATGTTTATCTTTTATCCTGTGACCTTGCTGAATTGGTTTATTCATTCTGTTGGGTTTATTTGTGGACATAGACGCATTTTAATAAAGGCAGTAACACAGTCAGATTTTAATAAAGGCAGTAGCACAGTCAGATCTGTATTTTAAACAGATAACTCTGCAGCTGTGAAGGGGATGCATTTGAAGGAGGAAACGCCGGAGGAAGGAAGAGTTTTTCAACACCGTTGGGACAATTACTGACATCTAGAATACTCAAAGGAATATATAACAAGACTAGGAGTACACCAGAAAAAAAACTGAAAATGGTAACTGCTTATTTTGTCATAGAAATGGACATGTTTATTTTAAGAAAATCATTTTAAGCTATCTTTTCTTTGTTTTTTAGACAAAGTCTCTGTCTGTCACCCAGGTTGGAGTGCAGTGGTGTGATCAGTTCACTGTAACCTCAAACTCCTGGACCCAAGGGATTCTCTTGCCTCTGCCTCCCCAGCAGCTGGGACTACAGACATGTACCACCACACTTGGCTCATTTAAAAAATAATTTGTAGAGAAGGGGGTCTCACTTTGTTGCCCATGCTGGTATCAGGCTACTACATTTATCATGCTTATTAAAGTTGCGGACTTCTTCCAGGAATGGCAGACTGTGTAATTTGGACCAGCTCTATTGATAAGAACAACTAGAAAAATTGGGTAATTTTTTAAACAAATTTTAATTCACTTTTGAAGTGAATTAATAAAGGCAAAAAAAAACAGTGAAGATTTTAGAGTTTGGGATCTAGGGAAAACTAAGCCCTCAGGCATTTGGACCTGCTTTTTCCCTAGTTGTGGAAAAAGGAGAGGCTGGCTCAGCACATTTGGCAACTTCACAAGGCTGAAGAGATGGGAATTGAGATCAAGTCCTTTCAAGATGCAGTAGCCTTAATGAATCTTCCTCACTTGGAGGTGAGACTCCTAAGAACTGTACCCTAGAAGAAATAATCTCTGGATGACAGATCTTCCCAGGGATTATCTGGATTGAGGTAATTAAGATCACTGTTTTTCCAGACATCTGGCCAAAAAAAATAAATGTTCCCTCTAGATGAAGATAATATTCTCCTAGAACTAAAATGACTTCCACTGATGATTTTACAAATGAGATGACTGTCACACAGTCAAAAATAACAATGTACATGATATAACTTGACAAAAATGAATAATAATTCACCAAAAGACAAATGAAACAGATAAAAGGAATTCCTCATATTCAACTTATCAGAAAGACTTAAAATGGCCATGTTTCAACTGTTAAACAAAATTAAAAACAAAACAAATGGAAAAGAATGTTTAAAGATAGTAATCACAACAAAAGATTAAATATATAGATTCAACAGCAAATTAGAAACAGCAGAGAAAATTAGTGAACTAAAATGTCAATACAAAAATAAAATTCCAAATGAATCACAGAGCAATAAGGGGATGGAAAATATAGAAGAAAAAGAGGAATAGAAAATAAAGTGAGAACTAGCATATAGGAAGTGGCATTCCAAAATGAGGGGGGAAACAGAATGTGATGAGGCAGTATTTACTGAACAAAAGTAAATATTTTTCCAAACCAATAAATGGCAGTAAGTCACAATGTTAATAATCTCTATGGACACTAAGAAGAAAAAAAGGAAAATAAAAACAAATACGTTTTAAGTACATTATAGTAAAACTTCTTGTAAAGAAAACTCTCTAAAGCAGCCAAAAAGATTTAAAAAAAAAAAAGGACAGTTTACTCTCAAAGAGGAAACAATTAAATTGACAACTGACTTCTCAACAGCAACAATGAAAGTCAGAATAAAATAATATGTCTTAGTGCCAAGTGAAAATAACCACTAACGTAAAATTCTATCTCCAGTAGAAATACCTTTCAGGAATAAAGGTGAAGTAAAGATATTTTCTGAAAAACTTAAACCAGAAAAATTACTCATCTGCAGACGTACAGTAAAAGAAATATTCAAGTTTATTTTTCAAGTAGAAGAAAAATGATCCCAGATGAAAAACCAGAAAGAATGAGATCCAGAAAGAATAATTGGTAACATAAATGGTATACGTGTGAATAAATCTAAAGGAATATTGCCTGATAAAAATATAATAATATATTTCACATCCTACACATGGAAGTATAAGGCAGGGAAAGTATACATTAACATTACACTTTGCTAAGGATGCACATTGTAATTTGTAGGTTAACAAAAGAATAGCAAGAGTGTAAAACTTCTAGATAACAGAGGAAAAAAATGCAATTCAAATGGTGGCATGAAAGGTTGATTTAAAAAAAAAACAGAATAGATAGGAAAAATAGAAATCCCTTGGTAAAATAGTAGACTAAATACAAATATACAAGTATTTACAGTAATTATAAAGATACCAAATAATTTAAAGAGAAAGATTATCAGTCTGCATACAAATAAAATTCAGAAATTGTTTATTATTTGTGGGAAACATATATAAGAACACAGACACATTGAAAGTAGAAATATAGAAATGGCACACAATGCAAACATTAACAGAAAAGAAATCTGCTCTAATACTATTACTACTAGTAATAAAATCAGATTAAATAGAATTCAAGGGAAAATACCAGTCCAGAAATAAATGGGTCACTTCATGATGATAAAAGGCTCAACTGGTCACGAAGTTATACATATGATACAGTCAAATAAAACTGATAGCAGCCTCAAAATATATGCTAAAAATAAAAGAATTGCAAGAAGTAGAAACTCTATAATTATAGCGTGAGACAATAAAACTTGTTATTATTCTAACACAGAACTTTAGATGTGGAAATGCAAAATGAAGTTACATTTTTTAAAAAACAAATTAAATATATTTGACAGTTACTACAACTTATGATTTCAGAAGTCACATTTTCTATAAAAGGAATACTAGCTGAAGAGATTTTCTAACTCAAGCAACATCAACTGCCACAGATTATTTGTCCAGATGGAATATAGTTCATAGTACTGTATTCTGATAGCATGATGGATCAGACAATTGGCTAACATAACTTTTAAATAACCTTTTTATAAGCATTTTAAAATAAACTTTTCTATATACAAAATTAACAAAGATAATATAATTTTGATATTTAGAACTGATTTTATCTCCTTTATCTTAGAAATAGATCATGAAATAATATTCTTATCATGGAAAACTTTCAATTCAATTACCAATTTTTAAAAAAAACTTGGTCAATTAATCTATTATCGATCAGCAACATATCAATGCATCTTATAAACTCTTATAAGAATAAAAAATTTTGAACTATATCACGTATCTTAATTGAAGCAGATTACACTAAAAGTGGACATAAAAAGAGAAAATCATAGGTAAGAATAATACATGAAAATTAATTTACCGTACATAGAACAAGATAGTGTCAAATTCTAATCACATAAATTCCTAAACAATTTCTTCCAGGTAACATCAATATTAACATGGGCTTACAGATTTAAAAAAGAAAAAAACAAAAACAAAAACCTCTTCAAAACAGAAACCTTCTTCTGGCAAATATCTTAGGAATAACTATTAGTCTTTGTACTTGCCTGGAAGACAACCTGGGGCTTCTTGACCTAGGAGGGAAAGCAGAGCTGGGAGCCAAGAGCAATGAGATTTCATTTTCTTCCTGTAGCACCTATTGCAAGTTCCAGGGCCAACAATCTCACTTTTTGAAAAGCAAAAATGATTTAAAATATTCATTTTGGGGGAAATTTGTTCTAATTCAAGGCCCAAGGAAGAAATTGCCAGTCATTCAGAATCTTACTCAATAAATTTAATCATATTTGAGAGAGAATAGTAGAGCCTTATTATGAGTATTTTTTAAATTATCAGTGTCACAAATAAAACTCTGATTGCAATGTAAATTGTAACTTAAAATTCAAGCCCTATGTACGTTTGGCCTATGAATCTTTTCTTAAATAACTTGTTATGACTCTTAAGTAATCAAACAGCAAGTATTAAGGGTTTACTAAGAGCCAGGCAGCCTTAGCTAATTCAGAGATACTATTTTGTAAACTAATTTAATTGCAGAGATCAATGCAAAGGTGTGTGATCTACTTAGAGTGTGATAGTCATGTTTTAAAAGAAGATGTCCACAACCACAGTTCTAAACTCTCCTTTTCACAAACTGAGGAATCGTGATGGTTGTTGCTACCTTACCCTCGAGCTGTAAAGCTCTGAAGTGAACTATTCAGGAAAAGTAAATAGTGTGAATTTCAGTGTTTCTGTTACTGCATATAGAATTTCTCATCAAAGATTCATAAAAATAAATGAATCATAAACATGCTAATATTAAGTACAACAAATTAGACTATAAATTTTAGCAAAAAATCTCAGGTTAAATAGAAACTCATCTTGATAATACTAATGACTATTTTTCTGTTGGTATCATTCCTTCTGACAGAATAACAATAAGAGCAGGCCAAAAAAAAATAGAATAATTCAAATATAAACTATTCCAAAGTGAAAAACTAATCAAAATATTCTACTGCTCATTTTGTCCTTCCACAAACTGAAAGTCGGATATAGATAATAAATAGTGGTAGCAGTATTATGAAGTCATATAACTATTCATACACTTTTTTTGTGTCAAAAGTGGCTTAGTTTAAGAAATAAATTCCTTAGTGAAAAAACATGAAGAATGTGAAAAAAATGGAATTTCAAATCCACAGAAATTGTGTCAATATCTCTTAAAAATTCCTTCAAAGCAAATCATATACATTCTGACCTCAGTGCTATGATTTTAATATATTCAAAATGTCACCACCACCTCTTGATTTAAAACCCACTTCATTCTTGAAGGGGATTTGAGGTGCAGCATTAATGCTGGTCTCATACATAATGACACTCGTGTTGTAGACACTTGAGCCATAAGGCTCGATGAATTATATTTGTTTTCTTGTTTTCATTAAGATTTTTAATATATGATAGTTTTTTTTTATGATTGCATGATTTGCTAAACAAGCATAGAGTAGATATGGAGAATGTACACAACAAGAAAAAGAATAATCTTTGTTTTCATTTATTTAGTATTTTTTTAACTCCAGCTAAATGCTAGATATTGCAGACAGAAAATACAGCTATGAACCAAATATAAAAGAATCCCCTGACTCAAGCTTGTCCAACCTGGGGCCCACAGGCCACACGTGGCTCAGGATGGCTTTGAAGGCAGCCCAACATAAATTCGTAAACTTTCTTAAAACATTATGAGATTTTTTTGGTGATTTTTTTTTTTTTAGCTCATCAGCTATCATTAGTATTATTGCATTTTATGTGTGGCCCAAGACAATTCATCCTTCCAATGTGGCCCAGGGAAGCCAAAAGATTGGACACCCCTGCCTGACCTCAGAGAGCATAGAGCCCAATGGAGGAAGAAAGAGAAAAGTAAGATAAAGAAATAAAATATACACTATACTAGGTGGTTATAAGTGCTTTGGAGGAAAAGTAGAGAAGAGAGGTTGGGTATATGAGGAAGAGGGATGTAATAATTTCATAAATTTAAGCAGGATGATCAGGCATGGCCTTACTAAGTAAATATTTGAGTAAAGACCTGAAAAGGTAAAGAAAGCAAGCCATATGGTTATTTAGGGGACAACTTTTCCAAGCCTAGAGAGCAGCTGCAGCAGTCCCTAAGGCAGTTGAATCCCTGACCCGTTGGACAGCAAGAACACCAGGATGGTGGGATAGAATGAGTGAGCTGGAAAACAGTAAGATATGTTATCAGATAGGTAAAGGGGAATTGCAAATGTTAACATTGTAGGCCTGGTTAAAGACCTAGGCTTTTCCATTAAGACGTTAAGTTATTTCAGAGATTTGAGCAGATATGAAACAAACTCTGACTTACTTTTTATCCGAATCAGAATCTCTTTTATGGCTCTGAATTATATCGATGAGCTACAAGGACACAAGCAAGGAGAACAGTTAGGAAAATTTCATCTAATTCGGGTAAGAGATGGTGACTCTGACTAGGATGGAGTTGCAGAGGTACTTATAGTGGTTCAATTCTGCACATACTTTGCAGGAAACACTGAGAGACTGCTGCTAGATTGCACAGAGAATATGGAAGAAATAAAACACTGAAGTTTTGGGCCTAAGCCAATGGAAGATTGATGTTGCTATTAATTGAGATGTCAAAGACTAAGTGAAGATCATGAACTCAGTTTTGTACACGTTAAGTTTCTACATTAGACAATAAGTGTCTGAAAGTTGAAAGAATGTCTGGAGAAGAGGTGAAAATTCTGAAGTCATCAACATTTAGATGATATTTAAAGCCAGCAGATGGATGACATTATCAATAGTGTCAATAGAGATAGAAAAAGGCAAGGTTCAGGATCCTGGCCCTGGAGTAATCAAGCATTAAGATGCCAGGAAGATGGCAAGTGAACGATAATAAAGACTGAAAAGTGGCCAAAAACAAAGGAGGAAAACCAGGCAAGTGGGCTATCCTAATGCCAAATGAGGTAAGTGTCTCAAGAAAGAAGGGGGATCCACTGTCTAAAGTTGCTGATAAAGTAAGCATGAATAAAGACTGAGAAGTGACCGTTGCATTTAGCAATGTGGGAGATATTGCTAATCTTCACAGAGCAGTTTAGATGAAGTTGATCTAAATTCATGTTCTCTTAAATCCACTCCACTCAGGGTGAATTCAGGCTGAATGCCTGAATCCAGGAGTTGATTCAAGAGAAAATTTGGGGAGAAAAATAAGAACAGATGTAGCCAATTAAAAAAACAAACAAGGCTGGGCATGGTGGCTCACGCCTGTAATCCCAGGATTTGGGGAGGCCAAGGTGGGTGGATCACGAGGTCAGGAGATGGAGATCATCCTGGCTAACACAGTGAAACCCCGTCTCTACTAAAAATGCAAAAATTAGCTGGGCATGGTGGCACATGCCTGTTGCCCCAGCTACTGGGGAGGCTGAGGCAGGAGAATCATTTGAACCCGGGAGGTGGAGGTTGCAGTGAGCCGAGATTGTGCCACTGCACTCCGGGCCACAGAGTGAGACTCCGTCTCAAAAAAAAAAAAAAAAAACTTTTGCTGTAAAGGAAAAGATAAATGGTGGGGTGGCATCTTGGTAGAGTGGTGGGGGGGTGTTAATAGCTTTTTTTTAAAAAAATAAGAGAAATGTAAGTACATATTTTAATGCTTTCAGTTATAATTTATTAGAGATGGACCGATTCATAATGTAGGAAAAATAATGCAAACGTTTTGTCCAGGAATAGCAAGGGGGGATGAGATCTAGAACAAAAGGGAAAAAGTTGACCTTTTCTAGGAACATGTACAGTTCATCACAGTAGAGGATAAAAGGCAATAAGATCACTAAAAATAACAGCCAGTTTCACTGAATTTACAAATACATGTGACAGTCAGCAGAATTTAGGCAGTGCCTTCTTATTTGCCATTATATATTCCTAGAAACCATAATTGACAAGATAAAATAAAATATAGATAGCAACTCTATGCCATAAGCATAGAACCTGACACAGAATAGGCCCTAAAGTATTTGTTGAATAAATAGTAATTATTTATGAAATGGTTATGATAAAATTAATACATCTAAAATGTTTGCCCTTCATAATCATTTAAAATTAGCAAAATAATACAACAGATTAGAGAGACTATAATTCTTTTGTATGTAAGACAATAGAAAATAGTAAATTCTTTTGTATGTATGTAAATAGAAACCTCAGAAGTTCAGTGGTTTTCCAATGTCACAGGGTTTAGCAAAAGTTGAAGCTGAAATCCAAGTGTTCTACTTTCTAGTTAAATACCCTTTCATGTAACCTACAGTTTCTGGCTGATAAAAAGGATCTTATAGTCTATAAAATATGCTCAGTGCATAAAAAGGTAAATTTATAGTATCATAAATATTAGACTGGGGATCCTTAAGTAATTAAATTCAGTATAATTATATGAATTCTAACAATCATTTCAAATTTCATTAATAATAATTTGTTTGCCTTACTAAAACTTAGAGGTAGTCATGAGAAATATGAGAAATGCTTCCTTTTTTTTTTTTTTTTTTTTTGAGACAAGAGTTTCACTCTTGTTGCCCAGGCTAAGTGCAATGGCACGATCTCAGCTCACTGCAACCTCCGACTCCGGAGTTCAAGCGATTCTCCTGCTTCAGTCTCTCAAGTAGCTGTGATTACAGGTGCCTGCTACTATGCCCCACTAATTTTTTTTGTATTTTCAGTAGAGACGTGGTTTCACCATGTTGGCCAGGCTGGTCTCAAACTCCTGACCTCAGGTGATCTACCCACCTTGGCCTCCCAAAGTGCTGGGATTACAGGCATGGGCCACTGCGCCCAGCCACAAGAAATGCTTTCTATTGTCCATGTCTTTTAAACAGGGTTTCCAGAGGACTTTAATACTTCTTTTAATCTAGATGAACATAACAAGATGAAGAAGAGGGCTCAGAGTATAAACAAAAGTATGTCATTAATGGGATCCTGGTGAATACCACTTACAAATTGTGTGGTGCTGAAGAAGTTACCTAACCTCTCTGTTCCTTAGTTTTATTATCTGCAAAATGGGAATAGTAATAATAACAGCCTCATTGGAATGTTCGGAATATTAATTGAGATGATACCTCTACCCAGTTTAATGTATAAGCTGAATTTAGTAACCATTTTATCTCCTCTGATTCCCTCAGGTTAAGAAATTAATATGAAACAAAATTTCAGACAGCCGTCCTAGCTTCTCTAGCATGATTAGACAATAAATTAATTATCTTTTGTTTTATAATGAAAATGTCTAGTCTAGACTAATGATTTTATAGTTTTGGTTTGAAATAGGATTATAAAAGAGACACAGCCCTAAGGTCCCATCTAACCTAAAGTTTCTCCCCTTACACTTGGTTCAGGCTTACTTCAAGCCCTGAAGTCTGCACTGGAGGGTAGGAGTCTGGTGGTCTCTCTTTATTCTCACTTCACCCACTCACAGCAACTGTTTCTGACCACTTCAGACTCAGGGCCTGTGAAAAGAAACTTGGAGGGGAAAGACCACAGTGGCATGTGGCTGACCCTTGTGTCACCACTGTCTGGGACTTCTGGAATGGCAAATGTGGAAGCAATGACCTTTTTTTCTTCTTCTTCTGGAGTGCATCTGTGGCATTCTCAAAGAACCCCTCTGTCTGTTCTCTTCTCTGGAATCAATCCTCCAAATTTGTTGCTCATAATTCACCACCTTGGAACCTGGGCTTCTGCGAGTATACTCACCTATGGGCTTAAGATAACCCTAAGCAAGCTCCCCTCATGAGGACCGCAGTTGCCCTTCAAACATTGCCAACCTTTTTCTTGACCTTGGAGAACTATGAGGACTTGCCTGCCTTGAAACTCCTTCATCTGCTGTATGGGCATCCACAGCCACTGTGGCTGCTTTTAGATTTTAGACTCTATATCCTTTACTCTCTAAAGGAAACTTGTTAAGCTCTCTGAATGTTTTTCCCGAAGCTCTTCTCACTTGGCTAAGGTGAGCAGGAACTGCTCTCATTTCTCACACATGGAGTGGTAGACTAGGTACAACAAACAAACAGCTTTCCAAAACAAAAGTATTTCTCTTTTAGCTTTTCCAACTCAATCTTTGTAGAGTCCGAATATGGAGTTTGAGTTAACACAAAACTTACTGGTTGGACTATATCTTAGCATCTCCTGCAAATAAAGTCTTGTGCCTCACTTAATTAGCTTCATCTCCAACAGAGAGAGAGGAAAACACTCCCACTTTAATATCTGGGTGCTTAAATAAAATACTGAATGGCATAGTGGGAGTGTTCAGAAATGTTAGCTATTACAATTAATCTTATCTTTGTTATTGAACACTTAAGAAGTAACTACATAAGGAACTGGCCACAAGAAAAAAATTGAGAGGAATAAAACAAAATATTTAAGAACTAAGAGAGTATGGTATCATGAAAGTTAAGGGGATAAGATTCATTTATCCATGTTTTTTGGAGAAGCACAGTGTCAAATAAAACAAACCTACTACAATTATTAATTGGTTATTGGTGATAGCGAACATTCTGAACAGGGAGTTAGAGGAAAAATCAGACTGCAGTATAGAAGTCGAAAAAATTGAGACAGTGAGAGCAAGTCTGGAGAATAAACTTGGAGAATAAGTTTATAGAAAAAGAAAAAATAAGTTGAAAACTAAAGGGAAACACAGAGTCAAGGGACTTTTTTGTTGTTAAGTGTACTTGTCATCATTTTAATTTTAAGAAATATATTTGAACATCTTGCAAAATAGCCAGCTTAGAGGAAAAGTAATTGAAGACACTAGAGACAGAGGGAAAAAATAATCAAAAGAGGAGGTAAAAGGGAGGGTTCAGGGATTTAGAGATAAGTATTCATATACCAGAAGGGCAATGCTTAAGACTGGAGAATGTAAGTAAATGAAGACAAGTATGGGTATAGATAAGTGTGTGAGAGGAAAATAATGAGCATTGAAGGACAACATACCTACTAGCCTAGAAAGGGAATGTTTATGGAGAATTAAGAGCATGGGAATTTCAACATGAAATAATTAATAGCATTGCTTAACACAAAGAATTCAAGGGACATGGAGAATATGAAAGCATCACTAGATTTGCAAAATATTGGTGACATATACGAGTGTACTTTATTTTAGGAAAACAATGATGATAGAAGCCTGATTGCAAGGGTTAAAAAAAGAAAAAGAAGCAATGAGCAATACAGAAAGCAAGCAGATATTTTATTTGGCCAAAAGAAAAAATAACTAGAAGAGAGAAATACACATTAAGAAAATAGGATGGCTATAACAGGAGGTAAAAGATGGAGCATGCTTCTCTTTGACAGGTAAGGGATAAAACAGTGTGCTGGTATTAGGTTTCACAGAAAACAAAGGAGCTCAATTCAGTTATAATCGCAGCACAATAGGAAGGGATGTTGTTTGATGTAATCAAGGGACATGTGTGACTGGCCATGGTGGAAGTGGAAAATTTAGGAAAATTTAGTTAAGAACTTTTTAAAAAGATAAATCAAAAGACCTTTAAAATTTGATAAAGATTGAAGAGAGTAAGGATTTTTAGTGCTCTCAATTTGCGCTAGTGTTCATTATTACCCAGTAAAATTGTGCAGTTAAGGTTGGCTAAAGATAATGATGACAATATCTACAATGATAATATCAGCAACAATAGCTACATTTAACATTTATTGAGCATGTACTACCTGTAAGGCATGGAATTATCATTTGACATATTCCAACTCATTTGTTCCTCATAACGATCTTATGAGGCAGTTTCTATCATTATTTGAAGTAAGCACTTTGACCAAGGTTATTGAGCTAGTAAGTAGCAAGTCCAATTATACCTAGGTAGTATGCATTCAGAATAAAAGTGCTGTCAGGGCATAATCTGTTGCTCTCTATAAGATTTACTCAAATAGTTTGAATTTTAGAATGTCAAAAGATATATATGTCCTCCATAAGTAGCCTCTTTTAATTTCTCATCAAGACGTACACCAGCACATCCCAAATTATACATATAAAAACCTGGTATTTTAAAATGCTCAGGGTTTCTGAAACACATTCTCATACCCCCTTTCAATCACTCTTAAGGGTAGATATTATTTACTCTTTTCAATTAAGGAAACAGAGTTTGAGAGAAATCAAGTGACTTTCCAATGGTCCTCCAGTTAACAAAGGAAGGAGCCCCAATTCAAATTCAGATCTTCTGACTCAAGTCCAAAGCCTTGGCCATTCAGGACATTACCCATCCCTGACCATTCTTTCTCTTCAATAGTCTTTATATTTCAATTATCTTTTCTAGTTTTCTGGTCACATTTCTATTTCAAATCTCCACACTTCACCAGAAGGTTATCACAATAAGCTTTCTCTAACATGAAAATGACCAAAATGACTCTTTTAGTAACATTTGTGTAGGTCAGTTGCAGTAATAATCCCAGTGTTTCATTTATCCTGTAGCCATACCCTTTGCCATTTAATTCTGTTCTGCTTTCTACTCTCTCTAGGTTTGGCCAAGGGACATTACCAAAAATGACTTAAGCAGAAGTTTAAGAAGCATCTGCTTATTCCCATTTGGCTCTTACTCCTCTTCCATGATCATGAGAACCTGCCAGGGCTAGCCCATTACAGGATTAGACACATGGCATAGAGGTGAATGGCCCCAGTTGGCTCAGCCAAGGCTGTCCTGGATCAGAATCAGACAACAGCCAATTGACATGAAGCTGACACAGCCAACATTCAGCTAGCCAGTGACATAAAGTTAGTCCAGCCAAGATCAGCCAATTCAAGATCGGCTGAATTCCACAAACTCATATTTTTGTATGTTATTGAGGTTTTTGTGTTGTTATATAGCATTATTTAAGCAATGGATAACTGATGAATATTATGTAATCCATCCAAAATCAAGATTGTAGAATAATTTTTATTCATGATCTGGTCATCAGTTCACCCCAAATTCTCCAGATTATACCACATAGAAATTCCTGTCTTTATTTTGCACCACACATAATAACAGCCTACGCTTCACAGCCACTATATAGAACTTCACTTTCATCCTATAACCTTTCATCAAACAAATCTTTTTTTCATTATCGATTGCTATTTAATCTTTTAAAACTAAACAAACAAGATTCCCCAAAGAGTCTTCTTTGTGCAAAGTAGGGACCCTAAGCCTAGCCTGGGAAGCACAGCATATGCTGAATTTTGGTTTCCCATATGTCCTTCAGCAAAGTTCTATCTGCACAACTTTACTGCCCCACATGGAATATCTCAGAATCTTTACCAATCGTTTCTCAAAAATAGCTCTTTAATATCACTTTCCACATGAAACTTTTTGTAGTGAATCACATATCAACTTCATAATTCAAATACTTTCAGTACTTCTATAATCTTCCAGTACTATATTTATTTGGGCCCATTTATGTATTTTTTCCAAGCAACTCTATTCCCTAAACTGTCTAAGAGCCAAACTTTTTTCCCCATCCCCTTTACAAACATATGTAGCTATTTAATAATGCACAGTGGACCCTCAGTGTATGCTAAAAAAGGTGATGAAAACAAATTTTAAACTTCTACATATGACATTTTGCAACAGGAAGCACATTCCCTTTACCTCTTCTCCAAACATTCTTAACAAATATATTAATAAGTGACAATTATTCCCCCATTCTCAAAAATGTGTAGGATTATTTTGTCAATATTCCTAGTAAATTACTCTAATTATCCTAATGATTATTCACATATATGTATAGAAATGATCATCTTTTAGCATTCTGGATAAAACAAATGCAAGTAATTCCATATTTAATTTTTTATACATTAATTAGTTTTTATTTGTCTCATATTCTTTAATCATCACAAGTTACCCTATGAGGTGTTAGTATTAAACACTTTTTGTAGCATGGAAATCTGAAGTTCTGACTCAAACTGGTGATGTGTAGTTGGGTCACAGTACAAATCTGATCTTCCTATTTCAAGTTTATTGTTCTTTCTACATCAAAATGCACATATATTTACTTCTGCATTTACTTTAAAAGCCTTTTTTATGGGCCTAGTACTTTGGCAGTTCAGAGGGTTTTGCATTATTGAGATCTGCTCCTTTTCTCAAGGAGCTTATAGTTTAGGTTGGGGAACAGGCACATAAACAGACAATTTAATTACAATATGATAAATGATAAGAGTAAGGCACACAGAACAAATGTACTTAGGGTTCAGAAAAGACTTCCTGAAAGAGATAAACTTTTGGCTGGGATGGGAAATTAACCAGACAAAGACATTGAGGAAAAACATTATAGGTAGAGAGATGAACATGAATGAAGGAAAAAGAATGGAGTTTGCTGGGACACACCAAACAGTGTCGTATTATTCAAGCATATAATGTGACATATTTACAACACCAGAAATGTTAGGAGATGCAGCAAAGAATTTCAGGGTCAGGTGCCAAGAAAAACAGAAGAGTAGAGAGATTTGAGAATTATTTAAGAGGTACAAAAAGTGTGGCCCACTGAGGACTGAATTTAGAGAAGGAAGAAAGCACCAACTATAAGGACCCTTAAGGTGCCTAAGTAAGGAGTTAGAGCACACTTAGGTTGTGAATTGGAGGTAGATGATGACTGGGTTTGGAGCATGTTGAATCTGAGGTTCTGTGGAACATAAAAATGGATCTGTGCATTAATAAGTTAGATAATTGAGGGCATAGCTTAGAAACGTCAGGCCTGGAGGTGTGGAATGATGTGAAATTATCAGCACTTTTTAAACGCAGATATACCCAAAGACATAATGAAAAACTAAACAATATGGCTATAAAATAATTTACATGGTTAAAATTGTTAAAAATTATTGTTGCATTCTTTTATAAAGAAATAATAGGAGAGAAAGTGACTAAAGTAAAGCTCCAATCACCAAGACCTAATAGCACTGAATAGGCAATTTAAGACATCTATGTCATAAAGTTTATCTCTGCTTTCAATTCTACCCTGTGTTTGCTGAAATAATTTTCATTTTTCTGTTACCCTAGTGGTTTTCAACTTTACATGCTTTATTTCTGCCCCAAAAGTCACATTTATGGTAGTTATTTTCACCTTCCAGCTAAATGTCAAGTGCAATGCCACCAAACAGTGGCACATTATTTACAAAATATTCATAAAGTTTCAACAATAGCAATTGATGAAGAATATTCCTCTATTACTTATAGAAAACTTATAGCCCTAAAGATACAGAGTAGGTTATTAAACACTTTCTTAAAAAAAAAAAAAGATGATTATCACTGTCTAAGGACCTGTGGATTTCTAGGGGTACTCAGATATTTATAATAGCAACATACAAATTGATATTGAAAAAGATATCCTCAAAGTATTTTTAATTTAGAATGGAACTATAGCCATCTAAATGTATAGGCTCATAATCCCTAATCTACAATTCCAAAATCCATACACTCTGAAATTGATATTTGATTTGTGAATATGTAATGAATTTGACGGGTGGGAAAATCAGACCTATACTTATCATGAGACTATTTACAGTCTTTTTTTTTTTTACCATGCAGTAGGAATATTCATAGAATTATCTTCAGAAAAATTTCAGAAATATTCAGAAATATGGGTGCTGCCCATAGTCCTTCAGGAGGATTGTTCTATAATATGCTACACACACACACACACACACACACACACACACATATACAGAGAGAGAGAGAGAGACAAGAAACAGAGAGTAAGAGAGAAAGAGAGAGAGAGAGAACCAGAAAACTTCTGAGCTCCAAAACATAACTGGCCCCAAGGGATTTAGATAAAAGGCTGGGCAGTATATTTAAAAATTAAAACTTAACATTTTAAAGGCAATCATAATTTAGATACTCCATACAATTGAATAGCTAGAAATAAAACATTTTCATTCTTGTACCTTTACAAAGAGATTTACCTCCACAATCAGTTACGTATAAAAATATTTTTCAGTTTTCTCCTTTTTTTCCTGAAGTATCTTGTTCTAGTGCTTTATTTTTACAACATTTTTAAGTAAAATAGTCACCTTTTTTTTTTACAGAAGAGGAAAAATTTAAAAATCCAAATTACTTTCAGATGTATTTTGGTAAGATTGGGATTTAAACTGAAAACTTCAAGCTTGAATAAAATCTAGAAAGACAAATGTAAGAGGGATTCATGCAGTCTTACATGTAGGATCAGAATCAACTTCCAAGAAGAGTGGAAGGGAAATGGGAACACACTGCAGCATCTATGCAAGTCAATTAGAAACTTCAGTTGACTGCTGTCCCAGTACACATTGAAGGTATGTTGAACTTGTCTCCAAATATAATAAAATCCTAGTGTAAACTAATGAAACACTCTATCCAGAAGAAGAAATGATTGCCCCATTTTCCACTTTTACAGTAGATAAGGAAGAGTGTGACTGGTTCTGGGACCACTTTAACAAGAGAATTAACTAACTCAAATAATCCTCCAAGAGAGTAAGCAGGATGGTGATAGTTCTAGAAATCACCTTATGAAGAGCAATTGCAAAGACTAAAATATTTTCCTTAAAAAATATAATATTTGGTGTAGCTATCTAGCTGCCTTTTGAAATGAGTCAAAACATTTTGTGTGATGACACAAACCAGGGTACCAAGAAGTGAGAGTTATTAAAAACATTATTTCATCTCAATATAAGATAAACTGCCTGAAAATGAAAAGGACTGGGATGGCAGTTATTCACACAGGGTTATGGGTTTACCTATCAGGATGTGACAGGGGATTCTTAGTGATCCTTTCCATTTTGAGAGTCATAAATACCTCTATGAGTTAATAGTACAGATAGCTTTAGAATTTTATCAACTTTGAATATATAGTTTTCAATATTTATAAAGATATCTTTGCTACAAGCCATAACTTTGTGGAGAGAATTCAACTCTTCAACATTTAGTACACTGTCTTTTAAGGAGAGGGCCAATCAACCTTGTATTTAAAAGAAAGTTTTAGTTTAATGGGGGTGACTATCAAAAATTCCATTCATTTTTATGTTTCTTCTCATACCTAAAAGAGGCACAATTATGCTTTTCATTTTTTTTTTTTTTTTGGAGGTGGAGTCTCTTTCTGTCCCAGGCTGGAGTGCAGTGGTGTGATCTTGGCTCACTGTAACCTCTGCCTCCTGGGTTCAAGCAATTCTCCTGTCTCAGCCTCCCCAGTAGCTGGGACTACAGGCGCATGCCACCACGCCCAGCTAATTTTTTGTATTTTAGTAGAGATGGGGTTTCACCATGTTGCCCAGGCTGGTCTCGAACTCCTGAGCTCAGGCAATCCACCCACCTCGGCCTCCCAAAGTGCTAGGATTGCAGGCCTGAGCCACTGCGGCCAGCCTATGAGTTTCTTAAACAAGTAAATTGACTTTCATCATTAACTTTGTATATAAATAGGCTGGCAGTTCTTAAAATATCTTAGGATTTTTTTTTTCTGTAAAATACAAGGATTGACAGAAATATATTTAAATATAGCTAACAACGTTAAGTTAGTGAGGCTTAACTTTTTCCCTTTCACCAATCTTCAAAATGTTTTAAAAATAAAAAGAAACCAGTTAAAGTGTTTTTTTTTTCCAAGGGAGAGGATAATATATTAGTAATTCCAAGAATTTTAAAGCAGATATTAGGCATTTAAAAAAAAAACAATAGTTGGACACGAGACTTCCAAAGTACGGTCATTTTCAAAGACCACACAACTGAAAATGAAAAATACATATTTCCAAATGTCAATATTGTGTTTAAAAGGTAAGAAAGATAAAACTATCTCCACATTCTGGTCATTAAAAGCTGATCCACAAGTGGTTTTCTACCCCACTAAAACACATAAATACAATTTTTAACAAAGACCGGATAAGAACTCTTGCTTCTCACACAAACCCCCAACCACCATCAGTAGTCCATGATTTTGTTTGAGGCAAGGTTTCAAGTGAACTAATCATCTATTCCTAAGTTGTTCTCACCAAAACGTGTGTATCACATATGTTAAGTGGAAAAGTAACATTAAGAATGGGAGTAAAGTGAATCTTATCAAATGTTGAATTACAATAGGAGAAACAAAGGCTACCAGGAAGCATACCTGTGGCAGGGCTGAATTGAGCTGTCTCTGGAGTGAGTCTCGGTCATAGATGACATCCTGAAGTCTTTGCTGGGCAAGTGAGAGGCTTTCCTGGGTCTCCCGAAGGGTGTCTAGAAGACGATCCCTTTCATCTAGCATATTCACCATCAGCTGCTCAAAATGGGAGTCTGAGTCCGAGCCACTGCTTTGGGACCCCCTTTGGCTCATTGGGGTGTCCTCATTAATCGTGGGCATCACTTCACACATCATTGCTTAAAGAAAGTAAGTGGGAAGGAGTCTTAGTAAAGAAATGATTTCCAATGATTTCATTTGGAGAGCAATTCACTAAATATTTTTCAGCTTATTAGCCTATTTGTCTCTATTTCCCCTACCTGTTGCCCCAAATCCAGCCAAGCAAAATGTTTTGACCTCAATGAAATATGATCCATTTACTTCCTTCAGCCTAAGTGCTTTCTCTTTCCACGATATCACATTTATCTCACCTCCCATATGCAACTTGGTTTCACCTGTTTCTCAAAATTGTTGTTCATGATTTATCCCACCTAATTCAATTTACATAAACATGTGATTTCTATTATTATTTCATCACCTTTCTTATCTGCAAGTTTACAAATCTCTTACAGCGAATACTTTTATGTTACCCTTATTTGTTATTACTGTATATTATTAATAGCAAGCACAGTGTCTGGCATTTAACGGGTAGGAAGTAAATGACTTGAATGACTTAGGTAATTCAATGATTTAAAGTTTACTCTTTCTTGTGGAAAATATACAAATCATTGAGTATTTATTTTATATAATAATCAGCTTTTACTTTGTTTTTTAGTCAACCGATTTTTTTCAAACTGACTAGTTTTAAGCTTTCTGACATTACATTTTCCATTTTATTACTTTTATATGCTCTCTCCCTGAATTCCTACGTGGTCTACCCAGAGCAGATAAGTGATACTGACTGAATTAGACCAAAACCTTATGAAATAAACTGAGGTATATAAATTTGTTTAGAGCATTATACTCATCATTACACTTAATATTCCCTTTTTCCTGTTAACTGCATGGTCTGGTTTTCATCCAAACAATACAAACTAGCACTCTTTCAAATATTCCGCAAAACAGATGTCATAAATTATATTAGCTAATGTAGTAACTTCACATCTCAGCTGCCAATCACAAGTTCTCAGTCATGAAATAAACGAACTGTTTTCAGAATATTTTTAAATTTGATTTAAAATAGACAAAACACACTTAGGTGCATGATTGAACAATTATGTGGCAACTTAAAAATCAGAAATTACCTCATTTTCTCTTTCATCCTCTAGCTAATGTTTCAAAGAAAAGTCAAACTCATCTCATTTTTGGTTGTTGTACTATGGCCAGCAGCTATTAATTAGATGGCTTGGTTTTGCAAAAGGCTGATGTAAAGAAAGGCAGGTTTGGCTGTTGATCCTGAAGCACTGTTTGGTTTTATAATGCAAGGTTAATTAATTTTTCTGCCTATACATTCCTGTCCTTGGGGAAAATATTTCTGGTGATATTTTCAAATAGAATGTCAAGATTTAACAGCTCAATATTTAATTACTTTTTATGTGAGTCTTCATATAAATTGGGTTATTGAGGAGCGAAATTCAATTATCTGTGAATGATCTGGTCAGGGACTCCTGAAAACTAAGAAAAACTTTTAAAAAGTATGTAAGTAAAGTATTTTGTGACTGATAACCTATATTAAAAAATTAAGGGGGTCATTGAATATTAGGAAAGTTTTAAACGCTTTGAAGTTTTGCTCATTGCTCATAACACTGAGCTACCTGAAGGCAGGAATTTAATTTGTTCAATTTTGTATGCACACTAAAATATATAACAGAGAACACACATAAAATGAATATAAGCACATACACCCTGATACCCACACTTGATACTACTGTTACACACTTAATGGATAAAACTGTTTCTTGCATTTATCTCAATTTGATTTTCATTCAAAGACTATCACAAAGATGGAAAATACAGACTCTTTTTAGATGCTTCAAATTTTCTTTATATTAATTGAAAAGGAATTGGAAAACAACAAAAAGTGTTCCAACACATTTGATTATTTAAAACGATTAGTTAGCAGGCCATGCATGAAATCTACACATTGAGCAGCTATGTCATTCTGAGAAATGATTACCAGGAGCCAATATGTTTACTTTTGACATTTAAGGTTAAAACAAAGTACTGGGAGAGCAAATCATAGCATCGTGACAATTTGTGCCCAAACACTCACAACGTTAGGGTTACCTAAACCCTAAAGGGTTTAAATTTTAGGGTTACCTATAGATTTAAATTCTTAAATCTATATTTTAAATTACGTCCTTCTTGAATGAAAGTTATTAATCCCTTTCCACCCTGAATCACTCAGAACAACTTTAAATTCCAAGGCAAAGCATAATAGCAGTGAATAACCCAGTATAATTTTCACCTGAAAATAATATCATAACAATCCCTTATTGTTACCATGGGATATAAACATTCACAAACTTTAGGGTCTTAAATCAACATTAAAGGTAGTCTTCGATTTAGTCAAAAGATGCTATGATGAAAAGTGGCTTAGGGACTTAGAAAGTCTATTAAATCTACACTCAAAAGAACTTGATTTGATTCCACTCCTAAGGCAGGTGAACCAGGACAAGTTACTTTACATGTTAAAACTTTAGTTCTCTCTTTCATGAAAGAGGGCCAATAATCTATGCTTAGGGGAAAAAAAAGAAAATATATAATAGGTTACCTGACTGAGAACACACAGCAAAACATATAAAGGGCAATTAAAAATGTAAGTATTAATTTCTATTATAAAGTGATCAACATTAATCTTTGTAGAAACAATATTTTACCTTTACGACTCATTCTGCTGCTCTGTCTAAAGGTTTAATTCTAGTAGATACTTTTGAACTCTTCAAATCCAATTTATAAAAATCAAATTATGCAAAATTTGCTTAGGAAATAAGATGAATATATGCTGCTTATACCTTGCAGTCAACCCAAATGAGTAAATCCAAAGTCTTCTTATCAAAATTAGAAAAAAATAGTCTACAAAAAAATAAGGCCACTTTCATGAACTAGCTTAGTTTCTTTCATTAGAATTCAGATTCTAACATAAATTACAAAATATTTGATTAATCCTTAAAATGCAGTATAACATTTCTTAAATGCACATTTTGCACATTTTAAGTATTAAAGGCAATTAAAGATATATATTCAATATAAGAGTTAAACACCCTTTTAAAAAATGGATGACATCTGAAGCAGCTTGCACAGTCCGGAAGGCTATGGTCATTCAATGTCTAGTGCGTTTCACCCAGATACATCACTTTTAACTTTTATAATCAGTTTCAATACTAAAAACTGCATTCATCACATAATTTCTGAAAAGCCAGAAAGGGCATTTTAAAAATTTGCCTTGATATTTGCTTTTTCATCATTCCCCCCTCAAAGTCAATTTGATATATAAATTATGTTATCTTCATCTAGATATTGATGCTTTCCTCATTAAATTACTGAAGGTTTTGAAACCTAGTCAGAGACATTGTTAATTTTGTTGAGAAAGAAAAAAAGTAATAATAAATCTGATTGGCTTAATTATCCCAGTGCTTAAATTTAGCCGGAAGAATTTTATATCAGGAAAATAACTCCTTTATTCTTAGCACATAACCTTGACTGTCTTTTAAATTTCTCAGATTTCAAAATAAAAGTTTGAATGCCCACTGGAGTCCTCACTCAAGGGCTTTCAAGATCCAATGTGTTCCTTAACAATATATGCCATCCAAGCAGTACCTCTTCAGATATGAGAGTGCTACAAAAAGCTTTTTTTCTTTTTTCTGTCAACAAATGACTTTATTTAATCATATCACTAGGAATTCGGCCCTACTAGAGGTAAGAATGTAATTATTATCCATAGTGAGTTTCTTCTGAAAATATTTAGTCTTAAGAACTATCCCAGCTCCACCTCAGTTAACCTACAAGGAGTAATTCAGTGAGAGAAATCCTAGCCATTGTCTGATTACATTACATGAATATTCTCCCTCCTATTTAACTCTTTGGAAGCCTCTGTCCTCGGGAAATATGATTATCACCTTTAATGGACACATTTTACACTTTCTTTACCCTAGTGCATTTACAGACAGCCAGAGCCAGCTCAACCCACACTACTGGACAGTTATCTCTCAGCCACACCCCCCACCACCTTGAAGAAGTTGACTTCATCATTTCCACACTAAAATTGTTCATCCTGCCCAACAGGACACAGCCAAGTAGGCAGGAGGTAGAGAGATAGGAGATGGAGAGGATGAGGTGAAAGCAAAAGGCACCTAACGGTAATCAACAAGGAGGAATTTGCATCTCATCTTCCCTGGGGGCGGGGTGGGGCCGGGGAGGTGGTCAAAAAATACAGCGAAAGGAGACAGTAAAACTCAAAGACAGCTTCTGTACCTAATGTCTGTGATTTCGGGTCCTTGCTTCTTCAATTGATCAATGACAACCGCAGTCTCCGGCTTGAGGAGAAGGGAGGCTCACACCCAGCACTCTTGGACCATTTCCCTAGCAACGGGAGGAGAAAGGCAGCTCAGACACACGCGTGCCCCGGCGCCCTCCCGGAACGTGCCCCGGCCCGGTGGCGTGGCAGGAGCTCGGCATCTTCCCGTGGCTCCGTCAGCAGCCAAAAGGAGAAGCGTCCATCGGAAAAATGGCATATTACAAATTTTGCTTTGGGAAGCAGAGCTCGGTTCAGACCATTGTCAAAGGAGGAGAGGGGGAGGCGGCTCTTAAAGCAGCCGCGGCCCCTTTGCCAGAGCAGCCGCAGCTCCCCGCGTGCAGCTGGAGACCCGGGGCGGAGACCGGAGACCGGGGACTGGGTTTGACTTTCAGAAACTTAACCACGCGGCGCCGCTTCCCCTCCGCGCCCGGGCCACCCGGGGTGTGTGGGGCGTCCCTCCAAAAGAGAGCTTGGAGAAAAGGCGTGAGAAGTATCTGGGAGAGAAGTTCTCCACCCAGTCTCCCCTCCTGGAGCCCCTCTGGAGTTTAAGGCTAACCCTGGGAGTTAGAAACCTAAAGGAAAACGAGTCCCTAGGGATGCAAAAAGCAGGACAGGTCTCCTCCCGGCCCGGCCCCCAGCCTGTTTCCGCGCGTTCCCGTGTCTCGTTTCACTTAAAGGAGGCGCTTTTTCTCTGAAAAGGCAAACATCACCCCCTGCCGTCCCCCGGCCCCCCTTCCCTCCCCTCCGCCGCCCCCCCCCCCCCCCCCCCCCCGCCGCCGCCACAGCACACACACCCATTTTTCTCCTCCCGGCCTTTTTGCAAGCCTCTTTGCTTGCTTCAGTTGGCCGGAAGAACCAACCTGCTGGCAGCCGGTGAGGACGCTACAGCATCTTCTCTCCTCACTTGCCTCGTGCGGTGGCTGCTACTCCTCCTCCTCCGTCTCCTCCCCTCCTCCTCCTTGGCAGCCACCACCTCCTCTTCCTCTGGAACAAGGGCTTCCCCTGGAAGCTGCTGCAGTGGTTTCCACCGGCCCTTAAATAAATTCTGAAGTAATCACGTCTTTGCTCTCCTCCTCACGCACACGCGCCCGCGGATACACTCGTCTCCCCCAGAGCCGCTCCCGGGCTGCCGAGGCTCGCTCTGCTCCCAGTGCCCCCTGCGAAGGCGAGGGCCAGGGATGGGCAAAGTGGGAAGGGGGCACACGCTTCCCCGCCTGGGCTTCTTTCACACAATGGGCTCTACAGCCTTCGCTTGTGTCAGCCTGCGCTGGTGGGAATGGGAACGGACTTGGGCACCTTTTGGCTCCCCGGTCTTCTGTGCTTGTCATTTCTTTAAGCAGCTTTTTTCCCACTGGGCCAGGGCATGGTAGTCATGGTTGTAGGGACCTGAGCCAATCTAGGGTGTGGCGGCATCTGTCATTTCTCATTACCTCTTCAGTTCTTCTTCATTCGTATTGTTTTGGTAATGGGAATTGTATGTTAAGTATTCCCTGCCCGAGTAAATTTTAGCTTTGAGCAGAGTCTGGTCTCTCCATCGCGCTCCAGTCCCCCTTATATCTCCACCTCCCTTTACCTACCCTCTTTTCTTTCCGTTGCTGCTGTCCATTCATACAGACTGAGGAAGCAGGAGACAAAATCAGTACCTACTCTGAGCAGAAAGGGAACGTTTCTGTGAGGGAGAGTCACGAATCCTGGGTTTGGTGAAAATGAAGAGGACATGCATGAAGGAATTGGAGGATTAAACACTGAATATAATTTGGGGGTTACTGAAAATATTCTGAGTGTGCTACACGAAAGCCAAAAGACGTGTTTTACTTTTGTGAAACGCCAAGAGTCCAAAGTTAACAAAGAACTAGTATGTAAATAACTGTTCACTTAAAATTAACTACAATATCCAAGAAACAATCTTTGTTTCTGAGGGAAGTATTTAATTCAGTTAGCGACTTTACAATGGAAAGTGGGGTCAAGCTCATGTATTTACCCAACTTCTATTCTAGACTGTTATTTAAATTTTACAACACAACACAATCCTATAAGAAGTATAAAAATAATACGAAAATTCATTAGATGTCAACTGGAGCACTATTTCTCAGACATAATGTGCATACAGATCATCCATGGATCTTGTTAAGTTGTAGATACTGATTCACCAGGAATGGGGTGAAACCTGAAACTCTACCCTTCTAATGACTCCCAGATGGTACTACACTTGAGGAGGAAGGGTCTAGACCATCCAATCGACCCACAATTTGATGTGGCTTAAATACCCCTAACTACAGGAAACTCTTCACCTCACAGGATAGCCTAGTCTATTTTCAGGCAAACTTCATATTGTAATAGCTTCAACATACTAATCATATATCAGTACTCATAACTTTCACTCTCTAGAATTCTACACAAAACATAAAAATTCCTTATACATGAGAGATATTATTTTTACATATAGCTATTATGTCTATTTTTACAAGAATTCCTTCCTTATTAAACCTTGGTTTGAATTTCCTTGGCAATCAATGTTTGTTAATTACTGGCTGAGATGTTCCTACTGTTTCCAAGAAGAGTTTTGATTTCCTTGAGTCCCACTGGTATGTCAAATACAAGTTGTAATTGTAAGTATAATCCCCACATACAGTTGACACAGCATAGTTAAAGGCTAACCCATGGTAGGTATCACAGAAAGAAAAACTTTGATAATGGGAGGCAGAAAAAAATATCACGAGTTAAAGGATATTTTGTTAAGAAGATACAGTCTTCATAGTAAATTTCAGCTGAGAAACTTGACATTATCACTGCTAACTTCACTGCAAAGAGTGTAAATAATATATTAAAACTGAGAAAGACTGTTTAAAGTAGCAATTTTGCATAAGGCATTAGGTGAGCCAATTCACATGAGAAGAGTTACCACCTGCACCAGTTCCTCTAGTTTAGGCCCTTAAATTTAGCATACAAGAGACACTCCAGAAGGGCTTGTTACAACACAGATTGCTGGGCCCTATCCTTCGAGTTTCTGATTCATTACATCTGATTCATTACATTCCTATTAAGTTCCCAGGTGGTACTAATATTGCTAGGTCAGGGATCCCACTCTGAGAAACACTGTGTCGATACATCTGGAGAAATTTGGGAACAAAAGAAGCACAGAGCAAAAAAAAAAAAAAGAACAGGTAAATATTTTTTATTCAAAGAAAAAACATCCCCCATACCAATATAAATCTGACTCTACTGTTTTTGATGCCCAATGAATTATTAAGATGAGATATGCTTGTCTCCTGAATAGTCAACCAGATTTAAGTAGAAGTAGTGAAAGCCATTATTAGTCTTAGTGCCTAATATCAATCAAAGTAGTCCACACCAGAATATAATACTATAGTAGCCACATGTACTAATGCTTCTTCTTAACATTTTATTTTAAATATGAGTTTTTTTGTCTACACACTCCTGTGATGGTTAATACTAAGGGTCAACTTGATTGGATTGAAGGATGCAAAGTATTGATGCTGGGTGTGTCTGTGAGGGTGTTGTCAAAGGAGATTAACATTAAAGTCAGTGGGCTAGGACAGTAAGACCCACCCTTAATCTGGATAGGCACCACCTAATCAGTTGATAGTGTAGCTAGAATATAAAGCAGGCAGAAAAATGTGAAAAGACTAGATTGGCCTAGCCTTCCAGCCTACATTTTCTCTTGCACTGGATGCTTCCTGCCCTCGAACATTGGACGCCAAATTCTTCAGTTCTTGGACTGGCTCACCTTACTCCTCAGTGTGCAGACAGTCTATTGTGGGACCTTGTGATCATGTGAATTAATACTTAATAAACTCATATATATATGTGTGTGTGTATATATATATATATGTCTCTAGCAGGACAGAAGTATATATATGTGTGTGTGTGTGTGTGTGTGTGTGTATGTATGTCTCTAGTGGAACAGAAGTAATAGGATGTGTATATGTACATACACATATATACATACACGTACGTATATGTATATATGTTCACACCAAGACTATCAGTGTTCTCCATACTATTATAAGTAGAGTCCTTAGCATTTTGGGGTCGAATCATATTAAGCAGCCAACTCCAGAAGCTCCAAAACCAATAAAATAACTCCATTCTTAATATTTTGTTCCTCTAAAACCACTCTTGGTACCAAAATCTGTATTAATCAGGGTTCTCTAGCAGGACAGAAGTAATAGAATGTGTATATATATACACACATATATAATGTGTGTATAAATATACACATATATAATGTGTGTATATATATACACACATTATATATGTGTGTATATATGTATATATACGTATATACACAGGATTTCTTGTAAGGTAAGGTGCCAGGTGTCTTGCCAGGTGTCTACTGTTAAAGTGATGTTATTGACTGGAAAAGAATAGGACCACTCAACTTGGAATGGGGATCTGTGGAGGGACCCTGATAAAGCAGGGGACCCTGAGTTTGTGAACTCTGATGAATCTTTTTTGCCAGAAAAACAGCTTCTCCATCCCCAGTAGTGGCAACATCCACTCCCTGACCCATGATGCGGTCAGCCTTTCCATCTTTGTCTGAGGAGATAAACCCTGCACTGCCTGAGGCAACAGTGATGGCCTCCCCTGAGGCAGCTGCCAGGCAAGATAATGTTGATTTTCCTCAGGAGCCACCCCAACACCCATTTGCTTCTAGACGTATAACTGGACCCCAGGGTGTCCCTAGAGGTGAGGTTGAGAGCATGACCCATAAGAAGGTGTGCTACACTCGAAAAGAACTGCCTGAGTTTCCTAATTTATGTAAGCAGAAATCTGGAGAACAGGCATGGGAATGGATATTAAGGGTTTGGGATCATGGCAGAAGGAACATAGAGTTGGATCAGGCTGAGTTTATTGATTTAGGCTCACTAAGTAGGAACTCTGCATTTATTGTTGCAACTTGGGGAGTTAAAAAAGTTCTAATAGTTTATTTGCTTGGTTAGCTGAAATATGGATTAAAAGACGGCCCACTGTGAGTGAGCTGGAAATGCCTGATCTCCGTAGGTTTAATGTAGAAGAAGGGATCCAAAGGCTTAGGGAGATTGGGATGGTGGAGTGGATTGGTCACTTTAGACCTACTCATCCCAGCTGGGAGGTCCAGAAGATATACCCTTGACCAGTGCTTTGCGAAATAGATTTGTGAGGGCAGCATCTGCATCTTTGAAGAGCTCTGTAATTGCTCTTCTCTGTATGTCAGATCTAACAGTGGGAATTGCAGTCACTCAACTACAAAATTTAAATACAGTGGGAATAATTGGATCCTAAAGAGGGGCCAAGTGGCGGCATTCAACCATCAAAGGCAAGGTGGGCCTGGCTACCATAATGAACAGCAGAGGCAAAGCAGCAATCAGAAGAGTCTGACTTGTGTAAGGCTCTGACATTGGCTAACTAATCACGGTGTTTCTAGAAGTGAAATTGATAGGAAGCCTACTGCATTCCTACTTAATTTATACAAGCAGAAAACTTCTAGGTTGAATGGACAAAAGACTAATTTGAATTATAAAAACAGAGAATCATGGTCCCTCTATCAATTTCCAGACTTGAGCCAGTTTACAGACCCAGGACCCCTTGAATGGAGGGGAGGCCATGTCCCCTTGAGGAAGGACCCCACTACACTACTGACAATTTATGCTGTTGATCTTTCTCCCATCCTCCCCCAAGGATAACTCTAGCCTTTTACCAGAGTAACTGTGCAATGGGGAAAGGGAAATGATTAGACATTTTGGGGACCACTGAAGACTAGCTTGAGCTGACATTGACTCCAAGGGACCCAAAATGTTGTTGTGGTCCTCCAGTTAAAGTAGGGGCTTATGGAGGTCAGGTAATTACAGGAGTTTTAGCTCAGGTCCAACTTACAGTGGGTCCAGTGGGTCCAGAGACTCATCCTGTGGTCATTTCCACAGTGCCAGAAGGCATAATTGGTATAGACATACTTAGCTGCTGGCATAACCCTCACATTGGCTCTGTGACTGGTAGGGTGACAGCTATTATGTTGGAAAAGACCAAATGAAAGGCGTTAGAGCTGCCTCTACCAAGAAATATAGTACAACAAAAATAATATTGCATCCCTCCTGTTCAACTCTCCTATTTGGCCTGTGCAGAAGACAGATGGACCTTGGAGAATGACAGTGGATTATCATAAGCTTAACTAAGTGGTGACTCCAATTGCACCAGATGTGGCTTCATTGTTTGAGCAAATTAACACATCTCCTGGTACCTGATATGCAGCCATTGACTTGACAAATGCCTTTTTCTCCATTCCTGTCCGTAGGGCCCACCAGAGGCCATTTGCCTTCAACTGGAAAGATGAACAATATACCTTTACTGTCCTACCTCAGGGGTATATCAACTGTCCAGCTTTGTGTCATAATCTTATTATTGGAAGAGAACTTGATTGCTTTTCACTACCACAAGATATCACACTGGTCCATTACCTTGATGACATTATGTTGACTGGATCCTGTAAGCAAGAATTAGCAAACACTGGACTTATTGGTGAGACATTTGCTTGCCAGAGGATGGGAAATAAATTTAACTAAAATTTAGGGACCTTCTACCTCAGTAAAATTTCTAGGGGTCCAGTGGTGTGGGACTTGTTGAGATATTCTTCCAAGGTGAAGAATAAGTTGCTGCATTTGGTCCCTCCTACACCATAAAAGAGGCACAATGCCTAGTGTGCCTATTTGGATTTTGGAGGCAACACATTCCTCATTTGGGTGTGTTACTCTGGCTCATTTATTGAGTGACCTGAAAGGCTGCCAGTTTTGAGTGGGGTCCAGAACAGAAGAAGGGTCTCCAACAGGTCCAGGCTGCTATGCAAGCTGCTCTGCCACTTGGGTCATATGACTAAGTAGATCCAATAGTGCTTGAGGTGTCAGTGGTAAAAAGGGATGCTGTCTGAAGCCTTTAGCAGGCCCCCAGAGGTGAATCACAGTGGAGGACTCTAGGATTTTGGTGCAAGACCCTGCCATATTCTGCAGATAACTACTCTCCTTTCGAGAGACAGCTCTTGGCCTGTTACCGGGCTTTGGTAACTGAATGTTTGACTATGGGTCATTAAGTCACCGTGTAACCTGAACTGCCTATCGTGAACTGGGTGGTTCCTGACCCATCTAGCCATAAAGTGGGTCATGAACAGCAGCATCCCATCATCAAATGGAAGTGGTATATACGTGATTGGGTTCGAGCAGGTCCTGAAGGCACAAGTCAGTTACATGAGGAAGTGGCTCAAATGCCCATGGTGTCCACTCCTGCCACCCTGCCTTCTCTCCCCCAGCCTGCACCAATGGCCTCATGGGGAGTTCCCTATGATCAGTCAACAGAGGAAGAGAAGACTAGGGCCTGGTTTACAGATGGTTCTGCATGATATGCAGGCACCACCTGAAAGTGGACAGCTGCAGCACTACAACCCCCTTCTAGGACATCCCTGAAGGACACTAGTGAACGGATGTCTTCCCAGTGGGCACAACTTTGAGCACTACACCTGGTTGTGCACTTTGCATGGAAGGAGAAATGGCCAGATGTGCAATTATATACTGATTTATAGGCTGTAGCCAATGGTTTGGCTGGATGGTCAGTGACTTGGAAGAAGCATGCTTGGAAATTGGTGACAAATAAATTTGGGGAAAAGGTATGTGGATGGATCTGTCTGAGTGGTCAAAAACTGTGAAGATATTTGTATGCCATGTGAGTGCTCACCAACAGGTGACCTCAGCAGAGGAGGATTCTAATAATGAAGTGGACAGGATGACCCATTCTGTGGACACCAGCCTCTTTCCCCAGTCACCCCTGTCATTGCCCAATGGGCCAATGAACGAAGTGTCCATGTTGGTAGGGATGGAGGTTATGCATGGGCTCAGCAACATGGACTTCCACTCACCAAGGCTGATGTGGCTACAGCCAGTGCTGAGTGCCCAATGTGCCAGCAGCAGAGACAAACACTGAGCCCTCCATGTGGCACAATTCCTCAGGGTGATCAGCCAGCTAGCTGGTGGCAGGTTGGTTATATTGGACCTCTTCCATTACAGAAAGGTCAGAGGTTTGTCCTCACTGTAATAGACACTTACTCCGGATATGGGTTTACCTATCCTGTACTCAATGCTTCTGCCAAGAATACCACCCGTGGACTCACAGAATGCCTTATGCACTGTCATGGTATACCACACAGCATTGCCTCTGACAAAGGCACTCACTTTACTGCTAAAGAAGTGCATCAGTGAGCTCATGCTCATGGAATTCACTTGTCTTACCATGTTCCCCATCATCCTAAAGCAGCTGGATTGACAGAACAGCGGAATTGCCTTTTGAAGTCAGAATTATAATGCCAAGTAGGTGTCAATACTTTTCAGGCCTGGGGCAAAGTTCTCCAGAAGGCAGTGTACGCTCTGAATCAGTGTCCAATATATGGTACTGTTTCTCCCATAGCCAGGATTCAAGGATCCAGGAATCAAGGGGTGGAAGTGGAAGTGGCACCACTCACCATCATCCTTAGTGATCCACTAGCAAAATTTTTGCTTCCTCTTCTTGCGACATTCTGTTCTGCTGGCCTAGTGGTCTTAGTTCCAGAGGGATGAAATCTGCCACCAGGAGACACAAGAACGATTCTATTAAACAGGAAGTTAAGATTGCCACCTGGACACTTTGGGCTTCTCCTACCTTTAAGGTAACAGGCTATGAAGGGAATTGCAGTGTTGACTGGGGTGATTGACCTGGACTATCAAGATGAAATCAGTCTACTACTCTACAATGGAGATAAAGAAGAGTATGCATGGAATACAGGAGATCCATTAGGGTGTGTCTTAGTATTACCATGCACTTTGATTAAGGTCAATGGGAAACTACAGCAGCCCAATCCAGGCAGGACTACAAATGGCCTAGATCCTTCAGGAATGAAGGTTTGGGTGACTCCACCAGGAAAAAAACCATGACCTGATGATGTGAACACAGAATGAGTAGTAGAAGAAGATAGTCATCAATACCAGCTACGACCACGTGACCAGCTGCAAAAAAGGGGTCTGTAACTGCCATGAGTATTTCTTCCTTCTTTTGTTAAAAACATGTTTGTGCATGTTTTCTTGTACAAAGAATATATCTTCATTGTATTTCCTTTTTTCTTCATCGTGTGACATAAGATTTATTGACTTTATATCAGCATTTAAATATTGTTAACTTTATGTAATAGTATTTTGAGTTGGGGATTGGTGCATTTCTGGTTTTCTGAAGGATATTTGCATTATGTTTGGCATAATTATGACCTTACTATTGTCTTTATTTGAAGATCATTTATGATCTCAGGAGATGTGTATGGGTTCAGGTTGACAAGGGATGGACTTGTGATGGTTAATACCGAGTGGCAACTTGATTGGATTGAAGGATGCAATGTATTGATCCTGGGTGTGTCTGTGAGGTGTGAGGTTATTGCCAAAGGTGATTAACATTTGAGTCAGTGGGCTGGGAAAGGCAGACCCACCCTTAATCTGGTTGGGCACCATCTAATCAGCTGCCAGCATGGCTAGAACATAAAGCAGGCAGAAAACTGTGAAAAAACTAGACTGTCCTAGTCTCTCAGCCTACAGCTTCTCCCATGCTGGATGCTTCCTGGCCTCTAACATCAGACTCCAAGTTCTTCAGCTTTGGGATCAAGACTGGCTTCCTTGCTCCTCAGCTTGCTGACAGTCTATTGTGGGACCTTGTAATCATGTGAGTTAATACTTAATAAGCTCCCCTTTACATATATATATATATATATATATATATATATATGGAGAGAGAGAGAGAGCTTCATATATATATGGAGCTTCACCTTTATATATATAAAGGGGAAGTATTAAGTTTTATATAAATATAATATTATATATATATAATATATAATATTATATATATATTATATATATATAATATTATATATATATATCTCCAATTAGTTCTGTCCCTCTAGACAACCCTGACTAATACAACTCCTTAAATGGAATCTGTTATACAACTTATTTTTACTATGGTAATCCTTTCCTCCTATCCCTCTAGATAGTCTGAATATCACATGGTATATTAGTAATATAGTAACATACAAATATAATAATGGTCACTTGTTTTTATTTAAATCAAGGGTGGATTTATTTGTAAAGATGAAGTTTAATGATATCGGGCACCAAAAAATGGGTAACTAAAATGGGCCATTAAAATAATAAAAATTTAGTAAATAGCAATAATTTTCCTTTTAAGTACAAGAATAATTTTCACGCAAATAGAATGCAAGTAATGTTAGTTGTAAAAGACATGTTGATCTCAATATTACACCATTTCAACTGTGTAGTTACCTATTTACCAAAATATTTTTCCTATAATGAAAATAGTTTATTAAAAACAATTAAATTTTCTACATTTACGCTTAAAGTTTAACTTAAAATTTAAGACGGATTTATATGCAGATAATAGAAGAAACTATCACAATACACTTTACATATAATAGTCTTGTAAGAACACAAATTGTATTTCCATTAAAAATAAAGTCATATGGCATTATCACACTGTATTATTAGGGTGGGCAACAAAACAATCCCAAATATTTAATATGTTAAACTCAAATGAAGTTTATTCTTTACTTTCCCAGTATCCCAAGGTAGAATTGATCAGCGGACTGCTGTCTCCTTTATAGTAATTCAGGCTCCTTTCTTGTCTGTGCCTTGCCATCCCCTTGGGTTTTGCCAGAGAGTGGGAGGGGAAAGAGGGTGGAGGCAGCATACTCACCTCATAAAAAACCTTGGCCCACACGTGACCAGACTTTTCTCAAGCTCCACTGGTAAGAACAACTCACATGGCAACATCCGATTACAAGAGAAACTGGGAAAGTAGTCTAGACTTAAGTACAGAAAAAATAAAAAGGTTTTGATTAAAACTTAGCCAGTTTCTCCCATATATTGTTTGTGAAAATAATAATGGAAATGAAAGGTATGTTAGAGAATGTTACGTTTTAACTTTCTGTGATGTGTAAATTTAAGAAACATATTAAATGCAATTAATTGAAAATAAGGATACAAAAACACCCAATTCTGTTTATTACAAAGGATAAGCATTGTTTATTATGTAAGTTTAGCATGTTTCTTGTGATGTTTATGCTACACGTTATTCTTCCTACCTGTCTAAAAAAGCAAACTGCAGTATATTAAAGCTATGCTAAGCACATCGTTACTGACTCTTGTGCCTCCACGCAAATTTATAAGCATCACTTCTCACAAGATAAATTTTTGTGAAAGGCTATATTAATCAGCCTTTTATCTATGCATTTATATGAGATTACTGTAAGCTCTAGCAACTTGACAAATATTTACTGACATTTCAATTTATAACAAAGGATATCTTACTGTTCTCAAAAAACAAAGACTGTTTGTTATATTTTGAAGTCAAAGTATGGTAGGAGAAGACAAGTTTCAGGGAATTTTGTTTTGCATCACTCAATACTATCTGGCATTAAATCTAAGAGCACTAGGAGAGAAACCACAAACAATAAAAAATGACAATGCCTTCTAAAATATTTTCTCTTTTTTAAAGGAAAATAAAATTTCACAGGAAAAAGTTTTTCATGTCCATCTTCAGACTTGGCGACCATACACTTATAAAAAGTCTGATAAAAAGGGAAGAGAAATGATGTAAATACAATTAACCGTTGTTTTTAAACAGAAAGAATATTTATTCTAACATGAAGCTTATAATAAAGGTTTTCATTTTTCACTACTCCAATTTAGAGACCTTCACTTTTTAATTAAAAAAATCACAAAGTTTTATACTGAGAGTACTAGTCTAATTTCAGTCTTACAAATTAGTAAAATTAAAACTCAGTAGTATAAATTCCTGAATTTTCCACCTCAACTACCTGAAGAAGCTGGACAGATACTGCATGACTTATAATACCTACTTTTAAACTTCTATCAAATATAAATCATTCAGCTATGACTCAAACTGATTTATGATTACCAAATTACTTTGACCATTGGCATTGTTGATGCCTAGTGAACATTTTACTTGATTAACTAGCAACACAAATAAACTGTATGAAGTTGAGATCAGTAAGTGTTACTGTTTTTTAGATGAGAAATCACTGGGAAAAAGTCACTAACATGACAATGACCCCTTCCTTACTGTTTACCATTCAAAGACATGTGCAAGCAGTCATGGACAGTAAATTAAACCATAAGAATAATTGATATGAGTAATCCTCACTTTGGACATAGTTTAAAGATTCATTGAACAATGAAGAATGCAAATGCATGCTTTACAAGGACAATAAAGAGAAGTCAGCAACTTCAATCCCAAATTAGTACTAATTTTAAGAAGTCCTAGACAGTTGAAATTATGTAGAAAAATTTCTCCAAAATTTATGTAATTCATTGAGCAATTGGCTCTTATCTTCTTCTCCACCATAAATAGGGTGAACTTAAGTTCATATATTATGAATTTGAAGGCATAAGATATAGAAGATAGGTCAAGACCAGGTGGGAAAATGTTAGATACTCTACCGATGCATTACTGAGTAAAAAATCATGCCAAAACTTAGTAATTTAAAACAACAATCACTTTATTCTTAATCATGGTATAAGGGGGTCAGAGCCCACCTAGGTAGTTCTGGCTTGGAATCTCTTATGCATGTACAGTCAGACAGTGACTAGACTGGGAAGTGTTGGGGTGAGAGTCAACTAAAGTAGTGGGGGCTGTCCAGGAATCTCTCTTTTTCCCTGTGTATGTGTGTCATCTTGTGGATTCCCTATGTTGTATTGCAAAATGGGATATCTTGGGCTTCCTCACAATTATGGCAGCCCAACGATAGTCAGACATGACAAGATAAGTCTTCAAGAGCAAGTAGTGAGCAAGGCAGAAGTGCAAGTAGTGAACAAGGTCACATGCAGTGACTTAAGCTTTAGAAGTCACATGTAATTTTTGCCATACTCGTATTATGAGACAGCCATCACAACCCACCTGGTTTCAAGGGGAAGAAACATAAATCCCCTTCTCTTAATGAGAGCAGCACCAAATCACATGGTAAATGTTGCTGCCATTTTTAGAAAATAAAGTCAGACACAGCAGGCTACCTTTGTGAAATGTGCATTTGCTATTTCAAATATTCAATTTTCATAGATAAGTTTGTAGTTTGTAAAAGATGGGCCAAGTCTTTTAAAATATTTCAAGAACGGATAAGTAGCTAGTAAGCAAAATATTTGTTAGACATAGGCAGAATTCATGGGAATTGTAAAGTATAAAATAAAAATCAGGGCATGTGTGCGTTAAACATAGACAGAAAAGCACAGAAAGACCAGGGATATCCAGTGTTCATGAGACATGTGAGTAGTACATATTTGTGTATATATTTGTATTTATTATATGTGAACATACCTGATAACAAATACATAGGAGATTCTAAGTATTTAGGATACACTAGATATACATGAAAAATTAGCATTCAAGAGGTCTTTGGCCATCCATAGGTGACACTAATTATAACCATATATATCTTCTGCCCAAGTAACACAAATAAAACCCATCACTATTCATCCAGCTAATTAGAGAGCTACATCTACCAGCCAGATGTATTTGTCCCTGCGTCTCTAATAGAGTATGTGCCATTGACCCAGGATGTCTTCTGCCCTTTTGACCCCTAGCAGGTGTTTCAAGGCCCCTCCATTATGGGCCTTGTAACCACACCATTCATGTGGAAGGCTAATGAGACAGAGAGAGGAACAAGACATAAAAACATTGCGGATCCCAGATTTTAGGTAGTATGGTTTCTCCACACTGTTTGTGCCCTACCCTACATGTGTTAACCGACTCCATCTCTTTTCACTTGTTTCTACGTGTTTTTAGTAGACTTGAGAAAATGCATCATTTGATCATTTTAATTTGTTCTGTGAGCCTTTCTATTCTGTGACCTCTGGGATGTACTTGCTGGTAACGAACATGGAGGCTTCCATTGTATCAAGGTGATGTCCCACATGACATTTTATTTTGGGAAGTGGGAATGCAAAACTTGGGTTCTTATGACCCAAAATATTTTCTCAGAACTCCCTGAATTAGTCCAAAAACAAATACAAACAAATAAAAAGAAAAGAAAAGGCTGGGTGCGGTGGCTTGCGCCTGTAATTCCAGCACTTTGGGGGGCTGAAATGGGGGGATCGCTTGAGCCCAGGTGTTCAAGACCAGCCTGGGCAACATAGCAAAACCTCATCTCTACAAAATAATAAAAAAACAATAATTAGCTGGGTGTGGTGATGTGTGCCTGTAGTCCCAGCTATTTGAGTGGCCGGGGTGGGAGAATTGCTTGAGCCTGGGAGGTTGAGGCTGTAGTGAGCCATGATCATGCCACTGCAATCCAGCCTGGGTGACAAAGTGAGAAACTGTCACAAACAAACAAACAAACAAAAACAAAAAAAGAAAAGCAGGTGCTAATCAAACACGTCAGCCAACTTCCTGACATCTCTGAAGTCCTATTCAGCCAAAGAACCTCAAATCATCTCAAAGATATGTAAGTTGTGGCAGACCACTATCACAAAATAATGCCAACCTGCAACTGGATCCAGGATAGATTTGGATAGAGGGAGCTTGGGACTCCTGGCAAGCTAGCAATAAAATCTCATTATGGTCTTTTAATTAATCTTGAAATTATGCAAACTCACATTTTATGTAATTAAATTTTAGTGATCATTTACCATAGTTAGCAAATATTTGTTACAGCATACATGTGTGTTTCTGCTTTATTTTCTCTTATTTTACTATACCAATCCAATTTTTGAGTTTTGGGATTATAAAATGTGTCTTGGGTATTGAGACTTATTTGATAATATAAATAATGTATTGATTTATAATTTGTGGTTTCCTTGCATCATGTGGGAACCAGCTACATAGGGAGTCAAGAGTCCCACATTGTGATAAAAAAATATAATGGAGGTGATATATTTAATCTATTTGTGGAAGATCAGAAATGAGGATGAAAATGTGTTACCAAGGAAATTTGTGGATGAATGGCATGAAAGGGTAAAAGTGAGGACAAATAACTACAGGCAGATAAACTATGGCTTGCATAAGGAACGGTGGATGGTGAGAAGTTGGCTATAGCAGAGTGGTGAGGGAAGCTTTGACTGAAAGAAAAGAATAAAAATCTAAACAAGACATGAAAATCTTGTTCAAGTGTTTCAAGATGTATCCTGTGGGTAACAGGGAACCTATTAAAGTTTTAAATCAAGGGCATGTGGTGTATATTTTGCAAGAGGCAGGATGAAAATTGAGAGATAAGAAAGAAAGGATAGGTGATATAAATATTGAACCACCTTTCAATGGGATATGAAACAGAGATGAGTATATCTAGGTTGAAGCAAAATGAATTCACCTTTGATCATGTTAAGGGTTATTATCTGACCATGATCCACCTAATTAGAGATGTTCAAAAGCAGTTGAAATACCAATCTATCAAAGAGAAATCTGGGCTGTTAAGAAGTGTTTGCAAATCATTACTGGCATTTGAAATGATGGAAGAGAGGAACATTGATAATTAAGAGGGTGTAGAATCAGATAACATGAGGAAAGGATGACAGAACCTCAGTGACCACTAATATTTAGGAAATGCTTCTAACAAGAAGTAGGCAGAGGTGAGGAGGGGAAGGAAGGAAAGAGTGCAATCATGGCAAGAAGTAGGGAGTGGTGATGAGTGTGAAATATTCCTGAAAAATCAAGTAAGATAAAAATTGGAAAACATAATTTGGATTTGCAAGAACATATTATATTTATTAAGGGGAGTTTCAGTAAAATGGTGATTGCACTTCCTTTCTTTCATTCTCTATATCTTATTGAACATCTATGATATACCAGGCAATATTATAGATACTTAGGATGCAGCAATAAATAATAGAATAAGAGAAAATTCTTGTTTACACGAAGCTTACATTCTAGTGTTCACTCATTTAAAAATATTTACCACAGACCTTATTTTCATCAGACAATGTGTCAGTATTATGGTTTATCACTTGTAAATATCAATTATTATATAATGCTTTAAAAACCACAAATCCTGTGGGGAAGGGCGGGCAGGGAGAATTTTGACCCCAGAAACATTTCACAAATATTGTACTTTAAAAATTCACTTCATGTTGCCTCTGTTCCTATTATATCATGAAGAAGCTTAAATGCAAAATACACCTTTATTAAACTGTTTTTATGCTCCTGTTGGATTTATTTACAGTCATGCATGGCTTTATATTAAGATACTTCTACATTTAATGGTTGACAAGCAAATAACTTGGAAAATTATTCTGAAATTTTGTAGACACAAAATTTTATTAATGACTTCTAGCTATTGTAGAACCAGAAAGTCCATTTTAAAATATTTTTTTCAGTTTATTTATTTGCTGCCCTGTGACTAGGGTTTGAATGAAGGCAGTTGATTTTAAAGATTAATTTCTGTCCAATTAGATTTCAGTGTTCTAATTAAATAATTCAGAAAGCAACAAAAAGTGCAGAGAAACAAAGAGAAACATGTTTTTTTGCTTTCTAAAAATATAAATTTATTAATTCATCAAATATTTTAGATGTCACAGGTATTAACAATATAACTTTTCCTAAACAAATTTATCAGGAATAAATCTCATAATCTCCTCTTTCAAAATGTCTTGTGAAAAGGATTGTGTAATAAGATACCTTATTAAAACACCTTAAAGTTACCTGCAATTAAAGCTTAAGCATTATTAATCAGAAACTTTTGGACTGATTTTTAATTTTACTTCAAAGTTATTAAGGGCACAAATAAAATTTATTGAGTATTTTTTAATTTATTACAGAACATCTTGAGATTAATTGAATATATCTGCAAATCAGGTTTTGCCTTAGTGGCAACGGTTGATTTAAAAAATATATATTAACAATTGAGCATAGCACATTTAATTTGAGATGATTTGGCCTTGAAATTGGCAAAATTAGATATCAATCTACACCTTAGGCTGATCATTACAATTCAATTTACAATGAACTTCCTGAACACCTATTATCTACCATTTAATGCAACTTATTGAATTCCTACTGTAGAAGATATTCAAAAATTAAAAGAAAAATCAAAATACCATGTATAATGAAATAATAAACTTGTAGACATAGTGATACCACAAGATCTCTCTTTGTATGTTTCTTGTTTGCATCAAAGTCAATGTATTTAAAACCAAAGTTATGGAGTTTTTGTAATTTTTTATCCTAAACTCCTTCCAGGTGTCTTTCTGTATGCCATTTTCATCCTCCGAGTAACTAAAATTCATAATTTTGTAATCCCCACTTAATTATAAATTTTGACCCTATAACTAGTATGATGGTAAGATTTGTTGAATTTTAACTACAAAATATTTCTCAATATTTTCCTTTTTATCCTACTGGGACTCAATATCTCAAGCCACATTATTACATAAGCCATTTAACCTTCTTTACTAATCTTGGAGCAATTCAGTAAGTATACAAGGAGGTTGGGATATAAAGAGGCTCTTGGGACAGGAAACATAGGAAGATGCACCAGTGAGGTATAATTGTAAATTATACA
The DNA here is from genome assembly GCF_028858775.2 of Pan troglodytes. NCBI lineage: Eukaryota > Metazoa > Chordata > Mammalia > Primates > Hominidae > Pan > Pan troglodytes. The sequence goes on from NC_072408.2 coordinate 88,575,619, forward strand.
TAAATATGTCAGCAAGAAGAGCATTTGAATCGTCATGTCCACACATAATATGTGAGACTTAAGCAGGCAAGTAGGGGGCTGCAGGCTGGGTTGCCTGACAGCATGTGAGGTTTACTCAGCTATAGACAGAAACAGGATTCCAGCCCATGAAGGGGTACAAGAACAAGATATGATACCTGCCTTAAACATTTCTGGCAGGGTATGAAAAGAATAGAACATAGTACTGAAAGCATCATCTAAGCAGACTGCCTGTTTTCAAACCCTGTCTCTGCCACATCACATGCTAGCTGACTTTAAGCAAATTATTAAACCTTTCTGTATCACCCATATCATTATGTGTAAAATAGGGATAAAATGATATCCACATCTATGGATGTAGGATTAAAGGAGATCATTCATATACAAGGCTTAATAAATGCCAACTATTATTAGCATCAGTAATTTCAGACCCGAGAAACCAGGCAAAACCTCATATTTGCAGCAGAGATAAAAATTAGAGGTCACTGTAAAGCTAATTTGTATAAGTAGATGAAAGTCAGGGATGGTCTTGATGGATAAACATACCTTCCTCTAACCTCTCAATTATGCAGTTTCATACAGAAAATACATAACTAAATTATATAGAATTTTTGTTAACATTTAAGCTGCCAACATATAAACTAAGCTAAAAATTTAGTTTATTAATACATTCATAAGTGCTTTCTAATACAGTTATCCTCATTGCCTGTTTATCAGGATTTAAGTGTTTGCTTAGGGGAGATTTTTAAAGTAAGTATAAGAATGCTTTATATGTTCATTTTGGGAGAAAACACATTACAATTACCCTTTTTGGACTTCATACCTAAATCCCATGGTAGGAAGCTAAAACAACTTTTGAGAAGGCAATACCAGCTTAAATTGTTTCCTCAGGTAATATTGATTTTCTCACAAAGCTATATGAAAGCTCTTTTAAAAAGCATAAAACACATGGCAAAATATTAATATAATTGATTTAGGGCTATATATTGTTTAGATATATGGAAAATTTCCATCTATTTAAAATAAAAATTACTTCATTCAACAAATATTTATTGTGCTGGACACAGAATATACAGCAATTAATATGGTATATTCTCTTTAAGCAATTATTGTAATAATCATTTAATTCAGATGAGCACCTTACCTGTAGATATAAGCAATACCTACTTCAATTGCTCTGAGGTATTAGTTTTACTTTAAAAGATAGGAAATTGTACGTGATGAAACAGTGCTCTAATAATGCAATAGAGTAGTTGACAAAACAGACTTAGTCAAGAAAAAAAAAATAAAATATTGATATTAGAGATAAATATGCAAAGACAAGTTGTTCACTTGAATAACTTTTCATGACTGCTTTTCTCTACCTCAGGGTAAGTATTATTTGTTTATTTGTTTATCCTACTTCACCAAGTTGTCATTTATTAGATGGAATGTTATAATAGTCTTCAGCCAACATCTCATACCATCAAGGATAATGGTTATGAGAAAATATTTTTATCTCCAGGTATTGGGATTTTGAAGGTCCTTAGAAAGGACCATTTTCAAAATCTCAAGTAAAACATGGGCTACCAAAACTGATTACCTCACAAGATACTATTTTTATGTTAAATGTGATTAATTTTTATACAAAAGTCATGTTACAGAAAGATAAGCAAAGTTCTCTAAGATAATTGGAATATTTGGGCTCATATCATCAAAAACTGAATATTAAAATTGTATTAGGAATAGAACTAGGAGTTTCTTTTTCTAATATGGAAAAATATAATTTAATTTAATTTATCATTCTTACCATAAGAATAAACAATATTTCTGTAAGAAGTGTTATATATCAAATGTTCTATCAATCACATGTTCTAATTTTCATAAGTTAGAACACAAGAAACCAAATCAAATGTCCTAGTTTTATATCAAATGTTCTAATTATAACAAATAAATTATAATATTCCATATGAATGTCCTTTAAATTCAGACCATATATAGAGGATGAAGCACATTTAAAAATTGGACAAATAATTGAAACTATGACTAATAAAACGAGCACTGTCATAACATTGTAAAATCAGCATGCAGCTAAAGAATGATAGCTCCCATTTATCAATTACCATCTTCATAAAATGTTCACTCCCAATCACTCCAGGTTTAAACAACTGTTGTTTTAGTATAATATCTTTCTACCTATCCATCTATGCATCTCTCCCTCTCTTCCTCCACCTCTCTCTACAGTTTATGTTCATAAGAATAAGAGTTGTTATTTCCTACATGTACATTTATATTTGGAAAAGTTAGATCTTGCTGTATGTTATCTTATAAACTCACATTACTTGAAAAGCTTCCTAAGTAACATGCATACTTTTTTTATTTTCTTGTCTTTTACTGGAATTGTGTTTTAGTCATGTAAATTGCCATCAGTACTTCTGCCTAAAAGTCCTTCAAAAGACTCAATTTTTAATGCTTTCTGTCACCAGGAGACACTAAGTTATTTAAGTGGGAAAACTATTTCGAGGATCCTGGGTTGCAATGATGTCATCTATTTGAGAAACTTTAATAAAAACATATACTTGGTGAAGAAAGGGCACGTTTTAGGAAAGACTGACCCCATGGGCAAATCTGGCTAAGATTAACAAAATACCACTAGCTTAACAGGCTGTAAACGTTTATGGACATCAACAAGAACAATCCAATATTATCTTTCTTTGTCAATTACTTCTTAAGGGACAAAAGAGCTTTACAGATGGACAAGTTGATTTAGTTTAGACTAACTTACAGTTATCATTTTGTAATAAATAGAGATTTAGTGTTAGATGAAGTAGTTTGTCCTTTAGAAATTAGATCAAGATATTGAGGTTAACCTTCAGATGGTGACCTTTGTTCCTCATCAACTGTGGCTGTTTATAAGTCTTGGTTTCAAGGTTAATGACATTATATTCATTATGCTGTCAGTTTTCTAAGATAAATCAATTCTTAAATGATATCACTGTAGTGCAAATTTTTCATATCAGAAGCCATCCTGGCCATGCACTTTACAATTTAATTATTGTAAAAGGAAAATGCATTAAAATGTCGTCATATTAAATGGCACCTTTAAATTGAGTGCTAACAATACATTTTTACATTCAGATCCTTGAAAGAAAAGAGTAAAGTGATTCTAAAAAAATAACTTAAAAATGCAAAAAAAAAACCTACCTGATTTTAAAAACTTATTTGCTTATCTTTGTATCCTAGATTACAAATAATTGTATACATATATTTACGTAGATAGTATACATATCTATGGTTTTGTGGAAGAAAATAAAACTAGCTAAATTTATTGTCTTCATACAATTTCAAGTATTATCAGGGAAGTGGTAATAGAAGGTATGGTGGATGGAGGTAGAAATACATTTGTAAGTTTCTATTTCCTTCATGTGCAAATAATTACTCACATGTAAGGAATTTCAAACTATTATATGAACTTCATTGTAACGCCAATTCTTGCCTAACATGAATTGACACCATTTGTAATACCATTGTGAACTAAAAAAAAGATTCTTATTAATAAGAAGGTCATACTATTAAATTACTTTTATTTTCATATGGTGGCTTAGAATCATCTATGATTAACTAAGAAACACTTTCCAAGATTAGATAATAAAAAATTGATATGAAAAATCTATAATAGCTCAAAATATATTACGGAAATTTTCAAATGTCATGTTGGGATCTATTTCAAGAAGTTATTCACCGGGCTGGATTATGATTAGCTCATCATTATCATATTCCAGTTTATAGAATGTATACACGTTTTTTAAAAATCTAATACATTTTACCTGGGAACTCTGATGTGGCATTTTGAGAGTAAGGTGAGAGCTTTTTTGTATTTGAACATAATTTTGAGACCAATGGAAAAATTGTTGAGAAAAAGAGCATTCTCTGCTTGTGTACATCACCATTTGTTTGGCAGGTAAAAGAAAGATGAAGTTATGATCTTTGAAGATTTTGCTCTGGAGGGTTTTAAGTTTAGACTTCACATTACAACAATTGATTTAATCTATTATGTCACATTTTTATTCATCAATATAAATGATGTACAATTTAACTTCACCATCATATAATATTGTTAAATGTTATTTACTAATGGAGCCAATGTCCCTTGTTATTTTACTCCTTTTTAGAACATTTATTTTCTTCCAACTACAAGAAAGGTAACTGCATGTGAACCTGGAATACGCTTTATAATTTCCCTTCTATTACACAAACCAAACTTGACAAGTAGGACTTAAATAAACCAAAGAGCTCTGCACAGAAAAAAAAAAAAAAAAAAAAAAAAAAAAAAACTCAACAGAGTAAACACATAACCTACAGAATCGGAGAAAATATCCACAAACTATGCATCTGACAGAGATCTAATATCCAGAATCTATAAGGAACTTAGTTCAACAAACAAAAAACAACCCCACTAAACATGGGCAAAGGACATGAACAGATACTTCCTAAAAGAAGACATTTATATGGCCAAAAAATACATGAAAAAAAATCATCATCAGTAATTATTAGAGAAATGCAAATGAAAACTACAGTGAGATATCATATACCAGTCAGAATGGCTACTAACAAAAAGTTTAAAAAATAACAAATGCCTGTGAGTTTGCAGAGGAAAGGGAACACACACACTGCTGGTAGGAGTGTAAATTAGTTTGGTCACTGTGGAAAGCAATGTGGACATTCCTCAAAAAAAACTTAGAACTACCATTCTACCCAGGAATCCCATTGCTGAGTATATATCCAAAGGAAAATACATCATTCTAACAAAAAGACACATGCACTGATATGTTTGCTGCTGCACTATGCACGATAGCAAAGACATGGAATCAACCTAGATGCCCACCAACGGTGAACTGGATACAGAAAACTTGGCACATATACACCATGAAATACTATGCAGCCATAAAAAGCAATGAAATTATGTCTTTCGCAGTGACATGGATACAGCTGAAGGCCCTTATTTTAAGTGAACTAACACAGGAACAGAAAACCAAATACTGTTATTTTCTCACTCATACGTGGGAGCTAAACACTGAATACACATAGACACCAAGATGGAAACAACAGACACTGGGAACTACTTGAGTGGGGAGGGTGGAACAAGGCATGGGTTGAAAAACCACCTATCAGATACTATGCTCATTACTGGGGTGACAGGATTATTCATGTGCCTCAGAGACACACCATCTCAGAGACACACAATTTACCCACATGAAAAATTTGCACATGTACCCTAAACTTAAAATAAATGTCAAAAGAAAAAAAATGAGAAAATATAGATGATCTAGGAAAAGGTTTTGCTTAAAAGCTAATTGGTATGAAATGTTTAATATAAACATTACCCAAATGACAAGAATTTGTGAGAACATTTAGCTTGCAAAGAGCAAATTAAGTTATGAAAACTACAACACAAATGTTATCTTGCTGCTTCACTTTTTACCATGTCTTATGAAACCTTTTCAAAGGACTTTAAAATAAACATGTTAGAAATAAAAAAAGAGAGAAAACCAAACTTTACCCTTGGTAAAATTTATTAATTTAACATTTATTAATGTTAAAGAGTATCTTAATAAAACCTTATTGTAAAATATCCTTGCTTTTGATTCAGCTTGAATCTTTGATATTTTTCCCATTGGTTTGCCTTCTTTATTGTCTTTGTACATAGCAACCTGACAATATCTACCACAGATATATAAATTGCAGGTCCATTGATTGCAGCTATCCTTTTTATACCACATTTTAGGGACCATATTATTTTAACAATAAATATTCTAACCTTAAATATCTATCACAGATATATAAATTACAGGTCCATTGATTGTAGCTATCCTTTTTATACCACATTTTAGGGACCATATTATTTTAACAATAAATATTCTAACCTTAAATATCTATCACAGATATATAAATTACAGGTCCATTGATTGTAGCTATCCCTTTTATACCACATTTTAGCAATAAATTATCAGCAAGGAATTGAAGCGAAGTGATCTCTGCCCCTGACTAGCAATAATAGTTGTAATAGTTGTAATCACAACATTTAAGCACCAGTACTGAGAGTTTGCCCTAATGTGTCATCATGTAATTCATTCTTCAAAATAAACAATGCTTCAAATTAGAAGTATTGCTTTGGTATAGGAATCTATATTACCTTTTGTAAATAAAAAAAATATTTTTAACCCATACTCACATAAAGTTCAGCTATCTTCGTTTTGTATTATATTCTATCATTTCACATTCAAATTATCTTGATATCAAAAAGTCCTGCTGTTTTGCCTTTCCCCACTAGAATAGGGAACTAACAATAGAAATGTTCAATGATGAAACCATGGTTACATTAGAAGAAGTTTTTTATGCGTTAGTCAGAGATTCTATTAATTTGTGTTATGTCCTTCGTTCAAAGCATATTCCAGTATTTTAAAGGAGCCGCTAATCTTGGGGGAGAAATAATAAGTGAGAGGGTTTCAGAATATCAACTACTTATATTAAACAATATTGGAGCTTCCTAAGTAAAATAGAAATAAATAAAATATACTCTTTCATTTAACACATGTAAAATAGTAGCTTCCCAAGTAAAACTTATCACTTCAGTCTGATAGCACAAAAGAAAAACATTTCTCACAAATACAGAGAAATCTTTTTTCATATTCATAAGAAAATAAACAGTTTAAAAATACCAAAACCTTATATTTTCTAAACATAAAGCACATTTAGTAATTTTATTTGATGATATAAGTTTCAGACTTTTGACAATTGCTCATTAGCTACAAGGAAGAGTTATATTATTTATGTACAAAATTCAACTAAAAATAATTGTAAATGTATGTACTATTTTAGTTGTATGTATATAAATAAATGAATTGAAATTTAATGAGATATAGATAGGTATATTCATATGCATAATAGAAGATAGATGCATAGAAATAGATATGCACACATATTTTATTTTGAAGGCAATGTATTGGATTTTAAAAAACAATGGCTTAATGTGTAGCGTTCCTTGACATCAGAGAGAATTGTGTAGATAGGCCTGTTTTACAGGAAATGAAAATCTTCTGCCCACTCTAACCTTAGTGGCCCAGCAGGGAGTGGGGAGAGCAGAGAACCCTAGCTCATCTTCCTCTTCCACTCAACAAGAGGCCAGAGGTCAAGAAAGCTTATGGGTCCAGAGGTCAAGAAATCTTATTTACAAGTCTAGGTAGCACAAAACTTGGTGGAGAGAGACGGGAGTGGATCTGGAGAGGCAAACTGACATCAAAAAATTCTCCTTATACCACATCTTTTTAAAAACTTGAAGAATATTAATTATATTTTAAAACCTTAATTTTTAAAGTAGTTTCTTCTGAATGGTCATTAACTTGTTTTTGGTGTTAACAAAGGTCCATGAGATCTGTGGAAGGAAAAGGGAGAGCTTTATTTTCCATTAAAAAAAAATCTGCAGACTGGGGAGACAGAGCCTTCAGCACAAGTGAAAATGTAAATGAACAAAGAAAGGGTCTGGCTTAAATAGAAAAACTTCTCACCTAAGTACTTAACCAGGTTCATTTATGCAAATGAAGGATTCAAACCTTTCAATTCTGATTGGTCAAAATAGTTAAGCCCTAATTGAGTTGTTTCTAAGCCCCAAACCAGAAGTTTCTGTCAGGTACTTATTTCAAATGGTCAATGAGGTGTGTTTCTGGCCTGAGTTTATCTTGTCTCTGGTTACAAGAACTCTTCTGACTCTGCAAGGTAAAGCAGAATGTTTGTCAAGAGCCGCTTTTGCTAGGAACCCAAGTATATGCCAGGACTCTATCTCTTCCTGCTCTGCTACCTGTTTATGCTTTTAAATTTAGAGCATCTTTATTAGCCACAGGGAGTCTCTCTGATCTGGGGAGGTTTGGGTCTTATTTTACAGTTTTATTTCACATTAGTTTGACTATTGTAAGTACTGGCTACCTGTATGCATCTGTTCTTCCTCACTTGTCTATGTAATTGATTTCTACAAGCAGGATTTCTAGTTAAAAAAAAAAAGTTTCGACTGGGTGCAGTGGCTCATGCCTGTAATCCCAGCACTTTGGGAGGCTGAGAAGGGCAGATCACTTGAGGTCAGGAGTTCAAAACCCAGCCTGGCCAATATGGTGAAACCCTGTCTCTTACTAAAAAATACAAAATTAGCCAGGCATGGTGGTGCAGGCCTGTAGTCCCAGCTACTTGGGAGGCTGAGGCAGGAGAATCGCCTGAACCTGGGAGGCAGAGGTTGCAGTGAGCTGAGATCACACCACTGCATGCCAGCCTGAGTGACAGAGTGAGACTCCGTCTCAAAAAAAGAAAAAGAAAAAAAAAAGAAATAGTTTCAATATTTGCTGCCTTATTGATTACCAAAGGTGTTCAATCTTGTTATATTAAAACCAAATATTTGAGAGTTTCTGTTTTACTTAGCAGTTGTCCACACTGATGTTTTCAACTTTTTTTAATGTGTCATTTAACATAACTATATATTCATAGATTTATTGGTTATTGGCATGTCATTTTCTTATGTTAATCATTAGATAAGTCTTTTCACAGACTTGTATCACTTTATTTTCTTTTTGTATTACATAAACATATAATGTATTTATTTTAATTTTATAAAAGTAGGATCATATTATATTATTATTCTACAATTCTGACTTGTTTGCACAATAACCTGTCTTGTTCTTCTGCCCATATTAAGATGTATGGATTTCCTATATTCTTTCTATATGTTAAATGATATCCCAATATATTGTATCAAGAACAAAGCCATTAAATCTATTTTGTGTAACACATTAAATATATTTAATGACTTTGTTCTTGATAGAACATATTGGGGTATTATTTATGCAAATCATTATTTGCATAAATTTCAATATATATTTGGGATTTATGCAAATGAAGGATTCAAACTTATTCAGTTCTGGTTGGTCAAAATAGTATAGAAACAAAGCATATATGTAACAAAATAATGCCTCCATTCTTGCTAGGATATAGAAATTTTCAGTTATAAACAATCCCGAAATAGTCATTTTTACACATATATCTGCAGTTTTACAGTGTTTGAATTTTTCCATCGAGTTATTAGTCTCTTTCTTAATTTGTATGAGAGTTTTGGCATAATAAGGAAGCTGACCCTCATCTGTCTTACGTATTGCATATATTTTTATTTGTTTGTTATTTGCCTTTTGCCTTTTTCCACAGAGTATTTTAAGTTGTTATGTAAATATGTTTATCAATCTTTACTTGAGGGCTCCTGTATTTTATGTCATGCTTATTAAAAACCTACCCATCATTTTGTGTAGTTCTTTTCCCAGCTTTGGGTAGTTTTCTTGTAGGCATGTGCTGATGAGTATTCTCTTGAATACTCCAGGGGAATCCACCGTAGAACCCTCTCCTGTCGGGTGTCTGACCTGCCGGACTCCATCCACCTCAACTTAGGGAACATGCCCGGCTCTACTTAGTACCCTGTCTTTGTGCAGCACAGCACAAAAACTCTATCAAGGCAATAAGTTGGGGAAGAACATATCTTATTTATCTCACAACTTTTAGGGATCTTTGTGCTTCCTTGATTAATGTCCAGTGTTTTGAATACCATTGTTTTATAGATTTTGTATGTTTATTTTTTAGTGGTTAGGGTGGGAAGGTACATCTAGTCTCATAACTTCATCTTGACCAGAGCAGAAATCTACATGGATTTTTGACTTTGGTTATTATTTTATAGAGATTTGCTCATTTTGATATTGATTTCCTCTCTGAACCAACAGATCTCAACCCCCTATGTTGTTGATTTTATACTTTACATGATTCTATTTATATTTTTATATATTTTATTACATATTAAAAATATATGCATATAAATGTTCACACACACTCTGGTTGGAGTACAGATTTTGTACAATTATTTCTGGTTTGTTTAAAGTTTTTGAAAACTTTTCACAACTCAGTTATAGGCATTGTATATTTCACTTCCTGCAGTGAAATATGTGGGAAATCAGCAATGTAGACTCTGGAATCAAGCTTATCAAGGCATATTTTGAAGCTAGTACTTTGAAGAGATTTCCAAATACCATAGAGCTCTCTGAGCTTCATCCTTCTCCCCCAATTCTGTCTTTTCTACTCCAGTTCTTTGTTGTACTCTCAAATTTTCTTTATAGGTGGAGTTCTTTCCTGAAACTCTAACCACATGGCTGGTATCCAGACACTTTGTCTAGTATTTTCAGTTCTATTCTCCTAGAGTGGCTCCTGATCCCTGACACCAGCAGCTCTTTGTGCTGCAGGGAATTAGATGGCCCTAGGAGCCAGAAAATGACCCTTGCCTGGTGTGTAAAGATTGCTATGGACCAGAAATTCCTGTTGACAAGCTCTGCCCTTTGGAAGCCATCACCATTCCCAGTCACTTTCGGTTCACAAGCACCCTTCATTCCTCATCTCCTCTTAGGATAGATGCTCTCCTCTATACCAATTAATTTTCCTGTATACTTCACACTCGAGTTCATCTAAGATAGGACATTTCTCTTAATATAGTGTAGAATGGAAGAATTAATTATTCTGTAACACAAGTCATGCTATCTTTCGAGTTACTTTTTTGCCTTTACCTTTATTGTATGAAAAGTCAGCACTGACAAACAAAAATATGCTTTGAGAATATTTGTTTTGTTTCACTACAAAAACAATTATTTAGCTCTGTGCTAAGTCACTGAGTCATTCTGTAATTAGGATTTTCAAAACCAAATTAAATGTTTTTGAACCAAAAAAGGATCAGCTACAATTCATATGTTACATAGCACCTAGTCTATTATAAGGATAATAAAACCATCACTTTGGTTAATTAGCATTTTTTATTAGAATATTCTACTTCAATTTTAAAGACATATTTGCTCACAAAAAGACTTTGGGGCTGGGATGTGTAGGTGTATCATTATCAAACTTTATGACAAATCAAAATAAAATTTTACAGTTTTATAAAACCCTTCTTTTATGTTTGCTCTCCTAATTGTCACAAGTTTTGATAAATAGAATCACTCTAGCAATCTAGAAAAATCAATAAAAATATATTTGTATAGGGCTTTACAGTTTACAAAGAGCTTGCACACATGGATAATTAGTATATAAGAAAAGGACTAAAACAAAGAAAAAATTATTCTCCTTTAGTTTTTGTCATTTTTTTGGAGTTATTTTTAGTAATTAAACTGAAATAACACATTAAAATATTTCAGTTTAATTAAAAGACATGTATAAATTCAAAAGCCATCTTTATTCTTAATATGTGTGCAGATAGAGTATCTTTCACGTCCTTTATTTCACTGCATTAGAAAAATATTAGTTTCTGTCCACATTGTTTTTCTCAACTATGAAGTGAACCATATTTTATGGTTATATCTATATAAAAGTATAAACATAAGTTAAATTATTGTGATTCTATCTAAAGAGAAGTAAACTCTTTCATTAAAAATGTTTGGACATATTAGGTAAATAATGCCTTTAAATAGAATGTATCACCAATAGTCATGGAGAATCGGATGGCTAGTCTATGAAATTTTTTCTCTTGTTAATGTACTGAAAGTTGTATCTCATTCAGTTTCACTTGAAGAAAAGACATGGACTAATGTTTGTATTGTTACACAATGAGAAAGTCACAATTATTATTATTTTTTTTTAAGACAGGGTCTGTCTCCATCACCCAGGCTGGAGTGCAGTGGCTCAATCAGCTCACTGCAGCCTTGGCTTCCCAGGTTCAAGCAATTCTCCTGCCCTAGCCTCCTGATTTAGCTGGGCTTACAGGCGGGCGTTTGCCACCATGCCTGTCTAATATGTCACATTTCTAAAATGGAATATAGAGGATTTTTTTGTTTTTAGGTTTTCACTAGAGTCATCACATTATGTACCTTAATAATAAAGAAACCTTGCCTTTATCTACTGTGGCATATAAACATATTGACTTCAGTAGCAGGCATAAGTAATGGACAGACAGAATGACACAGTCAACTGTAGACAATAAAATAAACCTTTGTGGAGTTACACTGCTGTATAAAAGATGAAGTAATGACAGAATGAAATTAAAGTTTTTAAACAGATTAATTTTTCATTTGATATCTATATATCCAGTTTTATGGGTTTTCAAATATAAAACAAATTCAAGCTAAATTGACTTTCAAAAGTCCTCATTCAGAAACTGTAAAAATTGTTAGAATATTAGATTCTATAAAAACACTTGGGTGCAAATTTTATAGAGATTCAGAATTATAAATGAAAGCTTATTATTTTGTGCCAGAATTGTATTTATCTGAACACTTTAATAACATCTTGGTTACAGGTTCCATGAATATTTTGCATCTCCAACAATGATCACTTAAATTCCACTTGAAAATTCTAACCTAATTATAGCAGCATTTCATAAAACTTAAAACCCATTACTACGATGATCAACTTTTCATTTATTTAATGCATTTTGTAATGAAATTCCCTTCAAATTACTGAAGGTTTGCCTTCATAACTTATTATTTTATCCCCTCTTAATAAGTTTTCTTTTCTGTTGTTTCTGATTCACTTTAGCTTGCTTCACACATGTATAAATGTATTCTTTACAGAGTATTTACAATTGAGTATCACATCAGCTTCACATATATGCTGGTTCTCTGGAGCTCTTTTCCTGTTTTGTTGATTTTTCTCAACCTCTATTTTTATTATCAACCTCTTCTCTTCTTTTGACTCATTATTACAAATATGTAAACGTACTCAAGTCTTATCCATCTTTTTAAGCCCCTCCTACCATCCATATATTCTACCAATTACTACTCCATATCTTCTCATTTATAGCGAATCTTATTGATATACTACCTGTAATATCTACATTTCATTAGCTCCCTCTCATTCCATAATTCACACCAACACTTTCTAATCAAGCCCGTCCTTGAACTTCATGATGCTAAACCAAATGGGCACTTGACAGGCTTCCTCTAAACTAAGCTCCCAGAAACATTTGACACAGTTAATAAATACTGTTTCTCACAACTCTCTCTTCCTTTGGATTTCCTAAAACCATATTATCTGACTTTACTGTTACACAGAGTGCCAATATTTCTTGGGTTTTTTTTTAAGAGAGTCTTGGATTATGCTTACTGATACGGTGTCATATCCAGTTTTATATTTGTTCATGATTTTTCATTTTGAAGTAAAAGGTAACCGTTAACTCTTACATTAAATATGACAAGATTTACTTGGTAAATTGGTACTTTAAAATTTCCAGATTCTGCTATGATCTTGCTCGACATATGAAAAATGGGTACATTAGACAGCATTCACATTTTAATAATTTGTTAAGCATTATTATTATGATATTGTCATATTAAAATATTCTTGAACATCGTCTCATGTAAACTTTAAAGTAAATTTACGTATTTGAATAGAACAAAAGATGGAGATTGCATGACTAGTCTCTAATTAATTATTTCTGTGCCCTCCCCAATAGGAAGCTTAAATTCTCAGAAAACATAGTATTAACTGAATGTTCAAAAACCATTGCTTTGGAATGTGCATGCTTTTAAGGGACTTAAAAATTGATTTTCAGAGCTTTTTATCTCTGAACTTTCTATCTATACTATATGTTTTGATGCTTTTACTTCTCTGACGTCCTCTGCCACACATACACTAAAAGGCTATCCTACTAGTTAACTTGTTTTGGGCCTATTATGTTTTACCACTGATTTCTTATAATAGAAGAAGTGAAAAATCCACATTTGATTTACAATTATTTATCTCCTTGTCAGGACCGCTGGGGGATAGAAACTGTGACTTGCAGGGCTCATATTTATTAGAGTTGATAATGAGCAGTTCACATTTGCTGACTTGGGCATATGACCTCGAACACACCATGTAAGGGTCACTTTTAATACCCAGATAATACTTTTTATTCTCAATGTTTGAGTTTAGAGTTCTGGAAACTCCAATCCCTTTCTGTGAAGACTTATATAACCATATTAATACTAAACTGATGCACTCAAGAGGCTGAACTGAGGACATATTTACTGTTTCTTCTTATTGCCCGGAACCTTCAAGGCTCTATGTCAAATACTTCATTTTAGTTCTTTAAACAAAATATTGCCAAAAGATAGAATTATTCTGACCACCCTTTTTGTATTCCCATCATTCATCTAAAATGATTTGACAATAGAGACATTCTTAAAATTCTTTTTCCTTTTTTTTTTTTTTTTCACTCTTGTTGCCCAGGCTGGAGTGCAATGGGGTGAGCTCGGCTCACTGCAACCTCCGCCTCCCGGATTCAAGCAATACACCTGCCTCAGCCTCCCAAGTAGCTGGGATTACAGGCATGCACCATCATGCCCAAGTAATTTTGTATTTTTAGTAGAGACAGGGTTTCTCCCTGTTGGTCAGGCTGGTCTTGAACTCTCGACCTCAGGTGATCCGCCCACCTCAGCCTCCCAAAGTGCTGGGATTACAGGTGTGAGCCATTGCACCTGGCCTCTTTTTTCAACTTAATACACAGAGATTGCAACTTTTGAGAAAATGAAATACATATTTAAAGTATATATTTGGAAATATAGGAAAGAGCCAATAGAAACTTACTGAAAATATGTATCACTGCACTTTGATAACTATAAAGTATTATGCAAATATAGAATAATACAGCTATTATTTTTACTCTGTTGGGCATTAGAATATATATCTTTTCTATATCTGTGAATGTAGGAGGCCTTGAGTTGGGGGAGGGCTAGGGTGTTAGAAGGGAGCAAATCCTGAGGTTCTTTCTGTGGATATTATATATCCCTTGTGAAACAGCCTGGATAAAGCTGTGTATACCCTTCCTCAGCTCTGCAGCTAAGCTACAGGCTTCAATTGCCACAGCTTCTTTGGTCCTGTTTTATTAAATTCAACACTAGCACCAGGGTGTGAAGTGGCTAGGGAAATAATTTGGAAAGATTCTTATTCATAGCTCCAATTGGTTTTCTCTGGATTTATAAGCAGCTCAATGCAATTTAATTTATTTCAAATCAATGATGCTACCTATCTATCTATGGAAAAACATTATGCTTATCTCTGTTTAGCATTTGGTGAGCGAATTACCTATTTGTGCTGCTTGCTCCCTTCAGTCCTTAAGTGCTTTTAATTCCAACGTGAACAGCATTATCTGTCTGTACAATTCCAGCTTGTTGTTAAATTTTTGCAATAGCTTTCTAACCTCCAATAGCCACTCCTGGTGTATTGCAGCAACTGCTGTTAAGGGGAACTGCCTAAGACAATGATTTCACTGTGGTGCTTTTGGCTGAGAAAAGGGCACTAGTTTATGAATGGTACTGAATCTTTCACTTGGCTTCTAAAATTCTCTAGCACTGATTATCCTGATTAATCATTTGGAAAAATTATATACTAATATATTGAATTATTTTCTTTGTTCCATATATCTCCCATTATATACCAAGCTACTTAAGGAAAGAGATTGTAGATTTTTCTTTTGATTTCTAGCTATCATTTAAATCATGCCTGCTATGTTCTAAGAACATTATCTCTAATTACACAGCACCTTACGCTAAGTATTGTTATCATTATCTTATATAAGGGAAACTAAGTCACAGAGAAGTATATGACTTGTCTAATTCCACTTTTCTGAGTAAGTGGCAAAGCCAGGATTCAAACCCTTGGCTACAAAGCCCTCTCCCCCCACAGCACAACATACTGCCTCCTAGTAATCTGTATTAGTGTTGATGATATTTGATGTCAAAATAAACATTATCAACAAGAGGATGAAAGAAAAACTACCGAGTTTGCTGCTGCTTTCTCTGTTTGCTTTATTTGCTTGATTATTAGAGCAAGGTAGGAGAAGCAAAGACAAGAATCGAGACAGATGGCAGGAAAAACATTCAGCAGAACTGTGCACACTGCACATTGCTCTTATGTGACACATTTCCCATAATTCAGTAAAATATACAGAACAAGTATTAATAATAATAAGCTTGCTGAACTTACATACCAATTTATAACGAAATTGAGGAGAAATAAGAACAAAGATAATTGTCACCTAATCATTGTCTCCAGGCTAATGGAAGAAGTAAAAAAATCTTGAAGCCATCTTCCTTGAATGCAGAATAACTTTTCCAACAGGAGATACCAAGGCTTATCGGGAATTTTAGGTTGTGTTTTTTGTTTTGTTTTGTTTTTTTTCCATAGACACATGGAAGGCAGCATGTATAAAGAATTTCCCTAAAGTCCTAGGTTCATACTGTATAATAGAGGTGCTCAATACACATTTCCTACATGTTTGTAGAGCATTATGCCTGATTTCCTGTGTAATCCATTAGGAAAAAAATCCTTAATCCCACTTGCAATAGGATAGAATTTTCTTTTTCTTTTTCTTTTTCTTTTTTTTTTTTTTTTTGAGAGGGAGTCTTGCTGTGTCGCCCAGGCTGGAATGCAGTGACTCCATCCTGGGAGTCACTGACAGCATCTCAGCTCACTGCAACCACCGCCTTCCAGATTCAAGCAATTTTCCTGCCTCAGCCTCCTGAGTAGCTGGGATTACAGGCACGCGCCACCATGCCTGGCTAATTTTTTTGGTTTTTGTATTTTTAGTAGAGACGGGGTTTCACAATGCTGGACAGGCTGTTCTTGAACTCCTGACCTCATGATCCACCCCCCTCGGCCTCCCAAAGTGCTGGGATTACAGGCGTGAGCCACCGTGCCTGTCCTCTTTTTCTTTTTCCTGCTGGAACATGGTAGACGAAAATTCCTCTATTTAAAAAATAACTCCTTTATTATTCAACTTCTATACTACCTAATCAGCCCTTGACAGCCAGCCAAAGGCAAAAATTAATTTTTTGGTTAGAAGATCCCACACAGAATAAGTTATCTGTCATTTTACAAAATGTCTGAGTTAACAACATCTAAAGTTCTTGATTTTGAAAACCTTTGTTGAAAGTCTAAACAAAGTATTATATCAGCACTCTACTTTTGACACTCAAAATCTCTGTGTCAATCATCTTACCCCTTCTCCACCTGCAGGGGCATTGGCACTCTTTCTAATTAGATCAGTTCTCACCCATGATAATAACGACGTGGACAACCTTTGTGAATGTAAATGTTACGTGAATTTTGCATGCAGTCAAAATTGTAGAAGTCTTGAAATTCTTTTTATAGAAATTTTATTCTAATGTCTTTCTTTTGTCAGGGCAGGATTGGTTTTATTCTAAGGTCTTTCTTTTGTCAGGGCAGGATTGGTTTGTCAAGAATAGTAGTTTAGTGAATTTTATTACTTTCTAACACTACAGGAGAGAAAACAGAGAATGAAGCAGGAGAAGAAAATCTAGTGGTATACGGCAATAAATACAGTTTTTGAATGTGAGTAATAGCACCAGTAGTATCCTTCTGAGGGTGCAGTATTCATTTTTTTTCCAGTAATACATGTCAACATTTAAGGCAGGCAATTATCAATATTACTATCAATTCTTACCAGTATTCATTTTTCTGGAAACAATAAAAACTAGATTCCCCCAGCCAAATTATGTTAGTGAGAGGAAAAACCAAGGGCATGGCTAAAATATGTCAAATAAAACAAAACCTACTTTGTAAACACAAGATGGCAATTTACTATCTCTATTATTAATGTAAATCTAAACAATAACATCAATTTGTTGTAGCAAAAAGAGAAAAATGACTAACCCAGTTTGGATATATTCTGGCATAATTCTTACATGGCCACAATTTAGAGAATTATAGCATGTTGAAAATATGATATCACTTTATTTATTCTAATAAATATATTGCTGCAAGACTATATCAACTTCTGAAATAAAAGGCACATAGAAAATTTAAATAAATGTTATTAAAGTGAGAAAAAACAGTTAAAATAATTGGGCTAACTTTTCGTTGTAAAGTATGATATCATAAAGAATAATAAATGATTTTTCTATAATTAACTGAAAATGCACCTGAAAATTGCACTGTGTAGATATGTTAGAATTGTGGATTTCACAGATGTGATGGGGTCCTCATGATCACGTTTGTACTTACTTGTGCCCATCATGCATCATCTTCAGAAATTTTTGCACATTTTCCCCTAAATTAGATACAATTCTAGGAAGCAACAGCTTGCAATGTAGACTTTATTGGGAGATTCACTGTAGCCATACAGCAGAAATTAATAAAAATCTAAGCACTTTCTGTTCCACCCTTTTCGCCTAACTTTCTCTTTCCTACAGGCATCTCCAACATTTAAAGCTACAGCTTTTCAAACTCTAGAATCTGTCAGCCAGGCTTCATTGTTTCATGGTTTCTTTTTATAACATAATTCAGTTACCCATCGACCTCCAGAGTCTTGCAAATTTCCTCATTCTTATCAGCCAGCTCAGCAAATAAAGCATGTTCCTTATTGCGGCTTGAAACAGTAAATATTTTTATATTACAAATAAGCCATTTTAACTCACATATAAAATAATTATCTGAAAACAAAAATGTTTAAGCATTTGAACAGGAGAGAAAAATGAATTTATAGGACAGATTTATAGAAATTTATGGGCACAGATTGGTTAAACAAAAAATAAAAACAAAAACAGAACAAAACAAAAAACTCAGAAATACTGATGAATGAGATATAAAATTTCTTACAGGAATCTTTATTAAGTTCTGCTGCATGGTAGCAATGTTTCCACATCTTCAATAAATTTTAATAACATTTATTTATAAAAAAAGATTTAAAGAATATAAAGCCAAGCTTCAGATTGATGATATTTGTAATATTTATTTCTAAAAGATAACTGATGTTCAGAATATTTTAAAATTCAAAAAAAAAATCTACCAAGAAAATGATAGATGACCCTTTCGAAAAGGAGACTAATGACAAAACATCTCTCCACAAAAGAGGAAATTACAAATGGCCTTTAAGAATATGAAGAGCTGTTGCATATTCCAATTGATCAGGGAAAAGCAGATTAACAATGAGATACTATCTTACACTCAAAAGCATGGCTTAGATAGCCAACAATGAAAAGTGTTGGTGAGGGCAAGGAATATAACTTCAACTCTCAAACACTGATCATGACGCATAAACTGTTATAATCTCCTTGGAAAACTGGCAGTATCTAACAAGCTGACTATAGTCAGCTATACCTTGCATCTCCACTGTTCCACTCTAAAGTATACACATAAAATTAAAAAGTGAACAGAAATTTGTAATGTGAGATTAGTGCTACATATTCAAAGCAGCACTCTTCATAAGAACTCTAAATTGGAAACAACTCAACCATCAGCAGTAGAAAGGTAAACAATGTTACATCCTTAAAATGGAGAACTGCACATCAATGAAAAAGAACAAATCACTACTGATAGTGACAGGAGGCAGCCAAATGCCTAGGCAGACAGGGGCGGGTCCCCAGTGAAACCTCACCACCAAGCCAAAGACAGTTTAAAGCCTGAAAATCAAGCTACAAGTTAAACCCTTGGACTGGATTGAGAACTTCTCCTCCTTTTTCCTCTGATTGATCTCCACCCTTCACCTATTTTGCATATACCTACTCTTTCCTAATTGGTTTTCTACACTGTCATGTACATCTTTGAGTGGTTTATTCGCTTTAACCCTTTTTGCATACTCACAAACCAGTCAGCACACACACACCCCATTCTGAGCCCATAAAAGACCCCAGATCCAGCCATAGAGGGGGCCTTTCCCATCTTTGGGTAGGGGATTCCCTCCCCTACCATGCTGCATCCCGTCTCTGCTGAGAGCTGTTCTGTCACTCAATAAAATTTTTCTCGGCCCTCCTCACCCTTCAGTGTCCAGCATATCCTCATTCTTCTTGGGCACAGTACAAGAGTTCGGGAACTGCCAAATGCGGGTACAAGCTATAACACAGGTGAGCTGGGGCACACCAGCATGGCTAAGTGAGGCCTGGGCAGGGCATCACTGACCAGGGGTTTCTGGTTTGCAAAGTGATCAAGAAGAAATAACCTGCATCAGTGCTACATACAACATGGATAAATCTCAGTTGTGCTGTGTTGATCGAAAGAATCCAGGCACAAAACAACACGTACTATATGAGTCCATTCCTATAAAATGCAAAAAAATTGACAAACCTAGTTCATGATTATGCAATTCAGAAAAGTAATTACCTGTGGAGAGGCAACGCTAGGAGGAGGCATGAGAGAGGCTTCTCGAGACACCGGGTCTCTCTTATATTCTGATACAGGTAGTAGTTATAAAAATGTGTTTACCTTTTAATAGTAAATCAGGCAGTATAGTATGACTTGCTTTCTTTTATATGTACAATATAGTTTGGTTTTAAAAGGTTCAAAAACTTATTTAATAATCTTTTACATTTCTTTCCAATCTTGTATTTCCAGCAAAACCAAATATAAAGTCTGCTGCCTTGGTTTTCTGTGTCGAAGACATATGCATATCAATTTATTCACTTGTTGCTGTGGGCCCTATCTGAAAATTTACATTTGGCTGTGTTTATCTATGCTCTCATATTAATCTGACTTTATAAGTGATTGTAAAGGAAACAGTAGAGTCTTTTTTATTTCATTTTATTTTTCTTGCTTTTGTGAAGGATGATGAGCATAGTAACACATAAGCACATCAGAGTATGTCCTAGCTATAAAACACAATGGTATAACTGGAGGAATGTTAAATATTACATATTTAAAACCATTAAATTAAAGATTAAAAAATTACCCACAAAGAAAAAGTGTAAGGCTACTTCTGTCTTTAATATTTGTGGCTAATTTGCAAATTTTAGGATGGATGCATCAAAGAATCAAGATGTATCAAAATCCCATTTTGTTTTATTAAAAATATTGGGATGTGGGAGAGAAGGTCAGGGCAATTATGGAAAATCGATACACTATTATTGGTCATTTATTCTGCAAAATCATAGTTAACCTCTACTAAAACCTTTCTTGAGGGGGCCACCCCTGTGGTACAGTAAGCCTATGTCTATGTTCATTAAGGAGTCCCCACTGCCAAAGAATCCTACTATAGGACAAATATACCATAGTACTTTCAAAGCAAACTCACTTGTAAGTGGATATTCACATTTTGAAAGTATACTTTGAAAAATTAGAAAGCAGAAAAATTAGATTGATGCTTTCTCTCCACCACCATCACATTAAGAAATCCAAACCCAGTTTTTCATTTTAAGAAGATCTTAGGAAGAGTTTAAAGAGCTGTGTAAGGCAGATGAGGCACTAATATACCTTTTATACACAATTGTTTTGGTTTTATCTGAGGCATTGCAAAAAGCTGTAAAACTCACACGACCCAAAACAACCAAAAGCTTCTCAGCTCTAACAGTGTGAGAGATCTCATTATTCCTTGAGACCCTGAAGACTTACCAGGTGCCTAGAGCCGCCCATGAAAATGAGAACTGTTCTAATAAAAGAAGCACCTAATGTATGTTTTTCCTTCAAACTATTAAACCCAAATCCCCCTAGTGGCAAAAGAAGGCTAAGTACCCTAACAGTATGTGGAGGTATATATTAAATTGGCCCTGCCAAGGGACAACATTTCTTTGTATCATCATGTTTTACCAAAAATTTGTAATTTGGAAATATTCTACTGTACAGCATATCCCTGTTTCTTTAAATATGCACCGTTTTAGGTTACTTAAAATTTACTTACCAAAAATTCAAAGCACATATTTTAAATTAAGCGCAAACTGATGCTATAAAAAAGGTATCCCATGTGTTTCAGATTCTGATGTTACCTACTCAATTTTGATTCCTCCCTTCTGTCTTCCAACACAACTCTGACTTTGTTTGTAGTAGCCATGTGCCAATTAAACATATTCACTTACCCCAGTCCTTCTCCCAGTCGGGGAAAGCCATGCAACCGATTTTCGTTTCATGTGCTATAAGAAGTAATTTAACAGTTGGGAACTCTGAATAAGTTATTATTTTCCTGAAAAACAGAAAGTGGGAAGGGAATGAGCTGTCATCATCTTTTTCTTGCTCTTTCCCTCTTTCCTGCATGGAGCATTGACATGAGGCCTGGAGAAGGAACAGTCACTTTGAGCTGAGGATTCTTGGACATCTGTACATAACGAATAACCTGGTAAGAATCTAGAAGTACCTTGAGTGTCACCAGCATGTGACTGCCCACATCTAATGCTGCTCAACGCAACTTCCAGCAATATTGTGTGCCACCCGATACAGTAGCCACTAGCCACATACAGAGCAGTTGAAATGCAGCTAGTGAGACTGAGGAATAAATGCTTAATGTATTTTTAAATTTAAATTTAAATAGCCACATGTGGCTAGTGGTCACTATATTAGATGGCACAATTACACCTATACCACTATTTGGTTAAACTAGATAGGCAAGTTTCTTTAACGAGTAACCGATGGCAGTCCTAATTAAACATAAAGGGTTTAAGTAGCTTCAAGTTCTCTCTTAGCCTCTTGTCACACACACCTACTCTGAAAACCTTTCCCTTAAAACACTATCAGATCACACCTTAGTGGGTCTGAACTACAGATAACTGAGAATCTCTTTACAGGGGGACGCAAGACGGAGCAGGAAAATAGAAACATGAGGTACTGAAGAAAGATTGATTAACCACAGGTAAGCGTGGATACCTGGGGAGAAGCTGCTTCTTCCTGAAAGCAATCAAGCTTTTCCATCTGCATTTCGCAGGCAGCCGGCAGCCAGACAATGCAGAAAGTGGGTGTTTCTGGCTGGTTCAGCCTTTCCTTCTCAAAGAAAACTGGGCCTCTGCTTCCCCTCAAGGGATATGTAAAATCCTACACATTATGCCGCTCTGATTTTTCTCACTTCCTGTCCAGATATAATACCTCTTCTGACTTGGGCTTTGCTTTATATTGGAGCAGAAGAGGACATTGAGTAGACAGAAAGCCTAGAATGATGATAAATAAAACCACATACTTTCAATTTCTTCTCATTTCCCAATTATTTACCTGGAACAAAGGAAGAACAGGGACCAACATGACAATCACCCAGAAGGAGCAGAAGGCTAACTTTGGAAAAATGAGAGGATTAACTACTGCTGCCATCCTGTAAGCAAGGAACATAGTATCAGAAAGTCCTGTCTTTGAAGACAATGAAGAGAAGGATCTGTTTCTGGGCATCCCAGCCATAACCGTAAATATGACATCTGTGAACACAAAGTAAACATCACTGCGGTGATCAGTTTCACCCTAGGCTGCTAAGGGAGACACAGCCCAATAGTTTTCTACAGGTAACTTGTTAGGAACTCTTCATTTTAAAACAACAGCAACAACAACAAAACCCTTACTGTATCTGTGAAATGGATCATTACTGTCTTCCATTTTAAACATACAGACCTCCCCCGACATGTTACCCCGGTCACATGTAGTGACCTGAAGAGTATTTTGCTGCTGTAGTGACTGTGTCTGTCTGCCTTCCTGACCCATCCTGTGGCAGTCATCTATGTAACTGCCTGTCTTCCTTTTGTAGTTGCTTATTTTCAATCACAGGGTTCCTTCTTATATACTCACTGTGTAAAAAATATTAGGGCATAAAAACATTTTTAAAGTATTTTTTCTTTATTTTTAAACTTTTTTAAAGCATAGGCTATGGCAAACAGTCACAAGTAGACTTATGAGAGTGTGTTTTTTTGCTTTTCAACAAATAGAACTCTGGACCTGGCCATTTCAGTGAAGCATACAACTAGAGGAAATTAAATAGATGAAGAAAAACCCAGCACTCTCTAATATGTAAATTCTAAATTACTTAATGATATACTGCAATTTAAATTACACTGTAAATGAAATGATACTGGGTAGATAAAATAGACACAAGGAATATATAAAAGCCAAAAAGAAATTTAGATAATTAAATGATTTGCTATAAAGGCTTCCTTAGCTGTGAAGTGAAGAGCAGCTCAGTTGACACCTATTAGCCACTTAATAAATGATGATAATGAAGTCTTATTTAGCACTTACTATGTGCCAGGCACTGCTAACCACTTTATATTTATTGTCTCAATTACTCCTCTTAATTGTTATAAAAGTGAATATAATCAAGGTAACATTTTATTAGCTTTATGAAGAATTTATACGATATCATAGTTCACCAAAAATATATTTCATATTAGTTTATAATTATTATTTAAGAATAATAGTAACCCCCAATGAGACAGTGGGCATATTGGAATTTTAAACTATAAGCACATAAGATTAACATCCTTATATCCACTTTGGGCTCTACCACTGATGTATCATGTTTTCAGCTATGGACAAGTCTTTGAAACTACCTGTAACAATTTGCCCTGTAAGTTATGAGAAATTGTCTGTATTGGTAATTGCACCACCATGTTTGCATGAGGAGGAAGAAACAAAGTAGAAAATACTCTTGAACAAAAAGTTGTTGATTCAAGATAAGAAGCACTGGACTTCATTATGTGCGGTTCTTAAAAATAACTGAAGTAGAAGAATAAATACAAAATAATTCAGTCCTTTTTCAGAGCTAGCGTAACTTTTGTCTGGATTCTCATGAAGAAACGCATAGAAACGAAGAAGGAGTGGATGGAAACTATGGAACAAAACAGTAAGAGAAGAAAATCGAATTAGAAACAACTTAAAACCACTTATTATGTGTCTCACAATTGCTTCACAGTGCTGGTTTCTGCAAAGAGAAAGAGATACAGAAATAGTGCAAAGCCTGAAGACAAGGGAACGGAAAGATCTTTTCCGTTAACTTCCCTGAAATCATGTGCTACAAAACAGGCATTTTCAGGAAGAGGGGTGGATGTGATGTGTCACAAGTGTATAAATTTTCCAAGTTTGTGTGATAGTAGAATTTTTAAACAAGTTTGTGGCTTTTGTCTTATGTTGATGACTAACAGTTCCCAATGATAGACTCATTCACCTCCAATACTCAAATTACTCATGAAATCACAAGCATATAAATTTCCAGGGCTGTAGAAGAGAGAGTACTGATTGTGATTCGCCACATTCTGGGAATAATTTCCTCTGCTACACACAGATGTGCCAGATTCAGCAAATACTCTGACCTGCCCCATATTTTGAGAAGTAAACCAAACACAGCCACATAGGAAGGTCATGAGTATAAAGTTCTGGTACAGTCCCACTGTACAGTGACCTCAGAAAGACAGGATTTGCACCAAAACAGTGAACCTGCTTTCTTCAGTTTCATGTCATTACTAGCCCCCTCTGTACTTTTAGCATTTGACCTAGAGGCTAAGCACTCAGTAATGTAGCTTGCCCCAGTGAGAACATTTCCAAATAAGGAAGCCAGCCCTGGGATAGGAACGCCACTGTAAACTGGGGCAGTGATTCTGAGGCTGGCAAATGAAATACCGTTTATTTCCAAATGTTCAGGGGGAAAAATTCCAGCCTTCAGAGTTGAAAGAACAGGCAAAAACGAGAAGGATAAGAGATCATTCCTTAATCTTGCAGAACCGCATTAGCTAAAGGCTGCCAGAAAATGGAAATTTGGTAAAGACTTTGCACATTGAACTGTCCTCAAGCTGAAGATCTGAGAGGGGTGTTCTGGCAGCATCCAGGTGTACCGTGAGAGATTACAAAGAGAAAACACACATCTTATCTGTGCTGCAGAGCAAACTACTGGAAGAGTGCACTTATTATTCCAGAGTAAGGAAACCGGCAG
Source organism: Pan troglodytes (assembly GCF_028858775.2). Taxonomy (NCBI): domain Eukaryota; kingdom Metazoa; phylum Chordata; class Mammalia; order Primates; family Hominidae; genus Pan; species Pan troglodytes. The sequence goes on from NC_072408.2 coordinate 88,601,270, forward strand.
GGGTATTGAGACGTGGAAGTGGCCTTAGGCTAATGAAAAGACTATATAAACATAATGGGGACATTCCCTTAAAAATATACCAGAAAGTTTACTCTAGAAATATAGCACCACTGGAGATGTAAGAAGATGTCAGACAGCATTTACTATGTGTTATCACTAAAATATAAGAAAAAAATATGCTATCTGAACTAAGAGGAAGAGAAAAAAAGGAGGAAAAATAAAACAGGCAAGATCAGCATGATGATAACTATACAGCATTTAGAGCTTGAAAATTTGGGTTTAATCCAGTCTCCGCCATACCGCGTATCAACTCCATGTTGCAGTTCACCATTTATCTTTATAGGATCATCAGTTTCCTCACAGACAATAGACGGAAACTAAAATAATGCTAACATTTACAAAAATAGTACAAAAATGCAAAATGAAAAGGACAGGATAATACCTATTAGAGGTTTAAAAGGTCTAAAAAAAGTGACAAGAGAAGATCTATATATAACAGAGTTAAAATAGTTAATATTTTTAGCTTTCTGAGAAAAGATAAATTTATATCCTAACCTTATTATTCTATAATAATACCAAGAAGTTTGAAGAATTATATGTGAGGTATATAACTGCAAAAGGGTTAGATGGCTTAAAAGTAAACATGTGAATGTGATTACGGGGAAGGAGAAAAGCCAAAAATAAAAAGATAATTTATAACGGGAAAATGTACATTTTATTATATGTATTAGACATAATTACCTATTAAAAACAACAAAACCACCATAAACAAATTTAAAAGCAAAAACTAACCAAGGGAAATGCAATAATATGTCAGAGTCAAAAAGATGTTTTAATCTATGAAGAGTGCCCACAAATCAATTGCTAAAATCCCACTAATATCTCCAATTTAAAAAAATATATATATACTAGTAGAAAATTCATAGAATAAATATAAATGGCTAAGAAACAATAGTTTTCAATCTCATTTTAATGTAATTATGTAAATTAACACTTTATATTACCTATCAAATTCTCAAAGATTAAAGAATGATAATGTGGGTGAAAATACACAAATTTGGCACTCATTCCTGCTCTTTTCTGGGAAGCAATTTCATCTCATGTACTAAAAAAAAAAAAAATTTAAAAATATTACATACCGTTTGGACCTAGTATGTCCCTTCCTAGTATTCTATCTATTTAGAGGCAATAAAATTTCCAACAAAGATTAATGCACTGATCTATTCATTGTGCCATTACTTTTAATAGCCAGATATTAGAAACAACTTACATGTTTAACGTTTGGAAAGGGATTTAATGCATATTGGCACATCCACCTGCTGTTTGGGTGATGAGATTTGGCAAAGATTTAAGTCCTGATCTTCTCCCTTCTTATGTCTTACTTTTTCTAAACTATTTAACTTAGCTTTTGTTTCTTCAAATTCACAATGGGATTAATAACATCCATCCTAGGATATTTTTGTTGAGAGCAAATATTAATATGATTATAATTTTAAAGTGAGATGTGCTTAAGAAAAGTTATCAACATAATGTTTATCTGAATCCAATTGTATAAATTGGTCTGAATATTTCTGAAGAAAATTTGTATATAAAATTTAGACTATTATTTGTTTCTTCTGGTCTTGATTCTGCATTCATTGTTCCTCCCCTGTATCTAACCTAAATTTAGAGCTTGGATTCTGTAAACTGAGCCCCATCAGGTGTTTGGCTGGGAGTCATCATCACAAACAAAGCAACTTTCTAAAATGTAGAAACAATCTTGCACACAAGTGGAAATAGGAATTTTCCCCAGGGAAGCATGCAGAATTACAGAAGCCCCTTTATCACCAAGTACTGTTTGAGTGAGTTGAGTAAAGAGGCCATCTAACAGGGATTTTTTTTCCCTGTTGGTTTATGAGAGCTGGGCATCACTATTTGGCATGAATAGTATAGTGACAAAAGGGATATGACAGGCTGGAAGACACAGAAACACAACATCAGCTTATCCAGGTTTTCTCTACCCACCTGTAAACAAACATGACTCCACAACTGAAAGAGTGAGACTCTCAAATGTGGAAGATAGGTTAGTGAATGCAATTCTTTAATAAATAATATGAAGAATTTATGTTTACTCAGACTGTAAGTGATAGGAATGACTCTTCAAATTTTCATTTATTAACTAATTCAGTTGCTCCTATTAATACCATTTTATACAGAAATAAACTGAGACACAGAGCTGACAAATGACTTATCCAAGGCCATACACCTAATGTTTGGCTAAGCCATGACCATGTTAATAATAATAATAACAACGACTAGTAGGCACTCTTGAATGTTTACTATGCACTAGGCTCTGTATTGAGTACCTTACAAAACTTACCTTCTTAAATTTCTACATAACAAATTCTGATATATATGCACTATATGGGCTGAGTATCCCTAATCCAAAATTCTTAGGACCAGGAATGTTTTGAATTTCAGATTTTCTTTTCAGATTTGGGAATATTTAAATATGAATAATGAGGTACTTTGGAAATGGTACCCAAGTTTAAACAAAAAATAAATTTATGTTTTATGTACACCTTATGCACAGAGCCTAAAGACAATTCTATGCAATATTTTAATCGCTTTTTGCATGAAACAAAGTTTGTGTACATTCAACCATCAGAAAGCAAAAGTGTCACTATCTCAGCCACCCATGTCGACAATCTGTGGTTGATTGGTATCACCATTACCCCTGACTCTGAATTTTTATGCTACTGAAAAGCAATAATTTTATTACACTTAATCACACATAAGTGTCATAAGCACTTATCAGTAAAAAATAAGACACACCATTAATACAGTGAGAAAATAATGTGTTCAGGGTAACTAAGCAGTGCAGTAGCATCACAAGAATAGCAGCTGTTAACACCAACAACAAACAACGGCAGGCTTTCAGCCTCTACCTACAATGCTGTGTTTTGATTAAAAGGCTACCATATATTGTATTTTATTGTTTTAGGTGAGTGGAAACATCAGAAGGAGTTGAAGGACCGGGAAGTGAGTCTTCTAGGGATGTCTAGCATTCTACTGGGTAGCTTTTTAAAATGTGTCATCTGCCACATTAACAAGAGTTTTTGTCTTAGAATTCTCTCTTTGATTTTATAAAATGACATGATTTCTTAACCTGTTATAAAGGCACACTGCTCTAGTCCTTCAATAAGCTCATCACACATTATAGGGACTTTTCTTTGCAGTGTTAACAATGTCATCTTCATCATCACTATTATCATGATCACTTTGATTCAGAACCATTTTAGCAATTTCACCATCAGTCAATGAAAGAACAACTGGAGCTTTATTATTGATGTTAAAAACTTCAATATTCACTTCTTCCAGCTTACTGAGGGACCCTGTAGGAATATTTTTTTGCATATCTGAAGAGGTCAGACAGCATTTTTTTTCTCACTTGAAATATGGAATCCTTCAAAGTCACCACCTTATTCATCATCATCACTGAACATAGTCACAAACCAGAGATTGTGTTAGGCCTGCACACAACTGTGTCTTTAGTCACCGTGTTCCAAATGTTTGCAGCAGCCTATACAGCCCCCTATATGCTAAACTCATTTTGAAAAAATCTTCCACATCCATGCCTCTGTTTACTGCTGCTAGCATGCTGTTCAAGAAAGTATTTTTATATTTAATCTTTATAGACTTAAGCATACCCTGGTAACATGACTGAATTAATGGAGTCATATTTGAGAAAAAAATACATAGCATAAACATTATTTTGGGTGAGAATTTTAGACAATGAGCAGAATAGTTGCTAAGGAGTAACAAAATTTTGCAGTCATCATCAAATCCAGCTTCCTTGCAGTGAGCATGAGCCACTGGTACAGAATGTTTATAAAACCAATCAGAAAAGATGTTCCCAGTGATCCATGCCTTTTTATGAGCATAATAATTAGACTGGTAGGAAATTGAGTTCTTGGAAACAGTAAGGATGCAAGTATTGGCCTATCATAGCAAGTGTACATTTGTGCATGCCTGCCGCATTAGCACATCCAAGCACAGTTATTCTGTCATTGGCATTAATTCTAGCAGGGTCTGTTTCCTTAGCTATAGCTAGTGTCTTTTTGGGAAATAATGCCAAAACAGTTGATGTTTCGTCAGCATCATACACTTGTTCTAGCATCAGATTTTCATCAGCAATGATGTTCAACTTATTAATGAATTGCTCTACTTCTTTGTGATCAGCAGATGCTTTATCATCAGAAATCTTTAAAAATTTAATGTCATGCATTTTCTTAAATTTCTGCATCTACCCTCTTGAATTTTCACAGTTCACTTTAATTTTCAGTTCATTGTGGTAGATCTTTGTTTCATTATCAGCTTATTAAGTGGCATATGTTCACTGCAACACTGATGAATCTACTACTTCAATACATGATTAAGATCTTCCTTTTTAGTTTTATTAAGTTTTTTAAAAAAGGTTTTCATTAACTTCTGTTCATTACTTTCCAAATAGAACATCAATAGTCTATCCTTTTGTTTCTCCAGGTTATATATGGTGGTCATTCCAACACTATACTCTTCTGTAAGACGTTTCACACTTACACCACTGTCCACTTAGTCTAACACTTTGACTTTCTGTGCTATAGATAAACATAAATGCTTTAACTTTTCCTTATTTCTGTTACCCACAGGGGTATCCATAGATTTTCTTGATATTTTCAACAGTATCTTTATACCACAGAGCAGAGAATAAGCAAAAGCACCCAGTGAATAATGCACATAGGTCTTGTTTCCATGCAGGGCATCATGGGAACTGGCTCTTGGCATGTCAAACCCACACACTTGCCATTTTATTACTTGTTGTGGGTGTGCATGAGTAGGGGAAATCTTGGCATGTTTGAAAAAGATACATCACAGCTAAAGGGAAATTGGAGGTCTCTTTTTTTTCCTTTGTGAAGCTAAATAAACTGTATTGTGCATATGCATTTGGGTGGTGATTTGTCATTTGTCATATGAGGTCAAGTGTGGAATTTTCTACTTGTGGTGTCATGTTGACACTCAGAAAGTTTCAGATTTTGGAGCCTTTTAGGTCGTGTATTTTCAAATTAGTGATGCTCAACCTGTACTTTTTAGCACAATTTAATGACTATCAATATCAAAGCCTGAATTTGTCAACCATTTAGCTATACTTTCTTCCACTCAATGCACAGGAGAATCAAGAGCATAGCCCTAGTGCTCATAGATTTTCTTTAAGTAAAGAAAAGCAATGAGGGTAAATCAGGATCCTTGAGTTGATGGAATGTAGCTTTCTTCCCCTGGAATCCTATCATCCATACAAAGATCTTTGTGTACTTTCCCAACTATGGAACTTAAAGAATAAACTATCATATAGAATATGTGATTTGATGGAACATAAAAAGCTTGTTTACCCTCAGACATCTCCTTCAATTACATAATCCTTGTATGATATTACTATTAGAATTTGTCCTATGAGGTAATGCAGTACAGCTCCCCTAAGAATCCTATTAAAATTTAAATATATTACCTGATGTAGTAGTTTCCTTGGCTGCTATGATAAGTTACCAAAAATATGATGGCTTCAAACTGCATACATTTATTCTCTTACATTCTGGAGGTCAGAAATCTGAAATCAGTTTCACTTGGTCAAAATCAAGGTGTTGACATTGTCATGCTCCTTTCAGTGGCTGTAGAGGACGATCTCCTTCCTTGACCTTTCCAGCATCTAGAGCTGTATTGCTTGTATTTCTTGGCCCATGGCCCCTGCTTCAATTTTTAAAGCCACCTGTGTACCATCTTGCTTCAGTGGTCACATTGCCTTCTTCTGCATCAAATCTCTCTCTACATCCCAATTTGGGATTTCATTTAGGGCCCATCTACATAATTTAGGATAATCTTCCCATTTTAATTACATCTGCAAGTCCATTTTGCTATATAAGTTTACAAATTTCCCAAGGATAAGTACTTGGTTATCTTTGGGGACCATTATTCAGCCTACCACATCTCAGAACAGTGATTATTTTTAGGAATAATAGATAGTAAATGAAATAAGAGCCTAAGAGAATGGGAGACAAAATAATGCATACTATTTAGAATTACAGCAGGTGATGAAACTGGTTAGGTCAGTTCAGACTACCGCAAATAAATAGGGGTTTGAGGTTACTAATAAGTTTGGGAGGCTATGAAGTGCTATTCTATTTCTAAGATTACCTTTTAAATTTGAAAAGCTAAAATTTAAATATTTACCTTGTGAAAAACTGGAACCCTCAGACACTGCTTGTATGATTTAAAATGTTACAGCAGCTTTGGGAAATGGTCTGGCAGTTCTTCAGAAGATTAAACATAGAGTACCATATGACCCAGTAATTCTCCTAGGTATATGCCCAGGAAAAACTAAAACATACATACACACAAAACATGTACACAGATGCTCATAGCACCATTTGATTTATAATAGGCAAGAGTGAAAACAAGACCAATGTTAATCAACTGAATAAATGGATAAAATATGGTATATCTATACAATGGAATAAATATTATGAGGCATTATAATGAAATGAAGTACTGATAAATGTTACAACATGGAAGAACCTTAAAAGCACTATGTTAAGTAAAATAAGCCAGTCACAAAGTACCACGTATTGTATGACTCAATTTTTAATAAATGTCTAAAATAAGGAAACCCTTAAAATACAATGTAATCAGTGGTTTCCTAGGGCTGAGAGGGGAGGGCTTTGGGAAGAAGTTGGGGAGAGACTGCTAATGGGTGCTAGGTTTCTTTTAGGAGTGACCACAATGTTTTATTTTGTTAAATGAAAACTCAATATAATGCCAACTGATCCTTATCATAGTTCTGCTTATCCTGAAATAGTTACAGTACATAATCAGATATATGATAATACATTAAACTACTTATGATTAAGAATATTACCTGTAGAAAAGAGTTAAATGTGACATTTTCCTGAATCAGCTTCATTCTCATTCATGTCTTGCCTTTTACTATTTTTGTATTCTTTCTGATGTGATGACAAAAGGATTTTTTCACTGAGGTTTAAATAGAATTTCAGTTGAAAAATAATGTTTCTTTTGCTTTTTGGGGAAATAATAAATGCAAACTACAGCTTTATATTATAATTGAAAATATTATCTGCTTACCATGATTTTGACTAAGAATTATTATCCCAATCCTTAAGAAATTTCCGTCATGATAGATCAGACTTAATATTTAACTATACTAGATGCTACATCGTATGTAAAAATTGTACATTACTAATTAATATGTTTATTCAAAAATCACAAACATTTGCTCCACAGGAAGTTTTAGAATTACAATGTAATTTATAATTATGAATGTAGATAGGAAAGGATAGTTTCAAAGTTCCTTTACTTTTGAACTCATGCTGAAAGATAACCTCATGTCAGTGTGTCAGATGCTGGCAGTTCACTCACTCACAACTCCTTGAAAGCCTCTCCTGTCTTCCTTGTCTTTGGACACTGGAAAGCTGAACACTTTATCCCGGTGTCCTTTACAACTGCCTTACAAAGTCGGCCAGGACACACAGATGCGACCAGTAGAATGTAGAAGGACACCTCAAGCTGTATTTCCTGAATGAAAAGTCAAAGTTGCTTGAAAAATGGCTTTGTCTTTGACCCCCCCTCTTTCTTTTTCCTCCTGTCTAGAATGTGAACATGATGCTCAGAAGTAGAGCAGCTTTCTTAAGGCCATGAGGAAGAAAGCTGTACGTTAAGGATGGAAGATAATGACAACAGAAGAAGCCTGGTTTCCTAATGACACCCTTGAGCAGCTTTGATAGCCCTGACCACCTACCTTCCAGATTTTTGACCGAAGAAATTTAATCAACTTATTATGAGGATGAAGCAAAAACATTATAGAAGTGTGATAGTTAGAAATAGTAGCAATGTTTGAAAAAGGGTTTTTAATATAAGGCAGATTCTTTCCCTTTCTTCCTATCATAGAAAATGTGATTAACTAAAGGGTGTTATTATTACTTTACTTTTAGAATGTCTTTACTTTTAGAATGTCTTTACTTTTAGAATGACAGAATTTTGCTATAGTATAACCAACATAAGTTTCGCTTAGTTAAATATGTATTAAAATGAATCAGAGGTATCGTCTGAAAGTTAGGCTGTAAGTTATGACAGATTGATGATAAAAATATAGTTCCCATTGTTTTTACTCATGCATAAGAGTTTCAATACTCTCACATAAATATGGTTTCTTCTTGAACTTCGGTCAGAAGCATTTCTTTGTCTCAGGAAAATAAAATTAGTTTTAAAGGTACTAATATTGTTTCAAGGGTACTAACGATGGGTGGGACAAGTTTTCACTTTTTAAATTAAAAAATATCAATTTTATATTCCTTTAAGGTATCCTAGGGTTTATTTACATCATTCTTCTGTGTTCCCACCTGAAAACAAGGGTTGGGAATAAGGTAGAGGAAAGAAAAACTATTGAAAGACACAGTTTGTGTATTGTGGTTAATCTTTTGCAAATAGTGACCCAAATGCATTTTAATTTTCCCTTTAAGTCATGTTTGGTTTTCCATTTCCCATCTCTAGAGCCAAGCCAGGAAATTTATTACTTCTAGGGAAAAAAAGGGTAGGGCCTTACTCTCTTTAGCAAAACATTGTACTTGAAGACCTGGCTCTATGGAGAGAGGAAAAATTATCAGGCTTTTTGAGTGCCAATTTAATATTTTAAGGGACAATCATAAGGGGCATAGCCATAGCATCGAGAAGATACCACTTTGTCCTTTGACTGCTAGTCCTTAAGGCTTTTTGTTCATAGTAGAATGAAGCTGGAACATAGAGGATGGCAATAAGCCAGTCCTTCTCTGTCTCATGGGATTATGAAAGCATAATAAAGAAAGAGATAGAGAAGGAAGTGAAAGTAGTTAAATTTGTGTTCTAATTTCTCCTTTCCAGAATTTACGTGGAAAGGAGAGTCAAATAAATGAGACAGAGGAAATCCTACTCCATTTCCTGTTTGAAGTGTGCAATAAAACTGTCTCACGGGTGTTCTTCTCTCTCACATCAATCTTGGAGTGCCCATAGCAGAATAAGTGATCATACTTCGTGGTTAGGCAATGTAGCTAGAGTTTGACTCTCCAAAGTTCTTTTATGAACTGAGATGGAACTCAGAAAGCAGATGAAGATGCTGGCTGCTGAGTTTTCCTGGAGTAGGTTGGGAGGTCATTTAAGCAGATAAACCACCCAAGTAGGAAGTCACAGAGGCCTGGAATGAAACTAAGTCTTCCAGGGAGCACCATCTTGCTTTGACAATACTGGAAGTAAACAGATGATGAGTTTAATTGGTCACTGATTTCAGACTTAATTCTCAGTAGTATTATGCCCCATAAACCTATAGTGAGACTACTCCTCTTTCTCTCTCTCTGTGTGTGTATATATATATATAGTGTTTATGTATACATATAAACAGATTTTAAGATTGGAAGAATGTTTTCAAAGATTAGTTTCTGGCTCTGAATATTTTATTCATTTTTTTCTCTCCACCACTACCCACCAAATACTTCTAGTTTCTGATGCCATAAAACATGTTTATTTTATAATAAGTCCCTTTGCTTTGTATCTTTGTATCATGAGTAGAGTGAGTTGCTACTGGAACAGTAAAAGTAGTTCTGGGAAGCCATTCCTACAATGGGAAACAACTCTATCCACGGAGAATGAAAAAAACCAGGGCGAGGTAACCGCCCACCCAGGAGCAACAGGGAGCCAAGGGAACACTCACCACCAGCCAGAGGAAGTGGTGAGTGATTGTGCAACCCTTGGAAACCATTCTTTTTCCACAGATCTTTGCAATCCATGGGTCAGGAGATCCCCTTGTGAACCCAATCCACCAGAGCCTTAGGTCTGACACACAAAGCTGTGTGGAGTCTTGGCAAAGCAGCTGCTCAGGCACACACAGAGACTCAGGAGCTATACCTACTCCAGCCCTGGGATTCCCAAAAAAAGTGTCTGCAACTCAGGCAAGGCAGGAGGTCTGCACAAACCCTCAGAAAGGGGGCGGAATTCAGGAAGCTGAGCAGCATCATTCTGTGGTCCCCAATTCGCCAACACCTCAAAAGATAAGACCCACTGGCTTGGAATTCCAGCCAGCCACTGGCAACAGAATAGAGCATGCCTGGGACCAGAGGGAGCCCCTGGGGGGAGGGGCAGGGATCATCTCTGCTGTTTGATCGACTCAGCCATTCCTGCCTGTAGGCTTTGGAGAGTCCAAATTTTCCAGATTAGGAAGGGTCCCCAGAGCAACGCAGCACAGCAGCTTTGCCAGATCATGGCCAGACTGCTTCTTTAAGTGGGGCACCCATCCATTCCTTCTCACTGGGCAGGATCTCCTAGCCCGGTCCTCCAGCCACACCTGCCCACACCTATCAGGGGAAGAGCTATAATCTCTCCCTGGGAGACAGTGCCCTGGGGAATGGGGGGGTCACCACCTGGGTTGGTTAGATGACTCAGCAGTTCCAGCCTGCATGCTTTGGAGAGTCCAAGCTAACAAGAGGCAGTTCCCCACCATGACACAGCTGTTGTGTCGAGGCATGGAAAGATTGCTTCTTTAAGCGGGACCCCAATCCACTCCTCCTTATGGGGCAGATCCTCCCAGCCAGGGACTCTGGCCACCCCGATTTGTGCTCTACCAGGCTGACAGAGCTCTAATTTCTCCCTGGGATGAAGTGTCTGAGGGATGGAGCAGGCCGCCACCTTGGCCATTTGGACTTCTCAGCTAGTCTAGCCTGTGGGCCCTGGAGAGCCCAAGCCAATCAGGGGCTGAAGGAATCCTCAACACAGCACAGCTGCTCAACCAAAAAGCCAGGCTGCTTGTTTAAATGGGTCTCTGATCCTGTTCCTCCTGACTGGGTGAGATTTCCCAACCTGGGTCTCCAGCCACCTCCAATAGGTGCATTGGGATTGCCAACAGATCAGTACTCCCCTGGGACGGAGCTTATAGAGGAAGGGGCAGGCTGCCATCTTTGCTGTTTCACAGCCTTCACTGATGATACCTCCAGGTACAGGAAAAAGCAAGGCAACTAGGGTCTGGAGCAGACCCCCAGCAAACTGCAATGTCCCTATGGAAGAATGGCCAGACTGTTAAAAGAAAAACAAACAAACAAACAAACAGAAAACAACAATAACAACAACCACAAGCCCACAAGGAAGTCAGCAACCTCAAAGATTAAAGGTAGATAAGCCCACAAAGATGAAAAGGAATCAACACAAAAACACAGAGAACTCAAAAAGCCAGAGTGCCCCTTTTCTTCAAAATGACCACAGCTCCTCTCCATCAAGGGCTCAGAACTGGGCTGAGGCTGAGGTGGCTAAGATGACAGCAGCAGGCTTCAGAAAGTGGGTAATAACAAACTTTGCTGAGCTAAAGAAGCTTGTTGTAACTCAATGCCAAGAAGCTAAGAATCATGATAAAACAATACAGTAGCCGATAGCCAAAACAGCCAGTTTAGAAAGGAACATAACTGACCTGGTAGAGCTGAAAAATACAACATGAGAGCTTCACAATGCAATCACAAGCATTAATTCACAAGCAGAGAAAAGAATCTCAGAACTTGAATACAATCTTTCTGAAATAAGACAGACAGACAAGAATAGAGAAGAAAGAATGAAAAGAAATGAACAAAACCTCTGAGGCATATGGGATTATGTAAAGAGACCAAATCTATGTCTGATTGGGGTGCCAGAAAGAGATGAGGATAATTGAACAAACTTGGAAAATGTACTTCAGGATACCAACCAGGAGAACTTCCACAACCTAGCAAGACAGGCCAACATTCAAATTCAGGAAATGCAGAGAACCGCTGTAAGAATATCCACAAGAAGATCATCCCCAAGACACATAATCATCAGATTCTCCAAGGTCGAAATGAAAGAAAAAGTGTTAAGGGCAGACAGAGAGAAAGATGAGGTCACCTACAAAGGGAAGCCCAACAGACTAATAGCAGATCTCTCAATGGAAACTCAACCAGCCAGAAGAGATTGGGGGACCAAACTTCAACATTATTTAAGAAAAGAATGTCCAACCCAAAATCTCATATTCAGCCAAACTAAGCTTCATAAACAAAGAAGAAATAAGATCCTTTTCAGGCAAGCAATGCTAAGGGAATTTGTTACTACCAAGCCTGCCCTGCAAGAGCTCCTGAAGGAAGCACTTAATATGGAAAGGAAAAATTGTTACTAACCACTACAAAAACACACTGAAGTACATGGACCAGTGACAATATGAAGCAACCACAAAAACAAGTCTGCAAAATAACCAGCTAGCATCATGATGGCAGGATGAAATCCACACATAGCAGTACCAACCTTAAATGTAAATGGGCTAAATGCCCCAATTAGAAGACACAGAATGGCAAGCTGGATACAAAGACAAGTCCCATCAGTATTCAGTCTTCAAGAGACCCATCTCACATGCAAAGATACACATAGGCTCAAAATAAAGGGATGGAGAAAAATTTACCAAGCAAATGGAAAACAGAATAATGCAGGGGTTGCAATCCTAGTTTCTGACAAAATAGACTTTAAACTAACAAAGATAACAAAAAGACATAATGGTAAAGAGTTCAATTCAACAAGAAGAGCTAACTGTCTTAAATATATATGTACCCAATACAGAAGCACCCAGATTCATAAAGCAAGTTCTTAGACACCTTCAAAGATACTTAGACTGTCACACAATAATAGTGGGAGACTTTAATATCCCTTTGACAACACTGGATAGGTCATTGATACAGAAAATTACCAAAGATATTCAGGTCCTGAACTCAGCTCTGGATCAAATGGACCTGATGGATATCTACAGAACTCTCAACCCAAAAACAACAGAATATACATTCTTCTTATCACCACACAGTGCTTACTCTAAAATTGATCATATAATCCGAAGTAAAACACTCCTCAGCAAATGCAAAAGAACTGAAAGTATAATAAACAATTTTTCAGACAACAGTGCAATCAAATTAGAACTCCAGATTAAGAAATTCATTCAAAACCACACAACAACATAGAAACTGAACAACTTGCTCCTGGATGACTCTTGGGTAAATAATGAAATTAAGGCAGAAATAAAGAAGTTCTGTAAAACCAATGAGAACAAAGAGACAACATACCAGAATGTCTGGGATGCAGCTAATGCAATGTTAAGATGGAAATTTATAGCACTAAATGCCTGCATCAAAAAGCTAGAAAGTTCTCAATTTAACAATGTAACTTCACAACTAAAAGGACTAGAAAGCCAAGAGCAAACAAACCCCAAATCTAGCAGAGGACAAGAAATAACCAAGATCAGAGCTGAACTGAAGGAGATAGACACACACACATAAAAACAACAGCAACAACAAAAAAAACCTTCAAAAAATCAATGTATCCAAGAACTGGTTGTTGAAAAACAAAAATAATAAATAGATCACTAGTTACACTAATAAAGAACAAAGGAGAGAATATTCAAATAAACATAATGAGAAAAGATAAGGGGAATATTACCACTGACCCCACAGAAATACAAACAACTATCAGAGAATGCTCTACACACCTCTTTGTAGATATACTAGAAAATCTAGAAGAAATTGATGGATTCCTGGACACATACACCCTCCCGAGACTGAACCAGAAAGAAACTGAATCCCTGAATAGTCAAATAATGAGTTCTGGAATTGAGACAGTAATAAATAGCCTACCAATAAAAAAAGCCCAGGACCCGATGGATTCACAGCTGAATTGTACCAGAGGCACAAGGAAGAGGTGATACCGTTTCTACTAAAACTATTCCCAAAAATTGAAAAGGAGGGACTCCTTCCTAACTCATTGCATGAGGCCAGTATCATCCTGAAACCAAAACCTGGCCGAGATACAGCAAAAAACGAAAACTTCAATATCTTGGATGAACATTGATGCAAAAATCCTCAATAAGATACTGGCAGCCTGAATCCAGCAGCACATCAAAAAGCTTATCTACCACAATCAAGTAGACTTCATCCTCAGGATGCAAGGTTGGTTCAGCATATGCAAATCAATAAGTGTGATTCATCACATAAACAGAAGGAAAGAGAAAAACCACATGGTTATTTCAATAGATGCAGAAAAGGCATTCAATAAAAATTCAACATCCCTTCATAGTAAAAACTCTCAGTAAACTAGGTATTGAAGGAACATACTGCAAAATAATAAGACCCATTTGTGACAGACCCACTGAAAAGGAAAAAGCTGGAAGCATTCCCCTTGAAAACTGGCACAACACAAGGATGCCCTCTCTCACCACTCCTATTCAGCATAGTATTGGAAGTTCTGGCCAGGGAAATAAGGCAAGGGAAAGAAATAAAGGATATCCTGGCCAACATGGTGAAACCCCATCTATACTAAAAATACAAAAATTAGCTGGGCATGGTGGTGTGCACCTGTAGTCCAAGCTACTTGGGAGGCTGAGGCAGGAGAATCGCTTGAACCCAGGAGGTGGAGGTTGCAGCGAGCCGAGATCGTGCCACTGCACTCCAGCCTGGCAACAGAGGGAGACTCTGTCAAAAAAAAAAAAAAAAAAAGTAGAAGAAAGAAAGAAGAAAGGAAGGAAGGAAGGAAGGAAGGGAGAGAGAGAGAGAATATTTATTTATATATGAAAAGAGAAAGTCAAACCATCTTTGCAGATGAGATGATCCTATATCTGGAAAACCTCATTGTCTCAGCTCAAAGATTCCTAAGCTGATAAGCAACTTCAGCAAAGTCTCAAGATACAAAATCAACGTGCAAAAATTGCTAGCTTTCCTATATGCCAACAACAGGCAAGCTGAGAGCCAAATCATGAATAAACTCCCATTCACAATTGCCACAAAAATATCTAGAAATACAGCTAACAAGTAAAGTAAGGGACTTCTTCAAGGAGAACTACAAACCACTGCTCAAATAAATCAGAGATGACACAAACAAATGGAAAAACATTCATGTTCATGGATAGAAGAATTGATATTGTGAAAATGACCATACTGCCCAAAGCAATTTATAGATTCAATGTTATTCCCATTAAACTACCATTGACATTCATCACAGCATTAGAAATGACTGTTTTAAAATTCATATGGAACCAAAAAAGAGCCGAAATAGCCAATACAATCCTAAGCAAAAATAACAAAGCTGGAGGCTTCACACTACCTGACTTCAAATCATATTTCAAAGCTACCATAACCAAAACAGCATGGTTCTGGTGCAAGAACAGACACATAGACCAATGGAACAGAATAGCGAACCCAGAAATAAGACCACTCACCTACAACCATCTGATCTTCAAGAAACCTGACAAAAACAAGCAACAAGGAAAGAATTCCCTATTTCATAAATGGTGCTGGGAGAACTGGCTAGCCATATGCAGAAAACTGAAACTGAACCCCTTCCTTACACCTACAAAAATCAACTCAAGATGGATTAAATATTTAAATGTTAAACCCAAAACTATAAAAACAATAGAAGAAAATCTACGCAATACAATTCACGACAGACACAGGCAAAGATTTCATGATAAGGATGCCAAAAGCAATTGCAACAAAAGCAAAAATGGACAAATGGGATCTAATTAAGCTAAAGAGCTTCCACACAGCAAAAGAAACTATCAGCAGAGTAAACAACAAAACCCACAGAATGGGAAAGAATTTTTGCAATCCATTCATCTGACAAAGGTCTAATGTCCAGCATCTACAAGGAACTTAAGCAAATTTACAAGAAAAAAATGACCCCATTAAAAGTGAGCAAAAAATATGAACAGATACTTCTCCAAAGAAGACATATATGTGGCCAAAAAACATATGAAAAGAAGCTCAACATCACTGATCATTAGAGAAAATGCAAGTCAAAACCACAATGAGAGGCTGGTCACAGTGGCTCATTCCTGTAATCCCAGCAATTTAGGAGGCCGAGGCGGGAGGATCACTTGAGGTCGGGAGTTCAAGACCAGTCTGGCCAACATGGCAGAACCTCATCTCTACTAAAAAAAAACTACTAAAAAAAAAAAAAAAACAAAAAAATTAGCCAGGCATGTTGGAGGGCACCTGTTATCCCAGCTATTCAGGAGGCTGAGGCAGGAGAATTGCTTGAACCTGGGAGGCAGAGGTTGCAGTAAGCCAAGATCGTGTCATTGCAGTCCAGCCTGGGCAACAAGAGCGAAAGTCCGTCTCAAAAAAAAAAAAAAAAAAAAAAAAAAAAAAAAAAAAAAAAGAGACACCATCTCACACTGGTCAGAATGTTTATTAATAAAAGGTCAAAATATCAGATGCTGGCAAGGTTGTGGAGATAAAGGGACGCTTTTACACTGTTGGTGGAAGTGTAAATGAGTTCAACCATTGTGGAAGACTGTTGTGATTTCTCAAAGACCTAGAGGCAAAAATACCATTTGTTCCAGCAATCTCGTTACTGGGTTTATACTCAAAGGAATATAAATCATTCTATTATAAAGATACATACATGGGTATGTTCATTGCAGTACTATTCACAATAGCAAAGACACAGAATTAACCTAAATGCCCATCAATGATAGACTGGCTAAAATAATGTGGTACATATACGACATGAAATAGATGCAGCCATAAAAAGGAACAAGATCATGTACTTTGCAGGAACATGGATGGAGCCGGAAGTCATTATCCTCAGCAAACTAACATAGGAACAGAAAACCAAAGACCACATGTTCTCACTTATAGGTGGGAGCTGAATCATGAGAACACATGGACAGATGAGGGTGGGGAACAACACACTCTGGGGCCTGTTGGAATATGGGGGCATGGGAGGTGGGAGGAGGGAAGGCACCAGGAAGAATAGCTAGTGCATGCTGGGCTCAATACCTAGGTCATGGGATGGTCTATGCAGCAAACCACCGTGATGCACATTTACCTATGTAACAAGCCTGTACATTCAGCACATGTACTCATGAACTTAAAATAACTGTTGGATATGAAAGAAAAGAAGAGAGAGATAAGAGAAAGGAGGAAAAGAAAAGAAAGGAAATGAAAAGAAAAAAAGAAAAGAAAAGGGAAAAGAAAAGGAGAACCTTCTACAGGAATGAGAATGAAGTTCAAAAATACATCAAATCTAACCCAAACTAAACATAGTTCTGATTCAACTCCTCCTTTTCTGTAACTCCTAGCCACTATCCTTTCACACAAGCTATATTGGAAGTATCGCTGGAGTAGAAAAATACAGTGTTCTTAACTTGTTGCATTAAAATATATTATAATTTGTGTCATCTAGATTTTTTTCATCAGTGTTTTGTAGTTCTTTTTGTAGAGATCATTCACCTCATTGGTGTATATTCACACTCCTAGGGGTATATTTGTAGCTATTATAAATGGGAATGAGTTCTTCATTTGGTTCTCAGTTTGATCATTATTGATGTATAGAAATGCTACTGAGTTTAGGCCGGGCGCGGTGGCTCACTTCTGTAATCCCAGCACTTTGGGAGGCCGAGGCGGGCAGATCACGAGGTCAGGAGATCGAGATCAACCTGGCTAACATGGTGAAATTCTGTCTCTACTGAAAATACAAAAAATTAGCCGGGCAGTTGGCGGGTGGCTGTAGTCCCAGCTACACAGGAGGCTGAGGCAGGAAAATATCCTGAACCTGGGAGGTGGAGCTTGCAGTGAGCGAGGGCCACTGCGCTCCAGCCTGGGTGACAGAGCAAGACTCCTTCTCAAAAAAGAAAAAAAAGAAAAGAAACAAAAGAAATGCTACTGAGTTTATTCATGGACTTTGTATCCTGAAAGTTTACTGAAGTCATTTATCAAACCTGGGAGTGTTTTGGAGGCATCTTTAGGGTTTCTTTGGTAGGAGGCCGTATGTTAAATGAACAGATCTCATTTGACTTCCTCTTTTCCAATTTGGATCCCTTTCATTTCTTTCTCTTGCCTGATTGCTCTCGCTGGGATTTCCAGTACTAGGTTGAATAGGAGTATTGAAAGTGAGCACCTTGTATTGTTCCAGTTCTTGGGGAAATGCTTTCAACTCTTCTCCATTCAATATGATGTTTGCTGTGATTTCAGATTATGTTACAAGGCTATAGTAACCCAAACACCATGGTACTGGTATAAATGTAGACACTTAGATCAATGAATCAGAATGCAGAACCCAGAAATAATGCCACAGCTTCAACAAAGTTGACAAAGATATACACTGGGGAAAGGAAACCTTATTCAATAAATGGTGCTGGGAAAATTGGATAGCCATAAGCAGAAGAATGAAACTGGACAGCTGTCTCTCACCATATCCACAAATTAACTCCAGACTATTTAAAGAGTTAAATGTAAGGCCTGAAACTATAAAAATTCAAGAATAAATCCTAGGAAAAATTCTTCTGGACATTGGCTTAGGCCAAGAATCTATGACTAAGTCCTAAGTCCTCAAAAATAACACAAGACCAAAAATAGATAAGTGGGACTTTACTAAAAAGCATCTGTGCAGAAAAATAAAATCAACAGAGTAAATGTACAACCCTACAGAATGGTAGAAAATATTTCAAACTCTGCATCTGAAAAATGGCTAATGTTCAGAATCTACAAGGAACTCAAATAATCTAACAAGAAAAAAACAAATAACTTCATTAAAATGTAGGCATAGGACATGACAGACATTTTCCAAAAGAAGACATGCAAGTGGCCAACAAAAAAGAAAAAAAGCTCAACATGACTAATCATCAGAGATATGCAAATCAAAACCACAATGAGATACCATCTCACACCAGTCAGAATGGCTATTCATAAAAAGTCTAAAAACAACAGATGTTGGCAAGGATGTGGAGAAAAGGGAACACTTATACACTGTTGGTGGGAATGTAAATTAGTACAGTTTCTATGGAAAACAATACGGAGATTTCTCAAATAACTGAAAATCGAACTACCATTCAATCCAACATTCCCACTACTGGATATCTACCCCTCCAAAAAAGAAACTAATATATCAAAAAGACAACAGCACTTGTATAATGATCACAGGATTATTCACAATAGCAAAGTCATGGAAGCAACCTAAGTGTTCATCAACGGATGACTGGATTGAAAACTGTGAGATAGATAGATAGAAAGATAATAGATAGATAGATATAAATATATTATATATTTGATATATAATGTAGATAGATAATGACAGATAGAACAATGATAGATATAAATATATAATATTATATATATATATACACACACACACACACACACATACACACACATATATAATGGAATACTATCCAGCCATAATAAAGGATGAAATCATGTCTTTTGCAGCAACATGGATGGAACTGGAAGCCATTATCCTAAGTGAAATGACTCAGAAACAAAATAAAAACCCACAGGTTCTCACTTAACAAGTAGGAGCTAAACAATGAGTACACATGGACATACAGAGTGTAATAGCAGAGACTCCAAAAGGTAGGAGGATAGGAGGGATGTGATTTATGAAACTATCTGTTGGGTGCAATGTACACTATTTGGGTGATGAGTACACTGAAAGTTCAAACTTCATCACTGCACAATATACCCATTTTTGGATGTTCAGCAATAAATTTTGTCATAGAAACGTAAGTACCTGTGAAAAAATGTGCAAGCACTTATACCTCCTAAATCTAGGAAAATAAAAGTAAATAAATAAATAAATGCATTACTCTTATTTAAAAAAATAAATTTAGACCACATGAAAATATTGCAAATACTTTGCAATAAATACTCTTCTGGGTGAAAGACTAAAAAACATGAGAGACTGAGCAGTTATTTCTTTTCTATAGTATATCAGTCTCTTGAAGACATTTTTTAGATTATCTAAACAGAAGAAGGTTAAAGCTAGATAAATCTAAAATGAAACATTTTCTCATTGAACAATGAGTGTACATTCAGTAAGAAAACTACATTTGTTATAAAAAAATATGGTTTTAATTTACATTTTATCCTTAATGTGGAGATTTTAAACATTAAATACATCATTTAAATAAACTATCTACCCTTCGTCTTATCTCTATTAAAATCTTACTCTTTATTTTTTAAGATCTGACATAATTGCCAATTCTTTGAAAACTTCCCAGATCACCAGGGAAAATTGAACTCACCCAATTATGAATTCCAATGATAATGCTTTGTATCAATTTTCTGATACTAACTGCTTGCCCGTTTCTACTTTAGTTATTGGTTTATTTGCATTACCTCTAGGGTGACCATATAATTTGTTGAACTATTAAGGCCACCTTTGATAATAAAAAAGACAGCTTTTTAATTAAACCAGGATGGCAGGCATATACAATTATTCCTTGATATCCACAGAGGATTGGTTTCAGGACCCCTGTGGATATCAAAGTTCACAAATACTCAAGTCCCTGATATAAAAATCACATAGTATTTACATTCAACCTATGCACAACCTCCTCTATACTTTAAATTATCTCTAGATTACTTATAATCCCTCTTACAATATAAATACTATATAAACATCTGTTATTCTGTATCATTTAAAAATTTCTATTATTTTTGTTGTATTATTTTTATTTTTTTCAAAAAATTTTAATCAGTAGTAGACTGTATCCATGTGGGTGAAACTTTGAATGTGGAACCTGCACATATAGGGGGCTGACTGTACTTAGACTGCCTTGAGGAAACTGTACCTTTACCACCTGTATTTGAATGAAAGTATTTAAACTACATAGGTTAGAACTTTTATTTCTTTTTTCCTCTATGATACTTATCAATGTTCATTAAAATAAAAAAGGAGTTTACAGTGTTTGTTAGATGATTGCTTTATTTGTTAATTTTAGATACTTCCTTTTATTTGAATTCTAAATAGTTTATCTTTCCAATTTATGGACAATAAAGTCACGACATGGACACAGTTTGTATAAACAAGAATTTCATAGACACCATAAATGAACAGAAATTGCTCAATGCTTGATTCGATACGTATACACATTCATATATGTAGACATATATCACAATGAACAAAGGTCACCTTGAATCCTGGAATAAATATTTCTTCTTTTAAACTTGATGGCTTGCATACCAAATTTGAAAGATTTGGACTTCAAAAAAGGGCAATGCCAACAAAATTTATTAGACTTAGAGAGATTAAGGAAAACAGGATTGGTTTAACACATTCCAGGGAATTGTGATTATTAATTTTAATATCAGAACCATTCATCATCTTAATTAATATACAAGAATATATTTCATATTTCTGTCATTAAAATGAACCATAAATTTTTTCCTGTATTTTATAACTTTAAAAAATGTTAAAGAAATTCAAGAATTATCAACAATTTCACATTGAATACATTTTCCATTATTTGAAATTCAGCTTAGATTTTGCATAAGATTATAATACAAAGTCCTGGATCCATTATATAATATTTTTAGTACTTTTTTTAGCTAGGTTTCATTCATTCAATCAAAATTGATAGTTGATTGTAATTCAATGGAAGTAGGTCACTCATTGTACTAAACTCAAAGATAAAATAGTGAATATAATATATTTAATCAAAAAGAAATATCATCTTAATAATCACTAAAAAATTTTTAATTGAGTTTCAGTTTTACATTTAGGGATTAAAACCTATAAACAGAATCATTAATTTTAAAATAATTGCATATTTGCTAAATACAGTAATAACACATTAAGTATAAACATAATTTTACTTGCTTTGAAAACAAACTTGGTTTTCAGTGGAATGAACTTACCCTATATTATAGCTGACCTTATTAGGTCAAATTGTATTCACTTTTCTTTAAGCTAGCAATTAATTTCAAAGCTTATAAGCTTCAGATTACTTTCTTTGGCTAAAAAAATTCCTTCAGTTATTTTCATATTAAGTATTATGCTGTAGACCATATGATTAGCATGGACATAAAATTTTGAAATTAGGCCACAATAAACGAAAATACATAATAGTGTGTAAGTCAGGGTCCCAGAAGGTGTGAAAGTTGCAGATATCAGGATGAAATTACTTTTAGAAGGCCCAAACTAAACAGGGCTGTGAAGACATCAAGGAGAGGAGGCTAGTGCTTACATGTGTGAGATAAGAACTGTTTCCAAGGACTTTCTAAAATCCACAAGGAATCCCTTGACATTCTTTACACATCTCTTGCTATGCAGGCTTACACATTTTTGCACAGGTACTTACATTTCTACGACAAAATTTATTACTGAACATTCTTTAGGACTGTAATAATTGAGATAAAATGCTCTCAAAAGGACATTTGCCCAGTAATGTCATCTCCACCAACGAACTGAGGACTATTGCTTTGGTTCTTTGGAGTCAATGAACAATGTTTCTAAGCATTCTAAACAGCTTAAAGGCACCTCTTCCTTTTTGCTAAGAAAAGCTTTCCTTTACCTCTATCTCACTGGATGCACTTGTGACATCTTGTATTATAATCCTCATTTCTCTTTTTTCAAGTAAACTGAACAATTTTGCGGATAATTTTCTGGATTTTAACAAATTTGATTGACACCAAAAACAGAAAGTACAATAAATTTGAATCAATTGAGGAGGGTTTTTTTAAAAGAGGCTATTTAAAAGGTTAGGAGTGTGACCACCTTTCATACAGAAACTTCTAGGGAAAGAGCTGCTGTGCTGCATACTCAATGTTTCTGTCTTCCTTCCCACTACTCATCTGCTGGTGATTATTTTGTCCAAATTCAACTGGAAGTCAGGGGACAAGTGAGTCTGCTGAAACAGTCAATGCAAGTTCTTCTTTGAGGAAGAAGAGCCAGGTAGAGGCTGAATCTAAGGGAACAAATAGAAGATACATAGCACAGTTCATCCCTTTGTTTCTCAGCATACACTTCTGTCTTTGTCCTAGGTGATAGGTGTGTTCCCATACGGGAGACATATAAAGTCCCACAGCACATCAATTCAATAATACTTCCTTCTGAAACCTAAAATATTAATTATAATCAGTGATTAAGAAAGGAAAGCAGAAGAAACCGAGGGGACCAACAGGACTTAACTAATGCAAAATATGGCTACTTCTTTAGCTACTTAAAAGACCTAGGTTGGTGATCCTGTCTTATCCATAATACAATCCATATTCTCCTTACCCACTGCCAGTAACTTTTCTGTACAGGGTTCATTAGTATGGGGCTATGGTTTGAATGTATCCCCTCCAAAATTCACATGTTGTCAGTGTGATAGTGTTATGAGATAGGCCCTTTAAGAAGTGTTTGGGTCTTAATCTATTAATCAATGAACTCATGCTGTTATACAAAGGACTTGTGAAAGTGGATTCACTTTCCTTTGCTCCTCTGCCACATGAGGACATAGAACTCCTTCCCTCTGGAGGATACAGTGTCAAGGTGTCATCTTGAAAGCAGAGAGCAGCCTTCTTCAGACACTGAACCTGCCAGTGTCTTGATCTTGGACTTCCCAGCCTACGGAATTGTGGGAAAATAAATTATTGTTCTTTATAATTTATCCAGTCTATGTTATTTTGCTATAGCAGCACAATAAGAGTAAGACATTAACTCAAGCCATTTTTCATTTACTGTGTCACTTTGAATAAGAAATGGCTTGAGTTAACGTCTTACTCTTAGGTCCATCATTGTAATGGTTCAGTATGCTGCTCTGTGATTTCCTCATTATCCAAATCTATTTGGGCTTTATTGTGATACAGGGTGAGAGAGTTAACATAGCCCTGTGGCAAAACTGTAAATGCATATTGTCTAGCTCATGTGAAAGAAACCTGTTTCTGGTGTCCTTTAAAATTGGTATGATAAAAAAAATGCATTTGTGAAATAAAAGACCACATACTATGTGCCTGAGTTATTATCAGTCTTCCCTTGCAATGACATTATGCCTGACATAGCAATGGCTATTGGGGCTACTACTTGGTAAAGTCTGCAATAGTCTTAAGAATTTCTCTTGCATCTGTAGAGGTCACAAGAGCAAATTAGATAGATATATGATCAGGGCCCACTATCTCTGCATCTTTTTTTTTTTTTTTTTTTTGAGACTGAGTCTTCCTCTGTCACCCAGGCTGGAGTGCAGTGGCATGATCTCGGCTCACTGCAAGCTCTGCCTCCCAGGTTCACACCATTCTCCTGCTTCAGCCTCCCCAGTAGCTGGGACTACAGTTCCCGCCACCACGCCCGGCTAATTTTTTGTATTTTTAGTAGAGACAGGGTTTCATCATGTTAGCCAGGATGGTCTCGATCTCCTGACCTCTTGATCCACCCGCCTCGGCCTCCCAAAGTGCTGGGATTACAGTTGTAAGCCACTGCGCCCGGCCTTTCTGCATCTTTTTAAGTCTGTAATGGTGGCATTAATCTTCACCATATATCCCAAGAAAATATAGTTTTCTTGGATAGGGTTGGATGAAAAGGTAGTTTCAAAGGATTCTATTTGGCTTTCCCCAGTACAGTACCTCTTACTCCATAGACAAAGGACTCAATGTGGAGTCACTCCTACTGCCAAGTATATAAATTGCAATTATGTGCTCAGAAATTGAGAAATGGCCACTGAATAGGTGTGCAGACTTACTGGACGCACTGAGAGTCATACTTTTACCAAAACTCCATTTATTACCTGGGTCCCATTTGAACCAGGGAGAGGAAAGGAGAGCATAATAATACTTTGGGTCTCTCGGTATCAATGCCAGCTCAGATCCTGATTGCAACACTTCTTGAAATCTTTCTGAAGAAAGAGAGAGGTAGCTAGGGAAAAGTGGGAAAATTGTCAGACTGGAATGCAAATCTGGCCCCAAGTGAAGGGGAGAAGGAGAGATATATCTATATATCTATATGTTTATATATCTAAATATCTACATATCTAAAGTGATATATCTACAGAAATGACTCTCAAATATAAATCCACTCAGTGCTTTTCTTTACATTCCAGTTTCATAGATTTGATTGCATTCCCAACATCTCCATTTGGATGTCTAATAGACATTTCAAAATTAGTGTGCATTTTACTCCCAAATCCATTATCCTACATTCTTTCCATGTCAGTTAAAGGAAATTTATCCTTCCAGTTATTCACATAATAAAATCGTTGGCATTATGCTTAACATTTCTCTTTCTCTCATGCTTCACATATAATCCATACACATCTACCTTTGGTATATATCCAAACTCTGACCACTTTTCAACACTTCCTAACAACCACTGCCATCTCTTGCCTATATTTTGCAGTGACCTTATAACATGTCTTCCTGCTTCCACCCTTGCTCCCTGAAAATTGAATCCCAATATAAGTGAGAGTGATCCTTGAAGAATGTAAGACAGATCATACCACTTCTCTCCTCAAAACCTTCCAATAATGTCTACCCATGATATAAAGACTAAAAACCAGAACTTTTAAATTGCCTACAAAGCCCAACATAAACGATTTCCTTTTTGATTTCGCTTCCTACTACTCTTCTTATTTACCTTTTCCAAGACATACTGACTCCCCTTGCTATTTTCAAACTCAGGCATTTCTTACCTCAGGACTTTTGAACTGGTTTTTCCCTCTACTTAGAATGCACTTTACCTGAAGTGCTTGGTTTATGTTTTCTGATTCAACAATATGCTCAAATGTTTTCTTTTCAAAATGTGCCTCCAGACTGTCATTTAAAAAATTGCAGCCCCTGCTAAGTCATTATTTCCTCTGCTATGTTTTACTTTTCTCCATAGTACTTACTATCTTATAATATATAATATAAATATATTTTATTTATTATTTGTCTATGTCTCTTTGAAATGTAGATAAGTCTCCCAGCCTCTTGCAAGTTTTACAACTTAGGAAAAGTAAAATAATCCAGTAGTCTTCTCTTTGAAATATAATTATTGAAGAAGATATCACCACTACCTCCCAGCTTCTGTGGGAGATAGAAGCCTCAATTTAATATCTCCAACTAGCAAACACAGATGGCCTTAACACATTGACCAACTTTCCCCCTAATGTTCTACAATACCTTCCCACTAGCTCACCCCTCCCACCTCTTGTTTTGGCAGAGTTGAGATCAGTCTCTTTCCCCTATTGCAATAAAGTCTTGAATAAAGTCTTCCTTGGCTGTTTAACTCGTCCGATGCAATTTTCCTTTGACAAAGACAACTTCCAATCTATTTGCTCGATATATTTGCCTATTTAGGACATTTCATGTAAATTGAATCATATAATATGTGGTATTTTGTGACTGATTTCTTTCATTTGTCATAAATGCTTTCTAGTTTCATCCATATTATAGCATGTATCAGTACTTCATTCCTTTTTTCATTGCCAAATATTTTGTTATGTTTGTGGGTGTATATGTATATATATCACATATATTTGTTTATTCATTTGGCAGTTGGTACAAATTTGGGTTGTTTTCACTTTTTGGCTAATATGAAAAATACTGCTATAAGCATTCATGTACAAGTTTTGAATGTACATATTTTCACTTTCCTCGGAGATATAGGTAGTAATGAAATTGCTAGGTCATATAGTTACACCATTTTAACATTTTTAGAAACTGCCAAATCCAAAGCGACTGCACTTTTCTACTAACAACAGATGAAGGTCCTAATTTTTCCATGTCCTGCGAACATTTGTTATTATTTGGATTTTTTTATTGCAGCCATTCAAGTGGATCTTAAGTGGCATCTCATTGTGGTTTGATTTGCATTTATTTCCTAATGACTAACAAAAGTGAGCACCTTTCGGTGTGCTTATCTTCTTTGGAGAATTGCCTATTAAAATACGTTATAAGATGGTGTTTTTATTGATACACAATATTTGTACATATTTATGGGGCGAATGTGATATTTTGATGCATGCATAGAATGTGTAATGATAAAGTCAAAATATTTAGGATTTCCATCACCTTGAGCGTTTATCATTTCTTTGTGTTGGGAACATTTCAAATCCTCTCTTCTAGCAATTTTTAAATATAGACTATATTGTTGACTATACTCACTCTACTGTGCTATTAAACATTTGGGCTTATTCTTTTATCTAGGTACCAATTTACCAACCTGTCTTTATACCCCCAACCCTAACAAACACACACCCTTTCCAGCCTCTGGTAATTTTCATTCCACTGTATCTCCATGAGATCAACTTTTATAGCTCCTAAATGTGAGAGAGAACATGCAATATGTATCTTTCTATGTCTGGCTTATTTCACTTAACATAATGACCTCTCTTGTTCCATCCATGTTGTTGCAAATGACAGGATTTCATTCCTCTTTATGGTCAAATAGTATTTGTTCCTTTTTTTATTTAAGTGAAAGCAAAGGAATAAAAGAATGCCTACTCCATAGACAGAGCAGCCTGAGGGCTGCTGGTTGCCCATTTTTATGGTTATTTCTCGATGATATGCTGAACAAGGGGTGGATTATTCATGCCTTCCCTTTTTAGACCATATAGGGTAACTTGGCTTCTTTACTGCAACCTGTTTTATCAGCAAGGTCTTTAGGACCTGTATCTTGTTCTGAACTCCTATCTCATCCTGTGACTTAGAATGCCTTACCTGTCTGGGAATGTAGCTCAATAGGTTTCAGCCTCATTTTACCCAGCCCTTAATTAAGATTAACCTGCTCTGGTTCAAACGCCTCTGACCAATTTCCCCACTCCCTTTTATAAGAAAACCCTTATCCTAAGGGTTGCAGAGGGACGAAGATCCATATTCTATAACTTCTTCAGACTTATTCGAATAGGTGATTTCCTTTCTTTTGGATGAATATTCAGTAGTGAAGTTTCAAATTTAAAATGATCATACCTTAACTTTTCAAGTTTCAAAGAAATTTTCAAGAGGATATTTCAGTTGTCATTTAAATGCTGTTATGTGCATGGCAAAATAAAAATAAAAAAAGAAATTGATGTAGTTGTGGTGTTATTATATACATTTCATTGTTCCTGGCTCATAACTCACATAGCCCCTGTTACAGACTTTTGTTATAATGTTGGGTGTGTCAGGTCCCACGAAATGGAACCTCTCTGACCTTCTCTTACCCTCCTTTCTTCTGCTCTAAGGCAGGACTCTAACTTTTCCCCACCTTTCTAATTGTGGGTCATAGGACTGTCATTCCAGAAGGATGCTGATCTCAAAAAGCTTCCATAAAAATCCAAGAGGACTGGGTTCTGGGAGCTTCCAGATAGCTGAATATATGGAGGTCCCTGGATGCACCAGGGAGGAATGGCCCAGGCCCCATCCCCCATACCTGACCTTATGCATACCTTCATCTGTTTCCTTTATAATATCCTTTATAATGAACAGATAAATGTAAGTCAGAGTTTCCCTGAGTACTGTGAGCTACTCCAGCAAATTAATCAAACTCAGAGATAAGTGTCCTGGGAATCCCAAATTGAAGCCACTTGGTCAGAAGTTGCAGAGGCCTGGACTTGCCACTGGTAATGTGAGACTGCACACTCAACCTGTGGGATAAAACGCTATCACCAGGTAGATAGTGTCAGAATGGAACTGGATGACACCCAGTTGGTATCTGCTGCAGAACTGATTGCTTGCTTATTGGTCAGGAGAAACCACCATGTATTCTGAGGTCACAGAAGTCTTCTGTATTGATTGTTGTTGTGCTGGGGTAAGAGCACATTTTGAGAGAGTTTTTCCTACAACAGTGGTTGCGGGGAAATAGAAAGAATTTTTCTTTATTAATCATGCTATTTATTTTTGGATCTCTGCCAGTGTGGATTTATATAAAACCTTGAAGCATAAATGATGTCTTTGAAACTTAAAGCTGTTCACTAAAAGATATGCATACTTGAAATGCAGATATTCAATTTCTTGGTTACACAAAGTGATATGTTCAATTTCCTTCTGATAAGCTCAGGTATGCCTCACTTAAAAAAAACAGAATAAAAGAATCTACATTTCTAATACTAATAAAAAAGAGGATAAAAATATATACAGTATAAAATATTCTTTTATCAAAAAAGTAGAAAAAATGATCACAGGATTCTTTTAAGACATTTATCCACTGGATTCAATCATCATTTGACTAATTAATATTGAGTCTTTTAAAAAAAATTATAACACATGAAAGGAAAAAGAGTTTATGTGTTTCTTTATGTACAAATTACAACATATGTAGAAATAAATACAACTGAAGCCTTCCCAGTAAAATTAAATCAGTCTGACTAAAAGTGCATTACTCTTTCCCCTGTGGTATAATGAGAATGGCACTAGAAGAAGAATCAAAAGAACTGAGTTAGCAATTGTAGATATGTGGCAATTCCAGAGAGCAGTTTTGCTTAGTTGCATGAATTTGGACAAAAGAGGAGAAAATACTTGGTGAACTCTATAAAGTTTTATCCAAATTTAAGGTGTTAACAGTTCAAAATCTGACAATTACAAGGAATATGAAGAACAGAAGACGGCAGAGAAATTGACCTAACAATTGTATAATAGGGCACTCTCTCTCTCTATATATATATATCTCTATAGATACATAGATATATATATGGATATATATATATTTGTCAGATTATATATATATACATATATATACAGATATATAATTGTCAGATTATATATATTTCCAAATACAACATAATAAGATGCATTGTCAGATAATAATAAGATGTAATTGTCAGATATATATCTATAATAATATATATAATAATATAACAATAATAAGATGTAATTGTCAGATATATATATATATCCATATATATATATAGAGAGAGAGAGAGAGAGAGATAGGTATAAAGATATGGGTAGATAAATATAGAAATCTAACTCCCTATATAACCAATTCTAAGTAGGTGAGAAAAAAATTGAATTTACTTTTCAATGACTTTTAATTATCTGATAATCTGTGTGCTTCATGTTGACAAATCCAAAACTTGCCCTTTGATCCTCATGCTACTTGATACTTTACAAATATTTTATAATTTTGGCTTACTTTGCTTCTTCAAATGTTTCTTTTTCCTTTTGATTCCATGGTACCACACTTCCTAATTTTCTTCTTACTTCTCTGGACTTTATTTCTGGATCTGCTTATCATTCTCTACTTGACTATTGTCTATTTAGTTCTTCAAAACTTACAACGCTTTCTTGTTTAACGCATTACTATCTCCCTAGGCAATCTCATTCATATTCACAGTTATACTCACTACATAAAATTTTAACCTTAATGTATTCAAATTCAGCCTAGGCTCACATTTCAAAACAATAAGACTGATGACTGAATCTAAGAAGAAGAAATTACAGCAGCCAGAAGGCAATAAAAAGAAATGTTTAAACTGGTAAAACAACAACAAAAAACAAAAACAAAAACAAAAAACTCTCCCTGTCTAGAATTCTATATTCAATAAAATTATCCCTCAACAATTAGGCAAGACAAAGACATTTTCAGATAAACAAAACTAAGACATGGAGTATTTACATGAGTAAATGGAAAAGTATGTTTGATTACTTGCAGAAAATGTGGCTATAAGATATTTTTAAAAATGTATATGACAGTGGAACACAGAGGCAGAAGCATGTAAATGAAGATCAATTGCTGTAAAAATTTTCATATTGCAGGAAGTAGGAAAAAATATTAAATTAGACTATTATTAAGTCAAAGATTTATACTGCATTATGTGTTGCAACCATTAAAATAATATAATTTTTAACTATTAGATAATTTAAAAATAGGATAATAAAAATATTAATCTAAAACAAGGCAATAAGATAAAAATAAAGAAACAAAGAATAGAGGATAGACAATTATAGCAAAACAAATATTAAATGGTATACTAAATCCAAATATCTCAAAAATTAAATAAAATTTAAATGGACTGAACACAATAGCTAAATTATAAGGTTTATTAGACTAGTTTTAAAACAATAAAATTATTTTTAAATATCCAACTATATTCTTGAAAAATTATATTCAAATAAATGAAAATACAGAATTTTAAAAAATAGAATGGGAAAAATACACACCATAAAGACACTAACAAAACTAAGCTGCTGTGGCTATATTAATACAAAAAAGTATAAAAATTATTACTTTAATTTTTGTTATTAATTTAACTTTAATGTACATGATTTAATAATATAGCTTGCACATATAAGCTGAAAACTCAAGAAATAAAAGTACATAAATCTATGAAAAGAGATTTTTAACTCACATTTTTGAATAAATAATAGAATAACAGAAAACAAAAAATAGTAAGTACATTAAAAATTTGAGTATAGAATTAAATAACACAGAAAAAGTGGTATAATAACTGCAGAATGCATCTTATTATGTTTTATTTGGAAATAATTAGAAATGTACAGAGAAAATGCAGAATAAGAAAAGTACAAAGGACATCATAAATCCTCTACCCAGATTCATCTATCTTTAATATGTTACCCAAATTTTATTATTATCTGATTTATCTCCATAGACAGACTTATAGATACAGATATAAAAATGTATGCATTTGGCCCTCTATATCCATGAGTCTGACATCCACCAATTCAAGTGAGCAGATAAAAAATGTATTTTAAAAGGATTAATATTGCATATGTACTGAGTATGTATAGATGTTTTCCTTTTTAATATTCCCTGAAAAATAAATTATAACAACTATTATCATAGTATTTACATTGTATTAGGTATTATAAGTAATCTAGAGATGATGTAAAATATGTAGCAGAAGATATGTTGGTTATATGCAAATACTACACTATTTTATATCAGAGACTTGAGCAAGGGCCATATCTTCACATATCATCGCATTGGTGATTACAGTTTCATCATATAAATTTTTGAAGAACACAGTTTTAGTACATAGAAAAGGAGGTGCACAATAGAGAAAATCCACAGTCAAAAGTTTGTTCTTTACAAAGACCAATAAAAGTAATAAACTGATAGTTAAGATTTATAAAAGTAAAAAACACCTAGTTAAACAAATGAAATAAAATAACTGAACATCACCACAGATCCTGATAACATTTAAAAGGCAATTAGAGGGTTTTATAAATAACTTTATGCAAATAAATTTGACAATTTAGATAAAATTGACACATTTTTAAGAAAAGAGTCCACCAAAACTGGTATAATAAAAATTCTGAATAGTCCTATTACAGCTAAATACATTTAACCAATAATAATAATAATAATAAAAGCTTTCCCACTAAGAACAATTCAGATCCAGTTGATTTCATGCCTGATTTTTAAAAATTGTTTGATAAAAAATTAATACCATTCTTATATAAACTGTTTCAGAAGATAAGAAAACTTATTGTCATAGTTATATGACAGTATCTCTAATAAGTATAGGAGCAAAATTTCTGATATGGTTTAGCTGT
Organism: Pan troglodytes; assembly: GCF_028858775.2. Classification (NCBI taxonomy): domain Eukaryota; kingdom Metazoa; phylum Chordata; class Mammalia; order Primates; family Hominidae; genus Pan; species Pan troglodytes. The sequence continues at coordinate 88,633,519 of NC_072408.2, forward strand.
ATCCCTACCCCAATCTCACCTTGAATTTTAATAATCTCCACGTGTCAAGGGTGGGGCCAGGTGGACATAATTGAATCATGGGGGCATTTTCTACCACATTGTTCTTGTGGTAGTGAATAAGTCTCATGAGATCTAATGGTTTTAAAAATAGGAGTTCCCCTGCACAAGCTCTCTTGCCTGCTGCCATGCAAGATGTGATTTTGCTCTTCATTTGCCTTCCACCATGACTGTGACGCTTCCCCAGCCATGTGGAACTGTGAGTCAATTAAACCTCTTTCCTTTATAAATTACCCATCTTGCATATCTCTTTATTAGCAGCATGAGAACAGACTAATACAGTAAATTGGTACAGGTTGAGTGGGGTGCTGCTGTAAAGATACCTGAAAATGTGGAAACAACTTTGAAACTGGGTAACAGACAGAGGTTGGAACAGTTTGGAGCATTCTGAAGAAGACAGGAAGATGTGGGAAAGTTTGAAATTTCCTAGAGACTTGTTGAATGGCTTTGACCAAAATGCTGATAGTGATATGGACAATGAAGTCTAGGCTGGGGTGGTCTCAGATGGAGATGAGGAACTTCTTGGGAACTGGAGTAAAGGTTGGAACTTCTTGGGAACTGGAGTAAAGGTTACTGTTAATATGCCAAGAGACTGGTGGCATTTTGTTCCTGCCCCAGATATCTGTGGAATTTTGAACTTGAGAGATATGATTTAGGGCATCTGGAAGAAGAAATTTCTAAGCAGCAAAGTTTTCTAGAGGAAGCAGAGCATAAAAGTTTGAAAACTTTGCAGGCTGATGATGCAGTAAAAAAGAAAAACCCATTTTCTGGGGAGAAATTCAAGCCAGCTGCAGAAATTTGTGTAACAACGAGACAAATGATAGTCGCCATGACGATAGGGAAAATATCTCGAGGGCATGTCAGACACCTTCAAGGCAGCCCCTTCTTTCACAGGCCTGGGGGCCTAGGAGGACAATATGGTATCATGGGCTGGAACCAGGGTCCCCCTGCTCTATGCAGCCCAGGGAATTCGTGCCCTGCATCCCAGCTGCTCTAGCCATGGCTAAAAGGGGTCAAAGTACAGCTTGGGCTGTGGCTTCAGAGGGTGTAAGCCCCAAGGCTTGGCAGCGTCCATGTGGTATTGAGCCTGTAGATGCTCAGAAGTTAAGAATTGTGGTTTGGGAACATCCGCCTAGATTTCAGAGGATGTATGGAAATGCCTGGATGTCCAGGCAGAAGTCTGCTGCATGGGCAGGGCCCTCATGAATACCCTCTGCTAGGGCAATGCAGAAAGGAAATGTGGGGTTGGAGCCCCCCGACAGAGTCCCTACTGGGGCACTGCCTAATGAAGCTGTGAGAAGAGGGCCACCATCCTCCAGACCCCAGAACGGTAGATCCACTGACAGTTTGCACCGTGCCACTGGAAAGGCCACAGACGCTCAATGCCAGCCTGGGAAAGCAGCCAAGAGGGAGGCTATACCCTGCAAAGCCACAGTGGTGGAGCTACCCAAGATCACGGGAACCCACCTCTTGCATCAGTGTGACCTGGATGTGAGACATGGAGTCAAAGGAGATCATTTTGGTGCTACGATTTGACTGCCCCATTGGATTCAGACTTGCATGGGACCTGTAGCCCCTTCATTTTGAACAATTTCTCCCATTTGGAATGGTTGTATTTACCTAATGCCTGTAACTCCATTATATCTAGGAAGTAACTAACTTGCTTTTGATTCTACAGACGCATAAGCAGAAAAGACTTGCCTTGTCTCAGATGAGACTTAGGACTGCAGACTTTTGAGTTAATGCTGAAATGATTTAAGACTGTGTGGGACTGTTGGGAAGGCATGATTGATTTTGAAATGTGAGGGCATTAGATTTGGGAGGGGCTGGGGTGGAGTGATATGGTTTGGCTGTTTCCTCAACCAAATCTCATCTTGAATTGTAATAATTTCCATGTGTTAAGGGCAGGGCCAGGTGGAGATAATTGACTCATGGGGGGCGGTTTCCACCGTACTGTTCTTGTGGTAGTAAGTCTTGCAAGATCTGATGGTTTTAAAAGTGGGAGTTCCCCTGCACAAGCCCTCTTGCCTGCTTCTATGTAAGACATGATTTTGCTTCTCATTCACCTTCCACCATGATTGTGAGGTCTCCCCAGCCATGTGGAGCTGCAAGTCAATTAAACCTTTTTCCTTTATAAATTATCCAGTCTTGGATATGTCTTTATCAGCAGAGTGAGAACAGACTAATACAATTTCTGAACAAAATATAAGCTAATTGAATTCAGGATATATATTAAAAAGATAATAAACTTTAACTACATGATGTTTACTTCAGGAATACAACGTGGGTTTAAAGTTTAAAAGTTTACCATATTAACAGAATAAAGAAGAAATATACAACTTTCTTACTGAATTAAAAAATTTTTTCTGATAAATTCAACACCTCTTAAAGATCAATAACTTCCAGTAAACTAGAAATAGAATGGCTTTTCTTAATTTAATAAAGGTAATGTGCAAATAGCCTATAGCTAACATTATACTTTGCGGTAAAAATTTTAATTCCTGAGCCCAGGAGTGAAACAAAAAGGAGTGAGAATGATGAAAAAAAAATATTGCAATTGGACAATGACATGTAAAACTCTCTTCATTTACAATTAATGTAATTGTATACATAAAAATTTCAAGATAATCTAGAAATAAAATTAATCTCATTCATAATTAAACTTTGCAGGTATCTGGAAACAAGTTCAATATACAACAACCAATTGTATTTCTATATACTTGGAACAAATAACTGGGAAGCAAAGTAAAATCTTAAAACACTATTTGAAATGGCATTTTGAAAAACCAGAATATGCAAAAGAATGAAACTGTACCCTAAACTCACATTATATACAAAAATTAATTTAAAATGGATCAAAGACCTAAATGTAATAACAAAAAGTATAAAACTCTTAGAAGAAAATATAGAAGAAAAGCTCCAATGACATTGGATTTGTAGATTATTTCTTAGATATGAAACCTAATGCACAGGCTTTTGTGCTGAAAAGAAAAAAAATTAATGAATTGAATATCATCAGAATTTAAAACTTTTTATATTAAAGGATGCTATTAACAGGGTGAAAAGGCAATCCACAGAAAGGGGTAAAATTGTTGCAAGTCATTATCTAATAAAGAATTAATGTTAAGAATATATAAAGAACTCTGACAATTCAACAACAAAAATACAAACAACCATATTAAAAAATGAGCAAAGGACTTGAGTGTGTGTTTTGCCAAAGAAGATATACAAATGACGATAAGTATGTGAAACAATGCTCAATATCACTAAGCATTACAAAAATGAAATCAAAACCACAAACAAAAATTAATTGTTGACAGAGATATAAAGAAATTAGAACTTCTTTGCTTTTCTGATGGGAATGTAAAATGGTACAGCCATCATCAAAATATTATGGTAGTTCTTCAAAAAAATTAGCATAGCATTATCATATGATCCAGCAATTCCACTTTTGTGGGCATTTGGGTTGCTTCTCAAAGAAACTGAAAGCAGAGTTTGGAGAAGATATTTGTGCGCCTGTGTCCATAACAACATTATTCCACAAGAGCTAAAGCATAGAAGTAACCCAAGTGTCCATTCATAGATAAATGGAATAACAAAATGTATATGCATACAATAGAATATTATTCAGACTTAAAAAAGGAAGTTCTGACATATGCTACAACATATATGAACCTTGAGGACATTACACTAAGTGAAACAAGCTAGCCACAGAAAAACAGAGAAGTCAAAATTATTGAGACAGAAAGTAGAATAGTAATTTCCAGGGGCTGTGGAAGAGGAGAATGGAGAGTTGTAGTGTTTCAGTTTTATAAGATGAAAATAATTTTGGTGATGGATGGTGGTGATGGTTACACAACAATGTGAATGGACTTAATGCCACTGAACTATACACTTAAAATAATAAATTTTCTGCATACTTTACCATAATAAATAAACAATATACCTAGGATTAAAGCTAATGCAAGATAACACCTGTGTCCTTACAACTACAAAGAAGAGCCGAGAAAAAGACAAAGAGACTTAAATAAATGAAGTGAGGCAAACATAAATTAGAAGACTCGATACTGCCAGAACAGAAATTCTTCCCAAACTAGTTTATAGATTTAATAAAATTCCAGTCAAAGTTTCTGTAAGTATTTTTGGAAAAATTAATACAATTTTATTTTTGGAAACCCAAAGATACTTGAATAGCAAAGACAATTTTGAGCATGTTCAACAAGTTATAGAATTTACACCATCAGATTACAAGACGGGTTATAAAGCTTTAATAATTAAGACAATGTGGTATTGGCCTAAGAATAATCAAATAAAACAATAACTACAATAGTTAAGAAGTAGACTTACACATACCAGGCCATTTTATTTATAAATAAATAGGCCAATGACAGTCAGTGAGGAAAGGGTGGTCTTTTTAATAATGGTACTAGAAAATTAGATATAAATAAGAAATATTGAATCTCTATTTTTATGTTCACCATAATCCAAAAGAAATTCAATTTGCATAGTCAATTCAATTGAATATGTAAAACCGTGAGACTTCTAGACAAGAACATGGGAATATGTCTTTATTACTATAAGATAGGCAAAGATTTTTTAAACATGACATACAAAAATAATTAAAAATTGCCAAACTGTACAACATTTAATTAAGAATATTTGTTACTCAAAAAGTATCAACAGAGTTCATAAGTAAGACACTCTTATAATTACAGGATATAAGAAAGTATTTAGAATAAATGTACCTGAGAAAGGACTCATATCTAGAATACATAAAGAACTATAACTAAACAATAATAGATAAATACCTTAATTTCAAAAAATAAATGGCCAAAAGACTGACCAAGCACTTCACAAAAGTGGTTCAATAAGCATGAAAAGTTCCACATCATTTATTATCAAAGAAATTAAAATTGAAATGATAAAACACCCATCACAGTAGCTAACATGAAAAGGAATGAACATTTCAAATGTTGTAACAGAGATGGAGTAGGTAAAACTCTTTCACTCTGCAAGTGTTAGTATAAGTTGCTACAACCACTTTGGCAAACTTTTGGCAAAGGTAAAACCTACATTTACCCTAGACTCATTACTTCCATTTTTAGATATTTGTAAGAGTGCATGTGTGTACCATATGATTTGTTCCTAGCAGCTTTATTTAGAATAGCCATGTACTTGTAAAAACATAAATGGCCACCACCAAGAGAACAAACACACAGATTATGCACATGCAAACTCATGGGAATGTTATACAGCGCTAAAAAAGAACAAATTAGTGATAACCACAACAGCATAGATGACTCTCACAGACATAATTTTGAGTAAAAGAAATAATATATACTGTATGATTCAATTCATATGAAATTTGAAGACAGGTGAAATTAATCAATGTTGTTGAATAGGAGAATACTGAGTATCTCTGGAGGAAGGTATTGACTGGGACGGATTTCAGTACAAGGGCACCTTCTGGAGCTTGGTATCTTGATCTGGGTCATGGTTATTAAATTGATGTAGTAATACGTAAACATTTTTATGTTAAAATTACTCTAGCAATATACTTTAAATTAGTGCAATTAATTATTCATACGTATATCTCATTTTAAAAGTAAACACCTACACATGAACACAAGGTTAGGTATGATCAAAAGGCTTTGAAAATATGGAGCTGAAAACCATTCCTTTGGCCCGTAGACACTTAGTAAGCCCAGCTGAAGAAGCGCCTAGCTAAACAGCCCATCCTCATCACATGCTTCATCTGTAAGACTAAGCATAAGCAAGTCCGAGAAACACTCAGTCTGGTTAAATTTTTTATGTTGTTACACAATGACTTCCCCTTCTAGTTCCTTCATGCTTTGTAAGGCTTTGCTGACAAGACCATGAATCTTTTTAAACGTGTATCATGACATGATGAATTACTCTTGAAGATGGAAGAATTTTTAAATAATCTCCTTTCTGCACAATAATTACTAATTTATTCTATAACATGAGTATTCTTAAAACTTATTTCCTTTTCCTTCAAATAATGAGGCAGTTGTTGCCCTGGATGTGGTTTTCAAATAGGAAATTAGTGCAGAGATTATATCTTCAGAAACCTACTTTTCAGGATACCCATGATTCTCCTATTTATTCCCATATTATTGATCTCTCTTAAAACGCTTACATTAGTTTTGTTGCATGCTTAATTTTTCAGTACTAATGGACTCCTAATTAAATTATATAAATGAATGAATTAAACATAGTTAACATAATACTTAATGCTAAAATTAGAGAGGAAGAATCTGTTATTCTATAAAACTGGAAATAAAAAGACAATGTAATCAAGTTCATATTTATTTTTTTATTTTTATTTATTTATATTTTGAGACAGGGTCTCTCTGTGTCACCTAGGGTAGAGCACAATGGCAGAATCATGGCTTGCTGCAGTCTCAACCTGCTGGGATAAAGTAATTCTCTCATCTCAGTCTCCCAAGTAGCTGGGACTATAGGCACACACCACCACATCCAGTTAATTTTTTTTTTACTTAATTTTTTGTGGAGACTGGGTCTCACTGTGTTGCCCAGGCTGGTCTTGAACTTCTGGGCTCAAATGATCTTGCCTTGGCCTCCCAAAGTGCTGATATTACAGGCATGAGCCACACTGACCAGCTCTGTACTTACTTTTCTAAGCACAGGTAAGTAAGAAAAGCTTTCAGCATCATGATATCAATCATCAAGTGAAATGTGTTCAATTTCTTAAACCTATGCAAAATCTATATCTTCTATCTCATATAGTTATATGGTTCAATTTTTTTTATCTTTTTTTAAAACAGCTTCATTGAAGTATAATTAATACACAAAAACTGCACACATTTAATGTATACAATTTGATGAGTTTGTACATATTTATACATTGCAAAATCATCACCACAACCAAGGTAATAAACATATTCATTACCTTCAAGAGTTTCTTTATGCTTCTTCATTTTAAGAAATTTGCATATTGAGAAGCCTTTTTCTTTGATATAATCAAAACAAGAGGTTTTGAATAATAAAATAATTTTGTGAAAATAATTAGAGCTATAAATACGATTTAAAGGATGTTAATTATTCTTTTCTTTTAAAACATTAGTTTTATTCAGTGTTAATGTGCATGAGATGAATAGAAGCATAAGCAATAAATTTATAATTTATAAATTGTGAGCAATGTGAGCAATTTCATTTGAATACCAAAAATAATCTGATTGAGTTTAGCAAAAATAATTAACCAACTGGCATATAATTTAGCTTTAGTTTTGTGAGCCAGCATAAAAATTCATTAATCTAAAATAACTTTAAAGATCACTATCATTTTAAAATGATTTTTCTCAATATTTGTCTTGTCTTCTCTTCAAACTGTGTTTTCTGTTCCAGTCAAAGTTTAAAATATGACATTAATACAAAATTAATTCTTAACATTTATCATACTTGTCTATTACTATGTCAAAGATCTTACCAAGATATAGAAATTAAGTGTAATTGATTTGAGCTGTAATTTTTAAGAATCTAGACTTTGAAACATTCATTGTCTATCACCATTGCCATTCATATTCACTGCCCCTCTAGAATCATGGCCATTAACTAGTACAATATCTCCTAGTCTCCTAAACTAAAATTGTAGTACTTCATTAAAAAGAGAAAACTCTAAGATATATACTAAACCAGATGGGATTACAGGATTTTTGATTACTTGATTACTGTAAATCAAGAAGAAGTGTATGTTTCTGACTGTGATCTTGAAAGATTCCTCACAGAGGTGGCACTACATTTTGGATTTAAAAGAGGCAGCAGTGTTTAACAGACAGAAATGGTAGTGAAGATACTGCAGACAGAGAGGATGGGTATAAGAAAAACTCAAAATCTGTATTTCTGTTAAGCAGACCAATTTTCTTGGTCTCTGTAGCAATACAAAAGCTCAAGATGTAATCAAACGTTTTAAAAAACACTGATGCTTTCCATACCAAAAAAAACCTTGCATGCATTTTCTTGATGCATTCCAATATGCAGGATAATACCACTGTTGGCAAAAGATGATTTTATGTATGTAAACACAATAGTAAATAATTAAGCCGAGTAATAAGACAAGTACTCTCTTCAATCTCTCTAATTACTTCAGAAAGAACATCTTTCTCTGTTACTTATTGTCTATACCTTTGTATAATTGACAATATATTTTTTCAAGTAACACCGAACTGGCAAAAACTTTATAATTGTTCAATCATAAATTTAATACAATTTATTAATTTGAATACATTAAAAATAAAATCAATTATATTAGGTATTACATTTTATTTGTGGAGACTGATTCGTTTTTATTTAAAGTTGTGATGTAGTTTTATTTTTAAATAAGTTTCCTTAAGAAAAAAGCAAGTTGACTTAAATACAAAATTTAGTTAATGTAATTTGCAAAATGGCAAAAAATATAAAGTTCCTACATAAGAATTTGAATTGGGGAATGAGTGTGCTCAAGATTCGGAAGCAATAAAGAAAGTAAAATTTTGAGCTCACCAGAATAGTGACCAGACATTTCAACGTATCAAAATAAAGACCCCTTAAATTTGTTTTACAAAGACATCAGTTTTCCAGGTGTCCTCTAAAATGCAATATTTAATCCCAAAGTTTATCTCTTTATCTTTAACATGTAAATCCACCTGGGAAATTTTAGAGTAGTTCATATTTTTTTTAAACATTGCTCATGAATTCTACCATTGTTATATGATCATATCTGTTATCTGACCTCACCCTTCCAACTGAACATATTTTATACATATCCTTATTTGGATTTTCTCTCAAAATATTCTTCAGAAATTAGAGGAGAAATGTTATATAAAATATTTTTAGAGAATATTTAGTAAGTTAACTGTATCTGACTTTTATAAGAGCACTTTTAACTATGGTGTCTTTTTATTAATACCTGCCATAATAAATTTGGTTACTTTGGGTTGGACAAATATTTTCTACAGTTTTTTATTGACATAAAAGTATAGCTATTATTTATTTACTTCAGACCTTTATACATTCAAAAATAAGTTTAAGCATTCTGCAGCAACCACTTCCCTATTTTCATGCAATATTAACTGCATATATATAAAGGATATTTTCAAATGACACTTAAAAAACGCTCACTTGTGTTTTACTTCATGTACATCATTTGCTTGGTTAGAATGAAGGTTGTGCTAACATTTTAATACTAGCTACACTGTGATTTATTTATGAAAGCTTGTCAAGACACAACTCAACCATTACTTTCACTCCTTTCTTACATTAATTCCTACATCATGCCTTATGCTTCTAAATTGGGTTGGACGTTAACCTGCAAGCAAACATTCAGATAAAATTTACTGAACATTAATTATGAATTGAAGCAATCTCAAGAGTCACAAAAAAAACTAAATTGTTAAAAAAAAAAAAAAGAAGGAGGCAGAGTCTCTCCCCGTAAGTATTTAAATGCTACTTCAAGAAACACAAAATATAAGCATGGGAAAACTTTAAGGGAATTTAACAAGCAGCTTGCCATTTAACATGCATTAACTAAAATGGCAGTTGAGAAGAGAAGAGAAATTAAAAGGCAGTGCATTCTCAGTGAAAATCCCAAATATGCCACTAATTATTGTGTAACTTTGGGCAAGATTTTAATGATTCTATATCTCAGTTTCCTCATCAGTAAAATGTGGATAACATTAACATATATTAGACAGGGCTGGCTATCTCTTCAACAAAATCTGCTCTCCCCTTCTTAATCAAGTTTTGCTAGGAAGCATTTATTCATTAATGGACCCTCTTTCTCAGCTCTTACTGCAGCCAGATGTGGTCATGTTTCTAGCTCTTGTTGATGAAATCCGAATAGAAGTGATGTTTGTCTCTTTCAAATTAAGATTGTTTAGAAGAGCATGCTTTCTCTCCATGAAGGAAAGCTGCCTACCAAACAGGAATAATCCCCTTTGACTATATAATTGAGTCATTGTTTTTGCACCATTTGCTACCTTAGTTTATCATATACTAACAACTGACCTAGAATTGTTGTGAAGAACATTTTAACACATAGCCTCACTGACAGTAAAATCTTAGTAAATGTTAGCAATTTATAAGTAATGCTTTTACTGGGAACTATTTGTTGATATTTACTAGTTCTGTTAACAATCAGTTCCTTCTATAAGAAGCTAAAAGAAATGTCAATCAACTTGATAGAGTATAAACACTAAATCCAACTTGTTAAGCCCATAATATGAACATGCTATTTGATTCAAAAAGTATTTTATATTATCTGAAGTAAACATGTTATTCTGTCAATAATGAACTTCCAAAGTTTTTTCACAATAAGTGCCTGCTTCTTTTATATTTATCAAGGTATTTATTTAATACATGAATACATGAATGATCCAAAATAGTAACTGTCTTAAAACCAGCTTATAGCAACTTTGTATACTGGTCTCAGACAATGCAGCAAAAATGAATGTATAGAGGTTCAGCAATTGTTTTCCAGCCTTCTTTAATGTTGAAGGGAGTCAATAACTAAAATAGCCCAGCTGTGAATCTGATAAACTGGTAGTGCTATATTTAGTAATCCATTCAATAATCAATAAGCTATGAATTGTATTGGATGTATAAATATAATCTAGTGTAAAAATTACTCTTTGACAGACTATATCAGAAATATTATTTCTTAGAAATTCTTTTTGACTCTTTGACAGACTATATCAGAAATATTATTTCTTAGAAATTCTTTTTGACTTGGTTAACATGTTCTCAGTCATTTCCACAATATCAGTCATCAGATTGTTGTTTTATACAGAAACAACCCCCCTTCACAAGCCATCATTCTCCAACTCTTTAAAATCATATAGGATTTCTGTGTATTTCACAACTAATTAAATGGCAAATTATCTTTACTTTCTGTTTTATTCTGTGGGAAGTATTATAAAATCCAAGCCACTGAAACAGATGATGAATTTGACTAAAATAAGAATGTATTTTTGCACAATAATGAAATATTTAAGTGCACTGTATTTGCTCCTTGACACTTTTTATAAGTTAAAAAATAATATTACCCAATAGGTGCTTTTTGAGCCCTCATCCTCCACCTTACTTCCCCCCTCTAGTAGTCCTCAATGTCAATTGTTCCCATCTTTATATCCATAGGTATTCAATGTTTTCCTCCCACTTATAAGTGAGAGCATGTGGTATTTATTTTTCTATTCTTGTGTTAATTTGCTTAGGATAATGGTCTCCAGCTGCATCCATGTTGCTGCAAAGGACATGATTTCATTCTTTTTATGGCTGTGTAGTATTCCATGGTGTATACGTACCACTTTTTCTTTATCCAATCCACGGTTGATAGGCAGGTAGCCTGATTCTATGTCTCTTCCATGTGAATAGTGCTGTGAAGAACACATGAATATATGTGTCTTTTTGGTAGAACAACTTATTTTCCTATGGGTATATATCCAGTACTGGGATTGCTGAGTCAAATAGTAGCTCTGTTTTAAGTTATTTGAGAAATACCCAAACTGCTTTCCACAGTGGCTGAACTAATTTACATTTCTACAAACGGTATATAAGCCTTCACTTTTCTTTATAACCTCTCCAACATCTGCTATTAAAGTTTTTATTATTTATTTATTTATTTCAAATATTAAAGAGTTTATCTGAGCAAAAAGAATTCAAAAATTGGGCAGCATTCAAAATCAAAAGAAGTTCACAGAGCTCTGCTGCAACAGTGTGGGCAATGTGCTTTTAAGAAAATACATATGTAACTAACCTGCACAATGTGCACATGTACCCTAAAACTTAAAGTATAATAAAAAAAAAAAAGAAAATGTATTTGATTTATTAGAGTGGAAATTCTCTAGGTAGAGGTTAGTTGGTGGTTTCTGATTGGCAAAGTCTTTAGTTTTGTTTTACTGTTTACATTGGGCTTTTAGATTGCTTATATAGGAACCCAAAGTGTTGGAGTCATCTCAGCCTGATGACCTCCCAATTAAAAAAAAATTGTAACATCTTTAAGGCAATGGTCTTAAAAATTTCTATTTACTCTCTTTTTAAAAAAAAATGCATGCACAGGTTTTTTTATAGGTAAATTGCATGTCTCAGGAGTTTTGTGTACAGATTGTTTTGTCACCTAGGTAATAAGCATAGTACCCGATAGATAGTTTTTCAATCCTCATCCTCCTCCCACCCTCCACCCTCAAGAAGGCCCCAGTGTCTATTGTTACCTACATCATTTCCATTTGAGAACAAATTTTAGCTCCCACTTCTAAGTGAGAACATGCAGTATTTGCTTTTCTGTTCCTATGTTAGTTCACTTAGGATAATGGCCTCCAGTTCCATCCATGTTGCTGCAAAAGATGTGGTCTCATTCTTTCTTATGGCTGCATAGTATTTCATGGTGTATATGTATCACATATTCTTTATCCAGTTTACCATTGATAGGCATTTAGGTTGATTCCATGTCTTTGCTATTGTGAATATTTTTAAATAATAGCCATTTTGACTGGTGCAAGATGGTATCTCGTTGTGTTTTTGATTTGCATTTCTCTGATGATTAGTGATGTCGAGCATTTTTTCATGTTTATTGGCCACTTGTATGTCTTCTTTTGAGAAGTGGCTGTTCATATTCTTTATTCACTTTTTAATGAGGTTATTTAGTTTTCTGCTTGCTGAACTGTTTAAGTTCTTTACAGATTCTAGATATTAGACCTTTGTTCAATGCATAGTTGGCACAAGAAAAAACAAATGTTGGTGAGGATGCAGAAAAAGAACACTTATATACTGTTGGTGGAAATGAAAATTAGTACAGCCAATTTGGGAAACAGAAGGTAAGTTTCTTAAAAATTTTAAACTAGAACTACTATATAATCCAACAATCTAACTTTAAGGTATATACAAAAAGGAGTTGAAATTAATATGTTGATGAGACATCTGCACTCCCATGTTCATTGCAACATTATTTACAATAGCCAAGATACGAATCAAACTAAGTGTCCATCAGTGAATGAATAAACAAAGAAAATGAGTATATACACACAATAGAATACTATTCAGTCTTAGAAAAGAAGGAAATTCTGTCATTTGTGACAAGGTGAATGAAACTGGAGGACTTTATGCTCAGTGAAATATGCCAGACACAGAAAAATAAATACTGTATGATCTCACATATACATGGAAACTAAAAAATGTGAATTCATAGAAGCAGAGAGTAGGATGGTGGTTACCTGGGGATGGGGGCCAAACAGAGGGGATGAGGAGATGTGGGTCAAAGTGTACAAAGTTTCAGTCAGACAGGAGGAATAAGTTCTGGACATCTGTTGTCCATTACGATGAGTATAATTAACAAAACATATTGTATACTTAAAAATTGCTAAGTGAGTAGACTTCAAATGTTCTCATTACAAAAAATAATAAGTATGTGAGTTAATGGATATGTAATTAGCTTGATTTAATCATTCAACAACATAGACCTATACTGAAACATCACATTGCACATAATATACACAATAAAAAATAAATAAAACAATTTAAAAATGAAATAAAATAATATTAAAACATTTCTCATGAATATACTCATGAAAGACAATTATCTGAGGAAATGTGAACTAAAAATAAGTAGTAAAATTTTCTTTTTTCCTGAGTCAAATTTGGGAGTTAGGGAAGCTTCCTCTGTTTTCTGTCAAGGATTAACATGGTTCTGTAGATTTCCCAAAATGATCTGCTTATGGAAGAATATATTTAAACCTAAATGGCAACGTAAACCAAGGATCAATGGTTATCAGTACAGTTTAATAAAAAGCAAATATAAATCAACACTATTTTCCAAAGATTTTTGTAATTAATTTATAAGTAAAAATTAATTTAAAAATTAAGTAAAAATTAATTATAACATTAATTTAAATTAACTAAAATAACCAAGTTACAAATACTTTGGTAATTTAACATTCAAAAATAAATTATAAACTTCCACACAGGCATATTTGTAAATGAGGGGCTCCTGACCAATTGTTTCTACTAGAAATGTTTTCTGGAAAATTAAACAACTTCGAATTTAATATGACTGAAATCTTCATATATAAGTTACAGAGATAAAATCATGTGTCCCTTAAAGAACAACAACAGAGTTGTAGTCCTTAAATATTGCCTTAATGTCTTGAAGATCACAAAGAAAGCAATCCCAAAACACTTCTTATCATAAAATGCAAGTCAATGTTCATGAATGCATGAATAATACAGCCTTTTGGTGTTTCAGTGTGAGTCTATTACATCTGAAACTGATCTATATAAGAAAACAAATTATATTATAAAACTAGATATCTAGAAGAGTTAGGGTAGTTAATGCACGATACATGCAATCAGATTATCTTAGTCTTCCCGTTCTTGCATATTCCAAAATCCAATTCTTTCCCAACATGAAGAGAAAACTGTGTTCCTGACCAACTAATGTCTGCATGCTGTTTTCTCATGTTATTTTATTCAGCATAGCCTGTTCCTAATGTAGTCAAATACAAAAAAAAAAAAAACCTATGAGGAAAGCAATAATTTTAAAGAAATACACGGGGCCTGAGTGTTTATCTGGCTTCAATTTACAGAAGAAAACCAGGAAACATGAAAATATCGGGAGAAAATAAAATGTAACTAAATAGGAAAAGATACCTTTGATGGAGCAGTGATTCTGAATTCATTCAATGCTTGCTCTTCCACATAAATGGGCAGCTTCTGCTAGTCTGTCCTTTCCATCTGAACTAGATAATGGTAGCTAATATTTATTTCATATGCATTATATGCCAGGTATCTTTGCAAGCACATTAAATACACTAAATTACTTAATCTCTGCAGGAGCCTATAGAATAAATTATTATCCTGTTCACCATTTAACAGATAGTATTATATGAAATAATATGGAAGTTAATATTACCCATAGTTATAGAGAGCATAGAATCTGTCATCTATTTTGAAATACTTTGAGAATGAAAGTATGAGTAATTAGGACAGATATTAATTAGGGCTGTCACAGGCAAACCAAAACATATGATCATCCTACTTGTATTAAATAACGGTTTTAAGAAAATAGAAGTGACATTATAAATATTCTTTTGACATTTAAAAATTAGTACAATTTTGAATTTTTATTTTATTAGTTTCTAATACTTGAGACGGACTATATAGTATTGCAGTATTATTCACAATAGGTAGCAGTGTTGATAGAATTTTCAGCAATGTTTGTTTTATACTTCAAATAAGCAGGAAAAAAATTTGGCAGAGGACCCAGATAAGAAAAATACAGATAATTTTAGTTCCCTTTAGATGTACAGAAATTGCAAACTTTAAGATAAAATTGCTTAAGTCTTTATAGGAACCATATCTATTGCAAAGGTTTCTTGTTCTCAGAAATGTCAGCATAAAATAATTGCTAAAAGATATAATCCATTCACTCAACACGTTTGTTCAGGACATATATGCAATCTAATATTTCTTTTTACTTAGATCTAAATACTGAATAGTTAAGAGTCACAATTATTCAGAGAAATTGACTTATCTAACATTTATTGACTACCTACTATGTGCCGAGCATTTAAGGATGTTGAGAAGAAAAACAGTCAAATTATACTTAGGGGGATGCAAGTAGAGAAAGACAGAAGAGTCACTAGGTACATAATTGAACAATCATGACATATCAGCTATTAGTAATTGTTATAAAAATAGATTATTGAAATAGTGACTTAAAGGTAGCAGAGTTTTGCTGGGTTTTCAAGGAATTCCTGTCACAGGAGTAAACACTTGAGTTGGAATTTTAATGATAGGGAATGAATGAGAAAGTTGGGGGAAGTATTTGGGGCAGAGGAAAAAGCAGATGCAAAGACCTGAGTTGGGAACAAATCTAGGTAGGTGAAGGGGCGGAAGAATCCAATAAGCTAGAAAGTAGATACAGCAGGAGAGCATGGTTCCAAGTAAGGTTGGGAGTTGACCCAGGCCACAGCACAAGAGTTTGGGGACATAGTACTTACTACGGGTTTAATCTAAGCGCAAAAACAAATGCCATTAGAGTCTTAATCAGTGGGTACCATTATTTGATATCCTTTTTAGATGTATCACTTTGGCTACAATACAAATAACAGATTATGGGAGGGCAGAATGGAAACAGTGAAATAAGCAGATAGCTAAACAGTGGCTTCCGTTTGGGTGGGGGTATTGGAAATGGGAAGTGGTGGGTTCAGTTGGAATACATTTCCAAAATTGAAACAAGAAAGATTTACTGAAATCATAGCTCCTTTTTTCTGTCATAATTGTTGCCTCATTAATGAGCCCAGTTTTTTATTTTTCTGTTATAGTTTGTTTTGTTTTTCACCTGTCACGGGATTCAGGGAGTCAATTAACAGATTTCAGGTGTTCAGTGAACTCCCTACAATGGTATGCAAAATAATTGAGTGCATTTATTTATGTATACAATGTTAAGGGGAAAAGAGTTAATTACTGTCATCAGGTAATCAGAGGTCTGTGACCCAAAGTGAGGCAAGAACTATTGAGCTTATATTTCTAAATATTTCATACATGCTTTCCCATGACCTGGTTATTTTTCTGTTTTCTTCTCTTAATATCCCTGCCTGGTGATTTACATTTTAATAATACTGAACTGCCTCATCTCTTTCCAAATACACTGATATTTCTTTCTCCAATATCTCTTCTCTATCATAATGCTGTATTATTTGCCTCAGCATTTTTGGTTTGGCAAATTTTCCTCATCCTTCAAGTTTTGGCTAAGACATCAACTTCTGTTAGAAGTATCATCTGAACTCCTAAATTGAGCTTAATCATTCCCCTTATATGTCCCAAAAGTTTATTCAAAAGATACTGTGCTTTAAAGCTTTAAAATTTAGGTGGAATATAACGCCTGATTTGTGATACACTCTAGATGAAGGTAGCAATTATTTCATTATAGAATTCCCAAACAATAACATATAATTTCACATTATTTATTGTTCATATATGAAATACTTTATATATATATATATATATACACACACACATATATATATGTAAGGTATATATAGACATATACCTTGTTGTTCCTGTCTAATCCCTCTACTTCAAACTCATGTGATGGTCCTGTATTTCTTAATAATTTCAGTTTATAACAATTTATACCTAAATACAGGACAAGAACTGTGCTTTTAACCTGTGTTTGTTTTTGAGGCTTAAAAAATTAATTTTCAGACAATTCTGGTTATATTTCTCATTTGGTCTGCCACAGTGTATTCTCAATATGACTTTCCATTACAAACGAATGTACATAATTACCAACTTATTTAATATCATTCATATGGTATAATGTATATTTTAAGCAATTTTTGAAATTACAAAAATATTATAATCATTTTACAGAAGAGAGAAAGAACAATAAATGAAGTCACTCAAAATGCTACCAGTTTAATACACTGTGATGTGATGCTGTTCCTCAATTTAAGATTTCTTTTGTCCTTTTTTCCATACTTACAATATCTATCCCTTTTTTCAACTTAAAAAAAGTATCTTCCTTTTTAATGGAAATTTTATAGTGCTTAGTTTTGAATTGTATACAATATTCTTATGTAAATAAACTATTAATTATGTAAGAATTTCCTTATTAGAGTCTATTTGTGAATTTGTTTTCATGCTGGTGTTATTTCATTACACAAGATTCACAGTATTGGTATTACTGATCAAAGATAATTAACCTAAAATAGCTGTTGATACAGATTGCCTAATGTATATCCAATACAGTTGTACAATTACAAAGTCACCATCAATAAAGGATAAACCACTGTATATCACATTTTCCCATATAAATATTATTCACTATATCTTATTTAATGGATGCATAGAACATGATTTTTCATTTTCCTTTATTTTGCATTAGTATCATTGTGCAACTGAAATAGAATTTTTAAAATTATACATTTAAATACTAATGATATTTCCTCTTTTGTTTGTCTATTTCCCGTTCATCATGTTATTTTTTTCCTCATTAACTTGTAAAAATTATTTTAAAGACAAGCAATTACTTCTACCATACTTGCAATTTTGTCTTAAAATGTGTTAACACACTGAACACTAATTGAACTATTTTATGTCACAAGCACCATGACAACAGGTTTATATACACCGGCTCACTCAATTCTTAACAATAATTATGAGACAGGTGCTATTGTTAGCCCCATTTCATAGATAGGAAACTAAGGTATACAACAATTAAGTAGCAGTAGGAAAGCCGGATTCCAAAATCAAGCAGATTGATTTTCAAGCTCTGATTAGTTCCTCAGAAAAAATCTAACACCTTACAATGATATATTTCCTTTGGTTTATCTTTGAGCAGAGTTATTTAAGGCTCTGACTATGAAGAATTCCGTTGTGCTTAATTTATATTTTTGTCCTGTGATTAGAAGGGGGAATTACTAATTTCTAATCATATCCTTCTTTGTGAAATATATTTTTAAAAAATGTTACAATTCCTGGCCAACATGGTGAAACCCCGTCTCTACTAAAACTACAAAAATTAGCCCGACATGGTGGTGTGCATCTGTAATCCCAGCTACTCAGGAGGCTGAGAGAATTGCTTGAACCTGGGAGGCGGAGGTTGCAGTGAGCCGAGATCATGCCATTGCACTCCAGCTTGGGCGAGACAGCGAGACTCTTGTCTTCCCCCCGAAAAAATGAAAATAAATAAATATAAATAAATTATAACTCTTTAAAATCTAAACTCTACCAATTTCTGGAAGCAGGTATACAGAAGTTAGATACTTATGTAATAGCACATCATCTCAGTTACATAGTATGCAACATGAAAAGTACCCACTAGCTTTGCGTACACACAATACCACAATTGCGCATTGTGGCCCTGAGTTAGTATAATTTTATATCCAACTACTAACTTATAAGATCAGATAAAATAAATGTTGTGGCTTATCTATTAGGTACTTTTAGTGATGTCATGTGGGCTATTGAGACCTTAAATATGCACGGTCCCGGACTGTTGTTTCTATGCTATATGAAGACATAGAGAATTGCTTTGTTTCTCTTAAAAATATTTCTTAAACCAAATATGCAATGTAAATATTAGTTCCTCTATATAAATAATGAATTTAATAATAAGCCCATAGGAAGTATCAATATCACAGAGATTAAAAAAAAAACAAACTAAGATTTTGAATTAGAAAGACTAGAATTCCAAAATCTGTCACTGTGTGGCCTTGAGCAGGTAAATACCTTTCAGTTTCCCTATGTTTAAAATAGGGATACGAAATCCACCTTCTCTCAGTTATATTTTGGGGATTATATGTGACATTTAATGTAGTAAGAAAACAAGTTAGAGATTAAGTGTTGAATAAATGCTGGTTATTAATGTAAAATAAGGCCAGAATTCAATAGTAATCTCAAAACAGTGCCTTTAAATGATATCTGGTTGGTTTGAATACAGAGCTTTTTCAGTTTTACTCTTGGGCCTCTGCCTTAAAGCCCTCTGAGGCCTTCTTCACTTCAGTGGGTATACATATAATAAATTAGGCCACTGTGAAAAATATACACTTGACCTGGTTGTCAGTGAATTGTAGCTTGTTTCAGTTGGGAGAATTTTGAGCCCCCTCCCATTAGCTGTTTTTCAGTTAAATCAAAACTGAAAACATAATTATTTCCATTTATTTTCCAGATTGCTAAATGTGATGACTTCATTTATTATTAAGAGCAGCAGTTGGTAACATCTCAGAGCGTGCAAATCAGTTAATCCACTGTGATTAGGTTTTCTTCTCTCTTTTCAATTGGACTGCAGTCTTCTTATTGCTCCAAAATGGAATTATGTTCAATATAAGAAAGAATCAGTAGTTTGTTTATCAATAATCAGGTAGATTATGCTCTAATAATAAGCTATAGAGGTAATAAGCTATAGAGGGCTTTGAGCTGATAAAATAAGAACTCATAGCATATTATAAGAACTTGAGTTTGATATATTTAGCTTAAACACAGGACAATGCTTTAGAAACACAATAAATGATTTTAATGCTGACTTGCTTACCTCTGTCATCTAAATTAATTGCAGTATAATAAAGATTAAGGCCAACTGTGGCAAACATTTCTAGTAAAGTACAATGAACAAACGTATATTTTATTTTTGATATTGACATGTGTGAAATGTAAGATTTAAATTTATTTTAAAAATGAAATAATTTTTATTTAACTAGTGGTCTAAAATCAAGATGGAAATTTTTACATAAAAATGTACATACTTGGCCAGACGTGGTGGCTCCCACCTGTAATACCAGCACTTTGGGAGTCCGAGGCAGGTAGATCACTTGAGGTCAGGAGTTCAAGACCAGTCTGGCCAACATGGTGAAACCCCGTCTCCACTAAAAATACAAAATTAGCTATGCATGGTGGCAGGTGCCTGTAATCACAGCTACTCTGGAGGCTGAGGCAGGAGAATTGCTTGAACCCAGGAGGCAGAAGTTGCAGTGAGCCAAGATCGCACCAATGCACTTCAGCCTGGGAGACAAGAGCAAAATTCCACCTCAAAAAAAAAAACTGACATACTTAATAAAATCATACCATATCCTTATTAGAAATCTCACTAAGTATATATTGATGGCATTTATATTGTTACTAGTAGAAACAATTGTTTTCTTTTCTTCATTTTATCTAGTCCTTTTACAAGGTGAAGAACCAGTAGGTGGTAGAATAAACTTTCAATCCCATTACGGAAAGAATAAATATTTCATATCCAAAAATTTTACTTTCCACATTTATCATCCACCCTTTGATTACAAAATAATTATAATTGCTACTATAAAATTTACAGCATAATATTACTCATGTATTCATAAGTATGTTTGTAAATGCAAAATTTCTACTGTTCTCTTGGGACTGTTTTGAATAGTAGATGTATATTTCATAAGGCTCTTCCAGTAAGAAAAATATTACTATTAACAAAGATAAACTCTAGTCTCTTTCCTACACTATGCCAATTATTTTATTCTAATTTTATTTTTCATGGCATTCTGGTGCTCACATTCATGATAATATTATCATGGAAATTCTTACTTTTAGAAAGTGTCATAGCTAAAACAGGAAATTATCACCATCTTAATCACACTTTTATTATGACTATGAGGTAAAACAAAACCCAGAATCCAAGATACTGCCAAATTTTCAAACTCACATAAATATTTTAAAAGCAGGAAACTGAACATTTCCATTTGGAAAGCCAAATGAGAGTTCTTAGTGGCCAAAATATTCCAAATGAAATTTGACCATATTTCAAATAAGTTGATTCTAAGTGTTATTCAACTGTATTGCTAGCTATTTTCATTTCAACTCATCCATGTAGTTGATTACTCATGTTTCTACTTTTTGTAAATTATTTCAGACCAGAGAATCTGGTGTTATTTTTATAATATTCTCTGAGAATAAACCGAGTTTATTTGAAAGTGATATAAAAAGTATTGTGAGATTGCTGGCTCATATGATAGTCCTATTTTTAATTTTTTGAAGAACCTCCATAATGTTTTCCACAGCAGCTGCACCATTTTACATTCCCACTAACATTGTACACGGGTTTCAATTTCTCGACATTCTTGCTAACATTTTTTATCTTTTGTTTTTAGATAATAGCCATCCTAACAGGTGATATCTCACTGCGGTTTGAATTTGCATTTCTCTGATGATTAGTGATGTTGACCATCTTTGCATGATATTGAGCATCTGTTGGTCATTTGTATGTCTTCTCTGAAGAAATATCTATTGAAGTATTTTGCCCATTTTAAAATTTGATTATTTGCTATCAAGCTGTAAGAATTCTTCAGATGTTTTGGATTGTGTATATCTCCTTGTGTGCTAATATTTCCTTTGAGTATATATGCCTTGAAATCTAATTACTGGTGAATATGTGAGTTTTCAATGTCAGAATACAATACCAAAATGGTGTGTGAAATAATTTATTCATTCAGAAAATTTTGAAAATATATTGTGCTAGATATTGTTTTAGATTCTTGGAATATATCGAAGAATGAAAACAGAGTACTGCCTTCAAGGAGTTTGCATTTTAGGTAAAGAGCACAATCATGTTAGTAAATTGCATAGTATTTTAGAAGGTGATAAGCACTATGGGAGAAAGGAAAAGCACTAATAAGTTTAAAAGGATCAGGAGAACTGCTGAACAGAGGCAGGTTGCATTTTAAAATTTCATTGAAAACTTATTTGAGCAATACTTGAAGGAGGTAAGGATGTTAGACATGCAGATATCTAGTAGAAGGACTTTTCAAGTAGAAGGAGCAGTCAAAGCAAAATATATTTTGCAAAGAATGCCATTGTAGCTGAAGGAGTGGTTATGTAGGAATTAAATCAGAAAAATAGTGGTCAGTGGTGGCACTGATCATACAGGAACTTGTAGGTCATTGTAAGGATTTGGGGTTCTTACTGAGGATAAAATGGGGTTTTCAGCAGATAGGAGACACGATCTAACTAGTGTTTTTAAAAGACCACCCCTGATACTATGTTGAGAATATACCACGAAGGGTCAAGGAAAGAAGCAGGGAGTCCAGAAAGAAGACTTGCAATAATTCAGGTGCAAGTTAATTGTGATTTGGCCTAAGGTTTCATGCTGGACTTTGTATAAAATGATTGGATTTTTGGAACATCTGAAAGATAGACAGAAAAAAATTTCCTAAGAGAATGTATGTGGTATATCCAGATTTTCAAAAAATCAAAGATATCTCCAATATTTTTGGCCTGAGCAACTAGAAGTTTGAGCTGCCATCACCTGAAATGAGAACTCTAGGATGAAAAGTTAGTTGAAGAAAATCAAGAGCATAGTTTTGGATGTGTTTGATTATTCAAGTTTTAAAATACCTATTTAGAATTTAAGTAAACATGTCAAGTACACAGTTTTATACCCACATCTGGAGTTTGAAATAGATGTCTTGGCTGGAAATATAAATCTGAGAGAAGTTGGAGTATCCAGGATAAGGCCAAAAGGATGTGAATGTAGGTAGAGAAGAAAATAGAATCAAGGAATTTGGGCATTTAAAGATTAAAAGGTCAAGGAGTAGAGGAGAGACTAGTGAAAAAGAGAGTGAATAGAGAGGTATGAAAAAAAGAAGAGTGGGGTGTCCAGAAAACTGATGACAGAAGTATATTAAGGTGTATATAGTGATTAACTTTGTCAAATGCTGCTGACAGGACACATAAAATGAGATCTGAGAATTTACCACCAGGCTCAAGCAATACACAAGTCACTGATGACCTTGACAAGAAAACTTTCACTGAAGTAATAGAAATTAAGCCTAATTGGAATGATAGCAAAGAAATACCAGTTTATAATTTCACCAACAGGATATGAGATCCAGCATGGTATGACAGAAATAGTCATGCCATTTATCACTTTAATCTGAGAAGTAACTTCCTATAAGCAGGAAGTTTATAGTCTAGGCCAAATTTATTTAGTATTTTTGTATCTCAGATTTCTCATCTGTAAAATAGGGTATAAAGCATAATTTTTATCATTGTTATGAGTTATGATAAAAAAACAAGACATAACTATTGTAGAAACTCTACTACTCTACCTGGCACAAAGTAGATGACTGATAAATATTTATTTTCTCTCTTCCTTCCCAGGAGATGGAAGTAGAAGAGCCTCAACCACATCATATCATATTTTAGGAAAGAGGATGGACACAGGCATGAGTGAAACAAGACAAAGCTTTGAAGCTGATGTTCAAACTGAAGTTGTGAATGTGGAACTAGATGAACGAGATGATTGTTCAGAATCATGCAGAAATACTGGTTAGAGGGATGGAGACTGGAATAAGACATTTGTAAATTAGCAAAAATATTACTGGAGTTGCAACATTTATCAATGAAATTTGAAAGATCAAGTAAGAACCAGGAGAGATGCAAGTTATAAATGGTGGGAAAAATCATGATAGAAACAATGTTTTGGTGAGAAAGCAGTAGATACGCAACGAAGTTTTAAGCCTCTTACTAACTTCATGACCTTGAGTTTATAGATCCCCATTTAGTCTCTGACCCTCATTTTACTCTACTCCTGTCTTTTTTATTTTTAACATAAATACAGTTCTATACAATCTTCAAATCATCTTATTTTTCAGAAAAAAATATGTCCCTTCTTTTTTCTAAGACATGTTTCCATTTCTGTCCTTGATGCCCGTGATTTTTTCATGCCTTTAAATGTATCCTCCCAAATGTTGTCTTCACTTTTTCTATCTGAATTTATCTTGGCAATTGACAAACAATGGATTCAGCTTCTTATGTCATGATTCCAAGGACAATCTCTAACTTCAGTGACTTTATCTTTTACCTCTATGATGGACGCTATGAAGTACCAGTCTCACTTCAATGAGAATTTGACTTGTTACACCAACTCCGAGGTGTGAGGTCAGTACATAGCCTTCAGTGATCAGCCATTTCAGGGTCTTCCTGTGGCGATTCCTCAAAGATTTAGAACCAGAAATACCATTTGACCCAGCAATCCCATTACTGGGTATATACCCAAAGGAATACAAATCATTCTATTATAAAGATCCATGCACACATATGTTCATTGCAGCACTATTCACAATAGCAAAGACATGGAATCAACCCAGATGCCCATCAATGATAGACTGGATAAAGAAAATGTGGTACATATACACCAATGGAATACTATGTGGCCATAAAAAGGAATGAGCTCATGTCCTTTGCAGGCACATGGATGAAGCTAGAAGCCATCAACCTAAGCAAACTAACACAGGAACAGAAAACCAAACACTGCATGTTCTCACTCTTAAGTGGCAGTTGAACAATGACAACAGATGGACACAGGGAGGGGAACAACACACACCAGGGCCTGTTGGGGGAGTGGGGGCCAAGGGGAGGCAACTTAGGGGATGGGTCAATAGGTGCAGCAAACCACCGTGACACATGTATACCCATGTAACAAACCTGCACGTTCTGCACATGTATCCTGGAACTTAAAGTTAAAAAAAAGAAAGAAATTTGAAAACACTAAATAAGAAGCAGGAGAGATGCAAGTCCTAAAGGGCAGGAAAAATTACGGTAGGACCAATGCCTTTGGCAAGAAAGGAGTAGACAGGTAACCAATTTTTAAGCCTCTGCTTTTCCTCTTTCTAACTTTATGACCTTGAGTTTAGGATCCCCTTTGATAAAAGAGAGGAAGAAAAATTGCATAAAAAGAGATAATTGAGAGCTTCTTGAGACTTTTCCTCAGAAACAAGGACACGATCGCAAATCTGATGAAGGTAAAAATACCAAAGGAATGTCAGATAGTACTTTTGAGATAGTAGGACAAAGAAAGGATGGAAATGGCTGCTATGTCAAAGTAATCTAATAATAGAGGTTCATGAATGCTTGTGTGAGGAGTCTAAAGTATTTTTGAGGGGAGATTAATATTGATAAGCTTTCTTCCATATATCTTGCCTCATCTGGATTAAATATAGGTTGACAACAGTCCGTAAACTCATGTAAGCAAGCTAGTTGTTTCTTCATTTTTTATTGTATTAAACCACTGGACCCGATTAAGCTCAATTCTGAAATTTCAGAATCTTTTGATGTAGTGAGCCGCCACAACGCTCAGGGGTATTACTATTAGGATAAGCATGAAAATTTGAAAATGGGATTATTCTGTTTAAAAACTTTTAGTGGCCCTATTATTGCAGACAGAATAAAAGCATACTCCTTTAAGAAATGGAAATCCTTTGCAATCATTAGCTTATCTCGCCTTTAAGCTACTTCCTTAATACTCTTGGCCATGGTCCATAAGGAAACAGTACACTCACATTGGATAATTGTGGAGAGTTTAGTAGAAGTGTCAAATACATGTTAGGTATTATAATAAAAATAATTAAGAACTCCTTGCCGGAAACAGCATGATAAAAACATCAATAAAAATTGTAGTTGGCTTATGAGGTTTCTTATGTTAAACACACACATACACACACACACACACACACACACACACACACACACGGCTAAATTGAGATGTAAATCCAATTCAGGGTAAGGAGTAAATATTCAGTTTACATGCAAGGGATCAGGTCTGATAAAGCACGATGCAATTTAAAGATTAATAAAATTAACAAAATTATCCAGATCTATAAATTATACTCAAAACACAAGTGGACATAGCCATTCTCCTGTCCTTGGTAACATTTTTTCTACCAAATTTTACTAGATAACTGGTCCTATAGAAATGGATATGACTTAGTACTGGTAGGAATAAATTTATTTTGTTTTTAATGAAAAAAGTAGGGAGAAAGGGACTATTTATTTTGCCACCAAAGTTTGGCATTGTAAATCTGAGCTCTATAATTTAGTATCTGCTGGTAATGAAAGCTCCTGAGGTGGAGAATACGTGATTAGAAAGGAAGCAAAGCATTTATGGCAACCAACATGCTTTCACTTATATTACTGCACTAAATAGAACTTTGAAGTCAGCAAGGCAGAGCATGTTATAATCCTTACTTTACAGCTGAAAAATCACAGATTTAGGGCATTTGCAGTTGGTTCAGTGTCCCATAGTTTATTAATAGTACAGTTAGAATAAGAATCTCTAAGACTGCTAAAATCAGACTCTAGGAGTCTTTCATGCAATTCAGTTTAATCCAATCAAGCAGCCATGAGTATCAGGTACTGATGTTCATTTAAAGTTAGGTGAAAAGAAACTTTATGCTTTGGGAATATATAATCTGGTTTGAGAAAAGAAATTTACAAATTTAATGATACAACTTACAAACTCATTCTGAGGCTTAAAAATCTTTTAGAGGACACAGCACTGTAAATAGAAACACAGGTAAACCACTGCGATGAATTCATGCTGAGAGAGATTACCTGCAGTAAACAATGCATGGTAAACCTTCACTTAAAAAGTTTTCTGATTTCTTATCAAGCCTTTTCCCAAATAATTTATGGATTAAAGTGCTCTGCATTTTATAAGCATTTCCCCTTATATGCTAAGTCATATAAATGCAGAGAAAAAATGGTTATTATACGAATCTAGAGAAGATGTATATAATTACTTATATTACATGGTGTCAGTACTTAATTACAAATTACAGGTGTTCCTCAATTATGATGAGGTGACAGTCCAATAAACCCATCCTACATTGAAAATATACTATATTGAAAGTGCATTTTTGCCTTAAAATATTTTCAATTTAGGGTGGGTCTATCTGGACATACCTCATCTTAAGTCAAGGAGCCTATTGAATGCCTATCGCTTTGTACCATGGTAAAGTGGAAAATTGTAAGTCAAACCATCATAAGTCTGACACCATCTGTACATGGTATTTAGAAATATCTCTATATTGTGGTGAAATTACCTTTGAAATTTTAAGCTTTGGATATTAATATTATGTTCTTCAAGGCACTTATGGAGTAAACGTAGAGTATTTTGCCTTCAATATATGTGTGCTCAGGATGTATAGATATTTTTAAAACTAAGGTATTCAATTAAGGAAATCATAGGCATTTTGTTCCCTCCTCCTTACCCCCAGTACCCTAAATAACTTAAATATAATATTAGGCCAAAAGCTGATTATGCAATATACTATAATATTCCTTAGGAAAGATATGAGTACATATTTTATCTTTTTCTAGTGGTTATTAAAAATGAATACATACTCATTCAGATCAATGTAGAAGTGGAGATGAAAATTTTGTATTTTTCCTGAAGCCTCCTTTCTGGCTCTACTTCCATCAGTTACGAGTTAATGCTGCAAGGGACATAGATGTATGAAGTAAATTATATACTCAATTTTATTGAGCTTACTACTGTATAAAAAAATAAAAAAATAAAAGAAATATAAGTTTAATAATAACAATTATTGATTGCTTACCATCAGCAATATACAGTGTTTGCTAAGGTTGTCACTTACATTATCTCCTTTATTTAATTAACTACTTACAGTAAACTATCTCCATTTTTCAGTTGAGAAAAGTGGAGGTTACAAAAATTAAGTAATATACCCAATATATATGCAGCTGATGTGGGATTAAAACTCAAATTTTTCTAACTCTAGCATCTGACTTTTATACTCTATATCACCTCACAAGGTCTGAATAAGTACCTTTAACATTGCAGAAAATAATTTTTTTGAGACAGAGTCTCGTTCTGTCACCCAAGCTGGAATGCAATGGTGAGATCTAGGCTCACTGTAACCTCTGCCTCCCTGGCTCAGGTGATCCTCCCACCTCAGCCTCCCAATTAGCTGGGACTACAGGCGCGTGCCATCATGCCTGGCTAATTTTTATATTTTTTTGTTTGTTTGTAGACACAAGGTTTCGCCCTGTTGCCTAGACTGGTTTCAAACTCCTAGGCTGAAGCGATCCACCAAAGTGCTGGGATTACAGGTGTGAGCCACTGTGCCACACCCAGAAAATAATTTTTAATAAAAGAGTTTTCTTCCCTTTAGAATACTGAAGCTAACATGGACTAATTGTCCATACATACAAATTTTAAATTTTTTCACCTGTTTCTTGGGTCACCTTTGTCTAACAGAGATTATTTTATTTCATTTCAATACTATTAAAATATTAATACAATGTGAAGCCCTAGTGTAAAAATAACATTTTCATTCTCATAGCAATTCTTTCCAATGCCTGGCTGGATTTGTTGTTTGTCTTTTGATCATATTTCAAACTTTATCTTCCCTAAGAAAGCACATGCTTTATAGCAAGTATTGCCAAAATTAATGTTAATTAACAAAGTTAATCCAGGCAATGTATATTTAAAAACCAAGTTCCTATTTCAAATTATCATGCAAAATATTTTCACAGAGATATATTTAATAAGAAATGAATATCTCTGTAATCCCAGCACTTTGCAAGAACAAGGTGGGAGCAACACTTGAACACAGTAGTTCTAGACCAGCTTGAGCAACATAAGCTTTTTTGCATCTTTTTACGGACAAAATCAATTACTTAGCTTTGCCATGGGTGGTCTTCTCCTCTGGGGACAAAAAAAAAAAAAAAAGCAAGACTTTTTAACTCTTCCTTTATTGCAAAATCGTAACCATAAGTGAAAACATTCTTTTGTAAATTTCTACGACAGGGTAGGATTTATTAAAAGCTTAAAAAAGAATGGCAAAAGAAGAGAACCAAAGTTTATTAGGCACTGTGCTAAAATTCTTAAAATCGTTTCCTCATTTGCTGTAGATGATATTTTCTCCATTTTATAGATCAGTAAACTGAGGCCAGAGAAAGATCAACTAAGATAAAATAGCAATTATGCTGCTTCCTTAAAAATAAGAAGGAGCATGATGGTGTCCATTAGTCTACTAGTAAAGCTTGAAATTTGCTTTTAGGCCTTGAACTTGCCCTGGAGATCTTTAGCTGGCATTCTTCTTAACCCTTAAAGGGATTCTTGATCATAAGCTCCTGACTTTGCTTCTTTTAATATACTGGGGAATCTCTGCCACTACCAAGTAGTAAGGGCATGATTACATGTTTTAAAATTTTATTAGAGCATGTTTCAAAAGACATCAGGAAGACTCTAAGATTCTATATTGCATTAGTTACATTTTATAAAACATTAAAAAAAATACTTGCACTCTTTTACAGTTGGCCTTTTATTTCCCACGTCACAAGGTCTGAAACAAAGAGACAAGGATTCCTGCAGGGATTTGACCCCAGGAACCACATAGTTCCAGAATGTGTTATGCTCTCTGTTTCCCTCACTTAACCACACTCATGCTTCAATGGTTTGCAGACTTCCATGGGAACAACAACAACAAAAGTTATTGTTATGGGATAATCTGAATTTAACAGATGATCTGATCTGTGAAGAGAAACTGTCTCCTCTTTTGCAGAAAGTACATTAAACATTTGTCTCCAACTAACCCATCAAGCTTTTTAAGGATATCTCTATTTTCTCTCTTTTCCTGTACATACTCTGCAATTTCTCACATATGAAATATTCATCTAATTGTTAATATAATTCAATTTAATATCAGTAGCTAAAGATATTCAGTGATATTAGGCTTTTTGAAAATGATTTACTATCTTTAAGGATGCTTTTTATGTTATTTAGAATAAATAGTGACAGTTTTATTAGTTGCTATAGCAACCTGAAATTCCATTTAAAAATGTGACATTCCATTTTCTCATAAGGCATTTTAATTAAAACATATTTGTGTTTACTGAAATGAATATCTAATCTAACCATCATAGTAAGAGGTCATGTGATATAATTGATAATATCGTTACATAGCACTGGAAATGAATTGAATTTGGAACAAAAGTCTTTCTATTTTATAGATACACAATATTTTACATATTTATGGGGTACATGTGAGGATTTTTTACATGAATAGAATGTGTAATGACCAAGTAAGGATATTTGAGGTATCCATCACCTGAAGTATTTGCCATTTATATGTGTTGGTAGTATGTTGAGTCCTCTCTTCTAGCTATTGTAAAACATACAATATATTGTTGCTACCTATAGTCATCCTAGTCTGGTAGGAAACATTAGAACTTATTTCTTTTATCTAACTGTCAGTTTATACTTATTCAGTAACCTCTCTTCACTTACTCCTCTCACCCTCACACGCTTCCCCACCTCTGGTATGCTTTTATTTTATTTTTTTCATTTACTCAAGGTGCAATGTGAGATTGTTAATTTGAGATCTTTCCAGCTTCTTGATTAAAGTGTTTAGGGCTATAACTTTCTTCATAATACTGCCTTAGCTGCATCCCAGAGATCTTGGCAAGTTGTGCCCCTATTTTCATTAATTTCAAAGAATTTTTTGATTTCTGACTTAAATTTCAATTTTCACCCAGAAGTTATCTGGAGCAAGTTACTTAATTTCCATGTACTTGTGTAATTTTGAGAGATCGTCTTGATATTGATTTCTATTTTTATTGCACTGTGATTGGAGAGTGTGTTTGGTATTATTTAAGTTTTTTGAATTTATTGGAACTTGCTTTATGACTAAGTATGTCGTGAATCACAGAATATGTTGTGTGCAAGTAAGGAAAATGTATACTTTGTGATTGTTGGGTGGAGTATTCTATAGATGTCTATTAGGTTCAATTGCTCAAGTATTGAGTTTAAGTCCGAAATTTCTTTGTTGCTTTTCTGCCTCAATGATTGGTCTAATGCTTTCAATGGAGTATTGAAGTCTCCTACTATTATTGTGTGGCTATCTAAGTATTTTTGTAAGTCAAAGAGAACTTTCTTTTTAATGAATCTGGGTGCTTCAATGTTGGGTGCTTATATATTTATGATAGTTAAGTCTTGCTATCCGGATTGTGACTTCTGTGCCTTTCACTTCAGGCATTTCAGTCTGGTTAAAGGCCATTGCTGGGGAGCTAGTGGGCTCATTTGGAGATAAGGAGACATTCTGGTTTTTTGAATTGCCAGAGTCTTGTGCTGATTCTTTCCTATCTGAGGGGACTGGTGTTTCTTTAATTGGGGTGTAAGCTGAGTATAGTCAATTCAGTTTGTTTCTGAATGTTTTCAGAGGGTCAAGGTTCATACAGGATCTTTATTTGTGGGCAAATTCTTGCACTTGTTTTCAAGGGTGTATGTTAGCAGAATAATTTTTGGTGTTGTGGTTTGGGCAGTGATACACTAGATGGTATTTAAGAGTAATGGCCAATAGAAAGGCTCTTAGCCATGCGGCTCTTTTGTATTTCCTTGTGTTTGCTGGTATGCTCTGTAGTAGGGGCTGAGGGGAGATATGATTCCCTCACCAGCTCTTCTCCTGGGCTTTCAGGGAACCCCCACTGATCACTGGTGCCATGCTCGTGTTTCTTTTACTAGGTGTTCTGAGCTATGGGGTTCCCTAGGGCAGAGGCTGTGGCAGGGAGATAGGTCTCGTACTTTCTGGACTATCCTTGCAGTAGAATGCACACCCTGCTCCTGCACCAGCCCTTGAATCCCCATTTCTAACCCTTCTCAGTGCTCTTAGACTATGGGCTCCTCCCTTGCTTGATTGCTGGCCACAGATCTCCACTCAGCACTCCTGAGCTGCACATTACATCCCTGGGGCACGAAGTTGGCTCCAGCTACACTGGGGTATCTGCAGTGCTCCTAGGTCACCATAAAAGTACTCAGATGGAGCAAAGCACTCAGGATGGGCATTGGATGCTGCACTGTGCCCATGCTCCTACGGGATGGCTAGGCAGGATCCCTGGGAGGGGCTGGCATGCAGAAGGGCCTGCAGGACAGACATGCCCCAGTCTCACAGGAAAGACTGTGCTGTTCTCTCCTGCCTTTGTGGTCACCTGGGGCTAGAGCTTCTAGGAGGGAGATGGGGATCTCCGGGGAATGAGTGCCTATGGCTGCAATTTACTGGAGTTGCCTCAGGAACAAAAGCCCTAGGGCTCTGCACTAGCCAAAGCCTGATGTCTGCCTACTTCCTGGGCAGATCCTCCTGCCAGCTCATACATCCTTGGGGTATGTGAGGTTTGCTGTAGCTAAGATCCCAGAGGTTTGCCACAGGAGTAGACTGTCTCTCATTCTCCTCACTCACTGCTTCCCCAGGAGTTGTTTAGGGCTGTACAGGGTTCCCAGCTTCCTCTCTCTTCAGCCTTGACACCAGCATCACCTCTCTATCTACTCTTGGTGTTTTCTCTCTGTAGATCTGCCCAAATTATGTTGGTTTACTCATTAACTTCATCTCATTCTGTGGGAGCAGTGCTCACTGGCTGCATCTAGTCAGTCATTTTGTAGCCCATCTCTATGTCTTCTTTTGAGAATTGTCTATTCATTTCCTTTGCCCATTTTTAATGAGATTATTTGTTTTCCTTATTGTTGAATTAGAAAAAAATGTCATTTTTAGTTAACTGCTTCACTAATTAGGTTAACTTAGTTCTACCACCATTATCTATAATTTAATACTCTTATACCCTTGATTTACTAAATCTAATAAATTGCTGTTACTTGACTAACAGATACTATCAGATATTCTTCTTTAAGATTTTTGGACAGTTTTCCTCTCAGAAAGAATTGCTAACTCCTCTTTGTAGCCTGGGTGTTTTCTGTATAGGTTGCTAATGTGCTTAATTATTTCCTCTTAACTGGGTTGATATGTCTCAAGGGCAAGGCTGCATTTATTTTCCAACATCTAGTTCTAGCACTTAAAATCATGGGATCTCAATAGCAGTTTTAATGCCTAATGTATACATGTATGCAAGAATACATGAGAATAAACCAAATAATGAAAAGTGATAATTTATAAAGACATAAATTTTAAAAAGCTCATGAAAAGATGAATAGATTTATTCTCATCAACTCTCTTTGTATATCTCAACTTTGTCTCAACTATTCTCTTGAGCTTTATCTTTATTTCAAAATTCTGAAATACTATTTTAAAAGGGGTTTCTCTGTGTAGTTTAGAACATACTGTTGAGGGAAAAAGGTAGTTACAGAAAAGCACATATAACATGATATTACACAATATACTCTTATGAAAATAGTATGTCTGTGCATGTGTGTATACTTAGAGATCTTGAACAAGGTTGATCAAAGTATTAGTAGTTGTTACATCTGGGTGTTAAAATTTTATGTCTTTTTCTCTAATTTCCAATTTTTAAACTTATTTGAATTTCTAGATTGATCATTTACATTTATTTTAAAAATATATTTCCTAAATGAAAATAGATTATCAATAAGCAGAGTAAATGAAAATATATCAGTAAATATGCATAGTGTTGGAATTGGATAGTTTAAAATGATAATGGTATTTCCTAGATATCCTGAAGATTATAATTTATTTTCCTGTTTTATATATTTTCCAAAGAATTATTAAATCACAAAAGTTTCTCACAATGAGTAAAATATAACCTATAAAATTAACAACAAAAATTTCCTGGAAACAAAATTTCTTACCACGTTTAAAAAGTTTCTAACTGGTGACCTCCAAGATTCTTAAACAGGGTAAAGTGTACACAACCGTTAAAAAAAAAAAAAAAAAAAAGAAAGAAATCAAGAAATCATGTCCTTTACAGCAACATGGATGAAGATGGAAGCCATTGCCCCAAGGGGATTGAGAAACAAAACCAAATAGTGCATGTTCTCACTTCTAAGTGGGAGTTCAACAATGGGTACACATGGACATAAAGATGGAAATAATAAACACTGGGGACTCTAAAAGAAGAAAGTGTGGGAGAGGGGTGAGGGTTCATAAATTACCTATTGGGTACAATGTTCCCTATTTGGGTAATGGGCACACTAGAGGCCCAATCTTCACCAATATGCAACATACTCATGTAACAAATAAGAACATGCAACCCCTGTATCTAAAATCAATTAATTAAAATCCCCAAAAATCAAAACAAAAACCTTAAGCAAATATTTCTCAATGATAATGTTGGATTTCAGTTGATATGACAAATTTAGCCCACACCTCCATGTTCTTATGCAGAATCCTTTGGCTCTGAAAATACTAGTCAATGGAAACTGGCAGAATGACCACCAGATATTCGGCAATATACATGATCTACATATCTCAGACTATTGTTAGAATATTGGGCATTTTTTCTTTTTCCCCATTATTTCTTCCTTTACTGTACTAAATGAAGATTGAGGTCCATAACTTTGACCTGCAAGCACCTCATTGTAGCCACTTGTTCATTCTTTTTAAAGGTGCCCCCAGTCCTTGAGACAATGACACCTTTTAGGTTGAAACATTTCCTCAGAGATTTTGAATGCAAATCTATTTTCTATCTTCATAGATTAGACAGGGTATATCCATTTGAGTGTCCCCTTGAGCATCTCTAGCCATCTCAATAAGCCCCAAGAACTCCAGGTGGGTAGAATATTAAGAAGAAACTCCCAAATATATTTAGTTTTTAATTTTTCTTGGCTGGTCCTGTGCATGCTAGCAATGATCTCTTTTCCTACATCTATGGTTGCTCAATGGAGCAGCAAAAACATTGTAGAAGAAAAAAAAAAACAGATTAGGGATACTGTTTTGCTGAGCTTCATGAAAAAAATCACGATTTACAGTATACAATATTGTGATTATTTCCCGCGTTTCATGTCTGGACTCATGATCTAGGCTTGTGGCTACATAAGTTTTATCCTGTACAGACTCAAGCAGCAGGTCAGATACATTCACAGGAACAACCTATTCCCCAGCTGCTTCTTCCAAATTTAATTTCTTTTGTGAAATATATTTTTATTAAAGAAACATTCTAGTTATAAGTGCACAAGTTAGTGGAATTTTACAAACAAAACACACCTCTGTTGCAACACCTGGATCAAGAAACAGAATATTGCCAGCCCCCTAGAAACCCCTTGTGTCCCCTCTAAGTCGCTGTCCCTAAGGCTATAATTCTGTTGAGTATATTTGTAGGAGTGAAATTGTTGAGACACAGGTTTACATCAATTCTAATATTTAAGAGATTAAATCACTTTTGCCTGTTTTGTGCTATATATAAATGAAATCATAAAGCAAAAATTCTTTTATATTTTCAAAAAAGAGGCAAAGTATAATGTCCAGTAAAGAAGGAAGCATAGCTCACCAACATTCTCAATAATTTTTAGATTCTAGCAATAAAGATTGCAGTAGAAAATAATGATTAATGTTTATATATAGTTAATGTGGCCTTCTGCTTCCCACATTATCAGTGACTAAGAGCGTTGATAGACCATTCTGACTACAAGTCTACAATAGTACATCCTAAATAGAATTTTATCATGAGGCACAGTTGATTTAGTAAGAGGTCATGAGGTCTCTAATTACTCTCCTCACAGTGAAAACAAAAAGTGTGATTTGGTGCTGGAACAGTACATAGCTCTAAAGAAATGGGTTGCTCTGAGAACATTTACCACTGATAACACTGCTGAATGGATATTCAGTTTCAGTGGGGATGAAGTAGAGCAGCAGAGTCTGTGATTTCCCCACTGACTATGAATCTCTGAAGGCTGAAATGATCTCAGTTTGGATGCCAGCAAATGCAGAAGCAAATCCTCTCTGGAAGAAAGATTTTCCAATTTTTGTAATGCTAGATTCTCAATGGATAAAATAAAGAAATAAAATATATCAAAGATAACCAAATTATCAAAGGTCACCAAAAGAAGTCCACCCACTAACTCAGAGTTTGATTAAAAAATGAAAAGATGTTGTATTCAGTAATACAATAGGGTGACTATAGTTAACAATAATTTATTGTATATTTTAAAATAATAAAGTGAAAATGTAATGTTTCTAACACAAATAAATAATAAGTGCATAAGGTGATCAATACCCCAATAACCCTGATTTTATCACACACATTGTATACCTGTATAAAAATATCACATGTATCCCATAAAAATAGACAAGTGTTATCTGTGTATCCATAAGTAAAAGTAAAAATTTTTTAAAAGGTTTAGACACAAAAATTTAGATATACAGAAACTGCAGATGTTAGAGATCAGCTACAGATGAATTTTTTTAAAATTTAGTCTATAACAAAACAATGAGGAATTAACATCTAGAAATAATCATATGTAATTTTTCAAAATAAAAAGAACCATTGAATTGCTTAAATAGTAGATTAGAAAGAGTCAAAAACAGAATTAATAAACTGGAATATATATCCCAAGAAATGACTAAAATACGTCATGCAGATAAAGAGATGTATTAAAATGAAATTAATATTTATATAGGACAGAATGAGAAGTCTAGTGAGCAACTGACTGGCATCCCAGAAGCAGGGAATAAAAAAAGTAAGTAGGGAAAGTAAAAAATGTTCAAAAAATATATTAAACACATACTAAACAAAAGGCAATATTTCAAGAAATAATGGTTGTGTTTCCTGAACTGATTTTATATAAAAAACAAAATACATATCCAGGAAGCACATTTTATCTAAGATAAGAAGATATCACTTGCAAAGAGAAAACAGCTCATTTCTAAGCAGTTATGTCAACAAGATTAAGAATGGAATTCAGAAGGAAGCAAAAAAAAAAGTTTCCAAATATTCACAGTAAATTAGTGTTGCCATAGGAATATATAACCAGTCAAATTACCTTTAAAAATATGAAGTTGGATGGTTTCAAACATAAAGCAAAAGCTGAAAATGTGAAAATATATTAGGTATAAAATAAATAACCTGAACAGGGACAAAAATTTTCCCTATTATCATGAATGTAACTTGGTTAAATTCCCTATTATAAGACAAAGTGTGCCAAGCGCAGTGGCTCACGCCTGTAATCCCAGCACTTTGGGAGGCCAAGGTGGGCGGAGCATGAGGTCAGGAGATCGAGACCATCCTGGCTAACATGGTGAAACCCTGTCTCTACTAAAAATACAAAAAATTAGCCAGGCATGGGGGCACACGCCTGTAGTCCCAGCTACTCGGGAGGCTGAGGCAGGAGAATTGCTTGAACTCAGGAGGCAGAGGTTGCAGTGACCCGTGATGGCACCACTGCACTCCATCCCTGGGCGACAGAGTGAGACTCTGTCTAAAAATAAATAAATAAATAAAAATAAAAACAAAAATAAAAGGCAAGGTGTAACAAGTACTTTTTTTGCTGTTTTTGTTTATTTGTCTTAGTACTCAACAAATTACAAATATGAGAGAATTCCTTAACCCAATGTAACATCTAAAATATTCTCTCCCTGTACACCATCTGCTATTAAGATCAAATCATGAGGTATCATCCTTTCATATTTGTGTAACTGGTATTTATGCAAATTCGGTAACTATTACTGTCCATTTTGCTACCTTCTAGCCTTAGGAAAATGACTTTAGAACCACAGCACCCATTCCACCCTTCCCCAAACTCCAATTATTTCCAGAGATCACCAATGTGTATTGTATATGATCTCAATGACATCTGCTAACGTCTTGCTTATTCGCATCTTGACGCAAAGCTCTGTTGGACACTAAAGATGTGTCAGTTCACAGGGAGCCAGAACTTCAGTGTGCTCCTCATAGAAACTGAAATAATGCTTTTGCCTACTCGAGATCCCACTGGTCCCCAAGTCCTGAGGCAGCACTGTCTATATGCTGTATTTCCTAAATCCCTTTGAAACATTCATCTTCACTTTTAAACAATGGTATTCTTTCTAGAAATTTCCAAAGTAGCTAATGGGAGCAAGTTTGAGCATAAACCATCCTGTGTTTCTTCTCCTCATCGAGTCTATCAATCACTGCCAGCAGACATTTCTCACAAAATTTCCTCCTTCTCTCTCACATCACATAGTACCTAGATCCTAACAACATATCAATTAAAAACAAGCAAAAGAGTTTTAAACAATAATACTATTTAATGGTGTGTTATGAGAACCGATCAGCCAGGGTAAGTGCCTGAATAATCAGGAAACTCAGATGATATGCTGTATTTGCATATACTAGCTGTATTAGTCCATTTGCACACTGCTATAAGGACATACCCGAAACTAGGTAATTTATAAAGGAAAGGCGTTTAATTGACTCACAGTTCAGCATGGTTGGGGAGGTCTCAGGAAACTTACAATCGTGGAGGAAGGTGAAAGGGAAGAAAGGCACCTTCTTCACAAGGTGGCAGGAAGAAATGCTGAGCAAAGGGGGAAGAGTCCCTTATAAAACCATCAGATGTTGTAAGAATTCACTCACTATCATGAGAACAACGTGGGGGAAACTGCCCCCATGATTCAGTCACCTCCACGTGGCCTCTCCCTTGACATGGGTGGATTATGGAGATTACAATTCAAAATAAAAAGTTTGGTGGGGACACAGAGCCTAACCACATCACCAGCTGAGTCATACCTAGCAATACTCTTAAGTATTAACAAAGTTAGGTTTCATCTTATGGTGGCTGGAGCAGGTTGTTAATGTCTTTCCCTGCATAGTTTTCTTTTTGTCATTATTGATGGTTCACTATCTATCCTCCAGGATGCTGTCAAAAATGAGAACTCAGAAGTTTTTGATACTTTGATGGTAAAGTGATTTACAATTCCAGTAAAAAAAAAAATGGTACAGCTTTATAGTATCTGTAGAAGTGGAAGCCTTTTTTAATTGGATCAAATATATAGTTTTTTATTTTCTGTAGAAACAAAAGACTATCACTTAAAATGGTCACTGGTCTCTTACTGTCAGTTCAGTGTGTGATAAAATAACTTTTTCAATTTTTGGCAATCATGGAGAGTGATAAAATTATATATTGTCTGGACATCAGCTGGCATAAAAAGTGGCATGGGCTATTGTCACTGGCACATTGATTGGTGTTATAAGCAAAATTGATTGTAGGAAGTAAGCATTTAAGACTCACATACTACTCAAGAGAAAAGAGGAACAGAAGAAAAATACATCCATGTAGTTCATATTTTGCTAAACGTTTATTCGTATCTCTTTGGACTACGTCTCTTGTTACAAACGCAAATTTTTAAATTAATTAAATTAATAATTTAAATTATATACATATAAACATACACATCCAAACCTACTGGGTAGGTTTTAAAGGTCAAGGGTATTTTTAAAGACGAGTCTTATAATATATTCAAGAAAAAGATCATTTCGATTACATGCAAATTCTCTCTGAGGATGGTAAATTGAGTGAGTCCAACACACTTCACGAAGTTTGCATAGCATTGAGGCCCAAACCAGAAAATAACTGTATGAGAAAGAAAATATACAGACCAATCTGATACATAATCATAGAAGAAATATTCTCAGTAAAACAGAAGAAAATCTTATTTATCAACTCATTATTAACAAGTAATGCAAAATAATTTAACCTCTGAATGTCTCTTCATCTGCTTTACTTTAGTCATAAGAGAAAAAAGATAATAATTTCAATAAATAAATACAAACATTAAGCATGATTAAACATGCATTCTTAGTAAAAAAAAAACTAAATAAATAATAGCAAACTTCAGAAAACTAGTAATAGAAAACTACCTTTTAAGTGGACAAAGATTTCTATATAAGCCCCTAGCAAACATCATATCCAATGGTGAAATATGGAAATGATTCCTTTTATTTAGTCTTCTTTCAGTCCTCTATCACTATTCATTTCAGCTATTTTCTATTTTTTTGTATTCTAGATAATGCTGTGAGAAACATCCTTTCTACTACAGTATATTGTCTATTCCACACTATTTTCTTATAATAAAGTCCTGAACATAAAATTGTTCAAAATGTATATAACTTCTAAGACTCTTGGTATATATTTCCCAGTTGCTCTTGATTTTCCTTGGACAATGCCTCAATTTAAAACATTTCACCATCTGGTTCCAATACCCTTTGGCAGCCTTATCTTTCCTCAAAATTATTTTCTAATGTTGTGAGTTTACTTATGGCCCCCAGAACCTGATGTTTGCTTTCATATATCCTTTTCCTGTTTGATAAAGTCACCGTCCTCTTTCAAAGTCCAGTTCACTGTTACTTCTCGCTGTTTTAGGGGAAGCTCCTGATTCCCATGGCAATATTAATCGACCCTTCCACTGTGTTCCCTTTGCGGTTGCCTCAGGTTATTTGTACAGTTATCACATTGTACTAGTTAGCTGTTTTTCTGCCTGGCTAAGTTGCCAGTTTCTTGTAAGCATTAACCATGTCCTCTTCACCTTAAACCCCCAGCAAAGACTAGTGTAAGAAACATAAAATCCAATCTTAAGAAATGTTTTCGAATGAGTAAAAGGAGCAGATACTCTCTTTCCCCAAATTAGACCTAAATTCTCTGACCCAGTTTTTATCATCACTTAGGGCAGCAGACCGTTCAGATAAGTGCTAACAGTAGTAAATCTCAGCTCCAAAATTATTTGAGACAATATTCAAAAAGTTGAATGAATTTATAGAAAAAAGTTATGAGGAATTTTAAAATATGAATTTAATTCACATCTTATTAGGGGCTGAATGAATGCTTCCATTACAAGTTTAGTCACGTTTGCTGTTGGAACAATGCCCAAAATCAACTAAGAACATCTGTCTTGAAGAGATAACAACAGATTTCAAAATTATCAAGAATAGCACGAGAATTAGAAAGCACTTTTGAGATTAAACTACCTTAGAATATCAAACATCGCACGTTTGTCTCTTTCTTTTTTTTTTTTTAAAAAAAAAAAAGAGGTACATGTAAGCACATATTGAGTCTTCAACAGGCTCAATTGCTCAAAAGTCAATGTGAATAGCTTTATAAACTGCAACTAAGTGTTTGTTTCAGGTAAGGAAAGTTTTTTACATTAACTTCAGAAGTAAATTACTTCTGTTTCTTTCTATGAAGTGTCCATTTTGATTCTCCTCTCCACAGCCCAATCGCAGACTTCTGTGAAGACTGGTACCCGTTGCTTCTGATTGCATCTTCTATGAACACTTAAATATCCTATGTGCCACCTTCACTTGGAACTCTATTCCCTATCCAATCTTTGTTAATGTGATAATGAAATTATTAATCTCTCACATGATACATATCTTCTATCTCCCTAGAAATATTATAGAGGTCATTTGGTTGGTTGGTGCAAAAGTAATTGCAGGTTTTGCCATTACTTTCAACCTAATATAAACAAAAAAGTCTTTATTTATAGAAATTTGATAGTAAAGCAGGCATGTTGAGCAATCATGTTGTGTCAGGTAAGACTTTGGATATGCCTAAAGATGTGATCACAAATTCACATTTTATAAAGTCAGGCAAGGAATATATATGAGCAATGCAGACTTTGTGTTGCAGATTTGAGTGTGAATACCACATCTAGGGCACCCTGCAGCTGCTCCATTCCAAAAGATGTTGCCATGCAGGATAGCAAGCATGAAGCCTGGAATCCCAACTTTTAAAGTTTTGTATAAAATCAAACATTTTAAAGTTGTTGTTTAATAATTCAATATTTTTGCGATCTTGTGTGAACCAAAGAAAAGGTACCTCTAGGATGGATGTGACAAGTGAGCATCAGTTTGCAGCTTCTAGGACATAAATTGTGTCAAGCATATTCTGCTTCTGGGAGAACATATTCTAACTCCTAATCAGATGTACCCTTTGGGTTCAGAAATTTCCAGGTGAAGTGCTGAAGTTAGGAATCTGATCCAGTACCATGTCAGATTATTTGTAGCCATTTAGGGGTAAGAAGTTTGAGTTTGATATAAGAATTTAAAGGATACTGGAAAGGCTCAAAGTTTGTTTTAAATGTATGAAAAAGAGGTTGTGCTACAGAAATTTTAAAACAGTTGAAGAGAAACATTAAAAAAATCAGAGACGTGTATTTGACAATAATCTGAATTATCAGTTCTCCCAGCTCCTGCATAAATAGTTATAGGTTATCTTTACCTTTCTCAAATTATATGTCTAAACTTTAATTGGAAATGAAAAATGTTTAATAAATGTTATGTAATATTCTTAAGAGTTTACACCACTTTAATCATCACTGACATTATCTCTTGTCAGTAATAAGTACAGTTATAATCCTTACAAATTAACTTTTATCTTTCAATATTTTAAACACTATTTATCTATATAAAATGAATAAAATCTAATTACAGAAAATATGAAGATAAATTAATAAAGAAAAATTTAAGGTAAGCAGATTAACCCCTAAACTCCCAGGTTAATCTATAGAGATATACACACATGTATCAATATTGTTTTAGGTTAGTAACTAAAAATATAAAACATTTTTTGAAATGGCAGAGTATCCAGATGTACCATCATTTTAAAACAGATTTTAAAACAGAGTTTCTAACTTATATACATTTACATTCTAACTTTTACTATTATGAATAGTGCTTCAATATGTATAAACTTGTATATGCTTTAGCATAAAATATGGTAAACTGAATTTCATGGGCATATGTATGGGCATTTTGAAAATTTTTGATACACAGCGAATTTCCTTATGGAAATTCCTACCAATTTAAGTGCTCTGACAACAGAAGTACTCATTTCCCCATGTTTGACATTACTCTTAATCATTGGCTTTTTAATATGTAAAAACCAAGATCTTAATGTTGTTTCAGTGGGCACATCTTTGATTTTGTAACACTAAAACTTTTCCTGATATTTATTGGTCATTGTCTCTGACCTTTTATTTTTAGTTTTTGTTTGTTTGAGACAGGATCTTG
Source organism: Pan troglodytes (assembly GCF_028858775.2). Lineage (NCBI taxonomy): Eukaryota > Metazoa > Chordata > Mammalia > Primates > Hominidae > Pan > Pan troglodytes. Next base: position 88,676,584 of record NC_072408.2, read on the forward strand.
CTCTGTTGGCCAGGCTGGAGTGCAGTGGCACAAGCATAGCTCACCGCAATCTTGAACTTCTGGGCTCAAGCCTCAGCCTCCTGGAGTATCTGGGACTACAGGCAAGTGCCATCATGTCCAGCTCATTTTTAAATTTTTTATAGAGATGGGGGTCTTGCTATATTGCCCAGGCTGGTCTCAGATTCCTGAGCTCAATCAATACTCCCACCTCAGGTTCCCAAAGTAATCCTCGAAAACTGGGATTACAGGCATGAGCCACCACACCAGGCCTCTGACCTTTTATAAATCTCTTATTCTTGAGTCTCCATGGGCTGTCTTTTTACTGATAGAAGCTCTTTATGTATATTTAGTTTATCCATATAATACATGTCATATATGTTGCAAATACTTTCCCAAAGTTGTAATTTGTCTTTTATTATTTATGTGTGTTGTTTCACCATACATGATTTATATGTGCATGTAATCAAATTTATCAGTTCTCATTTAAATACAGTCTTTGCAGGATAATTAGAATTTCCCATCCCCCAAATATCTGGCTGTATATTCACTTTTATGTCTTTCATTATATTTGCAGTTAAATCTTCATTCTCTCTATAATTAATTTTCTTGCAAATATTGAGGTGTGGGTATAACTATACTTTTGAAACCTGTTAAATAGTTATCAGGGTTTCATTTACTTTTTTCAAATAGTTTTATTTCATTTTAAATGTAACAATCTAATCAAAAGAGGATTTAAATGATTTAAAACATATAAAAACATATAACCAGTTTTCACATCAATATTATAAATGAATTTATCCATCTTCTACTCTTTTAAAATACTTTATCATAGAAAATATTCTTACCTAGTGATCAAACCATATCCAGGTTGTGCAACTATGGGTCAGTTCCTTGACAGGATTGTTTTCAGGATTTTGGTTTAAGGCATGTTAACTGCTTAGGACAGTGTCTGGCTTATTGCAAGTGCTCAATACATGTCAGCTGTGATGATGAAAGGGATGTCTATTTCTGCACTATATATTAAATTTAATTAAGCTCTCTATTCGTGTACATTTTAATAACAAAGTGAATGATTGCTATAGCTATCAACCCACATTTTCTTGCTTATTGTTGCCCCTTTGTTTGTCCAGAAGAAATTAAAGTTAATTAAGTTACATGGTTAATGGTTTTTTTCACGTTTTCCATATTTTCAGCTAGGAACATTGTGGTAACTTGTGTTTTTCTACAATATTATTCATTACTCAAATTATTTACAATTTATGAGAATACTGTTGGAAATAGTAATCTCTTATAATGTTAAAATATCTTATGTGATTATATTTCTTTCTGATTCTAAATTCTGTGCCTCTGTTTTCTCTCTTTAATATATATACATATTTCTTTATTATATAATTTTCATTTAATATTTAGGTATATTGAAAGTTTAGATTTTTATCACTTATTTTATGAAATATAAATAAAATTATTTATTGTATAATCTATTTTAATATTATTCCCTGTGCTAATTATCTATTGTAGGCAATTTAGATAGTGAAAAGGTAATGGTAGGTAAAATTATTGGTGCTTTAGTATGAATGAAGACATTGCTACCAAACTGTACTATTAATCTTTGCATTCTTTACTGGAATGTACTTGCAAAAAAAAGTCAGTTCCACTTAAGAATGTCTTAAATGAAGAAGTAAAAATTATTAATTTTATTAAATATTGATTAGTGAACGTGCATCTTCCTAATATTCTGTGTGAAGTATGCATACATGCATAAAATATTTTTGCTGCATACCGAAAGTACTATGGTTGTCTCAAGGAAAATAAAACTTGTACAGTTATTTGAATTGAGAGCTGAACTAGTGGTTTTATTATCAAAACAACATTTCCACTTGATGAAACAACTGGCAGATAAACTATGGTTATTCAGACTTAGGTACTTGGCAGACAATTACTTGAAAATGAATGGAGTAAGCCTGTCACTTCAAGAAAACAACTGACAGCATTTGTTGCCAAAGATAAAATTTGATCCTTCAGGTAAAATTTAAGCCTTTGGAAAATAGCTATTTTAGATGCTATGGGCAAGGAGGTATCATGGGAAGAGATAACGTTTGAGCAGATATCTCAACAAAGTGAAAAATAAAGTTATATGATGCTCTGGAAGGAAAGCTTTTTATGCATAAAAGCATTAAAATAAGTGTCTTCATAATATCTACAATCAGTTGTAAACAATATAAATTACAAACATCTCTTGAAGATTAGCAGTACAACTGTGAACAATTGTAGTATCCCAGTGAACCATAATACTAACTGAAACATGTTTATAATATGAAGAAAACGAACTTTCCTCTTTGCATTTATTATCGCCACATCTAATGCTGTATTGATGGGTTTCAGCGTAGCTGTTAAGTTAGGTGGTCAGTATGCCTGCACTATGCCTGCTATCACTTGATTACTAGGTGTTTAGTTCTATTCTGATATTGCTGTACTCAGATATGTCACTGGGTGATTGACAAGCTATTTCCAGATCTCAAATTTCTTATACTTGCTAACAATTAAACCATGTATACATCATCTTGAACTATGGGATCAAATACTGTATTGATTTGCACAATTTCTGTTTCATGTCCCTTGATAGTTTCAGTGTAAACATATAAGAAAAAGACTATGCAGTAACAAATTACAAAATTCCTATTAAATGCCAAGCATTCAACTAGGCATGTTACATTTCACATTCTATTCATTTACCTTAACAAATCTATGACGTAATATTAACTCCATTTTGTAAATGGAAACTCAGATACACAGAATATTTTAATAACTAATAAAGTGAACCATTGATATTGCTGTCAACCCACATTTTCTTGCTTATTATTATGCCTTTGTTTGTCCAGAAGAAATTAACTTGTACTAGACCGTTTAGATTGTGACAGAGAGAAAAATAATATGAATCTAGATAAGATTGATACTAAATTTTACCATCTTTCTAGCTTTCCTTTTTCATAAAATCAAAAGCTTTTTTAACACAATGTTTATGCACTTTCCCTCTTTAAAAATTTGGAACATCTTTTCTACTGTCCTGGGGTTAAAATTAACATCTAAACATGTTTTACATGTTCCTTCAGATCCTAACCCTTCATTTGCCCCGATATGTTAATACTCTCCTTTCATGTGCCATGTTTCCAAATATGAAACATGTTGCTCTTCCTCTAATGTACCATGTTTCTCTCACGTCTTGGCCTTTATTATAGATTGAATCACAGGTCGAGTTATAAAAACAAGGAAGTCCTAATGGAGTGTTTTAAAGGTAATATTTCTTTCAAGTTTTTGTTTTGGAGCTCATATAGTCGTTATTAATAGGAAAAGAGAGTCAGGTAGCCTTTGTAAGTTCAACTTGTGCTTTAATCTCCTCACAAGAGAGAAGCCATCTATTTGTTCATGATTAATAATTCTATATTTTTCTAAGGCAGTGCTGTTCAATTGAACATTCTATGATGATGCAAATGTCCTATATTTGCATTATGCAGTAGAGTAACTACATGCGGCTGTTGAGCACTTGAAGTGTAGCTAGTGTAACTAAGAAACTGAATTTTTAATTGTATATTATCTTAACCAATTTAAATTTAAAGAGCCGTAAGTGACTAGAGGCTCTCATGTTGTACAGCTATGGTCTAGGGAAGTATAACATAGAAAAACTAACAAAGGAGAAGGATCACTTACGAGTGAGAGAGAGCAGCACAAGGAATTTTAAAAATACAGATAATTTCTTTCCTAGTCACCGAAAGCCCATGCTCTTTTTTTATGCGACCTCTTGAATTCCCTGATAAAAATAGTAAACAAGTGATATTTAACTTAGAACAGCTTTTGTTAGTAAAATGAATCACTATTTCAAATAAATAATAATATAGATAGCAGACAATTTTCCTTCTCAAAATGTATTTAAGCTATGCATATTGGGATGATACATAATTTAGGAGATAGATGGTTAAATATAATTCCTGTGCTTTATAAAATCACGAACTTTCAACATTTTAAATTTTCTATTGGTATGCCTTCTTCAGTGTTTCCCTTCTTATTCTCATATCTTTGCCATTGTAAGCTTATATCAGATGTTATGTTACATCATAACAAAAAAATTTGTATGCAAAACAAATTAACTGCATGAAAATATATTTTAAAAAGGAAACATAAATGATCTTCAACAATGAATATTTACACAGTAATGATAATCTAAACACTGATTAATAACTCAAAATTATGATTTCCATATTGCATAGAAAAAAGGGAGTGTCCTTGTCTGCCCTCAAAGGAGGTCAATACGTGTTATGCAAAGTTATAAATTAAATAATGGCATTAGCATATTACATGAATATATGCAGGTAACTATCATAACAGATAGCTAAAAGAGTAAGAAGTGATTGACAATGGGGATTAGCAGTAGAGAGTGGGATTTTTAATATTATATATTTTTTAACTGTATGTCCATATTACCTTGATAAACATTTTTATGTAAAAGCAAAAATATGGAAAGAATCACTGGCGAGAAAAATGCCACAGTCTATGAATCCAGTAAATATCTATGGAATGAAATGTTATACTATGCCTGACCTAGCAATCATTCTAAAACTTAATTTTATTACAATGGCTGGATATATACGAAGAGTATTGTCTAGGCAGAAATGGAATTAAATGAGTAATTTCATTTATAATCTCAGGCTTCAGACTCTTCGAGCTGAAAGGCGCCATAGAGATCATCTATTCATTTTTCTTTGCACTTTCCAGTCAATCTACCCTTCCCTTTATAGCACAAAGAGGCAGAGGCATGGAGACATACAGTACAGCAGAAGGGATGTACCCAATTGCTCACTGACTTGCCTATCATTTGGCAGGTGGGAATAGCCAAAGTAGGGAATCCTAATTCTGTGAGGAGAAAATCAAACGATCTCACTAATAAAGTGTTTTTGAGTTAATAAAAATGTCAGATTTTCTTAATGACTACATTGTTAAGCTATTTTAAATACCAACACATTTAAATTAACTTTAAAACCTTCCATAGATTTTCACTGAACTTAGATTTGTTTTGTTTTGTTTTTTATGTTTTTCTTTTTTTCTTATTTTATTTTATTTTATTTTATTTTAAAGACCCAAGGTAAATGTGCAGGATGTGCAGGTTTGTTATGGAGGTAAATGTGTGTCATGATGATTTCTTGCACCTATCAACCCATCAGACAGTAGATAGCCAGAGTGCAAGGGAGTTCAGATATTCAATAGCCCAGGATGCATTAGCTATTTTTCTTGATGCTTTCCCTTCCCTGCCCCCTCAACAGGTCCCAGTGTGTGGTATTCCCCTCCCTGTGTCTGTGCTCACATTGAACTTAGATTTTAAAAACCTCATGGTTAATCCTTTTAAAATGCAGCTAGATTAGACAAATTAAAATGAACACCCACAATATTTAGTAGAGCAATCTTTATTTTACTCTAGAGTGGGAAATGTTGTCCATATTTGAACTCCCTGAAGCATAATGAGGCAGTTCCTTAACCTAAGTGATCTGTGAATAAATGGTACTTCTGGTCATTTTTATCATTGGAGTGGGGAACTGTAATAGCTTTTCATTCCCAGAAGTGTTTTTTTGTGGTGTGATATTATGGGTATTCATTTGGACTTCTTTGTAGTTGTAGTCAGATACATTAATTTCACAATAACATTGGAGGTATTCTTAGCAAACCTTTTTTGTAAGGTTTTCAAGTTACCTCTTTTTCCTATCCACATGGAAATCCTACTTCCTATCCTGCATAACTCCGCGGGAGCACTAAGCAGGCCCTGGAATTGTGCAGTGTGGGTATGGGTCTGCAGATCTTTGGAGGGGAGATATTGTCACTGAACCAAAAGGCTTGGAAGAGATAAAAACTGAAAACAGCTGGTTGGACACTATATGCCAGGAGTGAAGAGATGTCTGACAAACAGCTTAAATATAAATCTGGAAGATAAATGTCATAGATAGTTGACACAGAAAAATTTGAATTAAATGAATTCATGGAATATGTAAGCTTTTTCACCTTTCACAGTTATGGTGGGTATAAATGAGAGAAAAGTAGATTCCATTTGAATTTATTTTATATGACCCAAGGGATATTTGGCCTTTAACAACATCAGCTTGACTTGGTATTATGTATTTTGTACTGTTGATAAAGAAATTAATATAGTATTGAAATAAAATTATTAATTATGCAGTTTAAAAAGTACAATTATTGTTTGAAATAAATTACATAATGTGCCCATAAAAATAAAAATTATTACTTTTCTTTTTGTGTTTATATCTGACCAAAGCCTATTTCCTCATTTGAATTTTATATTCCTGGCAACAGAGAGCTCACAGGACTCCCTATAGACATTGGCGTAATTATTTTCCCAGTAATTCTGCTCCAGCTCATTAAGAATCTTCTGGAATGCCATGTGGTCATTATAGAGACTATATCTTGCTTAGGTGTGAGCCTAAGAAGAATCCCAAACAGAAGACTGAAATGCTGGCCTATTTATCAGCAGATAATTTTTTAAAATCATTAATAGCATCATACATATTTACCCTCCTAAAAATTATATGCACTAGCATAAATTAAAGCAACACAGAATTTAAAGCCTACGTTTAAATTAGTTGTTGAACACCCCACAGCTTTAGATTTGGCTATATGGATTTTGTGACTATTGCCTGAATTTAGTAAAAATAAGCCCATTTATAGCAGTCTGAAACTCAGAGAGCTGACAGGTAATCACTGGCTATTTTTAGAATTCTTGTTCTATAATTTATCTTCTGGCTTGCATCATGAATTGAGCTATCTTTGAACTACACTATTGTACACAGAGAAGTCACTCAGTTAACATAAAACAAAGTGAATGTATTTCTACTACCACAGTAGGTTTTTGAAGATGTACTTGAATTTTTACGAAATGATAATAAATTAATCATAAAGAGCCACATCTTTAAAAAATTATTACTATATTATTTCCTAGTTATTGAAGAAAAAGCTGAAGCTGGAAAGGCTAGATATATGTAACAAAATGATGGATTATGTGCTATTAGTATTTGTGAAAATGTTATACTGTATACAAAATGCCACATGCAATTGTATTAGGATGTCAATGTTGATAATAAATCTTGGCCAAATAATAAGTACCATTTATTGAGCATTCACAATATGTCAGATATATACTGTTTTAAACATCTGATTTTCCTATAAGACACTTTTTAAAAAATTACGGTTGAATGCCTACTGTATCAGTCAAGGTTCCACTGGGAAATAGATGGCATACTCAAGTGAGTAACTGAGGAGATTTTGGTGAAGGACAAATTACAAAGGTGTAGGAAGGACTGAGGGAATCAAAGGAAGAGGGTGAAAGCCTAGGAATCAAAACAGAAGACTTATCCCTAAGGAGCAAGAACAGGAAGCAAGGAAGCAGTTACCAGAACCTGGGGATCCTAAAATGTTTGAAATGGTGTTATGGGACAGCTGTGGCTTTAAATAGACAAACACAGCTGCTAAGGAGGTGCTGCGAGGGCAACAAATACCTAACTTATGTTTCCTTTTCCCTTGATGCTCTGACAGTGCCTTTCATTAGCAAATTTCAGACAGTAGATAGCCAGAGTGCAAGGGAGTTCAGATATTCAATCCAGCCTTCCATAACAAGCACAGAACAGACAGGTATAGAACAGATCTAGTATGGTAAATGGAGAATATCTAGCAATATTGTAATCACCCAGCAGGTTATTCTTACTGGCTGTACAGATAAAACCAATTCACTAAGACAGTGCTACTGCAGTAGGGAAAGAGTTTAAATAATGCATGGCTAGACAAGTGAAAAGGCAGAAGCTTATTACTCAAATCAGCCCCCTTGAAAATTCAGAGGCTAGAGTTTTTCAAGGATAGTTTTTTGAGCCTGGGGGCTAGGGAATGGAGAATGCTGGTTGGTTGAGTCAAGGATGAAATCATAGGAGATTGGAGCTCTTTTCTTACACTCAGTCAGTCTCTAGGTAGGGGTTTACTGGTCCACGTACTGCCAGTTGGTCTGTACAGAATGCAAAGTCTGAAAAATATCTCCAGGCTAGTCTTAGGTTTTACATACCAATGTTACTTACAAGGGAAACTGGGGACTTTATAAATCTTGCAGCTATCGGCTATGTGACTTTTGAGAGGTACCTAGTAAAAAGAAGGCAAGTTATGAAACAGTGACTGGTTAAACAGTGACTGGTTAAAATATGCCTACATTCTAGCAGAAGAGACAATGGCTGGTAGGAATTTATATCTCCATCTTAGCAGAAAAGACAATAGCTGGTTAGACCTTAAGCATGTCTATATTTTAGCAGAATTTAGACCCTATCACAATTCTAGCCTGGTGGCTTTTCTTAATTTTATGAAGGTGGTTTCAGTCTCCAAGCGAGGAGCAGATTAGTTGTGGGAAGAGGTTGTTATCATTTCTGTTTTAAAGTATAGACTAAATTCTGCTTAGTTAACTTGGAATAAGCAAAGACAGCTTATGAGATAAGAAATAAGATGGATCCAGTTATGTCAGATTTCTCCTACTATCAGAATCTTTGCAAAGGTGGTTTCACTATGTTCCTGGTAATTTTTTAGGTTCTGCGGTGTTAGAAAGAAACAGAGGGAAAAATTCCTGCAGCAGGATATTTATATTCTAATAGATTTGTGAAGAAAATAAGCAAAATAAGTAAAATATATAATATGCAACAAGATGATAAGTTTTATGGAGAAAAACTAAAAAACTAAAATAATAAAGGCTAGAATAGGGAGTGCAGAAGTTGGGGGTAGGTGACTAGTTTTTAAATAGAATAATCAGGAAAGGTCTCACTAAGGAAGTGATATTTGAACAAAGAACTGAAGGAGGGGGTTATATAATCATCCAGGGAGTGCCAACCTAAAAGAAAGAAGCGGAGGCACAAAATATAATTTATAGAATTTATTTGAGCCAAAGTGAGGATGGCTGCCCAGAAGATTCAGAGCCAAATAACCTTGGATATGAGCTCCATTTGTCCTTTGTTACATGAAGATTTTTTCAGGCAAAAAAAAAAAAAAAAGATGGAAGAGGACACGGAGTAAGCTGATATGAAGTGATCAAGAATTTTCATTGGTTTACAGAAGTAACATTGATTCATGATTGGCTATTGATATGGTTTGGCTTTGTTTCCCCACCCAAATCTCATCTTGTAGCTCCAATAATTTCCATGTGTAATAGGAGGGACTCAATGGGAGTTGATTGAATTATGGGGGTGGGTCTCTCCTGTGCCATTCTCATGATAGTGAATGGGTGTCATGAGATCTAATGGTTTCAAAAACAGGAATTGCCCTGCACAAACTCCCTTTTTGCCTGCTGCCATCCACGTAAGATGTGGATGGCATCTCCTTGCCTTCTGTCATAATTGTGAGGCCTCCCTAGCCATATGGAACTGTAAGTCCAATAAACCTCTTTGTTTGGTAAATTGTCCAGTCTTAGGTATATCTTTATCAGCAGTGTGAAAAGGGACTGATACAGCTACACATTATTAAGCTATAGAGCAGCATTATTAGGTTAATTCATAGCTACTTGTGGCAATAGCAAGAAGTTTCAATAGATGAACACGTAGCTTAGAAGGGCAGAAGTAGGACTGTCTCATTTTAATGCCTCTCTGGACCCGATAATTTGAAAGGGCTTACATTTCTCAGATAAAAATTATTTTCTTTTCTTAGGAGAAAACATTTGGAGTAGAGGAACTAACAAGGACAAATTTGTGGGTGAGAACATGATAATATGTTAGTGAAGGAGAAAAGAAAACTAATGTGGCTATAGAGAAAAAATAAGGGGCAGCTTGGAATGGGATGAGGCTGGCAAGATAGGTGGAAGCTGAACAATGCAAGACCTTGCATGTCTTGTAAAGGACTTATTCTAAAAGCAAAGAAAAGCTATTGAAAAGTTGAAAGAGGAGGTGGATGTGATTATTAGACCTACATTCCAGAAAGATCACTCCAGCTGTAGCAAAATAAGAGATGAGAATATTTTGGTCTTAGTAGGGGGCAGATAGCTGAGGAAATAACAAGGGAGAGAGATGTAGGTAGTCCAAGTGGCTGAAGTCGTGTAAACGTCAAATGATGGCAGCTTGGAGAATGGTGGTGACAATATAGATGGATAGATGGAAGAAGGCTCAAAAGATATATAAGATGGAAAGTAATGTGCCACCATAAAGTACTAGATATGGAGGCTGTCTGTCAAAAGATAGGTAGCACTTGGAAAGATTACATTTTCCTTTAATTCATCTTCCAATGTGTTGAATTTTTCAGACCCCCAAGAGAAGAAGCCAGGTAAACTGTTGTTATTTACTTTGGAACTTAAAGAACAGGCCTGGATCAGATATACAAATTGGAGTCACCTAGTCAACTTCCTTTGCGTGGTAAATAAACTGCAGGCATAGGTGTAATTGGATTGAGAGTGTATATATAGTGAGAAGCTAAGAGTGGAATTAGAGCCAAGCTTTGAAGAGCTTCACTTTGAATAGCTTCAAATTTAGTAACGGATAGAGAAGAATTAGTTTGAAAAGGCATATATATATATATATATATATATATATATATATATATGAGAGATATTTTTCAAATTTGTGCTCTCATACCAGAATGAATGATAAACAATAGCCTATTAATTTAAGCCTGAATGTCCACAAAATTATAAATACTATGAGGCTATACCTTTTGACTGATTCCAATATCAATGTTCTGTGTCTTCTCATTGAGATGTGGACTGGATCTCAGTCTTTTCAGAAAATAGATTTTTTCCTTGCTTTCTGCAAGTTTTCAATCATAGTCCTTTGTTTGCTTTCTTATTTTTTATCACAGACATTTGCAGAAATAATTTCTGTACCTAACGAGCTATTCTTTTGTCTTGTAAAACTATACTTATTTTAAAATATCTTCAATTCCAACCTTTTGGTCATTATAAGAAAAGACAGGCCGGGCGCAGTGGCTCATGCCTGTAATCCCAGCACTTTGGGAGGCCGAGGCAGGTGGATCACGAGGTCAGGAGCTCGAGACTATCCAGGCTAACACGGTGAAACCCCATCTCTACTAAAAATACAAAAAATTAGCTGGGCGCGGTGGCGGGTGCCTGTAGTCCCAGCTACTCCGAAGGCTGAGGCAGGAGAATGGTGTGAACTCAGGAGGTGGAGCTTGCAGTGAGTGGAGATGTTGCCACTGCACTCCAGCCTGGGTGACAGAGTGAAACTCCATCTCAAAAAAAAAAAAAAAAAAAAAAAAAAAAAAAAGAAAGAAAGAAAGAAAGAAAAAGAAAAAGACAATCTTATATTTTGTCATTTCTTTGTTCAAAAATAACACTCATTTTTCTGCTTCTCTCTTCCAAGGGATTTTACAGACCTCATTTTCCTTAGAGGGTTATACCAAGAAATTCCCTTCTGTACTCTTGCCCAGAAATAAACAAAACAAAAGAAAACAAAAGTAGTGGGTTCAAGAAGCAGCAAGTATAAAGTTTTAAGCCAAAAAAGGGCTAGAGCCTTTTGGAATGTAAATTGCATATCAATCATGATAGATATTCTTCACTGAATTGCCTGAAAGAATTTTTTGTCATGCAGTGGTTGCTTATGCCTTAGTTTACAACAATTTGCAGTTAGTTATGCCAACCTTCCCACAAAGAATCCTTGGTATGCAGAGTTCCTTTCTTATTAACAGACAAATTTATTACTTTCTTCAACAGTTGGGCTGCTCATTGCCTCTCATTACGTAAGAATACAGATTGGCTGCTTACTCAACCTCGGATAAACAGACCTCAAAACATTTTTCCATTTAAATGGGAGCCCTAGTTTTATGAAAGTGTGATGTTTTGAACTAGAACAAAGAACTAGAACTAGAACAGAGGGTCAACTCTGAGTTGGTAATATGTTACTTGTCCCTAAACACATTAAGAACATCTGTTACAAAATGTACCGCTGTTTTATGAAATCTTCATTTCAGGCCTAATAATTAAAATGTTGATAGATAGTTGACCAAGATTGCCTTTCCCTAACATTCCTCTCAGCTTGACTAAACTTTAGATAAGGTTTCTTCCTGGATGTAGGGCCCTGACCTCCCTTCTTAGGACATTTGTTATAGGAAAACTTGCCCTTGTACATTTCTTCTCTGTCCCTTTGAGTTGGAAATCTGCTACAACCCAGAAATGTCTCTCTCAAGTACCTTGGAGTCATCCTTTTGAAAGATAACCATCAAGAAAGATAGGGTTCCCACCTCCCAGTCTCCCTGGGCAGGCAGAAGCCTAACTACTGTTAGTGCTAATTAGCAAACACAGATGGTCTAATCCCATTGACTAATCCCTCCCCCTCCCAAGTCTTTCAATACTTTTTCACTCTTCTACCTTTTGCTTCAGTGGAGTTGAGTTCAGCCCTTCTCTTATACAGCAATTTTCTCTCTCTCCTATTGTAAAACTCTTGAATAAAGTCTTTTGTGATGGTTTAACTGGTCTGGTGCAATTTCTATTTTTCTTTTTCTTTTTTTCTTTTCTTTTCTTTTTTTTTTTTTTGACACAGTCTCTCTCTGTTGCCCCAGGCTGGAGTTGCAGTGGTGCGATCTTGGCTCACTGCAACCTCTGCCTCCAGGGTTCAAGCGATTCTCCTGCCTCAGCCTCCCAAGTAGCTGGGACTACAGGCGCCTGCCACCATGCCCAGTTAATTTTTGTATTTTTAGTAGAGACGGGCTTTCACCTTATTGGTCAGGCTTGTCTGGAACTCCTGACCTGGTGATCTGCCTGCCTTGGCCTCCCAAAGTACTGGGACTACAGGCGTGAGCCACCACACCCAGCCAATTTCTCTTTAACATGGCAAAAACTACACAAATATTTGGGTCAGATCAGCAAAGATCCTATCTTGACTTGTAGCTTTCTGCCCCTCATTTAAGCAGTGCAGGTGCAAAATTTAATGGGACTATGATTCTCAAAATATTCCTGACCAAATTCATTGGTCTCTCATGGTCACACTGTAGTTTTAAAACTAAAAACAATACTATGACATTGATCCATGTATTTTTTCTAAACATAGTGTCCAACCCTCTCTTTTCTTTAAATTCTTGCCACATGCATGATATATTTTACAAAGTACACACAATTTTTTTCATGGATATGTTGATTACAGCATTCTAAAAATTATCAATTGAATCAAAAATTAAAAATTATTTTAGTTTTGGGTAGTTTTCTTAAGTGACTCAGCTATAAAAAACAGGTAAAGATGCTATTAAAATTTTCACAAACAAAAGAGAAAGCACAAATTGAAAATAAAGACACATTAATATGCTCTAAAATACAAACATAACAATCAAATATTATTATAACATAAGAGAAGTAATTTTACCCTAGGCAATTTGACAGATACTGCCCATACTATGAAACTTCTGGGAACCTCATTGTGATGGTAATATTGAGTGTCAACTTGATTGGATTGAAGGATGCAAAGTATTGATCCTGGGTGTGTCTGTGAGGGTGTTGCCAAAGGAGGTTAATATTTGAGTCAGTGGGCTGGGAAAGGCAGACCCACCCCTAATCTGGGTGGGCACCATCTAATCAGCTGCCAGCATGGCCTGGATATAAAGCAGGCAGAAAAATGTGAAAAGGCTAGATTGGCAAAGCCTCCAAGCCTACATCCTTCTCCCATGCCAGATGCTTCCTGCCTCAAACATTGGACTCTAAGTTCTTCAGGTTGAGACTTGGACTGGCTTCCTTGCTCTTCAGCTTGCAGACAGCCTATTGATCGTGTGAGTTAATACTCCTAATAAACATATGTATATATATCCTATCAGTTCTGTGTCTTTAGATAACCGTGATTAATACAGATTTTGGTACCAGGAGTGGTTCTAGAGGAATAGAATATTAAGGATGGAGTTCTTTTGTTGGTTTTGGGGTTTCTGGAGTTGGCTGCTCAACATGATTAGACCCAAAATTGCTAGGGACTCTACTTCTAATAGTATAGAGAACACTGATAATCCTTGCCATGAACTGTTTAGAGAGTTATGCAAACTAAATGCATTTGACACTTCTGATTGACCACACATAAGAGGCAAGGAGTTTAGTGACTCTATACACAATACCTTTGACCATATGTAGAGAACCAAGGAACATAATGAAGCTGGTTGGTTGCTCCTAAGTTTAGTGAACAAAGTGATGAAAGAAAATGATGAACTCAGGGATTCCAACTCCTGGATTTAGAAGCAGATACTGAGCCTCAAATCTACTAAGATTGCCCTGAGTGAGAGTCTCATCTCCTGTAGAGAAAGAGCTGAAATTGTGGAAAAACAGACACCAGTTCTTATCACGCAAGTGGCTGACCTGCAACCAAAGGTGCCTGCACAGCCTCGCCAGGTGTCTACTGTTAAAGTGAGGGCATTGATTGGAAAAGAATGGGACTGTGCACTTTGGAATGGGGACATGTGGGAGGACCCTGATGAAGCTGGGGACACTGAGCTTGTAAACTCTGATGAATCATTTTTGCCTGAAGAAACAGCTTCCCCATCCCCAATGGTGGCAACATCACCTCCCCGACCCATACTTCCAAGAGCCTTTTCATCTTTGTCTGAGGAAAAAAAAACCCTGCACTGCCTGAGGCAACAGTGATGGCCTCTTCTGAGGCAGTTGCCAGGCAAGATAATGTTGACTTTCCACAGGAGCCACCCCCAACATCCCTATTTGCTTCTAGGCCAATAACTAGACTAAAGTCCCTGCAGACCTTTAGAGGTGAGGTTCAGAGTGTGACCCATAAGGAGGCATGCAACACTCAAAAAGAACTGCTTGAGTTTTCTAATTTATATAAGCAGCAATTTGGAGAACAGACATGGGGATGTATATTAATGGTGTGGGAAAATGGTGTAAGGAACATAGAGTTCAATCAGGATGAATTTATTGGCTTGGGTCCACCAAGTAGAGACTCTGCATTTAATGTTGCAGCTTGGGGAGATAAAAAAAGATTCTAATTGTTTTCTTGCTTGGTTAACTGAAATACATATTAAAAGATGGCCCACTGTAAGCAAGCTGGAAATGCTCCCTTGGTCTAATGTAGAGGAAGGGATCCAAAGGCTTAGGGAGATTGGGATGGTGGAGTGGATTAGTCACTGTAGACCTACTCATCCCAGCTGGGAGGGTCCAGAAGATATACTCTTGACCAGTGTTTTGCGAAATAGATTTGTGAGGGCAGCACCTGCATCTTTGAAAAGCCCATAATTCCTCTTCTCTGTATGTCAGATCTAACAGTGGGAACCACAGTCACTAACTAAAAAATTTAAATACATTGGGAATAATTGGATCCTGACATGACAGGGGCCAAGTAGTGGCACTCATCTGTCAAAGGTAAGGTGGGCATAGCTACCGTAATGGACAGCAGAGGCAAAGCAGCAATCAGAATAGTCTGACTAGTGTAGATCTCTGGCATTGGCTAATGAATCATGGTGTTCCCAGAAGTGAAATTAATAGGAAATCTATTTCATTCCTACTTCATTTATATAAGCAGAAAACTTCCAGGTCAAATGGACAAAAGACCAATTTGAATTATAAAAACATAATCACATCCTCATCAACCAATTTCCATATTTCAGCCAGTTTATAGACCCAGAACCCCTTGAATGAAGATGAGGGTGGGTCCCCTTGAAGAAGAATCCCACTACACTACTGACAATTTATGCTGTTAATCTTTCTCCCATCCTTCCCCAAGTAGACCTCCTGCCTTTTACCATGGTAACAGTGCACTGGGGAAAGGGAAATGATCAGATATTTTGGGGACTACTGAATACTGGCTCTGAGCTGATCTTGATGCAAGGGAACCCAAAAAATCATTGTGATCCACCATTTAAAGTAGGGGCTTATGGAGGTCAGGTAATTAATGAAGTTTTAGCTCAGGTTTGACGTACGGTGGGTCCAGAGGGTCCCCCAACTCATCCTGTGGTGATTTCCCCAGTGCCATATTGCATAATTGGCATAGACATACTTAGCAGCTGGCAGAACCCCCACATTGGCTCCTTGACTGGTGGGTTGAGGCTACCATGTTAGGAAAGGCCAAATGGAAGCCATTAGAAGTGCCTCTACCTAGAGAAATAGTAAATCAAAAACAATATCTCATCCCTTGAGGGACTGTGGAGATTAGTGCCACCAGGACCTGAAAGATGTAGGGGTGGTGATTCCCACTACATCCCGGTTCAACTCTATTTGGACTGTGCAGAAGAGAGATGGACCTAGGAGAATGACAGTGGATTATCATAAGCTTACCCAAGTGGTGACTCCAATTGCAGCTGCTGTACCAGATATGGTTTCATTGCTTGAGCAAATTAACAAATCTCCCGGTACCTTGGTGTGCAGCCATTGACTTGGCAAATGCATTTTTCTCCATTCCTGTCCATAAAGCCCACCAGAAGCAATTTGCCTTCAGCTGGCAAAGCCAGCAATATACCTTTACTGTCCTACCTAATAGGTATATCAACTCTCCAGCTTTGTATCATAATCTTATTCAAAGAGGTCTTGATTGCTTTTTGCTTCCACAAGATATCACCCTGGTCCATTATATTGATTACATTATGCTGATTGGATCCAGTGAGCAAGAAGTAGCAAACATACTGGACTTATTGGTGAGACATTTGCATGCCAGAGGATGGGAAATAAATCCAACTAAAATGCAGGGACTTACCTCGTAAAATATCTAGGGGTTCAGTCATGTGGGGCCTGTCAATATATCCTTCTAAGGTACAGGATAAGTTGCTGCATTTCACCCCCCTACAACCAAGAAAGAGGCACAATGCCTAGTGGGCCTATTTGGATTTTGGAGGCAACACATTCCTCATTTGGGTGTGTTACTCCCACCCATTTATTGAATGACCTGAAAGGCTGCCAGTTTTGAGCAGGGTCAACAGAAGAAGGCTCTGCAACAAGTCCAGGCTGCTATGCAAGCTGCTCTGCCACTTGGGCCATATGACACAATGTTACTTGAAGTGTCAGTGGTAGATAGGGATGCTGTTTGAAGTCTTTGGCAGGTCCCCATAGGCAAATCACAGCAGAGGCCTCTAGGATTTTGGAGCAAGGGCCTGCCATCTTCTGCAGATTACTAAAATATTTTTAAGAGACAGCTCTTGGCCTGTTACTAGGCTTTGGTGGAAAGTGAACGTTTGACTATGGGTCATCAAGTCACCCTGTGACCTGAACTGCCTATCATGAACTGGGTGCTTTCTCCCCTGTCTAGCCATAAAATGGGTCATGTACAGCAGCATTCCATCATCAAATGGAAGTGGTATATACATGATCAGGCTCAAGTAGGTCCTGAAGGCACAAGTAAGTTACATGAGGAAGTGGCTCAAATGCCCAAGGTCCCCACTCCTGCCACCCTGCCTTCTCTCCCACGGTATGCACCGATGGCCTCATGGGGAGTTCCCTATGAGGAGTTAACAGACGAAGAGTAGACTAGGGCCAGGTTCACAGATGGTTCTGCATGATATGCAAGCACCAACCAAAAGTGGAGAGCTGCAGCACTACTGTCCCTTTCTAGGACATTCCTGAAAGACACTGGTAGAGGGAAATCTTCCCAGTGCGCAGCACTTTGAGCAGTGCACCTGTCTGTGCACTTTGCATGGAAGGAGAAATGGCCAGATATGCGATTATATACTGATTCATGGGCTGTAGCCAATGGTTTGGCTGGATGGTCAGGGACTCTGAAGAAGCATGATTGGAAAATTGGTGACAAAGAAATTTGGGGAAGAGGTATGTGGATTGACCTCTCTCAGTGGTCAAAAACTGAAGATATTTGTATCTCATGTTCACCAATAGGTGAACTCAGCAGAGGAGGATTTTAGTAATCAAGTGGATAGGATGACCCATTTGCTGGACACCACTCAGCCTCTTTCTCAGCCAACCCTGTCATCGCCCAATGGGCCCATGAACAAAGTGGCCCTCGTGGCAGGGATGGAGGTTATGCATGGCCTCAGCAACATGGACTTCCACTCACCAAGACTGACCTGGCTACAGCCACTGCTGAGTGCCCAATTTGCCAGCAGCAGAGACCAACACTGAGCCCTCCATATGGCACCATTTCTTGGGGTGATCACCCAACTACCTGGTGGCAGGTTGATTATTTTGGACATCTTATGTCATAAAAAAGGCAGAGGTTTGTCCTCACTGGAATAGACACTTACTCCAGTTATGGGTTTGCCTATCCTTTACACAATGGTACCTCCAAGACTACCATCCATGGACTTTCTGTTTCTCTAGAGAACACTGACTAATATACTCATAAAATTTCAATTTACATTACCTGAATATATTCCCAATCAGAATTAGACTTTTAGTGGAATAAACATTTAAATTAATAATTTTCTCCATTCATGGCTTCTCACCCCAGGTCACATTCATTTTCTACCTGCTGCTGCACAGCAGTGTGCTTCTGCAGTTTGAAGTCTGCAGACTGCAGGATCTTTTGACACTGACTTCCAGCTGGGCATCAGAAGACACCAGCAGGTGATTAGATGATGTCTCCCCTGCATGTGCATTGCCTCCTCAGCTCTGGCTCCTGCTCCCTGGTCCATTCCCAGGGCTCCAACTCTCATAGGTTCCAGTAACACTCATCCATTTCCTGCCCTTGTCCTTTCAGGCCAAGGGTGTTCATGGCTTCCACAAGTCCCTTAGGCTTCACCATCCCTTGGTTTACTTCCCCGTACACTCACTTCTCTAAATACTTTAGTCATTAAACTTTCATCAGCTAATCATTTTGAGCCTGCCATCTGTTTTCTGCCTGACAAGGTATGTGTCACATCAATATTACATATGAACTGAGTTCAAGTTCCTGTCTTAGATGATTGGGGATATTGACATTATGTTTTAAAATAGATTTTAAAATCCTTTGTCTTCAAAGACAGTGAAATATAGCTTCACAGGTATCTTGTCTCTTTATAAACGTATATTAATAAAATTTTCAAACATGCAGAATAGTACAGTAAAATAAACTCAATGATCTCCATCATTTAGCTTCAAAAATAGAATTTTGCTGTGCTTGTTTCAAAGTATTTTCCTTAACTTTTAAAATAATTGCATTGAATATTCACAAATTATAATTGTTTATATTTATAGGGTACAAAGTCATGCTACAATATATTTATATAATGTGGAATAATTGAATCAGGCTAATTAGCAAATCTATCACCTCAAGTACTAATTGTTTATTCCTCCCATGTAACTGAAACATTGTACCTTTTGAGAAACATCTCCCCATTTCCCCCATCCCCCAGCCTCTCAAAAACACCATTGTGCTCTCTGTTCTGTAAATTTGATTGTTTTGGTTTTGACATAAGAAAGAACATCCAGTATTTGTCTTTCTGAATCTCCAGATTCATCCATATGTCTCAAATGGCAAGATTCCTTTTTATTTTTATTATACTTTAAGTTCTGGGATACATGTAAAGAACATGCAGGTTTGTTACATAGGTATACACGTGCCATGGTGGTTTGTGGCACCCATCAACCCATCATCTACATTACATATTTCTCCTAATGCTAGCCCTTTGAGAGGTAAAGCCAGCTGGACTCCCTGGGTCGAGTGGGGACTTGGAGAACTTTTCTGTCTTATAAGAGGATTGTAAAATGAACCAATCAGCACTCTGTAGCTAGCAAGGGGATTGTAAAATGCACCAATCAGTGCTCTGTAAAAACACACCAGTCAGTGCTCTGTAGCTAGCAAGAGGATTGTAAAATGCACCAATCAGCACTCTGTAAAATGCACCAATCAGTGCTCTGTAAAACACACCAATCAGGAGGGTCCTAAAAGTAGCCAATCGCAGGGAGGATTGAAAAAAGGGCACTCTGATAGGCCAGACAGAAATGCTGAACATGGGAGGGGACAAAT
The DNA here is from genome assembly GCF_028858775.2 of Pan troglodytes. Classification (NCBI taxonomy): domain Eukaryota; kingdom Metazoa; phylum Chordata; class Mammalia; order Primates; family Hominidae; genus Pan; species Pan troglodytes. The sequence continues at coordinate 88,696,467 of NC_072408.2, forward strand.
AAGGGAATAAAAGCTGGCCACCCCAGCCAGCAGCGCCAACCTGCTTTTGTCCCCTTCCAGGCTGTGGAAGCTTTGTTCTTTTGCTCTTCACAATAAACCTTGCTACCACTCACACTTTGGGTCCATGACATCTTTAAGAGCTGTAACACTGCGAAGGTCTGCGCCTTCATTCTTGAAGTCAGCGAGACCAAGCACCCCCACCAGGAACCAACTCTGGACATATCTTGGGGGCTCGTCCAGGATAGCACCACGTGGTGAGTACCATCAGACCCCTTTCGCTTGCTATTCTGTCCTATTTTTTCTTAGAATTCAGGGGTAAACACCGGGCATCTGTCGGCCAGTTAAAAGCGACTAGCACAGCTGCCAGACTAAAGACATTGGTGTCAGGCTTTCTGGGAAAGGGCTTTCTAACAACCCCCAACTCTTTGGAATCGGGAGTGTTGGTTTGCCTGGAACCACTTTTCCTGCACTTCCGAGCTGATACGAATGAGGGTCAACAGAGAGGAAAGCCATTCATCTCCGGGGTCCCAAAAAAAGTTGGTTGAGCCTGTAGCCATAAGCAGAACTCTCAGAGTTATATTGTGCAAGCGAGACTCGCCCATCTATCCTATCTATCCTGACCCTTGCCTCCTGGGCCCTAACACCTGTCAGACAAACTTTCTCCCACCTCTCTTCTCTGAGGCTAGTCCTGCTTCTAAAAACCAGTCCCGGACCCTGGTGCTCTTCTAGTTTCTCCTATAAGAATGATTTCTAGTATAAATTTCAAGACTCTGTTCCCTTCTTTAGGCACCTGAGCTCACCAATCAGAAAGACATAATTTTAGCCCAAAGCCTCATCAGGGCAGGACTATCTGGAATTTTAGGATCCCTCCTCAGACTAGCAGGCCTAACAAAGGCTATTCCCAAAGCTAGGATATGGGGAGCCTCAGAAATTATAGACTTCAAAATTGGGGGGATAGCTTTCCTATTCACATGATGAGAAGTGAGGACAAAAGGTGTCACTCTTCCAACCCTGGAGATCCCTTCCCTCTCAAGGTATGGCCCTCCACTCCATTTTGAGGCATATCATCTTTATAGGACAAGGGTAAGGTGCCAATACCAACAGGAGAAAATGCTTAGGACTCTAACAGGTTTCAAGAATGCGTTGGTAAGGCCTACCAAATCCCTAAATCTGATTTTTCTCAGTCCTCTGTGTCTAAGAGGAAAGGCAAGGGTACAGGTTTTCAAGAAGCATCAGTAGTAGGGGCCACTAAATCTGACCTTCCTCAGTCCTGTTTGTGGTCTAGGAGGAAAACTAGTGTTTCTGCTGCTGCTTCGGTGAGCGCAACTATTCTGAACAGCAGGGTCTAGGGATGGTTGTGGGTTCTTGGGCAGGAAACAAACAAACAAACAAACAAATTAAAAGCATGGGCGGTTTTTTCTTTCAGACGGGAAAGACTCAGGCATCAACATGTTCACCCTTGAAATGCATCCTAAGCCATTGGGACCAATTTGACCCACAAACCCCGAAAAAGAAGCAGCTTATTTTTTTCTATACTATAGCCTGGCCCCAATATTCTCTCTCTGATGGGGAAAAATGGCCACCCAAGGGAAGTATAAATTACAATACTATCCTGCAGCTTGACCTTTTCTATAAGAGGGAAGGCAAATGGAATGAAATACCTTATGCCCAAGCTTTTTTACATTGAAGGATAATCCACAACTAACTATGCAAATCTTGCAATTTACATTCCATAGGAGGACCTCTCAGCTTACCTCCTTATCTTAACCTCCCTACAGCTCCCTTTCCTATTAATGATAAGCCTCCTCTAATCTCCCCTGCCCAGAAGGAAACAAGCAAAGAAATCTCCAAGGGACCACAAAAACCGCTGGACTATCAGTTATGTCCCCTTCAAGCTGTAGGGGGAGGGGAATTTAGCCCAACCCAGGTACATGTCCCCTTCTCCCTCTCTGATTTAAAGCAGATCAAGGCAGACCTGGGGAAGTTTTCAGATGATCCTGATAGGTACACAGATGTCCTACAGGGTCTAGGGCAAATCTTTGACCTCACTTGGAGAGATGTCATGCTTTTGTTAGATCAAGCCCTGGCCTTTAATGAAAAGAATGTGGCTTCAGCTGCAGCCTGAGAGTTTGGAGATACCTGGTATCTTAGTCAAGCAAATGATAGAATGACAACTGAAGAAAGGGACAAATTCCCTACCAGTCAGCAAGCCGTCCCCAGTATGGATCCCCACTGGGACCTAGACTCATATCATGGGGACTGGAGTCACAAACATCTGTTGACTTGTGTTCTAGAAGGACTAAGGAGAATTAGGACAAAGCCCATGAATTATTCAATGACGTCCACCATAACTCAAGGAAAGGAAGAAAATCCTTCCACCTTCCTTGAGTGGCTACAGGAGGCCTTAAGAAAATATGCTCCCCTGTCACCTGACTCCCTTGAAAGTCAATTGATCCTAAAAGATAAGTTCGTTACCCAATCAGCTGCAGATATCAGGAGAAAGCTCCAAAAGCAAGCCCTGGACCCTGAACAAAATCTGGAGGCATTATTAAACCTGGCATCCTTGGTGTTCTATAATAGGGACCAAGAGGAACAGGCCGAAAAGGAAAAGGTGGATAAGAGAAAGGCCACAGCCTTAGTCATGGCCCTCAGGCAAACAAACCTTGGTGGTTCAGAGGGGACAGAAAATGGAGCAGGCCAGTCACCTGGTAGGGCTTGTTATCAGTGTGGTTTGCAAGGACACTTTAAAAAAGATTGTCCAACGAGAAACAAGCTGACCCCTTGCCCACGTCCACAATGCCAAGGCAATTACTGGAAGGTGCACTGCCCCAGAGGACAAAGGTTCTCTGGGTCAGAAGCCCACAACCAGATGATCCAACAACAGGACTGAGGGTATCCGGGGCAAGTGCCAGCTCATGTCATCATCCTCACTGAGCCCCGGGTATGTTTAACCATTGATCGTCAGGAAATTGACTTCCTCCTGGACACTGGCGTGGCCTTCTCAGTGTTAATCTCCTGTCCTGGACAGCTGTCCTCAAGGTCCATTACCATCCGAGGAATCCTGGGACAGCCTGTAACCAGGTATTTCTCCCACCTCCTCAGTTGTAATTGGAGACTTTGCTCTTTTCACATGCCTTTCTTGTTATGCCTAAAAGTCCCACACCCTCATTAGGGAGGGACATATTAGCCAAAGCTGGGGCTATTATCTACATGAATATGGGGAACAAGTTACCCATTTGTTGTCCTCTATTTGAGGAGGGAATCAACCCTGAAGTCTGGGCATTGGAAGGACAATTCAGAAAGGCAAAATATACCCACCCTGTTCAAATCAGGCTAAAAGACCTCACCACTTTTCTGTATCAAAGGAAATATCCATTAAGGCCTGAAGCTCATAAAGGATTACAGGATGTTGTTAGACATTTAAAACCTCAAGGCTTAGTAAGAAAATGCAACAGTCCCTGCAACACCCCAATTCTAGGAGTACAAAAACCAAATGATCAGTGGAGACTAGTGCAAGATCTTAGACTCATCAATGAGGCAGTTATTCCTCTATATCCAGCTGTACCCAACCTCTATATCCTTCTCTCTCAAATACCACAGGAAGCAGAATGGTTCACTCCTCTGGACTTCAAGGATACCTTCTTCTGCATTCCCCTGCACTCTGACTCTCAGTTTCTCTTTGCTTTTGAGGATCCCACAGACCACACATCCCAACTTATGTGGACGGTCTTGCCTCAAGGGTTTAGGGATAGCCCTCATCTGTTTAATCAGGCATTGGCCCAAGATCTAGGCCATTTCTCAAGTCCAGGCACTCTGATCCTTCAGTATGTGGATGATTTACTTTTGGCTACCAGTTCGGAAGCCTCATGCCAGCAGGCTACTCTAGATCTATTGAACTTTCTACCTAATCAAGGGTACCAGGTGTCTAAATCAAAGGCCTAGCCCTGCCTACAACAAGCAAATATCTAGGCCTAATCTTAGCCAGAGGAACCAGGACCCTTAGCAAAGAATGAATACAGCCTATACTGTCTTGTCCTCACCCTAAGACATTAAAACTGTTGCAGGGGTTCCTTGGGATCACCAGCCTTTGCCAACTATGGATCCCCAGATACAGCAAGATGGCCAGGCCACTCTATACTCTAATCAAGGAGTATTTACCCAGAGGGCAAATACTCATCTAATAGAATGGGAACCAGAGGCAGAAACAGCCTTCAACACCTTAAAGCAGGCCCTAGTACAAGCTCCAGCCTTAAGCCTTCCCACAGGATAAAACTTCTCTTTATACACCAAAGAGAGAGCAGGAATAGCTCTTGGAGTCCTTACTCAGACTCATTGGACAACCCCACAACCAGTGGCATACCTAAGTAAGGAAATTGATGTAGTAGCAAAAGGCTGGCCTCACTGTTTATGGGTAGTTGTGACAGTGGCCATCTTAGTATCAGAGGCTATCAAAATAATACAATGAAAGGATCTCACTGTCTGGACTACTCATGATGTAAATGGTATACTAGGTGCCAAAGGAAATTCATGACTATCAGACAACCACCTTCTTAGATACTAGGCACTACTCCTTGAGGGACCAGTGCTTCAAATACACACGTGTGTGGCCCTCAACCCTGCCACTTTTCTCCCAGAGGATGGAGAACCAATAGAGCATGACTGCCAACAAATTGTAGCCCAGACTTATGCTGCCCGAGAGGATCCTTAGAAGTCCCCTAAGCTAATCCTGACCTTAACCTATACACTGATGGAAGTTCATTTGTGGAGAATGGGATATGAAGGGCAGGTTATGCCATAGATAGTGATGTAACTGTACTTGAAAATAAGCCTCTTCCCCCAGGGACCAGTGCCCAGTTAGCAGAATGATTGGCACTTACCCAAGCCTTAGAACTGGGAAAGGATAAATGTGTATACAGATAGTAAGTATACTTATCTAATCCTACATGCCCATGCTGCAATATGGAAAGAAAGGGAATTACTAGCCTCTGGGGGAACCCCCATTATACCACAAGGAAATCATGGAGTTGTTGCACGTAGTGCAAAAACCCAAGGAGGTGGCAGTCTTACACTGCCAAAGGCATCAAAAAAGTAAAGGAGAAAAGGCAGAAGGAAACTATGGGGCAGACACTGAGGCCAAAATTGCTGCCAGGCAGAACCTCCCATTAGAAATACCTATGGAAAGACCCTTGGTATGGAATAACCCTCTCCAAGAGATTAAGCCCCAGTATTCCCCAACCTAAATAGAATGGGGACATTCACAGGGGAATAGTTTTCTCCCCTCAGGGTGGTTAACAACAGAAGAGGGAAAGGTAATCATACCCAAAGCCAGGCAGTGGAAAATCCTTAAGACTCTCCACCAAACTTTTCATATGGGTATTAAGAACACTCATCAAATTTGGCCCTATTTACAGGGCCAAATCTCCTCCAGACCATCCAACAAGTAGTCAAAGCCTGTGAGGTGTGCCAAAGGAATAATCCCTTGGTCCATCATAAGGCCCCTCTCGGGGAACAAAGAATACAGCACTATCCAGGAGAGGACTGGCAATTAGACATCACCTATATGCCTAAGTCAAGGGAATTTCAATACTTGTTGGTCTGTGTTAATACCTTTACAAATTGGATAGAAGCCTTCCCCTGCAAGACAGAGAAGGCTCAGGAAGTGGTTAAAGTCCTAATTCATTAAATAATTCCTAGATTTGAGCTTCCCCAAAGCTCACAAAGTGAAAATGGTCCAGCTTTTAAAGTCACGATAACTCAGGGAATTTCCTGGGTGCTAGGGATATAATATCACCTTCACTGCACCTGGAGGCCACAATCCTCAGGGAAGGTCAAGAAGGCAAAAGAAACACTCAAGAGGCACTTAAGGAAACTAACACAAGAAACTCATCTCCCATGGCCTACTCTTTTGCCCATGGTCTTGTTGAGAATCTGAAATTCTCCTCACAAAATAGGGCTCAGTCCATATGAAATGCTGTATGGATGACCTTTTCTCACAAATGACCTCCTACTTGATCAGGAAATGGTCAACTTGGTCAAGGATATAACTTCTTTGGCAAAATATCAACAAAACTTTAAAAACCTACCTGAAGGATGTCACAGAGAAAAGGGGACAGAGTTGTTTCAACTGGGAGATCCAGTGTTGGTCAAATCCCTCCCCTCTACCTCCCCATCTATGGATTCTTTGTGGGAAGACCATACTTGGTAATCCTCTCTACCCCCACTGCAGTTAAGGTGGCAGGGGTGGAAACTTGGATTAACCACACCTGAGTTAAACTTTGGACACCCCTTGTAGAACCTGCAGCACCGTCAGCTCAGGAGCCCCAAGATCAGCCAGACCAGGCTCGATACATCTGTGAACCATTGGAGAACTTGTGTCTCCTGTTTCAGAAGGAAACATCCCAGACTAAAAAGGCTCCTACAGCTGATTCTGAGGAAAAACTCCTTACTTAAAAAAGATAAGTGAAAACCTATATAATCTTTAACAACTCTCCTTGACCCTTTAGCAGAATCCTTTTACTGTTTCATCACATTATTGAGCAGTATACTAACCATACTCTTTGCAGTAGGACTATGTATGGTAGCTCTTGCCAGGACAAAAATCCTAATCGCATCAACCTTTTTTCTATCATCCTTCATTCTGACAGCAATTTACTCCTACCTTTAACTCAGACTGTATAAAATGATCTCACCTTCCAGGGCTACCTCTTTACCTTCCTACTTATTCTTTACCTATCTATCCCTCCTGCTTCCTTGGATACTCCACACAGTTGCCTCTCCCCTTCCACTAGCTCCTAATTACCTCTACAAGCCTCTCAACTTAATCCACTCTCTGTTAAAACAGTCCAATCCTTCCCTGGCAAACAACTGTTGGCTTTGTATCTCCCTATCAGCAACTGCTTTTGTTGCCACTCCCGTTCCTCCAAAAAACCGGGTCTTTACTAACTTAACTTACCACCCCCATTATGAAGGAAAAGACCCTTTCCAACTTCTAAATATGCAATTATTAGCTGACTTCCCATCTCTGATAGTACCAAAAATACCCTAACAGGATGCGAAATCCAGCTTTTATGCTCTTACATTTTCAACCTCACCTTTTACATGAGCAATAAAAAGCCCATACTTGGCCCTGTAACCACGAATACCATCTGAACTTTCCAAGCCCCTTTATGCATCCAACACAACCTGTTATCAGGCCTGCCCCTGGGGCACCTACTATCCCATCAGTGTAATTACACCCTACAACTTCAAGCCCCAACTGATCATAATAACTTCCAAGTCACCCAAACAGTTCCATTCAGATGGCTTGTCTGCTTCTCAGGGCCTCCAAAAATCATCACCTCCTCCCTGCTTAGCAAACAGTCTGGGTTTTGTAATGGCAAATATACTCCCTGCATGACCATTCACCCCTGGACCCCCTGCAGCAGCACCCCCACCAGTAATGAATGCCTTCTCATCCCCTCTTTCAATCACTCTCTTGAATGGTTCCTAGTAGATACAAAACAGTTTTTTCTCCAATGGGAAAATAGAACACAGGGAGCCACTAAGTTTGCTCTCAACACCCCTTTCCAGCCACTCACTGGAGCTACCTTGGTAAGTACTCTAGGAGTATGGGAAAATGAAAACAACAAACTCACACCCCTTTTTAACATACACAACCAGTTCTGTCTACACAGCCAAGGCATGTTCTTCTTATGTGGAACTTCAACCTATATCTGCCTCTTCACCAACTGGACAGGCACCTGCACCTTAGTCTTCCTAAGTCCCAACATTGACATTGCCCCAGGAAATCAGGCCCTATCAGTGCCCCTCAAAGCACTGGAATAGCCAGTTTATCTACTTCATTATCCTACTGGCACAAACTCTCAAAGGATTTCTCAGACAGTTTATAAGAAATAACAAAATCTATCCTTATGCTACAATCCCAAATACACTCTTTGACAGCAGTGACTCTCCAAAACCGCTCAGGCCTAGACCACCTCACTGCTGAGAAAGGAGAGCTTTGTACCTTCTTAGGGGAAGAGTGTTGTTTTTACACTAACCAGTCAGGGATAGTATGAGACACCGCCCAGCGTTTACAGGAAAAGGCTTGTGAAATCAGACAACGCCTTTCAAACTCTTATTCCAACCTCTGGAGTTGGGCGACATGGCTTCTCCCCTTTCTAGGTCCCATGACAGCCATCTTGCTATTATTCACCTTTAGGCACTGTGTTTTTAACCTCCTTGTCAAATTTGTTTCCTCCAGCTTTGAGGCCATCAAGCTATAGATGGTCTTATAAATGGAATCCCAAATGAGCTCAATTCACAACTTCTACAAAGGCCCCTGGACTGACCCGCTGGCTTAGAGAGTTCCCCTCTGGAGGACACTATAACTGCAGGGCCCCCTCTTCACCTCTATCCAGCAGGAAGTATCTAGAGTGGTCATTGCCCAATCCCCAACAGCAGCTGTGGTGTCCTGCTTAGAGAGGGGATTGAGAGGTGAAGCCATCTGGACTTCCTGAGTCCAGTGGGGACTTGGAGAACTTTTCTGTCTTACAAGAGGATTGTAAAATGCACCAATCAGCTCTCTGTAGCTAGGAAGGGTATTGTAAAATGCACCAATCAGCACTCTGTAAAATGCACCAATCGGCACTCTGTAAAATGCACCAATCAGCAGCATCCTAAATGTATCCAATTGCAGGGAGGATTGAAAAAAGGGCATTCTGATAGGACAGAAACAGAACATGGGAGGGGACAAATAAGGGAATAAAAGCTGGCCACTGCAGCCAGCAGCAGCAATCTGCTCGTGTCCCCATCCGTGCTGTGGAAGCTTTGTTCTTTTGCCCTTCACAATAAACCTTGCTACCGCTCACTCTTTGGGTCCATGCCATCTTTAAGAGCTGTAACACTCACCGCAAAGATCCACAGCTTCATTCTTAAAGTCAGCGAGACCAGAAACTCATTGGCAGGAACCAACTCTGGACACACCTCCCCTAGGCCCCCACCCCCCGACAGGCCCCAGCGTGTGATGTTCCCCTCCCTGTGTCCATGTGTTCTCATTGTTCAACTCCCACTTAATGAGTGAGAACATGTGGCATTTGGTTTTATGTTCCTGTGTTAGTTTGCTGAGAATGATGGTTTCCAGCTTCATCCATGTCCCTGCAAAGGACATGAACTCATCCTTTTTTATGGCTGCATAGTATTCCATGGTGTATATGTGCCACAAAGATTCCTTTGTATTTTAAGGCTCAATGGCATTCCATTATGTATATACACCACAGTTTGTTCCTTTTTATTTTTAAATCAGCTTATAGACACTTAGGTTGAATCCATAACTTGGCTATTGTGAATTATGCTGCAGTAAACATTGGAATACAGATATATCTCACATGCTGATTTCAAATCTTTTGGATATACACTCAGAAGTCATATGGTGGCTCTATTTTTAATTTTTTGAGGAAACATTTACCATAATGATTGTACTAATTTACATCCCGACCAACAATGTATAAGGGTTTCCTTTTCTCCACACCCTTGACAACATTTATTTTTCATGTTTTTTATAGTAGCCATTCTAAGAGGCTTGAGGTGATATTGTGTTTTCAATTTGCATTTCCCTAATAATTATTGATATTGAACCTTTTTAAATATATATCTTGGCCATTATATGTCTTCTTTTGAGAAATGGTTATTCATGTTCTTTGCCCATTTTTTGACTGAGTTATTATTATTTTTTACTATTCAGTTGTTTGAGTTCCTTATATATTTTGGATATTAACCCTTTATCAGAAGTATGGCTTACGAATATTTTCTTCCATTGCATATGTTGCCCCTTTTCCCTGTTGTATTAGTCAGGGCTCTCTAGATGGACAGAACTAATGAAATATATATATAAAGGTGAGTTTATTAAGTATTAACTCACATGATCAAAAGTATATATACATTTTATATAATAAACTCCCCTATATGTATTTATTATATATATTATATATTTATATATTATATATACATTTATATATTTTATATATTTATATATTATATATACATTTATATATTATATATATTTATATATTACATATACATTTATATATTATATATATTTATATATTATATATACATTCATATATTATATATATTTATATATTATATATACATTTATATATATTTTATATATACTTACATATTATATATATATGAAGGGGAGTTCATTAAGTATTAACTCACATGATCAAAACTTCCCACAATAGGTCATCTGCAGGCTGAGGAGCAAGGAGAGCTAGTCCAAGTCCCAAAACTAAAGAACTTGGAGTCCAGTGATGTTCGAGGGCAGGAAGCATCCAGCATGGGAGAAAGATATAGGCTGGGAGGCTAGGCCTGTCTCTGTTTTCACATTTTTCTGGCTGCTGATAATCTAGCCACGCTGGCAGCTGATTAGATTGTGCCCACACAGATTAAGGGTGGGTCTGCCTTCCCCCCCATCAACTGACTCAAATGTTAAGCTCTTTTGGCAACACTCTCACAGACACATCCAGAATCAATACTTTGATTCCTTTGATCCAATCAAGTTGACACAGTATTAACCATCACATCTGTTAATTATTTTCTTTGCTGTGCAGTCACCTTTTAATTTAATATAATCCCATTTGTCTAGTTCTTTGTTGTTGTTGCCTAGCTTTTGAGGACAAATCCAAAAGATTATTGCCTACATCAATGTCATATAATTTTCCATTTATTTTCTTCTAGTAGTTTCACAGTTTCAGATCTTTTAAGTCTTTTATCCATTTTGATTTAATTTTTGTATATGACGTGAGATCAAAGTTCAATTTTATTCTTTTATATGTGAATATACAGTTGTCCCAATATCATTTATTGAAGAAACTGTTCTTCCCTATTGCGTGTTCTTGGAAACTTTACCAAATATTTTTGTGTGTGTCAAAATTCAGTTGACTGTAAATCCATGCATTTTAATGGGCTCTCTATTCTGTTCCATTGGTCTTTGTGTCTGTTTTTATGCTAGCATCATGCTTTTAAAATTACTATAGCTTTGTAATAAAGTTTGAAGTCAATTAGCATGATGCCTCCAGCTTTGTCCTTTTTTGCTCAAAATTGCCTTGGTTATTTTTTTGGTTCTATATGAATTTTTGAATTTTGTTTGTTTTTGTGAGAAATTGGAATTTCAACAGAGATTGCATTGAATCTGTGGATTGCTTTTGATAGTATGAACATTTTAACAATCTTAACTCTTACAACGAATGAACACAAAATAGCTTTCCATTTATTAGTATCTTTCTCAATTTCATCAAAGTTTTGTAATTTTCTTCTTTTCATTTTTTTGCATAATTTATTTACCTTATTCTCTTACCTTTTAAACTTATTCTTTTATATATATATACTTTAAGTTCTGGGGTACATGTGCAGAACATGCAGGTTTGTTACATAGGTATACATGTGCCATGATGGTTTGCTGCACCCATCAACCCATCATCTACATTAGGTATTTCTCCTAATGCTATTCTTCCTCCAGACCCCCAACACCCTGATAGGCCCTGGTGTGTGATGACCCCCCACCCCGCATATTCATGCGTTCTCATTGTTCAACTCCCACTTGTGAGTCAGAGCATGTGGTATTTGGTTTTCTGTTGTTGTGTTAGTTTGCTAAGAATGATGGTTTCCAACTTCATCCATGTCTTTGCAAAGGACATGAACTCATCATTTTTATGGCTGCATAGTATTCCATAGTGTACATGTGTCACATTTTCTTTATCCAGTCTATCATTGATGGGCATTGGGGTCGGTTCCAAGTCTTTGGTATTGTGAACAGTGCCGCAATAAACATATGTGTGCATGTGTCTTTATAGACGAATGGAACACACCAGAGGCCTCAGAAATAACATCACACATCTACAGCTGTCTGATCTTCAACAAACCTGATGAAAACAAGCAATGGGGAAAGGATTCTCTATTTAATAAATGGTGTTGGGAAAACTGGCTAGTCATATGCAGAAAACTGAAACTGGATCCCTTCTTCACACCTTATACAAAAATTAATTCAAGATGGATTAAAGACTTAAATGTCAGACCTAAAACCATAAAAACCCTAGAAGAAAACCTAGGCAATACCATTCAGGACATAGGCATGGGCAAAGACATCATGACTAAAACACCAAAAGCAATGGCAACAAAAGTCAAAATTGACAAATGGGATCTAATTAAACTAAATAGCTCCTGCACAGCAAAATAAACTATCATCAGAGTGAACAGGCAACCTACAGAATGAGAGAAAATTTTTGCTATCTATCCATCTGACAAAAGACTAATATTCAGAATCTACAAAGAACTTAAACACATTTACAAGACAAAAGCAAACCACCCCATCAAAAAGTGGGCAACAAATATGAACAGACACTTCTCCAAAGAAGACTTTTATGCAGCCAACAAACATATGAATAAAGCTCATCACTGGTCATTAGAGAAATGCAAATCAAAACCACAATGATGCCATCATGCCAGTTAGAATGATGATCATTAAAATGTCAGGAAACAACAGATGCTGGAGAGGATGTGGAGAAATAGGAATGCTTTTACACTGTTGGTGGGAGTTTAAATTAGTTCAACCATTGTGGAAGACAGTGTGGCGATTCCTCAAGGGTCTAGAATTAGAAATACCATTTGACCCAGCAATCCCATTACTGGGTGTATACCCAAAGGATTATAAAGCATTCAACTATAAAGCTTTGTAATTTTCTGCGTACAGCTCTTTTATCTCCTTGGTTACATTTATCCCTAAGTATAATAACTTTTGTAGCTATTGTAAATGGGATTGTTTTCTTGATTTATTTTCTAGATTATTCATTGTTACTGTATACAAACACAACTGATTTGTGTATATTGATTGTATCTTGCAACCTTACTGCGTTCATGTATTAATTCTAACAGTTTTTTGGAGTCTTTAGGGTTTTCTATGTATAAGGTCATGTCATCAGCAAACAGTGACAATTGCACTTCTTTCTTTTCTATTTGGATACTTTCTATTTTTTTCTTGCCTAATTGCTCTGGAAAGGACTTTCAGTAGTATATTGAAATGGTGAGAGTGGGCATCCATGCCTTGTTCCTGACCTTAGAAGAAAAGTTTTCATCTTTTTACCTTTAAGTATAATGCTACCTACTGGCTTGTCATGTGTATATGGTTTTTATTGTATTGAGGTAGAGTTCTTCTATACTAAATCTGTTGAGATTTTTTTTTATCATGAATGGATGTTGAATTTTGTCAAATGACTTTTCTGCATCTAATGAGATGATTATATGATTTTTGTCCTTCATTCTGTTAACATGGTGTATCACATTTATACATTTGTTTTTATTTAACCACCCTTTCATCCCTGGGATAAATGATCATGGTAAGTAAGTCTTCTAATGTGCTGTTAAATTTGATTTGCTAGTATTTCGCTGAGGATTTTTGCATGTATGTTCATCAAGAATATTGGCCTGTAGTTTTATTTTTTTGTTGTTGTCTTCTTGTCTGGTTTTGCTATCAGGGTAATACTGGCCTTGTAGAATTAGTAAAGAGAATTCCTACTGCTCCTATATTTTAATAGTTTGAGAATAATTGTATTGATTCAATCTGGTCAAGCGGAAATATTGTGGTGTAATAACTGGCATCATAATTCAGCCCTGCAGCACTAGGTCTTACCCTTTGTATTTGTAGCCCAGCCATGGATGAAAGACCAATCGGTGACCCCCACATAGAATACTGGATTATCATCATCAGCCTTGACTTTTCAGCCACTTTAGCAGCCTTAATTCTAACATGTGATCCTCAATTCAGGAAAACTGCTACTCATGTATTTTGTCCAGTTTTAGAAATACTTATTATTCTAAATAGGTCCAGCACCAATCCAATTAGCCTATCAGAGCTGGAAATGAAAGTAGCAGAGATATGTTATTGAACAAAATAGAATCAGGAGCTCTCCATAGCATCACCATCACCCAGAAAAGATTTAGACCCCTGAAAGTCTAAATCTTAAGAGTAGGGACAATGCAAAGAGTGAGACTACACCCTAGGGGTAAAAATAAAACTGAAATACACTGCCCAGTAAAAAATAAAATCCTGATAAATTGAAAAGGATCCACCTAACTGCTTGCCAGAAATAAAATCAATATTCTTTTTTTCTAAAAATCAGCATAATCCAGTCTTCCTATAATGTGTCATCTAGAATGTTTAGCATAAAATAATTTATATGAATGTTTCTAATTGTTACAACTTGTGTTTTTGAAAACATCTCTACTCATCCCATATATCACTATATATGGTCTCATATATCACTATATATATATATAAATAATATATATATGAACATTTTATTTTTGAGAAACTTTAGCATTTTTTTTCTTTTTTTTATTTTATTATTATTATACTTTAAGTTTTAGGGTACATGTGCACAATGTGCAGGTTAGTTACATATGTATACATGTGCCATGCTGGTGTGCTGCACCCATTAACTCGTCATTTAGCATTAGGTATATCTCCTAATGTTATCCCTCCCCCCTCCCCCTACCCCACAACAGTCCCCAGAGTGTGATGTTCCCCTTCCTGTGTCCATGTGTTCTCATTGTTCAATTCCCACCTATGAGTGAGAACATGTGGTGTTTGGTTTTTTGTCCTTGCGATAGTTTACTGAGAATGATGATTTCCAATTTCATCCATGTCCCTAAAAAGGACATGAACTCATCATTTTTTATGGCTGCATAGTATTCCATGGTGTATATGTGCCACATTTTCTTAATCCAGTCTATCATTGTTGGACATTTGGCTTGGTTCCAAGTCTTTGCTACTGTGAATAGTGCTGCAATAAACATACGTGTGCATGTGTCTTTAGAGCAGCATGATTTATAGTCCTTTGGGTATATACCCAGTAACGGGATGGCTGGGTCAAATGGTATTTCTAGTTCTAGAAATCCCTGAGGAATCACCACACTGACTTCAACAATGGTTGAACTAGTTTACAGTCCCACCAACAGTGTAAAAGTGTTCCTATTTCTCCACATCCTCTCCAGCACCTGTTGTTTCCTGACTTTTTAATGATTGCCATTCTAACTGGTGTGAGATGGTATCTCATTGTGGTTTTGATTTGCATTTCTCTGATGGCCAGTGATGATGAGCATTTTTTCATGTGTTTTTTGGCTGCATAAATCTCTTCTTTTGAGAAGTGTATATTCATATCCTTCACCCACTTTTTGATGGGGTTGTTTGTTTTTTTCTTGTAAATTTGTTTGAGTTCATTGTAGATTCTGGATATTAGCCTTTTGTCAGATGAGAAGGTTGCGAAAATTTTCTCCCATTTTGTAGGTTGCCTGTTCACTCTGATGGTAGTTTCTTTTGCTGTGCAGAAGCTCTTTAGTTTAATTAGATCCCATTTGTCAATTTTGGCTTTTGTTGCCATTGCTTTTGGTGTTTTAGACATGAAGTCCTTGCCCATGCCTATGTCCTGAATGGTAAGCATTTTTAACATTTTAACATTTTCAAAGGCCTGTTCTGTCTTGGTTACTTGTTTTGATTACTAAAAAAAGTGAGAGTCTGGGGTTGTGTATAATATTAGTAAGCATCTTTCTGTTATTTGTTTTAAATTATTTTGCAACCTGCTAACTTTACATATAGCAAAATCTCTTCTCATGATATATATATTTCTGATTTTTTTACTGAGATTTATCAATGTTAATAATAATTAGGCAAAGCAGAGTAGAGATTTTTCTTCAATTTATAGTGATTTCTCAAGTATTTTTGAATTTCCTATATACAAATAATATCATATATGTATGTGCTAACATTACAGAAGAAAGGTCACAGATGTTGAATATGTTATGCACTTAAGAGTACAAAAGAAAATTATTGATAATTTGCAGAAATAAATATTAATCAATTTTTGTTAAAGCTTAGCTGTTGGTTTATAAATGACCATGTACTAATAAAATGACAGAATGCAGAACTGATATTCTTATTGTAGACCAATAGAAAAAGAATTACTAGTATTCTACACAATGTAGGTAATTAATTTTTCACACAGCACTGTTATTTTTTGTTGTTGTTTTGTTTCATTTTTGAGACAGTGTCTCACTCTGTCACGCAGGCTGGACTACAGTGATGTGATCACGGCTCACTGCAGCGTCAACCTCAAGGGCTCAGATGATTCTCCCATCTCAGCTTCCTGAGTAGCTGGGACTACAGGTGTACCACCATGCCTAGCTAATTTTTGTATTTTTAATAGAGACAGGGTTTTACTATATTGCCCAGGCTGGTCTCGAACTCCTGGCTATAAGCGATCCACCTGTCTCAGCCTCCTGAAGTACTGGGATTACAGGCATGAGCCACCGTGCCCGGCCTGCACTGTTTTTAAAATGCAAGATATTTTACCTGAAATTCAAAACTTTGTGAAGTTAGTGCCATTTGACATTAAACATATGGTGTGTTGGCAATTTCAAAAGTTATAAATAACTATTAGGCATCAAAATTGTGCAACAAAATGATGGAGTTAGCAAATTAAGACAAATTTTGAACAGTAAAAATACATATTAACTTCTAAGTTCCTTCTCTTAGGAATTGTCTGTTAAATACTTCCAGAATGCCAATGTGGTCTCAAGTTCTTGAAAACTAAAAATAGAAAACTTATAATAATTGCTTCAAGTCATTATCACGAAACTCATGCCCTAGGAAAAATTTCAAAAACATATTAGTATTCATTTTTCATTGAGATCAGTTTGAATGGGGTTTCTTGCATGTGATTTTCAAGTATTCAGGCAATGATGAGTTACGGCAAGAACATGGAATCTAAAGCCAGTCACACTTTCATTCTAAATTCTTACTTTGTCACTTCTAGGAGTGTGTTATTGTAGGCAAAGATTTTAAGCTCTCTGGCTCTTAATTTAGTGCCTAAACAATACGATAATGTCTTCATTTTAGAGGCTTTGTGAGGATAATATGTAATAACATAAGTAAAGTTTCTTATGAATCTCTCGAATGTAATATATATTCAGTAAATATTGGCATGTTTTCAGATCTTTTTTATTCCTCTTTTGTGAAATAAAAAATTTTTAAAAATTAGACTTTTTCAGAATTTTCAGGGAATAGGATGCAGATAGATATTCGGATGCCATTAGAGCATGTTCGTTCTTTCACCATGGTGTACCTCCATCTACTGCACCTACTCCTATTCTCTGCCAATCACAGGAAATGAACTCCTTGCACTTCTATCAAAGATTTATCTGTCACTTGTGCCCTAAATCCCATCTGCTTTTTATTTTTATTGTCTTCTTTTTCTTTTTTTAAACTCCTGGGCTCAAGTGATCCTCCCATCTCAGCCTCTGTAGTAGATGACACTACAGGCGCAGGCATAATCTACCATGCTGGCTTCATAGTATGGACATTTTATCCTACAATTGTTCTCTCTCTCTCTCCTTCTCCTTCTCCATTTGCTGTATTTCCCTTTCCTCCCAGACCATCATTCTTCTTAACATATAATCTTGCTATTTTTTATAACTTAAAAAACAAATTTATCTTGCCCCACATTATTTTTCTGTATCATTTCTATTTTTTCCAGTAGAGCAAACACTCCAAAAATTTGCTATACTTGCTACATACGCTTGCTGATCTCTAATTCTATACCTCATCTAATTTTTTATATCATAACTTCAGATATTCAGTCATCATTTAAACTATTCATTTTGAGGTAGCTGATTCCAATGCTGAATGACTGGTTGTTAAAAAGCTTCTTCCATAAAGTAATTAAAAATTTTCTTCTTATAATCCATACTAATTTTTCTTCCATATGAAAGCTCTCAAATCTTTGATGACAGCTATTATGTCTTTTAATTATTTCTTTTCCACATTAAATATCTTTACTTATTTTCAAACATTTCTTATGTAAAACATACTTCAATACTCCAATACTTTTCTTATGCTAATATCACTTTTCTATATCTGGTGAAATTAGACAATGCTTCTAATAAAATTTTATATTTTAGCTAAACCTATTCAGGAAATAATGTTTTAAATTTAATTAAAAATTAAGCATTTTATGATTTTCTTTAAAAATATGAATAAATTATACACTATTAACTTTTTTTAGGTTAGGTTAAGCCTACGGTTGGGCAAAGTCCTACTGAAAGTTATAATAGATTACCTCATCTCCAAAAAACTGATTTTGTTATGTTTAAGTAATTAGGTCAAATAAACACTGAAGATTTCATGTTCTAGATTTTTCAGACTAAGGGGAATATAAATATGAATTGAGTACCATAGTTCTACTCATGAAATTCCTTCCATATACAATTTTAACCAGAGGATTAGTGAAAACCAATCATGAAATGCACATAATTGATCATTAAAAAGCAGTAGTTTATCATGAAAAGTGCAATTTAGAGCTAAAGACAAAAATGAGATATGGAGAGAGGGTATAATGTGTTCATAATGCCCATCAGAATTTACTCTGTAGGATACACCACTCCAATTACCAGGTTGTCCAATTAGTTAAAGGCTGTAGATATAGAAAGACTTCCAGAAAGTGTTAGGGATTCAAATAAGCCAAATTTATTTGATGCGATAAATACTTTTTTTTAGCTAGCAACCTCAGATTACTTTTGTATTTTCAGATGATATAAGGATTTAACAAAAAAAAAGAACTGAATTCTTTATCATTCATTTTATACCTTCTTTACTTCTTTATACTAAAAATATACTATGTAGTGGTACATTTTAGGATATTCGTAGCAAAATCTAAAAAGTTTTCATAAAATTTGAGATTATATTTAGTTTGAGAACATAATTACAGGATTTTTATTCAATGATTTCTTTAGAGGTAAAACTCTACATATTATGCATATGTAATACATGCTTATAAATTATAATATATTCTTATATATTATGTATGCCATATATACTTACATATATTATATGTAATCAAATTAAAAGAGAAGTTAAAAAATAAGTCAGCATATTTTATAAAGAGATAAATTATTTTTAAAAATCCAAACCCCACCCTAAGCTTAGTGTGACACCAAAAATAATCATATAATTTATTCCTATTTTTTAAAGTGTATAAAATATATAGCCCTTAGTTCAAATTAAACGATAGTATTTTTTAAAATAGAGTTATCTAAAATGCAAATATATAACTAGCATACAGTTCTAAATAGTATCAATTTTGAAGATATTACTCCACTGTCTAACGGCTTCCATTTGTGATGTTAAAAGTCTTAAACTGATTAACACTCCTTTTTCTCCTTTTCCCCACCAGCTGCATTTATAATTTTGTCTTTGCCTTTAGCATTCTGAATTGTCACTCAGATGTGTCTGCAAGTGTGTTTTCTTTTGCTTTTTATACTTAAGTTATGTTGAGTTTCTGGAATATGAAATAGTCTTTGATCAATTCAGGAAAATTCTTAGCTAATATTACGGAGAATATATTTGGTTCTTTTTGTCTGTGGGAATTTTTTTTTTCTATTTTGTGGCTCACATTTGAAGCTGGTTTGATGACTTACTTGCAAAATTTTTAAATATTTAACAATTTGTTTTTATAAGCCAGAAAGCTGGTTCCAGCACACCACTGAATATACTTCTATGTAGATAGTGTATTTCTGTCTGCACATTAAAGCTAATTTTTATACTTTCTTTTGATTTTTGATTTTAAGAAGAAGAGTTTACTATCTAAAAGCTATCCTTCATTTGTAACTGATCTGATTTCCCTCTGAGTTTAAGATCTCTTTGGTTTTGATGCTCTCAATTTTTACCACAATGGGTCTAGGTATGACTTTGATTTTTTGGTTTTCCTCCTTAGTAACCAATTTTGCTTCTGAATATGAGGATTTATGTCTTTCATAAATACTAGGAAATTAGCCCTCCAAATCTTACTGCTTCTCATTCCTTTTAGTTTCTATTTATGTAATTTCTATTCAATATACATTGAAATGTCTATTTATATTAATTTCTCAGAAATTCTCTAATTTTCAGTTCTGTATATTAGGTAATTTCCTCCAATCTATATTTCAATTCACTAATTCTACCTTGTGTTGTGACTAAAGGGCAGTTCAATCCATCTACTGAGCTTTGAATATCAATTACTATATACTTCAATTATGTAAGTTTTATTTTGTTCTTTTAAAAATACATATTTTTTTTATGAAACATTGTCATTTTTTTTTCTTTTTGGACAGAGTCTCACTGTGTTGCCCAGGCTGGAGTGCAGTGGTGCAATCTCTATTCACTGCAGCCTCAACCTCCCAAGGCTCTAGTAATCCTCCCACCTCAGCCTCCCAGGTAGCTGAGACCACAGGTTCATGTCACCATGCACAGCTAACTTTTGTATTTTTTGTAGAGGTGGGGTTTCACTAAGTTGCCTAAGCTGGTCTTGAAATCCTAGCTCAGGCGATCCTCCCACCTCAGCCTCCCAAAGTACTGAAATGATAGGCGTGAACCACTATGCCCGACCTTAATGTTTTACTTTAAATTTTGTCTTTATTTTACACATACGTATTTAATAATAAACACCTGATAATTCTATTATTTGAACTTCCCATGTGTAATTCGTTATTTGTTGTATTGACTGACTCCCACTCATATGTAGTTGTTTCTTCTTGAGTTTTGTAATTTTTAAGAGTGAGTTCGCTTCATTTGGGCTTCATATTTGAAATACTGAGCAACCTTGAATTCCTCACAGATAAATTTTGGTTTTGCTTTGTCTGGGTGTCCTGAGACCACTCTTTTTTTTTTTTTTTTTTTTTTTTTTCTTGAGATAGAGTCTCTCTCTGTCACCCAGGTTGGAGTGCAGTGGCGCAATCTCGGCTCACTGCAAGCACCATCTCCCGGGTTCACGCCATTGTCCTGCCTCAGCCTCCCAAGTAGCTGGGACTACAGGCGTGTGCCACCACACCTGGCTAATTTTTTTGTATTTTTAGTAGAGACGGGGTTTCACTGTGTTAGCCAGGATGGTCTCGATCTCCTGACCTCGTGATCTGCCTTGGCCTCCCAAAGTGCTGTGATTACAGGCGTGAGCCACCGTGCCTGGCCAAGACCACTCTTAATATTAATTTCTTGGTTTCACCCAGGATGATTTGAGTTAGCTAAATTTGAACAGTATTTATTATGAATAAAGGATCTATTTTTTTCTTCTAGAGTTCAGGCTGAAACAGACACACTTTCCTGTCATCTTTTTATGTTGGAGAGGATGTTGTCCTAGTTTACAATGATTGCTTCCAGGTGTAGGCAGTTGTCTTACAATCACCTGCCCACCAAGGCTCCAGGTGCTGCCCTTTCTTTAAATTTAAAACCTCCATCTTCAATGGTAGGCAAATGATTCAGGTTTTGTTAGCCAATCAGTATATTCTGTCTTCCTTGATCACAGTGACTGGTTCAGAGTTAAGTCTTGTCATCTAAGCATGAAAAATAAAACTTAATTCTACCATCAGGATGCTTGATGCACAGATTGGTTTTCTTTGTCTGTTTGCATTGAACTTGCTAGTGAGAAGCTGATGAAGGCCTGAGCAGTGGAGGATCTAGCAAATTGTGAGAATATTGTTAACACAGATGGATGCAGAGGAGAAACATAAAGGATGGAAATTTAAAAAACCATTTTATTTGAGCCCCTAGGTTCACCATACCTGAATCACCGGATTTTCAATTTATGTGAGTTGAAGTCTGTTTGAATTGGGTTTCTGCAACCTGGATATGAAACTTTTATCTAGTATAATTGCATAATAGCTATTCTCAGTCTTCCCCCATATTTCTCCTTTTGGCAAGTGACAGAAAGTATGAATTTGAATGCAAGAGATAGAAAACAAGAAGTAATTTAACTACTATGTAGGCAACCCGGTGATATCTAACTCAGATACACCTTCTGGGCTGAAGGATTAATCAACTAGCTACTGGGCATTTTGTTAGATAATTCTCAGTTGTCAGCCTATATCAGTCAGGATTCAAACAGAGAAACAGAACCAGTAGTGTGTGTGTGTGTGTGTGTGTGTGTGTGTGTGTGTGTATGTTTTGTTAATAGACAATTCTCAGTTGTCAGCCTATATCAGTCAGGATTGAGCCAGAGAAACAATCAGCACTATGTATGTATATGTGTGTGTGTGTGTATATATATATATATATATACACACACACACATATGCATACATATATATACACATATATATACACAGATATACACACACACACGTATTTATCTCAAGAAAATAGTTTACACAACTGTGGGGGCTGTCAAGGCAAGTCTAAAATCTGTAGGACAGTCCATGAGGAAAGGCAGGCCAGATCTTCTGGGCATAATCTGAAGCTGCCTTTCACAGGTGGAATGTCTTTTTTCTCAGGGAAGCCTCAGTTTTGTTCTAAAAGTCTTTCAATTTATTGAATCAGGCTCAACCAGACTATCCAGGGTAATCTTTCTTACATAAGGACAACTGAAATCACCTTCGCAGCAACACATTTGTTAGTGTTTGCATAACAAGACTATAACACAGACAAGGTAATATATAAAACTGACCATCACATAGTCTGCTTTGAGAATCGCCTAGGTTGAAGAGAGTCTCCTCACCCACGGTCATGGCCCCTTCCCAGACCACCATGCATTTAATGACTGATCTGTGCAGGTCCATTAAAGCCTCACTCCCTTGCTTCAACTCAGGAAAACCCTGAAGGGTCGTATCAACTTAAAAATTTCTCCTGGTTGACAGAAGCCTTTGTTGAGACTGCAAATCTTACCTTGAGCAATCTTACTTTCTTGCCTTCTTCCTCAGGCATGAAAATACTCTTTAATAAACTTTACATGCAAATCCTTCCAGAGAATATCACTCTTGGGAAGCTCAATCTGTAACATGACCCAAAATTCTCTTTATTTATCTTCCTAAAACACACATAAACAATACATTTTGTGTGCTCTTTTAAAACCTATTATGAAGTAGTAAGACTGTAATCCCCAGTGTATTCTAATGCTGAGACTATATCCATGTGGTGTACCATTTTATCTCAGGGACACATACAGCATCTGGAGTATAATATGTTCAATAAATGAATATAAATAAATAAACTAAAGCATTAGAGTTGGTTACCACCAATAGTTAAAATTTCTATTTATAAAAATAGGAATCAGAAATTGTTTCAATCAGCATCTAAATTTATTATAATTGTACTACTGTTGTACAAAACATAAAACATGATGTTCATTTTAAACTGAGGGAAGATGATTGAATAAATTTTGCACCACATTAGAAATGACCGATATGTCAAGAATCCCCAAATTAGCTTGTGATGCTTTGTTTCAATCAATTTAGATTCTGATTTGCTGGAGTGGAAATGACTCTGAATTTAATGGTACTATTTCATTGAATTCTCTTAGAGCCTTTATTATGAATATAATAGCTTTATTATTATGTTATATTATTCCTACTTGAATGGAGAGGAAAATTATTGGAACTTAAAAAAAAGAAGATGCGAGCATGCACACTGCTTCATCTTAGCAGAGGTGAGTATTGTACCAGTAATGTTGATGACAGACGTTTACATGTTCCTAAAAAATGCTGGGAAAGAATTATTCTGGATAAATAAGAACTTTTATGTAGATACATTCATTTACCTTTCCTGGTTATGGTCATTGTTAAATCAAACAAAACAACACAAATTTGGGAGGGAGTGTTTATACCAAAAATATTTGCAAATGCTACAAATCAGGGCTTTTTCCTAGGAAGCTGGTTGTTACTATGCACCAGCACACATCGTAAAGCTCCAACACTTACTCAAGGACATTTTTCCATCAATTTTTCTTTCTCCTCATCATGCAATTTTAATCAAATAAAAAAAGGATTTAATGAAAAATGCAGGATGAGTATGTTTACCAAATTTATATTAATTAATCTGTTCAAGGTAGTAAAACAGTTTTCAAGCATGTGGGGATTAGATAACAAAATCATCACATATATTCAGACATTAGCAATGCAAGTCAGGGATAAAATTGTTTTTTGCTAAGGAGTTTGTAACTTATGCAAAAACATTATATTTATTTGGAGGATTAGAACTAGAAAGGGTGACCAATTTTTGTTTGTTGCTTTATCTAGAGTGCAAAGAGTTTATTTTACTTATAACCGGCAGACACGATGTCATAAGTAAAGTTTAGACAGGCAAACTTATTCATTATGGAAGCAGGACACACTGCCAATTATGCTTCCACACACAGCTCTCCTGTGTTCAGAACCCTCCAATAGCTACTGATTTCCTTCTGAGGAAAGCAAAAGTCCTTACAAAGTCCCCATATAGAATGCAGCCTCTATGAAAATGGAACTTTGTTTGCTTTGCTTAGTGCTATTTAATCAGCTGGTAAAACAACTCCTGACACACAGTAGATGCTCATTAAATATTTTTTAACAGTAAGCCAAACTTTTGACTAAAATGACCAAAGGCTTGTTGGAGTAAGATGTGAGTCCGTTATCATTTTTTTCCTTGATCATAGATTTTCTGTGAACATTATCTAGACAATCATTATAGTCACTCAATAGTTTCAAGACTTAAAATGTGAGTTCAGTCTACCTGAGGAGTTGAGATAATCAATGAATCTGTTGTCAAAAGAGAATGAGTCCCTCAGTATCTGGGAAATTTAACCATATCATGAGCCATGCTATAGGAAAAGCTTAGTGAAATTATTACACATTAAAATAGATTAAGATATAGAAAGAGATAAAAATAATAAACTTATACCAGGATTTTTTTTAGCTTTAAAAATCAGAATACTGTAAAAATAATGGAGGCTAATATTTATAAAGCGCTTATGATTTATCTGATATTTTTCTAAGTGATTTGATTGCACTCTCTGATTTTATATTCATAATAATACTATGATTTAGGTGTCTTTTATTATTCTCATGTTAGAGATAATTTAACTTACACCTAAATAACTTTTAAATCCCAGCACTTTGGGAGGCCCAGGCAGGAGGATTTCTTGAGCTCAGGAGTTTAAGATCAGCCTGGGCAACATGGTTAAACGTTTTCTCTGCAAAAACATACAAAAATTAGCCAGGCATGATGGTGGGTGCCTATAGTCCCAGCTACTGGGGAGGGTGAGGTGGGAGCATCACTTGAGTCCGGGAGACAGAGGTTGCAGTGAGCCAAGATCGTGCTACTGCCCTCCAGCTTGGGTAACAAAGTGAGACTCTATCTCAAAAATAAATAAATAAACACATACATACCTACATACATGATTTTTAAAATGTGCTGTATCGGTCAGAATTCTCCAGAGATATAGAACTAATAGGACATATACATACATACATATTGAGAGATCTATCTTAAGAAATTGACTCTTGGAATTGTGGGTACTGGCAAGTCTAAAATTTCTAGGGAAGGCTGGCCGGCTGGAAACTCAAAGAGGAGTGGATATTGCAGTCTTGTTATGTCTTGTTTTCATTTGGTTTTGATTTTTCAGCTTTATTGAGATATAATTGACAAGTAAAAATTGTGCATCTAACAAGATGTTTTATCTATACATTGTAATATAATTGCCACAATCAAGCTAATTAATATATCCATCACTTCACTTGGTTACCTGTGTGGGTTTGGTGAAGATATTTAAGATCTCTTTTAGCAAACTTCAAATGTGTAACACATTATAATTAGCTATAGTGAACACATTGTACATTAGGTCTACAGAACTTACTCAATTTATAATTGCAAGTTTGTACTCTTTGACTGACATCATCCCATTTTTTCCCATCCCTGACTCCTGGTAACCACCTTTCTACTCTCTGCTTCTATAAGTTTTTTTTTTTTTTTTTTTTTTTTTGTGACGAAGTCTCGCTCTGTCACCCAGGCTGGTGTGCAGCAGCGTGATCTCAGCTCAAAGCAACCTCCGTCTCCTTAGTTCAAGTGATTCTCCTGTGTCAGCCTCCCAAGTAGCTGGGACTACAGGCACGTGCCATCACACCTGGCTAATTTTTTGTATTTTTAGCAGAGACACGGTTTCACCCTGTTAGCCAGGATGGTCTCCATTTATGAGTTTGATTTTTTAAAATTCCACATAAAAGTGAAACAGTCCATTATTTTTCCCTCTGTAGCTGGCTTATTTCATTAGCATAAGGTCCCCCAGGTTCATCCATGTTGTTATAAATTATAGGATTTCCTTCTTTTTCAAGACTAAATAATAGTTCACAATAATATTGTGTATATATATATATGTGTGTATGTGTGTGTCTGGGTATATATGTATCACATTTTTTATCCATTTATCTGTCAAAGAACACTTGGGTTGATTCCATATCTTGGCTTTTATGAACACTGCCACAATGAACATGGTAATGCAATTATCTCTTTCACATACTTATTTCATTTCTTTTGGCTGTATACCCAAAAGTGGGATTGCAGGATCATAGGTAGTTCTATTGTTTTGTTGTGTGGTGTTTTTTTTTTTTTTTGGCAGAAACTTCATACTGTAAATCACAATGGTTGTACTAATTTACATTCCCATCAAAAATGCACAAGGGTTTCCTTTCTCCACAACCTCACCAACACTTATCTTTCATCTTTTTGATAATAGCCATCCTAACAAGTGTATGTTAATATCTCATGGTTTCGCATTGCATTTTTCTCAATTAGCGATGTTGAGCACCTTTTTATATGCCTGTTGACCATTTGTATCTTTTCTTTGAAAAAAAATGTCTATTCAGGTTCTCTGCCCATTTTAAAATTGGATTATTCTATTTTTGTTTGTTTTATTGTTTGCTATTGAGTTGTATGAGTTAATTATATGGTTTGACTGCTAACCACCTAATGGATATATGGTTTGTAAATATTTTCTCCCAATCCATAGTTGCCTGTTCATTTTGTAGACTTTTTTCCTTTGCTGAAAAGAAACTTTTTAGTTTGATTTAGTTCACTTGTTTACTTTTGCTTTTGTTGCCTGTGCTTTTGTTGTCATATCCAAAAAATCATTACCGAGATGAGTGTCATAGACGTTTTTCCTTTTGCTTTCTCCTAGGAGTTTTACTACTTGGGGTCTTAGGTTTAAATATTTAATTCATTTAAGTTGATTTTGGAGTATGATGTAAGATAATGATCAAATTTCACTTTTTTTTTGCATTTGGATATCAAGTTTCTCTAACACATTTCTTGAAAAAGCTATTATTTTTCTCATTGTGTATTCTTGGCTCTTTTGTCAAAGACTAGTTGACTGACTGTATATATGCAAATATATTTCTGAACTTTCTATTCTGTTCCATTGTTGTATGTGTCTATTTTTAGACCAGTATTATACTGTTTTGATTACTATAGCTTTGTAATAATATAATTTGCAGTCAGGAAGTATATGTCTCCAGCTTTGCTTTTGGTTGATGAACATTCGTATGGGAGATAAATAGCACCATACTGCATTAGGAGTGGCTCAGGTAACCTATAACAAAGAATTCTCTATTTTCCTTCCTATTCCTTACTACCTTGCTTTCATTCATTTCACTTATTCATAGCTATAACCACCCAAAAAGGTGTCGCTATTATTACTGTCAACAAGTTATTATCCATTAGATTAATTTAAAAATTTATTTTTAATCTTCATTTACTACTTCCCTAATGCTCTTCCTTCTTTATGTAGCTCCGAATTTCTCACCTATATTGTTTTTTCGCTGAAAAATGTATTTTAATATATCTTGCACGGTAGGTGACAAATAGGTTCAGTTTTTGGTTTGTTTGAGAAAGTCGTTATTTCTCCTTCACTTTTGAAGGATAATTTTGCTGAATATATAAGTCTATATTGGTGGTCATTCATATTCTTTTTACTTGCATGTCTTTTGAGGAAAAGTCCAATGTAATTCTTATTCTTAGTCCTTATAGATAAGGTATTTTATCCTCTCCTGTGGGTTCCTTCAAGATTATATTTTTGTCTTTGATTTTCTGCAATTTGAATGGAATATGCCTACCTACAGATTGGTAGGTATCTTTTTTGCTTGGTATTCTCTGCTCTTTCTTGATCTGTGATTTGGTGTGTGCTATTAATTAAAATTCTCCGTCATTATTGGTTGAAATATTACTTCCATTTCTTTCTTCTCTTTCTAGTTTCTCCATTATGCATATGTAACTTTTTTTTGTAATTGTCCCACAATTCTTAGATATTCTATTTCAAATTTTAATCTAATTTTCTTTTCGATTTTCAGTTTGGGAAGTTTCTATAGACTTATATTCAAGCTCACCAGTTATTTTCTTAGTTGAGTTCAGTCTACTGAAAAGCCCTTCAAAGATATTCTTCATTTTTGTTTCCATCTCGCTGCTTATATTCCTCATCATTTGTACATTTTTCTACTAATAATAGTTATTTTAAATTCCTGGTTTAGTAATTCCAAAATCTCTGCCATATTTGAGTCTGGTTATGATGCATGCTTTGTTTCTTCAGATTGTGTTTTTGCTTTTTAGCATTCCTGTTAATTTTTGTTCTTGAAAGCTAAACATGATATTAGTGGAAAAGACACTCAGATAAATTGGCCTTAGTGTGAGATTTTATGTTGATCTCGGTAAGAGTTAAACTTTCTGCTATAACTTTGGAGTCAGCGGCCAAAATCTCCTCTAGAGTCCCTACATTTATCCTCTCTGCTTCCTTGGGTTTCCTAAGGGCTCGTTCTTTTTTTTCTTCTTCTTCTTCTTTTTTTATTATACTTTAAGTTCTAGGGTACAGGTACACAACATGCAGGTTTGTTACATATGTATATATGTGCCATGTTGGTGTGCTGCACCCATTAACTCGTCATTTACATTAGGTATATCTTCTAATGCTTTCCCTCCCCCCTCCCCCCACCCCACAACAGGCCCCAGTGTATGATGTTCCCCTTCCTGTGTCCAAGTGTTCTCATCGTTCAATTTCCACCTATGAGTGAGAACATGTGGTGTTTGGTTTTCTGTCCTTGCGATCGTTTGCTAAGAATGATATTGCGGCACTATTCACAATAGCAAAGACGTGGAACCAACCCAAATGTCCATCAATGACAGACTGGATTAAGAAAATGTGGCACGTATACACCATGGAATACTATGCAGCCATAAAAAAGGTTGAGTTCATGTCCTTTGTAGGGACATGGATGAAGCTGGAAACCATCATTCTCAGGGCTCTTTCTTAAACAACATTTGAGGCTGGCAGTTCTTTCCGTTGTAATCCCCTGTTATCATGCAGAAGCCTGATTGATTTGGTGGTAAAGTGTGCCATGATTAGTCTCTCAGTCTTTCAGTGAGCTTCCATATGTGACCTTCATAAGTGCTTCTCAGCTATCTTCAGCCGTTTTAGGTGAGACAGGAAGACTAGACAGGGCTGAAGTTGGATATTTCCCTTCCCCCAGGTCAGTTATGCTCCATTGTGTGCCACATAGGTTAGGATCTGGTAAAATAGTTTCCCTTGAAGGCAAGCCTTTGTTAAGAACAGAGTACTCTCAGAATATTTAAAAATGATTACTTTTCTCCTCTCCTTGCCAGAGAAGCATGAGGAGATTATTGCCTTCATCGTAACAGAACTTGGTGGAACTCCTGGAGGTAAAACTCATGAAAGTGTGAGCCCTCTTTAAGGACTTTTTATCTTTCAAGCTGGTCTATGTTGTGTCCAGCATGTCTTCAATACCCTTTAAGTTTTCCTACCAGTTGCTGGCTCAAGCAGTAGCTTCTAATCTTAGTAAACTGGAATTTTCTGTTCTTGTGTGTCTCTCCAGTTGTGGGGGCAGTGGTTTGCCCTGTGACTTCTATTCTCTAATGGTTCTAAGAAATTTAATGTTTTTAATGTTTTTCTAGTTGTGAAGATGGGAGCGATGACATCTGAGTTCTTAATATGTCAGACCAGAAAATGGAAGTAGTTAAAATAGAATAGAAGTGTTTAGGTCTAAATTACATAAACAGAAAAGAATTATTATTGAAAAAAGATAATTCAGAACAAATTTGAAATGCTTTCAGACAAAAAAAGGGAAATCACAGATAAAAATTATGAGAACCGTATACGTGTTTGCGTACATATATATAAAAATATATATTTATGTATATATAAGTATATATTTATACATTAATATATATAAGTATATATTTATACATAATATATATAAGTATATATTTATACATAATATATATAAGTATATATTTATACATAATATATATAAGTATATATTTATACATAATATATATAAGTATATGTTTATACATAATATATATAAGTATATGTTTATACATAAATATATATAAGTATATGTTTATACATAAATATATATAAGTATATGTTTATACATAAATATATATAAGTATATGTTTATACATAAATATATATAAGTATATGTTTATACATAAATATATATAAGTATATGTTTATACATAAATATATATAAGTATATGTTTATACATAAATATATATAAGTATATGTTTATACATAAATATATATAAGTATATGTTTATACATAAATATATATAAGTATATGTTTATACATAAATATATATAAGTATATGTTTATACATAAATATATATAAGTATATGTTTATACATAAATATATATAAGTATATATTTATACATATATAAGTATATATTTATACATATATATAAGTATATATTTATACATATATAAGTATATATTTATACTATATATAAGTATATATTTATACATATAAGTATATATTTCTACATAAATATATATGAGTATATATTTATACATAAATATATATAAGTATATATTTATACATAAATATATATATAAGTATATATTTATACATAAATATATATATAAGTATATATTTATACATAAATATATATAAGTATATATTTATACATAAATATATATAAGTATATATTTATACATAAATATATATAAGTATATATTTATACATAAATATATATAAGTATATATTTATACATAAATATATATAAGTATATATTTGTACATAAATATATAAGTATATATTTGTACATAAATATATATAAGTATATATTTGTACATAAATATATATAAGTATATATTTGTACATATATAAGTATATATTTGTACATATATAAGTATATATTTGTACATATATAAGTATATATACATAAATATATATAAGTATATATACATAAATATATAAGTATATATACATAAATATATAAGTATATATACATAAATATATAAGTATATATACATAAATATATATAAGTATATATACATAAATATATATAAGTATATATACATAAATATATATAAGTATATATATACATGAATATATATAAGTATATATTTATACATGAATATATATAAGTATATATTTATACATGAATATATAAGTATATATTTATACATGTATATATAAGTATATATTATACATGAATATATAAGTATACATTTATACATGAATATATATAAGTATATATTTATACATGAATATATAAAAGTATATATTTATACATGAATATATAGAAGTATATATTTATACATGAATATATAGAAGTATATATTTATACGTAACTTACGTATAAATATATAGAAGTATATATTTATACGTAACTTACGTATAAATATATAGAAGTATATATTTATACGTAAGTTACGTATAAATATATAGAAGTATATATTTATACGTAACTTACGTATAAATATATAGAAGTATATATTTATACGTAACTTATGTATAAATATATAGAAGTATATATTTATACGTAACTTACGTATAAATATATAAGTATATATACATACGTAACTTATATATAAATATATAAGTATATATACATAACATATATAAATATATATACTTAAATACAAATATACACATATATACTTACATATATACTTAGAAGTATATACTTATATATACTTACATATATACTTATAATTATATACTTATATATATACTTACATACATACTTATAAGTATATACTTATATATATACTTACATATATACTTATAAGTATATACTTATATATAAACATATATACTTATATATACTTATATATGCTTATATATAAGTATATATAAGTGTGTGTATATATATAAATATATATGTGTGTGTGTATATATATATATGCAGTTGGCTAACTGCTAGGAAAATCTAATAATAAACAGATACACCTTTTAACTACAAACTATACACACAGACACACACACACACATATGTATACTGATGGGGCTCAGAAAGCAATTCCTCAAAGACTGGCACATTAGCATTCTGAGAGGCCTTAGAAGCTACCTCAAAATCAAGGTCCCTCTAACCTAGTTTGTTACCCTTCTCCAAGCAGAGGCAAGGACCCTCTGGAATTTTCTTATTTGGCCAAGAAAGCTTCTTTCCAAAATAAATGCACTTGTCTGACGATTTCCTCCCTTGGGACCTCATCAAATATGCAGATAACATTCATCCTCTGAGAAGAGAAGACACTGGAAGTCATTATCGTGCCCAGACAGACTTTCCATCTAATCTGAAGGCAGCTCCAAGAGATAACCTAAACATTTTTATCTTCATAATAAGACTAACTTTTTTCAAATGAACCATTGTCTAAGCGTTGGGTCTATTCATTTTTCCTGAAAATCATTCCCTTGTACACCTACCACTTCCTATTCCCTTATGAACAGGACATTTAAGCCTCAACTGTTTGGCCCCTCTTTGAGTTCATTTTTTGTATGACTCCCATGCACACATGTACATGTAACAGTAGTAAATGTATCATGCTTTTCTCTTGTTGACCTGTTTTTTGTTATAGGAGTGTCGACTGTGAACTTTTTCCATGAGCAGGAAAAGGATCACCCTTTTCCCATGCCTAAAATACTATGTGAATGCCTTGAAGCCCAAGATGAATATGTTATTATCACTAATTTATGGTGCTGTGAGTTTTCCCCCAAATAATAGAAGGGAAGAGTATATACATGTTTTCATCTTCCATGGCTCATTATCTCATCCATATACCATGTTAAAAATATACCAATTTGAGTTTAGAAGTATGTTTACTGGAAAAGTGATTGAATTGACATTTACCACAAAATTTCTATAAAAGAAGTGGAACAACAGCAATGAAAATAAATCTTGACAACTTAGGAACTGGTAAGAGCTATTCAAACTATATATGCAAAAATTTTCAAATATTTGTTGCTGGCAAAAAAGCCCATTCTTCAAAACAATGTAATACAGTAATACACATGAAAGGCAGAAAAAAGTGGACTGGCTCTGCTTAGAGCAGAAGAGGAGGCTCATAGCTATCCACCCGACATGGCTTCTTCTCTTTCTGTATTACATGTTCTCTTTCTGTCTTACATCCATGTGGTAGCACCTGCACATCTCCACATTTGTAGGAGCATCTTTTTAGAAAGAAATTATTGAATAATAGTCCAAATATTATTGGATAGGCCATTCATTCCTATCAACCTTGGCGATTCGAAGATCACATGTTAATACCATTAAAAGCCAGATTACTAACTGTATTATCTGAGAATTTGAATATTGTAGGATTTAGAAAATTAAGTATCTGCCACTACAACTGGAATATCACACATCCATCTCCTCTTGGGGATATAAGATTAGATTCAGTTTTGATCATTTATGTTTTCTTAAAGCTGTATGTCTACTGCTTTCTTGACTGCGATTTTGGGGGATTATCCTATTTAGATGACAAATCCTGTTGCAAGGCTAACTTTTTAATGCCTACACCAGTAAGTGTGTCTAAATGTGACGTCACCGAGAAAATTAAAATTATTAGTGTAATTTTTTCATCTATTTATCTATTTTCTGTCTAACTCTCAAAATGCATGTAAAGGTTAATGGTAGTTATCCCTGTCATGAGTAACTCATTTTCTTCTTTACATGTGCCTATATTATAAATATATGCAGTGGATATATTTTCTATTTTTTACATAAGACACTTAACGAACAGTAAATACTGTGCCTAATTTAAAACGTTAATATGTATGACATGAGACAGTTGGCCAACTGCCAGCAACATCTAATAATCAACAGATACAGCTTTTAACTACAAACTTAAACAACCAAATAACCTCATGTAAAAATAATAGGCTAAGCCAATTAGAGGAAAACCATTGATGATCTAAACAAATTTCATATAAACCTCCTGTGAAAGACAGTATGTCACATGCATCTTATAGAAAATTAATTTGACAGTTACAAAAAACTTCCTTCAAGAGGATGAAAAAAGAGACTCCAACAGTATTTTTATAGCACCATTGATAGGCAGTATTAAGCAACTATGTATACAAAATTGAAAAAAAATAACTCATGATGTGGAAAATCAATAACTTTTCTCAACCTACACGTACTCGCCTTTTGAAGATGTCTCATTAAAGAATATAGAAATGAAAGCCATGTATAATGTGTTCAAGCACTGTAAGAATAAATTATAATAATTACTTATACTGACTTTGGTAATATTCCAATAAATGTTTGACAGACAAAACAGAAATTGCTCATTATCAATGATCCCCATGCAAACTGGCATTCCTCAATATTATACAGGATATAATGATAAAATTGTATTGTAATGTTATAGGACATACGATATCCAGAACAAAAAGAAACTGCTAATTATCTAAACAAATATAAATTTATTAAAATGAAAATAACCAGATTTTATTGTTGATAAAGCAATATAATCCATCTATCCATCTGTTTGCTTGCAAACATTATATCAGACCCTATCAAAATATGTTGATACTTGCTGATAGTGCCTGAAACATGGCATCACTCAACAAATATCAGTCACCTACTCCTCTACTGTGTTCTGGTTCTACATTCTCATATCTAAGCCATTTTCCTCTTTGAGAACGGAGATCAAATCTTTCATCTTCCACTTGGATTTTGCCAACATTCCTGGATCATAGCAATCTGGCCTTACTTGTCAATGTGCACTCCCTTTTTTGTTACTGTTTGTTATGTATCATCTATCTGTTAGATTTGTGAATAATCACTCTCTCAACCTTCTTCTAAACATCACAAAGAAAAGAATTAGATGCTTTTGAATACATATACCTTAGAGTAGTATGGAATGCAAAATTGCTTGGTGAATATTTATTCATGAAGACTAAACATAAGAAAATGTTATTCATTTATATCTAAGAATTTACATGGAGCTTGGACCAAGACTTTTATGGTCCCCTAAGCAAGGGTATGTTTCTCTAGATCTACTTTCTCACTTGCTCCACTGTTTTTTCAAGCACTTTCAATGGTTCCTGCTTCTGAGCTTCTACTATGAGCCAAGCCTTTTGCATACATCATCTTTTAATTATCACAGTAATACTATGAGCTATAAATTACTAATCCTATGTTGCAGATTAGTAAATCAAGACTTAAAGTTAACAAAACTTTAGAGGCTCTTGGTAGCAAAACCTAAATTAGACCTCGGTCTGCCTGACTTCAAAGTATGGTTTCTTCTCACCATACTACAATATCTACGTGTACTTAAGCAGTCAAAGTCCAGTTTTCTTTCAGCTCTCTCTTTAGTGTGATTTGCTTGGCACAGACTTTTCATGATTTTTACCATCGTGCACTCTGGATCAAATACACATAAATACATTACTCCCCCTCCACACACACACACACATGCATATACATATACTCACATACACAAAAACTCCAAGGAGTAAATATTTATTTTAAAAAACAATACAGTAATAAGAAGGGAAATATATACCTCAAGATTCCCAAAATGTACATGAAACTAGCAATCATAATTATGCAAATTATTTGTACAACAGTCTTATTCTCATTCTCATTTTAACTAGTACTTCCTTGGCCTTCCTGAGAATAAGCAAAAAGCCAATTACAAAGCCTCATCCGCTTCAAGGCTACTCAAATAGCCAGAGAAAATTCCAGTCAAAACTGAAATTATTGTCCATGCATGTTCAAAATCTTAATGGCTAAAATGCTGTCAGGGGTGTGTGTGTGTTTGTTTGTGTGAGTGTCTGTTCGCTGAACCCCCAACAACGACTGATCTTTTTATTGTCTCCATAGTTTTGCCTTTTCTGGAGTGTCATATAATTGAAATATACAGTATGCAGCATTTTTAGATTGGCTTCTTTCACTTGACAAAATACATTTAAGGTGTCTTCGTCTCTTCATGGCTTGATAATTTATTTCTTTTTATCACTGCATAATATTTCATAGTATGAATGTACAACAGTTTGTTTATCCAGTCATCTAGTGAAAAACATCTTCATTACTTCCAATTTCTGTCAATTACATAGAAAATTGCTATAAACATTCATGTGCAGGTTTTTGTGTGGACATAAATTTTGAAATCATTTGGGTAAATACATAGAAGTGGAATTGCTGAATTATACATTAAGGCTAAATTTAGTTTTCTAAGAAACTGCCAAATTGTATTCCAAAGTGGATGTACATTTTGCATTCCTAACAGCAGTGAATAAGATCCTATTGCTGGCCAGGCACGGTGGCTCACACCTATAATCCCAGCACTCTGGGAGGCTGAGGCAGGCAGATCACCTGAGGTCGGGAGTTCAAGACCAGCCTGACCAACATGGAGAAACTCCGTCTCTACTCAAAATACAAAAGTAGCCACGCGTGGCGGCAGGCGCCTGTAATCCCAGCTCCTTGGGAGGCTGACGCAGGAGAACCCTTGAACCTGGGAGGCAGATATTACAGTGAGCCGAGATCGTGCCATTGCACTCCAGCCTGGGCAACAAGAGTGAAACTCCATCTCAAAAAAAAAAAAAAAAAAATCCTGTTGCTCCACATCCTCACCAGCATTTGGTATTGTGAGTGTTTTGGATTTTAGCCATTCTAATAGATGCGTAGAGATAAGACTGATAAGACTGAATTTTAATTAGTTTTTTGTTGTTGTTGTTGTTCAAAGAGTTTTTCATTGTTATCTCCACTCTTTTGGGTATAAAATTAGCTGTCTCTGCCAAGATTTCATGGCCTTAAGTTTCTGCAGTTTCTTGTGCTGTTAACTCTTCCTTGCAAACCCAGCAAGTCCTTTTTTAATCTCATTGCTTCCTACAACAACTGATGAAATGCAGTCAACGACCAACATACACATTAGTAGCCTGTCTTCCAACTTCATCCCCTAAAGCTAAGAGTTCATTGTGTACATGATCTGCCTCTCATGTTACCTTTGAAGACATGTTTGCCAAATATTTTTTTCCCATAACATAACATAACACTGATTGTTACTTTATTAGTCAGGGTTCTCTAAAGGGACAAAACTAATAGGGTGTATATATATATGTGTGTGTGTGTGTGTGTGTGTGTATGAGTTTATTAAGTATTAACACACATGATAGGCTATCTGCAAGCTGAGAACAAGGAGAGCCAGTCTGAGTCCCAAAACGGAAGAACCTGGAGTCTGATATTCAAGGGAAGGAAGCATCCAGCACAGGAGAAAGATGCTGTGAGACTAGACCAGTCTAGTCTTTTCACATTTTTCTGCCTGCTTTATATCTAGCCATGTTGGCAGCTGATTAGGTGGTACCCATGCAAATTAAGAGTGGGTCTGCCTTTCCCAGCCCACTGACTCAAATGTTAATCTCCTTTGGCAACACACTCACAGATACACCCAGGATCAATACTTTGCATCCTTCAATGCAATCAAGTTGACACTCAGTATTAATTATCACAGGTCCACCCATTGTCAACTTGAACTCATTCACGTCTCGACATCATATATAATCTTCAAATAAAGACAAAAATAAGGTCATAATTACACCTAACATAATACAACTATCCTTCATACAACCAGAAATGCCCCGGTCCCCCGACCAAATACTATTACAAAAAGTTAACAATACTTAAATGCTGATATGAAATCAATAAATATTATGTCACACGATAAAGGAAAAAGGAAATAAAATGAAGATATTTTCTTCATACAAGTGTATACATGCACAAACATATATTTAACAAAAGTAGGAGGAAATACTCATGACAATTACAGTCCTCGTTTCTGCAACAGGACATGTGGTCATAGTTGGTGTTGATGACTACCTTCTTCAACTACCCATTCTGTATTCCCTTTGCCTTCACAAGCACCTCAGCAGGTCATGGTTTTTATCCTGGTGGACTGACCCAAACCTTCATTCCTAAAGGGTCTGGGCCATTTGTAGTCCTGCCTAGATTGTGCTGTTGTAGTTTCCCATAGACCTCAATCACAGGGCATGGTAATACTAAGAGATGCTCTAATGGATCTCCTGTACTCCTTGCATATTCTTCCTTATCTCCATTGTGGAGTGGTAGACTGATTTCATCTTGATAGTCCAAGTCAATCACCACAGCCAAAGCTGTAACTCTCATCTTAGCCTGTTGACTTAAAGGTAGGAAGAGCCCAAAGTGTCCAGGTGGCAATCTTAACTTCCTGTTTAACGGAATAGTTGTTGTGTCTCCTGGTGGCAGCATTCCTCCCTCTGGAACTAAGACCTGTAGGCCAGCAGAACATAATGTCGTGAGATCAGGAAGCAAAAATTTTGCTAGTGGATCACTAGGGGTGATGGTGAGTGGTGCCACTTCCACTTCCACCCCTTGATTCCTGGATCCTTGAATCCTGGCTATGGGAGAAACAGTACCATATATTGGACGCTGATTCAGAGCGTACACGGCCTTCTGGAGAACTTTGCCCCAGCCCTACAAAGTATTTTCACCAAGATGGTGTTGTAATTGTGACTTCAAAAGGCCATTCCACCATTCTATTAGCCCAACTGCTTCAGGATGATGGGCGACATGGGAAGATCAGTGAATTCCATGAGCATGAGCCCACTGCTGCACTTCTTTAGCCGTAAAGTGAGTGCCTTGGTCAGAGGCAATGCTGTTTGGAATACCATGACAGAGGATAAGTCATTCCATGAGTCTACAGATGGTAATATCGACAGAAGTATTGTGTGCAGGACAAGTAAACCCATAACTGGAGTAAGTGTCTATTCCAGTGAGGACAAACCTCTGCCATTTCCATGATGGAAGAGGTCCAATATAATCAACCAGCCACCAGGTAGCTGGCTGATCACCCTGAGAAATGATGCTATAATCGAGGGCTCAGTGTTGGTCTCTGCTGCTGGCAAATTGGGCATTCAGCAGTGGCAGTAGCCAGGTAAGCCTTGGTGAGTGTTGTAAGTCCATGTTGCTGAGCCCATGCATAACCTCCATCCCTGCCACCATGGCCATTTTGTTCATGGACCCATTGGGCTATGACAGGAGTGGCTGGAAAGAGGCTGAGTGGTGTCCACAGAATGGGTCATCCTATTCAGTTGATTATTAAAATCCTCCTCTGCTGAGGTCACCCATTGGTGAGCAGTCACATGGGATACAAATATCTTCACAGTTTTTGACCGCTAAGAGACATTCATCCACATCCCTCTTCCCCAAAATTCTTTGTCCCTAATTTTTCAATCATGATTCTTCCAAGTCCCTTAGTATCCAGCCAAACCATTGGCTACAGCTCATGAATCTTTATGTAATCACACATCTAACCATTTCCCTTCCATGAAAAGTGCACAACCAGGTGCACTGCTCAAAGTTTTGCCCACTATGAAGATTTCCCTTGACCACTGTCCTTTAGGGATGTCCTAGAAAGGGGTTGTAGTGCTGCAGCTGTCCACTTTTGGGTGGTACATGCACATCGTGCAGAACCATCTGTGAACCAGGCCTAGTCTCCTCTTCTTCTGTCAACTGATCATAAGGAAATCCCCATGAGGCGATTGGTGCAGGCCGGGAGAGACAAGGCAGAGTGGCAGGAGTAGAGCGTTTGAGCCACTTCCTTATGTAACTTACTTGTACCTTCAGGACCTACTCGAGCCTGATCACATATATACCACTTCCATTTGATGATGGAATCCTGCGTGCATGACCCACTTTATGGCTAGATGGTTTAGAAAGCACCCAGTTCATGATAGGCAGTTCAGGTCACATGGTGACTTGATGACCCATAATCAAATGTTCAGTTTCCACCAAAACCCAGTAACAGGCCAAGAGCTGCCTCTCAAAAAGAGAGAAGTTATCTGCAGAAGATGGCATGGCTTTGCTTCAAAACCCTAGAGGCCTCCACTGTGATTCACCTATGGGGGCCTTCCAAAGGCTCCAAATGGCATTCCTCTCTGCCACTGACACCTCACTCACTATTGGATCTGGGTCATATGACCTAAGTGGCAGAGCAGCTTGCACAGCAGCCTGGACCTGTTGCAGAGCCATCTTTGCAGCCTTTCGGGTCACTCAATAAATAGGCCACAGTAACACTCCCAAATGAGGAATGTGTGTTCTCCTAAATCCATATAGGCCCACAAGGCACTGTGCCTCTTTCCTGTTGTAGGAAGGGCCAAATGCAGCAATTTACCCTTCACCTTAGAAGGAATATCTTGACAGGTCCCACAACACTGGACCCCTAGAAATTTTACTGAGTTAGCATGTCCCTGTATTTTAGTTGAATTTATTTCCCATCCTCTGGCACACAAACGTCTCACCAATAAGTCCAGTGTGTTTGCACTCCTTGATCACTGGATCCAATCAGCATCATGACGTTAATGTAATGAACCAGCGGGACATCTTGCAAAAGCAAAAAGCAATCAAAGTCTCTCCAAATAAGACTGTAACAGAAAGCCAGAGAGTTGATATACCCATGAGGTAGGACAATAAAGGTATATTACTGGCCTTACAGGTGAAGGCAAATTGCTCTGGTAGGCCTTATGAACAGGAAAGGAGAAAAAGGCATTTGCCAAGTCAGTGGCTGTATACCAGGTACCAGGAGATGTGTTAATTTGCTCAAGCAATAAAACCATATCTGGTACAGCAGCTGCAATTGGAGTCACCACTTAGTTAAGCTTACAGTAATCCACTGTCATTCTCCAAAGTTCATCCATCTTCTGCACAGGCCAAATGGGAGAGCTGAATAGGGATGTAGTGGGAATCACCATTCCTGTGCCTTTCAAGTTCTTGATGGTGGCACTAATCTCTGCAATCCCTCCAGGGATG
Source organism: Pan troglodytes (assembly GCF_028858775.2). NCBI lineage: Eukaryota > Metazoa > Chordata > Mammalia > Primates > Hominidae > Pan > Pan troglodytes. Next base: position 88,737,352 of record NC_072408.2, read on the forward strand.
TGATATCTTTTTTTATTTACTATTTTTTGAGGTAGAGGCAGCTCTAATGTCTTCCATTTGGCCTTTCCCAACATAATAGCCATAACCCTACCAGTCAGGGAGCCAGTGTGGTGGTTCTGCCGCTGCTAAGCATATCTATGCCAATTTTGCATTCTGGCATTAGGGAAATGACCACAGGATGGGTCTGGGGACCCACTGGACCCACTGTAAGTTGGACCTGAGCTAAAGCTCCATTAATTACCTGACCTCCTGAATCAGTCTGTTTTCACATTGCTGATAAAGACATAGCCAAGACTGAGTAATTTATACAGGAAAAAAAGGTTTAATGGACTTACAATTCTACATGACTGGGGAAGCCTCACAATCATGGCAGAAGGCAAGGTGGAGCAAGTCATGTCTTGCATGCATGGCAGCAAGCAAAGAGAGAGCTTGTATAGGGAAACTACTGCTTAGAGAACCATCAGGTCTCCTGAGACGTGTTCACTATCACAAGAACAGCAAGGGAAAGACCTGTTCCCATGATTCAATAACTTCCCACCAGGTACCTTCCACAACACATGGGAATTCAAGATGATATTTGGGTGGGGACACAGTCAAACCATATCATTCCACCCTTGGCCACTCCCAAATCTCATGTCCTCAACTTTCAAAACCAATCATGCCTTCCCAACAGTCCCACAAAGTATTAACTCATTTCAGCATTAACTCAAAAGCCCACAGTCCCATATCTCATTCAAGACAAGGCAAATCCCTTCTGCCTATGAGCCTGTAAAATCAAAAGCAAGTTAATTACTTCCTAGATACGGTGGGGGTACATGCATTGGGTAAATCCAACCATTTCAAATGGGAGAAATTGGCCAAAACAAAGAGGCAACAGGCCCCATGCAAGTCTGAAATCCAGCTGGGAAGTCAAATCTTAGAGCTCCAAAATGATCTCCTTTAACTCCATGTCTCACATCCAGGTCATGCTAATGCAAGAGGTGAGTTCCTATGGTCTTGGTAGCTCCATCCCTGTGGCTTTGCAGGGTACAGCCTCCCTCCCAGCTGCTTTCACAGGCTGGTGTTTAGTGTCTGCAGCTTTTCCAGTTGCGGTGTGCAAGCTGTCAGTGGATCTGCCGTTCTAGGGTCTGGAGGACAGTGGCCCTCTTCTCATAGCTTCATTAGGCAGTGCACCAGTAGGAAGTCCATGTGGGGACTCTGACCCCACATTTCCCTTCCACACTGCCCTAACAGAGGTTCTCCATGAGAGCCCCACCCCTGCAGCAAGCTTCTGTGTGGCCATCCAAGTATTTCCATACATCCTCTGAAATCTAGGTTCAGGTTTCCAACCCTCAATTCTTGACTGTTTGCACTGGCAGACTCAACACCACATGGAAGCTGCCAACCCTTGAGGTTTGCACCCTCTGAAGGCATGGCCCAAGCTCTTCACTGGCCCCTTTCAGCCGTGGCTAAAGCAGATGGGATGCAGAGCACCAAATCCCTAGCCTGCACACAGCATGAGGACCCTGGGTCTGGCCCATGAAACCACTTTTTTCTCCTAGGCCTTTGGGCCTGCGATGAGAGGGGCTTCTGTGAAGACCTCTGGCATGCCCTGGAGACATTTTCCCCATTGTCTTGGTGAGGAACATTCGGCTCCTCATTATTTATGCAAATTTCTGCAGCTGGCTTGAATTTCTCCTCAGAAAATGGGATTTTATTTTCTATCACATTGTTAGGCTGTAAACTTTTCAAACTTTTATGCTGCTTTCCGTATAAAACTGAATGCCATTAATAGCATCCAAGTCACCTCTTGAATGCTTTGCTACTTAGAAATTTCTTCTGCCAGACACCCTAAATAACCTCTCTCAAGTTCAAAATTCCACAAGTCTCCAGGACTGTGGCAAAATGCTGCCAGTCTCTTTGCTAAAACATAGCAAGAGTCACCTTTACTCCAGTTCCCAACAAGTTCCTCATTTTCATCTGAGACCGTCTCAGCCTGGACTTAATTGTCCATATTGCTATCAGCATTTTGGGCAAAGCCATTTAACAAGTCTCTAGGAAGTTCCGAAGGTTCCCACATTTTCCTGTCTCCTTCTCGTTCCTCCAAACTGTCCCAATCTCTACTTGTTACCCAGTTCCAAAGTCACTTCCACATTTTCAGGTATCTTTTCAGCAACACCCCACTCTACTGGTACCAATTTACTATATTAGTCCATTTGCACACTGATGATAAAGACATACCCAAGCCTGGGTAACTTATACAGGAAAAAGAGTTTAATGGACCCTTACAGTTACACGTGACAGGGGAAGCTTCACAATCATGGCAGAAAGCAAGGAGGAGTAAGTCAAGTCTTACATGAATGTCAGCAGGCAAAGAGAGATCTTGCGCAGGGAAACTCCCGCTTATAAAAACCATCAGATTTCTTGAGACTTATTTACTATCATGAGAATAGCATGGGAAAGACCTGCCCCCATGATTCAATTACCTGCAACCAGGTCTCTCCTACAACATATGGGAATTCAAGATGACATTTGGATGAGGACACAGTCAAACCATACCAACTCCATAAGCCCCTAGTTTAGCCAGAAGAACACAATGACATTTTGGATCCCCTGGAATTAACATCAGCTCAGGGCTAGTATCCAGTAGTCCCCAAAACGTCTGATTATTTCCCTTTCCCCAGTGGACAGTTACCCTAGTAAAAGGGCACAGCTCTCTTTGGGGAAGGGTGGGACAAAGATTAGCAGCATAAATTGTAGGTAGTGTAGTGGGGTTCTTCCTCAAAGGACACGGCTTCCTCTGTTTTTATAATTCAAATTAGTCTTTTGTCCATTTGACCTGGAAATTTTCTGCTTATATATATTAAGTTGTAATGCAGTAGGCTTCCTATCAATTTCAATTCTAGGAACACCATGATTAATTAGCCAATGCCAGAGCTCTACACTAGTCAGACTATGCTGGTGCCACTTTGCCTCTGCTGTCCATTATGGTAGTTATGTCCACCTTGCCTTTGACAGTGGAGTGCCGCAACTTGGCCCCTGACATCTCAGGATCCAATTATTCCCATTGTAGTTAAATTTTGTAGTTGATTGACTGTGGTTCCCACTGTTAGATCTGATATACAGATAAGAGCTATTACAAGGCTCTTCAAAGATGCAGGTGCTGCCCTCTATTTTGCAAGGCATTGGTCAAGGTTATATCTTCTGGACCCTCCCAGCTGGGATAAGTAAGTCTAAAGTGACTAATCCACTTCACCATCCCAATCTCCCTAAGCCTTTGGCTCCCTTCCTCTACGTTAAACCAAGGGAGATTAGGCATTTCCAGTTTGCTCAGTGGGCCATCTTTTTATCCATATTTCAGCTAACCAAGCAAATAAACTATTGGAAACTTTTTTTAATTCCCCAAGCTGCAACATTAAATGCAGAGTCCCTACTTAGTGGGCCCAAATCAATAAATTCAGCCTGATCTATGTTCCTTCCACCATTATCCCACACCCTTAATATATATCCACATGTCTGCTCTCCAAATTTCTGCTTATATAAATCAGAAAACTCATGGAGCTCTTTTTAAGTGTACCATACCACCTCATGGGTCACACTCTCAACTTCACCTCTAAAGGCCTGCTGGGACTTTAGTCTGGTTATAGGTCTAGAAGCAAACAGGTGTGTTGGGGGTGGTTCCTGAGAAGAATCAACATTATCTTGCCTGGCAACTGCCTCAGGAGAGGCCATAACTGTTGCCTCAATCAGTGTATGGTTTATCTCCTCAGACAAAGGTGGAAAGGCTGATGGCAGCATGGGTCGAGGAGGGGATGTTGCCACTACTGGGGATGGGGCAGCTGTTTTTCTGGCAAAAGACATTCATTAGAGTTTACAAACTCAGTGTCTCCAGCTTCATCAGGGTCCTCCCACATATCCCCATTCCAAGTTGCAGGGTCCTATTCTTTTCCAATCAATGCCTTCACTTTAACAGTAGACACCTGACGAGGCTGTGCATGCACCTTTTGTTGCAGGTCAGCCACTCGCATGATAAGAGCATGTGTCTGTTTTCCCACAATTTCAGCTCTTTCTCTACAGGAGATGAGACTCTCACTCAGGGCAGTCTTAATAGATTTGAGGCTCAGTATTTGCTTCTAAGGTCAGGAGTTAGAATTCCTGAGTTCATCGTTTCCTTTCATCACTTTGTCCACTGAACTCAGGAGCAACCAACTGGCTTCATTCTATTCCTTGGTTCTCCACATATGATCAAAGGTATTACGTATAGAGTCCCTAAACTCCTTGTCTCTCATGAGCAGTGAATCAGGAGTGTTAAATGCATTTATATTGCATAACTCTCTAAACAGTTAATGCCAAGAACTATCAATGTTCTCCATAATATTAGAAGTAGAGTCCTTAGCATTTTTGGGGTCTAATCATATTTAGCAGCCAACTCCAGAAAACCCAAAACCAACAAAGGAACTCCATCCTTAATATTCTATTCCTCTAGAACCACTCCTGGTACCAAAATCTGTATTAGTCAGGGTTCTCTAGAGAAATAGAACTAATAGGATAGATACATATACAAAGGGGAATTTATTCAGTATTAACTCACACAATCATATGTTCTCACAATAGGTCGTCTGCAAGCTGAGGAGCAAAGAGAGCAAGTCTGAGTCCCAAAACTGAAGAACTTGGATTATGATGTTTGAGGGCAGAATGCATCCAGCACAGTAAAAGATGTAGGCTGGGAGGCTAAACCTATCTAATCTTTTCACATTTTTCTGCCTGCTTTATATTCTAGTCATTCTAGCAGCTGATTAGATGGTGCCCACCCAGATTAAGGGTAGGCTTATCTTTTCCAGCCCACTGACTCAAATGTTAATCTCCTTTGGCAATACCCTCACAGACACACCCAGGATCAATACTTTGCATCCTTCAATCCAATCAAGTTGACACTCAGTATTAGCTATCACAGTTACCATATAAAATATATTGCCTTTTATCCAGCCACCAGCTCATAAGTGAATATCATATATTACTTTTTAGTTTTTATGGAAGATCTCTACTTCCTTGTGCTAATTCCTGTGTATGTGAAAATCGACTAATTTTTACACGAAGCCCAAATCAGAGTAATTTAAAGCAAAGGCTTATTTTTCACTCATGCTGCACATTCATCTTGGGTCAGCCAGCAGTTTTTCTGTACTTTAACCTCTTTTAGGGTTGTAGGCTGCTAGAGATTCCACTTCCTGAAATACTGTGGTTTGCCACTACAGGAAGAAAAGAATATGACAAATTATGTTTCATTCCTCAAAGACTTCCACTCAAAGGTGATACATGCCATTTCTGCTCACACTTTGTTTGCCAAAGAAAGTGACACGGCCATGCCTATCTTCAAAAAAGCTGAAAGATGCAATTCTTCCTTGTATCCAGAAAAAGGAGAACCAGAAATACTGATAAATAGCACTAGATGTCATCATAGTAGCCTAATCTAATTTTAGAACAATAAGAAAATCCCCACAAATCATATTAAATATTAAATCACATTAAAACTTAATATTAAAACTTAATAACATTCATTTAATATTGCCTAATTTCCTTCCATTTATCATATATATCTACCTCTTTTAAGATCTTATTGTCAAAGAGCAGTTACTCATTTTTAAAGAATTTCAAAGATCTTGCAGATTAGACTTTCCTAACAACACTGTGGACCAGCTGCAGTGGCTCATGCCTTTAATCCCAGCACTTAGGGAGGCAAAGGTGGGAGGATCACTTGAGCCTCTAGAGAGGCTCCAATATTATTAAATTTTTTAAAATTGCAAGCTTCTTTCCTTATCTCCATCTTTTTCCTCTAAGAAAGATAAAGGTAAACAAAACAATATTACCTAGGATAACTTTGTCTTGATATATAAATATAGAGGCCAAGTACAATTAACATAACAAAGCTAAACTTCTTTTCATCAATTTCCCTAAATATCAAAGTATCTCCAACCCTTGACAATCTGAAAACACATTTCAAGGAGTTTTTCTTTTTTTTCCCCCCATTCATTAAAAAGAATGTATCAAACAGAAATAGGGTTCCAGGATATTTTAAGAATAACAGGGGATAAAAGCAGACAGCATGAAAAAAATTGGGGTGAACTAGGTAATCTATGAGACATATAATAAAATGCCTATTCTAGAGAGTTGCTTCTGGGTTTCCAAAAGAATCAGAAAATAGGAATTGTTCTCTGCTTGTTTTAAGAAAGAAAGAAGCAGAAGTCAAAGACTAACACTTAAAAAAACCCCAAAGGTTTTAAGCAAACAGAGCCCCATTTTAAATAATAGCAATGTAAATAAAGCACTGTGTTTTTAAGCCTAAGATACATTGCTTTAATAATCATGCTCAATTTAAAACTTGCAGCTGTTCTATCCATGATAACTTACTTTAATAATGCTGGTTGTTCCAAAATAAGAAAATTGTATCAAACTACTTCAATTAATTCACATGGAAATGAAAATTGGAAGTAAACATTTAAACATATTCCCAATTATTATAATTCTTTATTCACCCAGGACACCATTCTGAAATTTAAAGGAAACTTAACAATGTAGGTTCCTCAACTATAACAATTAAACCACACTGGTGGGAGATTTTGATGGTAGGGGAGATTTTTGCCTGTGTGTGGGCAAGAACAGATGGGGAATTTCTGTACCTCCTCTTCATTATTACTGTGAACCTAAAATTGCTCAAAAAATATATTTTTTAAAAAAGAACACTAAATACCTATTATCTGATTTTCTTTTTTCTTTGTGGTATGTGACATATATTACAATCCATGCCAAGGCATATTGTTTCCTTCCCTGAAGAATAGACATGTTTCAATAGAAAAAGAAGTTCCTCTTCCCTAAAAGTTATCTGTCCTCTTGTACTCGGGATAATGGCCTCTTCCAATTTGTACGGATTATCCATCTATTCATTTATGTATCCATCCATTCACATAATTTACAAAATTGAATTGACATCCTACAAAGTACTCAGCAGTGTGCTAAATATGCATTGAGTATATGGTAATCCTAAGGAACACGTTTGAGAAGATAGGAGAAATTTGACATATAGTGTAACACATAGGGCAATCAGCCCCTGGCTTCCATTCCAGCTCCCATTCTCAAACCGGAACAGATTAAAGCTTTCATTTTCTGGGAGGAAGGGAATACAATAGAAGGGGGTTGTAAACAGGCAAGAAAACTGCAGACGGTGGAAAATATTTTTGTGTTATTAGTATTTACTAGTCCCAATAGGTGAAGGGCAAAATAACTAGGAGTAGCCTTGGAATTACAAGTGCTGTCCTAGAAGTCACAGCCAGTTTTAGGTCGTAGAATCATTTTCAAACATATTTACACCAGTGTGAAGAGCCACTACCAGACGGTGACAAACTGCAGCAAGAACAAGATGGATTGGGACCTTGCAGACAGACCCCTGGAATTCAGTATCAGTAGCTGAAGACTCAGACTGCATCTCACTAGTTTTGCAATAAAGTAACCCCACATATTAGGTTATTTAATTGTTGGAACCTATTTATAACATTACGGTGGAGAAATTTACCAGAGAGTTCCTTTTTTTTTCCATTGTGAAACAATGCAAAGAAGGAAAAGGACTCTTGTTGGTGGCAAGGAGGAATTTTCTGCTTTGTGAATTTCATTTTCTCTGTGAATTAGGAAGACAGTTCATCTTACAAGAATGGGGAGGCAAATACATTAATAGATACTCAAATCATTAAGACTTTAAATCAATGCAAAGTAAAGCAAAAGCATTCCATTCTCTTCCTTACCACTCCCCAACAGATACTGTCTTTCTCTTCTGCTGTTATGACTCTAATTGTCTTTACTTTCTGAATTGTCCATGATTTTATTTCTATTTAGCATGTTTTCTTTGTTTTAACTAAGCCTGTCATATATGGTTTCTGTGTCTCTCAGTTCTAAATTTTAATGTCTTGGAAATGGGAATCTGGGCCAAGAGCGGTGGCTCAGGCGTGTAATCCCAGCACTCTGGGAGACTGAGGTGGGTGGATCACGAGGTCAGGAGATCAAGAGCATCCTGGCTAACATAGTGAAACCCCGTCTCTACCAAAAATACAAAAAAATTAGCCCGGCGTGGTGGTGGGCGCCTGTGGTCCCAGCTACTCAGGAGGCTGAGGCAGGAGAATGGCATGAACCCGGGAGGCGGAGCTTGCAGTGAACTGAGATTGTGCCACTGCACTCCAGCCTGGGCGACAGGGCAAGACTCTGCCTCAAAATAAATAAATAAACAAACAACAGCAACAACAAAAAAGAAATGGGAATCTGATGGGGCCAGCCTGACTCAATTGGAGCCACGTAAAACATGCAGCTGTGGCCAGAAGTCAGCATCCTATGGTCCAAATGGCCATTCCTGAGTACAGAGACTATTCCTGGAAATGAGGAAATTGCTATAAGTCAAATAGCCAGACAGTGCGTATCTATGGCACGCTCAGCTTTCCCTATGGCCTCTGTGCTCCTTGTACTCTTCCTTTTCCGGTAGTTCTTTCTGTTCTAGTTAGGCTTCTCTTCCTCCTAAACGCTGGTGTTTTTTGGGATTCTCTTCAAGGTCCTCTTCTCTTCTCTCTTGGACCCTCTCATGAATGATTTCATCTTTTCCCAAGAAAACAATTAACAGTTACCTGGTGATGACTCCTAAATCTGTACTCCTTATACAGATCTGACTCCTAAATTACAAGTTTGTAAAATATCACAGATAAAAGAGCTGAGAGATGAAGAGAAAAAAATTTTGGCATCAGAAGTGTCAAAATCATGGGTTTAGCTGGCCTGAAACTAATCTACTCTATGATGTTTTTAAATAAGAATTTTTTAATTATTATTATACTTTAAGTTTTAGGGTACATGTGCACAACGTGCAGGTTTGTTACATATGTATAATTCGTCATTTAGCATTAGGTATATCACCTAATGTTATCCCTCCCCCCTACCCCTACTGCACAACAGTCCCCGGTGTGTGATGTTCCCCTTCCTGTGTCCATGTGTTCTCATTGTTCAGTTCCCATCTGTGAGTGAGAACATTCGGTGTTTGGTTTTTTGTCCTTGCGATAGTTCTTTTTGCTTAAGCCAGATTGAGCTGGTGACTTGCAACCAAAAGCATATTTGACAGATTAAGAGATTTTTTTAAGAGGGATTCTTCCTCAGTGTTTTCTTTTGCCATTTGTTCACACTTCCTTTCTTGGTTTATCTCTCTCCTTTTCACCCAAAGTCAGTCTAATGTCAATTTCACAAAATATTTTCATAATCATTCTCATCATTCCCACCATCCCCACTGCCATCCTCATTTCCCAAACCAGCACACACACACACACACACACACACACACACACACAGCAAAATAAACTCGAAGTGTCAGTAATCATTTTATTCTTAATAACCTGTTAACTTTAGAGTGTGTAGTTATTAGAATTAATCCAAATTCAGGCCTCTGTTGTCACTAGAGAAAGAGACAAGGTTTTAATATGACCTGTAGTAAAATAAGAACTCAAGAAATCTGAGATCTAGTCCTGCCTATTTTGACAAGAAAACTAGCTGGGAAAACACATGTACAAAAAAAATTTCTGAATTTACATTTCTTCCTTAATAAAAACTATATAATCTTTTCCTAGTAGTGTTATTATTTTATTATTATTATTATTTTTTAGATGGAGTTTCACTCTTTCACCCAGGCTGGAGTGAAGTGGTGCAATATTGGCTCACTACAACCTCCACCTCTGGGGTTCAAGTGATTCTCCTGCCTCAGTCTCCTGAGCAGCTGGGATTACAGGCGCACACCACCACACCCAGATAATTGCTTGTATTTTTACTAGTGACAGGGTTTAGCCATGTTGCCCAGGCTGGTCTCCAACTCCTCAGTTCAGGCAATCCACCCACCTCGGCCTCCCAAAGTGCTAGGATTACAGGCGTGAGCCACTGTGCCTGGCTAATTTTTAAAAATTAAAAAAAAATTTTTTTTTTGAGACAAAGTCTCACTCTATCACCCATGTTGGAGCACAGAGCATGCTTATGGCGCACTGCAGCCTCGCTCAACCTCCTGGGCTCAAGTCATCCTCCCACCTTTGCCTCCCTAAGTGCTGGGATTAAAGGCATGAGACACTGCGGATGGTCCACAGTGTTGTTAGAAAAGTCTAATTTGAAAGATCTATGAAATGCCTTAAAAGTGAGAAACCACTCTTTGACAATCAAATCTTACAAGAGATAGATACATATAATAAAGTGAAGGAAAATTAGGCAATATTAAATAAATGATATTTTAAAATAAATAAACATAAATATATATATATGCCATTTTTATCTTGGCATGTACAGGAATAACTGTATTCTTGCTCATACAGACCATAAGTTTGAAAAAATCCTTACAAATTATTTTCATATATTTACAAAACAGCAAACTACATGGAATACATATATGTTATGGTACGTTGACATATGTACAAAGGATTTAATTTAAAGGAACCCAGCCATTTTTTCAATATTATCCAGACATATTTGCATCTTGGGTGCATGAGTACTTATCTAACCTGAAATAAAAAGTTGGACTGCTCATAAATATACCCGTGTTTCTGCAGGTAGATTTATATTAAAGACTGAGTACAACAAGAAATATGTATACAGGTCCAGAAAATGTTTTAGAATATACACAAGCAATTCCTAGAACATCCAGTAAAAATTAAATTTAATTTGAATTAAACGTAAATGATATATTTTACCTTGAATATATACATGTAGCATGTATCCCAAAAAATCCTGGATAAGATTTGCAATCTTCATAGCAATTGTAATTAAATATTAATTTCTTTTTTGTTAATGTAAAATCTTATATAAAAAAGAGAGCTTTATGATTTGTACAGGATAATAATTCTCTTGCATCCATAAACAAATCCTTCTCAAAACCAATTTCTTTAAGTTAAAAATCTCACTCCTTTTAAAATTTACAATAAATCCTTCCTCAATGTCCTCAATTGTTTCTTGGAAATTGTGACTTTAAGCAAAACGACATATATCGAAATCAATTTTACATAGGCTAATTGATACAAAACAGAGTTAAGTTTCTATGGCATATTTCTGGTCACAAAAGAATCATCAAACTTCAAAATAAATACCCCAAACACTTCTAATAGTAAACACTGAAATAAAAGTAAATGCAAACATTTAAGAAAGATTCATGAAAACAGGTAAGATAATTATTTTCTTAATTATTCCATTTCAGAGTTGAGGATGGCCACAGCGTATCCCCAAAGTTTAGGGAGCAGGCGAGGAACAACCTCCCTGCCCCCTGCCCGATCGGATGCCATCCCATTGCAGGGTGCACTCACAGGCACACTCACAAGAACTCAGACCGGGACCACTTAGACACTCCAATTCACTGATGTGTACATCCTAGGGTTGTGGGAGGAAACAGGGGTACCCAGAGAAAACCCACACAGATATGGGGAGAAGCTAGCTAATTCCATACAAACCTTGGCTCCAGCTGGAATAGGTGTTTTTCTCAACATTGCCACCAAACAATCTTCAATGAAACAATGTTATTTGAGAACCTGCTGAATAGCTACCTTTGAAACAATTTGTTACATATAAGTATTCAGAAGGAAAAGACTAAGAAACGAAATAATATGAAAATTAGAGGCTCAGGAGAAAGAACATAAAGGAAAGAGACTGAAGTCTTAGTCCCTGGTTTAGTTTTTTCTATTGGACAGCTAAATAACCTTGTCCTAGTCACCTGCGTTCCCTTGGCTTCAGTCTTCTTAGCAGGATAAAGGGGATGTTGGCTTTCATAAAGCAAACTCCAATTCACTCTTTGTATTGTATTGTAAGTGTGTCATTTATTATTTAGTGCCGTCAGGAAAGGAATTAATTGATACATAATGAAGGCACATGCTCAACCTTAGGCAACATTACAATGAAAAGTAAAGGATACATTTTTTTTCCAAAGAGAAATCCACCCATCCTCTGAAATTATCAAATATATTTATGGAAGGGTTACTCCAGTTTATTCTTAAGAAAGAGGAAATTGTGGTTATTCAGATTATAGCTTGTGATGTTCTGCTGTATTTTTCTTTACTAAATTATGCCTTGTCACTTCCTTTAAATATTTAAAAATTTAAATAACTGGGCTATAGTTGGGAAATAATGAAAGGCACTAGGTGACCTAAAATTGTTTAGAATGCATTCATATTCTATTATAAGAACGATAGTAAATCAAAGAAGAGTAACTAAACAAGTTGCCTGGGGCTACTTTAACTTATGCACCAATGGCAGGCACAGAATTCACGTGGTGCTTTGTCTAACTATCATTTTTCTCTTTCTACTCAAAGGCAGATGCAGCAGGATGCACTTAAACATTAGTCGTGTCAAATTGATGCTGGATTTCTCTTCTTTCCTGAAGGCAATTATACTACCACAATATCATTATTATTGTTGAAGAAGCTGAGACTAGCTCTGTGCTCAAGATGCCAAAATAATTTAGTCACTGCCAATGAATAGTTCAGCATTTTACAAACACGGCTTTACTTGGACTAGTCTGAATCTTTTGAGATTTTTCAGAAATAAAATACAAGCCACTTGCTCAATCAACAAAAGCAATCAAAGAGAAATGAAGTCAAGCTTCAATGCAAATAAAGGTTAGGACAATAGTCATTTGGGGATAGAATAACACCAAGCTCACTACTGAGAATTATTTTAAGAACAAAGAAATGCAATTTAGTCTATTTAGTGGAAGAACACTCTAGCTAGAATTTAATCATGGAAGAAATAAACATACCTGGGCTTAAGTGCTTGAACGGGGTGTTACTCCATCAAACTTCTGGCAATATTTTTTTTTTTTTTTTGAGACAGAGTCTCTCTCTGTCACCCAGGCTGGTGTGCAGTGGTGCAATCTCAGCCCACTGCAACCTCTGCCTCCCAGGGTTCAAGCGATTATCCTGCCTCAGCCTCCCAAGTAGCTGGGATTACAGGCACCCGCCACCATGCCCAGTTAAATTTTGTGTTTTTTGTAGAGACGGGTTTTCACCGTGTTGGCCAGACTGTTCTCAAACTCCTGGCCTCAAATTATCCACCCACCATGGCCTCCCAAAGTGCTGGGATTACAGGCATGATCCACCGCACCTGGCTCTGGCAATGAATTTTTAAAGCTACCTTTTTCCACTCCTGTTATGCTGCCTTCATTCACATACAAATTACAAAGCTTCTACTACATGCCGGTGCTTGCTGGTCATGTGGAGGATGAGGCACCTACTTTGGAAGGCTGAAAATTGTTGTGACAAAGTTATGCATAGAGTGCTAAGAGACAAGAGGAGTAACGTCTGGCCAAATTCAGAAAAATCAAGTTGAGTGTCGCAGAGGAGGAAATTTTTCACCAAAGTCTTAAAACATATAGGAGTTAAGCCACATGAAGAAGGGAGCTCAGGCCATTCTTGTGAAGAGGATACCATTTCTGAATGATAGTTTCAGGCAACTACTGGAATACAGGTTACATGTATAAGAAGAGTGAGAGAGGAAGTTAACAAGGAAGGCGTCTGATCATTGACAGCCTTGTAGGTTAAGCTGAGAAGCTTAAATTTCATCTTGGGCACTATGGGGAGTCATTGGCTGAATGTAAAGAAGTAGAGTAACAAGATTTGCATGTTATAAAATTTTCTTTACATGCAGTTTTATCTATTGATACATTCAACAAATATTTATTAGCATTTACTATAAGAAATGTGCAGGAAAGGAAAATGCAGCAATAAGCAATAAAGTCAGGGTCCCTGCCCTCATGGAGTTTACGGTTCCCCCATAGAGACAGGTAATCAATTGTTTATTACTCAAGGAGACCAGCTGGGAATCTATTTATTTCAATAATCATGGTAAGAAGTCAGGAGGGTCACAATTGAGGCAGTAGTAGCAGAAGTAGAAAAGAAAGGATGCATTTTTTTTAAGATAGGAGTAGAAGTAACAAGATTTAGTAATTCTGATGACCAAAACCCAGATATGATATTCTAATAATAACTATGTAGCTGATAAAGAGACTTCACCTACTGAGTGGACATTCTATACCAGGTACTGAAACAAGCACTCTGTTTTACTGAATGCTTGTGGAAACTCTGCAAAAATTATTTGTCAATTTTATCAGAGACTGAGGATGTGATAGATTTCAAAAATGATTTTAACACTTTGCAGAATCTCCCATCAAAAGACAGAGCCTATTTCCTCACAAGGCTTGGTCTTGTGGCTTACTTTGATCAATAGGACACAATGGGAATGACATTCTACCAGCTTAGTCCAGCCCTGTCTTGTGGGCCCTTCTTCTGTTGTATCCCCATTACACAGAGCAAGTATAAGTGATAATAAGACCAATAAATAAAACATGGAATGAACCTCATGCATAAAGATTTCCTAAATTTTGTAAAACTTTTCAGGTTCCTCAGAAAAGACCTTACTATTACATAAGTTTTAAATCACATATTCTCTGTTTCTTGGTCCACATCACTCCCTACCTTGCCATCATGACACCTTAATTCCTCAGGAAAACTGATTGCCTATTTGGATCAGGAGAAAATGCTAATGTACATGAACAAATCAAGAAATATCGGCACCTTTTAGGATCCTCTGTTAAGTTATTGGGGCACAAGCGGTGAACCTCTGATGATGTTTCATAGAAATCTATAAATGTAATTCTATGGACTTGTAATAGTTTACCATAATAACCATGAGCCAAGAATTCTGCTCTTTGGAGCCATTCATGGAATAATACATCAGAGCTAGAAGAGGAATTAAAGAAAATATATTATAACTCTGTTCTTTCAAAGATGAGAAAACTGAAGTTCAGAAATATTGTCACCAGCCCAAGGTCATACAATTCATTAGTTAGAAAGATGGAATCAAATACAGGTCTTCTAAAAACTCTGACTAATGCTACTGCAACTTAAAAATAGTGCTGCCTCCAATGAATAATTGGTTAATAGCAGGGAAAATCAAAATGGACGCTTTCGTCTCCCTAGGAAATTTCAAATCCTACAACATTAAAGTAAAACTAAATGAAAGGAATCTAAACAACGAAAGTACAAGAGAACATATTTTTAAAAATGAAACAGTATTTCCTTAACAAGCTACATTTCAACACTTTTCTTGAAAAGCAAAAATCAATTTTTAGATAGTTCACTAGTGAGGTAAAATTCAGTTGAGACTATTTTTAAGTAAAATTAAACATTCAATAATAGGGTTTAAACACTTTGAAGAAGTTCTTTTTAAAAATGTTGTAGAGGTATAATTAAAGCCTAAAAAAGAAACATTAGAAGTAAAATGATTGTGATCATTCTGTTTCCCCAGGTAAGATAATCTCCAATAATCATTTTATCCTTAACTAATAGTAACAACTTCTGAAGTTTAAACAATAACTCTTATTTAACCTGCAGTTTGAGAAATACATTTGAACTACCTAAAAATATCATAAATTCAACTTTTTCTAAAGTTCTCTAAATTGTGCATCTAATTGTCTCATTCTTACAATGGCAGTTTTGGTAATTTTTACAATTAAGGGATAAAAGTTTTCAAGAACTTTTTGAAAGTTACATAGGAGACTTGGAATAAATATAAAAACAGAACAGAGCTGGTGATTCAGTAGCTATATTGTGGGATACCCTTCCAGCCAACACCTTTCTGGGAAGCATCCTCAGACCCAGACTGATGAAGGAGTGGGCAGCCTTCTGTGCAACTTGTGACTTTCCAGCTAGCACAGTTGATGAGAAGAGAAATGAGCATATATTTCAAGATAAGATAATCTTATTTTCTCTCTTGGAAATTTATATTTTGAGATTCAGGGACACAACTTGCTGGCATTGGTTCTTGGAATTATAAGGTATTGTTCAACTGCTGTTAGAACTAGTGTCATAGAAACCTAGATTCACCATGAGTCATCAAGGAACTTAAAGACAGACGTATCTGGAGAAAAAGAGAATAAAGCTGAACATGCAGCCTCCAGCCCCAGAGAAAGACTGAGAGAGAACAGGAGAATAGAACCTTATTAGAAGCCAGATGTATTTCCAGCAACTGGGTTCCTTGAAATTTCTCTGGTTCATAAGTGCTTCACAGACATAATGGGCTAGTAAATTAGGTCCTTATTTTGGAACAAATTGAGAGATATATTTGGAAGTATGACAGAGATCAAGCTGTCAGCTTTAATTGGGGATAAAAGCTAAGTTGGAGAAGGGCATACTGCTAATAATTCACCCCAGATTTGTCAGATTTACCTACCCAGTCACAAGCCCAGTAAAAATCACAGTATAAAGGCAAAGATAATGCATCTCTCTGCAGTCAGGCCAATTTCAAAGTGAGAGAAGAAAGAAATAGGTAATCTATACATATGCAGTGTGTTCTTCCAAATCATCAAATAATAAGTGCTGCCTCTCTTTTTGACACTAGGTCTCCTCCAAGATATTCTTATGTAACTACTCTACTTGTCACCTGGACATCAGGACTTTGGAAAACTTCCCAAGTGTTTCCATTGTGCAGGCTGTCATGAGAATATCCTCTCTAGGGAAGACTTACTAGAGAAAGAAGTAGCCATCACCAATCTTTCAAGCCTTTTGCACTCTTACCTATTGGATTTGAACATCTTATGTAAGGTCATCTTGGGTTATGATTGTCCCTCTCAGGTAAGCATGTTAGCATTTTTGTCAGGACTAGTTTGCTTCCAAACCCAAGAGGCTCCAATCAAAATACCAATGACTTCTCCCTGGATTATCTGTGATCCTCTAACTCATAAGGAATATCCCACAAAAAGCTTCACAGCCCATCAAAAAAAAAACAACAACAACAACAACAACAAAAAAAACTAACTCTAAGGTTTTCTCAGTCCAAATTATATACCCTTTACTATTTCCCAGCTAAAATTATGTCAACCTGTATTTCATTATATCTCATCAAGTTTTCTGCAATAAGATTAAATAACTTTATGATATACCAATGATAAAACAACAGCAAAAATATACTCCATATTTGATATTAATCCCCTTCCATTATGAATTTCATGGAAAGATTTAAAAATGTTCAAAGAAATTTTACATTTAAGATATAAATATTTTATTTAAGTAAAATAATTTGAAGCCTAAAGAATTTAAAGTTCTTCTCAATTTCTTATTCCATTTCATCTCTGCAAGAAGTCTCGATACTTGAAGCTATAGTATGTTTCACCTGTTATAAAAGCTATGAATGCCATAGCACTAATAAAGTTGAATTTAGCCACAGTCTCTCATGTATCTCATTAAAAAAAGAAATCAAAGATTTCTGGCGGGGTACAGAGGCTCATGCCTGTAATCCCAGCGCTTTGGGAGGCTGAGGCAGGTGGATCACCTGAGATTAGGAGTTTAAGACTAGCCTGGCCAACATGGGGAAATCTTGTCTCTACTAAAAATTAGAAAATTAGCTGGGCATGGGGGCATGTGCCTGTAATCCCAGCTAGTCAGAAGACTGAGGCAGGAAAATCATTTGAACCTGGGAGGCAGAGGTTGCAGTGAGCTGAGATTATGCCACTGCACTCCAGCCTGGGTGACAGAGTGAGACTCCATCTCATAAAAAAAAAAAAAAATTCATGCCATAAAAAATCAAATAATTAATAAAATATATCATAGTTTCATAGCCCTGGACCATTTCCGACTAATTTAGATAACCAGCCAAACCCCAATACCTAGACATTTCTTCATAAAATTTTGTTACAATAACATACTTAGTATTGTCATTAACCAGTAGTTCTCATTCCTAAATGTGTACTATAATTGTCTTATATACTCTTAAAAAATACTAGTATCTTACCCAATAACAGTTAAATCAGCATCTTTGAATGAGGAATTTGTAAAGATGTAATTTTTAAATCTCTCAAGGTTTTTAAAATTATTTTTTAGTAGCCTTAAAAAAGGCAGTTCTAAGTTTACAGGCAGTTGAGTGGAAAGTACAGGGAGTTCCCATATTGCACCAGTGTGGTACCTTTGCTACATTGATGACACAATTTTGATGAATAATTATTAACTAAAGTCTATAGGTGACACATTCACTCTGTGTTGTACATTCTATGGGGCTTAACAAATATATGACATATATCCACCATTACCTACGATACAAAATAGTTTCACTGGCCTTAAATTCCCCTATGCTCCAACAATTCATTCTTTTTTCCCTCCACTGGAACCCCTGGCTGGCAACTACTGACGTTTTCTTTTGTTCTGTCTTCACAGTTTTGCCTTTTCCAGATGAATTACCTAGTTGAAATCATTCTGTATGTAGCCTTTTCAGGTTGGCTTCTTTCACTTAGCAGTATGTATCTCAGGTGTCTTCATGTCTTTTCATGGCTTGAAAGCTCATTTCTTCTTTTTTTTTTTTTTTTTTTTTTTGAGACGGAGTCTCGCTCTGTTGCCCAGGCTGGAGTGCAATGGCGCGATCTCAGCTCACTGCAAGCTCCGCCTCCCGGGTTCACGCCATTCTCCTGCCTCAGCCTCCCGAGTAGCTGGGACTACAGGTGCCTGCCACCATGCCCGGCTAATTTTTTGTATTTTTAGTAGAGACGGGGTTTCACAATGTTAGCCAGGATGGTCTCGATCTCCTGACCTTGTGATCCGCCCACCTCGGCCTCCCAAAGTGCTGGGATTACAGGCGTGAGCCATCGTGCCCGGCCCATTTCTTCTTATTACTGAATAATATTCCAGTGTCTGGATGAACCACAGTTTATTTATCCATTCACCTATTTAGGGACATCTTGGCCCAGGGTATTTTAATGTCCAGCCAGAGTTAACCTCTGCCATAGACCATAGCAGAAACTCAATAGCATCTGAAGGAAGAGGAAATGGGGAAAATCTTTATTTTAGTCATAGTGAGCTGTCAGGCTGTCAGTTGCAGTGCACAGTTAAACACTTGTGTGAAACACAATTGAGTGAAAGTTCTCATTAAGGGGTTAATATTTTTCCATAAGCACCTATCATTTTAGGGGGAAGCCACCTACTCAAACTGTCTTTTCATGCTGCCATTTGAGCTACTGCCGCCTTCTTGCAAAGTCTAGAAATTTACACTGGTAGCAGCTCCAGTCACCATATGCTGTTTTACTCCCTCCCTATCTCACCTCTAAATTTAATTTAATCCCTCTTAATTCCAT
Organism: Pan troglodytes; assembly: GCF_028858775.2. NCBI lineage: Eukaryota > Metazoa > Chordata > Mammalia > Primates > Hominidae > Pan > Pan troglodytes. The sequence goes on from NC_072408.2 coordinate 88,756,481, forward strand.
TTATTTTTTGAGCTCTGTGCTTTCACACTTCCTTGTGAGAAAGCATTTTAGTCCTATGCTTTAATTCAGTCATTTAATAAGGGTAAGCTTAGACATTTTTGAAATCTGTGGCACAGGAAAGAATTCCCCTAGTTCTCTCATTTATTTGAACTGGAGAATCACCTTCAGCATATTTCTAAGGTAAACTTGTTCTGTTTTTTTTTTTTTCTTTTTCTGTAACTTGTGACCCCAGAAGCCTAATTTGTACCAGCTTTTGTCATATGCTCCTCAGCTTTTGAAAGTCCCAGATATTGTGAATCATTTGTTTTTGTTGTTTTTGTTTTCAAACAGCTTTACTGAAAATAATTCACGTGCCATACAACTTATTCATTTAGAGTATACCATCTAATATTTTTCAGTCTACTCACTGCTGTGCGGCCATCAGCACAATTAAATTTTAGAACATTTCAACCTCCTAAAAAAAAAAAAAAACCTTGTTCCCATTAGCAGTCAATCCCTATTCTATACCAACCCTAAACAACTTACTAATATATTTCATTATTCTGGCCATTTAATACAAATATGTTCTTTTGTGATTAGATTCTTTAACTTAGCATAATGTTTTTAAGAGCAATTGTGCCATAGCATGAATTAATACTTCATTTCTTTTTATTGCCAAATAATATTCCCTTGTATGGATATGCCAGATTGTATTGACACACATTCATCAGTTGATAGACATTTGGGTTATTTCCACTCTTGGGCCACTATGAATAGTATTGTTATGAATAATCATAAACAAGGTTTTGTATGGATATATATTTTCATTTCATTTGCATATATACATTGGAATGGAATTGTGGGTCATATGATAACACTATGTTTAACTTTTGAGAAACTGCCAGACTGTTTTTCATAGTGATTGCACCATCTTACATTCCCACCAGCAGCACATAAGCGTTCCAATTTCTCCATATCTTTGCTAAAGTTGCTGTTGTCATCTTTTTTATTATAGCCATCCAGTAAGGGTTAATAGCATCTTATTGTGGTTTTGATTTGATTTTCACTAATGATGTAGAACAACTTTTCATATGCTTATTGGTCACATGTATATCTTCTCAGCGAAAATACCTATTCAAATCCTATGACCATTTTAACATTGAGTTACTGTCTTCTTTATTGAATGTTAAAATTCATTTAAATATCTGGATACAAGTTATTTATCAGACATATGTTCTCTCATTCTGTGGTTTTTTTCCCTTGAGGATATAATTTGAAGCACAAAAGTTTTAAAATAATATAGTTTATTTTGTTTTTTTTCCTGCTTATGTTTTCAGTGTAGTATCTAAGAAAGTTTCCTAACCAATGATCATTAGGATTTACTCCTAAATTTTTTCCCAGGAATTTATAGCTTAATCCCTTATATTTAAGTCTATGATCCATTCTGAGTTTTTATGTTTTTGTTTGTTTGTTTCTTTGTTTTTATTTGTTTTTTGTTTTGCATATGATTTGAGGTAAGGTTCCAACTTTATTCCTTTGAATGTGGTCATTCAGTTTCCCCAGCAGTGTTTGTTGAAATGACTATTTTTTCACTATTTAATTTTCTTGGTACATTTGTCAAAAATAAATTGACCATATGTTTGTAATTATGCCAGTACCACACTGTCTTGATTACTGTAGCTTTGCAGTAAGGGTTGAAATCAGGAAGTATGAGCCAAAATCGTTTGACTATTCTGGGTCTCTTGCATTTCCTCATGAATTTTAACTTCAATTTGTCAATTTCTTCTAAAAAGCCAGCAAGAATTTTGACAGGGATTGCATTGAACATTTCCACCAATTTAGGAAGTATTGGCCATCTAAACATTATTAATCTTTCAATCCATAAACATGAGACGTCTTTCTATTTATTTAAGGTTTTTTTAAATATCTTTAAGCAATGTTCTGTATTTTCTAGGGCACAAATCTTATACACCTTTTTGTTATACTTAAATATTTTGTTCTTTTTTTATGTCATTATGGTTGGAAATGTTTTCTTAGTTTCAAATGCATAATTTTCATTGTTAACCTATAGAAATAATTGATTTTTAGAAATCGATCTTTTATTTTTCAGCCTTCACAGGTTTTTAGTGTAATCCTTACAATTTTCTGTATACAAAATAATATGATCTGCAAATAGAGGTAGTTTTACTTCCTTCTTTCCAATTTAGATGTCTTTTATTCCCTCTTCTTGCCTAGATGCCTGGGCTGGAAACTCCAATACAATGTTAAATCAAGGTGATGAGGTTGAACATCTGTGTCTGGTTCTTGACCTTAGGGTGAAAATATTCATTCTTCCGCTATTAAGTATGAGGTTAACTGTGGATTTTTTGTAGATGGTCTTTACTAGGTAAAAATGAGTGTTTTATCATGAAATGTAGTTGTAGTACATCAAATGTTTTCGAAATGACTGTATAATATTTTGTCTTTTATTCTGTCAAAATGGCTTATTACATTAATTAATTTTGGATGTTAAATCAACCTGTGTTCCTAGGATAAATCCTACTTGTTCATGTTGTATAATCCTTTTAATATGTTATTGGATTTGGTTTGTTAGTATTTTGATGAGTAATTTTGCAAATATATTCATTAGCGATATTGGGTTGTAGTTTTTTTCTTCTAGTTTTAGTATCAGGGTAATATTGCCCTCATAGGATGAGTTGGAAACTGTTTCCAGCTCTTCTATTAGTTAAAAGAATTTGTGAAGTATTTATAGTAGTTTTTCTTTGAATGTTTGATAGATTTCACCAGGGAAAACATATGGTACTTGGCTTTTCTTTCAGGAAGTTTTAAAATGATCAATTCAATCTTTTTCTTATTATAGACCTATCTGGAATTTCTATTTATTCTAGAGTAAGAGTCAGTACTTTGTGTCTTCCAAGAAATTAATTCGTTTCATGCAACTCATCTTGTTGGTTTATAGTTGTTTGTAATAGCATTCCCTTATAATCTTTTTATTTCAATACAATAATAGTAACATTCCTTTTTCATTCTTGATTTTAGTAATTTCAGACTTATCTTTGTTTTTTATTCTTGGTTAGTTCAGCGAAAATTTTGTCAGTTTTTTTGATATTTTTAAAAGCATCAAATAGCTACTCCTGCTTTCCTTTCATTTATAGTTGTGTGATAGATCTTCTTCCATCCTATTACTTTCAAACTATGTCTCTTCCAGACAAAGAATTATTGGATCACAGTCTTTAAAATCCAATTTAAAAGTTCTTGGGTTTTGGTGAGATTGTATAACCCACATGCATTTAATATTATTGATATGTTTGCCATTTTGCCTTTTGTTTTCTATGTGTCACATGTCTTTTTTCTTTTTCTACCGTTTTTTTATACTAAGCAGCTTATGTTTAATGTAGCAGTTTAATTTTTAGTAAATTTTAAATTATATTTTGAAATATTTATTAGTGGTTCTTCTAGGACTTACAATGTATGTCTTAACTTATGAAAGTCTAATTTAGATTTATACTGATTTTATATCCATAAAATATAGAAACTTTATTCCTATATAGCTACATTCCCTCCCTATATTTTGTGCTATTACTGTCATACATACTACTTCTATAAAGCTTACAAACTGAACAATACATTGTTATAATTATTACTTTATATTATCTTAATTTTTTAAAGAACTAAAGAAATAGAAGCAAATATATATGTATAGAGTTGTTATATTAACATTTTTATTTACCCTTTCTGTTTCTTTTTATTCCGTCTAGTGGTGTAAGATAACACTTGGTATCATTTCCTTACTCCAATATAACTTTGTTTTCACCCAGTTCCTTTGAACGTTGATTGTCAAATACATGACATTTCTTTGTGTTACATGCCAAATTGTTGTATTATGCAATTGCTTTTTGAATCAGTCAAAAGAAGAAAAGACAAGAGCATGCAATTATGCTATATTTTTCAATTAGCTACATAATTACCTTTATGGGCATTCTTTGTTTTTCTTGTAGCTTTGAATTACTGTCTATTGTCACTTGCTTTCAACCTGAAGAAGTTCCTTTACTATTTATTTTAAGGCAGTTTACTGGCAACAAATTCTCTCAATTTTTGTTTCCCTGGGAATGTCTTATCTTACCCTCATTTTTGAAAGATAGTCTTGCTAGATATAAATTTATTTTTCACTGTTTTTACTTTTAGCTTTTTGAATATGTCATCCCACTACCTTCTGGGCCCTTCTTTCTGATAAGCTGCCAGCTTGATGTAATGATTCCTTTTACTCTTGCACCTTTCAAGATTTTCTCTTTGTCTTTTAGCATTTTGACTGTGATATGTCTGGGTGTTTTTCTCTTTGTACTTATTGTGCTTGGAGTTTGCTGAGGTTCTTGGCTGTGTACGTGAAGATATTTCATCAAATTTAATAAATCTTCAACTTTTATTTCCTTGCTTATTTATTTTGTCCCTTGCTTTCTTCTCCATTGCTAGTCCCATGAAATGTACGTTGGTGTATTTAATGGTGTCCTACATTTCTCTGAGACTCTGTTAATTTTTATTTATTCTTTATTCTCTCTGTTTCAGATTGCCTGATCTCTATTGATCTGTCTCCAAATTCACTATTCTTTTCTTCTGGTAGCTCATTTCTACTCTGCTAATGAATTTTTCATTTTAGTTATTTTACTTTTAAACTATAGAATTTTAATTTGGTTATTTTTTAATAATATCTATCTCCTTATCGGTATTCTATACTTGATAAAATATTGTCATCATACCTTCCTTTAGTTATTTAAGCTTGATTTCTTTCTGTTCTTTGAAAGTATTTGTAATTGCTGCTTTGAAGTTTTTGTCTACTAAGCCCACTATCAGGGACACTTTAAAGACATATTCTATAGCCAATTTTTTCCTTATTTATAAGTCACACTTTCCTATTGCTTGGTATGTCGCATTATATTGTTGAAAACTGAACATTTCAGATAATTTATTTTACCAACCCTGGATACTGATAATTCCTGGAGTTGTATTTCTTATCTGGTCTTTTAAAAATTTGCTTAGTTGCTTGACTGAAATAGTTCTATGCTGTATGTTTCCCTTACAGGGAAAAGATTCTGATGTCATTGCTCACATATTCCCCCTTGTTTTTTCTTTAAGCCTGGCCACCCTGGTCAGTATAGCCACTAATTTGTCAAATGTTATATGTAAGTCTCTATAGCCAGTTAGATTTTTACTCTTTACTATTAATGTGTGTTTGTGGTTTGGAAATTGCTAGCACAGTTCAGGGATTTTACATGTCTCTGCATATTCAACCAGGAACAATAGCCTAGAGGGTCTCTCTCTGGCCACTCCTGAGAGTGTGCAGTCTTGGGCAAGCACATGTTTTTTGAGAATGCCAGGAATGACTATGATGCTATTTAGAATACTGGTTAGGAGACACCTCTGGGTCAGAGTAGCTCATTATTCTGTCAATGTTCAGTCAGAGGTTGTGTTTACGCCCATTTGCCAGTGAAGCTTCAGACATGTTGATTTGTGTGAGTCTTGGGAGATGTTTTTAAATATATCCCCACATGTAGATTTCATGTTTCTGTCTGGGTAAGCCTATTACACAGGCACAGGCCTCCTCTAGAATTGTCCACATCATAGAAGGGCTTTTATTTTCTGTCTTTTTCTCTGATTGTCTCTGGTAAGCTTCTGGCTACCCTGCCATTTTGTTTGTATCAGACCTACCAGTGTCTAAGCTTTGGGACTTAAAATGATGTCATTGTGGTTTTTTCATTATCACACCTGCAAAAGATGGATTATTCCTTTCCTTCTGTTTTTTACTAATAATACCTACTCCTCCTTTGTGAGTGAAGTGACCCATTAAGGCTCGGATATGTAAAGCTACATTCAGAAATTTCTAATTAACAATTCCAGATACAATTTGAGAGGGTGAGTTGAAGTTGACTTTGAGGAAGCCTATTTAGCCCTTTATACCTGGCGTGAACTATTTTGTTGTTTTTTAAACATTTTCAACTTTAATTTTAGATATGGTGTAGCCAGGCAGAGTGGCTCACACCTGTAATCCTAGTACTTTGGGAGGCTGAGGCAAGAGTATCACTTTGGGCCCAGGAGTTAGAGACCAGCCTGGACGACAAAGTAAGACCCTCATCTCTACAAAAAATTAAAAAATTAGCCCGGCACAGTGGTGTGTGCCTGTAGTCCCAGCTACTCAGGAGGCTGAGGTGGGAGGATCACTTGAGCCCAGGAGTTTGAGATTGCAGTGAGCTATGATTACGCCACAGTGTTCCAGCCTGTGTGACAGAGTGAGAACCTGTCTCAAAAACAAAAAGGAAAAAAAAGATACATAGTGTACAAGGGGTAAAGGTGCGGGTTTGTTACATGGGTATTTTGTGTAATGCTGAGGTTTGGGGTATGGATCCTATAACCAAGGTAGTATACATAGTACCCAGTAGGTAGGCTTTTAAGCAATGCCTATCTCCTTCCCTCCCCTTTCTAATAGTCTACAGTGTCTATTGTTGCCATGTTTATGTCCCTGTGTGTTCAACGTTTATCTCCCACTTAAAAGTGAGAACATGCAGCATTTGGTTTCCTGTTCCTGCATTAATTCACTGAGAATAATAACCTCTATCTGCGTCCATGTTGCTGCAAAGAACATTACTTCATTTTTTCTGGCTGCATAGTATTCCATGACCTATATGTACTACATTTTCTTTTTTTTCTAAAAAGATACAATTTTTATCTTTATTATTAGTTTTTTAAATGAATGAAGGTGTAATATTTTTCTCTAAATTGCTTAGCATGATAAATAAAATTCTGTTTTGCAACATACATAGTACATCATTTCATATTTCCATATTAGTTTAATGAATATCACTTTTTTCTTTTTGATTAAACAACAGAAATTTATTTTCTCAGATCCCTGGAGGCTAGAAGTTCAAGATCAAGGTTTAGCTGATTTGGTTTCTGGCAAGGGCTCTTTCTCTAGCTTGTACATGGCCATCTTCTTGCTGAGTCCCTTCTTTCTGTGTCCTCACATGAGCCTTTTCTTGGTTCATTTGAACAGAGAGAGGAAGTGAGTTCTTGGGTATCTCTTCTCACAAGGTCATTAATCCTTAGGTAACAAACTCCCATCCTTATGACCTCATTTACCCCTAATTGTTTCTCCCACGGCCCCCCTCTCCAAATTTAGTAACACTGGAGGTTAGGATTTCAACATATGATCTTGAGGAAGACACAAATATTCAGTCTATAATAGTGGACATCAACCTCATAATGTCATCTAAGACTGAATATCTATTGACAAATGTAATGTTAACATTTCTTTTTTCTTTTTTTTTATGTTTGGGGTATGAATAATCTTGTCATTCAAATACAGAGCTTAGTATCTGTACAGTTCATTTTTCAACACTTGCCCTGTTTCCTTTCTCTCTCCACTCTAGTGTTTTCCGGTGTCTATTGTTGCCATCTTCATGTCCATGAGTACATAATGCTTAGCTCACATTTATAAGTGAGAACATGCAGTGTTTGATGTATGAACCTGCAGTATTTGGTTTTCTGTTCCTGCATTAATTCACTAATAATGGCCTCCAGCTGCACTCATATTGCTACAAAAGATATGACTTCATTCTTTTTTATGGCTGCATAGCATTCCCTGGTGTATATGTACCACATTTTCTTTATCCAACCCACCATTGATGGGCACCTAGCTTGATTCCATATCTTTGCTATTATAAATAGTGCTATGATGAACATGTAAATGCAGAAACAATGAACAGACCAATGTTGAGTTCTGAAATTGAATCAGTAATAAAAACCTACCAATTAAAGTCTCAAACTGGATGGATTCACAGCTGAATTCTACCTATGTACAAAGAAGAGCTGGTACAATTTCCACTAAAACTATTTCAAACAATCGAAGAGGAGAGACTCCTCCCTGATTCATTCTATGAAGCCACATCACCCTGATACCAAAACATGGCAAAGACACAATTAAAAAAGAAAACTACAGGCCAATATTCCTGATGAACATAGATGCAAATATCCTCAAGAAAAGACTAGCAAATCTAATTCAACAGCATATCAAAAAGTTAATTCACCATGTTCAAGTAGGCTTCATTACTGGGATACAAAGTTGGTTCAACATACACAAATCAATAAATGTGATTCACCACATAAACAGAATTAAAACCAAAAACCACATGATCATTACAACTGACACAGAAAAAACTTGATAAAATTCAATAGCCCTTCATGATAAAAATAAGAAACTAAATTGGAGGAACATATTTCAAACTAATAGGAGCCTTCTATGACAAACTCACAACTATGTCATATTGAATGGGCAAAAACTAGAAGCACTTCCTTTGAGAGATAGAAGAAGACAAGAATTCCCACTCTCACCACTTTTATTCAACATAATACTGAAAGGGCGGACAGAGTTATCAGGCGAGCAAAAGAGATAAAATGATTCTACATAGGAAAATGAATTAAAGTATCTCTCCTCACAGATTATATGATTTTGTGCCTTGAAAACCTGAAAGACACCACCAAAAGTCTTCAAGAACTGATAAGCAAAGTTTCAGGTTACAGAATAAATGTACAAAATTAGTAGCATTTTTACACTAATAATGCTCAAGCTGAGAGCCAAATCAAGAATGCAGTCCCATTTAAAATAGCCACAAAGAAAATAAAATACCAAGGAACACAGCTCACAAAGAAGATGAAAGATCTGGCAATGAGAACCACAAAACACTGCTGAAAGAAATCAGGTACAACACAAATAAATGGAAAATCATTCCACACTTATGGATTAGAAGAATCAATATTGTTAAAATGACCATACTGCCAAAAGCAATTTACAAATTTAACACTATTTCTCTCAAACTATCAAAGTAATTTTTTACAGAATTAGAAAAAAAATATTCTAAAATGCATAGGGAAACAAAAAAGAACCTGAATAGCCAAAGCAATTCTAAGCAAAACGAACAAAGCCAGAGGCATCAGTCTACCCAACTTCTCACTGTACTAAAAGGCTACAGTGACAAAAACAGCATTTTACTAGTACAACAGACACATAGACCAATGGAACAGAATTAAAAATTCAGAAATAAAGTCGCACACCCACAACCATCTGATCTTCAACATGGCCGACAAATACAAGCAGTGGGGAAAGGACTCCTTAGTCATTAAGTGGTGCTGGGATAACTAGCTAACCATATGCAGAATAATGAAACTGGACCCCTACCTTTCACCATATACAAATTAAATATTTAAATGTAAGACCTCAAAATATAAAAATCCAAGAAGAAAACCTAGGAAATACCCTTCTCAACATCAACCTTGGCAAGGAATTTTTGGCTAAGTCCCCCAAAACAATTGCAACAGAAACAAAAATTTACAAGTGGGACTTAATTAAACTAAAGCGCTTCTGCACAGCAAAAGAACTTATCAAAAGTAAATAGACAACCTTACAGAATGGCAGTAAATATTTGCAATCTGTGCAATATTAGACAGAGGTCTAATATTAAGAGTCTAAAAGGCACTTAAACAAACCACCAAACAAAAACCAAATAACCCCATTAAAAAGTTGGCAAAGGACACGAACAGACACTTCTCAAAAGGAGATACAAAAGTGGCCAGCAAACATGAAAAAATGCTTATCATCAGTAATCATCAAAAAAATGCAAATCAAAACCACAATGAGATACCGTCTCACACCAGTCACAATGGCTATTAATCTAAAATTAAATTTTAATCTAAAATGGCTCTCTGGTGCCATCTGGAAGTAAATTATCTTTGTGAATAAAAGCCTAAGCCTTAGTGTGTAAATTTGGCTGAGAAAGACAATTTAAGCAGGTGAAGAATAATTAATCATCTTAATGTCTAAAAACCTTTTCAAGAAATCCTGAGGTAGGCAGAATTCTAAGATGCCCTCCACCTCAGATTTCTAGGCCCTGGTTTACACACCTTCTCCCAGTTATTCAAACACTAATATATGTGTTGCTGTGAAAAGATTTTGCAGATGTAATTAAAATCTTTATTCAATTGGCTTAAATTAGGAAAATTATCCTAGGTGGGTCTGAGCTAATCAGGTAAATAATTAAAATAAGATGAAGTGCTAGAATTTCCTTTTTAAAGAATGAAGAGGCCAGCCACGGTGGCTCATGCCTGTAATCCCAGCACTTTGGGAGGCCGAAGCGGGCAGATCACCTGAGGTCAGGAGGTCAGGACCAGCCTAGCCAACATGGTGAAACCCATCTATACTAAAATACAAAAAAAAAATTAGCCAGGCATAATGGCAGGTGCCTGTAATGCCAGCTACTCAGGAGGCTGAGACAGGAGAATAGCCTGAACCCGAGAGATGGTGTTGCTGTGAGCCGAGATTGCGCCACTGCACTCCAGCCTGGGAGCTGAACAAGACTCAGTCTCAAAAAAAAAAAAAAAAAAAAAAGAATGAATAATATTTTATTGTATGTTCATGGCACATTTTCTGTATCCATTTACCTATCAATAGACACTTAGATTTTTTATCTTGGCAATAGTAAATAATAGTTCAATGAAGAAGAGAGTACTAATATCTCTTTAAGATCTTGACTTCAATATAACCAGAAGTGAGATGGCTGGAGCATATGGTAATTCTTTTATACAATATTTTGAGAAGCCACCATAGTGTTTTTAATAGTGGCTGTACCATTTTTATATTCCCATGAATAGCATACAAGGGTTCCAATTTCTCCACATCCTCACCAACACTTGTTATCTTTTGATTTTGACTAATAGTCATTTCAACAGTTGTAAAGTAATATTTCATTATGGTTTGAATTGTACTGGTAATTAGTGATGTTGAACTTTTTTTCATATATCTGTTGGTAATTTGTATGTCTTTGGAGAATTGTCTATTGAAGCCCTTTGTTTATTTTTTAGTTTACTTGTGTGGGCTTTTTGTTTGTTTGGTTGTTTTGTTCTTGCTGTTGAGTTATAGGAGATTCTTATATATTTTGGATATTAATCCCTTACCAGATATATGGTTTTCCAATATTGTACCCATTGCATAGGCTGTCTTTTTACTCTACTGAGTATTTCCTTTACTGTTAGAAGCTTTTTAGTTTGATATATTCCCACTTGTCTAATTTTATTTTATTGCTTGTGCTTTGGGGTTCATATCTAAATCATTGCCAATCATAATGCCATAAAATTTTTCCCAAAGTTTTCTTCCAGGAGATTTATAGTTTCTTCCAGGAGATTTATAGATTTATAAATGTAAGTTAAGATTTACATATAAGTCTTTAATCGACTTTGAATTAATTTTGGGGTATGGTGTAAGAAAAAGGTTCAATTTCATTCTTTCCATTGTGGGTATCCACTTTTCCCAACAGCATGCAACATGAATGAACTTGGAGATCATTATGCTAAGTGAAATAAGTCAGTCACAGAAGGACAAATACTGGAAGGTTCCATGCATATGAAGTATCTAAAATAGTTGTACTCTCAGAAACAGAGAGTAGAGTGTTTTTTTCCAGGAGTTGGGGAAAGGGAAAATGAGGAATTGCTGTTTCACAGGTATATAGTTTAATATGTGCAAGATGAATCATTTCTAGAGATACACTGTTCAACATTTCGCTTATAATTAATGATACTGTATTGTGCACTTAAAAATTTATTGCGTAGGTAGATCTCATGCTAAATGTTCTTATTACAATTAAATAAATAAATACACAAGTAAATACAATAAAATAAGATGAAGTATGGTACAGCCATTATGAACAACAGTATAGAGGCTTTTAAAAATAATAATAATAATAAAATTACCATATGACCCAGCAGTCTTGTCTTCTAGGTAAATATCCAAAGAAGATGAAATCGCTACCTTGTAAAGCTACCTGCATTTTCATGTTCATTGTATTATTCACAATAGCCTGGATATAGAAACAATCTAAATGCCCATTGACAGATGAATAAAGAAAAATGGTGTGTATGTGTGTGTCTCTGAGTGGGTCTGTGTGTAACAGGATATTATACAGCCTTTAAAAAGAAAGAGATTATGCCATTTGCCACAACATGAATGTACTTGGAGGACATTATACTAAGTGAAGTAAGCCAGACAGAGAAAGAAAAATATCACATAATCTCGCTTATATGTGGAATATATACATGAGCACAAATACATGGAGATACAGAGGTAGATAGAAAATGAAACTTTTTACCACAGGCTGGGCATGGGGAAAGAAATAGAGAGATGCAGATTAAAAGATACAAAATAGCAGGTATTCAGGATGAACAAATCTACAGATCTAACATATAAAATGAGGACTAAAGTTAATAAAACAATTTCATTGGAGACTTTTGTTAAATAAATAGATTTTAACTTCTCTTGTCATTTAAAAACAGTAGTTATATGAGACGACAGATAGGTTAATCCACTTTACTATAGTAACCACCTTACTTTCTCTACATATTCCATAACATAATGTTATAAATCTCAAATATACACAATAACATTTATTTTAAAAAATAAGGTGAAGTATGACAGACATGCTCTCCTGTTGGCCTAGAAGGAAATGGAACTTGTCATGAGTTCTACAGCTACAAAAAAATGAATTCTGCCAGCAAATTAAACGAATTTCAAGAGGTCCTCAAGTTGAAGATAAGAATGCAGCCCCAGATAACACTTTGATTCCTAACAGTTTTATTTCAGCTGTATGAGAACTGAGCAGAAAATCCAGCCAATCTATGCCATGACTATTGACCCATGGAAACTGTAAGATAGTAAATTTGTATTTTTTTTTTTTTGCTACTAAGCTTGTAGAAATATGTTACACAGCAATATAAAACTGATCCACTCTTTTCTCTATAATCGAATCCTTGTTTCTGTGGTGCCAGATTGCTAAGGGCAGTATTGCAGTATTGTCTGCCTGCAGTTGTTAAGGCTGCTGCTGCAGTTCTACACATGTAAAAAGATCCCCTTGCCTGCATAAAAGTCACTCACCTAAATACAAACTGCCACAAGCCTGTAACAAAGCCTTCATAAAGCAGGGTAAACTGGCACGCTCATAAGCCTATTTCCCCAGCACTTATAAAAGTCGAAATTCAAAACAAACTCCCCAGGCTTCATAGTTAAAAAACCAACTGCAAAACCAGAAACACAAACTTTAAGAAACATGTAAGACTGCTGAAAAATCAAAGGCAAAAGCTACGACAGGTCCCACTTGCTAACCTAAGGCTTAAAAGAGCCATCAAAGCCCAACCTGAAGATTTCCAGACTTTAGGACATGTAGAAATTCCCAGGCCTAATAATATAGTCTGATAACAGATTTATAAAATTCCTGAAGATCAGAATGTCCTTTTTAACCATGATTACTTTCATTTATAAGTGTGTGGCATGTGTGTTTGTCTGTGTCCCTATATGTGTGTGTGTGTGTGTAACTATGTTTTAGCAAACTCTTTAGGGGGAGAATAACCACAACATATGAAATCAGGCAATAACTTATAATCATGAGGCCAGATACCTTATTTACCATTTTAGTAGAACATCCACTAGATTTTAAATTGACCACTACAGAAACTCACTGTTAGGCTAAATAACATAATTAATATTTCCTCCAATGCCAAACATAGTCCTTTTGGCATGTCAGACATTTAATTTATTTTTTTAAATTTTTTATTTCTATAGGCTTTTGGGGAACAGGTGGTATTTGGTTACATGAGCAGGTTCTTCAGTGGTGATTTGTGAGATTTTGGTGTTCCCATAACCCGAGTAGTATACACTGAACCCAATTTGTAGTCTTTTGTCCCTCACCTCCCTCCCATCCTTTTCCTGGAGTTCCCAAATCACATTGTATAATTCTTATGTTTTTGCATCCTCATAGCTTAGTTCTCAGTTATGAGTGAGAACATAGGATGTTTGGTTTTCCATTCCTGAGTTACTTCACTTCAAATAATAGTCTCCAGTTCCATCCAGGTTGCTGCAAATGCCATTAATTCATTCCTTTTTATGACTGAGTAGTATTCTATTGTGTATATGTACGTGTGTGTGTGTGTGTGTGTGTGTGTGTGTGTGTATCCCAAAATTTTTTCATCCACTCATTGATTGATAGGCATTCGGGCTGGTTCCATATTTTTGCAATTGCAAATTGTGCTGCTATAAACATACATGTGCAAGTATCTTTTACATGTAATGACTTCTTTTCCTCTGAGTAGATACCCAGTGGTGGGATTGCTGGATCAAATGATAGTTGTACTTTTAGTTCTTTAAGGAATCTCCACACAGTTTTCCATAGTCTGGGGTAAATACCCAAGATTCATTGTCTCATGACCATGGAAAACTGGGATGCAGACACAAAGAGTGAGGCTCAGAGAAGAAGTTTAATAAGCAAAAGAAAGAGAAGAGCTCTCTCTGCTGCAGAGAGAGAAGTACTAGAGAAATGGGTTGCCAATTCGAGGGTGAAATGCAGGTTTTATAAATGCTTGAGGAGGCGGTGTCTGATTTACATAGGGCACAAAAGATTGGTCAGACCAGGCATGCCATTTGCATAGTGTGCAAAAAGCTGGCCATCCCCACCCTAATTTTTTATTATGCAGATGGCTTCTCTGCCTGACAAGCACAATGTTGCCTGTTCCTTTACTGCACACGTGGTGACAAAGAAAAGGGAAGATGGAGCCTCCATATCGAACATGCCTGGCCATCAGGTAGCTCTTTTCTGTTAGCACAGCTGCTGGCATTCACCCGTGCAAGCTTCCAGCTTGCTTATCTATGTTTGCAGCTCGATTTTTCAGACTGCTCTTTGATAGAAAATAAATGATTCTGGAGCTACTTTTTTGTTAAAAGGGAAATTCCACTAAGGACTTTTTTACCCTCACTCTCTGCCTAAATAATTTCTACCTCCTGTATCAGTTGTACTATTTACATTCCCACCAGCAGTGTAGAAGTGTTCCCTTTTCACCACAACCACACAAACATCTATTATTTTTTGTTTTTGATTGTGGCCATTCTTGCAGGAGTAAGGTGGTATCACATTGTGTTTTTGATTTGCATTCTGCTGATCATTAGTGATGTTGAGCATTTTTTATATGTTCATTTGTCATTTGTATATCTTCTTTTGAGAATTGTCTACTCATGCCCTTAGCCCACTTTTTGAAGGGATTGTTTTTTTTCTTGCTAATTTGTCTGAGTTCATTGTAGATTCTGGATATTAATCCTTTGTCAAATGTGTAGATTGTGAAGATTTTCTCCCACTCTGTGGGTTGTCTATTTACTCTGCTGGCTGTTCCTTTTGCTGTGCAAAGCTCTTTAGTTTAATTAAGTCCCACCTATATGTCTTTGTTTTTGTTGCATTTGCTTTTAGGCTCTTGGTCATGAAGTCTTTGCCTAAGCCAATATGTAGAAGGATTTTTTGGATATTATCTTCTAGAATTCTTATAGTTTCAGGTCTTAGATGTAAGTTCTTAATCCATTTTGAGTTGATTTTTGTATAAGAGATGAGGGTCCAGTTTTACTCTCCTACTGTGGCTTGCCGATTATCCCCAGCACCATTTGTTGAATAGGGTGTCCTTTCTCCACTTTATGTTTCTGTTTGCTTTGTCAAAGATCAGTTGGCTTTAATTATTTGGCTTTATTTCTGAGTTCTCTATTCTGTTCTATTGGTATAGGTGTCTATTTTTATACCAGTATCATGCTGTTTTGGTGACTATGTATAGTATAGTATATTGTACTTATAGTATAGTTCATAGTTGGGTAATGTGATACCTCCAGATTTGTTCTTTTTGCTTAGTCTTGCTTTGACTATGTGGGTTGTTTTTGGTTCCAAAACAAATTTAGGACTGTTGTTTCTAGTTCTGTGATGAATGATTGTAGTATTTTGATGGGAATTGCACTGAATTTGTAGATTGTTTTTGGGAGTATGGTCATTTTCACAATATTGATCTTATCCATCCATGAGCATGGGATGTGTTTCCATTTGTTTATGTCATCTATGATTTCTTTCAGCAGTATTTAGTAGTTTTCCTTGTAGAGGTCTTTCACCTCCTGGGTTAGGTATATTCCCAAGTTTTTTTTTTGTTTTTTGTTTTTTGTTTTTTTTTGGCAGCTATTGTAAAAGGGGTTGAGTTATTGATTTGATTCTCAGGTTGGTTGCTGTTGGTGTCTAGCAGAGCTACTGATTTGTGTACATTAATTTTGTATCCTGAAACTTTGCTGAATTCATTTATGAGTTCTAGGAGCTTTTTGGAGGAGTCTTTAGGGTTTTCTAGATACACAATCCTATCATCAGCAAACAGCAACAGTTTGACTTCCTCTTAATCTATTTGGATGCCCTTTATTTTTTTCTCTTCTCTAATTGCAATGGCTAGAACTTCTAGTACTGTGTTGATTAGAAGTGGTGAGAAGCCGGGTGTGGTGGCTCACGCCTGTAATCCCAGCACTTTGGGAGGCCGAGGCGGGCGGATCACGAGGTCAGGAGATCAAGACCATCCTGGCGAACACGGTGAAACCCCGTCTCTACTAAAAATACAAAAAATTAGCTGGGCGTGGTGGTGGACGCCTGTAGTCCCAGCTACTCGGGAGGCTGAGGCAGGAGAATGGCATGAACCCGGGAGGTGGGGCTTGCAGTGAGCCGAGACTGCGCCACTGCACTCCAGCCTGGTGCCTGGGTGACAGAGCGAGACTCTGTCTCAAAAAAAAAAAAAAAAAAAAAAAAGAAGTGGTGAGAGTAGGCATCCTTGTCTTGTTTCAGGTCTCAGAGGGAATGCTTTCAACTTTTCCCTGTTCAGTATTATTTTGGCTGTGGGTTTGTCATAGATGGCTTTCATTACCTTAAGCTATGTCCCTTCTATGCCAGTTTTGCTGGGGGTTCTAACCATTAATGGATGCTAGATTTTGTCAAACGTGTTTTCTGCACATATTGAGATGATCGTGTGCTTTTTGTTTTTAATTCTGTTTATGTGGCATATCACATTTATTGACTTGCATATGTTAAACCATCCCTGCATCCTGGTATGAAACCCACTTCATCATGGTGGATTATCTTTTTGATATGTTGTTAATATCTATGGCTAAGAGACCTGAAGACGGTTCACATCAAATTACTCTGTGCACAACCTCCCCTCCGAGTACCAGCCCAGAGCCTGGTAGCCCTGCCGTGTGGCTAGATCCAGAAGAGAAATAGGAACCACTACAGTTCAGCTCTCAGGAAGCCACATCTCTAGGAAAAGGGGGAGCATACTACATCAAGGTAGCACCCTGTGGGACAAAAGAATCTGAACAGCAGCCTTGAGCCCCAGATCTTCCCTCTGACATAGCCTACCCAAAATGAGAAGAAACCAGAAAAATGATTCTGGTAATATGACAAAACAAGATTCTTTAACAAATCCCCAAATCACACTAGCTCACCAGCAATGGATCCAGACCAAGAAGTAATCCCTGAATTGCCAGTAAAAGAATTCAGAAGGTTGATTATCAGCTAATCAAGGAGGCACCAGAGAAAGGTGAAGCCCAACCTAAGGAAATAAAAAAAAAATGGTACAAGATATGAGGGGAGAAATCTTCAGTGAAATAGGTAGCGTAAACAAAAGACTATCACAACTTCAGGAAACAAAGGACACACTTAGAGAAATGCAAAATGTACTGGAAAGTCTCAGCAATAGAATTGAACAAGCCAAAGAAAGAAATTCAGAGCTCGAAGACAAGTTTTCAAAATAACCCACATCAACAAAGACAAAGAAAAAAGAATAAATAAAAATGAACAAAGCCTCCAAGAAGTTTGGGAGTATGTTAAATGACTGAACATAAGAATAATTGATGTTCCTAAGAAGAGAAATCTAAAAGCTTGGAAAACATATTTGGGGAAATAATCGAGGAAAACTTCCCCAGCCTTTCTAGAGATCTAGATATCCAAATACAAGAAGGTCAAAGAATACCTGAGAAATTCATTGTAAAAAGATAATCACCCAGGCACATAGTCATCAAGTTATCTAAAGTCAAGATGAAGGAAAGAAACTTAAGACCCATGAGGCAAAGACACCAGGTAATGTATGAAGGAAAACCTATAAGATTAACAGCAGGTATCTCAGCAGAAATGCCACAAACTAGAAGGGATATGAACCATACCTTCAGCCTCCTTAAAACAATTATCAGCCAGGAATTTAGTAGTCAGTGAAACTAAGCTTCATAAATGAAGAAAAGATGCAGTCTTTTTTAGACAAACAAATTCTGAGAGAATTTGACACTATGAAGCAAGCACTACAAGAACTGCTAAAAGGAGCTCTACATCTTGAAACAAATCCTGGAAACACATTACAACAGAACCTCTTTAAAGCATGAATCTCACAGACCTCTACAACCAAAATACAATAAACAAATTTTTTAAAAACCCAAGGTATTCAAGCAACAAACAGCACAATGAGTGGGACAGGACCTCATATCTAAATACTAACATTGAATGTAAATGGCCTAAATGCTCCACTTCAAAGATACAGAATTGAAGAATGGATAAGAATTCACCAACCAACTATCTGCTGCCTTCAAAAGACTCACCTAACACATAAGGACTCACATAAACTTAAGGTAAAAGGATAGAAAAAGACATTCCATGCAAATGGACACCAAAAGCAAGCAGGAATAGCTATTCTTATATCAGACAAAACAACCTATAATGAAACAGCAGCTTAAAAAGACAAAGAGGAATATTATATAATGATAAAAGGCCTTGTCCAACAGCAAAATATCACAATCCTCAATATATATGCACTTATCACTGGCACTCCCAAATTTATAAAACAATTACTACTAGACATAAGAAATGAGATAGACAGCAACACAATAATAGTGGGGGACTTCAATACTCCACTGACAGCACTAGACAGGTCATCAAGACAGAAAGTCAACAAGAAACAATGGACTTAAAGTATACCCTAGAACAAATGGACTTCATAGATATTTACAGAAAATTCTACCCAACAATCACAGAATATACATTCTATGCACCAGCACATGGAATATTCTCCAAGATAGACCATATGATAGGCCACAAAACAAGTCTCAATAAATTTAAGAAAATTGAAATTATATCAAGTACTCTCTCAGATCTCAGTGGAAGAAAATTGGAAACCAACTACAAAAGGAACCTTCAAAACCATACAAACACATGGAAATTAAACAGCATGTTCCTGAATGATCGTTGGTTCAACAATGAAATCAAGATGAAAATTTAAAAGTTCTTTGTACTGAACAATAATAGTGACACAACCTATCAAAACCTCTGGGACACAGCAAAGATGGTGTTAAGAGGAAAGTTCATAACCTTAAATGCCTTCATCAAAAAGTCTGAAAGAACACAAAATAGACAGTCTAAGGTCACACCACAAGGAACTAGAGAAACAAGAACAAACCAAACGCAAGCCCAGCAGAAGAAATTAAGTAACCAAGATCAGAGCAGAACTAAATAAAATTGAAACAAACAAACAAAAAAAAAATAAAGAAGATAAATAAAACCAAAAGGTGGTAACCATTAGCAAGATCATTAGCAAGATTAACCAAGAAAAGAAGATCCAAATAAGCTCAATTAGAAATGAAATGGAAGATATTACAACTGACACCACAGAAATACAAATGATAATTAAAGGCTACTGTGAACACCTTTATGCACATAAACTAGAAAACCAAGAGGAGATGGATAAATTCCTAGAAATATACAATCCTCCTAGCTTAAATCAGGAGGAGTTAGAAACCCTGAACAGACCAATAACAAACAGAGGTTAAAATTGTAATTTAAAAATTACCAACAAAATAAGTCCAAGACAAGACAGATTCACAGCTGAATTCTACCAGAGATTTAAAGAAGAATTGGTACCAATCATAATGACACTATTTCACAAGACAGAGAAAGAGGGAACCCTCCCTAAATCAT
The DNA here is from genome assembly GCF_028858775.2 of Pan troglodytes. Classification (NCBI taxonomy): domain Eukaryota; kingdom Metazoa; phylum Chordata; class Mammalia; order Primates; family Hominidae; genus Pan; species Pan troglodytes. The sequence continues at coordinate 88,776,337 of NC_072408.2, forward strand.
TCTATGAAGCCAGTATCACCCTAATACCAAAACCAGGACAGGACATAACAAAAAAAGAAAACTACAGACCAATATCCCTGATGAACATAAATGCAAAAATTCTTAACATAATTTATGTTTTCACTTTAGTTAAATCACACCTATTCTTAAGGAAACCAACTGTAATATAATTTAGTCTGAAAATGATTAAGAAAAATATAAAAATCTACATAGTTTTTGATGAAAATCAATATATTACAGTACAAGTTGTTAAATTTGTCAAAATGGTTATTATGTTTCTTAAGTAAATATGCAAATATAATAGAAAAAAAATCCTGATCATGACTGCATCAGTCAGGGTTCCATAGATGTATGGTAAGTAATCAGTTTTCTCATTGAAGGAGTCAACTAAGCAAGTCCAATAGCCATTGATCAGGTTATCTAACAGAAGCTGAAACTCATAGGTGTGGACTGAAGCTGATGCCCATAGGCAGAATTTCTTCTTATTGACTAAAACATTCTGAGGCAGTAATTAAGTACATGATCACACAGAACCTCACCCTCTATAGATATTTGATTAGGGATATTCAATAGCATTATTTTGCATGTTTCTTTTACCACATTATGCCATGAAGTGCTGGTGTCCTTTTTAGCACTGAAAACTGAATCTTTAGTTACTTTCAGTCTAATTAGATTAAAGAACTAATTCAGAAGTTTCATGCTTAAGAATCTATTTAGATTAAAGAACTAATTCAGAAGATTCATGCTTAAGAATCTGTTCTTTTGGAACCACTTTCAGCATGAACATCTTTATTGCTGCTGTAACAAATTATCACAAACTAGTGGCTGAAAACAATACACATTGTGTTACACCCTACAGGTGTGTAGGTCAGAAATTGGTATTACTGGGCTAAAATCAAGGTGTCAGCAGAGATGTGTTCCTTGTCCTGCCATATACTCTAGGGGAGAATCTATTTCCTGGCTCATTCAGATGTTGCCAGTTTCAGTTCCATATGACTGTAAAACTACAGTCTCTTTTTCCTTGCTAGCTGTGTTGGCTAGAGGCTCTTCTTAACTCTTAGAGATTTCTCTTAGGTTCTTGAATGTAGACACCTACATCTCAGGACCAGTAAGTAACAGGACATTGAATCCACTTTATGCTACTATTTCTTTGCCTCACTCCCTGTCTTCCTCTTTTGCTTTCTAAGATTACCATTATTAATAGATTTCTTTCTTTCTTTTTTTTTTTTTTTTGTGAGCAACAAGGCTGTTTATTTCACCTGGGTGCAGGCGGGCTGAGTCTGAAAAGAGAGTCAGAAAAAGGAGATAGGCATGGGGCTGTTTTATAAGATTTGGGTAGGTAAAGGAAAATTACAGTCAAAGGGGGGTTGTTCTCTGGCGGGCAGGAGTGGAGGTCACAAGGTGCTCAGTAGGGGAGCTTTTGAGCCAGGATGAGCCAGGAGAAGGAATTTCACAAGATAATGTCATCAGTTAAGGCAGGAACAGGCCATTTTCACTTCTTTTGTGGTGGAATGTCATCGGTTAAGGCAGGAACCGGCCATCTGGATGTGTATGTGCAGGTCACAGGGGATATGATGGCTTAGCTTGGGCTCAGAGGCCTGACATTCCTGTCTTCTTATATTAATAAGAAAAATAAAATGAAATAGTGGTAAAGTTTTGGGATGGTGAAAATTTTTGGTGGTGGTATGGAGAGATAATGGGTGATGTTTCTCAGGGCTGCTTCAAGTGGGATTAGGGGCAGCGTGGGAACCTAGAGTGGGAGAGATTAAGCTGAAGGAAGATTTTGTGGTAAGGGGCGATAATATGGGGTTGTTAGAAGAAACATTTGTCATTTAGAATTATTGGTGATGGCCTGGATATGGTTTTGTATGAATTGAAAAACTAAATGGAATAAGAGAAGGAGAAAAACAGGTATTAAAGGTCTAAGAATTGGGAAGACCAAGGACATCTAATTAGAGAGTGCCTAAGGAGATTCAGCATAGTCCTGCCAGCAAGGATGATTTATTTACTTTAAGAGTTAAGAGTGGCAGTTTTGGGATAGCACCAGGAGATATCAGCTGTGATGGCTTGGAGAAACAGTGTAAACCGGCAGTGTAAACAAGAGCAGGCTCTTGGTATTCAGTGAAACCTTTATATCCCTTAGGGTCCTCAGTCTTCAGGAAAGGTAGAATGGACTAATGGTCTTTTAAAAACACACCTCACCAAGCTCAGCCACCAACTTAAAAAGGACTGGACAATACTTCTACCACTTTCCCTTCTCAGAATTCAGGCCTTTCCTCAGAATGCTACAGGGTACAGCCCATTTGAGCTTCTGTATGGATGCTCCTTTTTATTAGGCCCCAGTCTCATTCCAGACACCAGACCAACTTGGACTGTGCCCCAAAAAACTTGTCATCCCTACTATCTTCTGTCTAGTCATACTCCTATTCACCGTTCTCAACTACTAATAGATTTCATTTTTAAAGAATCATTTTAGATTTACAGAGAAATTAGACAGCACAGGAACTTCCCATGTAAGTTCTGCCCCCACATCTTCCCTGTCTACAGTCTCCCTTATTATGAACATCTTATGTTAGTATGGCCCATGTGGTATAATTAATAGACCTAAACTGACACCTTATTATTAACTAAAGTCCATAGGTTATTCAGGTTTTCTTAGATTTCCCATTCCAGGATTCTATACAGGTTACCACAATAGATTTAATTGTCACATCTCCTTAGGCTCCTGTTGGCTGTGACAGTTTCTCAGACATTCCTTATTTTTGATGACCTTGATAAGTTCAGGGAGTTTTGGTTAGATGCATTGTAAGATGCTCTTCTATCGGAATTTGTCTGACATTTTTCTTGGGATTTTACTGGTATTGTGGGTTTTAGCGGGGAATACCACAGTGATAACCTACCATTTTTAATTACATCATAACAAGAAAATATGCTATCAACATGATTTATGGCTATTCATCTTAACCTTGATCTTGTGGCTGAGGCTGCACTTGTTAGATGCTTCCACTGTAAGTTACTCTTTTCCTCCTTTTCTCATACCTTAGTATTTGGTATTAAACCTCCCATGTGCAGCCTATACATAATGAGTAGGGAGTTGTTGTCCCCCCTTAAGACTGAAGTATCTACATAATTAATTTGCAATTCTTTGCCATGGAAGATTTGTCTTCTCTTCCTCACTTATGAATTTATTAATCATTATTTTTTGTCAATATGAACTCATATTTATTTTATACTGTGAGTTACAATCTAATAATACTTTATTTTGCTTCTCAAATTTCTGCAGTTTGGGCTGGATCTTATGTAATATAAACAAAAATCTTTATTTGCTTAATAATTTTGTTATTTAATTTATTCTTGAATTTATTATGTAAGGAATAAGGATTTTAAAAATATTTATTTTGAACTTAATATCAAGGAACTCAAAAGTAAATAAAATGTAGGAAACAACTTATTGATAAGTCAGTTAAAGACCAATAACAAATGTTACAGCAGTAAAAACACTTATTATAGCCTCAATCATTCTGGAACTCACTTTTAAAATCCTTTAAAGTTATGGCATTATAAATTGATGTTTAAGGTGTCCTAATATTGATATCAAGAATTTATGTCCTTCATTTGATCCTGACTACTACTTTGCAAAAGACAGTATCATCTTATTTAGATTTAGATCATTTGGTAGCCTTAAGAAATTATCTGACAATACCAACAAATACAAAAGCAAATATCATTGATAAATTGATTTGAGATGTGAAGAAACATTTTCTTACATCTATTTTACATAAATCATTGCTATAGGCACACTGCATTTTAAAAAAACAAGGTGATAGTGTAACTTAAACAGAGTTCAAAAGCTAGTAAAAACAATAAAATATATCCCACAAAACAATCAAATAGACAAAATATAGGTGCCAAAGGGAGATGTGACCAAAATACTTTGAGAAAAAAAGAGACGAATATGAAGGGTCAAAAATGAGGAAGAAAGAGTGTTGGAATTTAAGAGTATTGACTCCTAATTCTATTCCCACTACCTTCTCCTATTAAGCATAATTTGACGTCAAGACCATCCAGTTATTTAAGAAGCAGGCTGCTACAATTATGTTGATTGCAGGGCAACCAGGTAAATGAACTTTCATGTTTTTCAATTCATGGTCCTTACAGTCAGCCAGTATAAGAGAAGTGCATTCTCTACATACTTAATCCAATTAGAGCCTAATCATATATCTTGTGTGCAATGTTTCTAAAGAGATACAACAACAAATTCTCCTCTGCTCCAGACACAATATATATGTGACACATCACAGCACTGCAAACTCAGGGACTCCAGATGGTGTTACCACAACATTTGAAGACTGAATTACCAAAGTATGTAAACCAAAATAGACCACTAATAGGAGCAACATATACAATCAGTCAAAGTGCACAAAACAACATAAGGAATCACTACTCAAAAAGGGAAAACATTTAACAAACGTCAGAGATGAGAAAGTATATGGGATAAGTGTAAATACCATCCATTACACTGATAACTCCAACATCTAAGTCTCCAGTCCCAATCTTTTACACAAATCTACACCCCTACAGGACAACTCTACTTGGCTGCCAGCGAGGCATTTCAAATTTAACATGTTCCAGACAGCATTCTTGATTACCCATGGAATCTCCTGACCCTGAATTTTCCATATCAGAAAATGATGGTATCATTCACTAAGTAGGTTTGGTCAGAAAACTAGAAGTAATCCTCCATTCTTCTCTTTTAATTATATCCTAAAACTAGATCTCAATCAATTAGCAAGTTTTATCAACCTCTATTTAAAATATATCACAAATCTTATCTCTGACCACCTCCACCTTTACTACCCCATTGCAGCCAATATGATCTCTAAATAGCACTACTATAATCATCTTCTAATGGTTTCCCATGTTTCCACTCATGTTCCACTCTGTAATTGGTTTTAAATGGCATTCTGAGCCATCTGTTCAAAACATGAGTCAGATCATGACACTTCTCTGCTCAAGTCCTGCAATGTCTTTTAATCACACATAAAACAAAAATCGAGATTTTACATTCATAGCTGGAACAAAACTAAATCACCTATTATTTCCAAGGATTCTTCTGCAAACTAAACTCTGTGTGGTTTGTACAGTTGATCTCACCAAACACTGGATATGTGTGTGCCTTGATCTTGGACTTCCCAGACCCTAGAACCCGAGAAATACTTTTCTGTTGTTTAAGCCTTCCAGTCTATGATAATGTGTTATAGCAGTCCAAACTGATTATTGACCAGCACTTAGTCACACAGCTACATCAACTGCAGAGAAAGCTGGGAATGTAGCCTGTATATACAACCACATGGCCAGCTAGAACCTGTAAGCTTGAATATTAAAGAATGAGGTAATGAAGAGATATTGTTGGGCTTCTAGTATTTGTCATAAGTTCTGTGCCATATCTTCCTACTACTTAGTAAACTATTGTGTTTTTATTCACTTATTTTCAATGTATTCAATATATCAAAAAATTACTTCTTTCTTTGTCACACCCCTCCAATTTACTATTTCCTTAATGGTCAGATTTGATATAGGTATTAGAAAACACTTAGATTAAATTAACTTCTATTATATAATGTAAAGATAATGAATACTACATATTCAAGGACTATGTGTTATATTAGGCAATCCTCACATTTCTGTAAGGAACTGCCTGAGACTATGTAATTTATAAGAAAAAAGTTTAATTGGCTCATGGTTCTGCAGGCTATACAGGAAGCATAGCAGCATCTGCTTTTGCGGAGGCTTCAGGAAGCTTCCAATCATGGCACAAGATGAAAGGAGAGTAGGAACATCACATGGCAAAAGCAGGAGAAAGAGAGAGACGGTGGGGTGGGAGATGCCACACTAATTTAAACCACTAGATCTCATGTGAAGTCAGAGAGAGACTCACTTATCACCAAGAGCATGGTTCAAGCCATTCCTGAGGGATGTGCCCCCAAGATTCAAACACCTTTCACCAAGCTCCACCTCCAACAGTGGAGGTTGCATTTCACCATGAGATTTGGGTGGGGATAAATATCCAAATTATATCACATATTATATTACATTTTAAAGAACATTTTCATTTAAAATTCTATTTAATTGGAGCATACTGAAGATTCTAACACCAAATATGGAAGAAATAGAAAGATACAAATTAACCATAAAGGAACTTAGTTTGATTTTCCAAATCCATGCTTCCCATTATCATGATCAGGAATTTTACTTCTATGAATGGGCAAAGAATCTGTATGTCATGACTTTTTTATTTCTCTGTCTTTCACAATCTGGGACTGAATGTTATTTTGGAATAAACCATTCTGTCTTGGAAACCATTATCTATACTTTGTGAGTAATAAACATGAAGGCAAGGAACATAGTAATTGCTATATAAAAATTATTTCATAAAAAGTATTTACAGTCAATTGATCTTTGACAAAAGAACACCCAATGGGGAAAGGATAATACTTTCAATTAATTGATCTGGAAAAACTAGATATCACCTCATATGTTTAGGCTTTGTGTCCCAACCCAAATCTCATACTGAATTATAATCCCCATAATCCCCACATGTCAAGGGAGAGATCAGGTGGAGGTAATTGGATCATTGGGGTGGTTTCCCCCATGCTGTTCTCATAATAGTGAGTAAGTTCTCATGAGATCTGATGGTTTTATGTGTTTGGTAGATTCTCCTTCATTCATTCTCCTTCCTGTCACCTTGTGAAGAGGGTGCCTTGCTTCCCCTTTGCTTTCTGCCATGATTGTAAGTTTCCTGAGGCCTCCTCAGGCATGCTGAACTGTGAGTCAATTAAACCTCTTTCCCTTAAAATTACCTAGCTTCAGGCAGTTTTTTAATAGCAGTCTGAGAATAAACTAATACATCCACATAAAGAAGAATAAAATTGAAACCTTATCTCACCCTACCTACACAACTTAACATGGATTAAAGACTTAAATATTAAGACCTGAAATTGTAAAAATGCTAGGAAAAAAAAAACTGAGGAAAGCTTCTTGACCTTGATCTGGGCAATAATTTTTTCAGCTATGACCTCAAGAGAATAGGCAATGAAACAAAAATAGACAAATGGCATTACATCAAACTACAAAGCTTCTGCACCACAAATAAAACAATTAACAGAGCAAAAAGACAACACATGAGGGGGAAAATATATGCAAACCATACATCTGATAAGGGGGTGATTTCCAAAATATGTAAAAACTCAAACAACTTAATAGCAATAAAGCAAATTAAACTTGACTTTTTTAAAATGGGCAACACACCTAAACACACATTTCTCAAAACAAGATACACAATTGGCCAGCAGGTGTAGGAAAAAATGCCCAACATTACTAATCATCAGGAAAATGCAAATAAAAACCACAGTGAGATATCACTTCACACCTTTTAGAATGAATGCTATAAAAAGGCAAGAGATAAGAAGGATAGAGAGAAAAGGGAACCCTTGTACACTGTTGATGAAGTGTAAATTAGTACAGCCATTATGGAAAACAGTACGAAGTTTCCTCAGCTAGCCATAGAACTACCAGATGATCCAGCAATTCCACTTCTGGATATATATATTTAAAGGATATGATATCAGTATTTCAAAGAGCTATCTACACTTCCATGTTCATTGCAGCATTGTTCACAACAGACAATATAATGGAATTGGCCTAAGTGTTCACTGATAGATGAAGAGATAAAATGTGGCATATATAAACAATGGAATACTAATCAGACTTGAAAAATAAGGAAATCCTGTAATTTGTGACACAGGGATGGACCGGAAGGACATTATGCTAAGTGAAATAAGCTAGGTACAGGAAGATAAATATTTAATGATCTCACTTCTGTGTGAAATCTAAAAAACTTGAACCATTAGAAGCAGGGAGTATAATGGTGGTTGTCAGGAGCTAGGGTTTAAAGGGAAATAGGGAGATGTTGATCAAAGAATACAAAGTTTCATTGAGGCATGATGAATAAATTATGGAGATCTATCATACATCTACAAAAGCCCCACATTATATTTAATGTTAAGAAACTCAAAGCTTTCCCACTAAGATTAGGAACAAGAAAAGGATATTTCCTATCCTTGCTTTTCAACATCGTACTGTAAGCACTACATGCTTCCACTGCTTTTCAACATTGTACTCTAAGTTCTAGCCAAAATAATAAGACAAGAAAAGGAAATAAATGTATACAGATTGGGAAGGAAAAAAATAAAACAGTTTTTATTCACAGATGATATAATTGTCCACGTAGAAAATCCAAAAGCTTAAATAAAATAAAAACCTTCTGGAACTAAAAATTAATTATAGCATGTTTGCAGAATACAAAAAGATTAATCACTTTCCTATACAGAGTCAGCCTTCTACATCTGCTAGTTCCACATCTATGGGTTTAACCAATTATAGACAAAAATACTTGAAGAAAATGGATTGCTGTGTCTGTACTGAACATGTACAGGTTTTTTTCCTTGTCACTATTCTCTAAAAAATATAACAACTGTTTACACAGCATTTTCGTTGTATTAGGTATTATAAGTAATCTTGAGAGTATTTAAAGTATATGAGAAGATATGCACAGGTTATATGCAAATAGTACAGCATTTTATATGAGACTTAAATATTCAAGGATTTTGGTATCCATGAGGAATTCTGTAACCAATCCCCCACCAATACTGATGGCTGTATTAGCAATAACATGTGAAATTTGAAATTAAAAACAAAAACCATTTAATTAACACCCCTCAAAATGCAAGTTAGATGTAAATCTAACAAAATATGTACAAGATCTATATGAAGATAATCACAAAACACTAATGAAAAAAGTCAAAGAACTAAATGGAGAGATATTACATATTCATGGACTTAAAGATTAGATACTGTAAAGCTGCCTGGTTTTTCCTTGATTTATAGATTCAATGCAATCCTAATCAAATTCCCAGGAAGTTATTTTGTGGCTACCAATGAACTGATTCTAAAGCTTATATGGAGAGACACAAGACCCAGAATAGCCACACAATATTGAAGGAGAAGAACAAAGTTAGAGGACTGACATTACCTGACGTTAAGCCTTATTATAAAACCACAGTAATCAAGATAGTGTGATATTGGTGAAAGTATAGACAAATAGATTAACAAAGCACAATAGAGAGCCCAGAAATAGACTTATGCAAATAGTCAACTGATCTTTCACAAAAGAGCAAATGCATCACGATGGAGAAAATATAATGTTTTCAATAAACAACTGAATATACATACACAAAAAATGAATCTATACACAAAACAATTAACTCAAATGGATCACAGAACTAAATGTAAAATCCAAAAACTCCTAGAAGAGATCATTGAAGAAAATCTAAATGACCACGTGTTTGGTGATAAACTTTTACATACAACGCTGAAGTTATAAACCATAAAAGACAAAAGGTGATAAGCAGCACTTCATTAGTAGTAGCAAGACACTTTTGAGAGAATGAAAAGATAAGCCACGGATAGGAAGAACGTATTTGCAAAAGACATATCTGATAAAGGACTGTTATCTAACATATATGAAGAATTCTTGAAACTTAAAAATAAGAAAACAGACAACCAGGTTAAAAAATGGTCCAAAGCCCTTAACAGAAACTTCACTAAAGAACATATGCAGTCGGAAGATAAGCATATGAAAAGATGCTCCACATCATATATAATCAGAAAATGCAAATTAGAACAACAATGAAATACCACAATATACCTTTTAAAATGGCAGAAATCCAGAACACTGACAATACCAAATGCTGGTGAGGATGTGGAGCAATCATAACTCTTATTTATTTCTGGTGGGAAAGAAAAATGGTTCCAAAATAAACTTTGGAAGATGGTTTGGTTGTTTCTCTACAAAACTAAACATACTTTTACCAAACCATCCAGCAATCACTCTTTTGTATTTACCCAAAACAGCTGAAAACTTATTTACATAAAAATCTACACACAACTATTTATAGCTGCTTTATTCATAGTTGCCAAAACCTGGAAGCAAACAAAATGTCCTTCAGTAGGTAAATGGATAAACAAAATGTTACATCTAGACAATGGTATATTTTTAGTGCTAAAAAGAAGTAAAATACCAAGCCATGAAAAGACATGGCATAAATTTAAGTGCCTATTACTAAGTGAAAGAAGCCAATATGAAAAGACTACATACTGTCTGAATCTGCGTAGATGACATTCATATATATATATATATACATATATATATTATACTTTAAGTTCTAGGGTACATATGCACAACGTGCATGTTTGTTACATATGTACACATGTGCCATGTTGGTGTGCTGCACCCATTAACTCGTCATTTACATTAGGTATATCTCCTAATGCTATCCCTCCCCCCTCCCCCCACCCCACAACAGGCCCCAGTGTGTGATGTTCCCCTTCCTGTGTCCAAGTGTTCTCATTGTTAAATTCGCACCTATGAATGAGAACATGCGGTGTTTGGTTTTTTGTCCTTGCAGTAGTTTGCTGAGAATGATGGTTTGCAGCTTCATCCATGTTCCTCCAAAGGACATGAACTCATCATTTTTTATGGCTGCATAGTATTTCATGGTGTATATGTGCCACATTTTCTTAATCCAGTCTATCATTGATGGACATCTGGGCTGCTTCCAAGTCTTTGCTATTGTGAATAGTGCCGCAATAAACATACATGTGCATGTGTCTTTATAGCAGCATGATTTATAGTCCTTTGGGTATATACCCAGTAATGGGATGGCTGGGTCAAATGGCGTTTCTGGTTCCAGATCCCTGAGGAATCGCCACACTGACTTCCACAATGGTTGAACTAGTTTACAGTCCACCAACAGTGTAAAAGTGTTCCTATTTCTTCACATCCTCTCCAGCACCTGTTGTCTCCTGACTTTTTAATGATCACCATTCTAACTGGTGTGAGATGGTATCTCATTGTGGTTTTGATTTGCATTTCTCTGATGGCCAGTGATGATGAGCATTTTTTCACGTGTCTGTTAGCTGCATAAATGTCTTCTTTTGAGAAGTGTCTCTTCATATCCTTTGCCCACTTGTTGATGGGGTTGTTTTTTTCTTGCAAATTTGTTTGAGTTCTTTGTAGATTCTGGATTATTAGCCCTTTGTCAGATGAGTAGATTGCAAAAATTTTCTCCAATTCTGTAGGTTGCCTGTTCACTCTGATGGTAGTTTCTTTTGCTGTGTAGAAGCTCTTTAGTTTAATTAGATCCCATTTGTCAATTTTGGCTTTTGTTGCCATTGCTTTTGCTGTTTTAAACATGAAGTCCTTGCCCATGCCTATGTCCTGAATGGTATTGCCTAGATTTTCTTCTAGGGTTTTTATGGTTTTAGGTCTAACATTTAAGTCTTTAATCCATCTTGAAGTAATTTTTGTTTAAGGTGTAAGGAAGGGATCCAGTTTCAGCTTTCTACATATGGCTAGCCAGTTTTCCCAGCACCATTTGTTAAATAGGGAATCCTTTCCCCATTTTTTGTTTTTGTCAGGTTTGTCAAAGATCAGATAGCTGTAGATGTGTGGTATTATTTCTGAGGGCTCTGTTCTGTTCCATTGGCCTATATCTCTGTTTTGATATCAGTACCATGCTGTTTTAGTTACTGTAGCCTTGTAGTATAATTTGAAGTCAGGTAGCGTGATGCCTCCAGCTTTGTTCTTTTGGCTTAAGATTGACTTGTCTGCCCAGATGACATTCTATAGAAGTCAAACTATGGAGACACTAAAAAGAACATTGGTTACCAGGAGTTAGTGGGAAGGGAGGGATACATAGAACAGAGAGGGTTTTCAGGGCAGTGAAACTACTCTGTATCATAATAATGAATACATATCAACATAAATTGATCCACAGCCATAAAATATATAACACCAAGAGCGAACTCTAGAGTAGACTATGCACCTTGGGTAATAATGACATGTCAACATAAGTTCACCAGTTGTAATAAGTGTACCACTCCGATGGGTGATCTTAATAATAGGTGAGGCTACGTATGTGTCAGGGCAGATGGGGATATGGAACATTGTTGTACCTTCTGCTTAATACTCCTGTGAACCTAAAACTACTGTAAAAAACAAAGTCTATTTTCATAAAAAGTTATGAACTCACAAAAGGTGGATGAATATAAAAACAATTATGCAGCTTAAGAAGCCAGACCACCCCCTGCCATAGTGTTAATATCTTCTTGTTTACTGATTCCATTTGTTTCAACTTCTAGAAGACATAAAATAATCTCTAATGGGAGAAATAAGATCAGTATTTGCTTATTGATGAAGAAAGACGATGGAGGAGCAGATGAGACAGATTATAAAGAAGCACAGAGAAATAATTAGAGTTGATAGATGTGTTCATTATCCTGATTGTGGTGATAATTCTTTAGCGATATACATATGTCAACACTTATTAAATTTTACACTTTAAATATGTGAAAGACATATTGTGCTTTAATAATATCTGAAAAAGATGTTTTAATACATTTTTAAAAGCAGACTCAATAGTATCATTGGATTTTAATATGAAAGAAAAAAGGTGAAAGTTACCATCATAGAACAGTTCATAATATCATGGAGACTTATGAACATGTCTTGAATATGAATGCCGTCTGTCATTTGTGTGTTAGAGGGAAACAACTGTTTCAGACTCTGCTGGAAGTTGGGACAATACACAGGATAAGACATGGTTCCTTTACTTCAAATTCTCATAGGAATTGCAGACAACAAATTCTCATAGGAATTGCGGACAACAGAACTCATCATTCTCCATCTCAAATTGTGAATTTCTAAAGGAACACAGTATTCTAGACTCATAAACTATTAGAGATGGAAGCAACTTAAGTTCACATAGTCATACCTAGCTATGTTCAGAAGACAGAATTTTCTAGACAAGCCACAGTAAACTCACAAGAGCGCACAGAAATATATTGGCATGGTTGGAACTAAAACTCGCCTCTCTGGCTCCCAGCCCAGGATTGTCTCCATTACATCAGTGCATCATTTCCCTTTTACTAAACACTACACCCTAAGCATAGTCAATGGTCCATATATTTGCTTACCAACTGATGATCCTAATTGACAAAATGTACCAAAGGAGGCCCTCCAAATTATATTCTGTTCAAAAGGTTAAGGGGCAAATAGTTCACAAAGATAAGACATACTGGGAAATCCTGGATTTTCTTTTTAATTCCTTTTTTCTGTTTGGGATTAGACATATTTACATATAAATGTTCTAAAATGAACAAACAAACAATGAAGAGCTATTTCTCTACATACAATAAGAAAAATTAATTTGCACTGTGGTGGGAAAAAATCCAGAATGGATTGCTAAAATGTCAATTTATGAATTAAGACTATTAGTAGAGATTAAATCAGCCTGATGAACAATCAGTGGGAGACTTTTGAGAAGCTCTATGCTATTTATAGTAACGGCTCTGAAGTTTTGCTCTTCATTTATATTAGGTAACAAAATTACTACTGCAACAGAAGCACTTTATAGGATCTATGGCACTTGGCAGCAAAAGAGAATTGATTCCAAGCCAAGGAAATGACAGCACAGTATAGCTGGTGCTGACTTCAAGGAAGGAAAAAAAAAGAAGAATGGATAATAATAGATGCATATGGGCAGTGAAGAAAAGTGCAATCAGCTCAGATTAATTACAAGTTCAGTACATGTGCAAGGGACAAATTTTGAAGGTGGCCGAGACAAAAAGGGATGGGCATTTAAGCTGGCTGTAGGGAATGGGCAAATTTATACAAAAAAAGAAAGAAAGAAAAAGAAAAGCCTCTAAATTCACATCAGCAAGGACAAAAGACCTGTCATAAGAGACATGTCATGAATAGTTCTGTAAGCAGGAAGAACTAATCAAAGTAATCACAGGCCCTGGCACATGGAGAAACATTTAATCTGCCCAAGGGAACTACCTTTAGTTCTTGTTATATGTGATGTTCATTTTTCATAGGTCATTTTGGAAAAGGTATCAAGTGAACAGTATACTGATGACTTATTGAGAAAAAAATGCTTAAAAATGTTAATAATAATGTAAACTACAAACCTTAATTTCTAATAGAACTATACTCTCATATTCCAAGGTCATACATTAACTAAATTCACCCTTCTAGATCATAGTCCATACTTATTAGTATGAAGAAAACAAAACCAACCAACCTCTTTGGCCAAAATCAACAGCACAAAATACAGGAACTTTGATTATATGAGAGATCTTCATTCAGAGCATGACTATTATTTTAGATGATTTTATTAAGATCGTGTTCTCTAAGGCAGATACCTAGCAGCAAGTTCTACAGGGGGAAGAACTGCTAAATATAGTTTAAGAGCAGAAAAATGTGTATAAAACCATATAAGCTGAGAAACAGTCACAAAAATTATAAATATAGACAAAAAACCTTAGCAGAGGCCAATTAATGTAGAAGAGAAGCATACAATTCCACACCTCAATCGATCATGATGCCATCACATGCTATTATTATATAAGATGATTTATGTTCAGAGTGATGACTCAAAGTCATTGAATGAATAAAAAATCATTTTCTGTGTACTCCACAGCAAAGCCAGGAAAGTGAAAAGTACATTATAGGAAAGCCTCCATGCAAGATTATTAAACTGAAAAAATTATTGCCTTGAGTATAGAAGTTATCTGGAAAATTCCCTTATGTGAAGCACCTCATTGGTAATGAGGTATTTTCTACACAGGCCACAGTAAATTCACCAGAGAAAAAAAGAAATATGTATTAGTCATATCTCTTTTGCATGGAAGTGAGAAGAAACCCAATTAAAATGATTACATAATTTTTTGACCCATGTACCTGAAAAGTATAGTGGTAGGTTTGTGTTCAAATATGGGTGGACAGAGGTACATACAATTACCAGGAGTCTATTTTTGTTAATCTCTTGACTCAGTTTCTTTAACTTTGTATTTTAAAATACATTTAGAAGTTATAAGAACATTGGGAATTATATTAGTCCATTCTCACACTGCTAATAAAAGCATACCTGAGACTGGGTGGTTTATAAAGAAAAGTGGTTTAATGGACTCACAGTTCCACATGTCTAAGGAGCCCTCACAATCATGTTGGAAGACAAAGGAGGAGCAAGGTCACGTCTTACATGGTGGCAGACAAAAGAGTGTGTGCAAGGGAACTCCCATTTATAAAACCATCAGATCTCATGAGATTTATTCACTACTGGGAGAACAGTATGGGGGAAACTCCCTACCCCATGATTCAATTATCTCCAACGGGCCCCACCCTTGTCATGTGGGGATTATTACAATTTAAGGTGAGATTTGGGTGGGGACACAGCCAAACTATATCAGGAATATATTACAAAGAGTTCACACATATTCTTTCCTTAGTTTTCTCTACTGTTAAAAATTTAGATAGCCATAATTTTAAAACCAGGAAATTAACATTGTTACAACATGACTATTAAACTACAGATCTTATTTGAATTTCATCAGGTAGTTTTTTTCCCTGAAAGTCTTTTTTTCTTTTCTAAGATCCAATCAAGGCTGCCACATTGCATTTAATGTTGTGTCTTTTTAGTCTCCTTCTATTTGGGACAATTCCACAGTCTTTTCTTACCTTTCATTATCTTGGTACTTTTTATAAGTACTGGTCCGTTATTCTGTAGATGTGCCTGAATTTGTCTTTGTCTGATGTTTCTTTATGATTAGATTGAGGTTTTGCACTTTTGGCACGAATAACAGAATTATTTTTCCCCTCTAAGTACATATTATTGGGGGAACACAGTGCCAATATATATTATTCCTGTCGATGTTAACCTTGATTACTTGGTTAAGGTTTCTCTACCAGGTTTTTCCATTGTAAAATTAACATTTTCCCCTTTGCAATTGATAAATAACTAAAGGGAGACACTTTGAGACTATGTTAATATCATTTTTCTCTTCAAACTTTCACTCAATGATTTTAACATCTATTGGTGAATATTGACAGTGTAAACCAAAAAGTATCTGAGATGGGACTCAATCAATTTAGAAGTTTATTTTGCCAAGGTTAAAGACGTGCCTGGAAGAAAAGAACACAAAATCACAGAAACTGTCTGTGGTCTGTGACTTTCTTCAAAGATGATTTTGAGAAGTTCAATATTTAAAGGGGGAAAAGTGGGCTGGAGGGGAAGGAGGGAGTGTATGGTAATCCACAAGCGCAACAGAAAGGGAGCAGGCAGGGGAATAGTCAATTACATATTCCTCTAGTACTCAGTAAATTGGCACTTTACATAAGATAGGGTGAACATAGAGTAGTTACCTGTGGAGAGATTTAACCTTTAACCTGTAGCTATCTGCTTAGCAACAAAAGGAAAAGCAGTTTTTTGTGTGACTCAGTTTTCAGCTTAATTTTTTCCTTTAGACATAGTGAATTGTTTCCCATGTTTTTATTTTCCTTTCACAACCGCAACAATTATTCTGTGATGTTTGCCTTGGCAATGTTTCTTCTGCCCTAGATTCATTTTCAGAAAGACATTGCTGAAGAAATAGTGACCAAAAGTAACTCTAGACTTTAGTTCAACCAGCTCAGCAATCCCAATAAAAAGATCACACCTTTTTCCCCAGTTACAAAGGTGCTACCAATTGTTTCCTTTGTGGTGGCATGTACTATACAGTGCTAACTCGATTACCATAGCCAAAGGGAAGGCCACTGTCATAGACAAGGCCTGGCTTATGTTCCTCTTTCTCGAGTTGGGGGCTGGGATTGTCCCACTGAAACTACACAAAATGAGAATGGAGACAAGACTTCCTAGGTTAAAAAGAAAACACCAAAAACAGTGACACAAAATTTGACACAGGTCAAATCAACAAATATCCACTGCACTATGATATAAATTATTATTCCTGATGTGGCCTGAGATCTAAGTTTGTGGAAAACAATTATGGAAACCCATTAGTATCCAAAAATATAAGCATTTAACTTTACCTTATTATCACAATGTGGAAGAATGCAAGTTCTTGTTCACCTATTTTAGTGTTTCCCAACCTCTACAGTAGCTATAATTTAAGATTTTCTTCTTCTCTGTCCTTGATAGAAACAGAAAAAATAGCCATAATTGTTCTTACCATTAAAATAGATCATTAGTAAAATGCATGGCACATAGATAACTGGTCAAAAATGTCATTGTTATTATTGTTATAACTATTATTAATATATTAAACTTGATATATATTTATGAAGTGCCTGTTTTATACAAGACAATAATAGATTATAGAAAACTGAAATAAGAAAGGATAGCTGATTATAGAGTACAGTCAATAGTGTGGGAGATAAAATATGTAGAAAACTCTAATACCAGGTAGAATGTAGCAAGTTTCTATAATAGATGCATAAGTACTATGGTTATAATACATGTTTATGTGTTTTAAATATTAAGTACCTCCTTAATCTTTTCTTCTTCAGGCAAAACAAAACAAACAAAACCCAAAGGACCACATTTTCAACTGGCTTTCCTTAAAAGATTAGCTCCCAGACACATTTAACTTAGGATATAAATTGGATGTCACATTAACCAGCAACGGAATAAGCAGAGCAAAGTACACTTGACTTCATTATTTTTAATATTTTAAATACAAAGACTTAAAAATTATAACAAATAATTCAGTCAGTGTTATTTTCCAGATTTAATACTATAGTCCTTTTATGCAAAATAGAAGACCTTCTCTGCATCTTTTCTATACACACAAAAAAATCAGATTATTTGATTTCTTTTTCACAAAAGGCTTTGTAGTTTAGAAATAGCTTTTGAATTAAATGACCAGATTGTTGCTAAGCAACAGTGTAAAACAATTCTTAGATATGGAGACATGTCTAAAGTATAAGCATGTCAGGCCTATGATAATGTCTGGGCATTTTGTGGACTCAGCTCATATTATTTGCAAAAATAAATATTTCTATATTATCTTTCAAAAATGGTTATGTGTGTGTGAGCTGGTGTATTCACAGAAAGTGGATGGATTGAGGATGAAATAGAAAGCAAAATCTCAACCACCATTGGGTTAATTTTAATTTTTCAGTTCCATTTTGGCCCTGTTCACCTGCCAAGATATAAAATGTTTTTAATTACTTTTGGTTTCTTTGTTGTAACTCGTGAGGCATTTCTAAGACAACTATTCAGATATTCTGGATTAATGACCCTGTTCTGGAAATAAGGTCTTTTACAGATAATATTTCTGCAAAAATATGACAAGAAGCTACCCTCTGACTTGATAATATATATTCTAACTCATAAATTATTGTATAATAAATGTAATTTTATTATGAAGGTACAGCAGTACAAATTCAGTAATTTATTATATAAAAAATGTCGGGTTTTGCTAATACCGCAAAAACCAGTAACACAATCGTCACTTCTTTCTTTTTCAGTGCTTTTGGAGGTTATATTTGTCACTTCTTAAACTAAAGGAAAAGACCCACTTTTCTTATAAAGTTGGAAGTAGCAAATCCGTTCCTTTGAAACTAGAGAAATATGTCCCTGCCTATGAAAACGCTGTTCTGCTTTTGCAGAGGTAGCTATATCATAGAGTGAATGTGGCAACTGATATGGCCATCACTGTGAAGAGCTGGGTACACACATCAGCCTCAGGACACCCCCTGCAGTCCTAACTTGGGAATGTAAACCTCAGCTATTGCAAGTAAACCATTTCTGCTTCATTCACATGAGAACATTTCCTTCACAAAAGTCGCATGGACAAGACAAAATAAGAACTTACCTAAGGAAAAAAAAAATGTCTTTGGGTAACTACTGTGCTAAGCTACTTTCTGCAGAGGTTAGGTACTATAGACGTTAGGATCAGGAAAAACCAAGAAACAAACAATTGTGACTAAATTTTTCTCTAGGAGACAAGGAAAGGAATTTGTTCAGCTCTTGAGAGATAAATGTATGGAGACAAAGACAGAACAGCAAGAAAGTCAGAAGAACCAGAGAGACGGTGTGCAACAGGAGGCTTTTAAGAAGCATCCAACAGCAACTGTCTCCTTTCTAGTTATTTCTATTACTTCAGCCTTACCTCCCCCAACTCCAGCACCTCATTATAATATCCTTCCCAATCAATCTTCTATGGAACTACTTTAGTTATGAGTGTTTTCTTGTAGGATATTTCCCTGTAAGTCTTGTGAATGGTGGTAAGTTGGGTGGGGTGAAACACAGCATGTACAGAAACCTGAGCTCAAGGGTAGAGAAACCATAACCACAGAAGCCCCAGTAAATTCATGTAACACTTGGAAAAAAGGCTTATGTTTCCACATATCATGGAATTGGAGGTTTGAACCTATCTCAAGTGACTTCAAAGGAGCAGGAGACTTCTACCCAGAGAATATCTAGCATATTGATATAAAGGTTGAATATGCCTTATCTGAAATGCTTGGGACCAGAAGTGTTTCAGATTTTAGATTTTTTTGGTGAATTTTAAATATTTGTATATACATAATGAGATAGCTTGGAGATGGTAGCCAAATCAAAACATAACATTTATTTATGTTTTAGATATGTCTCATACACATAGCATGAAGTAATTTTATGAGATATTTTAAATAAGTTTATGCATGAAGCAAAATTTTGACCAGGAATATGACATGAGGTCTTCATGGAATTTTTCACTTATGGCATCATGTCAGCACCAAAAAAGTTTTGGATTTTGGAGCGTTTCAGATTTTGAATTTCCAGATTAGGAATGTTCAACCTGTAATACAAATAAGTTTGATGTTTTGGGTTATTTTATCCACAGTATTTGTTGAACTGCCATTTTAGATAAATATGTAGAACAAATATAAGTTGTCACATATTATGGAGACATAAAACACAGGCAATAATACATTTGCTGCAGGAATGACTTGTGCTTCCTACGTCTTTGAGATGCAGATCGCTGCCTGTTCAAATAAAACCAATCAGAACTCTAATTACATGATCATGCAATTCTTGAATTACATTAAGGTCACATTCAGATTGCATTTTATACCTGTAATTGGCATACTAGTTAATATGGTACTTTATACAAAATATAAACCAATTGAAGTGGTGTTTAGTGAATTATAATAAAATAATAAGCTTAGACCCATGGAAAAAAGTAATAATCAAGAAAGAACAGAACACATTTATATTTTGCAAAAAGCCAAAGCAGCCCACTTTTGAATAGCACAACTTGCCTTCTTCATGCCTTCCCTAACGCTGGGTATTATTTTGCTTTTGCTGTTTCCAGACCCCAATATTTCCTTACTCAGAAAGCAAAATGATATCACAAAGATTATTTTATTCATAACCCTTTTTTGATTCATAAACTGGAAGCACTTCCAAAATTGAAGCTAAATTATTAGGAGGAATAAGGCAACTAAAATGTTTCCTCGGGTTATGAAGGGAGTAGTTACACCTTCATAAATTATACATCATTAACTATGTAGTCTAGCAACCAAATCATGTGAGAGAAGATGTGACAATTTTTTATATTTTAACAAATATGACTACTTAAGAGGTAGACATTTTCTATCTAACTCAGAAGCAAACTTACCACCACAACTCCAGTTGTATTTTTTTAAAGGAGTTTAGTGTAAACTGTATTTGTAAAGTAAAATCTTCTCTTGGCTCCAATCTACTCCTTCCACCTTACTGTGATTCTTGGAAGCATTTTCAAATACAATGTGTTCCTAGGCAACTTCAACAAAAGAATTATATGTATTTAATTTTTAAAATGCTATAAAGTTGCCCCAGTGATATTGTCCTTGAGTTTGATGATATAAAAATAATGCATGTTCTTACTTAGACATATTTATTAGATATAGCTAAAAGTCTTGAGAATAAACTTTATTATGACTATATTAAACTTAACTTCCAAAGGAACAAAGAGACATTTCCTCATGAGGATTTGTAATTTAATATAGAAGAGTAATTTAGCATAAACTCCAGAATATGTATAGTGTAAATAAAGAACTAGATTAGGTAGTAAGAAATATAAGGATTACACCCAATGGTGCATACATAGACACACACCAACATGCACACACACATATAGAGAGAAAGACACACACCTACACACTGTAGACCACTTTTTCACAGAAGAATTTTGTTCACTGCAGAAATAGTAGATATCTTAAATACCTTAAAAGATTAAAATATCTTTGGTAAATAATGAAGAAAATAATTTCATCACTGGAAATTGTTATATAGAACAGATTATAGAAAGGGTCTATAAGAAGCTTGTCCAACCCCTAGCCTGTGAGTTGCATGCGGCCCAGAACAAATTTGAATGTGGCCCAACACAAATTCATAAACTTTCTTAAAATATTATGAGTTTTTTTTGCCACTTTTAAAAGGTCATCAGCTACTGTGTTAGTGTATTTTAGTGTGGCCCAAGACAATTCTTCTTCCTCCAATGCGGCCCAGGGAAGCCAAAATATTGGACACTCCTGATCTGTAACATATAATTTAAGAAAATAGTAATACATACAAAACAATTTTTAAAACATACCCAGGTCCCATTTCTGTAGCTCATGAATTTGATTTGGACTGGGTTTCCTTCATTTGCATTTAATGTTTTTACTTCCAGCTGGCTATGCACTGTATGACAATGCTCATTTTTGCTTACCTTATTAGAAACATTTATCTTCACAGTGTGTATCAACTGAATAAAATGACAGATACTCTGCCCAGTGTTTCCTCTCATTATGCTCTACTTGACCATACAAATGGTAATAGAGGTAAAACAGATACACAGGCCTCCAAAGCTGCATCAAAAGATGTAAAATTTCTTTGATCTTAACATCTTAAGTGAAGGTCCAATAAGGAACACATTACTCTATAATTTCCTTAAGAGTAGGATGAGCATGAATGAGCACCTGTCTTTTTTATTGTTTTATACTGACCACCTAGTTGGGTAAAACATAGAAGATGTACAATAAAAATATGCCACATTACTTATAAATGTATGTAGTGGTTCAGAGATGCCAACTCCAAATAAGTGGGAAATGATTTTTTATGGATTTATTTTGAGATTTAAAAAAGTCAGATTCACTTCTATTCATGCTAAAGATTTAATGAATGGACTATAAAAAGATGTTTAAGACAATTCTACTTTCGATTTTTAGCAATTTCAATAACATGCCTTTTGAAACTGAAGGCAAAATATACCTTCTTGCAGAAATACATGTTATTGGAATTTTTCACATATTGCTGAAAGCTCTAAGGGCTGAGATATAGTATTAGTTATCTCTTCCCTAGCACTCTTAACTGAAATATTCAGGTGCTCTATAAGAGTAGGGTTTTTTGGGTGTTGTTTATACCATTCTGGAATGACTTAGTGGTGATAATTGCAAAATATTGTGAATACACCAAAAATCACTGATTTTACACTTTAATATTGTTAATGTGTTGAACTTTATGTTATATGAATTTTATCTCAATTTAAATAAATGAAAAACAAAAAAGTGATTTGAATGGAGAAGGCATTTTATTAAAATTTTGTAGTTAATTCTTATATTTAAAACAATTCCAACTTTAAAAAATTGCCTGCCAATTGATTAATAAAATAATAAGATGTGGCAGCCACTCACTCAGCGCCTCCTCTGGAGAGAGCATAATTGACACACACATCCAGCTGCTATGTCTTTGAATTTCTATCTAGTCAGCAACTATATTAGTCTGCTAGGGCTGCATAACAAAATACTACAGACTGGGTCGTTTAAACAACAAAAATTTATTTTCTCACAGTTCTGGAGCCTGGAAGTCCAAAATTAAGGTGCCAGCAGGGTTGGTTTCTGGTGTGGCCTCCCTCATTCACTTGCAGACTGCACCTTCTCACTGTGTTCTCACATGGCTTTTCTTTTGTGGGATGTACAGAGAGAGAAAGAGAGAGAACTCTGGTGTCTCTTCCTCCACAGATGAGGACAACAGTCCTTTCATATTAGGACCTTACCTTAAGATTTTATTAAAACTTAATTATATTCTGAAAATCCCTATCTCTAATACAGTCACACTGAGAGTTAGGATTTCTAAATATGAATTTTGGAAAGGCACAATTCAGTCTATAACAGCTCCAGACATCCCAGTGTGGCACTATTTCTCAAGGGACCAACTGACCACATGGTGGAAATCAACAGCATTGGGCCCTTTCCATCCTGAGAGGGGCAGTGGTTGATTCTCATAGGGTTAGACACCTACTTAGGATGTGCATTTGCCTTTCCTGCTTGCTGTGACTCAGTTGCCACCACCAGCCTGAGGCTATTGATAAAGACATATCCAAGACTTGGCAATTAGAAAAAAAAAAACAGGTTTAATCGACTTACAGTTCCACATGGCTGGGGAGGCCTCACAATCATGGTGGAAGGCAATTCTCCATAAGAGCCCCAGCCCTGCAGCAAACTTCTGCCTGGGCATCCAGGCATTTCCATACATCCTCTGAAATCTAGGTGGAGGTTCCCAAACCTCAATTCTTGACTTCCATGTACTTGCAGGCTCAACACCACATGGAAACTGCCAAGGCTTAGGGCTTCCACCCTCTGAAGCAACAGCCCGAGCTGTACTTTGGCCCCTTTTAGTCACAGCTAGAGCAACTGGGACACACATCACCAAGTCTCTAGACTGTACACAGGAGAGGGGCCCTGGGCCCAGCCCATGAAACCATTTTTTCCTCCTAAATCTCCAGGCCTGTGATGAAAAGGGCTGCCACAAAAGTCTCTGACGTGCCCTGGAGATCTAACATTCAGCTCCTCATTACTTATGCAAATTTCTGCAGCTGGCTAGAATTTCTCCTAAAAAAAAATGGGATTTTTTTTTTCTATCACATTGTCAGGATACAAATTTTCCAAACTTTTATGCCCTCTTTCCCTTTTAAAACTGAATGCCCTTAACAGCACTCGAGTTACCTCTTGAATGCTTTGCTGTTTAGAAATTTCTTCCACCACATACCCTAAATCATGTCTTTCAAGTTCAAAGTGCCACAGATTTCTAGGGCAGGGGCAAAATGCTGCCAGTCTGTTTGCCAAAACATAACAAGAGTTACCTTTGTTCCAGTCCCCAACCAGTTCATCGTCTTCATCTGAGACCACCTCAGCCTGGATTTCATTGTCCATATCATTATCAACATTTTGGTCAAAGCTACTCAACAAGTCTCTAGGGCGTTCCAAATTTTTCCACATCTTCCTATCTTTTGAGCCCTCTAAATTGTTCCAACCTCTGCCTGCTACCCAGTTCCAAAGTCGCTTCAACATTTTTGGTTATCTTTACAGCAGCACCTCACTCTACTTGTACCAATTTACTGTATTAGTCAATTTTCACACTACTGATGAAGACGCAACCAAGACAGGGAAATTTACACACACAAAAAGAGGTTTAATGGACTTACAGTTCCACATGGCTGGAGAAACCTCACAATTATGGCAGAAGGCAAGGAAGAGCAAGCCACATCTTACATGGAGGGCAGCAAGCAAACAGAGAGAGCTTGTACAGGAAAACTCCCCTTTATAAAACCATTAGATCTCATGAGACTCATTCACTATCATGAGAATAACATGGGAAAGACCTGCCCCCATAATTCAATTACCTCCCACCGGGTCCCTTCCACAACATGTGGGAATTCAGAGATGCCATTCTCTGGCATGGTTTTGCTGAATTTCCGATTTTTCTCTACCACTTATCAATGTCCAGAAGTTGAAAGCCAGTTATCTTCATGGTGTATCCCTTTTACTGGTGTTCCCAATAGTGACAATACATTAGCCACCAGTGGCAAAGAATGCTCTCTATGTGGAGATTGTCCCACCGTGCCTCACACCACAGGATGTGAGCATATCTTCTGGTATTTCTGTGCTAAAAGTAGTTTATTACTTGACATGTACTTTACTTGCCCTAAGGGTGGCACAGAAGTACATAAGTCTGCAGCCACTGAAATCAGGAATTGACATGTCAGAGGTAAATGCTTTTTAGAAAATAAAATTCCTTCCTCTGAGGAAAAAAATTCACTGTGTTTAAATTCTTAATATTAGTCATCCTAAGTACACCGTTACTGTATCCTTTATAAGGAATGTGCTGCCTAGCCACTGACTTCTGTTCCTTTCAAGGCATGACTAAATTCTAATCACTGGAAACCGTGTGATTCTAAATATATTATGTAAATGTTAATGTATTTGGGTGGGAACACAGCCAAACCATATCAGCATCCAACCAGCAGATCCACTTCACAGCAAGGAGATATGGGAGTAGTACCATGCCCATGGGATTGACTAGTCATAACACATCCCTCATCATCCAGAAATAACAAGCTTCATAGAACAATGGAATGACTGAAGCTCTAGCTTGGAGGCAACACTTGAAGAAGACGTGTGGGGGTAGGGCATCCTTCATGATGTTGTATGTGCATGAAATCAGGAAACTCTATATGGTAATGTGTCATTAATAGGAAGATTGCATGGGTGTGGGAACCAAGGGGTAGAAACATGACTGGCCCATCTTACCATGACCCTTACCATCACTACCAATGACTCCTTGGAGAATTTTTATTCCTGTTGAAGTCCACTCTGAAATCTGTATTATTTGCTGTTCTAGTCCACAAAGGTCCTGCCAAAGGACACAGCAAAGGTCTCATTGAACTACAAGTTATGCCTGCTATCAAGGAACTTTGGATTTCTTGTGCCCAAGAACAAGCAAATAAGAAGAGAAGTCATTGTTGCAGCAAGGATAATTGTGTTCATCAGAAGGAGGTAGGGATGCTGTTACACAATGGGGACAAACTGGAATACATATGGAACCCAGGTGTCTCTGGTATTCCCTAGTCCCTTAATAACTGTGATCAAACATATGCAGCAACTCTAGCCTAGGGAGGGTATAATTATCAAGAACTCAGACCCCTCAGAATGAAGGTTTGAGTCACACAATCCAGTAAGCCACCAAGGCCTGATGAGGTAGTATCTGAGGGTGCGGGGGATTCAGAATGAAGAGTGGAGGAGGACAGGTTGACTAGTTATTGCCTCTAGATCAATAGCAGGGATACAGCCTATTGTTCAAACTACTAACTTTCTTATTTTAGATGTCTCTAAAATCTAAAAGATTGTGGTATGACAGGCCTAGGCCTACAAGAACCATGGAGGAGCTGCTCCTGGAACATGCATGGAGAGATAGATGTGTGAAAACATGTAAGGAGATGTTGACACAAAGTGTCTAGTCATAAAAGAAAGATAATAAGAGACTGCAAGAAAAGGAATAATGATTAACAATAGAGATTATAAGGGATTTTTACACAGTTATATATTTTTACTCCTTGTAAAATTGTCTAGAGAGAGCAAATATTTATGTAATTAAATAAATCCATGGAATAGAAATGTTTATAGAAAGATTGAACAGCACGTCCAAAGACCCATGGGCAGGAGAATTTTAGGTGAGGGGAAGGAAGATTCTAGGGGATAGCCCTAGGGCAAAATACTTTCCAATCTGCCCAGACTGTGATTCAGGCAAACAATAGATAGAGCAATGTCCACCTGGGTCCTGTGCTGAGAGGGTAGAAAATACTCTTCTTTCTCCCAGATGAAAGCTACAAAGTCCACCTATCATATTATCTGGATTCAAATCCTCATTCCACATTAACTATCGCTACATTCTTTTCCTCAGTCTCCTTGTTTGTAAAATGGAACCATAGCTGCACTGCCATAGAAATTTGTTTTGGGAATAAATAAGATCAATGTGCTTAGAAAAGTGCCTGGCACACAATATAAACTCAATTCATGTTATCATTTTCTCATCATGGTTTTTCACAAATTATCTCATTACTTTGAAAAAAATATGAGGTTAAATTATGAAGTAGTTTTTCTATCAAATATGTGGTAAAACAGGAAAAAAGACAATAATACTGAGTTTGGAAGGCAATTTCATTCTAATGATTTTCTTGTTTATATAATCACATTGTGTAACTCCAGATTTCAGGGTTTGATGGTTTTGAGACAAACTTTAAAATAATATAGACAAGCAAAATCTATATAATTTTCAATTAAGAGATTCAAGTGGAAAGTACTCAAGGTTTTCAAGTGTAACTGTTGAGATTTGACAAAGTGAAAGGTAAATCTTACAGAATGCCCTATTGTGCTATATAGTTGAGCCTTCTAAAACTAAGAGTGATATATTTCCAGGATTCCAATTTTCCATGG
Source organism: Pan troglodytes (assembly GCF_028858775.2). Taxonomy (NCBI): domain Eukaryota; kingdom Metazoa; phylum Chordata; class Mammalia; order Primates; family Hominidae; genus Pan; species Pan troglodytes. Next base: position 88,803,521 of record NC_072408.2, read on the forward strand.
GAAAAACCCCACTATCACTGAGTGAAGAAGCTTTTGGCACTCTCAGTCCTCATTATCCCAGCTGCTTAAGAGTAGAGGAAGAAGACCTTCCCAAGATGGCCACTCACCACCTTGGTAAAGCACCACTGAGATTCATATCTAGAATTGTCTCTGTAAGTCAGTGCACTTTTTTTTTTCATTCATTAAAATAAGCAATGTTGATTGAGAACCGATTATAACAGAACAGGTCTGTCATAGAAACAGGAGATGAGGCAATCAAAAGACAAACTAGCTCACTCCTTCAAGGAGTTTACATTCATCAGAGGAAACCAAACAGTCAATAGGTAAACTAAGAAATAAACTAGTTGTTGTAATCAGTTTTATAACATAAATAAAAGAATAATGTGATGGAGAACGATTGCATGAGGTCACAGGAAAGTAGCCTAATATAGGCTAAATATTCAGCAAAGCCCTCTTAAAAGGTGTATTTAAGCCAAATTTGAATAAGGAGAAAGAACTAGCCATTTAAAGATTCAAGGGGAAGGTTTCATGAAAGGGAGGAGTAAGTGCACATGTTTGAGATGGAACAAATATTGGCTAATAGAAGAATAGAAGGAAGAACTCTATTAGTCCCAGATAACAAGGGACATAGTGGCAGGAGGTGAAGTCAGAGGAGGAGGTAGGTATCAGGCCAGGGAAGAATTACAAGTCATGACACTGAGTTAGAGTTTATTCTAAATGCACTGGGAAGCTATTGGAGGGTTCTAGGCAGTGGAAATGGTTTATCCACCATTTTGGAGAAGTTAGTTCCTCCACAACACTTTAACTCTTTAGCAGTTTGACAAAACTTAAGTTACGGGACCAGTATTTTAAATTTCAGTATATACATAATAAGGATAAATTTATGTATCATCAAAATAAAGCAACAAAGTTTGCAAATGATCAAATATAGAATTCAATGATCATATTGCATGAAAAAATATTAAAGACAATATCAACTGAGATAGACTTTTGAGTTTGCTTTTGAGAAGTTATTGACCTAAAAAAGGCCTTAAAAAAAAAAGCCTTAAGCCTCAGATGTTAAATGAAAAACCATCCTGCTCATAACCTTCTTTTCACCTCTATCTGGATAAAAGAGCAGAGCAGAAAGTATTGTCTCCTTTAGAAATGTCCAGGTTTAGAAGGTCCAATTTGTTTGTTTGCTTTCTTTTTTTTGGAAAGTCACATTTCACAGTATTATCCTGATGCTTGTGAGAAACAAGGATTTAAGAATATCAACATCAGGCCAGGTGTGGTGGCTCACGCCTGTAATCCCAGCACTTTGGGAGGCCGAGGCAGATCACCTGAGGCCAGGAGTTCAAGACCAGTCTGGCCAACATGGTAAAATCCCATCTCTACTAAAAAAAAACAAAAAATACAAAAATTAGCTGGGCACAGTGGCAGGTGCCTGTAGTCCTAGCTATTCAGGAGGCTGAGGCAGCAGAATCACTTGAACCCAGGAGGTGGAGGTTGCAGTGGGCAGAGATCACACCATTTGCACTCCAGCCTGGGTGACAGTGAGAATCTGTCAAAAAAAAAAAAAAAAAGGAATATTAACATCTGCAGCCATACTTCCTAAGTTTTCTTCTGATTGACACAAAATACATTCATTCTGCAATGTGCTTTCAAAAAATGTCACCATATACTCGGGAAACAACTCTAAAATGAATCCCACCTATGGTAAGGTATCTTTGAGTCAGACAGGCTAAAGGTTCCTGTGGACTCCTATATGGTATTTACATCTCTAATGTAGCCATTCTACGTCATTTGGAACTTGTTAGTTGGAGGGGTGCTGACTTTATGTATGATTTGTTTATATGTTGCTTTGGTCCAGAAAGAACTTTAAAGAAGATATACTGTGAAAGGCACAGGCCATACAGCAAGGTAAAACTAGCTTTAAAAAAAGACAAGAAAAACAAAGTAAAGAGAAAATAAGGATGAGGAAGTAAAATGGAGCCAGCATGAGCTTAACACAAAATACATAGCATTAACCTTTATGGAGGGTTCACAAATTAGCTCCAAGCTTTCCAGAAGAATGATATTTATTCAGCTACATAATTGTTAGTGTCTTAAGACAAAAAAACAACTAGCTTTGTCAGAGGCATTTGAACCAGAGCAATCCTATCTTAAATAGGGGCTGGGTAGAATAAGGCTGAGATCTACTGGGCTGCATTCCCAGAAGGATAGGCATTCTAAGTCACAGGATGACATGGGAGGTTGGCACAAGATACAGGCCATAAAGACCTTGCTGATAAAACAAGCTGCAGTAAGGAAGCCAGCTTAAGACCCACCAAAACCAAGATGGTGATAAAGTGACCTCTGGTCATCCTCACTGGTACACTCCCGCCAGCACCATGACAGTTTACAAATGCCATCGCAACATCAGGAAGTTACCCCATATGGTCTAAAAAAGGGAGGCATGAATAATCCACACCTTGTTTAGCATATAATCAAGAAATAACCATAAAAATGGGGATCCAGCAGCCTTCTATACAGTGGCCTATAGAGTAGCCATTCTTTTATTCCTCTACTTTGTTAAAATATTTGCTTTCACTGTACCATTTGGACTTCTCCTTCATTCTTTCTTGTGCAAGGCCAAAAGACCTTCTCTTCCCTCTCTTGGGGTCTGGATCAGGACCCCTTTCTGGTAATAGTTTCTCAAGCAGAACAATAACTCTTCCGAGATGAGAGCAAAATGTATCCTGCAGACTCTTATAAAAGATCCTTTTTAATGCACTGAATGACATTCTCGATAACATTCTTACAGCACATGTAAGATTCATGGCATTGTTTTTATAAGAAGATGGATTAATAAGTCTTCTATATCTATACATGCTTCAATAATAATATTTCTTTTCTTCTTCTTTTTTTTTTTTGAGACAGGATCTCACTCTGTCGCCCAGACTGGAGTAAATAATAACATATTTTATTTCTTATTTTAAACTGCTTTTTAACATTAAGAATAAATAAACAGTTCAGCTTGGGGCCACACGGGGTTGAAAATAATGTCTATGAATCGGCCCCAGTCTCTCGAAATGCTCTTTACTAGGATGGACACTTCAGCGAAGGTGAAAAGATACAACAATATATTTAATGAGACTAATTCAAAGAAAGGAATGATCACAGTGTGGAGGGATGTGTGGGAGACAGATTTACTTCCTTAAGTTTCTGTTATTAGTGAATGGGAAAATGATGACTCTGAAACAGAAAGCATAGAAACATGCTCTGAAGGGTGCTTGGGGCCAATTCCACTTCCTTCATAGAAGAGGTTCTAGATAAGAAAAAAAACAAAGAACACAAATGTTCACATTATTACCTGGGTCAAGGACTCCTTTAAGATTCAGACGAAAACTACTACACATCCATTGACTGATTACATGTGGCAAACCTTAGCTCTCAGCCCACCCTGGCTTTAGAAAAATGTTGATGCTGAGGTTTTACAGCAAGGAAAAAAAAAATCTGAAATATTATTTTCTTGCTTTGCCAATCTAAAAAATAAGAGGGAGCTGGCAAATGGCAGATGCCTATGTGTGGAAGGTGAGTTGAAATGGTGATGGCTATGCTATAGCAGCAATGGGTCTGCTAAGGATATTGGCAAGTGTATCAAAGGCAGCTGGTAAAGGAGGGTTCGAGGGATCCTTATCAAAGACTATGACATTGGCACAGCACAAGGAGGCAGAATTTGCCTCCACTGGCTATCTCAAGCCTTTGCTTTTTTTTTTTTTTTTAATGCAGCAATGCCAAGAATTCAATTACTACGAAGAATTCAAGTACAGAGAAGAAAGGATAGGGGATAAAGTTACTGGATCTTGTGTTTGGAAGTACAGAGTGAATAATCTGAGACCTAGCATTCTTCCTGCAATATGTACACAGAGAGGAAGGTAAGAAGGACGAATATTCTACTAAGAGTTAAATTGAGAAACACAAACTCAATTCTTTAGGCCAAAATCAACTTAATACATTTGGCAAATACAATACATTTTTAAAAATTATTTATCACTATTTGAAATGTGTACATTACATAAATACCTACATTTCATGCTTCTTCAAAATAAAATCAGAAGATCTGGCAATGCTAGACTCTGAGTTTTCTAAGAAACAGTCATACCCTCACAGCACCAAACTATGTTGTTTTTCCAGCACTGAGGTGGGGTTATCTTCAAGCTTGAGCAATGTTTCTTTCCACTAGCCAGGCTGCCTAGTTCATTGATATTACCTGCCTCATTCCTATAGTCATTTGAGTTTGTAAGCTGGCCCACCCCAAACCCTGGACTAACATATTATTTTTATTCACCAAGTGTGACAGGCATGAGGTGCACCTCAGACTTTCAACTCTAAGGGCCTTAACTGGCCAAAGCCTGCTGCACTCTGAATCTACCATATTTTCACCAAGGGTGTGCCTCTTATTGGCTTCTCCAAGCCAATGACTGAGCACACGAGGATCCTGAAACAAGATTATTCCCGAAGAACATAGGTCTCTTCTTATACCCAGCTTTGGCTCTAGGACTCTCTGATGATCATGCTGAACCTTCTTACATTTCAGAGCAAACTGTTTCCTTTCAACCTCCTTTCACAAGGGGTCAGATTTTCATCCCCCAGTTTTATCCAGCTCCCTCCCCATTTCTGTCACAGAGGCATTTTTTTCCAATAAAAGCCTTGCCTGTAAGCCCGCCTTAATGTCTACCTCTTGTTGGACCCAGACAAACATAAGAGGTACATAAGTTGAGTGATCCAAAAAAACCAGGCCATTAAATGGGTAAAGAGACTGACTCACTCGCCACTCAACAGTTGGAGAGGAACATCATTCTCCTTTATAAATGAGAAATGGATACTCCTTGGCACAAAGTGCTAGCACATTGCCAATGATGTTACCTGTAATGATAGAAAGACAAGGAAGGAAGGAAGGAAGGAAGGAAGGAAGGAAGGAAGGAAGGAAGGAAGGAAGGGAGGGAGCAGGGGAGGGGAGGGGAAGGGAAGGGAAGGAAGGGAAAAGGAGAAGGAGGGAAGGAGGGGGGGAAGGAGGGAAGGAGGGAGGGGAGTGGAGGGGAAGGGAGGGGAGGGGAGGGGAGGGGAGGTAGTCTCAATGGAAAGGAGTTCCTTGGCAGGTGAAATGATGTAAGCATTTGAAAAATATTGGCAGAAATGCCTACAAAGACAGTAGAGTTGGCTGAGTACTGCTAAATTGTATTGATTTCCTGAAGAAAGGGTCTGTTATACAAAGGGCCCTGGTAGAGAAAACCTGAGAAGTTACATATGGTTCGAGTACATTTGGATGGAGACTACTTACTTGGTCAGATTCTGGTCTAGCTAAAGAGGGACCCATTCTTCTCTGGTAAGAGTTAGCACTTCACTGTGCTGAAATATGTTGCAGGAGCCTCTCTCCCATAAAGCATCAAGTGTCCTTCCACCTCCTCTCCTGGCCACCAAGCTGTTGACCAGTGTTAAATCCTAGCATAACCCAGTGGAAGATGTGCTGAGTCTTTTAAGGGAGGATAAAGACAGTATGCAATAAGGAATTGCAAGAATTCGCTGTCATTAATGAACAGGATCCAGGAGAGCTCTCCTGAGATAGAATTTTAAGAGTGTTTGATTAAGAGTGCCAGAATTTAAGTATAGATAAGCAAGAGTTCATTGACTGAGGAAGTATGACATTTTCTTGGAATTTGGAATTGAATACTCAATCAAGGACACCATCAGTAGAAACAAAATTGTTTCTTGAGTAGCTCTTAGAAGCTTGTAGGGCGCTAAGGAATTTTAGCCAACACTTAGTGAAGTATACCGTGTTACCCTGGTAGATGGTAGACAAATGAATTAAGAGGCTAAAAAAAGTGAGCATGCTAAAATGGATATGTTATGTAAGGGCAGAAGACCCACTAGAGAGCCCAGAAAAGCACTATTCACCGAATATTTAAAGAATTTTCTAGCACAAGTTTGCTAGCACAAACTAGGCCCAAAGTTCCACCATATCCTCTTATTAGAATAGGAATGTATGGAGAGCAAATAAAGAATGGAGTGCAGGCTAAATTCCAACTCACAGTGTGCCCATGGGGCCTAGGAACCCAACCCAGTGGTCAGTTCCCCAGTCCCTAGGGAATATTTATATTTGGCATACTGGCCATACAAGTCCTTAGTTTGGAGAGTAAGAGCTATCATATCAGGAAAGGCCAAATGGAAACTTCTGAAGCTCTCCACCCTCCGCTCATCAACCTTCAGCCAAATAGTAAAATAAAAACCGACATCATATCCCAGGGGTTATGAGGTTATGGCAGAGATTAGCAGTACAATTAAAGACTAAGGATACAAGCGGGATGCTCCATGTTATATCGCTATTTAATTCACAAGCCTGGCCGCTGAATAAATGGATAGTTGTGGAGAATAGCTATAGACTATATATTAGATTTAATGAAGTCATAGCAACAATAGCAGCTGCTGCTCTTGATGTGTTATCATTGCTGAACAAATTATTAAAGCCTCAGGTATATGATTTGCAGCCATTACTTTGGTGAACATGTTCTTTACCATTCCAATTAGGAAAAAGAATAAGAAATAGTTGACATTCATACAGAAGGGACAACAATTTTCATTTATGTGTTTGCCTCAGGGCTATGTTAACTCTTCTATTCGCTGTCATAATCTAGTCTGAAGAGACCTGTACCACCTGGACATTGCATAGAACATCTCACTCTTCTCTTATACCAATGGATATCATGTTGATTGGATAGGATGAGCATGAGAAGGCTAGTATTCTAGAAGCTGTGGGGAGACACATGTACTCCAGAGTATGAGAAACCAATCCTAGGCAGTTCCAGAGACGTTTCACTCCTGTGAAATTATCAGGGGTCTAGTGGTCAAAGGCATGCTGAGTTTCTCCACAAACAAAAAGACGTTGTATTTCCTACCAAAAAGAATGAAGCCATAGTGTGTCTGGTAGACCTCTTTAAGCTGTAGAGCCAACACATTCCACATTTAGGAATTTTGCTCTGGCTCACACACCAGGTGAAGCTAAGTCTTCCAACATTGCATAGGGCCTGGAGAAGGAAAAGATGCTGTAGGAGGTGCATGTCTTGATGCAATCAGCCTTGCACCTTGTATCATGCAGTCTGGCAGACATTATAGTATTGGAGCTGTCAATGATGGGAAAAGATGCAATGTGGAGCTTACGGCAAATTCATAAGAATCAGATGCAGGCCACTGGAATTCTGGAGCAAGGCCAAGTATCCAGAGGAGATAATTCTATGTTTTGATAAGCTGAGAAGCAACATTTGGCATGCTTTTGGGAACTGGTAGAAACTGCATGTTTAACCAATGTGGCTTCAAGTGAATATATGTCCAGAACTACTCATTATGAGTTAGCTTCTTTCAGACCTGCCAAATAAAACAGCCCTATCAGCAGTCCATCACAAGATGGAAATAACACAACTGAAATCAAGCCTAAGGCTGGACTAGAGGGGCTACAGTGGCAGATAGAAAGAGACATATGAACATCAAAATTATAGACTCCATTTACCTAGGTAAATCTACCTCTGATTGTGCAACTTGTTAACAACAGACCAAAACTGAGCTGCAGATATGGCACTCTTCTTTAAGAAGATTGTCCAGCAAGTTTGTGGCAAATTGCTACATCCACCCACTTCAATCCTGGAAGGGCCAGTGGTTTGTTCTCACAGGGAAACATACTTATTGTGGGGTGGGTTTTCTTTTCTTCTTTGCAGAGCATCAGTCAATGTTACCACTGAAGAGCTTATGCAATGCCTAATGCGTAGGTATGGAATCCCACACAGCATAAAATCTGGCCAGGAGATTCTTCTTACAATATAGAAGGTATGAGGGTAAACCCATGTCCATAGAATCTACTGGCCAAATCCTGTACCACACTTTCCAGAAGCAGCTAGCTGCACACAATGCTGTACCAGTCTTCTAAAGGTGGAACTAAAAGAAGCACCCTGGAGAGATGACGCATTGTCCTACAGGACATAGTATATTCACCAAATCAAAGACCATGGTATAGTGCTGTATCCGCAGTAGGAAAGATATACAGGTACACAGGTCATTCCTTTAAAGGGTGGAAGCATGAGTGACTCCACTTATCAATCCTTCCAAACAGCCATTGAAAGATCTTGTGCTTTCTGGCCCCATCACTCTAAGTATTTTAGTGCCAGAGATCCCACTGCCCAGGCAAGAAATATTCTTGTCAGGATACACTACAAGGGACCACCGGGGAAGAGGAGTAGTGATGACCCTGATCAGCAGAAGGTAGAGCTCGTTCTGCACAATGAGGACGGGGAATAGTATGTGTGGAAAACAGATGTTCCACTTAGGTACCTTGTGGTGCACCTTTGCCCTATTCTTACTGTGAACAGACATATACAGTAATCTTAAAATGAGAAAGGTATGATTATCAAAAGGTTCAAGACCTCCACTGACTTGAGGAAAAGCAAAGTATAACAATGGCTTATACTATCACAGTGGGACTGATCTCTAGCCACACTCTAACCCGTATAGCTTTCTGACCTAATTCTAGTTGCCACACGTAGTAAACATTTGCCCTGTACTTGAAATGCTCTTTCCCAAGATATTAGCACAAGTGCCTTCCCACCTCTTTTGCCTTTATTCAAGTATCATTGAAATATGCCTTTATTAAAACATCATTGTTTCCTGGTTATCTGTACTTAATTTATGCTTTATTTTTCTCCATGGTGCTTATTATCACCTAAAGCACAACATAATTCACTTATGTGTGTATTACCTCTTTCCCTAACACAAATGTAGGTTTAAAAGGACTTGGATTTTTCTTCGTATACTGCTGTATCTCCAACCACTAGAATAGTGCCTGGTACATCATAGAAGATCTTATTGAATGAATTAATGAATCATTATCATTACAGAGAGCAATTGTTATAGTGTGAAACAACATATGTGGAAGCTAGACTAAAAAGGGTACAGTGTAAATGGACACGGAGAAAATATTATCATCATCATTATCACGACAACTAACATTTACTGAATGCTTATTATATTCTAAAAAATTTGCAGCTTGTTTTACATGCATTTTCTTATTTAAATTTCCCAACTCTGTGGCCTGGATTTTAGTATTATTTCCATTTTCTCTGTGGCTTAGAAAGGTTAAGTATCTTGATAAAGATGGAGGTAATAACTGGCAAAAATGTTCTTCAAACTAGATTTGTCATCAAAGCCTGAATTCATAACCTGTATTCTCAGATGAACATGGAAATCAGAGAACAATTTTAGAACTTTGTACTATGCCAAATAAATGGAAGAGGACAGAGCAATATTAAAATAATTCAACAATAAGAAATTATAACATTTATTAGTAAAAAAGAATGGCTTAATAAAAATGTAGGTGATGCTTTTAAAGAGATCAGGAAAAATACCACAATCTGAGAAAATAAAGCCTTAAACTCCATTTTGTATGTATATATATAATTTTCTTTCTTCAAGAAGGTACATAATGACTATATGCTCTTCCATCAGTTTTTGAAATCAATTTTAAAGGAAGCCTAATTAAAAGGATATTACAATAATAGCAAAATCATCACAAAGACAGGCATTAACAATATTGTAAGTCCAATAAAGAAAATAGAGATTTTTATGGATATATAAATAATAACGTATGTTCTGGAATACCACAGCATGAATTTTTCTTTCTTTCTTTTTTTTTTTTTTTTTTTTTTTTTGAGACAGAGTCTCACTCTGTCACCCAGGCTGGAGTGCAGTGGCGCGATCTCGGCTCACTGCAACCTCCGCCTCCCAGCTTCACACCATCCTCCTGCCTCAGCCTCCTGAGTAGCTGGGACTACAGGCACCCACCACCACACCCGGCTAATTTTTTGTATATTTAGTAGAGACAGGGTTTCACTGTGTTACCCAGGCTGGTCTCGATCTCTTGACCTTGTGATCCGCCCGCCTCGGCCTCCCAAAGTGCTGGGATCACAGGTGTGAGCCACCGCGCCCGGCTCATAGCATGAATTTTTCAAATCACTAGCTCCAGTCCTTGCTATTTAAACACACACATACACACATGCACACACCAAATGTAAGTTTATTGTGCTTTTTCCATTTTGTCATATGAAGTCTAATTGAGACCCAGGTACATGATGTCATAGAAAAATCTGCTAGGTGAAAAGCAGACAGCTAAACAGTTTCAGTTGCTTCAAAAACGTTCAAATTTCAAGGACTGTTATTCTGTTACTTGAATAAAAAGCAAATGAAAGCTCTACAGAAAGGCAGCAAATCATAATCACAGATATGGAAGGAACTTATGTCAAGGCTAGGAAATAATGGTAAATATATGGATTGTGTACAGAATAATACCAGTTAACATGAAAATAGGGGAAGCATACCTTTTGAAATTGTCCAGCACACACACACACACACACACACAGACACACACACACACACACACATTAATTGAAAACCTCTTGAGCACTAGATCTTGTGAGGTTTGATGTAGAGATAAAAGCATTTTTCTTTGCCTTGTAAGTCAAGTAGCAGAAATACATACATATATGGCAAATTGAAGTACTATATGAGAAGTGGAATAGGTATAGATAGAACCAGGGTCCTAGATTTAAAAAAAAAAAAAAATAGCTGATTTTGGCCAGGCACGGTGGCTCACACCTGTAATCCCAGAACTTTGGGAGGCCAAGGTGGGTGGATCACGAGGTCAGGAGTTTGAGATGAGCCTGACCAACATGGTGAAACCCAGTCTCTACTAGAAATACAAAAATTAGCCAGGTGTAGTGGTGCATGTCTGTAATCCCAGCTACTCAGGAGGCTGAGGCAGGAGAATCGCCTGAACCTGGAGAATCGCCTGAACCTGGGAGGCGGAAATTGCAGTGAGCGGAGATTGCACCACTGCACTCCAGTCTGGGCAACAGAGGCAGACTCCGTCTCAAAAAAAAAAAAAAAAAAAAAAAAGAAAAAAACAATTGCTGATTTTAAAGGAAAGATTCACAAATTATGTAAATTTAGGGAAATGAAGGATATTAGGGGATAATGTTGGTCATGGAAAAATCTTGAAACACTGAAGAGCCACAGTGAGACATTTAGTATGGCCAGAGCACAGGCTGCACAGTGAAATGAGAGGTAGAAGATGATATTGGAAAGTGATGTGTTTGCTTCAAGTAACAAAGGAAAAACAAAAGACATTTTAAAAAGAAAAATGACATAATCAGTTTAGGTATTAGGTTGGTGCAAAAGTAATTGCGGTTTTTGTCATTAAAAGTACTGTCAACCTAATATTTAGAAGATCAATATAGAGGTGTGTAAGATGTACTGGAGTTATAGCAGATGAAAGACGGAGACACCGTATGCTACAAGTGAGCCAGAATGAGGATATGGTCTAAGCCAAGTTTCATACACTGCTCTAAACCGATGTGTGACCTGTTTGGTTGTTATAAGCAGCAGTGAAATTAAGCAGATAATATGGATGGCATTCAAAATATACTTATTGACTGATACCCATCTCTCTTTATGCATGTATGTTAATGGTACAATTCTTTCAGCCATTTAAGTTAGTGGGCTCTGCTTTAAATTTAGGAGTAACAGAAGAATTAGAGAGGAGAGGTCACATGTTTTTCCCTTGCTGCCTCAGTTAAAGTTGATTTTCCAAGAACAGCATGTCTGTGATGTTTTCCTTCATCATTAATAAACACATTAATGTTTTCCATAGTTCAGATAACAATTTTGAGCAGTATTAGAATTATGAACATCTATGCTGTAAGACCATTTTAAATTAGAAGCATTTGAATCCCAGCACTTTGGGACACCGAGGCAGGAGGATCACTTGAGCTCAGGAGTTCGAGACCAGCCTAGGCGACATAGGGAGAGTCTGTCTCTACTAGAAATCAACAAAATTAGCTGGGCATGGTGATATGCACCTGTAGTTCCAGCTACTTGGGAGGTTGAAGTGGGAGAATCGCTTGAGCCTTTGAGGTTACAGCTGCAGTGAGCCACGATGTCCCATTGCACTCCCAACTAGGCAACAGAGCTAGATACTGTCTCAAATATATATATATATATATATATATATATATATATATATATATATATATGTATAATGAAATAACCATATATATGGGTTTTAATGGATATTGCTACTCAGAGTGTTATTTATTTCTTGAAGATTATCAGTATTTCATTATATACTAAACATTTAATTCTTGGGTTTATTATTGATGTCTTCTGATCCTACACTACACAAATTATTTAGCATTTAACTTTTAAGTCACATTCCCTGGCAAACAATTACTAGAAGAAGCACAGAAAGATGTTTGACAATCAATGAGCCAATTTTAGGCCAAGCAGTCAGTGAAATCCAAACGTGAGAAATCAATCCACAGTTTGAAGAAAACAATGGAAAGCCTGATGTAAGTTTATTTTATGATAACTACTTTGTCCTTCACAGTGAGAAATAGTTGAGAACTGTGGAGGTTATCATTAAAGGTACAAAATCCCATTCATCATGTACATCTTTTTCAGAGATATTGATTTTGATGGCAACATTTCACAATGTACTTTGAAACCAAAATCTTCCCCAAATAGCATATTCTATCAATTCAAGACAAAGAGTGAAGTGAAACAAATGCTACAATTCTGTGTGTGATCTCTACACAGAAAACAATTACGCAGTTATTTTCTGCTGTGAGATCATCTGTAATTGCAAAAGGCAAAAAAGTTTTTTTTTTTTTCTACTTTGTTTTGTTTTTCACTCTTCTATTGGGAGAGAAAGTGAAACCATATTTCCACTAACATTATTATCTTCAACAAATATGTACTCTAACAGTATTGATAAGAAGAGAATTAAGATTTTTTTATTATTATTTTTTATTATACTTTAAGTTCTAGGGTACATGTGCACAACGTGCAGGTTTGTTACATATGTATACATGTGCCATGTTGGTGTGCTGCACCCATTAACTCATTTACATTAGGTATATCTCCTAATGCTATCCCTCCCCCCTCCCCCCACCCCACAACAGGCCCTGGTGTGTGATGTTCCCCTTCCTGTGTCCATGTGTTCTCATTGTTCAATTCCCACCTATGAGTGAGAACATGAGGTGTTTGGTTTTTTGTCCTTGTGATAGTTTGCTGAGAATGATGGTTTCCAGCTTCATCCATGTCCCTGCAAAGGACATGAACTCATCATTTTTTATGACTGCATAGTATTCCATGGTGTATATGTGCCACATTTTCTTAATCCAGTCTATCATAGATGGACATTTGGGTTGGTTCCAAGTCTTTGCTATTGTGAATAGTGCCGCAATAAACATACGTGTGCATGTGTTTTTATAGCAGCATGATTTGTAATCCTTTGGGTATATACCTAGTAATGGGATGGCTGGGTCAAATGGTATTTCTAATTCTAGATCCCTGAGGAATCGCCACACTGTCTTCCACAATGGTTGAACTAGTTTACAGTCCCACCAACAGTGTAAAAGTGTACTTATTTCTCCACATCCTCTCCAGCACCTTTTGTTTCCTGACTGTTTAATGATTGCCATTCTAACTGGTGTGAGATGGTATCTCATTGTGGTTTTGATTTGCATTTCTCTGATGGCCAGTGATGATGAGCATTTTTTCATGTGTCTGTTAGCTGCATACATGTCTTCTTTTGAGAAGTGTCTGTTCATATCCTTCGCCCACTTGTTGATGGGGTTGATGTTTTTTTAAATAAAAAAGCTGTGCCTTTTCACAAACACAGATGAAAATGCCATTTCGACCTAAATTAAGTTGCTAATTGCATACATTATTTGTTTACATTGCAAAATCCTTAATGTGAGAAAAAAACATGCAATGAAAAATATAACTTGGAAAAAAGGATGAGGTAGCGGGGGGCTAAGGCTCAATTTTGCACAACTGAGCACAATATAACTAGAGCTGCAGCACAATTAATCACCATTAAAAGATAGTTTAATTAGATTGACTTCTTACGGTTAAAAAATGCGTATTTGTTCATGGGTCATTAATATACAACCAGTTTTTATTAATACAATTTGTTCATAAACCTTGATTATATAGTGGGTATTTTCCTGTTAATTAATAACTGATAAATCTCCATTTCACTTTATATAGATATGGTCTAAAAAAACCCCAGAAATCTACCATCTTAATGCTGGAAAGGAGTTGTAATTTTACAACTGAGAAACCTCATGGCAATCTCCTGAATATTAATACTTAATATTTGCGGAAGGTTTTCTTTATGGCTGGCACTTAACAGGCTCTCTCTTATTTAAGCCTCACATCAACTTCTGATCCAGTACCAATACTGGATTTACTTAGAGGGAAACAGATTCAGAGAACTCAAGAAACCTATTAAATGCCACAAAACTTAACGTTAGTTAGGTTTTCACATTAACATTCAATTAACATTTGAATTTACATAGTTTAAGAAACTAAATTCTTAAAGAGTATACCATACTACCTTATAGCTCACAATAAAAATTACAACCAAAAGAGTTATCTAGCATGAGAAAAGTGTAAAAAATGTCCATATCTGAAATCTCTGTCACTAGAAATTTTTTCATTTTTATTTGCTTGATGGCAGAAACCACCATCACTTTTGCAGCAACCTACATCCAACATGTACTGCTCAAATGACCTGTGAATGAGTGACAAAGTTTTAACTTAAAACTGGTTAATATTCAACTATTTGTTTAGTGATCCTATGAACTAATTACCTTTAGTCATGAGTTGCTTAAAGACAGAGATTGTTCTGAGAAATACTTGGTAAGGTGATTTTGTCATTGTGGTTACCCCATAGACTCTAGAGTATGCTTACACAAACCTAGATGGTATAGTGTACTACATATTTAGACTATATAGTATAGCCTGTTGCTCCCAAGCTACAAACCTGTACAGCAGGTTACTTTGCTGAATACTGTAGGCAATTGTAACACAGTGGTAAGTATTTGTGGATCTAAACATGGAAAATGTACTATGAAAATACAGTATAAAAGATTAAAAAGAACACACCTGTGTAAAGCATTTGCCTTGAATAGAGCTTGTAGGACTGGAAGTTGCTCTGGGTGAGTCAGTGAGTAATTGATGAGTAAATGTGAAAACCTAGGACATTACTGTGCACTACTGTAGACTTTATAAACATTGTATACTTAGGCTACATTAAATCATAAAAAATAAAGTATGTGATGATTTTACTATGGCTACAATAACACTAGGCAATAGAAATTTTTCAGCTTCTTTCAAATCTTATGGGACCACCATCATTGACTAAAACATTGTTATGCAGTGCATGACTGTAATTGGAAGTTATGAGTTTTCTTCTTCCTGGATCTGTCTCATATGCCTTATGATAGGCTAATTTTTAAAAAGCAAGTCCATTTCTAGTTTAGAATTTTTAAAAAACTTTTCACAGGTGTATTAATCCATTCTTATGCCACTATAAAAAATTGCCCAAGACTGGGTAATTTATAAAGGAAAGAGGTTTGATTGACTTACAGTTGTGCATGGCTGAAGCAGCCTCAGGAAACTTACAATCACGGCAGAAGGGGAAGAAAACACTTCTCTCTTCACGTGATGGCAGGAAGGAAGAGTGCTGAGCAAAGAGAAAAAAGCTTCTTATAAAATCATTAGATCTTGTGAGAACTCACTCACTATCATACTACCATGAGAACAGCAGTATGGGGGTAACTGCCCCCATGATTAAATTACCTCCCACCAGGTCCCTTCCAAGACATGTGGGATTATGGGATGATATGGTTTGGTTATGTCCCCACCCAAATCTCATCTTCAATTTTAGCTCCCATAATTCCCATATGTTGTGGGAGGGACCCAGCAGGAGATAATTGAATCATGGGGGTGGTTTTCCCCCCATACTGTTCACCTGATAGTGAATAACTCTCATGAAATCTGATGACTTTGTACAGGGTTTCCCCTTTTGCTTGGCTCTCATTTTCTCTTTTGTCTGCCATCATGTAAGATATGCCTTTTGCCTTCCACCATGATTGTGAGGCCTCCCGAGCCATGTGAAAGTGCGAGTCCATTGAACCTCTTTTTCAGTATAAATTACCCAGTCTTTATTATGTCTTTCTCAGCGGTGAGAAAATGGACTAATACATGGGAACTCCAATTCAATATGCGATTTGGGTAGGGACAGAGAAAAACCATATCAACAGGTTTATTGAGTCATACATATACAAAAACTCACAAAAAAGCACATGAATTTGGACATCTACATACACCCATGATACCATCACCACAATCAAGATATTAAATATATCCATTGCCTACAAGAATAACGTTGTGTTGCTTTATGGGTTTGGATTTGTGCATGTTTTGATTTTTGTGTGATTTTTTTTTGAAGGGGTAAGAAGAATACTTAATATGAGATCTACCCCCTTGAACTTTAAATATTGTTAACTACAGGTACTATGTTATACAGCAAATCTCCAGAATTTATTCATCTTATATAACTGAAATTTTACAACCATTGCACAACAGTTCCCTATTTTACCCTCCCCCATCAGGCCCTGGCTGATATGGTTTGTCTCTGTGTCCCCACCCAAATCTCATCTCAAATCTTAATCCCCAGGTATTGAGAGAGGGGTCTGGTGGGAGGTGATTGAATCATGAGGGTGGTTTCCCCCATGCTGTTCTTGGGATAGTGAGTGAGTTCTCACGAGATCTGATGGTTTTAAAAGTTGCAGTTTCCCCTGCAAGCTCTGTGGCTCTTGCCACCTTGTGAGGAAGGTACCTGCTTCCCCTTCTCCTTACGCCATGATTGTTAGTTTTCTGAGGCCTCTTAGCCATGTGGAACTGTAAGTCAATTAAACCTCTTTTCTTTATAAGTTACCCAGTATTGGGTAGTATCTTTATGGCAGTGTGAGAACAGAATAATAAAGAGAATTGGTACTAGCAGAGTGGGGTACTGCTATAATGATAAACTGAAAATGTGGAAGTAACTTTAGAACTGGGTAACAGGCAGAGTTTGGAACAGTTTGGAAGGCTCAGAAGAAGACAGGAAGATGTGGGAAAGTTTGGAACTTCCTAGAGACTTGTAGAACAGTTTTGACCAAAATGTTGATAGTGATATGGATAATGAAGTCCAAGCTGACATGGTCTCTGATGGAGATGAGCAACTAATTGGGAACTGGAGTAAAGGTTACTCATGCTATGCTTTAGCAAAGAGACTGGCAGCATTTTGCCCCTGCCCTGGAGATCTGTGGAACTTTGA
This sequence comes from Pan troglodytes, assembly GCF_028858775.2. Lineage (NCBI taxonomy): Eukaryota > Metazoa > Chordata > Mammalia > Primates > Hominidae > Pan > Pan troglodytes. Next base: position 88,820,751 of record NC_072408.2, read on the forward strand.
ACTTGAGAGGGATAATTTAGGGTATCTGGTGGAAGAAATTTCTAAGCAGCAAAGCATTCAAGAGGTAACCTGACTTATGCTGAAAGCATCCAATTATATGCGTTCACAAAGAGATGCTTTGAATTGGAACTTAGCAAAGCATAAAGGTTTGAAAAATTTGCAGCCTGACCATGTGGTAGAAAAGAAAAACCCATTTTCTGGGGAGGAATTCAATTTTGCTGCAGAAGTTTGGATAAGTAACAAGGAGCCAAACGTTAATACCCAAGACAATGGGGAAACATGTCTGCAGCATATAACAAAGACCTTCACAGCAGCCCCTTCCATCACAGGCCCAGAGGCCTATGAAGGACAAATGGCTTCATGGGCCAGGCCCAGGGTCCCACTGCCCTGTGCAGCTTTGGGACATGGTGCCCTGTGTCCCAGCCACTCCAGCTCCATCCAGTGCTAAAAGGGGCCCAAGTACAGCTTGGGCCATTGCTTCAAAGAGTGCAAGTCCCAAGCATTGATGGCTTCCACCTGGTGTTGTGACTGCAGTTGTGCAGAAGACAAGAGTTGAGCTTTGGGAACCTCCAGCTAGATTTCAGAGGATGTATGGAAATGCCTGGATGTCCAGGTAGAAGTCTGCTGCAGGGGCAGAGCCCTCATGAAGAACCCCTGCTAGGGCAATGCAGAAGGGAACTGTGGGTTTGGAGCCCCTACAGAGAATCCCCACTGGGGCACTCCCTAGTGAAGCTGTGAGAAGAGAGCCACCCTCCTCCAAACACCACAATGGTAGATCCACTGACAGCTTGCACCATACACCTGCAAAAGCCACAGGCACTCAGTGTCTGCCCATGAAAGCAGTGGTGGCTACCCAAGCTACCCCTTGCATCAGCATGGCCTGGATGTGAGACATGGAGTCATTAGGATTTAAAGACTTCCCAGCTTGGTTTCAGACTTGCATGGGGTCTGTGGCCCTTTGTTTTGGCCAATTTCTCCCATTTGAAATGGGAATGTTTACCCAATGCTTGTACCCCCATTGTATCTTGAAAGTAACTAACTTGTTTTTGATTTTGCAGTCTCATAGGCCAAAGGGACTTGCTTTGTCTCAGATAAGACTTTGGATTTGACTTTTGGGGTAATGCTGAAATGAGTTAAGAATTTAGGGGACTGTTGGGAAGGCATGATTGGTTTTGAAATGTGAAAGGACATGAAATTTGAGAGGGGCTGGGGCATAATGATATGCTTTGGTTCTGTGTCCCCACCCAAATCTCATCTCAAATTGTAATTCTCACATGTAGAGGGAGAGACCTGGTGGAAGGTAATTGGATCATGGAGGTGGTTTACCCCATGCTGTTCCCATGATAGTAAGAAAATTCTCATGAGATTTGATGGTTTTAAAAGTGAAAGTTTCCCCTGAAGGCTCTCTCTCTACTGCCACCTTGTGTGGAAGATGCCTGCTTTCCTTTTGCCTTCCACCATGATTGTAAGTTTCTTGAAGCCTCCCAGCCATGCAGAACTGTGAGTCAATTAAACCTCCTTTCTTTATAAATTACCCAATCTCAGGTAGTATTTTTATAGCAGTGTGAGGATGAACTAATATATTGGCAAACACCAGTCTATCCTTTGCTTCTAAGTTTGAACATTTTAGATAACTCCTATAAGTGTATCTAAGAGGTATAAGTGTATTAAATACACTTATAGGAGGTATCTAAAATGGTCATACTCCTATAAGTATAATGGCTATACTCCTATAAGTGTATCTAAATCATGAACAATTTGTCCTTCTCTATCTTATTTAACCTAAAATAATGTCCTCCAGTTTCACTCATGTTGCAAATGTGTGTGTGTGTATATACATATATATATATATATATATATATTATTGATTTATCTGTAAACATTTGGGTTGTTCTCATATTTTGTTACTATGAATAATGCCATAATGAATATGGGAACACACATATTTCTTTAAGATCTTGATTTTTTCTTTTTCTTTCAGATACATATTTCCACACTGTTTTTCATAGAGCTTGGACCATTTTACATTCCCACCAACAGTGTATAAGGGTTCCATTTTCTTGTGCTTTTTATTCTGCACTTGATCAACATTTTCATTGTTTATGCCATCTTGTGTTTAATTTAACTCACACAGTTACACAAATGCAAGATATAAAAATTGTATTAATGAGGCAATATGTGCCTCAGAGGTTCAATTATTATTGGATCTTTTGGGTCACAAAGCCCAAGGAAAGGATAGTGGGCACTACAGCATACACCTTTCCCACAGAGACCTCTCCTGCTAAAACCCACTCAAAGTTTATTACGCATTACTTAGCGAACAGGTCAGGGCAGCACACTGACATGTGGCCTGTATTATTGCCAAAATCTAAAGAGGCTCAACAGGGGTTGTTCTTCTTTGTTCATGGTTGAGTGGCATATGACACAGAAATTTGCCTTTTACTTTAGAGAGTATTCTAGCATGCCCCAGACTTCCTGGACTTAAGGATCAAGATATGAACATCTTCCAAATTTTATGGAGGAATTTTTCTCTCATTCTCTAGCATTCATGTTTTACTAACCATTTGGGTACTCCCTATTTCATGATTACTAAATCCAACGGATCTAGGATGTAAATAAAATACAGAAAAACCAGTATATTCTCTAGGGCTACTCTAATGGAAAAAAAACTAAAAAGTAAAAGGGGAATGTTATGGTGTTGACTTTACTACAACAGAAGGAGATCAGCAATGAGTTTGACAGTTTATTTTAATTGGTTTCCTAAACAAGCCAGAATGAATATTGTCTAGTTTTCGATAAGAAAATAACTTCAGCATTGATGAACTGGCTCCACTCAAGAATTTTACTTTTTTTCTAGACAATGGAAATCAATAGATAATGCCTATAGATAATTTATGTCTTTCAAACTTATGGTAGATTGAAAAGAACTAAAGGCACATCTGATGGGTTGGTTCTGATCTAGGATACATTTAGCTTATAATGTTTAGTAATTCTTAAATGTGTGACAATATTCCCTAATAAGTTTTCCCCAGTTATTCCCCTCAAGCAATGTATAGCACAAATTAGTAGAATATGATGGGAACTTTAATTCAATAAATTAAATAAAATATTGTACTTTCTTCCTTACTCTTTTCTTTTTTGAGGGCTTTGGGAGCTTTCTTAGTTCAAGTTGACATGCAGCTCAAAGCCACCAGGCTAATATTTTATAGTGCTGTTTAGATTGTAAAAATATGGTTACAATTTCAGTTGCATTTTCATTATATAAGAAGTTCAACAATAAGCTAATTCTTTACCATTCATAAATTTGGATCTTAAAAACAGTTAGAAAAAGGTGCTGTAACGTATTTGAAATATGATACCATTATTTACATAAATTCATATCACCAATAGTGATTATTTTTGAAGATAAAACTCAAAGCAGCTATTTTATTTTAGTGTAAGAAGTCTTATGATCTCATCTTCTCACTTAGTCTACTTCTCTAAGAACAATATTCAGGATCACAAATAAAACCACATGTGATTGTTGAAAGAGTCCAATAATGCTTATAATTAGGTGAGTTACAAAGATTTACAGGAAGACTGGCTCTCTTTTCCATGTATACATGTATCTATACATATATACATACTATGTAATAGAGACTATATGTACATATAGTTATATGCATATGTATAATATACATATACACATATACGTATGTATTTTATATATATTCTCCATTCATGGTTTTTCTAATATATATGAAATCTAAAATCCAATGAAATGAAGTAAATTATAGCTCCATTCATTGGATTCAAATGAGTACCAGTTTCATAAAATATAGTAGTTTCATCATAAACTAGAATCTAAAAATAATATGAAAAATATGTCCAAATAAATTTTAAATGTGATACATCATTTACATAAATACATAAAAATAATTTAAATTTTTATAAATTATATCCTAATAAAACATAAAAATTTTAGAACATTTCTCAGGTAAGTAAATATACTTCTATTAAATAGATGTAAGGGTAACTCATAGTATCCATGATGTAGATATAAAGGTAAGTCATGGTATCCATTTTGTAAACTAAATGTTGCAAAAAGCACATTTAATATATGTAGAATGTAATCTATAAAGAAAATAAGATTTAAAAAATTCAAATAAACTTTTCAACAAATAACCATGAACATTATGTAGGAATTGCCCATTCTGTTATTTTTTTTTACCATTTTAACTTTTAGTTTGTGAGTTAGCAGGACTCTATTTTGAGCTGACCAAAGATATCTTTGAATTATATATAGAATAAGCAGGCATATGACTTAAATGAGATATTTCTTCTCTATAGAATAAGCTGTGCCATTTATAGTACTTCATAAGATCAACTTCCTTTTTATATTTAACAAAATTCTTGAACAAATATACAGATGAATCTAGAACACATAATAGCGTATTAAAAAGGACATATGAGGACAGAAATAACAACTGGAACAAAATATGTTTGTGGTGTCTTTAAAAACATTCCTTGAAAAGTAAATTTTACCATGTAAGTTTGCAACATCAGGTTTGCCAATTAATCTATTGAATAATAATTAGTTTTTAAATATGAAATCAAAGCATAAAATAAATTTTTATGAGAAAACTATATTAACTTGTTAAAACTTAGAAAGTAAAAATATATAAGTGTTTGGCTAAATCTGGGACAGATTATCTTATACCATAAAAGCAATTAATTTGAAATAGTAAATATAAAGCTATTTAAAGCTTCATGAGAGCAGGGACTAGTTCTGTTTCACTCGCTTGTGCATACTTATTGTCCCAAATAATACATGACATCTTGTGGGAGTTAAATAGATCTCAATATCACTTCCAATATTAACATCTCATGCTTTAAGATGCCATAATATAAAAAAAAACTTCCGACAAATAAATAAAGGAAACTGAGATAAATCACTACCAATAATCTTTCATTTAAATAGTTTCCATGGGATGAATATCAGGAAGAAGGAAAATAGTCTGAGTAAGTAGGATTTGGAAAGCATAATGATAAACACAGTTTTAATATTCTGCATAAAATAATGATTATAATATCTAATTTGAAGAGTTAAAATGGAATTAAATGAAAAAATAGAATAGGTGTGAACGATATGATTAGAGGTAAATTACTCTAAAATCCTTATGTTGTTTGGGAGGAGAATGATGTTGATTATATTAAACTTTTTGAAGTTAAGCATGCATGTTAAAATTCTAGGTAACTTCTGAATAAATACTTCTAATATAGTAGAAGGAAAATGAGGAGAAACTCCTATTTAAAACATTTGCTAAAATTCAGCATTACTTCATAATAAAAGCCCTCAACAAACTAGGCAAACAAGCAACATACCTCAAAATATGCCATCTATGACAAACCCACAGCCAACATCATACTGAATATGCAAAAGTTGGAACCATTCCCCCTGAGAAATGGAAAAAGACAAGGATGCCCACTTTCACTATTCTTATTCACCATATTGCTGGAAGTACTAGCCAGAGCAATCGTGCAACAGAGAAAAATAAAAGACATCCAAATTGGAAAAGAGGAAGTCAAATTATTGGTTAGCTCATAACATGATCTTATACTTAGAAAACCATCAAGACTCCTTCAAAAGACTCCTACATTTGATAAATGAATTCAGTAATATTTCAGGATACAAAGTCAATGTTCAGAAATAACAATCTATACACCAATAACAATCAAGATGAGAACAAAATCAGAAAATCAATTCCATTTGCAATAGCTACAAAAAATATCTAGAAGTATATTTAACCAAAGAGGTAAAATATCTTTACAAGGAAAACTACAAAACATTGATGAAAGAAATTTTAGATGACACAACAAATGGAAACCTATCCCATGCTCATAGATTAGAATAATCAATATTGTTAAAATAACCATACTATCCAAAGCAAACTAGAGATCCAATGCAATCCCTACCAAAATACCAACATCATTTTTCACAGAATTAGAAAAAGTAATCCTAAAATTCATATGGTAACAAAAAAGAACCCAAAGAGCCAAAGAACACTTAATCAAAAAGAACCAGAGCTGGAGGCATCACATTACTTGACTCTAAATTATACTACAAGACTACAATAACCAAAACATGATACTGGTATAAAAATAAACATATGGGTCAATGGAACAGATGAGAGAACCCAGTAATAAAGACACATATCTGCAGACAAATGATCTTTGACAAAGTCAACAAAAACATACACCAGGGAAAGGACACCCTTTTCAATAAATGGTTCTGGGAAAACTGAATTGCCATATGCAGAAGAATAAAACTGAACCCCTATCTTTCACCATATACAAAAATCTACTCCAGATGAAATAAAGACTTAAATGTAAGACCTGAAACTATAAAAATACTAGAAGAAAACCTAGGGAAAGTCTTTTAGACCTTCTTTAAACAAAGAATTTAGGACTAAGACCTCAAAAGCACAAGAAACAGAAAGAAAAAATAGACAAATGGGACTTAAACAACTAAAAACCTTCCAATCAGCAATAATAATAATAATAATAATAATAATAATAATAATCAATGGAGTGAACAGACAACCTGCGGAATGGGAGAAAATATTTGCAAGCTATGCATTCAACAGGTGACTGATATCACTGTACTACAAGGCTACAGTAACCAGAATTTACAAGGAATTCAACCACCACTGCCACCACCACAAAGCAAATAACCTCATTAATAAGTGGACAAATGACATGAACAGACATTTCTCAAAAGAAAACATACAAATGGCCCATAAGTATATATAAAAATGCTCAACATTACCAATCATCAGAGAAATACAAATTAAAACCACAATGAGATATCATCCAGTCAGAGTGGCTATTATTAAAAAGTCAAAAAACAACAGATGTTGAGGACAATGTGGAGAAAAGGGAATGCTTATACACTGTTGGTGGGCATGTAAATTAGTGCAACCTCTATGGAAAACAGTACGAAGATTTCTCAAAGTACTAAAAATAGAACCACCATTTAATCCAACAATCCCTCTACTCGATATCTACCCAAAGGAAAATAAATTTCTGTATCAAAAGATATCTACAGTTATATGTTTATTGCAGTACTATTCACAATAGCAAAGACATGGAATCAGGCTAGGTGTCCATCAGTGGGTGATTGTCTAAAGAAAACGTTATATATATCTCACAATGGAATACTCAGCCCTTAAAAAGACTGAATTCATGTCTTTTGCAGCAACAGAGATTGAACTGGAGGCCATTATCGTAAGTGAAACAACTCAGAAAATCAAATGCCACGTGTTCTCACTTAGAAGTAAAAGCTAAATCACGTGTACATACGGACATAGAGAGAGTAATAAGTAGACACTGGAGACTCAGATCGGTGGGAGTGTGGGAGGGGGTTGATGAATGAGAAATTACTTAGTGAGTATAATATATGTTATTTAAGTGATGGTTACACCAAAAACCCAGACTTTACCACTATGCGATATATCCACACAACAAAACTGCACTTGTACACCTTAAATTTATACAAATAAAAAATTGAAAACACCATGGGACTGTCTGTGATCTACAGTGAAACAGGGGTAGAATGAAAAGAGGAGAGAATTAAAACTGAACTCCGCAATGTCAAGAGTTAAAGACAAATAGGAAATGGCAAAGGGGATGAGAAGGATATTAGTGAGATAGGAAGAAAACCAATAAAATGTGTTGTTTCAAAGCCAATAGAAGCAAATATAATGGGAATAAAAGAGTGACGAGTTGTGTTTGTTGTTGCTGATAGGACAAACAAAATGAGAACTGAGAATAAATCACTGGATTTGTCATCGTGGTCATTAGTGAACTAGAAAAGAGCAGTTTCAGTAGAGTATTTGGGGATAACCTGATTGGAGTGGTTTTAAGAGACCAAGTAAATTGGAGACAGCAATTATATACAAATATTCTGATAAGTTTTCCTGCAAAAGAGAAGAATGGCATGGGAGATAATAAGGAAAAAAAATGCTTTCTGGGCCGGGTGCGGTGGCTCACGCCTGTAATCCCAGCACTTCGGGAGGCCAAGGAGGGCGCATCATGAGGTCAGGGTATCGAGACCATCCTGGCTAACACGGTGAAACCCAGTCTCCACTAAAAAATACAAAAAAATTAGCCGGGCGTGGTGGCAGGAGCCTGTAGTCCCAGCTACTCGGGAGGCTGAGGCAGGAGAATGGCGTGAACCTGGGAGGCGGAGCTTGCAGTGAGCCGAGATGGCACCAAGGCACTCCAGCCTGAGCGACAGAGAGAGACTCCGTCAAAAAATATATATATATTTCTGATAAAAGAAATAAAATATTTGTACACTGATGTATACGAAGTGGAAAAAATGATATTGAAAAGAGGAAGATTCCTGGTACAATTAAATCCAGTAGATAACAGAAGATGCGATTTAGTTCCAACAGAGTGGCTGTTTTTAAATAGAATATCTATATATTTGTATTTTATATTTAAATATAATTTATGTTTATATTATATATTTATATATTAACATTAATATAATAAAGCTTAATTTAAAGCTTTATTGTTGAATGAAAGGCTGACTTAATAGATTATTTCTGGACCTTATTTTTAAGTAATATTATATAAAACTCTACATGACTTTGTAAATTAATGTCCACCCCCAAAAGGCATATATTAAATTTTTATATATATATTTAAATATATATTTAAATTTATAATTTATATATAAATTATATATAAATATATATTATATATAATTTATATATAAATTATATATAAATATATTTATATATAATTTATATATATATTGAAATATATATAATTCTTAGTGTTTATATATATATATATATGGTTGGTATGAATGTAGTAACATCGGTAAATTAGTGGAGGTAGTAATGTCTTTCTGCGAAAGTTTGCTTTTGATTGCTACAATTTTTCCAATGAAGTATTCCAACTCATGAATTTAAAGTGAGACAAGTTAGTGTAGTTTTGCTTTTATTCCCAGCCTTATGTTGCATGGATATAAGCCTGGTATAGGTGAATAATTTAATTAAACAAGATCTGTGTTTTACAAAGGGAGTGAAATAAAAGTAGCTTAAAGGAAAGGGAGTAGAGAGTATATACAAGGATTAAAATCAGAGACCATGATTTTAAGTTCAGTGTAAGAAAAACCATATCGGGAAGGTGAAAGACAGTGAAATAATGGCCATTGAATAGAGCACATGTACTGGTTAGATTGAATAAGACTTGAAGTCTGGGCACTTGAGGTGAATTTTTTTTTTTTTTTAAAGAGGAGGATGAGGTTAGAGAGCAGAATATATGCATTAAAATTTGGAATGATTATCATTATGGACATAATTTCTAGGATATTTCCATGTAAATGAGTGGCTGAGGTAAGATGAAAGACAAGATCAATGGAGGAGAGGCGGTCAAAGGCAGAGATGCTAAGGTGTTGGAGATATTCTTTACATATATATTTAAATTGCTCCAAATTAAGTCACAAAAGAGGAACTGCAAAACAGGAGTTAACATTCTTGAGAAATAGGTGTTATCTCTACCATTATAGGTTCTAATAAAGAAACTAGTTGATGTAAAATTTGTGTTTCCCAATTTTAGTTTAATTTAAAGCTTTACTGTTGAACAAAGGCTGACTTAATAGATCATTTCTGGATCTTATTTTTAAGTAATATTAAATAAAACGCTACACGACTTCCACCTTATAGTAAGCGTTGGGAACTGAAATGAAACAGGAAGTCTCCATGTTATAAATGGAGCGAGAGGAGGGTGCTGTGGTTTGAATATTTGTCCTCTCCAAAACTCATGTTGAAATTTAATTGCTACTGTAACAGTATTCATAAATAGGTGACACCTATAAGAGGTGTTTAGTTCATGATGGCTCCACCTTTATGAATGGACTAATGATATTATTGTGAGAGTGGGTTCCCCCTCCCTTCCTCTCTCTCTCTTTGCTCTTCTGTCATGTGATACCTTTGTTCCTTGCCAAAGGTTTGCACCTTGAGCTTCAACTTCCTAGCCTCTGGAACTATGAGAACAAAAATGTATATTCATTATAAATTACCTAAGCTTAGTTTATTTAGCATCACAAAATAAGCTAAGACAGCAGAAAAAACTCTTTCCGAGTAGATGAGGTCAGAGCATCTTCTCAAAAGACTGATAGATACCCCTATTACAGGCAGTAATGTAACTATGTACAGATGTACCAATATAAGCAAGACATTTTTAAATTTATTTTCTTTAGAGACAGGTCTCACTGTGTCACCCAGGCTAGAGGGCAGTGTCATGATCATAGCTCACTGCAGTCTCCAACACCTGGGCTCAAGGTCTCCTCCCACCTTAGCCTCTCCAGTACTTGGGATTACAGGCACAAGCCACAATAATTAAAATTAATTTTAATTATTATTAAAATTAATAAGACTCATTAATTTTAAGAGTCTTAAACATATGGAGGTTCCCTTTAATGGTAATTAGTAAGGTTATATGAGAGCATTACAACTAAGACAATAAAGTCAGAGAAGATAAAAAGGTGAGCTGAAAGAGAAAAATAGTGGCATGGAGAATCATGTGTGACCTCTCTTAGGAGCAGAAGGAAGTATGATAATTATAGCAATGTAATTTGCTGATATAACAATATATGACAATCGGAATAACAAAACTAATGTGCTCCAACAATGTATTGTGATAAAAATGTTAACAAATTTTAAATCATTCAGGGTTGCCCTGATCTGAATGTTTGTGTCAGCCCCAATATTCGTATGTTGGAACCCTAACACCACAGGCCATGGTATTATTATATTAGGAGTTGGGGCCTTTGGGAGGTAATTAGGTCATGAAAGCAGAACCCCTGTGAATGAGATTAGTGCCCTTTTAACGGAGAACCCAGAGGGGTCTCTGGCTTCTTCCACCATGTGAGCTTACAGTGAAAGGTGGTCGTCCAGGAAGCAGGTCTTCAGCCGACACTGAATCTACTGATGTTTTGATTTTGAACTTCCCAGCCTCTAGCACTATGAAAAATACATTTCCATTGTTTATAAACCACCTAGTCTATGGCATTTTGTTATAGCAGCCTGAACAGAGTAAGACAAGGGTCCACAGGGATTCTGGAAAGAAATAATGTGTGTTGGGTTAGGTAAGACTGGCTAGATTAGGCTGTGGTAACAATCTTCAAATTTTAGTAGACAACACAATAAAAGTTTATTTCTTCCTCACACTCGATGTCCATCGCAGGACAGCAGAGTGGATGTTCACTGTGGTTGCTCTAGGACCCAGGCTGATAGAGTCTTCATCCCACACTAGCATGATAACACCTAGAAGTTATACCTATCACATCTATTCACAACTTGTTAGCCAAAGCAATAAAGAAAGAGAAAGAGAATATTTATGAATAGCCATAATGACCACAAGATGTTAATAAAATAAACCAATTAAGTCGCAAAAAAGGTTTTGAAAAATAAATATGCATAATAAGTGTTTGAGAGGTAAAAAGACTTAATTCAGCTAAGTAGTTGAAAATCTGTAACACTAGGTCATGACTTGCACCTTCTGAAAAACCTAGAAACTTTCACCACATAGTCATACCCTTTAGCTCATAATTCTCAAGGGATGAATATTGTCCCTTGTATAAAACTGATTGTAAAATTCAATATACAGAGTCCTCCCAGTCAGGTGAGAGGGACAAAATTGGGCATCTAGGCCAGCATTTTTCTTGGAAAAATTTTAGAAACATTATCCCTGACCCTGCACTTCCCTTTTTAATTTTTCTCTCATATGACTCTTAAAATTTCTTTTTAGATATAATCTAATGGTTTCACAATTTGAGATACAGGACTTAAAAAGAAGTATCTAGTCACAGTGATAAGAACTAGATACGATTTCAGAAAGAAGTTGAGATCTTCCTGCAAAACATTCAAAATCTTAGTTATTTTTCTGTCAGAAAGACTGTTTAGCTTTTGCTGTGTAAGGACAAATAAAAAGTGTATATGGAAGTATTTTGGTTATGTGTTATGCACAGCTGCACTCAGACAAGGTTAGCAGAATGTTGTTATTAAGGAAGATAATGTGGGTCAACATTTCCAAAAAACCATGATTACTTCTTTAAAAGGAAGTTTACTCCCAGAAGAGTTAATATATCACTAAAGGATTTTTGTTTTAATGGAGTGATAAGCAGAGTAGAAGAGAAGCCAGAAAGAAGAGCCCTATAGCTATTCCAGTGTCACACAGCTGAGGCATGCAATGCCAAGAGAGACAGAAAGTCAATTTCCAGTTAGATCTGCATAAAATGGGAAGTTTCATGCTATAACCTCAGATATGTAAGGTGAATCTAGCACTCTCTGCAAGGCTGTCAGGATGACTCCAAAGAAATTATATTTCTTTTTTTCTTTTTTTTTTTTTTTTTTTTTTTTTGAGACAGAGTCTCACTCTGTCACCAGGCTGGAGTGCAGTGGTGCAACCTTGGCTCACTGCAACTTCCACGTCCCGGGGTCAAGAGATTCTCCTGCCTCAGCCTCCCAAGTAGCTGGGACTACAGGCATGCACCACCACGCCCAGCTAATTTTTGTATTTTTCGTAGAGATGGGGTTTCACCACGTTGGCCAGGATGGTCTCGATCTCTTGACCTCGTGATCCGCCCTCCTCAGCCTCCCAAAGTGCTGGGATTACAGGTGTGAGCTACCGCGCTCAGCTAGGAAGTGATATTTCTTAGAGTTCTATTGGAGAAGTTAGGAATAACAGCAATATAGACTGTGGAGAGTAATTCACAGAGACACACAAGGAAACACAAAGGGAAAATTATGTCGTAATACAAACTTTCTTTAGAAACTATATGACGGGCTGGGTGCGGTGGCTCATGCCTGTAATCCCAGCACTTCGGGAGGCTGAGGCAGCCAGATCGCTTGAGGTCAGGAGTTCAAGACCAGCCTGGCAACATGGGGAAACTCTGTCTCTATTAAAAATACAAAAATTAGCTTGGCATGGTGGTGCACGCCTGTAATCCCAGCTACTCAGGAGGCTGAAACATGAAAATCACTTGAAACCTGGGAGGCAGGCATTGCAGTGAGCCAAGATCATGCCACTATACTCCAATTTGGGTGACAGAGCAAGATCCTGTCTCAAAAGATAAAATAAATAAAATAAATAATAAAATATAAAGAAACTATATAATGTATTTAAAGGTAATATTTTCAGATTAACAGCATAAAAGTAGTTATTAAATATTGATGGCGATATAGGAGAATCTGTAGGCTCATGACTCTTGAGTCATACTATTTGAAATAAAACCCAGACTTTGCTATTTATTTGCTATGTGAATTTTCACAGGTTACTTATCTTTCTGTGATTCAGTTTCTTTATCTATAAAATAGGATAAAATTAGTAGGTTTATGTTATTATTATTAAATAAGTTAACATATACAACTCATTTAGAAGAGGGCATGGTAGACAGTAAACACTCAATTAATTTTATTACTGTTATTATTCACACGAAGAATATCTTATTTGAATAATATGCCCCCTACAGGAATCTGGTAGAGTATTAAAATAAACTGCAGAATGTTAAATTATTCTCAGTAAACTGATTATAAGGAGAAACTTGCTACTAACAGTAAAATGTTTAAATGTATTCATTAGAAATATGGCCACTAGCACAACTTAAATTAATACCTATATATATAGCATATTATTTTAAAATAATTATCATGGTATACCCATATTTTGCTTTAAAATATACTCTTTTTGAAATGAGTAGATATACACAGACACACACACTACAGACACACACACACACACTTGTAAGCAAATAGAACACTTCAGAAAAGGTACAAAAATCTATTCATGATGATTACCTCTGAGGAAGGGGATATTGTAGGTGTGTAATGGGAGGAGACTTAATTTTTACTGTATCGTCTTTCATGTTATAATTTTTTTACTAGAGCTTCTAATAGCACTTCAGTATAATAATATGTAAAAATATTTCCTTTCCCATATAGAGTTGTCTGTTTTGAATTATCATACGTATTTTCTGTTTCAATGAAATTGTTTTCTCTTGCTACAGGAGGCATAATTAGGAATCAGAAGACATGTGTTGAATTATGTATGAACGTTAAGGGAGCTTTTTAATTTTGGCATTAACTACACTTTGTTGTAAGGTAGTGCAGGGGAACACCTTATTCATTGACAACCTGCCAGAACAAGATGAAAACCAGTGCACTTTATCAAAAGGAGTATTCTCTATTTTAGATTATTTTAAAGTATATAGTTTTACAAATCAGAAAGCTATATTAGGAAGCCTTTACCATTTTATCTCTGACATCAATGAGTCAAAGTATGTTTGGTACAAATGCAAGTGACTTATCACTAGGTTATAATGGATGTCTGTGGTTCAAGGTAGCAGGGGATCCCAGAACAAAGAGTACAATTTTATTCACAGGAGAAAGAAAACAAAAAATAGCAGTGTATTCTAGTGCAATTTCCTGGAAAGTTGTGAAATAGCTTTCTTTTTAGAGTGTTAAAACTGTTGTCAATGTATATTTTAAAAACACACTTTTATCTTTTATTTTTAACATATTTGCATCAACCATTATCTAATTTTAAACTTGTCATGCAAAGTTTCTTCAAAGATAGCTATTTTAAATTGTTAGTGTTAGCACTAATAATGGGGGATATTTTTACTTTTAGTTATCTTCTATAAAAAGTAAGTTAAGAAATATAAATTACTATTTTGTTAAATTCATTATCCTAAATATTTTACAGAAACTGTGCAGAATTAATTGTTTGTCTCTCTCAGACCATTCAAGCCATATTTGTTTATTAAAACTATATTATTTCAGTAATTTTATAATTATGCCAATGCTGGAAAAAGATGCTGTCTTCTGATTGAACAGAAAATCTAATGGTCTAATTCATATTTTTCTATACTTCTAAAGATATAACATTTACTTTGAAATAAACTACTTTTTATTATTTTATTTTTAATTGACACACAATAATTGTACATATTTATGAGATACATAGTGATGTTTCAATACTTATAATGGATAGTGTTCAGATCAGGTGAACTGACACATCCGTCATCTCAAACATTCATCATTTATTTGTGTTGGGAACATACCATATCCTCCCTCTAGCTATTTGAAGCTATGTAACATATTACTGTTAACTATCATCCAACAGTGGTAGAGAACACTAGAAATTATTTCTCCTATCTAGATGTAATTTTGTATTCTTCAACAAACCACTCCCTACCTCAACCTTCCCCTTTCCTTCTCAGTCCCTAATATTCTCTGTTCTACTTTTTACTTCTATGAGATCAACTTTTTTATAACATATTTTAACATTCACTTAAGAGTGAGAACATGTGGTATTTAACTTTCTGTTCCTGGCTTATTTCACTTAATATAATGTCCTCCAGTTCCATTCATGTTGCCACGAATGACAGGATTTCATTCTTTTTATGGCTGAATAGTATTCCATTATGTACATATATCATATTTTCTTCATTCATTAATCTGCTGGTGAACACCTACGCTGATTCCATATCTTGGCTATTGTGAAGAGTGCTACAATAAAAATGAGAGTGCAGATGTCTCTTTGACTTTGATTTCCTTTCCTTTGAATAATTTCCCAGTAGTGGAACTGCTGAATCATATGTTAGTTCTATTTGTTGTATTTTCAGGAACACACACTACTGTTCTCCATGGTGGTTGTACTAGTGTACATTGCTACCAACAGTGTCTAAGAGTTCCCTTTTCTCCACATTCTCACCAGCTTTTGTTATTTTGTTTTGTTTTGCTTTTGATAACAGCCATCCTAACTTGAGTGAGATGATATCTCATTCTTGTTTTGACTTTCATTTCCCTGATGATTAATAACAAACTACTTTCTAATATGCAAAATATAATGGGTCAGCTGTAATATTTTCCATCTTCTGAAAACTGTGGTCATGAATAACTCATATCTAACAATAGTATTTAAAATACAACTTCTAAACTATTATTTATTTAAACAGTGTCTTTCTCTAACATGGTAATGGTAGAATAATGATTAATAATATAAAGTGTAAAAACTTTATATCTTTTCATTTTCAGTTAGCTTTTAAATAAACTCTCTTTCGAAGGAACCAAAGTAAGACCTGCTGCTGTATTATTTTTAATTTAACAGAGGATTCAAAAACAAAGTAATATAGATACATAGTTTTCAAAGCAAAGTAAATACAATTGGAATGGCAACATGATCTTTTTTATTTATCAGTAATTCAGCACATAATCACCAAGAAATTCCCCATATATGTGCTAAATTATATTCAGCTGGATATTGGGAGAATGGGGTAAGAAATACTAGAACCTTAGACTCCTTTAACTCCATTTACTGCCTCCTGCCTTTGTACCCTTCATATATCTTGTTTCTCTATATGTTTTCAGTCTCACAAGGTATTACTTGCAATTTACTGATTAATTTTTTCAGGATTTGTTTTTTTGAAACATCTTTATTTCACCTTTATATTTAAATGATATTCTAACTGATTATAAATATTCTAGGTTGATGGTTACTTGCTTTAAGCACTGTAAAGATATGATCCCATTGTCATTTGGCCTCCAATGTTACTGCTGAAAAATCAGCTAAATTTCTAATTGTTCCTTATTTAAAAGCAATCTTTTTCTTTGGCTGCCTTTAAAATGCTTTTTCATATAGGTTTTGGAGAAATTTTACCATGGTATGCCTAGCTGTAGTTTTATTTTTATGTACTGTGCTTGTGGTTGGTTAATAGAGCTTTTTGAATCTGTGGCTTGATATTTTTTATCAGTATATAAAATGTTCCCAAAAATGTTTTCACAATTATCTCTTCAAATGTGATATCTACTTCAATTCTGTTTCTTTTCTCATTCTGATACTCTAAATTCAAGTATTCTAGATGTATTCCATGTATGTTTTAATATCTCTTCTGTACTTTACATCTTTCTATCTTAGTACTTTAGTCTAAATATTTTCTTCTACATTTCAGTTAATTCACTTTTCAACCATGTCTAAACCATTTAAACCCATCCATTGATATCTAAATTTCAATTATCTTTTTATTACTACAATTTTATTTTTGTTTTTCTTCATCTGATGAAATTTTCATATCGTCATCTAAAAAGTCATTTTAAACTCTATGTGGGTTAACTACAATATCTAGTTCTTCCGATAACTGTTTTTTTTATCTATTTTCCTCTTGATTTTCATTGAAGTCTTGTTCTTTTGCATGAGTTATATTGACTAAATGCTAAAACTAAAATTGTAGAAATAATTTGAAACTCTTGATGATGTTATCGTCTTTCAGAAAGGTTTTTCTCTTTGTTTTTGGCAGCCACTTAGTGCACAAAATATTTGAGGTGCCTGGTACCACATTATCTTGGACCACCTGACTTCAGTACAGCTGAGGTGTACAATTGCATGTATAATGTCAGTATTCTCTTTAACTGTAAACATCAGCATTTTGGTGCCTCTTTACCTAAAAATCTTTCTTCAATACCATAGAAGCCTGCTCCAAAACTATACATAGTCATGGTCTTGAACTGCAGAGGAAGTAGTGCTTTGGGGAATAATCTTTAATCAACAAAGGATAGGAGTCAGTAAATAAATGCTCAAGCTTTCACATCCTTCAGTAAGGGATAATTCTGAAGTAATTTCTGCGTGGTTCCTCAGAGAATTACCTGTTGGTTTGAGACCCCATTGCCTTCAGTAGTAACGAGATCAATAAAACACTCTTTATTGATTTTTGCCTCCTCCTCTGATATTTTCTCTCCATTATCTCTTTCTGCTTCCAGAATAATGTCTTAAGCAGACTATTTACATCCAGATTTTTGCATCAATCTTTGCTTTTATATTAAACTAAGACAAGGTGGATTGTCTTAATCCAATCATGAATTGAATAGATTTGAAACTAGGCTTTAATCTTTGGAGAGCTAGTCAATTTCCACTTCACTCTTTCCTCTAGATTAAAGGCCTTTGGAAGACTAAAATTGCCTGAACTAGTTTCCCATTTTTCCTAGCTGCTGCTTACTGCTCAGCATCTCAGCCTCTGCTCTTGAACTAGTAAATTTCTCAGTTCCTCTCCAATGCCTTTAAATAGATGTATTTGTCTGTGTCTCTGGTTCCTCATCAGTAAAGTGGATTCACCTGTTTGCTATTGTACAGCCTTTCTAGTCTCACTGAGAAAGTTGATATAAATTTATTTCCACTTAAAAAAGTTATTCAGAGCTAATGTAATTAAATATGTTGCTCAGAATAGCTTCTTGAACCTGAATCGCATGAGCTTTTCAATAGTATTTAAAAATAACAAAATATTGATTTTTTGGAAAATTATAATGCATAATCATAAGACAATATCATGATACATTTTCAAAGCCAAACCAAAATTTCTTTACACCAATTATGGAATTTGTATTATGTATTACAGTATATTTTCTAGGGATAGGAATTTAGTATCTTTAACGTCATAATATGTTAAAATTAGTACCGTTTGGTAGAGTACATGCTGTTTTTTAGACTACAAGATTTAAGGCATGAAATTATTATATGGTAAGACCTCTGAACAATTGCTTCTAGATGAAAGTTATGGTGTTACATAAGAAATTTCATGGCACTGTGCAATGTAAGTTCACATTTAGCTCTGACTGCAAGCAGAAAATAACTCTTCTTTCCAAAAGAGGTTTAAATAATCCTTTAATCCTCAGTGTCTGCATAATGCTGACCACTAGGGAGAAAATAATTATGTCAGAGGGGAAAAATAGTTACTAAGTGCTCTTATAAGAAAGATGTTGACATATTGTGCAGCCATTTGAGATAACAAGTAAAGTAATTACTATTTTTGCATAGACTATTGGAGGCATATCACACTTTTATAAAGTCTGTGAACTTTGAGCATTTGTTGCAAGAAAAACAGAAAAGGTGCTAACTTCAGGAAACTAGCTCCTCCATGGTGTTCTCATTACCTTGTACATATCCATATAGCCAAAGACTTGATTCACAGCTTATTTGAGTCTTGGCAGAACATCTTATGATAATCAATAATCTTACAATAGGGAGGGGATAAGAGGCCTGAAAAGAGCTACTATGAGGCCATCTTCTACTCATCTCCCTGTCTTCCCTGGGAGGCTGTCATGAGAAAGTTTCTCACCACCTCTGTGTTTTGATAAGTTATGAAGCTTTCTGCCCCACTCCCCTCAGATTAGAGTGTCAGAATATAAAAATACTTAGGTGCAGGCTATATTTGGCTCCTTAGCAATGATGCATCCCACAGATGGCACTGCACTCATCTGGCTCCTGTTGTTTTAATTTATCCTTTTCAGTGTGTGGGACAAGAAACTGGTACCTTGGCCTAATCTTGTTTTCACTGACTATATAAGAAATAAACTGTCTAAATCTAAAACTGTCTCACTGTATCTTTACCAAATAATTCAGGCCTCAGGTTTGGCCTTGCCTGTCTTGTGTGTTTGCTTCAGTAACAGTATCTGCAAATTGAGTGTGCTACATGAGATAGCATGGAGCATATAGAAAGAGTCCAGGAGAACTGAAACAATAAACAAATTAAGGTAGTTTGAATGGAGATCTATTGGTGGTCATATAATCCATCTTAGTTGATTATAATCATTACTTTTAAATAATAAAATGGAAACTGAGGAGAAAATTAGAATATAACAGTGTAATTATAGGAAAAAATCATTAGTATATAATAGAGCTAAGCTAAAAATAGTTGTTTTGTGAAACTTATATTTCGGTTATTTATACACTTATCCCTCAGTATCAGTTAACTCTGTATGGTCACAATAATGTTGTATTTAAAAAAAATGAAAACATTGAATGTCAGCTACATAGAACAATAAGATTTTAATTAGCTCACAAGCTGGTGGGTAGTCTAGGATTTGTTCATTCTAGTCTACACTTAGCTGAGTTTCCACCAGGCTCGTTGCCTCTGCTGATCTCAACTAGCTTTATTCAGTGGACTGATCTGCAGTCATTTGGCTGGGTTGGATCTGATGCACGCATCTGTGATTCTCCTCCTGGGAACAGTACAGAATGCTGGCCTTGCATGTTCTTCTCATGTCAATGTAGAGGCCAAGAAAGAAGACCCAATTACACAAATGCTTTTCAAGCCTTGGTTTACATTACATTTTCTAATATCTAGCCAAAGCAAGGTCCTTTTAAACCTAGAACCAAGTGATGGAGAGCTACAGTCATCCCAATAGTAGGAGGGCACTTCAAAGATAGATGGCAGAGTGTGGATTTAATTCTACTACTGGAGAGGGAGTAAAGAGTTGGAACAGTAATGCACTCTGCAACATCCACCCTAGCTGAAGTGACTCCATCTGAAGACATGTTTCAATTGAGTGCAATCACGTGTACTCAAAAGTCTGTATCCAAATCAAAAAGCAGGACAATGAATCTATATGTATGAGGAAACAAAAACACTTAAATTGCCTGTGAGTCTGGAAAGAAAATATAAAATTAACTTGTCATCATATATCAACTTTTCTTCCAACAGAGTCATGTTTTGTGTGCCTGTCACTTAAGTGTATTGTGTATTATGGTGACTACCTTTCCTACATTATTACCTACATTATTAATTAAAAATAAATAGTCTTCAAAAATAGGTAAAAGGCTTTGAAGAAGGTAATTGAACTTAAAACCCCTAGAAAAGCCCACTCATTAGAAAAGTTAAAAGTTATAAACTGTATGTATAAAAGAAAACACATAAAAGTTGTAAATTTAGACATATATATGAACAAGAAAATGAGCAAAAAATAATTTTTTGTTTAAAAAATGTGTGTTCAATTCTGGAAAGCTTTACCATATTACCAAAGTACAATATAATCTTTTAAAAATAACTAGAGAATACCTTGTGCCATAGATCAAGTGGCTATCAATTAGTATAGAATGCCATTAAGCACAATGTTGATGTAACAGAATATGTTGAGCATGTTAAAAAATCTGAAGAAGAAGATAATAGAGAAGGGAGTTTAGGAGGTGAAGAATGTGAGTTTCAATGGAAACACTGGATTGATCAAATGTACTAAGAAATGTGCAAATGTATATAACTTGAATATCAGATAAAGTATATTCCATGGATAGTGAGGCAGGGGAGGTTTTTGCCAATGGATTGCAATAAACTTTGATAAAGTAGTTATAGTGTAAAATTTATTTTAATGCTTGTTACTAAGGCACTCAGTCAACTTAATTTTCACTGTTGATGTAAAGAAACAGCTATGCTTGCTATCAAATCTTAGAGGAAAAAAATATTTTAAAGAGAAAATCATGTATGACCATGACATAACCTAGACACTTATTTTCAAAAATGCAATTACAAATACGTTCTGTTTATCAGGACCTGCATCTAATGAGCAAAAGGGTCTTAAGAAGAAATTTATTTTAATTTTTGAAAATCATGTTCCTTTTTTAAGGTTTCATATGATGGCTAATATATAGACATTCTCTTAGAAGAATCTTGAGACCCAGGAAAAAAGATTGTCCACCAGATCTTTGAATTCAGTCACAGACGAAACTTTGGCATTTACTATTTTTTCTAATTTTCTATTTTATTTTTATTTTTATTATATTATATTTTATTTTTTTATTTACTTTTTTTACTATTACTTGCTCATTTATGAGCTCATTCTTGTTCACCACTCATCAGCACTAATGACTATAAGCTCTATCTCCATCCTCTCACCATCAAGCCTTACCTCCCCTCAATTGATAAGGAGATGTAATTTTTAACTAGCCTTTAATTTTTTTATTTTGCTAAATGTATTTGTCTTCATTGTGAATCTTTAAAATGTTATTTCATTAATCATTTATTTATATTACATTATGTTATAAATCCTTTGCAGTAAAAAAGGATAATGTAACTTGTACCTACTACCAGATAGTACCATTGAATTTCTCCCCAAAACATACCTACAAATGACTTAATTAAATGATATATAATTAATTAAATTTTAAATCATTGATCTTTTAATTTTTTATATTCTAGAGAAAATAGAATTTTATATATTTATTAGAGTTATTCTAATAATATTTGGAAAAGTTTTAGGGGATTTTAATAGCCTCCCATTATTTATATATAAATGCAAAGGTAATGGAAAGATTTGGTTTGTCAGAGTCAAGGAAGAGTGGAACACAAAGGTTTTCTAAAATATATTTCTCATGTAAGTTTAAAACCATATTTCCACTGAAAATTGTGTTAGTCTACATAACTCTTTAGCTTTCCTCACACTCATTAGGCATTAGATGACTAATAAATTATAAAAGTAAAGACTTTTGGCCAATTTTACGAAGTACCTCCATAAGGCATGCGGCCTCCGAGGCCCCTAACTATTCACATAACTACGCAGTTGTACAATAGCCATAACAAAATTGCTCTATTAAGCTTGGATCAATAATCACTCTATTTTTGTGATTTTTTTACAAAAGAAAGAAAGACAATTAGGGTTCATTTATCCATGTTTTCTCAAACGTCGTCTTCTTTGTGAGCAAACTTGAGTAATCTACTCAGCTGCTTCCTAAGATCGCTTTTTACCAACTTGTTAAACGCTCCCAAATCTTTCGTCAGCCTAATACAGGCCATATATGGTGTTAAACTGACTTTAGCCTAAAGCTGCCTCCTTACATATTTTAAGTTCAGCCTAAAGATTTCTCCATACATAGTGAACCTAACTGGATGTGTAAACAGACTTCAACCTACTCTTATACCATCACCAAGTTTCAGCCAACCAAAGGTGGCCAACTGTTCAAACTGTGTTCAAATAAGGCAAACACTGAGCTGTAACCAATCTCACTGTTTCTGTACCTTCCTTTCATTTTCTGTACCATCACTTCCCTTTTTCTGTCCATAAATGTTCCTCTGCAAAATGGCTATGCAGGAATCACTGAGCCTACTCTGATTCAGAAGATTGGCTCATGCATGGATAGTTCTTTGCTCAATTAAAGTCTTAAGTTTAATTTGTCTAAGGTTTTTCTTTTAAATTAGGTACCTAAAAGTAGAGTAAATACACTGGTATTTAGCAGGATTAGATGCTTTTAAAAATCCTAACAAAGTACATAAAATTTACTCAGGATATGAAATTGGAGTTTCCAGCTTTCGTTCAATAATTTAGAATTTATGTGGTAGTTTCTTGCAGCTTTAGAAACTCGTGCTCATACAGAAAGTAAAGATCTTCAATAGTCTGTGAGATTTAAATCAGTTCTAGCAGAATCTCAGCAATGGATAGCAATAGTTAAGGTCCAGAGATCAACAAGCACATTTTTTTTTTCCTCTCTGGCTATGAAAAGAAGCAGCACATTTTTTTTTCCCTCTCTGGCTATGAAAAGAAGTAACCTTAAAAATTTGCTACGAATAAAAATTGCAAGCATCTGAAATATTCATTCACATTCCCCCAAGATAATTTCACTTAGAGCATAATAATTTGTATTTGACCATCTGCCTCTGAGGAGTTCTACTTACAGCTTATTAACTAATAATCAACTTGCAGAAAGCTGAAGGTATTGTGTGCCTTGTTGGCAATTATTTCATTTCTAATAAATCCCTAATTAATAATTTTCTGCAGTTGAAGACATTGTCTAAACTCACCCAAGACTCAAGCTTATATAACAGGATTTTTTTCCCACATTTTATCTATTGAGATGTAGTTGATACACAAAAAATTGCACACATTGACTGTGCAATTGATGAGTTAGGACATATGCATAGCCCCATGAAACCATGACCATAACAAATATAGTAAATATATATATCACCTCCAAAACTTTTCTTGTGTTCTTTTGTGGGTTTTGTTTTTTGCTTCTTTTTTTCTTTTTCAAAAGAACAAAACATGAGATCTACCATCTTAAAATATTTTAAAATTTACAATACTGTATTGTTAACTATAGATACTATGTTGTTTACCAAATCTCTATAACTTACTTATGTTTGCAAAAGGAACTCTGTACCCACCAAAAAAAAAAACCTCCATTTCTCTCTTCCTCCCCACCAAGCCCCTGGCAGCCACCATCCTATTTTCTGCTTCTCTGAGTTCGGCTATTTTACATACCTCCTATAAGAAGAGTCATGTAGTATTGGTCCTTTTGTGACTGGCTTATTTCATTTAGCAAAATGTCCCCCAGGTTCATTCATGTTGTCACAATGACAGAGTTTCTTTCTTTATAAAGCTGAGTAATATTCTTCTATGTATATAACACAGTTTCTTTATTCTTATGCACATGGACATTTGCATTGTTTCCATATCTTTGCTAGTATGAATGTTGCTCCAATGAACATGGGGTACAGATACTTCTTCAAGATCTTTATTTTAATTATTTCACAAGGGCATGAAACTAGAAATCAGTAACAGGAGGAAAATTGGAAAATTCTCAAATATGTGGAAATTAAACAACATATTCCTAAAGAAACAAGGGGTCAAAAAGAAATCCAAAGAGAAATTAAGACGTATCTTGAGCCAACTGAAAATGAAAACACAACATGCCCAAACTTATGGGATACAGCAAAAGCAGTACCAAGAAGGAAGTTTATGGCCATAAATGCTTACACTTAGAAAGAAGAAAAATTTTCAAATAAACAACTAACATTATACCTCAAGGAACTAGAAAAAGAACAAAGTAAGTCCAAAGCTAATAAAAGGAAGGAAATAAAGACTGGAGCAGAAATAAATGAAATAGAGACTAGAAAAACAATAGAAAATATCAACAAAACTGAAATGTGGCTTTCTGAAAGATAAAATTGGCAATTTTTTTTAAAAAGAAAAGAATCAAATAAATGAAATTGGAAATGAAACAGGAGACACTACAACTGATACCAGAAAAATACAAAGAATCATAAAAAATATTATAAATTTTTATACATCAACAAATTGGATAACCTAGGAGATATTGATACATTCAAGAAACAAACCACCTACCAAGACTGTATTTTGAAGAAAAGGAAAATATGAACAGAACCAATAATGAGTAAGGACATTAAATTGGTAATCAAAAACGTTCCAGCAAAGAAAAGCCCAGGACCAGATAACTTTAGTGATTAAACAACCATTTAAATAATTATTGTCAATCCTTCTCAAATTTTTCATATGTATTTTAGATTTAAAGCTAATCTCCAATAAAAAAAAATCTAAAAGTCTTAAAAATCATAGTTTCTTTTAGGACTACTTTTAGAGGACCAAAAAAGTAAGTCCCACTCCTAGTTCAGAAATAACCTGTCCCCAAACTATATAGAAGCCAGTTATACAGATATTTATATATGTATATTTATATAAATATTTATATATAATAAATATATATTTGTCTCTTTTTTGCAAAAAGATATTCACATTTCATCTCTCAAAGCACTCAAAAGATATGTATTTAAAGATATGTCTCCTACATTTAAATAGAGGTAACTATTATAGTTGTAATATTCCATTAGTTAATGTAGTATATGGCAATGAGCTGTGCTATGTTGTTTGTCTGGCTGAATAAAGCTGGGAAGAATCAAATGAATGGCATAGTGCTGTACATAGGTATTAATGCTTATAAAATTTATTGCAAATTCAATACCACAGAGGAGAAGACCTCTGTGTGTACAGACTACTTACCAATAGAGACTGTTATTTTCTATTCCACCAGAGACACCTAATGAAACGATCTGGATTGGAATTTGACTCTTCCCACTTTTTGCAGGGGATGACATTCATCTTACTTTTATAAACTTCATAAAAAGAGAACATTCTTTATTGAAGGATATACTAACTCTGCACAATGGATCAGACAGCATATCCCATAATACATTGAAGTTATCCCTATCTGAGACACTAAGATGCTTGTATTAGCCTCAGAACTTTGCACAGTGCTGTACATAAGTAGCATTCAATGAATGTTAGTGGAATTGAAACTTATGCACTACAACATATCTCATTACATTTTTAGAGCAAGATCATGATATGGGAAAATGGCAAGATTTAGAGTCAGTATGCCCAAGTTTGAGTGCAAACTCTGATATTTACCAGTATGATGTTGTCAGAAATGTCACTTAACCTCAGTAAGTCTCAATTTTCTCTTATATAAAAGAAGGATTAAAATAGCTTTCTAACAAATTGTTGAGAGAATAAAAAATACAGAAAATATGAAGATGTTTTGTAAAATGCAGTATCCAAATACTCTCGAAACATGGTTAAATAGAAATAAAACATCAAAAACATTAACCCAGAAAGATGATGCAAAAATTTTAATTAGTGTTACAGTATCACTGATGTTTGTCATCTATTGTGCTCTGGAATAAGCATTACTTCAAATTAACAGTAACTTAGTTTAAATAACTGAGTAATATTGGCACCACAAGAATGCACCAAAATTAAATAACATAGAAATATTCCTAGATTAATCATTCATCCACTCACTGCAATTAGTTCATTTGTTTCCCCTTTTTCTTATTGGCAATTCTTCTGCTCACTTTCATTTCTTGGACATTAATGTATAATAAGGCAAAAGATTTCCATTCATTAGTGAATATGTTCTAAATTACGGTGAAGTCATGTTTTGATAATATTATGTTTAATTCTAATCTAATGTTGATCTTGTACATTTCCCCACCTACGGGAATGACAGAAGAATCTGATAGGAAAAAGAAAATGTTAGTGCAACAATATGGAAAGATCCAAGGTTAGATAGCAATGGGAAAATGAATAATAAATAAGATAAAAAGATTATGAGTAGCACTAATGTCATATAGCAGCAAGAATACATGATAGCAATGTAATACATATTTGAAAAATTATTATATCACATTCTAACTTTCAGGTAAATGTTTATAGAAGCAGCTAATTAGGTTTGAACTAGCCAAGCCTACTGTGTAGAATGAAGGACTGCTGGTTTCCTGAGAATCTTTATCTAAAAAAATATTGTTTGTAAATAAAACCAGGCGCGGAGCAATTGTGGCACTTCAAAAATCCCAAACAGCCCTTACATGTTGATCATATCTGAAGGCTATCTTAATGTATGATGTGTTTTCTAGAAATTACCTTTAAATACTGTTTATAAAATACTGCATTTCCACTATATAGCAACAGGAAATAACACCTATAATTATAATCATCTTTGCATTTATTATGCTTCAATATTTTCTTCAAAAAAATCATAGCTTCAGATTACATATGGCTGGTCCCCCGCTTTTAGTCTCCGCACTCCTGAACCTCTGCATTGATTCAATCACAGGGTCTTGCCAGTTCCACCTCCAGTATTTTTCTATTCATCTACTTAACTGTGCTCTCTGCTTCTGATTATATCACCTTTCCTAACCCAATGCATCCTCCAAAGTGCAGCTAAAGTAAAATATTGTCTCTTCTATCCACATATGACTATCTCATTCCACCCTAAAATTTCCCTGCAGTTGCCCACTGTCTATACTAATGTATAACCGAATTTGGATTTCCTTCAAAGAATGTGTAGGGTCTCTCAAAATGGAAAAATCGCACCATAGCAGAGTGTTGAAAATGAATATTTTCAAGTACATAGATTTCTTGTTTATTCCTTCATCTGCTTATTCTCCACGTTTTCTTTAATTGTAAGTACTATAAGAACAAGAGTTATATCAATTTTATTCACTGATATACCTCGAGTTTCTCAAATAGTGCATGGTACTTGGCAAATATTCCATAAATATCTATTAGTATTACATGAATAAAGGAATGAATGAATGAAATATGACCCTAAGATGTCCTGTCAACTGCTTCTCACTTTTTCATAGATCCCATTCTTCTACAAACTGAGGTTCTAAGAGTAACTATCCAAGGGGTCAAAGAGTGCTTAATAGACCAATCTCAACTATCTGATGTTAGATACAGTTAAAGGATTGCCTGGTTCAAGTAATGATTATATCTATATGTTAAGGAAAATGAATCTGGGATCAACAGGAAACACTGAATATTAGAAGATTGTGATCTTACTATTGACTGTCCCTAGTAAGCTGTGAGATCATGAGCAGGTAACTCAATGAGATGGATTTTGCATTTCCTCATCTGTAAGAGAAGTACGGCTAGACAGTTGGTCTCTCAGATCACCTCTGTAAATTTAACTTCGATGACTCTAGAAATTACATTGTTGATTTGTTTTCCTTTTCCAGAAGAATGGAATATTTTTTCCACTACTGGGTATCTACCCATAGGAAAAGAAGTCATTATATGAAAAAAAAACACATTTGCACACATATATTTATAGCAGCACAGTTAACAACTGCAAAAATATGAAACCAGCCTAAATGCCCTTCAACCAATGAGTGGATAAGAAAAACATGGTATATATACACCATGGAATACTATTCAGCCATAATAAAGAATAAAATAATGGCATTCGTAGCAATTTGGGTGGAGGTGGAGATAATTATTTTAAGTGAAGTAACTCAGGAATGGAAAACCAAATATCGTATGTTCTCACTTATAAGTGGGAGCTAAGTTATGAGGATGAAAAGGCATGAGAATGGTATAGTGGACTTTGGGGGATCAAGGAGAAGGGTGGGAGGGTGGCAAGGGATAAAAGACTACACATTGGGAACAATGCAAACTGCTCAGGTGATGGGTGCACCAAAATCTCAGAAATTACCACTAAAGAACTTATCCATGGAACCAAAAACCACCTTTTCCCCAAAAAGCTACTGACATAAAATAAAGATTAAAAGCAAAATAGAAATTTTCAAAAAAAAAGAAAGGAGGTTGGAATATTTTCATTTAGCATATAATTTAACATATAAGCACTTTATGAAATAAGACTTACTTATTTTTATCTTTATTTTTATTTATGGCATACAACAATAAAAATATATCATATGTAAATATAAAATATAAAAATAGAAAATATAACTTTAGAAAATATGCCCTAAATGGAATTGCACTGACTGAAATAACTCTTCTTTTTTCCTGATTACGAATTTTAGGTGAATGTTTTCATAATTTCCATCCAAAAAAGTGCTCCCTAACCAAACTGCTCAGGATAGTCCAATTTACCTTAAAGATGAATTAAGTAGTATTTATTACACAGCAAGGAATCAAGATCTTTTCTCTATACCTTAGGGAATTGAATAATACATTCATTTATATGGGCAAAGAGCTTAATTCTTGTTATTAAATTGTAAATTGCCAACATTTAAAGACCCATGGTATTCAATTTTCTTAAACTAATTAAAAACAAATAGGAGTTATTTTGTTTTCACCGTCTTTATAAAAATCCCTGATTAACATGCCAGATGCCACAGCTCTTCAAGCCTGATGAAGGCTCCCTGGAGTTCGTGTCCTTTGATCAGTTGTTGCCAAAGAAGTGAAGCAGATTGTGCAAGCCTGCGGAATCATATGATCTCATTCTTCTTGGGGAATTGCTGCTATAAGAAAAGTCAACTGCCTTGATAAAAAAAATTTACAATTATAAAATATCCAGATACTGACAAATTTTAAACGCAGGTCAGTGATATGGTATTCCATGACATTCTAGTTATAAAGCCTCCATCTCAATTCCTTCGCATGCATTTTACTGTCATGGGAGTAAAATGCTTCACCACAGCCAGGCTAAAGGGAGAGATGCTTTGACTGGTGCAGCGTGTGTTTATGGATATTATTAAATAAAAATGGAAGATAAGGAAAATTATAAATTGCTTGAGCCATCTTATTTTTTTATTTTTATTTTTGAGATAGGGTTTCGCTTTGTCACCAGGCTGGAGTGCAGTGGTTCTACCATGGCTCACTGTAGCCTCGAGGCCTCAGGCTCAGACAATCCTCTTGCCTCAGCCTCACAAGTAATTGGAACTACAGACATGTTCCACCATACCCAGCTAATTTTTGCATTTTTTTAAAAGACAAAGTTTCACCAGGTTTCCCATGCTGGTCTCAAACTCCTGAGCTCAAGCAATCTGCCCTCCTTGGCCTCCCAAAGTGTTGGGATTATAGGTGTAAGCCACCATGCCCAGCAAGCCACTTTATTTTTAAATTTAATTTTCACTTTCAGAGCCTGTTATTGGTCTATTCAGAGATTCAACTTCTTCCTGGTTTAGTCTTGGGAGAGTGTATGTGTTGAGGAATTTATCCATTTCTTCTAGATTTTCTAGTTTATTTGCGTAGAGGTGCTTATAATATTCTCTGATGGTAGTTTATATTTCTGTAGGATCGGTGGTGATATCCCCTTTATCATTTTTTATTGCATCTATTTGATTCTTCTCTCTTTTCTTCTTTATTAGTCTTGCTAGCAGTCCAACAATTTTGTTGATCTTTTCAAAAAACCAGCTCCTGGATTTATTGATTTTTTTGAAGGGTTTTTTTTGTCTCTATCTCCTTCAGTTCTGCTCTGATCTTAGTTATTTCTTGCCTTCTGCTAGCTTTTGAATGTGTTTGCTCTTGCTTCTCTAGCCCTTTTAATTGTGATGTTAGGGTGTCAATTTTAGATCTTTCCTGCTTTCTCTTGTGGGCATTTAGTGCTATAAATTTTCCTCTACTCACTGCTTTAAATGTGTCAAAGAGATTCTGGTATGTTGTGTCTTCATTCTCGTTGGTTTTAAAGAACATCTTTACTTCTGCCTTCATGTTGTTAGGTACCCAGTAGTCATTCAGGAGCAGGTTGTTCAGTTTCCATGTAGTTGAGCGGTTTTGAGTGAGTTTCTTAATCCTGAGTTCTAGTTTGATTGCACTGTGATCTGAGAGACAGTTTGTTACAATTTCTGTTCTTTTACATTTGCTGAGGAGTGCTTTACTTCCAACTACATGGTAAATTTTGGAATAAGTGCAGTGTGGTGCTGAGAAGAATGTATATTCTGTTGATTTGGGGTGGAGAGTTCTGTAGATGTCTATTAGGTCCGCTTGGTGCAGAGCTGAGTTCAATTCCTGGATATCCTTGTTAACTTTCTGTCTCATTGATCTGTCTAATGCTGACAGTGGGATGTTAAATTCTCCTATTATTATTGTGTGGGAGTCTCTGAAATTGAGGCAATAATTAACAGCTTACCAACCAAAAAAAGTCCAGAAACAGATGGATTCACATCCAAATTCTACCAGAGGTACAAGGAGGAGCTGGTACCATTCCTTCTGAAACTATTCCAATCAACAGAAAAAGAGGGAATCCTTCCTAAATCATTTCATGAGGCCAGCATCATCCTGATACCAAAGCCTGGCAGAGACACAATAAACAAAGAGAATTTTAGACCAATATCCCTGATGAACATCAATGCAAAAATCCTCAATAAAATACTGGCAAACCGAATCCAGCAGCACATCAAAAAGCTTATCCACCATGATCAAGTAGGCTTCACCCGTGGGATGCAAGGCTGGTTCAACATACACAAATCAATAAACGTAATCCAGCATATAAACAGAACCAAAGGCAAAAACCATACGATTATCTCA
Organism: Pan troglodytes; assembly: GCF_028858775.2. Taxonomy (NCBI): domain Eukaryota; kingdom Metazoa; phylum Chordata; class Mammalia; order Primates; family Hominidae; genus Pan; species Pan troglodytes. The sequence goes on from NC_072408.2 coordinate 88,852,139, forward strand.
ATAGATGCAGAAAAGGCCTTTGACAAAATTCGACAGCGCTTCATGCTAAAAACTCTCAGCAAATTAGGTATTGATGGGACGTATCTCAAAATAATAAGAGCTACTTATGACAAACCCACAGCCAATATCATACTGAATGGGAAAAACTGGAAGCATTCCCTTTGAAAACTGGCACAAGACAGGGATGCCCTCTCTCACCACTCCTATTCAACGTAGTGTTGGAAATTCTGGCCAGGGCAATCAGGCAGGAGAAAGAAAAAAAGGGTATGCAACTAGGAAAAGAGGAAGTCAAATTGTCACTGTTTGCAGATGACATGATTGTATATTTAGAAAACCCCATCGTCTCAGCCCAAAATCTCCTTAAGCTGATAAGCAACTTCAGCAAAGTCTCAGGATACAAAATCAATGTGCAAAAATCACAAACATTCTTATACACCAATAACAGACGAACAGAGAGCCAAATCATGAGTGAACTCCCATTCACAATTGCTCAAAGAGCATAAAATACCTAGGAATCCAACTTACAAGGGATGTGAAGGAACTCTTCAAGGAGAACTACAAACCACTGCTGAACAAATAAAAGAGGATACAAACAAATGAAATAACATTCCATGCTCATGGATAGTAAGAATCAATATTGTGAAAATGGCCATACTGCCCAAGGGAATTTATAGATTCAATGCCATCCCCATCAAGCTACCAATGACTTTCTTCACAGAATTGGAAAAAACTACTTTAACGTTCATATGGAACAAAAAAAAGAGCCCATATTGCCAAGTCAATCCTAAGCCAAAAGAACAAAGCTGGAGGCATCACGCTACCTGACTTCAAACTATACTACAAGGCTACAGTAACCAAAACAGCATGGTACTGGTACCAAAACAGAGATATAGACCAATGGAACAGAACAGAGCCCTCAGAAATAATACCACACATCTACAACTATCTGATCTTTGACAAACCTGACAAAAATAAGAAATGGGGAAAGGATTCCCTATTTAACAAGTGGTGCTGGGAAAACTGGCTAGCCACATGTACAAAGCTGAAACTGGATCCCTTCCTTACACCTTATACAAAAATTAATTCAAGATGGATTAAAGACTTAAATGTTAGACCTAAAACCATAAAAACCCTAGAAGAAAATCTAGGCAATACCATTGAGGACATAGGCATGGGCAAGGACTTCATGACTGAAACACCAAAAGCAATGGCAACAAAAGCCAAAATTGACAAATGGGATCTAATTAAACTAAAGAGCTTCTGCACAGCAAAAGAAACTACCATCAGAGTGAACAGGCAGCCTACAGAATGGGAGAAAAATTTTGCAATCTACTCATCTGACAAAGGGCTAATATCCAGAATCTACAAAGAACTCAAACAAATTTACAAGAAAAAATCAAACAACCCCATCAACAAGTGGGCAAAGGAGATGAACAGACACTTCTCAAAAGAAGACATTTATGCAGCCAAAAGACACAGGAAAAAATGCTCATCATCACTGGCCATCAGAGAAATGCAAATCAAAACCACAATGAGATATCATCTCACACCACCTAGAATGGCGATCATTAAAAAGTCAGGAAACAACAGGTGCTGGAGAGGATGTGGAGAAATAGGAACACTTTTACACTATTGGTGGGACTGTAAACTAGTTCAACCATTGTGGAAGACAGTGTGGTGATTCCTCAGGGATCTAGAACTAGAAATACCATTTGACCCAGCCATCCCATTACTGGGTATATACCCAAAGGATTACAAATCATGCTGCTATAAAGACACATGCACATGTATGTTTATTGCAGCACTTTCACAATAGCAAAGACTTGGAACCAACCCAAATGTCCATCTATGATAGACTGGATTAAGAACATGTGGCACATATACACCATGGAATACTCTGCAGCCATAAAAAACGATGAGTTCATGTCCTTTGTAGGGACATGGATGAAGTTGGAAACCATCATTCTCAGCAAACTATCACAAGGACAAAAAACCAAACACCACATGTTCTCACTCATAGGTGGGAATTGAACAATGAGAACACTTGGACACAGGAAGGGGAACATCACACACCAGGGCCTGTTGTGGGGTAGGGGGAGGGGGGAGGGATAGCATTAGGAGATATACCTAATGTAAATGACGAGTTAATGGGTGCAGCACACCAACATGGCACATGTATACATATGCAACAAACCTGTACATTGTGCACATGTACCCTAGAACTTAAAGTATAATAAAATATATATATATATAAAATAAATAAATTTAATTTTCACATCCCTTTAGGTTACGTATTCACTAATTAAGGTTATCATAAACAATCATGGACAGCAGTCAGCCAATGAAGCAGCATGTTTACACCTAAGTACAGACAGTTAGAGCAACCTATTTCACTGTACCACTTGGACTGAAATGGACAACTGTAGACAATACTGTTAATTACCTTCCAATATCTACTCTCCTTATGTTCTTTGCTAAGAGAATCATAATTTAAATTAGGGAAACAATGTGACATCCTAGTGATGGATCATGATAATGGATCATGGCCATGCCTTTCCTTGATATCTCGGTCTCCCTTGAAGTTGGGGTGTCTGTGGCCACTGGCTCTGGTCAAAAAGACTTAAGGGGGAGTCTGCTGAAGGGGCTTCTGGGAAATCTTTTTTTATCCCAGTAAAAAGGGACATGTGTACCTAAGGACCATTATCCTTCTGCCATTATTTTATGTCAATTTATTTTATTCAATATAGCAAAAGATTTCCCAAAGAACTACAATGACACTCGTCCTTACAACTTACAGCACCAACTTCAGCCACCATCTAGTTACAGAACATTTGTTATGTGAAAAAAAAAAAAAAACTCTAATAATGTACCACTGCAAGTTGGGCTTTCTACCACTTGCAGCCAAAATCTTGCTAAAAATATATGGCAACTCTTCAGAATTCTATCCATTCTAACCATTCTTGTTAACAAACTAGCACCTCTTATCTAGATTAGCCATCTGATCAGCTTTATTTCCTCCAGTTTAACCAATTTGCCATCAGATGATCTTTCTATAATCCAATACTCATCAATTAACACCCGCTTTAAAATCTTTCAGTGGCTCCCAAATCTGTTGTAATAAAGTAACCTGGATAATGGGCACATTGATTGCCTCTTTAGCTTCATTGATTCATTTATTAATTTAAATAGTATTTATTCATTATACATGTATAAAGGATTTAGTAAATATGGAGCCAACATAATTCTCTCTCTAGTGTAATTTTCTTTTGAAAGAAACAAATGACCTATTATTTGAATGAAGCATGAACCTTGCCCTTCATCCTATCTTAGAAACTTTATCAGTAAGCTGATTAAGCTCTAGTCTTAACTCATTATGTGTAGAAAATAATAAAAAATAAATTATTGATCTTCTGTATCATGTAAGTCAAAATAATTTCAAAAAGAATTACTCTTGTTTTATAAATATTTCTATGACCTATAAACATACTGAGATTTAATCTGTGGCTTATTAAAATTACACAAGTGAGTACTGAGGGCCAGTCTCCAAACCTCCATTCTCAGCCTTCTTATTTGAATCTAAATTTCTCTATAAGAAACCTAAAGGTTGCAAATAGAATTATTCAGTGGTTTACTCACATAACTGTAAACATAAGTAACCAAAGTTTGTCAGTAAATATAGCTGCTTTTAGAGCTGACATTAGGAAAGCAGTAGGACAAATAACAGCAACAACATAGTTAGTTAAGAGGAACAATTGCAATTCTACTCTGATATCAGCTGAAGCAAAATAATTTTGATATTAATTGAGGCAAACCATTCACAGAAATGCACATTGTAATGCCTCAGCTAACATTAAGCATTAATAAAATAATATATACATTTAAAACAAATTTTCATATACGATAAAGCAACCACAATTGAGGTTAACATATGTTTTCAACAATTTAAAATAACTATTTCATCCACAGCCTTGTACTTCAGATGATGCAGGATGGCAACACATTATGACTTGAAGAATTTTTTTTTCTCACAAAGCTTATATAGAAATCAAAAATAGATTCTCAATGCAAAAAATAAGTATATATAAGTGTCTTAGTCAGTTTGTGCTGCTATAACAAACATGCCATAGACTGGAAAACTTTAACATAAACATTTACTTCTCAAAGTTCTGGAGGATGGAAAGCCCAAGATCAAGGTGTCAGCAGATACAAAATGTCTGATGAGGGCCAAATTCATGGTTTACAGATGGCTGTACTCTCCTTGTATACTAACATGGAAGAGAGGAAACCAAGAATTACGTTTCTTCCTCTTGTCATGTGGATCACTAGTGTCATCATGGGGGCTCCATATTAATAATCTAACTATCTCTCTAAAGTCCCACCGCCTAACATCATCCCATTGAAGGTTAGGGTTTCAAAATATGAATTTTGATGGACACAAACATGTAGTCCACAATAATCAGATCTATGATATAGAAACATTTTTAAATCCATGCTACCTTATAAAATACAGACTATTAAAAAATGTATTCAGACTCATTTTGCATACAGAAGGATAAACTCCACTCCCGTTCAGCAGCTTTATTCTTGATCAAATACATATTTAGCATCCACTGCAAGATCTATAAAAATTAGACCAAGTCTTATATCTACATGGTGCTTTACAGTTGTGAAAGCTTTGTTTGCCCTTGCTTTCTCATTTTATCCTCACATCAAAGCTGTCTACACACACACACACACATACACACGTACACACACACACATATATATATTTATGATCAATTCCCTAAACATTTTAACAGAGACTCCAATTAAACTGGAGAAGATAGTATCTCTACATTACGGACTTAAGTCTTTGATAGATTTATTTAGCAACTTTGTGTAATATAAAATCACAGTCACTGGAATCAAACAGACCCACAATTGCATTCTGGCTGTAAAATGTTTTAGTTGCATAATATCATCTAACTTCTCTAAGTAAAAAGGAATTTGCGAAGATTTGTTGACATTGTTGACAAGACTAAATTGGTTGCCATATGTAAAGTGCCTAGCACAAGGCCTGGAATATAGCAAGCACCCAATATGCTTCCTAACAATTCCTCTTTCATCTCCTCTCTTCTTCCCTTCCTTCCTTAAAGACATATGTATGGATTTAAGAGAAAGGAAGGCTGAAAAAACAAGATGACAAGTATTTTCTACTTCAAAGAAAAATGGCAAGTCTGTGCAAGTTTTCCCGTGTTTGCCTTAAGAATAGATTTTAGTTACGGAAAATTTATTGTACCAAACCCTTGGCCTAGTTTGTAAAACCAAAGGACAAAATTGAATACTTTGCAGGCATTTTAGTTATCTACTGCTGTATAGCAAAAGACCCTCAAATTTAGCAGCTTAAATTAAAAAACACTTATTATCTCACAAGACAATTGATGAGGGTCAGACATCAAACAGGGTTTAGCCGATTGGTTCTGGCTCAGAATCTCTCATGAGCTGCAGTCAAGCCAGCCAGGGTTGCAGTAGTCTAAAGGGGCTCAGAATCTATGTCCAAGTTCACTGAAGTTCTACCCTCCACGGGCCTCTCCACAGAGCTACCCAGACAACATGATGACTTTCACTAGAACAAGTGATTCAAGAGAGCCAGATATCAAGATGGAAGCTTCAGTCTCGTAGAACCTACTCTCGGAGTGACACAAGAAGGCCACTTCTGCCATTTGCTCGCACTTCTGCCATTTGCTCACACTTCTGCCATTTGATCACACTTCTGCCATTTGATCACACAGACAACCCCCTGGCACAATGTGGGAGGGCACTACACAAAGGTGTAAATATGACTAAGCTGGGGAACCCCCAAGTGTATCTAGACTTACATGGACATGATACAAATACAGCTTTGCTTAAATATTTATTTAATTGGTAGTGTGTGAAAAGACTGGGGCAATACTGGCATTTTGTGGTATTCCGCTCCATCCACCTTAAAACAGTGATGTTTCAAATACTTGCTACTGTTTTGCCCTATAATCTTGGCTTAGCATAAAATCTACACTTCTAGAATTTTCTTCTTACTTAGCACACATTGCCTGGGTCACCAGGATAAGGAGGGTTTAGTTTCACAAGATGTATACTGGCAGTTCCTGTTTGATAGTCAGCCTCCAACAGGGCACCTAATGGTCTGAAATATTTAAGCAGACTTCTTATGCTGTCTCATGTCTGCTTAAGTCTAAATACTTTGGGGGTTCTCCAGTTTAGTCATATTTATCCTCTAAAAGAAACATCCTTTCCCTTCCTACCTTTGAAGGCTCTGAGCTACAGAATTCATTGCAGTTGTACAGCGAGATTTACAAATCAACTTGTGGAATTTTCATCTCAATGACATAATTTGATGTAACTCTCTTGCTCACATTTCTAAATAATACTATATTTGTATTCAGTTTCACATAATTGACAGTAATGGACACACAGTGATTGGTACATAATGGGTATTGTAAATATTTATTGATTAAGTACACTATTTTTACCACTCTTTATGCAAAATGCCTGTGATATGTCAGATACTTGTGCAAATATTGCAAGGGTCAGTAAGCATTAGAGAAAACTAAAAATCCATGAATGTCCAAAATCTTAAGCACATATAAGAGAAGTAAAATGTTTCTGCTAGACTGGAAAGTTGGATTTCCAAATGACTGTAATTTGAAGAAAAAAATGAGAGTTTTTTTGCATCTTTTCAAAAGGTCAATAAGTATTCATAACAACAAAATCCTCTTGCCTTTATTATAGTATATGTATGTAGTTTCAGTGAAAATTATGTTAGGACTCAAAAACTGAAATTAGGGTAATTTAAAACCACTTCAAATATGTCATGAATTACCTCTTTTTCAGTCTTTCTCATAGGTACTTCCATACTATAATTTATAATTCATGATTCTTGCAAGAAAATGAGAAAGTGACTTTGAGAAATCATTTTAAAGGCAATTTTAAGCTGATAAATTGTTCTAAGATATGATTGAGGAACTTAAATATTCATAAATGTTCTTTATGCTTTATTATTCTATGTTATAGTAACCTATACTTTAATAATAATCTGAGCTATCAAACACGACTAGAAAGCTAAGAGGGTGGTTAACTGATTTTTTAAAATATTACTTTGTGATCTTATTCTATTAAAAATAGTGGAGGGAGTGAAGGGAGGTTTAAGAAAAACATTGGTAGGTAATGGTTAAACTAAGTCTTTCCAACTGCTAAACATTTATTTAAAAAAATAAAGCATTATCTTTAGAACATAATTGCTACAAAGAGTTTAAGTGGCCAGAACAATTAAGTTTCTCAAAATTTATCATAGTATAAAACTAAAAAATAAAACCATTTTTGAAGTTAATTCTTTCATTTACTCTGCTTTTCTCTTGATTTATTTGTCTTCATAACAATCACCACCCCTTAACCTGTTATATATTTTTTGTTTTATTGGTGTGTTGTCTGTATCTCCCCAATAGAATATGAACTCCATGACAGGACTCTATAATATACACTGTTTTATAGCTGGATCTTAGAACAGCCCCAGGTCCATACTAGGTGTTTTATAATATTTACTGAGTGAATAAATGAATGGTTATCATGTGCCATGAATTAGGTGCTGAAGATGCAGTAATGAACAATATAGACCTGGTCCCTACGTGACAGAGTCTATAGTTAACTGAAGGTACAGGCAAGCAAGCAGAAAAGACCAATGTAACAAATACTGTGAGAGGGAGCAAAGCAGCAGTAGCTAATTCTGGAAATCAAAGAAAGGTTTCTGAAATCGAAACTCAGACCTGAACGATGTCAGGAGATTAGCCAAGTTTTTGAGAGGAAGGCATAAACGAATGAAAACTTCTCAACGTAAGGAGAACTGTATGTGCAAAGGCCCGGGAATGAGAGAAAGAATGGCCTGAAAGAAATTCTATGCAATTCTATTTTAGAGTTAAAAATGATGGAGGAGGGGTCTAAGTTGAGATGTTATCAGGAGATATTTTCAGCACCACGTAACAGAAAATCACCTCTAAATCCTGAGCTGAGCTGGTTGTGCAAACACTCAGACCAAGGCCTAGTTTATTCTTTCCTTTTCTCAGACCCAATTTCTAGCCACTGTATTCTTGGTATCCCAGCCTCCACAATAATGGTCTGAAAGTGACTGTCAGCAGCTTTCAGTCTTATTTCCTTCTCTTTCTCACCCAGCACAGAAAAAAAAAAAAAGGAAGATGATTCCTACTTATAGCAAAAAGCCTGAGATTCATTTCGAATGACTCAAAAACCACATGAAAGGCAGGTATTGGAATGGCCTAGCCCAGGTCTCCTGCTCAATCTCTGAGCCCAGATGGAATCAGCTTTCCTGAAACCATGGGGAGCTAATAGAAACCAGGGACTCTTGGCAATGGGAAAAGGAAAAATAAATGCACGGTAACTGGACTGTTGTATTTGCCATGTTACCTTAGATTGTATCACAAAAGCAACGAGGAGCCATGGAATTAAGCAAAGGAATAACACACTAAAATTTCTGTGTTAGAGATATTCTTTCTGCAATGTGAAGAATAGAGTCAGCAGAATCAATATTAGAAACAAGGAAACTGTTTAAGAGGCTGTTGCAAGTTGTTGACAGGATAGGCAGACTGAAAAGAAATGACTCAAGGGATATTTAATGGTTACAGTTAGCGTAGACAGACATTGGCAAAGATTGGGATGTAGAAAATGAAAGAAAGAGCAAAAGCAATGGTGATTCCTATGTGTTATGACTGGTCATGTATGGTTATATCACAGAAACCAGGGAGGAAAACAACCTGTGATTGGAAAAGATGAATTGTGTCTGGATATGAATTTGAGAAGTCTCCAGATTAATACCATGAATTTGTTTCAGTCCTTAGGGTCTTTCCATTTCAAAAGATGTTAAAGATGTCATGTAATTCTAAAATAGAAATAAAAGTATAAAATTAGACATAACATTTAGAAATTATTAGCAAAGAACCTATTTTCTTTGTATGGTTAAACTTTTTTTTTTATAATTGCTAAATCCTGATGCTATTTGACAAAGCCAAAGGTTAGGAGGTAAAACAAAGATACCAGGAGCATATAATAAATCTTCTGTGCTTTTCCTTAACGAGATATATAAACACATATTACATACCACCCGCTATGGTGGTATGAAAATAGAATAACAGTCAGATGCATCCTGATTCAGTAAATAAAGAAGCAAGCATTGGATTGGATAACACCAAAGTCAAATAGTGACACATGTGAAGAGAAAATAGAACAAGATTATAAAAGATGTCTGTCAAGATAAAAAAAAATTCAACACATTTAGTCTAGATGCTTGTAAATAAGGTAGCATTTTTGTGTAGGATAATGCCTACCTGATACATCACTTGGAAGAAGAGGGCTAGGCAATAAAATTAGCAGCTGCAGTATGAAACTGATTCAGCAGCAGATGTAAGGCAAAACTCCTTGTTTCCAAATTTGCTAGAGGGATAGAACCTTATTAAGGAGGAAGCTGAATCCCAGTTATACAATAATGAAGTAGACAAAAGGCATAGCTAAACTACTGCATAACAAATCAATGAGAATTTCATGGTGGAAGAGTGGAGAAGAAAAGGGAAGAAGAAGAAGGGAAGAAGGAGAGGAAGAGGCTGGAGGAGGAGGGAAGAAGGGAGGGACAGGAAGAGAGACAGAGGCGCACACACACACATGTCAACAAGGTAACCAGAGGATAATTTTCTTGTGGTCCAGTGGCTAAAGTGAATGCTTTAGGACACAGAGCATTTAATATTTAATTCTAAGCTATTTTTATTGGTATAATATTAACCCCATTATCTCCCCACATTTTCAGGGGAGTCTGATACACTGAAATGTTACCCTACGATGATATTGAGAAGAAAAAGAAAAGCAGTGGTGACAAGATGTAGGGTCTTCCTTGCAATTTACTGTTTCCACCAAGAATTGGAAACAGTACCACCATCCTCTGAAGAAAATGAGTTCCTCTTCAGAATAACTTGGACAGGAGTTCCAGTTCCATTTGTCATGGCAGATTCCCTTGGGATTAGGTTTTATTAGAAACAATTTCAAAGTGAAACTATCTTTATATAACATTATTCATTCATGTATTCAATGAATGCATCCAATAGCAAACTGAAAGGCTGTCCAGAGCATAAATGAGAGTGTTTCAAGGAAGCACCTACAGTGTAGGACTGACGTAAGGGGAAAGCCTGACATTTTTGTTGTATCAGAATATTTTTATACAAAATATACCAAGTCTTAGGAGCCATTTTTTCATCATCCACGAATATTTTACATATATTTTAAGGACATAGGATGAAGGTTCTAATCCTAACTCTGCTATTCTGTGTTTTGAGCAAGTCATGTGATGTAGCCAGAGCTCAACTCCCCCACCTACGGCTTGGGGAGTTTTGATTGAATGATTGCTAAAGTTTCTTCTTAGCCCAACAGCCTGTGGTTCTGATGTCAATTATATTATAGCCTTTTTCTAATGTGTGGTATTTCAATTATGGTTGTGGCTTTTTATAAGGATTTCTATTAAGTCGTTTTTTAAAATAAGACAAAATTCAATATAAGATGTGCCAACCAACTAATGACCTTTCCGAAACAAAACATAACAAAAAACTATGCAAGTTTCTTTCTAGAAAAGAAAGCCCAAGATGGCCTATTGAAAACAGTAATCTTTGACAGTCAATAATGTATTTTGCTATCATCCTTGTCATTTATCAGATTCTTGGGATACTTACCCAAATTTGAGTGCTCTATTAGACAAGTTGAGAAAATATAATTATTTCTAATTTCCATGACAGGTTTCTATGTGATATAGGATTATCATAAAATCACCCTTGGGAAGTGTATTAATTTACATTTATTATTAAATTACCAGGAGTAAGAGCTGGTTTTTAGCCTGAGCATAAGCCTAACACATTCACTGAGTCAAGGGAGCTTATAAACAAGATCTAAACATCCAAATAATAGAAAATATTTTAAAGGAAAATGGCAGGCAAGCATAGAAAAAATAACAGGGCTACACTGATTGAATTATCACATCTCTATAAGGTGATAATAATACCTAGTATAGACAGTAGTTGTAGGCATCAAATAAGATAATGTTTGTAGAGCATTTGGCAGATACCATTTTTCAGTTAATTATTTCACTGAATCATCCCCATAAGACTACATATCCTAGTTTTACAGATGAGAAAACTAAGACCAAAATCATAGAGCTAGTAAAAATGATGGAGTTGTTATTCAGACCCATTAATATGACTCTGGAGGCAGTAGACTTAACTCACAAACTATCACACCTTCCATATCTACCATACCTGTAATCTCTTGTGCATGGCAACAACAAAAAAAATAAGAGTTTTTATTAAATCTAAACTATTGCATGACACGTGGAAAGACAGTACAGATTTTGAACACATACATTGCTGAGTGATAGAGTAAACTAATGTCAGCACTCCAGTGAACATGGGGATTTTAAATTCTTTGAAGCAGATGGTGAATCTTAAGTACTCATGCCTTATTCCAGGTATGGAATGTAGGCACTTAGAGGCCAAACCAGGAAAGGAATTAGACATATTCTGTGGAGCAGGGCAAGCCCATTACAAGCAGTAGTCAGAAGCACAGTCAGGCTGGTAGAGTATTCAAATAGTAACAGATAGGTGGCAATTCAGGGAAGTGATGCCTATATAAGAGGTAAGAACAGATGTCCTTAAAGGCAAGAAAAGAAACAAAAGCAGGAAGCCTGGTGGCAGGAAAAATGAAATAGTAACAGGAGTTCAAATACAGCAAGCATAGTGAAACTTCACCATATTTCTCTACATGAGGTTCAAAAACCTATAGTATATGAAGTTATAATACAGTAAATTAACAACATGACTGGGATAAGGCTGCTGCAGAGGATGGGAGCAAAATTGTTAATCACATTCTGTCTAAATTTGCGTTATTGCAAGGTACATTATCTCAGTGTTTCACTGTGCTGACCACACATCCAGAAAACCTCTAAGTGCTTTGCCTAGTACAGTAACTTATTGAATCATCACCAATAACTCTACAGGTAGTATTGTTATTCTAATTTGCACAGATGAAAAAAGTGAAGTACAATGAGATTAGTAATTTGCCCAAGATCAAACAACCACAATACAAGGCAGAGTTAAAGTCCATACTGCCCAACTCTGAAGCCCAGCCTTATAACCACTAGGTAACCCTGCTATGGTTTGAAGGTTTGTGTCCTCTCCAAAACTCATGTTGTAATGTAATCTTCAATGTAACACTATTAAGAGGTGTGGCCTTTGGAAGGTGGTGAGGTCATGAGGGTTCATCCTCATGATAAGTATTACAGACCTTTGTATAAAAGGGCTGAAGAGAACTACCTAGGCCCCTTTTTCACTCTTCTGCTTTCCACTATGTGAGGGAATGTCATTCACCCCTTCTGTCATGTGAGAATGCAACAACAAGGCACCACCTTGGAAGCAGAGATAGAGCCCTCATGAGACACAAAACCTGCCGATGCCTTGATCTTGAACTTCCATCCTCTAGAACTGTGAGGAATAAATTTCTGTTCCTTATAAAATATGCAGTCTCAGATATTTTGTTACAGCAGCAGGAACAAACTAAGAGAAATTCTGTGTCTGCAAAGTCAGATGACAGCAGAGAATCTGGCAGTAGAAAGCAGGACTCATGTCACAAGTTTAGGGATTTGAGGTATGGGGTCAGAGGTCTCTTCTTTATGGCACAATAGATGTGAAGCAACTAGAACAGTGTCTGGCATATAATAAGCAACCAATAAATGTTAGCTATGAAAGTAATAACAATTGTTCTTGCTGTTGTAACAGGAAGAAGAGATTGAAAGTGTTATGAGTTGAATTTAGTCCGCCCAAAATTCATGTTTTGAACTCCTCACCCTCAGTACCACAGGTGTGACTGTATTTGGAGACAGGGTCTTTAAAGAAATACAGTTAAAATAAGGTCATTAGGGTGGACCCTAATCCAATATGACTGGTGTCCTATAAGAAGAAAATATTAAAACACAGACATGTACAGAGGGAAGACCATGTGAAGACACAGAAAAAAGATGGCCATCTGCAAGCCAAGGAAGGAGGCCTCAGAAGAAACTAATCCTGCCATCACTTTGGTCTCAGACCTCTACCCTTTAGCGTTGTGATAAAATAAATTTCTGTGTTTAAGCTATCCAGTCTTAAACTGGATACTTTGTTATGGCAGCCCTAGCTAACTAATACAAGGACCAAAAGGTGAGAAACCAGAAGACCAGAATATTTTATAGAAGACTTATGTTAAATTTGATATAAAAGGAACTGGGGCAAGAGCTGAGACAGGGCCCCACACAATGGAGATAGATTCCTGGGAAGATCTCCATTATTGGATCTGGGGCAAGGATCAAAGCATGACTAATAGTAAAACCAGATAGATGCTAAGTTGCTGCTCTAAAGATTCATAAATATCTTCTGCTAAGGAGAGGAATGGAGCTCGAGGAAGGGGACAGAATATCGGGGGTATGTTAAACACGTACAGATATAACTGAACAGGCATCAAAGTAGAGAGCCACCTAATTCTCACACATGCCAATATCAGATGCAAAAAAGGCGATCTTACTTTTTAAATCCTTATAAATTAAACCTCAATATATGTTAGGCCTAAACTAGGTCACAGCAGCTGAATTTTGTGTATAATTTTGCTTATTTCTCTGATAAATGCCTCAAAATAATGGAGAACATTTCCTAAAAATAATATAGTCCAGAAATCTGTAGGTCATGTAGGGTTCCAATACCTGCTTAGAACTTTTGTGTCATCTAGTAGTCTGCTTTAAATAGACACTAATTTTTCTGCTATTCACTCATATTTATTTTTTTTTGTAAATGCCTATATATCTTTAACAATAGTTATGTCTAGATGTGGGTAACATGAATTGGGTTGAATTGATGAAATTATTCCAGAAGAATGGCATCAACAATAACAGTTTTCTTTACTGATTTGACTGCCACACACAAACCTACTGCATTTAAAAGCAATGGAACTCAAAGAGCAAGATCTTCTAATGAGATCATTGCTTTGCATTCCTCATTGATAATGTAAATCACATGCACATAGCATCAAAATAGCTGAAATGAGCACAAATGAACTAAAAGTCTGTTAACGAGATTACAACCAGTTACAATTTCAAGATATAACAAAAGCATGCAGCATAGAGCAATTGACAATTGCAAACATTTTAAATGTGGAGACTTTCTATCAGAATTCAATTAAAAAAAGGAAAGTAGGCAAAAAAGAGTTAAAGCAAATCCTCCCTCATCCTTTGAGTATGGTCTGCCTTTACCAGATCATTCAGTGCATGATATTTGGTTTTATTCACAAGTTTGATGGTGAGACCATTCAGGACTAACAAAATCTGAAACAGATGGACATTATAACAATCCAAAGCATAAGGGCGGTTACCACTGCTTCAAGGATTTCTAAGTAATGTATACTTTAGGAGATTTATTTTAAAAAAAAACTTTATTGTTTAAATGGTGATTTTAAATTAGTAGATCACGAATTGCTACTTATTTGTCATCACTAATGAAGGAAATTGTAACTGTTGTTCAACTATGTATCCTTCATAATGAAACTTTCATTTCACATCTGTTTACATTCCACTTTTCCTTAGAAAAGGAAACAAAGTAGACACTCTAATATCCACCATACTACGCCAATTAGCCTGATGTTCATTTTCAGGTTGAATCATGGCGATACATTGAAGAAAATCACGACATCCTCTGGAGAGGACATTCAGCTAGAAGGAGCAAGTTTCACACTTATTATTGAAGTTGACACCATCTTTGTGGGTAGCTGGAAATACAGTGGAGATTATCAGACTCCTGAATTTATTTCAGAAGATCATGCTGACAGCTGCCATCCTAATCCAGTCATATGCAAGGTGAGAAACATGTGGCTGGAGTTTTGATTCAGTACTGTGCCTTCACATACCAATGGCATTTTAAATACAAAAAAACAAATTAAAAAGAGTACACATTTTGGTCATTTTCACCTCAAGTTCAAATAAGATTATATATTTTCTTTTATTCTCTTCCGGAATATGCTAAACCTCTGCAGAGATATTTCTAGCTTTTAGCTACCAAGGAATTATACATCTTTTCAAACAGTGGTTGTTATTTTAAAACAAAATATTTCAGAGACTGAGGGTTTTATATATGTATAAAAAAAACTTACCCTCAAAGATTTTCCAAGGTAAGCTATGATATGAAAAGGAGTCTCAGTATATTTTTATTAATATGAATTAGAATCTTACAGATGAATTAAACATACAGTATTTTACTGCTTGTTATAGAATATACATAACTTCAGGAAAAAAAGATCATTTTTTACATGTTTCAAAATACTTAAGTTATGCTTTCTCTTATCTTTGAGCCTGAGAGTGCTTTTTTAAGAAGTAGATGAAAGAAATGGAAACGACTACAAAGAAATTAACTCCTCCACATTCACTGCTTAGGTCTTTTAGTGGGAACCCAGATGTTTGTCAGAATTCAAGGTCTCTGCACACTTACGGAAGATTAAAAATCCTAGGAACTCCTATTCAGAACTTTGCAAGCTCTAAGATTAGGGTACTGACAATAAAACCAGTTAGTTGGACTATCTCAGTAAAATCAATCAAGTTCTCCACAAATTTATTAAGTAGCTATTGCGTATAGACACTAAGCTAGATACTAGTGCCTGGAACTCCAGAGGTGCCATTTTGTGGGGAAGAAAGAAAAAAAGAAAAAAGTATAGGAGATGAAATCGATATATTATCGAGCAGACCAACCAGACAGAGCCAGAATCTACCATTTCTAAAATTAACTTTTAAAATCATGACAGAGTCATAAACCATAAAATTAAATAATAAACTAAAGGTCTGCCAGCAGAGAAAAAACAAAAACAAAACACATTTTTTATTCAGGGATTCATTCATTCATTCATTCATTTTTCTCAACAAATATATGTTAAGGGCACCTCTGAGTCAGACACTCATCTAAGCACTTAATAAAATTTATCACATTAACACTTTTAAAAATCTTATAAGAAAATTGTGATATACAGATGCTACTCAACTTATGAGGAAAACATCAAAATTAGTAATTAGTTGAAGATGTTTTAAGTTGAAAATGCATTTAATATACACCTAACCTATAGAACATCATGACTTAGCCTAGCCTACCTTAAACATTCTCAGAACACTTACATTAACCTACGATTGGGCAAAATCATCTGGCAGCACAGTACATTGTTGAGTATTGGTTGCTGGCACTCAAGATTGTGTGGCTGGCTGCAGCTTGCTGATGCTACCCAGCATTGCAAGAGAGTATCGTACGGCATACTGCTAGCCCAGAATTTTGATTTTTTGATTGCAAGATCAAAATTCAAAATTTGAAGTATGGTTTCTCCTGAATGTGTATCACTGTCACACCATTGAAAAGTCCAAAAATTGTACGTCAAACTATAGTAAATTGTAGATCATCTGTATGCTTTAAATTTCAGGAAGAGGAACACCCAGAAGTTAAATTTCTGTTATAATTGACTAATTTGTCATGTTCGTGGCAGTCAAGTTCCAATCCACTCATGTTTCCAGTATTTATTCAGTGTTTGGTAGTGGTAAAATAGACTCATTCCTGTCCTCTTGGAGCTCATAGTGGACCAGTAACTCCCTTAGATCCAGTCAGTCTCTGCTCTTCACAGTGCCCTAGACATTGAAAGGCCTTCTTCAAAATTGTCAATCTTTTTCCTGTGCATGGGAATAACTGAGACCAGAAGTACTGTCCAAGAAGAGAGTCTCAGACTCAGACTGGGATTCCTGCAGCCCCTTTGCCTGTGTCTTTCTTTCAGGCACTTTCCAAATTTGAGTCATGTGCATGGAGATAAATAAAGGCTCCACAGAGCTCCAGGATTCATGCCTATGAGGTCATCCCAGGACTCTGAGGCTGGGCCTTGCTTCCTGGAGGGTGACCTGGAGAGAGAATTGCTCCCTTCAAGCCAATGTCTTATTTTGTTCACAATTACATACAATTAGTCTTTCAGAATAACCTGGCAACCTAGTTGTATGCTATGCTCACTCGGTTCAGGTGCAGGGTGAGTTCAGGGCTCTAGGCTACCATTAGTGCACTGCCTACCATCTAGCTTGAGCTCAGGTGTTGAGTCTCATGTTGAAATCATGTGTCAGATCTCATATATCTGTGTTCTGACCACAGTGTTGCCTCTGGTCTGTTGTATCTGAGAGTGATGAGAAACAAACTTTCCTCCGTGAGCTCCCTATTACTAGCACCCCAGGTAGGCTCAATGCCACATGAGAAGGAGCATTCTAGGGTAGTTGTACCCATCTCATCCAAAAGCTTTTGAGATTGTTGCACCAAAGAAACCACAGGGCCCTTCTGATCAATGCCCTCGTTTGCCTCTCAAAAATATGGTGATGAATGATGTCATGCTCTTCCAGGTCAGTCTTAACCACGTGGACCAAGGGACAGAAACTCTTTGCTCAAGTGGTACCACTCTTCTCATTTTGCCAGTGGCTCCTCTCCTATTCTTCCTGCTGTTGGCAATATGGGAAAGGCAAGAGTATGCTCAACACTGAAAGATATTATATACCAGACTTAAACTTAAAGAGTTTAAGAGAAGACATGGTTAGAAAATGTGTTGTCTTACTCTTATGCTCTAAGACTCCTAATTTAATATTATCAAAAAACAAATTATCATTCACACTTTTCTGCATACTCTATGTAAGACTGCCATTTGTGAATATCACTAGCAGAGCACAGTAACAACTCCTAAAAGGGTCATTGGAAGCAAGTATTCACAGTAGCACAATGGATGATATACACAAAATATTCAGTGATGATCTACTTTGCATTAAATAAATTTATTAGGAAATTGCAGAAGCAAGGTGATTCTGCATTATGAGTAATGGCAGTGTTGCTATCCTATTCTCATGGCAAAAATTAAGAACAAGAAAAGATGGTGACTAGTCACTACAAAGAATACCCACTTGTACTAAGGTTTGACAATAATGAATAAACACTTTTTTTCTACCCATTATTTTAAAATTTTACTGATAAATCCCTGCATTGCAAAAAGGCCCAAGAATTTTGTAATGTATATTTTAACCAATTTGTTTGCATAGGTTCAGGAATTAGAAACTAAAACATTTTCCAGAGTTCTGTACATTACAGATATGGTCTGGGTAGAGACAAATGCTCCCCACAAAGTAGATTACAATATTGTGATATATAATAAGGAAGAAAACAATAGAAGCATTAGAATTTTCTGGTATCTGCTGGAGTATGGGTCTCTGAATCGTGTTTGACCTGAGAGTTGAAAGGTAAATGGGATTTTATCCAGCAAAGAAGAGAAAAAATGAGAACCATATATGCAATGCTGTAAATACAGGAGTATGGAAAGGCCAGTGTGCCTGAAAGGCAAGAAATGAGAGAGAGAGAGAGAGAGTGATTTTGGCAGCTGGACAGTGGCTAGGGCAGACAAGGACTTGAGGACCATGTTAAACAGTTAACACATATCCTAAGAGCAATACGAATCTACTGGAAGTGTCATGACAAAATTTGTGTTTTTAAGATTTAAAATATTCTGTTTTCAGATTGTAAAACAGATTGTACACAAGAAAGAATGCATTCGGGGAAGATGATTAAAAGGCTATTGGGAGTAACTGAGATAATAGATGATTGATGCTCAGATTGGAGTAGTTATGACACAGAGAGAAAAGAACGGAACTAAGATACATTTGTGTAAGATTTGTTAATGGACTCCATAGCAGATGGGGATGAAAGAAAGGTAAAAGGGAAATGCCCAGATGTATAGTTTGTATATTTGGTTGGATTGTGGTATCATTCATTGAGATATGAACACTGAAAGAGGAGCAGATTTCAGGTGGAGACCACAAGTTTAGTATTGGACAGTTTAAATTTGAGGAGTTTTAAGGTATCTAAGGTAAGATATAAAAAAAGGCAATGGTATATATCACACTGTATGACCCCAAATCCTAGTATATCTGACTTGAAATTAAATGATTGTATTAGTTTGTTCTCACACTGCTATAAGACCTGCCTGACACTAGGTAATTTGTAATGGAAAGAGGTTTAATTGACTCACAGTTATGCATAACTGGAGAGGCCTAAGGAAACTTACAATCATGGCGGAAGGGGAAGCAAACATGTCCTTCTTCACCTGGCAGCAGGAGAGAGAAGTGCAGAGCAAAGTGGGGAAAAGCCCCATAAAAACCCATCGGATCTCATAATAACTCACTCGCTATCATGAGAATGGCATGGGGGAAACACCCTAATGATCTAATCACCTCCCACAAGGTCCCTCTGCCAATACATGGGGATTATAACTCAGATTATAATTCAAGATGAGATTTTGGGTGGGGACACAACTGAACTATATCACTCCCCCTCGGGAATCTCATGTCCTCACATTTCAAAACACAATCATGCCTTTCCAACAGTCCCTCAAGCTCTTAACTCATTCCAGCATTAATCCAAAAATTTAAATACATAGTCTCATCTGAGAGGATGCAAGTCCCTTCTGCCTATAAGCCTGTAAAATCAAAAGCAAGTTAGTTATGCCCTAGATACAATGGGGGAACAGGCACAGGGTAAATATACCCAAAACGGGAGATATTGACACAAACCAAGAGGCTACAAGCCCCATGCAAGTCTGAAATCCAATAGGACAGTCATTAAACTTTAAAGTTCCAAAATAATCTCCTTTGACTCCATGTATCACATCCAGGTCACACTGATGCAAGAGGTGGGCTCCCACGGCCTTGGGCAGTTCCATCTCTATGGCTCTGCAGAGCACAGCCCCCAAGACTGCTTTCATGGGCTGGCATTGAGTGTCTGTGACATTGGCAGATGCACACTGCAAGCTATCAGTGGATCTACCATTCTGGGGTCTGGAGGATGGTACCCCTCTTCTCACAGCTCCACTAGGCAGCGCCCCAGTGGGTACTCTGTGTGGGGGTTCCAACCTCACATTTCCCTTCTGCACTGCCCTAGCAGAGGTTCTCCATGAGAGCTCTGCCCCTGCAGCAAACTTCTATCTGGACATCCAGGCATTCCCATACATCCTCTGAAATCTAGGCAGAGATTTCCAAGCCTCAGTTCTTGACTTCTGTGCACCCACAGGATCAACACCACGTGGAAGCCATGAAGGCTTGGGGTTTGAATCCTCTGAAGCAATGGCCTGAGCTCTACCTTGATCCCTTTGAGCCATAGCTGGAGCTGAAGCAGCTGGGATGCAGGGCACCGTGTCCTGAGGCTGCACAGAGCAGGGGGAGCCCTGGGCCCAACTCACAAAACAATTTATTTCCTCCTAGGCTTGGCCTGTGATGGGAGGGACTGCTGTGAACGTCTCTGATGTGCCCTGCAGACATTTTTCCCATTGTCTTGGTGATTAACATTTGGTTCCCTGTTTCTTATGGGAATTTCTGCAGTGGGCTTGAATTTCTTCTTAGAAAATGGGTTTTTCTTTTCTGCTGCATCATCAAATTTTCCAAACTTTTATACTCTGCTTCCTCTTGAAGCCTTTGCCACTAAGAAATTTCTTCTGCCAGATACCCTAAATCATCTCTCTCAAATTCAAAGTTCCACAGATCTCTAGGGCAGGGACAAAATGCTACCAGTCTCTTTTCATAGCAAGAATGACCTTTACTCCAGTTCCCAACAAGTTCCTCATCTCAATCTGAGACCGCCTCATCCTGGACCTCATTGTCCATATCATGATCAACATTTTGGCCAAAATCATTCGACAAGTCTAGGAAGTTCCAAACTTTCTCACATCTTCCTGTCTTCTTTTGAGCCCTCCAAACTGTTTCAATCTCTGCCCATTAGCCAGTTCTAATGTTTCCACATGTTCAGATATCTTTTCAGCAGTATCCCACACTACTGGTACCAATTTTGTGAATTGGTCCATTTTCATTCTGCTGTAAAGGACTACCTGAGACTGGGTAATTTA
Source organism: Pan troglodytes (assembly GCF_028858775.2). Classification (NCBI taxonomy): domain Eukaryota; kingdom Metazoa; phylum Chordata; class Mammalia; order Primates; family Hominidae; genus Pan; species Pan troglodytes. The sequence goes on from NC_072408.2 coordinate 88,873,166, forward strand.
TAAAGAACAGAAGTTTAATTGATTCACAGTTTCACATGACTGGGAAAGCCTCAGGGAAGTTACAATCATGGCGGAAGGTGAAGGGGAAGCAAGGCACTTCTTACATGGCATCAGGAGAGAGAGAGATCGAGTTAAGAAGGAAGTATCACACTTTTAAACCGTCAGATCTCCTGAGAACTTACATGGTATCACAAGCACAACAGGCGGAAACCACTCCCATGATCCAATCACCTCCGACCAAGTCTGTCCTCCGACACATGGGGATTACAATTTGACATGAGATTTGGGTGGGGACACAGAAAGTTGGTGTAGATGTTCTTGTTGCAAATCACTTTTGGTTCCATGTCACTTTCTTCAGGGAACTATTTTCCAAATAACTGTGGACTTTGTTTTTATAGAGGTTTTGGTGGCCAGAGTTAAAAGACTGAAATAAAGCTACAGTTTTAAAGAAACTACATAGCAAATGTCATTCATTCACTCAACAAGTATTTCTTGAGCACTGAATATATGCCAAGCACTGTTTTAGGTGCCAAAGATAGAACACTGAACAAAATAGGCACATTCCTTCCTCCCATGGAGCTTTTATTTCAAGTCAGGGTGGGGGAATGGAGGGTGAAAATCAGAGAAATCATGTAAGTTAAACATTTAGTATTTTAAGACAGTATTTTATAAAGTGGCAAGTGATAAGGAGAATGAAACAGAGAAGGGATACTTAGATGAGACTATGAAACTTAGGGTTAATACTGGAATAATTAAGACTTTGGGAGTTAGAGTAGAATGAATGTATTTTACATGCAAGTAGGACATTAATTTGGAAAGAGCCAGGGGCAGGATGCTGTGGACTGAATGTGTCTTCCCCAAATCCATATGTTAAAATCTAACCTACAATGTGATGGTATTAGGAGGTGGGGCCTCTGGGAGGTAATTAGGTCATGATGGTGGATCTCTCATGAATGAGATTAGTACCTTTATAAAAGAGACTGCAGATAATTTTCTTGCCCTTTTTCCACCTCATGAAGACACAAGGAGAGGTAGGCAGTCTGCAACCTCACATGAACCTAACAATGCTGGCACACCGAGCTTGGATACCCAGCTTCCAGAACTATAAGAAATACATTTATGTTATCTATCAGCCACCTAGTCTATTGCGGTCTATGTTATTTATAAGCCACCCAGCCCAAACCAAGGCAGTCATCATGTCTCCATAGGCTCCTCTTGTTTGTGATGGTATCTCAGACATTCCCGGTTTTAATGACCTTGATTTTGTCAGACTTTCCTTCTTTTGATGGCATTGATGGGTTTGAGGATTACCCTCCAATGGAATTTGTTCATATTGTTTTCTCATAATTAGACTGTGGTTATGGATAGAAAGCCATGGGGTTAAAGTGTCATTTTCATCACATTATAACAAAGGCATCTGCTATCAACATGATTTGTCACTGTTGACATTGACCTTGATAACCTGATTAAAAATATTGTTTATAAGGCTTCTCCACTGTAAAGGTGCTATCTCCCAACCACTTTCTATATTGTACTCTTTTTAATGAAGTCACTATACACAGCCCATAGTTAAGGAGTATGGAATTATGCTGTACTTCTTAATGGCAGTGTTTTGAAAAAAATTACTTGGAATTCTTTTGCATGGAATATTAATCTCTTCTCCCTCCATTATGGGTTTAATTATTTATTTATATCAATATGAGCTTTTGTATATTTATTTTATACTTTGTGTTATAACCTATAACTACTTTATTTTGTTGCACAATTTTTTCTGGCTTTAGCTATTGGTTGCTCTTTCAGTTGACTTTTGTACCTCTTTGACATACCTATATTAACATGGTTTTGTTTGTTTAGCACTTTCTGACTTTCTAAGCACTATAAGACACTTCATGCTCATCTTATCTCTTCCTTGCTCCAGCCCTTGAATTAGCCATTTATCCAAGGAGCTTAATTCCTGGTATTGGAGAATGGCATTAGAAACCAAGATCTGAATGCTAGGTGTGCTCCTTGCTACTGGGTACCATTGATTTCAGACTCTCTAGCTGACACAGTGAGGAAATATATGTGTATATACTAAACCATGTAAATATATGTATCAATACATGCTTTTATATGTGACCATATGCAGCTATATTGTCATCTAATTAAACTCATCTCACTAAACATGAGTTCATATTGGTATCTCCAATTCTAACCCATTCCCACATGGAATATCCTGGCCACTTCCCCTCGCTTTTCTGTAAACTCACACTCCAGCAGGGAGAAACCTGGCTCCCAGGTGTGGTGCTTTTCACTTAATCTCTGTGAAGGTAAATAAACTACACAATTTCTAGCTTTCCACTGTATACTATACATACCTACACTATACTTTATACTATATAACCCCCACACCTTTAAGTTCCAAATGCACCATTCTATATGACATATAGAGTGGAGTGCAGTGATGTAATCATAGCTCCCCATGGGATGGTGGTGTAATCATAGCTTCCCATCCACTTGGCATACTAGGGCTGAGACTATACAAATTACATTTCCCAGATGCCTTTGTCAGCTGGATTCCTGTTAGGTTCTGCTATGAGGAGCAGTGAAAAGAAGTTGAAAAGTGTGTGGAAGGGAGAAAGACCTTGCACCACTTTTTATTCAGTTTCATCAGCATTGCTTCAACAGCAGCAAGTTGATGGCTATCACTTGGAGCTTATTTTTTTACTTCCAACATTAGCCTCACCACATTCACTCAGTGATTTGAAAATAAACCTGGACCTGCTTCTTTCATGTGATGGGAGTAATAGGTATGGCTTTCTTTCCCTTTAGGCTGTAGACTATCCAAGTATTCACAGTCCATTGATTCCTTGATGGTCTGAACATCTTCCAGGTATTCCCCTTCTACAGAGGTCTAACACCAGCTGAGCAGAGCTTCCCCAGAGAAGTGCAAACTCTAGCGCTATAGGGTAACTCCTCCCATCTCCCATGATCTAACACCATCTATGCCCTTTTGTTTCTTTAGCTTTAGGAATGGTATAGTTTCTGCCTGCCTTTATTTTTTTTATATGTTCCCAGCATCTCCTCTTTGCTCTCTCAGGCTTCCATCACTGTTTTATTGTGTCTTTCATATTAAGTACACTCTATTTAAAATACCTACTGGTTTTGTTTTCCTGAATGGGCCTTGACACACTCTCTCTCCCCCTCACTTTGTTATCTGTAAATTTCAGATTTTAATGGAGCCAACCTCAAAATGTTATTATGAAGATTGTATTAATTATTTCATGTAAATCACTTAGCACAATGCATGACACTAGAAAAGTACTCAGTCAACATTGGCTATTATTTTTCCCTTTAGCTAGTCCAACGGAACAGGATTTAAAGGCACCCTCCACACCAGATGACCAATGTTCTAATATGGACATTGAGCCTGGCTAGTTTTGTAATTAAAGTCTAGTTTCTCTCATTACCTTCTTTTTCTTTGGATATGTCCAGAGCTATATCAAATTAGCATGTACTAGCAGGGCTGTGCCATTTGTTAATCGATTAGAACCTCACTGCATTAAATGGTAAATAGCCTAGTACCGAGTTCTTAGTGCCTTCTCACTGCTCAAGCTATTTTTTTCCCTTCCCAGGAGCCCTGGAACCTCCCCAGTTACATGTCAGTTAAAAAAAAAAAAAACACAAATGTTTCCAGCATTCTGCTGCAGTGCTAGGGCCAGTGTCTTTCCTAACTGGTTTACATGCAAGCCAAACATACAGATATTTTGCATATCACACTGAACACGTGTGTTGTCCCTCCTCCAGTCAAGGATATTGCTGAAGTTACCTTTTTTTTTTTTTTTTTTCACTGCAACCTGCCCTTCCCCATCTCAAGGGGTCTGCTCATTTAAGCCTCCCAAGTAGCTGGGAGCACAGGTGCCTGCCACCATGCCCAGCTAATTTTTTTTTTTTTTTTTTTTTTTGGTACAGAAGGGGTTCCGCTATGTTGCCCAGGCTGGTCTTGCACACCTGGACTCAAAAATCTGCCTGCCTTGGCCTCTCAAAGTGCTGAGATTACAGGCTTAAGCCACCACGCCTGGCCAAAGTTAACATTTTTGAGGTGCTTACTGTGTGTCACAAAAAAATATGGCGAGATATTTACTATTGTTATTTCCTTTCTTCTTTAGATAAAAAGCTAAGTCATAGAGTAATTTTAAAACTTTCCTGAAGTCACACAGCTATTAAACAATGAAGCCAGGATTCACATCAGTTATTCTGACTCTAGAGCCTAGGTTCTTGATTGAGTTACCAGTCTGAGAACATGAAATAAGTTTAGTGGAGACAGGGAAGAAAATCATATAAATTAAAGTTTTACCTGAATGTGAATTCAGGAGAAAGGATTACATGAGATAATAAAAATTCAACCAGTAGGGCCAGGTGGGGTGGCTCACACCTATAACCCCAGCACTTTGGGAGGTGGAGGTGGAAGGATCACTTGAGGTCAGGAGTTTGAGACTAGCCTGGGCAACATAGCTAGACCCTGTCTCGACAAAAAAATTTTACACTAAATTAGGCAAGAGTGGTGGTACATGCCTGTAGTCCTGGTTATTTGGGAGGCTGAGGTGAGAAGATTCCCTGAGCCCAGCAGTTGGAAGCTGTAGTGAGCTATGATTACACCACTGCACTCCAGCCTGGATGGCCGAGCAAGACCCTGTCTCAAATTAAAAAAAAAAAAAAAAAAAACCACACCTGAAAACTGAAAGAATGTGGCTTATTTAAGCACATCTGGCTCCTGTAATTGTGTGTTGCTCTCATTGTATAATCTTACAATAAAACAAAGTGTGTTCTTAGAGAAAGCATAATCTTCGAAGTCAGACCTGGATTCATATGTCAGTTCTACTTATTATTAACTGTATGACGTTTGGTCAATCTGAATTCAAAGTATTTATTTATTTATTTAACTTTATATTTTTAATTGACAAATAATTATACATATTCATGGGGTACATATTGATTTTTCCATACATATAATGTATATTGATCAGATCAGGGTCAGAACCATATTCATCATTTCAAACATTTATAATTTCTTTGTGTTGGGAACATTCAATATCTTCCTTCTAGCTATTTGAAACTACATAATATATTATTAACTGTAATCATCCTATAGTGGTATAGAACACTACAATGTATTCCTCCTATCTAGCTATAATTTTGTAACCTTTAACAAATATCTCCCTATTTCTCTGTTCCCCTTATCCTTCCCATCCTCTGGTATCCTCTTTTCTACTTTTCACTTCCCTGAGATAAACTCTTTTTAGCTCCCACATATGAATGAGAACATCAGTGTTTAATTATCTGTTCCTGGATTATTTCACTTAACATAATGCCCTCCAGTTCTATCAATATTGCTGTGAATAACAGGATTTCATTCCTTTTTATGGCTGAATAGTATTTCATTGTGTGTATATTCTACATTTTCTTTATCCGTTTACCAATTGATGGACACTTAGGCTGATTCCATATTTTGGTTACTGTGAATAATTTTGCAATGAACAGTAAGATGTTAGCTATAGGTTTGTCAAATAATGTGCCTTTATTATGTTAAGATACTTTCCCTTTATACCTGATTTACTAAGAGTTTTTACCATAAAGAGATATTAAATTGTATCAAAAAATTCCTGCAACCATTGAGATTATCATATGGTTTTTGTCCTTCATTCTATTGAATTGATATTTGACGCATATTGACTTGTGCATGTTGAACCATCATTGTGTTCTCATTATGAATCTTACTTGATCATGGTGTATTATATTTTTGATGTATTTTTGGATTTGGCTTCTTAGTATTTTGTTGAGGGCATTCGTGTCTATGTTTATCACAGACATTGACCCGTAGCTTTCCTTTTATATTGGGTCTTTGTCTGGTTTGAGTATCAGGATTATGACGGCCTTTTAAGATGAGTTAGAAAAAATTCCCTCTGCCTCAATGTTTTTGAATAGTTTTAAAAGAATTGGTATTAATTTTTCTTTAAAAATTTGATAGAATTCAGCAATAAATCTATCCAGTCCTGGACTTTTCTTTGTTAGAAGCTTTTTTATTACTGATTCAATTTCATTACTTATTAGTTTATTCAAGGTTTCTATTTCTTCTTAGTTCAATCTGGGTAGGTTGCATGTGTCCAGGAATTTATCCATTTCCTCTAGGTTTTCAAATTTATTGGCATATAGTTGTTCATAGTAGTCTCTAGTGATCCTTTGAATTACTGTATTATCAACTGTAATGTCTCCTTTATCATCTCTGATTTTATTAGGATCTTCCCTTTTTTTCCTTAGTCTAGCTAAAGGTTTGTCAATTTTGCCTCTTTTCAAAAAACATTTTGTTTTGTTTATCTTTTTATTTTTTGTCTCTATTTTATTGGTTTTTGCTTTGATCTTGTTTCTTTTCTTCTACTAATTTGGGGTTTGATTTGTTCTTGCTTTTCTAATTCCTTGAGATGCATCATTAGGTTGTTTATTTGAAGTCATTCTACTTTTTTAATGTAGGCTTTTATTACTATAAACTTTTCTCTTAGTACTATCTTTACTGTATCCTGTAGGTTTTGTTATGTTGTGTTTCCATTTTTATTTGTTTCAAGAAGTTTTTAAATTTTGTTCTGAATTTTTTTCATAGACCCAGTGGTCATTCAGGGGTACGTTGTTTAATTACCATGTATTTATACAGTTTCCAAAGTTTTTCTTAGTATTGATTTCTAGTTTTATTTCATTTGTGGTCTGAGAGGATACTGGATGACTTTGATTTTTAAAAATTTGTTGAGACTTATTTTGTGACTTCACATATGGTCTATCCTGGAGAATGTCCCATGTGCTGATGAGAAGAATGTGTATTCTGGAATTGTTGAATAGAATGTTCTGTAAATTTTTGTTGGGTCCATTTGGTCTAAAGTTCAGTTTAAATCTCAAATGAGTTTTCCAGGCAGTTTCTCAGATTGGGGGAACATGTGTGCATATGGTGGGTCAGGCAATTTGGGGTCTGGCTCACTGGGGTTGGGTCTACAGTGTTGTTACTATGGCCAGGAGCACAGGTGCATGGTTGCTCATCTGACCTGGGGGCATGCCCACCTAAGACATCCCATGGAGCAGTTTCTCAGGCCCTTATTGGGGGGGCATAGGGATGTTGTGAGGGCCAGAAACCAGGACTGTTGGCCTTACTGGGGGTACAGGGCAGTGGGGTCTGGGATGTTGCGGGGTTCTTTCTCAGGTCCCAAGTATGACTGTGCAACCACTTTGCTGGCAAGGGGGTGTAACAGCTTCTTGGAAGCTCATGGGCCTCTCCTACTTGGGAAAGGGCTTTCAGCAGTTTGGCCAACCAAGGGCAGGTTCACCTTGCGTCAGACTGGCAGATTAGTCCTCTGGCTATAGGTGCTGGGTTGGTTTCCTTGATATGCAGGACTGAATCACAGTCAGTTCTTGGCCCAGGTACCACAAAGGTTGGGTTATGGCATTCAGTCACCCATGTGGGCTTGGCGTAATGAAGATGGAGCCCCAGTGGTGGAGAGGTGCAGTGGCTATTGGCCCCCAGAGCAGGGTGAGCTCCAGAGGTGTTTCTTATCTCAGGATAGCATCACGCTGAAGCAGCTTGGCTCACAGAGGGTGAGGTGGGGATGGGGAGTGCATATCTCATGCTCCTAATTTAGGGCAATGCGTCTGTGTGAACTCCTGGCAGTTCACCGGCCACGCCATGGGCTGCCTCAGGTGGGCAGCAAACTGAACTTAGGATTTGTGAGGACTGTGTAATTCTGTTGTAAGAACTGAAGGTGCTTTTAATGGCAATGAGGGCTGGTGGGGATCTCCTACTTAACTTTTTCCCCTCAATAGGAAGTCCCTCCTACCTTCAGTAGATCCCATCCAATTGGGTTGATGGGGCTGCAGAGGCTGCATGCCTCCATGCTTCCCTCCTGGACTTCCAGTTACCACAGGTGCATCTCCTTTCCCACTGCACTCCAGCACTCTCCCTTCGACACTCCAGTCAAATCTTAGCTGTTCATTTATTGCCTTAGCCCTTTTCTTTTCAGGGAAATGAATGCCAGGCATCTCTATCAGCCATCTTGCTGACATCCAATCAATTTTGTAGATCTAGAAAACATTGATACCACTTCCCCATAACAACTTTTAGGATTAAACACTATTTATTTATAGTATCTGGCATTTACAATGACTTTTATGATTACAGATTCTCTGTTCTTCTCTTAGGTTTTATGCTTTATAATTTAAAATATGTTTCTCCCTTCTAATATTCATGTTAATTGGGTAGGTCTGTTTACTTGCTGTCTACCTCTATCATCAATTATTTGAGAACTGAGAGCTGTTATTCAGCTTAGATGGCACCTAAAATTATTTTCAAATCTTTAACACTTATAATTAACTCTCTCTTAATTTTTGACCTATCTAAAGAGCAGGTATTTTAGAATCCATTTTGTTTGATGTGAACTAGCCCCTAGTTATATAAATTGATCCAATAATACTGTTTTCCAATAATTTGTAACGGAAGAGGGACAGAGAGAATGAGAGATGTGGATTGGGTGGTAAATATCTGACAATATTTGATTCTATGATATTTCTATAGTGTATGTTTCTTGTTTTCACTGAAACAATACTGCATCCTGTCACTAAAACCCACTTTCCTGTATAAGCTAGCCTATATTTTTACATTCACCACAAAAAGATTTCAAGATTCCTAAAAAAATTAAAAGTTGTCTAGACTAGAATTTTGATAACAACAACAATAAAAATCTCCCCCTAAAAATTCTGCAAGTCCTGCTATCATATAAGTTTAGGGTGTGGATTTCCACATTCTTCTTGGTATGGTATTTTTAAAATCTCATAGGTGCACGAAATAAGCAAATATATTCAAGTGAGGCTTCATAGGGTTTCCACAGGTAAATTTCTGATGAAAATAAGCATAGTATGCAAATTTACATAATAGATGAGGAAAATAAAACATTGTGAGTGGGAGTCAGTGGAAGCTATAGCTATGTTAATTATATTCCTGAAAACTTTGGATACTAAAATTATTAGTTGAAAATTATTAAATATGTATTTTAAATAATTATACACATAATAATACTGTCAGAAGGAAATCTATAGAAAACAACACCAGGCAACTTTGGAAAGAATCCAAACATCTTGTAGAAATTGAAAATGCAATAATTGACATAAAAATAAACTTCAATGGGTTGATTAAATACTAGACTAGACATTGTTAAAGAGATAATTGGTAAAATGGAAGTTAGCAATGAAAAAATTATCTGGAATGTGGAAGGAGGAAATAAATGTTTTGTGAATAGGCATTAAGAACTCTAAAAGATAGTGTAAAGATATCAAGTGAAAAGCATCAAATGAGTAAGGAAGAGGCAAATTTTTAAGAAAAAATAGCTAACAAATATATAGAACTAATGAAGAATATCAAATTTCAGATCACAAAGTATAAATACATTTATTGTATTTTCCCTGACAATGAAACAAAATCAAATTTATACTTTGACATATCATAATGAAACTGAAGAATGCTAAAAACAAGAAGTAACCAAAGAGAAAAGACAAATTACAAGAAAAAAATTGATAACAATTTTATAGATGACAGAATACAGCAGCAACAAGAGAATTCAAAAGACAAATTGTACCTTCTAGTGATTGAAATAAAATAATAGTTAACCTATTATTTTATAGCTAGCTAAATGATCATCAAAAAATAAGAATGAAATAGAGACATTTTCAGACACATAAGAATTGTGGAAGTTTACCTTCATCAGACACTCACTGAAAAAAATTATTTTTAGGAATGCATTTCAAGAAGAAAATTGATTCCACAAATAGGCAGATATGCAAGAAAGGCACTATCTCTGCCTGGAGTCAGCTCTGATTCATAACGGTTGCTCGAATTGTTAGAAAACTAATACATCATTTTTATATATGACTTTAAGTTAAAATATGGTTATTGCAGCACAAATTTTAGAATGAAAAGAGTGTATCACAATTTAAAAGTAATTATCAGATTCTGAAATTTTTTAAAAAACTACAAATAAGACCAAATAAAATTTCTTTTTTCCATGCTGGTTAAGAGTTTTTGGTTCCTTAATGTGGATAAACTGGAGCTTCATATGAGAACTTGTTTTATATCTTCTTTGTATTTTTGTCTCACATGCACACACAAAAGAGTCTTCAGGTACTGTCAATTCTTTATAGTTTTAAGAACATTATCTGGCCACAATTTGTGTCGACATCAAATTCATAACATCTGAATGAATACTCCTATTTAGTAGGCAATAATAAACATTCAAATCAGAATTCTAGGAAGTTGTAATATGTGTTAATTTATTTTATAATTAAAGAACAAGATACTTCTGAGCAATCTCTTCTATATTCCTGTCAAACTCATTGTCTAAATCACTAAACAGAACAAGACACAGTCAATGCTTTTATGCCTTATATTTTCTGAATCTTTCCTATTCAACATGATTCCTCAAGGATTATATTTGGTGCCTTCCTTCTGAAATCACCTCACTGCCCTAACATGATATTCAGCTAGAGAAGGCCAAGACACAACTTATTTGAGCAGCTAAACTAATTATTTCTCACATTTGCTGAATGGATTTTTTTTTTTCAGTTTGAAAATCAGTTATCTTAAGGAAAAAAGTTTCTTTATCTCTTGGATATTCATTAATACTCTTCCCTTGGCCAGCCCTAGGCCTAAAATTCTCTTTATCTTCTTAATGCAAATCTAAATATAATGGTCTTTCTAATTTTTCTGAACATTTTTGGAAGCATCAGCTCATTTAAATTGTTATTCTTCCTGACACTATTCTTAAAATTTGTTCTTAAAAATTTATATAGACTAAAAGTTTACATCAAGAGAAATTTCATCTGCCCATTTATGCCTTACTTGGATCCTTTGTATAGTCCGTCTTATCAAGAAAATTCTCAGTGTGATATGCAAAATGACCCCCATAAAGATGTTCGCGCCCTTTTACATTGCAAAAGGGACTTTGCAGATATAATTAAAGTTACATATCTCATAATAGGGCAATTACCTTGGATGATCTATGTGTACCCCATCTAATCACATGAGCATTTAAAAGCAGAGGGTGTTTTCCTAGATAAAAATGCAGCAAAAAAAAAAAAAAAAAAAAGAAGTCAGAGAGAGTTAACATTATGGGAGGGACTCAATCTGCTGTTGCTGGAGAAGTGACATGGAAAGCATCAGAATGATGATAGGCAAACTCTAGGAGCAAAGGACAACCCTGTCCTGGCTGATGGCTAAGAAAGAAATGGGGAAATTAGTCTTATAAACTCAAGGAAATGAATTTGGTCAACAACCTAAATGAGATCTAAATAATATCTTAGTCCAGAAAAAACATTAATTTTGGGCTTGTTAGGCCTTGAGCAGATAATTCAGCTTAGCCACACTGTGTCCAGGCTTTTGAACCACAAAACTGAGATAATAAATGGGCATTGTTTGAAACCACTGATTATGTGGTAATTTGTTATAGCAGAAATAGAAAATTAATACCACTCACAATTCTCCTCCCTTGTAGAGCCCATCTCATGGAACTGAGCCTGTCTTTTCCCTTACTTTTATTAAGTTGGCCTTCAGAATATCTAAATTATATATGAGCACAGCCCAGGCATCCTCTTATCTCTTCTCTGACTTCCAAAATGGCATTATTTCTCTTCCTCGAGGCTTTCCATTTCTTCTGTTATACCAATTCTTTTCAGGAAAGGGTCAAAATTAGAATAGTAGTTTCTGTATTTGTTCTCCCTGTCTCCTGGGAGATGAAGTCATCAGCAAGGCAAGTCCAGAACTTGTCAGATACTCTGATTTTAGCCAACTGAGACTTCCAGCAGATGTCCAGAAAGTCTTTCATTTTGCCTCCGTGCCAGTTCTGTAGTTTGTGTCAGGAACACATCATCCATTCCCTCCATCTGTTAGTCTGTCACCTTCAAATTTAAAAATTATAAAGAAGCAACATTTATGTAGTTGGCTTTGGGATGATACTAATGTTACTTTGGTGCATCTCTCTTTTTACATTCTCACAAATGTTGCCTTTGAATTCATTTTTAAGTATATATACATATATATATGTATTTAGGGTATAAAACATGATGTTTTGATATGTGTACATTGTGGAATGGTTAAGTCAATATGATTTACACATGCATTCCCTCAAAAAGTTATTTTGTGTGTGTGATGAGAACACTTTAAAAATCTACTCTTTTAGCTATTAAGTATATAAGACATTGTTATTAACTATTATCACCATTATCTACAACAAGTCTCTTGAAATTATTCCTCCTGCCTAACTAAAATTTTATATTTTTGACCAACATCTCCCCACTCCTACCACCCCGGCAGCCTCTGGTAACCACTATTCTACTCTCTGCTTTTATGAGTTCAACTTTTTTATATTCTACATATAAATGTCATCATGTGATATTTGTCTTTCTGTGCCTGGCTTATTTCACTTAACATAATGTCCTCCAGTTCCATCCATGTTGTCACAAATGACAAGATTTCCTTCTTTAAAAGTGAATACTATAATGGTGTTCCATTATGCATACATAGCATATTTTCTTTATTTGTTCATTGATGGACACTTAGGATGATATCATAGATTGGCTATTGTGAATTTAATGATGCATTGAACATCAGAGTTCAAGTATCTCTTCAAGATGCTGATTTTATTTCCTTTGGCTACATACTCAGAAGTGGGATTGCTGGATCATATAGCAGTGCTATTTTTAATTTTTTTGAAAAACTTTAATACTGGTTTTCATAACGGCTGTACTAATTTACATTCCCATCAAAAGTATACAAGGGTTACCTTTTCTTCATATCCTCATCAACCCTTATTATCTTTCTTTTTTTTTTGAATATAGATATTCTAACAGATGTGGAGTTATATCTTACTGTGGTTTTAATTTGCATTTTCCTGAGGATTAGTGATATTAGACATATATTTTCATATGTCTGTTGGCCATTTGTATGTCTTTTTATGAGAAATGTCTATTCAGGTCTTTTGCCCATTTTTAAATCAGGTTTTATTTGTTTTCTTGCTAATGAGTTGAGTTCCTTACATATTTTGGATGTTAACTACCTGCAAGATGCACTATTTGCAAATATTTTCCTTATTTCATGCATTGCTTCTTCACCCTGTGACTGTTTTCTTTGCTATGCAGAAGTTTTTAATTTGATTTAATCCTATGTGTTTATTTTAGCTGTACTTTTGGGGTCAAATTCGAAAATGCCTAGACAAAAAAAAAACAGTCTATTGCCTAGATCAATGTCATCGAGCTTTTCCCCTTTGCTTTCTTATAGAAATTTTACAGTTTCAGGTCTTACATTGAACCCTTTTCCTGTATACCCTGACTATACTCACCGACAGTGCTTGTGGCTGCAGTGTTTACTCAGAAATAACTTTGCCATGAAATATCTCGCTTTTATTACGATTTTTGCATTGCTCTATTATGTCGATTTTGGAAACAAAGAATATCATTCTGTTTATAGCATTCTGTTTTTAGTAGCGGTATACCATTTACATAATATAGTAATTCTTGATTGCTGAAAATGTCAAATCCTAGAAAACATAGCTTTTCTATGCATGATGTTAACATTGTTCTCAAACAGTTGTTGGCCAAAGATTCATTTGATGAATCTGATTTTTGAAAAATAGATGATTCTGATGATTCTGACAATTCTAATGTTAGTTCTGTTTAGAAATAACTCCAGTAACAGTTTTTATATTTTATTTTCACATTGAAAATAAGTCAGATTTGCTTCAGCCTCAAAAAGTGTGTTTATGTAAAATTAAATCAGCATTAAAGTGAGCTGCACTTTGTTTTTCTAAACAGGAAAAGGGTCTTTACTCCATTTTAAGTTGATTTTTCTATGTGCTGTGAGATAAAGGATTAATTTTATTCTTCTTCATGTGGATATCCAGTTTTCCCAACACTGTTTATTGAAGTGACTGTCCTTTCCCTGTTTTGTGCTCTTGTTCCCTTTGTCAAAAATCAATTGATCTTATATATGTGGATTTATTTATGGGTTCTTTATCCTCTTCCACTGGCCAATGTATCTGTTTTTATGTCAGTACCATACTGTTTTGATTACTATAGCTTTGTAGTTGATTTTGCAATATGGTAATTATGACGCCTCTGGCTTTGGTCTTTTTGCTCAAGATTTCTTTGGCTATTCAAGGTCTTTCATGAGTCCACATGAATTTTAGGATTTTTTTTCTAATCCTATGAAAAATGTCATTGGAATTTTGATAGGAATTGCATTGAATTTACTGATTACTTTGGGTAGTTTGGACATTTTAAAAATATTAATTATTCTAATCAATTTCTTTGTGCTTTTTTCAATTTTTTTATCAATGTTTTATGGTTTTCAGTGTACAGATATTTCACCTTCTTGGTTAAGTTTATTTCTAAGCATTTTATTTTTCTGTAGCTATTCTAAATGAATTGTTTTCTTGATTTCTTTTTCATATAGTTTATTGTTGGCGTGTAGAAATACTACTGATTTGTGTATGTTAATTTTGTATCCTACAATGTTACTGAATTTGTTTATTAGTTCAAACAGTTATTTCATGGAGTCTTTGAGGTTTTCTCTAGTAAGACATAAGTAGACATAATGTCTATAAACAGCGACAATTTAATTTCTTTTTTTCTGACTTGGATGCCTTTTATTTGTTTTTCTTGCGTAATTGATCTGACCAGGACTTTCAGTAATATGTTGAATAGGAGTGGCAAGAGTGGGCATCCTTGTTTTGTTTCTGATCAAAGAGTAAAAGCCTAAAAGTTTTCACCATTGAGTATGGTATTAGCTGTCAGATTGTCATACATGGCCTTTATTATATCAATTTACATTCCTTCTGTATCTAATACTTTGACAGTTTTTATCTTGGAAGAGTGTTGAATTTTGTCAAAAGGTTTTCTGTATATATTGAGATGATTATAGGATTTTTGTCTTTCATTTGTAATGATGTAACACATTTATTCATTTGTGTATGTTGAATTCTCCTTGCAGCCCAGGGATAAATTCCACTTGATTATGGTGAATTATCCTTTAACTGTGCTGTTATATTCAGTTTACTGGTATTTTTATTGAGGATTTTGAAGTCATTTTAATGTTATTATAGAGACCTGGAATTTGCTAGCTCATTAGCCTGCTTGTCTGGCTGTGGGACCTCAATCCCTCTTCTGGGTTAACTTTGCTTTCCCTGACATTTCTAGGAGAATTCAAAGCTATCTCTAACACATTTAGGAATCTGTCCTAATTACTTCTGATCATGATGCTTTGACTTTAATTTTAATTACCACTATTGACTCTCTATTTAGACAGCCTGATTCTCTCTGCCACTCTACTCATTTGCTGGCCAATTCCCAGAGCACTACACAAGGCTTCCACAGCTTGACCACTTCTTCTGCAAAGTCTATAGCTAATATTGTAGTCCATAGTATATAGCAGTTTGTAGTCTAATCTAGTACCTAACGGACACATATATCTATTAAATTTAAATTTAAATACATTAAAATTCAAAATTCACTTCCTCAGTTGTACTAACCACATTTCAGCTACTCAACTCAATTATTGCCAGTGGCTACCACATTGGACAGCACAGGGTAACACTCACAGTTTGTTGCAGTACGTTCTATTCAATAGTGTTGTTCTATAGAGAAGTATCCTCCTCCTCTACATTCTATTCCTTTACAGGGATCCCCAGAAAGCTATTATACAAGGATTAGAAAGTACAGAAGGGCTTAAATGTTTGCTTATGATTGCTAGCTTTCGAGTATTACAACAGAAAAAGGGAATCAGATTTCCTCCTATATGGGGGAATTTTCCTAAATAGATAGTTCTTTATCTTTGCAGAAAATATAAAAATCAAGCCATACTAATGACCAGTATTCACACTGTTGAGTGTACACCATCTCAAAATACATCATGAATCAAAAGGAAACTCATTAGCACTTGGCTGGGAATATTCTGTTTTATTAAATTTTTGTTTCTAAGTAAAATATGTTGCTGGATAAAAGTAGTTAAAACTTTTCTCTGCCTGGATATTAGGAAACAATCTGGCACTTCCCACCAATGCCACATCCCTCCCCATATCTCTTCTGATATAACATCTTCAGGAAATGTGACAGGTGAAAACTCAATCTGCTCTACTGATAAAGAACAGAGAAACACGCAAAAAAAGGACTAAGTCTTTGTTATGGAATAGGGAAGCTGCATCTTTTGTTGTATCCATCACACTCAAAGGACTTCTTGAAACCAAACCATATTTCTCTGACTCTTCCTGCAATAGATTAAATGGGTATGCAATTAGCTGAGCCGACAAGCCATTTACATTGTGTTCTTGGAACTACAGATACTCCAAAGAAGAAGTATGCCTAAATTTGTGATAGTCTCCCAACCACCTAAGAATAAGTGTGGGAAATGGGAATCTGGGTCATTGGTGCCATCTCTGCCTATTCTATTTGTCCACACTAATGAGTGTTTGCCTTTTGTCTATTTTAAAATGTTTAATTTGATTTGGTTGAGTAAAGTTAGTGAACTAGTAAAATAGACTTGAAGATATTGACATTAACCCACAGAAGATATTCTGCTTCAAGAAGTAATTTAGGTACTGCTGTGAAGGGATTTTGCTGAAATAATTAAGAACTCAAACCTTAAAATAAACAGATTAGGTCTGGGCGGGCCTGGCCCAATTGCATTAATCCTTTAAAAGCAGAAAGTTTCCTTCAGCTCACTGGAGAAGGGAAAGTCAAAGAAATTCCAAAAGACAAAGATTCAGGACTCGAGAATTTTTGTTGCTGGAGGGGGCTATGTGTCAAGGAAGCTGGGTGGCCTCTAGGAGCTGAGAGTGACCCCTGACTGAGAGCTAGGAAAGGAAAAGGAGAAGTCAGTCCTTTAACAACAAAGAATTTAAACAAGAATGGGAGTGAAAACGTATTTTTCCCCAGAGCCTCCAGAAAATAAATCAACCTGGCTGACAACCTGATTTCAACCTGTGAAACCTGGAAGAGACAATTTGGCCATGATGTCCTGCATTTCTGACCCCATGGAACTGTGAGTTAATAAATGGGTGTCATTTTAAGGTACTAAGTTTGTGGTCATTTGTCATACTGCAATAGAAAATACAGTGAGATAATACCATTACTTCTACGTAGTCTCTGTCCTATCCAGAGTGCACAGATCAGTTTAGTTCAAGTAATAGCTACTGGCCTCCTCAAAAGTGTTCAATTCTCAATCAGGCTCACACGAAACAAGTCTTAGTCTGCACCAAGCTTTACTACCAACTCACAAAGAATGAAAGAAAGGAGCCACAATTAACACCAAATCAAAATCTTTGATGCCATGATTCAATCAGATTAAGGTTTCTAAAATAACTCCATTCTTCTTTATTATTATTTGTGCAAATGTGTGAGTTATATGAGAATTTTTTTACATATATATCATGAGTAGTGATCAAGTCAAAGTATTTAGGGTATCCATCACCCAAAGCATGTATTGGTATACAAATAGAAACATCGACAAATGGAACAGAGTAGAGAACCCAAAACTAAAGCCACATATTTACAGCCATCTGATCTCTGACAAGGCCATCATAAACTTACATGGGGGAAGGGACACCCTCTTAAATAAATTGTGCTGGGAATATTAGATAGCTATATGCAGAAGAATGACACTGGGTCTCTATCTCTACCATATGCACAAATGAACTCAAAATGGATCAATGACTTACATGTAAGACTTAAAACCATAAAAATACTAGAAGAAAATCTAGGGAAAACTCTCCTGTGCATTGCTTTAGACAAATAATGTATGACTAAGAACTCAAAAGCACAGACAACAAAAACAAATATATACAAATGGGACTTAATAAAACTAAAATGCTTCTGCTCAGCAAAAGAAATAATAGACAACTATCTAATGGGAGAAAATGTTTGCAAAATATTCATCCAATAGGAGACTAACATCCAGAATACACTCCCATTCTTGAGTGCATTTTGAGTTTGATAGACCAGCTCTATGTCCATTACAAATTTTACAGGAAAGCTACTTAGTTTGGGGTTCTTACCAATCATGTAGCTACAAAGATTATGCAATTAACTTCTATTCCCTAGGACAGATGTCTTATAAATCCATAAAATTGTAGGCTTATTTATAAGTCCCAAACTTGGAGAAGACATTCATTTACTTCTTAGCTGGTGAATTCCATCAGTATATTCACAAGAAGATGTAGTCTAGTCAAAATTGCCTGACCTGAGGAAAATGGGAGAAACTGAGTTACAGACTCAGTTTTCCTCTAGCTCCCAATTATAGTCAAAACAACTGCTTTTCTTTGATGCTAAGATTTTTTTTTCTTTTCAAAGAATTATTTTTCCAGTGTCAAACAGTCCATGCCACCTCTACCTCATTACAATTTGGACTCCAATGCCTCCCTCTGCCTCAATTGACCTGTAATACCTTCATAGCCAAATCTACAAGCTAAGTACTGAAAAAGTCAAGGCTTATTTTGTTTTAATTTGTTTTGTGGTGGTCATTTGCTACAAAACCTAGTCCCATGAAGATTAATGGATATGAAATATATACTCATATTAAAAGGAGAGTGTATCCACATCTGTGTATTAGTAACAGCCCTCGTCAATTCAGGCATCCTACATATGTTTGCATATGTCTTCCTGACGTAATTTCCTTTTTACTAGTCCTAATTGCTTATTTCCATTCTGAATCCACTTCAACAACTCTTCAGAACATCAGTAATGTTGCATGTTATGCAATAATCTCATGTTTAGTTTATTTATTATCCATATGCTAAAAATTGGTATATAATAGACATCAGAAACCACAAGTTTTATTTTTTAGCCTCTTCTAAATAGTTTGTGTTTAATAGCCAGTCTTTCTATTCTTCATGGAATTCCTGAAGTAGTCAACACTTTTTTTAATCTTATAATTTGGGTCTCTCTTCTGTATTCAGTTTTGTGTATCTTTGGACAAGTCATGTAGTCTTCAGGCAAATAGAAAACACATTCTTCTTGGTTCTTATGAGGTGAGCTTATTTCTTAGTCAAATATTTGCGCAGCTGATAATATGACTCAGATTCCAAATGTTCCTTTTCAGTGCCGCCTGAGATACCTGAATTTACTTGAAAACATTGCTGTTCCCTTGCAGAAGTTAAATTTTCTGTTCAAAATCAAATGACACAGTATTCTAAGATTTTAGAAATTCCTCTTCTAGGAGTATAACATGTCTTTACAAATTAGCAGCAACAAACAGCATACACCTGATTAAATTGAATAGCAGCAGGTTGTAATCCCATATTAAACCCATACATCTCCCAGTGAATCACATTAGGTCTATAATCCTCAGTAGGGAGTCAAAACCAACCTTCATGTCTTTTCAGAACCCATAGTAGATTCCTGGAAGCATTAGAATTCAGGGGATTTATTACATTGTGTCATTGTTTTTCCCAGAAATCTGACTTTTCTGTAATAGGATATGCTTATTGATCTCAGAGCTCCAGTAGAATAGTTTATTGCTCCACTTCCTGCTCATATCAGTCTTCTAAACTGTGTAACTGTGTCAATTGTGTTTTGATTTCCAAATATTTCTCATCCTTGTTTCATTTAGTATTTTCTCATCCTTATTTCACTTAGTATTTTCATCTTACTTGTCACCATTGACACAATAAGCGTTATATGTATTAATTAGAAAGCTACAGTTTTTTCTCCTTTTTATTCCTGAGTCACCCATCTCTAGTCTCTGAATGCTTGAAATGGATTTTTATATATTAAATTCCCTTAGACTCTCATTCAATTTCCTTTTTCTCTAGTGGTTACTTCACTGTATGGTAGCCATCATGTTTGGCAGAATAAACATTTACCTTAGGATCAAAACTACACAGGCCTGATATTTTGTACAAATGTGGCCCTGCCCAAGTCATAGTGGTTTTGATAATTTCTCTTAAAAAAATGAAATAATAATTTCTACACTTCAGAATTGTTGTGAGACAAAATAAGACAATGTATGTAATTTTTGAAACATAACACAATGTAGAAATCTTTGGCATTCATAATTTAGTAACTTCTTATTCATTCATTTATTCATCCATTTATATATTTAAATATATACATTAAATTCTATATAATTTTCTTTTCACTCTAGTGTGAGCAGGTATTTGGGACTTTGATACTTCTTTGTCTTAGAAATTTTTCTTCATTGAAATATAAACAATTAAAAACAGTGTTTTTTGTATTTTAATTAATAGCCTATTTCATTAAAACTATTATACTGTCAAAGAGCATAAAAATAAAAGAAGATATTTCCCAGAGACTAAATAAAGTTGGAGACTGGAGGGGGAATTTCATCCCTACATATCTGAGAGTAGTAGGCTGGGAGGTTGGTAAAACTCTGAAGAAAGGCTTCTATTATACACCTAAAGAATTGGCACCTAGTGAGCTCCCACTGTTACTAACAATTTCTAATCTTTAAAGGTAATTTTTAAAAATTAGAGGAGCCCATGTAGGCTGGAACAATAAGCAGTGTACCTTAATAAGCCTTTAAAGAAAGCGGGAATCTTGACACTGCATTGGACTATGAAAACATTCTATACCTTGGAAAAGAGAAAGTTCCAGTAATGACTAAGAAAGTGTGTCCATAACTTAGGAAGATAAGCGGTTAGACCTAGATTCAGTTATTAAAAAATAAATGTTAATTTTCTTTTAAATATGCTATGTTTCTATTGTATGTATTAGTCAATCAAAAACTATTTTGAGTTTTTTAACTGATTAATATATACAGTACAACATAGCATATGTCCTACAACTCTAGACCTGTATTTTTGTCTGCCTAAGACTTCACTGAGCTAGAGTATTCAAATGACATTACATCATCTGACTGCTTTTGAGGATCATTCCTCCTGGATTCTACAATAAATTTCAGGATAAACCTCTAGTTGGGTAGGCTCTTTGCTCCTGTTTAATGCTTAAACAAATATATTCCACAACCATATAATAGAATACTGTAATTCCATGCAAAATAATTTTTTTGAAAACAATTTGATGATAGAAAATGCTGAAGATTTATTTATTTATTAATCTTTATTAGCTATTTAATCTCAGGTAATTAATTTTTTCATTATTATTTCAATAGGTTTTGGGGGAACAGGTAGTGTTTGGTCACATGAATAAGTTCTTTAGGGGAGATTACAGAGATTTCTCCCAAACAGTGTACACTGTCTCCAATGTGTAGTCTCTTATCCCTCACCCCCCTCCCACCCTTTCCCCCAAGCCCCCAAAGTCCATTGTATTATCCTTATGCCTTTGTGTCCTCATAGCTAAGCTACTACTTGTTAGTAAGAACTTAAGATGTTTGATTTTTCCATTCCTGAGTTACTTTACTTAGAATAACAGTCTCTAAATCCATCCAGGTTGCTGAGAATGCCATTATTTCATTTCTTTTTATGGATGAGTAGATATATTCCATGGTGTATATATATATATGTAACACATTTTCTTTATATATATACATATATAAAGGACATGAATAGACATATATCTATATTATATATATACATATATAAAGGACACAGATATATACACATATGTGTATATATACACATATACACATATACATACACATACACATATATATACACACAAACACACATATATATATCACATTTCCACTCGTTGATTGATGGGCATTTGGGCTGGTTCCGTATTTTGGCAATTGCGAATTGTGCTGCTATAAACATACTCGTGCAAGTATTTTTTGTATAATGACTTCTTTTCCTCTGGATAGATAACCAGGAGTGGGAGTTGTTTAAGGAATCTCCACATTCTTTTCATGGTGGTTGTACTAGTTTGCATTCACATCAGCAATGTAAAAGTGTTCCCTTTCACTATGTCAATGCAAAAATCTATTATTTTTTGATTTTTTAATTATGGCTATTCTTGCAGGAATAAGGTAGTATTGCATTGTGGTTTTGATTTGCATTTCCCTGATTATCAGAGAGGTTGAGCATTTTTTCAGGTTTGTTGGCCATTTGTATATCTTCTTTTGAGAATTTTCTATTCATGTCCTTAGCTGAGTTTTTGATGGGATTGTTTGTTTTGTTCTCACTGATTTGTTTGTGTTCCTTGTAGATTCTGTATATTGTCCTTTGTCACATGTATAGGTTGTCAAGATTTTCTCCCATGCTGTGAGTTGTCTGCATACTCTGCTGATTATTTTTCTGTCCGGACTTAATTTAGTTTAAGTAAGTCCCAACTATTTATCTTTGTTTTTGTTGCATTTGCTTTTGGGTTCTTGGTCATGAAGTCTTTGCCTAAACCAATGCCTAGAAAGGTTTTTCTGATCTTATCTTCTAGAATTTACATGGTTTCAGGTCTTACATTTAAGTCTTTGATCCATCTTAATTTGATTTTTGTATAAGGTGAGAGATGAGGTTCCAGGTTTATTCTTCTACATGTGGCTTTCCAATTATCCCAGCACCACTTGATGAAGAGGGTGTCCTTTCCCAACTTTATGTTTTTGTTTGCTTTGTCAAAGATCAGTTGACTATAAGTATTTGGCTTTATTTTTGGGTTATCTATTTTGTTCCATTGGTCTATGTGCCTATTTTCATTCCAGTACCATGATGTTTTAGTGACTATGGCCTTATAGAATAATTTGAAGTTGGGTAATGTGATGCTTACAGATTTATTCTTTTCGCTTAGTCTTGCTTTAGCTATGTGGTCTCTTTTTGGTTCCATATAAATTTTAGGATTGTTGTTTCTAGTTCTGTGAAGAATGATGGTGGTATTTTGGTGGGAATTGTGTTGAATTTGTAGATTGCTTTTGGTAGTATGGTCATTTTCACAAGATTGATTCTACCCATCCATGAGCATGGGATGTGTTTCCATTGGTTTGTGTCATCTATGATTTCCTTTCAGCAGCGTTTTGTAGTTTTTCTTGTAGAGGTATTTCACCTCCTTGGTTAGGTATATTCCTAAGTATTTAATTTATTTTTTTTACAGTAATTTATTGTAAAAGGGGTTAAGTTCTTGATTTGATTCTCAGCTTGGTTGCTCTTGGTGTATAGCAGAGCTACTGATCTGGGAACATTAATTTGGTATTCTGAAACTGCTGAATTCATTTATCAGTTCTAGGAGCTTTTTGAATGAGTATCCAGGGTTTTCTAGGTATATGATTATATCAACAGCAAACAGTGAGTTTGACTTCCTCTTTACTGATTTGGATGCCCTTTATTTTTTTCTCTTGTCTGATTGCTCTGGCTAGGACTTCCAGTAATATGTTGAAGAGGAGTGGTGAAAGTGGGCATGCTTGTCTTATTCCAGTTCCCAGAGGAAATGTTTTCAACTTTTCCCTGTTCAGTGTAATGTTGGCTGTGGGTTTGACACAGATGGCTTTTATTACCTTAAGGTATATCCCTTCTATTCCGGTTTTGCTGAGGGATCTAATCACAAAGGGATGCTGGATTTTGTAAAATGCATTTTCTACATCTATTGAGATGACCATGTGATTTTTTAAAATTCCATTTATGTGATGTATCATATTTACTGACTTGCATATGTTAAAACCATCCCTGCATCCCTGGCATGAAACCCACTTGATCATGGTGGATTACCTTTTTGATATGCTGTTGGATTCAATCAGCTGCTAGTATTTTGTTGAGGATTTCTGCATCTGTGTTCTTCAGGGATATTGGTCTATAGTTTTCTTTCTTTGTTATGTCCCTTCCTGGTTTAGGATGATACTGGCTTTGTAGGATGATTCAGGGAGGATTCCCACTTTGTGTATTTTTTTGGAATAATGTCAATAAGATTTGTACCAGACATTCTTAGAATGTCTGATATAAAATTCAGCTGTGAATCCACCTGGTCCTGGACTTTCTTTGTTGGCAAATTTTTTTATTATCATTTGAATCTCGCTGCTTGTTATTGGTCTGTTCAGAGTTTCTATATCTTCCTGGTTTAATAAAGGAAGGTTGTATATTTCCAGGAATTTATTCGTCAACTCTAGGTTTTCTAGTTTACGTGCATAAAGGTGTTCATAGCAGCTTTGAACAATCTTTTGTATTTCTGTGGTATCGGTTGTAATATCTCTCATTTCATTTCTAATAGAGCTTATTTGGATCTTCTCCCTTCTTTTCTTGGTTAATCTCACTAATGGTCTATCAATTTTATTTATCTTTTAAAAATCCAAGCTTTTTGTTTTATTTATCTTTTGTATTGTTTGTTTGTTTCCATTTGATATAGCTCTGCTCTGATCTTGGTTATTTCTTTTCGTCTGCTGAGTTTGGGTTTGGTTTGTTCTTGTTTCTCTAGCTCATTGAGGTGTGACATTACATTGTCAATTTGTGCTCTTTCAGACTTTTTGATGTAGGCATTTGATTCTGTGAACTTTCCTCTTAGCACCACCCTTGCTGTTTCCCAGGGGTTTTGATAGGTTGTGTCACTATTATTGTTCACTTCAAATAATTTTTTAATTTCCACCTTGATTTCATTGTTGACCCAACGATCATTGAGGACCAGGTTATTTAACGTCCATGTATTCACATGGTTTTGAGAGTTTGTTTTGGAGTTGATTTCCAATTTTCTTCCACTGTGATCTGAGAGAGGAGTTGATGTAATTTTGATTTTCTTGAATTTATTGAGGCTTCTTTTGTGGCCTATCATATGATCTGTCTAGAGAATGTTCCATGTGCTGATGAATAGAATGTATATTCTGCAGTTATTGGGTAGAATGTTCTGTAAATATCTGCTAAGTGCATTTGTTCTAAGGTATAGTTTAAGTCCATTGTTTCTTTGTTGACTTCTGTCTTGATGTCCTGTCTAGTGCTGTCAGTGGAGTATTGAGTGCCCCACTATTATTGTGTTGCTGTCTGGCTGATTTCTTAGGTCTAATAGTAATTGTTTTATAAATCTGGGAGCTCCATTGTTAGGTGTATATATGATATATTTAGGATAGTTATATTTTCCTGTTGGACAAGTCCTTTTATCATTATATAATGTCCCAGTTTTTTAACTACTTTTCCTTTAAAGTTTGTTTTGTCTGATATAAGAATAACTATTCCTGCTCACTTCTGGTGTTGATTTGCATGGAATATCTTTTTCCACCCCTTTACCTTAAGTTTATGTTTGTCCTTATGTGTCACGTGAGTCTCTTGAAGACAGCAAATACTTGGTTGGTGAATTATCATCTGTTTCTCCATTCTCTATCTTTTAATTGGAGCATTTAGGCCATTTACATTCAACATTAGTATTAAGGTATGAGATACTATTCTATTCATCATGCTATTTGTTGCCTGAATAACTTGGGTGTTTTTTTTTCATTATGTTATTGGTTTATGGGTCCTGCAAGATTTATGCTTTAAGGAGGTTCTATTTTCATGTATTTTGAGGATTTGTTTCAAGATTTAGAGCTCCTGTTAGCAGTTCTTGTAGTGCTGGCTTGGTAGTGGCGAATTCTCTCAGCATTTGTTTGGCTGAAAAAGGCTGTATCTTTCCTTCATTTATGAAGCTTAGTTTCACTGGATACAAAATTCTTGGCTGATAATTGAGGAGACTAAAGATAGAGCTCATCCCTTTCTAGCTTGTAAGGTTTCCCCTGAAAAATCTGCTGTTAATCTGATAGGTTTTCCTTTATAGGTTACCTAATGCTTTTGCCTCAGAGCTCTTAATATTCTGGCCTTCATCTTGACTTTAGATAACCTGACTATGTGCCTAGGTGATTATCTTTTTGTGATTAA
This sequence comes from Pan troglodytes, assembly GCF_028858775.2. Classification (NCBI taxonomy): domain Eukaryota; kingdom Metazoa; phylum Chordata; class Mammalia; order Primates; family Hominidae; genus Pan; species Pan troglodytes. Next base: position 88,898,947 of record NC_072408.2, read on the forward strand.
TTTCCCTGGTGTTCTTTGTGCTTCCTGTATTTGGATGTCTAAATCTGTAGCAAGACCAGGGCAGTTTTCCTCAATTATTCCCTCAAACATTTTTCAAACTTTTAGATTTCTCTTCTTCCTTGGGAACACCAATTATTCTTAGGTTTGGTCATTTAACATAATCCCAAAATTCTTGGAGGCTCTGTTCATTTTGTTGGATTCTTTTTTCTTTTTCATTGTAGGTTTGGGTTAAGTAGAAAGCCCGGTCTTTGAGCTCTGAAGTTTTTCTGTTACTTGTTTGATTCTATTGCTGAGACTTTCCAGTGCATTTTGCATTTCTCTAAGTGTGCCCTTGATTTCCAGAAGTTGTGACTGTTTTTTATTTATGCTATGTTTTTCATTGGAGATTTTTCCATTTATATCCTGTATCTTTTTTTAAAATTTATTTAACTTGGATTTCATCTTTCTCTGGTGCCTCCTTGATTAGCTTAATAATCGACCTTCTGAACTCCTTTTCTAGCAATTCAAAGATTTTTGTCTTGGTTTGGATCCCTTGCTGGTGAGCTAATGTGATCTTTTGGGGGTGTTAAAGAACCTTGTTTTGTCATATTACCATAATTGTTTTTCTGGTTCCTTCTCATTTGGGGGTGGACTATGTCAGAGGGAAAATCTGGGGCTCAAGTGCTGCTGTTCAGATTTTGTCCCACAGGGTGCTCCCTTTTGTCACGCTTTCCCTCTTCCCATAGGGATGGGGCTCCCTGAGAGCCAAAGTGCAGTGATTGTTTTTTCCCTTCTGGGTCTGGCTACCACGTGGAGCTACTGGGCTCTGGGCTGGTACCGGGGTGGTGGGCGGGGTGTCTGCAAAGAATCCTGTGATGTGACCCATCTTCAGGTCTCTCAGCTGTGGATGCCAGCATCTGCTCCAGTGGAGGTAGCAAGGGAGTGAAGTGGACTCTGTGAGGGTCCTTGGTTGAAGTTTTGTTTATTTTGCTCATTTTGTGTCTTATGGCCCCTGGCCAGGAGGTGGCACTTTCAAGAGATCGCCAGCTGTGGTAATCTAGGGAGGACACAAGCTTGCCCTAAGGTTGCCTGGATAAGTATTGGGGTTTCTGAGGTGGTGGACAGGGCCATAGAGTTTCCAAGAGATTATGTCCTTTGTCTTGGGCTATCAGGGTGCTTAGAGGAAGACCTTGAGGACGGGGCAGGGTTAAGCAGGTCTGAGCTCAGACTTTCCTTGGAGGGGCTCGCTGCAGCTGCTGTGGGGGATGGGAGTGTGATTCTCAGGCCAATGAAGTTATGATCCCAGGGGGACTATGGCTGCCTCTGCTGCTTTGTACAGGTCACCAGGGAAGTGGGGGAAAGCCTGCAGTGACAGGCCTCACCCAGCTCCCACACAGGCTGAAAGGCCAATCTCACTCCCACCATGCCCCCACCACCAGCACTGAGTTTATTTCCAGGCAGCTGGTGAGCAGGGCTCAGAACTTGCCCCAGGTTACAAGCCTCCCTGCTGAGAGAACAAGCAGGGCTCTCAGGTTTCCTGCTTTCCTCCCTGTCGTGGCTTCTGTGCTGGTGTCTGCACTCCTGGTTCACCCCCTCCCCCAGATTCTATCCAAGAAACTTCACATTTGGTGGAAATTGTCATGAAGTTCCGCTGAAAGTTTCCTTCTTGCTGTGATCTTTCCCCAATTCTATTGGCAGCCTTTCCAAGGACCCCTGTGAGACAAAGTCAGAGATGGCTTCCCTGGGGACCGAGAGTGCCCACCAAGCTCTTCCACTGCTTCCTCTATCCATGTATTTCACTCAGTACTCTAAATTCATCTCAGCTCCAGGTAAGGTCAAATCCTTCTCCCATGATCTGGACTTCCAGTTTCCCCAGTGAGGATGTGTGTTCAGGGGCAGATGATCCCCCTTTCACACTTTCACACTTTGGGCACTCATAGTTTTTCAGCTGTCTCCCAGAGCCAGCAACAGCAATCCACTTCCTGTAAAAGGTCTGTCAATTTTTTAAAAGAAAAAATAGAATACAAAGCTGGATAAGTAGAATGATGCTAAGTTTTTTTCAGTGGAAGTAGTGCCAGTGATGGGTGTTGTGTGTTTGTTATATCAGAATATATAACGATTGCTATGGTTTATGTCCCCTCCAATATCAATGTTGAAACTTAATTCCCAATGCAACAGTATTAAAAGGTACAGCCTTTGGAAAATGATTAGATCATAAAGGCAGAGCCCTCATCAATGGATTAATGTTTTTATAAAACGGCTGGAGGAAACTAGCTAGGTACCCTTTTGCCCTTTCAACATTCTGCCTTGTGAGTACACAGCAACAGGGTATTATCTTGGAAGCACAGAGACTAGGCCTTTATCAGACATTGAACCTGCTGGCACCTTGACCTTGGACTTCCAGCCTTCGGAACTGTGAGAAAATCAATTTCTGTTTTTTATAAAAAATGCCAAGTCTCAGGTATTTTGTTATAGTGAAACAGACTATGGACAGATAGATGAGAGATCTGAAATTCACTAAAATTATGCACATGGTTTCTATGAATAGAAATATTATGTTTAAATTCTTATTTTTTAATTTATTTTTTATATTTTTAAAATTTTCAGCAACGAACATGTATCACATTTTATAATCAAGCAAAAACAATAAATGTTATTTTTGCAATTCCCTTCTGACACATTTTCATGATATCTCCCTCCAGTCATCAAGAAACAACTTGTTGCCAAATACCAGGAAATTAACAGCAATTATCACCAGCTGGCTAGATGCTAGTAGTAGTCACTGGACTGTAATCCACCCAGCATGAAATAGAAAACCTTGAAGGAATAAAGTGGATGATTAATCAAACTTGAAACATCAACTTCCTGGGATAGCATATATCAAGACAGATTACTCACTGAACATTAGACATCATTCCTGAGAATCCCATAATGATTTCAGCAGCATCAGCCCTTTAAAACAGACAGCTGAAGTCCACCTTAGAGATCAGGAGTTTTATTTATTCAAAATAACTTTTAAAATTCTAAATTCTAGCTGAAAATGAAATGTCTTATTGGCTAGGAAGTGACAATTACACACATACACACACACACACACACACGCACATTTTTTGAGACACAGTTTCCCTTTGTCACCCAGGCTTGAGTAAAGTGGCACAATCACAGCTCACTGTAGCCTCCACCTCCTGGTTTCAAGTGATCCTCCCACCTCAGCCTCCTGAAACAATAGGCACATCCCACAACACCTGGGTTGAAACCATAGGCACTGAAACCATAGGCACATCCCACAACACCTGGCTAATTTTTTGTATTTTTTGTAAAGACAGGGTTTCGCCATCTTGGCCAGGCTGATCTCAAACCCTGAGGTCAAATGATCCACCTGCCTCAGCCTCCCAAAGTGCTGGAATCACACGCATGAATAACTGTGCCCAGCAAACAATATTTTTATATGATCTATTTTTTATTTAATCATAATTGGACTCAAGTAAACAAAGGACAGCACTTGGCTTTACAGTGTTATTGAACATATGATCCTTCTCTAAATGTCCTACAATCCAGGCAGATAAACCGACATGTATGTTAATTGACAATATGAGAGCATCTATGTTCATTTTGAGGTTTTAAGATGAGGTAAATTGCACCCCAACTCTTTTCTCAAATTCTGATCAATTAAAACACATATAAGATGTAAGGCAGGCAGAAAACCCAAATCAGGAAGAGCAGTTCTACTTGTGAGCAAGTAGGCCTCCCTTATACTGACTCGAAATTAGACAGACTTACCAACCTTGCTAAAGGTAGCCTTATATTGCGCCTTTCAGAAGCTGCCACTGAAAAACCAGTTGCAGTAGCATCAGCATCACCTGAGAATTTTGTTAAAGATGCAAATTTATAGGCCTGCTCTAGACCTGCCAAATCAAATCTCTGTGCAAGGGGCCAAGCTATCTGTTTTAAGAATATCTCTAGGGATTTGGAATCACATTGAAGTTTAAAAATCACTACATTTTTAGAGGGGGAGAGGGAGAGGAGCTAAGGTATGCATGCATGTTTCTTTTTCCTCAGTTCATTCCATATTTATGAAGAGAAGAGTAAGGAGGGATAGGAGAGAGGGTAGGACGGATACACCATTGAAACTTCCTCTAGATAGAAGCAACTATCAAGGATGGAGCAGAAGCATCCACCTATAATCTTTTTCAGCTATTGGTTCTCTTAATCCATTGAGTTTAAACATTAAGCCTATGGTTAAATAGAGGCTTACCTGTCCCCTTTGATGTAAACTACAAAAGAATCATGGTAATTATGCTCCCTCTTTCATGAGGCCATCCCTACCCCTTACCAGACTTTCCTTGTTTTAGTACCTTCCTGGGACCATTGGTGGACAGTGTAGACTTTGTGTCTTGAAGTTTTTAAAATGACTTTGAATACCAATTAGTTAAATTTGTTGAGAAAATTTTGAGAATTATGACTGGCCTTTCCAAAATGAAGTTTAGAACTGTTACTGATAATTATGAAATGTACACGGCTACTTACAGAATGCTTTTAACGATGAGGAAAAGGATCTTTATACTTATCTCCAGAATTTTTAAAAACTTAACTCAGAAGATTTATCTAAAAGTCCCATAGCCTAACATACAAATCGAGTTTCAAGAATCTGATTTCAGCTTGAAGAATTTTAGCTAATGAATTACTTGGCCAAGCAACTACTCTTTTTTTTTTCTTTTAATTAAACCAAAGAAATTATCTATGGTACAAAATACTTTTAACAGTCCAATAATTCATGTGATGAGTGAAACTGTAAAACCTGCAGTTGTTTACATAACTGTATAAAACTGTGCCCTCTCCAAACTGAAGGCACAGAACCATCACAAGTTGTATCTGAGGATTTTCTCCTTATTTACAAGCTAATTATCATGGAGGATTGATCATTTCCTGTTCCACTAGGAATTAACTGCAAGGCCTTTCTGTCCCTAAAGCCAACAGTACACTCTCACTTGTTTCCTATTTCAAATTATATCCACTCATGTTGTCCAACATAAACTATCTAAGATTCTGAAATAAGAGCAAAAGTCAAATTAGGATAGTCCAATAATAATATGCCAGCAGGAGATTTCCAAATCTGGAATATATCTTTTCTAATTTTTATATTGCAAGGAAGAAATTAAAATACAAAGATTAAATCCTGTTACAAACAAAAGGCTTCAAAATCCAAATGAACGTCTCAGATTCAACCATCAGGTGCTTTTTTTAAGCCTCAAGAAATAAAATTCTTCCCAAACATCTTATTATGCTGAGTCTTAGAGAGGATTCTTGTTGATTCTATGGAATTGGGTTTACTCCATAGCCACAGAATGGGGGTCTTCAAAGAAAATGAGAGAGCTTCCCTAGGATCTCAGAACCATATCTCTCATAGGAACCACTTAAAAATTTCCAAAGAAATAACAAGGAAATCCTGCAGTGTGGCTGATAGATATCCGACAGGCTCTCCACTAAAAAAACACAAACGCTTCTGGATAAAACACTTTTTAGTACATTTTTAAATTTATAGGAATGAGGAGAAATCTCCAAGACACCATTCCTCTGTCGAAATAAAACCAACTCATGAGCTGAAACCTGAAGAGGGAGTGGTTAATGGTAAGCAATGGTGAAAGGTGGGATTGTCCATATAATTGCCCGACCAGAATAACTTTGGATCTCTGACGAGATGAGGGAGCTGAAATTGAGATTTCTTCATTAAGTCTGGAATCTAGTTCCAGCAGAACAAAATGCAATTTCCCTTTCTCCTAAGGCGAGTATCTTCAATTCTGATTATTAAAGTCAATCAAACATGGATTTCAGATCATGGCGGATGGGAGGCAGGACTATATTGCAGCTTTGACTGGAACCGACAGAGCAGCATGCGAAGGCTCGCATCGTGAATTTTAGCTCCCGATCCACTGCAAAAACAAACCAGGAATCCCCAGAGGACCCACAGACACTCTGAAGGAAGTGGACTGCTCCTGCAGGACCCGGGAGATGCCCCAAATACTGTGATTGCCCCAACTACAGAAGTGGGAAAAGAAGATCCTACTCTCCCAAACATACATCCCCACTGGAGAAACTGAAGGTCTGTTTGCCGGAGAAGTTTCCGACCTTACCTGGAGCTGAGTCAATTTAGAGAGCGGAGTGAAATACAGGGTAGAGGAAGCAGCAGGAAAGGCCCTGGGAGCTTGCTGGGTCCCCAATCCGATCATTCCTGCCTGGTACCACAGGGATCCATCAGTAGTGTGGCCAGAGGAGCAGAGGGTAAAACACTTCAGGGAGAAGGAATTCTCTAGCTGACCTTTGTAACAATTTGAACCGGGCGAGAAGCCTCCTGGCAAGAACTCAGGGGAGGGCCGCGAATCCGAATCCGGTGTGCAGACTCCGCAGGTGGGGGAAGAACAAAGCCCTTTTCTTTCACAGCTGGGAGGTGGGTAGCCAGGCTCGCCCACCACCTGGAAACAGACTTGGGGCTTTTGTGGGGGGCACGGTGGGAGTGAGACCAGCCCTTCAGTTTGCGTGGAAGCTGGGTGAGGCCTGTGACTGCTGGCTTTCCCCCACATCCCTGACATCCTACATGACTCAGCACAGGCAGCCATAATCCTCCTAGGTACACAACTCCAATGACCTGGGAACCTCACTGTCATCCCCCACAGCACATGCAGCAAGACCCACCCAAGGAGATTCTGAGCTTGGAAAAGCCTAGTCCTGACTCCACCTGATGGGCCTTCCCTATCCACCCTAGTAGCTGAAGACAAAAGGCATATAATCTTGGGAGTTCTAGGGCCATGTCCACAGCCAGTTCCTCTCCATACTACAACAGCTAATGCTATCTGGAAACGGCTACCTCCTGGCAGGAGGCCAAACAGCCCAAAAATAGGACATTAAACCACCAAAGCTAAGAACCCTCACAGAGTTCATTACACCCACCCTGCCACCTCCATCATAGACAACACAAAGAAATAGAAATACATCCCATGCTCATGGATGGGTAGAATCAATATTGTGAAAAATGACCATACGGCCAAAAGCAATCTATATGCAATTCCCATCAAAATACCGCCATCATTCTTCACAGAAATAGAAAAAACAATTCTAAAATTCATATAAAACCAAAAAAGAGCCTGCATAGCCAAAGCAAGACTAAGCAAAAAGAACAAATCTGGAAGCATCACACTACCTGATTTCAAACTATAGTATAAGGCCATATTCACCAAAACAGCATGGTACTGGTATAAAAATAGGCACATAGACCAATGGAACAGAATAGAGAACCCAGAAATAAACCCAAATACTTACAGCCAAATGATCTTCAATAGAGCAAACAAAAACATAAAGTGGAGAAGGGATACCCTTTTCAACAAATGGTGCTGGGATATTTGGCTAGTCACATGTAGGAGAATGAAAGTGGATCCTCTTCTCTCACCTTATATAAAAATCAACTCAAGATGGATTAAGGACTTAAATGTAAGACCTGAAACCATAAAAATTCTAGAAGATACAACTGGAAAAAACCCTTGTAGACATTGGCTTAGGCTAAGATTTCATGATCAAGAACCCAAAAGCAAATGCAATGAAAACAACGATAAATAGTTCGGACTTAATTAAACTAAAGAGGTTTTGCACAGCAAAAGGAACAGTAAGCAGAGTAAACAGACAACACACAGAGTGGGAGATAATCTTCACAATCTATACATCTGACAAAGGAATAATATCCAGAGTCTACAATGAACTCAAACAGATCAGTAAGAAAAAAAAAAAAAGCAATGCCATCAAAAAGTGGGCTAAGGAAATGAATAGACAATTCTCAAAAGAACATACACAAATGGCCAACAATCATGTAAAAAAGTGCTCAACATCGCTAATGATCAGGGAAATGCAAATCAAAAGCACAATGTGATACTACCTTACTCCTGCAAGAATGGCCATAATCAAAAAATAAAAATAAAAATAAAAATTAGAAAAAAACAGTAGATGTTGGTGTGGATGCAGTGATCAGGGAACATTTCTACACTGCTGGTGGGAATGTAAGCTTGTACAGCCACTATGGAAAACAGTGTGGAGCTTCCTTAAATAACTAAAAGTAGAACTACCTACCATTTGATCTATCAATTCCAGTACTGGGAATCTACCCAGAAGACATGAAGTCATTATACGAAAAAGATACTTGCACACACGTTTATAGTAGCCCAATTCGCAATTGCAAAATTGTGGAACCAACACAAATGCCCATCAATCAACGAGTAGATAAAGAAACTGTGATATATATATATATATATATACACACACACACACACATATATATACACATATATATATTCCATCATATATATATTCCATCTCATATATAATTCCATCATATATATATTCCATCTCATATATATATATATTCCATCATATAAATATTCCATCTCATATATATATATATATTCCATCATATATATGCTGGAATACTACTCAGCCATAAAAATGAATGAATTAATGGCATTTGCAGCAATCTGGATGAGATTGGAGACTATTATTCTAAGTGAAGTAACTCAGGAATGGAAAAGCAAACATCGTATGTTCTCGCTGATATGTGGGGGCCAAGCTATGAGGATGCAAAGGCATAAGAATGATACAATGGACTTTGGGGACTTGGAAGAAGTGTGGGAGGGGGGCGAGGGATAAAAGACTATGGTGTATACTGCTCGGGTGATGGGTGCACCAAAATCTCACAGATCACCACCAAAGAACTTACTCATGTAACCTATGGAAAATTTTAAAAAAGAAATAAAAATAAAAATAAAATCAATCAAATATGAGTTTATAATCAAAGATGACCAAATTCAGAAGAAATCAGCAAGAATAACAAAAAAAGAACAACAAAAACATAATTAGACCTACTAAAACATTCTGTTTTGTTTTTATTTTGTATTATTTTGTTTTTCAAATACAGATTTATTTTATCAATTGTTCCATAACGAACTGCCCAACAATTTTGTGGATTAAAATCAACCATTTTATTTTGTTCACAACTTTTGTGGTTCATGAATTTGGGAAAGTCTCATATCAGTGGGACTGCTGGGGCTAAAGAAGCTATTTCCAAAATGTGTTTTTTATTTATATGGCTGGTGCCTCAATGCTCCTTGACTTCTCTTTCTCTACACATTTCATCCTCAAAGGCCTCGCCACTCAACTTGGGCTTCTCAGAGCATCGTGGTTTCAGGGTAATCACACTTCTCTTATGACAGTTGGCTTCCAAGTAAGGTTTCCAGGTTCAGCAAATGACAATACAGAACTCCCTCTTAAATTTGAATTTAAGAAAAACAACAAAAAAAATATTTTTAGCATAAAATGTTTCAAATATTACCCAGGACATTTACACTGAAAAAATATTAGCAACCCTACTTCAATAAGAAAGCAAGCCAAAGTCTACTGGTATAGTTAAGGGCCTTGTTTGGAATTGAAATAGTGTCTTTTCCACCATATAATATTGGTCAAACAATCACAGTGTCTGCCCAGATTTAAGGGATGGAGAGATAGACTCACTTCTGCAGGAAGTGGCAAGGTCACATTGCAAAAGGGCACATGGGATGGGATATATTGTGGTGGCCATCTTTGGAAAATATAGTCCACAAGAATAAATATAAATATGCAAGAAAATATTAAGAAAATAAAATATAGAGTCACAAAATCAATAAGGTGATACTACTGAAAACAGCTAGATCTTTCAAAACTAAAAATTATAATAATTAAATTTTTTAAAATCTTGAATGGTTAGACTGAACAGCAGATTAAACACAGCTAAGTAGTTATTAAACTACTTAGTTTAATCTGTGAACAGCAGATTAAACACAGCTTGTATTATTGCCCCAAAATATTTACTCCCACTTCTTGTAAGTGAATTATTCATCTCATTATTGCCATAAAATGTGTGGTGCCTCCAGTGAAGGAATATACAGATCTGTGCCATTGATGTTGGGTTTGGTATATCACTTCCTTTGGCCAACAGCATGTGAGCAAATGTGATATTCACTGTGTCCAGGCAACAGGTTTAACAGCCATTGTTTATTTTTTGCCAGCTCTCCTTCTCTTTTCCCTCTGCTATGAGAATATTGTGTTCTGCATAAGCAAAGATTCTTCAGCCTGGATCCTACATTGAAAAAGAAAATGTAGAACAGAGCCACAAGTGATCTGAAGTGACCAGCAGCTTTCAAAAAAAAAAAAAAAAGAGAGAGAGAGAGCAAGAAATGATATTTTTAAGCCACTAAGATGGTGGGGAAGTTTGATACAGCACAGACACCTTGTCTGACATATCACTCATCATTTATAAATAGGAAGGAAAAGCATATTTCCTCAAAGTATGATAGTCATATAATGCCAAAATTTGCCTTCTAATGTGGGAACTCTCCTTATTGGAGAATAGATTCACAGTAATAAATTTCAAACCACTGGTATAAACTAACTAACATCTTAATGAGACTAAACCATAGAAGCTTCTCTATTCTACCCTCCTTCACCCAAATAACTGACTCCTTCTCAATGATTTTGACAATATATAATTTTACCTGGAATAACTTTTGTTTAATGGGGAATAGCCACTTTTCTAAATTCAATGGGTTTGAAAGCAGAGCTATACTTATGTATGTTCTACAAGATACTTGGACATTTGAAAAGTAGTCACATTAAAGAGTCAGCATTCAATTTATTCAACTTCTGAGGTTCCCCTGGGTGCAGCTGCTGAAGAAATCCCAAATTACACTAAACACAAGAAATCCCACTAGGGATAGAGAAAAAGAGAAGGATAAACTTTGGACTTTAATTTCTTTGAAACTTAACAACCAGGGACAAGAGCGTTTGATATTAGATTACAATTTATTTGTATTTTATATTTAGTACTTTAACTTGTGAGAGGATTTAATTCCATTGAATGTCAATTTCTCCTCAATAATTGATCATGTGAGAGGAGTTTATGTTGAAATTGGGATATATTTATATTGACAGTTTATTATTTGCATATTTTAGTGTTGTCATCTGATGTCATGAACTACAGATAGGTTATGTGAAACAACATGGCTGTAAACAACCTAAGAAGGTAAAGAGATATGGTAATGAATTTTCAGTGTTTGTACAAATACGATCTAAGTGTTAATTTAATATTGGACTTCTTTTGCCCAATTTCAGAGACTTCTGGCAACAAAATTATACTGTCTATTGGTGGTTCCAGAAAAATGCCCCAAGAAACAATGGATTTATATTGGGGAAGTGGCCTCATGAAGGTAGAAGCATGACTGTCTTGGTAGGCTGCTTCTGTTTTCCTCGAAGGGGTACAACCACAACAGTAGTAATCTATGGGTATATTAGTTAAACTCAGTTGGCTGTAAGAACAAGAAAAGCTAAAATGTTAAGAGGATTGGACTCTGCTTCACACTCTTGATGTTTATACATCACAGGAGCTCCAATATCATTGCATCTCCTCATTCACTCCACCCCCACAGATGATCTATGAATTTGTGAAAAGTGATTGGGCACATTTAGCCCAGCTATTTGCTCTTTTTTCTTGGCAGACAATGTGTTCCACTCTGCTGTTCTATTCTATAAATTGTATGTAGGAGATTCCGCCTCTACCAAATAACTAGGTAGGAATGTGTTTTAGTTATGTTGAGTTAGGCAACAATGAGGTAACAAAATCTCAGTGGTTTCACATATCAAAGTCTGTTTGGGATCAGCAGCTCTCCAGGGCTACTGAATTCTCAGCAATACTCAGAGATCCAGTAGTCATACCTTGTCATTGTACCTTTTAAACAGGTGGCTTTCTGATAACTATTTGGAAAGACAACCTGAGATTTGAAAGATAAATGAGATTTAGAATTTTAAATAGTGTGATAAACATTTTTACTGTGTCTCTATTCTGTTTACTGTATCTGTATTTGCTGTATCAGCAAATAATTTTTCTGCAACTATACCTTCTTAACAAAACAAAGACATGAGAGATATGGAAACATTAATGAGTTAATCCAGAGGTTGTGAGACTCTTTAAAGGTACGTCCTCAAATGTAAGTTTCCTGGATTCTGTGTAATACAAAACCATTATTTTTCACAATGGCTTAGAAACATTATGTTGAATAAGTGGGAGATCTATGCAAATACAGACATATTTCACTGGACAATGTGAAAATGAACAGACCTTGAATGAAATTTGATATGCCATTGTTTACTAACAACATTCTAAAATACTCAATCGGATCCATTCCTTACATGTACCTTCCTTAGAATATGATAGTGGAAGGCCATATATATATATATAAAACTTGAATATATATATATATATATACTTTCACTTGGAAGTATGCAAAGAAAATAGAAGTTAGTTAGTTACTTTGAATGTCATGTTCTGCATTCACTGCCATAATAATAATCATTCTAGTAGGTTTTCCATAAAACTTGGTAAATGCCTAAGTTTTTTTTTTTCTTTTTTTTTAAAAACTGGTATCAGATCATCATCTCACTTCATTTGGCTGCTGTGAGTGTGTTAAGTATGCCAAATATTTTTAATCACAAGTCCAAGCCTACAAGATTTCAAACTTGGTATTCATTTGTCTTTATAAACATTAATCTGGTATTTACAGGGAAAAAAATCAATGACTTTTTTCTGCAATGATTGATTCTCTTCTAAATAAGAAGCTATAAAGTACTAAAATTCAATTAATAACATTAAGCTTCAATATGTGTATTATACAATAAGTGAATTCCTTGATTAAATGTTTATTACATAGTGATTTTCTTTATAGTAAGCAGAAATATGTTCAAAAAGCAACATAAATTTTGTTGTATAAGCAGATAATTTTTAGGGTGATTTTCTTCCTACCTATTATTTGTATTAAAGGTTAAATATATACAACATGTACTACTGTTTCACAGGATGGACTCAATATTACATTCACAAAGAACCAATTACCTCAGATCCGAATCTGTGTCTGTATTCGTCCATGTTCAAATCTTTTAAATCTATATTAAAACGATTATTTTTCTAACTTCTTCATTAGAGAAAGCCTTTATATTGGTAAAATAGCAAGTGACAGAAAACCAATTCAAACTGGTGTAAATAAAATAAAGGACGAAAAAAGGAAGAGAGGAAAAAAGTAAGGCAGGGAGGGAGGCAGAGAGGGAGGCAAAGAAAGAGAGAGAGGAGAGAAGAAGGAAGGGAGAGAGAGCACTACTTGGCCAATAATTACGTTGTCTAGGAGTAGATTTTTGCCCTTCAGGCATAGTTGGTGTATGTGTCCTAATTTCTGTTTTTCCAGAGAAAGAGAACAAGTAGACACACACACACACACACACACACACACACACACGTTTATGAAAAATAAGAATTGACTGATGCAATTATGGGAGCTGACGAATTCAGGAAAGCTGGTGGTGTAACTCAGTCTGAGTACAAATGCATAGAGGTGGTAGGGCATTGTTGTAAGCATTGGTCCAAGCCCAAAGGTGAAAAATCAGGAGCGCCAATGTCTAAGGGCAGGAGAAGGCGAATGCTCCATCTCAAACAGAGAGAACAAATTTTCCCTTCCTCTGCCTTTTTTTTGGTTCTATGCAGGCCCCCAAAGGATTGGATAGTGCTTACCCGCATCGGTGATGATGATCTTTTTCACTCACTGTACAGATTCAAATGTTAATCTCTTCGGAATCATCCTCACAGACACACCCAGAAATAATATTTTACCAACTATCTGGGCAACCCAGTCCAGTTGGCACATAAAATTAACCATCACAGTTTAATTCAGATGTTCAGATATCAGGTTGGTCTGTCTCTCTGTCTGTCTGTCTCTCTCTCTCTCCTCCCCTCATTGCTATTGCTGTCTATCTAACTAGCTAGCTATTGATCTATATTTCTCTATCATTTTGGCTCTACTTGCAAGATAAACACTGGTGACACAATACCTACTTTATCTTTAAAACTTGAATCTCAATTTAAGAAAAATAAAGTCAAGAAATAAGTCCACAGGAAGTTCTGATTGGCTCATCTTAGATCATATGTCCAAACAAATCCATGACTGCAACATGAAACTTGGGATCCTCTGATTGGCCAGAGTCAGTATCACTCATTCCTGTTACTAGGTTTAACAGAAAAGTGGGAGTGAAGGAAACATGTCTTAAAAGAGAAAAAAATAAGTAACATTAACATTTACTTAATGTCAGACATATTTCTTAGTATAATCTCAAGTATTAAATAATACAATAAGCCCAATACATAAGTACTATTTTGTTTCACTGTTATAGATGAGGAAATCAAGGGATAGAGTAATGAGGACCAAAGCCAAGACATAATTCATGTGATGTGACCTTATTATACTGCCATTTAATAAATGTGGTAGACAGATAAAAATATTTTTTTACATAGCTTTCCACAAACTACTTTGTCCAAAAATAATAAGATTCCTGTAAAATCTAAAACACTAAGCCGAGTATGGTGGCTCATGCCTGTAATACCAGCATTTTGGGAGGCTGAGGTGGGTGGCTCACCTGAGGTCAGGAGTTCAAGACCAGCCTGACCAATATGGTGAAACCCTATCTGTACTAAAAATACAAAAATTAGCAGGGCATGGTGGCGTGTGCCTGTAATCCTAGCTACTCCAGAGGCTGAGACAGGAGAATTGCTTGAACCCAGGAGGCAGAGGTTGCAGTGAGCCGTGATCATGCCACTGCACTCCAGCCTGGGTGACAGAGACTCTGTCTCAACACTGCACTCCAGCCTGGGTGATAGAGACTCTGTCTCAAAAAAGTGAAAAAATAAAAATATAAAACTCTAGAACTTAGATCTCCTACTATTGTCACCTATATTTCTTCTCTCCAAGGTATTGCATGTATTAACTTCATACTTTTCCAATATATCCATAAGATAAAATATTTTACTCTCCTGATTTTAATCATAAAAATTACATGGGGAAAAAAACTCACAAAACCTTTATGATGACTTTGACGGGTTCAGTACTTCAGTGGAGGAAGTACCTACAGAAATGGTGGAAATAGCAAGAGAGCTAGAATTAGAAATGGAGGCTGAAGATGTGACTGAATTGCTGAAATCTCATGATAAAACTGTAATGGTTTCTTATATGGTACAGAGGCTCTTTAGTTTATTTAGGTCGCATCTGTCAGTTTTTGTTTTTGTTGCAATTGCTTTCAGCTATCACCATGGAATACTACACAGTCATAAAAAGAACAAAATCACATCCTTTGCAGCAAGATGGTTGGAGCTGGAGGCCATATCCTAAGCAAATTAAAACAGGAAAAGAAAACCAAATATCACATGTTCTCACTTGTAAGTGGGAGCTAAACATCAAGAAAATGTGGGAAAAAAAGAAAACAACAGATGCCAGGGCCTACTGGAGGGTGAAGCGCGGGACGAGGGTGAGGATAAAAAATTACCTATCAAGTACTAGGCTTATTACCTGGGTGATGAAATAATCTGTACACTAAATGCCCGTGGTATGCAATTTACCTATATAACAAACCTGCACATGTACCCCTGAACCTAAAATAAAAGTTAAAAAAAAAAACTTGAATGGATGAGGAGTTGCCTCTTATGGATGAGCAAAGCAAGTGGAGTCTTGAGATTCAATCTCCTGGTGAAGTTGCTATGCAATGCTGAAATGTCAACCATGTATTTAGAATATTACATAAATTCAGTTTATAAAGCAGAGTCAGGATTTGAGAAGATCAACTCCAACTTCAAAAGTTCTACTGTAAATAAAATGCTGTAAAACAGCATTGCATGGCTACCGAGGACTCTTTCGTGAATGGAAGAGTCAATTGATGTGGCAAACTTCATTGTATTATTTTAAGAAATTACCACAACCACCCCAACCTTCAGCCAGCACCACCCTGCTCAGTCGGCAGCCATCAACATGGAGGCAAGACTCTCCACTAGCAAAAGGGTTGCAACACGATGAAGGTTCAGGTGATTGTTAGCATATTTTTTTAGCAATAGTGTATTTTTAAACTAAGGTATGTACACTTTTTAGACATATGCTATCACACACTTAATGAACTACAGTACACAGTGTAAACATAACTTTTACGTGTACTGGAAAACCAAAAACTTTGCTTTTTTATGCTTTGCTTTGTTCAGGTGGTCTGGAACCAAACCGAAAACATCTCTTTGGTATGCTTGTATTTATATATATATATATATATATATATACACACACACACACACACACACACTAAACACATGTACACATATTTATATATTTTATATACATATCAATTTTTCCATAAAATAAATATAACTGATAGATATGTTATAAATATATGTATGCATATGTAATACTAGTAACAATAGTTAACGTTTATTTAATGCTTACCCAATGCCCTAGGTTCTATTTTAAGCTAGTTACATGCATAATTTCATTAACTTTCCCAATAACTTTGTAAGTTATATAGTATTATTATATCAATACCACATACTAAGTAATTGCTTACATTCACATAGCTCATATGTAGCTAAACCAGGATTTGAACTTAACAAAAGAGAGAAAACAGGTAAGTTTAACAAACAATGGTCAAAAGAAAAAAAAAACAGAAAAAAATTGGTGTAAAGCTATTCACCATCAAAATATATATTTAAAATTTTTTAAAAATTGCAAAATGAGACATAAGGAAAAGATTTTTATATGTGTTTTTAAGAGTCAGCCATAGATGTCATCTTGTAATTAATTCATAATGGTAAACTTGGTGGTTAGATCTAATAAATGTTGTGTTTCCCATTTCAGCACAAATGCAAGTGTTGAATATTAAATCAAAGGAAAACATTATCCGGCTAAATACCATGCCTTCTATTTTTAGCATGTAAACAGATTTCTTCTGCATAATGTTAAAATGAACACAAGTTTCTTGCTTCTCTTATTTGAACAACATAATTTTAGACAGTCTGATTTCCTTTTTTACCATTGTATGAAAAAATAAATTAATTGTTTGAAAAGCTCCTCTTCAGTGGAGTTCTCAAAATACATAAACACACGCATACATACACATTGCCATTATGAAGGAGTGTATAATATTGAAAATCTATTTGCATTTATATTATAGGGAAAGGCTAACAATAAAATAAAGTATATCATTCATGAAAATTTCTAAAACACTGATGATGTAGATAGCACTCAAGTAGTTATACAAGTAGTAAAATCTATTGGTTAGTTATTTAAGTATGCTACACACATTTTATGAGGCTTAATGATATGAAATATGCTTAAAATTTGAATTTACATGTATTACTTAGCAATTGATTTCTTAAAATGTTAAGAAAATCCAAGAAAGATTTAAAGAACACCAATATTTATTTTAAACTAAAAATGGACAGATTTTCAAACAATTTGTTACCATGAAACAGTATATCAGCTAGAATTAATTTTACTGTGTATGTTAGAAAATTCAAAATAAAAGTGCCTTTTTAAAAGACACAGAAAGCACACTAACCATAAAGGAAAATTGGTAAATTGAACACTAACAACATTTTAAAACTTCTGCTTATTAAAATCCATTAAGAGAATAAACAGAGAAATTACAGACTGGGGGAAAATTTTTTAATACCTTTATTTGACATATTACTCACATCCAGAATATAGATATATATTTTTTGACCATTTAAAAATTGAATTGTCTGTCTTTAAAAAATATTAAGAACAAAATTCCAATTTTTTAAATGGGCAAAAAATATGAGCAGACACTTCAGACAAGAACATACACAAAAGGCCAATACACATGGAAAGTGTTCAACATTATTAGATATAAGTTATATGTAAATCAAAACCACTAAAGATACCAGTATACTTCCACTAATGCAGTTAAAATTAAAGGTATTAACAATATCAAATGTTGGAAAGCCACCAGAACCCCCCCAACATTGCCGGTGAAATGAAAAATAGGGCTGGGCGCCTGTTTAATTCTAGCACTTTGGGAAGCCAAGGCGGGCGGATCACGAGGTCAGAAGATCGAGACCATTCTGGCTAACGCGGCGAAACCCTGTCTCTACTAAAAATACAAAAAATTAGCCGGGCGTGGTGATGGGCGCCTGTAGTCCCAGCTACTTGGGAGGCTGAGGCAGGAGAATGGCGTGAACCCCGGAGGCGGAGCTTGCAGTGAGCCGAGATATCGCCACGGCCCTCCAGCCTGGGCGACAGAGCGAGACTCTGTCTCAAAAAATAAATGAATAAATAAATAAATAAATACAAAAAAAAAGAAAATGAAAAATAGTACCACTTTGGAAAACTGCTTGGCAGTCTCTTTAAAACTTAAAGATTGGCCTGAAGTTTTTTGTTGTTGTTGTACCTCCGCCAGGTTTTGGTATCAGAATGATGCTGGCCTCATAAAATGAGTTCGGTAGGAGTCCATCCTTTTCCATTTTTGGAATAGTTTCAGTAGAAATGGTACCAGCTCTTCTTTGTACCTCTGGTAAAATTCAGCTGTAAATCTGTCTGGTCCTGGGCTTTTTTTTGACTGGAAGGCTATTTATTACTGCCTCAATTTCAGAACTCATTATTGGTATATTCAGGAATTTAGTTTCTTCCTGGTTCAGTCTTGGGAGGATGTTATGTGTCCAGGAAATTATCCATTTCTTCCAGATTTTCTAGTTTATGTGCATAGAGGTGTTTATAGTAATCTCTGATGGTTGTTTGTATTTCTGTGGGGTCAGTGGTAATATCCTTCTTATCATTTCTGATTGTGTCTGTTTGATCAGAAATCAGTAAGCCAGATGGGGAAAATCACTGGGAAGGGACAAGAGGAAACTTTCTTGGTTGATGGAAATGCTCTGTATCTTGATAGTGATATGGGTTACCTGAGTGTATAAATGTGTCAAAACTCATCACACTGTACACATAGGATCACTGAATTTCATTGCATATACATTATATCTTAATATACAAAAAATTAAACAGATTTCTCTTCCCTCTCTTTCTTATATAACAGGATCCAAAGAAAACATAATGCAGAAATTTGCTTTCTCTAGGAAGCCGATTCTAAGACAGAGTTTAGTGTGCAAAGTGTTTATTTGGGATCTACACCGGTGGAAGGGAAAAGGAAGAAGCAGAATTGAACAACAGGAGAATCTGAATGTAGTGCAGGCTCAACAGTATCATCTGACCCCACAGGGACCTCTCACGCTGAAATGTCCTATCAGTATTGTCCCCTATTGAGTCTAAGTAGTCAAACTTTTGTATCTCTACTCCAATAAGCCGTGGGATGTGGGATACTCCCAGAGAAGTGTGGCCTTAGATGAGCTGACTCTATAACTGAAGCAATCTCTAAAAGGGCCAACAGCTGACCGCATCTACTGACAGCATTCTCAGCACCTGGGACAAGAAGTCTTTTATTGAAGAGGGATCTGGAAGGCACATCTAGGCATACTCATGTCCAGCACAGTTAGGATTGCCATTTTTAGCAAATAAAAATTTAATATACCTAGTAAAATTTGAATTTCAGATACACTTTTGTATTGTAAGTATGAACATTTCTTATGCAATAGTTATACCAAAAATTATTTGTTGATTATCTGAAATTTAAATTTAATGTAGTATTCTGTATTTTATCCATCAACCCAAAACACAACCAACTCTTGTGTTCTCATATCAACTTATATATATTTGGGAGTAACTCCTCCAGGATTTCAAGTGGTCTCTCTTCCTGAGGAGAATATATAAGGGGAAGGTAGTGGGAAGAGCTACACATTACACCACCGATGCTGGTCTCATGACAGCAACCTCCCTCCCATCACCATCTGTTCTAGATTCCCCTTACCTTCGTTAAGTATCTCTGCAAATCTAATTAGTTTATATGGTGGCACAATCCAGACCTGACCCTCATCCAGAGAGGCATGAGACCCTAGTCATCAAAGTCCTTTTCAGTTTGGGGATGCTGAACTTGTCCATTTACCATTACAGCAGGCAAGAGAGTAATGAGAGGCACCTAACTGGACCACATGGCTGTCAAACATGTTCTTTGTCATGCTGGTATGCCATAATGGTAGCCTTAACTCTTCTTGATAATCAGAGTCAATAACCCCTAAAAGATAATAACTCCTCTTCTTGCCTGCTAGTCCTGAATACAAAACTTGCCAAATGGCAGCCTTACCTTAAATTTTAATGCTTCTCTTGCTGTGGTCCCTGGTGAGTGTTCCCTCCTTAAAGACCAGGATCCATAATAATATAGAACTCATAGTTGTGGGTGTAGGAAGCATAAATCTCTCAAACAGGTCATTGGGAATTAGGTAAGTATAGACAGTGCCAGATAAAGATCTTTGATTTATGGCATGTACTTTCCTGGAAGATGGTATCCCATCTTCAAAAGGTATCACCTCTGAGCTGCTGCTTCAAGTGCCCCTCCCCCAGTCCATTCCAATGCTCTGCAATGCTCAGGTTTGTGTAGTATGTGATCGAACTAGTGGATCCCATGGTTATGGTCATTTTTTGCAATACAATGGTGCCATTGGTCTGATGCAATGTTATGTGGGATCCTATGTCAGAAGCCAAATACTCCATAAACTCTCAGTTAGTGGTGTTGGTTAAGGCATGAAAATTATACTCATTTTTTTTTATTCATGTGTTCATGGTATAGCACTGGAATTAACCAATAACCATGGCTTGTACCAACTGGCCAAGTCATTTTACCTACTTGGTGTTCACTTGTTTAATGTCCCATCCATAGTAGATGGTCTCTTACAGGGATAACATGTGATATAAAGATCTTTACTTTTTTTCCAACTCCCATATAACCATAGTTATGCCTCTACTACATTCCTTTTTTGTCTCTGATTTTCCTGTCTCCTTTCAGGCCCTGACCAACTGCTGCAGCCAACAAGCATGCACCCTGCCATGCTGCCACCACTGCTGGCATGTGCCAACTAGGATTGATTCCACTGCCACCACCCTATGAAGGGCTTTCGCTGGCACCACCCATTGGAGTGTTTTGACCAGCAGCTCAGGAGTACCTCAGCTCCTCCAGTGCAGCAAGTACCTAAACTTGAGGAGCCAAAGAAGAAAGCTGGGGCCAATATCAGTCCCCAAGCATTACAGCACACAGTCCAGTAGTAGTGCTGAGCTGAGCCTTGTCCCCCTAAAATCTTCCAGAAGCGAATTCAATCAGTTGAACCCATCTTTATTCATAATCAAATCCCCAAGGTCATCAAATAGGATAAAGGAAAAATAAATTCATCCCAAAAATAGCAACCTCAAAGATTAAAGGAACATAAGCCCATAAAGGTGAGAAAGAATAAACACAAGAACTCTGACAACTCAAAAAGCCAGAGTGCCTTCTTTCCTTCAAACCACCATACTAACTCTCCAGCAAGGGTTCTTAACGAGGTTGAGATGCCTGAAATGATAGAAATAAAATTCAGAATATGGATAGAAAGGAACATCATTGAGATTCAGAAGAATATTGAAACCCGAGGCTAAGAATCACAGTGAAACAACAAAGGAGCTGACAGATGAGATACCCAGTATAGAAAAGAATGTAACTGACTTACTAGAGCTAAAAAACACACCACAAGAATTCATAATGCAATCACAAGTATTAACAGCAGAATAGACCAAGCAGAGGAAAGAATCTCAGAGCTTGAAGACTGGCTGTCTGAAATAAGACAGTCAGAGAAGAATAAAGGAAAAAGAATGAAAAGGAACAAACAAAACCTCCACGAAATATGAAATTATGTAAAAATACCAAATATATGACTCATTGGCATCCCTGAAAGAGATGGGCAAAATAGAAGCAACTTGGAAAACATATTTCAGGATATTACTCAGGAGAATTTCCCCAATCTAGCTAGAGAGGCCAACATTCAAATTCAGGAAAGGCAGAGAACCCCAGCAAGATACTTCACAAGAATATCATCCCCAAGACATATAATCATCAGATTCTCCAAGGTTGAAGTGAAAGAAAAAATGTTAAAAGCAGCAAAAGAGGAAAGACAGATCACCTACAAAGGGAGGTCCATCAGACTAATAGTGGACCTGCCAGCAGCAACCCTACAAGTCAGAAGAGAATGGAAGCCTACATACAACATTCTTAAAGAAAAGAAATTCCAATCAAGAATTTCATATCCAGCCAAACTAAGCTTCATAAGTAAAAGAGAAATAAGATCCCTTTCAGATAAGAAATCCTGAAGGAAATCATTACCACCAGACCTGCCTTACAAGAACACCTGAAAGAAGCACTAAATGTGGAATGGAAAGATTGTTACTAGCCACTACAAAAACACACTTAAATACACAGACCAATGACACTGTAAAGCTACCACACAAACAAGTTGGCATAATAACCAGCTAATGACATGATGATAGGATCAAATCCACATGAATCAATACTAACCTTGCATGTAAACAAGCTAAATGCCCCAATTAAAAGGCACAGAGTGGCAAGGTGGATAGAGAAGCAAGACCAAATGGCGTGCTGTCTTCAGGAGTCCCATCTCACATGCACTGACACTTACAGGCTCAAAACAAAGGAATGAAGAAAAATCTACCAAGTAAATAGAAAACAGAAAAAAGCATAGGTTACAATAATAATTTCAGATGAAACAGACATTTAACCAACGGATATTAAAAAAAAGACAAAGAAGAAAATTGCATAATGGTAAAGGGTACAATTTAACAAGAATATCTGACTATCCTGAATATATATGCAACCAACACAGGAGCACGCAGATTCATAAGGAAAGTTCTCAGAGACTGTCAAAGAAACTTAGACTCCCACACAATAATAGTGGGAAACTTCAACACCCTACTCACCCACTGACAATAATAGATCATCAAGGCAGAAAATTAGCAAAGACATACAGGACCTAAGCTCAACACTGGACCAAATGAACCAGATAGACATCTATAGAAATCTCACCCAAAACCAACACAATATGCATTCTTCTCATTGCCATGCGGCATATGCTCTAAAATCCACCACATGATTGGATATAAAACAATCCTCAGCAAATGCAAAAGAATAGAAATTATACCAACCACTCTCTTGGACCACAGAGCAATAAAAATAGAAATCAAGACTAAGAAAATTGCTCAAAACCATACAACTGCATGGAAATTAAACAACCTGCTCCTGAATTACTTTCAGATAAATAATGAAGTTAAGGCAGAAATCAAGAAGTTCTTTGAAACTAACGAGAACAAAGATACAGCATACCAGAATCTCAGGAACATAACTAAAGGCATTGTTAAGAGGGAAATTCTTATCACTAAATGCACATATTAAAAAGTTAGAAAGATGTCAAATTAACAACCTATCAAAACTAAAAGAACTAGACAAGCAAGAATGAACCAGCTCCAAAGCTAGTGGAAGACAAGAAATAACCAAGATCAGAGCTGAACTGAAGGAGACTGAGACACACACACACAAAATCATTTGAAAGATCAATGAAGACAAGAGTTGTTTTTTTGGAAAAATTAATTAAAAAGATAGACTGCTAGCTAATCTAATGAAGAAGTAAAAAGAGAAGATCCAAATAAACACAATTAGAAACAACAAAGATGTTACTACTGAGTCCACAGAAATGCAAATAACCATCAGAGACTCCCATGAACATCTCTGTTCACATAAACTAGAAAATATAGAAGAAATAGATAAATTCCTGGACACACACACCCTCCTAAGACTGAACTAGGAATAAATTGAATCCCTGAACAGACCAATAATGAGCTCCAAAATTGAATTAGTAATAAATAGCCTACCAAATGAAAAAAGCCCAGGATCAAATAGATTCTCAGCCAAATGCTAGCAGATACACAAAGAAGAGCTGGTACCATTTCTACTGAAACTAGTCCAAAAAATTTAGGAGAAGGGACTCTTCCCCAACTCATTCTATGAGGCCAGCATCAACCTGACAGCAAAATTTGGTGGAGATACAACAACAACAACAAAAAACTTCAGGCCAATATCCTTGATGAACTTTGAGGCAAATATCCTAATACTAGCAAACCGAATCTGGCAGCTTATCAAAAAGCTAATCCACCCTGATCAAGTAGGCTTTATCCCTGGCATGCAAGCTTGGTTCAGCATGTGCAAATGAGTAAATGTGATTCATCACGTAAACAGAACTAAGAATAGAAAGCACATGATTATTACAATAGATGCAGCAAAGACTTTCAATAAAATTCAACATCTTTTCATGTTAAAAACTCTCAATGAACTAAGTATTGAAGGAACATAACTCAATATAAAAGGAGTCATCTATGACAAACCCACAGCCAATGTCATAATGAATGGGCAAAAGCTGAAAACATTTCCCTTGAAAACTGGCACCAGACAAGGGTGCTGTCTCTCATCTCTTCTATTCAACATAGTATTGGAAATCCTGTCAGAGCAATTAGGTAAGAGAAAAAAATAAAGGGGATCCAAATAGGAAGAGAGGAAGTCAAACTATCCTGGTTGGCAGATGACATGATTCTATATCTAGAAAACCCCACAATCTTGGCCCAAAAGCTCCTGAATTTGATAAACAAATTCAGCAAAGTTTCAGAATACAAAACCAATATATAAAAATCACTATCATTCCTATACATGTAGAGAAGCCAAGCCGAGAGACAAATCAGAAAGGCAATCCCATTCACAATTGCCATAAAAAGAATAAAATACCTAGGAATACAGCTAACCAGAGAGGTGAAAGACCTCTAAAATGAGAATTATAAAACACTGCTCAAAAATGTCAAAGATGACACAAATGGAAAGACTTTCCATGCTCATGGATGGGAAGAATCAGTATTGTTAAAATGGCCATACTGCCCAAATCAATTTACAGATTCAATGCTATTCCTGTCAAACTACCAAAGACATTCTCCACAGAACTAGAAAAAAACTATTTTAAAATTCATATGGAACCAAAAAAGAGCCCAAATAGCCAAGTCTATCCTAAGGAAAAGGAACAAAGCTGGAGGCATCATGCCACCTGACTTCAAACTATACTACAAGGCTACAATAACCCAAACAGCATGATATTGGTACAAAAACAGACACATAGACCAATGGAACAGAATAGAGAGTCCAGAAACAAAGCCACACAGATACAAACATCTGATCCTTGACAAAGCAGACAAAAACAAGCAATGGGAAAAGTATTATCTATTAAATAACCAGTGCTGGGATAACTGGCTAGCCACACGCAGAAGATTGAAACTGGACTGCTTCTTTACACCATATACAAAAATCAACTCAAGATGGATTAAAACCCCAAACTATAAAAACTCTTGAGACAACCTTAGCAATACCATTCTGAACATAGGAATTGGCAAGTATTTCATGACGAAGACATCAAAAGCAATTGCAACAAAAGCAAAAATTGACAAATGGGATCTAATTAAAATAAATAGCTTCTGCACAACAAAAGAAACTATCAGCAGAGTCAACCTATAGAATGGGAGAAAATATTTGCAAACTATGCTTTTAACAAAGGTCTAATATCCAGAATCTATAAGAAACTTAAACAAATGTGCAGGCAAACAACAACTGCATTAAAAAGTGGGCAATGGACATGAACACTTTTCAAAAGAAGACATACATGTGGCCCACAGACATATGAAAAAAACCTCAATATCACCGATTATTAGGGAAATGCAAATCAAAACCACAATGAGATACCATCTCATGCAAGTCAGAATGGCTGTTATTAAAAAGTAAAAAAAAAAAACAGATGCTGATGAGGTTGCAGAGAAAAGGGGATGCTTATACACTGTTGACAAGAATGTAAATTAGCTGCACAGCTGTAGAAAACAGTGTAGTGCTTCCTCAAAAAGCTAAAAACAGAACTACCATTTGACCCAGCAATATCATTACTGGGTATATACCCATGGGAATAGAAATCATTCTATCATAAAGACACATGCATGTGTATGTTCACTGCAGCACTATTCACAATAGGAAAGACATGGAATCAACCTAAATACCCACCAGTAGCAGAGTGGATAAAGAAAATGTGGTACATATACACCATGGAGCCATAGAAACATAATAAGATCATGTTTTCTGCAGGAACATGGATGAAACTGGAGGCCATCATTCTGAGAAAATTAATGCAGGAATAGATAATCAAATACTGCATATTCTCATTTATAAGTAAGAGCAAGATATTGAGAACACATGGACACAAAAAGGGGAACAACAGATACTGAGCCTACTTGACAGTGCAGGGTGGAAGGAGGGAGATCAGGAAAAAAAAAATGACTATTGGGTACTAGGCTTAGTATATGGTTGACAAAATAATCTATACAACAAACCCTCATGACAGAAGTATACCTATATAACAAACCTGTACACATTTCCCTGAACCTAAAATAAGTTTTTTTGTAAAGAAAAAACTATTCTAAATTTCATACGGAATCAAGAGCCCAGATAGCCACAACAATTCTAATCAAAAAGAACAAAGTAGGAGGTATCACATTACCTGACTTCAAACTATACTGTAAGGCTACAATAACCAAAACAGCATGGTACTGGTACAAAAACGGACACATAAACCAAGGGTACAGAATACAGAACCCAAAAAGAAGGTCACACACATTCAACCATCTGATCTTCAACAAAGTTGCCAAAAATAAACAGTGGAGAAATGACTCCCTATTCAATAAATGGTGCTAGGATAACTGGCTAGCCATATGCAGAAGAATAAAGCTGGACCTCTTCCTTACACCATATACAAAAATTACTCAAGATGATTTAGAGATTTAAATGTAAGACCTCAAACTATAAAAATCCAAAAACAAAGCCTACAAAATACCCTACTCAAGATTAGTCTAAGCAAAAAAATGTATGGCTATATTGTATTAACACTTTTTAATCTAATTGTCCTGAAATTTAGTGATCAAATATGAGAATCATAATATGAATATCTGATTTATAACATGCAATGATTTAAGCAGAAATTAATCAAAATAATAAAATTATCAACATTTTAAAAGTTGCTATTTCAAGATAAATTTAGATTTTCTATAAAATGATAACCTTAGCCAATGAATTTTGCATATATCTGAAATTGATCAGTGCTATCTGACAAAATAAAAGTATTAAATAACTTTTATCTCAGATCAGATAAATCCAGTATTGAAGCTAATGTTCTGAGATGTTTTTATATTCTCATTACAATGATTAGAAAATCAAACAAGTTGCTACATCTTTCATTTAAATTCTGTATGGTTGAAAGTAATATGCAGTCACTTGAGGAGGCCTCATCACAACATACTTGACAAAATATTAAGCTACCCGTGTCTGTCTGAAATATATGCTGAACCTAATTGAATCACTTCATCTCTTAGGGTTTCAATTTTTTCACCTCTAATGTACATGTTTAGATTAATGTCTGCCAGAGGCTCAGGTACAGGTCTGTTACTGACTTGCTTTAAGAGAATCAACTACAAATTTTGATTAACAATTCAAACTCAAGACCTACTTCATGATGTGCTGAATTAGAATCTCAAAGGCTGGGGTTTAGGAAGTTTTCTGGTTGATACTCTTATGCAGTCAAGTTTGTAAATCACTGAACTAAATGAGCTTTAAGGCCTTTCTCACAGATCTAATATTCAGTGACTCTGAATCTCTGTCTCACAGAATATTATGTCCAAATTAATTTTCATGTTATTTGCAAGATAAGAAATTTGGTCTATCCTTACATATACAATACGGTATGACTAAACTCAGTTATGTTAGAAAAGATTGAATTTACATAACCAATGAGTTTAGGGTTCAAAGAAAGGACAGAAACCTGGGAGCAGTTTTAATTATTGTTTCTCTCATTTTCTTTCTTTCTCTGCTGCCTCCTCTCTCCCTCCCTTAGCTTATTAACTTAGCATTAGCATGGTAATCCAGTAACCTAATCATAGCTACCCAATAAATATTTGCTGATTAGATAAAATTAACCTTTCAGTAAATTCAATACAGTGCAATGTATAGCTTTACCTAGACATAACACAAATAACTTATATGGGGAAAAATTCATAAAGAACAGAACAGTGGTAGAATTAATCATTCTAATATTTTCACAGCTGTGTGTGGATATCCATATCCGTTTAATCAGCTATGGGACATTTACCTTTTCCAAAGTAAAAGACAATGAAAAGACTAGAAGGAAAGACAAGTAGTTCCAACCCCAGATCTGTCACCTTGTAGTCATAGGCCTTACATGAGCTACTTCCTTCTCTGAGACTAATTTTCCTCATTTATAAATGCGGAAAATAGGCCGGGCACCAAGGCTCATGCCTGTAATCCAAACACTTTGGAAGGCCAAGGCAGGTGGATCATTTGAGGCCATGAGTTTGAGACCAGCCTGGCCAACATGGCAAAACCCTCTCTCTACTAAAAATATGAAAATTAACCATGCACCTGTGATTCCAGCTGTTCCATAAGCTGAGGTATAAGAATCACTTGAACCCAAGAGGCAGAGGCTGCAGTGAGGTGATACTGTGCCACTGCACTCCACACTGGGTGATAGAGCAAGACTCTGTCTCCAAAAATAATGAATAAATAAATAAATAGATAGGTAAATAAAATGCAGAAGATAATAGTAGTTCCTCACAGAATTGCTATGGTTATTAAATCAGATATACATTTAAAATGTTCGGAATAGTGCCTGGCACATATAAAGTACTTGATGCTGGTTGTCACACTTTCTTCACTAGTTTTAATGAGAATTCAATAGATTCTATTTTTAAAATCCCTTTAAACTACAGAGTACTATTATTAATTTGCTTAGAAAACTACTTTTTCAGGTTTTCCAGTGTGAAAACATGTAATATAATATTTATAATTTCAAATTATCATTTCAATTTGTTCTGTCCAAATGTAAGATGTTGCATGGCCATTAGTCATTTCAGGCCATAATATATCAAAACATTCTTATTTAAGAGAATCCTAAAATTAAAAATATGAAAAGCAGCCAAACTGCCTGTAGTCAAAATGGCCATTCGTTATTTAGTGACTTCATCTCTGAAGGTTTTCATTTTCTCACCTCCAAAAGTGGACATTTAGATTTGTCTGTTACTGACTTGCTCTAAAAGAATTAACTGGAAATTTTGACTAAAATTCAGACTCACAGACATTCTCCAGACATGCTGAATCAGACTTTTAAAGCTTGGGGTTTAGGAAGCTCTCTTATTGATTTTGTTGTGCGGTTAAGTTTGAAAATTATTGGAGTGAGTGATGGCAACCAGAGAAGATGCTCCTATCACTGGGGTCATGACTGCACCTTGTCTCTGTTGACTCTGGCCATACATACCAGTTATATCCCAGTGTTAAAGATTCTGGATCCATACTTCTTAAGTTGCAATTCAGACTTTGCTGCTTACTTGAGCAAGCTACCTAAAGTGTCTGAGATTCTACCTCAGACACTTCTACCTTTTTTATTACTGATATGACAACACCAACATTGGTACTTTGAATTCTGTCAGTACTTGAAGGGTCGAGGTGGTATTTTCTAGGCAGAGATGGCAGGGAAGACACTCAATTTAATTCACTTATGTGCTTTTTTCACATGAGCTATAAAGTAGCACTGCTTTTCCCCAGAGTTCTGTAAGTTATCTCAAGAAGTCAGCTCCTTTAGTCCCCTTATCTAATTTCTCCCTTCCATAGAATCTCAACATCTGTCTATTAGGCTGTGAAAAGGAACAAAGTTCTGATACAGGCTATGGCATGGAAACCTCAAAAACATTATGTTTAAGGAAAGAAGTGAGATATAAAAGATCACGTGTTGCCTGATTCCACATATATGAAATGTCCAGAAAAGAAAATTTAGTGATTGCCTAGGACAGGGATTACAAAGGAGAGTAATTGTAAATAGGTATAAGGTTTCTTTTAGAAGTGATGGATGTGTTCTAAAATTAGATTGTTGCATAACTCTGTATATATACCAAAATCACTGAATTGCACACTTAAAATGGGTAAATAATACAGTATATAAATTATACCTTAATAAAGCTGTTAAAAAAAAAGAAAAACAAAACATAACCCAAGAAGCTCATTTTGTCAAAAATCCATGGAAAAATACCCCAACAGTTGCCATGGTAAGTGACCTTCAGTTACCCACATAGAGAGTTGAGAAATAAGGGAAGTCTTTGTAACAGAGCAAGCAAATGTTTCCTCAAGCAAGAAACATTTGAGAGTTACCCACATAAGTTGCCCAGAAATAATTTTGAGTAGACATTGATAAAGTTGTATGTCCTGAGTAACAATATGGATATAAGAGCAGAAAATTTCAATTACTGTTTCTAGCTTTGGGAAATTCATTGATTTTCAACCTCTCTTCTTCCCTAATATATACATTTAAAGCTACAAAATTCCCCGTAAGAAATGCTTAACAGTATCCCATACATGCCCAAGTTTTGGTATGTTGTACCTTCATTAGTTAAAATTATTTTTTCACTGTCATGTTATTTTATAACATCTCATTAGCCAAAGCAAGGCACATGGCCATCCCTGAGTTCAATGGAGTGCGAAAGTAGACTCCTCCCATAGAGGTTAAAGGGTCATCAGTGAATATTTCCTGAATGCCAGTCTAATTGACTATATTTCCAAGTGGCAAAAATAGAGGGAATTCCAGACAGAAAGAAGGGAGTGCACAAAACTACAAAGCTATGGTGTTTGGGAAAATTATAATAGTTCAGAATGACTGAAAGTGACTGAGAGAAGGGTGGTGGAGGTAAGCAAGGACATTTGCCCTTTCAATTACTTTTAGTATATTGGTAGCAATTGCTTTTCATCCATTTTCTCAAAGAATTGGAAATAGGATTACATCATTGAAATGTCTGAGTACACATGGACACAAAGAAGGGAACAAGAGACACCAGTACCTATTTGAGGGTGAGGGGTGGGAGGAAGGTAAGAATCAAAAAACTACCTATCAGATACTACACTTATTGGTAACAAAATAATCTGTATACAACCCCCGGCCCCCCGACATGCAGTTTACATAAATAACACACATGCACATGTACCCATGAACCCAAAAGTTTTTTTTAAAAAAGTCCATGTTAGCAGATTTTTTTTTGCATCAAAAAGCTGGAATGTTCCTCAATAAATTTTAAGACAACTTAACATGTCAGATAAAAAAATAACAGACCAAATAATTTTTTGTTGTTGTTGTTGTTGTTGTTGTTGTTGTTGAGATGGAGAGTCTCCATCTGTCGCCAGGCTGGAGTGCAGTGGCGTGATCTCGGCTCACTGCAACCTCTGCCTCCGGTTCAAGCGAATGTCCTGCCTCAGTTTCCCAAGTAGCTGGGACTACAGGTGCACGCCACCACGCCCAGCTAATTTTTGTACTTTTAGTAGAGACGGGGTTTCACCATGTTGGCCAGGATGGTCTCCATCCCTTGACCTTGATTTGCCTGCCTCAGCCTCCCGAAGTTTTGGGATTACAGGCATGAGCCACTGTGCCCGGGCCAGACCAAATAATTTTTAAAATATTTTTTTCATTTGCATGATCTTTTTTTTCGAGTTTCCTATAATATCATACCTAGTACTGTTATAATGAGGCTGCCATAAAGAACTGAATTGCTCATGGGCACCTGGGAGTTCAGTGCTTTCTACATACAGGGTTATCAGGCTTGCTCCAAATATCTGAAAGAATAACCTGGAACGTTGTTTTTGTTTTGCAAATACATCGTATAGGCGCAATCCCATATTGTATTTCACTAGAATGTGGTATTTATAAATAAACACTCAAAAAGAATTCTAAGTTTTTTTTTATTGCTGGTATGACAAAAAGTACAATAAACAAAACAAGAAAGAACTTTTTAGAGTTTTCTCTGAATTTCTGAAATTGTTAAGTTTCCAGAAGAACCTTCTTTAGTTTCTCTTAAACTAAAATAGAAGACCCAATCTACCCTTCACAAAAACTTATTGTTAATATCTTGCTAGGTCTCTTTTTCTGTAAGATCAGTTCATTTAAATACTTCCAAATCTTGAGCATTTTCACTCCCCTCCAAATATTGGAACATCTTCCTTTTTACTCATTTATTAAATAAACTTTTGTAGACTTTGTGAATAAAGATTTCTGGAGGAATTCAAAGAGATATAATTCTGGGTATATGTAATTCTAGCCAGTTTTCTTTTTTCTTTTCTTTTCTTTTTTTTTTTTTAGACAGGGTCTCGCTCTGTCACCCAGGCTGGAGTGCCAGTGGAACAATTTCAGCTCCCTGCAACCTCCGCCTCCCGGGTTCCAGCAATTCCCATGCCTCAGCCTCTGGAGTAGTTGGGATTACAGGTGTGCACCACCACGCCTGGCTAATTTTTGTATTTTTAGTAGAGATGGGATTTCCCCATGTTGGCCAGGCTGGTCTTGAAATCCTGGCCTCAAGTGATCCGCCTCCCTCGCCCTCACAAAGTGCTGGATTACAGGCATGAGCCACAGCACCCGGCCTAATTCTAGATAGTTTTTATTTAACATGCACATTTTTTCATTTAACACGAGTATATTTCAAGGCTGTGACACTGTTAACTTATTCACCACCTTTGTGCAAAACACAAAAACATCCTTTTTCCTGCAGGAAGACACAGTCTGAATTTCAGTAAAAATGTCACTGCTCATTTGGCTTCAGCAGACAACCTAAACAACAGTATGCTTTGATCCTTTGTGAAAAAGTAATTATTTTCTTTATCAATTGTTTATATTTAATGCCAATCTCAAATAGGCTACTTTGCTTAATAACAAAAAAACAAAGAGATGTTAATGCTTAACTAAAACTGTTTTCTGTATTATGAAATGATGAGTTATGTTTTAAATTCCTTTTTACTAAAACTAAAACTTCATTAAATCAATATGAAACGAATATTTGATGGACGTTAGAACAGAAAAGAATGTGCATGTATATCAAGGAAGAAACTCTTAAAATACACTTAATAGGAGGATTTACATATATTAAGCCTAAATTTGACGAGTTAATGAAAATTATAATGGACCTGGGCATGAATATGGTCAAACCCCACTTTGCTGCTAGAGAGTTCCAAGAACCTCATTCCAAACACTTTACCTTCTATATTTAATTTTCCTAATCTATAAAATGAGAATTTCTACCTAGCTGATTTCTTTTATTCCCTCTAGTTTTTAGATTATCTGATTCTTATCAAGGGAACATAAAAGTGTCTATTTTCAAATTATATATTTGAATCCTAGAGAATTAGCATTTTGAGTTTAAAATCAACCAAGTATGAATAACAACTAGCAAACTAAATTTTAAACATGTGTGGGTGTTTCATTACCTAGTGTGGAAAAATCTTACATACTTTGCAAATCAAAGACAAAATGACATTTGCATGGAACAGGGAGTCAAAATGATGATTTTATTTTCTGAATAATACAGTATTATGAAAAGAAAGGATACATGATCCTTCCTAGAAATAAAAAAGAATGTTTTTCTTGTTACTTGGTTATTTTAGGTAAAACTCCTGTTTTCAATTGACTAGAAATGTAATTATTACGCAGGAAATGGCACTTGTTAGAGATGTATAAAAGAAACTGAATTTTAATATACAATTTCTTTAAAGCAAATATTCCAAATATTAATTTAAAGTAAACTTATTTTTTAATGAAAAGCTTGTAGTTTTGTCGTATTATGTTCAGAGAATGAATAAAACAAAATCATGTAACTTCTAATGGAAGATTAACTTTAATGATTTGTCAGCATTTAAATGATATAATTATATTCACATAGATGGTCATATGCCACTTTTCTCTTTCAGCCTATGGCTACAATTCAGCTCTTTTGTTCTGGTTACAAGTAATTCTATACAACAGGATAATATAATCCAAGCCCAAATTTGTGTATAAAGACAGGAAAAAGTCCTATCACTTTTATTTTGCATTCTTTACATTATAGGCAGGAGAAAAGAGGCAAAATATAAGTACCTACTTTTTTTGTGTTTGCTGTCAATAAATAGTTGTCTTTGGACATTCTCCATTCTTTGTCTGATTTAAATATCTCAGTGAACTAAAAACTCCAAAACACCATCAAACAAAATACCAAGAAAATGCTCACCCTCATAGAAGGACGAGGTGACGTTCCTAGATTTGTCCATCTTTTCCTAATAATTTTAAAAGCATCATTCATTCCTTCATTCACTCATTTATACACAAAACTTATTGAAAATTGGCAAAAAATGATACACGCTCCCTCATTTCCTCCTCGTCTTGGATACATAGCTAAGTGTCTCTCAGATCCTCTTGTGTTTAGATGTGACCATATGACTTGAGTTCTGGTGATTGGCATGTGGGCAGAAGTGATGTAGTCCACTCCCATATATGATCCCATTTTTCTTTCTCAACCCAAGGACCAAATCTGCAGACATAGAAGAAACAGGAGTCTCAAATTTCAAGGCAAATGACCACATGGAAGGTCATACAGATAGGAATGCTAACTATAATCTAAGACCTGAATGAGAAATAAACTTTTATTATGTTAAGAAAGAGATGTCAGGGTTTTTAGTTGGTGTAGCAACTACATATTGCCTTTCCTAATACAAGAAACTTTTCTCCATCTGTGGAGAAATTTTGAGGTCTAGGGAAAGAGAAATATGAGAGTTATTATTTATTCATTCAAAACACAATTTAATATGTATAATTTGAGAGATGTTGAAGGACTGAAAATTTTTCCACGGTCCTCTGATGACCTTAGCCTCAACTGTCCTCACTCTCCTCTCTTGCTAAGCTTGTTACCCAACTGATATTAAACCGAAAGAATAATTTCTCTCTCCCTCAGGAACCGTTTCTGACCACATGTTCTGGAAATTATTGGAATGTTAGCTAACCCCTTTTGTTAACAATCTATGAAAACTATGTTTTTCTACTCCCAAAGAGAACACTTCTTGGAGTATTTCCGATGTTCCAGCATTCTGAATAAGAGCTTATGCTTAAGGGTGTTCTGAATGACTTCCTTCTACACAGTGTTGTGATCATTGTGCTATGTTAGAGGTAAAATAAATAAGAGAGAGTCACTGTCCTCAAGATGTTTATAATCTACTGGGTACACAGACTGTTCAGTGTAATTACTCCTACAATCCAGTCATGCATAAATTATCATAGGATCATAAATAAGTGAGCAATTAATTCCCTGGAGCTACCAATTAAAGCTATAGGAGACAAATAGTTCTGGTGAGGGAAAGGTCTTTCGCAAAGAAGAAACCGCATGTACAATAGCAAGCAGCCACCAGAAATGGAAGTGTCTCTGAGACAACTGAAAATTAGTGAATGGAAAACAAACTTATTTCTCCAGTCTCAATATGACTCAGTAAACATCACCTAGAACTGTACGAACCAGGAATCAAAGAGTCATCTTTAGCCCTATTTTATCCTTCACTGCCCTCTACAACAAGCCATGCCCTATAAATACATCTCAAATGTATCTACCTCTCTACATATTCCCTGCCACCATCATAGTCCAAGCTACTATCATCTCTCATCAAAGTAATTTTAAGAAACTTACTGCTGATCTAACTTAACATCTTTCTCCCCATTCTCCCTGCGTCCCAATTAGTTATCCATATAGGAGAGAGAAGGATTTTTTTTTTAAATGCCAATCAAATGGTATGGCTGTGTTCCTACCCAAATCTCATCTTGAATTGTAGCTCCCATAATTCCCACATGTTGTGGGAGGGACCCAGTGGGAGATAATTGAATCATGGGGACAGTTTCCATCATACTGTTCTTGTGGCAGTGAACAAGTCTCACAAGATCTGATGGTTTTATAAGGGGAAACCCCTTTTGCTTGGTTCTCATTCTCTCTCTTTGCCTGCTGCTGTCCATGTAAGATGTGACTTGCTCCTCCTTGCCTTCTGCCATGACTATGAGGCCTCCCCAGCCATGTGGAACTGTAAGTCCATTAAACCTATTTTTCTTTATAAATCACCCTGTCTCAGGTATGTCGTTATCAGCAGCATGCAAATGGACTAATACAGCCAATATGGGCATGAAAAGTCTCTCCTTGGAACTTTCTAACAGTTTTCTATTGTGTTTAGCTTAAAGAATACAGTTCTTAAAATGAGTTACAAGGCTCTACAGGACATGATTTTTTCCAACTGCCAAGCATCAACTCATACATGATCCACAACACACCCCACTCCTGCTTCCTTTGCTTTCTAAGTTCTAACAATATCGGATTTGTTTCATGTCTTTGAGAAGGCCAGGCTATCTCCTACCCCCTCACATATGCTGTTCCCTCACTTTGAGCAGTCTCTCTCAGTCCACCATCACCACCACACTCCTTATTTAACTAATTTCTACATGTCTTGCACCAAAGTAGAGGGTGGGTGCTAGGGGAGCAATCTTTCCCAGGTATAGGCAATAAGGGGTGCTTTGCTTATAAAGAATTTAAAAATAGCAAGAAAATGGTTTAAAAGTTGTTCTTTGTTTATTATTAAAACTGTGTTCTGACAATTATATACAACTTAATAATAAACTTCTTCTCCTAACCAGGGAGACAACTTCTACCAACTCATACTATATGTTTTTGAGAAATGCAGTAATATAGACAAAGAAATCGATCAATTGTTTAAAAATTAGAGAGAGCAAAAGTAGACAAGTATAAGAATAACGAAGAAAATACACAATCATCACATATAAAGAAGAGATAAAATTATGAGTGAATACTTCATGTAAGTATAACAAATTTCAAATTCAAATCAATCATTTCCTTTAAAAAAATACATACATAAATATATATATCTTTACTCTTGCTATGCATGTATTAGCATCATTAACATTTATTCATTTTCTTTTCCATAAATGCAAATTTAAGCTGACTGAAGGCTGGTACTTCATGTGTCTTGCCCACTGCAGATTTTCTTGTTATTAGACCTGTGCCTAGCACAGAGTAGGCATACAATGAAGTTCTTACTAAATCTATGAAAATATATCCCTTGTTTATGTTTTCTAGTGCATTTTTAAAAATCTGTGTTCTTTTCCACGAAGTTACAGATCCTAGAAAAAACCTCATGAGTAATTTAAAAGCCTTGATTTTGCAAAAACAACATCCAAAATTAGGTACTGAAGAAAATTAAGAATAGATTTCCTCAATTCCTAAAGAAAGGTTAAAATCATATCTTACTTTAATTTTTCTTCCCATCTGTAATGTAAGTGCACTTTTCCACAAAGACTAAGGAAAGCTGCTACCCATCCTAAATTAAAGAATTGGGCTTATTTAGGAGAAGGAACCCTATTAACTGAGAAAATTAATATTGTAAGGTTCATTTCTTCCCAGATAAAAATAGAACTACTATTAAAGTCTCATAGAAAGCATATTCCTAATAAGAATTCTACCAACATTGCTTTCAGAAAAAATTCAAGGAAGTATCTCAACATGGCCTCCATTATAAATAATTATTAGTCCTCTATTCAGCATTCTAATGAGTTGCTTGTAATATCTTCTTTCAAAGAACTGCAGCAGTTAACTTTCTGAAAAAAGATATTATTTAAAATAGTTTTTGTCCCCTATTGCAATGCGTAAAATTTGCTTTATTTCAGAATATCTAAAAATAAAATAAGCCAGGTAGACAACTTAATAGAGAGTATTCACTATATGTTTATGCAAACTGAAAGTAGTCATAATTTTTTCTAAATGAAAGATAAGATGGCTGTTAAAATATTTTAATGCTCTGTCCATCAACTGTAATCTCTCTACTTTACCTCTCTCAAGCCCAGCAGGTTCTAGTGCCTGGAGAAGGTGGGCAAGGTCTTGGGCACTGATGGGTACTGGAAGAAGAAAGATGGTATGAACAACAGGCAAGATAAGAGCAGAAGAGAACTGAACAGAGAATCAAAACCAACAGTTGACTGTAAAGAGAGCCTGGCCTGAAGAGGACTGCACCTAGTAATGGAAATGTTTGTTCCTCAAAGGGCAAGCTAGTTTCCAGAAGAACTTAGGAGAAGTCAAATAGATGAGTTGAGTTCTCTCTTTATTATTGTAGCTGAAAGTATACCACCTTTTGAGAAGACTAGGGAAAAAACAGGAAACAAAAAAATTGCTTACCAGTGAACCACTAACCCATGAAGGTAGCAACCCCTGTGCCTCTGAAGTATCAGTGAAGCTTAAAGCCTTCCAGTTACTTGACACTGAAAAGTGGCACTGTATGCAGACAGACAAAACAAACTGATGCTTAAGTAAACCAAATTGTTGGAGGACGAAAGTATCATCTTAATTCCCCCTCCTCCCCACTACACACACTCCTCTCAAAAATAATTTTTGGAAATGAAAGTTCAAGTCACAAAAAATTTTTGGAAAAACAAAACTTGTAACAATTTCTATTCAACATTGTACTATCAGATATAACCAGTGAACTAAGGTAAGAAAAGTAATTGCAAGATGTAAAGAATGAAAAAAAAAAAAAGAAAAAATAACCTAACATGCAGATAACATGGTTGTGTTTTTAGAAATTCTGCAAGAGTCTACAGAACTTTTTTTTAATGTATAGGTAAATTTAGCAAGATGCTGGACACAAAATCATTTAAAAAGTCATTGTGTTTCTATGTGCCATCATCACATCTATGTGCCATTATCAAACTTTGCAAAATAATTTTTAATAATACTACTTACATCAGCATCAAAAATCAAATACGCCCATAGACTGTACAACATTGAGATTGAATCCTAATGTGAGCTATGGACTTTGAGTGATAATGATGTGTCCATGTAGATTCACTGATTGTAACAAATGTACTACTCTGGTGAGATATATTAATAGTGGGGGAGATTGTAGAAGTATGGGGGTAAGGATTGTATGATAATTCAATGTTCTTTCTGCTCAACTTTATTGAACTGAAAACTGCTCTAAAAACAAATTATATTTTAAAAAATCAAATATGTAGAATAGTGTCAGTCCAATTGAATGTCCATGAAAAGGTAATACTTAATCCTTCCCTACTTGTCAGATATACAAAAATTAATTTTAAGTGAAATGTACTTATGAAAGGACAAACAATAACTTTTCTAGAATAAAAGTAAAAGAATTTTTTAAATAGGGCTGGAAAAGACTTTTTAAATGGGGGGAGCACAAACAATGAAAAAAATGTGTCATATCAATGACAAAAGGCTTGTATCTAAAATGTATAAAAAACTTTTACAAATCAGTAAAAAGTAAGACAATTCAGAAATACAACATACAATATGTAATAAACAGAAAATTAGTCTTCAGGGCAAGGCAAACTAAATGAGTTACAACTGCACAAATGCTGGTGTGAGTAAAATTGGAAAGACTGACAATACCATGTATTGGCAAAGTTATACAGCAAGAGGAGCTCTCACACTCTGCTGGTAAGGTGTATTTTGGTACAAACATATTGGAAAACTATTTGGCTGTATGTGCTAAAGTTTAACATGGGCATGTCCTCTGATGCTGATATTTCACTACTAAATATATACCCAAAAGAAATTCATACATATATGCATCAAGAGATATGACATGTATAACATACGTATGTTCATTAAAATATTATTTTTAAGAGCCCCAAACTGGTAACAACTCAAATATCCAACGATAGCAGAATGAATAAATTTTAGTGAATTTGTCCAATGGAATCCTAGACAGCAATAAAGGTAAACTAACAGAAAAATTGTATAACAAAATTTTAAAAGAAGTTAAAAACAATAAAGTATGTTTTATAATATTATATGAATATACTTAAAATATTATCTAGTTACATACAGATATTTTATACTGTATACAATATTTTCTGTTCTTGTACAAGATTACTGTCTGTTTAACAATTACAATTGCATCCATTTCAAAGACAGGCAGGAGTAATTCATCATTTGAGAAGCCAGAATAATGATTTCATTTCAAGATAAGGAGGGAGTTATTGAGTGAGAAAGAGCAATAGATGGGCTTCTGGGATTCGGATAATGTTTTATTTCTTGAATTGGGTGATAGGAAATGGGTGCATTCATGTGTGATTATTCAACAAGCCACACATATTTTATTTGTGCAACATTCTGTACTGTGTTATGTTTAATGAGTGCAATCATACTTCAATATTTCAAAATTTGGAGCATTTCACAGGGATAATTAGACAAAATACAAGCATGTAAGAGAATTGAATAATATAATTTAAAAATTATATAATGCACACACAAATACATATTTTAAAAAATTGATCATAGACTTCATAACATTTTAATATTACTATATTTTTAAATATTTACATGTGTATATTTTATATTCATGTAAATGTTTTATGTTTGTGTGTATATGTTATATATAGATAACATACAAATATATATACATATACATACATATATATATACACATACATATATATATATATACACATACACGTAGACAGCAAGAGAGACAGAAAGATAGAGTGAGCAAGAAATGTAAAAAATCACCAAAATGTGTGGGGCATAACCAAAGTCATATTCAAGCAAAAATGTATAGACTAAAAAGCACTTGCTATTAAGAAGAAAATCTAAATTTAAGCAACTCAATATTTATTTTGATAAATTAAAAGCAAAATAAAAGGATAAATAAGAAAGCTAAAATTAATAAAACATAATGCATGATAATTATTTTTAAATTGGAGAAAATCGTATTAAAGATCATATGGAAAATAAATGCTAAAGCTGTTTAAAAAAGGAATTATTAAACAGCAATAATAAGAGATGAATAGCCTGACCTGTATCAAAATGATTATAATGCCTTATCAGATATTAAAATAAATATAATCAAAACTATCTGGTATTTGCATTAGATTATGCAAATAAATGAGTGAAACAAAATAGAGATCTCAAAACATATCGTTTACATGCATATAGAGTGTCGTAATTCAGGGAGAAATAAGATAGGTTATTTAATTAGTGGTGTTCGCACAACTGGCTTTTTCCCTTGGCACCACAAATCACAGGATTTAAAAAGTAAAAAAATAAAAAATAAAAATAAGCCCAGATGGATTAAATACTTAACTATGAAAAGAATAAAAAATATTAAGTGCCAATTTAAGATTGTATTTCAAATCTAGTGTTTGAAAAAACTTTCATAACCACAATAGGAAATGGATATCTTACAGCTTGATACCAAAAAAACTGAAAAGAAAAAAAGATAATAAAACATATGATTAGACTGGAATTTCTCAAGATCAACACTATTGACATCTGGTCCAACTGTGGACCAGATAGATCTTTGTTAATGGAGCCCATCTTCAGCATTGTCGGTTTATTAGCAGCATCCTTGTTCTCTACCAACTAGATGCCAGAAGCACTGCCTCTCCACTCTCTTCAGTGATAACAATTAAAAATGTCTCTAAATATTGCCAAATGTGTACCATTGTCATAAATGTATGTCATAGAATATTATCCAATACCAAAAAAATGCATTAGCTTCTATAATCATTTTCATCTTGCTCAGATGGAATATCATTGTACAAAAGTACTATGTACTCTAACATGAGATAATATGAAGAAAACGTACATAATAAAATTATATTTTTGTATCAGAAAAGAAAAAACTATTGTGTGTATCTGTGCGTTTGTGCTGTTCTTCATTCTTTATGTTTATATATTTTTAAGTATAAAAATATTTAATTAAGTAAATATTGAGTTGTTAGTTTTTAAAACATAAAGCATAATATGAGATGTCCAATGGAAGTTTTTTTTTTATTTTTTTATTCTTTAGGAAGTTCAAAAAAGATGTTTTGTTTTGGGTTTTTATTTTTATTTTTTAAAGTTCAGTTTAAAGTAAGAAAGTTAAGCAGGCTCAGAGAAAATACTAGGTAGATTCTGTAATCATTTTTTTTTTTTTTTTTTTTTTTTTTTGGTCACTGAAGCACCACCCATATTTGTCAGTAAATATTTTATATCCTGGAGTGTCCACAATTGTCCTAATTCTATTAAATTTATTTATTTAGAACAAAGGCCATTTAATTACCAGGTGTTTTGACACTTAAAAACATTTTAATAAATAAATTCACCATTTACAGAAAGTATATCCTTTATCAAGTCATGACGCCCATTTTGAACCAAAAACAGTGATTGTCTATAGTAATTTTAAATATTTGCTGAAGTTCTATAAGAAAGACATCAAAACATCTGCCACTCTAACTGAAGAAAAGCATGCTCTTAGATTTAATTATTATTTAAAATTGCTAACATTTTTACGGTGTTTACTGTATCTCATGATTTTCCAGGACAGCCTCCAAGTTTTAGATGAAAGAATTAAAATTAATGAATGTTAAACTATTTGTTTAAGAATACTTAATAAGTAGTGAGATTATAATATCAACTTAGTTCTATCCAATTCTAATGTATAAGTAATTTTATTAAACTAAATCATAGGGAAAAAAGCCTACCAGTTAGCTCATCTGTTCTATCCTTGTAGAGATAAAGTCAGATGGAAGAAGAAGAAGGCTTCATAAAAGAGAGGTTTTGACATCCTCAGGAATCCCTTGCTGTAATGGATTCTTCCATTCTTCCATTCCACTATCCCAAAAGCCAACAATTTATTTTGGAGAAGTATCTCAGTTTCTAATTACTTCATAAAAAAATGACTACAGAAGAAGCTCTTCAGAATGTCAGAAGAAATTTTCAAAATCCACCCCTCTATTAAAACAATGAGGAAACTGGAAAAAGAAAAAAATGAGTCAAAATCTGATTTTTCAGAACTCTGGAAATTAACCAAAGCCTTGCAATAATTTAAGAAGCATTTATTCCAGAAAAAGGGTTGAATCTTAGTAAGAACTAGAAAGTTGGCAGATTTGAGTCCAGAGCCAGTTCTTTTGAAAATCAGATTGTTCTACAGGGGACACCCTTAAGCTCTTGAAACAATGATGTCAGTCAATCATACATTCAACATGTTTCCAATCCACATTCTTTCTTCCAAGTGTGATTCAAAATTCTTGAGAGTCAATGTTCTTATATGTAAATGTGGGCTACCATGTTAAAAGAAGAAAGAGAAAGAAAAGAAAAAAAGGAAGGAAACAGAGAGAGAGAAAAGAAAAAAGGAGAAAAAACAGTTCAAAACATCAAAGACTCATTGAGGACAGAACATACTATAATGAGATACCATAGATTTTTGGGGGGACAAAATAAATTCCATATGGAGGAGACTGTCTAAGCATGGCCACTGCCAGAGAAATATAACAGAAGCTTCTCATTCCAGTTTTGCAACGTGCTAAGCAGAATGGAGCTCAAATGGCCACCAGTGACCAAAAAAAAATCTGCTTGTTTCACTATAAAATGATGTTTTGCAAATTCAAGTGTTTGTGTTTTGGGAAGTCAGGTACTGTAGATTATTCTACCATTCCTTTACTATAGACAAAATTCTCCAAAGATTAATTTCTACCAAAACCTTTATCATTTATCACATATAATGGATCCAATTATTCATTAAATTATTTTCATTAGCCTTACCTCCCCTGACTAGGAATAGTTTTGAAAAGTTGAAACTATTTGTCTATGTATCCATATAAAAGCTGCAACTCATTGGGATAGATTGTTACATCAGCCACCCTCAATGAGTAACACTTTCCAAATTCATAAGGTCCCCTCCCCCATTGACTCTGGGCTGGGCCACATGACTTGCTCTAGCCAATAGAATATCAGCAAACGTGACACAAACAGAGGCTTACTAAGTGCTTATGTGTGGAACTTTCTCTCTTGGAATATTGCCTCTATCATGCAGAGAGAGGACCAGCCTTGAATTAATCCTCAGATGAATGCACCTATGTGAGTGAACCCACAAGAAACTAGGAAAAGAACCATCCAGCTGAACCACAGAATCATCAAAAATAATAAATTACAATATAAAGCCACAACAATTTGAAGTTATTTGTATGAAGCAAAGATTACTGATAAAAAAAATTAGGTACTGGAAATCGGGAAAATTTAGAACGTGATAGTTTTGAGACTCAGCCATGGGCAAAGGCTGCAAAGGCCTTCGTGGTAGCAAAAAAGATCAAAAGGAAACCAATGCTAAAGACTAAAAAAAAAAAAAAAACCATGGTAACCTGTATTCTACAGTAGCAAAACAATGAGCAAAACCATTGCCAACAGTAACTCTAATATACAAAATGCTCTAATGAACTTGAGGATTTAGGTTGATTGTATAAGCAGATTGTAGTACCCATTTTAACTACATTGCAAGCATGGAATTTTGGAGGCTACAGAAAGAGAATTTCAGGCCCCATATTCTCCTGATGTCAGGCTTGTAGTTAGAAATTCTTAAGGAATAGTTTTTCACATTCCACCAGAAAAAAATCCATGGCAGGCAACTATAGTCATTGCACCTTTATGTGATATGTTCTTTGTTTCTAGTTCACCCAACGAAGGTTTGTCATCTTTTGGAATCCTGGCTTTATGAAGGGCTTTCCCTGTCTAACACCTGCCTGTGTTTCTTTTCCCACCCAGGCTACAGAGGATGGATAGATGTTACCAAAATGAATTCTATTTCAATAATACCTTACTTTTCTGGATTCACAGCTTATCCTTAAGTATTATCTCTGAGGTTTTTGTCTTACTTTCTTATTCATTCATCTATGAATTTATGAAGGCAAGAATCACTTTGCAGGACCTGAATCTTAAATAGTTTGGGGGAGACTCTTTAAGAAAAAGCATACAAAATAATAAATGCAAACTTGCTGGGACTTTGGAAGGAGCCCTAAAACTTAAACTTCTATTAGCTTTGGGGTAAATCTGCTGGCCTCTGGTCTACATTCTTTTTTTTTTTTTTTTTGCTTTTATTTTAGTTTTTGGGGTACCTGTGAAGGTTCATTGC
Organism: Pan troglodytes; assembly: GCF_028858775.2. Taxonomy (NCBI): domain Eukaryota; kingdom Metazoa; phylum Chordata; class Mammalia; order Primates; family Hominidae; genus Pan; species Pan troglodytes. Next base: position 88,943,653 of record NC_072408.2, read on the forward strand.
ATAGTGATATGGTTTGACCCTGTGTCCCCACCCAAATCTCAACTTGTAGCTCCCATAATTCCCACGTGAGAGGAATCTGGTGGGAGATGATTGAATCATGGGGGGCAGGTCTTTTCCATGGTGTTCTTGTGATAGTGAATAAGTCTCACAAAATTCACTGGTTATATAAAAACAGGAGTTGCCCTGCACATGCTGTCTTCTCTAGTCTGCCACCATGTGAGACATGCTTTTCACCTTCCACCATTATTGTGAGGCTTCCCTAGCCATGTGGAATGTAAGTCCAATAAACCTCTTTCTTTTGTATATTGCCCAGTCTTGGGTATGTCTTTATCAGCAGTGTAAAAATGAACTAATACAGTAAATTGGTACCAGTAGAGTGGGGCACTGCTGAAAAGATACCCAAAAGTGTGGAGGCAACTTTGGAACTGGGTAACAGGCAGAGGTTGGAACAGTTTGGAGGGCTCAGAATAAGACAGAATAATGTGGGAAAGTTTGGAATTTCCCAGAGATTTGTTGAATGGCTTTGACCAAAATGCTGATAATGATATGGACAATGAAATCCAGGCTGAGGTCGTCTCAGATGGAGATGAGGAACTTGTTGGGAACTGGAGCAAAGATGACTCTTGTTATGTTTTTGCAAAGAGACTGGCAACATTTTGCCCTTGGCCGAGAGATTTGCAGAACTTTGAACTTCAGAGAGATGATTTGGAGTATCTGGTGGAAGAAATTTCTAAGCAGCAAAGCATTCAAGAGGTGACTTGGGTGCTGTTACAGGCATTCATTTTTGTAAGGAAATTGAAGCATAAAAGTTCAGAAAATTTTCAGCCTGACAATGCCATAGAAAAGAAAATCCCATTTTCTTTTCATTTTCAATTCAAGCCAGCTGCAAAAATTTGCATAAGTAAGAAGGAGCAGTATGCTAACCCACAAGACAATGGGGAAAATGTCTCCAGGGCATGTGAGAGGTCTTCACAGCAACTCTTCCCATCACAGACCCAGAGGCCCTAGGAGGAAAAAGTGATTTCATGGGCTGGGCAGAGGGTCCCTGTGCTGTGTGTAGCCTAGGGAATTGGTTTCCTGTGCCCCAGTTATTCCAGCCTTGGCTGAAAGGGGCCAATGTAGAGCTCCGGCCATGGCTTCAGCGGTGCAAGCTCCAAGCCTTGGCAGCTTACACGTGGTGTTGAGCCTGCAGATGCACAGAAGTCAAGAATTAAGGTTTGGGAACCTCCACCTAGATTTTAGAGGATGTATGGAAATGCCTATGTCCAGAAAGAAGTTTGCCACAGGGGCAGGGCTCTCACAAAGAACCTCTGCTAGGGCAATGTGGAAGGGAAATGTGGGGTTGGAGCCCCCACACAGAGTCCCTACTGGGGCATTGCCTAGTGAAGCTGAAAGAAGAAGGCCACCATCCTCCAGATCCCAGAATGGTAGATACACTGGCAGCTTGCATTATGTGCCCAGAAAAGCCACAGGCACTCAACGCCAGCCCATGAAGGCATCCAGGAGAGAGGCTGTACCCTTCAAAGCCACAGGGGCAGAGCTGCCCAAGACCATGGGAACCCACCTCTTGCATCAGTGTGACCTGGATGCGAGACATTGAGTCAAAGGAAATCATTTGGGAGCTTTAAGATTTGACTGCTCCACTGGATTTCGGACTTGTATGGGGCCCGTAACCCTTTTATTTTGGCCAATGTCTCCCATTTGGAATGGCTATATTTACCAACAGCCTGTACCCCATCATATCTAGGGAGTAACTAACTTGTTTTTGATTTTACAGGCTCATAGTGGAAGAAACTTGCCTTGGATGAGACTTTGGACTGTGGACTTTTGAGTTAATGCTGAAATTAGTTGAGACTTTGGGGGACTGTTGGAAAGGGGTGATCGGTTTTGAAATGTGAAGATGTGAAATTTGAGAGCTGCCAGGGCAGAATGATATGGCTTAACTCTCTGTCCCCACTCAAATCTCCTCTTGTAGCTCCCATAATTCCCACGTGTTGTGGGAGGGACCTGGTGGGAGATGATTGAATCATGGGGGCAGGTCTTTTCCGTGCTGTTCTCATGATAGTGAGTAAGTCTCACAAGATTTGATGGTTATATAAAAAGAGGAGTTTCTCTTCACAAGCTCTCTTCTCTTGTTGGTTGCCATGTGAGATGTGCCTTTCACCTTCCACCATGACTGTGAGGCTTCCCCAGCCACGTGGAACTGTAAGTCCAAAAAACCTCTTTCTTTTGTATATTGCCCAGTCTCAGGTATGTCTTTATCATTCAGCAGCATGAAAACAGACTAATACACAAAGGTAAACACGTGTCACAGAGGTTTGTTGTACAGATTCTTTTCATTGCTCATGTATTAATCCCAGTGCCTAATAGTTATCTTTTCTGCTCCTCTCCCTCCTCCCACCTTCCACCCTCAAGTAGTAGACCCCAGTGTCTGTTGTTTCCTTCTTTGTTTTCATAAGTTTTTATCATGTAGCTCCCACTTATAAGTTAGAACCTGTGGTATTTGATGTTCTGTTACTGTGTTAGTTTGCTAAGGATAATGGCCTCCAGCTCCATCCATGTTCCTGCAAAAGACATGGTCTTGTTCATTTTTATGGTTGCATAATATTCAATGGTATATATGTACCACATTTTCTTTATCCAATAGACCACACCAAAGGTCTACATTCTTTAAAATATTTTATTCCTAAATTTTAGGTTGCATATGAAGATGATTTCTCTGGGCATCTGAGGTATATTGCTGGAAATGGAAGTGTGGTCGCTGTTCAGTGTGTAATTTCCCCACTTGGTTTTAGCTACATGAGCACAACTGGGCTGTCTGGTTCACTGCTATATGCTCAGCACTGCAAACTGGAAGCTCAGTAAATGATGAATGAATGATTGAATTGTCATATTGATTAGATTTATTTTATTGGTCAGATATTTCTAGACAAAAAAAATGAAATGGAAAATAAGGGAGAAAATTTTTAACCAGCATAGGATTAAGTGAGCAAAGGTGAAAATTAATGTCAACAACCCAAATGTACAATATTATTATCTGCCAGCTAGAAAATCGGCAGATCTGTGTATAAAGGCAGTTCTTTTGAAAATCAGATTGTTCTGTAGGGACCACCCTTAAGTTCTTGGAATGATGAAATCAGTCAATGATATAATTAACATGTTTCTAACCCATATTCTTTCTTCCATGTTATGACTCAGAGCTCTTGAGAGTCAGTAAGAATACACCAAGTTATTTTGTAGAGGAAAATTGACTCTGTAGACATGCCTGCTACCCACATCCATGATGAGTGAGTTGGCTCTTTGTTCAAGTAAGAATATAAATTCAGGTTTTAGCATTATAGGAGAATGACAGCTATTCCCTGTCACATGTAATGACTAAAGTTGTGAAGGGCACTTGTTAAAGACTATCTTAAAATATGGATATATGAGAATCACAGTTTCATAAGATGGTATTATTCATCTGGATTTGGTAGATTCTATCTCTGTAATAATTTAGACATGAGTTACATGAACAGCCATATTATTCAAGGCCCCACAGGAATGACTTGACTATTTGCTATGCCCTGTAATTCAATACTCTGTCCTCAACTTTTAAATAGGCAAATATATATATTGTTATTTGAACAGTGGTTCCCCACTTTGGTACAAACAAAAATGAAGACATTATGAACTGTACAGGCTGCTCCCTTAAATGTAGATCTACATAATATATGTCTCACTAAATTTATATCCAGGAAATAATTTGCCCCTGCAGAGGAATTTTTATGTCTCTTATATCAAATATGAATATTACTTAGCTCAGTGTGATTCCTTTTTTGCCTTAGCTGCCAGAAAACTTAGCCAAATTGTGTGCCCAGCAGTAGAAATGAGGTCATATGAGAAATCTATTGGCATAAACTCCTCATGTTTCTCTAAGGCTTATCTATTCTTTTTTTATTCTCTTATTGAATTTAACATAATTAAAAACTGTGTATTCCATATCTAAGTCATTTGAATGTAGGTGAGATTGAAATAAGCAAATAAACAATATACATTTTAAAGAGCTATATTAGGCATTATGTCTCTCCATAAACATAAATTAGATTGAATACTATCTATCAATTAAAATTTCCTAATGTAATTCAACTATAGAATTCATATTTTCATATATTCACCTACTCATTCTTTCTAAAATATTTAATGAGTATATACATAAGACCTATTTAAGAAAGACTGTGTCAGATATTGTGGTGGGAAAGTAAAGTATAAAGATACTATGCAATCCTTTAAACTAAAACTCTAGTTGGACAGATGGCCATCTAAAATATAAGTAACAACAGGGTATACAACTATCAGCAAAAGGCTTCAGGTGTTCCAGAAAATGAGAGCATTAATTCAATCAGCTCTACAAGGGTTCATTATTACATAGTCCCCTTTGAGATTTATTCCTGACAGTTTATCCTCCAATTAAGAGATTAGAATTTTACTGGTGTATGGTTTTATCTTTTCAGTATGTTTTAGAATTGTTCAAACAATAGAGCCAGTTAGGCCTAGGGCACCAGCCTTATCAACCTGACTTGAATTAAAAGCTCTCTTGAGAAACAAAAAAATAAGATTTTAGTCGTTAAAAAAGAAAAAAAAAAAAAGGAGCACAGCAGACTAACCAAACCAAATGGATTGAAAGGGGCTACTCAAGTTGAGGAAAACATAATATAGGACATTGGCTGTCAGTAAGGGAGACTACAGATAGACTTCTATTTACTCGGCCATACAGTGCTTTAATCAGTGTGTAACAAACCATCTCAATACCCGGCAGCACATGATACAATATGCTGATATATGATGATGTTGTTTTATCAGATCCCATCACTAGAAACATAAAGAAGGTATTTTTCCCAGTCTTGCTCACCATAGTATCCCTAGTATCTAGAACAGTTCCAGACACATAGTTGATAAATATTGTCCATGAAAAGAATAATTATATACTAAATGATTGATACAAAGAGTGAATGATGCAGCAGTCTAGAAGAAAAGATGATCTTTCTATGCTGCAGTGTTGTCTTAACCCATTTATGCCTGAGGTTGCAATTTTTTGAATTTTTGCAATCAGACCTTGCCAATGACCTTGAGCAGTAAGACATAAATAACTCCCACATGCTTAGTGTTCCAATAATGGAATGCTAAGCTTAAATGGGCTATAAGTTAGATTCCCCTAAGACAGACAAGGATTTAAGTGCAATTATTTCTTTGGGAGATGATCACAAAGGCACTGGTAAGGAGGTAGAGAAATAAGGTGAGGAAAAGAGGGAAGCCAATAAGGGGTATGTTATCTAGTAGGTTCCCATGGCAGGTTACCACTGTGAACAACTGGGGAACTGAGAAAGATGCTAAAATATAACTCTGAATTATTTTTTCAGAGAGATAAGAAAGATGGAGTATTTATCCTTCAACTTCCATCCATCATTGGCTAAGGGTGCTGGGAATATTCGCCACTTCCCAGGACTTCCTTCCTGGCCTACCTGGACTGATAGGCTTCCAGTAGAGTCAAAAGTGCTTGAACTGGAATGCAGTAAGCATCTACTGGAATGATAAATGCAAAGGAGATATGAGGAGGCATCAACAGTGTCTACTAAAAATGTTAATAAAATAGAGTTAAAAGTTGCAGTTTCAATGAGCTACTTGAGTCTCATTTAAAAATGAAAATGCAAATACATGGAAAGAAGAGGAAAACAAGACATAATACAAGTTAGACATATATAGGATACCAGGGAGAAAACTAAACCTAATGGAGTGGAGGACTGGTGGGAAATGAGATTTAAAGATTCCATAGCACAGGGATCATAAAATCACTGAGGACTTTAGACTTTATCTTGTAAACAACAGGAGAACCCTAGAAGATTTTTGAATACAAGAATAATATGAATAAATAGTATAACATAATGATTAATTTTTCAGCTATGAGTAGGAAGAAATGGAACACTGAGGCCTTTAAGTCCTGACCAAATGATATTATAATTCTGGCTTGAAAAGCCTGGACTAGGGTGGTGGGAAACGACAAAAAAGTAGATAGGTAATTGACTACCATGTAATTCATCTGTGCAACAAAAACCACTGGTACCCCAAAAGCTATTGAAATAAAAATTTAAAAACAATTTTAAAAGTTAAGAAGCCAATAAAACAAAAAATTAAAATTAAAAAAAAAGTTTCCTGAAGGGAATAAAAGGTAAATAGGACGAAATGGATTATATAAACGAAGACCAGGAAAGGAGCAGGAGCCCAAGGATGCGAGGATTCACATCAGTAGGTCACGGCAATTGTATTTTCTTAAATTACTCCTAAATTTTAACTTAACATTTACATATTTTTATTTTTTAGAAATTTTACAAAATTTTTCCAAGTTGCCCCTGGTTCCAATATAATTTCAAAAAGTTGAAGTGCAGTTTTCTTGAATCTTTGTTGGCATAAATTTTTGCCAAAAACTAAGAGATGAATTTGACACCCAAAGGTTTTCACCAAATGACAGTACAGGAAAGTGGCAGAAGATGTGCAGTGGATTCCAGAAGGTGCTTGAAGAGCCCATGCTGGGTACAAAGGCTTTGTTAAAGATGGCAAGTCTGAGCAACATATACAACTTCCCATTGAGTTAAAACTGAACCAGCTCTAGGAAGAGAAGCCAGGGGTCAAAAAGCAGTTATACGGATTTCATACATCTGCAACCAAAACAGGAATAACTTGTCATCAGGGGCCCTGAGGTAACAGAAATAAAATGAATGCCCAGCACATTGTAAGGCAGAAAAATGAGTTGGGTTATCAGTAAATCAGGACACCCATATCAGAGCTGGCTGGTGAAAGAGATTTGATGAGTAACTTTGACAGAGAAATCAGTGAGAAGATACCTAAGGCCCATGCCTTAACCCACATTTGGAACTTAACAGACCCATGTTATAAAAAGTTGGACAATGTTTTTGTTTCACAAACTTTACTTTTACTATTTCTTCTAAATATTAGGCACAAATTTGGCAGGAGGTCATGTTTTATAAGTAGGAAACAAGTAAATACACATTTTTAAAATAGTTATTTAAATTAAATTAATTAAATTTAAATTAATTAAATTAAATTAAATTAATATACACATATGGTTTAAGTCAAAAATACAAATGGGAAGTTTAGAGAAAAATGTTCTTCACATCCCAGTCTTTCCTTAACTCAGTTTTCTTCATTCCTGTCACACATCTATTAGTATTGTATATATCCTTCCAGATATTCTTTATTCATCTGTAAGTAAGTACAAATATGTATGTATTCTTGATAGTATTTTATTCACAGTGCTCTGAACTCTGCCTTTTACTTAATAGTGAATGTTTAGAAATATTTACATATTATTACGGAGACAAGTACCTTAAATTTTACAAATGAGTAATATTCTATAAATTTTATCATTTTTATTTTGCACAATTTTGGTTATTCCATATTTGCTTGCATGTATGAGAATGAAGTTATAGGATACATTCATAGAGGTGACACTAATAAGCAAAAATATATACATTTAAGTAGAAGCTTAAAGAATTCAACACAATCCCAATAAAAACACTAACAGGCTTCTTTTTTCTGATTTCTTTCTTTCTTTTTTTCTTCTTGTCTGTCTGTCTGTATTTTTCTTTCCTTCCTTCCTTTCTTGGTGTAGTCTTCCTTTCTTTTTATGGTAGTGGATGTACAAACAGTCTGATCCTACATTTCATATAGGCATACAAAAAATCTTAGCCTGAGCACAGAGCAATGAAGATGCTCCACTTCTACTAGATATTAAAACACACTGCAACATATAAATAGTAGTAATAGTCTGGTACTGGCACACAGAGATAAAAATATCAATGGGACAAAATAGAAATTCCAGAAGTAGATGCAAATTCACACAAAAACGTCATATATGACAAAATTTAGTATTTCAAATTAGTGAAGGAAGATGGACTATTTTATAAAGTCTAATGGGACAATTAAGTAACCATCTGGAAAGAAAATACTATTGGGTCCACTATCTGACATGGTTACAGAAGGACTGATAGCACACTCAGATTCAGTAATATGAGGAATTTAATAAAAGGACTATTTATAAAGGTTTAGAGATATTGTGGGAGAAATCATACTGAGACAGTAGCAGAAGGATCCTCTTACCATACATAGGCCTGAAGGGGAGAGAGTGCTAACACCAAGAGACAGAGAGGGATGTGTGAAAAGGGACATCAGACAACAGCTGTGACCTTAGGTTGAAAAACGCAGCCAGGCCACAGGGACCCCACAACAAGACAGTCCTCCTCCTCTCCCTCTGAACTCCTGCCACTCATCTCAATTGGCCAAATACAACTAGAAACCAGAAGGCAAGTGATATTCCCCCACAAGTTCGCTTCCTAGATTTGAGAAGAGAGTAGAAGAGATAAGGGTAGATATAGAACCAGTAGAAGATAGCACCTCATGGTCTATACCAGAATAAATTCCAAATGGAACAATAAATCAAAATAAGGAACAATTATTTTATGATTTGGTTTGTGTAAAGTGTTTCTAACCATGACTGATAGTCTAGAGTTCATTTAAAATTGGTAAGCTTGACTGCATTAAAAAGAACATACTTCTGTATGGCAAAATCACTGTCATCAGAGCAGAAACACAGTGATAACTTGGTGGAGGAGAAACTACATCTAATATCACAAAATGCTAAAGAGCACAAAAAATTAATTTCAAAATACCAATAAAAAAATTGACAGAGTATATGAACATATAGCTCAGGAAAAAAATGCATATGAAAATATATTCAACTTTACTCCCAATAAGATAGATGAAAATTACATCTTCTCAGAAACACCATTTTTTGTTTAACAGACTGGCAAACATTGCAAACTTGGTGATACAATCTATTGTTTCATTGCTGGTAGGAGGGCATATGTGTAAAAATCCTGTGGAGGAAAATCTGGCAATGTCTATAAAAATCGAAAATGGATACGTACTTTTCACCCTAATTTACCAATTAAAAATTTGTTTTATTGAATCCAAAAATTACATTCAAACATCAAGAAACAAAAAAATTCTGAGCCTCAAAGGAATGCTATATCAATTTCTTTCTCAGCCATGAAAGACAAAAAGCAAGAACAGATTTATTTTATATCCCCATATCATTTGGATGTTAGTAATTCTAAGTGTATAATTTTGGTAAATCACAATAATGACATAGTGATTAAGAAAGCTGGTTCTGAAATACTTTTCTATATTGATTTCTTCCTATGTGCTTTTAGTCTATATATTCCTACTATTGATTCCTGAGGTATGTCACATTTTTAGTTGAAGTATCTTGGAATTCTTAGATAGGATTATAAAACTCTTCATTTACTTTTGTAAATTAAGAGAACGTTGTCTCTCCTTGCTATTACATCAAGAAACATTAATTAAATACCTACACTGTGACAAGCACTGTGCAAAGTTCTGGGGTCACAAATATGAATAAGAAAGCAGCCTGTGTTGACCATTTAGACTACTAGGGAGATAAAAAAATGTTCTGGTTACCGGAGCTCTACATCAAGCCCATCCCAAAACTTACTGGCTCAAAGCAACAATATTTACTTGACTCGCTAGTACAGAAATCAACATGCCCTACAAAGCCTATTTATTTACTTTTGGAGAGCTTGTTGTTAAACATTTAAGTACCACTGAATAGTTGGCACTAACTAAAGACAGTCTCCAAATTAAGAATTTTTTTTTTACTTTATTATGTTTGAAAATGATGCTCATTCAGTAGAAATCATACCCTGAATTTTAAATTTTGATATTTTTCTGGGATGGACAGCAGCACTGAGCCATTGAGTGCTCATTGAGATGAGCAGCACTCATCTCAATTGGCCAAATACAACTAGAAACCAGAAGGCAAATGATATTCCCCCACAAGTTCGCTTCCTAGATTTGAGAAGAGAGTAGAAGAGATAAGGGTAGATATAGAACCAGTAGAAGATAGCACCTCATGCAATCCTAGTCAGCCATGCAATCAAGGGGTGAATAACTGATACTCTACAGCATTTTGTGTTGCCACCATTTTTTGGATATTGTGTTTTGTGTTTTCGCATCCTATCATGTCTACAAAACACCCTTTATGTACAATACTCAATACTTTATTGTAAAATATAGGTTTTGTGTTAGATGATTTTTCCCAACTAATGTATGTGTTCTGAGCACGTTTAAGGTAGGCTAGGCTAAGCTATGAAGTTTGGTAAGTTAAGCGTATCAAATGCCTTTCAAATTACGATATTTTCAATGTAACAATAGGTTTATTGGGATGTAAATTAATGTTAAATTGAGGAGCATCTGTATTTAAAATGTGCAACTAAAAAATCACAGATGAAAAACTATAGATGACAAATGCAATTCTGAATTTTTCAAATGTTATTTGGAATTGAGCAAAATCAATTGTATTGGTTTTTGAAATGCTCTCACAAAGCCACCTCTTGTATATATCTCTGTTATTGTATTATTTATACACTGTGCAGTAAATATGCACATGAAATATTTACACACACGTTTATTCAAAGTACATATTATTCATTTTCTCCTTTTTCCTAGGTGTGCCAAGAAGGAAAACTAATAATATTTCCCTAGCTAATTTCATCTACCTCAGGTTATCTGGAGATTGTCATTTGGCTAGTTTTTGTTTTCAGTATTACAGATTTTAATTTTGCATTTCTGACTTTATAGGCTTTTATTGAGAAGAGGGAAGAAGTTGCATTGAGAGCTTCTACCCAGGTGTCATTTCACATGTTATATAAATAACAAGTCATTTTGCATCCATTTTAAATTTAAGGAATGTTTTTAATAAGGCAAGCATATTGAATTTTAATTTAGATTCATACATATAAGTGTGTACATATATATATATATATATATATATATATATATATTTTTTTTTTTTTTTTTTTTTTTTGAGAGGGAGTCTGACTTACTCTGTCACCCAGGCTGGAGTGCAGTGGTGCAATCTTGGCTCACTGCAACATCCGCCTTCTGGGTTCAAGCGATTCTCCTGCTTCAGCCTCCCAAGTAGCTGGGATTACAGGTGCGCCACCATGCCCAGCTAATTTTTGTATTTTTGGTAGACACATAGTTTCACCATGTTGACTAGGCTGGTCTCGAACTCCTGACCTCAAGTGATCCACCCACCTTGCCTCCCAAAGTGCTGAGATTACAGGCATGAGCCACCGCACCTGGCCTAGATTCATATTTGGCATTAGTGAGTTTAGTCTGTACGTGCACAGAACTATTAGATATAAACCCATTAGGTCAGAAAAAGTAATGTTTTAGGGCAAATAAAGGGCTATACTGTTACACTCCTTTACATAAAGAAAGTAAGTGATTGAGTGATTCTACTGTGCAATATTTTGCATTATGGAGTGTTAGCAAGCAGGCTAAACTATAGCATTTAGTTATGGCAATAGTTTGCTGCAGGGTACAGAGCTGACACATTCATAGCTGTTCCTTGACTACTAGCTAGTCTAACAAGATAACACATTGTATGGCTTAATTGGAGCACTCTTCTATGCTTTCATGTCTTTGCACATTTAATCCTCAGAATAACCCTATCAGGAAGGTGCTATTACCTTCGTTTGCAGATTAAAAACTTGAGACAAAGGAATGAAAATAAGCTTACCCAAGGTCACACAAATCAAAAATAGCTGTATTAAAAGTAGATCACAGGGCCAGTTGTGGTGGCTCATGCCTGTAGTCCCAGCACATTGGGAGGCCGAGGCTGGTGGATCACTTGAGCCCAGAAGTTTGAGACAAGCCTGGGCAACATGGCGAAACCCTGCTTCTATAAAAAATACAAAGAAAAGGAGCCAGGCACGGTGGTGTGCACCTGTAGTCCCAGCTACTCGGGAGGCTGAGGCAGGCGGATCACCTGAGCCCGGGATGCAGAGGTGGCAGTGACACCCTGCACTCCAACCTGGGCAATAGAGTGAGACCCTGTTTCAAAAACAAATAAAAAAAGTAGATCACAGGCAGCCTCTCTCTAGAGCCACATTCTCCATCCTTCTTGTCATGTGCAAACAGGGTCTAACCCAGAAGACAGTACCTGCTGAAAGTTGTTTTGGGTGTCCAAATATAACTGACTCCTCCATTTAAAATGAAAAACATGTGAAATTTTGTGGACTTCATAAAGATTACTATTGCAGGGTCAGCAAAGTTTAAATTTCTCCTTTTTTTGGGTAAGTAATTTTGAGAGTAGCCAGGTTTGTATTGTTTAAATATTCCCAGATATTTTTCTTTTTTAATCTTTCCTCTCTGAATGTTCTAGGGTAGTCATACATTTGACAAACTCAAGATTTAATTATTCTGAGAGCTAGAGTCACCATTTTCATTTCCCTAGCTCATAAGTTTTGAAATCTCCATATAAACATGCAGAAATCTTTGCCTGTTCCCTGAGATCTATGGGGTAAGATTGCTTAACCTGGCAGAATGAAAAAGGAGAAGAACCTTAAAGGCCACAGCAAGTAACTTCTAAATGTAAAATCTATTTCCATAGTCACTTTTTCTCTTCTTTAAAGGTTAAGAAATTGCTTTTGTTGGATTACCTATTTAGTAGTTATAATAAGCTAAGCCTATATTGATTTTCTTTCTGAAATGATATATTATAGAATACTTCCCAGAGTTTGTAACATTTAATTTACATGCATCAATTTTATAAATCTAAAATTTAAAAAAAAGTTAAAATGAAACTAGAATAATGCCACCCTTACTACAAGATTACATATGTTTAACACTTCCATTGACAAGTCTTATGCTTCCCTTTACATATTTATACCTTTTTTCTTCTTCTTTATAACACTTCATGTTACTCAACAGCTATTCACTGACAAATACTATGTACCAGGGACCGTGCTTGGGGCTGGGATAAGAGGGTGAGAACCCTTATCTGCTTCGAAAGATTTCATGTACTCACAGAAGGTACACACAAGTAAATATTTAATTACAATACCCAACTATGGTTGGCAAACTAAAGGCTGACCACAGACATCTATGTACTAATATCTGGAAGTTGTGAATATATGAGGTTATATGCACAAGAGGAAATAAGATTGTAAATAGTATTAAGTTTGCTAATAAACTGACCTTAAAATAGAGAGAATAGCCAGGATTATCCATATGGGTCCAGTGTAATCACAAGGGCCTTAAAGTGAGGGAAGGAGGCCACAGATAACGGTCAGAGGAAGACGTGACTGAAAAAGGCATGCAGAGATGCAAAGATGGAGGAAAGGCGCCTGAATCCAAAGAATCAGAATGACCTTGATATGGTTAGGCCTTGTGTTCTCACCCAAATCTCCTCTCCAATTGTAATTCGAATCGTAATCCCCCTGTGTGGAGGGAGGGACCTGGTCAGAAGTGATTGGATCATGGGAGCCCACTTCCCTCATACTGTTCTCTCCTTAGTGAGTGAGTTCTGACGAGATCTGGTTGTTTGATAAGTGTCTGGTGCTTTTCCCTTCTCTCTCTTTTTTCCTGCCGCCTTGTGAAGAAGGTACTTGCTTCCCCATCGCCTTCACTATGATTGTAAATTCCCTGAGGCCTCCCCAGCCATGCAGAACTGTAAGTTAATTAAACCTCTTTTGTTTATAAATTACCCAGTCTCAGGTAGCATCTGTATAGCAGTGTGAAAAAGGACTAATACAGACCTCTAGAAGCTGAAAAAAACAAGGAAACAGATTTTTTTCCTAGCACCTCCAGAATGGAGCACAGTCCTGCTGACACCTAGATTTTACCCCATTGAGATTAGTGTAGGACCTCCATCCTACACAACCATGAAATAATAAATTTCTGTGTCAAGCTGCTAATGTGTGGTGATTCGTTACAGCAGCAATAGGAAATTAATGCATCACTGAAAAATGCTAAAACAGAGGAACCTCATATAATGCTAAAGGAGGCCAGAGGGGATATCTTAGCCTGGAGTGAAAAAGTTTGTGCCCCAACAAAAGAATACAATAAAGATCAGAGTTTTCAAATGTTCCTCTCCCTGGTCTTCAAAATGTCAAGACAATCTTATGGAGGTACTTGTTGGATTGTTGTAGATTTAAAAAGAAGCAGGAGAGCCAGAGCCAGAAGCCTTAAGAAATATTTTCTTCTTTGGGGGGGATCCATTTATTGTGAGATAATGGTAAAGTATGTTAGGAAATTAGATCCCATTGGTGAAAAATGGTTTTAATAGTGAAAGGATGAATGGGAAAGGTATTTTTTCTTTCCATTCAGTTAAATAAGAACAAGTACAATCTGGTTAGACATTTTAATTTTCTATATAGGAGTAGTATTTGACTTTGTGTTATTTGTAACTATATATTATTGGGGCCTTAGACAAACATTAAATTTCACAACACTGCCAATTCCATGCATATAGGTACAGGTACGTGTGACACAAAACTAAATCAGAGACATCTTCAAAAAATTAAAAACAGGAGAACCAGCACTGCAGCAGCCTGGCCTATGGCATACATACCCACAGTAAGTTACAGATTACTCGTTGATATTACAGAGAAAGTAAACTGCAATCATGTTTATCACTGGTGCACACCACAGTGATGAAGTAACATTTTTTGTATTTGATCAGTCACAACTATTGGATATCAACTACATTCCTGGTATAATAAGGCTTTTAAAAACATAAACATGATAAATAATGGTGAAACAGAGATATCTCTCCCCCATCCCTTTCTCCTGAAGTGAGAGCACTATTCGAAGAACAAACAGAGTAATTCCTGAGACACGGCTCTCTCAGCACCTCAAAGAAAATCTCCCAGAATGAACTAAAGGAGAAAATTGTAAAATGGTTCCCAGATGTCAGTCTGTAGAATTCAGGCAGGCTATGATTCAAGTGTCTATGCAGGAAAACCATGAGAGACTTCATGCAAGTAAAAAGAAAGTAGCTACGAGATTGCTAGAGAATTAATGGTGACAACTATAATTTTATAATGACCTGTAGTTAACTCTCAAGAATGTCATTTAGGGAATCCTGTGAATAAAGATTTCTCCATAAATTCCCTGTTAAATTCCCATCTCCTGGTTCAGGCATGGTGGCTCATGCTTGTAATCTCAGCAATTGGGAGTCTGAAGTGTACAGATCACTTGAGCCCTATAGTTTGAGACCAGCCTAGGGAACACAGGGAGACCCCGCCTCTTCAAAAAATTTTGAAAAAATTTAAAAATGAGCTGGGCGTGGTGGCATGTACCTGTAGTCCCAGCTACTCAGGAGGCTGAGGTGGGAGAATCACTTGAGTCAGGGAGGTGGAGACTGCAGTGAGCTGTGATTGCACTCCAGCCTGGGTTACAGATCGAGACCTTGTCTCAAACAAACAAACAAAAATTCTCATCTCCTCCCCCAGATAAATATATTTTTGAGAGGAGTGATCTCAGGTGCGATTTTCCAATGGATCTTAAGCATCAAGTGTATAATACCTGTCACATAATAGATGTTTAATCAGTGTTCATCAAATACATAATTATTTAAATTTTTTTGACAAATATTTAATGACATTGAAAATTCTTCGCAGTGAAAGAATAGGTGAAAAAAAAGAAAAACAGTATTTGGATACTCCGTGATCCCAATTATGTTAACACACATGCATAGCAAACAGACTAAAGGGAAAAACTGAAAATGTTAACTGCAAATATTTCTGAGTGGTGGGTTAGTATTTTATATTATCTCTTTTTACTTTGTTTTTCACAGTCTTGAAAACAAGTATGTATTACTTTTACAACTAAAATTTCTAGAGTCATGCGGGTTAAAAAGTAATTACTTCTCACAAGAGCCATGTCATTTTCTTAGAATCACTTACATTAATATTATGAAGTTTGGACTTTCTACACTAATGTGATTTCCAGCACATTTTCTGTATAGGAGACTAAAAACCACTAGGGTTTAGAAAACAGCTTTATTGAGATATCATTGATATAAAAATAATATACCTACAATGTATACAACTTAATATTTTGATATATGTACACATGGAGCATAGTTGCTAGAGGCTGACGGGAGGGAGAAATGGAGTGATGTTGATAAAAGGTACAAAGTTTCTATCATGCAAATGAATAAATTCTGGAGATCTAATGTACAGTGTGGTGACGATAGTTAACAATACTGTGTTTTATGCTTGAAATTTGCTAAGAAGATAGGTCTTAAATTTAATCTTCTCCACACACACACACACCCCCACACAATGGTAACTATGTAGAAGTGATGGATATGTTAATTAGTTTAATTGTAGCGATAATTTTATAATGTATACACATATTGAAAACACTAGGGTTTATAGAATGGGATAAGCAACCTCTTTTGCATCCTATTTTCTTTTCCTTATTCAAGGTTCTGAACTGACACTAAAAACACACTTGTATTTCTATAGATTCAAGGATTCCATATACGGTTCTACAATCAGGTGAGAAAATTTGCATATAGTTTGTAGCAATTTCATGAGTAATATAGTCCTGAGAAGGCATTCATTCATTCACTTATTTACTCATTCAGTCATTGATTTATGGACATAAAATAATGCACCCTCAGTCCTGAACAGTGATGATTCTATAGCTGAAAAATGATTCTATTCCATCACCGATCCAGATTCTCATATAAACTTGGTCCAGGTTTTCAATATTTTTGGCTTAAATAATTCAGTTGGTTTCCTGACTGTTCTCCCTGTCACCTGATTCTCTCATTCGAATCTATGATTTATTGTATTTTCTGAAGCATTTTTTAAAGCACAAATTCATTACATGGCATGTTATAGAGAAATTATGACTTTGGGGGCCAGAAACCTGGATTAGAGGCTGATTCTTCTAATTACTTTATTGGTCATCAGTGTTATCTTTGAAGTCATATGGTCTCTAGTTTTCAAATCCTGTCTCTGATTCTTGCTAGCTCTGTGTCCTTGCACAAGTTATTTAAGGCCTCTTTCCTTCTCTATAAAATAGGGCTAATCATACCTACCTCATAGTATTAGGTGACATAATGAATGAAAACTTTTGGGCTCATTACTCATCACCTATATGAGTTCCCTATGGCTGTTGTCACAAATTACCACAAACTTGGTATCTGAAAACAACAGAATTTTATTTTCTCACAGATCTGGAGACCAGAAATCAAAATCAGTTTCACGGGGCCAAAAACAAGCTGTCAGTTGTACCATGTTCTCACTGAAGGTTCTAGGGGAGAATATATTCCTTCCCTCTCTCAGTTTTCAGTGGCTGCTTGCATTCCTTGGCTTATGCCTGCATCACTTCAGTCTCTCCCTGCATGGTCACATTGCCTTTTCCTCTTTTGTCTGAAATTTCCCTCCACCTGCTTCTTAAAGGACATTTGCGATTGCATTGAATTCCTCCCTCCCTAAATAATCCAAGACAATCTGCCCATCTCAAGATCTTTAACTTAATGACAACTGCAAAATCTTTTTCATAAAATGTAATATTCATAGGTTCCAAGTATTAGAGCATGAACATGGGGCGGGGGGTAATTATTCAGTCTACCAAAAGACTCTAGCTTATAATAAGTTCCAATGTTAATTATTATTTACATCATGAGACTGTGGGCTACTTTCTTAATTTTCGTGTTTCCTTGTTAGTAACAGGAGAATAATGGTATGATGATATCTATCCCAATACCCCAATAATGTATAAAAACTGCTAATAATTGATTAGTACATATATTTTCCCTTTCCCTTACACATTTTAGTGTGTTTTGTTGAGGGTGAGGAGCAACAAAACACTCATTAAGTTTAAATTAGTGAAACCACTTTGAAAAACTGTGTGGCAGTGTCTGCAAACATCGATCATTCCACTTATGACTACATACCCAACAGAAATGCCTACATATGTTTATCAAAAAACATATACTAGATGCTCAAAGCCACACTATTCAAAGCAGCCCTGAACTGTACACAATCCAAATATCTGTTACCAAGAGAATTATTATTAATTGTTTATTTATACATTAGAATACTCTATAGAGATGAAAATAGTCTTCAACTACCTGCAGCAACATAAATGATTAGTCTTTCAAATATTTTTTTTAAAAAGCCAGACACAAAAGATACTGCGTGATCCTATACTTAAAATATATAACCAAGTCAAACTAATCAGTGCTGTTAGAAGTCATGATAATAGTTACTCTTGGACTACTGATTGGAAGCAGGAAATTTCTGAGGTGCTGGAATGCTTTATCTTTTTATCTTGCTGCTGGTTTAAATTTGAGTTTGCAAAAATTAATTAAGCCATGCACTTATTACATATGGTATTTATTGGAGTATATTATACCTTTATTAACAGTTAAGGTTGAAAAAATTATTTAGAAGATTCCTATCCCACAAAATCACTATTTACATTATTTAGCTTGGTACCATGGCAATACTCAATCTCACTACACTCCACTCTGTTTTCCCAGCCTCATATTCTGCCTCATATTCCCCACTATACCATTACAGACTTCTAAGCACTTTTCTCTAAAACAGGTCACATACTTCCATATTCCCATAAATTTGTATTTTCTATTTCCTTTTCTTGGGTGTTATTTTCCCTTCTTTTGCTGAATACTACTCATTTTCAGGGCACAGTTTGACTTCCACCTTGTCTCCTTGAAACCTTGTCTGATTCTATGTACAGCATATTATACATAAATTTTCCATAAATAACATAGTATTTAAACCATTTATGAGTTTACACATCTATATAAGAAGCTATCATTAACACTGCAAAGTGAGTTTGGCAATCAATCCTCTTCTGTCTCTCAAAACCCCCTTGTGGATTCTTCCTTTATAACACAGGTATACCAGGTGTTCAACATGTTTTTATTAAACTAAACTCACCTCTCTCACACCCTATATTGTGAGCTATTGAGCAAAGGAATTAGATTATTCATTATTGAATATCTGGCACCTATCCTAATGTATGATACATATTAAATTCTCAATACATATTTCGTTGCCCAGTTAAGTCTATGCTATTTTATATTTTTAGATTTAAAAAATTCTGAATTAATTCTGTCAAATGGCCAATCTATGACCTTAAAATTGCGTCCTGCTTTGCAGAGTTTTCTCTGTGGAAATTCAAGCAAGGGCAATGAGAAATGTCTTTGTAGATTGCAATACGAAACTTAAAATATTACCATGTTTTTTGGGAAATTTAAAATGAAAAGGTAATTCAAATCAACACAATCAATTTAACTTAAGAAGTATTTATCGAGAAACATTTTAGGCATGGTGAGGGTACACAAGATACATAAGGTATTGTTCCTAGCTCTAGATATTCAGTATTCAGTGAGACAGGTAGGACAATCAGGCTGCATCACTCTAACCTTCAGCATATAAAACAAGGTGTCCTGTGGTATAAAAGAAGATAAATAATAGTTACAGGTGAGAGCAAATCTTATTTGGTAGATCATTTCAGCAGGTTCTTAAAAGACACACAGGTTATTAACACATATATCAAACATCTTGTAGCTCAAAAAACAGATTATTTTCACCATATTTGGGGAAGATGAGAGTCACTATAAAAAGTTGCTAGTGTTTAAGGGGAGATGAATGGAAACAAAGTGTAAGAAACAATATCAAAAATTTTAATTGGGTCCAAATTATTAAGAGTTTTAGAAGCCACCCTGAGATATTTAGACTATATCTTGCATGAAATTATAAACATTAAATATTGAGTATTTTGTAAGACTACAATTTGATGACTGTCTGTTATAGACTGAAAAAGGGAGACATTAGAAGCAAGGAGACAGCCTAGGAAGTTTTTATAATAATGCAAATAAGAGATAATGAGGGCCTGTACTATAATAGAGACTGTGGTAGCAGGAAAAAATTAGAATGTGTAGTAATGGACAACTAATTAATAGTGAATGGTAGTAAGTGGTGAGATGGAAGGAGATGGGAAAGTGAAAACTGAAGATGACGCCTAGATTTTTCTGACAGTGTTATATTATCAAAATTCTCTTATAAAAGTTTTATATTCAATCTCACGAAAGAAGAAAAAGAAAATGTTTGCTGACCATGCAACTGTTCTCAGACAGCAAGAATGTACAAGTTGATTAAATTTGCAAGAAGGCAGAATAGCCCAAAGTTCAGGATTAGAGCATGAAACCACCAGACCAGAAACTGAGATCCTGAACCCCTTAGGCAAAATAGCACGAGTTATACTTTCCTGCACCCCAAACGATGGGCTGATTTTCAAAGCATAATCAGGGAAATGAAGTAAATAAATCCCATTCCACAAGGCTTCAAATATTAACAATGCCTTAGACAAATTGTATAAGTACAATGCCAACTATAAGTTTCCCCTTTATAGTGATTAGGTCTACAAAAGTTAGTGTAATCCATTATGTTGTTGAATACCAAAATGACCACAGCCTGGATATTACTGGTATATAGAAATGCTACTGATTTTTGTACATTGATTTTGTATACTGAAACTTTACTGAAGTCATATATCAGTTCTATGAGCCTTTGGCAGAGTCCTTTGGGTTTTCATATCATCAGTGAAGAGAGATAGTTTGATTTTTTATTTTCTTATTTGGATGTCTTTTATTTCTTTCTCTTTCCTGATTGCTCTGGCTAGGACTTCCACTACTATGTTGAAAAAGAGTTGTGAGAATGGGCATTCGTATCTTTTTCCAGTTCTTACGGAAAATGCTTCCAGCTTTTGCCTGTTCAGTATGATGTTGGCTGTGGGTTTGTCACAGATGGCTCTTATTATTTTGAGGTATGTTCCTTCAGTGCCTGGTTTGTTGAAGGTTTTTAACATGAAGAAATATTGAATTTTATCAAAAGCTTTTTCTGTCTATTGAGATAATAATATGGGTTTTGTTTTTAATTCTATTTATGTGATGAATTACATTTATTGATTAGCCTATGTTGAACTAACCTTGCATCCAGGAATAAAGCCTACTTGATTGTGGTGAATTAACTTTTTGATATGCTGCTGGATACAGTTTGCTACTATTTTGTTGAGGATTTTTGCATCTATGTACATAAGAGATATTGGCCTGAAGTTTTCTCTCTCTCTCTCTCTCTCTGTGTGTGTGTGTGTGTGTGTGTGTGTGTGTGTGTGTGTGTGTGTGTCTGTCAGATTTTGGCATCAGGTTGATGCTGGCTTCATAGAATGAGTTAGGAAGGAGCCATTTCTCCTCGATTTTTTTGAAATATTTTCAGTAGAATTGGTACCAGTTCTTCTTTGTATGACTGGTAGAATTCAGCTGTGAATCCATCTGGTCCAGGGCTTTTTTATGGTTGATAGGTTCTTTATTACTGATTCAATTTCACAACTCAATATTGGTCTATTCAGTGTTTCAATCTTTTCCTGATTCAAAGGATACACCCTACAAAAGACTAATATCCAGAATCTATAAGGAACTTAAACAAATCAACAAACAAAAAACAAATAGCCACATTGAAAAATGGGCGAAGGACGTAAGCAGACACTTCTCAAAAGATGACATACATGCAGCCAACAAACATATGAAAGAATGCTCAGCATCACTAATTCTCAAAGAAATGCAAATCAAAACCAAAATGACATACCATCTCACATCAGTCAGAATGGCTATTACTAAAAAGTCAAAAAATAACAATGACTGGCAAGAGTGTGGAGAAAGACTGCTTATACGCTGCTGGTG
Organism: Pan troglodytes; assembly: GCF_028858775.2. Lineage (NCBI taxonomy): Eukaryota > Metazoa > Chordata > Mammalia > Primates > Hominidae > Pan > Pan troglodytes. The sequence goes on from NC_072408.2 coordinate 88,965,302, forward strand.
GACATGTAGCCCAGCCACTGTAGAAAGCAGTTTGGAGATTTCTTAAAGAACTTAAAACAGAGCTGTGATTTGACCCCACAATCCCCTTACTGGGTATATATTCAAAGAAAAATAAATCATTGTACCAAAAAGACATATGCACTCACATCTTCATTGCTATGCTATTCCCAATAGCAAAGATGTGGAATCAACTTAGGTGCCTGTGAACAATGGATTGCATAAAGAAAATGTGTTACATATATACCATGGGATAATACGCAGCCATAAAAAAGAAAAAAAATCACATCCTTTGCAGCAACATCGATGTAGCTGGAGGACATAATCCTAAGCAATTTAATACAGAAACAGAAAATCAAATACTGCATGTTCTCATTATAAGTGGGAGCTAAAGTACTGAATACACATGGACATAAACATGGGAATAATAGGTACTGTGAACTCCTAGAGAGGAGAAGGAAGAGGGTATGGGTTGAAAAACTACCTACTGGGTACTGTGCTCACACTTTGGTGACAGGATTCTTACCCCAAACCTCAGCATTACACAATATGCCCATGTAACACACTTGCACTATACCCTCTGAATATAAAATAAACATTGAAATTTAAAAAATTGTGTTTCGAATTTGGTCTTAAATGTATATAATTGTCAACATTCAGATCTTAGTATTGACCTTATAACTCCAAAGGTCTATGAAAATGATGCATAAAAATGTGGAAATATGAAGTTATTCAAAATAAGCAAGTTCACACCAAAGAGGCAAGGACTTCAGAGATATAGAGAAAGACAGTAAGAAGGAAATACAACTCATTTCCTCCAAACTGACTGTGGATAGAGACAACTATTTATTTTAGTTATAATCCTCATGAACCAAATCACCTCATCCTAGGAGTGAAATAAAATAATCACAAAGAAACACAGTGTTTCCAAATATACCCTTCTGAATACTCTCGCCTTATCACCACCACCACCACCACCAGCATTAATATGCCTCCCAAATAGATCTTGGAATTCCCACAGGATAGCTCTTCTATGTTTCTGTGTTGGACTAGTCTTAACAAGCCCAAGGCATTTTATGTTTTTCTCCCATTCTGCTCTGACACACTGTGGTGATGTCCTTGTCACATTCAAAACCATATGAATCTTTATTTCTATTGCTTGGTGGTGCCTCTACTTGGCTGTAAATGCCCCGTATCTAGAGAACTGATCATTCTAAATCTAGTCACATCCAAAGTAGTGCTTATCACTTAGGAAAACATTACAGCAGTCTTATATAGCTGCATAGTCCTCAAACACCAATGCTTTCTTTAGCCTAGGATCACCTTTATAATATCCTGAATCCTTAGAGAATGAACTGAAGTACAAGCTAAGTGACAGATTCTATACTTAACTTGGAATCACCCTGACCTTCATTTATAGCCTTTAATATATAAATTAATACTTAATAACTTTTGCATTTTTACTAGGCACTTAATAACTTTTGGAATTTTTAAAAATTATTATACTTTAAGTTCTAGGGTACATGTGCACAATGTGCAGGTTTGCTACATAGGTATACATGTGCCATGTTGGTTTGCTGCACCCATCAACTCGTCATTTACATTAGGTATTTCTCCTAATCCTACCCCTCCCCCAGCCCCCTATCCCCCAACAAGTCCTGGTGTGTGATGTTCCCCACCCTGTGTCCATGTGTTCTCATTGTTCGATTCCCACCTATGAGTGAGAACATGCGGTGTTTGGTTTTCTGTCCTTGTGAGTTTGCTGAGAATGATGGTTTCCAGCTTCATCCATGTCCCTGCAAAGGACATGAACTCATCCTTTTTTATGGCTGCATGGTATTCCATGGTTTATTTGTGCCACATTTTCTTAATCCAGTCTATCATTGATGGACATTTGGGTTGGTTCCAAGTCTTTGCTATTGTGAATAGTACTGCAATAAACATACGTGTGCATGTGTCTTTATAGTAGCATGATTTACAATCCTTTGGGTATATACCCAGTAATGGGATTGCTGGGTCAAATGAAATTTTTAATTCTGGATCCTTGAGGAATCACCACACTGTCTTCCACAATGGTTGAACTAATTTACACTCCCACCAACAGTGTAAAAGCATTCCTATTTCTCCACATCCTCTCCAGCATCTGTTGTTTCCTGACTTTTTAATGATCAGCATTCTAACTGGCATCAGATAGTATCTCATTGTGGTTTTGTTTTGCATTTCTCTGATGACCAGTGATGATGAGCATTTTTTCATGTGTCTGTTGGCTGCATAAACTTTTGAATTTTTTACACAGGCACTGTTGTAACAGACTTTCAATAGATTATTTTATTTAGCCTTCCTGACAATATTATGAGTTAGATATTATTATCCCCATCTTAGAAACAGATAAATTGAGGTCTTTAGACTTGGTATTTCTTGCCCAAGTTAATACAGGTGTTAACCAATGGCTTTATATCCAAACAGTCTCATGCTGGACTACTCTAAACTACCAAACTACTTCTCATTCTTTAGGATAAACTGATCTGTCCCTGAAATGTGATGGCTATTTGGGCAAAAGACACATAAGCCTAGAACAGGTCCTACTTGACTCCGTGGGAGCATATGTAGAAAACTGTGCCTCTGCTGGTCATTTGCATGATTGTAGGAAAACAGCCTGTTGCATGGCATGAGTGATGCCATCTTGCAAAACCACCATGATTACTGATGTTTGTCCTCCACATACCAAGGTGTTTGGCATAAAAATCTATAAACAATGTCTGTAGCATAGATAACCCATGTAAAAACACTTATCCAACTTCCCCCATGATCATGAACATTAGCAAGAAAGTCTGAAGACATGGTCAGCTGCCTATGTTTTACCCTAAAAACTTGCTATACACAGAACACTTTTTGGAAGGTGAGTGTGGGGATCTACCATGTCACAACTGCCTACGTTATTATTGCTTCTGTTTTTCTCTAGTAAATGTTTCATTCCCAGAAGCTGGACGTGTTAGCCTCTTTCTTTGGACTCTCAGCTCCCGCAGTCTTTGGGGTTAGATTTGTATATGCCTGCTCACTGTGGAACAGTGGTCTTTGGAAAACTTTTCCTGAGAGTGTCTAGTTTCCAAAAGTATGACCAAAATGGCAGGCTCCTCTCCCCCCTGGATGGTAAGAAATCAGATCTGCCTTGTTTTCTTTGCCTTGCAAAGAATTAATGCATCCCAGCATGTTCCTGAGATGGGAGACAAATTTCTGTGATCTCTCCTTTGACCCTTTTACTTCCCACTGGACAAATAGTGTGTCTGATCATAGTATTTCTACAATTCCAGCAATCCTTCGACAGAATGTCTTTCCTTCAGTCATATGGGCTAGTCCCTGGGTACAATGTAGAAAGTGAAGTGTCAGTGAGCCTGGGATATGTTAGGCTTCTAGCTTCTAGAGAAGCTCTCTCCCTGTTAGTTGAACTACTGAATATGCAATGAAAGGTGATGTCAAATTTCTCAAAATAGATGTACCGCTTTGCCTTATAGAAACTGAGTTGTTATGTGTGCCTGAACAGGAGTAGTCTGAAAGAAAAAGACCAAAATAAATGTAAGGGAAAAAAAATCATTGAAAAGTAGAGAATACAGAGGAAGAAGAAGAAGAAAAAGAAGGAGGGGGGGGAGGAGGAGGAGGAAGGCAAGGGGGAGGAGGAGGAAAGAATAATCAAACCAAACCTAATATTCTCAGAGAGATAATAGAAATCCATTTCTTTAAAGAAAGAACTAGATGTTATGATTAAGAAGCAAAGTGTAAGAAAAAACTTCCATTAAAGAAATATATACATGTACTCATGTGTGTATATTTGTGATTTTTAATCAAAATAATAGATTGAGAATCACATTAATATATCCAAAATAGTAGAGCAAAAAACAAAGTGAAGGAAAAGTAGAAGAGAAAAAAATAGAAAATTAAAGAATCAATAGTGATTCAACATCTAATAAGCAGAGCAAAGAAAGGGAAAATGGAGAAAAAATTAAGAGAAGAAATTATTGAAATGATAACTTATAAATTTCCCCAAACCTGAAGGAGTAGAGCCTCCTAATTGAAAAGATTCACATAATTTTCTACAGAGAGAAAAATAATAATAATCAAGGACAAAATGCATCATCATAACATCTCAGAACATGATAGATTTTAAAAATTCTAAAAATGCTTTAAAAATTAAAATAGGCGACCAAAAGAATTTACAAATCAGTTTTTAAATAGATTTAATAACAACACAGCAAAGACATTATAGCAGTGCTTTCAAAATTCTAGGGGAAAATAATTTTTAGTCTAGAAGTCCAAATGCATCTAAATGCACCAATCAAATATAAAACAACAAATTTCTTTCTCATTGTTTTTTCTTAGAAACCCACTAGGAGATATGCCTCTCAGGAAGGAGAGATACTAACATAGAAAAAAGAAAAAAAGAATTCCCATAATATGGGAAACAGAGTCCCAAAATGGCATTTGTGCATTTGGTCTGGAAATTTACCAGTCCAGATAGCAGCAGGACTGAGTTCTCTGGGTTGATGGCCACCATGGAAACAGCAAACTGATAATTACTTTATGTGCTGACATTTTGGAAACACTTTTAACATGCTTATATGGCTTCAGTGAAGCACAGGGAAAAATATAAATACATAGCAAATCAGGCAAATAGACATTATCCTAAGTGAATTAACACAGGAACAGAAAACCAAATACGGCATGTTCTCACTTACAAGGGAGCTAAATATTCGGTACACATGGACATAAAAATGGCAACAATAGAATTCGGGTACTACTAGAGGAAGGAGGAGGGGGACAAGGGTTGAAAAACTATTGAGTACTATGCTCACTACCTGGATGATGGGATTAATCGTACTCCAAACCTCAGTATCACACAGCATACCCATATAACAAACCTGTAGAGGTACCCCCAAATCTAATATAAAAGTTGAAATTATTTTTTACAAAGAAAAGAAAAAAAAACACAAACTGAATAATATTGAGTCTAAGAGAAAAGATGTAAGACTGTTCTAATAACTAAAAGTGATAAAGAGTTATGAATTGAACTGTGGTATCATGAAAGGAACTCATTTTCAAGTGGGGGAAAAGTTGAATATAATGCAAATAATGGGGAAAATTGGAGAAATAACAATAACAAAAAAATTGGCAAATACAAAAATTATTAATTCTAAGAAATCAAAAGTTGCACTTCTTGACCCTGCAGTGAAAATACTTACTTAGTCCTTAAATATAAACAGTAATGAATGGCATAACCTAAACTGTAATGTAACCTTATTAAAAAGAAGAAGGGAAAGGAAATAAATGTGTCAAGAAAGATGACGCAACAGAGTCTCTCCTCAGCTATACAACCAGAGATCTTTGATCTTTGATAAACATGTGAAATTAAGAGTGGTATGAGAATATTTACAGGAACCAAACAGGTAAGTACCAAGGAAAATTAAAACATGGGAAAGAGTTGTAAGCAGCTCTCTCTGAGCAGCAGGACCAAGGGTTGGTGCAGGAGATAGTTTTTCCCTATAAACCTCTGAGAACTGCTTGATGCAACTATGTTTCTACTTTACTATAGAAAAAATATAAATTCTAAATTGTTATGAAATTTAATAATTTTACTGTTTATAACAGACAAGTCCAATTGTTTTTACTCACTTAAAAAATAGAAGTTTTTGGAGGAGCCAAGATGGCCGAAGAGGAACAGCTCCAGTCTACAGCTCCCAGCGTGAGCGACGCAGAAGAAGGTGATTTCTGCATTTCCATCTGAGGTACTGGGTTCATCTCACTAGGGAGTGCCAGACAGTGGGCGCAGGTAACTGGGTGCGTGCACCGTGTGCCAGCCGAAGCAGGGCGAGGCATTGCCTCACTCGGGAAGTGCAAGGGGTCAGGGAGTTCCCTTTCTGAGTCAAAGAAAGGGGTGACAGACGGCACCTGGAAAATCGGGTCACTCCCACCCAAATACTGCGCTTTTCCGAAGGGCTTAAAAAAATGGCACACCACAAGATTATATCCCGCCCTTGGCTCGGAGGGTCCTACACCCACAGAGTCTCGCTGATTGCTAGCACAGCAGTCTGAGATCAAACTGCAAGGCGGCAGCGAGGCTGGGGGAGGGGCGCCCGCCATTGCCCGGGCTCGCTTAGGTAAACAAAGCAGCAGGGAAGCTCGAACTGGGTGGAGCCCACCACAGCTCAAGGAGGCCTGCCTGCCTCTGTAGGCTCCACCTCCGGGGGCAGGGCACAGACAAACAAAAAGACAGCAGTAACCTCTGCAGACTTAAATGTCCCTGTCTGACAGCTTTGAAGAGAAGAGTGGTTCTCCCAGCACGCAGCTGGAGATCTGAGAACGGGCAGACTGCCTCCTCAAGTGGGTCCCTGACCCCTGACCCCCGAGCAGCCTAACTGGGAGGCACCCCCCAGCAGAGGCAGACTGACACCTCACACGGCAGGGTATTCCAACAGACCTGCAGCTGAGGGTCCTCTCTGTTAGGAGGAAAACTAACAAACAGAAAGGACATCCACACCAAAAATCCATCTGTACATCACCATCATCAAAGACCAAAAGTAGATAAAACCACAAAGATTGGGAAAAAACAGAACAGAAAAACTGGAAACTCTAAAAAGCAGAGCGCCTCTCCTCCTCCAAAGGAACGCAGTTCCTCACCAGAAACGGAACAAAGCTGGATGGAGAATGACTCTGACGAGCTGAGAGTAGAAGGCTTCAGACGATCAAATTACTCTGAGCTATGGGAGGACATTCAAACCAAAGGCAAAGAAGTTGAAAACTTTGAAAAAAATGTAGAAGAATGTATAACTAGAATAACCAATACAGAGAAGTGCTTAAAGGAGCTGATGGAGCTGAAAACCAAGGCTCGAGAACTACGTGAAGAATGCAGAAGCCTCAGGAGCCGATGCCATCAACTGGAAGAAAGGGTATCAGCGATAGAAGATGAAATGAATGAAATGAAGCGAGAAGGGAAGTTTAGAGATAAAAGAATAAAAAGAAACGAGCAAAGCCTCCAAGAAATATGGGACTATGTGAAAAGACCAAATCTACGTCTGATTGGTGTACCTGAAAGTGATGGGGAGAATGGAACCAAGCTGGAAAACACTCTGCAGGATATTATCCAGGAGAACTTCCCCAATCTAGCAAGGCAGGCCAACATTCAAATTCAGGAAATACAGAGAACACCACAAAGATACTCCTCGAGAAGAGCAACTCCAAGGCACATAATTGTCAGATTCACCAAAGTTGAAATGAAGGAAAAAATGTTAAGGGCAGCCAGAGAGAAAGGTCAGGTTACCCACAAAGGGAAGCCCATCAGACTAACAGCGGATCTCTGGGCAGAAATTCTACAAGCGAGAAGAGAGTGGGTGCCAATATTCAACATTCTTAAAGAAAAGAATTTTCAACTCAGAATTTCATATCCAGCCAAACTAAGCTTCATAAGTGAAGGAGAAATAAAATACTTTACAGACAAGCAAATGCTGAGAGATTTTGTCACCACCAGGCCTGCCCTAAAAGAGCTCCTGAAGGAAGCGCTAAACATGGAAAGGAACAACCGGTACCAGCCGCTGCAAAATCATGCCAAAATGTAAAGACCATCAAGACTAGGAAGAAACTGCATCAACTAACCAGCAAAAGAACCAGCTAACATCATAATGACAGGATCAAATTCACACATAACAATATTAACTTTAAATGTAAATGGACTAAATGCTCCAATTAAAAGACACAGACTGGCAAATTGGATAAAGAGTCAAGACCCATCAGTGTGCTGTATTCAGGAAACCCATCTCATGTGCAGAGACACACATAGGCTCAAAATAAAAGGATGGAGGAAGATCTACCAAGCAAATGGAAAACAAAAAAAAGCAGGGGTTGCAATCCTTGTCTCTGATAAAACAGACTTTAAACCAACAAAGATCAAAAGAGACAAAGAAGGCCATTACATAATGGTAAAGGGATCAATTCAACAAGAAGAGCTAACTATCCTAAATATATATGAACCCAATACAGGAGCACCCAGATTCATAAAGCAAGTCCTGAGTGACCTACAAAGAGACTTAGACTCCCACACATTAATAATGGGAGACTTTAACACCCCACTGTCAACATTAGACAGATCAACGAGACAGAAAGTCAACAAGGATACCCAGGAATTGAACTCAGCTCTGCACCAAGCAGACCTAATAGACATCTACAGAACTCTCCACCCCAAATCAACAGAATATACATTTTTTTCAGCACCACACCACACCTATTCCAAAATTGACCACATACTTGGAAGTAAAGCTCTCCTCAGCAAATGTAAAAGAACAGAAATTATAACAAACTATCTCTCAGACCACAGTGCAATCAAACTAGAACTCAGGATTAAGAATCTCACTCAAAACCACTCAACTACATGGAAATTGAACAACCTGCTCCTGAATGACTACTGGGTACATAACGAAATGAAGGCAGAAATAAAGATGTTCTTTGAAACCAGCGAGAACAAAGACACAACATACAAGAATCTCTGGGATGCATTCAAAGCAGTGTGTAGAGGGAAATTTATAGCACTAAATGCCCACAAGAGAAAGCAGGAAAGATCCAAAATTGACACCCTAACATCACAATTAAAAGAACTAGAAAAGCAAGAGCAAACACATTCAAAAGCTAGCAGAAGGCAAGAAATAACCAAAATCAGAGCAGAACTGAAGGAAATAGAGACACAAAAAACCCTTCAAAAAATTAATGAATCCAGGAGCTGGTTTTTTGAAAGGATCAACAAAATTGATAGACCACTAGCAAGACTAATAAAGAAAAAAAGAGAGAAGAATCAAATAGATGCAATAAAAAATGATAAAGGGGATATCACCACCGATCCCACAGAAATACAAACTACCATCAGAGAATACTACAAACACCTCTACGCAAATAAACTAGAAAATCTAGAAGAAATGGATAAATTCCTGGACACATACCCTCTCCCAAGACTAAACCAGGAAGAAGTTGAATCTCTGAATAGACCAATAACAGGAGCTGAAATTGTGGCAATAATCAATAGCTTACCAACTAAAAAGAGTCTAGGACCAGATGGATTCACAGCCGAATTCTACCAGATGTACAAGGAGGAACCGGTACCATTCCTTCTGAAACTATTCCAATCAATAGAAAAAGAGGGAATCCTCCCTAACTCCTTTTATGAGGCCAGCATCATTCTGATACCAAAGCCAGGCAGAGACACAACAAAAAAAGAGAATTTTAGACCAATATCCTTGATGAACATTGATGCAAAAATCCTCAATAAAATACTGGCAAAACAAATCCAGCAGCACATCAAAAAGCTTATTCACCATGATCAAGTGGGCTTCATCCCTGGAATGCCAGGCTGGTTCAATATACGCAAATCAATAAATGTAATCCAGCATATAAACAGAGCCAAAGACAAAAACCACATGATTATCTCAATAGATGCAGAAAAAGCCTTTGACAAAATTCAACAACCCTTCATGCTAAAAACTCTCAATAAATTAGGTATTGATGGGACGTATTTCAAAATAATAAGAGCTATCTATGACAAACCCACAGCCAATATCATACTGAATGGGCAAAAACTGGAAGCATTCCCTTTGAAAACTGGCACAAGACAGGGATGCCCTCTCTCACCACTCCTATTCAACATAGTGTTGGAAGTTCTGGCCAGGGCAATTAGGCAGGAGAAGGAAATAAAGGGTATTCAATTAGGAAAAGAGGAAGTCAAATTGTCCCTGTTTGCAGATGACATGATTGTATATCTAGAAAACCCCATTGTCTCAGCCCCAAATCTCCTTAAGCTGATAAGCAATTTCAGCAAAGTCTCAGGATACAAAATCAATGTACAAAAATCACAAGCATTCTTATACACTAACAACAGACAAACAGAGAGCCAAATCATGAGTGAACTCCCATTCACAATTGCTTCAAAGTCAATAAAATACCTAGGAATCCAACTTACAAGGGATGTGAAGGACCTCTTCAAGGAGAACTACAAACCACTGCTCAAGGAAATAAAAGAGGATACAAACAAATGGAAGAACATTCCATGCTCATGGGTAGGAAGAATCAATATCGTGAAAATGGCCATACTGCCCAAGGTAATTTACAGATTCAATGCCATCCCCATCAAGCTACCAATGACTTTCTTCACAGAATTGGAAAAAAATACTTTAAAGTTCATATGGAACCAAAAAAGAACCCGCATCGCCAAGTCAATCCTAAGCCAAAAGAACAAAGCTGGAGGCATCACACTACCTGACTTCAAACTATACTACAAGGCTACAGTAACCAAAACAGCATGGTACTGGTACCAAAACAGAGATATAGATCAATGGAACAGAACAGAGCCCTCAGAAATAACACCACGTATCTACAACTATCTGATCTTTGACAAACCTGAGAAAAACAAGCAATGCGGAAAGGATTCCCTATTTAATAAATGGTGCTGGGAAAACTGGCTAGCCATATGCAGAAAGCTGAAACTGGATCCCTTCCTTACACCTTATACAAAAATCAATTCAAGATGGATTAAAGACTTAAATGTTAGACCTAAAACCATAAAAACCCTAGAAGAAAACCTAGGCATTACCATTCAGGACATAGGCACGGGCAAGAACTTCATGTCTAAAACACCAAAAGCAATGGCAACAAAAGCCAAAATTGACAAATGGGATCTAATTAAACTAAGGAGCTTCTGCACAGCAAAAGAAACTACCATCAGAATGAACAGGCAACCTACAAAATGGGAGAAAATTTTCACAACCTACTCATCTGACAAAGGGCTAATATCCAGAATCTACAATGAACTCAAACAAATTTACAAGAAAAAAACAAACAACCCCATCAAAAAGTGGGTGAATGACATGAACAGACACTTCTCAAAAGAAGACATTTATGCAACCAAAAAACACATGAAAAAATGTTCATCATCACTGGCCATCAGAGAAATGCAAATCAAAACCACAATGAGATACCATCTCACACCAGTTAGAATGGTGATCATTAAAAAGTCAGGAAACAACAGGTGCTGGAGAGGATGTGGAGAAATAGGAACACTTTTACACTGTTGGTGGGACTGTAAACTAGTTCAACCCTTGTGGAAGTCAGTGTGGCGATTCCTCAGGGATCTAGAACTAGAAATACCATTTGACCCAGCAATCCCATTACTGGGTATATACCCAAAGGACTATAAATCATGCTGCTATAAAGACACACGCACACGTATGTTTATTGCGGCATTATTCACAATAGCAAAGACTTGGAACCAACCCAAATGTCCAACAATGATAGACTGGATTAAGAAAATGTGGCACATATACACCATGGAATACTATGCAGCCATAAAAAATGATGAGTTCATGTCCTTTGTAGGGACATGGATGAAATTGGAAGTCATCATTGTCAGTAAACTATTGCAAGAACAAAAAACCAAACACTGCATATTCTCACTCATAGGTGAGAATTGAACAATGACATCACATGAACACAGGAAGGGGAATATCACACTCTGGGGACTGTTGTGCGGTGGGGGGGAGGGGGGAGGGATAGCATTAGGAGATATACCTAATGCTAGATGACGAGTTAGTGGGTGCAGCGCACCAGCATGGCACATGTATACATATGTAACTAACCTGCACAATGTGCACATGTACCCTAGAACTTAAAGTATAATAAAAAAAAAAAATAGAAGTTTTTAAAGGCACTTATAATGAGTGGTATAATGTTGTTTTAGCTTTTTTTTTTTTTACTTGTAACATTATTTTTGATGCTCCAGAAATTTAAAATAATTAATAAACGTACCAAAATTGATAATAAGAGTATCAGGAAAAAGAAAGCATCAATCAAAAGATGAGCAACTGGGGCAGGGAGAGTAGGAGACTGGAGAATGAGTACAACTACATGATATTCCAATGTAGGCACTACCATAATGTATTTTTCTTCCTATCACTGGTGTTATTATTTTTAATATTTATTGAGTACTTGCCATCTTCCAGACATCATACTAATTATTTTATATACATTCTTTCCACAATATCGCTAAATACTATTAAAACTCTCACACTAATGACTTTCTACCACATTGCCTTCTTTTATTTCCTTCTTAGCAAGTATAACTCTCTGAATTGATGCTGTCTTTTTGTTGGAGTTTTTTTCAATTTGTTTATTGTTTGTCTACAATGTAAGTTTCATGAGAGTAGAGACTTAGTCTGTGTTATTTATTACCTGGAGCACAGTAGGCACTCAGTAAATTTTGCACAAACAATGGATGAAGTTGACAAAATCAAGCTGGAAAGAGGTTCAATTTGTTACTCAAGATGAGTACTTAAAACAGAAATATGTTCAGATGCTGAAAGAAGTTTAAAATATATAAAAGTAATTATTGTTAAATTATATATAATATTGTCCAATGTGTGTGTATGTGTGAATGTGTATTTGTATATGAAATACAAAAGTTTGAAAGTATATAAGATAATAATATTGAATATCACAGAATAAAGGGTCAGACAAATTTTTTCTCTTCTCTTTTATTCTAATTTACCTACAATTAACATAACTTGTATAATAAACATAATACAATTTTGTAAAATGTTTTTGAAAAAACCACATGCTACAGTGTTTCCTAGTCCACTTGAGGACCAAATGTAACACCATGGCCTCATTATCATAGCATGATTAATTAAGCAGCTGAAATAACCAATACTCAACCAAGTCAAAGGGTCGAGCTCTCTTTAAAGAATCTTCTTAAAACATACTCAGGATCCAGTGCCGAAGTTGACTCTTTTACATAATCAAAATCACCTACTGAAGTTATGTATACATAGGTACAATTATGTATTGCTTTGGCTTAGGGGTCCCATCAATGATTGACAGATATTCCTCACTATCAGTTCTCGAAGAAACCAAAGGTATCCTGTGTTGCATTTTCTCATTCAAGTCAAAATCCATTTGCTCTAAGTTTTATTTTTTGCTTTCATTCTTAGTTTTGCCTTTTTTTTTTTAATATAGTTTAGTTTCTTTTCCTTGCTGCTCTTTGTTCTTTCTGCATCCTTTTTCATGAAACTTCCATCTTTCGAGACCTAAATGAACTGGTTAGTGTGGTCATGAAAATTCCCTTATAACCTTTCTTTATAAATCAATCTGTTCCTCTCTAAAGCTAGTGTTGATGGCCCAGATTCAGTTCACCATGCACTAATACAGAGATTGTTTACTTAATGGACTGAAACATAATAAAAAATTTTCTCCTCACCTCATTTGACCTACAAGTAAGCTTTCATTTTCAGCTTTCACTTTTTTTTATTGCCTTTTTTGTCTTGCTTGTAATAATATAAATCTGGTTAGACTAGCTGGTGTGTCAATTCCTGTTAATAAAATAAACCATTTCCTCTCATAACATATGTTTTCAGATAATTAAACCAGTAGGGAGCATTTACCCAATGTTATGTATTATTGCTCAATTTATAAAATTAAATGTTTGAATGATTATATATATGTATAATATACACATACAGAAAACACCAGGGTAGGCATGGGGAATACTATTATAAACTATGTTCAGTTAAGAACTAACCATCATGTAAAAATGTAAGAATATATTTTCACAATTCGCTGAAGCACATTTTTTATAGATAAACACAACAGCATATAAAATGTGTAATAATCCTGCAAAGGCTGAATGAGATGGTAGAGAATGGAGCAGGCTCTTTTGTTACCCATGTAGAACAGCTGTGTGATCAACTACCCAACTGCCTTTTGGGAATGAAGCCAACTCTGAGACCAGGCACACCAGGTGATAATCTAACAGATGCAGCAGGAGCTCCACCTACTCGCTGCACCGAAACACAGACATTATCACCTAAAAACAAACAAAATAGCAGCCTGTGTGAGGAGAATAGTATTAAACAAGCAAAACAGAAATGGACATCAGGTCCCTTTTAGGAAGTCAGGATTTTGATGGCCTATCAAGTAAAGAGAAATAGCAAATTAAATAATTTCTTCATTTTAAAAGAAAGAATCTGCCTCTTCTCTTTTATTATACTATTCGTAACTCAATCAAATAATATAAATTAGGTAGCCTATAAAAATGATTCCACATGCAGATGAAGTTGTTTTCCTATGTTAAATATTATTTGGAAGGAAATTAAGTGATTTGAGCAGAGGAGAATTAAGTGAATACAGATAACTTGTATAATGGAAGAAATAAATCACATTAGATCCCCTAAGTAGAAAAAATAAGTGACTTTATTTTATTCTTAGGAGCCAGAATGCCAAAGTTATATTTTTTCCTGTTCAGACATTGATTTTCAGAATTGCCTACAGCATGTAATAACCTTTCTACTTTAGTATCCTTATGCAGAAAATTGGGACTATATGTTTTATTAGTTTGAGTTTATCGCTAGAGTGGTGAAGGGATGAATTATTTTATTTATCTGTATTGATACATTTTGTAAAAGTCATTTTGAAATTCTGCCAAGAATCAGCCATCCCATCTTTGATAATCAGTTGTTCTTTTTTAAATGGTTGTTGAAATTTATTATAATTTATTTTATTTTTTCCATTGATAAACAAAACTTCTGAAGGAAAACCTTGAATGCAACTCAATTAAATCAATGTTAATTTTTGCAAGGAACGTATTTATTTAAATGTTTATTTTTATTTTTATTACAGTATCACACAAATTTTAGCAAGACCAATCAAACATTCTGGAAATTAGGTCTGATAGATTCAGCCTTTACAGGTTGGATGTATTGTTAGCATTTTTCTTGCAGAGAGTTAATCTTTTCCCCAGTATCTCACACAGCTAAAGCTAAAATGAACGTGCAACTTTCTGAGGCTTTCCCAACGGAACAATGTGTATCACATAGCAACAGCTGCCGAGGAGAAAACTACACAGCGAGCTTAATTTTTTCCCTCTTGTAAAGATGATTACATCCAATTGCAGGAAATGTATGCAACATCAATACTGTCTTAAACATGTTCTACTTGTATGTCTATGTTACTGCATTTAATAACTATTATCAGATGTTACATTTTGCATTTCCAAAGAATTTTTACATCTGTTAAATAGCCCTATGAGAGCAGGTATGATTACTCCTGTTTCACATCTGGGAAAGCTGATATTCATAGGATGTGGGTGTCTCGATGAAGATCAGAAGGCTGGACTTACACAGAATCAGAACTAGCGTTATTACTCAGTTCTCTTTTTACCATACTTTGCTATGTAGTTCATATGTATACTGACCTACATGGTTTATTGATGGTTTATTTTCTTAAGATTTGACACACCAGCTAGTCTAACCAGATTTATATTATTACAAGCAAGACAAAAAAGGCAATAAAAAGAAGTGAAAGCTGAAAATGAAAGCTTACTTGTAGGCCAGCATGTATATAGTTCATGTGTATGTTAACAAAAAATAAAAAATAATAGGAGTACAACGTTACATACTAACATGCTATTTTATAATCCACTGGGTCATATGTATTGTGGAGAGAAGCACTATGTCTATTGATTGTCCTAATTTCTATGTCATCATAGTGCAGTTTGGTTTTTGTCTTGTAAATGATGGTGGTTTGGAGCTACTGCTAATTGCTAATGCTCCTGGATACATTTGGCAGTAGTCTCAGGCAAGCAAACCCACAACAAGCAAATTAAATCATTAACAGTAGTTTTTTCTAAGAGCTTACGGTATGAATGACAAAGGGATTGTGGATGCCAAACAATTTAAATAAAAATATAAGAGATTATAGTTTATGTAAAGAAACATAAACATCTTAGAGCTTATACTACAATGGACAACAATAAAGAGACTCAACCTCTTGCTAGAGTTGAAATATCATGAGCTTTGAGGAAAAAAAAAAAATCCCTGAAATTGAAAGACTTGCTATTTGATATGAAGGCAAACACTTCATAATCAGGCCAGGAGGGCATTCCAGGCATAGTGTGTGAGATAATCATAGGCAGATGTGGGATGAATGGATCAAGGAATTTAGTTTACTCAAAAGCAGCACCCATCTCATTAGGAATAACATAAATAATGACCAGGAAAATGGGAGATATCAGAACTTTCTCATCTACAGCTCTGGAGCAGTTCGCTACTTTGTATTTCACTTTCCCCCTTATTTGTTTTGTTTTATGCCATACTTATTCTCTACATAGTGCCAACTTTACTTACATATTTGGCAATTTTTGCCTCATAAGCTATTGGTGATGAGCCAGAAACAAGGTAGACAGCTGAAGAAATGGTACAAAAGAAGTACATAACCACACACACACACACCAGACTCCTATTTGTTCAGTTCAGAGACACCTTTCAATGTCATCAAGTGCCAATGCCTTTATCTTATCACATTCACCACACCACATCCCACCCCTATACCTGTATCCACCTTTGCCTGCTTAAACATCGTTCAAGTAAGCCTTCCCTAACCCTCACAGACTGGACAACAAACCCCTGCTAAATGCTTTGATCATGTCCGTAATTGTCTTCCACAGCTGATAGTCATTATATAATTTTGCAATTGGAAATGGTAATTCTATACCAATGTAATTTTTTAAAAAATCTGCCAATCGTTCAATAAAATTTTAGACTGTAAGCTTTATGAGAAACAATGAAAGGTGTGTTTTGATTGACACTACTTCAGCATCTTGCAGAGTGGATGAATACATACTTGTCGAATAATTGAGCTTGTTCCAAGGATAATTCTCAAGTTGAGAGAGAAGTGGAGGTATGGAAGAGAGATAAGAGCAAATAAGATAAAGAAGAAAACCAGATTCACTTACTCATTTGTATTTGTATAATTGTCAGTTCAATGGCTAGTATATGGTAAAAATAGTAAAAAAAAAAAATAGTAAAGGGGGTTTACTATTAAACTTTACTATGAAACCCCTTTTTACTATTAAACCCCTTTATGATTTTTACCATATATCAGAGTCCCTTTTTAAATGAGCTTTATTTTACAGGGCTTAGAGCATAATTTTCTTATTTGCATGATTACAGAAATTTACAGTTGCATATATTATTGAGTTTACAGGTTATAAGTGTTTTTTTTGCCCTCGGTCAAGAAGGAAACCCACAATAATGACACTGCTTCTCTGAAAAAATTATCTGTGATCTACATAACTGTAATCTGTATGAAAACATGGTCCCCCATGGATTCTCTGGGAAGAATAGAAAGAACTTATCTATGGGTAAGAATGCAGATTGTCAACCATAAATTAGTGCAAAGCCCTTCGGAGCCTAAACAAAGGTATTGAGGCAGTAAAATAGGGTCTGGAGGCAGGGAACATAAGGCTGATTCACACTTCAGCTATGACAGGAAATATTCTCTCCATAGGGCATAGGCCAAGTAAATGACTGTAACTTCACTTCATCCTCTTCATTTACATAGGCTGTACCCCAAGAAGAGGGTATTTAAACCCCAAAAAATTCTGTAATGGGGCCCTTGAGCCCCTATGCTTGGGCTGGCTCCCACCCTGTGAAGTATACTTTCATTTTCAATAAATCCCTTCATTCCTTCCTTGCTTTGTTTGTGCTTTTTGTCCAACTCTTTGTTCAAGACGCCAAGAACCTGGACACCCTCCACCAGTGACAGTATGACTAGGGAAAGGATGAGTAGAGAACATGATTTTGGAAATTCAGAGAGAGACATGAAACTTGGGAAACATAGCTTGAAAAAGTGGGTTGAGAAAGCAGTACAAATGAGTTCTATCTTGCAAACTTTAGAATAATAAAGATACAAATAATAGCCCAAACCAAAGTATTATTTTATATGCATGCTCAACTGGAATCTTCTTAACCTAAAATGTCATTGAAAATTTAATACATGTAGGGTTTTCCTCCCATCTTTAGCTTTTTGCCTAGAGAAATGGGCACCTTGTAAGTTGCCATCAAGTAGGAGATTCTTTAAATTGCAAACAATGCTGCTTGAAAAGCACTAGGAAGAAGAATGTGTCATTCAATGCATCATTTATTTATTGAAAATATTTATTAGGCATCTATTATATGCCTAATGCATAGATGTAAATGTTTGACTCACGTAGACACAGTTATTGTCTTCATAGATCTTATAGCAAAGAGTGGCAGATATGAAACAAATAATTACTCAATTAGTCATTTCATAACAATAGTGTTAAAGCTGGCTGAGTGGTGCATGCCTGTAATCCCAACACTTTGGGAGGCTGAGGCAGGATAATCACTTAAGAATCACTTTGATCATATCCTTTGCCCACTTTTTCATGGGGTTGTTTGTTTTTTTCTTGTAAATTTGTTTGAGTTCTTTGTAGATTCTGGATATTAGCCCTTTGTCAGATGAGTAGATTGCAAAAATTTTCTCCCATTCTGTAGGCTGCCTGTTCACTCTGATGGTAGTTTCTTTTGCTGTGCAGAAGCTCTTCAGTTTCATTAGATCCCATTTGTCAATTTTGGCTTCTGTTGCCATTGCTTTTGGTGTTTTAGACATGAAGTCCTTGCCCATGCCTATGTCCTGAATGGTATTGCCTAGGTTTTCTTCTAGGGTTTTTATGGTTTCAGGTCTAACATTTAAGTCTTTAATCCATCTTGAATTGATTTTTGTATAAGGTGTAAGGAAGGGATCCAGTTTCAGCTTTCTACATATAGTTAGCCAGCTTTCCCAGCACCATTTATTAAATAGGGAATCCTTTCCCCATTTCTTGTTTTTGTCAGGTTTGACAAACATCAGATGGTTGTAGCTGTGTGGCATTTTTTCTGAGGGCTCTGTTCTGTTCCACTGATCTATATCTCTGTTTTGGTACCAGTACCATGCTGTTTTGGTTACTGTAGCCTTGTAGTATAGTTTGAAGTCAGATAGTGTGATGCCTCCAGCTTTGTTCTTTTGGCTTAGGATTGACTTGGCAATGTGGGCTCTTTTTTGGTTCCATATGAATTTTAAAGTAGTTTTTTCCAATTCTGTGAAGAAAGTCATTGGTAGCTTGATGGGGATGGCATTGAATCTATAAATTACCTTGGGCAGCATGGCCATTTTCATGATATTGATTCTTCCTATCCATGAGCATGGAATGTTCTTCCATTTGTTTGTGTCCTCTTTTATTTCATTGAGCAGTGGTTTGTAGTTTTCCTTGAAGAGGTCCTTCACATCCCTTGTAAGTTGGATTCCTAGGTATTTTATTCTCTTTGAAGCAATTGTGAATGGGAGTTCACTCATGATTTGGCTGTCTGTTTGTGAACAGACACTTCTCAAAAGAAGACATTTATGCAGCCAAAAGGCACATGAAAAAATGCTCATCAGCACTGGCCATCAGAGAAATGTAAATCAAAACTGCAATGAGATACCATCTCATACCAGTTAGAATGGCGATCATTAAAAAGTCAGGAAACAACAGGTGCTTGAGAGGATGTGGAGAAATAGGAACACTTTTACACTTCTGGTGGGACTGTAAACTAGTCCAACCATTGTGGAAGTCAGTGTGGCAATTCCTCAGGGATTTCTAGAACTAGAAATACCATTTGACCCAGCAATCCCATTACTGGGTATATACCCAAAGGATTATAAAACATGCTGCTATAAAGACACATGCACATGTATGTTTACTGTGGCACTATTCACAATAGCAAAGACTTGGAACCAACCCAAATGTCCAACAATGATAGACTGGATTAAGAAAATGTGGCACATATACACCATGGAATACTATACGGCCATAAAAAATGATGAGTTCATATCCTTTGTAGGGACATGGATGAAGCTGGAAACCATCATTCTTAGCAAACTATCGCAAGGACAAAAAACCAAACACCACATGTTCTCACTCATAGGTGGGAATTGAACAATGAGAACACATGGACACAGGAAGGGGAACATCACACACCAGGGCCTGTTGTGGCGTGGGGGTTGGGGGAGGGATAGCATTAGGAAATATACCTAATGTTAAATGACAAGTTAATGGGTGCTGCACACCAACATGGCACATGTATACATATGTAACTAACCTGCACATTGTGCACATGTACCCAAAACTTAAAGTATAATTAAAAAAAAAAAAAAGAATCACTTTGAGACCAGCCTCAGCAACATAACAAGGCCCCATCTCTATTAAAAAAAAATAAAATAGGGCTGGGTGCTATGGCTCATGCCTGTAATCCCAGCACTTTGGGAGGCTGAGGTGGGCAGATCACAAAATCAGGATTTTGAGACCAGACTGACTAACATGGTGAAACCCCGTCTCTACAAAAAATACAAAAATTAGCCGGGCATGGTGGCAGGCACCTGTAATCCGAGCTACTTGGGAGGCTGAGGCAGGAGAATCGCTTGAACCTGGGAGGCAGAGGTTGAGGTGAGCTGAGATCACACCGCTGCACTCCATCCTGGGCAACAGAGTAAGACTTTGTCTCAAACAAAAAAAAAAAAAAAAAAAAAAAAAAAGCAAGGCGTGCGTGCACACCTTTAGTCCCAGCTACTCAAGAGGGTGAGGCACTTGAGATCAGGAGTTTGAAGTTACAGTGAGCTATGATAGTAACAGTGCACCCCAGTCTGGGCAACAGAGCAAAACTCTGTCTCTAAAACAATCTTTTGTGAAAATAGTGTTAATCCTATGGAAGATAAGTAGAGAGCATTGTGAAAGTCTATTGGAAAGACACCTGACCTGGACTGGGAGGAGGTGATTTATCCAGGCATCTTGAGAGAGTTGTATTTCAGTTGAGACCTGAGGAATTAGTAAAAATTAATTAATAATGTTATTTGGCCAGACAGCATCTAAATCTCTGTTATTTATTTGATAAATTTGCCACTTAATGAGTTGTGAAGGTGGCCGACTCCACCGCAGCCAACAGAAACTAAAAATGTCAGATACTCATTTTCCCAACATTTTTTATGGTTAAAGCATGGCTACATTTATACAGGCTCTGCCATCAAGACATAACCATAAAAGACCTAATGGGGAGCAAGTGCCACAAAATGAATAGGGACTAGATGGAATGTTGTGTAGGTATCTGCTAATTCAGCAATAACAAATTCCTTGGGCAACAGGCTTAGCAGGGTAAACAGCACATATGGGGCTTGGTGTTGAGGACAACGTTGTCTACTCTTCAGAGAGTCTAGAGTGATTGGAGATGTGGTTCCTCATTGCATGGCCACAAGCTTTATCCTCTAAAGATCTCCCAATAATTCTATGAGCCTCCTAACATCTTTTAATAATTTTTTTCTTCTTAATTTAGAGTTGGATTTTGTTATTTACAATTAGGCAAAGAAGTGGGAGAGAGTGAACAAGAGATTCCTGGTAGAGGCCAGAGTGAATGCGTGCTGCAGCCCAAGCATCCTGGGTAGGTGTGAGGGAGAGTGTGACAGATGAGGCGGTGCAATGGGCAGGGACCAGGGAAGGCAGGGCCTTGCGGCCATGAAAAGGATTAACAATGAGAAGTCACTAAAGAATTTTAAGCATGCACAAAGCATGATAACATTACATTTTAAAAAGTGATTCAAAGATGGGAAACTGTATGTTTGAAATTACTATGGCTAGACAAAGGAAATGACTGTGGAAGTGCAGATCAATAGCTGGATTTCAAACATGCTGTGAAATAAAATAGTCTTTGGCAAGAGGTCAGATGTGTAAGAGTAGAGCGTTTTACTTACACAACAACTTGCTACTTGTTCAACGAAAGTGGATGACAGATGGAGAAATTTCAATATAAATGTATTTGTGGCTGATTTGATTTGCATATATTCTGCTCAGCCAAATGTAGTCAGGGGAAGCACATAGTTAGTATACAGGCTGATATTTCTACTGTTCTCTTAGCCCAAAATTAATAGATTAAATTTCTCTTTGTTTTATGCTGTCATTCTTTGGTACATTATAACATTGTGTCATCTCTTCAACATCAATTTAATCCTTTTTTTCTTGCAATGGGGAAAGAGCTGAAGGCATTAATTGGTTCTAGAAAGGTACCAAAAGACATTCACAGGTTATATAAATAAAAGGGTTGAGAATCAGCTTGGTTGACACTTACTGTGTCTCAGCAATGAAATCCAATTATCAGTAATAGAAGAAGAATAGGAATTACTTATTCCTACTATTAAGTAAAAATAAGTAAAATGTTCTGACAGTTGAAAGTTCTTCCATTGTCTTCTATTTATAATGCTGAAGAACTCAACGTCTATAGGTTCATTTGATATTTACAACCATCAGTGGAGTCCAATGTCTCATCATACTTTCTCACTGAGACCTATTTTATCTAACTGTATGCCCTTATCTGTAGTCCTACAGCACCATAAGGACATCTCTAACACATGTGGGCATAGGGCATGATAGTGTTGGTTTATCTAAGTCTTCCTAGAGTGCAGAAACCATAGATCCTATAAGATGAGATGCAGCATCTCTGGCACACTTGAGTTCAATAGCCTTTATCGTTGACCTGAATGACTCATACTTACATACTCTGGCCCCACATTTTTAGTTTTCCAGTTTCCATCCTTTTGTAAAATTGATACTCTGCCTTTGTATTCTGACTTCTGATCTACCATCTCTAAGTCTGACCTATGGGCTACGTATGCTCTTGCTTAATATCATGTATCTGGCTCCTTACCTTTTCTAGCACCAGTCTTGATCTGTTATATAATTCTCTGGTTCTTGTTTGTGAAATTTACATTCCATTATGGTAAGAAGCCTTAGGAAAAAAATTTAATTATGATCTTAATTAGGTTATGTATGCCCATCCTGCACTGTTTACAATAGGCCAAAAATATGTATGATAAAAAACAACTTTCCATTTGGGGGCAAGGAGGTAGTTAGGAACAGGTAGAACACATGGAATATTTAGAGTAGTGTAACTATTCTGTATGATACTGTAATAGGAGATACGTGTCATTACACATTTATTAAAACCTATAGAATGCACTACCAAGAGTGAGCCATAATGTACATAATAGACTACAATTAATAACAATTTATCTATATTGGCTCATCAGTTGTAACCAATGTACCACAGTAATGAAAGATGTTAATAATAGGGGAAGCTGCTGGTTGCAGTGAATGGCATATGGGAACCTTGTATACTTTCCAAACAATTTTTCTGTAAACTGAAACTACTTTAAAAAATAAAGTTTATTCTCCTTGAAGTCTGGGTATTTTTTTAGTTAAAAAAATTTTTAAATAAAGTTTATTAATTTTTAAAAAACTAAAACTTTCTCTCCCATTTTCTGTTCCAGCCACCTAGTTTGTTTGCCTATAAGCAGTGTGTTCACAGAATGCTTTATATTCTATCAATACATTAAAATTCATAATGACAATTAGCCAGCAACTGTAAGTGCCACTTTTAAAACTGAAAGCATGGTTTACTACAAGAAAGCAAAAATGCTCCTTGCCACTGCTCTTCCTTTAGTTCTATCATAGCTCCAAGTTCCTTTCCACCCCAGAGGCTTTGCTTAAGTTTTGCTTCTACTTGAATAAGTTTCTGCAGGCTAGACGAGAATCCATTATTCACTTTCACTTTTCACAATGATTTTCTTGGTAGTACATATCATAATTACATATTAATTCACATAATTATTTTCTGTAATGTCTGTCCACCGTCTTGGACAAATCTGGCAAACTGGTCTTCTATGGAAACATTTGCTTAAATTCAACATTTTAAAAGTGATAAATTAGGCAGATGTAAATGTTGTTTTTAAATAACAATACAAACAGCTTGATATACCTATTGCACAATAACAAATCTGCTTTCTCATATATATTACTGTCAGGTGGTTTCTGCTAGACATTAGATCTGTGACCCCCAGATTCTAATGTGAGTTTTATGCAGACCAGGAATGACATCTGTAGAATTCTAGGTTGTGTCTTTCCTCAATTCTTTATATATTGACATCATTAGGCAGGGCAATTTCATGGTATAACCTCAGGGGGCTCCATTTACATAATAACCTAGAGCACAACTCACACTAACTTACAAAGCGGTCCTGAGAATAGGCCCTCAGTAAATATCTATTAAATGAAATAAAAACAACACAATCATTATACAAAAGGGCAGAAATTATTAAATTATTAAATTGGCCTTTTTCTAAATGGAATAATGTAAAGTTTATTTGATTTAGTGTGTGTTCGAGTCAACATTATTTCTATTCAATGTGGTATATCGGGTCATTGTTCCCAATTCTTCAGTATTACCCTGTAATGGTAATACCCTGCAATAGAACATCCATACTATGTGGTTTTTCAGTACCTTCCTTTGATGCGGTGCATATGTTTCCACTCTGCTAAAGTTTGGCTCAGCTAATTGACCTGCCAGGGCAGGTAGGACAGAAGTGGAGAAACATACATCAAATGCTATGAAAAACTGAAAAGGTGATTATGTCATTTGGCTTAGGCTTCTGGAATTTTTACCCTCTGCCATGAGAAAAATATGCCTTTGTGTCTATTTTCTGTTCAGCCTGAATGCGGGAGTGCAGCATGTGAGGAAGACCTAAATCCAACCAAAGGTGGGAATCCAGCCTAGGGACATCCAAGCACAGAGGAGCTCAGCCAAGACAAACCCAGCAGCAGTTGATCTGGAGACTCGTGAGTGAGAAAAATTAATGTTTATTGTTAGAAGCCATTGAAATTATTGGGTTGCTTATTACCAGCATTATCTCAGTTAAGAAAAAAATGAGAAATGACAAAGTGTACTTCAAAAGTACCAAAAATAGTACTAAAAAATAGGCAGGGCTCCCTGCTGATGCCCTCAGCAATGTTAAATAGTTAAGCACTAATTTTTAATTTTGGTGAGAGAATTTTTTTTTGGAATTTGTACACTCATTTTTAAAAGCAGGTCAATATTTCTTTATAGCCCTTTATTTATTCTGCCTTTAATAAAATAAAGTTCACTTATATCTATCCAATCTTTCCAAACTAAGCCATTCTGAAGGATAAAAAAAATATTTTGCATAATTATAGAATGCTTATGTTTTAAACTACTTAGTTTTATAAGCACCAGTGAGTAAACAAACATCACATGATAAAAACAGCAAAGTCACATTAAAGGTGTTTATTCAATATACACAAAACAAAAGAATAAAATCAAAATACAGAAGTTGTTTATCATTTAAATCAATTGTCAAACCTGTTGTAGGTATAGGATTGACGCCAAAATAACTGTGATTTCCATTTACTCTGACAAGCAGCATCATAAGGCATTTGTGTACATGATTTCTAGTGTTCTCAATAGCTCTGCAGAGGAGACATTATTATGTCTACTTTAGAGCTGAAGATACTGAAGCTTGAGGAGGTGTGAAGTGATCTGCATGAGAACACGTATCCACTAAACGAGGGCTTCAGTAAAAACGATTTGTCTGACATCACGACCACAGCACGACTCACTCACTGCCCTAAGATCGTTTCTCTTTTAATACTTCCAAATACTCACATATTCATAAAAATGTTTGCTGAGTTGAATCGAAAGTGGACAGGTACACAATTCATCAGGAGATAAGTTAGCAAAAGCAGCCACTTTACCTCTTTAACTACGTTTCTCCTACAGTAAAAGTAAAATTGTTCCCTTAAAGTCCATCAAGGTGATCAATATTGTTTTTATTTAGTGTAGACTTTCTCTGTTTGCTTTTTATGAAAAATAGGACATTTACCAGGTCCTCAGCATCCATACCTTGATACCTCTTGCACCGGCCAACTTCTTAATCCAAACGTTCTGCCTAATATAAACAGTTCTGCAGTCTAGCATGGAATAATGGTTTTTCAGGAGCAATTCCTTTAGACAATTAGAAGCTTCTTCATGATTTTTTTCTCATATTATATGCTGCCATATGGTAACAAGAATCTACCCAGCATAGCATATGGAAAACTTGCCATGCATGGGAAAACATTAAAGAAAAAATATAGAAACAAGTGATGTTGCCATTGCTCATACCACTGCATAAGAAAATTGCTTGCCGCTGGTGCCAAAGCATAAGTAGTTTAACATATATCTTATGTGTGATTTCTATTTTATGTTTAAGTCTGGGTTACTAAGTAATACCCTGACAGTATTGATCCCTATTTGGATACTAGTTGAACAAAAATGTTTTATACCTGATTAGTGGCCTAGCATGGCCAATCCAGAATGCTTTCTCTCTCCTCCTTGGGAAGCCTCTTTTATTCTTAATTTTCATTTATATCACCAATGAATTAGTTTCTCACAGTTAGTATTTTCAAACCATTCTCATTTCAAACCATTCTCAATTACTTCTTCTCCCTCACCTCTCATGTCCAACCAGACAAAAAAAAATCCCATTAGTTTTATTTAATACCTTTGAATGTAGCTTCTCTTTTCAATCTTATTGCCTTTACATTCAAGCACTTATTCTTACTTCAAAAACTGGAATTACTGTCTGTTTTCTCCTACCTAGATCTAGAATTTCCTCTCATCAATCCAAAGTCAAGCAGCAGCTAGAGTTACGTTTCAGAGAACAATTTAGATCAAGTCACTTCTGTCTTTCAAAATTTCTGTTTGACAGATAGTAAGGAATTAGACCTAAAATTATTAGCATAACAGCTCAGGGCTTCATCATCCAATACAAATGAATCACATTTTCATGAGCACTACACTCCCCGAAGACCATTTTTCTCACCTTTTCCTCAGACACATCAGATGATCTTGTATCTTTCTATCTCCTGTAAACTAATCCTCCTGTGCCCTAGAAGGTCCTTGATCCACCATCTTACCTTGCAAATTCCAGCTCATATGTGAAGTGTCTTCCCCAAGGATGATTAATTGCTTCTTCCATTCCTTCATAGCTCATAGAGGGTACTGTCAGTTATCTGTTTATAAGTCTGAGTAAACCTTTCTTAGAAGTCCAGGGCAGAGATAAACCTTACGTCTGACAACTTAAAAGGCACTTAGTGGATAATTGCTGAATAAATAAGAGAGCAAATCAAATAATTAGTGCTTAACTGTATCTGTTTTATAGAGTTCTAATTTCAACACATACTGAGTTATTTAAAGTTGACTTCGAAAACTGTAAGATAAATTAGTTTGGGAGACCTGGGGATTGATCCAACCTGCCCATCACCACCAACACATACACATGCTATCTGGGAACCTGAGGACAGGGCTATCCTGCCCACAGCTGCCACCACTGGTGCCTGAGGACCAGCCGAGGAAAGCCTCCACCATTGGTGTCTCTATCTTCAGCAAAGCCTCACCACAGCCTCCAATAAAAACTGCAGTTACAGAGATTACTGACATTAATGACTGCTGAAGAAATCATAATGAGACTATACTACACTGCCAACCCAGAATCAAAGCTAAAGCACTCCCACCCAACCAACACTAGAGATACATCTGAAAAAAAGTCCCTGTGGAAGTCAGTTCATAAAATTAGAAGATGCATAGATATCAGTGTAGGGAGACAAGAATTATGAAAATTCAAGAAAACATGACACCTTCAAAGGAATACAATAATTCTCCCAAATAAAAGAAAATTTGTGTAATGTCTAAAACAAATTTAAAATAATATTTTTTTAACTCAGTGAGATACAAGAGAACACAGTAAAACAATATAAAGAAATCAGGAAAACAATTTATTGTTCAAATGAGAAATTTAATGAAGACATAAATAACATTTTAAAAAACAAAAATTCTAAAACTGAAGAATTCAATGAGTGAAATAAGAAATACAATTGAGAGGTTTGACAGTAGACTAGATCAAGCCAGAAGAAAGAATTTCTGAGCTCGGAGATAGTTATTATCATTATTATTTTTTAAATAAACCAGTCTGAAGAAGAAATAGGAAAAAAGAGCAAAAATGAAGAAAGCCTGTGTTACATATTGGACACAATAAAATGACCAAATTTTTAAAATTCTGAATGTTTCAGAAGGACAAGAAATAAGTAAAGACCAAAAAAAACCCTATTTAAAAATAATAGTAGCTGAAAATTTCCCAAGTCTTGTGAGAGATATAGACATCCAGATACACAAAGCTCAAAGATCCCTAAATACATTGAACCTAAAAAGGTTTCCTCCAAGGCAAATTATATTCAAAATGTCAAAAGAATAAAAAGAGAATTCTAAAAACAACAAGAGAAAAGTGTCAAGTCACATATAAGAAAATTCTCATCAGACTAACAAGATTTTTCAGCAGAAACCTCACAAGACAGGAAAGAATGGAATTATGTACTCAAAGTGCTGAAAGAAAAAACTGCAAGCCAAGAATATGCAACTCAGAAAAGCCTTTCTTCAAAAATGAAGGTGAAGTCTTTTCCAGACAAAGAAAAACTGAGGGAATTCATAACCATTAGATCAGCCCTATAAGAAATAATTAAGGACACTTAAGGATACTTATTTCCTACATTTGGAAATAAATGGACAATAACTACCATCATAAAAACACACCAAAATATAAAACTCACTGGTAGAGCAGATACACAAATCAGAAAGACAAAAAGCCAAACACTATCACTATAGAAAACTACCAAACCACAATGATAAGAGAAGAAGAAAGAAAAAATGTACAAAACAACCTGAAAACAATTAACAAAATGAGTGGAATAAGTTTTCACTTATCAATAATAACCTTAAATGCAAATGGATCAAATTCCCCACTTAAAAGATATTCACTGGCTGAACAAATGAAAGAACAAAACCCAACTATATGCTGCCTACTAGAAACTCACTTTACACATAAAGATAAAAAGTGAAGGTATGGAATAAGATATACCACACAAATGGAAACCAGAACTAAGCCTAACATATGGAGTAGCTATACTTATATCAATAAGACAAACTTTAAGTCAAAAACTGTAAAATGAGGCAAAAAAGTCATTATATTATAATAAAGGAATCTATCCAAGAGGATATAATGTTTCTAAATATATATGTATGCTCAACACTAAAGAACTCAGAAATACAAAGCAAATATTAGACTTAAAGGGAGAGATACACTCCAAGTAATAGTTGAAGACTTTAACACCTCACTCTAAGAATTGGGCAGACCAGCTATTCAGAAATAAAAAAGAAATGTTGGATTTATGCTGTCCTTTAGACCAAATGGGTCTAACAGACATTTATAGAACATTTCATCAAACAGCTGCAGAATTCACTTTCTTCTCATCAGCACATGGAACACTCCCCAGGATAGAACATACACTAGGCCACAAAAAAGTTCTTAACAAATTTTTTAAAATTTAAATTATATCAAGTACCTTCTTAGACAACAATGGAACAAAATTATAAATCAATACCAAGAAGAATTTTGGAAACTGTAAAAATACATGAGAATTAAACAACATGCTTCTTAATGACCAGTGAGTCAATAAAGAAATTAAGAAGGAAACTTAAAATTCCTTGAAACTAATAAAAATTCAAACACAACATACCAAAACCTATGGATACATCAAAAGCAGTGCTAAGAGAGAAGTTTATTACAATAAATGCTATATCAAGGAAGTAGAAAGATTTCAAATAAACAAACTATAATACACACCAAGGAACTAGAAAAGCAAAAACAAACCAAATCCGAAATTAGTAAAAGAAAAGAAATATTACAGATCAGAACAGAACTAAATAAAATAGAGATTAAAAATACAAAGGACCAACAGAACAAAAGGTTAGTTTTTGAAAAGATAAACAAAATTGATAAACTGCTAGCTAGAATAACCAAAAAGAGAAAAGCAAAGGTCTAAATAAATATAATAATAAACAAAAAAGAAGACATTCTACCACAGAAATTCTAAGAATTATTAGAGACTATTATAAGCAACTGTATACTAAGAAATTGGAAAACCTGGAGAAAATGGATAAACCACCGGACACATACAAGCTAGCAAGATTAAACCAAGAAGACATAGAAAATCTCAACAGACCGATAATGAGTAATGAGATCGAATTAGTAATAAAAAGTTTCCCAACAAAGAAAAGCTCAGCACTGGATGACTTTACAGCCTAATTCTACTAAACTTATAAATAAGGACTAACCTAAATTCTTCTCAAAGTAGTCCAATAATATTGATGAGGTAAAATGTCTAAGTCATTCTACCAAGCCAGTATTACCTGATAACAATACTAGACAAGAACACAGCAACAAAAAATAGGCTACTATCCCTGATAAACATCGATGCAAAAATCCTCAACAAAATGCCATTAAAGCAAACCCAACAACACATCAAAAAGATAATATAGCATGATAAAGTGGGATTTAATCCAGGAATGCAAAAATGATTCAACACATGCAGACTAACAAATGTGATAATGCACATCAGCAAAGGACAGAAACATATGATGATCTAATTTGACACAGAAAAAGCAACTGGTAAAATTCAACATCCTTTTATCATAAAAACTCTTAACAGATTAGGAATAGAAGAAACACACCTCAACATAATAATGACCAAATATTACAAACCCACAGCTAACATCATATTGAATGTAGAAAAGCTAAAAGCCTTTCCTCTAAGAAGTGGAACAAGACAAGGATGCCAACTATCACGTTTTACTTAAGATAGCACTGAAAGTCTTAGAATAATTAGGTAAGAGAAAGATATAAAAGTCATGCAAATTGGAAAAGAGAAAGTCAAATTATCTCTTTTGCAGAAGGCATTATTTTATATACAAAAAACCTATAGATTTCACCAAGAAATTCTTACAAATTACAAACAAATCTATTAAAACTCAAGATACAAAATCAACATACAAAAATGATTAACAATTTAGTATAACAATAACAAACTAGCTGAAAGAAATCAAGAAAGCATTCCCATGTACAATACCTACTGTGATAGTTAATATTAAGTGTCAACTTGATTGAATTGAGAATTGTAAAGTATTATTTCTGGTTGTGTCTGTGAGGGTGTTGCCAGAGGAGATTAACATTTGAGTCAGTAGACTGGGAGAGGCAGACCCACCCTCAATCTGGATGGGCACCATCCAATCGGCTGCCAGCACAGCTAGAAAAAGTAGGGGGGAAAAGGTGGAATAAGCAGACTTGCTGTGTCTTCCAGCCTTCATC
The DNA here is from genome assembly GCF_028858775.2 of Pan troglodytes. Taxonomy (NCBI): domain Eukaryota; kingdom Metazoa; phylum Chordata; class Mammalia; order Primates; family Hominidae; genus Pan; species Pan troglodytes. The sequence continues at coordinate 88,996,265 of NC_072408.2, forward strand.
TTTCTCCCATACTGGATGCTTCCTGCCCTTGAACATCAGACTCCAAGTTCTTTGGCTTTTGGACTCTTGGACTTACACCAGTGGTTTGCCAGGGACTCCTGGGCCTTTGTATACAGACTGAAGTCTACAGTTTTGGCTTCCCTACTTTTGAGGCTTTGGGACTCAGACTGAGCCAGTACTGGCTTCCTTGTTCCTCAGCTTGCAGACGGCCTACTGTGGGACACCACCTTGTGATCTTGTGAGTTAATTCTCCTTAGTAAACTCCCTTTTATATATACATCTATCCTATTAGTTCTGTCCCTCTAGAGAATCCTGACTAATACAGATTTTGATAACAGGAGTAGTCCTTGAGGAACAAAATTTTAAGGATGGATTTCTTTAGTTCGTTTTGGGGTTTCTGAAGTTGGCTTCTTAATCTAAGAAGACCTAAAAATGCTAAAGACTGTACTTCAAGTTGTATGCAGAACACTGATAGTCCTTGGCATGAACTGTTTAGAGAGCTATGCAAAATAAATGCATTCAATGCTCCTAATTCACCGCTCCTGAGAGGTGATATGGTTTGGCTGTGTTCCCACCCAAATCTCATCTTGAATTGTAGTTCCCATAATTCCCACGTGTTGTGGGAGGGACCCAGCCATAGATAATTGAATCATGGGGACAGTTTCCCCCATACTGTTCTCATGGTAGTGAATAAGTCTCATGAGATCAGATGGTTTTATAAAGGTTTCCACTATCCCCTGGCTCTCATGCTTTCTTGTCTGCTGCCACGTAAGACATGCCTTCCACCATGATTGTGCCTCCCCAGCCATGTGGAACTGAGTCCATTAAACGTCTTTTTCTTTATAAATTACCCAGTCTCAGGTATGTCTTTATCAGCAGCATGAGAACCAACTAATACAAGAGGCAAGGAATTTAGTGACTCCATACATAATACTTTTGAACATATGTGGAGAACCAAGGAATATAATGAAGTTGGTTGGTTGTTCCTAAATTCACTGGACGAAGTGATGAAAGAAAAGACTAACCTCAAAAATTCTAACTCCCAGCTCCAGAAGCAAATACTAAGCCTCAAATCTTCTAAGATTGTCCTAAGTGAGAGTCTTATCTCCTGTAGACAAAGGGCTGAAATTGTGGAAAATTAGACACAAGCTCTTATGTGTCATTGCTGACCTGCAATGAAAAGTGCATGCACAGCCTCACCACGTGTCTACTGCTAAAGTAGACAGTGAAGTGTCTAAAATGAAGGCAGTTATTGGAAAAGAATGGGACCCTGCAACTTGGAATGGGATGTGTGGGAGGACCCTGATGAAGCTGGGAGCACTGAGCTTCTAAAGTCTGATGAGACTCTTTTTGCCAGAGGAAACAGTCTCCCCAACTTCAGTGGTGGCAACCTCCCTTTCCTCACCCCAGCTGCCATCAGCCTTTCCGTCTTTATCTGAGGAGACTAGCCCTGCACTGTCTGAGACAACAGTGATGGCCCCAACTGAGAAGTTGCCAGACAAGACAATGCTGATTCTCCTCAGGACACACCCCCTCCACCCTTTTTGCTTCTAGATCTATAACTAGACTCAAGTCCTGGCAGGCCCTTAGAAGTGATGTTGAAAGTATCACCCATGAGGAGATGCACTACACTCCAAAAGAACTGCTTGAGTTTTCTAATTTATATAAACAGAAACCTAAAGAACAGGCATGTGAATGAATATTAAGGGTGTGGGATAATGATGGAAGGAACATAAAGCTGAACACTAAGAAGAGATTTTACATTTAATGTTGCAGCTCAGGGAGCTTTTAAAAAGCTCCTAATAGTTTATTTCCTTGGTTAGCTGAAACATGGATCAAAAGATGGCTCACTATGAGTGAGCTGGAAATGCCTGATCTCCCTTGGTTTAATATAGAGAAAGGGACCCAAAGGCTTAGGGAGATTGGAATGTTAGAGTGGATTAGTCACTTTAGACCTACTCATCCCAGCTGGGAGGGTCCAGAAGACATACCTTTTACCAGTACTTTGTAAAATAGATTTTTCAGAGGAGCACCTTCATCCGTGAAGTGCTCTGTGATTTTTCACCTCTGTATGCCAGATCTTACAGTGGGAACCACAGTCACTGAATTGGAAAACTTTGATGCCATGGGAATAATTGGATTCTGAGCTGGCAGGGGTCAAGTGGTGGCACCAAAGGCAAGGTCAATGTAGTTACCATAATGGACAGCAAAGGCAAAGCAGCAATTAGAATAGTCAGTCTTGTGTAGAGATCTGGCATTGGCTAATTAGTCATGGTGTTCCTGGAAGTGAAATTGATAGAAAGCCTACCACATTCTTACCTAATTTGGATAAGCAGAAAACTTTCAGGTCTGGTAGACAAAAGACTACATTTGAATTATAAAAACAGAAAATCACAACCCTCAATCAATTTCCAGACTTGACCCAGTATACAGATCCAGAACCCCTTGAATGAAGGGGAGGCCAGGTCCCCTTGAGGAAGGACTCCACTACGCTAATGAAAATTTATACTGTTAATCTTTCTTCCATCCTTTCCCAAGGAGACCCATGGCCTTTTACTGGGGTAACTGTGCATTGGGGAAAGGGGAATGATCATACCTTTTGGGATCTACTGGACACTGGCTCTGAGCTGACATTGATTCTAGGACACCCAAAACATCATTGTGGTCCTCCAGTTAGAGTAGGGGCTTATGGAGGTTAAGTAATTAATGGAGTTTTAGCTAAGTTCCAACTTACAGTGGGTCTAGTGGGTCTCTGAACTCATCCTGTGGTCATTTTTCCTAGTGCCAAAAGGCATAAATGAAATAGACATACTTAGCAGCTGGCAGAATCCCCACATTGGCTCCCTGACCAGTAGGGTTAGGACTATTATGTTGAGAAAGGCCAAATGGAAGCCATCACAGCTGCCTCTACCTAGAAAATAGTAAATCAAAAACAATATTGCATCCCTGCAGGGATTGCAGAGATTAATGCCACCATCAAAAACTTGACAGACATAGGGGTGGTAAAATACAAAAAAATCATCGAAGGCTACTATGAACTAATTCATGCACATAAATTAGGAACCTAGAGGAGAGGAATAAATTTCTAGAAATATACAACCCTCCTATATTAAACTGGGAAAAAATAGAAACTCTGAGCAGACTAATAACAAGCAGCAAGATTGAAATGGTAATTAAAAAGTTAGCAACAAAAACAAAAAATTCCAGGACCAGACAGATTCACAGCTGAATCCTATCAGACATTCAAAGAATTAATATCATTCCTATTGACACTATTCCAGAAGACAGAGAAGGAGGGAATCCTCCCTAAATCATTTTATGAAGCCAATATCACCCTAATACCAAAACCAGGAAAAGACATAACAAAAAAAGAAAACTACAGACCAGTATCCCTGATGAACACAGATGCAAAAATCCTCAACAAAATACTAGCCAACCAAATCCAACAGCATATCAAAAAGATAATCCACCATGATCAAGAGAGTTTTATTCAAAGGATGCAGGGATAGTTTAACATACATAAGTCAATAAATGTGATACACCACATAAACAGATTTTAAAACAAAAAACACATCATCATCTCAACAGACACAGAAAAAGCATTTGACAAAATCCAGCATCACTTTATGATTAAAACCCTCAGTAAAATCAGCATAAAAGGACAGAGCTTAAGGTGATAAAATTCATCTTTGACAAACCCACAGCCAACATTATACTGAACAACAAAAAGCTGAAAGCATTCCCCCTGAGAACTAGAACAACACAAGGATGCCCATTTTCACCATTTCTATTCAACGTACTACTGGAAGTCATAGCCAGAGCAATAGGATAAGAGAAAGAAATAAAGGGCAATCAAATTGATAACAAGGAAGTCAGACTGTCATTGCTTGCTGATAACATGATCATATACCTAGAAAATCCTAACGACTCATCCAAAAAGCACCTAGAACTGGTAAATGAATTCAGCAAATCTTCAAGATATAAAATTAATGTACACAAATCAGTAGCTCTGCTATACCTTAACAGCAACCACACTGAGAATCAAATCAAGACAATCACTTTTACAATAGCTGCAAAAATAAAATATTTAGGAATATACTTACCCAAGGAGGTGAAAGACCACTACAAGAAAAACTACAAAACACTGCTGAAAGAAATTATAGATGACACAAACAAGTGGAAAGACATCCCATGCTCATGGAAGGGTAGAATCAATATTGTGAAAATAACCATACTGACAAAAAGCAATCTACAGATTTAATGCAATTCTTATCAAAATCATCATTCTTCACAGAACTAGAAGAAACAATACTAAAATTTATATGGAACCAAAAAGAGCCTGCATAGCCAAAGCAAGACTAAGCAAAAAGAACAAATCTGGAAGCATCACATTACCCAACTTCAAACTATACCATAAGGCCATAGTTACCAAAACAGCATGGTACTGGTATAAAAATAGGCATATAGACCAATGGAACATAACAGAGAACCCAGAAATAAAGCCAAATTCTTACAGTCAACTGATATTCGAAAAAGCAAACAAAAATATAAAGTGGGGAAAGGACACCCTATTCAACAAATGTTGCTGTAGAATAATAATAATAAAAGAATAATAATGTAGAATAATAAAAATGGTTCCTCATCTCTCAAGCTCTACAAAAGTCAACTCTAGATGGATCAAAGACTTTAAGCCCTGAAACCCCTAAAAATTCTAGAAGATAACATTGGAAAAACTTTTCTAGATATTGGCTTAGATAAAGACATCACAACCAAGAACCCAAGAGTAAATGCAACAAAAAGAAAGATAACTAGGTAAGACTTAATTAAACTAAAAAGCTTCTACACCGCAAAAGAAATAATCAGTAGAGTTAACAGACAACCCACAGCATGGGATAAAATCTTCTAAATCTATACATCTGACAAAGAACTTTTATCCAAAATCTGCAAGGAACTCAAACAAATCAGCAAGAAAAAAAAATAACCCCATCAAAAAGTGAGCTAAGGACATGAATAGACAGTTCTCAAAAGAAGATACACAAATTGCCAACAAACATGTGAAAAAATGCTCAACTTCACTAATGATCAGGGAAATACAAAGCAAAACCACAATGTGATACCACCTCACACCTGCAAGAATGGCCATAATAAAAAATAAAAAATAATAGATGTTGGCATGGATGTGGTGAAAAGGGAACACTTTTACACTGTTGGTGGGAATGTAAACTAGTACAATCACTGAGGAAAACAGTGGAAATTCCTTAAAGAACTAAAAGTAGTACTATCATTTGATCCAGCAATCCCACTCCTGGGTATCTAACCACAGGAAAAGAAGTCATTATACGAAAAAGGTACCTGCACACACATGTTTATAGCAGCACAATTTACAGTTGCAAAAATATGGAACCAGCCCAAATGCCTACCGTGGAATACTATGCAGCCATAAAAAATGGGATCATGTCTTTTGCGTGAACATGGATGCAGCTGGAGGCTATTATCCTCAGAAAACTAATGCAGGAACAGAAAACCAAATACTGCAGGTTCTCCCTTACAAGTGGGAGCTAAATTATGAGAACTTATGAACACAAAGAAGGAAATGACAGACACTGGGGTCAACTTTAGGGTGGAGGATGGGAGGAAGAAGAAAAGCAGAAAAAATAACTATCAGGTACTGGGCTTAATTCCTGGGTGAATAATATATACAACAAACCCTCATGACATGAGTTTACCTATATAACAAACCTTCACATATACCCCTGAACTTAAAATAGAAGTTAAAATAAAGAAGAAACAATCCACAATTTCATATGGCACCATAAAAAAATCCCAAATAGCCAAAGCAATGCAGAGGAAAAAAAAAAGCTGGAAGCATCACACTACATGACTTTGAAATATACTGCTAAACTACGATAGCCAAAACAACGTGGTATTGGTATAAAACAGACATATAGACCAAGTGAACAGAATAGAGAACCCAGAAATAAATCTTCATATTTACAGCCAACTGGATTTTGACAAAGATCCCATGAACATACGTTGAGGAAAGGACACCTTCTTTAATAAGTGATGCTGGAAGAAATGGATATTCATATGCTGAAGAATGAAACTGGACCCCTGCCCGTCACCATATACAAAAACTGAACCAAAATGGATTAAATATTTAAATGTAAGACTTGAAGGAATAAATTTACTAGAATAAAACATTGGGGAATTTTTTTAGGACATTGGTTTGGGCAAAGATTTCTTGAGTAAGACCTTGAAAGCATAGGTAACTAAAATGAAAACTGATAAATGGGATTACATCAAGCCAGAAAGCTTTTGCACAGCAAAGTAAACAATCAACAAAATGAAGGAATGGGGGAAAGTATTTGTAAACTTTCATCCAACAAGGGATTAATATCAATAATATACAAATAATTAAACTCAATAACAAAAAATCCCATTAAAAAGCAGGCAAGGATGTGATCAGCCATTTCTCAAAAAAGACATACAACAGGCTGAAAAGTTTATGAAAAAATGCTCAATATCACTAATCATTAGGTAAATACAAATAAAGCCCACAATGAGACATTATCTCATCTCAGAATGGCTATTATCAAAAAGAGAAAAAATAGGCCAGGCGCGGTGGCTCACACTTGTAATCCCAGCACCTTGGGAGGCTGAGGTGGGCAGATCACCTGAGGTCAGGAATTTGAGACCATCCTGGCCAACATGGCGAAACCCTGTCTCTACTAAAAATTTTTAAAATTAGCCGGGCACAGTGGCACATGCCTGTGTTCCCAGCTACTTGGGAGGCTGAGTCAGTAGAATTGCTTGAATCTGGGAGGCAGAGGTTGCTGGCAGCCAAGATTACATTACTGCACCCCAGCCTGGGTGACAGAGCAAGACTGTCTCAAAAAAGAGAAAAAATAGGAAATGTTGGCAAGGTTGCACAGAAAGGGAACACAAATACTGTTGGTGCAAATATAAATTAGTACAGATATTATGAAAAACAGTATGGGGATTTGTCAAAAAAACTAAAAATAGAACTACCATTTGATCCAACAATCCACTACTGCGTATTTATCCAAAAGAAAACAAATCAGTATATCAAACAAAGATTTTCACTCCTATATTTACTGTAACATTATTCATAATAGCCAAGATATGGAATCAACCTGCGTGTCCATCAACAAATGAGTGAATAAAGAAAATGTGCTATATCGGCACAATGGAATAGTGTTTAGTCATAAAAAGAATAAATGTCCTTTTATTTGCAGCAACAGGGATGGAACTAGAGATTAATATGTTAAGCAAAATAAGCCAGGCATGGAAAGACAAAGATTGCATGTCCTCACTCATATGTAGGAGCTAAAGTTTATCTCAAGGATACAGAGAGTAGAATGATGATTACCAGAGGCTGGGAAGAGTGGAGAGGGGGAGGATAAAGAGAGGTTGGTAAATGGGTACAAGCATACATTTAGACAGAAGGAATAAGTTCTAGTGTTTGATAGCATAATAATGTAACTATAGTTAACAACAGTTTATTGTATATTTCAAAATCTCTAGAAGAGTTGAAATGTTCCCAACAAATGTTTTAGGTGATGGATATCCTAAATACCCTGATTTGATCATGACACATTGTATGCATGCATCAAAATATCACATGTACCCCATAAATATGTACAATTATTATGGATCAATAAAAATGTAGTCTTTATTACCAAGTAATACTTTTTAAAGGAAAAAGCATTTATGTGTGCAATATCACATAATTTTTCACAAATGAACTCAATTTATTAAAAGGATACCCCAAATACAGTTTAATATCAGCTCATTATCATAATAACTGGGTCTTCTAGGTAGTCATAACTGGAAGCTAGAACGTCTCTTCCCCACACATTTTTTTTGTTCTTTTATTTAATACAACAGTAGTCCTTGCAAGTTAGCTGCTACAGATTGTTAGAATCCCTCTGAATTTCAGATTTGATTACAAATATTATTTGCTAAATACACTGTGCTTGCAATAATTACTTACACTTTTACCTTCAAGAGGCTAATTTTTCAATACTGGTCCCTATTAATAATTTTTGTTGTTGTTGTTTTTCTTTTTCTTTTTTTTTCACCCTTCCAGCTGTTTTGATTGCTACTCTTGCTGCTGCTACTGTGTTGCTATTGCAACACTGCCTTGTTTTCCTGATTGCACACTCATGTGTGACATGACCTTATGTTGGATATAGGTTCCCTGAAACTCCCATGTCCCTGTTTTGTTTCCACAAACGTCTTCAAGGCTAATTCCTTTCCCTCTGAATCACCTGCCCTTTAACATTAGCCTTAATCCTCTTGGTCCTCTAGAACACCATGCTTAGCCATATCCCCACATGGTTCATGAGGATATTGGTCATTTCATTCTTTCTGGTCTTGCTAATAAGTCTGGCTACCCTAGCTCCAATATTAACTTGCCATCTGCTAATAGACCAGCTCACACTATCCCTAATCCTGTCCCGCACTGTATTCCTACAGTATCTCCATCTCAAACATCAAAGGCTTACTGAAATTACAGATAAGCCTCAAAGCCCCGTTTAAGTACTTTAACTTCCTCCTAATCAATACTAATCTTCCTCAATACCCCCAATACAAAAATTGCAATGTGTATTTACCAAGTTCCTAATTTTCTTAGTCCATTATCGAATAATCAACATTGATTATAAGCTTTCAATAATTGATGAAATAATTGTTCTAAAGGAAGAAATTATAAACACATTCTCTATATATTATACATTTTTTATAGTTTTGTGTGAGCCTCAAGTAAAAGAACCATATTGAGTTATACATAAAGGAAATTTTTTTTAAGTGCTACATCAAGCTTGAAGCTGCTAAAACTATTATCACGACAAATAAATGTCATTGTTTTCTTTGACTATTGAATACAAGTCTCTTGCAGGGCTAAAAAAGATCCTCATGGTTTATATTTAGATATTTCATTGTTGTTCAAGGTTCAGTTTTTATTGTAAGCAAAATAGCATACAAGTAAATTTACCAAAGCAAAATGTTTCTTGAAAAATATATGCAGCCCACCATTTATGTATTTTCTAAAAGTTTGTTTGCAACATGATTATTGAGAACTTCATATTTTTTCAAAATTTTAAAATTTATTTTTAATTTTTAAGGATAGATAATAGTTGTGAATATTTATGAGGCACATGTAATATTTTGATACATGCATTCAGTATGAAATCAAATCTGGGTAATTGGAATATCCATCACTTTAAAAATTTATTATTTCTTTGTGTCAGGATTATTCTAAATCTTCTCCTCTAGCTATTTTGAAATAAACAATAAATTATTGTTAACCATAATTACCATATTGTGCTTTTGAACATTAGATGCTATTCTTTCTATCCACAAACCTCTCTTCATCCTATCCCACTACCCTTCCCAGCCTCTAGTAACCACCATTCTACTACCTCCATGAGAACACATTTTTCAGCCTCAATATGTGAATGAGAACATTAAATATTTCTCTTTTTGTGACTGGCTTAATGTGGAAGACATAATGTCTTCCACGTCCACCTATGCTGTTGCAAATGACAGGATTATATTCTCTTTTAAGTCTGGATAATGTTCCATTATATATATATACCACATTTTTTATCCATTTATTTGTTGATGTACACTTAGGTTAATTGTATATTTTGACTATTGTGAATAGTGTTCCAATGAACATGGGAATGCAGTCTATTCAATATACTGATTTCCTTTCTTTTGGATAGATACCCAGTAGTGGAATTGCTGAATCACATGGTAGCTCTATTTTTAGGTTTTTGAGAAACCTCCATACTACTTTCCATAGTGGCTCTACTAACTACATTCCCACCAACAGTATATGAGTGTTCCCTTTTCTCTGCAAACTTGCCAGAATCACTTATTTTTTTTTCTTTTTGGTAACAGCCATTCTAAGATGAGGTGATATCTCATTGTGCATTTGATTTCCATTTTCCTAATGATTAGTGATATTGAGTATTTTTTTCATATACCAGTTGACCCTTTGTATGTCTTCTTGTGAGAGATGTCTATTCAGATCTTTTGCCCATTTTAAAATCAGATTGTGTTTTGGTATTCAGTTGTTTGTGTTCCTTAAACATTCTGGTTCTCGATCCCTTGTCAGATAAATAGTGTGCTAATATTTTCACCCATTCTCTAGGTTTTCTCTTCACTTTGTTGATTCTTTCCTTTTGCTCTGCAAAAGCTTTTTAGCTGAATGTAATCCCATTCATCAATTTTTGCTTTAGTTACCTGTGCTTTTGAGGCCTTACTCAAGAAATCTTTGCCTAGTCCAATGTCCTGGAGTATTTTCCCAATGTTTTCTTCCAGTAATTTTATAGTTTCGATATTACATTTAAGTTTTTAAACCATTTGCTCTGTTTTTTTTATATATGGTGAGAGACAACAGTCTAGTTTCATTCTTCTGCATATGGATATCCAGTTTTCCCAGCACCATTCATTGAGGATAGGTATCCTTTCCACAGTGTACATTCTTGGCACCTTCATCAAAAATGAGTTGGCTGCAAATGCATGGTTGTATTAGTCAGAGTTCTCTAGAGGGACAGAACTAATAGGATGCATGTATATATGAAGCGGAGTTTATTAAGAATATTGACTCACATGATCACAAAGTGAAGTCCCACAATAGACTGTCCTCAAGCTGAGGAGCAAGGAAGCCAGTCCAAGTCCCAAAACCTCAAAAGTAGGGAAGCCAACAGTGCAGCCTTCAGTCTGTGGCCAAAGGCCTGAGAACCCCTGGCAAACCACTGGTCTAAGTCCAAGAGTCCAAAAGCTGAAGAACTTGTAGTCTGACATTTGAGGGCAGAAAGCATCCAGCATGGAAGAAAGATGGAGACTGAAAGACTCAGCAAGTGTGGCTCTTTTCACCTCCTTCTGCCTGCTTTATTCTAGCCACACCCAGAGCTAATTAGATGGTACCAACGCAGATACAGGGTGAGTCTGCCTCTCCCAGTCCACTGACTCAAATGTTAATCTCCTTTGGCAACACCCTACCAGACACACCCAGGAACAATACCTTGCATTCTTCAATCCAGTCAAGTTGACGCTCAATATAAACCATCACAAGCCCACCCCTTGTCAACATGAACACAGGCACATGTCCTGAAATCATGCATAATCTTCAAATAAAGACAATGATAAGATCATAATTACACTGAACATAATACAGCTATTCTTCATACAACTGGAAGCACATTAACCTTTAACCTAAATGCTATTACATAAAGTTAACAACACTTAAATGCTGATATGAAATCAATAAATCTTATATAATAAAGGAAAAAGAAAGGAAATAAATGAAGATATTTTCTTAGTACTAGTGTATACATGCACAGAAATATTCTTAACAAAATAAGGAAGAAATATTTATGACAACTACAGTCCTCCTTTCTGCAGCTGGTCATGTGCTCACAGCTGGTATTGCTGACTACCTTCTTCTAATACCCATTTCATATTCCCTTTACCTTCTGCAAGCACCTCAGTGGGTTGTGGTATTTTACCTGGTGGCGTGACTTAAGCCTTCATTCCTGAAGGGTCTGGGCCACTTGTAGTCCTGCCTGGACTGGGTCGTTGTAGTTTCCCATTGACCTTAATCACAGGGCATGGTAATACTAAGAGATGCCCTGTGGGATCTCCTGTATTCATATATACTCTTCCTTACCTCCATTGTGGAGTAGTAGACTAAAATCATGTGGATAGTCCAGGTCAATCACCCCAGCAAACACTGTAACTTCCTTCTTCGCCTGTTGCCTTAGAGGTAGGAGGAGTCCAAAGTGGCCAGGTGAGAATCTAAACTCCCAGTTTAATGGAATCATTGTTGTGTCTCCTGGTGGCAGCATTTCTCCCTCTGGAACTGAGACCTCTAGGCCAGCAGAATGTATGTTGTGGGAACATGAAGCAAAAATTTTCCTAGTGGGTCACTAGGGGTGATGGTGAGAGGCACCACTTCCACTTCCACCCCTTGATTCCTTGACCCATGAATCCTGGCTATGGGAGAAACAGTACCATATATAATCAACCTGCCACCAAGTAGCAGGGTGATCACCCCAAGGAATGGTGCCATATCAAGGGCTCAATGATGGTCTCTGCTGTAGCAAATTGCACATTCATGGTCACTGTAGCCAGGTCATCCTTGGTGAGTGGAAGTCCATGTGGCTGAGCCCATGCATAACCTCCATGCCTGCCACCATGGCCACTTTGTTCATGGGCCCAATGTGTGATGACAAGGGTGGCTGGAGAAAGAGGTTCAGTGGTGAATGAGACATCCTATCTACTTGATTACTGGAATCCTTCTCTGCTGAGGTCACCCTTTGGTGAATATTTACATGAAATACAAATACCTTCAGTTTTTGACCACTCAGAGAGGTCCATCTACATACCTCTTCCCCCAATATTTTGTCACAAATTTTCCAATCATGCTTCTTCCAAGATTCTGAACATGCAGCCAAACCATTCGGTTCAGCCCACAAATCAGTATATAATTGCAGATCTGGCCATTTCTCCTTACAAGCAAAGTGCACAACCAGGTACACTGCTTGAAGTTCTGCCCACTGGGAAGATTTTCCTTTGAGACTGTCCTTAGGGGATGTCCTAGAAGAGGGTTGTAGTGCTGCAGCTGTCCACTTTTGGGTGGTGCCTGCATATCATGCAGAACCATCTGTAAACCGGGCCCTAATCTTCTCTTCCTCTGTCAGCTGATCATAGGGATCTCCCCAGGAGGCCATTGTTGCAGGCTAGGGGAGAGAAGGCAGGGTGACAGGAGTTGAGACCATGGGCATTTGAGCCACTTTTTCATATAACTTACTTGTGCCTTCAGGGCCTGCTCAAGCCTAATCATGTATCTACCACTTCCATTTAATGATGAAATGCTGCTGTGCCTGCTCTTTATTGGTAGATGGGTTAGAAAGCACTGAGTTCATGATAGGCAGTTCAGTGTGACATCTTGTGAAAGGGAAAAGTGATCAATATCTTTGCAAACAAGATTATGACACAAAGCCAGAGAGTTGATATACCCCTGAGGTAGGACAGTGAAGGTATATTGCTGGCCTTGCCAACTGATGGCAAATTGCTTCTGGTGGGCCTTATGGACAGGAATGGAGAAAAGCTATTTGCCAAATCGATGCTGCATACCAGGTACCAGAGATATGTTAATTTGTTCAAGCAATGAAACCACATCTGGTACAGCAGCTGCAACTGGAGTCACCACTTGGTGAAGTTTACAACAGTCCATTGTCATTCTCCAAGATCGATCTGTCTTCTGCACAGACCAAATAAGAGAGTTGAATGGGGATGTGGTGGGAATCACCACCCCTACATCTTTCAAGTTTTTGGTGATGGCACTAATCTCTGCAATCCTTGCAGGGATGCAATATTGGTTTTGATTTATGATTTTCTAGTTAGAGGCTGCTCTTATGGCTTCCATTTGGCCTTTCCCACCATAATAGTCCTAACCCTACTGGTAAGGGAGCCAATGTGGGGATTCTGCCAGCTGCTAACTGGCAGCTATTTCAATTATGCATTCTGGCACTGGGGAGATGACCACAGGATGAGTCCAGGAACCCACCAGACCCACTGTAAGTTGGATCTGAGCTAAATCTTCATTAATTACCTGACTGCCATAAGCCCCTACTCTAACTGGAGGACCACAGTGGCATTTTTGGTGCCCTAGAATGAATGTCAGCTCAGAGCCAGTGTCCAGTAGTCCCCAAAGGTATGGTCATTCCCCCTTTCCCAATGCACAGTTTCCCTGGTAAATGGCCACAGGTCTCCTTGGGGAAGGATGGGAGAAAGATCAACAGTATAAATTGTCAGTAGTGCAGTGAGGTCCTTTCTCAAGGGAACACAGTCTTCCCTTCATTCAAGGGGTTCTGGGCATGTAAACAGGTTCAAGTCTGGGAATGGATTGAGGGCCCATGATTCTCTATTTTTGTAATTCAAATTAGTCTTTTGTCCACTTCACCTGGAAGTTTTCTGCTTATACAAATAAAGTAAGAATGCAGTAGGCTTTCTATCAATTTTACCTCTAGGAACACCATGATTAGTTAGCCAGTGTCAGAGTTCTACATGAGTCAGACTTTTCTGATTGCTGCTTTGCCTTTGCCGTTCATCATGATAATTATGCCCATCTTGCCTTTGATGGTTGAGTGCTGCCACTTGGCCCCTGCCACTTCAGGATCCAATGATTCCCATTGGGTTTAAGTTTTCCAGTTGAGTGACTGTGGTTCCCACTGTAAGATCTGGCATACAGAGAAGAGCAATCCAGAGGTCTACAAGGATGAAGGTGATGTCCTTACAAATCTATTTCACAAGGTGTTAGTGAAGGATATGTCTCTTGACCCTCCCAGTTGGATGAATAGGTCTAAAGTGACTAATCCACTCTGGCATTCCAATCTCCCTAAGCCTTTGGATCCTTTGCTCTACATTAAAACAAGAGAGATCAGGCATTTACAATTCACTCACAGTGGGCCATCTTTTGATCCATGTTTCAGCTAACCAAGCAAATAAATTATTAGAAGCTTTTAAACTCCCTGAGCTGCAACATTAAATACAGAATCCCCAGTTAGTGTGCCCAAATCAATAAATTCAGCCTGATCCAATTTTATGTTCCTTCCACTATTATCCATTCTCATACCATACGTTTTGTCCAGATTTCTGCTTACATAAATTAGAAAACTCAAGCCATTCTTTTGGAGTATAGCACAGATCCTCATGGGTCACAGTATGATCCTCACCTCTAGGGGCCTGCTGGGACTTGAATCTAGTTATAGGTCTAGAAGCAAACAGGGGTGTTCAGGATGTGTCCTAAGGAGAATCAGCATTTTTTTTTGCCTGGCAACTGCGTCAGGGGGAGCCATCACTGTTACCTCAGGCAGTGCATGATTGATCTCCTCACACAAAGGTGGAAAGGCTGAAAGCAGCTTGGGTGGAGAAGCAGATGTTGCCACCACTGGGGTTGGGGAGATTGCTTCCTCTGGAAAAAAAGACTCATCAGAGTTTACAAGCTCAGTGCCCCCAGCCTCATCAGGGTCCTTCCACACATCCCCATTCCAAGTTGCAGGATCGCATTCTTTTCCAATCAATGCCCTCACCTCAACAGTAGACACCTGGTGAGGCTGGGTGTGCACCTTTCATTGCAGGTCAGCCACTCGCATGATAAGAGCTTGTGTCTGATTTTCAGCAATTTTAGGCTTTTGTCTACAGGAGATAAGACACTCACTCAGGGCAATCTTAGAAGATTTGAGGCTCAGTATTTGCTTCTGCAGCCAGGAGTTAGAATCTCTGAGCTCATTCTTTTCTTTCATCACTTTGTCCAGTGAACTCAGGAGCCACCAACCAACTTCATTATATTCCTTGGTTCTCCACATATGGTTGAAGGTGTTATGTATAGAGTCACTAAACTCCTTACCACTCAAGGGCAGTGAATCAGGAGTATGAAATGCATTTATTTTGCATAACTCTCTAAACAGTTCATGCCAAAGACTATCAGTGTCCTCCATACTATTAGGGGTAGAGTCCTTAGCATTTTGGGGTCTAATCAGATTAAGTGATCAACTCCAGAAACCCCAAAACCAACTAAAGAAATTCTTTCTTAAAATTTCATTCCTCTAGAACCACTCTTGTTACCAAAATCTGTATTAGTCACTGTTCTCTAGAGGGATAAAACTAATAGGATAGATGTATATAAGAAGAGGAGTTTATTAAAGAGTATTGACTCGCACGATCACAAGGTGAAGTCCTACAATAGGCCATCTGCAGGCTGAGGAGCAAGGAACCCAGTCCAAGTACCACAACTTCAAAAGTAGGGAAGCCAACAGTGCAGCCTTCAGTCTGTGGACAAAGGCCCAAGAGCCCCTGGCAAACCACAGTGAGTCCAAGAGTCCAAAGGCCAAAGAACTTGGAGTCTGATGTTCAAGGACAGGAAGCACCCAGTATGGGAGAATGATGAAGGTCAGAAGACACAGCAAGTGCAAGTCTGCTTATTCCACCTTTTCCCCCGTGCTTTTTCTAGCCCTGCTGGCAGCTGATTGGATGATGCCCACCCAGATTGAGGATGGGTCTGCCTACCTCTGTCCACTGACTCAAATGTTAATCTCCTTTGGCAACACCCTCACAGACACACCCGGGAATAATACTTTGCATCCTTCAATCCAGTCGAGTTGACACTCAGTATTAACCATCACAATGGTTTTCTTTTTCAGTTCTCTATTATGATTCACTGGTCTGTCTGTTTCTCTACCAGAATTCATGCTGTTTCAGTTACTATAACTTAGTAGTAAATATTGAAGTCAGATAATATGATGCCTCTAGCTTTGTTCTTTTTGCTCAGGGTTGTTCGGACTATTTGGGATCTTTTGTGGTTTCATAAAAATTTTAGGATTGTTTTTCCATTTCTGTGAAGAATGTCATTGGTATTTTGATAGGAATTGCATTAAATCCGTAGATATCTTTGGGTCATATGGACATTTTAACAATATTAATTTTTCCAATTCATGAACATGAGATGACTTTCCATTTGCTTGTATCTTCAATTTTTTTCATCAATGTTCTATAGTTTTCACTGTAAAGATCCTTCATTTCTTTGGGTAAGTTTATTCCTAGGTATTTTATTTTTTGTAACTATTGTGATAGTGCCAGGAGGCAGACAAATGCTTAGGCAGATAGAGGTGTAGAGGTGTGTCCCAGGTGAAACCCCACCTTCAAGCCAAAACAGCCTGAAGCCTGAAAGACCAGACTGCTGGTTCCAAATGAAAGATGTGACCTGGAGTGAGAACATCTATTGCTATTTGCCTGCCCTTTCTTGATTGGTTCTTTCTGAATAGTGCTTTTTACCCAATCAAATGTTGCCTTCTCCAATAGTATTTGTGGCCTGCCCCTCCCCCATCATGTGCCTATAAAAACCCAACTTAGTCACACTTGGGGAGACAATCCAACTTTGGATGAGAGACCACCTTCCTATCCCCTCTCTGCTGAGAGCTGTTTAGTTGATCAATAAAATTCTCTGCCTTTTTCACCCTTCAATTGTCAGCACAACCTCATTCTTTTTGGACACAGGACAAAAATTTGGGATCCACTGAACACAGATACTCAGAAGGCTGTAAACGCTGTGACCCTCTGCCTCACATGATGGGAAGCAGCGGTGGGGTTGAGCTAGTCCCAGAGCTGCGGGCAGGCTGGAGCAAAGCAAGGGGCTGACAGAGCTGTTAACACATCACCGTCCATTGGGGTGCAGACAGCAGAACTAAAAGTGCTAATTAGCACATTGTAACAACCCTTCTGGGGCTTGAGGATCATGGGCACCCCTGCCAGGGCATCATCACCTTTCCCTGAGCACGACACACCTGGTCCAGCTGCAAGCCCTGCACAAAGTCCACTTCCACGCTGGTGTTTGGAACAGTCGGCCAGGCCCCACACTCACTTGCCCACACATCCCCTCATACCAGGGGCTGAGCACGCAGCCACAGCAACTATGGGCTAAGCCCATGCACAAGCCAGGTGCGGCCTATGTGGGCCAAGTAAGTGGGCCACCTCAGGCAGGTAGTGTGGCTGAGTGAGGTCCAGGCAGGGGTGTCACTGGCCAGAGGTCCCTGGCTGGCAAAGTGACTGAGAAAAATGCCTCCTTTCTGGGGGCTTGTCTGAAATTGTCTGAGGGTAAGTGAATGCAGATTTATGACTCTTCACTTTTTTTCAAGGCTTCTTGCCCTCAGAGTTTTCTGAAAGCAGATGAAGCACTGAATATCTGATTAGCCAGTCAAGAGTGGATGGTGCAGCTACAGAGCACACGACACTGGAGAAGACCCTGTCATTCCTTCCCATGTTACTCTCGGGGGTTGGGAATGTTGGTTCTGTTCCAATCCAGTCTTCCTTGGTATTTCCTTCTTTCTTTTGGGGATGAACAGTGGGGCTGTAATGGCACCCATCTCTTGAGGCTGTTATGACATCTATCTCCTCTTTTATAATGTTAACGGTGTTGTTGCAAACTACAGAGATATTACTGGATGGAATGGGCACTTGGACCAGTCATCAAAAATGTAATTCAGAACAATGCAGTTTCCATCTATTCTTAGAAGCAGGGAGGAGGCAGCGATTAAGAAGTGTTTTATTTTTGTTTTTTTCTTCCTGTTGAAGGAACCCATTTGCATAAGAGCAAGAGGCTTTTTCCCACAGTCACCTTCCCCTCCCTGCACTTAAGCTGTTTATTTTCTTTCTTTTTTTTCACTATGTCAGGAGTTAACACAGTCCTGTGAATACAGAGAGCTTCTCTATGAGAGAGGATTTTTCCTTTTGGGAGGCATCTTACTAGGCCAGGTCCCCAGTTCTCAGGATACCCTTCTCTCCCTTGTTTGAGGAGGACCTAGTTCCACAGATTCACCCTAGCACTCTGCTTATGATAGAGAAGTAATGGAGGAACAGCCCCAACTGCCCCCACTGGTCACTGACTGCAGTTTCGTGGGGGCCAACTGGGACTTAATTTAATGAGTCTATGCACCATTCTGAGGCACATTTTTATCCCAAACTTGATTCCAAGCTTCAGGTTGAAGCCCTAGAAATGAAAACTGGATCTGAGGGATCCAGAGGCAGATGACAATGGAAGTCAAGGGGTACGGTGCAGGTGAGCATGGCTAATTACTGCCCATTAGCACCCCCCTCCCTGATTCATGAATGGAGGTCATGCCCCTACCCATGGCATAGATGAGGTCTAGGGAACTCTAAGGTTACCGACAGCAGGGAGGGTACACCAACGCATAGGTGAGTGCAGATATTCCTACACTCTAGGCCTCCCTGCTACATGGATGAAGGCTGCATTGGCATCCATAAGAAGCATCTGCTAAGGTCACTGTGACTCAGGGATATAAGGACAGAAGAAAAAAAGGGATGCCTTTTTTTCTGTCCCTCACATACTCTGGGTATTTGCTGGGAAGAGAAAGGAATTAAGGAACACTTTTACCCCTATTTCCAGTTGGGTAACCAAAAATCTTCAGTCTGTACTTCTCTCAAATGCATCCTGAATCGCTGGGACTCCTTTGGGAAAAAACAAAAAGCTTTCTTTTTCCTGTTACCTCCTCTCTGTCCTCCCTTTGCAGATGGGTAATCACATATCTGTACCACAGGACACTCCCCTTGGATGCATCCCCCAAACTGGGAAAAGTTTAATTTCCCCCAACCTTAAACTGCTTGGCTTAAAATTAAACTGGGAAGAAATTACAAATCTAATTGAGCAAATCACTTGAGGAGAAACAACTTTTACAGTATACAAATAATTTCTTTGTCTGCTCTCCCTTCACAGGACTCCAGGGTCAATAGAGCTCTATAGCTTGGGGGAAAACCAAGAAGCTAGCATGGGTAAAAAATTTTAACAACCAGGCTTCTGTCCTCTCTCTCTGTGTGTAAACCATTTGAATTAATGGTAAAAACCACTGTTTATATCCTCTGTAAAGTTTTGATTAACGGAAAAAATAATTTGAATGGCTAGTCCTAAGATGTAGTGAATCTGGTGTGCTTTGTGTGTCTTTCTGTATGGTTCTGTCATAAGGGGGATTACCTTAAATTAGAACATAGGCCTAGGACCCCATAAGCCCACTGTTTGAGCCAGACCAGCAAACTGGTCAGTTACAAACTTTGCTACAGGTCTCTGAAGAAAAGAAAACTGGATGAGGTCTCCATCTTGTTTTATGTCCTTGGGAGCCTGACCTTGTAACCATGTGGCAGTACTTTCTTTTGGTCTCTGCCATTTTACAGTGGTGGCCTGGGTTCAGTCCTGGCTTAGGGAATGAGTACTTCCTGGTTAATATATGTGTAAATTTTATGATTTGTTGATTCTTTTCCCTTCCATGAACAACTTCTAGCTTCCTTTCTTAAATATTCCTTTCTCTGAGCTACCTTTGAAGATTCTAGATTTTGTAATAACTGCTTACCACTGCTTTGAAAATATCTTGTACACTCATGGTTAAGTCATAGCCTTAGTTGAGGCTTGTTGGTTTCACCTGTGAGGTTACTTTTGGTAAAGTTCAAAAGCCAGAAATATTGGCCACTTGGCATGGCTAAAGTTGGGTAATAATGGATTTAAAAGGATTTTTTAAAAGAGCATTCTGATTAAAAGTCAGCTTAATTAAAATTGGATATCCAAGTTATAGGTATATTTAAAAGGCCTTTATGTCATTTATCTTCTTGGATATTGTTTTACTGGAAAAAAATGTTTTTTTTCTTCTCAACTAAAGTATTTTTCTCCATTTGTTTTGCCACTCTTAATGTGTGCATGAGAGGCCCTAAGATAACTTCTGATAGCCTGGGACTGCTTGGGCAAAACAGAGAAGGTGCCATGGACCCCATTTTGGAACCCCAAGAATTAAGATATATCCCTCTCAAATCTTTTTTTGTCTTCCAGCTATACCTGCTTAGTAGGCCTGCTTCTTGAAGGGCTCCACCCTGAGGGAAGTAATCCAATTAGGAGGTTGGTAAATGAAAAAGCTTACAAATCACCGAATCTTCTTCTGTTTGTTATATGTGTTATGTGTGTAATTTTATATTAAAAAAAGAGCTCCAGTTGATTGGCTTGAAGAAAAAAGAAGCCCTTAGACCAAGTATTTTTAAAGAAAAGATAAAAGCTGTAATGACTTTTATTTCATGTCACTTTAATCTTTGAGAAATAAAAAGTTTTAAAGATTATTGGTAAAATACAAATGTCTTCAAAATGTAAATATGTGGTCTAAGTTATGCAGGTCAGATTGTAAGTTTGCTAAATGGTTCAAGGTCATAAACTGATTTTTTGGCTTTTGAAAATCATTTGACTTGTCTGCTTTACAGTTTTGTAAGGCATAGGGACATATGGAACACACCTAAGTATGTTGGAAAGAGTCAGACCTTATCTGCACCTAGTACATAATAAAAATAACTTACCAAGTTTTACATTAAGATTAAAAATTGCTAACAGTCACCATCATAACACGTAATTGAGCCTACTCAAAACAGATTTACATGCAAAGGGCTTAAAGAATGTAAAATGTGTTTTTAGTAAACATTATAAGAAGGCATGGGAATGTAAGTTTTTGCCTAGTTTAAAGGGTTAGAGGAATGTTTTAAATTAGATAAAATAAAACTAAAGGTTTAAACAAGTTGTGGAATGTTTACAAAACTTAATCTTGTAAAAGAAATTCTGGCATAAACATATTGGCTAAATTCACAAGGGTATTATCTGGTTTTTCCATTAATTGAATATTGAAATAAAAGCATGACAAGGTTTTCTTAAGGCACTTATCTGCTCTTTACAAAAATTTGTAAGGGGACTATGAGAATCCCACCTTATGGTCAAACTGATTAAGATTGGATGGATTTGTTTATAAGGTTTCATTAAAAAATAAAATATTGGCATTGATATTAGTAGTGGACTAATACAAGGGTGAAATTTGCTCTCTCTCAAACAAGATTTTCATGTAATATTAGAGGATAATGAAAGACTTTTATTTGCCTTGCAAATAAACTACCAAAAAAAGAAGGGAAAGACAAGAGACAGATTGTTTCGAAAGCTATGTCTTCCCTTTTAATGAGTGAAGGATTTTGCCTTTTTAAAAAAAATTTAGTCATCATTTTGGCTAAATACATGACTTATGATAACCTGAAATTCTATTTCATAGTATTAAATGTTTTAAATCTTTAGCTTCCTGAAATCAAACTTCAGCTTCGAGGTTGTTTTTCTGATCCCTAAATTTCGAATGCTACAGAGGGGCCCTGGGCATCCAAGAGAGAGGTAAACAGGATTATTTGACATGTTTAGTTACATGGGATTGCCAAAACAAAAATAATGTTTAACTTTCTTTGGGTTATATTTTAGTGAATAATACTAATATGTTTCCAAAATTGTATGAGATTTCTAAAATTCTAATGTCTGAGTATGTTAAGTTATTGTAAACCACAGAAATAACCAAATTTCTCTGTCAATCATGTTTTTGACTGTGACTGTTTGAAGACATTTTGTAATTCACAGACAATGGTTGTCTTGTTTTGATTCTTTTCAAAAGCTGGCTTATAATCAGCTATAGGAATTTGACAGGTGCTCTCAAATGCTGATTGTTTGTTTTTCAGTCAGAAAAACATTTTATTTTGAGCTATTTACAGCTTTTAACAATTGAGGAAGGTATACTCCTGTGAACAAAATTTGGAGCATATTTGTTTCTCTCTTCTTGGTTTCTCCAGAATTTGGAAACTATTTGTGAGTTTTCTTAACTTATGGCAATATAGTTATTTGCAAAAGTGCAGTAAGAATCCATTTTCTTTTGCAACAGGATGCAGTTGGAGAAACCACTTGTTTTACCAAGGCTTTGACTAGAAGGAAGTGCTTCCCTTTAAGGAATTAAGTTTGACTTGCAGAGCCAACAAAAACCGATTGGGAAAACTGGCCTCATATCTTGTCTACACAGTCTCCTACAGGGTTCCTAACCTGTGGTGAGTAAAGAATGTCACATTCTAATAGGGCCAGGAGCCTAAGTTATCTTGGGTCCTCAGGAAGAGAGAAATTTGTCCAACTCATAGGTATTTGAGGGTACAAACCCATGGCTGGGCTCAGCTTCAAAAACTTTTATCTGAGTTTTCTTATGGAACAGTGTTCCATCAAAGCCAATTTTAAAAAGCCCATGTGAAAATAATTATTCTTGCTTTACTTTATGCAAATAATCAGACAAAGTATAAGACTAAAGTTTATTTTGCAAACAACTCAGTCCTATCATGATTTAGTTTTAACAAAAATAAGGACTGGAGAGAGAAAAAATATGTCTCAAAAACTTATCACACACTTGTCATTAAACTCCAGTCTCATTAGTTGTTTTTAAGTTTTTGCCTACATTTTAGACTAACCCTGATTATTCCTGTGAACCAACCAGTGATCTTCAGCTGCAGTTCAGAAGAAACAAAAAGGATGGATAATGTGAAAATCTGGACCAATATTCTAGTTCTGGGCAATCCTGCAAATCCTGCCAGGTGCTAGGAGTAAATAGGGTACCCATAACCTGATGGTTTCTTTTTTGACCAAAAAAATAAGACCAAAGATGACCAAAGCCAAACTTCATGCACCAAAATCTTAGCAGGCATAACTATAGCCACCAGTTATCTGGCCATGTCAGCAGTCTCAGGATTTTTAAGCTGTTCTTACCTCCTTGTTTCATTTTGATTCGTGTCATCTAATAACACAATTTACCTCTTCTTACCTTCAGGCTGTCAAACTCCAAATGGTCATGCAACTGGAGACTTGGACATTGGCTCCCTTCTACTGGGGACCCTTATATAGGCCTCTGAGAGAGATCTGACTGCCATCTTCCCAAAACAGTGCCCCCTGTTAGCAGGAAGCAGTTAAGATTGGTCATCGTTCCTATCCTAATGACAGTTAGATGTACCTCTTCAGAGGAAGAAATTGATAGCAGCGTGAGGCAGACGAATGCCTAGGCAGATAGGGGAGGGTCCCTGGTGAAACCCCACCTTCAAGCCAAAACAGGCTGAAGCCTGAAAGACCGGACTGCTGGTTCTGGATGAAACCTGCAATCCGGAGTTAGAACTTCTGTTCCTGTTTGCCTGTTCTTTCCCGATTGGTTCTTTCTGAATAATGCTTTGTAACCAATTGTATGTTTTCCTTTTCCAATACTATGAACCTTTTCATAGTATCCAAATGAATCTTTTCCAGTACTACTTACAGCCTACCCCTCTCCCGTCCTGTGCCTATAAAAACCCCAGATTCAGTCACAGTGCGGGAGATAACCCAATTTCAGGTGAGAGACCACCTTCCCATCCCCTCTGCACTGACAGCTGTTTTGTTACTCAGTAAGATTCTCCACCCTCATCACCCTTCAATTGTCAGCATAACCTCATTCTTCTTGGATGCGGGATAAGAACTCGGAACCCACCGAACGTGGGTACTGAGAAGGCTGTAAACACTGTGGCCCTCTGTCCCTCATGACGGGAAGCAGCAGCAGGACTGAGCCAGCCTTAGAACGATGAGCCAGAGTGGGGCAAGGGACTGACAGAGCTATTAACACATCACCATCCATCAGGCTGTGGATGGTGGAACTAAAAGAGCTACTTAGCACATTGTAACACCCCTTCTGGGGTTTGGGGGTCATGGACATCGCTGGCTGGGCACCACTGTGTTCCCCGTGGGGCGACACGTCTGGTCCAGCTGAAAGCCTTGCATGGAGCCTGGCTTTATGCTGGCACTTGGAACACTCATCCGGACCCCACACTCACTTGCCCACACAACCCCTCCTACCAGGGTGTGAGCATGCATCCATGGCAGTCGTGTCCTGAGCCAGTGTGCCAGCCAGACGCAACCTGGGTGGGCCGAGTTGGCAGGCCACTGCCTGTGGCAGGTAGCATGGCCAAGCAATGCCCAGGCAGGGGTGTCGCCAGCCAGAGGTCCTTGGCTGGCAAAGTGACCAAGAAGTATCTGCATCAATTTTAAATGGTGTTGCTTTCTTGATTTATTTTTCAGATTGTTCACTGTTGACATATAGAAATACTACTGATTATTGTATGTCCATTTTGTATCCTGCAACTTTACTAAATTTGATTTTCTATTCTAATAGTTTTTTGGTGGTGTCTTTAGTATTTTCTAAATATAAAATCATATCATCTACCATCAAGGACAATTTGACTACTTTTTTCCTATTTGGATGTCCTTTCTTTTTTCTTTTTTCAAGATAATAATGCTATATGTTTGCTTCTATCTGACAAAAGAGAATTTCACTACAGTGTGACTAAAGCAATACTAATACCATTGTTTCATCTTCATGAAGCCTCCATTTATATACTTTTTTCATAGCAGCATACATTTCAGGTTAAGATTTAGGTGACAGAAATATATTTCCCCCTGCTAAAATACTGGTGGTAGTTAAGGTCAGGGAAGGCAAGGTGGCAATCAGGTGATCCTTGATTCCACAAGGTAACACCTCTCCATATATGCAGAACAGAACTAATCCTATAGATCAAGCATTTCCCAGGAGTTAGAAATTATGACTCTGACAAAGATAGATCATAAATCCCTTTTTCATTTTGTCAATATTTTTTTAAATATTCAAAAAATCAAGTTGAAGTTTCAACTCTAGGCAGTCCAACTTTGGAAATAGATAGATAGATAGATAGATAGATAGATAGATAGATAGATAGATAGATGAGAAAAGTCAAGTAACTATCATTTCCTCTATCTGTATGCTTCTAGGTCCTACTTGATGTTAAAAGCCCAACTCAACTGCTAACTTCAATCAAATTGTAAGAGAAAGAATTGTACCTGTCTTCTGTGGAATATAGTAGGTAAATATTCAATTAATTAATCAGTCTCCTTCATAAAAATCTCTGGTATCTATCTAAAATGAGTTCATCTTTCTCTAAATTTTCATTGCATTTTGCCTATATCCTCTTCTGATTTAATGCTTTCCATGTGGTATGTTAGTTATTTATGTGCATGGCATAGGGCCCTCATATATAATTTCTTTGAGGAGAGGGTTTATGTATGATTTGTTTTCTCATACACCAATCAATCAATCAATATTTGTTAGAATAAACATCTGAAAGATATAAGCAAGTCAAGTTTTGTTTTGTCTTTAAATTCATATAGATAATTGAAACATGAGAATTTTCTACCCATGTAAGCACTCTTTTCATAGTACAGACTAGACCATTATTACAAAAGTTTTTAAAATTACATTCTACTTCCTGAAGACAAATGTATTCTAAAGTAGCAATTTGACTCCCCAGAGATGTTTTGGTAAACAGTTTATCAAGTTTTCTCTAAGAACTATAGCATTTATGTGTCTTCTTTTACTTTGCAGTTATAGAAATGACACCTCTAAGAATGAAAATAAATCGCTTATAGTTTTAAAGAGAAATGGAAAGAAATAAGAATTTTTCTCAGCCAGTATATACATGACATGGACCTTATTGCCTGTTTGCTATATGTTGCATTAAATATAAAGTCAGAAAATTACAGAAGGAAATAATTCATTGTTTGGGGACCACTCACAGAGAAACCAGACTCTAAATATTGGAACCATAACAGAACATGACACAGGAAATCAGAAACAAAATGTAATATAAAAATGACAATTCTATTTGTTCTTTCTTAATATAAAAACATCAAGGATGTTTTATCCAGATAAAACTTTAAGAGCAAAGAAATGCTATGAGTGTTAGGGCATACAAAAGTCATACTTTGTCATGTCATATTATGTACTAATCACCATCAAGAGTTTCTAATTCCTTTTTTAGCTCCTCTATCTCAAACTCCCAAAGTTAGCTCTTTGCCTTCTCACTGAGGCAAACAATTATCTCTACTGGCAAACTGATAGGAACAAAACATGTAATACAAAGAACAATGTTTATGATAAGAAAATATGTTATTAAAATAAATTACCATGTGATGCACATTTTTTAAGTGTAGAAAATTTATTCATCTTGTTCTCACTCTAGGTGGTTCAGAAGTTCATTGTCCAATTTGTGAATAATCCAGAAAGTTCCTCCCTCATTATTATTATGTGGGGGCCCATTTATCAGAAAGAAAAAAAAGAGAAATCGTGACAGTGAGATGAGAAAGTAATTCCACTTTTTGTTTGCCGCCAATTTGTTAAATATTGTCGGGAGGGGAAATTGAATTTGTGATTAAATTAGTAATCTTCAGTGGTGTTTCTTTTTTCTTTTTTTTTAACTTTTATTTTAGGTTCAGTTGTACATGTGCAACCTCACCAGCATCTGTCATTTTTTGGCATTTTTTTTTTTTTTTTTTTGAGACGGAGTCTCGCTCTGTTGCCCAGGCTGGAGTGCAATGGCGTGATCTCGGCTCACTGCAAGCTCCGCCTCCCGGGCTCATGCCATTCTCCTGCCTCAGCCTCCCGAGTAGCTGGGACTACAGTTGCCCGCCACGACGCCCGACTAATTTTTTGTATTTTTTAGTAGAGACGGGGTTTCACCGTGTTAGCCAGGATGGTCTCGATCTCCTGACCTTGTGATCCGCCCGCCTCGGCCTCCCAAAGTGCTGGGATTACAGGCGTGAGCCACCACGCCCGGCCTTGACTTTTTAATAATAGCCATTCTGACTGGTATAAGATGATATCTCAAGGGAACACTTATATCCTGCTTGTAGGAATGGAAATTAGCTCAGCCATTGTGGAGAGTAGTTTGGTAATTTCTCAGAGAACTTCAGAATTACCATTTGACCCAGTAAATCCCAAAGGAATATAACTCATTCTACTATAAAGACACACGCATGTGTATGTTCATCACAGCATTATTCACAATAGCAGAGACATGAAATCAATATACATACCCATCGGCGGTAGACTGGATAAATATTTCATTTTATTTGGCATTAAGAAAAATGTTCCAAATCAGACATAGCAATTTGGAGGAGTAAGAACTGAGGAAATTGAAAGCCAGACAACCTATCCCCAATCCTCTATTCTTACCTCTTGTCTAGCCCCACCACCTTTACTCTCAGGAGGTTGCACAAAGCACACTCCTGTACACAAACTGAGAAATAGAGCATGACAAATATCATCTATGCACTTTAGAATTGTGGGTTACCATAGCAGTGAAGCACTTCAGGTAAATTGCTATAGTGCGTTTGGAATTGAAATCCTAACTTAAAGGAACTAAGACTGTTTCTCTCAGATTAAAAAAAAAAAAAGCTTACCAATAAATATATTGCTGCAGGGCTTAGCTTTAAGTGAAAGTTTTTAGATTGTCTTCCATGAAAACAAGAACGGACAGGAAAAGCTTTAAACTTACAAACAATCCTACAAAGAGATCTTCAAGCATTGTTAGTAGAAGAAAATCTAAAACTGCCAAGAAAGCAACTTTATGACCATAATCCCTGACTGGCTGAGAAATCCTGCAATGTTTTCATCAAAGATAACACATTTTCTCATATGTTCTGTGAACCGTCTTGCTCTGGTAATTATCTGCTGCTGAGTAAGTCTTTTGCATTTTATTCAAGGATATACCCATAAAACCCAACCAAGATGACTAAAACAGATGATCTTCTCATCAGTATGCTCTGAAAGCAATACATAACAAATTCCATTTACCCTCTAATATTTGTCCTAGGGAGAGGACACCTAAATCTAGAAATGACTAGGGCATCTGTGAAGTCAAACGATGTTTGTAGAATAGACAGCCAATTTTTCCGACTAACATACATTAGAATTTGATTTATCTGGTTTATTGTTAAAAAGAGTCTCTCTAGTTAGGTGGCATTATCCTGGACAATAAATATAGCGATAGTATGACTCACTTCAAGACTTTCAGGGTTTTCTTTTTAATCATCAAAAAATTAAATTATTTAAAGAGCTTATTTTATTTTATTCTAGGACATTAAAATTAGGAAGGATCATAAGGACTATAACCTAACCAGAAAAACTGATGAGCCAAAAATTTTATTCTCAACTATCCAAGGTAACAATTTACTGAACTTCATTATAATCACCTCTCTAGATGAGTCACTGGTGAATTTATTAATAGCTAAATTAAAAACTATTATGATTCAATTCTATTCAAAACATTTCTTAAGTGCGTCTTATATGTATGCTGTAATATACTAAGCAGGTAACTTTTATGTACTGGACATGGTACAGGCTCTACTACCTGATAATGTGAAGTTTTGCTGGGGATATATTACTACCTTCCTCCTACCTTTTTTCTTTTTTTCTTTCCTCTTTCCCTGTATCCACTGCCATCCTCTTTCTTTCTTCTGGCTTTCACCCACACATTCAAGTTTAAAAATGTGGTTAAAAACGTATTGGTTGGCCCTGATAAAGGTTAAGGATGCAAAACAAAGAACGAAAATTGCCCTTAATTTAGGGGTACCCATGCCCTAATCTTTTCAACTTGTAAACATATTACCTTACATGAAAAAAGATAGTTGGCAAAGGTAATGAGATACTTGAATAGGCTACTATTTTTAAAAGAAGTGATAGAAGAACATCAAGCTTGGAAGGACTAATATATGCAAAGGCACAGAGTCTTTAAAAGTACTCCTATGTCTTTGATATAATATTTAAAACAATATAAATTTCAAAGTCAAACTTACTTTATTCTCTATTTGACTTCATACCAAGATATAACCGAAATTCTTTTTTTTTGAGATGGAGTTTCGCTCTTGTTGTCCAGGCTGGAATGCAATAGCGCGATCTTGGCTACTGCAACCTCCGCCTCCCGAGGTCAAGCAGTTCTCCTGCCTCAGCCTCCTGAGTAGCTGGGATTACAGGCATGTGCCACCACGCCTGGCTAAGTTTGTATTTTTAGTAGAGACAGGGTTAGTCCATGTTGGTCAGGCTGGTCTCGAACTACCATCCTCAGGTGATCTGCCTGCCTTGGCCTCCAAAAATTTTGGGATTACAGGCATGAGCCACTGCTCCCAGCCAAGAAATTCTTATGTATTATTCTGTTTGATTTCAATTCACATACAAACATACATTTATTTACAAAGATGGGATTATACTATGCTCATTGTTGGGGTACTTTATTTTCACCTTAAAATTATGTATTAGATATATTTGATATAATCATATATCTTTATAACTATATAATATTCCATTCTATGCATATGCCATAATTTATTCAATCCCATATTTATGGGTATGTTTTGCTTTTACAACTAAGGCTGCAATATTTCTTTTCTTTTTTCTTTTTTTTTTTTTGAGACGGAGTCTTACTGTCTCACCCATGCTGGAGTGCAATGGTGTGATCTCGGCTCACTGCAACCTCTGCATCCCTGGTTCAAGCGATTCTCCTGCCTCAGCCTCCCGAATAACTGGGATTACAGGTGCCCGCCACCATGCCCAGCTAACTTTTGTAGTTTTAGTAGAGACAGGGTTTCACCAGGTTAGCCAGCGTGGTCTCAAACCCCTGACCTCAGGTGATCCACCTGCTTTGGCCTCCCAAAGTGCTGGGATTACAGGCCTGAGCCACTGCACCTGACCAGGCTGCAATATTTCTTATACACATATCTTTGTTTATGAAACTGGCTTATTGAATACACTGAACTCATTGAATAAAAACAAGGATATTGTTTTGTTATTATCTTTCTACTACCTTTAACAGTCGTTCTCAAAATATGGTCTCTGGACTATCAACATCAACATCAATATCACCTGGAAACATAGAAATGCAAGTTCTCAGACCTCACAGGCCGTCCTCGCAGACCTACTGAATCAGAAACTCGGGGAGTGGGACCAGGAGTCTGTGTTTTAACAAGCCCTCCAAGTGATTCTGATGCATATTAAAGTTTGATCATCACTGGCCAACACTCCTCCCATTCCTACTCCTCAAGGACGTTTCAGGCAAATCCCTTAGCTTTCTCATCTCATTCAATTTCACTACTTGCTTTCAGGCATTAAAATATGTCATAGATAAATTGAATAGAAATTTCAATTTCACAATCAATTCAAGACTAGAACCATGACTTTCAAGTAGGGAAGGGGGAGACTATCTATTTTTTTGCTTTTCTTTCTTATTCTCATCTTACTCTGCTACTGTTGGATCTCTCTTCTCTCAATAACTAAAACCTAAAAAAAGAGTTGGAAAAAAACAGAAACCACTTGTTAGGTGATTTGTGCTGTTGTAATCCAGCAATCAGGTTCTTTAATGAGGCAGCCACCAAATATGGATTGTTTGAAAGACCTTCACAGGTATCTCTAATTTGCACAGTTCCAAGACAGGAGTAGTGTACTCACATGACCTCTTACAATTCTTCACCCCATCATTCTCCATCTTCTGGCTCTATAGCCACAGCTCTTGGCAGTAGTGCACTGCACAGCCTCTTATTGTTAGAATCCTCTTACCCCCAAAACTGATTGTTTTAACTGATATTAGGTTGAAATGACTCAAACTGAATTACCTTCCACAGCAATCGGTTAATTGACAGCAAATGCATGCATCTATGACATGCTAATTGTTGGGAGTACAGACTATTCCTCTGCTATCTTTTCTCTTTGCCAGTCTCTAGGGTTTAAAAAGTCCTGATAAAAATTAATCCTTTCCCTATCTGAAATCAAAGCGAACTGACATACATGTAGAAGTGAAAAAGATGAAGATGGAGATTAAGTATTAGTATTATTATGAATGAAAGCTTGTTTGAAGGAAATAGCTTAGAGCTGTGCCAGTAGTACTTGCCAATGCATCAAGCCCAAATTAAACAGAACTCTTACCTAGTCATAGGCATTGCTGGCAAACTGCGGTACTCACCCCCACGGAGCAGGCTGCTTAGTCCTTGGCAGAAGAGCAAATGCTAAGGCATGCATCTTATGGGCAGGCTGGTTCCCAAAGAATGGAGAAAGAGTAGTTAGTGTAGTCAGAAACTTTGCGCAGGCTCATCAGATAAATTCTCCTCTTTCGAAATAAAGAAATGAGAGAAATGAAGAGAGAAGCAAAACGTTATCTAGTTCAGCTTTGTCTTACTATACATGCAATATGAACAACAAGTGCTAGTCACATGTACAATTTTAAATTGTCTAGTAACCACATTAAAAAGGAAAAAGAAACAAGTAAAATTAACTTTAGTAATATATTTTTATTTAACCCAGTATCCCAAAATATTACTATTTCATAGAATAATCAGTATACAAATATTAATGATGTCTAATACTCTTGTTTTGTACTAAGTCTTCAAAATTTGATGTGCATTTGACATTTTCAGCACATTTCTTTAGGACTGGCCACATTTTAAAACACTCATGAGAGGTACAAGTCACTGGCTACCATATTGGACCATGAAGATCTAGTTTAATGCTTCCTACCTTGAAACATAAGGAGAAAGGATTGTATTTTTTCATTACAATCAGCCAGATTCCATAATTCAGAATTCCCCCAGCATAAATGAAACAATTGTTTCTATTATGACACCTTTCACACTGAGCTCCAAACACCACAATTCAAGAGATTCTAATTCTCTAATTTATTTTTGTAGGTCTATCTTAAATATAAGCCTACAAATTTTTGCAACTCAGCAAGCATCCTGCTGAGAAGTATGATCTTGTTCTCCTATAATATTTACTGTCACTCCTATTACAAGTAAATCTTTTTGAGCCCCCTTTCTTGGATGAGAGAGAAAACCCATCTACAGCAAGAGACAGAGGAACAATTTATGTTTTCAAGCTCTGTTGATGAGTGTGTGTGTTGGGGCAAAAATGATGCATCTTGAAGTAATTATTATCAATTTTCTTCAAATGTTCAGCTTTATACAATTCCAAACAACCAGAAAAACGTTCATTGAACATTTTGTACTATATCCTTGAAAATATATCTGAAGAATACATTTGTGAATGTGAAATTGCTGAATCAAAGGAAATGTATTTCTTAAAATAGTTTTTATAATTTTATAGATGCTGTTAATTGGTCATTGTAAAGCCATCCTCAACCTACTTCTCCTTTGTCACCTCCCCCTAGAGCAACAGGAAATCAAATTCTTGCTTTCCCAGTCTCCTTTAAATCTAGGAATGGCCATAGGACTTTATCTGACCCTTGAAACATGAGCCAAAGTCTTTTGAGGGGAAATGTCTAGAGATCTCCTTCTTTTTCTAAAAGCTGGCATAGCCCTTCTCCCTTTCTCCTTTTCTTCGTTTTTGGCAACAGAGAAAAATGTGTGAATCAACAAAATGTGTGAATCAGCTGTTTGGAGCCCATGGGGTGACATGCATGAGGGGCAGGCTAATGAAATCACAGAAGAGGTGGTGCTGGTTATCATCAACCTGCTGAACCAGCAATTAACTTCATATTGTCTGAAGTATTTTTAAAAAACCCTTATTTATTCAAGCCACATCGTCAAATTTTCTGTTACTTGCAGCCAAAACATTCCTAAGTGATTAGTCTGTTGACAAAAGCCTCTCCAACAAATTGTACCAATCCAATCGTTTTCAAACAAACAGTATACAAGAGTGAATTTTTGCCCAGTATATCCCTGCCAATACAGGCATTAAGAGTTTTAGTTTCTGCAATCTAATAGGTGAAAAATGGTATCTCATATTATTTCAATCTCCAAGAACAGAGATTTATATTTTTGTTAGGGCCACTTCACCTGAAGAAAAATATTTCTGTCTACATATTGTATTTTAAAAGTGATAGTCAGCTCCCAAAATATATCGTTAGTTTAAAAACAACAACAACAAAAAACTTGAAAGACTTTAAATTATGATGATATGTATTTAGAAGCTGTAATAATATTTATAGCCTAATAATTAACATTCTTCCTATTATATATCTTATACAATAGATATAATATGTATATATACGAAAGAAACCCATTTTAACACAAATATTATATATACTACTTGCCTCAGACAATAGGAAAACATGTGACATACAGTCAATGAATAAACTTTGCCTATGAAATCATCTAAAATTTCCAAAGAATTTAGAACCTTACATCCCTTGAGGATGTCCCTTCTCTTGATCTTGCTCAAATAGTATTATTTTGTGCACCACAGCTACTATTGCCAAAATGTTAAACTCTTACAGGCTAAAAGTGGAACATTTTCTTGTTGCAAAGCAAATTCATTTTACATAATTGAATTTTAAGGAAAAAATTGTTTTTTTATTCTGAGAATCCTTTATCTCACTTTTTTCCATTTGTTCTATTATATATACGAGCTGAAATATATTCAAAGAGATTAAAATTGGTTTATACTCTATAAGGTTAGAAATGAAATTTTTATACAATTAGTTATCATACATATTCAATTTACTGAAAACTTCATATATAAAGAGTCAGCATTTATGGAAAATCTGGTTTTTAGCATATGCAATAAATGTGCATGATTATCTATTAAGGGTATTTACTATTTTCTTGGAATTTTACACATTATTTTACATTAACAAAATATTGAGACACTTGAGATGCCTGGAATATGATTACTTTGCATGCATAATAAAGTTTTCTTAGTATTATCATAATTATCACAATCAGAGCCTTATCCTAGCTGATTATGATGAGCATGCAATCAGTAACAAAAATGTAGAAGTTTCCTGCTATACCAACAAATATTGAACATAGATAATAAGTAGTAGTTTCACTGGAATATTTCCAGAGGAAGCCACCTATTTGAGCCCCTCCTGAATGGGCCTTTGTTACTTCAGAACTTTCCTTGACTCTTGTCTTCCAGGTTATTTCTACCTTGAAAAAAGAGGGTCCTGATAGGTACCTCAGATTACTGAATGATGCATGTTCTCTTTTCTTCTTTCTCTAAGTCCTATTGCTTAGGGACTGGCCTGTCCCCATTTTCCCCTTCTAGCTTTGAAACCACCTATCCTGGGTTGGGGATCTTTCCAATATTATGCTTCTAAAACCATCACGGTGTAGAAACTTGATCCCCAAAGTTCTACCCCATTTTGACACTTCTCTGGAATGTTTATTATTTGCCAGAAAATGATCTAAAATCGACACATACCTTTAAATCAAATAACTGATGATTAGCTCCTTCACTGGGATTACTGCTTCTGCCCTATTGGGTTCTACATTCTGTTAATTCTCCATTCTTTCTTTTTTAGCCATTCTTTACCTGAATTAAATGTAAAAAGCAGTATAATATACTAGACAAGAGTTCCTGAATTTAAATTCTGACATGAACGTTTACTATCTGTGCCTATGGGGAAATTTCTTAAACAAGTGGTAACTGTTTCCTTATCTGTAAAATGAGGATGATGACAGCATCTACTTTATAGTGTTATTTGAAGAATGAGTTAATAACTGTAAAATGAGTTAATAACTGTAAAACTCATAGAAAATAATCTGGAATGTAGACAGTGCTCAATAATATTACATATCAATAATTTAATATAACATGAAGCCACTTAAGACAAACCTAGGATATGAAAGTCATAAAAATTATTTTTACTACAGGATACCCTGGGACTGCCTATACTTAGGAAAATAAGGAAGGAAAAAAGAGATTCCCAATGTATTTAACAGTGGCAAGAAAGGTAAAAAATGAGACAAGAAGCAGTAAGTTGAAATTCACCTATTGAAATTGTTGTTCTGCAGCTTAAATATTGAAAATTTCTCATAGAACAGTAGAGCCAAAATTAAGCCAAAAGGCTGGCTGAAAAATTACTGGATAAGAATAAATGTTACATTTATGCCCAGGCCATTCTAAAACTAAATACAGATTAAGCAGCAAACACCTGAGTGAGAAGGATTATGCTAAGACAGTATAAGGAAAAAGAATTGTTGGCCGGGCGCAGTGGCTCATGCCTATAATCCCAGCACTTTGGGAGGTCGAGGCGGGTGGATTACGAGGCCAGGAGATCGAAACCATCCTGCTAACACAGTGAAACCCCATCTCTACTAAAAATACAAAAAATTAGCTGGGCATGGTGACACATGCCTGTATTCCCAGCTACTCGGGAGGCTGAGGCAGGAGAATCGCTTGAACCTGGAGGTGGAGGTTGCCGTGAGCTGAGATCACACCACTGCACTCTAGCCTGGGCAACAGAGCAAGACTCTGTCTCAAAAAAAAAAAAAAAAAAAAAAAAAGGAATTGTCAAATGCCTTAAGTCAAATAAAACAAATAGAAAAAGAAGGGAGGATGGTCAGCTGAATTCAGGTCTGAGTACCACGTTGTGGGTAAACATATGTAAGTTCTTTATCAGACTGCAAAAATCATTGTATGGGATTACGATTAATTTACTGATAAGGTGCTGGCAAAGCAATGCTGTAATGAACTAAAATATGATGCATAGTAAGCTTTCAGACAAAAAGCTTATTCTTACTAAACTTCTCATTAATTAAAAGTATTGGAAGAGTTTGGAAGAACATTATAATTATCGTCATTATTTTCATGTTCAAACTAGAACCTTATTGTGTTAATAGAATATTCCAGGCATAGGTAAACTCAATCTTAGCTCAATTTCCTGCACCTCAAATTGTAAGAGAAGTAGCTCTTCCCTAGTCTGTCTGTTCCACAGGATCAAAACCCCTTACCCTCACCTTCAGTTTCATATTTTGCCTCCTGCCTCCATCTCTTATTTCATTTCCTTATTATTTACCACCATTAGTTAGAGAGACCACATTATTTATTATCTGAACTGAAGCAACTCCAACAGTAAATATAGGTCTCTAAAATAATTAAACTAATATAAATATTTGAAATATTTATGTGCTAAAGTTCGGCTTTATTATACTGGTGGACCTATATATTTTCATTTAAAACTAATTTTAAAATAAAATTCTACTTAGAAAGTAAAAATAACATATATAAATGTACAAAAAGGGGGAAATCTACTTTATCTTGGCTATCAGAATATTAAAAAATAAAATAAGCAGTGTAAACCTTGTTGGTACATATGCATGTACTTTTAATCAGTTTCTTAGTTGTATCTATCCCAAAACCATGTCACTGGCATTTTTCCAAATACTGTATTTCAATGGTCATATATTTATTTTTTCGTAAAATTTTCTGCAGTCTTCTTCAAAACCAAATATAATGTGAATAAATTTGAAATTGTTGCTATCTTCAATAGAATATTTTCTGTAATCACAATGATTTTTATTAGGAAAATATTCTTTTTATAGGGCTGGAACAACTGATAAACCCAAAGTGAATTCTACCAAATGAAGGACATTCTTAGTTCAATATTTTGTATTTAAATGAGTAATCACAAATATTTTGCAAGCACATCTTTTTTACCTGCAGTCAGAGAATTTGTCTGAAAAATATTTTATGTAAAAAACTGATCAAGTAACTCATTGCTATTTATAATTGTTTTAGATGTTTTGCCAAATTTAGATCTTGCAAAATTATAGGCCTTCTCAAGCTTCATTCTATTCTTGTACAGAATCTAAATTAGTCCACGAAAATGGGAGTTCCATCAAAATCAGCTTATTCCGAAAGCAATTCTAGAACTTCAAACTAAATCTTACTTGCTGTTTGAACTCCTACTATTTAAATTGTTCATTTATTCCTTTGCTTTTATATTGAGAAATTTCCAAACAATCCTGCTTTTAAGCTTTATTTTGAATAATTCTGTTTATAAGATTTATTTTCAATTATTCTCCAAAAGATGGAGACTCTTGGCATTCCACTTGTTGAATATTTAATTCAAGATTTCTCATTGATTTTCAGGGAAATGTAACCAAGATTTAGGGAAGTCATTATTTAAAAGTTTGCTACTGGCCGGGCTCAGTGGCTCACACCTGTAATCCCAGTATTTTGGGAGGCCGAGGCGGGTGGATCACCTGAGGTCAGGAGTTCGAGACCAGCCTGACCAATATGTTGAAACCCTGTCTCTACTAAAAATACAAAAATTAGCCGGGCATGTTGGCATGTGCGTGTAATCCCAGCTACTCAGGAGGCTGAGACAGGAGAATCGCTTGAACCCAGGAGGCAGAGGTTGCAGTGAGCCAAGATCATGCCATTGCATTCCAGCCTGGGCAACAAGAGCAAAACTCCGTCTCAAAAAAAAAAAAGTTTGTTACCACAGTAAGATACTTAGGTTGAATGACAAGGCAGTTCTTCAAAGACTCAAGCATTTCTGAAGTCTGAACAATGCTGGACAGCAAAGAGAGAAAAAAACTTATTGGCATGCTGAAGTGTTTAGTTGTACTCAACATCAATTTTGTCACAGACATCTTGTAGTTGTTACTCTAAGTGTGTATACGTTTAAAATATTCATCAAATTTTGACAAATTAATGTGTATCGTAAAAATACCAAGCAAATTTTCACTTTGTCGTTTTCTTAATTTAGTTACAGCAGTCTTTTAATGACAATACTGTTCTCTACACAAAAAATTTTAGCTACAGTATCACTGCAATAACCATTTTAAATAGAGTTTCAAACTTATCAACTAAATTTACAATAGCAATATAATAATGTTAAACATATCAACTATGAGAGAATCGGCTTCCAAAAGATTTACTTTGATTCCATGAAATTAAGTTTTTTAAAAGGGAATCATTATGGAAATTAACTGATTTCCTATTTTAAGCATCTAATGATGTTTATGTGAAAACTAGCATCATTTAACTGCCTGCAAAATTCTGCTAATTGCTCTGATACATTAATATCTAACATTTCATTTTTTGTACATGAAAAAAAGCTTGGGGTTAAAATTGAGCAAAATTAATTCAAAATAATAATTTTTAATCTAGATTTGCCTTCTGGAGCTTCAAGTATCTAATAAAGTTTGGAACAGATGATGATTTATGTTTTTCAGGATACTTAGATTTTCAAGTTTCCACATGGTCAGAGATATATTATGGCCTCTGTGATGGATGATAAATATTGTCAAATATTTATATAGCTTAAATATTCTTTATCAACTTTATTGAGAAAGAGACAGACCATAAGATTTCATTATACATGCACTTTCTTTTTTTTAGTTTATTGCTACTGATACTGTTTATTCCAAAATAAAAATATCTCACCAAACAAAAAAATAGAGATATATACCATATGCTTAATGACAGAGGGTTATTGAGATAAATCTGTATGCAAAGTACATGAGGACACTCCTAGTGCTTTCAATATAACTCCTTGGGTGTACCAGAGACCTTCAAGTGGAACTTTGTAAAATTTTACATGATATTACTCACAAGATCAAAGACAGATTGGCCTTTGTACTCAGTCAATGCTTGGTTAGAGGAAGGGAGAATATTACAGACATTTTTTAGTGTGTCTCTGATGCCTATCTTATCTGTTACCAGTTTAATAATGGTAAACTGTAAGAGTAAGACATGGTCAAGAACACAAGTTTCCCAGTCCCTTTGAAAAACTCCAAATAGGTTTCATATTGAGTTTCTAATGAGTTTTTAATATGTCCAGATCAGTGATTATTCTCAGGATAAAATGAAGCTGTTCCTACCAAAGAGCTATGGCTCAGACAGTAGCAAAAGTTTAACTAATTTTATGTACCTAGCACAGGGAATTCCAACTTATCTCTCCAGTGATAAAAATATTCATTTCCCTGGGACTGTTATTATAGAACTTTAAAGTCTTTGCCACATAAACAACTTTATGGTCCAGATCACTCTCAATCCTCAGGAAAGTAGAAAGAGACAATGTCATGCTTAAATTCAAATGAGTAAAATTGTCTATCACTATTTGGCTTGTTGCCTAATAATGTCCTCATAACCATGAAATCCTTTACCTCTGAGACCCATAAAATATCATCAAAATTATTACATGTCACCATAAGAGGTTAAATATTTCTCTTCTAATTTTGGACTCTAAATTACTTCCATCAGACATCAAGGCATAGCAAAGTTCTTTGAAGAACTCGTGCAATATACTTAATCTTATCAACAACATATACAAATTGCTCTTCCTTCACAACCTCCTAAACAAATTCTATGTGATAAAACTCAGAGACTTTATCTTCTAAAAAGGATAAAAAATGTCTTGGAACTACATTGGGAACAATGGTGTCAGGTACTTCTAACCACTAACACAGCAGTTTAACTCCATAGTGTAAATCCTTGGATTCATGTGCCCTTGCTAAAAATCACACAAAGTTTCAAACTTCCTTTGTACTGTACTGCCATTCCATTGAGAGATTTAACATAAGGATTCTTAAGAATGTTTCAGAAGCAGATAGTCAGCAGAAGACGTCTTCAAACCAAGAGCTTCAGATCAAGAAGACAACAGCATGATGTAGAAAACATCCACCCCAAACCTACAGAACTAGATCTAGCTCACTGGGGCTGCAGATTGCCATGCATGCCTTTGTTTTTTGTTTTCCTAGTTGATTTCTTTCCTTTTTGCTGAGTTAAGGTTTTATATTTTAAATAAACACTTGTTATTTTTAATGTAATACTTATAAAATTTTATACATAATATGACTTTATGCATTCTTAATTACTCTTTGGTATGGGTCCAATCCCTGGCTGCATACTTTTCATGATTTGGACAAATGTACAATCAAACTGACTGATTTGTACATATCTCTGAATGTTAATCAGTTCTCTTAAGTATTAATGCCTAAAACACATTTGTTTTCACTAATTATTAGACTCAACCATAACATGAGTTTTATCTAGCAAATAGCATAATAGTTCAGGTAAACAAAAATGTAAAACCATCTGTCGTACAATACCTACAAGAAGAGGTTTCTGTTTTCACGAAAATAACAGCCAAGATCCATTTGTAATAAATAGACTTGATAATCAAACTTTTATAGGGATTAGGCTCAGATGAAAAACAGGAAATACATGTTTTATAGTTTACCTCTTACATTTACAGACCTTACAAAGAAGGTTTAAGTTAAAAAACTGATTTCCTATCAGATTGAATCATTAATCTATTTAATAATGTCATCACTTTATGGTCTTCTGCCTAGTACCTAACTACTTCTGAATAGAAATGAAACCATATAATGAAATCGAGATACTCCATTAAGCTATTTCAGTCAAGATCACATCATTTAGTAGAAATCAATGACTATTATTGAATTTGTGTGCCCCCCCCACACACGAAAAAAAGGTTATTGGCTACTACCAGAAAACCTGACAAGATCTTATCTCAGGATACTTATATCTGTCTGCAGGATAGTCTCTAAAATAACGCAGTTTCCATTTTGACCCTCTAGTTCTCCTTCTTTGAAAAATAGCTTGCTTTAAGAAAAGAAAAACTGGCCTCAATTAGAGGTTCAATTCCTAACTTATTCAGTGAAAAATTCTAGACAACTTTTTTCTGTCCTCAAGACTTTTTATATTATTCTTTGAAAGAGATATAGAATATAAGGAAATTCTTATCTGCCATAGTTCAATAATTGAAAGAGAAGCTAAGCAATCTCAGTAAGTGCATAGATTTGCCCTCATAAGAAGTTTATGAGATTGGAACATGTTGATTTAAAATAGAGCAGTCCTAGACAGAATATTGACATGGTGGTACATGTGCTACTTCAGAGGAATAATTGAGGTGGCACATGTGCTATTTCAGAGGAATAGTTGTTATAGCATCCCTACAGATTTTTATGAGACCTTTAATACTACTAAGAAGATGACAAATAAATGAGGAAATCATGAAATTAATTAACTAATAGCCTCATATTTGTTCTGCAGGCTCTTCATATTGGGGATGGAATCTGTTATCTTGGTTTAATTTAGGCACTGTTGGATTTCAGTTTAGCAGTCAGCTACAAATCTTGATTATAATTATTCTAGTATTTGTCTAAGTGGCATGGTTTAAATGCTGTTGTTCAGCCACTGCTCCATCAAGTAATCCAAAAAACTGACCTGCCAAAAAGAACAAGAAAACCTGACATATACAGCAGTTGAAATGACTACCAGCAAAAACTTGCTGTGTAATTATGACTTTCCAAAGAATTTATATAGACCTGAACTGATCATTTCCCCAGATGATAATGGTCTATCCTTTAGCCTGGGCTGGAAAATGATGACATGTAGAGGTGAAGAATTGAAACAACGTGTGTCACTATGACTTAGTTGAGATTGTATATTACCTGTGTCAACATGAGTTAGTTGTTTGTTTCAGGAAATTTTGCCAAGAAAAAAATAAAGATGTAAACCAATAAATCATTGTTTGTTTATGTAAATTTCCAAAGATCAATTTATTAAAGGCAATAGACTGTTCACCCGAGAGAATAACTTGTTTGTCACCCATAGTTTATTTATCAAGACTTGCTTCATCACCCTTGTTTCTCTGTGTCCACCAAATCTAAACTATTATATCATTAATTTTGTCTAAACCTAATTAGTTCCCCATCTTTCCAGACTCATCTTCAACAACTTCATCTTATATAACAATGACCTATAAATATTCCACTTCTGAACTCTCCTTCCCAAAACAATACCAAGACTATATTAAGGTGGTGTGCTACCCAATGAAGAAAGTTCTAGTAAATTTTGCTTTCCTTTATTAATAGATTGTTTGGTGATATTTAGTAGAATTCAACATAAACACTTCATTTGGTTGGCCATCAAAGTCTCATTCTTCAGTGTCATTGTTCATTGTTTGCCTCACTTCTAAAACTTCCAATACCCCCTCTTTTCTCCTCTTTTGCTAAGAATGACCAACTCATTTTACTTTTTAAATTTTTTTAAAATTTTTGTGAGTACATGGTCAGTGTATATATTTATGGGGTACATAAGATATTTTTATACAGGTATGTAATGCATAATCATCAAATATGGAAAATGGAGTATCCATCTCCTCAAGTATTTATTCTTTGTGTTACAATCAAATTATATTCTTTTAGTTATTTTAAAATGTTACAATTAAATTATTATTGACCCTAGTCCCTGTTGTGCTATCAAACACTAGACCTTATTCATTCATTCTATTTTTGTATCTATTAACCGTCTCCACTTCTGTCTCACCACACCCCACAACTACCTTTCCAAGCCCTCTTGTTACCATCTTTCTATTCTCTGTCTCCTTGGGTTCCATTGTTTTGATATTTAGATCCCACAAATAAGTGAGAACATGTGACATTTGTCTTTCTGTGCCTGGCTTATTTTTCTTAACATAATGAACTCCAGTTCCGTCCATGTTGTTGCAAATGACTGAATCTTATTTTTTTATGGCTGAATTTACTCCATTGTGTCTAAGTACCACATTTTCTTTATCCATTCTTCTGTCAATGAAGACACATTGCTTCCAAATCTTGGTTGTTGTGAACAAAGCTGCAACAAACCTGGGAGTGCAGATATCTCTTTGATCTACTTGTTTTCTTTCTTTTGGGTATGTACCAGCAGTATAATTGCTGAATTGTTTGGTAGCTCTATTTTTAGTTTTATGAGGACCCTCCAAACTGTTTTTCTCCAAACTGTTTTAGTTTTATGAGGACGCTCCAAACTGTTTTGTACTAATTTGCACTCCTACCAACAGTGTACAAGTGATCCTTTTACTCCACATTCTCATCAGCATTTGTTATTGTCTGTCTTTTGGATAGGAGCCGTTTTAACTGGAGTGAGATGTTGTCTCATTGTAGTTTTGATTTGCATTTCTCTGATTAAGTCCAATGTTTCTTTGTTGATTTTCTGTCTGAAAGATATGTTTAAAGCTGAAAGTGGGGCATTGATGACTCCAGCTATAATTGTATTAGAATCTATCTCTCTCTTTACCTCTAATAAAATTTGCTTTTATATCTGGGTGCTCCAGTATTGGATACCATATATATTTTAAATTGTTATATCTTTTTAATTAATTGACTTTTTTATCATTATATGGTGATCTTCTTTGTCTCTTCTTATAGTTTTTGTCTTGAAATCTATTTTGACTGATATAAATATAGCTACTCCTGGTCTTTTTTGGTTTCTATTGGCATGGAGTATCTTCTTCCATCTCTATTTTCAATGTAGGTGCATCTTTATAGGTGAAGTGTATTTCTTGTAGGCAACAAATCAATAGATCTTGGTTTTCATCCATTCAGCCACCCTATGTCTTTTGATTGGAGAGTTTAGTCCATTACATTGAATGTTATTACTGATAAGTAAGGACTTAGTCCCGCCATTTTATTATTTGTTTTCTCATTGCTTTGTGGCATTCTCTTCTTTGTTTATTTCCTTCCTGTCTTCCTTTTAGTGAAAGTTGTCTTCTATGGCAGTATGATTTAGTTTCTTGCTTCATATTTTTTGTATATCCATTGTATGCTTTTTGGTTTGAGGTTAACATGAGGCTTGCAAATACTATCTTATACCAATTATTTTAAGCTGATCACAACCTAAAGCCAAGCAGGGTGACTCATGCCTCTAATCCCAGCACTTTGGGAGGCCAACACAGGTGGATCACGAGGGCAGGAGATCGAGACCATCCTGGCCAAAGCGGTGAAAACCTGTCTGAACTAAAAACACAAAAAATTAGCCAGGAGTGATGGTTCATGCCTGTAATCCCAGCTACTCGGCAGGCTGTGGCAGGAGAATTGCTTGAACCCGGGAGGCAAAGGTTGCAGTGAGCCGAGATTGTGCCACTGTACTCCAGCC
Organism: Pan troglodytes; assembly: GCF_028858775.2. NCBI lineage: Eukaryota > Metazoa > Chordata > Mammalia > Primates > Hominidae > Pan > Pan troglodytes. The sequence goes on from NC_072408.2 coordinate 89,040,205, forward strand.
TGGTGACAGAGTGAGACTCCATCTCAAAAAAAAAAAAAAAAAAAAAGAAAAAAGAAAAAAGAAAAATATTGATTCTAAATACGTGTGGAAACAAGTTTCTAATGCACCTTACGAGCTTGTCACCAAAGATCTTTATTTCCTTTTCCAACACCCCTCCACCAGCACCATTTGCTTTTCTCCTGATTACATTTTAGAACTTAGCTTATAAATTGTGCCCTCTGGGAAATCTTCCATCATGCATTGAGGTTGAATACTGTATCACTAATCACAGTGTTTTAATGGCTCTTTTAATTGTCTTTTTTTCCCTTTTAGCCATAAACTTTTTTTTTTTTTTTTTGACAGTCTTGCTCTGTCACCAGGCTGGAGTGCAGTGGTGTGATCTTGGCTCACTGCAACCCCCGCCTCCCAGATTCAAGCAATTCTCCTGCCTCAGCCTCCTGAGTAGCTGGAACTATAGGCACATGCCACCATACCCAGCTAATTTTTGTCTTTTTAGTAGAGACAGGGTTTTACCACATTGGCCAGGATGGTCTCCATGTCTTAACCTCATGATCCGCCTGCCTCAGCCTCCCAAAGTACTGGGATTACAGGTATGAGCCACTGCGCCTGGCCCATAAGCTTCTTGAGAGCAGGAACTGATTTATTCATTAATGTACTCCTGGATATTTAACACAGAGTTAGACCTATTGTTCATTATCACTAAATATTAGATCTTGAGGGTTTTGAATATTTAAGATATTTTCATAAATTTTATATTTTTGAATGCTTTGTTAGTGTGAGGCATTGTGTAGAATAATTCATGACATGTATCCTCATGAAGAGGTGACATTTTGGTTAATTCAGAAAGGAAGTTAAAGTTTACAATTGAAAAAAATTAAAGAAATATGATAAAAACATTGTAACCAAATTAATTCTTCAGATTAGCTTAGCCAAACACCCTTTAATAATCTGTCATGATCTTCCATTAGGTATCTAGGGGTCCTAGATAAGCAAATGTAAAGACTTGAGAAAACTGTGCCTTTCAACACTAGAAAAATGTGATTATTATAAAATTAAAGGATAATCTGTTCAGGAACCAGCACTATAGGACAGTGTTACAATTTTTAGGAAATACAAGATAAAAGCATATTTTGTCTCCCACTGCTTTGATATATTTTTAGTCGAGTCTGAGCAAATATTCTCTCTTTTTTTCTGTTTGTGTGTCTGCAAACAGAAATCTCATTAAAATGTCTACCAGAAATACTATGGAATTAGATGCTAGATTAAAGACAAGAACATTGGATTCCTAAGTGCTGTGGAAGATAAAGTTTTAATAATAAAAGTAAACTCAAACCTATGACACATCTTATTTTCTTTATTTTTGAAAACTTAGGTTACCATGACAACAAAGTAACCTGAGGAATCCAATAGTTCATTAATTCAATTAAGTTTTTTTTTTCTCCAAGAAAACAGAAGATTTTGTTCTCCTTCAAGAATTTATAAACCGCAGGGCAAAATCTGCCATAAAATCATTTAAAATGAAAATCTCCAATTAAAGCAATGCATCTTTTAGAAATAATATCTGCCAGAAATTTCAAAATCCAACTGAGTCTTGAAATTATTAGTTCCTCTAATTAATCCCCAGGCATCTTGAATTTCAATACTTTTAAATAATTCCTCTGACAATACCAAATAGAACTAAGTGTAAAATGACAACAATTAGCTACGAATTAGCATTTCAAATGACAATGTAAAAGCTCAGTATTATTTGAGATGCAGCCAAAATATTACAGGATAGAGAAGTGAAATTCTTCCCTTATTAATTAGGGAATATTAGTGGGAATATTAATATAGTGCAATATTAGTGGTTCTAATATTGCACACTACTTTAGGAATTTGAATAGTTTTCTTTAAAATGTTAATGCAGCTCCTAGTTTCTAAAGTTTTTCCATCAATACTGCTTCAATAGCAAGATTATTCTTCAATCCAGCCATGTTAAGTATTACATATAACTTCAAATATAGTATATTTTAGCCTATCCATTTGTGTTCCTGACAACAAAACATAATGTGAAGGTCAATCAAATTACGACAATTAAGGAGAATATGAGCAAAATAATATTTTAAACATTTGTGTGACTCTCACTTATCTAGCTAAATACACTAGCCTCTTTATTATTTTATTCATTTTTTTTCTTTTACAACTTTTATTTTGTGTATAAGGGGCATATACACAGGTTTGTTACATGGGTAAATTAAGTGTTGCTGGGGTTTGGTGTACAAATCACTTCATCACCCAGGTAGTTGCACAGAACCCAATAGGTAGTTCTTCAACCTTTACCTTCCTCTCACCCTCCACCCTCAAGGAGGCCCTGGTATCTACTGTTCCCCTCTTTGTGTCCATGTGTTCTCATCATTTAGCTCACATTTATAAATAAGAACATGTGGTGTTTGGTTTTCTGTTTCTGCATTAATTTTCCCAGTATAATGGCATCTGGTTGCATATATGCTGCTACATAGGACATGATTTCATTTTTTATGGCTGCATAGTATTCCATGATGTATATGTGCCATATTTTCTTTATCTAGTCTATCACTGATGGACATTTAGGTTGATATCATGTCTTTGCTATTATGAATAGTGCTGCAGGGAACATACATGTGTTTTTTTGGTAGAATGATTTATATTCCTTTGGTACATACCCAATAATAAGCTTGCTGGGTCGAATGGTAACTCTGTTTTAATTTCTTTGAGAAATCTCCAAACTGCTTTCCTTAGTGGCTGAACTAATTTGCATTCACATCAGGAGTATGTGTTTCTTTTTCTCTGCAACCTTGCCAATATCTGTAATTTTTTGACTTTTTAATAATAGCCATATTGACTGCTGTGAAATGGTATGTTATTGTGGTCTTGATTTGCATTTCTTTAGTGATTAGTGATGTTGAGCATTTTTTCATAAGCTTCTTGGCTGCATGCATCTCTTCTTTTGAAAAGTCTCTGTTCATGCCCTTTTTGCCTACTTTTTAACTGTGCTGTTTGCTTTTTTCCTGCTAAATTAAGTTCCTTATAGATTCTGGATATTAAACCTTTGTTGGATGCATAGTTTGCAAATATTTTCTCCCATTCCATAGGTTGCCTGTTTACTCTGCTGATAGTTTCTTTTGCTGTACAGAAGCTCTTTAGTTTAATTACCTGAATAAACTTGATCCATGCTTAGGGTTTACATAATCAAGTCCCTTTTAATCTTTTTTGAGATTATATAAACATCAACAATAGTAAACTTCTATAGAAAAAATTAGGTTGGGCCCAATTTATTATCTTTCCACGTCCAGTTAGCATCATTTAGATACACTACGAGTTTCTTATCAAGTTGATAGCTATGAGTCTAATAAAGATGACATTAAAATATAAATGTAAAGAATTCATATATTACAAATTTACTGAATTTTATTTGTTCTAAAACATAGCTTTGTGACTATATACATATATAGATACATATATGACATATATGATACACGTATACACATAAATGATATATTTATTTACCATCCTTTGTACCTGAGAGAATATTATTAAAGACAGTAATGGTTACATGTAGCTGTGATTTTAAATCTGAAATATGATGTATTTTTAAAAGAAATATACTATACAAACAGCATTGACAACTAACTTTTTGATTCTTGGGGAACATATTGCTGTTCTGTTTCCATCTCATGAGGAATTTGTCAAGTTGTCATTTGAATGCCATCATTGGGTAACAGCCAGTGATACACATTGTGCCAGGCACTGTCCTAAGCATTTTTATATATATTACTATATTTCATCCAATAAAAAATAAAAATAATTATTATTGTCGCCATTTTACATGGTGATGAGAATGACTCAGAGGAACTGGAATATGCCTAGGGATGCAAAGAGAGTAGGATTCGGAGTAGTGATTCTCATCCAGGTCTAATTGACATCAGAGACCAGGCTTTTCACATGCTACAACCTGTTGATCTAGCCCCTTCTCTGAAATTTTTCTTTTGTTGGTCCTTTAGTAGTGTGTCAGTCTATTCCTGAAATGACCATAATGCTCATTCCTTAACATTTAGTAGCTTTGGGGTGTCCTAGTCATATAACCTAAGGTAGTACTGGGATAATGAATAAAAGGAACAAGTTGCTGACAGTCTCTCCTATTGAAGGTTGTCACAGTTTGCAAAAAAAAATATAGACATGCAGTTTAATTTGGATTTCAGATAAAATTTGAATCTTAAATGTTGCCTGGAAAATACTTACACAAAAATTATTTGTTGTTTATCTGAAATTCAAACTTAAGTGTGTACATTGTATTTTACCTAGCTTGTATCCTCATTCCTCCCCTACACAAATGTGAACAGTAACTGTGACTCCAATACCAAATATGACTTCTGAAAATATATTAGCATTAATTTTTGAAAATCTTAATAGAAGAGATCACGGTTGAGGAATCCAAGGCCTATAGAGAAAAATAATGTTAAGAGAAATAAGATCATAAGTAGACTTATAAAACGCGTAAAATAATTTTACATTTGCTAAAACCAAAAAAGTACAAAAATAAATTAAGAAAATATCAGTGGGGATGTTAAATATCTCAATTTTATAATAGTGCATCTTGAGAAGTTGCTTTCTATTGAACTTCGATCTTGAGATTACTCATGAGAGGAAGAGGAGGCCACTCTGATAGTACTTACAGGAGAGAAAAAGAGGAAAGTATCATATAAATTAGATTCCAAAAGTTCATTTTTGTGTTTGTGGGTTCAGCTGGCTTCTGATTATTGGCTTTTTAAAAATTAATATATAATGGTTCAAGGTTTTCAGAAAGTGTTTCTCTATATTCCATTCTCTCATTCATACTCATTTATTTTTGAGAAATTATAAAATTTGAGCTAAGCAACATTTTTTGAAGATATTCTTATCACTCTTTACAAAGTTGTAGCAATTTAGTCATGTCTTTTCTGCAGATTTCCCCTTAGAATTTGATTGCATAAATGCTCAAAGTACCAACTTCAGGTACTAAGTCTTTTTTCAGGTGAATTCAAATAAAGTTCTTGATCCCCTTCAGTATGATTTCCAAAATTACCTTTGGCTTCTTTTGTAAATGTACAGTACACTTTTTCTTTAATCTGAAATACTCTGTCTCTGCACTTTTTTCTGGAAGCTGAATTCCTACTGCCACTACCAGTATTCTCTACACTTTGGCAATGGAATAGAGATTTAAAGAAAAAAAAGAAAAAAGTGTTTTGCTGGGTGCGGTGGCTCATGCTTGTAATCCCAGTATTTTGGGAGGCCAAGGCGGGCAGATCACCTGAGGTCAGGAATCCAAGACAAGCCTGACCAACATGGTAAAACCCCGTCTCTACTAAAAATACAAAATTAGCCAGGTGTGGTGGTGCATGCCTGTAATCCCAGCTACTTGGGAGGCTAAGGCAGGAGAATCGCTTGAATCTGGGAGGTGGAGGTTACAGGGAGCAGAGATGGCACCATTGCACTCCAGCCTGAGCGACAAGAGCGAAACTCCATCTCAAAACAAAACAAAACAGTGTTTTATCACAATGAGTCACATCCTACTTGGTGTCCAAGAAAACATTACCTGGCCCCATGATATTTCTTGTCTAACACCATTAACTTCCGGTATAGCAGTAGTTCCCCTTCATTACTAATTATTCATTTAATGTCCAGCAGCCTATGTCTACATACCCAGGCATTAATTATTCATCAAGACCTTCAATTCTTTCACTCCTCTTCAATTCTGTGTTCTATTCCTCATTCTCTCTTCCTTTCATTCCTCATTAAGCTTATATTTCCTGTTCTATGATTACAGGCTCTCCTGGAAGATATCCTCTACTCTTCATTCTTCTCTCCTGCTGACATACATGTGTAGCAAAACTCCAAGTCTGTTTGAGGCCAAATATACTCAAGAAGCCAAAAGTTGCTTGCAAATGACATGTACCTGGGATGACCAGTTTCACTTTAAATTTCATGATCCTAAACCTCAAAGAAATTTTCAAAGCTGCTCATACTTCAAACCCTCTTTCCCTAGCAAGTTTGCTTCCTCACTCTGGAAATAGCAATTTTGTGCTTTTGTCTCCTCAGATCCTCTACATTCCTTTAATTAGCCTACTCTGAATAAATTCACTTTATACCTCTTTCAGAAAAAAATAGCCTTCAGACAATAACTTCCCCATCTTTCCATCACCTAATCTACATGCCTACCTGCACCATTACTTTGACTTTCTCTCCCCTTGTTACAGGGTCCCTTCTTTTATCAAAAGCCAATTCTTTAACCTAGGCCTTGAAGCACACGATTTCTTTCTTGAAACTGTGCTTCTTAGGTTGTCTTCTCTCCTTCTCCTGTATTACTAATTTCTCTTTACCTTAATCATTACTTTCAGGACATATGCTGTTTCCTGTCTTCAAACAAACATTTATTGACATATATGAACCTCCAGCTACCAATTTATTTGTTAGAATCACTGCCATAAAACTGTCTGTAAATATGTTTACATTTACTGTGTCTACTTCTCACTTTCTGTTTACTCTTAAACCACCTAGCTTTGAACGGCAAATTCACAACAACCTTCAGGACGTAACTCTAATGGACACCTTTCTATACCTATCTTACACACAGCTGTGAAAGAGTGACTTAAATGACCATTCTGCCTTTTGGGGTTTTTTTAATTAATTTTTTATTGTTATACTTTAAGTTCTGGGATACATGTGAAGAACATGCAGATTGTCACATGGATCTACACGTGCCATGGTGCTTTGCTGCACCCATCAACCCATCATCTACATTAGGTATTTCTCCTAATGCTATCCCACCCCTAGTCCCCAACCCCCAACAGACCCCAGTGTATGATGTTTCCCTCCCTGTGTCCATGTGTTCTCATTGTTCAGCTCCCACTTATGAGGGAGAACATGCAGTGTTTGGTTTTCTGGTCCTGTGTTAGTTTGCTGAGAATGATGGTTTCCAGCTTCATCCATGTCCCCGCAAAGGACATGAACTCATCCTTTTTATGGCTACATAGTAGTCCATGGTATATATGTGCCACATTTTCTTTATCCAGTCTATCATTGATGGGCATTTGGGTTGGCTCCAAGTCTTTGCTATTGTGAATACTGTTGCAAAAACATACACGTGCATGTGTCTTTATACTAGAATGATTTATAATATTTTGGGTGTATACCCAGTAATGGGATTGCTGGGTCAAATGGTATTTCTGGTTGTAGATCCTTGAGGAATTGCCACACTGTCTTCCACAGTGGTTGAACTAATTTACACTCCCACCAACAGTGTAAAAGTGTTTCTATTTCTCCACATCCTCTCCATCATTAGTTGTTTCCTGACTTTTTAATGATCGCCATTCTAACCGGCATGAGATGGTATCTAATTGTGGTTTTGATTTGCATTTCTGTAATGACCAGTGATGACGAGCTTTTTTTTCATATGTTCGTTGGCCAAATAAATGTCTTTTGAGAAGTGTCTATTCATATCCTTTTCCCACTTTTTAATGGGGTTGTTTGTTTTTTTCTTGTAAATCTGTTAAAGTTCCTTGTAGATTCTGGATATTATCCCTCTGTCATATGTATAGGCTGCAAAATTTTCTCCCATTCTATAGGTTGCCTCTTCATTCTGCTGATAGTTTCTTTTGCTGTGCAGAAGCTCTTTAGTTGAATTAGATCCCATTTGTCAATTTTGGCTTTTGTTGCCATTGCTTTTGGTGTTTTAGTCATGAAGTCTTTGCCCATGCCTATGTCCTGAATGGTATTGCTGAGGTTTTCTTCTAGGGTTTTTATGGTTTTGGGTCTTATGTTTAAAGTCTTTAATCCATCTTGAGTTAATTTTTGTTTAAGGTGTACGGAAGGGATCCAGTTTCAGTTTTCTGCATATGGCTAACCCCATCATCTCAGCTCAAAATCTCCTTAAGCTGATAAGCAACTTCAGCAAAGTCTCAGGTTACAAAATCAATGTGCAAAAATCACGATCATTCCTATACACCAATAACAGACAAATAGCCAAATCATGAGTGAACTCCCATTCACAATTGCTACAAAGAGAATAAAATACCTAGGAATACAATTTACAAGGGATGTGAAGGACCTCTTCAAGGAAAACTGCAAACGACTGCTCAAGGAAATAAGAGAGGACACAAACAAATGGAAAAACATTCCATGCTCATGGATAGGAAGAATCAATACTGTGAAAATGGCCATACTGCCCAAAGTAATTTATAGATTCAATGTTATCCCCATCAAGCTACCATTGACTTTCTTCACAGAATTAGAAAAATCTACTTTAAATTTCATATGGAACCAAAAAAGAGCCCATATGGCCAAGACAATCCTAACAGAAAAGAACAAAGCTGGAGGCATCTCGCTACCTGACTTCAAACTATACTACAAGGCTACAGTAACCAAAACAGCATGGTACTGGTACCAAAACAGATATATAGACCAATGGAACAGAACAGAGGCCTCAGAAATAATGCCACACATCTACCACCATCTGATCTTTGACCAACCCCTTTCATATTTTTTTTGTTTTTTGTTTTTGTTTTTGAGATGGTTCTGGCTCCGTTGCCCAGGCTGGAGTGCAGAGGTGAGATGCTGGCTCACTGCAACCTCCACCTCCTGGGTTCAAGTGATTCTCCTGCCTCAGCCTCCCGAGTAGCTGGGAATATTGGTGCCTGCCACCACGTCTGGCCAATTTTTGTATTTTTAGTACAGACAGGGTTTCACCATATTGGTCAGGCTGTTCTCAAACTCCTGACCTTAGGTGATCCACCCGCCTCGGCCTCCCAAAGTGCTGGGATTACAGGTGTGAGCCACTGTACCCAGCCTAAAGAAAAGATACAGAAGTTAATAAGAATTACATACCTGTAAAATTTGGTAAAATTAAATGGCCTGGGAAATTGCTGTTTCATAGGATGTTAAAAATAAATGCTGTAGATGTGATGATTTGTGATTATAGAAATTAGTGTTTGAATTTTAAGCTTTCTAGTTAAGTAAGGGGGAGGCTAATTTTCCATGAGAGTATTTTCAGAAAGATCATCTATTAAAAACAGATATAGGCCGGGCACAGTGACTCATGCCTGTAATCCCAACACTTTGGGATGCTGAGGCAGGTGGATCACCTGAGGTCAGGAGTTCGAGACCAGCCTGGCCAACATAGTGAAACCTTGTGTCTACTAAAAATACAAAAATTAGCCAGGCGAGGTGGTGTGCACCTGTAATTCCAGCTACTTGGGAGGCTGAGGCAGGAGAATCGCTTGAACTTGGGAGGCAGAGGTTGCAGTGAGCTGAGATTGTGCCACTGCACTCCAGCCTGGGTGACAGAGCAAGACTCTGTCTCAAAAAAAAAAAAAAAAAAAAAAATCAAAGAATTAATTGAACACAGTGTTTTGGATGCTATGTTATTTGTTGTTGCTGTTTTTTTTATTTGTTTGTTTTTGTGGTTTTTTTTTTTTTTTTTTTTTGAGATGGAGTCTCACTCTGCCGCCCAGGTTGGAGTGCAGTGGTGTGATCTCGGCTCACTGCAACCTCCACCTCCTGGGTTCAAGCAATTATCCTGCCTCAGCCTCCACAGTAGCTGGTAGTACAGGCAGCTGCCACGCCCAGCTAATTTTTGTATTTTTAGTAGAGATGGGGTTTCGCCATGTTGGTTAGGCTGGTCTCGAACTCCTGACCTCAGGTGATCCACCCACCTTGGCCTCCCAAAGTGCTAGGATTACTAGCTTTTTGGCATGAACTACTCAGCCCAGCCTCACTCCCAATTTTTGAAATTCTCTCTTTGCTTTGTGTATTATTCTGCTTTTGCTGGGGTTTGCTATATTACAAACAACTGCAAAGTCTTGTTGACTTAAGAAAACTAACAACTACTTCTGACTCTAATTACATGTTTTCTGTGCCTCATGTCTAGTTACAAAGTTTCTGTGCCTTGCTTGGCATGGCTTTGCTCCAAATTATGCACTGGTTTCATACTTACAGGGTCTCAGGTTAAAGGAGCAGCTTCTGTCTGGGACATACCCTTCTTTTGGCAGGGGGCTCCAGAACAAAAACCTTGGTAGAAATTTGTAGTGCTTCTAAATCTGCTCAGATATGCTGTGCGTCATGTCTGCAGATTCTCCATTAGGCAAATAACATGACTGAGCCCAAAGTCAGTGAGATGTCAAAGTATTCTCTGCAACTTACCTGGCAATGGGCAGGGATGAATACTCTTTAAGACAGGGAGAGGTATAGCGGACACAATAATAAATCTATCACACTTCTGGCTTTTCTCCTTTCATTGGCTCCCTCTTTTTGATCTTTTTTATTGTTGTTGTTGCTTCTCTACCTTTTTAATGTTGAAGGACTTCTCGAACTCCTGACCTCAGGTGATCCACCCACCTCAGCCTCCCGAAGTGCTGGGATTACAGGCGCGAGCCACCGCTCCTGGCCCTTAATGTTGAAGGATTTCAAAGATTATTTCTAGACAGCTTTTTTTTCCTTCTATATATGTACTCTCTTCCTACTTTATCTCAGCCATTCCAATTGTGAGAAACATGCTCACGTGTCCAGACCCAAAGAATGGACCAGAGGCACTAAAAACAGCAAAAGTGAGGCTTTTTAATGACGGTCTTGCAAGATCAGGTATCTGATGAGCAGGCACATCCCGGGCAGTTACAACAGGTCTCATTTATCTCCTAGCATGCAAGTCCCTCCCCCAGTTCCTCATTGGTTGACTACTATGGAGTTACAATCTTCCCGGACATCGCCTAAATTCCATTATCCCCCTTGTAAGGTTATACCCCATTCCCTTCCCCACTTAAGTTTCGATTTCCCAATAACAAAACATTCTTCCCTTTTATGGGCTGACCCCTCCTCTAAATTCTGTTCGCTTATTGTGACCTTCTAGGTGCATGAGCCACGCGGTTTGTTACATTTGCAGGCTGGCTGCCAGTGCTTAGATTTATCATGCCTTGAAAATAGACCACTCAAAATGTTTTCTCACATAATGTTTCTTAAATATTAAATCCATTGTAATGACTCCCAAATGTACATTTTATTTTTGATTAACTTCTCCCTTGAGATACTCCAAGCAGTACCCTTGATTCATCACACACACACACACACACACGCACAGAATCCCTTATGTTTCCATATCTCATTTTATCACTCCATTCTCACACTGCTATAAAGAACTGCCCAAGACTGGGTAGTTTATAATGAAAAGAGGTTTAATTGACTCACAGTTCTGCATGGCTAGGGAGGCCTCAGGAAACTTATAATAATGGCAGAAGGGGAAGAGGCATGTCTTACATGGTGGCAGGTAAGAGAGAGTGAGTGTGAGAAGGAGGAACTGTCAGACACTTATACAACCATCAGATCTGGAGAGAACTTATTCCCTATTATGAGAACAACATGGGGGACACCGCCCCATCATCCAGTCACCATCCACCAGGTCTTTCCCTCAACACATGGGGATTACGGGGATTAAAATTCAAGATGAGATTTGGGTGGGGACACAAAGCCTAATCATATCACTTGCTAAATAGTTCCAATTGTCCACACCAAAAACAAAGAATTTGTTTTGTTGGTTTATTTCTTCCATTTGTTACATTTCACTCTTTATCATTTCCCCAAAATTTTGCCTTTAATATATATTAGGAATTGTTTACTTCTCTTCATCTCTGCTACTTCTACCCCAATTCATCTACAAAGAAACAAAATCATGGGAGATTTGTTGACTATATAAAAAAAATACAGTCCCAAGCCTCAGAGAGCACCCAATTTAACAATATGAACCAACACATGGATTTTTAAAATGGTAAAATCATATGACACATACTAAATTTAAGGAAAGTATTTTGGTAGTAAAAGATTCATGTAAGAAATAAATTAATTCTGGTTTTGGTAGCAACAGAAATTAACAAAAATGAGAAAATTCTCCCTCTGCTTTTTCTTATGGGATTAGTGCCATTTTACCAAGCACACTCTGAAAATGGGTGCTTATATGTTAGTGGGGAAGATTTAGGGGTAATGATTTTAACATAAAGGATGGGAGAGAGAAAAAAAAGATGAGAAGACAGATAACCAGTTAGAAAGCTGGTGAGCAATCCTAAGAACCTGAATTTGAGTATTGAATGTGGAGATAAAGAAAAAGACAGAAATTCTATAGATGGAAGTTTCCTTCTTTCACACAATTCAGTTTTCATTGTGGGAGGAAATGCATGCTTGCTTTTACACTAAGGTATAACAAGAAAGACATCCCTCAAGACACTTATCAATTTTGGTGGCCTTCTCTGTACTGAAATTGTGCAATATATTTCAATGTCTATTATTAGCTAGATCTATGACACCTAAAAAAGTGGGAAATGAAAGCCAAAATAAGACAACCAGAAGGAAACAGATATATTGCTATTCTAGAATTATTGTATCCCATTCTCATTTTTAGAAATACATCAAAATTTTTAGAAAATGGAAATATGTCATTTAGGTATCACAACTCTTTACTGGGATAAGCATTATCTTAGTCTCAAAAACTCTTTGTTTTGTTTCAAGTTAAAAATCAGTGAGAGCATTATTGATCTAGCCTCTTAATATAAAACACTGCACCTTCACCTTCACCCAAGCTATAAATTCAAAACTCAGCGTATGATTGCTCCATCAGTCCAAAGAAAAGGCTGTTGGAGGAATTTAAAAATAAAACTTAATATATACATGCATCCAAGATATGACTTATTCATACTTTCATATTTTTAGTGTCAGCAGTGAAACTAAAGTTTTCACTACTTTATGTTAGATTTATCTTGGATGCATTTTAAGCATTAAGAATGAAATGACAGAGTCTATCATTTATATCAAAATTATAATCTCTAAAGTGACCTGTGAGGTTCCAAATATGTGCACAGAAAACCAGTAATACATTATGATAAGTATATATTACATATGATTCCCTATTGTCTTCTGCCAGTCCACTAAGCAGATGCATCTCTGGTCCCAAGGGGCATATGTAAGGTGACATGTTTATATATGTCTGAAAGTTCCCATTTGACAATCCTTTCTCTACACCTCTAGCCAGAGGACAGGTTGTGCAACTGGAAGGAGTAAAGCAGTGTGCTGAGATAAAATATAAATAAATCCCATAATAGCTCTCTTGATTAAATCCAGTTTTCTTTCCTGAAACTTTGCTTAAATGTTATCCATTCTGATGACAGAAGCCATCTGTTTTTGTTTGGGCTTTTAAATAAACATTTATAGAGCCCTTACCATAAGCTAGCTACTGTTCTATGTGGTGTACATGGATTATCTCATTTAATTTAATTCTTCTAAACACCTAGTGAAGTTTGCACTATTATTATCCCCATTATGCTGATAAAGAAATTAAGATTTAAAGAGTTAGTGACTTGCAGAAGGTCACAAACCTAGAACACAGAGGCTTTGGTTGAGACTGTTTTTTCCGTAATAATTCTTAAATCAGAAGGGTCATGGAAGCATATAATCAGGCATTCTTTTCTTCCAAAGCTAAACATTTTTCCCACTTAAATTTGAGATTTACTTCTTTTCCAAGGAAACAGAGATGGGTCAAGAGAAAGGGTGGGAATTATATCTTTTTAATTTGACATTAGGCAATTGACATATTTCTTTTTCTTCCTGGAAATGTCACCATCCCTTGAAACTACTGGGTCATCTTCATGTTTTAGAAAAGACAATTTAATTCATGATGCAATTTACCAAATACTATACAATCATTCCATATATATTTAACTATTTTATGTATTTAAGTCCTACTTTATCACACAAATAATTGAGTTGTTCATACAATACTAATTATAAAATAAAACTAGGTCCCTCCTAATATAACTATAAACTATAAGGTTGAAGGAAGCTTAGACCGTCGGCCGGGCGCGGTGGCTCAAGCCTGTAATCCCACAACTTTGCGAGGCCGAGGCGGGTGGATCACGAGGTCAGAAGATCAAGACCGTCCTGGATAACACGGTGAAACCCTGTCTCTACTAAAAATACAAAAGAACCTGGGAGGCGGAGCTTGCAGTGAGCTGAGATCGCGCCACTGCACTCCAGCCTGTGCGACAGAGCGAGACTCCGTCTCAAAAAAAAGAAAACAAAAAAAAGGAAAAGAAGGGAACAGACCATCATCTCTGCTAACCACACATAAAATATTTAAAACATTTATTGTATCCTACCTAGGTTTAAACATCTGTGGTAGGGAGAAAATCGCCATGTACAATGTCAGATTGTTCCATCAAAAACTCATATACCTAGCTTTTCCCATATATTGAGGCAAATAAGTCTTCCTGTACAATCTATTTGTTGAAACTAATTTATCCCTTAGGGGTCATTTTTTTTAACAGTTCATCAATATTCATATACCATACAATTCATCCATTAAAGTGTACAATTCTAACTTTTTAAGTATATTCACAGAACTGAGCAACTATCACCACAATCCATTTTAGAACATCTTCATGACCCCAAAAAGAAACATCCTTCCTATTAGCAATCACTCCCATTTTTGCCCCAATCTCTCCAGCTCAGGAAACCACTGAGCTACTTTCTGTCTCTATAGATGTTCCTATTCTGAACATTTTATGTATATAAAATTACAAAATCTGTAGTCTGTTTGGGCTTCTTTCTCTTAGAATATGTTTTCAAGATTCATCTGCATTATAAAATGCATCAGTACTTCATTTCTTTTTATTGCAGAATAATATTTCATTGGATGAATATACCAAATTTTATCTATCTATGTCCCAGTTGATCAAGTTGTTTCAACTTTTTCACCATATTGAAAATTCTGTAGCAAACATTTGTATACAAAGTATTTTTGTGTGAATGTATGTTTTCAATTCTCTTGAAATTCCATACCTAGGTCTACCTGTAACATTTTGAGGAACTGCCAAACTGTTTTCCATAAAACATAAAGCGTCTGTGCCATTTTATATTGCCACCAGCAACAGGTGTGAGGGTTCCAAATTCCCCACATGTTCATCAACACTTATTATCTATCTTTTTTTTAAAGCCATTCTGGTAGGAGTGAATTAGTATCTTATTGGTTTTGATTTGCATTTCCCTAATGCCTGACAGTCTTCATCCTCTTTTCATGTGCTTTTGGCCATTTGTATGTCATCTTTGAAGAAATGTATACTTGAGTCTTTTGATCTTTTTTTAATTGGTTTATTTAATTGTTTTAAAAATTGATTTGTGTTGTCTATATTAAAGATATGCAATATGATGTTTTGAGATACATACACATAAATGATTACTGCAGTCAAACAAATGTACATATCCATCACCTTCCATATTTACCTGGTGTGTGTGTGTGTGTGTGTGTGTGTGTGTGTGCATCTGTGAGGTAAAAACACCTAAAATATACTCTCTTAGCAGATTTTTCAGTATACAGTAGAATATTATTAACTACAGTCTTCATACTGTACATTAGGTCCCTAGACATATTCATTCTTCCTAACTGCAATTTTGTAGCCTTTGATCCACATCTCCATTTCTTCCTCTCATAATAACTACAGTTCTACTCTCTGTTTCTATTTATTCAACTTTATATTGTAGGATTCTGCATATAAGAAAGGTCATAGAATATTTTTCTTTCTGTATATTGCTTATTTCACTTAGCATAATGTCCTCTAGCTTCATCCATGTTGTCAAAAATGGAAGTAGAGTCAGTTCTCCATTTCTGTGGGTTCTGCATATGCAGATTCAATAAACTACAGATAATAGATATTAAATAGATAAATAAAAATTAATAAAATATCACAAATAAAAAACAATCTAGCATAACAACTATTTATGTTGCATTTACATTGTATTAGGTACTATAAGCAACCTAGAGATGATTTAAAGTATATGGGAAGATGTGCACAGATTATATGCAAATACTATGCCACTTTATTTAAGGGACTTAAGCAACCACAGATTTTGATATCTCCAAGGCATGCTGGAACAAATCCCCTGCAGATATCAAGGGATTACTATACCTATTTTTTAAAAACTGAATAATATTCCATTGTGCTTGTGTGTGTGTGTGTGTGTGTGTGTGTGTGTAGTTTTTATCCATTCATCTGTCAGTGGGCACTTAGGTTGTTTCCACATCTTTGCTACTGTGAATAATGCTGCTGCAATGAAAATGGAAACACAGATATATCTATATGAGGTTCCGATTTCACTTCCTTGGATATGTTCTTAACAGAGGGATTATTTGCTAACAAGCCCACTAAGAAAACACAGTGGGGGAGGATAATGTCTTCAATAAGTGTTGTGAAAATTAGATACACACGTGCAAAACACTGAAACTGGACACTTGCGTATGTTATCTTATGCCATACACAAAAATTCAATATGGATAAATGACCTAAACAAGAAACCTAAAACCATAAAACTCCACAAAGAAAACATAGAGGGAAAGCTCCTTGACATTAGCCTTGGCAATGATATTTTGGATATCACACCAAAGCTCAGGCAACAAAAGCAAAAGTAAACACGAGGGTCTACGTAAAACTAAAAAGTTTATGTACAGCAAGGGGAACAATAAAATGAAAAGGTAGTCTACAGATTGAGAGAAAATATTTTCAAACCATAAATCTGACAAGAGATTAATATATAAAATATATAAGAAAATCTCACAATTCAATATTTTAAAAAATGAACAATCCAGTTTAAAAATTGGCAAAAGTCCCAAATAGAAATTTTTCCAAAGAAGGCATAAAAATGACCAACAGGTATATGAAAAGGGGTTCAACATCACTAATCAATAGGGAAATGCAAAAAAAAAAAAAAAAAAAAAAGCCAAAACGAGCTATCGCTTCACACCTGTTGGGATGGATATATCAAAAAGTCAATAGATAAAAGTGTTCCTGAGACTACCGAGGAAAGAAAACCCTTATACATTGTTGGTGGGGATGTAAACAGGACAGCCATTATGGAAAACAGTATGAAGGTGACTCAAAAAATTACAAATAGAACTAGCTTATGGGTTACTTTTCAATTATTGAACTGTAAGAGTTTCATATATACATACTCTGGATACAAGTCTTTTATCACATATGTGGTTTGAAAATATTTTATCTCTCATTCTGTGGCTGTGTTTTTACTTTCTTGATGGTATCATTTGCAGCACAAGAGTTTTTAATTTTGATGAAGTCCAATTTATGTATATTTTTATTGGTGCTGTTGGTATTATTGGGGCCATTTTGACAATAATAATCAAAATTCCATATAATGGGCCTTCAAATATTTGAAAACAACTCTTATGTCTACATGAAATCCACACTGCACCTTATCCATATTTCTTTATTAAATATTCTAATGTCAAATGTTTTCAATATATTCATTGCTTTACTCTGTAAGTAACTATTTTAAGTATAGACTGAAAAGTCTAGGTAAGACTAAGAATATTGTTTCCTTCACATTATTTTTTTTACTTCAAATACTAGCTCCTATTGGATCATGTTGATATTACAGATATGTAACATTTCTAAGTTTCCTTGCTGCTTTCTATATTTGTATACAAAGCTCTGTAAGCAACATCGTTTTTAATGTAATGTGTAATACTCTATTGTGTATTTGTGTGCATGTATATAAAATTTCACCTTAATATTTTATAAATAATGAAACTAAGCATCATTTAAAAAATGTAAAATTATCTTTAACGGAGTTAAATGTATTTTAACATCTTGTATATTGAAACATTGAAACACACACCTTCAGACACAAGTAAGAAATACATCAATAAGATAACAGATATTTATTAATAGAAATTTTAAATACCACTTGTAGTCTTTTTCTCAATATAGATTTTAAAGATATACATTAAAAATTACATAAAATATACCTGTATAATTTAAACTATGTTTATAAAACAAATACCTGATTTAACGAGGTAGAGAAGTAGAACATCGACAACATTTTGGAAAGCCTGGAATTATGTCTTCCTCTGTAACATCCATTTCCCTCCTGCCTTGAGATACCCAATATTGTAAATTTATAACAATTATTTATTGCTTTTAGCAATGTCTTTCTTGTTTTTTAACTTTCTATAATTAGAATAATTTATTATTTAGCGACTTGACTCTTTTGTTTATCATGATATTTTATCAGTGATGTGTGACATTCCGTTGTATGAGTATACCACAAATTTTTATCCATTTTCTTGTGGATGAATATTTATGTTGCTTTCTATTTGTGGTTATTTTTAAAATCTGATGTTTTTAACTATCTAAATTCTTATAACTGTCTAATTTTAAAATCTAATTCTTATAACTATCTCCTGGTACACACATGCAGGAGATTCTCTAGAGAGTATATTGGGAAAGGAATAAATGTTTTTCATATATTCAGCTTTACTAGAGAATGTCATACTCTTTCCCAAAATATTTATTAAAACATGTGTACTTCTGATTCATACCAAATTTTATTTATTTTTAAATTTCACATGTCCCTCTAGTGACTAAGTAAGGATATCTAGCTATGAATTTAGTTTGTATTTCTTTAATAATAAATGAGAGGGATTAGCTTTTTATTTGTTCAATCACCCTTTGGATTTTTTTTGTTTTCTAAAGTATCTGTATAAACCTATTGATTTTCTTCAATGAGTTGTAGAAATCTCTACATATTAAGGATATGGATAACCTATTGGTTATATGTGCTGCAACTTCTGCTATTTTTTATTCTTTTGATGAAAAAAATTATTAATTTTAATGTATTTGAACACTTTTTCTTTAAGGGTTTTCTTGTTTTAATGAAGAAATCTTTCTTCAGCCCAAGATCATAAAGACATCTGATTGGATATTCTAAAATCTTAACTTTAATCCACCTACACTTCACTTTTGTACATGGTATGAGAAGGAGTTTACAATATCCATTAATTTCTTGATGAATATTCAATTATGCCATTACCATTAATTTAAAAGCCCATCTTTTTCTTACCTAATTGCAGTGCCACCTCTGTTATATATGCCTGGTTCTGTTTCTGGACTCTGAGATCTATTCCACTGGTCTATTTCTCTAAACCTGCCCCAGTACAGCACACTATTTTATAGCTTTATAAGGAGTCTTAATATCTTTTAGAATGCTTTCACCAACAATTATGTTTTTCTTTCAAGAATGTCTTAGTTTTTGCATTTCCATAAAAATTTTGTAATCAACCTCGTAAATTCAACAATACCAAATCTATAGTGATCTCCGTGGGAACTGTGCCATAACTACAGATCAATTTGGAAAGAAATGTCATCTTTTTAAAACTAAGTTTCCCAATCCATGATTATAATACATTACTGTTTATTTATATATTTTAATGACCTTCAAAAACGCCATCATTTTATCCATAGAGATCTTATACACTTTTGTTAAACTTGTTCCTAGGCATTGACATTTTTTGTTGCTACTGTGAATGTTATACTCTAAAGCTTCATTTTCTGTTTGTGGCTCATATAGCATTGTATATTAATCTACTGTTTGGTATTAATTTTGTATCCAGAACCTTTACTGAACTGTCATTAATTTTACATAAATTATGTATTTAATGTTGAATAGGATTAGTATTATCAGCATCCAGGTTCCAAAGCCCAAGAGAAAGCTTTTAGTATCTACTGAAAATTGGTATGTTGGTAACAATATCACATAAGCCTTATCAAATGAACTAGGATACATATTTCCTTATATTTCCTTTTCTATCCTCTGGAAGAGTTTGCATAAAATAAGAATTATTTCTTGTTGGATTATCTGGTAAAAGTCACAAGTAAAGCCATCCAGATCTGAAGTTTTTTTGTGAAAAAATTTTGATCACTCAATTTATTTTATGTTTATAAGAATATAGAATTCCCATTTTCTGTTTTGCCTTGATTCAGTTTGAGTAAGTTATCATTTCCAGGGAATTTGAACTTTTTTCCATATTTTAAAATTTATTCACATAATTATAATGCCATCTATCTAGTTACGATATGCAGCACCTGTAGTTATGTTCCTTTATACATTCTTTATATGAATTATTTATGCCTCCTTTTTTTCATAATTAAGCCCACCAGAGGTTTGTCAATTTTATTTCTCTTTTCCCTCCAAAATGCAGAGTTTTGGCTTGGTTGATACTTTCTCTTGTATATCTGTTTTCTAGATCATTAATTTTTCTCTTACATTTATTATATTCTTCCTCATACATTTTGGGGGTTTATTTTGCTATACTTTTCTAAATTTTTGAGACAAATGGTTGGCATTAATTATCTTTTAAGATAAATCTTTAAGGACACAAATATCTAATCATTGCTTAGCTATATGACCCTGAAATATCTATTTAGTTTTTTCACTATTATGAAGTTAAAAATATCTTCTAATTTCCAATATGATTCCTTCTTTAAACCATGGATTATATATAACTGTGTTTAATGAGTTCCCATCTTGTGGAATTTCTCCATAAGAACATAAGAACTGTTACTGCTTTCTAACCTCTCAAAACTTAAATGCATTTTGGTAAGAGAACATGTTTTATATAATTTCAACTGTTATTAAATTTTTGAAGCTTTCTTTGAGAAACATTGTCAATATTTTTAAAGTTTTCCATATATGCCATATACACACACACACACACACACACACACACACACATATATACATAAAATATGTATGTCCTTGAGTATCTGAGTTCATTAGGTCAAGAATGCTAATTGTATTGTTCATACTTTACTTACGTTTTGATCTCCTTGTTGTATCAACTAATGAAATAAGTATGCTAAAATCTGCCACCACAACTGAAGATGTATTTATTTATTTCTATAATTCTGAATGTTCTCCCTTCATATATTTGAGGCTATGCTAGTAGGTATCCATATTTACATAAATTTTCTATCTTCCTTAGACATTGAACCATTTATATATGTGAAGTGACTGTCTGCATCTCTCAGAAATCTTTTATACACTGAAGCCAATTTTGCCTAACAGTAATATAGCTGCACCTGTTTTGTTGTTGCTCTTGTTGTTAGTGTTTGCATGGTAAATTATTTATGGCTTGTGGGTTGTTGTTGTTGTTGTTGTTGTTTTTACTACCCAAGTGATAAAAATTTTTACCACAGTTCAATTCAAAATCTCACATATGGTGGTAATTTCTTAACGAATTTTTTTCTTTTCTCCTGCTCGCTAAGTGCCAGAGGAACTTTTCTTGTAATATCCTAGGGATGAGCGGATGGGTAGGAACACGTTTAGCTTTTAGTTCATACTTATTCTGAGATTGTAGTCCTTTGAGGTCTCAGATTTATGCTGGGGCCTCAGAGTTTCTGCATTAGCACTGCCCCACACCCTTTTTATTGTTTCCCAGTCTTTTATTTCCACACACAATTTGCCATCAGGCCATCAGATCTGAAACTCAAGTTGGTCCAATTAACAAAATTCCCATGGAGCAAGAGTAACTTCAGCTCTTGGCCTCAGCCTAGCTTTCAAATTTCCCGGGATCTTCATTAGACATTCAACACATTTGCTATCCCTCTAAAACCTTTATAATCATTTTTTTCTATATATTAACTGGAAAGTTTGTATATTATAATAACTAAGTATGCAAATGCTAAATGCATATATCTCAACCCTGCAGTTTACTAGCACTATGATTTGGGCAAATCACTTCACCTCTCTGAGCCTCAGTTTACTTCTCAATGAAGTGTAGATAAATATACTACTCACCTCATAGCGTTATTGAGGTATTTAAAGAGGAGACTGAGCTTAAGACATGTAGCACAGCTCAGGATACATTAGTTCAAATACTTTGAGTTGCAAGTTAAAAAAAAAAAAAGAACCCTGCCTCAACTGTCATAGTAGTAGGAAGTTTTACATTACACACACTTCTGAAGGTAGGAAAGCTCCAGCTTATTATATTCACTGGTTCAAAGACATTATGAATGAGTGAAGTATTTCTACCCTTTCCTGCTATGCTTACCAGGTTGACTTTTTCCCTTCATGGTCTGTAGATGATATTTGCCTCTTCAACCATTTTCTTCTTTATGGAAAGGTTTGAAGACCTTAATAAACTTTTCTTTTCCTCTGTCTTTCAGAAACTTTCCCATCCTAGTTAACTTTCCTTAAAGGTCAGAATGTTCTCCTCTCCCTTTCTAAACTTACCAGTGGTAAAACGTTATAGGGGCACAAGGATTGTCTTAAAACAATCATGACTCTGGAGCTAGAGTTGATGTTTTTCCCCCTTGAACACATGCTACACAAAAGACAGTTAATAGCTGAACAAAATTTGTGTTTTGTTAGTAGGAGAAGGAGAGGATTTGCTTTGGTTAGAAATAAATAATATCTTCTAAAATTTCTATTATTATTCTTAATTGGGTAATTGATAAAATGTATTCCACAGGGCACAACAAAAGCTAGACCCTTAAATGAACAGTTAGAAATTCTCTTACATGTTTACATTAATTCATTAATCAGAACGCTTTGAATAAAGTTACTAAGCAATTATTTTTCTAAACAACTATTCAAATATCTTTTTTCTGTCTTTCTCACAAGTATAAGATTAAAGAGCTTTTCTACTGACTTACTAAAGTTCAGAAACAAAATGCCTAATGTTTAGTGAGTGAGGTTTTTTATCAGTCTAGTATTTCTGTCCAAATGAATTTAGACTGACATGATTCATTTGAAATGAATTCATCTTGGCTCCTGGTGGCCAATTATTCCTTTCCTAGCTGCTCATAAATTACTATTTCAGTAATTCCTCCTTGTTTTTGGTCAAGAATCAACATCATAGATGTTGATCTTCCCCGTGGAATATAAATACTAATAGTGGTGGCAGTGGTAACAGTACAGATAATATTTTGAAGGAATCTACTATGTGCTAGGCTTTTTGCTGCGGTCTTTAAATATATCAAATCATTTAATACTCATGGCAACCCTGTAAATCTGAAACCTTGGCACAGAGTAGACAAGTTTCCTGCCCCAGATAAAAGTATCCAGAATCTGGAGCCCATGCTCTGGGCTACCGTACAATAATATAATATTGGTAGTTCCTTTGCTTGTACTCAAGCCTCATAAGGCATATGATATGGTTTGGCTGTGTCCCCACCAAAATCCCATCTTGAATTGTAGCTCCCATAATCCCCACATGTGGTGGGAGGGACACACTGGTAGGTAATTGAATCATGGGGGCGTATATTCCCTGTGCTGTTCTCATGAGAGTGAATAAATCTCATGAGATCTGATGGTTTTATAAAGGGCAGTTCGCCTGCACACATTCTCTTGCCTGTTGCCATATAAGATGTGCCTTTCCTCCTCCTTTGCCTTCTGCCATGATTATGAGGCCTTCCCAGCCATGTAGAACTGTGAGTTAATTAAACCTCTTTTTCTTTATAAATTACCCAGTCTCTGATATTTCTTCACAGCAGTATGAAAATGGACTAATACAGCATAATGTAATATATGGTAATTTTATTGTGAGTTCTCAACAAGCTCACGTGACGTTTCTGCCATATTATGTTTAATTACTTTGATTACTTTGCTTTTACCTGTCTAGTATCTCAATCTTACTTGGACTGATAAATGAATTTCCAGTTAATATCTTATCAATATAATTTGCTGCTATTAATCTGCAATTTCATGTTTGGGGTTGGAGTTAGCTCAAGCTATTACCTCCTAATGCCGGATTTTCCATAATTTCATGTTTGAGATCTCCTTAGAGCTGTAATTTATTTTACCACCACTGCTTCCTAATCCTAAACAAGTGCATTGGACCTTATTTTTGAGAACAATTCATAAAACCTTCACATCAAGAAATATTGACAAGTGTCAACAAAATGTGTTTGAAGACTTAATAAACTTTACTATAAATAATCCTTATTTTACAGTAACTAAAGTGAAGCTTTCAACCTTATTTTTCACACATATATTTAAGTCTATATGCAAAACAGAAACTATTTATTCACCTCTCCCTAAGTAGAATGAAGATCTTTGCTGGTTTTAAGGGGAAAAAATTGAATGTCAACAAATACAATTTTCTGTTAAATTCACACACATTTTGTTCTTGGGCTTAGAATAAATTTTTAGGAAATGTAAATATAGCTCTAGACAATTATGTGAAATTATACTCTCACTTTTTTCTAAAATTTAAAATGCTATCCATATATAATATATTGCATCACTGTAGTAACTTTTCAGTACAGCTGTGGTTTTCATCATAAATTGGTAGTCAGTGAGCTATCTCTCATGTCCAAGCCATCATTGGTATTCCATCTGTAGCTTTTTCTAAGTCCAGAACATTTTTCTATTCCCACCCTGATGTCAGTCCACAGCTGTACTTCCTCCTTATTTTCTCAGTTTATATAACTGCTTCTTGGTTCATTCTACTAAAACATACTGTATCAATATCCAAATATAGCAATGTTAGAAAATATAGACTAAATCTCAGATTTCATAGGCAGTAATGAAAATGACTTTGGGAGGGAATGTGTAACCATACTGCACAGCATTTTCAACTTTTCTGTCTTTCTAATTATTCTTTTTGTCTTCCCCCCTTGTTTATTGGATTCCCTTAGTTTTCTGTCCCTGACTATTCAGATAAGGCTATGTCTGGTTATTGGTATGGTAGGGGAAGTGGTTGCAAGGGAGACGGTTATAGGCATTTGGTAAGCTATGCATTATCTCACTAGAAAAATGCCCATATGTACCTACCTATCACACCCATACACACACACACACACACACACACACACACACTAGACAATTCAAATGGAACAAATCACCTATGTACCTTGATATCATGTATTCACAATACAAGTATTATTTTCTTGCCTGCCAATAAGGAGTTATGATTACCTGCAGTTTGCAAGCTGTTAAAAGAAAAAAGAAATAACTTCTCATTGCATAAAGTTATCACATTTGGAGGTAAAAAGCATTTATAATCGATTTACTTTTATTAGAGACTTTGAAGAAGTTGATGAGGAAAGTATTTTCATCTGAAGGAATAATAATTGAAGGCCCTAGTAATTAAACCAGAAGACTTTTTCCCCCACACTTAAGGGACCATTACTCTGTCATGGGTCTCATTTTGATTTCAGATGGTGGCCTTATTACTGAACCAAGAAAAAGTATTGAATATTAATTATGGAGAAAGAGTTTCTCTGTTTTATACCAATCTTAACATGTATTCTCTTTGCATTTACTTAAAAATCAGTAACTACAATAAATTCAGCATGAAAGTCAATATCACACACTGTCCTAAATGTGGTTTGCAAGCTTTCAAATGCTCTGATTTTCTCTGTTGGAAATGGGATCTTCTCCTACATCTTTTCCCTGCCTTCTCATGGGTTGAACTAAGAAAGTATATGAAAAACTACAGCCTTTTGCATGCATTGCTACCAAAATTCCTTTCAAATCCCACCTCTTTTTTTCTTAGAGGTACAGTGCCTCTTAGATTCTGATGCACACACCCAGTCTCTGATTGTATACAGAAGGGGAAGAATTGGTGTGGCTAGAGGTTGACAGTACAAAGAGAACCTCAAAAATCAGTATCTGAAAATAGGATGTAATGAAGCGATGAGAAAGGGAATGGTGTCTTAGGCAAAATATTAGAGCTGTGAATTCAATGGTGACCAACATCTGACCCAGTCCTGCCCTTGTGAAGCTTGCAGTCAAGTTGGATAAAAATACATTAATCAAATAATCATATATTAAAGGCAATGCACAGTATGCCTTGAGGGCTTGTAACTGGGAACCTGAAATGGTCTGAAAGGCCAGACAGAGAAGAGTTCCCTGAGGAAGTAAGACTTAAAATCTGAGGAAAGAATGGTCTTAAGTGGGCCAGTGAACAGGGATCTTCCCTGTTTTCCAGCAAGCAGGAGGAGCTAATGGAGACATAGATCATTTGGGCCAATGAAAGAAGTGCAGCATTAGAGCCTGGAAAAGAAGGGGTAGAGGTGTTGAGACCAAAAAGCTTTATATAAATCATGATAAAGATTTTGGTTTTTAACTTAAAAGCAATAAAAAGCGATAAAGAGTTTTATTCAAAGTGGTGACATTATTAAATTTGTATTTTCTTTTTTTTAAATTCTATTATTACTATACTTTAAGTTTTAAGGTACACGTGCACAATGTGCAGGTTTGTTACATATGTACACATGTGCCATGTTGGTGTGCTGCACCCATTAACTCGTCATTTTGTATTTTCAAAGATCATTCTGGCTGCAGTTTGGAGCTCTCTTCTGCATACTTCTTATCTTTGATCCCCTATCTCCCCTTTTTGGAGCCTAGAGATGCTGTTGCAAAGGATTAAAGCAAATTACTCTTCCATCACACCAAATAAATCGGAGCAAATGGTGACTTGTTTTTCACATCTATAGCAAATTTAAGGTGTTTATTCCCACCTCTGAAACCATTAAGATGGTTTGTCTACATTCACACCATCACAGTAACTAATATCAACTGGCAAGCTTCTCTTGGTGGTACCTGCCTCTGGAATTTATTGAATGAAATCTGCATTTGCTTTCTTAGAAAAATAATTTAAAACTGTATGTTCATTCTGACGTCTGCCTGATTATCACTTAATTATATTCAAGAGTCCCAGTTAATAGACATTTACACAAATAATAAGTTTATATTTTATTGCTATGCCATTTGTATTATTTTTAAGATGCATTTTACTATATGAAAATAGAAAATGACAGTATAATCCTCTTCTCTGTAACACATTTATGATTTTTTTCTGAGATAAATATGATTGTCTGCTTAAGGCACAAACTTAAGCCATATATCATATTTTTTTATTTTAGCACTATCCAGTTTCTAACTTCTCTGAGATATCTTATTTCCCTAATCCATGATCACTTTTCACAAATCCAGATAAAGGAAAAGCTGAAATTGTATAATTTATGTGACTAGGAAATTAATAAATAAGCTAAAGAAATACCATCAAAACAGTTAATTCTACAGCACTTTTTTCACCTTTTATTGTAAACTACACATTTAAAATAAAATAAAGTATTAAGAGTACTGTCTAGACAAGTCTTGCCAACCTGTCACATATATATACTGCCTGATGCCGTTTTTCATCTCTTTTCAATTTGTAGAAGTTCTAAAAATACAAAAAAAAACTTTCTAAGAATAGTAGCATTGATATCTTGAAACAGCAATACTACGTTTTTCTCTCTTTTTTATTTTATTGTTATTATACTTTAAGTTTTAGGGTACATGTGCACAATGTGCAGGTTAGTTACATATGTATACATGTGCCATGCTGGTGTGCTGAAACAGCAACACTATTTTTAACTGTTATTTTCTATTGCTGTTTTCTGGTAAAACTAGCTCCATACTTCCACCCAGTGGGATTTTTTCACAAAAGGATTAGAGAAAGAAGAGAAGAAAGGAAGAAATGGGAAGGAGAAGAACAGAAAAAGAAAGAGGAGAAGGAGAAAGAGGAATAAGAGCAGCAAGGAGAAGGGGGATGATAAAATTGAGGAAGAAAAAGTAAAAGCACTCTCATCTTTCATATTCCATGGGTGAAAAAAAAGTCTTACTTTACCGCAGACTCCAATGTCATTTTTTGAAGGATATTCACTACTGAGTTAAACTCTCACTTCTGTTTAGCAAAATGTGGTCTTGCTATAGGCAGGAATGTAAATGTATAATTAACAATAGTATCAGGTTGGTGCAAAAGTAATTGCGGTTTTTGCCATTATTTAACTTTTGCCATTACACTAATGGCAAAAACCACAATTACTTTTGCACCAATCTAATAGTCCAATATTGCATTTGACAATATTATATTCTAATTCAGCAATCTAGAAAATCATTTGAAGCTCCAATGTAATAGTGCTTGAAAATATGTTCAGAATGAGGCCATGTTAGTGCCTTTTTAATGATAAAATTCTTTTCGAGGAATTATTTTAAAAAGAAACAAAAGTATTATATTTTATATAACAAGATATATAAAGAAAAATAATGCATATAAAAATCCCAAATCAGAGAGCAATTTAAATGAATTTTTAGAATTAGTAAATCTGTAAATATCATTGATTTATTCATTTAACAAATATTTATTGGACTTCTACTAGGTATTAGGAATGGTAGATATAAAAATGATAAAAAGATTGTCCTGTCATCAGAGACATTTCTTATGAGGAGACAATCAGTAAGCATATAAATAATTAAATAACATAATGCCAGATAGTGAAAAATATTTGAAGAAAATGAAAGTATGTTAAGGGGAATGTTATAAATAAGCTATCCAGGGAATGTTTCTCTAAGAAGGTAACGCTTGAACAGGAAATAAATGACACAGAGAAGTAAGATCTTGTTTCAGAGCATTGCAAAATGAGGAAATTGCATGGAAAGGGTTATGAGGTGGGCCTGTATTCAAATAACATCACAACAGTAGGTTGGACGTTTGTGAATTCTTCCAATTTTTTTTATATAAGCTTGTATGAGTTGGGGCTCATTGTATGCAAACAAAATTATACACCTTATAGAAACACATTGGAATATTTGAATGCCTATTGGCGAACTTTGGTCTAAAAAAATGTACCCACAATTCTCCAAGGGTTGTTGTCTCCATTCAACCACACACACACACACACACACACACACACACACACACACACACACACTCTGACAGACTTCCAAGCCAAGAAGTTTTCTGGTCCCTGAATGACAATGTAAAATATCCACATACTCCTAATTCAAGAGACCATTTCGGGCCGGGCGCAGTGGCTCATGTCTGTAATCTCAGCACTTTGGGAGGCCGAGGTGAGTAGATCACTTGAGGTCAGGAGTTTGAGACCAGATTGGCCAACATGGTGAAACTCCATGTCTACTAAAATACAGAAATTAGCCGCGCGTAATAGTGGGCACCTCCCAGATGCTCGGGAGGTTGAGGCATGAAAATCACTTGAACCTGGGAGGTGGAGGTCGCAGTGAGCTGAGATCATGCCACTGCACTCCAGCCTGGGTAACAGAATGAGACCCTGTCTCAAAAAAAAAAAAAAAAAAAAAAAAGACAATTTCAGCCTGTCTGTCCTGGGCTAGTTGTGTTAGTATCATTTGTATGTAATACTTGAGCAAGATGAGTTTTAATGCCCTAGTGTTGAGTGTTATATCTGCTCCTTTAAGGGAGTCCAAACATTCCTGAAAAAAAAAAATAGTGTAGTGTTACAGTAATACACTACCAATGAATTTAGCCAATGATTCCAAAAATCCCTGGTTCCTCATGGGTCTATTT
The DNA here is from genome assembly GCF_028858775.2 of Pan troglodytes. NCBI lineage: Eukaryota > Metazoa > Chordata > Mammalia > Primates > Hominidae > Pan > Pan troglodytes. The sequence continues at coordinate 89,069,396 of NC_072408.2, forward strand.
GCCAATCCTTTCACTATCCAGTATTTTTCACACACCTTTTAAAAAAGAATCCATCATTTTAGTGATTCCTGTTGCCATAATATATTCTTCAGAATCTATAAATTCATTTTGAAAACTTTATCAGATATTTGAGTTTGAGATGGAAATGATCATGGCTGTCTTAAAGACCCAGAAAGGAATCAGTTTTGGCTGTTATTCCTGTGCATGTAATACTTGAAGGGGCTCAGTGAAACTACTCACTTCATGGGGGTGATTAAACTTCAAGAACCACATTTAAACTTCTTTACTAGAAGGATGTGGATATGTCACAAAATAACAAATGCAAACAACCATCATAGTTGAAAACAACTCCAGATAATTGTGAAATCAAATTGGTGACAAGGATGGTAATCGCTGTTCTTTGTGTATTTCAACTTGAAGATCATCAATAAGCCTGAAAGGCTGAACTACAACACAGATATCTAATTTAAAAGCAATATTTGACTGTGCTAGCACTGTAAATCACTAAAAATGGCCTCTGCCCTATTTTTGAATGAGGAATTTATTATCACACAGCCCACCTTGAACCTCATCTTCCTCACCTAGCAGCAGTATAAACTGGTCTATTTGCCCAGATGATTTGCTGGTACTTACATGACCTCCTATTTGTACCCATAAACAGATTTCATTGTTGGCATTCGTGACTGCACTTCTGTCTGTACGTCCCTTCCAGGAAGGCCCAGGAATACACTCTTTCTGTGCCACAGCCTGTCTAGATTTCAAAATGCTGTTTAGATTTCTTTTCACCTGTATTTGCCATCTGGGAACTCAATATGCTTTAGGTGTAGTGTCCATGCCTGGAAAAAGGAACTACCCTGAAAAATTCCAAGTAGGTAAGTACTTATATAGTATATATAACTACTATACTATAGTAATCAAAACAGCACGAAGCAAACACATAGACCAATAGAACAGAACAGAGAACCCAAAAATAAATCTTGCATTTACAGCCAACTTATATTTGACAAAGGCGCCAAGAACATACACTGGGAAAAGGACACCTTTTCCAATCAATGCTCTCAGAAAACTGAATATTCATATGCAAAAGAATAAAACTGGATCCCTATATCTCATTATATATATATATAAATCAAATCAAAATGGATTAAAGACTTAAATGTAAAACCTGAAATTCTGAAACTACTAGAAGAAAACATTAGGAAAAAACTTTAGGACATCAGTCTGGGGAAAGATTTTTTGAGTTAAGATCCCAAAAGCACAGGCAACCAAAGCAAAAATTGACAAATGGGCAAATGGGTCTGCATCAAGCTAAAAAGCTTCTGTATAGCAAAAGAAACACAGTAAAGAGACAACCTATGGAATGGGTGAAAATATTTGCAAACTATTCAACTGACAAGTGATTAATAATCAGATATATAAGAAACATAACTCAATAGCAAAAAAAAAACAAATAATCTGATTTTAAAATGGGCAAAAGATTTGAATAGACATTTCTCAAAAGAAGACAAACAAATGGCCAACAGGTTTATGAAAAAAATGCTCAACATGACTAATCAGAGAAATGAAAATAAAAACCACAATGGGATATCATCTTACCGCAGTTAAATGGCTATTATCAAAAAGAAAATAACAAATTCTGGCAAGGATTTGGAGAAGGGAATGCTAGTACACTTTGGTGGGAATGTACATCAGTGCAGCCAATATGGAAACAGTATGAAAGTTCCCCCCCAAAATAAAAATAGAAATACCATATGATTCAGCAATCCCACGTCTTTATCCAAAATAAGGAAGATCAGCATATTTAATAGATGTCTGAACTCCCATGTTTATTGCAGCACTATTGACAATAGCCAAGATACGGAATCAACCTAAGTGTTCATTAGTGAATGAATGGATTTTAAAAATGCGGTGAAATACGCACAGTGGAATATTATTCAGCCATTAAAAAGAATGAAATCCTGTTATTTGCAGCAACATGTATGGAACTGGAGGACATTATGTTAAGTGAAATAAGCCAAGCACAGAAAGACAAATATTGCATGTTCTCACTCATATGTGGGAGCTAAAATAATTGATCTCCTGGAGGTGGTGAATCTAACAGTGGTTACCATAGGGTAGGGAAAGTAGTAGGGGGAAGGATGAAGAGTGACTGGTTAATGAGCACAAAATACAGTTCAATAGAAGGGATAAGATTTAGTTTGATAGTACAATAGGGTGACTATAGTTAACAATAATCTATTGTATATTTTAACATAACCATAGGAGTGGATTTGGAATGTTCCCAACACAAAGAAATGATAAATGTTTTAGGTGATGGATATCCCAATTTGATCACTACATATTGTATGCTTTTGTCAGAATATTACGTATTTGCCATAAATATGTACAACTATTATGTATCCATAAAAATAAAAACAAAGTAGCCACCATAGTAAAAATGTTCTCCATGTGCTATAATAGGTCTGAATATATAACCTCCCAGACTGGATAATTAACATTACAGGATACAGGTCATTTTCCATTTGTAAAATGCTCTTATAAATAACCCCTATATTAAGCTTTCCCTATAATACTGTAATGCCTATAATTTCCGTACAGTACTAGCCACATAAGTGATAGCTATTAATAATGATAATTATCATTAGCAATTATAATTTGAAATATTCAGTATTTCCTAATTGATGAATAATGTGCCATCATGCTAAGATGTAGAAAATCAATGGTGAAGGAATAATTTCGGTGTATATTTTCATGGAATTTATAGAATAGCAAAAATATTCATTAAATTAGCAGTATAAACAGGTGTGATTTTAGTGACATGAGAGAAGAAAAGGAAGTACATGTGCTCTAGGAGTATATAATGAAGATGGGTGGGTGAGTACATGGGAGATGGTGACAAGAAAAACTCTAGAAGAAGTGACACTTAAATTGAGACCTGAAAAACAGACAATCATCAACGGAGTTGTGGTGAAGGTGAGAGGTAGGAACTAATCTGTTTCAAGCAAAAGGATCAGCACATTAAAAAGCCTTGGGGTGGAAAACAAAATGATAAACCTGAAGAACTTAAGGAAATCATTCTAGCTTCATACAAATCACATGGCGAGAACTGGATATAAAGTGGGGACAAGAGAATAAAAGTCAATGAAAGATGTCCTTTAAAAATTAGAATTTATCCCAAGAGCATGGAAAATCACTGAAGGGGTTTTATGCTATGATATAATTGGACTTGTGATTTAGAAAGAATAGCATGGACAAAATATAGAAAATCTGTGAGACTACAGGACTTTCCTTATCACCACAATAAGAGTCTGCTGCTTTTTAAATCCACTTTGTATTGCCCATGGATATAGATTAATTTCTTGCATAGGGAGACCTAGAAAATCTAAAAGCTCTCAAACTACAAAACCCCTAAGCACATTGGATAAATACAAGAAACATTTTAAAAATACATAGTAGGTCAAAAGAAAGTAACACAATTTCACAGACAAAAGTGAAGTGTAAACTAAAATCCAGAACTGTAAATGCCAAGTTGGTCGTATGTTTTGGTGGAGTGCACTGTTGATCTTACTAAAAGCTATATGAATTAACTGCCTCAAGTCTTACACCATTCCCCAATCCCAAACATAAACCTGGTGCCCTTAAACAGGGTACCTTCATATGAAATGGTGAGCTATAAAAATGTTCCATTTTCTCACTGAGAGAAAAGAAAAGATAGCTTATCTATTCTTTCCGGTCTGGATCTGTGATGGAGGAGAAAAGAAATTCAGCCAATAAATGTGATCATAGGCCTAACTTTAATCAGGTTTTGTGTTTGAATTCCCACCACCTGCTTGGTCCAAAGCTTAAAATGTATATAAAATGTTGCCTGCAGGCTGGTAAATCTTTAAGATTCTTGATAGAAGGAAATGCAAAAAATCATTCTTATAGGATGCACCCTAAATCCAGAAAACAGAGGATTGCCTACAGTAGATGAGCAATTTAAAATTAGAAAGCACATAAGGAAACCAAAAGCAAAATCAGCAGATGCTACAAACAGGAGGTACACCCCTAAGACTTCAGAAAATAGAACAATCTTATACAAAATAGTAAGTTTATTTAAATGACTAAGTAGTTAATGGATGGAGGAGAAACTCTGAATATAAAAATAAATACAAAAAAATACCCAGGCAGATTTGGGAAAACCCAAATATATTTTCTAGAAAATAAAAATTTAATAGAGAGCAAAAATAGAAAATGAAATGAAACTGAACAGATGATTACTAACTTATTAGATGATTCTGAAAAAAATACCAAGAAAACAAGAAATGACTGCAATAAGAATAACGATTAATTTGGGTAGATAAATAAAGGTGGAATTACAGAACACTTCATCACAATAACATGGAAAACTTGATGGGGGTTATTAAAAGGAAAATGTACTAAGTCAATTATATATTGGGTAAGAAAGCAGAAATTCCAATTTCTTTAAACTTTTGTTAACTATATATGTTAAATTTAAAGGGTAACATTTAAATGAATATAAACAGAATACATCATTTACAAATGATTAGAGAGAATAAAAGACAAAGTAAATTCCATCAATCTGATGGACTACATCACAAGGAAAAAACAAACATAATAAAAATAGCATAAAAATGGTGGAAATAAAATTAACAATAATTACAATGAACATAATTTCTAAATACCAAAAACATATAGACCCCAAACAATTGCAGGTAAAAGGATATTTTTTAAAAGACAGCAAATACTGTCAAACACTAATAGAAGCTATTCTTCCAAAAAAAGTTGGCATAAAACAATATAAAATTTATGAACAAAAGGAAAAATATATGAAATTATTATTAGGCAAAAAGAATGACTGAATGATAAAAGGAAAGATTCACCATAAGTGTGTATGTACCTAATAACAAAACTTTGAAACAATTATTTTCAATTTTTGTGAGTACATAATAGATGTATATATTTATGGGGTAAATGAGATGCTTTGATACAGGCATGCAGTGTATAATAATCACATAATGGAAAATGGGGTGCCCATCCCCTCAAGTATTTATGCTTTGTGTTACAAACAATCAAATTATAGTCTTTTATTTATTTTTATTTCTTAAGACAAGGTCTTGCTGTGTCACCCAGGCTGGAGTGTAGTGGCATGATCATGGCTCACTGCAGCCTTGACTTCCTGAGCTCAAGCAATCCTCCCACCTCAACATCCCAAGTGTCTGGGACTACAGGCATGTGTCACCACACCCAACTAATTTTTTAATTTTTTTGTAGAGACAGGGTCACACTATGTTGCTCAGGCTGGTCTTGAGAACTCCTGGGCTTGAGTGATCCTCCTGCCTCAGCCTCCCAAAGAGCTGGGAACATAGGTGTGAGCCACTGTACCCAGATGCTTTTATTTTAAAATGTACAATTAAATTATTATTGACTATAGTTACCCTAATAATATAACTTTAAATACATAAAAAGCAATAGTAGGAGAGCTACAACCTCAGGGTCCCTTATCATTTTGGCTCTCAATTCCCTCCTCATTTTTTGTGGTTTCCTTTCTCATGAGTTTAACTTCATGTTTGAGAAATGTTTCTTATATTTTAACCAGTCTTTCCAGACGTTTGTCAGGATATTATTTCAGGACATCAATTCCTGTACATAGGTAAAATTGGAAACTTAATTTATGGTTTGTGGAAACCAACATATATTGTAAAATATAAAAAGATTCCTGGTGATGATGGACACCTAAAGGAAAACTTCAGGGGAGGGAGAAGTAATGAAGGGGTGATTACCTCAGGGGAAGGAGAAGTAGTGAAGGAGAGAAAGGATGAGAAAGAAATAGGTTTGTAGAAGAATACACAGGGGTTCCAAAGTTATCTGTAATGTTTTCTTTTTAAGATAGTTGTTGGTACTCAGGAGGCTGAGGCAGGAGAATTGCTTGAACCCAGCAAGTGGAGGTTGCAGTGAGTCAAGATGGCACCACTGCACTCCAGCCTGGACGACTGAGCGAGACTCTGTCCCAAAAAAAAAGAAAAAAAAGTGATTACCAAAAACATGTAGAAATATTCTTTTAATTCTCCTTTTGCCAGCCTTAGCTTATTCCGTCTGCACATTTTTCATTTTTTTCCACACAACAATTGAACGAGAAGACTGCATTAATTGATGGATTTAAAATAAAGCATGCCTGAAGAAACTTTCATGCATAATACCATATGTAGAACACGTTAAAACTGGCTGTTTTTGAAACAGCCAGTTGTAAACTGAAACGTCTGCAACATCTGTCAGACTTTGTCGGATCAATTTAGATATGTTCTCCTCATTCTAATTTCCTGTTAGTTTGGCCATTTCTCTAGTTCTGAATCCTTTTTTTTAATTATTATTATACTTTAAGTTCCAGGGTACATGTGCACAACGTGCAAGTTTCTTACATATGTATACATGTGCCTTGTTGGTTTGCTGCACCCGTTAACTCATCATTTTCATTAGGTATTTCTCCTAATGCTATCCCTCCCCCAGCCCCCCACCCCAGAACAGGCCCCAGTGTGTGATGTTCCCTGCCCTGTGTCCAAGTGTTCTCATTGTTCAGTACCCACCTATGAGTGAGAACATGCGGTGTTTGGTTTTCTGTCCTTGCGAAGTTTGCTCAGAATGATGGTTTCCAGCTGCATCCATGTCACTACAAAGGACATGAACTCATCCCTCTTTATGGCTGCATAGTATTCCATGGTGTATATGTGCCACATTTTCTTAATCCAGTCTATCATAGATGGACATTTGGGTTGGTTCCAAGTCTTTGCTATTGTGAATAGTGCTGCAATAAACATACATGTGCATGTGTCTTTATAGCAGCATGATTTATAAGCCTTTGGGTATATACCAAGTAATGGGATGCCTGGGTCAAATGGTATTTCTAGTTCTAGATCCTCGGGGAATCATCACACTGTCTTCCACAATGGTTGAACTAATTTACACGCCCACCAAAAGTGTAAAAGCTTCCCTATTTCTCCATATCCTCTCCAGCACCTGTTGTTTCCTGACTTTTTAATGATTGCCATTCTAACTGGTGTGAGATGGTATCTCATTGTGGTTTTGATTTGCATTTCTCTGATGACCAGTGATGATGAGCATTTTTTCATGTGTCTTTTGGCTGCATAAATGTCTTCTTTTGAGAAGTGTCTGTTCATGTCCTTTGCCCACTCTTTGATGAGGTTGCTTGATTTTTTCTTGTCAATTTGTTTAAGTTCTTTGTAGATTTTGGATATTAGCCCTTTGTCAGATGAGTAGACTGCAAAAATTTTCTCCCATTCTGTAGGTTGCCTGTTCACTCTGATGGTAGTTTCTTTTGCTGTGCAGAAGCTCTTCAGTTTAATTAGATCCCATTTGTCTATTCTGGCTTTTGTTGCCATTGTTTTTGGTGTTTTAGTCATGAAGTATTTGCCCATGCCTATGTCCTGAAGGGTATTGCCTAGGTTTCTTCTAGGGTTTTATGGTTTTAGGTCTAATATTTAAGTCTTTAATCCATCTTGAATTAATTTTTATATAAGGTGAAAGGAAGGGATCCAGTTTCAGCTTCTACATATGGCTAGCCACTTTTCCCAGCACCATTTATTAAATAGGGAATCCTTTCCCTATTTCTTGCTTTTGTCAGGTTTGTCAAAGAACAGATGGTTGTAGATGTGTGGTATTTTTTCTGAGGGCTCTGTTCTGTTCCGTTGGTCTATATCTCTGTTTTGGTACCAGTACCATGCTGTTTTGGTTACTGTAGCCTTGTAGTGTAGTTTGAAGTCAGGTAGCGTGATGCCTCTAGCTTTGTTCTTTTTGCTTAGGATTGTCTTGGCAATATGGGCTCTTTTTTGGTTCCATATGAACTTTAAAGTAGTTTTTTCCAATTCTGTGAAGAAAGTCATTGGTAGCTTGATGGGGATGGCATTGAATCTATAAATTACCTTGGGCAGTATTGCCATTTTCACAATGTTGATTCTTCCTATCCATGAGCATGGAATGTTCTTCCATTTGTTTGTGTCCTCTTTTATTTCGTGGAGCAGTGGTTTGTAGTTCTCCTTGAAGAAGTCCTTCACATCCCTTGTAAGTTGGATTCCTAGATATCTTATTCTTTTTGAACAACTGTGAATGGGAGTTCACTCACGATTTGACTGTTTGTCTATTATTGGTGTATAGGAATTTTTGTGACTTTTGCACATCGATTTTGTATCTTGAGACTTTGCTGAAGTTGCTTATCAGCTTAAGTAGATTTTGGGCTGAGACGATGGGGTTTTCTAAATATACAATCATGTCATCTCCAGACAGGGACAACTTGACTTCCTCTTTTCCTAATTGAATACCCTTTATTTCTTTCTCTTGCCTGATTGCCCTGGCCAGAACTTCCAACACTATGTTGAATAGGAGTGGTGAGAGAGGGCATCCAATTATAACTTTCAACCAGTTCCTATTTTCTGGGTTATTTTTTAAAATTTACATTTCTAATACAGCTCTGCTTCTGAAATCATGGACTGAATTAGACGTCTTCTCTTACTTTCCTTTACTAACATTTTTTGCCATCAGTTTCAACAATACCTAGAAAGCATTAATGACAAGAAGAAAGGAATACTGTATCAAATCATACACCTGTAACCTGAACCTAATAATCTTTGCTGCCAAGGAAAAAAAAATAGCTCTCAGGCAGGAATAGACATAATTCCCTAGTAGTTAAAAACATGGCTGTAAAGTCAGATGAAGCTGAATTCATATCCACACTCTACCACCATAGGCACTCTACCATAGGCAAGTTTCTTTTCCTCACCTAAAAAGCAAGGCTGAAAATACCTATCTTACAAAGTTGTAAGAATTACAAAAACAAAGTATAAAGGTGCTTAAACATTAATTAATGTTAAAGTAAGCAGTTATGAAAAGATACCTTAAAGTTAGGACAATCATGACGCTATCAATTGCTTTTGTGACCACTTTTTAAAGTACAATAACTCCCTTCTGCTCAGAACTCTTTAAGATTGAGTATTCTTTTCACTTGCATGTCAGATATATATAATATTTACCTATTCACTACATTTATTGTTTATTGCGTGTCTCCTCTACTCCCTGATGGACTATAACTTTGACAAGGACAAGGATTTTTGTCTTCTTTTTTCATTTGCTTTTTCTAACCAAATGCCTGCACATAGTAAATGCTCAATACTCACTAAAGTAAATTTCATTGATTTTATGAGTACACGTGCAATCATATCCCATGCAAACACAAATCCTGTTATTATAGTTCTAACCATGTTAACACCAACCTAACTTTAACTTCTTTTATGATCATGAAATCTATTTTTGAAACAACATTTATATAATGATAAAAATTTAAAGTTTTCTAAACTCATATTTAATCATTAATCATCATTCCTAGATCTCATTTAATCATCACAGCAATATCATAAACTGGGTGCTATTATTGTGTACATTTTACATATGGAGAAATTTAGGCACAAAAAAGTAGTTGATTTGCCTAGAATCCACTGTAGTAAGTGGTAGAGCTAGGCTATACCCAGTTGTTCCACAATCACTCAATATTCAAAACGTCATAAATATATAGAGCTCCTGCAATTTGTGACAAAAGCAGAAAAGTAGAAAATGAACATAGGCTTCCTGAATGCCAAGCTACAACCTGAGGATTAGTGAAGTCTCTCAGCTCCTGCAGCAATTATCTCCACTTCTTTTCTGTTACTTTAATGTTGCCTCATAAAATTAATCTTCTTAAATATGTTACAAGGTCTTTGAGTTCAGAAGCCATGGATTAGAAGTCTTTGAAGGATCCAGTGCACCTTATAGAATATATTATACATATAATACATATAAATCTCCCACCAGTGCCTGACAAAGAGTAGTCAATGAATGTTAGGTCCCTGAATCTCACAGTGGGGTGGTAGGAAAGAGTATACAGGTCAGACGAATAGGTTTGAGTGCTATGTCTGTTACTTCTTAGATGTGAGGCATGATTAATTTTTCTTAATTTCTTTGAGACTTGGTTATCTCATTACTTAAAAGTCATATAGTAATACCCACCTTATTGCTGTCCACATTGAGAACAGCATATAAATAGACACTGACATGGTTGGTGCTCAATAAATATTAGTTATGCTTTCCCTCCACTAGATGATTGACTTTCTATGGTATTGATCTTAGGGTTTATTATAGACATCAGATTCAGAGTCAGCAAAAGTACTTCTCTTGAATATTTCTGCATACAAAATACGAAATGTGGATCTCATTGAGAGTGCAGTGTCCGAACACCAGGAGTAGTCCATTACTACTAAAATGATTTTCTGATCACAACTTTAATTAACAGGGCCTAAATTCAGAATGGATGAACATAGTTATTGTAGCCACTACTTTTTGGCACACTGAAACTACTTAGATGATCATAAGCAGCTCAGACAGAAAAAAAGTACTTTAATAGATATGGGAAGAATAAGATACTAGAGAATGACTTTAAAACGCACACTATAATGCAATCAAATGAAAAGTATAGTATTGGAAGACATTCCCTAGTGTGCTACATCATAAGTGGGAAATTTTCTCTGTGTGCATGTATTTTAATTAGGTGCATTAGGCAGACAATGGATATTAAGGTTGGAGTTGTCAACACTACAAATTCTACAAATAGCAACCTGCTTAAATAAGAGGAAAAAAAGTATTCCTCCAGTTTGGACCTCCCATAGGAAGACTACAGATTTTATTCAGAAAGAATAGGGTCCTAAGGCACTGAGACTTTTGACCTCTCTACCCCTAGTACATCAGAGGTCTAAAACAAAAGCCAGAAAAAATTGTTGACTGTCGTGGAAAACAGAACTGAATTATTTTATGAAACATAAATAAATAGTGTTTGTATCTCAAACTGCTTTACCTCCAGCACCTGACATCATTTATAGTTTGGCTTTAGCTTCAATATATTAGTGAATTAATCTCATTATGTTAAAAATAAACCTCTTTGCTCACACCATTTAAAATTTAAGTCACAGATTGAAGCTCACATTTCAACAAAGGACAAAAACCTTTGAACCCATCAAGCCAGTTGCTTTATCAACTTGTCTAAACATTTCTCTTTGGTGTCTAATACTTGTTTTTCTCTGATTAATCTCAGATTCTAATCTTTCCCCTTTAAACATGCTTCTATCAAAGTATAAGAGAAAAAAAAGTTACTTATGGAAATGCTGGCTCAATGTTACTTGAAAAGCTCTCTCCTAGTACCCCACAACAAGTCATTTTGCTGTTCGCAACTTGCAGAGGTTGCTATGCAACCACAGGGAGATTTCAAGCCACAGAATATGGGCACATGAATTAAGGTGTTAGAATAAAATTAGTTGAATGTGTATGTGTGTGTGTAGGCAAATACTGTATAAATTATCAGACAGTAATAAGCCGTAAGTATAAAGAAGTTTTTCTGTGAGGAAAAAAGAAAGTGAGCCAGAAGCAGCAGATTTTTTAGTTAGAAGCTTACAAAGTTCTTACAGTTAATTAGGTCTACCATTTAATTTGATCATTCGAACTGCAGAATAAGCATAGGGTGCAAAGAAAAGAACAGTGGGTGGACAGTTAGTAACTAAATTGGGCAGCTCACACCAGTATAAACCTCTTTTTTTTCCCTCCACATGGGTAGGAAGAACATAAGAATATATAAAACTAGAACATTGTACTGAATCATGTGTGACACTATTTATGACAAGATGGGATACATGATATTCACAACCTCCCACTTTTATGCAAACAAAAATAAGGATACACTAGAAATATATGTGAATGGAGCATTACCTCAAGCCTACATTATCTGTAAAGCCAAAGGCAAAGTGGAGATGTTCAAATAGTCTGTAATGAAATAGTTTCAATTTTGGATGTCCTTTCTTCCTAAGCTTTATGAACCAAAAAGATCTTTATAAGTCTTTATCACTTGGGAAAATAGTACTTTAAATGCTAGTAATACTAGTAATGCTAGTAACTAAAATCTAGATTTTAGTTGGGCAATTGCAGTACTTTTGTCAATGCCCTTCAGTTAAAGACCACCAGAAACATACCTGCAGTTGAACAAGTTGAGTTTATTACTTATTACAGTGAGGAAGAATACACATAAGAAACTGTGGGACGTCATAGTAAGAGGTTTCATAGGCTGAATCATGTTTTCTCAAAATTCATATGTTGCAGCCCTGACCATAGCACCTCACAATGTGATTACATCTGCAGATAGGGCCTTTACAGGGATTAAGTTAAAATGAAACCATTAAGATGGGCTCTATTCCAATCCAACTAGCTTTTTAATAATAAGAAATTTTAACACATTGAAAGATTGATATTTTTATACAGAGGAAAGACCGTATGTGGACACAGCAAGAAGGCAGCTATCTACAGGACAAACAGAGAGGCTTCAGAAGAAATCAAACCTGCTGACACTTAATGTTCTTGGACTTCTAGCCTCCAGAATTGTGAGAAAATAAATTTCCATCATTTAAACCACCCAGTCTGTGGTACTCTGTTACAGCAGCCCTAGCAAACTAATATAAAGAATGTTAGAAAAAAAAATCTACTATAGGGTTTGTGCTTTGGTTGGGTGGTTTTGAGGAGAATCTAAGTAAGCAGGAGTTCACTCTAAGTGCTGACAAAAAGCAGGGGGCAATTCTGTGTTCTGATATCTCAGTAAGTATCATCTATATGTAAGGCAGACAAGAATGAGGCTAAAGCTGTAATTGGTAAAGAAGTAGAAGTCACTCATGTTAGCCATGAAAGGGGGATGTTTGCCGTTTTGCAGATAGCACAGTGACTTTGTTTTTGCTGTGTTTTTTAAAAAATTAAGTGGCCTTGTTATGTCTTGCTTTGGGACAGTCTCAGAGTAACTTTGATGCTGGTGTTTGATGAGATTTCTTACATCTAATAGGCGAACAACTAGCTACGAATGCCAGGCCAGCTTCAAATGACACTGGAGAGGCTAGAGCTTTGGCACAACAGTTCTGGTTCTTTTTCACCTTTGAATCGTTTTAAACTAATAACCTTTTCATTTAACTGTAAAATTATAATATACACATGTACAAGGCTGGAGACTGTTTAGTACCATGTGGAATTTACTAGAGGAGCCAAAAAGGTTTACTGCCACACACAATATGATCTTCTTTCATCCATATTGCCGTAGATCTATTTTCTCAACACAGTCCTATCTCAGCTGAGTAGCTAGGCTGCCATAAATATAAGTGACAAACACTCCTACTGATTAAATTACCACAACTGTTGACATTTATATTGCATTTCTTATTTGCATAAGAGCTTTTCATCATCTTGTCAGTTTTTCCTCGCAAATAAAGGAGGCTATGGATGACCCAAAGAGATCAGATGGCTTTCCAAAAGGCATAGTTGGTGGAGTCAAAGCATGAAGTCATCTTCTGAGCTGTGAGTTCACTCTCAATATATTCGTGCTTTATTTGTCCAACTAACATAACACCACGGTGGCTGAAAAGGCAGATCTGGGTCAGGCTACCTCCATTTATACCCCACTCTGCTACTAACTACCTTTGTGACTTCTAGAACATTGTTTACCATCTCTGTGCCTCAGTTTTCACATCTGTAAAATGGAATTTCTAATAGTATCTAGCTCATCGGTTTGTTTCACAGATTAAACAAGTCAGCACATGAAAAATATTTAGGATAATGAAGACTCATAGTTAGCATTTATTAAATGCTGGCTACTGTTGTGGGAGAACTGTATCCCTTCAAAATTCATATGATGAAGTTCTAACTCCCAGGGCCCCAGAAAGTGTGTGATGGTTAATATTGAGTGTCAGCTTGATTGCACTGAAAGATGCAAAGTATTAGTCCTGGGTGTGTCTGTGAGGATGTTGCCAAAGGAGATTAACATTTGAGTCAGTGGACTGAGAGAGGCAGATTCACCCTCAATGTGGGTGGGTCAGTGTGGGTGGGCACCATCCAATCAGCTGCTAGCATGGCTAGAAAAAAGCAGGCAGAGAAGATGGAAGAGCTGACTTGCTGAGTCTTCCAGCCTTCATCTCTCTCCCATGCTGGATGCTTCCTGGCCTGGAAGATCAGACTCCAAGTTCTTCAGCTTTTGGACCCTTGGACTTATTCCACTGGTTTGCCAGGGACTCTTAGGCCTTTGGCCACAGACTGAAGGCTGCACTTTCAGCTTCCCAGCCTTGGAGGTTTTGGGACTCAGACTGGCTTCCCTGCTCCACAACTTGCAGATGGTGTATTGTGAGACTTTGCCTTGTGATCATGTGAGTCAATACTCCTTAGTAAATTCCCTTTCATAAATACATATATCTCATTAGTTCTGTCCCTCTAGAAAACTCTAATACAGATTTTGGTGACAGGAATGGGGTGCTGCTATAAAGATACCCAAAAATGTGGAAATTACTTCAGAACTGAGTAACAGGAAGAAGCTGGAACAGTTTGGAGGGCTCTGAAGAAGACAGGAAAATGTGAGAAAGCTTGGAACTTCCTAGAGACTTGGAGGGCTCAGTAGTAAGGAAGATGTGGGAAGGTTTGGAACTCCCTAGAGACCTTTTTGAATGCCTTTGACCAAAATGCTGATAGTCATATGGACAATAAACTCTGAGTTGAGGTGGTCTCAGATGGAGATGAGGAACTTTGGAGGAACCGGAATAAAGGTTACTCTTACTGTGAAAAGAGACTGGCAGCATTTTGCCCTTGCCCTAGAGATCTGTGGAACTGTGATGTTGAGAGAGATTATCTAGGGTATCTAGTGGAAGAAATTTCTAAGTGGCAAAGCATTCAATAGGAAGCAGACATAAAAATTTGAAAAATTTTCAGCCCGATGATGCAAAGGAAAAGAAAATCCCAATATCTGGGGAGAAATTCAAGCCAGCTGCAGAAATTTGCATAAGTAATAAGGAGCCAAATGTTAATCACCAAGACAATGGGGAAGATGTTTCCAGGGCATGTCAGAGAGCTTCACAGCAGCCCCTCCCATCACAGGCCTGGAGGCCTAGGAGGGAAAAATGGTTTTCCAGGACAAGTCCAGGGCCCCCCTGCTATGTGTAGCCTTGGGACTTGGTGCCCTGTGTCCCAGCTGCTCCAGCCATATCTAAAAGGGGCCAAGGTAGAGCTCAGGCCATTGATTCAGAGGATGCAAGCCCTAACCCTTGGCAGCTTCCATGTGGTGTTGGTCCTGTGGGCACATAGAAGACAAGAATTGAGGTTTGGGAACTTACACCTAGATTTCAGAAGATGTGTGAAAATGCCTGGATGTCCAGATAGAAGTCTTCTGAGTGGGGGAGTCCTGATAAGCCTCTGCTAGGGCGAATAAGAACAGAAATCTGGTCAGAGCACCAACACAGAGTCCCCACCAGGGCACTACCTAGTAGAGCTATGACAAGAGAGCCACCATCCTTCAGACCCCAGAATGGTAGATCCACCAAAGGCTTTCACCTTGCACCTGGAAAAGCCACAGACACTCAACACCAGCCAGTGAAAGCAGCCAGGAGGCAGGCTGTATCCTGAAAAGCAACAGGGATGGAGCTGAAAAAGGCCATGGGAGCCTACCTCTTGCATCAGCATGACCAGGATGTGAAACATGGAGTCAAAGGAGAACATTGCAAAGCTTTAAGGTTTGGCTGCCCTGCTGGATTTTGGACTTGCATGGACCCTGTGATCCCTTTGTTTTGGCCAATGTCTTTCTTTGGGATGGGTGTATTGACCCACTGCCTGTACCACCATTGTATCTAGGAAGTAACTAACTTGCTTTTGATTTTACAGGTTCATAGGTAGAAGGGACTCACCTTGTTGCAGATGAGACTTTGGACTTGGACTTTTGAGTTAATACTGGAATGAGTTAAGACTTTGGGGAACTGTTGGAAGGGCATGATTGTGTTTTGTAATGTTAGAGCATGAGATTTGGGAGTGGTCAGGGGTGGAATGATATGGTTTGGTTGTGTCACCACCCAAATCTCATCCTGAATTGTAGTTCCCATAATCCCCATGTGTCATGGGAGGAACCTGATGGGAAGTAATTTATTTATAGGGGCAGTTACCCTCATGCTGTTCTCATGATAGTGAATGAGTTCCCATGAGATCTGATGGTTTTAATGAGGCTTTTCCCCCTTTTGCTCAGCACTTCTCCTTACTGCTGCCATGTGAAGAAGGACATGTTTGCTTCCCTTTCCACCATGATTGTGAGTTTCCCAAGGCCTCCCTATCCATCATGAAGATGTGAGAAGGTTTGGAACTTCCAAATGTGAGTCAATTAAACCTCTTTCCTTTATAAATTGCCTAGTCTTGGGTATGTCTTTATTAGCAATGTGAGAATGGGCTAATACAAAGTAACTATATTTAAAATAGTAATTAAATTAAAATGGAGTCCTTAAGGTGAACTCTGATCCAATATGACTGGTGTCATTATAAGAAAAGGAGATTAGGGCACAGACAACACAGACACACAGGATGAACATGTCAGGACACAGTGAGAAGGCAGCCATCTGCAAGACAAGGAAAGAAACCTCAGAGTGAAACCAATCCTGCCAACCATTGATCCCAGACTTCTCTAAAACTGTGAAAAAAATAAATTTCTGCCATTTTTTGCTGCTAATTTACCTTGAATGTGTGACTTTTCTTTTATTTATTCTGCTGTTTGTGCTATTTTTATGATTAGAGAAAGACGTTTTCCATAGACTGAGTAGAATAAATCATTTTCTTATTATTCACGTTTTGAGTAAGGTAGTTTCACAACTGACTTCATTCATTTAACTTCTTTTTCTTTTCTAAAGGTTGGCAGTGTTTATAATAGGTATCTTTTTGAAAATGTTCTGTTGGTCAAGCCCCCCAGCATATGCTATCTTGTTACAGCAGCCTAATTAACCTAATATAGCTGCATTTATAAATATTAGCCACTGCTACTGACAGAACAATTCCAATAAATTCTTCTTGTCACTTCTTAATAAAGATATTGAAAGAACACAAAATACCTTGTTTCACTTCTTAAAATATTTGACATCTTAGATTTTTAAACTGTTTTTCTTTTCTTCATTATTATTACTATTATTTTGAGACAGAGTCTTGCTCTGTCGCCCAGGCTGGAGTGCAATGGCACAATCTCTGCTCACTGCAACCTCTGCTTCCCTGGTTCAAGCGATTCTCCTGCCTCAGCCTCCCGAGTAGCAGGAACTACAGGCACATGCCACCATGCCCAGCTAATTTCTGTATTTTTGGTAGAGACGAGGTTTCATTATGTTGGCCAGGATGGTCTTGATCTCTTGACCTCGTGATCTGCCCACTTCAGCCTCCCAAAGTGCTGGGATTATAGGTATGAGCCACTGCGCCCAGCCTAAACTGTTTTTCTTTCTCTTTTTTTTTTCTTTGAAATGGAGTCTTGCTCTGTCGCCCAGGCTGGAGTGCAGTGGCACGATCTCGGCTCACTGCAAGCTCTGCCTCCCAGGTTCAAGCAATTCTTGTGCCTCAGCCTCCTAAGTAGCTTGGACTACAGGAGCCCACCACCATGCCTGGCTAATTTTTTTGTATTTTTTAGTGGAAACGGGGTTCCACCGTGTTAGCCAGGATAGTCTCGACTCCTGACCTTGTGATCCACCCGCCTCAGCCTCCCAAAGTGCTGGGATTACAGGCATGAGCCACTGCGCCCGGCCTTCTTTTCTTAATGTTTCTTGATATGGTTTGGCTGTGCCCCCACCGCCCCCCATACTCAACTTGAATTGTATCTCCCAGAATTCCCACATTCTGTGGGAGGTACCCAGGGCAAGGTAACTGAATCATAGGGGTGGGTTTTTCCTATGCTATTCTTGTGATAGTGAATAAGTCTCACGAGATCTGGGGGTTTATCAGGGGTTTCCGCTTTTGCTTCTTCCTCATTTTTCTCTTGTCACCATCATGTAAGAAGTGCCTTTCGCCTCCCACCATGATTCTGAGGCTTCCCCAGCCATGTGGAACCATAAGTCCAGTTAAACCTCTTTTTGTTCCCAGTTTCAGGAACGTCTTTATCGGCAATGTGAAAATGAACTAACACAGTAAATTGGTACCAGGAGTGGGCTGTTGCTGAAAAGATACCCAAAAATGTGGAAGCAACTTTGGAATTGGTAACAGGCAGAGGTTGGAACAGTTTGGAGGGCTCACAAGAAGACAGGAAAATGTGGGAAAGTTTGAAACTTCCTAGAGGCTTGTTGAATGACTTTGCCCAAAATACTGATAGCAACATGGATAATAAGGTCCAGGCTGAGGTGGTCTCAGATGGAGATGAAGAACTTGTTGGGAACTGGAGCAAAAGTGACCCTTGTTATGTTTTAGCAAGATGGCTGGTGGCATTTTGCCCCTGTCCTAAAGGTTTGTGGAACTTAAAATTTAAAAGAGATGATTTAGGGTATCTGGTGGAAGAAATTTCTAAGCAGCAAAGCATTCAAGAGGTGACTTGGGTCCTGTTAAAAGCTTTACGTTTTAAAAGAGAAACAGAGCATAGAAGTTCAGAAAATTTGCAGCCTGACGATGCAGTAGGAAAGAAAAACCCATTTTTTGAGGAGAAATTTAAGCCAGTTACAGAAATTTGCATAAGTAGCAAGAAGCCTAATGTTAATCCCCAAGACCGTGGGGGAAAATATCTCCAGGCCATGTCAGAGAGCTTCACAGCAGCCCCTTCCATCACAGGCATGGAGGTCCAGAAGGAAAAAGCGGTTTTGTGGGCCAGGTCTATGGTCCCTGTGCCGTGTGCAGCCTGGGGAATTGGTACCCCATGTACCAGCTGCTCCAGTCATAGCTGAAAGGGGCCAACATAGAGCTTGGACTGTGGCTTCAGAGGGAGGAAGCCTCAAGTGTTGGCAGCTTCCACGTGGTGTTGAGCCTGTGGGTGCACAGCAGTCAAGAATTGAGGTTTCGGAACCTCTGCCTAGATTTCAGAAGATGTATGGAAACAGCTGATGCCCAGGCAAAAGTTTGCTGCAGGAGTGGGCTTTCATGGAGAATATCTGCTAGGACAGTGTGGAAGGGAAATGTGGGATTGGAGCTCCCAAAGAGAGTCCCTACTGGGGCACCGCCTAGCGGAGCTGTGAGAAGTGAGCCACTGTCCTCCAGGCCGCAGAATGGTAGATCCACTGGCAGCTTACACTGTGTGCCTGGAAAAGCC
The DNA here is from genome assembly GCF_028858775.2 of Pan troglodytes. NCBI lineage: Eukaryota > Metazoa > Chordata > Mammalia > Primates > Hominidae > Pan > Pan troglodytes. The sequence goes on from NC_072408.2 coordinate 89,088,519, forward strand.
ACAGACACTCAATGCCAGCCTGTGAAGGCAGACAGGAGGGAGGCTATACCCTGTAAAGCCCCAGAGGTGGAGCTGCCCAAGACCATGGGAACCCACCTTTTCCATCAGCAAAACCTGTATGCCAGATTGCCCTCACATCTGAAAATGGGTATTTCTTTTCTACCACATGGTCAAGCTGCAAATTTTCCAAACTTTTATGCTCTGCTTCACTTTTAAACATAAGTTCTAATTTCAGATCATCTCCTTGTGAATGCATATGACTGTATGCTTTCAGAAATAGGTTACATGTTGAATCATTTGCTGTTTAGGAAGTTCTTCTGCCAGATACCCTAAATCATCTCTCTCAAGGTCAAAGTTCTACAGATCTCCACAGCAGAGGCAAAATACTACCAGTCTCTTTGCTAAAGCATAGCAAGCGTGACCTTTGCTCCATTTCCCAATAAGTTCCTCATTTCCATCTGAGACCACCTCAGCCTGCACTTCACTGTCCACATCACTATCAGAATTTTGGCCAAAACCGTTCAAGTCTCTAGGAAGTTCCAAACATTTGCACATTTTCATGTCTTCCTCTGAGTCCTCCAAACTATTCTAACCTCTGTCCATTACCCAGTTCCAAAGTTGCTTCCATTTTTCAGGTATCTTTATAGCAGTCTCCCAAACTCCTGGTACCAATTTTTTGTATTAGTTTGTTTTCACACTGCTATGAAGAACTACCTGAGACTACATAATTTATAAACAAAAGAGGTTTAATTGACTCACAGTTCCACACGGCTAGGGAGGCTTCAGGAAACTTACAATCATGTGGAAGTCAAGGGGAAAGCAAAGCACAACTTGCATGGCAGCAGGAGAGGGAGAGAGAGAGAGAGAGAAGGCTAAAGGAGAAGTGCTACACTTTAAAACCGTCAGCTCTCATGATAACTCACTCACTGTGAGGAGAACAGCATGAGGGAAACCACCCCCATGATCCAATCACCTCCCACCAGGTCCGTCCTTTGAAAGGTGGGGATAACAATTTGAGATGAGATTTGGGTGGTGACACAGAGACAAATCATACCAATATGTAATATAAATACCTATATATAAGAAAAATACACACTATTCACTCGTATATATAAAAAAGCATCAAGTCATTAGGTTGGTGTTTTCATCAGAATCAATGTGAATTCACCAGAGATAGAAAAATAAAACAGAGAAAACAAGTATACTACGTAATATTCTGGATTCTTTTCATCACAAGAATAGGCCAAGAACACACAAGGAAACCAAACAAGTCGAATTAAATGTTTCTTGCAAAATTGCAATATACATATTGCCCTCCTGGTCATCCTGAAAATAGACATCATCCCCAGCCCCACTTATAGTGAAAAAATAAAAATAAAAACTCAAACAAATTAAGCATTGATTAGAGGTACAGCCAAATATAGTCTCAGTGATAAAAGAGCTAGGGAGAGTGAAAAAGATCCTATCAGTACAAGTGATGTCATTATGGGGAAGAATATGACCCAGGCATAAATGGATTAACTTGAACCTGTGAATTTGAGAAAGCGCTCTTATCCTATTGAACTTGTTCTCATCAGTGTGCATTATTTAGGCTACACTGCTGTAATAAAGAAAATTAGCATAATTAAGCAGCTTAAAGAAGACACAAATTTATTTCCCTCTCATTTGATGGTCTAAAGTGAGCAGTCTGGGTTAATAGGCTGCCTTATTTCATGCAGCCTATTTCATTTTCATTCACTCAAAAACCCAGGTTCCTTTCTTCACATTCTCTCGCCATTTTTTAGTGCCTTCCCTTTACCTGTATGAGTTTTGGGTCACTGCCACATTAAGGTTGCCTCTGTCTAATAGGCAGAGGAGAGTGTTATGGAACATAGCCAGGAGTAGGTTCAGAAGTGGCACACATTATTTCCATTCACGTATTTTTTAGACAGAATTTACTCACATGACCACACTTAACTTGGAAAACTTGGAAATAGGGCTATCAGTGTACCGAAGACAGGGCAGGTGAGCCTAGATGGAGTTTGCCTCAATATTGAAGCAACATAATCATGCTAAAATAACTAATAAAAAAAGAGAAATGGGAATTAAGATGTATATTTGTCTAACCTGAAATTTTAAAAAAGTTTTGTAGTTGCTTTTTTTCTCACTGAATGAAAGTAGGTATAAATAAAAATGTCTACCAATAGCTAATTCACACAACAAATTTCAGAATGTAAAACAAATTTAAGTCTTTATGGGAAAACATAAAGTGTAAATCATCACTATATAGTGTTTGAAATATTTAATTGAAACAAGTGTTGTAATTATTTTATCTTTTCTAATGATGTAAAAATGAAGTTTAAAATCTATTTTACACAATTCTAAATCACTTTAAATTTTGTTCTTATTTTACACATGGCAATAGACCGAATCCAAAAAAAAAAAAAGTTTTCATTTAATAAATTCAATTCAAGATGATATATTTTTGTGGTTACCTAGGTAATAGTTGCTATAGCTCTGGAATGCATTATCAGTTTAACAGTATATTCATAATAGGTCCTACAGTGTAGATTCAGATCACTATTTTATAGACTGTCATAAATAAATATGTTAATCTTTGCATTATCCATCAATATCAAATATGCTAACATGTTCCATTATCATCAATATTTCAAATACCAATTTAAAATCTATTCTTCCCTAGACAGGGAAGATAAGAAATTATATACAATTTCATAATTGTATATTGTACATATATTGGTTTTAAAGATGTTAACAGTTATATAATTGAATGTCTTCAAAAAAGGAAACATCAAGTACATTTCTATGCTAAAAACATACAAACATATATAGAATATAAATAATCCTGAAAAGATTTTTAACATGATATTCATTTCTACTAATTAAATCAACTGTTATATAGTTGGTTAGCCAATGACCCTCTATCTTGAAAAACAATTTGACTTCAATTTACATGTATAATTCCTGGATTTTTAATTATTAAATTGGAATCCATTCTGAAGTACATAGAAGTTTTGATTGATGTCTCATAGGGCATAAATAATTGCCTCTTTTAAGCTGTTTGGTAATTTTAAAGCAATAAGTAGCATTGCATACTAGAATAAGCTAGAGCTTACTGTCAGACTTGCAATCAAATTTCATGTGTGAAATTAGCTACGTGATTTTGCACAAGTTACCTAAAGCTCAGAGCCTCAGTATTCTCATCTCTAAAGGACATTCATAGGATCATTTTTCGTATAAAGTGAGATAATTTATATGGAAACCATCTAATAATAATGGTATGTATGAACTCAAAGCAATTACTATAACATAACTACCAATCAGTTTCTCCTTTACTGGTTTAATTGTAGATGCAAAGATCCAAAGCAAATTGGTTGTTGCTCCAAACTCAAAAGATGTTTTTAATTTATATTGATTATTGATATATTTAGCTCTAGGTATCGAAGGTAGATACTTCTGTATTACCAAAATTTTTGAACTCTTTTTCCAAAACACAGTGTTTATAAAGAGGTTACCACTATCTATATTCTAACTATAGCACCATAAAATTCAACTAGCTTTACTAGCTCTCTTGACTATAACTCAGATCCCTCATCTGTATGATATATGAATATGATGAATATAGTACAAAAAACAAAATATATTGTACCTTTTAAGAATCAGCCATTCTAGGGATAAAACGTAAACACACTCACACATACACACAGACACTTATATTGCCTCTCTTTTCTCAGGCTCGAATTCCCTTTTCCTTACCCTTGCTTTCCAAAAAGGCTTTCATCCCTTCTATTCCAATGAAATTTCTCCTATCAATATTGACTTCCATTTTACCGTTTCCAAAAGTCAACACCAAGTCCTCATCTTAGATGACTTATTAGAAGCATTTGACATTGGTGATTATTCCCTCTCCTCCTTTTATTTTAATAGTTGGCTTTCCAGGACACCACATCTTCTAATGTTCTTCCTGCCTTTCTGACTGCTCCTTCACCATCTCCTTTGCTACCTCCTCCTCTTCATACCTACTTTTAGATTTTGGAGTGCCTTAGGGCTTAATCAAGGATATACTTCTCTATTTATACTCACTATTTATAGGTGATCTCATCCAAATCTGTAGCAATAAATGTCATCTGTACATTAGTGAGTCCTAAACTGAATTGTTACTCTACTTGTCCTGTGACTTTTAAGAAACCCATATCACATTAACTGTTTACATGTCAACAAAGAATCTCATGATCACCTTAAATTTAACATATCCAAAACAGAATTCTATCTCCCCATCAGGATCACAAACCTGTTCCTCACTCAGTTCTTCCCCTTTATCTGTACATTTCCTCAGGTCATAAGCTCTGGAACCATCCTTTACTTCTCTCTTTCCCTCATTTTCTATATCCAACTCATCAGAAAGGTATGGTTTGAATATATGTCTGATTCCTACCTCTTCTGATGGCCCTACCACTAACACTCTACTGAAAGGCACAATCCTCCAGTGTGAATTTTATAAAAATGTACAACAGATTATGATACTCTCTAGTTCAAAGTTTCCATGGGCCATCCGTAATACTCAGAAAATATCCTAACCATAGCCCTTATGTTCCTAGTCTATCTTCACAATCTCATCTCCTATCTCTTTCTACTAATTTTCTTCACTTCAGCCATGGCTTGTTCCCGTGTTATCACATTCTTATTTTCTGTCTCCTCTCCCAGAATGACCTTGCCCAGATTTTCATGTGGACTAAAGCTAACTTCCAAGTCTCTGCTCAACTATCATATTATCAATGGCCTTTTGCATCATCTTATTTAAAATAAACTTCCCATATCACTTTCTCTTCTTACCTTATTTTCATCTATAACAAATGTAGTGAACAAAGACATGTTGCTCTCAGACCTACTTCCAAGAAATAATCTGCTGCCTAGAAATGAGCAATGGCGTTTTCTGACAGTTCTCAGCCATTAACTCCACGAGTATAGGTGATACTCTGTTCTGTGTGACATCAGCTAATGGCTGAGAAATGTGTTACTACAGAGACCTAGCCATTTCTAATGGACATTTTTTTTTGTTCTGGAGTGCTTCTGTGGACTGCCAGATGATACATTGTCAATTACAGCATCATAACTGACTTCTGTTCATTCCCACTGCCTGTTTTTCCCCTTCATTGGTTTCAGTGGTTTGCACTCCAACAAAATTTTAAAATTTTACCCTCCATTTTAGTGTGTTCTTTCTAGAAGACCCAAATTATACAGCAAGCTATGTCACATATTTGTTGACTATATGTCTCCCTCAATAGAATGCAAGTTTTATTAATGCAGTCAGTTTGTTAGTCTTCTTAACCATTATATTCCCAACTACCAAAAAAGAACCTAGGATAAAGTAGGTCCTTAATAATTATGTATGATTAAATGAAGAATGACTTTGAGTAAATGAATTACCTAATGCATAAACATTATAGCACAATTAATAAAACATAAAAAGGAACAAATGTCAACCCACAGTTTTGCCATCCTAATAAATCAAGCCTTTAAATTATGTTTTCTTCTCTTTAGCCACATGCTTACAATATTATACATAGTTTTACTCACAGCATTGCAAATATAATTTTTAGTCTATTGGTTATTTTAAGTTAATACAAAATATTTCTAGTCTAGGTTGTTATAGTGTTCAAACTATACATTTCTCATGGTGTTTATGTTTCATTATATAGATATACAACAATTTGCTAAATTGTCAGGATTTTTAAAATGAAGTTTTTAATATTACAGGTAACAACACAGCAACTTTTCTTTAATGTTTACATTTTTTAACAAGTAACAGAGCTAGATTAGGTGATTTTCAGAAATATTAGTTTAGCAATAGGGGATGTATATTTTTAATTCCATACAATGAACAAAGAGGCATAGCTTGTTGCACTTTACCAAAGGCAATCAGACAGGTGTTAGAAAAGGCTTTCACATTTTAGGTGGGCCTGATAGAAAGACTATAAATTAAAGGGAGAATAAACCTCAAGTTTTGCCTGACCTCTAGAATTGTTTTTGAATTATCTTTACAATTTTCCTGGCCTTAAATAGTTTTCTAAATGGGCATGCAGACTTAGATTATGTACTCAAGTTCTCTGCATAGATGCTACAGATGCTAATAAGAGATCGTAAATAGAGATGGTACCAGGTTCATAGAAATACAGTTAGAAATGTTTGATCTTTAGAGCACAAGTTACTTAATTTGAATAGTAAGAGCATTTCTCTCAGTTTAATCTAATAGTGGTCTCAAAAGCTGACAATGTAACAAATGTATATTTTACCACATTTTGGTGATACACTGAGTGAAATCTGGTTTGAAAAGGTATGATCTAATGCTACTTCCTAAGTCCTTGATACATACAAGTAGAAGCTTCTTGACATATAAGGTAATGGAGTAGGAATATCAAGAATCCTTATGTATCTACTATAGACTGTAAGATCAGAGTCACCAGCAGCATTAAATATTGTTTCACAAAAACGCTTAAATGCTTGCTGTAGTACTCCAACTAATTCTTTGACCTATTTGCAGAAAAGCTTTTGAGGGCTTCAGGCTTGACTTGAAGTACAATAGAAATTATTACATTATATGAAACCTTTTTAATCTTTTTTTCTTCAGATTACAAAAGTAATGCATATATTCATTGTCTTAGTTAGGTTAGACTAAGCTATGGTAACAAATTCCAAAATTTCAGGGGACTAACATTTATTTTTGGCTCATATATATCAGCGTGGCTCTCCTCCGTGCAATAAATCTGAACTGAATTTCCTTCCATCTTATGGCTTTATCATTCTCATCAGCCTCCGCAAGCAGCCAAAACTAGAGAAAAGAAATCATGGAAGAGACCTACTCACTCTGTAAAAGCCTCAGATGAGAATAACACATTTCATTTCCATTCACATATTTAGCTGCATAACTATACTTTGTCCACAAGGGAGTTAGAAATATATAGTCTCAACATGTTCATGATGATAATCCTATTAATATAAAAGGAGAGAATAAAATTTTGAGGAAAAAGTCTGTTCCACATTTATACAAAATTGAAACATCATGAAAATATGCCTTTAAAAGTAAAAATTCCTCTTAAAACTGCCCCTCAGAAACAACTACTGTCAAGAATTTGTTACATATTCCAACTCACTTTATTCATATGCTTGAATATGTTTTAAATAAGTCTATAGTGTGCCTAATAGTTTTAAACTTTAGAATAAAATCAAAGCATTTTAATATGGATAATAAGATGTTAAAGAGATTACTAAAGAACTTCATCTCCCCTTCCTCACTGCATATCAGCCACATGATTTTTACTTCTGTTCGGGAAATATTCCCATTTACTTTGCAATTTTCTCTGTCTGAAACCTTCCAATTCACTGCAGAATGAGAGCCTTATTCTTCAGATCTCAACTCAGAGGGCATCTCCTCAGAGAAGTCTTCCTTCAGCATTAATCAAAGATGGTCTTTTCCACTCAACCAACTCTAGCTCAACAAAAATTTAAATTCCTTTTCACTGCCTGAAATAATTTTCTTTACTTATCTCCACTAAAATGTAATCTCCAAAACAAAAGGACCTTATCTATCTCGTTCAGCACTGTGTGCTCAGTATATACAATGATGCCTGATGTTATAGGTGCTGGATGAATGAGTGTATGAATGGATGTATCTATGGTTGTGTAACAAACCAACTGAAAATGTAGTGGCTTAAAAAATTAATTTAACAATGATTTGTTATTTTTCATGACTATGGATCAAGAATTCAGGCAATGCTCAGTTGAGTGGTTATTCTACTATACATGACTGTAGCTGGATTCACTCATATGTAGCTAGCTGCAGCCAGCTGGGAGGTCCCAACGTACTAACAAAATGTACTAAGTGGATTTCTCATGCATCAGGGTGTCTTTCTATATTACTTCTAATTATCAAATCATCTAGCCTGGACTTCTTTACATCATCGCTGCTGAGATCCACGAAGAAGGAATAAAAATTGTAGTATCTTTTAAGGTCTAGTGTAGAAATCCAAGAATATTACTTCCACTGTATTCAATTAGTTTAAGCAAGTGATAGTCCAGCGCAGGCTCAAGGAAGAGAAAGTAGACCAAATTTCTTCGAGTCTGTGCATGTACAACAAAGGGAGGAATTATTGAAAGCTACATATGGAGATTATATACCCCAGTCCCAATAACTGTGTCAGTCAGGACACAATCAGTGAATCACTAATAGTTAATATTACAGTTATAGAATAAGTTGTAGAATAGTTACAGAATAAGAATTTTTTTGTAGGAATTAGACCTTAAACAATTGTGGGAGAAGCTTGAAAATTAAAGTCTGAAAAGGGAGGTTGGAGGATCAGAGGTGTCATCAACAGTCAATCTGAGATGCCACATAGATTCAACCACCAAAAAAGGATCATAAAAGAGGAGTGGGTGGAGATACCTACAGGAAGGTGTTATCTTTATGGGTTCCCATGTAATTATCTGGTGATGAACTTCGGGCCACGGATGGTCACTAGGGCCTGCAATTGGAGAGAAGAACTAGACAGACACTGGAACAAAGCCAAGCAGGAACTTGCCAGCATTTGTGTACCTCTTGTCTGGGTCTGAGACTGACGGTCAGCAAGGCCAGGAGTCCAAAAGAAGAGCTTGACACATAGTTGAGATGCATAGGGAAAAGCTAAAGCCCAACAGGCACCTCTATATTTGTCTGTCATTTCAGATAACCATGATGACCATAAGAAAATGAAGCCATTGCTTGTTTCTGCTTTCCAGATCTCAAGCAAATTACTCTTTTGACCAACTATAACCTGAAACCATTCATGAAAAGAGTTGGGAGAACATAATTAAATTGATACTTTAGAAATCACAAAAATGTACTTATTCTTTTCATTGGTCAACATAGCCTGGATATCTTTCAAAATCAATACATGGACATCTTTCTCATTATTTTTAATAGCTGTATAATTTCTTTCCAAGTTCTGCTATTGCAAGCAATGCTGCAGTGAATTGCCTTGAACAAGAATTCTTTTCAATTGTGAGAGGTCTGTAGAATAAATTTCTAGGAGTGGAAATGCTAGCATAAAGGGTATATAAAATTTTAAAGCAGTTATTGCCAAAATGTCTTCAAATAGACTGTAACTATATTGTTTTGGAGACTGCCATAATTGAGTCAGCCTCTCTCTCAGATGGATCATATTGTGATTCTCATAATTGCAATGAAAAGGAAATTGCAAGGCACAGAGGAACAAAATGAAATTAAATGCCTTCATCTGCCTTTTAGTCCTGATTAAACATAATGTACCTAAAATGTTTGAATATTATCCACTCTGATTTTAGTCTTGTCCCTGAAGGTGAGAGTGTACTCCTTTGAAGAGTCCTAAATTCCAGACATATTAAAATGTAAATAAGGAAAAATAAGGGGCTAGGCATGGTGGCTCACACCTGTAATTCCAGCACTTTGGGAGGCTGAGGCGGGTGGACCACGATGTCAAGAGATCAAGACCATCCTGGCCAACATAGTGAAACCCTGTCTCTACTAAAAATACAAAAATTAGCTAGGCATGGTGGCACATGCCTGTGGTCTCAGCTGCTTGGGAGGCTGAGGCAGGAGAATGGCTGTAACCCAGGAGGCAGAGGTTGCAGTGAGTCGAGATGGCGTCACTGCACTCCAGCCTGGTGATAGAGTGAGACTCCATCTAAAAAAAAAAAAAAAAAAAAAAAAGGAAGGAAGGAAGGAAGGACAGATGCTTTGGTCCATGATCATTTTCCCTGGACAGAAATCAATGTCAACAATGAAATCTAGCCAGCCTCTCAGGGTTTTTCCCTGTAGGCCTCTATTTAAGCAAAATCTCTTTATACATGCTTAGCTGAGAAATAAAATACTTGTCTCTCCATTAAGTTTAGTTAGCAAGTTTGCTGAACTGAAGAATGGGCTTTAGATACATTTTTTACTCTCCCTAATAGGAAAGGTGAGAATAATAATGACAGAGATCTCAACCTAGTGCTTGTTAGAATCCCCTGGGAGTATGCTAAAAATTAGCAATATCTATGCTCCAGTTTCAGAGATTTTGAGCTGATTGGTTGGAGGTATCCAGCGTTGGTATTGTCTAAATGATATCCAGGTGTTTCTCATGTGCAGCCAGAGTGAGAACCTCTACCTTGGAGAGGAAGCACTCCATTCCAGTGACAACTGGAATACCTCATTTACGATTGATATCTCTAGGACTCGTATTATCCAGTCCCATTAGAAGAAAAGAAATTACTCAGCTTTCATTAATTGGAGATTTTTCTGAAAATTCCCCTAAAACAAATGTTTGCCACTCCTGCTTACAAAGTTTGAAAGTGTCTGTGTCCCCACACCCTGGCAAATACTAGTTATTATTAGTAATTTCCTTTTCTTTCTTTTTGTTAAACGGAGTGGAGTCAACTACTTCAACATTGTTTCAGATATATCCTTTGCATTATTGCTGAGATTGAACATCTTTTAATAAGTTCTTTGGACATCATGCCTACTGTGAATTGCCTGTTCATATTTGTGCTTTATTTTTTGTTGGACTGCTCATTTTTCTTTCATTTATTTGCAAAGGCTATTCATGTAGATAATATCCATTTGTCTTTTATATATGCTATACACATTTTCCCCAGTTATTCACTTATTTTTTAACTTTTGTATGGTGATTTAAGAAGAAAATTGTTTAGTCAAATCTGTCAATACTTTCTTATTTTCTTCCATGTCTCCCTCAATCCTATATTATTTTTTAAAAGACTACATTTTCTATTGTGTTTGTTTTAATGTTTCATTCTATAATCTTTCTGAAATTAGTATAAGTAGCCAATTATTTTACATTAATTAGCACAACACAATATATTATTACAGCACATTTCCATTTTAAGATACATTTTTTACAAGTTATAAGTGTTTTTAGCCTGATTATTCTTAAAATCACTCATGTTGATTTCAAGAATCTTAACTGGTTAAATATAGATCATTCTAGCTATTTTACTGTAATTCTCAGAAAAAAAGGAATTAAGTAAGAAGCTATTTATACTTTTTCTCTCAGTCAGAAATACATTCTTTATGTCTGTAAGTTTTGACACAAATACATTTTAGAGATATTTTTAAGTCCTCCAGGTTTGAATTTTAGAACTAAAAAATCAGAAACATCACATTCATTGTGTAGCCATCAATTGTTTATCTTGCTGAGGAGATTATCACTTTTCTGTGATTCAATTATACAAATAAACTCTAAAAACAGAACTTAGCATAAGTGAAATGCTACTTTAAAAACAAAATTTTATAAAAAATAAATATACACAATAATTATCTGCTCCTTTTATTTCTTTAGATTAAGACTGATTCTGTAACTCTTATGCTTGTGACAAAGCAACGTGACCTTGGAAAGATGTCTATTTCCTTATCTCTAAAATGATGATACATAATAATGTTGATTTTAAAGTGCTATTATAAGGATTAAATAAATACATGAAAAGTGCTTAGCAAAATGTCAGATGGAAAGCTAACACCCATTACATAATTGCTGTTTTTATTCAATTAGCAGTCCTATTACTGCTACATATGTTATGAGGCACACATTACATTTTGATCTTTTCATTGTTTTCATAGTGCCATAGGAAAACTCACTCTAGTCTGGCTTTGTCCTCATTACTCCATTTGGTATTATTTATGTCAAAGCCACCAACTTCCATGAAACCAAATCTCATGTTCACCTTTCTGTTTATATCTTACTTATGCTTCTGTCTGCCTAGCGTATTAACTTTATTCTCTCCTCTTGCCTCTTATCTTATTCTTTGCTCTGTCTTGCTACACTGCTCCTTTATGATCTTCTCTACTAAACTGCTAAAAGCTGGATGCTTTGAGGCTCTGTTTTAAAGTCACTCTCAATGTTCCCACAAGGTAATATTTCTAGCTTATCTCATAGGATTCATGGCTTTAAATACCAACTAAATATCAAGGGCTCCAGCCCTGACCTAGAACCTGTCTGGAGTCCTAGACAACAACTTTCCACCTGATATCTGGACATGAATGTCAAGTAAATATTTCAGACTTAGCTGTCCAATTTCTCCCTACCTCATAACCTAGTACTTTAAAAACTGTTAAAAATGTAAATTAGATTTTGTTTCATTCTTCCTTAAAAACTTCCAATGGATTCCCATTGTACTTTTAAAAAAAAATCCAAATTCTTTACCCCAGTTTACAAAGAACACTCCATAGTCTCTTTCTTTGACATTATCTAATTAGCCTTTTCTCTAATTAGTAGCCCTTTACACTTCAGCAACATTGGCCTTCTTTTTATCTTAAAACTCAACATACTTAAGTTTGCCCTAACTAATACTGCTTCTGGTTTGCATGCACCTAGCTATTTCTGGTTCTTCGTCACCTCTTCAGAGAGGATGAGTCTACTAACATAGCTCCACAGTCACTGTATCGTGAAGTTCTTTATATTCATTGGAATTATATATTGTGTAAGTGCTTATTTATTTGTTTGTTTCCTCTCACTAATGCAAGCTTCATAAAAGTAGAGTTCTTCTGACCTAGGTTCACATCTCAAAGAACAGACCCTAGTACTCAGTAAGAATTTGTTAATTACATAAATAAACACATTATCCCTCTTTACCAAAGAAGAAATAAAACTTGAAGAACTAGTGCCAAACTAACAAAAAAAAAAGATGAGAAATCACTTTCCCTGAAACTTTTCATACTTTAATTTTTTCTAAACAAATTTTCCATTCAATTAATGTTTACTAAATTGCTAATTAAGTGTTATCTGGAAACAAACAACAAAATATTAGGCATGATTCCTAAAATCAAGAAGTTGTGCCTTTATATGAGGACACAACTGAACACATGAAAAGCTAAGCAAATACTTGGTGGTAAATGTTAGATGAGAGAAAAATGACTGATACACATAATAAGAACTATTGTAATATTCAAATCTATTTATGTTACAAGATAATTATTGGCAATATTTATTTCTGTTTTCTTCATTATTGAAATGTAATTGCATTTTTAAAAAAATTTGATTCCCAACTTGATATATAATCTGGTAACAAAACTTTGAGAAACTCTAAAGAACTACATTAGACAATTCAAAAAAGTTTTAATGTAAACAATACTTACTAAGAAAAGATAATTAAACTGAAGCCATTTTCAAGTCGAGTAATTGCTTGGGACAGAGAAAAAACTGTTCTGTTTTGAGTATAAATTGATATATTTGGTTGTTCTGATATATATATGTATATACTGGGAATAATTTGAAAACTAGTTATATGTTTTATACAGTCATGCATTGCATAATGACATTTTGATCAATGACAGACCATATATAGAGCATGTACAACAGTGGTCCCATAAGATTGTAACAACATATTCTTACCAGACCTTTTGTATGTTTAGATATGTTTAGACACATAAATTCTTACTACTGTGTTCCATCTGCCTACAGTATTCAGTAGAGTGACATGGTGTACAGATTTGTAACCTAGGAGAAATAGGCTATGCCTAATAGCCTAGGTGTGTAGCATAGCCTAGACTATCTAGGTTTTTGTAAGTGCACTTTATTTTGTTAGGATGATGACTAGATCACCTAATAACACATTTCTCAGGCTGTGTATCTGTCATCAAGCAATGCATGATGGTAGTTGTAAACTAAAAATAATTTATTGCCTATTTTTGACACAGAGATTTCTACCACCAGTGTCACTTCCCCCCAAATTTTTTTCTCTAAAGTAACTCACTGTACAGTCATGATTTCTGAGGTGAGTCTACATAATGCAACTCAAATATAGTGATATGATTTTGATTTTTAAATCACAGTATAAATGGGATTAATAGATTCACATATTTCTTGTTAAAAAGGTCTGAGGTAATATTAGGTCATCAAATGCCTAGAGAAAATGAATAATACTGTTGCTAGGGAAAGGTCACAAAAAAAGGAATGTGTAAAGATTATAAATGTTACCTACTTTATACTTTTGAAAACAGCCATCCTGGACATCCACTAACACCAAGATTATTTAATTATTCTTAGAAGAAATGGCAGAGAAGGTCAAGTTTAAGTAGAGTCTATCAGCAAAAGACAACAATCCTCAATTCTCCCTGAAAACCACTCAGCAAGATATAGACTTGAAGTCATCGTGTATGACCATATCACCATGGTAACCTCCAGCTCAGGCTACTTGATGTCTGCAGAGCAGTAAAAACATTCCTTTAAAGAGAAAAGAATGCATGTAGGTCACACACACGCACACGAAAAATGAATGTGAGAGAAGAAAAGATTCATTTCCAGGGAAGTGCATGGCAAATGTTGTAGGCATTAAATATTTGGACAATAAAACTGGGAGCATTTCTAATATGGCAAGAAGGAAATAACCATAAAATAAAATTTTCCTGTACTTAATCTAGAAAATTTTCCCCACCTAAAACCAAAGTGGGAGAAATCCCACTTCTCCTCCTCTGAAGATACAAAATACTTTTTCAAGAGCCATGCACATCTATCTGAGGTATTAGTGAAGAAGGTATTAGTGAAATATATTTGCCCATAAAGAGAGCTGTGCTTCACTCTTTGGTGACAATACACATGTCTGCATGAGAAATAAGCACAGAAAAATTAACTGTATAAAACACATGTATAATGTATATTAATTGGTAGATACTTTATATGAATTCACTTTCTTAATTTTTCCCATCAGTCCTGAAGTAGAGGTACTATTATTTTTCCTAATTACAGATAGATGAAGAATGTAAAATACAAATAAGTTCAGAAATTTTCCACAGGACACACGGCTAATAAGCAACAAATCCAAAATTCAAAGTGAGACAGTTTGGCTCAAGTGTCTGTATTTGTAACTATTGTGCTAAGACAAGCCTGTAACACCAACACAGAATTTTTTTCTCTTCACGTACAAATGATAAAATGGCTCAATGCTTAAAATGATAAGCATTTATTATCTATAAGCTTATTTGCATTAGGAATTCAAGAGTAGCCAAAATAAAAAATTATGGCTTAGGGTTTCTTAATGAGGTTGTAATTAAGATGCTGGCTGAGGCTACAGTTATCTGAAAGCATGACAGCAGCTAAAATATCTGCTTCCACAATGGCTCCTTCATGGCTGTTGGCAAGAGACTTCACTTCCTTATCTCTTGGACTTCTGCATAGAGCTGTATGTGTGACCTTACAAAACGGCATCTGGCTTCCCTCAGAGTGAGAGCTTCCCCAAGAAGTTAGAGTAAGGCAGTAGCCTAATTATCACATGCTATCGCTTTAGGCATATTCTAATGATCATGGAATGGCATGTGTTTATGAATACCATATACAAAGCCATGAATACCAGGAGGAGGGGTAGACTGATTAGCCCACCTGTAATTTGAATTTCTTTGATTAGCGCAAAGCAGAGCTGGGACCAGAGTGAGGCAAGTGAAGCATCGAAGGGGCAAAATGTAAGGAGGTACTCATCCTTGTGTGCCGACTCTGAACATACATGACCTAGAGAGAGACTCCCTTTTTATATTTTGTGTCCTAGGTATCTTGCTTGCTTTACCGTAGTCCCAGCCCCGGTATAAAAAATAAACATTTTTCCATGTTTTACTTCACTGTTTCTTCTTTTATTTATTATGAAATCAGAGTCATCACTTACCTATTGGAGTCTTTATCTTATGATTTTGATTATCTTTAAATTTTAAAGATATTAAGAGTATATTTCTGTTATAATTTTTGTGGTACACTTTGTCTTTAACATATTTCCAATATTCTTACTTCTGTCACCTGTCTTAGAGGACAAGAGTGGAAATGCTTGTTTTAAAGTGGTCTTAACATGGAGTCCCATGAGATGCTCCCTGAACACCTTAATATTATGATGTTTGGGTTATATTATGCCAATTTTTTTGAGGTTATGATTCATGCTATTAACCCAAAAAAGTTTGAATCTACTGCTTACTTATGAATTACAACATCATATTTGCAGACTTTGGTGTAGATGCTCTCATTTGTCCTTCAACACTTATTTGTCATTTTAAATAAGGAATATGAGTTTCATTACTAATTACTGATTGGCAAAAAGAATTAAGATAGGATTAATTTCTGGAATTCAATTTTATTTAATTAAACTTTAAGAAGAGATTTACAAAAAACACTTTAAATAGACTTAAAATTTATATTTATTATACAAGCAATAGTATGACTAAGGACAATGCCAGAGGAAAGAATGCATACCAACTCTAAACATATCAATTTTTTTTTTTTTGAGAAGGAGTCTCACTCTGTAGCCAGGCTGGAGTGTAGTGGCACAATCTCGGCTCACTACAACCTCTGCCTCCCGGGTTCCAGCCATTCTCCTGCCTCAGCCTCCCAAGTAGCTGGGACTACAGACGTTTGCCACCACATCCAGCTAATTTTTCTATTTTTAGTAGAGATGTTGGCCAGGATGGTCTCAATCTCTTGACCTCATGATCCGCCCGCCTCAGCCTCCCAAAGTGCTGGAATTACAGGCGTGAGCCACTGCGCCCAGGCCGAACAAAAGTTTTTTTAAAATCACTAGTATGATTACATTGCCAAACCCAACCTAGTATTTAAGTATTAACCAGAGATTACTAGCTGCTGCCAATCTTAAGTTGTTATTATTATGCTGTTTAAAATATGATTTAATGCCATTTTAAGTTACTCTTTAATTATTAGAAAGAGGTAATATATTTGGAAGTCATCCAATATATCCCTATGAATTAAACTCCCTCACTCTATAATCATGTTATTTAATCAAAAATTAATTTCCTGCCAGAGTGGCCTGTTAAGGATTTGCTAATTCTGACTTTCTTCTCTGAAACTTAATTGAACTCAGCAGTCAATAGCTTCTCTCCCCAGGTCTTGGATAACAAAATACATTTTAGTTTCTTCTTTTTATTTTTTCCCCATATTTATCATTTCTCAAACGTGATTTTTTTCTTTAAAAATTGCTTTTCTTTTCTACAATGATTAAAGCAATTGAAAAGAATAAACAACTCGCCATTAATTGACTATTCTTGAGGCTTTGCTATTTTTAAATCAACTTGGGATGATTTTCAATCTCTTCTGATATGCTTTCACATCCAATTAAAAAGCTTATAATAATGTGGAACTTTCTAATACAGTCTAGTCTCTTGGGCAACTGAACGGTGTTTGGTTCATTCTTGCTTCTGTTGTCAGCTCTGGTCCATGGAAAATATCCTTCCATGGTGATCTAGGCAACATCATGATGAACCAGGAACACAGTGAAAGCCTTTCATGAAGGTGTGAAAAGCTTTAAAAATTTAGGTTGCAACTGGAGCACTCCAGTCTGGCGAGAGAGTGAGATTCCATCTCAAAACAAAACAAAACCAAACCTGTTTGTTCCAAACATAGCAAATTTTTTATTGCTAATTTGAACACACACACACAGATAAAATAGGTAATGATGAAATCTACACTCCAAGAAGATTTGTAGCAATAATGAAAAGAACACTGGAAAGGAGTTTGGTAGTCAGCACTACATCATAACAATAAGTAAAAAACTGAACAAACTGAAAAATTAACAGCTCTTCTTAGATCTGTCAGAGAAGTGAGATCACAGGGCAAACCACTGCCCCCAAAATTGTAGAGATAGACAAATAGAAGTGGAGAATCACAACTTATTAAGCAGGAACTACCCAGAAGAAATGTCCATGAGAACCAGTGCCGGGATAGGAAAACTTGAACTCTAATTGACAAATACCTGGAGGTTGACTATGGACAACTCTGAGTGTTAAAAACTCCAGAAGGACGCAGTCACAAAGGTGCCCTCTCCCTTTTGTGAGTTTTACCTCTAGAAACTCTACCAAGTCCTCACAATAAATATTGGAGAAAAATTCTCGTATGCTTCCAGAAGAGGGAGGGAAAAAGTAACCATTTAAAAAATACAACAGAGCATTCTGTTCTTCTTAACAAGGCCTGTCCTCACGATAAACTATTTTACTACAGGCTAACACGGTGGAGTCTTATCAGAGTCTAACATACCAGGAGGAAAGGAAATACCCACCTTCAGTCCACTGTAGCCATCCTGTCCTACCTAAGCAAGAAAGAAAACTTAGATACATCCCATCAATACCTAATTTAGTGAGAGTTTTTAGCATGAAGCATTGTTGAATTTTGTCAAAGGCCTTTTCTGCATCTATTGAGATAATCATGTGGTTTTTGTCTTTGGTTCTGTTTATATGCTGGATTACATTTATTGATTTGCATATATTGAACCAGCCTTTCATCCCAGGGATGAAGCCCACTTGATCATGGTGGATAAGCTTTTTGATGAGCTGCCGGATTCGGTTTGCCAGTATTTTATTGAGGATTTTTGCATCAATGTTCATCAAGTATATTGGTCTAAAATTCTCTTTTTTGGTTGTGTCTCTGCCCTGCTTTGGTATCAGGATGATGCTGGCCCCATAAAATGAGTTAGGGAGGATTCCCTCTTTTTCTATTGATTGGAATAGTTTCAGAAGGAATGGTAACAGCTCCTCCTTATACCTCTGGTAGAATTCGGCTGTGAATCCATCTGGTCCTGGACTCTTTTTCGTTGGTAAGCTATTGATTATTGCCACAATTTCAGATCCTGTTATTGGTCTATTCAGAGATTCAACTTCTTCCTGGTTTAGTCTTGGGAGAGTGTATGTGTCGAGGAATTTATCCATTTCTTCTAGATTTTCTAGTTTATTTGTGTAGAGGTGTTTGTAGTATTCTCTGATGGTAGTTTATATTTCTGTGGGATCGGTGGTGATATCCCCTTTATCATTTTTTATTGTGTCTATTTGATTCTTCTCTATTTTTTTCTTTATTAGTCTTGCTAGCGGTCTATTAATTTTGTTGATCCTTTCAAAAAAACAGCTCCTGGATTCATTAATTTTTTGAAGGGTTTTTTTTTTGTCTCTATTTCCTTCAGTTCTGCTCTGATTTTAGTTATTTCTTGCCTTATGCTAGCTTTTGAATGTGTTTGCTCTTGCTTTTCTAGTTCTTTTAATTGTGATGTTAGGGTGTCAATTTTGGATCTTTCCTGCTTTCTCTTGTGGGCATTTAGTGCTATAAATTTCCCTCTACACACTGCTTTGAATGTGTCCCAGAGATTCTAGTATGTTGTGTCTTTGTTCTCGTTGGTTTCAAAGAACATCTTTATTTCTGCCTTCATTTCGTTATGTACCCAGTAGTCATTCAAGAGCAGGTTGTTCAGTTTTCATGTAGTTGAGCATTTTTGAGTGAGTTTCTTAATCCTGAGTTCTAGTTTGATTGCACTGTGGTCTGAGAGACAGTTTGTTAGGTATTGATGGGATGTATCTCAAAATAATAAGACCTATATATGACAAACCCACAGCCAATATCATACTGAATGGGCAAAAACTGGAAGCATTCCCTTTGAAAACTGGCACAAGACAGGGATGCCCTCTCTCACCACTCCTATTCAACATAGTGTTGGAAGTTCTGGCCAGGGCAATTAGGCAGGAGAAGGAAATAAAGGGTATTCAATTAGGAAAAGAGGAAGTCAAACTGTCCCTGTTTGCAGACGACATGATTGTATATCTAGAAAACCCCATTGTCTCAGCCCAAAATCTCCTTAAGCTGATAAGCAACTTCAGCAAAGTCTCAGGATACAAAATCAATGTATAAAAATCACAAGCATTCTTATACACCAATAACAGACAAACAGAGAGCCAAATCATGAGTGAACTCCCATTCACAATTGCTTCAAAGAGAATAAAATACTTAGGAATCCAACTTACAAGGGACGTGAAGGAACTCTTCAAGGAGAACTACAAACCACTTCTCAATGAAATAAAAGAGGATACAAACAAATGGAAGAACATTCCATGCTCATGGGTAGGAAGAATCAATATCGTGAAAATGGCTATACTGCCCAAGGTAATTTATAGATTCAATGCCATTCCCATCAAGCTACCAATGACTTTCTTCACAGAATTGGAAAAAACTACTTTAAAGTTCATATGGAACCAAAAAAGAGCCCGCATCGCCAAGTCAATCCTAAGCCAAAAGAACAAAGCTGGAGGCATCACGCTACCTGACTTCAAACTACACTACAAGGCTACAGTAACCAAAACAGCATGGTACTGGTACCAAAACAGAGATACAGATCAATGGAACAGAACAGAGCCCTCAGAAATAATGCCGCATATCTACAACTATCTGATCTTTGACTAACCTCAGAAAAACAAGCAATGGGGAAAGGATTCCCTATTTAATAAATGGTGCTGGGAAAAGTGGCTAGCCATATGTAGAAAGCTGAAACTGGATCCCTTCCTTACACCTTATACAAAAATTAATTCAAGATGGATTAAAAACTTAAATGTCAGACCTAAAGCCATAAAAACCCTAGAAGAAAACCTAGGCATTACCATTCGGGACATAGGCATGGGCAAGGACTTCATGTCTAAAACACCAAAAGCAATGGCAACAAAAGCCAAAATTGACAAATGGGATCTAGTTAAACTAAAGAGCTTCTGCACAGCAAAAGAAACTACCATCAGAGTGAACAGGCCACCTACAAAATGGGAGAAAATTTTTGCAACCTACTCATCTGACAAAGGGCTAATATCCAGAATCTACGATGAACTCAAACAAATTTACAAGAAAAAAACAAACAACCCCATCAAAAAGTGGGCAAAGGATATGAACAGACACTTCTCAAAAGAAGACATTTATGCAGCCAAAAGACACATGAAAAAATGCTCATCATCCCTGGCCATCAGAGAAATGCAAATCAAAACCACAATAAGATACCATCTCACACCAGTTAGAATGGCAATCATTAAAAAGTCAGGAAACAACAGGAGAAATAGGAACACTTTTACACTTTTGGTGGGACTGTAAACTAGTTCAACCACTGTGGAAGTCAGTGTGGCGATTCCTCAGGGATCTAGAACTGGAAATACCATTTGACCCAGCCATCCCATTACTGGGTATATACCCAAAGGACTATAAATCATGCTGCTATAAAGACACATGCACATGTATGTTTATTGTGGCACTATTCACAATAGCAAAGACTTGGAACCAAGCCAAATGTCCAACAATGATAGACTGGATTAAGAAAATGTGGCACATATACACCATGGAATACAATGCAGCCATAAAAAATGATTAGTTCATGTCCTTTGTAGGGACATGGATGAAATTGGAAAGCATCATTCTCAGTAAACTATCGCAAGGACAAAAAACCAAACAACTCATGTTCTCACTCATAGATGGGAATTGAACAATGAGAACACATGGACACAGGAAGGGGAACATCACACTCTGGGGACTGTTGTGGGGTAGAGGGAGAGGGGAGGGATAACGTTAGGAGATATACCTAATGCTAAATGACGAGTTAATGGGTGCAGCACACCAGCATGGCACATGTATACATATGTAACTAACCTGCACATTGTGCACATGTACCCTAAAACTTAAAGTATAATAATAATAAAAAAATTTAAAAAAAGAAAAAAAAGAAAAAAACTACTAATTTTTTATAAACACACACGCACAAAAAAAGAAAGAAAACTTAGAAGCGCTGGTGGAGTTCAAAGTTCAGGAATACAAGTTCATCAGAAGTCTGAGACATAATCATAAGAGTATATAATGCTTCCCCTTCCCTTAAAATATACCATCACACCACTAAATGCCTATTTACTAGAGTTCCTTTAACCTAGTATATCATGTCTATCTTTCAATGCAATATTACAAGTCATACTAAAAGGTAAAAAAAAAACTATAGTTTGAAGAGATTTAACAATCATCAGACTAGTGTCAGATGTGGCAAAAGTATTGGAATAACCAAATAAGGAATTAAAAATATACACCTATATATATTTATATATGTTAATAACATGCTAAGGGTGAAAAAACTGACATGTGAGAACCAACATATAATGTAAACTGACAAATGGAAATTCTAAGAAAGAACCAAAAAGAAATGTTAGAAGTCAAAGACACTGTAACAGAAATGAATAATGCCTTTGATGGGCTCCTTAGTAGACTGGACGGAGCTAAGGAAAGAATCTCTGAGCCTGTGGATATAACAAAAAAAGCTTCAAAAACTGTAAAACAAAGAAAAAAATTAATAAAATAGAACATAATATTCCAGAATTATGAAAAAACTACATAGGTGTGACATATGTGCAATGAAAATGCAAACAAGAAAGAAAGAGAAACAATATTTGAAGCAATAATGACAGAAATTTCCCAAAATTAAAGTCAGACACTGAAGCACAAATCCAGTAAGCTTAGAAAATATCAAGCCAGGTAAATTCAAACAGAACAAAACAAAAACTATACATAGGCATATTATATTTAAATTTCAGAATATCAAAGAAAAAACCTTGAAAAAAGACAAAGGTGAAAAATAAAACAACCTTTACATACAGAGGAGCAAAGATAAGAATTACATATAACTTCTCTTCAGGAAACACACAAGTAAGAAGAGAGTAGAGTGAAATATTTAGTGTTGGGAGGGGGGAAAAAAGAAACAACAACCTAGAATTCCTTACCCTGAAAAATTTTCATCAAAAGTGAAATAGAAATAAAGAATTGAGGGAATTTGTTTCCAATAGACTTACCTTGCAAGAAATGTTGAAAGACATTCCTCATAGAGAATGAAAATGTACAGGTCAGAAACTCAGATCTATATAAAGAAAAGAAGAGCATCAGAAAGGGAATTAAGTGAACGTTAAATTAAAAACTTTTATTTTTCTTATTGTTAATTGATCTATCAGATAACAGTTTGTTCAAGATGATAATAGCAGCAGTGTATTTGATTATGTATGTTTTTGTACATGCTTTATGTGTACATATATGCTTATGTATGCTGATACATAAATATTTGAGATATGAATGACAGCAATGATAAAAGGTACAGGGAGAAGAAATTAAGAATATCTTGTTATTATAAGGTAATCACACTATTTGTGACGTGATACAGTATTAGTTGAAAATGGACTTGGATAACTTGTAAATGTGCAGTGCAAACTCCAAGGAAAACACTTAAAGAGTTTTAAGGCTGGGCACGTTGGCTCATGCCTGTAATCCCAGCACTTTGGAAGGCCGAGGTGCGCAGATCACAAGGTCAGGAGTTCAAGACCAGCCTGACCAATATGGTGAAACCCTGTCTGTACTAAAAATACAAAAATGAGCCAGGCGTGGTGGTGCACACCTGTAATCCCAGCTACTCAGGAGACTGAGGCAGGAGAATCACTTGAACCCGGTAGGCGGAGGTTGCAGTGAGCCGAGATCCCGCCACTGCACTCCAGCCTGGGCGACAGAGTGAGACTCTGTCTCAAAAATAAATAAATAAATAAAAGAGTTTTAAAATAAGTATAATGGATATGTGAATCAATGTGAGAAAATTGATTAAAACCAAGAAAAGGCAGGGAAAAAGTGAAAGACAAAAATAGAAACAAAGAGCAAGGTTAACAAATAGAAAATGTAACACATATGGTAGTTATTAATCCAACTATATCAATAATTACTTTGAAAGTCAGTGGTCTAAATGCACCAATTAAAAGACAGAGATTGATTGTCAGAGGGGATCAAAACAAGACCCAACTTTACGTTTATACAAGTAATTCACTATAAAGATAAAGACGTATAGATTAAGAATAAAGGGATGGAGGAATATACACCATGCAAACACAAATCAAAGAAAGTAGAAGTAGCATTATTAACCACAGACAGAACAGTCTTCAGAGCAAGGAAAGTTATCAGTGACAAATTATAAGGGATAAAGAATGGCATTACATAATCATAGGGTGACTAATACTCCAAGATGACAAAACAACCCTTAATATGTATGCACCTAACTACAGAGGATCAAAATATGTGAGGCTCAAAATACATGATAGATTTGCAAAGTGAAATAGACAAATTCACTGTTACATAATTGAATACTTTAATACCCCTTAATTAGACATGGACATATGCATCAGGCAGAAAATCAATAAGGACATAGTCAAACTCAGCAGAACCATCAATCACCTGGATATAATTGAAATAACTACTTTATCCAACAACAGCATAATATACATTCTTCTCAAGCTCATATGGAACATTCACAAAGAGGGAACAAATTCTAGGCCATAAAGCACAATTTAACAAATTTAAACAAATATAACATTTAAAATATTTTTTTTTAATTCTTTAAAAGTAAAAAAAAAATAGAAATTATGCAATAGTTGCCCTCATACCACAATGGAATTAAACTAGAAATCAATAACCAGAAAGTAGCCAGAAAATCCCAAAATACTTAAAAATTAAACAATACACTTCTAAATAACAAATGAAATAAAGAAGAAATCTCAGGAGGAATGTAAACTTTTTAAGCTGAATAAAAAATGAAAAAAAAAGTATGAAAATTTGTAAGGGCACAGCAGTGCGTAGAGAGAAATTTATAGCATTGAATGCATCTATTAGAAAAGAGCAGTGATCTAAAACTCAATAGTCAAAGCTTTCCACCTTAGGAAACTACAAAAAGATGAGTAAGATTAAAGTAAGCAGAAGAAAATAAATAATAATGATTGGGGCAGAGATCAATAAAATTGGAAACAGGAAATCAATAGAGATAGACAATGTAAATCACTGGAGGATTTTTTAATTGAAATTGATATTAGAAAAGATCAACGTAATCAGTAAGCCTCCAGACAGACTAAGAAAATAGAAAAGAGAGAGAAGACACAAACTACTAATATCAGAATTGAAAGAGGGTACATCATAGATCCCACGGACATTAAAATGGTAATAAAGGATACTATAAACAACTATGTGCCCAAAAATTTAATAGCCTAGATGAAATAGATCAATTTCTTTTTTTTATCATTATACTTTAAGTTTTAGGGTACATGTGCACAATGTGCAGCTTTGTTACACAGGTATACATGTGCCTTGTTGGTTTGCTGCACCCATCAACTGGTCATTTACATTAGGTATTTCTCCTAATGCTATCCCTCCCCCAGCCCCCCGCCCCCCAACAGGCCCCAGTGTGTGATGTTTCCCGCCCTGTGTCCAAGTGTTCTCACTTTCAATTCCCACCTATGAGTGAGAACATGCAGTGTTTGGTTTTCTGTCCTTGTGATAGTTTGCTGAGAACAATGGTTTCCAGCTTCATCCATGTCCCTGCAAAAAACATGAACTCATCCTTTTTTATAACTGCATAATATTCCATGGTGTATATGTGCCACATTTTCTTAATCCAGTCTATCATTGAGGGACATTTAGGTTGGTTCCATGTCTTTGCTATTGTGACTAGTGCCACAATAAACATACGGGTGCATGTGTCTTTATAGTAGCATGATTTATAATCCATTGGGTATATACCTAGTAATGGGATCACTGGGTCAAATGGTAATTCTAGTTCTAGATCCTTGAGGAATTGACACACTGTCTTCCACAATGGTTGAACTAATTTACACTCCCATCAACAGTGTAAAAGCATTCCCGTTTCTCCACATCCTCTCCAGCGTCAGTTGTTTCCTTACTTTCTAATGATTGCCATTCTAACTGGCATGAGATGGTATCTAATTGTGGCCTTGATTTGCATTTCTCTGATGACCAGTGATGATGAGCATCTTTTCATGTGTCTGTTGGCTGCATAAATGTCTTCTTTTGAGAAGCGTCCGTTCATATCCTTTGCCCACTTTTTGATGGGGTTGTTCCTTTTTTTCTTGTAAATTTAAGTTCCTTGTAGATTCTGGATATTAGCCCTTTGTCAGATGGGTAGATTGCAAAAATTTTCTCCCATTCTGTAGGTTGGCTGTTCACTCCAATAGTAGTTTCTTTTGCTGTGCAGAAGCTCTTTAGTTTAATTAGATCCAATTTGTCAATTATGGCTTTTGTTGCCATTGCTTTTGGTGTTATAGACATGAAGTATTTGCCCATGCCTATGTCCTGAATGGTATTGCCTAGGTTTTCCTCTAGGGTTTTTATGGTTTTAGATCTTACATTTAAGTATTTAATCCATCTTGAATTAATTTTTGTGTAAGGTGTAAGGAAGGGATCCAGTTTCAGCTTTCTACATATGGCTGGCCAGTTTTCCCAGCACCATTTATTAAATAAAGAATCCTTTCCCCATTTCTTGTTTTTGTCAGATTTGTCAAAGATCAGGTGGTTGTACATGTGTGGTGTTATTTCTGAGGGCTCTGTTCTGTTCCATGGGTCTATATATCAGTTTTGGTACCAGTACCATGCTGTTTTGGTTACTGTAGGCTTGTAGTATAGTTTGAAGTCAGGTAGCGTGATGCCTCCAGCTTTGTTCTTTTGGCTTAGGATTGTCTTGGCTATGTGGGCTCTTTTTTGGTTCCATATGAATTTTAAAGTAGTTTTTTCCAATTCTGTGAAGAAAGTCATTGGTAACTTGATGGGGATGGCACTGAATGTATAAATTCCCTTCGGCAGTATGGCCATTTTCACGATATTGATTCTTCCTATCCATGAGCATGGAATGTTCTTCCATTTGTTTGTTTCCTCTTTATTTCGTTGAGCAGGGGTTTGTAGTTCTCCTTGAAGAGGTCCTTCACATTCCTTGTCAGTTGTATTCCTAGATATTTTATTCTCTTTATAGCAGTTGTGAATGGGAGTTCACTCATGATTTGGCTGTTTGTCTGTAATTGGTGTATAGGAATTTTTGTGATTTTTGCACACTGATTTTGTATGCTGAGACTTTGCTGAAGTTGCTTATCAGCTTAAGGAGATTTTGGGCTGAGATGTTGGGGTTTTCTAAATATACAATCATGTCATCTGCAAACAGGGACAAATTGACTTCCCCTTTTGCCAGTTGAATACCCTTTATTTCTTTGTCCTCCCTGATTGCCCTGGCCAGAACTTCCAACACCATGTTGAATAGGTGTGGTGAGAGAGGGCATCCCTGTCTTGTGCCAGTTTTGAAAAGGAATGCTTCCAGTTTTTGCCCATTCAGTATGATATTGGCTGTGGGTTTGTCATAAATAGTTCTTATTATTTTGAGATATGTTCCATCAATACCTAGTTTATTGAGAGTTTTTAGCATGAAGGGCTGTTGAATTTTGTCAAAGGCCTTTTCTGCATCTATTGAGATAATCATGTGGTTTTTGTCATTGGTTCTGTTAATGTGATGGATTACATTTATTGATTTGTGTATATTGAACCAGCCTTGCATCCCCGGGATGAAGCCAACTTGATCGTGGTGGATAAGCTTTTTGATGTGTTGCTGGATTCGGTTTGCCAGTATTTTATTGAGGATTTTTGCATCAATGTTCATCAGGGATATTAACCTAAAATTCTCTTTTTTTGTTGTGTCTCTGACAGGCTTTGGTATCAGGATGATGCTGGCCTCATAAAATGAGTTACAGAGGAGCCTCTCTTTTCTATTGATTGGAATAGTTTCAGATGGAATGGTACCAGCTCCTCTTTGTACCTCTGGTAGAATTCGGCTGTTAATCTGTCTGGTCCTGGACTTTTTTTGGCTAGTAGGCTATTAATTATTGCCTCAGTTTCAGAAGCTGTTATTGATGTATTTAGAGATTCAACTTTTTCCTTGTTTAGTCTTGAGAGGGTATATGTGTCCAGGAATTTATCCATTTTTTCTAGATTTCCTAGTTTATTTGTGGAGAGGTGTTTATAGCATTCTCTGATGGTAGTTTGTATTTCTGTGGGATCAGTGGTGATATCCCCTTTATCATTTTTTATTGTGTCTATTTGATTCTTCTCTCTTTTCTTCTTTGTTAGTCTTGCTAGCAATCTATCAATTTTGTTGATCTTTTCAAAAAACCAGCTCCTGGATTCATTGATTTTTTGAAGGGTTTTTTTTATGTCTCTATCTCCTTCAGTTCTGCTCTGTTCTTAGTTATTTTTCGCCTTCTGCTAGCTTTTGAATTTGTTTGCTCTTGCTCCTCTAGTTCTTTTAATTGTTATGTTAGGGTGTTGATATTTAGATCTTTTCTGCTTTTTCTTGCGAGCATTTAGTGCTATAAATTTCCCTTTACACACTGCTTTAAATGTGTCCCAGAGATTCTCGTATGTTGTGTCTTTGTTCTCATTGGTTTCAAAGAACATCTTTATTTCTGCCTTCATTTCGTTATTTATCCAGTAGTCATTCAGGAGCAGTTGTTCAGTTTCCATGTAGTTGCGCAGTTTTGAGTGAGTTTCTTAATCCTGAGTTCTAATTTGATTGCACTGTGGTCTGAGAGACAGTTTATTGTGATTTATTTTTTGTTTGTTTGTTTGTTGCTGAGGAGTGCTTTACCTCCAACTATGCGGTCAATTTTGGAATAAGTGTGATGTGGTGCTGACAAGAATGTATATTTTGTTGATTTGGGGTGGAGAGTTCTGTAGATGTCTATTAGGTCTGCTTGGTGCAGAGCTGAGTTCAATTCCTGGATATCCTTGTTCACTTTCTGTCTCGTTGATCTGTCTAATGTCGACAGTGGGGTGTTAAAGTCTCCCATTATTATTGTGTGGGAGTCTAAGTCTCCTTGTAGGTCTCTAAGGACTTGCTTTATGAATCTGGGTGCTCCTGTATTGGGTGCATATATATTTAGGATAGTTAGCTCTTCTTGTTGAATTGATCCCTTTACCGTTATGTAATGGCTTCTTTGTCTCTTTTTATCTTTGTTGGTTTAAAGTCTGTTTTATCAGAGACTAGGATTGCAACCCTTGCTTTTTCTTGTTTTCCATTTGCTTGGTAGATCTTCCTCTATCCCTTTATTTTGAGCCTATGTGTGTCTCTCTCCAGAGCTGTCAGACAGGGACTTTTAAGTCTGCAGAAGTTTCTGTTGCCTTTTGTTCTGCTATGCCCTGCCCACAGAGGTGGAATCTATAGAGGCAGTAGGCCTTGCTGGACTTAGCTGGGCTCCGCCCAGTTTGAGCTTCCCGGCCACTTTGTTTACCTACTCAAGCCTCAGCATTGGCAGACACCCCTCCTCCCGCCAGGCTGCAGCCTTGCAGGTCAATCTCAGACTGCTGCGCTAGCAGTGAACAAGGCTCTGTGGGCGTGGGACCTGCAAAGCCAGACACAGGAGAGGATCTCCTGGTCTGCTGGTTGCTAAGGCTGTGGGGAAAACACAGTATTTGGATGGGACTGTACAGTTTTTCCAGGTAGTCTGTCACGGCTTGCCTTGGCTAGGAAAGGGAAATCCCCTGACACTTTGCACTTCCTGGGTGAGGCAACACCTCACCCCACTTTGGCTCACCCTCCATGGGCTGCGCCTACTGTCCAACCAGTCCCAATGAGATGAACCAGGTACCTCAGTTGAAAATGCAGAAATCACCCGTCTTCTGTGTCGATCACGCTGGTTGCTGCAGATTGGAGCTGTTCCTATTCGGCCATTTTCGAACGGACCCCTTATCAATTTCTTAAAAGACAAAATCTGCCAAAATTTACACAAAAAGAAATATAATTTTTTCTATTAGACATAGACAATCTGAATAAGGCCATGTCTATTAAAGAAATTGCATAAATAATAACCTTCCAAAAGAGAAAGCACACAGCCCAGATGGGTTCACTGTTGAATTCTATAAAACATTTAATGAAGAAATTATACCACTTCTCTACAATCTCTTCCAGAAGACAGAAACGAAGAAATGCCTTCTAACTTACTCTGTAAGGCCAGTATTAATCTAATACCAAACCCAGACAAAGACATTACAATAAAAGAAAACTACAGACCATTATCTCTCATGAACATAGATGTAGAAATCCTAAACAAAATATAAGTACACAAAATTCATCAAGGTATAAAAAGAATTATGCACCATGACGAAGTGGGAGTTTTCTCATACATGCAGACTGGTTCAAAATTCAAAAATAAGCTTATCGTATTACCAGGTGAAAGAAGAAAAAATCAAATGATTGTATCAATAGATGAAGAAAAGGGGAAGGAGGGATGAACAGGTGGAGTGCAGAGGATTTTAGGGCAGTAAAATTATTCTGTATGATTCCACAATGGTGGCTACATGTCATTATACTTTTGTCTAAACTCACAGGATGTACAACGCCAAGAGTGAACCCTAATGGAAACAATGATTTTGATGTTTTGATGTAGGTTCATCGATTGTAACAAATGGGTAATTCTGATGTGGCGTGTTGATAGTGGGCAAAACTGGGAGTGTCAAGGGCTGATGTATATGAAAACTCTCTGTACTTTCTGCAGAATTCTGCTGTGAATCTAAAACTGCTCTAAAATTAACATGTATTAATTTTTAATTACTGGACTAGGTGTGAAATGATTTAGTTTATAGCTTCAACTCTTTCTCTAAGTTCTTTTATCTTTGGATCTCAAAATCCTTATATAAAATATATGGAGTTGAACTAAGTTAAAACATCATGATTAAACTAAAATTTAAAATGAGAATATTTACCATATATACAGTATGAAATAATGACAAAATTTTAAATGGTATCTCTGTTTAAGTTTCTATTTTAAAAACAGAAGTTATTAAAAATATCCACAGTGACAAAAATATTACCTGTCTGAGCTTAATTTATATTCAGATGGCAGAAATATCAGGGGAAAAAAAGAAGTATATGTCACTGTATGATACTGTTACTGTATGACATCACTGAAACAAGATTTATTGCAAAGAATAAAAATTAAAATATACACTCAACATAAGTAATTCTAGAATTCCTTAATGATTATTAAATCTGTATTGAAACCTATTGATAAACATTTTGTTGTAAATTCAATTAACAGTGTCTATTTAGGATGCAACACTTAATAATGAGCCCAATTATTGAATGTTTGAGAAATAATTGTGGTTGGCCTAGATTATTTGATACATCTGAGGACAAGGTCTATTTAATTACAGATTCTGAATAGGAACAGAAAATACTCTAAATTGATGGTTCTTCAAGTGTTGTCCGTGATTCAGCAATCTGGGAACTTCTCATGTAGCCATATTCTTGGATCCTACTCCATGCCTAATAAATTGGAATTTTGGCAGCGAAGCCAGATAATATGATTTTTTAAAAGCCCACCACCTCATACTGAGGCATATCAAAGTTTTAGAACTATTTCTCTAAATATTTTATGTAAGAATAAATTTAATACAGGTTAGGTGCTTACAGTATAATTGAGAAAGCTGCAAGAGCAACCTCTGAACTGTGCCTCCAAAAATAAAGAACAGAAAAAGAACTGACCTGCTAAAGTTACCACCTCCTTATCTACTACTGGAACAACTGGTTTCAAGAACATAAGCTATAACTGCAAGGTGTCAGGATGCTGAAGTTAAAAAGCTATTATTATTTATGCCAGATATGTCCCTCTCAATACCAAAAGCTGAAGAATGAAGGCTGAGAAGCAGCTGCAGACAGACTTCACTTCTCCAGGACTTTGTTTCTCCCAGAATGACACTCAAAGAGGACAGAAAGACTGCTCCTGTCTTCCAAATCTCATGCCACTGCTCTTGACTGATAGATCACAGTGTGCAATCAGAAACATAGATGTAATGGTATAAACTTAGTGCTATCTATTGACACTCAATGGGCAACACAGTTAAATCTCCACCTAGACATGATCCATATGAATTATCATTTGGTTTCATCACTATATTCAAGCATAATTTCAGAAATAGTAAGGAAACAAAAGTTTAGAAGCAATTACAGTATTTTAAAGTAATTACTACCAATTTGTTACATATCATTGTCATTATTTATGAATTTATATGCTTGCATATTTATTGGCTAAACCGAGCAAATAAAATAATTCCCAGCTACACCTTGGGAAAATATACCTAAGGAATTTATATAAAGAAAAATAGATGATAGATACCTAGATTGATAGACAATAGAACATATATTTGTATAATATAGTATGTTACTCTTTATACACTCTGATTGAGGTAGGCAGAGTATAATATATTTTTATATGAAGAAACTGAATTCCCAAATTATAAAATGCCACATTGTCACATGGCTGATAGATGCATAAAAGAATGTATGTATCCTAACTCATAGGTCAATGCTTGTTCCAATACACTTTAATGCCTTTGTCTATATATCCTCTGAGAATTCTTACAACAGCAACAGGGCATGACAGAAGAAAATGGGTACCGAACCAAAGGCAAGAAAATAGTGTGAATGCAGAGTAAACAGAAGAACAAAATAGTGGCCCAGGGGTTTAAAATAACACATCAAAGTCCAAATGCTAATATTGCAAATCTAACCCAATTCCATGTATATATTAGTCCAAACAGCTTGGCTGTGTCTGCTAAAAGCAAACAAACAAACAAACAGACAAATAAACGATCCCCGAATCCCAGTGACTTAAAACAGTAAAGTTTATTTCTGGCTCCATTGAAGGTTGGATGGGGACCTTAATTTGCCTTCTCTTTATTCATGAACTCAGGCTGATAAAGCAACCATTAACTGTAACATTACTGATCATCAAAACAGAGGAAAATCTCCCTCTATAGGGTCCCTTCCTGATATTTAAATGACACACATCACTACTGCTCACAGCTCATTGATCAGAATAAATCACATGGACTCACCCAACTGCAATGGAGCTAGGAAGTAAAATCCTATCGTATGCTTGCAAGGTGGAAACAAAGACAGAAATATTTGGTGAATGGTATTACTGATGATTACCACAGTGTCAAAGTCAAATTAGAAAAAAAAAAAAAAAGGAGAACAAAAAAAATGTATCAAGAACTTGAAACTGAGGGTCACAGATAGCCAATTTGAATAGATGAAACAATGTTGATAATAAACTTAGTATTTGTTAGTAATTATTTTCCGTCATGGATATAAAGAAGCAAAAGAAGTCTGTCTACAAACTTCTTTGTAGTGAGACAGACGTTCAGAGAAAAACAGAGCAAAGAGACAGATTATTATAGCTAGGAATCCTAATGATTTTCTTGGTCTTGACTCTACTCAAGAGAGGCTCTTCTGCCCTTCAGTTCCTTGGATAACTCAACATCTATTATTAAATTTCCTATTTCTCTTAAATTCACTCATATTAGTTTCTATTGCTTGCAGTCAGCAGAGTTTTGATTAAGGCAATGGTACTAATTAATTTTATAATATTTCTCTATCAAGTGAAATACAATATAGGTTCTAACATGGTATATTGAAGTAGTTTCTCTCAAAATTAGTGGGCCTTATTGTATTTTCCCTGCATGTTATCTACTGATAAGAATTATTTTTAAATTGGAATTACTATCACAATATTAGATAAAGGAAGACAGTGATAAGGAATTTGGATATTTTCCTCTAGGTTAAAATATTGAATATCATTAGATTAAGTGAACACCAATTAAAATAAGTTGTTAATTAAGGTTTTTTTTGCCAAAACAGAAAAAAAATGTAAGGGAATTTTTTTAAGAACTGAGAAAGTGCCAGCTGACCCAGCAACTCTCATCTAGAACTTAAAATGCTAAAATAAATTTCATTATCAGTCAGAGAAGAACAAATTATCAAAATGTATAATGATATTCAGAGAGAAATGAAAGACAGACATCTTTAAAAAGTGTTCAAGTGAAAGAAGCAAAAATAAAATGTTCAAATTCAGAATAAAATTTAAATTACCTCCACCAGAGCAAGTGGAATATAAAAGAAAGTTTCTAATCCTTAACATGATTCTTTCAGGAATATTTCATATCAACTATCTATGTCTTTGCATGTAGCTATAACATCTCCATAAATTCTCAAATTGCAAAGCAACAATCGTAGGAAATAACATTTCAATCTTTTTTGTACTCTATATACAAGAAAATAATTTGGCTCACATTGTGAAAAAATTAGACAATTGTGGATGAAGGCTGTCAGATAATCCAAACTGTCAGTTTGGTTTGAACATTTCTGAAAAGGGGAAAAACTTTGACCAGAACTGCCAAAAATATGCCAGTCACTTTAGTGCATGCTTGAATAAACATGAAACAATATTTGTATATGCTGATTAAAGACAAGATTTTGCTATGGATTATAAGATTCCACTCAAAAATGCTTTTTTGTTAGTAGGAAAGCCAGTAATGCTTTTAAACATAAAACAAATGCTGAAATCTGTTTCCTAGAAAATGTCACATAAGAGTATGATATTAATCACAAAAGGTTAAGTTTAATGATCTAAAGTAAAACATATATTGCCTGCCATACGACTGTGGTTTAATAATTTGTCCCCTGCATAATCCTGTAATTTTCAGCAGCAAAACATATTTCTCCAAACATACGCTTTTGAATATTTTTCTTTTCAATTTACATAAGATACAAAAAATGTGATCTTAAAAATCATTCCTATTCTCCAGTCTCAAGAAGTTTCAAAAATACTAAGCAGACATAAACATTAGCAGACTGAGATCCAGTGGTGAGTGGTTCTCTGCAATGAAGTAGTATTGATCTATTTCAAAAATAGTTGAGTGTCTACTGGGTGCCAGACGTTATTTTTAACTGCTCAGGATTCAGCTGGGAACATGGTAGGCCAAGGTCTCTTCCTCAGTAAATGTTATTAACAAGTGAGAAAATATTTAAAACAAACAAGTAAGTATGTGATTAAAGTGCTATGGATAAAAATTAACTAGGGTATTATGACAAAAAAAATTGTATACCAATGTTCCTTGTCAAGATTCAAATTGGGTATTCCAACAACTTCTTTTAACCTTATCTCAGAGCCTCAACAATACAGCATTTATTTATCTATAAACACTTTTAGCATGTGAAAATGGTAATTATTTTCCCATACAGTGCCATAGATTACAAATATATTTATTAACATTAGCCTGTTTTTTCCTCAAAATGGACAATAGCAGCATCTTAAAACATTCATTTTATAGATGGAGAAAATGAGCCTCAGAGAACTTAAATGGCTGGCTCATGTTTATGTGTCCCAGCAGAGACTTGAACCTAGGTGCATTGAAGAAAAGTTTATTGGAATTTGATGATGTTGGCACATCACAAATATTATAAAAATGAATATGGCACAGTCGTGACTTGAAAATGTTTCACAGAGAACATGGTTTGCAGTTCTTAATCCCTGGGCAGCAGCAATCATGCTGCTTCTAAAAATAACCAAGGAAAAAAATCTAATTCTCGGAAGACATGCGACACCAGAAGAAAGTCTGAGTCTTAGTGTCAGTCTTTCTTCTGGTTTGATGACCCCCATCTCCAGAAGCCATCAGAGGTTGGGTACAAAATACTTAGGTCACTTAGCTTAAAATGTAACCACCCCTTCCCTTTTACAAATGTTATCTAAGGTAAATAGAAGAACCAAAGATTAAGACCAAGAAAGACCATTGGCAGGGACTTGGTTACTTTCCTCGTGTGTAACTGACATGCTCACATTTGAAGCCTGAGGAGTGGTCATCACCAGAGTGTACTCAGTATCATGTGCAAAATAGGGGAAGTGACTCTCCTCACCAGTTTAAATGCAATCTGATAAAATGTAGCTTCTCCGATCATTGATGCGGTGCTAAATGGCTTTGAGAGAATTAGACTTAGCTGGCTAATTGAGAGACAATCCAGTAGATTTCCCTAGAGGTACTCTGGATAGATTTTCAAAGTAAAGGGTTGCTGAATTTCTGGAGGTATCATCTTTTGAACGAGATTCAAAATGGAAGTGTTCATGTTGGGGCTAAAAGGCCTAATACTGGCTAATGTCCACAGCAGGACAGAACAATTAGCAAATTTAGGAAACTGCTCTCATTTATGCCTCCGATAATATAGGTAATGTTTGCAAATCAAGTTCTTCCCTGCTTCAATTAATTCATGTTTATTAATAAATATGAACAGATTAAGTATATTTGACTTTATTGTACACTATATATACATTTGGGAGATCTCCCACATACATATCACTAGAAAAGAACATTGCACATTGCATTAAATAATTTAATCATTAAAATATTAAAACAGGACTAATTATTTATTTTCCTTCCCTATCTTTACCTTCTTCCCAGGATCATCCACTGTATATACCCAATTATCTTGGAGACTCTACCTCTACAGTTTTGTTTTGTTTTGTTTTGTTTTTGCACATAATAATTGGGTCAATCAAGGTTCAAATAAATGAGAACAAAACCACAGGAATCTCTGTGACATTTATATTCACAATTCCCTCCACGGCTTCCATCCAGTCTTGGCACAGACCAGACTCCTGTGTGGTGCCTATTGTGCTTTGCGGAAGTAACCTCGTATGTGCTATTAAGCAGGTAGATAGGGGAGACTAGTTCTTCAGACAGCCCAAATGCAAGCCTCCTGTGTAAGCACCTGCTCCCACATTCATGACTGATAATGCTCCCAAATATAAATTCAAGCTCACTGGGTAAGGCAAGGAAAACAAGAGGAAAAGGAAGAGAAATAGAGAGAGAGAGAACACAGAATGGTGACACTTATGACATTAATTAATCAATTAGGAAAATAGAGCAATAGAAGAAATTGAGCATAATAAGGTCAAATGTAAAAAGCAGGCCAAAGAAGACAAGTTCAAAGACAAGAAGAGAACTTTTAATCTAATTAATATGCTTTTGGTAAATCATAAAATGTATATACTATGCTAAAACTGACTAAATCATAAGACTACAAGGGAGTCCAAGAGTGTGTTAGCTTCACTTGTTCTCTGAAAGGTGAATTTCTAAACTTCCCAACTGAATGGTTCTCTCATATTTTCCTGAAAACCCCTAGGGACAAATGACTTCGTAGCCTCCTGAACAGATTGACATAAAAATTTCATGATGGTAAAACTGATGGTGTTAGATATAAAAGAAATGGTTAATTGCTGTGCCATTTTGAAACTTAATTTTTTCTAGTTTTCCAATAAATCATTTTATGAGGTCTATTTTAATTTAGTTTTTTTATAGTAAGAGAATTGTAAATATAAAAATTTAAATCAGCTTTGTAATAGAAATTTTGGAAAATGCTAGAAATTATGAACAGAAAAATTAACCACCTATATTCCTACCAACCAGCATCCCAGCATTAGACTTTCTTTAATTTCTTTGGTATATTTCCTCCTTCACATTATTATTTTATTATTACTTGTTTTTTTTTTTTTTTTTTTTTTTTTTGAGACAGAGTCTCACTCTGTCATCCAGGCTGGAGCGCAATGGCGCGATCTCGGTTCACTGCAACCTCTGCCTCCCGGGTTCAAGCTATTCTCATGTCTCAGCCTCCCAAGTAGCTGGGATTACAGGTGTCCGCTGCCACACGTCCCGCTAATTTTTGTATTTTTCATAGATATGGGGTTTTGTCATGTTGGTCAGGTTGGCCTCAAACTCCTGACCTCAGGTGATCCAACCACCTCGGCATCCCAAAGTGCTGGGATTACAGGCATGAGCCACCGTGCCCGGCACCTCCTTCGCATTATTAATTCAAAAATTTGGCCAGGCGCTGTGGCTCATGCCTGTAATCCCAGCACTTTGGGAGGCCAAGGTGGGGGAATCAACTGAGGTCAGGAGTTCAAAACCAGCCTGGCCAACATGGTGAAACCCCATCTCTACTAAAAATACTAAAATTAGCTGCTGGTGGTGGTGCACATCTGTAATCTCAGCTACTTGGGAAGCTGAGGCATGGGAATTGCTTGAACTCAAAAGGCAGAGGTTGCAGTGGGCCAAGATCACGCCACTACAATACAGCCTGGGTGACAGAGCAAGACTCTATCTCAAAAAAAAAGAAAAAAAAAGTCAAAATTTGGATTATTTTCTCTGTGTGAAAATATATATATGTGTGTGTGTATATATATACACACACATATATATATACACACACACATATATATACACACACACGCAAAAACATACACACATATGCACATAGAAATAAAGTTTTGTATCCTCCTTTTATTCTTTTTCTTAGAGACAGGGTCTTGCTCTGTAGCCCAGGCTGGAGTGTATTGGCACAATCACAGTTCACTGCAGCCTCAAACTTCTGGGTTCAAGTTACCCTCCTACCTCAGCCTCCTCAGTAGCTAGTACTACAGGCACACACCACCATACCCAGCTAATTTTTTATCTTTTGCAGAGACAAAATCTCTCTGTTACAAGCATGAGCCACTGGGCTCAGCCTACTTTTTAAATTAAACATTACATTATGAACATTTTTAAAGATTTTAAACAGTAACCAAACTAAGATTTTTAAATAGTGCTGTAACAATGTAACATATTATAGTGGGTTGAATGGTGGCCCTCCAAAATATGTCTACATGAATCTGTGACCTTATTTGGGAAAAAGAATCTTTGCAAATGTGATTAAGTTAAGGATCTTAAAATAAGATAATCCTGGATTAGGGTGGGCCTTAAATCCAATGGTACCTGACCTTAGGAGAGTATAGAAGTGGCAACAGACAGAGAGAAGGTGTTATGAAGATTGAGGCATAGATTGCAGTGATACACCAAAGATTCCAGTGGCCACTAGAAGTTAGGAGGCATGGAACTCATTCTTCTTCAGAGATTCCAGAAGGAATCAACACTTCGATTCTAGACACTGGCCCACAGAACTGTGACACAATACATTTTTTGTTGTCATAAACCACCCAGATTGTGGTAATTTGTTATGACAGCCCTATGAAAATAATACACATGGATAGATCATGATTTACTTAACCATTCCCAGAGGAATTTTTAAGATGAATTTTTTCTTTTTAAAAAAATTTTGCTATCATTAATGATGCTAAAATTAATATCCTTGACATTCATTCATTCAACAAATATTTATTATAAACACCTACTACATACTGGATACTCTTCCAGAAAATTGGGGAAATGAGACATCTTGGAGCAAGGCAAGGGTTTCAGTCCTTGTTGAGCCTAAATTCAACTGAGGGAAGACATGATAACCAATACACACGATAAGTACACAAATTATAAGTATGTTGGAAGATGTACGGTGCTATGGAGTAAAGAAAAAAAAGCACAATAATGGAGTATGAGTTGGAAGGATTCGATCTGCATTTTAAACAGGCTAGTTAGGGAAGACCTTATCAAATAGGTGACATATGAGTAAAGATAGATGAGAAGACAGTGGGGAGTTAGCCATGTAGCTCTCTGAGGAAGAGCTTCCAGGAAAAAGGGAGAGTCAATGTAAAATGCCAAAGATTATATCTTTAGGATAAATTATCAGAAATATAATTATCAGGTCAAAGTGTGTGGATATTTTTTAATCTCTTGATAAATGTCAAGAAATTGTCTGGAAAATTGCATCAAATTAGACACCCTGAAAATGCACCTGAGTTACTGCTTCCCCAAATTTCAATACTGTATATTATCATTGTTTTTATTAGCCACATTGAAAGGCAAAAAACATAGATGAAAAACTTCATTATTCAAATTTGCTTATTCTGGTGAGAATGTATCTAGAAATCATTTTTATTTTTTTCTTTTAAGAAATACCTATACTTGGAAATGCTTGCTTTTTAAAAAATATTGAATTGGGAAACTTTATCCTGTGAATCAGAGAAGTTAATTCTGTGATCTGTGTCTTTAATATATTGTATAAATGTCTTTTCCCAGTTTGAAGCTTGCCTTTTAACTGCTTATATTTACTTAAATATATAGAAATATTTTTAAGTTTATATACTAAAATATGTACAACTTTTTGCTTTATAATGCATTTTAGGGTAATACTCTATTATCTCTTATCTCCAAGAAAAGATGGATAATCAAATATATTATTTACAATTGTTTTCTAAGCCTGTTTTAAAATGAGTGTATTTTACAAGAATACTACAACTTTTTGTGAAGTATGACTAGGAATTTAAAAGTTCTTATATTTGTGTTTCCTAGCAAAATTCAAAACTTAAATGCTCATTTTATGTAAAGTATTTAAAATGAAAGCATGGAAAATTCAATAATGATAAGAGTTTAAATATATCATTCTGAATATTTTTTCAAAATTTAATTATTGCTGTACTATGTATAGCATATAGTTGAGAAATTTTAGTTTTAAAATAAATTTTAAAACCTTTATCAACACATTATTATACCTTTAAATATTCAATTTTATTTATAATATATTGTGCTTCATAAAATAAATTACACATCACAATATTATATAAATAAATCTATATAGGCTTATTTCAGAGATACTGTGGGTTCAGTGCCAGATCACCACAATAAAGTATATATGGTAATAAAGTGAGTCACATGAATCTTTTGGTTTCCCAGTGCATATAAAAATTATGTTTACACTATACTGTAGTCTATTAACTGTGCAAAAGCATTATGTCTAAAAAAACCCAATGTATATACCTTAATTTAAATATACTTTATTGCTAAAAAAATGCTAGTGATCATCTGAGCCTTCAGGAAGTCGTAATCTTTTTGTCAGTGGAGAGTCTTGCCTCGATGTTGATGGCTGCTGGCTAATTAAGGTGGTGGTTGCTAACGGTTGGGATGGCTGTGGCAATTTCTCAAAATAAGACAATAACAATGAAGTTTGCCTCATCAACCAACTTTTCTCTTCAGAAAAGATTTCTCTGTAGCCTGTAGCATGCAATGCTGTTTGATAGCATTCTACCCACAGTAGAAGCACAATAAAGCGAAGGGCAATGAAGTGAGGTATGCCTGTATATATACACACATACACACACACACAGCAGATAATATATATAGAAAACAAACAGAACAAAATCTAGAACAAAAATGAAATGGATATATCAAACTCAGAATAATAGACTTACTTTGATAGAGCATTAAATTTAACACTAAGCTTCCTGACTTAAATAATATCTGATACAACAAAATCAGGTCTACCTCTGCTATCACATAACAAGCAGCCCACAGGGCTTTTGTAACCTTTACTTGATTGAATTACTGTCACTGAGAAGTTCAGTGAAGCATTTTCTGCTTCCTAGCAGTCTTCATCATTCTAGTATTTATAAATAGCAAAGAGCAGCAGGCTGCAAACAAAACTTCCATTGGAATAACATATCCAAGATTAGTTCATTTATAAAGTTCCTGCTAAATAGTCAATCCCCTTTTAGCTGATCATGTTTTCATCCTTTTCTAATTTCCTACACTTGAAGGGGAAAAGCACTTAAAAATATTTAGAGGTATTATTCATTCAAGGTTTTCTTCTGTTTCTATGTATATTCTTACATTTGAAAACTATGCTCATGTGATCAAATAAGACAAAAGAATACATATTTATATATATTTATTAACTATTTTACAGTCTTCTGATTTTTTTCTGACTTTGGTCATAAAAGGTAAGTAGAAATCACATTTAATATACTCATTTCAATTTTATGTTATCTGCACTGTGTACATAAACTAAATGTATGCCAAAAATTTCCCTCCTTCAAAAGGAAATTTAGATTCATTCCTAAATGATTTGACTTTTGGAGGGCTATAAATATATAGGCACTTTTTGATTATGTATGCGTAAACTTTGACCAATCAAGATATTTGAGTGAATATTTTGAATTCTTAACTTTATTCCATCAATCAGTAAAAGAATATATTCTTAAACAATTTGTAATTCCTCACTAGTAAAACAGTGCCTTGAACTCCCTCTGCTGGCCTTATAAGGGTAGTTTAACTTTAAAAAGTCATTCACATATTTGTATAATAATCTAGCATCGAAAAACAGAAACACTTTATATGTTGCATAATGACCTCAACTATAATAAAAATTCAAGTTAAAATATACCTATCCTCTTTTAACCCTAAAAAATGCAGCTTATATCATAAAAAGTGATACTGAAAGGCTATTACTATAATATAAAATCACAATAATCAAAATAGTTTGAGGCCTGGAACTCCCAGCCTCAAGCAATCCCTCCACCTCAGCACTCCAAAGTGCTGGGATGATACACATCATATGCCTGTATCAAAATATCTCATATACCCCATTACTACATACACCTATATACTCACCAAAATTAAAATTGAAAAACAAAAAACAGAAGCAGGCACAGGAAAAATTAAAAAAAAAGAAAAAGATCAGTGTAAAGAGTAGAGCATCCAAAAGAGTGTGTTAGGAATTTAAGGAATTGTTACAAGCATGACAATTTAATCAAGTTGGGAATTAGGAGTTTATTAATCAATGTATACTTAAATACTTGGTCATATTTCGAAAATAAAACAAAGATATATATCGACTTCATACTCTAAACCAAAATAAATTCCAGACGGAATTTTAAAAATTTAAATATAAACATTAAATTAATATAATCATTGCAACAATATTTTGAAGAATTTCCTATCTTTAGATGGGAAAGGTCTTTCTAAAAAACAGGAAGCTTAGCAATGATAAGGGAAAAATAGTCATATTTATCTACACACATATTTTCATAAAAGGAAAACACCATAAACAACATCAAAGGCAAATGATTGGGGCAAATATTGCAACAGATATGATAGATAAAGGCATAAATTCCCTACTACACAAAAAGCTTCTATAAATTGGTGAGAAATAGAAAAGGAACTCAATAGAAAAATAAGCAAAGACTTATGCTAAGGAAATTCACAGAAGAAATCTAAATAGTCAATAAACATACAAAATCCTGCTTGTCCTCACTAATAGTCAAGGAGAATAAAAGTAAAATGCACAGTGAGGATTACAAGTCATTAATGGGATACTTAAGCCTTGGGCTAATTGGCAAAAATTCAAAATGTAACAACATCCAGTGCAAGCTTCTGCAATCATTTAAAAAATATTTTGGCAATATCAATAAATCAAAGACACACACACACACACACACAGAGGCACACAACTTTTGCTGAAGTAATTTCACTTGGTGAATATCGCCAATGAAAACAAAGTACCAACACCAAAGGACATGCATCTGGTGACACGTAATGTAATTTGTTTGTAATGGCAAAAAACAGGAAACATTCTAATAGTAATCAAATATAAAATACTTGAATACATTTTAGTACATTTTATTATATAATTATTTAAATAAAATATATAATTATATACATATTTGTCAGAAAGAAATATGTATTGCTAATGATGAATCATTAAGATGAACCATGATAAATAATTTAAAAAAGCAGTCACAATAATATGGCATTTGTATATGATTTTTCATGTTTGGGTCAGCATAAAAGAAGTTGTGGAAGGAAAGGACTAGGCCCTTTATAGCAGCTATCAATGAGGTAGGAATGGAGAGGGTGGGGGGAAATTTTAATTTTTTTATATACATTTTTGAACTTTTTTACTAATTAAAATAGGTATTAATATTTTTTATAATTGAACATCTTAATAAAAATTAAAATTCAAAGATAGCTAAAATGAGGTATTCCTATATATCTTTCAGGACATAAGCTTTGTTCTGTACATTTTAGGTCATAGGCTCTATCATAATTCCTCTTTATTTTTTGTTTATTACCCCCAAAAGGTAAAAGAAATGCTAACCTTCCAGCAGTCATGTCCATGAAATTCAGGTGAGGAGAGGAGAGAGGCAGCAGGGGAATTTTCCAGCACTCATACTTCGGAAAACTCCCCAATGGATGTTGAAAACCACCTCTTCAAAGCCCACCCTGTGCTCAGAGCAACGGCTTTACATATTAGGTAAATGATAAAACGTTCTCCCCACTTGTTTTCCACAGGTTTCATTAGGGGCTGGCTGTGATCACCTGTGACAGCAATACTGATTCCCAATATAGATTCAAAATTATGCCAGAAAAGTAGTGCAATATTTTTTTCCTCAACCTTGGCTGCACCTTAAAATAAATTAGAGAATAAGCAAAGAAAAAATATTGTGCTCAAGTTGATTGAATCAAAATCTTGGAGATAGGCATTGGTTCTCCTGTGCTGTTTTTTGTTTGTTTTTTGTTTTTCGTTTTCTTTTCTTTCTTTCTTTTTTTTTTTTTTTGAAGCTCTTCAGGTGATTCAAAAGCACAGTGAGTGCTGGGAACCATTAACAGGGTAAGGGTCTCAAGCCTGGTGCTAAGGTGGTAATTGGAATCTATTTTTTCAAGTTTCTGCCCATTTTGGGAGCAAAGGAATTAACTGCTCTTTTATTTCAGACTACCTTTTTTTTAAGGACTATTTGTATAGTGAACAGCGCTGAGAGAGCTGAGAGTAGGTTTGTTTACTGTCTAATATAATAAAGACAATGCCTCCCTCTGGGTCAAAGGTTGGGCAAATCACAAAAGATACAGATTTTCTAAGCTCAGAGTTCCCCTGCTGTGATAAAAACCTACCGCATTTATAGCATCCAGCTGGCCTTTATTGAAGAACCCTGTGGGGATCAGGATTCAGGGAACTGGTGAAAAAAAAATGATAATACTCTGGCTACTGCTATTGTTGTAAATAGTAAACTGTTCTCTGTCTTTGAGTCAAGAATCTTGTCTCTTCTACCAGTATTCATAAAATGTGGAGGCTAATTTGTTAGCTTGCAAGTTGGGTAAAATCTCAGACCCTTTGCAGTTTTTGACAGAAAGTTCCAGTTTCTCCATAACCACAGCCACCCTTCATATCATCTCGGCCATTCTAAGAGATACGGTTTTAATTCACATTTCCCTAATAACTAATGATACAAGGCATATTTTCCTGTGCTTGTTGCCATCTATATATTTTCTCTGGTGATGTGTATCTTCAGATCGTTGGCCCCATTTTACAATGGATTGTTTGTTTTGTTGTTATTGAGTTTTAAGATTTATATATTTTGGAAGCAAGTCCTTTGTCAGATAGGTAATGTGCAAATACTTTCTCCCAGTCTGTGGCTTGTGTTTCCATTTTCTTAATGATGACTTTCAAAGAACAGAAGTTTTTTTATGTTGACGAAGTCATAGTTATCAATGTTTTACTTTATGCATCATACTTTTTTTTTTTTTGACGGAGTCTCGCTTTTTTGCCAGGCTGGAGTGCAGTGGCGTGATCTCTGTTCACTGCAACCTCCACCTCCCGGGTTCAAGCGATTCTCCTGACTCAGCCTCCCGAGTAGCTGGGACTACAGGCGCGTGCCACCACACCCAGCTAATTTTTGTAT
Source organism: Pan troglodytes (assembly GCF_028858775.2). Taxonomy (NCBI): domain Eukaryota; kingdom Metazoa; phylum Chordata; class Mammalia; order Primates; family Hominidae; genus Pan; species Pan troglodytes. The sequence continues at coordinate 89,133,397 of NC_072408.2, forward strand.
TCTTAGTAGAGATAGGGGTTTCACCATGTTGGCCAGGATGGTCTCGATCTCTTGACCTCGTGATCTGCTCACCTGGGCCTCCCAAAGTGCTGGGATTACAGGCATGAGCCACTGCGCCCGGCCTACGTATCATAGTTTAATCTAAGTAACCTTTTCCTAAGTCAAAATCACAAAGATTCATCTAGAAATATATTTTTAGCTTTTATATTTAGAACTATGAATCATTTTAAGTTTTATACAGGCCAAAGTTCTTTTATTTCTGTATATGAATATTGCAGAATTGAATATTTCATATGAACATTGATTAACCACCATGCATTGAAAGGATAATGCTTTTCCTCCTGAATTACCTTGTTAACGATGAAAAAAATTGATTGACTGTACATGGGTTTATTCTGGACTCAATGGTGTTTTATTCATCTTTATATCTACTTTTATGCTACTTGCACATTGTCTTGATCAGTGTAACTTTGTGACAAATTTTGAAATCAAATAGCTAAATTTTCAATTTTTTTCTTCTTTTTCAAAATTGTTTTGCATATTCTAGGTCCTTTGCACACTGTTATGTTAGGCCAGTTCAGGATGGCAGGTTGGAGTTAAAGTATAAATTATGTTCAAAAGGGCTGAACAAAATGAGAAGTCACAGAGTTTGGACATTAAGACAGGGAACATGTGTACATAAATCTGGTTTGCACAGGGTCAGTAAGTTATTTTCCATTTGTGGTATCAATTAATGGGAATCTGGTTTTATTGTCTGACCATTCCATGTCCTCTTCCATTCTGATATTTTTGGTTGTTCTAGTAAATTAACTACTGTCATTCGGTCTTATCAACAACTGCTAATTTCTTCTTTTATTTCATGTTTTCTTGAAGGTTCTGTTATGCACTACATGCAAAAGATTGAGTCAATCTCAGAGATTTGTTGAAAGGACTGTACCAGGTAATCTTTCCTAAAATAACCTGTAACCGTAACTCATGGTTACAGGTTTGGGAGTTAATGTGAACATTGCTCAGACAACATTTAGACTCCACCAGAGGACTGGATTATGATTTCCAGGAATCATTTTAGTCCAGATGCAAGGTTCAAGAAAACAGATCCAGAAGAACAGAAATTACTTACATAGAATCAAATACATTAGTAAAGCATATTTAATTGTGGTTATTTCTTTTGGCATGCTATTGGTATTATTTTTATAAATCTATTTTATGAAGCATTTTAAAGGAAATCTTTCCTTTTATGATTAATTTATCTCTAACCCTTAATTCAGTAGATTATGGTTTTGCAATTTGAAATGAAACTTTTTAAAAATGATATCTGATTCTCAGAGACCTCTCCAAATTCAGAAACAGATGACTGTACTGAGCCTTTTTATTCATGGCAACACATTTATTTCATAGGTTCAGTAAGAATCCATCCTTCCTTTTACCGGGACAAATTGACAGTACCACTCAGGTCATATTGTAGAATTACACTTGATCATAACTCTCTAGAGCTCATCATTAAAAAGATAAGTATTTAAATTCACATATGGAGCAAATACCCAGAGCATCCTCACACCAAACTGGACTGTCACCTATGATATGACTTAACAAAGTCCCAGTCTTGCAAGTGATAAGGAAAGTCACTTCCTAGCCAGGAATCTAAGAATATTTGAGTGATTGCAAAGAGAAAATTCACTCAAATTTATAGGCACTGCAATAAATCTTGTATAAAAAGATTTTTGTTTTTTGTTTTCTAGACTCAAAATAAAACAGCAAAAAAGAGAAATTTAAAAGTCTAACCCTGTTTTCCTTCTGAAATATTCAGACCATAGTTAATTTTCTAATAGCAATTTGTTCAACCCTATATGCCCTATGAGGCTTATATTAATTAATACTTCTCAAGGTACGTATGTAAATAATCAGGTTAAAATATTATGAAACTAGCCAGCTTTGTGATTTGGAACAACCTTTAGAAATTACTTATGATCATTATAAGGGGACACTTAAGAAAAATTATCCAAAATTTGGAAATAAGGCAAAGGGAGAGCAGCATATCCTTTTAATGTCAAATTCAAACATTGATCAACTCAAGAAATAGTCCTTTATCTAGGGAAATCAATAATTCTATTACTATGTTTAAAGAATTATCTAATATTGATTAAAGACTCAAACTATGTAATTTTACATGTTAACTTGTGTAATTTTGTCTGGTATTTCCTTTCAGTAGAAAATATAATCCCAGAAATTATGGTTTTATTACTTTATAGGATATTAACAAGTTTTGTGTCTCACTGGCATGCTCACTCAGTATTATTTTTCCAGTGAGAATATAATTCCTGTTTATTTGAACCAGCTTAGTCTTCCTGATAGTTATCTCATTAATGAGTTGAATAAATTTTGACAGGTGTTCATCTGCTATTTTATGATAATCATATATACATGTAAATATATATATATTTAAGAGATAGAGTCTTAAAATGTTGTCAAGGAGTATGCTGGAGTATAATAGCTATCCACAGGCATGATCATGGTGTGCTACATCCTCAAACTCCTAGGCTTAAGCAGTCCTCCTGCCTCAGTCTCTTGAATAGCTGGGACTACAGGTGCAGGCCACCATATATGCACTTGCATTCAATCTGTCGCAATATGTTGTTTTGGTTGAAGTATTTGAAGACATTCCTGCTTCACACAGATTTGTAGTTGGGGAAATAATAATTATTTTTACAATAGTCTTTTCAGTTAATTAGTCTAATTTTTAATGATAGCTGTGTTTAGCAGCCAGTTTGCAAAATTCCATGCTTACCAGGCTCACACCTTCCTCAATAACACATTTCTTAGTGCCTTGAGAAGGAAGTATCCTCAACTGCCCCACTTTAAGGTAAAGTAAAAAGGGGCTGGGCAGATTCATTCCAACATTTCTATTTTTGGGGGTGTTTGGACTTCATCCTTTAGAGAATGCCAGCAAAGTTCAGGCATTTCCACTTTTTAAAACATAGGTTATTGGTGAGTCCACACTTCAATTAGTCAACTTATCAGGTTATTAATGTATTTTTACATGCGTTAGTCAAAATATTAAATTCCATATTATGGGTGAATGCATCCATGACAATGAGTTCAACACAATTGCACCTTACATTTTATCTTCCTTGGTATAATCCCTTAAAATCCATTCCCACACACATTCTCTTGTCAATACAGATTGGTGAAGTGCTGAAATTCTTGCACTACTTTTCATCCATTCTAGGTCTGGAAGAAATTATAGGTGCACCATGAGAAGAATGAGTTTGTGAGGCAAGTGTATGCATTTAAAGATTTTTTTATACAGAAGAGATTTGTTTTTGTTTTTGTGTTTTTTTTTTCTTTTTTTACTATCTTCTATTTGACGAAATTGATGGTGGGACTGGGAAGAACATGAAAATTCTCAGCCTTATCTATGCTGCTCAAACGTCTCTGTCTTGTGGTTTAAAACTTCACTCCTTTTCCACTGATACTTTTCTATCAGCATAAGAGACCTAGAGATGTTGAGAATTTATTTGAATTAAAACTCTGCAATTGTCACAATCAAACCTTGGACTTAGTTCTCTTCTATATCTTCTCTATGGCCATAGGAAATGAGAGGCTCATTCAAATCTGCTCTTTAGGCTTTCTGATCATCCATGCCAGATATTTTAAATTTTCAATAGCACAATTTCTACATCTACACTCTCTGGTGTTATCAGAAGAAGCCGGGTGACACCAAAAAGTTTATAATTACTCTGTTAGCCATTGCAGCTAAGTTTCATAATCATTTAATATCCCAATCCCTCGGCCTGCTCATATATTTCATCCCATGACAAAAGCTGTAATCATTTGAGTAATAGTAATGTCACTACACATAATGAATTATCCATATCTCATTTCTTCCCAATACTCCTCAAATATTTAAGCAATTCATTTCCTAAATTTGAAGTTCTGTTTCCTGGAGCTGCTTCTGATTACAATTATTGTACCAATCAGGTTCCTGGCAGAAAGCAGATGACACAAATCAACTAGAGAAGAGGTTCATAAATAAACCATTTACACAGGTACAGACGAGGTATAGGGAAATCACAAGGATTGTGCCAAAACCTGATTACAGTAACATTTCCAGATTCTTACTCCACACTTCCCCATACACACACAGACTCTGCCTATGACTTTATTTTAGTGTTTCTCACAAAAAAATTAATTAGGGGGTAATCCAAGATTCTCCCTTGCCTACTGCATCCCACTTCAGTTAATTAAATACCAAGTCCCATCCCTTTCACCTCTTAAATATACACCTAACATATCTTCTAAACACAGTGACCCCATGCAGTGTGGCATCATGGTTCGATGCTTACTGAGTGATAAGAATTTTAGTATAACATTCATTGTATAATGTATACACCGGAGACTCAGAAGCAGTTGTGTAATAAGGAACTAAGTTGCATAGGTTTTATGTCATAATAAGAAGTTCATTTTTCTTTAAATTACAGCAACAGAAAAAAATAGGGGTAGCAGAGCCCTTTATATGTCCATAATATTTTTGTTTTTGCAGTTAAATGCTCAGCTTTAGAAAAAGTATTAATACATCAGCACAAAAGACATGGATTTTAATATGTAGCACATTCAGTTATAGCACTGCAAAGAGAATTAGGAAAGAAGTAACTATAAACATCCAGCTGCAGAGTTTAAGCAGTCTCATGCTGTGACTACAGAGAGTGCAAATTATATGTTCTCATCTCATTTTAGAAACCAAAACGCATTATATTAAAGCCTAATTTATGTTACAACCTGGGAATTATTAAGTTTAACACAATTTAGACAATGTATAGACTTACTGAATTCTTTATTTTGATTAGTATCACTGAATAAATATTAAACTGCATTACATGAGATAGATAGCGTCAACACATACAAAGGTCTCCCTACCTGAACTACTGCACCATTTTTTTTTTTAAGAGACAGGGTTATACTCTGTCAACCAAGCTGGAATGCAGTGGTGTGATCCTAGCTTGCTGCAGCCTCAAACTCCTGGGTTCAAGTCATCCACTCACCTCAGCCTCCTGAGTAGCTAGGACTACAGGGGTGCACCACCATCCTTGGCTAATTTGATTTTTTTTTTTCTTTGTAGAGACACAGTCTTGCTATGTTGCCCAGGCTGGTCTCGCACTCCTCGCCTCAAGTGATTCTCCTATCTTGGCCTCCCAAAGTGCTGGAATGACAAGCATGAGCCACTGCACCCAGCTACTGCACCACTTATTGACAATAAGTTTCAAGACAAAGCATATCTGTAGTTCTCTCTGCTTATTTTGTATTACCTACATAATCTGTGTTGTAGTAATATTTATTAATATAAAGTGTGGGTGGCTGCATTACTTGCAAATTAAGTGTAACTTAAATTCATGGATCTTAGTCATTTTTGGTCATCTAAAAAGATCTACAAGGTATCATTTCATTATAATTCATTTTTAAAGATAAAATATGATAAAGAAGTAACTTTCTATGAGATCCCTATGAGAAAAACTAAGTAATATCTACGTGCATGATGTCCCACTCCTATATTTATTTATCCTGTTTTTCTTCACTCAACAACATCTCTCTGGCCCAATTTAATCCAAAAATGTAAGACATACTTATTTCTGAAGAATGATTTTCACTATAGGATAGAACAGACAACTCTCTGAACACTTGAAACAACTTCACCATGTTAAACACCCTTCAATTGCTAGAAAAAAATAGACCATGGAATCTTCAGTTTTTATAAAGCAGTACAGAAGAAGACATTTGTAAAATAAGAATAAATGCTAGGTGGAAAGATCAATTTGCCTTTCTTTTCTAAGCCCCATAAAGAATTCTTCAGGCCAGACAGGCTTTAATAACTGTCTAGCTTTGGTTCAAAGAGCATATATCTAATAGAAAGAAAGAACAAATGTCCCTCATGTGTTCCAAGGAAAGGATTCCTTTATAAATGTCAGAGTAATAGCTAGAGTTTTCTGCTATTCTGAAATTAATCATTGCAATGTTAATGGTTCTTTATGTGCACAGGAGGTGGGGAAAAGCAGAATTAACAAATACATAGTCCAGGGCCCCAATCTCCCATAACCTCTGTTTATCAAACCCACATTCTTGGATTCCTCAATACGGGTTTCCATGTTTTGTTTTGTTTTGTTTTTTAAAGGATAGGAACATAACTCAAAATGTTAATATCTAATGCTAATCTCTTTAAATGAAAAAATAAAATCATTTTCTGAAAGCATATTTCCTTCCTGAAAGATCTGAATAAAACGAAACCCTCTAGAGAACTAAAAGTTTCTAAGAGCATACTACAATATATCAGATATTATTGAAAAGAAATGTGGCAGCTATTTTGCTTCAAGTTAATTAGGAAAATAAAATATACTTTCTCTTAGAAATCATGGAAATTGTTGGAAGTTTTTGATAACTTAATTAGGCACTTTTATATTTAAATAAATGTAAATAAGGAATTGGAAAATAATCATTTTTCTCTCACACTCTTTCAGAACCATGCAGTACTGTTTTTCTGCATTTCCTTTTCATTAAAACCGATTATTTGGGCTATCCAGGGGAGTTTTTAAAAACCTCAAAATGGAATACTTTGCAACATACACTTGATATATATCTATGATGATAGTTAATATGCTAAAGCTTCCCAAATACACATGTGATATAAATTTATTTAGAAATATTTAGTATAAAACAGAAAATTTTAAAGGAAAACTCATTAGAAAAATGTTTAAATATTTATATACACAAATTTCATTACATTGTCTTTTTATTTTAGGATAGTCATAATTGAAAAGTCAAAATTTGGAATTAAAAGATTATGGCACAAAATTATAATAAATATTATTCAACTATGAATCACTAGAATGCTGATTTAGAATAGTTGAAGATGTAAAAACATGTTTTTAACATAGTAAGAATAACGGCCGGCCATGGTGGCTTACGCCTGTAATCCCAGCACTTTGGGAGGCCGAGGCAGGTGGATCACCTGAGGTCAGGAGTTTAAGACCAGCCTTGCCAACATGGTGAAACTCTGTCTCTACTAAAAATACAAAAAAATAAAAATAAAATAATAGCCGGGTGTGGTGGCGGGCACCTGTAATCCCAACTACTCGGGAGGCTGAGGGCTGAGGCAGGACAATAGGTTGAACCCAGGGGGCAGAGGTTGCAGTGAGCTGAGATCGTGCCATTGCACTCCAGCCTGGGTAACAAAAGTGAGACTCCTCCTCCTCCAAAAAAAAAAAAAAAAAAAAAAGAAATAAAGAAAGAAAAGAAAGAGAAAGAAAGAAAGAAAGACAGAAAGAAAGAAAGAGTAAGAAACAAACACTATACTATTGGGAAGATGTATACCAATGCATTAATCATTCATAATTCTATATCATTTTTCTTTTAAAAAACTCCATTTCTGTGACACTAACATTTATATTTTTCTAAATATAATATTTATATACATATGCATCCTAAAAATATACTGCTATTCAGTTTATTCATTAGCAGAATTAATACTGTATAAAAATTTCTTGGTTATCAGATGACTGAATCATTTTGCATATACCTTTTGATACTAGAAAACAAGATAAGTATCTATAGCTGTATTTTAGTTACAGTTTCTTTGGAAACATACACCAGTTTGGTAAGTTTTGAATATCATTTTTTCATTTTTGCAATTGTGAAATGAATCACTGGCTTGAAAGAAACTTTTATTAATAGATAATGAATATCATTCCTATTTGGAAACCAAATGCTTGAATCGAGTAGGGTACTAAGTTGGAAAATTCTGTACACAAAAAACAAATATTGAGTAATTTAATTTGGATGCATACTATTCTATGTATGAAGTGTGTGGATCCTGGATTGCACATAAGTTAATTTATTAAATATGGTGAAGGGACACAAAGCATAATTTTCTCAACTGAAAAATGACAGCAATAATAGTATCTATCGGATAATTGTTAAGAGGATTAAATGAGACAATGCAGTATTGGACAATTTTAATATTACTATTTTATAATTTTCATGTTATTATTCAACCAATCATAGGATTAAGTGGAATCATAGGGTTCATTGTGAGATTAAATGAGATGCTATTCACAAATCTCTTACACAGTGCCAGGTACTTATATGAATAACAATAAAAATAGTAATTTTACTTCCTAAATATGTATAGTACCAGATTAATAGTGTCTCAATATCTACATATTCCTCTAACATTATTTCTTTCATGATCCCAAATTACTAATTTGCTATTAATTGGCCTCAAAATGCCTATCTTTCATGTGGAAATATTTGGCAATTGTGTTATGAGAGGAAAAATAATACGCTTAACATTCAGCAAAGTACTTCCAAAGTCCAGAATGTCCAAACTCTTAGCTTATATTAATATGAAAATATGTTTAGAAATCTACTTCTGAAAATGGGCTTTTTCAGTGAAAAACATCATTACCCTTTTTGTGGTGCCTGCATTAGTCTACTTAAAAAAGTATCTGCAATTAAACTGAGAGGAATATAAAGTTTAATTTGTATCACATACTTAAAATAATAATAATTATTATTATTTTGAGACTTGGTCTTGCTCTGTCGCCCTTGCTGGAGTGCACTGGCACTAACATATCTCACTGCAGCCTTGAACTCCTGGGCTCAAGTGATTCTCCTGCCTACCATCTCACATGTAGGTGGGACCATAGGCACATACTACCAAACCTGGCTTGCTTATTGATTGATTGATTGATTGTAGAGGTGGGATCTCACTTTTGTTGCCCAGGCTGGTCTCCAAACTCCTGGGCTTTGAACAAGTGATCCTCCCACCTCCACCTCCCAAAGTGCTGGGATTATAGGCATGAGCCACCATGCCCAGCCAAAATATTATTTTTTGAGTAACATTGTCTAAAAAGTTTTCAGGAACAGGGAGACAAGGGTAAGTAATTAAAATATTGGGAGATATTATTTGTAAGGTATTCAACACTCTTAAGTGTCATTTGAGAATTTTTGTATTCTCCTTTAAGGGTTTTAATTGCCATTGATTGAACAAGTTTATATCCTGTGACAATGACAACTCTGCATGATTTTCAATTTGGCAATATAAAAATGATATTAAAGATTATTACTACTGCCTCTCTGGGGCATAAAGAAAAGATTATTTATATGAAATATAATGTAATTAAGATCTATAATATTACAGAGAAATAATTGCAGTTACAGGTAATTACAGGTGTTTTATGTTGACACATATAGGCTTTTTTCTAAAGCGGTTATTATTTTTGGCCTTTAATCCAACACAAATCTTATCAGCAAACCTGCCAAATCCATCCATGACACATTTGGTGGAAAACTTTTTCTAACTGACTGTACTTCATTGCAAACAATATAAAATTGATGTATAACATATCAGAGTTAATATAATAAACAATAATAGCTAACATATATGGGCATTTACTATGTGCCAGTTGCTATTCTAAGTGCATTGCATGAAATACTGTATTCAACCACTTAAGTTCTTATGATGTACATATTATTTTAGGTCTACAATTTCTTACCTATTATTTTGAAAGCCAAAAACTTCTGAAAATTTTGTTTCATTTATTCTCACACAGGTAGAAATCTGACTTGGATTGATATGAAGCTATTTATATTCTTGAATTATGTCTCTTGGTTTGAATATTTATTTATTTTGCTGCAGCAATTTTAATATGCCTGAGACTCTGCTGTGACTGTTATGTAAATGTATGGTATCCACTGAACTATTTTTTAAAATCCTAAATATCCAGAATTCTGAAATACCCCCAGACTCCAGAGTTTTGGGAAAAAATATTATGAACCTATATCATGCTCATTTTACAGATGGGTAAACTGGGGCACAGAAAAGGTAAATGATTTTGCAAAATTGCACTGCCGGTAAGCAGTTGAAATGTGATTTATTTCCGTGTAAACATTTAATATGGTTTTAAATGTTTCTTCCATCTGCCTTCCTTTTTCCTTTACTACAGAATCTCAGAAATGGAATGCCAGATGCACACCTGTAGATGAATGTCATTTTAAGAAGGAAAAACTACCTATAGGGTATTATACTTACTAACTAGGTGACAAAATAATCTATATACCAGACCCCCGTGACTCACTAGCTATATAACAAACTTACACGTGTACCCCTGAACCTAAAAGTTAAAAAAAAAAGAAGAACAGCTTACTGCTCCCAATACTGCTAGCTTAAAAAAAAAAAAAGTCATTTGTCTTGAGATCACATTGGTCAGCCCAGATGAGTCGGTTGAAGCTGGGACATTAATTAATTTGAATGTGTATGTGTGTCACGGTTGCGCCGACAGGGTGCCAAGTGCTGTGCCAGTTTCTACTGTTCAAAAACCCCACTGTGAATTACTATATAATAATCAGTCTGAAATCTGGAATTACAGAACAAGCAAAACCTTCAACGGGCTTAACGACATCTGTCTTGATTGACATTTCACAGATGGAATTTCTAGAGATATCTATATAGCAGCTTGGGACGGGAGTTAGGAAACTGAGTTTCCGTTTCTAGCTCAGAAACCAGATTATTATGTGACCTTGAATAAATAAGAAGTATTTTACTTCATCTCTCTCCATTTATAAATTCTAAATTACATTTAGAATTCTGTTACCATGAATTCTAAATGAAAGAAATATATATGAGTTTAGTTAATTGAGCCACTTTTAGGAAGGCCTTAGAGTAGCATTTATTATTACTTCAGTGTCTAATCTTGAAGCTCTATGTCCCAGTTTCACTGTGTCAGAAGCCAAACTCAGATTTGTCATTTCTGCAGTGTATTCCAAGATCAAACGTTTAAGCTAGTTCTCAAAAAGTCTTTAATAGGTTTTTTAAAAAGTGACAACTGAGTAATAATTTTGTAATCACAACTCTAAACATAGATTCCATCCTTAGCCAAACTGTAAATATGTAAGTTAATAATTCAAACATATTTGTTCCTATCATACTCTACATAAATCATTAATAATGTTTCTCAATTTCAGTAATTATTAGAAGAGCAGAATACTGCATACTGATAAACTATTTCAACCAACAGCAAAGAAAAATTCTCGCTTTTCATATTAGATTAGTGGTTTCTAATTTCCTAGAACAGTACATACGTCTTACTGGTAAAATTTCTATGTATACAAAAAGGTTGTAGGCATGACTCATCTGAGTGGTCCACTTTTTAGGCTACTAATGTAAAAATACCCCTATAAAATTGAAGAATGCAGATAAGACTTCAGAATTGATGATAGAGCATATACTCTTTAAAGAATATATGAATGTCCATAATTATAGATCATAATTATTCATATTGCAGAATACATCTCAAAAATTTTTAAGTGGCTAGCAATGGGTTATTGTAAATTGTAAGCCTCTTTTCTCTGATTCAAAACTTTGATTTTCTTCTTACTCTATTAATAAAGCATACCAAAAATAAATTTGCCTAGAAATGCAGTTTGGGAGTAAGAATGTAATGAATGAATTTACCAGTAGTTTATCATGTTTAACTAGGGAAAACAGTCATTGTAAATGTTTATAACTTAAGATGATACATTAGTGCCAACTTGTACAGAGATGAGGACAAAAGAAATCCAAAATACCATTTTCAACATGCAAGCATAAAATGCTAGTGACACAAAAATGCCAATGCTTTTAAAATAAATTCACTTTTTAATCTACATTTAAAAGCATAAAAATTAACCTTCAAAATGTATAGCCACAGTAACTCAAGTAGAATTTCCAAAAGATGTTTTCTTAAGGATGGCAAGAGGGAATGAATGGTATTAAAGATGCACTTGACTTTCTCCACTGCTGTGAACAGATAATTTGAGGCCTACTCAGGTGTAAATCTAACAAACTCAATACTTTTTAACCCAAGCAAGGTTCCTCTACTTGTTTTTCTATTCCTGTTGTAAAATTTTATACATAATACATAAAACATATATATTATGTGTATGTGTGTGTGTATATGTATGTATATATGTGTATATGTATATATGTATATGTATGCATGTGTGTATATATATACCTATACACACATATATATATGTATGCATATGTATATAATATTGGAGGCTCCCACAAAAGAAACTTAGAGAAGGAGAAATAGAGTAGATCCTCCATATCCTCAAGATCCTGAACCATCTCTGTTCTGTATTGGGAAAGTAAAGTTTCTCAGTGATGTTCTGGGGATGGCTATATCTGAGTTTGTGGATTAAGTAAATACTGAGCTGGTTGGATTGTTTGTGTGGGGTATTTTAGACTATCTAAGCTCCTCTGCTGTGTGAGTACCCTAATTTGGGATTATAGCATTTGGCTGACTCTGCTTTGTAGGTGATGTGTCCAAGGCGTCAAACTTCATCAGTTCCTTCCTATAGTTTTTCCTCTATCCCAGAGGAGAAGATTTGACCATAAGGAATTCAGTCATCTCTAGGATATATCATCATTTAAATGTCACCATATATCAGAAGTTCAGCCATGGAGTTGTTTCATTGAGATAATAATTTTCTGAAACGTATACAGCGACATTGTATTGCTATAAACAAAACAAGTCGAAATTTTCCTTAAACTGATGAACCCACCTGGCCAGTGATGAACTATTTTTGATGGACAAAATATTTCCTTGCCATCTCTAATAGATCCTGTCAATCTGCAAGACTGACATAAGGAAGGCTAAATGACTAAACCTAATCAGTTAGCAGGTAATAGCCAATAAGCTCCAGTTCCACAAACCCAATTGGAATAGGGAGGAAGGAGTTACTTACAAATCAATCTTTAGGACTTGCACTAAAGACTTTTTGTCTTATTTCCCTTTATTACTTTGATATTTTTCGTTTCTCAAATATTGCTGAAACTGACATATTTGTGATGAGAACTATTGTTTTTAGCCCCTGAAACTGAGTTATAACAAAAGTTGTCCCCATTCAGACCACATGACTTGTGTAATTTTCAATCAGGTAAATTGGGCCTCTTCAGAGAATCACAAGAAAGGTTTCACAAACCTCAAGTGGATTATGACCACTGGGGACTAGAGCCATCACAGATGTGGAATAACTGGAATTACAAGGGACTGGTAGTATGGAGATATTCTGTGTATGAAAAAGAAAGTTTTCATATACACAGTCATTTTTGCAATACAAATGCACAGGCTGTCACTATGTATTCTGAATATACAGTACTAAGAACTGAATGTGGTTAAGTGCTGAGAAAAAAAGAATGATCTCATGATATTTAGGCTAAATCACCAAAGAATGCCAGAATAATAATTATTAAAAGGGAAAGGTTTCCTAAGGAATTCATTCTGCTGTGTTTTATTTTGTTGTCTCAGGGAAAGGTTTCCTAAGGAATTCATTCTGCTGTGTTTTATTTTGTTGTCTCAGGGACAGAAGATGATACCACTGTCATCTCCTTGGTTCAGGGTTATTGGGCAGGATGACTGTCTCTTAAAGTTGTCTGCTTCTGAAGGCTTTTGATGTAGCCTCAGTTTAATATCTCATGTGAAAGAAACCTACTGATTTGGGTTGGCAGTTGTTTCCACAGTGACACAGAAGAAACAAAAATGGTGTCCCAGCAATGTTGTAAAGCATTTTTACATTGATGTGTTATGCATTGTGTATCCTCAAATAATACGTTGGAGTTATATCCTCCAGGACCTCAGAATGTTACTTCATTTGGAGATAGAATCTTTACATATGAAATCAAATTAAAATGGAGTAATTAGGGTAGACCCTAATTCAATGACTGGTGTCCTAATAAAAAAGAAAATTTGGGCGCAGAGACATATACACAGGAAGAATAACATGTGAAGACTGGAGTTATGATGCCATAAGCCAAAGGAATTACCAGAGCCAGAAGAGAATCCTGGAACCAATCTTTCCCTGTGACGCATCTTCAAAGGGAGCATGGCCCTCCTTACACCTTGATCTTGGGTTTCGGAGTTTTGGCCTCCGGAACAGTAAGACAATACATTTTTGTGTTTTAAGACACTGACCTTGTAGTACTTTGTTATTGTAGCCCTAGGAAACTAATACAATATGTCTTCTAAATGACACACTTCTTGGGTTGGAGGTCATGCAAAATTTTGAGTTGTTTCCTTTGAAGAGGTAGCTCATCCCTGCTGTGCATAAGACTGAGTAAAGGAGGTTAGTTTCTGACACCATCCAGGTAGGTCTGCATGCATCAGTAAAGTTTTTCCTAGTGGTAGAAGGTGTCCTGTAATGATCTTATAGAAAGTCCATGGGAGCTCTGAGGAGAGGACTACATGGTTATTAATGATAGTGGGAAAATGTAGACCTGGGAAAATTAAATGTTTATGAAAATTTGGACAGTGTCATCTTCAGTGTCTCCTTTACTCATTCTACTTCTCTTTGAGACTGGGGTAATGCTAACAGTGAATTTTCTGGGTTAGTGGAAAGATCTAACAGAGTTTCTTTATGCTTATTCTCATGAAATGAGTATTTCCATTTGGGAATGTATAGTTTAATATTTTAACAACTGTGATAGTGTTAGCTCTTTGGCAAGGAAAAGCATCTATCCAGCCAGAAATTTTTACCAACAATAACTAGTGTGTATACACAGCCTAAAGATTTAGGCAGTTGTATAAAGCCCATCTGTAAATCCTCAAGAGTCTTGAGTAGAGGAACTGAACCATGCCTCACCTTAACAGATGTACCTGGATTATGCTTGTTATCTACCATTACTTATTTAATGTGAAAGTAGTTTTTTTAATTCTATAACGTGAACAATCATAGAATAATCTGACCTGGGTTCATTGGTGGGATTGTGGTGCTATAGGGCACTAAATCCCAAAATTGCCAAAATCTATCTTTATGGAAAGAGGATCCCCAACTTTGCCTTTCAGAAGGTTGAGCTAATCACTGTAAGTCAACCATAGCCAGTTTAAATTGAGACAATACTTCTTTTGAAAGTTTGGTGGAGAGAGATGTCCATTTTAAAGCATCCCTTTTAGCTGCGATGTGAAAAGCAGCTCAGTTAGCATGTAACCTTGCAAGACCGTTGCCCTCAGATTTTGATCTGCGTATGCACTTCTATCTTAATAACTAGGATCTCCTTGTGAGTTTTTAATCACTTTCACTAAAACATTAATATTTTTCCACTGGTAGTCAAAATATCTTAAGAGGTCATAAATCCTTCCAGTTTTCATAACATTCCAAAATCATGAACAATTCTTAAAAGCACATCTGTTCTCTTTTTATCTTTTGCCACAATACAAGCTTTAGTCAGAGCTATTAATTCAGCTACCTGGGAAGATAGAATACAATGTAATGAGCTGCTTTAATGGCTGCATTTTCAGTGGATACAGAAAGAAGAGGATGCCATTGTCATTTTTTTAAAGTAAAAACCCATCTATAAACTATATTAAATCAGAATTAACTAAAAAGGTGTTTGTAAGGTCTGACCTGGGTATGCTTAATTCCTGAGTTATTGCTATAGTCATGTTTTCCCTTCATCTTGAAGAATTCCAGTTATAAGAGTACAATTTGTACAATGGTAAATAGTGATGCACAAAGAATAAAAGGGCTTCATAAATGTAAAAGTTGTTGATAGAGAAATGTCGAGTGTTGCCTAGAAGTAACAGTGATTGCCCAGTACATGCAAACCACAGAGTTAATGAAAAGTAAATGCTACATTGGCAGAAGCTTTCACCAGTTTGGCAGCTGCTGCCACCTCCTGCAAACATGAAAATTGGGTTAGATCTTAGTTACCAAACCAAGGGATATGCTAAGAGAGACAATAAACAGGCTTCTCTTGAGTTAATATTCCCAATGCATCATCTTGTCTTTCTTGAACAAAAGAGAGAAGGTTTTTAGATGATTTAGGGATACCCAAAGTGGGATGTTGTTAAAGAGAAGAATTCGAAGATGAGAAAGCTCCTTCTACTTTTATATCACACGAGAAAGTCTCAGGAATTGTTGTCATAGTAAGTTCATAAGAAGACTGAGCAACTTTAAAAAAAAATAGGTATTTATTGTTTGCAATAACCAGTCAATCCTAAAAATTTTTTCATTGTCTTTTAATTTAGAGCTTCAGTAAAATGGAATTTTCTTTGTTTTGGTGTATGAAAAATACCCATGTACTGACAGATCATGACTCAAATAATTTGTTCAGTTTCTTGGCAAAATCACTTTTCTCTAGATTCCTTATGCCCCTTTTCAGCTAATCTTGAAAAGAAATATGGAGTCTCTGTGAAATACTCAGATCAAGAGGGCACTGCAAAATATCAACTACATATTGTGTGAGAATGGACCCTCAAAGAAAAGTCATTTTGTTTAGATTGAAAACAAATTGATGAGGAGTCCATAAATCCAATATGTGGTATAGTAGACCCCTCTTATCAGTGGGACATATGTTTCAAGACCCCTAGAGGATGTATAAAACCATGGATAGAACCAAACTCTCTCTATATATATAATTATTATTTTTTGATCTAATAACCCAGATGGCTACTAAGTGCCTAAGACAGATAGCATACACTGCTGGGATATGCTGGATATGATTCACATTTCAGGGAGGACAGAATGAGATGGTGTGAGATTTCATCATGTTACTCACAACAACATACAATTTAAAACTTAGGAATCTGGAATTTTCCATTTAATATTTTTGGATTGCAGTTGGCCACACGTAACTGAAACTTTGAAAAGCAAAACCAGGGATGCAGAGGGTTGGGTGGGGGGTGGAGCAACTATGGTATATAGCCACATATGCTGTTAATTTTCCCACAAAAATAGTGAACAAATGTTAACTGTATCTACATGTGTACTAAAGAATGCTGCACATAATCTACCACTATGAAATAAATATTTACTTCTTCAGCAATTGGATGACAAGACAGATTCATATTGGAAACTACCAGGAATCTAAAAATCATAATTTTATTGCTTACCCTGAGTTCTTGAATAAATGGGTATCCTTTCCTGATAGGCTTCTTAAACGGCTATATGGGAAGATTGCAAGGACTGAGATATGGCTGTCCTTATTCTTATAAAGACTCAATAATAGATTTTATTCATGTGATTTCTTCAGGTTTGTGTAGATATTGGAATGACGTTGGTGGGGGGTTATAAGGATTTATCTGAACCTTACTAGGTCAATTGCAAATATTTCTCTCATCAGTAGAATCTTTAGCCTGAAGACTAGAAGTAGTCTGATCTAACAGTGCACCAGGAGAGTCCAACAGATGCAAAGGATCTGCTGTAATTTGGGTTGTTCCAATGTGCTGCCTTCTGGTGTACTTTTATTCCGTAACACCATTACAGAGTAAGTCACAGTAAGTTAGTTGGAGCAATAAGTTAGTTGTAGTTAGTTTCACACAACTGAAACTGGGAAAAGTTACAAGTCTGGTAAAATCATAGCCTATCAGTGTTTGCTGGAGACATCCTCCCCAGTTATTTTATTGGTTCTCTGAAGAACAGACTGAGATAAAGTGGTCAAATTTAAGGTAGAAAATACAGCATGCATATCCTCTAGGAACTGGAAGGCCGACCCTGCAAACAGATAAAACACAGAGCAGACAATGGGGTGTTACTGAGGTCCTTAGAGGAGTGTCATTGTTGGACCACTAATTTGACTTCACAGGCTCCTTATCCGTTTTACCAGGAAGCTCCTTTTCCAGTACCCAGTCATTTTACAGATGTCATATTTCCCAAAAATGTTAAATACCTAACTACCATGTGTCTCAGTCATTCTACTCCTAGGTAGTTACCTAAGAGAAATTAAAGTGTATGCCCGTACAAGACTTATACACAAATGTTCATAGTAGCTTTATTTTTAAGAGCCAGGCCAGGTGTGGTGGCTCACACCTGTAATTCCAGCACTTTGGGAGGCCAAGGAGGGCTAATCACTTGAGGTCAGGAGTTCGTGACCAGCCTGGTCAACATCGCAAAACCCCGTCTCCACTAAAAATACAAAAATTAGTCAGGTGTGGTAGCATGCGTCTGTAATTCAGCTGCTTGAGAGGCTGAGGAAGGAGAATCATATGAACCCAGGCAGTGGAGGTTGCAGTGAGCTGAGAATGCACTGGTGCACTCCAGCCTGAGCAACAGAGTGAGACTGAGTCTCAAAAAAAAAAAAAAAAGAATGCCTATCATGCCTATCAACAGGTGAATGGATAAACAAATTGTCTATGTCCATACAATAGAACACTCAGCAATACAAAGGAGCACACTTTTGATAAATCCAACAACATGGATGAATCTCCAAATAATTATGCTGACTTAAAGAGGCCCAGACAAAAAAGTTTATAGTACATGATCCTGATTATATAAAAATTTTGAAAATGCATACTAGTGACAGAGCAGATTAGTGGCTGCCTGGGATTGACTACAACAGGCCATGAGGAAACGTTAGGAAGTGATGGTGATAGGTAGTTGATTGCCGTGATGGTTTCATGAGCATATGCATGTGTCAAGAGTCACCAAATTGAACATTTTATGTATGCTCAGTCAATTATACCTCAATAAATCTTTTTGTAAAACCCAAGGTCATCAGGCCCATAAGTAGCATTTCCACCACAGGGCTATCAGCTCCATGGGTGATTCAATCAAGTGTTCTCAATGGGAATTATCCAAATACATAAAAAGCACCCAATGTTAATTTGCCAGCAAAATGCAGATGTCCCACCTTTCAGTATAAATCTTTCCTCTTATCAAACTCCTGGGGAGAAAATTAAGTCTACATATTAAGTTACCTTTCAAGTTAATGTCCAAAGACCAAAATAATCAAAACCCAGAATCAAATTCTCTCACTGTAATAAGGTAAAAGTTTAATAAAATTAAAGCCCTTCCCAGTTTCTTATTGGATTCACTCACAGGCAGAAATGTTCTTAATGCCTCTCAGGATTCCTTCAGCAGCTGCAGCCTGGCTGTCTCTTTTTGGATATGGATACAACACATTCATTTGGCACTTCAGAAGTTAAATTAGTTCAACAACTCTATGGTGTGCCTCAACTTACAAAAGGTCTGGAGAGTCAATAAAACACCCAAGATAATTACAATACTTGCCTTATACCCACCAAATTTAAAAGGCAGTTATCCTGTACAAAATTATGCTCCCAAAACTCAGTAGTATTTATTGCCAAAGACTACATGTAGCAGAAACTCTATAGCAGGAACTCATGAATCAGTAGGAAGGAGGATAACCGGTAATGGCTTTAGCCTTATCAGAATGCCAGTCACATGAGCTGCACACTTAAACTAAGTTGGAAGAAATTTGTCAGCAACAAGTTAAACTTTTCACCATGCATTTAGCATGGTACTCTATCTTCTCTTTCAGAAAGTGACATCTGAAACACTGATGCTATCTTACCAAGTATAGAATTTGGAGTGGTCCAGTCCCAATCACCAAGTCAAAGGAGACCTGATCTTTTCCCAGTATGTTCAAATATCTTCAGATTCAAAATTTTCTTTTACACAGCATTTCAATGACTCTCAGAACAATGTAGACCTTGAGCTTTTCTAGAACTTTATATTGCAACCAAGGCACATGTCTTTAAAAGTAGCAAATACTGATACAGTCATTAACATCTAGCATAGCTATGAATATTTCTTCTTATATCATTAAATCCTTGCCACGAATAAAATTGTTTTCTGGTGTCGAGTTAGCAGCATCTGATGAGTGAGGCCTTTGCTGCTCACACATGCATATTTAATGTAGGCCAAGGTCAAGCTGCAGTAGCCTGCATGAGACCACTTGCACATGCCAATGCCTTTGTTGATGCCAGCACCACTACAGTAGCTTGCTAAGCCTCACCTTGGGCTGGCATCTGGTGAGGACATCCATGAGGCCAGCATTTGGGTGAGCCCCACTTCCAGATTCTCTGTCTTTGCTGAAGCCAATGTGTCTCCATTACCCTCACTCAAACTCTGCTTCATTGAGGCCTGCGCATATATGCTTAAAGCCCAGTAACTCACGTTGTCTCTATAGAAATTACCAATTTCTCTGGACAAAGATATCCTAAACTTTTAGGTCAAAATGCCATGTGCCTTAAGTCTTAAAGCCTCTTGCCAAAACTGCAACTAAAAGCCTACTTCACACTTACAAAGTCAAATTAATAGCCCTAATAGAAGCCTCTACAAACTACCAAGATCAAAGCTCCCTATGTATACATTAAGGTCTGAAACCAGAGACCATAAGCTATGGCCACAATTAAGCCTCTCTATTTCTATGTTGTGCTCCTTCAAATTTTATTCCTGTTTTATTTCTTGATGTACTAACCCATATAGCACAAATTTCTAGATATATTTTCCAAAAATATCCATCTCCCTTCTAACATTTATCAATATAGCCTGTTCTTCACTTATAGTATTAGAATAGCAATTAAGAGTATATGCACTCTGCTGACAGCCCAGGTCCTCCTCCCAGACATCATTTATTACTTTACCTCCCCTGGGTGGAACAAGTGGGACAAGAAGTAAAGATACCATGAGTGTTTGGATGATGGTGTCTTCTCCACATGGAAGGAAACAATAGGGAACCGATAGGAACTATTACCTCCATCAATAATAATATATTCTATTTATTAGATATTTAAATAATACCAAGCTTGCTTCCCTTTGTAACTTTCCTCATGCTCTTACACTTCTAATCTTTTTAACCTCGAAGGCTTTCCTTAAATGCTATTGCACACATGAAACTTTCTCTAATTTCTTAAACCAAACAAAACCTCTTTCTTCTCTGAGGCCCTGGTCCAACATTTTTTAAGCGTGGCGAGGAGCAACCCAGCAGAATCACTGGGGTTGCCTGTTAAAACATCCATTACTAAGCCCATCTACAGTATCCAAATTCCTTAGTGTAGGGTCCTCAAACATGCCTCTTAAGAAGCCTATAGGCCAGGCACAGTGGCTCACACCTATAATCTCAGCACTTTGTACGGCCAAGGTTGAGCCATAAGGATCCCTGAGGCCAGTTCAAAACCAGCCCAGGCAAGGCTGAACTTGGCAAGACCTCATCTCTACAGAAAATGTTAGCCAGGTGTTGGCACGCACATGTAGTCCCAGCTACTCGTGAGGCTGAGCAGGATCACTTGAGCCCAGGAGTTCGAGGCTGCAGTGAGCCATGATCACACCACTGCACTGCAGCATGGGCGGGAGACTGTCCACCACCAAAATAAAAAAAAAAAAAAAACGAAAAAGGAAAAGCTTCCTGGGTGCTTCATTGATACACTAAAATCTTAACCTTTTGCTTTATCTGATTGTCACTGATTACTTTTTCCCCTATTATACCATATTATACCATTTCTTGGCATTTATTCCCCTACAAGAACTTTGGAATTTTAAAGAGTAACTCCTTAATATAAGCCTTGCATAAAGTAGCTTTTAACAAAGTCGTTAAAATGAATATAATTTGACTTTCACTTGTCTCTCAGAAGGACTAGATCTCCTTCCATGTTTTGTCATGATTAAGTGTCTAGAAGTGAAAATGCACAAAAATTGTAAAGCAATTTACTGAAATAATTTATCCTCCATCATGATGTGCTGTCTTCACCAATGTAGCCAAATTTAGGCTTTCTGGACTGCTTATTTTAAATGCAATACAGTGCAATGCAAATTTCTAAAGCGTTGCTTTTCCATGCAATGAAGATTAAGTTCAGTGTTATCTAAGCACTTTCTACTGATCTTGAAATGCAGAATAAATTAGTAGACTGAAAGAGCTCCCTAAAATCTTAATGCAATTTCAGACTGTATTTGCTATCATTTATAAAATTTTATTATTCAATATTTGGCAAGTATTATTGGTCAGCCCTTTTTGCTTACAATGACTATATATATATTTCAAGCCTTTCTCATTCTTCTGCAATTTGCAAAGCATGAGAAGCAGTTATCCCAGTGGCTTATCTCAGCTCACAGGGGTACCAACAAGGGAGACAGAGATAATGTTCTTAAAGTATAGGGTCCATAGGAACTGGAAAGCTTAATTCTTGCTGTGACACTGTGGGGATCATTATTTAAAAGACCTTATACTAACAAGCCATGTACATCCATTTAAGGGAATGTTTATAAATATCAGACTTTGGTAAAGTTCACTGCTTTGTGAAGGTCGCTTTGTTACATGGTGAGGGCAGTTTATTTTAGCACCCATCACCCTGTAACATGTACTTAAAATAAATAAAAAGTCCAAGAGGAGTCTTTGCCTCCCTCATCATTAAAATAAATTTTAAAACAACATAACTGGTTACTAAATTGAAACATTTCATTGAAATGCTTCATTGATAGCTCTGATTCCTTATTTTTAAAAAAATTTATTTCATATAAATCTCATATGGTACAAAAGTATTACATGCTTGGGCCTGTCTTGCAAAATAAGAGGTTCTTTCAGTTCTTCAGGCCAACCTTCCTTCAGAGGCATATAAATAAGAAACATATGTAGAACATATTTAGAAAATTTTTTACCATAATAAAAATATGTGAACATCTTATATTTAGGATAGTTTAGCAATCCAGTTTATGTCGACAAATTTAGTTCACTGCTGGGAGGCACATGTCACAGAAGAACCTAATAGGCAGCAGATATTTTAGCCTGTAGGAACAAAATGTTTAACATTTTTCTTGTATTTTTTGAAGAAGGTACTCCATTTGTACATTCAAGTTTGGTTGGCCCTTTTTAGTCTTTTTGTTCAGTATTTTAAACACTTCCATTTTCTTCTTTTTGTACAGCCTTTGGGCTTCTTCTCTCTCCTGTTTTCTCCTCTCGAATTCCTAAAATTATTAACATATATAACTTTCATTAGCAACAAACAGTAGATACAGTTCAGAAATTGTCCTGAAATAGCTATTACTAAGCAAACACTCTAAGGTTTGTCTCTTCTATTTTGCAAGATGTGCACTGTTTCTCCTAATTGAAGCAAAGTACCCTCTTTGCCTTCACATTATAATGACACATGGTATAACAGAGAATTTTCATGATCACAAAGCCCCAGCTCTATACAAACAAAATTTTAAAAGGACATTAAATGTTTTACAGCATAATGGTCATTACTGCACTTCATCTGATATACTATTTCCAAAGGTGACAGATGGTTGGAAAAAGCATAAAGCTGTGCTAGTTAATACTGGTCCAGTATTCCCATGAAGAGATTTTCCTGCTTTCTCCTAATCTGCCACCAGCTTAAGAACAATGAAAACATTTTAGATGTTAAGAATTCTTAATTACAGATATTCTAAAGCAAAAACAAGCAAAATTACATATCTTTAGGGTATTTTTAACTGACACATTATACTTTTTAAAGCTACAGATTAATAAAACTTCAATGGAAAAACAAGAACTACCACAGTTGCAACAAAATGACAATTTTGTTGAGGCTGTGGGTAATTCTGTATTCATTTGAAAAAAGCCTAATTCTGGTCTACAATTCTGGTTTTCTAAATAATAGAGTGCTAACTTTTGCTAAGCTAAAATAGTAGTTTTGTTTTTTTTTTTTTAACAGCAAGGACACCTCTTTATAGTAAAAAGTATTTTATTCTAACACCTCCCCTTTGCTTTTACTTTCTTCAATGTAATGTTATGAAAATCATCTATATTTTTCTTAGGTCAGTGGTTCTCAAGTTTTATCATACATAAAAATCTTTTGAGGTGCTTGTTAACAAGTGCAAGTTCCTGGACCAAACTCAGAGAAACTTTGTCCCAGATGTTCACAATATTGACCTATAAACAATGTGTTCAAAATCCTATTTTTGACCTACTAGTATTGCTTGAGATAATACAAGCAAGGAATTGGAATAAGATGCAATCCTCTACCTTTGCTCAGACTACTCATTCATTCAACAAATATTTACAGAGAGAATACTGTGTGCCCAGCACCAAGAAGCACAACAGGTATAGTATATATATTTAGGATAAGTAAGAAAAACTATACTAAATATTTTTAAATTAGAACTTACTTGTTTCTTAGCAGCACGTTTGGCTTGTACCTGTTCATATTCTTCTTGTGCTTTTTGATTTGATGTTTTCTTTTTATTTTTCTTTGGAATTGTAAAGGAGCTTTTAATTGGGGGATGAAGAAACAGGACTTTATTAGTAAAATGTCCAAAAAGGTATTAAAAACACAGTTGTAGCTTTTAAGAGTATATATTAAATAAAAGGCACAAATGGGGATTCTTAGAGAAATATTTCAACTAGGAAAAAATACAGAAAGCTATGAAAAATCCTAAAATGTTAAAAAAAAAACAAAAAAAAAATTTTAAAAGTAATGAAACCAGTATATGAATAACAGAAATGCCAGACTGAAAAAAGAATTAAACTTGTTGTTTAAGGATGTTAAGAAAATTATGTGTATATATGAACTTTAATCTCGAAGTTTTCTGAGCCCCTCCTCTCTATTCCATTTTACCTAGTCATGAATCACCATACCTTGGATCTAGACACCATTTTGAACTGTTCTATCTTTAACTACTTCTCACTTCTCTGAAGATGTCCTTTTTGCCAAGGCTAATCCGACTACTTGGAATTCCATTCATTTCCTCAGCATCCTTGATTCAGTAATAACTTTACTTTCCTCTATCATTCAACTTTTCACTATACTCTGTAACTACAATATAATATTTTAATAGCTACTAATCACTAGTGACTTTGGACTAGTGACTAGTGACTGCCTAGTCCACAAATCCAGAGACCTGTTCTCAGTCCTATTCACCTTCAGCTTTATAGTACAGTAGCACACCCCTTATCCATGGTTTCCCTGTTCCACGGTTTCAGTTACCTGCAGTCAACAGAGGTCCAAAAATATTAAATTGAAAAATTCCAGAAATAAACAATTCATATGTTTTAAATTGTACACCACACTGAGTGTTTGCTTTAAGTGAAAAGGTAAAAGTTCTTGACTTAATAAGGAAGGAAAAAAATCGTTATGTTGAAGTTGCTAAGATCTATGGTTAAAAAAAAATCTTCTATACATCAAATTGTGAAGGAAAAAGAAATTCATGCTAGTTTTGCTGTCATACTTCAAACTGCAAAAGTTATGGCCACAGTACGTGATTTAAGATGGAAAAGGCATTAAATTCCCAAGTAAAAGACATTAACAGAAATACATTCCAATTGACAGAAACTGGGTTTGGTACCATTTGCAGTTTCAGGGCATCCACTGGGGGTCTTGGAACATCTTCCAAACAGATAACGGGGAACCACAATATTTGATAGCTGACTAATCCCTCACAACTTTTCTCTGTGGACTGAGCTGTCACTGTATTTCTCTTTCTCCAGTCCTGAAAAGCTTAACTTCTTCAATGACAACATTTTCCCTGTTTCCACCCCAAAATAAACCGTAATCTTTAAAAGCATGATTTTTTACCTTCCTTTCTCATGATTTAAACTTCCTTACTTCAATTATCAGAGAATAACTCAAATCTACATTTCTAGTGCTAATCTTTTCCCTGAACTTTATACTGATTATTTAACAATATAATGATCAAACCTACCAAAAGTAGTAAACTTTTTGTGTCTCTGCCTTCATCCCCAATTACATTTTTCCCCCCGTGGTCCCATTTCCTGTTATTTTTAGTGCAAATAGCTCACGACTTTAAAAGATACGGTTTCAATGAAGTAAAAAATTATGCTCCCAAGTTAATACCCAGCTTCTTGCAATTTTAGATTTTAGCATTGTTTTTTAACTTTAAGTATGCAGCAATAGTTTTTTATAAGTTAACTCTTATAAAACCAAAGCATCACGGAGCTGTGCATTTGCAATTGCAACCCATTTCTGGTCCTCTGCAGAAAATCCAGATTAATAGTAGTAGCTAACGCTCAAGAGCACTAACCACGTACCATATATACCCTTTAAGATCCTCATATACATTAACTCACTGAGTCTTCACAACAATGTCATGAAACACCTTAGGAACACCTGAGTTTATGTGAGTAATCCATTCTGGTGCTGTGCAACATGGCAGCTCTGAAGTATATATTCATTACAGTATTGTCTTTCCCAATTTAAAGAGGACATAATGTTATTTTTCCCACTTTAAAGAAGAGGTCACTGGGGCACTAACATGTTGAGTCTGGCTCTAGAACCCATACTGTTAATGACTAAAATTATAACACCTCTCAGAAGTTATTTTTCAAAAATATATTCATAACATATGGTCCAATCAAGTTACCACCTGTACTTGAGACGAAGAAACCCAAATTCCAGAGCTCTTAATTCCCATTACGTCACTTTGTCAATTAAGCTAAACCAGCCTAATTCAGTTATTGAAGCTAAAAATAGAGCCTCCATGAAAATGTTTCCCTAATTAAACCGTGACTTCTAAAATGTGTAAAATAAGAAAAAATACAATTCCTATATAAATTATCCTATAGTACTTTTAAATAATAAAACAACACTTAAAGGATTTCAAATGAAGAAAATACATACTTTACTGTTCCAATACATTGTTCTTCTGGCTGAGGCTGGTCAAAGCTACACTGATCTTCAAATAAAGGCTGGTCAA
The DNA here is from genome assembly GCF_028858775.2 of Pan troglodytes. Lineage (NCBI taxonomy): Eukaryota > Metazoa > Chordata > Mammalia > Primates > Hominidae > Pan > Pan troglodytes. Next base: position 89,159,851 of record NC_072408.2, read on the forward strand.
TGCTACACTGTTCTTCAAGCAACGGCTGGTGAACTTGTTCTGACAAAGGATGGTCGACTTTTCTTGGTTGCTTCCTATGTCTTTCCTCTTCAGCTAAATAGAGATGTTTCAGATTATCTGGGTATCGATCTGTGAATTGAGATTCCAGTGACGTTTGAGCCTTCTTTTCCTTCCGTAGCAATTTCTTGTAACTTTGCTGTATTCTCAGTTTTCTTCGAAAAGCAAAGCCTTGTCCTACATTGAGGAATATCATCCAAAATTACTTTCAGAGAAAAGAAGTTGAACGAAGAATGGAGCTGTTAATTACAAATGAAAACTTTTTTTACGTCATCACATTCAGATGCTAGTATTATGTTTTGCTTTAAAAAATTATTTCAAGCAACAAATTTAAGCTGATGGATTGCATAGTAAGTTGGCCCTTTGCAAAAAGACCAGGCTAACAGTCATGCGGAAATCCAAGTAAGAATCTCAAAGAAAAACTGACCAGTTCAGACTGTTGCACAACTTGAGTTTACAGCTGTATTCACAAATCAAAACAAATTCCTTAGTTCATCTAAAACACTTAATCTGAGCCTTCAATAAATGCTTAAAAAATAGGGAAAAAAATGCCACATCTAGTATCTTATCTTGGACAAACTACATGTTTTCGAAAATGTTTCAACACGAAAGAAAAAGACAGTGTATGGTTGTCTGAAAAGCTAGCAATTATCAGAAGACTGAATTTAACATTTATATATTCCAAGTGGTATCTAAGGGACCTTACAGACAGCAATACAAAATGACAAACACAAATTAAAGCGAAGGCTGGAGGGCCTCGGGTATTTGTAATAAGGAAGAATTCGGAGCAGTGTTTCTGGCCCTGTCCTCCTCTCTATCCTTTACCTTACTACGTGCGCAAGAGTTCACAGGGTCATAGACTCTCTCTGCTCAGTTTCTCAGGAAAAATATAGGAAAAAAGTTCTGATGAAATACAGGGTTACGTCAGAAAAGACGTTTAAATAAAGTTAGCAACACTGCTCCGTCTTCCTATCCAGAGCTCTGCGAAGCTCACAGCTTTAGCGGGCTCAGGAATGAATTCCCTTGGCCCAAGTAGGACCGGGTCTGGTTCCTAAATCCTTCTTCCAAGCTTCAGCGAGTCTTGTATCCTAAAACTTAGCAAGCCCGAGGATTTGCAAATGGTTGCCTTCTTACATACCCTCGCGAACGCTCCCCACGAAGGCTTGCGGGTGGTTAGGCCGCCATGTCTTCTGTCTCACATTCTTATTCCTGTACCCGACAGTGGAAACCCCTTCACCACGCGCCTCAATACCACCAGGCCGCCACTTCGCCGATCGCCTCACCGGCGCCATTGCAGCCGACTAACTGCGTCATCAGAAGACCACGACGGAAGCCCACAAAATACGTCACCAAGCCGAAGCAATCAATCGCTCAGAAGGAAACCGGCTCGGAGCTCTACTGAGCCTGCCTGTGCTAATTTGGGCCGAGCTGGCGCCTCACGGCCATGTTTGCGCCACCTACAGCCTCGGAGGGTGAGCGTCATGGCGGCTTCTTGCCCTCTCCCGGTGACCCCGGATCTGCCCACGCTGCGTGCCAAGTTGCAGGGACTGCTGCAGTTCCTGAGGGATGCCCTGTCCATTTCCAATGCACATACCGTGGATTTCTACACAGAATCCGTGTGGGAGGAGCTGGTCAACTTGCCACCGGAGACAGTGCTGGCTGCGCTGAGGAAGTCAGCGTCGGAGACGGAGGCCCTGCCCTCAGAGACGCGCCCCCTAGTGGAAGCAGAGTGGGAAGCAGGTGGGTGGTGGGGTAGGCGGGGCGGGAAGGGAGGCGGAGGAGAAGGTCCCGGCAGACGAAGCGAGCCCCCTGGTGGAAGCCAGCAGAACCAGGTGCGTGGCGGCGGAGGCGGGGCGGCCCGCTGGGAAACCGAGGAGGGGTCGGATTAGTTGAGGGGTGGGGTGGGGATGTTCTTTGGAATCAGGATCACTCTTTCTTTGGGTGCTTGTGTATGTCCACAATTTAAAGAAAGCAGGAAACAGGGCAGGGGAGTTCCTTCATCTAGTAATTCCATAATAATTGACGCTAGGGAAACTAGGGGAGCAGTGCTCTCACAGGTTTTATAAATTCCAGCATGTGGTGGAAGATTACTCAACAGTTAATAAAGATAATTTCAAGTGGTGGTAATGAAGTAGAAAATAAAAACAGTGTAATGTGGTAGGGATTGTGTAAGGAGGCTGCCTCAATTTAGGAGGTCAGGAACATGAGAAGGCACTAGCCTGCAGAGCCACAGGGAGGGGTTGCAGGCGGTGGGAACCGCAGGCTAGGCTTGGCTCTAGCCAGGTGAGGGGCTGCAGGTGCAGGACGGGAGGCAAGCAGAGGCCAGATGGCACAGGCCTTTCTAGGCCTTGGAAGGATTTTGGATTTTAAGTGTGATGGAAACCCTTGGGATTATTTAGGCAACATAGTGACCTAATTCACATTTGAAAAGATAACTGTGAATTATTTGAAGAATAGACTAGGGCAAAAGCTTAAGCTGAGAGGCCAGTTAGGAGACTATCTCAGTAGTACAACAGATGATTGTATCTTGGACTAGGATGGTATTCGGATATTCACTATTTCATTTAAAAACTATTTTAAAGTACCTAATATGTGTCTTGAATTTTTGTAGGCTCAAGCTTTTCCTACCCTCAAGAAATGTAGATTCTTCTCAGGCAAGCATATTTTGGAAGTAGAATGATGGACACCAACAGGCTTCTGGGATTTTTACTTTCCTTCTAGACTTCCCAAACTTACCCTTACTAGTGAACTTTATTCATTGAGCATTCTCTGAATGCAAAGCATCACTAGAGGGACCTCTTATAATAGCACTTGGTAAATACTGTTGTTGTTTTTTTAAGTCATTGTTATTGAAAAGTTAGGCACTTCTTCAGTTTGCTCTCATAATAAATATATGGCACTTATGATATGACAATTTTACTTAAACTCCAAAAGAGCAGAGTCTTTGTCTGACTTGTCAACTGATGTATTCCCAGCACTTGGTAAAATACTTGGCATACATTAGATACTGGATGAATATTTGTTGAATGGAGGAATTAATGAGTTACTCATGTTAGTTTTAAATAAATAAAATGAAACTACTCTCAAGTTTAGAGTGTAAGACTTTAATACGTGTTTAGCCTGGTCTCCAGACAATGGTAGCGTCAGATTGTCTTACATATTCTAATAATAATTGGATTATTTGATATTTACTATATACCCTGTAGTGTGCTAAGTGTCTTCATGTGTATTTTCTCTTTTAATCTTTACATCAGCCTTGCAAGATAGGTTCTGTTATTGTCGATTTGTGAAATTATAACTTGAGGAGTTAATTTGCAAGGGATATAGCTGATAATGGAAGATTCTCAAACCTGGGTCATCTGATTTGAAACTTTTTTAGTGCTGTAAGAAAAAAAGTATACTAGATAAGGGAGGAGTAAGTAAGGGGAAGAAGAGGAAAATGTTTGCATTTTTAAGTAAGTTGTCCTGGCAAGACCTCACTGAGGTGACTCTAACTCTGAAAAGATAAGAAAAAAACCGAGCCATGAAGATCTCTGGAGGGAAAGCAGTCCATTTAGTGACAACAGGAAACAGAAATGCCCTGACGAGGGAGCCTACATGGTATGTTTAAGGAGCTGTAAAGAGACTGAAATAGATTTCCACTAGGGACTCACAAGGAGTATGGTCTTGTGTCCGGAATTGTTAGGTTCTTGGTCTCACTGACTTCAAGAATGAAGCCACAGACCCTCTCAGTGAGTATTATAGTTCTTAAAGGCGGCGTGTCCGGAGTTTGTTCCTTCTGATGTTCGGATGTGGTCGGAGTTTCTTCCTTCTGGCGGGTTCGTGGTCTCGCTGGCTTCAGGAGTGAAGCTGCAGACCTTTGCGGTGAGTGTTACAGCTCACAAACGCAGTGTGGACCCAAAGAGAGAGCAGCAGCAAGATTTATCGCAAGGAGTGAAAGAACAAAGCTTCCACAGGGTTGTCGCTGCTGGCTCCGGCGGTCTGCTTTTATTCTCTTATCTGACCCCACCCACGTCCTGCTGATTGGTCCATTTTACAGAGAGCTGATTGGTCTGTTTTACAGAGAGCTGATTGGTCCATTTTGACAGGGTGCTGATTGGTGCATTTACAATCCCTGAGCTAGACATGAAAGTTCTCCTAGTCCCCACTAGATCAGCTATACACAGAGCACTGATTGGTGCATTTACAAACCTTGAGCTAGACACAGGGTGCTGATTGGTGTATTTACAATCCCTTAGCTAGACATAAAGTTTATCCAAGTCCCCACTAGACTCAGGAGCCCAGCTGGCTTCACCTAGTGGATCCCACATTGGGGCTGCAGGTGGAGCTGCCCACCAGTCCCATGCCGTGTGCCCGCACTCCTCAGCCCTTGGGCAGTCGATGGGACCAGGCACTGTGAAGCATGAGGCGGTGCTCGTTGGGGAGGCTTGGGCCACGCAGGAGCCCACGGCGGGGGGAGGGGGACTCAGGCATGGCGGGCTGCAGGTCTTGAGCCCTGCCCCGCGGGGAGGCAGCTGAGGCCCGGTGAGAATTGAAGAGCAGCGCTGGTGGGCCGGCACTGCTGGGGGACTTGGTGCATCCTCCGCAGCTGCTGTCCTGGGTGCTAAGCTCCTCACTGCCTGGGGCTAGCGGTGCTGGCCGGCCGCTCTGAGTGCTGGGCCTGCCAAGCCCACACCCACCCGGAACTCGCGCTGGCCAGCAAGCGTGGCGCGCAGCCCTGGTTCCCACCCGTGCCTCTCCCTCCACACCTCCCTGCAAGCTGAGGGAGCCAGCTCCAGCCTCGGCCAGCCTAGAGAAGGGCTCCCACAGTGCAGTGGTGGGCTGAAGGACTCCTCAAGCGTGGCCAGAGTGGGCGCCAAGGCCGAGGAGGCGCCAACAGCAAGTGAGGGCTGCCAGCACGCTGTCACCTCTCAGTCTTCTGCTGATATTTTGTGAGGAGTTAAAAGTAAACATAATTCCCAGAGCGCAATGCACAGTTTGGAAAAGCACACTAACAGATGTTCGGCACAATCATTTGGTGTTTTATGGAACAAAGTTTTTTCTAAAAGTCCTCAGTGTGTCCATTTCAGTAGGTTTCATGTGCCAGGTGATCTTCTTGTCTCATTAGAGTCCTAAGAGTTTCTTCTTCATTGTTCATCTAAAAAGAACTAGAATAAAATATTTAATTCTCTAAAATAAAAAGCAAATATGTTAGAAATAACTATCTTTTCAGTGCATAAATTATGGCTTTCCAGACAGACTTCCTGGGGTCAAATATTGACTCCAGCACTTAGTAGCTGTGCTAACTTGGGCAATTTACTTCAACTCGTTGTACATTAGTTCCTCATCTGTAAAATGGGGGTAACTTTAGTACCTGCCTGATGGGATACTGTGAAAGGTAATTCAGCTAATATATAGGAAGGGATATCTTTCACATGAAGTGAACAGCAGGTGCCCAAGCTGGAGCACGCTTGGTGCATTTTAAACACAGCTGAGCAGTCTTGGTGAGACCGGTGAGAGATGGCATTTGGAGGTAGCCCAGGACATCCTCACATAAAACTTGTAGGCTGTACTCAGTACTTGGCTTTTATTCTGAGTGAAATGCGAAGCTCTTTGAGAATTTTGTGTGGTGATGTGATACAGTGTGATTTATGTTTCAAATCACCTGGTTTCTGTGTGGAGAAGAGAAGGTAAGAAAGGTGAAGGAAATTAAGGGAAGAAACAGGAATACAATATAAGAGGCTATTAAAATAGTCCAGGGACATTTCAAGGAACAGTAGCTTGAAGAGGTCAGATTCCCCTGCAAATAACAATGATGAAAACTGGCCAGATTATTAAAAACAACTGTAAGATTCTGGAAAATGCCAAAGGCAGAAATATAAGAAGAGGTTACTATTGAAAGACTGTGATTGATTGGGTAGGAAGTCAGAGTTTATGGCTTTCTTGCTAGAGATGCTCCTAGCCCCTGTAGATCTAGCAGTGGAATACCACATCCTTACCAGGTCAAGGTGGTGATGGCAAAATTCAGAGATCGGAGCAGGTGCAAATTTAAGACGTACATTCTGGAAACAGGAGATACAAAAGGTCTGAGATCTAAGATCTGAGTATAAACGCTGCCTGAATCCCCAAATGATCTCTTAACTCCACATGCCTGGGAGACCTAGAGATCCTAGCAGAAACACTGGCAAAAAACTTTTGAGAGGCAGAGCTTCCCCTGGCTAGAGATCCCGCAAGTTTGCTGCACCTTCAACAGAGTGTATTTCCTAAAGTACATACAACTTGGGTGGTAAATATCAGAAGCCTTATTGAAATCTTGTATGAAAGGGCAAAATTCAAGTTTGGCAGAGCAACTGGAAATTTACACTAGGGAGTCTTTGAATTGTAAAAAAAGGAACTACAGAAAGGGTGAGCCTCAAAATCTGACTAGAAAATCTACCCAAATCTTTATCTGACTGCTAAACTCTGCAGGCTCAGGTATACCACCAGACAGTGGGTAAATAAAAAGCAACTAAGCAGAGACATCAGCTGCTGCACTCTGAAGGGGGGATAGTTTTCACAGTTTGAGTCAAAACAAATTGACTTCCCACTATTAATAGAACAACAACCACCACAAATCCTTAGGAAAACAAAATAGATTCACTACAATAAAGTATCTGCCATTCCATTTTTCAACTAAAAAAAACTTCTAGATGTTTAAAAAAAAAAAAAGGAAAATGTGACTCTAACTTAGGAAACTAATTCCAAGTAAGCCCTAATGCTGGATTTTAGTACCTATGATGAAAGAATTGAAGGATAGTGTGACCCATATTTAGGAAAAAAAGAGTAAGTCAATAAGTGCTGATCCTAATTGGGCTAACGTTTTGGATTTCAGTGGCTGTTATAAATATGTTTAAAGAGCTCAAAGAAAATACACTGGGAGAATTAAAGGAAACTATGGTATTAAGGAATATTTAATTATAGTACCTACTTTATGCCCCTTTGAAATGAAAAGTACACACCGACACAATTGTATTAATGTTATGTATTATCTATTGCTGCATAACAAGTGGTTTAAACCTATACTATCTCATCAGTTTTTGTGGGTCAGGAATTCAGGAGCAGATTAACTGGGTGGATCTGGTTTGGGATCTTATGAGGTCACAGTCAAGAAGTTGGCTGGGGCTGTAGTTGCTGAAGGCTTGATTGAGGCTGAAATATTTGCCTCTGTGATTATCTCATTCACATAGGTGGCCATAATATTTCATTCGCATAGGTGGCCATAATATCTCATTCACGGAGGTGGCTAGTTGGTGCAGGCTGTTGGCATGAGGTCTCAGTTTCATACCATGTGAACTTTTCCTACAGGGTTGCTTTTGTGGCAACTTTGTGTTTACATGACGTTCTTGTTTTTGTCTGCACTCAGACATGATTATGAAGTTGGCGTGGTCACAAGCCTTGTCTGATGTTGGTGTACTGAGAAATTTTTCATGTTTAGTAGGAAAGACTGGCCTACATGTTAGTTCAAAGTCAGCAATGAGCTGACATCTGTCTGTTACATCTGGGGTTTTTTCTTTCCTTTTTTAAAAGTAGGGATAATATTACCTACCTTCTAGGACAGCAAAGATTAAAGGTGATGTATACATAGCACCTAGCATAGAACTGAGAACATAGCATGGGTTAATAAATTGTGGCTAATACATGATTATGATGGTTGTGATGATGATTGGTAGTGATGGTATAATTAGGTCTTTACTTGGAAGAAAGAAATTGTCCAGAGTTCCTGGAAGTTTATGTTCTAAACAAATATATTTTTTGCCATATTAATAAATAACATACTATTGTTATTGTCTGTTGGCTTGTCTGTATCTGCAACTAAATTATAAACTGTCAAAAAACAAAGGTACAATGTTTGTCTTTTTCACTATTTTCAGCATCATAAACAGTTTCTGTTTATAGATGAGTAAATTAAATGATTCTATTTTTACATTAAAATTGTTTATTTTTAATTGGCAAATAAAAATTATGTATGTTTATTGTGTACATCATGTTTAAATAATTCTTGAAGAAAGAATGAAGTTAAACATAGATCTAATAAAGAGTCTTATTGAAGGCACTCCTTGCACATATCTAGTACTCAACTAGACATATTATTTCTGGTTGATCCCTAAGTTATATTTATGATCATTGTGTATGATAATAAATATTAGTTATATGATCCAACTAATAGATTTTTAAATTTATTTGAAGAGACACAAATCAATAACTGTTCTTTCCCTATGTGGAAATATAGTACTTTATTTAGTACATTACAGATTACAATAAAATACCCTGGGAATTTGGACATAAAATCAGAACAAGTATCACTTCAGTTTAAAATGTCTAAAAGTTAGTACATAATATAGGCGAGATTAACCATCTGCAGCAATAAAGCCAGTAGAGACAGCTTCTAAATATTTTGCTGATAGGATAAATATGACCTATATCTTATTTTGGAGATTAAGATTTCGTTATAGCTCCTTCAAGGAAACCAGACTGTGTTCTTGGGAAGTAATGACTGTATGTGTAAATCTGTGACATTCTCAGCAGAATCATCATTGATCTTCAGAAATTAATTGTTGTTTAATGGAATCCAGAAAATTCTTCTGAAAAGCAAGAGGGGAGAGATAGTCTAAGTCAGGATAGCCAAAATATTTTATGAAACAGAAATAGATCAAAACAACAAAAGCAACTTAAGCAGCTTACTTAGCTTGCTGAAAATTTTAAGAATATCTGGCCTCGGCTGGGCGCTGTGGCTCACGCCTGCAATCCCAGCACTTTGGGAGGCCGAGGCGGGGAGATCACGAGGTCAGGAGATCGACACCCTCCTAGCTAACACAGTGAAACCCCGTCTCTACTAAAAATACAAAAAATCAGCCAGACATGGTGGCGGGCACCTGTAGTCCCAGCTACTCGGGAGGTTGAGGCAGGAGAATGGTGTGAACCCAGGAGGCAGAGCTTGCAGTGAGCCGAGACTGCGCCACTGCACTCCAGCTTGGGCAACAGAGTGAGACTCCGTCTCAAAAAAATTTTAAAAAATTTTTAAAAAAAGAATACCTGGCCTCATTTGTTCTCATTGTAATTCTAAAATTAGGAGACTGTCCTAACAAATGAGTGTTACAGATTATTGTTATAGGTATATTTCTCAGTGGAAACTAATACATTTGTATTTCAAAGTCAACATCTTATAATGTTATTTAAATTAGCTGGGGAAAGCCTAATGAACTCTCAGGAATTCCAGCTTCCGTGCCTGCCAAAGCATAGGGATCCTCTAAGGCACTGAGCCTCCAGGGACTTTCTCTTGACTTTTCTTTCAGTATCTTGATGCCATATGCTGCTTCTCCTGTTTCATATTATTACTCAAATGATCCTACCAGGATTGGGTGCTGAGTAAATTTATAGAATCAGTTCCTTTTGGTGATCATCTGGTGTAATTATTTTACTACTATTTTAATTGAACAACACAGAAAGTGTATGTCCATGATAGATTATTCTTTTATCAAGCTTGTCTTTATTTTTTTTTTTTGCATCTTAATAAATTAAATGTTTTCTTGGCCATCCTAAGTAGTTTTTATTGTTGGTGGTGGTAGTAATTCGAATGCATTGAAATTGCGCTCATATTTAATTTGAAACACATGAAGGCAGAAAGTATGTTGTTGGAAACAGACAGTGAGAGCACAACGGAGAAATAATTAGTGTGTTCTGTTTTACTGTGCGGTATGTAACTTTTATTCATTCACTTTCCTTATATATTTTTCTGAATTCCATTTTCTCTTTTTCAGTTTTTCTGAGTCATTTTAGATTTCAAATGTAAAAATAATATTACATTATAACAAGATAGTGGCCAGTGTTAGCCCCATTCCAGGGGAACTTCTGTAATCATAAGTAAGAGAGAGCTGCAATGCAAACAAATCTTTGAGAACCAAGGATAATTTTTCTTTTTGTCTGTTTGATATATAGAAAGTGTCTTCAGATTTTCCTTTTAAATAAAACTATTTAGAACTTAAATTTGTTTTCTAATTTTTAATGGTACCTCATCCACTACTTTCCCCTTTCCCCATATCTTTCAATTATTAGAAGTTCAGTAAAACAGAGTTCATGGATATTCCTTTCATCTGTTGCATTTTTCCTCATTCTACTTATATTATACTGTTTTCCTGTGTTTAGCCAATCATCATATATTTGGTTGCCTCTATTCGTTTGGATTGTTAAAATTTTATATCAAATCATTAAACTTTCCTTGTAAGCTTATAGTTATGGTTACCTGTTATCATCATTTATCATAATTTAAATTCTTTCCTTGGTTTAAAAAAAAACTTTTCTACATGATTTCATGCCTTCTGGAGTCCGTATTTATTTTGTTTACTCCTCCTCACCTCAGGAGTAAACCACCTCAGTGGTTTAAGCATTCCTTCTATAAATGACATTATTATTCTTCCTGTTACCTCAGTTCATAATCCGCCAATTCCTCTTCCTCCATTACTCTTGCATTTGCTGTTTTTCATTCCCATAGAAAATAGTTCAGTGTCACCTCTCCTTTTTAAATCTTGCAACAGAATTTTTGTAATGGCTTCCAACCTGTTGTTCTTACCTTTAGACTGTATTTCATTTGTGTTGCCACTCAACAGCTTTCAGATTTATTGTCCAAAACCGTAGTTCTGATCTTGTCATTCTTCTGCTCAAAACCCATCAGTAGGTCTTCATTTCCTACAAAATAAAGTTCTTCACCTTTGGCCTTATCTTGTATCTGCTCTTCAGCTGGAACTTGGCTACTAATATAAACAAATAGGAGATAGCATGGAAAGAATATGGATTTTAGTGTCAATCACACATAGTTTTGAATCCTGGCTCTGATACTTTAGTACTGCATAATCTTGTGCAATTTAGTTAAGCTTTTGAAGCTCAATTTCCCCTTTTGAAAAATGGGAATCCTAATTCTTGTCTGAAAGGTCTCCATAAAAGTAAATGAGATATATATTAAAACGTAGTGTGCAAATGAGTAGGCCCCATAATAAATAATAGCCACCTTCTTCCTACTCTGATGCTCTCAGATGGAGGGAGACTAGATGCAGAGTCAGAAGACCTGATTCTAATCCATCTCTAACTCTGATTAGCTGTGTTATCTTACACAGGACATATAACTGTAGGGCTCAATTTTCTCATCCAAGAAGTAACTGCGTAAGTTGTTCACCTATGGCAGAGGTAGAAAAATAGCCACTGCCAGACTTGTGTGGCTTAGAAACACATCTCATTTAACCAATATGGTGCCTACATTTTTTTTAGCCAACATTTCAAGATTGACAGATTTCAGATTTAACACACACATACACACAGACACACACCCCTGGAATTGTAGCTTCTGTGGAAAACATTAGATCTGGCCATTTTGTTGCATATCTCTGTGTGGCAGACAGCTTTCTTTTGGGGGATATATCCATTTCCTCTAGCTAGCTTCATGAATAGAAGTAATCTGCCTGGCCCCCTAAGGTACCAGAAGTTCAGCTCTTGGGTTGCAGGCTCCAATCAGTTCCCTCATACCCCCGAAAATGAATTCAGGAATTTGTTTCACCTTCTCAAAGGAGACTGATAACCAAAAATAGTTATAAGTCAATTGAATAAAAGATACCTAGGGTTTTTTCCAGTTCTCAAATCCTAGGGAAATACAATGATTTAAATATTTTATCCTGAGACCTTATTAGTCCCTGCTATTAACACCATGGTCATGTTGAAGGGCTGTGTCAATCTGGATCTTGAAATGAAAAAGTCTATATAACCAGTCAGTGGGTCACCTAGATAATTAAGTGATTCAACTTCCTACATGATCTGACCCCTGATCAACTTTGATTATGAAGATGGGTGAAATAATTTGATGTTCCTAATTTTTAAGATATATCTTCAGCCAAAGCAGAAGGGAAGAGGTTTGAGGAAATGGTTTAGTATTATCAGCACTTCTCTTGGAATTTTCCCTCTACCCTTAAACTGTACACTTTAGCCGCTTTGTTCTCTGAATGTACCATGTGTTTTTTCTCTAATTTTGTTCATGGTATCCTGTTTGTTTAGAGCTTTCCTACTCCCATCTATATAATAAATATTCACTCATATTACATCTTCTTTCAAAGCCCAGGTCAGATTACACTAAATTAGTAATGAAATTACTCATTGTAATTATTCATAGCTTCATTAGAGCACTTAGTCCACTGTGTTAATGATGATTTGTTTTCTTTAACTTCCAGTTTTCTTTAACTCTCCAGTGTGTCCTGGTGTGTAGGATATAGTAAGTGACACATAGTAGGTACAAATTCAATGTTTTGTGTCCGGAATTGTTTGTTCCTCCCAGTGGGTTCTTGGTCTTGCTGACTTCAAGAATGAAGCCGCGGACCTTTGCGGTGACTGTTACAGCTCTTAAAGATGGTGTGTCTGGAGTTTCTTCCTTCAGATGTGTCCAGAGTTTCTTCCTTATGGTGGGTTCATGGTCTTGCTGACTTCAAGACTGAAGCCGTGGACCTTCACGGTGAGTGTTAACAGCTCTTAAAGGTGATGCAGACCCAAAGAGTGAGCAGCAGCAAGATTTATTGTGAAGAGTGAAAGAACAAAGCTTCCACAGTGTGGAAGGGGACCTGAGCGGGTTGCTGCTGTTGGCTGGGGGTGGCCAGCTTTTATTCCCTTATTTGACCCCACCCACGTCCTGCTGATTGGTCCATTTTACACAGTGCTGATTGGTCCATTTTACAGAGTGTTGATTGGTGCGTTTACAATTCTTTAGCTAGACACAGAATGCTAATTGGTGTGTTTTTACAGAGTGCTGATTGGTGCGTTTACAATCCTTTAGCTAGATACAGAGTGCTGATTGGTGCGTTTTTTACAGAGTGCTGATTGGTGCATTTACAATCCTTTACCTAGACACAGAGTGCTGATTGGTGCATTTATAATCCTCTAGCTAGACAGAAAAGTTCTTCAAGTCCCCACCCAACCCAGAAGCCCAGCTGGCTTCACCTCTCAATCCCCCCTCTAAACAGGACACCCCAACTGCTGTTGGGAATCGGCCAGTGACCGCTCTAGCTAATTCCTGCTGGATAGGGGTGAAGAAGGAGCCCTGCAGTTGTAGTGTCCTCCATAGGGGAACTCTTTAGGCCAGTGAAAGGGCCAGCGGGTCAGTCCAGGGATCCTTGGTAGAAGTTGTTTGTTGAGCTCATTTGGGGTTCCATTTGTAAGACCATCTGTAACTTGATGGCCTTGATCCTAGAGGAAACAGATTTGACAAGGAGGTTAAAAATATAGGGCCTGAAGGTGAGTAATAGCAAGATGGCTGCCACGGGACCTAGAAAGGGGAGAAGCCAGGTTGCCCAACTCCAGAGGTTGGTATAAGAGTTTGAAAGGTGTTGTTTGATTTCAGAAGCCTTTTCCTGTAAATGCTGGGTGGCACCTCATACTATCCCTGACTGGTTAGTGTAAAAACAATACTTTTCCCCTAAGAAAGTGCAGAGTCCTCCTTTCTCAGCAGTGAGGAGGTCTAGGCCTTGGCGGTTTTGGACAGTCACTGCTGCCAAAGAGTCTATTTGGGATTGTAAAGAGAAGACCTTCAATTATCAATTATAGTTTTAAATTTACCCTGGTTTTTAAAGCAATGGGGTATACTGTTTTTTCTTTACTATTTCTATCTTTTTCTCTCTTTGACTCCTTCTTTGTCTCTCTCTTTCTCTCTCTGTCTCTGACTCCCTCTTTGTCTCTTCCTCCCTCTCTCTCTCTCTGACTTTCTGTCTCTTTCTCTCTTTCCTTTCTGCTGGTCTTTCCCTGCCTCTGCCAGCCGCTTATGCTGCTGTTCTCCTCTCTCCTTCCTCTTTTTGATGGCTTCAGCAGTGTAAGACTGCCACCTCCTTGGGTTTTTGCACTGCATGCAATAACTCCATGATTTCCTTGTGGTATTTGATGGGGGTTCCCCCAGAGGTTAGGAACTCCCTTTCTTTCCATATTGCAACATGGGCATGTAGGATTAAATGAGCACACTTACTATCTGTAGCAAAGTCTCCCAATTACAGCTGAGGAGGTGGGAGAAATACCTGGTTACAGGCTGTCCCAGGATTCCTCAGGTGGTAACGGACCTTGAGGACAGTCATCCAGGACAGGAGATTAGCACTGAGAAGGCCACTTCAGTGTCCAGGAGGAAGTCAATTTCCTGGCCCTCAATTGTTAAAAGTACCCGAGGCTCAGTGAGGGTGATGACGTGAGCTGGTGCCTGCCCCAGGCACCCTCAGTCCTGTTGTTGGATCATCTGGTTGGGGCCTTCTGGCCCGGAGAATCTTTGCCCTCTGGGGCAGTGTGTCTTCCAATGATTGCCTTGGCATAGTGGACATGGACAAGGGGGCGGCTTGTTTCTCATTGGACAGTCTTTTTTAAAATGTCCTTGTAAACCACACTAATAACAAGTCCTACTGGGTGATTGGCCTGCTCCATTTTCTGTCCTCTCTGAACCACCAAGGTTTGTCTGTCTGAGGGCCATGACTAAGGCTGTGTCCTTTGTCTAATCTCGTTTTTCCTTTTCGGACTGTTCCTCTTGGTCCCTATTATAGAACACCAAGATTGCCAGGTTTAATAACGCCTCCAGATTTTTTTCAGGGCCCAGGGCTCACTTTTGGAGCTTTCTCCTGATATCTGTGGCTGATTGGGTAATAAACTTATCTTTTAAGATCAATTGACCCTCAAGTGAGCCAGGTGACAGGGAAGTATATTTTCTTAACGCCTCCTGTAGCTGCTCAGGGAAGTCAGAAGGATTTTCTTCCCTTCCCTGAGTTATGGTGGACATCAATGAATAATTCATGGACTTTTTCCTAATTCTCCTTAGTCCTTCTAGAACACAGGTCAACAGATGTTTACGACTCCAGTCCTCATGATCTGAGTCTATATCCCAGTGGATCCATACTGGGGACGGCTTGCTGACTGGTAGGGAATTTGTCCCTTTTTTCAGCTGTCATTCTATCATTTACTTGACTAAGATACAAGGTATCTCCAAACTCTCGTGCTGCAGCTAAAGCTGCATTCTTTTCATTAAAGGTCAGGGTTTGATCTATCAATAGCATGACGTCTCTCCAAGTAAGATTGAAGGTTTGCCCTAGACCCTGTAGGACATCCATATACCTATCAGGATCATCTGAAAGCTTCCCCAGGTCTGCCTTGATCTGCTTTAAATCAGAGAGGGAGAAGGGGACATGTACCTGGGTTGGGCCAAATTCCCCTCCCCCTACAGCTTGAAGGGGACATAACGAACAGCCCGGGGATTTTTGTGGTCCTTTGGAGAGTTCTTTGCTTGTTTCCTTCTGGGCAAGGGAGATTAGAGGAGGCTTATCATTAATAGGAAGGGGAGCTATAGGGAGGCTAGGATATGGGGGTAAGCTGAGAGGTCCTCCTGTGAGATGTAAATTGCAAGCTTTGCATAGTTGTGTATTCTCCTTCAATGAAAAGAAAGCTTGGACATAAGGTATTTCACTCCATTTGCCTTCCCTTTTACAGAAAAGGTCAAGCTGCAGGATAGTATTGTAATTTGTACTGCCCTCAGGTGGCCATTTTTCCCCATCAGAGAGAGAATATTGGGGCCAGGCCATAGTGCAGAAAAAAATGAGCCACCTCTTTTTTAGGATTTGCAGGTCAAATTGGTCCCAGTGGCTTAGGATGCATTTCAAGGGTGAGCCTGTTGGTGCCTGAGTGTTTCCCATCTGAAAGACAAAACCGCCTGTGATTTTGGTTTGTTTGTTTCTCCCCCTGCCCAAGAACCCACAAGGGTCCCTGGACCTTGCTGATTGGAATAGTTGCACTCGCCGACGCAGCAGCAGAAACACTTCTTGCCCAAGAACCTGCAACGGTCCCTGGACCCTGCTGATCGGAATAGTTGCGCTCACCGACGCAGCAGCAGAAACACTAGTTTTCCTTCTAGACCACAAGGAGGACCAAGGAAGTTCAGATTTAGTGGCCCTTACCGATGCATTCTCGAAAACCTGCACCCTTGCGTGTCCTCCTAGACCACAAAGAGGCCCAAGAAAAATCGGATTTAGTGTCCCTTACTGATGCATTATCGAAAACCTGTTAGAGTCCTAAGCATTCTCCTGTTAGTATTGGGACCTTACCACTGTCCTATAAATATGTTATGCCCCAAAAATGAAGTGGAGGGCCATACCCTGAGGGAGGGAAGGGATCTCGAGGGTTGGAAGAGTGACACCTTTTGTCCTCACTTGAATAGGAAGGATATCATTTCTGAAGCTCCCCATATCCTAGCTTCAGGAATAGCTTTTGTTAGGCCTGCTTGTCTGTGGTGGGATCCTAAAATTCAAGATAGTCCCTCCTACAATGGGGCTTTGGGCAAAAATTATGTCTTTCTGATTGGTGAGCCCGGGTGCCTAAAGAAGGGAATAGAGTCCTGGAGTTTATACTAGAAATCATTCATATAGGAGAAACTAGAAAAGCATCAGAGACAGGGAGTGGTTTTTAGAAGCGGGACTAGCCTCGGAGAAGAGAAGTGAGAGAAAGTTTGTCTGACAGGCATTAGGACCCAGGAGGCAAGGGTCAGGATAGATAGGATAGATGAGTGAGTCTCGCTGGGGCGACATAACTTTGAGAGTTCCACCCATGGCTGCAAGGTCAACCAACTTGTTGTTGGGACCCCGGAGCTGATTGGCTTTTCTCTCTCTCAACCCTTGGCTCAGCCCAGAAGTACAGGAAAAGCAGAAGCTGGTTCCAGGCGAACCAATGCTCCCAACTCCAAAGAGCCAGGGGTTGTTAGAGAGCTCTTTCCCAGAAAGTCTAACACCCGTGTCTTTAGTCTGGAGGTCACGCTAGTCGCTTTTAACTGGCCAATAGGTGCCCGGTATTAGCCCCCGAATTCTAAGGAAAAATAGGACAGAATAGCAAGCGAAAGGGGTCTGATGGTACTCACTGCTTGGTGATAGTCCCTTTGTGATCGCCAAAATGTGTCCAGAATTGTTTGTTCCTCCCGGTGGGTTCTTGGTCTCACTGACCTCAAGAATGAAGCCACAGAACTTTGCGGTGAGTATTACACTCTTTAAGATGGTGTGTCTGGAGTTTGTTCCTTCAGATATGTCCAGAGTTTCTTCCTTCTGGTGGGTTCATCTTGCTGACTTCAAGAACGAAGCCACAGACCTTCACGGCGAGTGTTACAGCTCTTAAAGGTGTTGTGGACCCAAAGAGTGAGCAGCAGCAAGATTTATTGTGAAGATCGAAATAACAAAGCTTCCACAGCATGGAAGGAGACCTGAGCAGGTTGCTGCTGCTGGCTAGGGTGGCCAGCTTTTATTCCCTTATTGGGCTCCACCCACGTCCTGCTGATTGGTCCATTTTACAGAGCGCTGATTGGTCCATTTTACAGAGTGCTGATTGCTGCTTTTACAATCCCTTAGCTAGACACAGAGTGCTGATTGGTGCGTTTATAGTCCTTTAGCTAGACACAGAGTGCTGATTGGTGTGTTTTTACAGGGTGCTGATTGGTGCATTTACAATCCTTTAGCTAGACAAAGAGTGCTGATTGGTGCATTTATAATCCTCTAGCTCAATAGAAAAGTTCTCCAAGTCCCCACCCGACCCAGAAGCCCAGCTGGATTCACCTCTGTTTGTTGAATTTAATATGGTTACATAGAGAGTATGTGGGCATTCCAAGTGTATAGAACAGTGTAAGCAAAAGGGTGAAGCTGGAAAATTATAAAGCATATTTCAGGACAGTTAGAAACATGGAGCAAAGTATTAATATATTTTTAAGTAGCTAAAAATAATGTCAGAAAAAAATATTGCAGATAGTTTTGGAGGCTTGGCTGTTAAACTGTTTGAAATCATCCTTCCATGGGGACAATAGTGGTCTAGAGATGAAGGATGTGTGCTGAGACAAGGTGATGGCAGTGGAATAGAAAGGAAGTGATAGTTTTGAAAGATGCTGTACAGAGAAAATTGGTAGTGCTTGGTGACTGTTTATATAAAGTTTAGAGAAAAGGAAGAATCAAAGGTAATTCCAAGATTTTGATTGCAAACTTACAGAATAATAATGAACAAATGGTACCACTAGCAAAATTAGGAGAATCAGCAGAGGAAGCTGGGGAAATAATGTATTGCATTTTAGATATATGTTGCTGTGGTCTGAATATGCTCCTCCAAATTCATATGCTAAATATTAATTGCCAGTGTGATGGTATTAAGAAGTAGGACCTTTAGTAGGTTATTGAGTCATGAGGGTGGAGCCCTCATGAATGAGATTAGTGCCCATATAAAAGAGGTACAAGGAAGCTGACCACGCCTGCTGCATGTGAAGATGTAGCAAGGAACACCATCTTGGAAGCAGAGAGCAACCCTCAATCTGTACCAGCTATGCTGGCGATTGGTTTGTTCTTGGACTTCCCAGCCTCTAGAGCTGTGAGGAAAAAATATATATATATGTTCTTTATAAATTACCCAGTCTCAAGTATTTTGTTATAGCAGGAAAGGATTGAAACAATTGTGTTTGAGGTCTTCCATGTAGAGATATTTAAGAAGTCCCATTCACTGCCTCCCAATCACTCACCTACTACCTTAAGTTTTTAGAAATGATTGACATGTTTCAAGTGTAAACTGTCACTACTCTGGGCAGTAGGCTGAATTAGTGAGGTCCAGAAGTGATTGAAATGAATTTAAACCTACTGATGTTTGAGAAGAAGGAATAGACAACCTTTGAGCATCTCTTTTATGGCCTTTATAATATCAGTATTCTTCAATACTGTGGTCATTAATAGAATTAAGAATAGATCAGTGGAATTTATCCCTTATGACCTCAGAATGCCTGGTTACCCTTATATCCCAATTTAGGTTTGCAAAAATTACTTAGCATTTTATCAGTATGAAATTGTAGTTGTGGCCAATACAACAGGTATGATCTCTGCCTTCAAAAATGTACATCTCAATAAGGAGGATAACAGATATCAATAATTGTAGCACAAAACAAAATGGAAGATGAATGGATTATGCCTTTCTAAGCAGAATTTTATTCTAGTTTCTTCCCATTTAATGTAGGAATTATACTTTTTCTAGATTAAGTAATATGTGAAAGTCCATGCTCTGAGCATTGCTCAAGAAATGGTTTTCAATCTTTATATTTTTAAAATTATTGAATTTCCAATTATGTGACAGTACTTTTGTCGAAAACTAGTTGATTTCATTTTCCAGATAAGTTTTTCAACTCATACAAATTTTTAAACTCATACATTCATCCCTGTTTTTCAACATTCTTTATCTTCTAAATTAAAAACATGTACATCTCTCAATCATTGTATTGCTTTCATGAGTTAGTTTTGATAATTCTCTGCAAGAAATTCTAGTCCCCCTGCTTCTGCAAGTCAAGCTGTTCTTCATTTGTAATTTTATTCTTCTCCATGTGTTTCTTAAAAATTTCAATGCCATTTTATTGGGAACTGAAGTAATCTTCTATGACAATTATTTTTAATTTAAATCATAACAGTATTTTTACAATTTATTCAGAGTTTCACCACAAGTGGCTCTATCTTTGACAACGGTTATTTCTCAAAATTTATCTTAGTTTACTATCTTTGTATCTATTGACTATAAAAGCATTATCCAAACTCAGTGAACCTATCCTTTTGTCTGGAACACTTTCATTTATAAACCTTTAATACTGCTTAATACTTTATAATATTTCCTACAAAAGACAAATGTGAAAGCATAATCTTATTGTTAAATTATCTTTAAATAATTACTTTTTGGAGGGGGAGAGTCATTTTTCATCTTCTTTGCAAACTTTAATATTATAATTTATTGGCCGGGCGCTGTGGCTCACGCCTGTAATCCCTGCACTTTGGGAGGCCAAGGCGGGCAGATCACAAGATCAGGAGTTTGAGACCAGCCTGCCCAATGTGGCGAAACCCTGTCTTTACTAAAACTACAAAAATTAGCCGGCGTGGTGGCAGGCACCTGTAATCCCAGCTACTTGGGAGGCTGAGGCAGGAGACTCTCTTGAACCCAGGAGGCAGAGGTTGCACTGAGCCGAGATCATGCCATTGCACTGCAGCCTGGGTGACAAGAGCAAGACTCTGTCTCAAAAAAAAAGAAAGAAAGAAAATATTGTAATTTATTTCTACTTTTGTTTGTTTTTAGTCTTTTTTTCTGTTCATCTCATATATGAATTTAAAAAAAATTTAGTCAAAAAAGTAAATATCACATGTGGCTGATTCTTCTCTGGATCAAGTGGTTGTATGCGTCACTTAGCATATCTCTAGGATTATGCAAAAAGACAATAAGCTTGCCTTTATTATAGATTTCAACCTGCATCATGCAAATTTATTATAACCATTTACTGTTATTAACATATGTTGTCAAATGGAATATTCTGACCTGTATGTTTAGTATCTTAAATTATTTCTAGTTTTTTGTTAGCTGGGTGTTATCTAAAAAACTCAGCTTAGTAATTAAAATTGTGAAGAATGAAAGAGGATCTGTTTAATAATGAAAATACTGGAGAGTAAAGTTTAGTTTTTTAAAGTTAGACTAATTTTAGAAATAGGAAATTTAGTCTACCAGTGAAAAAAGAATAATCTCAGATTGTTTAGGAAGTAAAAAACTACTTAGTTTTTCTGCTTTGAATATTTAAAATAATCTCTAGAATCAAGAGAAAAAAGTTAATTGAATTGTTTGTCGTAATTTAACATTGTGTGAGATGAAGGGTAAGGAAACTGTGAAAGATAGTAATGTTAATATCTTAGGTCACAAATCCCATTTAATAGCTAATTTAAATGAATGCTATAGAACCACTGCATCAAAAAAAGGCTTAAGTATGCACAAATATTCACAAAACTTTACATACAATTTTAGGTGATTCATAGCCCTTGTAAACTCTTAGACATCAGGATAAGAACTGCTGGTTGAAAACATTATTAGTATTACAATTGTTTGAATTCATCTTGATTTAGGCCGACACTTGTGCTTCTTCTTTATTTTTTTTTCTTGTATCTTCAGATTTCTTGTTAAGAAATACTCCATTTTCTAACATGTATTTAACTAATTTTTATCAAGTGCTGAAAACTGTTGGTTCTCCTCTGAGTAAACACTGCATTTCAGGTTCAGCCACAGAGTATCAGACCAGTGTCTTTAGGCTGATACCAATGACAGTCACTGAGGCTTAATTCTTCCCTTTTACATAATGATTGCAATCAAATGGGGAATTTAAATTTAACATTTAGGTTGGGTGTTTTACTTGTTTATTTTCTATACAGCAATTGCCTTGAATAATGGCCTGTAAAGAATAAAATTGACCTAACTTTTATGAACTATACACATCATTACAAAAACTAAGGAAGTAGTAAAGAACAAGATCTGGTGGAGATAGGGTAGGAGCTAGATAGAAAAAAAGTATGTGTTTACTGCAAAGACCTTTCACTTCTTCCTTTTACTTGGCAAATGATTATAACTGAATTCAGTTGAGAGAGTAGAATAAACACATCTATTTTGTGTTAATGTTGAAAGGGAGCTTAGAATAAGAATAGAAGATGAAATTGAACTCAAATTAATGAAATGCACAACGGGAAAGAAAAATACAGTTTTAAGAGAGGGGTATAACTTAATTCTACTCCCTCAAAATCCCTTATTAGTAATTTAGTTATGTTTAAATTTACAGTTTTCCTGAGACAAAGAGTCCTTTATGTGCCTTGCCGCAATAATAAACTGGCCAGGTGCAGTAGCTCACACTTATGATCCCGGCATTTGGGAAGGGCTGAGGTGGGGGGATTGATTGAGCCCAGGAGTTTGAGACCAGCCTGAGTAACATAGTGAGACCCTGTCTCTAGAAAAAATAAATTTAAAAAATTAGCTGGGCACAGTGGTGCATGCCCTTATCCCAGCTACTTAGGAGGCTGAGGTGAGAGGATCACTTGAGCCCTGGAGATCAAGGTTGCAGTGAGCCATGATCATGCTGCTGCACTCTAGCCTGGGCAACAGAGTGAGACCTTTTCTCAAAAGACAAAAACAACAACAATAATAAACAAATTGACAAGTCTTAATTATTTTTGGAAGCCCAAAAGTCTAGGCCCAGATCAAGATATAAAGAGAGATATTGGTCTTCTCAGTAAATGGACAGTAGCAGTGGCAGTGACTAAGGTAGTGACATTTTGAGGTGCTGTGGGGCAGTGGAGCCTACAGTGGTGTTCAGAAATGACAACCTAAGTAAGAAATGATGTATCTTTGGTCAGAAAAAAAGAACAGAGGTTGACATCAATTCAAAGCAATTACTGCACTGAAATAAATATATTTTTAGTATACTTTACATCACTTTTTAACATTTTACAATTTGAAATTTGTATTTTGCTAACAAAATTATATTTGATTTATCAAATTTGAATTTATTATTCAGAAAATATTTATACATATTTAATTTATTCTTAAATGCTTCTCATTTTAAATGAAGTTTAAAGTTTATTGGATTTCTGGGAATTTAGTATCTGTTGTTTTTTGTTATTTTTTGAAACAGTTTGAGATTATGGGAAATTAAAACATTCTCGTGAAGCAAACTTGAAACTTTATTCCAGGTATTTAAGGCATAGCTGAAATTATATCTACCATATTTCACATCAAATTTAGTAAGAAGTATCATTAATACTAAAACTCTCTCCTGCACTTGAAAGTTGATCCTGGGACATGATGCCCAGTGCTAACCAGTGGATTAGCAGAAACTGAGTAATTCTTGCTTTCATCCTACCTAGAGCATAGTACCCAGTGTTAACTATTGGACCTCCATGTTGGTTCTCAAGGTGCAGTTCATCCATCCTTAGTCATGCCTTCATTCTGCTGATGGAGATCTTGCACTCAGGTTCCAGAGCCCAAATCTCCTTTCTCCCAGCAGGTCCCACATTTAAAAGCTAAGTGTGCATATTGATCTTTCAGTTTCTTCTCTAGTAGCCTGTAAGATGTTCTGGCCTTAAATATTTGAGGTTTTAAAAATTCTATATTCCAATAAATTTGGAAAGTTGATCCAATTGTTAGGACACTCAGTAACTTAATTTGGACTTAATGGTTTAAGGGTTGCCTATTTATGTTCTAGGCCGTGTGTTAGGAATATATATTAAAATATAGTTAATTGTTCCCCTCCATGTTTCCATGTGTTCTCATCATTTATTTCCCACTTATGAGTGAGAACGTTTGGTATTTGTTTTTCTGTTCTTGCATTACTTTGCCAAGGATAATGACCTCCAGCTCCATCCATATCCCTGCAAAGGATATGATCTCGTTATTTTTTATGGTTGCGTAGTATTCCATGGTATATGTAATCTGTACAGTAAACCCTCATGACAAAAGTTTACCTATGTAACAAACCTGCACGTGTATCCCGACCTTAAAAGTTTATATATGTATGTGTATATATATATGTAGTTAAGTACATAATCGTATGTGTGTATATGAATGTACATGTATATAAGTGTATATATGTATTTGTTTATGTGTGTGAATTACATAAAACAACCCTATGAAATAGATATTGTTCCCCATTTTATAGATGAAGAAATTGAGTCTTAGAGCAGGTAAATAAATTGCTCATGGCCACAGGGATAGACATTCTGAGAACCAGAATTCAAACCCTAGTTCTTCCTCATTCATTCATTGAGTACCTTCTATGTGCTGTACATTATTCTAGGTTCTGAGGATACAGCAGTGAATAAAAATTCTTGTCTTCTTGGATCTTGCATACTATACCAGATGGTGATAAGTGCTTTAAAAAATTAATAAAGACTCAGAGGGTGATGAGAGTTCAGTGGGATTGCAATTTTTAACAAGACTGTCAGAGAAGTTTTCACCGAAATGGTAACATTTGAGCAAACACCTGAAAGAAGAGTGAGCCATGAAAATTCATGAGGGAAGGTGGTCTCAGACAGAGGTAAAAACCAAGTGCAAAGGCCTGAGTAAGCTCATTCCATGTGGCATCCAATAGAATTCTAACTGGGAGTTGCTGAACCCCCTTCAATCCATATTGAACATTTGTTGTCTGCATACACTATAAATAGTAAAACACTAAGTCTCATAGGCAATCGTAAGTTATAACAAAGTAGCTTTATTCAAGTTTAGTTTTTAACTTATACATGGTAGGTACCCCTGAATTGTTTATTTTTTATTTAGCAAATCAATTTCTAAATTTCTATTTCTTTGCATATTTTTGTTTTCCCTCAAATTAAACTCTGAAGAGTCTGTTAGAGTTAAAATACTGTGGTTACATTTTTCTATTTTTACATTTAATTTCATTTTTATAAGTAATGTAGTTAAGTGTGAAACTGCTTTAGGAATGGTTAAATGCACTTTATACATTCAATGTGATGTTAATATTGGTACAAGAAGGACATGCATGTCAATATCTTGTTAATTTTATTCCTTCTAAGAGCATGGTTTGCATGTTTATATAACATATTTTTTCACTTCATATGCAACTATAAAGTGAGCTGAAATAGCTTAGGCAAAATGTTTTCTAGCACATAATTGGATGATATAAATTAATTTCTTTTGAAAGCGATAGTATATATTCTATTTTCTTCCCTTGGTACAGTATAGGATTATGAACAGACTCAAAACATTCGGAAAACTTAACTCATCCCATCTTTAATTTTCAAAGTTCAATAAGACAGACTTTAGCTTTTGGTTAAGCTGTATTAAACAATTACCAAAGATTTAAGTCAAAAGTCAACTGCTGTGGAAGGCAAAGCCTTAAAATGTTTAAGTTTGCATTGAATAAAAGTAAATTTCCATTTTAGAAAACATGTTCAATTCAACTCAACCTATTGAGCATTGTCTATCAGAGTTTTATTGATAAGGGAGAAAAATCAACTATGAAGCTATGGCAGTAGTACTGGAGAGCATACAAGGTTTGAAATACAGTAGTGATGTGGGAGGGGGTTTTCAAATGAAGGACATTTTTACATCAGAGTTGATGGGTGGCTTAGCATGTGGATTGATGGCACAAGAAGCATTTCAGGTAATGTAAAGGCTTTTAGCTTTGCCAGTGGGTGAGTGATAAGGCTATTAAACAAGTTAGAAAATAGAACAAGGGAAAAGTTTTGGGAGCATTGAAGTGTTCAGTTGAGTTTTGAACCTTTTGAATTGAAGACATCTGTAGGACACTTATGCAGGAATGAATACAAAATACTTCTATGTCATTGTGAAGATTATAATTAAGAGGACACTGTTGATTTCTTCTTGAAACTCTGGGCCATGAGACAGATCTAGGCTGTGTGATAATGATGTTAGTGACCTTTTCCCAACCCTGTAACAGCAAAATCTCAAATTTAGTACATAATTGCATTTTACTTTATGTCACATTCTAAATGTTTTAAGTCACCTTTTTCTCATCCTGAGATTATAAACATTCCCTGGTGCTATTGAAGTCCTTGTAGTGGCCTCAGTGATTGATATTACCATGGAGCCTTAGGAGAATTTATTTTCCTTTTATAGTTGATGATGCTACAAACTGTACTGAGGGATTGCTGTCATTCATGCAATTCATTCATGCCTTGTGCAAAGTATTGTTGCTTTACAACTGGGCATAAAGCATAGGTTTACTTTGTTTCTGCAAATAGATATCATAATAAGATTTTACAAAGATATTTCTTTTTCAGAGACATTAATTATTTTATATGTAAAATGACTTTTTAATTTCTTAAAACTTTTTTTTTTGACTCAGGGTCTTGCTCTGTTGCCCAGGCTGGAGTGCAGTGGCATGATGAGGGTTCACTACAGCTTCGACTTTGCAGGCTCAAGCAATCCTAAGCTCCTCAAGTAGCTGGGACTACAGGTGTATGCCACTATACCCAGCTAATTTTTTAAAATTTTAGTAGAAATGAGGTCTTGCTATGTTGCCCAGGCTGATCTCAAACTCCTGAGCTCAGGCAATCCTCGTGTCTCAGCCTTTCAAAGTGCTGGGATTACAGGTATGAGCCACTATGCCCAGCTAATTTCTTGAAACCTTAAAATTACTTTTTGTGGAGAGGGAGGTGTAGAGGGGAGTGAAGAAAGTGAAATAATTAATAAAATATATTATCTTAGGATATCACTGTATATTGATCTCTGCCAGAGGGAATACTTGCCAGACTTGATTCTGAGAGTCAGGTCTCCCTAATGCTTTTCTTTCTTTTTGAGACGGAGTCTTGGTCTGTCACCCAGGCTGGAGTGCAGTGGCGCGTTCTCGGCTCACTGCAACCTCTGCCTCCCGGGTTCAAGTGATTCTCCTGCCTCAGCCTCCCAAGTAGCTGGGACAATGCTTTTCTTTACTGCTGTCCTGCTTGATTTTCTTTGTTTGTCCACTGTACTTAACAACTGTGGCATGCTAATGGAATGTGGGAATTAAGACCAAGGTCTTAATTCATACTACCTTGGATTCATCCACCTAGTGTCTGTACAAACTTTGATACATTACAGCCTTCCTACGTCTCAGTTGTTTCCTCTGTAAATGAGGATAAGAGCATTATGTCTACTTATAAAACTGTCACATGAAAGGTAAAGTGCTTAGCACAGTGCCTGGCACATAGTATACATACAGTAAATGTTAGAATAATAGGGATGAATTATTGTAAGACCTAACAGTACTCTGTTTTCCTTAAAGTGCTGTATAACATTCAAGTAGGACGACAGACATTTATTTTTATTTACTAATTATAAATATTATACATTCAGTGATTGTTTTACTTTATTTTTATTTTTAAAATATTATATGTTTTTCTGCCTTGAGATTTTTATAATCCAAGGTGTATATATATGACTCTTCTATCTTTGTCCTTGTACATTGGTCCCTTGTATACAAACAAACAATTGAAAAAAATAAACTGAGATATATCCTGGTCTCATATTTGTAGAAAATAATCTCTCCTGCCTCTTTCCTTCCCTTCTTCCCTCATGACCAATTAGCCTATCTTTTAAGAACCCATCTTATAACTTGTCTTATCAGAAACTTCTGTGGACTAGTGGTATGGGGTACATAAAAAGTAAGAGTAAGTAAAGATGATAAGTAAAGCATGTATAAAGCAGAACAGGGACTTCCAGTAGAGGGAGATGTAGGCCAAACAATCAAGCCATATAATATGCAGGTGCGATAGGCAGCAAATTTAAAGTTTTCCCTGCATAAAAAAATCTAAGTACTAATTAATTTACTAAATATAAGTTAAGTAACACTGGAATTTCTGTTTTGCTGGTTGCCAAATCCAAAGCGATTATACAAGTACCTAGGGAAGAACTGTGAGGACTATATGTATGTATTGCCATTGTCCCATAACTTTCTCACATAACTGTTTCAGAGATGGAATGAAGACTAGATCATAAACAGCTCTCTCTCTCTCTCGCTCTCTCTCTCTCTCTCTCTCTCTCTCTCTCTCTCTCTCTCTCTGTCTTCCTCCCTCCCTCCCCCCTCACTCTCTGAATCTTTAAAAATAGCAAGTAATGGAAGTTACAGGCTGGATAACTTGAAAACAAATAAAGTACAGCAGCTATATTTCCATAATTCAAAAATATTTTTTCATGGAGTTCTAGACTATCTGAGTAAACTAGGGTTAGCCCAAAATACCATAAACTGTTGGACTGAATTAGAACACTACCCTTTTTTTAAAAAAAAAATATTGTTGTAAAGATAATATTGTAACTCAGATCTTTAAATTTCTGAAATTGCTGAGACCTGTACTTAAAGGAAATTAACAGCATTTAATTCATGTTGGATTGGATTTTTTTCAAGTTTTTTCTGTAGGATAGTTAAGTTGATTTTAACGTTTACATTTCCAACAGAAATATCACAATTCTTTCTTTTGGCAACATTGTCCAATAGCTAACTATTATAATGGTCCCTTTGCACTTGGAGATTTAATACTCTTATTCTATCACACTCTACAAAATTGCTGCCTTGGAGCTTGGGGATGTTGAGACTCCCCTTAAACCTGAGAATTTCACTTAATAGTTGACTGAGTTTTCCAGTTTGTATCATGGCTAAATATTTTGATGTGGATTTTATTACTTTTGGCTGAGTTAGTAAATTCAGTTTATAAAATATCCATAGAAATTTACATCATTCACAACATATATCTTAAATTAATTTACTCTAGTAATTTTAATTTATGTTTAGTTGATTCAGAAATGGAAGGTATATATCTCTGCTGATTTTATTCATATTAATGAATTTGGTAAACATTACCACCACCAGCTTAATAGATATTAGCTTAAATATGTAGTTTTTATTTAGAATTCTACAAATCCTCATCACTTATCTTACTTTAAGTTTTGTCAGGTAACATCACTATTTTTTGTGTTTAAGAATTTTTTTTAATTTAATAAGTAACTACAGAAGATTAGCTATGCTGGAGAAGACTTCATAGCCTATAGTATGGATTTCTTTGGTAGAACTAAACTTCTTCCCTAGATTGCAGCATGGTTTCATGAGGTGAACGTTTTGCATACTTCATTTAAGCCTTTAAGATGTGTGTTTTTTTGAATTATTCAAAATTAATTTTCAATGAATGGGCCTGATTGGACTTTCCCGTCTATTGAGCTCCTTTGAACCACTACAGACAAATTGGAAGGCTTTCTTTTAACTCTTTTAAATAAATTAACTTGCCTTAAAAATGGCCATAGAACAATGAGATTGAACTAATCTGTCAGTGTGCCTATGTGCATCCATCATAATAAGCAGGGGTGTGCTGCAGTAATAAGCTTAAAACTCACTTACTGAAAGGAATGAAATTTAATTTTAATATATGCTTTGTGTTCATTGTAGTTTGATAGTAATGCTGTCCTTGCTGTAGTCACTAAAGGATTCAGGCTGAGGAATGTTCCGTCTTGACACATGCTTTGATTACAGAGCTGAGACAAAAAAGAGTACTGAATCTTCTGACACTCTTAAAACTTCTTCCTGAAAATGGTATGGTTCACCTTGGCAAGATACAGCCACACCTGAGTTCAACAAGGTTCATGATCCTCCTACAGAGAAGGGCACTAGGTATTTGCAAACAGCACAACAGTTTATCATTCTAGTCTAAATTAGTGACTATTTGGAAACTGCTGACAGTTACACACTAAGCTTATAGAAAGTCTGGTTTAAAACTGGCCATGGGAAGAAAATGAGTTGTTTTCACCAGGTTATAACCTGATTCGTTTTGGAACTCATATTGACAGTGCATTGAGCACGTGCACCCCGCCCCCCTGCCACAAGTCTGCATCATCCAAATGATGCAGGAACTGTTTTGCAGGGACATTTATATACCACTGGGGATATTACCATTGTTCCTCATGCACTGTGGACAGGGAGTAACAGTGTTGCCCGGGCTGACTACCTTTAAATGCACAGTTATAGGCCAGCCAGGACAGTTCGTAAATTTAATAAATACATTACTATTCAGATTTTAACCAACCTACCTTCCTTCCTTCCTTCCTCCCTCCCTCCCTCTCTCTCTCCCTTCCTCCCTCCCTCCTTTCCTTCCTCCCTCCCATCCTCCCTCCCTTCCTTCCTCCCTTTTCTCTCTCTCTGTCTCTGTCTCTTTCTTTCCATAAAAAAGGCCTGATTGTAATTTGGAGTTTAAATTTTTAATTGCATAAAATATTAAGAGAAAACTGGGTGTTCCATATAGCTAATCATTTAAATAGTAAATATAAATGGAGCCATTAGATATATTGCCAGAATTCACAACAAAATGAAAATATTGGCATTTGTTATACAAATTAAGTGTTCATTTGTTGTTTATTAATATCACACTAATTAACCATTAATTATTGCTGAAGACTTTTTCTGTCTTCACTTTTTTAGGTATGACTGATTTTCCCAAAATATTTTGTGAAACTTCTCAGAAGTTGGTGAGTGTGGAAGCCTTTGCTCTGGCTGCGAAATACTATTCTGTACAAAACTTGGGAATATGTACTCCTTTTGAACAGTTGCTTGTAGCCCTTCGAGGAAATCAAACCCAGAGAATTGGTATGTCTATTTATGTGTGTGTATGTGTGCTTTTTAGGTACTTAGAAGCAATACTTTGTTCATATATGTGTATCTTTCCAAAATATTATTAATTTATTGTTAGACCTTAATATATAAGCCCTGACAAATTAACTATTGTTTAGAAGAGTAGGTTTTCCCCTTGTACTATATTAAACAGAACAACTTGTAGATCTCCACGTTTTTTTCTTGTAACTTCTTGTAACTCTTGTAACTTCTACTGCAGATAGTTCCTGCCCCTCAAACACAGATCACAGTGAGCTACTACAAATTCCAAAATCTACATTATTTTTGTTGCAGCAGGCTAATGTTCTCTATGGGAAGAGGGTGGGAAGAGTGGAAGGGGACATTTGGGGATGTGGGGAGAAGCGTGAGTGTCAGAAAGTGGGGATGGTACAAATTAAAAAAACAAATATGATAATGTGGTAGATTAAAACTCAGCCATATCTATAATAATATTCAATGTAAATTGTTTCTACATGCCAATTAAAAGGCAGAGATCAGAAGGCTGTGGTTAAAAAAAAAACTCAGATTCTTTTATCTTACACAAACCTCTTTCATATCTCTTATTTGATCCTTATTTTTCCCTACCTTTTTATTTTGAAAATTTCCAAACCTACAGAAAAGTTACAAGAATAGTACAATAGACCCTGTATACTTTTCACCTAGATTCACCATGTGTTCACATTTTGCCACATTTGTTGTAGTTCTACACACACGCGTGCGCGCGCGCGCACACACACACACACTCTTTTTCTGAATCTTTTGAACATAAGTTGTAGATATTTTAGCATTTTACTCTCAAATACTTCACTCTGTATCTCAAAATAACAAGGGCATTTTCCTACACATCTCATAGTTTATTGGCACACTCAGGAGTTTAACTCTGATACAGTAATATTGTGTAATAAGCAGTCTCTATTCAAGTTTCTTTACTTTTTCCAAGAATATCTTTTAGAGCCATTTTTTTTTCTTCATGCAGGAATTAGTCTAGGCTCATACCTGGCATTTAGTTGTCATGTCTATTTAGTCTTTTCAATCTTAAATCGTTTCTTACCCTTGCTTTTGTTTTTCCTGACAGTGATACTTTTGATACCTATAGGCAGGTTTATTTTATTGTGTCCCCAACATTAGATTCAGGTTATGCATTTTTGATAGGAGTACTACTCAAGTGATTCCTTTTTCACATATCAAATTAGGAAGCACATATAATTTTGTCACATTATTGGTGACCCTAAGTTTACTCACTTGGTAAAGGTGGGTCTACTGGAGTTCTCCATTGTAAAAGGACCCTTTTATCTTTGAGTCCAATTCTTTTATTATTATTTTAATTTTTTAAATCTCTCTAACCATTTTAAGCAAAATTATTTCATAGTGTTCCCCCTGGAGCAAGAGAGGGGCTATTTGGTGAATTATGGCTCTTGGTAAGAACCATTATAGCTGCAAATGGGTTCATTAGCAACATTACTATGGGGGCTGTAGTCGACTGGCAATGAAAGGTCTAAGGAGAACACTCTATCCCAGGTGCTGCTGACTGGCAATAAATGAGTGTACCTCTGCATCAAGGGTATAAATCCTTGGCCCCTCCCCCAATGTATAAAGTTTAAGGGCCACAGTTTGGGCATCAAAGTGAGTAAAGATGTTATATCCTAGGCAAGAACAAACAGCAAAACCACCATTCAAGGTCTGGATGGACTCTGTTGTGTCCAGTACAAGAAAGAGTTGACTTAGCCATGTAGAGAGATGCATGCTGGTGATAAGTGAGAGTGGAGGGGCTATATTCCCCATCCTGGAGTAATCAGCATATTTGTTTACTAGGTTAGTATCTGCCAGCAGAATGACATTGTGGAATTCAGACCTCTCTGATGGAGACCATGTCCTAAAGTGCCCTCAGAATGTTACCAAGAAGGTGCTACCTTCCATCTACAGGACCATGAGTAACCAGCACTTAACACCTGGAAAGACCTCATTAAAACCCAGTATCCCAATGTGGTAATCCCAGGTTAAGCCTATACCAAGGCATTCACAGATGTGAACACTGTCGTGCCATAATAACCATTCCAGTCCTACATTTCAGTTCCCTACCACCCAACTCCCACATGACTGATGATGTTGACTACCTTGTCATATGCTTTTTGGCCATTTTAGTATACTTTATAATGTGTAGCATACAGTGTATACTCGTATAGTCCTATAGTTCTGCAATGAGGGAAATGTTCTGTGCTTGTGCTGCTCAGTACAGTAGAAACTAGCCACATGTGGCTGTTGAGAACTTCACCTGTGGCTAGTGCAGCATAGAATGTTAATTTTCAATTATATTTGATTTTAGTGTAAATTGCAATAATCACATGTGGTTAGCAGCTACTATATTAGACAGCACAGGTAATGAAATGACTGTTTAAGTTTTTTTCCCCACTTTTCTATTGGGTGATTCTTTTTGTATTGATTTGTAGGAGTTTGTTTTATTTTATTCTTAGATACAAATTCTCTGTAGATATATGTGTTGGAATTATCTTCTTTCATTTGGGGTTTGCCTTTTTACCTCATAATGTTGTCTTTTGATGAAAAATTTCTTTTGTAGTCCACTTTACCAGTCTTTTCCATTATGGTTAATTGTTAAGGAATAGTTTTAATGTTCTATGGATTTTTACATTTACTTTATTAATTTAAATTTTTATTTATAGTGGCTAAGCTAGTAGAGATCTATCCAGAAACCACAGTAGAATCTCTGTATTATTTTCCTACTTAATTTC
The DNA here is from genome assembly GCF_028858775.2 of Pan troglodytes. Classification (NCBI taxonomy): domain Eukaryota; kingdom Metazoa; phylum Chordata; class Mammalia; order Primates; family Hominidae; genus Pan; species Pan troglodytes. The sequence goes on from NC_072408.2 coordinate 89,192,623, forward strand.
AAAAAATATGAACATCTAACTGATAATTCCTACTAAATTTTGATTCTTTAATAGCAGTTTTTACTTTTATTTTCATTAGGTGAAAATCAGAAGGCAGTTGAGTTTATGAATATGAAGAAATCTCATGAAGTTCAGGCAATGTCAGAGCTGATCAGCAGTATTGCTGACTACTATGGAATAAAGCAGGTAAGAGTATTTCCGTATGTTTTTAGGTGTTAAAATTATTGCCACTTTTTGGTATTATTCAAATTTCACCTTTTTACTGTCAGCTAGCCTTTAAAATGTCATTAAATAATAGCATCATTTAAACATCAGATCCTTTAAACATCAGATTCTTTAAGCATACACTGTTATTTCCTAGTATATTGTAATTTTAGAAAATTTATAGTAAAATCAAGACATGACTGTTAATGTTTTGCCACACATTTCATTCTTTTCAGAGTGGACAGAAATTAAGCTTAATTCTCTTTGATAAATTTTCTCTCCAGTCTGAGGTAGCATTATGAGGATGGCATTCTGCAAAACTGTTTGCTGCTAGACGTTTTCAGGATATGGGTTACCAAGCTGTGGTCTGGGATACCTGCATCATTATAGTAACACAAAGTAGTTATGTTTTTAAGACTTGGATTATATCATAGTGTTTGATTCACAATGCATTCCTGTTTTGAAAAATAGTTTTTATGGTAGATAATGATATTGGATAGTAGATTTTAAAATAAGATTAATGATTGTACACATTGGCCTATAAAAATAGTAAGTTATTTTTCTTATTCCTTGTTTATAAAAATAGTAAGTTTTTTCTTATCTCTAGAAGAAGATCGGTGGTGGTAATGGAGATTTTCCTTCCTGTAATTTTTATTAGGTATTAGAATCTTTCCATGGATTCATCAAAACTTGAGAGTTTGAGGATGATTAGAAAACTATGAAAGTTTGGCATAGGCTTGCAGAGCCACTTGTGGCAACATGGATCTCTAGGGTGGGTATAGAGTAAGAGCTAAGGTAATACTAGTTTTCAGCTTTTTCTCCAGATTCTCATACCTAAGCAATATCTGTCAGTACCAGTAACAGCCTTATGGCAATGATACTTAGCCGGAGTCGAAGAGGCAAGCCCTCCCCCATGGTGCCATATCAGAATCTTGGGGAGCGAGTGCTGTTTCTAAATATCTTTCAGGTGGCAGCCAACCTCTATTAAGAGCAGTAATAATGGGATTGGTCTCTAGAGGACCAAATACATAATTTAGTTAGAATTAAAAGGGGCATAATGAACTCAGACTTAAGGCATCAGTTAATATAACAGCAAGTCCACTGGAGACGACAGAGCCCTAAAGACAGAAAATTCAGATAACTGGTAGTCAGCTAAGCTGGATACAGGTTCTGTACATGGATGGTACGAATCCAGTTACAGAGTAGGAGAATGGAGTAAAGGTCCAGTCTTGAGGGGAAATCTGGTCTGAATGAGGCAGAACAACAAGAACTGGACTTAGATTTTATATAGAAACCAAGGCAAAGACCCAGTCATTTAGTTTGGGAATACAAAGCAGAAGCAGGAAAATATAGAAGTGGCCAAAACATAATGTGTACTATATGAAAGGGATTTTAGTCAGGATTCCTATGGGGTTGGTTTTACAGATTTTTCTTTTTATTAAAAATATAATGATGTATCACTGTGTAAGATTTATTTACACTTTAAATATAATTCAGTCTTAATCACTTTCTAGCCAATGTGCAAAATTTGTCCATAATCCTAACTTTATTGAGATATAAATGAACTTATGTTAATTGTACAGTGTGATGTTTTGTTAGTATATGCGTGTGTGTGTGTATAAATGTTATATAAAACATATATAACTTTTCATTGTGCATATATACCACATTTTCTTTATCCATAAATTCATTGATGGACACTTAGGTTGTTTCCGTATTTTGGCTATTATGAATAGTGTTACAATAAACATGAGTGTCCAGATATCTCTTCCATATACTGATTTCCTTTTTTTTTTTTTTGGATATATACCCAGTAGTGGAATTGCTAGATCATATGATAGTTCTATTTTTAGTGTTTTGAAGAACCTCTATACTGTTTTCCATAATGGCTGTCTAATTTACATTCCCACCAACAGTATATGAGTTCTCCTTTCTCTACATTCTTGCCAACACCTACCTTAATGCTTTTTGATAATAGCCTTTCTAACTGGGATGAGATGATATCTCATTATAGTTTTTATTTGCATTTCTCTGATGCTTAGTGATATTGGACATTTTTTCATATACCTGTTGGCCATTTGTATGTCTTCATTTGAAAAATGTCTATTCAGATCTTTTGCCCATTTTTATTTTTTTATTTTTTATTTATTTATTTTTTATTTATTTTATTTATTATTATTATACTTTAAGTTTTAGGGTACATGTGCACAATGTGCTGGTTAGTTACATATGTATACATGTGCCATGCTGGTGCGCTGCACCCACTAACTCGTCATCTAGCATTAGGTATATCTCCCAATGCTATCCCTCCCCCCTCCCCGCAACCCACAACAGTTCCCAGAGTGTGATGTTCCCCTTCCTGTGTCCATGTGTTCTCATTGTTCAATTCCCACCTGTGAGTGAGAATATGTGGTATTTGGTTTTTTGTTCTTGCGATAGTTTACTGAGAGTGATGATTTCCAATTTCATCCATGTCCCTACAAAGGACATGAACTCATCATTTTTTATGGCTGTTGCCCATTTTTAAATCAGATTATTTGCTTTTATTCCATTGAGTTGTTTGTGTCCCTTATGTATTCTGGTTATTGATCCCTTGTCGAATGGGTAGTTTGCACATGTTTTCTCTCAATCTGTGTGTGTGTCTTCACTCTGATTGTTTACTTTGCTGTACAGAAGGTTATTAGCTTGATGTGATCCCATTTTTGTCCATTGCCCATTTTTGCTGTGGTTGCCTATGCTTTTGAGGTCCTACTGAAGAAATCTTTGCCTAGACCAATGTCCTAGAGTGTTTCCCCAATGTTTTCTTCTAGTACTTTCATAGATTCAGGTCTTAGATTTAAGTCTTTAATCCATTTTGATTTGATTTTTGTATATGGTGAGAGATAGGGGTCTAGTTTCATTCTTCTGCTTATGGATATCCAGTTTTACCATTTACTGCAGAGACTGTGCTTACCCTAATGCATCTTCTTGGCACCTTTGTTGAAAATGAGTTGGCTGTAAATGCATGGATTTAATTCTGGGTTCTCTATTCTGTTTTATTGGTCTATGTGTCTGTTTTTATGGGAGTGTCATACTGTTTGGGTTAGTATAACTTTGTAGTATAATTAGAAGTTAAGTAGTGTGATGCCTCCAGCTTTGTTCTTTTTGCTCAAGATTGCTTTGGCTGTTCTCTGTCTTTTGTGATTCCACATAAATTTTAGGATTTTTTTTCTATTTCTATGCAGAATGTCATTGATATTCTAATAGGGATTGCACTGAATCTCTAGATTTCTTTGGGTAATATGCACATTTTAACAATATTGATTCCCCTAATCCATGAACATGAAATATCTTTCAGTTTTTTTGTGTCCTCATCAATTTATTTCATCAATGTTTTGTAATTTTCACTGTTGAGATCTTTAACTTCTTTGGTGGCATTTATTCCTAGGGATCTTATTTTGTAGCTATTGTAAATGAGATTACTTTCCTGTTTTCCTTTTGAGATTGTTCTCTGTTGTCATATAGAAATGCTACTCGTTTTTGTTACTGATTTTGTATCCTGCAACTGTACTGAATTTCTTTATCAGTTCTAATAGTTTTTTGATCGAGTCAGTTTTTCTAGGTATAAGATCATATCATCTGTAAACAAAGATCATTTGACTTTTTCCTTTTAAATTTGGATGCCTTTTATATCTTTCTCTTGCCTAATTGCTCTGGCTAGGACCTCCAATACTATGTTGAATAAAAATGGTGAAAGTGGGCATTCTTGTCCTGTTCCAGATCTTAGTGGAAAGGCTTTCACTTTTTCTCTATTCAGTATGATGCTAGATGTGGGTTTCTTTATTTCTTTTCCTCTATTAATTTTAGGTTTGGTTGGCTCTTGCTTTTCTAGTGTTTTTTTAAAGGTGTATTGTTAGGTTGTTTATTTGAAATTTTTCTACTTTTTTGTTACATGCATTTATTGCTGTCAACTTCTTAGTACTACTTTTGCTGTATCCCGTGGGTTTTGGTATGTTGTGTTTCCATTTTTATTACTTTCAATACATTTAAAAATTTCACTCTAATTTCTTCATTGACACATTGGTCATTCAGGAGCATGTTGTTTCATTCCCATGTGTTTTTATACTCTTCAGAGTTTCTCTTGTTATTGATATTTGACATAATTTCAATTTTGGGGATTTATTTTGTGTCCTAACATATGGTCTATCCTTGGGAATGGTCCATGTGCTGAGAAGAAGAACATGAAGCTGTTGGGTGAAATGTTCTGCAAATGTCTACTATGTCCATTTGGTCCATAGTGCAGATTATGTCTGCTGTTTCTTTGCCTACTTTCTGTTTGGATGATCTGTCCAATACTGAATGGGACTGTTGAAGTCCCCAACTATTATTATATTTTTAAAATGCGATTTAATAAATACAAATTTCATGAGGTAAGTAGAAACCCAGATTCTGAAATACGTAACCTTATTGGTGACCATAGAGAACTAAACAAGAATATCATTTTTACCTCAGCCACATTGCTCCCTACATGCCGAACACCTTTGTCTCTTTCATTCACATTACCAAGGCTTCTTAATTTTTATCTCTAAAACATGTTCACTCATTCATACTTGCATGCATTCATTCATTTAGCAAATATTTCTTAGCTCTTAACCATGTTCCAGGCATTATTTTCTATACCGAGGGTGCATCAGTGAACAAAACAAACAAGAAATATTTTTGCCCTAGTGGCATTTATGTTCTAATTAGGAGAGATTGACAATAAAAAGGTTATGAGTGTATTTTAATGTGTATGTTGATATATTTTAAAGATGAAAAATTAAAACAAAAGGGAGGAGCTTATCTGGGGATAGTTAATTAAAGTTTTTGATACAGAGGGGAAGGTCAAGTAAGACCTCATTGTAACGATAATAGAGTTAAAACCTTCGGGAGGTAAGCTATCCATTAGATGATCTAGAGGAAAAACTTTTCTTATAGACGGAACAACAGGTTCGGTGGCCCTGAACATGCATACTTTGTTTCTGAAACATCCAGGAAGTCAGATTGAACAGGCAGAAAGTAGTAGGAGCTGAGGTTGTGGTGGAAGAGGACAGGACATTAAGTTGCAATGTCTTGGAAGTCATTGTGATAATTTGGGTTTTTTATCCTGAATGAGACTGGAAGCCACTGGAGCCACTGGATCATTCTTTCTACTCTGTTAGGTTGTATTATGAAACAGATATTTCCACTATATTTGCCTCTTTTCTTTACCATAGTCTTTGTGGACATTCGAGCTGGTTACTTTGCAAAATTAGCTCCTATCTGAGCAGGAGCATCCAGAGTTGAAGCAAAAAGACTCAGCAAACGTAGGAGTTAACAGTATGAGATAAAACCAAAGAGGTAATGAGGGATTTGCTAAGAGTAGTGATATATGATCAGACTTTGTTTTTCTTTGTTGAAAATGGAGTGAAAAGGGAAAGGTGAGAACAGGGAGATCACTGAGAAAGCCATTGCAGTTAACCAGGCTCAGGATGGAGTTGGTATGAAGTAGCTCTGGTAAGTGATGAGATCATGGATTTGCTCACAGTTCAGATGTAGCTTATGAGAGACAGAAGGAGTCCTGTTCTTTACCTGGAGGTATGTTACAAATTTGAGAGTCATTAGCTTGGAATGGTAGTTAGATCTCTAGGTCTGTCAGCAAAATGTATCTTTACTATCTAAAGTACAGTACCATACTAATGTTATTACAAAATTTAACCACTGCTTGTAACAATGTTTCTGTGGGAAAGTCTCCTAAACAACATTGGGATACTCAGAAGATCCCTCCCACCAGGTATTGGACTAGAGACTCCTCTGTCTTCAAACCTATAATGTATGGCATATGATCCAGCAGGGACGTCTATTGTGGGGAAGGGCAGGAGATCAGGGTGGTGGGGATTTTCCTATTCTGATCAGATAGTTTGAAGACAAAACTAATTAAATAATAGAGTTTCTACTATATAGCCCTTGCATGAGTATGATATGGTATCTGCAGTTAGACTGTAGTTTCTTAAAGTCAAGATTTACAGTTGTATGCTGCATAAGGACATTTCAGTCAACAACAGACCACATATAAGATGGTAGTGCCATAACATATAATACTGTATTTTTATTGTACCTTTTATATGCTTAGATACACAAGTGCTTATTTTGTTATGTATTCAGTACAGTAATATGCTGTACAGGTTTTTAGCATAGTTGTATAGTAGGCTATACCATCTAGGTTTCCATAAGCACACTCAAAGATGTTTGCACAACAAAATTTCTTAATACATTTCTCAGAACATATTCCCATCATTAAGTGATGCATGATTGTATATAATTCTTCTGTGTTTCCCTGCAATACCTATCCTAGAATAATAACATAAAATGGAAGTATAGGGAATAATTACTAAGTTTATTTTGTATTTATGAGACATTATTTACTGGAGTTTTTCCTATGAACTGGTCTCATTGTAAGACCTTGAAACGTTTTGAGGATTTAATTACGATTTTGCATTACTGTAAGTATAGGAATGTTTCCTTGAGTGGCTCATACTTATGTCAAGATTTCATTGACTTTAGAAATTAAAGATATGTATAAGAGTAGGTAATGATTTGTTGTGATAGTATTTCCATAGTTCTCCATTTATTTTATGAAATGACATGGCAATTATAATGTTTATAACTTTTTATTCTTATTTTTTGTTTCATTGAATGTGTAATTTAAATATTCACCAACTCTAGCTTTGATAAATTTTGGTAATTATAACAGTTAATGTAACCACTAGCATAATTAAGAATATACCTATCCTCCTAAAAACTTTTCTTGTGTGATTTTGTAGGATATTTTCTCTTTCATTCTCAGAGAATCACTGATCTGCTTTTAGTTTTGACTTTTCTAGAACATTGTACAAATGGAATCATAGTATGTAGACTTTTCATTTCAGTTCTTCCACTTAGCACATAGTATTTGAGAGCAATTGATATCTTTTTGTGTATTAATGCCTTGTTCCATTTTATTGCTGAGTAGTATGCCATATGCTGTAGTCCAGATATGCTATTTGTTTTTTTATTTACCAGTTGATGGACATTTGAGTTGTTTCTATTTTTTGCCTACTATTCAGAGTAAGACTTCTCTGAATATTCACATATAAGCCTTTGTGTGGACATGTTTTCATTTCTCTTAGATAAATTGGAGTGAGATGGATGGGTCATATGTAAAGTGTATATTTAACTTTATGGTAAACTCAGTGTTTTCCAAAGTGGTTATACCATTTTACATCTGCGTACATCTCACTGTGGTGGTTGTTTGTATTTCTCTAGTGATATTAGGCATCTTTTCACATTGGCAGTGTGTATATCTTATTTTGGGAAGTGTACGTTTGAATATTTTGCCTGTTTTCTAATTGGGTTGCTTGTCTTCTTACTGAGTTTTAAGAGTTCTTTATTCTAGATATAAGTCCTTTCTCAGATAAATGTTTTGCAAGTATTTCTTTTCATTTTTGTCCTTTTGAATAGAAGTTTTAATTTTAGTAAAGTCCATTTTTAAAATTCTTTTGTTATTCCTGATCTTTATGTCCTACATAAGAAATGTTTGCCTATCCAAATGTCACAATTTTTCTCCTGTTTTCTTCCATCAGATAACATTTTTTCTATTATGTTTACATCTCTGATATACTTTTAATTAGTTTTTGTGTTTGATTTGTAGCAGACAAAATTTTTTTTTCTTTTTTTTATATCAACATCCAGTTATACCAGCACCATTTGTTGAAAAACCTATCTTCTTCATTAAATTATCTTGGGCACTTTGTCCAAAATCAGTTGATTATATAAGTGTGGATCTATTTCTGTACTGTTTTTTCCCATTGATTTATATGTCTATTTTTATATCAGCTGTTTCTTTCCATTTTTTTCCATTGATTTATGTGTCTGTTTTTATACTAGCTGTAGCTATACTACACTGTTTTAGTTTTATATTTTTGAATCAGTAAAATTCTTCAACCTTATTCTTTTTCAAAAGTGTTTTCATTATTTTAGGCATTTTTGCCTTATTTTTTAAATCATAATATCTACTTATTAATTTCTTTACAAAGCTTAGCTAGGATTTTAATTAGGATTGTGTTGAAATGTGAAGAAAGAATTGCCATCTTAGTATTGAGTCCACCATTTCATGAACATAGTATATCTCTTTATATCAATTTTTTAGTTTTTTATGCAATGTTTTATAGTTTTCAATGTATAGGTTTTGTACATCCTTCGTTAAATTTATTCCTATATATTCTATTTTTATTCTATTTTAATTGTTTTAAAATTTTACTTCCTAATTTTTATTTTTCTTTTTTTTTTTATAGAGACAGGATCTTGCTATATTGGCCAGGGCAGTCTCAAACTCTTGGCCTCAAGCAGTCCTCCCTCAGCCTCCCTGAGTGCTGGGATTATAGGTTTGAGCCACCAAGCTTGACTCCTAATTGTTTTTTGCTACTATATTATATATGTTCTGATGATTCGTTGTTAATTCTATTGACTTTGTGCCCTGACACATTGCTAAATTCACTTACTATTTCTGTTAGCTTTTTGTATATTCTTTAAGATATTCTGCAGACATGACTATGTCATCTATGTACAAAAAAGACAGTTTTCCTTTTTCCCTTACATTATTTATTTCTTTTGCTTCTTTTCATTGACTTATTAAACTAGCTAGAACCTCCAGTAAAATGTTGAATAAAAATGATGAGTGGTTGGTTTTTCATAGGAATAAAAAAAAATTAAAATAATATTTAAGTTATATAACTCATTTGTTTACTTCAAAAAATCTAGAATGCTTTCTATTACCATTTGCCTAAAATTCTTTAATTTATTCTTTTTTTCTAATCTTAGGTGATTGACTTGGGTTCTGGTAAAGGCTACCTAAGCTCTTTTTTGTCCTTGAAGTATGGCTTAAAAGTTTATGGAATTGATTCCTCAAATACCAATACTCATGGAGCTGAGGAGAGAAACAGAAAATTGAAGAAACATTGGAAACTCTGTCATGCTCAGTCAAGATTAGATGTCAATGGACTAGCATTAAAAATGGCAAAAGAAAGGAAAGTGCAAAATAAAGTTAAAAATAAAGCTGATACTGAGGAAGTGTTTAACAACAGTCCTACAAATCAAGAAAAGATGCCTACCTCAGCTATTTTGCCTGATTTTTCTGGCTCTGTAATTTCTAATATCAGAAACCAAATGGAAACCCTTCATTCTCAGCCACATCAAGAAGAAAATTTGTGTTTTGAAAATTCCTTTTCTCTTATAAACCTTTTGCCTATTAATGCTGTAGAGCCTACTTCTTCACAGCAAATACCCAACAGAGAAACATCTGAAGCCAATAAAGAGAGAAGAAAAATGACATCAAAGTCAAGTGAATCAAATATATATTCACCTTTAACCTCTTTTATCACTGCTGATTCAGAACTCCATGACATTATTAAAGATTTGGAGGTGACTTTACCTTTGAATTATTTAATTTGATTTACAAAAACATTGTATTCAATTTTAATAGTAGCTTACTTAACATACATATCTTACTTGATCACATTAATCTAACAGACCAATATCATTTTTACCTCAGCCACATTGCTCCCTACATGCCGAACACCTTTGTCTCTTTCATTCACATTACCAAGGCTTCTTAATTTTTATCTCTAAAACATGTTCACTCATTCATACTTGCATGCATTCATTCATTTAGCAAATATTTCTTAGCTCTTAACCATGTTCCAGGCATTATTTTCTATACCGAGGGTGCATCAGTGAACAAAACAAACAAGAAATATTTTTGCCCTAGTGGCATTTATGTTCTAATTAGGAGAGATTGACAATAAAAAGGTTATGAGTGTATTTTAATGTGTATGTTGATATATTTTAAAGATGAAAGCTACTTGGGAGGCTGAAGCAGGAGGATCATTTGAGGCCAGTAATTTGAGTCAGTAGCACGTGATATTCGTGCCTGTGAATAGCCACCACAGTGCAGCCTGGGCAACATTGCAAGAACCTGTATGTAAAAATAAATAAAAATTTTAAACAACCCTCTTTTTAATTACCAAATTTTATTTTTCTTCTTGTATTTTAAAGGACTGTTTGATGGTGGGTCTCCACACTTGTGGTGATCTGGCTCCAAATACTTTGCGAATATTTACCTCCAACTCTGAAATCAAGGGAGTTTGCAGTGTGGGTTGTTGCTACCACCTCTTATCTGAAGAATTTGAAAACCAGCATAAAGGTACAAGTTCCCCATGTGTCATAATTTTTATTCATTTGAGCATAATGAAATATGCTATTTCTATTTTCTATTTCTCCCCGTTTTTTCGTCATTACCATGATTTGGATCAGCATTTAAGATAACATCTGACTTACTTGCACTTTTAGTGTTACGGTGTTATTGAAATTTAATGCATCACCACCTGTATATTTGTTATAGTTTCTTTGGTCATAAAATGGGCTTAATGAGTGCTGAAGCCTTTGCAAATATTTGAAAATTTTATGTGATACATATTTTAGAGAACTTCTGTTTTAAAATACTTGTGAAGTATACATTTACTGAGTTAGTAAAACTGAGTTATTTTGTTATGAATATTGAATTTCGAAGTTTGCTTTTGTTTCCAAAGCCTCTTTTCATTTCTGAAAGAATACTGATATTTAAAAAAGAAAAAGTTCTTTACTGTATTTTGAAGAGTCAACATACCAAAATTTTAGAAAACTTTAAAACTGTGTGATTGCATTAAAATAATAGTATTCAAACTATGCTACCTGTACTTAGAAGGTGCTGATGAGCAGAGTATGGAGTAGGTTTGCAAGATTTGAAGCACCCCACATATTCATTCAGAGCAGCTCCTGAAATAGCTGTTTGCTCCATTTTACATGTTAAATCTTTCCATAAGATATTGTAAAATATGATTTCAAAACTGCTGGTTCAGATTAGATGGTTATTTAGTATACTAATAATAGTAGTTCGTTTTTATGTTAGTTTAATGATATCTTTATCTGTGTCCTTGCTAAGAGTTTTAGATCGGGAATTTTTAGGTTACCAACTTTTGTGTGCATTAAGATGGTATTGGTTGATCTTTTCTTAGTTTTAAAACCCAGATTAATATATTTTAATTATTTCTTATTTAGTCATGCCCAGGAGGTAAACATTGTAATTGTTTAATTTTATTGAAATGTGACAAGGTGAAACAGAAACCATTTTTAGAATTGGCACACATTTTTACGAAATATAGTTAATTAAATTATAATTATTTTATGTCAGTGTTTTGACATTTTTATTTTAGGAAAAGTATGAAATAGTGAAATTATGACTGTATAGAGATAGAATGAAAGAAAGCAAATTAGCAAAAATTTAGCACTAGTTTAATTTAGATGGAGAGTATATGATTGTCATGCTATTATTACCAACTCATTTTTTTCTAAGTACAGAAATTTTCAAGACCAAAAATTAGGGTAAAAAATGAACTTAGAAAAAAAAAGTATTTCTACTAAATTATATACCCACATATTTACATTATATTATAGTATTTTTATGTATCTTTTCTGAAATAAATGAAAAAATACTTTAATGCAATCACAGTTCTACAGCTTTTTAAATGTTCTGTGTATAACATTTTCCTTAATTGGCAGTAGGGTAAGATTTATGTAGGTAAGTGCTTCCTTTTGGGGTTTACTATTTGGTTGTTAGTTCAAGAATTTCCTGTTCTGTAGGTACGATGAAATTCAATTAATAAATGGCTCAATTTGGGGACAGGTGTAGACACTTTGTGTGTCATTAAATTTAGAGACACTAATGCCAGCAATTTGGGAGGCCGAGGCAGGCAGATCACCTGAGGTCAGGAGTTCAAGACCAGCCTGGCCAACATGGTGAAACTCCGTTTCTACTAAAAATACAAAAAATTAGCTGGCCATGGTGGTGGATGCCTGTAATCGCAGCTACCCTGGGGGCTGAGGCAGGAGAATCTCTTGAACCCAGGAGGCACAGGTTGCAGTGAGCCAAGATGGCGCCATTGCACTCCAGCATGGGCCACAAGAGCAAAACTCCATCTCAAAAGAAAAAAAAAAAAATTAGAGTCACTATCCTTACACTGCATTTTAAGATCTTTAATTTCAGTTACCTGCTTCCTTCTTTCACTTCATCATCATTGCCCCCAAGGATGCCTTCCCATTCCAAGGGGCCTCCCTCTCCTCTTCACGCAGTACTTTCTTAAGACTGCCATCTCTGGTCAGACCCTAGCAGCCATCACTCTGTACTGTGAAGTCTCAGAGGTAGTCTCAGTATTTTCCCACCAAAGATGAACCCTATCCTTTTTGGCAATGTAGTCTACTCTCTCTCACACTCTTTTCTGCACAGTTGCACCTTACTCTTTCTCCAGAGTGATCCCCAGAGCTCATTCTGCTGGTTTAGGATAGTGTCTTTCCTAACATATTTAAATTAAAATTTGTTGTGTTGCTGTGGATTGTGAGCAATTTTATCTCTTGCCTGTTTTTTTGTAAAATATGTAAATAGATTCAGATTTAGGTGACTATCATTATTTTATGGTAACCAGAAGGTGTCATTACTGCCTTTTTTATCTGATGTTGGATTCTTCAATCTCATACTTAAAAAAAGTAGCAGAAGTTACTTGCCAGGATTGAAAAAAGAAATTTAGTTACTCCTTGCTAATCCATTTTAAATCAGCTTTCCAGTACCTTTTCTAATAGATTATTGCTTTAAACTGTTAGCAAATATTCACTGGTCATGTATTCTAACTAAAATGAATTTGAATAGGGCATGTTAGATAGAGAGGGCTTTGAAAAACCTAAAGGAAGAAAGAAGCAAGATTGTGCATCCACATATTGTCATTGCCATTTCTTTCCTGCAAAGGAAAAATTGGTAGATTGATTAGTCTTGAGAGGCACCAGATTCCATTCACTTTTGTATCTTCAGTACTAAGCACATTCACTCAAACGTGATTGAATAGATGAATGTTTGTAAAATGTGTGTCAAAAACAAGTAACTAGGAATAGAAAAAAAATCACTGTTTTCCTGCCTTGGCAGCTGCATTTTACACACATAAGAGAGTATGTTATTGCACTGAACAAACATTTATTGAGCAGCTACTATTTTCAAGGCACTGTGGTTGGTACTTTATGTAAAATAAAGGGAAATGGGGGAGAGGCTCATAAAAAGTCAATAGTTATGGAAAGAGATAGGAAAAATAGATGACAAGCAGAGTTCAGTTCAACATCATCAGTGCCAACTGTGTTCCACTCTGTGCTTAGTGGTGGAGATACGAAAATGAGATATCATGTTCACCCTTAAATAATTTCTTTAAAAAGCCCTCAATCCTAGGAACCAGATAATCCTTATTAGTAATTTTTTAAAAACATTCTTTTTTTGTAAAAACTATTTAGAATAGAAAATTCAAATAACAAAGGAAAAGAAAATACAAAGTAAGTCCCCGTACCTATATTTTTTTTATGTATCTTTCTAGAAAAAAAAAGTACATATACACATTCTACATTCTTATATGTTTTAGGCAAACAAATGTATAAACTGTTCATCACCTTTTTTCCACATAATATATTTTTTATAGTCTTTCTGTATCAGCACAGAGAACGTTGCTTTAGTCTTTTTCATTTTGCAAGGTGTTTAATATATTGTATTTTATTTATTCAGTACTAAATAGTTAATACTTGCTTAAGGCAGTGGTACTCTTCTTTTAATAAACCAAAATTTAGTGAACTGTTGAGCAGTTCAATGTAGAGTTTAGAGAACATAAAATATGGCACTAGTGTTCATCTTTGTTTTCTTTATCATCAAACATTAGTTTCAAAATAGTATAGTAATTGCTATAAGACAGGGTATTACATCTGTTATCTTACAGCAGAGTAGCATGTAGCTCAGTCTGTGAGGGGTTGAGGGTATATTCCCGTGTGGTGATATCCACTGTGTCTTGAAAGATTCAGTAGAGGTTAATCAGACAAGGAAGTAAGAAGTGTATTGCAGGCAGAATAAACAAAGGCATGCAGTGATAGATGTTTAAAATCAAGGTTTTTTTTTTCTCTGACTTCATAGTCACTCTTTCTCATTGTAATTTTCTTTTCTTCTGTCTTATTCTTGCTCATGTCTTTCATAGAAGCAATTATAATGATAATCCTAATGTCCATTTCAGTCAGTAAAAAGGCATGATTTTTATTGACCTCCTTTCACATTTAAGATTACTCCATAATCTGTTTTCCAAAAATCTCTTCTTGGTTCTCTTAGTTTCTTTCTTCAGTACTTGGTCATTCATAAAATCATTTTTGAGTCTTCTAAGGAAATTAGTTGAAGAGAATAGCTCCAAACTTTTGCACACTAGAAATGGAAGCCTCTCAGTTAACAGATTCTCAAGCATTAGTCTTGTATCCTGCCTGGGTAAAGGCAGTTTTGTCTTCTCTTCTGAAGTTGCTGTTGTTCACTGTGGGTTTGCAGGACATTTTGGCCACAGGATTTAAATAAGAAAAAGTGTTGGAAAGGTTTGTGAGAACTGTGAGCAGCAGCTATAAACTCTGAATTTCCCTCCCTATAGGAATAGTAAACTGGAAAGGCCTTCCTGTCAAAAATATCTTACCCATCAAGAATCATTGATATGATCAGGCAAACAATGCTAGGCTTCAGTGGGGAAAGCTAATAGTAATATCTTAATGTTACTTAATTTCCTGATACATACTTGAAATGAATAGACGATTGGGAGTTTTGCTTGTCAGGAAAGCAAAGAATAAGCAGGAGGAAACAGGACTGAGTGATATGATGAAATGGGCGGGGACGTATGCAACGTGAGTACCCTCAAATACTTCGGAGGTCAAGAAAACCGTTGGAAAGCCAAGAGATAAGAGAAAAATGTGGAAAAATAAGTGATAGGAATAATGAAAGTAAACTTGGTTTATATTACAGTTTTGCCTAGCCCTGGACTGCCACATTTTCTCATCTCAAAAACCAGATGGAAAAGGTAACATACTCCCTTTTCTCTTTCCAACACTCCATCTCCATTTTTCTCACTGTATCTTTGCTGTAGTAAAACAGAGAAGATGTGAACCATCCCATGAAATTTTTATAACAGTATTTCTCAATTCTAGCTGCCTAGCTGAGTCGAATTTGACACTTTTAGTGTATAGATGCCTGGACCTGCCTCTTACCTTCTGAATAATAATCTCTAGGCATAGGACTTGAATATAAGTATGATTAATAAGTTCTATAGGTAATTCTGATGAACAGAATGGTTGAAAACAAGGTATGTATTATGATTATATAAGAAGACATGAAGAATTCTACAGGATGACTTATAGATATATGTTCAAGAT
Organism: Pan troglodytes; assembly: GCF_028858775.2. Lineage (NCBI taxonomy): Eukaryota > Metazoa > Chordata > Mammalia > Primates > Hominidae > Pan > Pan troglodytes. The sequence continues at coordinate 89,208,154 of NC_072408.2, forward strand.
TATTTATAGTTATTGTTCTTCTATGCAGAGACTTAGATGGGTCCTAGTCAAGTGCCAGCTTGCGGATTCATATGACAGGTTAAACTCAAAAGGGCCTAGGAGTGTACCTCAAAGTCCAAAACGCAGAGAGCTGGAGTAACTAGACCAAAACAAAGTCCTTGAAGTATAGAGCTCAGAGCAAAAACCTGGGGAAAAAAACACAGATGCAAGAGGGCAGGAAACTGGGTCATAAATAGGGAATGAAGTTAAGTGGTTAGAAGCTAAACAAATTCAAGGAGAAAAATCTAGAACAAGTAAAGTATGTTTGGGATAATTATTATGGGTATCCCTAGATTTTTGATAGCTTACCTTTATCAATGAACAGATGTGACTCCGTGTGTGTGTGTGTGTGTGTGTGTGTGTGTGTGTGTGTGTGAAGGCAGACAGTGGCAAACAGAGTTGGTTCTGGGCTATTTAGCAGAAACTATTTTGATAGATGGAATATGGACATAGCCTTATTTTGTTTGTACAGTATATGCTATGGAGGCCTAGTATTCCATACTAAAATACAAATCTACTGCTATATAGTTTGATCATTATGCTAAAATATCTGACTTACAGAGAAAGGGGTTTATGTGCACAAAGTTAGCGTATTTCCTGTAATATATCAAGCACTAGGTTCCATGGAGTTATATCTCTGAATGGTCAAATATGTCATGTGTCCTTCTCTTAATATCTTACACACCTTCACCCTCACTTTATTTGCACAGCTGTTTTTAAGTTTGAATTGGGGCAGTGTTGCCCTTTGGGATGTAAATTTGAGTTATTAATAGTCTAGCATAGTACAGTAGAAAATTCTGGTATGTACATTGCTACTTTTTATGATGATATTTACTATGTAAACAATATATGTTTTCCATGAATGTGTTTACCCAATACAGTGTGGTAGACCATGCAGGTAGTCTATCATGAATGTCAGTTTTCAAAAATACCACAAAGCTCTATGAGCCATTGTGAATACTGAATTTATACCATATGTTTTAAAACTACTTTTAAATATTTTTACATTATAAGCCAGTTGTCCCTAGGAGAACAAGAAATACCAGAAACATTTTTATTGCAGTCCTTTATAGAGTGTCTGTTTGGCCAAACTTGATTAATGTTTCAGTATTTTGAATATTGATTATTGTAATAATTAATTTGAAGTGTTTACATTATTTCTTCTTCTAGAAGTTTTGGAGAGAACTTTTTTGGGTAAATATCAGTATAACTTGGTTGTTTTCCTGATAAAAGGTATAAATAGAGGAAGCACTACTAGTTACCAATTCAGATCCACACATTTTTTCTTCTTTGCTAACTGAACCATGATTTTGTTAAGGAATCATCAGTTGCTACTGGGAGCAACTCTTGCCAGGGTGCAAATTTGTGTCTGATCTGCTCCTTCCCTGCCTCCTCCCAGCCTAGTAGACCCAGGGCATCTTCTAGTATTGTTAGTGCACTCCACATTTGCACAGTCAAATATCAGTGGTGTAACCCTCGAAAGCCTGCAGGCTTAACTTCATGTTTACCCCCAGCCTTAATATGATATGGGATAAAGAGGTGATTCTCCCAAAGATTCCTCCATTTACTTAAAAAAAAAAAAAAAACAGTAGAGGGTCACGAATCATCTTTTGATGGTGTCTTTCAATCTGGTGCTGCCATTTCTGTGTCAAACAGAAATTTGTCAAGGGTGCATGATACCTATCCTAGTGTAGATTGTTTCTTAAGTTGTATCATCTCTGGAAATTGTGAGGGAGAAGGCTGCATATATACATATGTAGATCATTATCTTTACTGTTGTTGAGGTTTAAAAATTGTTCCTTTGCTTTAAATTTAGAGGTACTTCATCTGAAAAGGTGTCTAGAGGTTGAAGAAAAACGTGTTGAGCACATCGTTTGAACATATAACATACTGTTTAAGCTTACTTAAACAAATATTCTATATATGATATTCTGTCATATCAAATATTCTATATATGGTACTAAAACTGCTAACATAACATTAACCAGTTAATATCAGCACTAAATCATGTATTATATCATAGAGAAATGTATGACTAATGTCTTAGTCCAGTTAATGGCAATGAATTAATCCTATCATTGAAACAATGCAAACAATTGCTGTCTTTTCAGTAAAGATCTGACAATATTTTCTATCTCATACAATATGTATTTTCTTAAACAAGACTGTTTACTGCTATGGGCTTTTAATGCTGGAAGTTTGGAGGATATTGAGGAATAAAGCATCATTTCTCTTTTCAAAACAGCATGAATTTGACTTCCGTTTCCAGCAGTGTGAGAGATGAGATTTTTCTGAGTGTTCCTCCTGCTACAGTTCAGCTAGATCCTGGCTAAATTAGAACACGTATTTTTTTAGGCATTGCTGAGTCCACACAAAATAAGGGAAATCTCTATGGATCAAGAAGAATTATAAACAAAAAATTTTAAAGAAGAGAATGGGAAGAGGGAGGAAGAGGAGTTGAGACCAAAGGAGGGAACTATGAGCCATAAAGTGATAGATAGTGTTGTTCTGAGATAAATGCTGGTCACATTGGGATCTAAAAACCAATAATGGTCCCCAACTAATGCGGAAGCTGATCCTGAAATGTCCATACTAAGCCATACCCTTGAATGAGACAAAGCCGTCTTCAGTCTGTCTCATGCATAAGCAAATTCAAATCCTTTAAGGGAACTACTTCTTAAATTCAGGCTCTTGAAATTTCAACAGATTAAAATCTATTAAATATGAGCTCAAATCTTAGAAAATCCCAACTAAATCATAAGATACATGTGGCTAGATATCTTGGCTGACCCTCCTATTATATTGAACTAAAAATGCTGAATACAATTAATTTTTCCTAGAAGCATTGAAATGCTGGAAACGTATATCTAGTCAATATATAGAAGAATGCTGAAGTCCTCAAAGATAATGGAAACACTGAAGCTACTAAGGGTATTTGTGTACCATGGCAAACTTGAGCTTTAATAATTTCATAATTAGAAACCACAAAGGTGGGAACAAAATAAGGGTAGCAGTAGTAGGAAGAGAGTACATTTGAAAAATTCAAGAAGCATTTAAGATTGTTTAAAGGAGATAAAGGAAAAGGGATTATCAAGGATTATTATCAGGTTTCTGTTTTGAGCAGCTGGGTGGGTGACAGAACAATGTATATGATAGGAAACACTAAGGGAGAATCAAGTTTTGGGGCAAAGTTGGAACATGTTTCTTTAATGTTTTTGTTTCATTCCTACCATTTACCATAAAGTGGGGTATATAGCAAGCAGTCAACAAAGGAATAACATATGAAATAAAATTATAAATGGTAAGAAAAAAAAAGCACTGATTCAGCACTGGTCAAAACTAAAGAAGAAACAAAGGTATTTGATGAGACATCTCCAGAAGAAATAATTATGTTGACATAAGTAATTTGAGAATTCAAGGTACTTGTTTGGCTTTGCTCTTCTTAGCAAAGATAAGAAACAGAAGAAGGTTAGAGAAAGTTTATATTCCATCAACCACTGGAGCAAAATGATCAAAGCATACTACTCTGGTGAGACAGAGGTCTTACTTAACTTTAAATCTACACAAAGTCAGATTCTTTTGTGATTATAAATTACAATTCCATGCTTCGGTATTCCTTGAGAAGGAACAAGATGCTTCCAAATTAACTAATTTTTAATAAAGAATTATTTAACTTTGCAATTTAATAATTAAGCTTCCTATTAGCTGTGAAGGTTTATTTCCTCTTCCAAACGTGCGATCTTTAACCACAAAGCATATAATGACCACAAAAGTTACTAAACATGTTTATGGAAGAACATTATGTTTGTTCTCTTGGTTATAGTAGTAGTTTCACATAGTTTTGAGTCAGACTCACATTAAGAAACACATTTTACAACACTACCTGGTATATAGAGAAATAAATAAAACTAGTACTTACATTTTACAAAAAAAATAACTGAACTCTTTTTCTTTTTGGTTAGTATTTGTTCCTTAATAGGTACTTAATCTTATAACACATGCATTCCTGTTGACAATCTTATTCAGTTCCTTTCTTTCAAATTTTATAAAATATTCATCACAATCTATTCAATTGATTTCATGAGGCTTTAATGGGTTTTGACTAAGCAGTGTGATGGTAAATGTTTAATGGTTGGCTCTGCCTCTGAATAAAAACCCTAATGTGTAGTATTTCCTCATTCCATTGTGCAAGTATACCTAATGTGGTCAGTTTCAAGCTACCAACCTGATGTCAGTAAATGCTGGGTTGGCAAGAGATGCACACAGTCAGCTCCCTCTGGACCCAGTAAGAGCCAGCTTTTCCATTCCACTGGCTTTCACCTACAGTTTGTAAAACATCGCTATATAAATTTGTTTGTTCTTACTAACTGAATTTGCTCATTTAAGCTGCAAATCACCTTATCTGTGTTATCCTATGTTTACCAAATAGTATCTGGCATATATCAGATGCTAAACATATATTTTTTAAAAGAATAAGTTTCTTTTGACAAGTATAAAAGAATATTTATGTCCTTTTAAGTTTGTTCCTATTTCAGACATTGAACTTTTCACATAAAGGCTCCAGTTTCTCAGTGGAATCTCACAGGGATTTTCCAGATTCATAAATTTCTCCTAAGTTGAAGAGGAAATATTTTACTTTACTTACTGTTGTGCCCCAGCATTGCATGTTTATTACTATAATTTTTTTCTAATAATTTTAACATAAAATTTTAAAAAATAAAGTTTTAAAACAAATTATGTGATTGATTATGCTTCAAAATAAATCCTTGAAGAAAAGAAAGATTTAAAAAACAGTTGTATGTAATTGATTATATTTTAAATTAATTCTTTTCGGTGACTCTCTTTTGGCCTTCCTATAAATCATTAGTATTTTGTCAAGAATCTGGAGATTGAGGCATGAACATTTTTTAGCAACTCCTAATTTAAACCATGAAACTAAAATGAAGACTTTGAAATGATGAGAACATAAGAGCCAATTTAGTAACAACAACATTGGGCCATAAGTATCAATAAATATTTATTCAACATAGAATATGCTGAGATTTAGGGGACACTCAGCAAACTAAGTATGCACCCACTGCCCACTTTGCTAGATACTGAAGATATCTAAATGAAACATTTTAAAGTAATATATAATATAATAAATAGGTTTTGTTACAGATAAGACAATTGTAATACAGTTTGATAGGTACTGTATTAGAGTTATGTATAAGTTACATTCCAAGCATAGAGAGAGTGATTTCTAGATGTCCAAGGGAGTGCAGAAACACTGCATAGAAGAAAAGTTGCTTTGACCGACTAGCGTTCTCCTCTGTCTCTGCAGTATTGTGACCTGGATCGGTTAGCTTTTGTGGATCATCTGTAAATTAGTGAAGCAAGAGAGGGGTTAAATTAGATGATCTGTCTCTTCTGGTTCTGATGATACCATTCTATAACTTGAATGTAGCTTTCTGAAACATGCGTATTATTTCAATTTAACCTTATTTGTATTTATCAAGACATTTACTTTTAGTATCTTTTTTTTTTCTTATATTGGGTTTGCATAAATAAATAATAAATAATAAATACTCTACTTTCCTGCTATGATTCTGCATTTGGATGATAAGAAATTTTTGAAAATTATACTTTTACATTTATACCAGTATAATAATGGCCATAAATGTTGTTTCTCCCAGTTTTATATGTTTGGGTTTTAGGAAGTAAAACTAGCAATAAAAAATTTATAACAAATGCATATATATATTTTTTTTCTTAACTATATTAATATTAATAGTGTATCAGTTTGTTCAGTAATTCAGTGAGGAACTATCAGGATCTATCTCGGCTTGAATTAAGTTTCTGGTGTGGCTAGTGTAGGTATTGTTCTTTGCAATCCTACAGTAGATGAGTAAACTTTACTGCCAGCCTTGTAGATTCAGCTGTTTATAAGCTTTTGTTACAATATCACATTACTCCTCACTGTTCAGCTGGACCTATGTCTCAGAAACATTCTTGCCAATTAATATGAGATGAATACAGAGATTTCTAGATGTACTTGGCATTCTGTGCACAATTACCTCACTCTGACAGCTGTATGTGATCTTCAGTCAGCTCTGTGTTTTCTAGAATACTGGCGCTGATTTTATTTTTGCCATGGGGCATGTTCTTGCTGCCTATAAGTAGTTAGAAATGGAACTTTAATATATTTTGCTTATTTTTTTCTTTAATTTGCACCTCGTTATTTTTTGCGACTAATAGAAAGTGGTTTTTGAAGCGCATGCAGATTGGATTTATTCAGCATAAAAAAGTTCTCCCTGTGTTCATGGTAAATAAAAGAAGCCAATAATGTGTTTAAATCCAAAATAGAAAATGAATATGTCCACTTAAAAGAAGTAGTAAAGAGGAAGAGTTTATACTTTGTATATAAAGTAATATGAAAGCAAAGTTGACAAATTCTTGTGAGAGAGTTGACAGTCAAATTAATATAAAACAGGTTTTTAAAAAACTAGATTATAATCTACTCGTTTTATATATAAATCGAGATTTTGATACTGTAGCTAAGCAAATAACCTTGAAAAATATTTTGCTACAGCGTTCTCATTTCTTTTTTCCTGTGGTAAATAAATTACCAGAAAGTTGCCTAAATTTTCTTCATTATCATCCATCTGACACAATGTGTGAAATTTTTATTGGTATGAAGTTACAACATCATCTGTAATATTAGTATAAAAATTATCTCAGGTGTTCCATATGTGTCTCATTATAAATTATTTTATCAAGCATAGAGTTTTGCAGCAGAGGGAACCTGTCATACACAGTGAGAAACTCCACTGGGAAGCTCCTATCACAGTGTTTGCCAAACCAACACAATGTTTTCTCTCAGCACCTGGGTTTTGCCATTGTATAGTCATGCATAAAAATACCAGGACAGTTGTATCTGGACTGATTCATTAATAAAAAATGTTTTAATATAGATATGACTCCATTAAAGTAATATACATGTCTTTTAAAATTGGGTGTTTATTTTCTTCTTTATATACATCACACTTTATATACATATACCTTGAGATCACATTTCCAGCCTGCATTTTTAACCAAAGGATAAGTGAAATACTAGAACATTGATCATATAAAGGAATTAGCATTGGAGATGAGAAGTAGAAAAAAAGGATATTGTAAATCGGGCTATATATACCTGGTGTATTAGGCAGGGTGATCATACACATACATGTAATTAGATTTATTAAGAATGGGCTGACACAATTATGGAGGCTGACAAGTTCCACATTATGCACTCTACAGGCTGGAGACCCAGGAAAGCCAGTGGTGTACATTCCTGTGTGAGACTAAAAGCCTGAGAATCAGGAATGCCACTGGTGTAAGTCACAGTCCAAAGGCAAGAGAAGACGGATGTCTCAGCTTATGCAGTGAGGTAGTGAGGGAAAGAATTCAACCTTTCTCTAACTTTTTGTCCTACTCAGACCCTCAATGGGTTTGATGATGCCCACCCGTACTAGGGAGGGCAGTCTGCTTTATTCAGACCTCATTCAATTCAAACACTCATTTCTTCCCAAAACTCCTTCACGGGCCATCCAGAAATAATGTTTAACCAGATATCCGGGCATCCCATGGCTCAGTCAAGTTGACACATGAAATTAACCGTCACACTTGGCGTGGCCCAGTAGGAAACAAATCAGAGATAATAAATTTAATCATTGTATTGTAATCATTACCATTTTACTATTACCAACTCTCTCCGTTTGTATTTTCTGGGAAACAAAACTTCATACATAGAGTCTATATCTCAGTGATATAAATTGAAGTTACAGTCTGGTGAAGGCAGAAAGAAAGTAGCAGTAGGGGCTCAGTCCATATTTATGGAATGAATTAGTTAATTGCCATGAACATATAATCATCGTGCTGTGATTTTCTTTAAATGTCTTGAATTCTAGAATCGTTAAGTATCTCCTTTACAATTTGAATCATTGTTGACAACAGCACATAAACATTATCTTTTTAAGTTACTTTTTACACCCACATTTTTTCTGATCATTTAAGAGCAGAGCAATTTTTAGAACGTGCCTGCTTTTAAATTGCCTTCTATATTATTATTCTTCTGGTTATACTATTTTAAGTTTATTCTTCATTATTTTATTAATCCTGAAGAGTAGGTCTGATTTACCTAATTATTTAATTATATTTATCATTTAGGTTTTTTTTTTTTTTTTTTTTGAGACAGGGTCTCACTCTGTTGTCCAGGCTGGAGTTGCAGTATCATGATCATGGTTCACTGTAACCTCGACCTGGGTTCAGGCAGTCCTCCCTCCCGAGCTTCCCAAGTAGCTGGGACTACTGGTGCGTGACACCACACCTGGTCAATTTTTGCTTTTTTGTTTTGTTTTGTTTTGTTTTGTTTTTGTCATAAAGACAGGGTTTCACTATGTTGCTTATGCTGGTCTTGAACTCATGGATGGGCTGAAGCATTCTGCCCACCTTGGCCTCCCAAAATGCTGGGATTACAGGTGTGAGCACCATGCTGGGCCTATCCTCTTAGTTTTAATATATTTTAGAAACCGGTAACATGTAAGTACTTCACAAATCTTGATAGTTCAATATAGTGTTTAATACACCTTTTATCCATAGGCAATATTTTGAATATCATATATACTTGGCCTTATTTAAAACCTGAAATGAAAATCAAGAAAATTTTATAGAATTGTCCTGTAATCTCTGATGCTAATTATAAAACTATAAAATTCTAAGGTGGGAAATGAGTTTCTAAACTTGCAACTAAAACTGAGAGGTCATCTTTACTTGAGAGTGTGTCAATCTACATGGCAATTCTTCAGATACCCTTGAAGGATATTTTTAAGGAAACCTAAGGAGTCTTCATCAGTCCTTAAAGAGAATAACATGGAACAGAGACTAAAGTTTAAAATCAAGGTAAAATGGCTGGTAAATGACAAATACTTGACTTAAAAAAAAAATCTATATTTTGTGGGAGATTGTAAGATGCCTATCAACCTAAATTTTACTTTATTGTTTCAAAGCATTATAAAAGTGATGTAGATGCATGTGACACACAAAAAGGAAGCTTTAATAAAAAACTTTCAACGATGAATGAACTCAAAATATTAAACATTTATTTCTATGTTTACCTTTCAACATAAGTAATAAATATATTCACATTATAAAATGAGTTCTGAAAGTATGCAAGCATATACGTTAAAAAGTTAAAGTTTGTTTGGCATTACTTGTGACACTCCCTTCACATATTTCTTGCTATGCACCTACATATACAAATGGGTACATGTACAAATACCTCTTTTCTAACAAAAGGATTCAAACTGAATTTAATAATTCATTCATACATTTATATATTCTTTCAAAAATATTTATTGAGTGTCTACAATGTGCCAGATACTTTTGAATGAGAAGTGGAAAAAAAGTCCCTGCACTCATGTGATTTACCTCCTAGTAGGTAGAGACAGCAGAGTAACCAGCAGATATATATCTAGTACATCAGATGGTGATAAGTACTATGGAGAAAAATAAAGCAATGTGAGTTTGGAGGCATGCTGTTTTATATAGGGTAGCCAGGAGAAGCTTTGTTGTTAAGATGACGTTGAGCAGACAGTTGAAAGATGAGGGAGCAAGCCATGCAGCTGTCTTGGAGACAGACGGTCTTCCAGACAGAGGGAACAGCAAGTAAAAAACCCAAAGGCAGGAACCTGTTGGCCCTTTCAAGGAAGAACAGAGATGAGCATGGCTAAAACAGTGTTGTGACAAAAAGCAGGGAAATTTCTTAGGGAACTATTGCTGGAATCCATATGGAAGGTGGCGATAGTGCAGATCAGAGGGGAACTTTGGAAGAGATAGTTAAATTCTGAATATATTTTATATGTATTGACACTTAATATGCAAGTGTAAAAGAAAAGCAAGTATATATCAATGGCTTTTGAACTAAAATAATGGAAGAATGGAGTTGTCATTTATTGATCTGGATATAACTGCAGAAAGGGCAGACTGAGATGAGAGTTGTTCAGTTTTGGACAGGTTGACTTTGTGTATGTTTTGATAAATATATTGTACATGTTGCTATTTACAGAGAAATGTAAAGGCACATCAAACATAAAGGTGTAGTACTAAATCATGACTGCATAAAATTATAATATATACTATTCTGCTGTAGCAATTTTGTAGCCACCTCCCGTTGCTATTTCATTGAGGTCAAATGTTTGAAATACCCACTTTAAAAAATGTGTGACACTAATAATCTCCACCTGAGCAGTTAGTCTCTTCAGTAAGTTGCATATTGCAGTAAAAATGATATTTCACAGTTCTAGCATATTTCTCATCTTGTTTAGTATAATACCATAAACCTTGAATAACATCATGGGATCTATACTAAGTGCCATTCGTGATGCTGTAAATGTTCCCAAGAAGGCAAGTTATGACAAAAAAACTTGAGTTGCTTAATATGTACCATAGATTGAGGTCTGCAGCTGCAGTTGACCACCATTTCAAGATAAATGAATCCATCATAAGGACTATTGTAAAAAAGAAAAGAAAATTAGGGAAGCTGTGAAAGTGTCACTGACACTTTTTATGGAAGGTTTTTGAAAATGCAGTTTTATGTGGGTATGTGATTGCGAAAAGAAAAGCCTATCTATAAACACTAATTTGATTTGAGAAAAAGTGAAGTCATTATATGACAAGTTAAAGCAAAAGGATCTAAATCTACATCAGTAAAGGATTTAAAGCTGGAGAATTTAATGTCAACAAGGGATGGTGTGATGATTTTAGAAAGACGTTTGGCTTAAAACAAATTGTCAAGATAATAGGAGAAGCAGCAGATGCTGATCAAGAGGCAGCAGACAAGTTCCCAGATGCTATTAAGAAAACTGTTGAAATGTAAGGGTATCTTCCTGAAAAAATTTTCAGTGCAGATAAAAGTGCCATATTCTGGATAAAAAAAAAAATGCCACAAAGAACACTTATTAATAAGGAAGAGAAGCAAGCACCAGGATTTAAGGCAGGAAGAGATAGGCTAAGGCTACTGTTTTGTGCAAATTCAGTCAAGTTTATCATCAGAAATGTCCTTATCTCTAAAATTACTAACTCCTGGGCCTTGAAGGGAAAAGATGAACATCAGTTGCCTGCTTTTCAGTTGTACAACAAGAAGGCCTGGACAAGAACCCTTTTTCTGGATTGATTTCATCAATGCTATGTCTGAAGTCATGAAGTATCTTGTCCATAAGGGGCTGCTTTTAAAGTTCTTTTGATATGATACTGGACAATATGCCTGGCCGTGCAGAACCCCATAAGTTCAACACTGCTTTAAAGAAGATGTACAGATAGCTAACAAGTGTATGGAAAAGTGCTCAACATTACTGATCATCAGGGAAAGGCAAATTAAAACCTCAATGAAATGTCACCTCATACCTGTTAAAATGACTGCTATTAAAAAAAAAAAAGCCACAGGACAACAAATCTTGACAAGGATATAAAGGGAACCCTTTTACACTGTTGGAAGGAATGTAAATTGGTGCAGTCGCCGTGGAAAATGATATGGAGGTTCCTCAAAGAATTAAAAGTAGAATTACCATTTGATTCAGCATTCTGACTTTTGAGTATGTATCTAAAGGAATTGAAATCAGATCTCGAAGAGATATCTGTACTCCTGTATTTATGACAGCATTATTCACAGTAACCTAAGATATGGAATCATTTCATCTCCATTAATGAATAAATGGATAAAGAAAATGTGGTACACACATACAATGGAATATTACTCAGCCTTTAAAAAGAAGCAAGTCCTGCCATTTTCTACAATATGGATGGACCTGGAGAAAATTATCTTAAGTGAATTAAGCCAGGCAGAGAAAAATACTGCATGATCTCACTTGTATGTGAAATCTAAAATAGTCAAACACAGAAGCAAGAGCAGGGGCTGGGTGGGAGAGAAATAGGGAAGTATTAGTCAAAGGGTACAAAGTTTTGATTATACAAAATAAAATTTGGAGATATATTGTGTGTATAATATAGGGGCTATGATTCACAGTACTGTATTGTATACTTAAAAATTCCTAAAAGGGTGTATCTTATATTAAGTCCTTTTACTACAAATGGAGAAAAAAACAGGGAGGAGACAACTTTTAAAGGTAATGAATAAGTTTTTGGCATTGCTAATGATGCTGGCTTGATGGCTTTACAGGTGTTGACTTATTTCCAAACACATAAAGTTGTATACATTACATATCTGCAGCTTTTTGTATGTCAACCATACCTCAATAAAACAGTTTTAAGAAAAGAAAGGGAGGGGAAAAATATATATCAGGTGTGAATTGTTCATTCATTAGAAACTAAAGAATATTTAGCCATGAATTGAGTGACTGGCCCATATTAAGTACTCAATAAATATATATAAGATTAAAAATCCAAATTGTAAAAAGTCGAAACAGCAAATGAAGTGTGAAATGAAGCTGGCAAACCAGGCACAAGCAGATCATGTAGGATTTTGTCAATTGTACTAAGGATTGGGGTCTTAATATTAAAAGGAGAAAAGGGATTTGTTAAGGAGAAGAAGGATTTTTTAAACAGGAAAGTGAACTAATGAGGTTTGATTTTTTTTTTTTCTCTTTTTGGAGGTGGAGTCTCGTTCTGTCACCCAGGCTGGAGTGCAGTGGTACAATCTCGGCTCACTGCAACCTCCGCCTCTGCCTCCTAGGTTCAAGAGATTCTCCTGCCTCAGCCTCCGAAGTAGCTCGGATTACAGGTGCCCATCACCATGCCCGGCTAATTTTTAGATTTTTAGTACAGACGGGGTTTCGCCATGTTGGCCAGGCTGGTCTTGAACTCCTGACCTCAGGTGATCTGCCCACCTTGGCCTCCCAAAGTGCTGGAATTATAGGCGTGAGCCACCATGCCTGGCCCTGACGAGGTTTACATTTTAAAAGATCATCATGGTTGCAGAATTGAGATTGGAATACAAGGGAGCAAGAGTGGATGTTGGCACACCAATCAAAAGACTGTTGTACCAGTCCAGGTAGTTTGGGATTGTGGAAATAGAGAATTTATAGATTTGAGGAAAATTTAGGAGATAAATAAACAGGAATTTCTAAAACAAACTGAATGAGAAAGTGTCAGAGATGTCTCCAGAATTTTTTGACTTGTGTAAATTAATAAATATTAGTGCCAATTATTAAATTCTGAAACTTCATGAGATCTAGATTTGTATTATGAAGTTAGTTTAATTTTACACATGTTGATTTTAAGGTGCCAATGAAATATCCATTTGGAAATGGTGGTTAGGATATTGATAAGGCAAGAAATAACTAAGATCAAAGCAGAACTGAAGGAGATAGAGAAGCAAAAAACCCTTCAAAAAAATAAAGATCAACAAAATTGATAGACCACTAGCAAGACTAATAAAGAAGAAAAGAGAAAAGAATCAAATAGATGCAATAAAAAATGATAAAGGAGATTATCACCACCGATCCCACAGAAATACAAACTACCATCAGAGAATACTATAAACACCTCTACTCAAATAAACTAGAAAATCTAGAAGAAATGGATAAATTCCTTGACACATACACCCTCCCAAGACTAAACCAGGAAGAAGTTGAATCTCTTAATAGACCAATAACAGGCTCTGAAATTGAGGCAATAATTAATGGCTTACCAACCAAAAAAAGTCCAGGACCTGACGGATTCACAGCCGAATTCTACCAGAGGTACAAGAAGGTGCTGGTACCATTCCTTCTGAAACTATTCCAATCAACAGAAAAAGAGGGAATCCTTCCTAACTCATTTTATGAGGCCAGCATCATCCTGATACCAAAGCCTGGCAGAGACACAACCAAAAAAGAGAATTTTAGACCAATATCCGTGATGAACATCAATGCAAAAATCCTCAATAAAATACTGGCAAACCGAATCCAGCAGCACATCAAAAAGCTTATCCACCATGATCAAGTGGGCTTCATCCCTGGGATGCAAGGCTGGTTCAACATACGCAAATCAATAAACGTAATCCAGCATATAAACAGAACCAAAGACAAAAACGACATGATTATCTCAATAGATGCAGAAAAGGCCTTCGACAAAATTCAACAGCCCTTCATGCTAAAAACTCTCAATAAATTAGGTATTGATGGGACGTATCTAAAAATAATGAGCTATTTATGACAAACCCACAGCCAATATCATACTGAATGGGCAAAAACTGGAAGCAGTCCCTTTGAAAACTGGCACAAGACAGGGATGCCCTCTCTCACCACTCCTATTCAACATAGTGTTGGAAGTTCTGGCCAGGGCAATTAGGCAGGAGAAGCAAATAAAGGGCATTCAATTAGGAAAAGAGGAAGTCAAATTGCCCCTGTTTGCAGATGACATGATTGTATATTTAGAAAACCCCATCGTCTCAGCCCAAAATCTCCCTAAGGTGATAAGCAACTTCAGCAAAGTCTCAGGATACAAAATCAATATGCAAAAATCACAAGCATTCTTATACACCAATAACAGACAAACAGAGAGCCAAATCATGAGTGAACTCCCATTCACAATTGCTTCAAGGAGAATAAAATACCTAGGAATCCAACTTACAAGGGATGTGAAGGACCTCTTCTAGGAGAACTACAAACCACTGCTCAAGGAAATAAAAGAGGATACAAACAAATGGAAGAACATTCCATGCTCATGGATAGGAAGAATCAATATTGTGAAAATGGCCATACTGCCCAAGGTAATTTAGAGATTCAGTGCCATCCCCATCAAACTACCAATGACTTTCTCCACGGAATTGGAAAAAACTAAAGTTCATATGGAACCAAAAAAGAGCCCTCATTGCCAAGTCAATCCTAAGCCAAAAGAACAAAGCTGGAGGCATCACGCTACCTGACTTCAAACTATACTACAAGGCTACAGTAACCAAAACAGCATGGTACTAGTACCAAAACAGAGATGTAGACCAATGGAACAGAACAGAGCCCTCAGAAATAATACCACACATCTACAACTATCTGATCTTTGACAAACCTGACAAAAACAACAAATGGGGAAAGCATTCCCTGTTTAATAAATGGTGCTGGGAAAACTGGCTAGCCATATGTAGAAAGCTGAAACTGGATCCCTTCCTTACACCTTATACAAAAATTAATTCAAGATGGATTAAAGACTTACATGTTAGACCGAAAACCATAAAAACCCTAGAGGAAAACCTAGGCAATACCATTCAGGACATAGGCATGGGCAAGGACTTCATGACTAAAACACCAAAAGCAATGGCAACAAAAGCCAAAATTGACAAATGGGACCTAATTAAACTAAAGAGCTTCTGCACAGCAAAAGAAACTACCATCAGAGTGAACAGACAACCTACAGAATGGGAGAAAATTTTTGCAATCTACTCATCTGACAAAGGGCTAATATCCAGAATCTACAATGAACTCAAACAAATTTACAGGAAAAAAATAACCCCATCAAAAAGTGGGTGAAGGATATGAACAGACACTTCTCAAAAGACATTTATGCAGCCAACAGGCACATGAAAAAATGCTCATCATCACTGGCCATCAGATAAATGCAAATCAAAACCACAATGAGATATCATCTCACGCCAGTTAGAATGGTGATCATTAAAAAGTCAGGAAACAACAGGTGCTCGAGAGGATGTGGAGAAATAGGAACACTTTTACACTGTTGCTGGGTCTGTAAACTAGTTCAACCATTGTGGAAGACAGTGTGGCAATTCCTCAGGTATCTAGAACTAGAAATACCATTTGACCCAGCCATCCCATTACTGGGTATATACCCAAAGGATTATAAATCATGCTGCTATAAAGACACATGCACACATATGTTTATTGCAGCACTACTCACAATAGCAAAGACTTGGAACCAACCCAAATGTCCAACGATGATAGACTGGATTAAGAAAATGTGGCACATATACACCATGGAATACTATGCAGCCATAAAAAATGATGAGTTCATGTCCTTTGTAGGGATATGGATGAAGCTGGAAACCATCATTCTCAGCAAACTATCGCAAGGACAAAAAACCAAACACCGCATGTTCTCACTCATAGGTGGGAATTGAACAGTGAGAACACTTGGACACAGGAAGGGGAGCATCACACCCTGGGGCCTGTTGTGGGGTGGGGGAAGGGGGGAGGGATAGCATTAGGAGATATACCTAATGTAAATGACGAGTTAATGGGTGCAGCACGCCAACATGGCACATGTATACATATGTAACTAACCTGCACATTGTGCACATGTACCTTAGAGCTTAAAGTATAATATAAAACTATATATATATATGTATAAAGGATATTGATAATGCAAAACTAGATCTCACAGAAGACTATAGGATTCCAGATATAATATAGGAATGGTAATGGGTTGATAAATATCTCCCAAAAAGTCATGTTCATGAAGAACTTCAGAATATGACCTTATCTGAAAACTGGGTCTTTGCAAATTTAATTAGTTAAGATGGAGTCATCATACTGGATTGGGTAGGCCCTAAATCTAATGATTGGTATCCTAGGAGAGTGCACACAGAGAGAGACAGAGAAAACTGCCATGTGAAGACAGGTAGAAAATGACAAGGATTACTAGTAATCACCAGAAACTGGTAATGGAAGAAACAATGAGGTATTCTTCCCTAGAGCCTTCAGAGGGTCTGTGGCCTAGCCAACAGCTTGATTTTGGACTGCTGGCATCTAGATTTGTGAGAGAATTAATTTCTATTGTCTTAAGCCATCCAGTTTGTGGTTATTTTGTTACTGCAGCCTGAGAAAACTAATACAAGAATTATCATTGTGTATTACGGTATAGATAAGATATCCTAGAGAAAGTATAGTTAGGGGAAGAGTATAGGTAGTGCAAAGGTTACAAATTGGCTATCACTGACAGAGGGTGCTCACAGACTAATTTTGGGCAATTTGGGCAATTTTATTATGCCCACCTTGTGCTTTAAAAAGCAGTAGGACCCAGCAGATGTGATACTTGGTTACCATACAAATAGGTTTATACCTATTACATCCTACCTACCACTTTATACATGTGTTTAACCACTGCAGGCATTTGAGTTTTTGAGCCTTTGTTCAAAGAAAGTATTAAAGGGATGTGGGGAATGGCAAGAGAAAACCACAGGAACATTTCATAGGCAGATAGAATGTGATGAGTCAGCAAGGGAGTATAAAGAGAATTAAGGCCACAAATAAGAAAGAATGGTATTATGGAAGCCAGATGAAGAGATTGTTTAATGAATGTGGTATCAAGAGTTTCCAGAAATCTACAGTATTTTTTAACCCATTGTGTTTGTTCTCAGAGATTACACTGTTGAGGGAAACAAGAGCTGCTGCTGACATGGTTAATGTGTGTGTTTTAGAAAGATAATATTGCTTTTAGTATAAAGGATGGGCAAAAAGACCAAAACAAAGCGACTAAAGATTTAATGAGTAGGTATTGCATTACCAAGTTAGTAGCTAATGAAGACTGAATATGAAAAGGAAGTATAATTAAGAGGATGTATGTATAAGAATTTAGAATAATGGAAAATGGTTCTAAAGTTCAAGCTTGTTTAGTTAGGTGGATAATGATATTAACACAAGAAGGAATAACTAGTACAGTCTCTAAAATTAAGAGATTATTGATTCTAAAGCTTGCAAGAAATACTAAGAAATAGGATAGAAAAGAAGAGACTTCATCTATTCCAAAATTATGGAAGTGAGGCTAGGGGAAAGCAGTTTGATTCACTGATAAAGGATGATTAATGCTTAATTTGATTAGATTTGAATATGGGTATATGAATGCAAAGAGAAGACTGATACATAAAAGTAGAAATGGTGAACTCTAACTTTGATTCAGGTCATATGAGGGAGCTTCAGTCCTTACTGCAGACAGAATAAAACTAATGAAACAGATTTTGAAGATAATATTGAGGATCTACATAAAAGGCTTTGTTTGACTTTGAGGGTTTGCTGCCTCCTTATCAGTTGTTTGCATTTAACTCCATTAGATAAAGAGCAAAGGTGTGAGGCCACTGTGATCTCAGCCACAAAGGAAACTGTTAACGCAGATTCAGAAAACTTCAAGATGGTTATGTAACCACGTGGTGTCCAGAGGAGTGATGTGTTTTCCTGTAGCTTTGAGCCAAGGCTGGCAGTTCCTGTAAACTGCAGTCGTATCTTAAAGTTCCTAGGTGTTTTGGATAGGAATTCAGGGAGCCAGGTGCATCAAGGAAGACTGCCCTTCTGTCCTTCATACGTTGTTAAATATTTAAGAGGGAGCTCTCTTACACACAGGTTGAGTACCCTCTGTCAGCCTTCGTTGTGGTGGTAAATAGTAGCTTTATGTGTTCTAAGGGAGACCGTAACCCTCCTTCAGCCTCATAATCTTCATCAGCACAAGTCAGGAAACATTTTTGAAGTAAGACCATCTTTTATTATGCTCCACTTCTCCAATCACAGCCCCATGGTGTGATGGCTCCCTTGCTGGCTTCCATCTGTATCACCTGGAAACAAGAGGGATCCCAGGAATCCTGTGTTTCTCTGCCCATATCTTCGCTTTATCACCAGAAATCAGTTGGGAAGCCCAGAACTCTGTTCCCATGGAAAAATTTTCGCCCCATCTTCCCTCTACCACAACACTTACAGCTTCACCACTTTGTCTCTAGAACTCTGAGAACTAATCCCATCATGCCTTTTATCCCTATTCATATTAGCTACCACCAGAGACTGAGGACTCACAGCTCGTTTCTTATTCCTAGGACCCTAATCAAAGGTATCTCCATAAGCCCTTGGTTTTTACTAAGTATCCCATTTTCTGGAATTCACAGTCAGTCATTATCAAAATTGCCTATATATACTGCCTCTTCTCTGAAAGTTTCTTTATTTTCCTACCTAATCAAAACCTAGCTCTTGTAATGAAGCACACTACCCATACTCCTCAAGCAGTGGATTTCTCTCCCACATTCCTTGTATGGAATAAGCCTCCATACTTCTCATTGCTAATCGTAGACTGTGTGTGTTATCTAATGTTGTGTAAGAAGTCACCCCAAAACTCAATGGCTTATAGCCACAACAATTATTTAGTATCTCTCATAGTTTCTGTGGGTCAAGAATTTGGGAGTATACTTGGCTATGGGTTTCTTGTATTAGATTTTTCCTTCTAATAATATACCCTTTCCAGTGTAGTGTATTTTTCATATATGCTGTACCCCTTTCAATCTAATGTTAAGTAGTATTTTTTCTAGTCCAAGTTTTCTTTAGATTATCACTGAGGGAAGACCTCTCTGCCTGGAGAGTAACTATATCCCACTGGAAGCTCAGTTTTTAAATTTTTGTTTCATATTTCATTAAATCTTCCTCTCATCCTTATGGCATGCTTCTTTATTAGATTTAAATCTCTGCTCAAATAGCACACCCTCAGAAAAAGACTCTCTGTTAATTAGAACAGAGATGTTTTATGGGTATTCCTGAGATATTGTTTCCCTTGTTCCCTGGGTTTCGCCTGTGACCACAATCATCATCTGTTTATTCTAGTGTGATATACAGATTTTGCTATATTCCAAGATTGCTGAGCTATAAAAAGTTTGGCAAACATTAAGATGAAGATTTAAATGTAAAATAGATTTAAGACCAAAGTAACAGTGACTTAAACAAGACACAGGGACATTTATATTTCAATCCAGAGGTCAACAAGTAGAACTGCTCTAGAAGCTCTGTACCAAAAAGTCTTACAGGAACCGAAGGTTCTTCTGTTTTTTTGCTCTACTCTCTACTGCTCTTGTTTGCATGGTCTTAGTTTGCTTGGTACTGTGAACACATTCCAGACAGAAAAGAAATTAAGTAAGCAGGTAGGGGTAGAAAGTGTGGGTGAAAGAACATACCCCCCCATCCCTTTTAAGTACATGACCTGGAATTTGCACATATAATTTCTGCCCACATTCAATTGGCCACAACCTAGTCATGTAGCTATCCTAGTAGTTGCATGGAAATCTGAGAATTGCAGCCTCTAGTCTCAGCAGTTGAGTTCTCTGTTACTACTAGGAATAAGGAGAGAACGGATGGGTAAAGGGAGGAGTAGCTGTTTTATTGGTTAGTAATAAACCAGTTTGAATAAAATAGCACACCCCTGTCTCTCTAGCCCTTTACTTTTTACAGCGAGATCTGTATTTCTCTTTTTATTTGTCAGGAAAAAAATAAAACGCTTATTGTAACCCTTTCATTTAGCAATAATCATGTCTCACTTAAATCGTAAAAGCTTCAGTAAAACCCAAACCAGTCTTTGAAGTCATCTTGGAAATAGAAGAAGTAGCCCAGCGTCCCTAGGACTTGGATAGGCTGCAAGGGCTCTATGAGTCCTATGCAATTGTAACTGAAATTGTTTGTTAATGTACATTTATATAGCATGAGTGTTTAAGAGCATGAGTTCTGGATTCAGATTGCCTGAGTTTAAATTCCAGCTCTGCCTTGTGCTTGATTTGTAAGTAAGGCAATTGACTTAACCTGTCTGTCTGTGCTCAGTTTCCCTATCTGGAACATGAGAATAATAGTATACCTACTTCACAGAATTGTTCTAGGAACTGAAGCTAGTTAATACATTTAAAGGACTTACAATAGTGTCTCAATGTTAAGTGCTGTGTAAATACTAGCATTTTTATTGATACATAATATTTGTACATATTTACAGGGTATATGTGATATTTTGATAAATGCACAGAATGTGTAATGATCAAGCCAGGGTATTCAGGATATCCATCACTTCAAGCATTTATCATTTCTGTGTATTGGGAACATTTCAAATCTCTTCTAGCTGTTTTTAAATATACAATATATTGTTGTTAACTATAGCCACCTTGCTGTGCTATCGAATATTAAAACTTATTTCTTCAATCCAATTGTATGTTTGTACCAATTAATCTACCTCTCTTCATCTACCTCTCCCCACAGCACATATACCCCTCCCAGCTTCAGGTAACTGTCATTCTACTCCCTATCTCCATGAGATAATATTTTTAGCTCTCACATATGAGTGAGAATGTGCGATATTTGCCTTTTTGTGCCTGGCTTATTTCACTTAACACAGTGACTTCCGTTTCTACCCATATTGCTGCAAATGTAGGGGTTTTTTTTTTTTGACCAAATAATACTCTATTGTGTATATACCACATTTTCCTTACCTATATCTATTCATCTGTTGATGGATACTTAGGATAATTTCATATCTTTGCTACTGTGAATAGTGCTGCAATAAACATGAGGTTGTAGATATCCTTTTGAGATAATTGATTATTTTCCTTTGGATAAATATCCAGTAATGGGATTTCTGGATTGTATGTATGGTAGTTCTGTTTTTGTTTTTTTGAGAAACCTCCATGTTGTTTTTCATATGGCTAGCTACATGATTTGCATTTCCCTGATGATTAGTGATGTTCAGCATTTTTTCATACACCTCTTGGCCATTTATATGCCAACTTTTCAGAAATGTCTGTTCAGATCCTTTGGCTACATTTTAATTGGATTAGTTGTTTTGCCGTTGAGTTGTTTATTTGTATTATTATTTATATTCCTAGGGAGGATCGTCCATATCTTCCATCTGATTATCAGTAGGGTCTGTTATAAATTTTTATTTAATACCTGAACATCTGGATAGGCTATGATTGTAACATCTTTCGTAGGCTATGATTGTAAAATTTAAACTTGTTCTCTTTTAATCAAAAGTCATCTGATCCCTCATGGTACAGAAGTTTATTTAGGGGAATCTATCCCAATTGCGTTTTCTTACAAAGCACCTTTTTGTTTTTATTTTATTTTACTTTTTATAATATAATATAAATTAATATTTATGTTTATCTCGACTTTTTTTTAAATTGTCACTGGGTTTGTTTTAAATAAAATTTTCCAGGTCTTAATTTAAAATAGAAATTGCTTTTTTTTTCTTTTCAAAAACCCTGTGGAACTAATAGTTCTACATCAGAAATTTTAACATCACCAAGTTGCATGTGTAACTATAAGTTGAGCAGTAGATATGTGATTAAGTAATGAACATTGATTTTTGTTTTTGTTGTAAAACATAGGTGCAATTGAGCTGAATTGGGTCATAGTTGAAAATATTACAGTCTGTTAGTATAATGAAGAAATAAGAGCCTGTACAGCTGTTCTTTTTCTGAAAGGGGAACATAGTGGCTAAAAGAAAAAATCTGATGCTTCAACATTGTTAGGAATGAATTTATATTGTCCTATAATAAATTGCCAAATGTCATATTTAATAAATCATTTTTAAAAAGTCAGACCAACAATAAATTTTCAATATCTCATTACTTATCTCCTATAGTTATATTGAATATCAAGAGTATTTGCATTTTAAATTGCTAAATCTTACAGAAATTGTTTTGGCAAATTGGTTGGTACCAGACTTGGAATTTAAACACAAAGCAGCTGTGTTGAGCAAATACCATTTTCATAACATTTGTATGCTTTCAATTAACAAACTGGAATGAACTGTTAAACATCACCATTTCCATGTTTAACTACTGTTTTTACTTTCTCAATGACTGATTTGCTTTCTTGGTAGATTATTTATTTTAACTGAAAAAGAAAGAATTTTATTTAAATAATCTGTATTTTTCCCCCATCTGCAGAACGTACTCAGGAAAAGTGGGGATTTCCAATGTGCCACTATTTAAAGGAAGAGAGATGGTGCTGTGGTCGTAATGCCAGAATGTCAGCATGTTTGGTATGGTTATATTTTTTCCTGGAGTAACAGCTTTATCCAGATGTTGTAGAATTTATTATTTTTGGCTAGTATCATGCATTCAATGCCAAATTTTGCAGAACATCCCATTAATGCTTTTGTGCATTGGAAATTATAAGAAAAAAATGACTTGCCCTTTAAACAATATCCACTCTACATGCAGTGTCATGATAAAATTATATATATTTTAATTATTAAATAAAATATAATGTAAAGTGTTCAATACTTTATCCAACGCTCTGTGGTTTGTGTTTCTTTATAGCAGATCGTTTGGTTTCCTAAATTTTTATAGAATGGGAAAAATATTAAGCTAATTGAGATATGAAGTAACTATCTAATTAAATAAAACATTTATTGTGCTGCATTTGCCTAGTGCCCTCAGACCTAGAACACTCTAGCCCATAATGTTCTCTGTTCATGGCACTGTGTCAGTTTACAAAGAAATGAGTTAAATAATGTAAGTGATTTTTGTGTTATCAGAAAATTAAAATACTGCAGCTATGTAGAATTAATAAATTTAGAGATCTAAAGTACAACATAAGGACTATAGTTAATATTGTATTATATACTGGAAATCTTCTGAGTAGATTTTAGGTGCTCTTACTGCACACACACACAAACAGTAATTATGTAAGATGGTGGATATGTTATTAATAAATTGCTTACCTATTATAATCATTTCACTAGATATAGATGCTGCTCAGCTTATGATGGGGTTATGTCCCAATAAACCCTTCATACGTTGAAACTACAGACAAAAATGCACTTAATATACCTAACTTACCAAATATCATAGCTTAACTTAGCCTACTTTAAACGTGGTCAGAACACTTAAACATTAACCTACAGTTGGGCAAAATCATCTAACACAAAGCCTGTTTTATAATAAAGTGCTGAATATCTCATGCAATTTATTGAAAACTGTATGGAAAGTGAAAAATAGAATGGTTGTATGAGTATTCAAATTATAGTACCTACTGAATGCATATCACTTTCGCACTATTGCAAAGTTTGAAAGTTGGGAACTGTCTATATATATATAAACATCATGTTGTATACTTTAAATTTATGCAATAAAATATTTAACAAAGTAAAATAAAATAAAATACAGTTGATTAAATATGTTTAATGTCCAACTGCAAGATAAACCAATTCTTTTAGGACCCATTATTTCTATGCCTGTTACATAGCAATATAAGAAATAGTGTGCCAGTGTTCTAAGTTATATACTAGAATTATCTTAGAAATGTATTTATGCTAACATAATAATTTCCTTTGGTAGCCCCACTTAAATTACTTTTCTGGAAATTTGTCTTGTTCTCTCACTCTCTAGTAAATGGTACTTGTTCAAGGTCTTGTTAGAATGACAGCTTCTTCTTGGGATAACTTGAGCATCAAAATGCTCATAGCCAGTGTTATACCCTTGACAAAAAAAGAGAGAGATTAGATTTAAAAAAAGAAAAAGCAACTGGGAAGAAATGTAGACTATCTAAAAGAAAAGAACTATGTAATATCCCTTAGAAAGACAAAAGAATAGATTGTATCCATAAAAAAGAATTATTTCTATTAAAATAAACATTCAGAGAACCAAAACGAATACTTTGGAAAATAAATTCTGTAAATATAGAATTAGCAGACCATGCTGGCCTTAACTTGCCCTGATCAATGTCAGCTGCCCATGGAATGCCCTTCTCCTTAGCTCCATCCCAACCCATGTCCACCTTGTCTTATTTTTTTGATTCCAAAGTAATGTTGGAAAATCTAAGGAAGAATTCTTTTAATATATCTTATTTTATTGCCTTTTGCTCCATAACTGACATTTTTGAAAAATATTCAAATCTTAAGTGGTCTTCTTTAAAAAAAAAAAAGATACTTTGCTGGGTTTTCTGGGGAATGCTTTCAGATAAACAGTTAAGGATACTAACCAGACACAAAATATTAATTAAATTAGAGCAATATCATTAGCATATGTTAAGCCTGATAAAACTTCTAAATTATTCCAGAGTAGCATGAAATGAATGCTTGGTATGTTTTCTCATCCTCTTTGTTCATTGTTCAAGAATAGTATTAATGTTTGCAAAACACTTTGTAACCACCTACCTGATTATTTTTTATTATGTAATCACAATTTATTATTTCTATTTCTAAATTAAGCTTATCAGCAACACATACCAAAAGCAGTCTTGGGGTATATGATATTTTTATGGACACCAAATCGCCTCTTTTTAAATAGTCTATTTTTTTTTAATTCAGTTTGGCCTTTAGGAAAATTTATAAGAAAAATCTAATCTGAAATTAGCACAAGGAGTACCATAAATGAAAACTCATTGTTAACTTCAAGGATAAATCTATTCTGGACCTGTTGCTGTTATCATAATATGAAAATTATGTAATAGCTGTCTCCTGTATTCGTAACATTCTACTTGGCTGTAGATGTTCAGTGAAAGTATCCTTCAAGTAAATGGGAATATTACATTTTTTTTCTTCAAACCATTTCCGTGAAGCCAGTTTTCATGCAATGAACTCTTTTTCCCACTAACTCCACATGGTGTGAGGGCATGATAAACCAGGATTCAAATAACAGGTTTTTAGTTCTTGCTCAGTTCTTTGCTAACTAGCTATGCAATTTGAGGAAAGTTACTTATCTTGATAGTGATCTTGTGTATCTACAAAAATTGCTCTTATACTTATGAAAAGATATTGTAAATTATCTTTTCATTTTAAAAGTGTGTGATTTAGCTATATGTAAACAGTTTCATTTATGAAAATATAAAAACCTGAAGCAAATATGGGTATTTTAAATTTGAATAGCAAGTATATGCACATCTCTTATACATTTATTACTTTTCTGTGTTTGAAATGTTTCCTAATTTAAACTTTTTAAATAAAATTTAGCTAACAATTATATATATTTGGAAATATATCTAAAAACTCAAAGTTTCAGAATACTCTATTCCATATTTAAATTATGACAAATCTTTTATATATTTTGAAGTGTATTTATTATAAATGTTAGGAAATATTTTGTAAAAAATATTTTGGATTTTAAATAAATATAAATGCAAAAATCAGTGTATATAAAATTGTAAAAATATGTTTTACTTTCTCTTCTACCTGCCACTTGATCATATGTGAACTTGATTTGAATTTGTAGATCACACAGACCAAAAATACATATAGTTTTCCAAAATAAGTTTTTAATTATAATCTGGATTTTTTTTTGTTCACTAAAAGATGAAATCATATGTTTATTAAAATTATGAGAAAATATGTTAAAATATATAAATATATCTATGTCTGTATATGTGCATAATAATAGTGTTGGATTTATTTGATTGTTTTAGCTACACTAAAAATGAACCAAGACTATGTCATTTCATTTCTTTCCTGTTTTCTAATTCCTTCTGAAATTCAAGGACTGTATATAATTAGAATTGACATTCAAGGATATGTGTTTGTGTGTATGACACACATCCATTATAAATTAGCTCTAAATTACACAAGCATACTAGTTAACATTCTTTAATGATATTAACACTGTTAAGTGCATAAACTTACATATTATCACATAATTAATCTTTCTAAATGTCAGTTTTACAAACTCTTATACAGTGTGTTTATAAATCTTATAAGATAAGACTCAATATATCAGCAATCTGTCTTGTTTTTTTCCCTTTAAGGCATTGGAGCGGGTTGCAGCTGGCCAAGGGGTAAGTAAGAGTGTTAACTGATGAACACGACAGTTTTTCTCTCAAGTACTCTTCATACTTGACCTGCTGATGAACTTAAAACCTAATGGAATTTAATAAATATCTTGTCCCAGATGCATATTCAAATTTGTGCATTTTCTGTAAGTTTACTTTAAAAGCAAAATGAACTTTTCAGAACTTTTGAGCTTTTAGGAAAATTTCTGCATTATGCTCTTATGCTACTCATTTCTTTGTATTATACTAAACAGTCTATAAATATTTCTGAAGAGTGCTGTTGTTGACAATTAGGTTTTTATGTGCTTAGTTCAAGCAAAGATAACATATTATTCAGTACATTATTTTAACTATAGTCCAAAACACATACTTCAGTTGATTGTTTGATAAATTTTTTCTTTACTGACTTGATTAACCATTAGTTGCAGTGGCCAAATGGGTTTGCACTTAGAGATAGAAGTTAAACATAATCCCCCAAATATCCATGTAATTGTCTTATCCTTTACCTTGTATTCAGGAAACATTAAGATTTTTTTAAGAGTTTTTGGACCCTTTCATAAAATTTTTAAATTTAACCTAAAGTTTAGAAATCTTTCTTTTGCTTTTGTTCAAGGAACATTAATGTGTCAATTTGAATTGTTAAAAATAATAATTTAAAAAATAATTTTAATAACAAGTATCATTTACTGAGTGATTACTCTGGGCCAGAAACATTGTTAAGCATTTTGTATGTAATTATCTTTTTAATATATACACTGTGCCTATCTTAAAATTGATAAAATCTGATTCTTTTGAAGGCATTAGCGTTTGAGCATATCATTTGAGTTTGGGGACTTTAAGTGTGTGGGACTTTAGTTACAAACTACTGGTTTGCATCATGTCTTTATCACTTACTAGTTCATAACCCTGGACACATGTCGTCATTTCTCTGTAGCTTAATTTCTTTATCTGTAAAATAGGGGAAAAAAGTGGAGTGATAATAATACCTTCCTATAGGGTTGTTAGGATGAAGTGAATGAAAAATGTACAATGCTTAAAACAATGTCTAACACATAGTAATTGCTCAATAAATGCCAACTGTTGTTGCTGTTATAGATAATTAATAATTATGATCATGAAAATAATAGCTAAATTTAATACAGAGCTTACCAAAGTACTATTTAAAGATCTTCTCATCAATTGAGATAATAAATACATAGTACTATATAGTATGTACTCTTACTATCCCATGATACACATGAAGAGACTGTAAGGTAACAAAGACTAAGACTTGAATCTCTGAGTCTGCAGTTCAAGCTCTTAACTACTATACTGCATATCAACTTAATGGTTTTCTAGAGGTCTGGGGAAAAAGAGCTTTTATCATAATACTCTAATGCATTCATGTGGTGTTTTTTAATTTTACAAGTGTTTGCTCATACTTACACTCAATCTTGTTAGTTGGGTATTATCCTAAACCTGTATGAGAATGATATAGAGCAAAAGTTTAATAGTGTGTTCTAGTTCCCTTAATTAATTGCAGAGCCCTGACTTCCAACTTAGTGCCCTTTCCACTAGACCTGTAAAATGCATGTCTGATACACATGCTTTAAGGGTATACACTTTGTGTTCCCTCCCATTTTAAAAATGCATTAAAATGTTAATGTATCACTTAAGGGAAATAAAGTAAACTCTGGCCACATCCAGTTTGTTCTTGGAATAGTCAGGCACAGACTGTTCAGGAGATACTGATTCCCTTTCCACTTACCCATTTGTATTTACCAGGATAGGTAGTCCGACTTAGTTATTCCAGTAATGCATATTTGAAGGCATTTTATAACCTCTTACCTTTCTCTTAGGAAACAGCTGTAAAGCTCTTATTTACTCAGAGTAACTTGAGAATGATGACTTATTCTGTTCTGCTGTATTTTTCTGTGCATTCAATTTTTTATGTTATCTTGTTTAAAATGAACTTGTTCTTTTTTGTTGTATTTTACAATCATTTTAATAACAATATAAATACATATTTATTTCAAAGTTATCTTGATACCATTTAATGTAATTTGTTCAAAGGCATGAGAAAGAAGAGATTTTAACTATTTTTAGGCGTTTCATATAAAATTAAACTTACCTATTATAGCTAGTCAAACAAAAAGTTAAGAACTTTGTAAGCCATTTATAGTACTAATATTTAAATTCATGCAATAGTAGACTTGCGAAAGTGACTTTGAATTTCAATAAAATGTTATAGGAATAGGTATTAATATTGAAAATGTATTTCAGCATTTTTATGAGATAAATGAAAGGATTTTTAAGAAAGTGGGGGACAGATGATAAAGTAGAGATTTTGGTGCTGTAGAAAAAGTTATTCAAGATGAGAAAATCTCAAATGGAAAATATATCCAGAGATTAAGAAATTCTAAATGAAATGTTTTGATGTAATTTTTAAGGAAAGTTAAGTTTTGAAATCCATCGTTTTTTCCTCAAGTGAAGGCATTTGTGACAAATTTGGAAAGAGATTTTATATAAGAATTGTGCCTTTGAAAAGTTACAAATTTTAGTGTGGGCACTCAAACATGTTTATGAGTCTACCTTCAGTGAATTATTTTAGCAGTTATTTGGGGACTGTGATATTTGTAACACCATCCCCACTATTCCTGCTTTACAGTGGTAGAAGCTGTATTCTTTCACAATGCTCTAAGAGTCTACAAGTCTGTTGTTCACTAGCGACTTCAGAGGACAGTGCCATCAGGGGAAGATGTAAGGAAAATGATTGACCCTCAGCTCACAACTTTTAGTTTTTGTAGTCTCAGCAGCACAGTATGGGAAGTTAATGTTAAATAAGGGAGAGGGGCAGTAGAGTAGGTTTTCTGCCTGAGCACGAAAAATTTATTTTGCTATAAACTCCATCTGTATTAATTAAAACATATTTATTCTAGTTGAAAACATGTGAAAATAACAGTTTTGGACTCCAAAGGATAATAAAAGTTACAAAAGGATAACTCCATGGATATACACATTTCACTGAATTATATCTTTAAAACTTTACCAGTCATTGGACAGTTTTCAGTTTTACCTTATTTGACTTCTTAAAAGCATTCCGTATTGTTGTCCTCCTTCTATTCTTACTCATTTTTTAAAAAAATAATAACTACATGCAAGCTGGGTTGTTGTTGCTGACATTATTTTGTGTTGGATGTTCCTATACTATCAATATCGAGATCTGTGGGGATGTGCATAGGGTTTTGGTGACTTGTTTCTTAGTTTGAGTAATTCTGTTGCTGCAGTGAAGTGCTCTTTTATAAATAGTAATGTTTTACTTTCTGCTCTTTTAAAACAATCATGCTTCATTGGAGCCCTTCTCTTCAGCTATTGCTTCTTTCCATTCAAAAACCTTTGAACCTTTATGGGACATCTCCCATATCTCTTTCTGCAAAAAGTGAAGCATTGTCAAGAGTGCAATCTCTTATCCTATGTTCTTTCCAAGGCTCTACTTTTCAACTCTGTAGTAACCAGTACTGTCTTTCAGACCTCAGACAATCTTTGTATTTCTTTACTTAGGGTAGTTATTTCTTTCTTGTTGTGACTCCTAGCTGTTATTATCTTTATTCCACCTCCATTAAGACAAATCTACATTCTCTTCTTTTTCACACATATCCTTCCTGACTCTTAAATGCTCCAGAGCTGACTTGGTTGGTCTTGAAAGTATTTCTCATTTTTAACTGATAAGGACTCTATTTGGGCATTAGCTTATTGTTCATTGATTATAACTTTTCTTTCTTATTCACTACTGTTTCTTTTATGGTTTCTTTTTTTTTTTTTTTCCAGAATTACTTTCACAATGAGAATTAGCCTCAGGGTAACACTTTCACTTGTAATGGAAAAATTATTAAGTCATCCTCTGTGTTTAGCGACAAAGGTTTCTGACAGTCACGTATGGTTCCAACATTCTGGTATTTATTTTATTTCTGTTTTTTTTGTTTCTTGTGCTTATATATGTCTACATTTTTTTCAGCTGCCTACTGAATCACTCTTCTATCGTGCTGTTCTTCAGGATATTATTAAAGATTGTTATGGCATCACCAAATGGTATGAGGATTTTATTTTAATAAGAATAACTATGTTATATTGTAAGTAAAGTGACTTTTAGTCTTCAGGTGAATTTATGCAGGGTCACTGTTATTAGTAGAAGCAACTTTGAGCATAATGTCAATAACAAGTACACAACAACTGTATCTTAGGTTAATTATCATTAAAGTGGGGGCTCTAATGATTCCTTCTTGTCCTGAAAGCTTGTTGTAATGATAAAATAATCTATGTAAAATGTACTTTAGAATTTTTGAAGTATTAAAATATTAAATAGTTCAGTGACGATATTATATGAGCAAGAGTCATATTTAGAATGTTTCATAAGCATAACACTTTAATTAGAACAGATATTGATCATAAACAACTATTATAGCATAAACACTTAACTCTAATTAGAACAGATATTGATCACAAACAACTATTATAGCCCTTCAGGTCTCTGCTAGTAGAATACTAGCACTACATATGTTTTGTTTTATTCCTGTTGCCCCTAAATAATGCACTATTTATACAGAAAAGCAAGGGGTAGGATAATTTTTTTCATAATATTGGTTCAACAACTGTTGTATTCAAGCATACATTTGTAATTCTGGCATGCTGTATGAATGTTCTCTTGCTAATTACAATTTTAGGATTCTGATAGTTATTTGGTATAATAGGATTATTCTACAAATTAAAATAAGGCAATTTTCAGGTTCTCAAAAATAATTCACATTTATGAAAAGATATAAAAGGGATTTTTAGATTAGCTATTACTTCTCTGTAAGAAAAAATATCCACTTTTTACGGATAGAAGTTACTACATACAAGTACCTACACAGACTGTTTTCAACTGTCATTCCTATGTAGATAACTCCCAAATCTGTATCTCAGTCTCCATTCTCTTTTCCAAATCGTCAAAATGTCTAAAACTGAATTTTTCATGTGCTCCTGAAAACTAGTTCCTTCTCTTATATTTACCCTAAGATGCTAACCTTGTTGAAAAAAGCCATAAAATTGTGCAAATTCATGTCAACTCAAATATTTACTACCTGCCTTCTTTAAAGACCTCACATCTGTTCATGTGTTTATTATTTCCTTTATGACTTCTTAAATTTGTTTCTGTTCTTTTCTAAACCTTTCTTCTCACTTAAAAACTCAATACTTTCCAACGCTCCACATGCCTGTGTTCCTTTAGTATTCAGAAGATAGCTCGTATTTATTAGAAGACTTTTCTTCCTTAGCCCCATTGACCTTTCAGTCACATTTGACCATGTCGGTAATTGTTTTTTCTCTAAAATCTCTTCCTCATTATCTTCCATTATTCTGTATTCTCTGAGTTTCATTTTTCTACTCTGAGCACTCATATGTTTTCTTCACAGTTTCTTATTATTCTATCCCCTAGTTATATCTAGCCATTCTTTAATGTTTTATATGCAGCTCCTATCTCTATATTTCCTCTTTCTCTTAGGATCCTTACTACAAATGACTCTTGAAATATGTAACTAGCTCCCATCTCTTTTTCAGAAGTCCACATCCACTTTCTCATTTTCATCTGAATAACTTCACTTAAGTACCTCACAAATACATCAGTCAGCTACCTCCAAAACCAATGTTCTCTTCCCACCAATTCTATTCTTTTCTTCTTTCTCTTGACTTCTAATAAACAGGTGTTATTTCTGGAAATGACATGACCGTTATCAAACATTAGAAGTCTAGAAATGATACTTGATTCTACTTTTATCATCAGACCACATAATTAGTTATCAAGATTTGTACATGTTTTTTTTTTTAATCCAGCATTTATTTATTGTGTGACAGGCAACATGTTAGGTCCTGGGGATTCTGGATGCATAGGTAATGGTTTCCACACAAGAACAATTTATGTTCTAGTCAGGATGGCTTATGTGAAAACCAAGCGAAATGATTGAAGCCTGCTTTCAATAACATACTAAATAATTAGGACTAACCTCACTTCTGAGGAAACAAAACCATGCCAGAGATGTGTGTGCACATGCGTGTGTGTGTTTAAATTTGTTTTTACTTGGTTTGAGAACATCAGAGACCTATTGAAGTAGGTAAGAATTATGGGACAAAAATCAAAGAGGAAATGGGATTTCAACAGAAGTAAACCCAGCTTTTATGGCTGCACTTTCCCCAGCAGCATCTGTCAGTTCTGGAATAGGCAACTGTCCACCCATCAACAGAGAGGGTGAGCACAGCTTTCAATAGAAAGACAGTTCTAGTGAAACAAAAGTTCGAGTTCATGGTCTGGTGAGGACTTGGGAGCAAGCCAAGTAAACCACTCATACTTTGAGTTAGGTCCCTAAAGATTTATACTGTAAGAGTTAAGAGTGAACTAGAATAGTCCTGAAATGAGTAAAGCCCCATTTTGAATTATCTCAAGCTGCAATTAAAGTATTTCAGATTATTGCTTCTGCTAGCTGCCTACAAGAAATAAATTCCCTCTGGACAAAATAATGTAAATCTAAGCCTCAAATTATCACTAACATCTTATATATATATATAGTACCTTACAAAACCAATCCCAAATAACTAGCTATGTGATGAAACAAGACAACATGACCAAAATCAAAGCTAAACTACAGTCAACAGAAATGTACCCTTAGGAAAGCCAGAGAAAGGCTTAAAATAACTATACTTCAGAGAGTTCAACTCTGGAAATATAGAATAGTGTACTTTTCTCTATTTTTCCTGCTAAGTACAACTAAATCCCCGAACATTATGTATAAAATGAATACAAAAAGACAAAAGGTAAAGAGAATAGAGCAGACTGGCTAGGGGTTTCCGGACCGAAGGAACAACACAGTACGAGTCCCCCGGGTTTTCTTTTTGTTTCATAGAGCCCAGGATTGGAGTTGAAAAAGGTAGTAATCTAGAACCACCAATAGGCACAGAAAAAAAAAGAAATTTCAAATGAAAACTGAAAGACCAGGAAGCGGGCAGGCCTAGAAAAACTTTTATGCATTACTGCCATACTATAGCAAAAAAAAAAAAAAAAATAGAAACACACACACACACACACAGAAAAACCTGTGACTCCACTCTCACCTATGCCAACAAAGGCCAAGAAGTACAGAGCCTGCACTTTCATCCTTGCCAGGCTGTAATGAAACTCCCTTATAACCCGTTTGTGGAGGTATTAGATAAGGCTGAGTAGGAAACTAGGACTTGCATCCAACTGCGATAAAAATTAACGCAATACCACTACCACAGTGTCATACAGACCATGTGAGAGGCCTGCACTTCCTACCCAGCCAGCCATATGACACCCCTCGTTTCCCCCACTAGGGTGGTTGGTATCAAGGGAGGCCTAGTAGAGAGTCAGGACTTTCACCATCACTCAGCAGTAACAAGGTAACCCCTATCAGGGTGTCAGTGGAGATCACATGGGAATCTGGAAGTCCCAGCAATAAAAAAGACCTTTAATAATCAATAGAAGCTGACTTACCTTTATACAAAAACTTGTACAGAAATGTTTATAGCAGCTTTATTCCTGGTCACCCAAACTGAAAACTACCCAGATGTCCTTCAGTGAGTGAGTATTTAAGCAAACTGTAATAATCCATGCCATGAAATACTAAGCAATAAAACAAAAAGTATTGTGGATACGCACAACAACCTGAGTGAATCTCCAGAGAATTATACTGAATGAACAGAAGCCAATCCCAAAAGGTTATATACCGTATGATTCTATTTATATACATTCTTGAAATGACAGAATTATAGAATGACAAGGTATTAGTGGTTGCTGAAGTAGGAAAAGAGGGTGGAGTAAGCAGGAAGTGCATATGGCTGTAAAACAGCAACATGAGTGATCCTTGTGGTGATGGAAGTATTCTGTATCTTGGCTGCATCCACATCAGTATCCTGAATATTACTGTCATGAGACATTGTGGAAATCCAGATGAAGAGTACACCAGTCCTTATTCTTTCCTACAACTGTATGTGATTTTATAATTATTTTAAAATTGAAAGTTTAATTTAAAGAACTATGCTCAATATGCACATTGAAATAAAATATTTTTTGTCAGAGAACCAAAACATTAAAAAAATCCCAATGAAAATTCTAGAACTGAACAAGAAAATGACTAAAATCAAGAAATGTATGGATAGTCTTAACAGCACTTTAGACACAGCTAAAGAAATAATTAATGAACTGAAAGATCAGAAGAAAATATCTACAATGAGGGATCAAAAAACAAAAAAAAAGCTAGAGAATAGAAAACAAAGACTAAGAGCTATGTGGAATACAGGGAATAGGTTTCATGTATATATTAACTGCAGTCTGAGAAGAAGATGAGACAGTGAATGGGGCAATAGCAATATTAAGAATTTTTCAATCCTGACAAAAAGATATCAATCTTAAGATTTGGGAAGTACACAAATCTTATGATGAAGTAAAAAGAAAAGTTCTAGACACGTAAGAGTAAAATTGCTGAAAATAAAGACAAAGGGAAAATTCTTAAAGCAGCCAGAGGTGAGAGGAGTGAAGGAGGGAAGCAGAATACCCCTAAAG
Source organism: Pan troglodytes (assembly GCF_028858775.2). NCBI lineage: Eukaryota > Metazoa > Chordata > Mammalia > Primates > Hominidae > Pan > Pan troglodytes. The sequence continues at coordinate 89,243,236 of NC_072408.2, forward strand.
GAACTAAACTAGTCTACCAGCTGAATTCTCAGCATAAACAGTGGAAGCTAGAAGTCAGTGATGTCTTCAAAGTGCTGAAAGAAAGTAGCCTACAGCCTACACAGCCTATCTGAAAATACATTGTCAGAGGAGACCAAAAAGAAAAGAAAAAAAAGAATGCAGTATGCCTAAAAAATAACCTCAAAAGAGTAAATTTAAGTCATGGCATTAGTCCATTTCTATGTGGCTATAAAGGAATAACTAAGGCTGAGTAATTTATAAAGAAAAGAGGTTTATTTGGCTCACAGTTAAGCAGACTATACAAGAAGAATGGTCCCAACATCTCCTTGGCTTATGGAGAGGGCCTCAGCTGCTTTCATTCATGACAGAAGGCAAAGTGTAGACAGCATGTGCAGAAACCACATAGCAAGAGAGGAAGCAAAACAGAGGGGAGGTGCCAAGGCTCTTTTTAACAACCAGGTCTTGTGGAAACTAATAGAGCAAGAACTCACTCACTGTCCCCCAACCCAGGAGGGCAATAACTTATTCATGAAAGGTCTGCCCCTATGGCCTAAACTTTTCCCATTAGGCCCCACCTCCAACATTGGGGATCAAATTTCAACATGAGGTTTGGAAGGGTCAAATATTCAGACTATAGCAGCCTTCAAAATGGAGTTGAAAAAATGCAGAGGATAGAGAACTTATTCAAGGAAATAATACAGAAAACTTTTAAACTCAGAAAATGATACAAATACTTCAGTGTAGGAAAGTTAAAGACTTTTGCACTCAACCCAAGTAAGACTACTGTAAGACATATAATAATCAAAATCTCAAAAGTAAAAGACAAAGAAAGGATCAAAAAAGCAGCAAGGGAAAAGCAGCTCTAATTCATCTGGCAACAAACTTCTCAGTGGAAAATTCAGGCCAGGAGGAAGTGGGAGGACATTCAAAGTGCCAAAGTAACTGTCAACCGATAATATGGTGGCCAGCAAAGCTATCTTTCAAATATGAAGGGAGATACTCTCGCAGATAAACAGAAGCTGAAGGAATTTATTACCACCAGAGGTGTCTTACAAGACATGCTAAAGGGAGTTCTTCAGTCGGAAAGAGAAGGATGCTAACATGCAACAGGAAAATCAGCTGAAGGTATAAAACTCATTGGTAAAAGTAAGTACACAGACAAAATTCCGAAGACTGTTAATACTGTAAATGTGATACGCCACGCAATTCATATCCCTGGTATAAAGGCAAAAAGACATATATCAAAAATAATAATCATAACATTTGTTAAGAGATAGGCATAAAAAAGTAAACAGACATCAAAAAGTCAAAATGTGGGGGTGATGGAGTTATAGAGGTTTTTTTTAGCTTTTTTATAGTAACAAAATGGCAGTAGTAATTCCTTACCAATCAATAGCATTGAAAGTAAATTGACAAAATTATTAAAAGATATAGAGTAGCTAAATGGATCAAAAAAACAAGACCCAGCTATTCTTACATGCTACCTACAGGAAGCTCACTGCACCTGTAAGGACAACACACATAGACCAAAAGTACAGAGATGGAAGAAAGATACTCCATTCAAATGGAAACCAGGTATTGCTATATACAGTTACCCTGGAACAACACAGAGTTGAATATACCAGACTCTATAGAATTCAGCAAAAGAAATATTAACAGCAAAGTGTATAACACGTACATCAAGAAAAGTAGAAAAACTTGAGAGAAACGACCTAATAGTATACCTCCAGGAACTAGAAAAGCAAAACCCAAGTGCAAGTCCACTTATATGCAGTATTTTTTTAATAAGTACATTGGAAAATATATTTGAGACTTGTGACAATTGAATAAACTCACACACAAACCATGTAGCCTAAAAATATCAACAAATTAAGAAAATGAGGTCTATCTTGAATGCATAAAATATATACATATTGTTTACCATTTACTACCATAAAATATATACAAATCTATAATAAAAGTCAAAATTTATATAAAAACATGCACACAAACACAGACAATATGTGGCACTATTCACAGTCAAGAGAAATGTAAACTAATGTAAGTATGAAATATTAAATTATAACCACATTAAATTAGCTATAGTATATAGTGTAATAATTTTATAGCCACCTCTTATTAGCATTGTATTGAGCTCAAGTGTTGCGAGTATTCGTTTAAAACACTTTGTGTTGCAAATCTCTGTGAGCAGTTTGTTTCTCCAGTGGATTGTGTATCAGTAAAAAGTGATCTCTCACAGTTCTTGTCTATTTTTCGTTGTCTTTAGGGCAGTACCATAAACCTTGAATAACAATACCATGATATCCTTATTAAGTGCCATTAGTGATCCTGGAAGTGCTCCCGATATGCAGAGGAGTCATGACATTACAAGAAAAAGTTGATTTGCTCGATATGTACTATAGATTGAGGTCTGCAGCTGTGGTTGCCCACCATTTCAAGATAAATGAATCCAGCATAAGGACTACTGTAAAAAGAGAAAAAGAAATTCCTAACACCTTTGCTGCAGCTATAACAGCTTGTGCAAAAAACTTGTACTATCTGTGAAATACAAATATGTTTTAATTCACTATGATATCGGTAAAGCTTCCGGTCAAAAGTACACTAGTAGTAGTTAAGCTTTGGAGTAGTCAACAGTTACATGCAAATTTTTTACTGCATAGGATGTCGGCACCCCTAATCCCCATGTTGTTTAAGGGTCAGCTATACTTACATCACATAAAATAGACTTCAAGCCAAAAGAGACAAAGAAGGTCATTATATAATGATAGGCAGGTAAGTTCAGCAGGATATAACAATTGTAAATGTATGTGCACCCAGCACCAGAGCATGAAAATATATAAAGCAAATATTAATAGATCTAAAGGGAGAGATAGATTGCAATACAATAATAATAGGGGACTTGAACACCCCACTTTTAGTAATGTACCGATTAGCCAGACAGAAATATAACAAAGAAACTTTGTGTTAAACTGCACTGTAGAACAACTAGACCTAACTGACATTTACAGGACATTTCATCCAATTGCTGCAGCATATATATCCTTTTCATCAGCACGTGGATCATTACCCAGGATCATATGTTAGCCACAAAACAAGTCTCAACCAATTCAAAAAAGTAGAAATCATATCAAGTATCATTTCTGACTACAATGGAATAAACCTAGAAATCAATAACAAGAGAACCTTTGGAAACTGTACGAATACATGGAAATTAAACAACATGACCCTGAATGACCAACGGGTCAATTAAGAAGTTAAAAAGGAAATTTTAAAATTTCTTTTTTTTTTTTTTGTTTTTGAGACAGAGTCTCGCTCTTTCGCCCAGGCTGGAGTGCAGTGGTGCAGTCTCGGCTCACTGCAACCTCCGCTTCACGGATTCAAGCTATTCTCCTGCCTCAGCCTCCCCAGTAGCTGGGATTACAGGTGTAAGCTACCACGCCCGGCTAATTTTTGTACTTTTAGTAGAGGCGGGGTTTCACTATGTTGGCCAGGCTGGTCTCAAACTCCTGACCTCAGGTGATCTGCCTGCCTCGGTCTCCCAAAGTGCTGGGATTACAGGCATGTGCCACCACGCCCGGCCTTAAAATTTCTTGAAACAAATGAAAATGAAGACAACATACCAGACTGTATAGTATTCAGCAAAAGAAACATTAAGAGCAAAGTATATAGCAATAAACACCTACATCAAAAAAGTAGAAAAACTTGAAATAAATGACCTCAAGGAACTAGAAAAGCAAAAACCAAATCCAAAATTCTAAAGAAAGAAATAATCAAGATCAGAGCATAAATAAATAAAATTGAGACTGAAAAAAAACCCACGGAAGATCAATGAAATGAAAACAACTTAGCGTTATCTAATAAAATGGAAAATATATATACATGCCTCAGCAGTTTTACACCTAAGTATATATATTAGACAAATTCTTATATGTTTGCTTCTAGAAACTTTTACAAGAATGATCAATAGCAGCAATGTTTATAAAAGCAAAAATCCAGGAACAAAAAACTCATTAATAGAACAATGGATAAATTGTATTACATTCATGTATATAGAAGTATTTTATATACCACAATGCAAATGTATGAATTACAGCTACATGCATCAATGTGGTTGAATCTTGTGAATATAATTTTAACTGAAATCTCAGAAAAACTCCTATAAAATGTTTCCACTTATATAATTCAGAAAAGAGCAAAACTGAATAGGAGTATAAATATGTGGTAAACAAGCAAGAACAACATAAGTAAGGTAAACACAAGATTCAATGTCATAGTTTCCTGTAGGAGTTGCGGGGAGCAGTGGATTATGAGGCAGAATGATAAGGTAGGGAAGAGGAGAAGTACATATAGAAATCAAGGTATTTAATACTAGTAATGTATTTCTCAAGTTTGATGTTGGGTACAAGAGTTTGTTTTATTTACATTCTTTATGCCTTACACATGTTTTGTAAATGCTTATTGCTTTTGTTCAGTATCACTAAAATATTAATCTTTTATCAGGCTATACCCCACAGTCAGTTGAGCCACATAGTATACTCCAATATCTAATATAGGCACCTCATTATAATGATAAGAAAAAATAAGTGGTTAAAAGCTTGTCTAAAGTCATATAGCCTGAAAGAACCAGGATCAGGACTAAATTCGTAGTCCAGAAAGGTTTTCACCATCCCATTCTTGTTTTTAATGGTAAATTCTCTTTGAGATATTTTTAATATGAGTTGATTTGCAAGGCTCTTTGTATTAGCATTGTAAATCAAGGTTATTGGAATTACTGGCCAGCAATAGTACTAAAGACAGAAAATAAGGTCACTTAATTACTTCTTTTCCATTTTCTTTATTTTTCTTGCTAGCTAAAATAAATCATCTTCCAGTAATAATACTGTTTTAGAATAATTGAAACATTATCCTGAAAGTTCTTTAAGTGTAATTGTTTATATAGCCTAAGGTTAGAAGTAAGCCTTTTTCAGGGATTTAAGGATAACATTTTAACTTTATAATTGTGATTTAGCCCATTTATGTTAAAACTCAATAATTTATGGAAATTTATTTACAATTAGTACTTATCTATAATAGAAACTTTCTAAGGGGAATAAAATGCCAAGGAAGGAATTTCTTGGATTAAAAATCTCTTTTAAAACACTTGGAAAGAAAACAGGGAAAATCCAATTTGTACACTTTTTTCACTTTATTATTCTCTTGCATAATAAGAAATGTATACAGCTATACAAAAAATATATATAGTATTTTGCTACCTATAATTATGTTACCTAGTTTAATTTTAATTGTGATTTTGCTATAATCAAATAGGAAAGTGATCATTAAAACTATCTCACAAAATTAAAGATAATCATTTAATCCATAATGTGTGGTCAAGTTGAAATTAGAAGGTATCTTTTAAACTGAAAAGTAACTTGAAGATTTTTTGGAGCTCCCTTAAATGATAGCTATTTACAGCAAAATTTTATGTTGTTGATCTTTTAAGTCTTTCAATATGTATTAGCATACAAAAGGCACAAAATAATAATAATGTTACAATAATTTCATAAATATTTTGTGATTATGGAGAAACTGAATTTTGGTACAATCTGTCCTGCATGTGTTTGCTTTCATTTATTTAGTATACCTCTGCTTCACCTTTCTCTAAAATCTCCCTCCAAAATGCTGCTTCCTTGGAAAGTGTTACAAGTAAACCATGTTCTTACAATTGCATTTTTGGAGAAGCATGTGGGTGTTGTTGGATTCACTTGAGTAGAATTTTAATTAGATCCAGTGCATTCACTTTTATTAAAAGAAAGTATACTGATTCCTTTTTAGCATGCTGACCATGCTTTATTCTGACAGAGAGGCCCTTTTTAATCTGTTCTTAACTTCTCATCATTTGTCTTTCCCAAATAGTCATGTCACTTTTCTAACTTTCAAATGTTTGCTAATAATTCTTTATGCCCAAACCTAAACTATTATTGTGGCATTCAAGGCCATTTCAAATCTGTTATTAATTTTCATTCCAGCCTAATCCATCATCCCATTCTTCCTGTGCACCATGAACAGCTGCCCATGCACACCGTCCTGGCACACCAGATTATTCATCATTTCCCATGCCATTATTTTTACACTTTGTGTGTTTTCTTGGAGTTGTTCTCTCTACCTGGAATATTCTTCTCCCTATTTCTGCCATCCTTTCATTCCAGGACCTCTGGAAGGTGAAATTCTGGGTTTTTTAAAATCCAGTTTAGAAGACATCTCTGTGATAGCTTTCTTTCCTCCTTTTCTTCTTTTTCTGTTCTCCTGTAATACTTAAGCTGTGATTCACTGTTCTTACTGAACCTGAATAATACAATTAATTGTATTTCTACTCCTCTGCTACCTTCTGAGCTCCTTGATGACCATTTTTTCAGTTTTATTAAATGAAATGGTGTATCATAGTGCTTAAGAGCACAGATTCTAAAAATCCTCTGCACCCAATTTTCCCCTCTAACCACTGTCCTATGTTGGTTCTTTCCTTTATAGCAAAATTCCTTGAAAGTGCTGCCAATTTCTTTCCCATTTCCCTTAAACATGTTGCAGTAAGATTTTATTTCCATCACTCCAGCAAACCACCCTTTTCTGGAACATGAATGACCCTATGTTGTTAAATTGCGTGATCCATTCTCAGTCCTCTTCTTACTTTGCCTGCCATTAGTATTGCACCCAATTTTCCACTCTTTATTGAAACACTTCTTTCTCTCATATTCTAGGGAAAGACTCAGAATATACTCACCTTTCACTCTTGTTGTTTTTCCAGTTTTCTTGCTGATTTCTCATTTTCAAACCTCTAATTGTTGAGGTGGCTTTTTTTTTCTGTCTATACCTACTACATACCTTATTTCATCCCATCTGGTGGCTTTAAGTATCATCTATACTGGTGAATCCCAAATTCACCTGTTAATGACGATCGTATTCTTCCAGGTACTCAGACCAGAAATCTTTAAGACATCCTTGACTCTTCTTTCTCACTGCCTAGGTTCAATCTTTCAGCAACTTTATAACCTCTCCCTTCAGAATATATGTAATTTTTTTTCACTTTTCACCGTCCTCAGGACCATCACTCTGGTCCAAGCCATCATCATCTTTCACCCAGATTATTTTAATAATTTCCTAGTTGGTCTCTCTCTTCTACTTTTGCTCACTATAGCCTATTCTTTACACAATAGCTAGAGTGATACCATTGATATTTTTAAGTGGGCTCCTGCTCACAATCTTCCAGTGGCTTCTGTTTACCTCAGAAGTAAAGCTAATGTTTTTCCTGTGATCTGCAAAGCCTTATGTCATCTGGCTCCTCATTTTTTCTCTGACCTCATTGCTACTCTTCCTTTTGTTCATGTCTGTGCCAGATACGCTAATTTCCTTAAAGTTCGTTGAAAATACCAGAAACACTTCTCTACTCAGGGCCTTTAATTATGCCACATTCTCTGCCTGGAATTCTTCCACAGATAGTCTCTTGGTTAGCTCAGTCTCTTTCTTCAGGTCTTTTATTCAAAATTATTATCTTTGAGATATCCACTATTTACCATCACTCCTCTCTAACCTTTCATATCTGCTTTCTCTCCTCTATCACCAGGTTTTCATCAGCTCTTACTATCTAATATATTAATAGTACATGTTTTATTTATTTGTGTTGTTGATCAGCTCCCATCTCAAATGATTTTTTGTTTCCTTTCGTTCACTTCAAGTAATAGAACCAAAGAACCTGACTCCAGAGTATTTTAGAAAAGCTTTTGAAAGAGGATAAATCAGACTTTGATTATTCTGTAACTGTTCTCCAGATTGTTGTCCTAAAGTGCAATGATTCTGTGAAAATACCTGGGAAGAAAAGAATTTCTTAAAAGTGAATGCTTCATGCAGTATCCTCCTCTTTAAGACTTAAGTGCGTATTTATATTTTAAAGACTCCTAATAGTTTGGTGAGAGACAGCAGCGTGTCACCATTAAGAACATAAGCACAGGAGCTCTACTGCCTGGTTTCTAATCCCAGTATCCCCACTGCATCATATCACTGTGGTCGTGGGCATATTATTTTATATTTTTTTGCCTAAGTTTTCCCATCTGTAAATTGGGGTTAATAGCAGTACCTACCTCAAAAGGGTGTTTTGAAAATGAAGCTAAAATCTAAAAAGTACTTACAACAATGCCTGGAACATACTGATTGATTTTTATTATTATTAGAAGAAATCTCTTTACCTCTGTTGAAACCATGCTTACTTGTTCATACAATCTTTCTTCTCTGAACTGTGTATAGACAATTAAACACTGTTTTGTGGAGCCCACTCTGAAAAACACAGGAAAATCATGAAAATAATTATTCTGATTTTTAGGGTCTCATTTGGGATTTAAGTGATTATTTGCCTATCAACTCCAAAGGAAATGACAATAACAAAATAAATATTTTGTCATAATTTTCTTCAATATCACAAATATTGATAGGGAACTATAAAATATTTTCAAGAATTCTTCTGAAATATTAATATGTTTAAATGTTAATATTTTCTTTTAACTACAGTAAACAGTTTATCTTAGGAACACAGTGTGACATCTTTTCTCTTTGGTGAATGGTTTTTGCTCTCCTTTTATTATTTTCTATCATGTCTGTTTAATGACAGAAGTTTCTGTGCCCATAAGGCTCTATGTGTTAAAAATTTCTTCTAGACTGAGCTATTGTTACATTAATACTTCTACATGGAGGCAACATAAAGAAATTATAAGTTTTTATTTTAAATTATTAAATATGAAGAGTAAAACATTATTGGACCAAAATGCCATAAATGATACTCTCAAGAAACTGTAAAGATTTTTGTGAATTTTCTTTTATAGCGCATTCTCTTATAAATAAGACTGCCATTCCTGAAAAATATAACACACCCCATATTCCTTTTGTGAATAATCCTATTCTGCCCTTTTATTTTCTGTTTAAAGATTCTTTGGCCTACCTCTTTTTCTTCTATTGCTTAACTAATACAATTGCAGTATTTAGCCAGGTGCAGTGGCTCATGCCTTTAGTCTCAGCTACTCAGAAGGCCGAAGCAGGAGAATCACTTGAGCCAATGAGTTTGAGGCTGCAGTGAGCTATGATCATGCCACTGCATGCCTGCCTGGCCAACAGAGCAGGACCCTGTTTCTAAATTACATGAATGAATAAATAATTTTTAATCACAATATTTATCCTTAAAACCATAGACCCTTCTAAATACTAATGAATATTTCCCTTTCCTTGCACCTACAAAAGAGCAATTACATTCTACATCATAAACTCACTTTGCAGATATTATTTTTAAGATTACTTTATGAAATACCAAGCCTTCTAGAAATTGGTCTCATATCATGCAAAAGTAACCTTTAACTTTCAAAGGTTCTAAAGTCTGATTCGTTATACTTAATAGTGGTAATAATACTATACCTGATATTTCTGTTTTCTGAAAAAGTCCCTTTTTTCTTGAGCCATGCACTGTATATTGAATATTTTATTTTATCCTCAGCCTTATGAGATAGATTTAACACCACCATTCTACTGATGATCAAGAAGAGGCAAAGAGGTTGTATAAGGATAGAGTGCAGATTCAAGCTTGTTTCAGTCTTTAGTTCAAAACCTATACCAACCACTACACTATCGTGCATATACAACATTTAAATAAATGTTTTTTAAAATGAATGAATAAGCAACCTAATTAACATGTATAACATTTGGAAATCATAAACATACTTCCTGGTCCTAATTGCTGATGAGTTTGGGCAATAAGTCTAGCAATAAATGACTCGGGAAGAACAAATCCCTTCCTATGAAGTCTATTCCCTCATATAATTTTTTAATTGTTAGAATTATTTAGTATCCCATAGGTTCACTAAAACACTAAAATTCTGTTTCCTTAATTATAGCAGGAGGGTCTGCATAGCTTTTCTGTAAGAATATGTACACACACTTTGGTGTGGTGTCATGGAATCTGTTTTGCTGTTTACCTGTAACACAGAGGTGGCCATTCCTCATCTGCAGTTTAACAGTATTGAGTATGAATCCTATTCAAGTAGTATGCTGGAAGTAATACTGACTAGTAGTTAATATCCCAGATTATGAAGTCAGATGTTGGAAAGTTTACTTAACCTCTGTCTACTTTAAAATCTTTAAAATGGGGATAATAATGGGACCTACCACATGGGGTTGTTGTGTGGATTAAGTGAGTAAATGCAGCAAAGGACATAAGAATTACTGGTACATAGTAAACAAAATTAATACTAGCTGTTATTTGTATTGTTAACTTTGCACTTTCTGTTACATATTTCTTCAGTAGCTCTCTATTTTAAATTACACTTATTTGTACAACTAAGCCTGCCTATATCTATTATACTTGAATACAATAGATAGACCTGTTTATTATATTAATGCATTTTTCTCTTATTGTGTAACTAGATGTATTTGTTTCTGCTAGCTGAGAGATTATTTATTTAATTCATTTATGGAGATCCTGCTGTGTGAGGTACTATGCTAGGTTCTGGGGATATTGTTATGAGCAAGACAGCTGTGTTCCAGCTGATTAAAGTAGTAGTCTCAAACATATTTTTATGCTTCACACCTCTGTCAAGAAACATTTCTGAGCATGTGTGCAAAAATGAATATTTATTTATAAGTGGTATACATGTCTCTCCACTAGCATATTATATAGATTTTACAGTAAACTCAGAAATTGAAATTTAAAAGAGACAAAATAGAAATAAAAAATCTAATATTCTCTTTCCCTTTGGATGTGTTCACCCACTTTGGAGAATTCACTGGCTTAAAATATCAAGGGGGAGACGATCAGAGAAACAAAGAGAGTATGTGAAGGAAAAGTTCTCTGTGTTAGGAGCCCAACTTCTGGAGGGCCAGAAAAGGCTTAACTAAGGAAACAATATTTGAGATAGGATCTGAAAGGAGGAGTTTGGTGTTTCCAAAGCAGAGGGATTGAGAGTATAGTGTTCTGGGAATAGTGTTTGTAGCTAAAAGCATGGTGTGTTCAAGAAACTAAGAGAATGCCAGTGTTGTTGAGGAGGCAGTGTTATAAAGAGATGAAGCAACATGATCACATCATCAACTTTCTAGTTCTAGTTGAGTAATTTTTTTCCTGTTATTGCTAAAAACAGGTCTGAAATAATACAGATTAACAAAGGACTTAAAGAAAAAGTCTTATATAGCAAATCACTGCTTAACACACTAAAAGCAATCTTATAATAACCATACTGTGATACTTTGCTACAGTAAAAAGTAGTGTATTTTGAAAGGGAAAACTAAAACAAGGCCAAATTAAAATTGAAAATGTGTCTCTTATTTTCAAGTAGTCTGAAGGACAACACCCTGGAAACAAACCAATACCACCTATACTTACACTATATTCTCTCTTACACTTAGAATGTTTAATACTTATTTAGGAACATTTTACTCAGGGTCTTTTAACAGTATAATAAAAGCAAAATCTAGATTATAATACCAGTAATTATAAAAGCAATATTAATGAAAGTAACAACAACAGCTTACATCATGGCTCAGTTCTGAGCACCTTATATGTGTTAACGAAATTTAATCCTCATAGTGACTCTATGAAGTAAATGCTATTGATATCCCATTTTAATGAACAAGAAACTCATAGATGATAGAGCCAGTCTGACTGGAAGCCACCCTCTTATGTACTATTCTATGCTTTTTCTCAAGAGCTACTCCATAAGACGGTGAAGAATGGTATAAAATTGGAGCCAGAATAACTGGCTTATGGGAAAAACTTAAGTGCTTCTCCTTTTGGATTAAAAAAAAAAAATCAAAGCTTAACTTTTTTAAGCTGAGCAGCAGGAATTTAATATTAAATGGCATATTTTCCTGGCTACACAGTGAAATCAATTATTTTGTGATACATAAGATATATATCTATTATATGGTATCTGTTACACCTAAGATGTATAGGATCTGAGAATGATGTGTATGTGTAGGATCCTGTATGTGCAGGATCTGAGAATGATACAGAAACCTACAAAAATATATTTTCTGCCTTCTGGAACCTATACCTATTCAAGTGACTATTAAATCAAGGCAGTGATAAATAACAAACAAATGGAAGAATCGTAGGGGCTATAGAAATTCAAAATTAGAAAAGATTATTATTAGTCATGTTACCAAAAAGAACATGTACATTTACACTTTATCATAAAGGAAGACTTCAGTTCAACTAAGATGTAGAAGAGATTGGGGAACTGTGTAATCCATTAAGAGGAAACTGCATGAGCAAATGTACCAAGGCAGAAATGTGGAAGACAGTCTGAAACAATTAGTAGACTGATCTAAGGAGAAAAAACTAAATACTGGAATGTAATGGGATATGCGGTTGAGAAATGTGATTATAGTGGGCCCTGATGGTTTAAGGAGTTTCAAATTTATCCCAATAAATGGGAGAGGTATTGAAAGCTTTTGGAGCAGAAAAGTGACAAAATAAAAAGGCTCTTAGAAAATAACATGTAGGAAGAGGTGAAGAAGAGAGACTTCAGTTTTAGAGGTCTTATTTAGGAAATAGTTGGAATAATCAGGACATGATGTAATAAAAAGTGGAATTGAGATGCCGTCTTGAAATTGAGCTGAAGAAATATGTTTTGAATATATTTTAAAGGAAGAATTGATAGAACATTATGTCTAATTAATCAGAGGTGCTAATATTTATATTGCCAAGAGTAAATGAGGCTTCATTCCTTGTTTTTGATAATTCCTAGTTAATTTTTTTATCCTCTTGATTTTTACATTACACCTAAATTGTAACCAAAGTTGTGAGATGTGGTACTCTAGCATTGTATTGTTTAAATTCAAAACCATCCCATGCTACTTTGTGTACATTATTAATAAGAATTTGCAGGGCATAAATGAGATCAAGTCAGATCCATCTCATTATATGGGGCTTGATCAATGGCTGGAATTGAAGAAGTTCTCTTTGCATAGCTGTTGAATTATTGCCTCTACTAACAGGTGTTGTCATGAGATGTGCATTGTAATATTGAGCCAGTAAATCTCAAATGTGTTTCATAGCACAATGGAAACTTTTGAAAGACCAATAGTTCCTTTTAAAAATGAGGCTTTTTAATACTGTGTTTAAAACTTCCTTCTCACAGCCTTCACTGCTATATGTTATGAGAATTGTCAGAAGCAGATCCTGAATACATTATAACATGTAACTTTAAAATGTCCTCAAAAGTATTACTATATTTTGATCACATTTGGATCTTGTGCTATATCCACAGAAAATATTTAAAAATATTTCATGATTGAAATTAAAACCATCTAAAATTTACATTGGAAAAACTAAAAATTTATTCAATTTTGTTTTACAGTGATCGACATGTTGGTAAAATTTATTCCAAATGTTCTTCTTTTCTGGATTATGTCAGACGATCTCTAAAGAAGCTTGGATTAGATGAGTCCAAGGTCAGTATATGATGACTCATTATTTTCAGAAAAGACAGAAGAACTTCTATTTTGTAATGAATTGAGAGAATACAAAATAGTTTCCCTTCTAATTTTCTCTCATTTGTGAAAAGGTCCAAATTATATTGAAACAAGACCTCCATCATCTTATTTCCAGTTTATCCTTCTTGTCATTGTAGAAAGTTTACTGTCATGTATCTCCAGAGTTTCCCTCTTTTAGTTTGAGTTAAAAATGTGCCAATTTACAAATCAAAATACAGTTAAAAAGCAGGACAACAGTACAAGTGAGAAATAGAAGTAAAGCAAGAGAGAATGGTTTTAATTTTGAAATGCATCTATTTACAGCTTATATAACTAAAATTAAAAATCTTAAATTCAAAAGCCTTCAAATAGGAGAATCTTGAAAAGTTGTAATATCATAGGAGGCCCAAGTTAGTAATTGATAACATATTACTGAAAGCAGAAAGGTAAACTTGTTGACTGATAGTAATAAATATTCTACCACTGAGGGGAAAAAAAACAGCTTTCAACATTCAGACGAGCTATTAACTAAAATATTAAATGAACTTGGATTACTCTGGTATTTTGAATTGAGTATAAATTGAAACGAAGAATAGAGTATGTGGTCAAAGGAATGAAATAGATTTCTTGAAAATGTTACAAGGACATAATAATGTTATATCAAAGCTAAAGGGTATTATTATTTATTATATCAATTATTCATTTAGTCCCCAGTTGCTTTATTACTCAAAGCAATTGAACTGGGACTAGTCAGTTTCCTCCCCTTTAAAATAGCTATAAGAAAGCCATAGGATTTAGGAAGGATTAAATTAGGTAATATACATAAAGCTCTTAACGCAGTGTATATAGTAAATGCTAACTATATGATACTCCTTTTAATCATCGTAATCCCTTTATATGTACTATGAGTAACAACACAATCAACATGATGCTTATAAATATTTTTATTTAGTCACTAAAATGAAGACTCTCCTAGTTTTTGCATAAATGAAGGAGAATAGACAAGGTTACACTAATTAATTTATTTCTGGGTTATTTTCTAAGTTATTTTAAAAAAATGTTTTTCATTCACCTGACTGATCTTCCTTCCAATTAGTCTTACCTAGTGCAAACCTTTAGTGCATATCTCATTTCATGTCTTGCATTTAATATCAAGAACACAAACCTAAGCATTATTGACACAAATTAAGAGCTACAGTTTTACTTAAACTTAATAAATTTAAAAATTTATTATCATTCCTTCTGGCTTTGTTTTCCCAGTTTGTCTTTAATAATAACCACAGCAAATGTTTCTTAATATATTTATTACTATATAACTAATAAGATACTAAGAATAGTTAATATTTACCAAACACTTACTCTGTGATAGATATTATGCTATGGACATCACAAACATTACCTTATTTACTTTGCACAAAAACATTTACAGTGGATAGCTTCCAGTCCAGCATATAAAAGCTTGGAAACTGCCACTCAGTCTTAGCAAGTAAAAGCTAAAAACAACAGAAAAATCCACAGATCTTATGAGAAGTGAGGTCACAGGGCAAACTGCTACCTCCCAAACTGGAAAGACAGGCAAATACAGAGATTTACAACTTACAGGAGCAGAAACCGCCACAGAAACCTGTGCCAGAGTAGGAAAAGCTGAACTGTATTTAAATTGTTGGAGGCTCAGTGTGGACAACTTTGGGAATTAAAAAATACAGAGAGAACCACTCATAAGAGACCACCCACACCTTTGTGAGTTTTACCTTAATGAGCTCAACCTGGTTTTAGAGAATAGTGGAGAAAAAAAATCCCCTCCTTCCATCAAGGGGAGGAAAAACTAAACATTTTTTAAATACGCCAGAGCATTCTACTCTTCTGAATACTTTCTTATGAATAGTTTCTCAGAAGAAACATAATCAGAACTTAACCTGCTAGTGTTTTGTCAGAGCCTAACTCACCTGAGGGAAGGAAAATACCTAGGTCCAGCCAAATCTAACTTTCCATGGGGGAGAAAGAAAATATCCAACTCCAGCCTACTCTAGCCATCCTGTGCCACCCAAGAAAGGGTAAAAATACGGAGAAGCACTGATAAAGTTTGTAGTACAGAGACACAGGCTCACTAAAAGACTGAGACATAATTATAGGACTACAAACCATTGAAAATCATTTCCCCTCCCCTCACACCTTGCCATCATATCACTAAGGGCTTATTTACAGCAGTTACTTTTACCCACTATTCTATATCTCGCTATCGAGAAAATTACAAAGCATACTAGAAGGCAAAAAACACAGATTGAAGAGACAGAGCAAGCATCAGAACCAAATTCAGATATGGCAAAAATGTTAGAATTATCAGACCAGGAATTTAAAACAATAATGAGTAATATACTAAAAGTTCTAATGGACAAGGTAGATAGCCTGCAAGAACAAACTGAAAATGTAAGGAAAGAGATTGAAATTTTTAAAAAGAGCTAAAAGGAAATGCTAAAGATCAAAAATACTGTCACAGTAGCCAGCATGGTGGCTCACACCTGTAATCCCAACACTTTGGATGGCCAAGACAGGAGAATTATTTGAGCCCAGGAGTTTGAGACTAGCCTGAGCAACATGGTAAGATTCCATCTCAGCAAAAAATTCAGAAATTAGATAGTGTGGTGATATGCACCTCTAGTCCCAGCTACTTGGGTAGCTGAGGCAGGTGGATTGCTTGAGCCCAGGAGTTTGAGGCTGCCGTGAGCTGTGCTTGTGCCACTGCACTTCAGCCTGGATGACAGAGCAAGACTCTGTCTCCAAGAAAAGAAAAACAAACAAAAATACTAGTATAGAAATGAAGAATGTTTTTGATGGGCTTATTATTAGGCTGAACACAGATGAGGAAAGAATCTGTGAACTTGAGGATCTATCAATAGAAAACTTGAAAACTAAAAAGCAAAAAGCCCATATGTTTCAAGCTTAGGAAGATCAGTTACATGCAAAATGAAATCATACCTAAAAGTAATAAACATACTGAGTCACCTTTGCTCTATTTATTCCAGAAGATCACAGTGATACTAATCTTTGGATAACTTCCTCTATCAACCTGAGAATATCAGGAATACTTCAGCCTCCTTGCCAATGGCTTTGTCTTCCTTGACTTTTTTGACAGGATCTGCTGATGGCTTCACCTTCACATCCACTTACTTTAGTTCTTAAGCCAATTATGTCCTAGCCAAGAACCTTCAGTCCCACCATCAAGTGGTGAGAACTACCTCAGTTGTTAACCCATCTTCTTATCACATATGATGTGGGGAGGGTCTCTGAACAACTGTGTCTGTAATCCACTCATCCAACCCACACTCTAAAAGTTACAGTATATGGTCTACCTTTGCTTATCTAGACCCCCCTTATATAGATTTACTGTAAAAAACAAATTGAATAAATAAATACATGGAGAAGAGACAAATGTCCTATGGAAAAGAGTTCCAAGTAATTTATATAGATATTTCCTCCTCAAGGAGATAGAGCAAAACTCCCCATTCTTTAAGTGTGGCCTGTGCATAGTGACTTTTTTCCAAGAGCGTAGTATGTGAATGGCAGAAAAAGAGGAACTTTCCAGTGAAGAACCTGACAAACAGAATCTCAGCCAAGTAATCAAGCTCAACATGAACAGTGATAATTCATGTTGCTAGTATGTACTCTTGTTATAAGGTGAGGAATATGTACTTTATTCCTATGATAGTTCTTTCAAAAGCCTATCCCCACTCTATTTATGAGAAAAATATCTGACAAATCCCAATGGAGAAACATTCTACAAAATACCTGATCAGTACTTCTCAAAACTGCCAAGGTCTGCAAATCAAGACAAGTTTGAGAAACTGTCAAAGCCAAGACGACTAATTGCAGTGTGGGTTCCCTGGATGGGATTCTAGACTGGAAAAGGACATTAAATAAAAACTAAAGAAATTTGAATATAATGTGGACTTTAGTTAATAATGTATCAATACTGGTTCACTAATTATAACAAATACACCATATTGTAGGCCGGGCGCAGTAGCTCACACCTGTAATCCCAGCACTTTGGGAGGCCAAGGCGGGCGGATCACAAGGTCAGGAGATGGAGACCATCCTGGCTAACACAGTGAAACCCCATCTCTACTAAAACTACAAAAAATTAGCCGGGCATGGTGGCAGGCGCCTGTGGTCCCAGCTACTCAGGAGGCTGAGGCAGGAGAATGGCATGAACCCGGGAGGCAGAGTTTGCAGTGAGCCAAGATCGTGCCACTGCACTCCAGCCTGGGCGACAGAGCAAGACTCCGTCTCCAAAAAAAAAAAAAAAAAAAAAAAAAAAAAAAAAAAAATATATATATATATATATATATATATACACACACCATATTGTAAAATGTTAACAGAAGAAAAGAGTATACAGTATATGGAAATTCTCTGTCCTATTTTCAAAATTTCTATAATACAAAACTGTTATAAAATATATTTCTTTTTTAGAAACAACATGAGATAATTAACGTTTACCAAACCTTTGCTTTGTGCCAGGCACTGTGCTAAAAGCTTTGTTTATATTATCTCATTGAATACTAAGGATGGCCTTATGAAATAAGTGATATTATTATTGTTTTATAGATGAGGAAATTGAGACATAAGTTAAGTGGATTTCTGTAGCCCAAAATCTAGGAAACTGGGGAAGAAGAATTCTGATCCAGGCTGTCTAACTCTAGAACTCATGCTTCTGTTTGTCGTACTTATATAACTTATTAACAGACATGGAGCACAAGAATGCTTATTTGGCATTTTTCCAAAACTAGCAATCATCAGGCAAACAATAAACCTATGAGAAAAAAATAAAGAGAAAATTCATGCTTGTCAACAGACAAAATAGATGTAATTCTAAAACAGATTAAGAAATTAAAGTTTGAAATAAAGGCAAAAAAAAAAAAAATCAAGGAATGATGAATCTTACTAAAGAGTTAAAGATTTGCTGGTATCCAGGACTTTAACTCATGAAAGTCTGGATGATGGGACAAAACTGACCAAATGTATGAAACATTTTGGGTACTAAGATGTATGCGTTCTAACGCATAGAATAGATTAGAGTTAAAATCACTGTCAACAAACTACAAGCACCTGAGCATGATTTCTTATATATTGTCTCCCACTCTAGTTTCTCTTTAGGACTGCATATCTTCCTGTAGATGACTCAGAGCCCACTAAGTAGGCCCTACTAGGGCCTTACTGCACAGCTTAATTCATGCTAGTTCCTTTTTCTAGAGACTAGGAGTTGAGCAGTATGGAGCAGTGGCATTCATAACCAGTACTTTCAGCTGCCATTCAGTGTGCACTCTCAATTTATAAGTTTGCATGTCTGTTCTTGCCTAAGGATGATCTGTACCAGGCAATGCTTCCATTCCAATGCCTTCCTTTTATCATCAGGAAGTTGAAGAGGCTCTCACTGGCTTTAACACTCAGTAATGATGTCTATGATACAAGACCATGAATATACATTCATGAGACCATGAATATACAGTGCTATAGACTGCTAGAACTTAATTCTCTTATCTAGCTATAATTTTGTATTCTTTAACAAATATTTCCCTATTCCCCACTTCACCCTACCCTTCTAAGCCTCTGGAATCCTCTGTACTATATTTTATTTCTATGAAATTAATGTTTTTTCCAGCTTCTGCATATGTGAGAACATACCATATTTAATGTTCTGATCCTGGCTTATTTCACTTATCATAATGTATATACATAAATATACATGTCTATAACATGAGACCATGAATATACTTCTGACATCTATCTTTAAGGTGTATATATACAGCTTAAATGAGATACTCTCTTCATTTTAAAATTTTCTTAAAATCTCTGTGATCTAATGAGACTAATTTTTAACCATTTAATTTAAAAAGTTTATCATGAAAGCAGTCTTCAAGCACTGAATTTTTCACTGAAAAATACAGTCGTTCTTTGCTATCCTCAGGGGATTGGTTCCAGGACTCCCATGGATATCCAAATCTGTGGATGCTCCAGTCTCTAGTGTCATAGTGTTTGTATAGAACCTATGCATATCCTCCTGTATACTTTAGATAATCTCTAGACTACATATAATACCTAATACAGTGTAAATGCTATGTAAGTAGTTGTTGTACTGTATTTTTTTTTTTATTTTTTAAATGGACACATAATAATTGTACATATTTATGATATACATAGTGATGTTGCAATATATATTATGTATAGTGATTAGACCAGGGTTATTAGCATATCCATCATCTCAAACATTTATCATTCCTTTATGTTGGGGACATTCAGGATCCTCCTTCTAGCTATTTGAAACTATATAGTATATTATTGTTAACTATAGTCATCCTGCAATGCTATAGACCACTAACTGGAACTTAATCCTCTTATCTAGCCATAATTTTATATTCTTTAACAAATCACTGTCTATAATGCACTTCCCCCTACCCTTCCAAGCCTCTGGGATCCTCTGTACTACATTTTACTTCTAGGAGATTAACTTTTTTTTTTCCAGCTTCTTCATCTGAGTGAGAATATACTATGTTTTTAACGTTCTGATCCTGGCTTATTTCACTTAACCTAATGATCTACAGTTCTACACATGTTGCCAGGAATGAAGGATTTCATTATTATTTATGGCCAAATCATATTCCATTGTTTATACATACCACATTTTCTTTGTCTCTGTTAATCTGTTGATGGACACCAAGGTTGGTTCAATATCTTGGCTATTATAGATAGTGCTAAAGTAAACATAGGGATGCAGATAGCTCTTTGATATATTGATTTCTTTTCCTTTGAGTAAATGCCAAGTAGTGGGATTGCTGGATCATATGATAGTTCCATTTATAGTTCTTTCTGGAACCTCTATCCTCTTCTCCATAGTGGCTATACTAGTTTACATTCTCACCAACAGTCTATAGGAGTTCCTTTTTCTCTGCATCCTTGCCAACATTTATTTTTTATCTTTTTTCATAATAGCCATTCTAACTGGGTGAGATGATACCTCATTGTGGTTCTGATTTGTATTTCCCTAATGATTAGTGATGTTGAGCATTTTTTTTCTATATTTTCTGGCCATTTGTATGTCTTCTTTTGAGAAATATCAGTGCAGATTATTTGCCTATTTTTTCCTTGGATGTTTGGGTTTGTTGTTGTTGTTGTTCTTGTTTTGCTGTTGAGATATTTGAGTTCCTTGTATATTCTCGATATTAATTCCCAGTTGGATGAAGAGTTTACAAATATTTTCTTCTACTCTGTAGATTGTCTTGTTCACTCTGATGATTGTTTTGTTTGCTCTGCAGAAGCTTTTTTAGTTTGATATAATCCTCTTTGCTTATTTTTGCTTTAGTTGCCGGTGCTTTTGAGGTCTTACTCAAAAATATTTTCCCAGAGCAATATCCTGAAGCATTTCCCCTATGTTTTCTCCTAGTAGTTTTGTTGTTTTGAGTTTTATATTTAGGTCTTGGATCCATTTTGAGTTGATTTTTGTATAGGATGAGAGGTGAGGTGTCTAGTTTAATTCCTCAGCATATGGATATTCAGTTTTCCCAGCAACATTTATGGAAGTGATTATTCTTTCCCCAGTGTATATTCTTGACATCTTTATCAAAAATTAGTTGACTGCAGACACATGGATTTATTTCTGGGTTCTCTGTTCTATTGCATTTGTCTGTGTTTCTGTTTTTATGCCAGTATCATGTTGTTTTGGTTACTACAGCTTTGTAGAATATTTTGAAGTCTAGTAGTATGATGCTTCCAGCTTTGTTCTTTTGGTTCAAGATTGCTTTGGCTATTCTGGATCTTTTGTAACTCCATACAAATTTTAAGATTTTTTTTTCTAATTCTGTGTAGAACGTCATTGGTATTTTGATAGGGATTGCATTGAACCTGTACATTGCTTTGGGTAGTATGGTCATTTTAATATTATTAATGCTTTGGATCCATGAGCATGGGATGTTTCTTCATTTGTTTCTATCCACTTCAGTTTCTTCAGTGTTTTGTAGTTTTTCTTGTAGAGGTCTTTTACCTCCTTGGTTAAATTTATTCGTATATATTTTATATCCTTTATAGCTATTGTAAATGGAATTGACTTCTTGATTTTTTAATCTAGTTCACTTTGTATAGAAATGCAATAATTTTTGTATGTTGATTTTATGTTCTGCAATTTTACTAAATATGTTTATTAGTTCTAAGACTTTTTTTGGTAGAATCTTTAGGTTTTTCTATATGTAAGATCATGTCATCTGGAAAGAGGGATAATTTTACCTTCTCCTTTCCAATTTGGATGTCCTTTATTTCTTTCTCTTGCCTAATTGTTCTGATTAGAACTTCCTGTACTGTGTTGCATGAGAGTGGTAAGACTGGGCATCTTTGTCTTGCTAAAGTTCTTAGAGGAAAAGCTTTCAGTTTTACCCCTTTCAGTATGATGTTAGCTATGGAATTGTCATATATGGCCTTTATTATGTTGAGGTATGTTTCTTCCATGTCTAGGTTGTTGAAAGTTTTTATCATGAAGGGATGTTGAATTTTATCAAATGCTTTTTCTACATCTATTGAGATAATATTATAGTTTTTATCCTTCATTCTGTTGATGTGATGTCTCATTTATTGCTTTGTGTATGTTGAAGCAGCCATGCATTCCTGAGATATAGCTCACTTTCATAGTGTGTTATCTTTGATATTCTGTTGGATTCAGTTTGCTAGTATTTTGTTGATAATTTTTGTGTGTAATGTTTGTCAGAAGTATTGGCCTGTAGTTTTATGTTTTTGTTGTTGTGTCCTTATCTGCTTTTGGTTTCAGCGTTATGCTGACCTCGTATAATGAGTTAGTAAGAATTCCCTACACTTTAATTTTTTGCAATAGTTTCAAATGAATTGGTATTCATTCTTTTTTAAACTTTAGTAGAACTCATCTATGAAGCCATCGGTCCTGGAACTTCCTTTGTTGGAAGACTTTTAATCACTGATTCAAACTTGTTACTTGTTATTGGTCTATTCAGGTTTTCTATTTCTTCCTGGTTCAATCCTGGTAGGTTGTATGTGTCTAAGAACTTGTCTATTTGCACTGCATTTTCTAATTTTTTGGTGTATAGCTGTTCATAGTAGCTTCTAATGAGTCTTTATATTCTGTGGTATCTGTTGTGATGTCTATATTTTTGTTTTGGATCTTCTTTATTTGATTTCTTCTTGCCTGTTTTTTTTTTACTTTGTTTCACTAAATGTAGATTTTGTTTATCTTTTCAAAAAAACAATTTTTTGTTTTGTTCTCTTTTTAATTCTCAGTTGCATTTATTTCTGCTCTGATCTTAATTTTTTTCCTTCTACTAATTTCGGATTTGGCTTGTTCTTGCCTTTCTAATTACTTGAGATGTATCATTAGGTTCTTTATTTGAAATCTTTCTAGATTTTTGATGTAGTTAGTTATTGCTGTAAACTTACCCCTTAATACTGCTTTTGGTGTCTTCAGTAGGTTTTGGTATGTTATGTTTCTGTTTTCCATTGTTTCAAGGAATTTTTTAACTTCATTCTTAGTTTTTTTTTTTTCTTTTTTTCACCCATTGGTCATTCAGGAGCATGTTTTTAAATTTCCATGTATAGGTTTGAATTTTCCTCTTGTTATTGATGTTTAGTTGTATTCCATTGTGGTCAGATAAGATATTTGGTATGATTTTGATTTTTTAAAATTTTTGAGACTTTTTTGTGTCCTAAGGTATGGTTAATCCTGGTGAATATTCCATGTACTGATGAAAAGAATGTGTATTCTGCAGCTGCTGGGTGAAATGTTTTATAAATGTCTGTTCTGTTAGTTTGATCTAATGTGCAGTTTAAATCTAATGTGTTTTTTCTGTTGATTATCTGTCTAGATGATCTGTCCAATGCGGAGAGTGAGGTGAAGTCCCCAACTATTACTGGATTGAGGTCCATCTGTCTCTTTAGATCTAATAATATTTGCATTATATATCTAGGTACACCAGTATAAGGTGCATCTGTATTTAAAATTGTCATATTCTTTTGCTAAAGTATTCCCTTTATTATTATGTAGTTTCTCTCTTTATAGCTATTGGCTTGAATTCTATTTTGCCCAATCTACTCCTGCTCAATTTTTCCGTTAGCATAGAATACCTTTTATTTTATTTTATTTTATTTTATTTTATTTTATTTTATTTTATTTTATTTTATTTTGAGATGGAGTCTCAAAGTCTGGAGAGCCATGGCATGATCTTGGCTCCCAAAGTGCTGAGATAACAGGCGTGGGCTACCACATCTGGCCAGAATATCTTTTTGTAATCCCATCACTTTAAGCCTATGAGTGTGTTTTCAGGTGAGGTAAGTTTCCTAGAGGCAGCATATAGTTGGGTCTTTAAAAAAAAAAAAATCCATTCTGCCAGTTCATATGTTTAAAGTGGAGAATGTAGTCCATTTACATTCAGGGTTATTATTGACAGGTGAATACTTACTTCTGGCATTTTAAAAATTGTTTTCTGGTTGTTTTTTAAATCTTTTTTTGTCTTGCTTACCTCTTATTTATTTTTATGATTGGGTGGTTTTCTGCAATGATAAAGTTTGATTCCTTTCTCTTTTGTGTATCACCCTTACCAGTGAGTTTTATAGTTTTCATGCTTTGATAATGGTGATTGTTATTTTTTCACTTCCAGATGTAAGACTCATTTGAGTACTTTTAAAGGCCAGTCTAAGGGCGATGAATTCTCTTAGTTTTTACTTATCTGTGATCTGTGAAATATTTTCTTTCATCTTCATTTCTGAAAGACGGCTTTTCTGGGTATCATTATCTTGGCTGGCAGTTTTTTTGTTTTATATTTCAATGTTTTGAATATATCATGCCATTCTTTCCTGTCCTATAAGCTTTCTGCTGAAAAAATCCACTGTTCGTCTAATTGAAATTCCCTTATATGTGGCTTGATGCTTTTCTCTTGATGATTTTAGAATTCTTTATTTGTTCTTGACTTACAGTAGTTTGACTTTAATATGCCTTGGATAGAACCTGTTTGGGTTTAATCTATTTGGGGTCTTTGAGCTTCCTGGACATGGATGTTCATTTTTCTTCCAAGACTTGGGAAGTTTTCAACTATTATTTAATTAAGTATGTTTTCTATACCTTTTTCCTTCTCTTTTCCTTCTGGAATACCCATAATGCAAATATTTGCTTGGTGGTCTTAAGGGTGTCCCAGAAAGCCTATAGGCTTTTTTTTTTTTTTTCGTTTTTATAAATTTGTTTTTGTCTGTCTGTATTATTTCAGAAGACCTGTCTTCTGGTTCAGAAATTTTTTCTTCTCGAAGTCCTTTCCTACACCAGCATTCTCAAAGTCTGTATGATTTTTCTAACCTAGTGTGTCAACTAAAATTAAGATCTTTGCTAAATTTTTAAAAATAACCCAGCAAAAAACAAGTACTGTTCCAGTCCACTAATAATCTCCCTATAATCTCTTTAAATTTGTAAGTTGGTCAAATCTACCAAAAAGATTGGCCAACTGGAAAAATTTGATTTTCAAATATACTTCTAAGTATTCTTATGAAAAAGATGTAACAAGGAGATAAAGAATGGAATTCTGGGAGAAAGTTGTCTTTATTTACAAAGACCTTTGGAGGAAGGGTCAGCTAAGGACAAGGAGGCATGAGGAGGCACTCTAAAGAAGAAGCTGGAAAACTGCCTCCTAAATAACTCACCCCATAATGCATCCTCAAGGGATCATCTTAAGCCTCATCCTACTTGTGGCAGATACTGTAGTTTTTTTAGGTACAAGTGAGTAGAGCAATAGGTTAGCCTGTCATGCTACCTTGCATCTGTGATGGAGAGGTGTCATCTATGTGCTGGGGCTGAAGGATGTGCCCTATATTTGGATCCTCAGATGAAATTGTCTGGATTAGTAGATCCCATGTCACCTTTTAGAAGCAAATGTGTTAACGGGAATTACGTACCTTTTGAAAGGGAATGCCTTCTTAACTATAGAAAATGCAACCGAAACTGACAGTGGCTTGTATTGTTGCTATGTTGTGCACAGGGGGTGGTTCAGTGACATGAAAATCACCCTGTCATTGGAGATTAAACCAGCCAGGAACACGAGTATTCCCATGTCATCTGGAGTCTCTAACCTCTGCTTCTCCAATGCCATCACCCCTGCAGAGCCATGAACCAGCAGTTACTTCACCTTCTCCAACTCAGCCAATAGAAACCTAGATTACAACAACAGAAACCCAGATTACAACATTACAACATTACAAACGAGGACAAAACCCACCAACCCCATTGTACTCTTACACAACACATGGGAATGGCACCATGACACAATCTTCAAATTGCCTTTGACATAACAATCAAACTCATGTCCCCAGCACAAAATCCACAGATCGCCACCATCACTAAGGGGATGTCTATGGAAATCTGTATTTCTGCCTGGTGTTTCTCACTTTTTTGGGTGTCAACATTAACATAAAGTATTTCTACATCATCTGCAAGATGCTGCAACTGCATGTGGTTCTGTTGAGAGACCTTCTGTATTAGTCTGTTCTCACACTGCTATAAAGAACTGCCCGAGACTGGGTAATTTATAAAGGAAAGAGGTTTAATTGACTCACAGTTCCTTAGGGCTGGGGAGTCTTCAGGAAAATTACGATCCATTGCAGAAGGGGAAACAAACACATCCTTCTTCACACCCCAATAGGAAGGAGAAGAATGAGAGGTGAGCAAAGAGGTGAGCCCTTTATAAAACCATCAGATCTCATGAGAACTTACTATCATGAAAATAGCATGGGGGAAACTGCCCCCATGATTCAATTACCTCCCACCAGGTCCCTCCCAGGACACGTGGGGATTATGGGGACTGCAATTCAAGATGAGATTTGGGTGGGGACACAGCCAAACCATATCACCTTCTAATTGGAGCTTTGCAGAGTGCAGGTGAAAGACAAGTGCAAGCAGAAGATGATATCTATATTATTGAGGTTAATCTTTATGTCATGGATTAAAATGGTGCACTTTGAGGTTTTATGCCCATCACTGTAGAAGACAGTGACCAGATACTACCATGTCAGACATACTTTAAACTCCAGGATTATTTTTCTATGTCACTTTCATCTAACATTTCAAGATGTCAATGGTATTGGGTAGAGTGAGTCTCTAGCTCAAAACTCTGTGTAGTCAGCCTCATTGTTAATATAGTTCTCATTTTTTATGCTAAAACTGACTCAATCCTTCTGATCATTGCAGAGTTCCCTCTCCAACATGAACACTTTAGAATTGTATGTTCTCTT
The DNA here is from genome assembly GCF_028858775.2 of Pan troglodytes. Classification (NCBI taxonomy): domain Eukaryota; kingdom Metazoa; phylum Chordata; class Mammalia; order Primates; family Hominidae; genus Pan; species Pan troglodytes. The sequence continues at coordinate 89,269,993 of NC_072408.2, forward strand.
TAGACTCCACAAATCTTGTGTCCATCAAAGAGACTAATCACTGACAATGTAGGAAATGACTTCTATCTTGGCCACCAAAGATGCTGAGAAGACAGAAATAGGACTTAAAAATCAAATCTGATTTGAGACTTTATTTGAAAGAAATTCATGATTATTTCTTATTTCTATATTATAACTCCAAATGTTACATTTCTTAGGTTCCTCCAAGGGTTCCCAATGAACCCAGGTTTTTATTTCATCCATGGAAATAAAATAGGAGTTAGTCTCATTTGACTGTAACAGGTGTATTTGCTTTCTCATGGCTCTGGAAATATGATGCATTCAGTACTTGATCCCTGGATCAGGGTAGCTATTTTACCAGTCAAAAGAAGTGAGTATGGACCAAGTAGAAACTAGGTGGAGAAAATCATTTGCCATGTGATTAAACACTTTTATGCTGTTTCTACTATGTTTGTGCCACAATACTAGGCACTACAGTAAACAACCAGCAGGCTCTCTCAACTAATTTTTACAGGGCAGAAATGAAGAAGACAGGGCAGAAATGAAAGGGAAAAGAGGAAAGAATAGGAAAAAAAAAGGCTTTCTGCCTTAGAAAAGTTACATTGCAAGTATTATAGTGTTTGAAACTGTCACTAGTTTCAACCCAAATTCTAAACTTGTAAATGCCTTCAAACCACTTATATATTTAAAATTGTTTCAGAAAGTTGAAGGGTCTTTTTCATATCTAATGAATTATGGTGTTATTTTTCACAATTCAATTGTGAGGCTTATTGTAAAGATACCTTCAGTTACCAGTATAATTGTTGAGAAATATAGATTTGCGAGGGCTAGGTTTGTCAGAAGAGAAACATTTCTACATGAACAGTTAAAGCTGGGCATTAATTTCTATTTCAATTTGAGTAAACCCTGAATAATTCATGCTTGGGGTTTAGAGGTGCTCCCATCATAATGGTCTAGGAGGACAAGATGCTTGCTTTCAAAGTGAACATTTTCAACACTGTTCTGCAGAGGTCTAAGAAACTAATAGATCCTTTGAATGAAGGTCCTATGGGAAAATAAAATTGTGACTCATGGTATTTCACATTTCCTAAATGAGACCAGCCTGATCTGGCCTAAATATTTTTTTCATACTACAGTGTTTTCTTAAATTGATGCAACATGCATAAACCTGGGAATTTGAAATTAAAGCTCAGATTTGTAGCTTCTCTGAAAAGACTTGGCTAGATTAGACTGCATTCCTGTGTGGTCAGGGCCCCACTAGATGGGGCCACATTCTCTAGCCCTGCCTCCTCATTTTTGTTACCTGCCTGGTGCCTACAGGGCTTTCAGTTTATGGCACCTGCCCTATTCTCTATACCTTTCCTGGATATTTATTATGCATGGTAAAGCCTCTGGGAATATGGTTGGCTTTGTTTAACACAGCATTGCCCAAATTTGTTTGAACACATGAGCACAGTGACTAGTAGCATTCTGTGAAACAGAATATATAGAGACTTAGGGTACTAAACAGGATTAAGAATAGGGTGAGAGTTCTAATCCTAACTCTTAGCAGTAATATTAGGGCACATTGTTCTTTATGTCTAAATCTTTTTCATCTATTAGATATAATCATTTCCATACCAACTATGTCATATGATGGTAACTCCAATAAAATGTTACTTGTGAAAACCATTATAGATTCTGAAGCAGTTTGGAGAACTTATTTAAAAATACTATAGAAATGCAAAGTGTTTTCTCAGTAGATTTCATAATAATAGCAGATCTAGCATTAGTTCTCAGTAAATAATTTCAATGGTGTTATATTCATAAGTCTCTTGGGTATCTTTTTAATAGTTTATTTTTGAAAAAGTTGATGAGAAATTTTCCTGCCCTCTTACACTGTAAAAAATTGTCAATAACTGAGAGAGAGAATAGATAAGAGGGAGAAAGGGATAGAATTTACTTAATATGAATTTTTTCTATAAATATATTAATCTTATAGATTGCATTGAGTTTTGTTTTTTGTTTTTGATTCTTTGAGACGCAGTTGAGATTCCATTACCTACAATCTGTCTTGGGACATTGGGACATTGATGTAATTAAGACTGTATATTTAAACTTAAGAAGTTTTTCACATCTTTAAGAAGTAGCAGAGCCAATTGTTCACTTATGTCTATAAAGATGAAATAATTTTGTGAGTACATAAAAGTGTGAGAAACTCTTAGTGGTTGTCTAGGTTCATTTGTATGTGCACTCATCAATAACATTTTTTTGGTTTTTTCGTTTTGAAAAAAAATTCTTGGGCCTGGCGCAGTGGCTCATGCCTGTAATCCCAGCACTTTGGGAGGCCAAGGCAGGCAGATCACGAGGTCAGGAGATCGAGCCCATCCTGGCTAACACGGTGAAACCCCATCTCTACTAAAAATACAAAAAATTAGCCAGGCGTGGTGGCGGGTGCCTGTAGTCCCAGCTACTTGGGAGGCTGAGGAAGGAGAATGGCTTGAACCTGGGAGGCGGAGTTTGCAGTGAGCCGAGATCCTGCCACTGCACTCCAGCCTGGGCAATAGAGTGAGACTCCGTCTCGAAAAAAAATTATTCTGCTTGGTCTATTCTGTTATTGAAGCTCTCAATTGTATTTTTTATTTCATTCCTTGAATTCTTCAGCTGTAGGATTTCAATTTGGTTCTTTTTTGTATCTATCTCTTTAATTTCTCATTCTGGATTTCATTGACTTATCTATTTGTACTGAGTTTTCTTAAGATTATTATTTTTGAATTATTTTCTCTGGCATTTTGTGTCTTTCCTTATAGTTTGGTTCCACTACTAGAGGATTACTGTGTTCCTTCGGAGGTATCATGTTTCCTTGCTTTTTCATGTTTGATGTGTCCCTACATTGGTTTCTATGCACTCAGTGGAAAAGTCACATCATCCAATTTTATGGAGTAGGTTTCGTAAGTAAAGGCTTACTCATATGAATGAGTTTTGGGATATTAGTTGGGTGGGGTACATTTGCTGTGGTCCTAGGTGGATGCAGTAGTGTAGTGTCCACATAGATTCTTCAGATGCAGTCCATGCTAGTGGCATTTGTGAGTGTCTCAGTGGCCTAGGCTGAGAGAGTTGTGGATAGTGGTGGGGCAGCTTTGCTAGGGGTGGCCTCACTGTGCTGTTTCTCAGGTTGAGGGTGCATGCCTGCATATCATGGGTCAGCCAGCTTGGAGCTGGCATTGGGGTTATGGGGAGTTACTCTGGCTGGGAGTACATATACACAGTTGCTTAGCCAGCCTGGGGTGTGGCTGCCAAGAGCTGCCCACAGGGATGTTTCTCAAGGCTTGGAACAGGAGCGCAAGGCTCTTCAGCTGACCTAGGGCATGTCGGCCAGGCCTCTCCAGGGGAGGGCTGCTTCTCAAGCCTGGGATGTAGGCACACAGCTACTTGGCTGGCTTGGAGGCTTGTATACTGGGGATGGTCCCCAGAGCTATTTCTCAGGCCTGTGTCATAGGCCCACAGCTGCTCAGTCAGCCTGGGTGATCGCCCTCCAGGGGCAGCCTGTAGGGCTGTTTTTCTCAAACCCTGATTGAGTGCATTGGGCCTTTGGGTAGCTCAGCGGGTGCAGCACCACAGGGCTGTTTGTACATCGTTGGTTGTGGGTGTATACTTCACCTGGCCTCAGAGCATGTCAGTTGTTTGGAGGCTTCATGGCCTCTCGCCCTCAGGAGAGGGCACGCAGCAATTTTGCCAGTTCAAGGGTAGGTTTACACTAGACAGGACTGCCAGACTGCTTTTGTGTCTGGAAGTGTGTTGGTTTCTCTGCTGTGTAGGACCAGAGTGACAGCCAATCCTGGACCCAGGCCCCATGCAGCTTAGGTTGTGGCAGTCAGCCACCCATATGGGCTTGGTGGAATGAAGATAGAACCCCAGTGGTGTAGAGGTAGTGTTACTGACTTTCAGAGCAGGGTGCACTCCTGATGTTACTCTGGTCTTAAGATGGCTCTGTGCTGTAGAAGCTTGGCATACAAGGCTAGGTGGGAGTGGGGAGTGCGCGCATTGTTCTCCTAATCTGGGACAATGCAGCTGTGAGGGTTCCTGGAAGCTCTCCAAACTGGGCTCACCATTTATGAGGACTATGACATTCTCTTGTAGAAAGGATGGTAAGTGTTTGTGGTAGCAATGGGGGCTGGTAGCGTTCTTCTGCTTACTTTTTCCCTGTAACAGGAAGTTTCTGCTGCTTTGGGGCAGATCTCATCCAATCAGAGAAGATGGAGTTACAGAGGCTAGGTGTCTCCAAGCTGCCCACCTGGACTTCTAATCACCACAGGTGCATCTGCACTTCCCTGCTGCACTCCAGTGCTCTCTGTTCAACACTCCAATCAAATCTCATCTGTATATTCATTGCCTTGTCTCTTTCTTGTATGGGGGAACTGGCATCAGGCATCTGTAGTCAGTCATCTTGCTAATGTCACTTTGCGTTGTTATTTTTTTTTTCCAGGTGTTTCTGATCTGCAGATGATTAAGTCTGTGGGTACAGAACCTGCAGTTAGAGAAGGCCAGCTGTATACTTCTTATGCGCTTGTAAGAACAAGGACATTTTTAGTTTGATTTGGTTTGGTTTTTTTTACACACAGGTTTGCATATGGTTTCACTGTTTGGAGTTCTCCCTTGGCTTTTTTGCATCAAACATACTTACAATGCATAGTCTATGATATCCAGTTTTGGATCTCTTAAAACAACAAACTTTTTTTTTAATTTTACAGTAAAAAGGTGTTCTCACCTTTTCTTTCCAGAATATACTCAAAAGCAACAAACAGAATGAGAAAGAGAAACAAAACTCTCTTTGACAATATCAGAAGGAATTTGAAATCTTAAACTATGTATATTACAAAGTATAATGAAGGTAAAAGAGGGATGCAGAAAGATGCCAAGAGGAAATGCCCACGGTTACAGATCTCAGACAAAATCAACAGAACATAGTTCTCTAAAGTGTCATATCCTGAGGAACAAAATCAACAGTCTCTAGTTTGAAACAAATACAACTGGTGACCAGCATGGTGCTTCCCAATTTGGCACAACAGAAAAAAAGAAAATGGAGCACCCAAGAAATCATATTGAAGAAATACGTTTTCAGGGAGCAAGATAGGAAAGATTATGAGTTCTGAGTTATCTTACAACTGCTGATCTTCAGATGGTAAAGGAGAGAACTAAAGGCTGTAATTCAACACACGCAATTTTGTGAGTTGAGAGTTTCTGCTGCCTTGAAGTTCAGGCCTGGATTTAGTCCAATATATTCTTCTACAAAAGTTTGCTCCAGCAGGGACTCATTTGATTCAAAAAATGGCAAACTTTTAAAAAGGATGGGGAGTGTGTAATCTGCATGGGTTCTGTACAAAGTGGGAGAGTTTTTCTGGAAGGCTTCACAAGAAATTGAATGAGACAGAGCCTTACTTTCCACTACCCTTTATAGTTTTTTAAATTCAGAAGAAATTTAGTGCTATTGTGAAAAAAAAAAGGACTTTGAAAAAATAATAAATTTATTTAAACATTTGCAGATAAATCTGAGTACAAGTCTTTTCAAATTTTTACTCATTTTATCCAGCCTTTCATTTGTTCTGACCACATTTAATTGACAGCAATTTCTTTTGGTGACTCTGCTTTATCAGGCTTTTCTGTCCAGGGGAGGGCTGCTTTTTTGCAAAAATTATAGAATCAATTTTTCCTGTTGCTTTCATATTTCATTTGTTATGTAATACTTATTTATATGATAGGTTGAGTATTCCTTATCTGAAATGCTTGGGACAGAAGTGTTTCAGATTTCAGATTTTTTTTGAAATATTTACCTTATATACTTACCATTTGAGCATCCCTAATCTGAAAAATCCAAAATCTGAAATTCTCCAATGAGCATTTCCTTTGAATGTCATGTTGGCACTCAAAAAGTTTCAGATTTTGGAGCATTTCAGATTTTGGATTAGGGATACTCAACCTGTATATTATGACAATAATGTAACTGGCATAGCAAGTTTAGAAATAAATACAATTGACTCAGTAACAAAGCTCATCTAGCAGGAGCAAAAGCACAATTGAACTAGAGAGTGGCCTGCTAAATACAAGAGTTCAACATACTATAGGTATTTGTTTTAGAAAAAAAAGAAAAAGAAATAAAAGTAATTCTCTCTGATGGATTTGTGAAGTGCATGTTAGAAGAAACTACCTTAAGTATGAACATATGCCATTGTGTTCCTCTTGCCTTTGAATTTTGCTCAAAGATGTCTTGTTTTAGATACAGTGTTGTAAAGTTTAATTTTAGTCAAAAAATGTTTGAGCTCCTCCTGTGTGCCCAAAGCATAATAACAAATGAAAGTAAATATTTCCTTATTAGTTGTTGAAATTAAACAATATTAATGGGATGTTACTGGTGGTTTTATTTATGATGTGCTGCATAACCTATATCAGTGTAAAAATTTTAAGTAATTTAGAGTTATCTTGACTTGCTTCATGAATATCCTTAGAGCGAGTTCTTCAGACACCTAAGGTTGTATTAAATTGATGTCATGTTTATTTTACTTTAGGATATGTTTGACAAGGAAAAATATTTTTAAACTATCGTTAAATTTATTGTTGTTTTTTATCTTGAAGCTGCCAGAAAAAATTATAATGAACTACTACGAGAAGTATAAGCCTCGAATGAATGAGCTGGAAGCTTTTAATATGGTAAATCTCAGAGTTAAGCATATTAAATTGGATATGTTGCTAGACTTGAATAGGGTCCTATTAAATTTTATTATGGGCTAAGCAATCTATGTTGTTTTTCTCTTACTGTAGAAAAACTGTTTTGGATCATTTCCTATTTCAGGACTATATTAGGTGTCAGTAATGTAATAAAGAGAACACATGGTAGATTTCTCTTAAAAAAGTATTATAAATGCACAAAAAGTTTCAGAGTCCTTTGAACACATATTGGTCCCAATGCAGTTATTTCACAAGCATTCCTTTTAATGAATTTCATTCTTAGTACCCCTTTAAAAGCTTTCTATCACATATGATTGCTTGTTGGAGTCTACCTCACAGTCACTTAAAGGACATTCTTTTCCTATTATTAAAGAAAACCTTTTGATCTCTGAAATATTCATTTTCTGAAGATGTACATGGATTTTGGAGATTCAGCCTATATAAACTTCTGTAGATACATTTATTTAAACATAAGTTTAAGGAAATAAGCTAGTCTTTTTTTTTTAAGTACCACCAACCTACCTATCTAATTTTTTTATTTTAGTTGAAAGTTGTTCTGGCTCCCTGCATAGAGACTTTGATTCTTCTGGATCGACTTTGTTACCTGAAAGAGCAGGTAAATTATGTTATTTTAAAATACACAACAAATATCTTATTAAATACAGTAATATAGAGCCACTTATATCTAGGATAAGAGTCTTTCACATAAAACTAGTAAGAAAATTTTTCTCATTATATTTTCATAGTTTAAATGTTCATTCCATCCCTTTTTAAACATATAAACATATGTACAACAGATGTTTTCAGCAAAGCTGCTATAATAAAGTTTACATTCTTTTAATTGTATGGTAATTACTATACATAGGCAGTGAACATAAACTGCTATATATGAAATATTGTATAGCTGAAATTTATAAAGGCTAGACATAAAAGATATTGTGTAAGCATTTCATTTTGTAAGAATTTGTCTTTTAATTCACTTTTGGAGTGTTGACCATATGGATTCTGCAGAATAGAAACTTCTTTCTGATCAAGGAAGATTCCTTCTGTTTTTTTCACAATCTTACTTATCTATGTTAAATGACAAAAATACTGTCTTTTGGGTTGTCTTTAAGGAAAATATTTTCTGCAGATTCTATTATGAGCTATGGTCAAAATAAAGTTTGGTGAACTGTTTAAATTAAACCCATTCATGGACTCACCAAATGTTTCCGCTATAAACTCTTTAACAGTTTTATTTTGTCATATGGGGAGCTTTACTTTCTTATTTTCCTAATTGGAACAAATGCTAATTGAAACAAATGGATATTTAAAAATGTTTGCTTTGTTCTAATTTGTATTTTTATGGAGAAAGGCAATTTTTAAATATGTAAATAATGATGTACTTTCCTAAGCTGCCAGCTAACTTCAAGTCACTGGAAAGCTTTGGTTCCTAAGTTAGTGGGTGATAAAATCAGTACCTATTTTACTAGATTCTCACATCCCTTTTCAAAACAATCTCCATTGACCTATGTACAAGAGGTAAGCAAAACAATGTGCACAAAGATTAATAGGTTGTAATGAAATGATAGAAATTATAGAAATGTTATTTTTAATATTTCAATTAATATCTTATAAAGTAATGCACATTTATGTTAGAAAATTTAAAATACAGGATATATAATAAAGAAAATTAAGAGTAGTCATAATCCTACCTTTTATTTAATAGCTTCAACTATTAGATTTTTAGTATATTTAAGGAATCTCTCAAATATATATGGTTATAACATATATATATAGTGCATATTATTTGTACTTTAATACTAGAATAAAATTATAAATGCAGTTTTACATCTAATTTGTTTTATTTTATTCAGAATTTCCCACCATATTAAATGTACTATAGAAAGTGAACATTTCATCATAAAATAATTTATTTAACTAATACTCATTTGTGATTGGCCACTTCCAGTTTTTCACAACCATAGCAAAGAATAAACTTGTAATTCACTCTCTATGTACATCCTTGTTTCCTCAGCATAAATTTTTTTGAAGGTGTAATTGTGAATGTTAATTTTGTTTAACAAAGCATAAGAATTTTCTGTGAAACAGCTTTATTTTTATGTATTTTTTATATTACAATATATAATCCAACTCGTGTCTAATTTTTTTCTTCAACAAATGGTTGTATATCTAAATCACTTATTAATTTGCAGGAAGATATTGCATGGTCTGCTCTTGTGAAGTTGTTTGATCCCGTGAAATCTCCCAGATGTTACGCTGTTATTGCTCTGAAGAAGCAGCAGTGATTTCCAATGAAGCAAATTATTAGATGTATTTCTCTATGAGACCTGTTGCTGAGATTGCTTTTCTAAACATATATGTCCTGTTATACAAAAATTTTTAAATGACTGTTATATATTTTAAATAATAAAATAATGGCTAACAACAGAAGGTTATAATCCATTTTTCCATTGTCAAAGCATACATTAATAAAAGAAGAACCTGTCATAATAATATAAAACAGTTGACCTACATTCCTGAGTTAGTACATCAGTAGAACATTGTAATCTACGTCTTAATTCCTGTTCAATATTTAAGACCTCTTACATTTGCTACAAATCACATTTTGATGTATTGAATTAAACATAGATAAGAGGTAAAGGTAGCTGGTGCGGAAGATCATTTGCAATTTCTTCCACATTTTAGAAGGGTTTTTCTGTTTTTACCAGGAGGGAAAAAATCTGCACTTAAAGGGAAGAAATACCCAGGAACCAGGTCAGAAATTTAAAAGTGCCTCATTTAAAGCACATTTTACACTGGGTTTTAATCTAAGTACATGGGATATTCCCTTAAAGAAAGTTGTATCTTATAAGTAAGATATTCTCTTTAGGGATTCTTGAGGCAATTTATCTTACTAAAATAAAGTGATGGGTTGGCACTTAATGTAATTACTTTATGCTCTGTAAAAAGCCAATCTGAGTAAACCAAGAGTCAATGGAATGAGGCCAACACTCTGCCCATTGTGAAACAAGTTCCTTTCATTAGCAGAAAACTTGAGGATTCTAATGCATACCAAAGAGATGAAGAACTGGGATAAAGCTTCCTTGATCCTCAACTAGAGAGATTTTATAAAATTTTCCAAAGCAAAAAAAGGAACTGCTTTTTTAAATGTTGGCATCTATCCACGATTAAGAAGAATAATTATATTTATTTGTATTGTAATATAAATATTGAGTTTACAGCCTCAGGTGATCAGGTTCTTTGTACAGAGAGTACAAAGAACCTGGATAATCAGGTTCTTTGTAGAGATAGTACAATGCTTAGAAAATAAGCCATTTTTAAGCTTTTTTTTTCTGCAAAATTTCAAACATCTAGAAGTGGAGAGTAGAGTATAAGGAATCCCCATGTACTCATCACAAAGTGATTATCAACATTTTACCAATTTTGTTTCGTCTATACACACATAAACATGATCATGCACACCCCACCCACACATACCCTAGCTGGAGAATTTTAAAGCAAATTCCAGGAGTTCATTATTTCTAACAGTTATGGGGTTTTGTTTTGTTTTTTCAAAATAACATCTATAATTGTCCCCATTCATATATCTGCAATTGGCTGAAAAATTCTTTATATCAGTTTCTTCAATTCAGAATCTAAACAAATTTAACACATTTGCATTTGCTTGATGTGTCTCTTAGGTTGTTTTAAATATATGATGGTTTCCCCTCCAGCTTTAAAATTTCATATCATTTTTATTTATTTAAGAAACCAGGTAATTTATCCTATAAAATACAGATAGATTCTGTAGGATAAATTTCTAGATTTACCTGATTATACCCTCAGAGAGCCATTTAATACACCCATCCCAAGTATTTCCTAAAAGCTGTTAGATCTAGAAATTTATGAGAGTTAAGTTATTATTATGTGTTTGTTTATTTTTGTCTTTTGGCAAAAATACTTCATCATTAGTGTTACGTACTTTCTATTGCATCACATCAGGAGACACATCTTGTTTGGCTGTTCCATATTTAGTGATACTAAGATTGATCAGCAGCTTCAGTTGTTTTATTTATTCAATATAAAGTTTTCCCATTAACCTTCATCTAAATGGTTCTAGCAGCCAATGGCAATGATGGAAAACAGGAAGAAAGAAAAGAACCAGACTGTGAGTTCATTTGTCATATTCATACTGACCGCCTAAGAATCGCCCTCAGTTTCAATTTGTCCATTGCATTCTTCTAAATGTAGCCTTCTTGTTTCAGCATGCTGTGATTTCCTCATATTGTTGACTATAAGAGTAACTATTTCAGGAGCAGAAAACCTTTTCAGCCAACTTTTTTCTTTTATAATTTTCTATGTAAAAATTTAAAATCCTTTCCTGGTACCCAAATATTTTTATAAGATTTATTTCTCATTATAATAAAGAAAAATACTTTATATGTGTAAAACACCTTTTAGTATAGAGAAGGAAATTACAACAGGCCGGGCACGATGCCTCATGCCTGTAATCCCAGCACTTTGGGAGGCCAAGGCGGGCAGATCACCTGAGGTCAGGATTTCCAGACCAGCCTAGCCAACATGGTGAAACCCCGTCTCTACTAAAAATACAAAAATACAGGCGTGCTGGCACATGCCTGTAATCCCAGGTACTCGGGAGTCTGAGGCAGGAGAATCACTTGAACCGAGGAGGCGAAGGTTGCAGTGAGCCGAGATCGCGTCATTGCACTCCAGCCTGGGCGACAAGCGAAATTCTGTCTCAAAAAAAAAAAAAAAAAAGTTAATTACAACAGTTTCATTAGCAAGGCAACTTGATTGTAATTTCCCTATGTTTTAAACAGTTGTCAGAAATTACGTGTATCCATTAATGGTTTCCATTTTTATTAATTAGTTAAATGTGGGATGCAAGCATCAAATCAACATGACATAACTGCATTCATCACACTGAGATAACATTTCTACAGAAAGCAAAGAAACAGAGTATTTCAGACTGCAGCTTTGTACACATGAATCCCTTTGCAATGGTTGTAGACTCCCATCTCATAAAAACTGCACTTTGAGAACTAGTTTACAGTTTAGCCAAAGAATGTGGTGCCTAGGCATGAGCACAAATTCTGATAATTAAATTCTGAGTGAACTAAATCATGACAGTGCTTAACATCTCAGAGCCTCATTTGTAAAGTGGGGTTTTATTTACTTTTATTTTATAAACATTTATTGAATGCCTACCGTTTGTCAGAGATTACGCTGGGCATTGACAGTATGGAGACAAACAATATGCCACTGTCTTCAAAGAGCCTACAGTCCACTGAGAAAGATAAACAATAAAAGTATTAATTACAATAGTTACAATAGTCAAGATCAGAACTGAAGGGTTCAGGATATAGGATTCTTAAGGGCATCTTCAAAGGAGTAGCCAAAGGGAACAGGGACTCAGTGATAGTAGTAGTATAGTTTTGACTCATGTGAGCTAAATTGTTTTGTATCATTGAGTAAGTCACTTAACTGTTTAGTGTGCCCCAGTTTTCTTATCTGTAAAAAGAACATAAAATAGAACTCACTCTTAAGATTGTTAGGAAGATTAAGTGTATGAGTATGTTATTGAACTACCTGAAAATGCCTCCAAAAAAAGCTGCTAATGAAGTAAAACTAAGCTTTTTATAACTCACTGCAGTAACAGAGGGCATTGCCTTGACAGTCTTCACAGTGCATCTCAAGGGGGAAATTAGGGAAAGATATTTATAGGATTTGGAGGTCTGGGTTCAAAGGTAGAGAACAAACTGGGATTTGAAAAAGTTTGTGACATAAGAGATTAGGATTAGCATATATAGCAATGCACGGGTCTTGAAGCAAGTGTTGATAAGTAAATTGTTGCTTGGTAAGTGAATTCTTTGAGAAGTGGAGAGGATTGAGATAAATTAATGTATAGGAATTTTCCAAAGCAATGAAGTTATTTATTGAGGTACAATCTTATTCCTATGCAAAGTTTTCCTGTTAAAAAGGAAAAACAACAACAAATAAATCAGATAAACACAGGTGGTTTCAGTTCTTAAACGTAGTATCTCTGTCATGCTGATGCAGATGTTTACAGTTCTCAATGTAAAGCACTTAATTCTACATAATGCATAGTGTAAAAGTAATAGTTGTGTTTGCTAAATTTTCTAGAGAGACTAAAATTTGAACTTAACCATATTTGTAACATTGGTTTCATAGGAAAAAGTGTTGTAAATTCTGATTAAACAGCTTACAAATGGATTTTTAGTATCCCCATTTAAAAGCTGAGAATTCTTTACATTTAAAAGTGAAATTGCACAGCCAACATCATACTAAATGGGCAAATGCTGGAAACATTCCCCTAAGAAGAGGAACAAGACAAGGATGGCCACTTTCACCACTCCTGTTGAAAATAGTACTGAAAGTCTTGGCAAGAGCAATCAGTCAAGAGAAAGAAAGAAAAGGTATCCAAATAGGAAAAGAACAAGTCAAGTTAGCTATGTTCACTGATGATATGGTTCTATACCTAGAACACCCTAAAGACGCTACAAAAAGGTGCCTAGAACTGATAAACGGCTTCAGGAAAGTTTCAGTATACAAAATCAATGTACAAAAATCAGTAGCATTTCTATACACCAATAATGTTCAAGCTGACTAACAGCCAAATCAAGAGTGCAATCCCATTTACAATAGGCACCTAAATAAATAAAAACACCTAGGAATACATCTAACCAAGGAGATAAAAGATCACTACAAGGAGAACTACAAACTGCTGAAAGAAATTGTAAATGATACAAACAAGTGGAAAAACATCCCATGCTCATGGATGGGAAGAATCAATACCACTAAAACAGCTATACTGCCCAAAGCAGTCTACAGATTCAATGTTATCCTTATGAAATGACCGATGTCATTTTTCACAGGATTAGAAAAATGTATTCTAAAATTTATATGGAACCAAAAAAGGGCCTGAATAGACAAATCCAAAGCAAAAGGAACAAAGCCAGAGGCATCACACTACCTGACTTCAAACTATACTATAAGCTACAGTAGCCAAAAGAGCATGATACTAGTTCAAAAACAGACACATAGACCAATGGAACAGAATAGGGAATCAGAAATAAAGCCACACACGAGTACTGTCTGATCTTTGAGAAAGTTGTCAAAAACCAGTAATGAGGAAAAGACTTCGTATTCAGTGAATGGTGCTGGGATAACTGGCTAGCCATATGCAGAAGAATGAGACTAGACCCCTAACTTTCACCATAAAAATGAACTCAAAATAGATTAAATATTTATTTATTTTTATTTTTTTATTTTTTTATTATACTTTAGGTTTTAGGGTACATGTGCACATTGTGCAGGTTAGTTATGTATGTATACGTGTGCCATGCTGGTGCGCTGCACCCACTAAATCGTCATCTAGCATTAGGTATATCTCCCAATGCTATCCCTCCCCCCTCCCCCCACTCCACCACAGTCCCCAGAGTGTGATATTCCCCTTCCTGTGTCCATGTGATCTCATTGTTCAATTCCCACCTATGAGTGAGAATATGTGGTGTTTGGTTTTTTGTTCTTGCGATAGTTTACTGAGAATGATGATTTCCAATTTCATCCATGTCCCTACAAAGGACATGAACTCATCATTTTTTATGGCTGCATAGTATTCCATGGTGTATATGTGCCACATTTTCTTAATCCAGTCTATCATTGTTGGACATTTGTGTTAGTTCCAAGTCTTTGCTATTGTGAATAATGCCGCAATAAACATACGTGTGCATGTGTCTTTATAGCAGCATGATTTATAGTCCTTTGGGTATATACCCAGTAATGGGATGGCTGGGTCAAATGGTATTTCTAGTTCTAGATCCCTGAGGAATCGCCACACTGACTTCCACAATGGTTGAACTAGTTTACAGTCCCACCAACAGTGTAAAAGTGTTCCTATTTCTCCACATCCTCTCCAGCACCTGTTCTTTCCTGACTTTTTAATGATGGCCGTTCTAACTGGTGTGAGATGGTATCTCATAGTGGTTTGATTTGCATTTCTCTGATGGCCAGTGATGGTGAGCATTTTTTCATGTGTTTTTTGGCTGCATAAATGTCTTCTTTTGAGAAGTGTCTGTTCATGTCCTTCGCCCACTTTTTGATGGGGTTGTCTGTTTTTTTCTTGTAAATTTGTTTGAGTTCATTGTAGATTCTGGATATTAGCCCTTTGTCAGATGAGTAGGTTGTGAAAATTTTCTCCCATTTTGTAGGTTGCCTGTTCACTCTGATGGTAGTTTCTTTTACTGTGCAGAAGCTCTTTAGTTTAATTAGATCCCATTTGTCAATTTTGTCTTCTGTTGCCATTGCTTTTGGTGTTTTGGATATGAAGTCCTTGCCCATGCCTACATCCTGAATGGTAATGCCTAGGTTTTCTTCTAGGGTTTTTATGGTTTTAGGTCTAACGTTTAAGTCTTTAATCCATCTTGAATTGATTTTTGTATAAGGTGTAAGGAAGGGATCCAGTTTCAGCTTTCTGCATATGGCTAGCCAGTTTTCCCAGCACCATTTATTAAATAGGGAATCCTTTCCCCATTGCTTGTTTTTCTCAGGTTTGTCAAAGATCAGATAGTTGTAGATATGCGGCGTTATTTCTGAGGGCTCTGTTCTGTTCCATTGATCTATATCTCTGTTTTGGTACCAGTACCACGCTGTTTCGGTTACTGTAGCCTTGTAGTATAGTTTGAAGTCAGGTAGTGTGATGCCTCCAGCTTTGTTCTTTTGGCTTAGGATTGTCTTGGCGATGCGGGCTCTTTTTTGGTTCCATATGAACTTTAAAGTAGTTTTTTCCAATTCTGTGAAGAAAGTCATTGGTAGCTTTATGGGGATGGCATTGAATCTATAAATTACCTTGGGCAGTATGGCCATTTTCACGATATTGATTCTTCCTACCCATGAGCATGGAATGTTCTTCCATTTGTTTGTATCCTCTTTTATTTCCTTGAGCAGTGGTTTGTAGTTCTCCTTGAAGAGTTCCTTCACATCCCTTGTAAGTTGGATTCCTAGGTATTTTATTCTCTTTGAAGCAATTGTGAATGGGAATTCACTCATGATTGGGCTCTCTGTTTGTCTGTTGTTGGTATATAAGAATGCTTGTGATTTTTGTACATTGATTTTGTATCCTGAGACTTTGCTGAAGGTGCTTATCAGCTTAAGGAGATTTTGGGCTGAGACAATGGGGTTTTCTAGATATACCCTCATGTCGTCTGCAAACAGGGACAATTTGACTTCCTCTTTTCCTAATTGAATACCCTTTATTTCCTTCTCCTGCCTAATTGCCCTGGCCAGAACTTCCAACACTATGTTGAATAGGAGTGGTGAGAGAGGGCATCCCTGTCTTGTGCCAGTTTTCAAAGGGAATGCTTCCAGTTTTTGCCCATTCAGTATGATGTTGGCTGTGGGTTTGTCATAGATAGCTCTTATTATTTTGAAATACGTCCCATCAATACCTAATTTATTGAGAGTTTTTAGCATGAAGGGTTGTTGAATTTTGTCAAAGGCTTTTTCTGCATCTATTGAGATAATCATGTGGTTTTTGTCTTTGGCTCTGTTTATATGCTGGATTACATTTACTGATTTGAGTATATTGAACCCGCCTTGCATCCGAGGGATGAAGCCCACTTGATCATGGTGGATAAGCTTTTTGATGTGCTGCTGGATTCGTTTTGCCAGTATTTTATTGTGGATTTTTGCATCAATGTTCATCAAGGATATTGGTCTAAAATTCTCTTTTTTGGTTGTGTCTCTGCCAGGCTTTGGTATCAGAATGATGCTGGCCTCACAAAATGAGTTAGGGAGGATTCCCTCTTTTCTATTGATTGGAATAGTTTCAGAAGGAATGGTACCAGTTCCTCCTTGTACCTCCGGTAGAATTCGGCTGTGAATCCATCTGGTCCTGGACTCTTTTTGGTTGGTAAACTATTGATTATTGCCACAATTTCAGCTCCTGTTATTGGTGTATTCAGAGATTCAACTTCTTCCTGGTTTAGTCTTGGGAGAGTGTATGTGTCGAGGAATTTATCCATTTCTTCTAGATTTTCTAGTTTATTTGCGTAGAGGTGTTTGTAGTATTCTCTGATGGTAGTTTGTATTTCTGTGGGATCGGTGGTGATATCCCCTTTATCACTTTTTATTGTGTGTATTTGATTCTTCTCTCTTTTTTTCTTTATTAGTCTTGCTAGTGGTCTATCAATTTTGTTGATCCTTTCAAAAAACCAGCTCCTGGATTCATTAATTTTTTGAAGGGTTTTTTGTGTCTCTATTTCCTTCAGTTCTGCTCTGATTTTAGTGATTTCTTGCCTTCTGCTAGCTTTTGAATGTGTTTGCTCTTGCTTTTCTAGTTCTTTTAATTGTGATGTTAGGGTGTCAATTTTGGATCTTTCCTGCTTTCTCTTGTGGGCATTTAGTGCTATAAATTTCCCTCTACACACTGCTTTGAATGCGTCCTAGAGATTCTGGTATGTTGTGTCTTTGTTCTCGTTTGTTTCAAAGAACATCTTTATTTCTGCCTTCATTTCGTTATGTACCCAGTAGTCATTCAAGAGCAGGTTGTTCAGTTTCCATGTAGTTGAGCATTTTTGAGTGAGTTTCTTAATCCTGAGTTCTAGTTTGATTGCACTGTGGTCTGAGAGATAGTTTGTTATAATTTCTGTTCTTTTACATTTGCTGAGGAGAGCTTTACTTCCAAGTATGTGGTCAATTTTGGAATAGGTGTGGTGTGGTGCTGAAAAAAATGTATATTCTGTTGATTTGGGGTGGAGAGTTCTGTAGATGTCTATTAGGTCCACTTGGTGCAGAGCTGAGTTCAATTCCTGGGTATCCTTGTTGACTTTCTGTCTCGTTGATCTGTCTAATGTTGAGAGTGGGGTGTTAAAGTCTCCCATTATTAATGTGTGGGAGTCTAAGTCTCTTTGTAGGTCACTCAGGACTTGCTTTATGAATCTGGGTGCTCCTGTATTGGGTGCATATATATTTAGGATAGTTAGCTCTTCTTGTTGAATTGATCCCTTTACCATTATGTAATGGCCTTCTTTGCCTCTTTTGATCTTTGTTGGTTTAAAGTCTGTTTTATCAGAGACTAGGATGGCAACCCCTGCCTTTTTTTGTTTTCCATTTGCTTGGTAGATCTTCCTCCATCCTTTTATTTTGAGTCTATGTGTGTCTTTGCACGTGAGATGGGTTTCCTGAATACAGCACACTGATGGGTCTTGACTCTTTATCCAATTTGCCAGTCTGTGTCTTTTAATTGGAGCATTTAGTCCATTTACATTTAAAGTTAATATTGTTATGTGTGAATGTGATCCTGTCATGATGATGTTAGCTGGTGATTTTGCTTGTTAGTTGATGCAGTTTCTTCCTAGTCTTGATGGTCTTTACATTTTGGCTTGATTTTGCAGCGGCTGGTACCGGTTGTTCCTTTCCATGTTTAGCGCTTCCTTCAGGAGCTCTTTTAGGGCAGGCCTGGTGGTGACAAAATCTCTCAGCATTTGCTTGTCTGTAAAGTATTTTATTTCTCCTTCACTTATGAAGCTTAGTTTGGCTGGATATGAAATTCTGAGTTGAAAATTCTTTTCTTTAAGAATGTTGAATATTGGCCCCCACTCTCTTCTGGCTTGTAGGGTTTCTGCCAAGAGATCCGCTGTTAGTCTGATGGGCTTCCCTTTGAGGGTAACCCGACCTTTCTCTCTGGCTGCCCTTAACATTTTTTCCTTCATTTCAACTTTGGTGAATCTGACAATTATGTGTCTTGGCGTTGCTCTTCTCAAGGAGTATCTTTATGGCGTTCTCTGTATTTCCTGAATCTGAACGTTGGCCTGCCTTGCTAGATTGGGGAAGTTCTCCTGGATAATATCCTGCAGAGTGTTTTCCAACTTGGTTCCATTCTCCCCATCACTTTCAGGTACACCAATGGGACATAGATTTGGTCTTTTCACATAGTCCCATATTTCTTGGAGGCTTTGCTCATTTCTTTTTATTCTTTTTTCTCTAAACTTCCCTTCTCGCTTCATTTCATTCATTTCATCTTCCATTGCTGATACCCTTTCTTCCAGTTGATCACATCGGCTCCTGAGGCTTCTGCATTCTTCACGTAGTTCTCGAGCCTTGGTTTTCAGCTCCATCAGCTCCTTTAAGCACTTCTCTGTATTGGTTATTCTAGTTATACATTCTTCTACATTTTTTTCAAAGTTTTCAACTTCTTTGCCTTTGGTTTGAATGTCCTCCCGTAGCTCAGAGTAATTTGATCGTCTGAAGCCTTCTTCTCTCAGCTCGTCAAAGTCATTCTCCATCCAGCTTTGTCCCATTGCTAGTGAGGAACTGCGTTCCTTTGGAGGAGGAGAGGCGCTCTGCGTTTTAGAGTTTCCAGTTTTTCTGTTCTGTTTTTTCCCCATCTTTGTGGTTTTATCTGCTTTTGGTCTTTGATGATGGTGATGTACAGATGGGTTTTTGGTGTGGATGTCCTTTCTGTTTGTTAGTTTTCCTTCTAACAGACAGGACCCTCAGCTGCAGGTCTGTTGGAATACGCTGCCGTGTGAGGTGTCAGTCTGCCCCTGCTGGGGGGTGCCTCCCAGTTAGGCTGCTCGGGGGTCAGGGGTCAGGGACCCACTTGAGGCAGTCTGCCCGTTCTCAGATCTCCAGCTGCGTGCTGGGAGAACCACTGCTCTCTTCAAAGCTGTCAGACAGGGACATTTAAGTCTGCAGAGGTTACTGCTGTCTTTTTGTTTGTCTGTGCCCTGCCCCCAGAGGTGGAGCCTACAGAGGCAGGCAGGCCTCCTTGAGCTGTGGTGGGCTCCACCCAGTTCGAGCTTCCCGGCTGCTTTGTTTACCTAAGCAAGCCTGGGCAATGGCAGGCGCCCCTTCCCCAGCCTCGCTGCCGCCTTGCAGTTTGATCTCAGACTGCTGTGCTAGCAATCAGCGAGACTCTGTGGGCGTAGGACCCTCCGAGCCATGTGCGGGATATAATCTCATGGTGCGCCGTTTTTTAAGCTGGTCCGAAAAGCGCAATATTGGGGTGGGAGTGACCCGATTTTCCAGGTGCGTCCGTCACCCCTTTCTTTGACTCGGAAAGGGAACTCCCTGACCCCTTGCACTTCCCAAGTGAGGCAATGCCTCGCCCTGCTTCAGCTCGCGCACGGTGCGCACACCCACTGACCTGCGCCCACTGTCTGGCACTCCCTAGTGAGATGAACCCGGTACCTCAGAAGGAAATGCAGAAATCACCGGTCTTCTGCGTCGCTCACGCTGGGAGCTGTAGACCAGAGCTTTTCCTATTCGGCCATCTTGGCTCCTCCCCCAGGTTAAATATTTAAATATAAGACGTTAAATTATAAGAATACTATAAGAAAACCCGGGAAATACCATTCTAGACTTTGGTTTGGGGAAAGAATTAATGACTATGCCCTCAAAAGCAATTTCAACAAAAAATTTGACAGGTGGAACCTAACTGCACTAAAGTGCTTCTGCACAACAGAAGAAACTATCAATAAACAGGCAGCCTACAGAATGGTAGAAAATATTTGCAAACTATGCATCTGACAAAGGTCTAATATCCAGAATCTATAAGGAACTTAATGCAACAAGCAAAAAACAAACAACCATATAAAAAGTGGGCAAAGCACACGAACAGACACTTCCCAGAAGATTTACAAGTGGCCAGCAAACATATTTAAAAATGCTCAACATCGCTGATCATCAGAGAAATGTCCATCAAAACCACAATTAAATACCATCTCACACCAGTCAGAATGGCTATTACTAAAAAGTCAAAAAGCAACAGATGCTTGTGAGGCTACAGAAAAAAGAGAACACTTATACATTGTTGGTGGGACTTTAAGTTAGTTCAACCACTGTGGAATGCAGTTTGGCAATTTCTCAAAGAACTTGGAACTGCCATTTGCCCCAACAATCCCATTACTGGGTATATACCCAAAGGAAAGTAAATTGTTCTACCAAAAGGACAACTGTATTCATATGTTCATTGTAGCATTATTCATAATAGTAGAGACATGGAATCAACCTAGGTGCCCATCAATGGTGGATTGCATAAGGAAAATGTGGTACCTAAACACCATGAAATACTACACAGCCATAAAAAAGAATAAAATCATGTCCTTTGCAGCAATATGGATGCAACTGGAGGCCATTATCTGAAGCAAATGAATGCAGGAACAGAAAACCAAATACCACATGTTCTTATAAGTGGGACCTAAACATTGGATATGCATGGACATAAAGATGGGGACCACAGACACTGGGGACTACAAGAGGGGTGAGAAAGGGTGGGGGCAGGGGCTGAAAAACTACCTATTGGGTACTATGCTCATTACCTGGGTGACAGGCTCACTCATACTCCAAACCTCAGTGTTAGGCATTAAACCCATGTAACAAATCTGCACATGTACCCACTGAATCTAAAATAAAAGTTGAAATTATTTTTAAAAAATACAAAAAAGGATACTTTTGTCCAATATTAATTAAAATATTAAAGCCTACTTTGTCTGATTTTGATGTAGCTTCCTTTTGATGAATATTTGCAAATATGCCTTTTTCCTTTCTATTAATTTTGAATATTTTGTACTTACATGTATTATATACATCTCATCTAAACAGCATATTGTTGGACCTTAGTTTTTCAGGTCAGTCTTTGTTTTTTAATTGAAGGATTTAATTTAAACTCAGTGGAATTGCTGATATATATGAATTTAAGTCTGCCATTCTTTCATTTGTTTTCTATATGTTCTGCCTGTTCTATGTTTCTTTTTGTCTTTTATGGCTCTTTTTGTTCTTGAGAGACAGAGAATCTTTATCACACTTAGATGTGGGCAAGCAGGGCCCCCTGTTCTAAGCCCCATACATCAAAGATCCTTGAACATTGGAGTCCTCTCTGGTGCATGGGACCATCTGTCTTGACAGTGCCATCTGGGCAGGGCAGCCCTCACAGCCCTAGTCCAGATTACAAACTGTTGCAGGCCTTCTCCTCTTTCAGCAACTCTTAAAGGGACAGCCTTCATAATGAAAACAGTTTCAATTTTTCAGGAAGATATAATAATTCTAAATTTAGTCAACATATTCAGTTAACATAATCTCAAAATATGTGAAGCAAACATTAACAAAACTACAAGGAGAAACAGATAAATCTGCAGTCATTCCAGAAGTATCTTTATGTTCCTAGCTATAATATGGAAAAAGCAAACAAAATTATAAGCATATAAGATTTGAACAATGAAATAAGTAAAAGTAGCCTAATGGACCAACAGTACACTGTACCCAATTACTACAGACTACATAATTTTTTTAAGCACATATGGAACTTTTAGGAATTTGACTATGTGTTGGGCTTTAAAGCAAATTTCAATACATTTCAAAAGATTGACATCATGTACAGTATAGTCTTCGATCACAATGTATTGAAGCTGAAAAAACAGTGCTTTAAAATGAGTAGAAAATCTTCATTTGCTTTCAATTTTAAAATTATACAGTGAAATTTGGGAGCCAAGGAAATCACAGTAGACATCACAAAATATTTTGAAGTGAATAATAATGAAAATAATTGAATGGAATCATAATGGAAAATTATGTATGAAAACCTATATTCTGAGCTAAAATCCTATAATTGCAGTACTACTTTTGTCACAAATATGAGAAAAGTACTGACCAATGATTTTAATGAAAGAAAAACACATTCAGGGGTGATGAATGCATTCAAAAATCACTTCTTAGATAACTAACAAAATTGAAACAACTCTGTCAAAACTTACAATTCTTTTAAATAGAACATTTAAACAATATCAGGAATTGAAAAGGGAACATCACTATAGATCCTACAGAAATTAGAGCAACTCTTATGGTAGATGTATAAATTTTTATGAAATGGAAAAAAAATTCAAAAAGAAATGCAATATAGCAAAACTGCCTCAAGAAGGAAAGTGAATCACAAGAAACGTGACTGTTTAATTGAATTTGCAGTTAATTCTTTATTAAGTCTCTACCTTTCAATGAAAGTACTTTGCTGATGTTGCATATAATTTCATCGATCACCATCTGTTAGTTAGCTGCCCTGTGACAAAGACCATGCTAGACACTAAAGGTGGGGAGAAAGATTTTAGAACTTTGACAGTTCCTAATTTCAAGCATTTATAATCTAGTCATTGAAACACATATGATAGGTATATGGAAGAGTTAAGATTTAGATAATGACTTTGAGAAGAGAAAAAAATAAGTTGCTACATGAACACACGATCTTTTACAATGAACTATGTCCTAGTACTGTTCACTTCTGTTGCCAACTGTGAGTATGGTGCATTACTCATAGTTTCCTTCATGTTGTTTTTCAGTGTGTTCAGTACAATGGCTTATTTTCATGGAGAAGGACTGTTTAAGAAATAATCCTCTATATGAAATATGTGCTGTGGTTAACCTGTGACCAAAGGAACTCCAAGCTCCCACACCTTCCTGGATGACTTGTACTTGGCTACTGGCTATATGTTTATCATAATTTATTAGTTGATGTATTTATCTCAGTAGTTTGCCTTATTTAGTTTGCAAATATTTTGTCATTGGAAGGCCTTTTTTTAAAAATATACTGTTTTCATTAGAATTCTCAAATGCACAATCCAGCAAAAAAGAGTTAACACATGTCAGCATAGAACAAAGTAGCATGTATTTAAATCTCATGGGAGGAAAAGCCCTTAACTTGCATTAAGTTATGATCAAACATAGTCAATTTTAGAAAAATAGAGAAATTATGAAGTTCCAGCCTAAAATGTACCACATTGCCTTCCATTTGGTCAACATGGGATTTTGTGTCCATCAGATGATCATGTTGAAGTAACTGCACATGTATTGTGATTTAGCTGCCCTCTCAGGCAAGGCAAAATCTTCTAATATTGCTTCAACTTTTCTAAGAAAAATACTTCATCTGAATGGTGGTTTTTCCATCAAGCAAGGTATATTCAAATAGTGTGTCTCAAGAGCAAGATAAAACAACTCCAGATACCACTGGATTATAACAACAGAAATATTTAGTGTTTTGGTGGCTTCAGAATATTTCTAATTTTAGTAGATAATATAATTCTGTGTAGGTAGACCACTGAATAAAGGAAAAAGCGACAGAATTTTAAATCATAAAAAAGTATTAGTGTTCTACTTCCACTTAAAAGGATTGAACTAAAAAAATAAAATAGAAATCAAAGGAGGGTTTAGTTTTAATATTGTAGGATGTTAGACATTGTTCTGTGTATACAAGTAATGCCTTAAAGAGTCCACATTTGCATTCACATTACTAGCTTATACTTAATTTAGAAAGTTTAGGAATCCATCCTTAATAGCATGCTATACTGAACTAAAGAATGATTTTTAAAGATTTTGAGGATCAATATTTAGGGTGTAAGAACTGAAGGCTTTTGCAAGATAAATTATTTCATAGGTAACTTCTCTCTCATTAATAGCAAGCACAGTTGTTTAGCTTGCAGATAAACAGGTTTGAAGTTCTTTTTTTTTAGACAAAGTCTCGCTCTTGTCTCCCAGGCTGGAGTGCAATGGCGCGATCTCGGCTCACTGCAACCTCCGCCTCCTGGGTTCAAGCAATTCTCCTGCCTCGGCCCCCTGACCCAAGTAGCTGGTATTACAGGCACCTGCCACCACGCCTGGCTAATTTTTGTATTTTTAGTAGAGACGGGGTTTCACCATGTTGGCCAGGCTGGTCTAGAACTCCTGACCTCAGGTGATCCACCTGCCTCGGCCTCCCAAAATGCTGGGATTACAGGCATGAGCCACCGCGCCTGGCCAGGTTTGAAGTTCTTAAAAATGTGATTCATACTTTTAGATATCTAGCACAGTTTTAATATCTACTTTTTTAATGTGGTTATTGGTAATGTGTTTTCATTCTAATACATTGGTAGTAAATGCTTGGAGAAGAATTAATATTGTTACCATTAATAACATAGCTTCTAACTTTAACAAAGTAGGGGTAAATCAACATAAATTTCCTTAACTTTCTTTTATTATTAAAATAAAATTAAGTCTCTTAAGCTTCGTTTAAAGTTAGGTAAATGTCCTGTTGTTGTAGAACTTCTGAAGATTATAGTAGACTAGTGAAGTCCCATCATATACACATTTAATGTATGTCCTCATTTTTAGATTCTAACTTCTGTACAAAATGCAAATTAATAAGGTGTATAGGATAGCTATTTGTTGGCACCAAAACAAAAATGCCATCTCCGAAAAACAGGAAACAGGAGACTAAATCTCTACAGCTTTTCAAAAATTGGTGTATGTGTTTCGGATCAAGTAACACATATTCAATCCCAACAAAACTTCATTGAACATCTATGAGCTGGACACTGTACTAGGTGCTTTTACACTTATCTCCGCCCTCAGAACAATAAACTTATTATTAAATTGGTGCTATAGATCATTAATATCAAAACATTCATTTACACCTAGGGAAAGAGCAGTAATACCTTAAACTATTTCATTCATTCCCCATTTACTCTAGCGTTTTAATTGTTTTTTCTGAAGCATAATGATACATTTCATGGGCTATTCTATACACATGATCATGTTGTTTCCAAATAAAGACAGTTTTACATATTTAAAGAAAAAGGAATGAAGAAAACTTACAGAACTTGTAAACAACCTCAAAAGGGCAAAGCTTCAAGTCATAGAAGTATAAAAGCAGAAGAAAAGATAAACGGGGTAGAAAGCTTATTTAGAGACATAGTAATGGAACAGTTTCCAAACCTAGAGAAAGCTGTAAACATCCAGGTACTGGGAGGCCAGAAGTCTCCAATCAGATCCAATCCAAATAAGACTACCACAAGACATAACCACACTATCAAAAATCAAAGACAAAAAGTATCAAGAGAAAAGAAATGAGTAACATATAAGGGAGTTCTAATATGTCTATCAACAGACTTCTCAGCAGAAACATTATAGGCCAGGACAAAGTGTGATGATATATTCAAAGTGCTGAAGGGAGAAAACAAAAAACTGAACCAAGAGTACTGTACCTAGCAAAGCTGTCCTTCAGGAATGAAGGTGAGATAAAGACTTTCCTAGAAAAACAAAAGCTGAGGGAGTGTATTACCACAGGCCTGTCTTACAGGAAATGCTAAAGTGAGTTCTTCAAGCTGAATGAAAAGGATGCTGAACATGCAGTATGAAAAGATATAAATTTTGACATGAAAAATTCAAAATGGGTGGCGGAGAGAGGGGTAAAAATGTAGAGGTATTTTGTGATCAAAGTTAAGTTGTTAGCTTAAAATAACCTTTCACAGTCATAAGATTTTTTGGTAAATCTCATGTTATCCCATAAAGCAAAAAACCTGCAGTAGATACACAAAAAGTAAAACGGAATCAGAACATACCACTAGAGAAAATTACTGAACTACAAAGGAAGGTAGCACGAAAGGAAGTAAGGAACAAAGCATCTGCAAAACAAATAGAAAACAATTAACAAAATGCTAGTAGTAAGTCCTTACCTATCAGTAATTACTTTGAATATAAATGGACTACATTTTCCAATCAGAAGACATAGAGTGGCTGAATAGATTTAAAAAAAAAAAAGTCTCAAGTATACACTGCCTGTAAGAGATGTAATTTATCTAAAAGAACACACATAGCCCGAAAGTGAAAAAGATATCCCATGCAAATGAAACCATAATATAACAGAAGTAGCTATACTTATATCAAAAACATAGACTTTATGTCCAAAACTAAAAAGCAACAAAGAAAGTAATTATACAATGAGTCAATTCAGCAAAAAAAAAAAATAACAATTTGTAAATATATATAAACCTAACATCAGAACACTGAAGTATATAAAGCAAATATTAATACATCTGAAAAGAGAGACCACAGCACAAAAAATAGCAGGGCACTTCATTACCTCACTTTCAGTAATGAACGGGTCATCCAGACGTAAAATGAATAAGGGGATATCGGACTTAAACTGCACTTTAGATCAAATGAATCTAACAAACATATACAGAACATTCCTTCCAACGGGTGCAGAATATACATTCCACCCAATCATACATGGAACATTCTCCAGGCTAGTGCATATGTTAGGTTACAAAGGAATTGAAATCATATCAAGCATCTTTTCTGAACACAATGGTATAAACCTAGAATTAGTAAAGGAGGAACCTCAGAAAATCCACAAATATGTGAAAATTAAATAATCAAAATTTATTTTAATTAATATTTATTAAATAATCCTAAATAATCAGCGGGTTAAAAAAGAAATAAAAGGGGAATTTTTTAAAAAATGCCTTGAGACAAATGAAAATTGAAACACAACATACCAAAACTTATGGGATGGAGCAAAATGTCTACAAGGGTAGTTTATAGTGACAAAGTCCTACATTAATAGAAATATCTCAAATAAATAACCTAATTTAATACCTCAATATACTAGAAAAACAAGAACAAACTAGGTCCAAAATTAGTAAAAGGAAGAAAATAATAAAGATCTGAGCAGAAATAAATACAATAGAAACTAGAAAAACAGTAGAAAATATCAATGAAACTAAGAGTTCAGAAGATAAAATCAAAAATCCTTTGGCTAGACTTAGTAAAAAGAGAGAAGACTCAAATAAATAAGCTCAGAAATGAAAAAGGCATCACAACTGAAATAAAATACATGAGATCATATAAGCCTAAGACAAATGCATAAGTTCCTTTTCACATACAAACTGCCAAGACTGAATTATGAAGAAATAGAAAATATGAATAGAACAATCATGAGTAAGGAGATTGAATCAGTAAGAAGTATCCCATCAAAGAAATTCCAGAATGTGATGGTTTCACAGCTGAATTCTACCAAACATATGAAGAAGAATTAATACAATCCTTCTCAATTTCTTGGAAAAAAATCGAGGAGGAGGGAAAGCTTTCAAACTCATTTTACAAGGCCAGTATCACTCGGATGTCAAAGCCAGGCAAGGACACTATAAAAAAGAAAACTAGAAATCAATATCTCTAATGAACATAGATGCAAAAAATCCTCAACAAAATACTAGCAAACCAAATTCATCATCCCATTAAAAAGATCATTCATCATGATCAAGTGGTATGCATCCCATGGGTGCAAGGATCATTCAATATATGTAAATTAATAAATGTGATACATCACATTAATAGAATAAAGGGCAAAATCCATATGATCATTGGAATAGATATGGATAAAACACTTGACAAAATTCAACATCCTTTAATCATAAAAACTCTCAAAATTAGGTATAAAAGGAATGTACATCAATACAATAAAAGTTGTATATGACAAATTCACAGCTAACATACTCAGTGGAAAAAATTGAAAGCTTTTTTCTAAGATCCAAAACAAGACAAGGATGTTCGGTCTCAACACTCCTATTTATTATAATACTGGAGGTCCCACCCAAAGCAATTAGGCAACAGAAAAATAAATAAAAGGCATACAAATTGGAAAGGAAGAAGGTAAATTATCCCACTTTCCAGACAGCATGATCTTATATATAGAAAACCCTAAAGACTCTGCAAAAAAACTATTAGAATAAATAAATTCAAATTCAATAAAGTTGTAGTATACAAAATTAACATACAAAAATCAGTATTATTTCTATATACCAACAAAGAACCATATGAAGAAGAAATGCAGAAAACAATCCCATTGACAATAGCAAAATAAAATCAAATACTTGGGAATAAATGTAACCAAGGAGTTAAAAGACCCTTACACTAAAAAGCATAAGCCACTGATGAAACAAATTGAAGGAGACACACATTAATGGAAAGATACTCTGTGTTCATGGATGAGTAGAATTAATATTGTCAAAGTTCCCATACTACCCAAAGCATCCTACAGATTTAAGGCAATCTCTATTACAATGCCAATGACATTTCCACAGAAATAGAAAATAGCAATCCTACAATGTCTGTGTAACCACAAGAGACCCTGTATAGCCAAAGTCAACTTGAACTAAAAGATGAAGAATCCAACTTACAAGGGATGTGAAGGACCTCTTCAAGGAGAACTAGAAACCACTGTTCGGTGAAATAAAAGAGGATACAAACAAATGGAAGAACATTCCATGCTCATGGGTAGGAAGAATCAATATCATGAAAATGGCCATACTGCCCAAGGTAATTTATAGATTCAATGCCATCCCTATCAAGCTACCAATGACTTTCTTCCCAGAATTGGAAAAAACTACTTTAAAGTTCATATGGAACCAAAAAAGAGCCCTCATTGCCAAGTCAATCCTCAGCCAAAAGAACAAAGCTGGAGGCATCATGCTACCTGACTTCAAACCATACTACAAGGCTACAGTAACCAAAACAGCATGGTACTGGTACCAAAACAGAGATATAGACCAATGGAACAGAACAGAGCCCTCAGAAATAATGCTGCATATCTACAACTATCTGATCTTTGACAAACCTGACAAAAACAAGAAATGGGGAAAGGACTCCCTATTTAATAAATGGTGCTGGGAAAACTGGCTAGCCATATGTAGAAAGCTGAAACTGGATCCCTTCCTTACACCTTATACAAAAATTAATTCAAGATGGATTAAAGACTTACATGTTAGACCTAAAACCATAAAAACCCTAGAAGAAAACCTAGGCAATACCATTCAGGACATAGGCATGGGCAAGGACTTCATGTCTAAAACACCAAAAGCAATGGCAACAAAAGCCAAAATTGACAAATGGGATCTAATTAAACTCAAGAGCTTCTGCACAACAAAAGAAACTACCATCAGAGTGAACAGGCAACCTACAAAATGGGAGAAAATTTTCACAACCTACTCATCTGACCAAGGGCTAATATCCAGAATCTACAATGAACTCAAACAAATTTACAAGAAAAAAACAAACAATCCCATCAAAAAGTGGGCAAAGGATATGAACAGACACTTCTCAAAAGAAGACATTTATGCAGCCAAAAAACACATGAAAAAATGCTCATCAACACTGGCCATCAGAGAAATGCAAATCAAAACCACAATGAGATATCATTTCACACCAGTTAGAATGGCGATCATTAAAAAGTCAGGAAACAACAGGTGCTGGAGAGGATGTGGAGCAAAAGAAACACTTTTACACTGTTGGTGGGACTGTAAACTAGTTCAACCATTGTGGAAGTCAGTGTGGCGATTCCTCAGGGATCTAGAACTAGAAATACCATTTGACCCAGCCATCCCATTACTGGGTATATACCAAAAGGATTATAAATCATGCTGCTATAAAGACACATGCACATGTATGTTTATTGTGGGACTATTCACAATAGCAAAGACTTGGAACCAAGCCAAATGTCCAACAATGATAGACTGGATTAAGAAAATGTGGCACATATACACCATGGAATACTCTGCAGCCATAAAAAAATGATGAGTTCATGTCCTTTGTAGGGACATGGATGAAGCTGGAAACCATCATTCTCAGCAAACTATGGCAAGGACAAAAAACCAAACACCACATGTTCTCACTCATAGGTGGGAATTGAACAATGAGAACACATGGACACAGGAAGGGGAACATCACACACTGGGAACTGTTGTGGGGTGGTGGGAAGGGGGAGGGATACCATTAGGAGATATACCTAATGCTAAATGACGAGTTAATGGCTGCAGCACACCAACCTGGCACATGTATATATACGTAACAAACCTGCACATTGTGCACATGGACTCAGGAAGGGGAACATCACACACCGGGGACTGTTGTGGGTGGGGGGAGGGGGGAGGGATAGCATTAGGAGATATACCTAATGCTAAATGATGAGTTAATGGGTGCAGCACACCAACATGGCACATGTATACATATGTAACAAACCTGCACATTGTGCACATGTACCCTAAAACTTAAAGTATAATAATAATAAAATAAAAAAAGACCAAAAAAAAAAAAGATGAAACAAGAGGCATCACACAACCCAACTTCAAAATATACTACAAAGCTACAGTAACCAAAACATCACGGTGCTGCATAAAAACGGGCACATAGACCAATGGAACAGAATACAGAGCCCAGAAATAAATCTGCACATTTACAGACAACTCATATTCAACAAAGGTGCAAAGAACACAGAGTAAGGAAAGGACAGTTTCTTCAATAAATGATGCTGGGGAAATTGGATATTTACATGCAGAAGAATGAAATTAGACTCTTATCTCACATTATATATAAAAATCAACTGAAAATAGATTAGAGACTTAAATATAAGGCCCAAATCTATGAAACTAATAGAAGAAAATGTGAGGTGAAAGCTCCATGACATTGGTCTGCCCAATGATAATCTGGATATGATCTCAAGGGTAATAAAAGCAAAAATAGACACATGGAAACATCACACTAAAAAGCTTCTGCACAGTAAAGGAAACAATCAACAGAGTGAAGAGACCACCTACAGAAATTTGGAGACTATACATTCAATAAAGGATTAACACTGAAAATATATAAAGAGCTCAATTTAATAGCTAGAAAACAAATAACCCAATCTAAAAGTGGGCAAAGGACCTGAATAGACATTTTCTTAAAAGAAGACATACAAATAGCCAAGAGGTATATGAAAAAATGCTCAACTTCACAAATTATCAGATAAATACAAATCAAAACCACAATGATATATTACCTTACACCTATTAGAAAGGTTATTAAAAATAATAACAAGTATCGAGTAGGATGTGGAAAAAAGGAACTCTCACCGTGAGCAGGAATGTAAATTAGTACAGCCATTATGAAAAGCAATATGGAGTTTTCTCAAAAATATTGAAAGTAGAACTACCATGTGATCCAACTATCCCACTACTGAGCATATATCCTAAGGAATAGAAATAAGTGTGTTGAAGAGATATTTGCACTTCCATGTTTATTGCAGCATTTTCCACAATAATCAAGATACAGAATCAACCTAAGTGTGCATCAATGGATGAATGAATAAAGAAAATATGGTAAATACACATAATGGAATACTATTCGGCCATGAAAAATGGTGATGATTTGCAACAACATGGATGAGTCTGGAGGATATCATGTTAAGTGAAATAAGACAGATACAAAAAACAAACACCACATGATTTCATTCATAGGTGGAATCTTAAAAAGGTTGATCTCATAGGAGTAGAAAGTACAGTGGTGGCTACCAGGGCTGGGCTGGTTTGTGGGGACAGCAGGCTGGTTGGGGAGATGTTGGTCAAAGGACAGAAAAATTCAGGAAGGTAGGAGTTATAAGCTTAAGACATCTATTGCACAAGTCAAGTGTAATATGTTTAAGAGATATATAATTACATGATACTGTATTCTTGAAAAATGCTGACAGTGGATGTAAGGTGTTCATTCCACAAAAATGGATACCTATGTTACATAATGCATATTTTAATTTGCTATATTTCATCACTTTGCAACATTTATATACTTTAAGTCATCATCTTGCATGCAGTAAATACATACAATTTCATCTGTCATTAAAAAAATAAATTTTTAAAAAATTTTTGTATTATCTATATACCAAAAACTCTAGCATCTATAAATATATATTGCAGTTTGGAAAACATAGCTCTTTAAAAGGACTTTATAATTTTTTGGTAGACTCTGCACACCAAATTCTGTGCTTTTTCTATTTCTCTCTGATTACTGCTGTCTTTTCACTCATGGGTTCTTTTTATATTAATAAAGGTAGCAAAGCAATTGGCATTGGAATTTACACAGAATTTTAAGAAAATCAGGATACAGTGAATTTACTGAGGCAAAGAAGTCAGGTTACTGGTCCGAAGCTCAAATTGCCTTAACACACAAGCTGTCATTTTTACAAATCCATGAAAAATGAGTAAGGAAATTGGTTCTTGAATAATATGGTCATGCCATTTTAAACTCTTCGTTTTTTCTCTTTTTGTTGAAAGAATGAAGAAAATATATTTAAATTACTCATAGTCCCACCACCAAGAAAAGATATTTTTCATTTGATTCAAATACATTCATTATTTATATTTGCCTTAATAATGAACATATCATTTAATATTCTTTTACTTAATGATCTTTTACAAATCTTTTACTTAATATTCTTTTACAAATAATCTTTTACTTAATATTATATAAAAAGCATTTTCTTATGATTCTATATCACCCTCATGATAATTATTTTTAAGACTCCATCCTAATGAGACATACACTATTTACCATAATTTTGTTGTTAGATCTCTAGGTTGTTTCTGATTTCTTGCTGTTGAATGCTAAGACTGCTGTGAATACCTTGAGCTTAAAGCATTATTCCCTTTCTTCAATAATTTACTGTCCCAGAGCATATATTCCCAGAAATTTTCCATTTTTAAATATATATATTTAAAATATTTAATTATATTGTTCTTCATAATAGCTCCCAGCTTGGGAAATTATTAATGGTTAAACACAGGATCCATAGACAGCTTCATGACAATGAAATGCAAGCTTTGAATATTCTACTGCTTAGATATTTGTACATAAAAATACCAGAAAGCATAGACAAGTAATCTACTAAAGATTTGACAGAAATTGATTCAAATAAATGAAGTCTTTTACATAAATGTGCCAATAAACTTAATTCAAAAATATTACCCAAAATGCACAAATGACCAGTAACCAAACACATACATAGTATTTTCTATGTACCCCATATATATAATTTTTTAAACACTCCATAACTTAATCTGTCTTGCAAAGTGTTTTCTCTGTCCCAAAGGATCCACCTCTAATCTAGTAAATGCAAAAAGCGTATAGATTAAGTGAAATCATGAACAGACACAGAAGCTCAATTTAAAATAATGTCATAGTAAAAAAAAAAAAAAGTACCCCACTTACCTATATTAGTTAATAGATGTCAAAATGGCCTGCTTGACAGCAATAGAAGAATGGGACCACTTCAATTACAGATTTCATGGAATTCCCCCCAGAATTTCCATTTTTATTGGCCTCTTATATTCAGCCCAAAGGTGTTGCATAAGCCCCTTCCTGGCAAGCAGGAGTACATCATCAATTTTTTTTGACAGTTTTGAAAGTCTACAATTTAAATTGCTGTTTCACCATTTCAGACTCCATGGAAAGTTCCAATATGTTAACATAATTCCAGATTCACTATTCTCAAGTGTGCTGGCAACTGAGCAGCCTTCTCTGAAGGAGTCTTCTTGAGTGGCCAGATCTGTTTTAAAAATTTTAGGGGTGACTCCAACTTTATATTTCTCTTATACACATACGTACCATTCATACACAGTGTCCTTGGCAACGACTCAATTTTTAAAAGGTTTTTTAAACTCCAAATGGCATGATGGATTATAATAATAATGTCAACTAAATATTTATTGAGTGCCTATTCTGTGTTAGGTGCTGTTCTAAGCACTTTATATTTATTAATTTATTTAATCCTCACAACAATCTTAAGAGGAAGGGATGATTTTGTTTCTGCTGCAGGAAATTGAGATACAGAGAAGGTCAGGCACCTTGTTCCAAGTAGGAGTAGCTAGAGAGAACAATTGAATGGTAAAATCAAGATTTAAATTCAGGCATTCTGTCTTGAGAGTTTAACCACTTAATCACTACAGATACTCCCTTACCACTTAATTAAGGGTCTTCTGTGTTGGTCTTCTATTTTTTCCATTTCCTCTTGAGAAAAGCAAGATATTACTGGACATATAGCCCTACAGACCTCAAGAACTTGATGATGCCTTGGTTGCCCTGCCTTCAAATAGGTAGGTCTCATAATCTGCCAAGGAATAGAACGAATTTTACAAATGGGTAAAATAATATTTGACTTTTTCTTAGATAGAAACCTAAAAAAAGTCTTACTAGGAAAATGTGTACAACTAAAATCATATATAAGTTGATTTTGAATTTTCTGTTTGAAATAATAATAGATATTTGCTCTAATTTTTATATTGGAAAGTTAAAGCTGAAAGTTAAAGTCATTTTTTTCCCAAAATTACCTAGCTAAAACCGGAAGATGCTAAAACTCAAAATAAATAACAATTATGGAAAATGTTCAGACAAGACCACTTAATGACATGTCTGAAACAAGACAGACGTTATTCTCTACATCCTCTCTTCTGATTAACATTAGTGATTGCTACTTTTTTACTAGTAACTACTCTGGGCCCACTTTAATTCTCCTGCCTCCCAGACTAAAAAAATAAAATAAATAAGTCCACTTACTGACTTATCCCAGCTTCTTAAGAACATCCAGTACAGAACTGGACTCCATGTTTTAAAATCCAGCCTTCAACCATGCAATTCAAAGCCAAATCATATGTAAGAAGTTCCTGCAAACTCTCTTTTACTAGGACAACCCATGGTTTCTCTGGAGTGCATTCTTACTGGCAGCAGTAAGCTAAATAAATCTAACATGGACTTACAGGTATGTTCCTAGAGCTCTTTGGTTGATGGCCTATAATAGCTTCTAGATTGTTTGGCTACATACAAGGTGGTGCTAAGGTATATTAAAAAGTAATATTTGAGAAAAAACTTCAAATTTCCTATTTTGTGTATGTTGAGTTTAGGATGCTTTTGAGACATTCAAACAATGTTAAAGTAGTGCTATCACAAAGGGGAAGCTTGGATACACCTTTAGAAGTTACCAACATATAAATGGAAATGGAAGTTAGGATATAGATGATATCACTCAGAGTAAAAAGCATAGGAAGGGAAGAATGAGAAACTATCACTGAATCTGGAATAACTCCAGTATGAAGGTTCTGTAGAGAAGGACTGACAAGAAAGGCTGAGAAAGTTCATCCAAAATTCAAGTACAAAAACCAAGAGCATATCATCACATAAACCAAAGAAGAGAATATGCCAGGGTCTATGGAGTGACCAATGTTTGAAAACATTTTAGAGAGCAAGTAAGAAGACAATTGAAAAATGCCCTTTGGAGTTTGTGATATTAAGTATCAACTTGATTGGATTGAAGTATGCAAAGTACTGTTTCTGGGTGTGTCTGTGAGGGTGTTGCCAAAGGAGAGTAACATTTGAGTCAGTGGACTGGGAGAGGCAGACCCACGCTCAATGTGGGTGGGCACCATCTGATAGGCTGCCAGCGGTAGCAGAAGAAGGTGGGATAAGCTGACTTGCTGAGTCTTCTGGCCTTCAACTTTCTCTTGTGCTGGATGTGTCCCGCCCTGGAAAATCAGACTCCCAGTTATTCAGCTTTTGGACTCTTGGCCTTACACCAGCGGTTTGCCAGGAGTTCTCAGGGTTTTTTGTTTGTGTGTTTTTTTTTTTTTTTTTTTTTTTTTTTTTTTTTGCTACAGATGGTCTGCTTCCCTACTTTTGAAGTTTTGGGACTTGGACTGGTTTCCCTTGCTCCTTAGCTTGCAGAAGGCTTAACATGGGACTTCACCTTCTGATTGTGTGAGTCAATACTCCTTCATAAACTCCCTTTATATATACATCTATCCTATTAATTCTGTCCCTCTAGAGAACCCTGATTTAATACAGAGTTCATCATTGGTATTTTTGTGAGAGATTTTTTCAGAGTTATGATGGAAACAGAAGCCAGATTAAATGGAATAGGAGTAAGTATGAGGCAAGCTAAGTGAAGAAAGAAGGAAGGATCATCCAGAAAAAGGGACAGCATGATAGTACTATAAGTAGTGGTTAAATGTATAGACTCTAGATTGAGACAGAGTTCAAATTCCAAATTTGTCTCTTACTAGCTGTGCGACATTGGTCAATTATTTAACTTATTTGTGTCTCAGTTTCTCCATTTGTCAACTGGGGGTAAAACAGTAACTGACCACATGGGGTTGTGAGAAGGAATAGATCCATTAATACAGAGTCTTGAATGTAGAAATTTCTCAGTGAATATTAGCAACAATTATTACAAAAACATATTACAAAAACACCCATAGGGGCTTGAAAATATATCAATGTGAATGGTGGTTGTAGTGCTAAGACCTGAGAGATTGACAGGGTTGTGGACATAGAGGACCTTGATTGCCATGTTAATGAGGTAGATCTCCTCTCAAGCCATAGGATCCACTGAAGGAGTTTAATAAAGGAGTGATATGATTGTATTTCTATTTTAGAAAAATCACACTGACTGTCGGCTAGATGATGGATTGGAGCAGAACTGATGTGGGGGTTAGGACAGCAATTAGTAGCCTATTCCAAAAACCTAAAGGAAAAGTGATAATGCCTGGATTAAGACAGAGGAAGCAGAAATGAACAAGAAAAAAAAATTGTGAGAAAAGTCAAGGAGGTACAATTATTATGACTTGGTTTTTGATTGATATTGCAAGAGAGGGACAAAATGAAGTCTAGGATACACACCAAGCTGAGTGGCTGCTAGCTGAGTAATGCAGCCATTTACTGGGGCAGAAAATCCAGGAAGGACAAAGGGCTAAGGGGTTGCTTGGGAATTGGGAGGATGAATGCTCAGTTTGGGATATGTGGTATCTATTGGATATGGGACACCAAATGAAGATACACAACTTAGAACCCATAGGAAAATTTGAGCTCAAGATTTATAATTATTGTTTCAGACATGAATATTCAAATAGTTACTGAGGAAGACTAGAGAGGAAAACATGCTTGAAAAATGTGTTATTCAGAAGAGTTAATTTAGGTAAATGATGGCAGTTGACAATAGACAAATGCTGAATCTTATTGAGAATTTAGTCAAAGACAAATAATGGCAACTTCTATAGCTGCCTAACATCCTCAAATGGGGTTCTTTTATTCAACAGTGGAGATTAAGGATGAGGAATAACAATAGGGACCAAGAAGAAGCCTAGCCCCTTTCTCTTCCCCTCAGCCTCCCAGCTTCTCCTTGTGGTCCAGGTTTTGTGAGAAAAATAAGCATTGTGCATTGGAGAGAGTGGCAGGAGAAGAAGTGCCTGGAGAGCTAGCCACACTTCAGGGAAGCACATGTATGGTAAAAAGGTAGATGGTGTAGGGTAGTTGGTTTTCTCTAAATGGGGACTTCCAGAGGACCTCAGTGGAAAGGATGGCAGCAGTAAGGGAGTGAGTGAGAAGGAAGGAAGAACAGAGCAGTACAGTTAGAGCATAAAGAAGGCTAGATGATTGGAGGGACATGTTTTGTCCATTGGGGAAGGACAACAAGGTGAAGACATGTACTTCTGAATTTTTGGTTTTTCAAACAAAGCCCCTGAGGGACCTCAGATGGTCACTTTCTGTCTCTGTGGTAAGTGGTATGATAATTCCTCAGCCCAAGTAGCAGCTGTTGCATACTTATCTCAAGTGAAACCCTTTTCCTTACCTTCTTCCTGGCATGCTGTGCTCACATTTCCAGACCCATCTTAAATGTCATTCTCTCTAGAAATCTTCCCCAACTAACCTTAGCAGGCATAATTTTTCCTTCCTTTAAGCTTCTATGGCTTTTGGTGTACATATGTCATTGTAAGTAAAATATTCCCACTCTACAGTGGAAGTCAAAAAGATGTACATGATTTGCCCAAGGTGATCCAGATTTTCTGACTCCAAGACCAGTGTTCTTTGTTTTGTTTTGTTTTATTACATGTAGACGCTTATGAGGCCACTCACAGGTGGCTTAGCCTTTTAAAAACAGAAAGGTACCAAACTCTAATAATCTTCTAGATTCATAGAAAATAGCTCCATGTTTGCCAGGATGGCTATTCTTTGCTTTTGCTCCAACGCAGGGGGTATGTTGCCTTGCTTCTGACATGTAGGAAGAATGCAGAGAACATGTTCCTCATGGAAAGGGACTCATGAATGGACCACTGCTCAGGTAACAAAACTGTCAGGTGCGCATTTGGCACATGGGAAATGCTTACGAATTCCATGATTGGAAAGATATTTCTCTGTCAGACAATCCATTCTGTGGATAAAATGACTTGCCATTTTCAAAGGATCACAACATCTTTGTTTAGCCCCTACAATGTCTTTTGTTTTGTTTCAATTTTTACTTTACAAATAATAAGTGTATATATTTATGGAGTACAACGTGATGTTTTTATATATGTATACACTGTGGAATGATTAAAGCAAACTAACATTTATCACTTCAACTATATTTTGGGGTGAGAACATTTAAAATGTACTCTTTTATTAATTTTGAAATATATATTATTACCTGTGGTTACCATGCTGTGCAATAGACCACTAAAACTTTTTATAAATGAAACTTTGTACCTTTTGACGAGCATTTCCCCTTTCCTCACCCTCCCACTGCCCAAGCCTCTGGTAGCAACCATTCTACTCTACTTCTATGAGCTCAACTTTTTTAGATTTCACATATAAGTGAGATAATGCTGTATTTGCACCTCTGTGCCTGTCATTTCACTGAACATCATGTTTTCCAGGTTCATCCATGTTACAGAAAATGACAGAATTTCCTCCTTTTTTAAGCCCACATGTTATTCCATTGTGTATATGCACCACATTTTCTTTATCTCTTCATCCACTGATGGACACTTAGGTGGTTTCTGTATCTTGGTTATTTGTGAGTAATGATGCAACAAACATGGGAATTCAGGTATCTCTTCTACGTACTGATTTCATTTCCTTTGGATATATATCCAGAAATAGGATTGCTGGATAATATTGTTATTCTGTTTTTAGGGTTTGTTTTGTTGTTGTTGTTGTTGTTGTTGTTGTTGTTGTTGTTGTTGTTGTTGTTGTTTGAGCTGGAGTCTCGCTCTGTCGCCCAGGCTGCAGTGTAGTGGCACAATCTTGGCTCACTGCAATCTACGCCTCCCCAGTTCCAGTGATTCTCCTGCCTCAGCCTCCTAAGTAGCTGGGATTACAGGCATGCACCAACACACCTGGCTAATTTTTGTATTTTTAGTAGAGACGGGGCTTCACCATGTTGGCCAGGCTGGTCTCCAACTCCTGAACTCAGGTGATCTGCCCACCTCGGCCTCCCAAAGTGCTTGGATTACAGGTGTGGAGCACCATGAGCGAGATTCCATCAAAAGAAGAGAAGAGAGGAGCGGAGAGGGGAGAGGGGAAATGGCAGAAGGGAGAGGGAAGAAACAACATGGGGATAGAAGCTGAAAGGTCACAGTATATAAAGAAACTCCAGAGACAGTGTTTGACCATGTGAAGCCAATGTTATGGGGAATTAACAACTATATATGAAGAGATCATGAGAGAGGAGAGATTAAGGCAATGCAGACGGAAAGACAGAAACGTCATAAGATCCAAGGAGGTAGAGGGAACACCTGATACCTGAGTTGCTTTCTGGAAGCCAAAGAACCACTATTCCTATGGTTTTTCCTTTCCATTCACTGTCTATTGTCTCCCAGCCTTCTTTGCAGATTCTTCTCTATTTTTCCTTTAAATATTAGTCTTCTTCATTCAGAGCTCTGACCTTGGGCTTTCTTCAACCTATTCTCTTTCCAAGGGGCATGGCCATGGCTTCCCATACTGCCTATATACTGATGAGGCCCAGATATTAATTTCTAGGATCTCTCTCCTGAGTTCGAGTCCTGCTTATCCAGATGCCTGGTGAATATTGCCGCTCCCCAAATACATTTTACTAGCCCTCAAAATGAAATTATCTAAAATGGAACTTTCCTGTCAAAACTTCCCTTTTTTTTAGTACTTCTTTTTGGTGAAGAAACCCTCAGCTGAAAACCAAAAATCATCCTAGGAAGCTCTCTCCTTTTAATTCACTTAAACATCGTTATATTCATTCTACCTTTTTCATTTCTTTTGACTCCCTCTTCTTCCAGTCCCACTGCTACTGTCTAAGCTCAGGGCCTCTGAGCTGCCCTTTTAGTTTCCTGGCATCAGTATCCTAACCCTGCTCATAACTCTTCTGTGGCCATCCGATGTTCTTACAGGAAACCCTCAACATTTTCGCATGGCATTCAAATCCTCCATGAGGCTTCCCCTGGCTATTTCATCAACATAATATTTTGCTGCACTCCATCTAACCCCAGGTTTCAAGTTATCCAGACTTTCTGTGACTCCCACAACATCTCAAGTTGTTCCCTCCATCTGGACTTTGCTCTCCCTAGTCTCCCTTCCAGGAAAGCTAACTTCCCTCTCTCTTCCTGTCAACACTTTCCTATGTTGTCCTTTAATATTTATGATCCTGCCTCCACAGGAAATCGCTATCTTTTTATTATGTCCCAACTATACTCTGTACAGATGCCTATGACAACATTGATAGCACTTTATTACACTTAATTTTAAAACTTTTGCATCCCTCTATTTGACCTGGAGGGGCAGAAAATATATCATTTTAACTGTTTGTCCTATGCCTAGCAGTGAAAGCATTCAGCATATGCTTTGGAG
The DNA here is from genome assembly GCF_028858775.2 of Pan troglodytes. Taxonomy (NCBI): domain Eukaryota; kingdom Metazoa; phylum Chordata; class Mammalia; order Primates; family Hominidae; genus Pan; species Pan troglodytes. The sequence goes on from NC_072408.2 coordinate 89,310,949, forward strand.
GAAAGGAAGGAAATTAACACACTGATCCTCTATGGAGAAAATAAATTAGTCCATCCTCTGAGAGAAAAGAATAATTCAAGGTAAGTGAAGTCGTGAAATGCAGTGGTCATAATTCAAAATGCTCACACAGACACACACACACACACACCCCACACCACACAAAGCTTTTTTACGGAGGACAAAAAAGGGTATCATCTTCTTCCTCAGAAAGATGTAACATCACCTCAACAATTGGAAGCAGAAACCTTCAAAGGTAGGATAACTAAGCAAAGAAGACAATTCTTGAACTACATAGATAAATTCTCAGGTATATAAAGACATTTTATTTACATACGTATCTTAGCAAGAATGCTAGGCAGTAGGCAACTGGAGTTTGCTCCATGTTGATTCTTGTAAAGAGAAATTGGAGTCCTTCACAGAGGCATGGTCCCTAGTACGCTGGCAGACAGGAGGCAGGAAGGGCTCTGTCACAGCTGATAACAGTGGTAAAGAGTCAATTAGTCTCTAATTAGCTGAGGAAAAGCTGCTGCTGATGTTTCTGTGAGCCTAAAGAAATGTTTTAAGGACAGTTGAAATTGGAATGTAATCATCTCTGTTTAGGATGTAATAAATGATGCATGTAATCAAGGATGAGAGAGGACCTTCACTGCTCTAGCTAGTCTGGGTTACATGGGCTAAGGTACTGAATGAGAAATTGGGGCTGTGAGTTAGTAGCCAGGTGTTCCTCCCGTTTGTACTGTGGTATTTAAGTGCACAATCATGTGCCACCCATCAGTCCAGGAGTGAAGGAAACTGCTAAGGCCAAGGAGGCACACTGAGTGTGGGTTGAGAAAGAGCACAGGAAACAGGGAGGAGCCCTTGATGAACGGCCTTCTTCATCCAACAACTCTGCACCTTCTCACGGTTTCTGGGGAAAAGGGACTGAGAGAAAGAACTTTTGCCTCCCAGAATGGAATGGTAAATGGCAAGCTGAATATTCTAGTCAAGAATGGGAGTGTGCTTTGGCTTCCACATTTTGAGAATGATTTCTTCCTTAATGTAATGTATCCTGAGGGAACTGGGGGCAGGCAATGCATAATTTCTCCCTTGGCAGTTCTTCTGCCCCAGAACTGTAGGCATAGAGTTGAGTTTGATGCTTGCACATGTTTCCTTTGTGTGAAACATTCTCTTTCATCTCTACTTCATGCCTTCTTATTCTCCAGGATTCCTCATGCGCATCAATTCCTGTGGGAAGCATTTCCTGATATTCTGCCCACACCTCTACCACCACCTAAGATAGGGGTAAGAACATCATCTAGGTCACTCTCATCTGTGATTATTGGATCACATAAACATTATAGTACAATGGCCTATTTATGTATCTACCTACAATATTGGATATGAATTCTTCATAGATAGGAATCATCTGATTCATCTTTGAATCTCCAGATTCTGACATGGAGATTCTCATTCAATTAAGGTTTATTGAACTAAACTATATAAGATAAGGCAAAGCTGGTTATAATGCAATATTCAAAATGGAAGCATTAAAGATATTGTAATGTACTTCCCAGGGTAAAGGACAACCTAAGGAGTAGTAGGCCTGGAAAATGGGAATAAAAATGGCATAGCTAAACTATTTCTGGACCATGGACCTTTTGACAGTCTGGAAATGCCTTTATACTTCTTCTCTGACAATGTTTCAAATACATAGTAAAATACGTAATATGACAAACTAAAGTATTTCTTGACGAAAATGTAGAAAATCTTTGTGACCTTTGGTTAAGAAAATCTTTCTCAGGACACAAAAACACAAACCATAAGCCAAAAAATTGACAAATTGGACTTAGTCAAAATTGTAAATGTCTGCACTTCAAAAGAACTGTTAAGAAAATGAAACACAGGCCACACATTGATAAAAGAAAAACTGCAAAGCACGCACCTGATAACTTGCATGCAGAATACATAAAGAACAAAACATTCAACTCAGTAAAAAGAAAGGCAAAGAGTTGGAACAAATGTCCATCAATGAAGATGTACAGATGGCCAATAAACACATGGAAAAATACACAATATCATTAGTCATCAGGGGAAATAGAAATCAAAAGTACAAAGAGATATCACTATACTGCCAATAGAATGGTTAAAATTAAAAGAATTGATAACATTAATCATTGGAGACAATACAGAACAACCAGAGCACTAATATGTTGTGGATGGGAATATGAACAATAGGGTTATTTTGGAGAACAATGTGACAGACTTTTATAAAGTTAAACATATACTTACCCTATGACCCAACAATTCCACTCATAGATATTTACTCAAGAGGAATGAAAACATATGTTCACACAGCAAATGTTAATAGTTGCTTTATTCACAGTAGCCAAAATTCCATTAACAGGAAAATGGCTAAAAATATTGTGGTGTATTCATACAATGGAATACAGCTAAGCAGCAAAAATGGACAAACTACCAATATATGCAACAACACGGGTGAATTTCAAAATCTCATTATACTAAGTGGCTAAGTAAAATAAGCCAGGCACAATAGACTACATGTTATATGGTTCATTTATATGACATTCTAGAAAAACTGTGGAAACAGAAAACATATCACTGGTTGCCTGTGGACTGTGAGGGAAGAGAGGCATTGTCTACAAAGAAACATGCAGGAATTTTCTGCAGTGATTGAAAATATCCCAAATCTTAATTTTGGTTGTAGATATACAACTTGTATGTTTGTTAAAACTCACTGAACTGTATACTTAAAAGGGGTCAGTATTACTGCATGTAAATTACTTTTCAATAAAGCCTGAGTTTTTTTTTAATCTTAAAGTTTTATCAGAGAGAAATTATGAGTTACTAGTTATTAGTGTTACTAAAGCTAACTTGCCCTTTTAGAGAATTCAAGCTCAGGTTTTCCCCCCGCCCAAAGGAAAGGCATTTGTTCATGCTCTAAATACTGAGAGGAACAGATGCATTGGCTCAGCAACTTACTGAGTTTGTATGCTATTTGGAAATTGGATTGCTTTGATAAATTACTTGCTAGCCAAGAAAAGCATTAAGGGATTATTTGTCCGCCATGATTTCAAATTTTTCCCTAATGATAAAATCATTTGAAATAAAAGAGTGCAGCCAAAGTAGTTTTACTTGGGAAGATATTATTTCATACATAGACATGTCAGAAACAGTGTAAGCATGAAAAGGAAATATATTCTAATGTTCCCTTTTTTACTTACTTTGTTGTAAATAATAGCACCAAACAATTTCAATCCTAAATAGCACATACTTCAGAATTCCCTTTAAGTGCTTATCATCTTAAAGACTTGAAATCATATGTGGTTGTGGGTGTTGTAAACTTCACTCTTCAATTTGAATCTTTACTTCTCAGTTCATTTTAATACCTGCATTAATTCTAACGATTTGGGGAGACTACTAGATTATAGCACTGTTTTAGCATGTTTATGTGCTCTAATATTTGCCTAATGCATTATATAGCACACTTTCTTTTAATAGGACTCTATGTGTTTTAAGAATTTCCTTGCAAATAATTGATATTTAAATCAATAAGGACTCTACGTGTTTTAAGAATTTCCTTGCAAATAATTGATATTTAAATCAATAATGCAAAGAAAAATGTTAAAATCTTCATAAAGGAAATTTCTTTCATTTATTTGTTAATAAAACATTAACATTATCCGCCTTATCCAAAACAATTGTTTCTCATGTACAGTTTATGGAATGAAAAGCCACTGCTTATTTTAAATGAGTTCCTGTGTAACTGTCAAATTAAATGAACTAATTCTTACCTTTAGGCCTTTTCAACATTTCGTCATAACATTAGTTGTTTTAATGAACTGGTGGTAGATAGTTTAGTTATTTCCAACTTTTTTTATTGCGAGAAAGACCAACTAACTACCAAGTTAGCACATATTTTTACATTTTTCCTTGTACAGAGTTGAGCTTCAGGTAATTGTTTACTGTCTTTACATGAAGCTATTCTTTTACATATCTAGATCTGCTGATGTCTGACACACTAGCTACTGGCCACATAGAATTATTGAAATTAATTAAAATTAAATTAAAAGTGTGGTGATCCTAGATAAATTTCATGTGCTCAATAGCCCACATGTGGTTTGTGGCTATCCTATTGCTCAGCACAGATATAGAATATTTTTATCATCACAGCAGTTGTATTACTTACTGCTTGTCTAGTCCAGGGTCAGAAAACCTTTTCTTAAAGTATTAGATAGTAAATATTTTAGGATTTATGGGACAAGAGGCAAAATTGAATCTATCATTTAGGTACTTATTTAACCATGTGAAAAAATCAACCCATTCAAATATGGAAAAACCATTCTTCACAAGAAGGCTGTAAAAAACAGGCAATAGGCTGGATTCGAGCCATAATTTGCCTACTCGTGGTATAGATCATTCAATCCTATATTCATTAAGCACATCTTTATTGAGCGCCTCTATCTTTTAAGCAGTGGCCTAAATATTAAGCTTAGTGAACAGAGAAACAGTTCCAACTCTCCTGGGGTTCAAAACATAACAGAAAAGACATATCAAAAATTAGACAATTGTTCAATTGTTATAATTTGACAAGTACAACGAAGGAAATGTAGAAGATGTGCAGGGAAAACTAAACCAGCCTAAAAATTAACTTGACCCTAAAAATTATCTGCAACTAATATTATGTTTTAATATGTGCCAAGTGCTGTTTATTTTAAACTTTCCAACTGATCTACGTGAAAAAGATGCTGTATACATTAATGAATCCAGCTAATATTTTTAATGGATTAATGTTCAGATGTATAACGTTCTCATAAGCCATCTGTTCTATAAATCTGAAATAATGGTACATCTAATGATAAAAATTATGTTTGAAAAAATAATATTTGTTGCCCTCTCCCCTCTCCCCTCCCCCCTCCCCCCTCCCCCCTCTCCCCTCTCCCCTCTCCCCTCTCCCCTCTCCCCTCTCCCCTCTTTCCACGGTCTCCCTCTGATGCCGAGCCGAAGCTGGACGGTACTGCTGCCATCTCAGCTCACTGCAACCTCCCTGCCCGATTCTCCTGCCTCAGCCTGCCGAGTGCCTGCGATTGCAGGCGCGCGCCGCCACGCCTGACTGGTTTTCGTATTTTTTTGGTGGAGACGGGGTTTCGATGTGTCGGCTGGGCTGGTCTCCAGCTCCTAACCGCCAGTGATCCGCCAGCCTCGGCCTCCCGAGGTGCCGGGATTGCAGACGGAGTCTCGTTAACTCAGTGCTCAATGGCGCCCAGGCTGGAGTGCAGTGGCGTGATCTCGGCTCGCTACAACCACCTCCCAGCCGCCTGCCTTGGCCTCCCTAAGTGCCGAGATTGCAGCCTCTGCCTGGCAGCCACCCCGTCTGGGAAGTGAGGAGCGTCTCCGCCTGACCGCCCATCGTCTGGGATGTGAGGAGCCCCTCTGCCTGGCTGCCCAGTCTGGAAAGTGAGGAGCGTCTCTGCCCGGCCGCCATCCCATCTAGGAAGTGAGGAGCACCTCTTCCTGGCCGCCATCACATCTGGGAAGTGAGGAGCGTCTCTGCCCGGCCGCCCATCGTCTGAGATGTGGGGAGCACCTCTGCCCTGCCGCCCCGTCCAGGATGTGAGGAGCGTCTCTGCCCGGCCGCCCTGTCTGAGAAGTGAGGAGACCCTCTGCCTGGCAACCGCCCCGTCTGAGAAGTGAGGAGCCCCTCCGCCCGGCAGCCACCCCGTCTGAGAAGTGAGGAACGTCCTCCCTCCTCGTCCGGGAGGGGGGTGGGGGGGGTCAGCCCCCCACCCGGCCAGCCGCCCCGTCCGGGAGGCGAGGGGTGCCTCTGCCCGGCCGCCCCTACTGGGAAGTGAGGAGCCCCTCTGCCCGGCCAGCCGCCCCGTCCGGGAGGGAGGTGGGGGGGTCAGCCCCCCACCCGGCCAGCCGCCCCATCCGGGAGGGAGGTGGGGGGGTCAGCCCCCCACCCGGCCAGCCGCCCCATCTGGGAGGGAGGTGGGGGGATCAGCCCCCCACCCGGCCAGCTGCCCTGTCCAGGAGGTGGGGGGCGCCTCTGCCCGGCCGCCCCTACTGGGAAGTGAGGAGCCCCTCTGCCCGGCCAGCCGCTCTGTCTGGGAGGGAGGTGGGGGGGTCAGCCCCCCGCCCGGCCAGCCGCCCCGTCTGGGAGGGAGGTGGGGGGGTTAGCCCCCCGCCTGGCCAGCCACCCCGTCTGGGAGGTGAGGGGCGCCTCTGCCCGGCCGCCCCTACTGGGAAGTGAGGAGCCCCTCTGCCCGGCCAGCCGCTCTGTCTGGGAGGGAGGTGGGGGGGTCAGCCCCCCGCCCGGCCAGCCGCCCCGTCCGGGAGGGAGGTGGGGGGGTCAGCCCCCCGCCTGGCCAGCCGCCCCGTCCGGGAGGGAGGTGGGGGGGTCAGCCCCCCGCCCGGCCAGCCGCCCCGTCCGGGAGGGAGGTGGGGGGGTGAGCCGCCCGCCCGGCCAGCCGCCCCGTCTGGGAGGGAGGTGGGGGGATCAGCCCCCCGCCTGGCCAGCCGCCCCGTCCGGGAGGGAGGTGGGAGGATCAGCCCCCCGCCCGGCCAGCTGCCCTGTCCAGGAGGTGGGGGGCGCCTCTGCCCGGCCGCCCCTACTGGGAAGTGAGGAGCCCCTCTGCCCGGCCAGCCGCTCTGTCTGGGAGGGAGGTGGGGGGGTCAGCCCCCCGCCCGGCCAGCCGCCCCGTCCGGGAGGGAGGTGTGGGGGTCAGCCCCCTGCCCGGCCAGCCACCCCATCCGGGAGGGAGGTGGGGGGGTCAGCCCCCCGCCCGGCCAGCCGCCCCGTCCGGGAGGGAGGTGGGGGGATCAGCCCCCCGCCCGGCCAGCCGCCCTGTCCGGGAGGTGAGGGGCGCCTCTGCCCGGCCGCCCCTACCGGGAAGTGAGGAGCCCCTCTGCCCGGCCAGCCGCCCCGTCTGGGAGGGAGGTGGGGGGGTCAGCCCCCCGCCGGGCCAGCCGCCCCGTCGTGGAAGTGAGGGGCACCTCTGCCCGGCCGCCCCTACTGGGAAGTGAGGAGCCCCTCTGCCCGGCCAGCTGCCCTGTCCGGGAGGGAGGTGGGGGGTCAGCCCCCCGCCCGGCCAGCCGCCCCATCCGGGAGGGAGGTGGGGGGGGGTCAGCCCCCCACCCAGCCAGCCGCCCCGTCCGGGAGGTGAGGGGCGCTTCTGCCCGGCCGCCCCTACTGGGAAGTGAGGAGCTCCTCTGCCCGGCCACCACCCCATCTGGGAGGTGTACTCAATAGCTCATTGAGAACGGGCCATGAAGACAATGGCGGTTTTGTGGAATAGAAAGGGGGGAAAGGTGGGGAAAAGATTGAGAAATCGGATGGTTGCCGTGTCTGTGTAGAAAGAGGTAGACATGGGAGACTTTTCATTTTGTTCTGTACTAAGAAAAATTATTCTGCCTTGGGATCCTGTTGATCTGTGACCTTACCCCCAACCCTGTGCTCTCTGAAACATGTGCTGTATCCACTCAGGGTTGAATGGATTAAGGGCGGTGCAAGATGTGCTTTGTTAAACAGATGCTTGAAGGCAGCATGTTCGTTAAGAGTCATCACCACTCCCTAATCTCAAGTACCCAGCGACACAAACACTGCGGAAGGCCGCAGGGTCCTCTGCCTAGGAAAACCAGAGAACTTTGTTCACTTGTTTATCTGCTGACCTTCCCTCCACTATTGTCCTGTGACCCTGCCAAATCCCCCTCTGCGAGAAACACCCAAGAATGATCAATAAAAAAGAAAAAAAAAAAAAAAGAAAAATAATATTTGTTGATATTTATAATTTTCTTTTACTTTTCTTTATCTAGAATCTTTTGTAAGAATAAAAATGTATGAATTGAATGTTTCCTTGTAATCAGAAAAACTTGCCACAGATTACTCCTAATAGGGCCTGTACTTTCTATTAATTGCTTTAATCAAAATTCAAATTGAGTTCCTCATTAAATAAAATATTGTGATGCACATAAAACCAGCCAACTTTGACAGACTTTTTTTAGGACACATGACTTCTTTTTATTTATGAAAACTCAGTACATATAGTCAGCAAAGCAAAATAAAAATATATTCTCCATGATCCCTATACTAGCAATGTTCCTCAATATTATATTTGATTTTCTTAGGCCTTTCTGGCATTTTGCAGTTTACTTAAATGCTGCCTTTTTATTGTTAGTGTCAAGAACTTTATATAAATCTAAATATTTGATCACTGAGCATGTGTGTGTAAGAGAGACTTGAGCAAGCAGAAATCATTTTAAATTGGGCACACGCCCTAAATGACAGACAAATAGGCCAAATTGAAATTGCTTTTAGAGATTAAATCATGTGCCACATATCTGCTTTGTTGCAATAAATAAACCCCAAACTGTTAATTATGGCTATTTATATATCGAGATGAGGATGAAATAAAGAGAATGAAATATTTCCCAAGGTCATAACATTGAATTTTTATTCTTCAGTTTCACTAAAATTAACAGGCCCAGAAGTAAATCCTTCTACTGTCTCAGAGTTACATTGTTCTTTCCTGGTGACAAATTAAGTGTTCCAAGAAATTATAATTTGACATTCCCTTTATATTTTCTTAGAACAATGCATGTTGGAATGATGCCAAGAATATTGGAATTTAAAACCAAATTAAAAAAAGTAATGACTGAGTCCATCAAGAAAAAAAGATTCTGCCTCTGAATTGCTAGCTGCAGCACTGCTTTTTGATCACTTTTGCACAATTCGTAGCATAGAGCTGCTACTGTTGTTCTTTAATACAGCTTTTTACCTATAAATTAGCTTCTGGTGCTCTCAAGGTAAATGTCCTCAGTTTACCTTTATTGAGAAAAAAAAGTGATAGCCATTTAATTTACAGGACTGAAGCCCTTCCACAGTAATAAGGTCTTGCTGTCATCTGGGGAGAACTCATAAGGGATTTTGACCACTGGTGTACATTTTCCTTGTGGAACATGGAACTTCTAAGCATCTGATGATAAATTAGTAGATTCTTTTATCCTGTGCATCCTCCATCTGCCTCCTTCATCTTTAGGAAGGGGCTAGGCTCCAACTGGCTCACACAATACCATCACCACTAAACTTGGCGGTACTCTTCCAATGATTTCCGTTTGTTGGGAACTTGACATAGGAATTGGTGTTGGTGCAGAGGTGGAAGAGGGACACAGTCTGCTGCTGAGGTCATACGAGGTGATAATATAGATGCATTAGGCTGTCTAGTACCTACACCACCCTTTGTTTCTACATGGAATCTTCGTCAGTTAGATCAGTATGTCCTAATGCTGATTCTTGAGGTCTCACCATATCCAAATGTTGTTTGGCACAGTTTCTACTTGCATTTCCACCATATCTTATGTCATTGAGGCCCCTCAGTTTTCTTACTGAGTCTATCAGCCCCACAGGAAAGCTCAAAATTTTGCCAGCATCTCCTTTCCCCCAGCAGAAGCTCCCTGCTGGGTTAAGATCAATCCTCAGCCACTAGGGAAAATGACAACCAAAAATTGCCAGCTTGTTTCAGAGTGAGTCTCCTTTCCTTGGAATTTTTGTTCATTCTATTTTCTTACTCTGATATATTTAAAAATATGTTTATTTGTGGTTTATTTGCCTTTTTCTGGTTGTTGCAGTGTGTTGGCCTGTGGTGACCTGCCTGACAACAGACCTACTAATTTCATTTCAACATGCTGACGTATGTCTACTGTACCTCATCAATGCCTCTGTTCTGCAGAGCAAAAGGAAGACCTACCACAATGCATTCGATTCGATGAAGAGATAGAACTTAGTACATAGTTGTATTGCTTAGAGTTTGGAAACAAACTATAATCATTTTTATTGGTATATGTTTGAAGTTACCACAGAGGCACAAAACTTTTTTAAAAAAATCAAGCACACACAAAGAAACAAAAGTTGAAAGTTGTTCACTTGTAACCTATCTTTTCAAAAAATAGTGCTAAAGAAAGGAATTCCTTGGAAGCATATATATATATATATATATATATATGTATTTATTGTGTATATATATTTACATTCTTATTTTAGACAGAACTATTCAAATGCATTTTATTAATAAAATGTTTAGGAGCCCACTTCCCACCTTCATATCTGTGCTTTTAACTTTTGAGCATCAGGACTAACAACTGAGGAAAACGTCTAAGTGTGTTAAGTCTGCTCATACACCCTCATTTATCCCCCAACAATACACACACAACCTGCATGTATATACATAAATGGTACTTAATGGCATGTGAATTTTATCAGCTTACTCTATTCTGTTGAATGCTTTAAGGCACAGATTAATATTCTTACAAATTGTTTTATATATTTTAAATATACTTTTTACTTCAAGATAATTTTAGACTTACAGAAAAGTAGGAAGAAGAGTTCTCATATACCTCTTACCCCAGTTTTCTCTAATGTTACACCTTACATTCCCACAGTGTGTGTGTCAAAAGTAAAAAAGAAACATTGGATTATTACCATATTAACTTAACTCCAGACTTTATTTGGATTTCAACAGTTTTCCATTAATGTCTTCTTTCTCTTTCATGACCTAATTCAGAATACCGCATTGTAGATAGTGTTTTGCGATTTTTTTTAAAAAATGGATGTTTTATAAGGTTCCACATTTTTAAATTCAGTGTCTTGTTTGTGCTTCTATATAAGCATTTAATGCAACAGTGTTCATCTGAGTATTGCTTTTGAGTGCCAAAGTACCATGTTTTTCACACTCCAAACTCTTAGGAAGGCTTCCGAAGACAACTTGTCCCTTATTTATAATACTATATATTAAAGTAACTGAAAGTATTCAAAATAATGCTTACTTTGTGCAGAGTCCATGAACTCTAACCAAAACACATAAATGTCAAATTTGAGCAATACATTTTGATTGATTTTAAAATTCCATTTGAGGCACTACTTTTCTGAATAGATGCCCAAGGAAAATATTTTAAAATATTGTTTTATTACAAAATTGTTTCCTATAGAATCTGAAAAGTTCTTTAGGTAGACTTTTAGTAAAATGTTTGAACAGTTTAAATGCTATTTCAGACTGTCAGAATGATGAATGTTTTTTAATTATTTTCATAATGATTTATCACTCCAGTTTACAGTACTTGAAAAATTTTTTTCGCTTCACCTAAATAACTGGCATTTTTGTGTTACGTTCTTTTCCTCGTTTTATACTCTGCTCTGAAGCACTTTCAAATTAAAAAAAGAACAGTATTGTATTCTAGGGCCATTAGTGAATGTGCATGAGCTATTATAGTCAATGAAATAAGCATTATATGATTGAAGATTAAGAAAATGGATTATGGTGTAATTAAAAACACCAAGATAGGCGGGACGCAGTGGTTTATGCCTGTAATCCCAGCACTTTCTAAGAGACCAAGGCAGACAGATTACCTGAGGTTAGGAGTTCGAGACCAGCCTGGCTAACATGGCGAAACTCTGTCTCTACTAAAAATACAAAAATCAGCCGAGAGTGGTGGCAGGCGTCTGTAGTCCCAGCTACTTGGGAGGCTGAGGCAGGAGAATTGCCTGAACCCAGGAGGAGGAGGTTCCAGTGAGCCTAGATCATGCCACTGTACTCCATCCTGGGTGACAAGAGCAAGACTCTGTCTCAAAAAAACAAAACAAAACAAAACAAAACAAAACACCAAGATATTCCTGGAAAAGCTATGAAAATATGTTTTTCAGTTAAGGGGAAGCACTTATCAATGCTGCCAGTCCTGGTAAAGATTGTCAACTCTAATATAATATAAAGCAGGCATTTCTTGTAATAAATATGAAGAGGATATTAGCCTTGATCTTAGCATAACTCTCTTCCGGGTAGGACTCCAGCTTCTGAAAGTAATTTTGTAATGCTCATCAACTAAAGATGACTGTAAAGCTTGGCACCAGTTCCTGGAGGCAGCCATGTTTCTGATTAAAGTCTGGGCCTAGAGAGCTGTATGGAAAGGTCTGGAATAGAAGTGATTTAGCCTAGAGAAAATTGCTAAACCATGGGTTACACACTGGTGGCCTGTAGTCCTATTTTGTTAGACACAGACAATGGATTTTATTTGTTTTTCATATTTGAATTAATTTCTGAATTCTTGAATATTGGCAGATTATGCTACAGGAATCTAAATTACTCTCATTTCTGCATGTCATTAAAGAAGTAGAGATGAGTAGCAGGCCCCTTTTCCCTGGGGCATGTGCCTCCCAGCTACGTACACAGCACCCACCACACCAGAGAGTTTCCCTACCTGGCAACTACCAGTTATCATCACTCCTTAGGCAGCTGTTTTCTTACAGTGAAGAAGTTCTGTTTCCATGGTGCTATCAAAAGTAAGAAAAGGAACTATAGTTTGAGAGGCTGTGTTCTTAACCCATTGATGCTCCTAATGGGCCCTGAAGATATTTGACCTTGTGACCATGTGTAATAAGGTGATACATGTTCATCAAATTGTGGTGTCCTCCTCCCCTGACTTTCAAATGGAATTCAGATACAATTTTTACCCTTATTACGATTACCTACAATTATAATTATGCTACTTCTAAGTATATGACCTGGGGCAAGTTTCTTGACCTCTCTATGCCTCACATTCCTCAACCATAAGTAGGGGATAAAAATAGTACCTATATCATAGAGTTGTCAAAAGGATTACATGAGTTAATGTGTGGAAAGCACTGAAGATAGTGCCTGGTAAATACAATGTACCATGTAAGTGTTCACTGTTGCAGTCCTCATTTATTTTCTGATTATACTAACATTTCACTTATTCTGTGTTGCTCATGTCACCTCCTAATTTGTAAGTGACTGGTAGAAAGAAACTTGTCCCAAGGGTATCTGACCTTCACCCACACTTTGCACTTCCATCAGTCTGCATCAGTTTTAGGGCCTGGAGATGTATTTACGCATATTGAAGGAGGTAAATAACTACAGTGAATAAGATAACATTCAGAAATTCAGGACTGCGACCTTAGAGATCATCTAGTCCAGGAGTTGGCAAGCTTTTTCTGTAAAGGGCCAGACTGTAAATATTTTGGCTTTGTGGCCATATTGTCTCTGTGGCAACTACTCAACTCTGCTGGTGCAATGCAAAAGCAGCCGTGGGTTATATGGAATGAATAGGTGTGGCTGTGTTCCAATAACACTTTATTTATAGACACTGAAATTTGAATTGCATATAATTTTCACATGTCATTAAATATTATTCTTCTTTTGATTTTTTTTCAACCTTTTAAAAATGGAAAAACCATTCTCAGCTCTGGGCTATAAAAAACAGGTGGAAGATTTCACCCAGGAATTCCACCTGGGAATTTTTGTTGAACAGTGAAGCTACCTGGGCCCCACTCCAAACCCATTGAATAAAAATCTCTGGGTGGTGTGGCAATGGAATCTGTGCTGTGAACATGCGTGTGATCCCTACCAGTGTGGCTCTAGGGACCACACTTTAAGAAACTACCCAAGGCCTTCAAACGAGTGTGGAGACTTTATGGCCCTCCTCACAGATCTAAAAATGATTTATTAAGGTTGGTTATAACAAGTACCACACTGCAAATATGAATATGATCACTTTTGACTTAAATTACTTAAATTTACTCTTCACATTCTCTTATTTTTATTATCAAAATTTCTTGTAGACAAAGGTCATTATTTTCCTCTACTATGTTTAAGGAATGTGACAGCACCTTGAACTTACCCTAAAATCACTGTACATTAGAGAAATCCTATTTCATGTTTTCATCAATGTGGGAATATGTGCATGTTTAGTGACATTCTTTGTGGTGGCAAAAAGTAAAATAAACTCTGAAAATAACTTTGTCCTGGTGAATAAATTGTGGTGCATAATTACATAAATTATGATGTCTGTATGTAAAAGAATGTGTTTAGCTACATGTACTGCCCTCGGGGAGGGATGTCCATCACATACTGATAACAACAACAACAACAAAAAAAGCAAAATGCAGAATAAAGTTTACAATACAATTTCATTTTCATGAAAAAAAGGAAATACATGGATAATATTGGTTACCTCGGGCAGTTAAGACCAGATAGGGAAGTGGTGGGGGAAAAAAAAGCATTTAACTTTTTCTTTAAACACATCTTTATTAACTTTTATAGTAATTATTTTTAAATAGAAAAATTGTAAGTGCAATTGGGAACAAAACCTCAACCTTTATAGTCTATTTGGTACACACATCCATTTCGCTGATAAGAAAGAGAACTCAGCTTCTAACACTCACAGACTCAGGCAAAGTAGAAAGATTTAACTTACTTATAATGTGAATTCACCTGCAAAATAACATCATCATCATATTTTTTTGCTAAAGGGGAGTTATATTTATATAAAGCTCATCTAACGTCAAGTAGAGTCCTGACTTAGAATAAGCCTTGCTTTGACTAAATAAGTCAGAAAGAGGCAATCCATTCTGCTATTTTGGTCTTTATTTTCAATACACAGAGTATAATTTTCATAGGCCATGATTTGTTCCATTACAGAAAGTTTCTCAGAAAACTAATCCATCCAAATAATTGCTAATTACACAGCTCATGTTAGGCTTTCACTTTGCCCTCATATTTTTTAACAACAGATTTCATAAGAGTTGTGGAGAGCACGATTATCAAATGCTCAACTAAATTATTCTGTCTCATTTGGGCACAATTGTCATTTCTATGTAATTATATATGAGCATTAGGTGACTCATGCTTTCTAAAGTAAAAAAAAAAAATAGATCAATCTAATAAATCTATTAAGCACCCCAAATTAAATATGCTTAAATTTAAAGTAAAAATTTTTAGACAAAAAGGAGAACTTCATTCTCTAATTGCAATTTGTTCATTTGTTCACACATCATTTATTGAGTGTTTACTATGGCAGGACGTGTGCTAGTAAACTTATATGTACTATTGCCCAAAATGATTACTCATCCTCTTTTTACTCAGTAGAAAAAAGAAGCTTGGAAAAGTTAGCTTACGTAGTCATATACTAATAAGAGCACAAGTAGAGATTTAACTCAGATCTGTGGAGCAAAATTATTACAGCAGAGTGCCAGCAATTATTCCAGGTACTTTATAAATATTAATGCATCAGATCATCATAATGATTCCCAAGGTAGAGACTTGTGTACATACCATTTTGCAGGTGGGTTCATTCCCACAGAGGGAGGCTAAGTAAATGGCAGAGCTGGAATTCAAACCCAGGCAGCCAGACTCCAGAGGCCTTGCTTTGAGCCACCACTAGATGGCCTTTTCCATCCTAATGGCTTGTTGGTCCCATTGCACTGGTCTGCATAGGAAGGCAAACAGACACATGAGGACAGAATAGAATGAATTAAGTATGGTGGTCAACCACTGTGGCTATAGCATTTGGACCTCTGTCACATTTAGTGATGAAAATTCAG
The DNA here is from genome assembly GCF_028858775.2 of Pan troglodytes. Lineage (NCBI taxonomy): Eukaryota > Metazoa > Chordata > Mammalia > Primates > Hominidae > Pan > Pan troglodytes. The sequence goes on from NC_072408.2 coordinate 89,326,334, forward strand.
TGCAATGCCTTAAGGAAGAAAAGAGGGGAAGGAATTATCATGCTATGGACTGAATGGTGTCCCCTCCAAGCTTATATGCTGAAGCCCTAACCCCTAATGAGACCGTATTTGTAGATAAGGCTTATAAATAGGTAATTAAGGTTAAATGAGGTAATAAGGGTAGAGACCCAATATGACACGATTAGTGTTCTTATAAGAACTAACACCAGAAGGCTCACTTAAGTGCTTGCACTTTGGTTCACTCTCTCTTTCTCTCTGTCTCAGCATGCACAAAGAAGAGGGCATGTGAGCACACAGTAAGATGGCAGCTTCCCACAAGGCAAGAGAAGAGGCCTCAGAATTAAACCTACCCTCCCAGCATCATGATAGGAAATTTCCAGCCTCCATTATGTTGAGAAATAAATTTATGTTGTTTAAGCCATCCAGTCTGTGGTATTTTGTTATGGCAGCCCGAATAGACAAAGACTCACTGAAACGAGATAGTTCCCTTGATCTCTTCACAGGACTCATGAAGAAGTTGGCTCATTTACTCAGCCTGCAGCTCTCAAGCCTTCATAGGAGGGGGAGCATGCAGGTGAGCAGGTGCAGAGGCCAGATCGAGTGCTCCTGGGTGCCAACAGGAGTATAACTCTGTGCTGCCCCATGGCAGTATCTTGTAGGGTACCTGTAACCTGCGGAGCCCCAGAGTGGGTGTGTTACAATGTGCTCTTTTAGCTTTGCCATTCACGGATGGCTTAAGTGTTTAATAGCTCAGTGGAGGGTCAGGGTGATATCCTTTTGCATGTACCCTCTTGGTACCTGAGTTCTTGTCTGATATCCAGGAAGAATCAGGTTGCACAAACAAATTGAAGAGTGGAGAATGTGGAGGATTTTATTGAGTGGTGGAAGTGGCTCTCAGCAGGATGGGGAGCTGGAAAGGGGATCGAGTGGGAAGGTAGTCTTCCCCTGGAGTTCCTCTGTCCCCGGCCAAACTCTTCTCCAAAGTCCTGCCATCAAGCTGTGCTTTTGAAGTCAAGCTGCTTCTCTCTGATGTCTGCCTGCCTCATCTCTCCCTCTCTGCCGCTCTGCCACACTGCAGCTCTGCCAGTGAAGCCTGGGGTTTTTATGGGTACAGGATGGGGTGTGGGGAAGGCCATAAGGCAACATTTGAGTGGAAAAACAGGAATACATGTTCTCACTTTGGGCCACAGTCCCAGGCTTGAAGGTATGGCCCTCACCAGGGACTGCCCTCTTCTACCCGGTATTTCCCTGGCTCCTGTCCATATAAATATCATGGCTCTGAAAAGTCCTGGGATTAAACACTCCCCGTTAACATGGGATCCTAGTGCATAATTATAGTGAAATCTCAGGGGGAGGAATGCTTCTTTCCCCATAGTTCTAAAAAAGGGTTGCAGTTGAGCCTTACTGGCCTAGCTTAGGTCAGAAATTTATCCTTCAACCAATTACTATGGCAAAGGCAATGTATGCAGTGATTGGCTAAGCCTGGGCTAGTTATCTATCCCTGCAACCCCTAGCCTCTGGTCAGCCCCTTCTGAACAACAGGCTGAGGATGGGGTGGGGAGGCTTCCCAAAAGGAAATCAGAATGACTGTACCGGGAGAGAGAGAGAGAGAGAAAGGGATGCCAAGAAGGCAATATCACTCAAGTCCACCAGTGTTACAAACCTACTAGGCCATTAATTCCCAATCACAGCTATGTGCTGAAATGATCCAGGAGTTTGTTAAAAAAAAAACAAAAACAAAAAACTATGCCAAAGGCTTACCTTCCGATATTCTGGTTAGATGCTTTTCCTCAGAACTCTTTCTACAGAAACGAAAGACCCTAAGATACATTTTTTTTTTAGTAGCTTAATGCTGAGGTTCAGCCTTTTCAGGTATAGGTTATTAGAAACTAATGAAAGAGTCCCAATTCAACCACTATTTAATATTTGTTTAAAATGCTCCTCAAATGCACCCATGTAGCAAAAATGATAATATTCCTTCCCATAAAAATTAAGGAGTAGAAGAAAATTATTCTTTGCGAAGCAAATTATAAGATCTATAATCAATGGATTACAGTATAAATATGCAAAGCAATCTAAAGGAGCCAGAAAGGAGTTTAAGGCCAGCAGGACAACAAGCACACAATGCATTCTTATCACTGTATTTTGTGAATTTTCATGAATTCATGGTCAGCTTTGGTGCCAATAATGTGCACTCCCAACAGGAAAAGAGCTACAGTGCAGCCTTCTCTCCTTCAAGTATTGATCACTGCCAAATTTGCTAATTTTAATACTGCCATTGATATCTTATTTCTATATTTCTGGTTTTTTGCTTGTGTAAGCAATAAACATGGAAAAAAATCTAACTGAAACAAGAAGTAAGAAACAAGAAAAAGAAAGAATGTAGACCTCAGAAGAACTGTGAAACCCCATTTTTCATCACTGCTAAATTCCTAGCTGAAGAAACTGCAGGGGCCTTCAAAGAAAAGGGAACTGAGTGTGTTTTATTTGGGACAGTGGTCTTCAGCTCATAGGAGTGCCTAAACATCTATGAATATAGGTATTTACAGAGGTGTTAGTCTTGCCCTGAAACTGTCAGGAGAAAAAATGAAAATGAGAGGTTAAGTAGTGATGGGAAAATAGTTACAATATTCTCTTAGCTGGAAGCAACAGAAAATAATTCTGTCCTCATATTTAAACAGAAATTGAGTTTATTAAAAGAATAAAGGCTAGCTCATAGAAGGACCTTATGATAGAAACACCAGGCTTAGAATGTGAAAAGAAACAAGGTCAGACCAGAGCCAAAATCATGCCACAAGCCAATCTGATGATGACACCACTGGTTCACCATGGGAATCTGCGCCTTGAAGTCTGCTCCTCCCACGTTGGGCACTATGGGCCATTGTCACATGCATTCCATGGACCACATTATGCACATTCATTACAGACAGTGATTTTTAGAACAGCAACTCCGTCATATAAGAAAAGTCAATTGCAACCATACTGCTTATATTTAACTTATTTAAAGAATGTGAAATTTATCAATGTCTAATAAAAATTAAAATGTTCACAACTTATACAGTAATTCATTTTGGGGGTATATGCCTTGGTGAAATCCACTCAGAATACACAAGAATCAACATATCCAAGGATGTTCATTGAAGAATAATTTTCCTGTTCAAATCTTTTATCAGTGGCTTAAAAGAGGAATTAAAAGAATTCCTACAAACTATCAAAGGTAAAAGATGGGATAGAGAAAAAAATAACTATAAAAATTAGGCTGAGTGCAGTGGTCCATGCCTGTAATCTCAGCACTTTGGGAGGCCAAGGTGAAGGATTGTTTGAGCCCAAGAGTTTGAGACCATCCTGGGCAACAAGTGAGACCCTGTCTCTACAATTTTTTTTAAACTAGCCAGATGTGGTAGCATGTACCTGTAGTTCCAGTTACTCAGGAGGCTAAGGTGGGAGGATTCCTTGAGCCCAGAAGGTTAAGGCTTCAATGAGCTGAGATCATACCACTGCACTGTAGCCTAGGTGACAGAGCGAGATCCTGTCTCTAAAATAAAAAGTAAATAATACATAAATACAAAAATAAATATCAGTCTTTCTGAATCAGGAAGGGGATTCCAAATATTTGTAAAAGCCTGGAACAGTAGAATAAAACCAGCAAAATAGAGTCAAAAATGATACTTTTTTTCTTTTATTTTTCAATAACCAACTGTACAAGTACAGGAGGAGCAAGACTTGACTTGTGGGATTTTTCTTATAAAAATAACTTGATAGGTTTGAGTTGACCACAAACCTAATATACGTGTTATGACAGCTGAATGGGCTCAGCTCTTAGGTTACATGTGGGCCTTGTGTCCAACTAAGGAAGATGTAACTGTCTTCCAATACTATGTAGAAGACAGATAACACTGAAAACCATAGAATGTCAGTTAAGCATGAGATATATTCTTCTGGGGAGTAAAAGATGAACAAATTGATAAAAATTATATGAATATGGATTTTGTTTTAGTTTAAGAAATAACTTTCTGGCATCTGTAGGTTTCCAATAGTTTAGAGAAGTATTAAGTTACTACTTAAAGTTATCAAGAAGAAACTTGATGGTTGTCTATTCTATATTCAGTGAGAGATTTTAAATATTTTAAATTTTCTTAATTTTTTTCATTCAAAATTTTTATTTTTTAGGTAAGAACATAGGCCTGCAGATTAAAGAAGAAAGAATACTAATAGCTTTGAGAAAATACTACATTCAAGGTTCTTCATCTAATTAATCTTAATTAGAAACCATGGGACAAAGCAAAAGGACTATCCCCACTGAGAAGAACTAAAGGTGAAGAGAAAGATAAAAATATGGTTATTTTAAAATTTTGTCCCATCCTGGCCAGGCATGGTGGCTCACGCCTGTAATCCCAGCACTTTGGGAGGCCAAGGTGGGCAGATCACGAAGTCAGGAGATGGAGACCATCCTGACTAACATGGTGAAACCCCATCTCTACTAAAAATACAAAAAGTTAGCCAGGCATGGTGGCGGGTGCCTGTAGTCCCAGCTACTCAGGAGGCTGAGGGAGGAGAATGGTGTGAACCCAGGAGGCGGAGCTTGCAGTGAGCTGAGATCACACCACTGCACTCCAGCCTGGGCAACAGAGTGAGACTCTGTCTCAAAAAAAAATAAAAATTATCCCATCCTGTACAAGTAAGTGCAGGATGAGGAAGACTTGACTTGTGAGGTTACTTCCTATGAAAATAACTTGAGGGGTCCGAGTTGCCCGCAAATCTAATATAACATGCATTATAGAAAACTATTACAAAATAGCCTATTTTTGTCTCTTTTTCTCTTTAGTAAAGTGCGGTGGAGCTATTCTTTTCCCTATTTGGATGAAATCTTGAGCCAGCCTCTAACTTCACTGGTTATACTTAGATGGTAGCCCTGCAGTCACTTTAAATCACAAACACAGTCTAATTTATAATGTAAAACATCCATGATTGTGTTATAATCAAAAGTTTGAGCCTGATTTAAAGTGGAAACACTCCTGCCTCCTCACTTCCATTGGCCAGAGGCTGTCTTTGTTAAGCTGTTTGCAGTGGGAGAGAGCCGGAAAAGAAAGAAGGGTCATGGAAAGAGGTAAGGTACAAAGGACATTTCTCCCCGATGGGTACTTTCGTAAGACGGTGATATATTCTCCAGGGAGCTACTGAAGGAGTGGAGCAGTTATTTGATGCTGACATGTTCTCTCATGGGATCCTTTTAATTTCTGGGAACTCCCTCAAGACTTTCCAATGGTAACTCCCTTTTCATGGGCAGGCCTTTAGCATTGGTGGGTCTCCATCGTCCTCCCCAGCATTCCTGCCCTGGCTGGTATAGTCGCTGTATCTGCAGTCTCCTTTCCCTGGCAGACCATGTACTTGAGGGGATCCCTTTAAGAACAACTCCAGGTTGACATCACAACCAGTTCTAGCCCCTGAGATCCAATTACCTTTAACCGGCTATTGGACAAGACAGGTGCAGTCACTTCTCAGGAGCAGCTCTCAGCTCTGTTGTTATCAGCTGTTTTACTTGTTCAATCCTGAGGTAGGGCTTAGTCCACAGGCCCAGGAACACCTGTTATACTCTCAGTGCTCTTGCCAAGCCCCTCTCACCTGACCTAGCACTGGCAGACAGCACCACTACACCCCTCCAGCTGTCAACTCAGAAAGTCTTTTGATAAATCCTCCCCAAATCCCACTCTTCTGGTCCTTTCATATCCCTGCTCTGGGTAAAAGACAGCTGGGAATGGGGCTCATGAGAGCAACGGACTCAAATATTTTCTTTGTAAATTTCATTTTGAGTGTCTGTTATATCCAATATCCATCATATCTTGGTGCCATGGTCAAGAATTCCAATTAAACATCCTTTATACTCATATTTATTCCTATTATAGTCCTCTTAACCACCTATTTGATAGGCCTTAATAGCCACATTTTACAGATAGGAAAACTGAGGCACAGAGAGATTAAATATTTGTGTGATTAAATATTAAACAAAGCGTGGCCATACAGCTTGTAAATTTGAGACATGATATGAATCCAGAATCTTTTCTCCAGACTGTGCATCATGTTGTTTGGATTAGCTGGTTTCATTGTATAGAAGAATCAATCTATCTATTACTTTTCCTTGAGAAAAGGGAGGGTAAAGCCAGTGTGGGGAGAGTGTTGCTGCTGTTCAACTGGAACCAAACATAATATTAAAATCCTTGGGTTTTAGTCAATGGCTACTTAAAAGCTCTCCCTTGTAGATTGTTATATCCTTTTGTGAGCAGAAGGAAAGCAGCTACATTTGTATGTCATTCTGCCAATTTATCTGTTATATTTATATGACACATAAAGTATAATAATTAACATTTGTTGAGCATTCACTAAGTGCCATGCATTATTCTTGCCATGCATTAATCTGTTTTATCCAAATTCTTTCACTCTTTCCTCTTAACAACAGTAAGACAGTTTGTGTTGTTGTTTTCTCATCTTAAAGATAAAGAAGGAGGTCCCAGGAAAAACACTGGGAGAAAACACCAAAGACAGAAGAGCAGCATTCCTCTTTCTGTTCCACAATTTACTGGTACACAGAGTTTGCTAGACCAGTCACATAACTCCTTAGGGCCATATTTTCCTCATCTGTAAAACGGGAAAAATAATAACAGTCTTCTTTGCTTTGCAAGATCCTTGTGAGAGTCAAATGAGACAACAAGTGGGTACGTACTGCCCATATTCAAGCAAATATTATCACTGTGCTATTCCTGAGACTACCATCCCATGAAAGGTTAATCTAAAACTTGCAGCTAAAACTACAAGTTAATCTTTAGCTGAGTGCCACATGACAAGGACCTCAGAAATGCTGTCCAACAGAGAGCAGCTAGTATACACACCAGAGGAGAGACTGTTTCCTAACAATCACTTAAACAGAAGAAAAGCAACTTTAGAATTAAAAAAGAGAAACTCAAAAATAGTGCTGCATTGCTGAGACAGAGCCAAGTTGGGGAACCTTTGGGAAACTTTTGTTTCTCTTGAGAACTGTTAGGTTTGAAAATGAGAGCCAGGTGGGGGGAAAAGGATAAGGCCACAAAAGACGAGCAGAGAGAGAAAAAAACACGAATTTGGGGAAAGCCAGCGTAAGAATACAGAAAAGTATTTTTTAAATCCACTCAAAAACTGACCAGAGATTTCAAGATATGATTGAATGTTTGCAAAATGCCCCATCTGCTTCATTCCACAGTCTAGAAGAGAAATAATGGAAACTTTCTTCTCTTTTCCAACAAGACATAACAAAAGCAGAGCTGATGTAATTAATGAAAAAAAGATGGCTATTTGAAATAGTGAAGGCTCTGAATAACAGAATGGAATGGAAATGAAGTCCACATTTAGGGACAATTCATTATTTATCTGCTGTACTTTTTATGCACACCGTGTTCTGCTAATTCTCTCTCCAGGGAGAATACCAAACCAGGTTAGTGAGTGATACAAGCATGAGTAGTTAGAAGCTATGATATAAGCAGCGGGCAGATGGAGTTATTCCTTGAATATCAATTAGCATAGTCCATCCAAGTTGAAGACTCTGACAATTGAATACTTCAACTTAATGGCTCTGTTTTCAAATTCCCTTTAATGGCCCTTCTGTGACCATAATATCTACTTTTCCAGACATCCTAAGTAGAAACCATTATGGACAATATATGTAGAATTCTCTAAGGATAGCATATGGAGGGGAGAATGTGAGTTGCCAAATTTAGCAGCTCTAGAGAGAATGTTTTTGAATTAAACCTGAATCTATGGGGATTACAGTTCATTTATGACTGACAAAACATATCTTCCCAATTCTGAAAGATAAATCCCACTGATATACACGTGGATTTCACAGGGTTTCTCAAAAACTATAAGGAAAAAAAAATCCTTTCCACAAAATGCAGTTCTATAACTATTTTGGAATTATGGTAAGTCACATGTTCTTTTTGCAGTTTTCCTCAGGTTAAATGAGGAATTTTCTAAGTACTGTGCCAACTGTACTTACAACCTGAGTAAGCTCAGATCAGAAGATTCATCCCTTACATATTAGAGTAAGATCTTTGTTTTGAAAGAAGAGAGGAAGACTGAAATGCAGTGGCTATGGGCTTTAGGATTTTAAAAATAAGTAAAATTTCAAAAGTATGAGAGATGGGACTGAAAACATTGTCAAGTTTTTCTTTTGCTGAATAAGATCAGTTTTAATTTTAATTTTTTAAATCAATTTTAATATTACTCTATTTTTCTTTTCATAAAGATAATTGACAGTACAAAAGTTTGAAGTTCAAAGTGCAGGTCTTTAAATTTAATGTACTTAGCTTCATGAAAAATTATCTTCATTTATCATAGTGTTCTAATTTCACTGTGGACCAGTGAAAATATTGTGGCAAACCAGCGCTGGTCTGCAGAACCACAACCGAAAACCTCTAGCCTGATTCACTTTGTTAACATGAGCTAGTTCTCTACCCTAAGCAGCCATTAAAATCTAACTCAAAATCTTCCAATGTCTAACTAAACAGCAAATATCTGTAATTTAGGACAAAATGATTAAATCTTTCAGTGAATATTTGCATTTGTTGGAAAATGGTATTTTATTTTGTACCCATTTAATAAATTCCTTGGAATAAAATTTCATTTTTTTCTTACTACATTCAAGGACCCGGCATAGCTAGGATTTTACCAAGCTTTGAGTAGTTCGTATCGTAACTATTAACATGTTTTGAAACGTTAGCAAGACTTCTAATTTACACGTGGAGAACACTCTTAATTCCAGCTTTCCTTTTTTTCATTCTGAATGAGAAAACCTCTTAAGTATCAGATTTTTTTTTACAGGTTAAACCAAACCATGAACTCCATGAAACTACTAAGATTCCTTGTTTTGTTGGCTTCGTCTTGAGTTAAATGTCTAATAATAAATGGTCATTGAGCAGACACTTAAGAATCCTTTTATTCAGCGATTTTGATATTTTAAAAAGATTGGTCTATTATGAAAAAAGAACTTAGTTTTATTTTTGCTGGTTGAGCAGCTTTCCACTGAAAATGAAAGGCTAAAAATTTAGTTTTTTCCCTCTACTGAACTTGGAAAACCTAGATTTAGGATACTTACATTCAAGTACACTTTGTTCTTTTTCCTATCCTTTTGAAAATTAATATTAATACTCTGACATTTTTAGGAGAAAGAATTAGTTAAGCCTTCCCTCTGGCAAAACTATCAGGCAATCTTCTCCAGCATTCAGTTCCTTAAGGGCATGGAAGGAGGTGTCTTTAATTGTTTTACTCCTTACCCTTTTACTCTGAAACTTAATGTGTGCTTAAATTCCATCCACCTGAATTTAGCCTAAGACCTAAAACAGGTAAAACACACATCAAAATAAATTTGCCCATGTTAAATTAATCTGAATCCTGGAAAGTTAGACTAGGGGAAGTGCTGATGGAGAAAATCACGTTTTTTTTAACTGATATCACTTCTGGAGTATTTGAATGTTTTTACAACAGGTTTGTGTTTCTTTTGTAATAAGTAAAATCCTACCAAACATTGTTTATTTTTATTTTACTGTGAAATGAATACTTACTATGAGATGTACCCTCTTAGATTTTTAAGTACACAATACCATATTGTTAACTATAGGCACTATCATATACCGAAGATCTCTAGAATTCATTTACTTTGCATAACTGCAACTTCAGGCATTGCTTTTGAAATCTGAAATACGTGTTCTGATGACTCTATAGCAACCATGATTTTATTCTCAAAAAATAAATACAGATGAGGGTAAAAGCCAAAACACATTTCTTGAACTAAAGAAATTATTAAATGTAGACCTTCAAACCGCGTTAAAACCAGCAAGAGTTTGTTATTTTTCTTAAACATTTAATTTTCAATGCATTCTGGTTATTTTCTCCTATGCATCTTAGAGAAGAGGTTATTTGCTGAAATTGTCAATGCGGCTTTGGCTACATTATCTGATAACCAGTAGAGGTCGCCACCTACCACATTGTAGTAAGTCAGGGAGAGGAAAAAAATTATCAATGTTTGGTTAGTAAAAATGCACAGAGGTCAGAAGTTTTCAATATGAAGCTTTCCTCTTGAAAGCTTTGCATAATTGAACCAATATTCAAGTGAGAGGAAAAAAGAATAAATAAAAATAATGGATCCAAGATGTTGGTGTTACAGAACTTCAAAAAACAGAATTTCTTAGAAATTACATAAAAATTCTTCTAGTTGACTTAGTTAATACAAATTATTCTTCATGTCAAAACATTGGAAAGAAACCTCAAAATGTTATCAAATCTGAACATAATAAAATGTATACATTTGTAAAATGGCATTGTGGTCTCTTTCTACCAGTATATGTTTGGAACCCCTAAGCATCTCAAATTTTTGGTTTTGACCTCACATATTCTGTGACTTTCATTCTGTGTTTTAATTTTTCTTAATTTATTAGTTGTATCTACTGCACAGTGAAAATTAACCTGTCATAGTGTTAAAGTGGCCTGTGGTTATCACAGCTGAAAAGAGCACATTGAAGCTTTAGTATATAATTACTGCTACTTGGTTTCCCAAAAGAAGTTTAAAGTTTAACTTATTTTCTTTAAGTCATAATTAAACTGAGAAGAAAAGACTTCTTTTTTATAGTTTGGAGGGAGAATCTATGGATATCTTGACATAAGAAAATATCTTCTCTTTAGAAGAGGGAATAAACGTATGCTTGATAATTTAGAATGTGCAAGTGGGTAGTGATAGGTAATTCAAACAACGGAAGGCTTTTCCAATAAACAAAATGTTTTTAAAAATAGAAATGGTTATTTCAGAAGTTCAGATGGTGAGCTTACCGTCACTAGAAATGTTTTAATGGATGGATAATTAGTGAGATGTGGTGAGAATCTTGGTAAGAGTGTGTTAGGAATTTGAATACTCAGGTTTGAGGGGGAAGCTTTACTAGATTTCTAAGAAAGATCACGTGTAATTTTTAGGGTTTTTGTTTTAAATTGATAACAGTGTTATTGATAAAATTATGTTGCATTAGGATAATGCTACGCTATGTAACAAATACATCTAAACATTATAGTGGATTAGCACAACTGTTTATTTCAAACTCATGCACTATTCCTTGCCGTTATTAATGGTTGGTGGATGACTCTCCTTTATACGGAGATTCAGGGACCCCGGTCTCTATCCGTTTTGTGGCTCTGCCATCTCCTAGGCCATTGAAGTACTTTGCCTCCACCCAGCAGAAAGGGAAAGAAACAAAAGAGAATGAACATCTAATTCTTAAACTGGAAATAACACACTTACTTCTGCTTATATTCCATTGCAGAAAGCTAGTTAGATGACCCCGCATGGATTGAGAGAGAAAAGAAAGCACAAATATTGATACTCAGTTGCTTTCTTTACCACTGGCCTCCCTCTGACAACTGAACATTTGTGCACATCCTTTTTTACACATGTATTATCTCTACAAAGAAGTCAACTCAGAGTTATATTTAGTAACTTGATCCAACTAAAAGTCCAGAAAATCTGGGTGATACCTATCCCCTCCATCAGGTCTGGGTGTGACACCTTATAATCTAGTGACTATTTCCTAAACTATATTGCACCAGTGGCCAAAACCTTAATCACTCCTTATATCCACATTCTTTGCCATGTAACTCAGTGTCCACTCCCTATGCATATAGCAGTGTTCCCCCAGCCTTTTACTCTGGTCTCAGCCAGGTGACTTGCTTTGATCAAAGGAATATTAGCAGATAAGATGTAAGCAGAAGCTTGCCCTCTACTTTCAACATAAGAACATGCTCATGTCTAGTCTACAGAAGGATGAAAGACATACAAAGCACAGCCAGTTGCCTCAGCCAAGGCATCCTCAGTTAGTTGACAGCCAGCCATCCTCCAGATAGATGAGTGATCTAAGCCAAGACGGAGCTGCCTGGCTAAACCCCAGCTGATTCTAGACATGTGAGCAATAAATGCTTAATGTTGTATGACACTCAGGGTTTTGCAATTGTTTAATATGCAGGCTTATTGTGGTCATAGATAACTGATACATGTACCAAACAAGACTCTCAACTCTTAGTGAGCAGAAATTTACTTGGTTTCATTTTCTACATAAAATATAATGCTATACTTTCTCATACTGGAATGCAAACTTTGTTGAGTTCATTTTAATACGTAGCAAGGTTAAGCTAGATAAAATGTTGTAAATATTGTGAAACATAAGCATGAATTAATTTTTATATCTTTATAGCACTTTTAACTTTTCAAACCACTTTCAGATGTCCTTTCACTTGATTTTCACAGCAACTTTGATAGAAGGCAAAGTAGATTCCTGTATTCCTAACTACCAAATCTCAGTGACTAAGTTACTACCCCAATTACAACTGGCTAATGACAGAAGAAAGTCAAACACACTGGAATCCATCTCTCCTGCCTTCCAGAATGTACTCCCATTGCTGAATAGGCCTTCATTAGAGAAGTAAGGAGACAACAGTTTTTCCATAGCTATTGTATGATAAACATGATCATAACACTCTTACCTCATTACTGGATATTTTCAAGGTTAAGATTTACTCCTTCAGAAGTCTCTGAATTATGCCTATTCTCTCTAATGAAATGCTTTCCCCAATATTTTCTACTAAAGGATCTGCAGAACTGATCAGTAAACACGAATTGGATGTAAAGAAATTCTTACCTGTAGCAGAGTTTCACAACCTCAGCACTATTGATGTTTGGGCTAGATAATTATCTGTTGTGGGAGTCTTGCCTGTTTATATTCAGTAGCAACCCTGACTTGTACCCACTAGATTCCAGTAACATTGCCCCAGTTGTGGCAAACAAAAATGTCTCTGGACGTTGCCAATTATCACCCCCTAGAGTGATATTCATCCCCTCTTCCATTCAGAAACATGGGGCAAATTAAATACAACTAGGATTTTGCGTAAGTGTCAGATTCTTAGAAGATGAGAGCTGAACATAAGGAATCAGTTTGTGCAAACTTTTCATTGTATAAAATTTTATATTTCTATTTTCACTTTGTAAGGAAGAAAACTACACCCAAACAGTTATTCAAAGCTACAAAACTGGTTAATACTATGTCTTTTGACACACTATTGAATTATGTCATATTTTATTTATCTGTTCCCCTTTACTCTGCAAATAAAATTAAGGGACTTTGGATAGACTGTGCAACTTCTAATTCCTGTTCTAGGTCCAAGTATTGACTTAGTGGCCTGCTTTCGGGTTTCTGTAGAAGCCTCATCCTACCCAGGTAATGCCACACACATATCCTTACCTGACTTATCTTCTCTGCCTCTTCAAGTTACCCACAAACCTGACTATCTTTACTACTATCCCCCTGCCAGGCCCTGGTGCAGTCTTTTCTCCTTGTCTCATCTTTCTGGCTGACACTTTAAGGTCCAGTTCTCAATTGTTCTCAAGGCTCTGATTTCTTCGACCTAGCCTAGATATTCTTTTTGTCCTTTTCTTCTTTTAGGCCTTCCTTAAAAACATCCTTTACCATTCAATAATTCTAGTCCTTTAGATATCAATTGTCTGAAGGCAAAACCTACTCAACCCAAGAGGTCCTTTTCAACACCGAATGGGTATATCTACTTTTCATTATTGCCTCCTTCCCAAATTTTTATTTATGTACTCATGAGTCATATTTATATCTTTATTTTATTTTATTTTATTTTAAGACAGAATCTCGATCTGTCACCCAGGCTGGAGTGCAATGGCACAATCTCAGCTCACTGCAGCCTCCACCTCCTGTGTTCCAGTGATTCTCCTGCCTCAGCCTCCTGAGTAGCTGGGAATACAGGCACGTGCCACCACGCCTGGCTAATTTTTGTATTTTTAGTAGAAACGGGTTTCACCATGTTGGCCAGGCTGGTCTCAAACTCCTGACCTCAAGTGATCAGACACCCTTGGCATCCCAAAGTGCTAGTATTACAGGCATGAGCCACCGTGCCCAGCATATTTATACCTTTAAAAGAGCAATTATAAGTTTTTTCTTGGAAGTATCCATTGCTCTATTATAAAATTGCCTAAATGTTATGTTTCAGCACGCCAGTCTTTTATTCTCACTTCTTACCTGGAGTAGCCCCCGAATTTCATCATGGTTTTAGGACACAGGGTGTATTTTGCTACCACTTTCCCATCTTTAAAACAAGTAAGTGGACAAAACTAAATAGCTCCCCATCAAAATATAGATTAATAAATTCAGTCCTCTGGGCATGTTGCTTTATGAAATTGGTAGAAAAAAATTATTTGATAAGGAAGCCAAACTTCAATAAAAAGCCTATAATTAAAAAGCTTCCTATCACAGTATTCAAAGAGACAAATACCATTTATTTGTATTCGGGAAACTGACTTCTTTCATTTCAGCCCATCAAGAATATAATCTGATTTCAAATGATTATGTATTAACCTATGGTAAAGAATTGCTATTCTTTTGAGTAAAGAGGAAAAAAAATAACATCCCATAAAGTATACAGGTAAAAGACATTTGGAAACTGTGTATTCTTTTCACTTACTTGAGGAATGGTTATTCATTTGCTTTGGGAATTAACTTATTTAAGAATAAGATAGAGGTAGAGGAGATTTGGGAATGGAAGAGACTAAAAATCTCCATTTTAGGTCTAACATTTAAGTCTTTAATCCATCTTGAATTAATTTTTGTATAAGGTGTAAGGAAGGGATCCAGTTTCAGCTTTCTACATATGGCTAGCCAATTTTCCCAGCACCATTTATTAAATAGGGAATTCTTTCCCCATTTCTTGTTTTTGTCAGGTTTGTCAAAGATCAGATGGTTGCAGATGTGTGGTATTATTTCTGAGGGCTCTGTTCTGTTCCATTGGGCTATATCTCTGTTTTGGTACCAGTACCATGCTGTTTTGGTTACTGTAGCCTTGTAGTATAGTTTGAAGTCAGGTAACGTGACGCCTCCAGCTTTGTTCTTTTGGCTTAGGATTGTCTTGGCAATGCAGGCTCTTTTTGGGTTCCATATGAACTTTAAAGTGGTTTTTTCCAATTCTGTGAAGAAAGTCACTGGTAGGTTGAAATGCAAATCAAAACCACAATGAGATACCATCTCACACCAGTTAGAATGGCGATCATTAAAAAGTCAGGAAACAAAAGGTGCTGGAGAGGATGTGGGGAAATAGGAACACTTTTACACTGTTGGTGGGACTGTAAACTAGTTCAACCATTGTGGAAGACAGTGTGGCGATTCCTCAAGGATCTAGAACTAGAAATACCATTTGACCCAGCCATCCCATTACTGGGTATATACCCAAAGGATTATAAAACATGCTGTTATAAAGACACATGCACATGTATGTTTATTGTGGCACTATTCACAATAGCAAAGACTTGGAACCAACCCAAATGTCCAAGAATGATAGATTGGATTAAGAAAACGTGGCACATATACACCATGGAATACTATGCAGCCATAAAAAATGATGAGTTCATGTCCTTCATAGGGACATGGATGAGGCTGGAAACCATCATTCTCAGCAAACTATTGCAAGGACAGAAAACCAAACACGCGTGCTCTCACTTGTAAGTGGGAATTGAACAATGAGAACACCTGGACACAGGAAGGGGCATGTCACACACTGGGGCCTGTTGTGGGGTGGGGGGAGGCGGGAGGGATAGCATTAGGAGATATACCTAATGTAAATGAGGAGTTAATGGGTGCAGCACACCAACATGGCACATGTATACATATGTAACAAACCTGCATGTTGTGCACATGTACCCTAGAACTTAAAGTATAATAAAAAAAAAATCTCTGCTGAGATTTAATTGTGCAAATATAACCAGAAAAGAATTATAAGTAAGGATGCAATTTGATTCTGCCATAGACCCAGGTGTTGAGCAACTTTTACTCTAGCAGGTATCTAAAAAAGGAGGTGAGTCCTCCAAGATCTATAAAAATGAGGCATAAGGGCATGGGTTTTTTGTGAAGTTCTGAATATTCCATTAGCATGTAATAAGTGTTAATAAATATCATCTGTAAAGTTTAAAGTGTTCATTCTCAACTCTGATTTCAAATTATGTACTTCATATGGTTGCTTGATTTCAGGAAAAGTAATTTCCAAGCTTGATCTGATACTTTTGGCTGAAGTATAACATTTAGGCAATTTCCTCTGTTGGAAAGGAGCCATTTTTATACTTAGCATATAAACAAATTATTTTTAGCGAAGGCTTCTTTTTAAAAATTTGTTCATAGCTGTATGTTGTAAAGATAACTACCAGTGAGTATTTGTATTTTTACTGAACATAGTGTCTAGATCTAGGAAAACACAAAGTGAAGTGATAGTTTGATGGTTATCAAGTGAATTTATGTTCTGGTTGTGGTTTTGTAACCACTTTCCTGTGCAAATACACAACCAGAATGCAAATTCTGGTTGTGGTCTAAGACCTCGTAATGCTTCATGAAAACAGAATGGTCAAATATTATACATTTATTCTCATTCCTTATTTACCCGTAGATATTTGCAAGATAAATATATGGAAGACGTATCAGGAAGAGGTCTCAGATTCCTTCCTCTCAGTGGCTGTTATACAGAAGAAGGGCAAATCAGTTATCCATTGTCACAATAATGCTGCATAAAAAACACAGCACTTCAGTGGAACATACAATAATAAACATGTACTTATGAGTATACGGATTGACTGATTGGTTCTGAAGATCTGAGCTGGGCTCAGATGATCTCAACTGGGTCACTTATGCTTCTATAGCCAAATGGAAGGTCAGCTATGCTTCTGCATAGCATATTACATCCAACCAAGTAAAGTGATCTAGGACGGCCCCATCAGGGAAAACTCTGCCCACCACCAAGTTTTCCTCATTTCCCTTTAACAGGCTAACCAGACTTGTTTTCATGGTGGTGGCAAGAATCCAAGAGAGCGAGTTATAAGTGTACAAGGCCATTTGAGGTCTAGGACCAGAACTGAATTTCTTTTATTTGTGACATATTCTTTTGTTCAAAACAAGCCATAGGCTACCCCAGAGAGAGTTAAAGGCTGGGAAACACACTCCAGATCTTAATGGAAGGAACTGGAATGTCACATCTCAAAGTGAGTAGATACAGAAAGGGTTGGAAGTTAGGATATTTTTGCAATCAGTACACCATATAGAACTTAGGCCAACAATCTTTGTGGGGGACTATGTCTTAAAGCTGCATTTTGCACAGCAAGCACTCTGTTTTTATTTAGATTGTACATAATATGAATGGAGGTGTGATGCTATCTTTTTAGTGCTCACGGTTGACGCTATTTGGTATCATAAAGCACAGTGGAAATATCAGATAAACCAGTTCAAGTTTTTGGTATATTTTAATGGTTTAGAACTTCATTTACCTCAGTAGGTGTCTCCACTTACCACTAGCCTAATGTCGTGAAATCCTCCCTTCAATTTGTTCTGTGTACATAAAAGTGAGGACTTTTAAACAAGTTTTCCATGGAGATTATAATTAATGTCCCTATTTGACTTATTTGTATATATGCACACCCCTGTCACTAATTCTCCTTGTGTAACCGAATGCAGTTTCAACTTCTCTCTGCTTGTAAAACTGAGTAACGAAGAAGAGATGCGGCAGAAGGCAAGTGACTTTACTTCCCAAGCTAGCAGTGGGGAAATGGTCTAGGCTTCCTGCCTTAAAGAAATGATTTCAAATTTGGGGGCAGAAATCTAGCATTTAAAAAGGGAAGCTTCATATGAAGGGAATGCAAGAGGGGAGAGGAGGTACAGGAACACATCACTTACTCCAATGCTTCAGCTTGAGTTATTGTCCCATTTGGTGAATGAGCTGGTATGGAATTTCTCTCTCTCTCTCTGTCTCTCTCCTCTCTCTCTCTCTCTCTCTCCCTCCCTCTCTCCCCTTTTCTCTTCTATCAGTTATACATTCATCCTTTTTATAATAGCAGCACTTTGATTTTTCTATAGGAAATTGTCCCTCCTTCTTTTCAGGAATAAAGTTAGAGGTGTTTGTCCTTGCCTTTGCCCTTGTCCCCATCCTCATTCTGCAGGACCACCTTATGGGGTAGGTTGGTGAGGTTGTAACTGAGGTGTGCCACTTCACCCTTTGCAGCATTCTTTCTTCCTATTAAACATTTCTTTTTCAAATCTATACTGTTGTCGGTAAATTCTTACGAACCGGCAAGTCGACCACTTCCTGATGCCGGGGCTCTGACACCTCGCCCAGCAATTGGAAATGTTTTCTATCTCTTAAAATTGGAGAACAATAAAATATATATCCCTTACATTTTACTACATATTTATTTTTCCTCACTTGCAAAAATTTGCAGAATATTACTCTCACTCTAAGTTCTTATCTGAGGAATGTAATTAAAAATTCTTACTTTTAAAAAATCAAAAAGATACTGAACATTTGGATAAGTGAACAGTCATAGGAGGTGCCTGAGTGGGGATAGTGGTGGAGCATATAGTATTTGTTCATATCTGTTGACAGTAAAAAGAAGCTAAAAATAGTAGAAAGAGCATAATCTTTGAAGTTAGACAGATCAGGGTGCTAATTCTAGGTCAGCTGTTTACTAGCTTATGGCCTTAGCAAAATCACTATTTCTTAAACTGAAAATGTAATATATAACATTTTTCATACCAATTCTAATGAGAATTAGAGATAATAGGTAAAGTACTTGCCATGTTGTAGATGCTCAATAATTTATAGATACTATCATTACACATGTAAGTAGTAAATAAATTAACTTTACCTTAAGAGAGGGCTAGACTTTGTTTCCACTTGACTCTTGGGAGAAAACATCTGAACTGGAAATTCTTAAGTGATAGGAATGTCTTTGTTTTTCACAGTGGATCCCCTAGATTTGTAATTTATGGTAATGAGGTGACTCAGGGTGAGCCCCTAGATAGTTTATGCTAACAAGATAACTCAGGATAGGGGCTGGCCATGCCAGAAAGATCATTATGTGAATAGAAGTCGGGGCTTTGAGTCACATTATACTACCCTGACCTCTCGAGAGGAGTGGACTTTGAGTTCAACCATGTGGGCAGCAAATCAATCAATCATGCCTATGAAATGAAGTCTCAATAAAAACTCTGGAAACTGAAGCTCAAGTGACCTGCCTGGGTGGCAATACTTCATGCATATATTGCCATGTACAGATGCCAATAGGGTACTGTGTCCCTGAGGACACAGAAGCTTCATGTTTGGAGCCCTTGGGGTCCCAGATTTTTCTCTATGCATCTTTTCCTTTGGCTGGTTCTAATTTTATCCTTTTGCTATAATCAAACCATAATCATAAGTATAGCCCTTTCCTGAATTCTATGAGTCATTCTAGTGAATTATCAAAACTGACGGTGGTTTTGGGAAACCCCCAGACTCGCAGTTGGTGTCTGAAATCTTGGGTACACTTGGCAATCTGAAAGACTGTGCCCTTAACCTCAAGTTTGGCTAATTCTGCATAGCATATTATATCCAGCCAAGTAAAGTGAATATTACTTCCCTGAAACTAAGATAAAAAATCTGGTTTTACTTCTAGGCAGCTAGGGATGGTAATTGGAAATTAATTTTGTTTGGAATGTACAAATATAAGTATTACTGTCTCAATTTAGTACATGTATCATATGTTATCTTGTTTTATTTTGGCAATGTAAATAAGCATTTTTAAGGACCTTGATATGTTCACATGTCATCTCCCAAGACTGCACCCTTCTTTTAGTAATGTCTATATTCTTAAACCCTTTCATTCTAGCACAGGGATTTTCATAAATATAACCTTTGCATTTGGGGAAAGACACCTTTGCTAGTCTTAGATCTCTCAATGAAATATCATCTTCCTGAAACTTACCTATAATAATAATGAGTACCAGTCAAGAAGTCCCTACCATATGCCAGAAGCAATGCTTGGTACTTTTATATGTACATATTCTAAACTTTATAACCAACTTGGAAGGTAATTATTTCTGTTCCCTTTTCTTAAAATGTCTATTATTGACTCTCAAGAAAGACTTCCATAAAACCTTGTTGATCAAGCAAGGTAAATTGAGTAGACTTGCTGTAGAAAGACCTTAATGTGGTCTTAGTGCCATCTGAAAAGCGTAGGGAAGGAGTCAGAAAAGGTTATTTATAGGGCTTGGAATCTGAGATTAAGTGGGTAATGTAGTCTTTCCTGGCAGGAAACTTATTGGGATTGGGAAAATACATGACATAATAATTCAAAATTGGAAGACACAGCAAGGTAAAGGTTTTAAAGGAGTCTTGATAAGTAAAGCTTTCTGGTAAGTGAACTGTTTCCCAGATGAGTAATCTGTTTTCCAAAAGAAGTGCTCTTGGCCAAAATGAGCAAACTGTTTGCTCAGAAAAATTAGTTTCCAAGAATTTTATCAAGCCAGAAGTAAAATTATGTATTAGTTTACATTCTTCTTTTCCTGGACAAAAATTACCAGAATGCTATGGTCTGAAAATATTCCCCACAAAAGCATATGTTGAAAATTTAGCCCTCAGTGTAACAATATTGAGAGGTGGGGCCTAATTTGAGGTGCTCAGGTCATGGGAGATCCACCCTCATGAATAACATGATGTTGATTATAAAAGGTCTTGAGGCTTTGAGTTTGATCTTTTCACCTTGTCTCATATGCACAAGCTCTCTTTACTCTTCCACGTTCTGCCATGGGATAAAACAGCAAGAAGGTGATTGCCAGATGCTGGCACCATGATATTGGACTTCCCAGCATCCAAAACTGTGAGAAATAAATTTATTTTAATTATAAATTACCCAGCCTTGGATATTTTGTTATAGAATCCCAAAATGAACGAAGACACTGAAATTAACAGTTGTCATGTTGGCACATTGGTCTCAAATTTCAAAAATAAACTGACATTGTAAGAAAGTTAGTAATTTTCTAAGAATTATATCTAGAACTCTATAACTCCAAAGTCGTAGTTTGGTCTACCATTTTACTCTGCTTCTACAATTTTGACTTTTTTAGGTCCCACATGTAGGTGAAATCATGCAGAATTTCCCTTTCTGGGCCTGCCTTATTTCACTTAACATAATGTCCTACATGTTCATTCATAATGTCACAAATGATAAGATTTTAAGACCGAAAAGTATTTCATTGTGAATACCATTGGTCCTTGAACAATGTAGGTGTTGGGGCGCTGACACCCACGTAATAAAAAATTTGCATATAAATTTTAACTCCCTAAAAACCTAACTATTAATATCCTACTGTTGACTGGAAGCCTTTCTGACAACATAAACAGTTGATTAACATATGTGTTATGTGTTGTTTGTATTGTATACTGTAGTCTTACAGTAAACTAAGCTAGGGTAAAGAAAATGTTATTAAGGAAGTCATAAGGAAGAGAAAATAAATTTACTATTCTTTTAAGTGGAAGTAAGTCATCATAAAGATCTTCATGCCCACCATCTTCACATTGAGTAGACTGAGAGGGAGGAGGAAGAGGAGTGGTTAGTCTTGCTGTCTCAGAGGTTGCAGTATGAAAAGAAAATCCATGTATAAGTTAACCCGTGCACATGTACCCTAAAACTTAAAGTATAATAATAATGAATAAAAAAAATAGCAAAAAAAAAAAAAAGTTAACCCGTGCATTCAAACCATGTTGTTCAAGGGGCAACTGTATATACATGACATTTTCCTTGTCTATTTATCCACTTATGGACATTTAGGTGGATTCCATATTTTGGCCTTTGTGAATAATGTTGCAGTGAACATGGGAGTGCAGATATCTCTTTAACATGCTGATTTAAGTTTTTAAATATATATACCCAGAGGTGGGATTGCTGGATCATATAGTAGTTCTATGTTTAATTTTTTGAGGAGTCTTCGTACTGTTTTCCATAATGGCCATACTAATTTACCTTCCCACTGACAGTGTATAAGGGCTCTCTTTTCTCCATATCCTCACCAACACTTGTTATATTTTGTCATTTTGATAATAACTATTCTAAAAGGAGTGAAGTGATATTTGGGGGTTTTTTGTTTTGTTTTGTTTTTGAGACGGAGTTTCGCTGTTGTTGCCCAGGCTGGAGTGCAATGGCACGATCTCAGCTCACGGCAACCTCCGCCTCCCAGGTTCAAGTGATTCTCCTGTCTCATCATCCTAAGCAGCTGGGATTACAGGCATGAGCCACCATGCCCGGCTAATGTTTGTATTTTTAGTAGAGACGGGGTTTCGCCATGTTGGTCAGGCTGATCTCAAACTCCCAACCTCAGGTGATCCACCCGCCTCGGCCTCCCAATCATTTTGTTTTTAGTTTGCATTTTACTGATGGTTAGTGATGTTGAGCATTTTTTTCATTTACCTGTTGGCCATTTCTTTTGACAAACGTCTATTGATATTCTTTACCCATTTTTAATTAAAGTGTTTTCTTGCTATTAAGTTGAGTTCTTTATATATTTGGATATTACTCTTTTATCAGATGTGTGGTTTGCAAATGTTTTCTCCCATTTCATAAGCTGTGTCTTCAATCTATTAATTGTGTCCTTCCCTATGCATAAGCTTTTTAGTTTGATGTAATTCTATTTGTCTATTTTTGCTTTTGTTGCCTGACCTTTTTGGGTTAATACTAGAAAAATTATTGCTCAAACCACTGTCAAAAAGCCTTTTTCCTATGTTCTATTTTAGTGTCCCCAAAAACCTAATTATTGAGGTTTCAGTTTCAGGTCTTACATGTAAGTATTTTAATCCATTTTGAGTTTATTTATTTGTGATGTGAGATCAGGATCCAGTTTCATTATTATGGTTGTGTATATGCTGTTTTCCCGACATCATTTACTGAAGAGACAATTCTTTCCCCATTGTGTATGTGTATTCTTGGTATCATTTTGGAAGATCACTTGACTGTATATATGTGGATTTATGCCTGGGCTCTCTATTCTGTTCTATTGCTCTATGTGTCTGTTTTTATGCCAGTACCATGCTGGTTTAATTACTATAGCTTTGTAGTATACTTTGAAATCAGGGAGTTTGATGCCTTTAGTGTTGTTCTTTTTGCTCAAGATTGCTTCAGCAATTCAATATTTCTTATGATTCTCTACAAATTTTATGTATTTTTTTCTATTTCTATGATAAATATCATTTGGTTTTTGATAGAAGTTGCTTGAATGTGTAGATAGCTTGTGTAGTATGAATGTGTTGACAATATTAATTCTTCCAGTCCATGAACATGGACTATTATTCCATGTGTTTGTGTCCTCTTCAATTTTTTTCAGCAATGTTTTATAGTTTTCAGTGTTCAGGTATTTCACTTTCTGGGTTAAATTTATTTCTATGCATTTTTTCATGATGTTGTGAGATTTTTTTGATTTCTTTGTTTTGGATAGTTTATTGTTATATAGAAACGCCACTAATTTTTATATGTTAATTTCGTATCCTGCAATTTTAGTGAATTTGTTTATTAGTTATTACTGTTTTTTGGTGAAGTCTTTAAGGTTTTCTATGTATGTCATGTCATCTGTAAACAGAGATCATTTTACTACTTCCATTTCAATTTGAAAGCATTTTAATATATTTGTCTTGATTAATTGCTTTGGCTAGGACTTCTAGTACTAGAAGTAGAAGTACTTTTCATTCTTCAGAAAAGAAATGATGAGAGTGGGTATCCTTGTCTTGTTCCAGATTTTCGAGGAAAAGCTTTCAGCTTTTCACATTAAGTATGATGTTAGCTGTGAGATTGTCATATATGGACTTTATTTATGTTGAGGTACATTCTTTCTATACATATTTTATTGAGATTTTATTATGAAATGTTAATTTTGTCAAATGCTTTTACTGCATCTGTTTAGATGATCATCTAATTTTATCCTTCATTTTGTTAATGTGCTGTATCGTGTTATTGATTTGCATGTGTTGAATCATCCTGGCATCCCAGGGATAAAACTTATTTGATAATGGGGTATGATACTATTATTTTTGTTTGTTTATTTAATTATTGTTTTAGAGATGGAAATTTGCTATGTTGCCAAGGCTTGACTTGGATTCCTGGGCTCAATTGATCCTCCTGCTCAGCCTCCCTGAGTAGCTGGGATATAGGCACGTACCACCACGCCTAGTTCTGATCCTTTTAGTATGCTGTTGAATTCAGTTTGCTAATTTTGTTGAGGATTGTCGCATCTGTGTTCATCAGGGATATTGGCTTATACATTTCTCTTCTTGTGGAGTATTTGTCTGTCTTTGGATCAGACATAATCCTTATCAGGATAATGCTGAACTTGTAAAATGAATTCTGAAGTGTTGCCTTCTTTTCAATTTTTCAAGAGTTTGAAAAGGATTGGCATTAATGTTTCTTTAAATATCTGGTAGAACTCACCAGTGAAGGCTTCATGTTCTGAGCTTTTTTTTTGTTGGAAGGTTTTGGCTATTGATTCAGCCTCCTGATTTATCTGTTCAGATTTTCTATTTCTTCATGATTCAATCTTAGTAGGCTGTACATTTTTAGGAATTTCTGCACTTCTTTTAAGTTATCCGTTTTTTGTTGGCTTATAATTGTCCACTTAGTCTCTTATCTTTTGTATTTCTGTGCTATCAGCTGTGATTTCTCCTGTTTTATTTATAATTCTTTTATTTGAGTCTTCTCTCTTTTTTCTTAGTCTAGCTAAAGGTTTGTCAATATTGCTTATCTTTTAAATAAAGCAATTTTTGGTTATTAATTTTTTTCTATTGTTTTTCCAGTCTCTGTTTCATTTACTTCTGCTGTGCTCATTGTCATTTTCTTCCTTTTGCTGACCATGAGGTTGATACATTCTGCTTTTTTCTAGTTCCTTGAGGTGTAGAGTTTGTTCATTTGAGATCTTTCTTTCTTAATGTAGGCATTTATCATTGTAAACTGCCCTCTTGTAACTGTTTCTGCTGCATCTCATAACTTTTTGTATGCTGTCTTTCCATCTCTATTTGTCTCAAAATATTTTTTATTTCCTTTTTGATTTCTTATTTGACCAACTGGTTGTTCAAGAGTATGTTGTTTAATTTCCACATGTGTGTAAATTTTCTGAAATTTCTTCTGTTGTTTATTTCTAGTTTTATACTACTGTGATTTGAGAATATACTTACTATGATTTCAGTCTTCTTAAATTTGTTAAGATTTGTTTTGTGGTCTAACACATGGTCTATTCCGAAGAATGTTCCACGTGCACTTGAAACAAAAATGTGTGTTCTGCTGATTTTGGGTGGAATGTTCTGCATATGTCTATTACATCCATTTGGTCTACACTGTTGTTTAATTCTACTGTTTCCTTATTGATTTTCTGTCAGGATGATATTGCCATTAATGAAAGCAGGACATTAAAGTCCCCTGCTATTATTCTACTGCTATCTATTTCTCTCTTCAGTTATCTTATGTATTTTTCCTTTATATATTTAGGTGTTCCAATGTTGGGTGCATATATATTTGTATTGTTATAGTCTCTTAATGTATTCACTCCTTTATTATTATATAATAACTTTCTTTGTCTCTTGTGATAGTTTTTTACTTAAATTCTATTTTATCTGATAAGTGTAATCACTCTTGCTGTATTTTGGTTACCATTTGCATGGAATAGCTGTTTTCATTCCTTCACTTTCAACCTGTGTGTATTCTTTTCCTTCCTTCCTTCCTTTTTCTTTCTTTCTTTCCTTTCTCTCCCTCTCTTTCCCTTTTTCTGTATTTCCTTCTTTCTTTCTTTTTTTGACAGAGTCTCCCTCTGTCATCCAGGCTGGAGGGCAATGATGCAGTCACGACTCACTGCACCCTCAAACTCCTGGACTCAAGTGATCCTCCAACCTCAGCCTCCTGAGTAGTTGGGACTACAGACATGCACCACCACACCCAGCTAATTTTTTATTCTTGTTTGTTTTTGTTTTGTTGAGACAGGGTATTGTCATGTTGCCCAGCCTGGACTTGAACTCCTGGGCTCAAGCAATCCACACCCCTTGGTCTCCCAAAGTCCTGAGATTACAGGCATGAGCCACCATGCCCACGTGTGTATTCTTAAAGTGAAAGTAAGTCTCCTTAAGTAGTATATAGTGTTTTCATTTGTCTGATTTTATCTATTCTTCTGCTATATGGCTTTTGATTAGAGAATTTAGCCCATTTACTTTAAAGTAATTATAAGTAGGAAAGGACTACTCTCATTTAAATTAATTTTTTGTTTTGTGGTGTTTCTATTTCTTTATTACACTTTTACTGTCTTTTGTGATTTGATGATTTTCTGTAAAGCTATTCTTTTATTTTTTTATTATTATACTTGAAGTTCTAGGGTACATGTGAACAACCTGCAAGTTTGTTACATATGTATACATGTGCCATGTTGATTTGCTGCACTCATTAACTCATCAT
The DNA here is from genome assembly GCF_028858775.2 of Pan troglodytes. Classification (NCBI taxonomy): domain Eukaryota; kingdom Metazoa; phylum Chordata; class Mammalia; order Primates; family Hominidae; genus Pan; species Pan troglodytes. Next base: position 89,352,675 of record NC_072408.2, read on the forward strand.
TTACTTTAGGTATCTCTCCTAATGCTATCCCTCCCCCATCCCCCGACCCCATGACAGGCTCCACTGTGTGATGTTCCCCTTCCTGTGTCCAGGTGTTCTCATTGTTCAATTCCCACCTATGAGTGAGAACATGCAGTGTTTGATTTTCTGTCCTTGCAATAGTTTGCTCAGAATGATGGTTTCTGGCTTCATCCATGTCCCTACAAAGGACATGAACTTATCATTTTTTATGGCTGCATAGTATTCCATGGTGTATATGTGCCACATTTTCTTAATCCAGTCTATCATTGATGGGCATTTGAGTTGGTTCCAAGTCTTTGCTATTGTGAATAGCGCCGCAATAAACATACGTGTGCGTGTGTCTTTATAGCAGCATGATTTATAATCCTTTGGGTATATACCCAGTAATGGGATGGCTGGGTCAAATGGTATTTCTAGTTCTAGATCCTTAAGGAATCGCCACACTGTCTTCCAAAATGGTTGAACTAGTTTATGGTCCCACCAATAGTGTAAAAGCATTCCTATTTCTCCACATCCTCTCCAGCACCTTTTGTTTCCTGACTTTTTAATGATCACCATTCTAACTGGTATGAAATGGTATCTCATTGTGGTTTTGATTTGCATTTCTCTAATGACCAGTGATGATGAGCATTTTTTCTGTGTCTGTTGGCTGCAATAATGTCTTCTTTTGAAAAGTGTCTGTTCATATCCTTTGCCCACTTTTTGGTGGGGTTGTTTGATTTTTTTCTTGTAAATTTGTTTCAGTTCCTTGTAGATACTGGATATTAGCCCTTTGTCAGATGGGTAGATGGCAAAAATTTTCTCTCATTCTGTAGGTTGTCTGTGCACTCTGATGGTAGTTTCTTTTGCTGTGCAGAAGCTCTTTAGTTTAATTAGATCCCATTTGTCAATTTTGGCTTTTGTTGCCATTGCTTTTGGTGTTTTAGTCATGAAGTCCTTGCCCATGCCTATGTCCTCAATGGTACTGCCTAGGTTTTCTTCTAGGGATTTATGGTTTTAGGTCTAACATGTAAGTCTTTAATCCATTTTGAATTAATTTTTGTATAAGGTGTAAGGAAGGGATCCAGTTTCAGCTTTCTACATATGGCTAGCCAGTTTTCCCAGCACCATTTGTTAAATAGGGAACCCTTTCCCCATTTCTTGTTTTTGTCAGGTTTGTCAAAGATCAGATAGTTGTAGATATGTGGCATTATTTCTGAGGGCTCTGTTCTGTTCCATTGGTCTATATCTCTGTTTTGGTACCAGTACCATGCTGTTTTGGTTACTGTAGCCTTGTAGCATGGTTTGAAGTCAGGTAGCGTGATGCCTCCAGCTTTGTTCTTTTTGCTTAGGATTATCTTGGCAATGAGGGCTCTTTTTTGGTTCCATATGAACTTTAAAGTATTTTTTTCGAATTCTGTGAATAAAGTCATTGGTAGCTTGATGGGGACGGCATTGAATCTATAAATTACCTTGGGCAATATGGCCATTTTCACAATATTGATTCTTCCTATCCATGAGCATGGAATGTTCTTCCATTTGTTTGTGTCCTCTTTTATTTTGTTGAGCAGTGGTTTGTAGTTCTCCTTGAAGAGGTCCTTCCCATCCCTTGTAAGTTTTATTTCTAGGTATTTTATTCTCTTTGTAGTATTTGTGAATGGGAGTTCACTCATGATTTGGCTCTCTGTTTGTCTGTTATTGGTGTATAGAAATGCCTGTGATTTTTTGCACATTGATTTTGTATCCTGAGACTTTGCTGAAGTTGCTTATTGGCTTAAAGAGATTTTGGGCTGAGACGATGGGGTTTCCTAAATATACAATCATGTCATCTGCAAACAGGGACGATTTGACTTCTTCTTTTCCTAATTGAATACTCTTTATTTGTTTCTCTTGCCTGATTGCCTTGGCCAGAACTTCCAACACTATGTTGAAGAGGAGTTGTGAGAGAGGGAATCCCTGTCTTGTTGAAGTTTTCAAAGGGAATGCTTCCAGTTTTTGCCCACTCAATATGATATTGGCTGTGGGTTTGTCATAACAGCTCTCATTATTTTGAGATATGTCCCATCGATCCCCAGTTTATTGAGAGTTTTTAGCATGAAGGGCTTTTGAATATTGTCGAAGGCCTTTTCTGCAGTTATTGAGATAATCATGTGGTTTTTGTCATTGGTTCTGTTTATGGGATGGATTACATTTATTGATTTGTGTATGTTGAACCAGACTTGCATCCCAGGGATGAAGCCCACTTGATCATGGTGGATAAGCTTTTTGATGTACTGCTGGCTTTGTTTTGCCAGTATTTTATTGAGGATTTTTGCATTGATGTTCATCAGGGATATTGGTCTAAAATTCTCTTTTTTTGTTGTGTCTCTGCCAGGCTTTGGTATCAGGATGATCCTGGCCTCATAAAATGAGTTAGGGAGGATTCCCTCTTTTTCTATTGATTGGAATAGTTTCAGAAGGAATGGTTCCAGCTCCTCTTTTTACCTATGGTAGAATTTGACTGTGAATCCGTCTGGTCCTGCACTTTTTTTTTGGTTGGTAGGCTATTAATTGCTGCCTCAATTTCAGAGCCTGTTATTGGTCTTTTCAGGGATTCAGCTCCTTCCTGGTTTAGTCTTGGGAGGGTGTATGTGTCCAGGAATTTATCCATTTCTTCTAGATTTTCTAGTTTATTTGCGTAGAGGTGTTTATAGTATTCTCGCATGGTAGTTGGTATTTCTGTGCAATCAGTGGTGATATACCCTTTATCATTTTTTATTGCATCTATTTGATTCTTCTCTCTTTTCTTCTTTATTAGTCTTGCTCACGACCTATCAATTTTGTTAATCTTTTCCAAAAACCACCTCCTGGATTCATTGATTTTTTGAAGGGTTTTTGGTGTCTCTATCTCCTTCAGTTCTGCTCTGATCTTAGTTATTTCTTGCCTTCTGCTAGCTCTTGAATTTGTTGCTCTTTCTTCTCTAGTTCTTTTAATTGTGATGTTAGGGTGTCGATTTTAGATCTTTCCTGCTTTCTCTTGTGGGCATTTAGTGCTATACATTTCCCTCTACACACTGCTTTAAATGTGTCCCAGAGATTCTGGTACGTTGTGTCTTTGTTCTCATTGGTTTCAAAGAACATCTTTATTTCTGCCTTCATTTCGTTATTTACCCAGTGGTCATTCAGTCATTGAGCAGGTTGTTCAGTTTCCATGTAGTTGTGCAGTTTTGAGTGTGTTTCTTAATCCTGAGTTCCAGTTTGATTGCACTGTGGTTTGAGAGGCAGTTTGTTGTGATTTCTGTTCTTTTACATTTGTTGCGGAGTGCTTTACTTCCAACTATGTGGTCAATTTTGGAATAAGTGTGATGTGGTGCTGACAAGAATATATATTTTGTTGATTTGGGGTGGAGTTCTGTAGATGTCTATTAGGTCTGCTTGGTGCAGAGCTGAGTTCAAGTCCTAGATATCTTTGTTAACCTTCTGTCTCATTGATCTGTCTAATATTGACAGTGGGTTGTTAAAGTCTCCCATTATTATTGTGTGGGAGCCTAAGTCTCTTTGTAGGTCTCTTTGTAAGTCTCTAAGGACTTGCTTTATGAATCTGGGTGCTCCTGTATTGGGTGCATACATGTTTAGGATAGTTAGCTCTTCTTGTTGAATTGATCCATTTACCATTATGTAATGGCCTTCTTTGCCTCTTTTGATCTTTGTTGGTTTAAAGTCTGTTTTATCAGAGACTAGGCTTGCCACCCCTGCTTTTTTTTTGTTTTCCATTTGCTTGGTATATCTTCCTCCATCCCTTTATTTTGAGCCTATGTGTGTCTCTGCATGTGAGATGGGTCTCCTGAATACAGCACACTGATGGGTCTTGACACTTTATCCAATTTGCCAGTCTATGTCTTTTAATTGGGGCATTTAGTCCATTTACATTTAAGGTTAATATTGTTATGTGTGAATTAGATCCTGTCATTATGTTGTTAGCTGGTTATTTTGCTCATTAGTTGATGCAGTTTCTTCCTAGCATCAATGGTCTTTACAATTTGGCATGTTTTTGCAGTGGCTGGTACTGGTTGTTTCTTTCTATGTTTGGTGCTTTCTTCAGGAGCTCTTGTATGGCAGGCCTGGTAGTGACAAAATCTCTCAGCATTTGCTTGTCTGCAAAGAATTTTATTTCTCCTTCACTTATGAAGCTTAGTTTGGCTGGGTATGAAATTCTGGGTTGAAAATTCTTTTCTTTAAGAATGTTGAATATTAGCCCCCACTGTCTTCTGGCTTGTAGAGTTTCTGCTGACAGATCTGCTATTAGTCTGATGGGCTTCCCTTTGTGGGTAACCCAACCTTTCGCTCTGGCTGCCCTTAACATTTTTTCCTTCATTTCAACTTTGGTGAGTCTGACAATTATGTGTCTTGGGGTTGCTATTCTCGAGGAGTATCTTTGTGGCATTCTCTGTATTTCCTGAATTTGAACGTTGGCCTGCCTTGCTAGGTTGGGGAAGTTCTCCTGGATAATATTCTGAAGAGTGTTTTCCTGCTTGGTTCCATTCTCCCCATGACTTTCAGGTACACCAATCAAATGTAGATTTGGTCTTTTCACATATTTCTGTATTTCTTGGAGGCTTTGTTTGTTTCTTTTTACTCTTTTTTCCCTAAACTTCTCTTTTCACTTCATTTCATTAATTTGATCTTCAATCACTTACACCCTTTCTTCCAGTTGATCGAATTGGCTACTGAAGCTTGTGCATGCATCACGTAGTTCTTGTGCCATGGTTTTCAGCTCCATCAGGTCATTTATGGTCTTCTCTACACTGTGTATTCTAGTTAGCCATTCATCTAATCTTTTTTCAAGGTTTTTAGCTTCCTTGTGATGGGTTTGAACATCCTCCTTTAGCTCGGAGAAGTTTGTTATTACCGACCTTCTGAAGCCTACTTCTGTCAACTCATCAAAGTCATTTTCCATCCAGTTTTGTTCTGTTGCTGGGGCAGAGCTGTGATCCTTTGGAGGAGAAGAGGTGCTCTGATTTTTAGAATTTTCAGCTCTTCTTCTCTAGTTTCTCCCCACCTTTGTGGTATCATCTACCTTTGGTCTTTGATGATGGTGACCTACAGATGGGATTTTGGTGTGGATGTCCTTTTTGTTGACATTGATGCTATTCCTTTCTGTTTGTTAGTTTTCCTTCTAACTGTCAGGTCCCTCAGCTGCACATCTGTTGGAGTTTGCTGGAGGTCCACTCCAGACCCTGTTTTCCTGGGTACCACCAGCAGAGGCTGCAGAACAACAAATATTGCAGAACAGCAAATATTGCTGCCTGTTCCTTCCTCTGGATGCTTCGTCTCAGAGGGGCACACAGCTATATGAGGTTTCAGTTGGCCCCTACTGGGAGGTGTCTCCCAGTTAGGCTACACGGGTGTCAGGGACCCACTTGAGGAGGCAGTCTGTCCGTTCTCAGAGCTCAAACACTGTGCTGGGAGAACCACTGCTCTCTTCAAAGCTGTCAGACAGGGATGTTTAAGTCTGCAGAAGTTTCTGCTGCCTTTTGTTCACCTATGCCCTACCCCCCAGAGGTGGAGTCTACAGAGGCAGGCAGGCCTCCTTGAGCTGCAGTAGGCTCCACCCAGTTCGAGCTTCCTGGCTGTTTTGTTTACCTACTCAAGCCTCAGCAATGGCGGATGCCCCTCCCCCAGCCACGCTGCCAAATGGCAGCTCGATCTCAGACTGCTGCACTAGCAGTGAGCCAGACTCTGAGGACGTGAGACCCACTGAGCCAGGCACGAGATATAATCTCCTGGTGTGCCATTTGCTAAGACCATTGGAAAAGCACAGTATTTGGGTGGCAGTGTCCCTATTGTCCAGTTACAGTCTGTCACAGCTTCCCTTGGCTAGGAAAGGGAAATCCCCCACCCTTTTGTGCTTCCTGGATGAGGCAATGCCCCACTTTGCTTCAGCTCACCCTCCGTGGGCTGCACCCACTGTCCAACCAGTCCCAATGAGATTAACCAGGTACCTTAGTTGGAAATGCAGAAATCACCCATCTTCTGTGTCGATCATGCTGGGAGCTGCAGACTGGAGATGTTCCTATTCGGCCATCTTGGAACTGGTCCTCTCTTTTATTTCTTTTTATCTTTGTGTATTTACTACTGGTTTTTGCTTTGGGGTTACCATGAAATTTACAAAATAAAATTCTTATAGCAGTATATTTTAGCCTGATAAAACTTAATTTTAATAGCATACAAAAACACTACATTTTAACTTCTTCTTTCCCCATACTTTATATTATTGATATCACAGTTTCTGTTTTTTACATCTCATGCATCCATTAATAAATTATTTTAGCTATATTCATTTGTAACACTTTTGTCTTTTGACCTTTATACTAGAGTTAAAAGTGATTTATGCACAGCCATTATGCTATTTGAGTATTCAGAATTTGGCTGTATTCTCATCATTACAGCATATTTTCACATGTTTTTACGCTATTAGTTAGTGTTCTTTCATTTCAACTTGTAGAATTCTCTTTTTTAAGGCAGGTCTAGTGGTAATGAACTCCTTCAGCTTTTATTTGCCTGGAAAAGCCCTTATCTCTCTATTATCTTTGAAAGACAGACTTACCATGTATGGTATTCTTAGTTGGCAGACTTTTCTTTCAACATTTAAAATATATTATCCCACTCTCATCTTGCCTGCAAAGTTTCTAATGAGAAATCCACTGGTAGACTTACAAACATGGCTTTATATGTGGCAAGTTGCTTTTTTTCTTGCTGTTTTCAAAACTCTCTGTTTTTGACTTTTGATAATATGATTATAATATGTCTTGGTGTATATCTTCTTATTTTTAATCCATTTGACAGTGTTCGGGCTTTGTCGATGTGGATGTTCATTTCCCTTTCTGATTTAGAGAGTTTTCTGTTATTATTGTTGTTCTTCTTCTTATTATTTGGTCAGAAAAGCTGCCAAGATGTCATAATTTCTTTAAATAAACTCTATGCCAATAATCCACATATTGGTTTGCTCCCATAATACATATATTAGTTCACTTAATGGTGTCTCGTAATTCCTGTAGACTTTCATTACTCTTTTTCCTTCTGTTTTCTTTTTGTTCCTCTGACCAGGTAACTTCAAATGATCTGTCTTCAAGCTCATCGATTCTTTCTTCTGCTTGATTGAGTTTGCTACTTAAGCTTTCTATGAAATTTCTCAGTATAGTCATTATGTTATTTAGCTTCAGAATTTCTGTGTAGTTCTTTTGTATGGTTTCTGTATTTATTGAGCTTCTAATTTTGTTTGTATATTGTTTTCATGATTTTGTTTAGTTGCTGATCAGTATCTCTTGTAGCTCACTGGGCATCTTTATGATTATTGTTTTTAATTTTTGTCCAGCAGTTTGTAAATCTCTGTTTCTTTAGGATCAGTTACTACTGCTTTATTTTATTCCTTTGGTGGTGTCACATTTCCTTCCCATGGGATCATGTGGCCATGCATTGGTATGTGTGCATTTGAAGAAGTAAGCACCATTTCCAGTCTTTATAGACTGGCTTTGGTAGAGAAAGTTCTTTACCAGTCAGCCAGTCCATATTCCGGGCAGGTCATCTGCCTGGGTTCATGGAAAGGCTTGACACTGGAGTTCACGGACAATCTGGGTGGGTGCTTAGATCAGCAGGTGGGCAGACTTGATACTTGGGTCCAATGTGCCTGGCCAGGAGCCTGGATTCATGGGGCCTGGCATAGAGACTAGGTCCACTGGAATGAGCCTGGATTTTAGGGTCTACTAGGGTGGGCCAGGATCCTGGGTTTATGGGGGCCAGCCTGGTTTTGGAGTTCACTGGGGTGGACCTGTTGACTGGGTCCATGGGGCTGGGCCTGAGGCCTGGGTCCCTGGGGATGGGTCTGGAGCTTGTGTTTGTGGTAACTGAACTGGAGTCTGGGTCCATGGGTACCAGCCTGGTGCTGAGGTGGGTCTTTAGCCTGAGAACATGGGAGCTAGCCCAGTAATGGGATGGGCCTGTTGCCTCATTCCATGAGGGCATGCCTGGCTCCTGAGTCTGCAGAAGCTGTCCTTGAGCCTGGATACTCAGGGCAGTTCTAGAGCCTAGGTCAACAGGGGCCAGCCCAGTGCTGAGATAAACTGGGGAAGGCATGAAATCTGTTCTACTGCAGTAGATCTGTACCTTGGGTATCCTGGAGCCTAGTTTCATGGGGACTGGCTTGAAGCTTGGGTCTGGTACTAAGGCATGCCTAGAGCCAGGGTCCATAAAGGCTGGTCTGCAGTTTGAGTTCACGGGTGCTAACCTGATGCCTGGTGTCACAGAGGCTTTCCTGGAGGCTTGCTCTTCAGGTTCTAGCCTGGAGACTGATTCTGCAGATTCTAGCCTGGAGACTAGGTCCCTGGGGGCTGATCTGGACCCTGGGGCCTCAGGTACTGGTCTGGCATTGGGGTGGCCCTGAAGCCTAGGGCTGCAGGTGCCAGACCAGAGTCTGGACTGTGGGGGCGGGAGCTGGGACAGGCCTGAAGCCTGGGGCTATGGAGCTGGCATAGCCCTAGAGCAGGCCTGAACCCTGGAGCTGCAGGACCAACCTGGAGCCAATAGCTATAGGTGCTGACCTCATGCTGGGTTCCACTAGAGGGAGTGTCTCATGCTGGGTTCCACTAGTGCTGGTGTCCATTGCAAAGTCAGGTGCTCACTTCCCTTTGCTTACTCCAAGCAGAGTCTCTCTCTTTGTCCTGTGCTGCCTGGGCTTTGGGATAGGGTGAAGCAAGTAATGTGACACTGTCCTTCCTACCGTCTTCAAGGTATCTTTTCTTATTTCTGTGCCATACTCACATGCTATAATCTCTCACCTGGATTCCTTAGCTCTTATGTAGTATTGTCACTTGTAGATAGTTTTCAAATTGATGGTTCTGCAAGGGAATAAGTGCTGGAAAATCCTATCCTGCCATCTTGCTGACATCACTCCTTTGTATTTCCAGCATAAAGATTTTTTAAAGCACTTTGTATTCAGAGCTCCCATATCACTTAATATCTTTTTTGTCCCAGTATGCTTACCCAGTTTACCACTTCCATATATCTTTAATGCATCTGTTCAAAACTCGCTAACACTCATCATACCACTTTAGCTCTTTACACTCCTTGTAAATGTAACGCCTGCCTTGAAATGTAAGGAAAAGATTTCTTCTTTGACTTCCCTCATCAGCTCTTCTCTAGGAAGCCTTCCAAATAGATCAGTGTGATTTTCAAGTTTTTAGTTCACATGTTCTTTGCTTTTTTGAAAAATTAATGCTCTTTATTTCTCTAAGTTTATTTGAGGTCCTTATCTTCTAAAAGACAGTCTCCTTAACTAAAATTACCTTTGTGACTTCCTTAATAAAAATAAAATCAGAATTCCCAAATCTCCCAACTGACAAACAGTTTCTACGTGCAAAAGGGGTTACTGGACCATAGGCTGACCCTGTGACTTAGCTTCCTCTTGAATGCCACAAGAGATCATTTTGCTGCTACTGTAATGACCTCAGAAGCTGCTGCTTTAACTTTGTTACATTACTCTCATTTTCACTTATTTTTCCTCAGTCAGAGACACAGGAAATGGTGCTACAGGTTGTGTTATGAACAAGGGATCTGGATAAAGTGAGTTACAAGGCGTGTTGGTGGAAATGCAGCTCATGCTCCCCTGGCCAAGCACTGCCTGCACAGAGCGGAGCCTTTTTCTAATTTGCAAAAAGACAACGAGGTTCACCTGGCCTGAAATATTTGTGTAAGACCTAACTAAAGGGATAATCAAAATAAAATGCTAGAGAAAGTAACATATCATACAGAATATCCTAGCACAGCAATACATCTCCTACTGGCACTCTCCTCATAAATATCCCCCTATTTCTTCCTGGGCCAGGATCCCTATGACCACCTGCCCCTACAACAAGAGAACATTTCAAACCCTGCAGAGGCCTTGGACAAGTAAAATGAGAATAAAAAGGATGTGTCGTGAAGACTCCATGAAAAAATATATATATATATATATGTATACATATATATATGAAAATATATACATGTGAGAAATGTATATAGAGTTTTCAAAACCATGTCTGGCACATAGCAATTACTCACCATTGGTAGCTCCTATCATGATTCAGTAAACGTTGATGTCTCTTTTCCTCCTTTGTCATTCCCAACTCCATATTCAAAGTCACCAATGAAAAGATTAGATTTTGAACACTAAACAGATTTTATGGGTCATTAACTTGAATATTAACACAAGTAAATAAATACATATCTTTCTTCTAAGAAAATAATGTATGAATGACATTTATAAAATATTTATAGAATGTTTATTAAAGTATATGTTCACATTTAATGTTAGAGGTGTATATGTTAAAAGTACCTACTAGATCTACATACTATTCAAATGCCTATATCATAGCACAACAAACTTTTGAGTTTCATAGATTTTTATTTTAAAAAGGAACACTCTGATTTGTATAATGCTACTCCTTATAGCTACCAGTTGTATTCTACTAGAAGTCAGGGTGCCTGGTCACTTACAAGGACAAAATTCAGACTCCTTTGGAAAATATCCATGTTCCCTTTGACTTAGAAAGGAGAAACAATCCTTCCTGACACATCACTGGCCTTGGACTGATTTCATTCTCTTACGCGGAGGAGCCGATAACATCTTACAGTCACATATGCTTGTTAGTGCAATCTTTTACAAAGAACTAAAGTGTGCCACTGAGTGTCATTTAGACTTAGTCAAGCTGGATTTATATAAAGTAGAATGTGCTAAAGGTAAGAACTGATCTAAGTGATATTTTTAGATCTTTTTTAATTTAAAAATGTTTATGTCACCATTAGCACATTCATTCAAGTAGCATTCAATTATGAGACTGGGCTTTTGCAAATATAATTTACCAAATTAAGCAGAAGAAAATAACTTTAAGCCTTATTTTAACTGCCTTTGTAGTTCAGTTTTTGAAAAAGTAATTCTTATTTTTCCAAAAATGTTTAAATACTCCCTGTTGGAATGGCAATTCACTAAATACTTTGATAAAGATAAATAGAGATTAGTATAAAGTAATAAAGATACCCTCTAGGAATCATCATTCTGTCGTTCCTCAGTGAAATAAGCCTAGACACCCTCTTCTTCTCCATCCCCATTATCTACCAGGTTGGACATCAGAGATCACACACTCGAAACTCAGGAATACCAGACAGGAAAGCAAAGGACATGTGCCTAGTATAAGGCCATAGAGGTATAGGGACTGTGGCAAACTGGAGCCACTATGACTCATCTTCATATAGTCATGGCTATTTAGCTCTAGCTAATTATTGCAACTCTAGGCCCATTGCTAAAAAAAAACTACATATTTTTGGAACTTCTTTTCAATTTTTAAATGTTGAAAACTAATTCAATTTATATAAATTCTGTAAGTCTATTCTGGTGTGGAAAAAAAGACAGTAGCTACAAGGCAGAATCAACCCGTATACTACTCAGTTACATCTGACTCAGAGCAAAATGAAATTAGAATATAGAACTGTTGGAAATAGCAAGGATAACAGAAAAAAAAAAAGCATCAGGAATTCTTTGGTTGCACGTGACAGAAAATTCAACTCCAATTGGCTTTTCAAAAGGGGAGAAATTTACTGTTTCATGTAAGTGAAAAATCCAGATGTAGGTCTAAATTCAGGCAGGACTAGATCTGGCAATTCAGTCAGCATCATTTATCTTTATTCCTACCCTTGACCTTCCAAGGTGTCTGCATGCTTGCTTTATTGTCAGGCTCTCTTTGGTGGCACTCAGAAGATTTCGGCTGATCCATTAGAGTTGAAAAGTAGCTGCCATGTTGCAGACTCCACATCTTTACACTATACCTACTAAGAAAAGAAAGAAGTGTTTTAGTTCCTGCAGGAGAGAGTAAATTTCTCTTTTCAATAGGGCAAAAAATTTTCTCATTGTATGTAACTACCTTCAGTGAGGTTTAAGTCCTTCCCTGGAAGGACCAGGAGATGGTATCATATTTAACGTAAGCCATTCAGAGTTTCAGGGGTTCCCTCGGAACAACCCCACCCAATAATACACCACTGAGATGAGAGAAGGTGGGCTCATGATATTTCCTTTAGGAATTACTGCATTAGAGAAGGGGAAATAGACTCAGCCACTATACACACACACACATATATACACACACACACACATATATATCTATACACACACATATATATACATATATATAAGTGTGTGTGTGTATATATATATATATATATATACACACACACAAACACACACACCAGATTGGGGGAAATTGTGAAACTGAAAATACAAAATTAGGGAAAAATGTTTTTTGTAAAGTACCAATAAATATAAAAATTTCAATAATTAGGGTGTGGGGATCAAAGAGATTATTGCAGATTATAAAGTACAAGAGCAGAAAATATCCACTGTAAAAAAAAAAGTACTAGAAGAAAACATGGGATAATTTTTATTCTTATTATTTCAAAGGGAGTAAAACTTTTTAGTTAAAATGTAAAACTCAGAAGCCATAGAGGATAAGCTAGATAAATTTGAGGGCATAAAACTTAAAAGTTTTACATGTTCACCATAACAAAATTTTTTTTTAATTTTCCAACTTTTATTTTAAGTTCAGGAGTACATGTGCAGGACGTGCAGGTTTGTTACATAGCTAAATGTGCACCATGGTGGTTTGCTGCACAGATCATCCCATCACCTGGGTATTAAGCCCAGCATTCATTAGCTATTCTTCCTGATGCTCTCTCTCCTCCCACCCCTCACCTTCCAACAGGCCCCAGTGTGGTTGTTCCCCGCAATGCCATGCGTTCTCATCATTCAGCTCCCACTTATAAGTGAGAACACACAGTATTTGTTTTTCTTTTCCTGCATTAGTTTGCTAACGGTCTCTAGCTCCATCTGTGTCTCTCTGAAGGACATAATCTCTTTCTTTTTATGGCTGTATAGTATTCCAGAGTGTATATGTACCACATTTTCTTTACCCAGTCTATTATTGGTGGGCTTTTAGGTAGATTTCATGTCTTTGCTATTACAAATAATGCTGCAATGAACATAGGCATGCATGTATCTTTATAATAGAATGATTTATATTCCTTTGGGTATATACCCAGTAACAGGATTGTTGAGTCAAATATTTCTGCCTCTGGGTCTTTGAGGAATCGCCACACTGTCTTCCACATGGGGCTGACCTAATTTACACCCCCATTAGCAGTGTAAAAGCTTTCCTTTTTCTCCACAATCTCGCCAGCATCTATTGTTTTCTTTTTTTTGACTTTTTAATAATAGCTATTCTGACTGGTATGAGAAAGTATCTAATTGTGATTTTGATTTGCATTTCTCTAATGATCAGTGATGTTGAGCTTTTTTCATATGTTTGTTGGCCACATGTATGTCTTCTTTTGAGAAGTGTCCTTTTCCCCCTTTTTAATGAGGTTATTTGTTTTTTTGGTTTTTTTTTCTTTGTAAATTTGTTTAAGTTCCTTACAGATGCTGGATATAAGACCTTGTCAGATGGATAGATTGCAAAACTTTTTGCGCATTCAGTAGGTTGTCTGTTTACTCTGTTGATGGTTTCTTTTGCTGTGCAGAAGCTCTTTAGTTTAATTAGATCTTACTTGTCAATTGTTTTATTTTGTTGCAATTGCTTTTGGCACTTTTGTCATGGAATCTTTGTCTGTGCCTATGTCCTGAATGGTATTGCCTAGGTTTTCTTCTGGGTTTTTTATAGTTTTGGGTTTTACATTTAAGTCTTTAATCCATCTTGTCTTTTGTTAGCATCAGGGTTTGTTTGCTCTTGGTTCTCTAGTTCTTTTAGTTGTGCTGTTAGTTTTTTTTTCTTCTTCTTCTTTTTTTTAGCGACAGAGTCTCGCCCTGTCACCTAGGCTGGAGTGTAGTGGTGTAGTTGTATGATCTCGTGATCTCAGCTCACTGCAACCTCTGCTTCCCGGGTTCAAGCAATTCTCCTGCCTCAGCCTTCCAAGTAGCTGAGATTACAGGTGTGCGCCACCATGCTTGGCTAAGTTTTTGTATTTTTAGTAGAGACGAGGTTTCACCATGTTGGCCAGGCTGGTCTCGAACTCCTGACCTCAAGTGATCCGTCTGCCTCAGCCTCACAAAGTGCTGGGATTACAGGCATGAGCCACCACACCCAGCCTGTTAGGTTGTTGACTTGAGATCTTTCTAGTTTTTTAATGTGAAACATAATTTTTTAAAAAATAAGGTAACAAAGGGCAATACACTGGTAACAGTTTTGATGCACAAAGACATATCTTAATGTTTAAAGAGCTCTTACACATCAAAAGGAAAGATAATCTCAATTTGAGCCAAAAATGGCTTTAAAATATGAAAACTATGTTTAACTTTGGTAATAATGAAAGAAATGTAAATCAATAGATGCAGACATTGTTGGACTCCACCCAACCTGCAATAGAGAAATAGCATGAAAACATTATTGTTTTTTGCGATTGTTTATTGCGATTATGAGATTGTTAGCAACCAGGGTGTAACTTACTCTATCCTGACTAATAAAGTATTAGTACCAGAACTGTGTGATATAATAACAAGGAATATGTGCCATGGAGTTAGAGGTTGGGTTTGTTCAGGGAGAAAACTTTCACCTGAGACTGTAAAGATGGGGACACATTTCATTCAGTAGAAAAACATAGCAAAATTATCACCAGAAAAAAAAATCAGAGATCAGTTTACGTATCTGTTAGAACCGAAGCCTTTAGGGGAAGATATTAAAAGACAAAATGTTAATAGCAAGTGTTAGTTTCTATTGACTGCATTTGGGAAGGTACACACTGGCTTTACAGTGATGCCAGAGCAAATCACATTCAGTAGAAACTGTGCTTTGAGAACGTATTCTGCTTTTCACTTTCAGTATAGTATTCAATAAATAAATAAAATGAACTATCCAATACTTCATAATAAAAATAAGCTTTGTGTTAGATGATTTTGCTCAACCGTACATTAATGTAAGTGTTCTTAGCACATTTAAGGTAAGCTAAGCTGTTATGATGTTTGGTAGGTTGGGTGTATTAAATACGTTTTTGACTTATGATATTTTCCATTTATGTTGGGTTTATTGGGACATAACCCCATTGTAAGTCAAGGAAGCACCTGTATTACAAGAGATAAATTCAGAAGAGAATTAGCTGTCTCATCAGCAGGAATACAGTATGCCCTTTCAACACATGGTTTAAGCCATCTTTTTTTCAGAGAAGTTCTCTTGATTTATACTTTCTAGTATTTGTTCTCTTTCATTGCTTTAGTTTTTGTGCTTTAGTTTTTATGTGTATGCTGAGTCTTCTTTTCCTGTCATCTATAATTGTCACAGTCTCTCAAATACTTTTAACACTTTATTTCTTTTTAATTTTTTTTTTTACTTTTTATGTTCTATTTCTCTAAAGGCATTCATTATCTATTTGTTTATTCACTGTTTTGTTCTTCCTGGTTTATTTTTAAACTCTGAAGTAACATTTTGTTTTAGTAATGATTTTCTACATTCTATGAGCTCAAATTTCAAATCTTCCTATACTCTTTTTCTCTCTTCTCCAATTACCTTATTTTTGAATTTTAAAAATTATGATTGATGTTGTTTCATAGCTATTAACATTTTCTTAAATCCTTTTGTCTCAGTTTAAGAAATTTGGTTACAGTTATGATGTATCTTCCTATGGAGATTGTCCTGGCATGCTTTCATTGTCTGAAAGGATAATATTTTGCTCCTAGTATTTTTTTATTATTATAAAGACATTGGTGGGATTTGACAAAAATTCTTGTCTGTTGTGATTTTCATGGTATTTATTTTTCTGTATTAGAAAAAGGTAAATCAGGATATCTTTCCTAGCTTACTGGTTCTAGATTTCCCCCTTCTGTTCTTTTAAAAATGTGTTCAAGCCAGACACAGTGGTTCATACCTGTAGTCCCAGCTGTTCAAGAAACAGGCAGGAAGATCCCTTGAGCCCAGGAGTTCAAAGCTGTAGTGAGCCATGATCAAAATGTGTTCAAAAACAAAAGCTGGCATTTTCCTGAGGTTTGTTAACTTTGGCTCCTTCTCCCTAGTGTTTTTATAAACCATTTCTTTGTTCATATTGAGATTCTACTCAGTATTTTCTATGCAGTACATGATTTAATACTGGAAGAAAATTTTCACTGGTTACTAGTAAGAGATTATAAAGCCCAGATTTTTCCAGCATCATTGTGCTTCCATCACCCATTAGCTCTTAACTGCGAATAATCTACAAAGTAACTAACTCAGTTACTCCCAGGTCCACCTGCTAACTTCAAAATGCCCTGATGAGTTTACTAGTGACTACCTGCTAGTGATTTAGGTACTTTTCAGCTCTTGTAGACATTAGAATCCTTATGTCTTTCCTCTGCTTTCTCTCACATTATTGCTGACACCACATGGTGCTTCTTGGTGGTACTGGTTGGCCCCTACCTGTTCATATTTTGATGTTTAAGGTTAACCTAGTGTTAGCTTAATGGTAGATGTTGTCTATGTGTTTTAGGTTTGGCTATCCTAGTTCCTTTCCCTGTTTATATGGAATTTGGAGAAATTTAATAACTCTGATGCCATCTTCCTAGAGTCCCCCATATTTGAATGTTTAAAAATCAAGTTTTCCAGGTTTATACTTTTACATATTTTGTTCTTTCTTATGTATATGCTTTATCATATATAGTTGTGTGTGTGTGTTGGTGCAGCCATATGACATGTTGAGTGGAAAAAACTGTAAATTTATAACATGCATTCCAACTTTATAACTATTATATGTAAGCCAAATCTCATTATAATCCTCTTGTATGCATATTTTGGTCTCTAATCTACACACACACACACACACACTAAGGACTCCTTGAAAGGTAAATGAGTCCAAACTTTAGGGTAGAAAAAAATCACTATGGATATGAAACATCTATTGTTGCTTCTTATTTTATAGATGAGAACATTGAACTCTAAAAGCAGTTGTTACTAAATGTAAGAATGTTTCTTTAATAGTCAGAAAAAAAATGCTGAAATAAAGAGAGACAAATTTCAGGGCCCTCACTGGCCAAATTTATATAGTTTGGGCATTAAAATAAGATTCATGATAATTATTATGACTATTATAGTAGTTACTTAAACAGACTAAATCTAAGAAAGTCTATATATTTCTAATAATACTCAAATAGGAAAAGTTTATATAAGATTACCAATAGCTATTATAATACACAAAAATTGTGATTATAATAGAATATATTTAATAGTTTATTGATTTGAATATATAAGGGATTGTTAATATATAAAAGTATTCATTAAATATTTATCTGTAAAGTTTAGGTATTTACTTTCTTTGATGAATACAGAGTACATAAGGAAACCATGTTATCCCAGCAAAAGTGGATTCACTAGCAAGAAAAGGAAGGTCTGATTAGCACATATAATGAATCAGATTCAAAGGGTATCTACAGCTAATCAGCTTCAATGGTCACACACAATAACCAAGTTTTAAAGAATGGTTCAACCACATGTCTTAAAATGAAAAATTAACCAAATGTACAAAAGAGTAGAGCTGACTACAACACAATCTCTCATCTCCTAGGAGTTGACAATTCTTGATGGTCCAACTAATCATAATAAAATACTAATAAGATACTACATAAGATTTTAATTGCACTAACAAACCAAACTAGCACATCAAATCGACAGGGCAATGGATAGGTAAAAATTAAGAGAATCCTTCATTTCTTAGAAAGCTATTGAATCTCAAAAAATCAAAACCTTTTTAAAGAAAAAAAAACAATAAAAGTCCCATGATGTAATGATTACAATTTTACTATTAAAAGGTATTTACTAACCATTAGTAGCCTAGAAAACACCTTGGATGACTCGACTAGGGCCATGACCCAACAAAGACTTGAACTCTAAATAAATCATACCCCAAATCTGGTTAGTCTGAAATGATACCCTTTTCTTTAAGATGAAAGATTATTAAAACCCCAGGTAGCGTTTTAATAAAAATTTAGGAAGACAAACTGAGAAATAATGAAAAATTTGGATAAGAATAACCTAAAACACTTTCATTCTTGACTTTAGAGTATATATATTCATTAATTTTGTAACTTTTTAACAGTGTCTTGTCTTTCTAAAAGGCGTTTCAAACATTGAAAATAATCTAAAATGTAAAGTGTTTTTAAAATGTTTTTGATAGGCTGGGCATGGTGGCTCACCCGTGCCACTTTGGGAGGCTGAGGCAGGTGGATCATGAGGTCAGAAGTTCAAGACTAGCCTGGGCAACATGGTGAAACCCTGTCTCTACTAAAAATACAAAAAATAGCTGGGAGTGGTGGCAGGTGCCTGTAATCCCAGCTACTTGGGAGGCTGAGGCAGGAGAATTGTTTGAACCCAAGAGGCGAGGTTGCAGTGAGCCAAGATCACGCTATTGCACTCTAGCCTGGGCAACAAGAGTGAAACTCCATCTCAAAAAAAAAAAAGTTTTTATTAAATAATAATATTTAAATATTTGGGGGAATTTACTTTGCTAGGGTCATAAATTTTCTCTTGTTAATTTGTGCAATTGATTATTTAAAGGAATTTTTAAAGCTTATTGTTTAATAAAATTATAACATTAATAAACTGGACAATAATAAGTCAGATATTAGTATTACTCATCACACAAAAGCTCATCATACATTAAAAACTATTAATAAATTTCTAGTCATGAGAAGGCAGGAATTTATAAAGAAAACAAGTAAATAAGCAAGGAAAATTTCAGGTAGTTTGAAAGAAGCAAAGTAGAGGAGTGCAAAAGAGCCTTGGAGATACATTAATTTAGATTAGGTTCATGGAAGTCTTCACTGAAGCTGTAATATTTAGAGTGAAACTTACATGACAAGAAAGCACTAGTTATGTAAAGATTTGGGAAAGAAGATTCTGGAACAACAACAACAAACAGCCAGAAAAGACAAGTGTCCAACAGCAAATGTCCTTTGCTGTATTTGAGACGTAGCAAAAAGGTCATCATGGCTGGAAAATAATAATTGAATGTGAAAATGGTGGGAGGAAAAACCAGGTCATGCAGGGCCTTGTAAGCCACAGTAAAGGGTAGATATTTTATTTCAAATTCAGTGGGATGTTATTGGAGGATTGGACACAAATAAGTCAGGAACCAAATATTTGTTAGTCACTGTTTCTATTTGGTAAATAGATTGTTGGGGAGCAAAAGTAGGTGATGGTAGACCAGTTCTCTTTACCTACTTCCAACCTAGTTCAAATACTGCTTTGTCCCATGAAACCTTCTCTGTTTACATGAATGGAGATAAATGTCTCTTTTTTTATACTTGATAACAATGTGTTGCTACTCTTTTGTGATATTCATTATATTCAGTCTGTATTTGGGGAAGCTGATATGTTTTCTCTCCCTTCAAAAATTTTGTGTAAGATCCTACAGGGTAGGGATTAGACTTTATATATCTGTACATTTGTAACAGAGCCTAACTCTGTGACTGTATTACTTCATTCTTACACTGCTATAAAGAGCTACCTGAGACTGGGTAATTTATAAAGAAAAGAGGTTCATTTGACTCACAATTCTGCATAGCTGAGGAGGCCTCAGGAAACTTACAAACATGGTGGAAGGCTACCGGGAAGTAGACATTGTCTTACATCGTGGAGCGCGAGAGAGAGAGAGAGAGAGAGAGAAGAAAACGACACACTTTTAAACCCTCAGATCACATGAGAACTCACTCACTATCATAAGAACAGCAAGGGGGAAATCAGCCCCCATGATTCAATCACCTCCCACCAGGCCCCTCCCCTGACATGTGGGGATTACAATTTGACATGAGATTTGGGTGGGGACACAGAGCCAAGCCATATCAGTGGCTAATACAAAATGAATATTATACGGGGATGCAGGAATAAGAATTTATTTTTCTCAGCGACAATACATAGAATCATCCCATGTAAGTGTCACATGAATTAAAGGATAAATGGCTGTTGGTATCAATATGAATGAAATGTGAAGAAAATGGAAAAGGGGGTGTCTGGACATTTTATTTAGGAACAATTTAATGCTTGTTTTGCATGGAATTAAGAAAATAAAACTGTTTTTAAATTTTTAAGGACTTAATTAATGTAGGTGGGAAAAATAGGGTTGAAATGCTGCTGTCAATTTGACTAAGTTCCATAGAGGGAAAAAGTGAAAGAAGTAAATAGCTTCTGTATTGTTTGTTCTGAAAAAGAAATTAAGAACACACCTCCTGAGCAGTATTAAAGAGACCAAATATCATATTTCAGGAGGAAATGAACTGAGCAAAGGAAAGCCAGGACTAGGAGATGTACTGGGGTCAGCACACAATGGTGGGCAGGAATGAGAATGAAGAACATTGTAAGTGTGTATGATACAAGACTTGTTAATCCATGAAAGAGACTTCCAAATAGAAGCAGGAGAAATGATTAAGGTCTATAAACAATGAAGGTATTCACTTATTGGCATGGACTTACTTACCTGGGGAGAACCTTCTGAAGTTAGAAAAATACCATTTCAGAGCAAACAAAAACAAGACAAGCATTAGCTATCTTCTACTCCATGCTTTTTATTCTGTGGATGAGGAAGTTGAACTATAGAAATATGAAATAGCATGCTGAGATCACACAGCTAAATAACAGAAGCACTGAAATTTGAATCCAGGTTTCCTAACTTCCATTCATTGCTCTTGCCAATATACTCTTCAAATTGGATAATTATAACTTATTTCTTTTTATTTTTGACATAGCACTCTAAACACTTTTGGGAAAATTTATTCTTGCCAACTCCTCACAGTCTTGTGGGACTGTTGGTCAAGGTCTTACCCAGCTAGGGCTTGACTACAGTTTTATGCGACCAAATGCTAGAAAAATCAGACTCACTCTCTGAGACTTTGGATCCTGAACACATTGACTCTAGCACAGGAAAACTGAGGAAGCTGAATCATTACAGCAGCAACATGCTGACAAGCCTATCAGTTAAATTCAGCTTCTTGGATCCCTGGAGCTGTCTCATGCTTGCTCCTGGTAAGCCTGGTTCTTTCATTTCTCCTTTCATTCTGAAATTATCCTCACATTATTCACATTTATTTATTTTGTTAAATTTTTTTTGCTTAGCAACGATCATTTCTTTTGCTTACAACCAAAAAATCCCTAATTGCCACTATGCTCTTAAGAATACAAATACATCAGGGCATGAGATAAAAAATTTTAAAAAAACAGTTAAAGAGAAAAGGAAATGACAGAACTGACCTTTTAGACTAAAGCAGAATTCCAGATTAGAGACACATATCTAGGCATTCATGGTCTGATTTAATACATTTTCACAAAGTAGCTACTCTGTTTGGCAGAGGTGAGATAGCAATTGTTGAGCATACAAATGAAAGGGAATAAAGAGATCTCACAATATATGTCAGAGACCCAATAGGTGGGTCTAATCAGCTAGCAGCAGAGAAAGTAGAACCCAAGAGTGAGGACTAGTAGATTGGGGTAGAAAGCTGTCAGAACAATATCTGCAAGAGGACTGAGCTACTTGGACCCCTGGAGCCACCACCTCACTCCTGCTCCTGAGCCTGGTTCTTTCGCTCTTAGATTCCAGAAATTCTGAAATTGATCTCTTAATAGAGATCAAGCTGAATCCATAAGTAGATCTAAGAACAGAAGGCACAGTGAGATCACTATACACTACTATTTTTCTATCTCTTACCTAGGTTTTGTAGCTATATTAAAATGTCACTGGAAAAAAAATGGCCAGGAAATGTGACTAGGATTCCTACCCTGATTTTGTATTTAGTAACCCTGAGCCTGAAAGTTAATCTCTTTGGGTTTCAATTTCCTCTTATGCACAATGAAGAAAAAACACGCGCTCTGTTTACCTCCTGAGTCGCAAGAAACAAATGAGAAAATGATTGCAATGGCTTAGTAAATTGAGAAAAAAGATCAAAAGAAAAATATTACTTTCCCTTTGGCATTGTTTCCAGCCTTCGTTATGAACAGCCATTTCTCAACCATGGCAGACAAAGAAGTTTTTAAAAACCACTTAGCTAAAGAAAAGGAGATTGTAACTCTGCTGCCAGCTTTGAAGGCCAGCCTTCAGGTTTTGTATCTCCTGGAAATAAGAGCAGAACAGAGGTTCTGGGAAGAGTTTTACAAAAATTAAAGTGAAAGAAAGGTACATCATGAATGAGAAGTTATCCCCATTTTCGTAAATATGTTTTGCCAGTTGAAATAATCTATTTGGAAATTAGAATATATCTCTTACTTGAGAATCACATACATCTAATATAAGTGTATCACAAATATTTCTTGAATAAATGAATGAATGAAAATTATTCTTGCCTTGACCCAAATGCGTATACTTGTTTTCATTCTTGCCCGGTGTGATACACTCATGTCTTCTAAAATTGTGATATCAATTTTATCCTGAAAATTGGTAAAGGATCCTGAAAATTGGTAAAGGAAATAATCAAGCTTTTAATTTTTTCTTTTTTATGCAAACTGTATGTCAGGATAACAAATAGTTAATGTGAAAAAAAATCTTTGTAGTAGAACAGATAATTTAAAAGACATAGTAAAATTAGGAAAGTCATTATTTTGCAATCCTTAGTGATCTGATCAAAGATCATCAGTGGCTTCTAAAACCACTGAGTAAACTGTTGATGGGGAACTTTATAATAGATAGATTGGACTGACACTCCTTGAACCTACTACTTAAGCTTCTCCTGAGTAAAAGTGGAACAACTGGACCTGATGCCTCTTCTGATGTGATGCAATAGGAATTACATAGTACCTACATGAAATATTATTGCAAAAAAAGTTTTTAAAATGTGAATTTAATTAAACCTAGTGATCTAACTACCAGTTTTATAGCAAGTATTTAGAGAACCACACATTAAACAACAATACAAAATGAAACACCACACTGAACTATTCCAAATTTGTTTTCTCTTACTTCATGTAAAAAAAATTTAGTTTGAACTACCATGTGAACAGTTATTCTCAAAGATTACAAACACAGTGTCACTAAAGTTCAAAATGATCTCAGGAAGGGTATCTGATGTTCATTAATTCACTTATTCCACAAAGATTTATTGGCCATCTACTGTAAGTCCAGCACTGCATTTAGTGCTATAGATTCAGAAATGCACATTAGAGTCTCTGTTCTGGATTTTATCATAGTTCCCTCAAAAACTGGGGCTTCATTCTTTTAGATGAAGTAACTATGCAGAAATATTTGGAATGGAATAGGGAGAAAGAGCTCTGGCCTAGTTAGCTGAACATCTAATAGCTGATAAAGTAGGTATTAGATATGATCCTGGGCCATATTAAAATGTAAGTTTTTGATTGCCTGATATGGTTTATTCTCAATTTACTCATGGTTTCTTCAATTTGAAAAGCAAGTATATACTTATTGTGTGTATGTGTATATATATATAAGTATATATATATACTTATTATATATATTTATATATATAAAATTGTTGAAATCAGAAAAACCTTCACTTTTTGCTTTTTTATGATTTGGTTAGCAGATATTTATGTTACAAATCTGTTTTCTTAAAAAAAACACTGTTGCAGAAAATTAACTTTAGGATGAAAGTCAGCCAGAAGAGCAATGCGTATTTTGTGTAATCAGTCACCAATGAGTTTTTAGGTGAGTCAGTTGATTCTTAAAATTTTAAAAAGAATGAAAGCTCTGCAATGTTATTCTCATATGACAAAATCTAACTGGGAATCCCTGCAGTGGTTACCTTTTCCATATCAAGCACAGAGAATATATCCAGGTTTGCAATGTAATTAGAATCATGCATCACTTTTGTGGAGGAATTTTAGTTGCATCCTTTGGACGGTAAGCATTTTTCTGTCATCTTAGCTGGGAAAAAAAGGTCAGGAGAGTTGCTAGCCTTTGAAATAACCTGAAAAAGAACTCTTCATATTTTAAAGAATACATTTTACAACCAATAAATGGGAGTCGTGAGAGTTTGGGAAAATAATTCCTTCGAACATCCTGGGGTTAGTGAGAGTTTAATTTGCTTTAAAAGGAATATTTCTGTTTTACTGGCTTTCTATGAGCAGCCTGAAAGACTACTTATGCCCTTAAACTTGTATCAAAGTCCTGCTTTCAGAGGGAGAGACTGAGCTAGCCATTTGTGTTTGGCATAAAAAGACTTTGAATTGCTTTGAGGACAGTGGTAAGAAACTAGAAACAGAGAGGACAATTAGGACACCAAGAGAGGAACTGACAAGGTACTCTGGGCATTTTCATGGACAATCTTTCATGAGACAACTCTAAAAACAGAATGTGAGGGTGATAATATAGTGGATAATTTTGAGACTGTCTACACAGCATCCCTGTTCTGGGAATTTCTTCTCATCTCAGTCCATTTTGGCTAGCACAGGAGCTATTATGATTGTATTGTCTTTGAGTGCCTTAACTTTAAATTGTGAATCTTAAAACTTCTCAGTGCTCACGTTTCTAGCTACATGTGTGAAAACACAGACATAGCCAAATGATTGAGAGAGAAGGGCAAAGGCATAAAAATGTGAAAGGAAAGACATAGAAAATAGAGAGAGTCCTGAGCAACGGTGCTCTGGAAAATATTTAACAAGCAGTTCTCCAGTTAAAAAAAAAAAAAAAAAAAAAAAAGATCTGATTGTTGCATTTGCCAATTTCTTTGGTGGAAGTTTTACCACCATGGCTAATTTGAAACTACTATCGTGATGTCACTGAACATAATTTGGGAAGAGATTCCCATTAGCACATCATTATATGGCATTGCCAACACACAAATGCAATAAATGTAAATAAATGGGAAGAGCACAGAACACAGACAATAGTAAATATAAAATAGATAAGATTAAAGTTAGTAATAGGAAGATAATTAGGAAACAGTGAGCCTTGATTATTTAGTACCTAAATAATATTATTTACTTAACTGTAAGTTTGTATGATTTAATTTTTAATAATGGCTGTGTCTTACAACCAGCTCACAAAATTTATTAATTTAACAAGTGACTCTGGTGAGTAGGGCTGGTTCTTGCATAACTATAGTCCTGATGGAATATCCATGCTTGGTTTCAGTTGCCTCTGAAGCCCAGCAACCCTATTTTTGTCCTTGGAATATTTGAATAGCTGAGTGTCTTTATAATAAATCCCTTTTTTCCTCTCTATCTCTCTATATATATTTTTCTCCCACTCTCTCTTTCACATTAAGTACGTAGTTTTTGTTAGATTTTGGTTATTAGTTACAGTTTTCTAGTAGGAGTTAATTCTCATTACAATTTTAGACATAGTAGGAGAAGAAAAATATACAGAAGAAATCATTAATATAACTTTCCTTTAACCAATTCTTTGTGTAGAGTATTGTGGTTAATATTTTGATATAAACCAACTTCAGTTTCTTCATTTTTTGCTTATATGGATTATTCATCTCACACCATCCAGGCAACCACAACAGTTCTGCTTATAAATGCCCTCAGGGCCAGAGAGAATACAACAGAGAAGAAGTCATTGCTTATCTTTGAGGTTCAAATTAGACTTTGACCAAGTCCATGGTATAAGCAATAGTCTTGAAAGCAAGGCTTCCTAATATATCAATAGAAGCCAGGTTTTTTTGAATGATAAAAGGTTTTAATGATCTTCAAAGTCTGAGATTCTTAAAGTTATCAGAGCACAGTATTTATTCATTAATCAGAAAACGAAGAAAATATATGATGATGTAAGAGCGATTTCCCATCTCAAAAAGATAGGAAAGTTTGACAATTATTAGTAAGGGAGAATCACTTTAAAGACATGGCTAGAGGCTTGACAAAGGCTGAAGGGTCCCATATTTCAGGAATGGGATGGTGGAGTGAGAAGCAGCACGATGTAAGCTGTCATAGTTGGGGCCGGGTGCAGTGGCTCACCCCTGTAGTCCCAGCACTTTGGGAGGCCGAGGTGAGTGGATCACCTGAGGTCAGGAGTTTGAGACCAGCCTGGCCAACATGGTGAAATCCCACCTCTACTAAAAATACAAAAATTAGCCAGCCCTGGTGGCACATGCCTGTAATCCCAGCTACTCGGGAGGCTAAGGTGGGAGAATTGCTTGAACCCAGCAGGCGGAGGTTGCAGTGAGTGGAGATCACATCACTGCACTCCACATTCCAGCCTGTGCCACAGAGAGAGACTCTGTCTCAAACAAAACAAAACAAAATCCTGTAATAGAAACCCAACAAATATTTGGGAGTCTCTTAGAATAGAAAAGACCACAAGCTTCTTCAAGGTACTACTGGAGGCTTTGAACATAATCCCTGAGCAGTAAGGTGGAATGATTGAGGAAACCATGCCAGTGGCTGGATCTAAGGACATCCTCATAGATTGTTGAGCCTCAAGAAGACAGGAAATGTCAAAGCCTGCAGACCAGAAGAAGCCTAGTAGTAGGGAAAAAAGATTCAAGATTCATATTCTTATCGAACAGAGGCTACTGCAGTGCTGAGAATCTGTTAGAGACATTGACATACACCCAGAGGAGCACAGGAAGAACAGAAGGTGAGACTTGGGGGCAGGGTACAGTGGCTCACGCCTGTAATCCCAACACTCTGGGAGGCCGAGGTGGGAGGATCACCTGAGGTCAGGAGTTTGAGACCAGCCTGGGCAACATAGGGAGAACCTGTCTATACCAAAAAAAGAAAAAAAAAAGTAGCCAGACATGAAAGCATATGCCTGTGGTTCCAGCTACTTGGGAGGCTTAGGTGGGAGGATCACTTGGATCTGGGAAGTTGAGGCTACAGTGAGCCATGATTGTGACACTGCACTCCAGACTGGTCAATAGAGTGAGATCCTGTCTCAAAAAAAAAAAAAAAAAAAAGAAGAAGAAGATGAGACGTGGATCAGGGATGCTAACTTGCTAGTACCGTCTTGCTACTATAAATAAGCTGTCAGGAAATTAAGTACCTCTACAGAGACCAGGAGAAGAGAATAGAGGTGAGAAACAAAGTCTGAATTGACTGTGTAACCTCAAGGTAACATTTCACAGTGATTGAGTTCTCCTGAATTGGCAAGATTTTATTATCTACCTTTAGCAGACACAGGTCTTATTAACAAAGTTGCATTGTGTTGTGTGTAGAGAAACTTTAAAAGATTTCCTTCTCACACCTGAATTTTTTCTAAAATATTTTTTATAAGCACTTCCCACTGGGAATTCTTGTTCCAGTTTCAGGTTAGAAACAGGGGTATAATAGAGTTTGAGATTTGTAGCCTAACTATTCCTTGCTCCATTTTCTAGCCTGAAGTCTAAGATAAAAAGTAAAGTCGGAACATGACCAAAGTACATTGATTAGTTTGTCTATGGGGTTTACCAGTTCCTGTGGGGCTATATTCTTTTCATGTAAATATATAAGACCCATAAATAGTTGTCATGACAACAGTTTTTTATCTCCAATTCTGATATATTCAGCAGCACTTGAAGATTAAGTTTAAAGTGAATTTTAGATTTTGTACACTCTAAACATTGTAATCTGAATCAACAGATGTTGTTTAATAAAAGATGCAGCAATTATTAACATTTTTAAAGGAAATAAATAAAGGAGAAAAGAATCACCTATGGAGCTTATGAAAATGAAGGTTTCCGGACTTGATCCTCAAAGATTTAGAATCAGTGAGTCTAGGATGACCTCAGGAATGTTTATATTAAAAAGTTGCTATCTCAGGTAGTAGTTTTACAAAGAAAGGAACCAACTCTACCAATCTAAGCACAAAAAGAGTTTTAGACAGATTGGAAATAGTTCGTAGAATTTTTAAATAAACTGAAGGACTCGATTGTATAAAGGACAAGCACTAATAAATTCAGGTGATCTAAGTATCAGGAATTAGTTAAAAAATTAAATTACACTTCTATTCAGTCTCATCTCAGTTTCTCAAGATTCATGCTCCAGGAAGATAGGATCTGATAGGCCAAATTTGGGTCATATGCAGGAAGAAGCCAAGACAACAGACTTGACTGGCAGCCCCATCCAAGGGGAAAGGTAGCTCCCCAAACTAAAAGTAAGAGCTATTACCAGATAAATGAAGATTTGATGATAGGGAAGAAAAACCACTGTTGTTCATCATAGTATCTGATTAACTCAGATTCGGTAATGATAATAACATGATCAGAAATTGCCATGAGAGATTTAACGATGATGTCTGTACTGGCTTCTGAGGGCTGCCATAACAAGTGACTGCAAAGTAGACGCTTAGAACAACAGAAATTACTCTCTCATGGTTCTGGAAGCCAGGAGTCTGAAATCAAGATATAGGCAGGGCTGTGCTTCCTCCAAAGCCTCTGGAGAAGAATCCCTCCTTACCTCTTCCAGCTCCTAGGGGCTAGAGGCCTTCTTTCATGTAGGACCGCATAACTCCAATCTCTCGCTCCATCACACATGACCTTCTCCCCTGCTTCCCTGTGTCTCTATCGCAAATCCCCCTCTGCTTTTCTCTTATAAGAGCACTTGTCATTGGATTGAGGGTGAACCCTAAATCCAGGGTGATCTCATCTTGAGATCCTTAATTATATCAGAAAGATTATTTTTTCAAACTAAGGCGACATTCACAGTTTCCAGAGATTAGGACAAGGATTTATTTTTCTGGGTCCACCATTCAACCCACTATCATGTCCTTAAAGACTTTTACATTTATATAATAGATTTCAAGGGTGATATAATACATAACACGTTAAATATGAAATCAAGGTAAAGTGTGATAAGTACTAAGTAACATTTTTAAAGGATTTTTTAAAATGTGTGTGTGTGTATATATATATGTATGTGTGTGTGTGTGTGTACATAAATATTTATAAGTACTTCCCATTGGAAATTCTTGTTCCAGTTTCAGGTTAGAAACAGGGGTTTCTAACTAATGTGATTTCATACACATTAGAAACACACACACACACACACACACAAAACTTTGGAAGCTGGAAAGTGGCAAATACGATCAATCAATTAGGTTGGTGTAAATATTTTAGCTGAAAGAAACACAAACACTGGATAATCTGATCAGAAAATTAATTATTAAAGGATATTGAGTAGTTTATACAGTCTCCAGAAAGATGGAGAGTGAGACTCAGAAACCAGCATCAGCAACATGCCATGGAACTGATCTCATGAGCAAACCATGTCCCCACCCACCTCTATTCCACAATTGGGCACAGGTGGCCATACCTTATTGGACATTGTCCCCACAACTTTTTATGAAGCATCAATGATTTCGCCATTTTTCCACCCAAGCTTCACCACAAATTTGTTGTTTGTTCTTGCTTCAACTTTAGCAGAATAGAATAGAGGCTATTTTCAAACTGATGTTTCATCCTTCTTAGTACCTCAAACTAGACATTGCTCAGACATCTTATAACATGTTTGTACAAGTTTATTTTAGTATGAAACAATTTTGAAATCCATGTGTAGTTGTTTTCAAAATAATATATATTTTCCATGAACTTTTTGAAGGCCCCTCAAATGGATATCAGTAGCCTCTAAGTTTGTTTTATTGTTATAGCAGCAATGAAAAATGTATACAGCCAGCTTCAAGAACATTTCATGAGATCATGGAACTGAGCTCAGAATCTCTCAGCATCCTATTTTGTTGGAGTCTGTATTAATCCGTTTTCATGCTGCTGATAAAGACATATCTGACACTGGGCAATTTACAAAAGAAAGAGGTTTAATGGACTTACAGTTCCACGTGGTTGAGGAGGCCTCACAGTATGGTAGCAGGCAAGGAGGGCAAGTCACGTTTTACATGAATGGTAGGAGGCAAAGAGCTTGTGCAGGGGAACTTCTTTTTATAAAACCATCAGATCTTGTGATACTTACTATCATAAGAACAGCCTGGGAAAGACCTGGCCCCATGACTCAATTACTTCTCACTGGGTTCTGCCCACAACATGGGAATTCAAGATGAAATTTGGATGGGGACACAGCCAAACCATATCAGAGTCTGTCTCTTCTTACAGATAGATTATGCAATGAGGTTCCACTTGCTGCAATAAAGCCAGGTCCCTTCTCTGTTCCCACTCTGGATTTCTTGCTTCACTCCCTCTGACTCTCTTTCCCATGTACCTAACAAAAAAATGAGTGGAAAGGTAGTTTATTCTATCCTACGAAGTCATGAGATGGACTGGCCAGAACTTTGAGGCTCTGGCTGGAAAGTGAAAAGATGTGACTGCTCACTTTCTCAACCAAAGTCTTGAACCTCTTAAGAAATAAAGAATTGGGGACGGGTGTGGTGGCTCATGCCTGTAATCCCAGCACTTTGGGAGGCCGAGGTGGGTGGATCACCTGAGGTCGGGAGTTCGAGACCAGCCTGACCAACATGGAGAAACCCCGACACTACTAAAAATACAAAATTAGCTGGGCATGGTGGCACATGCCTGTAATCCCAGCTTCTCGGGAGGTTGAGGCAGGAGTACTGCTTGAACCCAATAGGCGGAGGTTGCAGTGAACCAAGATGGCGACATTGCACTCCAGCCTGGGCAACGAGAGCGAAACTCCGACTCAAAAAAAATAAAAAATAAAAAATAAAATAAACAATTGGCAGATAAAGAAAATAGATGTCTCCTTTATTCAGGAGTGAGATTCAAAATATTTAATAATCTCTATCATGATATAAATTAATTTATAAGTCGATGTTTAAAATAGCACTTCTTATATTTTCTAAATAAACAGTATGTTGAAAAATGCTAAATAATGATAACTGTAATGCAAATCATTAATCAACTAATTCTAATAATTTCCAAATTATAGTTTGTTTTTTATAAATTGTTGATGTAATCTTCTGTTTAACAGAGTTATAAAAAGCTAAGTATTTAAGCTTAGCATCTAAGCTGTAATCTTGGAGTGGCATCAACCTCTTTGATTTCTCTATTAAAGTTACATTCAATAGGTGAAATGTAATTTAATAAGTAGAAAGTATCTCTTAATATCTATTATATTTTTCATGGTACTGCTCTGTCAGATTCTCTTTTGTTGAAATAATTGCCATTAATTTTTTACAAAATTTTGGTCTCTGGATGCTGTGAAAAGTTTTAAATAATCTGTATGGAAATATAAATTAATATGTAAATCAATATGAAAATATATTCCCTTTATTGTGTAAATTTATCTGAAAATTTTATATATACAATATCTCTATTATTGGCTGAGTCACAAAATAATTTATTACAATATTTATTTAGTAGGCTTAATTTTATTGTTTTTTTCCATATCAATCCAAAGAGTTTTGCAAAATTTATGTGGATAATTTTTAGGATTCAATAAATTAAAAGTCTTGTTTTTCTTTAGTTATAAAAATAACAGTTGTATTTTCATATTATTTATGGACATTACTAATCTCTATTAAGATGATACTTTTTATTTCAAGTAGTATAATTTTTTATATTTTTATGATATCATTGGCTTCACTTTCAAAGTTTTCTCTATTTAATTTTATATTTTCAAACATTTTTATTTATCAGTCAGCTTTTATAACTATAATATATTCTTTCTTGTAAAGCAACAGATCACACTGGATTTCTGTTAGACTATCATTTATTAAAGCCAAATCCTTATAAACATTTTGTTTTACAAATTTTCGAGCAGTCCCATTTCACAATTTCCAACAAATAAATAAAAATAAGATTTTTGCAGCCTCAGCACCAAACATTGCCTATTGAAGTCCAAATATTCTTCCAATTTTCATTATTTTAACTCCAGGAATTTTTCTCCAAAGTCCATTTTATGTATGGGAGCAAATAAAAGTTTATCAAGAAAATATTCAGTGATTTGCATCATCCAGTGATAATTGAATACAGTGACTGACACAGTGCTAAATTAAAACATCTGGGAATGTTTCTAAAATTTTGCCTGAAACACTCAAATTTCTCTGTAGTATTCTTCTAACATTATCTGCGCAAAATCCAGTGAGATTTTTCTGTAATTTTTCTAATTGAAACTATTTTTCTCAAACAATAGCAATAAAATCAGATGTGTTATTTTAGTGGTTGTTCTTTATAGCTCTATAAGATCAACAAATGCAGAATGATCTAATTCATAAAGCTTAAACTTTAATTAAACTAGTAAAAGTTTTATTTAAAATAGTTTAAGCTTCCTTACTAATTTCAGAATTTTATAACTTTATTGCCTTAATATATGTTTTTTGAAAAGTATTAACTCATTTCTGTAGATGAATGTTTTGTACCCAGAGAGACCATAAACCTAGATTGCAATCTTAAGCTCTGTTTGAAATTTTTCTTTTCACAAAGTTCTATTAAATAGTTTATATTTTTTTTATTTCAATAGTTTGGGGAACAGGTGGTGTTTGGTTACATGGATAAGTTCTTCAGTGGTGATTTCTGAGATTTTGGTACACTCGTCACCCAAGCATTGTACACTGTACCCAATGTATAGTCTTTTATCCCTCACACTCTTCCTACCCTTCCCCCAAGTCCCCAGAGTCCATTGTATCATTCTTATGCTTTCGTGTCCTCATAGCTTAGCTCTCACTTAGAAGTGAGAACACACGATGTTTGGTTTTCCATTCCTGAGTTACTTTACTTAGAATAATTGTCTCCAACTACATCCAGTTGCTGCAAATGCCATTATTTCATTCTTTTTTATGGCTGAGTAGTATTCCATGGTACGTATGTATGTATGTATGTGTATATATATATGTATGTGTATATATATATCACATTTTCTTTATCCACCCATTGATTGATGGGCATTTGGGTTGGTTCCATATTTTTGCAGTTACGAATCGTGAATCGTGCTGCTCTAAACATGCATGTGCAAGTGTCTTTTTCATATAATGACTTGTTTTCCTCTGGGTAGATACCCAGTAGTGGGATTGCTGGATCAAATGGTAGTTCTACTTTTAGTTCTTTAAGGAGTCTCCATACTGTTTTCCATAGGGGTTGTACTAGTTTACATTCCCACTAGCAGTGTAAAAGTATTCCCTTTCCACCACATGCATGGCAACATCATCAGTAGTTTATATTTGAAAATATTTGACCTTTTAAACTATATAGTAGATGGTGTTAAAAATTCTTATGACACTTTCTAAGATTTTTCATTTTCTTTTGTGATACTATTTGACAGTTTCTGCAGTTTGTTTTTCAGTGTTTCAAATGTTTTATTGTGTGAAACTGATGTGCATTTCAATGTTATCTTTACAGATAATTGCAAGTTTAAGTTTCTTTATTTGAATCAGAAGCTTTAACCAAATATGAATGTGGTTTTTGAGAAATGTAGTATCGAACACTTTTAACTGAAATAACACAATCTTGACCACAATTTGCCTCAAAATTTACATCACTAACAATAATTTAAAAGCAAATTGGTTTTTTCCGTTGGGTATGTATATTATTTGCTTAATTTTATATTACTTCTTACATAGTATTAAAGATATTCCTGAGTGTTCTAATTTTTGTAGTTTCAGGTTGTGATTCAATATTAATGTCATTTCTTCTTGATTATCCTACAGATTCAGAGAATGTCGGTTTATAAAAAGTAACATTTGCATTAAGAAGTTTAAACTTCGGGATCTCTTAAATTTTGGTGTTCACTTAAATTACTTTATTGCAAATTCTTGAATTTCAGTATCTCAAAATGCTACACACTTT
This sequence comes from Pan troglodytes, assembly GCF_028858775.2. Lineage (NCBI taxonomy): Eukaryota > Metazoa > Chordata > Mammalia > Primates > Hominidae > Pan > Pan troglodytes. The sequence continues at coordinate 89,386,291 of NC_072408.2, forward strand.
CTACTTACATTAGAATTGCACCACAATAACAATAAACCAAAGTACAAATTAGACTATTTGGAAGCAGTTGCAATTAATGTGAAGACAATGAAAACTGATACAGAGTACCTTGTGAAGATTTTGCAATACAGCTGCAATGCCTACTCTCACTTGGGCTGAACTCGCTGCAAAGAATTTTCAGATATCGCTATGAAAGAAACATGACTCATCAGGTTGAATTATTGAGTTCATCATTTTATTTATATTATTAATATCTCAACTTATTGTAGTTACCACTATACTGTTTACAAAACATATACACAAGTATTTTGTTATTTTAATAACTGTTATAGTCATATCAGTGTGTTTCTGCTGAATACCCACCCAGTGTTTCTTACTGATAAAGGTGACATTGGAGAATATGGCATAGGTTTGTTGCAACAAACCTTACGTGGAACACCACACTTAGACAAACTTAGTCAACCAGACACTGCCAGTATGTGAACACTGCAAGCCACCCATAGAGGGTTTGTGGGGATTTCTGAAGTTAACTTTAAGAAACTCAATGTGTGTAGGAGCCAGGATAAGAGCACCCAGCTCCTAGGAAAAAGACAGAAAGAGGATGAGATACAGATCCTAATCCCAAGTTATCAATTTACCTGGTCACTTCACCTCCACTGTGGAAGAATGAACAACATGGAAAGTTGTCACACAGGTTACACTAATGGATGTCCCTCCTCTTAGAGGGATACGAGAGGGAAGGGGCAAGAAGTATTTCCCTTGCAATAGTGCTCAGAATTCTGTGCTCTCCTCCATTTGCGTGGAGCTTATGACCAAGTAGTAGTGCCTGTATTTCCCACAGGGGAGGAATTTATCCAGAAAGTCCTGTTCTCAATTTCAAGTGACCACTGTCTCAATAGCACCACTGCTCCTTAGAGTGACCACTAGGAATGCTGGTAGCCAAAGTATATTTGGTCCTTTGATGTTCTGAAATTTGTCAGAACAATATATTAATTCAATAACTCCAAGGACATTCTCCCCCAAGGGCGGAAATGTATTTTCTTTTTTTTAATTATTATTATACTTTAAGTTCTAGGGTACATGCGCACAACGTGCAGGTTTGTTACATATATATACATGTGCCATGTTGATGTGCTGCACCCATTAACTCGTCATTTACATTAGGTATATCTCCTAATGCTATCCTTCCCCCCACCCCCCACCCCACGACAGGCCTCAGTGTGTGATGTTCCCCTTCCTGTGTCCAAGTGTTCTCATTGTTCAATTCCCACCTATGAGTGAGAACATGCAATGTTTGATTTTCTGTCCTTGCAATAGTTTGCTCAGAATGATGGTTTCCCAAATTTGGGGAAGAGGATAGACATCCAGATTCAAGACATGAAAGAGGTCCCAAATAGGTTGAACATAAAGAGGTCTACACTGAGACACATTATAATTAAATTATCAAAAATTAAAGGCAAAGAAAGAATTTTGAAGGGAACAAGAGAAAAGCAATGCATCACATCTAAGGGGAAAACCATAAGACTATCAACAGATTTCTCAGCAGAAATCTCACAGGCAAAGAGAAGGTAAGATGATATATTCAAAGTACTAAAAGCAAAAATTACCAAACAAGAACACTATACTCAGCAAAACTATCTTTAAAAAATTAAGGAGAAATAAATTTTTTTCCATACAAACAAAACCTGAACAAATTAATCACCACTAAACGTGCCTTACAAAAAATGCTTTAAAAAGTTTTTCAGGTTGAAATGAAAATACACTGAACAGCAATATAAAAGCATAAATCTCCTGGTAAAGGTAAATATATGGACAAATTAAGCATAATGTAACAATGTAATGGTAGTGTGTAATTTATTTTGAATCCTAATATAGATAAAAGTTTGGTACTGGATAAACAATATAAAAAGATGCAAACTCAGACTACAAGAACACAAAGCAAGGAAGTAAAAGTACAGAGATTTTGTTTAAGATTAAAGGAAGCTGTTACCAACTTAAAACAGATGGCAATAACTTTAACATATTTTATGCCATCCTCAAGTCGCCTACAAAGAAAAAGTTATAATAGATACACAAAATATAATGAGAAAAGCATCAGAACAAATCACTACAAAAATTTCAGATAGCAAAGGAAGACAGTAAGAGAGGAAGAGAGAGGAAGAAAACCACAAAGCCAACAGAAAATCATTAAGATGGCAATAGTAAATCCTCATCTATCAATAATTACTTTAAATGTAAATATATTAAACTCCCCAATCAAAAGACATAAAATGGCTGAATGGATTTTAAAAGAACAAGATTCAGCAATGTACTATTTATAAGAGACTTACCTTAGGTTTAAGAACTCCCATAGTCTGAAAATGAAAGGATGGGAAACATATTCCATGCAAATGGCAACCAAAGAAAGCAGAGGCAGCTACACTTATATTAGACAATGTAGACATTAAGTTAAAAACTGTCTCTAGGGACAAAGAAGATATAACAATTACAAATATATTTATGTACCCAACATGAGAGCACCTAAAAATATGAAGCAAATATTTACAGATCTGAAGGAAAAATTGACAGCCATAAAGTAATAGTAAGAGACTTTAATACATCATTTTTAATAATTGATAGAATGTTCAGAAAAAAAATAGCAGACTTGAATAATTCTATAGACCAAATGGGCCTAACAAACATACACAGAACTTCCCACCCAATAGCAGAAGAACACACATTATTCTAAAGTGAACATGGAACATTCTGTAGGCTAGAGCACACATTAGGTCACAAAATAAGTTGTATAACAAATTTAAGAAGATCAAAATCATTCCAAGTATCTTTTCTGACCACAATGGAATGAAACTAACAATCACAGGAAGAAAATCAGAAAATTCACAAGTAACTGGAAACTAAACAACATATTCTTTAACAACCATTGGGTCAAGAAGATCAAAAAGAAAATCAAAAGGGAATTTTTAAAATTTCTCAACACAAATGAAAATAAAAACACAATAAACCAAAACTTATGGGATACAGCAAAAGCAATACTAAGAGGAAAGTTTATAACAATAAATGCCTAGAGTAAAAAAGACAAAGTATTACCAGAAAAAAAATAATAACCTTACACCTCAAGAAACTAGGAAAAGAAGAACAAACTATGCCCAAAGTTAGAACAAAAGAAAGGAAATAATAAAGATAGGAGCAGAAATAAATGACACAGAGAACAGAATAAAAAGAGAAAAGGATTTTGCAGAGATGAAATTGACAAATCCTTAGCTAGGCCAACTAAGAAAAATAGAGGGAAGACTCAAATTAAATCAGGAATTGAAAAGGAGATAATATAACAAATGTGGCAGAAAGGATCATAACAGACTATTATGAAAAAATTATATGCCAACAAATTGGATAATATAGAAGAAATGGAGACATTCTTAGAAACATACAACCTATCAACACTGAATCAAGAAAAAATAGAAAGCCCTTCAGACCAATGTCAAATAAGGAGATTGGATCAGTAATTAAAAACCTCCAAACAAAGAAAAGCCTAGGAAAAGATGACTTAACAGGTGAATTCTACCCGATAGTCAAAGAAGAAATAATGTCAATCCTCCTTAAAGTCTTCCAAAAAATAAAAACAGAAATACTTTCAATCTCCTTTCATGTGGCCAGCATCACCCTAACACCAAAGCCAGACAAAGGCAAACAAGAAAATAAAATTGCAAGCCAATATCCCTGATGAACATGGGTCTTCATGTTGAACATGGGCTTCATGATGAACATCGGTTTGTATTTTATTGAACAAAAATCTTCAACAAAATACAAGCAAACAATTAAATAGAATGTTAAAATGATCACATACTATGACCAAGTTAGATTCATCCCTTGGATGCAAGGCTTGTTCGACAAATGCAAATCATGATATACTACATTTAAAAGAATGAATTGAAAAAAGAATAGATAGATAGATAAATATGTAGTAGATAGAATCATCTCAGTGAATTCAGAGAACACATGTGACACAATTTAATGTCCATATAAACTCTCAGAATATCCATAGATGGAACTTACCTCATCACATTAAAGTCCATATATAAAAACCCACAGCTAATCTTATAAATGAGGGGAGAAAACTGAAAGCTTTTCCTCTAAAATCAGAAAGAAGTCAAGGAGGCCCACTCTCGCCACTGTATTCAGCACAGTAGTGGAAGTTCTACTTGCAGCAAATAGAAAAGTAAAAGCGATAAAAGGCATTCAAATTGGAAAGGAAGAAGTAAGATTATGGGGTTTTCTTGCAGATGAAATGAACATATTTGTAGAAAATTCTAAAGATTTCAGAAGAAAAAAACCTGTTAGAACCAATAAACAAACTCAAAAAAGTTGCAGAAAACAAAATCTCATACAAAAAGCAGCTGTGTTTCTATATACTAAGAATAAATAATAAAATTTAAAAAGCAATATAATTCACAATAGTAACCAAAAGATAAAATACTTAGGAATAACCTTAACCAAAGAGGTGAATGACTTGCACACTGATAATTATAAAACACTGAGGAAGGAAAGTAAAGACACAGATAAATGGAAAGACATCCCATATTCATGGATTAGAAGAATTAATGTTGTTAAAATGCCCATACTACCCAAAGTGCTATACAGATTCAAAGTAATCCCTGTCGAAATCCTGATAGTATTTTTTACAGAAATAGAAAAATCATTCCTAAAATTTATATGGAACCACAAAAGACCCTGAATAGCCAAAGCATATTTGAGCTTCCACTGAGGCCTGTTCCTACAAAACTGGCTGCATGGAGGAACAGAGCAGAGTCTATGCTTCCTGCAAGTAGCTGGTTCCCAAAAGGAAGAGTGGGAGGTAGGAGTTGTTTGAGATGTCCTTGCTCAGTTCTTTCTCCCAAAGCCCCATGGGAAAGAGGGAGTTAGGAAGTTGAGTCAGGCAGGAGGTTTCTAAGAATAGAACTTCCTTCAGGAGGGGGAAAGACGGATTTCCTTCCAGCAGGATATTATCAGTGTTTAGCACTTTCTCCATCATTTGATTAGTGTCAAAAGGAAGGCAAGATTTATATAAGGGTATGAGAAAAGAAGCAACAAAGGCACTAACCCTGGAATATGATTAGAAGTCACCCATGTGGTTCAGTGTAGCTACCATCAGGGTACTGCACTGTGGTTTAGGGTTAAAGCCTCAGAGTGATAAGAGGTGTGAATTAGCATGGTCTTGTCACCTCGGTGACCTCTAGAAGGTTGATTTGTGACAAGATAGAATGGGGTGTTCAGGGTCTCAGGTTCTTTCCATCTCTTTCTCTATCACCAGCTTTAAATTACAGATACTTGGTAGTCAATGAATGGTCAGAATTTCTGGATTAAGGGAATAAACTCAGAATTATCATTTAGAAAGAAGGGAGAAAAAAGCATAAATATTTTTTGGCCTAATATGTTTCAGGAATAATATTGTTTCACAAGTTTTCTTCTTTAATCCTTACAAAAAAAAACCTGTGAAGTGAGCATTATTAATTTGGGAAAACTTATACCCAGAAATATTGAGAAATAATAAGAGATCGAACCAAGAATTGAACTGAAATTAATAGTTTGACTTTAAATCCTCCATCTCCAAAACTTCTTTTATACCTCAAATAGGAAGATTAAGCAGGTATGACCTTTACCCTATAAAATTTATTTCTAAAATGGATTAATTATAGAGAAAAATATCTTTTCCTTTCTCTATCATCAAATTTCAATACCAAATAAGTTCTTAGCAAAGCTGAGACTCCCATTGCATGGGGTAGTTTCCATAAGCAAGAAGAATATGGGCTTAAAATACTATGTCGTTATATTCAGATTCTAAAAGTAAAAATCCTATGCCAGTGAGTCACATAGAAGTTTTTGGTCTTTAGCATGAGCAAGGAGCCTAAGCACACAAATGACATCTCTAAAATTCTTAATATTTCCAGATAACCAAAATGCTAGTTTATATAGCTCATTTTTAGCTGTCAAAATTTCACATTACTATTAAGGAAAAGCAATAAATACAAGATACTCTTCTGAAAAACTTTTTCATGTGCTAAAAATCATTCAAAATTCCATATTGCAGTATCATGCTTTTCCTGCCTTATAAAGAAAATAAAATTAAACTTTTATGATAAAGGTAGCTATCTCTATTTGCATTATAGCTGTTTTACCCTGAAATACTTTTATTCTACAAGAAATTCTCCAATTTATTTTACTAAATTGTTTACATAAAGTCAGGAATATTTTAGGTTAAAAAGTTTAGGAAAATTAAGTTTTTTTTTTAAAAGAAAAATATTAATATAATAATTATTAATATTTTATTTTTATTCTACTAATAATTTATTACTATAACTTACATTCTCAGAAAACACCCAATAAGACAAATTAATGAGGCAAAGTCCTAAGGATTTTTTTAAAGGCCCAGGAAAATGTTTTTTTGAAAAAAACAAACAAAAATGTAAGTCAGGCATAGGTCCAAACACATGATGGGAAGGCAATCTATTCCCATTACAAAATTAGAAAAGCAATAGTTCATCCAGTGCCCTATCCCTGATTTTATTTCTCTGACCTGGAAATGAGAAATCACAGAAGTATCAAAAGATCAGATTGTAGCAAATTAAGAATCAGCGCAAGCTTCTCTTTACCTGTGACCTGTCTAAACAGAAATCATATTTCAGCTTCCTTCTACCCAACACACACACATCAATCATTGCCAAGAAACATTTTAAGACCATCAAGGACCCAGACACTCCTACTTTTGTTGGTCCCAGCCTACATTATATCAACCATTGAAACACATCCACATTTTGCAAAATTGACATAATTTAATAATAGTTAACTTTTGGAGAGCTTACTTATTAGCAGTATTGTTCATAATAGTTTATACCTATTTAGTTGTTACAACCATCTTATTAGTGTTAAGATAATCTACATTTCACCCATTGTGAAAAATGACTAAGTAACTTCCCCAGGGTCACATAGCTGGTAAGTAACAACCAGAATTTAAATCCAGTGCGTATTATTCAAAACACCATGAACTTACAACTAAGCCCTAGTAATATAATGGTAGATCTATAGGTATTTAAGTAATATTTATTTAATTTTGCAGCTTATTTTCATATTTTGGAGCTGATGCATTTTTTCAAGCATTAAAATGTTTCATAGTCCCTTCCATGACAGCATATAGTTCATTTGTGCTGTTCCCAGAGCCCCTAGTAAGTAAAACAATAAATACATCGTGTTATTTTTACTTACCTGTTTCCCTTTCTAGACTGTCAGTTTTATGTCTCCCAAAGTAGTCAAATGCTTTACACAGAGAAGCACTCATAAGTGTTTAACAAGGTCAATCTGAAGAGCAGTGATAGACGGGAGAAGAACTTCAACTGAATCAGTCGTTAAAGACAATGATGCAATGATGGTACAGCCTGATATTTGGAAGAGGGAAGTGTAGTAAAGAAATGGCCAATTAATTAATCATGCAGTGATAGGAAAGGAGTGTGGTTATAAAACCAATGGCAGGGACCTCATGCTCCAAAATCAGACCTAGATATTCAATGGCAGGGCTATATTTAATATTTTCCTAGAGAAATTCAGAAAAAGAACAGATAATTTCAAAGGATAACCAACAGGCAGATGATCATAATTAACATCTCTCAAAAGGTTATATATCCCTAACATTTTATTGTCACATCACATGCTTTAAAATTTATATTATTTTAAAAATTTACTGAAATTTTAGTTCATAATTGTATCATGTTAATTATAAGTGTTTCATTGACCCCATGAAATGTTATAAATTAGACTATGGTCTTTTCATGTATTTGAAGCCACATCTTATATCTTTTTTAAAATTTTTTCTCTAGAAGTATCTTTGTGGTGTTCTCTGTATTTCCTGAATTTCAATGTTGGCCTGACTTGCTAGGTTGGGGAAGTTCTCCTGGATAATATCCTGAAGAATATTTTCCAGCTTGGTTTCATTCTCTCCATCACTTTCAGATACACCAATCAAGCATAGAGAATACCACAAAGATACTCCTCAAGAAGAGCAACCCCAAAACACATAATTGTCAGATTCAACAAGGTTGAAATGAAGGAAAAATTGTTAAGGGCAGCCAGAGAGAAAGATTGGGTTACCCACAAAGGGAAGCACATCAGACTAACAGCAGATATCTCAGATGAAACCCTACAAGCTAGAAGAAAGTGGGGGTCAATATTCAACATTTTTAAAGAAAAGAATTTTCAACCCAGAATTGTATATCCAGCCAAGCTAAGCTTCATAAGCAAAGGATAAATAAAATCTTTTACAGACAAGCAAATGCTGAGAGATTTTCCCACCACCAGGCCTGCCTTACAAGAGCTCCTGAAGGAAGCACTAAACATGGAAAGGAACAACCAATACCAGCCACTGCAAAAACATACCAAATTGCAAAGATCTTCGACACAATGAAGAAACTGCATTAACTAATGGGCAAAATGACCAGCTAACATCATAATGGCAGGATCAAATTCACACATAACCATACTAACCTTAAATGTAAACAGACTAAATGCCCCCAATTAAAAGACACAGACTGGCAAACTGGATAAAGAGTCAAGACCTATCAGTGTGATGTATTCAGGAGAACCATCTCACATGCAAAGAAACACATAAGCTCAAAATAAAGGGATGGAGGAATATTTGCCAAGCAAATGGAAAGCAAAAAGAAAAAGCAGGGGTCAGAATCCTACTCTCTGATAAAACAGACTTTAAGCCAACAAAGATCAAAAGAGACAAAGTAGGGCATTACATAATGGTAAAGAGATCAATGCAAAAAGAAGAGCTAACTGTCTTAAATATATATGCACCCAATACAGGAGCACCACATTCATAAAGAAAGTTCTTAGAGACCTACAAAGAGACTTAAATTCCCACACAATAATAGTAGGAGACTTTCACAACCCACTGTCAATATTAGACAGATCAATGAGACAGAAAATTAAAAAGGATACCCAAGACTTGAATTCAGCTCTGGACGAAGCAGACCTAACAGACATCTACAGAACTCTCCATCCCAAATCAACAGAATATACGTTCTTCTCAGCACCACATCACACTTATTCTAAAATTGACCACATAATTGGAAGTAAAATACTCCTCAGCAAATGCAAAAGAGTGGATATCATAACAGTCTCTCAGACCACAGTGCAATCAAATTAGAACTCAGGATTAAGAAACTCACTCAAAACCACACAACTACATGGAAACTGAACAACCTGCTCCTGAATGACTACTGGGTAAATAATGAAATGAAGGCAGAAATAAAGATGTTCTTTGAAACCAATGAGAACAAAGACTCAATGTACCAGAATCTCTGGGAATATTTAAAGCAGTGTGTAGAGGGAAATGTATAGCACTAAATGCCCACAAGAGAAAGCAGGAAAGATCTGAAATCGACACCCTAACATCATAATTAAAAGAACTAGAGAAGCAAGAGCAAACAAATTCAAGAGCTAGCAGAAGACAAGAAATAATTAAGATTAGGGCAAAGCTGAAAAAGATAGAAACACGCAAAACCCTTCAAAAAAAATCAATGAATCCAGGAGCTGGCTTTTTGAAAAGATCAACAAAATAGATAGACCTCTAGCCAGACTAATAAAGAATAAAAGAGAGAAGAATCAAATAGACACAATAAAAAATGAAAAAGGGGATATCACCACTAATCCCACAGAAATACAAACTACCAACAGAGAATACTATATGCAATACCTCTGTGCAAATAAACTAGAATACCTCTATGCAAATACACTAGCAAATCTAGAAGAAATGAATAAGTTCCTGGACACATACACCCTCCCAAGACTAAACCAGGAAGAAGTCGAATCCCTGAATAGACCAATCACAAATTCTGAAATTGAGGCAGCAATGAATGAATAGCCTACCAACCAAAAACAGTCCAGAACCAGATAGATTCACATCCAAGTTCTACCAGAAGTACAAAGAGGAGCTGGTACCGTTCCTTCTGAAACTATTCCAAACAATAGAAAAAGAGGGAATCCTCCGTGACTCATTTTATGAGGCCAGCATCATCCTGATACTAAAACCTAGCACAGAAACAATAAAAAAAGAAAATTTTAGGCTAACGTTCCTGATGAACATCGATGCAAAAATCCTCAATAAAATACTGGCAAACCAAATCCAGCAGCATATCAAATATCTTAATCACCATGATTAAATCTGCTTCATCCCTGGGATGCAAGGCTGGTTCAACATATGCAAATCAAAAAACATAATCCATCATATAAACAGAAACAATGACAAAAACCACATGTTTCTCTCAATAGCTGCAGAAAAGGCCTTGGACAAAATTCAACACCCCTTCATGCTAAAAACTCTCAATAAACTATGTATTGATGGAACCTATTTCAAAACAATAAGTGCTATTTATGACAAACCCACAGCAAATGTCATACTGAATGAGCAAAAACTGGAAACATTCCCTTTGAAAAATGGCAGTAGACAAGGATGCCCTCTTTCAACACTCCTTTTCAACATAGCATTGGAAGTTCTGGCGAGGGCAATCAAGCAAGAGAAAGAAATAAAGGGGATTCAATTAGGAAAAGAGGAAGTCAAATTGTCTCTGTTTGAAGATGACATGATTGTACTTTTACAAAACCCCATCATCTCAGCCCAAAATCTCCTTAAGCTGATAAGAAACTTCAGCATAGTGTCAGGATACAAAATCAATGTGCAAATATCACAAGCATTCCTGTGGACCAATAACAGACAGCCAAATCATGAGTGAACTCCCATTCACAATTGCTACAAAGAGAATAAAATACCTAGGAATACAACTTACAAGGGATGTGAAGGACCTCTTCAAGGAGAACTACAAACCACTGCTCAAGGAAATAAGAGAGGACACAAACAAATGGAAAAACATTCCGTGCTCATGGATAGGAAGAATCAATATCATGACAATGGCCATACTGCCCAAAGTAATTTATAGATTCAGTGCTATCCTTATGAGGCTACCATTGACTTTCTTCACAGAATTAGAAAAAAGTACTTTGCATTTCATATGGAACCAAAAAAGAGCCCATGTAGCCAAGACAATCCTAAGCCAAAAGAACAAAGCTGGAGGCATCATGCTACCTGACTTCAAACTATACTACAAGGCAACAGTAACCAGAACAGAGTGGTACTGGTACCAAAACAGATGTATAGACCCATGGAACAGAACAGAGGCCTCAGAAATAACACCACACATCTATAACCATCCTACCTTTGACAAACCTGACAAAAACAAGCAACAGGGAAAGGATTCCCTATTTAATAAATCGTGTTGAGAAAACTGGCTAACCATATGCAGAAAGCTGAAACTATATCCCTTCCTTACACCTTATACAAAAATTAACTCAAGATGGATTAAAGACTTAAATGTTAGACCTAAAACCATAAAAACCCTAGAAGAAAACCTACACAATACCATTCAGGACATAGGCATGGGCAAGGACTTCACGACTAAAACACCAAAAGCAACGGCAACAGAAGCCAAAATTGACAAATGGGATCTAATTAAACTAAAGAGCTTCTGCACAGCAAAAGAAACTATCATCAGAGTAAACAGGAAACCTACAGAATGGGAGAAAATGTTTGCAATCTATCCATCTGACAAAGGGCTAGTATCCAGAATCTACAAAGAACTTAAACAAATTTACAAGAAAAAAAACAACCACATCAAAAAGTTGGCAAAGGATAATAACAGACACTTCTCAAAAGAAGACATTTATGCAGCCAACAAACGTATGAAAAAATCTCATCATCACTGGTCATCAGAGAAATGCAAATCAAAACCACAATGAGATAAAACGTATGAAAAAATCTCATCATCACTGGTCATCAGAGAAATGCAAATCAAAACCACAATGAGATACCATCTCATGCCAGTTAGAATGGTGATCGTTAAAAAGTCAGGAAACAACAGATGCTGGAGAGGATGTGGAGAAATAGGAACGTTTTTACACTGCGGGCGTGTAAATTAGTTCAACCACTGTGGAAGACAGTTTGGCGTTTCCTCAAGGATTTAGAATTAGAAATACCATTTGACCCAGCAATCCCATTACTGGGTATAGACTGAAAGGATTATAAATCATTCTATAAAGACACATGCACATGTATGTTTATTGTGGCACTGTTCACAGTAGCAAAGACTTGGAACCAATCCAAATGCCCATCAATGATAAACTGGATTAAGAAAATGTGGCACATATATACCCTGGAATACTATGCATCCATAGAAAAGGATGAGTTCATGTCCTTTGCAGGGACATGGATGAAGCTGGAAACCATCATTCTCAGCAAATTAACACAAGAACAGAAAACTAAACACCACATATTATCACTCATAAGTGGGAGTTAAACAATAAGAACACATGGACACAGGGAGGGGAACATCACACACTGGGGCCTGTTGGGAGTGGAGGGCTACAGGAGGGATAGCTTTAGGAGAAATACCTAATATAAATGACAGGTTGATGGGTGCAGCAAACCAAACCACCATGGCACGTGCATACCTATATAACAAACCTGCACGTTCTGCATGTGTACCCCAGAACTTAAAGTATAATAATAAAAAAAAAGGCCGGGTGCGGTGACTCACGCCTGTAATCCCACCACTTTGGGAGGCCGAGACCGGCAGATCACGAGGTCAGGAGATTGAGACCATCCTGGCTAACACGGAGAAACCCCCTCTCTACTAAAAATACAAAAAAATTAGCCGGGCATAGTGGCGGGCGTCTATAGTCCCAGCTACTCAGGAGGCTGAGGCAGGAGAATGGCGTAAACCCAGGAGGTGGAGCTTGCAGTGAGTTGAGATCGCGCCACTGCCCTCCAGCCTGTGCAACTGAGCGAGACTCCATCTCCAAATAATAATAATAATAATAATAATAATAATAATAATAATAAAAGAACCATACAGACATATTGTCTGGATTTTCACCACTCAACATGAATGTGCTCACCTTCCCTTGGGTGAGACCATGTAGGCACAACATGCAGCTCATGATAAGTTTTATTGAACTTTTAGAGAGCTAGTTAATTAATTTATTTAAAACATTGAGCCTGAAAACTTTAATTTTATATTATGCAGTCATTAAAATCATTTTTTTAAAGTTGATCTTATAGAAGTAGAGAGAACAGTGGCCACCAAACGCTGGGACAGTAGAGTGGAGTGGGAAAGAGAAGAGGTCGGTCAATGGGCCCAAAGCTATATCTAGGTAGGAGGAACAAACTCTGGAGCTCTGCTGCACAGCGTGGAGAACATAGTCAAAGACAGTGCACCATACCCTTCAGAATAGCCAGAAAAGAGGACCCTGAATGCTCTTAGCACAAAGAAAGGATAAGGTAATGGACATGAGGCAAGGGACATGCCAGTCACCCCAATCTGGTCACCATACAATGTATACATGGATTGAAATGCCACATGGCACTCCATGAGCATGTACAATTTTTTGCTTGTATTTTTAATTGATAGATAATAATTGTACATATTTATGGAGCACAGCCTGATAATACATACAACATGCAATGACCAACTCTAGGCAACCAGCACATTCATCACCCCAAACCCCTATCACCTCCCCATGTTGGGAATACCCAAAATCTGTTCCCCCATCCTCTGGAAAATACATGGTAAAATGTCATTAACTATAGTCAACCCACAGTGCCATAGAACACAAGAACCCATTCCTCCCATCCAGCTGCAACCCTGCATCTACCAGCCACCCTCTGGCCACCTCTCTTTCCCCTTTACCACCTCTCCTTCCTACCTACCCATCCCATCCTCTAGCAACCACTATTCTACTCTCTACTTCTATGAGATGAACCCCTTTAGCTTTCATATATGAGTGAGAACATGTGGTATTTGTCTTTCTATGCCTGGCGTATTTCACCTCCAAGCTCATCCATGTTGCCTCAAATGACAGAATTTCATTCTTTTTTATGGCTGAATACTATTCCATTACCTATATCTTTTGAATTTAGAAGGTAATGTTAGAAATATTTTGGTTACTTTGTTAGAGGAGTCAGTGAAATTCAATAACTAAATCAATTCAAAAAATATTTACTAAGCTATAACTATGTGCTTATCATTAGCACAGAAGTAGGGAAATATACTTCTTACTATTTCGATGAGTGAAAATAAATGTATATTCCATTTAGTAAAATAGCAATGTTGAGCAACATACCATTACTATTCATATGAGTGATATAGAAAATAAGGACCATAAAGGAATGATTATCAGTCTGGAGTGAAATCATTAAGAAAGATTCCCCTCGACAGAGCAACATTTAAGTATTTTTAAGCATGTGAATTTTAAAGCCCTAAAGACCTGGGTCCATACCAATACCCACCATCTGTTTTCTTTGTGACTTTGTGACAGTTACCTCGTATCTCCAACCTCAGTTTCCTCACCCATCAAGGAAAAATGATAGTCACTTTTTGAGTTATGGTGAAGATTCAAATGAGACAATTATTGCAGAGCACCCAATACAGGGTCAGTCTCATTCTAACTTATCTAACTCATTAATGATGTTGTCATAAGAGTCAAAGTAGTGTAATCATTGGTGTAGTCACAATCTTAGTTGTAGTACGAGTCATGGTACTCATAACAGTAATTGCCTGAGTTGTGGTACAGTATCAACAAAGAGTAGAGGAGAGAATACTCTAATGGTGGCAACAGGATGAACAGAGATTAGGAAACAATTACAAGTGTTTTATTTTTAGATCAATGGATTACCTAGTTAAAGTGTTTAAATGATTGGAGAGTAGTGGGAAATAAAACTGTATAGGTAATTAAGGATAAATTGCAAATTATTAAGGCCCATAATTTTTTTCTTTGTTGGGATGAGAGTGAGTGAGTAATCACCCATTACCCTTAACAATTTTTGGTTGACATACCTGGCTGGATACGATAGAGAGTCGGATATTATCTTGAATTGAATAAAAAGAATAGAGTATTGGGGTGTATTTTTTGTTCTCTATCATTAAGTAGTCAAAAGAATAAGAAATAACCCAAAGTAATTTAGGCTTAGTATGCAGGGATACTCTCAACTCTTTGGAAGGGCCTTGGCAAGTATTTCCTATTATTATTCATGATATCTCCAAATCTCCTTTGGTTCAAAAAGGTTTCTGAGGGGGAAAATAATCTGTAAAAAAGCAAGGTTCACAGGGAGCTGAAAGTGTCTAGCCTAGTTAACAAGTAACTTTATGCAAAATAACTTTCACAGTAATAAGGAACTTTCAAATGCAGCCAGCAGTGGTTTGGTTGCCATGCTACCAAAAGTAAGCTCCAGTGTGTTTTCAGTTATTTTTGCTTTGGAGGTATTTTGTGCCATGTGTGCCCCAAGGAAGAACCAGGCAGTCAAGCCTGGGCTGGGTTGTTTAGTCCTCTGGGAAAAGAAGAAATGAGCAGATCACTGCCCAGGGGAACAGGGCTCATTAGGAGACAAAGTTGACAGGTGTGTGCTCTCTGAAAAGAGCAGTAGCTGTAGAAAAACTCAGCCGTGGTGGTTTTCTATAACATAAAAGCTGTTAGTGCAAGGAAGAGTGGGGGGAGACAGAACAGGCTGAGAAGGCAGCATACAAATAGGATATCCAAATATGCCTATTTGTGTGGGACTAAATGTTTCTAGGCACATGGGACTTTCAGTTTTAAAACTGGGACAGTCCTGGACAAATTGGGATAGTGGTCATCCTAAGAACAAACTCAGCCTGTTTTCTGTGCAGACTAAAAGGCCATATACAACTCTTTACTAGACATAAAAGTACCAGCAGAGTACAGACACAATGCACCAACCTTGTGCTTAAACCACAAGCCATCAATGTGTAAAATCATAAATGGTCCATCCAAAGTCCCCAGTTGCTTCCTGCAAGTGAATAGAAAGATATTTATTATTTAACAAATATAAATACTGATGAGTAGTAATGAAGGTGAGACAATATTCAAGAACATAACAATGTTTGGTCTTAGAATGTTCTTGATCTTAACAAAATTGCCCTCAATCACTGCTTCCCAAGTTACTGAGAGTGACCCAGTTTTCCTTTTTCCTTTCTCAACAGGAAAGCTACCCCTCCTTCAGCAGGACTATGAAAGCAGTACTTTATTTGCTAAACTAGGAAGCTGCCCTACAGCTGTCGCCTTCAGAACCAGCCACTTCTGCCATGTTCTATACCTTCAAAGTGGCTATTTCCAAATTGCTTCTCTTTTCATAGAACAAATTCCTGACTCAAAGTTTTGCTTGAGATCATCTAGTTGGTGAAACTTCAGTCATATATGAAACCCTAACTGCAAGGTAGTCTAAGAAATGTGTGAGCTTCTGCATGCTCTTTGGGGTTGGAAGGCATTTCAGTTGAGCCAATCCGCAGCTTGCACCACTGCCTTTACTTCAGTTTTCCATAGTTACACAAATAGTCAAAAACATGCATTGTAATTTGAGTAGATCCATTTTGAGATAATGGAATCCTCAGGTCATTTTATTTAAATAAGAGAGGTTCTTATCCTAAGCATATTCTAAAATAATTCTTTTGCTTGGTGCTAGTGTGTTCTCATGAGTTGCGAGGGGCAGAAGCAGCTAAAATTCTCCATGATGTATTTATTACGCTTTTGGTGACTTCAGTGATCATCTTCCCCCTCTCTATTTGGTTGAACTTTGGATACGTCAAATCCAAATTTAGGTAGAGGTCAGGCCTTCTGGAAAACAATAACACATTCCTAGTAACCATAGACATTTGCTACTGGTAAGCAAAAACTCAAGAAAAGAAAACACAATTGTCTGTGGTTAAGTGGAAAGTTTTCACATTGTCCAAAGAGCTTTTCAATTTTTTGACTAGGCAATTGCCGTGTTAGAGACATCGCTCTAAGGAAAGAACAGAAAGATTTCTTTTTTTTTTCTGAGAAAATGAAGACCATAATGGTGATGGAGAAAAGTGAAATATATATATATATGTATATATTTAAGTTGATTGACAGTTTTCATTTTGAGCAGGAACATGCATTTGAATGACATCCTAAATCATGGTTAAACTTGACAATGAATAGGATTAATTAAGGATCTCCACTCAAAAAACACAGGAACTCAAAAAAAATTTTTTTAAGTTATGCATATCTTCCAGGTAATGAATTTCGATGTAATGTATTATCAATTTAATTATGTACTCATGCATTTTTTTCTTTAAATTCAAAGGAGTTCAGCATTTAGGAATAATGATTCTACAATGCATTGGCTCTTGACTGCATGTAAATGATATATGATTGTTCCATAAGACCCTCATACCAGGTGCAAATGACAGACACAACAGGCATGATGACAGACAGAGGGTTCTTATAAATAGCAACACAAGGGTTAATGTATTAAGGGTTTCAGCATCCACAGCTGTTTCCCTTCAGCTGATATGACTGAGCTGCTTTGTTAATAGACCTTATAATACCATCTCTGATTATGTTACTTTGTTTCTCTACTGCATTTTTTAGAATCAGGTTGATCTAGCAAGGAAAAAGGGCTGTAAAAGACTCTGATGAAACCTAGAAAGATGTCAGATTCAATGGCGTTTGCTAGGTGCTTTGCTTTTCACTTATGGTTGCTTTAATCTAAATGATTCTGCCAGATGAATACAAAGTTCCCCAAGTGTTATTTTTACTGTGGAGTGAGTGAATTTTTATTTCAGACCTGCAAAACATATGCTTCAATTGAATTTTTCAGTGGCACAGTCTTTGTTCAGGGATTTGAGCCAGATCATTTTCATCAGACTGATTGTACTTATGACAGATTATTTGACTCTATTCATGTTCCACTATTTGATACCATGCATGCTGATGTGATCTCTAGGTGGGCAATTCTATGGCCATAGAAACCTGGGTCAACAGTCTAACAATAGCATACTTCTCTCTGGGTGTCTAGCTGAAGTGTGTTGATTCACCACTACCAGCTGGTAGAAGCTCTTTACATACCTAGGAAAGCACTCTTGTATTCACAATGGCATAAAATACAGAATCAGCTTCAAAATTTAAAAGCTGCATTTATTGTCAGCTAGTTAATAGAAAAAAAAGCCTAATATACCACAAGTTGACTAAAGTAAATTATAATACGACCTACTAGATGCTGATGATTCAATGACATTTCCCATTAACTGATGATGAGCTCTTTCTTACTAGTTTTATCAAGGTAATATAATGAGGAGGATGAATCCCTCTGAGATAAGGCTGTGTGAAGGTAAGCAAAAAAAAAACAACAACAACAACAAAAAAAAAACTACCTTCTGAAATCTTATGAGCACATTTATTATTCTTTCCTCAATCAATTATATGTTTCAATTAATGAAAACACCCAAAAATATTGTGCTAGAGTTTACGATGTAGGATTCATTTCATAATCTGAATTCCAATAAAAATTAAAATTTGAGCTCAGGAATTTTGAAATATTAAGAAACTATATGTTCAGTGGTACCTGTGGGATGGCTGATGAATTGAAGATCTGTGAGGATATCTGTTTCCAGTTATGGAATCTTAGTGGCTGGAATTATGCCAATTGAAACTAAGTTTAAATAGTTACTTTGCATCACATCAAAATATGCATTTAGTATTTTTAGGAGTTATGAGGAAATTTGAACTTCTGCTTTACACTAAACTCAAAAAGAATTAATCTAAGATAATAATTTCAGTTTTACAAAACCATTTGACACACTGTAGTCAGTTCATTTCTAATAGTTAGCTTCTTTATCTGCAAATCTCTTCATGATCAGTAGAGTCCCAACCTACACTAAGATTTTTTTTACTAACTTCAACCTGTCAAAACCAGAACTCATTATCTTCCTCTCTAAAGAGCATTCACACCCTGAATTCCCTAGCCTAGTGAAAGCTGTCCAAGTCAGAAACCAGAATGTTATCTCTGATATCTCCCTTGGATTCCTCTGCCACCTACAATCTATCACAAAGTCCTATCCATTCTACTTCTTAAAGATACCTTTTTAGTCTACACATTTCTCTTGAAACCAGTGCCTCCACTCTAGTTCACCATTATGTGCTGCTGAATTTGGGTCACAACAACTTCATGTATTTCCTTGCTTCTATTATTTATTTTATCCACTTGATTTTCCATACAGCAACCAAAGGAACTTTTGCAAAATTCAGATCTGCTACTGTTCTATTTAAATCCCTTCACCAATTTCCCATTTTTATCAGGACAGGGTCTGAAGTCATTGTAAAATGAAAGACCTCCACCCTAAGCTTCTATCTTTCCTTTTCCGACATGTACTGTGAATGTAAACTTTGGCCTCCAGATTTTTGTCTAAACAATTCCATCTACAAAGAACAGTCTTCTCCTCCCCTAGCATAACTTCCACTGGTTCTTCAGGGCTTTCAGGTATTTGGTTTATTATTTTTCTAAGAATTCATTTGTAACTCTTCCTCAAGCCCCAAGTCTAGGTCATAATATGTCCTTCAATTTTATATCCACAGTTCTCTGTACACTTATCACTCTGTATAGTAATTACCTGTTTATCTGTCTCTCTTTGTCTATTTGATATAATCTCTCCAAGGAGAAAAACTTTATCTCCTTCTCTGTATAGCTCCAGGGCCTAAACGTATCTCATACATAATAGATGTTTAATCAACATTTTTGCAATGAATGAATGGTGTGAAAATTGAATTGAAGCAATTTGCAGTATCTGATAATCTAAACTTCTTTAAAAGGCACTGTTTACACATAAAACAGCAGAGCAATATAGATCCTTTCTACGAAGGATCTAGGAATAAATGGTGTCTACGTCTAAAAGTTTCCAATCTAAAGTGAGATTGATTGCTAGGCATCCAAAATTTCGTATGTGATGACAATGACATCTATGAAAGAAAGATATATAAAATGAAGTTAAATATATCTAACCAACAGGTAGCATGAAGCTCAGAAGGAGACCAATAAGAACGTTATTAGATAATAACATCAGGGCAATCTGAGTTCATTTCTGGGGCTCTGTAATTTACTAAGCATGTGACCTTAAGCAAATTATTTAATCTCTATTCTCGTAAAACTATAATGGTTCCTACTTCATGGGTTATAGTTAGAATTAGCATCAATAATATGCATGCAGTATTCTCAATGTCTATCAAAATTCTCAATAAGTGGTATTTACATTATATCACTCTAATTCTAGCACCTAGCACATAATAGGTGTCCATTAAACCTTTGAATAAATGTTTAAGAAGAATGATTAAGACAAAGTGTTGGCCAGGTGTGGTGGCTCATGCCTGTAATCCCAGCTCTTTGGGAGGCTGAGGCTGGTGGATGACCTGAGGTCAGGAGTTAGAGACCAGCCTGACCAACATGGAGAAACCCCATCTCCACTAAAAATACAAAATTAGCCAGGCATGGTGGTGTATGCTTGTAATCCCAGCTACTCAGGAGGCTGAGGCAGGAGAATTGCTTGAACCTAGGAGGCAAAGGTTGTGGTGAGCTGAGATTGCATGCTCCAGCCTGGGCAACAAGAGCAAAATTCCGTCTCAGAATATATATATATATATATATATATATTCATATATATATATATATATATATATATATATATATATATATATA
Organism: Pan troglodytes; assembly: GCF_028858775.2. Taxonomy (NCBI): domain Eukaryota; kingdom Metazoa; phylum Chordata; class Mammalia; order Primates; family Hominidae; genus Pan; species Pan troglodytes. The sequence goes on from NC_072408.2 coordinate 89,406,899, forward strand.
TCCTTGCACAGAATGATAAAGTTGGTATAACATGACAAGATGGCGAGCAATCACTTAATAATGTCCTTTACAGAGCGACGAGCCTCTATTCTGGGCAATGTCTTCTGACGACTGAGAGTAAAGCATTTTTTCAGATATCCATGTAAAATTACAAAAGTTATAAATATGTTTACCATTAATATCAATTAGCATATTTGAAATTCTCATTTTAAAACATTTTCTAACAATTTTTCATAATTCAAAAGTGTGAAAATCAGAGGAAATTTGAAACACAATAGACTGGCTAAATAATTCTGGAGTTGAAGGAAAGGAATACACCCAAAAGTCTAACCATGTAATACAGAAACTTCTCATAAAAGAAATATACTCCTTTCTTAAAATATACTCAGCAAACTCTCTGTACTTCCATTCAGTCCCAGACATTGCATGGGTATTAAGAACATAAAAAGGTACACTTAACTTTCTTCTTTGCAGCAACTAACAATTACTTGTCAGAGACGGACAGATATGCTGAGAAGCAATGCAATGGTAATGAATTCCAAGATGTAATTTTATACAGGTGAGCTGTGCTATAATTGAAGTTTGTGTCCCTTGAAAATTCATATGTTGAAACATAATCCTCAATCTGTTGGTATTAAAAGGTGGAGCCATTAGCAGGTGATAAATTATGAGGGCTCTCATTAATAGGATTAGTGCCCTTATAAAAGAGGCTTAAGAGAGCTTGTTCATCCCTTCAGTCATGTGGGGACACATAGAGGGTACCATCTTTGAGGAATGGGGTCTCACCAGATGTCAAATCCACACAGTTGCATTGATGCATTGATCTTGAGCTTCCTAACCACTAAAACTGTAAGAAATAAATTTCTGTTATTTGTAAGCCACCCAACTTACGGCATTTTCGTTATGGCAGCCCAAACAGATGAAGACAAGCTGAGACAACCATAGGGAAGAGTTAGGAAAGACTTCCCTTAGCAGATTACTCCTTAGTGGAGTCATAATGTTGTACAATGTTGTGAATACATCTGAAGTAAAGATACTGTAGGCAGAATAAAGATGAAAATCGTATAGTGTGTATGAGTGCTACAAACTGTATAACGTTGATGGAGTGGCAAGAGATGAGGCTAGAGAACAGGCAGAGGCTAAAGCCTGGAAACCCTCAAATGGCATGCCAGGAATCCTGGACTTTATTCTGAAAGCAATAGAGAGCAATGAAGTGTTTTTTGCATGGGAAGGATGCCAAGAACATATGTGCATCTTAGATAGAGCATGTATTTTCTATACTAAATATAGAAAAGGTTAGAAGCTTCCTCCTCTCCATTCCAATAGGAATGTATACATAACTCTTATTCACCTTGTTAAAATGTTTTGCAACTATAATTGCATGTCTTTCTTTTGTTAGATAAGTGGTTCCCAAAACTGAGTGTAGAAGAGAATCACCTACACTGGAGGAGCTGTTAAAACACATATTATTGGGTGAAATGGGAAGCCTGAGTATTTGCATTTCTAACAAGTTCTAGGCTGATGCTAATGATATTTGTCCTTGACCACCTTATGAGAACAACTGCTTTAGACTATGATTTTGTCTTTTTTATCTTTGTTTCCCAAACATCTAGTTTAATGTCTGGTATTTAATAGGTACTCATTAACTATTTTCAAACAAAAGAATAAAGGAATAAGAAAATTCCAAGTACAGGGGAAATAAATACATTAATCCAAATGATTCTTTCTCCTCTTAAACAGACATTACCCAAGATGATAAAAGTGTATATGTTAGTAAAATTGGGGAAGAAAAAATAAAGAGGAATAATAATCGTGGTAGAGAGCTCAGTGAGGATACTTAAGACTTACATTTTCTTTCCATTGCTTATGTAAATAGAATAGCTTTGCACACACCATTTTACTTCCCATAGTGCTTTATCTGTGCCTTAGTTGGATGATTAAGTGACCATTAGCAATACTTCATTGAACAGGCCCTTTGAAAAATGTCTTAGAAATAACTTCTTTGTATAAAGCCTATTAAATTTAACTTTAATATAAATTGAATACTGCAAATGGAATAAAAGTTACAAATGCACTACAGCAAGAATTCACTGGCATCATGCCTATAAATTCTTTTCTATTTGATAAATTATCTTACAAAGAAACTCTACATTCATTGTGCACTGACAATGCTATGCTTCATATATAAATGCTTCACAGATTGCCCTTCACATGGATGGATTCTCTTCTGTTTCAAAGGGTGAAGGACCCATGCTTGGAGTTTCTTCTTCCAGGAGGGGTCATGTTTATGTCAAGCTATGTACCTTTACTTTCTCACATTATACACAGTGTCTGAAGTTTCAAGAAGACACGACTGCTTCTTTGTTGCTATATGTAGTTGGAGTTTGTTACTTGGTTAAGGATAAAATCTGATTACCCTCTAGTATATTATAACTACCTAAAATCAATTCAGAGATACAATGTCATCTCTAAATTAAAATATTTCTTAGCAAAAATTTAAATATCCTATTAGTTATTGGTATACATTTGCCTATAACATTAGAATTCAGGGGAAGAAATTGCCTGAAATTTGATCTGCTCAATATGTACCCATCCTAATAACAGAAAGTCCAACTCAGTTTGTTTCCAAAAGATGCTTCCTGTTTCCTCAAGATTATTAAAGAACACAGGAGCTTGTAAAATACAGAAAAAAGGAAGACTTTCAGTCTTTAGTCCATCCTATGGTTTGAATGATTATGTCTCCCTCCAAAATTCATATTGAAACTTTATTTCCAATGCAATAATATTAAGAGGCAGGGCTGTTAGGAGGTGGTTAGACCATGAGGGCTTTTTGCTTGTGAATAGGATTGAAGCCTTTATAAAAGAGGCCTCACATTCCACTTAAGAACTGGGACAAGACAAGGATATCCACTCTTACCATTCCTATTCAGTATAGTACTGAAAGTGCTAGCCAGAGGAATTAGGCAAGAAAAAGAAATAAAAGGCATTCAAACAGAGAAGGAGAAGTCAAACTATCTCTCTTCACTGACTGTATGATTCTATACTGAGAAAACCCTAAACACTCTGACAAAAGACTATTAGAACTGAAATAATTTTAGCAAGATTTCAGCATAAAAAATAAATTTACAAAAATCACTATCATTTCTATACATCAATAACATTCATGTTGAGAGCCAAATCAAGAATGGAATCCCATTTACAAATAGCTACAAAAAAAAAAAAACCCTATGAATATGTCTAACCAAGGAGCTGAATGATCTCTACAAGCAGAACTACAAAACACTGCTAAAAGAAATCACAGATAACACAAACAAATGGAAAAAACATTCTATGCTCATGCATTGGAAGAATCAATATTGTTAAAATGGACAAACTGCCCAAAGCAATCTATAGATTCAATGCTACTCCTATTAAACTACCAATGTCATTTTTCGCAGAATTGTAAAAAAATTATTCTAAAATTCAGCCAGGTGCGGTGGCTCATGCCTATAATCCCAGCACTTTGGGAGGCAAAGGCAGGTGGATCATGAGGTCTGGAGATGGAGACCATCCTGGCCAACATGGTGAAATCCTGTTTCTACAGAAAATACAAAAATTAGCTGGGTGTGGTGGCATGCGCCTGTAGTCCTAGCTACTCGGGAGGCTGAGGCAGGAGAATCGCTTGAACCTGGGAGGTGGAGGTTACAGTGAACCAAGATCATGCACTGCACTCCAGCATTGTGACAGAGCAAGACTCCATCTCAAAAAAAAATTATTCTAAAATTCATATGGAGCCAAAAAAGAGCCAAACCGCAAAGGAATCCTAAGTGAAAAGAACAAAGCCAGAAGAATCACATTACTTGGCTTCAAACTCAAAGGTTACAGTAACCAAAACACAGCATGGTACTAGTACAAAAACAGACACGCACACCAGTGGAACAGAATAGAGAACACAGAAATAAAGCCACACACTCACAAGCATCTGATCTTCAACAAAGTCAACAAAAATAATTCAGTAAATGGTGCTGGGACAGCTGGCAAGCCATATACAGAAGAATGAAACTGTACTCCTACCTTTCACCATATACAAAATAAACTCAAGATGGATTAAAGATTTAAATGTAAGACCTCAAACTATAAGAAACTGAAAAGAAAACCTAGGAGACACCATTCTAGACATCAGCCTTGGGAAATAAACAGCTTACAGAATGGCAGAAATAAACAGCCTATAGAATAACAGAAAATATTCACAAAATATGCATCCAACAGAGGTCTAATATCTAGAATCTACGAGGAACTTAAACAATTGAACAGGCAAAAAATAAACCCCATTTAAAAAATGGGCAAAAGACATGAACAGACACTTCTCAAAAGAAGACATGCAAGTGGCCAACAAACATATGAAAAAGTGTTTCACATCACAAATCACCAGAGAAATGCAAATCAAAACCACAATGAGATACCATCTCACACTCATCAAAATGACTATTATTAAAAAGAAAAAACAACAGATGTTGATGCAGCTACAGAGAAAAGGGAACACTTATACTCTGTTGGTGGGAATGTAAATTAGTTCAGCTGCTGTGGAAGGTGGTTTGGAGATATCTCAAATAATTTAAAACAGAAATACCATTCAACCAAGCAATCCCATTACTGGGTATATACCCAAAAGAAAACAAACCATTCTACCAAAAAGATATATGCACTCACATGTTCATCCCAACACTATTCACAATAGCAAGGACATGGAATCAACCTAGGTGCCCATCCATGGTGGACTGAATAAAGAAAATGTGGCATATATACACTGAAGAATTCCATTCTGCTATTTTTAAAAAGAGAAATAATGTCCTTTGCTGCAGTATGGATGCAGCTGGATGCCATTATCCTAATCAAATTAACACACAAACAGAAAACCAAATACTGTACATTCTTACTTATAAGTGGAGGCTAAACATTGGGTACTCATGGCCATAAAGTTGGCAACAATAGACATCAGGAACTACTAGAGGAGGCAGGAAGGGAGGGAGTAAAGAGTTGAAAAACTAACTCTGGGTACTATGCTCAGTGCCTGGGTGACAGAATCATTCATACCCCAAACCTCAGCATCATGCAATATACCCAGGCAACAAAACTGCACATATACTCCCTGAATCTAAAACAAAAGTTGAAAATAATGAGTAAAATAAAATAAAAGAGGCTTCACACAGCCTTTGGCACTTTTGCCCTTTTACCTTCCGCCACATGAGGACACGGCATTCAAGGTGCCATCTTGGAAGCAGAGACCTGGCTGTCAGGCACCAGACTGGCTGGTACCTTGATCTTGGGCTTCCCAACCTCCAGAACTGTGAGAAATAAATTTCCATTATTTATAAATTACCCAATCTCAAGTATTTGTTATAGCAGCACAAACAAAACTAAGACAGTCCATAACGTGTATCACTGAAATGCTTACTTTCCAAGTAACTCAAGAGAAGTGAAAAACCATCTCCCCCAAAAGCATCCAAATATGCCAAGCACAATCACAGACCCTGAGCATCTGTGGCACTGTCCCTCCGTTTCCATTCTGAGGTTCTAGTACTGCCATCACTGAACTGACCCCCAACTACATCCCTCAAGTCCAAGGGAATACATTCTACCTCCATGGGTTGTATTACTCACTTCTTCCCCTGCTTGAATCACCAGCTTTAATCCAACTCTCTACCTAATCACTCCAGGTTATTTCTTTGATGCGCCTAACTCTCTATAACAAAGTTTAATTGGTCATCTAGTTAGTTTTCCTTTCTCAACCAAGACTTTCAACACATCTACATCAAACTTACTTCAACCTGGATTAGTGCAATGGTCTAATGGAAAGCAATAGCTTTCCTTACTGCCTCTTTCCTTTCAATGATTCTTTCACATTTTCTAGGTAATCTTCTGGAAACATGTAACTGATTATTTTAGAACAGAGTAAGCAAACTATGACAAGGTGCACAGGCCAAATCTGACCCATTTCCTCTTTTTTTAAACCACTCTGAAACCCAGAATTGTTTTTACCTTTTCAATGATTGCAAAAGTCCTAAAAGAATATTTCCTGAGATGTGAAAAATATGAAATTAAAATTTCAGCATCTATAAATACAGTTTTATTGGAATACAGCCATACTCATTTATTTATATATCACCTGTGGCAGTTTTTGTACTACAATGGCAGAGTTGAGTAGTAGAGACCATATGGCCAGCAAAACCTAATATATTTACTATCTGGCCTTCTACAAAAAAAGTGTGCCAACTCTTATCTTAGAGCACTGTTGGAAAAACATCAATGAACCATAATAGATAGTTTGAAGTTGGGATCTTCCCCATGAAGTGACCTTATTATTACTATATATTTTAAAATCTACTGAACTATTATTAAGCTACTTTAATAATAGTGTTTAACAATCCTATCAGATTAAATAATCTTATTATTAACATTTATTTATTCATCCCTACCTTTACCTTTCCTCTGTCTTTCACACATCCTCAATACCCAATTCTCTGGTCACTAGTCCTTACCACTTCCAAAAATTATCTACTTTGTTTTTCTTTTTCGACATTTACTTTAGAATCAGCTCCAGTTTTTAAATTTTTACCACTGCTGTTTATTTTTATTCTCCCACTTGTCTGTCCTATTTTCATTTGGCTTTTAGATGCAATATTTGTTTTCATCACCTAGGGTCCATTCCTTCCTCATTTGACATTAGGATCCCAATTTTGGTTTGCCCATTTACACTTATTTGGCATGGGTGCTAACTCCACGACCTGTAGGCTCCAAGACTAGAGCACCTGCTTTAGGCTAATTCAATCTGTGCATTGTATCCCCTTAGTCATAGTGATTGCTTCATGGATGATTACACTCAAGCCAGGCAAATCAGAACCAATAAGGTTCAATTCCAGAACTTTTGTCCTTATTTAACATTAGTTTCTCTCAACCTCTCACCCGGAGGATAAAGTAGAACCAAATGTAAACATGAAATCGCTAAGAGAGGCCAGGCACGGTGGCTCACGCCTGTAATCCAAGCAGTTTGGGAGGCCAAGGCAGGTGGATTGCTTGAGGTCAGGAATTCAAGACCAGCCTGACCATCATGGTGAAACCCTGTCTCTACTAAAAATATAAAAATTAGCCAGGCATGATGGCATGTGCCTGTAATCCCAGCTACTCAGGAGGCTGAGGTAGGAGAATCAGTTGAACTCGGGAGGCAGGGGTTGCAGCCTGGGCAACAGAGTAACATTCCATCTCAAAATAAAAAGAAAAGAAAAAAGAAAGAAAAGAAAAAAAATCGCTAGGGGCTGGACTTAGGTGACTCTCTAGTGGCATTGAGTTCCAACTCAAGCCATGCCTGAAACTGGATGGCCCCTTGAACAGCCCAATTATTTCAGTTAAGATCTCAGTATCATCACTTTTTGCTTGAACTGGTTTGGGTCAAGTATTCCACTACTTGCAACCAAAGGAATCCTAACTGATATCATATCTCATTTTTCTCTAAGACTCATTACTATATCCCTGGCACATGCCTCTCTCCTAGCACATAGGATGCACTCAATGTTTTTAAAGTTAATTAATTTTGTCTTTTTATGTTTCTTACCGGCTTAGATGTCAGATATAAATGTCCCATCTCTTAAAGTTACTTTCCCACAGTACCTTCACTTCACCATGTTTTCCATTTCTGTGTTTTTGCCTTTGTATTTGCCTTTGTGTTTTTGCCTGGTTTTGGGTGGCTGACCATCTCCTGAATGCTTCCTTTCCTTGAACTTGATCTGTGATTAGTTTACCCTTAGTAAGTGATAGATGCACAAGGTTCTAGATGCTTTCTCTTTCAAACATGATTTTTTCATGTCTAGTGTCAATGTTATATTCCTATTAAAGCTATAAGATTCCTAATGTAAGAGCACGGACTTTGAAGTTAGGCAGCCCTAGATAAGAATCTTAGACTACAGCATAACACTCATTAGGCCTTAGCTAATCACAACTTCTCCTTCTAAATTGAAGGAGACTGTATCTATCTCAAGATGTAATAATGAAGGGAATATTGGTACAGATATTAGCATAATCACTGGTACATAGAAAGAACTCACATATAGTTTTATTATTGTGGTAAGAGACAAGCACTGTCATGTCTTGGATGCAAAAGCTTATATTATGCATTTCAAATTTTACAAAGAACTGGATTTTTTTTCTTAGAGAAGTGAGTGTTTTTAATTATTAAGAATGATTTTGAAAAGGAAAGTCTGATTCATTTCAGTTTCATTGTATCCACTCACTCTGGGTCATTTTGACATTGAGACTGATTAATGCGCTTATATGTGTAAATTAATATTTCAGGCTCTTGTGTGATATTGAGGCTCTCAGATTCAAATAAGTTACTACAAATATAAATAATATCATAAATTGAGCCTCAAATTATATAGATCTATATATGATTGATGCCTTATGAAAATACCTAGAAAAGTTTATTGCATTGGATACATTTCATGACTTTGGGTCCTCTTTTTCTTGCCTCTCACCCCATACTTTCTTCTTTCTTCCTTTCTACAAACAGTTTGAGGAAGCAGGCCTGGCAAATGTGTGATGCAGAAATATTAGTTAAATCACTTAGAAATGTAAAACATTTCCAGTAGTATTACTAAAACTTAAGAAATACTCTACTCAAAAATTTTTGCTCAATTTTTGAGCAAAAATTGAGCCTCAAAAATAATTCCCTGGAAATAAGTTTACCATTACTTCTGATCTGGAGCACCTATTCCACTCCTATATTTGTAGAAGACCAGATCAGCCATCCCACCCCACCTTTTGTTTCCAGCCACCATAGCAGAGATGAAGTTATGAGTCTTCTCCTTATGCCCATATCCAGCTGGATGTAAATATATGTAATATACAAATATTCCAAAACTAAAAGTTTCTATAGAAACTCTATTTTAAAGGAGACCACTTAAACATTTGCCTTTGAGGGTAATAAATCTTACCAAATCGCTTGGCCAACTTGCATTAAAGCATATTTGTTATGTTTTTATGTATTATTCTTGCACTGTCTAATACTTGAAATGAAATCTGGATTCCTACCAAGGAAATCCAGATATGTAGGAAAGGGCATATCCTGGTAACAAGACAGAGAACTGTTTTGGGGCAATGATGGTAGGGACTAGATAAAGTGCAGGAATACATTATTTATCATAAAGGGATCACCATCCCATTCACAAGGCTTCCTTCTGAACCAGGAACTAGCAAAAAGCGGACTGCAGAAAAGAGTGAAAATAGTTTAGTATTCAAGTAATCAATAGTCACCCTCAAGTACAGAAATGCCAAAGCTGACCAAAGTCAAAGTTAAATGCTATTTTCCATGAAACTTGCTGTGAAAATGATTTAGAAAATTGTGCAAATTATAGTTTGTACCCCTCATTTATCTGCACTGCTATTTATATACCATTCTAAGACCAAATTATATTCCCTCTTACATCAACTCATTGATGTTTAGACTCTCAAATAAGGGCTGGCTTCAAAAACCGCAAAATTTAGCTTTGATTGTAAAAGAGCTGAGCTGTCACAGAATGCTCTGGGTATGATGCATTCCTGAAATTCTCTTTGATTTATTTGCTCTTACTTTATCCCAGTGACTGAATATTCTCTTCCTACTGGAGATACAAATGAAGTAGATATGATTTTTCTTTTACATGAGTAACTATAACTATTATTCTCTACCAGTAGCATCAATCTCAAAATAATTGTATCCGGGTAATTGAGAATTGGCAAAGAATAAAGGAAATAGGAAGCTTTCAAAAGAAAAATAGATTTAAAAATCCCAGAATGCTTCTGGTTCTCTATTTTCACTTTGGATCCAATACAGAAATAAGATCCAGAATCCTATAAATGTTAGAACCCAGAAAATATTCATGGGCTCTGACCTTAAATCCTTTGACCTATTTCAAAAATAAATTTATACTCAATTTCATAAAGGATCAGACTGAGCTCGTTTAATTAAAATCTCTGGAAAACTAAACATGAACTGGCCTTGGGAAAGTCAAGCCTCTCTAGGGCTTCACCACACTTCGCGCAAGGTATTTTATTGACATACACACCTGTGTTTACTTCTCTTTCCATGCTCTTTCCCCCATATACTTTTTTTCCAAACCAGATCTTTGTGCCAGCTTGCCAGAAAGGAGGTTTGTGTTAGAGGACAAAAAACAAAAGTTGCTTACAGACAACCTGGTTTCTGGCCTGTGGTTTTCTGGGGAAAATATATTGAAGAAAGAGAGAAATGGAGAGTGCTTTTAGTATACATAGAGGAGAAGGAAAGAGAGTAAAGAGGGACAGAGAAAGTAAGAGCCAGTGTCAGAGATGACTGCAGTTAACAAGACCTAAAAGGGGAAGGGCTACAGAGCAGACTTGGAGAAGCTGTTCCTTGGGCCTGTGACACAAAGCATCAGCAAACTCATCAATGCTCAAACTTAGCATTGGAGCCACAGAATCACAGAGCTGCCTGCCTCCACATGTCCATGTGAGCCTGCATGGTGATGTCCAACTCACTGAGTGTCCCTAGTCCCTGGAAAAATGCCTGCCCATTATTAAGCTCCCAATATTTGTTGAATGGATGAATATAATCAGTGGAGAATGTGACGAACTGAAGCAGACCCTTTCATTTTGGGGATATTATATAAAGTTATTGAAGTTTTACGGATCCCAAGAAAGAGAAGCTCTACTCCACCTCAATCCCAAAATTAATAGTGATTTGCACTCCTGACCATTCTGGCAGGACAGAGTTTCAGAGTAAAATTTAATTCGATTTCTTTCACACTGAAAGTTTTGTAGTAAAATGCTTACCCATACAATGTATCTATGGAATACTCATGTCTACCCAGTATCCAGGAAAAGGTGATAGAAGGAAGGGTTCTCTGCAAGAAAGTCCCCAGAGACCCTTAACCTCCCTGGTAGTGGCAGCTCCAGAACTTTTATTGAGTCTTAGGGTTGTCCATCTAGCTGTAGAAAGAGGTGAGATGGAATGTAAAGCTGCATTTGTATGGAATATCTTATAAGACTGAGAAAACATCTATTATGCATATAAAAATATAGAAAAGGGTTTGATGGACATGCGGAAGGGAGGTAAAATTCTCTCAAGCCACGCTTTGTGCCATCAGTGTTCCATTCTACATCAGGGAAGAGAGCACACACATCCTCAAACACAATCATAACCACAGTCATACACACTCATGCGTGTACAATGGAGTATAAACAGTTTTATCCTGGATTTCTCATATTCTGTTATTTTAATGAAGCTCTGCTGAATTGGACTAATTAAGATTAAAACAATGTAAATTAGCTCATAGCTACTTTGAAGATATTTCTCAGGCTCCATCCATGGGTGGGTAAGAATAAAAATAGGGTCCCCAAAATAGCTATGAATGACCACTTCTCAAGTATTTAAAATGTTCTGTTCAATTGAGTATATTACAAAATTTATCTCCACCACTTACGAAATACTTTTATTGATAGGTAGCTCAAGCCATCATCTTAGTAACCACAAATTCTTAACCTGGAATAAGTAAATGAATTTTCACTGTGCACTACAATGTATAGAATAGCAAATGAAGGACTGAGAGTCAGCAAGATCTAGAACCAAATATGACAATCTTCGACTTTTACTGTGATGTCAAATTCCTCAAATATCTATTGGAAAGTGTGTTTTTACATAGTTCATTCATAAAATCCACACATTACCACACACAGACATTCTGTTTAATTGAAAAATCCCAAAATCACTGAAAGAATTTATTTTATGCTATGCTCTTAGGTGATCTTTATTAAATTTAGGATCTCAGAATAAAATAGGGTAGTACCAGATAGAGAAAGGTAAGATTGCTGCACCACTGTCTCATAATCTCAGCTGATCTGTGGCTCTCTCTATCATATTAGGTAATAATTATGGGATGACAATTCATTGACATACATGTGTGCAAACAATAAATAGGTATATTACATATGCTTGGGTTCAAAGGATGGAGAAAAGCCAAAGCTAGGGTATGAAAGTGATATTTTCAAATAGCAATAACAAAAATTCAAAAGGGACATGCAATGGTATCTGCTTAAAATATATAGCCAAGTTTAGACGTTCTGTAGTAGATCATACATACTTTTATATGACATTTTGTTTTGTAAAAGGAAATCTAAAACTCATTATAAATAGGAAGAAAAAGATAGAAAAAAAGCGGCACTTGCAGCCCTACCAATCTAAATACAAAGTTAATATTTTGATGAATTTTCTTTGCATTTATATTCACAGTGGTTTTGACACGTTTGTACTTTATATATAATTACATTTTGTTTTTTTCATTTTCCACAATATTATAATCATTTTTGGTATTATTTATGCTTTTCATCACAGTGTTAATGGTTGAGTAATATTCCATTTATTTGATGTACTTTATACAACTATTCTCCTATAGTCATTCATAAAGATTGTTTATAATCTTTCACTGTCAAACAAAACTGAGATGGACAGCTTTGTGCATACATTTTTTTCCATTTTTAGGAATATTTCTTTAGAATTAATGACCAGTAATAAAATTATTGATCTAAAGGGCATGGCCATTTGAAAACTGTTGAGTCATACAAGGAAACTAATTTAAAAACAGTATAACCCAGGTTATATTGGGTTATATGACCCATGTTATATTGAAATTAGTTCTGAAATCAATTCCAGCTATGTGACATGGACAAATTACTTAACCACTCTAAGAAAGGTTTCTCCCAAGGACTGGGAGGATTACATGCAATAACATTTATAAATCCACATAAAGACCACTGTATGATAACCACTCAAGAAATAAAAACTGTCATACTATACTTATATTATAGTATTGTTTGGGAGGTCCTTTTTTACCTGGAACTAGGTATTATAATTTTTAAAAAATCTAATTTATTACATGATAGTAGTATGTCATTGAATTATCTTAAGTATTTACAATTGTCTATTATCTACTGTGTTTGTTTTTCTGAATATCATCTACTCAGGTAAATTATTTCTAATTCTTTTATCGATTTAATATTTTTAGACTTAAAAAAATACTTTTCCTCTGTCACATTTGTCAAAAATATTTTTTATTTTGGCTTTCATTTTAGCTTTAGTTTTTAACACACAATCTACGAAGTTATTTTATTATTCTATTAAATTATTGCTTTCTTTGTTTTTAAATTGCTTGTAACTTAGAAAAGCTTTCTACTCCACTCAGAGATTTGATATACATTCAATTGTTTGATTTCTTTTTTAGTGTAACATTTAAAAAAATCAATTACTATTAATTCATCTGGAATTTACATTGGTATGTATTATGGGGTGATTTAAAACATTTTATCAAAAATGTGCATAAAATATTAATTGAAATACTATTGTTCTTGTTTATTTATGGGACCTATTTCATTGTATATTTATTTCTTATATAATAGTTTTTTAAACCAGGGGTCCCAAAACCCCAGGCCACGAACTGGTATGGGTCTATGGCCTGTTAGGAACCAGGCCACACAGCACGGGGTGAATGCTGGGAAAGTGAAAGAAGCTTCATCTGTATTTACAGTCACTCCCCATCACTTGCATGCGCTGAGATCTGCCTCCTGTCAGATCAGCGGTGGCATTAGCTTCTCATAGGAGCATGAACCCTACTGTAAACTGCATATGCAAAGGATATAGGTTGCACGCTCCTTATGAGAATCTAATGTCTGATGATCTGTTACTGTCTCTCATCACCCCGACACAGGACAATCTAGTTGCAGGAAAACAAGCTTAGGGTTTCCACTGATTCTACATTATGGTGAATTGTATAATTAGTTCATTATATATCACAAAGTAATAATAATAGAAATAAAGTGCACAATAAATGTAATCATCATGTAACCATTCCCCGCTCCCTATTTCGTGGAAAAATTGTCTTCCACGAAAGTGGTCTCTGGTGCCAAAAAGGTTGGGACTGCTGCTTTAGACTTTCTCTTCTCATATCGGCATTATTCTGTTTCACTTATTTTAGTTTTTAATTATCGGCATTATTCTGTTTCACTTACTTTGGTTTTTAATGTACTCTACTGTCTGTTGAACTTAGATACCATGATGGTTAGTTCTTTTTTTCTTCATTTTTTAGCTATGTCCTCCCCACCTATTTTCCATGTGAACTTTATAAAACATTTAACAACTTCTAGAAATATAAATCCTTGGAATATTAAATGGATTTGTATTACCTTATATAATTATCTTGAAAAAAAACAGATATCTTTATTATCATTCAGTCTTTGCCTTTCAGTTTATGTCTTCACATTTATTCAAGTATTTAGCACTCCATAAACCTTATAGAGTTCTTTAAGTCATATATGTTTCATATTAAGATAATTTCTTCTTTCCCTTTCCAGCTCCCCTCTTTATTGTATTAAGAGTAAATTAATTTTTGTTCCATTTTTGTTGTCTGCATTTTAGTTTTCTGATTTGTAAAATGCAAAGGGAAGGATGAGTCCTCTTGGATAAGAGCTTAATGAATCTCAGCACATAATAGGAGTTCACTAAAAACTGTTAAATAAATAGTTGAATGAAAAGGAAATTCCTATTGGGTTTTAATTGTTTGAATGAGGAGAGAAAGGGAGGAATAGCCTATTATATACTTCCATTATTTCCACCTTGACTCCATCCCAACCTTACCTCTGTTGCCTGACGTGACCCCATCCCATCTTTGTACTCACCTGTACTTTCTATCTTCACTTTGGATTTTAGATATATCAAAGAGGACCCCTCCAGTATCCACATGCTGAGAAACTATGTAGAATGAATATTGTCCATCCCCTTAAAAATGAGCCAGATTATATCTTTTCCTTTTCCTCCTACTTGAAATTGAAATTCCACTACTTTCTCACTGCAGGAAGAATGTACAGCTTTCTACTGATTGTTCTGTGCTCCACAAACTAAAATATCAAAAGTTACTTTGATCCAGGCTACATTTCTTTCAACAAGACATTAGACAGGTGAGTTGAGCTATTATCCTTAGTCCATAACAAATGTTTCATCACAGTTGCAGCTTTTCCCCTTCTTACATTGTTAAATTATAGCTCAGAATCCCCAGCTTTGTAAGAGTCACGTATATCATAATAAGCTCTTGTATGAAAAATGTGCCATTACCTCTACTATTACCTTATCACTTCTAGAAAATTCTTGTGTAGGAATTGGGCAATCTTTCAAGATGAATTTCCTTACTATCCTATAATTAGAAAATGTAATCAGTTAGCAGAGGCCTGGTGTCATCCGACCATTAAAATGTGATGCCTGTGGCTTTTAGCTTTGCTCATTGTCATCTTTTTTTTTTTTTTTTATACTTTAAGTTTTAGGGTACATGTGCACATTGTGCAGGTTAGTTACATATGTATACATGTGCCATGCTGGTGCGCTGCACCCACTAACTCGTCATCTAGCATTAGGTATATCTCCCAATGCTATCCCTCCCCCCTCCCCCCTCCCCACCACAGTCCCCAGAGTGTGATATTCCCCTTCCTGTGTCCATGTGATCTCATTGTTCAATTCCCACCTATGAGTGAGAATATGCGGTGTTTGGTTTTTTGTTCTTGCGATAGTTTACTGAGAATGATGGTTTCCAGTTTCATCCATGTCCCTACAAAGGACATGAACCCATCATTTTTTATGGCTGCATAGTATTCCATGGTGTATATGTGCCACATTTTCTTAATCCAGTCTATCATTGTTGGACATTTGGGTTGGTTCCAAGTCTTTGCTATTGTGAATAATGCCGCAATAAACATACGTGTGCATGTGTCTTTATAGCAGCATGATTTATAGTCATTTGGGTATATACCCAGTAATGGGATGGCTGGGTCAAATGGTATTTCTAGTTCTAGATCCCTGAGGAATCGCCACACTGACTTCCACAATGGTTGAACTAGTTTACAGTCCCACCAACAGTGTAAAAGTGTTCCTATTTCTCCACATCCTTTCCAGCACCTGTTGTTTCCTGACTTTTTAATGATTGCCATTCTAACTGGTGTGAGATGATATCTCATAGTGGTTTTGATTTGCATTTCTCTGATGGCCAGTGATGATGAGCATTTTTTCATGTGTTTTTTGGCTGCATAAATGTCTTCTGGGCGAGGGACATGAACAGACATTGTCATCTTTTGATTCCTTTGTTAATACAGTTTGCCATTCGGGCTACTTTGCTAATTATTGCAGACCATATTCCACTCCTACAAGATGAGTAAATATGCAATGCTTCACAGTGAAATGAAAAAAAAAAGAGCAAATCTGACCTTTCAACATTAGGATAAAATTGGAAAAGATGACACAATAGGTCAATTCCAGCATAGGGACTGTACAGAGTGACAGGTACTGCACACCTGTCCCTTTGTATAGGCTGGTATTTCTAAGGATCAACTATCACAGAATCCTAGGGTGCTTTGAATAATGTACAGTTGATACCTGCAACACTGACTTCCTGAGTGAATCTCTAGGACTGAATTTTGCCACTCTGCGTTTAAAACAAACAAACAAACAACAACAACAAAAAAACCTCAAATGGTTCTTATGAACATAAAGAAGGAATGACCACAGGTAAATATTATAACCTTAAAGGTTCTTTTAAAAAGCTTTGTTAAAGATCTTTATTTTGTCTACACAACTTTGTGATCAAAAATGTTTGAAGATCACAAACTTATTTTTAGACTCAATTTATTATTAACTCATTGATGATTTTCCTAACCTAGACGGCAAGTATTTGTGCCATTCTACTTTTGTTAAAATTAATGGAATTTATTCACAAGCCTAACAAGTAGTTAAAATATTATCAAAGGCTAAGAGAAGAAAAATGCAATGTGTTCCTTCAGTAACATACTTTCATGTCATGTGACCTCAACTGGGGTCTCACAATAGCTCAGCAATCTATTCGTTTATTTGAAAGAGGATCTAGTTCATTCTCCACAGCTGTTTCTGCAAACTGTTCCTTATGTCTCTAAGCATCTGTTTCCTACTCCTATGTATCTGTGAAGATGATGGCTTTATAACATTAGTGCTTCCAACTTCTCGCTACCTCAATATTCTCTATATCATTGCATCTCTGTACATTGTGTGCATGACAAAAAAAAGTGTCTTTCTTCTTTTCTAAGGGTGACATGCCAAAATACCAAAACTCTGAGTCTTTTCTGACTTTTAAGAGAAGAATATGTGGGTTCCAGGAAGAATGATTCCCACTGTCCATAGGTAGATGGAGACAAGAGAGAGATGATAGGGAGTCCTAAGAATACTTATAGGGTTGAAGGGTTGAAATGTCAAAGGAGTTCAGGCAAAGAGACAGGTGTGGATGAAAGGATTCCTAGAGATAAAGATGAATCACAAGATCCAGTAGGTTAAGATTTGAAAGACTGAGAGGACACCAAAGCCTGAAGCCATGGCATGAGAACAAACCTGCAGTAGCTGAATTTGTAGACAAATGGAAAGAAATAGAAAATCAAGGATGTAAATAAATTTCAGTGAGAGAGCTACAGGAATCAAAGATTCTCAGTGTAAATTTTGCTGAAAGCTTTTTAGTTGTTGTTGTTATTGTGACCAAGAAGTTGTAGCTTCACTGTTTTTGGTTTTCTTCAGTGATTCCTGTTTTTATGTGGTTGAAGAGTTACTTACATCTTACAAAATCTTTCTATCAACACCCTTGATCTCATCCTCTCCTGTCATTTCCAGGATGCTACATCGCATATATTTGCAAAATGTGAAGAAGATATTTATATACAGGATATCTTCCTTTTGCCTTTTTTGGTACTGCATCCTAACTTTCCCTTGTACAATCTCTGACCCCTGTCAATGTGGTTTGAACAAAATTGATCTCCATTCCTGGCTCCCAGGATGAGATTGTAACTTGAGGCTGGCCAAAGTGCCATATCTCTCTGATCTAGTGATTGGTTTAAAAATGGTGCATTGCTCAATTTGTGACAGTCAAAGAATCACAAGCTTCTGCACCAGCACTCTTTGAAGTCAATATAGACAAAGTAGAGCTGAAATATGGAGAGACAGAAACAAGATCCAATGACAGTGTTTGACCCCTACACCTAGTTCTGCCTGAAACCTAGCCCTAACTTTTCTGTTACATGAGCTAATAAATTCCCTCTTTTGTTTCAGCAAGTTTTTGGTGGGTTCATTAAAGTTTCAATAGAACATAATCTGACTAATGAAAATTAAAGTATGGTATAATCCCAATAAATAATCATGTGGCTACAGGGGATATATAGAGTCAAACCCCTTACAATAATATTATGATTCTGTGATTAGATTATTCTGGATTATGTGATGATCAAACCTCTGTCATTCAACCTGCACTTTTTTGGCTTAAAATGCTTTTTCCTTCCTCTGATTGATATGTAGACTTTGCATAATTCTAGTTTCGATGCCATACCATTCGTAAGAGACAACCTAACCTATATGGTTGTCTTATAAACTTTTTATTGATGCTCAATGTCTCTTATTGGAATTATTCTTCTGTCATTCTTTGTCCAGTTTGTGTTGGCAGTGTTGACCATACCCCAAACTCCAGGTTTGTGGGGCACATGACACAGACTAGGCCAATTGGAGATTACCCTGGGACTTGTGCCAGAGTTTGTTTTGAAGAAGTGTCACTCCATTCTCTTGGATTGCTAGCTGTAAGTATATGCAAGTATAAAGTTGCCAGTGGATATTTTGGGGATGCTAAAGGCCTATATGAGATTGAGGTCATTACGGAGAAAAGCAAAACTGAAAGATGGAGGAAAGGGAGTAGTTTTATGGAGACATCTTTAAAGGATCCGCTAAAGCCATCCTCATCTCTTAGATTCTCCAGCCACATGAACCAACAAATTTACTTTCTTTGCCTTAAACTGGCTTGAGTTGTTTTGTTTTTGTTTTTGAGATGGAGTCTCACTCTGTTAACAGGCTGGATTGCAGTGGTGCCATCTCAGCTCACTGCAACTTCCACCTCCTGGATTCAAGCAATTCTCATGCCTCAATCCCCCCAGTAGCTGGGATTACAGGCACATGCCACCACGCCCAGCTAATTTTTGTATTTTTAGTAGAGACAGGGTTTCACCATGTTGGCCAGGATGGTCTCGATCTCCTGACCTTGTGATCCACCTGCCTCGGCCTCCCAAAGTGCAGGAATTACAGGTGTGAGCCACTGCACCCAGTCTGAGTTGGGTTTTTGATACATGGAACCAAAATCTTGACTAACTATACATTGGCATGAAGGTGTTGGTACTTACAGGTTAGTGTCAGCTCTCACAGATTCTGAAATCCCATCTCTCAAAATTAGCTGAGAAGATGTTAGTGACTGGCTGACTTCTCTGAAAATACCCTTGGTTGTCATGGTGATGGGGAGCAGATACTGAGAAGATTCTGAAATATATTCATATAAAATCTGAGCTATGGGGGAAATGTATATAACTCAGCTGTGGGAATGCTGCATTCATAGAACCCACTAAGATGCATGGAGATACACTAGTCTCAGATTCTTCATGTTGTTCAAGAAATCTAAAGGGACAGTGTTACTTAAAGAAGGTGATAGACAAATTGGAACTTATGTCACTGCTAATACTCAGTGCTTGGTGTCAAGTTTGGATAACCTCTCCACCCTAAAGCTGAGACCAGTGTATCTCAGAGATCATATACATATTCTTTATGGTTTTTCCCCCAACTTTGTAAATGAAAAGACATAATACATGAGTAATAAGACTTGGCTTTTCGTAATATTTCTTTCACATATCTATCTATAGAATTCTTATTTAAAAGCTCAAAAGATGGATAATGGAGCAAGATGGCTGAATAGAAACTCCACTGTTTGTTCCCCCAATGAGGACACCAACTTAACAACTATTTACACAAAAAAGTACCTTCATGAGAACCAAAAATCAGATAAGCACTCAGAGTACCTGGTTTTAACTTTGCATTACTTGAAGAGACACTGAAGAGGTAGAACAAACAGTCTTGAATCACTGATGCCACCCATCCTCCATCCCCTGGCAGCAGTGGTGTAGTGTGGAGAGTGATTTTGTGTGCTGGTGAGAGAGAAAGGAGGCAATGCCAAAATTTGAGAGGCAATGAACTCAGTGCTGTCCTGTTATAGCAGAAAGTAAAACCAGACCAAACTCAGCTGACATTCCCTATGGAGGGAGCATTTAAATCAGCCCTAGCCAGAAGTGAATTGCCAATCCCAGCTGTCAGAACTTGAGTTCCCACAAACCTCACCACCGTGGACTAAAGGGCTGTGGGGCTCTAAATAAACTTGAAATGTAGTGTAGTCTGAAGGACTCTTAGGCGAGTCTTAGTGCCGAACTGGGCCCAGAGACAGTGGACTGCTGGCTACGTGACCCACAAAGACACCAGTTGGGGTCGGTAAGGGAGTGCTGGCATCACTCCTCCCCTAACAAGGCTGTCCAGCTCATGGCTCCAAAAGAGACTCTTTCCTTTCCATTGAGGAGAGGAGAGGGATGAGGAAAGAGGACTTTTGATATAGTTTGGCTGTGTCCCCACCCAAATCTCATCTTGAATTATAACTCCCACAATTCCCACATGTCATTGGAAGAACCCAGTGAGAGGTGATTGAATTTTGGTGGTGGGTCTTTCCTGTGATAGTTCTTGTGATAGTGAATGAGTCTGATGAGATCTGATGGTTTTAAAAAGAGGAGTTCCCCTGAATAAGTTCGCTTTGCCTGCCACCATCCATGTAAGATGTGACTTGCTCTTCCCTGCCTTCTGCCAGGGCTGTGAGGCTTCCCCAGCCATGTGGAACTGTAAGTCCAATTAAACCTTTTTATTTTGTAAATTGCCCAGTCTTGGGTATGTCTTTATCAGCAGTGTGAAAACTGACTAATACAATTTTGTATTTCATATTGGATACCAGCTCAGCCACAGCAGGATAGGACATTGGTCAGAATTGTAAGGCTCCTGTTCCAGGCCCTACCTCCTAGAAAACATTTCTAGACACACCCTGAGCCAGAAGGGAGTCAGCTACCTTAAAGGGAAGGACCCAGTCCTGGCAGGATTCATTACCTGCTAACTGAAGAGCCCTTGGCCCCTGAATAACCAATAGCAATACCCAGGTATTATGTCAAGGATCTTGGGTGAGACTCTAAGACTTGCTGGCTTCAAGTAAGACTCAGCACACTCCCAGATGTGGTGGCTATGGGGTTAGACTCCTTCTGCTTGAAAACAACATAGGGAAAAGTGAAAGGGACTGTCTTGTACCTTAGGTTCCAGCTCAGCCACAGGGGAGTAGGGCGCTGAGTGTGCTCCTGGGTTCCCCAATTCCAGGACTTGACTGTTGGATGGCATTTCTGGACCTGCCAGCAGAGGAGCCCACTGCCCTGAAGGGTGAGATACAGGCCAGGCAGCATTCACCACAAGCTGACTAAAGAGCACTTAGGCCTTAAGAAAACATTGGCAGTAGTCTGGCAGTATTCCCCATGGGCCTGTAGTGGCAGTGGCAATGGCAATGGGGTAAGCCTCGTCTGCCTTTGGAAAGGGGAGGAAAGAGTGAGAAAAACTGAATCTTGTGGATTAAGTGCCAGCCACAGTACAACAGAACACCAGACAGACTTCTAAGGTTTTTGACTCTAGGCCCCGATTCCCAGATAGCACCTTAGGACCCACTTGGGGCCTGGGGGAGCTCACCACCCTGAAGGGAAGGACATAGGCCTGGCTGGCTTTGCTGTCTGCTGATTGTAGCACCCCAGGCCTTGAACAAACACAGGCAGTAGCCAGGGAGTCATTACAGCAGGCCTTGGATGAGACCCAGTGTTGTGCTGCCTTCAGGTCTGACACAATGCAGTCACAGTGTTGGTGGCCATGGGGGTGCTTCTGTCGCTCCATCCCTAGCTTCAGGGGGCTCATAACAGAGGCAGACTCTGTTTGGGAGAAAGTAAAGAAATAAAATAAGAGTTTCTGCCTGGTAATACAGAGAATTCTTCTGGATCTTGTCCAAGACCATCAAGGCAGTACCTCTACAAGTCTGAAAGACTTGGTCTTTCACTTGGCTAACACTATAGTGTTACTGGGCATAAGGTGCCCCCTAAAGCAGACACAGTTAGGATCACAATGCTCAAGTCCTTCTGATTATCTGGAAAGTCTTCCCAAGAAGGATGGGTACAAGCAAGCCCAAACTACAAAGACTACAATAAATACCTAACTCTTCGATACCCAGACACCAAAGAACATTGTATTCGTTCTTTTTCATGCTGCTATGAAGAAATAGCTGAGACTGAGTAATTTATAAAAGAAAGAGGTTTAATTGATTCACAGTTCTGCATGGCTGGGGAGGCCTCTAGAAACTTATGATCATGGTGGAAGGGGAAGCAAACACATCCTTCTTCACATGGCAGCAGGAGAGAGAACTGCCAAGCAAAGCAGGAAAAGCCCCTTATAAAACCATCAAATCTCATGAGAAACTCACTCACTATCACGAGAACTGCATGGGGGTAACTGCCCCCATGACTCAATTGCCTCCCACAAGGTCTTTCCCATGACACATGAGGATTATGAGAACTACAATTCAAGATGAGGTTTGCATGGGAACACAGAGCCTAACAATATCAAGCATCTACTAGCATCAATACCATCCAGGAAAACATGACCTCACCAAATGAACAAAGTAAGTCACCAAGGACCAATCCTGGAGAAACAGATATGTGACCTTTCAGACTGAGAATTCAAAATAGTTGTATTGAGGAAATTCAGAGAAATTCAAGAGGACAGATATGTGACTTGGAGAAACAGATACGTGACCTATCAGACAGAGAATTCAAAATAATGTGTTGAGGAAATTCAGAGAAATTAAAGAGAACACAGAGAAGGAATTCAGAATTCTATCTGATAAATTTAACAAAAAGATTGAAATAATTAAAAAGAATCAAGCAGAAATTCTGGAGCTGAAATGCAATTGGCATACTGAAGAACACATCAGTCTTAATTAGCACAATTGATGAAGCAGAAGAAAGAATTGGTGAGCATGAAGACAGGCTGTTTGAAAATACACAGTCAGAGGAGATGAAACCAAAAAGAATAAAAAACAATGAAGTACATCTACAGGATCTAGAAAATAGCCTGAAAAGTTCAAATCTAAGAGTAATTTGCCTTACAGAGGCAGTAGAGAAAGATATAGGGGCAGAAAGTTTATTCAAAGAGATAATGACAGAGAAGTTCCCAAACCTAAAGGAAGATATCAATATCCAAGTATAAGTATAAAAAGGCTATAGAACACCAAACAGATTTAGACCAAAGAAGTCAACTTTAAGGCATTTAATAATCAAACTCCCAAAGGTCGAGGGTAAATAAAGAATCCTAAAAGTAGCAAGAGAAAAGAAGCAAACAACATACAATGGAATGCCAATACATCTGATAACAGACTTTTCAGTGGAAACCTTATAGGCCAGGAGAGAGTGGTATGGCATATTTAAAGTGCTGGAGAAAAAGCTTTTACCCTAGAAGAGTACATACAGTGAAAATATTCTTCAAGCATGAAGGAGAAATACTTTCCCAGACCACACACACACACACACACACACAAAGCTGTGGGATTTTATCAACAGCAGACTTGTTCTACAAGAAATACTAAAGGAAACACTTCAATATCAAAAAGAAGAGGACATTAATAAGGAATAAGTAATCATTTGCATTATTCTAACTAAAGTAAAGTAACACAGTAATCAAAAACCAAACACCATATGTTCTCACTTACAAGGGGGAACTAAGCTATGGGTATGCAAAGGCATACAGAGTGGCATAATGGATATTGAAGACTCAGAAGTGGGGAAGGTGAGAAGGGAGTGAAAGATTTTTTAAAAAGCTATATATTGGCTACAATTTCCACTACTTGAGTGATGGGTGCACTAAAATCTCTGATGTCATCATTTTATGATTCATCTATGTAACCAAAAACCACTTGTTCCCCTAAAGCTATGGAAATAAAAAATAAAAACAAATTTATCCTAGTTCCCTAAAAATGCTCAACAATGATACTTTGAAATGAATATGAAATATCATTTGTGAAAACTCTGAGCTTCTATAGGGTTTAAATGTTGCCAAATTTCTTTGAACAAGCAGACTGCTCATCTCATCTCTTTCATCTAAGAACACATCTAAGATGGTTTGTTTCTCTGTTAATCGCCTATTCAAATCAGTACTTATAACGAAAGCTATCATGATAAACTCTGAAATGTCATATATTTAGCAGGCAAATTTTTATGATATTATGATACAGAGGTATATTTTCATCATTTCCCCCCTTTTAAAGGAGTTTTTTTAAAAATAACACTTCATATTTTATAAAACAGCAATTATTAGGTTGGTGCCAAAATAATTGCTCTTCTTGCCATTACTTTTATTAATAATGGCAAAGACTACAATTACTTCTGTGCCAACGTAATGTATTAGGAATTAAAGGACAAGTTTTGCTCTGGTTCTGCCACCAGGTAAATTTGGAGGAGTTACTTTACCTCTATGAGCCATTATTTTCAGATATCAAGTACAGGAATTCAACAAGATGAGCTCTCAGGCCTTTTCCAAGTTTGAATCTATGCTTTCATGTAGTACAAATAATGCTTACAAAAGGAATTAGTAGATGATTAAATATTTTCCATATGCCATAGTAACAAAGATTAGTGTTCTAAAACCACAAGGTAATCAAGTTATCAAAGCAAATGTTTTACTAGAGGAAAGATGTGAAAGAAAGTCTAAATTTACTTTGCTGGATGTTACATAAGCTACTTCTGGTAGATGTTTTTAATTCCTGGATTTGATAACACCACTAGAGGAATGGGTTTCTCAGCTATGTTTCTGCCAATAAAGCCTGACACAGACTTCACCACCACCCATGGTGGGCATGGTGATATACTGTCCAGTTCCTCCCCAAGGAAGAACTTGCTGCCCAGCTGAGAAAAAGGAAGTCAGCTGCATGAAGACACCTTGCCTGAGTCACACCCTTTCTGTGGACAGTCTGCATTCCATGAAAAAGTAGGAGTCTGAAGGACCCATATAGGACCCTCCAAAGACATTACATGTCCCAGGGCTCTCTGCTGGGTTGGTTCAGGCATTTTCTGGGCCAGTACTACAGTTTGACTTCTCTTTCTGCACAACACTGCTTTCTCGCCTTTCTCTTGTCATGTGTTGATTCCTTATAATTATCTTGCACCCTAAACTCCATCTTAACATCTGCTTCCTGGGAACCCAGACTTGGACATGTGTAATTATTTTAGAAATAATAAGTTAATGTTTATTTCTTTTTGCCACATGAAGAGAAAAATATGGAGAATAATGCCTGCTTTAATATTAATAATGGGTTTTTTTCTGCAGTGGGTTGTTTTTTTTTTTTTTTTTTTTTTTTTGAGATGGAGTCTCGCTCTGTAGCCTGGGCTGAAGTGCAGAGGCGTGATCTTGGCTCACTGTAAGCTCCACCTCCCGGGTTCACGCCATTCTCCTGCCTCAGCCTCCCCAGTTGCTGGGACTACAGGCGCCCGCCACCACGCCCAGCTAATTTTTTTTGTATGTTTAGTAGAGACGGGGTTTCACAGTGTTAGCCAGGATGGTCTTGATCTCCCGACTTCGTGATCCACCCGCCTCGGCCTCCCAAAGTGCTGGGATTACAGGCGTGAGCCACCGTGCCCGGCCTGTAGTGGGATTTTTAAAAACTTTCTTGTATTTTTCTGTTTTGCTTTAATTTTTCAAAAATGACAAGCAAGCATAATTTTTTACCAAGAAATAAAGTCATCGAAAAACAAAAATAATAAATGCAATATTGATAACATGATGGGGTAGGGAAGATAAAGGATGAAGATATAAAAAGGGAATCAGCAGTAGATTTTAAATCAGAATTAAGCTGTATTTATTTCTGAATATAATTGCAACAGGAAGCTTTTTAAGATTGCTGTAAGTTCTTCTCAATATTTTTATATCATGTCAGTTTACCTAATACTAAAGTACTTTGAAAAGTTACATACACTGAAACAATTTACCAAAGTGTTAGATAATCACACACACAATGTTGCTATGGATTTGAAGGTTTTAAAGTTTGACAAAATAGAAATCATTTCTTTTGTTTATAAATCAAATTTTGCCTGTGTTTGGAGAAGGCTCAGGTTGATAACTAGGCATATTCTACCCGTTGTACCTACTAGTGTTGATTATATTGCACAGCAATAATTTACAGGACCTTATTTATCTCCTACATTTTATGGAACGAGTTTAACAGAAGTAGATATTGGGATTATGTAGAACCTGTAAAAGTTTTCCTTAGACATATCTCAGGTGATCAAAGTGTTAGGATCGTTAGGATCATGTGTGATAACTTATAGTGAAAGGGGCTTTGAGGCCATGATCATGGTTTCTGTAGCATTCTTGTGCCCTGGATTTCCAGAATCTTCGCAGATTGGTGTAGTCTCAATCCACTAGGATCTATGTTCAGTATAACGTCTTCTGAGTAGCTCTTCATTTGCCAAGCCATACATCACCATTGGCAAATAAAATCCTTTGGTCTTAGATGGGAGTAAGAAGTGAAAATATCTCCTCAGTGCTATAGTACAGAACTCCAGAGATAGTCATGTAAACAAGCCATCATCCAAACTTTTCTTTCCCCTTTCTTCACAGATATAATTATCAATGTAACCTTTCCCCTCTCTATAGAATGTCAAGGGCCATTTATAAATCAGATTCCCTCATGATGAAAACTTCTGTTCAAAACAACAAGAAACCAAAAAAAAAAAAAAACTTGTTCAAAATAACAGTTGACACATGGACATTCCTACTACAAATAAAGAATGTAAGTCATTCTTCATCTTCATTGTTATAGAATTTTTAGCTGCTCATTAAAAACAGACCAAGTTAGAAATTAAAGAAGACAAAACTAAATCTCACTAATTGAAATGGATAGCCCAGGGCAAGCATCCATGGTTAGAAACAGTTCACCTAAAAGCAGGATTTGTTAGTGTCTCACTGTAGCCGCATTTTCCAGGCTAGAGCATTTATGGAACAGCTTCCTATCCTTACAAAAGTTAGAGCCAAAATGTGCCTGGTGAGAAGGAATAGCAATAGCTCCAAGAAGTAGCATTCCAGAGCTCCGGAGTGTGTTTGAGATTTCAATTAAAAGTCCCTACACACAAGTGGATTTCTTCCAAGCACTGCCCTCTGGGCCCTTGTGCTATCCCAAACCAAGATAATGACCAGCCATCTATAGGGCTTTGTTTTCCGGGTGTGTTGTGAGACAATGGTATAATGAATGGCAAACTCAGCTGGTGCCAGAGCTCTGTCACACAAGCCTGGCATTTGGGAATCTGCTGTATTTACTCAGAGCAGCTGTGAAAGTTTGGAAAGACGTTCCAGTTTGAAGATCCATTAACCTCTGTGAAGGGCCACATTTTAGCAGCAACATTTAAGGGATAAATAGGTGTTGAATCCTGTTGAGCCCAAGCCCAGATTCTGCTGGAAAGGAGTTGTACTAAATAATATTCAAGGTCTCACAGATTCATGTGCTTCGAAGCTCACATTTTGAGAGGTGTTGGTAGTTATTGTGATAATGTTGTTACAATGATTTTCTAATGCAGCACTTTGTTCTGTTAAATATTTGGAGGAGACATTTTAAAAATGCCCTTCACTTAGTAGGTGCCTGATTTTTATATAAATGAGCGATTAGTTTTATAGTTATTGTGAACTATGATACAAAGACTGTGCCCCATTAATTTATATAACAAATACTTACTGGGCACATATTATGCCAAGCAGCACAATGCGAGTCACTACAGATTGGGCAGTAAACAAAACAAAATCCCTGTTATCATATTGTTGCACATACACTGAAGTGTACTTCTATATTAGTTACAAGCCATGGGTATGTGAAAAATAGAAACTAGGACTTTTAAAATATTACCTAAACCCTTCAATTATTCAGACTCAGCCTATTCTAGCTTTTTCTTCTGGTATTCCAGTCAAACTAGACATTTCAATATAAAAAGTAAATTTCTCCTCTTTTCACTACTGAAATTTTGCACCCGCTCTTTCTTATTTCCAGAATATCATTATCCTCATCTTTAAATTTTCAAGATTTAGTCATCCATCAAGGCCTGCTCTGTGTTTACCATCCCAATACCTGAAGCTAAAATGTTGTCATCTTCCTCTGAGCCATTATAGCAACTTGTTTGGACCCATTCTAGGTAAGTTCTACTTATTTGTACATGTCTTTTTACCATTTTCTTCTTCCTATCCTCTCAAACACTTCCAAAACCTCACATGTACATAATCATTGAGACCCAATAGGGGTTGTCTCATTCTTTTCATAGGTATAACAAAATCTTTATGTATTAGTCTGAATCCTATGCTGTCTAATCATTATATAAAACTTTAATTATATTAAAATTTTGTGTTATGGTTTGAGCAGGATTTGGGACCCTATATGACCCATTATTTACTATTGTCAGTCAAGATCAATCAAGAAGGCAAAGCCCACATCAGATAGTTTAATAATGGATGTACAAAGAGAAGATCTATAAGAGATAGTGAGGCAGCCTGAATATAGCAATGGCAGGAGGCCCAAGGGAGGAGGTAAGGTTGACAGAGCCCAAAGCCAATGCCTCCTTGTAAGAGGCTGTCCACCAGGAGTTAGGACCACAGAGGGAGTAGCTATCTGATGAAAGCTGGAAATACAGAGACTATGTGGTTATCGCCAGAGTTGCTACCTGAAGTGGAAAGGAAGGAAGGGAAAAAAACCTAGCTTCTTCCTTCATCCCACACTTCAATCTAGCCAGTTCCTCACATTGGTAGAAAGGAACCAGAAGAAAAAGGCAAGGAAGTGGAGAGTTGGCATGGTACAGTTACCTGCAATACAGAGCAAAACATAGGAAGAATGGATAATGGAAGTTGGAGCAGTTAAATCATCAACACAGTCTGCTTAATCTATAATTGTCTGAAGTGGTTCCTAGATGACAGTGAAGCAGCAAGCTGGCTTCACTTAACCTCACAGAAAACCAAAAACAAACACAGTTCTAAGATTGTCACCAGCAATATCCCAGAACTCAAATATGAGGAGGAGGCAGTTCCAGGGCCACAGAGAAGTGAACAAACTTGAAGGCGATGATAAGAGAAACAGATCTCCACATCCATGATGCCAATCTGCCTGGCACCAAGCACGTGGAAAACTGTCCTCTGACTCACAATTTCTACACTGGGAAAAGTAAGATCAAGGCGAACAACTAGCTTCCGCACCATCTTGGTTTCCCTGGCAGGAGACCTGTTTCTACCTCCACTCATGAGCGCATCAGGAATGCCTGAAGGGAGAAATATCTCTGAGAGCAAGAGACAAAGCGGGGTGGTGGGAGTATTATTCCCGGCCTGAAAACTCTGCTCTGTCACTCGGCCAAAGGAGATGCCAAATCAGAGTGGCTGTTCAGCAGCACCGCACTGTAGGTGGTTTGTTACACTGGTCCCCACGGCACAAACCCCTAGCCAGCCTTTTCATACTACTGGGATG
The DNA here is from genome assembly GCF_028858775.2 of Pan troglodytes. NCBI lineage: Eukaryota > Metazoa > Chordata > Mammalia > Primates > Hominidae > Pan > Pan troglodytes. The sequence continues at coordinate 89,436,397 of NC_072408.2, forward strand.
TTCTCCTTGGTATCTTCTCCATTCCAGACAGGCTATGATTGTTTACTAGAACTGGGCAAACCTGGACTTAAGGAGCCATCTAGTGATCAAAAGGAGGCAGTAACCTAGTGGAAAAAGGAGAAAAAGAAAAATAATCAACGGGTAAATTAAAAGCAAACATATCAAATAAAAATCAATACAAGCCAGACAGAGAAGACTGGAATAAATAATCCTTCAGTGCAAAGATATAGATATACATCCACAAGAAACAACAAGCAGGGAACCATGACTCCCCAAATGGACAAAGGAAGAAACAATCCTCTGAATCTGAGACAGCAGTATGTGAACTCTCTAAGAATTCAAAATAGCAGTGTTTTTTGTTTTTGTTTTTGTTTTGTTTTTATTATACTTTAAAGTCTTGGGTACATGTGCAGAATGTGCACTTTTGTTACAGGGGTATGCACATGCAATGGTGGTTTGCTGCACCCATCAACCCGTCACCTACATTAGGTATTTCTCCTAATGCTATCCCTCCCCTAGCCTTGCACGCCACAGCAGGCCCCGGTGTGTGATGTTCCCCTTTTGTCTCCATGTGTTCTCATTGTTCACAGCCCACTTATGAGTGAGAACATGCAGTATTTGGTTTTCTGTTCTTGTGTTAGTTTGTTGAGAATGATGGTTTCCAGCTTCATCCATGTCCCTGCAAAGGACATGAACTCATTCTTTTTTATGGCTCCATAGTATTCTATGGTGTACATGCACCACATTTTCTTTATCCAGTCTATCATTGATGGATATTTGGACAGGTTCCAAGTCTTTGCTACTGTGAATAGTGCCACTATAAACATATGTGTGCCTGTGTCTTTATAGTAGAATGATTTATAATATTTTGGGTATATACCCAGTAATGGGATTGCTGTGTCAAATGGTATTTCCAGTTCTAGACCCTTGAGGAATCGCCACACTGTATTCCGCAATGGTTGAAATAATTTAGACTCCCACCAACAGTGTAAAAGCATTCCCATTTCTCCACATCCTCTCCAGCATCTGTTGTTTCCTGATGTTTTAATGATCGCCATTCTAACTGGTGTGAGATGGTATCTCATTGTGTTTTTTTTGTGTGTACAGATGTTTATTTTATTTTATTTCCTTTTTTAAATTTTATTATTGTTATACTTTAAGTTTTAGTGTACATATGCACAACGTGTAGGATTGTTACATATGTATACATGTGCCATGTTGGTGTCCTGCACACATTAACTCATCATTTAACATTAGGTATATCTCCTAATGCTATCCCTCCCCCCTCCCCCCACCCACAACAGTCCCTGGTGTGTGATGTTCCCCTTCCTGTGTCCAGGTGTTCTCATTGTTCAATTCCCACCTATGAGTGAGAATATGCAGTGTTTGGTATTTTTGTCCTTGCGATAGTTTACTGAGAATGATGGTTTCCAGCCTCATCCATGTCCCTATAAAGGACATGAACTCATCCTTTTTTATAGCTGCATAGTATTCCATGGTATATATGTGCCACATTTTCTGAATCCAGTCTATCATTGTTGGACATTTGGGTTGGTTCCAAGTCTTTGCTATTGTGAATAGTCCCACAATAAACATACATGTGCATGTGTCTTTATAGCAGCATGATTTATAATCCTTTGGGTATATACCCAGTAAAAGGATGGCTGGGTCAAATGGTATTTCTAGCTCTAGATCCCTGAGGAATCGCCACACTGACTTCCACAAGGGTTGAACTAGTTTACAGTCCTACCAACAGTGTAAAAGTGATCCTATTTCTCCACATCCTCTTCAGCACCTGTTGTTTCCTGACTTTTTAATGATCGCCATTCTAACTGGTGTGAGATGGTATCTCACTGTGGTTTTGATTTGCATTTCTCTGATGGCCAGTGATGATCAGCATTTTTTCATGTGTCTTTTGGCTGCATAAATGTCTCCTTTTGAGAAGTGTCTGTTCATATCCTTTGCCCACTTTTTGATGGGGTTGTTTGTTTTTTTCTTGTAAATTTGTTTGAGTTCATTGTAGATTCTGGATATTAGCCCTTTGTCAGATGAGCAGGTTGCAAAAATTTTCTCCCATTCTGTAGGTTGCCTGTTCACTCTGATGGTAGTTTCTTTTGCTGTGCAGAAGATCTTTAGTTTAATTAGATCCCATTTGTCAACTTTGGCTTTTGTTGCCATTGCTTTTGGTGTTTTAGACATGAAGTCCTTGCCCATGCCTATGTCCTGAATGGTATTGCCTAGGTTTTCTTCTAGGGTTTTTATGGTTTTAGGTCTAACATGTAAGTCTTTAATCCATCTTGAATTAATTTTTGTATAAGGTGTAAGGAAGGGATCCAGTTTCAGCTTTCTGCATATGGCTAGCCAGTTTTCCCAGCACCATTTGTTAAATAGGGAACCCTTTCCCCATTTCTTGTTTTTGTCAGGTTTGTCAAAGATCAGATAGTTGTAGATATGAGGCATTATTTCAGAGGGCTCTGTCCTGTTCCATTGGTCTATATCTCTGTTTTGGTACTAGTACCATGCTGTTTTGGTTACTGTAGCCTTGTAGTATGGTTTGAAATCAGGTAGCATGATGCCTCCAGCTTTGTTCTTTTGGCTTAGGATTGACTTGGCAATGAGGGCTCTTTTTTGGTTCCATATGAACTTTAAAGTATTTTTTTCCAATTCTGTGAAGAAAGTCATTGGTAGCTTGATGGGGATGGCATTGAATCTCTAAATTACCTTGGGCAGTGTGGCCATTTTCATGATATTGATTCTTCCTACCCATGAGCATGGAATGTTCTTCCATTAGTTTGTATCCTCTTTTATTTCACTGAGCAGTGGTTTGTAGTTCTCCTTGAAGAGGTCCTTCACATCCCTTGTAAGTTGGATTCCTAGGTATTTTATTCTCTTTGAAGCAATTGTGAATGGGAGTTCACTCATGATTTGGCTCTCTGTTTGTCTGTTATTGGTGTATAAGAATGCTTGTGATTTTTGCACATTGATTTTGTATCCTGAGACTTTGCTTAAGTTGCTTATCAGCTTAAGGAGATTTTGGGCTGAGATGATGGGGTTTTCTAGATATACAATCATGTCATCTTCAAACAGAGACAATTTGACTTCCTCTTTTCCTAACTGAATGCCCTTTATTTCCTTCTCCTGCCTGATTGCCCTGGCCAGAACTTCCAACACTATGTTGAATAGGAGTGGTGAGAGAGGGCATCCCTGTCTTGTGCCAGTTTTCAAAGGGAATGCTTCCAGTTTTTGTCCATTCAGTATGATATTGGCTGTGGATTTGTCATAGATAGCTCTTATTATTTTGAGATACGTCCCATCAATACCTAATTTATTGAGAGTTTTTAGCATGAAGAGTTGTTGAATTTTGTTAAAGGCCTTTTCTGCATCTATTGAGATAATCATGTGGTTTTATCATTGGTTCTGTTTATATGCTGGATTACGTTTACTGATTTTCGTATGTTGAACCAGCCTTGCATCCCAGGGATGAAGCCCACTTGATCATGGTGGATAAGCTTTTTGATGTGCCAGTATTAAGCTTTTTTCGGTGTGCCAGTATTAAGCTTTTTTCGGTTTGCCAGTATTTTATTGAGGATTTTTGCATCAGTGTTCATCAAGGATATTGGTCTAAAATTCTCTTTTTTTGTTGTGTCTCTGCCAGGCTTGGTATTAGGATGATGCTGGCCTCATAAAATGAGTTAGGGAGGATTCCCTCTTTTTCAATTGATTGGAATAGTTTCAGAAGGAATGGTACCAGCTCCTCCTTGTACCTCTGGTAGAATTCAGCTGTGAATCCATCTGGTCCTGGACTTTTTTTGATTGGTAAGCTATTAATTATTGCCTCAATTTCAGAGCCTGTTATTGGTCTATTCAGAGATTCAACTTCTTCCTGGTTTAGTCTTGGGAGGGTGTATGTGTCGAGGAATTTATCCATTTCTTCCAGATTTTCTAGTTTATTTGCGTAGAGGTGTTTATAGTATTCTCTGATGGTAGTTTGTATTTCTGTGGGATCAGTGGTGATATCCCCTTTGTCATTTTTTATTGCGTCTATTTGATTCTTCTCTCTTTTCTTCTTTATTAGTCTTGCTAGCAGTCTATCAATTTTGTTGATCTTTTCAAAAAACCAGCTCCTGCATTCATTAATTTTTGAAGGGTTTTTTGTGTCTCTATTTCCTTCAGTTCTACTCTGTTTTTTCTGTCTCTATCTCCTTCAGTTCTTCTCTGATCTTAGTTATTTCTTGCCTTCTGCTAGCTTTTGAATTTGTTTTCTGTTGCTTCTCTAGTTCTTTTAATTTTGATGTTAGGGTGTTGATTGTAGATCTTTCCTGCTTTCTCTTGTGGGCATTTAGTGCTATAAATTTTCCTGTACACCCTGCTTTAAATGTGTCCCAGAGATTCTGGTACATTGTGTCTTTGTTATCATTGGTTTCAAAGAACATCTTTATTTCTGCCTTCATTTTGTTATGTACCCAGTAGTCATTCAGGAGCAGGTTGTTCAGTTTCCATGCAGTTGTGTGGTTTTGAGTGAGTTTCTTAATCCTGAGGTTTAATTTGATTGTACTGTGGTCTGAGAGACTGTTTGTTATGATATCAGTTCTTTTGCATTTGCTGGAGTGTTTTACTTCAAATTATGTGGTCCATTTTAGTATAAGTATGATGAGGTGCTGAGAAGAATGTATATTCTGTTGATTTGGGGTGGAGAGTTCTGTAGATGTCTATTAGTTCCACTTGGTCCAGAGCTGAGTTCAAATCCTGGATATCCTTGTTAATTATCTGTCTCGTTGATCTGTCTAATATTGACAGTGGGGTGTTAAAGTCTGCACTATTATTGTGTGGGAGTCTAAGTCTCTTTGTAGGTCTCTAAGAACTTGCGTTATGAATCCGGGTGCTGCTGTATTGGGTTCATATATATTTAGGATAGTTAGCTCTTCTTGTTGAATTGATCCCTTTTCCTTTATGTAATGCCTTTCTTTGTCTCTTTTGATCTTTGTTGGTTTAAAGTCTGTTTTATCATATCATCTGCTTTTTTTTTGCTTTCCATTTGCTTGGTAGATCTTCCTCCATCCCTTTATTTTGAGCCTATGTGTTCCTTTGCACGTAAGATGGGACTATGGAATACAGCACACTGATGGGTATTGATGCTTTATCCAATTTGCCAGTCTGTGTCTTTTAATTGGGGCATTTCGCCCATTTACATTTAAGGTTAATATTGTTATGCGTGAATTTGATCATGCCATTATGATGCTAGCTGGTTATTTTGCCTGTTAGTTGATGCAGTTTCTTCATAGTGTTGATGATCTTTACAATTTGGTATGTTTTTGCAGTGGCTGGTACTGGTTGTTTCTTTCCATGTTAGTGCTTCCTTCAGGAGCTCCTGTAAGGCAGGCCTGGTGATGACAAAATCTGTCAGCATTTTCTTGTCTTTAAAGGATTTTATTTCTCCTTTGCTTATGAAGCTTACTTTGGCTGGATATGAAATTCTGGGTTATGAATGTTGAATATTGGCCCCTACTCTCTTCTGGCTTGTAGAGTTTCTGCTGAGAGAGCCACTTATAGTCTGATGGACTTCCCTTTGTGGGTAACCTGACATTTCTCTCTGGCTGCCCTTAACATTTTTGCTTCATTTCAACCTTGGTGAATCTGACAATTGTGTGTGTTGGGGTTGCTCTTTTTGAGGAGTATCTTTGTGATGTTCTCTTTATTTTCTGAAATTGAATGTTGGCCTGCCTTGCTAGGTTGGGGAAGTTCTCCTGGATAATATCCTGAAGAGTGTTTTCCAGCTTGGTTCCATTCTCCCCGTCACTTTCAGGTACACCAATCAAACATAGATTTGATCTTTTCACATAGTCCTATATTTCTTGGAGGCTTTTTTTTTTTTGTTCCTTTTTATTCTTTTTTCTCTAATCTTGTCTTCTCATTTTATTTCATTAAGTTGATCTTCAATCTCTGATATCTTTCTTCTGCTTGATTGATTTGGCTATTGATACTTGCGTATGCTTCACGAAGTTCTTGCGCTATGTTTTTCAGCTCCATCAGGTCATTTATGTTCTTCTCTAAACTGGTTATTCTAGCAAGCAATTCATCTAACCTTTCTTCAAGGTTATTAGCCCCATTGCATTGGGTTAGAACATGCCCCTTTAGCTCAGAGGAGTTTGTTATTACCCACCTTCTGAAGCCTACTTCTGTCAATTCATCAAACTCATTCTCCGTCCAGTTTTGTTCCCTTGCTGGCCAGGAGTTGTGATCCTTTGCAGGAGAAGCGGCATTCTGGTTTTTGGAATTTTCAGCCTTTTGCACTGGTTTCTCCCCATCTTTGTGGATTTATCTACCTTTGGTCTTTAATGGTGGCGACCTTCAGTGGGGTCTTTGAGTGGACGTGCTCTTCCTTTCTGTTTGTTAGTTTTCCTTCTAACAGTAAGGCCCCTCTGCTGTAGGTCTGCTGGAGTTTTCTGGAGGTCCACTCCAGACCCTGTTTGCCTAAGTATCACCAGCAGAGGCTGCAGAACACCAAAGATTGCTGCCTGTTCTTTCCTCTGGTAGCTTTGTCCCAGAGGGGCACCTGCCAGATACCAGCCAGAGCTCTCCTGCATGAGGTGTCTTTTGGCCCCTACTAGGAGTGTCTCCCAACCAGGATACACGGGGGTCAGGGACCCACTTGATGAGGCAGTCTGACCCTTAGCAGAGCTCAAATGCTGTGCTGGGAGGTCTGCTGCTCTCTTCAGAGCGGTCAGGCAAGGGTTTAAGTCTGCTGAAGCTGTGCCCACAGCTGCCCCTTCCCCCAGGTGCTCTGTCCCAGGGAGATGGGGGTTTTATCTATATGTTCCTGACTGTGGCTGCTACCTTTTTTTCAGAGATGCCCTGCCCAGAGAGGAGAAATCTGGCAGTCTAGCCACAGCGGCCTTACTGAGCTGCAGTGAGCTCTACCCAGTTCAAACTTCCTGGTGGCTTTGTTTACACTGTGAGGGTAAAACCGCCTACTCAAGCCTCAGCAATGGCAGATGTCCCTTCCCCCACCAAGCTCCAGAGTCCCCAGTCGGTGGATCTCAGACTGCTGCTGTGCTGGCAGCAAGAATTTCAAGCCAGTAGATCTTAGTTTGCTGGGCTCTGTGAGGGTGGGACCTGCCAAGCCAGACCACTTGGCTCCCTGGCTTCAGCACCCCTTTCCAGGGGAGTGAATGGTTCTGTCTCACTGGTGTTTCAGGCGCCACTGGAGTATGGGAAAAAACAAAACAAAACAAAAACCTCCTGCAGCTAGTTCAGTGTTCACCCAAACAGCTGCCCAGTTTTGTGCTTGAAACCCAGGTCGCTGGTGGGGTAGGCACTGGAGGGAATCTCCTGGTCTGCGGGTTACAAAGAACGTGGGAAAAGCACGTTTCTTTTTCTTTTTCTTTCTGGGCCAGATGGCACGGTTCCTCAGGCTCAGTCCCTCACAGCTTTCCTTGTGCTTCCTGGGTGAGGCGATGCCCCACCCTGTTTTGGCAAGCCCTCCATGAGCTGCATCCACAGTTCAACCAGTCCCAATGAGATAAACCGGCTACCTCAGTTGGAAATGCAGAAATCACCCGCCTTCTGCATCAATCTCACTGGGAGCTGCAGACCACAGCTGTTCCTATTCGGCCATCTTGCCAGCAAATGCTCCCAAAATAGCAGCTTTAAGGAAACTCAGTGATCTCCAAGATAACGGAGAAAAGCAATTAAGAAATTTATCAGATAAATTTAACAAAGAGGTTGAAATAAAAATAAGCCAAACAGAAATCTTGGAACTGAGAAATATATTTGCTGAACTGAAAAACTTATTAGAGGCTCTCAACAGCAGAATGGATCAAGCACAGGAAAGAATTAGTGAGCTCAAAGACAGGCTCTTTGAAAATACAGTCCAAGGAGAAAAAGGAAAAAAGAATGAAAAAGAATGAAGATTCCCTACAAGATATACAAAGTTACCTCAAAAGACCAAATCTAAGAAGTATCGGTGTTTAAGAGGAAGTTGAGCAAGAAAAGGGGGTAGAAAGTTTATTCAAAGAAGTAATAACAGAATAATCTCCAAAATTTGAAAAATGTATAAATATTCAGGTACAGGAAGGTCAGAGAATATTAAACAAATTTAACTCAAATAAGACTACCACAAGGAATATAATAACCAAACACTCAAAGGTCAAGTACAAGGAGAGGTTTCTAAAAGTAGCAAGAGGAAAGAAGCAAATCATATATAAAGAAGCTCCTATTTGTCTGGCAACAAAGTTCTCAATGCAAACCGTACAGGTCAAGAGGCAGTAGGAGGACATTTTTAAAGCACTCAAAGAAAAAAAAAACCTTCCATTCTTTACTGGGTACAGTAAAGAATAAAGTAAAAAATAAAGAATAAATAAAAAAGTATTATAAAGTAAATACCTTTTTAAAGAATAAAGTAAAACATAAAGAATAGCTTTCCTGTTTTCAGTGAAGCTATTCTTCAGCTATGAAAGGAAGTCTTTCTCAGACAAGAAAAACAAAAGCTGAGACAATTCACTGCCACAAGACCCATCTTACAAGAAATATCAATGAGAGTTCTTCAATCTGTAAAAAGAAAATACTAACATGCAAACAAACAAAAAAAAAACTGAACGTATAAAACCCATAGGTAAAATTAAATGTAAGGACAAACCCAGAATATTTTTACATTGTAATTGTGATGTGCAATCCACTTATAATGCTAGTGTGAAGCTCAAAGGATAAGTCTATCAAAAGCAATAACAGATATAACAACCTGTTAAAAGTAATATAAAAATGTGTAAATTGAAACAACATAACATCACAATGGGAGAGGAATGGAGTTAAAGTGTAGAGGTTTTTTCAAACAATTTTTTCTTTGTTTCTATTCTTTTCTTTTTCAAATATGTTGTCCTCTCTTTGAAATAACTTGTTATATCTATTTTTGTAAGCCTCGTAGTAATAATCACAATGCAAAAACCTGTGATAGATTCATGACAAATTAAAAGCAATGCCAAAAAATATTACCAGAGACAAATCACTTAGCTACAAAAGAAGGCAGTGATAAAGAAAGAAAGGAGGAGAGGAGTTTACAAAAAAAAAAAAAAAATCAGAAAACGAGCACCAAACTGGCAGTAGTGAGTCCTTATTTATCAATAACAATGAATGTAATTCGATTCAATTCTCCAATTAAAAGACAAAGAGTACCTGAAAGGACAAAGCAACAAAACCCGTCTCTAAGTTGCCTACAAGAAACCCACTTCACCTATAAAGATACACATGTACTGACAGTGAAAGGGTGGCAAAATTTTCCATGCAACTGAAAACCAAAAAACAGCAAGAGTAGCTGTACTTACATCAGATAAATAGACTACAAATCAAAGACTGTAAAAAGAAACAAGTTTACTGTATAATGATAAAGGGGTCAACTTAGCAAGAGAATATAACAATTATAAATATGTATGAACCCAACACCAGAACTCCCAAGTATATGAAGCAAATGTTAATAGATCTAAAGGGAAAGACAGACTGCAATAAAGCAATCGTAGGAGTCTTCAATGGCCTACTCTTAATAATGGAGATCATCCAGACAGAAAAAATTAACAAAGAATCTTAGTACTTAAACTACACACTACGCACTAGACCAAATAGGCCTGACATTTACAGAACATGTCATCCAACTGCTGCAGAATACATATTCTTTTCATCAACACATGGAACATTCTTGAGCACAGACCATATCTTAGGCCACAAAACAAGTCTCATCAAGTTCAAAAATAGAAATCATATCCAGTATCTTTTCTGACCACAATGAAATAAAAGTAGAAACCAATAACAAGAGGAATCTCAGAAACTACACAATTACCTAGAAATTAAATAGCATGCTCCTGAATGATCAATGGGTCAACATATAATCAAGAAGAAAACTTTAAAAATTCTTGAATAAAATGAAGATGGAAATACAACATACCAAAACCTATGGAATAAAGAATAAGGAATACTAAGACAGAAATTTATAGCAATAGACTTCATCAAAAAAGTAAAAACATTTCAAATAAATGACTTAACAATGCACCCCAAGGAACTAGAAAAGCAAGAACAAACCAAACCCAAATTAGTAGAAGGCAAGAAATAAAAAAGAGCAGAGCAGAAATAAATGAAATTGTGATTATGAAAACAATTGAGAAAGCCAATTCAATAAAGACTTGGTTTTTTGTAAAGATAAACAAAATTGACAAACCTTTAGCTACACTAAGAAAAAAAGAGAGAAGATTCAAAGTAAATCAGAAACAAAAAAGGAAACATAACAACTGAGAACTCAGAAATACACAGAACCATTAGAGACTATTATGAACAGATAACACACTAACAAATGGGAAAACCTGAAAGAAACTGATAAATTCCTGAACACATGAAACCTACCAAGACTGAACCATGAAGAAATAGAAATCTTCACAAACCAATAACAAGTAACGAGATAGAAGTTGTAATAAAAACTCTCTCATCAAAGAGAAAACCAGAACCTGATGGTTTCACTATTGAACTCTACCAAATATTTAAAGATGAACTATTAACAGTTCTCAAACTCTTCAAAAATATTGAAGAGGAGGCAGTACTTTCAAACTTATTCCACACTGTGGCTCATACCTATAATCCCAGCACTTTTGGAGGCTGAGGCAGGAGGATTGCTTGAAGCTAGGAATTTGAGACCAGCTTGAGCAACTTAGTGAGAATGATTCTATATATATATTTATATATATCTTCTATTCTATATATATATTCTATATATATATACTATATGTATATATATACACTTTTTAAAATATTTATATATTTTATATATGTATTTTAAAATACGTATTTTAAAATACATAGATTTTGTATATGTATTTTAAAATATATATATTTTATATATGTATTTTAAAATATATATATTTTTATATGTATTTTAATAGAGAATGGTTCTCACTATGTTGCCCAGGCTGGTCTCAAAATATATATATATATTTATATTTATATTGTTATATTATTAATATTTATATTTTTTATATTTATAAAATATTTATATTTATATAATTATATATTATTTATATTATAATTTATATATAATTTCTATATAATTAATATATTTGATATATAATTTATATTAAATAATTATATATATTTATATAATTATATATAATTTATTTATATATTTATATTATATATTATATCTATTTATATATTTTATGCATATTTATATATTATATATTTGTATATATTATATATATTTTATATATAATTTATATATTTTTATATATATTATATATTTTTTATATATATTTATATTTTTATATATATTTTATATATATGTATATATATTTTATGTATATTTATATATATTTTATATATTTATATATTATATATATTTATATTTTATATATATTTTTATATATTATATATATTTATATATTATATATATTTATATATTATATATTTTTATATATATTTTTATATATTATATATATTTATATATGTTATATATATTTATATATTTTATATATATTTATATATTATATATATTTATATATATTATATATATTTATATATATTATATATATTTATATATATTATATATATTTATATATAATATATATTTTTATATATTTTATATATTTATATATTATATATTTATATCTTTTATATATTTATATATTATATATCTTTTATATATTTGATATATTTATATATTATATATTTATATATTTTTTATATATTTATATATTATATATATTTATATATATTTTATATATTTACATATTATATATATTTATATATATTTTATATATTTACATATTTTATATATTTACATATTATATATATTTATATATTATATATATTTATATATATTTTATATATTTATATATATTTTATATATTTATATATATTTTATATATTTATATATTATATATTTATATTTTATATATTTATATATATTATATATTTATATATATTTTATATATTTATATATTATATATTTATATATATTTTATATATTTATATATTATATATTTATATATATTTTATATATTTATATATTATATATATTTATATATATTATGTATATTTATATATTTTATATATTTATATATATTATATATATTATATATTTATACATATTTTATATATTTATATATTATATATATTTTTATATATTTTATATATTTATATATTATATATATTTTTATATATTTTATATATTTATATATTTTATATATTTACATATATTATATATTTATATATTTTTTATATATGTATACATTATATATTTATATATATTTTATATATTTATATATTATATATATTTATATATTTTTTATATATTTATATATTATATGTATTTATATATTTTTGATATATTTATATATGATATATTTATATATATTTTGTATATTTATATAGTATATATTTATATATTTTATATATTTATATATTATATATTTATATATTTTATATATTTATATATTATATATATTTATATATGTTATATATTCATATATATTATATATATTTTATATATTTATATATTATATATATTTATATATTTTATATATTTATATATTATATATATTTTATATATTTATATATTATATATATTTACATATATTTTATATATTCATATATATTTTATATATTTATATATTATATATATTTATATATATTTTATATATTTATATATTATATATTTATATATATTTTATATATTTATATATTATATATTTATATATATTTTATATATTTATATATTATATAGTTATATATATTTTATATATTTATATATTATATATATTTATATATTTTATATATTTATATATTATATATATTTTATATATTTATATATTTATATATTTTTATATATTTTTATATATATTTATATTTTTTATATGTTCATGTATTTATATATTTATATATTTTATATATTTATATATAAAATATATAATGTAAATATATGTTTATATTATATATTATATATTATATATATAAAATATATATTTTCAGTAGAGTATATATATAAGATATACATTTTAAGTAGAGTATATATATATTTCAGTAGAGTGTGTGTGTATATATATATACATATAAATATATACACATATATATACACACACACACACTCAGGAGGCTGAGGCAAGAGGATTGCTTCAGCCCAGGAGTCTGAGGCTGCAGTGAGCTATAATTGTATTACTGCACTCCAGTCTGGGTGACATAGCAAGACTCTGTCCCTAAAAATAATAATAGTATATTTTTTAATTTAAAAATTAAAAAAAAAAAAGCAAACACATCCTATGAGGCCAACATTACCATGATACCAAAACCAAACAAAAAGCAACAACAAAAATTACAGGCCAATATCACTGATGACCATAGATGCAAAAATTCTCAACAAAATATTGGCAAACTGAATTCACCAATATGTTAAAAAATCATTCACCATGATCTAATGGGATTCATGTCAGAAGTGCAAGGATGGTTGAACATACATAAATCAGTAAGTGTAGTACATAACATGAAGAGAATGAAGGACAAAAGCCGTATGATCATCTCAATAGATGCTCACAAAGTATGCAATAAAATTCAACATCCCTTTATGATAAAAACCCTCAACATACTGGCTATATAAGGAACATACCGCAAAATAATAAATACCATATATGATAAACCCACAAGACAAAGATGTCCACTTTCATCATTTTTATTCAAAATAATACTGGAAATATTGGCCAGAGAAATTAGGCAAAAGAAATAAATAAAGGCATCTAAATTGGAAAGGAAAAAGTCAAACTAGCATTTCTCACAGATGACATGATCTTATATTCAGAAAAACCTAAAGACTTCACCAGCAACCTTTTAAAACTGATAAACAATTTCAGTAAAATTTCAGCACACAAAATGAACATGTAAAAATCAGTAGCATTAGATACACCGATAAAGAACTATCTGAAAAAAATCAAGAAAGGGGCCAGGCACAGCGGCTTTCACCTGTATTCCCAACACTTTGGGAGGCTGAGGTGGGAGGAGTTTGAGACCAGGCTCTGCAACATGGCAAGATGCCATCACTACATTAAAAAAAATAAAATAAAATTGGACTCCTTCCTTGTGCCATATACAAAAATCAACTCAAGATGGATTAAAGACTTAAATGTAAAACACAAAACTATAAAAACCCCAGAAGAAAACCTAGGCAATACCATTCAAGACATAGACGTGAGCAAAGATTTCATGACGAAAACATCAAAAGCAATTCCAACAAAAGCAAAAATTGACAAATGAAATCTAATTAAACTAAAGCGCTTCTGCATAGCAAAATAAATTATCATTAGCGTGAAGAGACTACCTACACAGTGGGAGAAAATTTTTGCAATCTATCCATCAGACAAAGGTCTAATATCCAGAATCTACAAGGAACTTAAACAAATTTACAAGAAAAAAACAACCTCATTAAAAAGTTGGAAAAGGACATGAACAGACACTTCTCAAAAGAAGACATTTGTGTGGCCAACAAACATTTGAAAAAAAGCTCAAGGTCACTGATCATTAGAGAAATGCAAATCAAAACCACAATGAGATACTATCTCATGCCAGACAGAATGACCATTACTAAAAAGTCAAGAAACAACAGATGCTGGCGAAGCTATGGAGAAAAAGGAACTCTTTTACACAGTTGGTGGGAATGTAAATTAGTTCAACCATTATGGAAGACAGTGTGGCAATACTGTCCAGAAATACCATTTGATCCACAAATCTCATTACTGGATATATACCCAAATGAATATAAATCACTCTATTAGAAAGATACATGCACACATATGTTCACTGCTACACTATCCACAATAGCAAAGACATGGAATCAACCCAAATGCTCATTGATGATAGACTGCATAAAGAAAATGTGGCACATATACACCATGGAATACTATGCCATCATAAAAAAGAATGAGATCATGTCTTTGCAGGACATGAATGGAGCTGGAAGCCATTATCCTCAGCAAACTAACACAAGAACAGAAAATCACACATCACATATTCTCACTTATAAGTGGGAGATGAACAATGAGTACACATGGACATAGGGAGAGGAACAACACACCCTGGGGCCTGTTGGTGGGGGTAGGGGGGAGGCAGAGCATTAGGTAGGGGGAGGGAGAGCTAATGCATGTGGGGCTTAATATCTAGGTGATAGGTCAACAAGTGCAGCAAACCACCATGGCATACGTTTACCTATGTAACAAACCTGCACATCCTGCACATGTATCCTAGAACTTAAAATAAAATTACATTAAAAAAAATAGCCAAGCATGGTGGTGCATGTCTTTACTTCCAGCTACTTGGGAGGCTGAGGTGGGAAGAATGCTTGAGTCTAGGAGATTGAGGCTGCACTGAGCTGTGATCAGGCCCCTGCACTTCAGCTTGGACAACAGAGCAAGACCCTGTCTCAAAAAAAAAAAGAAAGAAAGAAATCAAGAAAGTAATCCCATTTAAAATAGCTATACAAAATATAAAATACCTAGGAATCAATTTAACAAAAGAAGTGAAAAAAATCTATGTAAGGGAAACTATAAAACATTAAAGAAAGAAATTGAAATGGACACACAAAAAAATGAGAGATATTCCATGCTTATGGATTGGAAGAATTAATTTTGTCAAAATGACAATACTGCTATGTATTATTTTGTTCTCATGCTGTTAATTAAGACATACACAAGACTGGGTAATTTATAAAGGAAAGTGGTTTAATGGACTCACCGTTCCATATGGCTGAGGGGGCCTCACAACCATGGCGGAAGACAAAGCAAAAGCACGTCTTATATGGTGGCAGACAAGAGGGCGTGTGCAGGGGAACCCCCATTTATAAAACCGTCAGATCTCATGAGACTTATTCACTATCACAAGAATAACACGGGAAAGACCCAGCCCCATGATTCAATTACTTCCCATTTGGTGCCTCCCATGATACATGGGAATTACGGGAGCTACAATTCAAGATGAGATTTGGGTGGGGACACAGCCAAACCATATCATGCTCAAAGCAATTTACAGATTCAATGCAATCCCTATCAAAGTACTAATGGCATCCTGCATAGAAATAGAAACAATAATCCTAAAATTTATATGAAACCACAAAATATACCGAATAGCCAAAACAATTGTGGTAGTCTGCTTTGCATTGCTATAAAGGAATACCTGAGGCTAGGTAATTTATAAACAAAAGAGGTTTATTTGGCTGAAGATTCTTCAGGCTGTATGAGAAGCATACTGCTGGCATCTGCATCTGCTTCTGGTGAGGGACTCAGGAAGCTTACAACATTGGTCGAAGGCAAAGAAGGAGAGAGAGAAGAGCAGGAACGAAGAAGAAAAGAAGAGAGGAGGAAAGAGAGAGAAGAGCAGGTGCCAGGCTGTTTTAAACAACCAGCTCTTGTGTGAACTAATAGAGTGAGAACTCACTCATTACCATGGGAAGGGCACCAAGCCATTCGTGAGCAATCTGCCCCCAGGACCCAAACACATGGCTGGGCCTTAATTCCAAGGGTAGACCATAAATAGTGATGCAACTTCACCATAGTCTCTTGGACTATTTGTTATGAAGGTACCAACTGTCATACACTATAATGACACTCAAGCAGCCCCAGGACCCATATGGAAAGGCTGAAGCCCTGGGCCAACAGCCAACACTGACTTGCTAACCATGAAAATGAATAACCTTGACAATGAATCCTCCAGCACCAGTCAAGCCTCAGGGTGACTGAAGTGCCAGCAAAAAACTGACTGTAACCAGGAGAAATCATTAGTGAGAAGAACTTGGCTGATCCCTTCCCAGATTTCTGATACTCCAATTTCATAAGCATAATAACATTTAGGGACAATGATTATGCACCATTACATAACTTGTGACTTGATTACTATTCTCATAATGGTACTTAAAAGAGGAGTTTGTGAAGTTGATGTCTTAATAATGCTCATAACCCCCAACTCTAACTACTTTGTAAGTGGCACACTAAATTTCTTTCAAACAAATTACATTCTTTCTTATTATATACTTGAGAGGTGGGCATGGAAGGGCTTTTTAAATGAATTTTATTTTAAATTTGAAGAAATTAATACTTAGAGTTTAAACAACAAGCCCAATTTTCCTTAGCTGGTTAGCAGCAAATCCAGGATCAAAACACATGTCTTTCAATGCAATCCTTCCTGCTGCACATCGCCAGGAATTTTCAGCACTACCTCAAGGCAACAATAGAGACTTAGGGTCAGAGCTTTCTGTTGATCCTCAAAGTGTAGCATGTGTGTACCGGGATCATCCACATTTGCAAGTAAAGGATCAAATGAGACAACACACGGTGCAGCTGTTGAAGCAGACCTGTGGTGGATAACCAGGCAGGAGTGAGCTAAGGTTGTTACCATAAAAACAGAATACTAGATACAACCGCTTTTGTTCATTTCTCTGTCTACTAATACTTTCCAGACTCCAAAATTTAGACATCTTGAAAATCCAGCTGCAGCTTTTCCTTTCCAAGGATTTGGTCAAGATTATAGACACATGTGCTTGGAACGTCCTAATTCTGTGTGTTATAATGTGTTTTCCATTTGTGATTTCACTGAAGACTCCTAATATCTAGAACAGTCTCACAGACTCCAAGACACTTAACACCAAGTCCTATTTGATAATAAAGACATTCTTTTTCTCTGACAGGCCAAAATAAATGTGCACACCAAGATTTTTTGTTGGTTATTCATTTATTTTGCAAAAATGGAAATTTTGCAATCTTTTCAATACATTTATTTTCATGTCCTCTATCACTCTCCAACTTATGTCCTGATTTGTTCCAAGTTCAACACTTTGGATTTCCCACTAGGTTGTGAAATCCAGTGTAAAAGACACACTCCTATTCCATTGCTTCTTCCTCCAAGGCTCTGAACCCTTTAATTATAGGAATAAATAGCAAGGCTAGCACTGGAGAGGGAAAAGTCATGAAATGATAGCTTGAAATGGTTTTTAAAAAGAGGAAGCCTTGGCCCAACCCCTTTACTTGGGAGAGTCAGCCTTTTTTTTTTTTTTTTGTCTAGAACAGTGATTCACCTCCTTACCTGCATATCAGAATCATTCTACAAGCGCCAACTAATGTCTGGGGTTCACCTCAGAGCAATGAAATTAATTCAGTATCTCTGGGATGGCATTAAGATTTTCAACCAGTTCTCCAGGTAATTTCAAGATACAGGTAGAGTAGGGAGCATAAGTCTAAGGTATGGTTTTGGGGTTGCTTGAAAATGACAGAGATTCCTCATTTTCCTTCACCAGCTTGCTTTCTAATCATGACCTGCCTCTGACAATAAAAGGCACTATAGTTGGAGATGACCAGGTCAGCCTCCTATGTTGCTTCATGGTCGCGTCAGTACTGAGCAAGACATAAGCTTACATTTTCTACCTGGCCCTGAGGAAGCTTGATCTTAAATGTTAGGACACTGTACAAATTTTACTGACTCTTTTTGCCTTCATTTACCCCAGGTCTTGAGGGTAAAATTACCCAGCGAACACAGTATGTCTTATTTAACAGGCTGAGTGCAATGATGATAATAGCCCTACCCTGTGTTAGTTGTAGCCACATTTTAGAAGTAATTGTCTTTAATGCTGCCCATGTTTTAATAATAGGCAGGATATCATTATAAACGAAGTTCATTGTTGCTTTTAAATGGCTCCTTGGTGCATGATCTTGCCCCATCCTACTTACTTAATCCTGCCACTTACATGCCTATATAGATCACTTTCTTATAGAAACTCCATATTCTCATAAAATTTCCTCTCCTATGAGAAAGGCTTTAGGCCTTCTCCTAATCATCACATAAGTCATCAAAGCATTCACAGATCTATGTCATCATCCAGTTTGACTTGAAGCTCTGAAAGTAGTGATCTGTTTTTCATAACTCTCTGTATTCAAGTGACCATTACAGTAATCTGCTCATAATGGATGTTTCACAGGTGCATAAAATAAATGCATGCAAATGTCCTCTGTTTAATTTCCCCCTGTAAATGGGCAGTATTTCTCTATGCTGGAAAAAAGAAAGTCTGGATATAGAATGGCAAGACTATACAACAGATCCTTTTAGATATTGTGCCATTTTACAGAATTCAGGAGTAATGAACAGTAAAACTCCTTGAACATTAAAATTATATAAGCTTCATCTTCTAAATAAGTCAAAAGCATGAGAATGACAGAACTTTAAATGTAGCTGCCTTGAGAGTGCTATATTTACATGGTGGGCAAAGGTAGTTAACCTTGGCTTGTATGCCAGATTCTGTGGGCGAATTTAATATCTTGTATTGCCTATATTCGTTTTGTTTTCCAATTTGTGTACATTGGATATATATTAGAATTAGGAATTTAAGTTATAATATTTCTAATGATATCTGTTTTCTCTCTAAAAAATTACCTTACCTTTCTTTTTTTTTTACATTTCATTCCACCCACATGTTCTGGGATGCTCAGAATAAATAGAGGTACTAATAGAGATCAAGCAGTGATTTATTATCTTATTTGTAGTTTCCCTTTAATATATTAAATTGAATCTCTTGGCAAATAATTATCAATTACTTTATTTGCTATGCCCATCAAAATCTCACTCGACTTGTTTAACAAACATGATAGAAAATTGATTTTTCTTTTTTTTATGAAAAAAAGATCAACAAAGATTAAATACAGGCTAAATAGATTAAATAATGATATTTGACTCAGAACAAATACTAACTACTGAGAAAATGAATATGATATAGAGAGTTGTATAATGTAATGAAGGTATCCCCAAATCCCTCCATATTTTGGCAATAATGATACTATTATAGAAAGCATAAAGTCCCAACTAAAGGAAAACAACAGATGAAAAACTCTTTGTGCATTATGGTTAATAGGATTATTTTTGTATACCTGTTTAAGGAAAACTCATTTTTTTTCTTGAAATAATCCATTTAAACTAGATTTCTACAAAAAAATACTTTTTTATATTTCAATAATGGAGAAAAAAGGCATGACCTTAGAACTTCTGTGGTTCTATGAAAAAGCTTATAACAAAATCAATGGCTTTTCTTGTGCCTAGACAATAACACAGGTTAATTTTTGTTTTAAATAGAGAATATCATACACACACACCATATTTTATTTTGCTTAATGTATCCACACAAATTTATTGAGTACTTATTGAGCCAGGGATTGGAGACAGTCAAAACACAAATAAGGTCTCCGCTCTCATAAATACATGTTCTATCTATAGGAAGCAGAAAATAGACAAGTAATCAATTTGTAAATGAAATAATATTGCATGGTGGTAGGAGTTAAAACTAAAGTAAAAGCACAGAGTGTTGGGCAAAGGAATGCTATTTTAGATAAAATGTGAAATCTTTTTCAAGGGGCTGGCATATAAGCAGAAACTAGAATGTTGACAAGGAGCTGGCCACATAAAACTTGATGCAAAAGAAGCTTGCTTCAAGCAGGGGAACAGCGAATGTGAGAGCCAGCAGGGGGCTGGCTGGTTCACCACACAAATTATTGTTTATGATGTCTGTTTGAATGCCTTTTTGAATTAAAAAAGGAAATTACTGCTAAAATCATCAAAGTATGACTTACTGACTAAATCGGTCAGTACCTGTCCTGAGAACAGTGACGATTTGCATTTATTTGGCCACTTTAATTTTCATACACTTTAATTCAGCAGACAATTTGCAATTTTGTGTCTGGCAAAATCTCCCCATGAAAAGTAGTATACAGATGAGGAAAAGCTTCTGATTTATCATTCAAGTCATTCAGGATCCAAATCACAATCTCCTCCCCTCCCAATAAAATAATATAACCACTTCACTGCACCGGCTGAGGGCTTTTCAGGATTGAGTCCATCTTACAATTGCCCATTTCAACAAGATTTGGCTGTCCACCATCTGCAGTACGCATTTTGTCATGAAAACAATGCCAATTCCACAACATCAAACAACATAACCGTGACAGTCATGGAAGGGAGGCCATATCCCCAACAATTCCTAATAGAGCTTTTGTGCTGCTGTTAGAATTTTTCTTAAGAAAGATCACTTTCTAACATTAGAGCTGGAGACCGTAACTCATTAACAAAATAAGAGATTCATTTGGTTTTGGTTAAAAATGAGATGAGAATGTGTTTTGAAGACATGAAAGTCTAAATTAGAAGGGGGAAAATGCAAATAACAACTGAAACCTGCCTTCAAAAATAGTAGGCGAGCTGTCTCAGCAGGAAAATGGAAAACAACCAAGAACTAAGAATCAAAAGTTTTAGCACAGTTTCTGCTATTTACTTATTAATGTTTGTGCTTCTTTTAGATAGTAATATAAATGCAGAGATTACAGCATATTTCCTAGACAATAAGTGTGTTGTGACACATAAATAATGAATAGTAAAATGTGACTGAAACCTTCCTAAAATAGGAGAGCATCTGCACACCTTGATATTTCTGAATGGTTCAATTAATGAAAAGTAATTAACAGATATCTATATAAAGACATAGATTTATTATTTTAAAGAGGATACTTTCCCTTACTGTAATGAAAAACAAAGTTATTCTTCCCAGTAGAGGTCATGCAAAGGTCTATAATTAAGGAGTGTTTGTAATTAAGACCTTTGCATATGTGAAAAGTATTGTAGAGTAATTATAAACATTTAATTTTTTAAATGCATTCATTGTTTCCTTTATAATCTTTTAACACAATTGGTTTTGCATTTGGATACATTTAGCATCATACAAAAATAAACCCCAATGCCCATATTTTATCATTTTTGATCTTACCAATTAAAAAATGTCAAACACCGTCAACATTTAGAATGGCTATATTTTCAAAACTAAAATTAGGAAGAATATAAGAATTATAAATATTGGAATATTCGAGGACTTTAAAATAATTCTTAAGGATTATTCTTCTTAATGGCACTTAGTTCTCCTTAATTATCTCCTTAGTAGGCTCGACTATTGAACAAGACTCTCCAGCACATCCCAGGACACATGATGGCCACACTTATATTTTAGTTGTTATGGCTTTGACCTGCACATTCAAATTGCAGCCATGTTGGTGATATGGTTTGACTCCACGTCTCCACCCAAATCTCATCTCAAATTATAATCCCTACGTGTTGAAGGAGGGACCTGGTGGGAGATGACTGGATCATGGAGGCAGTTTCCCCCCTGCTATTCTCATGATAGTGAGTGAGTTCTCCCAAGAGCTGATGGTTTTAAACTGTGGCACTTCCTCCCTCACTCACTCTCTCTCCTGCCACCTTGTGAAGGTGCTTGCTTCCCCTTCCCCTTCTGCCATGATTGTAAGTTTCCTGAGGCCTCCTCAGCCATGCAGAAATGTGAGTCAATTAAACCTCTTTTGTTTATAAATTACCCAGTTTCAGGTAGTATCTTTATAGCAGTGTGAGAATGGACAAATAATAATTGGCATGCCCTTTCATAAATTTATATTTTTGCATAATCCTGGTCCTTCTCTCTAGCCT
The DNA here is from genome assembly GCF_028858775.2 of Pan troglodytes. Classification (NCBI taxonomy): domain Eukaryota; kingdom Metazoa; phylum Chordata; class Mammalia; order Primates; family Hominidae; genus Pan; species Pan troglodytes. The sequence goes on from NC_072408.2 coordinate 89,458,900, forward strand.
ACACTCTTAACTTCTTCATGTAGGGAATTCCTCTTCATTCTCTATGTCCCAACTTAAATAGTAACAATTTCTATATATTAAAATTAGCTTCTGTCTATCGAGTAGCTAATAAGTACCAGGAATTAGGCTAAGCACTTTCCAAACATCATCTCATTTATTATTTACAATAAATCTGTGACATTTTCTAGATATGAAACTTCAATAAAGAGGTTAACACAAGTGCTTTCAAGCTATTTATAATAAAGGACCATCATTTTTATTTTTAATCTGTCATTGACTAAAACTTTTCTAAAATGTAGTAAAAATAAATAGCTAAAATCATGAAATTTAAAAGGCTATAAAAATACAAATTCAATTTATTTATTATTAGATTACATAAACATAAAATTAATCAATCTGTTCTAAAGGTTTCTAGCTCTACATTTCTGTACTTTGTCATCACTGACTGATGGCAGACTTCTTTTATCAGCTCATAGCATACTTCTTTCACCTGCTCTTATCCGGGAACTATACTTTGAGTAGCACTGTTTAGCAACTTGTTACTCCGGCAGCAGATCAATATTATTTTGACTGCAAGGTTTTGTTCTGCACTTTTAATCACCAAGGCTTCTTTTTACATTTTAGGAACCTAGACCAAATTATCAATAGGCCCAAGCAAGAAATGCCTTTCTCAGACACCTTTTCACACTAAGGCTTACCTCATTTCCTGACCTCAATCTGACCTTTCTCTGTATGACTGACAGTAGGAACACTAGGGAATTATCAAGGAAACCCCACCCATCAGGGTGCGGTCATATGACTCATCAGAACAAAGTAGTCCACTGTGCCTGCAGTGAAGTTATTCAATCTTAGATAATGCCACACATGGAGCATCAGGTTCCTCTCGTCAGGCTTCCTCCAGGGAGCTTCATGCCTACCAGTGTTTCCAACATTCTTGATGATCTTCTTTTCAGATTTCCTGCAATCAGTTGCCTGAAAGTTTTACACCCACAACTCTGAGAATAAGCAATAATCTACAGCACTGGGCAGTTTTGGAAAAGGAACATTTCTCCCAAAGACAACCAAATCCACAGAGGCCAGGTTCTACTAAAAGGGACTCAATTAACATTTCCCAATAGAACAAATAACTTCTTAGACCAGAAACATCTGCATGCAAGTAATAGCCCTGTCTTTCTTCAGCATAATGTGGTGACCTAGTTTTACAATTTCATCCCTTAAAGACTCATTATGCTGTGTGTTTCTCCTCAAAAAATAAATGGGTGGTCTAGCTTAAAAGTGTCTAAAATTTAGACAACAAAAAATGTATAACACCATTTACTTTTTTTTCCAAGTCATACTCACAGTTTAGAAAAATGCTAGTCCTGTTTCAGTCAGTCATTTTAATTCATAATTCAATATACACAGTCTATTTCAGAAATTTATAACTTGCTATGAATACCAATTGCCCCTTCCCTTGAAATACCCCAAACCTAAAATAAACACTGGAATATATTTCTGATACATTTAACAGCATGAGAAAGATTCATTGTAAGTTACATAGCTGAATATTATCACAAGAGAAAAGGTAGGTGAACAGATGCACCTAATTTGATGTGAGTCACTCGACCTGGCACTTCACAGAACCCTAAGTACATGTACTGAATGCTGCCCTCACCTCCCCAGTCATGACACATTTGCAGTGATGCAAGGAGAAGCATTATTCTAAAGTCAACTTCAAAATGCCTTAGGCTGGCAACAAATTATCATGGTGGTGGTTTCGGTAAGTGTGTAATATTTTAAACATTACATGTATAGAGACCACCAACATGAAAATTTCTAAATGTTCTAGAATATTTTTCATTGTTGTTATTTTAATTACTTATTCCACTACCCAATTATGCCCAAATTGTTAGCCTAAACTTTTGCTTTTCTTCTTTTCTCTCTAGACAACTACCTCATGAGACCTAAATAATTCACTCTATTCATAAGAGGTCATTTCTCTGTTACCTGAGATGGATTTTCTAATTTGCAGATTATCCATTCTTTTTATTTTTCTCTTCTGCTTTGTGCCCTTTGCCATTTCAGTAATGGATTAATGTTTGCAAAGATCTAGAGGGAAGTGGGGAGAAAATGAAATCAATTCTGCTGTTTATTAGGAACTGCGATAAAAATTACTGCTGAGGACAATGGCTAAAGTAAGATTTTTCTGTGCAATGCCTCCACAAGAGCTATCTGAACACTGATAAACAGCACAGCAGTTTAGAATTGTCCTGAGGCAATTTTCAATTTTCCGGTTCTTTATAAGTAACTCTCTTCTCTATAGATATGCTTATTTAGGTATTTCTCTTGCATTTTCCCCTTTCAAGAGAGCAGACTTTCATTATTTTGTAGCAAAGATTTTTCGGTATTGATTCTTTTTTTTTTAATTTTATTATTATTATACTTTAAGTTTTAGGGTACATGTGCACAACGTGCAGGTTTGTTACATATGTATATATGTTCCATGTTGGTGTGTTGCACCCATTAACTCATCATTTAGCATTAGGTATATCTCCTAATGCTATCCCTCCCCCCTTCCCCCACCCCACAGCAGTCCCCAGTGTGTGATGTTCCCCTTCCTGTATCCATGTGTTCTCATTGTTCAATTCCCACCTATGAGTGAGAACATGCGGTGTTTGGTTTTTTGTCCTTGCGATAGTTTGCTGAGAATGATGGTTTCCAGCTTCATCCATGTCCCTGCAAAGGACATGAACTCATCCTTTTTTATGGCTGCATAGTATTCCATGGTGTATATGTGCCACATTTTCTTAATCCAGTCTATCATTGTTGGACATTTGGGTTGGTTCCAAGTCTTTGCTATTGTGAATAGTGCCGCTATAAACATACATGTGCATGAGTCTTTATAACAGCATGATTTATAATCCTTGGGTATATACCTAGTAATGGGATGGCTGGGTCAAATGGTATTTCTAGTTCTAGATCCCTGATGAATCGCTACACTGACCACAATGGTTGAACTAGTTTACAGTCCCACCAACAGTGTAAAAGTGTTCCTATTTCTCCACATCCTCTCCAGCACCTGTTGTTTCCTGACTTTTTAATGATCACCATTCTAACTGGTGTGAGATAGTATCTCATTGTGGTTTTGATTTGCATTTCTCTGATGGCCAGTGATGATGAGAATTTTTTCTTGTGTTTTTTGGCTGCATAAGTGTCTTCTTTTGAGAAGCATCTCTTCATATCCTTTGTCCACTTTTTAATGGGGTGGTTTGGTTTTTTGTTGTAAATTTGTTTGAGTTCATTGTAGATTCTGGATATTAGCCCTTTGTCAGATGAGTAGGTTGCAAAAATTTTCTCCCATTCTATAGGTTGCCTGTTCACTCTGATGGTAGTTTCTTTTGCTGTGCAGAAGCTCTTTAGTTTAATTAGATCCCATTTGTCAATTTTGGCTTTTGTTGCCATTGCTTTTGGTGTTTTAGACATGAAGTCCTTGCCCATGCCTATGTCCTGAATGGTATTGCCTAGGTTTTCTTCTAGGGTTTTTATGGTTTTAGGTCTAACATGTAAGTCTTTAATCCATCTTGAATTAATTTTTGTATAAGGTGTAAGGAAGGGATCCAGTTTCAGCTTTCTACATATGGCTAGCCAGTTTTCCCAGCACCATTTATTAAATAGGGAGTCCTTCCCCCATTGCTTGTTTTTGTCAGGTCTGTCAAAGATCAGATAGTTGTAGATATGCGGCATTATTTCTGAGGGCTCTGTTCTGTTCCATTGGTCTATATCTCTGTTTTGGTACCAGTACCATGCTGTTTTGGTTACTGTAGCCTTGTAGTATAGTTTGAAGTCAGGTAGCGTGATGCCTCCAGCTTTGTTCTTTTGGCTTAGGATTGACTTAGCAATGCGGGCTCTTTTTTGGTTCCATATGAACTTTAAAGTATTTTTTTCCAATTCTGTGAAGAAAGTCATTGGTAGCTTGATGGGGATGGCATTGCATGTATAAATTAACTTGGGCAATATGGCCATTTTCATGATATTGATTCTTCCTACCCATGAGCATGGAATGTTCTTCCATTTGTTTGTATCCTCTTTTATTTCATTGAGCAGTGGTTTGTAGTCCTCCTTGATTCTAAACATTTTACCTGGACCCCAAAAAACTTGTGTCTACATTGGATTAGTTTGGACTTTTTAGTTGCAAATAATAGAATTTAACTTGAGTTAGTTAATTCAAGGTATGTATATTTATACACTTAGCTATATTGCATTTCTAAATATCTCAGTTATAAGGTATACTGAAGTGACCAAGATTTAATTCATCATAAAGGATACATGCATCTTTCAGACCTTGCCCACAAATCTCCCCATGTGCTGCTCCAAGCTCTTTCCCCTCTACTGGCCTAATGTAGACAATGACAGGAGGAGGGGACCCATAGATGGACAGAGTACAGAGGAGAGTTATTTTGGCTACTTGAGCAGCCTTCCTGGACAGTACCATGAGACTTCAATATCTATTTGCTACTACAGTCTAACTAATGGATGATATTGGAGATTTACTTTATAATTTATAATTAATTTTATAAATACATGCAGTTATTCTTGTTACAAGCAATAAATAAGTAATAATAAATAAATTGATCAATTTTAAAATAGGATATTGTCCAGCTGATTTCTAGTAGTTGTGCTCTACAAGCAGGGGAAAAATGTTTTAAATGACTTCTCTATAATTCATCCAGCTAAACTTTTAGGGAAGTTTCCTGCAATTAATTATCTTTAAGAATCAGACTCCCACATCATAAAACACAAATCTTAGACTTAAAATATTTGTTTTTTGAAGGGGAGCTGAGTCATACTTTAGCTTTCTTCACAACAGTAGGATTTTTAGCCCCTATTTTACACACAAGGAGACTGTGTTTCTTTTCTGTTGCCACTGTAAAAAAATTGCCATGCACTGAAGTGTCTTAACATTACAGAAGTGTATGATCTCACAGTTCTGTAGGTCAGAAGTCTGACCTGGGTCTCACTGAGCTAAATCAATGTGCCTGCCGGCCTGCCTTCCTTTCTAGAGTCTCTATTGGAGAATCCATTTCCTTTGCTTTTCCAGCTTCTAGAGGCTGCCCACATTCCTTGGTTCATAACTCTCTTTCTCCATCTTCAAAACCTGTAAGAGCAGCTTTGAAGTCCTCCTTATATAGCATGACTCTGACCTTCTTTTCCTCCTCCTTTTCTACTTTTAAGGACTCTTACGATTATATCGGCCCTACCCTGATAAGCAAGGATAATCTCCCTATTTTAAGGCCGGCTGATTAGCAAATTTAATTCCATCTACAAACTTAATTTTCCTTTACCATGTAACTTAATATATTCATGGGTTCCAGGGATTGGGACTTTGACCTTTTTGGGGCAGTGGGTGGGCATTATTTAACCTGTCAAAGAAACTGAGGCAAACAGATGTCAAATTAGCATTCCCTATGTTAGATTCATTGCATTGCAGTATTTTATATTTGTATCTTTGCTAACTATCCTTTAGTTCTTCATCACTGATTAAATTCATTCTTCTATCTCTTTTAACTAAAATAAATCTTTTTGGTTTTTTGGCCAGGACTTCTGCATATTTGAAGAATTTGAGTTTTGATTATAATTTACCTATGTGGCTAAACCATCTTTGTGACCCAGTTTTGTTCGGCACACAGATATTGCCAACCACATTTGTCTAGGCTTTCATAACAGTTGACATTCTAAGCATCTCTTTCTTGTAGTAAAATAAGTCTCCGTACTTTAACGGAGATACTTTTTCTCCCATGGCATAACTAGAAAACATGTGCCTGTGTCCACCCTCTGCTGCAGATTCGTTGTCTACTCTTTTCTGTCATGTACTGTTTGTACAGCAGACTGACCCCATGTGAACTACAAATCCCAGGCTTGCTGACCAGCTGGCCTCTAATTGTGTTTATCAATGGAAGACAAGGGCAGGAGATCAGAGTGGGAAGGGAGAGGGCATAGAGTATTTCTCCCCTTCACTCTCCCTGCTTTCACACCATATTTACATAGGGCCAATTCCACCTTTTTCCTCAACCATTGTTTCTTTCCATTGGGAGACCACAAGTCTATAGTCCCAGCTCCCACTGAGCATTAATGATGCTATTTTCTCCCCTTTCCTACTCAGTGCTAAGAGTAGTAATGTTACAGTTAAGAGTCATAGTAGCAGTTTATGAAGCATTTAGTAGACCTAATAACCTTTAAAATTATATAACATTTCTTTCATAAGTTCCCTTTCATGAATCTTTTTATGACTTCCACAGACTACCTATGACATGCTTGTACTTTCTGACTTATCCTAAACATCTGTCCTTTTAAACAACCAGTCATTTTACTTTAGGGCAAGAATTTACAAGATTCTTTGTCATATAAAACCTTTAAAATTTTTAACCTTCCTTACCGAAAATACACGTTTACATTTATAACCTTTGAATTAGACAAAAGTCATTATCCTTCTGTTAGGAAGTTTTGGTTTGCACTGCACATTGCTATGTAAGTCCTGTGAAGGGGGAGTAGATAAAGAGGTTATCTAAGTTATCCCCCCTCAAGAGATTGTTCACTTAGACTTTTGCTAGGGCTTGTCTGAATACATGTGGGCTATTTTTAAACCCCTGTGTTAGGACTGACAAAGTTAAAGTTATTGGTTAGAAATAGAGCTATCAGAGAGAAAGATGAATTCAGAGATTGGGTAAATATTAAGCAGGCACCCATCTTGGAAATTATATTTTTGCCCTAAAGAGGTGGGAATCTTTTCTTTTGGAAGGATGGGGAGCCATTTGCCCCATTACCCAACAGGATTTGAAAGAGAGTTGCTCAGAGAAAGAGAGTAGCACAAAGTAGCTCTTGAACCCAAAAGGGACATTTATAATTTTACTTGCTGCCTCCAGAATCACTCATGGCTTTGTCCTCTTGATGACAATGTCTGATTTGGAAGCCAGCCAGAGCAGAGAGCCCCTTCAGCTCAAGTCCATCAGGGGTTGGGAGTCTTTCCCAGGTGCCCTTTGGCCCTAAGGGCAGTCTCATTTTCAGTAGCTGAGCTTGTGGCAGAGGGGGCAAGCCATGCGGGGCTTTTTCCCATTTTTCCCATTGGGGCAATTTGCCTTCTAGTGGCCTGACTTCCTGTACTGATGGCAGTCACACATGAGGGTATACTGAGGGCGACCTGGAGCGGGCTGGAGAGCTTTTAAAGCAGCCAGTAGTTTAGCCTGTCTCTTGTCCCTGCATTTCTCCTTTGTCCCAGCCCTGTCCTCCTTATTCTGCTCTCAGTTATAAAAGACTGAGGAGGTTAATTTGAGGATTTCCTGCATAAGGGCACTGGGTTCTAAGGCTGACTTTTGTAATTTTTTTTCCAGTTCATTTTTTAGGCCAATCAGTATTACCAACATAGCCTAGTTTTTTTGGTTTAAGGTTTGGGAGAATGAAACTTTTCCCAGTTCTCGAGGAAGTATCCAAGGGGCATGTCCTGTGATATGGAGATGCGATTACCCATTTGTGAAGAGAGAACAGAGGAGAAAAAAAGGAAAAAGAAGGAATCTCCTTTTACTTTCCTATTATGCTGAATGGGGCATTCCCTGCTCATCCTTAGGTTGTCCTTAGGGTTCCAGAATAGATTACTCTTACCATGGGCCCTTAACCTTGGTCCCATCTCATCACAATTACCCACTTGAGAACAGAGGAGATACTGGAGTGAACAGTGGGCCCCTTGTTCATCCTTTGGGTTCTGAAATGAACTGGTCTTACTGTGTACTCCTAACCTTACCTTCATCTCTGTTCTAATAGTAATCTATTAGTCTGGGACCAGCCTTCATCGCTGTCCTATGAGTCTCTTATGCCTGCGGCCTTGGCCGGCCTGTATCCTTGTCTCCATGACCTTATAGAGACTCTCATTCAGAGCATTTTAGAAACAAAATAGTTATCTCTTTTCTTAGATTCCCATTTCCCACATTCTTTCAGTATAAGAGAAGCCTGTTTTTCAGCTAATTGCTGCAAGAGGGCTGGACTTCCCTCCCTTTGAATATCATCTTGAAGGTCTTGATGCATGTTGGGAAGCATGTGGAAGTGATTAGAGAAATGGAGGCTGCAGGAGGAAGGGGGAGAAAGCAAGAGGAATACCCCTGGGAAGCCTTAATATGCTCGCAAAAACAGCAGCCCTTGGATTCAAGAGGGCAACATTTATTTGCCCTCTTGACATAAAGGAGTAACCTTCAGAAGACTTGCGGCTTGGGGTAAGAATGTGTAAAAGGCAAAAGAAGAATTTCCCTTCTCCCAAATGAGTGCTACCTCAAAAAAAGCACGTAAATGGGGTCCTTAAGGGACTACAGAGTGAGGCCCTAGGCAGACACACAAACTGTTTCAGAAACAACCAGAAAACTCAGCCCTGGGGTGTTAACAGGAAATTATTGATAAGTATTGAAAAATATATGATCATGTGTCCAGAATTGGTGGGTTCTTGGTCTTGCTGACTTCAAGAATGAAGCCACGGACCCTCGTGATGAGTGTTACAGTTCTCAAAGATGGTATGTCCTGAGTTTGTTCCTTCAGATGATCAGATGTGTCCGGAGTTTCTTCCTTCTGGTGGGTTCATGGTCTCACTGACTTCAGGAGTGAAGCGGCAGACCTTCACGGTGAGTGTTACAGCTCTTAAAGGTGGCACGTCTGCAGTTGTTTGTTTCTTCCAGTGGGCTTGTGGTCTCCCTGGCCTCAGGAGTGAAGCTGCACACCTTCGCGGTGAGTGTTACAGTTCATAAACGTGGAGCTTCCGGAGTTGTTCGTCCCTCTCTGTGGGTTCGTGGTCTCACTGGCTTCAGGAGTGAAGCTGCAGACCTTCGCGGTGAGTGTTACAGCTCACAAAGGTGGCGCAGACACAAAGAGTGACCAGCAGCAAGATTTATCGTGAAGAGCAAAAAAAAAAAAAAAAACTTCCACTGTGTGAAAGGGCACCCGAAAGGGTTGCCCTTGCTGGCTTGGGTGGCATGCTTTTATTCCCTTATCTGGCCCCACCCACATCCTACTGATTGATCCATTTTACAGAGAGCTGATTGGTCCATTTTACAGAGAGCTGATTGGTTCGTTTTACAGAGAGCTGATTGGTTCGTTTTACAGAGAGCTGATTGGTCCGTTTTGACAGAGTGCTGATTGGTGCATTTACAAACCTTTAGACACAAAAGTTCACCAAGTCCCCACCTGATTAGCTAGACACAGAGTGCTGATTGGTGCATTTACAAACCTTTTGCTAGACACAGAGTGCTGATTGGTGCATTTACAATTCTTTAGCTAGACGGAAAAGTTCTCCAAGTCCCTACTCGTCTCACAAGCCCAGCCGGCTTCACCTCTCACGGGCACTCGCCATGGGACTTCGCGGCACCTAGCCCGTGCACTCCCGCAGCCCAGAGGGAGCTCGTCCCTGATTAAGCCCAGCAGGCGGCCGCCGGCTGCACAGAGTGCGAGTGCGGGGCCTCCAAGCCCACGCCCACCTGGAACCCGCTGCGGCAGCGACTGCCTTGTGCAGCCCCAGCTCCTGCCTGCGACTCTCCCTCCACACCTCCCAGCAAGCAGAGGGAGCTGGCTCCAGCCTCAGCCAGCCCCAGAGAGGGGCCCCCACAGCGCAGCAGTGGGCTGAAGGGTTCCTCGAGCATGGCCAGGCGGATGCCGAGGCCGAGGAGGTGCAGAGAGGGAGTGAGGGCTGCTAGCACGTTGTCACCTCTCAATAAGTCATAAGGAGCTGTCAGAGCTGGAGTTCTAATTAGTGTCTGTCCTGGCAATGTGCCAGCACACAGGGGACGTGTTGGAGGTCATCTGAGCTGGTAGGGTAAAAACAAGTATAACTCTCATGGGGTATCTGCAAGAGAGCCCATGTCTTTGCAGCCACACAAAGGCAGTAAGAGCCACGGGCACACAACTAAAAGGGAGTGTGTGTTTAAGAAGTCATGTGGCATGCAAAGTGAAAGCAAAGAGGCAGACTTACCCCTGAGGTGGACAGTCCAGCAGGTGTGCAAGGCCATTTCAGAACACACAGAGAAAAACAGGAGAATAGGCAGTGTGTGTTCTTGGGAAAGAGCCAATTTTAGTTGAAAAAGCAGAGTAAACCCCAGGCATTGCACAGTTTTAAGCTTTAGCATTACCATTCTCACAAGCCTTCTGTTTAGGAGGGTCTTTAGTGCCTCAGTTTTACTTGGTGAGGACCCCAAGGTCCTTTCCACCCCCATGAGCCATCCATTAGGGTGAGCTGTGAGGTTAGCTTGAGGGAGCACTGAGGAATCATTCTGGGAGTTGGTTAGTAAGCAGGAGAGTAAAAGTGGAGAAGAAAATCATATATGGGGGAGTTAAATGCCTCCAGCCAAGGCAAGTGAAATGTAGAGGTGTCTTACCACTGGAGAACATATCCTAGTCATATAGCACCAAAGTGTGTTAGTGTTGGAAGTTATCCGAGTCATACAGCACCAAAGTATGTTACTGGCGATGAATCCATATGGGTCTGCAGCAACCTCAATTCTTGCTTCCTCAGAAGAAAGAATTCAACTGAGGGGCATAAGGCAGAGTGAGAGACTGAGGCAAGTTTTAGAGCAGGAGTGAAAGTTTATTTAAAAGCTTTAAAGCAGGAACAAAAGGAAGTACACTTGGAAGAGGGCCATGCAGGCAACTGAAGAGATCAGATCCATGGTTTGACCTTTTGACTTGGGGTTTTACATGTTGACATTCTTCTGGGATCTGCATTACTTCTCCCCTGATTTTTTTTCCCTTGGAGTGGGCTGTGCACATGAACAGTGGCCTGCTAGCACTTGGAAGGGGAGCATGTGCAGTTGTTTCTTGAAGTTGTACAGATGCGTATTTGAGGTATTCTTCCCTTACCAGTTGAGTGTCCCTAGGAAGTATACCAGTTAAACTCCACCATTTTGCCTCTTACTGCACATGCTTGAGCCCACTTGCCCAACTCCTGAGATTTTATCAGGAAGCTGCTGATCACCAGTTTCAGGTTTTTTCCTGTCTACTGAAAGATTGGCTTTTCCTGGCGCTGGCTGCTACCAAGTATTATTTTAGGGAGACAGTTAACAACTGCCTGACCACCACTTGACGGTCACCTGACATTCCTGGTGTTTGGGAGGGGTGGACCCTCTCCTGCCCTGCTCTTGCCTGACTAACTACCTACTATAACAGTAATAACTTTCCACTGTTACTGGTCTCTGGTCCTTCATCAACCCTTGTTTGTTCTCCCCATTTGCTCCATACTTCTATTGAAGTTTTTCAACAAGTCTCTTCATTTGAAACAATGCTGTTTTCTGCTGGAATTCTGACAAACTATCGGGAAACAAATTTCTCAAAAAAGGAATTTTTATGTTTTGTTAGTGATAAACAGATCTCCAGTATAGGGTCTTTCTGTACTTTCATGTTTTTTTTTTTTCTTCCTCTTATATTTTGTAGATTCCTCATAGAGATCAGAATTGTTGGTTCATTCATTCATTATTCAACATTCATTTGGAATGAAACAGGGATTTTATTATATTGATGTACAAAACAAACAATATTGGAGCTATAGCCCAGCAATGGAGGTGGAGGGAGAGTCCTCAAATAGTAAAATACTATGAAATTACAATCTGTCTTATCTGGCGTATATGTATATGTATAAAGTGGAACATATTCCTCCTATCTAGTTGTAATTTTGTATCCATTAACCAATATCTAGTTATCACCCTCTCCAACTCTTCCTCTATTCTATAAATATGTATTGTCCTGTGTCAATTAAAGTAATAATTTTTAAAAGTAGAGGGGGCTGTGAACATGAAAAGAGGGTGACTAACTGACTTTGGGGGAGAGGTTGATGGAAACTTCCTCCTGAGGTGAGATATGTGCTGAGAGCAGAGTGGAGTGGGGAGAAAGCAGGTAGTGTGGTTAGAAGAAAGATTCAAGCACTGCACAGAATGTGCAAGGCCGTAAGCAAGCATAGAACTTAACATGCTTGAGAAATCTAGAAACCAGTGAAGCTAGATGGCTGAGAGCAAGGAGAATGGTAAAAGGTACTATGGAGAACAAGTCGGGGCCAATTGACTAAAGATTTTGCATCCATATCAAATACAATAAATATTTTGGTCATTGTATTAAGAGCTACTGGAGGCCATTGAATGATTTTAAGCATATGATTGACTTAAAAAAAAAACTTGTGTTTTTAAATAATAACTGGCTGCCATGGAAAGGATGGTTTGTGAGAAAGCAGTAAGATATTAATCTAACAGGGTGGAAGATTTCTCATTCAGGCAAGTGATGAGGGTAGCCTGGACCAGGATGGACATAGTGGAGATAGACAAAAAGGGACAAATTTGGGAGTTTAAAATTGCCAGGACTTTATGAAAAATAGGATAAGAAAGAGGGAAATATCAAGAATGAGTTCTAAACTTCCAGCTTGGGCAACTGGATGAGGCCTTTCTGAGATAGGGACCATTGGAAGAAGTCCAGGTTTTGAGAGAGGGATGGCATATGTTTACTGTAAGATGTGCAGCATTGAAATGACTTTTAGGCTGGACACTCAAGTAGTTGAATCTCATAGACAGAGGCAGAAAGTTTCTGGCTGACATCTTGAGTGACGAGGAGGGAGAAAAGAATGAGATTGAAAGAGGATTTTTAAGAAGTTTAGAGTGTAACCGAAGTGGGCATTGTGATTAATCCAGGGGGCTTTGGATGAAATACGTCATGCATTTTGAAACATTTATCAAAGGTTTTAAGAGCCCTTGAATCTCTGCTGCCCATTCCTTCACCTAAGTTGTAATTATACTACCTTTTTCTAAAAGGAAATATTCTTCTTCTCTTTTTCTGTTCCTATCTTGTTGAAAGAAATTAAGCAAAAAAAAAAAATCTTAATTTTTTTCTCATATTCCAAATAAAATACATTTCCATTTTCTAGTAATTGGTTATGAATTTAGTTATACAAATGATAGGTTTTACTTATACAATTTTTGAATAGAGGTTTTTTTTGTGGTGGCTCTTAATTTTGAGATGTCATGGATCTTCGAGAATCAGATGAAAATAACTCTAGTCTCAGAAGAAGGTAAATATGCCCACATGCAAAATTTTGGAATCAAAGTCATGAAGCCAGAGACCCCCTTGAAGTCCATCATCTATCCAAAGATTCCCTAGAGATGGGAAAGTAAATCCTCTTACTTTAAAGGATCACAGAAAACGTGTTTGCTATTTTTATCCTAATTTTGGTGATACAGCGAATGGCTTTGATTTTGGATGCATTAGGTATTTTTTTAAGGACTTGAATTCCTGATATTTTACATATGTTTTGTTTCAGAACTCATGGCTTCTAATGGTTATATATTTTGATACTTTTCATGGCATTGAGCTTCTCCACAAATGACACAATGGAAGATCAAAGAAGTTTTGAAGAGGAGAAAAAAGCAAACCTTGATTTCACAGTAACTATCTCTAGAGACTAACTTTCAACCTGATAAATTTTTCCTTTGGCAACCAAATTATTTTTTCCTTGTGCACAAACACATTTATTTGATTTCCCTTATTGTTTTCCCCAGGAGGAATACACTGAAACTAAGCTGCATAGGAAGTATGAGAAATCTTTTCTAGACCTTTATCTAAAACATAACAGATTGTAAACACAGTAATGTAAGACATGCAAAATTAATGTCTCTACTTTTCCCATAATTTTTTAATAGCAACAATTCTTCCTTCTGACAGTACCTTACTGAAACTGTGAAGCCACTGTTTTTTCTTGTGGGTTTTAGTTTTTGGCATCCCATTTTATAGCAATATACTGAATGTATGCTAGCTTTCTAGCTGGAACGTTGTTGTATATATAGAAGATTCTTCAAAATGTGCATGTAGTCAGATTTGTTTTATTTAAAGTCAGTCATTTGGCTGTTCTGGCCGCTGATCCCAGGCCCCTGAGAAAGGAGAAATTGATTACTGTGACCCATGCCTGGCACACTGCAGGCCCTCATAAGTAATTGCTGCCATGAAGCAAACCAAGCACGACTTAGTGCTGGTAGAAAATCTAACTCCGCATTGCAGCAGCACCCCTGCTCTCACCCAATGTGAAGGGCAGCAGTCCGAGAAGCGTCAGGTTGGTGAGACCGGCCTGCTTTGTAAACATTTCCTTAGAGGAAAAAAAATAAAAACGAAGACAGCAATATTTCCAACCCAAAAGCTGGGCAAAAAGGGTGGGAGAGGCTATCACAGAGTTGCCAAGCCAAGAGCTCACGATGATAGTAATAAAGGTAGTAGTTCACAGCATGAAAGAGAAAACACAATAAACAGGACACAATGCTCCTGATGACGTGCCAAGGATGTGTCAAATTCTAAATTTGCCACCTGGATATGATAACCCAAAAGGAAGGACAAGGCTTAAGATTGTTAAATAGGTTTATATTTTAAGCTTTTCTCAAATATGTGTTTTTGAAATCCTATGAGACGAACATGCACAACGTTATTTCATTTTTTACATCTTTAGAATTGTCAGCAAGACAACCGCGGTTTTCACACAGGTGACAGTGGCAAGTATCAAATACAGATCCAAAAACGTTTTCCTTTGTGGTTAGTTCTGAGGGATTATCACAAGGTAATGGTCCCTGAGAATTTAAATATCAGGGAATTTTGAGACCAACACTTAGCACATCTAGGCATAGATATGCAAAGTTGCCTAGAGCAGTCTATTGCTCCAAGGTATAGATAGTGAGTAGGGAGGAGAGGATTCCCTCTGGGGATGCTGACATTAAACACTAATATTTCTGCAATACTACAGAGATAAGTCCATCAGACCAGGGAGTCACTGATCAGACTTACAAGAACAGCAATAAAGAAAGAAACATGGGCAGGCGCAGTGGCTCATTCTTATAATCCCAACATTTTGGGAGGCCAAGGCGGGCAGATCACCTCAGGTCAGGAGTTCAAGACCAGTTTGGCCAACATGACGAAATCCCATCTCTACTAAAATGCAAAAATTAGCTGGACATCCTGGCAGGTGCCTGTAATCCCATCTACTCAGGAAACTGAGGCAAGAGAATCCCTTGAACCCAGGAGGGAAGTGTTGCAGTAAGCCGAGATCATGCCACTGCACTCCAGCCTGGGAGACAAAGCAAGACTGTCTCAAAAAAAAGGAAAGAAAGAAAGAAGAAAGAAAGAAAGAAAGAAAGAAAGAAAGAAAGAAAGAAAGAAAGAGAAGCCTATAATATTAACAATAGCTCATATTTATTGAGAACTTAGTGCATGGAGCCTCAGTAATATTCAATCCTCATACTTATCCAATTTTGTAAGTATCAGCATTTTTCCTATTTTACACATGAGAAGATTGAGACTTGGAGCAAATAAATAACTTGCTCTGTTCACACAAAGTAATAAAGTATGAGTTCTAATCCAGACTGTCTGGCTGCAGGGTCCATTCAGATGTTGACACCGCACTGTGGGACCAGGAACAAAGACATCTGACTTCCAGCATTCAGTTCCTAATGCCTGCCCATTGTTACAAGGAGAGATAACGCTTCAGGCAATCTTATCCTGGTGCCATGGTATCACAGTATATATTTCACTCATTATTTTTTGTTTACTGTTTTGACAAATACTGTTGCATACCTATCATGGGCAAAGCTGTGCAAAGCATTAGGATGCAAGAATGATGAGTAAAAATGATACAAGTTTTTTCTGTCATGGAGCTTACAAATATAACATGGCAATGGTGACTCATGTTGTGAAGGATAGGTAAATGGGACTGTAAGAACCTAGACAGGGCAATTTGTCCAAGTCAGCGTGGCCAGCAAAGGATTCATTGAAGAAACACTATTTGAACCAGATCTGGAAGATGTGCAGCAGACAATTCCTTGAAGAGGAGATGGGTATGAGAGTACAATAGACAGGAGGAACATTATGTACCAAGTTCTGTGCCTCTGCAGGTACAGCAGATAAGAGAGGCTGAAACACCAGGTGGCTGGAGCTGTGGGGGTGCAGGGCTGAAGAGGAAGATAAAGCTGGAGAGGGGTACTCAGACCATGCAGAACCTCAAATGCATTTAGAAGATTTGAATTCGTTTATCCTAATAGCAGTGGGAAATCATTGCTGGTGGGTTCTGGGTGTATTAAATGTGAAGTGTTTTAAATGAAACATCATGGTTAAAATATGAAGAAAGAATTGGAAAATGAAAGCTTGGAGATCATTTAGAGGCATTTCTCACCAGGTGAGAGATGAGGGTGATTTGAACATGGTTATGTTAATGGTGATGGTTGGAAGTGTAGAGGTTGGTGAGAGGTTTTAAAAGCTAGAATCAACAGAACTTGGACAAGAATCAGCTAAAAGGGTAATAAGGGAGAAGACATCAAAGATGGCCTATAGGAGTCTATCTTATTTAGCCATGTGAATGCAGTGCCATTCACTGAATCTGAGAACACTAGGAGAGATGGCTTTGAGGGGAAAGCTCCTGAGTTGGTTTGGGGGAAATATTTATTTCGAGATGCCTTTGAGACATTCAAGTGGAAATGTCAAATAGGTAGATGTATGGGATGAAACCCGGGGCAGAGGCTGGGACTGGGGGATTCAAATTTGTGAGTCATCTGCTTCTATTCAGTGAGGTAAATTAAGTGTGTGGGTGAAATAGCCTGGGGAAAGATACAGAGCGAGAAGAAGAGGGCCCAGGAGGAAATCTGGAGATTCATCTATTCCAACCCCGCTCTCTTTGATTCCTGCTTTCCAAGCACCTTCAGGTTCCAGGGCGATCTGATTGCAGGGAGAGAAAGCACACATCCTACAGACATCAGGTGTCCTTGTTCCTGTGGCAACCCACTCACAAAGGAGTTTCACAAGTTATTTCTGATAATGATGTAGATTCTTATGTACAGGTTCACATGAGGAGAGAGTGTGTGGATCGTGTGAATGAGACAGTTACATTTGGTGTTTTAAATGAATAGATTGGCATTCTGCTGCTGTCTCACTTTCTTGCATTTCAGGTACAGTGAGTCAGTCTCTCAGAACTACACAGGACAGTCTTGGTATCTTTTCTTTCTCTTTCAGGGGGCCATATCCAGCCTGACTCTCCCTCCTACAGACACCACTTTTAGCCTCCATGCAATTTAGTTATTTTCATTTCCCAACTTTCAATATCCATGAAACTAAAAGCAAGGTCCTGCTATCAAGAGGTTCTAAAGAGACTGGGACCTTGAGGAGGATGGGAATGGTTGGAAAGAGGCATTATGTGGTGTTCTAGGGAATCAACGTGGTTTGAATTAATAATTGGCAGTAAAGACCCAATTTAAGGTAGAGATTCTGAATTTGTAGAAGACCTGAACTGTACTGTTACGTGACTTTCTTCCTCAAAACCAGGCAGTCAAGCCTTAATTTCTTATGCTCTCTAGATGCTCTTTTTGAGTGAAAAGCAGTTCATAGTTTAACTCCTAACAGTGATTAATGTTTACAGTAGGAAAGCATAATGGAAAAATGTATGATATTTTGGTTCATACTTTTATTATTAAAGGCATTTTGGTTGCTAGTAAATGAACATGTGTTCACATCTCCATAATTATGTTCATATTTGGCGCATTTTGCTTTTCAGACCTTTTGTTTTGCTGTCATGTAATCAAATTATGTCTTACAAATAAAGTATAAATGTAATAAGAGCAAATTTCGACAAGTTACTTAACCTTTTTGTGCCTCAATTTCCTCATCTTTCAAACAAGGACAATAATACCTAGAGAGGGGAGAAAACAATTTTCTCCCATTTTTTTCACTCTCCTCACTTTTCTGCCTCAAAATAGACACTTCTCCCTCTTAGAGATTTTAGATTAAACCTTTCAGTTCTATTTTTCCCCCTTCTCACTGGCTTGTCCCCACAGGATGATAGCAATTTATATATTCTTACATTCAAATAGTACCTGGCATTGTGCCTGGTACATGCTAGAAACAGGATTAAAGTACCAAATATATTAGGTTTTCTAGTTATTATCCTCAACTTGGTGCCTTAATTTTTTGTTTGTGTTTTGTTTTGTCTTTAACCATAACACACTGCCATTCTAGTCTCATTTATAGGTCTACAACATGTTCCATCAGGATGCTTCATTTTTAAATTTGAATTTAACATCATAGATTGTTCATAGATGATTCCTCACTTGACCTCCATTTCTTCCTTTTTTCTTTCTTTCTTTCTCTTTCTCTCTTTTCTTTTCCTTTCTTCCTTTCTGTCTCTTTCTTTCTCTTTCTTTTCTTTTCCTTTCTTTCTGTCTCTTTCTTTCTTTTCTTTTTTCTTTCTCTCTCCCTCCCTCTTTCTTTTCCCCTTCCTTCCTTCCTTCCTTCCTTCGTTCCTTCCTTCCTTTCTTCTTCCTCCCTCCCTCCCTCCTCCCCCCCTTCCCCCCACCACCTCTTTGGCTCTTTCTTTCTCTCTCTCTCCTCTCTCTCTCTCTTTTGTGACAGGGGCTTACTCTGTCACCCAGGCTTCTCTGCCACCCAGGCTACAGTGCAGTGGTGCATTAATGGTTCACTGCAGCCTCTAACTCCTGAGTAGCTTGGACCACAGGTGAGTACAACCATGCACATATATACAAAATTTTTGTATTTTTTATAGAGACAGGGTTTCACTATGTTGCCCAGGATAGTTTCGAACTCCTGGGCTCAAGCAGTCTGCCTGCCTCAGCCTCAAAAAGTGCTGGGATTACAGGAGTTCCGTTTATTTCTTAGTTGATATTCAGCCACGCTTAGAGAATACCTCTTGTATCTTTAGTAGCCTGGAAACACTGACACAGATTTTTAAAGTTCTGCTCATTCTGCTGAAAACCACCGTATCTTTAGATCATCCAGGGAAACAGATGACTGTCTTCTGTGTCAATACTTCTGATGCTCTGACTGTCCTACCTGATCTCCTCCCCACTTGAAATCAAATCCCCATTATTCTGCACACAGATTCTCTTGCTGATTTCCTGAGGATATCTCAACCAGCTCATTGGCTTAATTAATCACCACCAAACATTGGTCCCTGATATGGTTAGCTTTGTGTCCCCACCCAAATCTCATCTTGAATTATAATCCCCATAATCCCCAGGTGTCAAAAGAGAGACCAGGTGGAGGTAATTGGATCATGGGGGCAGCCCCCCACCCCATGCTGTTCTCATGATAGTGAGTGAGTTCTCACAAGATCTGATGGTCTTATAAGGCTGGGCACTTCTCCTTCCTGCCCCTTGTGAAGAAGGTGCCTTGCTTCTCCCTCACCTTTGAACATGATTGTAAGTTTCCTGAGGCCTCCTCAGCCATGCTGAACTGTGAGTCAATGAAACCTCTTTCCTTTGTAAATTACCCAGTCTCAGGCAGTTTTTTTATAGCAGTATGAAAACAGACTAATATAATCACCATGGATGTGTAGCTTGTGGAGCCATATGTTAACAGAATGATCGAAATCTCTTACATTTATACAGTGCTTCCAACTTCACAAAATAGTTTATCACCCATTATCTCATTTAATATCCAAATAAGCTCTGTGAGCAATTAACTCAGTTTCAAAATAAGCAAAGTAGTAATTTAAGAGGGTAAGCAACTTCTTCAAGATCCTCCACTTTGTAGGACCTTGGGTGGCAACTCAGAAGTCCTGGTCCTATATAACAGCAGTCCCTAACTTTTTTGGCACAAGGGACTGGTGTTGTGGAAGACAAATTTTCCACAGACCAGTCGGGGCTGAGGGGGGATGGTTTTGGGCTAAAATTGTTCCACGTCAGATCCCCAAGCATTAGATTCTCATAAGGAGCAAGCAACCTAGATCCCTTGCACGTGCAGTTCACAATGGGGTTCACACTCCTATGAAAATCAAATGCCTCCACTGATCTGACAGTAGGCGGAGCTCAGGTGGTAATGCTTGCTAGCCTGCTGTGCAGCCCTGTTCCTAACAGGCCAAGGTACCAATCCGTGGCCTGGGGGTTGAGGACCTCTGTTTTATAGAACACTTATTTCCATTTAAGCCACATTTTCTTTGAAATTATTAAACAGACACATTTTCAAATCTTAGCTTTACTATTCTATTTACTTTTTCTGCCCTACAGTCTCTTCAATGCTCAGACAGGATTAATAGTATTGACCTCTCAGGATTTCTATCAATCAGCCTGGCCCCCAGCAAGCATTCAATTATGTTAAAAGAAAGAACAAGAGACCAGAAGTAGAGGATTAAGCTTCAGAGAGAGAAATGAATTGACCATGAGATACTATCTTATGTTTTATTCTAGGTAATTTTTCATCCCAACCCTAGATCTAAGAAGATTTCTAGGGCATTTGGCTGCCTTAAGAGGAGTTTGTAGATCGCCACTAAAACAAAAGTACCTGAAGACCACCACCTCTACATGTGTAAACTCATAGATTAGAATAGGTCTGGTATCTCTAAGATTACAGGCCCATGGGATTAGTGGGGATTCTCAGTCATTTTCAACCCACTCTCTTGTAGTACATGAAGGAAGTGATCTTAGAAAGATCTGAAAAAAAATTGGTGGATTTGGAAGGTTAAACACTTGACTCTGAGATTTTGGCACCAGTAAGATTCTTAGGCCCCAATCATGGCAGAAGGGCTGCCAACCTTCAAGAACTCATAATAGGATAAACCTGAAGGGCTCCACTTCCATTTTAGTGAGCCACATAAGATACTAGATTCTCAACAGGGGCCAGGAAAAGAGAGCAGGTTCCCACCATATAATTGAGTTTTAATCTCTAAACATTGCAGTGTGACAGTAACTGCTACAGTTAGCTTTATTTAAATTAATTAATGTAAAACACTGTGATGTTCCTTACACACCTTCTTTGGAGTACTAAGATTCACATCCATTAAAATGGCATTAGAGTGAGAGGGGAGAAAGGGAAGAGAGATTAATGCTAGTGTGATAAACCATAAGAAAAGGGGAGAAATCTGCATATGAGAGAAGGAAACAATGCCAAAATATGGCTGTAGAGTAAGAGGAACAATTAAATGCCAATGGGAAAAATTTATAAATTTCCATTAATCTTGTGGCTATGGACTGAATATTTGTGTCTCCCCCAGATTCATTTGAAGTCCTAACCCCAAGGTTAAGAGTATTAGGAGATAGGAATTTTGGAAAGCAATTAGGTCATGAGGGCTCTGCCCTCATGAATATGATTAGTGCCCTTATAAAAGAGGCCCAAGTGGGCTGCCTTGCCCCTTCCATCATGTGAGGACCTGGGATCTATGAACCTGGAATAAGGCCTTCACAAAACACTGAATCTACCAGAGCCTTAGTCTTGGACTTCCCCGCCTCCAGAACTGAGAGGAATAAATTTTTGTTGTTGATAAGCCACTCAGTCTATAATGTGTTATAGCAGCCCAAACAAACTAAGACACTTGTTAACTCTCCTGAGGAGTGGCATTATAACTTTCTGCATAATAGCCACCTACTGGACAACTATTGACAAAGTACCTTTGTTCTTAGAAGCTTGACTTAAGTGGTGCCATCCATCCACAGCAGAATGCCAGAGGGAAAATGATATTTACCTCATTCCTGTGTTCCTTAGTGATAGGAACCTTGTTACTTATTTACCGTTACACCCCCAGCATCTTGCAAATAGAAAGTACTCAATAAACCTTCCCTGAACATATGTTGGACTGAATAATTGAATGAATTCTGCTTTATAAAACCTTTGGAACATCTCCTATAGATATTTCACTATTCACTAAACAGAGGTCCAGTTACTTCCACCAAGGTTTGTCTAAGAGAAATAAATGGGCCTAACCTCCCAATATCAATTTATATCTGTAATAATCAGATGTTTCTGAAGCTGCATCTTACTCATTCTAAGTGATCATTGTTTACAAATCAAAACTCAGAAAATACAGATGAACTTTTATTTGCTTTAAAACAGTCAGCAGGACGTAGAACACATAATCACTCTCCATGTGTTTCTTGATGATCACATGTGAAATAACAAGGATCCTCCTTGTAAGCAATAGTTCAATTGTGTGCATCTGGTGGTAGAGAGAAAGAATGCATTGCCCTCTGGCTTATGGTTCCATTTTAGTAACTAAAAAAATATATAAAAATAGGAAGACTGTGTATAAATAAGTAACTGTAGCATATTTCTCTCCACTGTTGGTACTCATCACTTTCTAATAGAGTTAATGATTTAACATATGCTGTTAAGTTGGACTTCATCATAGAAGCCAAGGTTTTCTTAAAAAAATCAATATTTAAATATATTTTGTACTTTAAACTGCTTCCTAGAAATAAATGCAGAAAAAGGATGCAATAATTCAGTCCAGTAAGCACTAACTATGCAACCACTGTGTGCCTGCACTGTTTGGGGAATTTGTCTTTAACCATAAAAGGCAAAATTTTGTTTTTTTTTTTTACCCCATTCAATCTATTTGAATATTTTCAGGCTGTTGGAAGTTTTAAATATCTTGATGCTCAATGTGAAGTGGAGAAAAACATCAAGCAATATGTGTAGCTTAACTGGGGGCAAAACGCAGTTCTTATTTCTTCTCTGCCTGGGAATGGGAAAATAGACATAGATCATCTTATTATTTTTAAAAAAGGTAAAGATTATTTTGTGGTCAGCATATTTATATGGAAGCAAAATTTTGGGTGTTTTACAAGGCAAGAATGTGTATTAGGCAAAATAGCATCATGCTAACAAAAAGTGTTCAATATGTGGCTTTTGTGGTGCTGATTTTTAGATACACAGTACAACTGACAAAAGTAATCTCTTTTGTGTTATCACCAAGAAAAGTAGGTCAGTCTATTCTAATTGGAATGTCTGGAAAATCTTAAAAACTCAAAACAAGTGTAATCAAGTTGTTTTTTTTGCCAATTAATAGACAAGTTGAGGGAATATATTAAAATAAATGTAGAGCAGTTGAAAATACTTCAAAACGATGTGATCTCTCTCTTCTCCCTCTTCCTCCTCTTCCTCTTCTTCCTCTTCTTCTTCTTCTTCTTCTTCTTCTTCTTCTTCTTCTTCTTCTTTTCTTCCTTTCTCTTCCTTTCTCTCTCTCTCTCTCTCTCTCTCTCTCTCTGTCTGTCTGTCTGTCTCTCCTGGTCACTGGGCTTTCAATTTCTAACTCCTACATCGGTGATGGATAAGAGAGTGACTTTCGTAGTTTCTCATGCATCAGAAGCAACAGCTGTTTTAACTGGCAGATCAACGTGACCATTCCTGACAGGAAGTGCACTAGGACAATGAATGTAATCAAAGCTGCAGAATTTAGGGAGGCAGCATACCACTGACCAACTTGGAATGTGGCCAGATTATTGCAGCTAATACTTCTTTCCAGAGGAAGGAACTCACTGCACAAAGTCATAACTTCATCTGGACTGAAGGCCTTTTCTCTCTGGCAGTTCTATCCTTCTCCTCTTAATGATATGCCATAGTTTAGAATTATTTTTTAAAGAAGTACCCAGCATGATATATGAATGCCAACTTCTTTAAATGTATGTTTTGCCATTTTTACAGTTTATCAAACCAGATTTACACAAAATACCTAGGGAAAAATAAATAACAGAACAGATAAGGTAGTTGGGTAATGGTATGGTGAAAGGATTACATAAACTGTTTTCATTTTACAAATTAAAATTCTAAAACAGATCACTTGAGAACTGGACGACTTACAATTCCACTCGAGTGATGTGCATTTATGGAGCAGGTGTTATTGAAAGGACTGGAGCACGGAAGGAATGAAGCTGTCTTTCAACATTTTAATCTCAAGGGAAATCTTACAGAACCAACAGCATAGATGGATACTGAGTGAACAGATGACAAGTGGGGTTGCTCCATTCTCTGGAAAATATGATGATAAGAAACAGATTTCAGCTGTTCCTTAAATTTTTCCTCTACTGGAAGACAAAGCTGCCAAGAAATGAGGATACACAGATTATGACACAAAAATAACCCCTCCACCTGTATCACATCCTGACAAGTCACAGCATTTCTTTGATTCAAGTGTAGGAGACCTACTCATGAAGAGAAATTATCTTCTCATATGAAATATTGTATTCCACAAAAGAATAAAGCAAAACAAATGAGTATTTCTGTGACATTCTTTAGCAATCAGTTTAAAATACCTCAACATCTGTAATCAGGGGTTCACATAAATACTAGCATAGAAGGTGGAATCCCACTTTCAAACAACACCACCATCACAACACAGACACCAACGACCAAAGCTAGGAGAAATTAAAGGCAAAGTTCTAATTACTCGAATTAAATACACATTATTTACTCTAATTTAAATACACATTATTTTGTAGCTCTTGTGATACAAAATGGAACTTATGCCTGCTCCTAACATTTGTGGAGGCCAAGGCAACAATATAAAAGCAGGCCTATATATTACCACATATCTTTTAAATTAAGTAAACAGATCTTTCCATTTACTGTAACAAATACACTTTCACAGCAAATCAAACAAAATCAGAAAATATGTGTAAAGCTGTGTGTTTTACATGACTTAAATTTGGCAAAATACCAAAGCTGAATGAATTTAATGACTATTGCTTGTATTGGGTGTTTAGTTGATGGGCAAATGATGTCTTGATTAATCATACAATTAACAACCATAATAAATATATTATTATATGCTATGGGCTAATGATGTCTTGATAATACAATTAACAACCATAATAAATATATTATTATATGTTTTCTATAAAATTTATTTTCTTCATTTCAGCAAACTCATTAAATAGGTTTTTGAAATCAAGACTTTTACATATGTAATTTGTTTTCTTATAACATTAATGATCTAAAGAACTAAATATGTAATTATATTCAAAGTATACAGAATTTGAATATATTTTCATCAATAATAAATGTATGTAAAATGGAAACATTTTAATTATTTTGTTATCAAACAAAATTATGTCTTCTAAAATATTCATTAAAAGGTAGAATTCAAATTATAATTATTAAACATAAGTACTTTAAAAAATTACTTAAATCTTATTAAATAATTTTATTAAAATAAATCAATTTATAGCTCTACTATTCAAGGTTCATGTGGTTGCCAATGTAAAGAATCAGTATCACACATTTTATTGCTAGACCTACAAATACAAAGTTAAAAGAATGTCCTTCAGCTGCCATGTGTAACAGTTGAGAATAGCATACTAAATTTGTGAGTACAGACAGAATCACGAATGGGGAACATATAAAGAAGAAAGGCACATTGGGACCTAAGCAGTACAATGTGGTTGAAGGTGCTGAAAAAATAGTTACTGTGGAAGGAAAACCTACCCCAGCTGTTGGGTGACTTCATGAGGGAACTCTCTCGCAGTCCAGCATACAGAGTCCAAAGATGCATGATGAAGTTGGGCTGATTCCAGCAGGTATGGCTATCCAAGAA
Organism: Pan troglodytes; assembly: GCF_028858775.2. Taxonomy (NCBI): domain Eukaryota; kingdom Metazoa; phylum Chordata; class Mammalia; order Primates; family Hominidae; genus Pan; species Pan troglodytes. Next base: position 89,484,218 of record NC_072408.2, read on the forward strand.
GATTCAATCTGCTGGGTGGGAATACAGCCAAAGGAGCCCATAGGCATCAGGCTGTACTAGAAGTAAAGAGATGGATCGAACTGTGGTTTGAAGTGATATGCAGCAGAACCTCCTCGAGTAGTGGAAGGGTCCAGGTAACAGAGCTCTACCTCCATAGACAAGCCTGTCAAAGCTAGGCAGGATGTCAGGGCCCCAGCCAAGTGGGCTTGGGTGTAGGGAAAAGCTCTATATCCAGATGGCTTTGAAATAATTAGAGAAAACCAAAGCAGATGTCTGGATGTATACATAGATTCGCTCCATACAACTAGGGTGAGAGGAAAGCAATGATTCAACAGGCAAATGATGGGGGGTGAAACAGGAAGCATATGGACCCCTGGTCCCCTCCACTTGCTGATGGTGCAGATTTTAGGCTCTGGTGAAAATTGTTTCTGGTTTTGGTTGAGGTTGACTCTATATAGAAAGGGCATTAATTATTATAGGTGAGTGAAGCTCAGGAAGACATTGGCTGAACAATATTAAAACAGTTCCATGAGAGGGCAAATATTTTTTAAGTGTACATATGGGATTGGTAGGGAAATTATTTATTATTGGTTTAATCCATGGGTCCAACATATTGGTGAAAGCTAATTTAACTTTCACTATGATGACATTTTGACCCAATATATGTGGGTAAATTTGGCATTAAAACATTATACAAGTTTTCATTGTTAATATCAGGTGAAAGTATATATAAAATCAATTTTGGAAAATATTTATCATACATATTAAGACTCTTGAAACTGCTATTTTCTATAAGTCAAAATGGGGCCCTGTGACTCTGCAATTACCTTAATATGGATAGTTTTTGTGACAATGCTGAATGACTGAAATTGTGTATCACTTTTTAGTATCCAGTATAAAATAGATCTCTATTATGAGACTAAGCTGATCCATGGATCAGCTGTGTCTGTGAAAATGCAAATTTTTGAACACAAGATTTTAGAGGAAAGATGAAGTATATTCTTTCAAGTCCAAAAAAGTATTCTAGATTAATTTCACATTCTGAAGATGACTTTCAATGCTTTCAGTAATGCTGACATCGTACAGGATTTCAAAGAAAGTTTTAGATTTGGAACATGGGTTTCAAGCGGCTGGCAAGCAACATGCAGCATTTGCTTGTTCTTACTGGCTTTTAAAATTCCAGATCAACAACTTTGTCTTTATATGACACAAGAGACTCATAATCAAGGAGCCACGTAGTCATTTAGACTTGGGGGTCTGCACTTTATAAAGTAATAAGTGAATCGTAGGAAATCGAAATAATTTGTATTGATGTTTTTCCTAAAAAAGATCCTATTTTAAATAATATTTTAGCTCCCCTGACTGATGTAAACTAGGAAATGACCTCTCCTAGGAAATCACTTAGGTGGAAGAATTCATTTTGCTGATATTCAGGAAAACACTTTGATTTTAACTGTAGTTTAATATTATTTCCTGCTTACCTCCTTTAGATAAGAGCCAACATATCAGTCTCCCTTTAAAAACATGTTCCTATTTCATTTAAATTATTCTCCCACTAGTCAGCTTCTTGAACTAAGGGTTGGCATTACAGACATAAGCTGTAGTGTGTATTTAAAAAATATATTTAGTAGCATTAACTAAAAATACACAAAAATATTAATACTTAAGTCCAATGATATCTAAAAAGACTGATAATGATATGACATGAGTGTGTGCTCTGCCAGTACTTATTCATAGTCACCTAAAGTGATTTCCTAGCATCACTTTTTTATTGCAGTAACAAAAATAACACGTAATGAAATCTACCTTCTTAACAAAGTTTAAAGCATACTGTACAGAATTGTTAACTAATATACACATTGTTACACAGCAGATCTCTAGGAGTTTTTCCTGCCTGTGTGACTGAAATTCTATACTCATTGACAGCATCTCCTCATTTCCCCTCCTTCCAGAACCCTGGCAACACTTCCAGTTGCCACTTTTAATGAACGATCCTTTATTTAATAGTCTGCATTTCTAGAATTCTTCATAAGTACCTATTCCTATTGTTATGAATTTTTGTTTTGAGTTGTTTTTACTAAATAATTGTTTCCAGAATCTTCAAAAGCTTTCCAGGGATGACTAGCCATTTTTTTTACTTCTTTGTTATCTGGTGTTTCTGCTATAAAACATAATTCTTAATTAGAAATTTTAATAAGATGAAGTGACAGAAAATGTAATTGGTACATCTTTGTGTATACATTGCATTCTTTAATCTCTGCATCTGACCTCAAGGTAAAAGGCTAATTTTATTCTGTCTACAAAATAGTTTGATAAGGTATTCCTTGATGTCTATCTGTGCATAATGGCGTCATCCCCCAGTTGGCTCTGAATACTAGTTTGTGAGATAAGACTTCTAATAGTAGTAGTCCATTCCCTACCTGAATCTTAGCTTCTTAGTATTCTCTACAGGAATTTGCTATTACTAGTATGTCTATCTTTTCTATTCCAAATTCTTTATATCCTGCCCAAACGCTAGACTTTGCCTTCATTTTTGTTTATGCAAAATCTAAACATGATTGTGTTTTTATGGTACACAGGTCTATCTATTTCCATTCCATTTTCTCACAAAAAGCTCACCAGAGCAAAGACCATTGACATTCTCCCAAAAGCTGTTCCCTCACCATATTACAAAGGGCTTAAAGAAGGAGAAAGCTTCCATATCAAATCTTAAATTATCCTATCCTAAAAATGGTTCTCAATACTGTTAATAAGATGGACACCGTAATATAAAGACCTAAAAGGCTTTTGGAACAGGCAGACATAATATAGAATCCTGGGTCATCGTTTGGTCATTGCACAGTCAAGTTACATAATATTCTTGACTTTCGATTTTGTCATTTTTGAAAAAACAATAATAATATCAATCTGAGCAATACTATCAATTCTCTATTGCGAAAATTAAGTTATATGCATATTTAAATACCTGACATGGTGCCTGTGCAGATTAAGTGCTGAACACATATAAAGATCTTTCCTTTTGTATTCTTACTTCGGAACCCTGACTTGTTTTAGCAGTGGCTAAGAGAGACTGTTAAGGAGATGAAGAGATTAGAAAAGACATTGTGTTCAAACAAGGTCTACATGTGGGCAGCCTGAGTGCTTAGCTTTAAGTAGAATTATTTGGGCAGATATTGACACGTGTACCCAGAGCTAGGTTAAAGGATGGGTCAGCTGATCTATTAGAGATACCAAGTCACCACTGGAATTAATTAGAGATATGGTGCTTATGTGAATCCTTTTGAGTGGCAAAGTGTAAAAATGATCGATCCCTTGAATTGCAACTCAAAACTACTCTGGGCCAGAATCAACCTATCTCCACTAGCTATTCTGAAGTATGCCCCTGTAAGTACATGGCCCTGTAAGTACTGGCCCTGCCACCAACCCTGAGACTAAAGTCTGTAGTTGCTGTCAGCTGAAATGTTAAAACTGACTAGAACACATGGTATATGATATTTGTTGAGAATCAGTGATTTATATCTGAAATTTAAGCACTGATATGTTTCCAAAGATACTGTCTGGTTCTGAAACATCATAAAAGTAAAACTGAAGATAGAACAGAAACCACAGAAAAATGAAAAATGTTTTGTAGGTATTAATATGCAAGAGATAGAGAAAGAGAGAGAAGAAAAAAAATTAAGTACTAGAAACTTGTAACTATATCCATTAAAATCACTTATCACTTGTGAATGCTGGTGACTAGTGCTGTCCACGTGACAGTACAGATATGAGTGATAATTTCAGATAAATTAAAATGTTATATTGCTTTTAGTGCATATCATAAATTTCTCATTTTGAATATAAAAAGAAATACATGTGGAACAAACACTTTAAGAATATTGATGAGAAGGGATGACACTCACATATTTTAATCCTACCCAGCCTGTTTTGCTAGTCGATATTTTAGGGCATAGATATTTATTCTACTTTTTGTACAAAGAAACTCAGAGAACAGACATAATCACATTCATACATCTAAATGCCTACATACACATAATCACATACCTCCATGTAAATATACTCAAGATATAAATAAATAAGAAAACAAGAGCCAAATTATAGGGACTTATAATAGCAAATGGAAATAAAATTTTAAGTGTTATAATTAAACAGGGTTTGGAAACGATTTTCAAAAAGAACAAAATTGTAGAAATTATACTACCCAACTTCAACACTTATAAAGGTGCAGTAATCAAGACAGTTTGATATTGGCATAAAAATAGACAAAATAATCAATAGACAGTATATATGCACAGAAATGGACCTACACACACACACACACACACACACACACACACACACACATATATACCGACATATGATATATATGTATATATATCAATTGACAAAGATGCAAAGGCAATTCAGTGGAGAAAATAGACTTTTTCAACAAATTGTGCTGGAGCAAATGAATATCCAAGGACAAAAATTGACGAGCCTTTGAGCCTAGCAGTGGCAAGTGATTAATGCAAGGAGCGGGTTATAGAGGATGAGCGCTTCTGACACAGGTTCCCATTTGTGCTCTGTTTGGGACTGATGAATTCAATGTCTTCATCATTTGTCCACTTCAATCCAAGGACTGACTCTGTGGAACTGAATGCCAAGAAATAAATGTCTTTGCTTCAAATCAATCATTGCAGACAATCTATTTTATTAGTTTGTATATCTCAGGACAGATCTTTACAACACATATGAAGGTGACTTCGTGGTTTTGTGCATTAAGTTTTAAATGCTTTTGTAGAGCAAAATATGGAAAACTGAAAAAATAGGTTAGAAAGGACCAAAAAAGATGAAAGGAAGGACATTTGGAAAGAGAAACACAGCGCAGTGGAAGTCTATATGTAAGGCTACAAATATGCAATTCACTTGTAATTACTAAATAAAGTAATAATATTACAAATTATAATTTTTAATGAGGAACTTCATTAAATCTATTGCAAAAGTTTTAAATACATTGATTTTGTCACCTATTATTAGATTAATAGGTCGAATTGCAAACAGACTTTCTAGTCATTTCAGAGTAATAATAAGTGGATTAAACATGTAAGGTGTGAATTTATAGTGGGGTTTTTAACATGATAATATTTACTTCTGCAAATCTTTTATTTGGTTTTCCAAATTGTAATTTACATTAATACTTTCATTCTTGTGTTGGAGTGTGGGTTAGGTTATTTATCCTTTTTTTTTTTTTTTTTTTTTTGAGATGGAGTCTCCCAGGCTGGAGTTCAGTGGGGTGATCTCGGCTCACTGCAACCTCTGCCTCACAGGTTCAAGTGATTCTCCTGCCTCAGCCTCCCGAGTAGCTGGGATTACAGGCATGTGCCACCACGCCAGGCTAATTTTTGTATTTTTAGTAGAAATGAGGTTTCGCCATGTTGGTTAGGCTGATCTCAAACTCCTGACCTCCTGATCCGCCCACCCTAGCCTCCCAAAGTGCTGGGATTACAGGTGTGAGCCACTGCGCCCGGCCTATCCTATTTTTTTTATAATGGATACAGAGTATTGTATTAGAAAAAATGTATATGCATGAGTTGAATATATTTGTTATTAAAAATGTGTGTGTGTGTATATCTTATGGGGGAGAGTTTCTGTTATACGTAAGCATATAGTCTTTGCAGGTTTCTACACCAGATTGGGGAAAAATCAGGCAAAAGTGGTAGACCAAAAAGGCTTCCACAGTATTCTATCCAAAATGATCTGAGGGAGCGTAGAGGAGAAAGATTAATTTAACCAAAGCATCGTGGGTGTACCCAGGAATTCCCACTCCTGAGGTAGATCCTAAGTGGGATGAGGTCTTTTGAATGGAAAAATAAGGAATAAGACTACTGAGTAGTGGTTGAAGCATAGACTTTTGGAATAAAAGACATAAGTTAAAATATTAGCACCACAGATTGTTCAGACCATGAGCAATTTACTAAACTTCTCTGTGTCTCCTTTTCCTTATCTGCAAAATACAGATAGTAATGGTACCTACCTCCCTGTGCTGTTATGAGGATTAAATGAGATAGTAAATATAAGGGGCTTAGTATGATGCCTAATACCTAGAAAAATGCTCAATAGCTGGTAGCCGTTTTATAAATAAAAGCAGGTCACCCATGGGGAGCACAGAAGTTCATATCAAATGATTCAGGGCTAAAGCTTTGACCTGTGGGAGGATGTTGACAACGAACTGGCTTTTACATGAAATCCACCGTAAAACACAAGTGGTGTTGGTCAGCCGACAGCTTACGCTATTCTGTCTAATAAATTAGCCACTAGCCACATGTCACTAAATTTAAATTAATTGAAATTAAACAAAATTAAAAATGCAGTTCCTCAGTCACAGTAGCCACATTTCAATTGCTCAATGGCCACATGTAACTAATGAACAGTGCAACAGAAAATCACCTCTGCAGCAAGTTCTGCTGGACAACAATGGCTTAAAAGTTTCATATGGGTTAAACATCAAGGCAACATTCATGAATAGCTGGTGAATTTAACTAATGTCCACATCAAAATTAATTTTCCTTAAAGAATCTGAGGCTTATCAAAATTTGTTTCCTGATGGTGCAATTTTTCAAGCTGTTAGAGCATTCTTGATCACTGTTTGTATCAGTGCATGTGAATGCATTCAGAGAGATTCTATAAAGGAGGCTGTCCTTGCTTTTCTTGATTGAGTTTTTGAATTCTATCATTAGCCTCAACATCTCTGCAATTATTCATATCTGGTTATTAACATGTTATTTCTATACTCCTCCTCCTCCTTGTCTCCTCCCTCACCCCCACATTCTCAGACTTGGAAGCTGGGGAGACTGTGAGATTCTTAAAGTGATCATTATTTTGCTAGCAGCTGGTTCTTAACAGTCCCTGTTTTGAGACACAGGTGAGAAGATCTGTTTCCGTGGCTGCCTTGTTCTACTTCTATTCCTAATGGATCACAAGTCTTGGGATAAAGTGATGTTATACATGGTAGTGTCTGCAGGGCAGCACTTTATGGTATGCTGGGAAGAATCTAAATGTAACATGTGTAGCCAGTGCATTTACAGTCATTAGTTAACCAAGCCGCCCATGTGCCTGTCTCAGCTCCCTGACCCACATTTCATCCATGCTCTGCTGTTTTTCTCCTGCAGGGTTATTTCCTGAGTAAATCCCAGAGCTTATGAGTCCCCCAGCAGAGAGCTCTGTTCTGACCTCCCTAAACAGGCAGTTTCACCTGCTGGGCTAGTGTTTTTCTGCTTCTTAGTCAATCTGTTAAAATTTTAGCAGGAGATACTTGGATACCTTTTCAGAAAACATATGGAAGATCGTAATTATTTTGGCCCAGTACAATTTTAGAATTGAGAGAGCAAGGAAGAGGCGCAAATCTCCTGCTCATAAATAACCAAATCTGTGGGCACTTTAAAAAGCATTCTGTGCAGCAAGAGAATTTACGTGCCACATTTCACCCTTGGCACACTTTCCAAATGAATTGTTCAAAGAGAAGTTATATTAGGACAAATAGAAATGACGACCAGGACCAGATGTGGATTTTTAGTTAATATTTATGCAACACCCAAAGGGAAGATAGTATTGCACAATAAACTAAAAATGTCTTAGGCAAATAAGGAAATCTTTACCCTGAGGAACTGGCACTGCAAAGGTATGAATTATACAACAAAGGACTGAGAATGCAGAACAAATGCAGGGTAGGTCGGGGCTACTATAAAAAGGAATTCATTGAGGAAGTGGTGAGGTAGCAGATGTGTGGAGCCTACTTCAGGAAAACAAGGGCTTAGTGCTTTTTTGGCCAGTATTGTGTCTAAGGTAGAAAATTCAAGCCAGCCATCCTAATTTCCTTCACCTGTGGAGAGCAACTGTAGCTTTAAATAGAACATACACATATTCAGAACTGATGCTGCAACCTTACATCAAATAAGTACACCTTGATAAACTAAAACCCTATGTCCTCAGATTTTAAATGATCTCCAACAATAGTGATGACATCTTTAATCTGATTTTCCTCCTAAAGTTGTTCCAGGAAGGTAGAAAATTCAGGAATTGGCTGCTTCTCAGCCCTTGGAGAGCAATCTAAAAGAGACCATGGCTTAATACTCTGGAAGGATATTGAAACCTACATTAAATTATAATAGAAAAATTTGTTAAAAGCAACTGGATTTCTCGAACACAGCTAGGTTTTCAGCCTTCCGTTTATCAGGGAAGGCAAGATGTGCCATTTTACAGCCCATCTCCCAGTCACCTAGGCTTCCAATTCAGAGGTATTGGGAGGTGGGGAAAGGAGAAAACGAGGAGATGGAGGAGTGTATAAAATTTATTTAAAACTATTGGAGCCATGGCTGGGCGCAGTGCCTCATGCCTATAATCCCAGCACTTTGGAAGGCCAAGGCAAGTGGATAACTTGAGGTCAGGAGTTCAAGACCAGCGTGGGCAACATGGTAAAACCCCCGTCTCTATTAAAAATACAAAAATTAGTCGGGCTTGATGGCACACACCTACAATCCCAGCTACTGGGGATGCTGAGGCAGGAGAATCGCTTGAGCCTGGGAGGCAGAGGTTGCAGTGAGCCAAGATCGGGCCACTGTACTCCAGCTTGGGCGACAGAGTGAGATTCTGTTTCAAAAAAAAAAAAAAAATTAAAAATTAAATTAAACTATTGGAGCCTTAAAAATGAACACAGCTGTGGAAAAGGCTTACAAGCTTTTAGCATGTGGAACCCAAAGCTCTCTAATATTTTTACATATGTGAGTCCTCTTAATAACTGAAGAGAGCTGTCCATGTGACTCCCCTTCACGGGTATTCCTGCAGACTTGATGTATTCTGAAAAACTGTGAACCTGCTCCCTTCCTCTCTCCTTGGTTACTTCACGATCTTTAACACTAACAACAAACAATAAATCAGCGATGAAAATTTTTGGATTTTCCAGCTGTTACGTAGTTTCTCCTAAGCACATTTATTTTGTTCATTTATTAACAATCTTTTTAAAGTTTCTTCTCCATGTCCAGATGTTATAGGCTCTGGGTTTTATGTGGAAAAGAAGACTGACAGGATGCCTGACCTCATGGAGCTTCCACTCAGTGGTGCTTCGAGATACTAATACATACTATGAAGAAACTAATACATGGTGGTTGGATAGAGATTGATGGGGGAGAGCCTACTTGATTTCTGAGGTTATGCCATTTGAGCTAAGACCTGAATGGTGAGAAGGAGCTAGAGAAGGTTTGAGGAGAAGAACCTCATGCAGGAGGAAGAGAAAGTGGTTAGTTCCTGAGAAGGATGTCTGTGTTGTACACATATGAACACAACATGAAGCGGGAGGGGTAGTCTGGGCTAAATGAAGGCTTGGCTGGCCATGGTAAGAATTAGTTTTATTAGCTGTACAACAGGAAGTTGTTGGACATTTAAAAATACAACAGGAAGTTGTGGAACATTTAAAAATTGGGAATGTATAGGTTTTCAAAGGAAACTTCTGCCTAAAGTTAAAATTGGGGAAGGGAGGCATTGCAGGGGTAGAAGTACGGGGACCACTTAGAGGGCTACTGCATTTGTCCATGCAGGAGATGAGGGCAGCTGGGCTGTGGACTCAAGTAGTAAAGATGTGATAGGATGTGTTTTGGAGGTAACTGTCCAGGTTTTTGTTAACAAGTAAAATGAAACGAGGAAGCTAGAAAGCATAGTAATAATGATATACTAGCTAATACTTCTGTAGCACTTTCCTGGTCCCTTTTAGATATTTTACATAGGTTAACTACTTTAATACTCATAATAACAGTACTCATAAGATAAGTACTATTATTATCACTGTTTCATAGATTAGAAAACAGAGTCACAAAGAGGTTGAGCGACTGGCCAAAGATCGCCCAAATAGTAATAGCAGAGTATGCACTCAAACTTAAACATCTGATCCCACAGTATGTGTTCTTCCTTCAGTGTTCTAGGACACCATATACATATTTTATATATACTATATATATCTCAGCATGTAAGTGCATTGGAGAGACACAGAGCATCAGGATGGACTAACTGATATGATTTTCGAAATTTTCAAGTGAGCAAAGGTTATGGAGGAAAAGGGTAAAAGATCAGTCCCTACATGTAAAGACATAATTCCTTTTATTTTTGTTTACATATATTTGTCCAGGGCACAAAAAATGTGCTACTGTGGATGGCATAACAGGTATAATATTAATAAATATTCATCATTTTATCTGTGTGTATCCAATACAGATTTCTCAGATTTCCTTGTGAAATCAGGGAAATATGTAGCTTTGTTCTACAGAAGCCCAGACCACGGTATTTTCTTTCCAGGCCACTGCTAGACACCCAGGGGGCTCAATTTCTTGCCACAGTTTCGGAGAGCTTGCTGGTTAGGTGCTGCTCTTGGTTGGAACCAGTCGGCCCGCATGGAAAACAGACCTGTCTTCCATACCTTGTGGTTACTATGCAGCAGGGGGCGCTGCAGTAGTGTACATCGCGGTGCACCGGAGCCACTGTCCTGGCCAGAAAGCCAACAAGCCGGGAGGAGGCGTGTCAGGCAGCCCTGGGTCCTCTTTGGTCTTGCAACTTTAGTACCCAGAGCTTGTTCTACACAGACCATTCTACACCATATTTCACCATGTTGGATGCTTTCCATCCAGTCCTGCCTCCGAGCGGAAAGGAAAGGGCATTAGCTTACCGCCTTACTAGGTTTAAGTATAATGCTGTACCGGCTTGCACTAGAGGTTTCTCTCCTGTGTTCTCAGGGTCAACCCGACAGTCCCTCTGAAACCACGAAGGGGTCCCCGGGCAGTTGCTGCGGGGTGTGTGTGTGTCTTTCTTTCCCTTTTTGGGGTCCTTTCTTTTTAACCTTACTGAAGGAGGAAACGTTTCTCTCCCCACACGTCTTTCCATTGACATTGTGGCCAACCGTAGGCTAAGAGCTGAAATCTCTCCTTCCTAAGTTGCCTCCAAGCTCTCCAATACTACCTCCTCCCGCCCCATTTAGTCTCACACACAGTGTGCGTGAGAGATCGCCAGTGAGTTTGTGACAACCGAAGCTGCAGCAGTCGCCAAACCTGTTCTTCCTCTCCCGGTCTCAGAAGTCTCTCCAGCTGACCGGACTTACGCCTGGCAGCTCTTGGCACACACAGCGCTGTGGCTGAGATTCAGCCGTGCCAGGCGCTGCCAGGCAGCAGCGGGGCGACCGACCACCTCCTCCTCGGCCTCCTTTCTCCCAGCTTCCCCTCCCAGGGCGCACTGAATCTACTCCTTTGGGCTGTCTTCCAGCCGTCGCCCTTGGGTCCCGGGGGCTTTCCAGAGTGAAATCGAAGGTGAAAGAAACAAGAGGACAGGAGGCTGGTAGGAGGAGCCTCCAGGCCGGGGAGGGTGGGAGGAGCCTCCAGCCCGAGGGGCAGGGTAGGAGGAGCCTTCCGGGAGGATCTGGGTGGAGAAAGGGGCTGGGCCAAGCCGGGATGGAGGGTTGGTCACGCAGGCGCGGGGGGCCGCGTCGAGAACCCCGCGCGGGAGCTTCTGGAGTCTCCAGCCACCGCTTCTCACTTCATTGGAGAAGGGAGCTGGGGCTGGGGCTGGGGCCGGGAGGGAGCTAATAAACATTGAATGTGCAGCAGCCGCCTTGGCGGCCGGAGTCCGCCCGAGCGACACCGGAGCAGTGCGCCCGGGAGGCGGCGAGGGGAGGCGGTTCGCCTTGTCCCTCCCACCCGCGCCTCTTTCTCTCTCTTCCTCCAGCTGGTCCCAGAGCCCGGCTTAGTCCGGTCCCTCTGCCCCCATCCCGCACCCTTCAACCTCCTCCGAGTCCCACTCCTCACCTAGGACGCCCCAAACTGCCATGGGTTAGGGTGGGGATCGCGACCCGCGCGAAAGACCAGCCCTGCGCTTCCGCCGGGGGACGCGGAGCCCAAACGCCGCTCACCGCTTGCGGGCGCCGGGCATGGGGAGTGTGGTGTGAGCCCGCACCCGGGGAGGACGCAGGAGCTGCGGAGCCGGGCGCGAGGAGGAGGAGAGGAGTCGTGGATTGGAAGGACCCGAGGGAGGGAGGGTGGGGAAGCGAGGGAAAAGTGAAGCTGGGAGGAGAAGGCGGCGGAAGGTGGAGATTGATGCTTCTGTTTTTTGTTGCCGCTGCTGCCCTCGCGCTGGGAGCCGAGCCGGAGGGAAGGCGGTGGAGAGATGATTGCAGAGTTGGTGAGCAGCGCTCTGGGGCTCGCCTTGTATCTCAACACCCTGAGTGCGGATTTCTGCTATGATGACAGGTAAGGGGCCGAGAGGAGGGGGCGACGGGCTGCAGGGGGCACACTCCGCGGTGGCTCTGAAGCTTCCCTCTTTAAGGCTCAAAGTGCGTCTTGGACGAACTGGTTCAGCACCTGATGGTTTAGGCGACACGTAAACATTAACACCTAAATCAAACACCGGGGACGTGAGGCGCGCTGGGCGGGCCGAGGGAGTTTCCGCTCCTAGTTTGCAGCAGGTTCTCTCCCTTGCTTCTCGGCTGTTGGCAGACGCTTGAGTTTCTTAGCGGAAATCCCGGCAATTTGGGAAACTGTTTAATGAACGTATTAAATTAAAGTCTTAGGTATTCCTTGATGCAACAAAGCACATTAAGTGATTTTACGTCTGGTTGGGAGGAAGCCTCTCCTCGATCCCTGATAGATCCTCCCTGTCCCGTTTCCTTTTATTGATGGGACATTTTTATTTCCCGAAGTTAAAACACACGTTTGATAGTTGCCAAAATTGTGAAAAGGGAGATCGTTCTCTGCTTTAACTTTCCCTTTTAACGTGTATAGACTTTTACTTTGAGCCAAAATAATGCTGCTGATGGTCTCTCCCGCCGCCCTAGCCTCCTTCACCAATCCATTGGGCAGCACTTTATAAAAGCCTCGGCTTTCTCATTTCTGTTTGGGAGTTGTACATTAGACGTTAGTGGTTCTTTTGTACTAATTGGAGAAGAAGACGCCCCTAGAGACTGAAGTTGTCTTCTGCACTTAGGTTAGTTTGGGTGGCTAATGAGACCTGAACTGTGTTGTCAAAGAAACTGCATCGATTTCTGGAAAATGTCACCGTTGTGTTGGTGTCTCTACCTATCTTTTAAACGTTATTAGTGTTCAGAAAGTCATGAAAAGCCCCTATATCCATTAGGGAAAATTCCAATTTGTGTCCTTCCGGTGTCTTAATCTGATTACAATTGAAACAGATGCATAATTAAAATATATTAGGGATAACAGCACGCCTGGCTAAACTTATTAACCGTCCTGGGGTGTTTCATGCTCCATTGAAATTAAACCATCCAAAAAGTGAGCACAGATTTACTTTGACAGCTTTTCAGCAGCCTCTCTGGGCTATGGAAAGTGAATGGATCCCCAGGGTTAGGGCGAGGCAGTGAGAGCACTTAAGCAAAGTGGTTGACAGTGAGGGGAGGTGAAGGCAGAATCTTCTTCTCGTCGTAATTAGCCACATTCTGTATTCTCTGGTGTGCCCATTCTCCTGCTAAAAGCATCTTCACATCTCTGTTAAGAAATCACCTGATAATAGGTGCCAGAACATCCAGCAAACCCGTCTTAATGCATTTTATGTAGTGCCTACCAGAGGCTAGTTGATAGGGAACCAGTGTTAGACATACATTTTTTCTTAACTTTTACGCAGCATACTGATTTTAGCAACTACACAGCATGCTCTGAGAAATGGTCTGTAGGAGTGAGGTAAATTTCTGTTCTCTCCAATTTTGTGTAATGGTGCACCTGCTATTTCTAGCATATTCGTGGAAAAAGCCCTTGTTTCCAAAGATGGGTGACTTTTCACTAAAACCAGCTTGGGTCAGTGTGGGCAGTTACTGGCTCTGTTGGTGGCAGTTTGAATAGTAAGCATTTAAGCCAAGAATATAGAGTTTATTTAAAAAAAGAAACTTACTATAATAATGCAACTTGTTATAGAACACGGTGATAAATCAAGTATTCCTATTGTATGCCCTGGTTCATTGCTGTCTAATCCTTAAGAAAATACACATCAGAAGAAGCCATTCTTTAAAAATTAAAGTTAAATTTGGATATGCATTTTTCTATAGGTATAATTGTTCTGTGCTCTTGAGTCATCAGAAGTGTTAGGATTGGACTTTGTAACTTGGAAGAATGGTGTGAGTGTGATGATAAATTAGTTGTGCTTTGATGGTTGGCAGTTGTAAGTTTTTCAGATGCAATAGTCTAATGGAGTGTTAAAATTCGTGACTTCTATCTTGTAGCTACATAGGTGAATTTAGTATGATTATTTGCCCATATGATTTTATTGATAGCATGCTCAATATGATGTCTAGATAGTATATATTGATAAAATATTGAGGGCCTGTAACTGTGAATTATACTTTGCTACAATTTGAAAAGTGTATTTTACACTGATTTCTTAGCAGAACTACATATGCCATCACATAGTCTTAGAATGTGAAATCTTAAGAGCAGCAAACTTTGTTTTTATGTATCCTAGAAATTATGAGACACATAAATAGGAGCACTGAACTTATTTGTTGTATGCACAGCCTGTTCAAGTGATTCATTGCGAAGTTACACTATAAATTGTGGCTTTTCTGATATATTTTCTATCTAACTACTGTAACTCACTGGTGTGTGAAGGGGGAGGAAAGCTGGGGAGCCAAGTGTAAACTGTAGGATGATGATAATTTGTTTATTTCCACTACTACATTTCAGATGCAAAGATTCATGTTTAAAACATTGCTTAAACTAGACCTGTGGATTCTGCTGCCCTCCAGGAACTTTTGTGAAATACAGTTCTGTAAGGAGAGGCCAGTGCCAGAAGTGAAGGGAGAAGCACTCAAGGGAGATGGCTGTTATTCCTGACTTGCTTAACTAAATCATTATTGCTGTGGTACTTCTCAAAGTTATCATTTCTTTTAAATATAGTGATCGTTTACTTTATAAACTATATATAATTTCTTTCCATGTTTGATGTAGCTTGGTTGAAATTAAATGGTAACATGAAACTTTCTTATAGCACAATCAATTTCTCTATGGTAAAATTTAATATTTTACAAGTGTTTCTGTGCTAAATTTAAGAATATGCCTCTGATGTGATGAAACAAACAGTGGAGGAGAAGAATTCACAGTATCTGATGAAAAAGGGTATGTGGTTTCAGCTTCATCCTCCCTCCACTTGCTTTCAATCTAGTATTGAATCTTAAGTTGTGGTTAGAGGAAAATTGAAATTAACAATATGCAGTCTTTGCCAAATTTTAAGTTATGTTGTATGTGATTCCTTAAAGGATTTTCTCTTATTTTCTGGAGAAATTTGGTGTTTAGGTCAGTGGTAAAACTTCTCTGACCCAAAATTCTCTGCATTCTTATGCATTTGTTGAGGATGACATGGCATCACTTTTTTCTTATCCTTTTTAATAATACTGTTACGAGTTTCTTATGGAGATAACACCATGAGAGGAGTCAGTTTACTTCAAAGCAGACAAAGGTAAACAAACCATAACTGTTCTAAACTTTAGAAGTCCGATTTCACTTAGCACATATCTTCTAATTGGTGACATGCCCTTTTTATACATAGACAAGTAAATAAGATAATGCAACTTTTACATGCTTTAAATTCTCATATGAGTAAAATAATTTATTAGTTTGCAAAGACAATTTGCAGGTTTGGAAGTAGAAAATATATTTGCGACTCCTCTGAAAATTTATTTTCTAATTGCCCATTTTGCATTTGTTAAACTCAACCAGAATCATTAATGTTACCTGTAGATCTCTTAGCTATTCCACTGTGCAGTAATTTTTTGAAACTTGGAGAAACAACTACACAGCAGAAGTTTCTAGTATGGAATTAAAATTACATCAAGCTCTTAATAATTCACTCCTAGTTAGCTTTTCATTTGGGTATAAATGGAAATCTCAGTTTTTATAAACACATGAGTTAATTTTTTCTTTATAATGATTTTGATTAATATTATTTAAAATGAAGGAATGGAATTTAAGTATATTAACAATTTTTTTAAAACCTGCATTCTTTCTAAAGATATTGAACTATTATTTCTGCTTGATCTTTTAATGTTATATTGTTAGTTTGGGTTTTTTGACCTGGTATGATAGGAATCCCTCGTGAAATAATCACTCTGTTAACTTATCTTTAAAAAGTTCTCTCTAATAGACTTGTCTTTGACCAATCTGAGATTGTTATCTTAAGACTCCAGCATGTGTAACTACCGAAGGCAGGCCTGGTATTTAGTAACAAGCATGTTTAGAAAGAATTACTATATAATTAAGTAAGGGAGAAGCTCTCTTTGTATCAGTGGTTGTCTTATCAAGTGATTATTATAAGAAACCACTGTATACAGAAGTATGGTCTTACTCTTCAGTTTCCTTCCCAGTTTTCACTGGAATACAAGTTAGAGTTTATAAATTATTTTAGGTGGCATTTTATTTTCTAGCTACGTTTTGATTGTTTAAACAAACCTATTTGGAAAAAGTTCATTTTGCTGTTTTGAATAAGTATATCTCATCAGTAAATTAAAATTAGGTGAAGTCAGTATGAACCGCTTTACCTCCATTGAGCCTGTCACATGATGTTTATCATAGTAATTGACTGACATACACGCATTGAATGGACATGTGCAAATGCCACAGGGAAAATTGCCATCTGTCTCTTAGTTGTTTTCATACACACATACACACACACATACATGCGCGATTATTACGTTTACATTGGTGATTCTATGGGCTGTTGTTTTGTCATCTGCACTTAGTTCTTCAGTGCTAATGTGCCCCTGTTGTTAATACTGAATTCTCTTCTGCTATAATTTTGAAATAGCAACAACCTTTTGCATTCCAGCATGCATTAGGAGCATAGTTTGACTTTCTAACAGTTTTGTTGCTGCTCAGCACACTAAAAGCACTTTTCAAAAAAATGCCTCTGGTGGTACAACTGTCTTTCGTAGGCTAAAGGTGCGTTGTCTCTAAAGCAGGAACCTTTGTAATATTAGGAAAGGATGAAGTTTACCCTTAAGGCTCTTTGAAAAATCTGTGGCTGACAAACCTACTTTCTTATAACTTTATTATACTCATCTAAAGTGCTTTTAACACAGCAACTTTCATCTGTTAACCTTTCTGGTTCTCTCTTAGGAGCAGAGTATTGTATCAGCTTTGGATACTTATTTTAATGGCTTCACAAAAGTGACAAGTGTGGCAGCCTCCAAGGAAAGAAATGGTGGGTTATTGAATGTAAAGACCTCTCTTCTATAAATAGCTGTCCTCATTTAGGAGCTCAGTTTTTTAAAAAAGTGGAGGGATATTTCAGCAGGACTGCATACCTTCAGTTTTTCATTGGGTGAAAAAGGCATAATATTTTGAATAATTGCTGGTGTAATTACATACAGTGCTAAATGTTTCTTTGAAGATATGATTTGTATGTGCTTTTGAGGAATAAACTTACATTCAATAATTCACAAATTATGAATATTACTACATATGAGTTTCTTTGTATATGTAGTGCATAGTACAACTACAGCACTGCTTACCTTGTTAATAAGCATCCCACAAAACATTGTGCATTCTTACCTGTACTTTAGCAGGTACTGTAAAGGGTTTGAATCTGAGAGTCTAATGATAGATCTATACAAATGCTGATAGGTTGACCTCTGGCAGGTGGAATTCCACTTGAATTTATCACTTGATTGTTACCTTTTAATTATTTTACTCATGTTTATTTTTATTGATACTCATATTTAAAAACTTTCATTGGGAGTCTGTTAGCTTCTTTTCCAAAACACTCACTCCTAAGATTCATGATTGGTACTTTGGCCTGGCCTTATTTTGGGTCTGTACTTACTGGTGCTTCATTCATACATGCAGAAGCTTTGGAATGCCTCTTCCAAATGTCTCTTACTTGTTCAGGACAGTCGTTTTTCTTGGATGTCTGAACTGTTTGAGTTGACTAGATTTGCCTCAACTTGTCATAGGGATTCAAGATTTTTGCCTCAGAGGTTTTTGGCCGTATTTTCAAGACAGGTCCAAAAAGATGCAGCTCTTCTAAATTTCTGTCTCACCCTCTTCCTCTCTTTTTCTCCTCTGTGTTTACCTTTCCAGTTACATTTGTCAGTTGTTTTGATACTCAAGGTTTCTAGAATAAAAGGTGTGGCCGGGCGCGGTGGCTCACGCCTGTAATCCTAGCACTTTGGGAGGCCGAGGCGGGTGGATCACGAGTTCAGGAGTTGGAGACCAGCCTGGCCAACGTGGTGAAACCTCGTCTCTACTAAAAATAGAAAAATTAGCCAGGCATGGTGGCGGGTGCCTGTAACCCCCACTACTCAGGAGGCTGAAGCAGGAAAATCTCTTGAAACTGGAAGGCGGAGGTTGCAGTGAGCCAAGATCGCGCCACCATACTCCAGCCTGGTCAACAAGAGTGAAACTCCATCTCAAAAAAAAAAAAAAAAAAAAAAAAGGTGTAAATGTTTGCTTCAGTCTTTTAGAAGCATTTTGGGATTGGTTTTTTGGGTTTATAACTGACTTTTTTAAATACAGGTAAATGGGAAACAATTAAGTAAACCTATCTGTGTAAACCAGAGAATTTTGAAAGAGGCAGGAGGACTGAAATGATTGTTTTCAAGATTCCACATTAAAAGTTGATAGCATTTTTTAGAGTAGTTTATTTTGTTTAAGGACATTTCATAAGTTCCATTAATTTGAAAAGCTAGAGATAATTGTTTTAAAGATGAGATAGAGAGGTTTTGATTTATTCATGTCTAAAATAATTATATGGAAAAAAGGTGAGAATTGAAAATATGAACCCTGGATTTAGATTCCATTTTATTGTGGAATTAAATGGAATTAAAGATATATTTACTTTCCTTGAAGGTTATTCCTGTACCACATTGCTTGAGGGCAGTGCCACTGTATCCGTTTTAGAAGTACCTTAGTGTTTGGCAGAGGATATGCTATTTGCTTATGATGATTCGATAAAGCTTTTGTTTCTTAATTTCTTTGCCGGGGCATTTTGTGATGTTGCAGTGAGACATGGTATGAAGTGTGGCACAGCATGTAGTTATAGTCAGGATGACTGGCTAAATTACATGATTTCTGAAATGAAACACACATTAGTGCCCTTGGAATAGCAGCTGTGTGCTAGGTATTATCAAATAAAATGTTTCTGTGAGGTCTTTGTCTTTGATGATTAATCATCATTTTTGTGAAATTTATTATAAAAGTATAATTATTCCACAGGAGATTTAAGTTAAAAAAAAAACTGGTTCACTGTAGCCATGTGATCATAATTTGTTTAATTAGGAAACTGTATAAAAAATTGCCTTGTGGTAATGGAATTGATTGAGATTTGAAACTGAAAAATTCACGACTTTTGATAATGAAAGTGCCTTTTTCCTAATTGTGATTCCAGAGATTATTGATTTCCTTAGAAGTAGAAAATTTTGACTGTACCAGCCTAGGAATTCTCACTTGACATCATTTAGAAGTATTTTAACTTCAAAGGATGTGTTATTTGCTGAAGAGTGGCCACTGGGGCGCAATATGGCTCTTGACATTTTGAACAGCGTTAAATGATGGGACTGAAGTATTTCAAACAGCCATGTTTCAACATTGTTTAAAAATCTGGTGGGAAGAATGGCAGTCCATATAACCCTGCATACTTGGAATTCTTTGGTTATTAATTTGAAGTGCAGTTCACAAGTTTATTTCTTACCTAATAAGTTTTTAAGGTGAATAATGCTCATAAAATTTTTACAGCTGTGTCTTATGAAATTCTGTTTCCTTTTTTTGGTTGCTTATATGTATTCTATAAAGACACTGAAAGGATGCAAACTATTCTCTTGCTTTTTTTGTTTTTATGTTAATCTGTTAGGTCATAGATCTGTGTTAAGATCATTGTTATAAAGCATATTGTTATTGAGTTCTATTGTAAACCCAAAATTATAAAACTGGTCTTTGAGAGAGGTAGATAAGTCAAAATACTTTGTGAAAAGTAAACATCTTGTTTTTGTTAATTTCCAATTTGTTCCACAATGAAAGCATGTCTACTCAGTTTTCTTTTCTGTTAGTTGTGTCTCTTGGATTAAATGTGAGTCAATAAACTCTGGAGTAAGGCCGCTCCAGAGGGAACCCAAGGACTTACTGGTTGTCAGTGCATGTAGAAGTGACATCCCTGCAAATTGTGTCCTCTGCGGGGGGTGCTTTAGGTGGTGGCTATAGAGATTACATTCATAGGCTTGACTGCTTTTCTGTTTGGGGAGGACACTTGTCATTACAGAACCATTCCGAAGAAGGGGTTCTCAAAGTGGGGCTGGCAGCTGAAATTAGCCTATAGTGGTTCCTCTGGGACATTTCTCATGGTTTTGTAAATTGGTTTTTGGCTACTTCTGCATTCCTATCTTCAGCTTTAAGAAACTAGGCCTGCTGCCTTCAGTTGTAAAATGCCTCAAGGTAAAATAGTTGGGTTCAAATGTTTTTTCAAGTATATTTCCTTTAGAACAAGTTCCTCCTCTCCTGCCCCAAATAATTAACTATACAACTGTTCTCCCAAAGCAATGGAAAAGATCTCATTTTGACAAAGCAAGCTGTTTATGACAAATTTTCCAACTAGAAATTTGCAGAAGAAAAGTTCTCAAATGATGAAGAAGCTTAATCAGGCAAAAAGACATTTTTATTTGCAGAAATAGGCCCTTTAGAGGGAGGCAATTATTTATAGCTGATAGGAAAAACTGGTATACCTGAATTCGTTTGGTAAACTTCATTTAAAATAGGAAGGTTATTCTTGTTATTCTAGTGAAAGAAAAAAAATATGGTACTGAATTATGTTACAGATTTATATTAAAGAAACAAAGTTTTATACATTAAACCACTCTTACAGGGATATATACTGATTTAACTAAAGAAAATGAATTTGAGATTTAATAAAAATCTTTTAACGATACCAGTGTGCAGCTTGAAATCAACTATAGTGTACCATGAATATCTATTTAAAATACCCAGTTGAAATGACCACATTAAGATTGCTTCCTTTCACCTCTATATTTAAGTTTAAATTTACTTTTTTTCTTTTATAAACAGTGGTGTTTTTTGGCTTTTGTTCCATATTGAACAGAGGATGAAATCAGTATTTCAAAACCTCTTGTATGTCATCAGGATAAATAGTGTAGTATTTCTAGGAGGGAATTATTGGTTGGCCACTTTTCAATACACTCCTGGCATGATGTTGAGGATGCCTGTGGCTGGCAAGGAGTTTTAGACCTGGCCCTCTGATAACTTGCCTCCCTGCTTTCATATGGACAATTGACTTTTTAAAAGTCTTTTTAAGTGCAGTTCAAATTCAAATTCCCAGTTTTTTGGAGCTAGAAGCATCTCCCTAAAGGGATGCTGAGATGGCTTCTTGCCAGCTCTCTTTCTACATACATACATACATACGTACATATATATCATATATATATATATATATGTTTCTATTAATAGATCAGTGCTACCCTAACTTCAACCTCTGTGGGAAACACATATGGACTTCTTAAAAATGCAGATTTTGGCCGGGCGCAGTGGCTCATGCCTGTAATCCCAGTACTTTGGGAGGCCGAAGCAGGTGGATCATGAGGCCAGGAGATTGAGACCATCCTGGTCAACATGGTGAAACCCCGTCTCTACTAAAATACAAAAAATTAACTGGGCATGGTGACGCATCCCTGTAATCCCAGCTACTCAGGAGGCTGAGGCAGGGGAATCGCTTGAACCTGGTGGGCAGAGAATGCAGTAAGCCAAGATCGCGCCACTGCACTCCAGCCTGGTGATAGCCTGTCTCAAAAAAAAAAAAAAAAAAAGGAAAAAAAAAACAATGCAGGTTTTGCATTACTGTTATTCCCACATACAGCAGATACTGCAGATTCACTGACCACACTTAGGGTAATAAGGCTGTAGTTCATTTAAATGTATTACAGATAAGCTATCTAAATTCCTGGATTAAAAGTGGTTGAGTATAAGGTGTGCTTGTTATGGATATGACTTTAGCCAGTTTATTTAATCTATGTTTTATTTTTCTTATTTGTTCAACAACGGCATCTTTAAGTTGATCCTATGAGTTTGAGGTATTCAGATTTTGAAAAGATAGCTTGTTGAAATCCTAGGCGATGATCTCTATTTAAATAATCTGTCACCATCATATAAAACAATGTCATCTTCTTTGTAAGATGACTGTGGGGGCAGATATTGGATTCTCATTTTGACAAATAAACTGATACACAGTTGCCTAGGGCTTATGCTCGAGTAGGTACTGATGCCTAAATGGAGTCTCTAGAGTCAAGTGTCTTTATTGGTTTGTGCTTTTGTTGAACAACCCATTTTGAGGAAATTTGGTTTGCATTGCATGAAGACTTTATAGATTTCAGGCAAGCAGCAAAAATGAGGGTTTAGGCAGCTGAAAGTAGGAAAGATAAAAATGTGTTATTGATTATTATTAGTGACATTCAGGTACCAAGTGATGCTCTTCAGTGAAGGTATCTAAATAAGATTAGAAATGCTTCGGCCTGTATGACTTTTTAACCTGGTACACTTAAACCTTAGCTTTAAGGCACCTTGGAGGATTTCTGAATAGGTGAATGCACTATATCTGAAGTTTTAAAGTCCTGGTTAATAAAAACCTTTTTAAGGAACTTGTTGTAAAATGAGTTATACTTTTTCCTTTCTTTTTAAAATACTGTATGTACTGTGTAGTAGAGGCAGGGTTGTGAACGAATGCTGGACCAAGATAAAAGATTACAGTTTTAGTCTTGGAATACCACTCTACTAGCTAAGTACTTGAGCTGCTCAGCTCTCGTGAACTCAGTATTTTAATTGGTCAGGAAACAAAAATAATAATAGTAACTGCCAACCACAGAGTGAGACTCAAATGAAATAATATGATGAACGTTCTCTGTGGTTTTAAAAAGCTGCATGGTTATATACTTAGCTGTAGAGTGGTTGGACCAGGGGACTGAATGACTTGGTTGATCACTGTACATTAAGTACAGCTGTCCCCGCTTATCCTTGGAAGATTTATTCCAAAACCCCCAGTGTATGCCTGAAACTGAGGACAGTACCAAACCCTGTATATAGTATAGTATGTTTTCCTCCATACATACATACCTATGATAAAGTTTAATTTATAATATAAAGTAGGCACAGTAAGAGATTAATAATAATAACTAATAACAAAACAGAACAGTTATAATATACAAGCACCACTACTCTTGTGCTTGGAGTCCATATTAAATAAAATAAAAGTCACTTGAACACAAGCACTGTGATACCTCGTCAATTGATCTGATTAACCGAGAGCTATTAAGTGATGAATGAGCGGGTAGTGTAGACTGTTGGATACACTGGACCAAAGGATGATTCACATCCAGGGTGGGATAGGGCAGGATGGCGTGCAGTTTCATCATGCTACTCAGAACAATGTGCCCTTTACAACTTATGAATTGTTTATTCCTGGAATTTTCCTTTTAATATTTTTGGACCATAGTTGACCATGGGTAGCTGAAACCATGGATAAGGGGGGACTACTGTATCTCACTCTCATCTCCCGTGAGAACAGAGCCATGCCCTACTTTGATGCTGTTGCTGACTTTTTCACTTGGAGTCTGTGGTTGAGCCCCTGCTATCTGAGCTACTATTGCATGGCCTGCTCCATCCCCCATACACCGTTTCTGCTTTTACTCCCTATCCACTCTTGTGGCCAGCAGTTTCCAGTCTCATTACAAAAGCAGTTTTTGTTCTCTTCTACTTCTT
This sequence comes from Pan troglodytes, assembly GCF_028858775.2. Classification (NCBI taxonomy): domain Eukaryota; kingdom Metazoa; phylum Chordata; class Mammalia; order Primates; family Hominidae; genus Pan; species Pan troglodytes. Next base: position 89,507,977 of record NC_072408.2, read on the forward strand.
TTCTGTTGCTTTTCCTATGTTTCTAGTCATTGTACACGAAGGCTTATTTTGAATAGGCATTCTGGCCAATCTGAGTACTTCTTTGCTTCTGCGGAGTAAACCGACCAATTACAGTGCATCTGGTATAAATAGTCTTTGGTACTTTGGTTCTGCTTGGCAGAGCATATTGTTACTGGGTACTCATGGTCTCTCTCTTCATTGACGACCCTTTTTCTTTTTGGAATACGCTCATATTCAGAGTAGTTCTGGCAGTGTGGCGATTAGGAAAGCTGTTTGTCAGATGAGCTGCAGTTTTCCTGCACCGACGTGTTTGTGTCAATCAGTTTTGTATATCAAGAATTTGCAGTGAGTTTTGTTTAACACAGGTGCAGGGTGGCAACATGTAATAAATTAGCCTGGTGGTACATTTTGGGTAACAATTATAAAAAATGTCTTTCAGAGTTTTTCAAACAACAAGGAGGCAAAGAGTAAAGATCACAGAATTTTGGAATCAGAGGTCCAGTGATCTAATCCCAGAACTATTATAGCCAGCCCTCCACATACCTGGGTTCTGCATCCGTGGTTTCAACCAACCATGGAATGACAATATTTGAAAAACAAAAATTGTGTCTGTACTGAACATGTACAGATTTTTTATTGTCATAATTTTCTAAATATAGGATGACTATATTTATATAGTACTTATATTGTATTAGGTATTGTAATCTAGAAATGATTTAAAGTATATGTATGGGAGGATGTGCATAGGTTATATGCAAATGTGATGCCATTTTATATAAGGTCCTTGAGCATTGTGGATTTTGGTATCTGAGAGAGGTCCTAGAACCAAGCTCCCCACTGATACCAAGGGGTGACTGTACGTGCTAATGGTGTTATTTTGATTGTGTTACTTAAACTCCTTTATCCTCTGTTCTCTCTTATATAGAATAAGAATAGCAATACCTACTTAATAGAGTTGTTGGGAGAATTTAATGAGATAAGTTATGTAAAGTACTTGGAACCATACTAGTGTCTAGGATACTTACTAAATATTTCTTTTAAATTATTCATTAATGGTATTGTTGAATAGTTTAAAAATCACTATGTAATAACATCTGAAACTATTATAGGGCATTTAAAGATTTTTCATAAAAGCCAATATCCAAAATTTAAACTTACTTTTGATAATAACTTAGTATTTTAGGTAGATTTAGGGTAACTGAAAAGATTTCAGTGAACTATAATAATTAGGTAATGATTTTGTAATTGAAATTTTATCCTGAATTTTAAGTTTGGAGAAGTGATGTTGAGATTTTACCATTATACACACACACAGGCACCCATACAAGCATGCATGTACATATATGCAAATTTTGCCAATAAAGTATTTGCAGTGTATAGTTAATGAAATGTACATATGAAAAACATTGTTAGATGACTTCCAAATTCTTTACCATGATTGACTTTCTGCTTTTAAATTAGATGATATCGTATCTAGGAGTATGTATTAGTCCATTTTCATGCTGCTATACAGAAATACCTGAAACTGAGTATTTTATAAAGAAAAAGAGGTTTAATGGACTCACAGTTCAACATGGTTGGGGAGGCCTCACAATCATGGCAGAAGGTGAAGGAGGAGCAAAGGCACGGCTTACATGGAGGCAGGCAAGAGAGTATGTGCAGGGGAGCTGCCCTTTATAAAACCATCAGATCTCGTGAGACTTTTTCACTATCATGAGAACAGCATGGGAAAAACCTGCCCCCATGATTCAATTACTTCCCACCAGGTCTCTCCCATGATAAGTGGGGATTATGGGAGCTACAATTCAAGATGAAATTTGGGTGGGGACACAGTCATACCATATGAGAGTATATGCAAAGTTATGATTTTTTACCATATTGTAAGAATGATTCTATTCTACAGTATATATCTTAGGTAATGACATATCTTAAAAAATGAAAATACAGACTTAGTTTACAGACTTGGTTTGTATTGGAAAAGATTGTGTTAAATTGATAGCCCGAATCTCAGGAATACTTTTATGTACCGTTTGTTTTACAGTAAGCAGCACTGGATATAAAAGCTCTGTTTGAATCCTTTTCTGGGAAGCTTGTTCTCACTCATTCCTTCATACTCTCACCAGGACCTACAACTTGTATTACTTTATTTATAAGTAATTGTGCACTTATGAATATTAATCTTGGCCGGGCACTGTGGCTCAAGCCTGTAATCCCAGCACTTTGGGAGGCCGAGGCGGGCGGATCACCTGAGGTTGGGAGTTTGAGACCAGCCTGACCAACATGGAGAAACCCCGTCTTTACTAAAAAAAAAAAAAAAAAAATTTTCTGGGTGTGGAGGTGCAAGCCTGTAACCCCAGCTACTCGGAAGGCTGAGGCAGGAGAATCCCTTGAACCTGGGAGGCAGAGGTTGCAGTGAGCCGACATCGTGCCATTGTGCTCTACCCTGGGCAATGAGCAAAACTCCGTCTCAAAAAAAAAAAAAAAAAAGAAAAAAAGAATATTAATCTCTCTCCTAATTAAAACATCTTTTACATATTTAACATTTTTCTAGGGATACCCTGTATAAAGAAAATATGTATTAACTTAAAATGTTAACAATTTTTTCTTTCCTCTTCACCCCCGTTTCCTTGAAAGAGAAAGATTTTTAACTCCCCCAAAAAACCTAAACATGCTGAAGGTGATCTACTACCGGAGGCAATAAGGCTTTCTCTTTAAAGTCAATGTGTTTCTGATTTCCCCTGCCCCCACCCCAGTCCCTTCTAGATTAAAACAGGTCACAGTTTTATAACGATGGGGTTGGTTATATTTGCTTAAGAAATATAGTTGAAATGGGCCATTTTGGAGTAATTAATAACGTTTGGAGTAAAACATTAGTGATATTGCCACACTTACAGTGGAAAATGAGCAAGTTAATACAATAAACCATATCAACCAAAGATATTTTACCTCAGCCACTATCATTATTCATTTCTTGTATGTTACCTTATTCTCACTTGGAATGTTTACTCTGTTCCTACTGATAACTAAAGTCTAACAGCAAGTGGAAAGCTCCTAAAAAGAACACTTTTGGTTCTTGTTGGATAGCAGCCTAGTTTTCTCTAATCCACATCTGTTCTTTGGCATATTTTTAGACTGTTCAGGTGAAAATTAACCCCGTATCTTAATAAACCAAATTCTGTTACTGATGGGTTAAAAAAAATCAGTCATACTATTTTTAAGTTTTTAATGGGAAAACAAGTCAATTTTGCAGGATGGCTCTCAAGTCTATGGAATTAATTTACATTGGTGCAAGAAACCAACTGTTCAAGACTTTATTAAACATGCTTTCACCAGATGACTTTTAGAACTAAACAGAAGAAGCCAGGTGTGGTGGCTCACACATGTAATCTCATCACTTCAAGAGGCTAAGGGGGCAGGATTGCTTAAGCCCAGCAGTTTGAGACTGGCCTGGGCAACATAGCGAGATTCCATCTCTACAAAAAATAAAATAGCTGAGGCAGGAGGATCACTTGAACCTAGGAGTTCAAGACTAGCCTGGGCAACACAGGGAGACCCTGTCTCTATAAAAAATAAAAATTAGTTGGGCAGGGTGGTGCACACCTGTGGTACCAGATACTCAGGAGGCTGAGATTGGAGGATCACGTGGGCCTGGGGGATCGAGGCTGCAGTGAGCTGTGATTGTGCCACTGCACTTCAGCCTGGGTGACAGAGTGAGATTCTGTCTCAAAATAAATAAATAAATAAAATAAAATAAATAATAATTAGCTGGGCTTGGTGGCAGGTGCCTGTAGTCCTGGCTACTTTGGAGGCTGAGTGGGAGGATCACTTGATCCCAGGAGTTTGAGGTTACAGTGATAGTGAGCAATGATCATACCACTGCACTCCAGTCTGGGCCAAGAGAGTGAGGTCCTGTCTCCAGAAAAGAAAAGAACTAACAAAAGACTAGTAATTGGGTTTTTCCACTTTGGAGTTGGATGGGAAGGTGTAGTTATCTATTATGAGGGGAGAAGTTTAAGTATGACCTCCCTATAAATTAACTTTGGTGATATTGAGAGAAGTGGACTTGGAGAGGATTTTGCCTCTTCCTTGCTGATGATACAGTGCTTTCCTTTTATGATATAGAGGAGGGATGATTCTAGGGAAAACTGGATAAACTTTTTCTTTGTGGGGAGAAAAAAGATGCACTGTAATGGAAGATAGATAGTTTCTTTCTTTTTTTTTTTTTTTTTGAGACAGAGTCTCACTGTGTCGCCCAGGCTGGAGTGCAGTGGCACGATCTCGGCTCACTGCAAGCCCCACCTCCCGGGTTCACGCCATTCTCCTGCCTCAGCCTCCCGAGTAGCTGGGACTACAGGCGTCCGCCACCGTGCCCAGCTAATTTTTTCTATTTTTTGGTAGAGATGGGGTTTCACCATGGTCTCGATCTCCTGACCTCATGATCCGCCCTCCTCGGTCCCCCAAAGTGCTGGGATTACAGGCGTGAGCCACCGTGCCCGGCCAAAGATAGATAGTTTCAATGAGTATCTTTGTGTATTGGAACCAGAGCATCAAATAAGCTTTTGAGGTGACATCAAGACATGTTAGAATGGAAGTTCTCCAGATTCAACTGTCTATAGAAGTAGCTCTGTGGTATTTAGCCTCTAGGATATATTTTGATTATGTGCTGAATTTTTGGCATGTGTTATAAAATAGTGGCTTGTTTGTATTTTTTAAAATGCTATAATCATAGTAAATACCTTTATGCTTATCTTTATGTACTTAGAATTTGAGTTCTGATAATTTATTTTTTATGGGAGGTGGGGAGGTTTATTTTTTAAATTGCAGTCCAAAGGAGTAAATTTGATGTTACATTGGACAGTTTATTCAGATACCACAAACTTTACAGATTTAATTAGATAGATAATGGATGATGTTAAAAACTAAGCAGCATCTTACATTTAAATTTTTATTTTTATTTCTTTTTCTGTCATCATTATTTATGAAAACTGGTTGAAAATGAAGTTAAAAGATTTTCTGTACATCATAAGATTGGATAGAAATATTATTTACCTTAAAACTTTTTCTGAATAAAAATTTAAACATAAACTAGAACTCAGCCTGAATTTTTTTTTTAAACCATCTTTGGAAGCACATATAAAAGTAGAGTAAATACATCGAATGTAGCTTACCTACTGCATTTGAAGAAAATCTTTTGTGTATGTCTGTAAGCTATGTGTGTGTTTTGAAACAGTTTACCAGAATAGACTGAAATTGGTAGAAACAGGCATAAGTAACTCTGCAGTGGTAGTTGTATTGAAGATTGGAATGGTAGTCTCTTTCAAAATCTTGAAGAGATGGAAACTAATGAATCTTTTTTTTTTTTGGTAAAATAGTATTTTTTTTTGTTTACTTAAATAAAATTATTTCTACTTTAAGTTTTGTTCCAGGAAATTACTTCAGTTGTAGCTAATTTATTGGCACCCTTTACTAACAAATTTCTGTTCTGTATTAAGATTAGTATTAGAAAAAAAAGGAGATGTATGGAAATTAAGAAAGCAACAAAAATTATAAGAAGATAATTGCCCTTATAAAGAAGTCATTATATGAAAAAGATACTTGCACACGCATGTTTATAGCGGCACAATTCGCAATGGCAAAAATGTGGAACCAACCCAAGTACCCATCAATCAACGAGTTAATAAAGAAACTGTGGCATATGTATACGATGGAATATTCCTCAGCCATAAAAAGGAATGAATTAATGGCATTCGCAGTGACCTGGATGAGATTGGAGACTGTTATTCTAAGTGAAGTAACTCGGGAATGGAAAACCAAACATCCTATGTTCTCACTCATAAGTGGGAGCTAAACTACGAGTATGTAAAGGCATAAGAATGACACAATGGACTTTGGGGATTCAAGGGGAGAGGGTGGGTAGAGGGTGAGGGATAAAAGATGTTGGGTGCAATGTATACTGCTCAGGTGATGAGTACATTAAAATCTCACACATCACCACTAAAGAACTCACTCGTAACCAAACACCATCTGTTCCCCAATAACCTATGGAGATAAAAAAAATTCGAAAAAAGAAAATTGTCCTTATATACATGTCAAACAAAAGATTTAATTATATTTGGTAAGAACATTGTAGATTGTTTTGTAGTGTATTCTGAGAACTTATGTCAGAGGCCAGAAATGGCCATTGTTACCAGAAGTAATGGAAGGAAAGGAAAAGTAAGGGTATGCTTACCATTTTAGGTAATCTGATTTCTGCATATTGTAGTGTAAAAATATGATAATTCTATTCAAAATTTTGGAGAAACATTTGAACTTCGTTTATTTTAAATTAGGAAATCAGCTCAAATAGGCATTGACCTTTCATTTAAGAGTGTTAAGTCATTCTTATGTAGAAATGTGCTATCTCCCGAGAAAGCATCAGTGTGGGATGCCTTCAGCTCATGCCATCCCCTCTTCCGTTAGGAAGCATTTGTAAATGCTTAGCCGTGTTAGGGATCATGTTAGATACTGGGGGCAGTGACTCTGAAGAGGATGTGCGACATAATCTCAAAGAGCTTAGGGTCTGGTAGGGAGACAACCAAGCAAACAGCTACTCTAAAATAGAGACATGCTTATGGCTTGAGTGAGTACATAAGAGGGGCACCTGACCCAGACTGGGAGGGAAGGAGGCGCTTGTGAGATGCTTATGCTTGAACTGACTCCTGAAGAACAAATAAGAATTAGATTAATAAAGATGAGAGAGAAGGCTGGGTGAGGTGGCTCCTGCCTGTATTCCCAGCACCCTGGGAGGCTGAGGTGGGTAGATCACCTGAGGTCAGCAGTTCAAGACCAGCCTGGCCAACATGGTGAAACCTTCTCTCTACTAAAAGTACGAAAATTAGCTGGGCTTGGTGGTGCACGCCTGTAATCCTAGCCACTAAGGAGGCTGAGGCAGGAGAATCGCTTGAACCTGGGAACCTGGGAGGCAGAGGTTGCGGTGAGCCGAGATTGTGCCACTGCACTCCAGCCTGGACAACAGACAACAAAGCAAGAGTCCATCTCAAAAAAAAAAAAAAAAAAAAAAAAAAAAAGGATGAGAGAGAGGAATATTTCAGGAGAAATATGTAGGGAGAGAAAAGCTTGGTGTCCAAGAAAAGGGAATAAAGCTGGAGGATAGGATGGAGGGAGGGAGAGAAGAGAGATGAGTTGATAGGAACCAGATCACCAAGGGCCTGGGGTTCTCTGATAACATTTAAACAATTGTCTGAAGTGGGATAAAATCCAACACAGAAAAACAGGTAGCTATTATAGGATTATATTGGCTATATAGGATTATATAGGCTGTATAGGATTATATTGGAGGATTTGTATTGCCAGTGGTGATTAGTATTTTAAAAAGTTAAGAACAAAGATGAAAATAAATTTGGATATAGTAGAAATGGAAAGGTGGAGAAAACTTGACTTGGTAAGTAGCCGAATGTGGAGGGTTAAGGGGAAAGAGAGGTTTAAGACTATTCTCAGATTTCTGTTGGACAAGTGAGTAAAAAAGAAACACATATGTAGATCACTTTTGGGTGAAGGGAGATGGAAAGACGTGCCTACTTTCCTTAATGAGTAAGAGGAGAGGTGAGATGTCAGAACATCTCTGCTCACAAATGTGTGTTGTGTGGATGCTTTGGAGTTTGGCACGCCTGTATTTGCTACTTTCAATTGGTGCTAAAACTTCGTCATTGCACCTTTATTTTTGCTGGCATATTATTTCTTTTGATAATAAAGACTTTTGGTTATAAGTGATTGTCTCAATATGTTTGAGCTGCTATAACAAAATACTATAAACTAGGCAGCTTATAAACAACAGGAATTGATTTCTCACAGTTTTGAAAGCTGGGAGGTCCAAGATCAAGGTGCTAGCAGATATGGTGCCTGTAGAGGCCCCACTTCCTTGTTCAAAGTGGCTTTCTTTTTGCTGTGTCCTTACATGGAGGTCAGGGGCAAGGGAATTCTCTGGGGCCTGTTTTCTAAAGGCATGAATCCCTATAATGAGGATTTCATTCAGATGACCTAATCACCTCCCAGATGCCTCACCTCCAAATACCATTACATTGGGCATTAGGATTTAACATAGGAATTTTCAAGGACACACACATTGTGTTCTTGTCATTAGCAGTGACATGAGCACAATTCAGGAAAGGTGGAGCCTCTTGCTTGTCTGAACCAAAGAGCTCTAATGAGGCCATGAGGACTCTGTTTCTTTCTTCATCTCTTGGTCCGGCTATGGTGATCTTCATGACCATTGGCAACCTAGAGTTTTCTCCCTAATTCTCTCTGAAGTGCTCTGTGGAGGACTTTAGGTATCCTGACTTGGGGAATGGTAGGGATACTTTGTCTAGGCCAAGGCCTTGTTCCTGCACTTACAGTCTGGCATATGAGTGGAAAGGAGGCAGGTTTGTCTGTGTGACACTATATGGAATAGGTTCACCAACAGGAAACACACTCTGTTAGAAGGAAGGGCAAGGTATTCTTGGAAGGGGGGAGGATCACAGAGGTTGGTGAAACCTATGAAGTCCTCTTCTGTTCTACTCTTATGACCCTTGGCAATAAGTAGTATTCTTGGTTTCAACTCCATCATAAATGCAATATTTGAAATCATGTAGGCCCACAGAATTATGAGGTGGTCACCTATAGGAGATAGTTGATTCATATAGATATGCGTGCACATGCATGTGTTTGTGTTGGATTATTATCTGTCTCGAGGATGAGCATCTTGTGGGGCAAACCCACCCTGCAGTCTGTTTTTTTAAACCAGCCACGCCCATTCATTTATGTGTTGTCTGTGTCTGCTTTCTCTCTACAATGTCAGGGTTTAGTAGTTGTGACAGAGACCTTGGGGCTTGCAAAGCCTAAAATATTTACTATCTGGCCCTTAACCGAAAAAGTTTGCCAACCCCTGAGCTAAATGGAAACACATAATTTTAAAACTCTTCTGGCAAACTTACTGATCCCTGAGAGCACATCTGGACATTCTCAGGGGTTCTCCGACCACAGTTGAGAAACACAGGTCTACGATGTAATTGTTAGGAGTGAAAGCTCAAGGTCAGACTTAGAGATGTAAAATTTTACAGACTTCCCTTTCCCTGAGACCACACTACAGTGAGCACTATCTGTGACTTTTGCAGAACTTGGCAAGCATGCTGCCTAGGAGACTATACTAGCAGTAAGTGACTAGATGGCATGGACCCCATGCTACTATAATCGTTACAGGTTTTGTCCCAACTAATCCTATCTGAGTGTGCTGGCGAGCAGCGATTTTCATGCAACTGTAAGTCTTTGTGTGCTGGTCCCATCAGCCCCTGTCACGTGGTCCCGGCAGTCCTGTTTGGCCTGCAGGAAGTGCCTGCTGTTTCATCTCAGAATGGCTGCCTCTAGGATGCTCCAGTTGCTGTTTGTTAACCTGGGCCCCCTCGGCCTCCTTAGCTGCAAGCCTGTGTTTCCAAGCAGTTGTTTCCCAGCTGTCTGTTGCTTTGTTACATTGTTTCAGGCTGTGCTTCAATGTGCTCTCCAAGTGTTTTGCTTGACCTCCCCATGGGTATCTGCCTTGCTTTAGCTCAGTGCTAAGCAGCAGTTTGGTATTCTTCTGGTATCCATTTTTCTCATGTGGTCAGCCTACTGGTCCTGATTTTCTGTGATTGAGGTTTTGACACTTGCAAAGTGACTCTGCATCTTTGCTTGGTTGTTGACAGCCTCGTCTTCATGCTTTTTTGTTCTTTGGGCTACCCAGGGGGCACCTTTGATAAAATGTCAGTAACATACTGCTGTGATAGGAGTTTTTTTTTTTTTTTTCTTATTGGCAAGAAAAAGCCATGTTTTTGCCGTGATGTGGATTGCTATCTTCTGTACTTTTTGAGACTCCCCATTTGTCAAATGGTTGCAGTTTGAATGTGGTTGTCCTCAGGTAGGAAAGTCAGTGTCAGGACGCAGGATTGCCTACTGCAGAGTTATATCTGATTCTTATGTTTTTCAGGAATGTTGTTAATTTATGTGGCTAGAAATGTGAATTTTACAAAATAGTAACAATTGGCTTTTCAAAATCTGTAGCTAAAATGTTGGTTTGCAGATTTAAAATAATACATGGATTAATTGAGTGGAAAATGCTGCCTTGGATATGATTTTTAATAGTGAATTTGAAAAATGACTAATTTTATATGCATGTGAAATGAGATTGTAAGTCCTGATAAGTAAATGGAATATGTTTTAGCCAGCAGCTACCTGTACTTAAAAACAAAACCCCAAAAACCTGCTCATTTGATTTTCAGTAAGAGTCTATTAAAAATTCTTAAATCAGAAACCAGGTAGTAAACAATTTCTGTAAAAACCGATTTTCAAGTGGAGACATTTTGACCTGGAGCTAGTGAATTCAATGAAAAAAACAAAAAACAAAAAAGCTAAGAGAGACACATTATATCCAATGTATATTATAATACTTATTTAAAGGGTATCATAATATTTTGAGTTTGGGGAAAGTTCAATCCTAATGTTAATGTTTATGAGGAAATGTGTAATATTCATGCATTTCTATGCAATTCTCTACTTGCCACAAGCCAAAGAAGAAACAATCAATTTACAAATAACACAGAGGCAGTAAATTTGTTGGTGGTGATGCTAGCTAGGCCTATTGTAATTCCATAATTCTGTAGTTTTTTTTCAACCTGCAAGTGGTGAATTGCTAATGTTGCTGGGAGCCAAAGATATGGTGATATGTGAAAGTGTCCAGGCAGCGCTTACATTATGTAAGGCTTGGAGGTATTTTGATGTCAGTAAAATACTTTATGGGAGTAATAGGAAAATGTGTACTGTTGAAATCATATCCATAAAATTCAGAGTTTATGTTGAATTTTATTTCCCAACTCACATTTGAGGTTTACAAGTTTTGCTTAGTGTGCTTGGTGCTACTCGATCAATTGAGACACAGTTCCTCTCTGGTGGGGGTTCATGTCTGTGTCCAGACATCTTGTTGGCTGTGCTCTAATCACAGTGATCATTTTGAGCTGTTGTTAAGAAAAACATGGCTTCCAACATAGATGCCTTGTTTTCTCCAACAAATATTTAAGCTATATTGCCACCTCCATTTTAGTTGTTTCTCTTTGGATCTGGCTGTCATAATTTATCTGTTTTGCTTCATCCAAGATGATTGCTGTAAACAGGCATAGGGTGCTGTCTTCCCTTCTAGGCAGCCCAGTAATTCCATCTCAGATCATTTCTAGTTACCTGTTGGATACTTACGTGAAGATCTGAATAAATTATGATCATTATGAACATGATACATGAGTAATGAATTAAAAGAAATATTTAAAAGTTTTATATTTTAAGTCTCCAGGGAATAAGGCATTGAGAAAATGGGGTAAATATTTCTTGTCGAAGAGAAATCAAATATGGGTGAATCATTGACTACTGGGAGTCCTTGGGCTTATTCTCAAATCTTTCACTTTTTGGCAGTATTCTGGAAGCAAGTTAGCTTCATCTATCTTTATTTTTCATGTAATCTGTCAGGCACCATGTTAGTGGAATGTCGTGTAAATAATGAATCGTATAGCCTCTGGTCTCAAGGATCTCACAAACCTACTGGACAGATATTATGTATTTTGGTTTCCTACATGACATCCAAGTTCATGAATCTTTTGAATTCTTTCCACACAACCCAGGATGCAAACTTCTGGTAAGACAAATGGATATTTATTAAGATCCTGTAAGAAACAAGGCAGAAAATTAAAGTCATTAGGAGTATAGAAATAAAATATTTCTTGGGCTTTCACCTCTGTAAACTTGAGGAGTTTGGCTAAGTCAGTAGTTGGAAGCGTAGTAAGGTCAGAAGTCACCGTCAACTTCCGTTAAATCCCAAAGCTTACAATTATTTATCAGAGGATCACCTACGCTAACAGAATGTTGGGATTTTGTTTGTTTGGGGTTTTGGTAAATAATTATATACATTCAGGGGTCTTAGTACTGGGTAGCTTATATAAGTCCAAAAATATGATTGTTAGCCTTGCCTTTTGATTAATAAAATGGGGGAAATATGTTGTTAAAAAAAAAAAAAACGAAAAAGGGCAAGAAACTATTTGAAAACCAGGCATTGGGTTGAATTGGAAGTGAATACACTTCAAAAGGTCTGAGGAGAAAATATTAGAAACCACTGATTTGGATAATGTCTAATAGCTCTTTTAACTCTTAGTCTTTTACCTAAATATCCTTGATATTTACAGCATATTAAAATCTGGTTTTCCAAGGATTCTGATGAAAGAAAAGAAAAAAAATGAAAACAGATGGACAATCTGAGAAGTAACTAGTGATTGATGGTAAATGTGAACAATGCTTCAGAAAGGAAATGAAATGTCTGCAGCAGATAGAAGTGTGTAAATTTTGCCTTGACTTTAGAGCTAGAATCACTATGAGTGGTAGCATTTCGGAATCAGAAGAATGGAAAGCTCAGTTGATTATCATCACACATAGGAGTAAAAGGAAAGGTTCACATTTTTATTGACAGCTCATGTCGAAAAGACAGCTCCTCTTAGAGAGAAGTGAGTTCTCCTCCTTCTTGTTGTTTCTCCTGCCACCTTTGCCCTCATACAGCACGCTCTATCTTTATCTTCTTCCCTTTTCCCTCCTCCTTTCCTGTCTTTTCCTATCTTCCTCCATTCTCTCCCCATTTCCTTTCTGTGCTCCCTCTCCTTTCTGCACTCACCTCCTTCACCTTTCATCTGTAGGTGACACTAAACTGAGGTTTAAGAAGAGCCACCTTGGCTGGGTGCAATGGCTCACGCCTGTAATCCTAGCATTTTGGGAGGCTGAGGCAAGTGGATCACAAGGCCAGGAGTTCGAGCCCAGCCCAGCCAATGTGGTGAAACCCTGTCTCTACTAAAAATTCAAAAATTAGCTGGGCGTGGTGGCACGCACCTGTAATCCCAGCTACTCGGGAGGCTGAGGTAGGAGAACTGCTTGAGACCAGAAGGTGGAGGTTGCAGTGAGCCGAGATCGCACCACTGCACTCCAGCCTGGGCAGAAGAGTGAAACTTCGTCTCAAAAAAAAAAAAAAAAAAAAAAAAGCCACCTCACAGAGTTGACGGCAGTGTGAGTGCTGCTTTTTGTACATTACCTCATTCAGTTCTGGACACAGGAGGGGTCTCCAAATCATGCTGCGTGGGCCAGGGAGTCTGATGGAAGAAGTCATACTTGAGTTATGGCCGTCTCAGGGATGCTGTGAGTTGACTAGCTTGCTGGGAGGCTGGAGTCTGGCTCACACATTCAGATCATTTGCAGGTTACTCAGACAACCAGTACCAAGGACTTGTTCTGGAGACTAACCAGATATGGAAAACACTGAGGTAGGCAGAAATCAGTTTGCGATGGGCTATTGATGGTAAACTAAGGAGCTAAATGGAAAGCTCTGGCAAACCCTTGAATGAGAGAGAAATGATCTAAGAGAAAATCCTCTAACAGAAGTAGGATGAACAGATTAAAGGAAAAAGTAGGGGGAGACCAGGTGGGAATCTTTCGCACCAAGTCAGGAAGGAAATAGAGTTGTCACAAAAGCTGAGGGAAGGAAGAGGAGGAGAGGCAAATTCAAGGGACTAAAGAGGTTGACTCTTTAGAACTTGGCGATGATGTGAAAATGAGTAAGAAAGAGTTTAGGAGGCCAGGCGTGGTGGCTCACACCTGTAATCCCAGCACTTTGGGAGGCCAAGGAGGGCGGATCATCTGAGGTCAGAGGTTCGAGACCAGCGTGACCAACATGGTGAAACCCCGTCTCTACTAAAAAGACAAAAGATTAGCTGGGCGTGGTGGCACGTGCCTGTAATCCCAGCTACTTGGGAGGCTGAGACAGGAGAATTGCCTGGGAGGTGGAGGTTGCAGTGAGCCAAGATAGTGCCATTGCACTCCAACCTGGGCAACAAGAACGAAACTCTGTTTCAAAAAAAAAAAAAGAAAAACAAAAAAAACAAAAACAAAAACTGAGAAAGAGAGAAAGAGTTTATGAATTTGTCATTGTATTAGTCTGTTTTCATGTTGCTGATAAAGACATACCAGATACTGGGCAATTTACAAAAGAAAGAGTTTTAATGGACTTACAGTTCCATGTGGCTGGGGAAGCCTCACAATCATGGCAGAAGGCAAGGAGGAACAAGTCATGTCTTATATGGATGGCAGAAGGCAAAGAGAGAGCTTGTGCAGGGAGACCCCTGTTTTTGAACTCATCAGATCTCGTGAGACTTATTCACTATCACCACAACACCAGAAAGACCTGTGCCCATGATTCAGTTACCTCCCACTGGGTCCCTCCCACAACACTTGGGAATTCAAGATGAGATTTGGGTGGGGACACAGCCAAACCATATCAGTCATAGTATATGACTATCTGGCTTCTCATAGTATTTTCTGTGTGAAAGAACACAGGAGGAAAGTAGTTTTGAGAGGATGGATATACAGTTTGTTTTTGGGCATGCTGAATTTGAGGCTCCACTGGCTCTGAAACTTTTGTAGAGTTACAAGCAAACAGTATCAGTGTCTTAACAAAATACTTAATTCATTTATTGTGCACTTGATAGGTGCCAGCCTGTGTCCTAAGCATTTCACATGGACTGTCTCATTTATTCCTTATAATAATCACGTGAGGTGTAGAAATCATTATTGCGAGGGAAATTAAGCACAACAATGTTAAGTGATTTCACTAAAGTTACACATTTAGAAAGTGGTGGGATATTGTGTAATTCCATTTGTTTGAAATGCTCAGAAAAGGCAAATCTGTAGAGGCAGAAAGTAGATTAGTTGTTGACTGGCATTGAGAGTGGGATTATTGTAAATGAACATTAGGGATCTTATTAGGGTGATCTAAAATGATTTATGGTGATGGTTGCACCACTTGGTAAATTTACTAAAAATCGTTGAATTGTGTACTTGAAACCGGTAAATTTTATATGAAAAATAAATATTTAGAAAGTTGTAAAAAAGTAAAAGGATTTCAAATTGGAATTGTTATATTTAATTTTAGGTGTTTTCAGTGGATTATAATAGAAAAATGCTCTTAAATGTAGCAGAGTGCTTCCTTATCAGAAAGGTGCCCTGGAAATTGTGTCTGTCCTTTTTTTTATTTTCCTTTTTAAAAAACAAAAGGTATTTGGGTCTTTTATTTCTATGCTAGTGTTTCAGATGTTTGTTGATTACTACCTACGAAGCATTTTCCTGTTACTTCCTGGAACCTGCTGTTCCTGATCTCCTTCAGGATAATGTGCTAGATAGCTAAGCTGGCTTCCACCTCCCTCATTTTCCTTCGCTTCCTCTCTTCCTGCTGAATTCAGGAATTGTGTTAGGGACTGTGAATTTTTTTTAAAAGGATAATTAAAATGTTGTCACATAACTCACATTCTAAAATTAGATATTAAAAAAACAGTCAGTGGGGCTTTCCTCATAGAGACAAGGGAAGACCTTTACTGAGATTGCTTCTCAGTTTATTGGTCTTCATTTGTTTTTTGGCTCATGGGACTTGAACATAGGTAGGGTACAACTTTATTTACATAGGAGCCAAGAGAAAACTTCCTCTTGCTGTCTCTAGGTTTGCTGAAAATCAGCTGACAAAAGGCAGATTAATAGAAAAGGCATACAAATCTGCCGGGCACGGTGGCTCGCGCCTGTAATCCCAGCACTTTAGGAGGCCGAGGCGGGTGGATCACAAGGTCAGGAGTTCGAGACCAGCCTGGCCAAGATGGTGAAATCCTGTCTCTACTAAAAATAAAAAAAATTAACCAGGCATGGTGGCGGGTGCCTGTAATCCCAGCTACTCAGGAGGCTGAGGCAGAGAATTGCTTGAACCCGAGAGGCGGAGGTTGCAGTGAGCCAAGACGAGATCACGCCACTGCACTCCAGCCTGGGCGACAGAATGAGACTCCGTTTCAAGAAAAAAAACAAAAAAGAAAAGGCATACAAATCTTTTAACATGCATAAGGGGAAAATCAGAGTGATGACACCACCATGCAGTGAGGTATGGATGTTTGTATCCCCTTTTTCTTAGGGGGAAAGGAGATGGGGAAGTGTGGATGATTTTAGGGGGATAGGAAATGATTTTTAGGGGATTTCGGTGGGCTTGAAAAATATTCAGTGGTCTGGAACAAAGTCTGTTGGCCACGCAGAGCACACAGTGGTTTGTGACAAGTCTGTCCAGGTGTACTGACAGACTTCAGACTTTCTTCCTGCAGTAAGAGTTCAGTGAATGAAAACTCAGAGAAGCAACCAGAGGTAGTTCTTTTCTTTGTTGGGTCTGGACTTTAGGCAGATAAGGAAACTTTAAAGAAGGACTTCATCTTCTGCCTTGGAAGAGAGATAATTGAGAGACAGGATGGTGGGGGATGGGATGGTGGGGATGGGGTAGGGATATCAACCTTGAAGCTACCCATTCAGTTCAGCATGTCAAAAAACCATTTGGGATATTGGTTTCTGAGCCCTAACATTTAGAATATTTCACATTTTACTGTAGCTGCTGTAAAAGGTTCCCTGTGACTGTATCAGCCATGAGTCCTGTAGAAATCAGATAATGACAACAGAAGCAATTACTTCCTTCTCCCCTCCGCTTGTATTATCATCATCTACTTTTGTTGTTTTCATTAGGAAGTAGTGTATTAGATCATCCAATGTTACGTGAAATTGAAGAGGGATAAGAGGTGTTTTGATTCTTTTGCTTGGTTTTGGAAAACTTGGTGTCTAAATTGTTTCTTCTTTTTTGGGGTCAAATGAATCTAATTTTGAATGCAATAGGGAATTTTTCGATATATTTTTGGTATATCTTTGGGCAAATGGCAACTTGATATGCTAGTTTAAATACTGTCTTCTAATGAGCAAGCTTTTTATTTCTAGACATCTAGTCTTATTTGTGCCATCAGAGAGCTTGCTGGTAGCAGAATTAAAAATAATTATGCTATTACCAGTCGGTGGACACTTGTTAAGAGTTAGTGGTACATTCACATTCGTATGCTTGTCTGGTACATTTTTGCTGAGTGCCAGTTAAATGTAGGGGTGGACATACTATCAGGTGCCCGGATTTATCACCGAATCTAAGTAATGTGTGTTTAAGATTGCACTATAGTCTACCATGTGTTACATCATTCACTAATAGAAAATGATAACATTGATACAGAAAACCAAGACTTAAGGTTAGTGAAATGCTTATAAGCCTCTTCTGCTTCTGACATATAAGTACTGTATTGCTCTTTCTGCAATTTGTTGATATAGGGCTCTGCAGTGAGAAAGAAAGGTATATATAGAGGAGATAATACTTACCTTGTCCTGTAGAAATAAAACAGAAATAAAAACCTCCACATGTAAAGCATCACAAATCTTAAGGGTGGAAGCTGATAGGGTGATTTAGGGATGTTTGTACCAATGAGGAATATATATCACCTCTGCCTTTGTGTGCCCAGAAGTTGAGGTCCTTCAAGCAGTTCTGTGATAAAATTCTTTCTCACATTCGGAACCTGCTCCCAAGACAAATGTATTATCTGTTTGCTGATTTTACTTTACAGGCAAAAGGCACTTTTTTTTTTTTTTTAATCCTGGAGACAGAGTTTTGCTCTTGTCGCCCAGGCTGGAGTGCAGTGGCGCGATCTCATCTCACCACAACCTCCACCTCCTGGGTTCAAGCGATTCTCCTGCCTCAGCCTCCCAAGTAGCTGGAATTACAGGTGCTCACCACCATGCCCGGCTAAGTTTTTATTTTATTTTTTTAGTAGAGATGGGGTTTTACCATGTTGGCCAGGCTGGTCTTGAACTCCTGACTTCAGGTGATCCACCTGCCTCGGCCTCCCAAAGTGCTGGCATTACAGGTGTGAGCCACTGCACCCAGCCCGGCAAAAGGTATTTTTTATTTTTTGTACTGTAAGCGTCTTATCTTAGGCACTTAACTTGAACAAATAAAAACCAGCTCTTTAAAATATTCTAAACATTTGACAAATGCAAAGCAGGAAATCAATTATACAATATACTTTAAATTTTCAAGGTACCTCTATTATTTATCCAGAAGACATTCATTTAGTAAATTGTTTAGCACTGAGAATGGGTCAGGAATTTTACTAGGTTTGAAGTTACAAATTGTTAGCTCAGTTTTTTATTTAGCTTCAATTATGTTGTAAAAAACCAAAGCAAAGCAAAACAGAACAAAATAAAGTCGCCAACAAATTAGTAGCCTAATTTCCTGTAATCAGGAAATTTTATTCCCTGACTCATATTTCCAGCTTTCTTAATTAAAACAATTAAAAAGGAGTTGGCAACAGTGGTCTTATATCCATGAAACCAAGTAGCAGGGACAAAAGAGTGCCTGCCCTCTCATTACCAGTTTTATAAATGAGAACTTAACCCATTTATGCCTGGTGTTCCATTATTGGAACACTAAGCTTATGGGAGTTATTTATATCCTACTGCTCAAGGTCATTGCCAAGGTCTGATTTTTTACACACACAAAAATTGCAACCTCTGGCATAAATGGGTTAAGGAACACAGAATTAGGCAGTATCCATGAAGACACAAAACTGGTTATTGGGCTTGATTTGAAACTTCATCTAATCCAATTAAAAAGCAAAAATCAAAAAACTGCTCCATCTATTCTTTCACATTGCAGGGTATTGTGGAAGTTGCAAAACTAAGCAAGACATGAACTAATGTTAACTACATATGGTAATGCTAGAAATCAGTTAAACCTGAATTATACCTGTAGATCCTCATATCACCGTTGTAAATCCCGGCAGGGGTTTTAATTCCCAGGTTTCAGAAAGGGAAGCTGCAGAAGCCCAGAACATAATGTATTCATGGCCACAAATCTATTAAGTGACGGAGTCCATATTTGAACCCTGGGCCCCTGTGCCCTGGTGTTGGAGCTTTTGGGATACTGTGAACGTCAAGGGTTGGCTCACCATCTGAATACTAAGCCTGAACTCAGAAGATGTGTTTTTCTTATGTGTAGGTTGAACCACATGACAGGGCCATTTTTGCCTGCTGAGAATGAGCAAAAATTCATATGGTTCAATAGGTGCTTCTAAAACATACCCATGCCCTATTATTTCTGATATGTTTTACTTTTATGTTTGTGGAAATTTAACTCCTCATAGGAAAATGGAAGTTGGTAGTATACTCTGTAATATTCTAGGAAGTTTTAGGCACGTTTATTAAGATTCATATAGAAATTGTGGATCCAAATAAACAGATTAAACATAGGATTTAGGATGTAGCCCTACAGATACCACATTCATGCCCATTCTATAATCTGTAGAGTTTAATCCTATTGATTATAAAAATGAAGCAGTACTTTTCCCTTTTAACATATATATTCAGAAAACTGGGTGCTAGTATATAGAGCTTAATACAATTCTACAGCTTTAGATGATTATACATATATATATATATATATTTTTTTTTTTTTGAGACGGAGTCTCGTTCTGTCACCCAGGCTAGAGTGCAGAGGCACGATCTCAGCTCCCTGCAACCTCTGCCTCCCAGATTCAAGCAATTCTCTTGCCTCAACCTCCCAAGTAGCTGGGATTGCAGGCGCACACCACCACACCCGGCTAATTTTTGTATTTTCAGTAGAGACGGGGTTTCACCATCTTGGCCAGGCTGGTCTCTAACTCCTGACCTCGTGATCCACCCGCCTTGGCCTCCGAAAGTGCTGGGATTGCAGGCATAAGCCACCGTGCCCAGCCTGGATGATTATATTTTAAATAACCCTGAATCATTAAGCACAGTTACAAAATAAGCAAAGACTGAAAATCAGTAAAATATTCACTTAAAAATTTTAGTGATTCTTACTTTGCAGATGGTAGACTCTTGGGAAATAGTTATTAGTGAATAAGTGAAAATATCATGCAACACAGGTACAACTGTGAGCAAATGCCTTTTCCTTTTTTATACCTAATTACTCATGTAGCAATTTCCTTTGGGCATATGCCTGATTGAGGAAACATGATTCTATGTCTCTCTGTCTTTTTTTTTTTTTTTTCATAATGTCATAGTGTAGGGGAAAGAGCACAGTCTTGGCCCCAAGTAACCTTGGATACATCTTCTGATTCCCTTGGTTTTCTAACTGTTGTGACCACAGGCAAGTTATGCATTCTCGTAGATTCTTACTTAACTGCATAATGGAAATGTTTTCTGTATGCTACGAGAGTTTGAGATGAAATGTAAGTTCATGGCAAATAGTACAGGCTAGGCAAACAGTAGTCTTTACTAATTTATTTGTTTGTTGAAACTTTTTATAATTAAATATTTGCAATTAAAGCGATGCCAGTTTTGAAGTGCAATTATTCATTTAACTGATCTCTACACTTGCATATTTTCTGTTTTTTTGTCTGTTTCTTGGGAGGAGGAACAGGTTTATTGATACATAATTCACATATATACAGTTCACCCATTTAAACTCAAACTCAATGGTTTTTAGTATATTCACAGGTCTCTGTGACTGTCTCTACAATGATTAGAATATTATAATCACTTCTAAAAGAAACCCTGTATCTTTTAGCTATCACCCACCTATACCTTCATGTCCCCGACCCCAGCCCTCTGCAACCACGAATATACTGTCTATATAAGTTCGCATGTTTTAGAATATTTTTGTAAATGGAATTATATGTGGTCTTTCATAACTGGCCTCTTTTACTTAGCAAAATATTTTTAAGGTTTATCATGTTGTAGCATGCATCAGTAGTTCATACCTTTTTATAGCCAAATACAATTCCATTGTATGAATATTAAACATTTTGTGTTAAATATTAAATATTTTCATCAGCTGATGGCCATTTGAGTTGTTTCCACCTGTTGGTGATTGTGGATGAATAGTACTGCCTTGAACAATATTTTACAAGTTTTTCCTTGAAAACCTGTTTTTAATTCTTTTGGGTATATATGTAGCAGTGGAACTGCAGATATGATCATTATCTGTTTAACCATTTGAGGAGCTGCTGCACTGTTTTCCAAAGTGACTGCCTTATTTTACATTTCCACCAGCAGTGTTTGATGTCACCAGCGCTTGTTATCTGTCTTTTTGATTCTAGTGAGTATGAAATGCTATCTCGTTGTTTTATGTTTTCTTGATGATTAGTACTTTTGAACGTCTTTTCACGTTTTCTTGTCATGTAGTTATGAATCTTGAATAAAGCAAAAAGCTCTAGGTTTTGGCTTGTTTGTCTTGTCCAATTCCCAATGGCCAGGTTGAAAAAACATTTTATTTGGGTCTAGAAACTCAGCAAAGAATGATGTCACAGATGTTTCTCACCTCTGCTGTGTTTTAGCTGTAAGTAGATCAAGAAAGGAAAGCAAGACTAGAACTAATTGCTCATCAAGAAAGGATTTACAAATATAAGTGGTTCTGATACACATTTAAATTAGATTACATTTAACGACAGGTTTTGTAAATGAAGTTAATTTGAAAGGGCACACAGTCATTGGGTTTAATCTGTAAACAGCTATCATCCTTCCTCCCCCATCCAGTTTCTGGTAAATAAAAGTTATTCTTCTAGAAGAGTATTTACTTCCATGTTGCCCATGCTGTCTGTCAGTGGCAGCTGCTGGGTAGGTTTATAAGGGGATGCTACCTGGTTAGGGACGAAGCTCATATTTTTGCAGTTTTCCTATGGACCAGAAAATATTGACAAAGGAGAAGGAAATAAGATTTTCTGCTTGCTTTTGCCCTTATAATAGTTTAAATTGTTTTTTTAATTTTGTTTTTTTCTTTCTGAATTAAATTATGTTTTAGCCACTTGAACTACTAAAATTAAAAAATAAAACTAGAAATAAGACTTCTTTATTATAGTTGCTGCTGAATAGGAACTGTGTCTCCCATTATGCAGTGAACCTATTGTCTGAAAAAGACCCACTACATCCAACAGTTAACTGAGATAATTTCTAAAAATAATGGAGTAAGAGCATAACTGACTAATTTAGCAAACTCCTTGACAAAAATTCCAAGTTCATTTTGGTGAGAGAAGGCAAAAATAGAGATTAAAATATGCACGCTATTTAAATATTTATGGAAAAGTCAGTGTCTTGCCCTGACTAAATTTCTGAGATTTCTCTAATAATATGTGTGACTATTTACGTAGCATGTAACCTTTTATTCTAAGTGTTTTTCCATTCACAATTGTGTTTGCCTCTTCATGAGTACTATGTGATATAAATAGGGCAAGCAATATTATCTTCAGTTTAGAAATGAAGAAATTGAGATCCTGAGATGACAGTGACCTACCTGAGTCTGTCCTCTAGCAAGAATTAGAATCTGGGTCTTCTGACATCATCAGGGATTTTTCTCGTATACTCTGTGGATGTTTCACTTTTGTTGGATTGCTTCTGGAAGAACTGTAAGGTTTTTTTCTGTGTGTATTTTGTAAATTGTTCACCAGCTCTCCCATTTCTGCCATTATAAAGACACTCCTAATGAATTATGCATCAGCTTTTGACTTAAAAAAGAAAAATCAAAGGACTTGGATTTAAGTAGTATTCTCACACAGAAACATACTACTTCTTACTTGCCTTTCTTTTCCCCTAAAATTGTTTGTGAAAGAATGATTTAAATACTAATGTGAGGTTGGGCGCGGTGGCTCACTCCTGTAATCCCAGCACTTTGGGAGGCCAAGGTGGGCGGGTCATGAGGTCAGGAGATCGAGACCATCCTGGCTAACACGGTGAAACCCCGTCTCTACTAAAAATACAAAAAAAAAAAAAAAAAAAAAAAAAATTAGCCGGGCATGGTGGTGGGCGCCTGTAGTCCCAGCTACTTGGGAGGATGAGGCAGGAGAATGGCGTGAACCCGGGAGGCGGAGCTTGCAGTGAGCAGAGATCCTGCCACTGCACTCCAGCCTGGGCCACAGAGTGAGACTCCATCTCAAAAAAAAAAAAAAAATTAGCCGGGCATGGTGGTGCACGCCTGTGATCCCACCTACTCGGGAGGCCGAGAAAGGAGAATCACTTGAACCTGGGAGGCAGAGGCTGCAGTGAGTTGAGATCATGCCACTGCATTTCGGCCTGGGCAATGAAGCAAGACTCCCTTTCAACAACAACAATAACAGAATAAATACAAATGTGAAATCTCAGAATGCTGCTGCCTCAAGAATATCTGATTTACTAAACAGAGAAAACAGATAGTTTTAAAGAAAAAGTAGCTTCATTAACATTAAAAAATTCTGGGTCTTTCCCCTTGATTTTACTCAGTGTCAGTAAAATCCATCTTAAGAAACAAAGTGGATTTCAACCTTTCTGCCTCAAGTTATTGTCATTGGGATTTAACATGTTCCATTCAACTTTTCTGTAAAACTGTAGTTTTTTCATGGAAAAATGTCTATTCATAGCTTCATAGTACCTAGCACAGAGCCTGACACATAGTAGGCACTCATTAGTTACATTTATGCCACATCAATAAATTAGGATTCAGTTGATCATCATTTGACTTAAAGGAGAAACATAATCACACAAGTAAAGAGATGATTTTAACTGTAGTAATTATTGGCTCTCAGGCTCATAGTTTGGTGTCGGAGAGGGTTTGATCATGAGAGTGGTGCAATAAACCTACTCAAAACCAGGGACTCTCCTAGTGGGTGGAAAGCTTGAGGTGTAACAGTTTCTATTTTAATTTAGGAGCTCCAACCGCAGCTTTCTGAGCCCTGTTACTTATGGTTATGCAAGGCTTCCTGAGAGTTAAGATCTAATAAAGGTTTATTATCTCTCCCTTACCTGAAATGCTTCTGATTTTGGATTTTTTTGGATTTTGGAATATTCGCACATACATCATGAGGTACTGGGGATGGGACCTATGTCTAAACATGAAATTCATTTATGTTTCGTGTACACCTCATATACATAGATTGAAAGTAATTTTATTTTTCTCTTGGGAATGCTGAATAAACTGTACCTGCATTTTGACTATGGCCTGTCACATGAGGTCAGGTGTGGAATTTTCCACTTGTAGCATCATGTTGGCACTCAAATATTTCAGATTTTGGAGCATATTGGATTTTAGATTTTCAGATTTGGTATGCTCAACCTATATGGCCTTTCCTGCATTACCAAACCAAAGCATAGGCTAGAGTACATTCCAAAGCATCTAGGACTTCTGAAAACACACCTAGCCTACTCTGTGTACTACAGGGCTGCTGGTGTGAGCAGAGTATTGGCTTTCTAGCTAAAGAACCACCTGAGTTCCAGCCCCACTTTGTCAAAAGAACCACCTGAAATTCAGCCCCTTTTTTTCATTTATCCAGGGTGACCCTGGATAAACCACTTAATTTTTCTGACTTCTGATTTCCTTGTCAGTAAAATGGGGATACAAAGAACTTCTGGATTTGTTTTAAGAGTTAGAGATAATATCTGCAAGATGCCCTGGGGAAAGAAATTTTGTCTGGTTTCTCTCTGACACAGCTCACGTTTGAGCATAGGGCATTGAGACTGTGCAAGGCAAACTAGAAATTCAGAAACAATCATTTATTAACTTTGGAGCCCTAGATGTGAGTACCCATGGCATGCATTAAGAATCCTTCATTACATTGTGAGGAATGAAGGGAGATGTTGGTTTTAAATAGGAGGAACATAACAATTAATGCTGCTTATTAGACTTGTGATATGGTTTGGCTCTCTGTCCCCACTCAAATCTCATCTCGAATTGTATATGTATAACCCCCCGTGTTGAGGGAGGAACCTAGTGGGAGATGATTAGATCATGGGGACTGTTTCCCCCATGCTGTTCTAGTGATAGTGAGTGAGTTCTCATGAGATCTGATGGTTTAAAAGTGGCAGTTCCCCTGCGCTCTCTCTCTCCTACTGCCTTGTGAAGAAGGTGCTTGCCTCTTCACCTTCCACCATGATTGTAAGTTTCCTGAGGCCTCCCCATGCTTGAGGAACTGTGAGTCAATTAAACTTTTTTGTTTAAAAATTATCCAGTCTCAGATGGTTCTTTATAGATGTGTGAAAACGGACTAATACAACTTGGAAAGACTTACAACCAGTTGTCAGGTTTATTTTCCATTATTCCATCTTCTCAAAATAGGTTGGTGTGATTCTCTGAAAACATGGCCATTATTGAATAATGTTACTGTCTTATATTTTGTTTCTTATAGATAGCAGTATCAGTATACTTTTCCATAGAAAATATTGTGTGACTTCATGACCTTGGTGACAATTTTATGTTTGTACAATAAACACATTTCTGCTGTGAGGGATGATACATGCAGGCTGTAGGGCATCAGGCGATCAGGGGATGTGAAGGTAATTATAGGCTGATCACTGTAGGCTGAACACCTCAAATTTTTGAGAGCTTGTCCTATTAATTATCCAAAATTTCTGAGCATTCTTTTCTAGCAGTAGGAGAGTAAGAAATTATAAATTTGATTTCGATTAAGAGGCCTTTCTCCTTTTTCAACAGTGTTGATTTTTAAAAAGTCTTAAAAAAAAAAACAAAAAAACTATCAGTAGAGAATATTTTTAGAAGACATCCAGATATCCAGGTTTGGAAGTGGAGGGTTAGGGGATACTTTTTTTTCCTCCAAAAATACCTTGCTAATCTGTATAATCAAAGTAAGTTTTCTTTTCACCCAGTCACTTTTCTAGACTTATTTTATATTTTCTGTCAGCTTCTAATGCCTAAAGGAGTTTTTGTTAGATGTGAATTTATTTTTAATATTAATTTTTTATTGGACAGGTCGCTTTAGAAAATTGAAATTACAGTTTATGAATCACATTTTGGGATGGATAGTCTACAAGATTCTTATTTCCATTAATACTTTGATATCATAAAAAGAAAAATAAAATCCCAATTGTTAATGGTGCACACTATCAACAAAGAGTCAAATTCTGTAAAATATTTGGAGAGATTTATTCTGAGCCAAATATGAGTGACTATGGCCCATGACACAGCCCACAGTCCTGAGAACATGTGCCAAGGTGGTTGGGGTGCAGCTTGGTTTTATACATGTTAGGGAGGCATGAGATGTCAATCAGATACACTTGATAAATACATTGGTTTGGTCCAGAAACGTGGGACAGTTTGAAACCAGGGGTGGGTGGGGCATCCAGGTAATAGGTAAATTTAAACATTTTCTAGTTTACAATGGGTTGGGTTTGTCTAAAGACCTGGGATTAATAGAAAGGAAATGTTCGGGTTAAGATAAAAGACTGTGGAGACCAAGGTTCTTTTGAAGCCTCATAGTGGCTGCCCTTAGAGGTGACAAATGTTTCCCTTTCACACCTTTAAAAGGTGCTAGACTCTCAGTTAATCTCTTCAAGATTGGGAGGGCTTGGAAGAAAATGATCTAGTTATGTTAATAGAGATTCTTTACAGATGCAAATTTTCCCCCACAAAGGACCACTTTGTAGGGCCATTTCAAAATAAGGCAAAGAAACATGTTTTGGGGTAAAATATTTTGATTTTTTCTTTGTCACATAATGTTATTCTGGAGTCAGATTGGAAAGTAAGCCGTGATATATAGGGTGAAATAAACCCATCTGATGAGAATTTATGATTTGTAGGGCATGACTCCCTAGACCCCTCAGATAGGAATTTGGGCAAACTAAAAAAAATCAGTTTAGTTCTCAACACAGATTAAGATTAAAAACACAGGGTACATCATAGATGACTTAATAGTATGCGTGAAGCATACCTACCAGATGATAATGAGATGGTAATGACACTTGTGGTTCTTTTTCCTAGCAAAAGACATTCTTTGTGTTTTTCATATGTGCCAGGAGTTGGGCTAGACACTTTACATATACTTTCTCCACCAGGGACTTTTCAGTGATGCTGGTAGGAAGGTTATGTTATTTGCATGTTTTACAAATAGGGAAATTGAAGCTTGGAGATGATAGGGATTTTCCTTTTGGTCACATAGCTAGAAAGTGGCAAAGCCAAGTCTGGCGTGGTGGCTCATGCCTGTAATCTCAGCACTTTGGGAGGCCAAGGTGGGCAGATCACAAGGTCAAGAGATAGAGACCATCCTGGCTAACACGGTGAAACCCTGTCTCTACTAAAAATACAAAAATTAGCCGGGCGTGTTGGTGGGCGCCTGTAGTCCCAGCTACTCGGGAGGCTGAGGTAGGAGAATGGCGTGAACCCAGGAGGCAGAGCTTGCAGTGAGCTGAGATGGCGCCACTGCACTCCAGCCTGGGCGAGAGTGCGAGACTCCGTCTCAAAAAAAAAAAAAAAAAAAAAAGGGAAGTGGCAAAGCCAAGCTTGGAGCCCAAATAGAGTACCCTTAATCAATTCTACTGTACTGCCTTTGAATTGCTGTGTATCCTTAGAAAAGCCCCTTTTCTTTCCTGAGCCACAGTTGAGTGACCTGTTAAATAAGGAAAACTAGATGTTTTCTTTGTTCCCCTTCTAATTCTGATCTTTTGTGTTGGAACTTTAAAACTAATTGAAAAAAAAAAAAAACCAGAAAACTTATAATGTTTATTTTCTTTCTCCCATTATAGAAAATAGAAAAGAAGAAGAATTAAGCTGTAATTCTACCACCTCAGTATAGAATCAGTCTTAACCTTTCTTCTAGTCTTTTTTCCTTTTCCGTGTATGTATCGATATATTTATTTTACTGAGATTAAAATTACATCACATATATAACCATTTGTATTCTGCTTGTTGGGCTTCGGATTTTCAATATGATTCTCTGTTATTGGTGAGACTGAATCTTTTCCAGAGCTACCCTGACCCCTGACTGGAAAGGTTGGGATCATTCCCAAGACTAGAGGATTCATAACTTAAAATTTTCTGTTTTTTTTAAGGCTGGGCGTGGTGGCTCACGGTGGAGGGTGGATCACCTGAGGTCAGGAGGTTAAGACCAGCCTGACCAACATGGTGAAACCCCATCTCTAATAAAAATACAAAAATTAGCCAGGCATGATGGCATGGGCCTGTAATCCCAGCTACTCGGGAGGCTGAGCCAGGAGAATCACTTGAACCCGGGAGGCGGAGGGTGTAGTGAGCTGAGATTGTGCCATTGCACTCCAGCGTGGGCAACAGAGTGAGAGTGTCTCAAAAAAAAAAAAAAAATTCTTTTGAAATCCAACTTTCACCTGGAAACCTGGGTGCAGGGAAAGAGACCACTCCATTATATAACTCCACTAGAAAGTACTACCAATTGAAGGATAGTCTAAGAAAGGCCAAAAAAAAAAAAAAAAAAAAAAAAGAGAGAGAGAAGGAAATGGCAGATTACTAGATAGCTGAACAGGTTATATCTGGTAAGCACTTTCATGTCTGTTATTTTGGTGTCTCCTTTTAACACTCTTGAGGTATAGTTTCAAGAGGGTAAGTCAAGGATATGAGGTCCCTTACATCGTGGCAGAGCCATGGCTGAATATGCAGTCTTCCTCTCTTACACTGTTCTTCCTGTGGTACCAGGCAGTTTCAAGCATTTGCAATGCACACATTAGAATTGCGCGCATTAGAATAGCTGGGAATGGCAGGCCCCACTGCTGTTCCCCAACAACTGCTTACTTGGTTAGGTAGGGTGCCTGGTTCTCTGCTGGCCCTCTGCTTGTGAGAGCTTAGGTAATAGAGATGAGTCCTATTCTGTTTTTTATTTTTGGTACCCCAGAGCCTGGTATACAATAGGAGGAACTCTTACTTAAAATTAATTTATGATTATTTAAGTTTCTTAGTTTTTATAAAAAGGTTTTTTTTTGTTTTTGTTTTTGTTTAATTGATCTTTCTCATTTGAAAAATCAAAAGTACCTGAAGGCTTTTAATGGAAAACAGCAGACCCAGGCTGGGCGCGGTGGCTCACTCCTGTAATCCCACCACTTTGGGAGGCCGAGGTGGGCGGATCACCTGAGGTCAGGAGTTCCAGACCAGCTGGGCCAACATGGTGAAATCCTGTCTCTACTAAAAATACAGAAATTAGCTGGGCATGGTGGTGAGAGGTGACAGCGTGCTGGCAGCCCTCACAGCCCTCGCTTGCTCTGGGCACCTCCTCGGCCTTGGCGCCCACTCTGGTCACGCTTGAGGAGCCCTTCAGCACGCCGCTGCACTATGGGAGCCCCTTTCTGGGCTGGCCAAGGCCGGAGCCGGCTCCCTCAGCTTGCGGGGAGGTGTGGAGGCAGAGGCGCGGGCAGGAACCGGGGCTGCACGCAGTGCTTGCAGGCCAGCGTGAGTTCCAGGTGGGCATGGGCTCGGCGGCCCTGCACTAAGAGCAGCCAGCCAGCCTGCTGCACCGGGCAGTGAGGGGCTTAGCACCTGGGCCAGCAGCTGCGCTGGACTTCTCGTCGGGCCTTAGCTGCCTCCCCGCCAGGCAGGGCTCGGGACCTGCAGCCCCCCATGCTTGAGCCTCCGCCCTCACCCTGCGGCCTCCTGCGTGGCCCGAGCCTCCCCGACAAGTGCTGCCCCCTGCTCCAGGCGCCCAGTCCCATCGACCACCCAAGGGCTGAGGAGCGCTGGCGCAAGGCCCAGGACTGGCAGGCAGCTCCACTTGCGGCCCCAGTGCGGGATCCACTGGGTGAAGCCAGTTGGGCTCCTGAGTGTGGTGGGGGCTTGGAGAACCTTTATGTCTAGCTAAGGGATTGTAAATACACCAATTGGCACTCTGTATCTAGCTCAAGGTTTGTAAACACCAATCAGCACTCTGTGTCTAGCTCAGGGTTTGTGAATGCACCCATGACACTCTGTATCTAGCTACTCTGGTGGGGACTTGGAGAACCTTTATGTCTAGCTAAGGGTTTGTAAATATACCAATTGCACTCTGTATCTAGTTCAAGGTTTGTAAATACACCAGTCAGCACCCTGTGTCTAGCTCAGGGTTTGTGAATGCACCAATCGACACTCTGTATCTAGCTAATCTAGTGGGGATGTGGAGAACTTTTGTGTGGACACTGTGTATCTAGCTAATCTCATGGGGACGTGGAGAACTTTTGTGTCTAGCTCAGGGATTGTAAATGCACCAGTCAGCACCCTGTGAAAACGGACCAATCAGCTCTCTGTAAAACAGACCAATTGGCTCTCTGTAAAATGGACCAATCAGCAGGATGTGGGTGGGGCCAGATAGAATAAAAGCAGGCTGCCCAAGCTAGCAGTGGCAACCCGCAGGGGTCCTCTTCCGTGCTGTGGTAGCTTTGTTCTTTTGCTCTTTGCAATAAATCTTGCTGCTGCTCACTCTTTGGGTCCACACTGCCTTTATGAGCTGTAACACTCATGGCGAAGGTCTGCAGCTTCACTCCTGAAGCCAGCGAGACCACGAACCCACTGGGAGAAAGGAACAACTCCAGATGCGCTGCTTAAAGAGCTGTAACACTCATCGGGAAGGTCTGCAGCTTCACTCCTGAGCCAGTGAGACCACGAACCCACCAGAAGGAGGAAGCTCCGAACACATCTGAACATCAGAAGGAACAAACTCCGGACACGCCGCCTTTAAGAACTGTAACACTCACTGCGAGGGTCTGTGGCTTCATTCTTGAAGTCAGTGAGACCAAGAACCCACCAATCCGAGACACAGTGGCACGTGCCTGGAGTCCCAGCTATTCAGGAGGCTGAGGCAGGAGAATCGCTTGAACCCAGGAGGCAGAGGTTGCAGTAAGCCAAGATTGCGTTACTGCACTCCAGCCTGGGCAACAGAGCAAAACTCTGTCTCAAAAAAAAAAAAAAAAAAAAAAAAAAAAGCAGACCCTACCTCATCCACTCCCTATCTTATATAAAAAACAACCACTTTAATCTCTTGGGCTTTTCTTCTGCTACTGGAATAATAATAAGAGTGTGGTCTGGGGGTCACTCAGACTTGAGTTCCAGCTTTGCTAGTTATCAGTATGTGCCCTCCAAAAAGAAGTGGAGGTGCACATGCTTCTCTGTCCACTTTAAACAACATTGACTCTAGTTAGATTTGTGAGTGCTTTGTGACTACTGAGCATTCTCTTGAATCCATGCAGAGATTAGCACTTTTAGCACACTGTTTTGTACAGTTGTGTATCACATATTTTTATTGAAGACACTAGTTTAAGAGTGAGGTAGTTAAGTAATCTCCAAATCAGATACAGTGGAATGAGAAAATAGGTTTGATGGAGCCATCTTGAAAAGAAAGTTGTGGCCTTACATCAATAACCTTTACCTTATTGTGGGCTCCTGTCGTTTTGAATTCCAATGGACACACTAGCAAGGTAGGATCTACTTAGAAATTGTGAGATACAATTTTCTAGAGAGGTAAAATCAAACGGGTATATGGATAGCTATTCTGCTTTTTGAAGTATATAAGTCGTTTTGATTAATGTGTTTGCACATGGAAAACTATTGGATTCAGAGTAGCTAGCAGCTATTTCTAGTAGCTTGTGGAAAAGCAGACATCTTCAATAAGGTAATTATTTTAAATGCATCTGTAGCTATGTAATGTGCACATGTGTTTGTAATTACAGTTGGAGAATTTAGAATCAAGTGCTAGACTTATCGGTGTTTATACATTCAACAAACGAAAAAAAATCGAGTATTGGCTGCTACCTTTGCAAATGTGCATTGTCTCAGAGTCTGCAAAGCATACCACTTGATAGTTGTCACAACTTAAATTTGCTGCGTAATGTGTAGCACAAAAGGTTGTGTTGCGTAACCTAACAGGCTTATCGCTGAACTGAGCAAATGTTTCTGCGTAGGTTGCCAACGTGGGGCTCCAGAGTGTCTGGCCCTGTGGTGGTAAGATTTGGCAAGTATGAATTTAGAGTTTTTTCTCATCTTTTAAAGAAAGTAAATTATACGTTAGTGTGAGTACAGTAATATGTTCAGTAAGTAGAAATAACATGCTGTCATGACATAATTTATGAGAAGTATTTAGTAGGCCATATACAAATTTTAGACCAGTGGGAATTTTTGGCTAGGAATTTATAGCTGTTTGTTCTTAACAAAACTGTAGGCATCAGAAAGCCGACATAGAAATACTTGATAATTAGTTTACTTATCAATTTATTGAAAGTTTTAGACTATTACTATAAATAATAGACTTTATCTTAGGCAAAGTGAAGAAAAATATGGGATACAGCAAAAGCAATGTCTTCAATACACAGTCTAGTTATGTGTGTGTGCTGCAATTAAACTGCTGTGTAATCAGCAACTAGTAAACCAAGTAAGTGTTTAGCTGACAAGGTTCAATTTTACATGGAATGGTTTGTGTGATAAATGACTAAATGGCTCTGACTTCAGTTCTTGGATCATGGTAATATATGCAAAAATAATATAGAGCCAATTCTTGATTAATAGGAAGTTTATCTAATTTGTAAGTCATGAGGGCTTTCCCTTTTCTTTCTCCTTGCTTGTTGTCTCTTTCCCTGGCTTTGCTCATTTTCCTGTTAAGGAGGGATGATGCTTAGACAAGAGTTGGGGTCAGGAGAGTGATGGGAATTTATTTGTTCTAGATTTTGGCTAACATTTTTGGAAACTAAGAATTGTTAAAATGTTTTACAGGTGTTATATTTCAAACAGAATTAAGTACTTATGTATTTAAAAATTATTTAGCCTTCTTTACCAATTTCAAGTTGACTCCTGCTGTGTAATACCAATTTTGGAAGTTTAAAATTCTGTATCATACTTTATTGATTGATCTTTCTACAGATTCTTGTCAGAGTAAATGTCTCACTGGGGCTTATTTTACTCTGGCTACTGTTTCATTGAAGAATAGGATAACCTTTTTGCATTTTGGTTCTCATCATGTTTTTTTTTTTTTTTTTTTATGAGACGGATTCTTGTCCTGTCGCCCAGGCTGGAGTGCAGTGGCGCGATCTCGGCTCACTGCAACCTGTGCCTCCCAGGTTCACGCCATTCTCCTGCCTCAGCCTCCTGAATAGCTGGGACTACAGGCACCCGCCACCTCGCTTGGCTAATTTTTTGTATTTTTAGTAGAAATGGGGTTTCACCGTGTTAGCCAGGATGGTCTCGATCTCCTGACCTTGTGATCTGCCTGCCTCGGCCTCCCAAAGTGCTGGGATTACAGGCATGAGCCACCGCACACAGCTGGTTCTCATCATCTTTAAGGCTAAGGGAATGACTGAATATGGTAGCTATAGAAAGACAGATGAGGACTAATTTTGGTTTCCAGCTGTGTGGAAGTGTAGTTTAATCTGTATTTCTGTAGGTCACACAATTAAGTAATTTCATAGTTCTAATTTGAAACATGCTGGCACCTACCTAAAACACTGTTAGCTGGAGCTTAGAATATGATAAAGCATTGATTTCTCTTGGATGCTATCCAAATAAGGTTAATTGCCTTAAAAGGACCTTGTTGTAAGGGAGTTCCAAAGCTTGGAAACTAATGCCAGCCTCATTGTTGGATGTTAGTGGGTTATATTTACATAATTACAACAATTATAGGCATTGACTAATATATAAGACATCTTTTTAAAGGTTTTTGATTTTAATTGTTCTCAGAGGGAAGATCTCTTTATTTTTTTTCAAAATGTTTCATTTGTGAAATCCTTTCTCTATTCATTATGCATACGTAAATACTGTTAAGAAAGTAAGTTGAGTAATAGAAATGATGCAATTAAGGAAAGCTGAATATTGGAAAGGATCATTTATTTTAAACCAGCTCAGTTATAAATAATTCATTGCTGTGAGGTGAGGATATTGTATGTGTTTAAGGACACCAAAAATCATTACAGATTTTACTGCTATTTCAGTTCAGCAACATGCGTTGAGTACCTGCTAGGTTACCAGGTATTGTGATAAATGTTTGGGATTCAAAGATAAATAAATACATAACATGCACACTAGCTCCTTTTTCTTGCAGTATTTAGGGCCCTATAGGTGGTCAGCATTAAGCAGCTAATTCCTGTAGTGTGATTTCAGTCTTTTGTGCATGTGTAGGGAGGGTGGGGGATCTTCCCTTCTATGAACTACTTATGAACAGGCAGTCTAGATGATTAATTTTACTTCATTATCTTTCTTCTGTAAATGACATGCCTTTGACGATATCCTTTGTAGAAGACAGAATTAGTTTCTAGTGGAAAGTTTCAGAGATTATGGTTTTGTTTGTTATCCCAGCAGCAAAGGAAAAACTGGAAAACAGGACAATTGGAGTGAAGAGAAGTAAGGTACGTGGTGACACTGGAGATACTTTATCTAATATCTTTGTGGAGGATATAATGCTATTCTGTATCGAAATTTGTGTACTTCTCTATAGATTATAGAAAGATGGAGCATATTCCAGTAAATATCATATATTTACATAGCTGTGGAACTGGTCTTAGAAAATGTGTGTTCTTTCAACTGTGTGCCAGGATACGAAAAAGCAAGATTTAGCTCACAAATATTAATTGAGGGCCCAGGTAGGTGCAGGTCACTTCATTTTCATTATCATTGCTGTCAGTACTTTAAACCTTTATTGAAGAACTAGTATGTGAATTCATTCATGTCTTCAGTGTCAACTCTGTGTTTATAATGTGCCTGGCCTTGGGCAGATCACATCAGGGTATGTGAGTAAATCTCTAGGCCTTGATAATAAGAAGCTTAGATGAAAAGATAATTGCAATGTTTGTGATATGATGAGGTTATACGTAGGTTGATATATTAGTTTTCTATTGCTGCTTAAAAAATTACCACAAGAGTGAGCAGGCTTGGCTGTATTCTCTGCTCAGAGTCTAATAGGGCTAAAGTCAAGGTGTTAACTGCTTCTTCTCTGGAGACCCTGGGAAAGATCAGTTTCCAAGCTTTTCCAGGTTGTTGGCTGAATCCAGTTCCTTGTGATTGTAGGAGTGAGGTTCCTGTGTTCTTGCTGGCCATCACCAGAGGCCATGCTCTGTTATCAGAGACCGTTCACATTCCTACTCAAGTGCCAACCCTCCCTCCACCTTCAAACTAGCAGTGGTGTGCATCCTTCTCTTGCTTTGAATCTCTCTGACATCTCTTCTGCCACCTGCCTAAGAAATTCTTTCCTTTTGAAGGGTTCATAGGGACCCTTTTGCCTTAATCATAGGAGTAATACCAGGAGATGGAGATCATAAGGGTCATCTTAATATTATACCTACCACAGTTGCTATTGGAAACAGAAGACAAGCACCAAAATCCAACTTGAGAGGTTTAAAAGTGAGTTCCTAGAGGATGAAGTCCCTGAGATGCCAGGACATGTACTTGAGTTAAAGTCTAGGTCTCTACTTACTTTCTTTGTTATTATCCAACCAATATTTACGGAGAACTTGTGTTGGGGCCAAGTCACTGCACTGTCAGAAACTCAATTTCCTTAGTGATAAAGATGGGATGGTTATATATTTTTGAAGGTCTCTTAAGAGAATTAGAAATAATAATGAAAGGGTCTAACAAAGAAGGGTGCTCAGTTAATAGAGTTTGTATCAAGAGAGCCCACGTGGTATATTGGGAACAGCCTGAGATTCATTGCAGGTTAATTCACACATTCTATTCCTTATTCCACAGATACTTATTGAATCCTAAACCACAGGGCTGAGACTCAAATGAAGTGAGAGAGATACTTGCCTTGAGCACAGAATTTCAGGATGTGCCCCTCAAAACATCTATGTTTAAATCAAATCAATCATATGCTAAAATAATATAAAGTTAATTTAGAAATCTATATCAAATACCGAAATAAACCCAATATCACAATACAGAATCAGTAACCACTTATACGGAGCCATGTTAGAGTCCAAGGGAAAAGGAAAAGTCAGTGATACTGATCTGATCTGTCTTTAACAGTTTTATACATTAATTTTGATTTTTTTTCTTTTTTTTGAGATGGAGTCTTGCTCCGTTGCCCAGGCTGGAGTGCAGTGGCGCGATCTCGGCTCACTGCAAGCTCCGCCTCCCAGGTTCACGCCATTCTCCTGTCTCAGCCTCCCAAGTAGCTGGGACTTACAGGCACCCACCACCACGCCCGGCTAATTTTTTGTATTTTTAGTAGAGACGAAGTTTCACTGTGTTAGCCAGGATGGTCTCGATCTCCTGACCTTGTGGTCCACCCTCCTTGGCCTCCCAAAGTGCTGGGATTACAAGCATGAGCCACCGCACCCAGCCGTGCTAATTTTGATTTTTTAAAGATGTATTCATTTATCTTGGCCGGGTGCGGTGTCTCACGCCTGTAGTCTCAGCACCTTGGGAGCCCAAGTCAGGTGGATCATGAGGTCAGGAGTTCAAGACCAGCCTGGCCAACATAGTGAAACCCCGTCTCTATTAAAAATAGAAAAAGTAAAATAAAAAATAAAAAAAATTAGCCTGGCGTGGTGGTAGGCACCTGTAATCCCAGCTACTTGGGAGGCTGAGGCAGGAGAACCGCTTGAACCCGGGAGGCATAGGTTGCAGTGAGCCAAGTTCATGCCATTGCACTGCAGCCCAGGTGACAGTGCGAGACTCCGTCACACACACACACACACACACAATTATCTTGATTAATGAGTTTTAAATTTTGCTCCGGAGATGAATGCCTCCCTCGCCTCATCCTACTCTTGCCCTGCTTGCTTGATAGAAGACTTTGCTTTTTCCATTTAGGGACCATAGGAAATGAGCAATAGGATAAAGAAGTTAAATAAACGGTACAGAAAATGTAATCGGAGTTGAACTTTGCTTGTAATATTATTTTGACTACATCTAAGTATTATTTTAGGTTAACATCCTAGCATTCTTCTCAATAGTTCTTTAGATTCCTCAGTTATTAAAATAATTATTAGCAATTTTCAAGATGATTAACTTTAAAAAAAAAACAACATGTCCTATATTTAAAGTACAGAATTTCTTTTTATTTTGGAGTTACTTTAAACATCTTCCAGTATTAGTAAAGTCCCATTATCATGTTCATATAATAACACATCTGTCAGTTTTTACTTTTTTGTTTGATTCCTCTGTGATTTCAGTAGCTTTATAATCATTCTTTTTAGCTATTGCATTCTATTATGCATGCTTTCCAGTAATGTAAGTGGTTAAGGTAATTGCAACCTAATATCAGAATGACTTTTTCATTTCAAACCTTTACTAGGTTGTGTTTTCCTTCCACAGCCTTGTCAGAGAGGGCTAAAATTTTCTATGGTCTGGGCATTATTCCCATGATGGATATTTAATCCCATGATTGCTATATTATTGCTAGCATTTTAACATTTCTGAGAAGTACAAACCAAGATTGCCACTTGCTATTTTGAATGTATTTCAAATAATAGTCTTTATCTGAGAACAGATAGTTAGAAAAGGAAAATATTGGAAGCTTCTAGTTAATCAGAGGTGAAATGAAATCTCTAACATTAATGAATATCCCAGTTATAGAGCTTTTAAGACATAGTAGGTAAACTTAATCCTTTTCTTCTGCCTTACAAACTAACAAATGCCCTATTTGTATAAACTAATGTACCCATGATTTTAGACATTCTTAAATCACATAAAATGTAAGCAACTAAAGATCAGTTAGAATTTATGACCGGTAAAATAAAAAGTCCATCAGGGAGATAGTATTAATCAATCTGAGGGAATGATACTTCCATTTAGAAATTGTTCTGAATAACTATAAGCATTAAATGAGCAATGCCATGAGTGCTTTTCTTTATACAATTTTAACTAGAATTATAAAATTGTGGTATTGTTTAAACTCTTTATCTTCAAACTTTCATCACATTGATGTAATTTAAATACCAGTTAAGTTTAGCAGTAATTTAGCCAAATGATTAATTCCATCCTACATTATGTTCAGCTAAACAGTCTAACACTTTTTTTTTTTTTTTTTTAATATCAGGTCTAAAGTGACACCACTGTGAGAGTAATGGTAATAATTAAAATTGTTACGTGCAGCACTGTTTAGAAATGAATTTGAACCTATATTCAAAGCATCTGTCTTGTGAGACTCAACAGTTCTGTTTACTGCTTTAAAGCAGCCACTCTGTGGGAAACTTTTAAAAATAGCTGCATT
Organism: Pan troglodytes; assembly: GCF_028858775.2. Lineage (NCBI taxonomy): Eukaryota > Metazoa > Chordata > Mammalia > Primates > Hominidae > Pan > Pan troglodytes. Next base: position 89,545,811 of record NC_072408.2, read on the forward strand.
ATTAATATATTTATTTAAAATGGCTGCCATCTTTATCAACCCCAGGAAGGGAGCAGGAAGTAGATGCCAGTATAAGCAACATAATAGGCTTGCAGTTTGGTTTTGTTTGTATACATTTTGTAAATAGTTCAGGAAATATAAATGAATAAGTAATCAGAAGTCAAAGAGTAAAATAACACAAAGCTTTTCCAGCTACAGGTTTGATTGTTTATACAGGAATTTGAGGTTGACTTAAATCTGTAATGCTCAACCTTACCAGTAGTAAGTCACAAACACCCCATTGAGCTTTGTTACATGCTTTTAAAAAGGAGAATATTTTATCTTTCTAATGCTGTTTCTAATGCCTAAATACCAGTGCCCAAAGGGAAACAGTTCCCTGATGTTCTTCCAAGGACCACATTCTAAAGAAAGCTTTTTGGGCGGTGATATGGAATAATAAATGTATGTTGGGAGAAGGGAAGAGAGTCCATTGGGGTGGCAAAAAAACTAAATTCTCTCTCAACTTTCTCATTAGTAATTTACTGGGCAGCATTGAGTTGCTATGGTATGTTTATTGTTGTCTCCCTTAGAAATTTCCAGTTGTTCCAAGGTAAACAAGATAGTATAAGTCCTTTGGTCTAGTATAATTAGGTAATTTTTTTATTCTGTTCATTTGCAAGCTTGAAAAGGACCAATGGCAGAAATTAAGTGCTCCCTTAAATGACTATGCCAGGGCACCAATGTATATTTTATCTTCATTGTTCATAAAAGTGCATCTATCTTTACTGATGATGAGTTGGGGATGTCATGGAGGATTGATTTTTATCCTGTAGTTTCAGGTACTTGATCAGACCTCTCTTCCTTCTAGTTAGCTTATTAGGACATTTCTTATTATTTTGATTATGCAAGAAGAGTGATCTAGTGCCTTTTAAATTTTATGATCACTTACTGAGTGACAGGGACATTTACATTCTAAATGAATGCACCAAGAGTTTAATAGTTACTTATACCTTAAAGAGACACAAATAATAGGTTGGCTCACGTGTTCATTTTGGTTTTATAGTAGTATTCAGGTGTTAAGTGCTGTGTATGAGCTTAAGAACAGGAAATGTTCTCCTCTGAATCACTTGGAATAAATTGTCTTTGAACTAGTAAGAAAACATGATAGTTAAAAATGCTGTCATTCATATGGAATGAGAATTCTAAATTGTTTGCCACCAAATATTTAAAAATTTTGAGGCAATAGTGGCAAACCAGAACCAAGTATAATTATTAGTTATTTTAATGTCAACCGTAGTCATTTTTATCAGTGATGAAAAAAATTAGTAAAATGTTATTTAATAATTCTTCTTTCTAGTTAATGAAAAATGATACATGGCTGGGTGTGATGGCTCACATTTGTAATCCCAGCACTTTGGGAGGCCAAGGTAGGTGGATCACTTGTGGTCAGGAGTTCGAGACCAGCCTGGCCAACAGGATGAAAGCCTATCTCTACTAAAAATACAAAAATTAGCCAGGTGTGGTGGTGCACACCTGTAATCCCAGCTACTCAGGAGGCTGAGGCAGGAGAATCGCTTGAACACGGGAGGTAGAGGTAACAGTGAGGTGAGATCATGCCACTGCACTCTAGCCTGGGCGACAGAGTGAGACTCTGTCTTAAAAAAAAAAAAAAAAAGAGGATACATAGAAAGATGTTTGATACATGCTTATTGTATGAATTAATATGGCAGTGATTGTGAATATCATACTGCCAAACATTTTAAACAGTGCCAGAAAATGTGTTGGAAACTTGAGGTTGAATAAGACACATCTCTAACCTGTATAAGAGCTCAGATTTTCCAGCATCTTTGTGAGCAGGTGTGGCCATATGATTTAGTTCTGGCTGGAGAAGAGATATGTGTAACTTGATTGCTGTTGTTTCTTTTCCTGTTTCCCACTGGCTGAAATGCCAATATGATGGCTGGACCTAGATGGGCCAAAAAGCAGATGCCATGAGTTAAATACAGCAGAGCAACAAGGTAGATGGAATATGGGAGCCTTATAATTAGGACTTGCCATTTCTAACACTGGACTATATATTTATGTAGATTGATGAAATTCCATCGTGTTTAAGTCACTTTTTGGAATTCCTATTTATTTTTATTTCTATTTATTTCTATAAGACATTTTACAATCATTGGTCAATAAACCAGACGTCTAAGTGAGTTGAATAATGAAAGAAAAGGCCATCTGTTAGGAATAGCTGGGTTGTAATTAAGGCAAGCGTCCAAGTTTATCTATCTTTATGTGGGTAGAACATACTAGATAGGAACCCAGGAAGACTTTCAGATAAAAATTTAGAGGAAAACAGAGTATTCTAGAGTTGACTATAGAACCAGTATTGTAGAACCAGTATTGTTGTTTACTACTCCATAAGCCCTAGTTTCTTAAACTATGAAAGTGTGATTGTTATAAAGATGAAATGGAACATGTATGGTAAATTGCTTTGCAAACCATACTCTGGGTAGTCAGTATGTTTGAACATATACATGTAATGGATGAAAGGAAAATGCAAATTTAAATTGCACTTCCTACTATCAATTGAATATGTATTCAGATGGGAAAGTTTATCCTCTGCTATTAATGAAAATTCTAGCAGATCCTCTGATTTTTCTGTTACTAGAAATCCTTATAATCCCTTTAAATTACAAATACAGTCTCATTTGGGCAATAAATCTTTGCCTCTGGTGTACCTTGCTATAGAAGGGAATCTGCATTCTGGAAAAGTGGGGTGTGATAGGTTTTCATTTGTTGAGCAAATATTTATTGAACACCTACTATGTAGCAGGCATAGTTCTAGGCTGGGAAACAATACAGCAAGTGACAAAACAGATAAATCCCTGCCTCTTGGAACAGACTATCTAATGGCTACTTATTTCTTCTTGGTCATTTCTTCTTCCATTTACTGGCTCCTGTCATGGACTCTTCAGAGATGTAAGAATGGTGTGAAGGATCCGCAGGGAAGGTCTGTGTGTGTGTTGTGGATTTAAACTGATGTTATGTACTCTGACTCTAGCACATATTCAGAGCTGACTCATTTTCTTATGGGTGTGTCTCGAATTCATTAGAGCCTTCCCTGCTGGGATTCTCTAACCACAGCTCGCCTGAAGTATTTTGCCTTTCCCTCTGGCTAACAGTTTCCCCTCAGCCCTTGGTTTTTTGGTTGTCTATGCCACAGACTTTCTCTATCTGTGACCCTCCCTCTCAGGAAGGATTCACGATGGCTCCATACCGGCTCTTCTTTCTGCCAAGTCTGTGAGTCCATGGAGAACAGTTGCCTACCTTTCTTTGACCTGCTCTCAGAAGGGGAAGCTAAAAGGCCTCTTTCATGCTGCCCGAGCAATCTGGTGTTTCTCAGGTTAGAGACGCCAGAAAAAGGTGTCTTCCAAACTCGAGCACAACATAGCCAGCTCTTGACATGGCCTTGAGCTTTCTCTGTCTTGATGTGAAGGAGGTGGCACTCTTACCCCAGCGCTCCTCAGCCTTTATTACCTGTCACTTGTATACCCACTATATCAACAAGGGGTCATGTACTTTAGTGATACCCACTTTGAAATTTGCATTTTGGTTTGCACTTCCCTGTGAGTCTGACACTTATCTCCTGAGGCCTCAGCCTAAACTCTTATTTTAGTATCTAGTTACACATACTTTTCAATATAAAAGTTGTTTATTTGTATTTCATCCTAAGAGTGCTTTCCTGAGGTGGTTTGTTTGTTTGTTTGTTTTTGTTGTTAAATACTTGACTAAGTTTCCCACAGCTCAGATGTAGAGAAAAAGTCGGAGCTTTTTAGCTTTTTTTAGACGGAATCTTGCTCTGTTGCCCAGGCTGGAGTGCAGTGGCGTGATCTCGACTCGGTGCAACCTCCGCCTCCCGGCTACAAGCAATTCTCCTGCCTTAGCCTTCTGAGTAGCTGGGATTACAGGCACGCGCCACCACGCCTGGCTAAGTTTTGTATTTTTAGTAGAGACGGGGTCTTACCATGTTGGTCAGGCTGGTCTTGAACTCCTGACCTCATGATCAGCCCACCTTGGCCTCCCAAAGTGCTGGGATTACAGGCGTGAGCCACCACACGCAGCTGGTGCTTTTTAGCTTTTCAATTTACCAATCTGACCTTCTTTACCTGCTAGATGGTAGTGAAGGAAACCAATGTGTAATCAAATAGAAGAAATTTCATCCATGACATGATTTAAATCGTAATTTGATGTAAAGTGTGGAGGCTGTAGTGTTTATCTTCCTGTCTGCTCTCCTTTAAGATGTCATGTATATGGGGGAGGAAGTGGGACACTGGGTAGTGGGGAAGAATGGTCCTTAGATCTATATGGAGTCCTTGGGATTCTTATTTGTTCCTGTGGCTGGTATTACTGGTATTACAGTGATCAAGAAGAGCAATGACCAAGATGCAAGGAGTTCTGGTTTTTCTGTTGAGGAAATCTGGACACATCTCTTGTTTGGATCCCAGTGCCCTTCTCCCAGTCATCATGTATATGTTTCAGCGTGAATGTCCCCTACTGGAGCCCATAAAAATTCTAGGTCCACTGCGTACCATGTGGAGGCCTAGTATGGCCCAGGATAGTTGTCAGTGCCCTAATGCTTTGGGGCTTCTCCTAAGGCGCATCCCTACTTATTTACTGCAGTACCATGGAATGTGACCTCGAGACCCTCCTGTGTCTGCATCCTTATGACCCAAATCCTTCAAGACAAACAGAGGCATGTCTTCATGTATTTCTTCCTGAAACTTTCCCTAGGTCATGCCATTCTTTTTTATGTCTTTAGCCTCGGAGCTAAGCTAAGAGACCCAAATGACAAAGGGGCCTAAATGAAGAAGTTTAAAAAAAAAAATGCTGTGTTACCTACAACATTTACATTATATGCCACCACTATATGGTAGCTAGGAACAGGTAGTAACTGTATAGTGTTCAAATGAGAGTAAATAAGAATTTAGTAGTTGCCCTCTAAACGAGATGACTTCCCACTATATCCTGTATATTCTTTTTTTTTTTAAGTTGGAGTTTCACTCTTGTCGCCCAGTCTGGGTCCTGGAGGACCCAGGAGGCAGAGGTTGCAGTGAGCCAAGATCACACCACTGCACTCCAACCTGGGCTACAGAGCGAGACTCCGTCTCAAAAAAAAAAAAAAAAAAGAAAAAGCAGATATATGGCGTTTAGTACCATGTTAGACAAGAACTGCCAAGTACTCAATAAATAATTTATTATTATTATTATTATGCCTTTTCATTGTTTCCCACAACCCACCTTCCCTTTCAACCAGGCTGGTGGTGTTACTTTCCTAAACATTCCATGTCCAATTTTGATCTTGGTTCTCAGATTTGGCTTTTATACTATAATTTTTTGAGTGCCCTTCTTCCTCCACTTTGGTTATTTAATTACTACCCATCCTTTCAAATCTAATGCAAGCCCTGTTTAACAAATAAATGCCTTTGTGATAGCTTTATTTTAAACTAATCTGCTCTTTCTTTTAGCTCCCTTAATACTACAGAAAATATGACTCTGTTGTCCTAATGCATCGTGACTTATCTATTCCAGGGGTATGTTATATTTTGCATTGTTTCTCATTGTTTTCTATAGTTTTTCTATGTTTTAATTTTTGTATGATGGTTGGTTGCTATATTTCTAAATGTCAGGTACAGATTTTGGTCAGAAAGGAGGGGGGTGCTGGGCGTGGTTGCTCGCACCTTTAATCCCTGTGCTCTGGGAGGCCAGGCAGGAGGATCGCTCGAAGCCAGGAGTTTAAGACTGGCCTGCCTAACAAAACGAGACCCCAAGAAAAGTCTCTAAAATATATATTTTTAAAAATTAGCAGCCGGGCACGGTGGCTCATGCCTGTAATCCCAGCACTTTGGGAGGCCGAGGCGGGCGGATCGTGAGGTGAAGAGATCGAGACCATTCTCGCCAACCAACATGGTGAAACCCCATCTCTATTAAAAGTACAAAAATTAGCTGGGTGTAGTGGCGCATGCCTGTAGTCCCAGCTACTCGGGAGGCTGAGGCAGGAGAATCGCTTGAACCTGGGAGGCAGAGGTTGCAGTGAGCCAAGATTGTGCCACTGCACTTCAGCCCGGTTGACAGAGCGAGACTCTGTCTCAAACAAACAAACAAAAAACATTAGCTGGGCATGGTGGCACACGGCTGTTGTCCTAGCTATGTGCCAAGACATAACTGAGGGGCTGAAGCAGAGGATCACAAGTTCAGGGCTGCAGTGGGCTGTGATTATACCACTGCACTCCAGCCTGGGTGACAGAGTGAGACTCTGACTCTAAAAAAAAAAAAAAAAAAAAAAGAGTGAAGGCGGCAAAGGGTGGACAGGGACACATCTGCCAGTTATTTTAAAAATATTTTTATTTATAGAAATAACATAAAGTTTTATGGAACTCTGGCCAGAAACTCTCCACTTAGATTTCTTTGCATGGAATTATGTCACGTGTTGACCCCTCTCTAAAAGTTGCCTCTAGCAGGGGCTAGCAGAAGGTTGCTGCAGACGACCAACAGTATCCCACATACATAGTAAGCAACAGCTTAAATAGCTACTTTCCCTATGGAAACTTCACTCTGAAAAAGCCCTCTACATGTATCTTTCAGAAAATAACTTTTCAAGTTAATGAAACTACTAATTTAATTTCTAAAGGGAAGTTTATAGTTTTATTTGGGGGGAGGATTTTGATGCTTATTGGCTTTTCTTTGTTGCCAAAGAATGTATACAAAAGATATTGCTATTTCAGGTCTGGATTGAAGAACTCCTCAGAATATAAATCCTTGTTTTATTGCTGGAAGGAAAAAAGCAGAATAAGGCACCAGTTAGCATCTTGAAAGACACAACAGGGATTTATTTTCCCTTCTCTTCGTGTGTGTGCCCTTTAATTTTTTCATTCCTCAAGCAGAACTCAGGCAACCCCAAATTAAAGCAGTTCAGGCCGTACAGCACATGATGATTACATTGTATCTGGCTGTTGTGGAGATGGACAGATAACAGTTGTTGTAGAAAACCTTTTGTAGTGTCTGAAAAGACAACTGTCACAAAGAATGCTGTAACTCCCCTGTGTTACAAGATAAAGTTAAATTAGATCAGCTGAGGTTCTTTACAGGTAGTGATCTCTTTAGTGGTATTTGAAATGTGTTGACAGAACAGAACTAGAGTGTCCTAAGTGAAGTTTCGTTATCCATGGGAGCCTGTTGTAAATGCCACAGTGTTGTGATGTATGTTTAACTAATTTCATGTTCTTTCGAAGCTCCTGTTCAGTAGCTTAAAATGTTCGTTACCAGAAAACATTGTACATTAGCAGACAAGAGCCTAGAGAAAACACCACTTACCTTTTGGTAATGGACAAATAGATAATAGTGGAAGATGAGAATTAATTGTCTTTATGCAGGTGTCAAATCAGCCTGCAATAGAACAGGATTATTTATGCTTTCAAAAAAATACCATTGTACTTTTATGAGATACAGAGCAGGCAAATAGCTGCTAAAGAATTAATTATTTGAATTGGTATTAATGTGGTGACTTAATTCAGAGCATCTAGGAATCTAATGCATGTTTCTAACACCCCTCCCCTTTTTCTTAAATTCAAGAAGTACTGCAAAATGATTGAGACTTCAGAATTAGGAACTGTGGCAGAACAATTTGTTCTTTTATCCTGCTTTTTACATGGGCAGTTTGTTTGCTTATCAGCACTCTTGAAGGTGCTGATCCTAAATTGTCAGGCCTATTGGTCCTGGCTGGAGAGAGCATTGTTTGCCTTGTTGTGAGAGTGAAAGCATTATGGAATACATTTAAGAATTTTTATATAGAGGCCTTCATTTGTCTTAGAATTATTCAGTGATACAAAGAGCTTTCATAGCTGTTACTGGACACTAGAATACTAAGAACTGCATGTATATTTAAAAAATATTTTTGCCCATTTGCTCACTTATTCAGCTTTTGATTTGCCTCTGGCATTTTTGTATTGAGACAACTAACATCAACATCTTGTCCATAGGTCTAATAAAGCATGTCCTTTGAGTTAGGTATATATTTCATTTTTATCTCGAGTGCCAGGGCTCAATTAATAGTAGTATTTGGCACTGTGCATGTTTTTGTCTACTGGGAAGTATTTCATTTAATTGAACAGATATTTATGGGATGCATCATATTTCAGCACTTGTGTGTATAATGGGGTACAAAGAAGACTATGGCTTTGAGCTTTGTGAGGGACATACACCCACATGAACCCTCTTTTCTCTGCCCCCCATCCGCCTCCAAAACACATTGTAGGCAGGATTCTAAAGAAGAGAACCTAGGGTCCTGTCCCCTGGCTATTCAAACCTGAATCCAGGCCCTATTGCAAAGGGACTTCGTAGATGTAATTAAAGTCCCAAATCAGTTGACCTTAAGATATGGTGATTGTCCAAATGGGCATGACCCAGATGGATAAGCAAACCCTTCAGAGAGTTTTCTGTAGCAACGGCAGAACAGGAAGCCAGCGATATGCAAAGCCTGAGAAGGACTCTACTCACTCCGCTATTGCCAGTTTGAAGACAGAGGAGGGCCAAATGAAAAGGAATGTGGACAGCCTCTAGAAGCTGAGAGTGGCTCCTGGATGGCAGCCAGTAAGGAAATAAGGACATCAGTCTTGGAATAGCAAGGAAATGGAATTTGTCCAACAACGTGAATGAACATGGAAGTAGATTCTTCCTTAAAGCTTCCAGATAAGAGCCCAGTCTGGCCATTACCTTGATTTTGGCTTTATGGGGCTCTAAGCAAGAGAACCCACCTGAGTTATTGCTGAGTTTCTGACCTACAGAACTGTGAGCCAGTGAGTTTGTTTTGTCCTAAGCCTCTACCATTGTGATGACTTGTTATACAACAATGGCAAACTAATAAACACACACAGAGTGATCATTTCCTTTATACCAGGATATATGAGAGGTGCTAATTAATTTCAGTTTTCAGGACCAAAAAGAAAAGGTTTAGATAATATTAACAGAATTTTAAATTTACTACAAATATCTTCATTTTATACATGAGAAAATAGAAGTTCAGAGAAGTTAAGGTTTTGTCCAAGATTTTAGATCTGGCTAGTGGCAGAGCTGGGATAGAAGCTTGTCTCCTGATTCAAGGCTCAGCATTTTTTTAACTGTATCTTACTATGGTGCATAATGACTTCCAGCTTTAAATTGGAACCAAAGTGTAAAAAAGCTAAATAATGGTAATTTCTCTGTCATAATGCCAAATGTAATGAAGGAAAGAAATGGAAAAAAAAGGTAATTTCAGGAAAGCATTATTATTTTTTGTCTAAAGATTTTAGAGCATGGAATTGAGTGCATTGCTTTGACTTACTCGTTAGGCAATATAGAAGCATTTATACCTTCAATGGAGTATTGTTCCTTCTAACAATATCGACCCACTGCTGAATTCTTCTAATGATGTTGCTATTATTTGGCATATCATGGGAGTAGCTTTTTTACTTAAATACGTTTAGCACTTTCTTTTTAGCAACTATTTGATTGGGGGGATTAATATGATATTGTTTCCAGTAGCTTGTAGATAGTTCTAATATGAAGAATCAGATTTGGTGATCATCCTGAATAATATAATAAACACCAGTTGGGCTAGTATATAAGAAAATTGGGCTAGGTAATATAACCAAAAGAAAATACTGGTGTTAAGTATTAAGTTGGACTTTCTTATTTGTTTTCTAAATTCAATCTAATTAACCGTAGTTTTTTTAAAAAGTTTAGGCCAGACGCGGTGGCTCACGTCTGTGATCCCAGCAGTTTGGGAGGCTGAGGCGGGTGGATCACGAGGTCAGGAGATTGAGACCATCCTGGCTAACAGGGTGAAACCCTGTCTTTCCTAAAAATACAAAAAAATTAGCCAGGTGTGGTGGCACGCGCCTGTAGTCCCAGCTACTCAGGAGGCTGAAGCAGGAGAATTGCTTGAACCCAGGAGGCGGAGGTTGCAGTGAGCCGAGATCACACCACTGCACTCCAGCGTGGGCGACAGAGTGTGACTGTCTCAAAAACAAAAAAAAAATTTAGAAGTCATTTTGGAGCAATGTTGGCATGACTGGAGTGAGTATCCCATCTCTTCTGGTAGGTAGTTAAATACAATATGCGCTTTGGAGGGAATTGAATCCCAGCTTGGCAACTTACTAATGGTATGATGGTGTACAAATTACTTAATCTCTGCAGACTCCAGTTTCTTCACGTGTAACATGGAGACTAATAGTATTAACTTTATACCTGTCACATAAGAGGTACTCCCTAAGCAAATGAACTGAGTGGATTAAATACATTAGTGGGGGCCAGACTCGGTGGCTCACACCTGTAATCCCAGCACTTTGGGAGGCCAAGGCGGGTGGATCACCTGAGGTCAGAAGTTCAAGACCAGCCTGATCAACATGGTGAAACCCCATCTCTACTAAAAATACAAAAAATTAGCAGGGTGTGGTGGCGCATGCCTGTAATCCCAGCTACTTGTGAGGCTGAGGCAGGAGAATTGCTTGAACCCGGGAGGCAGAGGTTGCAGTGAGCCGAGATCGTGCCATTGCACACCAGCCTGGGCAACAAGAACAAAACTCCGTCACAAAAAGAATCACACACATACACACACACACACACGTATGTATGTGTATATATGTATGTGTATCTCTATATATATGTGGGTAAGCTTCTTATATATAAACCTAATACATAGTTTGTGCTACGCATTGTTTGTCTCTTAAAATGTTTTTAGTGGTAGTCAAATGATATGTTCAGGTTTGATGAATAAGGGTAGCTTCTTGTTTTACTTTACCCCAATAAATAGAATTCCCCAGTGAATCTTATCCTTTGCTTATTTCACGTCAAATATGTGCATAGCACCTCTTTGACGGTGGCTCAGAGTATGTTTGCTGACAACTGGAGGAGTTAAAGTGGGTGGTTCTCTGTTTTTATAACCTTCTTTTCCTGCCTTGGGGACCCATGTTACACAGAATCACACTGGCTTCTCCTGAGTATGCTAAACTCTTTTAATTTAGACTGCTTCTACTTTAGAAACTAATACTCACGCATTTGTATTTACACTATGAGAAAACAAAATCCTTGCCCTCGTAGACTTACATTCTCATGGGAGACATGGGCAGCAAACAATTTTTTTACTTGCTTGGTGTCTCTCACCTGAGTTTAAAAATCTGGACACAGCTCCACTTTGTAGATTTGATGCTTTTTTTTTTTTTTTTTAATTTAGTATAAAAGCTGAACTGTGATTGTGAGACACAGCCTCAGCACAAAGAACTGAATGTCTTCATCCCTATTGGTCCAGGTGGGCTCCTATTTTCTTGGTCTCTTGCAGCCTTACTTGTTCTGTGGCTCCTCAGAGCAGATATAAGCAGTAGCAATGCTAGTGCTTCAGGAACAAGGGTAAAGATTGTGTTAACAGATAGAAACTGTTTTTCTTCCTTTCTTTCTTTCTTTCTTTTTTTTTTTTGAGGTGGAGTCTCGCTTTGTTGCCTGGGCTGGAGTGCAGTGGTGCCATCTCAGCTCACTGCAACCTTCGCCTCCCGGGTTCAAGCAATTCTCCTGCCTCTGCTTCCCAGGTAGCTGGGATTACAGGCATGCACCACCACGCCCGCCTAATTTTTACATTTTTCGTGGAGATGGGCTTTCACCATGTTGGTCAGGCTGGTCTCGAACTCCTGACCTCAGGTGATCCGCCTGCCTCGGCCTCCCAAAGTGCTGGGATTCCAGGCATGAGCCACTGTTCCCGGCCCATGAAACTTTTGTTTTTCAATCCTGTTTTAAAGATGGAAGAGAAGGGTTCTCACAGAAAAACATACAGTAGCCAATTCGGATATTTCTGTGATGGCTCACTACATACTTATTTGTAGTTTTTTTCTCATTCCTTTAATTGTATTTAATTCAAATTTTGAAGTTCCTCTTTTGTTTTATACCACTGAACTCTAAAAGTTTAATCTTTTTTTTTTTAATACAAAGAATGATTGATTTTAAATACTTTCTACAATGCTGGCCATATCAAGCAGCTTTCTATAGAAACTAGCATGCTTGTTTAAGATGAAGAGAAGAGATGGCCCTGGATATCTTTTCCTCATGTTTTTGAGAAGTGACCTCAGGTTTGGCATTTCTTAAGGGGCTTAAAGGATCTTGTTGGCAATTGGCATTCGGCACTCTGTTCTCCGCACCCAGTACCTCCAGGGGATAGAGATTGCATCAGAAATAATCAAGTTGATTATTTTATGATAATAGCTGATATGTAGAGAGGTTTTTTAAAAAACCTAACGGTAAGTGCTTTGTATGAACTGGCTTATTTAATTTTCACAATGCTGTGAGATAATAATAGCTATCGTCAGTCCTGTGAGATATTATTATTAATCCTGACTTTATGTCTATTGTCTCTCCTTGTTTCAGACACTATACAAAGTGCTTTATAGGTATTATTTTTCTAATTCCTCCCCAAAGTCTTCTGAAATATCCCACTAGAATATAAGCTGTATGAGTGTTATGACTTTTTCTTCTTCTTCTGGGCTAAATTCTGGGAGAGCATTTAGTATAATACCTACTGCAGGATAGGTGCTTAGTAAATAGTTATTGATTGAACAAATTCCAGTTTTTTTGAATGAGGAAACTGTTAAGAAAAGTTAAATAACTTGCCCAAGTTCAAGTGATGAAGCTGGGAATTACACCCAGGCAAGCGTGACTTCAGAGCCTGCAACCTTTATCTTTGTGTTATGAGAATTATTTTTTCTTTGTTAACAAATTTCTGGGATAATGTTGAATTCTGAGGCAGAATGATGTGTTAAACTAGGTTTCTAAAATTAAATATATACACAATAGCAAAGACTTGGAACCAACCCAAATGTCCAACAATGGTAGACTGGATTAAGAAAATGTGGCACATATACACCATGGAATACTATGCAGCTATAAAAAATGATGAGTTCATGTCCTTTGTAGGGACATGGATGAAATTGGAAATCATCATTCTCAGTAAACTATCACAAGGACAAAAAACCAAACACCGCATATTCTCACTCATAGGTGGGAATTGAACAATGAGAACACATGGACACAGGAAGGGGAACATCACACTCTGGGCACTGTTGTGGGGTGGAGGGAGGGGGGAGAATGGCATTAGGAGATGTAACTAATGCTAAATGACGAGTTAATGGGTGCAGCACACCAGCATGGCACATGTATACATATGTAACAAACCTGCACATTGTGCACGTGTACCCTAAAACTTAAAGTATAATAATAATACAATAAAAAAAATAAAAATAAAATAAAATTAAATATATAAAGTTATTTTGGAAACTTCAAATTTTTGAAACTGTTGTAAATTGTCACTTAATGGGAAAGGTTTTAAGGTTTAAAATGGCTAATAAATCATGGATAATGGTAATGTTGCTGGTTTATGGGAGGATTTGAATGTATATGATTATATTAACATTCATATGAATGTATGTGAATATTAAGATTCTCTGATACATTCAATGTTTGTAGTCTTTTTAAAGAAGGAAAATAGTGTGGAAAAAGTATCTGGAATTGTATGTTGTGTGGAATCTGAAATATTTTTTCCATATTTACATATTTTGGATGGTTCCAGTTAAACAGTTTTGTGTTAAAGGATGAACAAAATGCCAAAGTATTTATAAAAGGAGTGTGTCAGTCTACACTGCCTCTCGATCATTGTGAACATGTACTTTATTCAGACCAATATTATTGGCTATTAGTGTTTAAATGAATTGACATTTTTATATGGGAAAAATGCCATTCCATTAGTAATTTGCAGTCTGTATTTAACATCTTTCCAAATAGTTGTTAAATAGATACATTATCCCTCTCCCCAAAGACTGTCAACTATGTTTTTATATTTATTGGAAGCTCCATTTTTTTTTTTTTTTTTTCTGAAGGCTTTCTCGTTGCTTATAAGACTCTCAGGCTGGGTGCGGTGACTCACGCCTGTAATCCCAGCACTTTGGGAGGCCAAGGAGGGCAGATCACCTGAGGTCAGGAGTTTGAGACCAGCCTGGCCAACATGGCAAAACCCTGACTCTACTAAAAATACAAAAAATTCGCCAGGTCTGGTGGCTGGCGCCTGTAATCCCAGCTACTTGGGAGGCTGAGGCAGGAGAATCACTTGAACTTGGGAGGCGGAGGTTGCAGTGAGCCGAGATCATGCCATTGCACTCCAGCCTGGGTGACAGAGCGAGAGTCCATCTCAAAAACAAAACCATACAAAACAAAGAATCTCAGGGCTGGAGTTACCCTAAGTGACGATAGGGGCGCTGTTTATAGTCTTGGGAGCATAAACTGGGGAGTGGCGATTCTTTTGGTAAATTGGCTTAGAGACTTCATAAAGACCAACTACCACCTCCAGCAAATTAATCTTAAAATAGGCCTGTATAGCTGCATAACATCATCATGTATCTTAGTGGACATGAGTAAACATCTAGGATGCAGAACTTTAAAGACAAATGTGTGCTGTATTTGGGGTTTGCTTTAAATAGGGACAGTGAACTTCATAAATAATCAAGATTTTTAGGGAGCTAGGTTTAGCAACACATTGAGTCACATCTCTTCTGTCTTGTTTATCCCTGCTCCGCTGTGCCATGGAGTAGCACAGCTGGCTTTAAAATATCCAACATCAGGTGTCACTGTCTTGCTTTTATTAGACCCCTAGGCTAAAATCACCTTGATCACTTGTTCCTGCTGTTCTCGAGGGCTGCTACAGTGAGAATTTCTCTCTCTTGGTCTTTTCATCATCTTTTTGAATGAGCACGGCTCTCTTAAGCCAATAAGATAGAAATATATACCCTGTTGACCTTGTGGCTTTTCTTTTCTGTTAAAGAAGCATTCAGGCAGATACCAGATATATGAGGCGGTCCTTTCAGCTGCTCATCTTTTCCACTCATCACTTTTGCCCTCCTACCCTTAGGAGCCAGGTCATTCTCCGTAGGTGAGCTGTGTAAAATCTATTTTATAGACGTATATAAGGAGAAAATAATTTATTTCTGCAGTCTTCATATTGTCATGCCAGTATGCTAGCTGAAAACAAAATGGCTTTTTTTTTTTTTTTTTTAAGGAAGAAGTTTTCTGGTTTTTTAGCAAAAGAGACTGACCATGTGTAAACATTCTTTAAACTGTTTCCTCACTGTGGTTTTACTGTGTGGAAGGCTAAATTTTAAAAGTAAATATAATGTTATTATAACAATTTGCTTATTACCAGCAAGTTTTTAATATTGACCAATGTTTTATATATTGGGTGGCTTAATGATTTTAACTGGAGAAAACTGATTAGGAAGACAGTTATTCACTTCTGTTTGCTGAACTGGAAAGAAGTCATAAAAAAAGAAAACTTCAGAAGCTGATTTTTTTCAAAGAAGATATGAGAATTTTAGATGTAACTTGTGAAATTTAGGTCTCTCTCATGAGATTGCCAAACGCACAGTTAAATTCTCTGGGAGGCCCAGTTGATTATTGTGTAAAGCTGTTTAAATTTTCAAGGATCTTCTAAAATGCATTTCTAGTTTTTGATACAAAAGTTAATTGATTTCAGATGTCAGCTTGTGTCTTATGGTGATGAAAATGGTTGACCCTCCTGGGGAAATACAGGTAAAAATAAAGCATACTATATTAATTGGAAAACATTGATGGAGTTGGAGCTGTCATTGAGTGGATTCTCTAGGGAGTCTTAGTAGGTCACGTTTTTCCAGGCACTGGGGCATTCTGGGATCCAACAGTTAAGTCTGTGAAGGGACAAATAAAGATGTCACCAGAATCAGGAGATTGAGATTTATGCCCAAAAGTCCAGATGCTTTCTTGGGAGATACCCCAAAGAAATGATATCTACTAACATTTCTGCCTTTAGTTTATCAGAAAGAAGTTGAGAGAAGATCAGGAATAAGGCATTTCTTATAATAAGAGTAATTGTATTTTTTTAAAGGTACTCCTTTCTTAGTGGCTTCTAGAAATACTGTCATTGATTTTTCATATCAATAGTTTAATTCACTGAGTTAAGAAAACTGTTATTTTTTAAAAAAACAATACAAAACACAAAGAAAAACCCATGGGGTTTTGGGGCTTAGAAACTTTGTGTTATAAGAAGTATAATAGCTATGTTCTGCTAATTTATTTATATAACAAAACTTTTTAAATTAAATATTTGGATTGTAGTAGAGGTACCTGCCTTTAAAAAGTACTTCAGGCCGGGTGCGGTGGCTCATTCCTGTAATCCCAGCACTTTGGTAGGCCGAGGCGGGTGGATCTCTTGAGGTCAGGAGTTCGAGACCAGCCTGCCCAACATGGTGAAACCCTGTCTCTACTAAAACGGTACAAAAATTGGCCAGGTGTGGTGCTGGGCATCTGGAGTCCCAGCTACTTGGGGGGCTGAGGTGGGAGAATCGCTTGAACCTGTGAGGCAGAGTTTGCAGTGAGCTGATATTGTGCCACTACCCTCCAGCCTGGGGGACAGAGCAAGACTTCATCTCAAAAATATAAAAATAAATAAATAAAAGGTACTTTAGCTGAGGCAGTTCATGCAGTAGTGTATCATTTTGGAATGTGGGTAAGCACCCCTGAATTTACATGGCCTGGAAATTTTTTATATTTGATTTTCTCAAAGTGCAGTATAACATACTCATCTCCTTGTGAACAGAAATGTTTGAGGATGGGTTAAATGAACTGTAGAAAGCATCTCAGAAAAAGGTGTTATGCAAGGCATAATTATTTTCCAAGTGCTATCTGAGCAGCTTTCACCAATCAAAGCTTCCTTGAAATAGAGATTACAATCAAAGTTCATCTGTATACTATTGTGTTTGGAGTACATGCCAACATTCCAACTTGAAGTTGCTTTGAGGGAAAAGTTCTTCAAATTCATCAGTGTTGTGGGGAAATGTGATTTAAATTCTGATTACTGGAAGCCTTATTACAGAGGAGGTGGCAAGCAGGTGAGTTGAGCTGTTCAGGATTTCTGTTTCTTATTTGTTCTTTTAAGGTATTGCAAAGAAACTGATTGTGGTGTCTATCTGTTGCTAGTTCTTCTCCAGCATCAATTCCCATTTTCTTCTTATAGTCTGGAATTTCCTTTGGGAAACCTCCTATATTCTCTATGTAGTTCAAGAGGGGCTGCTCACACCCCAACCCATGCTGCAATCAAAAAGGGGTTCATCTGCTGCCCACAGTGACTAATTGATGATTAATTAATCAAAATTGTTCAAATGAAATTCAGTTCCTGGCATTTTTGTTGAAATTATTTAAAAGAAGACTTTACTTTTTTCCCCTGGAGTTTTTTTAGCCAATAATAAGCAAGATCACCGGTGTTAGTGGTAGTTCTTTTGCTACCATCACGTTTGAGAGGAAGGCAGAGCTTGGAGCTGGAGATACAGAATCCTGAGGACCTAGTCTGAATACCTGATCAGTTAGGCAAGCCAGTGAACTCTTCTGCTTTGTGTAAACCAGTTTGAGTTGGATTTCTGTCACTTGTAACTGAAATAGACCTGATTGACACACCCTTGTAAGTTTAGTGTCGGATCTGCTTTCACCCCAAGAGCTAACTTTTGTTATATGTATGTCATTGATTTTTGTTGTGGTGGTTGTTGTTAGTATTTTTCTTAAAAAATAAAATAGGGGTTTTTATCATAATAAAAATAGAAATTACTAAATATAAAATGCTGTACTAGGAAAAAAAAACCCTGATATTTGTGCTCAAAGGTGACATCAGATGCCTGTGTCTAGTTTGGGAGTCAGGGTGACAGTACCTCATAAAATAAGTTGAGGGAACATTTCTTCTTTTTGTATTTTGTTAAATAATTTGTAGTTACCTGTTCTTTGAATGTCATAAAATTATCTGTAAAACTATCTAATCATAGGTTGATTATCTCCTTAGTTTTTATTTGGGTATGTTCTACTTTGTTTTTCTAACTTCTTGAGTTGGATACTTAGTATATTTTCTTTATTTACTAAAAAGCTTGTAAAATTATTTTAAAAAATCCTTGTCTCACAATTCTTCTCCTATCAATAATGATTTGAAATTTTTCCATGTATATGAAACACCTCCAAGGACAGATAATGTCCTTGATTAGCAGAGTAGCTGGGTTATTACAGTCTGTCTCAAAGAGTTGAAGGGAAAAGCCTACATATATTCTTTACAAAAAGAGAGGTTAGATGTGCTTGGGAGCAATCATCCTGCCAGTAAAGCTGCGTGAGGGTTTTACCTTACTGATGTGGCCTCCCTGCGTTGGCAGGTATTACTGCTTCCAGATTTGGTCACAGCATGGGACAAAGGAATATACAGACCTCCTTCCTGCCTTTGAATAATTAGCATCAGCAGAGTATCCTGAATAGTGATTAGATATAAACAAAGCAAACAGATAGAGAACCTGGAGAGAGTTAGCTTTTAGGAATGCTTTAGAAATGATCACCAACTCTGTCAGATGTGGAGGCATTTGTGGATTTTGATAGTATTTATTTATTTATTTTGGCCTAGCAGCATTTACTTTTTTTGGAAGACATCCACCCTGTACTGCAAGTGATGGCCCTACTGGCTGTATATACAGATGGGCAACTACGATTCCAAATATCACACAGCTATAGTAGGGTTCACCCAAATGGAGCCCTTTGCCTCCAGGGTCTTTTTCTTCCTGTGAAGAGAATTTGAATCAGTGCTCTAGTGGTAATAATACAAATATTGCTATCTTAGAAGTACTTAAACCTCTATATTTTCTTATTCCAGGTGGTTTTCCTGAAATCAAACTCTGATTTCCAGGGATAAAAAGACAACACGTGAAAAACCCCTGGTATTCTCAGATTTGACATGACTTTCACTGTATACATGGCTTTAACTCTATTTAATAGAATGTTCCTGTGAAGCTGAAAAGTAAGTGGATCCTGTTTTTGACATAGTGGTAGAGCTTGCAGTTTAAATAATTCCACTGGGAATCTATTAGGAAGCAAATGAGAGCCTCCTCCAGAGATCTTTGAGACAGGCTTAAGGAAGCATTCCTCTGTTATTTGTTGTGCTATGTTCGTCTGGTTCTAAGTCAAGATAAATATTGCTTCATTTGTATAGTTGTTTTCTTTTGCAATTTGCTCATGAGTGAAATCTCTTTAAAACGTTAACATTTGATTAAATATACTTGAATGCTTACAAAGAGTTTTTCATATAATTTATCTTGTTTATCTTTATAGCAACATTAAGGGACTGGTAGATATTTATGTTCCTCTTGGTGAGTTCATTGAAGAGCAATCTGAGGCTTTATATAGGTTAGGAAATACACTTTTTATATTTTGGGAATCCAGCCTGTACAGTGCTTATTATCACCATTTCTGCAGTTATGAGGTTACTCTTGAAGACAAGAAAATATTTATTAATGAATTTTCAAATTGCTCCTTATTTGTATATTTCTCTCTGCTTAATGCTACCAACATTTCCACTCTTTGGCATCAAGTGTTGATAATTCTTTTACTGTTTTCTGTGAATATCTCAAAACCACATGCAAATGCATTGCAAAATGCACAGTCAGATTTTACATCTTGCAAAGGATGCAGGATTCCATGAAGTCAGGGAAAGTGGCTCAGTAAGATCTGCATTAACATATAAACCCCTAGGCAAATTGGTATGGCAGGATTGGATCAGGCAATTATCACCATAGATAATGACAAGAGAAGCCCTTCAAGAGTCTGATTGAAATATCAAAGGATTACGTGAGACTCTTGGGAAATCAAAACCCTTGACTATTTTTGGCAGAAACAGTGTTTTTGTTCAGATTTTACTGTAAGTTGTATGAAGTAAGATTTGTGTGGTCCTGTTATCACTTAAGAAATATAAATTTTACCTTATTTTATATTTATAAAAGAATATGAATAACCTGAATATCTGTATACTTCTCCCAGATATCATATTTCTGTCTCTACTATGAAAATCTGGAATTGTGTTTATTCTCCAGTTTTTTAAAAAGTAGTTTTACCCTATATGTGTATATTCCTTTATTTAGATATGCATGGTTTTGGGCTTTATAAAAATGTTATTGATCTCTATAAAGCCTTCTGTCATTTGCTTTTTAAAACTCAATATAATGTTTTAAAAAGTTATCTTTGTTGTAGTATGTAGCTCTGTTTTATTCATTTGTACTGCTGTATAACATTCTACAATATGACTCACAATATCAAAAAATGGTGTGGATTCATGGAGTTTCTTATGTATTGCTGGTATGAGGATAAGTTGGTATAAAACTTTGAAGAACAACTTGGCATTCACTTCTAAAGCCATTTCTGCAGTTCCATTCCTAGGCATAGATCCTGTATCTAGAGTTATCAATCTGAATTATAAATTTTGTAAAATTATTCACAAAAGCACTTATTTTGTAAGTGTAGTGTAGAATGTTAGATGTATGACCTATAATTAATTCCATTAATCCTCAAATAAAACTGTGGAATCATTTTCCTTTCAAACAGCAGTTTAAATTCAAACTGTATTACCATTAGCATAAGAATAGCTTTTAACAATAATTAAAATCCTAATGGTATCATGAAATAATTTTAGTTTAGTTATCCTTTTGATGTAAATATTTATCCAGTGGGAGAACCTGATTTGTTAAACATTTTATATGAATTTGATTTGAGAAATGCACAGCACCGTATAAATATATCACTGTAGGAGGCAGTGTAGCCATAAGGAAAACATACCGGATTGAGTGTCAAGAACTGGTGTCTATATGGTGCTGTACTGCACAAGCTTCATATGACCTTAATTTCCGAGCATCAGTTTCATCATTGGTTAAAAAAAAAGAGATGACAGTATCAGACTTGCCTCACGGCTGTCTGCCAATTAAGTGAATTAGAAAATTATTTTCAATTATATAGTGCTGGGCAAGGTGAATGATTGCTATTATTGTTGTCATCACTGTTGTTTGAAGCACTGTGCTTTGGGAAGCAAATCTGGTTCACATCTTTTGAACATTTAAATGAAGAGAATGTGTCTCATTGCTCTAGTGTGTATTAAAACAGCCTTTTAACAAGAATGTTTTGAACCCTGCCCAATACCTGCACATGCTTTTGTTAATACTTCATTACAT
Source organism: Pan troglodytes (assembly GCF_028858775.2). Lineage (NCBI taxonomy): Eukaryota > Metazoa > Chordata > Mammalia > Primates > Hominidae > Pan > Pan troglodytes. The sequence continues at coordinate 89,566,894 of NC_072408.2, forward strand.
AAAATGACCAAGAAGCTGTCATAAGAATTTAAAGGAACATTTACCCTCATCTTTAAAATGTATCTTAAAAGAGAGATAAGATTCTAATTACAAATTTTGAACAGTTTATTTTCTCTCTATGAAAAATTTCCAAGAATGATACAAAAGCACTTTTATGTGAAGAGGATACACTGGAACATTGAGGTCTTGATCTCATTTTAGTAACTCTCTGATGTGATTAATTCATAAGCACTGAGTTGCAGCTCATTCCTTCTGGCAAAATTCCAGCACTTGATTGTTACCTTATAAACTTTTAATAAGAGTAATTTTAAAAACTGCACTTGACTCTTGCTTTATGAAAAGCTGGAAATGTAAAAAGTTAAAAATGCTTGACAATTTTTCTGAGCTCTAGTCAGAAACAGTGGCTATGCCCTTTTATAGATGACAGTCCAAAGGCGAGTTTGTAAAACGATAAATAAATTGTAAAGATCTATCGAGTGGCAACTTGGATGGATTAATGCCTATGGGTTAGAAACCCAGGAGTTAATGTTTAAAGTGATTTGGATAAATGTGAACATGTTTAAATCTTTAGTATTATTCCTTTAAGCCAAAGGTGAACGATAGTATTTTAACAAAGTTTGGGTTACCTCGATAGCCTGATTTTTACAGAAGTACCGTGTATCTCAAATTGTTAACTGATGAATGGGTGGTGCTGCTGGATTATTTCCTGTGTTTTGTGTTTTTCTTAGTTTTAATTTCCTTGTTATTCAAGTTATACTATCACTTCTGTCCAAAGTTGGGTCTCAGGATTAGATTAATAAACTAACCAAGTAAATTTGGGAAGTATGACTAACTTACATAAAGAAAATAATTGGGGTTTTTTTTGTATTATTATTTTAAAATATGTAATCAGCACTTTTGAGAAGGTCTCATTTTGTTGAATCTCTAGGCAGACCTTTGTGGTTAAGCATCATCCTGGAAATTTTTTCTGACAGTCATTTGACCAGGTCTTTCTGTTTATACTCAGTGTCAAAACAACAACAACAACAAAAATGCGTATGTATCCTCAGGTTTTTATTCAATGAATTATATTTTCTTAGTTTTAGGAGAATATTAAATTGTCTACTAAAATTATGCTTATTTGGCTTGCACTGTGCCCAGGGTTTTTTTTTTTTTTTTCTTGAAAGCTGTCAGTGGCAGATTTGTAGTTAGAAGCTAAGCATTTCTCCAGAGAAAGAGACATTTTAGCTTGAGAATGCAGTAAAGCAGGGGTCCCTAACCCCCAGGTCATGGACCAGTACGGGTCCATGGCCTGTTAGAAACTGGGCCACACAGCAGGAGGTGAATGGCAGGTGAGCCAGCGAAGCTTCATCTGTATTTACAGCCACTCACCATTGCTCGTATTGCCCTCTGAGCTCCACCTCCTGTGAGATCAGTGGTGGCATTAGATTCTCATAGGGCACAAACCCTGCTGTGAACTGTGCATGTGAGGGATCTAGGTTTCACACTTGTTATGAAAATCTAATGCCTGATGATCTGTCATTGTCTCCCCTCACCCCCAGATGGAACCATCTAGTTACAGGAAAACAAGCTCAGGACTCAGGACTCCCACTGATTATACATTATGGTGAATTGTATAATTATTTTATTATATATTATAATGTAATAATAATAAAGTACACAATATATGTAATGCACTTGAATCATCCTGAAACCATCCTGTGCTCCCAAGCTTGTGGAAAAATGGTCTCCCATGAAACTGGTCCCTTGTACCAAAAAGGTTGGGGACTGCTGCAGTAGAGAAAACAGTAAGGAGTGTGGGGTTTAGTCTCAGATTTCAGTTTTTATTCTTGCTACTCAGGAGCAGTGTGATCTTGATCAAGTTTGTTAACTTTTGAGTCTGCATTTTCTCACTCTGAAACAACAAAGTACCTTTTTCATTGGACTAAATGTTAAAGGAGATATGGATATAACATGCGTTATTACCATTCAGCCTGGTATGTTATGATGTTTACTAATGGTTTGTTCTTAAGAGACTTGTGGCTGGTCAGATAAGAGAAACTGCAGAGCAATGAGGGTGGGGATGAGTACAGTGTCAGTTGGGATGGAGATGGCTCATCAGGGAGACTCATACAATTCACACCCGTGGCCATCCAGTCCTCACAGATTCAAGCGAGTATTCGCTTAAATTCCTGTCCCACATATGGTGGGATTCTCTGTGGCCTTACCATGTATAGGGGTGCACACAAAACTCACATTTCTCTTAGCCACTGCCTACTACAAGTTTTTGCTGAGGTCTTGATCACTCTTACACTTTGTATCTCCTCCTTTTGGTGTCTCTTTTCCACCCCGGAACCCTGCTTGGCAGAAGTGACCTCTTTATTTCCAGGAGTCCCATTAATGCTAGTGCTGTGTACCCAGATTTCATGAAGGTTTTCTGTCAGTGAGGGGTTTGCAGTGCAACCCAGCAACAACTTTAAACAGACCCTTAGAAATCTCACCTTCTTACAGCCGCTTAGCTATTGCTACTCTGGAAAATATTCATTGACTGTTTCTCTTTCTCTCTTTCTTTCTTTCTCTCTCTCTTTCTTTCTTTCTTTTTCTTTTTCTTTCTCTTTCCTTTCTTCCTTCCTTCTTTCCTTCCTTTCCTTTCCCTTTCCTTTTTTTTTTTTTTTTGGCCAAGTCACGCTCTGTTGCCCAGGTTGGGGTGCAGTGGTGCGATCTCAGCTCACTGCAACCTCTGCCTCCTGGGTTCAAGTGATTCTCCTGCCTCAGCCTCCTGAGTAACTGGAATTACAGGCACATGCCACCAAGCAAGGCTAATTTTTGTATTTTTTTAGTAGAGATGGGGTTTCACCATGTTAGCCAGGCTGGTCTCAAACTCCTGAACTCGTGATCCACCCACCTCGGCCTCCCAAAGTGCTGGGATTACAGGTGTGAGCCACCACGCGTGGCCGACTGTTTCCTTCTACTCTATCTGGAACCAGTTTTCTGGCACATTGCTGGGCGTCATGTCTCCTCCTTAACTCACTCATCCCCTACCCCTCCAATGCTCGTGCAGTTCTACTGTAGAGCCATTTATGTGTCTTTTCCCAATGCATCCTGTCGTTTACCGTGTACATAATGCCAGCCTTGCCACCACACAATTCTCTTCCTGAGAGGAATGCCGTGGCCGCTTAACCTCTTTTTCCACCTCCCTGTTATTCAAGTTATTTCCTTTGATGATATTTTAGAGATAGAATATAAGAGATAAAGAAGAGAGAGTCAGCTGGGTGCAGTGGCTATTGTCAATCCTGTCATAAAAGAGAATGCAAACGGTACCAGTAATTTATAAAAAAATGAGTAGAGAAATATGTAAACATAAAAGGAAACATAATATGCCAAATAAAAACACAGGGAGAATGGTGATCAAAGGAAATAAAATTGAGTAAATACTGTGAATTTTAAAAGTGGATATCAATGTACTTTTTCTTATAAAAACAAATTAATGAATAGGAAAATACATGTTTATGTTTTTTAAAAATTTAAGGTAGATATTAGTGAAACAAAAAAAAGATGCATTCTTCTCAAATAACTTAAAAAAGGAAAAATCCATCAAAAGCATAAAACTATATGAGAGAATATATATGGGTAGTGTATTAGTCCATTTTCACACTGCCATGAAGAAACACCCAAGACTGGGTAATTTATAAATAATTAGTTAATTAATTTTTTAAAGATGTGACAATATTTTGTGCCAAGTAGTATAATAGTTAATTAGTTTTTTTAAATGTGACAATATTTTATGCCAAGTAATATTGAGACACAAATTTAAAATAAAATGCTCTCATCCCTAAACACTGTAAAGCAGACAAAGTTAAACAGATATTCAAGCATAGAAGCTAGAAAAAAAAAACAAGAAAAAAATAATTAAGATATAAAATCTGAGTCACAAACTGAAGACAGAAAGACAGAAAGTAACATGGTAGAACTAACAGATTAGTACATCCAAGAAAAAGTGTTACAAAAAATAGAACCCTCTAGATCAGTTCTCAAAATTTCCTGTACTGAAAGGTCACTTAGGGGAATTATTAAAATGTGCTGACCCAAGTGGGGAGAGCGCTATCCAGGACTGTCCACTTAAAACCAGCCACCCCAGTGATTGTGATGCCTACAGCCTGACAACAATAACCCTTTGAAAACTTGAGAAAATGTTTCATACCCAGCTCCGGTCTTTTAAAGAGAAGTAAATAAACTGAAGAACTTGATAATAAAAGAAGACACAGACAAAAATATGTCAAAGGCTTTTCAAGTTATAAGAAAACATTGTCCACTGTTTTATCCTAATAAATTCTAACCACTCAAAGATATGAATGACTCTCCAAAGAAAAAGAAAAACATGACTTAAGAAGAAAAATAAAGCTAAACAGATCAATAGCCACAAAAGCAATAGAAAGTTGTCAATGAAGTACCTTTTAAAGAGAACCAAGCGAATATGGTTACATAGATAAATTCGCAGAAACCCAAGGGACAAATACTCCTGTCATGGAAAATGTTTCAGAGAACGTAATAGCTTCTCAAATCATTTTATGATGCTAGCATAATCCTGAAAAATACAGCTTAAAAAAAGAAAACCACAGCCCAATCTCACTCATGAATACAGGTACAAAAATAAACTACTTGCAAGAAGACTCTAGGTGAATATTAATATATCATACTGTATTTATGTTGATTTTATTCTCTGGTGCAATATTCATTTAGTTATAGGAAAATTATTAGCATAATTCTTTACATCAATATGGGAAAGCAGAAAACATGGGTAACTATACAGATATACATATACACACATATACACACTTTTTTTTGAGATGGAGTCTCACTGTGTCACTCAGGCTGGAGTGCAGTGGCACAATCTCGGGTCACTGCAACCTCCGCCTCCCGGGTTCAAGCTATTCTTCTGCCTCAACCTCTAGAGTAGCTGAGATTACAGGCATGCACCACCACACCCAGATAATTTTTGTATTTTTGGTAGAGACAGGGTTTCGCTATGTTGGCCAGGCTTGTCTCGAACTCCTGACCTCAGGTAATCCACCTGCTTCGGCCTCCCAAAGTGCTAGGATTACAGGTGTGAGCCACCATGCCTGGCCTATACACTTTTTTTTAATGGAGGCTTTCTGTTAAAGTCAGCAGAGAGTGAAAACATGACTTTGCCTCTGCTCTCTCACAAAATCCAACAGATATATCAATGGAGGGATCTTTTACAGGAGCATAAATGCTTAAAGATACTTTATTAAAAGACCACATTTTGCCCTTAAGCTCTGTCAATCGAGAAAAATGATGAGACAAGTCTCAATCATTTTAGGAGGTTTATTTGCCAAAGTTAAGGACACCACGCCTGGGAGACAGGTCTACGCCTTTCTCCGAAGATGATTTTGAGGGCTCCAATTTTAAAGGGAAAGGGTGAGATATTTAAAAGTACACAATTTTCATGTAAGAGGGGGGTAGGGAAAAATACTCATTCATGCCTTTGGCTCAGTGAATCTGCATTTTTTTTTTTTTTTTAACATAAGATGACATAGACAAATAGGGCAGAGGAAAAATGCAGGGAATCTGCATTTTACATAAGACAACACAGACAAAACAGGGCAGGGGAACAATCAGGTACTCATTTGTGTCTGGTGGGCAGGGGGGTGACTGCACCTGTAAAGGTAAGCTATCAATTTACATTGCCATGGTGAAATTTTAACAGAAACACCTTAAAGATCTTGCAGCTCACTAGGCATTTCCTTGTGGGCAAAATATGGGGGAGGCATGTAGCTTTTAATCTTGCAGCCACATTATTTAGGAACCAAAAATGGAGAGGCAGGTTTGCGCGACCCAGTTCTCGAGCTTGACATTTCCCTTTGGCTTAATGAGTTTGGGGGTCCCAAGATTTAATTTCCTTTCATATTTCAAAGCACCTTTCTATATGATATTACTCAATCATCCATTCAATAAATATGTATCAAGTGTTTAGTCTATGTCAGATAGTATGTTGGGTGTTCTCAATTTCTCTCCTTCCCCCAAACAGACTAATGACTCCCTAAAAACAGGTGCCTTGCTGGCCGGGCGCGGCAGCTCGTGCCTGTAATCCCAGTACTTTGGGAGTCCGAGGAGGGCAGATCACCTGAGGTTGGGAGTTTGAGACCAGCCTGATCAACATCAAGAAACCCCGTCTCTACTACAAATACAAAATTAGCTGGGTGTGGTGGCACATGTCTGTAATCCCAGCTACTCAGGAGGCTAAGGCAGGAGAATCACTTGAACCCAGAAGGCAGAGGTTGAGGTGAACCAAGATTGCACCATTGCACTCTAGCTTTGGCAACAAGAGTGAAACTCCATCTCGAAAAAACAAAACAAAACCAACCAAACAAACAAACAAAAAAAACAAAGAAAAAAACAGGTACCTTGCTATCATATTCATCATTCTGTCACCCAGTCATATCACTGGGGCTCAAAAAGTATTTGTCAAAAAAAGAAAAGAAGAAAAGGGATGAAGAATCTATGTATTAAAAGATAATACTTTTTAAAAGGGGCTGGGGATAGATGATTAAACAAGAGTTTTCATTGAAAACACTGAAAAATGTTCATGAACTCAGTGGGTTTCAACATCATTATTTCTGACCATACCCGGCTTCTTTGGGGTGAGGCCCAAAATGTGTATTGCCATTTTAAGCCAAGGTAAAACAGGTTCCAGTCCTGGCCTGGGCTCTGCTGGTCTAGGATCCCATGACAGTTTCACAGTTAAAAGACTGCTTTGGATCCTAAAGGCTTGGAAGTTTCTCTGTGTCTGGGCTTTCAGTGCTAATGCTTAAAAAGCTCCAAATTTCTACCTATGTTCAATATCACCTCAGGGCAGAGTATGCTTCAAATTTTACTTGGCCCTCTCCTTCTCGCTTTGGGCTATGCACTTTCCATTGTAGGCTTCCTGGAACATAGCAAAGGCATACTCTTATCTGTGACTACATTCTTCCATTCCTAGGGAGAATTCCAATGAAATAAGTTACTGTGTCTCTCCCAGGTTCCTGTTTTTCATCAACTAAATGCCCCAAAGAAAGAAAATGGTACTGACTAAGTGTCTCCCCTGAAATGATCCTTCCCAACGCCTGGAAGAGTTGACAAACATCTGCCTGATGATTGATCACTAGGCACACTGTTTTGTCTTAGCTTCTTCACTTCACTTCCTCTTTCTTAGAGGAATCACAATTAATAACAAATGGGTTTTATCTGCCCTTCCATAGTTGCATTTTTTAGCCTACATCTTATGAAGATGATTATTCTAGATCAAGTCCGACGAAAATGCCAAATATGGCAGAGATTCCAAATATTCAGATTACTGTCCCTGTATACCATGTCAGTCTCCTTGAATAAAAATGCCACTTACATTGTAGGCAATACTATTCTTCTAGTCTCTCAATCTAGAAATTCTGGTATCATTGTTGATTCTTCTATTTATTTATTTATTTATTTTTTGAGACGGAGTCTCACTCTGTCACCCAGACAGCAGACTATAGTGCGGTGGTATGATCTCGGCTTACTGCAACCTCTGCCTCCCGGGTTCAAGCGATTCTTCTGCCTCAGCCTCCCAAGTAGCTGGGACTACAAGTGCACGCCACCACACCCAGATAATTTTTTTGTGTGTATTTTTAGTAGAGATGGGGTTTCACCATATTGGATTGACAATAGCTTTTTTTTCATCTTGGTATTGGCTCTGTATGTGAAGGAATACTGTCTTTACATACAAACATGTGAGGGCTCCTTCATACCTGTCACGGTTCTCTATTTTAAATCATGAGTGAACAACTTGTGTGGTTATGTAGTTCTTGAATTACAGTATTGCTTCCTTTTGGAAGATTTGAAGCCAGTCTGATTTTACTCCCCATACTTTGTAGCTTTTTAATTTCTCTTTTTTGCTGCTTTTGAGATTATTTCTTCAGTTCTTACACTTTAAAGTTGGACTAGGGTATGAATGGGCACTGTGGCTTATGCCTGTAATCCCAGCACTTTGAGAGGCCAAGGCTAAGGATTGCTTGAGTCCAGGCGTTTGAGACCAGCGTGGGCAACATAGTGAGACCCTGTGTTTACAAAAATAAAAAATAAAATTAGCTGGGCGTTGTGGCACACACCTGTGATCCCAGCTACTTGGGAGGCTGAGGTGGGAGGATCACTTGACCCAGGAAGTCGAGGCTGCAGTGAGCTGTGATCACACCACTGCACTCCAGCCTGGGCAATGGAGTGAGACTCCGTCTCAAACAAAAAAAAAAGTTGAACTAGGATATGGCTGGATGTTGGTCAGTTTTTATTAATTTTGTCCTTTACTGAATATTGGTTTCTCATCTTTCTACTCCATACGTAGCTTTTCCTCCTTCTTCATCTGTTTTTGTCTTTTCTTTGGTACACAGGAAGTTTGTTTTCTACGATTGGTTCTATTGTTTATTTCTTCTTACGAAAATTGAAATTCTGCTATTCTGAAATTTTCAACTTCAGTAAACCATTTCCTTAAAGAAACCCAGCTCCCCGTAAAGTGATCCCTCCTCAGGTGATCCTCCCCTGCTCCTTTACAAAATCCTATTCTATTCTGTGGTGTCTCTTGTTCCATAGAGAAACAAAGGTGAATTTAAGAATGTGCTTCCTGAAACAATTCCTTTCAAAAGTTTGTTTTTCTCCATACTACTTTGTGTTTTAAACTTACTTGCTTGTTTCCTGCTAACTCATCTTTGCCTATCAAGAGGTCTGCTCAGAGCAGTTTATCTCCCTGTCCTACAGGATAGCCAGGGGACGTCTCCTCTCAGAACTTGTACTGGAGCACTAATTGATAGAAACCAACACTACAGGTGAAAGATGCTAGAAGTTAAAAGGGAATCATAGCAGAAGATGGAGCTGCCCAGAATCCAGCACAAGAGTTTGTGTCTGCCGTCACTCCCTCTGCAGTTGCATCTGTAGTGCCAGACCTAATGTGGAGTGCCTGTGTTTTTGCTTTGATCGTAACACCTGGTTTGTGCAATAGCTGTGTCTAATGCACGTTCTTATACTTCAGCATTTGACAGAAAGAAAGGCCCTAGAACACTTCTGATTTTCTGCTTGTAAAAGAGGCTGTGTGAGTGTTGGGCCTTCTAGCACAGCTGCTCTGAGTTATGCTAAATAGTGTGCATCCCATCTTCCATGGCCTGTCTGCACTTCCAGCTCTCAGCCCTGCAAATTAAGTTGCATTAGTGGAATTTTGCCAAACACCTTTTATTTACATCCCACAATGCTGGGGAGTTTTCTGGCAGTGAGTCTGGTTTTTTCGACTCTTCATGTCTGTTAAAATTAGATTCCATATTCAATATATACAGGAGAAATTCCTCAAGGTTTCTGGCATCTTGGTGGTGTGCCTCCTTACTTTGTAGTGTTGATGCAGGATTTTCTACAGTTGTATACTTATTGGTCATTACAGTTGGGGTTCCGAGAGCCTATAGTATTTTTTTTTCAGTGAAGGCAGAACCAAGTGAGAGGGAGATACAAGAATGATGGGGATCACACACTGCTTAATTATGATAAAGCTGTTTTGACTGTGGCAAGATTGTGACAATTGAGCATGCTAATGCTTTTTCCTTAATGAGGCTTCCACACCCAGTCATAAGCAGTGTGGCTGCAGTCCTCTCCCAAAGAGAGAGCCTGTCTAGCTGCTATGTGGCCAAGACAGCATACCAAAACACACACTGTCTGCAGGCAAGCAAATCCCAAAGAGCTTCAGGGGCTAAGCCACATGCCTAGCTCAAGCCCCAGCTCACAAATCTAGTATGTCTCTCCTTTTCCCTCAGGCGCGTCAACTCAGTGGCCTCGAGAATCTAGCAATATTACTTTAAGAGCAACTTAAGATGTAAGTGGTAGGCCAGGCATGGTGGCTCACTCCTGTAATCCCAGCACTTTGGGAGGCCGAGGCGGGTGAATCACCTTAGGTCAGGAGTTTGAGACCAGCCTGGCCAACATAGTGAAACCCCTGTCTCTACTAAAAAAATACAAAAATTAGCCAGGCGTGGTGGCAGGTGCCTGTAATCCCAGAGACTCAGGAGGCTGAGGCAGGAGAATTGTTTGAGCCCGGGAGGCAGAGGTTGCAGTGAGCTGAGATTGTGCCACTGTACTCCAGCCTGGGTGACAGAGTGAGACTGTCTCAAACCAAAAAAAAGAAAAAGAAAAAAGATGTAAGGGGTAACTGCTGAACAATTATGACAACAACCTACCAGGCTGTGTTCAAGCCATTATCTTGTCTAATGTTTCTGGAGCATAAAAGTCAGAAGTGATGTTAAAGACACTTATTATTTTTATTTTGAAATGGAGTCTTGCTCTGTCGCCCAGGCTGGAGTGCAGTGGCGCCATCTCGGCTCTCTGTAGCCTCCACCTCCCGGGTTCATGTGATTCTCCTACCTCAGCCTCCTGTGTAGCTGGGATTACAGTTGTGTACCACCACACCCAGCTAATTTTTGTATTTTTAGTAGGGACAGGGTTTCGCCATGTTTGCCAGGCTGGTCTTGAACTCCTGACCTCAGTGATCCACCTGCCTCGGCCTCCCAAAGTGCTGGGATTACAGGCATGAGCCACCATACCCAGCCAAGACACTTATTTTTTATGGATATCTGAGTTTTGTTTTCTTTTAATATAGTTCTCTCATCCCTGAAAAACCAAGATGCCTATATTCTAAGTTACTTTTTATTGAAAATGATATATTTTACCTCAAGTATAAAATTCTATTACGAGAGTTTAATTTGTGTGTGGGTGCGAATTCCCATAGAATTTAAGTGTCCTTGAGTGATTTATTATGTTACCCTTTATAAAATGTATAACTGCAAGTCAAACTGTGACTTTTACTTGAGTTTGCCTAGGAAACGATAAGCCTTCTAATCTGTGAATTTAGTATCCCATTTAATATAACATGACTGTGGTATATGGTTAGACAATGAAATTTCATAGACATATGCATTTGATGATTCAATTTGCTTCTGGTCATTCTGAGTCTATTGTTTATAAAGAGTACATCAAAGATTTAGGGTTTCAGATTTTCAAATATGTTTTACTCTATTGCAGAAAATTAGAAGAACTGAGCACTTTATTTTATAGTTCAGTAGGATTTTGCCATCTATTTAAAGGTTCAGTAACTTTCTTAGATAGAATCTAGCATGCCTAAGAAGATGCGTTGATTCTCAGAGCAAGTTAAATAGACTCAACCAGTGACCTTACCCTGAGTCATCCCTCAGGTAATTTTATCTTTCATTTGTGTGAGAAAAACCAGGGGGAAGATTGATTTGTCCTGAGCACTTAATCTAAATGAGCCTATCACTGTTTTATCACATAGCTCTACTTTATTTTATTGTTTGAATACAGGGTCTCCCTGTGTTGCCCAGGCCAGACAGGAACTTCTGGGCTCAAGTAGTCCTCCTTCTTCAGCCTCTGGAGTTGCTCGGATTACACGGTGTACTTAAAATATAACCTTTATGACTATCTAAAATTATCTTATTAGTTTTTTCCTTGCTTCTTATCTATTTGCCCTATCAAAACTAAGTTCTCACAGAGCAAGTACCAAATGTCTCGATCACCAAAATATTCCTAGCTAGGAACACTGTAAAGAGTTGTTGCGGGGTGCAGTGGCTCACGCCTGTAATTCCAGCACTTTGGGAGGCTGAGGTGGGCGGATCACAAGGTCAGGAATTTGAGACCAGCCTCACCAACATGATGAAACCCTGTCTCTACTAAAAATACAAAAATTAGCCAGGCATGGTGGCACTCATCTGTAATGCCAGCTACTCAGGAGGCTGAGGCAGGAGAATTGTTTGAACCTTGGAGGCAGAGATTGCAGTGAGCTGAGATCACGCCACTGCACTTCAGCCTGGGCAACAGAGCAAGACTCTGTCTCAAAAAAAAAAAAAAAAAAAAAAAGTTGTCGAATGCAAGCGAGTTTGCCTAGAGCCCTTATCCATTTGGGCAGAGGTCAGAAATCAGTACCTTGCAGTATCTTACCAGAAAGCATTTGTTTGATACTTTCAGTATCTTTTTTGGTCTTTCAATTAAATAAGTGAAACATTTATAAATTGTGTTTTAAATAATCACCTGAGATTCTGACTTCCCTTGAAAACTTAAGGCCTTATTACAATGTGGCACCATCAGCAGGAAGTAGATAATGCTGTCACTTATCAATTAGATGGGCCCCAGTTTTTTGTGTGTTTTTTTTTTAACTGCTTAGTCACTGAAAGCTTTTGATTTGGTACCCTTGCTTTCAAACCAGTCCTTAATTTTATTATAACCAAGAATAAATAATGGTGTAACTAGATGCAATGCTTTTAAATTTGATAACTATAATGTAAATTATATTGATATATGCATCAAAGTTAAGTAATTCAGTAGGACAGAAAGGTTATGCATAAATAACTAATGAACAATAGAAAGTGATACATGCTATTTTAGTAGAATTCCATTTAACTAATATGAATTTAAATATCTAGGATGTGTACCAAAGGGGTGGGGAGGGGAAGTAGGTAGGAAAGGAAGTAGGTAGATAGGAAGGAAAGTAGGTAATCAAGAAAGGAAAACAGTAGTGAGGGAGACAGGTGCCATTATATGGGTTCTGTCTATACCATGCCATATTTGCACTAGAATATGGGCAAATGAATCTTCTATTCTCGCAGATTGTCTCATTAACCTTGTTCGTCTCATAGTAACAACATCTCCCTCTGCTGCTGTCAATTGGATATTTAGATGTGTGTGTGTGTTTTTTTTTCTTGCACCATGGCGCTTAACTGTAAATTTCCTGCTGCATTTGTTGTTTAACTGAATGAACAGGAATTTGTTTCTAGCTTGGGAGAAAAATGGGCTAGACTTAAGAGTTACTGTTTATCTTGATAAGGGGTTCCAGACAGTTATCTTGGCTAGACCAAAAGTTTGCCTTGCATGCTGAGCCAACTTCATGCATTTTATGTATGTGTACATTTAAATTGCTGTGGCATACCGGAGGAAAAGGTTTTAACTTTTAAGCTGCAGGATCTGGGACTGCTTTATAGAGGAGACAGCATTTTCAGTAGAGCCTTGAAAGACTGTGGAAGTACTGTTTTATCTGATGTTGTAGCCAGTAGCCACATGTGACAATTAAAATAATTAAAAATTTTTTTTATAATTCTATCTTCACTTACACTAACTACATTTCAAGAACCCAGTCAACTCTTGTGAGTAGTGGCTACCAGTTTGGAAACTGTAAAACATTTCCATCATTGCAGAAAGTTCTCCTGAAAGCGTTAGTAGACATAGTAGTCTGCATCACAGCAGCAGGTAGAAAAAATGTTGGTTTCTGTAAAGGAGAGTAGTGAGTAGTTAACTTCTTAGAGTTAATTATCCCTGTCTCTCTTCCTGGTCCACCTTCCACCCCCTGAAATAAATTTAATTCTTTTTTTTCCCCTGGAACCAAAAGCTAAGCCAAATAATGCTACTTTCCCAAGAAAATTCTGTAATTTTACACCTATTTAAATTCTATGTTGGGTGCTTTTTTTAGCTAATGATCTGTGGAAATTATTTTGGTGTTGACACAAATGGGAAAGTAGTGTTGGAGTGGGGGGAGACAGCTCTCTTTCCTAGGTATAAACGAAAAAAGGATAATTATTAATTACTTCAGAAAATTGTCTTTCTACTTCCTTATTTTCAAAGGTTTGAAAGGTATTTTTTGTTTGTGTTTAAATATAGTTTGGTATTGTCATGAATATGTAGTTTACAGTTTTTCTTCATAAAATTTATATGCCATGTTGGTTTTTTGATGGAAAATGGATCCCAAGTGAAAATGTTATATGTTGCTTTGCTGCTTCTAAACTTTCTCCCACCACTCTTCTTCTCACTGTTATTCCTGAGTTAGTTATATTGATTGTCACCAGTGACTACAGCTTCTATGTCTTTTTGGCAGTTTGATAGTCTTGTTTCAAATTGTATATAGTCAAAAGCTTGACAGTGATTTATTACTACTCAACCTAATGTTCTTTTGATTGTATTGCAGTTTGTGATAAAATGTGTTTGTGATAAATAATTAATATTACTCAGACTGTTGGAGTTGCCTAGGTAGTGGTTTGTGTCCTGAGGACTAAAGAAAATTTGTCTAGAATGTAATTCATCCACAGCAAAATGAGAAGTGATATTTCTTTTTTTTTTTTTTTTGAGATGTAGTCTCGCTCTGTCACCCAGGCTGGAGTGCAATGGTGCGATCTCGGCTCACTGCAGCCTCTGCCTCCCGGGTTCAAGTGATTCTCCTGCCTCAGCCTCCTGAGTAGCTGGGATTACAGGCGTGTGCCACCAGGCCCAGCTAGTTGTTGTATTTTTAGTAGAGACGGGGTTTCACCATGTTGGTCAGGCTGCTCTCGAACTCCTGACCTTGTGATCCACCTGCCTTGGCCTCCCAAAGTGCTGGGATTACAGGCATGAGCCACCACACCTAGCCACTGATACTTCTTTAGCCAGGGTATTAATGCTTGAGCCCTAAAGTGACTCCAGGAGCCCTTCCCCAACCATTTTCTTAACCTTTTATTTTTTTCTTTTTTCTTTTAATTCTGGCAGTCCAGAGATGAGAATTTTAGGGAAGATTTTTCTGTGTTGGAATGAAAATAATAATCCCTCATTGTGGTATAAGCTATGTATATGTATTTTTAAAATGTAACAATTTGATATAGTTTAGAATTGATATTGCCCTGCCAATGGTTAGGAAGAATACTCATCCCAAGATATTTTAACTTTTTTTCCTCTATTATTTAAGAAATGAAGAACAATGAAGAGAAATAAAGAAAAGCTAATTTATTCAGCAGTTTACAGGTTGATGCTGTTATATATGTGTGTATACATATGTATACATATACGCACATATATACACACATGTGTATATATGTACACGTGTACACAAATGTATATGTGTATATATGTGTATATATGTGTATGTGTGTGTATATGTGTGTATGTATATATATGGTGCCAAAATAACAGTGACATCAATGTGATAGAAGTTTATTTCTTGCTTATAAAATTTTTGTCTAGTGTCCAGGTGTGGTGGCTCACGCCTATAATCCCAGCGCTTTGGGAGGCTGAGGAGGGTGGATCACCTGAGGTCAGGAGTTTGAGGACAGCCTGGCCAACATGGTGAAACCCTGTATCTACCCAAAATACAAAAACTAGCTGGGCATGGTGGCATGCACCTGTAATCCCAGCTACTCGGGAGGCTGAGGCAGGAGAGTTGCTTGAACTGGGGAGGTGGAGGTTGCAGTGAGCTGAGATTGAGCCACTGCACTCCAGCCTGGGTGAAAGGGTAAGACTGTCTCAAAAAAAAAGAACAATTTTTTTTTTTTTTGTCTGGGGATGATAAAGTTCCTTTGAGCCATCCTCAAGAGCAGGCTTTCATCTCGTATCTTAGATGCCTGCCATGCCTTCCAGCATGTCTCCAGTCTGGGCTATACCGAGGTGATGGGAGGGGTGGCACACACTTTTCTCTAAGGGCAAGACCTGAAAGTTGTGTTTATTACTTCTGCTCTCTCTCATTTGCTGCCTGTCATTTTTCTGCAGTTTGCTCACACGGCCACAACCAGCTGACAGGGAGGGTGAGAAACAGTCTTTAGGTATTCACGTCCTCAGCCCCAGCTGAATGTTGTATTCTAAAGGAATAAGAGGAAAAATCTATCAGGGACAAGTTGCTTCTGCCGTAGATCAACTAATTGTGAGTCTTGCCATTGGTAAGACACCAAAATGTCATTAGTAAACCAGGGTTTATTTTACTATTAGTAACACAATTTAACCACAATGAAAAAAATTAAAGCAGGGGCTCCTTACTTTTTAGGTCCTTTGTGAAATAAAGATAGAAACAAGATTCCCGGCCAAGCACAATGACTCACACCTGTAATCCCTGCACTTGGAGACCGAGGCAGAAGGATTGCTTGAGCCTAGGAGTTTGAGACCGGCCTGGACAACACAGCAAGACCTTGTCTTTATAAAAAATTAAAAAAAATAGCCAGGCATGGTGGTGTGTGCCTCTGGCCTCAGCTATTCGGGAGGCTAAGGTGGGAGGATTGTTTGAGCCTGGGAGATTGAGGCTGCATTGAACTATGATTGCACCACTGTACACCAGCCTGGGCAACAGAGTGAGACCCTGTCTCCAGGGGGGCGGGCGGGGAGAGAAAAAGAGAAACAAGATTTCCATACTCAGGAATCAGGAGTGACGTGTATAGAGAGGAAACTATGTGAGACATGCAAATGGAAGTTAGGAGAGGGCATGTAAAGTAATTAGAGCTGATTTTAGGCCTCATGAAATACATAGAGTTCTAAGTAATGAATAATGGTCACTGAAATTTTTCACAGTCTCAAAAAGAAAAATATTTTTACTGGAGAATAAAAATGTTCTGCTTGAGGCCAGCCTTGGTCTCTAGTAGCAATAAAAGCCTGTGATATATAATGATGCTCATATTTCTTCCATTTTCAATAGCACTGTGGTAGGGAAAGTAAATGTACCAACCCATATCTAGTGGAAGGAGACAAAATTCTGCTCAGTTTCCTTTTATGCTCCGTTTGATTTTTTCTCTGACACATTTATAATTTTTTAGTTTCTTTAGTCTCTAGTTGAGGGCTTGGCAGATTTTCATTTTTTGAGAGGATCGTGTTCTTTCCTTTTGAGAGGAAACATAATTTCCTCTCAAAGTTGTACATGCATGGGTTGCCTGTGTGTGCACCCGTAAAACCCAATTTCTGGTTTTACCAAGAAAATCAGCTATGTATATGTATACAGTGTCCCATTGAATTGAACCGTTATTGAGTTTCCAGTGATACCTACATAAATATTAATACTAGCTAACATATCTTAGGACTTTCTTGGCTTATTCATGTTAGCATTTTTTGAAACTGCTTGCTT
Source organism: Pan troglodytes (assembly GCF_028858775.2). Taxonomy (NCBI): domain Eukaryota; kingdom Metazoa; phylum Chordata; class Mammalia; order Primates; family Hominidae; genus Pan; species Pan troglodytes. Next base: position 89,583,782 of record NC_072408.2, read on the forward strand.
TATGTTTAGGTCACTTTTTTCAACATACATATGCTAAATGTAATGTAGCATGAACTAAAGAGAGGAAAAGGCCAACCTAGGCCTTCCTGATGGTTCCTAGGTGTTACCAAATGGTGTGGTGCTATAAGTAGTCCCCAGGGAATGGCAGACAAACATCCTGTGTCCACTCTGGGTATATGCTGGACTTGAGATTACCTGTGCATTTTATTTCCTGCTTGGTATTTAGTTGGACACCAAAATCTGCTGGGTAAATGAGTATCATACTAAACAAGCTTTAAAAGGTATACTTGGTCAGGCATGGTGGCTCTTGAATGTAATCTCAGTACTTTGGGAGGCCAAGGTGGGAGAATCACTTGAACCCAGGTGTCCAGGTGTTTGAGACCATCCTGGGCAACAGAAAGATGTTGTCTCTAATGAAAAAAAAAAAAAAAAAAAAGAATCTGGGTGTGATGGCACATGCCTCTAGTCCCAGCTGCTTAGGAGGCTGAGGTGGGAGAATTGCTTGAGTCCTGTCGTGAGCTGTGATCACACCAGTGCACTCCATTCTGGGCAACAGAGTGACAGCCTGTCTCAAAACAAAAACATTACTTTAGCTAGTGGTTGTGGCTCACACCTGTAGTCCCAGCTACATGGGAGAATAAACTGGGAGGATTGCTTAAGCCCAGGAGTTTGAGTCTGCTGCAAGCTATGATCATGCCACTGTACTCCAACCTGGGTGACACAGACCCCATCTCTAAAACATAAACAAATAAATAAATGAAGGTGTACCTTAAACTGCCCTGAAAAAGAAGCCAGCCAACACACTTTGATCTACATGGTGCCCTGTTTGTCTGAGTTGCACAGCTCTAGGGGATACCATATTCATAGATTTTATTTACAGTGAAATCTGTGAAACCCCCATGGAGTTGAACATGAAGTCTCTGGTCACACCCTTGAATTTGCTATGTTAGTTGTAGTATGTTATAGCTAGGATGACTTTATCATTTATTGTCCAAGCCAGAACACTTCTTAGAGTGAAAGGGGAGAGATTTTATAACCATAGTAGAATAGCGGGCATGAACTTGGACTCTTTTGGGAATATAGACATTTATAGGTCTTCTACTTATTGCAATCAATATAGAACTGGTTGGTTATTAAGATAGGTTAAATATGCTTTTCTCTTTAAAACATTTCTATTGGTATAGCAAGGGAGTAGAACAAATAGAATCAAAATGAAATATGCTAATAATGATTCTCTCTTTCCATATTGTTTAATTTCTGAAAGAAATCTTTAGAGGATACATTTCTTTTTCAGGGTATTTTTTGGCCACCTTTACAGAGGATTCAAAATGTTCCACTCTTTTATGTGTTCAAATCTAAGTTTCTCTAGCTGCTAAACTGTTAAACTTATATTGAATTCTAGTGAGGTTTTCCCAATAAAATGTTCTGGAGAGTATTAAATGTCTTTTAAAAATTCTTTAAATTTGAGGTTGCCTTGCTCACAAACTGCCAGTAGCAAACGTTTATATACCATCTCATTCCAAATGCCTCTTCTTGGCTTTGCATCTCTCTTTATACTAGCTCCATTTCCCATTCCTCAGCTGAAATTTTTGCTCTTGCACATTCATCTCTTCAATGGCTCCTAAATTGTTGATGTTCATGCTTTGTTTCCATTGGTTTTCACCATGATTTGCCATTTTCTCTCTTTCTGCCTGCCCAGATGCTTCCCTTTCTTCCAAGGCCCCTGTCCTCTGCCTGCTCTCTTTGTGGGGGCTGTACCTCATAATCTAGTGACTCAATTTTATTTTCAGTAATTTGGGTATATTATGAAACATTTTTTTCACCCAGATACAAGGATTAAATTTGGTCATATATAAAGATTACTCTTCGCATTGTAAAATACTGTGTAAATATTCTTCAGTATTACTCTAGTCTTTTATTTTTGCTCAGATTTTATTAGGGTCTGCTAATTATTTTATGTACAATAGTCTCTCACCTCTCCAACAATATCATATATAGCTTAAGGGCAGAGAGCATATCTAAAGTTTCATTATTCCCCAATCATGACTAGAGATGTGATGAACACAGAGAAGCAAATAATTCATTTTTTTTTAAATATTGAACATTTTACATCTGTCCCCCATCTTCCCTGTTCTTCAATTTCATCCTTCTGACAAAGTTTGAAATAAGATTTGCTAAGTATTAAACTGGAAGGTTCTTTTTATTGTGGTTGTCAGTCAATTAAGAATTCTCATGGCTGGGCCCAGTGGCTCATGCCTGTAATCCCAGCACTTTGGGAGGCCAAGGCGAGCAGATCACAAGGTCAGTAGATCAGGACCATCCTGGCTAACACAGTGAAACCCCAGCTCTACTAAAAATGCAAAAAATCAGTTGGATGTGGTGGCATGCACCTGTAGTCCCAGCTACTTGGGAGGCTGAGGCAGGAAAATTGCGTGAACCCAGGAGGTGGAGGTTGCAGTGAGCCAAGATTGCACCACTGCACTCCAACCTGGGCGACAGAGCGAGACTCCATATCAAAAAAAAAAAAAAAAAAAAAAAAAAAGTCTCACACAGCCTGAAATTTAAAGGCTGAGTAGCTCTCTGGGCAAACAATAGTGGCAGAGGAGGGCATTCCAGACAGAGCATAATATATGCAAAGGCAAGGAATCCCAACATCATGGCAGGGTAGAAAGTGTAAGGAAGTCTGAAATGGTTGAGCGTGTGCTAGGTGATGATATCTGATGGTGGGGGCTGAAGTGGGAAAAGTTGGTGAGGGCAGAGGCTGATGGGCTTGCCGATGGAGAGAACTGAAGGATTTAGGCAGGGGATGTCAGGATATATTAAATAAATCATTCTGATGTCACTCAGATAGCAAATAAGAATGTTTCATGCGATAAGCCTTTCAGGTATAACTCACATTTATTATAACTAGAAACTTGATATTTGGGGCACAGCTGTACATCGTAAAACCTACCAAGATAAACTTATGATTAATATCTCTGTTATTCTATGATCAACATGTATAGATTAAACTGTAACCAAGAATAGTAAAGATGTGATAATAGATGGCATCTTTTCACAATTTAACTTAGTGTAGCTGTTAAACAAAATAACTATAGTTCTAGGCTGGGTGTGGTGGCGCATGCCTGTGATCCCAGCACTTTGGGAGGCCGAGGCAGGTGGATCACCTGAGGTCAGGAGTTCAAGACCAGTCTAACCAATATGGTGAAACCCTGTCTCTACTAAAAACTACAAAAATTAGCCGGGTGTGGTGGCACACTCCTGTAGTCCCAGCTACTCGGGAGGCTGAGACAGGAGAATTGCTTGAACCAAGAGGCGGAGGATGCAGTGAGTCAAGATCATGCCACTGCACTCCAGCCTGGGCAACAGAGCGAGACTCTGTCTCAAAAAAAAAAAAAAAAATAGCCATAGTTCTCATGATGTTACATGCCAGAGTTACGGCATTAAGTGAGACTCATCCATTCGATTGCTACTTCAAGAGTAGGGGCTGTCCCTTTAAAGATGGGTAGTTTTTAGATTCCTTTTTGTACCATTTACTTGTAAATATTTAATTACAGGAAAGATTATAGTTTTACTAATTATCTGTTCTCAGTCTTTTCTATTTGCCTTTTAGCACGTCCACGCCAGTTGTATAATTCAGTTGTTAATGCATTGAACAAAGCACAGTATAAGATTTTTGCTAATATTTAATGCAAACTTGCATGCCTGCTGTGGATAATCTTACAGTGAATGAAAATACCTGGCTCATTTTCCTTATTAAATGAGGTTAACTGACCATTCTGATAGCTAAGAAAAATAGCTTTCTCCAGCTTCAAATAGAAATAGCATACTTTATTTTTTCCCTTTTGCGAGAAACAGAGAATAGATAACTTTCTAATAAGTTCCCTAAAATATCAGACCCATTGCTTCATTTTCACAACAGTAAACAGTTTTTTTTTTATTGAGTGTTTATGTTATGCAGACCTGATTAAACACATGATATAAAATGTATCATACTGATACCTTGTGGTGTGAATATATTAAAAGCGTAAGTAATATCATACAAGAGAAGTTCACAAAGTTAGTTTGCTTGCTTCTTTGCTTCTTATGTCAAATGAAAAGAAAGATTAGGAAATGTGCTTTAAAAAGTCTCTTCATAAGCAACAACAAAAAAATGTTTGCGTCATGAGAAATTTGAACTAACACTTCGTTTGGTGGTAAAAATGTGTTTGTATTCTCAGAGGCAAATCTTAAAGAAGGCATGTGACACAAAATGTCAATTGTGTATTTAAATAAAAATGTCCTATATAGTTTTACGATTGATTTCTCAACATGTAAGAAGTTTTTTTTTTTTTTTTTAATTTGGCTTAATGAGCTTTCTGGTTGCAAATATTTTTTGTTTTCTAGTTGCAGTGTGGTGTGGAAGAGGTTTTTTAATAGGGTTATGTCTCATGTTTTTGTTACAAAGACAACTTTTTATTTTAGAAAGCAGGGCTGGAATAATGAATGTTAGCTTTTATTTTGAGTTTTCTAAACTACAGTTTCTTTTTGAGTTATCTTGGAAAAATGTTGCTTTTGCAATTTTAGATATTTTTTGACCTTAAATGCATTGCTGATATAATAAAATCTCTTCCCATTCAGAGTAGCTGAAACTTTTCCCAAGATGGATTTGAGCAAAAGCAGGATTAAAAACAAGACAACAAACAAAATAGGACATGAGAGTATCGTTGATGAGTAGATCAAAATTAATAGGGTTCAAAATGCTGAAAGTATATCTCTCAAACTTTTCAAAATCAAATTTCTGCAATTATCTTGCAGTAATTTGAAGAAGAAAGAATTTTTATTGCTAGGAGAATGGAAAAACCAACAGTCCTATAGTACATTTTTAAAAAAGGGTTCTTTGTCACATTTGAATAGAGTATGTGTGTGTAGTTTGCTCTTTTTTTTTTTTTTTTTTTTTTTAGCAGAAAAAAAATCTACAAGTTGGCAGTTGGTAGTACAGATTTCCTCTTTGTGGTGGAAATACTGGGATGTTGTGGGAGAAAACCACTGCCCATCTTAACACAGATGCTAATTGTATTCTGTAATTCTTCTTGGTTGCCATTGTGATGTTCTTAGCTGCCTTTTATTTGTTGTTTCTCCAGGACAGAAGTGATTACTAATTACGTATCATGCTACACAGAAGAAGTAGGCCATTTGGTTTTCTTTTCTTTTTCTTTCTTTCCTCTGTTGTTGTTATTATTATTATTATTATTATTTTTTTTTTTGGAGAGGAAAGTGAAAGGCGGCTTAGAGGTTTTAATGCTGCTGCTCATCTCTACATGCCTAGGCTGCTTCTCTAATTTGCATGGGTACCTTGGGCATTGTCCTGAGGGGCTGGGGTAGTTTGACCTCCTCTTTAGTTTAGTGACCCTTGTCATCTTGCTGTTCATTCCTGGGGCCTGTTTAATGCTAATTAGGCCTTCAACCAGTTGCTGTTTACAACTGTGTGCTTTAGAAAGCAGGGCCTTCCCCAAAGACCACATTGGTGGTCCTAAGCTAAACTGGTAGAATTGAAGACCTCCCCCATCCCCAGAGAAAAGCCTCTTCACACTTCTATTTATTTAGAAATATGTAACAGTCACACCATTAACATAAATAAATAAACAATGAAGGATTGAATATTTGACTCTGATGCTTCCTAATGATGGCTGGATGCTTCTTAGGAAAACTTAACTTTGAGGTCCTAAAAAAACAGATCATCTCAGCCTCTCCTCCCACTGTGAACACTGGGTAAAGATAGGGCAAGAGTGTTTAAAAAGAGGACAGTTAAATGGTCCCAGGTTAAGAAATATTTATATTATGTTTATCTACTGTTTGATTAAACTGATTGAACAAAACGAAAAAATTCAGTGGACTCTTATGTATGATATGTATCTGATGGTACTAAATATAGGTCTCAGAATTGATTACAGGCTTTATTCAGTAGACATTTTATCTTCATTTCAGCTGAGAGCTTTGCTAGCCTTCCTAGTGTTTGGATAAAGGAAGGAACAGGAACTCTAAACAGAGCTCTTTTGCCAATACTGTCTCTAATACTCCTCCTGCCTAATTTTATGGAAGTATTAACTGATGTTTGTACAAGTCAAAGATCTCACTCATGATCACTTTGGAGAGCTGATTACAAAGGCGCATTTTGAAACAGAACTTTTGAGATCAGCATTTGGATAGTCATTGAACCACACTATCTCCAAGAAGAGGATAATGAAAATAAATCTGTGTCCTATGGACATTGATATTTTCTACCCTTTCTAGACTAAGTACAATGTGGATGGCTATTTGTGGCGTTATGATTCAAGGCTTGTGTGATGCACAGTGCCTTTGAGTTACTTCTAAGTAGCCTCTTTATTCCTAATTTTGATAATGTGACATTTATTGCAATGAAATTAACAAAAATTATTGAATGTTCCTTTTTGCACAGAGACAAGATATGGAGTTTATAGAGGGAAATGCCTTCATTTAGTCTTTCATGGGTATAATAAATATAATGTTGACAAGCTACTTTGCTTGATAAACTTGTTTATATAGTTTCTTTCACAATGAAAACAGGGTACATTAGAATTTTTGATTAGCAATGCTTCAATTAAGGGCAAATGAACTTGGATGCTAAATGAGTTTGAATAATTTCCTGGACTTTGAGGGAAATTAATAGGTATTTAAAAAAGCAAGTAGGGCTGGCCATTTAAATAGAAGTCCTTAGAACAATTCATAGTATTAGAAGATAAACCTATTTTTGTGTAGGTGCTGGGTAGGTTTAAATAATTTTTTTGTAGCTGTTTTAACAAGAAGGTATATGCCTCTGTGTGTGTGTGTGTGTGTCTGAGAGAGAGGGGTGGGGGGAGGCAGACAGCGTGCTTCTAAGCCTTCCTGAAGATCCTCCCTTGTCTCTTGTCTCCTTCTCATATAAAAAGGGGTTGGCTGGAGGCAAACCTTCCCTTTTGTTGCCATTGATCTGACACTAGGATATTTTGTAGTCCAGTGAGTAGAAATGTGTCCCAGCTGTAAGATTCTGATTGTGGATTTTTCTTCAGTAGGTTACTGATTTTTCTTTATGCCTAAATTCACATTCTTCTAAGTGGAGGATTTACATTTATGATTTCATCTGGGTTTAAAATCTGGCCGGAAGCATGGTTATGTGTTTAATGCAAATCCGGGGGAAGAGTGCTTCCTACTAAGTTGTCATTTCATGAAGAATTTAGCTTACTTATTTTCTCCACCATTTGAAGGATCCTCAAGGGGGTGATTTTTTTCTCAAGCGTACAAGCTTCTGCAGTAAAGGAAGTGAAGGAATGGAGGAGCAACTGGAAAGGGTGGGGAGGAGGAGGATCAAAGCAGCAATCAACCTCAAATGGTTCTCTCCTAGTCTTGGTTTGCTCAATTGTTGAAATATGGGATTGCACCTCTCTCTGCCTGCTATGTCCAAGACTGTGATACATGAGAATGTTTATAACAATACTCTACAAGTTGTAGAATGGAGTACATGGATGATGAGAATTCTGATTATAGCTATATTTTCCATTAATTATTAGCAGACATGAATATGTAGAGTGGGCCTGCTGTAAACTGGAGTGGTTCATTTTTTAACGTGTTCACATCATCATTCCAAAACACATGTATACTACATATATATTTTAAAATATACACAAATAATACTTGAATAGTATATTTTGAATATTGTAAGTCTAAAATAAATGGAAACCCAAATAATGTGACAGAAATAGAAGTTCCAGATATTTCTCCCATACCCCAGTTAATTATTTTGTGCAACTCTTTCCTTTTTTGGCGTGTGGAAGCCACTTTGAAAGGCATTGGCTAGGGGACTATATCTTAGAGAAGGTGTGTTGGGAGAACCTGCATATTAAGTGAAAGGATACATGAAATTGACATGGTATATTATGGTTAAGTATATCTCCTACATGGAGTTGGGTATTAGGTCTCATGTAATTACTATGATCGCACGGCCTGATACATCGGTGTTTCCTCCTACCTTGTAGAAAATAGAGGGGTACAATTTGATACTGGGGACTAGTTTCCTGCTTTACTGCCAGTGGGAAAGCTGAAGTTGTGAACATTAAAAGGAAGCAAGACTTCTAGCTTTCCTCTTTCTCATTCACCTTAAAGCCACCTCTATTTGTAGGCGAAGGCTAACTTCCTTTTAACTTCCGTCTTGAAGTCTGAAAGTGGTTAGGAAATGTGGGGTTGGTATGTTGTCAGAGCAATTCCATGCTTCATTTTTGTATTTGGGGGTTTTAATTTTTCCAGTGTATTTTCAGCTGGAGTTAGCAGCATATTAATTTTTTTGGTGGAGAACACTGGCTTTATTACAGAATTCTGCCCTGCAGCTTTCTCAGTTTCACTGATTTCCTTGCGTGTGTGTCTTTTTTTTGTTTGTTTTGTTTTTGTTTGTTTGGTTTTGGTTCCAACCGCTTTAGAATTTTCAGAAAATAGCTTAGTTTACAATTTCTGTGTCTTTTTGTTCAGTTTCCAATTGGGAATAATAAGAGTGAACAACTGAAGGCTATTACCTGGCATAGAATGGAAGAGACTTTTCTTAATAGTTTTTGCTTCTCTTAAAGATGTAGTCATGTATAGGATTCATAGAGATCCATGCCAATGGGAAAGAACTCAGTTTTACTTTGAGGCCTCTCTTTAGACCCGGAAGCTGCTGGGAATCTCTTGAGCACTAAAACATTAGATGAGAAAGACTTAGCGGGAAAACTCCATTTTACTTTGATACCAAAGGGATTGAGAAATGCAGTCGGGAAGGAACTTCCCTACCCTATGCTTAATCCTGAACCCTCGTATTCTTTCTGGTTTCAGCTATTTTAATTTTTAATCCAAAATAAACAAACAACCCCTCCGTCCCCCCCAAACACAAAAGAAACAAATCACAAAATAAAAACAAACCAGGGAATATTATTAGAGCACTGGAATGTGAGAATGTAACTTTTTCTTTTCTGTGTATCACATGACTTTTATTTAGTTTACCAAGTTGCTGGCAGTAAAGCTCTTTGTTTTCAAACAGGAAAATATATTTAGCAAAATATATGTCCATTCATATTTGTCTGCCTGTTGTTGGACTGCATAATTTAAGCAGACTTCACGAGATAGGGCAGCAGCAAAAGGAATGGTTTATTACCACATTCATTCTCAAATCCCAAATGCCCTCAATAAAATAATGATATCGAAGATTAAAAATGGCAGTCTTTCACTCTCTAACCTGATTTACAATCCTGAAACATGGTTCGCTTTGTCACTTTGGAATTCTCTAGTCTCCGTGATTCTAGAGACCATGATTCAGAGATTATCCTTGTTCATTAAAAGATTTGGTTCATTTCTGCAGATATTTGTTAAATAGCTGCTAAATGGGTAAAAGGCACTGGGTAGAAGTTTATGTCACCATCTCGATTTAAGTATGTTGAAATTCTAAGTGTGGCAAGACTACTTTGTTTTGTGTCCTTTTCTGATTTTTGGATTTCTTCCCATGTTCTGGTTGCTGCAGGGGCTACAGTCTTTTAAGTGTTTTTCATTGCCTGTCGAACAATACAGAAGGTTAACTGGCTCTGATTACCTGATTTGTGTTTTGCTGATGTCTTTCTTTTCTTGATCTCCCTGTGTTCTATTGCCTTAGATTTCCTTTCCATTAAGAAGCCATAGAGAAAATCATCTAATATGTATCTGCATGGGTGTAAAGTGTTAGAAAGAAAAATGCAAGGAAACATCTTACTTTCTAGCTTCCTTCTTCAAAGGAATTATAGTCTAGTTGAGAAATGGTGACACACACACCTGAAAAGATAAATGATTAGTCTCCCCTCCCCCAGTTTAAATAATGGTATAAGGCAATAATGGAAAGGTATCACAAGGTATAGTACATTATATGTTGCCCAATAAATTGTAATGGCTCTCACCGTTCAGAAGTGATTCCTTGTATTGTAGTCATTTTATTCACATTGACATAGAGATCAGTGGTGCTGACTTAATTTTCTCCAATTTGTACTTTGAAAATTACTTCTCCGGCTGGTATTTTTTGATAGTGAAAAAATATATTTGATTAAATTTGGGGTAAAAAAATGAGCATCTGCCATTATTTTGAAGTAACACTGATGAATTAGTGTTAAATGTTTACGTTTTAGACTCTTATTACTGGGAATTCCTTGATTAGAACACTGCTTGGTACATCTCTTCCCTTTGTCTCAACAGTGATCTGGGCCTGGCATCTTTGAAGAGAGTGTCTCCAGTTCCTTAGAGCTCTTAACAAGAGATTTTCCTTAGTCTTTGTTGGGGTACTGTGAAGTCAGAACCACTCCATGTACTAGGGATCTTACAATAAAAGTTTTTGTTTTTGTTAGAACATTTTTACTCCTCAACTATGCTGTAGTTGATTTATGTATATGGCATTTAAAAATAAATTCCTCATGCATACCTACTTTCTTATTACAAGCTAGAGAAAATGAAAAGTGCTTAATTATAGGAGCCTATATAACCATACAGTTTGTATGTAGCCCTAACACTATTTTGTTTGTTCAGAGAGCTTTATCAGGCTGTTTCTATCAAATATTGTATTTTCGTTGGGGGCTAGGGTTATATATTTTAATTATCATACCCAATATGGAAACTGGTGAAACTTCTTCATATTTATATTTTCACTATCTACTAGACAAAGCAGTTTTTATCATTTTCTATCTTTCATGTTTTTTTCTCCCAGAGTTAATTTTAGATGGTGTGAGTCTAATGAGGTGGCTAAGGGACATTATTTATGAAATGTCATTGGACTTATTTTCTGTGCTGAATTCCATTTTACATGTGGGATAGCTTGTTTGTTGTTTTAACTATTTCTGAGTTGGAAAGGGGATATTTAAGGAATTGTCTGTAATGAGGTTTAAACTTTATTCTTAAAGGATTTGAAAAAAATACAGAACCTAGTTATATGTAAATGAATGTATATTTTTCTCTGAAATGTTTGCTAAACTTTTTCAGACAGTTGCTTAAGTTAGATTTACTTCTTAAAATCTTTATCCATTAAAATTATCTTTGACCTAATTCATTTTATGATGTCAGTATGGATTTGTATTTCTGTAATACTCTTAGCGGATTAAAAACAGATATTAGAAATTAAATGTCCTGGCCAGACGCAGTTGCTCACGCCTGTAATCCTGGCATTTTGGGAAGCTGAGGTGGGTGGATCACACGAGGTCAGGAGTTTGAGACCAGCCTGGCCAGCATGGCGAAACCCTGTCTTTACTAAAAATACAAAAAAATCAGCCAGGCGTGGTGGTGTGTGCCTGTAGTCCCAGCTACTTGGGAGGCTGAGGCAGGAGAATCGCTTGAACCTGGGAGGCAGAGGTAGCAGTGAGCCAAGCTATCACGCCATTGCACTCCAGCCTGGGTGACAGAGCAAGACTCCATCTCAAATAATAATAATAATAATAATAATAATAATAATTTTTAAAAAGTAAATGTCCTTAGACCACCAGTAGGCTAAAATTTTCTTTCCTTACTTCATCTTGAGAATGTATGTCCTCTTTTAAGAATGTGGTTACGTGGTTTCCAAAAGTGGTATTTTGGCATGAGATGAGAATAGACTTTCCAGTGTCCCCACATTTAAATGATTTCCTTAAAAAACGACTGTTATGGATTTTTCTTTAAAAAAGTCAGATCTGCTACTATATTTTAAATATGACTTAATAAAAATATGTATTATTTTGGCAACATCATTTATCTTGGGGGTAAGTTATAGCAATGCTATTTGAGTACAGAGATGATATTACAATATACCTTCTGACCCTTTATATAAATATTTAGAGTAAGGGAAATAAGTATTTTTCTACAAATTCAATGGAAATATTCTAAATTCTTACATCATTGCAACTATTGGTAACTACTAGTGAAGTTGAATTTAGATGGCACAAATTGACTGAATTTTCATGGGTACGTGATTTTTAAGTTTTTACTGCAAGGTTTGGTAGCCTAGGAACAGCAATAAGAGCACAGTGGGGTTGCTTGAGTGGTGGGTTAACAATGCTGGGTAAATATGTCTGTTCTCCCCACTTATATTTTGCATGTCTCTTTACCTAATTAAATTTGTTTAGTTACAATCTCCTAGAAGGATAAGAAAAAACTTACTACCTTACTTACCTTTCTCTCCCTCACAGCCTTCCCAGAACTTTTTCATGTTCAGGAGCTAATGTCCTGGTCTTTTCATCTCTGGAGAATGTATAATCACATCCTTAACATCTCCTTGCACTCACCTTAAGCACTGCCCTGCTCTTAGGTTCTTGGCCTACTCTGCTTTTCTTCTCTTTCCAGGGTGCTGAAGTTCTAAACTCCTTCAGCTTTTCTCTTTCTTCACTTCCAGAACCAAGAGGTTCTGAATGGACTTTTACAGGAAAGCCTGGCCTGGCGGAGTGGCTCATGCCTGTCATCTCAGCACTTTTGGGAGGCCAAAGCAGAGGACCACTTGAGCACAAGAGTTTCAGAACAGCTCAGGCAACATAGGAGGACTCTGCCTCAAAAAATAGATAAATAAAATAAAGGAAAACCTGTTACCTACTTCTGTCTGTCACCAGCTCCTCCTAACTCATTTAGGGATGCTTCTTTGAGGTAATACTTTTTTGATTCGGCTTCCTTTTGCCAAATGGCTTCCTCAAGTCTCCAGATTCACGCTTTTGTCATTTTGAAACCAGTGTCTGATATGTACGATAAAGTTAAATGGGTTTTCTAATCTTGTGAATTGCAGGTGTAGGAGGTGGAGCTTTGCCAAGCAATCATGACCATCTAGAACTGTGTCAGGGGAGAAAAGAGAATTGCAACCTGTGGGGTCTAATTGTGTGTATGCTGAATTTTAGAGGTTATTAAGAAAGAGGGAGGAACAAATAGGCTTAAGTATACTATAATGGTTAAGAAACATTTAAAACAATATAAGCAGACACACAGCTTAATGGGTTCTATGAATTAATATTCCCGTGATGAATTAGCAACATGAACAATGGAAAGATTCATTAGAGTTTTTCCTTTCATCTGGTATGATTAATATTTATTTGAAGTAAAATGCCACCCGATTTAAATTATATAGAAATATAGACTAAGCCAGGCTCTCTACTGGAATATGCAAACAATTCTGATTCATGTTCACCTCTGATGAAACAGTGAACTGTGAACAAAGGCAGAGAATCTAAAGAAACTTGTGTTATTAATACTATAGGAAGAATCCTAACTGATGGACATTTGGTTCATCTTCCCTCTTTGAATGTAACCTTGAATCTATTGTAAGATCATGATAGGAATACATAGACTAAGAGTTTGCTTTATGCCCTCAGTTTGCTTTCTGTGTTCTATTATATTTGCTTTTCACATCTAACTGGTAAAGTAGGCAAGACAAGTACTATTAATGTTACCTTTCATTTTACAGAGGAGGAAGCTGCTCAGTAAAGATGAGTAAGCTATCTGGGCACAGTGGCTCATGCCTGTAATCCCATCACTTTGGAAGGCCAAGATAGGATGATTCCTTGAGGCAAGGAGTTGGGGCAACATAGTGAGACCTCATCTCTACAAAAACAGAAAAGATTAGCTGGGTGTGGTGATGTATGCCTGTGGTCTCAGCTACTTAGGAGGCTGAGGAGGTAGGATGAATTGAGCTCACAGGTTCCTTGCACCACACACTCTAGCTTGGGTGAGACCTTGTCTCTTAAAAAAAAAAAAAAAAAGATGGGTAAACTGTCCATGGCCATGTTGTCATGGACAGTCTTGTGCTTTCAGATGCTGAGCCCAGGGCTTTGAACCAAGGATTTCATTACTGTAATTGTGAGGGGGTGGATTGGGCCTGTAGGAGTTGGTTCTGTCTCTGTTTACAGTTTACTGTCCCTCTTTGAGAGAGTCAATATTTGAAATTTCTCAAAATGCCAGTAATTTGTTTGGCTTTGGTTTGGAAATATCATTTGATAGCATTTTTTAAAAAACTATTCTTATGAATTCTTTTCACAAGAACAGGATGTTGATTTTCCTGGGAAGAAGTAAATTGCTGGACCAGACTCAATGTGTTTGAAAAATTTCTTCTTGTGGCCGGGCGCGGTGGCTTACACCTGTAATCCCAGCACTCTGGGAGGCCGAGGTGGGAGGATCACCTGAGGTCAGGAGTTCAAGACCAGCCTGGCCATGGTGAAACCCCGTCTCTACTAAAAATACAGAAAATTAACTGGGTGTGGTTGTGCGTGCCTGTAATCCCAGCTACTCAGGAGGCTGAGGCAGGAGAATCACTTGAACCCGGGAGGCGGAGGTTACAGTGAGCCGAGATCGCGCCTTTGCACTCCAGCCTGGGCAATAAGGGTGAAACTCTGTCTCAAAAAAAAAAAGAAAAAGAAAAAGAAAAAATTATTCTTTTGCTTACCTCCCTGCCTCTTTCCCTTTAAAAAAGAAATATTCGAACAGAGTGTTATAATTGCTGGGGTGCTATTGTGCCACTTTACCCCTGTTTAGGGGAGCCAGTTGAGTGAGCTCATCCATATGACCTGGATGGGGGTGAGCATCATCTCTGGGCTTCTGTATTGTAGGACCAGATGCTTCTCCTTTCTGCTTTTCCTTCATGGAAACATAGCTTATCTTTGACATAGCTTATTCTTTCTACATGACTTCTCCTCTAATTAGTCACTACTTTGAGAAAAATTATATTCCCATACTATGTAATTCCAATTCTTGAGCTTTTTATCTTTCCATATTACTAAGGTTTTTAATTTTTACTGATACAGCTGTAGGTCATGACATCCCTACCTCCCAACCCTATTTTTGTTATCCTAGTTTAAGTTTTTATTTATTTATTTTTACTTTGGACATTGCAATAATCTTGTCTGTATTCTCTGCTACCAGTCCTAAATCAAATGTTATATATATTTCCATAAGTTATGGAATGAATGGTGAAATTAAGACAGGCAGATACTCTCAGATATAAGAATCAGACCTACTACTAACACAAGTGAGAGCTAGGCTCTTTGTCACAGAAAAAGTGGTACAAAGGCTTTTCCTCCTGATAAATACCAACTTCAGAAGGGAAGGGATTTAGTAACTCCACTGCAAGATAACTTTTCCATATATAATGTTATATATATTCATAAAATCATGCTGCTTTTCTACTTAAAAACCTCTGATTATTCTATAGGCCAGAAGTTCCTAAGTTATAGTCACTGAACCAGCAGCATCAACATTGTTGGTAAATGTTTAGTAATGTAAATTCTCAGACACCACCCTAGACAAAGTGAATCAGAAATCTGTACTTTAGGAAACCTGCCAGTGATTTTGAGACACTTTTTGAGAACTACTGCTGTAGGTAGCAAGACAAAGCCTGTACTCCTTACCAGGCATGGAGGACCTTTGATAAGCTTTACCTCCACAGCCACTGCTTACGCTATATCTTCATTGCTCTCCTACCCCAACTGTTACCCTTCTAAGCTTCTTATCATTTTCAGAACATGACATGACGTATACTTCCCTGCCCCATGCTTTGCTAAGCTGTTCTGATTTATCAAGAGTGTTTTTTCTTACCCACCTGCTTGGGAAATTCCCACAGAAGCAAGAAGCAGCAAGGTAGAGGGGAAAGAGTGTGAACAGCCTTGAGTTAAAATCTGTCGACTGTAGTGTTCAGTTGTGTCCACTTTTGCTTGGCTTTTCTTATCTGAAAATGGGGCTAATGATACATTAGCATTATTATCAAGACAGAAAACAAAATGCTCTGTATAAAGCACCTATCTTTCTATTAACTAGAGTTCAGTACTGTAATTTTTTTTGAGGTGAAATTCACATAACATAAAATTTACCATTTTAAAGTGTATAACTCAGTGACATTCAGTACATTCATGATGTTGAGCAACCATCACCTCTATCTATTTCCAAAACATGTCAACACTTCCAGAGGAGACTCTGTACCCAGTCACTTTCTATTCCCTCTCCTCTCCTCAATGGTTTTTTGTTTGTTTGTTTGTTTTTTTAAATTGACAGAGTCTCGCTCTGTCGCCCAGGATGGAGTGCAGTAATGTGATCATGGCTCACTGCAGCCTCAACTTCCTGGGGTCAAGCAGTTCTCCCATTTCAGCTCCCTGAGTAGCTGAGACAACAGACGTGCATCACCACACCCAGCTATTTTTTATTTTTTTCCATTTTTTGTAGAGATGGGGGTCTTGCTATGTTGCCTCTGCTCGTCTTGAACGCCTCAAATGATCCTCCCACCTTAGCCTCTCAAAGTGCTGGGATTATAGGCCTGAGACACTGCACCTGGCCTCTCAATGTTACTTTACATTTTATTTTCACATGATACAGATTCTGGAGATGAATATTCTCATATTCATCATTTATTTTTTTGAAGATATATAGTACTTGCCACCTAGTATGTGTACAGTTCTAGCTTAATTATGGTAAATTAAAATGTGCTGAAGATCCAAATCAGACCACAAAATGTGATTAATTTTTGCCAAAGGAAATTAATACATGTTGTCCAGGCATTCCTCTGAGATTTCTTAAAGTATGCTATATTTTTATGTTTACTTTGTAAGGGCACCTTTTGATAGAATGAATACACACATATGCACATAACCACTGCAGGGTTTAATTACACGATGGTAGTATGGCTAATTATTCAGAATTGTTTCCACAGTATCGTCACTACCTAGCTATTTACACAAAGCTAACTGTTGCTGATGCAAGGGATAGAACATTATTTCCTTTTTTAGTACCTTTTGGTTCTTGGGTTCTTAAGATCTCAAAATAATATTTAACATTTTTAAAGGACTTAATACTTTTCGTCGTGCTTTCATTTACATGTCCCATTTCATCTTTTTCTCAGGATAAGAAAGCAAAATCAATTGACCCAGTCTTTTTTCTTTTTCTTTTTTTTTCAAAATTAGAATATATCTTCAGTTCTAAATGTAGGGACAGATTTACTTTGAAAATAGTAAGTTCTAAGAAACATTATTTAATTAATGTTCATTGAGTTTTCCAATGACAAGATGCAAATGTAATATTTCCCTAATATTTTATATGTAGAAGAACATGCTTTCATTATAAATGACTAAATTAGTGTTACTCTGTCAAATGACATGATTTAATTTTAAAAGTATTAGCTGTAATAAAAAATTAACAGCATGAGGAGTTGAAGAATTTTAAAAAACGCCTTCTTCCCGTGCTGTTAGAAATGACTTAGGAGCTATATGGTATGGCGGTGGGAAGGGGAGTTTTCAAGTTGGAACACTGCAGCTCATTAGCATCTTTCAAACCCTAATGCTGTTTTGTTTCAGATAGATTTATTACACTGTCTTTTTCCCCAAGTCACTGCAGCGTGTGAAGGCTCAGTTGGAACAAACAAAAGAGATATATAACCTCTGAACCAATTAGCATAGCTTACAATGTTCTTAATAGGCTTATCTACTGTATATGCAACTTGGGAAAATGACTTAACTTTTATGCTTTCTTGATCCCTAGGGACGTTTTTCAATATCAACTGCTTTGTGCCCCCAGTATGTGATTTTCAGCTTTCTGATAGAAACCCTTCTTTACAATTTGATGGCTCCAGGGTGCTTCAGTCACTCACTTGTGACTGTTCACTTATTTGCACAGGCTCTGTTGATGCGTGAGAAGAGGGCACATGTGACTTGGTCCTGGGGCAGCCTGCTGGCCTCAGCTGGCATGTGGGACAGGGCGCAGGCCCGCAATTTGTTCAGCTAGTGTTGACTCCTGGGGCGCCCTCCTCTCTCACTCCTCCCCTCATCCTTTGTCCTCCGTCTTTTTACTGCTTGTCATTGGAATTTGGTTCGTCTTTTGTTCTTGAAAGGTATAAATGATGCACGTTTCCCCTCTTCCCCATCTACCAACTCACACAGAAAAAAAGGGCCTGTGTTGGGGGGAAACGCAAATTGAGGTATATTGTTAGTGACATTTCATAGAGCAGGCCAAGCTCTGCCTTGCATATTTATAGAATTTTGATTCCACAAACAAGTGAAGGACTCTAAATCTTGTGAATTTTGCTGGTTGTGTGTGTGTTTTATTTTTTAACAGCATCTATGGTTCTATTTTGTGTTAGGTCAAATGAGGTATTTGCATTACCACCTCTTATAAAGGCTTCTATTATAAGCATATTAAAATGGTCATTACTCCAATTACCATAATCAATGATTTTCCAATTTGAGAAGGTGAATTTAACCACATCTTGAAAGTATATTTATTAAGGGAATAGAGTGTGAACCCGGAGAGACATGCCTTAGCTATTGACTGTTTGACTTTGGGAATGTTATCTAACTGATGTAAGTCGCAGTTTTGCCATTTGCAGAAAAGAAGTAGTTAGTTATCATGGGATCCTTGTGAATATTTATATAAAGCTACCAATAGTCTCTGCCTTGTAATAACCACTCAAGAAAAGGTAGCAGTGATGCTAATAGAAATCCTTTGGAAAAATAAATAAAAGGAGGCTGGGATTCTAAGAGAGGTAAGCCAACATAGAAGAGTTCATCTGTGAATCACTTGAATCTGAAGTTGAGAAAATTGGCCTGTCGTAGTGGCTCATGCCTGTAATCCCAGCACTTTGGGAGGCTGAGGCAGGTGGATCACTTGAGGTCAGGAGTCGAGACCAGCGTGGCCAACATTTTGGTGAAACCCCGTCTCTACTAAAAATACAAAAATTAGCTGGGCTTGGTGGCACGTGTCTGTAATCCCAGCTACTCAGGAGGCTGAGGTGGGCGAATCACTTGAACCTGGGAGGCAGGGGTTGCAGTGAGCCGAGATCGTGCCACTGCACTCCAGCTTCCAGCCTGGGCAACAGAGTGAGATTCCATCTCAAAAAAAAAAAAAAAAAAGAAGTTAAAAAATTTATATGGTAAGACAGCCTGTATATTCTGTACGTTATATCCACTATAGAAAACTCTCAGTCATATGTTGATATCATGGTCCTGTATTTAACCTAGTATTTGTGTCTGAAGGGTAAAGATAGGTTTGCCTTAAAAGGACATTGGTTTCCATGGTTTGTTCACATCCCCTCCAAAATTCAGGTGTTAACAATATGATGTCAACTAGTATGATGACAATATGGTACTAAGAGATGGGCCCCTTAAGAGGTAATTAGGCCATGAAAGGTCTTCCCTGGTGAATTGGGATTATGACCCTTAGAAAAAAAAAGGCTTCAAGAGCACTCAACTAGCTTGCCCTTCTGCCTTCCACCATGTGGAGACACGATGTTTCTCCCTTTCTGGGGATGCAGCAACAAGGCATCATCTTGGAGGCAGAGAGCAGCCCTCACCAGACAACCACACCTGCTGGGACCTTGATCTTGGACTTCCTAGCTTGCAGAAGTGTGAGAAAATAAATTTTTCTGTAAGTTATCCAGTCAGTCTCCAGTGTTTTGTTATAGAAGGACAAAGCAAACTAAGATAACAGTGGAGAACATGATGAAGTGATTTCCACTGCTTTGCTTTTATATGTTGTAGATTGAGGTTTATGAGTTATCAGCTATTTTGGCTTTTCAGAGGTAATAAGATGGGTTAGAAAACCAGAACACCAGAAACTTAGAACAGGGCCAGCCACATAGATGGCACTCAGTGTGTGTATCTGAAGTGAGTATGAGCGGCCTCCCATGGGCCTTTTGAGTTGCTGGATTTTAAAAAGATTGGGGTTGAGGTGGGTGTGGAGTTTTGGGAGGAGACTATTTGTAGCCAGGACGACCTGGCTGAATTCATTGCAGTCCTGTATTTCAGTGAAAGCATTGAGAACTAGTGAGGGAAAAACATAGAGCTGGTTACTAAGGTATCTTGAAACAAGGCCAAAGAATGATTTTTATTTGCTATAAAAATTAGTTCTGTAATAGACTTATACCCCAGCTGAAGGCTGTCATGGTAAATTGAGCCCTTTGGCTTCTTGTTTTAGTAATGAAAAATTTCAAGAAAAGCTAGTGGCATTTACTCCAAAACAAATGAGTAATTATTTACAGTCTTTTACATGCATTTTAACTTACACAACAGCCTCCTTTACATTTTGGTGAAAATAATAAAAATAACTTTAGCCTATTCCAGCAGTTTAATGTAAGTAGTTGGTCTAAGAATAACTTTGTTATGGTGGTAAGCTTAGGGGAAAAGTATATATATTGCATAACATATTTAATAAAGTTGTTCTAAGTGACAGCCTCCTCCTCAGCAGCCTCTTTGGCTGAACTGTGGTTGAAACTTCTGCCCGAGCCTGTTTCTTCTCAGGCTGGTTCTATTAAGCAGAGTGGTCTAAAGACCAAGAGCAGGTTGTATTGGGAGTCTGACTGGGATATAAGTGCAGTTCTACAACTTACCAGCTACTGGTTATAACCTTGGTCAGGTCACTCAACCCCTCTAAGCCTCAGTTTCCCCAGCTTTAAAATGGGGATATAAAAGTTCCTACTTCATATTTTTGTGAAGTTTTATTGACTTCATCTCATGAATAGATATAATCAGCTCAAAATAAAAGTTGGCTATAATAACAATTATTTAAGATATGTTTGTATAATATAAGACTAAATGTTGGTTCCTGCTGTGATTTATGTCAGAGGATCTGAAGTTTTTAGTTGCCTTTCCAATGCAGACTGTATTGTTCATACTTTACATTGTTCGTAGTATCATTATCTTCCCTGCCTTGCTTTCTGCAACACTGATTGCCATTTTAAAAAACATAATGGGTGTTCCACAAGTGATCTTGAAATTTTTATTTATACCACTGGAAAATGATTTGAAATATTTCCCATATAGCCTAGGTGTTACTGTTGTGAAGCAGTGTGTTGCTAATTACAATTTTAATAAAACGTGTGGGAGGCTGTCTTCACATTAATTGTTTTATTCACCAAGACAATTGTTACACTTCTGTAGCATAATGAATTGGACAATCACTGTTATGTACTTCAGAGAAATAGACTTCCTTGTTGCTAAAGTGAATAGGCTGGTTGAATTTTACAGAGAAATGACCATGTAGCAGCACCTCTGGTACGGTCTCCTGATACATGGTGTTTTAGGAAGCACTGTTTTCTTCAAGTATCACAACATATGTTGGTTGCCGTGTATAATAAGGTCTAGGCAGACAAAAATGAGCCACCTCAAAAGCGTATAAAAAAATCTCAGTATCTCTATTTTCTGAATTCTGAATTAGATGTTAAATCAATTTTAAAGATAATAGGCGCTGGTTTATCAAGCTTTGAATTATCTGACAGTGGTTTTCTAGCTTACTCATATATTCAGTGCATGTTTTTGAAGGATTTTAGGTAGACAGAACCAGGACAGTATTAAGTCATTTTAGGCTCATGTGGGAAGATTAGATCATACAATTTATATAAAATACTCTAAATCTTATAATTCCTAGGTACCATGAATGGCTCTAAAATTGTTTACAGAGCAGGTATTGTTTTGCTTTTTTAGAGTAGTAATTTTTAATATAACCACCCTAATTTTTTTTTTTTTTTTTTTTTTTTTTTTGAGACGAGTCCTGCTCTGTCGCCCAGGGTGGAGTGCAGTGGCGTGATCTCGGCTCACTGCAAGCTCCGCCTCTGGGTTCACACCATTCTCCTGCCTCACAGCATTCTCCTGCCTCAGGCTCCTGAGTAGCTAAGGCTACAAGCACCCGCCAGGACGCCCGGCTAATTTTCTGTATTTTTAGTAGAGACGGGGTTTCACCGTGTTAGCCAGGATGGTCTCCATCTCCTGACCTCGTGATCCGCCTGCCTCAGCCTCCCAAAGTGCTGGGATTACAGGCGTGAGCCACCACGCCCGGCCACCTAATTTTCATTTTAAAAGAAGTAAAGACTTGGGGCCGGGCGTGGTGGCTCACGCCTGTAATCCCAGCACTTTGGGAGGCCAAGGCAGGTGGATGGCGGGCGTGGTGGTGGGCGCCTATAGTCCCAGCTACTAGGGAGGCTGAGGCAGGAGAATGGCATGAACCTGGGAGGCAGAGCTTGCGGTTAGCAGAGATGGTGCCACTGCACTCCGGCCTGCGCGACAGAGGGAGACTCGTCTCAAAAAAAAAAAAAAAAAAAAGATGTAAAGACTTGGCAGGTTGCCGTGGCTCAAGCCTGTAATCCCAGCGCTTTGGGAGGCCGAGGTGGTTGGATCAGTTGACTTCAGGAGTTTTGAGACCAGCCTGGCTAAAGTGGTGAAACCCTGTCTCTACTAAAAATAGAAAAATTAGCTGGGCGTTGTGGTGGGAGCCTGTAATGCCAGCTACTTGGGAGGCTGAGGCAGGAGAATTGCTTGAACCCGGAAGGCGGAGGTTGTAGTGAGCTGAGATCACACCACTGCACTCCAGCCTGGGCAACAAGAGGGTAACTCCATCTCAAAAAAAAAAAAAAAAAAAAAAGGATGTAAAGACTTGCTAGTTAGAGAAGTTGTGACTAATGAACAGCCAGAGGTAAACGAAAATATACATCTGAAACAAATCCAATGATGATACTTGCAGGAAAAATTTTGCTTTCAAGAGCAGTAACCTCTAGCTGATTCACTCTAAAAAGTCCATATTGCATTTATAACTCCAGCAAAAGATACCATTCTTTACCTTTACAACATAAAGTTCCTCTGTCTGCCAGTCTGTACATCAGTCTGATATTCTTGCTATAAAATATTTTCACGCGATAATTACTACCAGGGAATTATCTGTAGTAGCTACCTATAACTTTATGTAGAATTATTATACTCATGATAGCACTGATTTTAAAAATATATTCAGTGTTGAAAAATGTACTCAGTCCTGCAGACCAGAGATTAGATTGTTACGGACTGAGGGTTTAATGACCTGCCCTGATGGAGAATCACTTGACTCCCTTGGTTCCAGCCTCCATGTTGCAGGAAGAGAGATTGTGCCCCGTTGTTTTCCAGAAGTAAGAAGTGAACTTCACATATTAAGGAGCATTTCCTAGGGATTACGTGGAAAGGTAGAAAAGAAAGATGCCCTTTCTCTCACTACTGTAAGTCACATATCTCTGAGATTTTCAGATAGGGGGTACGAGTTTCCCAGGACTACTGTAGCAAAGTACCACAGACTGGGAGGTGGAAATAGTAGACATTTCTTCTTCAAGTTCTGGAGGCTAGACATCTGAGACAGTGTCTGCAGGGTTGGTTTCTTCTGAGAACTGTGGGATTAGTTCTGTGTGTCTCCCTTTCTCAGCTTCTGGTGGTTTGCTGGCCATCTCTGGCATTCCTTGCCTTATACTCCAATCTCAGCCTTCATCTTCACATAGTATTCTCTCTGCATGTGTGTCTGTGTCCACATTTCCCCTTTTTATAAGGACACCTCAACATATCTTTTTGAGGGGACACAATTTAACCTACAACAGAGGTCTTGCCCATGAATCCCTCAGAGTTGCTTACTATAGTTGTGGTGTTCTTACCGGCAAGGAACATTAAGTTTCATGCCAAAGCTTTCACCATCACATGTGCCAGCAGGTGTTGTTTCTTTGTTTAGGATCCTAATCCCAGTCAATTTCTCTGGCCTTTTGCAAGACTATATCACATTACATAGTATAATAAAAAAAAGTAAAGAGATATAAACTAGTTTAATGTGTGTTTGTAGGTATGAAGCAGAGAGGTTAAGAATTGAAGCTCTGGAATCTAACCTGGTTTCAAATCATGGCTTTCCTATCCCTGTGACCTGGGCAAGGCACGTAAACTCTGTCAACTGAAGGTAATAATAGTGTCTCTCTCACAGAGGATTGCTTGCAGAATAAATGAGATATTACTCTTAAAACCTTAACTGTAGTGCCTGGCCTAGAGTGTGAGCATATGAAATGACAGCCAACAAGAAGGCAAATAAAAAGGTCCTGCTGCCTCTTGCAGATATTGAGAAACAGGCCTATTCCAGGGCTGAGGGAAACATCTGGCTCGTTACCTTGCAGTGTGGCTCACCTCTGTCTGCTACAAGTCCTACTCTGTCATGATTCCTGCTCTATTCAGCTTGTGTGTCTGGACAGTTGTTCTCAGCACTCGGCACCCAGCTGGACACCAGACTGCTTTCTTCTCTTTCAAGCTGTTGCATTTATTGTGTTTTCAGAGCAGGACTCATATTTTTCTCATTAAAGCACATTATTGGAGGAAAGGGAGAAAAAGGTAAATGTCAGAATTTACTTAAGCTCCTGAAGTAGTAAATGCTATTTAACATCCTCCCACCACCAAAATTTGAGTTTTAGTGTTTCCACACTTAAGAGCTTGGAAATGTATGACTTACTGTCATCGATGAGATAATACAAATGACACCTCCACACTTTTTTTGCAGAGAGTAGGGAGACAACAGGGTTTGTCCTTGTCGATTTTTAACTGGTAGAGTCAAATCCTATAGAAACACATTTTTCCTGTTAGCATTTATTTGGAAATATGAAATGTATTTGTGTGTGGCTTAGAGCTGTCCCTGTTGATTGTACATCATTATTAAACAACAAAGAGGGGGTTAAATCAGAAACATACATTGGCATGCTTAGTAAACATGTTAATGGAAGTTCAGGGTACTAGCCTATAGTTTTGTAACTTTTATGTATTTGTTTCTCAACAGTATTTATTTATAAACCTTTTAAAAAGAAGGCAAGGGTTTTGACAACTTCCAAAATACTTGGCCATCATTTTTAAGGATCTCCTATATTCAAACTTATATGATAGGCCCCATGGGAGGATTTCAGGCATGGAGTAAGGATGAGAGAAGCTTCTGTGTCCTGAATTGGTGGGTTCTTGGTCTCACTGACTTCAAGAATGAAGCCGCGGACCCCTGCGGTGAGTGTTACAGTTCTTAAAGGCGGTGTGTCCGGAGTTTGTTCTTTCCTCCCAGTGGGTTTGTGGTCTCCCTGGCTCAGGAGTGAAACTGCAGACCTTCACCATGAGTGTTACAGTTCATAAAGACATTGTGGACCCAAAGAGTGAGCAGCAGCAAGATTTATTGCAAAGAGTGAAAGAACAAAGCTTCCACCGTGTAGAAGGGGACCCAAGCAGTTTGCCACTGCAGGCTTGGGCAGCCTGCTTTTATTCTTTTATCTGGCCCCACCCACATCCTGCTGATTGGTCCATTTTACAGAGAGCCGATTGGTCTGTTTTACAGAGAGCTGATTGGTCCGTTTTGACAGATTGCTGATTAGTGCCTTTACAATCCCTGAGCTAGATATAAAGGTTCTCCAAGTCCCCACCAGATCAGCTAGACACAGAGTGCAGATTGGTGCACCTACAAACCTTGAGCTAGCCACAGGGTGCTGATTGATGCATCTACAAACCTTGAGCTAGACACAGAGTGCCGATTGGTGTATTCACAATCCCTTAGCTAGACATAAAGATCCTCCAAGTCCCCACCAGATTAGCTAGATATGGAGTGTCGATTGGTGCATTCACAAACCCTGAGCTAGACGCAGGGTGCTGATTGGTGTGTTTACAAACCTTGAGCTAGATACAGAGTGCTGATTGGTGCATTTACAATCCCTTAGCTAGACATAAAGATTCTCTCAGGTCCCCACCAGACTCAGGAGCCCAGCTGGCTTCACCCAGTGGATCCTGCACGGGGGCACAGGTGGAGCTGCCTGCCAGTCCCATGCCGTGCGCCCACACTCCTCAGCCCTTGGGTGGTCGATGGAACTGGGCGCCATGGAGCAGGCGGTGGCACTCGTGGGGGAGGCTCTGGCAGGGGGAAGGCTCAGGCATGGTAGGCTATAGGTCCCGAGCCCTGCCCCGTGGGGAGGCAGCTAAGGCCCCTTGAGAAATCAAGAACAGCAGCTGCTGGTTCAGGTCCTAGGCCCCTCACTGCTGGGGGCGGCGGGGCCCGCCGGCAGCTCTGAGTGCAGGCCGCTGAGCCCACGCCCACCCGTGCACAGCCCTTGTTCCTGCCAGTGCCTCTCCCTCCACACCTCCCCGCAAGCTGAGGGAGCCGGCTCCAGCTTTGGCCAGCCCGGAAAGGGGCTCCCACAGTGCAGTGGCGGGCTGAAGGGCTCCTCAAGTGCAACCAGAGTGGGCGCCAAGGCTGAGGAGGTGCTGAGAGTGAGCGAGGACTGGGAGGGCTGCCAGCACGCTGTCACCTCTCACTTCTACTGTAATAAGGGACATTAGGCAATTGGGTAAAGACATTTGCAGGAATAGAACTGATTTCTAATTCGATAATTCAAGAAAACTTTTTTAGTTTTCCTCCTTGAAAGATAAAATTGATTTTGACAAAATAGGGTAAAGGAGAAAGAATTCCAAGGAAAAGGCATGAGATATACAAAAGTGAATTGCTGGTTTGAAGAATTAAGTATAGGGATAATGTTGGAAAGACAGGAAAAGAACTGGTTGTAGAAGGTTGATGATAGCACGCTAAGGGGTTTAGACTTTGTGGTAGAAAATTAGGAGTAACTCCTTTGAACAGGCTCTGCAGAAGAAAAGGCTAGTCTGGTAGCATAGGATACTTAGAGATGCTCTGGTGATGGAGACACATTCAAGGAGCTTCTGTAGTATTCCTGGTTTGTAGTCATGAGGGCTTGAATGTTATTAATGAAAGTCGGAATGTAGAGAGAATGACAAGATGTGTGACATATTGTAAAAGTGTTATCAACAGGACTTAATGCATGTTAGAATATGAGAAGGAATCAAAGATGACTCCCATGTTTTGATCCAGGGTGTCTAGGAACACTGAGTGGCAAATGTAAAGAATACAAGAGGATGTTAAATTTTGGCTATGTCATCCTTAAGTGGCCAGTATGATATTGTATCCAGATGAATGCCTCACAAGGCAGTTGGAAATGTGAAAGACTTGGTGAGAGGAACAAATATTGGACTCATTCTCATTGACAAGACATTAAGACAGCTGAGTTTGTTACAATAGGTAGCTAGCCAGGCAGGAGCTGGGCTAGAGGAGGCTCCCCACTCTCCACCCACCAGGAATATCAGGCGATAATCAGGTGATGGTTCAGCAGTTATCACAAGGCCTCTCTAAAAATGACGGTTGACTGCCAGCACCAGGGAGAGGCAGTTTCCCGATGGGTCACAGTTGTTACATGAAAGTGATAATTGATCTCAGGTGCCAGGGAGAGAGGAGTTTCACAGTAGATAAAAACACTTGAAATTGCTAACTGGCAGCTCAGGAATTGGATGAGTAGGCTTGGGCATGTGCATTAAGAGACAAAATGGCAAGAGTATCACCTTCCAGAAGCATTTCACTGGAAAAGGGAAAAATGCTTCGGTTGAGCATGCATACACCTCCAGTAAACACACTGTGCATGCTCACCTCCCAAATGTTAGCAGGCCACCAGGCATGCAGGCAGCCCACCCCAAGGAAAGGATCACGGTAAAAGGGATGCAAGACACCGGAAGTAATACCAACATATAAAACCCCAAATCAAAAGGTCAGACACCGCACTTGACCTCCAAAGTTCCTGCTTGGGTCTCTTCCAAGTGTATGGTCTTTTGTTTCCTGTCCTAAAGCTTTTTAATAAACTTCTACTCCTACTCTGAAACTTGCCTCGGTGTCTTTTTCTGCCTTGTGCCCTTCAGTGGAATTCTTTCTTCTGAGGAGGCAAGAATTGAGGTTGCTGCAGACCCCTATGGATTCATCTCCGGCAGTTTAGATATTCATCACATCCCTAACAAGTTCAGGGACATGAATGCTATTTCAAAGAAAATAGGGTTAAAAACTTCAGGCTCTGGAGGAAGAACTGGAAAGAAGAGAGTAATGAGCTTCAGAGAGCAGAATGAGAAGTGCAGCCTCACAGAGTAGTCCAGGAGAGAGCATGAAGAAGTCAATGCAGTAGTCAATAGCATGAAATGTTTTTGTGAGATTAAGGAGGTTGGTCACCTTTCAGAAAGAGAGGTTTTGGCTAAGAGTTTAGGGGCCTAGATCAAAGTAAATGGAGTTAAGGCATCTATAAGTGTTCAGAAAGTGGAGACTGCTTTTATTGACTTCCTCTGAAAATTTCTAGAATTTCTTTGAAAAATCATGGTGTATTATTTCTGTTACCTAGAAACATTTTCTGAAAGATAAATCTTGGGGCTTTTAATGGAAGAGGTGTTACTTCTTCACTCCTGGACTTTTTAAAGCAATGATAATTTTTGTTTTAATAACAAAGGGCGGGCTTTGCAATAGGTGCTTAGCTAAATTTTTTTTTAATTGCTCTTTTGAAGCACCTTATCTCTTCTTAAATATAAAAGGGCTTTCTACAAAAGCCTCAAGTGCTTATTGACCAACTGATACCAATTTAAAATTGACATGTCAGTTTTCAGAAGGAGTAACTTTTTCCGGTATTGAATAGTGCAGTGAGGCTTTGTTGCCCAGAAATTTCAAGTAGCACTCAGTTTTCATAAGAAATCTTGTATTTGAAGAGACTGGAAGTTGCTTTCCATCACAACCATTAGCATATAACAGGCAGACCTAACTAAGACTGTACATGGGCCCTACGTAAACACAGTGGATTGCTCCTGTTAGAAATGCTTGTTCCCTGGTGCCATAAAAAAATAGCACTTGAACATAAATTTAATTTCCTCAGCAAGGCCATTTTTACTTTTTGTAGAAAGGGTACACTCTCTAGCAGTTTTGCCATGAGAGTACACCAAACAAAGGAGACAGGGTCATTTATAACATGAGGCGTCCACCTTACTGCTGTGTCTGGTTTCCATTGGCTGGAACAGGACCTCACATTCTGTATTTGTCCCTATTGGCTAGCAACTTAGAACTTTCAAAAAGAGGCAAAGGTAGAGGAGAACAAAGGAAGGAGGAACTAACTTGTGGAATGCTGAGAAAGGTAAAAATACCTTCAGATAAGGAAGAGGAACAAGCTATGACCTAATGCTTGCTTGGACCAGTATAAGCATGCCAGGACAAATATTTAGGCTAAATTGTGGGACCTAAGAACATAAAGTACATTGATTTCTTTATTACGGCTAGCAGATATTTAAGAATGTTAGCACAGGTCTTTGAATAAATTTTGCTTCTAAGAGAAGTTATTATGTATTCCTAATTAGATGGGAGGAAAGTCTTTGAAGAGGAACCTCTACATTACTTTTTACACCCCTTAGTAAGTTTACTCCCCTCCCCCCACTTTTTATTTTTTATTTTTTATTTTTTTTGAGAGAGAGTCTTGCTCTGTCACCCAGGCTGGAGTGAAGTGGCGCGATCTTGGCTCACTGTAAGCTCCGTCTCCGGGGTTCACGCCATTCTCCTGCCTCAGCCTCCCTAGTAGCTGGGACTATAGGCACCTGGCACCACGCCCGGCTTTTTTTGTATTTTTAGTAGAGATGGGGTTTCACCCTGTTAGCCAGGATGGTCTCGATCTCCTGACTTTGTGATCCGCCCACCTCAGCCTCCCAAAGTGCTGGGATTACAGGCATGAGCCACCGCACCCAGCTGGCTTTTCCACTTTTTGAAAAAGCCCTTGGCCTTTCATTGCTATCATCAGTGGTGCTATATAAAATTTTTAGTTTTTTAATTAACTCACCAAGTCTTTATTGAACATCTAGTTGGTGCTAGACACTCCACTCGTTCTGGGAATACTGAGATGAATGATACAGCTTTTATCCTTGATGATACAGCTCATATCCTTGAGGCATATGCAGTTTAGTAGGGGAGGCAGAGAAGTAAGCAGATAAATCAAAATTCAGACAGTGTGGGATATGAACAAGGTGCTCTGGAAGCATCTAGAGGGGAGGGAAGCACTGGGAGGAATTGGAAGGAAATCTTATTTTGTGCGATGAGTTAAACATTGTTGGATGGCAGCAATCTAAGTGGTTCACAACTGACAAATGATTCAGAAAATTCTCTTTTCTTTACTGTTTTCTGCCAACTCTGACAGCATTTTTTTAAGACAAGAAAAAAAATGGCTCAATTAGTCACACAAGTACAGTAAACTTGAAATTACTTAAGTAGTAAGGAGTTATGACTGATACTCCATGGCAACCATAGTCAAATTTCTCCAACTTGCCTGCAAGGACCAAAGAAGAATCAGATATAGTATTTGGCATTGTATTTCTTTTATCCTTGGTATTTGGCATTTTTGTTTATTCTCCAGTGGGGATAGATATGGAACGTGGATGTACAGTTGACCTTTGAATAATGCACAGATTAAGGGCACCAAGCTCAGTGCAGTCGAAAATGTGCATATAATTTTTGACTCCCCAAAAACTTCATTACTAATACTATTGACTATACGCCTTACCAATAAGTTAATTAACACATTTGGTATATGTATTATATACTGTTTTCTTACAGTAAAGTAAGTTAGAGAAAAATATTAACGGGAATATCTTAAGAGAGAAAAAAATATATTCATTGTTCATTAAATAGAAGTGGATCGTTATAAAAGTCTCCATTCTCGTTGTCTTCACACTGAGTAGGCTTCAGAGGAGGAAGAAGAGGGGGGTTGGTCTTGCTGTGTTAGACGGCAAAGGCAAAAGAAAATCTGTATAAGTGGATCCACACAGTTCAAACGTTTGTTGTTCAGGGTCAGCTGTATATACACCATTCTTAAGTACATGGACTGTGTACATATTTTGTCCAGGAAAATCTACCCACGATTTTATGACTCCTAGCACAGAACCCTGTTGAGTTCAAAACGAGCTCCTAACATGTACGATTGACAGCTGTTTGAAGCAAACAGGAATTGGTATGTTGATCTTTAAATTCTAACTAATTAATGGAAATATTCAGAAATATTCTGAGATATTAGTGTGCTGTTCATTCAATATGACTTTTAAATCTATGAAACATATATAAGGAAGTGATTGCGTTCATTGTCAAATGATTTTTCACTTTATAAAGGGATTTATCCAGGGTTCCTTTAATTTGATAGTTTTACCCAGTGCATTTAATTGTTAGTTTCCAAACCATTAATTCCTTGACAGAAGACTGGAGAGGCAGACAGCTTAAACCAGAGTGTGAGGAACAAGCCTCTAAATTTTATTGTTTGAAATGGAGCAAAAAGAAGGGTAACTAGTTCCCTTTCATTCAGTGTCAATTGTTGGGGAAATATTTCATTTTCATATCCTGTGTGAGTGCTACCTCTAGGAGATAAAGTAGGTATTTCAGTGTAAGTTTCTTCTGTGTCTTACTGCACCAAATATGGACTTAGAAGCATCAGAGACAATGCATGACAGAGACAATGCATGTTTCTAATGACTGATGGAAATAAGATCCCATAAGTCTGTTTCTGTATCTTAGGGGAATTATATATGGTCTTTGACTGTGGGGCCAAATTGAATGAGGAAGCATCATGTGAGGTAGAATGTGTCCTTACAGAAAGAGCTAACAAATACAAAATATCCAGACTCATTTATTCTGGGATAGCATAAGTAGACCAGTGATCTGATACTCCTACAATAGGTGATGGAGCCATCCTAATAGATAGATTTGAGATTTAGACTGGAAAGTAATAGTCTGAACAAGAGAGAGTTTATGAATTTAATTAATGTAGAACTTTAAAAAAATTAGATGGATGATTAGAAGAAACAGAATCATCCAATTTATATTTGTAGCTACCTAAAAATTATTAGGACTTTCTTATAATGAGCTTTAAAAATTTTCAGGTTTTATTTGAGACTGTTTAATAATGATTTGGACAAATTTTAATTGGATGCAGAAATTGGCATCTCTAGATTCAGTTTTTAAAAAACTGAATCTTAAATCTTAAAAATATCTTAAAAAAACTGTTTAAAAAACAGTGGCTGCATCTCTGGGGATTAAAAAGCAATAGAGAATATTAATATAAGTTGAACCAAAATGTCATTAAAATTACAATTACCTCACAGTAAAAATTATTAGCTAAATTACCCAAAAACAACATGAATTTTTAAAAATGTTTCCGAAAAAGAAATATGGTGATATAATTAATATACATGTATCTTAAACTTTTTTCTTGAAGTTTTGTTATGCTTGCTTAAAAAATAGACAGTATAATTGTATTTCTATAGCGAATATAAGAAGGTGATGTGTTAACTACAATAAAATAACTTTTATTTATATAGTGCTTTGTAATTTTAAATGTTCTTTTATGTATATCATCTTATTTAATCTTTAACCAGGTAGTGAAGGAATTATTGCTGTCAGTTCGTAGATATGGAAACTGAGCTGAAACATTAAATAAATTAATCATCAAGGATTATAAACCCTTACTCCTTTCATTTCTTCATCTGTTTATTATTCAGACATATATTGGTCACTGTTATATGCCAGGAGGCCCTCTATTGGTATTGGAAGCAAAATTTGTACTTGCATCTTTTGGTATCTATTCCAGTATTCTTCTCCTGCCACTGCTTGCTGCATCTCAACTGCAGTTCAGAATTACAGTTTAAGTGATAAGCCTTTTTACTGGACAGAGTTTGGGATTAGTTTTTATTTTGTAATAGATAAATAATATTTTTCTATTCTAACATTTTAATGTATAGATTTTCTATAATCAGCCTTTTGTTTAAAGTATAAATTTGTATTGGCCAAAAGTTTTGTCCATTACTATATAAAATTACAGTTAAATTCTTACATAATCTCTTTTTCCACTTGGTATGGAAAAGATTCCTGTTTCAAGATTTCTTAGGCTTCTAAATCCATTGTTTGATTTTTTTTTCTAGGAAAGAAGCTATCTTAATTGACTTTTTATTCTGAGTGAATGAAAATAAGATTCAGAAATTATTTATATAATTTATATATTATTTATATATCTATAGTATTTAGAAATAGTAAATAAAAACATTCATGGTAAAGAAACAAAGGATATTACCGCTAATGACCAATAATATGCATTGGTCATAGGAAGAATATTCCAAATCTAGTTTAATAAATTGTTCTTGGTTATATATTCAGACTTATGCTAGGTTCTTCATAAGATTTTTTTAACAGAGAAAAATCTACAGATCTTGCATTGCATGTGATTATAACCTGGTTGAGAAGAGATACTAATAGCTCCATTACAAATTGGAGTGAAATATGTGTAGCCAATTTCCTTGACTATACAGAAGACTGAATGCTTAAGTCCTCTGGGTACAGTTTTGTAGGGTAAAGGAGACAGTTGTATTGGGACTCATTTTAAAGGATGAGCAGATTTCTGCAGGGGAGATGGATATTTTGAGATTGCACACTAGAATTTTAAAAAGTGTTTAAACATACAGTATATAAGTATGTCTACAAATTGGATTTTTAAAAATCTGATTGCTGTTAGATATTCTCACAAATACTTAAGTCATTCACAATTTTTTCTTACTATTTACCTATCCTCCCTGGGATTGAGTACGTGTTGGAGGCAGGAGCAGATTCTGTGTATGCAGTAAGTCATTGCCAGTTGCCTGGAGCACAGTAGTTTTGGACTAGAGTGTGAATGTGAGTTGGGATTCATATCAGGAATTACTAACATACAAGAAATAATTATTTCTTACCATTTTCCCTGGACTAATGACTCTGAGAAGAAACCTAGAAGAAACATCGTATTTGATACATCTAGTATTTCATCAGCCGTTTTTTATTTGAAGGAAATACTTACGGTATGGGGTCATACACTTTGAATATTCTCCAAATTAGGCTGGTCCTTTCTGTATATATCATCTTAATCTCTTCATTTTAGAGGAGCTGAAATGCTGAGAATTTATATACAGAATCTTTTGTGGAGAAATTTAGAATGTTCTGGTCATGCATAATGATACTATTGTTTTGGATATGGAGAGAAATTGTTCATGATTAGAATCTATACATGCTTAATGAGAGAGAAGACTGAATTATAATCAGTTGCTTTTGCATACCAGTTTCTTTAAAAGCATAGAAAAAGTGGACTTTTTTTTTTTCTTTGCTGTGGTCAAAGGAAGCTTATACTGATTACTGTCAAATGTTAGATTTTTATTTTCTTTAAAATATAGTGGATGAGATTTTAATTTGCTTTTCATGTAAAAGGCAAGGGTGCAGTGTTTATTTGAATTCCACATTACAAACTTTTATTTTTAAACAACAGAATTAACAATTATTTTTATTTTTTTATTTTTAAAATTATATTTAAAATTAAAATAATTTTATTATTTTTAACAGAATTATTAGAAAACAAAACAAACATTTTACATACAAAACGTTGACCCCAAAATTGGGTCTGTAAGATCCTCTTTCAAGTATGGGAAGTTTTGTATTTTCCAGCAAGGTTTTTATAAAACAGAAATTAACTGTTTTTCATTCACTTTATGCAGGAAATAGTTACTGTGCACTGAAATGGTTAAGCTCTGTGTCCCCACCCAAATCTCATCTCGAATTGTAATCCCCATAATCCCCACTTGTCAAGAGAGAGACCAGATGGAGGTAATTGAATCATGGGGCTGTTTCCCTCATGCTGTTCTCATGGCAGTGAGGGAGTTCTCACAAGATCTGATGGTTTATAAGGTGCTCTTCCCCCTTAGCTGGGCACTTCTCTTACCTGCTACCTTATGAAGAAGGTGCGTTGCTTCCCCTTCACCTTCCCTCATGATTGTAAGTTTCCCCAGCGATGCTGAACTATGAGTCAGTTAAATCTCCTTCTTTTGGCCAGGCGCGGTGGCTCATGCCTGTAATCCTAGCACTTTGGGAGGCTGAGGCAGGTGGATCGCTTGAGGTCAGGAGATCGAGACCATCCTGGCTAACACAGTGAAACCCCATCTCTACTAAAAATACAAAAAAATTAGCCAGGCGTGGTGGCCTGTAATCCCAGCTACTTGGGAGGCTGAGGCAGGAGAATCACTTGAACCCGGGAGGCAGAGGTTGCAGTGAGCCGAGATGGAGCCACTGCACTCCATCTTGGGCAACAGAGTGAGACTGTCTCAAAAATAAATAAATAAAATAAAATCTCCTTCTTTTATAAATTACCCAGCCTTGGGCAGTTCTTTATAGCAGTATGAACACGTACTAATACAAGCAACTATTTTGTATTAGGCATTTTTCTAGTAATTGTGCTGCAGAAAGATCTGCCCTTGTAGAAATTTTATTCTCATTAATTAATTAGGTTTTGGCCAATTTCTTATATATTTTACAATAATAGTATTAATTTAGTTGCTCACCGTACATATTTCTTAAGCCAATAGTATGTATAAATTCTAAGTAGTGTTGTCACAGAAAGAAATGGAAAAATCAGTACAAATGTATGTATAAGGAACATTGGAGAAAATTGTTTAAAGCTTTAGTATTTTCAAAGGATGGATCTGAAGTTTCATATATTTGCAAATTATTTTAGAAACTTAAAATATAATTTAAATTACAATGATAAGAGCTGGTATAAGTTTTTCTGAATGAATGAGCCATTTATATTATGAAAAGTATTTTTTAATATTAGATCCCTGCTTATAGGTAAAATTACTTAGTACATTTTTTAAGATTTATTTGAAGTTTTCTTTTCCATGCTCTCCTTCTTTTTTTTTTTTTTTTTTTTTTTTTCTGAGATGGAGTCTCGCTCTGTCGCCCAGGCTGGAGTGCAGTGGCGTGATCTCAGCTCACTGCAACCTCACCTCCTGGGTTCAAGCAATTCTCCTGCTTCAGTCCCCCGAGCAGCTGGGATTATAGGCACCTGTCACCACACCTGGCTAATTTTTGTAATTTTAATAGAGACATGGTTTTGCCATGTTGGCCAGGCTGGTCTCGAACTCCTGACCTCAGGTGATCCACCTGCCTCGGCCTCCCAAGGTGCTGGGATTACAGGCATGAGCCACATTCTCTCCTTCTGAAGATATCTTAACACATCTGAAACTTTAAGAGAATGCTAGTACCATAATTTTTCTTTTTAAGTACTACTTTTCACTTACTGATACTTATTAGAAGTAAAATCAGTTATTGCAGTTGTCTCAGACTGTCACTGCATGTAATTTCAACTGCATGTAATTTCAACTGTTTCTTTCTGTAATAGTGGTTGAATTGAGATTGATTCATGAAACCTTAAGTTCCTTGGGAATTAAAAAAAAGAATCCCATAAGAAGTAAGGAGTTTATTTTAAAGTAATGGCCCAACTGGAAATCTGCATGTCATAAAATTTGTCCATTTAATGGTAATGGAAAGCGTCAACTGACTTAGCCAACTTTTTTGAGTGGAAGGGTTATTTAAGGTGACATCTAATCAGTTTGAAATGTATATAGATCCAAAATGAAATGGAATTTTATTACATTAAACTATTGGATATTTTCTGTATCATGTGGAATAGCTATAATAAAGACAGTTAAGATAAAATTATGGAAAGCATCTTTTACATGTGATAAAAGATGGTTTCTGTAGGTTTATTGAAATAATTGAACACATTAGATTTTTATTTTTGACTAACTCGGTTTGTTTCTCTCCCTCTTCCATTTTCTTTTGCTCTTATTTTTTTTAATGAAAATCTTGTAAGCTTATAGAAAAATATTGATAATTAACTATTTTTTAATGTAAGAAATATTACTGATCTTAAAACATGATTTGTAGGATTAAAAACAAATTTTTAAAAATCATAAAGTCACTTAGAACAACCTCTATCCCTATAATAGCAACTTTCACTTTTGATTGTTAGATTTAACTGTTATATGTAATTTAGTTATTTGCCGTCACACTGTGAATCCAGTTTTTACCATTCAGTGACAGATTTTCAGAAATATATCAGACTAGTACTTTATACATGTATATATGGATCATTATGTTTATATAAATATTCCCCAACCTCACTGTAATAGTGTTTATCAGTATCTCTTTCTTTTAAAATGTGTGAACTCAGCTATGTGATACTTATGCCAATATGTATAGTTTTAAATATTCTAGCATCTCTGGCAGATACTATTTTCTACTTGAATGCTTATGTTTATTTGGAACTCACTACTCTGTAACAGCAGCTGGTTATGTTCCTGGGCAGGTTTAATAGTCATTTTGTCATACTCAGTCAAAATGTTCTTCCTTTTACATTTTTCGTTAAGTCTTGTGAAGCCGCACAGAAGTCATCTACTCTCTTTACCAAGTGTTAACTTTTCATATATTTTATGGGAATGATTCTATCCCTACTTAAGATTTTCTCTTCTCAGGTTAAATATTCCATTTCCTTTGTTCAGGAGTTTCTTATTTGGCCTTCTTTCTAAACCCTTAACCATTCTGCTTATTCTCTGCTTGACACATGCTATTTAATCAAGGTGACATTTAAAATATGGTCCTCCACAGAGCACCACTATGAGTCTCCTACCTCCCTTGATCTATAAACTATATTTTTACAGTTTTATAAGATTTTTTGGCAGTCAGTTTATGATACTGGCGTGGGAAATTTCTTGCCTACCCTCCCTACCCTTTTAATCTGTATTTCCTTTATCTGTTTTATATATAGCAATATTTTTAACCAAAAAGTTAAGACTGAGTTTTCTATGTACTTATTGATTTCATGTTTATGGACTCATTCATTTATGGTTAATTTCAACAAATACTTACTGAGCTCCTGTGTGCCAGATATTCTAGTAGGTGCTGGTAGAAAGTGGTAATCAAAGTATAGTACAAACTTTTAAATTTCCTCTGGTTTTAATGTTATGTTTATGATACCCTCAGAGGGAACAGGGAATAATAATGAAGATGATAATGATAGCCAGAGATTATAGCATGCTTAACAGGTGCTGGCATATTTACCTCTCACAACAATCCTTAAGTCACAAGTACTATTTATTATTCCCATTTTGCAGATGAAGAAACCACGGCTTATTGAGATGAAGGTACTTGCTCATGGTGAGGTCATGGATGGCAGAGCTAGCATTAGATTCCAGTTAATCTGCCTGCAAAGTAAATTTTATTAAACACTCTGTTAAGTAAGAAACA
Source organism: Pan troglodytes (assembly GCF_028858775.2). Classification (NCBI taxonomy): domain Eukaryota; kingdom Metazoa; phylum Chordata; class Mammalia; order Primates; family Hominidae; genus Pan; species Pan troglodytes. The sequence continues at coordinate 89,621,495 of NC_072408.2, forward strand.
AAGTGTTACTGAATTTGAAGTAAGGGAAAAAATTTGTTTTTCAGATGAATGACAAAGACTTCCTGGAGGAAATGGGCTTTGAAGAAGGGGAACTATCCATTCAAAAGAAACTCTCACCAGGAAGAGGCATAAAAGAATGAGATGGAAAAGAACAAAGCTCCAAGGGAGAATACTGTTTGTGTAGTTTGGCTACATGGGGACAGACACATAAGGCATGTTGAGGAATACAGGATAGGAAAAAGATTAGAGACAGATTGTGGCGGACATCAAGTGCCATGACGAAATGAATGTATGTTGTTAGTTTTTGAGCAAGAATGTTGAGCATAGTCATCTCCTGCCTTAAAATTGTTATCTTGCAGTAGTATTCACAGAGGATTATAAAGGAAGCAGGTAGATAAGAGAGAAAAAGAACCAGAATTACCAATCATGATTAGAAGGAACAAAAAGGACAGACACAAAAGACAGGGTGTTGCTTAAATTGTTTGACTTTAAAACCAAATGAATATTGGAGTAAGAAAGAAGTGGTAACTGAAAATCAAGACACTGGCAACAGAAATAGTCAGATGTGGTTGAGGAACATTATTTTAGGAAGATGAGGAATTGACCTTTACGTTGAATTTGAAATACTACTGTAGAATCCAGATGGAATTATCTAATGAGCAGTTTGAGAATCAGTGCTGTAGCTCAGGGGGAAGTTGAAAATGGAGAAATAGACCTGATTTTAGCTGTGTAGAGGGGAAAACTGAGTTACAGATGGAAGTAAACATACAGGTGCTAAAGAGGATGAGCAGGTGTAAACCATATGACATCAGGACATTGGAGGTACTGCTTCTAGGCTTGGAGATGACCAATGGCATTTTCTGACAGTAGTGTGTGACAAACATCAGCTTGACTGTTTTCTTAAGGACTTTGTGTACAGTTTTCGTGTAAGCTCCTGGTTCATGCATTTCTTTCTTTTATTCTTTTTTTTTTTTTTGGAGACAGAGTCTAGCTCTGTGGCCCAGGCTGGAGTGCTTTGGCGCGATCTTGGCTCACTGCAAGCTCCGCCTCCCGAGTTCACGCCATTCTTTTGCGCATTTTTTTTTTTAATTTATATTTACGTATGTATGTATGTATGTATTTATTTATGTATTTATTTAGAGATGGAGTCTTGCCCTGTCCCCCAGGCTGGAGTGCAGTGGCGCTATCTCGGCTCACTGCAAGCTCCGCCTCCCGGGTTGACGCCATTGTCCTGCCTCAGCGTCCCGAGTAGCTGGGACTACAGGCGCCCGCCACCACGCCCAGCTAATTTTTTTTGTATTTTTAGTAGAGACGGGGTTTCACCGTGTTAGCCAGGATGGTCTGGACCTCCTGACCTCATGATCCGCCCCACCTCGGCCTCCCAAAGTGCTGGGATTACAGGCGTCCTTCAAGGTTTATTGATGTTGGCATCTGCTCTACTGAAGATAAATACAGATTTTTTATTCTTTTTTTTTTTTTTTTTTTTGGCGTATTTTATCCCAGTAAGAAGCAGGAATGAAAGTTTGTAGGCCAAAACATTAACTGTCCAGTGAAGGTGTGACCCAGCAAATCTAAAGAACTCAATAAACTTCAGATTGACATGTTGAATCAATCTGAAAGATAATACTGTCCATTCTCCGGAAGGAATAGTGGGCTTCATTAACTTGTATTACAAAGGATAAATCTTCACAGGTACATGGATTGAGGGTAGAGTGGGACTGGTTTAGTCTGAGAAAGTCTTTTTCCTCCCTCTATTTTGTAATGCTTCTAATAGACCTATTTAGCTTCACATCTCTCCTATAAGCAGATTATGCTTATCTTTGCATTTCTGTGATGGAACATAGTACTTGATATAGTAGTGGGTATGTATTAAATAATATATAAAGGCATGAATGAGCAAACTTTGTCTAAAAAGTTAAGGCCATTTACAAATTTTTGTTGAGTTGAATGTGCTATCTTCTTTTTTTTTTTTCTAATTCTTCAGTTTAGAAATGAACAGTGAAGGTTCCTATTTAGAGAATGCTCTAAATAGTTCTCTAAATGTGTAGACCTCAGGACATTGGGCAAACCTAAATCATTTCAAAATGAACGTATATAATATTACCTAAAATTCATTCAGCAAAATTAAGCTTCACTTGTGAAAAATTCATTTAAAATTGAAGATATCCATTTGATACATACGTACAATACCACATATGTCCCTCACCCTAGAAATGGGCTCCGTTAACACTTGTTAATTCTTTAGGGGGCCACAGAGTTTTTAGGAGACTGCCAGGAAGTCTCCAAAAAAACTCAGGATTAGATGGTAACAGTGGTGATGTTTTTGAAATGTTGTGGCCTTTGAGACGTAGCATGAGTTTGTAATAAGATAGAATATATGTTTGCTATATCAGACTTCTATTATCTTCCCAAATGCATATGGAAGGTGTCTCCTTTACCTTGGGACCCACCAAAAACCTGCTGTTTTTACATCAAATAATATTAGGCAAAGATTAGGAGGAGAGGAATTTTTTGGCCTATAGTGCTCTCTGAAAATGGAAAGGGCAGGCTTACAAGATAATAAACTTCCAATTACTGGAAATATTTAGTAGAGATTGGAAAAATTCAAAAAGATTCTATGTTAGAAGGAATACTGGATAAAATTTGTGTAAGCAAATAAAATTTCTGCTTATTCCAGTCTGCACTGTAGAAATAGTGTAGGCTGAATTGGTGAAAGAGAATATAGCACAGTATATGAACATAGGAACAAAACTCGTAAGAGCCAGGAATTTTTCTTTCTTTGTTTTTTTTTTTTTTTTTTTTTTTTTTGAGATGGAGTTTCACTCTTGTCGCCCAGGCTGGAGTGCCGTGGCACGATCTCGGCTCACTGTAACCTCCGCCTCCTGGGTTCAAGTGATTCTCCTGCCTCAGCCTCCCAAGTAGCTGGTATTATAGGCGCCCGCCACCACACCCTTGCTAATTTTTGTATTTTTAGGAGAGATGGGGTTTCACCATGTTGGCCAGACTGGTCTCAAACTCCTGACCTCAGTTGATCCACCTACCTCAGCCTACCAAAGTGCTGGGATTACAGGCATGAGCCACAGCACCCGGCTAGAATTTTTCTTTATTCTGTGAAAGTCTATTGGTTTTTGTTTTTGTTTTTTTATACTTTTAACTTAGTATCTAAGAATTTTTCTACCTTTTCCTAAAGCCGTTTTGTGTTTATTTTATTGTTATATAGTATTCTTCAGGAGTTCAGCCTATAGTTCAGTTGTTCTTTTTGGTACAGTTTGACCTATATCCTGTAATAATTCTTGAATGTGTTTCTGTAAGTGGAGTGACAGAAGGCCATTTCTGCTGTTAAAATCTGTTGCCCTTGGCAAAGGAATAAAAGGATCACTTTGTGTGTGTGCGTCAGTGTTTACTGCTGGTGCCTTGTTTGAATCATCTCCTTCACTGTTATTCATTAGGTCATTTGTGTCTTTAGTCATTAAACTTTGTCTCATTCCTCAGTAAGAGAAAGCACAGTGAGACCATAAAAGATGAAACTGGCACTTCATTTACTCTATAATATGGAATTCACTGCTTCCAAAATGAAACCAAGTTGATTAGATGACCTTGATAACTGTTATCTTTTTAAACGTTGGATCAGTTGCCTTTTGTGTCTCTTCATTTTATCAACAGAAGGCTCAAGCTTAGTGGCACACACAATTTATTCTTGGCTGTGTATGTTGACCTTTGAGATAATGGAAAATTATTTTAGGGCTCTAATTTCTATCTCCTCTATCGTGGGTGGCATTTTCTGTATAGTACCAGGCAGCACCTTTTACTTTACACTTTAAAGGAAGGAATGAGCTACAGCTATGATTTTAAGATGGGAGTAAAATCTCTGTTCTTTCCCCCTGTATCTTATCATTTAGTGCAATATCTCATCTTTTCTACATGAAAATAGTTTTGCATTTTTGGACATGGAGCCTTACCATTTGGACTTTCCAGACCTATTTTTATTTCTTATTGCAGTACTTGCTATGGAACTGCTGACTGGCTATATATATTTTTATATTTTATCTATGGAAAAGCAGAATTCCAAATACTTCCAGATAATTCATATTATAAGAGTAATTTCTTTTGTCCTTGCTAATATTGTGTTATTTTCTTCTCAATATAAGTTTTCCATGGTAAGTCTTTGCAAAATTAAAACTGTTTATTACTAATGGGAAGTCCAAAAAACGAGGGATGACTCAACTTTAATGCCTACATGCTTCTCAAGCACATAACATTTTTGCCTGACTCTTTCCATGCACTTGACCACATGCCCTAGACCATGATTCAACAGAAAGGTTAATTGCAAGGTTCTCCAGGTCATTGGTAACAGTGAACAAGGCTGTAGGTGAAGTATTTGTGTTTATTTCCTGTGTAAATGTAAAGGCATCCCCTTGTTTGATTGTGGACATGATGAAGACTCTCTGAATCTCTCAAATACCTCAGATGGGAGTGCCCACTAATAGTTGCTTAACGAATACTCAACTATGTTAAAAAGTTTTGTAGCATTTTCAGCCATCACTTATTTACTTTCTCATGTTCAACCTATTAGAATTTTATGGTGACATGGGGCTTGTTCTGGAAACAGATCTGTTTTGAACCTTACGGACTACAAGCTAATTACAAGTTAATGTAATGTGAAAATAAAAAGTAGGTCACTTGAAGTCCAGATGGGCAGTGATAGACTTCATCTCTAATCCAAAATACTTGTAGTGGATAAGCTTTCTAGCACTATTGTGTATTTTTTTTCTGTTTTTAAATTTTGGTGTGAAAAGATAACTTACGGACTACATTTACAGTAGGTACAAAGTAAGGCCTACCTTTTCCTAATAATTAGTCCAGTGGGAATTCTACAGGGTTTAAGTAGCATTTCACATAGATTTTAGAATTATTTATATACATCCTAGATGAGAAGAAAATTCTAGATTGACAGCATCTGCAGTATGGCTTAGAAATGACCATCTAGCCTCTGTTTGAATGTTTTCTTTGAAAGGAAGGCTACTATTAGGACACAATTTCTGCCATTCTTGAACAATTTTAATTTTTAGAAAACTTTTCTTTCAACTGAAAGATACTTTTTTGTTACTTCAACTCGAATTGCTCTTATAATGTTAACTTTTTAATCAGATCAAACATTTCTGATTTTATAACTGTTTAGATAACATGGCTCTGAGTTCCTTTTTTCTCTGGCATACTTAGAATCTCCAGTTTATCATGGCTCCTCTTGAAATGGGATATTCAGAACTAGACACTGTTGTTCATGATCTCATAGTACTTTTTCTTTCTCTCCTTCTTTTTTTTTTTTTTTTTTTGAGACGGAGTTTCGCTCTCGTTGCCCAGGCTGGAGTGCAATGGCACGATCTCAGCTCATTGCAGCCTCCACCTCCCAGGTCCAAGCGATTCTCCTGCCTCAGCCTCTTTAGTAGCTGGGATTACAGGTGCCTGCCACCACACCCAGCTAATTTTCTGTATTTTTAGTAGAGACGGGGTTTCACCATGTTGGCCAGGCTGGTCTCAAACTCCTGAACTCAGTTGATTCACCTGCCTCGGCTTCCCAAAGTACTGGGATTACAGGTGTTGTGAACCACCGTGCCCAGCGCCTCATAGTACTTTGTAAGTGTATTAGGGTTCTCTACAGAGACAGAACTAATAGGATAGATGTGTATATAAAGGAGAGTTTATTAAGGAGTTTGACTCACACAATCACAAGGTGAGGTCCCACGATAGGCCATCTGCAAACTGAGGAGCAAGGAAGCTAGTCCAAGTCCCGAAACTTCAAAAGTGGGGAAGCCAACAGTGTAGTCTTCAGTCTGTGGTCAAAGGTCCAAGAGTCCCAAAGCTGAAGAACTTGGAGTCCGATGTTCTAGGGCAGGAAGCATCCAGCACGGGTGAGAGATGTAGGCTGGGAGAATAAGCCAGTCTAGTCTTTCCATGTTCTTCTGCCTGCTTTTATTCTGGCTGTGCTGGCAGCTGATTAGATTGTGCCCACCCAGATTGAGGGTGAGTCTGCCTTTCGGAGTCCACTGACTCAAATGTTAATCTCCTTTGCCAACACCGTCATAGACACACCCAGGAACAATACCTTGCATCCTTCAATGCAATCAAGTTGACACTCAAATATTAACCATCACACTAAGGGAACTATATTTCTTTCCTTCTTTTTCTTTTCTCTTTTTTTTTTTTCGAGACACAGTCTTGCTATAACGCCCAGGCTGGAGTGCAGTGGAGTGATCTCGGCTCACTGCAACCTCCTCCACCTCCTGGGTTCAAGCGATTCTCTTGCCCCAGCCTCCTGAGTAGCTGGGACTACAGGTGTGTGCCACCACACCCGGCTAATTTTTGTATTTTTAGTGGAGACAGGGTTTTACCATATTGGTCAGGCTGGTCTTGAACTCCTGACCTCAGGTGATCTGCCTGCCTCAGCCTCCCAAAGTGCTGGGATTACAGGCGTGAGCCATTGTGCCCAGCCAGGAAACGGTATTTCTATGTTATGTTTTTATTCACTCTAAGTTTGTATTAACTTTTACAAACATACTATTGATCCTTAATTACCTTGCAAATAATTAAAACACTCATGTTTTCTCCCATTAACCCAGAAGTCCCTCATTCATTACTGGTGCAATTAATTTGTGGACCTGGATTCTATGTTTTTACAAAAAATTTCAAAAAATGAATTATGACTATTTTTTACAGGCAAGTTCTCACTCTGTTGCCTAGGCTGGAGTGCAGTGGCGGAAAGAACTCCTAGGCTCAAGCGATCTTCCTGCCTCCACTTCTGGAGTAGCTAGGACTATAGGTGCATGCCATTGTGCCTGGATAATTTTTTTTTTTTTTCGTAGAGAAAGAGTCTTGCGATGTTGTCAAGGCTGGTCTTGAACTCCTGGCCTCAAGCCATCCTCTTGCCTTGGTCTCACAAAATGCTAGGATTATAGGTATGAACCACAGTGCCTGGCCAATTCTAGGTTTTTATGATCAAGTACATTAAATATCACCTCGTTTGTTTTGATCCTTTTTACTAGTCTGTTGAAAACTTTTTGAATCCTGACAAAGCAAATAGTGGAGTACCTTCTTAAATTTTATGCCATAAGCATCTCACAAAAGTCCTGGCCTAACCTTCTTTCTTTACCATTTAATTTTTCCGGAACTAAAAGATTCATGATGCCAAGTTTGTAAATACTGTTTTAATTATCAACTCATGTTGGTAATGACTAATGATAACAGCTGTCTTTAAAATACAGTCTTCTATTTCTCATATGTTATTATGAGGAAGGTGTTAGCCTCATTTTACAGATAAGGAAAATGAGGCTTAGAAAGATTAAGTAACTTCATTTATATTTTCATTTGTTCAATAATATATTCACTCCAAATTATTTACTGGATTCCTGCTATGTGGTAGGCGCATAGGAGTTTATAATCCCAGCACTCAGGGAGGCCAAGGCGGATGGATCATGAGGTCAGGAGTTCAAGATCAGCCTGGCCAAGATGGTGAAACCCCATCTCTACTAAAAATACAAAAAAAAATTAGCCGGGCACGGTAACACGTGCCTGTAATCCCAGCTACTCGGGAGGCTGAGGCAGATAAGTGCTTAAACCTGGGAGACGGAGGTTGGAGACGGAGGTTGCAGTGAGCCGAGATCGCGCCACTACACTTCAGCTGCCTGGGTGACAGAGCAAGACTCCGTCTCAAAAAAAAAAAAAAGCTAGATGTGTCCTCTGCCTTGTATCTCTTGCAAGCTACTGTAAAAAGCACTCCTTTACAATGGAGTATTATTCAGTGCTACAAAGAAATGAGCTATCAAGTGATGAGAAGACATGGAGGAACCTTAAATGCATATTACTAAATGAAAGAAGCCAATCTGAAATGACTACATATTGTATAATTCTAACTGTATGACATTCTGGAAAAGGGAAAACTATGGAGGCAGTAAAAGATGAATGGTTGCCGTGAAGGAGGGAGGGATGAAAAGGCAGAGCACAGAGGATTTTTAGGGCAGTGGAACTACTCTGTGTGATATGTAATGGTGGATACATTTGCCCAAATCCATAGCAGGTACAACACGAAGAATGAACTGTAAGGTAAACTATGGACTTTTGTGTAATAATGATGTGTGACTTCAGGTTCATCAGTTTTAACAAATGTACCACTATAGCCAGGATGTTCATAGTGGGAAGCTTGTACATGTGAGGGGCAGGGAGTATATGGGAGCTCTCTGTACTTTCTGCTGAGTTTTGCTGTCAACCTCATAGAGCTCTAAAAAATAAGTTATATTTTAAAAAGAATACTCTTATATAGTCTATATTTCTCCCCTTTTTTGGGGGGTGAGAGGGTTTACAAAGATTGAGGGCTTTATGAAATACCATACTAAAACTTGAATGCCTATAACAAGGTATCCCTTGCTATACAGGTCTGACTTAGCTTATCAGCCTGTGAAACCAAGTAAAATATTCTTTTAGTGATTTTGTGGCAAACCTGATTTTCATTGAACATTTTTCTCAAATTCCCAGTAGCAAATGGAGATTTTGACAATGGTACTAAAAATAGGTGATATTTTCCTGAAATCATTTGATAAAAATACCTGTGACCATCTTGCTCTGGTGTAGTCATTTTGTGCTTCGTATAGCTGGGCATGCTGCAGTACGTTGTATTCTCCACTTTCCACGTGGTAGTCTAGTCTGATGAAACAAATTTCCCTCCTCATCTCTTCACAGCCTGGGACTGAGCCACAGTCTGGAGGCAGGTATGGGAGAAAATGCTAGATAAGATGAAAAAGAGGATGGAGGGCATTTAAAAAAGCTTCTTTGAAAAGGTGTTAAGAGAAAGTGCTAGTATTCTGAGCACTTTTAACTTTTACTTCAGGATTCTTTGATGGGACTGAAATTAACCTGTGGTACTTCCTCTTCTGTTGTTTCTGAGAAGTGATGCAGTTCATAAATCAGTTCTGTTATTAATATTATATTATATGCTGAAACATAAGTCAGTGGGAAATCTTTCTAAAATGTATTCCATATTTACCTTCGTAATTGAAGTATATTGGATTTATCCTCTCACAGAACTCGGGACCACCATGATGGTCATTCAGTATTATATTTTCTGCTAATATGTACACACATTCAGGAGCTTGTCTATGGATAGGAAATTTTTTCTCTACACAAAATGGCCCCAGACTGTTAGTTGTATGTTTAAAAAATATATTTAATTTGTTTCTTTCATAATTCACCTGCCAGGTATTACTTTTGCTATTTATGTGAGTACTCTGCTAGGCTTTTGCCCATTTCCTGATGTGTTAAATCTAATTTGCTATGGAATTAAAAATCAAAGTGTTTAGCTTGTTAGTATTTCTAAGTGTTAGTAGACAATTATTAGCATAGATGTTTTCTTTAACTCAAAGAAGGACAGGTAAAAATCTACAGTTAGGGAATATAAAATTAATTTAGGATTTGGACCTCTTTCTAATCCTTAGTTCAGATGTTGGCGGTCATTGATTATTTTTACAGAAAAACCCCAGGTAACCCTGTTCTTGAGAAAGGGAATGGATAGATATTATTTTATTCTTGTGTTCTAGTCCTAAATCTCTTCTGTACTTCTCTCTACCCTCTGTTCACCCCCTCCACCACAAAAAAATAAAGACAGACAGGAAGAATAATGTGTATTAAGTGCTTGTTGCTGGCGCCATTATTCTATTTCTTTTCTCTTTTTTTTTTTTTTTTTGAGACGGAGTCTCGCTCTATCACCCATGCTAGAGTGCAGTGGTGCAATTTCGACTCATTGCAACCTCCGCTTCCCAGGTTCAAGTGATTCTCGTGCCTCAGCCTCTCAAGTAGCTGGAATTGCAGGCGCCCACCACCAGGCCCAGCTAATTTTTGTATTTTTAGTAGAGACGAGGTTTCACCATGTTGGCCAGGCTGGTCTCAAACTCCTGACTTCAAGTGATCCACCCTCCTCAGCCTCCCAAAGTGCTGGGATTATAGGCCTGGGCCACCGCGCCTGGCCTATTCCATTTCTTAAATAACAAATGTTTTGTATGGATCTTATAATGTATATTATAGAGACTTGGACTTTGAAGAAAGGGAACACAATACTTTACCCAACAGCATAAACAGACCATCAGCCCTCTTTGGCTGATGTGGTTTGGTGGTCAGGCTAATCAGAATGGGACCTTGATATGCTAATAAAAATTTACACCATTCATTATAATAATTTGGTTCAGGATTATTCTCTGTTCTCTTACCTACTGAAGTATCTGGCACTTAGCAGGTGCTCAGTAAAAATGTGTTTCAATAAATAGAAATGAAATGCAATTTAGGCTGTTCTGATGAAAATTAATTTATATCACGTCAATATATGCAGAAGAGGTATGATGCCAATATTTCATGTAAGAAAAAGATACAGAAGTTAATAGAAATTATATGCCTGAATAGAAATTATATGCCTGTAACATTTAGTAAAATTAAATGGCCTGAGAAATTGCTGTTTAGTAGGATGTTAGAAATAAATGCTGTAGATGTGATGATTTGTAATTATGGAAATTAGTATTTGAATTTTAAGCTTTCCAGTTAAGTAAGGGGGAGGCTAATTTTCCATGGGAGTATTTTCAGGAAAATCATCTATTAAAAATATACATAGGCCGGGCACAGTGGCTCACGCCTGTAATCCCAGCACTTTGGGAGTCCAAGGCAGGCAGATCACCTGAGGCCAGGAGTTCGAGATGAGCTTGGCCAACATGGTGAAACCCCATATCTACTAAAATTATAAAAACTAGCTGGGCGTGGTGGCGCGTGCCTGTTATCCCAGCTACTTGGGAGCCTGAGGCAGGGGAATCACTTGAACCCGGAAGTTGGAGGTTGCAGTGATCCGAGATCGTGCCACGGCACTCCAGTCTGAGTGACAAAACAAGACTCTGACTCAAAAAAAAAGAAAAAAAAAAAAGACATACGAGCAGATCAGAAGGCACTGTATGTTTTATTGTGATTTAGCTCTTCCTTCCACAGAAGAGGTGATAAACTAAGAGGACTTCCTTAAATTGACTCCAAGTTGACATCCACAGTAAGTTTTATTTGAAAAAACATTTTTTGAACTATGGGTACCACTGGAAATACAAAGTATTTATAACAGGACAAAAACTGTTGGGAATGTGAGATGGGGTATCTGATGTTTTTATTTTCCTGCTGAACATGAATGGGAGAGCATGCAGGACTTCCAGATTCAGTCAGCCACAGGAGTGGAGAGGATGAGCCAGTGCAGGGCCAAGAGACACAGGGGAATGATGAGGCTGTTCGTAAAATTGCTTTAGTTTCTCAATTCAACCAAGTTTTCCTTGTCACTGGAGCTTCCTTTTCTGCTTTTCACGTATTTTATAGGTAATTGCTTCCTTTTCTAATCCCTTCTCTTGTAGGCAGTATGTCTATTATTTCCACAATGTGGTAGGGTGATGGAAAAACACCCTATCATAATGTAAAATAAAAAATCTCTCCCAAATATGTGTATGTATTTACATATGCCATATAAACATAATTATTGAAATAATCAAATGGGATACTTTGTCGAAGATTTAACTTTAAGAAACAAATTTTCCTGTGGTAAGAAGTGGCTTTTTCTATTTTTGTGAGGTTTGACAGTTTTGTTACTTTTCCTTTATGTCTTCTCAGTGTGTTCACTCTGTGATAGGGAAAGCACACACACACACACACACACAGTCTCACACAGTGTCAGATTGCTGGAGATTAACTGAGTTCCTTCAATACCAGTAAAAGAGAGAGTACACAAATTATTGCGAATGGAAAGTTTTACCATAGCTTCAAAAACTTATTTCAGAATGATGGTTGTAGTAAATTAAGGGGAAACAGCAGGTGATGCAAGACTTGGATAAATTTATACATATCAAGCTGATTTCCCAACTTCATTTTTAAAAAAGAATGTTTAAGTAAACTTACTAATCTTATTCCAAAATATAGTTTAAATATCTTTTCATCCAGTGAAATAAATTGGTAAAGGAGCACATATTTCTTTGTGGTTTGAGCTTTGACAACAGTATGTATATCCGGTACTCATCCTGGTGTATCTTTCCTTCTTATGGCGAGTTTAGATTAAAAGGGCAGTTACCATATAGAGGGGTATGTGGGAGCATACTGATGTGTGGTGTTCCTAGGTTAGAACCCACCAATACCATGTTGATATTCCAATAATGGCTTCACTATATGTGTAGTCTTTTGATTTTTAACTTTATGCTACTTTTTCATCTTTTATACTCCATGCCTCTGAAGATTTTTCTTGTTCCCTGCTAAGTTTAGAGTCCAAAGTATAATTTTAATGGTGTGCTTAAAAAAAAGATATTTTTAATTTTGCATTTCATTTTGAATCATCTACTCACATAAAAGGACTTGCAGAGATGGAGAGCCTCAATTATGTTCATAAGTAATTATGCAGCAACATTTGCTTCAAATCATTACACATCTTCAGTGGGGGTAGAAAGTCTTTCTTAATTACTGGCTGGACTGATTTTTTTCCCCTCTTGTTGAATGTATGTGGTCTCCCTGATGAGCTATTTGAAATTCTGTGTGACATGAGTATGTAGCAGTCACTCTTGCTAACTGAAGATTGGAATGTCCTATTGGTAAACAAATCTGTGAGAAGCTTTCCAGCCCAATGCCTGGAGCCCTATCCATATTTATGAAATATTAGTGTCTGAAATTTGTTATTGTTTTCTCTGAAAATTTACTTATTAGATCAGCACATTAAATCATAAATTTTATGTATCTTTTTTTTAAAGCTTGAGTACATTTTAGAGAGCTCTGATGCTCTTATTTTACTGATTGGAAGGTAATGAGGATAAATGATTTGCACCAAGTATTTCTTAAAATTGCTGTTATTTTGACTTGAATCTGGCTCCCTATAATATTATTATGTGGAGAAATTATAATATGGGTAGGTCTAATATAAATAAATCATCATAAGGAATACAAGGAGTAAGATGTACAACAAAGACATTGAAAGTTAGCTAACTATGATATCTGAATTAAGTAACTATAGTAAGCTGGTTTTGTTTTGTGTAGAGTTCAAAACCTCAAAGGTGCAATACCTACTTTTTCCCTCTCTCATGTAAGTGGAACAAGAGAAAAGTAAGTCACATCAACCAAGCACCTGCTCCTTGACAAGCAGTTGAGGAAAATTGGACTTGAAGAAGTTAAGGAAATGACCTGAGTTCATGCAATTAGTAGGGGCCCAAGCTAAGACAGCACTCATTCTTGCCGGCATTCAAGACTTTTATTGTTCTTTGCATCAAATTATTACGGCTTAAGTGGGGAACATCTCTACAAGTTCTGTGAGTTTGAATAACCCAGGTTAAATTGTATCCTAGTATATTGTGAAAGAGTAGATCGAAGATCTAGAGTTTTGAAGAAGCTTCTTATGGGCCAGGATCAGCTAGTAATGATGTCTGTGCTCAGTATAAGGATGAACATCTTCTTTCTTTTTTCTTTTCTTTTCTTTCTTTTATTTTCTTTCTTTCTCTCTTTCTTTCTTTCTCAGGAGCTCTTGTCTGCTGCCCAGGCTGGAATGTGGTGGCATGATCAGGGCTCACTGCAGCAGCCTTGACCTCTCAGGCTCAAGTGATCCTCCCACTTCAGCCTCCCAAGTTGTTGGGACTATGGATGCCTGCCACCATGTCCAGCTTATTTTTTTTTTCTTTTTCTTTTTTCGTTTTCTTTTTTTTTTCTCTTTTGAGACAGAGTCTCGCTCTGTCGCCTGAGCTGGAGTGCAGTGGCGCGATCTCGGCTCACTGCAACCTCCGCCTCCCCGGTTTAAACAATTCTCCTGTCTCCGCCTCCTGAGTAGCTGGAATTACAGGCATGCGCCACCATGCCCAGCTAATTTTTGTATTTTTAGTAGAGACTGGGTTTCACGGTATTGGTCAGGCTGTTCTCGAATTCCTGACCTCAGGTGATCCACCCGCCTTGGCCTCCCAATGTACTGGGATTACAGGAGTGAGCTACCATGCCTGGCCCTTTTTCTTTTTCTTTGGCTTTTTTTTTTTTTTCTGAGGCAGTCTCACTCTGTCACCCAGGCTGGAATACAGTGGCGTGATCTCGGCTCACTGCAACCTCTGCCTCCTGGGTTCAAGCAATTATCCTGCCTCATCATTCCGATTAGCTGGAACCACATGCATGTACCACCATTCCTGGCTATGTAGAGATGGGGTTTCGCCAGGTGGGCCAGACTGGTCTTGAACTCCTGGCCTCAAGCGATCTGCCCACCCTAGTCCCCCAAAGTGCTGGGATTACAGGCATGAGCCACTGTACTCAGCCAGGATGAACATTTGAAATGCTCTTAGTTCTGTATGGCCTTCATATACTCTTGAAAGAGATATTCTTTGTAAAATAGTCAAATACTTAAGCCTTTCATATGAGTGATAGACTTTGCTAGGTTGTTTAGAGGAAAAGAAACATCATAAAAGGTTTCTGTCCTTAAAATTTTTTAAATTAATTGGGGCATACTGTTAGCACTCATACTGTTAGCACTTGGACCATACACATAGTACCCAAATATTACTAAATTGGGTCATGCACAGCACAGATTATAGGTGTGTGACTTAAAGGAAAAACCTATTTCAATATTAATGTAATAAAAGGAAATTCAGGAACTAATTATTTTCAGGGGCAATAACTTGGAAATTTAGGTATTGCTTAATATAGTGATTAAAATACAAGCAGAAGTGTTATTTACTGAAAAGCAGTAGTGCTCTTAGTACCCTTAAAACGAAAATGGAAAAGGTAATTTGACACTGTTATAGAACTGAATTATAATAATGTGAGTATTTTGACTAATAAAGTGTTTAATGTGCAGACTGAAATAACTAATGATGTTTTTCTAGTAGGTAGCAGCATTGTCCATGTTAGGCAGTAAGTCTTAAAACACTTTTAATTTCCTGAGTACACTAAGGTTTTATCAGTCACCTTTAGTTTTGTTTTGTTTTGTTTACAAGTGAGGAACCAGAAACATAATTGATTTACAAAGCTTTTCAGAGTCCTCACAAAAATTTATAATTGGAACTAAACCTACTTCCTAGTGCTTGAGTTACTTTCATGGTAACACTGTAGAAACATAGAGTACTGAAATTTGAAGAGGATTCAAAATCAGTTGTCCTTACCTCTCTATAATTTTATAGACAAAGCAAGGTCTTTTCTTACACAGCTTATGAGTAGCAAATCCAGGATTATCTGTTAAGGTTTTGTTTGTTTGAATTTTGTTTTTAGAGTGACTTTTCGTTTTCATTTAAAAGAGAATTTACACCATCCAAATTGTTGGTTTTTGTGAATATCTTAAAAATATTTACAGTGAAGAGATCATTGACTTTAAGAAAAGAGGCATCAAAGTAATCCCACCTCTATGATAGATACTAGTACCAATAAACATGCTATTAGCTAATTTTGGCAAATGTCACCCTTGATTAATCCATATTACTGTAAAAAGTTATATGTATACAACGTAATGCTGTTTATATATCATCATTCTTGCTGTGATAGGTGCTATAAGGGTAAACCAAGGAGACCTCATCTACTCATAAATGTCAGAGGGCTTCTGAAGTCAACTTGCAGCTAAACTTTGAAGGAGGAGAGAGGGAGTCAACTGGGTGAAGGTGGGTAGGGTTGATAGGCGAGGATTAGCTTTAGAGGGTTTTTACAAAGGTACAGAGGGAGGTAAGAGCTCCTTAGCCTTGTGGGGAAAGATAAAAGTCCTGTGTGGCTGGAGGTTTGATATTATGGGAAATGTAGTCTCAGATATAGCCAGAAAGGTGAGCAGAGGCCAGATAATCCTGAACTATATAAAGAATATTAAAGGTTTTCCTTTTTGTCCCAAGAGCAACAGGATGCACTTAAAAACCTTTTAAAGAATGGAATTACAAGATGAGATTTGCCAGTGCCCTGAGAAAGCAAGGTTACGTTTTTTTTTCTTTAAGGGGAATTTGTTTGGATTTTAAATGTTAAATGCGAAATTGGAAAATTTGAAATGGCATTTTCACAAATTAAACTGCATTGTCTCAAATTGAATTTTATTGTGTTTTTATAATTGTACCTTTGTGTTTCTGCCCAGCATAGTAGCCCTTAAAATGTTAATTGATCCTCGAACAAATCCTTAGTCCTTCCTTAGCCCACTCTCGGTGTCTCTGCAATGCAGGTGTAGCTGTTTTAGGGCCCCATTGGTGCACATTGTATCTTGCTGTTTAGTGTGAGAATAGTTCATTGGTGATACTGACACTAGTTTACAGATAGCTAGATACAATATTAGTAGAACATCAGATATCAGTGGATTTTTCCCTGCAGAGCAATATGTCCTAGAAGCCTTTTTTTCTTACCATGACACCTTACCATGTCCTAATGATATCTTGAAGATACACTGCATGTCTTCAGTTTTAATTGTTTTTCTGTTTAGTGTATTTGGAAGACCAAGCAATAGCTGTTAGTTTTATGCGTTAAAAATACATATGAAGTAAAATATTATAAACAATCTAAATGTCAGGGCAATGGATTATGGAATCTTCATTCATTGGAATACTCTATAGTAGTTAATGAAAAAGTTACATAAATATAGATAAATCTTAGAAACCTATTGAATAAAAATGCAAGTTTCAGAATGCTGCTTAGCTTAAGATATATTTCAGTTAAGTTTTAAGTGTATACCAAACAATACCATATATTTTACATGGAAAAATATTTAAGTAGTAAAAATATGAAATCACTGGGTGGATAGTCCATATCAACTTCAAGAAGGTGGTAACTTCTGCAAGGGAAGGCGAGGGAATAGATTTAGAGGTAGGTTAAAACGATATTCTGTCTCACTTCTAAAAGAGAAAACATGGTTGAAATAAGTAACAGGAAAATGGATATTTGTTCTGGATGATAGGAGGTGTATGAGAAATATCAAATAAGTTTAACAAAACCCAGGATATTGCCATTGCTTTGACTTTGATGGCAAATGACAGCTAAAAATGGTTTAAACTATAATAAGTTTACCATATATCTAGAGAAAGGTGGCCTTCTGCCTTCTGGTTTGACCACCTAACCATGATACCATGAGCTTCTCCTGTGCATCAGCAGTTTCTCTCCTATTTTTAAGGTGGCTGCAACTGCAAACATCAAATTCTCAAAGCAGGTCACCCAAAATGGGAAGGGGAAAGAATGAGAGCCCTTTTTTCTGTTATTGGTGGGAAAGTATTTTGCAAAAGAGTACATTATGTCTCATTGATCAGAGCTTCAGAGCATGGGCCAACTCTAATTATAACATACGGCCTGGCAGATCGTAAGTAGTAAATAAATATTTGTTGAATGGGTCTGTCTTTAGCAAAGGGGAATGGGATTGCCATGATTGTTTTGGGAGGTTTCTTCTTGTGGGTGATCTTCATCTTCAGGCCAAACTCTTTGTTGATGCTGTTGTATTTTTCCTGAAATTGTCTCTAATACTTAGGGTAGAAATCAGATTATTGGTGGTGGTGGTGGTGGTGTTTTGAAAAAGAGCTCAGAAATTATTAATCTCAATCCTTTAATTTTTCCCTTATGGGAAAGTAGATGTTCAAACAGGTCATGGCACTGCTGACACTGGAACTCTGTCCTTGATTTCTGCTCCAGGGCTGGCTCTGTGTATGTACATTCCTTTTCAAGACTACAGAAAAATCACCAATGCAGTGAATCTCCTTCAGGATCGTACGAAGAACTTTTGATGAGGCCGAAAAATGTGCTAAGAAAAGGTTTTGAGTAGTATAGAAGTCTTCTTTGCATTCCTTAGCATTATGTCGCTGACTAAAACCGGACTCATGGCTAGGCCTTGCCTTCACAGTTGATAGAAAGTGGGTTATACAGAACGTTTTATCTGTGAAATAGCCAACCATTACCATTTTGAAGTGATCTGAAGATCTGTATGAGCTTCTCAGGCTAGACAGCCAGGTTAATAACCATTTCTTTTCACGGACTCAAACATGCTAGGTTTCTCTGATTATTTTCTTTTCCTGGCTTTCTAGCTGAATTCATTTGGTGTGAAGTTAAAAAAAAAATCTTTAAAATATAACTCTGCAAGCTAGTGGTTACATAGTAAGATTTCTTGCTGAACTTGCTTCCTCATTCTCCCTTCCCTTCCACAGCTAGACTTTATGTACAAGTTTTTTTTTTTTTTTTTTGACGCAAAGTTCCTGTTTTTAATTATGTGTGTAATTTCTTAAATAAAAGGAAACTTATACATTTTCAGACTGAATAAATATTATACTATTGTACACTGTTTCATCAAGTAATTATATTGTAAATCAGTATCTGAGTGAGGAGCATGGGGTACCTCTATATTTTGTCCTGTGTAATAATTTGTCCTGCATTATTGTCTGGAGTGTATCTTCCATAATTCAAAAAAATTTCTTTGCAAAGCAGTGGTGACGTTTTATTAAACTCATCAATTTATAAGGCTTAGCCAAAAAACAAACACTGAAAGGCACAAATCTTCACTACAAATAAATTATGTGCCAGTGGCGACTACTAATTCAAAGCAGCTTTTGAATTTTAGCAGAAAGTTCTAAACTTCTCTGAATTATGCCCTTAACTTAATTTGTCATCCCAAGAAATAGCTTTTTTAAAAGGAGGAAAAAGGGACGGAAGACAAAGGGAAATGTAAAATAGATTAGTCTTGGGAAGCAAATATTTTAGATCCAGTTTTGCAGTCCCAGTTCCCTGTTGGTCCCACTTCCCATGGAAATTTAATGTAAAACTTAGGCCATGCCCATGGAAGGCACCATGCAAGAGATTTAGTACTACCCCAGTTCTATCCAAGATGGTGTCAGACTAGCACAAAAATCAGTCTAATTGTAGTTAGGCATGGCTGCTTTCTCTCAGTGGAGAGTTTCTTTCTCCCTATGCATTTTTGTCGTCTTTTCCAAAATGTCAATAAACTTTATGGAGTAGAACATCTAATGTTGCCATATATTCTGGAGTGTTTTTTAATGACAAAGTTGTTTATTTTTTAAGGTAGCAAGATGGAAAATATTTTGTTTTACCGTAGCATAATAAACCAATAAAACCAGCTGGACAAACATTTATCAACTAAAGTAGGTGCTAAAGCCAGGCGAGAATCCCAGTATGAAGCTTGATCAAGTGTTAAGAGCCTTATTGCAGTTTATGGCAGAAATTTTCAGAATTACTTGTGAGGCTACAAAGATGTATCAACTAAAACTAAGTCAAATAAAAAAACTTCTATGTTTTAAAATTTCAGCAGTTTGGGCTCTGACAAGTCTATGCTCTTGAGGTTCTTTCTTGAAGAAATTGTGGAAGAAAAGCAGTTAAACATATCTATTTCTTTTTCTCAAAATGCTTTATTCATTCAGTTGATTCATGCTCACAAAATGTGTAGTATATTGCCAAACAAGTCTGCAAGGAAAATAAAAATCCTAAATAAATCTGCCAAATATACAGCTGTTAATCTGTTAGCTAATTGGAATATTGACAAATTCAGTAATGCATTCAAGATTTTTTAGCTCAGCTTTAAGAAACTATAATGTTGACCAGAGCTCTGTCTTGACACTCAAGGCTGTTATCCATTACATGAATAATTGGTTTCCAAAACGTGAGGCAAATATAGCCAAGTAAGTAGGAGGACTGGGGAATGTTTTTCCATGGTCTTCTCTTAAACAAAACAAATAAACATAGCAATACAAGAACTCTACCAACAGATGATAATTACCCAGTAGATCTCTTTAAAATGATTTTCAAAACTTAGAGATCTGAGAAAAAATATCTAATTTAAAAACTTGTGGACTTTGGTAATTAAGAAGTTATAACTGTTTAAAGTGTGACATGTGTGCTGTTGATTTTAAGGGATGTACATGTAACCATTTTAATATTTAAGAATTACTACTAGAAATATAATTAGCATGTCAGATTGCCCATGGATATTATTGCTAAGAACAAGGCAAAACATATTAACAATAAGGAAGCAAAAATGAGACAACTTACAGGAAGATATTAATTAGTAATACAATTGTTACATGAATGTGGCAGATATCATGGACGTTCTATATGGATGACTAGTATTTGGGAAACACTGGATTGTGATTATCCGTCTTAGAGGTGCTGTCCTACAGAGAGAGAAAAAGGTTGAATCTTAAGAGTTAAGTGCCCTTGAAATTTGTCTATTGTAGCCCTTGTAACTCTATAACCTCTGTTTGTGAATATCCAGTAATGGAGAATTCGCTAAGTTCCGACTTGGCAGCCTCCATCATCAGATATATCTCACAGCTATAGTTCCTTCAACATCTAGCTTTTAGTAATTCCCAGATCTCAGTCTTACCTAATGATAGGCAATGATAGGTACAGAGTAATCCCTCTTCGCTGGATGGAATTTTAGTTATTTAAAGACATTTATCATCCTCCTTTTTCCAAGTCACCGTTTACTGGATAAATGAGCCTCTCTCCTTCAGTAGTTCTCAAAATGACATGATTCCAAAGTGTCCGTGTCATCTTGGTTGCTATTTTGAATGCCTCCTTATTTTAAGGTGTCTTTCCCAACAGTTCCCTAATCTTGGATGATTTACTTAATCATTCTGCAAAGAAGGATAGTAATTTAATTCCACAAACACTATGAGATGGTGAACTTGAGTTCTTCTGTTATAAATTATGTCACATAAACTGTAATTCATAGATATTTATCATCATTTTATTTTATTTTTTTTTGAGATGCAATCTTGCCCTGTCGCCCAGGCTGGAGTGCAGTGGTGCTATCTCGGCCCACTGCAACCTCTGTCTCCCGAGTTCAAACAATTTTCCTGCTTCAGCCTCCTGAGTAGCTGGGATTACCAGTGTGCACCACCATGCCCAGCTAATTTTTGTATTTTTAGTAGAGCCAGGGTGTTGCCATGTCACCCAGGCTGGTCTCAAACCCCTGAGCTCAGATTGATTCCCCCACCTTGGCCTCCCAAAGTGCAGGGATTACAGGCGTGAGCCACCACACCTGGCCTATTGTCATCATTTTAACTCGTAGCTATTATCACTATTAGCCCTGATTATTATGTATGCTAAATATAATACATAACAATACTGAGAAAATACTTTAAGGGTATAATATCTAATTGTAGACACTATAGCTTTTTGATTATCTATTGTATTTGTTTTCATTGATGTCTAAGTTTGCACTGCATTTTGTTGTTGTTCTTGGTGACATCTCACTGACTCATTGACTCTTCCTTTCTCCTAAAATGTCCCAGTATTTTTCCATGCAAATGCTGCTGACTCACATCTTCCTATCCTGTAGCTGCTAGATTTGGATCCAATTTTAGGTCTTAGGATTTAATCCTATTCCTATTAAACTTAGCTTTGTTTAACTTCAGTTGGTCATTTAATTCTTTCAGGATCTTTTTGGTTACTGGACCCTGTTAACCTAATCATTCCTCCCTGCTTAGAATAGAATCAACATTTTTTTCTTAAATTAGGCGTTCTTCGCAATCTGATTTTTATTTACCTGATTATGAATGTGATGCATACTCCCTATGGAAATTATCGGTCACTTGTTGGAGTTCTATTGGAGACACAATATTTAGGCAGTTCGCATTGATATGGACATTGCAGTTGGTAAATCGCTGTTGCTCCCTGCCCCTTGAGACTTCCCTCTTCCTTGACCCCCTTATGCCCCCACTTGACATCACATAAACCTCCGCATGGTCCAGCTTATGGAAGTTTAATGCTGCACATAGCAGAGGCCCTGTAAAGCCCTTCTCCAGTGCTGTGGCCAGTACCCATTCTCTACTAGTTGTTAATATTTTGAATATCACCCCTGGGTATAACATTATATGAGTAAAATACAGTGTATGTGGGGCTCTAACACCATATTTCATGTTTTCCTTTGATAATCTAGCAAAAAATAAGAAATAGCAGTAATTTGTATTTACTTATATGCATATATAAAATAGTTGAAACTTCGTAACGCCTCTGGAGAATGGAATAGCTTGCATATGTTAGTCAGGAAATGATTTTGATAACCCTTTTAATGGGCTTGGTTAAGCCTAGCTAAGTGAGACACTTAGTGGCCTTCCAAAGATATCCACATCCTTATCCTCAGCACCTGTGGATGTGCTAACTTACATGACAAAAGCAACTTACAGATATGATTGAATTAAGAATTTTAAAATTGAAGATTATCCTGGATTATCTGGTTGGACCCAGTGCATTCACAAAGATCCTTATAAGGGAAAGAAGGAGGCTGGAGAGTCAGGGTCAAAGGAGGAGATGGGACAAGGGAAGTCGTGGTTGGAATGATGTAATCAATTTCTGGCTTTTTAAGATGGAAAAATGGGCCCTGAGTGAAGGGATGCATGTGGCCTCTATAAGCCGGAAAAGGCAAGGAACTAGATTCTCCCCTAGAGCCTCCAGAAGGAATACAGTCCTGCTGATGCCTTGATTTTAGACCACTGAAACACATTTTGGACTTATGACCTCCAGAATAGAAATGTAATAAATTTGTGTTTGTTTATCACTAAGTGGATGGTAATTCATTACAGTAACAATAGGAAACTAACACAGATCAATATCCATTTTGGGGATCGTAATTTAGCCCCTTTGCTAATAATTAAGATTATCTAGCTTTCATTCTTTTAACAATAACTACAACTAACAGGATAGAAAAAAAAAAAGCAAAAAACAATTTGACCAGCCTTCATTCCTTCATCATTGCTGAGACAGGAAGGCTTAGGACTTTGTGTAGTAAGTTGTTCTTTCTCCCAAGCCTACTCAAAATATTTTACTGCTAGTCTGCCATCACTTTTTTCCTTTTCATCCTCGAATTCATTTAGTTTCTAATTAGTAAAGTATGTATATTAGTCATCAAGGACAAAATAAGACCATGTTAGATTAAAAATGGAAGTCCAGTTTTCAGAATGACATTTTGACAAAAACTCTGAAGCCTATTCTTGGAGCCTCTCATTGAGATATGATTTGGACATATGGTCTACTTTGTCATAACAGCAGCTTTTGTTCTTAACATGAATTATACTAGAAGCTGGCTTAGCATGGGTTTAACCATCTACTGTGGACCAGTTGATGCAAAACAATTACTAAGGCTGAAGTTCAGGAAATAAGATTGGATTTACAAATTAAATGATTTGATTCAATAAATGTGTACAATGGCTGGGCATGGTGATGCACTTCTGTAGTCCCGGATACTTGGGAGGCTGAGGCTGGATGATCCCTGGAGCCCAGGCATTCAAATCTAGCCTGGGTAACATAATGAGACCCTGTCTCTAAAAACAAACAAAAAAAAGGTTACGATGATGCCCTCTCAGGAGACTTAAAATATTCAATTAACTGTCTGTCATCCCAGAGTTGAATTCTGAAAGTAGAAAAATTACAAAGATTAATTTGGCATTACTGTAATTGTCTGTTTTTGAAGTTGCTATTCAAAGACTGTAAAGACTTTTGGTCGATAGAAAAGTCAATAAATGCAGACTGCTCCATGGTGAAATCTCTTCCATTCCGACAGCTTTCCAGTATGTTGCACTAATTTTGCATCATTTAAACCTTTTAAATATCAGTAGCTGCCAAAGAAATGGACCAAGGGGAATTGACTAAAACAAAGTTGTGCTGCTTTATTGTGTATTATTCTTTTAGGATTATCTATTTTATTATTTTAAATCAGTAAATTATACATGGGGGCAAATGGCTTCCCTAGTACAGGGATCTCATGTTTGGAGATCATAGAGTAACAAAAGCAGCACTAGAACAGTAGTTCGAAGATGCAATTTTTTCATAATTTTGCTACTTGCTGTGAAATCTTGGTTGAAAGTCTTTATTTACATCACAAAAAGATGGGAGAAAGCATTTGTGAGAACACATAATGTATATAAAAAAATACTTTGAAATCTAGAAAGTTCTTCCCATACATTAAGTAATGGTAGTTGTCCTATAAACTTCCCTATCCATCTTCTCCCCTCCCTTAGCCATTTTTGGGGTCCAGATGGGATCACAAGATAAGGCAGGCTGGTGCAACCAGTGCTCACTTATTGTGGGGACAGCATCAGTGTCATGTCATCAACACCCTGTGACAACTGTGGCTTTGTTATTCTGATGTTGAATTACTCTCCTATCATTTCCCTCCCTCAAAATGACTAATGCACCATAATCAATGTAAAAACAATGTTACTCCCAGAATAGTTGTTTGTGAGCATAATGAAGATAATGAAACTCTTGTTTTGCTTGAAAGTTAGGCTTTTAGTTGAGCGCACTCCCTACCATGATGATCGTTTTCAGCATGTGGAGCCCATTAAGCAGTGTTGGAGCTGGATTCACAGTTTAATGTGCTAACACTGCATCTGTTTCTACCCTGATGATAACACCTGGATCAGTTTATAACTTATGTAGAAGTTTAAGATGTGGTGTAGTTAATTTCTAAAACAACTGTTGATCTTTATATGTGTGAACCCCCTGGTCTTTTACATTCCAGATGAATCCATTGCCATTTGAATATGTTTATACCTGTATGTGCTTTCAGAGTGGGAAGTAAAAACACATGTCCCCTCTAGGGGCTTTATTTTCACTTAAATTCTTCTGCAGGGTGACAGTGATGAGCTTATTAATATTTTTTCTTGTTTTTTTTTTTTTTTTTGAGATGAATAGGACGATGGCTTTATGGTGTACTTTTGTAACCTTTATTAAATCTTCATCTAAAATGAATTGCTGATGGATGATTTCCTTCCTGCTTTGTCAAAACACATGCATATTCTCAGTCCAAGCCATTTATGATGCCATAAGTAAGTTATTGATTCCTCTTGGGAGCTGTGAAATGCCTGGGCATTAAAAATTAAAGAAAGGTGATTCTGTTACTGAGGCTGCATGCCTTATCTCTGTGGCTAGCTAAAAGCAGAGTGCCAGTTCACTGGAGCTTTGAAAAATGACTTTTCCCAATGACCTGCTGCCTTTTAAAGACAGCAGAGTTTGGAGTTCCTTTTTAAAGTGGTAAATGCCCTTAGAGAGTTGTAGTACAGTTTTATTCCCATTAGAAAGATTGAACTTTTCCCCAGGATGCCCTCAGAAGGGAAACCATTAGAAGATAGGACCACTATAACATTTGGGCATCCTATTCTGTTATTCTCCCCAAGGCAACTTTTAATGTTTTTCAATGTGAGAATCTATTTATTCTGAATAGAGTGACCATAGTAAAGTGCATGACATTCCCTTTTTTCCCACAGGTGATCAGATTTCTGATCTTAGACTCTTCTAGGTTGTATTTTAGGCCATCATAAATTATAGCCAATTTACTCCCCACTTGTGTAGGGTTGACTTATATGAAGGGTGTAAAGAGGGCACTTTCAAGTATTATGTTGACCTTTATTTTTATTAACAAAGATACAAGAGGTTTCACATTGTCCTGTTGTTTAGAACTGGCCATCTTTAAAAACATAATAAAGTGTGTAATTGGAAATGCCTGGCTAGTTCTTTTCCTAATTTGTGCAAGAAAAAATAGGCAGAAGACATTATAGTTGTTTTATTAGAATCGATTATCTTTAGTCAAGAAGATGTACCCAAGGTCAGCTTCTTTGGTAGTGTGCAACTGTCATCCTTCTGATGAGTCTGCTTCCCAAAATATCTTAATTAGGCTGTGAACAGTGATATAAGTCCTGTGACTTCTTTTTATTTTATGCTTTTTGATCACCTCACTTAACCTTGCTGTCATCCATCTTTCCAGCTGAGTTTGGCTGCTGTGAACATCATTCTTGTGCTCTTAGATTGGCTATTGGGCTTAATTTATGATTAATGCAAGCAAAATTTCAGATGGGTGCAGCGTGGGAGAGAGGAGCAAAGTCCTAGAGAATATGCAAAGAGGAAAGATAAATGATACCAGTAACTGCATGCTATATATAGGGATATTGACCAACATTTAAGGAAAAAGTGCTCGCCTACAGCATCCAGGAAGGCGAGGCAGGTGAATCACTGTAACTGAAGCAGTCATTTGTGAAGCCCCTACTGTGCGTCATGCACTGTGCTTTGGAGTTAACCTAGTTACCTTATTTACTGTTCACCATAAACAACATTTTTTAGATGAAAACTTGAATCCTAACAGCTAGTAAGTCCAAGAGGAATGATTTCAATCAAAATTTGGCAAACTCTAAAGTGTGTGTGTATGTGTGTTTAACACAGTGTGGATTTGGGGAGTTGCTTCAGATAAGAGATGAATGTAGACTTTTGTTTTCTTCACATATTGGAGTAAAAAGTTAGATTGGTTGTTCTTAGATTTCTCTGAATACCATCTTCCATTCTTATGTTTAAATTTTACTTGTTCATTTTATGCCTTGTGAATTTATTTAATTAGCACGGTTACTTGTACATAGAAAAAATATTATTTTATTGGCAGTGGCCAGGGTGACAGAAATTATGTTTATTGTGATGGTCACGATTGAATAAAAATGATCTCATGGTCCTGGTTTTGGGATTTCTAGTCTTTGCAGAGGTTATCTGATGTAGTAGTCATAGACATGGAGAGCTAAAAAGGCACTGTGCATATACACCTGTTCCAAGTATATGAATTTGGGGTCAGCAAAAGGCTAAACTATACCATTACTTGAGATTTTACTTTTGTTTTGTTCCGGTTTGTTTTGTTTTTCTTTGAGGTGGAGTCTTGCTCTGTTGCCCAGGCTGGAGTACAGTGGCGTGATCTTGGCTCACTTCAGCCTCCACATTCCAGGTTCAAGCAATTCTCCTGCCTCATCCTCCTGAGTAGCCGGGATTACAGGTGCCTGCCACCATGCCTGACTAATTTTTGTATTTTTAGTAAAGACGGGATTTCACTATGTTGGCCAGGCTGGTCTCAAACACCTGACCTCAGGTGATCCACCCACCTCAGCCTCCCAAAATGCTAGGATTACAGGTATGAGCCACTACACCTGGCCAAGATTTTACTGTTCTTAAAGGGACATGTTAGTGCTTCATAATTTATCTGTTCATAACTGAGATCTGAAAAAGCTGATAGTTTTCACATAATATTTATCATATATGTGTATATATCAAGTGCCTGCTATGTGATTTATTTAAAGGGCTACAGAATAAAACGTGTTAGAGCTCCCTGAAATCTAATTTATTTCTTGATTATTAAAGTTTGGTCAAGAAATGATATAAAGATTAGAAAGTACTACAGTATATATTAGGATGTCAGTCAATTTTAATGCTAGAGTTAATATCTCTCTTTCTCCCCTCATTCTTGGATGAAATATCTCTTGCCTTCCATGACAAATTAGAGTTGCTGGTGGTTTGCGGACCAAATGTTTGGGTACTTTGTGTAAGCTCATCTGTGTTAGTTTTAAATTAGAGTGTTTTCCTCCTTGCCTATCTGTTTTTCATCAGTGCTCGTATATCCGTGTGTCCGAAAAAACTCTGATTTAGCTGTGAGGCTGATTTTAATGTAGGGATGTCTGTGTACCCTGTCATCACTGGCAGCCCTGGTGAAACTTCCCATGCTTCGCATGTGTGTTGCTACAATATGTTCAAAGTCTGATCTTTCTCAGATGTATGTGTGTGTGTATAACTATTTTATAGCTGAAAAGGGATGCAGGCAGCAAAGTCTCTGCCAGAATATGTTTTCTATTTAAATTTTGTAATATGAAATTATAGGTTAGCGTTTGGCTCTCATAAAGCTGCCTTTTCCACCCGTCACTGCAAGACAACTAACACCTTCTTTTGACTCACGTTTTCCAAGATTCCTTAGTGTTAAAAGAAGACTTTCTTTTTGAAATGCAGAAATTAAAAGAATATGGTACAAAAGTGTTTTTTATAGCTTTATTGAGTCTTGAGGGCAGATATATGGATTCCAGACAAAATGCAATAATAGACTGGGATTTTACTTTCAAATCGTCTTGCAAACACTTCTCACTGGAGATTTATTGTGCATGTGGAGGAACACAGGCTGCTTTGAAGGTTAAATGGAGTAGTTTGGAGAACGGTGTTCAAGTCCTTTCTGCCTCTTATTAAGTGTATGCACTTCTTTAATTAACTTAACCCCTCCAACTTCAGTTTTCTAGTTTGTAGCATTATTGAGGATAAATTGAGATAATATGTGTGCTTTGTAAACTTTGTCAATCTGAATGTAAATATGATGTGGCACTAGTGTTTTATTGTGTCTGTTTAGTTAGCATTAATGCCTTGTTGTTGTATTGGCCCCATTGCGTGATTCAAAATTTTTTTTTCTCTGGTAGAGAATCTAGACAAATTCTGTCAGAACTGAGAATAAGATACCTCTTAAAACCCTATTTACAATCACAAAGCAGTTCAACGAGTCATCAAAAACAGCAGCAGACATATTGTAGAAATATGGCTTGTATGTGAAATGTAGTTTTCCTGAAACTGAAAGATAAACAGTATATAGCATATGTAATAATATGGTACTGTCTCTATGGTATAGTAGGGCTTATTATTTTTCTAGGGCTGCCGTAACAGACCACCACAGACTGGGTAGCATAAACAATGGAATCTTATGTTCTCACAGTTCTAGACTTTAGAAATCAAGATCATGGTGTCAGCAGGTTTGGTTTCTCCTGTGGCCTCACTCCTTGGCTTGCAGATGGCCACATTCTTGCTGTGTCCTAGCATGGTCTTTCTTTTCTCATGTGCATTTCTGATGTCTCTGTGTGTGTCCAAATTTTTTTTCTTGGACACCAGTCATGTTGGATTAGGACCCACCCGAAATGCCTCATTTTAACTTAACCACCTCTTTAAAGATCCTATCTACAAATACAGTCACATTCTGAGGTACTGGAGATTAGGACTTCAACATATGAATTTGGGGGTGGCAAGGCAGGACATGACACAGTGTGTGTGGCACATAACAGGGAGAGCAGTAGACAAAGAGCAGTGACAAAGTTAAATTCTTGTGTGTGCAGCTCTGATCTTTACTGACCCTAATAGTCTCGAGTAGGACTCTTAATTTCTTTCTTTCTTTTTTTTTGAGTCTCGCAGTAGCACAATCTCGGCTCACTGCAATCTCTGCCTCCCGGGTTCAAGCGATTCTCCTGTCTCAGCTTCCCAAGTAGCCAGGATTACAGGTGCCCGCCACCACGCCCAGCTAATTTTTCTATTTTTAGTAAAGACGGGGTTTCACCATGTTGGCCAGGCTGGTCTCGAACTCCTGACTTCAAGTGATCCGCCTGCCCTGACCTCCCAAAGTGCTGGGATTACAGGCGTGAGCCACCGTGCCCAGCAGGACTCTTACTTTCCAGTGTCCACATCCATATCCACTTACTCACAGAGTCATGATGAGGCTTGAAGACGATCATGAACCTGAGTACATTTTGTAAAATGTAAAAAGGTGATACAAATACAAGGTAGTATTATAACAGGAATACCTGTGAGGGATAGATTGGCAACATGTAGAATATTTTAAGTACGAAAGGGTAAGGATTATTGCAAACATTTGTGTAAAATAAGCTTCTTGGCTATTCTGTATGGCTGCAGGAGTTCTGGGTAAAGAAAGGTGATTTGGGCCGGGTGTGGTGGCTCACACCTGTAATCCCAGCACTTTGGGAGTCCGAGGCGGGTGGATCACTTGAGGTCTGGAGTTCAAGACCAGTCTGGCCAACATGGTGAAACCCCGTCTCTACTAAAAATACAAAAATTAGACGGGTCTGGTGGCAGGCGCCTGCAGTGCCAGCTACTTGGTAGGCTGATGTACGAGAATCGCTTGAACCCAGGAGGCGGAGGATGCAGTGAGCCATGATCACGCCACTGCACTCCAGCCTGGGTGACAGAGTGAGACTCGGTCTTGGGGGGAAAAAAAAAGTTGATTTGGTTAAGACTCAATTCAGAGAAGACAGGAGTATTAGGTGAGCAGATAAGCTAAACATCTGGATAATGCATCATGAATGTCTTTCCACTCTCAAGACTTCTTTTCCTAGAGCCTGTTAGTTTCTCCCTTTAAAACTTTTTCCCCTTTTACTTTCCTGGTCTGGTAGTTTTCAGGCTGAGGAGTCAGTGGATTCACAATCAGTGTTCATAGCCAGAGGGTACTTTTCCTATTTACCCTAGGTGAAGATTATGACCCCACAGGATGTGAATTTTTTTAAAGTAATACTTGAATAGTTGGAGGAAAATTGCCATGTACTTTATCTGTTCTGAAATGTGTACAGCACATGCGTAAAGGCAAGTATTTTAACTGGGTGTATTCTTAGCTTGCCATGCCTGCATCCTTAGAGAGTACATTTGGATAATCAAATCCCTAGGCACAAAGATTATACCTTTTGTTCTGCAAAAGCACATAGACCAAGACCGTGCACAAAATAGGTGTTATTGGAATCTGATGGTTATAGTTACGTTCTCTCTTTTAGAATCTAGTATTCCAGCTGGGCGCGGTGGCTCAAGCCTGTAATCCCAGCACTTTGGGTAGCCGAGGCGAGCAGATCACGAAGTCAGGAGATCGCGACCATCCTGGCTAACACAGAGAAACCCCATCTCTACTAAAAAATACAAAAAGTTAGCTGCGCTTGGTGGCGGGCGCCTGTAGTCCCAGCTACTCGGGAGGCTGAGGCAGGAGAATGGCGGGAACCCAGGAGGCGGAGCTTGCAGTGAGCCGAGATCGCATCACTGCACTCCAGCCTGGGCGACAGAGTGAGACTCCGTCTCAAAAAAAAAAAAAAAAAAAAAGAATCTAGTGTTCCATAGAGCTCATTCATTTTTGAAAGCATCGAACTTCATAAAAAAAAGTATAATCTCATATTCATTCCATCCCTTGAAATCAAACAGTAATCATGTTTTTAATATAGAAAAACTGTAAGGGGCCGGGTGCGGTGGCTCACACCTGTAATCCCAGCACTTTGGGAGGCCGAGGTGGGCGGATCACTTGAGGTCAGGAGTTCAAGACCAGCCTGGCCAACATGGTGAAACCCCATTTCTACTAAAAATACAAAAAATTAGCTGGGCGTAGTGGCGGGCGCCTGTAATCCTAGCTACTTAGAAGGCTGAGACAGGAGAATCGCTTGAACCTGGGAGACAGAGGTTGCAGTGAGCCAAGATCGTGCCACTGCTCTCCAGCCTGGGTGACAGAGCGTGACTGTCTCAAAAAAAAAAAAAAAAAAAAAAAAAAAAAAAAAAATATATATATATATATATATATATATATATAACTAGTCACACATTGCAACATACCACAAATCCTCAAGACCTTATTGTAGGGGAAACATAGTATTAGATGTAAAAATTTTGAAAATGAACTTTTTAATGTAGCTATGAGTTGATGAAAACCTACAAAATCGAAATTCATAAATTATGTAAACAAATGCACTAAAGTGGTTCATGTACAGTACCTGATTTAACTTTTAGGTGTGAGAAAGCCTTACAATATCCCTTCTAGTTGTTTCTAATTTCAAATCTGGAAAATTAGAAAAAAGTTATTTTCATTAAGCTTTTAAATTGAGACTCTGATACAGTGTAGTACAGTGAGAAGGAGGTGAGGTGTACTGATTTATGTTAGGATGTTCTGATATGGATATAGTGACCAACTGATTATGTGCAAAATATTTATACTGTTTTTCATCATGCAAATTGCAAGTCTGTGAAAAGTAGCTCAAGTTGTTTCACTCATTATTTTAATCAGTGAAAGTGCTTAGAGTGTGGTATTTCTCATATTTTCATGTTGTATTAGTTTTTGCTTTAATTTTGCAAAATGCTTTTCATATAACATTTAAAAACATCTCTAGGTAACTCAAGTTTTAATTATATGTGATAAACATTCTTTTAAATGGTTTATTAGTTTTCAGGGTCACAGTGTTTTGTGTGTGTGTGTGTTTTTTTTTTTTTTTGATATTTCCTGTAGAAATTGTCAAAATGACAGCATTGCTTTATCGGGGGAACTAAAGATATTTTTAAAAATATGTAGCCAACATTCTACTTCCTCATTTTCTCCTACTAAGAGGAAAGAGTGCCAGTGCCATGGCTCACGCCTGTAATCCCAGCACTTTGGGAGGCCGAGGCAGGCAGATCACTTGAGGTCAGGAGTTCAAGACCAGCCTGGCCAACATGGTGAAACCCCATCTCTACTACAAATACAAAAATTAGCCAGCATTGTGGCGCACACCTATAGTCCCAGCTACTTGGGAGGCTGAGGCAGGAGAATCGCTTGAACCCAGGAGGCGGAGGTTGCAGTGAGCTGAGATCATGTGACTGCACTCCAGCCTGGGCAACAGAACGAGACTCTGTCTTTTTTAAAAAAAAACAAAAAACAGGAAAGATTGTCTAGGTAAACTTCTTGACTTGAGATGAGAAGGAGCTTCCTCATCATCCATGGAAGCTCTATGAAGGCAAATCTCCAACATCTTGGGGGCTGAGTTTAGCTGCAGCTGGGGCCATTTTTAATCACAAGTTGACTTTTCTTTTTTCTTAGGGGCCTAGGGTTAGGGAAGTATATCTTGCTGTGCAGATATAGCTCATAAAATTCCTTTATTGCTTATCGGAAAAACTCCTAAAGGGATGGAAGCGGGATCCACTAAGAATATTCCTGTAGTTGGAAGACTTAGCATTCGTAGAATTTTCTCAAAACCAGCAGTTATTCGGGGTCGCTGACCATTGGGTGTCTGACAACAGGCTCTTTAATAACTTCCTGTATTCTCTTTTCATTCAACATATGTGTGGTAACAATTTATTAAGTGCCAGCATTTATTAATGCTTACAAAGATGTCATTTTTGTCCATGAAAGTTTTACAATCTAGTAGGAAGAGATCAAGATAAAAACAAGCAAATTTGGAAAAGTGTTACCAGTGTAATGATAAACGCTTGTCCAAAGCGTAGTGCCTTCCTTTACCCTAGGGACCTAGAAACCTAACACTGCCCCTAACTACCCAGCACCCCACACTGTAATTTATTTGCCCTACCTTAATTTCCTACAGGAATCTGAAATACAGTGCTCATCCCCAAAGTAAGATGAGCTTTAGATGCATAGTATTTCTCTCATTCTCTTACCCTATTAGCCAAGTATTTGCATATTAACTGGAGCTTTCTAAATATAATGGCTTATCCCTAAAGAGGTACTCTAATGAAGGGATTATAGGTTAAGTGGCAAATGAGTGCCAAAGACATGTGGCTAAGTCAGTTAACCTGATGGTTTTTCACAGTTAATTATCATTGAGTGAGAAGAGGTTAGTGGCCTGAGTGAACCACTTTTAGATGAAAGTGAGAATTCCCTACATACTTAAAGCAATCTAGAATTTTCCAAAACGGTAAATGCAGTTTATCAGTACCAATCATCTCTAATTAGAATTTAATTTATTAACCCAGCAATCCCATTACTGGGTATATACCCAAAGGATTATAAATCATGCTGCTATAAAGACACATGCACACGTATGTTTATTGTGGCACTATTCACAATAGCAAAGACTTGGAACCAACCCAAATGCCCATCAGTGATAAACTGGATTAAGAAAATGTGGCACATATACACCATGGAATACTATGCAGCCATACAAAAGGATGAATTCATGTCCTTTGCAGGGACATGGATGAAGCTGGAAACCATCATTCTCAGCAAACTATCGCAAGGACAGAAAACCAAATACCGCATGTTCTTACTCATAGGTGGGAATTGAACAATGAGATCACTTGGACACAGGGCAGGGAACATTACACACGGGGGCCTGTCAGGGGGTGTGGGACTTGGGGGAGGGATAGCATTAGGAGAAATACCTAATGTAAATGACGAGTTGATGGGTGCAGCAAACCAACATGGCACATGTATACCTATGTATCAAGCCTGCACGTTGTGCACATGTACCCTAGAACTTAAAGTATAATAATAATTTAAAAAAAGAATTTAGTTTATTAGATACATATTGAGTACTATGTATGTTAGGCTCCAAAAGATAAATAAGATGCCTTTTCAACTTCTAAGGAGTTAGCAATATATTGGGGAGATGAAGTTTCAAGACAATAAATGAATCAAACCTGAAGATCATTGAGAGATTCATGTCCAGCCAAATTCCTGTCCATCCCATGAAGAAGAATCATACATGACAGAGTAATGCCAGTTATTCCTGCTGCTCCATCCCTCAAGCTTCATTCCATCCATACTTAACTGTATTTTCAGATCTTAGACTTGCCATGCTCTCTCCTGTCCCAGAGTCTTTGAAAATATTGACTGTTGGCCTGGAAGTATCGCCACAGTTTCCTTTCTCCTTCATTGAACTTTTTACATGTATGCAGATATGCTTTCCTCCTGGAAACTTTTGACCCTCTAAGACATTGGGCATCTGTTTTGTGTTCTCCCATACCAGTCATTATTTGTATTAGATAGTATTTATCATACTACAGGGAAACTCCTTGTACATTTATTTGCCTTGTCTACTTGGCTGAATATTTAATGTCAGGGGCTCTATTTTGCTCATCATTCCATTTGCAGTGTTCTTCACAGTGCCTTGCTTATAAATGAATGAATGAATAAAGGAATGAGTGAGTGATTTTCTCTGGACAGACATTCCATTTTATTGGGCAATGATTTTCAATAGAGACAGAAGAGGGAATGTTAAGATCACCTGTGTGCTATTTTCAAAGCATACATTTCTTCCCACTCCTGAAATATCTCCCATATATCATCCCATTTAAGATCCCTGATATTTGTAGCAAGCAGTCAGTGTTGTTAATGGGAATGTGTCAATACTCAAAGTCAAAAGCCAGCATATTCTGCCACAATAACTAGGAAAGGATTGAGAGGACAGTGGCTTTGCAAATGAGCATTGGTTGTTGAAGCATATTTGGAAAGATGTAATGGTAGAAGGATAGTAATCCAGGTAGAGGGGGAAAAGAAATGGTTTGAGCGGCAGCATAGAGGAAGGGAAGTTTGGCTGAAATTAGCATGCATATGGAGAAGTGATGGGAGACTGGCCTTGAGGTCATCAAGAGGAAGGCTGTGAATGCGAGCTGTGAAGGTTGTTTATTATGGTAAGAAATAGGGCATAATGAGGGACCTTTGTGGAGAGGAGTGCTGGTATTAGAGTTACATTGCAGGAAGTTTTTCTATCCATAGCATGCATAATGGATCAAAGTGGGAATGAAGGCAGGCAGGGATAGCTATTTAGTTCAGTTTAACAATATTTGTTGCATGCCTAAGATGTGTTGGACACTGGGAGAAAAGACATAATTCCTTTCCAGAGGTGACCTATAGCCTAATGAAGGAAAGAGAAAAAATGATCAGGCAGTTTTAATAAGCATGCTAAGCAATGCAGTCAGAAAATAAAGCAGGCCTGAATGAGGGTAAGAGAAAAGGGAAATTAGAGGCAGATTCAAGGGAAACTTCTGAATTGAATTTTCTCTGAGGTCCTGAACAGCTTTAAAATGTCCTTAACCAATTTAAAAATAGATATAGGAGCAAAACCATAAGAAGCTGTCATGTACAACCTTAATTTCAGTGATGGAAGAATGATGATATTCAATGATGAGATCGTATGAAAAAGAGATGGTTTGTGGGGAAAATTAGTTTGGATTCAGACTTACTAAGCTTAAGGTACTGAAACTACCAATGTTACATGGGAATTACACAGTGCCATACTATTTAATACGCTTTTGGTTGCAGATGTCAGAATAGCAACTCAAGCTACTTTATGACTAAGAGGCATTTACTGGCTTATTTGACAGTATAGTACTAGCTTCAGGTATGATTGGATCCGGCTACACTAGGAATTGCCTTTATCTCCTTGATTTTTGTTCTTTTATTTTGGTTTCACCCTCAGGCTGACCCTGTCTTCAGGCAATTCTCAAGCAGCTCTAGGATTTTTAAAATTTCATTCTTAAAAGAAGATGCCTTTTCCTAGTACATAGTTGGTACCATATTGACTCCTGCTGCCCTTGCTTGAACCTAAGTCAATTGTGTGGCCAGTGATGGGGGTGGGGAGATACAGTACATTAATCTTTCATCTGGGGGTAAGGGCAGTGTCATCCTACCCACGTGGACTGAGAATAGATGTGGGCTATTCTTAAAAAGAAAACCAAGACACTGTTACTAAAAGGAGGGGGTCTGCAAAAACATGTAGTGTCCAGTGCACAATGCTATATAAATTCCAAGCATTTTAAGTTAACATTGCCTTGTTTGATTTTTAACATGACATTTTGTGAAAAGCGTCATTAACATTATCTGTAAACCATAGGTATGGAAATGGAGCTTTAGAGAGGCTAATTTGCAAAAGCAGCACACCTAGTGTTAATAGAAGACCCTGGATTCCATTAATCTTTCTTCCATTCAAATGTGGATGTCAAATGGACAGTTGGAAGTGTAGGCTCATGAGCAACACCCAGGCTAGAGTGGGTGGAGTCATATAATGGAGAAGTCATCCCTTGAGTTGCAGTTGTTGGATATGACCACCAAAGAGGTGGAAATTGCAGAGAAAAAGAAGGTCAGGCCATGGGACCAGGAGAGAAACAGCCACATTTGGGAGGGTTAGAACAAGGTCCTCAAAAAGATAGGAAGAGAATGAGAAAAGTAATGAGAAGAGTAATGTGCTAAAGACTACAGTTATCACTTCATAAATGCTTATTGTCTTTTTCAAAGTATCAGGAAAGCTTAAAGGAATTTTTAGTGAAATATTCATGACCATGATCCACTGATTTTGGAATGCTATAAACATGATGAAAATAACACTGTGGGCAGGGCACAGTGGCTCACGCCTGTAATCCCAGCACTTAGGGAGGCTGAGGTGGGCGGATCATGAGGTCAAGAGATGGAGACCATCCTGGCCAACATGGTTAAACCCCATCTCTACTAAAAATACAAAAATTAGCTGGGCGTGGTGGCGTGCTCCTGTAGTCCCAGCTACTCAGGAGGTTGAGGCAGGAGAATCACTTGAACCGGGGAGGCAGAGGTTGCAGTGAGCTGAAATTGCGCCACTGCACTCCAGCCTGAGTGACAGAGCGAGACTCCATCTCAAAAAAAAGAAAACAACATTGTGTTTGCATTGATGGCTAGCATCAGTTGTTTGGTGTTGATGATGATAATAATAGCTAACATGTGACCGGGTGCTGTGACTCACGCCTGTAATCCCATCACTTTGGGAGGCCGAGGCAGGCAGATCACCTGAGGTCAGGAGTTTGAGACCAGTCTGGCCAACATGGTGAAACCCCATCTCTACCAAAAATACAAAAATTAGCCAGGTGTGGTGGTGGGCACCTGTAATCCCAGCTACTGGGGAGGCTGAGGCAGGAGAATCGCTTGAACCCAGAAGGTGGAGGTTGCAGTGAGCTGGGATCATACCACTGCACTCCAGCCTGGGCGACAGAGTGAGACTCTGTCTCCAAAACAACAACAAAAAATTGCTAACATATGTTACCTATGTTACATACTCACATTATGTTGCATGTAATCATTTACTCTTCACAATGATCCTATAAGGCAAGTATAGTGCTCTCTAGTTTACAGTTGAGGAAACTAAGGTACAGAGAGGTGAAATAACTGTGTCTGCTGTCTCACAACTTTAGTGTATCCAGTTGGCTACACAATGGATTTTCTTAACTGCTGCATTGCACTGGGCAGCACTGAAGCAGGGCAGGTTAACAAAGGCCAGTCTTTTTTCTTATCTTTCTTGCAAAGAACATTTCAACCTACTGTTATTTATTTATTTTTTTAAATTTAAGTTTGGCCTTTGCTTACTTTCAAGTAGAACAATTGAAAGCATGTCAGAACAGCGCCATTTGATGTTGGAAGAATCTAAGCGTCATTCCTGCTCTGAAGGACTACTGGTCATTACTTACATGGGTGCTTATAACTGAAAAGGTCAGGAGACAAAAAAAAAAAAAGCTGTGAGAGAAAGACACACAAGGACAGTTTGGGTGGCAGTGTCACATCATTCATCAGTTTTACAATAGTGTTGGCCTTTGTCAACATTTTCTAAAGGAAAAATCATAAGGCAACAAAAACAAAGAGCCACAAATGAACAAACCTGGACACAGGTTAAGACTTCCTTGAAGACTTCAGAAACTATCTTTTTTTTTTTTTTTTTTTTTTTTTTTTGAGACGGAGTCTCACTCTGTCACCCAGGCTGGAGTGCAGTGGTGGGATCTCGGCTCAGTGCAAGCTCCGCCTCCTGGGTTCACGCCATTCTCCTGCCTCAGCCTCCCGAGTAGCTGGAACTACAAGCGCCCGCCACCATGCCCGGCTAATTTTGTGTGTGTGTGTTTTTAGTAGAGACAGGGTTTTACTGTGTTAGCCAGGATGGTCTCAATCTCCTGACCTCGTGATCCATCCTCCTCGGCCTCCCAAAGTGCTGGGATTACAGGCGTGAGCCACCGCGCCCGGCCAGAGACTATCTTTTTGCTTCAAAAGACAGTTTCTCAGTCCTGTGTTCTCTAGGGAATTCTGCCAACAATTGTTTTTTTCCCATATCTGCTGCTCTGAGTTCCTCCACCTTTCCTAGAGTGGAAAATATCCTGATTCCTTAGTGCCTTTCTGAATTTTCAACACCATTTCACGGAAGCAACCTCAAAAATTATATCAGCATGAAATTTTGTTTTGAGTCAAGGTGTTTCATTAGCTGTGAAATAGCAGAAGAGGTTTTACTATTTCTATTTTGGACTCATAGAAGGAAATGCAAATGGATCAAAATCTATTATGCTTAGGTTTGAATGACTCCCTTTTTCTTATTTTGCTGGAGGATTACTCAGATTCTATTAAGGCCCTGTTGATCTGTATCTTTCTTAATAGGATGTTGAGGTGGTGTAATGCATCCCTTATCACTGACCTGCATGTGTGACATGACTTGTATATTAAATTCCAGTACATTTTAGTCTTCCATATTTTTTATCATAATATTCATTGGTTAAATAAAATCCTACTTAAGCAGATAACACACATTGGAGAATTTTATCATACTAATGTCTCCCTTAGTATAGTATGTTTTTCACATGGATGAGATACTCTTTTGCTCCTTCATTTTTGTTTTATTAGCTATGTTTGTCTTTTTTTCCATGTAAATTTAGGGCTGTGTTTCAAAGTTTTTTTTCTTTTTTTTTTTTTTTTGAGACGGAGTCTCGCTCTATTGCCAAGGCAGGAGTGCAGTGGCGCGATCTCGGCTCACTGCAACCTCCACCTCCCGGGTTCAAGCAATTCTCCTGCCTCAGGCTCTTGAATAGCTGGGATTATAGGTGCCTGCCACCATGCCTGCCTAATTTTTGTATCTTTAGTAGAGATGGGGTTTCACCATGTTGGTCAGGCTGGTCTCAAACTCCTGACCACAGGTGATCCACTTGCGTCAGACTTCCAAAGTGCTGAGATTACAGGCATGAGCCACCATGCCCGGCCTCAAAGGTTTTTTTCTCATGGTAAAATTATGAGATGTGTTAATTGTGTTCTTTGTGTTGAAACCCTTTTTGGTGGAGGGTCTTTGGATGTAGTATATCTCGTGGCTGCTGTAGGCTGTTAGATTTATTGCTATAAAGATAAATTCCAGCAGCTTTGAACAGATTTTTTAATGGGTGAATTTTTTGTCAAAAGCCTTTACATAGTTGGTCATGGCATTGAACTAATAGCATGTAGAAATCCAGGTTTGGAAAAGATGATTCTTCATTCTTTGGGATCTGCCACAGAAAGGATGGCGTATTACTCTAAACAAAGCGTGCCTCACAGTTTTTCTCACTGCCTTGACAAAGCCTTATCCCAGAATGGTTTGCCTTTGAGCTCTCCACTGCCCTGGCCTTGATGGTATGAGGGTTTCTGGATTGATATTAGAGATATTTACATCAATATCTAGGTTAATGTCTAGTTGAAGCCTGGGTTTCATTCTCTATTGCTTGAAATAAGCTCTTTCTGACAACACTCTTTGGCAGTTTGGCAGTTGTTTTTTTTTTTCATATTTCTTTTAAATTTTAATTATAACCCATCAAGTCTTAAGCAATTACTTCTGGGTAGACTCTTGATGAATGTCATAGCAGGGTGTTTTAATTTAATAGATCCAGAATAACATCTGGTTCTAATATTTTAAAAGCCAATTTATATGGAAATTTATTTAATACACAGTCAATACATGGAGACTTGCAAAAATCAAAATCAAAATGGAAAATCAATCTACTGTTCTGTAATAGGTCTTCTTTTAATAAAGGATTTTGCTCATGACTGGGTTCAACTGTTACTAGTTAACACTCAAAATATCAGTTTAGAAAAGGTAGCAACTTATTTCTCATACTGAAGAAATAGGAGGTAGTTAGCCCAGGGTCACTATGGTCTTTTGTAACAGGGACTAAGTTTCCCTCAATCTTACTGCTCTGCTCTCTGCATGATTTCTATTCCTAAGGACATCTTGTGGGCCAAGATGGCTGCTGGAACTCCAACCATTATATATGTGCTCCACTCAGCAGGAAGGAGGAGGGTAGGGGTGGAGGGGAGGGGTGGAGGGGAAGAAGGCTAAGCTTTTCCTGTTAAGGACACTTTCTGGAAGTAGTAGACAAAAATTCATCATATGATCATATTTAGTATGAAGGGAAGATAGGGAAATAAATTTTTTTCTAAATGACCACATGCCCAACTAAAAATTAAAGTTCATTTGTATGGAAAAGAGAGAGAATAGATATTGGGAGACAGTGAACCATCCCGGCCACATGGAGTAATTGAAGATTTTCACAGATCTTTTGCCTTTTTATTGAACATTTAGAAAAGTCAACTAGTTCTTATTAGTAGATAATATATGTATTATTATATGGATTAGCATGGTATTTGGCACATTGTATATAATCATCAACTTCTGATCGGCCTATTTTAATTCTAACCCCAAAATGCACCTAATTTCCTAGGTTATGGGTCAGGAAGACTTTAATAAGGGACTTTTCATAGATTGTATCCTAGTCTTTATATAATAATAACAGCAGCAGCTAACAGGGCAGAGAGATCATTTGCACTAGGGTGTCCAGAACACTCATGTATATGTAAAGCACTGTTCTCTGCTTCTCTATATAGAAGACAAATGAACAATTATACATGTTTATTAAATGATTTCAAGGTAAAACTATTATCACAGAAACTGAAGCTCAGAAAGGTTAATTGGGAAGCAATCTAGAGAAGCAGTTGAAAACTATCATGCCTAGTCATTTGAACTCAACTAGAATACTAACTCAGTTATTTCCACTGGTGAGATCACCTTAGATGGGTTTCTTAATCTGTTGAGTCTCTGTGATAGTTTGTTTTTGCGGTCAGGCAGTGAATGAAAGAGTTAGGACTCAGGAACGTTTTCCCTGAATCCAGGGTTTTTCCAACCTGCTTTTCGGTAATACTCATGTGGAAATTTCTCTGATCACACCTGCCTCACAAGAGAAGGCAGAACTGGTGGAGGGCCTAGAGTTGAACATCATTAAGACAGTCTCCCACCACATAGTCTTTATCCACACAGATGCCCACAGCTCCTTAAAAAGCCCTGATATCAGACTAGGCAAGAGTTTTATAGTTCTGGAGTTCTCATTCCTGTGCCCTTACTAACTCATGTGTCTCTTATATGTTCTGTAAATACAGAGATAGGTTCACTAGGGATACAAAAAGACTCCAAATGCCACTCTGTTCTCTGGGAGGATAGTGGCACAGAGCCAGGATGTTCCAAATTGAATAATTTAATGCCACATTCAATGTTTGTACCTTATCCACATATGTCAGTACTTTTGAGTCTTTAATCCTTTTCTTTATATTCACTTTTTAATTTTCAACAGCTTTATTCTGAGCCATAGTTAGGAAATCCAGCTTTGATATGGTAATGAAATTTACTTTCAAATAACCTTAACATGAATATAACCATTACAGTTTTTACAAAGTGCAGACATCTTTTTACATGTCCCCAGTAGTAGATGGA
The DNA here is from genome assembly GCF_028858775.2 of Pan troglodytes. NCBI lineage: Eukaryota > Metazoa > Chordata > Mammalia > Primates > Hominidae > Pan > Pan troglodytes. Next base: position 89,663,308 of record NC_072408.2, read on the forward strand.
TCATATTTTGGGAAACCCAGAATAGTGGAAAGGGAATTAGCCATGAAGCTCTGTGTTACTGTTCTCAACTTGTGTGACTCTGGGCCAGTTATTAATTAATCTTTCTGAACCACAAACTTTCTCACTTGAGAGATGTAGAGAATAATATCTACCTCATCAGTGTTGCTCTAAAGATTAAATGAGATGTAGCCAAGGAGACCAGCATGGTGTTTGGCAGTATATCAATTGTTTAGCATTAGTAGGTCCTTCCTTCTTGAAGTCTGTTTGAAAATATCAGGCATGCAAATGGAAACCATCCTCAAAAGCAAGAATCAGTGAAGCACCATGAAGATTTCTATAGAGGATAGTAAGTCCCATGAAAGCTAAGAAGTGGGAAAGGCTGAAGTTTATTAGAATGCAGTAGGAAGGGAAACACTGGATAGGTGGAGAGCCATTCTTCCTAGTCTTTCCAGTTATCTGGGCCCTTAATACTCAACATGTGGTCCAAGGACCATCAACATCAGCATCACCTGAGAGCTATTGGAACGTGGAATCTCTCTCTGGCTTCTCCCCAGGCCTACTGAATCAGAACCTGCCTTTTAACAGGGTCGTCAGGTGATTTGTATGTATGAGAAGCACCGGGCACTGATATTCCCTGTAAAATTTATTGATTTATTTCTAGTAGGAGGCTAGTCCTTGCATCACCTGGGCCTTGCTTCTTAAAAATGCAGATTCTCAGGCCCAGCCTCGATCTGGAATATTCATTTTTAGCCAGTATGTCACATGATTTTCAGGGCAGTTGTTTGGCAGACTGCTATATTAAGGCTTAAACCAGTTGAAGAACTTTATTCTTCAAAGATATTTGCATTTCAACAAGGAAGGAAGCTTTTAAGGAAGAGAAAAACAACCCTCATTGTGGTTTTAGTAAGCATTAAGGGGAGGACATGAATTCAGTTTATATGTGCCTGGAATCCCATCACAAAGCTACATAGTAACAAAGCTTCTGAGAAAGGCATTATCTTATCAATGTCATATTTTTTCTTTCTTTTTGTGTTTTACATTTGATTTTTTTTAACGTTTTGTTTTTTAGCCGTGCTATCAAGACTAATCAGGACCTTCTCCCAGAAACTCCATGGACTCACATTTTCTACAATGATTTTTGGGGGACTCTTCTAACCCACAGTGGCAGCCACAAGTCCTACCGGCCACTCTGCACTCTTTCTTTTCGCCTGAACCATGCCATTGGAGGGTTGAATCCCTGGAGCTACCATCTCGTCAATGTCCTGTTGCATGCAGCAGTCACTGGTCTCTTCACAAGCTTCTCCAAGATCCTCCTTGGTGATGGATACTGGACATTCATGGCTGGCTTGATGTTTGCTTCTCACCCCATTCACACGGAGGCAGTGGCAGGAATCGTGGGACGAGCCGATGTCGGGGCCAGTCTCTTCTTTCTCCTCTCCTTGCTCTGCTACATTAAACACTGTTCTACAAGAGGCTACTCAGCCAGAACCTGGGGCTGGTTCCTGGGGACAGGACTGTGCGCAGGATGCAGCATGTTGTGGAAGGAACAAGGAGTGACTGTTCTCGCAGTTTCAGCAGTTTATGATGTCTTTGTCTTTCACAGGCTGAAAATAAAACAGATATTACCTACCATTTACAAAGTAAGTGATTGTTGGCTCTTGAGCATTGGATTACTGAGTAATCTACTTGCTTACTCCTTTGCCACCATTTAAAAAGCAAATTTGTTCCTCTGCAAGCGGAATTTAAAATAAGTTCCTTTTTGATCTTCAGTAAGTGGAAGTGTCCTTTTGACCTTTGTACTAAGCAGGGTTTTAGTCACTGATTGTTTTATTTCTCTGGTTTCTTACTTTCATGATTTCAAGGGTGGTAGAAGAATAATTTTGCCTTGTAAAGAATATGCACCTTTATTATTTATTGAGTTTTTATTTCTATATTTCTGCACAAATTGTCTATAATCTGATAAATTGTCTATAACGTGTATTTGTAAAAAATAACACGGCTGATAATAGAGCTAGATGCTAGACTTTACAGGGGAAATCCTCTGCCATTTGTTAATATTACTTTTCCTGAGTTGACTTTGGAAAACAATCCTTCCCTTTAGTGCACTGGGAAGTCAAATTCTTAAACAATGAATCATACTCACCTTTTCCTCATGGTAGTGCATAAGAATAGAAAAGTCAAAACAGAAAATGGTTATTATTGAGTTTCTCCCTGTGGCCAATTAAGACCTTTGCCTTAGGGCATATTTGTTCTCCCGTATTCCCTTAGTGGTATCCAGTACAAAGTTGTTTGAAGGCCACAGAAGCATTTTAGGATCCCCATACACTTGAAGAGACTGAGCAGTTTTCTGCTAGAGCATTAAGGAGAGGCATTGAGCGGACGGGGCATCTTGAGAAATTGTCTGCCTTCCCATCTCCCCATCCTCCTTCACTCAGAATAAACTCACCATTGCTTTGACTTTGGCGTGAAGACGGAACTGGGCCAGGGTTTGCCAACTTTGGTCATGTTTTAGGCAGGCTCCCGCCTATCTTTTGGATACAAGTGAGGAATTAAGGTTTTGGATACTTTGCTATGAGGAAACTGTCAAGTTTTCCTAGTTTTGACTACTTTTTCACCATCGATTTCTAATTTTATTTAAAATTGAGAAGAAATTTAAAAACAAATTGAGGCAAATGCAGTTCGAAACATTAATTTTTTTAAATGCCCTTTTTTTTTTTCCTCTTAAGAGTCAGAGTGATCTCTGCTGTGCTTTTTCTCTGCTGGAAACCTAACCTTTTCACTTAGAGTATTAAGGGCTTAATGAAGTTCTTTTGTGATTTCAATTAAATGCTGAAACTTTAAAAGAAACTCTGGTTAGAGTTTGATGCTTGAAAACAACATATGGTTTGAAAGTCAAGCTCTTAATTTCAAATCAATTTTAATTCTTTGAAAGAGATTTAGAGAGAGTAATTGTTTTCATCTAACCCAATGTCATCGACAATAGCAAACTTTGTTTTATTAGAAGTACAACTAGGAGAAGTGTAATTCATGCTCTTTGTCCTTAGGGAGGTTATGATGTATTTGAGGATGCAGGCTTAGTGCTGGCTGTTTCAGGACCTTGCATTAGTCGCCTGTGAAATATTGTGATTTTTTTTTTTTTTTTTTTTTGACGCGGAGTCTCACACTGTCGCCAGGCTGGAGTGCAGTGGCGCCATCTTGGCTCACTGCAACCTCCGCCTCCCAGGTTCAAGAGATTCTCCTGCCTCAGCCTCCCAAGTAACTGGGACTACAGGCACATGCCACCATGCCCAGCTAATTTTTGTATTTTTAGTAGAGATGGGGTTTCACCATATTGGCCAGGATGGTCTCGATCTCTTGACCTCGTGATCTGCCCGCCTTGGCCTCCCAAAGTGCTGGGATTACAGGTGTGAGCCACCGCACCCGGTTGTGATTTCTTTTACAGAATTTCCATCTTACCATCTCATAAGTTAGGGAATTATTTGGCTATGATGATTCAGGATTTACTTGCAGGACCTTACGAAGTTCTCTGAGAAATTTACAGTCCTCTAAGCATATTTTCAAGGGCAGAGTTGCCCACTGCAGTACTCCTTCCTAGAAATATGTTCTATACAATATTTGGGACATACTTATAATAGAAAATTAATCTTTGTTTCTCTGAAATTGAAATTTATCTGGGCATCCTGTATTTTATTTGTCAACTTTATTCATGTAACAGCTGCTTCAAAAATAAGAAATGCCACTAGCAAGGAACTCTTGAGACTAAAGAGTGTGAAGTTCCCCATGTTAAGAGAAAGGACTTAATACTGTTGAAGGTTCAGTGTCCTGAGAAGTTTCCAGATGGCTCTTTGCCCAGACTCTCTTGGCGATCACCGCTTGCAGGGCTAGGCAATGGCAGCAGCAAGGGTAGTGGTCGGGGGCAGCAAGACTTTGTCTGATATTTGCTGTTCTATCGTAGCTCTTTCTGTCATTCTTAGGTTTGGGGCCAATGAGCTTAATAAGAACATTGGGGATAACACATTTTATAGATTTTTGTTGTTGTTGTTGTTGTTTTTGAGACCGAGTCTTGCCCTGTCGCCTAGGCTGGAGTGCAGTGGCACGATCTCAGCTCACTGCAACCTCTGCCTCCCGGGTTCAAGCGACTCTTCTGCCCCAGCCTCCTGAGTATCTGGGATTACAGGCATGCGTCACCAGGCCTGGCTAATTTTTGTATTTTTAGTAGAGGCCAGGTTTCACCATGTTGGCCAGGATGGTCTTGATCTCCTGACCGCGTGATCCGCCCGCCTCAGCCTCCCAAAGTGCTGGGATTACAGGCGTGAACTACCACGTCCAGCCCATTTTATAGATTTTTAAGGACCTGTAGGATCATCTTTGCCACTCTCTTCATTTCCATCTGGGGTGTGGAGAGCCAGAGATGTGTAGGTAACACAGAAAATGATGGAATCACTAGGACTGAAGCACACATCTCTGACTATCTGGTGATATCTTTACTACACTCTGATAGTTTGAGGAACAAATATAGGTAAAGTCAATTGACTGCCCAGTAGAAAGGAAACTAATATGGAATAGAATCTTAACTCAACTTGGGCTGATTCCATGATCTATTTCTTCATCTGGAAATGAAGGCAGCTATAGTTCTCTCCCAGAGTTGTGAGGCTTATTTGAAATTGTGGGGGTGTTCAGTGTGAGCTGAAGTGTCCAGTATTTGGATGATACCTAATACATATTAGTTGAAGTGAAAGAAGAAATGTCGATGGAAATTTTGATTCTTTATCTTTTGGCCTCTGCCTTCTTAAGGTGAACTGCCAGTAGTCTCTACACATAGAGTTGTTTGACAGCATGTGAAATAAGGACTGCTTAGTAATTGACCAAAGCTGAAGTAAACAGATTTAAGCACAAACTTTCATTTAAAATCTCATGCTTGTGAAGCTTGTAAACACTGATATAGAATCCATAGGAAAGTTATAGAAAATTCCATATTCTGTCTGTAAAATATATAGATTTCTATGCCTGGGGTGAGTTAGAGGAGATTCTTTCTGAAGTAGTCTGAAAGGCTTTAGAAGATCCATTCGACCTTAAAAAGTAATCATCTTAAATATCTTGCCAATTAACTCTGCATCCTAGTTATCATGGTTTGCCGGATGAGATAAACTTCCTTGCCCTGTTAAAACATAACTTATATACAAATGGAAAACTGCAGTATACAAATGTTTAACCCTGTTACTCAAATTAGAGAACACGCTAAGTAATGAAAACCTAAAAATGGTGGCCCACTTAAAGCTGGAAATTATTAAGGCCAGAGGGGCAAGGCTCTTGGCTGAATTTGGCCAGTTTTGATTGCAGTTTACCTTTGTCTTAGGTGTTGCTTAAGCTTGATTCTACATCCGGATGTAGTGATCAGACCAAAGCTAACAACCCCATACTTCCAAACCATTTACGGAATTTGTCTTGAGAATGATTTCTGAGAATGGGAGTTTATATTCTGTTAAAGAATTTTGGTTAATCACCAAAAATGTTACAAGACTCATGCAAATGATGTGCATGTCATCAGACTTTTGCAATTTTGCAAAGGAAATATGAAAGTTATATTTTTATTTGATAAAATATATGGGAAATAGTAAGTTCTTGGCATGTAGTAGATATTTTATTTAGTATTTAATAAACAGTGTTTATATCTGCCAAGCACTATTCTTAGTGTGCTAAAGATGTTAACTTATTTAGCTTATGTAACAAATGCTCGTTGAGATAAGTAATATGACTTACAAAATAATATGGTTGAATGCTGACAAACTATAATTTTGTCAGTAGTTAATTTTGTCAGAAAACATTAAGTATAAAATCTTCAGAAGTATGAATAAAAATCAGTGTTTTAGAGTAGTCTTAGTTCTTAGCTTCAGGATTTAGTTTAATATATTTCTTACATTATCCTTGTCCTTCACCATACATCTGGCTTAAAGTAGGAACTTAGTAAATTATTGAATTCACACTTAATATTTACCTTTTTAAAATATGTGGCTGAAATGTTAAAGTAAAGTCCTGTACTCTCCCCTTTATACAATGAGAATTTCATTCCTGAGTTAGTGGGGTCTGGAAGGTAGGGTTGGAAGACATGTATGTCAGAAAATAAATTTTCTTGACCTCTCACTAAATGATTGTTTTAGCATTACTTAGATTACTTTCACTCACTTAGTTTTATGTGGTCAAAAAATAAGGGGGGAAAAGCCCTTGAAATACACTTAGCCTTGCAAATAAATACTAGACTTTTATCTGCCCACAAAATTTTTTACAAGCCTCTCATGACCCCAGGAGGTACATGGGTAATAAAATCAGTAAAAGCAACATTTTTCTTACCCAACGTCAGTCATTGCTTGCCTAGTGGCCATTTTCTGTGCTTATTTAACATCTGTTAACTGTTTTAATGTGGAAACATCTCTTTCCCCTTTATTAGCCTCATAACCACTTATTCAGTTACAGGTGGAAAATTTTAAAAATCTGAAAGTCAATGTAGCAATACTAATACTAACACAAGATAGTTTAGAAAAATGAAGCCCTTTTAGTTTGATGTTTTTAAAATTTCTCTAAAGATGATTACCTTGGTTTTGCTAAAGTTTATGTAGTTGGTTCCAAGATGTGCATTATCTAGGTAATCTCTTTTTCTTAAAATTAAATTTTGTGACTCTGTTTCAATAAATAATATTGTTATATGGGAAAATTGGAGACATTGAGATTTTCCAGTCATCTCTTTCTAGAAATAATTTTCTTGTTTTAATGCTAAGCAGAAAGTGAATGATGGAGGTTGCCCATGGGCAATGAAGTTTACCTTTGTCTTATGTGTTGCTTAACTTGATTCTACATCCAGATAATAGTGTTCAGATCAAAACTAACAACCCCATATTTCCAAACCATTTATAGTAGGGTTTATCTTGAGAATAATTTCTGAGGGTGGGAGTTTATATTCTATTAAAGATTTTTGGTTCATCACTGTCTGAACACTAAAGGTATTGAATGTAGTGTTTCTGTACTTCTGACTATTTTGTGTGGCTTTCTCTATAGAGAAGAGCATGCGAATAGAGATGCATAGCCTGCAGGTGTTTGCATATTGAATCCACATGTGCTTTTTCCATTAGTTGCTGGGGATGGCTTTGATGGAATCTGTTATCATTTATGGCATTGTCCCTTTTGTTTCTAGACTAGGTTGTGGTTTTGCCTAAGTTGTGACCCCCCCCCAATATCAATTGCATTGAATGAAATATGATATATTTACCGTTTGTGATTTTCCATACTCAACACCTGTGCCACTCTCCTCCAAGTAGTATTCCCACTTTTATGACCCCCTTTCCTTTCATTTGCCTTACACTTGACTTTGCGAGAATCCAGATGTAGCAAGATGCTCTGATTCTGATCACAATATTTCTTAGCTTTATTGAAACTGTAGGGCTGTTTGTTAGGCACTTACGAATGAATTTGGATTTCCTCCCAGTAAACTTGTGGCATTTAATATTCATGACCTGTAGTACTATAAAACTTTGAACAGCTGCCAACACGGCTAGCCAGATAATACCACAAATAAAGTCAATGTTCAAAACTATTTTACGATTTAAAAAGTCAAAGATTAATAAGATATTGTATTCCTGCAGGCTGGCTCCCTTGTTCAGCTGATTTAAGGTGATTCTGTATTCCAGTTGCAGTTTAAGTTCAAGTTAAGTAATTTAAATTTGGGAGTCTGACTACCATTGCAAGCATCTATAATGCTTGCATTACACTGTTAATACTTGGAACAACGATCTATTCACAAATTATCATTTAAAAAATTCATCTTTGTGCCAAGCGCTATAGTAGGTGATGTGGGGATTCAAAGAGGAATCAAAAGGAACATGCCAATATGCCAGGACTTTATAGAGTAGTATGAAGTCAAGAATAGTGCATGTAAATATAGAATTGAAATTCAAGCTGGGAAGTGGTGAGGGTTATAAGGGAGCCATTGAGAATGGTGGGGGAGTTGAGAGGAAGGGGAGGTTACTTTTGGTTGAGGGGATCAAGAAATGCCTTCTGGAGCAGAGACATTTGAGTAGAACCTTGCAGGGTAAAGATACAGGCATTTGTAACTGGAGAGGTGAGGAAGAGTAAAGGGTACAGCATGAGCATTACACAGAGGAAAACTCACAGAAAATTACTGGGTACCATGGAGCAGTTGTTTTGGCAGATACACAGAGGACATGGTTGATAGAGGAAAATGAGTCAGGTAGGGTAGATTGAGACCACCTGGTATGTATAGTGATATAGGGGCCTTCTGTGGTATATTGTGGCTCCCAAAATGTTGGGAAAAAATGCATGGTTTCAAAATGTGCTCCTACTTTTGCTTGTCCATGGAAGGAGCCTAGGGATACGCAGGTCAGCTCCGTGTAGCCACTCGGGAGTCGGGGGTGAGGGGAGGGGGGAACTATCCCATCTGTCTCCTAAATCTGAGGGAGGGTTCCTTTGGTGATGAACTGAAAATCCTCCTGAAAGCTAGAGTTGAAGTTTTATATCTCATTCATATCAGTGTATGTCACATTCTTTTTTTTTTTTTTTTTTTTGAGAGACGGAGTCTCTGTCTGTCACCACGCTGGAGTGCAGTGGCGCAATCTTGGCTCACTGCAACCTCCGCCTCCCGGGTTCCAGCGATTCACCTACCTCAGCCTCCCGAGTAGCTGGGACTACAGGCACACACCACCATGCCCAGCTAATTTTTTGTATTTTTAGTAGACATGGGGTTTCACCATGTTGGCCAGGATGGTCTTGATCTCTTGACCTTGTGATCCGCCCGCCTTGGCCTCCCAACGTGCTGGGATTACAGGCGTGAGCCACCGCGCCCGGTCTACATTTTTTATCATTAAATAAAAAACATTTATTTTTGGAAGACTAATGTTATTGTACTTTTTACTGAATAATATTTGGCATATTATTCTACAGTCCTCATAAGAAAAATGGAGGTCTTTAAAAGCTTTCTCAGCTGGATGCAGTGGCTCACGCCTGTAATCCCAGCACTTTGAGAGGCCAGGGCAGGCAGATCACGAGATCAGGAGTTTGAGACCAGCCTGTCCAACATGGTGAAATCCCGTCTCTACTAAAAATACAAAAAAAAAAAAAAAAAAAAAATAGCTGGGCAAGGTGGAGGGGTGCCTGTAATCCCAGCTACTCGGGAGGCTGAGGCAGGAGAATTGCTTGGACCCAGGAAGGCAGAGGTGGCAGTGAGCCGAGATCGCGTCGCTGCACTCCATTCTGGACAACAAGAGCAAGACTCCGATAAAGAGTGAAGACCCATCACTGTGCTGTATTCAGGAAACCCATGTCACGTGCAGAGACACACATAGGCTCAAAATAAAGGGATGGAGGAAGATCTACCAAGCAAATGGAAAACAAAAAATGACAGGGGTTGCAATCCTAGTCTCTGATAAAACAGGCTTTAAACCAACAAAGATCAAAAGAGACAAAGAAGGCCATTGCATAATGGTAAAGGGATCAATTCAACAAGAAGAGCTAACTATCCTAAATATATGTGCACCCAATACAGGAGCACCCAGATTCATAAAGCAAGTCCTTAGACACCTACAAAGAGACTTAGACTCCCACACAATAATAGTGGGAGACTTTAACACCCCACTGTCAACATTAGACAGATCAACGAGACAGGAAATTAACAAGGTTATCCAGGAATGGAACTCAGCTCTGCACCAAGCGGACCTAATAGACATCTACAGAACTCTTCACCCCAAATCAACAGAATATACATTCTTCCCAGCACCACACCGCACTTATTCCAAAATTGACCACATAGTTGGAAGTAAAGCTCTCCTCAGCAAATGTAAAAGAACAGAAATTATAACAAACTGTCTCTCAGACCACAGTGCAATCAAACTAGAACTCAGGATTAAGAAACTCACTCAAAACCACTCAACTACATGGAAACTGAACAACCTGCTCCTGAATGACTACTGGGTACATAACAAAATGAAGGCAGAAATAAAGATGTTCTTTGAAACCAATGAGAACAAAGACACAGCATACCAGAATCTCTGGGACACATTTAAAGCAGTGTGTAGAGGGAAATTTATAGCACTAAATGCCCTCAAGAGAAAGCAGGAAAGATCTAAAATTGACACTCTAACATCACAATTAAAAGAACTAGAGAAGCAAGAGCCAACACATTCAAAAGCTAGCAGAAGGCAAGAAATAACTAAGATCAGAGCAGAACTGAAGCAGATAGAGACACAAAAAAAACCCTTGAAAAAATCAATGAATCTAGGAGCTGGTTTTTTGAAAAGATCAAAAAAAAAAAAAAAAAAAAAAAGCTTTCTTTCTCCTGTGTCCCTTCTCCCAACCTTGATGAACAATGTTCAGATATTACTGTCAATGGCTACAAGTACAAAATACCTCTTTGTTTTGGACTGTTTCATACAGGAAGATAGAAAAGACATTTTTTTAAAGGGTCCTTTTTACAGTACAGCATGAAATATTCTATCAGCACTGAATTTCAACCAGTTAACTCAATACTCCGTCAGTGAAAATGACACGCAAATTGGATCTTGTGATGAATAAATAATGAGTCTCATTGAAATCTTCTATGCTATTCTCATAACACTGTGTCTGGGATGCATATTACATCACTCAGCTCAATTTTCAATACCTACTGCCTGGGGGAATCAAATTGACTGAGGGGGATCCGATGGATATCAGGTTACTCATACTCAAGCCAGTATTTTCAATTCACAGAAAATGATGTGGTTTGCACAAATTTGAAATCCATTGTCATTACCTAGAAGTTCAGTTCCTATCTTAAATGCTTAGAATGGTGGAAATGATAACTTATTGTTGATTTATCAAATGAAATTTTATAGAAAGCCAGATTCCATGAGTACATTAGAGATTCCTTAAAAGGCATGAATGGGGTGGGGTAGAAAAAACTGACTTATGTCAAATGCATTGATGGTTCAAATACATTTGAAAGGTGATACTATGTTAAGGTTGCATAGGATTATAAGTTTTATTTTATTTTAAACAATCAGATTTTGTACTTAATGGTCATAGTATTTCTTTCTTCAAAAAGGATAATAAGAAACCAAAAGGGAAGAATAGCATCTTCGAAGTCAGTGATGATTTGGTGGTAGGAAGGTCAGTGTGCCCTTGTTCTCTGGGTTTGTCTTTACAATGCTGCAGTACCCAGATGGCTCCTGTATGCTCTGTTGGTCTGATTATAACTCTTGCATCAAGAGAAATAGCATGAATTCTGAATTTAATACATGTTTCTTCAGTAATTATGGTCTTGATTAGTGAAGTCAGTTTCCGTTCCAAAGGACAATTTCTTTCTTTCTCTATGTGTTGATTCACTTAATTTCAGGAATCAAATAAAATGCAGAGATCATAGTATTTCTCTTTGTTGTGATGGGGGATCTGTGTTGTCTGTGTTTTGGTATGTGGTTGTCAATTTTGCTTATGATTACTGTAAATTAAAGAAAACAGTACAGATAACATGGGGAAAATGAAGGACACCTAAAAAATAAATGACTTAGTTCCTACTTAAGGGAGCACATGGAAAATATATCCTGAATTCCCATCAAACTATTGCTAAATATAAAGTACAAATAAGTACTTTTAATATAGAGACCTTGATTATATGCAATATCAGTTGTGGATATTTAAACATAATTCAATTTTGTGTATTTAAGAACTGAAAAAAAGATTATACCAAGGTTTCACATGAATGATTTGAGTACATTTCCATAACTTTTATAAAATGGAAAACTCAAAGTTACATGAAAACCTTATTTCTCCTAATTTCAAGATTCAAGTAAAAATTTGCCCATTTATATGATCCACTATATGTAGTCTCTTCTTAAGCTCTCATGATATATTGTAATAAAAGCTAAATATATTTAATATTGTGAAAAGAACTGCTGTTTACTTTGAATAACTATTTGGTATTTGGCTAATCTTTTCATGCAGAGATGCTTATAAGGCTATCGGGGAAAGGCCATTGGACTGGTGCCTGCAGATTTAGATTTAAATAGAAACTCGGTCATTTTCTAGCTGTGTGACCTTGGGGAAATTTCTAAACTTCTTTGAACATCAGTTAAATGCCCTGTAAAATCAGGGATATAATATCTTCGCTGTTTTGTGTTAGGTATGAATATAGTAAATGTGTACTCTTTTGCCACGTCCCTGTCTTATAGCAGGTATCATCATTGTCAGCATTCTGTGGCATTTTTGTAGCATTTTCAGTAATGGTGATCTTTTTATCTGTCATTTTATGGAGCACTCAATTAGCATGGCTACGGCTATTCTAGAACCATATAGAGTAGTTAATGGAATGCATGCTGAACTGTCAATCAGCAAAGAATGGAATGCTTGCTATCCTGTTCACCAGTGCTGATAATTGAAAGCAAGCTGAGGAAAAGCCTTTTTCAAGGTTAATTCTTCTGAACAACATGATTTGATAATTTATCTTTTGTTTGATTGAGATTGATAACAAGTACATATGCCAGTTTTCCTCCATTGGTAATATCTTGCCCTCATCATCATCTCATACTTTCAGAGCCTGCTTTCTTTTCCCCTTTGGGCTCAGGAGGGTGCTGTTGCTTATATATCTGAAAATGGAGGGGAGACAGGTTTTTCTGTTTTTCTCCCCAAACCACCCTGTTTCCCATATATTTTCTTTTAGCAAGGTTTATTGTAGGGAGCAGTAGTTCAGTAACTGCAATAGTTTGCAGGTTCAAGTCTCTCTCTTTTTTTTTTTTTTGAAAAAAAAAGGGAGGCACTATTATCATCTAAAGGTTATTCTTCCCCAACCTGGCAGGCAATGTTGTTGCAGCTGATCCCAGAATCTCTATATAATAAACCTTTTCAGGGAAACGTTGAGTCTGGCTTTGTTGTTGTTGTTGTTGTTGTTCAGTGGTTTATTTTCTCACCTCCTGGAGCGACAACAGGAGGCAGAAAATTTTGTCTTTAAAGCAATACTGTTTTCTGGCTGCCAAAAATATTTCATGAACTATTTTGGACAACTTAATAACACTCAGACCAAATTATTTTTACAGAATCCTATATCTTGGTAACTTTGGCTTACTGAGACAAATCTATAGATAAAATTGGTTTTGGATTTCAGAAAATTCAATACATAAAAATATGATTTACTTGACAGATGATACATGGGGCGAGTGGCAGGGGTGACCATTTACTTTAAGAAGACTTGGGGATTCGTCATGAGTTTTCTTTGAGTACCCCAAACTTGGATGATCATCAGCTGCTTATGGGGAAATTATTTTAGACTAGAGATGACAGCACAAAACTGGAAGCTACCGAATAAGAATTTTTTGGTCTACTTACTTTTGTTTGTTTTTAAGGACTTGAGGGGAGAATTTCTGGAGGTGGCAGGAGGGAGACATTTTTAAAAAGCTCTTCCAGTGATTTTGATGAATAGCTAGGTTTGGAACCCACTGATGTACATTGAGAATCCGATTCCCTCCTATAATGACATTAAATATTATAAAAATTTCACAAAAACACCAATATTTTTATAGCTGGAATGGTATACTAGAAACCATTTGTCCATCTCCACAACACCACTCTCTTAAAAGAATTTGAGGCCGGGCATGGTGACTCACACTTGTAATGCCAGCGCTTTGGGAGGCCGAGGTGGGTGGATCGTGTGAGCCAGGAGTTCGAGACCAGCCTGAGCAACATGGTGAGACCCCATCTTTACAATAAATACAAAAATTAGCAGCATGCAGTGGTGTGCACCTGTAATTCCAGCTACTTGAAAGGCTGAGGCAGGAGGATCACTTCAGTCCAGGAAGTGGAGGCCGCAGTGAGCCATGATTGCACCACTGTACTCCAACCTTGGTTACAGAGTGAGACCCTGTTTCAAAAAAATAAATAAATAAAAAATAAAAATAAAAAAAATAAGAAAAGAATTTGAGGCCCACAAAAATTAGGCCCACGATTAGTTGAGAGGGGAGACAACGGCATATTCTAGCCTCTCCCAACCAGGTTGAATGCTTTTGTCACTGTAAACATATTTCTCTTTTAATGCTTAAAAAATTAGTTTATGGACATTTTCAGTTGGCCATTTGCACTTCAATTAGACTGGAGACTAGTATTGGAATTCCATGTACCTGTCACTCAAATTCATCATTAATTAATTACAATTCTAATTTTTATTTCACCCTGGGTTCTTTTTTCCTTTGTTAATAATTCCAAGCTTCCTCGTGAAATTGAGCTGTTGGTAGTTGTTTTTTGTTCCCTTCCTCCCAGGTTCCTCCTTCCCTCCCACCTTAAATAGCTTCAGATAGGGTCTCCTTATTTGCATTTTGTCATCCTAGTGCTCCAGCTTGATTTCAGCTCACATTCAAATGGAATGTTTGCTTCTGCAAATAACACAAGCTTAACGCAAAGAGACTAAAATCACAGTGTATTTTTCTTTCTAATTTGGTTAATTTCCTTTACTAACATGGTGTTACTGTTTGAAATAGTTTATCCCTCAGTAGAGGTCTCTTCTCTTTCATGCCAAACTTAAGATGGGTTTAGAAGTGGAGAATTAAAAGTAGGGCAGCTCAATCTCCACCTTCTTTCAATTCTACACAGCACCACTGCACAAACTCAGGAGCAAAATTTTAGTCATTAGCACTGGGCACATCATCTGTGTGGGTAGCATTCATCCTGTTACTTGTAACTCCAGAAATGCGGTGGGATTTTTAAAAAGGCCACCGCTAGAGTCTTAAAGTTTCTTTGACCACAGAATATCACTTTAGCTTCTTGCTGTCTTGTGAATACTTGAATTGCTGGCAACCCTAATGTAAAAGTGAAAATGACTCCAAAACTGAGCATATTTCAGAGGTAAAATAGCAAGAAAGGAGAAAATGTGGGGATGCCAATTGAAAAATGGGCTGGCTGAGTGAGAAAAGGGCTGAATTTAAGTTGTCAAAGCAGCAGCCTGAAGTTTCTGGTTCTTGGACAGGATAATTTGTAGTCTTTGATTCTCTTTCATTCTGCAGTATAATCTTCTCCCTGGCTGCTCTGACTTCCATATTGTTCAAGAGGAAGAGAAATAACCCATCTGAATTCACTAGCTTTCATTTGCATATACACACAGCTGGTGGTAATGAGAACCACCATTTATCAAGGCTTAGTGTGTGCTAGCAATGTGTCTTCTGTGCAATATTTTGTTCCATTCTATGAAAGCATTAACCTCATTTACAGATGAGATACAGATAAGATAAACTGAGGCTTATCAAGTGAAATAATTTGCCTGAGGATTCATAGATAGTATGCAGCAGAGAGAGAATCTCATCTCAAATATCTGACTCCAAAGCTCATGGTCTTCCTGTTATACTGTTTTTGTGCAATTTTAGTGAAAATGAAAGATCCAAGTAGTATTACAAAAGAAACAATGATTTTTTTTTTTTTTCACATTACTTGGCTTTGGGACCAATGCTCATTATCTACAGTAGCTTTGAATACAAATAATCTGTACTTCCAGGTGCAAAAGCTAATTTTATGAGTGCTAAAAATACAATGATGGATATTTTCTCTCTGCCCCTAGCAAGTAGCAGACATGTATACAATAACTGTATAACTCTGTGCTGAGTGCTAATATAATTCCTTATGAAATGCTGGAGAAGCACAAGTGTCAAAAAAATTAATTTAGCCTGGTTAGGGAAGAGTCAAGAGAGTGACAGAAAGTAGTGGTGTCTAAGTAGCTCTGCTCATCTATGTGTGTGTGTGTGTGTGTGTTTTAAGACCATGCTTGTGCATTTCATTTAGGTTTAGAGTCGGTGTCCATTTTTTTTCCTCCTCAATGCTGCTCATGTGAGGAGAAATTTGTTAAATTCATATTTATTTATTAATACATATGTACTATTTTCTAAGTACTGATCTAGATGTTGAGGATAAAGTAGTGAAGAAAATAGACAAACACCTGCTCTCTCAGGATTTACATTTGTGTGGTAACCATTCTCCAGATAATTTGTGCATTCATTATTTTTACTCCATATTACAAAAAAGTTGAACAACACCCCCCGCCCAACACCCCGCAGTTGCCTAGTATGCAGTAAGACGGAGTTTCAAAGTAAAAAATAGCCAGATAATTAGAATATTAGAGGAGTGATACTGATGGATGTGTGAGTGTGTCTAGGCTCTAATTGGTTTGGAAGCCTCCCTGAGACCAGAGACTGGACAGTCTTTTTCTTGGGCATGCCTCTGTCCCAGAAGGGAAATGGGCATTGAGATCTTGGTATTCTGAGCTTGAACATCACATTGGCCTGCAGGGGCATATCATTTCTACTGTGGCCTTGCCCTACATTTAACAGACTTAAAGGAGAGGCTTTGTGCATATACCCTGGAGGTTGGTCTTGACTAAGTTTGCCTCTTGTGTGCCTATGCATTTCACCTACTCTGCATGGTGTTTCTCAAAAGCATGCAAGCAAGAATTATTCGGATTCAATTGACATTGAAGCATTTCGTTTGTTTCTGAATTTCATATTGCTGCATCATTGCTAATCAACCATATTATTTATGTGTTCTTGACAGGCATTGCTAATACAGGAAAATATTTCCCACATTGCTTTATACGGGAAATAATGGGTCTGCATTACAGAGGCTCCTTGTAATTCAGATAAAATTTTTTCCTGCAAATTTCATAAAAAATACAAAATTGCTTAGACTAATTAGCAATATTTTGATGTCCAGGAGTGTCCATGTGTCTAATGGTGTCCTAAATTGTGCAGACTCTCTTGTGTGGGTTGTAAAGATCATATAGACTTTCGATATCTGAGCTTTCCTCTATTTATACAAAAAAGGCCTACATGTTCCCTGATTCAATATCCAAAACCATGAGGCCAGTGACATATGATTTTGATTTTTTAAAAAATTACTATTCAAAGACAAAGTGCATAAACCCTGCATTAAATAACACTCCCAACATGGCAACACTTCACAATAAGAAACACTTAGTATTTCTGCAGGAAAATACATGCATATTTACAGTAACTGGAATAAATAAAAACTATAAATTGCCTCATGTCAGTTCAGGTCAGGCTTTTAGTTTTTAATACTTTTATTGAGATGTAATTCACGTATCATAAAATTGACTAAAGAATGCAGTGTATTGATTTTGAGTGTATTCAAAGAACTTCTAACTATCACCATCAATCTTAGTTTTATATTTTGGAATGGAATTAAGGATAGGGATTTTGGCCCTGTCTCAAAGATGTTGTGTGTGTGTGTGTGTGTGTGTGTGTGTGTGTGTAATTTTCCAAGTTTAACAGGATCTGTAGTGAAAAGTTTTGACCTCGAACCATGTGGGTCAGTAAACCTGGTTAAAGTCTTGTGAAGCCCCTGTTTTTTCACTTGTGCCTTTAGTCCGCTTAGCTGTCTATTCTACTGTTTAACAAATTGGCACTGAAGTTTGAGTAATCAGGATATCTTCTTTGGGGTTGTGTATGGGTCAGAATGGTTGGATTCTTAATTTGTTTTTTCAAAACTATGATAAATTGTAGGTCCCTACATAATTGCAGTTTTCTGGAGTAATAGTCTTACATTAGCATTTGATTGCTTTCTTGGCTGTGTGTTTGGTACATGCAGCCCTTGATTTCTGAGTAACAGTGGTTTACAGTATAAATATGAATCTGGGTGCTTCTTTTTCTTTCCCATTTACTTGCCTAAGTGATGTTTTACAAATGTCTTACATATGCAACAGGAATTAGGTTGTATTTAAAATATAAAATTGTCTTGTTTTTAGCTTTGATGGGGAGTTTTATCAAATTATAAAGGTGACTGTAAAATTTGGGGTAAACCCAGTTTCCATTCTGTTAGCTATTTGAAAAAGGAATCATTTTCAGACAAACCAAACATTTAAAGCAGGGAATGAATTTGGAATTTTTTAATCCCTTTAAATAAATGGCCATCCTAAAATATGCCCAGCTTATTGCTTCCTAGAGGCAAATTCACTACTGAACAATTTTAAAAGAGCAATCACATAAAGTTAATTATGGGGGAACGATTCTATAAAAATTTAATATGCTATTAAGACAGTTGCTGATTTACATCAGATTTATATAAAAGTTGTTTGAACCTGCACCTTTGCGTCCAGCTGGTAGCCTTTTTCTAGATTAATTAAGTGAAAGCCTCTGAAAAATGTTAGACATTTGAGAGAAGTTGTGATTTCGTAGATAAAGGGAACATGCTGTGAAAAGTGTGGCCATATGGCATAATGACATAAACCCTGCAGTTCTAATCAGGAGGCCTGAGTTCTCACACAGGTTTTGCCACTACCTAGTTGTGTAATTGTGAACAACTCATTTAACCTCTCCAGGAGATTGTCCTAATATGGGCATTTCTGAGGATGCTTCAGGACCAAATTGCATGCTACTTGAATCATAATTTAAAATATAATTTTACTGCTAAGCCATTTTTGGGTAAAATCATAATTTCGTCTCTTTGAAATAATCTGATTGGAAAGATGGGTTTCTTGTGCAGATATTATGTTTTTCACTCATTTCTATGAACAAAAGATTAAGTTCCAAAGTGCTTATGTTTTTTTGAAGGCCAGGTAATTTATTGCAAACTGTACTGGGCTATACATTTTGTGTTTCAGCTTTCAGAAGAATCTATTTACATTTAAAATAATACCCTCTTTTCTCCCTTTTGTCATGAAGTTATCTTTTCCATTATCTTTTAAACTTAAATACAGTTAATACTTGATTATCTAAAACGGAGCCTTTTATGAGTCAATCCCACTTTCTAATTCTTAACAAATATAGAATAAAATAGGGAATTATGCCATTTTTACATTACCTGTATAATCATTTTATGCATATAATTAGAAATTGACTCTGATTCATTGTTCCATGCAAGAAAAATAATGCTTTTTAAATACTGAAATTAATTTGACAAATAATTTGAAATTAATTTTTTTAATTATAGAGAAATTAAAAGACAACCTAAAAAAAAATCGTGAAGTGCCATGCTTGATCCTCAATCTCAGGGGTCTGACACTTTCTCCGTAAAGGCCAGATAGTCAATGTTTTTTGCTGTGAGGGCCATATGGAGTTTACTACAATTACTCAGCTCTGCTGTTTATACTGCAGACAAAGAGTGTGGTTGTGTGTTCTGGGCTGTAGTTTGCTGACTCCTGATCTTTCTAAGAACTTACTTGCTAAACTCATATGTATGAGTAATTCAGGCTCTCCAAAGAGATTATGTTTAGGACAATATATTTGTAGTAATATGAATCATTCCATTTCATACAAGTGCATGCATTTTACAAAGGACTTTTATGTTCATTTTTACTTTTATCTGACACTTTAACTCTTCTGTCATGAGGATATTAATCTTACTTTAAAAATTATTAAATTAAATCATATATGTGTGCATATATATATATGCATATATATATATGCATATATATATATATATATATATATATGTATATATATATGTTTTACAGCTGAGGAAGCAAATCCTTAGAGCAGTATGATTTGTCCAGGCTGAGCCTGAGCGTGCAAGACCTTTACTCATTTTTCCTACTCCATATTGTATCAAGTATACTAGTGAGCTCATTGAGCAAGTATCTTTGATCCCACTTTGTGTCAGTGAAACTCCTTTACCCTAAAATTTTGAAAATGAGCTAAGTCAGAATTTAGCATTACGGCTATTCTCTGGATACTGAATTCATTCAAAATAATCAGACAAAGTAAACTTTGGTAACAATTACCCCATAAAGGAAGCCCAAGTAAGCAGAAGGTGATTTCCAAGAATAACCACCTCTAGAAGTTCACAGCAGCTGTAAAAATATATCTTCAGTTGAAATTTAGCTTGTAGTGTTAGGGCACTTGATTTTTTTTAATCCTCTTTTTTCCCCACCAAATTATTTAGATATATTGAACAGATTTATTCATTGCTCTTAGTATAAAAGTTAAGCACTTCTATCATGAAGGAGAGCTCACGCTAAAAAAAAAGAAAGAAAGAAAGAAAGAAAACTGAGCAGTAAATCTTGTAGCAGTTTAGTATCTTTTTTCTTGACCAGAGTTGTTGTTGGTGGTGTTGGTATTGGTAATGGTAATGGTAGTAGTGGTGGCGGTGGTGGTGGTAGTGGTGGTGGTGGTGGTGGTGGTGGTGGTGATGGTGATTAGTATTCATAATGGTGGTGGTGGTATTAGTAATGGTGGTGGTGGTGATGGTGATTAGTATTCATAATGGTGGTGGTGGTGGTGGTATTAGTAATGGTGGTGGTGGTGGTGGTGGTGGTGGTATTGGTAATGGTGGTGGTGGTGGTGGTGGTGGTAGTGGTGTTGATCGGGTGGTAGTGTGTTTCTCACAGTGTTTACCTTCCAGGTGGATATGAAGTGATTGACTTTGGCAGGTGGTAGTGATGTTGATGGGGTGGTAGTGTGTTTCTCACAGTGTTTACCTTCCAGGTGGATATGAAGTGATTGACTTTGGCAGTGAGTTCTGTGTTTTGTTTTAAGTCTTGGTGAGGAGTGCATTGGTGGTTGTGACATATTTCAGCTGAGAGATAATAGAAAGTTTAATGATGTTAATATCTCTCTTCATGTCTCTCTAAAAATGGGCCGTGTTTTTTCCATCCAAATGAAGAACACATAGGGTGGTTGAATACCATTGGATTTATTGGTTCAGAATTAAGAAAATGCTGGGTAATGAAATCTGAAAAGCTCAATGTGAATTTGACATTTTTTCCCTGTTTTTTAAACTCATCAGGCCAAAATCTTAAATCCTAAATATTCCATAAATACATTCTAATAAGTATTGTTTAATTAGTCTTTTTAAGTATAACTTTATAATTGACGTTTTTCAAGGTTATTTCAGGTTTTTTTCATTTCGTTTTGTTTTTTTGCAACGATTTGTAATATTTACTTCTTTATCTTGATCAGGCTGCTGGCTCTGTGAGGCAGTTTAATGCCTGCTGCTTTAATAGCAGTGGGACCTGGGAATCCTCATTTTACCTCTTTGTTTCCCCAATGTCCACATCTCATATCTAGAGTTTTCTGAAGATTAAATGCATTAATACATAGACATCTCTAAGTGCCCAACAGTGCTCAGTTAATGTGAGCCTTTTTAAATTTTTATCTATTTTAAGAATGCTTTCCTTCTCTCCAAATTGGCTAATTTAAAAATATGTCATAAAGATCATATGTTTGGCTGTACCTGTGGTTACTAATTTTTTTTTTAAATATCAAAGTTCATTAGAGAAATTGTAATGAAAGTGAATACTGTAATACTGTTGTGTAACATTGCAAAGATGTATTAGTCAATTTTTGCATTGATCAAAGTTAAATTTTGTTATTTACTACAACAGTAAACTAGGAAGTGGCTGGATTCTTGAGAGATATTTAAAAATTAGATTAAAAATAACTTTCTGTCTGAAACCACATTCTTAAGTCACAGATTTCTATGCGATTATATAGGAGTTTCTCAAATCCTACAATTGCATCCTTTCCAAATTACTGACAGTTGCTGTTTCAGGAATATCCTGTCTCTCATATCAGTAACCCCTTTGTTTACAAATTATCCTAACACTTCAGCTTACCTCCTAAAGACCCCAGAAGTGAAGTAGATATTTTAAGACCTTTCATTTAGAGCTGGAGATGCCCAGAGGAATTATGTAATTTTATTACTGTCTTCTTGTTGTGGGGAACATGCAAGTCTAACAATTCAAAATCTAGTCTTCCTGTCTCCTCTTTCTCCCTCTCTCATTTCCTCCCCTTACCTGTCTCTCTTTTTCTTCTCTCCTTCCTTAAAACACTATATTCTTCTCCTGTTCTTCATTGATTAAAAAGTGCCTTAAGGATAAGGAACTTGACTTGGCTTCATAGTTCATGTATATTTAAAATATATTTGAAATTATTTCTACAGTAAAGGATGGTCCTTACTTGCCAAAGGAGTTTTAAATGTTTTCCCATTGTTTTAATGCCCCAATTAATACAGTACCCAGTAGAAGAAAAAACAAAATCAAACTGTTAAAGAAACGAGGGACACCGACATAAAATGTGTAAGTTAAAGAAATGGAGAGCTACAATATCACCTAGACATGTATACTTTTAAAAATCCCAGAGTAAAGAACCCCCACTCTATATTGTTTTGTATAAGTACACAGACACACAGATGAGATTGGGCTATTTGAGCTACGTATTAAGATTCTGACGTATCTGAAATTGCCCCCAGCCTGTTCTCTTGGTTCATTGTTCTTTTGTTCATTCAGTCATTTGCTCAATCATTCATGTACCCATTCACCCATGTGACATGATGTGTCTCTTCTGTGCCAGGTGCTGGTCTAGTTGCTATGGATAGTAAGTCAGTGAACAAAACATAGATAAATCCTTGCCCTTTCAGAGCTGGTATTCTTGTGGGAGCAGTGAAACTCACTTCTGTAAGTGCGAGATAATAAGATTAAGATTGTATGCTTAGTGTCACTTTGGGCCTCAACAACTTCAGATTTGACCTTTACAGTAGTTGATATCTTTCATATGTGATACAAGTTATGAGATTGGTGAACTTTGAGAAAGCAGGGATTACTGTAACCTGGAGAAACTGAATTGTTGTTGCAAGTCTTGCAGAAAAAATAGAACTTAGGCTGGAGGTAAAGAACATTTAAAATTGTGGCACTAATAGGTGGATGGATGGGAGTTTGGTTTACAAATAGAATGATAAAGGGGGCAGTACCACGAGGGGACTTTGAAACAGTAAAGATATCAATGTAATTTAGGGAAATTTGAAGTTTAGATAGTAAAGATGGGCCAGATTTTGGACAGTTTTGAACATCCAGCTGAGGACATTGGAATCTAAATGTTCTTGCTTTAGAGAATTATCATAGATTCTTGAAGAAGAGTAGTAATTAAAAATATAAATGAATGAGCCAGGTGCGGTGCCATGTTCTTATAGTCCCAGTTACTCGGGAGGCTGAAGGAGGAGGATCTCTTGAGCCCAGGAGTTCAAGGCCAGTCTGGGTAACATAGCAAGGCCCTGTCTCTAAAAATAAATAAATAGATAATGAAAAATTAGAAACAAATGAACAAAGTGCCATTCCATGAGCACAAAGGAAGATGGAATTTCTAGTCCTAGCTGTGATTGAGTCGCTGTCTCTTGGTGAACACTTCCAACACATATAGACATCAATTTCCTCACTGCAAAATAAACATTGAGGAGATGTTCTCCAGTGTTCTGGATTTTATAGATACAAATTTTTGACCTCTTTGTCTCCTGGCATTGACCAATCTGTGGCTGTATGAACTTTTCCAGTGGGAGTTAATTGTCTCTTATATCAGTTATCACCTTGAAGTCAGGGTGAGAGTACTTTGATGAACAGAGGTCTGTTGAAGAACTGGACTTGGTGGGTATGAAGTGGGTATTGTAGGGTTTAGTGTGGTTTATAGCAGTGGTCCCCAACCTTTTTGGCCGGTTTCATGGAAGACAATTTTTCCATGGACTGGGTGGTGATAGTTTCCAGATGAAACTGTTCCACCTTAAATCATCAGGCATTAGATTCGCGTAAGGAGCACACAACCTAGATCCCTCGCATGTGCAGTTCACAATAGGGTTCCAGCTCCTGTGAGAATCTAATGCTGCTCCTTATCTGACAGGAGGCGGAACTCAGGTGGGTGGTAATGCCTGCTCACCGCTCACCTCCTGCTGTGTGGCTCAGTTCCTAACAGGCCATGGAGCAGGACTGGTTCGTGGCCCAGGATTTGGAGACCGCAGGTTTACAGCATAGAACCCTGGATTTATAATCAAAGGACATAGCTTTAGAGTCCTAATTCTTCTACCCACTGGGTGGTGAGATTCTGAGTAACAACCTAGCCTTTCTGAATTCTACCTGCTTTTTTGGTAAAACACGAATTCACAAAGTTTACAAACATCATGATGTTTTAGAAAGGGCTACTTGAGATAATACATGTAAGGCACTCTGTAAAATGTTTAATAAACATTCATAATTAGCGTTGCCACTAATAAACCATTTTCTCCACATCATATCCCAAAGTGAGATATAATAATAGAACAGAATGTTTTCTAGGCACTGCTCTCCTTACTGGATGCCGGGACTTCATCTGGGAGGAATAAAGTGATGTAACAGGTGTTTAAATTCATTAGGCAATTATACACAGCCTTCTTTCCTCATAATATCTGGTCTCTCACAGAAAAATATAACGGAACTTAATATATCATTTGGATGACCTGCATTTGTTTAGATTGTTGAAGGAGCAAGACACATGGGTTGATTTGGGATATGGTTCAGAATAGAACAAAACTGGATTTATTAAGAAATATGATCCTTACTGTAAAATTTCTGGTGTGTTTCATTTAGGAGTTATTACAGAAACCTAGTCAAGAGTGGAATTTCCTGATATTACTTAAAAGGTAATGTTTGAGTTAGAAGCTAAATAAAGCCTCTAGTACATCCTGTAATTTTTATTACTATCTGGTAATCAACATTTATAGCACAATGTTAAGACTTTTTATCCTTTACTTTTATTAAGGTTTGACTGGCCCATGGCATGAAGTTGCATGTGTTTTCTGCACTTCTGAATGTTGCTGGAGTTCACTGTTGCACTGAATGTGCCTAGCAGGGCACCATACAAGGGGACAAAGACAGCCAGTGCATTTGAACGAGGGCATGTTTAAGTAGGGAGTAAGAAGCCGGAGATTCCAGTCAGTTAACCGATCCCTTCCACTTCTTATTCCCCTTTGCTTAATCCGAATTTACTGAGTGCCAGACATGCACCTGGCAAAAACTTTTTGCTTGTCTCCCTGCAGGGTTCCAAGGGCCCTGAGCCAGTCAAAAAATGATCGACAGTTCAGTTAGGGAGAGTTCACTAAACTACAACTGTTAAAGCAGACAGAATTCCCATTAGAAGAATGCTTTTTGGACCTAATCCAATGATAATAATCTATTAAAACAAGTTGTCTAATCTTATGAGTTAACATGAAAAGAGAAGTGGATGCAGGGTGAATTGCAAAATGTTTGCACGTGTAAGTTCAGCTTATTTAATTTTAAATAATTAGGGCATGGCAATGATTAGTGCTAATTGGAGCTATGTCAGGCTGAAAGAATTATCCAAGTGTGTTTTGAAGACTCGTGAGAGATTTTTACAGTAAATCTTATTTAACTCTGGAGTTTGTTTTATTGATAATGCTAAAACTCAAAGATACACATCTTAATGAAAAAAATACGAGATTTTAACACAACCTGAAATAATTTAAAAGATAGTACTATAATGATAGCTACAAAGGCTAGGCATGCTTTAAAAGATTAATGGGGAGTGTTTTAATGGCCATCAAAATAGGTATTTAGTAAATGTAAAATTCTGTTTTAACTGACTTGAAGTAAGATCAAACTTTTGGGTTGTATTGAAGTCTTATTCAAATGGAGAATGAATACTGCAATGATTATATGGGTTTCATAGTTTGAATACTTTTCTGTTTCAAAATCTTACCGTGAATTTGTGTATTAACTTTCCGACATCGTAATTTCCATTCATGATTTTAAAAGTCAGTATATGATCAAAATTTAATTTCAAATTTCACATTAAAACAGGGAAAGAAATAAATTATAGCGATTACAATTACACAAAGATTTCATCTATTTAGATTGGTCACCACCTACAGGCTCCAAAAATTGCATATTTTCAAGTTGCTTTTGGCAAGAAGACGTTTTTGGAGAGTTATCAGAATAGAACCTGAATGAATTGAAAAACTTCTTAATATTTTCCTTTGTTCCCAAACATCTGATAGATTGCCACTTCACAGCCACGTTAATAATTTCTATGTCAACATAACATGAAATACTCCACTAGCTTATTACTGTAAAGTTAGTATAATTTGAAAGTCACACTTTTGATGATTAATTCCAACTAATAAAGTGTGCATTTAAGAAATGCTTATTTGATTGTACCAATATTAATTTGTGCTTTTAGCAAAGTTATTCCATTTATTTATAACAAGTATTGTTTCTAAGCTTACTATTTTACTTTTCAAGAAGATATTAACCATCAGAGTAATAAGATACATAGGTCTGAAAAATGACTCTTCGTGAAAACTCAGATTATATTTTTCACCTTTTCCCACGTTACCCATCCCCAGACTCAATTTTTGTTTTTAAGATGTTTTTAAATAACTAGCCTTCGGGTACTGTTGATATCAGTACTTTACCCCTTCTCACATATCTTTCTATATCAAAGGGAGCAAACTAAATAGTACATACCAAGAAAGATTTGGGATTAGAGTTGTTTTTTCTATAATTCTACTAACCATAACTCGATCTGTTACTCTGATGTATCTGAAAATTTATAATGGCCTTTGGCTTATTCTGTTTTCTTTCATGTGGGGGTGAAGGGAAGAGGATGACCCTCTTGCTTGCTTAGTAAACCCAGAATGTTCAACTCAGCGGCCTTTTAGGGATTCCAATTCTGCTTGGTTTTGCTCTGAATTACTAATAGTTACGAAGCCCATGTAAGTGCCACAATGCTGTCTGGAAATTGCTGAATAGTTTAAAATCACTGGATGTTGAAAGAAGAATTATGAAACTGATGGATGCTTTCCTATGTGAAAACTTTAGTTTAAAAACTATAGTCTAGGGTGCGTGCAGTGGTAATCCCAAAGTAATCCCAGCACTTTGGGAGGCCGAGGCAGGCAGATCACAAAGTCAGGAGTTCGAGACCAGCCTGATCAACATCGTGAAACCCCGTCTCTACTAGAAGTACAAAAATTAGCTGGGCTTGGTGGCGTGTGCCTATGATCCCAGCTACTTAGGAGGCTGAAGCAGGAGAATTGCTTGAACCTGGGAGGCAGAGGTTGCAATGAGCCAAGATCGCGTCAGTGCACTCCAGACTGGGCAACAGAATGAAATTTGGTCTCAAAAAAAAAACAAAAACAAAAAACCAAAAACTTATAGTCAGCCTCAGTTGCCCAGTCAAGCAAATGAGCATTTTCTGAATCAGTGTGGCATTCTGAGAAAAAAGACAGTGTATGTGAGTTATGCCCAGATAAATGGCCGCATTTTTACCTGTGAGAAACAGTAAATAATAATTTGTCCATTTGACATTGAATTTACTATTTAAATTCAGTAGAAGACATAGCGTAATTATAGAGTTGGAGTATATTTCCATATAACAACATTAAGCATTGAAATTATATGCTTATTAATGAACATCTATAAGGCATGTATGTTTATTAAGTTCTATTTGTATATATAATATAAAATCTTCTTTTTCTTGCTGGTGTCTTTTGGGTTTTCATAGAAAAACTCCCACACTCATTAAATAGCTGTCTATTATGATATCTTTGAGAGAAGGCGGCTGTATCTTAGCCTCCCCACTGAGTGAAGTCTCATTATAATTTGTCTCTTTATGTTTCCAAAATGCTGGGCTCACATGCTTAACTCATTAATGAGACTGGAACGCATCTCATAATGGCTGGTTTGTCGCACTAAAGCCACACAGAGTTTAAAGAATGTTGCAGTTTAATCCATTGGCGCAGGAAATGCATTTGCAATGTAGTTGGCCAATTGGGGCAAGGTTGATAAAAGAAAGTTCCTTTTCTAAATTCTGTTAATTTTGAGCTCACTTAATTTTACTTCTCCTCCCATTAGTTGTCTTCTTCTTAAAGAACAGGGAAAGGAGTTTAATAAAAAACAAAGTGTTTTCATAGTCAAGAGAAGTATCTTCTTTACTTTCGTTTAAAACTTTTTTTGTTGTTGTTTCTCAGGTCACAAAGGATATTTTCTTCACATATTTTCTTCATAAAGGCTGGATTGTTTTGTGGCTACCCTGATTTGACCATAGCGCACTGCCTGGTGGGAAGGGTTAAACCTCTCATTCTAAGCTAAACAAGATTACTCTGAAGGCTGGCATTCAGGGGCTTGTTTTTAGTGTAATGGGTTAGGGGCTATGGCACACCCCTTGCAGTTCCACTAATTGAACTCTTTGGGTACTTCAGTTTCTAATAGTTAGCTCTAGAAGGGGCTTGCCATGGGTACGCAAGAAATTGCTCACTGCTTGATTTCCCCACGTTAGTTTAATGAGGAAGAATGGGTCACCATGCCAACCAAAACACCATAGCAATGGGTTTAGAGGCATCCTTTCTTGATACTTGCTTCCCATTTAGGGGTTTCTAATATACTACAAACGCTATAGAGTGTCAGACAAAAACCAAATAGGATTTGAAATCAATGTGTCCTCTCGTACAATACATGTAAGTGACTATGTTGAGTTATCCTGAATTTTACTTCATTGTGTATTCAGACTTTTTTGATTAATTTAGAAGGTAGCGAGGCACTTATGTTGGTCTTAATTTTCAGTTGTTAATTTTTCTTTGCTAGCAGTTTTCAGCTATTGATCTATCAAAGCTCATCTACATTTAATTTCATTTGGTTTCTAAGAGCTTTTATTCTACTATAGTAACAACCATTTAAAAATTTATTTTTTAGAACAGTTTTAGGTTTATATAAAAATTAAGAAAATAAGGCAAAGTTCCCATACACCCAGTTTCCCCTGTTATTAGCATCCTGCATTAGTGTTGTGCATTTGTTGCAATTAATGACCCAGAGCTGATACATTATTATATCAATAGTTTATTCAGATTTTTTTAGTTTTTACCTAATGTCATTTTTCAGTTCCATGGTGTCAGCTGGGATGGCACATTTATTTGTCATGTCTCCTTAGACTCTTGCATGTGAGTTTTTCAGACTTTTTTTGTTTATTTTCTGATTGAGACAGGGTCTAGCTCTGTTACCCACACAGGAGTGTAGTTGCACAATCACGGCTCACAGCAGCCTCAACCTCCCAGACTCAAGCAATCCTCCTTCCTCAGCCTCTCTTGTAGCTGGGACTACAAGCACAAGCCACCACACCTGGCTGATTTTTGTACTTTTTTTTTTTTTTTGTAGAGATGGGCTCTTACTTTGTTGCCCAGGGTGGTCTTGAACTCCTGAACTCAAGTAATCCTCCCACCTCGGCATCCCAAAGTGCTGGGATTGCAGGTGTGAGCTACCAC
Organism: Pan troglodytes; assembly: GCF_028858775.2. NCBI lineage: Eukaryota > Metazoa > Chordata > Mammalia > Primates > Hominidae > Pan > Pan troglodytes. The sequence goes on from NC_072408.2 coordinate 89,692,339, forward strand.
ACCCAGCCAGACTTTGTTTTTGATGACTTTGACAGTTTTGAGGATTCCCAATTATATATTTAGCAGTATGTCTTTCCATTGGAATTTGTCTGATTTTTGTTTAAATGATTAATCTGGGAATAAGTTTTTTTTAATTTTGTTATCTGTTTTCTTTTTTTAGTTTTTTTTTCTAATTTTCTTAAGTTTTTGTTTGTTTTTGAGACAGAGACACTCTGTCACCCATGCTTGAGTGCAGTGGCTAATCAGAGCTCACTGTAGTCTTGATTTCCTGGGCTCAAGCAATCCTCCTACCTCAGCCTCCTGAGTAGCTGGGAATACAGGTGTATGCCACCATGTCTGGCTAATTTTTTTTTTTTCTATAGAGATAGGATTTTATTATGTTGCCCAAGTGGGTCCTGAACTTTTGGCCTTGAGTGATTCCCCCCACCTTTGCCTCTTAAAGTGCTGAGATTACAGGTGTGAGCCATTGCTCCTGGCTGGGTATATAGGTTTTGAGAGGAAGAACATACATGTAAAATAACATTTTCATCACATCATAACAAGGGTACATACTGTCAACACAACTTACCACTATAAAGTTGACCTTCATCACCTGCCAGTGATAGTGTTTTTCAGGTTTCTCCACGGTAAAGTTACTTTCTCCCCACATCTTCCCACCCACCCAGTTCATACTGTGCCTTTCGGAAGGAAGTCACTATGCACAGACCACATCTAAGGAATGGAAATTATGCTCCCCTTTTTTGAGGTTGGAGAATATATATAAGTTATTTGGAATTCTTCTGCAAAGAAGATTTGTTTCTTCTCTCATTTATTTATTTTTTGTATCACTTATCAATATGGACTCATGAATATTTATTTTATACTTTGGGTTATAATCCACTACCACTTTACTTTTTTTGATGCTCAAATTCTTCCAGCTTTGGCCATTGGGAGCTCTTTAAGTGGGTTCCTGTGTCTCTTTCACACTTGGACATATCTGTATCAATGTACTTTCACGTGTGTTTTGAGCACTTTCTCCCTTTCTGGCACTACAAGTTGCTTTAAGCTCATTTTGTATATTTTCTGTTCCAGTCCTAAAATCAATCCATTTATCCAAGGAGCCCTGATACACTTTATTGGAAAATGGTAACAACCATTGAAGGAATAAATACAAAAAAATTTAAGTAAAATTCAGGAAAATATCTTTCAAGTATGATTAAATGAGAGACTAGATGATCATCTTAAGCTGTTATGTGTTTAGCTGGAGATGTATTAATGCTTTCTGATGGATGCTTGAACTCAGTGGGAAACATGATGGTGTACTATGGGTTTAAGTGAACAAAAGAACTCATTATAATCCGAAATACTGAATATCTTAACATACTTTTTTATGCCCCTTAATCTTTAAATTTTTTCCTCACAAAGTCTGGATATGCCCACTCATTGAACCTCTCTTACTATTTTTTGCAATACCAAACATTATAAAACTCTTTAATCTTGTCTGTTAGTTGGTGTGGGGGAGAAAACAAATGTTTCTAATCTTACAGACAGGATGATCATTAATAAGGAAACCCATTTTTCTTTTAAAGGGAAACAGAACAACTATGACAACTTGATTATGATGAAACTTTGATTAATCACATGGATATGTTCTAGAAACAATTCCTAACCATACTTTCAGCCATGCATTCCTTCTTGTCACATGTTCAGAAATTATGCCTTTGAGGGGAGTATCCAGTGGTAACTATTTTGGGAAGGTGGAGAGCTAAGAGAAATCCTATTTTACTGACATAAGAAAAGTGATGGATGGTGAATACAGAATAGAAGGTGCTAGATTTTTGTTATGTCTGGATAGCCTTTTCTCTGTCTTATAACTTTCAGAAACTGATTTTTATCTACTTTATTATTACAACTACTATCATTACCAAGGGCTTAATTTGGAATTAAATGAGCCTTATGCTTAAGTAATTTATTCTCGTTAGTTTGCCAAAATGTAGGTCTCATGATGGTTTTAATATTAAACAGCAGGATGTTTACATTTTTCTTTCATTGAGACTAAAATATTCCTTTTCAGTTTCATTTATGTCCCAGAAAATCTGAGATCAGAAGACAATATTGAAGCTGCTATTATTAATGACAGTTTTTCTTTCATAATAGAGAGGGGAGCTGTTATAGTTGAATTTTACTTCACTCTTATTTTTATGTATTTAGTCAAAGACCCCCATAGAAGGGAATAATTCACCACAGGGCTTCTGTAGAGGTATCACCACTAACTAATATGGCAGAGTCTTCTCATTGGCTTCTCCCTCATATTTCAGGTGATATGTGGGGAAGATTTTGATGTTTTCTGATAAATTTCACATTATTCATTCATTAAGCTATAGTTATGTACTTTCATTCCATTAGTGTGTCAGAAAACTAAGTTGTCAACCAGGAACCTTATATTGGCTGACTTTAATTCTATGATTTTCTATGTATGGCAGTTTCAGGAAAAACCCTCTAAAAATTTTATAATTAGAAATATCTATTTTTGTTTATCAGAAAAGTGGGGATTAGAGCTGATTTCCGTTTTTATGTTAAATAATTTTAAAAATGAACATATTTGAACATCTTAAAAATTAGACTTTCGGCCAGATGTGGTGGCTCATGCCTGTAGTCCCAGCACTTTGGGAGGCTGAGGCGGGCAGATCACCTGAGGTTGGGAGTTCGAGACTAGCCTGACCAACATGGAGAAACTCCGTCTCTACTAAAAATACAAAATTAGCCTGGCGTGGTGGCACATGCCTGTAATTCCACCTAATCAGGAGGCTGAGCTAGGAGAATTGCTTGATCCCAGGAGGCGGAGTTTGCAGTGAGCCCAAATTGCGCCATTGCATTCCAGCCTGGGTAACAAGAGCGAAACTCTGCCTCAAAAAAAATAAAATAAAATAATAAAATAAAATTAAAAAATTACACTTTCATAAGGCAGACCTATAATGTTTTGTGAACAATTAGGTGAATTAAAACATGAAGAAACCCTGTCCATACTGGTGTGAAATGTATCTGTAAGTTTTTTGTTTGTACAGATGCAGTAATTTTCCCATTTATATTTCTACTTTTACAACAAAGTTGTAGTTAGGAAAATGTTCCTCCAGAACATATGCTACTACTTTAATGTGTGCTTTTCATGGAGAGAGGGAAACAGGCAGAAAACATTTGATGACATAAAGGTGAAAAGGTCAAGTTTCTGTATGTGGTGACAACAAACTGCTTGAAAATGGTGACTCGGAGTTGTGTGGAATACTTTTGACTTTGTTTTTATAAGAGATGAGGTCTCGCTATGTTGTCAAGGCTGATCTTGAACTCTTGGGCTCAGGGCATCTTCCTACCTCAGCCTCCTGAGTAGTTGGGACTACAGGCTACTGTGCACAGCCAATTCTGTTGACTTATGAACCTTTGCGTGGGATATTGGGAGCTAGGACTTAGCATAATGGTATAAAATGTGTGAGAGAAAGATAGAAACTGACTTTTAAAAGTTTGAGGGTCAGACTTAGTTTAAGAATCATTTATTTGAATTCCTACAAATGTCAGACTCTGTGTTACCCTCTTGGGAGAGATGTGTCAGTTATAGCTTAGCTCTAGAAGAGAGTGTTTTGATATTGTATATCCCACTGCTGTGCATTTTGCTTTTATATTATTTTCCATTGAACTTAAGAGATGTTCTCATAAAATTAAGGTAACAATCGCAAGATAAGTATATTAGAACATGGAAAATATTTTTAATTTTGAGAAACTTAATTATAAAATAATAGCTTCAATAAATAACAAATATAGAAAAGTGTAGGAACTGGCCATGCACGGTGGCTCACACCTGTAATCCCAGAACTTTGGGAGGCTGAGGCGGGCAGATCATAAGTTCAGGAGTTCAAGACGAGCCTGACCAACATGGTGAAACCCGGTCTCTACTAAAAATACAAAAATTAGCCAGGCGTGGTGGCACACGTCTGTAATCCCAGCTACTCGAGAGGCTGAGGCAGGAGAATCACTTGAATGTGGGAGGCAGAGGCTGCAGTGAGCCGAGATCGTACCATTGCACTCCAGCCTGGGAGACAGAGTCTCCAAAAAAAAAAAAAAAACAAAATGTAGGAAATGACACATCAGTTATCTACTTGCCTATAACCAAAATTTAGATTTGTTAATATATTAATTGCATATTTTTTAAATCTAGTCAGTGTAAGTCTAGGTATGTCAAGTTGTCAAACCTTTTAGTTTTTTCAAATAAGCTTTTTGAATAAAGGGGAGCCACACACAGATGGGGAGCCACACACAGATTTGAAGCCATCTTTTCTGTTATTCATGTACTCATCTCCCTACACTAGAGGTTTCCTCGTCTCATGTTTGGTATAAATACTTCTAGACTTAAATAAAAAATAAAAGGCCTTTCGTACATACGTAAGCATTTGTGAAAAATATTTTTCACAATTCAGACATATGGCTATACCATGATTTTTTTATTACCATATTGAAATTTGTATCTATTTCTGTTTTTTCTTTTATAAACAATGCTAAGTATCCTTGTATTTAGATCTTAGAGGTTTTGTTAGAATGTAGGTAACTAACTACAGATTTCCAAGTCATACATGATACAAACTATTAATTTTATTGTGTACTTTCATTTTCACAACTGTACAATTTATATTTCCCCAACAATGTATGAGTCTACCTGTTCTAGAACAGTATCTGTGAAGTCTATCTCTTTAGTTTTGCACTTTATTTAACTTACATTTGTTTCACTTTAATCTTAATTGGTATTAACTCATGAGATTGAGTATCTTTTCAGATCTTTATGGTTATTTGTCTTTTCTCTGAATTTCCTGGCTATATTATTAATTCATTTTTTTTCTGTTGGGTTTTTTGCCTTTGGTGGCTCATATTTAAGAAATTTTTTCCCCTAATATTCTGGGAACAAATCTTATCTTCTGCATGTTGCAGCAATACTTGAATATTTTAACCTTGGGTTCTAAACTCCTTTGTAGTCTGGCCTTTGTGATACTCTTATTGTACTAAGAATTCAATTTGTCCCAGAGCCTGAGAAGGATAATTATTTATGTTTTGTTATGGTTTGCTTGTTTACAGTGAGGCAAATATACCTTAAAACTTTGCAAAACAAGAGTCCAACAACATTTTTAATATCAGTACTAAGAATTAGAGTTGTACAAATATGCAGTGACCCTCAACTTTGGCTGCATTAGAATCACCTATGAGATTTTACTTGGACTGGGGCATTAGTTTTTCTAAAAGCTCATAATTGATAATGATGGACCTTTAAGTTTGAAAACTATCCTTTAAGCCATTATGACTCTTCTCTCAAAGTGGTTTTCTGGACAGAGTAGTAGAATGTGTGAAGCTCCAAGAACACACAGGGTCTCTCTTTTTTTTATGAGAAGTTCATATCCAGCGTATAGAAGAGTGCCTGCAACCTTAATGATAAGTTGAATGAACTAATTGTTTTAGCTACTAAATTTCAATCCTTTTCTAATGCTCCCTATCAAAGATTGTACTTAACTAATGTTTAAATATCCCACACTTTGAAGTCTTATTTTCTTTATATGAATTTTTGCTAGTTTTAGCTTGCAAGGAGATTCATGCCTTATCTGTACTTGCATCTGAGAAATACAAGTGTTAGGTCAGTTTGTTACACCAAACTGCGGATACAGAAATGCTAAGGTAAATTGTAGGGTCACCTGACTCCTACTCCTAGTAGTAGCTCAGTAAAAATTTGCTAATTTGATTTAATCCATAAACCATAGCATAGAGACTAAATTAGAAATGAAAACCATTTCCATGCTTTCTTTTATCTCGTTTTAAGGCCATCTCCACAAGAACAGTTGAGATGTTTTATTAAAAATTGGATTTGAAGAGATATTTTTTTTTTATCAGAAGCTCATTTATATAGTTGATTTTTTTTGAGACGAAGTTTGGCTCTTGTTGCCCAGGCTGGAGTGCAATGACGGGGCCTCGGCTCACTGCAACCTCCGCCTCCTGGGTTCAAGTGATTCTGCTGCCTCAGCCTTCTGAGTAGCTGGGATTACAGGCATGCGCCACCACTCCTGGCTAATTTTGTATTTTTAGTAGAGACGGGGTTTCTCCATGTTGGTCAGGCTGGTCCAGAGCTCCTGACCTCAGGTGACCCGCCCGCCTCAGCCTCCGAAATTGCTGGGATTACAGGTGTGAGCCACCACGCCCAGCCTAGTTGATAATTTTTAATAAAATTTTATGAGAAAGCATCAGAGACACTTGAAAATTGCAGTTTCATACTTTGGCTTATACTTTTTTTAATTTTTATTTTTATTTTAAGTTCCTGGGTACATGTGCAGGATGTACAGGTTTGTTACATAGGTGAACGTGTGTTTTGGCCGATACTTTAAAAGCCATAGCAAATCACAACACTTTAGAAACTCTTCTACTTTAAACATTTTAAAATCAGCTTTACCTGTTGGTTTAGTTTCCCTTTAAGAGTGTCACTCACCAGCCTGGGTAACATGGCAAAACACCATCTTCAAAAAAATACACACGCACACACCTGTGGTCTCAGCTATTCCAGAGGCTGAAGTGGGAGGATTGCTTGAGCCCAAGAAGTTGAGGCTGCAGTAAGCCATGATTGTACCACTGCACTCCAGCCTGGGTGAGAGAGCAAGACCCTGTCTTAAAAATAAATAAATAGAAAGAGTGAGTCATTTATTTCGTCCTTACAGAACTCACCATTAAGTTAGAATAAGTATGTGAAAGCATTTCACTTCAGAACCGTAGTATCTTTTGATCTTAGTGACTGTCAGTTGTTCTAATGAGGGATTATATATGAAGATACTTTAAATGTGAAGTAATACATAAATTAATGTTTGTTAGCATTTTATTACTTATGTTTTCTTGTTTTTATGTCATTTTCATTTTCTCAGTACTTAGACATATAATATTTAACATTCAATAGTTTTCATTATTCATATCTTTATAGTCCATTGTATTTACATTTTCTTTTTAGCATAATAAATGCAATAATATGACCACATCTGGAATCTCAATTTTATTTCAATAATTATTAAGATAAATTATTAGAGATACGTCTATGAAAAATTAAAGAATAAAGTAGTTTTGCCTTGTTATGACATTTCTGTCTTTAGAAATAAAAAAGAATTACATCATTGTTAAGACTAACTACTTCTGGAGTTTAATGACTAGCAAAGAAATCTGACCATGTTTCCTCCTTCGTGTGGCTCTCCTGTCCCTTGGCTTCTCTTCTTGCCTGATTACAGCTGTTTTCGTAATGCTTTCTCTCTTCCTCTCTACATCCCCGATCACTTCCACCACAAGATATTGTAATAGAATGTTCTTAGGCACATTGTAAAAATGGGCTTATGGTACAAATTCAGAATTCAGTTGTCTTTCAAGATCAGTCTTCTTTATCCATGATATCTTGTCTCCTTTATCGTTGCCAAATGGTGTTTCTCACTTGTATAATCTAAGAGTACTCAATTATGTGATTGATCCGATCATGTTATTACAAGCTCTTAAGCATGGTTTTGTGGTATTTTTCTTTCTAAAATCAAGAAATTTTAGAATTATTATTGCTGGGTAGAATTTCAGAGGAACAATGGAATGGTTTGCAAAAGTTATTCTTAGATGATAATGAGGCTTTGAAGTATTTCGGCAGTTTAAAAGTTAGATTGGTGGGCCAGTCACGGTGGCTCACGCCTGTAATCCCAGCACTTTGGGAGGCTGAGGCAGGTGGATCACGAGGTCAAGAGATCAAGACCATCCTGGCCAACATGGTGCAACCCCGTCTCTACTAAAAATACGAAAAATTAGCTGGGCATGGTGGCACGTGCCTGTAGTCCCAGCTACTTGCAAAGCTGAGGCAGGAGGATTGCTTGAACCTGGGAGGTAGAGGTTACAGTGAGCTGAGATCATGCCACTGCACTTCAGCCTGGCGACAGAGCAAGACTCTATCTCAAAAAAAAAAAAAAAAAAAAAAAAAGAAAAGAAAAGAAAAAAGATTGGTGAGGCAGAATGTGATATTTCTCCTTCTACTATTAAAAATTCCATACAGCATTATGTGAATTAATCTTAATCCAACATTTGACAAGGATGTTTTTAAAACAAGTTAATGCTGTGAATTTGGCACTATTGTATCTGATATTAATGAATAATTCCACCTCTTAAAATTGTCTAATTTCCATCTGGTTGCTGTTTCTCATTTTCCTTATTTTACATGTTTAACTTCTAACCACCTATTCTTTTGCTTCTCTTATTTTATACTCAGAATCACCCCCTTTTAGATTAAAAAAAAAAACTTTCATACTTTTGAAATGTAAAAATGGACATATCACCAAAAAGTGAGAAGGAAACCCTAAATGAATTACAAACTTTTTGTTTTGTTAGAGATATAAAAACTTCTAAGATCTTAAAAGTAAGATCTGAGTTTAAAATTAGGGAATAAAATAAGTTGTGTTAAGAAGGACAGGGTCACCAGTTAGGAGGAGATTATTGTAGGAATCCCAGTGTTGGCACTTGGGACTAGTGATGACAGAGGAGATGGAGAGAAAAAGGACAGATTCAGGATATATTTGGACGTGAAAGTTGTGAAGACTTGATAATGAGTGGAATGTGGAGGGAAGGAAAGAGGCTATGAAGAAGAAACTGGTTACGTACTGTTACTATTTCCTGATGGTGACGATGATTGGAGGAGGAACTGTTTTATTTCCGTTGGGGAAGTGTGAAGTCAGGAGTTCTATTTTGGGTATTTAGAATTTGAGGTATCTAAGTGAATATGCCCAGTAGGCAACTGAATAATTGCCTCTGGAGGTGAGGGAGGGTGAAGGTACAGTCATTAGTGTACATTAAGGACGTTTAAAATCATGAACCTTGTTGAGGATCATTAGGTTGAAGGTAGAGTGGAAAAGAGCATTCATAATTAGTTCTGTGGCTTCCAGCAATCAGGGTTGGTGTGGAGGAGAAGTCTGAGGAGCAGAGTCCAGTGTGGCAGTTGTATACAATACATAGACATTGTTTTCATAGAAGTTGTATATGCTTAAGGTATATTGCTCTTTGTGGGTTGTTTTTAAAATTAAATATTTGGTGTATCCTTTGTAAGATTCTAAACCCCCTTCTGAATGTCATTGAGTAAGACAATTCTATACAACGCCAGGATGTTTGCTGTAAAGAATGGCTTTACCATTGAACCATTAAGGTTGGGATATGGTGCCCATTTTAACCCTTCCCGCTCTGCCTCTTTACGACTTAGATTTTTAGATGTCACCTAAGTTTCTTGCTGGGGGAGAAGGACTTTGCCAGAAAATTAGCATTAACATGATGTCCTTTGACCCTCCTCACAATTTTTTGTCATTCTCTTGAAATAAGTTAGTTCATTATTAAAGAAGTCATTTTATTTTGTTTTTTATTTGAGTTGGAGTCTCACTGTGTTGCCCAGGCTGGAGTGCAGTGGTGCAATCTCAGCTCACTGCAACGTGTTTCTCCTAGGTTCAAGCTATGGTCCTGCCTCAGCCTCCTGAGTAGCTGGGACTACAGGTGCACACCACCATGGCTGGCAATTTTTTTTTTTTTTTTTTTTTTTTTTTTTTTTTTTAGTAGAGATGGGGAGGTGGGGTTTCACCACGTTTGCCAGACTGGTTTCAAATTCCTGGTCTCAAATGATCCACCCACCTCAGCCTCCCAAAGTTCTGGGATTACAGGGGTGAGCCACTGTGCCCGACCTAAAGTAATTTTATTTTAAAAGCTGTCATCAACATGAAAAATTTGGGATTCATGAGGAGTGTTTTTGAGTGTCGGATGTCACTGATATCAGTGACAATATGGGGCAGCAGATAAAAGCCTGGTTTATAAATTCTGCAAGGACGGAACTCTTTAAGACAATGAAATGGGGACTGGCTTAGACATAGCTGCATGCCTCTACTCCCTTAGAGACAAGCACAAGAGTCCTGCCATACCACATATTTTTTGACATGACTACTTTTTGTTTTTCTTCAAAATCTAAACTACGATAAAATGAAAGACAACAGTTATTAGGTGCCTTTATCTTATGCAGAGTGCTAAGTACTGTACATTGTGGTCCCCTTGTGACCCGACATGAATTCTGAGAGGGAAACAAATATATTGAACCTACTTTGTAGAGGTCATGAAATTGAAGCTATGATTATTGGTATTTTAGAGAGAAAAAAATAAGAAAAGATAATCAAAAAATATATACAAACTACGATTTCAAATTCAGGTTTTTTTGGAGATTAAAATTTCTCTAGGAGTGCTTGAAAGGTGATGGACATGAAGTCATGTTTTGGAGACATCATGCTGTGTTTTTAACGGTCCATTTAAAAATGTATTTTATCTCTAAGCGTTAAGTGTTCCCATGTTGTACTGATAATAATCTTAATTTTTCCCTTCTCTCTTTTGGTTTCAGAGGAAGAACTTGTCGCTTTTCCTCAGCATTAGTTTGTTAATTTTCTGGGGTTCCTCCCTTTTGGGTGCCCGGTTATACTGGATGGGAAACAAACCACCAAGCTTTTCCAACTCGGACAACCCCGCTGCTGATTCGGACAGCCTCCTCACCCGCACGCTCACCTTCTTCTACTTGCCAACCAAGAACCTCTGGCTGTTGCTATGTCCAGATACCCTCAGTTTTGATTGGTCAATGGATGCTGTGCCTCTGCTCAAAACAGTTTGTGACTGGAGAAACCTACACACTGTGGCCTTCTATACTGGACTCCTTCTCCTTGCCTACTATGGTTTGAAGAGCCCGAGCGTAGACAGAGAATGCAATGGGAAAACTGTCACAAATGGCAAGCAGAATGCAAATGGACATAGCTGCCTTTCAGATGTGGAGTACCAGAACTCAGAGACTAAGTCCAGCTTTGCATCCAAAGTAGAAAATGGCATTAAAAACGATGTATCACAGAGAACCCAGCTTCCTTCTACGGAGAACATTGTTGTTCTGTCTTTATCTTTGTTAATCATACCCTTTGTTCCTGCCACGAACCTGTTTTTCTATGTCGGCTTTGTAATTGCAGAGCGAGTATTATATATTCCTAGTATGGGCTTCTGCCTACTGATTACAGTGGGTGCTAGAGCCCTTTATGTCAAAGTCCAAAAGCGGTTCCTCAAGAGCTTCATTTTTTATGCTACAGCTACACTAATTGTTTTTTATGGACTCAAGACTGCGATCAGGAATGGAGACTGGCAGAATGAGGAAATGCTGTATAGATCAGGGATAAAAGTAAACCCAGCTAAAGGTAATCTTTTATTTTATGCTTTTGTCTGGATAGTTTACACTTTCAGCCTCTTTATATCTTTGCTTCTTGTTTTAAAACACAGTATTAAGGAGGAAGAGGTCCTTTTATGCAGTACCTGTATCTTTCATTCTTTTTATTTTTTTAAAGAGATATGCCATATAACCAATTTAGAGACATATCCAATATTCCTTACTTGGAATAAGAAAATATTTTTCTGTGTTTCTGACTATGTTTGTCCAGAAGAATTAGAGCTCCTGTTGTGTAAACAATATTGACTATTCCAAGAATTTAGAAAAGAGCTTGGTTTTCACATTTTAAAATACTGATAGGGACACTCTTTTATCATATAATAAAAGTTAGGCTATCCCACTGAAGTATACTTCAGCTCTTCTATTTTCCAAGCATCGCCTGAGGAAATACAAGGCTTTCACTGAAACCTTTAAAAGATTTGGAGATTTCACTGCCTCTGAATCCTGAAAGTATGTCTCTAGATGTCAGTGTGTACACATTCAGGTATGAGTCACCTTTGGCTGTGCAGAGGCTGAATTATCTGAGTGTTGCCAAGCAGTTAGCAAGTTTTTACTTGAGTTCTTAAGTCACTTAGAAAAACACACTTCTCACTACATAATGAGAGTTTTGATTATACCATTCATGATTGCTTTTGATTTAGAAAATTACTTGAGCAGATCTCAGAATCGATAGAGTAGAAAGTAGTTTCCTTTAAAATAAAAAAGTCAAAAGCTATGACAATGGATGACCCTAGTTTAGGCAATTAAATGTATTGGAAGCTAGAGGACAATTACATAAAAATAGATGTAAGTTTTTAGTGCAGAAATATATCATAGTAAATAGTACTAAAGAGTCTTGTTCTTCATAAGCCATTTTTATTCTTTTTTGAGACCGGGTCTTGCTCTGTCGCCCAGGCTGGAGTGCAATGGCATGGTCTCGACTTACTGCAACCTCCACCTCCTGGGTTCAAGCGATTCTCCTGCTCCAGACTCCAGAGGCACTGAGATTACAGGTGCCCACCACCACACCTGGCTAATTTTTGTATTTTTAGTAGAGATGGGGTTTCACCATGTTAGCCAGGCCGGTCTCCTGACCTTAGGTGATCTGCCTGCCTCCGCCTCCTAAAGTGCTAGGATTACAGGTGTGAGCCACCACACCTGGCCTATTTTTATTCTCTAAATTATGTTTGCTGATATAGCATTTGAACTGGCATTTTTTCTACTCTTTCCAACACAATTCTATATCAGGATTAAAAGAAGGTGTAAAACTGTTCCAGAATATGAAAATGGCCTGCTAATAGGTGTATATATATATAAAGACCTAGATACTCCAAAAGCTACTTTGGCATGCTTGTCTGATGAGCACAAATTAAGTCAAGAATTCAGTGAGCAACTACACATTTCTTTAAGGAACTAATTGCTGGTACTTAACACTGTTTAATAAATTGCAGGGATTTTAATGGGAAGTTGAAGCATTAAAGTTGAGCTACTGCATAGCATGTAACTTCTCAATTCTCTGTGAAAAATCATTAATTACTATGTGACTTTTCCTAGGTGGCGAGTACTTCACAGTTTATTGAATGCCTGGACCCAAATCTTGCAAAAATTGTTACAATTAGTTTTTGCAGAATACTTATCAGCTAGTTTTTCTGCACTGGTAGATGTAAGGATATGGAATAAGGCTATGTTGCCAATTTATTTTCCTGCTGTTTAAAACATATAGGGAATTGAAAAAAATTCTTGGCATATTATTTGCATCACAGTGTTGTTCTGAGGGTTTATTAAATTTATTAAGTTTCAGGCTAAGCTGCTGTTACAAAAAGCCAAGACAAAAGTGGCTTAAGTAAGATAGAAGCTTTATTCTTTCATGTAACAATCTAAGTATGTGCAAACACAGAGCTGATAAGATGGCGCCATGGGTTTTCAGAATCCAAGCTCTTTCTCTTTTATTCCCTTGCCATCTCAGTGGTGTCACCCTGTCCTTATGGTCCAAGATGGCTCATTATCACATCAGCACTTCAGCTGACAGGAAGAGAGGGAGAAAGGGCAAATGGTGGGTGTACCCAATCTTAGAGCATATTGCAGAAATTGCACACACCATGCTTGTTCACAGACCACTGGGCACACCTACCTAGAAGGAAGGCTGTGAAATGTTATCTTTATTCTGGGAAGCCAAGTACCCAGCCAAATTTTATTACACTGCAAAAAGGAGAGGGCAAATACTCAGATGCTAGGGTATAAGTAGCAGTCAGTCAGAATAAGTGAAAACGATTTGTAACGCTTAGGTATTTTCCAGCATTAGCTGGTATTTTTGCTGACAGTTATGATTCTAAATAAGATATTTTGATACATAGTTAGAATGTTTGATCATTTCTTTATTTTTCCATTCACTAAGTAAAACAATTATTAAACATTTCCTTGGTTTCCAACATTTTCAGGTGTCCATCCTAATACTTAGGAAGTGCTGCAGAATTTAGGCACTCCAAAATATTATTAGCTAAATAAATGTACAGCTGACCACTACCATGACAAGTTCTTTCAGACATCAAACACTGAATTCCTGAAACACCCCACCCCACTCATGGCCCAGTCAACTGCTTTACTTGCAGGCTTTACCATCTCAGTTGATGGAATCTCCATTTCCCCAGCAGCTCTGGCCGAGAATTCTGAAGTCATCCCTGCCTCCTCTTTTCCCTTCACAGCTGACCTCCTCTTTTCCCTTCATAGCTGACATCCATTCCATCAGCAGATCCTCTCTGCTCTGTTTGTAAAAATACATCCAGAGCTTGGCCACTTTTTATCACCATCACTGTTGGCATCATGGCCTGGGTGACCACCATCTTTTATCTGGAATATATATATAGGAATATATATATATCTGGAATTACAGGCCTCATCTGTAATATTAGTAAAAGACTCTCGCCTCACCTCCCAGCTTGTATTTCTTGCCTTTTAGCATGTCTTGTACTTTTTTCTTTCGACTCAGACATGATGTATTGGGTAATAAGAAATGAGGTGAACAGGCTTTATTGTGAGATTTTATGTAAATCTGGTTAGGAGTTGGACTGTATTTTGCTATAGCCATGGGTGCCAGAGATGTCACATTCCTCTGGTGGCCTTGTTTTTGGTCTTCCCAGTTGTCTGTGGACTTTCCCGCAGACTCAGTTTGCTTTGCATCTATTTCAGCTGTAATCAACTATTATTATACTGCAGCTCTGTTGGTATGGGGGAGGAAAAATGTTGTATTATTTTATGACTAAATGTTCGCCTCTCTGGGCTACTACCTTTGCCAAGTGTTTCTTCTCTTTCCTTATGTCCCACTCCAGTTAAGACAGGAAGGCTAGAGGGGGCTGAGTTGAGAGGAATGGTTTTCCCCCACAGCTCTGGGACAAGGCTGAGATCTTTCCCTTATGGAGTTAGTGGTCTTTTGTCATGACAGATGCTCTGGGTATATTTCATAAGGTTTATTCCTCTCCTACTGCCAGAGCCAGGAGAACATCTTTCTTGGCTTTTCCAGATGACACTCTGTTGGGGTCCCGGGAGGGAAAACCCCCAAAAGTTTGGGAGTCCCCTAAGACTGCCACCCTCAGGAGTTTCTGATTCTAAAACTAGTTTATGCTTAGCCTCCAGCAACTTGTCAAAATGAGTAGTCAATTGTTTCTAACAGTTTCTGTGTCCAGCAGCTTCTGCTCCAGGTAAGCTCTCCTGTGCTGTGTCTCTGGATTTGTCTTTCTCTAGATTTCAGGGTGGTGGTTGGCCCTGCGACCCCAGTTCACTGATGGTTCCAAGACAAGTTATTGATTTTCAGTCTGTTTAGCTTTTTCTTTTTGTAATGATGTGAGTGACAACTTCACATTCTTTAATGTCTCAGCTGAACTCCTGCTTCTATTCACCTTCAAAGTCTACACTTAACCAGCAGCCCTGGTGACCTTTTGGAAACACAAGTCAGGGCATGGTGTTCCACTGTCCCCAGTTATTCTCTGGCTGCCAGTTTCTCTCTAATTGAAGGCACATAACAGTGGCGGGGAAGGAGGGAGGGAGTCAAGGGTTCAAAAACTATTCATTGAGTACTATGCTCGCTTCCTGGGTGATAGGTTCAGTTGTGCTCCAGGACTCAGCCTCATGTAATATGCCTTTGTAACAAACCTGCACATATAGCCTTGGAATCTAAAATAAAAGCTGAAAAAATAAAAATAAATAAAATTAGAACAGTCTGTACTTTAAAAACTCTAGCTAGATAGATAGATTATAGATATGATAGATATAGATGCACACAGTCTCAGGACCCTGTGTATACTCACCAGCCTTTCCTTCCCTTCCTCCACACCAGCCCTGCTGGCCTCTTTGATGTGCCTTTTATATGCCAGGTAAGCTCCTGCGGCAGAGCTTTTACCTTTGTCATTGCTTCTTCCTGCAATGTGTTCTCCTGGTTATTCTCACTGGGGTCTCCCTTACCTCCTTTAAGTCTCTGACCAATTGTTGCATTATCAGTAAGGTGCTTTATGTAAAATTGACTGCACTGCCATAAATTACAGCCACCCCTCCACCTCTGTCTTATTGAGCATTCCCTATCCTCTTTCCATGCTTCATTTTTATCTTAGCACTTATCACTATTTGACATACTATATTTTCTCTAATTATGTGTTCATTGTATGAACGTGTTGTCAGCATACACTAGAATGTACAACACAAGAAGGTAGAGTTTTTTTTTTTTTTTGAGACAGAGTCTCGCTCGGTCGCCCAGGCTGGAGTGCAGTGGCGCGATCTCGCCTCACTGCAAGCGCCACCTCCCAGGTTCACACCATTCTCCTGCCTCAGCCTCCTGAGTAGCTGGGACTACAGGCGCCCGCCACCATGCCCGGCTAATTTTTTGTATTTTTAGTAGAGATGGGGTTTCACCGTGTTGGACAGGATGGTCTCGATCTGCTGACCTCGTGATTCACCCTCCTCAGCCTCCCAAAGTGCCAGGATTACAGACGTGAGCCACCGCGCCCCGCCGAGATTTTTACATTTTAAAAAATGCCATAGATCCTGCAACGAGGACTGTGCCTGGTAAAGCAAAGGCATTCAGTAATGGATATGTTCAGTATTATTACAGTCATAGTCCTTCTCTTTAAGGAGTTCATGATCTGTTTACAGATAGAATGTACATGCATGAAATAAGGCTAAAGTGTGAAATATTATGCCTTTGATATGCCAGGTAGTGAGGGATGCTTTATCATGAGAGGGTTAGAATTGGGAGTAGAGTTAGTTTCGGATTGTGTGACTGCATCTGTGTGTGACATATGCTTCCATTTTGATACAAGGCAAAACTCTTCCAATCCAGGTTTCTTATATTTTTTTCTGTTTAAAGATGTTAATAATAATTGTGGCTACAGTTACTTCCTTAGGAATTATGAGACTGTCAGTAATCTTCCTTAAGGCAGATTTTCTTAGTCTAATACATTATTTGAACCGAAGTAAAAGATTAGAAACCCTATAAAGCCAGTCTTGTGTATGTATGGTTTTCTGAGATTACAGATGAAGTTAGGATTTTTTTTCTTCCTTTGAAAGCCTTTGCAAATTCTGGAATACTTCAGTCTACCATGTGCTTTAATGGAATATGATTTTAAGCCTCATGAAACAGTATGCATTAAAACTGCTGCCTTCAGTAATGGGTCCTGTAGACAGCTGCCAGTCATTAACTGATCGGATGCAAATGACGATGAGTAAACCCTGTCATAGTGACTGTGCTGCTAATTTATGGTTTAAATCTGGATAGTGGAGAAATGATAGCTGATTTGGACTATGTAAACCACAAGTCCTGTCTCATTATGTGGTTGATAATATCAGGAAAATACTAGACATAGTTGATTACTGTAGTTTGCTGATTTCACAATGACTCTTTGCATTTCTGTGCTTAGGAAAAAGCAAACTTTCTCTGATGACGCCTTAATGAGCAAGCCACATTATATCTGAAAGTGTTTCCCCCGTTCGCCTTTAAAGTAACTCATTTTTAAAGCCATATTGATTAGTATTTGCTTAAAGAAAGAATTTCTTGATTCATTACAAAACAGTTAAATGTGTGATCACCTTTTTTGCTGTGGCCTCCTCTAAATCCCCATGTGGCTCTAGTCTCTGTAGAATTTGGCACCATTGATCCCTGTTACCATAGCTTTTAAGCCACTGCTTGGTTTTGACTATCTTTCTCCAATTTCCGACAGCTTTCTCTCTTCTATGATTTTTGCTTCCTCCCTAAACTAATCCATTCTTCAAGTTTTTTGTTTCTTCTTCTTTTTTTTTTCCTAAAACCTGCCTTTATTTTCCCTTCCCTACAGTATCTAGAACATTTCTTGGTATATAGTAGGGGTCAATAAATATACAACTGAATTTCTAAGTTATGTTCTTTGTGACCGCCTATCTATGAGGAACTTTTCCACCTGGGTGATCTGCCGGGAGCTCAAACTGGTCACCTCTCTTCCCTGAAATCAACTTCTTGCAAACTTCCTTATTAATTAACATCATAATCCCAGGCCAACAAAGTTATAGATAAGCAGATCAGTGAGCACATAAACATAAAATAATTGTAGTATATATGGCAGCACATCTGGCTTGCTAAAGGCATTTTAAAATTAGGTTATAGATTCAAAATCAAATAGGTTCTGAGAATGGTTTGTTAACTCTATGTCAATTTGATTTAAAAAAATATGACTATGGTGGTTAATTGTTTGAAAGCAATTTCTTAAATAGTTAAGAACAATTAAGAGTGAATCTGAGGAGAACTTAAGTGCTAAAGGTTGTTTTTAATGCCCATTTTTAATGTAAATATGTGAAATGATAAATACAAAAGATATATGTAAAATGTCATACATATTTGGAATTTTCAAGGTGATTATCCTAGCAGTCTGCATTCACTCCCCCAGTGCAAATGACAAACATTACCTTTTTAGATATAGAAAAACACAGCTGGCCGGGCGCCATGGCTCACGCCTGTAATCCCAGCACTTTGGGAGGCCGAGGCGGGCGGATCACCTGAGGTCAGGAGTTCGAGACCATTCTGGTCAACATGGTGAAAGCCTGTCTCTACTAAAAATACAAAAATTAGCCGGGCATGGTGGCAGGCGCCTGTATTCCCAGCTACTAGGGAGGCTGAGGCAGGAGAATCGCTTGAACCCAGGAGGCAGAGGTTGCAGTGAGCCGAGATCGCGTCATTGCACCCCAGCCTGGGCAACAAGAGCGAAACTCTGTCTCAAAAAAAAAAAAAAAGAAAAAGGAAAAAGAGAGAGTCAAAATTGTTTCAATTTTGCAGCGTTTGACAATTTTTTTCCTTCATAGATTCCTGCAAAATTGGTGGTTCTATTTCAATTTAACATGGCATCAAATTTTAAGAAACAAGTATGTTGTAGGAATATCATTTAGGAAATAACTCACAATTTAAGTGAAACTCAAACCTCTAAGCCATGTAAAAATTGACTATTTCCTTGTGGATTATATAGTCTAAGCTTTTGTTTACCTCGAATTGAGTGTCTTTAACTATGATGGGTTGTAATTAACCAGCTAGCTTTGAAATGGTGTAACAAATTCTATTATTATATTTCACCAATAATTTGTCATGATATGTCCAAGGGAAGATAAAAATTTTTCAACAGAAGTTCAGATTTTTATAAAACATGAAATTTACCAGTTAAGGCCAGACACGGTGGCTCAAGTCTGTAATCCCAGCACTTTGGGAGGCCAAGGCAGGCAGATCACATGAGGTCAGGAGTTTGAGACCAGCCTAGCCCACATGGTGAAACCCCATCTCTTCTAAAAATACAAAAATTAGCCGGGTTTGGTGGCGGGCGCCTGTAATCCCAGCTACTCGGGAGGCTGAGGCAGGAGAATTGCTTGAACCCAGGAGGCGGAGGTTGCAGTGAGCCGAGATCGTGCCATTGCACTCCAGCCTGGGGGACAAGAGCAAGACTTTGTCTCAAAAAACAAACAAACAAACAAAACAAGAAAAAAGAAATTTACTAGTTAAATCAAGGAGGAAAACCACTATAGTATTTTGTTGAAACTGACTGGCCTGAGTTGTGCTGTAAAACACAGCTTTTCATTTTTACCAGAGAGCCTTGGTAAGAGAAACTAGCTAAAAGCATCCCACCAATAAAGGCTGATTGAGAGATAAATAGCAGGAAGTTAAATCTGGTTTCCATAAGGAAATTATGTGTTTTGTCTTCTCAGTCCATCTCTTCTCTATTGAGTAGAAAAAAATAGATAAACAACAGGGCTGGCAAGAATAAAAGGAAGGTATCTCATTGGCTGAACTAGACTGAAATATTTTTTAAAAGCAGATTTACATTTACTAAATTGTTAAATTAAGGCCCATTTTAAATATTTGATTCTTGAAGAAATCAAGTATGGTTGTTTTCCATTTGGGATGGGGGAGTTGCAGAAGTTCAGACGCCTTTAAGCATGAATTGGGGCCGGGCGTGGTGGCTCATGCCTATAATCCCAGCACTTTGGGAGGCCAAGTCGAGTGAATCATGAGGTCAGGAGTTCGAGACCAACCTGGCTAGCATGGTGAAACCCTGTATCTACTAAAAATACAAAAAATTAGCTGGGCATGGTGGTGCGCGCCTATAGTCCCAGCTACTCGGGAGGCTCAGGCAGGATAATTGCCTGAACCAGGCAGGTGGAGGTTGCAGTTAGTTGAGATTGTGCCACTGCACTCCAGCCTGGGTGACAGAGTGAGACTCCTTCTCAACTCCATCTCAAAAAAAAAAAAAAAAAAAGAATGAATTGGCACAGAAATGTTTTCCTGTTGTCTGACTCTAATGATTTCAAGTACAGTTTTGTGGGGCAGGAAAAAAAATCGAGACCACAACAGACTCAGTGCAAGTGGTCCTGTGATGTATTATAGATGAAGTGGGTGCCATATTGCTGACTCTTAAGATTTTGAAATTACCCACAACAAAACTTTTAGAATCTTTATGGGCTTTTGAAACCTTCAAACCTTAAAATTAGAGTTACTTTAGATTATATTTATCACGGTTTATATGCTAAAATACTTGAGACTAGCATATGATTAAGCATGAAGGTAAATTTTTCTGATTTCCATATTTTTGTGTTTCTTAAAAATGTCGTAGGCCGGGTGCGGTGGCTCATGCCTGTAATCCCAGCACTCTGGAAGGCCAAGGTGGGCAGATCATGAGGTCAGGAGTTTGAGACCAGCCTGGCCAATATGGTGAAATCCCGTCTGTACTAAAAATACAAAAATTAGCCGGGCATGGTGGCAGTCACCTGTAGTCCCAGCTACTCAGGAGCCTGAGGCAGAAGAATTGCTTGAACCCAGGAGGCGGAGGTTGCAGTGAGCCGAGACTGTACCGAGGGCAACAGAGCGAGATTCCCTCTCAAAACAAAACAAAACAAAAACAAAAGCCCTAACATTTCTTTACTTTTAATAAATATATATGAAATATATCATTCATAGTCATATAAGTATGCATATACATCATATTTGTATAGTTTAAGGAATACTACTGAAATATCTATTCTGTAGCTTATTAAAGGAATATTACCAGTGTCTTTGAGGACCTTTCCCTATACTTCTCCTTATTTCTTGTTTAAAAAATGGTTTGTGATTTTTTCACCATTGATTTTATGTACTTACAGTTTTTTCTGTAGGTAACTTTTATCAGCAGAGTTTTCCTCATTTCTAGTTTAAGAACTGTTTTATGAATTAATATTGATGATGATAGGTTTTCCTCACTTAGTCTCTTTGATGAATTATATTAATAGATTTTCTAATGTTGAACCTGTTTTGCATTCCTAGATTAAGCCCAGGAATTGATTATAATGTATTATCATTCCCATTTTCTTCTACATTTGTTTTTCATCTGTATTTCTGAGTGATTGTCAGTTTCTCTCTTGTGGTGTCATATTCTGGTTTTAAAATCAATGATCTTAACCTTATAGAATCAGGTTAGGAGCATTACTTCTTTTTCATTCCCTCAAAGATTTTATGTAAAATTAGAATTATTTTTTTCTTCTATATTAGGTAGAATTTACCTGCAAAACTAGCTAGGCATAATGTTTTGGTTATAGATGACTTTTTTTTTTCCCTGTTGATTTAATTTCTTTCATAGTTTTGGAAAGAGCCAAATTTGCTTTTGGGTCAGTTTTAGTAACTTTTTTCTCTGTGTTTTGTTTAATTGGTACAATGTTACACATAATATTCTTGTAATATCTTTCTAAAAATCTCTGCTACAATTGTAGTTTTAAAAGTGTTTTTGCTTGGATACTCTTCAGGCAACAGATGTAGTATGGCCCCAAACTTTGTGAAGGTGGACCTTCCCATAAGAATTCCCAAGGAATATTTTTTCCTATTTTCTGTTTGTCCAAATAGGCCAAACAGTCACCCATCTTTTCATTCTCTAAGCTTTTTAAATTTTTTTGTTGATAGTTAAGTGATGAAGGCGGTTTCCTTTCAGGCAGATCACAGTTTATGTGGCTTCTGCAGTGTGACCTCCTGCTTGAAGTTCATTAAAGCCTAAACCTAGGTTTATCTGTTTGACAGATCTAGTGTATGCAAGGTGAATACCATCTTCACAGCTAGTTTACTTTTCTGGAGTCCTGCATTCATGAAGGTTTTTGTTTGTTTGTTTGTTTTTGAGATGGAGTCTCACTCTGTCGCCCAGGCTGGGGTACAGTGGTGCGATCTGAGATCACTGCAACCTCCGCCTCCCAGGTTCAAGTGATTCTCCTCCTTCAGCCTCCCAAGTAGCTGGGATTACAGGCACGTGCCACCACACCCTGCCAATTTTTTTGTATTTTTAGTAGAGATGGGGTTTCACCGTGTTAGCCAGGACAGTCTCATTCTCCTGACCTTGTGATCCACCCGCCTCAGCCTCCCAAAGTGCTGGGATTACAGGCATGAGCCACCATGCCTGGCCTCGTGAAGTTTTTAGACTTCAGGTTTGCCCTTACTTTCCAACCAATTAATACATTCATTTGCAAATATTTTTATTTTTAATGTAGCATTTTTATTGGTTCTGTACAAGGTGTGATTCTCTGAACATGGAGTTTCACTATACTGTCAGAAAATGAGACCTACGAAATATCTTCAAATCTGCCACCTATTAAGGAATGATTAGCTATGTTAGAAGTTCTATTTGAGAGTAGAGTTGTTTAAGATCAGAACTACTATTTTTGAAATGTTTAATTCTCTTTCAGCAAAAGAAAACTTAAAGGAAGCTAAAAATATGTGTAAAAACACTATCAAATTACAGGTATTTGAACCCTCTAAAGCAGGGTAAAATATGTTCCTTCCTTTCTGTAATATAAATACAATTGCTGATACTGTTAAAGAGCAGATTTTCGAGAGGACAAACACCTGTCTTAGTTTTAGCCTTATCACGCACTCGTGCCTATTTCTGGTGATCATGGATTTTAAAGAGAATTCCAGATAAGTCTCAAGGAGTTATGGAAAAAATTGAGACGTTCAAGTCATATAATTATTGTAAAAGGGTTTGATGTAGAGGAAGTGTGAGCCTTATTTTAATTTTTATGCATGTGGGCATTAAATTAGAAGTCTTACTGAAATGGGAAAATTTCCCCTGTCCCCCTCACAGGGCGTGCGAAGCGGGTGTGGCTCACTTCTTCTGATCAAACCTCTAGGGGAACATCCAGACAGGCAGGCTCCAACCCCAGGCTCCAACCCCACGGCAGTGCCTAGGGGGTGAATGTTTACAGCTACTGAAGCCCCAGTGGGCATGTTACAGTATGCTCCTTTAGTTTAGCCCTCTATAGGCAGCTTGTGTTAGCTCAATTAGACCCCCTTCCTTATCACAAGGACAGAGGGATTTCTGTATCCCAGGGTTTCTTACCTTGGTGTATCAGAAGAATCGGATTACATGGGGGCTTGGAGAATGAGTGGAAGGTTTGATTAAGAAGTAGCTCTTAGCAGACGGGGGGCCAGAAGGGAGATGGATTTCCCATGGAGTCAGGCTGATCCCCAGCCTGGGCTCTCCTCTGATTGCTCCGGCCAAACTCTGCCTCATTCGGCTGGTGGATGTCCTTCCGGTATGCCCCTGTCTGTATTCTTATGCAGGCATGTTCCCCTAGACATCCACTCGATGTCCAGCCTCTTGTCATTTTCTGCAGATGTGTTCCTTTTGCCATCCAGCAGCAGCTTCTGTGTGTCTGCCTGCTAAGGTCTCTGGGTTGGTGGTGGTTGTTGTTGTTGTTGTTGTTGTTGTTGTTTTTGAGACAGAGGCAGAGTCTCGCTCTGTCGCCCAGGCTGGAGTGCAGTGGCGCGATCTTGGCTCACTGCAACCTCCACCACCCGGTTTCACGCCATTCTCCTGCCTCAGCCTCCCGAGTTGCTGGGACTACAGGCGTCCGCCACCACGCCCGGCTAATTTTTTGTATTTTTAGTAGAGACGGAGTTTCACCGTGTTAGCCAGGATGGTCTCTATCTCCTGACCTTGTGAGCCACCCACCTCAGCCTCCCAAAGTGTTGGGATTACAGATGTGAGCCACTGCGCCCGGCGGGTCTCAGGTTTTTACAGCCCCAGGGTTTGGGTGTGGGGGGCCAGGGTGGTCTTGGAAAATGCAACATTTGGGCAGGAAGGCAGGAGTGCCTGTCCTCCCCTAGGTCTGTTGGGTGGAGCCCTAGCAAGGAACCATGCCCTCCTCTACCCAGCCCTTCCCCCACCCCCGCCCGCCTGCAGCCTCTGTGTCATTTAAAGGGACCACTCTCTTCCCTTCCCAGCACTCTGTTATCATCATCACTTGACCATGGCTTCTCAGTGTAAATTTCTTTGCAGTTTTAACATTATCATCCAAGGGGATCTAGGAGGGACATAAATATCATGTGCTTACTCAAAATGAAATAATGATCAAACATATTAGACGTTCTTTTTTAGAGAATGATAATATTGTTTTCTAAGTATAAGCCGTATTCATATTTATTTTTTTCTTTTCTTTTTTTGAGATGGCGTCTTGCTCTGTTGCCCAGGCTGGAGTACAGTGGCACGATCTCGGCTCGCTGCAAACTCTGCCTCCCGGTGCAAGTGATTCGTGTGCCTCAGCCTCCCCAGTAGCTGGAATTACAGGTGTGCGCCTGTAATTAACCATGCCTGGCTAATTTTTGTATTTTCAGTAGAGATGGGATTTTGCCATGTTTGCTAGGCTGGTCTCAAACTCCTGTCCTCAAGTGATCTGACCGCATAGGCCTCCCAAAGTGCTGGGACTACAGGTGTGAACCACCTCGCCCAGCCCATACTCGGATTTGGTTAGACAGTACCTAGAAGGAAATTTAGAACAACAAAAACATCATCTTGAGAGCAGAACTGTATTGGAGGTTTTATTTTGTCTAGTATTTAAGGATTCTAATTCCCAATAATACCAGCTGCCTCTCAGCCCGTTCTTTCAGTGATCTTAAACAGCATAATTCAGTTCCTTTTTGCAAAACACCATAAGATATTAAAATATCAGCATTAATATCTTTTTTGGAAGCACTTTAAGCATATGTTTTAATTATGAAAAATTTCTCTGTAGACATTTTAAGTGTAGAAAGAAGGAACTGGGTTAGAAATGTAATATATCAGCTCAGAGTCAAGTTTTGACAAGAACAGATTACCCAAGTGTCAAAGCATGGCGTTTTCTTAAGATGCCTGGAATAGCAGAGGAAACTTACAGTCATTTAATGTTTGGGGCTCTGTGTAGGAACTTGGAAGTCATATCATAAAGAAATGTGGTAATTTTTTTTCTGCTCTTCTTACCTCTCCTTGCTTAGGATAAGAGAGTAAATATCTCAACTTGTATTTCATGAGACTACCAGCAAAGACCACAAGGTCTAAGATATTTTGAAATGTTTTCCTTTTTCACCAAGTCAGTTGACTTAATCTCTTTGAGATTTACAAACAAGTTTTGATGGTTTGCAGTACTGGTGTTGAATAATCTGAATATTTTCCAAAGATGATGGCATCATGTTACCTTCACAATTGTGGTTAAGAATGAATGGTGGTTGGGTGCAGTGGTTCTCGCCTATAATTCTAGCACTTTAGGAGGCAGAGATGGGTGGATCACTTGAGCCCAGGAGTTTGAGACCTGCCTGGGCAACATGGTGAAACCCTGTCTCCACAAAAAATTCAAAAAATAGCTGAGTGTGGTGGTGCATACCTGTAGTTGCAGCTACTTGGGTGGCTGAGGTGGGAGGATCACCTGATCCTGGGGAGGTCGAAGCTGCAGTACGCTATGGTCACGCCACTGCACTCCAGCCTGGGTGACAGAGTTGAGACCTTGTCTGAAAAAAAAAAAAAAGAATGAGTGGTAATATTCATATTCATGTAAATATTTACAATAATTTTAAGTTAGAAAGGAGTTTCTGTGCTTGTATAATGAAAACATTAGCATATTACGATTACTGTACAAACCCATGTATTCTGCATTTTTCTTATCTCTAATCACAGTGATAAATTTAAAATTACTTTTTGTTCTTGAAATGCTATTATTTGGAAGCAACAGTACAGAATTTTAAAATTTCTTTTGCCGTTACACTTTAGCACAATGATTTTGAGATAGTTTTTGAGGGCAGTTGATGAAGTCACTAAAATCCTAATGCCATGCTTCTGTTCTCTGTGGTACCATTCCAGAAGCAAGAGGCTGTGCACTGCTTTGGGCAGAGGACCATCATACTTTGGTTTTGGCTATTGCTGGTTCTCAGCTCATTCTCACATTGAGCCTGGAGCAGACATTTACTTTTGAGGTTTTAAGTTAAAAATTAGGGTTTAAAGAAGTATATCCTAAGACCCAGTTCTGATTATTTGAAAGGAAAATGTGGCTTCTCTATGAGTTTTAATCATCCTGACATGTCAGTAATCTGACAATATTATTTAAAACTCATGAATAGAATATATGGCTTTATATCTAAGACCACACATCTAGTCATATTCTTTAATTGGTAATATTCATTAATCACTGGTTTTGACATATTTCCTGATTTTTCCTCTATCTTACTTAACCCTCTGGGTACTAGCTTCTTTTTAATACATGGAAGTATAACTTTCTGAATTGTAGTTTCAAGACTTTTATATGTATAACAGCATTCTCTATTTCAATATCATGTTTTTCAGTTCATACAAAAATGGCTCATGCTCAAGTACCGTTGTCCCTTGATATATGTGGAGGATTGGTTCCAAGACCACACACTTAAAAACAAATCCCTGCATACTCAATTCCCACAGTTGGCCCTGCAGAACCCGAATATAGGAAAAGTCAGTACTCTTTATATGTGGGTTTCAAATCCCACAAATACTGTATTTTCAGTCTGTGTTTGGTTGAAAAAAAAAATCCACATATAAGTAGAACCAGGCAGTTCAAACCTATGTTGTTCAAGGGTGACATGTATTTGCACAGTCTTCAGAATTCTTGTCTGCTTGTCCTGTACCAGCAAAGAAGGCAAAGAAAATTAACTTCTCATTCTTTTTTGTTGTTAAATCAACTGAAAGTACAGAAGAAATGCTTTAAAATGATACGTGCCCAAGATTTTTGCATATAGCAAAGATAATTGATATTTTATTTTAGAGATCTCAGTTATTTACAAATAATTGTCCTCATTAGCACATGTAAATATTTTTCTACTCACATAAATATTTTATTTGCATTTTTTACTCATCATTTCTTTTTTTTAAAAAATTCTCTTTTCTCTAGTATTTACTTTTGCCCTGTTCAACACTAGCTACTGGATTGATCACAGTGAATGCCAAAAATTAACATATAGAAGTTAACACATGGAATATTCTCCCTGATGTACTATATTTGAGAGGTACTATATTTATAACTTAGAAGCAGATTTTTAAAATAAGATGCAATCTTTAGGATTTTCATTATTTTTTAAATCTTAAAATTGACCTTTAGAGTATTCAATATTGCTTTTAGTTGTGTTTTTGTTGCCCTGGATTTGGTTGGCAATGCAATTCTCAGTAGCATGAGCATAGATAATGAATAGGGCAGATTTACTATAAAAGTGTATATCGAATTGGTTATGCTTTTAGTATATACTAATCTATTAATGAAATATACCATCTCCATAATAATGTGCTTTCCAAGGAGTTACACATCTATGTTAATTTAATATGTGACTCAGAGTTTAATTTAGGCAAGCATCATTACAACTCACCTTTTTTTTTTTTTTTTTTTTTTTTTTTTTGAGACGGAGTTTCGCTCTTGTTGCCCAGGCTGGACTGCAATAGTGCGATCTTGGCTCACTGCAACCTCTGCCTCCCAGGTTCAAGTGATTCTCCTTCCTCAGCCTCCTGAGTAGGTGGGATTACAGGCATGCACCACCACGCCCGGCTGATTTTGTATTTTTAGTAGAGATGGTGTTTCTCCATGTTGGTCAGGCTGGTCTCGAACTCCCGACCTCAGGTGATCTGCCCACCTCAGCCTCCCAAAGTGCTGGGATTACAGGCATGAGCCACTGTGCTCGGCCTTACAATTCTTTTACAGATGAGAAACTAAGAGAGGCAGGATGCTTAAGGAGCATGGTTAAAGATTCCAAACTTTGCAGTAAGGTAGATGTGGATATTGATGATAACTCATTTATAGTGGTTATTGTTCTCCTTATTAGTGTTATCATCTATAGAGTGAGTATAGCAATACCATCTTGTGGGTATGCATAGCATACCTAGCCCAGGGTTTGTCCCACATTACATATTTACTAAATTATTGCTTTTACTATGAAATAGGAAGTAGAAGAGTTAAGTAATTTACTTGGGTGTACCCAAATCTAATTGGTAACAGGGCTAGTACTACCACATAGATTTTGGACATTTCGTTTTATGTTTCTGTATCAAAGTTCCTTTAGTGACTTATAGTAGGAAACTAACCTCGGGCCTCGGGCCATTAGGTGGCAGGAACATACCTGATGACTGGATCCACTGTGAGATAAAACAGATGTGGTTTGGGCGATAAAATTAAAAAGGGAATTTAAGGGAGAAAATGGATTCTTTCTGTTTCCCCTGAAGTTGTTTGGAAATCGTAATTCTGTACAAGTCGTCTAAGAACTCTTGGTCTTTCTAAGGGTTCTTCATCTTTTATACCTGAGCCAAACTCAAATGATCCCAATTGTGTTAGAAGCAAGCTGTAAGGGCTGCTTGGAGACAATTCTATTCCTGATACAAACTCAGAGGCACCTTGTACTCTTTAGGATTTACCATAAATCAAAAGGAACTGGTATTTTAATGGAAGACAAAATCTATCATTGTTAATAATCAAGACTGCGTACAGCAACTCAACATCTGTCATCCCAGCTCTTTGGGAGGCCAAGGCAGGAGGACTGTTTGAGGCCAGAAGTTCCAGACCAGCTTGGTCAACATAGAAAGACCCAGTATTTATGGAGAAAAAATTTAAAACAGAAAAATAATAATTAAAAAAGGTACTGGTTGGATGACTGCATGGGCTGTGCGATCAGCCATATATGAGGAATTTCTAAAAAGCCTTTACTGAATTGGTATAGTTGTTACATAAACAGGACCACTATTTATGACATTCTAGTGTATATATTCCCCAAGTGTTCCATTAACTACTTTTGACAGTGTGATAGGCAAAATAGGTTTGTTGCCTGTGATTTGAGGAGAGCCTCAAGGCTTGTTGCTCCCAAATTCTCTCCCTTTGGCCAGTCATTATATTTGAAAATGCAGTTATATTAATTGTCTTTACATATAATACCATGTGCTAGTTTCTCAGAAACTGTATAGAGCACATTGTTATTAGGGACATAGGGCAGTTAAGTTTTAATTGAGAAGCCATGGGAAAAATTTTGCATAGAGAGGAAATGGATGGAAGACAAGTGCATGCAAACCCCAAAATAAAAATCAAACACCATGAGTGGTACTGGCAGCAGACCTGAGCCATGGATGTGAGGATGGCTCATAGTCAAATTCAGGAATATGGTAGAGATTGCAGATGGTAAAATGCCAAGGAACAACCGTAGATACACTAAAACAAAACGAACATGGGTGCTGGATTATACATGTGGATATTACAGTATGCACATAGATGTTATAGTGACGAATAATGCTGTCTAGACTAACAGTGTTAATATATTATTGAAGTACTAAATTTTTATGTTTACATTAAAATTTTTTTCTTATTGGGAATACATTTAGTTTCAGATCTATCTGAAATAACTACAGATAGGGGAAAGAGAAATAATTGTATCTTGTAGAATTCCTGTAATTAGAATTACATGTAAGTATATAGGATATGTGTTGTGATAACATATGAATCATGATCTTTAAATCATAGCCACTTCTTCTACTTAATATTTTAACTATATCTGTTTTATTTACCTACTTACTATTATGTTCTTTTCTGTAATAATCCGAGGTATAATTTCTTCAGAAAAAATAAATTCCTGTAGGCTTACAAAGGCTCTTATTTCCCTGGAGTCACATGAAGTGACTATCATACAATTAGTAAAATGCTCAGTCTACAAATGTTGACCCCGCCCCATAGTCTTTGCTAATAGATGGAGTGGGAAGACAGTCTACTTTAAAAAACAGCAACAACACATTCATGCTCGTTTTCAGTTCCATGCAGTTAAATGGCTCTTTTTCCCCTCCCTTTGTTTTCTTTTTTCCTTTTTTTCTCTCTCCATTGACATTAGAAAGTTTAACATAATTAACATTTATATTTTAAAATAATATTTATTTAAATTGTAGCTGGTAAGACCATTCATGGGGCATATCCAAAGTCCAAGACTTCCATTATGGTTAAAGGCAAGGACGTTGGAACCACACAGACACATCTTTTTGTTCTCTTATCTTTTTGAGTGTCACTTCTGTGAGGCATGGTTTCTTCTTCTATTAATAGTACAAATTGGATGATAATGTAAGCTCATTTGTTATGAGGATTAGGAGAGATCACATATGCATACACAAGTCTAGCTTAAAATTGGCTTTTATTTTATTTATTTATTTATTTAGAGACAGAGTCTCACTCTGTCACCCAGGCTGGAGTGCAGTGGCACCATCTCAGCTCACTGCAAGCTCCGCCTCCAGGGTTCATGCCATTCTCCTGCCTCAGCCTCCCCAGTAGCTGGGACTACAGGCGCCTGCCACCACACCCGGCAAATTTTTTTGTATTTTTAGTAGAGACAGGGTTTCACCATGTTAGCCAGGATGGTCTTGATCTCCTGACCTCGTGATCTGCCCGCCTTGGCCTCCCAAAGTGCTGGGATTACAGGCGTGAGCCACTGCGCCCGGCCAGCTTTTATTTTTTTGAGACAGGGTCTCACTCTGTCACCCAGGCTAGAGTGCAGTGGTGCCATCACAAATCACTGTAGCCTTAACCTCCCAGGCTGAAGGCATTCTCCCACCTCAGCCTTGACCTCCTAGGCTCTAGCGATTCCCTCACCCCAGCCTACAGCATGCATCACCATGTCTGGCTAAGTTTTGTATTTATTGGGGTTTCACCCTGTTGCCCAGGCTGGTCTTGAACTCCTGGACTCAAGCAATCCGCCCAGCATGGCCTCCCAAAGTACTAGATTATAGGTATGAGCCACTGCACCTGGCCAAAATTGGCTTTTAATCTGAATAAAAACAATTCTTAGTAGATATATTAAGCACTACTATATTAAGTGCAAATAAGTTATTTTCTTTTGCAGACGGTTTGTGATAGATGACTGGCAAGATTGCAATTTTTACCTCCTCATGGAAGTAACACTTTGATTTCAAACAAGTAACTCAGCGTTGGTGGAAGCAAAATTTAGGATTTATCCCCTTTTTAATGCGGTTAAGTACTTCAATTTTGGCAGATCCTTACATAGAACTCAAGATTTTCATATAGGGACTGAAGACATATGTTAAATTTGTAAGGTTTAAAATGAATTATAGCTGAAGCACGAAACAAGAATGAGAGTCCTTACCACATTTAGTGACTGTGCAGTGTATTAGTAAAATGAAAATGCTGAGATGATAACCCAAAGAGGAGTGATTACTTATGCAGACCTGAATGTTAAATAGGTAAAAATTAAATATTAAGAAATTCATTTATCTTTTTATTTTATCCTTTTTCTTTTCTTCTCTCTCTCTCTCTCTCTTTCTCTCCCTCTCTCTCTCTCTCTCTCTCTTTGAGACAGAGTCTTGCTCTGTTGCTCAGGCTGGAGTGCAGTGGTGCAATCTCGGCTCACTGCAACCTCCACCTCCCAGGTTCAAGTGATTCTTCTGCCTCAGCCTCCTGAGTAGCTGGGACTACAGGTGCCTGCCACCACGCCCGGCTAATTTTTGTATTTTCAGTAGAGATGGGGTTTCACGATGTTGGCCAGGCTGGTCTTGAACTCCTGACCTTGTGATCTGACAGCCTTGGCTTCCCAGAGTGCTGGGATTGCAGGCGTAAGCCACCACACCCAGCCTCTTTTTTTAACAAAACAAAACAACCCAAAGACATGTATTTGGCTCACAGTTTTAGAGACTGGGAAGTCCAAGAGTATTGTGCTGGCATCTGGCAAGGGTTGAACTGTAACAGAAGACAAAAGAGAAAGAGAGCACATATGAGAGAAAAAGCATGAGGGGCTGGGCTTGCTTTTATAACAGTTCACTCTAGTGAAAACTGACCCACTCATGTATTAACATTAATGCATCCATGAGGGCTTCACCCTCATGACCCAGTCACTTCTTATTAGGACCTACCTCCCAATGCAGTTACATTGGGAATTAAGTTTACAGCATGCTGAGTTTTCAGGGCACATGCAAACCATACATTTTGTACCAGGCACCCAAAATTTATGTCCTTCTTATAATGCAAAAATACATTCAGTTCATCCCCAAAGTCCCAAAAGCCTTAACTTGTTTCCATCAACTCAAAAATCCAAAGTCCAGAGTCTCATCTAAATGAGATATGGGTGATGCTCAAGGCATGATCTGTATAGAGGCAAATTCCTTCCAGATGTGAGCCTGTAACATCGAAGCAAGTTATCTACTTCAAAAATACAACAGTGAAACAGGCATAGGGTAGGCATTCTCGTTCTAAAAGGGAGAAAGAGGAAAGAAGAAAAGAGTAACTGGTCCCTACTAAATCCATAACCCAGTAGGGAAAACAATATGAAGTCTTAAAACTGGAGAATAATCTCCTTTGATTCCATGTCCCATATCCTGAGCACACTGATATAGGGGTTGGGCTGTCAAGACACTGAGAACTGCCACGCCCATGGCTTTGCTGGGCTCAGCCCACATTTCCGCTCTCTCAGACTGGCATCGTACACTGGTAGCTCTACAGTTCTGTGGTCTTCTGAGCCCTCCCATGGCAATATAGGCTTTTTCTAGCCTGATTCTCCAAATTTCCAACCTCCACCCGTTATGCAGTTCCAAAGCTGCTTCCATATTTTCAGGTGTTGTTATAGCAACAACCCTGCTCTAAGTATCAATTTTCTATCTTAGTCTGTTTTCTGCTCTTCTAGCTATTTTTTCAAAGAGCAGTGTATGCCAAATTATGAAAAACTCATTATAACTTCTTTTATAATTAATGAATATATATAATTTCTTCAAATTACTAACATAAGAAAAAATCTTAAAAAACTTTCTCAAATCTCCCTGTATTGATTTTGTGAAGTATATCAGAGATATGAAATTGCAATAGTTACTTCAGAGTAAGTTTGAATTTACTCTATAAACTTAAAACTACCATGTATTTGAAATTGGAACTTTGAAAAAAATTTAGAGTTATTTATTGTAGCAGATCACAGCATTTCTAGAGGGACCTCACATTTGATTTTCTCTTTAGAAGAACTTCAGCAAGACGGGAATATTTAATTGTTCTTCTGCCTTTCAAAGAACATCAAACCATGGCAGACTGTGGACTAAGTACAAGAGAAGCTTTCATTGTGAATTAACATCAAGTTTCTTAGTAAATGGATACCTTTTAGAGGTAGTTTAATATCAATGTGAAGGGCCCTTGAGGTATAAGAGTTATTCCTACTTCTTCACTTCTTGATTTTTTTAGCAGAAGAATTTCTTTTTGTTTTTGAATATAAAATAACTCTACAGATCATATTTTCTAGAGCTTATCCAGTGATATTTAGAAGTGTCTGTTTGCCTTCCCTTAATATACTAATTATATATGCTTAGTCTTAGGATTGAAGTTGCTTACTTATTAAACAATGCTTATTAAATCTCTGTCACATGTAAAGTATCTTCAAGGCACTAAGAAGAATTGATAAATATACCAAAGTTCCCAGCCGGCATCTTTGAGCAACAACCATTCATTTACGTAGGCAGGATATGTTCAGTTCCAATATGTTAACAGGAAAATATGACATATAAAATTATATTCCCAAAGAAATGTAAAACATTTGATATACTACTTGGCATTAATTTTTCTCTGGTCTGAAAAATATATTATGAAATATGGATACCAGATAGTTTTATTTTGTTACTACTGAGGGTTTTTTTTTCCCCCCTAGCAGTTCTGAGAGGATAACTCATTTGGATAATTTTGTTTTCATATTTATGCTATAGTTCCTAAATTAACATTATTAAAACATATTAAGTACCATCTTATGATATTCTACCTTCTATTCAAACTCAATATTGAGAGGGTGAAATAGCCTTGCCTCTGACCACATTTGGATGCCTGGAAACATATCTGAATCTTCCTTGTTATTACGTCTGCTACTTAGGAGGCTGAACCTCAGTTTTCTCATCTGTGAAATGGGGATAGTAATACTATAGACCCCAAATGTTTTTATTAGGTTAAATGAATTGAGGAGACTACCAAGGATGTAGTAATTGTTAAATAAATGTAAATACTATTATTGTTGTTATTTTTATTATAATTTTTAAAATTTCTTCTTCATCTCCTCTTCTCCCCTTCCCATTCTTTTGCTCATTTAGGCTGTCACAGTGCTGCAATGCAGGCCCTTGAGATGGAGCAGTAGCCCTTCCAAGTTAGAGCAGTTTCATATGAAGTTTATTTTGTTTAAAACAGGAATGAAATGAATACTCTGAATATTTGGAAACTTCATTGGGAAAAAACTTTTCAAAATTAGATTGGGATTTTGGAACAACAATTATATTTTTTGAACTTCAGATAAATGCTTTATTGTATTATATCCAGGGTTGAAAGTGTAATTTGCATTCATCTATACACATCCTCTGTTAAAATGTGGACTTTTAGGCTGGGTGCAGTGACTCATTCCTGTAATCCCAGCACTTTGCAAGATCAAGGTGGGAGGATTGCTTGAGTTCAGGAGTTTTTGACCAGCCTGGGCAACATAGTGAGACCCACCTCTACAAAAATTAAAATTAAAAAAAAAAAAAAGGCTAGTCATGGTGGTGCACATTTGTAGTCTCAGCTACTCGGGAGGCTGAGGTGGGAGGATTGCTCAAGCCCAAGAGGTTGAGGCTGCACTGAGCCATGATCCTGCCACTGCACTCCAGCCTGGGCAACAGGAAAAAATAAATGTGGACTTTTAAAGCATTTGTAACTGTTATTTACACTTTGTCACACTTCACTGAAAGAACTTGGAGAATTGTATTTCAATAAAATTGCACTTTTAAAAGATTATATGAAATGAATACACCAATAAAATATACAGCCTTAAACATGTAAAAAATGCACATTATATTAAATGTGAATGAAAATACAAGGTCTTTGAGTGGTACAAAGAATAAGTACCAAAGTGAAAATTTGAAGATAATCCCAAACATCTGTTTTGAATTATCTTTCTAAAAAAAAGGTTAAGTGTATGTTAAAACCTTTTATTCCTTAAGTAGGATATAGCATAACCACATCTCTATTTTAAAAGAAGATGATGTGTGACCTTAATTTTATTTTGTTTCCTTTCCTTTCCTACCTTCCTTTTCCTTCTCTTTCTCTTTTTTTACCTTCACTGCAGTTTCAGGTTAATCCCTGTAAGCTTCCTCTATTTTATTCATGTATTAATCCCCTTTTATCTGTATTCTTAACTTCGTTTTCTCTTTGCAGCATAGACAGCTGATCTAACATATTTGATTTGTATGTAATGTATTTGATTTAAAATATACCTTTAATTGTAATATACAGTATGTTAAATACACAGTGATATTTTGGGCATGAATCAATTTTTAATATTTATCATTGTTATGACAATGCATTCCTTTTTTTAAAATTCTCTGTAGGCTGTTATGGTCCATTCATGTAACAGTATTTACATGGTATTAATTGTTCCTAATGCTGCATAGGAGTGTGTAAAGTGAATGACCCACATTGTACTCCCATGATGGACATATTGTTCCTACCCACTATCAGCCAACACTAAGACACTTGAATTTAAACATTCTCTTACATGCTCTCTAAGGTGAGAATTTATGTGGGAGTGGGATTGCTAGACAGAGGTCCATTTTGACTTAGTCACTTACATTTGTTCATTTGAATGAGTACTGTCAGATGGCATAACAGAATGTCTGCCCCAGGCCACACTGCCACCAGCTGTGCACAGGATTCTTCCCCAACATCCCTACCAGTAGTTGGCCTTATCCATTTTTCTATTTTCTTGCCAGTCTAGGTATAAAAGATATCTTGTTGTTATAATTTGCATTTCAGGGGGGTTACTAAGAAATTTGAGTATTAGTTTAAATGCTTGGTATTTATTTTGGTTTTCCTTTTTGTAGAATCCTATTCATGTCCTTTGCCTGTTTTTCCTCTATTGGATTTCTTATTTTTTTATTGTTGCTTTGCAGGAGTTCCTTCTAGTTTCCAAGCACAGACACTTCCTTGTTTAGATGTTTGAAATATCTTCTCCCAGTATATTATACATTTAACTTGTTCATAATGTTCTTCACTAAATAGAAGTCCTTTTTGAAGTACACAAATCCATTAATTTTTTTTTTTACATTTCAAATGATATTTGGGGCTCTTTTTAAGATGTTATTTTCCATTCCACAGATATATTCTTCTACATATTCTTCTGTTAGCTTTACTTTTTCACATTTAACTTTTTAAGCTATCTGGGGTTTATTTTTGTATTTCATGAATACGGTATAAAAATCGGTTTTCATTGTTCTCATATATTATGGCTAAAATATAGTTTTTGAGTTTCTTAATAAATGATGCTAAAATATTGATTGGATTTACATAGAATTCATAGATTAATTTGGGGAGAACTGACATCTTTATAATATGAAATTGCCCCATCCATGAGCCTTGGAATATTCCTCCATTTCTTTTAGGATTTGGTTTGCATACTTCCAGGTAGTCAGAAAGGTCAGATTTCAAAATTGACATGATATTAAAAAGTTGATTGGGTTAATATGATCAAATTTCTTAAAGAATTAACTCATAGAATCAGCTATGAATAGTTATGGCAGCTCTTGAAAAACCTAAAATCTATTTTGATAAACACAGCATTGTGGAGCAATAATTTAAGGAAGATAGGATTTGAGAAGGAATTGTTTTTATATTTGAGGATAATGAAATCCTCTGTCAATGCCCTTCAGCCAAAGACCACTAGGGCCACACCTGAAGTAAAAGTTGGCTTAACTACTTCTTGCACTGAGAGAGAACAGCTACACCATGGAGAACTCTGAGGCATCTCATTATATGACCTATTATAGGATTTTGACTTTGGTTGGGTGATTTGGAAGAGAGTCTAAGGAAGTGAGGGTTTTATTTTGATTGGATACCAGGATAATTCTATGTCTGGATAAAAAAATCATTCATATAGCAAGAGAGGAGGATGTTTGGTAGTTTGTGGGTTATACAGTGACGTTTTCCTTTTTTTGTGTTTATACAAAATTATGAGGTGGTCTTTATTTGTTTTGCTTTATCATGGTCTCAGAGTAACCTTGTCTGAAGCTGGTAATTGTGTATAATTGTGTGTGTACAACAGGAAAACAAGACTTTTGCAGGCATCTAGGGCAATCTCATATTACTTAATCATAAGAAATATGAGAGATTTTCATTTGGATAAAAAGCAGGAAACCTAGTTTCAGATTGTGACTTTGCCTCAGTTAACCTTGTTGATGATTTTTAATTTCTAAGTTGTTTTCTTACTTTGAAATAGCCATCTCTGCTGCTCATCTGTCCTGTTGGAAACCACTGTAATTTTGCCATCTAGGTTACCACAGTTGCCTTCCAGCTGGTCCCCCTGTTGCTCCTTTAGTTCGCTTGCAGTGAGTACCTTCTCCGCAGAGGAGTCAAGAGTGACATTTTGAAAATGAAAGTCAAATCACCAAATCTCTCACTGAATATTTCCCCCCAAATATCACAAATAAAATAACCCCCAGGCTTCTTATCGTGGCACATGAAACCCTATGTGATTGGACCCTTGCCTATCTCTGTGACTTCATCTTGACTTTCCCTCTCATTTTGCAGCCACTCACCTGACTGGTGTTGTTCCGGGAAACATCAAGTTCATTTTTGCCTTAGATCCTTTGCTGTATTTTCCTTATGTGGCATCAGCAGTCCTTGCCAGGCTTGCTCCTTATCCTTTAGTTCTTAGAGATCATACCTATTTTCCTAAATCTGTGATATCCATACCTAAATTATCCTCATCCATACCACGTTACTTTATTTTACATTATTTATAACACTTATCACTATCTGAAGTTAATTCATTTATTTTATTGTATAGATCCCACCCTCCCTCCACTATCTCCATCCCCCACTTCCAGCATAAGCTCACATGGGTGGGAATTGACTATTTTGAACAGTACTAAGTGTCCAGCTCCTAATGAAGTTCCTGGCACAATAGGTGCTTAACAAATATCTAATAAATTAATAAATATTTAATACATTAATGGATGGATAAATGAACGATCAACCAAATAAGTGAACATGTATTCTAGGTGTAGCGACAGGCATACCTTATTTTCTTGTATTTTACTTTTTTGTGCTTCTCAGATATTGCATATTTTTTTTTAACAAATTGAATGTGGCAACTGCATAAACCAAGCTGGTCAGTGCCGTTTTTCCAACAGCAAGTGCTGACTTCATGTCTCTGTCATATTTTGGCAATTCTCACAATATATTACTTTTTTTATTATTATATCTGTTATGGTAATCTGTGATGTCTGATTTTAACATTGTGACTATGCCCATATAAAATGGTAAACTTAACAGATGTTGTGCATGTTCTGTTTCA
This sequence comes from Pan troglodytes, assembly GCF_028858775.2. Classification (NCBI taxonomy): domain Eukaryota; kingdom Metazoa; phylum Chordata; class Mammalia; order Primates; family Hominidae; genus Pan; species Pan troglodytes. Next base: position 89,730,687 of record NC_072408.2, read on the forward strand.
TTGATCAGCCCTTCCCCAATTTCTCTCCCTTTCCATGGGCAACCCTATTCCTTGAGACAAAAAAAATATTGAAATTAGGCTAATTTTCCAATGGCCTTGAAGTGAAAGGAAGAGTGGCATGTCTCTCACTTTACATCAAAATTTAGAAATGATTAAACTTAGTGAGGAACACATTTCAAATACATGAATGATAAGAAAGTGGAACAGACTTATTGCTGATATGGAGAAAATTGTTTTTTGTTTTGTTTTGTTTTTTTTGACAGAGTCTCACTCTGTCGCCAGGCTAGAGTGCAGTGGTGCGATCTCGGCTCACTGCAACCACTGCCTCCCGGGTTCAAGCGATTCCCCTGCCTCGCCTCCCAAGTAGCTGGGACTACAGGCGTGTGCCAACACACCCAGCTAATTTTTTGTATTTTAGTAGAGATGGGGTTTCACCATGTTGGCCAGGATGATCTCGATTTCCTGACCTTGTGATCCACCTGCCTCAGCCTCCCAAAGTGCTGGGATTACAGGCGTTAGCCACTGTGCCCGGCAATGGGAAAGTTTTATTGGCCCGGATAAAAGATCAAACCAGCCATAACATTCCATTAGGCCAAAACCTAACCCAGAACAAGTTCTTTAACTCTCTTCAATTATATGAAGGCTGAGAGAAGTGAGGAAGCTGTGGAAGAAAAGTTTGAACCTAACAGAGATTGCTTCATTAGGTTGAAGGAAAGAAGCCAGCTCTGTAACATATTAAGTACAAGGTGAAGCAGTAAGTACTGATGGAGAAGCTGCAGTAAATTATGTACAAAATATAGCTAAGATAATTGATTAATGTGGCTACAACAAAACAATGGGTTTTCAGTGTATACAAAACAGATTTCTATTGGAAGAAGATACCATATAAGACTTTCAAAGCTAGAGAGGTGTTAGTGCCTGGCTTCATATTTTCAAAGGACAGGCTGACTGTTATTTTTATGGGCTAATACAACTGGTAACCTTCAGTGGAAGCCATTGGTCAATTAACATTCAAAAAATCCTAGGGCCCTTAAGAATAATGCTAAATCTACTCTGTTTATGCTCTGTAAGTGGAACTGTATTTCCGAGATGACAACACATCTGTTTACAGCATGGCTTACTGAATATATTAAGCTTAATGTTGAGTCCTACTGCTCAGAAAGAAATTGTTTTCAAAAGATTATCATTGCCAGTGCACCTCGTCACCGAAGAACTCTGACAGAAATGCACAAGGAGATTAATGCTGTTTTCATGCATAGTAACACAGTATTTGTTCTGTAGCCCATGGATCGATCAAGGAATTATTTTGACTTTCAAGTCTTCTAATTTAAGAAGTAACTTTTTGTAAGGATGTAGCTTCCGTAGACAGTGATTCCCTGGATTAGTCTGGGTAAAGTAAATGGAAAACTTTTGGAAAGAATTTGCCATTCTAGATGCCATTCAGAACATTTGTGATTCATGGAATGAGGTCAGAATATCAACATTAGCAGGAATTTGGAAGAAGTTGATTCCAATCCTTATGGATACCTTTGAGGGGCTCAAGACTACAGTGGAGGAACGAACTGCAGAGGTCTTGAAGAGAGCAAGAGAACTAGAATTAGAAGTGGGCCTAAAGATGTGACTGAATTGCTGTAATCTCATGATAACGTATTTACAGATGAGGAGTTGCTTCTTATGGATGAGCAAAGAAAGTGGTTTCTTGAGGTGCAGTCTACTCCTGGTGACCATGCTGTGAACATTGCTGAAATGACAACAAAGCACTAGAATGTTATATGATCTTAGTTGATAAAGCAGTTGCAGGGTTTGAAAGGATTGAGACTAATTCTGAAAGAAGTTCTATTATGGATAAAATGCTATCAAATAACATCACCTGTTACAGACAAGTATTTCATGAAAGGAAGAGTTAATTGATATGGCAGACTTTATGTTGTCTTATTTTAAGAAATTGTCACAGCCACTCCAACCTTCAGCAACCATCACCCTTACCAGTCAGCAGCCATCAGCGTTGAGGCAAGACCCTCCACCAGCACAAAGATTAAGACTCACCAAGGGCTCAGATGATTGTTAGCATTTTTTAGCAACAAAGTATTTTTTAATTAAGGTATACCATTGTTTTTTAGACATCATGCTATTGCAAACTTATTAGACAACATTATTGTGTAAATATAACTTTTATACACACTAGAAAACCAAAAAAAAATTATGTGACTGACTTCATTGTGATATTCACTTTATTGTGGTTGTCTGGGCCTAAACCCACAACATCTCCAAGGTTTCCCTTTATATGTCTGTTGCCAACAAGAGAAGCACTTATTAGTTTATTATTTATTTGAGATATAAGTATCTAAAGAAATCAATTTATTTCACTGGAAATAATGCCTTAAAATATTCAAAGGTATGTCTTTGCTATTAGTTTTTTTTTAAATCATCTATATTCTAGGACTACTATCAAAATGGGATACCATTATAATGAGGATTTCCTGGTGCTTAAATTAACATTTGAATGCATTTCTCAGAGAGATTCCAATGTAAATATATTCTCATTTAGTAATCACACAATCAGAGCAGAACTTTGGGAGGAATAGGGGTTTAAAAATTGCGTAATTATTAGAAATTTCCATAGAGGGATATCTTATTAATTTGTGGTACATATAGAATACCTATGATATCACGCCTATTATGTTTGAAGATAATTATAATTTATTTTACTAGTAGTTTTATTTTACTGGTAGTTTTAGTAGTTTAATTTGACAATATTTTACAGTGTTTTGTCTTTTAATTTAAAGGATACAACTTTCTATGGACTCATAATGCCAAGGCCTATGTGAATGTTGGTTTGCAGTGAAAGATGAAATGTGGTATGAAAATGTTAGGCAGAGGGGAGAAAAAGTTTGGAAACAGCCAGTGTCGGATTAGAGTTTTTGCTATAACACTTCAGTATTAACTTTACAAATTCTTTAGTGCCTCTGTCTCCTCAGCTGGGGAATGGGCACTTATGTATGGAACTGTGTTGAGAGCTTGGTGAGATGATATATGTCAAGTGTGTGGCATGGTACATGGCACTATTAGCTGTCGCATAATTGTGAGTTCAATGCCTTTCCTCTGTTTTCCATCGGAAGCAAAGAAGGTATATGACTTTGCAAACATGAAGGATTAGTGTTCTCTGTAGATAACATAAGGGCATAAAGTGTATTGTATTTAATGTTATTTTTGTAAGAAATGCTTAACTATTGTAAATTGTAAAGAGTATCAAACACAATAATATTAATGATAATAGCAATATTTATTGAGTGTTTACCATGTTTCAGGCACTGTGTTTGTTTTTTGTTTTGTTTTGTTTTATTTTTTTGAGAGAGGGCCTCACTCTGTCGCCCAGGCTTGAGTGCGGTGGCGTGATCATGGCTCACTGTAGCCTCGACTCTATGGGCTCAACTCTGTGGGCTCAAGCGATCATGACATCTAACACGCCAAGCTAATTTTTGTATTTTTTTGTTGAGACGAGGTTTCACCATGTTGCCCAGGCTGCTCTCAAACTCCTCTTGAGCTCAAACAGTCCACTCGCCTCATCAGCCTCCCAAAGTGCTAGTACAGGTGCAAGCCATCGTGCCCAGCCTCAGACACTGTCTTAAACAGCTTGTTTATATTAACACACTTCATCATGAAACAGATGAGACACTATTTTCCCACTTTACTGATAAAGTAAACTGAAGCACAGGAGTTTTAAATTTCTTAGAGGCACACAGGCAAATCTGAGATTGAAAGATTCTGTGCTCTTTTTTTGCATTAAAATTGATAACTCAAAACCCTTTCATTTTTCAGGTACAGTCAGTAGTCACCCAACTAAATATATCTCAACACACATGACCCTTCTTCTCATGCTCATCATTTGCTGGGGGACTCTGCTTTCAGGACTCAATACCCCATCTCCTTGTGGGAAGTAAGAAGGCAAGAAAAGAAGCCAAGGTTGAGGGCAAGGTTCATTGGAGAGCCGTACTATGGGGGCAATTATTGGTGCTGTGCCTTTTGTTATTTTTAATATTGAAAAATTACTATTATTTGGGGAGAACAAAGGGTACACAGAAAATATATTTAATTTTCAACATGATTAAGTGTAGAAATAGCGATTTTCAGGGAAGTGAGCTCATAAGCAGAAAGAGTATAAAAGAACATTGTATCTATAATGTTTTATTGATGTATTCTGATGCCTGGCAAGCTTCTTTATAGCTTTGATCTTGTTTAGTTTTTTTGCTTTTCATCTCCAGATCTTCTATGCCATTTATCAGTTTTTTCATACTTGAATGAAATATTTGTTTATTTTAAGATCATTTCTTGCAGTTTCTGGCCCAGTAAGTATACAATAATTTCAGACCATGAAGACCCCTACTGAAATCTGGAAGAGCATGAAGCCTTTGTAGGTGATCTTAAGATAACATTGTTCTTGGCCTTATGATGAACTGTATATGTATATCTGCTTTGAGACATAATAATTACTTTAATTTTTTAAGGCTTTGATTATATTTAATCTCCTGGCTTGATGAAATGTTAGAGTATAAAGGAAATACATTTTCCTTCTTAAAAATGTTTTATGATGGTTTTCTCTCCCTGTGGTACTTCCTGATGGCCTGATATTATGTCATGTATAATTGGATTGATGCTCAGTCCGAAAATTTCTTTTTCTTCTTGGCAGCATGGGGTAACCTTGGAAATGTTCTGAAGAGTCAGAGCAAAATTTCTGAAGCTGAAAGCGCCTATAGAAATGCTTTGTACTACCGCAGCAACATGGCTGACATGCTTTATAATTTGTGAGTATGCCTTGCTTCTCTGGTTTGGTTCGTCTTTGAAACCTGCAGTGAGAGGGACTATTGATTTAACTGCTGGAAATGGAGATGATGATAGCTATTGTCCTGAAATAGTCTTTTGGTTAATCATGCCTCTGAGACTATTAGGTGGATGGTGTTTGTGATTTCTTTGTTTCGGGCCACATCATCAATATTCATGTGTACTTATATGTTATGCCTGAATTTTTTGGAAGTAGTATGCCATGTAACATAAATATTGGTTTAAATATTTTTTTAGTTCTTAAAATGTTTCTTCCATTAATACTTAGATGAGTTCATAAAATAAGCCTGTTATGTATGAGAGTTATGCAAATCATGTGTTGATTATTAGCATTATTATTTTTTTGAGACAGTATCTCACTCTGCGGCCTAGGCTAGAGTGCAGAGACGCTGTCATAGCTTGCTGCAGCCTCAAACTCCTGAGCTCAAGCAATCCTTCTGCCTCAGCCTCCCAAATAGCTAAGACTGCAGGTGCCTGTCACCATGCCTGGCTAATTTTTAAATTTTTTTGTAGAGATGGGGACTCACTATATTGCCCAGACTGGTGCCTAACTCCTGGCCTGAAGCAATTCTCTTGCCTCACACTGCAAAGTGCTGGGATTATAGGTGTGAACCACTGTGCCCAGCCTTGATTATTAATGATAGATTTTGTCTTCCATTAAAAAAAAAATTGCTGTATCAAAGTATATATAGAATATGTGCTATACCAGAAAAGTGAGCGAGTAAGGTTATGGTTCTTTTTTGTTTTCCTCTTCATAGGCACTGATGATTATCAGTGAGGTTGGGATAGTTTAGAATGTTCTTCTATGTTGGGTTAGAAAAATCCCTAGGGGAAAAACTGGTTTTGTTCTTTGAGTGGACAGTCCTAGCTGGTACAACGAGATGTGAGTAGATAAATGCAAACCAAACTCAAATCTCTTCTTTGTCTCTTATATTTATGAGAACATTTTGTTTATAAGTAACAGAAATCCAGTTTAAGCTTGCTTGAACACACCAGAGAATGTATAAACTCCCCTAACTGGAAATTCCTGGGTTGACTAGATGCAGGCCTAGTTAGATCTAGTGCCTGATTGTGTTTCAGGAATGTTTCTCCATTTTGTGGCTCTGGTTTCTTCTGGGTTTGCTCCATTTTCTGTGGTACTCTATAACAATGGGAAAGATGATTCCTGTGTCTTTATAAACATAGATAGCATCCTTACTCTTCTCAATTTCAGAAGGAAAGAGAACTGTTTTGTCTCAGTGTCTGTATTAATCCTGGAAAAAGTTGTTGGACTGACCCTCCTGCAGTCCTGTGCCATCTCTTGGTTGAAACATTGAGTGATGTGGGAGGGGCAACGAGTCACTTCCATTGACAGCACCTCCAGAGTTGGAATGGAATGGAGGCAAAACAGTTCTCTATAGGAAGATGACTGATCCTAGGTAAAATAAGGTGCTTGCGGCTTGTGTTTAATAAATGCTGTGTGATACTGACAGTATCAAACTAATCTGTAAACTTTTAAAATGTGTATTTATGCTCTGGTTAGCTGAATCTTTTGTATTGGCTAAGTCTAAAGGCACAGATACTTAAAAAAATAACTAAAAATAAACAGAAAAAATCTAGATATTTAAGGGAAAGCAGACAGGATGAGCTCAGTTTAATTTTTTGTTCATACGTTGACTTCGTGTTTAACCTCGTAGGCTTTAACACTGGGATCTCAATCTAGTGGCCTGTGGTCTGAATTAGGTCAGCAGATATGTTTTGTGTCGGCTTTCACAGTGTGTAATTTTTTTCTTTGTCACCTGGAATTCTTTCACATGAAGCACACCTGCTCCAGCGCACTGTTCCTTCTACTTACTCCTCTTCTGTGTCCTGCTTCACCGTGTATCTTACCATCATCTTTGCTGAACTAATTTGAATTTGTATCTTTTTCTTTTCTTGAATGAAACTACATATCTAGGTACTCCTACAAAGGCTCAAGTCCTCTTCATCTAAATAGTGTTATATTACTATATTTTTTATTATTTTTATTTTATGAAAAAGAATCTTATGAGTTTAATGTATTCACACATATGTTCTTTACACTTTTTGCATCTGAAAGTGATGTCAAAGGGGGCCTCTTGCCTTGCAGTATGGGATATTACTTTTCTGGTTCCGATCCTTCATACATTTTTGGAAGAAAAGGAAACTGAACAATGAACACCTCTTCATTGAAATGTTTCTCTCTGTCTTATCCAATAGTCCCTGGTTAAAACGTTGCCCACCTCTTTGTGATACCTGTTGGACAAGGATTCAGAGTGTTTATCCAGGCTTATTCTTTACTGAGAAGAGAAATGTATTCAATTAGAAAATTTCACTTGACATGTAATTTTAAAATTACATCTTAGGACTGTCTGTCTGTGGATGCATATATAAGTCATGACAGCATATGAATTGACCTTCCCAAATCCTAGCGAAAAATCTGTACTGGAAAAGTGGTTATTGACAAGATCAGTTTTTCCCCGTAATTGTTGGAAATAGGTTATGTCATAAGTGCCCAATATAGTTCCACGATATTTTTTACTAATATGATGGGTCTTTAAACCACACTTATCTGTCACCCTAAACGGAGAAGCTTAAATTCCACAAGAAATATTGGCAATGATTGGAAAGTATTGGCTTTGACAGAATTCTGATATCAATAATTCTATTTTAAAATAGGTAAATTTTTCAGTCATTTTAAATCAAATATTTTAAAAATACACCAAGATAGATCCTTTGCAATATATAATATTATAAATATGTTTGGTATCATATTTATAGGAACAAACATTTTTTTCTACTTATTTGCATAGGTAGAAAAAAGAAAAGTTTTCTCATAGAAAGTTCAGAGACTGTTAAATAGTAAATTTTAGTTTTGAGATGTACCTAATTTTCTCTGGTGTACAGAAGTTAGTCCTTGTTCTATCTTAACTCCTAAAAGAGAAGGAAATTGCTTTGCTCAGTCTTTCTAGGACACATAACGTGATAATACCCCTTTGAGATAATAGCATGCATTAATCACTTGTCCTATCATCAGTTACAGTTATGTCTCTTAAAGATGTTTATGACAGAGGCCTAGAACAAACCTAGTTGTATTAATTGGCGTGGAATACCTACATTTGTTCATGCATTTTAGAAGCTTTAGGGAATCGTAAGCTTCTGTTAGGCCCTCAACATAACTTCTACATCTAAGTAGCACATAGGAATATTGTTATAGGTAAAGACAGAGGAAAAATACAAATGATCTTGGAAAATATAAAGTAAGCAATAGTATGAGTGATGTAGATTTATATCTGAAATTTAAGGAACATTACCTTATAAGATCATAAATAGTTGAGGACAGCTTTTTTCAGGAATGAAATCAAATTATATCCAAGAGGTATACACAAAGAGTTATATTCCATGTTTGTAAAATGATGGGATAATTTTAATTTTTTTTCTTTAGTAGCAGTAGCTTCAATTACCTCTGTGTGCTAAATGTTCTTCTTAGTTCTTTACATATGTTATCATAGCTTTTCTTCAAAGGAAATCTATAACACAAGGAAGCTGAGACTCAGAGGTAATGTGTCTAAGGTCACACAGAAAGTAAATAGAGGAGCCAATATATGAACCTAAGACATTCTGATTGTGTATCTGTGCAACACTTGTATTTCTTTTTTAATTTTTAAAATTATACTTTAAGTTCTGGGATACATGTGCAAAACGTGCAGGTTTGTTACATAGGTATACACATGCCATGATGGTTTGCTGCACCCATCAACCCGTCATCTACATTAGTTATTTCTCCTAATGCTATCCCTCCCCTAGCCCCCCACCCCTTGACAGGCCCCGGTGTGTGATATTCCCCTCCCTGCGTCCATGTGTTCTCATAGTTCAACTCCCACTTATGAGTGAGAACATGTGGTGTTTGGTTTTCCGTTCCTGTGTTGGTTTGCTATAATTATGGTTTCCAGCATCATCCATGTCCCTGCAAAGGACATGAACTCATCCTTTTTTATGGCTGTGTAGTATTCTGTAGTGTATATGTGCCACATTTTCTTTATCCAGTCTATCATTGATGGGCATTTGGGATTGTTCCAGGTCTTTGCTATTGTGAACACTGCTGCAATAAACGTATTTGTGCATGTGTCTTTATAGTAGAATGATTTATAATCCTTTGGGTATATGCCTAAATTGCTGGGTCAAATGGTATTTCTGGTTCTAGATCCTTGAGGAATCGCCACACTGTCTTCCACAGTGTTTCAACTAATTTAGACTCCACCAGCAGTGTAAAAGTGTTGCTATGTCTCCATATCCTTTCCAGCATCTGTTGTTTCCTGACTTTTTAATGATCGTCATTTTAACTGGCGTGAGATGGTATCTCATTGTGGTATTTCTTTAGGCAGAAATAAACCAAAGTTTTGGGAAAAAAGCCTCAATATATATGTTTCAAATTTAGAAAAAAATAACCTTTATATGTAGAAATAAAATATTTAGAATTAAATCTATTAGAGAATATAAGGTTTTAGTAACTGTTAGTGAGTTTACTGAACTCATGGTATAGAATTTTGGTAAAAAAAATATCACTGGGTTTGCATACCTGTGCTAAGAGCTGCCTTCAAGAAGAAAGTGCTACATAAGGCATTTTTAATTCTAAATCTATTAATTATAATATCATTTGATATCATTTGAATCCATGCTTACAGACAGTAGTTATATAATATGAAATTTAAACAGCACTTAATTCTATTCTTAATAACAATAGATATCATGCATTTATTGTACAGCCTTGTATTTAGCCTTTTATTCATGTTGTCAAATTTACTAAAATCTGATATTTCATTCAATAAATTATTAAGACCAGGTTTAACAGATTTGCATTATGATGTTGATTTGTCTTTTCATGTATAATACATTTTCAGAGACAAAGCAGATGAATCATGGTTCAGTGATTTACACAGTCAGATTTTATAAGTATAGAGTTCACTTTCCACCTCTTCGCTACACCACTCACTGCAATGTGAAATGTAATTGATTTTTAGACTAAGAAATAGTCAATGTCCTTTCGTTGTTGTTATGGATTTGTTTCGATCTGTTCCAAATGATATTTAAAAAGGTAATTCAATAGAACATTAAATATTGTATTAGGAATTAGATTTCAAAATGCAGATGAATTTAACATGCTATAATCAATTCTTGATTATCTTACCTAATGGAAGAATTATGTCTGTTGATGATAGAGATTTTGCTACTATAAGTTAATTGTCATTTTGTTCTGTGTTGTAAGAATCTTAGTAAATATCCAATCTGAGAAGCTAAGAAATGAGCAAGAAAATAAACTAAAAATTTAAGAGTAGAGAAAATATAAATAAATCAGAATGCAGAGAAACAATAGGAAGTAATGCATAATCTAAGATCTTGTTCTCTGGAAGATCAGCAGCTTTGGGTAAGGGTAACGTAGGGCAAAATAAAAAATGTCAAATATACAATTTTAAGAATGAGAAAAGTTATAACTGGATATATGCTTAAAATAATAAAACACTAATAATATATATGAAAATCATACGAATATATATATACTTCTTCTTGGAAAATATTAATGGTCAATATTGGCCCAAGAAAAGATGGGCAATCTCAATCAAAAACCTTGGAAAACTTTGGAAACAATATTAAGGAATTATCTTGACAAGGAACTAAGTCAGGCGTTTCACAAGTGAGTTCTGTCAAATCTTCGATGAAGTGATATTTCATGCAATAATTAGACTTCTTATGTATTTTTTATGAAGCTAGATAAAACTGATTGCAATGTATCTGACTAAATTTAACACACACACACACACAAGGACAACAACAACAACAAAACAGAACAAAAAGCAAATAAACAAGAACCATACAACCCACAAAAGGCCAGTTACACAACAAATATAAATGTATATACATGTCTTAAAATTAATATAATGGATGTAGCACATATTAAAGATTTAAATACCATTATCAGATAGGCTTTAGTCTAAGATTTGTGGTGGGATATTTAATATTACAATTAAATTACTATACTCTTTCAATTTAAGAAGTCAGAGGATGAAAAAAATATCATCTCTAGAAATGCCAAGAAGGCATTTGACCAGCAGCTGCCTTGGAAAGCAAACTTATAAATAAACTAGGAATAAATAAATAATTCTATATCATAATAAATATCTGTCAAAAGTTAGTAGTAATTACTACATTTAATGTTGAAGCATAGTGGTCATTTCCATTAATATTCAGCTTCTTGGGGTAGTGACATTTTCTTATTCATTATTGTATCCCCCATCCCTAGAGAATTTCCAATTGCACTGATTTTTTAAATAAGTTATGAAATCCATATCAGAGTAGAAAATATCCTATTTTTCAATAAGTGATAAGACTAGTAATGAGTATTAGGATAACCACATTCTTTGAACTATGTAAGTACATTTTGATCATTATCACTGTATCTGGCTTATTATAAAGAGCTTTCTTGAATTGGACATTTGTTGTTTCATTTTCTTGCAGTTTCAGAAACAAACACATTTATATTAGGGTTGACTCCTGTATTTGTTGTTTCCTAGGACTGCTATAATAAAAATACTACAAGGTACATAGCTTAAGATAGAAATTTATCATTTCACAGATCTGAAAACTAGAAATTCGAAGTCAAGGTGTTGGCAGGGCCATGCTCCCTCTGAAACCTGTAAAAGAATCCTTCCTTGCCTTTTTTTTTTTGTGGTTTCTTGGCAATCTTTAGCATTTCTTGGCTTGCAGCTGCATAATTCCAATCTCTGACTTCGTTGTCACATGATGTTGTCCTGTGTATTTCTATCTTCACATGGCCATCTTCTTAAAAGGACATCAGTCATATGGGATTGGGGCCTACGCATAATAATGAATTACATCTGTAATGATCCTGTTTCCAAATAAGGTCACATTCTGAAATAGTGGAGGTTAGGACTTCAACATATCTTTTGACGGGGTGAGGGGGACATAATTCAACCCATCACATTTCCTTACCTCCCTGTTAGTAGCTTCAGTGTAAAAGAGATAGGGCCCAGCCAGTAATTTTTAATGGGGAGAGTGAAAGAGTGGGACAGGTAAGACTCCTTTAAAAAGGTAACATTTTGAACAAATGTCAATTATGTGTGTGTGTGTGTGTGTGTATATGTGGATGTATGTGTGTGTATACATATATATATATATATATACACACATATATAATGATGCCAAGAAATCTCTTAGGGAGAGGTAGTTTAGGTTGAGACAGCAATGAAAGAAAGATGTGGTGAAGAATTGACACCATAGATTCAAACCTTTTTTTTTTTTAATTTTTTTTTTGAGACAGCCTTACGCTGTCGCCCAGGGTGGAGTGCAGTGGCGTGATCTCAGCTCACTGCAACCTCCACCTCCCAGGTTCAAGCGATTTTCCTACCTCAGCCTCCTGAGTAGCTGGGATTCAGATACCCACCACTACACCCGGCTAATTTTTGTATTTTTAGTAGAGACGGGGTTTCGCCATGTTGGCCAGGCTGGTCTCAAACTCCTGACCTGAGGTGATCCACCCACCTCAGCCTCCCAAAGTACTGGGATTACAGGCATGAGTCACTGTGCCCGACCTTTTTAGATTCAATCCTAATAAGGGTATGAGATGTTCTTGAAAATTCAGGGCCAGGTTTTGAGAATATTTGAGAGGTTAGAACGGTCAGAGATTGCAGAATACAATTGGTGAGACTACTTGACGTAGAGTTTAAAAACAGTTTGGCCTGTGAGAAGTGAGGACTGGTGGAAATGTGAGGAAAAGTAATACTTCAGGACAGGGTTTCCTACCAAGCTCCATAGTAGGGATATGTGTTGGGGATAGAGGGAGGTGTTTAGTTGATGCCAGGTAAGCCGATTGGTCTCCTAAAATAGATAATTTCAGAGAGATTATCAAGCAGGAGTGCCCAGAAGTGTTGGGCATGTCTGACAGAGCGAATGAGACTGAGAGATTTTGTTATAATGCTGTTGGCTTGAGGTCACCAGTGCTCTTGGTGTACAACTCAGCCGGCCCTTTACTAATTCCTGGAATGAAGTGGGGCAGCTTGCAGGTACCTGTGTTTTCATGTGGCAAGAGCAAGGCCTAATGCCTAGTATATAACGTTCATTTTGTCTTAATTGGTAAATATCAATTAATACACAAATATACTCTTGTGAAACATTCAAATAATAATACTGAAGAATATGGAGTAAAACATAGAAGTCCCTATTATTGCATTCCTCATGTCCTTTTCCTCCTCTAGTATAGATCTTACTACGTTTTTGGTAAGCATTTATACATGTGGTTATGTATACACTTTAAAGTTTTTTCCCCTGCATATATGAATCATTATTAATTTTTGACTTTTTTACGTGTGTGCAGATACGTCAGAATTCGTATAATCGTCTTCATTTTAAGTTGTTTATATTGGAGGTGTTAAGATCAACAACATTAATGAATGCTCAGTGGGATGATTTCAAAACTATATTGCTTCATTTTCCATTTTGCTAATTACAAGTGCAGTTGAGTAATTTTTCTTATGTTAATTGGCTCTTTGTAATTTTCCTGGGGATTTACTGTTTATATTTCTTGCCTAATTTTCTATTGTGTAGGCTTTTTTCTTTTTCTTACTGAGTCGTAGGGTTGAAAACTTATGTGTAAGCACACAAACCTATTTTGCATATATTTTCAACTAATTTTTAACATATCACTTTTACTTATAGCATTTAGTGTAACTTTAATTTCTATATAGAAAAAAATCCCTAAGTTCTCTAATTTAAGCCCTCTGTATTTTGTGTCTCTCTGAAAATGACCATTTGCAGCCTAATATGCTTTTAAATTTGATATTTTTGGGGTTTTAAAGTTATTTTTGCTTTTTTGTTTAGATCATCAGTCTACTCTGGATTCATTATTTTTTGTATTAAGGTATAATTTTTTCCAGTGAAAACTAAAATTCCCATTATAATTTATTGGATACTTACCTATCATCTAGAATAAATTTACCTAAAGTGGATAAGTTTACCTATCCAATTATTGGATAGCTACCTATCACTTAGAATAAATCCCTATATAAACACAGTTCATTGCTATGGACTCTATTCTGTTCTGTTGGTAACCCCTGTCAAGATCAAGTTGTTTCACCTACTATGATTTGTAGGAAATTTATATTTTAAAAGGCAAACCTCTCATCCTTGTTATTTGTTTCCCACACTTCTTGATTATTCCTGTGTGTTTTATCTTCAATGTGAACTTGACCCATAGACTTCTTAAGTTAACTGGAAGTCCAGTTAGGGTTTTCATTGGTTTTGCAGTGATTGTATATTAAAGTAAGGAGAGCTGACATTGTTATACTCTTGAATTTTCTCTTCCAGACACATGTATTTCTTTTTCTTTCTTTACTTTTTTTTTTTTTTTTTTTTTTGAGACAGAGTTTCGCTCTTGTTGCCCAGGCTGGAGTGCAGTGGCGCGATCTCGGCTCACAGCAACCTCCACCTCCCGGGTTCAAGCCATTCTGCCTCAGCCTCCGGAGTAGCTGGGATTATAGGCATGCGCCATCAAGCCTGCCTAATTTAGTATTTTTAGTAGAGATGGGGTTTCTCCATGTTAGTCAGGCTGGTCTCGAACTCCGGACCTCAGGTGATCCGCCCACCTTGGCCTCCCAAAGTGCTGGGATTACAGGCGTGAACCACCGCGCCCGGCCAGATACATGTATTTCTACATTTCTTTCAATTTTCAAGATTTATTAAAATTTTGTATTTGGTTCTCAAAGGTCTCACATATTTGAGGTTAATTTATTCTTAGTTTTTTAGAAATTATTTTTAATAATGAGAATTAGATTTTTTTCTCTTTTATTCTATTTTAAATTGGTCATTCCTGGTTATTTACATTTTTTCCTAGATATGCGTAATTTCAATTTTTTGCTGTTGTTTCTGTATCATAAATCTTACTTTCATTAGAAGGTTCTTTCTTGGAGTTTTCCCAAATATGTTTTGCTTTTTTTTTTTTCCTCTGGTGGGGCCTCTGCACATACTATTTGTGCTGCCTGCAACATTCTCTCTCTTTCCTTCCCCTTCTGACCTCTTTCCACCCCTTATGACATCTTTCTATCCTACCCCCCACCTTTTTTGCATAATACCTATACATCCTTTTTTTTTTCTCAGCTTAAGCAACACTTTCTGGGGAAGTTTCTGGATACCTCTCCCACTTTCAGATGTGAAAGCCTCCTAGATCTCACAAAGCCACTAATACTTGGCTCTTTTTAATCTGGATTGTGTTAACATTTGTGATAGTATGTACCTCTTTATATAAAGGAACATAGTATCACAAATGTTAACATGACCCAGATTATAAAGAGCCAAGTATTTATGGTATTTGTGATACCATGTCCTATAGCATATAAAGGAACAAGGTATCACAAAATACCATAATGGAGAATACATAAATACGATATAAAGGGAACATGATATCATATATATAAAGGGGAACATGGTGTCACAAATGTTAATATCCAGATTAAAAAGAGCCAAGTGTTAGTTGCATTGTGATATTTAGGAGGGAGATCTATCTTTCTTATATTTTTTTTAAAAGATGGGATCTCACTGTGTTGCCAGGCTAGATTTGAACTGCTGGACTCAAGTGATCTTCCTGCCTCAGCCTCCCAAGTAGCTGGGACTATAGGCACATGACACCACACCTGGCTCAGTGCCCATGTACCATTTTCCCCTAGCACTGAGCACAATACCAGGCACATAGGCTTCAAACTGTGTTTATGTTAATAAACTAATGAATGAATTAATAAACTAATGAGTTAAATCATGCATATGTTGATTAATAACCTAATGGACTAATTAATGAGATAATAAACTAATGAGTAATCTAATAACTGGATATAAATCAACAGAGTTCAAGTTTGCTGACCCCTTGTCCTGTCCTTGCCACCTGTCTGACCCACTTCTTTTCTAGCTTGCATTACTGGCCATGTGTTCTTATCTGATTCTGAATGTTGATTGATTCCACAACTTTTATCTATTATATATGTCTTTGAAACAATCATTGTCCACAAAGCATAAAAGCAGTAAAATTCCCTCCCTGAGACCATTGTTATTGTATACCTACTGATGTGGGATAATGATTTTTTGTTGTTGTTTTTGTTTTGTTTTGTTTTTTGAGATGGAGTCACACTCTGTTGCCCAGGCTGGAGTGCAGTGTAACGATCTTGGCTCACTGCAACCTCTGCCTCCCAGGTTCAAGCGATTCTCCTGAGTAGCCGGGATTACAGATGTGCGACACCATGCCCGACTAATTTTGTATTTTTAGTAAAGATGGGTTTTCACCATGTTGGCCAGGCTGGCCTTGAACTCCTGACTTCAAGTGATCCGCCTGCCTCAGTCTAGTGCTGGGATTACAGGCATGAGCCACCGCACCTGGCTGGGATAATGATTTTGAAATATAGTCTTACAAACTCTATTGTAAAGGATTAAGTTCTCTTTTCTTTCTTCCTACCAAACCTTGGATATATTTTCTTTATTGAATACACATTGAAAACATATTTTAATTCAGAATTGATAAGAGAATATAATGAGTATGTTACTTAAATGGATACCCAGCCAAGGGATATTTCAGCAAAATACATTTCAATAGCTCCATTTGTTAATCAGAAAAAATTAAATAGTAAATAGTGAAGTATATACTTGTATTCTGATTTATTATTAATAGGATAAGATGTTTCCTGGTTCTTAAAATATCAGTCTGTCCTTTAAAGGGCTACTTGGGGTATAAGTGGCTATGTAACTGACTTTTGTTCATAGAAACATGTTGTTTAAATTTGTCTTTTAGTTTTTCAATTATAATTTGTAGAGTTACTATCATATTTTTCTGTAGGAAAAACATAAGAATATAAATAGCCTTTTGAAAAAAATTTTGAAAGTAAAAAGTAATTATTTGAAACTAGGGCAAATTGACAATGTTTAATGATTTCATCAACCAGCTATACATTTGTGAATGTAAATTCTTGAATATATTTTAACATTAAATTATCCATTCTTGAGTTTTGGCCAAGACATACTATATTCAAGATATTTAGCTAAGTCGTTCTTGTCAAGATGCCAGACATGGATTAAGACAAGAATTACTACATGATGACCTGGATGTCTGCAGAATGGTAAAGGAGAAGTCAGAAAGGATTTTATGGAGAAGCTAGAGTTAAAATACATCTAGCTTAATTTTTTTATTTAGAAAAAAAACCAAAAGATGAAACATTTTCTTTCTATTGCAGGTTTTATGCTGTTTAGAATCATGTGTGATTATTAGTTAAAATTATAAATTGTATATAGCATAAAATTTTATCTTGCAGCATTCATTGGTTTCAGTAAGTTGCTGCAAGTGGTCTTAGGAAAGAAGCTGATCTGTTCAGGTGCCTGGTGCTTGGTTGCCTGGGGTGATTAGTCCTGGAGAGAGCTACTTATATAAACAAAGCATGCTGAAGGCTAAGAAAGTCCCTCTGTGTCAGTGTTTTTAAGAGATTTCGTTCATTATATTGTCATAGGTACTAGAATGACTCAATCTGAGCAAGTCTATATGGGAATCACAAGTTTGTTTGACAAGCTTGTCTCTCAATGTGTTGAAAACATTTAATTTGTAACAGCGTCAATCCAAGTAGTATTGGATGAATAAATTTATAATGACATTCATCTAAGACAGCCTGATGCTATGAAACCTCTTGGCTGCAGCTCCTCCTTTCCTGGAAAGTGCTGAGACAATTGCTATTGGCATTTGACTCTAAATTTACTTTTCCAGAGCTTTCAAAGTTTCATCACCTCCTGCTCCCTACACACTTTTACATTTTGTACTCAGTTGTTGCACTAATATGGTCAGACAGTTACACTGCATCCCTGCTAGTTTTGGAGGTATCTTTTTTGTCCACAGTTGATTTTGCACTCCTGTTCTCTGATTCACTGTGATTGATTTTACAGTTTAGCTCTCAAGGTGAAATTTATCTTCCTGCCACTCAAAATCCGCAATTCTTATAGCACCTATTTCAAACATCACTAGTTTTCACATAATTCTGAGAAAGAATGAACAATTCTAAAGTTCAGTCAAGACTGATTATGTCTTTTGAGTATATTTATAAATATGAATTTACATTTTGGAAATAAGGATCCATTAATTTATTCAACAAATACTGAGTACCTTCAGAGTGATAGACATCATATTAAAAGCTGGGAATAAGCTGACAAAGTGTAGTTTCTACTCTCAAGTAACTTGAAGTCTGGATGTAAAAATAGAATGTTATGTAATAAAGTGACATCTTTTCTGAGTGATATGCTTATATTATCGTGACAAGGTATACAAAGAAATGTAAATCAGCCTGAAGGAAAGAGAAATGAAAAAGAAAAGAATAGAGGAGTCATACTAGAAAGACAGGTAAGTAAGGTGGTTTGGGGGAATTACTTTTCAGTTTTGGCTAAGTTTGAGGTGACTATTGAACATCCAGTGGGCAACTGGAATGTGTTTCCATAGTTCATGAGAGCATTTTGAGCTAAAGGGTATAGATTTTGGTGTCATAATTATGTAAATTAAAACTGAAAATAAATAATGTGCGTGTGAATAATATGCATAAGAATAAATGGAAGAACCATGGGTGGAATCCTAGGGAATACCGATATTTAAGGAGATCTATAGAAAAAGTAGAACCCTGGCTGGGCATGGTGGCTCACACCTGTAATCCCAGCACTTTGGGAGGCCAAGGTGGGCGGATCACGAGGTCAGGAGATCGAGACCATCCTGGCTAACACGGTGAAACCCCATCTCTACTAAAAATACAAAAAATTAGCTGGGTGTGGTGGCGGGCACCTGTAGTCCCAGCGACTCCCAGGCAGGAGAAAGGCGTGAACCCGGGAGGTGGCGCTTGCAGTGAGCCGAGATTGCACCACTGCACTCCAGCCTGGGTGACAGTCTCAAAAAAAAAAAAAAAAAAAGGAAAAAGAAAAAGAAAAAGTAGAAACCTAAAGTTGGCTTAAGGAGTACAGTAAAAGACTAAGTTGTGTGATGTCATTGAAGCTGTTGGTTAGGACAGTAAGATGGGAGAAAATGGCCAAAACCATGTACTATAGAGAAGTTAAATATTTCTATGGACTTTTTTGTGTCCCCATGGGAAAAAAAGATAGTGATATCAGTCCTAGGTGTAGAAACTTAAACATGTTATTCACTTCTCCATGTGGTATTCAGAGAACAGCATGTTGCTATCACAAAACTACAGGGTATCATTCAGAGAGTGAATTTATCTTATGAAATATATGGACACAAAGACCAAAGAACTGAGATTCACACTAGGAGGTCTTTGATGGCTGGAGATGTAAATTAATATGTATTTGTTTCTATCACATAGTGAGGTCTTCAGTACCTCCTTAGTTCTTAAATGCTTTCAAATCGAATTGAATCAAACAACTGATTTCACACTCATTCCTCTTATAGCAATGGAAATTGGTGTCTAGAATTGCCTGCTGAACTAACTATTAAGCCTTGCACTCCCCACTCTACCCCAAAGCAGAATTGGGGGAAATCAGAATCCTTTTAGAAATTGGAGCCTGGCAAAAGAAAGATTCACTCATTCCTATGCTCATTTGTATTAAAGGTTTTCTCTTACAAACGTAGCTGCAAAATGGTATTATGTAGAAATATTCATTCAAGAGTGTAGAGTGAGTTAAACTATTTTCCATGTTGGAAAATGGTGAAAGACATTTTTCTGCAATCTCATTAAAAGGCCTTTAATTTTATAGTCATTTTCATCCAGGACACTGTAGGTAAATTTGAGGGCATATATTAGAAAACCCATAAAAGAGGTTTATAAAGAAGTTCATAATCACATCCTGTTTTAATGCCTTTTGTTTGGTTTAACTTTAAAACTGATTGAAAGTTACTTAAATGGCCAGAAGCTTTCTGTTGTTCCTAAAATTACGCTAACATGGAAAGTGCAGGCTGATATGCAGCAGAATTTCAAGTAAATTAATTTCAATTTTCTCAGAAGGAGGTTTTGCATTATGAAAAAAGTTTCTTATTTCTCTGCTCCTGAAGAAAAATGAACAGATGTAAATTTATTTGTGTGGTTCCAATCAGTCCTCTGCAGATTTCCAATTACTATGAGTTAAGAATTATTTCCTAGACACACCAGGAAATATAGTAATATTGTCTTTCACTTAATTTACTTTCTTTCTTGTACAAAACCTAACTGTGGTTTCCCCTATATGATGGAAAAGTTACTTAAAGTGTAATTGAAGTTTGAAGACATCTGGATATTTAGATGATAATGAATTTAAAAAATGAATGTGTCATCTGCTGCTTATTTTTTCTTACATATTATTTCTACTAAATAATACATTATTTCTATAGCTAAATTATATCACTCATTTCTTTCAATTCTTTGCTTCAATGTTACTCTCTGAATGAGGCCTCCTAGCCAATTCTATTTAAATTAGCAACCCATCTGCCTCTCTCAGACTTTCTGTTCCCCTATACTTTATTCTTTAAAACATTGCATGTATTACCTTCTAGTTAACTATATAATTTACTAACTATAATGACAAATAATGATATTAAAATTAATGTAAACCTAGTTTACTTTGTATATTGCTAAAATGTAAGCTTCACGAAAGCATTGTTTTTGTATATATTCTTAGTGTCTGCAATAGTGCTTAGCATATGTGTTCAATAAATATTAGTTGCATGCACATTATTTTAGGTACATATGTTTTCCTTAAATTCCTCATGTGTGAAGGGTGTACATAGATTACTTTAGAATCTTTCCTTCTCTCTTTCTCCCTTCTTCTCTCCCATTTACCTCTGCAGAATTAAAGAATACCTAAGGATGCCCTTTTTGCTTCACATCTCCATTGCTTTTAATCATTGTGCCTCTCATTTCATTTTGCACTTAGCGACCCTTATTGTTACAGATGATAAGCTGAGGGTGTTTCATGGCACAGGGTTTGGGTAAAAGTGATGCCATCTTGCTATTCTGATAATAAGGAGGACAGTGTGAGGAAATGTCCACCAGCCGTCTAGCAATAGAGAGACAGATGGAGCCTTGTTCTAGAAACCACATGTCATCATCAGACTCAGAGAGTAGGCATGCACTTTTCTTTTCTTTTTTTTTTTTTTGAGACAGAGTCTTGCTCTGTCGCCCAGGGTGGAGTGCAGCGGCGCCATCTCGGCTCACTGCAAGCTCCACCTCCCAGGTTCACGCCATTCTCCTGCCTCAGCCTCCCAAGTAGCTGGGACTACAGGCGCCCGCCACCACCCCGGGCTAATTTTGTGTATTTTTTAGTAGAGACGGGGTTTCGCCGTGTTAGCCAAGATGGTCTCGATCTCCTGACCTCGTAATCTGCCCGCCTCGGCCTCCCAAAGTGCTGGGATTACAGGCGTGAGCCACCGCGCCCGGCCCAGGCATGCACTTTCTTTAACAACAGAAATTTCTGGTTAGAACAATCCAAGCTGTCTTAAGTCTACAGGGTGACTGGGTTTTAACTCCACTGTTATTCTAAGGACAGCCTTTAAAAGATGGTATTGTGTTTGAGTGTGTCCCCTGTACATTTGCCTGTTTGAAATAAAATTTCTTTAGAAAAAAATCTCTAAATCTTCAAAGACCAACTTTAGTGTTAGGTGCAAACCTGGGCTGCAAAGTGTGTACTCAGTCTCCTGAAACTGGGTGTTGGAGCAGAGTGCAATTTTTTTTTTCTTTTTTTTCTTTTCTTTTTTTTTTTTTTGAGACGGAGTCTCGCTCTGTCGCCCAGGCTGGAGTGCAGTGGCGCGATCTCGGCTCACTGCAAGCTCCGCCTTCCGGGTTCACGCCATTCTCCTGCCTCAGCCTCCCGAGTAGCTGGGACTACAGGCGCCCGCCACCATGCCCGGCTAATTTTTTTGTATTTTTAGTAGAGACGGGGTTTCACCGTGGTCTCGATCTCCTGACCTGGTGATCCGCCTGCCTCGGCCTCCCAAAGTGCTGGGATTACAGGCGTGAGCCACCGTGCCCAGCCTCAGAGTGCAATTTTTAATCAAAAGCAACAATCGATGGCTTGGAAAAATAAGCAAGTTGGCCATTTCTTACGCCCTGTTTTTTTGTTGTTGTTTTGTTTTGTTTTAAAGAAAAGTCAAGGGAAATAAGACCAGTAGCCTTATTAAATATAAGGGTAGAATGAATAGAAAAGAGAATAGAAGCAAGTGCTGCTGAGTGTATTTGCCAGTTTTCTCTTAATTTGGCATCTTGATCCCCAAACCTCCATCATTCTGTCGACGTCTCTCAGCCCTTTTTCTCCATTCTTCAGCCTTGTCTACCAATTTGGCTCCTGCTTCCATGACTGAAGCCGCTAAATGATGCCTATGGCAATGAATTGCTCCTCATTCTCTATGACCACTGAGTTCAGTGAAGGGGGCCATTCCTTTTCTGCACCAAAATTAAATCAACAAATGCAACTTTAGAAAGATTGTTACAGGCCAAGCTCAGTGGCTCACATCTGTAATCCAGCACTTTGGGAGGCCAAGGCACGAGGGTCACTTGAGCCCAGAAGTTCAAGACCAGCCTGGGCAATATAGTGAGACCTTGTTTCTATTTAAAAAACAAAAATAGCCAGGCCTGGTGGCAAATGCCGATAGTCCCAGCTACTTAGGAGGCTGATGTGGGAGAATTCCTTAAGCCCAAGAGACTCAGGCTGCAGTGAGCCATGCTTATACCACTGCACTCCAGCTTGGACAACAGAGGGAAACCCTACCTTAATTTAAACAAACAAACAAAAAGATTGTTATGAATAGTGTTTTTCTTCTAATTCTGAAGTATTCAGGATAAACCTTCAAGTGAATTGTTGCTAAGTTGAAAAATCTATTCCAAGCAAAAAAATATATATATAGCTTCAGACTTTCATTTTTGGAACTCATCTTCCTTATTTTTAAGTTAGAAACTGCTTGTATGACCTAACACCTATTCCTGCTGGTCCATAAGATACATGATACCTTTTCCCCTTTCATAATTTATTGCTTTAACAGCAGACTTTCATTAGTGCACTGCTGTTAAGGGACAAAGAAAACACCCACTTTGTTGAACATTTATGTTTAAAGTGAGTACATTGCACTAAATCTCTGTGTGCCCATGGGGTCATCTCTAACCCAAATTATAACCATATCTGTGATGGAATCTTGCCGTGAAGCTTTTTTTTCTTTTTGTAATTTTTTTGAGTGTGTTGATTTCTGTAGAATTCTCAAAAGCTATTCTTTTTTTTTTTTCCTTTTTTCTTCCCTCTGCCTGAACAAACTTGTTTAAGTTAGGTTT
The DNA here is from genome assembly GCF_028858775.2 of Pan troglodytes. NCBI lineage: Eukaryota > Metazoa > Chordata > Mammalia > Primates > Hominidae > Pan > Pan troglodytes. Next base: position 89,753,843 of record NC_072408.2, read on the forward strand.
TCTTGCTGTAGACTTCCATAGTGTATCATACTATACCAAAGCATTCAAAGCATATCAACTCAGCATTGGCGCTGCTTTTTAAATAATTTATCTTTTCTAATCATTAAACCTCCATAATGGTACTTTCAAAATATGTTTTGAATGAATAAACAAGTCAGTCTAACTACACTGAGTTTTACTGAGCAAGAAAGGTTTTGGCCTATGCTTGTATTCCAGCGTAGGAGTTCCTCTGCAGTGGTTACACACTCTCCAACTGATAGGTGTTTCTTCTCCAAGAAATTACATAAAGATTAGACGTCCATGTTGGATAGCACCGGTAAATAGCAAAGAATAGATAGTAAATCACTATATAGGTTTAAAGTTAAATCATTTGTGGTTAGTGCCTTTAACTTGTGTTAGATGCTTTTCATTTCTTAATTTTGTTTTAAATCAAAATTCTCCCAGAGGATGAAGGAAATACTTGAAAGAGATTTGACTGTGATTTCAGAAGATATATATGGACTTACCAGAGTCATATTTGTTTTCATGGGAAGGGTAAGGGGGAAAGGGGAAAAGTTGCTTTTTTTAAATTTTTTAAATTAAATTATCTGGCAACCTTGTACTTTGGAGGCAGCTCAGTGAAATACTTCAGAGCATGTCTTTGGCTTTAAACAGACTTGGCTTCAAATCATTCATTTATTGGTCCAGTGTCTGACCTTAGGCAAATTATTTAATCGTTATTCTTCATCTGCAACCTTGGGTTGAGTTGCATTATATAATATAAGAGACGTTAATATAATGTCTAGAAATTTGATATAATTATATGATAATAAAATCTGAAGAGTTTGTTAGCTGGTAATTTTATTCTATTTCTTAGTGTTCCCTGGCTATGCCATTTTGGGGCTATGTCTTAACTCACTGGCAACCACTTCCATGAAGAGGAGTGAGTCCAAAGCACAAGAGTAACTCAAGGAAACCCCTTTATAAGTGTATTGGTTGTGATGCATTTCTTGGTAAAATAGAGGTTGACTGTCATTGGGAGGCTGCAGTTTATCACACGATGCAAATTCAAGATGCTTACATGTTGGGAAGTACATGTATAAATAAGAAAAGAAGAGAAATTTGTTGACTCAGATAATTAAGAAGCAGTGTGTATATGAACCAGAGAGAAAGGGCGGGTATTAATACTAAGTAAGCTAAAAGCAGTCACCTATTCCCAGTGTTGGTGATTTGAAGCCTGATACCTCTGAATTTGAATCTCATCTTGAGTCTTGACAGCTACATTATCATGGACAAATTATTTAAATTCTCCCCCTTCATTTTTAGACTCTAAAGTAAAAAGAATAATAATTGCTATTGCTAATTGCAAGGGTGGAAAGAAATAATATGAAAAACTTAAACCCCAAGTATTAATCTTTATTACTTCCTGTTGAGTACTGTTTTTAAACTAGGAAAATATATTCACACCTATTATTTTGACATGTGGAAGAAAATGTAGTCTTAGTTATATATTCAAAAGGTAGGTACAAAGTAAATTATGCATATATGAATATACAATGTAGTTCTCCGAATCCTAGATCCAACAATAACAACTAGCTGCATAGACTTAAGTTGCTTAACCATTCTGATCTTTGAACCCTTCATTTTAAGATAAGGTTGATACCTTTATGGGTTCATTGTGAGAAATACATAATAGTTGTAAAGCGTCTTGTTCACCACCTGTCACAAAGGTAGTAATGGACTAATATGGAACATAAAGGCTTATTTAGATGTCATAGTCCATGTTCAATCTCAGGAGAAGCCTCTTTGTAATGAATACTCCATTTAATCAAGACTTCACAAACTTTTAAATAAATGATACTGTAGTGAGGATATGTTTCTCTTTCTTTAGACTCTTAAGGAAAAAATCATATAAAAATTATTTTCAAAAGCTGCAACTTGTTATTTCTCTATTAATGTTAAAGAATAACGTTTTTGGCAATCCATCTGAAATAATTAAAAAGTCATTTAGATTGAATGCCTACTGTTTCATATTTAACAGGTTAGAATTTAAAAAAAGAACTTTATGAAAGACAGTGGCATTATTATACTTTATTTAGTTGTCCAAGTCTAAACAAAATTCAATTTAGAACAAATAATTAGGTCTGTGTCAAAAGAAGGATACCAGAGAGAGGGCTTAACTGTATTTTCTGACACCTACTTGGCAGTTTTGTGACACAAGTGACACACTCTGAAACAGACTTCAGCTTTGGAGACCTATGTAATAGAATCATGTGCCCTTATTTACCTAGTTTATGTGTGACATGGTGGTTGTTTTTCAGTCCATCTCCTTTTTTCCATTTTTCTTAGTTCAATGAAAGTATAGAGCAGGGAAACAACTAGTTCAATACCCTTCCCAGTGGAATTTAACTTTTTTTTTTGAAATGGAGTCTCGCTCTGTCGCTAGGCTGGAGTGCAGTGGCACAATCTCGGCTCACTGCAACCTCCACTTCCCGGGTTCAAGCAGTTCTCCTGCCTCAGCCTCCTGAATAGCTGGGACTACAGGCACATGCCGCCACACCCAGCTATTTTGTTGTTGTTGTTTTGTTTTCTTTTTTTGTTTTTGTGTTTTAGTAGAGACAGGGTTTCACCAGGTTGCCTAGGCTAGTCTCGAACTCCTGAGCTCAGGCAATCCTCCCGCCTTGGCCTCCCAAAGTGCTAGGATTACAGGTGTGAGCCACTGCGCCCAGCTGGAATTTAACCTTTTAAAGAAGGGTACATCTTTTAATTTTGCTCACAGTACATATGGTATGCAAAAATCACATAGAATAACGTAGCAGTATTTTAAAATATGTATTCAATTATGCCTTTCACAGCAAGTGTGTTAAGCATTTTTCTAATAACTCGAAAGTACGTGTTTTAAAGAAAGTCGGTCATTTACATTTGCATCCTCTATTAGTGCTTTTCTATCCAAAACACTCTTAGTTAAAATGTCATTTTTAACCAGTATTTAACATAGTTTAATTAAGGAAAAGAGAAAGGGAGAGAAATAGAGTATATGATTTGAGAAAAAAAATATATGAGTAATGAGAATTCTTTTGCTTGGTCCTCGAATACAAAGTCTGCTATCCTAAGATAACCTAAAAGTCACAGAAGTGCTTCATGAGACCAGAAACTATAGCTTTGTCTCTGGTATCTCCCGCGGAGCTCAGATTCAATAACTTATATCTCACTGAACTTTTTTTTCTGAGATGAAAATCCTACCTGTTTCTATTCTACTTAAAAATTTCTGAGTTCCCCTCTTTCTAGTATTTGGATATGAAAAGGATTCATATGCCTTAAAAAAATACTACTAATGTCATTGTTCTTTTGGGCAAACTGATATCTGTGACCACTCTGATGTCTAGGAGCTTAATTTAAGAGTTCCAATTTCATACACCTATTACATTCTTAAATTATTTAATTTTAATTAAATATTTTAATTCCAAGTTTTATTCTTGGCAGTTGTCTAATCTGGTTATCACTCAAAACCAGACAACTCATACTTTGTATTTATTCAAATGTAATTAAATGAAGTTTTTATTAAAATTTCTCTATGAGCACTATATTTGATGTTACATATTTTATAACTTTATATATACATACACACACAGACACACACACACACACACACACATATGTATATATGGTTTGTCTTTTTGAGATGGAGTCTTGCTCTGTTGCCCAGACTCAAGTCCAGTGGTGCAATCTTGGCTCACTGCAGCCTCTGACTCCTGGGTTCAAATGATTCTCCTGCCTCAGCCTCCCTAGTAGCTGGAACTACAAGCGCATGCCACCATGCCCTACTAATTTTTGTGTGTGGTGTTTTTTTGTTTGTTTGTTTGTTTTTAGTAGAGACGAAGTTTCACCACGTTGGCCAGGCTGGTCTCGAACTCCAGACCTCAGGTGATCCACCCATCTCGGCCTCCCAAAGTGCTGGGATTACAGCCATGAACCACCATGCCCGGCAGCATTATACATTTTTAAAAATACGAATAATGCATATGGCATTTTGTCAGTTGGGAAGAGGTTGGTTGTCAAGTGATAAGAAACCCAAAATAACAGTAGCTTAAACCAGTTACACATTTTTAAAATCTGTCTTTTAAAAAGGGAGTCCAGAGATGTGCAGTCCTTGCTGGTTGGACAGTTTTATAAAGGGCTTAGTTTCCAGGACTTGTGTGTTAGTTTTGGTTTGACCACTACCTCCCTCAACACAGGACTTCTGCCTTACAGCTAGCAGCAAAGAGGTGAGGTAAGGGAGGAAATGCTCTCACTCCTTTCAGGTGATTTCCTAAAGCAATGCAGGATTCTTGTGCTGCTCGTGACATGACCAAACTTGGCTGCATGTTTGATCGTGGTTCTTTTTATGTTTTCAGTTCCAACACAGTGGCTAGTGCATATTAGTTACTTAATTCCTAAGCTCTGTGTCTCTCTAAATTTTGGAATTACTGTAATTAATTCAAGTAGTAGCGACTTATTTACAGTAAGTGAATTTAAAAAGGATTTTGAATTTAATTCCTTTTATTGCCAGTGTAGTCACTTGAGAATTTTGCCTCATATCTGTTTTATCAAACAAGATTTGGGAGCATTTGTGTTTCATGAGTGTACCGTGCTATTAAATTATCAGTCCTGTTGAATGATAGAGATTAAAGATTTATTTTTCCAAGTGTCATATTATAAATGTTGCTTAAAACTAAGCATAATTCTTGGAAAAAAAGTGAGCAAATGTGTCTGTGTAATCACATTTAACAATTAAGTTATGTAAAATCTCATTACTAAAGCCATTAGCTAAATAAGCAAATTTGATTAGGAAATTTGGATTAATGCAAAGTTCAAATATGACTGCAACCAATGTTGGTTCATTTCAGTTTGCAAATTTCAAATGCATAAATAACCTTAGGAAAAAATGTGAGTATCTAAAATTTATGTTTTATCTCTGAGAAAAAAAAAAACAAACCTTAGTTTCATAGTCCTTATGTGTGTTAAAGGACAATCAAATGAAATGAAATTCAGAAACATCTTTTAGTTTAAAATGAACGTACTTTTTAAATAACTGGGCATTAAAAATATTTTGTGAATCATTGCTTATAAACATTGTTATCTGACTTATTTTGATTATTAAGTATTTTTTTGTCCAGGGAATAGCCAGACTATTTATTACTGAAACTCATTCTTGGTAATATAGTCCTAATTTTCAGTTGTCTTAGTTTTTTAGTTTCCCAGATGCTTGCTACATAGATTTTGTCATTTTATTTTCATGAAGCCTGTTATTATTGCTATTGTTAGGTGAAAAATGCTATCCTCTGTAACTCTTGAGTTTTCGTACACATGGCTTGATCTGTCTGGAATGCTCTTGTCTGCATTCCTGACTTGGTCCTTTTTTTTCTCGTCTTCTCTAGGAACTTCACCTCACCTGTTCTCTTGGGTAGGTGTTCCTTTCATGGGTTCCCAAAACACCTTACATTTTATCATGACCCTCTCTACACAGTATTGTGATTGTTTGCTTGTCTGTCTTCACCGTGAGACAATTCACTGAAAAATTATTTATTCATTATTTGGTAAGCTCCTTGTCAATGTTTAATGTATTGTTAAGAGTGCCGCACATTACACTTTAATGAAATCAAAGCAAGAAAGAAACTGTTTATCCTTCAGTATTTCCCTGGTTTTGAAGGTATGTGATTCCATGTTAAGCAGGATCCTGTTTCCCTTGCGTGTTGCAGGGACATCAGCTTTGTTACTGAAATATGTACTCTTGAAACGCATACTTTCATCTCCTAATGTGCTTTATTCATATCCACACTTGAACCTCTCAGATTTCAACCACTTTTTAAGACCTTCGTTAGAACAAGAGGCGAAAGGCCACTTTACTTAAGGATTTGGATGTTTTGATAGTTCTATCTAGAGGGCAGTCTTACTACAAAGAGACACTGACAATTTGGTCAGATGTATTGTCAGAAGTAGGAAAGGGTGTGCTTTTCTGTTTAATTTTTAGAAAATTTAATTTTTCTTTTACCTTTGTGAAAATAGAAATGGTAGGTTAGACTTTTTAATGAAAAATAATGTAATCCTTTTAATTTGCTTTTCTGTAGTGTATCTTCTTGTATAGTTGGTGTGTGTGATTAGAAGAGACACAGGGCTTTATTTTCTGAAGAAATGTATTGTAGTTAGTTGATATGAAATTCTAATCAGGGTTTTTCAACTTTAGTGCTGTTGACATTTTGGGCTAGTTTATTCTTTGCTGTGGAAGGCTGTTCTGTGCCTTGTAAGATGTTTAAAAGCATTCCTGGACTCTACCCACTAAATGCCAGTTACATTCCCCAAGTTGTGACAAGCATAAATGTCTCCAGACATTGCCAAATATCCCCTGGGGTGGGAGGAAGTCAGTCCTGATTGAGGATCACTGTGCTAAATAAATGTTCCTCTTCTTTCTCTGTCAATGTTTAGGATCACCTAGGGACCCATATGCCTATTTACATTTAATGTTTGCGTTCAGCTCTGTCCAATCCACTGTTATTGTGGGTTTGACTGTTCTTCATTAATCGAGTGTCCAGATTATTGTGATTTCATAAAATATTATCTTAGACAAAGACAGGGTTGTTAGGGGAGATGGGAGAAAAGATGGGCAAAATGTTCCTAGGGAAAAGAAATACTACACATGCAGTATTACCAGAACATGTGATCATGATCAGGGGAAAAAAAGAGCTAAAAGGATTTAAAAGACAACATTTTGTTTTTTTTTTTTTTTTTTAATAACATGATTTTCTAGAATTTAGGTCTTAGAAATAGTAGTAGTTCATATCTCCAGGTGTATTTTCTTTCTTTGACCAAAACAAATACTGATTATTTCTCTTTCCCCAATTATTTTTTCATCACTGTCTGCTCAATTTCATTGTCTGTTGTTCTAAAAGATAAATCATTAGAGGAGAAATCTGAGAAGTAAAATATTCTTTTAAAAATGCTGTAATAATACCCACCTACACATGGATACATAAAATTGACCCTATTACTTATAATTTAAGAGACTGGAAATTTTTTTTTTCAATTTCTCCCCCAAAAGGCACTTTAAATTCACATTAATATATAGCATGGGCCGGTTTTCTTAATTTTCAGGCAACTCCGTATGATATGGACTTACTGCCACATTAAAATACGTTCTTCCACTGTATCAACCTTATGTGAAATCCTTGAGTTCTAAACATGGAAACAAAATTATGATACCTGCTACCAAAAACACACTTAAGTATATAGCCCACAGACCCTATAAAACAACCACACAATAGAAACTACAAAGCAACAAACTAGTAACTTCATGATAGGATCAAAACCTCACATATTAATATTAATCATTAATGTAAGTGGTCTAAATGCTCCACTTAGGCACAGAGTACCAAGTGGAATGAAAAATATATATATATGTGTGCTGTCTTCAAGAGAAACATCTCACACATAATATGACACCCATAGGCTCATACTAAAGGGTTGGAGAAAGATGTAGTATGCAGACAAAAAACAAAAAAGAGCAAGAGTCACTATTCTTCCATCAGATAAAACAGACTTACTTCATTTATTTATTTGAGACAGAGTCGATGTCACCCAGGCTAGAGTACAATAGTATGATCTCAGCTCACTGCACCCTCCATCTCCCAGGTTCAAGTGATTCTCCTGCCTCAGCCTCCCTCCCAAGTAGCTGGGATTACAGGTGCCCACAACCATGTCTGGCTAATTTTTGTATTTTTAGTAGAGATGGAGTTTAACCGTGTTGACCAGACTGGTATTGAACTCCTGACCTCAGGTGATCCGCCCGCCTTTGCCTCCCAAAATACTAGGATTATAGGGATGAGCCACTGCACCTGGCCAGGTAAAACAGATTTTAAATGAACATAAGTAAAAAAAGTACAAAGAAGCGCATTCCATAATGTAAAGTGTTCAACAAGAAGACTTAACTATCCTAAATATGTATGCATTCCACATTGGAACACCCACATTCATGAAACAAGTACTTTTAGACCTACAAAAAGACATAGCCACACAATAATAGTGGGGGACTTCAACACCCCACTGACAATGTTAGACAGATCATTGAGGCAGAAAACTAATAAATTCTGGACTTAGATTCAACAGTGGACCAACTGGACTGATAGATATCTATAGAATACGCTACCAATAAACCACCCAATATACATTCTTCTCATCTGTACATGGAACATCACCCAAGATCGACTACATGCTTGGCCATAAAGCAAATCTCACTAAATTAAAAACACAACTGAAATCATACCACCCACACTCTTGGACCACTCTTGGAATAAAAATAAAAATCATTACCTAGGAGATCTCTCAAAACCACAGTATTACATGGAAATTGAGCAACTTGCTCCTGAATGACTTTTGGGTAAACAACGAAATTAAAACAGAAATCAAAATTTTTTTAAGTAAATTAAAACAAAGATGCAACATACTAAAGTCTCTGGGATACAGCAAAAGCCGTGTTAAGAGAAAGTTCGTAGTCCCAAATGCCTACCTCAAAAGGCTAGGAAGATTTTAAATTAATGATCTAACATCAAACCTAAACTAGAAAAACATGAGCAAGCTAACTGCAAAGGCAGAAGAAGAAAGGAAATAACAAAAGTCAAAACAGAACTGAATGAATTTGAGACCCCAAAATCTAAAAGAATCAATGAACCCAAAAGTTGGTTTTTTTAAAGGATAAAGAAGATCTATAGACCACTATCAAGATTAACAAAGAAAAAAAGAGGGACGATATTAGGTTGGTGCAGAATACAAATAAGTACAAAGAAATATAAAAGATCCTCAGAGACTATTATGAACACTTGTATGCAAGCAAACTAGAAAATCCAGAGGAAATGGATAAATTCCTGGAGACACACAGTTTCACAAGATTGAACCTGGAAGAAATAAAAACCTGAACAGACTAATACTGACTTTGGAAACTGAGTCAGTAATTAAAAACAAGAAAAACACAAAAAACAAAAACTTACCTACCAAATAGATCTGGACCAGATAGAGTCACAGCTGAATTCTACCAGATGTACAAAGAACTGGTACTAATTCTGCTAAAACTGTCCCAAAAAATCAAGGAGGTTGGACCCCTCCCTGACGCATTCTATGAAGCCAGCATCACCCTGATACCAAAACCTGGCAAAGACACAAGGAAGAAAACCAGGCTGGGCACAACGGCTCATGCCTGTAATCTCAATACATTGGCAAGCCAAGGTGAGAGGATCACTTGCCCTCAGTTGTTCAAGACAAGCCTGAACAATACAGCAAGACCTCATCTCTACTAAAAATCAAAAAGTTTACCCAGGTGTGATAGCACACACCTGTAGCCCCAGCTACTGAGGAAGGAGAATCGCTTGAGCCTGGAAAATCAAGGCTTCTGTGAGTTATGATCACACCACTATAGTCCAGCCTAGGTGACAGAGCAAGAGTCTGTCTCAAAAAAAAAAAAAAAAAAAACTACTGACCAATATCCCTAATGAACATAGACACAAAAATCTTCAGTAAAATACTAGTAAACTGAATTGTGCAGTACATTAAAAAGGTAACTCGCCATGATCAAGTAGGCTTCATTCCTGGGATGCAAGGTTGGTGCAACATGTGCAAATCAAAAAAATGTGATTCACCACATAAGTAAAATTAAAAACAAAAATTATATGATTATCTCATTATATGCAGAAAAAACTTTCAATAAAATTTATCAGCCCTTTATAATAAAACCCTCAAGAAACTAGACATTGAGGGAACAAACCTCAACATATTAAGAGCCATCTTTGACACACCGACAGCCAACATCATACTAAATGGACAAAAACTGGAAGCATTCTCTTTGAGAACTGGAATAAGAAAAGATGCTGACTCTCACCACTCCTATTCAACATAGTACTGGAACTCGTAGCCAGACCAATTAGGCAAGAGAAAGAAATAAAAGGCCTCCAAATAGGAAAAGCAGTCAAACTAACTCTTTACTGATAGTATTAATCTATACTCAGAAAACCCTAAAGACTCTGCCAAAAGGCTACTGGAACTGATAAATGACTTCAATAAAGTTTCATGATACAAAAATTGATGTAAAACAGTCAGCATTTCTGTACATGAATAATATTCAAGCTGAGAGGGAAATAAAGAATGCAATCCCATTTACAATAGCCATACGCACACACAAAAAAATAGGAATATTTCTAACCAAGGGGGTGAAAGATCTCTACAAGTAAAGCTACCAAACACTGCTGAAGGAAATCACAGATGACACAAACTATGGAAAAACATTCCATGCTTATGAGTTGGAAGAATCAATATCATTAAAATGGCCATACTGCCCAAAGCAATTTACAGATTCAGTGCTATTTCTATCAAACTACCAATGTCGGTTTTCACAGAATTAGAAAAACACTATTCTAATATATGGAACCAGAAAAGAGCCTGAATAGCCAAAGTAATTCTAAGCAAAAAGAACAAACCCAGAGGCATTGCATTATTCAACCTGAAACTCTACTATAAGGCTGCCATAACCAAAACAGCATGGTACTGATACAAAATCAGACACATAGACCAGTGGAACAGAATCTGGAATCCAGAAATAAAGTCTCACATCTACAGCCATCTGACCTTTGACAAATTTGACCAAAATAAGCAATGAGAAAAGGATTTGCTGTTCAATAAATAATGCTGGGATAGCTGGCTAGCCATATGCATGAAATCAAATTGGATCCCTCCTTTTCACCATATATAAAAAATTAACTCAAGATGGCTTAAAGATTTAAGTGTAAGTCCTCAAAGTATAAGAATCCTAGAAGGAAACCTAAGAGACACCATTCTGACCATAAGCCTTGGGAAAGAATTTCTGACCAAGTCCTCAGAAGACATTGCAACAAAAACAAAAATTAACAAGCAGCACCTAATTACAGTAAAGAGCTTCAGCATAGCAAAAGAAACTATCAACAGAGTAAACAGCCTACAAAATGAGAGAAGATGTTTGCACACTATGCATCCAACAGAGGTCTAATATCCAGAATCTATGAGGAATGTCAATAATTGTACAAGCAAAAGACAACACCATTAAAAACAAAAAAAGAAGAAAGATATGAGCAGACACTTCAAAAGAAGACATGAAAGCTGCCAACCAACATAAAAAATGCTCAACATCACTCATCATCAGAGAAATGCAAATCAAAACCACAGTGAGATACCATCTCACACCAGTCAGAATGGCTATTATTTAAAAAGTCAAAAAAACAATAGGTGCTGGTGAGACAATGAAGAAAAGGGAATACTTATAAAAACAGTGTGGAGATTTCTCGAAGAACTTAAAACAGAGCTACCATTTGACCCAGCAGTCCTGTTACTGGATATGTACCCAAAGGGAAATAACTCATTCAATCAAAAAGACACATGCACTCACACGTTCATTGCAGCACTAGTCAAAATAACAAAGCTGTGGAATCAATCTACGTTCTGTTAATGATGGACTGGGTAAAGAAAAGGGGGTAAATCACCAGGGAATACTACACAGCCATAAAAAGTATATAATTATGTATTTTGCTGTAACATGGCTGCAGCTGGAGGCCATTATCCTAAGGAGATTAATGCAGGAACAGAAAACCAAATACTGCATGTTTTCACTTGGAAGTGGCAACTAAATATTGGATATTCATGGCCATAAGATGGCAATAAAAGACACTGGGGATTACTAAAGCAGAGAGGGAGGGAGGAAGGGAGGGAGGGGAGCAATGGTTGAAAAATTAACTAAGTGGTACTATGCTCAGTACCTGGGTGATGGGATCAGTTGTACCGGAAACCACAGCATCATGCAATATATACATGTAACAAACCTGTACATGAACCCCTTGAATCTAAAAAAAATTTAACAAATATATAGGTATCAGGTTTTTTTAATTTAAAAAAATGTATAATGTGTTCCTGTTTTTCATATAGAAACCAGAAGATTTGGACATGATCTGCATGTAAACAAACTATGTCATTTTTAAACAGTCATGAAAAGTCACAAAAAGCCTTTAGTATGAATGATTTATTAAATTACAGGTCCTCATGTATATCCAGACTATTAGGTTTGAATTTTGGCGCCTTCTTACCTGTTGTTTGACCTTAGGTATGTTACTTAACTTTTCTTGCCCAAGGTTCATTATGTGCAAAATGAAGAAAGTAACAATATCCTACCTCTTAAGATTATTGTTGAATAATAAAGTAATATATGTAAAATGCTCCATATATTCTAAGTGCTGAATAAGTTTCTCTGCCACTATTATTATTATTATTATTGTTGTTGTTGTTGTTGTTGTAACTATTGTAACATGAAGGATTTCTATCTATCATGTTATCAGTAAAATAAAAAAGGGTTTTCTCAATCTGGAAAACAACTCTAACAGAACCCTAGTCATAACAGTGCTAGAATTGGCCCAAATTTATCCAGAACTTCCAAAATGGCACTTGACTTCTTTTCAGTGTATCAACACAAATTAACATTATATAAAATTCGGAAAGTTTTACAGCAAAAAGAAACATAACCGAGTACACATGTACCTGGAATTGAAGTATTTCATCTCTTTTCTCTTTTCCTTCTAGAAAGAGCATGAGATTTAGTATCGGAAACTGTTCTAATTCTGGCTTTGCCTCTTATTAATCATAATAACAAGAGGGAGTTGGTTAATTCTCTGAGCCTCTCTTTCTCCCTTTGTAATGTGGAGCTGATAACTCTTTTTACTGTGGGGTGCTTTCAGCGTCTGCCTACTGGCAGTCTCCAGTCCTATTTGGACTCCAGACCTTTCCTTATCCATTCCTGGGCTGGGTAATGTTGGTCCTCTGTCCTCCAGTACAGTAATTTTCTACACCATTTGTTTTCTTATTTGTCTCCCTCAGTAGATTTTGCATCCATAGGCAAGTGCAACTCTGTCTTGTTCACATTTGCAGCATCCATTCTTGGGCATAGTTAATGCTCAATTAAATCCTTAGCCCATAAGAAATCAGTCACAATAGTCATCTATCTTAGACTCACTCTATTGCTAACTTTATTCAGATTATGTAGAGGATGATGATATTCTAATTCAAAGACTTGCAGTATATATATATTCCTGGAAATGACTTGCTGAATTCCTCTGAGTGACTAGGATCCGGCCCCTCCCCACAAGAATAAGGCAGGCAGAACAGGGTTGTCCTAGTGTGGTTATTATACTATTTATCATTTTTTTCTTCTTTGTATATTTTATGAATTGGATAATGACAGGAATATAGTCTATCAGCATTGGAATCCCACGAGGCTAAGTACATCAGTTTTCAATGTTTATGGGCTTTAGGTACATTGTCAGAGATATGTGCTCATTCTCTTCATGTTCATTCCATCTAGCCTAATAGCATATTTGCCCTTTAGGAATGTAATTATGTGGAGACTAATTAGTGGGCTATTGCCATCATTCAGGTGACAGAAAAGATAAAAAGGGCTCTGACAGAAGCATAAAGATAAACCTTGATGGGCAGAGTAAAGAGCCTTAGAAAATAAGAATAGGTGGGCTTAGTAGACAAAACATGGAATTGTGAAGGTAAGTGAAGACCTAAGAGTGATAATCAGGTTTCTCATTTTAGCAACTGGAGTGAATGATTGTGTTAATTACAAAGATTTTTTCCCTATTTTATTTATTTCATTTATTTTTAGGTGGGAGATACTGATTTCATATTTTGGATATATCGATTTTGAAATTTCAGTGAGCCTCTATCTTGATGTGGCTCAACCAGCTTTTGAAAGCAGATCTGGATGTCAGGAGGGAGATCATTTTTTCAAAATTGTGAGCAGTCAGCATGTACAAGAGCCACATTTATGCATGATGTCATGCAGAGACTGTAGTTATCCACAGAGACTGTATTTATTCCTAGAGACAAGTACAAAATCCTGTAAAACACCAACTCCTTTTAAAGGAGTTCATGAATAAAGAGACATTTTCTTTTTCATTCTGTGTAGGAGGGTCTCAAGAAGAGACTGGTCTCCCAGGAGCCCAGGAAATACAGAGTTTCAGGAAGGAAGATGAATTCAGTAGTCTGAAGTGTAGTAGTTGAGTGGAGTTTCACATAGGTGCACTATTTTGAGGGTTTGATGATTGGTAGAAATTTAATAGGACATTTCAGGGGAATTCTGGGAAGAGAATCTAAACAGGATTTAGGGGTAAATGGGATTGGGGCATTGGTCATATACACCACAGACCATTCTTAAAGAAAATCTGGCTTTGAAGGGAAGAACAATCATAAGCAATAGTTAGAGGTGGATACAAGAATGAATACAGGTTATACGGGTGTTTTCTTCTCCTATGTCTAAGAGGTACATGAACATTTTTGTATTCTTAAGAAAAGAAAACCGTATGATAAAAGCAGCTGAAGATATTGGACAAAGAGGGGTTGATTGAAGGATTTTAATTTCTAAAGAAGCTAGAAAAAATAGAATTAAATATCTAGATGGTATTTCTCCCCTGGTGCCCTTACCCTTCTATCAAGGGAGATGCACCTCTTTATCTGAATTTTTTTTTTCTTTACCTGAATTTTAAAGCAAAGCCATGAAGACATTTAAGGTTGTAGATAAGTTTCAGAAGTTAGCTAATATGTATGAGTTTAATTAATGGGAAAGCATTATGTCAATAAAATTATTGTCATAAAGAGTATTATTCCTTTTTAAAAATTTTTTCATCCTCTTTATCAATTTTACCCATGTTTGAATAAAACTGACCATTTCCACAAATGCTTAACTACTGCAGGAAGCTTTATTGTCTCTTGTTCCTAGCAGCAGACAAGAACACTTGACAGCACAGCATATTAATTTCATGATCAGATTAACTGTTGTCCAGATTTTCATATATATATATATATATATATATATATATATATATATATATATATGAAAGTGATCTTAATGTGTTTGGGAATTCTTTATTCAGATGACTTTTTAGCAACTATGAGAAATAATGAAGTTTTTAATATATGCTTTTGACACAAGTGAGCATTCTTTAATTTTAAATATTTTACCAAGATGCTCATTAAATAATGTATTTTAAAATGCTTAACAGAATAAGTTTTTATTAGTAGTCTTCTCTTTTCTCTGACCTCCCTTTTACCAGCCTTTCACAGACCTCAGCAGCTGCCAAGTTGAATCTGCAATTTGAGATGATAACAGCAGTATTCAGGCTCAATAGATGTGCGGAATGTCTGTAAGATACTTAACTGATTACAAGAGAATGGGGATAGGCCAAAAAGCCCTCTGTGCGAGCTTTTTGAACTTAGTTCAATTCTCCAACACCTTGTTTTCATAGACATGCCTGTAATTGATTTCATTCGGTCATGAGGGTGGGTTCTGGCATGGCTGAGATATTACATGCAGTTACTACCTTAGAGCCTTCTAAGAAAGCCTATGGAATCTTGGGGTCTGCAGAGAAAGATGTTTTTCAGAACAGTGAACTGAAATTTGCATAGTGTTCCGAAATCCAGTCTTATTCAACTAAATCCAAATATCAAGAAAAGGGTGATGTTGATAGCCTTCAGTCTTTTTTGTTGTTGTTCTTTTTTGGCATCTGATTAAACTGTGACTCTCTTTTTGCTATTGAGCCAGACTACCTTTTGCCTTTCAGGCAGCCAAGCACCAATATTTCCCAAGCAACACAGCTAGTGAGAGAGGCATCTCATGTTTCCATATATACATATCTCGCTGCCTTAGGCAAGCTTCATTTCCGAAGTGATGGGAAAATGTGCATGCGCCAAGAAGAAATCCAGGTGGTTAGTAATTCTAGTGGGAGAGAAAAGACAGCTAGAAAAGGGGAAAGTTCAGTGGTGGTAAAAGGCTTTTAGAAAATACCTCCTAATACTTTCTAATGCAGCACAAATGCAACGGATACCTATCCAGTATTTTCCCTCCTGAGGAATCATTTCCTTATATTTAGAATTTATTTTTATACTACCAGGTTAGCATTTTTACTGTGCTGTTAACCATTTTTATTTTTGGAATATAAAATAAAAATTTGTGGTTTTATATATAATAATACAGTCCTTTCTCTAAATTTCTGTTTTCCTCATGCAGAGGGCTACTTCTCCAGGAGAACAGCAGGTTTGCAGAAGCACTACATTATTATAAATTGGCCATTGGGAGCAGGCCTACCCTGGCTTGTAAGTAATACTCAAGTTTTTATTTTTTTATACCTCTTTCCATATTTGAAAATTAACTCTAATTTACAGCCTCACTGAGAAAACACTTGGTGCTCTTATTTCTGAATACTCGCTAATCAGATTATGAACCTCTAACAATTATATCTCAATTGCATCATACTTTAATGTCCATTGATCATTAAAAAAATTTTGATAGCTATAACTTTTACTCAACTATATTTTAAGCTTAAAATATTTGGAATTTCTTGCTGGCAGACACTATTTCATATGTTCTGCAGTGATATTTGCAGTTTCACTACCATTATTGATCCCATGAGTATTTGTGTCATAAGTATTTTTTTCTTTTTTAATGAGCACTAAACCATAGAAACCAAATTGAAACAAAGAAAACTTTATTTTATTCAAGTGTATATCATCTTCTCACACTTTTGTTTCCACTTTTCCCCCTCAGCTGCATATTTAAATACCGGTATTATTCTAATGAACCAAGGAAGGACGGAAGAAGCCCGACGGACATTCTTAAAGTGTTCGGAGATCCCAGATGAAAACCTAAAGGACCCTCATGCACACAAGAGCTCTGTTACCAGTTGTTTGTACAACCTAGGAAAGCTGTATCATGAGCAGGGACACTATGAGGTCTGGCCAATGCCTCTCTGTCCTTTTCCCTCCCCCTTGTTCTGATCCAGTCTCAGTGGTTTGTAACCTACAGCCTCCTTTGAGCCTATGTCCTTTGAACAACTAATATGTATACACGTTAAACTATTGTCCTTTGAGAAACTAATACATGATGACATTAGAACGGTTTTTTGATCAAATTTGTTTAGAAAAAGCTTCTGCTAAATAAAAATTTAATAGATTTCTTTCCTGTGAGTTTCTCAGAGCAATTATGGTATGTCAATATGTGTTGTGACTATTCAAGAATGGGGAAATAACATGTAATGTTTCTCGAGCTTCTTTGCTCACCATTTCTTTGGTTTGATGACCCAAGACACAGTTTCTAGAATTGTTACCCTATGCCCAGTGTTTGATATTTTAAAAAATATATTCTTTGTACTTTAATATTAAGGAAGTGATTTGATATAAATGCCACCCATTTCTCTTAATTCTTTAAAAAACTATTATGAAATAAAATGTAATTTTATTATTTCTTAACTGAGGGAAAAGAAGCAGTGGTGTAACAGGATGTTGCACAGTAAGTTAGGAGGTGACCCAGACTAGTCCTCCCTTCCTCTGACAGGAAGCCATGCCTGCATGAGTTCCTTATTGCCCCTCTCTCTCCTTCAAACTGCTTTCCCCTGCCCTCCTACTCACGTACTCTTATGCAATGTATTAAAACTATACTATAAGTATGAAGATACAACTTTTAAAATAATTGCATTTAGTAATTTCTGTGGGTTTCAAGAGCTGGAAGATTTGTTAGCTGACATTATATTAGATCCTACCAGGTTTCCTGACTTAAAGTAATTATGCACTTTAGATGACTAATGGGTAACTTTCAAATATGTATATATATATAGTTTTTTTGGTTTTTTAGTTGAGTAATCTGCATGAACTAGAAAATTTGTATTAAAAGAGCATTGCTAACATTCGATGCCTCGTTAAGCTATGGCATTCTTCACTGACTGGGCTGAGTGTTTTCATTGGTGGAATTGAGATAGTATGCCACAAAAGGACAGTTCAATTATTTTCCTCTAGTGAACCATTTAGAAATAGCAGTGGATGGTTTTAACTTTGGAAGAAAGTTATTATCTTATTTTCAATGACGATCCCTGCACTTTATTGATGATTTATCTATTTTTTTGTTTTATAAATTAGGAAGCCCTTAGTGTATACAAGGAAGCAATTCAGAAAATGCCAAGGCAGTTTGCCCCACAGAGCTTGTACAACATGATGGGTAAGTAAAATATTAACACTTTTAAATTGATATTTCAGGGACCTGTGGAGAAACAGGAACCCATGTTCGTGTTTAATGGAATTCTAATAAATCATATTAATCCTCACAAAAGAAACGTTCACAATCTGGCATCATACTCAAATTCTGACAGAGCATATTTATTCTGACATGACAAATAAATGCATTAAAGCAGCGATTCCCAACACCTTGGTCATATCCCAGAATTATTGCAAGGGACTCTCAAAAACATCTGGGTATGGAATATTAGCTAGATTCTAGAGACTGTAGAAATAAATAAGCTATATATATGTAATTTTTCAATAATAGTAATAAAGTATACATTAATTTTAGTAAGTATCAAATTCATAATTTTTATTAAAATTTAATTTTAAATTCAGAGTAATATTAATAATAAAAACAAGATTATGCAGACAATAGATATGCTACAACAATTATTCTATGTTTTATGTTGAAAAATTGCCTAATTCTTATTAATCAGAAAGTATGTAAATCTAGGCCATGGATTTTTCTGAGTATAAGAGGTCAAGAATGAGAAATTATAATAAAATATCTATCATCTGTGATTGATCCTTGTCTGCCTTGTAGTAAATTGTTACTACAGCTGTTTGATGATGGTTACAACTGCAAACCACATATTCAGCATATGACACTTGGAAAAAAATCCCCAAAGTAAGGTGGCCTAATGACTAATTAATATTGCTGCTTGGAGATAATAAAGAGAAGAGAAGCATTTTGTCCTCAAATCAAATATTTCTTTTTTTCCAAAGCATAAATTGTAAAGTCAGATTTTCCCTTTTCATTAAACCTGCTTAAGTTGTTTAATATTTCTAGTCCTCTCTCATGCATATAAAATAAATGAGATTAGACTATATAATCTCCAGGATTATTGTACACTTCTACATTCTATATTTGAGGAATTTAATAGTAGCTATATGTCTTGAGCACAGAAAAAAATCCCAAACCTCTCCCAAACTACAAAATACACACCTGGTAAGAACACTCACGTTCTCTTTTTTACAAAGGACAGAACATTTAGAAATAGTTTAGAGATAGGCTGGAGTACTAGACAGTAAACAGAAAAATAAAATTATTTGGGAGAGGTTAAAATATTTATTCCATGTCTCTGGGAATCTCACCCTCAATTTGCCTGTGGAGTGATTGAATATCATATTAAACAGCACACTGGAGTGTTTTTTAATTGTCACTTTTTTCCTCTTTAGTATAATTACTAAAAGGTAAAATTTAGCTTCATTAAATATATTCTTGCCATTAAATTTTTATAAATTAAAACAATGCCTTTTATTATTCAGCATTTCACCATCAATCTGTCTATATGAATAAAATATACGTGTCCATAAAGCATGTGCTTAGGATATGTAGATTTATGAGTTGAATTAACTTTTTTATTTTAATGGTAGATGTTTTTGTGTCAAAATAAATGCTGAAAGAGTTGCTTTCTCTAGCTTTGGTTTAACTTTCTATTTTATTCTTAATTCTAGTGCTTCCAAGGCCTTATTCCCAGTTTTCCTCACTTATCAAATAAGACATTTTATTTCAAATTAGGATAGGTGTCTAAGATTCTTGGCAACAGACTGCATGTAGTATTTTGTTGTTGTTGTTAATGGAAAGTGGTGATGATGTCCACTAGAGTTAGCTATTTCAGAAATTCATTCAATTATTTTATGTGAATAAATTTGCAAATTCAGCCAGTACCTTGGGATCTGTCTCTCATATGGTTACACAGATGCTCAGCTCACACAGGCAGCAAAAGATAAGTGTGTCCCTGGGGGTTATTGCTTAATCTTTTGTCTCATTTTCCATTAGAGAAGGAGATGGTTGCTTTGTCCAGACTCTGAAAAGCACCCTAACAATTTTTAAAGGGAGGGTCTTAATATTTAACATTCCAGATTTTTTCTACGATTATGGTGGCTGCCTTCTATTTAATTTTATGTGAAGGTCTGTTAGCCAATCAAGTTTTATAGTTTCAGTTATTCGGGAAACTATAATTTTCTCAGAGAGTGAATTCACTTCCTAATCAAAATGGGTTAAATACCCCAAGTGTTGGCTCTAGCTCCTAATACATTTTGATTAGCCTCCATTTGACAAGAAAAAAAATGACCCAGGAGATAAGCTGCCCTATCAGTTAATCAGTTTCATTAGTCTGTCAGCGTGTGCTGATTATCCTATCAAGTTTATCAACAGCCTTGAATGTGTTTTCTAATTCACACATTTACATATTATTAGTGCCCTTTAGGGATCAGTGAAGGATTATAATGTCTGGCTAGATTTAGCCTGTGAGTGTTCATTTTTCTCATGTGTCATTTACCCCTTCACAACCACTACCCCCAAGCACTTGTGTATAGATATACAAGCATTATATTTTTTTCCCATTCTATTTTTTCTTTTGTTTAGAGGTTAGGAGAAATAAAGGAGTGTGCGTGAAAAAATACAATTATATTTTAATGTGATTATTAGTGTAGTACTAAATTCACTGCAGTTGCTTTTGTTAAAAAACACTCTAGTACTTTGATTTTAATCTCCCCTTGAACATTTTATGAAAAACATGCTATATACCTTATGCCACATGCCAATCGACTTATCCTGAATGCTAAGTGAATGTGTTTTTCCTATTTCTGTATTAATAGAAAATAACAAGTTTGATTAATTCCCCAACTTAAATTTTCCATATTTTAAAACTATTCATTTATTTTATTATGGCAGCCTATAAGTAGTTTTTTTAAATGTTTAAAAGCCTATTCTCATTTATCCTCTTCAATTTCATAGGACCAAGATGTTTGAGTAACAATAATCGAGGACACCTTCCCATCCTGAATTAGGTGAATTACAAACATACATAAAAAACATAAACAGATAATAAATAGTATTTTATAAACAAAAGCTAAAATTTTACTTAGGTGCATATAATTAGGAAGATATGAGAATACATGAAATATTAAGAGAACAAATCACAAAATATGTGTTAAATTGCTCCTAGCCAGTTGTGTGACTTAATTCTGTGGACCTCATTTCCACTTGAGAAAACAGGTTAGATTAAATTGAGATTCACCATAAGGTAGTCCCTGAAGTCAGATACCCTCAGTTCAAATTATGGCTTTGATACTTTCTCCCTGAGCATCCTTGGGCAAATTACTTAAAAGAAGCCTCAGTTTCCCTTTTATAAGATTTTGGTAATAGTACTATCAGCGTGAGGATTGATTAAAGTGATAAAAAAGGTAAAACATATTGGTCCAACTACTTAACCTAGTAAGTGTTTTATAACGGGACTTTCCATTGTAATTATCATCATTTCCTTAGGCTTTTAAACTCCAAAAGTTGATTGTATTCTCTGTCACTGTTTTTGTATTTAGCAATGTGGATATGACTACTTCATAGACAAGATTTTTGTCATCATTATGGCCTTGGTAGTCACCACAGTTCAGTGGAGATTCTGTTTAGTTCTATCCTATTTGGAATTACTGTATTTTCTCTCCAGGCTCACTTCCCTTTTTCTCTCAGTAACTGCAGTCAAAATCCTTCTCTTACCATTAGCTATATTAACCTAACTTGGTTTCATTAATAGAGTGCTTCCTCCAAATTAAGATTGTCCTATGTAGGTTAGAGTTTTTTTCTTTTTCTGTCAAGATTTATTTTTCATCTAGACCTAACCAAAATTATTCTGTATTCTATTGCTCAGAGGCACTTATTGGATCTCAATTTCTCTTCTTCTGAAGTTACAGATGTATTTTAGAATCATAGAATGTTAAAGATGGAAGACTCATATCTTAAAAACCCTTATAAAATAATCTCTTTAATAAGATAAAAATTAGCACTCCCCCAAATCTTACAAAGTTTAGATTTACAGTTTGTATTAGAACCAGGAGTATAGTCTCTTGACTTAAATCCAAATGCTTTTTCTGCTTAGTCCTTCTGTGTTACCTAAACTATCATATTTTTTACTATGTCAAAATAGTTTTCCTTTGCACTTAAAAATTAGCAAAAATTAAATATATAAAAACCTCTACAGTTTTACTATAAAGAATAAAACAGCTGCAAAGTACATTGAATATACTGGATATTTAAAATTTTTTTAATGCAGGATGATTTCTGAACACCCTCAGTTTCTCTTTTCTTTTTTTATAATTGTTTCTTACTCCTATTATCTCTACTTAAGCATTGCTTTTGAATAATCCTAAGGGATTATAGGAAACTAAATTAGGCTGCAGTGTCCAATTATTTTTATCTGTTTGAGCTCTTCCAATCCCAGAGGTCGTTTTAAGCCTATTTACTATTTAAAATAAAATGATTTGGCTTTCTCAATGCAGAGTAATTGTTGGGTTTAATTATACAAGCAATTTACATCATTTCATCATGGTAATATATCTCGAGAACAAAAGGGCATAATGTATTATACGGAGTAAGAGAGAGCCTAGGGTAACTGTCTTGTCATTTCAGTCTATAATAACTGTTTAGAATAACCTCTGTATGCAAAAAAAAAAAAAAAAAAATTAAGTCATAAGTGCTGGGACAGCACAGAGGCAGCAGACATATGAAATGTAAATAGTTAATCTAGTTCCTTCTCTCAAAGAACTTTCTGGGAGATTTCACAGTTGGTCCAGAGCTCTTTAGGGCCTCTCTGTAATAATTAAATGCCTATAAATAAAATGGAATACTATTACTCTAACCTTGAAAATATTTTGTCTGTAGCTATATAGGCTATGCTATGTTGACTAGACCAAAGAAAACAAACAAGAGAAACTCAACCTTTTTAATTTCTTATGTGATACTTAAGAAATACATATTCATAATTTCCTGTTCTCTGAAAAGTGTGTTTATGATGAGCAATATGCATTTATCTTAGGGAGAGATTCTTTTTTCCAGGAGAAATGTGTGATAATGGCCCATTGCTTTTTATTAACTTATTTGCCTTTATTTTCATCATACTGTTCTGATTCTCTTATGATAATCTCTTGTTTTATATATCCCTTTTAGTTTTCAGTCCCAGCTCAATATTGGAAAATGTATTTTCCTCCATCATCCTTCATCTAATAAACCTTTTACTTACACAGATTTGAAATTGAGAAAATGTTTTTTCCCATATCTTCAATAAAGAGGAACATTTTGATTTAATTTTTAATTCTTTACAGTAGCTCTTTAATTATGAGATATTTTCCCAAGTTTATTGGGCTGTTCACAGAGAACGAGGAAGAAAAACAATGAATAGGAAACAAAAGTGAATTTATTAGAGCAATTTTTTGTATAAAAAGCTTGTGTGAATTTTAGAATTGTATTTTTGAGAAAGAAACTTGTGGTATGGAAGAGTTAAGTGTCATAAATAGCTACAAGTGATGTTTAGTTTTTTAAACTATTAGTTAGGTGAGAAGAACTGACAAATCACCTTCTGAAAACAATGCAAATGTTCTCGCTCGTAAATTCAAATTCTACTTTAGGTCTGTACATTATGTTGTGAGTTCAGTCAGCAGAAGGAGCATAAAGGAAGTCTGTTTCTTTCTCAGCCTTCTGTGTGGCTTGTGTTTAACTGAATCATTTATTTTTGTTGGATTCTTCTGTGTGTGTATGTGCATGTGTTTACCTCACCTTGTTTCGGAATATATTTAAAGTGTGGATATTCAGAGTAAATTTTTGACATGATGGTTTACATGCTTAATGTTTTCTCCTGTGTTTAGTTGTTCTTAAATGGATTGCTCAAGGCATTTAGCATGCTGACTGTGAAAGAGATGGTTTTTAACTGTATGAGATTTGAACTTTCACATCTTTCAAGTGTGGAAGCATTAACACTCCAGTAGCGTTAAGCTTTTTATACCACCTGCTTCCCCTATTTTGAGTTCTGGCGATTTTCCTATGATTGCTTCCATTGGCACTCTTGAAAATCAATGAGGCAATCCTACGAATATGAATATGACCATATAACTGGATTAGTCATTAATCTATGAAATCCAAAAAGAATATGAACCTCTAATTTTTAAGATAAGTCTCTTTATTTCATTTCATTTTTCCATTATCAGAAAGGATACAACCAGGAGACCAATGCCTGGTATATAGAGTTCGCCAGTCCAGAAAGGCAAAATATAGACTTGAGAAATTTTAGAAGTATACTTTGAAGATTATGTAGTCAATAAGATAAGGAAATCATGAATGTTTGGCTATGTATCAAAAATAATGAATATATGAAATTTATGAGCAAAAAACTATAATTTTTTCTCCTAAAAGTTTCTCTTAAAAAAGTGCAGTTTTTAAAATATATTTTTCTACATTTTACACCGTATATAAACTCTACATTATGTACTATGGTTACAGACGCTAATTTGCTAGGCATTAGTCTGTACACTACAAAGGCTAGCATCCAGTTCAGCTGCATTAAGTAGGTAATATATTTTGTTTAAAGTTTCAATTAAACCCAGGGCCAGAAGATATATAGCCCCTACGGGGAGTTTGAACACTTTAATGCCTATAGTAGGATTGCCTAAGGATCATGTGTAGGTCTAAATGTCACTTGCTTTCCTGGAAATATGATATGAGACAGTTGATTATATTTCATTGCTATTAAAACCACAAGAGCCCACCTGTTACATTAATTCATCCTCCTGCCAGATTTGTGGTAAAGAAAAAGATCAAAGCTTAAAAACTTTATATTTAAATTGAATTATAAGGGTACGAATATACTCAAATTAATACCTAATTATATCTTCCTTATTCTCTGATTCCCAAATAGTTTCAATGTGTTCTGTTCAAAAAAATCTGTTTTAAGGCTGGGCACAGTGGCTCATGCCTGTAATCCCAGCACCATGGGAGGCTGAGGTGAGAGGATTGCTTGAGCCCAGGAGTTTGAGACCAGCCTGGTCAACATGGAGAGACTCCATCTCTACATACCCACGCCCATGGACACACACAACTGTTTTCTGAGACTTTAATATAAATAAATGAAAAAAAAAGTATGCATTGTAATCTTTAATTGGGACAATACATGTGGAGTAAAACTTTTACTCAGTAGCAAATACAGGTTGGATTTTATTTAGAAAATTGTGATTTTATGTTACACCTGGAAAATTCATTAATTGGATTTCAAAATCTTAACCTTCTAAATGATGCTGACAATGACATCAGTTAGATGAAATAGACATAGTCATGTGGAAGAAGATAATTTTGTGTGAAGGATACAATCTTGAAAATCAGTGTCAAGGAAATGAGAAGATATTCTTGCACATATTTAGAATAGGAAACTGTAGGGGTGGAAAGATGTGATACCTATCCTCAGTCATCATAAGGGTCATGGCCAAGACTCCTATAACAAGACAGGTTAACTTGACAAAAGCATAATGAATTTATTTAATGAAAGTTTTACCTGACAGAGGAGGCTTTGGAAATGAAGGTGAAAGACCTAGAGAAAATCATCTATTTCATGCATAGGTTTGATGAAGCATGGACAGCCTTGTAGAAATGTGATTGGACAAAAGGGTATGATCTAGTGTAATCCACTGAGTGGCGAACCCCAGCAAGACCTGTCTGTTCAGATTCTTTTCGGCCTCTCTTTGTAGCATTCCTTCCCTCAAGGTATGGTGCAGCACCCCTTTGGAAAGAGGATCTTCAAGGGAGACGGGAGAGAGAGAGAGTGACCTTTCTAGATTTTATGCCCTGCTGTGGGAGAGAAGAGTTCTAATTTCTGTGATTCACTTAGGGGAAGAGTATCTATCTATGACTTGTTTCAGGGAAGACAGAGAGGTGGGAGACAGGAGAACAGGAGGAGTTCAGAAAGGCTTTGTTTCCATGATACTAGAAGGCTTTGTCGGCCTAATGTCTTTTCGTTCAAAGCATTTAGCATGCCAAAGTGCCATATTTTGGGGTATTGTGTTCAGAGCCTTAACGCATGAAATATAAATTAAGTTGAAAATTCAGTGCATTACTAATTGTATGTATTTTGCTGTGTACTCAAGTCTGATTTTCCCAGTAAGTAAGGGAAAATTGTTTTCTACATAAAAATCTCATTTAACTCTTCCAATGAGCTGTCATTTAGTTTTAATTTTATCTACACTGATAGAAGCCATCACCATATTCACTTGATCTTAGCCAAAAGGCTGAGAAGCAATAACTGTTGCCATATTCAAATTAAACAAAGAATGAAAATAGAACATGCAGAGTTTTGTTCCGGATTGCATTATTTTTGCCAGCATGTTAATTATGGGAATGGGATTTTTGTGGATTATTATAGAATCTTATTCTCAAGTATTCATTAAAAGTTGGATGAATTTTTCAATGTGTGCTATGCCTTAGTAATTAACATTAATATAGCAATTTATAATATAAATAAATTATTCATTGCCTATTATGGAGATATAGTGCTTGACTCAGGAGTACACATGAAATGTATTCCTAAAAGGATCTGTGTGGAGTTGAAAAGGCTTCCATTACACTCTTTTGACTCATAGGAGAGTGCTTTTTCTTTTATCGTTTTCCTGCAGCTATACAACTCCTGTTTCTCTGAATACTATTTTCATTTGTTCTTTCCAGGCTAGTACAGTATTCATGCATTCTTTTTTCCTTTCTCTGGTATAAACTTTTTTTAAAAAAAAAATAATGCTATTTAGCACTTCTTTGCATGTTTTTAGTGTTTACTAATTATCTCGGTTTTATTAAGCCATTTTATTGACTCCATTTTAATTTTCCTGAAGACAGTATTATATTTTTGGGGAAAAGATCCTCACCTCTCCCCAACATACTCGTGAATATGCACACACACCACACTCACACGTGCGCATGCACACACACAATCTCACTCTATACTTTTTGAAAATTCTGAGCATTTAATAGAATTGGCTTTGACATTTGTGGATTGATTATTTTAGTGATTTATTTCCTTGAAAATATAAAGGAAATTGATTAGCCTGGAGAACTTCAGGATCCCTAGTTGTAAATAGAGAAATATTTACACAGACTTCTGGCCTTTTTTCAAGTTGAAGTTTGATGGAACATCAGATGTTTCTGGTATATGACCTTATATTAGAAATTAGGAACTTGTAAAAGTTTCACTGAAGTTGAACCTACTTCTTAACAATTGATGTTATTCCTTAATGAAACACATATTTTTTTCCATGTCTTTCCTGTGTTTGCTTCAAAACTACACTTTCCGACTTCAAGAGTTTCCCCTTAAGTTTAATGCTATAGGACTTGAAGAGTTGTATATTGAATCTTTTCCTAACTTTTCTCAAATTAAGACTTGGATAATATTACATTTTACTTTCAATACTACTGTACTGTAGCTGCTAAAGGATTTCCAATCAGAAGCAATGTATCTGGGGCAACTAGAGGGTGTTATTTTTATAAGAATAAGATGACAAAAATATTTTGATGGAGATAAAAAGATTCACAAAATTTGACTGCTAAAAGTTACACCAGGTTTGTAGCATAAATGCATTTTTAAAAGGGAGACTCGCTAATGTTTCTAGTAGTGTTTCTAATGCTTCTTAACACTGTGAAGTAAAAAATGATGATTAAAATTACAGCAAGTTAAACTCTTAATATAATCACCCTTATGTCATACAGCTTCATCGGACTGCAGGTTCTAGAAAAAAAGAATTATCTGGAAATTTCTCTTCAAGGGCATACTTAGTAAAAAAATGTAACATCTAAATTCAAGTAGATACATAATGTGATCAGGTATTTGTCAGCTATTTATCGAGGACTCTCTGGAGCCAAAGCTTTCTGGACTTAGGTTGAAGACAGAAAAATATATAAAAGATTGTGTGTCTGCTTCCATGCATCTCATAGTCTGGTTTTGTAGCAGAAAGATTATAATTGCTTACCTAGCTAGGTTCCGTAAGTACATAAAAAGTGGGAGAGGGAGTTTGAATAAATCAAGAATTGAATACTATTCTCAAATGGGGAAACTCAATTTTGTAAAAATTCTCTTTTTCTCAAATTTATTTATAGATTTTAATTTAATAGCAATAAACATTCTGAAAAGAATTTTATCAAAAACTTGACAAAATGATTCTAAAACAGTGAAATATAGCCAAGAAAGTCTTAATGAATAATAAAGGTTAAGACTTGTTTGTTCTACTAGATACTCAAATATTAGATGAGGTGATTAGAGCGATATTGTACCCATGAGAAAAGAAAACCAGACCAATAGGACAAAGTGGAGACCCTGGAAATAATAACAAATTATTTAAGGTTGTTGTAGATAATAAATGTAAAATTAAATATTGGTCAGGGAAGGAAATTTGTATAATAGTTGATCTAGACTATCTTTGGGAAAGAATAACATCAGATACTTGTCTCATACCACATAGCAAAGTATATTTCATGTGGAATACATAGTTCATTTTAATAATGAAACTATATAATTAGAAAATGATACATATCTCCATGATATAGAAAATGTTTTGTGTATAAAAGATACTTTAATAATATTTTGTGTAAAAGATAGTCCAAGAATTCTCCTTCTATACATTTATTTTGAGGTTATAATAAGAGATGTGTTTAAAAAAGATAATTAAAAAATACAATGATAATTGCAGAAGTGCAGTACTTACATAAAATGTTGGGAGGGGAATTTGAATAGACAACAAACTGAATACTGATTTCGAATGAGAAAACTGAATTTTGGGAAAATTGGCATAGTTTTATTTAAAATAACAAAACACTGGAAGGAACCTAGATGCTTAAAACTAGCAAAATATTTTACTATATAATTGATTTTTTTCAATATGTAATTCAAATTCTTGGAGAAAACATCAAAATTTGCCAGTGGCTATCTATGGGTGATATAATTCTTTCAGTCTTATAAAATTATGATCTTTCAGACTTTCTTCAATGAACAGGTATAATGTTTATAATTAGAAAACAGAGTTATAACTATTAAATGGAATAACCAAGACTTGATCTAGATGCAGCCAATCTTGAATAGATCAACTAAAAATTAAGAATGAGGCAGGATATTTTAAACTAACTAGGATATTTTTACCTCTTTATGAAATGAATGTATATAAATATCTGAGCACTGGTGAACCTACAAATGATTATCCATTTTGGAGATTATGGAGTTATTTATTCTTAGCCCTTCATGTTGTAAATGATAAAACTGAGGACCTTTGAAATCACTCATTTTTCTAAAACATACAGCTATTAGTGGCAAAATAAGAATTCAAAACCAATCCATCTAAAATACTATTTTGGTATGTATGTTTAATTTCCGTGTGTGTGTGTGTAGTTTTCAAAATTTCTCTCGTTATCGATTTCTAGTTTTATTCCATTGTGATCAGAGAATATACTTGATATAATTTAAGGTTTTTTTAGTTTTTCTAAGACTGCTTTGTGGCATAATATATGGTCTATTCTTTTTTTTTTTTTTTAATTATACTTTATGTTTTAGGGTACATGTGCACATTGTGCCGGTTAGTTACATATGTATACATGTGCCATGCTATATGGTCTATTCTTGAAAATGATCCATGCGCTGCGGTGAAAAATGTGTATTCTGCAGCCATTTCAAGAAATGTTCTGTAAATATCTATTAGATCCATTTGCTCTATAGTACCAATTAAGTCGTCTTTCTTTGTTGACTTTCTATTTGGATGGTCTGCCCAATGCAGAAAATTAGATTTGAAGCCTTCAGCTATTATTGTATTGGGGTCTATCTCTCTAGCCCTAATAATACTTGGTTTATATATCTAGGTTCTCCAGAGTTGGGTGCGTATATATTTACAATTGTTATATCCTCTTGCTGAATTGACACATGTATGGTTATATAATGACCCTTCTTGTCTCTTTTTATAGTTTTTGTCTTGAAATCTGTTTTGTCTGGTGTAAGTATAGCTACTTCTGCTCTTTTTTGCTTTCCGTTTGCATGGAATATCTTTTTCCATCCCTTTATTTTCAGTCTATGTGTGTCTTTATAGATAAAGTGTGTTTCTTGTATGCAACAGATTGTTAGGTCTTTTTTTTTCTTTTTATTTAGCCACTCAATGTTTTTATTGGAGAATTTAGTCCATTTATATTCAGTATTATAATTTATAAATAATGACTTACTCTTGACATTTTGTTGTTTGCTGGTCATTTTGTGGTCTTCTTTCTTTACTTCCTTCCTGTCTTTTAGTGAAGGTGATTTTCTCTGGTTGTATGTTTTAATTTCATGCTTTTTATTTTTTGTATATCTTTTATATGATTTTAGTTTGAGGTTATAATGAAGCTTGCAAATAATATTTCATAACCCATTATTTTAAACTGATGACAACTTATCACTGAGAGAAAAAGATTAATAAACAAGAAAATAGAAAATGAATAACTCTACACTTTAAATTTCACCCTCCTGCTTTTTAACTTTTAATTCTTTCTGTTTATGTCTTATACTGTGCATGTCTCGAATAGTTGTTGTAGTTATTTGTTTTGATTGGTTCATTTTTCAATCTTTCAACTCAAGATATGAGTAATTATGTACCACCTAATTATGTACCACAATTGCAATTTTATAATATTCTGTGTTTTTCTCCATACTTACTACTACCAGTGAGTTTTGTACTTTCAAATGATTTCTTATTGCTTATAAAGGTCATTTTCTTTCAGATTGAAGGACTCCCTTTAGCATTTCTTGTAGGACAAGTCTGGTATTGATTAAATCTCTCAGCTTTTGTCTGGGACAGTCTATTTCTCCTTCATGTTTGAAGGATATTTTCACTGGATCCACTATTCTAGGATACAAATTTGTTTGTTTGTTTTCCTTCAGCACTTTGAATATGTCATGCCCTCCCTGCCTCCACTGAAAAGTCTGCTGCCTCACATATTAGAGCTCCATTGTATGTTATTTGTTTATTTTCTCTTGCTGCTTTATCTTTGACCTTTGGGAATTTGATTATGACATGTCTTGAGGTAGTCTTATTTGACTTAAATCTTCTTGATGTTCTATAACCGTCTTGTTATTTTGGTATGTAATTCATAACTCAGTGCTGGGTCATAATTATGAATAATTTCAATAGGTAGATAAACCAAGTTCATCAATCAATTAATTAAAGTGAATTTATTTTATTTTAAAATTATGTTGCCAAATTAGTTCCTAAGGAACAAATTAAAAGTAACCTATAAAAGGGAACTTATCATAGCAAACCTTCAAATTGCTAAAAGTGCTCATTAAAAGAAAAATGACCAGCACATAAAATAAATTCATTATAAAAACCACCAAAAATAAACCTGATATCTTAGAAGGAAAATAAGCATTACTTAAAAATGGAATGAATACCTTAGCAACCAGCTAAGTTCTCAAACTCCATGGAGAGACTAGAAATTAGGTAGATTAAGATAAAAATGCCTGCTTTTCCAGCAAAGCATCCTAAAATTAACAGTACTGGCAATGAGATGCTTTCAGTGTATTAGGGGCTGGAAGCCTGCTAGAAATCAGTTGGGACCATTTTGTAAGTGTCCCTGTTCTTTAGAGACTAGAAAAAAAAATTATAATTTGTGTGAGTCCTTTAGAAAAATAGGCTTTTCCCCCCATGAGCTTGTCTGGCAGCTTTTTAATAAAGAAAGTTCTAAAACTTGTATAATTTTTTGAGTTATAGCTTGGCATATGCAATTTGTTGTCCGCATGTCAGTCACGTACGCATCACTCTATCTGTGTCATAATTTTGCCCATAGCCACTTACTATCTGAGGTGTCACTCACTTAATATTTTTCTTCATTCTGAAGCAGGATGTCTATGTTACTACATTTTTAACACAGATTAAATCAAATTCATACATACCACATTTTTCAAAAGGTTTTTGTTGTTTTTGTTTCATTTGCACCTACAAGCAAACTTTGGGGAACACTGATAAATTATTTCTTTGTCGCTAGATTGTAAGTAGGAACAAATGATAATCTACTTAACCTTTATGTATACCATCATATGCATTGTTCATGTTGGTTAACCTGGATTGATGTGCAAGATATATGTTCAAGAGTTTTTTAAGAAAGCATTTAACAATTACTGTAGGAGTTGAGGAAGGGATAATTACTTTTGTCTTCTTTTCTTAACAGTGGTCACATAGGTTTCTTTAAAAATTAGGAATTCTATACTGTCTTAATAATAATTCCCACTAAATGCTCTATTCTTTATCTGCAAGCAGGAGCTGTCCAGTAATTTGAAACATAAGAGTCAGTGAGATGTAGACTATTACATCATCAACAACCCAACATTCTTTCCTTAAGGAGTTAGCCTTTGCCTGGGTTATTTAGACCTGGGGCTTTTTAGGGAGAGAGAGTGACATTATTTGTTCTACATCTGAAACTGGTTTATGTCTGCCTGAAGCCAGCCTGGAGACATCCAAATTCCTTTTGTCTGTGAGTGAAATGGAAATAAATCTGGGTGATGAACCTGATCATTCTATCATCACACAGCAAATCTTCTCATTCTTATGAAAGTACCTTTATTATGTCATTTCTTACAGAATGAGAAAGGAAAATAGTCATCGTTTCTTTCCTCCTGGGCACCATAAACATTTTTTTCTATTATTGTAAGTTAAGAAAAATTACGGTACCAGAGAATATGACTTAACCTTTATCTCCTGTCCTATTCCCGACCAAGTGTCTTCGTTTCCTTCCTTATTGAATTTATTGAACTTTCTTTTCCTGTGGCCATTTCCTTTATGGAATTTTTATGATTTCAGCACTTTAACCAAGCTTGTAGAATCCCATATATACCACTCTGTCCTAAAACTAAATGCACTGATGGTACTTTTTCCAGTTATTAAATGTTTTATTCCCTCTCTGAAGACTTTTGATAGTATTTGTGTAGAATAGTATAGTGGAAAGAGCCAGAGAAAACTCTAATCTGAATCCTGAATTTGACATTTGCTTTTTTTTTTTTTTAAATCTTGAGTGAGTTTGTTAAGCTCTCTGAAGCATAGTCAGTTCATTTGTAAAATGAGACTGATAATAACAGTGTAGGGATAATGTAAAGGTAGAAAATATTATATTTAAGATGTTAGTAGGTACTCAGTAAATAATAAATTTTATATGGCAGGCAGCTTGATGCGATGGGAAGCCATTTAATCATTTTTGGATAGGATTATTAACTGTCCTTGTGCAAGTCACCAATCATTCCTGAGCCTTTGTCTTCATTCATAAAATGGGTATTCCACCCTCTATCGAGGATTGGAAATGAGAAATGTAAAGCTCTGAACCTTGCCAGTGTCAGGAATATAGCAAGTACTTGTTCTTATAGTGTTTGTTGCTTAAATCTTTATTGAGTTACCTTTTTTAACATATTTAATTTATCCATAATCGTTTTTTTTTTGCATTTTAGGTTTTGCATCTTGATTTTATTACCATTTATATACACCCTTTTTGTGTTAAGTTAGCCTTAGAACTAAAGTACATATTCTAGACTTAGAACTAAAGTGTTACATATTTCCCTCTTAAGAATTGAATTACATATGCGTAGAAAGCAGTTTTAAAGGTCAGTCATAGATTACCATTGCTCTTCCTTATTCTCTTAATTCAATAGATAAGCCCAAGGCAAAGTGAAATGAATGGGCTGGCTGATGTATCACAAGCTAGAAAATGATTTTCTATGAGTGAGAAACAGAGAGCATAATTCTCACCTGAGCTGGGGATTTGGAAAGTTTATGACTATTTTCTATTAGCTAGTGAAGGCAATGAGTTAAGGTCAGGTAGTCCTGAGTTTAAATTGCAGTTTTGCCATGTTACATATTCATGATTTTGAGTGTATAATTTAGCCACACTGCTTCTCAATTTTTTCCATCTTTAAAATCCAAATAGTGACATTCCTTGGTAAGCAATGAGATACATTTATAAAGCAACTATTATAGAAATTGAAAAACTGTTTCATCTTGCAAACCTACTTTGATCAATTGGTAGTGGTTGAGTGGGGCAATGTGTTAAGGCCACTTCGGGAGGCTGAGAAAAAATTCTACATGCCCAAATGTGTGGAGTAAGAGGAGTGGGTGAACATAAGTCAGACATTTGTCACCTGTAACTTGTTACTGTAATCCATAGTAAACACTCAATTATTATTATCATAGTCATCATTGTTATTATTAAGACACAATGAATGGTTACATGAAGTTCTTCAAAGTTGTAATAAGTGGTACCAGAGTAGTCTATTTATCAGTTTTCATATACTTGCCAAGATGCATGATATATTACATTACTCATTTATAGCCCTTAAATATTTTCTTATCTCAAAGCTTTACAAATTATTAAGATGCTTAGAAGTTCTTACTGAAAAAAAATGGACCAGTCATTAATTATTGAGCAAATTAATAATATTTAAAATAGATTTTAATAATGATAGCTTTCTGACTTGGAAAAAAAAGCAAGTATACTTTCTGAAATAAATTTTAAATATTAACAAAATAATGAAGATTTCTATTTCAGAAGTGCTCAGGAATTGGGGTTATCTTCACACTCTTTCTGTACAGAAGACCTACTGTTATTCTAAAAATCAATTAAATTTTTATATGAAAAGTAGAAGCTATATTAAATACAATGGTTGTACAACTTTTTTAAACTGGCCTATAAGCACTTGAAGAGCCAAAGTGAATTTCAGGTTGATTTTGTATGGGACCTGTAATTTAGGCCCATATTCCATCTGGCTTTATAATCCATTTAAGAGATAAATATGTGGATATGTTTTATCATTAATTGCTGTACATTTTTCAGTATTTTAGGGCTTTTGTATATTTTCTGTTATATAAATTATATATAGTGTTTTAATATGAAGTGATTCACTTTTCCTAATACAAATTATTATTTCCTTTATTTGGAAACATTTGTTAGTTCAATATGGCAAGAAAAAATCCATCTGACAGCGTGTTAGTTTTTATAGAGATATGAAAATAAAAACAAAATTATTATAGAAATTTATGGAAATTAAAAAAAATTTCTAATCTATCATTTTAACAACTACAAGCATTTTTGTATATTTTATTCCAGTCTTTCATCTTTGCTTCAGTATTTCTTTTGTCTTTCCTTAGACATATAATTTAATTTCACCAAATTCTTAAGTGAAGATATGTTTTAAACTTTGAGGGAAAAAAATCAAACCTTTTTCAACTATCATTTTTATGATAATATAGTTTAAGGATTGTTCATCGAACTAAAAACACATAGATATGTGTGAGTGGGTAAAAATGTATATTTTTATGCATACTATGTATTATTTGTCACCAATATTTTTCACTATCCAGCAAAGCAAGGGGCATTCAAAAGATCAAGAGACTCAAACCAATTCACTTCGTCAAACATATTCGTATTTACAATACCATAGTAATACAAGTTGAATATAATTAAAACAAAAAGGAATGAGTTCTTCCTTTGAAGCAAAAAATATACATCCAATGTGGATAATTCATTTACAAAAAGCCTCTGATTACGCCTCTAAAAGAAAAAGCTGTCATGATTGTGATTACTTATGCTTATATGTAAAGGTCTGTCTGGAAAATAATGCAAGTCACCAGTTTACTGCTTGGTCTCAGAAACTGAATAGTGTCTCTACATTTGCAGTGCTTAGTAAAACTACAATATTTAACTTAAATATATAAATTATCTTAAAATACAATTTTTGCATCAGTTGAATATTTTGTTCACCATATAATCATATAAGGGAAAGGGGAATGATAAT
The DNA here is from genome assembly GCF_028858775.2 of Pan troglodytes. NCBI lineage: Eukaryota > Metazoa > Chordata > Mammalia > Primates > Hominidae > Pan > Pan troglodytes. The sequence goes on from NC_072408.2 coordinate 89,789,554, forward strand.
TCATAGGCAGCTGGTATACTTTTGGCTTTATTTCCAACTTTTTTATCCTGCTCTGCTGTTAGTGAAATGCTGTTTGGTAGCTAAAATATATATTATTAGAGTAATGACTCATGGCCAAAATGTCTCACACTCATGTTGTATGTAGTGCTGGGCATGCTTGATAATTGTCATCTGTTTATTGGATTTTCCAAATGGAACTGGTAAATTTTATTTATTTAGTTAATTTTATTAAGCATAATTTTAATTATTTAATTAAAATAATTTTTTTGTTTGAGACAGGGTGTCACTCTTTCACCCAGGCTTGAGTGCAGTAGTGCGATCAGGGCTCACCGTAGCCTTGATCTCCCCGGCTCAGGTGATCCTCCTGCCTCAGCCTCCTGAGTAGCTGAGTCTACACCTGCATGCCACCACACCCACCTAATTTTTTTTCAGAGATGGAGTTTCACCATGTTGCCCAGGCTGGTCTCTAACTCCTAGACTCAAGCTATCCGCCTGCCTTGGCCTCCCTAAGTGCTGGGATTACAGGCATGAGCCCCCTATCCTGGCCTTAATTTACTTGTTAACATATAAAATTCAAATAGTTTATTTAAGGAAATTAGCAGCAGTGTTTAATCTAAATATATTTTTAACTCTTTCAATTACTCTTTCTCAAAAAGGTAAGTCATTTGTGGATAGGATCTCACACTTTTTTCTTATAGTTCCTTTATAAGGCTTTCCACTTGGTTATTCTATAAATACTTGAATTTCTAAAGGAATAAATGAATATGAATAAAAAAGAACAAAAGAATAAAGAACAAACATAGCTCTCAAAAAGGAAAAGAAATGATGATAAAGGACATATGTCTGGGAATCAGATGTTCTATGTTAAAAATCAAAGCCTTACTACTTATTAAATTTTTTACTTGAGCCATTTTACTTCATTTTCCAAACACATGATTTTTCATCTGTAAGATGGGAATCATGATGACTTCTTTGGGAATCAGATGAGAACATGAATGAAAGTACTTCCCACAGCATCTGAAATTCCACGCAGTATGATGATGATGATGATGCTGTTGCAAATAATGTGGAAAAGCTGTATCCTCCCTTTGATCTTCATGATTAATTCTCTTTCCAGGTGAAGCATATATGCGTTTAAGCAAACTTCCCGAAGCAGAGCATTGGTATATGGAATCACTGAGATCCAAGACTGACCACATACCTGCTCATCTCACCTATGGGAAGCTGCTAGCTCTAACAGTGAGTAACCGCCTTCCTTGGTCTTTAAAACTTGGTTTTCTCCATGCAGACTGGGATAGATGGGGTTTGAGGTACTGTTTTACAGCCAGTTATCTAAGCTATTAGGGATGTAATGGTGGTGATACTAACTTTGAACCCTGTAGAGAAAATATAGAAAAATTTGTTACTTTGCCTATGAGGTTTGGTCTAGATAAGATGTGAGATGTCTGTATCTTACATCTTGGTCTAGATAAGATGTGAGATGTCTGTATCTTACATCTTGGTCTAGATAAGATGTGAGATGTCCGTATCATCCCTGTATCAAAACATCTCCTGTATCCCATAAATATATACACCTATTATGCACCTATAGAAAATGTTTAAAAGAATTAAAAAATTAAAAAAACAAAACAAACAGATGTGAGATGCCATGATCCTTGATGTAACTTTGAAAAATATAAATGGAGAATCCCAAATATGGAATTACATAATGAATTTGTTCTAATAATCATATTTGCATAAATATTATGTTCTACAAACCAGTGTTAGCCCCAAATTGGCTATACTTAGAACTAAATCTGATTCTTATAAATAGCCAACATTGTATAAAATTCTGTGTGCTGAAATTCCTTCTAATTGAAATCATTCTGTAAGAGAAGAGAGGCTATCTGTTGGCCTCTTACTATGTGACAAGCACCCTTGGAGGCCACCATTCCATGAAAGTGACATGAGTATGGAGCATAAAAAAGTACTAGTATTGTACCACTATGACCTATAAAAATGGTAATTTCATATATTTCAAAGTAATAGTAACATATTTATTTTACACAATAGTGAATAGTTTAAAAGTTTAAGTAAGTTTTCTGAGCTCACATAGACAATAAGTGATAGAACTAGGCTTCAATCCTAGTCTGAATCAAATATCTGTATTATTTTAGTTATAGTACCTAATCTCTTTTCGATATTAATAAAAATAAATGAATATTAGAAAAACATAGAGCAAATGATCAGGAAGGTGATTCCTAAGTGAATTCATTGAAAAGTAATTTTGTGTTACTTCAAAAATAATAACATTTTACTTTCCACAGAAGATGGTAGATAACACTTATAATTGTCAAATATCCATTCTAAAATACCACTAAAATACTCTTCAAGAAATCATGTAACGCTTTAGGAGGCCGAGGCAGGCAGATCACCTGAGGTCAGGAGTTCAAGACCAGCCTGGCCAACACGGCGAAACTCCGTCTCTACTAAAAATACAAAAATTAGCCAAGGGTGGTAATGCGTCCCTGTTATCCCAGCTACTCAGGTGGCTGAGGCAGGAAAATCGCTTGAACCCAGAAGGCCAAAGTTGCGGTGAGCCGAGATCATGCCACTACACTCCAGCCTGGGCAACAGAGTGAGACTCCATCTCAAAAAAAAAAAAAAAAAGAGAAAAAAAAAAGAAATCATATAGGTAGACTAAGTAACCAGAAAACATCCCACTGAAAATATTTAGATCTACTTAATAAAATATAACAGATATGTTTTTAACACTAAACTGAGCATGAGTAGTAAGAGAAGTTCCTAGGAGCTAGAAATGAAGTGGTAACTGAATACCAGAGCAGTGAACAGCAGGCTGGTCCTGCAGCTCATCTGGGATTATTTACTGATTGTGGAAACCAGTGAGAAGGTGGTTTTTGTTTGTTTGTTTTCATTATTTCTAGAATAGGAAACAACGCTTTGGGCCAATGGAAGAGCAGGAATTAAATGCCTAAATAAGGCAGGGAAATTCATACCTGCCTTGAAAGGACAACATAAGTTTGTCCACAAGTATAAGAAGGCAGCGTGAATATTTGCCTATCTCAGAATGGGATCTGGATGGGGAGTGAACAAAGTATCTGCTGGGAATTTGTTGCTCCTGTCCTTTCTTTACCAAGCTTTGGGTTTTGAATTTACCTACATGACCCTGGAATTCCCAAGCCAATAAATTAAATAAAATATAGTCTACTAAAAACTTTTGCTGAAGAAGTTACTGGAGATGTTCTTCAAGAGAACACAAATCTAGAAGGAATGCTGGAGTGAGGTGCATAAAAGTACTGGGCAAAGAAATTGGTGATGATGTGGGCAAATCAGACTAAGCTTTTAATGAATAAAATATTAAGGGAATACTATACAGGAACAATAGGAATGGGAAGAGAGATTTCAATGGATAAGAGATTACAGCTGATTTTTGCAACTCAGAAAGCAGTTGGAAGTATTATAACTGACTTGCCTGGGAGAAGGAAATGAAAATCTAAATAAACTTTGGAATGGGATAACAATGAAAAGAAATCTGGCTTACATCAAAGAAACCTGGAGAGGCTCAAGACATGGAGGCAGCTGACACAGAAAAGAGTCAGTTAAGGGACATAAAATGGGGTAGTAAATTGCAGCCAATGAATGGAGTATTCAGGTCTCTCCCCTTTGCCTACAAATGCCAGCACCTAGGCACCTGCCTTCAAGGCAAGGGAAGGGGGCCCTTAAGAGGTAGAACAAGTAAATAAAGAGAAGTTCAAGATTCAAGAACAGCTTGCACAGTTGAAGGCAGAATGAGGAGGGGAGTGAAAAGAGGACTGATTGAGGGTCTTCCCATGGAGTACTCAGATCATTAATACCCCTCCCCTATCCCATGCAGAATACCAGCAACACAGAGTTTACCCCGTTTCCTCCAGCCCACCCTTTTTGCTTACACCTTACCTCTCAAGAAATTGTTGAATTCTGATCCAGGGAAACTAAATCACAGTAAGGAAAAGGTTTTCAAATACCTACATTTAGAGGTCCCCTGTAAATGACCGGCTCCCAAACCAGACACAGCACAGTGAATCTATTCTGTCTAGAATGCCTGTCTGTGCCTTAGGAATTTGATTCAGCTTTTTATTAATTAACTCATTCTTAAACATCAATGGGTCAAGGATCATCAGTCATATCAGGAAAGACACAAATTAAAAAGACTGAAACTAAAACCAATTATTAGGAGAAGGAACTCTAAATCAGAAGAAATCTTTAAAAGAATAATAATCCTTAGAAAGAGACAGAAACATATAGCATTTTATGAAGCAGGATGTCAAGAAAAAAAGAAACCAAAAAAAGCAAGAAAGAGCTTATAGAATTTAAAGATATGATAGCAACATGATTTTCATTTGGAAGATAGGAGAATGAAGGTAATGAAATCATCTCATATGCAAACAAAAAATGAGGACATAAAAGAATGTAAAAGAGGGAATTATGAAAGAAATCAATATGGGGTCCAAATGGCAGAGAAAGAACAAAGGAAGGGAAAGAACAATAACTAAGAATTGAAGATTACCATCTCTGTTTCTGCTATTTACAGATACTTCTAGTTTAATCACCTGGGAAAAGTTGTTTTACCCTAAGAAAACCTTTTCCCATTTCTGTACTGATGATTCTGTGTGATGTGTGGTGATTCACACAACTCCACATAAGTATTAAATTAATATACCTAAGCTAGATTGATAAATGGCCACCTTTAAAAAAAATCTAAAAGTTTCAGATGTCTGATTCATTGCCCACCTGCACCCCCCCCCCCAAAAAAAAAGTTAAAAAAGAAAAAAAAATTAAACTTAAATTTCCATGATTCTGTATATGCTTAGACCATGGCACTCGATATAGAAACCATGTGACCTTTCTAAAAAAATTTTTCAAGGCTGACTACTTAGGCTTCCTGTACCAAAAATATGATTTTAAAGGCTGTTTTATTCTTTTCAGGAGGCTTTTTTTTTCAGATTTAGAAGTTTTAATTTACCAAACCATATGGAAGGAAAGGAAAGACTCCTATACTACAATCCAAATTTTTAATCCCCCCCCACCAAGACTTTTATAGTTTCCGACTTGCTGATTAGATGAAATACAAACCCTATTATGGAATGGCTTAAACTCACAGTGCCAAAACCCCACAACCATCTCTAACAGCTTCTTTCTAAATTATGACATTTGGCAAATTTCTGATCCCTATGGATAGCTTTTGTCTAATTTGGGGTTTCTTGGCCTGGTAACAGCCCACTGGCTTAACATAGAATTTGCAAAGGTAGAAAATACCACACATTTTGACTTCTGAATGCTTTAAATATATTATAAAATGGAATTGGCTGCTAGTCTCAAGAGAAGAGGAATAGAAATTGAGTGGTGTTTTCACTCTTTAATCAAAACTGGCCGAAGGGAAAATATGTAAAAATGAAATGCAACTATATTAGACTTAGACTGGAGAGTAGGATTTTATATAAGACTTATATGTTTACAAGATATATTAGAAAAATATTGATTATTAGTACTTTTATTACAGTCAGTGGAACGATTCACTCAGTACTTTTTTAAAAGTTTTTCTTTAAGAATTTGTGTAATATTTACAGAATTTAGAAAAGTTCAAACGGATTTAAGGTTTCCCAGAATGCTTTCGCACATTTTATAGATCAAATCCTCTTTTATTTTTCTGCCAAAAATGTCCTTTTCCTCTCTTTGCCTGTTCAGATTTTATTTCTTCCATGAAGTCTTGCCTGACTTTCTTAAGCAGTTACTTTTTTGTTTTTTCTCTATACTTCATTAGTACCGGTCTCAGTATCTTCATAGTAGGACACTTCCAAATAGAATGACACGTACATATGTGTCTGTTTTTTGACACTAGATATGGGGCAGGGGGTGAGTCTTTACTTTTTATTTCTTCAGTACCTGCCATTTCAATGTATTAGTTACTATCCCTGTACCCATATGCCTTTTCCTTTATAAGTTATTTAAGGGCTGGGGACATGGCTTTTAAATGTTTTTGTTCCCTCCCTCCCCTCCAGTACTCATTCCCTCATTAATCCCTTCATTTGGTCAACACATATATTGAGACTTATTTCTTCAAGCTAGGTATTGCTTTAATCCTCAGTGATCTGTGCTGAAAAAAAATGAATGAGGGTGGCATGATTATAGAGTGAACACACAGTAATCTTCCAAAATCCTAGATGGGGAGTTGGCCCAAGAGGGGCGTGCATCTCTTCAGTGCCTGTGCTTGACATGTGATATTTAATAGAAGCTTGATAACAACCCTTAGGGAGTATTATCCCCTTTTTATAAATGAAGAATCTGAGCTTCAAAGGTTTGAGGAACATCCTCAAAAGTCATTTCACTACTAAACAGTAGAATTGAATATAACTTCAAGGTTTTCTGAACTGCCATTAATTTTCTCTCCACATTAAATAATTTTAAGTGTGGAGTTTTTTTTTTTTTCCCATTTGGTGTATGTGATTAAACTGATTGGAGATTGGAAAAGTAACTTGACTACATCGTTACTTAGTAAGTTACAAGTTATTTAGTTACTCAATAACTACTTATTCCCCCATCCTCTTTTTATAACTTATTTTTAGAAACTATCTTTGGATACTAGTTTAATTTGAGTGGTTAAACAGAATTTTATTATTAGGCATGATAGGTCATGAACATAAGACTTCAGTTTTAGGCTACTGACAGTTTTATATCCTACATTATACTTCTAATACAAAAATTTCGGGGTATCCTGGGGAATAGTTTTGTATTAGAGTCACTGTAGCCTCCATGTTTAAATATAGTTGGACCCAAGTGACATCTCTTTAAAATATATGGAAATTTCATACCAATGTCATGTCCAATTAAAATACTAAACACAAGATGAGTTTGAATTGCTCTGCTTAAAATTGTGATTTATTCCTTGTTTGAACTTTGTTACCTAGGGCAAGTGCCATGAATTTAAAATTGGGCATGCTAAAAGAGAGAAAAGAAGGAATAACATTTCCATTAATATGGTATTTCAGATGGTTTTATAGCTGTTTCTAAAGTTGTGTGGGTTCTATAGTTGTGTGCGCATGCTTACTTCATTTCTTTTTGTCCTTTTTATTTAAGCCAAATATTTTTCAGTTTTGTGAGCCAATAAAATTAATATTGACTTAAATTGTAGTAAAAGTTACTTGGCTGTTAGCTTATTTTCCAGATTCAGGTTAGCAGGAGAGAAGGAAGGATATTGGAGACTCTGACAGTAATTCTTGATACAGAAAACCTTTATTTTGGCTACGGCATGAGAGCACTGAGCCAGACTTCTGTGTCTAGCCAAAGTTAATTAGGCTACATAAAACTCCAGTTGTGGAAGTAGTGGAGGTTCCACAGAAAAGTCCCATACCCCAGGCTGAAATGGTGTCAGTGTAGTTTATCTGGAAATGTAATGCAGTGTGTTTCCATGGGCCTTTTGCTATTATTATTTAGAGCTAAGACTTCTTTTTCATTCATTTGACCCTCTCCAGAGAAGAGTTACTTCCATTTTGGAAGCTGACCAATATTTGGGTTTTTTTGTTTGTTTGTTTGTTTATTATAATTACTGCACAGACATGTTTAGATTGGAGCTAGTTCGGAACAAATGGTAATTTTTCCTGTTAATCTGATTGAATAATTATTATGGGTATATATAATTCAAGTTGCTAAATTTATTCTATGAAAAAGTGAAGACATAATATCACATATATCATGCTACTGAAATATTGGATGAAAATATAGAAGGAAGTTTAATCACCACAATATATTCAGCTAAGGCTTTATATGAAGTTGCTGTACCTGAACGTTATGATTCAGTCAGTCTGGAGCTAATAGAGTTATCATTGTATTATTTTTACTCTGAAGCATAATGAATCTGATAGTTCATTTTTAAGGATCTCCCTTCCACTCCAAATATGCATTTGTTTTCTAGTATCAGTCTTATGATTATTCTACTTGCTGTCACTAAGTGACACAGGAATCTCCAAAATCTCTCAGGCTTTGATTCAACTTTTGTATGTCACTTAGTAGAAATCATCATTAGAGCTATTTCTTTTGCCTGATAGTCTCAGGAGCAATAAAAATTAAAATACTCAAATTCTTTTGAGTATGCCACTAATGTGGCATTAAAAGCCACATGAGATAATTTCAGCTATATCTACATATATATGCTGCTTTGTTTTTTATTATTTATTTATTTATTTTTGAGATGGAGTCTCACTCTGTCACCCAGGCTGGATTGCAGTGGCGCGATCTCGGCTCACTGCAACCTCTGCCTCCCAGATTCAAGCGATTCTTCTGCCTCAGCCTCCCGAATACCTGAGACTACAGGTGCATGCCACCACGCCTGGCTAGTTTTTGTATTTTTAATAGGGATGGGGTTTCACCATATTGCCCAGGCTGGTCTCGAACTCCTGACCTCATGATCTGCCCACTTTGGCCTCCCAAAGTGCTGGGGTTATAGGCGTGAGCCACTGCTCCAGGCCAGCTTTTTATTTATTTATTTCAAAACAAGTAAGATTAGTTGACCCTTGAACAACACAAGTTTGAACTGTGCAGGTCTACTTATACACAGTTTTTTTTTTTCAATAAATACATTGGAAAATTTTTTGGAGATTTGCAACAATTTAAAAAAACAGGCAGACAAACTTCATAGCCTAGATATATTGAATAACTTTTTTTAAAGTTAGATGTGTCATAAATACATAAAATATACGTAGATACTAGTCCATCATTTACTGCCATAAGATATACACAAGTCTATTATAAAAAGTTAAAATTTATCAAAATTTGTGCACACAAACACAGGCTATTATTATATTATTAGTTAAGTTTTGGAGGAGTCAAAAGTTATATGTACATTTTCACCTGCATGAGGGCTGGCCGCTCTAACCCTCACATTGTTCAAGGGTCAATTGTATATTGCTTTTAAGGTAACTTACATTTTGTCATAGTCAGCGACTCTCTGAGGCTGGCGTGCGGGTGGTAAAGGAATTTACCAAGACATTAATGAGTGTAGAAAGACAGATTTATTTAGAGAAACGGGGGAGATACATTGCAAGGGAGCAATGGGCAAGACAGCGGAGGGAAGGCTGTCTGCTATTTGCAAAGAGGTAGGGGCTAGAGGGGAGTTTTATAAGGCTGTGCTGCTTTAGGCTGAATGCTTGCAGACAGGATGCTTGGGTCCAGGGGGTGCTGTGAGCAGCGTGCATGTAACAGGGTGCTTGGGTGCTAGTGAGCCGTTTGGGGTTGACCTCATTTCTCATAACATTTGCCGTCTACCCCTGTTTCTGTTCCTGCTAGCTAAGCCCATTTGTAATTTTTTATTAACTCCCCAGGGGTACACACATTTTTAAAATTTTATTTTTTATATTTTTGAGACAGGGGTCTCGCTGTATCGCCCCAGGCTGGAGTGCAGTGGCACGGTCTTGGCTCACTGGAATTCTCACTTGGCTCAAGCAATTCTCGTGCCTCAGCCTCTGAAGTAGCTGGGACTACAGGTGCCCGCTACCGGGCCCGGATAATTTTAGTAAAGCTGTGGTTCCGCCATGTTGGCCAGGCTGGTCTCAAGTCATCTGCCCACCTCGGCCTCCCAAAATGCTGGGATTACAACAGGCATGAGCTACCGTGCCCGTCTCACACATTTTATTGTTGTTATTTAACTTGTCTGTTTGGTTTCTGTATCTGATCTATCATCGTCATTTAATGCAATATAAATAGCCAGCTGGTTCAAGCCCTCATAATCCCTCGTACTCTGATATTCCATATTACTGGAGGCATATAGATGGAGAAGTGACATGCTTTTTAAATATAGCTTGGCTTTCTTACAGAACTAAAAAAAAAAAAAAAGGCAGTCCTGTATAAAAACTTGCATTGGATACACATTTTTGTTGAGCCTGAACTTTGTCTCTTTCTGTCTAATAAGCAGTGGTGATACAAAGACTAACAGCATTCCCTTGGCCTCCGAGTATTTTATTTAGGTGAAATTCACAATAAAAGTCAGTCTACCATACTAGTGACTGGTGGAAATCGTTTTTGTTTCAGAAAGCACAATTATGTAGGTACATTCATTGTATTACCTTACCCTTTAATTTTTATTATAGGCACAGGATCCCATACCACTTGGAAGATTCCACCCCCCACCCCCCATTTTATAGCTTTCATTTGTTAAATAAGCTCCATTGATACTCTATGATACTTGACTTCATAGCTTCCAGCTTGTTATTCTTTCTGCTACATCATATTGACTCTCCTATCACATAATAAAGCATAAAAACATTTTCACATGAGTTAAACTTTTTAGTTTATGCTTTATGTTTCCCTTGCTTGGTAATTTTTTTCTAATAATATATCAAGTAGAACATTTGAGTATCGCTCCTTGTTAAAACAGCATCTGGTCTAAGCCTATGTTTACTCTTAGGAGTGATGGTACAGACAATATACATTTTTAGAAACATATTTCTTCTCAAGTAGTTGGGCCAATGCTTTTACAAAAGGAAATGTATTTTTTCCTTGTGGCATTTGGTTATACACACACACACACACACACACACACACACACACACACACACACACATAAACGATGCCACATCTGTTCTAAGATGTGAAAGTCTTCATTTTTGCAGACTCATAAATTGGTTCAAAACCTGCCTGGCCATGAACATGTTCACAAGTTCATAAGGTTTTTGTGATTTCCCCTTATGTTTACCTATGTTACATTTGAGGCCCATGAGGCTCAGCAACCTGAAGCATGAAGCCTGCAGAGCTATGGAGTGTATCCTTAGTTTTTAGTAAAATTGTACTTGCTTCAAACACAGTTAATTCTGGGGTCAGCTTCACGTTTTTCTCAAGTTCTGAGCTTCTTATTCATTTCATATATCCCTTGATATATTAAATAAATCCTCATCTCTTGTTTTCTTCATCTTATGAAGAATTAAATATTACATATAAGGTGGATTGTTTTGTGAGGTGGCTCCCTCCTGTTTTCTGAAAGCAGTACTATTTAAATTGCTTTGTTTGTTTGTTTTTGAGACAGGGTCTTGCTCTGTCACCAGAGCTGAAGTGTAGTGGTCCACACCTCCTTGGCTCAAGCTGTCCTCCTTCCTTGAATCCCCCAAGGGACTGGTATGAAAGTTGTGAGCCACCACACCAGCCCTTTAAAATTGCTCTTTAGCTTTTTGGTTATTATGCTAAAATATACATATGTGGTATCTCATGTACATAAATGCCTGACTTCAAAATGCATAAAAACATTTTGAAAAGAAACCTTCATTCAGTTTTTAGATTTTTCTTCTAATACAGTTCTGAAAGGAAAATGCATTTTCTGTGTATATTTTTAAATGAAAAGAATTTTAACATAGCTACTGGTAAAAAAAGATTTAAGTATTTGTATTTGTGATAGAAAATAGTGACAGTGGAGTTTACAGCTGAGTTTTTAATTTGAATGTGATGTATATAGTTTTCCTCAAATGTGAAGTTTTGAAGGAACCATTATGATACTCCACACTGAAAGGGGTGAGGGTGAAGGGCATGGGAGACCTGAGTGAATTGGCTTGACCTTTATCTGGTAAACATTTAACTGGTAGAATGTTGGATTGAAGCCAGAGCACCTGAGCACTTACCTGCCTAGTAATTGATTTCTTCTCACAGTGGAAGGCATAATTCTTTTAAAAGGCTTAAAATTGCAGGACTCTCATTTGTACAACATAATTGAGGCTCTTTGTCAAAAGTGACAGGATGAGGTACATTCTTGAGCATATACTGTAATTCAGTCTGCATGGCAATAACAGTACCTGTGGTAGAAGACCTCAATATGCAGAATGACTCATGTGTAAGTAGGACTCTTTTGTCAGTTTGACATTAGCTGTATGGCATAGAGTTTACACTGGGCACTGACTGTTGTATAAAACCATATATAATGATGTCATATAATGGAGAAATAAGTATTGTGGTTTTTAGAGGTAACATCACCAAGAAATTTTTGTCTCTGAAAGATGAAACCTGAAGATATCATCTATTTTATAGGTTTTTCTATTTCTCATCTTTTGAGATGAAATAGCAATAGCTAAAAGAGAAATAGACTTTCTGTCTGCTTGAATCAGAAATTTACTCACTTAAAGCAGAAAATTACTTGATCCGAAGCCTATGACCTTATGTTGTAAGATTTCCTTGTATATCTCAAAGAGGTTACATCAGCAGAAGTAAAGGATTAAGTTTCAATCTATTGCTTTGGCTCAAGATGTTTTCCTGAGTGTGTCTGTCTTCCCCTTTTCTACCTACGGTACACATTTGCCAAAGTGGTAATCACTCCACTCTATCTCTGCTGATATGGAAGAGGACTCTTCCATCCTGACTCCCTCACCATTTTGATACTTCCCTCTCTCTCTCTCTTTCTCTCCCACCCCTCCCCCTCTCCCTCCCCCTCTCCCTCTCTCTCTCTCTCTCTCTATATATATATATATAGTTATGTATAGTTATATACGTCTATATTTATATAGGTGTATATAACTTTGCTTTTACACATTTGCCTGGACTGTGTGTGTGTGTGTGTCTGTGTGTGTGTGTGTGTGTGTATATATATATGTGTATATATATATATGTATATATGTGTATATATATGTGTATATATATATATACACAGAGAGAGAGAGAGAACTATAATATTTTTATATATAGTTATGTATGTCTGTATTTATGTAGGCATATGTAACTGCATTTTTGCCTTTATATATTTGCTTTGACTGTAAACATTAGCAAAGCTGACTCAACAAGTAATGCTACATAGCAAGGATTGCTTTTAAGTAAGAATAAAAAGAAGAATTTCAAATATGCTGAAATTTAAGAATGCCAAGAAGATTTTACTACTGCCATTATTTTACTGCTACCATTTTTGCTTTGATAGGAATTATCAAAGCAGTATTCCTAAAATGTACAAAATCCATTTCCAAAATGTATTCCACATAATATAATACTTCTAGATGTCCTTTGAAAAAAAAAATCCAGTAGCCAAATTAGTGTGAGGAAAGATACATACTATATTTCATTCTTAAAATATGTATATATTATATCCATTAAAGGCTCCGAAAGTCTTCTTTGTATTTAAAGCCCTATTTAGCTTATTCATCATATGGAACAGGTTTTTTCAAGTTGAATCCATTTATCCCAAGATAACAGTATTCTGCCAAATGTACTTTGGAGAATTTTATAAGATACCAAACTGAAAGGGAGCAGTCATGCAGAATACAAAAATTTTAGAAATAAACATAAGTGAAAGAAACTACTATTTACCTGGTAAACTGGTAGACCTTGAGTTGGTGACAGAACACCTGAGCTGTTGCTTACTCAGTAATTTATTACTGTCAAGTGTGCTGTCAGTGTTTAGCATTGGAAAACTTACTAAAAAAGAGTGTGATTCATTGCTCTCCTCTATGATTGATATGATGGGTGGACGGAGATAATAGGAGAGCTCCAGGAAATCAGCATGGAAGTGCCAATGAGGTCAACATTTTGAAAGAGAAAGATTTCTTATTAACGTCGAGGCTAGAGCTATGCAGAAAATAGCCATTTGTCTAGATGAATCCAAAAGAAAAGAGTTGAACTACTAGTTGATAATGTTTTAATGCATTTAAGGATGTATATGTAATTTTCAGAATACTAGTTAAAAAAAACAAAAACAAGTTTTTTTCATGCTTACAAAACTTCAGTCATAAGTTTGAAAGAGGAAATTGACTTTATTAATTTGTGATCTTAAGCAAATTGTAATTATTTTCCATTTCTCAAACAGAAACAGCATTTGGTGATTCCAGTATTTAAAATCTTTTCCTCACATATCTCTGGCAAATGTTGTTACTTATATCCTATACAGAATAATACATCAGAGGAAGCAGTTATGACTTTGAGATTTTTCCTTTAACTGGGATGCTCTCACCCTCCACATTTAGCAGTTTGAGTCATAATCTTTTTTTAAGTTTTATCTTATGAATTTATTTGTGTTGCAAACTATTCCAACATGAAAAAAAAATATGAGGCACCTATGTATTTTTAACTCAGATAAAACAAAGGCTATAATTTTATGGCACTTCTGATAGACTTTTTAATGAAATTAATTTTTAATAAATATTTATTTTAGAATAGTTTGATTACAGAATTGAAGTTAGTATGGAGAGTTCTCATATACCCACACTCAGTTTCCCCTATTATTAATATAATACATTAGTATGATATAGTTGTCACAACTAATGTGCCAACATAGATATATTGTTATTAACTAAAGTCCATATTTTATCCAGATTTCTTCAGTTTTTCCTTCATGTCCTTCTGTTGTTCCAGGATCCCATTTAGGAAACCACGTTACATTTAGTAGTCATGTCTCCTTAGGCTCCTCTTGCTGTGACAGTTTCTCAGACTTATTTTTATTATGATGACCTTGACAATTTTGAGGAGTAAAGGTCATATATTTTGTAGAATGTTCCTCAGTTGGTATTTGGCTGATATTTTGTCATGATTAGACTTAGATTATGGGGTTTGGGAGGAAAACCACCAGAGGTAAATTATCATCCTCATCATATCAAGGATATCTATTAGCGATGTGACTTATCATTGTTTATGCTAAACTTGATAACGTGGCTTGAGGTAGTTTTTGTCAGAGTTCCCCATTGTAAAGACACTCAGTGTATTAATCCATTTTCATGCTGCTGATAAAGACACTCCCAAGACTGGGCAATTTACAAAAGAAAGAGGTTTAATGGACTTATAGTTCCACATGGCTGGGGAGGCCACAAAATCATGGCAGAAGGCAAAAAGGAGCAAGTCACATTTTACATAGATGTCAGCAGGCAAAGAGAGAGAGAGAGAGAATGCTTGTGCAGGGAAACTCCCGTTTTTAAAACCATCATATCTCATGAGACTTACCCACCATCACGAGAACAGCATGAGAAAGACCCACCAACATGATTCAGTTATCTCTCACCAGGTCCCTTCCACAATATGTGGGAATTATGGGAGCTACAAGATGAGATTTGGGTGGGGACGCAGAGCCAAACCATATCATTCTGCCCCTGAACTCTCCCAAATCTCATGTCTTCGCATTTCAAAACCAATCATGCCTTCCCAACAGTCTCCCAAAGTCTTAACTCATTTCAGCATTAACTTAAAAGTTCACAGTCCAAAGTCTCATCTGAGACAAGGCACATCCCTTCCACCTATGAGCGTTTAAAATCAAAAGCAAGTTAGTTACTTCCTAGTTAAAATGAGGATACAAGCATTAGGTAAATACAGCCATTCCAAATGGGAGAAATTGTCCAAAACAAAGTGGCTACAGGCACACACAAGTCCAAAATCCAGTGGGGGCAGTCAATTTTTTTTTTTTTTGAGGCAGAGTCTCGCTCTGTCGCCCAGGCTGGCGTGCAGTGGCATGATCTTGGCTCACTGCAACCTCCACCTCCCTAGTTCAAGCAATTCTCCTGCCTCAGCCTCCCAAGTAGCTGGGACTACAGGTTTATGCCACCATGCGTAGCAAATTTTTTGTATTTTTAGTAGAGATGAGGTTTCACTGTGTTAGCCAGGATGGTCTCGATCTCCTGAGCCCATGATCCGCCCTCCTCAGCCTCCCAAAGTTCTGGGATTACAGGCATGAGCCACCGCACCCTGCCAGGGCAGTCAAATCCTAAAGCTCCATAATGATCTCCTTTGAATCTATGTCTCACATCCAGGTCATGCTGATGCAAGATGTGGGTTCCTCTGGTCTTGGGCAGCTCCACCCCTGTGACTGCAGGGTATAACCCTCCTCTTGGCTGCTTTCATGGGCTGGTGTTGTGTGTCTGTGGCCTTTCCAGGTGCATGGTGCAAGCTGTCAGTGGATCTACCATTCTGGGGTCTGGAGGACTGTGGCCCTCTTCTCACAGCTGCAGGTGGAGCCCCAGTGGGGACTCTATGGGGACTCTGACCCCACATTTCTCTTCTGCACTGCCCTAGCAGAGGTCCTTCATGAGGGCTCCACCCATGCAACAAATTTTTGCCTGGTCATCCAGGCATTTACATACATCTTCTGAAATCTAGGTGGAGGTTCCCAAACCTTAATTCTTGACTTCCATGCACCTGCAGGCTCAACACCACATGGAAGCTGCCAAGGCATGGGGCTTCCACCCACTGAAGCAGCAGCCTCCAGCTGTACCTTGGCTCGTTTTAGTCATGACTGGAGGGATAGGACATAGGACACCAACTTCCTAGGCTGTACACAGCACGGGGACCCTGGGCCGGACTCACAAAACCACTTTTTGCTTCTAAACCTCCGGGCCTGTGATGGGAGGGGCTGCTACAAAGGTCTCTGACATGCCCTGAAGACATTTTTCCCATTGTCTTGGTGATTAACATTCGGCTCCTCGTTACTTATGCCAATTCCTGGAGCAGGCTTTAATTTCTCCTCAGAAAATAGGATTTTCTTTTCTATTGCATTGTTAGCTTGCAAATTTTCCAAACTTTTACGCTCTGCTTCCCTTATAAAACTGAATGCCTTTAACAGCACCCAAGTCATCTCTTTAATGCTTTGCTGCTTAGAAATGTCTTCCACCTTAGGGCCCGGCACGGTGGGTAATGACTGTAATCATAGCCCTTTGGGAGGCCGAGGTGGGTGGGTCACCTCAGGTGGGGAGTTCAAGACCAACCTGACCAACATGGAGAAACCCCGTCTCTACTAAAAAACAAAATTAGCTGGGCTTGGTGGCGCATGCTTGTAATCTCAGCTACTTGGGAGGCTGAGGCAGGGGAATCGCTTGAACCTGGGAGGCGGAGGTTGCCGTGAGCCGAGATCATGCCATTGCACTCCAGCCTGGGCAAAAAGAACAAAACTCTGTCTAAAAAAAAAAAAAAAAAAAGAAAAAGTAATGTCTTCCACCAGATACCCGAAGTCATCTCTCTCAAGTTCAAAGTTCCACAGATCTCTAGGGCAAGGGCAAAATGCCACCAGTCTCTTTGCTGAAACATAACAAGAGCCACCTTTGTTCCAGTTCCCAACAAGTTCCTCATCTCCGTCTGAGACCACCTCAGCCTTAATTTCATTATTCATATCACTGTTAGAATAAACAAAGTTGATAGATCGTAGCTAGATTAACAAAGAAAAAAAGACAGAGTTTTGAGCATTATTGACCCGAAGTTTTCTTTTTTGTTGTGTCTCTGCCTGCTTTTCGTATCAGAATGATGCTGGCTTCACAGAATGAGTTAGGAAGGAATTCTTTCTCCTCAATTTTTTGGGATAGATACAGTAGGATTGGTACCAGCTCTTTGTACCTCCAATAGAATTGTCTGTGAATCCATCCAGTGGAAATCTTTTTTGGCGGTTAGGTTTTTTATTACTGATTCAATTTCAAAACTCATTATTGATCTCTTCAGAGTTTCAATTTCTTCATGGTTTAATCTTGAAAATTGTGTGTCTCCAGGAATTTATCCATTTCCTCTAGATTTCATAGTAATTTTGAGGGATCTTTCCTATTTCTGTGGGATTGGTTGTAATGTCATCTTTGTTATGTCTGATTATGCTTATTTGGATCTTCTCTGTCTTTTTTTCTTTGTTAATCTAGCTATGATCTATCAACTTTGTTTATTCTTTCAAAAAACCAGTTGTTTGTTTCACTGATAATTTGTATGGATTTTTGTGACTCAGTTTCATTCAGTTCTGTTCTGATTTTGGTTATTTCTTTTCTCCTGCTAGCTTTGTGGTTGGTTTCTTCCTTCTTTTCCAGTTCCTCTAGGTGCGATGTTAGATTTTGAATTTGACATCTTTGTACCTTCTTGATATAGGCATTTAGCACTTTCCTCTTAACATTGCTTTTTCATCCCAAAAATTATGGTATGCTGCATCTGTTGTCATTTATTTCAATTTTTTTATTTCTGTCTTAATTTTGTTGTTTACCCAAAAGTCATTCAGAAACAAGTTATTTAATTTCCATGTAATTGATTGGTTTTGAGTGACCTTCTTGGTATTGATTTCTATTTTTATTGCACTGTGGTCTGAGAGTGTGTTTGGTAAGATTTTGATTTTTTTAAAAAATTTATTGAGACTTGTGTATGGCTGTGCATCTGGTCGCTCTTAGAGTATGTTCTATGTGCAGATGAGAAGATTATATATTCTGTGGTTGTTGGGTGGAATATTCTACAGATGTCTATTAGATCCAGTTATTGAAGTGTCAAGTTTAGGCCTAGGTTTTTTTGTTTTGTTTTGTTTTTTAGTTTTCTGCCTTAATGATCTGTCTAACGCTGTCAGTGGGGAGTTAAAGCCTCCCACTATACTATATGGCTGCCTTAAGTCTTTTCATCACTGCAGAAGAACTTGCTTTATAAATCTGTGTGCTCTAATATTTGCTATGTATATATTTAGGATAGTTAAGTCTTTTTGTTGAATTGAAACTTTCATCATCATATAATACCCTTCCTTGTCCTTTTTGGCTGTTGTTGGTTTAACGTCTGTTTTATCTGATATGAGAATAATGACCTCATCTCTTTTTCTTCCTATCCCTTTGTCAGACAGGTCTTTCTTGATCCCTTTACTTTGAGCCTGTGGGTGTTGATACCTGTGAAACAGATCTCTTGAAAACAGCAATTGGGTCTTGATTTTTTAATGTAACTTGCCTTTCTGTGCCTCTTACGTGGGGGTGTTTAGATCATTTACATTCAGGATTAATATTCATATGTGAGATTTTAGTCCTATCATTGTGTTATTAGCTGTTTTATGTAGACTTGATTGTGTAGTTGTTATATCATGTCTGTGGGCTATGTGCTTAATAGAGTTTTTATGGCAACAGGTATTGTTCTTCCATCTCCATGTTTAGTACTCCCTTAGAGACCTCTTTTAATGCTGGTCTAGTGGTAATGAATTCCTTTAGTATTTACATGGCTGAGAAGGATTTTATTTCTCCTCAATTTATGAAGTTTAGTTTGGTGGGACATGAAATTCTTGGTTGGAATTTCATTTCTTTAAGGATGCTGAAAATAGGTCCCCAATCTCTTCTGGCTTGTAACGTTACTGCTGACAAGTCCAGTTGCCTTTAAGATATTTTCTTTTTCATTGACCTTGTAGAACCTGATGACTGTGTCTTGGGAGTGCTTATTTTTTATATTATCTTGCAGGAATTCTCTGATTTTCTTGAATTTGCATGTTGACCTCTCTAGTAAGATTGGGAAAATTTTCGTGAACTCTTACATATCCTCAAATATGTTTTACAAGTTGCTTACCCTCTCTCCTTCTCTCTCAGGAATGCCAGTGAATTGTAGTTTTGATCTCTTTACATAAGCCTATATTTCTTGGAGATTTAATCATTTTTCTTATTCTTTATTCTCTTTTTTGTCTTTCTGCATTGATTCAAATAATTAGTCTTTGAGCTCTGAGATTCTTTGCTCAGCTTGCCCTGTTGTGTTGTTAATGCCTCCAACCGTATTATGACATTCCTTGTGAATTTTTCACTTCCAGAACTTTTCCAGTTTTTTGGTTTAGTTCTTTCTTAAAATGGCTGTTGCATCTTTCAATTCTTGGATCATTTTACTGGATTCCCTGGATTCTTTGGATTGTGTTGTGACTTTCTTCTAGATCTCATTGAGTTTCCTTGCCATCCAAATTTCTAAATTGTACATCTGTCATTTCAGCCATGTCAATCTGGCTAAGAAGCATTTCTGGGAAACTAGTGAGATCATTTGGAGGTAAGGAGACACTTAGACTTTTTGAATTGCCAGAGTTCTTGTGCTGATTCTTTCTCATCTGAGAGGGCTGGTGTTCCTTTATCTGTTTTAGAATTTGCTGTCATTTGGGTGGGACTTTTTATTTTTATATTCTTTATTTATCTTAAGGGTTTGACTGTGAGATATGTATCTATTCATTTGGCTTCAATTCTGGGTCCTAACAGAAGGCCATGGCTCTGCACGGGATCTTTATTTGTGGAAAGATTCCTGCATTTTGTTTCACAGGCAGTGTATACTGGCCGAAATTTTTTTTTTTTTTTTTTTGAGTAGGGGTAGGGCGGTGTAATTCAAGTTCCAATCCAGTAGATGGTGCTTAAGAGTCATGGTTGGCAGGCGCGAAGCAGGGAGTGGTGGCTCACGCCTGTAATTCCAGCACTTTGGGAGGCCAAGGCAGGCAGATCAATTTGGGAAGCTGAGGAGGGCAGATCACTTGAGGTCAGGACTTCGTGACCAGCCTGGCCAACATGGTAAAACACTGTCTCTACTAAAAATACAAAAAACAGCCGAGTGGCCAATATGGTGAAACACTGTCTCTACTAAAAATACAAAGATTAGCCAAGTATGGTGATGTGCGCCTGTAATCCCAGCTACTCCAGAGGCTGTGGCAGGAGAATCGCTTGAACTCGGGAGGCGGAGGTTGTAGTGAGCCCAGATTGCACCATTGCACTCCGGCCTGGGCGATAGAGCTAGACTTCGTCTTATTAAAAAAAAAAAAAAAAAAAAAAGGGAGAGAGAGAAAAGAAAAAAGGGCCTAGGAGGCAGAGAATGCAGTGAGCCGAGACTGCGCCACCACACTCCAGCCTGGGAAACGCAAGGAGAGTCTGGTCTCCAAAAAAAAAAAAAAAAAAAAAAAAAAGAGTAATGGCTGGCAGATTGGCTCCTAGCCTAGCACCTCTTTTGTGATTCAGCACCTTTGCAGTAGTGCTCTGTGGTGGGGGAGATGGGAGAGAAGAGATGACCCCCTTATCATATACGTTATTGGACCTTAGGGGAGCCTGCTGCAATCACTGGTGCCGTGCCCTTGAACCCCGGCTTCACTCTTCCCCATGCTCTGAGAGTGACGGCTCTTACCCTGCTCCAACCACACATCTCAGCTCTGCATTCTGGATCTACGTGCTCTGACCCTGGGGACTTGGGACCTACTGGGCCAGCAGCCTTGTCCTCTGACCCTTTGAGATCGAGCACCAGCTGTGCTTGGTGGAGGCAGGGGGTTTTGGCAGGTAATTGCCCCAGGGTGGGGTTGCTCCCAGGCCACTAGCAAAGCACTCAAAGCAGTATGCCTGCTCCTGTGCAAGCAGCCAAGCAGGGAACCCCAGGAGGGGTCAGTGCACAGGCAGATGTGCAGATCTGACACACCTTGATATCTTAGGAAAGACAGCCCTGTTCTCTCCCAGTCCAGTCAGCAAAGTTAAGAGCCATGCAGAGGAGCATGGAGAACCCTTGGATATCGATGCCTATTACCATATTTTGTTGCAGCTGTCCCCATGCAAAAACCCCCTGGGCTTTACACATGCTCAAGTTTGGTCTCTGTCTACTCTCTGGGCAGTCCCCCCTACCAGCTCAACTGTCTGTAGGGGTGGTGGCATCTTGTGCAGCCAGGATCCCAGAAGTCCATGGTTAGTGTGGGTTTCTCTACAGGTTCCTCACTTACCACTTCCTTAGGAGCCATTCAGGGCCAAGGAGTCCTTCCTATAGGTCGGCCATCCCATGCAGTGCTCTTAGTTTCCTCTCTCTTTAGCCTTGGTGCCTGCGTTGCCTCTCTGTCAACTCTCAGTGTTTTCTCCCAAAAGATCTGTCTTGAAGTATGTTGATTTGCTCCATATTTTGGTCTCACTCGCTTGGAGAGGCTCTTCCTGGGTGTGTCTAATTGGCCCTCTTTTCCCACCTCTTCTTAGGATACTTTTTATTTCTTTGCTATCAGTTGTAATGTTTCCTCTTTCATTTCTGATTTTTGTTATTCGAATCTTCTTTCTTTTTTCTTAGTCTGGTTAAGAATTTGCTGAATTTACCTTTAAAAAACCGAACTTTCCATTGTGGAAGACATTGTGGTGATTCCTCAAGGATCTAGAACTAGAAATACCATTTGACCCAGCAATCCCATTACTGGGTATATACCAAAAGAATTATAAATCATGCTACTATAAAGACACATGCACACACGTATGTTTATTGTGGGACTATTCACAATAGCAAAGACTTGGAACCAACCCAAATGTCCATCAATGATAGACTCGATTAAGAAAATGTGGCACATATACACCATGGAATACTATGCAGCCATAAAAAGATGAGTTCATGTCCTTTGCAGGGATATGGATAAAGCTGGAAACCATCATTCTCAGCAAACTATCACAAGGACAGAAAACCAAACACTGCATGTTCGTTCTCACTCATAGGTGGGAATTGAACAATGAGAACACTTGGACGCAGGGCAGGGCCTGTCATGGGGTTGGGGGCTGGGGGAGGGATAGCATTAAGAGAAATACCTAATGTAAATGACGAGTTGATGGGTGCTGCAAACCTTTATGGCACATGTATGTAACAAACCTATGTAACAAACCTGCACATTGTGCACATGTACCCTAGAACTTAAAGTGTAATAGAAAAAAACCCAGAAAATTTAGAATTGAAAAAAAAAATCCGAACTCTCAGTGTTGTTGTTATTTTTCTATTGTTTTTCTATTCTCTCTTTCATTTATTTCTGTTCTAATCTTTATTGTTTCCTTCCTTCTGCTGACTTTGGACTTAGTTTTTTCTTCTTTATCTAGTTTCTTGAGGTATAAAGGTAGGTTGTTGATATGAGCTCTTTGTTCTTTTGTAATGTACACACTTATCACTTAAACTTCAGTCTTAGGACTGCTTTTGCTGCATTGTATTTCATTCTTCTTACGTTTTAATTGAGCATTTAATATGATTTTATTTCCTCTCCTAGTGTATCAATTATATTTCTTTAAAAATTTTCATGGTGATTGCCCTGGAATTTGTTATGGACACTTTATACTAAGTATACCTTTAAGTGACATTAAACTGCTTGATGTGCATACGATTACCTTATGGAGTATTCACAATTCCTCCCTCCTGTCCTTTATGACATCTCTGTCACTAATTCTACTTACCTATATGCTGTAATCATCTAATAAATTATTACTATTATTACATTAAACAGTTATTTAGATAAGCTCAGAAAAAGACAAATATTTTATTTACCTTCATTTATTCTTTCTATAACCCTCTTCATTTTTTAATATAGATCCAAGTCTCTGATATCATTTTCCTTCTGCCTGAAGAAAATCTTGTAGGATTTCTTATGGGAAAGTCTGCTCATAATAAATTCCCTCAGGTTTTGTATCTAGAAAGTTTATAGTTCTGCTTCATTTTTAAAGGATAGTTTCACCGGATATAAAATTCTAGATTTGTGGGGTTGTTTTTCAGTGTTTTGAATATTTTACTCTACTCTCTTCTTGCTTAATGGTTTTTGATCAGAAGTTCACTGTAATTCACAACCTTATTCCTCCATAGGTAAGGTGATTTTTTCCCCCTCTTTGGACTTCTTTCAAGATTTTCTCCTTGTCTTCCTACAAGTTTGAATATATTAGGTTGGAGCAAAAGTAATTGCAGATTTGCCATTGAAAGTAATGGCAAGAACCACAGTTACTTTTGCACCAACCTAATAATATGCATAGGTTTAGTATTTTTGGAATGTATCTTATTGGTGGCCTTTGAGTTTTTTGAATCTCTGGTTTTGTATCTTTCATTAATTTGGGAATGCCCTCAATCATTATAACATTAGCTCTATTTTTCTTCTTCTGATATTCCAATTGCCCATATGTCACATATATTGAAATTTTTGCACAGTTCTTTGATATTCTGTACTTTTCATTCCTTTATTCATTGCACGTCCATTTAGAAGTTTCTGTTGACCCTTCGTCAAGCTCACTGATTCTTTCCTTAGCCATCCTGGGTCTTCTAATGAGCCCATCAAAGGCATTCTTTACTTTTGTTAGAGTGGTTCTAAGAACATGCATCTGTTCTTGCATGTTTTTTACTTTTTCCATTAGAGCACTTAACATATTAATTATAGTTATTGTAAGTTCTCTGTCAATTCCAAAATTTGTTTCATATTCCAACATGTAAGTCTGGTTTTGATGCTTGCTTTGTGTCTTTGGACTTTGTTTTTCTAATCTTTTGCCATGTCTCATGTTTTTTTGATGAATGCAGGACATGTTGAATTGGGTAGTAGAAAATGAAATACATAGCCTCTAATGTGAGAACTGGTATTAATCTGGCTGTGAACTGGGCCTTGTTTAGTGTTTGTTGTAGCTACAGCTGCTAGAGGCTTCAAATTTCTCTTCCGTTCTGATTGTCTCCTCTCTTGCCCTTAGGTTTCCCTTAGTACTCTTTCTCTGAGAGATGCTGTCTTGAGACTCTTTCACTTGTCGTCCACTATTATACAGAAGGCCAGCTGTTGTGGTGGTGAAGTATGAGGGAGGAGGAACATTCTGTCATTAGTCAGTTACATCTCAGTCTTTGAACGGGCCTGTGTCTGTGTCATGTGACCTTCATGAGTTATTCTACTTGTGTAACTCCTAACATTAGGTGAGACAAAGTGAATAGATTAATTGAGAGGAGTGTCTTTACCCAAAGCTCTGGGGAAGGCTCTGGTAACATCTTTTACCCTGGAGAATAGGCCTCTGTTATTAAGGAGGCTCTGGATGTGTTTCACAGGGATGAGTCTTCTACTTCCCCTGACATCACCAGGAGAGTGGGGATCTTTTTTTGTTCTTCACTATGAAAACTTAGTCCGTTTTGAAAGGTGACGGTTGAGTACCCCCTAAGACCGTGGTCCTCAGGGTTTCTCTTTCTCCTGATAGTCTACCCTCAGCCTCCAGCAAGTTGTCAAAATTACCGTGTAAGTGTGCCTATGAGATTTTTGGCTCGATTTGCTTCTGCGTCAGAGAAGCAAGTCTCCACTATGATTCTCTAGAATCTCCTGTCTCTCCACATTGTAGGGTGGTGGCTTGCCTTTCAAACTCAGTTCTCTGATAGATCTCAGAAAAATCATTGATTTCCAGTTTGTCTAGTTCTTTCTTGTAAAAATAGGAGTGATGGAATTTTTATGACAATTTAGATTACCTTTTTTCCCCCAAAAAACACTGCGAGAACTAATCTCTGCCTTCTTTGTACTCTTGAGACACTTTCAACCCCTCTTATAGTACTTACTCTAGGTTGTCTAATATAACAGTGGCCCCCATCTTTTTTGGCACCAGGGGCCAGTTTAACAGAAGACAATGTTTCCATGGACTGGGTAGAAGATAGGGACTTGGGAGGGACGATTTTGGGATTAGACTCTTCCACCTCAGATAAACAAGCATTAGATTTTCATAAGGAGTACACAACCTAGATCCTTCACAGTGCAGTTCACAACAGGGTTTTGTGTTCCTGTGAGAATCTAATGCTGCCACTGATCTGACAGGAGATGGAGCTCAGGTAGTAATGTGAGCGATAGGGAGCAGCTGTAAATACAGATGAAGTTTCGCTCATTCACACACCACTCACCTCCTGCTGTGCAGCCTGGTTCCAAACAGGCCATGAACTGGGACCTGTCCATGGCCTGGGGGTTGGGGACCCTTGTAATACAACATTGGAGCTGCTAATATTGTGTAAACATACTCTCTCTATATCTATTTTTTTATCTCAATCTGAAACCAGTTCAATTGTCCCATATATCTGATATTTATGATTTCGTTTGAATAAACGTAGAAATTGACCCTCCCATTCTTAAAACTTGTTTATCTTGTCTGAGTTACTTTCTCAAGAAACCAGCCATCAGGTCTCCCAGATGGTATCAAGGAACTGAAACTCACCACATCATCTCATCTGATCAGTGAGATACCAGACCTCTCACCCATCATGATTGCCTGAGCAACAGCCTGCTTCCTGTTGACCAGCTCTCCTCTTCCTTAGCCCTCCCACATTCCTGTTTACCTGCATGTATTTACATTTCTTCCCTGCTATATAAACACCTTATTTTAGCTGGTCAGGGAGATGAATTTGAGACTAATCTCCCATCTCCTCAGCTATAGCACCCAAATAAATCCTTCTTCCCTGGTGATAGTCATTGTCTCAGTAATTGGCTTGCTGTGCATCAAGCAACAGGATCTAGACCAAACCCCTGTCATTTCAGTAACAAATCTATGTCTGTGTCTAAATCTGTATCTTAATATATCAGGAACCACCGATATTCATGAGATATACCATATATTTTTATTTTCCCATCGCACAAGGCATAATGTGTATTGTATGTAGTAAATGCTTGATTGATGTTTTATTATTTATTTATTTATTTATTTATTTAGAAACGGAGTTTCACTCTTGTCACCCAGGCTGGAGTGCAATGGTGTGATCTCAGCTCACTACAACCTCCACCTCCCAGGTTCAAGCAATTATCCTGTCTCAGCCTCCTGAGTAGCTGGGATTACAGACGTGTGACTCTACGCCCAGCTAATTTTTGTGTTTTTAGTAGAGATGGGGTTTTGCCATGTTGGCCAGGGTGATCTTGAACTCCTGACCTCAGGTGATCCACCCACGTCGGCATCCCAAAGTGTTGGGATTACAGGCGTGAGCCACTGCGCCCGGCCTGACGATGTCTAATATTTCAAAAGTATAGAATTAGTTGTTTATAAAAATATATTTGATCATAAAGCCTGACTTCCTTTTCCATTAGGACTCCATCATTTTAGGGTGGCTGCACTTATATGAACACTGGTTCTAGACTGCCTGGCTTGTTCAACTACTTATTAGCTCTGTGATTTGGGGCAAGTTATTTAACTTCTCTTTATCTCATCCTTTTTGTCTGTAAAATGAGGGAAAAAGCATTTTCTTGTTGAGCAGTTAAATGAGTCCATACATGAATGTAAGGCACTTAGAACAATGTCTGGTCAACATATTGTAAGGACTTGATAGTCGTTAACCATTAGCAGTAAGAATGATATTATTGTTATCATTGTTATTTATGTCTTTGTATGACATGGAACATTGCTAATTATTTGACCATAACTGTACGTGTTCAGCCTTATCAACCATCATTGCCCACAGTATTAAACTTACAGTAACTCCCTAAGTATGTTCCATTCACTCATTCCTTGTCTTTTCCAAACTTGGTGCTGCCTTGGTCTATAATATCTTTTTCTTGCCTCTCCACTTAGCAAAGTCCTACTGATCTATACAACTTAAGCTAAAACACTTTCTCTTTCATAAAATAGTTCCTCATTCTTGCAGGTAGCCTTCAAATTCTTCCAGGCTTCTTACTGCATATGAATAAGTACATGATACTGAATCGTAACACATTAATAAATATTGCTTTTTTTTAGATAATGAAAGTAGATACCATGTTCATCATTGTTACTAGCTTGGTTTTTAGTGCATAATTGTTCAATAAATACTTGTTGAACGAATGCAGGTGAAATGACTCTAAAGCAGGGATTGGCTCAATTCACATGGAAGCTTTCAGTCAGGCCGTAACACTCACTGACACATCACTGTCCTTCCCTAAGTTAATTTTTCTGTTATCTGTGCTCTCATGGGAGTAAATAGGTCACCTACTCTCTCTTATTATTAACTATTATCATGTCTATCTTACTCACTAGAATGAAAGCTAGTCTAGTGTATCAGCTTGGTCTTACTTATTTTTTATGCTGAGAGGAGACCTTAAATAGCAGTAAGTATTTGTTGAACAAAATACATCATTTTAGTGTTACATGGTGGACAAAAAAATGAGAGAAGAAAAAAATAAATATTAAAAGTTTGAAGGAATGAATGGCAAAGGTGAAGTTTTACACAACTAATTAGACAAAAAGAGAAAAAATGATGCTTTAAGTGGGTTAAAGTAAATAAGAGTCTGTAGAAGATATCTTTTTATTTCATTCTGTTGGTTAAATTCTGTTGGCAGAAGTCCTCAGCATTAAAAAGGGATTGAAGGCTGAATTTAAAGAGTCAAATAGTTGGATAACAACATGTTTACATGTAAAATAATTTCTTTATTATCTTTGTCTCAGTAAAATAATATGGTAGTCCTATGAATATAGAAACAAATATTTTGGGAATATAGGCATGAAAAAACACAAAATTTATATATTCATTTTTTATTCACTTGATAACATAGAAGAGTATGATCTTCTGGCCATGTGTTTTGCTCTGATAGCCTTGGAATGGGAATCTCAGCAAAGTATGTAATATAAGCCATTCACTTCAGAGGGAATTTGTAGAATTTCATGAACAGTGGTCGTGATGTTAATGAGTATGTACAGTATTCTTCTGACAAGTATAACAGAATACAGATAATCCTCTGTTGTTTTATTAGGTATGAATCATGGCAGCTAGAAATAATGTGATCATTTATAGGGATTATAATATTTATGTATTTCAGCTGAAGAATCGGCTTTACATAAATGTGACAGGATGGAGATTAATGTGAAATATTTTCCACATGAAGTGATTAGGTTGAATTTACACTGAAAAAGATTATAGAAGAAGCAAGCTTTTCTTTTTAGAGTTTTGCTATAGTTTTGCTGAAGTTCATTCTGATCTTAGAAATTACTAACTTCTGCTTAACATAATATCACTTAATTTGTAATACTAATTATTACAAATATTAAAATAACTACTGTAGTAAAAGACATTTGAGAAATCTTTATTTGGAAATGTGAGGATTTTTTTTATAATGATATTGTAGATATCCAAACATTTATGAAATTAATCGATTAGTATTAGTTATTATTATTTTAAAACATCTAAATCTGAAATGACATTCTCCAAAAGAATGAATATGTACAGTTATATGAAATCTTTTTTAGAGATGATATGATTTATTTAAGTGGCCCTTCTTTAGGCACATAGCTTATTCTACTCATATTTTTCTAACTTCATTTGATCATTAATCCACCTAGGCTAGCAATACTTAAAGCTGCCTTTTCTACTCTTTCTTGCTTATCTTTCAGTACAGAAGCTATCTGCTGGATATAATGCCTTCTTTGCATTTTTTGTGGACTTTATTTTTCCCTCCATTGCCTATTCAGTACTTTTTATTGTATTGTTATATTCCTAAAAACAAAATAAGGAAATGTTAACATACTCATCTGTAGCCATTTAATTTGAGGAAAGAGATGGGAAATATGACTGATTTGAATAAAATAGTATTTTGAGTAACATAATTTTGCTTCTGTGAAATAGCAGGTATTTGTATACTACAATATTCGAGGTCAACTGAAATTCTCCAACTTCCTTATAATTTTGAGATTCATAGCAGCTTGAGCCCTGCTGAGTATTTCAACCTGAGCTTGCTAAATCATGTCAGTATTTCGAAGAGACAGTGGACCTTTTGGAAAATACATATTTCTAGGGCGAGGTGGGCGATGTATTCTTCAACTGTCTCCAGTATATACATGAGTTTTCCAGTTTGATCAAAAAAGCCCTACATTCTTCTAAGTGTAACTTCAGTGTTGAGCATTGGTCTCTGTTGTGTCTTTTCTTCAAATTCACTGAACTCTAAGGCAAATTTTGCCTACATTTTTCTAAGACATTCCAGAACAAGTAACAATTTGGTTGATAATGAAGTTCTTTTAGATTACAAAGTTATTTGTGTAGAAGCATTATAAGAATACTATTTTTTTATTTTGTTTTATTATTATTTTTGAGACAGCTTCTGGCTCTGTCACCCAGGCTGGAGTGCAGAGGCTCCATCTCCTCTCACCGTAACCTCCGCCTTCTGCACTCAAGTGATTCTCCCACTCCAGCCTCCTGAGTAGCTGGGATAACAGGCATCTGCCACCACGCCCAGCTAATTTTTGTTTTTTGGTTTTTGTTTTGTTTTGAGATGGAGTTTTGCTCTTGTTGCCAGGCTGGAGTGCAGTGGCGTGATCTCAGCTCATGCAACCTCCGCCTCCCCGGTTCAAGTGATTC
Source organism: Pan troglodytes (assembly GCF_028858775.2). Lineage (NCBI taxonomy): Eukaryota > Metazoa > Chordata > Mammalia > Primates > Hominidae > Pan > Pan troglodytes. Next base: position 89,819,251 of record NC_072408.2, read on the forward strand.
TCCTGCCTCAGCCTCCCGAGTAGCTGGGACTACAGGCATCCGCCACCACACCCGGCTAATTTTTGTATTTTTAGTAGAGACAGGGTTTCACATGTTGCCCAGGCTGGTCCCAAACTCCTGGGTTCAAGTGATCCGCCCCCCTCAGCCTCCCAAAGTTCTGGGATTACAGGCATGAGCCAGTCCTGGAATGCTATTTTAAATACAACTAAAATAACCATGTACATCTATGGTTTGCCTCTGAGTAAATAGATTTAGGTATAAAAGGTCTAGTTAAGATGAGAACTTTTTTTTTTTGAGTGCTCACAATGTATTATTGTACTGTACTTCTTAAATATATGTTACCTTATTTAATCTCTTAAGATTTAGCTACTGCTATCCCTATAACTCAAAGATCATAATAGCTAGCATTTACTGAGCACTTACTCTGTAACATGCACTGTTGTAAGAGCTTTACGTGTGCTATCTTTGTTACAGTCTCATTGAGAGGTATGATATTATCCCTGTAAAGAATTGAATTTCTGGAGATTTTAAGTAACTTGCCCAAGTAGTCCTGCTTTTCTAGGGATCAACCTTCACGAGATAATCAAGCTCATGTCTGATTCCCAAGGCTGTATTCTTTCCTCTATGTGACTGCTTCTCTTTTTATAACATATCAATGCTTGTTTTAAAATAGAAATTACTTTAGATAATTTAATAATTTAGTATCATAGATAATCCCTCAACTCTTCCAAGCTCCATGTTGGGGTTTTCCATGGCATGACACTACATACCCCAATGTGTACACGAATACCATTTTGAGAAGCTGAGCAGGTCAACATATTTCTTCCAAAGCTTGCACTGTATTTATAGCAGTTGTTGTGCAAGGAAAGATGTCAAATTGACTAAACTGCCATCCTATATACCCTTGAATTGCTTTGGTGAAAATTCTCTGATGATTGGGAGTGTCTGTTCAGTCCTTCTTGCATCTCAAAGATAAACCTGCCAAATCAGGTGACAATTAATCTGCACAATGTGATGAAGAGAATTCAGGAGGTTGATGTTTAGCAAGTCCTGTGCAGCTCACATAGCACATTTTTTCCTTCTAAGGTCAAGAGTGTCTTTGATGTTGACAGTGGTAATTTAGCTCTGAGCTGAACTACTGTTAAATTGTCTATATAGAGGCAAAGAAGTTGAGACTTTCTGTTCTACATCACCATGTCACCTCTGTACTCCATGTTTTCCTGTAAGTGGCCCACATTTTCTTGTGAAATTACACATTTTCTCTCACTGTCAGAAAGAAAGAAAGAGAATTTCATTTTGTAATAATGCCAAAACACATGTGTGTGCTTCCACTAGCACACTGTAATGCTGGGACTTGGGAATGGTCCAGTCCGGCGATACGCTTGTCGCTTGTATTTATACATACAGACTTGTTCTGCTGGTCATGTGCCAGGTTCTGGCCATTTGTGCATGTTTTCCCCTTTCCACCTAGTTTAAAGGTTTCTGTAATCTTAATATGCACCATCGCTAGTCACTTCACACTCTAGAAGCGAAAGTGAATGAGTATTACTTACTAAACACTGCTGTTTTCTATAGATCTTTCTTTATTTGTAAGTCACAGAAAATTATTGTTCGCAGAAGGTGACTCAAGAATCTTTAGCCTGGCAGGAAGTAGAAATATGATAAAGTTTAGTTGTTACATAACCCTGTTTGGTCAAAAAATGTGTTTTGAGTTGATTGGTATCAAATTAACATTTGTAAGCTGCTGGTCCTTTTAACTAGTGTTAAATTAAGAAAAATTTTCCATTAAGCAGAATTTCTAAATAATTTTCTTAATTTGGATCTTCTAAAGAGAAATTTTAAGCCACCAGCACTTGGACTGACTAGATAGCCCTTTGCTTTGATGCCTGGCCAATTTTTCCTCCATCTGTGAGTCAGCGTAAGTATGCCTACTCTTTTTTCAAACCTCCCCTGACTCACTCGTGCAGAATAGAAGTCCTGCTTTCTGTTTTCTCCTTATGTACTTACTGTGCACATGTGTAACAAGAGCCCTTTTAAGTATAATCTTCAGTTTGATAAGGGCCTACCTCTGGAGTTGGCATGATGTTACACCATGTGTAAGAGTAGGAATTACCCCAGTTTATCTTTTCCTATCCAGTGCTGCACACAATGCCAGTCATATAGTAGGTACTCTCTAAATACATGATAAGGAATGGGTGGATGCATGACTTTGTCTTTAAGCTATAAAGTTAGTTTTTAAATAACATAATGATTCCTGGTAGTGAACTTCTGGAACATGTCTACAATGTAATAGCATGAACTGTGAAGCCAGATAGTTTCTGTGTGAATCCCAGCTCTGCCAAATCAAGCTTCTGTACCTGGGCAAGGTACTTAACCTCTCTGTGCCTCGCTTTCTTCTTTTGTAAAACCAGGATTATAATAGTATTTTAGGGCTTTTTATGGGGATGTAATGTGACCATACATCGAAAGTACTTAGAATAGCGCCTGATGCATAGTAAGCTGCTCTATAATATTTCTGTTCTTACTATATAACCTCCAAGGAAAAAGTAGAATTGCAGTGTGCTGTGACAACAGGCCCCTGGAAAAATGTGTTTTGGTGAGTGGAGAAGATGAATGGAAACTTAATTATGCCTAGCAAATTCCCATGGTCTTCGGCTCTGAAAGGATATCTTTGTTAATGCTCTCTTTGTTAAGAGTGTCTTAGGGAATGGAAAGCTGAGGTCACAGTAAGACCTCACTGATGTTGCTAATGGAGCCTAGTGGTTTCATCTTGTGGGACATGGCAGTGTCATGGAGCCATCATTTGACTCATCTAATTGTGAATTATTGTGAGAGAGAAACAGGAATTAGGGTAACTGTAGACTTTTGTCCAAACCAGGAAGGGGGTACTGTTATAAATACATTGAAACAGTGGGCATAGGCAGAGCAGTTTCAGGCAAACCAGAATTACTTAGAAGAACAATTTAGACTTTCAATACATATGTGGCCTAGTTCACTTAAGGACCTTTCTGAGATACACTACCTTTGATGTGCACCGTTACCTTGAAATTGCTTTCGGAAGATAAATGTAATTTATCCCTCCTCTGTTTAATTTCATTCATTAGTACAGAATGTGAACTACACAGTTGATTTTAGGTCTCACTGCTTTCCCCAGTCTTAGTGTCCGCTGAGTGGGCCTGGGAGGAAGAGCTGATTCCTTTACCACATGGTAGACTGGAAAGCAGTGGAAGCAAGAGAGAATGACATGAATTAAGAAGTTACTTTTTCTTTAATCTAAATGTTTAACCACCTCCCCTGAATTGAATTCCATTTTTGAATTGCAACCAGTCATGTTCAGTTAACCCAGATCCTTGGATTTTTAACTGAAAAAAAAAAAAAAAAAAAACTTATTCAGATCAGTGGCTTTTCATGACTGTTTATCTTTACGGTGTCAGAACCAGACTAGAACTTAGGTTTCAGTTATTAAATCCAATGCTGTCTTCAGTACACTGGTAAATCATCAGAGAATTTAGTGTCTAAATAAATTAAACCTCTATGTTCTTAATAGCTGAAGCTTCCTCATATATATAATATATATATAGTATATATATATATAGTGTGTGTGTGTATATATATAAAATTAGATAATTATTTACATCTGGTTTTATCCTCTTACAAGAGCATTTGGATTTGAGAGCAGCAAGTGGCACCCTGCCAGTGACAAATGGAGGCACTGTGGTTGCCTTCCCATCATCCGCTACCTTTTATGGTGTCAAGGGATTTCTAGCTCTCCTTTGTGACCCAGCTGCAAAACAGCTGTTGTTTAGGCTCCTGCCTTTTCACTCTCACAAGACAGCTTTTCTTACCATCCCCACAGGGTTTAAACTTCTGCAGTACAAGTGTCAACTCCGTTTTGTGAGCTCAGGCCTCCCGTTTGGGAGCCAAACAGCATAGCACTTCTCATGCTATCGCTAAGCAGTTTGGAAGGAATTATCCAGTGAATGCCTATAGTGCTGGTGATAACAAATGAGAAATACCCATTGTAGTTACAGCTGAATGGTTGGAGTCATGGCTAATAGCTAATATTTCAGGGTTTTCTAATTGCACTAATTCCCTAAATGGAGATCACATTGACCACTTTATCCATCTAAAGTAAAGTTTCCTATTGGAAACCAGTTTTTCATGAACTTTTGGTGTCATCTTATGCATCATAGAATGCTAATAAAATTTGCGGGTTATTATTTTTTTTTTCCTTATGAGGAGGAGGTGTTACCAATTATGGCAATGGCATGAAGCTCTGAGTATCACTCAGGTCTCAAGATTTAGTCAGATTTACCATGGAAACTATGCCATCCATCATTTAGGCAACAACACTTCATAAGGAGAGTATGCGTTTAAGAAAAGTGTTTTGAGTGTTTGCTTTTGCAAGATGTTTAGCATTCTTCATGCATCTTTGACCACCTACTACGCATCTGGTCCTTGGATAAGTGTTGATTAAACAATTCTCCTAAATTGGTTTACAATGAGCAAAAGAGATTACAAATGGTAATTAGAGTGCATATGGTAAGTGTCACAACAAAAGTAGGAATCAAGTGTTGTTAGAGCACCCAGGAGGAAAAAGACTCAGCTTAAAGAACTCTGGGCAGGCTTAATTTGGTCATGGCCATAGTTGGCAAGTTATCTAAGACAAATAGATTTTGGGGTTATTTCCTCTTCTAATTTTAAACTAAACTAACAAAAAAAATACACATTAATTTTTATGCCCCCTTGTCATTTATGTTTTATGTTATTTTTAAAAAACCCTCATTGTGTCTCCTCTCCTTCTGCTGACACTGCTGCTCCTCTTTCCTTCACAGCCAGGTATGTTGGCAGTTGTCTGTAATTGTTCTATCCATTTCCTTACCCACCGCTCCCCAAATAACACCCACTTCTTCTGGCTTCCATACCTGTTAAACATACCTTCCTGCAGTTACCAGTGATCATGTTATGAAATCTAGTGGATGTTTTTCAGCATTAGACACAATCAACTACTGCTATTTTCTTGAGACCCTGTTTCACTTTACCGTCAACCTCTTGATTCAGCCTGGTAAACCACACCCTTGACATCTCAGGTATCTCAAAAGTAGGCCAATCTCAACAATTCTCAAAACTAAGCTTATAATCCTACCCACTAAACTTGGCTTTCTTCCATTATTTACTATCTTCTCTTCGGTTTTGGTCCAAAAACTTAGGGTCACCCTTGCTACTCCATCCACCTCTTTGCATTATCTCTGTTCTATCCACATTATTCTGTCTGAATTTATACAAATAAATTTCTCTCATGTCAGTCCACTAATCTTCCTTTCATTGTCACCTCTCTACGTGCCTTCTGCTCCCATTCCACTCTCTTATCCTCAGTACCCTCAGAGTGATATTCATAAAACAGCGGCTAACATCTTAGTATGACTGATAAGCCAGGTATGCCCTGCTCTTCCCTGCATTTTCACTTTTTTGTATGGTTCACCTTCACTCCTCTCTGCCTCACTCAACCTGGGCTTCACACAGTGTTTTTGTTTTTCTGCCACAGATATTTTACCTTTGCTGTGCCTCTACTTAGAATACTTTTGTTTCTGCTTCAATTAGCGAATCATACAAATATTTTGATTTTTAGATCAAGCATCAATTCTTTGGAAACCTTCCTTGAGTACTTCCACTAAATCAGACCAACTGTTATAGGTCAAATGGCCATTGATTGTGTTTGTCATACTCTTAGCACCGGAAGTTTTTCGTGCTTCGTTAGGGCAGGAGTTGTGTCTGCTCCTAATCACCATTTTCATTCTAGGGCTCAACACAGCACTGGGCACATGGTAGGTGCCCAACAAATATTCATCAGAATGAAAGGAATCAATGAATACATTTAATGTATTGTGGAAATTTCATTGTTTTAATTAAAAGCAGACACTTTGGTTTGTAATTCAGAGGTAAATTCTATGCATAATTCTAAAGTCTGAAAACAGCATATTTTAATATTTAAAATGATTTGCATAATTTAAAAATGAAATTTTAGGATATACTTGTATTTACCTGTAACTTTATTGTAAATTTAATTCAAACATAATTTCTACTTGCTTCACCTTAGCTTCCTTAGGTGTTGTAATGAAATGTCTGAATACTGTTTTCATCAACTGAGATTATGGATGGAGAACCCTTATGATAAGATGTTGGTTTTCCCTCTACTTTGAGCTTAGTGTCATGATACAATATAGCAACCTAAGTAATTTTCTCAGGTGGAGTTTAAGATGTGATTGTAGCCTATCAAATTATCTCCACTGAAATGTTACTGCAGTATGTGTGGGTGACCCCTTTAAGTTAGAAGGGAAAATATGCAAGTGAACAGATGTAGAAAGGAAATTAAAATGGTGACATTACAGGAAGTCTGAGTAAGCTAAACACCTTCATTTACGTAATATTCATAGAAGTCAGCCATGTTGTGTTTGTACCTTAAAATCTCTTTTTTTACTCATAATGTCAAAGCTGTGTAGAAAGCAACAGTTCAGTTTGAATTATAAGAATCTCAGATATTTAAATACATATTTATGAAAGGTGAGTTACTTATAATTTGAATGGTTATTTAAAATGGTCCTGTATGTTTACTTTTTATAATGCTTTTTATTATATTTTTTAATTGAAAACATGATTAAAATGTAAGTAGGTAAGTTTTTTGCTGTTGCTTTTCCCATTTTCCCCCCTTGGCATTCTTGCAAGTCTTTTTCTTTTGCTTTCTTCTCATTGCAAGGTATCCGATTTCCAGTATTCTTATGTCTTGCCAATTCTCGGCCTATGGCACCCTATCTAGTCAGTGTTTCTGAATTTCGTCCACACTCTTTTATCCTAGCATCTCAATCACACAGAACTCTATCACTCCACTACATATGCACCTTCCTATCAACACTTGCTTTCACACAGTCTTTCCCATGTGAATAAATGATACCTGCATTCACCCATGTACAGCAAGTGAAAATTTGTGAAGTCAAACTAGATGGGCATAGTGGTGTGCACCTGTAGTCCAAGCGACTTGGGAAGCTGAGTCGGGAGGGTCACTTGAACCCTGGATTTTAAGGTTGCAGTGAGCTATAATCATGCCACTACACTCCAGCCTAGGCAACAGAGTGAGACCCCATCTATAAAAAAATTTTTTTTTAATGTAGAGTCATCTTTGACTCTTCTTTTTCCATTATATCCACACCTGATCCACTGGCCACTTGTTTTTGAAAGAGATCCTGAATCTACTCATTTCTCATTGCTTCCACTGCTGTCACTTTTGTTTAAGCTGTGGAGTATTAACCTTCTAAGAGGTCTCCCTACAGACAGTTTTCCACCCAAAATCTAGGGTGTTTTCTAAAATTTATAAGTGAGATCATATTGTGCCTCTATTTCAAATCCTCCATGATGTTCCTTCCTCTTCAAAAGACACTCCAGGGCTCAATACAGCAGCATATACACTAAAAGGGAAAGGACACAGAGATTTCATGGCTCTTGTACAAGGACGTCACATAAATTCATGAAGTGTTCCATATTTGCACAGTTCCCAGAGGCTGTTCAACCCTTTCTTGGTTAACACCTAAGAAAACAATATGAGTAAAAGCAACATGTGGCATTCAAATTGAAATGAATTTTCACTACCAAAAAAAAAAAGAAGAAGAAAAGAGAAGAAAAAAGACTAATTTCATGCTCCTTACAGAACCCACTAGGCCCTGCACAGTCTGGTCCCTCCTGTCATACTCCTGACTCACAATTTTTTATGGGATTTGCTCAACTGCTGCTGTGCTGTTTTCCTTGATAGGCCCAAAGACTCCAAACATGTCAGATCTTTGCCTGCCCTGCCTACTCCCTTAGGTTACTCTTCAAATATCACTAAAGGCCTTCCTTTGTCACTTTATCACACATAACCCTCCCCCCTCCCCCCGCCCCAGTTGTGCATTGCTCTCTTCCACATTATTTTTCACAAAGCACTGAAGACTGACAGTGTTACCTACTCATGTGTAAACTAAGGATTCCACCACTAAAATGTGAGCTGCACCAGGGAAGGAACTTTGTCTTGATTACCAAGGCCTGGAACCGAGCCTATCACATAGCAGGAACTTAATCCATTTTTATAGAGTGAAACATCACATCTCTGAAGCCTTCTCTTTCATTTCTCAGTACTTAGATGTACTGTGGTCTTGAGGTACTTACTTTGACCATTAGCGTAGTACATTTTTTTAACAGTCTACACTAGATGTCTTCTTCTCTTCTCATCAGTCTCAAAAGATCCAGTGACTAATCTTTTTATTCACCTTTGAAATCCCTACAGTAAAATGAGCCAATTATACCGATGGTGCAATTAAGAAAATGTTATTAGGTTATAAACTGTAATTTACAGCCTGCTTATTTCATTTAGCACTGGATCTTGAAGAACTTTTGTGGTTTAGATAATTTTCTGCACAATCATTTTAGTAGAAACATTGTATTTCATTGAAATGATTTTTGGCTACTCAAGGCCATGCTAGCGGACATTGAGTTCGTATGAACAATATTATAATAAAAATGAATAGCAACTTCTTTGTATTTAAAGGTATTTTCTTAGGACAAATAGGTAGAAATAGAATCAGTTGGCTAGTGTGTCTGTGATTTAATGCTTTTCATATGTGTCAAATTTCCCCCAGGATGTTTTTGTTACATATTACCGTATTTTAATAACATGTCGTATGAACACCTGTTTTTATGAACCCTCAGGAATATTGAATTCTCTCTTTATTTGGGAAATTTTTTGATAGATGAATAACATCTCCTTGTATCAATTTGCATTTTAGGTAAACCGAATACATGTTTCTTTAGAAATTCTGACCATTATTTTTTGGTATTTGCAAACTATTCCTATGTGCCCTTTGCTCATGTAACATATCTGGCTCCCAGGCTGGAAAGGCAGCTGAGTGTGATGATCCACTTCTTTATCTTGGAGTGAAACTCAGTCTGTTGCAGTCTTTTATTCCCACTTGGTCAGCCATTTAACTTCAGCCAGTTTTGTGACCTCCTCCTTTCCCAGGGGTTAACCTAAAACTGGGAAGCATAATGGTGCTCACAAAACTAGGAGGGAGGCTGTCCTGGCCATCTGATCTGAGCTGACACCACCTTACAGCCTGATGGCTCTGCAGTGGCACTGAGGATGGGCTTCAGGGAAGCTTTGCTCAGGATGACAGTTCTGGCTCTGGAGTCCAGCCTTGTCCTGGGCATAATACCATGGAACCATTCCTCCCTTGTGAGGTCTCTTCGCCTATTCTGGATGTTGTCCTTGAACAGTGTGAAGCACTCACTTTGACCTCTAGCTGCCCTTGGTGTCACTTGATACAATTTTTCAATGAGCTTAGGTCCTATGACACTATAAGTATCTTTCAGCCAGCCTCTGCTTTAGGATGTTTAGGAAGAGAGGGCACAGAAGACCAGATATTTATAGAAAGTGGGACTTGGATGACAATTCAGGGAGGACAAACATTAATATCAGTTAACTGTTCAGCCAGATCATTTCTGTATCAGGTAGCTTTATTCTGTCATTTCTATTTATGATGTTGTAATGTTCTATAGCAGAATATGGTGACTGTACTTAACATCAATGTATTGTATAGTTCAGAAGAGCTAGAAGAGAGGATTTGAAATGTTTTCAGCATATAGAAATGATGAGTGTTAATACTCAAGTTGATGGACACCCCACCTCAACACACTCCGACTTGGTCATTATATGGAATATCACATGTAACAGAATGTCACATGTAACACATAAATATGTACAAATATTTGTATCAAAATTTTTTTAAAAAATTTTAAACTATCAAATAATGTTCCTTTTATTTGTAAATGATGGTCATCACAAATTACTTTTTACACTCATTTAACTATAATGCGTGGTTAAACAACATATTTTTCAAAGTACACATAAGCTTTCGGACCTGTTTTATCAGCTGCTTCCCTTTCATATTTATTATTGGTATAGAGAAAACATTTGAATGTGAAATGAAAATGTGATTTGCGTTGGTTGTGAAAAATAACGGACACTCACAATTGTAAGAAATCCCCAAAGAGTAAACACCAGACATATGGAAGTGGCTGCTAGAACACACTACTTAAGAGACTGTTCCTTCCCCAGACTTGAAGCAGCCTCTAAATAAAGAGTAGGGCCACTGAAATGAAGTTCTCTGGTTTGTTCTTGATTTTGTTCTAGTTGATATTCCTACTGATGCTGAAGGTGTAGGTAATCACCAATTAAGATACAAATATTTGTTTCAGAATGTGAGCTAGTTCAGAAGAACTATTTTTATCATTTTAGAAACCTTAGCTGGTATGACATTTTCCAGATATGAAATGGAGAAGTTACTACTTTGTTCACCGCTCTGTAATTTACTAATAACATGTAAATAAGTAATTAAGTAGTAACTATAAGCTATTAAGTTATATAAAGAAAATAGGGCCATACATGGTGGCTCACACTTGTAATCCCATCACTTTGGGAGGCCACGGCAGCTGGATCACTTGAGGCCAGGAGTTCGAGACTAGCCTGGCCAACATGGTGAAACCCCATGTCTACTAAAAAATACAAAAATTAGCTGGGTGTGGTGGTGCATGCTCTAGTGACAGCTTCTCTGGAGGCTGAGGCATGAGAATGGCTCGAACCCAGGAGACAGAGGTTGCAGTAAGCTGAGATTGCACTACTGCACTCCAGCCTGGGTGACAGAGTGAAGCTCTTGGAACTCTGTCTCAAAAAAAAAAGAAAAGAAAAGAAATCATAGTAGCCTATTTATATGTTGACTGGTTATTGTATTTATGGAATACTTGGATGGCTGTAGAAGAAAAGGTAAAGATTTGTGTTAGTTTATAGAACAAGATTAATGCACTATTTACATTAGGGGAAAAAAGTGTATATATACGTATATTTATACATAAATGTATTTTATATATATTTACATATAAATGTATTATATATTTATATTTATGTATAGTAGAAAAACATTATTTTCTCCTATTATACTCTCAACCTAAAACACTTCTGACACAAGTGTCCGTGCGGGAATTCCCCACAAACCAATCATCAAAGTTACCACAAACCAAGCCGTTGTCCAGCAGACACCAACAGGATGCCCTGCTATTAAATTCTGACACTAAACAGAGTTAGTGCAGACCTCACAGGTTAAGGACTCAGTCTCACAAAACTGCTGCCCCACTTTAGGTGCCAATCCAAGTTGTAGGTTTCCAGGTTACCCACAAACTTCTATACAACATGACTACAAATTGGAGGTTCCCATGACCCTCTTCCTGGATCCAGTTTGCTAGTGTAACTCACAGAACCCAGGAAAACAGATGACTTACTATTGCCAAATTATTACAAAGGATATTTTAAAGGATACAATTGAACAGCCAGATAAAGAGATACACTTGGGGAGGTTTGGAAACATCCTCAGCATAGGAACTTCTGCCCTGCTGGAATAGAGGTGTGCCACCCTACTGGGGTATACACATGTTCTTATTTACCAATGCAGAAGCTTTCCAAATCCTGTAATTCAGGGATATTTATGGAGGTTTCTTCATGTAGGCCTAATCAATTATTAACTCAGCCTCCATCCCTTCTCCTCTTCCTGGAGAATTGTGGGAAGGGGTGGAGCTGAAAATTCCAAGTTTCTAATCATGGCTTGATCTTCCTGGTGACCAGCCCCCATCCAGGAGCCTATCAAGATTTGCCTCATAAGAACAAAAGACACTCCTGTTCAGAAATTTCAAAGAATTAGAAGCTATGTATCAGGAAACTAGGGTAAAAGACCAAATATTAGAGCAGAAGATTCTCCTAGTACCCCTATGGCTCAAGAAATTACAAGGATTTTAGAAGTTCTCTACCAGGAACTGGGGATGAAGACCAAAATACACATATTTGTTATTATAAATTGAAATATTAAAATTTACATCTTTAAATATACAAAAATATATATACGTATTTACATAAACACTCAAAGTCATAATGCAATGCAGCAATGTAAGGTCTTGGTGCCTTCAGGTGTCATTTAGTAAAATATTTCAGAGTTGTGGTTATCAAGACACACTACAGAGTTGGGTAGTTGATGTAATAAATAATTTGTCACTAAAGATAAGGGACAAATATTTGAGTATAGTTTACTTTTTAAACATAAAACAATTTAAGCTGAAGCCATAATAGTCTAATTATCTCATATTTAATATTCCTGCTTGCTCTAAGGGGAGTTTTAGAAATGATTGAAGGAGTGTGTGTGTGTGTGTGTGTGTGTGTGAGAAAATACGTATGTATTTTTATATTTGTGTGTTTTGTGGTTAAATAAACCATTGATCAGTGATTGGGAGAGATGCTGCTTGCCTTGTACATCCACTCAGCTGCGTACCTGAGCTGAACAGTGGTAGTGGCATCCAGTTTAGCTAAGAAAACAAAATCAATTAGCTTAATACTGATCCCATGATATAGATTAGGCTAAACAAATTTTACTGAATATTTCTCTTACATTTATATGTTTTATTGCTGCCAATCCGAGTGGACCTGACCAGGCACTCTCCTAATTGGGATGGTGGTTTTTTTTTTGTTCATGAGTTTAATAAATACTGGTTGTTTTTAATACTCAGTACAGTCCGTTTTTCTTCATTTCTGAACCAGTACATGTGTTCAGACATGTCAACCAGTAAACAAAATGAGGAATAATGCTTGTTTGTGCCGAATGCTGACATAATATAAAAGACACCAGGAAAAATCTGCTGAGAAATGACTTTTTCTTCACTTTAACTGCCAACCCTCTAGAACAGTAACAGTTGAAATAGTAAATTTGATTAAACATCATATTACCTCTTCTTCCTCATGCTTCCCTCCTACAAACCAGCAACCTTTATCACTGGTTGGCTTATGAATTTGGTTGACTTTTAATTTTATTTACAGCAAGTCATCACTTAACGTAGTTGATAGATTATTGGATGCTGCAACTTTAATAAAGCAAAAGGATGTACAGCAGGTCCTTGAAATAACATTGTTTTGTTTGCTGTTGTGTTGTTATAATGCTGATGAGGAAAAAAAAATGATTTCATCATATGTCATTTCACTTGTAGTTGCTGTTTCCAAGAACCGATTGACCACATTAAGTGACGGCTTACTGTACTCTCCTGAGAACTGTCTTTTCCTCTTTATCATTTGGCACTTGGCTAAATAAATAGTGGTCAAAGCAGAAAGATGAGTTTTTGTGTGATGGCACAGTGCCTCCCCTTAGAAAGAATGTTCTTACCTTCAATGTGTTTATTTTGCATCTAGGAAAGCATGAGACTCATTGCATTTAAAAATTTGGTCCACTGAGCAGCAAGAGGGTACTGTCCTTTGAGTTTTGCTGCATGTTTTTAAAATTTCATAATATTGTTTTGCCAATGGACTATACAGAGAGATTTTACTACCCTGTTTACTGTGACATTGATAAAAGAGCCAGTTCCTTCTTTTCTGTTCTTAAAACTTAAGTGGAAGCTTCTTTTTTAAATCTTTTTATATGACATTTGTATAGACAGTGCTTTACTGATGATAGTTTTCATTTTACATCTTTTTTCTTAAAGTATCATGTTTTGCAAGTTCTTTGTATATTGCTTTCCAGTGATGATTTTGTCAGATGACCATGTGTTTTGGGGGCTGTATATAAAACAAAATACATTATTTGTCATTTATAACTGCATTTTTTGCATACTATCGAATATATATATGTGTGTGTGTATATACATATAAAGTAACAGTTAACATTTATTACAAACATATACGTAGGTAGTATAATAGTTAATTTACATGTATCACATCAGATAAATCAGAAATCCTAGGAGATAGGTTTTGTTATCCTTTTTAAAAATTAAGACTATTTTAAAGTAGTTTTAGGTTATTAAAAATTGAGCAGAAAGTACAGAGTGTTCCCATAAACCTCCTCACCTTCCCACAACCCCAGATACACAGTTTCCCCTATTATGATCAACTTACTCTGGTGTCTTAGATTTGTTACAGTTGATGAGTCTATAGTTTATATTACAGTTCGCTCTTTTGTGTTGTGCGTTCTATGAATTTGGGCAAGTGCTTAATGGCATGTATCCACCATTACAGTATCAGATGAAATAGTTGCATTGCTCTAAAAATCACATGCTCTGCCTGTCCTCTTTTTTTTTTTTATTAAAGAAATTATAGTTACGAGTTGAAATAATTTTCCAAGGGTCACATAGCTAAACAAGTGTGGGAGCTGTTCTGCTTCCCTAGAATCTGTACTCCTAATTCATACATTAGGCTGCCTGATTTGTTACAGTTACTAAATCATTTAGAGAAACCTAATTGGTAAGATACTTGCTAATTCTTCTTATTTTTAACTTTATCAAGTGTATGTATAGGAAACATTCTGTCTGTGCTTTCCTTTGAAGTTAAAATGTGGGAAACATTGCAGGGAATTTAAAATTTTTAATTACTGCTATTTGACAAGACTTCTGATTTAATGAGGAGTTACTGAATAGAGTAGCATTACTAAATTGATAGAAGAAATGAGGAAGTCAGTTGTCTGATCATTTGCTTATCACTAGCTATAGGTAGTAGAGACATTAGGTTATGTCTTAGCTACTAAAATAATGAGTTAATGAAGGATGTAGCAACAGTGAGTTTTTTGTTTTGTTTTGTTTTGTTTTTAATCACGGAATGAACAAAAGGAGAGGGAGTATGGAGAAAAGAGTCAAAGCTGCGTACCATGTAGCACAAGTTGTCCAACCCGCAGCCTGCAGACAGCATGTGGCCCAGGACAGCTTTGAATGCAACTCAACACAAATTCATAAGCTTTCTTAAAATATTATGACAGTTATGCATGAACCTTTTTTTAAAAAAAACTGATCAGCTGTCATTAGTGTTAGTGTATTTTATGTCTGGCCCAAGACAATTCTTCTTCCAATGTGGCCCAGGGAAGCCAAAAGATTAGACACCCCTAGTGTAGCAAATTAGGTTAATTATATACCTCTAACTTTAGAAAATTGGTCTTCATAACAATAGTTTTAAAAATATACTCAAAGTCAGAAAAAAACATTGCCTGAAGTTTATGTGGGTAGAGAGTATATAAATTAGGAGCAGGCAGGTAAGGTCATTTGTCTTTACCATGGTCTGTGGCTTTGGACACCACCCAGTGCCTTACTACCCTTCATAGTCACCATATATCTTCATCCCAGCCATGCCAAACAAGATAGAACTGCTCCAGGCAAGTGCTTATTAGGGTTGTTCTCCTATCTTTTGCCATCCCTCTGTGTTACAATGGAGGTAACTGTGGTTCAGAGGCAATAACTAGGTGAAGAATGTATACTTTTAGAATCTGTTTGGACTGTGGTATTCTTTAATGAAAAATCAATTTGTTGTATGTAAACGTTCACCCCTGTTTTTTGCTTATTTTCCTTGTGCGTATGATGGTAATATTTACTTAAAACTACAACAAAGAAGGTGACCTAGCTTTAGATTAAATCCTGGATTAGCAGAATTTTAGTCCTGAGTGATTGCAGCAAGGATAAATAGCTGCTTGAGATTCACCAAATTGTGACTTCTTTTTTTCATAAATGGCCTGTAATGGCCTGTAAATATTTGGCCTGTAAATGCCAAATGTTGAGGCCAAGGATAAGCTGTAAAGGGTGCAAAGGATGGCTGTCTCATTTCGCTTAGCCTTGGCCTTAATCAGTCTAGAATGAGGTTACTTAACAATTCTGTCACACTCTTCTTAGTACCCTTGGATTGTTTTAAGTATTTTTGGCATACATACATTATAAGAAGTATTATTATTTTCTAAAGGAGGAATGACTGTATAATTCAATATAATTTGATGAAATATAATGTTAGGTATTTTGAGATGCCTGTCATCTCAAAATTTAAAATGGCCACAGTTCTTTACAGGGAAAAAGAAGGAATGAAGAGGAAACAAATGAAAGGGAGAAAATAAAATAGAAAATGACAATAATGTTTCTTTAAAACTGTCTTGTCTTTCTGGTTTCTGTGAAACCTTTTTTGTTTTTCAACCTTGTCTCTTGCTTTCCTGGCCTGATCTTTTTGGTGGGCCATTCTCATCTTCTGTTATATATTCTTCATGCCTTCCAGGGTTCAGACCTCAGTGTTCTCTCTCAACACTTTTTCCTTGATCATCCTCACATAGATAAAAACAAAAATTTTTTTTTCCTTTCCTATGATGATTACCAAGTAGACATTTGACTACTTCAGTTAGGCCCAGGCAGTGAAGAATCCCTCATGATCTGTTGCTGAATCATCCATTTTCTCTGTTTTTCAAGGGTCGTAAGAGTGAGGCTGAAAAGCTCTTCTTGAAGGCTATTGAGCTGGATCCCACCAAAGGAAACTGTTACATGCATTATGGTGAGTGGTTGATAGTTTTTTTTCCATGTCCCCCACATTTACTATTAATGTTGATATGAGATCTAGGCTTTGCTGGCAAAGAGCATTTTAAGAGGAGATGGACTTTGTTATTGCAAATTTAGCCTCATGCTATATTCCTACCTTCTCATTCAAAACAGTCCTATTATAGGGGCTGTGCATTATATTTTCCTTTAGTAATTTTAATAGGATTTTAACAGAGATGGCATTACACAGTTGTTTTTTTCAAGTTCAGTGTGGAGTTTAAATGAGATCTCATCAGGAAAGCATCTAGCTCCTTGCCTTATGCATACTTTATAATAAAACATTTGCTTCTTTTCATTCTAAATGATAACGTATTGCTCATTGAGCATGTCATTTTGAAGTTTTAGAAGTTTACATTTTGGCCTCAAAAGTCTTGCTTTCTGGAAGATATGGATGTACACTAGCCTGTAAATGCCAAATACTGAGGCCAAGGATAATCTGTAAAGGGTGCAAAGGATGGCTGTCTCATTTCGTTTAGCCTCGGCCTTAATCAGTCTAGAATGAGGTTACATAACAACTCTGTCACACTCTGCTCTGTCATTAGTAGTGAGTCATGTGTTTAGTGAGGCAAAGTATATAGCTGGTTTGATATTGTGTAAGATGTGCTTATTTCTACCAGATTTGCAGTTGGAATTTCTTTTAGGGAGCCAAAAAGCATTTACTTTGGCTGATCCCTTGGGGGGGAAAAAGTGGTTTTTTGATCACTGTTGGCTTTGATGTATTAATGACTATCAAGTAGTAAACTTAAAAGTGGACAGAAATTAAATATAAGGAAATAAAACCAATATACTAGTAGAATATTTAATTCCTTCTCCCAGTTTCCAGCTAGTAAAAATAAATCAGTGACAGGCTGCAAGTGTAGAAGAATGGAAATAATAAAATAATGGAGATACTCAAATAACCACAAATCCATTTTTTACTTTATGTTATTGTGTGTCTATGTTTACAAACCTAGGGTTGCAGTGCATTATCTTCCCAGCATTAATGCAGGATGGTACAACTCCTGATTTTGTTTCACAATGCAGCTGTAATGCCATGTTAAAATAGTAGTCAACTAATTTAAGTTTGCTGCAGAATTTATTTTTATTTTTATAGGTTTTCCTATATGAAGTACTTCAGGATTTTCTCATGCCTAGTATTTTTGGGTACCTCAACTGTCCATGAATGTCATTCCATGGTGATTTTCCCTGAGTGCTAAAAGGCTGCCTGTCATTGCATGTTATAAAATAGGAGGGTTTTTTTTTCCACTATCTGCTGTCTGCATTTCATTTGCCTCATACTAATTCTACTTACTGCATCTTCTAAACTTGTTTCCTATAATATTATAGAGAATATTTTATATATATATATATATAGGTTTTTCATAATCCATTTCTTTAAACAGTATCATTGCTCCTTTTGAACTGCAATTTCACTATTTTATTAATTTTAAAAGTTGGCCCCCTTATTAATCTGGTTATATCCATCTTCTACTTATAAAAAAAAGTATTGTGAGTTTTACATTACATCATACTCCTAAAATATTTTTTTCCAGTGGTGATAGTAGCGGGTATTTCTCCCATGAAAAATTTTTGGATTTAAACAGAAAGTTCTACAAAAATTTTTTTTTTTAATTTTTTGAGATGGAATTTCACTCTTGCTGCCCAGGCTGGTGTGCAATGGCACGATCTCGGCTCACTGTAACCTCCACCTCCTAGGTTCAAGCGATTTTCCTGCCTCAGCCTCCCAAGTAGCTGGGATTACAGGTGCCCACCACCATGCCTAGCTAATTTTTTATTTTTTATTTTTTTTTATTTTTAGTAGAGATAGGGTTTCACCATGTTGGCCAGGCTGGTCTCAAACTCCTGACCTCAGGTGATCCAACTGCTTTGGCCTCCCAAATTGCTGGGGTTAGAGGCGTGAGCCACTGTGCCCAGCCTACAAACTTTTTATTTTGTATGGTATTTGGAAAGCAGTGATAACAAATGTCTTTAAATGCATGTGTAAAAACCGATTCTTCTTAGAACCCTTGGATTGTTTTAAGTATTTTGGCATACATACATTATAAGAAGTATTTTATTTTCTAAAGGAGGAATGACTGTATAATTAAATATAATTTTATGAAACATAATGTTAGGTATTTTATGAAATTTTATAGGTTTCAATATTTTCTCCTACTTTGGAGTTGGTAATAGAAAGAACTCAAAATGAGGTTCCAAAAAGGAGTAGTAGTTAGGGCAAAATAATCTACAAACAGATGAGAAGGCCATAATTGAGTGCATGAGATTCTTTGCTCACTGTGCTCAGATTATAAAACATGAAAATTTAAGAGAATCTTAATGATTTTCTTTTAGAGGGATCTATTTCAAAGGATTGAATTTTAGAACTGGAACTGTAAAGTTCTGTTAAAATTATGTAATATAACCTGTCTGTTGAACAAATAAGATTGAAGCCTAGAGAAATGAAGTTGACTTGCTCAAGTTAATTACAGGTAAGTTCTGGATTCCTTGATTACTGTCATGCTTTTTCTTCCATAAAATATATTCTGAGTTCGGGCACGGGAGCTCACGCCTGCAATCCCAGCACTTTGGGAGGCCGAGGCGGGCAGATCACTAGGTCAGGAGTTTGAGACCAGCCTGACCAACATGGAGAAACCCCGTCTCTACTAAAAATACAAAAATTAGTTAGGCGTGGTGGTGCATGCCTGTAATCCCAGCTACTCAGGAGGCTGAGGCAGGAGAATCACTTGAACCCGGGAGGCAGAAGTTGCAGTGAGCCAAGATCGCACCACTGCACTCCAGCCTGGGTGAGAGAGCAAGACTCTTGTCTCAAAAAAAATAAATAAATAAACAAAAAAACCATATAAATATATATATATACACACACATATATATGTGTGTGTGTGTGTATATATATATGTATGTGTGTATATATATATGTATGTGTATATATGTGTGTGTGTGTGTATATATATATATGTATATATATCCTGGTTTGGGGTTTTTGTGGTTTTATTTTTGGGGGTTTGCTTTTTTTCCCCCAAAATATTGGCAAATAGAGACATAGGTAGATATTTTCAATCAGTAGGCCCTGCTGTGCACAGTTTTAGAACTCAAATTCATGTCATGACTTAGCTTAAAGTTCATAGAGAATATTTTTTGATAATTTTAATATTTATACAGTGTATCTACTAGGTGCAACCACACTGTTCTGTGTTCAGAAAGTAATACTGTATAGGAAATAAACAGGATGTCATCTTTAGAAGGTGATGAGGTAGGAAGTTGGATACTCCTTGAAACAAGGTAGTCAGATAAAGCATCTTTGAGAATATGATATTTGAAATCTCTACGTTAATCCAACTATTAAAGAGCTACGTTCATACAGAAGAAAGAGAAAGTTCAAAGGTCCAAGACAATATTAAGCTTGTGTTCACAGCAGAGAAAAAAAAAAACCTAATGTGACTGGATCACATTGAACTAGGTAGGAAAATGGGAGGAAGGGAGGCCACAGAGGAACCAGAAGTAGAGCCCATAGGGGCTTGGAGACTGAGATAAGGAGTTTTGCATTTTATTCTGAGTGTACTGGAAGGGACCATGTGGAGAAGACAGGACTAGAGAAAGGTCAGAATAGAACAAGGGAAACTCTGTAGATAGTTGTTGCAATGTTTTCATCAAGAGATGATGGTGGTTTGGACTTGGAAGTAGTTGTGGGAATGTAAATATTTATACTGAAATTGTGTGTTTACTTCCTTTAGAAGATTCTAACATAAGAGTAGGGATGGTGTGTTTTCCATTTTTGTATCATCAATATATCTACTATATTGCTGTTTACACAGTAATGTGCAATGTATATTGAGCTCAGTTAGGAATATCCTCCATTCTAGAATTGGATCTGGATTACAAAATTGCCTGAAAGGATGTTCTATTTGAATTTTTATTTCTTGTTTAAGAAAATACGTACTATGATTCTCGTATCAGTTCCTTGCCAACTTGCTGGTTATAGATATTCTTAGATTGTTATGCCAACAGATTGAATGAATAATAACACTTCCTCAGCTTAAAAATAAATGTTTAAATGAAATATATGTGTTTTGAGTCTTTTTAAAATGCTTTTGCAAATGCCAATGAAAGTGCCAGAGTGAGTGAGTTTTGTATGGGAAATCCACTCTCTTGTGTGATTTTGTGCTTCTGATTTGCTTGTTAGTGAACTTCCAAGTGACTTGGAAAATACCATCCAGTTGGGATTAGACAGAAGGAATTATATTAATTTATATTTGCAGCAATGGTGATTAGAAGGCAATATTTTAAAATGCTATCAGTTACTTGTATTTTTGTATCCACTAGTTTTGTTCAGGGGAAGAGATTGCATTGCATATTGCCTTTTTTTTATTTTTTTCAGATTGGCTTGCAAGAAAGAAAGCAAGCTAGGCAGGTTTATACAGTTAGTTCAGTCAGTTGGTTAAAGGTTGTGCTGTGTGGTACCTATAGTCTCTGGGATTCAGATTTCTCATCTGTAAAGTGAAAGATTGACATGGACTCCAAAAATGTTTTCTAGTACTCCGATTTCTTGTTGTTTGTAACATATACCCAATTTCTCACAG
The DNA here is from genome assembly GCF_028858775.2 of Pan troglodytes. Lineage (NCBI taxonomy): Eukaryota > Metazoa > Chordata > Mammalia > Primates > Hominidae > Pan > Pan troglodytes. The sequence continues at coordinate 89,840,265 of NC_072408.2, forward strand.
CTCTTTTATCAAAATTTTAAGGAATGCATAGAAAATAGGTTTCAAGCTATGGTATAAGTAATAATACAACATTGTGTATTTGTATGTTGTCAAGTATTCCATGTCCATGTGAAGCAAATAATATAAAGTCTTTATTGAATTCAGTTTATAAATCTCAAAGGTGAGGATTTGGTGCCTTGGTGTCTCATGTGGGCCTGTAATTCAAGGCATTCTCTGTGAATTCCCCTGTACTCTCCAAAAGAATGAAGGTCAAGACGAGAAGTCTCTTTAAAAATTACTAGAAAAACCATTGTTTCAGATAGAATACATTATAAACCTTTAGTGTAGGTGCATAGTAGTAAATTTGGTGTCAATTGAAACAATTTAAATCAATGAACATTTGTTATGAGGTACCTACTGTATATAAATTTTGGCACATGGGGAATTCATGAAATATTGAAGACTGATGTGTGAAAAGTTAAAAGGGAGGAGATTGTAATGCTACTGAAGAAAAGTACTCTTGTATACAACTTGAACAGTTTCTTCTTTTCCTGTCTTCCTATTAACAGTGAGTTTCTAAAAAGCTATGGCCCCATTATATTTGTTATTAATAATGGTGACATAATTCATTTCCAAGGGTTCAGCTGTGTAGTGATGAGTCCTAAGCCTCTTACTTTTAGCCTCCTGCTCAGTATTTATCCAGCACTATGCTAGATATAGGGACACAGTAGAGAATAAGACCAGCTCTAGCAAATCTTACAAACTGGGAAGGAGACACAAATTGTAAAAATAATAGTTTAATTAGTTTAAAAAATCCATCTTTCTTGCTTGTGAGCTCATAGAAAAGTATAGATTTTTTAAAATTATAATTATCTGTATTATTATTATTTGGCTCTATTATCAGTTTTAGAATGCTACTATTATACATTTATTAAGCACTTTGCCATCTATCTTATGTTTTCTTGTCCCCGAGTCTGTTTTTTTTTTTGCTTCATCATCCAACCCCTGTGAGGTAGGAATAGATCCTAATTACATTTGACCGAGAAAATGGAAGTTCAGAATTTTTAAGTGACTTCCTATTTCAGAAATGTTCAATGTGTTTAGTGGAGGAAGAACTTGAAAAGCCCAGCTCTTTCAACTTTTAAATCTGGAACTTTCTACTGTTATTATTATACTCTGTTTTTCTCTAGGATGGTGTCCTAGTCCATTTTGTGTTGCTATAACAGAATACCTGAGACTGGGTAATTTATAAAGAAAAGAGGTTTATTTATGTCTGCAGGCTGGAAAATTCAAGGGCATTGCCTTTGCTTCTGGTGAAGGCTTTTCTCTACCTCATAACTTGGTGGAAGAAGGTCAAAGGGGAACAAGAGACATAAGAAGAGAGAGAACCCAAGGGGCATTCAGGCTTTATAAGAACTCACTCTCATGGGAACTAATCCATAGTCATAAGAACTAATCCAGTCTCACCAGAGAACTCACTACCACTATAAGGGCACCAAGCCATTCAGGAGGGGTCCACCCTCATGACCCAGACACCTTCCTATAGGCCCCACCTACCATCATCACCATATTGAGGATCAAATTTCAACACGAGCTTGGTAGGAACAGGCAAACCATATCCAAACCGTAGCAGATAGTTCATATATTATTTGTTTCACTTTTAAAAGTAGGCTCTGGAGGACAGTGTTAAAATAATAGGTTTGGTCTTTCAACACTGAGCACTGAAAGTAGAGGCTTGAAATATGTAATGAGTTGAATTGGTGAGTGGCCTGTATTATTTTTTATTATTCATAACTAAAGCTACTTAGAAGATGGTAATGGACTGAGGCTATGTTTTATCCTTTCATTTTTAGTCACTTTAAAAACAGCAAGAGGAATTTTTTAATTACATAATGAACCAAATAACAATATTGCCTTAATTAAAAATGAAAATAGATTTTGAGTCTTTGCAAAATTACATTGAGATTACAATTACGTTTAATACTTAAGACCAAACCATCTTTTTTAAAAAAATCAATGTTTAGTGTCCCTTTAATGCTCTAAGAAGAGCATCAGCAATACACAGATATGTAATTAGATTAAGGTTTTCCTAAAGGTTGTTCCAAACTATTTCATTTCTCACTTGTGATTTTTTTATTTCTAAATCCCCATTATTAAAATGTATCTAATAAATTAATACAATTTAATCTTCATACCTTCGTGTATTTTACATAAGATACTTTCCAAAGGCTTTTACAATTGAAACTTTCCCATAACTAAAATGGGAACAGGAAATGGTTTTAGCTTAAAAGCAAAGAATTAAGGAAAAATTAAAGCACTAATATGTTTCTGAAAAGTAACATTATAAAAAGACAAACAATAAACCGTTAAAGAATAATTTCTTTAAAGGCAAAAAATAAAAGATCAATCTACTTGAGAGATGAGACACTATACAACTACAAGGAAAATAGAATATAAAGAACAAGGGATAGGAACAAATGATACAACCGGTTTTAAAAGTTAGGTAACCATCATTCTCAGCAAACTATCACAAGGACAAAAAAACAAACACCACATGTTCTCACTCATAGGTGGGAATTGAACAATGAGAACACATGGACACAGGAAGGGGAACATCACACACCGGACTTGCTGTGGGGTGGGGGGAGGGGGGAGGGATAGCATTAGGAGATATACCTAATGTTAAATGACGAGTTAATGGATGCAGCACACCAGCATGGCACATGTATACATATGTAACTAACCTGCACGTTGTGCACATGTACCCTAAAACTTAAAGTATAATAAAAATATATATATATACTCAAAAAAAAAGTTAGGTAAACATACAATCTCATTGGAAATCAAGGGAATTAAAATATAAATTATAACGAATTCCCTCAAGCTGCTCTAACACATATTCTCAATAATTCTCTCTTGATAATATATCTTAAGGAAATAAAGTTTTTTTAATGTTTAAGATTATCAGCAAAGATAGTAATTGAGCCTTGACTTCGCTATTTGTTACAGGTAAAATGGGAAAGCATATATCTGAAATATCTGATCTAAATATCTGAAAAAGGGAGATAGCTCAATCAAGTGGGATTATTTCCATTTGATGAAATCTTATAAATCCTAAATTAAGGTTATGAAAGATACATAATAATGAGACAACTGCCTATGTTATTATGTTAGGTGAAAAAAATAAAAATTATACATGGAGTATGAATAAATTCTACAAAATAACTATGTCATTAGAAAGCAAAACAAACTTTTTAAAATATCAGAATGTTTAGAATGGATGTATTAGCTTTTTAGACATGCACCCTTTTGTTTTCCTTTGTTCGGAAGGCTTAATGTTTTCTATTTTAAATTTTCTATAATGAGCACGTTACTTTTATGAAGGACAAATACTTTAATAAAATATGAAAGAACAAGCACCTTGGTTTTTTTTTTTTTTTTTTTGAGATGGAGTCCCACTCTTGTTGCATAGGCTGGAGTGCAGTGGCGCCATCTCAGCTCTCTGCAACCTCTGCCCCCCGGGTTCAAGCGATTCTCCAGCCTCAGCTTCCCAAATAGCCGTTATTATAGGCACCCGCCACCATGCCCAGCTAATTTTTGTATTTTTAGTGGTTTTGCCATGTTTGGCCAGGCTGTTCTCAAACTCCTGACCTCAGGTGATCCACCTGCCTTGGCCTCCCAAAGTGCTAGGATTACAGGCGTAAGCCACCACACCTGGCCAAGAACAAGCATCTTAATCTGTTGTTCAAGTAGATAGCAGGATAATTATGGTAACCAACCAATTATCCAAAATTATTGAATAGAACTCAACATGTAAACTTTTAAGACATAAAACTTAAGTAAGAAAGGAATAAAGTAGGGAAAGACCACTTGCATGGAGTCTATTAAATATAATATTTCCATTATGAAATGTTCAAATATGATATTTGATGAATATATTATATATTTGATGAATTCATAATATAATAGTACATTTACTGAGTACTTTTGTGGCCTGAGAAATTCACATATAGCATCTCATTTAATTCCCACAGCGAGATGGGGAGGGTACATGATTATGTTTATTTTACAGATGAGGAGAGTGACATCATCAAGCAGTGACTTTGGAGTTTATTACCCAAGGTTTCAATGCCAGTTAATAGTAGATAAATTCTTTACAGGGCCATTTGTGCTATACTGCAATGTTATCATCTCTTATGTCAATGTATAGAATTATAAGACCATGCTAAGATGGTATGATGACATTCTATGGTGATGTCATTTCTCACCCACAAAGTTTTATTATAGCTCTTCCAAAAAACAAGAAAGAAATGAAACTGTGTTGTAAAGTATACTATAGGATTGCAAAATGCTTCACAATATTAGGATGATTAAATCAATTCAAGTAATATGGTGTGTCCTTACTCCAGAGTTATGAAAATTTGCAGAAAATAAAGAGCTTGGCATCATGCTGGGCACATATGTGCTCATTAATGCTAGTGCTGTTATGACTGAAGCTCAGTGTTTAACAATTACATTCCTGACCAAGCACTGGGCACTTTTCTGCATATTTTTGTCAGTTCCTGAGTCCTGTGCAGAAATAACATTACCCCTATTTTACGGATATAAGATTTAAGGTTCCAATAGTTTAAGTGGCACATTGAAGTCCCTATGACTAGTAAGTTGGCAGAGCAAGAATTTGAGCCTCTTCTGACACCCCAGCTCACAATATCCTTGTTCTTTCAAAGATATGCTCTTACTAAATGTGAGCCTTGTGGGTCCCCAGTGGTGACACAGACCCAGAGCCAGATTGCTGATATTATGGAGGACTGCTGGTGAAGAAATCCAGGGAGCTCTGATCATTGTGTTCTTGAAGGCCCCAGGGAGGAAGGGCAGCTTGAGAACCGGAAAGGAGCTCATGGAGAAGTTAGTAAAAAGAAAAGGGGGGAGGCAAGGCACCAGACCTCACCCTACGTGGTGTTATTTACACTATCTCACTTGTTCCTTCTAATAACTCAGTGAGATTATACAGATGTGAAAAGTGAAGAAACTGTAACTCAAAACCAAAGAATCAAGACAATAACCAGAGTGGCCTTGCTGCAGGGGTTCCAGCCCTGACCACAGTGCTTCACCTAGGAAGGCTGGTCAGTCAACTTTTTTTCTGTCCTTTTCTTTTTTTTTTTTTTTTCTTTTGAGACGGAGTCTCGCTCGGTCGCCCAGGCTGAAGCGCAGTGGCACTATCTCTGCTCACGCAAGCTCTGCCTCCCGGGTTCATGCCATTCTCCTGCCTCAGTTTCCTGAGTAGCTGGGACTACAGGTGCCCGCCACCACGCCCGGCTAATTTTTTTGTAATTTAGTAGAGACAGGGGATCACCGTGTTAGCCAGGATGGACTCGATCTCTTGACCTTGTGATCTGCCTGCCTCAGCCTCCCAAAGTGCTGGGATTACAGGCATGAGCCACCGCACCAGGTCAATCAACATTTTTCAATACAAAAATGAATAAAGAAGGGAAGACTGGCCTTTGGTTAGTTTTCAACTTCCCTTTTCTCATCTGTGCCCCCTTTTTTGTGTATGGAAATAGAATCCACTTTAAAAAAAAAGTATTTATAACTAGGTCATGCTTTGCTAAGGCGACGTATAGTTATGTAAAATTAGCATACATTCTTTTCAATCTGTCTTTGTATAGGACTCTAGAAGCCACAAAAGCAAGATTATAAGAACTGAATTAAGATGTAGATGTAGGGAGTAGACAGTGCCATAGATTTTAAACAGTGACATGGATTTGGAACAAGGCACACCCAGCCCTACTGCAGATTATCTCCTTGAGCATGAGGTGACTTGTGCTGCACTCTCTGCTCCTCAGTGTCATAATCTAGATAGGATTACTATGGCCTAAAGTTGTAAGGATTTATTTACAATTTTATAAAGTAACTAGCACATAATAAATGCTCAGTGAATTGTGACAATGGGCATTTATTATTTTAAAATTATAATAAAAACAATATCCTGGCGAATGATTAAAAATATGAAAAAAATTTTGAATAAGGTATATAAATAAAGGGACAAATTAAGGGAAGAAGAGACACAGTAAAAACCTAGGATTAAGAAAAAGAGGACTGTAAACCTCTTTACATGTAAACAAAAAGATCAGAGAAAGGGGATAACTGCAGGAGGATGGAAGATTATAGGTAACCTTACAAATAAGAGAGTAGACATTGTGCTCAACAGTCTAAACAGTTCTTTAAGGGAAAAATAATGGATTGTTTCCATTATTCCATTATTTCCGTAAGTACATGCTCACTTAACTGGGTAAATCACAGGGGCTTTTCTCTGTAGCTACAAATCTCAACATGGCTCATCTTGGAGAACTCTGTAGTGTCTATGAAGTTTGTGTTGTGTGAAGATAAATTGAATACACACACACAAACACACTGGTGGGGCAGGGAGAGAAACAGTTTCTCCAGTCTTACCTATTTTGATTTGGCAAGCAAATCCACTTTGAGGTTCTTGTTTGCAATTTATTCTTCTGCCTTAATTAAAACAATTGCTCTCAAAGCTTGTGTGCCCTGCTATTAACTATTCTGTGCTTTGCTTGACACATCTTGAAATGAATATCTCAGAAAGGCCCATTGAGATGGTGTGGGAGCACACTGAGAAGACCTGGAGCTCTCCTAGGAAAAGGATGTTTGGGCTCTTTGAGCTGCCTGTCTCCATTCTCATTACTGCTCTAACTCAGTCTCAGAGGAACGTGCTCCTTTCTTTAGTTACTCAGAAAATGTGTTTGAGTCGTCTTGTCTACCTCATCTCTTTCCTTACAACTCCCTAGTGTAAGAATGCACCCCATTCTATAAATGAGGCTGCTCACCTCTGGATCTCTAATGAGGTTGTATTCCTCGTCTAGTTGCATCCTTCTCTTCCTCTTTAAGTGATAAAACCCTGAAGATAGTTTGAAGCCCATCATGAACTTATTTTCTCTTTTGAAGCATTCTTGATCCCTGTTGAATCTGTGTGTTACTTAAACCTATGATGAAATTGTGTTACCTTCCATTCCTTGTCCCTCCCCCGATTCCTTCTCTCTCCCTTATAGCTTCTCGCCTCCTCCCCAGTCTCCCCGCTTCTTCTTAGCCGGCAGAAATTCCCACACCCTGTCAGACAGTCATCATAACTCCCTCAGTGGTTTTCTGGCATTTCATAACCCTTTTGCAAAGAGTCAGGGGAGAAATAAATTCAGTAAAGTACTTCAAACCTTCCTGACCTCCTTTCCAGTTGAGCACAGGGCCCTGGCCTTCTGTTTCTCTAATCTTCTTCACACTAGACACCTTCCTTGCCACCTGTCCAAATCAGGACAAATTCTTGGTCTTGTGTTCACTTAGGAACAAATCCAGGGCCTCCCAGTCTCACAATAAGCAGTCCAGATTGATCTCTTGGGTATCTTTTCCTTGTTCACCAGCCACCTGTTTTCTTGGCTGGTAACTGTGGCACATTTATCACATTAGGCCTGTCTCACGAAAACCAGCATTTACTAACTTAGGCTGCCAAGGACATAAAAACACAAAGCAACAAAACGAATAAAGGGAAGGCTAGAGAGATTAGTCTGAAAGAGCGAAAGCATATTTGAAATGCCATGGTGACTCAGAAAAAGACACTCAGCAAGGCTCCTTTCAGAGAGGCAGAAAGAGAAGAACCCCCTCTGTATTTTTAATTATCTCAGAGAATTAGCGTTAACAAGCTACCACTCTTTAGTAGTATCCCCTACCTACAGCTAGTCTAAAACCTGACTGCTGTGTTATCATCAACCCTCTCTTACCAGGAGTGTGTTACTACCCTCTTCTAGTAGAAACACCCCATAAATGACTTGCTTCAATTCCCTTTTATGCACTCATCTTGTTAACCACTAGATGTGACTAAAACCAGTTAGCCCAATTACTTCCATCTTGGCTTTTCCCCATTTCTAATCATCAGAATCTTTGAAAAAGTCCCCAGGTACAGATAGTTGCTTCCGGGATGCTGGCAATGTTCTGTTTCATGATCCAGCTGCTGGTGGAACAAAACCAAACCAAAATTACCTCCATTCAGAAATAGAAATGATGCATTCAGCCTGTGATACCTCACACCTCCTTTTCAAGTTTAGATGAGTTTTGGTGTGAAACTATCTCTGTAATCTCCTCTCTCCTCTAATAAAATGGAACTTCTTCAAGGATAAATATTGTGTTTATCTTTGTATGCCCACTGCAAGTACTACCATATTTTGTGTATAGTAGACACAATATTAATTTGGGGGGTATATTAACCTATGAAAGAAACTATCTTCTGTTTTCAGATTATTTCCTCTTCTGTTCGCAGTCTGTTGAATTTATTTCACAATACAATAGCATATAATAGGTATTAGACAAATTGCATAGTTTGAATTGTTCCAAAATTAAAATATATTTGAAGGTATGATTGATATCTGGATTTTTTGTGTTTTCCAAGGGAAATTCAGAGTCCTAATATCAGAGCCACCATGTTGCTCAAATCCAGAAACCGCCATTCATAGAAACTTCACTGTGAATGGTACCTTTGGGAAGCATGTGTGGCCGTTTACTGCAGCTCTGCCTAAGATCACTACAAGATATGGAAATATGAATAGGAAAATTTCTGGTGATAAATGCTGGATAGGTTCTAGCTTGCTCTTGAAGATGAGAGCCACATAGAGATATTATTAATATTAGTTGGTTCAGTCCTTTCATTGAACATGCATTTATTAAATCTCCAAAGTGTGCCAATAAGTAAGAGAGAAGACCACTGGGATATCTGGGGAAAGAACATTGCAGGTAGAGGTAATAGTGAGTGAAAAGACTCTGAACCAGGAGCCATTGTTCCTCTGATGTATTACAGAAACAGTAAGAGAGGGTGGGGAAGAACCTGTGCTGATCATAGCAAGCTGTGTAGGCCAGTGTAAGGGTTCTTGAATCAGCTGTAGAATAACAATCCGATTTCCATTTTACCAAGATCACTCAGACTGCCGTTTTGAGAACACCCTCTGGATAGAAGTATGGGCACTATTTAGGAGGTTATTGCTGTCATCCAGGGTGATGTGGTGGCTTGAGACAGAATGGTATCAATAGAGTTCAGATGATTCTGGACACATTTCTATGATCAAATGTCATCTTCCAAGGACAACCACTTTAATGCAAATGCTGTTTTCTAGTTGTTTTATAAAAAATATTTTTATTTGATTTTGAACAGTTTTAAAGCTACATATGAATGATTTTTTTCTAAAGAGAATTGTATCATAACACCTATTGCAAATTGTTTTAGCTCTTTAGTTGCATTGATCCTGAGTGAATTTTTATAATATTTTAGTAAAAAATGCCAGTCACAATTAATCTAGGGAGTTTATATGTAGAATTTTTACAAAGCAGGATTTGAGCCTATGGCTTAAGGCCAGCTTACATTTTTATGGATTTCTGCATTGCAGACAGCTTTTTAAATCCAGGAATTAATGAAAGATTGGTCTTCGCAAGTTTGTCATATTGAAATGTTGGTAAAAATCTACTGAGTACTTTAAATGGTTCAGTGAGAGAATTGTCCAGAGAAGAAATGGTATTACTCTGATGTTGAAACAGTTCAATACAAAACAATTGCTCTTTCCCTTTTCCCACTTTAGCCCATGAGGAGATTTTATGCTCTTTGTCTCTGGATCTCTAGAGAATGCTTCCTTATTTTATATCATCTGGTTTTCCCTACTCAAATTACTTTAAAAAATAATTTCTCATCTCATTTTTTTCATTTTTTTCTCCCTGTAATTTGTGATTATTAAGATGATAATAAGCTTGGGTAAGACAAATTACAACCAAAGAAATGAAGTGTAGTAGCAACAGTACACACATGAGAACAAAATTAATTTTACTTACGCTGTTTGTGCTTTTTTAATTTGTAATTCGACTCAGTTATCAAATCATAGAATGTGTTTGCTGTATATGAAAAAGAAGTGGTTTCTCAGAAATCTATTGTTCCCTGTGAAGGATAAAACTTTTACCTTTCCTTATTTTAATGACTTTTAGAAAGTAAACTGATATTCAATGAATGTCTTATTTATATACATCTATCTATCTATACACATATGTGTAAACTAGTCATTATGCCCCATAATTAGGGAAGACAATGCTGTTATAGATAGCTGGTCGCTTATAGGGCAGGAAAGGGCTCCTGCACACACACACACACACACACACACACACACACACACACACACCCTCAGGAGTGTCTGGCAACCATCAGGTGATGATCAGGCAGTTTTTAACTGTTTCTCTAAAGTAATAATTGTTCACAGGTGGCACAAGGGAAAGCTGGTTCCTAATAGACAGAAAACACCTGAAAGTGATGCTCAGCACCTTCCTGATAAGATCTCAGGAGTTGTGCGAGTGGGGAGAAGTAACATATCACCCCAGAAGTATGCCAGCCTATAAAACCCCAAGTCAAAAGGTCAGGCCTCACACTTGCCTTTCAAGTCACCCACTTAGCCCTCTCCCAAGTGTACTTTCCTGCCTTTTATTACTGTTCTAAAGCTTTTTACTAAACTGTCACTTCTGCTCTAAAACATGCCTCGGTATCTCCTTCTGCCTTATCCCCCTCTGTCGAATTCATTCTTCTCAGGAGGCAAGAGCTGAGGTTGCTGTAGACCCATACGGATTCGCCACAATGCCAGATGCAAATGATTACCAGAAGAGCTCAGCCTGCTAGCTAATCCCAGATGTCATCAGAGTCCAAAGTATGGTGAAAAACTTTTATTTTGTTTTTCCCATAAGACACTGATTCTCAAAGTATGGACACTAAACTGGCAGCATCAGCATCACCAGGGAACTTGTTAAAAATGCAAATCTCAGGCGCTATCCAAACCCACTGAATCTGAAATTCTGCGGATGGTGCCTTGCTCTCTATTTTAGTTCAAGTCCTCCAGGTCATTCTGTTGTGCTCTAAAGCTAGAGACTAATGAAAAAGGTAACTTTGCAGGCCCTGTAGAATCCATCAGTCTAGACAGACTCTCCAAAGTGCCTGCCGTAATCGAGTTTCTCTTTCCTTTAGTCCTGGCTCTACCTTGTAGTATACCTGCACTACCTGAGCCTCATTAGCTGTTCCTACTCACTGAAACTTGGGGCTTGTCTCAGTCTTGATGGGCTTAACAGTAATTCTTCAAGGAAGAGCACCTGTCTTTCTTGCCATATTTATTACTTCTGCTAGCAGCGATTCAATGCCTTATTGTACAAATAGTTCAGTTCCCAGTAGTGAAGAAGATGAGAGGACTGAGATCCACATTCTGCCACATGTGCTAAAAGTGGGGTGACCATATTGGGACAATTCTGATTTCCACCCTTGCTTCAGCATAATTAATACTCCCTTTTACTCTTCTAGGTGCTCTAATTTAGTTGGTAAATTATATTTCAGTGAACCTAAATCATAAGCAATCCTAACATTGTTGGAAACTGGTCTAAGAAGGCGTCACTAAGAAGGAAATGTTTTGGGCATAAAAATGAAAGCTATCTTTTTACAATGGGTAGGCCAGACAGAACTGGAGATTGGGATGGGACAAACTTAGAGGCTGAGAGATCTTAGTGGCTGCAAGTTCCGGACAAAGATGGGAAGCAGTAGGTTCCACTATGGGAAGCCCAATTAATAGTTTGAAGGGGCTAGTGTCTGGTGGAAGTGGTAATAGATAAAGCTGATGGGAGAGGGGTGATGTGAGGTAAAGTCTTCCAGAGGGGCAAGGGAAAATTTTGTTTCTTATTATTGCCCCAATAACATATCACTTTAGGTTCTTTGAGTAGTTCTTAGGAAGAAACCTACTATTCTTTGTTTCCCTGTACAAACACAAGTTCTATGTATTCAAAATGTTTATTGCTCTATTTTCCATCAGTTCTCGGCGATATTTCAATGTAATGTAGCAGAATAATAATTTACTTTCACTTTTGTTTGAAATATTCAAATTCAGTTTAAAAAATACCAGCCAGATGATTCACATTCCATAATATTCTGTGCCTTTATCACATAGCAGAACACTAATGTGGGACTATTGAGATTTGTGGCCTGTTGAGAACAGAATAGAGGAAAATATCCAGATACCTAACTGATGTGTTGTGACATTGTTTTTCTGAATATTAATATGGTGAATGAATTTTGCAGTTATAAAATGATCATATCGGAATTTTTTTCTGTCACCATTTACCCTACTAAAAATTATATGTTCCATGTAGTTTTTGGAAATTGTTTACAAATCACATGTTGCATGGCAAAGCTAATTTAAAGCATAAAGAAATATTATTAAATGATGATAAAAATAGTTAATTTGATTTTACAAAATTAACAATATTTCCTTTTTTGTTGTTGAACAGCAAAGATGCATTTGGCATTGCTAAAGCTTCAAAGGCTTTGCCCTGGACATTGCTTGTAAAGGGACCCCTTGTTATGGGTATCATTACTTAATTGTTACATTTTTCTAACTATTTATATAGATTACATTTCAGAGTTAATAGCTGCCTGTAAAGGAAAAGAACAATTAATAATTTCCTACATTATCCTTTGTTTGAATACCACATAATGTATTAATGCATTTGCTTAAATATTATGTTTTGAATACAAGTAGTAATTAATATTGTGTTTTAATTTAAAAAGCAGTTTATAATAACTATAACTGACTGAAGGATGGGGTTAGCCTGGCAATCTTTATGAAGCTATATATGAGGAGATAAGAATATTTCATTATGCCACAGATTATCTGATTCTTATTTTACTGTTATATAAAAAAGCACCATATATTTAAATTTCATATCTGTATCTGTAGAGTTAGCATATACAAGTATTTCATAAGTAATGTGTTTTTTATTTATAAATGTAACTTATTTATAATTCTGTTTTCTTAATTTTCTAACCCAAGAATTAGTGTTTATTTGTTCTGGAGATAAGAAAGCCACAGAATGTTAGGCGACAAACTAAGAAAGTGATATGAAACTTTTTGTAGAAATAGATGAGTGATCTCCAAGTCTTAGTCTTAAAATTTTGTCACTTGCTTTTGAAAAAAACAGAAAGTCTTTATAATCGTAGGCTTACCTTTACTCAGCATTGTTTACTAACTGAAGTTTAGAAATACTTAAATACAAGCAGTGGCATTTATTTATTTATTTATTTATTTATGAATGAACGACAGGGTCTCACTCTGTCGCCCAGACTGAAGTGCAATGGCGCAATCTCAGCTCACTGCAACCTCCGCCTCCCGGGTTCAAGCAATTCTCCTGCCTCGGACACCCTAGTAGCTGGGACTGCAGGCACCCACCACTGTGCCCGGCTAATTTTTGTATTTTTGATAGAGACTGGTTTTCACCATGTTGGCCAGGCTGGTCTCGAACTCCAGACCTCTGGTGATCCACCTGCCTTGGCCTCCCAAAGTGCTGGGATTACAGGCGTGAGCCACTGCATCCAGCCAGCTGCGGTTTATTTTAAATCCTTAAAATAGAGGTATTTCTTTTTTATTGAAGAAATGGTCTTTTGCATTAGAAGACAATTTATAATATTCATTAAATAAACAGTAAATAATGGGCTCTTTAGCCACTAGAGAGCATTTAGCATTTTTATTTTTTTTGTTTTTATCTGTCCCTTTTATTTTAGGTTCACATACAGGTTACACATGCATGGTACACGTGTGGGATACACGTGCAGGTTTGCTATGTAGGTAAATTGTGTGTCACAAGGGCTTGGTGGACAGATTATTTCATCACTCTAGTAATAAGCATAGTACCCAAGGGGCAGTTTTTTGATCTTCCCCCTCCCAACTTCCACCCTCAAGTAGCTCCTTGTGTCCATTGTTCCCTTTTTGTGTCCACATGTACTCAATGTTTAGCTCCCACTTATAAGTGAGAACAAGGTGGTGTTTGGTTTTCTGTTCCTGTGTTAGTTTGCTTCAGATTATGGCCTCCAGCTCCACCCAGGTTACTGCAGAGGACATGATCTCATTCTTTTTTGTGGCTGCATAGTATTCCATGGTGTGTGTATACCACATTTTCTTTATCCATTCTACCATTGATGAGCATTTAGGTTAATTCCACGTCTTTGCTATTGTGACTACTGTTAACAATGAACATATACATGCATGTGTCTATGATAGAACGATTTCTATTATTTCGCGTATGTACACAATAATGGGATTGCTGTGTAAAATGGTAATTCTGTTTTAAGTTCTTTGAGAAATCAGCATACTGCTTTCCACAGAAGCTGAACTAGTTTACATTCCCACCAGTAGTGTATAAGCCTTCCCTTTTCTCTGCAACCTTGCCAGCATCTGTTATTTTTTGACTTTTTAATAATAGCCATTCTGACTGGTGTGAGATGGTATCTCATTGTGGTTTTGATTTGCATTTCTCTAATGATTAGGGATATTGAGCATTTTTTCACATGCTTGTTGGCTGTGTATATGTCTTCTTGACATTTTCAAATTTTATGTTTTTGTGTGCAACTCAGAACTTAATCATTTTTATAACTATTTTTATTACTTTTAAATTCTTGAACTTTAAACAAACATGAAACCTCAAACAGGAAGAGATAATAATTATACCACAACTTGAAAAATCTGGCAACTATATGGATGGCTTCAGCGTATGTTTGTCATCCTTTAATTTGGTTTTTATTTGAATATCCATATCTGATAAGGCTTAGCATTACTACCATTACTGTTCAATCTCAATTTAAAAAGTGGCCTATTGTCTCTGTCTGTATATTTATGGCATTAAAATTGGGCCTAACTTTTGTTTTCTTTACCCTCACAATATGTTTCTGGGATAGCATTATATAATAATTTTTGAGGTACAGTTGAAAGAGTTCTGTGACTCTGTCTGCAGTAATTCTAACCTTGTAAAGCTAACCTGAAAGTAATCTCACAAATCTGAACTTGTTAATATTTATTCCATAATTATTATTAAATCTAATTGAGTAAATTAATGCTTAACCTACCTTCCTATGTTTATCAGTAATTTAATATTAAATATGAGAAATGCATATTCATCAATATGAATATACCTGTTTGTACATATGCATCAGAGACAGGAGCTGTTTTAATGTAATAACAATGGAAATCAGCTCAACTCATATTTGTAATATAGCTTTAAATTTATTCATCTTATATCTTGCTGAATAGTCTATAGACGATTTCTTTTTAAGAAAAAGAATGTTTAAGTTAGCAAATAGAAACCTTGAAATGTTCCATAGTTAAGCAAAAGGCATATAAATAATCTTTAAATAATGAGTATGTTATTAAATCTTAGCTTCAAATCACCTTTACCACTGTACTTATTTTTCTTTAATAACAGCTTTATTGTTTCATGGGATTTTCTGAGTTGAAGCTCACTGGTTTTTATACTTTTCAGGTCAGTTTCTTCTGGAAGAAGCTCGTCTCATAGAAGCAGCTGAGATGGCAAAAAAAGCAGCTGAACTAGACAGCACAGAGTTTGATGTTGTCTTCAATGCTGCCCACATGCTCAGGTTAGTTTTTTTGCTGCTGTGCCTCAAAGCCTAGGCTTTGAGAAGGTAATTAATTATACGAATTTTCCCATCATACACCTTATTCCACATTCTCAATGTGAGTCAATCACGCTGCTTAACTATGTAATGTAAAAAATTAGAAATATTGTATTCATTATAGGCTATTCAAGCTTATCCAGCCGGTGGCCCACGGGCCACATGTGACCCAGGACAGCTTTGAATGCATTCCAATGCAAATTCATAAACTTTCTTTAAACATTATTATGAGGTGCTTTGCTTTTTCTTTCTTTTTTTTTTTAAGCTCATCAGCTATTATTAGTGTTACTGTATTTTATGTGTGGCCCCAAGACAATTCTTCTTCCAATGTGGCCCAGGGAAGCCAAAAGATTGGACTCCCCTGGTCTATGTGCACCATGTGTAGGGCATATGAGTTTTTAGGACTTTCTGAAAATTACTGCGACCTCCTTTCCCTTCCCTCTAAAAACTACTAGTCATAAAATACAAAAAGGAAACTGCAAAATGGAATATAATACATGTCTAATTAAATGTCTCCAAAGCAAAACATTATGTCAGTAAACTGCATCTCAATATTTGTGTTTTTATGTTAATTATATTGACTGTGGCATGTGGATACATTTTAATGTTTAATAGTGGAGAGGATTATCAAATACAAGTATACTTAAGGCCCATGAAATTCTCAAAATAGCCCTGTAATCAACACTATTGCTTTGTCGTGAAACAATACATTTTTTTTAACTTTTAATTCTTCTGTTTTCAGAAGACTATTACAAAGGCTAATTACAACGAGAGCAAAAAAACTAAAATATAAGGCCAGATTATCAGGTTTTTTTGTGTGTGAATATAAAGAAAGTCAGTACATCCATAAATGGTTCTTTAGATTAAAGGAGGATGTTTTTAACTGGTTTTAATCAAATGATTTATATCGTTGTTTAAAAAGCATTATTTGTCATGTTAGTTATATATATATGTACATATAACTCCTCCCATATTCTTACTTGAATATCACTTCATTAAATCCCTACTTAAATGCTTCATTAAATGACTTCTATACTGTCATCTCTGTGCGTGGCTTCCAGGGATAGATTTGTAATTACGTAGATTACTCTTACAAGGGAAGAATAATAACAGAGAAGTTGGTTCACAATTGGATGGTGACATCCAATTTTTAAAATGAGGACATTTGAAAAAAGTAGAAGGACTACTTTTTTTAGCTTTTAAGATGATTGTAGATTCACCTGTAGTTATAAAAAATAATACAGAGACATTTTAGTTGAATGTCATAATTCAACATTAATGTTAGCATCCCTAAAGTACTTGTTTTGTGATGAACTCAAGAAAGCTGACACCTACAAAGGGAAATCAGGATTCAATTGACTATTGGTATATTTATAAAATAAACTGAAACCAATCTGCAAGAGCCTTCAATGCAAAGATAATTTTTAAAAGACACCTCAATTTGTGTGACAAGGTTAGGTACCGTTACAGAGATAAGGACTTTTTGTTCCTCATGAATAAAACACTATGCTTTCAGCCACAATAAACAATTTGCAAGAATGGGAAAGCACAAATACAGACAGGCAAATTCATCTTGATAATAACAGATACTTTTATCAACAAGGCATTTTGCTACATATTAAATCCATGTCTGAAATTCAAGGTCTACCAATAGAAACCCATTATAAGTGTATTACAAAATAAAGTCCTTGTTAAAGACATCACTTACGATTTTTTCTTAGTTGCCTTAGTGCTAGAAACCAGTGGAAAGTTTTTGTTATATACTGGCAGTGAGGAAATCTTTAGGATTTATTTTCAGAACCTCCTCTCCAGCTTTCTCTGGTCTGCATCCATCATTAAGTTGCAGTCAGTCGGTGCCCTCCTATATTGACTGCAAGAGTGACCACAGCAGCCTGACTTTCTCCTACTCAACTGGATGGCAGTCTTCGTGAATGTTTTTACTTAGCTTTTCTGTTTTTCACCTCTGTCAAATTCAAGCTTTTCTGTAGTGCTTGCTGTCAAGCTGAATACCAGTCTGTTTTCTTATCAGTTGAGAACATTCAGGGCTTTGTTTGCCTAAAGGAGTAAGAAAGGTTATTGGTTTCCCCTTGAATATGCTTTTGTCAAAATGGTCAGTTATCAAAATTTTGCTTATTTAATGTTACATGTAAATTTTCTCCTGGGGGCGATGCCACATAGTTCTAAATTAAGTTTGATATTCTTTTCTCAGGAACTATGTCCTTTTGAGAGATATTTAGGAGACAAAATTGACAGGGTTTAGTGACCATTTGGGTGTGAGAGAGACTGGGTGTCTCCTGGTTGTGTCTCACTTGGTTCGCTGGATAAGTGGTTTACCCACTATCCCAAATCAGCAATTTAGGGAAAGTTATAGTTCAAGAAAAGGTTTGAACATACTGATTTAACTTACCTTTTCTTGGCAAATTGCCAATGTAATGACCAAAAGAATCTATAAATGGGGGGAGGGGGAGGGGGAGCGGGAGCTGCTCGTTACAAATGTAGCAAAAAGAAAAAATTGTCATTCCATCTGAATGAGATTAGATTGGAAGAAGTGAAATCCTGAGGCCAGCCATCAAGGGGCAAATCTTTATCTTACTGGGACCTTCAAGAGGTTTGAAATTTGAGAAATTTCCAATAGACCCATTTCAGCTACCAGAAATGGACAAAGATCTTTCTCTGTAGAATAAGCTAATATAAAGTTTTGAAATATATTATTCAATTTGGCAGTTCAGATAAGAATGACAAGTCAGAGGTATCAAAATAAAGGGCCTCAGTGAAGCAGGTTTACATTAAAAACATAAGAGCCTCTTAGAGGGTCTCTAAATTCTTGTCATCAAAGTGCTTCACAAGAACACTCTGAGGTGGAAGTAGTATTAATGTCATTCAGAAAGTTTGCTTGGCCCTTTGTTTTAGAGAACCACAGTAGGATTGCACTTTCCTGCCTTCCTTGAAGCTGAAGTCCTGCATGCGTCTTATTTGTCAATGAATGTGTGTGAATGTGATGTGTGGCATTTTTGAGCCAAAGCTCTAAGACTCAGTGCTTTTCCCTTTCTCTGACTTAGAAATTGTGGAAACGTAGATCCCTAAGTGATGAAAGAGAGACAAACCTCCCTCCTCACCTGTGCTGGATAGGTTCAATGAGTGAGAAGTAAACTTTGTTGTCTTAATTCAGTGAGACTTAGAAGGTATTTATTCCCAAAGTATAACCTAACTTAGCTGATACAAAATATGTCTGTGCAAAGAAATAGGTAAGTAGAAATAGGAACATTATAATGTCAGGAAAAGATTACTAAGAGATTAATAGGGTCTCTGAATGTATAACAGCAATGGAGGTAGTGTACAATTAATGAGCTAATAATTTAACTAGAAGCTATAAATATTTCCCCAGAAATTGATGCAAAATACTAAAAACATGAAAATGGTGACTGAATAAAAGATTGGAGGATAGATTGGGAACTCACATGCATAATTATAAGTAATTACACTTGTAATTACATATATGTTTGTATAGTTCCACATACTATATATGCTCATAATTATATATGTGTATATAATTATATGTCATTTATATATATAGTATACATAATATGATAGTTTTATTTATGTATAAATATGCATATATAATTACATACTGTATATTTGTGCATGTAGTTTTATATAGCATATATGCTATATATGATTTTATTTGTGTATATGTAAATGTTAATAAGAACAGAATTTCTGAAAAAGAGCATAGAGTAGATAAAGAATTATCCAGAGATAGAGAAAATTTCCAAAATAGGATGATCTTCATTCATCATAATGAAGGCAAAATCAATGAAAATGGTTTGTTTCTAAGCTGTTTTCATGTAAAGACCAGCTTTTAGTTGTGTACTAAAGAATCATTCTTGCTATTTTGTGCAGCAACAAGATTTTCTAAAGAGTGTTCTATAACCTACAGACTCTACCAGTGGGGTTGGGAGCTCTACTCTACACAGCTAGGAATAATTCTCAACCACCCAGAATTCCCTTGGGCTCAGCAGCTTTTACAGTTCAGGAGCTGTGCCACCATCACCCACAAGGAACCCAGCAGAGTGTGCATCACATTTATTAGAAGATGATTCTCCTGGGCCTAGCTGCTTCCCATTATGCTTACCTCTGAATTCCATTCTCTTGAGATTGCATCTGGTGAGTGGAAACTGAGTCCTGTGCTAAACGAAAGTTAGAAGATCAGTGAATTTCTGGCTTCTGCCTTGCTTGAGAATGTGGGATCCTTGTTCTGGCTGATTACCAAATGTATTCATAGGGAAGATGATCACAGATGTTGAGTGGCCTCTCATAAAGAATGTTGACAATACATGGTGACATTTTTAGTACTTCAAACAAAGTGAAAAGTTACTAGATGCTTCCAGATGAGAGCATAAAAAAGCAGATTGGTTATCATTAAAGGAAAATAAAGGAATTTAAAATGCTAGAACACAGTAGAGTTATATCTATAGCGTTATGAGAAGAAACTATTGAATCATGTATTCTATTAGAAACATTTTCTCTGAATGGATTTATTCAGCTTTTCCGAAGAACTGGAAGCTGGAGAGTACATGAAGATATTTGATATCTGAGAGGAAATATAGAGGCACTAAAAACAAACTGTACATGGTTTACAGCATTCATAGGCTCTAGTGGAAGGGGTGTGTGTGTGTGTGTGTTTAATCTACTTACAGGGTAAGGGATAAAAGTAGCATTTGTTCAAACATCTTCTGTCTGCCTGGCACTATACTTTGCTTTTATGTCTGTCACTCTGTTACCTCTGAGTGTACATCTGTGAAGTAAACGTTATAAATCTTCCTATCTTATAGATGAGCATAGTGAGACTCAAAGTCAATACTCTTCTCTGTATTTACCATTGGTAAAGCAGGTGTTAAGGCTTAATGTAGTATGATACTGTTTTTACTTTGTCACATTGGCTCCCTCATATTTTACACCTGACTGATGGCTTACATGCTATGATTCTTGACTTTATTGATAGAGAAAACAATTTACAGAGTAACAGATTGTGAAATGTGTAAATAAATGCTCAGTAGTGAGGGCTTTCCAATATTATTAAATTATACTTTTATAATAAATTTTGTAAAGTAGACAGAGTCATTGGAGAGAGAACTCCAACTTTGTATTCTCAAAGAGATATTAACATTTTTAGAAGTATCATCATGATTTAGTCTCTGATGTGGGTCACGCATGCAGCTGAGATGTGTGCACTTTCCTTTTTTCTAGGCCTAAGGGTGGAAACTATCACTGTTCCCCAAAGGTAGTAAAAATAGCAAAACTCTACCATACCAACTGGTTCTAATTTCTTCCCTAATTTCTAGAGAGCAGAGTGAATATATGAGAAAGAATCATTATCTTTTAATTTTTATATTCAAATCACAGAATATTATGTAATCAATATATTGAAAACATAAAATTTAGAAATGCTAACTTCTTTATACATTCTACTGGAAGTCACATAAAATTTAAATTCTTAAATGAGAAAAAAAAAACAATCAAATTGTTTTCACAAATCAGATTGTGTGTGCTTACATGTATGTGTATCTTGGGGATATGTGTATATATTTCCAACGCCCTCTGGACCATACATTTTCTTCCTTAACAATTCCAAACTTACCAAAACCACGCGTAAGTCACTGGATTTTTCAGTTATATTTTACTTCCAATTTACAATCAAAAGGCTCTTATTTCAACCATGCTGTAATGGGCCATAGGGTCTTCAGAGCAAAGTGAGGTGGCAGATGAGGTTGAAGGTGGGCATCTTTCAACCCTGTGCCTTTCCAATATTAATGTGCAAGTGAACACCTGGGGATGTTGTTAAAATGCATGCTATGATTTAGTAGATTGGGGTAGTACTTGTGATTTTACGCTTCTAGCAAATCCCAGGAGAAGCTTAGAACGTTGATTCTTGGACCACCACTTCAGGCAAGTTCTATCCTGCCGTTTCTCTTTCACCCATTGCAATTCCTTCTCCTCATCCAAACATTACACCTTGAACCTAAGTGGTAATTTACTACATGTGAATATAACAGTTGACATTGCCGATACACATACCCTCTCTTTTAATTTTTCCCACTACACATAATTATATAATCTTTCTAGATATGGGTTTAACTCTGCCCTTAGCAGCCCCTGAACAGTTTGAGGCCGTGAAAGAATAGTCTTAAACTGTCATGGGGCATCAAGGAATTTCTCAGAGGGACTTTTTAAAAAATTATATTGTCAGTGTAGTTTTTTCTTCTTACTGCTACACTTTTTCTTTACCGCTCTACTCTTTTCCTTTAAAATTCAGAAGCCATTTTCTGTCTTGACAGAGAAGTTTTCATCTAAGAAGGCTTAATGGTCATAAACAATTTATTGTAGAAGTTTCATTGCAAGGATCTTTTCTGCTCCATTGTTTTTACATATGTATGACTCTGGTTTCACTATTTTAAGATCTTCTGTACATTTTTATGTCTTTGATTATTTCAGTTCTACTTCTGTTCCTACTGTATAACATATCAACTAGAATTAAAATTTAGTACTGCTTTGAGTAACTTAAAACTAAGCATCAGAGCCTGGCAAGAATCTAGGAAAACCCAGCTATTTTCCTCTGTTTTTATGTTACATGAACAACAATCTCTCTCCAGTTTAAAAAAAAAAATGCTCATAAGCTATTCTTGAAAATAATTACCAAGACTTTACTGAAATATTATCTTTTGTATGTATCCGTGGTTTTTATATTAATTTTTAATTCAAATTGACAATTCACAACTATTAATAATTGTAGTTGAGAGTTTTACTTCTAAATGCCACTAGTTTTTATTATTTATATTTCTAAAGAAGAAATTTTAAATTTAGCAATTTTATAATTCTCACAGAATACATAAAAATGTGGTTAATCGTAAGTGGTTCTTTTAATCAGATTTGCTTCAGACATTTCATAGGGTATATTAAGTTGTTATTCTATTACATTATTGATTCCCAACTTTCTCTTTACATCTTTCTTTATAAGACTGTTGGGCCATAAACATGTGTTCCAAAATATACTTTTCTAAAATAACACCAGGGAGTGGAATTAGATATAAGAAATATATATATTTAACAGATGCAAATTTTATAGTCCCATGTACAAAAATGGAATTCCGCAGTATGCAAATGATGAAATTTGTTTATGAGTTTTGTTATTGTCTGTTTGCTTTCGATCTGAGAGTATATTTTCACTGATGGCAAAAAAACAAAACCAACCAACAAAACAAAAGACCCTGAATCTAAAGACTTAAAATATAATCAACTCACTCCAGTGATTTCTTGGGAATTCAGGGTTTACTTCCTAGTCCAGTTCACAAATACTGTGTGGACTTTTTTCTTCTTCCTTACCCTTCCTGGCCCTGAGAGACCAGAGGTAATGTGAAGAGTGGGAGGTCCCAACAGCTATGATAGGTAGGAGTTGGGAATGAGAAAGGAGCCTCCGTCTGAGTCTCTAGTTGTTGTCTATTGTTGGCATAGGGATTAAATATTTAATGCTCCAGATATGTGACATAACAATGTTGACTCCTAGGGTGGCATGTTAAATGGAGCAAGTTGCCCATCTGGATCCATTGTGGGTTCCTGGTATGAATGACTTTTCCTTCTCGCTACCTCATTCCTGGCTTTGTAAAGTGTGTTTTGGTCAGAATGCAAAGTTGTTTACATCTGGCCAGCAAGATTTCTTGCAGAGCCACTGCTTTCCTCTTCACCCACCTTCAAAGCCTTCTCTTAATACTTGGACACTTGGGAAAAGTGTCCACTATATCTAATTGTGAGCTTTTAAAAATGAGATATTTCAGGAAGTAAGAAAGTGAGTTTCTGGCACTGTTTTTGCATTATCCTCATTTTTAAAATGTGGTTAATAATAATAATTGCTTCATGGTGGTATTGTAACTGGTAAATGAAATAATCTATTCCTGGATAGAGGATTTAGAAATTTTCTGTCCCAAAAAAGAAATAGGGAAGGAAGAAGGGATACGAGTATGCAGGAAGTGTTATTTTATTGTCTGCTTTAATAGTCTCGGGAATCTGAGTCCTGCGATCAGTCCCTAACAATCTTATGGTTGAAGTTCTTGACAATATTTAGTAGAATCTCTAAGCAACTGGCAGAATACTGCTAAATTCTTTACTTTTCAAATATTGATTAATGATTCAATCATCCCTACAGTCAAGATTTATTAAGTGCTCCCAGGATGCTGTGTGCAGAGCCGTGTATGAAATACAGCAAACACTGTAAAATGGACATTGGACACTTCCTCATGAGTTATTCTCCTTTGTCTACAGAATAAAATGAGGATATAAATGAGCATTCCGTGGGTGCAACTGACGTATTCTTTTCCCTACAGTTTTCCATGTTCTGCCATAAACACATGCTGATTAGTAGTTTATAAAGACTGTTTAATATTAGAAGCAAGGTCCTAGAGTGAAAATTAATTTGCGTAGTTATATGACATATATAATAAATCCTAGTGGGGTTTTTTTCCCACCTCATCAGAATTTCATCAATTCTACTTCTAGCTTAAGAAATTAAGTTTTCTAACCTAGATATTTCCTTTGAGAACTAAAGCACTGAATAATACGAAGACTTTAAAAACTAATAACCATTTTGGGGGGCAGTAAAACCTTTTAAAAATTAAGTTTATTATTATTTTCAAGGCATTTTATCTGATGGATTCCCCAGTTTCTCTTTTGATCCTTATCTACCTCATGATTAAATGTCCATAAAGATGAATATTAATAGTAGCTATACTTTCCATGTTGGGCAACTATTGGTTGATCTCACTTCAAAGTAACTGACTTCTTTGTAGTATTAAGTTACTCCAATTTCCTACCTGCATGCCTTTTATTTTCCTCAGGAGAAAACCTTTCCAGGGCATGACCTAATGAATTCTGGTTCAGATTTCCAAATGAATCTGTACCAAATTGATTCTATAATTTGGTGGAGAGAACCTTTATTAAATACCCTAGTGAGGGAATTTTTACTGTTTCATACCAAACTAAAGTACTTCTCTTGACATTGAAATTGAGCTTTAACATTTATGAGAATATAAATTGCAACAGCACGTTGTAACATGTCATGGGTCCAGTAGAGCCCTAGGTCAAGGGTTTTTACTTTCTTTATAACCTCTATTAAAAATAGCAGTGTTTTTAATTATTTTTCATTGAAAAATTAGAAAAATATGTCCTACGCTCCAGAGAGATGTTATCTTCAGTTATTTCCATAATTTATATGGTTGCATGGGGTATGTTTTTATAGTTTGTATTTGGCTTGACCAAAGTACAAATTCACTTTTATAGATATGGCTAGTTAACCTTCTCTTTTAAAACTTGAATATGTTTTTCTAATTGAGAAAGTCAATTTTTATGTTCTCTTCATCCTTTTCCTGTCATCTTCTTGTCTCGATAGCTTCTTTACATCACAGCTTCAAGAGAACACCACTCCATTTTAACTGCAGGACCCCCAGCCATTTATATTATTGTCACATCATAGATATGCTATATACATCATCTGAAATTGAATTTGGCATTTTCCTGTAGCATTTTTTCTGTACCCTTCAAATATTGTCACCAGATTCCAGCTCAACCTCCGCAAGCTTCTTAGATCTTATTACCTGCCATCTTAGAAGGTCTTCTGAAGCAGCATGATATGATCAAAAAATATATTGTATATTAAAGAACGACTGGCTGGACTTCCTTAGGACCCTGCTTCTGGTAATGAGTTGGGTGAACCTAGGTCTTTTCTGTGAATCACAGGAATAGGCAGTGAACAAATCTGTCTGTAAATTTCAGCGCACATCTTATTTGTACAAGTCAGTTGCACTACTTACAGGATTTGGCTGTGAGCAAGAGAAACTGACTGTAGCTATTTGAAGGCTATGGGAGCTACAGAATTCACTGTAAGCTGGAAGGCTTAAATCGGCAGGAAACAAGGTAGCCTCAGTGGCCCAGAAGTGAGATGTACAAAAGCAGTTCTTTACAGGAAGAGTCTGGCTAGTAAATAGTCCCATTGCTTCTACCATTGCGAATGAATTCTGGCCATCCTTTCATCTTTCTGTCACTTAGGAATGAAAGTCCTAAGTAACGAGAACATCCATTTAGCTGAGGTTAAGTCATGTGCTATAACCCTGGTGTCCAAAGTCCAAGGGGACACATAATCTGGACTTTTTATTTTTTCTGTTAACTACACAGAAAAACATGGAAAGTTCCCTCCATACTGGAAAGAAAGTGTCTTTCTAGACAGATGTGGAATTTTGAAAGTCCTGCAGATCTTTACTGTTTTTATAAAACGAAAGCAATAATTACTAATTTTGACAATTTATTTTTAAAATTGAGATTTTTCTGGGGTATCATGTTGATGCTGGAGAACCCCACCACTATAATATATTACCTAGTTTTGCATGGAAAAATAGGATAACTTTTCTAATTCCTAATACGTAAATGTGAAATAACACCCGCTGAATAGAATTATGTTAAGATACTATTTATAATGCCTTAAATACATTAACAAGTGCAATGCAAACACTCAATTTTTAAGTCTTTTTCTGCTTGGGCAATTTATTGTTTGGTGTGACCAGAATTTTTTTAAAAATTAACATTATTTTGCTGCACAGTGATCCTATTTGTAATTCTAAAATATATGATATAGTTTTATTTTATTTTTTCTTTTACAGACAGGCTAGTCTCAATGAAGCAGCTGAGAAGTATTATGATCTGGCAGCCAGGCTGAGGCCTAATGTAAGTACTTCCCTAATGAGAAACATTTTCAGAGGGATAGACTCAAAGCATATGATAGGTGTAAGACATAGAAGCATCATGATACTGGTTTTTTGTTTTGTGTTTTGTTTTGTTTTGTTTTTTCTTTCTCCCTTTCTCTCTCTGATCTCTTATTTTGAATACCTACTAAACAGCTCATTCAACAGTAAAATCTGCCGGCCTCAAGCTTCTTTTTCTAGAGGTAGATTTGCTGTCTTCTAGCCTGTATAAAGCAACATAAGATTTTTATCACTTGAACACCGGCTTTAGCATCACTCTAAATACTTTGTATTTGGATGACTTTTAAAATCAATTCCTTGAAGGGTTTTTTGGCTGTGGCATTAAATACCTATTATTGTTTGATTCTCATATATAGTCAGACCTCAAGCTGTATGCCTCTTTTCTATTCCACAGCCCTCATTTCTAATAACTGTGCTTTTCAACTTTATCAAGAATGTTTTTATTACAATTTTTCTCTGGGTAATCATGCTTCTATAAAGTAAGATGGATATAAATTAGATCTTTTCTATTGAAATAGAGTAACCATCTCTAAGAAAATAAGAACTGGTTTTGTCTCGGTCTTCTAAGCACATTTTATTTGCAACACATCTCTGAACTCCAACACATTGCTTTTATTTTCATATACCTTCTGCATCTCTCGCCAATGCTAAAATCTTCTACCCTGTTCTTCACATCAAGACCATCTATTGGGAAATGTAATTTTGTAACAGTAATGAAAGTGCACATGTGATGTGAGTGCAAATAATGGGATCAGTCTCATTTCTTTATAGTAACTCATCCATTGGGCAAGCATCTATAGAGTGCCTGCTTTGTGGTAGAATACAGAGATTTTGTATCTTAAAGGACCACACAGTGTAGCAGACAAGACTGAACACAATCAACTAATTGAAATACAGTGTAGTGATTCTTATACAGAGGTATATACAGTCTTCTGGGAGCACAAAAGAGGAGGATTAATGTTCCCTGAAAGAGACCTATGTGGGAGGTAGCTATTTTTCTTTTCAGGAGATTCATCCACTTGCAACCTTAGCCCTGAATCTCAACGCCTCGAAGTTTTATTTGTAGGGGCAAAAAAACATATCTTTTTCTTAAGCATCCTAAGGCTCATGGCTGAGACCCCTAAAACAAAAGAGAGATTAACAATAGAAAAGCATACAAATGTATTTAATATACATTTTACCTGATATGGGAGCCTTCAGAAATGATGACCCAGGAAAATATTTTTTATAGACATCATGCAGAAGTATGATTAGAAGACAAAAGGTTATGATCTCATGGTAATCAGTTGGGAGGAACTTAGAAAGTCCTGTTTGTTCTTCTTCTCTT
Organism: Pan troglodytes; assembly: GCF_028858775.2. Taxonomy (NCBI): domain Eukaryota; kingdom Metazoa; phylum Chordata; class Mammalia; order Primates; family Hominidae; genus Pan; species Pan troglodytes. Next base: position 89,867,896 of record NC_072408.2, read on the forward strand.
TTTCCCTGTGTATTCAGAGATAAAGTGTTAATGAGGGTCTTATTACCTACTACAGGGGAGAAGGGAGGGAGAAAGTTATAAAATGACCCTCCTTCTTCTGCAGTTTTGTTTTTTTTCAGCTTAAAATACTAAGTATTACAAGGAACCATACTTTGGGTGGCTATTCTGAATGCTGTCACATTAATTATGAGATGTTTCAAGAATTGATAGGCAGTTTGCAACAGAAGAAAATAACTTAATAATCATATGTTAAGAACAATGACAGCTAAAATTTATTGAGCACTTATTATTATGTGCTAAGCACTGTGCTAAGTACTTCATTTCTCACAACAACCCACAGATACCTTTGTGATCCCTATTTTGTGGAAGGGCTGAGAAGTTAATAACTCACCCACCATCAAAACTAAATGGAATCACACTGTAACCCAGGTCACTGAATGCGTAAGAGAAAGCTTGGTGGAAAATATCTTAGAGAGGAAAGGCAAGCCAGAAATTTGGAAAACCTAAATAATGATAGTCATTTTATTTATTCAGTAATATTTACAGAGTACCAGGTATTACTTTAGGCAGTGGCTATACAGCAGTGAACAAAATGGTTAGGAGCTACAATCTAGTCTGAGGGGAAGGAGCTAGTATGTCAGACAGTGATAAGTGCTTTGGAGAAAGCTGGAGCAGCACAAGTGGGTTAAGAGTTACAGCAGGGAACGGGGTGGCATGCACTAGACATGGTTTTGTAAATGCCCTAGTTGGGCAGCTTTGTGTAGTATTTCTAGGAAAAGGGTTGAATTTGAAGTCTTATTATTACAACTTTATTAAAGGCAGAGATCAGAGTTTTTCTTTTTTTTTTTTATTGCCTTCACATTAATAGAATGCTGTGAATATACATAATTCGTGATAGTTAAATGCAATTGTTTTTTGAGTACTAGTCACTTGAGTATCATGTTGATTTTTGGTCAAGTGGTTGGTCAAATGATCATCTTCAGCATATTACAATGGATTCTTGAGAGAAGAACTACCTGAGCTATCTGACCTGAAATAAAAAATGAAAGACACTTGGATACTACAAGACTTGAGTCTGATTTGTGAAATGGTTAATTTTAAAAGACTAACCAAATCATAAAATCAGTATTTAATCTCCAACTCAAAGCCCTTTTTTTCTGAACCCTCAAAATGTTTCTTCATAAACCCACTGCAGACTGCCTTTGAAAATATGTTTATTCAAATGATACTTTCCTTATCTGGCAACAATACTTTTTAAATGGATGGGATAGAATAAAATGTTCATATTTAACAGTAAATAAATGATGTTACCATTGATGGATCAACAGATGTGGTTTTTTCCTAATCTATTTTCAGAATTGTGTTTTCACTTACAGTATGTGGTCTAGGTGAGTAAAACACCACAGCACAGAGGAAACAGTGATAAAATACAAACCATGGCAATAATATAAATTTCTCCCATCTAAGTACTAACCAGCCCAACCCTGCTTAGCTTCCAAGATCAGACAAGATAGTAATATAAATTTCTGTTCTGAAATGAAGAGACCTATTTAAACAATAACCGTGTAATGATTTATTAGCAATGACACATCTGATCTGATTTAAAGCATTCATTTAACATTTATCCTGTTCATAGCTGTTTATTACCTTTATTCATAAAAAACATTCTTTGTTATTTCTCTGCTTTTAACTTAATTTGTTACCTGCCTATATGATAGCATAGCGAACAGACTTCAACTCCCGTCTTCTATTTAAATAGTTCCATTGTCTTTTCTAGTTTTATCCCCTACACAGTAATCTAATCTTACTCTTAATTTTTCTTCTAAAGCATTTTCTTCTATTTTTAAGTACCCCTGAGAGGGTAAAAATCTGTAGCTGTATGTGGGAGATTCTGTGAATGTTTCTGCAATGTTCATGTCAGGTCACTACTATACAAAGTAAAATATGAAGCTGCAACCTTCATTACAGTCACATTAAATAGCTTGCTGATTGTCTGTAGGATATTCTTTCTTAATAAAATACCTATTCCGTTTCTTCAATATGTCCCATGATGAATTTCTTTATTTTTTCTATGATATGAAAGCCATATTTTCCACATAATTTACTTTGAAATTGTTAAATGTATTTTTGCATCATTTTATATACAAAGAATTCCAGTGATCACATACTAAAATAATGAAAGATGTCTAAATTAACAGGCACAAAATAAGTTTTATATTCTGATACTGGCTCTTTATCAGAGATGTTTAATACCTTGTCGTTTACCAAAATACATAGTTAGAGAAGTCTATTTATTACCAAATGACACCATTACCATTTTAAAATTTTATTTACTTGATTTTTGGGGCTGATTGTCCTAAAATTAAACCTTATAATACATTAAAACATGTTTCTATAATAGGAAATCCTTACCGAAATTGCCATTTTAAGTTTTTTTAGTTTTAATTTTTTTTTGGTTTTAAATAAATTGACCTTTCTTTGGAGGTTACTTTAAATAGACAACAGTCTTCTCTGTCTTCTCTCTCACTAATGGGCATGAAAAAATGCTGACTCTCAAGGACTAGAGGGGATATTAAATGAAACTGCTTTGTTCTTCCTGTGGGAATTAAGCCAAATTCTGCATTAACTTATGGATTTTTTAAAAAATGGTTAATGTGAAGAATGGGAAATTTGCATAGTACAAAGTCACCTGCTTTTACTTGGCTTTTAGTAAACTCTAGAATTAGAAGAGGGTAATTACCAATGATAGATCTGTACATCTTGTATTTTGGAGAATGTAATTGTTTTTAGTATGAATTTATTCAACTAATTTTTTATCAAGTTCCAGCTTTATGTAAGACTGTGCCAAATGTAGTAGGATTTGAAAGTTATGAAAAATTAACCTTGTCCTTAAGAAATGTACAATCTAATGTGGGGAGGGAGTAGAGGAGAGAACACCGGAATCTCAATCCTCAAACATCAGGGCAGTAAATAATGGCATCTAATAAGTGCTTTGTGAGACACATGAGCTAGGTGTAAGCAAAGCGCACAGGAGAGAGAAATGACATTCAGCTGGATTGAGCTGAAGAGGCACTGAGTCACAGTTGACAAGCTAAAAGAAGGTTGAAATGATAGGATGCTTATAAGTAAGGATTTTAGCAAGAACAAGGAGAGAATTCTGGCAGGGAGAACTATACACATGAACTAGGGCAAGGGGAGGGTACGGAAAGGAAGGGTATAGGGGAAGATAGAAATGGAAACTAGCATAAAACTACATGAAAGGTAGTGGATACCATACTAAAAATGTGGAGTTTGTATTTTAAAATGTTATTAAGCAAAGTGACATAATGAAAATAGTAATTTAGGATGGCGATTTATATGATGAAATGAAAAATGTCGGTTGTGTTTGAGGAAATAGAGTTGGGAGATACAGCCTTGGGAAAACTAAATAAAAGGTCATGGTAATAGTATTGGCATAAGATAGTGAAACTAAAGTACAGAAATTGAGAGAAATGGAAAAGAACATAAAGATAAATTAAGCAATAGATTATTTCAAAAGATGTGATTAAGATAATTAGTTGGCCACCATATATGTTCCAAAATTTTGATTTTAGGTAACCTGGAAGAAAACAAATACCACAAATATAAAAAACTATAATCAGAGGGCTTTATTTATTCTAAGAACAAAATGTTTAGACTGAGCAAATTCTGAGTGAGAGAATTTGCTTACTCTAATATTCTCATGGGGCATTCCTATCAAGGAAGGAGTTAGAAGAAAGGCCATAGTTAGGGATAGAGATGTGGGAGTCATTTGCAAAAAGGAAATGGTACCAAAGAAGTGGGTAACATCAACAATGGAGGGAATATACAAAAGAGAAGAGAATCAATTTCAGGCATTTGGGAATTTCTACATTTTAAATTTAGAATAAGGAAGGCAGCCAAGACAGTGACAGGGCATAGAAACCAAAGTTGATGAGCAGGGAACCCTGCTGTAAAAAGGTAAAGAAAAACAAGGACAGAAAAAGTCCATCAACTTCTGAGAGTAAGGATATTTGTGCCCTTTGGGAGTACAGTTTCACATAAGTGATGTGAGCAGTTAAGGAAATGGAGAATTGGAAGTGGGTGGTGTAAGACTTATGCAGTAATGATGTTTGGAAATAAATATTCGAATTTATTACAAATTAAAGATACATGTTGAGATGTTTGTGTCTGTGTGTTAAATAGGATACTAAAAGTGTGTGTGTGCATGTGAATATGAGACTGAAAATGTGTCCAAGGTGGGGGGGGGGGTGCAAAGGAATTATCAGAGATATTTAAGGATTGCTTCCTCCCCAGTGACTGAAGAAGAAAAAGGAGACTGTGAAGATACAGAGGGGAAAACAAAACTAGAAATAGAGGGGAGGTAACTTTAGGTAGTAAATTATTTAAGTTATGGTCATTTGGTTATCTGCTAATCCTGTGGGGGAAGAAAGGATAGAATTTTATGTTAAAGACTCATGGACAACTGCATGTTCTGAGGAGCACAGTAGGTAATATTTGATGCAGGCCTGTACTATCTACATGGAATAAATAAGTACCAATGAGGACACATTTTTTTGGTGATCACTGGTAGATTACTTCTAGTTTGGACTCAGCTCTCTGATTTATATGCTAACTGTTGTATTTGCATTTTGCATTTCTAATATTTAGAATATTGTATAAATATTCCATGTGTATTTAGTATATATGAATTAAAAGGAGAATATCTTTCGAGGATTATGTTATCAATAGAGAACTTCATATATGCATTATGTCTTTCCCAGGTACTTAGAACATAAATTAATTCAGAACATTATTATAAAATCAAAGCCAGTGTTATCCATTTGGGCTCTTTAGCAATGATTATATGTCAAAAGATTAAACTGAGAAACACGGGAAGAGAAGAATCAAATAAATGAGCTTATTGACAAAAAGCAGCTGTGTTATGAGGTAGTCCACATATTCTGTAATGTATTACTTTCAATTTGACTATCATTTTTATAGTGAATATGGTAGTAGGGGAATGCCTGTGGAGTGGAAATAACCACTAAGACTGAGCTCTGGGGGAAAAGATTAATTATTTAATTGAGCTATTATTAATTGAAAGGATATAAAATTTTCCACCTATATATGTATGTTCTAATGGGAAAGATATTGTTCAACCCTAATTAGAACAAAAAAACATAAAACCAAGTTTAATGGGACAGATTCAGATTTTAACATATAAAGGATTATTACGTTGTTGGAAAAAAATGACAAGGTTAATAATAATTTGTCTGGGAAGCAGTTAAACCACATTTCTGCTTGTAAATGGGGGAGGAACCACATGGCCTCTCCCAAAACTTTCCACAAGCTTCTGTGATGTGGGAATACTACATACCATATGTCTCCTGACTTTTAGGCATTGATTTTATGTGGATCCCACAATCACCATATTGACTTTATGAGTAAAATATGTTTTAATACTGCACATATATATTTCACCTTGACTGGTTTTTTCAGTTACAAATACATCCATATATTTTATTTATTTTTTTATTTATTATTTATTTTTCCGTAAGTTGGGGTACAGGTAGTATTTGGTTACATGAGTACTTTAGTGGTGATTTGTGAGATTTTGGTGAACTCATCACCCGAGCAGTGTACACTGCACCATATTTGTAGTCTTTTATCCCTCGCCCGCCTCTCACTCTTCCCCACAAGTTCCCAAGGTCCATTGTATCATTCTTATGCCTTTGCGTCCTCATAACTTAGCTCCCACATATCATTGAGAACATACGATGTTTGGTTTTCCATTCCTGAGTTACTTCACTTAGAATAATAGTCTCCAGTCTCATCCAGGTCACCGCAAATGCTGTTAATTCATTTGTTTTTATGGCTGTGTACTATTCCATCATATACATATACCACAGTTTATCCACTCGTTGATTGATGGGCATTTGGGTTGGTTCCAAAATTTTGCTATTGTGAATTGTGCCACTATAAACATACCTTTTTCAGATAATGACTTATTTTACTCTGGGTAGATACCCAGTAGTGGGATTGCTAGATCAAATGGTAGTTCTACTTTTAGTTCTTTAAGGACTCTCCACACCATTTTCCATAGTAGTTGTACTAGTTTACATTCCCATCAGCAGTGTAGAAATGTTCCCTGTTCATCACATGCATGCCAGCATCTACTATATTTTGATTTCTTGATTATGGCCATTCTTGCAGGAGTAAGGTGGTGTTGCAGTATGGTTTTGATTTGCATTTCCCTGATCATTAATGATGTTGAGCATTTTTTCATATGTTTGTTGGCCATTTGTATATCTTCTTTTGAGAACTGTCTATTCATGTCCTTAGCCCATTTTTTGATGGGATTGTTTGATTTTTTCTTACTGATTTGAGTTTGTTGTAGATTCTGGATATTAGTCCTTGGTGAGATGTATAGATTGTGCAGATTTTCTCCCACTCTGTGGATCATCTGTTTACTCTGCTGACTGTTCCTTTTGCTATGCAAAAAAGCTCTTTAGTTTAATTAGGTCCCAGCTATTTATCTTTATTTTTATTGCATTTGCTTTTAGGTTATTGGTCATGAAATCCTTGCCTAGAAGGGTTTTTTTTTTTTTTTCAATATTATCTTTTAGGATTTTTTATAGTTTCAGGTCTTAGGTTTAAGTCCTTAATCCATCTTGAGTAGATTTTTGGGTAAGGTGAGAGATAAGGATCCAGTTTCATTCTCCCACATGTGGCTAGCCAATTATCCCAGCACCATTTGTTGAAAAGGGTGTCCTTTCCCCACTTTATGTTTTTGTTTGCTTTGTCGAAGATCAATTGGCTGTGTTTGGGTTTATTTCTGGGTTCTCTATTCTGTTCCATTGGTGTGTGTGCCTATCTTTATACCAGTACCAGGCTGTTTTGGTGTCTGTGGCCTTAGAGTATAGTTTGAAATCAGGCAGTATAATGCCTCTAGGTTTGTTCTTTTTACTTAGTCTTGCTTTGGCTGTGCAGGCTCTTTTTTGGTTCCCTATGAATTTTAGAATTGTTTATTTCTAATTCTGTGAAGAATGATGGTGGTATTTTGATGGGGATTGCATTTAATTTTTTGATTGCTTTTGGCAGTATGGTCATTTTCACAATATTGATTCTACCCATCCATGAGCATGGAATGTGTTTCCATTTGTTTGTTTCATCTGTGATTTCTTTCAGCAGTGTTTTGTAGTTTTCCTTTAGAGGTCTTTTAACTCTTTGGTTAGATGTATTCCTAAGTATTTTATTTTATTTTATTTTATTTTTTTGCAGCTATTGTAAAAGGAGTTGAGTTCTTGATTTGATTCTTTGCTTGGTCGCTGTTGGTGTATAGAAGAGCTACTAATTTTTTACATTAATTTTACATCCAGAAACTTTGCTGAATTCTTTTATCAGTTCTAGGAGCTTTCCAGAGGAGTCCTTAGTGTTTTCAAAGTAAATGATTATATCCTCAGTAAACAGTGACAGTTTGACTTCCTCTTTACCGATTTGGATGCCCTTTATTTCTTTCTCTTGTCTGATTGTTATGGCTAGGACTTCCAGTACTGTGTTGAAGAGTAGTGGTGAGAGTGGGCATCCTTGTCTTGTTCCAGTTCTCAGAGGGAATGCTTTCAACTTTTCCCCATTCAGTATTATGTTGGCTGTAGGTTTGTCATAGATGGCTTTTATTACACAGGGTACGTCCCTTGTATGCCGATTTGCTGAGAGTTTTAATCGTAAAGTGATGCTGGATTTTGTCGAATGCTTTTTCTGCATCTATTGAGATAATCACGTGATTTTTGTTTTTAATTCTGTTTATGTGGTGTATTACATTTATTGACTTATATATGTTAAACCATTCCTGCATCCCTGCTATGAAATGCACTTGATCATGGTGGATTATCTTTTTTATATGTTGTTGGATTCGGTTAGCTAGTATTTTGTTAAAGATTTTAATATCAATAGTCATCAAGAATATTGGTCTGTAGTTGTTTTTTTGTTGTTGTTTTTTGTTTTTTTGAGATGGAGTCTCGCTCTGTCGCCTAGACTGGAGTGCAGTGGCGCTATCTCGGCTCACTGCAAGCTCTGCCTCCTGGGTTCACGCCATTCTCCTGCCTCAGCCTCCCGAGTAGCTGGGACTACAGGCGACCGCTACCATGCCCGGCTAATTTTTTTTGTATTTTTTAGTGGAGACAGGGTTTCACTATTTTAGCCAGGATGGTCTCAATCTCCTGACCTCGTGATCCACCCGCCTTGGCCTCCCAAAGTGCTGGGATTACAGGCGTGAGCCACTGTGCCTGGCCTGGTCTGTAGTTTTCTTCTCTGGTTATGTCCTTTCCTGGTTTTGGTATTAGGGTTATGCTGGCTTCATAAGGGTTCCTTCTTTACCTTACTTGTAGAATAGTTTCAAAAGGATTGGTACCAATTCTTCTTTTAATGTCTGGTAGAATTCTGCTGTGAATCTGTCTGGTCCTGGATATTTTTGTTGTTGTTTTTGGTAATTTTTTAATTACCATTTTAATCTCGCTGCTTGTTATTGGTCTGTTTAGGGTATCTAATTCTTCCTGATTTAAGCTAGGAGGGTTGTATCTTTCCCGGAATTTATCCATCTCTTCTAGGTTTTCTAATTTATATGTGTCAAGGTGTTCATAGTAGCCTTGTATGATCTCTTGTATTTTTGGTGGTGTCAGTTGTAATAGCTCCTGTTTCGTTTTCTTAGTGAGGTTATTTGGATTTTCTCTGTTCTTTCCTTGGTTAATCTTGCTAAAGGTCTATCAATTGTATTTATCTTTTCAAAGAACCAGCATTCTGTTTCATTTATCTTTTCTATTGTTTTATTGTTTCAATTTCATTTAGTTCAGCTCTGATCTTGGTAATTTCCTTTCTTCTGCTGGGTTTGGATTTGGTTTGTTCTTGTTTCTCTAATTCCTCGAGGTGTGACCTTAGATTGTCAGTTTGTGCTCTTTCAGTCTCTTTGATGTAGGCGCTTAGGGCTGTGAACTTTCCTCTTAGCGCTGCTTTTGCTGTATCCCTGAGGTTTTGATAGGTTGTCATTATTGTCGTTCAGTTCAAAGAATTTTTAAATTTCCATCTTGATTTTGTTTTTGACCCAGTGCTCATTCAGGAGCAAGTTTTTAATTTCTATATTTGCATGGTTCTGAAGGTTCCTTTTGGAGTTGATTTCCGGCTTTATTCCACTATGGTATGAGAGAGTGCTTGATATAATTTCAATTTTCTTAAATTTATTGAGGCTCGTTTTATGGCCTACCATATGGTCTATTTTGGAGAAAGTTCCATGAGCTGTTGAATAGAATATGTATTCTACAGTTGTTGGATGTAATGTTCTGTATATATCTGTTAAGTCCATTTGTGTCAAGGTATAGTTTAAATGCATGGTTTCTTTGTTGACTTTCTGTCTTGATGATCTGTCTAGTGCTGTCAGTGGAGTATTGAAGTCCCCCACTATTACTGTGTTATTGTCTAATTTCTTAGTCTATTAGTAATTGTTTTATAAATTTGGGAGCTCCAGTGTTAGGTGTGTATATGTTTAGGATTGTGATATTTTCCTGGTGGACAAGGCCTTTTACCATTATATAATGTCCCTCTTTGTCTCTTTTAACTGCTGTTGCTTTAAAATTTGTTTTGTCTGATATAAACATTGCTACCCCTGCTCATTTTTTGTTGCCCATTCTCATGAAATGCCTTTTTTCACCGCTTTAAGTTTATGTGAGTCCTTATATGTTAAGTAGTCTCCTGAGGCAGCAGATAGTTGGTCGGTGAGTTCTTATCCATTCTGAGGTTCTTTTAAGGAGAGCACTTAGGTCATTTACATTCTATGTTAATGTTGAAATGTGAGGTACCATTGCATTCATAGTGCTCTTTGTTGCCTGTGTACTTTGGTTTTTTTGTGTGTTTTTTTTGTTTTTGCTTTTTAACATGTATTTTTGTTTCATAGATCCTGTGTTTTGATGTGTTTCCAGGATTCTTTTCAAGATTTAGAGCTCCTTTTAGCAGTTCTTGTAGTGGTAGGTTGGTAATGTGTATTCTCTCAGCATTTGTCTGAAAAAGACTATCTTTCCTTCATATGATGCTTAGTTTTGCTGGATACAAAATTCTTGGCTGATAATTGTTTTGTTTGAGGAGGCTGAAGATAGGGCCCCAAGCCCTTCTAGCTTATAGGGTTTCTGCTCAGAAATCTGCTGTTAATCTGATAAGCTTTCCTTCATAGGTTACCTGGTGCTTCTGTCTCATAGCACTTAAGAATCTTTCCTTTGTCTTAACTTTGGATAACCTGATGACAATGTGCTTAGGTGAAAATCTTTTTGCAATGAATTTTCCAGGTGTTCTTTGTGTTTCTTGTATTTCAATGTCTAGGTCTCTAGCAAGGCCAGGGAAGTTTTCCTTGATTATTTCCCCAAATATGTTTTCCAAGCTTTTAGAATTGTCTTCTTCCTCAGGAACACCAATTATTCTTAAGTTTGGTCATTTAACATAATCCCAGACTTTTTGGAGCCTTTGTTCATATTTTTTTATTCCTTTTTCTTTGTCTTTGATTGGGTTAATTTGAAGACCTTGTCTTTGAGCTCTGAATTTCCTTCTTCTACTTGTTCAATTTTATTGCTGAGAATTTCCAGAGCATTTTTCATTTCTAAAAGTATGTCCATAATTTCCTGAGTTTTTTATTGTTTTTTCTTTCTGCTATTCTGTTTCCTTGAATATTTCTCCTTTCACTTCTTATATCAGTTTTTAGATTTCCTTGCATTGTGCTTTGTCTTTCTCTGGTGCCTCCCTGATTGGCTTAATAACTAACCTCCTGGATTCTTTTTCAGGTAAATCAAGGATTTCTTCTTGGTTTGGATCCATTGCTAGTGAACTAGTGTGATTTTTGAGGGGTGTTTAAGAGCCTTGTTTAGGCGTATTACCAGGGTTGGTTTTTGGTTTCTTCTCATTTTGGTATGCTCTGTGACAGGGAATGCCTACAGCTGAAGGCTGTTCAGATTCTTGTGTACCACGTGGTGTTCGCTTGATGTAGTACTCTCCCCCTTTTCCTATGGATGTGGCTTCCTGGGAGCCAAACTGCAGTGATTGTTGTCTCTCTTCAGGACCTAGCCACCCAGCAGTCTACCAGGCTCTGTGCTGGTACTGGGGGTTGTCTGCACAGCGTCATATGATGTGAACCATCTGTGGGTCTCTCAGCCATGGATACCAGCACCTGTTCTGGTGGAGGTGAAATGGACTCTTTGAGGGTTCTTAGCTTTGGTGGTTTAATGCACTCTTTTTGTGCTGGTTGGTCTCCTGCTGGGACCATCAAGTGGGGGCAGGGCTAGGCGTGTCTGAGCCCAGACTCTCCTTGGGTGGGTCTTGCTGCAGCTGCTCTAGGGGATGGGATTAGAGTCCCAGGTCCCTGGAGTTGTGTACCTAGGAGGACCATGGCTGCCTTTGCTGAGTCATGTGGTTGTCAGGGAATTGGAGGAAAGCCAGCAGTCACAGGCCTCACCCAGGTCCCATACAAACCAAAGGGCTGGTCTCACTCCCATTGTGCCCCCCATCTACCCACCCATCCACACTAAACAGCCCAGAGTCTGTGTCTGTTTCCAGGTGGAGGGCGTGAGGTCTTGAAAACTTGCCCCAGGCTACCCACCTCCCAGCTGTGAAGGAAAAGGTTTGGTTCTTCCCCCGCCTTTGGAGTCTGCACACTGGATTTGCGCTCTCCCCTAAGCTCCCCGCTAAGTTCAGGCGGGGAAGCTTCATGCCCCATTCAGGTAGTTACAAAGTTCAGCTAGAGATTTCCTTCTCCCTGTGGAGTTTTACCCCCTGCTCCTCTGGCCACCCTCCTGATGGACCCCTGTGGTGTCAGGCAGGAATGGCCTGCTTGGGGACCAAGCGAGCTCCCAGGGCCTTTCTGCTGCTTCCTCTACCCCTGTATTTCACTCAGCTCTCTAAATTGACTCAGTTCCAGGTAAAGCCAGAAATTCCTCCCTCAAACAGACTTTCAGCTTCTCCAGTGGGGGTGTGTGTCAGGAGAGGAGGGTCTCCCTTTCCTACTTCCACAGTTGGGGCACTCACAGTATTTGGGGTGTCTCCCAGGGCCTTCAGGAGCAGTCCACTTCCTTCAAAGGGTCTGTGGGTCCTCTCAGGATTGCTGGATTGTTCTTGGAGTTGATCTGGAGCTAAAATTCACAGCGCAAACCTCCGCAAGCTGCTCTGTCTGGAGCTGCAGTCTAGTCCTGCCTCCCATCCTCTATGATGATCTCTTGTCCATCTGTATATTTTATAGTTAGCAAATGATGTGAGGTAAATTGACAGACACACCCCTCCCCCCAAAATAGGTTTCAATCAAGAGAAGTTATTAGTTTTCCCCCACGTTTTATCTATTTTTATTAATTGCAACCAGATATCATTGAAACAAGACCTTTGATCTTAGGTTTATTCACACTTACCCAAATTAGCTCCTCAAATACATATTCTACTTCAGTTCATAGATAGGCTTCATCACATTGTTATTACATATACTTTTTGCCATGTCAGTAGAAATTAAGTACCTAATTCCAGCAAGATAGATGTTCAGTTCCCTGACAGCTTCAGTTAGGTCAGGATCAATTTTGGTCCCATCCTGCCCACATCTGTCTTCAAACTCCTTTCTACTCCAGATCTCTTTTCCAAATTATGTTCATGCTGCAGTATGCTGCAGTTATTTTCTTCTGACAGGTTACAAGTCTAGTTTGTGGTGCATTTACTTTTCTCTGCTGACATTTTAATTGCTTTGTGTTGTACTTCTGTTTTGCAAATTGACAAATCAGAAAAAAATGTATTTCTGAAGTGTTTACTGCTTTTCTTCTCTTTCTCAAATTGTGTAAGTTTCCATGCTTAGAAGACAAGGATAGTGAATACAACCCCATTGTTTACTAACTGTTGGCGTGGGCAAGTTGCAACCTAGACTGGGGTCAGATTGTCGCACTGACCTAAACTGAATTTACAGTTTTTCCAGGCTTGGGGTATTGTTATTCATCACAATCTACATGCAATCATTTTTAAACAATATTTTTTCAATATATATTTGTGTACTCTCTGTATATATGTGTGTTTTAGATTCACAACCAGAAAGATCAAGGGAGTTGAGGCATAGCAGGAACGTAAGTAGCTCTTGGCTATAAAGAAAATCAGCTTCAGTACTGTAGTTTGGAGAACATCAAAACCTTTGGGAAATTTCACTTAATTATGTTCTCTGATTCCAACATATTTCTTTTTACTCACATTTCTTTGTGGGGGTATCTTTTGCATGGAGTTATAGCTATAATTGTTCAAACTGGGACCACACACTAAAATTACAGTTAGTCTCTACTCCAAAGAAACCAGATTCCTGACTTCTTTGAAATTACAGCTGGTGTAACCACACTGACCCACATTCCTACCTGGGAGTATCAGTCTGGGTGACTAGTGGCTGTCAACTTCAGAGAGCTATGCCCTTCCCCCATCGCCGGTCACCACATTCCTTATAATTCTCCTTGGTTGTTCCCATAGCCAGCTTCCTCCGTTTCTATTATTTTACAGGTATTTATGCTTTTCTAAATATACACTGAAACATTAAACTAAAGTTGCTTACATGTCTAAGTCTTTGTTCTCTCCCTCCTGCTTCTAATTCTCCCTGTAGCACCCTCTTTTTCTGCTTCTTTACCTTTCCTGTACTCCTAACTCCTTATTAACTATCTGAACTCCAATCTATATTTACAGATAAATCATATTATACCTTATCCTAAAGACAAACAAACATTAGGCACATCATGAAAATTAATAGATTGATAGATTAATTTCTATTGAAAGTTCCATGTCCTTGTTAAAGAAGAAATATTCTAAGACTTTTTAAATGGAAAGGAGATTTTATTAAAGACTGTTATGAGAGGGGTCAAGACTATTGTGATAGGGGAGAGAGATTAGGCTCAACTCTATAGCAAAGACAGCTGGGAATTTATAGTGAAAGAGTTCAGAAAATGCTACCCCAAAATATGGTATCTTGGCATATTGACGTTGTTTAAGCTGCAGGAATTTGAGAAATGGCATGTGCAGGACGGACTGTCTGAACTTCCACTGCAGCAGCCATAAGACACTCATGGGAGTGGTGCCCGTGCTATGCCTGGAGGATAGGCGCTTTCTTATCTCCAAAGGTGAAGTGAAACCAAGAGGAACCCGAACAAACAGACCTTGCCCGGTTCTCCCCTAGTGTCTTACACTTAGCTCATATCCCTTTGTCGTATCGTATTTCTCTACAACTTTCTAATTTTCATCAAACCTACCATAAAACACACTCAGGTTTATAAGGATGTCTTCATTTCTATATGAAGGCCGTCATATTATGTAAAACTTATGTTAAATTCTTATATGTGTTATGAATTATTACCTAATTTTTTTATGTTGTTAATGTGTCTTTATTTTATTTTATTTTTTGAAACAGTCTCACTCTGTTGCCTAGGCTGGAGTGCAGTGGTGCCATCTCAGCTCACTGCATCCTCTGCCTCCCGAGTTCAAGTGATTCTCCTGCCTCAGCCTCCCAAGCAGCTGGGACTACCGGCACACGCCACCACGCCCAGCTACTTTTTGTATTTTTAGTAGAGACAGGGTTTCACCACGTTGGCCAGGATGATCTTGATCTCTTTACCTCGTGATCCACCTACCTCGGCCTCCCAAAATGCTGGGATTACAGGTGTGAGCCACCATGCCCGGACAATCTTTTTTTTTTTTTTTTTTAACAGGGGCCTCAGCCAAAGAACCTAAGATGGGTGGAAGGAAAATATATTTTTCCTCCCCCCTACAATACCTAACTAGCATAGTGAGCGAGATCAGTGAATGAAAAATTTCTAAGGGACAACATCAAGGGTAGGAGAATTCTTGCTGAACTGACTTAGCAGGGCTCTCACTGAAGGTAGGCCAGGTGATCAGATATCAAAAGGTGGGGGATGAGAAATTTGATAAGACAAACAAAGGTGATCAGATATCAAGGGTGGGGGGATTCTTGCTAAACTGACTTAGCATAATTTTTGCGGCAACTGAACTAGCCAGGCTGATGACAAGACTCAAGGATGAGGCCTAGTCCTCTGTATAAAGGCTTAGAGGAGGCTGTCTAAAGTTTGGTCAAGGAGAGACTTTGTCATCCTGGATGACATTAATTTTCTTAGACTGGGTTGTTATACTGTTAAGCTCCTTATTCCTTGGAAAATGTAAGAATCAACAGCTGCTCTTTATTCCTTGAGAAGGATTTGATTAAATATATTGCCATAACATCATGTTTGATAAGCCTGAGAAGAGAACCGAGAAGACTGACATCATCAAGAGGGAAAAAATATGTGCTGCAAAATTTTTCAGTTTTTGTAGTATAAACAGCTATTATTTTCTTAGATATCAAATGCCAACAGATATCTGCTGTGGAGCAGTATTCATAGTTTTGTAAGTAATAGTGAACCTGCATTTTTGGTGATACCAAAAAGTAAAACTATAGAGAATTCAGTTTCTTAACTATATATAATTCTATGTTTTAAGTATTCTTAGTTTATATTTACATTTATGTTTGACCAGCTCTCATATGGTTTTTATCTTCACTCTTTTATTCTGTCACTTTCTTTAATGATCTATACTGAAATGACTCTGAGATGCTGCTTTACGACATATTTACATTTCCTTTTTGAAGAGTAAATAACAGGCTAAGGAGGGCAAATATGGTGACATTAGAGACCTTGTAATACGAAAGAATTAGAAATGATCCTTTACACTACATTAGTTTTATTTGGAAAGTAAATTGTTCAGCTTAGGAATGCTGACTTTTAAAGAGAGAAGCAATTTTGAAAAAAAAAATCATTAGCATGATTTACAAAATATGTATGTATAAGCTACTAATACAATTAATAACTACAAAAAATTAATTGCTTAGATCACAGGAAGAGATGAGAACAGGTCTCAACAAGTTCTAGGATGGATACATTTAGAACATTACTGCTACTTCTATCAGTTATTTTTTTTTTCTTATTCATCAGTCCAAGTTGATTTATCATTATCTACTTAAGTGTTTAATCATGTAAGAGATACTAGATCTTCCCCTATGGAACCTACACTCGTACTGCAGTTTATTTCTTGATTATATTTATAATTTTCACTTGTTGTTTATAGCATAAGGATTCTAATAAAACTCACTAAAACAAACCTAATAATTCTCCCAATATAAGAATTTAGTTTTCGTGAGACAAATTATTTCTTTTAAATAGATAGTGCATTTTCCACTATAATTCCAGGAACCAATGGCTGCTTTCCCTTTTTCTCAACACAGTTCAAGTATCATTTCCCAAATTGTTAAACCATTTATTGTATTTTTGTTATAATAGATTTTACCTTCTACAACTGTTTGCTTTTACTTGTAACCACAGGTACACTATGAAACTATCAGCAAATTAGACAGACCAGCAATAACGAATAAATATATCATAGGCATTCATACTTCCTCACTCATGATTGGATACACTTTTAAAATAATACCAGAAGTTATAGAAACTATTTGGAAAGTGTCAATATACAAATATTGAAAGACCAAAAAGGTTTTAAAATGCATTTCTGTAGGTCAGTCTACTTAAACAGCAAATCCAAAATACATGGACATATATCTTAATTTATTTGCTTTCTTAACAGAAAAGAGATTATTTAGAATTTATAATTTCTTACCTATATTGAGTTACCATTCCGTACATTACTGCGTAATTTTTTATATAGTTCTTTAGGCTAAAATTGAGAGAAATAGATTCCTTAGGCCTTGAGGATGGAATTATTTTGCTACCGAAGGAAGATTCTGTACTTTAATTAGCCTTGGAAAACTTTACTAGAAATATGTGCGTATGCTTAGTTTTCCCTTCATTGCATAGTACAACATTATCATTTTATTTTCCAGTATACTGATTGACACAGTAACTCCCAACAATTTTCTACAGCTGGGGAACTTTAATGAAGAACAGATGATGGATTATACCCTCAGCACTATAGTACCACATCATTACTTTAAAGCTATTATGATTACACTTGAATTTATATAAACTGTATCTCCATGTTTAAAAGTTAGGAATCTTTTTTACACAGTGATATATAAACAAATGTTCACTTAAATGGGAATCATAGTATTGAGAGGGTCAAAACTGATAATGTGTATTTAAACCACTACTACAGATTCACCTTTCTCTCTCTCTCTCTCTCTGTGTGTGTGTGTGTGTGTGTAATGAATGATTAGCTAAGATTTTTATATCTGTAATTTGTAGAATAAACATGATAATGTTGGATACCATAAAATTGTCATTTAAAAAATTACGAAGTGTCAGCCTAACAGCATCTGCACCGATTAAACATTAAAAGTCTCCCCAGTTTTTATAGACGGAGAAACAGGTAATGCAGTTTGCCACAGCTAGTGGCAGAAACAGAATGCAAACCCAGGCAGCCGGGTTTTTGAACCTGTGTCTGAACTCCCTACTTCATGTGTAACATTACCTACCAAAAGTACAATCACCATTATAAAAAAAACCCAGGGCGCTGAGATCACTGGACAGTTCTTGTCTAAAATATAGTGATCCAAATTGTCCAGAGTATCTAATCATTAATCATTAGAGTGGAGAAGTGCTGTTCTTCAAAACTGACAAATTCTTGAGGTTAATTCACAGACCCTTGAATATATGCCTATAACCCACCCCCCACCACATGGTCTATGGATTCCAGTTGGAGAAACAACACTGGAAAAGTGAAATGACATAGACTTTAAAGCCACACAAGCAGAGTGTCAAATATATGTCAGTTGCTAAAACAAGCCCTGTGGATATAATGAGAAATGGTGGTGTTGTGGTCCCTATCCTCTCAGAGACAGTAAATGTGCTTATATCATGACCAAAAGTCTTAGCCTTTAATTGTTACATCATTTTTATGAGTATTTTATCAAGATTATAAGTCTGTAAAGTTTGCATCTTCAACAGCTTAGGCAACAATGTCTGAAAATGCAAGAACTCAGTCACCTTCTCGTGTTGTATCTTCAAAGACTATTTAGGAACTTCAAGAAACATACCAAAGAGTAAAATTATTATTTCTTATTGCATGTAACATAGTGATTACTTTGCCCTGGCCTGACTCATTATTATGCTAAATATGCTTGTCACATTTTTATAAAAATAATTTACTTCCTTGTCTTTAACAAGCCCTCAGCAAAACTGAAGCAAGCTAAATGATGTAGTGAAATGTTGGCTTACGATTTGGAAGCCAGATACTTTCGATAATAGATTCTCACTCACTTGCCTGGCCGTTTGTTTGGGAATCCTTTTTATTACCAAATAAAATGAGAGATGAGAGAATGATCTGGATGCATCACATCAGATTTTATTTCTACTATATATGTTTATTTTGATAAATCTGGAGAGATGTTTGAGAAAAAGTTCATATAGTACAGATTTTGTGATTTCGAATCTGGTACAAAATGTTTAAATACACAGGAATCTAAAATTCCCCTACATATAGATAAAGCAACATACATTCACCTTTAAGAAAATTTCCTGAGAAGGAAAAAAATAATCTACTTAGAAATATGCCAAATTGGGCTGGGCGCAGTGGCTCATGCCTATAATCCTAGCACTTTGGGAGGCCGAGGCAGGAGCATCACTGGGGTCCAAGGGTTTGAGACCATCCTGGGCAATGTAACAAGACCCTGTTGTTACAAAAAATTTAAAAAATAGCCAGGCGTGGTGATGTAGTTAGAGGGTACAGTGAACTATGATCACACCACTGTACTCCATCCTGGGCAACAGAGTGAGACCCTATCTCTAAAAAAAATTTAAATGGCTTTAATGAAATTTTATTATTAGAGTATTATAACAAAAAGCTTTTACTGGGTAATTCAGAATTTATAATATTTACTTTTAGCCCTTAATATTAATTTGTTCGATTGTAGTATTTCTTTCATCTACATTGAAGCTGCTGAATATGATGAAGATGTTTATGTAGTAGAAACTATAGCTTGAAGATGTCATATGCCTCAATTCTTTTTAAAACATCATTTGAATTTTCAGCTCTGCTTTAATGCAAATGTGTTACCTCCCCAAACATGTGTGCTGTATCATTTAAAGTGTGCTAACACATGCTAGGCTCTGGGAAGAACCAAAATTCTGCCAGATGGGTATTTGTGATGTTCTTCTACAAGTCAGAGTCCCTTAAGGAAGGAGCATGGGATTAATCCATACAAAACATTATGATACATACATACACTAATCCATACATTAATCCATACAAAACACCATCCCTATAGTTTGACAATCAAAGTGCAAGTCCTTAAAGCCCATTTTGAACTAAATGTTTTGATAAAGTACTCGTGCAGAGAGTTATACTATCCTTGACAATATAGACTGTGCTTTCAGGTATGTATCAAGTTTTTATTTAATACTATATTTTCAGTAATAGCCATAGGTTAGCCTGTGTATGCTATATCTCAAAAGTATAAATCTTAATCATGAAATGTATTCTGTGTACAATAACAGCATCAAATTTATTAAATAAGTATGTGCTGTATTCTGTTCATGATATGGCAGCATATAAAAAAGCTGTTCACTCCCAGCATAACACTTCACAAAGAAACTGGGTTTTTGGGTTTTGCCTTCCTAAATTTATAGAGACATGTGGAGCACATAGGATTTGTCTGTTTACTTGGTGTTGCTATAAATAGCATGCCTCAATGACGTCCCTATTTGGAAGAGCATTTTATACAGTGAACTTCCAGTGGAACTATGTCATATTCACATGTCCTGGTAGGCAATACCGCTTAGCAGTTTAGGCTCTGGAATCAAAAGGGTTAAACAGTAAATGGGGCTTCATCTACTTCTGGGTCTGGGATCTTCTGCCTGCTGCATAACATTCCTAGACTTCATTCATCCACTCTGTAAAAGGAGGTGGTAACATGATAATTAACTCAGAGGGCTTTTTACGGGAATTTGTAACCCATAGAAAGCATTTAGAATGCTGCCTGGCCCATAGGAAGTGAAGTGCTTAATTATTTACATTACAGGAATTTGTCTGTGTATTATTCAAACAGAATGAATTTTAAAGAAGTCAGTTCCGCCTGCCAAGCTACATAGACAATGAGCAGATTGGCATTACCTGTCTCTGGTTCAAACATACTTCTTCCTTAGGGCATTTATACTTGCTTTTTCTAAAATTGCCATGCTTTTCCTCCAAGAAACAACGTGGCTTGCTCGGGCAGTAACTTAAATACCTGCTCAAATAGCATCTCCTATCATTGAGACTTTGCATCCCCAACACTCCCTCTCTTTTTCTGCTGTACTTTTTCTCCCTGGTGCTTATTCCCATCTACGGTCTGTGTATTTCTTTACATATTTGTGTTATCTGCCTCCTGTCTCTAGAACATGAATTCTGTGATGGCAGGTACTTGGTTCTTCTCACCTTGCTTTCCCGAGCACGTAGACTGGTGCCTAAAGATTCTCAGTCAATATTGTGAAGGAATTTGTATGAAGCTGTTGTCCTCTCTGTGCCAACTTCTTGTGCTTTCGTAGGGTGGACATCTTGCAGCACTGAGTGTGGTTCGAACATTTTAAACATGTTTAAATTACATCCTCCACTCCCCTCAATAAAACTAGGGCTCTAAATGCAAGCCAACCACAACATGGGATGCTCAGCACAAGACAGCAGTCTTTTACAGTGTTGGAAATAAAATCAAAACACAACAAAACTGACTGCCAAGAGCACATTGAGAGGCTGTACTTCAAGGTTTATTTCAAGGGGAAATTCAAGTGATTTTTAAGAGATTTTCAAAGATAATGTCGACTTTTAACTCTTGCTGACTGGAGAACCTAGAAATCTCTTTTTACCCCCGACACATATCCTCTGGGTCTTTTGGTTCTCCCCATCTCTCTGTGTGAGTATGAGGAGATGGTGGTCACAGTGAACTAGGAGCTCTATTTAATTTTGAATGAATTCATACTCCTGAAATTCAGAATCACTCAGATAGTTTGAGCTCCTGTTAAGTGTTTATAAATTCAGATTCTGAAACACAGCCCATAGTAGAAGTGACAACACATGTAATGGAATACATGGATACGAATCTTTGGGACAGCTATTATAGAGTTTTTTATGCTAAATAGAATGCACATATAATATAGAAAAGCTGTATAACCCTTTAACTTTGCTTGGCCTAATGGCATACATATTTTTTATCCCCCCTATTATATTACTTTTAAAAACATAACTTACATAATAAAGGTAGAAGCTTTTTATTTCCCTCAGTTTTTATTAAAAACTTGCCAGTCATTTTCAAAGAAAACCCCAAAAGGACATCTGTCTCACTCAACAGGTGATTTGCCCTATACAAGATTTCTTTAAAAAAAAAATAATAATGATGATGGAAACATTTCAATGCTGAAAACAAAGGTATGTGAAAAATTTTAGGATACGAATAATAAGCCAGAAAGTTTTCCTATCATTAGTCAATTTTATAAGAAGAGGAAAAAAGACTAGAATTCATAACATGTTTTCCTGTGCTATTGTCTGTGGATGACCTACTTGATATTTGGAGCCAAAATAAGAGGAAAACACCAGTGGAGGAGGAAATGACAAATATTACTGGCAAGGCACCTACACTGAGGGGGGACAGTGTGCCTAGCACCTAACAGGACAAGGCACAACTCTGTAAATCAGTGATTTTGTGTCAACCATAAGACTAAGAGAAATACCCTGCACTTTTAGAAATCTGACTATGGTGGAGGAATAATTTTAAAGATGTGAATAACAAATTGGCTAAGCCTGCATGCTTTCTGGGGAGAGTATTTTTTCCAGAACTTGTGCTGTCAGTGCGGCTAGCCTAGTCGTGGATCTATTGGGTAAGTAAAGCAAGGTCCAGAGTGTTGACTGCACCTCTTATGTAGGGGTTGGTTGTGATTTTTATCTTTAATGGGGTCATTGAACCCTCTCCATCATGGGCGAAGAGCTCTCTATTTTAATCCTCTCTGCAATTTCTATTTGCTGTTTGTTCTGTGAGTCCCTTTGGCTGAAGAATTTTAAAATAAGGGGGGAAATATCAAGGAGTTTGGTTACATTTTGCTAACTATGCCTTTGAGAAAATATGCCTTTGATGAAATCAATGTTTGTTCTGACTTCCCTTGACAGATAAGACTTACCAAGCATTACCCTTTATCTGACTTACCTTTTTCTCATAGCCTTTTTATTTGTCCCAGAGAGAACGGGCATAGTTTTGTTTTTTTTGTTTTTGTTTTTGTTTTTTTTTTCTTTTTTATTGATCATTCTTGGGTGTTTCTCGCAGAGGGGGATTTGGCAGGGTCACAGGACAATAGTGGAGGGAAGGTCAGCAGATAAACAAGTGAACAAAGTTCTCTGGTTTTCCTAGGCAGAGGACCCTGCGGCCTTCCGCAGTGTTTGTGTCCCTGGGTACTTGAGATTAGGGAGTGGTGATGACTCTTAACGAACATGCTGCCTTCAAGCATCTGTTTAACAAAGCACATCTTGTACCGCCCTTAATCCATTCAACCCTGAGTGGATACAGCACATGTTTCAAAGAGCACAGGGTTGGGGGTAAGGTCACAGATCAACAGGATCCCAAGGCAGAATAATTTTCCTTAGTACAGAACAAAATGAAAAGTCTCCCATGTCTACCTCTTTCTACACAGACACGGCAACCATCCGATTTCTCAATCTTTTCCCCACCTTTCCCCCCTTTCTATTCCACAAAACCGCCATTGTCTTCATGGCCCGTTCTCAATGAGCTGTTGAGTACACCTCCCAGATGGGGTGGTGGCCGGGCAGAGGAGCTCCTCACTTCCCAGTAGGGGCGGCCGGGCAGAAGCCCCCCTCACCTCCCGGACGGGGCGGCTGGCCGGGCGGGGGGCTGACCCCCCCCACCTCCCTCCCGGACGGGGCGGCTGGCCGGGCGGGGGGCTGATCCCCCACCTCCCTCCCGGACAGGGCGGCTGGCCAGGCAGAGGGGCTCCTCACTTCCCAGTAGGGGCGGCCGGGCAGAGGCGCCCCTCACTTCCCCGACGGGGCGGCTGGCCCGGCGGGGGGCTGACCCCCCCACCTCCCTCCCGGACGGGGCGGCTGGCCGGGCAGAGGGGCTCCTCACTTCCCGGTAGGGGCGGCCGGGCAGAGGCACCCCTCACCTCCCGGACAGGGTGGCTGGCCGGGCGGGGGGCTGACCCCCCCACCTCCCTCCCGGATGGGGCAGCTGGGGGGCTGACCCCCCCACCTCCCTCCCGGACGGGGCGGCTGGCCGGGCGGGGGGCTGACCCCCCCACCTCCCTCCCAGACGGGGCGGCTGGCCGGGTGGGGGGCTGACCCCCCACCTCCCTCCTGGACAGGGCGGCTGGCCGGGCAGAGGGGCTCCTCACTTCCCAGTAGGGGCGGCCGGGCAGAGGTGCCCCTCACTTCCCCAACGGGGCGGCTGGCCCGGTGGGGGGCTGACCCCCCCACCTCCCTCCCGGACGGGGCGGCTGGCCGGGCGGGGGGCTGACCCCCCCACCTCCCTCCCAGACGGGGCGGCTGGCCGGGTGGGGGGCTGACCCCCCACCTCCCTCCTGGACAGGGCGGCTGGCCGGGCAGAGGGGCTCCTCACTTCCCAGTAGGGGCGGCCGGGCAGAGGTGCCCCTCACTTCCCCAACGGGGCGGCTGGCCCGGTGGGGGGCTGACCCCCCCACCTCCCTCCCGGACGGGGCGGCTGGCCGGGCAGGGGGCTGACCCCCCCACCTCCCTCCCGGACGGGGCGGCTGGCCAGGCGGGGGGCTGACCCCCCCACCTCCCTCCCGGACGGGGCGGCTGGCCGGGCGGGGGGCTGACCCCCCCACCTCCCTCCCAGACAGAGCGGCTGGCCGGGCAGAGGGGCTCCTCACTTCCCAGTAGGGGCGGCCGGGCAGAGGCGCCCCCCACCTCCTGGACAGGGCGGCTGACCGGGCGGGGGGCTGATCCCCCCACCTCCCTCCCGGACGGGGCGGCTGGCCAGGCGGGGGGCTGATCCCCCCACCTCCCTCCCGGACGGGGCGGCTGGCCGGGCGGGGGCTGACCCCCCCACCTCCCTCCCGGATGGGGCGGCTGGCCGGGCGGGGGGCTGACCCCCCCCACCTCCCTCCCGGACGGGGCGGCTGGCCGGGCAGAGGGGCTCCTCACTTCCCGGTAGGGGCGGCCGGGCAGAGGCGCCCCTCACCTCCCGGACGGGGCGGCTGGCCGGGCGGGGGGCTGACCCCCCCACCTCCCTCCCGGACGAGGAGGGAGGACGCTCCTCACTTCTCAGACGGGGTGGCTGTCGGGCAGAGGGGCTCCTCACTTCTCAGATGGGGCGGTTGCCAGGCAGAGGGTCTCCTCACTTCTCAGACAGGGCGGCCGGGCAGAGACGCTCCTCACATCCTGGACGGGGCGGCAGGGCAGAGGTGCTCCCCACATCTCAGACGATGGGCGGCCGGGCAGAGACGCTCCTCACTTCCCAGATGTGATGGCGGCCGGGAAGAGGTGCTCCTCACTTCCTAGATGGGATGGCGGCTGGGCAGAGACGCTCCTCACTTTCCAGACTGGGCAGCCAGGCAGAGGGGCTCCTCACATCCCAGACGATGGGCGGTCAGGCGGAGATGCTCCTCACTTCCCAGACGGGGTGGCTGCCAGGCAGAGGCTGCAATCTCGGCACTTAGGGAGGCCAAGGCAGGCGGCTGGGAGGTGGTTGTAGCGAGCTGAGATCACGCCACTGCACTCCAGCCTGGGCGCCATTGAGCACTGAGTGAACGAGACTCCGTCTGCAATCCCGGCGCCTCGGGAGGCCGAGGCTGGCAGATCACTCACGGTTAGGAGCTGGAGACCAGCCCGGCCAACACAGCGAAACCCCGTCTCCACCAAAAAAATACGAAAACCAGTCAGGCGTGGCGGCGCGCGCCTGCAATCGCAGGCACTCGGCAGGCTGAGGCAGGAGAATCGGGCAGGGAGGTTGCAGTGAGCTGAGATGGCAGCAGTACCGTCCAGCTTCGGCTCGGCATCAGAGGGAGACCGTGGAAAGAGGGGAGAGGGGAGAGGGGAGAGGGGGGAGGGGGAGGGGAGAGGGGGGAGGGGAGAGGGGAGAGGGGAGAGGGGAGAGGGAGCTCTCGGGCATAGTTTTTTAATTGCAGTCAGAGACAGTTTTCATCATGCTACAAACCATTTTACATCCAAGATTTTTCTTTCGGATTTCATTTGTTTTTGAAACCCAGCTTATAAAATGGGGAAATAGTGGTGTATATTCACTTGTATGGAGAGTAATATTTCTTTTGCCTTGAAAACATTGCCCTCTGTGCTATCAAAAATAAAGTGCCATGAAAAATAGTACCCACAGAAAAATATTGACATTTGAGAATTAACCATCTGAGCTCAATTTCTTACAGATCTTTTAAGGCCTTTCCCAACATGGTATTCTTGAACTGTATGTGGAAATAATAGGGTGAATTTACTATCCAATTAAGACTGATAAGAAAGTCATATTTGACATTCATTAAATAAACTCAAGGCTACATCCACTCTGGGACTCTTTGTTTTCAGTTATCTATAATTTTCTTGCTTACAATAAATGCTAATAAATTTCCTACCACAGTAAAGGCAATAGTGGTATAGTTCTATTATTTACTGCTGATTTTTAAATCTACCTCCTGTCATGGACCTTGATCACAAATGTTATTTGTTGGGAATATAAATAGTAGTCTTGCCTTTGTGTAATAAAGTGATTCTCAACCTTGGCTGCACATCACGAATTGCCTAGGGAACTTTTAGCCTATTGAGACCTAAGTCTTATCAGACACTCTGATTGTTTTCTTTTTTTTTTTTTAATTGAAAAGTAAACTTTACTGTTGAAAATGCCAACTTGGGGAGGGTAGAAAAATCACACACAAGGCTGCCACTTCACACCTGGAGGGTTGCACGGTGGCTGGGCAGAGGTGCTCCTCACTTCCCAGACAGTGGGGCGGCCAGGCAGAGGCGCTCCTTACTTCCCTATGGCGCAGTGGCCGGGCAGAGGTGTTCCTCGCTTCTTAGACAGTGGGGCGGCCGGGCAGAGGCACTCCTCGTTTCCCATATGGAGACACTTTGATTTTAATTGGTCAAAGACAGAGCCCAGGATCCTGTTTGTAAAGCTCTTCAGGTGATTCTAATGTGCAGTTAAGATTGAGGACCTCTGGTTTAATGCACAGCATTCTGTTCTTGATGGGCGTTGGTTCTGTCACCCAGTTCCAGACAAACTGCTGTGTGACCTTGGGCATCGACTTAGACTCTCTGTGTTTCAGTTTCCTCATCTGTCCAGTGAGGTATTAATTAACAGCATAAAAATGCCTCAAAGATATGGCAAGTTCACTTTCAGACCACTGCAGTAGAGCAAATATCACAACAGAGTCACACAAGTGTTTTGATTTCCTGGTGTTTTGATTTTATGTTTATGGTATAAACATAAAACATGTTTATACCATACAGTCATCTATTAAGTGTTCAATAAACATGATGTTTAAGAAAACAATATACATACCTTAAATAAAAAACATTTTATTACTAAAAAATGCTAACGGTCATCTGAGCTTTCAGATAGTAGTAATCTTTTTTTGCTGGTAAAGCATCTTGGCTCACATTAATAGCTGCTGACCCATCAGGGTGATATTTGCTGAAGGCTGGGCTGGCTGTGGCAGTTTCTTCAAATAAGACAACAATGAAGTTTGCTGCATGGATTAATTCTTCCTTTCACAAAAGATATCTCTGTAGCATGCAGTGCTGTCTGATAGCATTTTACCAACAGTAGAACTTCATTTAATATTTGAGTCAGTCTGCTTAAACTGCTCCACTGCTTTGTCAAATAAATTTATGTTATATTCTAAGTCCTTTGTTGTCATATCAGCAGTGTTTACAGCATCTTCCCCAGGAACAGATTTCATGTTAAGAAACCACTTTATTTGCTCATCCATCAGAAGCAACTCCTCATCCATTCAAGTTTTTTCCTGAGCTTATAATAATTCAATTACATCTTCAGGGTCCAGTTCTAATTCTAATTCTCTTGTTCTTTTTACCATTTCTGCAGTTCCTCCTCCACTGAAATTTTGACCCCTCGAAGTCATCCATGAGGGTTGGAATTAACTTCTTCCTAACTCTTGTTAAGGTTGATATTTTGACCTCTTCCCATGAATCATGAATATTGTGAATGGCATCTGGAATGGTGAATCCTTTCCAGAAGGTTTTACTTTGCCCAGATCCATCAGAGGAATCACTATCTGTAGTAGCTATAGCCTTAAAAATGTATTTCTTAACTAATAACACTTGAAATTTGAAATTGCTCTTCGATCCATGGCTGCAGAATAGATATTGTGTTAGCAGAAAGGTAAACAACATTAATTTCCTTGTGCATCTTCATTGAAGCTCTTGGGTGGCCAGGTGCATTGTCAGTGAGCTGTAATATTTTGAAAGGAATCTTTTTATCTGAGCAGTAGGTCTGAACAGTGCACTTAAAATATTCAGTAGGCCATAGTGTAAACAGATGTGCTGTCACCACCAGACTTTGTTATTCCATTTATAGAGCACAAGAAGAGGAGATTTAGTGTAATTTGTAAGGGCCCTAGGAGTTTTGGAATAATCAGTGAGCACTGGCATCAACTTAAGGTCACCAGTTGCATTAGCCCCTCACAAGACACACAGTCTGTCCTTGAAGCTTTGAAGCCAGGCAGTGACTTCTCTCTGGCTATGAAAGTCCTAGATGGAGTCTCCTTCCAATAGAAGGCTATTTCATTTACACAGAAAATTTGTTTAGTACAGCCATATCCATCAATGATCTTAGCTAGATCTTCAAGATAACTTGCTGCAGCTTCTGTATCAGCACTAGTAGCCTCACCTGGCATTTTTATATTATAGAGATGAACCTTTCTTTAAATTCCATGAGCAAACCTCTGCTAGCTTCAGACTTTTCTTCTGTCGCTTTCTTATCTTTTAGCCTTCATAGAATTAAAGAGAGTTAGGGGCTTGTTCTTGATTAAGCTTTGGCTTAAGGGAATTTTCCAGCTGGTTTGATCTTCTGTCCAGACAATTACATCTTTTTTTTGTATCAGCAATAAGGCTGTTTCACTTCCTTATCATTTGTGTGTTCACTGGAGTTTCCTTTGCATTTACAACTTTGCTAACTATTTGATACAGGACACAGAGCTTTTGGCCTGTCTTGCCTTTTGATAGGCCTTCCTCACTGAGCCTAATTATTTCCAGCTTTTCTTTTATAACGAGAGATGTGCAACTCTTCTTTTTACTTGAACACTTAGAGACCAAAAGAGGATTATTAATTGGCCTAATTTCAATATTGTTGTGTCTCTAGGAATGGGGAGGCCCGAGGAGAAGGAGAAAGATGGAGTAACAGCCAGTCTATTGAGCAGTCAGAGCACACACAACATTTATGGAATATATTTACTCTGTTATATGGGCATCCCAAAGGAATTCCAGTAATAACATCAAAGATCACTGACCACAGATCATCAGAACAGATATAGTAATAATAAAGGCATTTGAAATGGCAAGACTTCTGTTCCGGGTTGAGCAGGTATATACACACCTGTGCCCAAAAGTCAAGGGAGCTGAGGGGCTGAAGAAAGAGGCTGATGAGTCCAGTTTCTCAGAAAGAAATATTTATTAGGGACTTACAAACAGAAGCAGTATCTCAGGCATCCATGAGATATAGGATGCATGAATCCACCCTCCAGAAAATACCTTTTTAGTTAGCAAGTATTTAGGGCAAAGGCTTGTGCAGCTGGTCATATCTCATACTTCCTTGCCAAAATCATGACCACGGGGGAAACTAAATGAGCACCTTTATAAACTATGCTACCAGCATTGTTTAAAGACCTTGCTGCAGAACACTTTGGTTTGTAGGAGTCAAATATTGGTCATCATGGTGGTTTCACTTCAAGATGGCATCACCCTTGCCAGGCAATAGGCTGTTTTCCTACAACTTCCTAACTTATGCTTTTTTGGAGCATCCGTTCGTTTGTACTATTTTATAAAACTCTAAAATGTTTGCTTTTATTCTGCTATAGCAAGCTAAGTGTTATTTTACACAAATTAACTTGATTTCTTCATTATATCCATTGCATGGGGTTGGTGTGAGAATTATTCAAGAAAACTGAACGGCACATAGTAAACACTCAATAAATGTCACTATAATTATTGCATTTATTAGCTTTATGCTACTATGGCTATTATTAGTTTTATGGTGTTTCAGGTGTTTACTAATTCACACACATTTTTATATTTTTTATGCACCTTTACACAAACTAAGTAGTCACCAGGGTACCATAAGTACCCCGAAACTAAACCAAACAAATAGTAATAGGCTGCTCTTTAGCCAGCATGAGGCCTAGGTAGGGAGTGTAAGAACAAAAACATAAGCCATGTACTAATTTTTAGAATATTTATAGTCTCATGGAGAGAATTTCAGTTTGAAGCATTGGACAGTGGTGAGCAACAGGAGATTCTCAAAGCTCCAAATGTGGATCTCGCATAAGCCATGCCCTTTTTGTAGACAATGCTGACTCAGGGTCTTCAGTCATGTACATTGGCTTGATAATAGAAAAAAAACAAAACAAAAAACAAAACAAAAAAACTATTTTAATCTCATTTTTGTCCTTCTTCACATGCTCTTTGTACTCCTTATATTTTGCAGAATTCAGTGCATATATCCTATAATTGCATTTTGCAGGAGCTTATGGGCTCCAACTTGAGTCGTAACAGCAGATGGAAAAGGCAAGTGTCTTCCAGTTCCCACATTTAACATTTTTTCTGTCTTTATTTTCACACCAAATCCTTAATAATGAGGTCAGAAAGGGTATGGACAGTCATAATATTCCATGAGATTGTTAACTGTAGTTTGGATGTTTTAAGTGTGGCATTAACATATCTAATTTTCAGAAGCTTTAGAAAGGGAAGATTAGATGTAGATATACTTTCCTAGATTTAGTTTGTGTCTTGAAGACATTACATAAATCCATGTGCTGAGTGAAGGAGAAAAGAAAGAAACCAATTACAGTTAGAGAAATCAAATGAAATATAATCACCACAGTACTCTATTTTAACATCATATCCTGCTAAGAGTGTCACATTCATGCCCTTTAGAGAGAAAACTCATTTGCTGTAATTTAATATTGAAGGTTCTGTTTCCATTGTTATGCATTGAGAGTCATGCAGCTGACATATCACAAGTCTCTGCATAAAGTTAACCTTTTTGGTTAACATGATTTTCTATCATCAGCTCTTTCTCCTGAATTCCGAGAGTTTATGAATGGCACCATATCTGTCCAGACACTGAAGCAAGATACTTAAAAGCAGCCCTAAGTCCTTCATTTTGCTAGGCACTCTACCTCTCATTTCTCAAATCTGTCTTCCCCCTCCTCATCTTTGCTGCATTGCCTTTGTATTGGCCCTTTCCATGCTCCTACCATTGCACAGTTGCCTGCTTCCTTCTTAGATCCATTTCCTGGGTTGCTGCACAGTGATATTTCTAAAGTGTAATTCTAGCTACATCACTCTCCTGAATTAAGTTCACACTTGTCAGATTCCTCTTACACCAGCACTCCAGACATTGAACTGTTCATAAATCAACAAATACATCCAGCCATATCAGGCATAAACGAGATAGCCCGGGGCCTTAACATACTATGACTGTCAATTTCACATTGCTTTCAATATATAAATTTCAATAGCTGAACATTACCACTTACATAATTTTAAGGTATCCATAAAAAATAGCCGTATGTTCTACTTAAGTGTCTGGGTGGTTTGTTAATCACTGCAACCAGCCTTCCTCTGTCTAAACGTGCTTTGTTCTAAAGCCCAGCACATCATACTTTGCCCTCACTTCATGCTGTTCTCCTCCTGTGCTTTGCCCCCAAATCCCCTTCTTTAACTCCCTTTTGCACAGGTGACAGTAGTCTTTGGCATTGAACTAAACATTTTAAGATGGTGAAGCATAACCAAAGATGATTTCGAAGAAGAAAAAAACTTACCCAAGATATTATCACCATTTTGTCAAATTTTACTCTATAAATAAATATTTATTTCATTTATTTGTTTTTTCCCCAAACTACTGTTATAACAGTGCTGCAGAAAGTCTCCTTTTGCATATTTCCTTACATATTTTTTTACTTCTCTAAGATAAATTTCCAAAATTATGATTGGGGAGTCAAAGATGAACATTTTAAAATCTTAATAGTTGCTATACTGCCAGATTATTTTCCAAAAAGCATAGCAGTTCACATTCTCACTGGCACAATTGCTGAATTTGAATAATGTCCATTTTTTATGTTATTATTGACCTGAAGAATTAAAGTTGCTATCTTACTGTTTCAAGTTACATCTTTTTGGCTACTACTGTGGTAATAACAGGTATTTTCATTTATGTATGTATTATCATTTGTCATTTTCTGTGAGACTTGATTTTCATATCTTTTGCACATTTTTTAGTGAGTTTTGTTACTGTATTAAGATCTCTGTCTTTTCTACTATGGCATTTGTGTTACCTGTCTTGTTTGAGAAGGCCTCCCTCACACTGAGATTTTGTTAAGTTAGATTTTTAATTCATATGGAATTTATTCTTTTATGGTTTCCAGATGGAGTCCATATTGAGATTGTGTTACAGCTATTAAGAAGCACTCACCCTTCTTTTAAGCTTTCATCTGGAAATAGATATGTGATTAGTGAAAATGCAAGTTGTAGATTTATCCCTGTAGTTAAACACAATTGGCATATGTGCACAAAGAAGAAGGGGGCGAGAGAGTAAGTACCAATGTGTACATATCATTTTTCAGGGGAAGGGAGAAATGGAAACTATCAACATTCTTCTGAAATATCTATTTGTGTGCTTCTTCTCACTGGGTATCCCTAACTGGCCTCTTACTCTCTTCCTGGCCTCCAGGATGCCATTGTGTTAGAGAGATAATCCTGCCTTCTCCCAAAAGGGGTGCTTTTGCAGTGTTCCTCCCACACAAAGGCGAGGCCCAGCAGCTCCCAGCCTCACATAGAGCTTAAAGATCTCCTCCTACCATGTTGGCATCCTGCCCCCCTTAGAGCATTGGCCTCTTCTGCATGATCACAGCTGATTGCAAGCATGTCTCTGTCCCAGTGTGTTGGAAAACAAAAGAAAGGAAGTTCAGGGTAAGAGTTTCCTTTTATGGAAGGTACACATATCCATTCAGGTCACGTTTCATTGGTGAGAATATAATTATGCCCCTGAATCTAGCCTCAAGAGACACTAGGAAATATTGCATCTAGCTGGCAGCCATGTACCCAGAAAGAAAAGGAAACCAGATTGTATTGGGGAACCAATCAGCAGTCTCCACCATATTATCTATATTATTCTCATTATTTACTCTTTCCTTTCTAAATACAAGTTTCTGTGTATAATAGGTTGTTTTGCGTAGTTCAATCAAATAGAAATACCATCTATGTTCTTGCTGTTTCCATGACTAAAAGGGAATGTTTTATCATTTGTTTCTTATCAGGCACCCCTCTAGCAAATAGTGTCAA
Organism: Pan troglodytes; assembly: GCF_028858775.2. Taxonomy (NCBI): domain Eukaryota; kingdom Metazoa; phylum Chordata; class Mammalia; order Primates; family Hominidae; genus Pan; species Pan troglodytes. Next base: position 89,900,443 of record NC_072408.2, read on the forward strand.
GTTAGATTTTACCACAGCTGTAAAGAGACACATGCAAATTATTGGGTGTCCTTTGTCTTGAGAGATAAACCAGCGGCAAAGCTGAACAAAAGCAGGAAGGATTCTTCCCTCTGTGGTTAAGCAAATAGGTATTTGAAAGCTGTCTTGAAATTTACTGGTGGTAAAGTAGCCACATGTTTGAGATGTGTGTTCAGTATTTAAATATCACTGTGTGTCAAAGGGCTCTCTCTCCAATAGTTTTTCTCTGAAAGATCCCCACATTCTCCCTTGCAGGATATGCAAATAATTCTATGACCCATTCAGGACGTTACTCTGTGTGTGTGTGCATGCACATACATGTGCGTGCACACATTCACATGTTTCCCTATCAACGTCTCTCCTCCCTTAGAAGCATGTGGACTAGTCTACAACATAAAGAATAATGAAACACTAGAAAAGAAAATTCTTTCACACATAAGATGCACAGCAATATTTCTTGTCACCAAGTCTATAAAGTAGTATTTTAAAAATTACATTTTTACATGTTCTGCCCTTGTCTGAACTTGACCAAAAAAGAAAAAAGAACAAAGTGAGGGAGAAAAAGGTAAAACACAACCCTCCAGATGTTTCTAGACTTTTCCGTTTCTTTTTTGCCCAAAAGCTGAAACTGCTGGTTTCAGTGATTGAAACAGCACTGTGAATGAATTTCCCAAATGTGTTGTACAAAATAGGCAATAAAAGGCACTAATTCTTATTTCACACGTTTTTCTGTGTGTTAAGTAAGTTGTCAGCTTATTGTTGGGTTTGTTTCTGGGAGAGTCTAGAGCAATACCTGGTATGGTAATCCCCTGCTGAATCTGTACAGGGGAAGCTTTCCTTGTGGGCTCTTCTCTTGAACAGCACAGGAAGTAAATTAAGGTCTAGGAAATGAAGAGAGCTAATAAGTTACCTAAATCCAGCAGTAGAGAGAAGAGAACAGAACTGTCTTATGTTTCAAAGATGAAGATGAATTTTTTTTCCTCTGTTCAATCAGTAAATACTTATTGGGTACCAATTATGAGCCATACATTCTTCTAGGAAATGGGACTTTAAGAGTTAAAGAAGTCCTACTTGCCTTCATGGACTTTTGAACCTAGTGACAGGGAAAGAGACAATAATTAATAATCAAAGAAATATGAACCATACTGAGGGCTAAAAACATATATACATATTGCTATGAGAATGTTGAATGGAGGGAACTAATGTAGACTTGGCTGTTCAGTAAGTGAGTGTGCCAATGCCAGGCACCATTCAGGGAAAATGGGGTATCCTGATAGAAGAGCTGTGGTGTCTGCCTTTGAGGAGCACACAGTTTTGTGAAAGGGAAAAACATTTCTTTACATAGAAGTAGATAATGCAGTCCTGTAGATCCAACATCCGCGTATGCCCTGGGGGGCACCAAATGTGGTTAGGCCAGTCAGTTGAGAAGGTTGAAAAGGCCAGAGAAGATGTCCTAGGAGAGGAGAATTGCCTTGGCTGAGCCTTGGAAGAGGAATAGTATTTAACCAAGCAATACCTGCTCTGGGGAGCATTTCCACTTTTGAAGGAAGATGTAGACAATACTGTGGTGTGTTCAGGAAATGACAGCCACTCTATATTTTCAGAATATAAATCTTGAGATCTATAGTGATAGGTGAAGAGGCTAAACCATGCATATCAGCGGCAAGATTATCAAAAGCCCCCCTGCCACACTAAGGGGATCCTTTCATGGTCAGAAAGAAAGTAATACAATTGAGAGATATTTGTTCCATTTGCATTGTAGAGGATGAATTTTGTGGACACAGGTTGGGCGAAGAAAGACCAATACTACTTCAGTATTCCAGGTGAAAAAAGACTTGAACTAGGGCAGTAGTAAGTACAGGAGGGAAGAAAAGGTATATTTGAAAAGTATTTAGGAGATAAAGTGGAGATAAAATGGACAGTGCTTGGTAATTCCTTAACAGGGACAAGGAAGTGAGGAAGAGAGAGAAGTTTCTAGCTTAGGCGACTAAGTAGGTGGTTCTGGTACTAGTTATTTAGATTAGGAATCTTGGAGGTCAAACATATCTGATGGGAAAGAAAATGTGTCAAAGTTGATTATTGGGTATCCTGGAAGCCTGTCATGCAACTAAGATTAGAGGAGGGTTCGGGGATGGAGATACAAAGAAAGCCTACTTTTTAAAGTCACCGGATAGAACTCAGAACACTTAAAATAGATGCTCTAAACATAAAGTTCATAAACAGATACTAGGAAATTCTGTGATCTACAAACATTTAAAAAACATGGCACATTAGCGCCAGTTGGGGAAGCTTACAAGGGAATTATTCAAGAGTTTGGAGAATTGTGTGTGTGCACGTGTCCATGTGTTTAAGCTGGAGTCTGCAGTATTGGGTGGCTTAAGTTTGATGTGGGATATGAGGAAAAGAGAAAAGCCAAAATTTCATGTTTTTTGGTTTTTGTTTTTTGTTTTTTGTGTTTTTTTTTTTTTGAGATGGAGTCTCGCTTTGTCCCCCAGGGTGGAGTGCAGTGGCGCGATCTCGGCTCACTGCAAGCTCCGCCTCCCGGGTTCACGCCATTCTCCTGCCTCAGCCTCCCAAGTAGCTGGGACTACAGGTGCCCGCCACCATGCCCAGCTAATTTTTTGTATTTTTATTAGAGATGGTGTTTCACTGTGTTAGCCAGGATGGTCTTGGTCTCCTGACCTCGTGATCCACCCGCCTCGGCCTCCCAAAGTGCTGGGATTACAGGCATGAGCCATCACAAAATTTTATGTTTTTTGGCCTGAGCAACTTTCAGAAGGATAGAGTTGCTATATCCCGAGACGGGGAAAGACTCTCAAGGAGCAGGTTTGTTGAGTGAGTGAAAGAATGAATTAATAAACTGTAGCTTTACCAGTTTATCACAGTGAGTTACCTAATGATAACATGTTTCTGAGCCTTACTAGATCACTGTAATGAACAAACTGATTTATATTTAGTAACTTCCATTTGCATGTAAGCCATCTATTATAAAGTAGTTGGCCCTGTAATTAGGTTAAATATGCCTCCAAGGCCTCCAGGAAACCCTCTTCACCATATTAATTTGCTTAACAAGATCTTTTATCTTCAGCATTAGAAATGGAAGTTTAAGCTCAGATGAGGAAGACTGCTTCTAGATCTGAAGTCAGAACTTGTAGTTTCTTACTATTATAAAAATTTCACATTGTGAGCATGTATGTGAATAGGAGAAACTCCTTGCAAATGTAAAAGATTTACCCTTTTGAACCAATGCAAACAGATTACTTGAATTCAATTCACTTTACAGGCACTTCACAGATTATTCAAATATGCCTTCTACATATCTGGCAGAGTGTATAGTTTGTTTATAGTTTCTAGAGCCACAGTTTGAAATATGTTTTCTGCCACATTCAGGAAGTTTGCCATAATCATACACCAAAATATATGTGGTATTATCAGTGTGAGAAATATGAAGCTACCAGTGAATGGCAGCACGTAGGGTCTCCTTCATTCACTGAAGTCCTTCACTTGGCCTTTAGGCCCTGCATGATCTAGTCTTAGCTGATCTTTGCCATCACATCTCACATTTCTGTTTGCTTTATTCTGTTATCACTCATCAGTGTGGTTTTCTATCCATCTTGGACATTGTATTCGTGTGATTTCATGCTGCTTATAAAGACATACCTGAGACAGGGTAATTTATAAAGAAAAGGAGCTTTAATGGACAGTTAATTTGGACAGTTCCACATGGCTGGGGAGGCTTCACAATCATGGCAGAAGGCAAAAGGCACATCTTACATGGTGGCAGACAAGAGAGAAATGAGAGATCATGTGCGAGGGAACTCCTCTTTATAAAACCATCAGATCTCATGAGACCTATTCACTATCACTAGAACAGCAGGAGAAAGACTCAGTTACCTCCCACCAGGACCCCTCCCACAACACAAGGGAATTATGGGAGCTAAAATTCCAGATGAGATTTGGGTGGGGACACAGCCAAACCATATCAAACATGCCATGCTTAGTTCCAACTCAGGACTTTGAACCCTTACCTCTGCCTTCCTCACCTATTAGTTTCTACTCTTTCATCTGATCTCAACAATTATTTTCTAGGGAAGTCTTCCCTCAATTCTAGTTGCACCCTACACTTTGCCTTACATTCATAGTTCTTATCATAATTAATCTTTATATATTTGTATGATTATTTGATTATTCGTTACTCTCAGAAGAGCTTAATGAGGGTAGGGTCCATGTTTTTCTATTTCAGCATTACATACTTTACATGTGGTCCAGTGTCTGTCCATGGTAAGTGCTGAATAAATACTTGTTGAGTGAATATGTGAAGCTAGATGATCTGCCTGAAACTAACCAACACACAACTAACAAGTGGCAGAACTAGGGTCTCAATTCAGGCTGCTTTTCATCTAGAGATCAAGGAGAGATGGGTTTTAGTTTGCATCTGTGTCCTGAAAAGGATATAATGAAGTTATTTGCAAGTAATCATTAAGGGAAAATTGTTCTTCTCAAACATATGCACACACACAAAAGCACACACTCACACATGCAAACACAAATGAAAGCTGAACTTATAAGTCACAAATCAGTCATAGTTCAACTGAACCTAATTTATTTAACTCTTTGCTCCCAGCTTTATTTTTCCCTTGGGCTCACAACTGCTTCCTAGCTATTTGCACATTGTTGTACCATGGGCCACTTCAAACACACCATGTATTCTTTCATTTAACAAATATTTATTGAATACCTGTTCACTGTCAACACTGCCCTAGGTGTTAGGAATGAGCAGTAAAAAAGTAAGTACAGTCCCTTCTATTTATTAAAAAGGATTTTTATTCTGAGGGTAGAGAGACAAAAAATATAAAATATAATCAAATGATGCATGCTATATTTATAAGACGTAAGAAAATAAAACGTAAAGAGGGAGGCATACTTTACAATGTATAATCACTCTTTAGCTCCTCTAAATGAGGAGATTTAATCTGGAACAGGAAAAGATTCAGCCATGCAAATATATGCGCACGCACAGGAAGAACAGCGTGTATAAAGGCCTAAAGAGAAGATGGAAAGAAGCCTGGAGCAGACTGAATGCCAGTGTTGGAAGTAGCATATGAGAGAGAGAGGGAGGTGCAGGAGCTGAGGCTGGAGACATTGGCAGTGGTAGATGGGATTCACTTTGGATTTTATTTTAAGTGCAGAGGGAAGCCTCTTAGGTAATATGAGCATGAGAGTAAAATGCTTTAATTTACAGTTTACAAAGATGTCGAGGGCTACTCTATGGAGAATGGATTTGTGGGACAAACTGGAAGCAGGGAAGCAGAGACAGTTAATGGGCTGTTGGAGTAGCTCATGCTGCAGAGGGGATGGTTTGGTCCTACACACAGATGGGAAGAAATGGACATATTCAGAATAACTGACTCCAGCCTATCATCCCAGCACATCTCTGCCTTGTGAGCTCTTCATGTTAGTTATTACATTTACTTTTTCCTCCAGCAGCTATGCTAGTAATCTATTACCTTCAACTTTTTTTCTCTTCCCTCACTGTCAATCAACAGTTCATCAGATTCTATCAGATAAACAAAACAAAATGGCCTGTAACAATGTTTCCTCTTCATCTCTCTTTTCACTGCTTTAGCTTAGGGTTTCATAAGTCCTTGAGTGAAATTTTGTAAGAGATCCCTAACTGCTCTCTTTGCCTCAAGTCTCCAGTCCTTCAAATCTATTCTTCAGTCCTGTCACAAAAGCTGTATCTTTCCAAAACACATCTTTTGTCAAATTTCTGTTAAAAATACCCTTTGACATAGCATTGCTAACAATTCTTTTCACGCTTTTTTGTGTGCCAGAAACAAAGCCATGTTTCTAACACAAGTTTTATCGGAAACCAAATATGTAGATGAGCTCTTAAGCAAGCTCCAGCAAGGGGACCCGACCCCCACCTTCATGCCCATACACTGCAACTCTCATTACATCCTGACCTCCCAGCATCTCTTGCCATCCATGCTGAGTGCAACATGCTCTGATTTCATGCATTTTACCCTTCTATTCCTTTGAAATTCTCCTCCTGCCCATATGTTCTGCTGCTCTCCCTGGCCCCATGAATCTGTCCTTGAAAATCGATATTAAATACCATCTCTGCGTACTTCTGTTTTTCTAATGGCAAAGAAAATATAAACAACTGAATATCCACTGAGGAGACTCTTTTTAAGATAAATTTGGATATGTCATAGCCTTTTAATGAAATACTAGGCTGCATGAGAGAGAAAGAGATATCCATTTCTATTGCTGGGAAATAATGCTTTTTCTTCATAATCATCAGATTTTCTGAATGCCAGTATTCTATAAAGATTCAATATTTTTCAGAGTTTTCTGCTTTTCAAATGAATGAAATATAAGGTAATCTCCTTTTTCAGCTATTTCCCAGGGAGCTCCTAACTTCTTGATTAAAAGCCTAATTTCCTTCATGCACAGTAGGTGTTACTCTTTGGCATTTAGGGTAAAGATTTATAACAGTAATGAAAATTTACAAACTAAATAGAAGCAACCCATAGGCAAACAAATGAGTAACATTTAATTTTTTTGTATAATAAAATTCTTACTGCGCACAACATCTCTGTCTCCTCACTTTGCATTTTAAATGTACACTTGTGATTTAGAGCCAAAGTTTAAGCATATGCTGTTTTGAATCTTCCCATGCTATTATTAATATATTTTACTTTTTCTTAGAGTTTAAATTTTTCCAGCATTAGGAAGGAAATTTTAGTGTATAAGCCAGATTTCAGTTTCGTGCTTAAGAAATATGTTTGTATATGTGTTACATGCAAGGATGTTTATGTCTCCTGAGATGCCTCCTGAGAAGAAGCCAAATTAAGAGATTCTCTAAGGCCTATTCTTGTTCTTCATCACTTGAAAAAAATCACAAAACAGAACTTATGTTTTACCCTTTTTTTTTTTAACGTTGCTTTTCTTCCAATTTTGGGTAACCTTACCCTTGTAAATAATGTATTCTCACTCTTGATCTAGTTTTATTCCAGTAAAGAAGTGCCATCCGGAAGTTTGCACATTACTACTGAATTATTATAGCTTTTATTTTGATAATATGCTATAAAATAATATCTTACATCTCTGTAAAGTTTTATAATTTTTTCTTTTTTTTGAGATGGAGTCTCTCTCTGTCACCCAGGCTGGATGTAGTACAGTCGCGCAATCTCAGCTCACTACAACCTCCACCTCCCACATTCAAGTGATTCTCCTGTCTCAGCCTCCCGAGTAGCTGGGATTCCCAGGACACACCACCATGCTTGGCTAATTTTTGTATTTTTAGTAGAGATGGGGTTTCACCATGTTGGTCAGGCCAGTCTTGAACTCCTGACCTCAGATGATCTACCTGCCTCTGCTTCCCTAAGTGCTGGGATTATAGGTGTAAGCCATCACTCCGGGCCTTCTCGGAGTTTTTCAACCCGTGAGCACATCGCTGGGTCACCTTCAAGTTTTATAATTTTTTAAGCTTTTTCTGTACCTCCTCTACTACTTATTCCCCATAATACCCAATAAGGGAGGTTGGGCCACTATTTTCACAGTTTGTTATTTGTTTGTTTGTGTGTTTTTTGTTTTTTGTTTTTTTGTCTTTTTAATTTAGAAAAGTGACTTGGTAATGTTAGATAATTTTTCCAAAGTCACAGAGGTAGAAAATGGTAAAGTGAGGATTAAAATTCAGATCTTCGTATCCCAATCCAAAATTATTCCCACTTGCCATTTTGGACATACATATATGGTTTTGAAATACGTCTTTGAAACTGTTTCTCCTCATTTGATAATAAGTTTATCAATATCCTTATAATCTGAGATTTTTTTTTTCAGCAGAAATGATCTGTCTGAGCAACATAAAATTAGGTAGATAAAACAGCTTGGGAGAAATCTTGTTGTAATGCTTTCTAAAGAAGGTATGTGGGCCTATTCTCTGTTTTACTTATCTGAGATACTATTTTTGTCATTAACAAATACTAGAAAAACTGAGCTGGATTAAGATAATCTTTCCATTTATAAGACCTGATAAACACTGAAATAGCTATTACGAAGCCTCTGGAACCTTCTTTCAGAAAGTAAGCATGGCACTAACAACACATCCTAAATGCTTCTGATTAACACATTTATTTATTATTGGGTTGTGTTAGCAGCATTCTAGTTCATGTTTTATGGTCTTTGTTTTCCTCATATTTCAGCAGCTAGCTATAAACAATATTGATCACATTTTAAATGTCTTCACTCAATAGAACTTGATAAATGAGAAATAAATTTCTAAATTAAGTAAATTACAGTAACACAAACATTTAGCATGATTGCTTGTGACATTATTTTGCATTTAAAGACAAAATTTCAATTGAGCGTTTGATGGGATTCTTGGACTACTAGCGTTTTGTTTTTCAATATCTAAGCATTGCAATTTTAACCCTACTGTTTGTAAGCAATGGGCCAGTTGCAAAGCTATAAATTTTGTGTTTCTTCAAGTAAGTATTGATTTATTTTCCTTCTTAAAATGCATAAAGCAAAAACTAAAGGCTAAACTGAGAATGATTTCATAGACCCCAAATACTTTTTAATACATGTCAGAAAAATCAGAAAATTCATGTTGGTGCAAATAGGTTTTCAGCATCTCTTAGTAACTCTGTCTGCCTTTCTTTCTGTCTTTCAGTTAGCATTATGCCCCTAAATTATAGTTGTAGAATATTGTCAATCCAGTCTATCCAAATACTTGTGATCAACATTGTGAATCACCACCAATGTTTATCAAAATGAAAACTACTACTGTATCACCATCATAATATGTTGGAATCATAGAGTGGAAAGGGAAAAGGAAAAAGAGTGGGAAGAATTGGGTTTGGGACCGAGCAGTACTGCTTACCGCCTTTGTTACCTTGAAGAACTAACTTACTTTATTCTTCAGGGTCCAGATCTCTCTGGATCAATACGGGGATCAGTTAAGATCGTATAAGTATATTTGCTTCAAAAAATATAAAAGTAGTAAACAAATGTAAGATACCTGTCAAATTATTAATGGAAGACAGACTTTCTGACCCACTAAGATAGAGGAAGATCTAGGGGCTTTGTATGCAACGCATATTGGACAAATAATTGCATGAGAATAAAAATGACTTGTCTGGCTTAAAGATTAACAGCCAATTGTTTTCACTAGGGAAATTGCATGGGGAAAGCAGGTAATAAATTAACATGAAGATAATTCCAAAATATTGCAATGGACAGTAATACATGTGACTAGTTTAAAGATTGGCATTATCTCCTTGGAACTGGGTAGATTTTTGTCAGTTTCAGGCCCGTAAGGTGCAAATATGCCTGGGAATGCATTTGCCCCCACATCAGAAAAAGTTTCGTTTTGCATAGATAGCAAGAAAAGTCGACACATGTGTCCTTTATTCATCCTGTGAATATCAGTACTGGCAGCAAGGAAGATATGCTGTGTTTTTAGTCTTTCTATAAGTGAAGAAAGGAACAAATATATTTAGTCTGTGAAGTAGTAGTGCCTGTGCTCAAATAGAGCTGTATAATTTGCTGCTTAATGATAAAGGGAGAGGATAGTCAAAGGAAGGCAAATTCCTTCCTTCTCATTTTGTGAGGATGAAATTAGACTTTATCTTGGCTGAAAACACAGTATCAAAATGAAATTTCCCTGTATTATCAGAAAGGGATTATATCAAAATGCAAAACAGTCATGCATGTGATAAGTGTTCTTTATAGTAAAAAATAAACTGTGGTTTGATACTTCTGATAAATAAACTGTGGGTTGTACAGTGGTTCTCAATTGTAAGCTAAACAAAGTCGAGTATTTCCAACAGTGGATAGCATTCCAGAAGACTGTCAAAGTGCTTCATAGCTATCTGTGTTTTGTTTATGTTGCTTATCTGTATGTGTCACTTCCTCTCTTCTCTTGAGTTTGAAAACATTTTGAGAGTAAGACCTATTTTCCTTTTTACTCCCAGTAACTTAGAACTGTGATGTACTCAGGATGCAGTTCCGTAATTGTCATTGACCAACCTTAGGTTAATAGACTAACCTAAACTATTCCAAAGCCAACTCTTAAAATCATCAAAATTTCAATGATTTTTATAATTACTTCTGTCAGTACGGCAATACACAAAGATACTCTCCTCTAGATTCTTTCCTCTGGTAGAGGATAGAATAATGTTCTGAAATGCTGTTGGGCTTTCAAGAAAGAGATAAGAAGTACCTTTCCAAAGGCAAAGAAGAGGGGGTTGGCAGCATTAGAGAAGGAAAAGAAAAAAGAACAACTGCAAACTAGAGGTTGGGATCTAAGTGGTGGGTCACCTGTAGAAGTGACCTGAGGATGGAGGTCCAATATCCTGAGGATGGAGTCCAATAGCAGCCCTGCTTGCTGGCTAATAACTTTGTGCCTGCACCAGTATAGAGAAGCAGAGCCTGTAAGTCCCAATATTGAGTCAAGACCCAATGTAGGAATTTCAGGTGTGTGTTAGGCTGGTCTTGCATTGCTGCTATAACGAAATGCCTGAGGCTGGATAATTTATAAAGAAAAGAGGTTTAATTGGCTCATAGTTCTACAGGCTGTACAGGAAGCATGGCACCAAAATCTGCTCAGCTTCTCAGGAGGCCTCAAGGCGCTTTTTCAGATCTCGGAAGGTAAAGCAGGAGTAGGAGAGAGTGAGAGTGAGGGAGGAGATGCCTCACACTTAAACAGCCAGATGTCACAAGTACACACGATTGCAGGGACAGCACCAAGCCATGAGGGATCTACCCCCATTTCCCAAACACCTCGCAACAAGCCCCACTTCCAACATTGGGGATTACATTTCAACATGACATTTGTGTGGGACAAATATCCAAACTGTAGTATTCTGCCTCTGGGTCCCCCAAATTTCATGTCCTTCTCACACTGCAAAACATAATCATGCCTTCTCAATGGTCTCCCAAAATCTTAACTCATTCCAGCTTAACTCAAAAGTCTACAGTTCATAATCTCATCTGACATAAGTCAAATCTCTTCCACCAATAAGCCTGTAAAATAAAAAACAAGCTGGTTACTTCCAAGTAAAATAAAAAAGCAAGTAGTTACTCCCTTGTATAGTTTTCTGTACAAAGGAGGTATAGGCATTGCGTAAAGATTCCCATTCCAAAAAAAGAGAAATCAGTCAAATGAAAGGGACTACAGGCCCCATGCAAGTTCAGACCCCAGCAGGGCAGTGATCAAATCTTAATGCTCCAAAATAATCTCCTTTGACTGCATGTCCCACATCCAGGGCACACTGGTGCAAGGGATGAGTTCCCAAGGCCTTGTGCAGCTCTGCCCCTGTGGCTTTGCAGGGTTCAGCCCCAGAGGCTGTTCTCACAGGTCTTTGAGTACCTGTGCCTTTCTGAGGCCCAGAGTGCAATCTCCTGGTGGATCTACCATTCTGGGGTCTAGAGGGCAATGATCTCTGTCCCATAGCTCCACTAGGCAGTGCCCCGTGGGGGGTTCTATGTGGCAGCTCCAACCCCACATTTCCCCTTGGCACGTCTCTAGTAGAGGTTCTCTGTAAGGGCCCCACCCCTAAAGCAGGCTTCTCTCTGGGCACCCAGGCTTTCTCATACATCCACTGAAATCTAGGTGCAGGCTGCCAAGCTTTCCCTCCTGAACTCTGCTTCCCTGCAGGCTTAACATTATGTGGAAGCTGCCAAAACTTACAGCTTGCATTTGCCAAAGTAGCAGCTTAAGCTGTACCTGGGCCCCTTTGAGTAACAGCTGGAGCCAGAGCAGCCAGGATGCAAGGAGCGGTCTCCCAAGGCTGCTCAGGGCAATGGAGTCCTGGGCAAGGCTCTTGAACTCATTCTTTCTTCCTAGAATTATGAGCCTGTGGTGAGAGGAGCTGCTGTGAAGGTCTCTTTTCCCCATTATCTTGGATATTAGCATTTGGCTCCATTTTGGTTCTGCAAATACCTCTAGCAAGTGGTTGCTCCACAGTCTGCTTGAATTTCTCTCCCTAAAAAGCTTTTTCTTTTTCTTTCTCTGCCACATGGCCAGACTACAGAATGTCCAAACTTTTATGCTCTGCTTCCTCTTTAAATGTAACTTCCAACTTTATGTCATTTCTTCACTCCTGTGTCAGAGAGTAGGCTGTTAGAAGCAGCCAGACCACTGCTTGAGCACTTTACTGCTTAGAAATTTCTTCTGCCAGATACCCTAGGTCATCATTCTGAAGTTCAAATTTCACAGATCTCTAGTACATGGACACACTACCATCATAACAATGGTGACCTTTGCCCCAGTTCCCAATAAGTTCCTCATTTGCATCTGAGACCTCAGCAGCCTGGACTTCACGGTCCGTATTACCATCAGCACTTTGGTCACAACCATTTAACCAGTTTCTAAGTAATTCCCAACTTTCCTTTATCTTCCTGTCTTTTTCTGAGTCCTCCAAACTCTTTCAACCTCTGTCCATTACCAAGTTTCAAAGCTGCTTCCACATTTTCAGGTACCTTTATAGCAGTGCCCCATTCCTTATTACCAATTTTCTGTGTTAGGCCATTCTTGCATTGCTATAAAGAAATACCTGAGACTGGCTAATTCATAAGTAAGAGGTTTAATTGGCTGACAGTTCTGCAGGCTGTATGGAAGCATGGTGCCGGCATCTGCTCAGCTTCTTGGGAGGTCTCCAGGAACTTTTTCTCATAGCAGAAGATGAAGCAGGAGTTGGCACTTCACATGGTGAAAGCAGGAGGAGGAAAGAGTGAGGGGGAGGTGCCATCCACTTAAACAAGCAGATCTTGCAAGTACTCACTATTACAAAGACAACACCAAGCCATGAGGGATCCATCCCACGACCCAAACACCACCCACCAGGCCCCACCTCTAACACTGGGGATTACATTTCAACATGAGATTGGGGTGGGGACAAATATCCAAACTATATCTAGGTGGTAGTACTTTCTGGCTTTTTGCAAAGGCAGGTGCAAATCCTACTAAGAGAAAAGCACCCACAATTTAAACCTGATGAATTCCTTAGAGTAAGATCAAGCAATTTGTTAAAGAAAACACAGACATCACAAGACCCCAAGGAAGTAATCACCATGAATGGGAATCAGCAGAAATAAAGTTTAAACCTCTAAAGCCTACAGATACTGAAATTATCAGAAACAGAATATAGAATAGCGTTGTATGAAATATTTAAGAAATACATAATAGAATTATCTTGAAAGGAAAAATACTGTCGAAATCAAAACTCAATGATTAAATTAAATAGGTAAGTCACAAATGAAAATATCAGATATATGTGAGTAAATTTCTTAGGAGGCCACACAGCGAAGGAAAATCAGGAATATGAAAGAGAAGTTAAGGAAACAATGTAAAAAGATCTAATGTCTGTTTACAGCCACAAAGTATAAAATAGTGACTATCTTGGAATTTTCTAGGGTGGTTAAAAGATACACAGCTTGGGAGGCCAAGGTGGGCAGATCACCTGAGGTCAGGCGTTCGAGACCAGCCTGACCAACGTGGTGAAACCCCATCTCTACTAAAAATACAAAATTGGCTGGGCATGGTGGTGCATCCCTGTAATCCCAGCTACTCAGAAGGCTGAGGCAGGAGAATCACTTGAACCCAGGAGGCGGAGGTTGCAGTGAGCCGAGATCACGCCATTGCACTCCAGCCTGGACAACAAGAGCAAAACTCTGTCTCCAAAAAAAAAAAAAAAAAAAATGCACAGTACACACACATAAAAGATACACACCAAGTTGAATAAATACATAGAAATATCTTGGCCTACCATGAATTACTGTTTGTCAACTGCAATACCAAAGACAAAGATGATAACCTAAAACCAGCCAGAGAGAAAAGAAGACTTGCCTATGAAGACATGCAGGTCAAGCAAGAGCACATTAAATGCACAACAGTGAAAGATAGAAGACAATGGAATAGTCACTTTAAGCTGTTAAGAAAAATATCTGTAATACTCTCTTATTGTTTAAGATTATCTTTCAAAATGATGGTGAAATAAGAACTTTTTAGATAATCAAATACTGAAAAATATGGCCACTGGCAGCCTTTTACTAAAAAAATCCCTAAAGCATATACTTCGGATAGAATAAAAATAACTCCAGAAGGGGAATCTAAGATGTGACAAGAAATGCTGTGCAAACAAAACAGTAAATTAATGATATAAATGTAAATAAACCTTGTGTAATCTGATGACAGGGATAATGTTTTGTGTGGTTAATGTTAGGGCAGAGGATGATATAGGCATCTTGCCAGAAATACAGTGTTCATGTATTGACTGAGGATGTATGGCTCAGGGGAACTTTTTCTCTGAGCATGTGGGACTTTGGACTCATACTGACAGGGAAGCTCAGTAGAAGTATGATCTTACAATAGAATATTTGTAAATGTAAATCTTTGTGATATCAAATATATCTAAGTCATACAGTAACATATGCCTTAGTCCATTTTCTGTTGTTATTACAGGATACCACAACCTGGGTAATGTATAAAGAAAAGAGATTTATTTCTTGCAGTTCTGGAAGTTGAGAAGTCCAAGGGCATGGTGCTGGTACCTGCTTGGCTTCTGGTGAAGGTCTTCTTGCTGCATCATAACATGGCAGGGGTATCACTTGGTGAGACAGGAAATGTGCTAGCTCAAGTCACTTTTCTTCTCTTTAAAAAGCCATTAATCCCCTCATGGGAGCCCCACCTTGATTCAGACCTTATCTAATCTCAGTTACCTCCCAAAGACCCCACCTCCAATCAACATATTAATTTGGAGATTTAGTTTCCAGCACATGAAATTTAGAGGACCGTTTCAACCCATAGCAACAGTTGTGTATGTAAGTAAACATGGATAATAAAAAATCATAAAATTCATACCTGTGAACATATCATGTGACTCCAAAACTAATCATTGTTGATAACTTCTATCTACCTATACACGTCTTTTTCTGCCCCCATCCTTATGACCCCCCCATGCCCACAAGAGATTATCACTATTTCAATCACCACGCTGAATTTTGAAGTTTAGTCTTTGATATAATTTGGATTGGTGTCCCTGCCCAAATCTCATGTTGAATTGGAATTCCCAGTGTTAGAGGAGGGGCCCGGTGGGAGGTGATTGAATCAAGGGGATGGATTTCCCCCCTTGCTGTTCCTGTGATAGTCAGGAAATATGGTTGTTTAAAAGTGTGTAGAACCTCCCACTTCTCTTCTTCCTTCTGCTCTGGCCATGTAAGAGATGCCTGCTTCTCCTTCGCCTTCTTGCCATAATTATGTTTCCTGAGGCCTCCCCAGCCATGCTTTTTATACAGCCTATAGAACCATGAGCCAATTAAGCCTCTGTTCTTTATAAATCGCCCAGTCTCAGTTCTTTATAGCAATGGGAGAATGGACTAATACGTTCTTTAAATGAAAAGTAATACTACTAATCATTAATTACATAGTTCCTTTAATTTACTTGATTTATATATTAATTTTTTATTTATTAAATTCTACTGAATAGACACCAAGTAAAAATGTGATCAGTATTATTTTTAGCTAGCCACCGAAGTACAGGGAAAATTGACATTATAAAACGTGAACTTTAGGAGGCCAAGGCGGGCGGATCATGAGGTCAAGAGATCAAGACCATCCTGGCCAACATGTCAAACCCCCGTCTCTACTAAAAATACAAAAATTAGTTGGGCGTGGTGGCACACGCCTGTAGTCCTGGCTACTCAGGAGGCTGAGGCAGGAGAATCACTTGAACCCAGGAGGCGGAGGTTGCAGTAAGCCAAGATCGTGCCACTGCACTCCAGCCTGGGTGACAGAGCTAGACTCCATCTCAAAAAAAAAAAAAGTGAACTGCAACACCACTAAGACCACTGGAGCAATCCAATAATAACATTAATAAGTGTGTTACTCAATTATTAGAAACATCTTAGGACATGCTGTTGGTGCCATGTTTGCTTTCTTGGTGAAGGTCCCCAAACTATAAGTAACAGCTGCTTCAGTGATTAAAGTTAGGTGCTAACAAGTGAAGATTGTCTTTCAAAGTTAACTTTACTAAAAAAGTTATTTTAGCTAAAGTTTTTTCTTATTAATATGTTAATGAAATTGTATTTTCTTCTTCCTTGGTACAGTAAGAACTAATATCAGTCATTTTCTTTATTCATTTCATTTCTGTTCACGTAAGATCCATTCCATTTGTTCTCCCTAAAAGGCCAAGTTCTCTCAGATAATCTCTCATTCCCCAGAATCTAATGCCCAAAAGACTATAGCTGTCTTTTCTCTGCATCACCAGTGTATTAGTTCCTTGTGCATTACTATAAAGAAATACCTGAGATTGGGTAATTTATAAAGAAAAGAGGTTTAATTGGCTCACAGTTTCACAGGCCATACAGGAAGCATGTTGGCATCTGCTCAGCTTCTGGGGAGGCCTCAGGAAACCTTCAATTATGGCAGAAGGTGAAGAGAGAGAAGGAGAGGTGCCACATACTTTTAAACACACCAGATTTCACAAGAACACACTCACTATTTTGACAGAGTACCATGGAGAAAATCAGCCCCTATGATCCAGTCACCTCCCACCAGGCCCTACTTCCAACACTGGGAATTACAATTAGACATGGGATCTGGGTAGGAACACGATCCAAACCGTATCGACCAGTCACTCCCCAATTCTTGAAATATTTCACTAAGTTTGGTCTCTCAAGAAAGCTCTCTTACCAGGTTTTCTCTTCTACAACACCTCTGTGGTCTCATTTCAAACATCCCTTCCTTGACTACTATCTCCACCTCTAGTACCAACTTCCCAAATGCATCAGCCACACCCCGGACTTACAGTCTATGGAAATCACCAGTGTTTCATGGTTTTTCACCTTATGACTCACACCCCTTTTTAGATTAAATTCTAAGGTCCATCATTATAATTGCTCTCTTACCTATATAACCTCTACTCCTTTGCCTCTTTTTGCCTTATCATATATACTTGGCAAAAATCAACACCCAGTTAAATCCATCTCTGCCTATTCCATGCCTGCATCCTGAAGCATGAATAAAGAAAAATACTTTACTTTATTCTTTATTTTATGGATTTAAAAACTCACTTAAATCCATATCAGTAACCTCAAGTGAGTCCTCAAAGATGGGTGACAATTGTACTGTAGTTTTCTAAACCATTGTACCTCAACATTTTTCTAGACATTTATTCATACCTTACTCTCAACTCTTAAAGTTCTAGTATATCTTCACCTGTCATTATACTCAGCTGACGACCTTGCTTTTCTGTCAATGAGGATATAGAAGTAATCACAGAGAACTTCCACTCGCTTCCATCATCACGTCTAACCATCTATTAACATCTGTAATGCTACTTTTCCTTCTGTTATTCTAGATAAATTATTCGTGCTTCCAATTCAAACCAACCTCTTCATTTCTTCACTAGATGCCTTTGGTCTTGACTACTACAGGACACAACTCCAGCAGTTACACTTCCTCTCTTTCTGTCACTGTCTTTCTCCTGTATTAACAAATGTTTCCTCTCTGCCAGATTTTTCCCATCAACATTTAAATATATTATTTCTAATAAAATTGAAAAGCAAAAAACTTCTCAAGCTAATTCCTCCCTCTAGATACCCCTTCTCTCCTTCTCTATAGATTTCTCTCCTTCTCTATAGCTTTCCATTTTCATTTCAACCCACTCAGATATGTTATGTCACCAAAACTGCTCTTATCAAAGTTACTAGACTTTGACTAGTAAGTACAACACTCAGCATCGTTAGATTAATTTGTTCTCAGTTCTAATTTTATTTGTCCTGTCAGCAGCATTTGACACAGAGGATTACTCATTCCTCCTGGAAACATTTTTTTCCCTTACTTTCCAGAAACTTCCCTCCTTTGCAGCCACCTAACTCCGGTACCTCTTGTGGTTTACCCACTTGGCTGGTTCTTCTCCATCAATCCAATGTCTTTAACCTGGGAATCCTCTTTAACCCACTTCACACCCAAACTCTCAGGGATCTTGCCCTCTCTCATGGTGTTAAAGGACATTGAGACACTGATGACTTTCAGTTTTATCTCCCACCCAGGTCTTTTTCTTGGAATCCAAACTCATCTGCCCAATGCCTGCTTAGTGTCTCCACATGTAGAGGCCTGTCAAACTACTAAACTGAATTCCTGATCATCCTCCCACACGTTCCCTTCCCATGGTCTTTCCCATTGCAATAAATGGCTTCATTCTTCCAGTCTTATAAACCAACTTCCACTGCTACTATCCTGGTCAAAAGACATTACCATCACCATTGACCTATAATACTGAAATTTACTCCTTCTTCATTAATGTGCTTTTAACATATCCCTCAAAGTGACCCTTTTAAGGCATGACTGATGATGCACTTTGTGCAACTCACTTTCTCACTTCACTCAAAGGCCATCTTCTCCTAAGACCTTTCTGGATCTTCCCATTTAATTTTTAAACTAGGCTCCAGCAAACTTTTGTTGTAATGGGCCACATAGTAAATATTTCAAGCTTTGTAGCCATAAGATCTCTGTTGCAGATGTTCAGCTCTGCTTTTGTAGCATAGAAGTAGTCATAGACAGTACATATATGATCAAGTGTGGTTATGTTCCAATCTTTATGGCCACTTAAATTAGAATATAATGCAATTTTCATGTGTTATGATGTATTCTTCTTTTGAGGGTTTTCACTCAAAAGGGTCAGCAGGGGGCCAGATGTGACCCACAGACTAGTTTGCTGACCTCTCCCATATGTTCTGTAAACCCTTCCTTTCTTTGTTTTATTGTTTTTATGTTAAAATGTATCACAATATAAAATGTCACATATTTTACTTACTTCTTTTTGTTTCTTATCTATGTCTTACAAATATAAGCTCCATGAGACTGGAGTTTTTGACTCTATTACATACTGCTGGATCAGTAGATACTGAGTAATTACATCATAAATGAATGAGTGAGTGAACAAATTACATTTAAAAAGGAAAAATTAAGAATATTGGGTGTAATTGATGGGACATACTCTATTTTATTTAAAAAATTACAATCAGAGAACCACAGGAGAGACACCATTTTAACTATTTACAGTCTACAAAATGCTCCTTCAAGCCTGGGCAACATGGCAAAACCTCATCTCTACAAAAAAAAAAAAAATCCAGGTATGGTGGCACATGCCAGTGGTCCCAGCTACTCAGGATGCTGAGGGAGGAGAATTGCTTGAGCCCGGGAGGAGGAGGTTGCAGTGAGCCAAGATCCCACCACTGCACTCCAGCCTAAGTAACAGAGTGAGACCCTGTCTAAAAAAAAGACTCCTTTAGTGAGTTTCTTATTAAAATTTTCATCTTACTTGATTTTTATTCCATTTTTATAAATTTCTTTTTCGGCTCCCCTAAATCCTATTTATATGTTCTATAGTAAGAGGTACCTCAATGTATCAATCCATTGCTTCCTCTCCCCCTCCCCCCGTGGACAGGTTTTAGAGTTGAATAGACCTGAAGACTAGCCACGTGCATCCCCGCATCTCTGCTGGAGGTTGCTGCTGCAAGAGAGCATGCTCATTTAGCATCCAAGACCTCATTTTCCAAGAAATTACTATTTAATTTCTACATCTCTTAGATGAACCAAAGAAGTTAACAAAGTTTTTAAACTTCTGTATTGGACTGAAGTAAATAAAAGTGTCAAATTATAGGCATTAGAGCATAGCTTAATTTCCATCAGCCATTTCAAGGCACTGCAATTGGATTTCATTATTATATGCAATGGACATTAAACATTTATGAGATAAATGGCCTATAGTTTAATTAGATAGTTAGTAAAGTATTCATAAGATACTTTATTTTAAGAATAATGTGTAATAGCAGAAAAGGATCTTGCCTCTGGTTTCTTACATAAAAGAATTGAAAAGATGTCCCTTTGTACTTCTAGAGAAGTGGTTTTTGTTCTGCTTGTTCAGATGTGAATCATAGGCAGAGATGACATGTGGCCAAGCTTTAGTATAGTCAAATATTTGATCGCTATTTCAAGGTTGTTTCATTGCCAATACAAAAGTATGTTTTTTGAGTAGGTAAAAACATCATTTTGTGATTTTGTAAACGTATTTGACCCATACCATATAATCATTATGATCCCCCAACTTGGTATTACAGATGAGTCTGAAAGAAATCAGAGTGGCATCTGAGAATTAATCATTGGGTTTGAAATAATTTACTTTGTTCTGCCTTCTTTTTCAAGTTTGGTTTTGGTTGTTATTTGTGAGTATGGTTGAATAAGTATGTGATAAATACTTTCGAGGCCAACAGTTGATTGGGCTCTAGGTCTGTGTGATTGCTTTATTGATTGCTGGTTACTTGCTTGCTTCCTTTTTTATATTAACAAGGTAGAACAAGGAAGGGAGACAGGAAGGTAAGGACGTAAGGTTTTCAAAAATAGGGCTGCTCAGAGAAGAGATAAGACATTGGTAGATTAGGTAAAACTATGTAAATTCAGAATTATATAAAAATTTGGAAGCTATTACTCAGAAAATGTCATTGAGCCGGTCTTTAAAACCTTGTAGATAAAAATGTGCTTCTTATCGATAAAAACTTTAACTTAGGAGATGCTAGATGCAGGCCGATTGTGGCAATTTCAGATATTCTCAGAACTAAAGGCAAAATGTGCAGTAGAATGGAGAGATCTTGAGGGCGATATGTGAACCTTTACTATGTGAGCAGCAGAAGTTCTACCATTAATACTATATTGATTTGCCGTGGGCTTAGAGACACACAAGCCGTGTTTATTTATTTTTACATTTTCAACAGGCATAACACCTTGGCAAGTGTCATGGCTTAGAGTACAGCATGGCTTCACCTTGTTTGGTGTGTCCTGATGGAATATCTTATGAAATTATTATGTATGAAGACCTCGCATCATTATTTTTCCAGGCATGTATCAACGAAGTCTTGGCCCTATAAAAGTGCAAACAGAATGCGATGCATCAGTCAGTATGTTTACATTTTACTTTTAGTCCCTGGAAAGATTATAGTTTCTGGAGAAATTGCTGTGCTCCTGCCCGTTATGTTTGACCTGGTCATCCTAACTCAGAGCATTCGAAGTACTTTCCATTTGCTGTGTGCATGAAGGCTGTGGTGAATTCACTCAGTGAAACATACTTCTTCATATTCATTCTGCGAGTGGACAGTTACTGCTTTGTACTGTCATGGTGAAATGTGATTACTCTGAATGAAACTGCCACTCCTGCATTAATCCTGCTTGTTCATGCCATAGTCCCCATCTGCTTTGGAAGATGAAAAAAAAAATGTCTCACACATCTGCTATGGACTGAATGTTTGTGTTCCTCCAGAATTCATACACTGAAACCCTAATCCCTAATGTGATGGTATTTGGAGGTGGGGCCTTTGGGAGGTAATTAGAGTAGGTTAGGTCATGAGGGTGGAGTGCTCAAGATGCGAGTAAATCCCTTGTAAAAAAAAAAATAGTAAGAGGAGACACAGGGAGTCTTTCTCTGCCTGCACACACCAAGGAAGGCCATGCGAAAACATAATCAGGAAGAAGATCCTCACCAAGAACCAGGCTATGCTAGCAGCCTGATCTCAGACTTCCAGACTCCAGGAACTGTAAGAAATACGTGTTTGTTGTTTAAGCCACCCAGTTTTGAATCTCTGTTACAGCAGCCTGAACTGACTGGGAAACCATCTTTAGAATATGTATGCCTAACCCTAAATTTTCATTTAAATCTACTATTTGATGTCTCTCATATCCTCATTTCCGTGATTTTTAAAACTGAGTATTTTTAATAAATCCTATTTAGGAAAAGCTGTAATTTCCACAATATATAAACTATTATCTCTCAGTTGATCTCCATCAGACAGCTATTTATTGGCAAACATAGACATTAATTAGAAAAGTGATATACATAGGTTAAAAACATTCTTCTGAATTTGATTGTTGTGGCATCCGTTGAGTCTTTACCCCAGTATGTCTTTGCTTATGTCCATGTACACTGTAGTATGTCTATACTTCTTGCCATCTTCATTCATTTTATATATATGTATATATCTGATATATGTGTGTATATATGTATATGTGTGTATATTTATATATATAAAAATATGTACACATATATATATCAGATCCATTTGTGTAGCAAAATGTCTAGGGGAAAAAATGAGTCTCTGCTTGTACCTTCCATACAATTGAGATTTTAAATATTATAAGCACAAATCTCAAATTTCAACATATCTGAAATATATTTTAACAACAACATGATTATTCCAGTGACAGGTTCCAATTCCTTGGGATGAGCAGTCATGTATTACGTATTTTTAAACTCATGCCTCACACGTACACAGTTGGATGGGCTGTACAGCTGGAAATCCTTCTGTGTAATATGATTATGATTGAGAAAGCATGCACATGTTCCTCCTTCCCCTTCATGCTAAAAACAAACAAAGTGTAGAATGAATTACGTTGCTTAAATCATATTTCAAATAGAAACAGACAAGGAATTTGGTTCAAAGGAAAAGAAAAAAAGATACTGTATGATTTTGTAGCAGCTATCTAGATTAGTAAGGGCAGCCAGCTCTTGGTGTTTTAGAGAGATAGATGATGCTTGCCTGTTGTGCATATTCTTTTCTAAATTTCTTAAATTCTACTTATTTTTATCCTTTTTGTATTCTGTATGTACTTTGAGACATCAGATATCTTCTTATATAGAACTTTTATTTAGCAGTTTTACTTCAAATGATGAGCTGCATGCTTATTGCAAATTAAGATGGAGTACTGATTGCATATTATAAAAACTGAGTGAAACAGGTGGCCTCGGATCTAGGTTTTCCTTTTTTTATTATTATTTTTTATTTCTATAGGTTATTGGGGAACGGGTGGTGTTTGGTTACATGATTAAGTTTTTTAGTGGTGATTTGTGAGATACTGGTGCAACCATCACCCGGGCAGTATACACTGTACCCTATTGTAGTTTCTGTTGTTGTTGTTGTTGTTGTTTGAGATGAGTCTCAGTGTTGCCCAAGCTGGAGTGCAGTCGCACGAGCTCGGCTTACTGCAACCTCTACCTCCCAGGTTCAAGCAATTACCCTGCCTCAGCCTCCGTAGTAGCTGGGACTACAGGCACGTGCCACCATGCCTGGCTAATTTTTGTATTTTTAGTAGAAACGGGCTTTCAATGTGTTTGCCAGGCTGATCTCAAACTCCTGACCTCGTGATGTGCCTGCCTCAGCCTTCCTATTTATAATCTTTGATCCTTCACCACCTTCCCACCCTTTCCTCCTGAGTCCCTGAAGTCCATTGTGTCATTCTTATGCCTTTGCATCCTCATAGCTTAGCTCCCACTTATGAGTGAGACATATGATGTTTGGTTTTCCATTCCTGAGTTACTTCACTTAGAATAATAGTCTCCAGTCTCATCTAGGTTGTGGCAAATGCCATTAATTCTTTCCTTTTTATGGCTGAGTAGTATTCCATTGTGTGTGTGTATGTATATATATATACCACAGTTTCTTTATCCACTCGTTGATTGATAGGCATTTGGGTTGGTTCCATGTTTTTGCAATTGCAAATTGTGCTGCTGTAAACATGCATGTGCAAGTATCTTTTCCATATAATGATTTCTTTTCCTCTGGGTAGATACCCACTAGTGGGATTGCTGGATCAAATGGTAGATGTACTTTTAGTTCTTTAAGGAATCTCCACATTGTTTTCCATAGTAGTTGTACTAGTTTACATTGTCCCCAGCAGTGTAGAAGTGTTCCCCATTCATCACATCCATGCCAACATCTACTATTTTGATTTTTTTGACTATGGCCATTCTTGCAAGAGTAAGGTGGTATCTCATTGTGGCTTTGATTTGCATTTCCCTGAACATTAGTGATGTTGAGCATTTTTTTCTTATGTTTGTTGGCCGTTTGTGTATCTTCTTTTGAGAATTGTCTATTCATGTCCTTAGCCCACTTTTTGATGGGATTTTTTTTTCTTACTCACTTGTTTGAGTTCATTGTAGAGTCTGGATATTGGTCCTCTGTCAGATGTACAGATTGTGAAGATTTTCTTCCACTCTGTGTGTTGTCTGTTTACTCTGCTGTTACTTTTGCTGTGCAAAAGCTCTTTAGTTTAATTAAGTTCCAGCTATTTATCTTTGTTTTTATTGTGTTTGCTTTTGGGCTCTTGATCATGAAATCCTTGCCTCAACCAATGTCTAGAAGGGTTTTCCTGGTGTTCTCGTCTAGAATTTTTATACTTTCAGGTCTTAGGTTGAAGTCCTTATCCATGTTGAGTTGATTTTTGTGTCAGGTGAGAGTTGAGGATCCAGTTTTATTCTCTTAGGTGTGGCTAGCCAATTATCCCAGCACCATTTGTTGAACAGGGTGTTCTTTCCCCACTTTGTTTTTGTTTGTTATGTCTGTTTCATTGACACAAGATAGAGAAAGAGGGAACCCTCCCTAATTCATTCTATAAAACCAGCATCACCCTAATGCCAAAACCAGGAAAGGACATAACCAAAAAAGAAAACTACAGACTGATATCCCTGATGAACATAGATGCTAAAATCCTTAACAAAATACTAGCTAACTGAATCCAACAACATATCGAAAAGATAATTCACTACGATCAAGTGGGTTTCATTTCAGGGATGCAGTGATGGTTTAACATATGCAAGTCAATAACTTTATTGAGTTATTCTGTTTCATTGATCTATGTGCCTATTTTTATACCAGTACCACACTATTTTGGTGACTATGGCCTTATAGTATAGTTTGAAATCAGGTAATGTGATGCCTCCAGATTTGTTCTTTTTGCTTTGTCTTGCTTTGGCTATGTGGGCTCCTTTTTGGTTCCCTGTGAATTTTAGATTTGTTTTTTCTAATTCTGTGAAGAATGATGGTGGTATTTTGATGGGGTTGCATTGAATTTGTAGATTGCTTTTGTCAGTATGGTCATTTTCACAATATTGATTCTACCCATCCATGAGCATGAGATGTATTTACATTTGTTTGTGTCATCTATGATTTCTTTCAGCAGTGTTTGTAGTTTTCTTTGTAGAGGTCCTTCACCTCCTTGGTTAGGTATATTCCTAAGTATTTTATTTATTTATTTATTTATTTTGTAAAAGAGGTTGAGTTCTTGATTTGATTCTCAGCTTGGTCACTGTTGGTGTAAAGAAGAGCTACTGATTTGTGTACATTAATTTTGTATCCAGAAACTTTGCTGAATTATTTTATCAGTTTTAGGAGCTTTCCAGAGGAGTCTTTAGGGTTTTCTAGGTATGCTGTCATATCATCAGCAAACAGTGACAGTTTGACTTCCTCTTTACCGATTTGGATGCCCTTTTATTTCCTTCTCTTGTCTGATTGCTCTGGCTAGGACTTCCAGTACTGTGTTAAAGAAGAGCAGTGAGAGTTGGTGTCCTTGTCTTGTTCCAGTTCTCTAGAGGGAATGCTTTCAACTTTTCCCCATTCAATATTATGTTGCCTGTAGGTTTGTCATAGACGGCTTTTACTACATTGAGGTATGTCCTTTGTATGCCGATTTTGCTTAGGGTTTTAATCATAAAGCGATGCTGGATTTTGTTGAATGCTTTTTCGGCATCTATTAAGATGATCATGTGATTTTTGTTTTTAATTCTGTTTATGTGGTGTGTCACATTTATTGACTTGCATATGTTAAACCATCCCTGCATCCGTGAAATGAAACCGACTTGATCATAGTGAATTATCTTTTTGGTATGTTGTTGGATTCGGTTAGCTAGTATTTTGTTAAGGATTTTAGCATCTGTGTTCATCAGGGATATCAGTCTGTAGTTTTCTTTTTTGGTTATATCTTTTCATGGTTTTGGTATTAGAGTGATACTGGCTTCGTAGAATGAATTAAGGAGGCGTCCCTCTTTCTCTATCTAGTGTCAATAGGATTGGTACCAAACCTTTCAATGTCTGGTAGAATTCTGATGTGAATTCGTCTGGACCTGGACTTTTTTTGTCAGTAATTAATTATCATTTCAATCTCACTGCTTGTTATTGGTCTGTTCAGGGTGTCTAATTCTTCCTGACTTAAGCTAGGAGAGCTGTGTCTTTCCAGGAATTTATCCATCTCGTCTAGGTTTTCTAGTTTATGTACATGAACATGTTCATAGTGGCGCTGAATGATCTTTTGTATTTCTGTAGTGTCAGTTGTAATATCTTCTGTTTCATTTCTTATTGAGCCTATTTGGATTTTCTTTTTTCTTGATTAATCTTGCTAATGGTCTATCGATTTTATATATCTTTTCAAAGAACCAGTGTTCTGTTTCATTTATCTTTTGGATTTTTTTGTTTCAATTTCATTTAGTTTTGCTCTGATCTTGGTTGTTTCTTCTACTGGGTTTCGGTTTGGTTTGTCCTTGTTTCTCTAGTTCCTTGAGGTGTGACCTAGATTGTCTGCCTGTGCTCTTTCAGAGCTATTGATATAGATGTTTAGGGATATGAACTTTCCTCTTAGCAGCACCTTTGCTGTATCCCAGAGATTTTGATAGGTTGTGTCACTATTGTCATTCAGTTCGAAGAATTTTTAAATTTTTATCTTGATTTCATTTTTAACTCAATCATCATTCAGGATCAGGTTATTTAATTTCTGTGTATTTGCATGGTTCTGAAGGTTCCTTTTGGAGTTGATTTCCAGTTCTATTCCACTGTGGTGTGAGAGAGTGCATGATATAATTTCACTTTTCTTAAATTTATTCAGGCTCGTTTTGTGGGCTATCATATGGTCTGTCTTGGAGAAAGTTCCATCTGCTGTTGAATACAATGTATTCTGTGGTTGTTGGATGGAATGTTCTGTATATATCTGTTAAGTCCATTTCTTCCAGGGTATAGTTTAAATCCATTGTTTCTTCATTGACTTTCTGTCTTGATGACCTGTCTGGTGCTGTCAGTAGAGTATAGAAGTCCCCCACTATTACTGTGTTACTGTCTCTCTCATTTCTCAGGTCTAGTAGTCGTTTTATAAATGTGGGAGCTCCAGTGTAAGTGCATATATGTTTAGGATTGTGATATTTTTCTGTTGGACAAGGCTTTTTATCATTATGTAATGTCCCTCTTTGTATTATTTAACTTCTGTTCTTTAAAGTTTGTTTTGTCTGATTTAAGAATAGCCCCTCCTGCTCACTTTTGGTGTCCATTTGCGTCAAATGTCTTTTTCTACCCTTTTACCTATGTGAGTCCTGATGTGTTACATGAGTCTCTTGAAGACAGCAGATAGTTGGCTGGTGAATTCTTAAACATTCTGCAATTCTGTATCTTTTAAGTGGAGCATTTAGGCCAGTTACATTCAACGTTAGTATTGAGACGTGAGGTACCATTCCATTCATCGTGCTATTTGTTGCCTGCATACTTTGTTTTTGTTTTTTGTTTTTGCTGTTTAACTTGTATTGTTGTTTTATAGGTTCTGTGAGATTTATGCTTTAAAGAGGTTCTGTTTTGGGGTGTTTTCAGCATTTGTTTCAAGATTTAGATCTCCGTTTAGCAGTTCTTGTACTGGTGGCTTGGTAGTGGTGAATTCTCTCAGCATTTGTTTGTCTGAGAAAGACTGTATCTTTCCTTCACAGACAAATCTTAGTTTTGCTAGATACAAAATTCTTAGCTGAGAATTGTTTTGTTTGAGGAGGCTAAAGCTAGGGCCCCAAGCCCTTCTAGCTTGTAGAATTTCTGCTGGGAAATCTGCTGTTACTCTGATAGGTTTTCCTTTATAGGTTACCTGGTACATTTGTCTCACAACTCTTAAGATTCTTTCCTTCCTTTACCTTTGGATAACCTGATGACAGTGTGCCTAGGTGATGATCTGTTTGCAATGTATTTCCCAGGTGTTCTTTGTGCTTCTTGTATTTGGTTGTCTAGGGTCTCTAGCAAGGCCAGGGAAGTTTTCCTCGATTATTCCCCCAAATATGTTTTCCCAACTTTTAGATTTATCTTCTTCCTCAAAAACACTGATTATTCTTAGGTTTGGCTGTTTACCATAATCCCAGACTTCTTGGAGGCTTTGTTCATATTTTCTTACTCTTTTTTCTTTGTCTTTGTTGGATTAGGTTAATTTGAAGACCTTGTCTTCGAGCTCTGAATTTCTTTCTTCTACTTGTTCAGTTCTATTGCTGAGACTCTCCAGAGCATTTTGCATTTCTATAAGTACGTCCATTGTTTCCTGAAGTTTTTATTGTTCTTTACTTATGCTATTTCAGTGAATATTTCTCCCTTCACTTCTTGTATCATTTTTGTTAATTTCCTTACTTTGGGCTTCGTTTTTTCTGGTGCCTCCCTGATTAGCTTAATAACTAACCTCCTGAATTCTTTTGCAGGTAAATCAGGGATTTCGTCTTGGTTTGGATCCATTGCTGGTGAACTAGTGTGATTTTTTGGGGTGTGTTAAAGAACCTTGTTTTGTCATATTACCAGAATTGGTTTTCTGGTTCCTTCTCATTTGAGTAGGCTCTATTAGGGGGAAGGTCTAGGGCTTAAGGCTGTTGTTCAGATTATTTTGTCCCATGGTGTGTTCCCTTGATGTAATACTCTCCCCCTTTTCCTATGGATGTGGCTTCCTGTGAGCCAAGCTGTAGTGATTGTTACCTCTTTTCTGGATCTAGCCACCCAGCAAGTCTACCAGGCTCTGCGCTGGTACTGAGGGCTGTTTGCATGGTATCCTATGATGTGCACCATCCGTGGGTATCTCAGCTGTGGAAACCAGCACCTGTTCTGGTGGAGGTGGCAGGGGGGTGAAATGGACTCTTTGAGGGTTCTTAGCATTGGTGGTTTAATGCACTCTTTTTGTGCTGGTTGGCCTCCTGCTGGGATGTGGCGCTTCCCAGAGAGCATCAACTGTGGTAGTATGGGGAGGAACAGGCGGTGGGTGGGGCCCTAGAACTCTTAAGAGTATATACCCTTTGTCTTCAGTTACCAGGGTGGGTAGGGAAGGACCATTGGTTGGGGGCAGGGCTAGGCGTGTCTGAGCTCACTCTCCTTGGACAGGTATTGCTGCGACTGCTGTTGGAGATAGGGATGAGGTTCCCAGGTCAATGGAGTTATGTTCTTAGGAGGATTATGGTTGTCCCTGCTGTGTCATGCAGGTTGTCAGGGAAGTGGGGGAAAGCTGGCAGTCCCAGGCCTCACCCAGCTCCCACACGATCCGAAGGGCCGGTCTCACTCCCACCATGCCCCCACCAACAGCACCAAGTCTGTTTCCAGGCAGTGGGCCAGCAGGCCTGAGAACTTACCCCATGCTACCCGCTTCCCAGCTGTGAAAGCAAGTGTCACTGAGTCTGTTTCCAGGCAGTGGCCAAGCAGGGCTGAGGACTTATCCCATGCTACCTGCTTCCCAGCTAAGAAAGCAAGTTTCGCCGAGTCTGTTTCCAGGCAGTGGGCAGGCAGGGCTGAGAACTTACCCCATGCTACCCACCTCCCAGCTATGAAAGCAAGTGTCACTTTCCTTCTTCCCCCGCCTGTGGAGTCTGCACACTAGATTCATGTCCTCCCCCAAGTTCTGGCCAGGAGACTTCCTGATCAGTTCAAATTGTTACAAACTTCAGCTGGAGATTTCCTTCTCCCTGGGGCTTTTCCCAGTGCCTCTGGCCACCCTCCTGAAGGACCCCTGTGAGGCCGGGCAGAGATGGCTTGCTACGGAACCCAGCAAGTGTACAGAGCTTTTTTCCGCTGCTTCCTCTAGCCCTGTATTTCACTCAGCTCTCTAAATTGACTCAGCTCCAGGCAAAGTCACAATCTTCTCCCGTAATCTAGATTTTCATTTTCGCCAGTGGGGGTGTGTGTTCGGAGGCGGATGACCTCCTTTTGCCACTTCCACAGTTTGGGCACTCAGAGTATTTGGGGTGTCTCCCGTGTCCTGCGGGAGCATTCCCCTTCCTTCAGAGGGTATGTGGGTCCTCTCAGATTTCCTGATTTATTCCTGCAGTTGTTCTGGAGCAAAAATTCAGCATGGATCCTCCACAGGCTGCTCTGTCTGTCCAATCAGAGCTGCAATCTAGTCCTGCCTCCCGTCTGCCATGATCTCTCACAGTTCTCTAGGTTTTGCATTTGAGTCATGTGAAAGATGTTCCTGTGACATTAAAGACATCAAGAAACCCAGCTTTGAAAATAGGATCGTCTTTACTGAAGAATAATTTCTGGGGTAATTTTCTTAAGTTAGTAGATGCACTTTGAAGTCTGTTAGAAATAACTACCACCTTTGAAATTGCTCTGTTACAATCACTGTTTGCTCTTCCCCCAAACCAAAACTGTTGGCATTTTGATAGCCATAGAAATGTATAACACCCAACACTGTGACAATCACACCCATCATAAAAGTTAAATGAACATTCTTGTAACACCCACTGGGACGAGGCAGACGTAGGAGGGAAGGATTGAGCACACAGGATAAAATGTGTCTCTGACAAATTGAAAGTACTCCCTTTATACAGCATTGTTGTCTCAGTTGTCATCTGTATCTGTTTTGTTTTATTCAAAGCCATTTCAAAAGCACAAATACTGTGTTGAAACTGAGATTCAAAATGAATCATTTCTATGATCTGTCAGAATTTGCCTTGCCATTGCTAGATTTTCTGTGTTTTCCCTTGCTATGTCTCCAATTTTGTAAATCTTTTTTGATTTATTCAAAATATGACTGTAGTCAAAATAAGACTACAAAGAACTATCATTTCTGAATTGGGAGTGTTGCATTGCTTATGGGGTTTTGTTTTATGATAGCCTTTTGTGAAGATCATTTGTTTAATTGTATTAATCTTGCATTTTAAGTAAGGACTTATTTTTTCATTTTGGTTGGTGCCAGAAGGGTTAACATCATGATTATCACTGCTGACAGCTTAATCCCCAAATTAATTGAAATTCTGACTCCCCTCTATTGGGGCGACTCTTCACTCCTGGCTCTGCTCTCAGCAGTCTGCTAAAAATGTTTTTTAAAGTAACAAATTGATTTTGATGCTACCCACCAATTTCAAAAGTTCATGTCATATTCTCATTCTGGGAGTCTAAGAGACCTGAAGCAACCTAACAATTCTTGTTGTCTAATATTCTTATACCCGTAAGGAAATAATATCCCCTCTCCCCCACAGCTCAGTCTTAGTATCTCCTTTGTAGACACACCTGATTCTTCCTTTGGAGTAGTAGAATTTGTCTTCATGCACTGGACTGTAAACTCCTTAAGGGCAGTGAATCCATCCTCTGTGCAGTCCTCTTCTATACTGCTTACATCGATGCATGGATAACAGTTTCACCTCCCTCTTTCGGTCTGAAGGGCATAAATGAGACAATGAAGTTACACCTAATAGGTTATAGTAAATGCCAAGTATGCACTTAAAATTACTTCAAGCTACATACAGACTAAAAATATATATTGCTTTTGTTCACTGCGTATCCATTGTCTGGCCGAGCACATATAATAAATGGTCAATAAATATGTGTTAAATTACATTGAGATTGGTATAGAATTTACCTCTCCTACATCAGGTTTTTCTGCTAGCACATACAAATTTGTCTTCTTTCAGCAAACATTCATTGAGAATTTATTTTATATGGCAAAGCTTAGCACTAGTACTATAAAGACAATTAGGATAAATTCACTGGCTTTTTCATCTTCCAGCAAAGAAGACAGACACTTATAACAAGTAGCTGTAATTCACTCTGGTAAGTGTAGCAATTAATGCATGTAGACAGCACTATGGGAACATAAAGAAGTAAGCTATGAATAAGAAATTGTTGAAATCTTTTTTTTTTTTTAATGAGCAGAAGTTTGTCAGAGAGGGTGGAAGAAGGACTTTGTCAGTGGAGCAGTCTACAATAAGGAATGAATGCTCAAAAGAGCCCATGACAGAAATAGAAGTTTCAGGTGGCTCAGGCACAGTGTACATTGAGAGAATGTTTTGGATGTCAGGTAAAAATGGGGCTTCTTAGTACTGGCTGAAGAATTTGGATCCTTTTCTTTAGTCATAAATCAAAACCTCTGAAACATGATTTGCATTTTAGAAAGACAAATATTAGGTGGGAGATAGATTGGAATAAAAAGAAACTGAAGATAGGGAGAATAACAGGAGGCTGATGGAGGTTAAGGAGTGGGATGAGATGCTAAATTTACATGCTGCCAGTAGAAATGAAGAGTAGTAAAGAGAGGTAAAATATGAAACATATTGTTCATCTTAAATTTTTTTGTTGTCCCTGGAAAAGGAACTAAGAAGAAAACATGGATTCTGGATACAGAAAGGCTATAAAGGTTATTCTGCATGCTGGCTAGCTAGGAGCTGCTGTCCTCCCGTACTCATTCATCCAGGATTTACCATGGTTAACGTTGAGACATCCATGGAGATCCCACTGCCTCTCCTAGAGGTCTACTGTCTGGCTGCCCAGATTTCTATCATTACCTTGAGTGAACTTATATCAAAGATTCTCTGTTTTGTTTATAACAGATTTTTCATTTTAGAAGCAGTGGCTATCTGGTTCCCAATGGAAGCAACAAGGTAGGCAGTCGTATTTAGGACCAATTTTGAGGTAGTTGGGGCTCTGTGTTCCTACCTTTCAAATATGACCATGTAGGTGATATTTTGTACGATGTTACGTTATTATCTTATTTTGTACAAATGTTAAGAACAGGTGGGTCACCAAAGAGGAAATATAAAGAGCTTATAACCTTATGAAAATGTTTTTAACCTCTCTAGTAATCAGTGAAAAGAAATTAAGTGCATAGAAAGATACAGATTGAGTATTCCTTGTCCAAAATGTTTGGGACCAGAAATCCCAATCTCAGATTTTAGCTTTTTCACATTTTGGAATATCTGCATTATACTTTTACCAGTTGAGAATAGAAAATCTGAAATTTGAAATGCATTTTCTTTGAGCATTAGGTCTGCATTCAAACAGTTTTAGATTTTGAAGGATTTCAGATTGCAGATTTTCAGATTTGGGATAGCCAGTTCACACTATTTTTGCAACTTTCAATTCAAGAAAACTTTAAAAATTAGACAATACCAAGTGTTATTAAGGATATAGAATAAAGGGACTTGTGTTATATTAATGCATTTTGATACAACCGCTTTGAAAAGCAATTTGGTAATAGCTAGCAAAGTCAAAGATCCCCTGTGACCCCACAATTCTATTCCTAGAAACTCTTCCCTGAGTATATGTAGACATATGCACAAGAATTGATGGCAGCCCTCTTTTAAAGAGTCTGCATTCCATCATTGAGAGAAGGTATTCAGTGTAATTAATGTGAAGGAACAAATCTTACATATATCAAGATGTCTAAGTCTGAAAAATAAAATGTTGAACAAAATTTCAAGTTTCAAATGAGTGTTTGGCAAGATGGCATTCCAGGATGGATGATGCCTAATATATAAAATTAAAATTTATAAATAATATTTACATTTGCTATGGGTACACAAATAGTAAAAGTGTTAAATGTGTACTGGACTGTTAAGTACCAATTTCAGGATTGTAGTTTTCTTCTGGGGATGGTCAGGAATAGGATAGGGAGAGAGATTTAGGGACTTCAGTTGTATTTATAAAGCTATATTTGTTAGGCAAGTATACAATGTTTGTTGTATTCTGTGAAATTTTTTATGCCTAAAATATAATAAAAAACCTGCATATGGCTTTAGTCGTACATTTCTTTATTCATTTTGTCAATCAGCCATCAATCTGTACTGCTACCTATTTGTATATTCTTTTATTTCTGTCAGAATTATTTAAGTAATCCAGAAAAAGATGATAAGGGCCTGAACCAAGTTGGACAAAAGGGGTAGGATAAAATTCGAAGACAGATTGAAGAGCGATTTGGTTGTAAAGTTATCAAGACTTAACAATTGCCTGTGAGTATGTATATGGGTGGGGGGGCAAGGAATCCAAGATAATTTATGTAGTTTCTACCTTGCATCAAACCATTAAGCATGCCCATGAAACAAAGGAGGAGAGTGATGTTGAAAGTGAAAGGAATGAGGTATTTAACATTCTTTTTTTTTTCCTGAAGCTTAACAGGTTATCTTAAAAACTTTAGTAATTATTTATTAAATATCTGCCATGTATAAGGCACAAATAAATACAAAGAGATCCATTAAATGTATGCATAAATGCCTTTTCATTAATATGTTTCTTAAAATGTTTATACTACTCATTTTTAAGCATCATGGTACAGTTGCTGCTTCAGTAAGTTCAGTTGGGCAAGCAATTTCAACTGAATACAGTTGAATGCCAGTATGCAGCCTTCCTTAAGTTATTTGATAGCTACTTTAAAAAGAGTGAGAATCCATCAAAAAGTTCAGACTGCAAACTCATTTAAGTTTGCAAATTATATTCATAAGGACAGGACAGTTGAAGGTAGTTATCTTGAAAATATCCCAAAGATGTGTTGTGTATTAATTGAGTAATAACTAGGTAAGGCTAACTTCAGTCACTCTTTTTAAAAAGTTATTTAGTTTACTCAACAGTAAATATGCAAGTCAGGATAATTTTAGCAACATGAATAAATCCTTTGAATGGAAATAAATTTATTTAAACAATTAGAAATATTGGTCTATTATCTCTGTCTTCATCTTTCTCATAACTCCTCTTGCCTGTTGACTATCCTTCATAAAAGGGAAATGGCCACAGAGACCAATGGGATACAAGAGAGCCCAACTACTGCAGGGGTATCCAACTCCTGACTAAATAGAATATCTCAACCAAACCCTTTTCTCTTTTGTTTTCTTCTGGGACCCACTCAGTTCGTCTTTTCGGAGTTCTACATTACTCCTGATCCCAATAGAAACATGGATTCCCAACCCTAAATCCCCACATAGTCTTACTATTCCTTTTCTGTTATTTTCTTTCCAATCCTACATGATAAGCTTAGGCCAGAACAATGATTTTGTGTTCCAATCCTGTGTGTTCACGATACCCTGTGAGCTCAGCTGCATTCCTTGAGAGTCTCAAGGGCCTTAAACTAGAATCAGACCTCCATCATCTTGCCTTTGCTCTACCCACCACAATATACATCCATTATTTTAAATTTTGCATATTTCCTCCACAGTTGAAGAAATAAGCCAAAGACCACAGTAAAATAACAAGGCAGAAATCCCTAGCGACTTAAAAAAAAATATCAAAAATATATCATTTTCTGTTTCAGTATGGCTGCCAGTCAGTCCCTTTGATATAAAGCATCTGTCCTCTTCAAGGAAACAAGGAATGTCTGGTTCTCCTTTCTAGCCTGTGAAGTAGGAGATGGTGTCATTTGTTGTACAGAACCAGGAGCCCCATGTTACTGGGCTGCAAGCTACTGACTGCTTTGGTTAACATACTGAAAATTTCATCAGTCGTCTTTAATAAAAGACCAGGTGTATAGGGAAAGATCTGAGCAGTTGTCATTGAGTTTCTCTTCCCCAGCCCATGAGCTACAGCTGGCAGAGAGCAAGGACACCAGTATGTAATCCAACAGCCAGTTACCTGAAATTTTTGCATTTCAGTATTAGAGTTAGGTAGACTTTGAGTCTGTTTAGAAAACTTCATGTGCTCTTGTTTGGTTATCAAAAGGCTTTTCATACCTTCTCCTTCTGTCTAATAACATTTAGTCATTTATGGCTTCTGCTTTAAAAAAAAAGATTATTTGAACATTTCCTAACTTAAATAATTGAATGACCAAGAGAAGAATTCTATTTTGGGGGAGGATAGGTGTTCTATCCTCCGATATACTTTGTTCTATACATTATAAGCTCTTACAGGAAATTTAATCACAGAAGCTGTGAAATGATATAATCTATGATCTAGAAATTACCTTTAGAACAGTGCTTCTCAAATTTTAATGAGCATACAAGGCACCTGGGTTTCTTGTTAAAATTTAAATTCTGATTCAGTAGGCAGGGCCTGAAATTCTGCATTTCTGTCAAGCTGCCAGGTGATGCTGATGCAACTCCCTGGACTATAGTCTGCGTGCTCAGCTAGAAGAACTGAAGGAATTCAGTCCAGTGGGCATCCATTAAACTTCCCTAGCACAGATGTAAAGGGGAGACATGACAGGCTTAAAAGATAAAGCCCCTGTCTTTGAAGAGAGAAAACAACCATGTTGTAAAAAGTAGAGTCTATACCCAGTCTTATTCACCAATTTTTAATAAACACATGAAATTTTTTATGTCAGAATAAACGTTGACTTTCAAAGCAGTTATCTAGAGCGATGATACTTATTACATATGTCACATTTTAGCATATCTGTATAAATTTCATGTTTCCTTCACTCAAGAAGTTATTGTGATGTTTTAAGCATTACATAATGCACATTTGTAGGTTTTTGAAATAAAAAATTTTATTTTACTAAAATAGCCATTTATATTCACACCAAAATGTTATAACTGAACCTGAAATGTATAGCTGCTTAAATATGTTGAATAATATTCTTAAATATTCACATTTTTAGTTTCCATATATTTTTAGCCATTAGGGGAAGCAATTAATGAGTATACGTGGGCTTTGCTGAGAGCTGTTATCCCATGGTAACTATGATTATTTTTGTTTAATGAGTAACACACTGGTGTGGATAATGCAAAATTAAAGTTATTACAAAAAACCCATTACAATTAGCATTTAGAACTCATTCATCAGAACAGATTTAACTTCCTGGATGAGTTTTCTTAGACTAATATTAAAATACAAAATTTGTTTCATCATTTGATGGCAAGTAGGTAACTCCATAAGTGTTTGAAGGACAGAGAAGCCTCAGGCTGCAATTTAGTAATAATAGTAAGGTCTATTTATGTGGCATGATCGACTTTACCATCCATTTTCACATCTACCTCTTACAGGTTTAACCTTAAAAAGGCTAGAAAGCTAGTAAACATGAAGCCAGTTCAGAAATCCTCAGTTTGTAGATTCAGTGGTTGTTCAGGCACACTAACAAAGAGGTTCTACTTTGTGTTTTTGAAATGATAAGGAAAAGGAAAGGAAAACAACAATAATGTGGGTATTCTCATATGATATTTACAGCAACAAAATGCTGGCATCCCATTTGTAAAGGAAACTGAGATTACAAGCCCTCACCCAACTTGTTCAAGTGCCCACATCTCTGTGGTAGAGCTGGTATTTGAACCTAGGCAGTCTGACTCCGTAACCTCTGAGTGTTTTTAATAATCCCTTTGAGTTGAAATAATAGATACAGACACTATAGGTGCAGACACTTTGGTAATAAAGTGATTCAAGAAATAATGACTATCCCACAGAGCCATCTGTTTTCTCTCAACCTCATCACTGGGCCTCTTCCATTTCTGGTTAGTAAGGAATGGTCTCCAACAGTGGTTCTCCCTCCCTATTTCCACTCTTCCCACTCAGGATAGCAGGAATCTGAACATTGTATCTACTTAGCATCTTTAGTAATTTAGGCTGTGAGCACACTTCACCATCAGTTTAGTGGCTGTTTATTGATAGTTGTGCTAAGCACTGTGAGGGGACATAATTCAGAAATGTGTCCGAGCTGCAAGGAACTCAGGATAATAACAGTGGTGTGATAACAAAGTTCTTTTAGGAAGACAGAGTAGGTGGTGGTATTTTCAGTTTCCAATGTGGAGCTTTTCACTGCACATGTCATTTAGAGCTATGTTTATTTGGATTGGTGTTTAAAATTAGAAGTTGACCATCTGTATTTTTCTTGATAAGTATGGAGTCATCCTGACCAAAAAGGTTTCTGAAGGTCAGGAATAGCTTATATTTGCAGCATTATTTTTGTAAAAGAGAAAATGATATAGAAAGGTTTAAAAATAATGCCCAGTAGTTGAAGATTTAAGGGAATTTTAGTATCTATATCCAGAGACATATGTAGCTATTGAAATCAAAATTTTAAAGACTGCCCAACAACATAGAAATCACAAACATGTATGTGCTAGACTTTAAGCAAAATGAGATAAGGAAAATTGATCGTGATATTTGTAGAGTGTCTAATTTGTACCTGCATTCTGCTTTGTATATTTGTTTAATTTTTTCACTGTATCTATCTAACAGCATGCAAAGTTGATATTATTTCAGTATTTCACAAATGAAGGAAGGGCACAGATATGTTAGGGGATTTCACCAAGGTCATTGACAGCGGTTGAACAGGAACTCAAACCCAGATCTCTTAAAAATCCAAAATCCCCCAAGTCAATTTATTCTAGCTATTCTACCCTCCCCTGTAGCTTTGCTTTTGGTTCAGAAATAATTAATTTTACGGTAAAGAGTAGAGTCACATGAATTCAGCTGAAAAGTGCATGTCTTGTGAAAACACCAAATCTTAAAAATAATTGTGATTTCGGACTTTAACACAGAATTGAAGGACAATTAATAGATGACACGATCTGCAAAATGAAAATGTAATCATAGCATAAACACTTTAATTTTATCTGATATTTGAAATATGCATTTGTGTAACTGCCAAAATATTATCTGCTTTCTGTTAGCCAGAATGTTCCAGGGACAGGAGCAGAACAGCCTTATTTATAAAGAGCAAGCAAAATATATTTTCCTTTGGGAGGGACTTTTGCTGTTGTTAACTAATGTCTGAGAATTTGGGGATGAAAACCTTTGTATTAAACTGGTGCAACATAACTCATGCCATGTAAAAAACACTTTTAACCTTTTTTCCACATGCGATAGCTTTGTATTGCAATTATTACGCATTATTGAAAATTCTATGAGAATTACTTAACTGCTTTTTAATAAGTAATATAAAATTTTTCTTAGAAAGGTTTCATTTTTCTCTGCCATATTTTATCTATTTGGATTTTTTACTTCACTCTATGGTCAACATTCATCATTACAGGTTAAACAGTGTTTGGCTTTTAAAAATAAAGACTTTGCCTTGTTGAACAACTCAGGTTTGGGAAGGGCTTTAGTGGTTGCATTTTAATTTTTTTCAGGATTTTTACCCAAAAACATCCGTAAAATTTCATAGTTTATTTTAATTGTTTTGTGTTAAAAGCCTGGGATATTGCTAAGAAGAGAAAACAAAGAATGAATAGATATAGTTTTGTCAACTTTATCCACTTATTTTTTATTTCTTGTCATTGAATTGAAATTTTTATGAATTCTTTCCATCTGAAATTGTATCACTTGTAAAGGTTTTTTTCTCAAATAGTACCATCTGATTAGGCTTTTAGATCTTCATATGTTACCTATGCTTTCTCATTAAAGAAAAAATACTATTTCTCTAGAAGCCTGTCCTTTTTAAAGCACAAAGTACACAGCAGGTGTTTGAAAACTTTCCATCTTCCTAGTTATCTTTATCTGTTTGTATAAATTGCTAAATTGCTTTCACAAAATGCCTCTAGACATAAGGGAATCATTTGCATAAGTGGATGAAGATTTTTGTTTTCCATGAAGGAAAGCTTGAAACGGCCTCCTAATTGTTTTCCTTCTTTCTCTTGTTGCAGTATCCGGCTGCTTTGATGAACCTGGGAGCCATTCTGCACCTCAATGGCAGACTCCAGAAGGCCGAGGCCAACTACCTGCGGGCCCTGCAGCTCAAGCCAGACGATGTCATCACACAGTCCAATCTCCGCAAACTGTGGAACATCATGGAAAAACAAGGCTTAAAGACTTCTAAGACCTGACAGAGGAGGCAGAAGCCCATCCTCCTCCATTTTTAAAAGCTGGCTTCCTTCGCAGACAGAACTTCCCAGCAGTGCTATGACAAGAGCTGGTGTTAGACTTCAAGACCAGGGCAGAGGTCATTGAGGTCACTACCGCTTCTGGAAGAATCCACTTTGCTGTAGGCACAGCTGTTAACACCAAAAAGGGGAAAGCCGGAAACCTCCTGGAGGATGTCATTGTTACCCACAGACTGTAAACCAGAGCACTTAAAACAGAATCTTTTGGCATTCTTAAAAAGGGAGGGGTGGGTGTATAAGTCATAGATTTTGTTCATTTTCTGAAAGCTAATTTCAAAATTATCTTGTTCCTTAAACACTGTGAGAGGAAGTCAGAGTGTCCATTCAGCCATGGCAAACAATTAGGGTTAAGTGTTACTAGGGAGTGATAAACACGTAGTGTGAGTCCCAGTGAGCCGCCGGTTGTCCTAACGCTGCTGTCTTCCCTGTTTGGGACAGCCTGCTTACCAATTTCTGAAGCTTAGAACACTTTTTTAAATACTGTGTCAAGATCTGTCAGAATCTGCTATGTTTCTTGACCAGTGCACATAATGTTTTATGATTTGGATGTCAGAGGCTTCATTCTTTTGGACATCATTTGCTTTTTATGTTCTGAAAAGGATATGGAGAGTACAGCTAACCATACTTCACACTCGAGTTGTATGAGGGACTGGGGAGGCCTTATATGTGTCAGGCAGGCATTTTTAAAATTTTAATGTCGTCAATATTTTCCCCCAAACTGCCCAGTAGAATTCATTGTATTAATTCTTTTGAAATTACCTTTGAAAATAGCTATTCCTGGAGAATGTGCAAGCTTACATAAGGATAAAGGACAGGGGAGGAGTTTGTAAGCCTTGCAGTTCCAATAACTAACCAACAGGTTATTAGACAAAAGGGAAGGTGTTTTGTGCTTCTCAGATGTTGCTGGTTTAGGAGTGTATGATGATGCTTGCCAGTGATTTTGTGTTTTGGAAAGGGTAGGTATCGAATGTTAATCACTTTCTAATAGGTACCTAAACAGCAATGCTGATAAATGTTCAAGGAATTATTTTCATCTTAGTTTGCTCTTCTCAAAAGGCATCAAAAACAACTTATTTGAAGCTGCAATAGAGTGTAGCATTAGCCTGCATGTTTCTGGGTCTTCTGCCAAGTGCTTTTCTCAGTTGAAAACTATTTTTCACTAGCAAAATTGGTATTTTATTTCATTACCTGTTAGTAACCACTTCAATGATCATTTCACAAGAAAAAGACTATAAATTAGGTAGAGAACAACATTTTTATTGAACATTTTTTGGCTTGCAATCAAACTTTGCCACTAAAAATTAACTTCATAAAACACTAGTCCGTTATCAACTTCTTCACAGAGAAAGTAGCTATACTATACCCTACATATTTATTTATTTATTATTCTACTATAGCAGAATAACAAAACTTGATGCATTAAGCCAGTTCTTTGCAACTGAAAATTACCTGTTTCTCCTTCCCGTTCACACTCCATGTATATATGATCAGCCTCTCCATTAAAAAGAAGCTGGACATGCAAATACATCATATTATGTTTTCTCCATATTTTATGTTTTTCTATGTATCTGAATACAGTGGGATAAATAATTGAAAGTAGTGTTCCTATGGCATTAGTGTTTTTGTGAGAAGGGTAAATGTAGTGAGAAAGGTTTTTTCATGGCATTAATAAGAAAGCCCTTCTGTAATATATATATTATTTTGTAAACATTTCACTGAAGGGCCAAAAGTTAAATTATAACTAAATCACTGTGTTTTCAGAATGATATTTAATAACAAACCCGTGGTCAAACCAAAATAGTGGGTTGAAGTGTATTATTCATCTTTTAGTGCATTGGCAATTGCAAAAAAAAAAAAGGAATTTAATATAAGGCTATAGAGATTAATTCAGTGTCTAACATTTGTATTTATTTAAATAGTTATTGACCTATGATGACTTTCTAGTCTTAACATTTTATCTTTTTATTGTTGTTGTTCTTCCTTTCAAAGACCTGGTTCTTAATAGGTTCACTGAATGCACAGTTGAGGCACTTCTTGTGACACCAGTTCCCAAGTAGCGTTAATAATTGGGCCTGTGTCATAAAATGCACGGATCATTAATAACTAAATGTCCCTGACACTTTTCACTACAGGGCTGGACTTAGTAACTGACCAACTTCAGGGGGAGGGTTGGGGCAAGTGGGGGGTGGGCGTTAGAACATGATCAAAAAATGTCTCCGCTCAGGGATTTATGGTGGATTATTGCAGACAGTGCTAAAAATATAGAGCACAAGACAAGTTTACTAAATTAAAATTTTATTTTTTGAGAAACTGTTATTTGTATAAATTATCAAGATTTGTAGGCTTTCCTTTTGTAGAAATAATTGTTTTATGTGCCAGAGAATTTCAATTTTGTTTTCAACAATAAAGCATTGATAAGAAATATATTGTGTAAGCCGTTTTTAAATCTTCTACAGCAACAACACTTAAACTCTGAAGTTTTAACGAAACTAAGTAAGAGATTAAAAAGAGTAGAGGTTGAGCATCGAATAGAGACACATTGTGGTTAATGTATAATTAATAATCATCATTTTTAAAAGTTATTGTAATGCAAGTAAGCATTGCCAATATCACCCGGTTTACCATACTTAGAAAAGATGACAAAGTTTGTCTTGTTTTCTTTGGTTGATGAACTATGGGAAAAGATGCTATGAAATAATCCAAGAAGGGCAAATTTATAAGTTTCTGGCTTCAGTAGGTTGTTTGGTAAAAATCGCCATGTTTAGAAGACACTGAATCTCTAGTTCTGGTCTTGGCTGTGAGCACACCCCTATTCTGCTGAGAAATGTGAGTGCAGCGCATTCAGGAGTCAGTTATAAGGAAAGGTTGGGTCCTAGACATGGTGCAAAGTGACAGAGAATTCAGCAGTCTTGTTAAAATTGTTATGTCACATGATTATATATTGCCTGTTTCCTCTATTATGGGATAAAAGTTAGCTGTGAAGACTTTTATGTTAAACATTCTATGGATGTGTGAGGTTATTTTCCACTTTTACAGATAAGGAAACTAAGACTCAAAAGTATGAAACAACCTACCCAATGTCACTAAGGTAGCAAGCAGCAAGCCTGTCCCCAAGTTGTCTGATGTGTCCTGAGTCATGTGGGCACTCCGTCATTGAACAAGAGGTCTGGGTATCAGCCCTCTTGGCATTTCTCTAGTGACTTCACTTCCACAAATCACATTCTCTACCTCTCTTTCTGCAGACGATCTTGAAGATCAAAGGAGGTAATTCATTAAAAAATCTTTAAAATTTAGAGTGTAACAGTCAAAAAAAAAAAAAAAAAGACTTCAATGTTCATGTAGTTAAATCCATTTACTTTCCACCTGAGGAATATTAAGCTTTACAAGTTAAGTGATTTAACAAAGATCCCAAAACTAGATAGTGGCAGCACACACCAGGCTAAAGAAATTTATTAAAAGTTATTGCTATGTGAGGAATTGTATAATTGATTTTTTTAACGAAGGCATAGTTTGAAGTTGAATTGGAGCACTGTCACACTGTACTTGGAAACCAGTGAAGGCAAGGACCATATTTTTGGGAGAGACTTTTTTCTCCAGCCCAGCACATTGTTGAGTAGAAGACCCTAAAATATACCATACATGAAAACTCTATCTGTCATGTGCCCATGAGATACTATTTTTTTTAAGTCACTTTCTAAAACAGTTGAGATTTGGGGATTTGCTGATTTACTATTTTCACCTGAGTGATACTAGGTTTTTCACATAGTATATTTTTCCAGTAAAGAGAAAGAAAATACCTCTAAGTCTTGGCTGCTCCTTCTATTACAAGGAAAGGAATTGGGTTTCCATAAATAACTTAAGAATTAGGATAATTTCAATTTATTTGTACATACATTTGTAATATGATTTCTCAATTTAAATATTATTTTCAGTACTATAGAATGTGCTTCCTACTATTCAAAACTCAACTTATTTTAATAAAGGAGTATTGCTAGAAAACTTGGCTTATGCATTGGAACTATTACACACTGTAAAGCTAGAGCAAGCTGAATGGTAATGCAATTGTGCTATTGTGCTTAGTATTGCAGTAGAAAAAGATGCATGTGTACTAAGACTTTAACTTGCTGTGTCATTTTGGGTGGTCTTCCTGCAGGATGCAATCAGAGAGGCCTTGAGAGTCAGCTTTCATTCCATCTGCCGCTTCACCACATATTGGCCTTTTGTTGTTGTTGTTCTATAGAGATTTGAGATGTATTTTTTCTCCCTGGAGGACTGCTGGGTTTAAGTTTCTTGTTAACTTGAAATTCCTGTGAAGTTTTTCTTCCATGTTTCCCAAAACCTTCCCCCAACTTCTTACAGCTGCTCTCTGATGTTATTGTGCTATTTAATTGTCTGCTTCCAAAGAGTGGAGAGATATACTAACTACTTTTTTAGCTAGCAAATTCTCGGATCAAATAAGAAAGTTATAAACATATGAGACAATGTGATGAGATCATTTAAAAATACCTATAGGAACCTAAGTTAGTATGGTATCTAAAATGGTGTTTGGGAAAAGTATCTGGAGGTTCCCAAAAGGAGAGAGGAAAGATGGAGAGATAGGGATAGATACATGGAAAATTGACTGTTAATTGTCCTTAATAATTATTAAGCTTTTGTTGGAGAGGTAAAGGATTTGATTAGAACAGTTTGAGACTGTCTGTATTCTTTTTGGTTGCCCAGTAATCTACCA
Organism: Pan troglodytes; assembly: GCF_028858775.2. NCBI lineage: Eukaryota > Metazoa > Chordata > Mammalia > Primates > Hominidae > Pan > Pan troglodytes. Next base: position 89,944,804 of record NC_072408.2, read on the forward strand.
AGATAGGGTCGCTGTATTGGAAAAGAAAGTGTAACAAGTGAGTGAATACAACCACAGGAGAGGCTGGAAAAATGTGCAACCAATTTGAAGTCTAGACTAGAACTAGCTATCTGTTCTGATAGGAAATAGATTTAATTTTTCTCCCACCTTTTTTGGATTTGACAGGTTTATCACTTATTCAAGGCAAAGCTATCAACCATTCTCTAGTCAGATGGAGTGAATAGAGTTCTGTATTTCGAGTAATAGCTCAGGACTTGTAGAAACACTTTTTCTAATAATTTTCTATCATGTCTCTTTCCTTTCCATCCTAGTAGACTCAAAATAAAATAACTCCTGAGTCTTTTCTCTTGGCAATATCATTGAACAACTAGAGACTATAATACAAGTTTTCAAAAATATATTGAGGGAGAAATCAAGCAATTTAATTGGTTTTCAAAAATACTTAAAATACCCTAAAGGAATTAAAGTGTCTTTTTTGCAGCTGGATATTTCTCTCATATAATATAAGAGACAATTTAATACCAGAAAATCAGAATTGATGAGGGATGAGGGGGCAAGTGTATGTGTGTAGGGTGTGAGAATAGTGCTTACCTTTGATTTTAATGTGAGCCCTTTTTATAATTTCATTTAGCATGTAATGGCTAAATCACAATTAGCTTTTTCATTCTGAAGACAACTTGTTAAGTAGTTAGAGCCAATTAGTAATCTCAATAGATTTTTTTCATTCTTTTTTGTGCTATTTTAAATATGTTGTTATGCTTAATGTCTGTGGACATTTTATGCTTCCTTTACAATGATGACTTACTATTCTATAAATGTGCCTTTGCCATATAGTATAATAATGATAATTTGGGAAATTTCACTGGAATTATGTTTCAGGGTATATTTTTTAAAAACTGTCCTAGGCCAATAAATATTTTGATGTTACTACATACTATTCTATTAAAATTGTATGATTTTGCATTATATGATATGGAACAGTATAACAATATTTTGTTTTATTTGAACCCCTTGATGATATTTATCATCATTACCCATTACCCTGTTGATGATATTTATAAAATGTAGCAAAGCATACATTTCCTATAAAATTAGTTAAGGAACTTTCTTGGTTAATTTATTCTCATTTCTGTTTATAGAAGCAATTATTGTTTGAAGTCCTATTTCAAATTTTTGCTTTTTGAGTGATGATGAGGATGAGTTAATCTGTTGCTATTTCTCAAGTAAGTAAAAAGTAATAACTCTTAGAAATCAATCACAATATCCGAGAGCAAGAGAAAACACAGATTTGGTCTAGGCACCATACAAATAAAGAAGGTGTGGCTTAGGGCAGTTAATTGATATGGCTAAACTTACTCATTCACAGTACAGCAAATGTAACACATAAAATGTTGAGGTAATAGCTGCAGGTTGTATCCTGCAAAGCCCAGTGCTAACCAGAACTTGTGAAATCATCTCTTCTTCAGAGTAGAGGGAAAACACACAGCTCCAACTAAGTTCATTTTGGGTCCCTGGTTTTAGTCAGAAAATCTTAATTTTAGGACAAATTTATGAATCATACCTAACCAAACAAAGCTGGTCTAAGTAAAAGTGGAGCATAGAAGCAATAAGATATATTAAACCATTTCCAAAGATCCAAAACACTGCTTGGGTATATCTTCTGACCTGTCTGTGATGCATCAGTGGTCCAAGTTTCATTTGCCTATTGCAGACTGGTGCAATGTGCAAGATCCCACCAGACGTAACAAGTCGGATGTGATCCTTCATGATGAAAGGACCTTTTATCCCGTAACATGGCATCTTCATTCAACTTGCTCCTTGGAATTTCAGCGCAGTGGGGCCCTTCCCATAGATAGAAATCTGAATGAATAGGGTTTTAATTATTTCATTCCTTCGCTCTCAAGAAAATGTTTTTCTGTTGTAATTATATAAATAATTATATAAATAAATAACATTTTTTTTTCTTTTTTTAGGCTACGTTTTTGTAAAATTAAAGGTTTTTGGAGCATACTAGCTGGATGAAAGCTCTTTATAGGCCAGAGAATAATTGTAAAATATGAACAGCATGTCACTTTTCTATTGCAGTATAACAGTAAATACATTTGCTACAAGTATTTATGATTATTAGCTAATCTATTTGATTCCCTTTCATCAACTTTGTCCACTTTCTCTGTTATATGTAAGTGTGCACACACATACAAACACGTAAAAAAACCTACTGCATGCCTGGGAAGTCCATAGCTAAACCAATCTTAAGTATCTGTATATTTGATCCTCCAGGAGAGCAAGTCATTATGAGGAATGAGACATAATTTGAAATGTCTTGATTAAAAGAAGAAATAAAGTGTGATCAATCCTTTGTCCTTGGGTGAATGATTTAGATCCAGACAAGCAAGGGTCAGAAGGAGATGAGGGCAGACATTTCTTAAGATACTGTTAAAAATATCTTGGCACATTTCTTTTTACATTGTCCTATGCTGTCACAATCAAGCTGCTGCTGTGATTCACCAAATCGACTATATAGGGTACTTTTCTGTCCTTATTCTAGGAAAGAAATACCACTTGGAGAAAGAGGAGACAAGACAAATGTAGATTTGTACTTCTTCATTTTCCAGATAAGAAAAATTACCAAGTTGACCTTTAAATATCTTGGTTTTAAATGTATTTTGTCTTGGGGACATTAGCCAATGATCAAACAATATAGATTATTGAATATAGGAAGCAACACACTTGGTAATTCTGAATACTGATGAATACCCCACTGGAAGACCCCAATTATACTGAGAAGTGACAACGTGCTAGCAGCCTTCACTCGCTCTCACCACCTCCTCGGCCTCGGTGTCCACTCTGGCCACACTTGAGGAGCCCTTCAGTGCACCTCTGCACTGTGGGAGCCCCTCTCTGGGCTGGACAAGGCCAGAGCTGGCTCCCTCTGCCTGGGGGCAGGTGTGGAGGGAGAAGCGCGGGCAGGAACCAGGGCTGCAGGCGGTGCTCGCAGGCCAGCCTGAGTTCCAGGTGGGCGTGGGCTTGGCAGGCCCCGCACTAGGAGCAGCCAGCTGGCACCACCGGCCCCAGGCAATGAGGAGCTTAGCACCCGGGCCAGCAGCTGCGGAGGGAGTGCAGAGTCACCCAGCATTGCCAGCCCGCCCACACCACACTCGAATTCTTGCCGGGCCTCAGCCACCCCCCACCATGGGCTCCCGCACGGCCTGAGCCTCCAGGACGGTTGCCACCCCTGCTCCACCACACCCCGTCCCATGGACAGCCCAAGGGCTGAGGAGTGCCGGCCAGTGGCTTGCGACTGGGCAGCTCTGCCCCTGGCCCTGGCGAGGGATCCACTAGGCGAAGCCAGCTGGGCTCCTCAATCAGGTAGAGACTTGCAGAACTTCTATTATCTAGCTGGAAGATTGTATATGCACCAATCAGCACTCCGTCTAGCTCAGGGTTTGTAAATGCACCAATCAGCATCCTGTGTCTAGCTCAAGGTTTGTAAACGCACCAATCAGTGCTCTGTGTCTAGCTAATCTAGTGGGGACTTAGAGAACTTTTGTGTCTAGCTAAAGGATTGTAAACGCACCAATCAGCTCTCTGTAAAATGGACCAGTCTGCTCTCTGTAAAATGGGCCAATCAGCAGGATGTGTGGGGGGGGGGATGGGGGTGGGGGGGGGGTCAGATAAGGGAATAAAAGCAGGCTGCCCAAGCCAGCAGCGACAACCAGGTGTGGGTCCCTTTCTGCACTGTGGGAGATTTGTTCATTCGCTCTTTGCAATAAATCTTGCTGCTGCTCACTCTTTGGGTTGGCGCTCCTCACTCTTTGGGTTGGCACTGCCCTTAAGAGCTGTTAACACTCACGCGAAAGTCTGCATCTTCACTTCGGAAGCCAGTGATGCCAGGAACCCAGCAGGAAAGAAGGAAGAAACTCCGAAGGCGTCGAAACACCAGAAGGAATGGACAACTCCAGACCCACCGCCTTTAAGAACTGTAACACTTACCGTGAGGGTCCAGGTCCACGGCTTCATTCTTGGTCAGCGAGACCAACAACCCACCAATTCTGGACACAATATCAGCTTTCTTTTTTGGTTTTAGCTCTTCAGGTGACCTTTTATCCCCTAACATGGCATGTTATTCAACTTGCTCCTTGGAATTTCAGCGCAGTGGGGCCTTTCCCATAGATATAAATCTGAATGAATAGGGTTTCAATGATTTCATTCCTTCGCTCTCAAGAAAATGTTTTTCTGTTATATCTTTTACATGCAAAGTGTTTTACAGTTCTCAAAGGATTTCGTGTCTTTTCTATTTATCTCTTTAAAACAATCTGGCAAAATAGACAGGAGAAACAACATAATTCTCAAATCAAGCTGCAGATGATGATTCAGAAGCTCAGAATGACTGTATGACTTGCCCAAGATTTACATTCAGTATGAAAACACGTCTTTTGTCTCCTAATCTTACAGCTTTGATCTAAACCTAGAGCAAGTATTGAGGGGTATGAGCACGATCAATACATTAGGGGATTTCTGCCTCCTTTCTTACTCCCTTAGCCTTTGAAGTTCAGATGTGATGCAAAAGTGTTTCTATGTAAAAAACTTTTATTCATAACTGGAGACTGTTTCCAACTACATCCCTATATGGTGAGAGGGTTGAGGAAGGAGGAGAGTATCACTTTAATGTAAGGATACATGTGCTCACAAAAATAATTTCACTTTCGTCCGATCACCTACTTTTGTTTACCAGTCTTAGGGGTTTAAATTTCTTCTATTTAAAATGTACCTATTGACGCTTTCTCTTGCAATCTAGGTATCAAAGGTGCTTGGCCTGATTTGGGCCATTCCATGTTTCTATAGGATGTCTGGTACTATTTTCCAGTTTTGGTGAATATCGGGCTCTTGCATTCTGAAACTCTTGAGTCTCTTCTTCTAATGAGCTCTTCTGGTTTTTTCTTCTTTGTATTCTTCCATTCACCAATTGAATAACAGACTTTTTTCTGATTTCCCTGAAATCATTGGCACAGGCCGACATTAAGGGTTTGTAGTGGCTGAGTGGTTTTAATCAAATAACTTAAATTGAATATTGAACAAACTGGTTATTGATATTTCTCTAGCTGCCAACGATAACTTCCCATTGGTTGCCCATTGCCATGGGTTTTATGCCCCTAGAAGACAGGGTTCTCTCCCATGCTCACTTCAATCTCAGAACTGCTATTACCTTCTTATGGAAAGGTTCCAGACCCGTCCTACTATACAGAAAGCGATTTTCCAAGTGTTTTCCTGAAGCAAAGTTTAAAAACCTGCAGCCAGCTGGGCGCGATGGCTCATGCCTGTAATCCCAGCACTTTGGGAGGCTGAGGTGGGGGATCACGAGGTCAGGAGACTGAGACCATCCTGGCTAACACGGTGAAACCCCGTCTCTACGAAACATACCCGGGCGTGGTGGTGGATGCTTGTAGTCCCAGCTACTCGGGAGGCTGAGGCAGGAGAATGGCGTGAACCTGAGAGGTGGAGCTTGCAGTGAGCCTAGATCGCGCCACTGCACTCCAGCCTGGACGACAGAGTGAGACTCCGTCTCAAAAAACAAAAACAAACAAACAAACAAAAAACCCTGCAGCCTAGAGACTGGATGTAGCCCCTGCACGTTTTGAAAAAATGTAAGCATACATTTAGGAATTTGGAGGTGTTTTTTTTTTTTTTTTTTTTTGGTTGGTTTGGTTTGGTTTTTTAATCTGGGTTTCTGGCTTTTCTTAACATACAAAATATCTGGCAACGTGGCGGGGTGGGTGGGGGGGCACGTCTCAGCATGGCAACAGTGAGAGTTAGCGGACTAGCTGCTATACCATTTAGATGGGACTTAAATCTCACATGTGTCACTGTCTCCAGTACCCCTGCTTCTACCTGGCCTCCAGCGGCACTTGAGTATAAGACTCCTCTTTTCAAAGACAATTCCTCCCTTAATAGGTGACTTTGACGTCTGCTGTTAACATGTCTGCTTTTTCTGTACTACATGGTCTTGTAAAGATGCATTGGAAATGTTCAAAAATGATTGTTACCTAGACTTTTTTAAATATTTGACCATTTCTTTAGGATTAAAAATTCCATCATACCAATGTTTTAATTTTTATTTTAATAACAATAAAGTCTACAGATGAATTGGAGAAATAAGAGGTAATATTGTGAAACATTTCTTTCTTTTTCTCTCAAAAAACAAATTCAGATATAGTCTGGCTCATAAAACTTAATTAGTCATTGGTGTTTGGCTAATGGATTTTTGCAATTCATCAGGCTAGAAAAAAGACCTCCTTCTTATGCACTGTATTTCTCAAAATAGAGTTATTTTTCATATCCCTTATCTTGCAACCTTATACTATTCAGCTGCATTTATACAAATAGCTTTAAATGCCTTCTACTGCAGAATTTAATTCTGATTGATGGAAACCCAGACGTAAACCTACAAAGAGTGTGCTGCTGTGGTAACAAGAAAAAGAGACAGATGTTTAAGAACGTACATATTCTATTGAACTTTTTAACTTTACTGAAATAATGGATGAACACCAATAAAATAGCCCCTGTGCAAGAATTTTGCTCTTGAATTTGGTGCATTTGGTAGGTGGGGGGAGAGGTCAATTAATCAGAAACAGTAACCTTTGAATTCATAAATACCTGATATATGTAAATTGTGAGGTGAATAAAATTGGTTTACTTAATCACCTTCTGTTCAGAAGTCTATGCCAAACCCTATTCAAAGCTCCATCAGTTTAGGAATTTCTTATCTGAAGGGTCTGTTTGCCCTCTCTCTCCCGAAAATTGTCTTCAATAGAGTGAACTTGATTAATGGGCTGTTTCATTTTTCAGGACAAAGCTAACATTTGCCTTTTCCCAGAAACACTAGCAAATTACTTGATTAATATCAAAAAGCTCTCATTCACACATAACCTTTGAATAAACAAGTTGTGATACTGTTGGCAACATGCTAAGAGGTATTCCTGTAAGTAGGCTATAAAGGAAATTGCCTTTGTAATTAAATGTATAAAGAGGGAACCTGTTTTTGCTTGCTCAAATCTATTTTTTTTCTCTTGTAAGTGAAGAATGTATAATGAGGTTGGACCAAAGCAGAATGCAAAAATTCTTTGTCTATGCTAAGGTTTTATTTGCATTTCCCTCACCTCTGGAAGCCCAGGAAGAAAACTGTGAAACATTTATGAAACTTGAAACTTGAATGGAGTTTCTAATTCTTAATTTTAAGGCTTTCCAACTTTTTTTTTTCTTTTCCTTTTTTTTTTTTTTTTTTTTTTTGAGACAGAGTCTCGCTCTGTCACCCAGGCTGAAATGAAGTGGTGCGATCTTGGTTCACTGCAACCTTGGCCTCCTGGGTTCAAGCGATTCTCATGCCTCTGCCTCCTGAGTAGCTGGGATTACAAATGTGTGCCACTATGCCTAATTTTTGTATTTTTAATAGAGATGGAGTTTCGCCATGTTGGCCAGGCTGGTCTCAAACTCCTGGCCTCAAGTGATCTACCCGTCTCGGCCTCCCAAAGTGCTGGGATTATAGGCATGGGCCACCGTGCCTGGTCTCTAGCTTTCTCTTAAAGTTCGACAATAAGAGGTAGTCAATCCCATGTTGATTGAAAAATACCTACACCTCCAAAAGACTTTCCTAATAATTAATTACCTGAAAACCAGAGCTGGAATATAAGATGTACTAATGCGACAAAAAAGGAAGGCCTTTGAATCAGAAAAGATTCTATACTAAAATGCAGGAAGGAGAAATGAACTAAAATATTATGCTCTGATCATATACCAAATACTATATAAAGGTCTTATTTCATGTAGAAAATTAAACTACCCTTTACTGCAAATTAATTGCCTATCTATGACTCATTTCTCCCCTGCAGATAACTGCTGAATCCCCACATATAATAGCACTTTGCCCAGATCCAGTCAATGGGCTGTCATTAGTCCAAGCCAGAGGTTGGCAAACTACGAGCTTGTAGGCTAAATCAGGCCCACCATTTATGAGCTAAGATTGGTTTGTACATTGCTGAATGGTTGAAGAAAATCAAAAGAGGAATATTTCATAATACGTGAAAGTTATATTAAATTTCATTGTCCATAAAATTTATAAGAACACAGCCACACTCAATCATTAACGTATTGACTATGGCTGTTTTTGTGCTACAATGGCAGGATTGGGTGATTACAACAGAGACTGGCCATATGGCTTGCAAAGCTTACAATATTTAATATCTAGCCTGTTACCAAAAAAAGTTTGTCGACCCCTGGTCTAAGCCAATTGTGATACTCTTGTATCTTGCTTTTCCAGGCTCCAATCCAGCTGGCAGTGCCCATGTGACAATGAAACACAAGCAGAAGTCTGCCAGAAGGAATTCTGGAAAAGCTTGGCTTTCTTCATATAAGGCTGGCATCTTAACTCCCCTTCCGGCCTTGAATTTGAAAGTAAAATCTGGATGTCAGAACAGCCATCTTGCAACCATGGGATGATGAATATAAAAGTAAAAGCCAGCACCAGGAGGGGTAAGTAACTTAGTCCCTGATAGGATTGTTGAGCAGCTGAACCAAGGCCAATACCTGCTTACTGCCAGACTTCCTCTCATGTGAGAAAAATTAACCCCTCTCTGTAAGACATTCTTCAGTGGGCATGCATTGAGTCACTTACAGGCTAATGTCTTCCTTACTGACCTTACCTCCTCTTTCTTTCCTTTAGGCACAACCTATTTGGCCTTAATTTTTATAGAGAGAGTTGTGGGGGCCAGAGGACCCATCCTGATATTCTTTCACTACACAGTGATCAGGTAGCTATCTAATATCTCCACAGTCAAAGCCACACTTGAGTTTGCTTATCAGTAAAAAAAAAAAACTAGTATCCCCAGCAGCATTATTTTGATGTTTGGGGGAATGGCTATGAGACCAGTCTATTTCTCTTTGTTACTATAAATAGCTCATGGCAGAAAGACATCTACATTTTTCCTCCCACATCCTCTCCACCCAAGTTAGGTGTCCCATCCTCTGTTCTCCCATAATGTTTAGGTCATGATGCTATCACACTCATTACACTATATTTTAGGTATTATGTTAGATTATGCACTCAACTGTGGATGCCTTACAGACATCAACCATGTCTTACTCATCTCTGTCACTAGCATCTAGCACAGTGCCACAGATATTATAGATGGTGAAGGAAAGAAGGCAGCACAGTTGTCATATAAAAGAATACAACGTGGAAGACAACAAATATATTCGTTAATTTATCCAACATTTATTGAGTGCTCAGTATATGCCTTTTTCTAGGTGATGGGGATAAAGTGATGAATAAAACCCGTATCATAATAAAAGCAAGCATTTATTGAATACTTCATAAGTTCTAAGATAGAATTCTAAGCATTTTATATATATATTGCCTTAATTAATCTTCGCAGTACTCTGTCATTCCCATTTCAGAGATGAAAAACCTGATGCACAGAGAAGTTAAGTAACTTGCCCAAGATTACACAGCTAAAAGTGATAACGCTGGATCTCTATCCATATTCAAATGTGTAATTCCATCATACTTTCAAGCTGCTTCTCTGATGCATTAGGTGCAGGGAATACAATATGAAGAAAACAATTGCCCTCCATTATGGGATTCCAAAGCAGAATAAGTAAGACACAGTTTGCATATTGGAGGAGAGCACAAGTCTAGGGTCAGTCCACTGGGCTTCAGTTTCTGGCTGCAGCAGATACTGTGTACTTCTCAGTATGTTACATAACCCCTCTGTGTCTCAGTTTCCTTATAAATGAATTGGAATTATAATATCTAACTCAGAGTGGTTATAAGGATTGCATGCATTAAATATGTAAAGTACTTAAAACAATGCCTGGAATATTTTAAGTTTAAACCAAGGGTTGAGTATTATTATTACTATTGTTGTGGATGGTTTTATAATTATTATAGTACATAATAATAACAATAGCTATTACCGTTATCCTTATATGTACAGGACAAGTAGTCAGATCATAAATGGTTTAACAAAAATTATATAATGACAAACAGTGATTGAATGTTAAACAGGTGTATTAGTCAGGGTTCTCCAGAGAAACAACCAATAGGATTTGTGTGTAGGTGTTTTTGTATGCGTTTGTGTGTGTGTATGTATGTATTTTTAGTGTGTGTGTATGTGTGTGTGTATTTGTTATAAGGAATTGGCAATTATAGAGGCTGAGAAATCTCAAGAGGTCTGCAGTTGGCAAACTGGAGACCCAAGAGAGCCAATGGTATAGTTCCAGTCTGACACAGTAGCTCCCTTGTTTGTCTGTTGATTCAGAGGCATGAGAAGACTAAAGTGGCCGGATGGCCATCTTAGCTTCCAGTAATGGAATCATTGTTGTGTCTCTTGATGGAAGCATTCCTCCCTTTGGACCTAGGCCAGCAGAGCATAAGGCCACGGGAACAGGAAGCAAAAATTTTGCTAGTGGGTTATTAGGAGTAATAATGAATGCTACAACTCTGATTTCCAACCCTGGATTTCTGGACCTGTAAATCTTGGCTATAGATAAACATCACCATATATTGTATTGGATTCTGATTCTGCACATATATAGCCTTCAGGAGAACCTTGTCCCAGCCCTGCAAGGTATTGCCGCCAAGCTGTCACTGTAACTGAGTCTTCAAAAGTCTATTCCATCATTCTATCAAGCTAGCTGCTTCATGTTGGTGGGAGACATGGTAAGACCAGTGAATTCTATGAGCATAGACCCATTGCCACACTTATTTTGCTATGAAGTGGGTTCCTTGATCCGAGCCATGCTGTGTGGAATACCATGACAGCAGATGAGGCATTCTGTAAGTCTATGGGTAGTAGTTTCAGCAGTTTTCTCTATGAATTCAAGATGGTCTTTGATACTGAGTCATCAACTGCTTAGCCATGTCTATTGTGCGCATGTTAAAGTTATTGCTTATATAAAAAAGACTTTTACTTTATGACTACATTCTTGATCCTCTGACTTCGTGGACTTTAAAAAGTTTTATATTGTGTTGTGTTAACGTTTGCTGCCACGAAGAAGCAACGTGATGATGAAAACACAGGGATAAAACTATCACCACCACGGGGGAATATGTGTGATTAAACAGGGAGAGCAGTCTTATCTTGAGCAGTTTTTCAATGGACAGAAAGCAGGAGTTTGAGACCAGGAACCAGGAGAGAAATGGGCCTTGAAGGAGGAAGAGGCGAAGACTCCAGTGGTGTGTGCCTCAGACTAGGCCTGGGAAAACTGGGAGGACTCAAGCTCAGAGAAACAACCTTACTAGGCCATTAAGTATAAGCACTGGAGGTGAAATCAAAAGTGAGGAAAAAGGGCCCTGAATCAGAACCTGGATCCAGCCATGCAGTGACTAAAAATGCCAGGGCAAATGAAGGTAGTGCAAGCAACTGCTGTAAAAGTACCCAGAGCGCCCTGGGTTCCTCCTGTGGGCCACAGCCTTTACCTTTCCGAAAACTCAGTGGCCTATGTTGCTTTTAAAGTAAACACCGCATATTCTCACTCATAGGTGGAAATTGAACAATGAGAACACATGGACACAGGAAGGGGAACATCACACTCTGGGGACTGTTGTGGGGTGGGGGGAGGGGGGAGGGATAGCACTGGGAGATATACCTAATGCTAGATGATGAGTTAGCGGGTGCAGCGCACCAGCATGGCACGTGTATACGTATGTAACTAACCTGCACATTGTGCACATATACCCTAAAACTTAAAGTATAATAATAATAAAAACAAAACACAAAAACAAACAAAAAAAAAAACAAAAAAACAAAAAAATAAAGTAAAGAGTAAAATGTAGGGTGTAGAGGATAAGTAGCATCATCTGATATTCAAAACACCAGTTTTTATAACCCTAAATTTTTTCAGGTTGATTGTGCTTTCTTCATTTCTCTATAGAACTATTCATTTGTTAATTCCTTGCTCATTTCTTAAGGAATGGAGGAGATTTAAAATGCCCTATGTAATAAAAATAAGTTATGCAATGGGAATAGAAGTGGAGAATTATAAAAAAGAAAATATGAATATAAACGGGATATTGAGACAAAGTATATGGAAGACAGGGGACAATGTTTTTGTTTAATTCTTCCATGTTAAGTGAAAAGCCTAATTAAAATATAACAGCAGCCCATCTTACAGTATATTACTGTGTAATAAAGTCAAAATGAAGACCGAACTGGGTTTGCATGAGTGCAGTCGTCTCATTCCAGTCCTGTCACTATATAGCTTTATCATCCTTTTCTTTCTTTCTTTTATTTTTTTTTCTTTTTTTTTGGAGATGGAGTCTCGCTCTGTCGCCCAGGCTGGAGTGCAGTGGAGCGATCTGGGCTCACTGCAAGCTCTGCCTCCCAGGTTCACGCCATTCTCCCGCCTCAGCCTCCCGAGTAGCTGGGACTACAGGTGACTGCCACCATGCCGGGCTAATTTTTTGTATTTTTAGTAGAGATGAGGTGAATTTCACCATGTTAGCCAGGATGGTCTCGATCTCCTGACCTCGTGATCCACCCGCCTCGGCCTCCCAAAGTGCTGGGATTACAGGCGTGAGCCACTACGCCCGGCCTGCATTACCCTTTTCAAACCAATTAGGAGTCCTTCGTCTCATCTTCCTCTCACATAAAACAACGCATCATTGCTTAGTGCAAAGAACCAAAGCTAAGTATCAGCAGTCTCTAGGTCTTCCTCCAGCCCTTGACCTTGGAAAACAGATCTTCAGTTTTTTCCTGTTAAGTGTAGATAATGTGGAAATTAAACATATAATATATCTGGTGCACTTAGCAGAACTCCATGGCATTTGAAAATATTCTATAATGGTAGTTGTTTAAAAATAAAGTGTTGAAGTAAGTGATCTTTAAGGTCTCATGTAGTCCAGAAATTCATGTTCTTTGAAGTGACTCATTTTTCATGTGAAGTTTCAATAAGTGTTACTCTTTTATCAGAGTTTGCTAGAAGAATGTACCTCTGAATCACATAACTGATTGTATATTTGGCAAAACCACTAGGGAACCCAAGTAAAAGAAATGCAAATCGACAGCAAATCTGACTGTAAAAGTTTGTAAATCCTTGTAAAAGAATGAATTACAGATGAAAAGCTTTGCCTTGGTTTCATATGAAACTTAGATTGAGACAAACACTTAAACCAAAATAGTACAATGTAAAGGAAAAGTACATAAGCTCTCTCTAGCTCTCTCTCCCCCCTCATTCTGTTTTGCAGAACACAATAATAATTCTAATAAGAAATGAGTTGGAAAGTTACATTGGATCACAAGAGAATACATACAAGAGAGTATGAAAAAGATGACTTTTCAAATGAGTCTCTTTGAAGTTTATAGGAAGAAAAGCAGAAAACTTTTTCTAGGGGAAATGTTGTTCTTGTGGAGGTGGTTGGGGAGTACTGTTTCTGTGTGGGTGGAGTCTGTCATGGAGGATCCTGATAGCTTCTTGGCTGCTGCCAAAGGGTAGAAGAATTGGGGATGGGGTAGAGGCAGGAATCACCTTTTACTGATGGCCTAGTAAGTAATCAAAACTATGGCAGAAACTTCGCTATGTTTTCTCACTTAATCCTTAATGTCCTGATAGGCAGTTCCATTCTTTCAAATTTAGCAGATAGAAACCAAGATTACAAGAATTGCAAGAATTGCGTAACTGCCCAGGATTCAACTGTTTATAGATAAGCAGATATATGGTGATTAGAAAATGAGTTTATCTGACTATCACTTATGCTTCCTGCCAGGCTCAGAGAGCTTTTGTCTTGTGTTGCCAGTTGCATACCTACTTCAACCAGGCTTAGCTGATATGTATCACAACCACGGTAGCTGCCATCATCGTGATTGGGATACAAGGCTTTTAGCTGACCTTGCAGAGGGAGGAGTGTACATTTGTTCTTTTATCTCTTTGCAGAGGGTTTGGGGAAGGGAGTGCCAAGGTGGGAAACAATGTGGTGAAAATAGCCTGAGGCAGGGCAGAAGAATGCCTGCAGATGGCATCTTGTCACTCCTTTCTCAACTTTCCTGAAGAGAAGGAAGAGGTTACTGACAATAACAATGTAAAAATATCTTGTACATAGCTCTCTTTCCCATCTTTCAAGATGGCGGGTGAAAAGGTTGAGAAGCCAGATACTAAAGAGAAAAAACTCAAAGCCAAGAAGGCTGATGCTGGTGGCAAGGTGAAAAAGGATAACCTCAAGGCTAAAAAAACCTCAGAAAAGAAAGCCCCATTGCAGCCGCAATCCTGTCCTTGTCAGAGGAATTGGCAGGTATTCCCGATCTGCTATGTATTCCAGAAAGGCCATGTAAAGAGGAAGAACTCAACCACAAATCCAAGGTTAAAAAGAAAAAGAAGGAGAAGTTTCTTGAAACTGTTACAAACCAGTTGGTGGTGAAAAGAACTGCAGTACCCGGGTGGTTAAACTTCGCAAAATGCCTAGATATTATCCTACTGAAGATGTGTCTGGAAAGCTGTTGAGCCACGGCAAAAAACCCTCCTGTCAGCACGTAGAAAACTGCGAGCCAGCATCACCCCAGGGACCATTCTGATCGTCCTCACTGGATGCCACAGGGGCAAGAGGGTGGTTTTCCTGAAGCAGCTGGCTAGTGGCTTGTTACTTGTGACTGGACCTCTGGTCCTCAACGAGTTCCTTTACGAAAAACACACCAGAAATTTGTCATTGCCACCTCAACCAAAATTGATATCAGCAATGTAAAAATCCCAAAACATCTTACTAATGCTTACTTCAAGAAGAAGCTGCAGAAGCCCAGACACCAGGAAGGTGAGATCTTTGACACAGAAAAAGAGAAATATGAGATTATAGAGCATCACAAGATTGATCAGAAAGCTGTGGACTCACAAATTTTACCAAAAATCAAAGCTATTCCTCAGCTCCGGGGCTATCTGCGATCTGTGCTTGCCCTGATGAATGGAATTTATCCTCATAAATTGGTGTTCTAAATGTCTTAAGAACTTAAATAGCTGACTACAAAAAATAATACCTTGTACACAAACATTATTTTTATAATTTATAGAGAACCTCTATGTATATTTTATATATATGAACATATTATTCTATTAATCTTCATGGCCATAATTTGTGGTTTTGAAAAGGATACTAAAATGCAGGGACCTAAAGTACTAGCCAGTGGCAGACACATTCACAAACCCAGATCTCCTAACTACTTTGCATTATAATCCCAACATTCTCTAAAAGATGTCTGTTGGTTTTCATGTAACTTTCCAGCTTCACAGGGGAATTGCAAAGCTTACTTCCTATTTGAAATTAAGATCCTTGCTCTCTCAGAAGAAAGCTTCTAAATACAAAACATAATGGCATAGTAATGAGCTTTCCTGACTAAATCAACCATCTCTCATACCCTCAAATATTACCCTCCCTTTGCTTCCCGCAGTGTCCAAAGTAAGTTCAACCCAAACAGTAGGAGGTTGCAGGGCATAGAAATTGGAAGTTGAAAGAGGTTGAATAACATATAAGAATGAGCCCTTATGAATAGTGAAATCTTTTGGTTTAGAAAAACTACCTTTTTGGAAGAGCCCCCAGGGTGAAGAGAAGTGACCCTGTTACTTAGAGACAGATCGGGAACTATGAACAATCTCTTTTTTTAGTTTCTTGTCTTTCAAAATGCATGATCCTAGTAAAACCATTCTTAGCCAATTGAATATCCATTGAACAAAAGACATAGATGGCATTCTGAGTAGGTAGGAGATTCTGAGAATTTTTTTAGATACGGCTTCTCTGTTTCTTGCTTATTACATTTGATCACTGATATCTTGAGATTAGTGCGAGGTTGTCATTTCAGGTGGAATTAATATGTACCAAAAGTTTGATGTAAAAAATAATTTCTGTGCACCTTGTATTGGCTGACAACAGATGAGAAACAGTGCTGTGCAAATATAATAAGAAAACCTCTTTTGGGACTCCTGCAGAATCATGTGGCAAAGCATGGGATTTGGGTACAATGATTTATTCACCTTTATTTCTTTATTGAAGAACATCAAGAGCTAAGAAAATGGAAGACCAACTCAGTTCATCACAGATACTCAAAACTGTAGAAGTAGAGAAAAGAAAACACTTATGGCAATGATTCTGAACTAATACTGAAACTGAAACATTACTTGATCTCAAATTACTTCTTTTAAGTCAACTTGGGAAATGACATAACCATATTTAATTCCTCTGAGAAGAATTGTACAGTTCCAACCATCTGCTAAATTAAGCAGCAGTGATTATAATGAACATTTACAACAGACCTGATACAAAAGGGGATAATAACTTTATACATAAAAGAAAGTCCTAGGAAGCTGTTGCAAACTCCAAGCTGAAGCTCAAAATTAGGAGAACAGATTTTTCAGTGAACTCAAACTGTAATGATAGTGAAGGTCAAAGTGTAATAGCACATTTCTTTAAATTATGTGTTTATTTATTTTAGGAAAACAACCACCAAATATGATCAAACTGATAGTTGTCCAGATTCTTTCTTTTACATGTCTCACCAGACCTCTGGTTGTCTTTATCTTTTCTTTTTTCTCGTGATAATGTTAATTTTGTTTCTGATTTATTTCCCCCCTCTCTGTACAGGTGAAAGAATCCTCAGCATAACCTCTAACAGATAGAACAAGACCCAACAAATTACAATAGCTAGTCTCCTGATTACCAGTAACCTTGAGAGATAATTATTAGTCTAGTGGTTTCTTCTTTGGTCTTGAAAAAGTGTTCCATATTTCCACAGTTTTCTGAGAGTGTTTATATATGTGCACAGGTCCACATACTTTTTCCCCAGACTGCAGGTAAAATGATATCAATAATAACAATAAAGTGTTTGGCCTTAGAGGTCCTAGAATGTTGTCTCTGTCCATTCTTCAACCAGGAAACATATTTTCAATGCATAGCATTATATTATTAAATACTAGCAGAGACTCATCATCAAAAAAGGAAAGAAATTTGTGTTTATGTGTAGCCTCAAATTCACAGAATATAAAATGCCTTAGAAGTTTCTTTTTCCTCCAAATGCCAACAAGGCTAATATTCTAGTGGCACTAAGGCATCTGAGAGAGAACTAATTTATGTTTTAGATTTTCAAAGACATAGTTCTGATTATATTGCTGCCCTACTGAAAGAATATGAAAGCCTGATAACAGGGTGACCTCCTTGTCCTTCCTTATGCACATGCCTGGCACTGCAGAAGATACCATTTATTGAATAGGAGTGGTGAGAGAGGGCATTTTTGTCTTGTGCCTGTTTTCAGGGGGAATGCTTCCAGCTTTTGCCCATTCAGTATTATATTGGCTGTGGGTTTGTTATATATGGCTCTTATTATTTTGAAGTATGTTCCTTCAATACCTAGTTTTATGAGAGTTTTTAACATGAAAGGATATTGAATTTTATTGAAGGCCTTTTCTGCATCTATTGAGATAATCATGTGTGTTGTTTTCATTTCATTTGTTCATATGGAACAAAAAAATAGTCCAAATAGCCAAAACAATCCTAAGCCAAAAGAACAAAGCTGGAGGCATCATGCTACCCGACTTCAAACTGTACTATAAGGCTGCAGTAATCAAAACAGCATGGTACTGGTACAAGAAAAGACATATAGACCAATGGAATAGAATAGAGAACTCAGAAATAAGACTGCATATCTACAACCCTCTGATATTCAACAAACCTGATGAAAACAAGCAATGAGGAAAGGACTCCCTATTTAAAGAATGGTGCTGGGAGAGCTGGCTAGCCGTATGCAGAAAATTGAAACTGGACCCCTTTATTACACCATTTACAAAAATTAACTCAAAATGGATTAAAGACTTAAGTGTAAAACCCCAAAATGTAAAAATCCTAGAAGAAAATCTAGGCAATACCATTCAAGACAGAGGCATGGGCAAAGATTTCATGATGACAACACCAAAAACAATTGCAACACAAGCAAAAATTGACAAATGAGATCTAATTAAACTAAAGACCCTCTGCACAGCAATAAAAACTATCATCAGAGTGAACAGACAACCTACAGAATGGGAGAAAATTTTTGAAATCCATCCATCTGACAAAGGTCTAATATCCAGAATCTACAAAGAACTTAAACAAATTTACAAGAAAAAACAAACTCCATGAAAAAGTGGGCAAAGGACATGAACAGACACTTCTCAAAAGAAGACATACATGCAGCCAACAAACTTATGAAAAAAAGCTCAACATCACTGATCATTAGAGAAATGCAAATCAAAACCACGATGAGACACCATCTCCTGCCAGTCAGAATGGCTATTATTAAAAAGTCAAAAAACAACAGATGCTAGCAAGGTTGTGAAGGAAAAGGAATGCTTTTCTACTGTTTGTTGGAGTGTAAATTAGTTTAACCATTGTGGAAATCAGTGTGGCAATTCCTCAAAGACCTAGAGGCAGAAATACAATTTGATCCAGCAATCCCATTATTGGGTATATACCCAAAGGAATATAAATTATTCTATTATAAAGATACATGCATACATATGTTTATTGCGGCACTATTCACAATAGCAGAGACATGGAATCAACCTAAATGTCCATCAATGATAGACTGGATGAAGAAAATGTGGTACACATTCACCATGGAATGCTATAGCTATAGCTATCAGGAGGAATAGCTAATGGATGGTGGGCTTAATACCTAGGTGATGGGATGATCTGTGCAACAAACCATCATGGCACACATTTACCTATATAGCAACCTGCACATCCTGCACATGTACCCATGAACTTAAAATAACAGTTGAAGAAATTAAAAATATATTATTTATAAGATTCTTCTTAATAGCCGCACTCATGAAATGCCTTAACTGCATCTTACAGTCTATAGAACTAAGAGATCTAGAAATTTATTAAAAGCCCTAATTATTGTAATTGTATGTAGAGATGTGATTGGGAGGGCACATTACAGTGAAAACCCAAATAGTGTTTACTAATCTAGCAATATGTTTGCCTGTTAATTTACCGTATTAAAATGTTTAAGATTACATAATGCAAAGAATATTCAGATGAGAATTCATAGTGAGTTAAATAAATACATATCTCCTAAAAGTCATTCTTTCCTGTTATATCACTAACTGTACCTGGTGGAATCAAAGTGGAGGTTTAATAAGAATTTTTTTCTCTTCCTGGTATTAGCATATATACTTATGCCATTTTGAAGGGATATTGGGATGGTTCATTTCAAATAATATTGAACTTTGTAGACCCAAAGACCACGAGAAAGTATTTGCCTATCATCCACCCATTCATCCACTAAACATTAATTTTTTCAACAAATATTTCTTAAATACTACCACGTTCCAGGAACATAGTGGCCAAGAAAGATATGGTTTCTTTCTTTATGTGGCTTCTATTCAAAGTAGACCAGACAGAATATTGAAAAGAATGGTTGAGAAGGTACTTTTGACAAATGCCATGTCCAGCTCAGCAAAGTGGCAAAGGTTTCACTAGGGTATGGCTTCTCATGATGCAGTATCCTGCACACAGAACCTCATAGCCTCTCTAAACGTCCTTACACTCTGGCTGGGACTGGCAGCAGAAGTCTTTAGACCCCGGGTACCACATGGGATGGTCCAATGTTCATCTTTGTGGTAGCCTGTGAGGGCGAACACCAGAACTTAGACAATGGGGCAGCAGTGGCAAAAAGAGGAAAGTGGTGAAAATAGTTGTATGCCAAAGCTACACAAGTGGTCATTATTCTTGCTGACAGGTATAATATTCCTCACATGATGAATGTTAAAGTGAATGCAATTATATTTATTTGAATGACAGGTGATAGGGATTGTTACTTTCACTTTCAGTAAGGCTATACAAAGAAAAGGTGAATGCACATCAGCTGGAGAGGACGAAATAGGTCTAATACTGATCCTGGCCCTCCCTTACTTCTCTAGAAGCAGTGCACCTCTTTCCCGGGGACATTGCAAGGAACTGTGTGTAGGGCCCACCGGCTTTTATTCCTTCCCTGGTTTGGGGATTCTCTCTCTCCCTCTCCTGCCCTGTGGTTGCAAATGCGGGTCTGGAAGACAGCAATGAATCTGCAAGTAAACAGGTATTTACAATCTACTTCAATGTTCATATACTAAATGTTTTCTTTCTGCCTCAGGTTTTCCAATAGTTGTTCCGTAGTGAATTAGCTCTTCAATTTTGAGGCAATATTTGCACTGTCTTGAAGAAAGAACCAGGTTCTAGCTGAGCATATCTTCTGGAAATGAATGCATTCAATGACTTATTTATGGAAACTCTTGGGGATATAACTGCTGCCTTGACAGTAAGTGAATTATCTTGAGTGGATTTTAGGCTCTAGGATATTGGCTCCAAGGAATGTCTGAGAAGGGCAAGCAAAGCAATGTTTCATAACAGTACTGGAGTAAGAGTAAAAGATGTGAGGGAGTTCGTAGGTTTAAAAAACTGCCTCTTCAAACTGCTTATGTTTTTATTATT
This sequence comes from Pan troglodytes, assembly GCF_028858775.2. Taxonomy (NCBI): domain Eukaryota; kingdom Metazoa; phylum Chordata; class Mammalia; order Primates; family Hominidae; genus Pan; species Pan troglodytes. The sequence continues at coordinate 89,965,283 of NC_072408.2, forward strand.
TTTGCCAGCTCTATATACAAAAACAATATGCTGACCATGAAATAGTTAACAGAAAAACTAAACAACTAGCTGAAATGTGGGAGTTCAGTCAGTTCAGTGATTTAGGATCAGGGAGAGTAAATAACCCATTTTACTACGATCGATATTCAGGGGAAGAGATATTTCTGGATGTGTTTATTCAGCTCTGTGCATACACATAGCATAAACAAGTATTTCCTTAAGACACAGATTATTTGCAGCAACTGCTAAGGTACAGACACGGTTGAAGACAGATGTTTTTATTAAAACCCATAGATTGTTTGCAAAGCTTGATCTCTTTTTACCTTAAATCTGCCCTTATTTGAAGATCTAATACACCTCAAATTTGTGCATTTTAGATGAAACCAATAGTATACACCTCTGATTTCTAGCTTTGCCACCTCACACAGAATTGTGAAAATATTTTATTTATCTAACCTTTGTGATCCAGTGACAAAATATTCAAATATCTGTGTGGTAAGGCAGCAATAAGAGTTACTGTTCTTGGACGGGCACGGTGGCTCTCGCCTGTAATCCCAGCACTTTGGTAGGCCGAGGAGGGCGGATCACCTGAGGTCAGGAGTTCGACACTAGCTTGACCAACATGGTGAAACCCCATCTCTTTTAAAATACAAAACTTAGTCGGGTGTGGTAGCCAGTGCCTGTAATCCCAGCTACTCAGGAGGCTGAGGCAGGAGAAGCTTGAACCCAGGAGGCAGAGATTGCAGTGAGCTGAGATCGCGCCACTGCACTCCAGCCTGGGTAACAAGAGCGAGACGCCGTCTCAACAACAACAACAACAACAAAAAAGAGTTACTCTTCTTTATTTCTGTGAATCTGCCCCTACCTACTCTGTGATAAACTGCCACTTTCGCACAAGGACTTGTAAATGTAGAGCTCCCAACTGAGACTGGACATTCCGCCATTCTGGTCTCTTCTCGGATTGTCACAGCGATGCCTCCTGCCCCTCAAAACTCCAATGTTTGATTCCAGATCTTATTGATCCTGCTTGTGGCTCATACAATTGTGTGTCCAGCCCAGTTCCATTCTGCACCAACTCTGACACCAGATGTGGAAAGTTGAATTAGCGCCAACCAAGCCACATGGACTTATATGTGCCTCAAGGCCTTGCTGCTTTATGTCCTCAGTATCTTACAGATCTGTGGTAATATGACTTTTGTTTTATTTTTTACAATTTCATGAATCTTGCCCTCGATTTTCACAGGTCTATAGGGAACTGGGAGCTTGGCTGGCTACCTAGTACTACTCACATACTTCTCTGATACTTTCATTTTCTGGTGACTATTTATTGAACCCTGTGTGCTAGGCGTTGTGCTGGGTGCTGGAAATAGAGTTTCAGACAAGACAGATGCAGTTTCTACCCTAAGAGACTCAGAGTCTAATGGGCATGATAGATGCAAATAAGTAAATCAATCAATCAATTATGATTTGAAGATGTATGTAAAAAAATAATCTGGAGTGTAAGGGTTGCTACAAAATGGGTAGTAAAGATGGCTATGAGAAGGTGTAATGAAGGAAAATTGAATGGCCTGAGAGGGTGAGGAAATGATTCCTGAGGAAGTAACATGTAGTCTGAGATCTGAGAGACGAGAATGAATTAAATAAGTAAATGGCTGTGCAAAAAACTGGAGAAAAAGCAACAGTTTTGAAGTAATAAAATGTTTTATTTCAGCTAAAATCTTAAACCCGTATCTCTCTCCCTCCCTGTCTTCTCTTCTTTCCAGATAACTACAGTTGGAATATATCATTCCTATGCAATGACACAGTATCTATTGAAGCTCAAAATGTTCAATTCCTATGATCTTGCAATTTGTTTTCTAGGTATTCATTTTAAAGAAACTCTCACACATGTGCACAGGAGACATTTTCAAGCAACTTAATCACAGCATGTTCATTGCAATGAAAAAGTGGGACAAATTAATAACCCTCAGTGGAGGGATGAATAAAGAAATCCTGCTTTGGCCAGACAGTGGAATACTATTCATCAGTTGAAAAAAATGCCTTGGAGCTTATGCATTAATGAGGATAGCATTAAAAAATAAAATGTTTAGTTAAAAAAGTCTAGTTCCAAAGGAATATGTAGTATATATTTTATGGATGTAAAGTTTTAAAACATAAATAAAACATTATCTATTGTTTGTGGAAGCAAATCCATGTAGTAAAAATAAAAAAAATCGAAGACTTCCAGCAGGGAAGTATGTAGTAGAAATTGCCTTTTAAAAGCACAATCTAGCTACAGTATTGATAATGCATTCACAAAGTAGCCAGTTAGGAAGCTATTATTGTAGAATAGTTGAACAATGACCGTAAATTTGATTAGAGAGAAAAATATACAGATTCTAGAGCAATTTAAAAGTTAGAGTTTTTATGGCTATGAGGGCATGAGGGATGGAAAGGAGTCAAGTAATTTTCAAGTTTCTGGCTTGAGTAATTTGTTCATTTGTGCTTCTATTTATGGTTTTAAGGAACAAAGATGATGTGACAGGGTTGGGGATGGGTGGAGGTAATAAATCCAGTTTTTGAAAAATTAATTTGGATAACTTTCTCTAACTGGGGAAGTCAAGGGTATATGGGAAAGGGCTGAAAGTCAATAGAGAATTCTGAAATGGAAATAAAGTTTGAAAATCATTAGCATGTACTGGAAGATAACTAGTAAGAGTAGAGAAGATTGATTAAACTGAGTATAAAGGGTGAGAAGAGATGGCCTTGGTCTGAGCCCTGAGGTATCTCGTTTGAGTAGTTTGGAAAGAAAGGACAAAAATGGGCAGGAGCTGGGGACTAGGGACTGAGGGAGAAAGGAATAATTATTATTATTTTGTGTGTTTGTTTCTTTAATATGAGGCAAATTTGAACATGTATAAATACTGCTGGGAGGGATTTAGTAGAGAGAGGCTGAAATATGGGGAAAAGAGAAGATAACCAATGTTACCTTCCCCAAAGAAGGTGGAATTCAGTGCATTCAACAATGACATATTATTGAATTAATTGATAAATGAATTTGACAAAGGTGCAATTTCTCTAGAAACAGCAGTAAAGGGGTAAAGGATGGCTGTGGATAATAATAGGTTTACTGATTTTGGTAGTGGGAGGTTGAGGGTTTTCATATCTGATTGCTTCTATTACGACTTTGAGATAGGAAGTAAAGCCATCTGTGGAGGGAAAGAGAAAGGGGAAGGGGAAGAATTTAAAAGTTGTAGGAGAGCAGGGTTTGCAGTTGTTGTGTAGGATTGGAATGAATGCTGGATTGGGAAACAACACAGGATTTCTGTCATTGGCTCAGCTTCAACTTGAGGCTGAAGGTTTTGAATTTGTGGTGTTGCCAATCTCCTAGGACCACACTTGTATATCTACACTATTTGGGTTAATTCTTTCACAAGTGTCTCTTCATTTCTTCCCAGAGACAGTCTATCTTCTAGACGTACCACACGTGTCTGAATTTTTAGTGAGTGTAGAGTATAGGTCAGCTTCAGAGAGCCCTGTTGTTTTTTTAATCTATGTTCAGCATCGTTGAAATAATCCTATACAATGGCAATATTCTAAATCTTAGCTATCATGAAGTGTGTCCTAAGCATACATGTACTTCCAAATTTGTTGTCATTTCTAAGTCCTGTAGGAAAAATTGAGTATTTTCTAAGCTCTCTATAAATGGCAATGTGAGACTAAAGCATTACATATTTTATGAATAATTTATGTAGTCTGTGACACAGGTTTGACCAACCTTGTGCTGGAAACAAGGAACCTATGGTATTCCTTTTAAGTGTGGTGGAGTTTATGTTGTACAAATTTTTTATTGTTATTGTCATATAGGCATATTCTTAATTGGGGGAAATAGGTATTCAGGAATCTGAGAACACTGGAAAGTATTCTACTATGGTTACTGTGGTCTGATTGACTCAGCAGCTTATTGACACACATTTGCTTTTCCCTATATTCAAAAGAACCAATGTTTTCTTTCTGAAAGTGACTTCATCTTCCATCATAAATGCCTCTACTCTAAGGCCTGGTGAGAGAATTCTTTGGAAACCAAAGACCATTTAGTCATGTAGTGTGTATGTGGGGTTTTTCTCTTTAATTTATGAAGTTCTTTGAGTGAGTAAATTAAAAAGTGGTGTGTTAGTATTCCACATTTTGTTATTTTTGAGGAGAATGTTTCCTAAGCAAGTTTATAATTTAAAAAATGTTTGTGATCTTCTGTGAAATTTTTAGTTATATGCTATGCAAACTAATTGAACCATTTTACTGGCTTTTGATCAGAAGAATATTGAATAGTAGAAAGGGATAAGAAATTTGGATTCTAATCCAAACCCTGACACTAACAACTATTTCAGTAACTCTTTGTTTGGGTCCCAGTTTCCTGACTTGTGAAAAGAGGAGTTTTATTAGGTGATTCTTAAAACACTTTCCAGATCTTAATCTCAATTTTAGTAGTTGACACAGCTGTTTGGCAGCATGGAAAAAAAAAGTCTAAACACTGTTAAGATTATTAATTCGTATATGGTACAATTTAAATGTGCATGTTCAAGCCTGGGGTTTAAGTTAATAGTATTCATTCATTCGTGCATACTTTCACTCAATATGAGTATCAGAAATTTGGGAAAAAATGAAGAGTATGTATCAGTCCTCAAGTGGTTCACACTGTAGCAAGGAAGACAGATATGTCAGCTGATTATTAGAATAAACATGAGAAATGATCCTGCTATGATATCTACATTTCAAACTCTCTTTTTAATATATCCAGCCTCCTATGTGGAATCTTCACTTGGCTGGCTCACAGCCCTTCAAATACATACCTCGGATTGAACAGTTGACTCCAGACCCTGCTCTCAAAACCGTTTCCTTCTATTGACCCCATCATTTACCTACTTGCTCAAGTCAGAAGTCTAGGAGTCTTGCCTGATTTCTGCCTCTTCTTCATTACTTCTGCATCTATTCCATCAGCAAGCTCTGACCCAATTCTATTCAGAACCTTCAATTCCCATGGCTACCATTCTAATCCAACCCACCATCATAGCTTGCCTGGATCCCTATAAGAGCCTCCTTACTGTTCTCCCTCTTCCTTCATTCTTCAATTCATTCCAACCTAGTCCCAAAAAGCAGATGAGCAATCAATTAAAAATATAAATTTAATCATACCACTGCCTCCTTGGGGCTCCACTGGCTTCCTGTAGTGTCTTAAATGAAACCTAAATATTGTGTCTTAAATGAAACCTGAATATTGGCATCTATTGCCCCTTCCTATGTATCCAAGCTCATCATGGCACTGTACCTTTTGGCCATAAACCTTGAGCCACCCTGGGTTAAGCTCTTCCTACCACAGAGTCTTCACGTGTGGTGTTCCATTGAATGACATTTTCATCTTTCTAATCTTACCAAGTCTGGCTTCTTCTCATTCTTCAGGTTTCAATTCAGACAACCTCTTCTCATTGACAACTTCTCTTACCTTCTAAATAGATTAACCTTCCTTACCTTTTTCTATTTCCACATTTACAGCACTTACCACAATGTTTAATTTTCATTATATTTTGATTCCTTTATTTATTGACTTGCCCACTAGAATGACAGGAAATTATGAGTTTTATTTGCTTAGCATTTAGTCTAATCCTTATTGCACAACTCACTAAAAATTATATGAATAAAATAAACCCAATTATTACTACTTTTTCTATTTTGCGATATAAAAATATTGAGGAAGTGAAAACAAAAGTCATTTTTTGACATTTCTTATAAATAATGTGTCTATACCAGTTACCAGTTATGCACAGATTGGCATGATTAAAATAATACGCAATTTGTAGTAAGATCCATTCTTTGTTTTTAAAACCATACGTTTATGGAGAACCATAAAAAGAAAATTCTAAATTGAACTAAGTCAAATTCTACTTCAGTATTTATTTACATAGCAAGTTGTGGAAGAGTTTTAATTAGTAATCCACTTAATGACTATTTAACAATTTTCACAAGATGGCAGTTCAACTTTTACTCTTGTACTCTTAAAAATAAATAATAATGGTAAAGTTATTTCTGCTCATTAATTTCTCACTCATAAAGGACTACATACTAATGTGCTGGTAAATTGCCAGTGTTGGTGTGAAATAATTTATTTACTTTGTGGTCTTTTCTCTATTACATTGTGATCTTATTTTTTAATATCACATCATGGTCATAAATCCTATGGTTATAAATAATAAAGACAAGAAAGGAAATATAAAAATAATAAAAATATTTTTGCATTTATAAAGTAATTTGAAATTATTAAATTGAGATTCCATCTCAAGAAACTACTTTCTTTGCTCATCCATAAGAAGCAAGTCTTTACCTGTTCAAATTTTATCATGAGATTGCAGAAATTCAGTTAATCTTTAGTGTCTACTTATTCTTATTCTAGTTCTCTTGATCTTTTCACCACTTTTGCAGTCCCTTCCTCCACTGAAGTCCTGAACCCTTCAAAATAATCCATGAGGGTTGAAATGAACTTTTTCCAAACTCTTGTTAAGGTAGATATTTTGACCCCCTCCTATGAATTGCAAATGTTCTGAATGGCATCTAGAATGGTGAATCCTTTCTAGAAGGTATTTAATTTACTTTGCCCAGATGCATCAGAGGAATCTCTATCTATGGCAGCTATATCCTTACAAAATGTATTTATTGAATAAGAAGCCTTGAAAGTTGAAATTACTCCTCAATCCATAGGCTGCACAATGGATATTTTGTTAGCAGGCATGAAGACAACACCATTCACCTTGTACATCTCCATCAGAGCTCTTGAGTGACCAGGTACATTATCAGTGAGCAGAAATATTTTGAAAGGAATCTTTTTGTCTGAGCAGTAGGTCTTAAAAGCACACTTAAAACATTCAGTAAACCATGCTATAAACAGATGTGCTGTCATCTAGGCTTTGTTGTTCCATTTATAGAACACAGGCAAAATAGATTTAACATCATTCCTAAGGGCCCTAGGATTTTGGGATTGGTAAATGAGAAGTGGATTCAATTTCAGGTAACCAGTTGCATTCGCCCCTAACAAAAGAGTCAGCCTGTTCTTTGAAGTTTGAAGCCAGGCATTGACTTCTTCTCTCCGGCTATGAAAGTCCTAGATGGAATATTCTTCCAATAGAAGGCTGTTCTATCTACATTGAAAATTAGTTTTATTTATTGTAGCCACCTCTATCAATTAGTTTAGCTAAATCTTCAAGATAACTTGCTGAATTTTCTAGATAGCACTTGTTACTTCACCTGACACTTTTATGTTATGGAGATGGATCTTTCTTTAAATCTCATGAATAAACCTTTGCTAACTTCAAACTTTTCTTCTGTAGCTGAAAGGCTTTCGTACAATGAAAGAGAGTTAGGGCCTTGTTTTGGATTTGGCTTTGGGTTAAGGGAATTTTGTGGCTGGTTTGATCATCTATTCAGAACACTAAAACTTTCTCTAGAGTGGCAATAAGGCTGTTTTGCTTTCTTACTGTGTGTTTTCACAAAAGTGGCACTTTCAATTTTCTTCCAGAACTTTTCTTTTGCATTCACAAGTTCACTAACTGTTTGGAGCAAGAGTTCCAGCTTTTGGCTCATCTTGCTTTCAACATGTCTTCCTCATAAAGCTTAATCAGTTTTAGCTTTTGATATAAAGTGATACATGTGTGACTCTCCTTTCACTTGAACACTTAGCGGGCATAAGAAGGTTATGCATTGGACTAACTTCAGTATTGTGTCTCAGGGAAGAGGGATTCCCAAGGAAAGGGAGGGAGATGGGGGAATGGCTGGTTTGTGGAGCAGTCAGAACACACACTAAACTCAACAATTTTTATGGGCACAGTTCGTGGTGCCCCAAATAATTATAATAGTAACATCAGAGATCACTGATCACACATCACCATAATGGAAATAATAGTAATTAAAAGGTTTAAGATATTGCGAGAATTACTAAAAATGTGACACAGAGACACAAAGTGAGCTGTTCGAAAAATGGCACTGATAGACTTCTTCAAAACAGGGTTTCCACAACTCACAGTTTGCAAGAACTGTAATATATATGACACAAAAAAGTGAAACACAAGATACTGAGGTTTGCCTGTATACCCTGCTTACCCAAAACTGCACATATTTTTACATATAGATTAAAGTATAATTAAAAATAAATATATGTATGTTCATATCAGCTTAAGAAATGGAATTAAAATGATTCCTTTGAACCCTCTGTGTGCCCTCCACTGTGATATACGCTTTTCTCCACAAAGATATAATCATCATCCTCAGGTATTTATCATTTCTTTGCCTTTCTTCATAGATTGTTCACAAGTATGTGTATCTCTAAACCATGTATTTTTTATTGTGAGTGCTTTGTAAGTTCATATATATGTAATAATTCTGTATATTATCTTCCATGAGTAGTTTTTTAATTTGACATTATGTTTTTGAGATTCATCCAGCTGTTTTATATGGCTATCATGTATTCAATTATATTACAGTCTAATATTCCATGATATGAAAATACCACAGTTAGGGATAAGAAAATACTTATCCATTTTCCTGTTGAAGGATTTTCAAAGTTGCCTACTTTTAGTTATAAATAATGTTGCTATCAATGTTGCTGTTTCTTAGGATACATTCAACAGTATTCTAGGGCAGTGGCTATCAAGCTGTTTGGACACCAGCCCTCAACATTAAATTCATTTTACATGGTTGTGCGGTACACATACAAACCTTTCACATGTATACATATATATAACTAAAAAAATTTTTACAAAATAATATTATATGCAAGGCACACTGATATTTTCTATTCCCAATTATATTTTCAAAAATGCTGATTGTGGCCTAATGAATTGATTTTATGTTGCCAAATATCTAATTTACAAAGGAAGAAGGAGGCTAGGCACAGTGGCTCATGCCTGTAATCCCAGCACTTTGGGAGACTGAGGCGAATGGATCACTTGAGATCAGGAGTTCGAGACCAGCCTGGCCAACATGGTGAAACTCCGTCTCTACTAAAAATATAAAAATTAGCGGAGTGTGGTGGTACTTGCCTGTAATCCCAGCTGCTCAGGAGGCTGAGGCAGGAGAATCACTCAAACCCAGAGGGTAGAGGTTGCAGTGATCTGAGATCACGCTGCTGCACTCCAGCCTGGGAGACAGAGCGAAACTGTGTCTCAAAAACAACAACGAAAAAGAAGCAAGAAGGAATAATATGGAAATTTACTCAAGGTTTTGTGAGCAGAAGGATAGCTTTAAAGTTATATTAGTGTGGTAAAATTTCCTTTAAATCAATTTTAATCATTTCTGCCTTTTTTTTTCCTCAAAATTCCTTTTAATCTGGTAGCTATACATCACCCATCCCTATCAGTTTCTCCACTTTTCTTTCCCCATTGCTAATGTTGATCCACCAGTCTCCTTGTCTTTCAAAATCTTTCTCTTTGGCTATCTCTAATTTTTTATCATGTAGAAAAATTTAGCCCTAGTATCAATCCACCTAAAAACAGGAGGTTTTGTAACATAGTTCTCAAAATGTAAGTATTCATCCACTAATAAATCCTAAAAGCAATGTAGTAAGGTCACTGCTTTTTCTTTGAAGCTGCATAGATCAGAAAATAAGTTTATTCTGTTAAACTTTTGCTACAATGTGTGTGTGTGTGTGTGTGTGTATACTTCCTCACAGTGTGTTGCACTGTTTCTCTGACAAAGAGTCCAACCTCTCCCTAGTTTATCACTGAAACCTCCAGGATTTTATTATGTGACTAGAGACCTTGGGATGTTGGCAAGTCCATTGGTATTAGAATTTTGGTGGGACTGAGTGTAATAACTGCCCATTCTTTTTCTTTCTTTCTTTCTTTCTTTCTTTTTCTTTCTTTCTTTTTTTTTTTGAGATAGTCACAGGCTGGTACTGAACTCCTAGGCTCAAGCAATCTTCTTGCCTCAGCCTCCTGAGTAGCTGGGATTACAGGTGTGCACCACCAAGCCCAGCTTACCTGCCTACTTTAATGCTTAACTTTACCTATGTCTTCAATAGGGATGAGTAGGTGTTTCTCAGAGTTACTTACTGACAATGAAATCTCAGAGAATTCCCATCTTTCACAGGTTGAGCATTCTAAAATTTTGTCTTGAATGTTCCTGTCAGCCTTGTGGTCTGGTTCTAGATGAACAGGGTCTAGGTTATCATGGTAATCTTGTTTGCTTTGTACTTTACTGCATTTCGTGCAGATTCAAGGGCTCAGGCTGGCTCTTACAAGCCTCAGATTGGGGTTGGAAACTCGCTGGTTCTTTTTCCCTGGTAAGTGGTCCAAAGGCCAACCTGGGGTTGCTAAGGGAGGTCTATACGAGCTAGGTGAACTGGTGCTCTATGTGTTTTCCTTATTCCTTCAGGGTAAGCACCCTCTACTTTTCTTCCCTGTTGGTGAATTGTCTTCACTAATGTGTAAGGGTTATACAGGCTCTCGGGAATCCCGAGCCTTTTTAGTCACTTGTGCCAATATGCTCATATGTTGTTCATTTTTTATTTGTTACATTCATTTCCAATTCTACAACCTGCACTCCCCACAACCTTGTAAATCTTGATATTAAAATCTTTGGATTTTGTACACATGTTCAGGAAAAATCTTTCTGTGATTTTATATATGCTTATGAGAGTCTATACATCTCTCCACCTTTTCTTAGCTCTTTTGAATTAAGTGCAACATTTTATAGACATAGAGCTTGGGACATTGAGTTCCCATGTAATTACAGTACTAAAACCCTATAAACTTCTAGGCCATCTCTATTACTTTTCTTTGTGTGAGGCTTATTATACCAATATAATACTCAGAGGCATGTTTTAATCATGATTCATAGGTAATATCCCATCTATGTGTGCATCTTCTAGTTTTAGTATTTTAGGTGTGTAACATAACTAAATATAAATACAAATATGTTACATGCCTAACATTGCCCAAGTCCCAATGTCTCTAGTCAGTCTGGGCCAAATAGTAACATCCCCAGAGGGTTCCAGTGATAAAAGTGGCTGAATTGTTTTACATAATAAAGGATTAGATACCAAAGGGAAAGATTTTGAAATAGCAAAGAGGCTGATGGAGTAGTGTCTTTAAAACTTACATGATAGTTTACCTTCAGCCTCTAGACATTTCTTTCTCCAAGGGATCACTTTTGAGCAGGTGAAGCAGAACAAGGCTCTGAACCAGTTCAAATCTTTATGCCTCATACCCAGTGGTGTGCTGGAGACTGCATTTGCTGACTCAAGGGAGCTGATTGTGTGCAACCATGCCTGACTCTGTCTTCAATAATGACATGCTGGTAGCTTGAAAATAGCCATAGTGGGAGCATTTACACCATAGAAATTGGGAAATGTATGCTACAAATAAGTGCTTTTAAAAAGGCCATTGTCAGGCCGGGTGTGGTGGCTCATGCCTGTAATTCCAGCACTTTGGGTGGCTGAGGCAGGCTGATCACCTGAGGTCAGGAGTTCGAGACCAGCCTGGACAACATGGTCAGGTCTTCTAAAAATATAAAAATTAGCCAGGTGTGGCAGCATGTGCCTGTAGTCCCAGCTACTAGAGAGGCTGAGGCAGAATTGCTTGAACCCAGGAGGCAGAGGTTGCAGTGAGCTGAGATTGCACCATTGCCCTTCAGCCTGGGCGACAGGTGAGACTCCATCTCAAAAAAAAAAAAAGACATTGTTAAACATTTACCAGCACATGTCTGCTAATACTTGATCTTTCTTTGCTGTTTTTTTCCCCCAGGAAATAACATGATTTATAACCTACCTCTCCAGAGAGGTTGTGTTAAACTGCAATTTCCAGTCTGGAGTTTCACACCAGTTGCTGTTGCGTTTTTTCATTAGAATAGACTTTCCTGTTATAGCATTGTGTCCATCTACCTCTTCAATCGAAATGGCCAATCTTGAACACTACTTTAATTCTCTGGAGTTTCCACAGTCTTTTTCTAAATTCGATGTGCTTTCTCATCATAGCTCCTGTCGATTCAATACTCATTGACATGCCCTTTGCAGCCATTATAGGCATTTCTGACTGAAATATAACTTAATAATTCAAATTGGATTGTAGCTGAACCTGGTTGTTAGGGTGAATAATCTAGACAATAACTTGTAAGGATTCATTTGAATGTGGTTGGACCCACTTGGAAACATTTGCTCTTGCCTTGGTCTGCACTGGGATCAATCCACACCTCCAGGGAAACAAACAAATAACAACACTAAAAGTAAATTAAAACATTATACACATATACTTACTGAACTTACATAGCACAAATAATGAATATAGACCTTTATCAAAACTTTTGAAATAAGTTTCATCATTCTCAACTGAGGGTGATTGTGCCCCACAGGGAACATTCACCGATGTCTAAGGACATTTCTGGTTGCTGCAATTAGGGGAAGGATGCTAGTCTCTGCTGGGTAGTATTAATATCTGTTGCTAAACTCCTTAGAATGCATAGGAAGTTTCCCAGAGAGAATAATTATCCAGTCCCAAATGCCAAAAATGCCCCACTTAAGAAACCTTACATTGGATTGAAATGGGGCTTACATAACATATCACCTTGCAAAATGTCCTTTAAAATGCATTTTAAGACCCTCTAGTCTGTCTTTGGCAGCTGTGACATCTGTTTCCACAATTCCAATCTCCAGGCTACCCCACCCTTCCTCTCATATGCCATGCTTCCTTTTCTTATTTGGAACAATTTAGCAATGATTTATTCCTCTCCTTGCCTGCCTTCTCCCCTGCATTCTCTAAAATTATTTTTACTTGCCATTCGACTCAGCAGGACAAGTGAGTTTCCTTAAATCTCTTCTCCTTAGAGAGAGTTAAAGGAAGAGAGTAAGGAGGGCATTTGTAAATAATAAACTTGTTATTCTTCTCTCATATATGGGTGAGTTAAGTTTACCTTAGAATGCATGAGTAATTTTTTTAACTTTAAATTTTTCTTTTCTATTTTTGTCATGCTTTGTACTTTGTTCTTTATTTGGGTAATTAAAAGGTAGTAACTCAGCAGGTGAATTTTCCCCAGCTGTCAGAATTCCTACTAAAATATGAGATAGAACACCATGACTCAAAAGGGACCTGACAATTAATGCAGCTTTTAAAAGATTTGCACAATGGATGTGCTTCCTTGGAAAGTTTATTTTCTATCCATTACTATACTTTGAAGTAGAATTACTAATTGTTATTCAACTATATTTCATTATCGTTAATTGGCTTCCAACATTTGAAAATGATTTTTTCCCACGACTTCAGTAGCTACTAATAGCAGCCCCTAAATCACAGTCTTGAGAGGACAGCTTTATTTTTGTTTCCTGATTACCTTGTCTTTAGAATTCCAAATTTAGCAAGGTGATTACACGCTTCAATTTCTGTACTTTATGTTTTTAGGAGCAGTGATATGGCAATGCTAAAAATAATCCTATTTTTAAACTGAATCTTAAATCTTCTTCCTCCTAAATGATAATCCCAAATTTTGCCATTCAAAGCAAGATAGGCCCAACTGGTTTCTGGGAAAAGCCAGCACAGTTCTGCAAGGGCATTTATATATGACAACATGACTAGACCTAGAAGTACTTCAAAAATAAATTTGCTTCCTTTTACACAACTCCATCTGCAGTTCATGGAAATCAAATGTAGTTACATACACCCAAATCACTGGAAACATCTGGAGTCTTCAAGAGAATATTAAATGGGCAGACACTGGAGAATAGAGCAGTTTCTCTTCTTTGTTGAAAGAAAGTAGACAGTGAGATTAAAACCAAGGTTCTGCTACTGTGTAGTCCATAAACAACTCACTTTACATTTGGGAACTTCTGTACAATGGGAACAATTAGTATCTGTCATGACTTGCTTACATTGCTGTATGAATGATGCGGGGAGTTAATTCTTCTCTTAATAAATACTTACTGAAAACCAAGCATGCATTAGACACGCTAGTACATTAAAAAGTGGTGAATGAGAAAGTAAAGGTTTTTGCCCTTTAGTAGCACTTGTTATCTAATTGAACCTTTTGCCATTCAAAGTGTGGTCTACATACTAGTAGCATTGGCATCCCTTGGGAGCTTGTTAAAATCCCAGAATCTTAGGCCCACCCCAGACCTGTAGAATCAGGATCTGTATTTTAACAAGATCCCCAGTTGATTCATGTGTATGTTAAAGTTTGGTAAACATTTATTTAGCAGAATTATAAAAAGTAATTCTGAAGTTAGAAAAATGTTTTGTAACTATTTAAAAGCCTAGTTACTCATAGACTAGGTAAAGGAAGACTCAAATTGTATTTAAAATTTCAAAGAAATATATGCACATGTGTTTACTAAAATCAGACAATTTCTGTGAAAACTATAGGAAAATATAAATTACCATTTTTATTGTCATTAGGCACTTATTTTAACACTAGAAGAGTTCAAGAATAATGGCAGGAAAATATATGATATCTCTGGAGGAAACCATCCATTGAAGCTCACATAAAAAAAGACGAGAGGGACAGAGTTAGCTGGTTCACATCACTTTAATCACAGAACCATCCTTAGGTGATTTTTGGGAAATATTATCTCACAGTGCTAGCTCTTTGTGGAATCACAAATGAAAAACATGAAGGGGAGAAATTTCTTTCCTTTTGGGGAAGAAAGTGCAGCTAAGGCAGAGAATAAGAAACAGAGATGAGAAAGGAAATAACAGACATGACGTGAGACAAGAAATGAGACTGAAAGGGAAAGAATAATTTAGAAAGTATATACAGTGTCTCCTGTGGGTACTCCAGACATCAAAAAGAAGAATATAATATATTTCAGGGCTTGATATTACTGAATAGTCAGAACAGCCACAAACTGCTGTCAGCAATTTAGCAGAGACGCTATATCAAGGACAAAATCCACACCCACAACCTTATACTCAACCAAATTGCATGCAACTGCCTATGACAAGTCTTTGTTGGAATCCTCTTATCATGGCAAACATCCTCAGTACTCTAAATAGTGTCAAAAAGGAAAAAAAAAGAGAAAAAACTGCTGAGCCTAGAGCACAAATTTTCTGTAGAAATGAAGAAGAAAAAAAATTGAACGGCTCTACAAGAAACTGTTGCTCATGTACCAGATGGCTGCAAAAATTGTTTAGACAGTACAGATATAAAATACACACTCTGGAGCATTGTTTTCTAAAAGTTAAATAAATAAATAAATAAAGGCGTTTTTTATTGTTATAGAGCAGCGAGCTTCAGTTTAAGGACTGAGAAGATTCAGGAATGGGCCATCCTATTATTGATTTTTAAGCCTACTAGAAGAAGTTTAAAATTATTTATTTTAAGCTTGCTAGAAGAACACAAGTTACTGGGAACATAGCCAAAAATATTATGCCACAATGTGGGATTAAACACTTTCCAAAGTCTCCTACTTAGGCAGTACACGATTCAGTGATGGAGTGCTTAATAACAGAATAGAACTGATTCCAGTTCACCTTGTCCTTGGGAGGTATTTACGATGCGATACAAATATAACCTCAATCCGTCTATTCAACAAATATTAATTAGGCCGCTACTATGTGCCAGTTTATAGTGAGGTGAGCATGTATTCAATAAAATTGAATGTACAAAAACCATAGTAGCAACTGAATGAATGTCAACCTTGAAGGCTGAGAAGTCAACGCCAGACTTATCATAGGACCTATGGCTGGGATATCAGCAATGTGTTTGCCCAGATACTGTCAATGGTGAGATCTGTTCACTGTAAGTCTGTCAAGTGACTGGAGGGTTGTATATACAACATTGACCTGGAGAGTGGAGGTGAGAGCAGTGTTAAACAGGAAAGGAAAAACTATTGATTGCCACATTTGTTCTAGAGTACCTTTCTGCCTTATTCATCTTTTCAGCAATGAACTCCCTGAAATTAGGAATTGAATTTATCTTGGTTACCATTTATAGCAAGTAGCATAATACTTGACATTTATTTTTTCTAAACTGTTATTGAGCATGTGCTATACGATATTGTTGTACTAGCCACTAGAGAGAATGGAGGAGTTAATGAGAAAATTATGGTCTCTGACTTGTTAACTCTTACTAACAAACGTGGAAGGATATTGATCAAAAGATTTTATTTGAGATGAGGATCCAGTGCTATTGGAATGTGTTATGTGGCAGCCTGTTTGAATGGAGGACCAGGGAAATCATTTTTTAAGGAAGTAATTTAAGCTGAGACCAAAAGAATAAGGTGTTAGCTTGTTAATGTGGAAAAGGAAGAGATATTCCAGGCAGAACAAAGCACATGCACAGGCTCTGAGTCTTGGAGGAGCTCAGCACAAAGAATAAAACCAAGGTTCATCTGATTGGATCTTAGAGAATAAACACAGGGAAAATAGGCCCGGATGAAGTTGGAGATTTTTGGCTAGAGGTGAGCGTATGCATGGCCTCTGGGGTCATTTCAGGGTCTAATGATTTATTATCCAGCATAATAGGATTTTAAGCAGGGGCCTGATATGATATAATTTTTATTTATCAAAAGATGAATTCAGCTGCTGTGGGAAGACTGGATGAGAGCAGACCAAACTGAATGAGGCAAGATTGGTTAAAAGATAGCAGCAGTGAAAGTCTCAAGATTCTAGTTGAGGAACTACAGAGAGTGGCTGTCTAGAACTATTTTTGAGACTTCTTTTTCCTGAAATGGGGCAGTCATGATGATAAGTGAAATGCTGCCCAGCTCAAAATATCTACAATTGCTGGATACAGTCCAAGAGATCTTTCGTTAAATATATGGATGATCAGGTTTGAAAGTAAGGGAATTCTTCAAAGGCTACAAATTAAAAAAAAATCAGTCTATCAATCAATCTACAAGGTGTAAACCAGCTTTCAAGATTAGGCTATTTAGTGGCATTGGACATTCCCTAGAGGTTTAGAGCCTGGCTTTCTTTTTTTAATGAAAACTTTCAAATATACACAAAAGTACAGAGAAATGCATAATGAATTCCAGGAACCCATCATTGTCAACTCAGGACTCATTTCATTTATATCTCTATCCACTATCCCCCTACCTACATTAAATTGTTTTGAAGCATATTCAATAAATTACATCATTTCATCTGTAAATATTTTAGTTTTGTGATTAAAAAATAAATATTCTTCTTTAATCATAGCTGTGATACTATTATTACACCTGAAAAATGAACATTAGACCTTAATAACAACAAATACCAAGTCAGTGTTCAAATGTTCCCAGTGGTCTGGCTTTCTTGTTTGTGTTTTGTTTTTTTGAATCAAAATCCAAATGAGATCCAAATTACTATTGATTGACATGTCTTTTATAATCCATAAGTGATCTATCATTCTGTTTTCCTGACAATTAACTTATTGGAGAAACCAGATGATTAGTTTTTTAAAGTTTCCCATATTCTGGAATCTGCAGGGCATAGATTTAAAGGACCACTCATTTGAAGATCAGGAGATAAAATTCCGGAGTGAAGAGGGCAGTCACTTAGATCAAACAACCTTGCTTGTTAAAAACAAAGTCGGGAAACACAAAGTGACACCCTCAGTAGAGGAATTAAATAATACATTTTTCAGAGATAGAAGAGATATTTGCCTATCTTGTCTTGTGAGCAGAGGAAACTGGCAGAAGGAAAGCAAACACTCTGAAAGGGCACACTTTAAAATCAGTCTTAAGGAATTTACACATAAAAGTATGATAGAATATGAACTCATCATCAAAAATCACCAATGTACAGGGAAAGTAATACCATGAATGAAAAAGATTAGAAGAAACAAACCCAGAATCAGACTATCAAAACCGCTGATTTTGAAATTGTCACATGCAGAATTTGAAGTATTTAATAGCTAAAAAAGAGAGATATGCTAAAAGTATGAAAAAGGAAAAAATTATCTTTGCTATTAGATTAACCACTATCTAATTTTTTACTGATTTCTAAATTAAATGCACATAGTGGTTACTGGTTAGGATAGAAAGAGAAAATTTCCAAATGATCAGTTCTGATAGTCCAATTTGAAAAGTCTGATTTGTCAAAAAAGAACTGACTGGAACATTTAGATTTTAAAAGAAGCTGACTTATATTAGAAAATAGAATGTAGAGACACAGTAAACAACAATTACATAGTTGGAAGAAGTAGTAAATAGGAGATATATCTGAAGAAATTATAAAAAATGCAACCCAAACCATTCAATACAAAGAGAAATTCCACTATAAAACTAACTCAAGTTTCAGGAGAAGGTAAAACAGGAAATGGGAGGAGTTGTAATTAAAGAGATAAATGGCTGACATTTTTCTAAAAATTATGACAGACATCTAATCCTATATTCAAGAAGTAATCCCTCAGCCCCCCAATCCCAAGTTGGAAAAAAAATAATTTAAAAAATCCACCTAGAACCAACATAGAATTTAGAACACCTGGGACAAAGGATGGATCGTTTTATTATTATTTTTTAATTTTTAATTTTTTTGAGATGGAGTCTCGCTCTGTCACCCAGGCTGGAGTGCAGTGGCGCAATCTCAGCTCACTGCAAGCTCCGCCTCCCAGGTTCACGCCATCCTCCTGCCTCAGCCTCCCAAGTAGCTGGGACTACAGGCACCCGCCACCATGCCCGGCTAACTTATTTTATTTTATTTTTGTATTTTTAGTAGAGACGGGGTTTCACCTTGTTAGCCAGGATGGTCTCAATCTCCTGACCTTGTGATCCTCCCGCCTCTGCCTCTGAAAGTGCTGGGATTACAGGCGTGAGCCACCGAGCCCGGCCAAAGGATGGATCTTAAAAACAGGCAGAAAGAGAAAAGAGATTACCTCTAACTGAGCTACAATTAGAATTAGATTTGCGGGTAATTTCTCAATAACAACAGATAATTTCTCAATAATGTAATCAAGAAATCCAAACAAGTTATCTTCAAAGTGTTAAGAGAAAATTGTTATTGTAGAATTTGACTCCCAGTAAATTTTTTTTCAAGAAGGAAAATAAAATATAGATGTTTTCAAACAGAGTATGGAACATTATTTATAAGAGATTGTCACTGAATAAATGTCTGAAAAATGTACTTTAAAAAAAAGGAAACTAATTCCAGAAGGAACAATGATATGCAAGCGTGCAAGAAAATCTAAACAAATATCATTCAAAACAATAATTAAGATGCTTTATGTTAGAGATTCTTAACTAGAGAAACTCTTGAACATGTATACCAAGAAGCATTTACAGAAATGCTCAGTATAGCTTTTTGAGTAATAGCCAAGAACTTAGAAAAAAAACACTTAGTACTCATTGACAACAAAATGTATAAATTAATTTTGCTGTATTCATGCATTAGCTATTAGACAGCAGTGAAAATGAATGAACTGCAGCTATTTGCATCAACGTGGATGAAGCTAAAGAACAAAATACTGAGTCAGAAAAGCAGATTTCAGGCTGAGCACTGTGGCTCACGCCTGTAATCCCAGCGCTTTGGGAGGCCGAGGCTGGCGGATCACTTGAGACTGGGTGTTTGAGACCAGCCTGGCCAAGATGGTGGAACCCTGTCTCTACTAAAAATACAAAAAATTAGCGGAGCATGGCGGCGAGCACCTGTAATCCCAGCTACTCGGGAGAATCCCTTGAACCCGGGAGGCGGAGGTTGCAGTGAGCCGAGATTGCGCCACTGCACTTTAGCCTGGCCTGGGCGACAGAGTGAGACTGTCTCAAAAAAATAAAAAATAAAAAAAAAAAGCAGATTTCAGAAAACATTCATTTTAACCTATTCTTATAGAGTTTAAAAATAGACAAAACATAATTATACACTAACTTGTTCAGGCTTACATATATGTGCAGTGAAGCTAAACTAAAAAGAAAGAATGATATATAAAAAATTCAGTCAGAGAGGGAAAAGTGATTGGTTGAGAAAACACAGATTCAAACTATTAGTACACCTTTACTTCTTTAGCTAAATGGTGGGAAAGGATATTTTATCATTATTGTACTTTTAAATGTATATATTTCACTATACTTTTCTTATATATCTTATAATGTTTGTAGTGGCTGAATAAATGAGGGAATGCTAAGTATCTCCACTATTCTAGACATGTTATAGATCTGAATATTATAATTTAGATCAGTATAAATAATTTTTCATTCATTTATTCTTTTATGTATGCAGAAGTGTTCTTTTGAGTCCACAGGTCTATAATCTGATGGTAGAGTAGACTCTGAAAATAGATGGAGCTTATTATTTAGCAGTCAGAGCAGGTAATAAAAAGATGCTGAAAAGCAGAAAATGTTACATACTGATAAATGCTCAGGAAAAAAACAAGTAGGATAAAAACAAACGGATAGAGAGTGCCTTGGGGAGTATCGCTACTGAGGGGAAGAGTACTTTATATTAGAAGAAAAAGGAAGTTCCCTCCAAAGAGGTGACCCTGGGTGATCTGAAAACACTGGCTATTTAAATCACAAACTGAGGACAGGATCCTGAACTTATAGTGATGTCTAAGTTGCATTATTTGAGTGTCCTAGTTTCAGCAACCTGCCAGTATTTATCATTCTCTAACAATTTAAGTGCAATCGCGGATAATGGGCAATTAAACAAAAAAACACGTTAGTCTAAATACGGAAAAAGTAGTAGACTAACATTTGGAAATCTTGCATTCTAGGTGGACAAATTATGGAATTTTCTACATCATCAATTCTATCGATTATAAAAGATAGAGTTGGATTGGATGATGTCTAAGATTCTTTAAGTATAAAGCTCTAAAAATGTATGATGAAATAAAGGCCAACTTGGAGGAATTTTTTTTTTTGAGATGGATTCTCACTCTGTTGCTAGGCTGAATTGCAGTGGCCCAATCTCGGCTCACCACAACCTACACCTCCGGGGTTCAAGCAATTCTCCTGCCTCAGCCTCTGTAGTAGCTGGGATTACAGGAGAACCCCACCGTGCCTGGCTAATTTTTTGTATTTTTAGTAGAGACGGGATTTTCCCATGTTGACCAGGCTGGTCTCAAACTCCTGACCTGAGGTGATCCACCCGCCTCAGCCTCCCAAAGTGCTGAGATTACAGGCATGAGCCACCACACCTGGCTGAGGATTTTTTAAAAAAAGAAGTTATCATTTAGAGTAAGTAAAATACATATATGGGTGTGTAAGAATTAAACTAGCTTGTGGCAACGTGACAATTGTTAAAGCCATTAGTAAACAACAATGTGCCTGTTCAGATATAAAGCAAGTGTTTCTTTAAAATGATAGAATTATCATTAAAATATTTTGTATATTCAAATCAGTGATTATGATATGATATGATATGATATATGGGTTTCACATGCATGAAGGTGGGGATTCCATTAGATGGTGGTTCCATTATATAGACTTTCAGCTTCATAATGGGGTTTTCATTTGAAGCAGTCACAGCCACAAATTAATTTTCTATTAATGGATGATCTCATCAAGAATGAAGCAAAGGCTATTTAGGTTTCCCTGAATTTAGTAATAGTTTCTCAGACTTTAACAAACTGGTGGTTTTAGCACTGAGTTGTGGGAGAGGAAAATGGAAAACAATCTGTTTTTATTTGTAGCATGATTACAATGTCTGATTTTAGATATAATCTAATGAACTTGGCTACTTTATAATTTTATCAGCCACCTTATCTCACAAAATCAGAAGAAGGCATATTGGGTCAACTTTCATCAATTTACTAATTATAAGAATAATGTAGCATTCTTTGTTTCCTATTATCTTTGGACATTTTAGTGAGATTAAACCTAACTTTTCAAATGTACTGCTTCTATTGATTATCAACATTTGAAGGTCAGTTAGAAAATGTCCCAAAGTATCTACATACTAGTTTTTCTCTCTTCCCTTCTATATTGTACTAAGTAGTGGAAACGTTTTTTCTCTATTATTATTTCACTGTCTTGAAAAAAATATTTGATGGAACAGAACAGAGCCCTCAGAAATAACGCCACTTACCTACAACTATCTGATCTTTGACAAACCTGAGAAAAACAAGCAATGGGGAAAGGATTCCCTATTTAATAAATGGTGCTGGGAAAACTGGCTAGCCATATGTAGAAAGCTGAAACTGGATCCCTTCCTTACACCTTATACAAAAATCAATTCAAGATGGATTAAAGATTTAAACGTTAGACCTAAAACCATAAAAACCCTAGAAGAAAACCTAGGCATTACCATTCAGGACATAGGTGTGGGCAAGGACTTCATGTCCAAAACACCAAAAGCAATGGCAACAAAAGCCAAAATTGACAAATGGGATCTAATTAAACTAACGAGCTTCTGCACAGCAAAAGAAACTACCATCAGAGTGAACAGGCAACCTACAACATGGGAGAAAATTTTCGCAACCTACTCATCTGACAAAGGGCTAATATCCAGAATCTACAATGAACTCAAACAAATTTACAAGAAAAAAACAAACAACCCCATCAAAAAGTGGGCGAAGGACATGAACAGACACTTCTCAAAAGAAGACATTTATGCAGCCAAAAAACACATGAAAAGATGCTCATCATCACTGGCCATCAGAGAAATGCAAATCAAAACCACTATGAGATATCATCTCACACCAGTTAGAATGGCAATCATTAAAAAGTCAGGAAACAACAGGTGCTGGAGAGGATGTGGAGAAATAGGAACATTTTTACACTGTTGGTGGGACTGTAAACTAGTTCAACCCTTGTGGAAGTCAGTGTGGCGATTCCTCAGGGATCTAGAACTAGAAATACCATTTGACCCAGCCATCCCATTACTGGGTATATACCCAAATGACTATAAATCATGCTGCTATAAAGACACACGCACACGTATGTTTATTGCGGCATTATTCACAATAGCAAAGACTTGGAACCAACCCAAATGTCCAACAATGATAGACTGGATTAAGAAAATGTGGCACATATACACCATGGAATACTATGCAGCCATAAAAAATGATGAGTTCATGTCCTTTGTAGGGACATGGATGAAACTGGAAACCATCATTCTCAGTAAACTATCGCAAGAACAAAAAACCAAACACCGCATATTCTCACTCATAGGTGGGAATTGAACAATGAGATCACATGGACACAGGAAGGGGAATATCACACTCTGGGGACTGTGGTGGGGAGGGGGGAGGGGGGAGGGATAGCATTGGGAGATATACCTAATGCTAGATGACGAGTTAGTGGGTGCAGCGCACCAGCATGGCACATGTATACATATGTAACAAACCTGCACTGTGTGCACATGTACCCTAAAACTTAAAGTATAATAAAAAAAAAAAAGAAAAAAATATTTGAAGTTGGAGTTTTTAAGGAGAGTTAGTT
The DNA here is from genome assembly GCF_028858775.2 of Pan troglodytes. Classification (NCBI taxonomy): domain Eukaryota; kingdom Metazoa; phylum Chordata; class Mammalia; order Primates; family Hominidae; genus Pan; species Pan troglodytes. The sequence continues at coordinate 89,988,582 of NC_072408.2, forward strand.
GAAACAAACAAATTCTATAAAATTTTATCTGACTGTGGCTTTAAAACATAAGAGCTTCATTGCGGCCAGGAATAGCTTCCAGGCTACAAATCAACAAGTGACATTTTATAATTTTAGTTTTCATAATCCCTTTTTATTTGAATATATATGTATTTTTTTCTCTCAGTACTCTGTCTAAAGTCAACATCTCTTTGGGTAGTTATAGAGGTTAACTTATGTTTAAGTATGACTTAAATTATGAGAATTGGTGTAAAAAGAAAAGACCATATCTTGGCTATAAGTAACCAGCACTCTTTGCATTTGGGGAAAATGAAAAATAATGAGCAATTTGAAGGGTAATATAGGTATATGAGGAAAGGTGAAGAGCTAGTCTACTTGCATGTTAACTAAATAGAATAAAGTAAATATTTTATACCACCATTTGTTTCAATAACTGTATTTAAGCCCATTCAATCTGTCAGTGAGAGATAATGGGCTTCAAGTTCTGAAATGTTGTAGAATCCTGTACTATTTTTCAAAGTGTGAGTCATTCAATATTTGTTCTGCATAAGGCTCTGGTAAATATAGGGTTTCTTTGTCAAATCAGTTCAGAAATTTTGAAATACCCTTTTCATCTCTCAGAGAATAATAACATACATTCTCATATGAAGAGCTCTGAGAATTTATGCTAAAGAAAAATCTGTTTAACTTTACTTGACTGACATTTTCCTGCTATCCTTGCATATGGATCCCTTTTTGTTATGAATATTTTTTTTCAGGTAATGCCTGTTACCTTTCTATAAAACTAGAAACATGGGGAAGCTTTGTGTGGTGATAATAGGACGAGTCTCATTTTTGTTTATAATAACAATATCTAATAGTATAACAAGTGACAATAGCTGACATTTATTAAACACTTACATGTCAGATACTGTTTGAAGCTCTTTACATACATTAATTTGTTTAGTGCTGAAAGAACCACCATGAATTAGGTATTTTAATTTTCCCTATTTTAAAAATGAGGAAACTGGGCCTCAGAGTCCACAAAATTCACTCCTGTGTCTTAACCCCTAACTTTTCAAGGTGTTAGTCTACTTGGCTAAAATAAAAGACTGAATGGAACTACATCTCAGTGTCCTCTTCTGCAAGTGAAGTTCTGCATTTGTCAGAAGATTGTTAAGAAAAACGAAATTTCAACATAAATACTGATGCTGTTTACGGACTGCTTACTATGAAAATAACAAAAAGTTCTCTCTCAAATGGAACTATACTTAGAACCTGAAATTATTATTTAAATTTTTATGGCCGGACACGGTGACTCACACCTATAATCCCAGCACTTTGGGAGGCCGAGGCAGATGGATACCTGAGGTCAGGAGTTCGAGACTCGCCTGGACAACATGGTAAAACCCCATGTCTACTAAAAATCCAAAAAATTAGCTGGGTGTGGTGGCGGGTGCCTGTAATCCCAGCTACTCCAGAGGCTGAGGCAGGGGAATCTCTTGAACCCGGGAGGTTGAGGTTGCAGTGAGCCAAGATTGTGCCATTGTACTCCAGCCTGGGCAACAAGAGCAAAACTCTGTCTCAAAAGAAAAAAAAAAAAGTATGAGCCTTTCTTGTTTATTTATGCTAATCTAAGCATATTTTGTAGTCATTTTACATATTTGGGCAAATACACATAGCATAATTTTTAGATTAAATTTGTCCACAGTTTCATTTTGGAAGAGATATTTCTGCATGAGACAAGTTTTCTTCTAATGCTGAGATTCTATGATTAATTAAACTGATGATGTAATTTAGTCTAATTTTAAAGATTCACCATGAATAGATTGAAGCTAACTACAAAAGATATACTGTGGAAAACAAAACATTCTTATTTATCTTTTGGGTCCTAAAGCCATGACCTTAAGGAATCCTTCCCTGACTGCCCTTTCCTCCCCATTCTACACCCCTCTCCCACCATCTAATTAGGGTTCCAATAATATTTTTTAGGTAGCTTTTATTTTTTACAGCAGTTTTTGGTTCACTCCTGAGGTCAGGAGTTTGAGACCAGCCTGGACAACATGGTAAAACGTGTCTACTAAAAATACAAAATATTAGCTGGGCGTGGTGGCAGGTGCCTATAATCCCAGCTACTCTGGAGGCTGAGGCAGGGGAATCGCTTGAACCTGGGAGGCTGAGGTTGTAAAGATTGCACTGCAATTTTTACTACGGCAGTTTTTGTGCCACACCGTATTTACCTATTCACCTATTGAAGGACATTTCTGCAAAACTGAGCAGAAAGTAAAGAGTTTGATGTATTCTCTGCCCCACCCTCATACAGACTTCCCCACTACCAACATCTCACACAAGAGTGGTATATTTGCTACAATCCATAAACCTATGTTGATAAATCATCATTATCCAAAGTTCATAGCTTGCATTAGGGTTCACTCTTAGTGTAACACATCCTATGCGATTTGACAAATGTGTAATGACATGTATCTACCATAGTACCACACAGAACATTTTCATGGCCCTAAAATCTTCTCTGCTTCATTTGTTATATTTATTCTTCCTTTTCTTTAATCCTTGAAAATCAGTGACTTTTTTTCTCTTGTCTCCAGTTTTGCGTTTTACAGAATGTCGAAAGAGTTAGGATCATTCAGTATGTAATCTTTTCATGTGGGCTTCTTTCACTTAGTCATCTGGATTTAAGGTTCTTCCATGTCTTTTCATGGCTTAATTGTTCATTTTTTTTAGCACCAGATAATATTCTATCGTCTGCATGTGCCACAGTGTATTTACCCATTCACCTATTGAAGGGCATTTTAGTTGTTTTCAAGTTTTGGCTATGAAGCTACTATGAATAAAGCTACTATAAGCATCTGTGTGCAGGTTTTTTGAGGATATAATTATTTAACTCATTTGAGTAAATATCAAGAAGCCCAACTGCTGGATGCTATGGTTAAGAGCATGTTTAGTTTTGTAAGAAACCTCCAAACTGTCTTCAAAAGTGTCTGTACCATTTTGCCTTCCCATCAGCAATGATGAGGATGTGCTATATCCTCATCAGTTTTTGGAGTTGTCAATGCTTTGGATTTTGGCCATTGTAATAGGTGTATAGTGGCATATCATTGTTTTAATTTACAATTCCCTAATGATATGATGCTGTGCATTTTTCCATATCCTTATTTGCCATCTGTGTATCTTCTTTGGTGAGTTATCTATTCAGGTCTTTGACTATTTTTAATTGTATTTTTTGTTCTCTGATGATGATTTTTAATATTTATTTATTTTAGATAACAGGATTTTATCAGGTATATCTTTTGCAAATATTTTCTCCAAGCCTGTGGCTAATTTTCTCATTCTCTGACAGTGTCTTAGCAGAGCACAAGTTTAAATTTTAAATTTTGCAGAGTAAAAGTTTAAATTTTAATGAAGTCGAGCTTAGCAATTACTTTTGTGATTGTCTTTGGCCATTTGCACTGCTGTAACAAAATACCATACATTTAAAGCTTATAAACTGCTTGTAGCTTATAAACATATTTTTTACAGTTGGAAAATCCAAGATCAAGGTGCCAGCAGATTCACTGTCTGGTGAGAACCTGCTTTCTATTCATAGATGGTGTCTTTTAGCTGTGTCCTCACATGGTAGAAAGGGCAAGGCAATTCTCTGGAGCCTCTTTCATAAGGGCACTAATCCAATTCATGAGGGCCCTACTCTTATTATCTAATCATGTCTCAAATGCCCTACTTCCTACTGTCATTACATTGGGGTTCAGGATTTCAACACATAAAGTTAGACGAGGATACAAACATTCAGGCCATAGTAGTGTTGTATGTAAAATGTCATTGCCATACCCAAGGACATCCAGATTTTCTCCCGTGTTATCTTCTATGAATTTTACAGATTTATGTTTTATAATAAGTCTGTGATCTATTTTGAGTTACTTTTTGTGATGGGTGTAAGGTCTATGTTGAGACTCTTTTTTTTCCTTTTTGCATGTTGATGTCCAGTTGTTTTAGCATCATTTGTTGAAAAGCCTATCTTTGCTCCACTGTATTGCCTTTGGTCCTTTGTTGAAGATCAGTTGACTATATATAAGTCTATTCTGTTCCTGTCTGTCTATTCTTTCATTAGTACTTGTGTCTTGAATACTGTAGTTTTATAGTAAAGTCTTGGAGTCAGGTAGTGTCACTTCTTTGACTTTGTCCTTCTTCTGTATTGTGTTAGCTATACTAGGTCTTTTACTTCTCCATGTACACTTTCGAATTAGTTTATTGATATCCTCAGAATAATGTACTGGGGTTTTCATTGGAATTATCTTGAATCTATAGGTCAAATTTCAAAGAAATAATATCTTGACAGTATTGAGTCTTTCTATCCATGGATATGGAATATATCTCAATTAATTTAGTTCTTCTGTTTCTTTTGTCAGAGATTTGTAGTTTTCCTCACGTAGATCTTGTATATATTTTGTTAGATTCAACAGCATTTAAAAAAGTTAAGTCATTTAAGTACTTCTGAAAAATTTAAACCCACCTTTTCAGGTTTCACTGGGTTTCATCTTTTCAGCTACACTGGGCTACATGCAATCAAAGCCAATTACAGCATTATTTAATACTATATATCTAGTGGTGCATGGTAGACATTTAAGAAATATTTGTTAAATGAATGTAATAGTGAATAAATGAATGCCATATATGTTGAGCTATATTATATAGTGAATATTGGAATTGTCTCCCCAATATCCATTCCAGCCCAAATGAATGGTCTAGTCATATGATAATCAATTACTCCTTGCCAGTGATTTTTTTTCTGAAATGGGTAGAAGCACTTTTACCCACAAAGTGCTAGAATTCTACTGGAAGGTTCTGGGAAAATTTTTCTCACTGCTAAAAGAGGGCAAATGAGGTTTTGTCCTTCTTCCTCAGTCATGTTGCAGGATCTTGATCCAACATCTGGAATTTATGCAGCCATCTTGTTACCAACTCCAGTATGAAGACAACATGAAGAATGAAAGTATAGAAAGACTGAGAAAAAGTAAATGTCACACTTAGTTTTGAATAAGATATGGTGCTCGTGAATCAACCAATCTTGGAGTCTGCTTTTCCTCTGAATGTCATAGTAAGTGACATCATAAATATCGTAGTTCTTTAAGCTAATTGTAGTATTTATATTATGGGAAAAGTTTAGATATTTTAAAATCTTTTTACTTTGAAAAGTTTTTGTTTGGGGACTACCTAAGCTAAAAATAAATAATCCCATTGGTTAGAAGCATAAAGATCCTGACACTCTTTTGTTGATACTAAGATATATCCACCTCCTCACACTGACTTTCAGGAATACACTATGTGCTTTAGTTCTGCCTTAGATCATTTTTGCACACATATTTTAACTAGATTCTATGAGGTAATTAGTAAGTAATTTTGTTTATCAAATTGTAATGTTATTTTCTTGAAAAAAATCCAGAATATAATACTCATCACCATCTTGAATTATTGACATATAAAAATAATAACCTCAAAATTGACCTCCATTAAAATGTTCCTAAAATGTTTCAATATCTCCTCAAGCAGGCTTTGTCTTTTTTAGTTATCAAATTTCTTTACACACACACACTCACTCACATACTCTCTGTCTCACAAACACCCTTTTAAATTCCAACAATTATCTTTGTGCTGCCTGCATAATTTTGAAATAAGGGGAATTTGAACTGTGAAGTGGCTTAAAAGGTTAATTGCCTAATCTTAGCTTCCTTCCTGAAAAGACTGTTTTGATCTATACAAATTTCCTCACTGGAGGCTAGGAATTTTTTGAAATATAATTAAATAAATCAGTCTTATCTCTAAGATTAACTGCTTTTGCATAGTAATTCCAATGTTAGTATCCTGACAACTGATATTTTTTACATACTCGTTTGTGGGGAAAAAAGGCCTCTGTCTTTTTATGCTATTACATTTGGAAAAATTATAATCTGTAAACTTTATTTCTAAAACAAATATTTTGGAAAAATGTCATAAACATTTGCATAAACCTTGTATATTTTGCTCTTCAAGATACTCAGTCTGGAAATAAGTAAACTCATCTGAAAAGTCAGAGATATTTCAGAAAACAATTCTGCTTTCTATTTTTATTAAATACTTGTGATGACAAAGTGGCCCTTCAAAGGTGTTAGAGAAATACTTCATTTGCAATGTCTTACGTTAAAAAAACCTCTTATAGGTCCCAGTATAATTCTCTAAATTGTTGATGAAAAATTGGAATTATTCTCAGCATACCATTAACATTTAAGCATTGCACATTAAGTAATATGAATTTGAAGTGTTTTATGTCTTAAATTTCCCCAATGTGTTATTGGCTTGCATTTTCACACTTTGCTTACATGATAAAAATAAAGCTACTACTGATTTTACTTGGCTTGGTGTATCCTAAATGATCATACTTTAACGTCTACACATTTGAGTGCTTTCATTGGGCTTCAAGAATGTTTAAAATATACTGTTTCTCAGGGATATTAAAACACTAAACTGAAGAAGTGACATTTAAAAACTTGAGTATTGATTTCACTCCTCCATAATTTTTAGGAACTTAAAGAAATAGAGAAAAATTTGTGGTAGCAGTGTTAGAATTAATGTCCTCATTTGATTAAATTATATTTTCTTTTACCAATTACGTCTTAGTTAATGAATTTTAATTCTCCTTCTTTTTCTAAGAGTAACCTTCATTAGAAAAGAAAACTGTCTGTGTTTAGACATCTCTGTGAAGAAAATGTCATGGAAAGAAAAGTACTAAATGAAATTGTCAGGAAGGAAAGAAGAAGAAAGCCAAAATGATTGGGTCACAAGGCTTCAAGGTGGACAAAAGTGAAACAGTAAAAGAAAAAGCCACTCTTTAAGTAGTCAGAGAATAAATGGCACAATGAAAAATGCCTATATTTCTGATGCAGGAAGTTTTCTAGGCCAGGGTGGAATTTATCAGCACATGAGGTGGTGATTAAAGAGAAAGAGCAAATACAGTTGACTGAGTTAGGCTGGGAATAGTCATTACCTCATGAGAACATTTAATACGGCTTGTCTCTTAAGGCCAATAAACTAACACATGACCTGGCTGACATGAAGCACTGAAGCAAAATGGGTCAATACATCAGAGCAAGTCTAAGTAGAAAATTGGAATAGAAATTCATTTCCTATTCCCTTGGTCTTTAATTTTTTTTTGAAATATAAAATCCAAAAGAGTATATTAAGAGTCCAAAGCAATGTTTCTCAAACCTACTTATGGATTAGAAACACTTGGAGAGATTTGGAAATATTGATACCCAGGTACCCCAGCATAATTAAATTGGTATCAGGGCATTAGTTTTTTGTTGTTGTTTGCTTTGCTTTGTTTTCTAAGCTTCTTAGGTGAGTCTATGGCTCAGTCTGGATTGTAAGTCACTAGTAAAAAGAATGATAATAAAATGAATATGCATATCCCATTATAAGCCTAAAAAATATAACATTGCCAGTCAAAATCCTCTAGGTTATTTTTAATAGAGTTATCAGCCATTTATTTCTCTATCTCAAACATACAAAGTATCCATATCCTACATTTTGCATTAATAATTCCTTGTTTTCCTAATAAATATCTCTAAACATTTTAACTTTCAGTTTTCCTATCTTTGGCCTTTATATAAATAGAATTACACTTAATGTATTCTTCTGCAATATAATATTTCACCAAATTACATTTTTGAGATTAATCTCTTTAATGAATCTAGTTATCATTCATTTTAATTGTTGATTAGTATTCTGTTATATGAACATAATTCATTTTACAAAAATATCTTGTAGTACCTTCTGTAAATCAAGCCTGAGTTTTTTCTCATATTCAATTGATCATAAAGAAATCTTTGAGAGGATATTCCAGCATTCTCCACAAAGTTTCTCTCTAGAAACTTCACAAGATGCTGGGCCTCTGGAATTTTATGAGGTTTATCTTTTTCTGGTACTTATGATCTCCTAAGGTACTTACAAATTCTACCTAACAAGTCCAATTGCTATGATGACAACATCATAGTAAACAAGCATGGAATAAGAAGATGAACAAGTTTTTCATGGGCTGATTATGGCATAGAGTGAGAGAATCAAAATAGCTTTTTTTTTTTTTTTTTTTGAGACTGAGTTTTGCTCTTGTTGCCCAGGCTGAATGGAGTGCAATGGCGCGATCTCAGCTCACCGCAACCTCCGCCTCCCAGATTCAAGCAATTCTCCTGCCTCAGCCTCCCGAGTAGCTGGGATTACAGGCATACACCACCACGCCTGGCTAATCTTTTTTTTTTTTTTTGTATTTTTAGTAGAGACGGGGTTTCTCCATGTTGAGGCTGGTCTTGAACTCCTGACGTCAGGTGTTCCGCCTACTTTGGCCTCCCAAAGTGCTGGGATTACAGGTGTGAGCCACCGTGCCCAGCCAAGAATCGAAATAGCTTTGAGGCAATGCAGTGAAGACATACTGGGCCTGTAACTGGGGTGTCTGCACACCTACACTGCTGACCACACTGGATATTCCAGAAAGCCTTTTCTTCCTGTAATACCCCAGCAGCATCCTGTAGGGAGAAAGCTTAACATTGTGCTCAGTTTAAGGGAGAGTATCTTAAAGGAATCTGTTGTTTGTCACGGTGCATATCTTAAAGGGAGCATTTGACTGGGATATAATAAAACAAACAAAAACTGGCAGAGTAGGCATTAAGAAAATAGGATGATTCAGTCAGTTGAGTCAGCCAACTTCTATCATCCACTACTCTGATACTAGTGCAATAGGCTCATGCATGAAACAGCAATAGTGTGAGGAATGGCGTTTACACGGGTTCCGCTTCACTAAGAGTGCCACTGTTCAACATTTAACCTGCCAGCAAAAGAGACCAATATTGTACCCCAGTATGGTACCATCCCTTGAAGAGACCAAATAGTTACTTGATAGGAAATCAAGTATATCAAATTTCTTACATCCTGGCAGTCAGTTCTTCATCTTGACAGGAACTGACATATATTTCAGATATATGTTTGTCTTTCTTGTGGGCAGAGCTTCAGCCATCACCACTCTATGAGGGTTTATAATTGCTTGACCCATTAACAGGATATGTGGTATATCATGCTTAGTGCCAAGAGCCTCTCTAATGCACAAGAGTAGCAATGGTAAGCACGTCTTGGGACCACCTACCACACCACCAGAAACTGCTGACCTGATACAGCAATGGTATGGTTTTTTGAAGGAGAAGCCAGGGTGCCAGCTTGGAAATGGCACTCTGTAAGGATAGGACACTATCCTCTGGGAGGTAGCATACATACACCCTGATTAGCAATCATTAAAAAGTGCTCTGTCATCAGTAGTTAGAATACAAGAAACCAGAAGTAAGGGCTGGATACAAGAATGATCCCACTCTTGGTGATCCACTTGAAGATTTTATATTTTCTGGGCCTGCAACTTTAGGTCTAGAGATCCTTATTCCCAGAGAAGAAACGCTTCCACTAGGTGACACAATAAGGTTCCTATGACATTTTATGCCATAGTTTCTGCCTGATTACTTTGGGTTTCTCAATCCAAGAGACCAGCAGGCAAGTAAAGGAGTCACCATGCTGACAGGGCTAAGTGATTCTAATCCTTAGGAAAAAGGTAGAGTTTCTGTTGCACACTGAAGGTAGGGAAGAATATATTTGGTACCCAAATGATCAAGTTGTGTGTCACTTGATTTCCTTGCCCAATATTGAAGGCAAATGGATAAGGGGAGCTGCCATTGACAGAGAAAGGTATGGCACAGAGGCTGAGTGATAAGTATTTGGGCCACTTCACTATATAAGCCATCTTTATGAGCAGAAGCGTTAGCCAAAGATGAACCTGAAATAGTTAATAGAGAAGGGAAGGACAAACATCAGCTGAAACTCAAAGAATACCTGCAATACTGAGGGCTGTGAGGTGCCCATTAACACTGTGCTTATAAATTAACACAAGAAAAGAGATCCTAGGCTGGGCACAGTGGCTCAAGCCTGTAATCCCAGCACTTTGGGAGGATGAGGCGGGTGTATCACCTGAGGTCAGGAGTTTGAGACCAGCCTGGCCAACATGGTGAAACCCGTCTCCACTAAAAATACAAAAAATTAGCCGGGCCTGGTGGCATGTGCCTCTAATCCCAGCTTCTCGGGTTTGGAGGGCAGTGGTGGGGCGGCTGAGACAGGAGAATCACACCACTGCACTCCAGCCTGGGTGACAGAGACTCCATCTCAAAAAAAAAGAAAAAAAGAAAAGAGATTCTAGAGGAATTGTTCCCAGGTAGGTAAACTTCCATTTGAAAGAGTGGATTAAGCACACAGGTGTAAACTATAGTGTAGGCTGTAATGAACCACCCAGATGCCCCACTTATTCCCTCAGCTGTGAGGAATGTTGACTGCAGACAACTCACCGCTGAATCCCTTGCTTGCCATGGCCCTCACCAAAGAGAGATGTTTCACCCACATTTATGCCTCCTTCCAGAGGCAACTGCACTGACAGGTCCGCATAGAGGTAAAAATGCCCAGTTCCTTTGCGTCAATTTGGGATGTCTCTGAAAGGCCATCCCAGTTCCAGAGTACCTACAGGATTGACTAATCCTTGCAACTTCATCTCAATTTTAACTTCTTTTGCTCAATCTTCACTTTACTCACTCCTTTACAATGTTGTTTCTGAGAGCCCTTCCTATAAATCTCCTGAATGTAGATCTTTTCATCAAAATCTGTTTACTGGGACACTTGAAAAAAGACAATATCCTACAATTTTTACATTCTTGTATGTGTGTGTTTTCCCATTCTTTTTTCTTCTTGTTTGTTTTTTAAAAACCTGTTTTCTACTTTGTTTTCAAATTTGCCCTGTTTTCAGCTGTGTTCAGTCAACTCGTTTCTTCAACTTGTTTATTAACTTCTTAGCTTCAGATATTTTCTTTTCTCATATACAGAGTGTTTATTTGGTCGTCTTTTATATAGATTTTCATTTCTCTTGTAAATTCTCTAGGCTTTGATCTATTTTGCCACTTTTTGTTTATTGGTTTTACCATATTAACCATAGCTTTTGAAAGTCCTTGTTTGCGTACTCCAATATCTGGGTCATCTCTCCTCTCCTTTCCTCATGAGTGTTGGTCATCTTTTCTTGTCTCCACATTTTTACTAATTTCTTAATATATGTTGGACACTGCAGGTAATGTAACTCAAGATGATGATGTAATCTTCCTATGTTGGCAAATAGGGAGGCTTGGAGCACGTCAATCCAATCAGACATTAATCGAAGTTGGGGCTGGGTTTCAATTTTAGTAAACTCAGTCTGCTTCACCCCTGTTCATGTTTTCTGTGCTCCCCCTCCCATTCATAGTTGTTTGTTTCTGATTCTGATAGATCTTTATCTCCCCAGGTTTGGAAGACTTCAGAAAATTCAGCTATGTTTCTCAGAGGTCTGAGCCCAGCTCTCTCGTCTTCCACCTTATATCATTTCAAAATAAGGCAAATTCCATGGAGGTAAGACAAGCAGTATTTTTCAATCAGTCCACTTCCGCAAGAATCTGGAGATTTCACTTTGTCTTTCATAAGCTTTTGGCCTAGTTTCCCAGCCTCCTGTATAGCATCAAAACTTAGCAAATGTTCTGTGAGGAAAAGCAGTTGTACATTTGCAGCCCCTCAGGTTTCCAGTTTGTCACACCAGCCCTAACTTTTAGAATCACTAAAAGTTATGCTAGTTTCTCTTTTGCCTAGCTGAGGCTCTCTGATGGGTCACGCCAGATTCTTAGCAAGCACCTAGAATCAGAAAATACCCCCAGGAGACGGAAAAATAAAAATTCTCGTTCATATAAAAGTGTTTCTTCTTTCTGGATTTTTAGTTTGTTGCTTCTGAAGTTCTCTGAGTCTTTAGAAATGTTGTTGTAATTTATCTGGCTTTGTCCAGTTTTGTAGCAAGAGTGATCTGTTGTCCTGACCTATTCTGTCCTAAAACAGAAGTCATTTCGTCATTAGTTTTCAGCTTCATCAAGTATACATACCATTATTTTTATTGTTTGATAAAGTCAGTCTTTCAATACGATATTCATGTTTGCCATTTTCTATGCTCAAAGTACATTTTTACATCTTAGCTTTTGTTCTTGGGACAGTGTCCTTGAAGTACAGTCTTTAGTAGAAGTTCCTTTAACGAGCATTTGTTGGTGGTAATGCTCTTAGTAAATGTTTGCATAAAAATGTCTTTAATTCACACCAATTCTTGAAATATGGTCTAATAAACTGAAAGTTATTTTCTTTGTGCACTTTGAGATTTAATCCAATTTTCCCTTGTCTTCCATTGTTGAGAAGCACAGTATATCGTCAGTCTGAATGTAGGCCCTTCGTTATTATTCTGTTTCTTCTTTTGGATTTTTAATATCTTCCTTGTGTATCTGGTATTCTTCAGTTTCCCTGGATGGGTCTGATGGCAGCGTTTTTGTTTTTTTTTTTTCAATTGTGCTTGTGATGTATGTGGCTTCCTGAATCTGGTATTGGAGTCTTTTATCAGTTCTGGAAATTTCTGTAATTATGTCTGACTATTCCTTTTCCCTATTTCTCTCTAACTTTCCTTCCAGGATTCCGATTATTTTATTATTTTGCCTTACTATATCCTTTAACATTTTTACTCTCTTGTCTCTATTCTGCTGCTTTTTATTTTTCCCCAAGCTTCATTGGGGATCCTTTCTTTTGACCTACCTATTAGTTCTCTGTTTCTCTCAGTCTATTCTACTGTTAAATCTACTCAAATAATTTGAATTGGGTTATGTTTTATCAGTTCTAGAATCAATTGTATTTCTAATTATCAATGTTAAATTTTATAAACAAAATTTAGAACACCTGATTATTGTACATATTTCTTAAACTTACTTTTGTGTACCTCATATTTTTCTTTTAGTGCCACTTTCTAAATAATGTCTTCATGTCTTTCAGCTCATTTATTTTATCTTCAGGATTTAGTTAGTGTCTAATCTGGAGTTTCTAGATTCAATTTTGACTTTTTGTTTCTAGAAATCACATTTGTTTCTTTGCTAATCTGCATGGTAAGTTTACAAATTATCTTATTTCATAATTTTAATTTTAATTTAGTATTAATCTAACCATTTTAAACGTACTAATTTTATATTCTATTATAAACCTAACATTTGTAGCATTTGCATTTCTGCTTGTACAGTCTGTTGCTTCTGCTTTCTTGCTCATGGTGGCTTGCCAACTTCTGTGTAATTTCTCACATATCGTAATGGGTGATATTATGATCCTTGGACTCTTATCTTTTAGAATATTTGATCCTAGATTTAAAGTTTGCTTCTTGAGAGAGAATTTGCATTTGATTTTGCAAGATACCTAGGGCACTCTAACAATTTGAGGCCACTCTAGTCTTTTTGCATGGACTTTTTTTTTTTTCTATCATACCTATATGCACTAATTCCAGGATAATATTTGTGTGAGGGCAGGTGTTCTTGTTATTTCTCTTTGTGGGAAAATTTATTCTACCTGGTTCACTTATTATAATAGTCAAGATAGACAGACTAAATGCAGTTAAAAATGAACCCCTGAACATCACAGTAGCTTAGGAAAATGAAGGTTTATTTTTCCTCACCCAAATCAAATGTGGGGCGGGTGTCCTTCTTCCTTTTCTAACTTTACAGTCTGCAACAAGTCACTCCAAAGGGCCGGGTCTGGAAATGGAGTAGTCATTTCCACCCACATCCTATCGGATAGAATACAACCTTACAGTCCCAAGCAAACTGCAAGGGAGGCTGGGGAAATGTAGTGTTCCTCTATGCCCAGGAAGGAGAAAGATTTTGATGAACATATATTGTCTATGTCACATCCACTAAGGTTGAAAGTCTTCCAGGTGTTCAACATTATTTGGGAGTTTCCATTCAGACCTCCCAAGTTAGAGAGGAAATAGTTTTTTGTTTTGTTTTGTTTTGTTTTTATGTTCCATTAAGTCAGGCTTGTGGGCAGGTTAAAACAAAACTCTTGAGATGGCCAGGCGCGGTAGCTCACGACTGTAATCCCAGCACTTTGGGAGGCCGAGGCAGGCGGATCACCTGAGGTAGGGAGTTTGAGACCACCCTGACCAATAAGGAGAAACCCTGTCCCTACTAAAAATACAAAATTAGCTGGGCATGGTAGCACATGCCTGCAATCCCAGCTACTGTGCAGGCTGAGGCAGGAGAATCCCTTGAACCCGGGAGGTGGAAGTTGTGGTGAGCCGGAGATCGTGCCGTTGCACTCCAGCCTGGGCAACAAGAGCAAAACTCCATCTCAAAAAACAAAAACTAAACAAACAAAAAACCCCTGGGATTGCCAGTTTTGATGATGCTTCTGGGCTTTATGGGTTTGTACTTTCCTGACACTTCTGGCCTCTGAGAGTTTCCCTTCTTTTTTTGCAAGCTCATTCAATGATTTTTTTTTTTAGATTCATGTTTTGTATACTATTGTTAGTTATTCTGCAACAGAAGGGTTTCTTATAACAACTAATCTGCAATATTGATTAAAATGGAAATCAACCTCACTCTCTTTGAGAGATTGTCTGGCCCCAACTGCTAGCTCTACACTATGGTTTCTCCTGTTGAAGAAGAAACTGGGTGATTTCCTCATGTAGAAAGAGTCTGATGTATTAGGGCCAACAGATGGTTCTTCCTGTTTCCTAGTAGTACGTACACGCCTCTCTCAATTTTATATGTTACATGGGAAAGCCAATGTACTCCCAGACCAAGTTATTTGAACTAAGTTTCCAAGGGGCTGCTGTTACTCAGCTTTCATTTAAACTAGTACAATGTCACTTATAGTCTTCCTCAATTTTAAGTTCAATGAGTATCGAAAAGCAGAGCTATATATTCTTCTATAGTGTTAAACAAATTTCTGTTTTGGAAAACGGATTAAAATTACCTTTGAAAATGTTTGCATACCTTAACGAACATCTGATTGAGCTCCATTTTGCATTTTAAACCTAAATTAATTAATCTAATGTCTTGATAAATCCCTTTTGTTTCTGTTATAATAATTCTAAGAGAGTCTCAGTTTGGAAAAATTCTTTTAAGCCACAGTTTTCTTTACTTTTTTTGTGAACCAATTTCTGAAACTTCACTGTAAGTGTTGGCTGTAGAATAGAATCACAATTATATATGTCATACATGAGGCAGACTCAACTTTCTTTAAAATTTTTTCATATCTTTCAGCTCTTCAAATGAACACAGTGACATTCTGTAGCTGTTAAAAATTGCTTTCTATATTGTTTTCTTTAGATATTTTACTTTTCTTCCAGTTACTAAGGAAAGTTGATTTTCCGAGCTTATTGATTTAAGCTTACATATTATATTTTCAAGTTTCAAATTCATGACATATATACCAATTCCATAGCCAGTTTGGTTTTGGAGGGTAGTTATTTTCTTCAAATATTACCATTCTTGAAGTTTTTTTTCTATTTTAGATTTGATAGATCATATTTCCTTGTCTCACTCATTTATTTCCATGACAGTATGGCTTGTTGCACAGATACAACAGACTGCAGTTTCTCAGTGGTACCTATAAGCCAACTTACTTGAGAGCATGTGTTAGTGTCTGCACTAACAATGAAATGTTATTCTGTGGCCATTGAACATGTTTTCTCTCGAAGACTATTTTCACTTTATTCATAATTCCAGCAAGATTCCCAACCTCCGGCATGTAACTCATAGTTATTACAAAGGGGAAAGATTGCCTGCTGAAGATAGATACATTGGCAATAACTTGATATAAAATATAGCATCACTTGTTCAGCACAGAGGAAACTAGAGGATCTGAGGAAGGATGATGACATTTGAATTGGAAAAGTCAGAGAAGATCCAACGAGGAGGTTGAAACAGTGTATTATAGTTACCCCATTTTTATACTTTTATATAGCAAGGGAAATTTTTATTCATACATCAAATATGTGGAAAATAACATATGACAATTCGAGTAGGTGTATATATATATATACACACACACACATATATATACACACATATATATGTGTGTGTGTATATATATACACACACACATATATATACACACACACATATATATATATATATATATTTTTTTTTTTTTTCTTTTTTTGAGACGAAGTCTTGCCCTGTAGCCCAGGCTGTAATGCAGTGGCATGATCTCAGCTCACTGCAACCTCTGCCTCCCGGGTTCAAGCGATTCTTCTTCCTCAGCCTTCAGAGTTGCTGGGATTACAGGTGCACACCACTGCACCTGGCTAATTTTTTGTATATTTAGTAGATACGGGGTTTCACCACGTTGGCCAGGCTGGTCTTGAACACCTGACCTCAGGTAATCCACCCACCTTGGCCTCCCAAAGTGCTAGGATTACAGGCGTGAGCCACCGTGCCCAGCCAACATACTGTAGTAGATTTTTTATATCTTAAGGGAAATCTCGTCAGTAAACCTCAATCAGATTTTTTCATCTGAGAAATTTCTGTGTATCTAAAATTCTTCAAACATTATATGGAAGTTCTTAGACTTACATTTTAAACCCAGGTTAAGTACTTCTGCTTAATATAATAATCTAGTACCAATGGAATAAGATTTGCAAGTCTTAAGAAAGAAAAAGTAGCCGGGCGGTGGCTCATGCCTGTAAACCCAGCACTTTGGGAAGCTGAGGGGGGCGGATCACGAGGTCGGGAGTTCGAGACCATCCTGGACAGTATGGTAAAACTCCATCTCTACTATAAATACAAAAAATTAGCTGGGCATGGTAGCGCATGCCTATAGTCCCAGCTACTCAGGACGCTGAGGCAGGAGGATCACTTGAACCTGGGAGGTGGAGGTTGCAGTGAGCCGAGATGGCACCTCTGCACTCTAGCCTGGGTGACAGAGCGAGACTATCTCACCAAAAAAAAAAAAAAGGTAGACTACAATAAAAATAATAATTCAGCAGTTCAAATTAGTTTGTACCACCTTTTCTGTGTCCTTTTAATATCAGTGGGCTGGGGGAGGTCCCCAAATGCCAGTGGGATCTTGATCTCAGCTTGTGTTCAGGCTCTTGACACCATCACAAGAATAAATCCAAGGGAGTCAGAAATTAATGAAAGTACAGAGATTTATTGTACTTTCTTGAGAGAAAAGTACACACTCAAGAAAGGGGAGTGCTGGCATACTCAAGAGAAAGTCACACAGTGAGGCTTGGGGTTTCTATCTTTATGTGTTTCCTTAACCAAGAGGTAGAATATTCATGAAAATTCCTGGAAAAAGGTACAGATTTCTTGGAACTGTAACACCAACCATTTTTACACCAGATAAGGATGTTCTTGGAACTGTCATGGCACTGGTGGGTATGTAATTTAGTATGCTAATGAGCATATAATGATGTCCTAGAAGAAACCTAGGTCAAATCCAGCACCATGTTGGGTCTAGTTGGTCATAGTCAGCTTGCTCCACATCCTGGATTTTCAAGGTCTTATAACCTCTAGTCATGTGAAACTGATACCTAGAATTTTTTATTCTCCTGCAACCACCCTTTGTTATTCCTGTCTCACTTTTCTAATGTGATTGTGTAAGAGTTGCTTTATGTCATTTTGGTATTAAGATTTGATTATGAAGACGAGTCCTCAAAGGGAGAGGATCCCAGA
This sequence comes from Pan troglodytes, assembly GCF_028858775.2. Taxonomy (NCBI): domain Eukaryota; kingdom Metazoa; phylum Chordata; class Mammalia; order Primates; family Hominidae; genus Pan; species Pan troglodytes. The sequence continues at coordinate 90,006,179 of NC_072408.2, forward strand.
GCTGGAGATAGTATCCAGAGATCCAGAATAACTGACTTCTTATACACAACTGTGTATCTCAGATTACATTTATAAGCCATTTCTCAAATCCAGTTTCTATACAACTCATCTGGCCAAATACAAATTAAGAGTGCTGATGAAAAAAACCAAACTCTGTAAAATATTTACAGAGATTTATTCTGAGCCCAATGTGAGGACCATGACCCATAACACAGCCTCAGGAAGTCCTGAGAATGTGTGTCCAAGGTGGTTGGTTTGCAGCTTGATTTTATACATTTTAGGTTGACAGAAGTTACAGACAGAGATATAAATCAATACATGTAGGCTATACGTTGGTTTAGCCCAAAAAGACAGGACTTGTTAGAGCAGGGGTTTGCGAGTCATAGATTTCATTCAAAGATTTCCTGATGGGCAATTGGTTAAAGGTTTAAGCTTTGACTAAAGAGTTGAAGTCAGCAGAAAGAAATTCTTGGGGTTAAGATAAGGGGGGTTGTGGAAGCCAAGGTTCTTGTTATGTAGATGAAGCCTCCAGGTGGCAGGCTTCAGAGAGAATAGACGACAAATGCTTCTTATCAGATCATAAAAGGTATTAAACACTCTTACCTAAATCTCTCCTGGATTAGGAAAATACTTGGAAAGGGAAAGGGAATCTCTGCAGAATGTAAATTTTCCCGAGAAGAGATGCCTTTACAAGGCCATTTCAAAATATGTGAAAGAAATATATGTTGGAATAAAATACTTTGATTTCCTTTACCTGTTACCTATTATGTGATGTTATATGAGAGTCAGGTTGGAGTTGTTATCTTACTGCTACAAAGTATCTGTTCTGTCACTCTTTCTATCTCTATTCTAATGTTTTATTTTTGGTTTATGAGGGGTTCCATTTGCATAATTACAGAAGGAAAATCTCTAGGATTTAGACAAGAATCTCAACTTTAAATAAGACCACCGGGTGATTAATTTTCATACCAAATATTGAGAATCACTAACCTAAATTATTTAAAAAGGAACCAGTTGCTGCTCAAGAAAACCAGTAGTTTCTATCAGAGAGACTATTTTATTGTGCATATATTAAACTCATATAGTGTGTAAATTCATGCTTAAAAATACTCTAATAAATGCTTTATTGCATCCAAACAATAAAAGAAGGTATTCTTGCTCTCTGAAAATTTACAATGTGGATTAGTTTTATTGAGAGTCTTGTCATTTAGGTCCATTTTAAGAAAAGCAAAAAGAAAAATGCCTTGTTCTTTGCTATAATGGTTGGCAGAAACTCCAAGGAGTGATTTATTGGAAATTAGTGCCAAATTTTGAGGAAGGTAATGGATTTCTCATTGTGTAAAAGAATCCCAATGCATCATTAAAAAACAAAACTTTCCTTTGAATTGTAAGTATTCATCTCAATTTGCCAAATTTGCAGGAGTGAAAGATGAAGAGAAAGTCTGTCTTATATTTGGTGAATTGATTATTGCACTGCTGGATGTCCAGGGACAAAAATCAAGCAGGAGAAACAAGTTACTGTTTGGAAAGTGTTAAAAACAACAGCCAGATTGTTTCTTCTTCACTTACTGTGCACGGTATGGGCTGGCACTACTGCCGCAGCTTAGAAATCTCAAATGCTGTCAGGAAAAACAAACTAAGCCCTCCAGACAGAATAAAAGGGTGAAAACACAAGCAAAGAAGACCAAGAATTTATCTGTAGCTAACAAAAGAGTGATATATTTGCTAAAGGACTGGTGGAAACTGTTCTGTGAGGAGGGAGTGATCTCAGGAAATTTCTTCCATTTTACTGTCTTTCTTCTTGAGTACAGCATAAATGTTGATTTAATTATCAGTGAGTTCTTTTAATATGTAAAATTTCCTTTAAGACCCAAAAGCCTATGTAGCCTGCATGATGAGTATTGAAGGGTTCATATATTATTTAGATGTTTTTGAAAGAAGTGTCATCTTGAGGTTTTTACTGAAAGAAAGAAAGCTGAATGGATGAAAGAGAAAGAAAAAAGAAATGACCCCTTGTTACACTAAGCTACTTTTAAGCTATTTACCTGAAGTATGCTGCAGGGCAAGCAACTGTTGTGTTAAATAGTCAGTCCCAATCTCAATTGCTCTCTCTTTTTCTCCCCTCTCCTCCCTCCCTCCCTTTTACCTCATCCATCTCATAAGAAAGATTAAATATCTGGAAATTTCCTTTTGGAGTAGATGTAATGTCAATCACTATTATTGTATAGACAATTTCAGCATAAACACAGGTTTAAATTGCTAAAGATATTTTGGTCACAGTGACTGGAAAGATAAGCTTTACCAAAAAAATTGACTCAATTAGCCAGCTTTATAGAAACTGTAAATTCTTTGACTTTCAGTGACCAAAATAACCAATTTTATGTTTTCTGTTGTTTGGTTTGTTTTCAGAATTTTTGTTTCCTTTTCAGTTAAACAGAAATATTATGAAATATTTACTCAGTATAGATCAGATTTTATCCTGATAATTTTCATAGCATTTTTAAGGAATTGTGTTGATGGCAAGAATCTGTTTCTCTAAAATAAGAAGTTAAAAAATTGTTTTTTTGCTTTTATCTGCTTAATATGCTCTTTGCTTTTAGCTGCTTATTAAGTAAATTGTTATTTGCTTTTAGCTGCTTATTATTGTGGTTTAACTTAAAAACCAGAGATGAGAAAAGGGTTGCTACTACCAAGACACATTAATTGTGAATACATATACAGACATTTTTTGATAATAGACTGATTTGCTAAATAACAAATTACTTAGGTAATAGAAGGTATCATGTTAAAGAGTTTTCACCCCAGGATGACTATAATCTGGATTGTGAAATAATCTTTATTTGTATACCATTTAGACACTTAGCAAGGGTTTGCCAAAGATGACAGAGGAGAAAAATGGGAAAATGAATGTAAAATTAATGTACTGATTAACAATACAAGTTCACAAACAATGTAAGCTCACAATCCTGATTGTATCACCACAAGGGTAAGTTTCTAAGCTTCAGAATTTAGTAAAAGTTATGTAGCTAGATTTCTATAAATGCATGCTCATCTGTCAATTCTTTCTTTCCAACCACTAAATCAGGTAGCAATAAAGTGAGCTTTATCAGAGAAGAGAAATAATTCAAACTATTTTATTATTGTAATGTTAATGACTATTTTATTGTTTTATACAGTAGTCTTGAAACCTAATGTTACAGAATGGTTTTGCATGTTCATGTTCAACATACTATTCTGGATTATGTTTTTGAGCAATAAATAGATGCTTAAAAAATAGTTTTGGAATAATGAATGAATGAAGCCTTCTAAAATATCTTAAGAAGGAAAAAAGGTACAATATTACATATACCTAATGTATGCTACAGAATCTATTATATGCATTACATAATATTTTATATCTGTGATGTATTTGTATAGGTGTATATATAGGTATATGTATTTGCTAGTGTCTAGTTCTTTGAATTGGCTTTACATGTTTTAATCTCTTTAATCATTCACATCCTTGTCATTTACAGACACGAATAAAATATAAGTCCCTCTATCTCTCCTCTTAAGAATCCACATTCTGCTCTGTGCTTTCCTCTATCCCAAGATGTATTGTTCCATAGCTAACTTTTCATTTCATTCTATTTTTCCATACATGTTTTACTAAGGGAGGAGACCACCCCTCATATTGTCTTATGCCCAATTTCTGCCTCCAAAGAAAGAAGAAGTAAAGACTAAAAGGCAGAAATGAAATCCACAGGCAGACAGCCCGGTGCCACACCCTGGGCCTAGTAGTTAAAGATCGACCCCTGACCTAATTGGTTATGTTATCTATAGATTACAGACATGGTATAGAAAAGCACTGTGAAAATCCCTGTCCTGTTCTGTTCCATTGTAATTACTGGTGCATGCAGCCCGCAGTCACGTACCCCCTGCTTGCTCAATCAGTCATGACCCTCTCACATGGACCCCTTAGAGTTGTGGGCCCTTAAAAGGGACAGGAATTGCTCACTCAGGGAGCTCGGTTTTTTGAGCCGTGAGTCTTGCCGATGCTCCCGGCTGAATAAAGCCCTTCCTTCTTTAACTTGGTATCTGAGGGGTTTTGTCTGCAGCTCATCCTGCTACATTATCTCTTCACAGAATGCTTCTATTTCACAGAGGGCTTCTGAATCCCTTCTCATGTTTGACTTAGTTTCCTTTGTCCTTTCATGGTACTTGCTCTAGTAGTCATTTCAAATGCTGTTTATTCTTCTACATGGCCTGGTTCGTAGATTTAATATAGATCAATTAAGCATTTTAAAAATATTTTTTGAGTGATTTTAAAAGATTACTGTTCTTTCATCCCCTGCAAAACCTATTCATTATTCTAGGTTAATGGAGCCCAGTTGTACCCTCCTAATTTTAAAAATGGCTCTCTTTTATCTTCAGTTCCATCTCTATATGATCAGTAATTTTCATTACTTGCCTTAATCTATCTCTCTCTTCATCTTTCTCCCTGGTTTAATATTTGTGCTCCTGGCCCACCTGATGCCTTAGCCTCAGAGTACGTTATTCTATTCCAACTCATACAAATTATGCTCAACTCATTCATGGTCAGACCACAGGTTTTGATATAATCTAGAACTCTTAAACATGAAATTCCAAACTTCTCCAATCTCTTCCAGGACTAAAACTTCTAAACACTTCATTGGAGTCATGCCTTTACATCTTGTTGAAAATACCTTACTGTACATTACAGCCACTCTGGCTTCCAAAAACTTGCTGTGGTTTTCCTAGAGCATTCATCATTAGCAGGAATTAAAATATTTACTTATTTATTTTCTTAATAACTTCTTTCTCTCTCTGGCATGGAAAGTCTTAGATAGGAATTTTGTCTTGTTAACTACTAAATCCCCAAGCTCTACAATAACACACAATGTATAGTGGGAATTTGAATAATGTATCTGATGAATCAAGGAGTGAATAAAATAATTCAGTGAATCAGGAAGTTAATTTTTGTTTCCTTAAGAAACTATTGTATATCAGATTAACCATATAGTTCAATCATACCCACATCTGCTCGTGTTGGGTAGAACTGGCTTCAGGCTCAGTTTCTGAGGCAGGAATGATTTCATCATGTGACTAAAATATTGTTTTCCCCAAACCATTTCAGACATGTGCACATTTTGGGACAACAGTTTCTTTTAGAGCATGCTTATGAATATAAATTATAGTAAATTAAGGCAGATTGTCATTTATGATTGAGTGACATTTTTGTGGTCTTGTCTACCTTAATCATCCTCAGTAGAAAAACTGCAAACATTAAAGAGGAAAAAGAACTATACATTTAGTTCTTTGTAACAAAAAGTGTAATTTGGGAAGTGATGTATATGTAAAAGAAAGTTTTGGAACAAAGCCTGGATAAATGATAGATGAAACTACTTTTGCATTTCACCCAAAACAAGAATACTCTCTAATGCATTGTAGTCGGGGTCATCTGAATAGGTTGCTTTATTTCCTTCCTTTTGCATGTGAGGATGCAACTCTCCTTAAAAAAAGCATAATTCTGTTGTAAAATGAGAATTAAGGAATGATATGAGCTTTCAGTCTCTGCTGACATTACTTATTTACAAAGTATTGTGTAGAATGTAATTGAGAGCTCTAGAATGTCAGGGATAGCATTTTTATTAGTCTTTGTGTTCCTCCAAAAGCAAAGACACTGCCTGACATTTGGCAAGCAATACGTGCTCGTAAAATGATCAATCAGATTTTCATTCTCAAGATCTGACATTTAATATAAATTGTAATTCATTTTCTCATAATTAGTTTGCTTTTTAATTTGTCTTTCATGTTCTTAAAGTAACTTGTTCTATGATGAATTATTATAATACAGTAAATAATAATGTAGCCATACATTCAAAGTCTCATAGGAAGAATATATTGAAACCAGAATTTTCAGGCTGGATGGGTCTTTAGAGATCAGGCAATCCAAACTTTTTGTTTTACAGATAGACAAAAATGTCCCAGAGAGCTGAGTTGACTTGTCTGAGGTTTTATAGATTTTTAAACTGGACTAGAATCTAGGTCACTCAGTGCTGTGCTATTTCCACTATATTAGATGATTGTGTACCATAAAGTACATTCAGAGAGGAATAAACATACGCTATCCAACGCTCTCTTGAGCAATCATTTCCAAATTTTTTATGATACATCTTAATGAATAATTTTGAGAATACCCTCAATATGTCTAAAATTGTTTATCACTTACTAAAGTACTATAATTTTATGAGATATATAAAAGAATGATATAAAGAGTAATAACACTTCAAAAATAATTTTATTTTTACTAGTAGTACAAACATCCTTTTCTGTTTTCACCAAAAATTATGAATAAAATTTCAGCAAATACAGTCTATTTGAATATGCCTTATTATTTTTGAAAATGTTGGTTTAAATACCATTTGACAAAGTGTCTTAAAAATCAAGTTCTTGGCCAGGTGCCTTGTCTCACACCTGTAATCCCAGTACTTTGGGATGCCAAGGCAGGTGAATCACCTGAGGTCAGGAGTTCGAGACCAGCCTGACCAACATGGTGAAATCCCGTCTCTACTAAAAATACAAAAATTAGCCAGGCATGGTGGTGCATGCCTGTAATCCCAGCTACTTGGGAGGCTGAGGAGGAATAGCTTGAACTGGGGAGGCAGAGGTTGCAGTGAGCTGAGATCGTACCATTGCACTCCAGCTTGGAGCTTGGGCAACAAGAGTGAAACTCCGTTTCAGAAATAAATAAAAATAAATAAAAAATCAAGTTCTTGATTATTGGTTTTAATGGCAGTAATAGATTTAAATGGAAAGAACATTTCACGGCTGCAATTAATACAACATGAAATTCACTTTTAAACTGCATTCCTTAATTATGCAAAGATTTATAGCTGAAATTCATCTAATGAATTATCATCTCCCTAGAAGTCAAAAATTTATTCTTGCAAACAAATTCTAGCTTCTGAAAAAATGGCCTAAATATCTAGCACTTTTCTTTAGGATGTTTTGAAAGTTTTGTTTTCAAATTTTTTAAGTGAAAAAGTTAAGCTTTTCTCTTTAAATGTTGATACGCCTATATTTCAGCAGTAATGATACATAAAGATCAATATTTCTAAAAGTTGTTTCTCTAAAACACTTTCTATAACATGAAGTTCTTTTGAAAGCCTATCACTTACTCACCAAAATCACAAACATTCTGTAATACTGCTCATTGTAAATAATACATAAACTCATGTTTCAAAACCTTTTAGATAATTTTAACATTTTTGGCACCTTTTGTCAGCTCCAACTAGATTATCATTGTTTATCTTCCAATGTGGCTGATAAAATTTTTCTGCTAGAGAGTATAGGAATTAGTTCTACAATTCTCTTATTGTTTAATTTTCCCCCTTCTTATGACTAGTAATATCTTAAATCCAGATTTTTACAGAAATAGTCTATAGTTTTTTGCCTATTTAATGAGAATTAGTTTATTTAAAACCGGATAATCTAATCAATACATCTCTTTTCTGGTTACATGTGCACTGAAATATGATACTTTATGTTTAAAGCAAATCAACTAATGAGACCTTTCTTATTACCCTCTCCAAGTTGCAGAACTTTTACTCTTTCTTTGGGATAAATCTTCCACATGACATAATATCATCTAATTTATAGACTGAACATGGTCATCATATGGAATCATATTAATAGTTCAATACCAGTAAACATTAAATGTTTTCATTTTCAAAGTTAAAAACATAGAGATTCTATTTTTTTCTAATATCCTAATAAGGCATTTGCATACACAAGTGGGTGTGTACATCTCTCTTTAGAGATAATGATGTTTTGGTGTTGCTTACCTGATTTGCCTAATCCTCAAACCAGAATCAAGATAATAGTCTAGTGAGAGTTTACTGAGACCAGGTACCTATCCAGATGTAACTAAGATAATTATCTCTATCTTGGTTGAGTCTGGAATTCACTTTGGGAGTTATCCAAATTTTGTTGATACTTTGAGTATCTTTTTAAATTTGTGCTGGGATATTATTTTCTTGCAATGGGATTGAATTACTGTTAATTATTTTTGATACATATAATTGTTCTAAATTTAAGTTTATTTGATACTTATAATGCACTCACACAATATGGTCATCAAAATACCAGTTCTAATTGTTTCTTACTTCAGAGATTGCTCTTTTATTTCTATTATTCTGGCACTATTTTCATTTTCTCTGCTGTGAATGTTCTATGAGCTGCTCAAGATTATGTGATTTGATGGTGTTTCCCCCAGGTCAGATGGAATGCAATGCTAATTATATTACATCTCAGTGTAGTAGAGCTACACCTCCTTTCTTCATTAAGAATAATTTGTTAACATTTAATTTAAAAATTTTAGTTTTTTAATATTTGCAATTTATAACTTTTTTCTTATTCCAATGTTTCTTCTCTTTTTCATTCATACAGATATTTGTACATATTTGTGAGGTACATGTGATATTTTGTTACATGCATAGACTATGAAATGATCAAGTCAGTGTATTTTGGGCATCCATAACATCAAGTATTTATTATTTCTGAGTATTGGAAACGTTTCAAGTCCTCTTTTGTAGCTATTTTGAAATATACAGCACATTGTTGTTAGCTATAGTTACCCTATTCAGTTACTGAACATTAGAACTTATTTCTTTTATCTAACTGTTTGTTTGTACCATTAAGTAACCTCTCTTCATCCCCACCACCACCTTTCCCAGCCTCTGGTATCTTTATCATTCTATTTTCTACCTCCATGAGATTAAGATTTTTAGTTCTCACATATGAGTGAGAACATGTGACATTTGCAAACTATTTATCCAACAAAGGACTAATATCCAGAATTTACAAGGAATTGAACAATAAAGGAACTTTAAAAAGTGGACAAAGACATGAATAGACATTTCTCAGAAGGCATGCAAAGCGCCAACAGGTATATGGAAAGATGCTAAACATGGTATATGAAAAGATGCTAAACATTATTAATCGTCAGGGAAATGCAAATTAAAACCATAATGAGATATTATGTTACCACAATTAGAATGGCCATTATTAACAAGACAAAAAATAACAGATGCTGGTGAGGATGCAGAGAAAAGGGAACACTTATACACTGTTGGTGAAAATGTAAATTAGTGCACCCACTATGGAAAACAGTACAGAGTTTTCTAAAAAAACTAAAAAATAGAATTCCTGTATGATCCAGCAATCCCACTACTGAGTATTTATCCAAAGGAAAACAAATCAGTATATCAAAGGGATACCTGCACTCGTATGTTTATTGCAGCACTACTCACAATAGGAAAGATATGGAATCAACCTAAGTGTCTAGCAAAGGATGAATGGATAAAGAAAATGTGGTGTATAAGCACAATGGAATAGTATTTGGCCATAAGAAAGGAATGAAATCCTGTCATTTGCAGCAATGTAGATGGAACTAGAGGTCATTATCTTAAGTGAAATAAGCCAGACACATAAAATTTAATTCTTTAAAAAAATCTAGGTTATAAAAATTTTTCTTTATCTAAAATGAAATATATTGTATTCAACCTTGAATTAGAGAAGATCTTAAAAGGAATGATATAATTTGGGTATCTCCTTCCTATTGTATTAATTGTATTCCTAAAGTATATTGTATTAATATACCAGAAGGTAGATGCCTGGCTTGCATCATATACACAAATTAACTAAAAAGAGATCAAAGACCTAAATGTAACAGGTAAAATTATAAAATTCTTAGAAAAAATTATTCATCTAAATATTTGTGACCTTGAATTAAGCAAATAATTTTTACACATAAGAGCTAATGCACAAGCAAAAAAAAAAATAGATAAGTTGAACTTTATAAAAATTTAAAACTTTCGTGTTTCAAAGGATGTCATCAATAAAGTGAAAAGGCCACCCAAAGAGTGGGAGAAATATTTCAAATCATGTATCCGGTGGGGTCTAGTATTCAGAATATATGAATAACTCTTACTATTAAACCAAAAAAGACAAATAAATCAATAAAAAAATAGGCAAAGGGTCTGAATGACTTAAAAAAATTTTTTTTTCAGATGAAGTCTTGCTCTGTAGCCCAGGCTGGAATACAATGGCACGATCTTGGCTTAGTGCAACCTCCATCTCTGGGGTTCAAGTGATTCTCTCGCCTCAGCCTCCCCAGTAGCTGGGATTACAGGCATCGGCCATGATGCTTGGCTAATTTTTGTATTTTTGTAGAGACAGGGTTTCACCATGTTGGCCAGGCTGGTCTTGAACTCCTGACTTTAGGTGATCCACCTGCCTCAGCCTCCCAAAATGTTGGGATTACAGGCGTTAGCCACCGCCCCCGGCCGACTATTTTTTTCCCCAAAGAAAATATACAAATGGTTAATAAACACAGGAAAACATTCTCAACATTATTAGTTATTAGGGAAACACATATGGAAACCATAATGGAATACCATTTCACACTCATTAGGATGAATATAATTTTTTTTTAAAAAAGGAAAATTGGTGAGGATGTAAAATTGTAACCCTTATATGTTGCTGGTGGGAATGTAAAATAGTGCAACACCCTTGGAAAACAAGTTGGCAATTGTTCAGAAAGTTAAACATAAAGTTTTCATTTGTCCCAACAATTCTCTTAGGTACATACCCAAGAGAATTGCAAAAATGTTTTCACACAAATACTTGTACACAATGTTCATATTAGCATTATTTTTGATAGCCATATAGTGGAAATGTTCATCAGCTGATAAATGGAAAAACAAAACGTAATCTGTCCAATGGAATATTTTTTGACAATAAGAAGGAATGAAGTACTGATACATACTACAACATGGGTGAACCTTGAGAACTGATAAAGACTATCACTTCTCTTCCAGAGTAAGACATTTCCACATATATTAAACAATTTAAGCATACATTCTGGGCATTTACAAGCCTCCTTAAACACGTTCATGAAACTCTAAGTCTCAAAGACCCGAAGCAGGAATCTCTAGTCTGCAAGATAAGTAAATAAATAAAATGGCTGCCCTGGCCGGGCGCAATGACTCACGCCTGTAATCACAGCAGTTTGGGAGGCCGAGGCAGGCGGATCACGAGGTCAGGAGATCGAGACCATCCTGGCTAACACAGTGAAACACCATCACTGCTAAAAATACAAAAAATTAGCCGGGTGTGATGGCACATCACACTACTCGGAAGTCCCAGCTACTCGGAAGGCTGAGGGAGGAGAATCACTTGAACCAGGGAGGTGGAGGTTGCAGTGAGCCGAGATCGTGCCATTGCACTCCAGTGTGGGTGACACAGCGAGACTCCATTTCAAAAAAAAAAAAAAAAAAAAGCTGCCCTAGAATTATTAAATTAGTGAATATTTTAATAATTCAATTAATCACATAAAATAAATTATGACCGGATAATTTTTTATTATTATTATACTTTAAGTTCTAGGGTACATGTGTACAATGTGAAAGTTTTTTACATATGTATACATATGCCATGTTGGTTTGCTGAACCCATTAACTCGTCATTTACATTAGGTATTTCTCCTAATGCTATCCCTCCCCCATCTCCCCACCCCATGACCGGCCCCAGTGTGTAATGTTCCCCTTCCTGTGTCCAAGTGTTCTCATTGTTCAATTCCCACCTGTGAGTGAGAACATGCGGTGTCTGGTTTTCTGTCCTTGCGATAGTTTGCTGAGAATGACGGTTTCTAGCTTCATCCATGTCCCTGCAAAGGTCATGAACTCATCCTTTTTTATGGCTGCATAGTATTCCATGGTGTATATGTGCCACATTTCCTTAATCCAGTCTATCATTGATGGACATTAGGGTTGGTTCCAAGTATTTACCATTGTGAATAGTGCCACAATAAACGTATGTGTGTGCATGTGTCTTTATAGTAGCATGATTTATAATCCTTTGGGTATATACCCAGTAATGGGATGGCTGGGTCAAATGGTATTTCTAGTTCTAGATCCTTGAGGAATTGCCACACTGTCTTCCACAATGGTTGAACTAGTTTTCAGTCCCACCAACAGTGTAAAAGCGTTCCTATTTCTCCACATCCTCTCCAGCACCTGTTGTTTCCTGACTTTTTAATGATTGCCATTCTAACTGGTGTGAGATGGTATCTCATTGTGGTTTTGATTTGCCTTTCTCTGATGGCCAGTGATGATGAGCATTTTTGCATGTGTCTGTTGGCTGCATAAATGTCTTCTTTTGAGAAGTGTCTGTTCATATCCTTTGCCCACTTTTTGATGGGGTTGTTTGATTTTTTTTCTCGTAAATTTGTTTAAGTTCATTGTAGATTCTGGATATTAGCCCTCTGTCAGATGGGTAGATTGCAAAAATTCTCTCCCATTCTGTAGGTTGCCTGTTCACTCTGATGGTAGTTTCTTTTGCTGTGCAGAAGCTCTTTAGTTTAATTAGATCCCATTTGTCAATTTTAGCTTTTGTTGCCATTGCTTTTGGTGTTTTAGTCTTGAAGTCCTTGCCCATGCCTATGTCCTGAATGGTATTGCCTAGGTTTTCTTCTAGGGTTTTTATGGTTTCAGGTCTAATATTTAAGTCCTTAATCCATCTTGAATTAATTTTTGTATAAGGTGTAAGGAAGAGAGATTCAGTTTCAGCTTTCTACTTATGGCTAGCCCGTTTTCCCAGCACCATTTGTTAAATAGGGAATCTTTTCCGTATTTCTTGTTTTTGTCAGGTTTGTCAAAGATTAGATGGTTATAGATGTGTGGTGTTATTTCTGAGGCCTCTGTTCTGTTCTATTTGACCAGATAATTTCATTAGAAAAACATTATCTGGTCATAATTACTTAGCAGCCATTTTATTATCTATTTATTTATTTTAACACAGGGTCTTGCTCTGTCACTGAGGCTGCAGTGCAGTAGCACAATTACAGTTCATTGTAGCCTCAGCCTCCTAGGCTCAAAAGAACCTCCCATCTCAGCTTCCTGAGTAGCTGCGACTCTAGGTGTGTACCACCACACTTGGCTAATTTTTGAATTATCATTTTTTTTTGTTGAGGCAGAGTTTTGCTATGCCCAGGCTAGTCTTTAACTCCTGGCCTCAAGGGATCCTCCTGCCTCAGCCTCTCAAGGTGCTGGGATTATAGGTGTGAGCCATTACACTGGAACTTTAGCAGCCATCTTTAAAGTAATTACAACATTTAAGTGTCAATAACAACCAAAACAACTACAACAACAAAAGCTAAGATTTATTAAAAGTTTATTCTGTGCCAGGCAGTTTGGTTAAGTACTAGACAGCATTTTCTCGTTTAGTCATCCTTGTTTGGCTGATAAAATCTCATCGCTCCATAGCACATACCTCTGATGTCCTATCACAGATGGAGGCAATATAAATGACTCTGCCTACACTACAAGTTAATTGTGAAATTTTTAACATGGACAAGGCACTGGAGTAGAAATGTGGAATACTTGTTATTAGTTCAAGCTAAGTCTGTTATTTACTAGCTTGTATGACTTTGAGTAGTTATGTTAGATTTCTGTACATAATTAATTTATTTTTAAATTGGAAGCGAAGTCAGGGTAGGTTATTATTTTAATTTTCTTACAAGGTCTTAGATGTAATCATTCTAATCTAACTTAAATTTGTGTTTGCATCTATATACACGTGGTGCTTAAATTTATATCATATGACACATATAATTATACATACACAAATATACATATAATTATGTATCATATAGATGTGTATATACAGACACATAGGTGATTTTAAAGTAAGTAATTTGTATTATTAAAATACATTTAACAAGCGTATTTTTTCCAAATCAGATAACTACTTTTCAGAGGATATTGGAGAGGAATACTAAAAATATCCAGCCTGTGCAGGCTTCAGGGTCAGAACATTCTGGGGATTAGAGATGGTATGAATCTAAGATAACAAAGGAGGTAGCTGCTTTGTTGATCTAGTTAAGTTAATTCTTCTACAACAAATGTTTTCCCCAAGGTAGGAAACAATTAGTTCTAACCATTTGCTTAAGCACCAGAGGGACTCAACAAAAGGATTAGCTAGAAAGTTTCAAAGGAAGATCAAGTGACTTGAATTTATTTACAGAATAAAAGCTGAGTTTAAACTGGGCTATTCCCATAAAGTCTTACTTTCTGAGTGAAAGTGTGACATAGCTTAGGCTTTTGTGCCTTCCTTCTTCTGAAAGTTTTACAAGTTCCATATTGAGGCAGAGGCAAAATATCTAGCTAGAAATTTGGGTCCTCTCTGTGAAACTTCTAATGGAGTAAAAGGAAAGTAGAATTAATACCTAAAGAATGAAAATATTCCCAAACTAAATTTATCTCCTCTGACAACTAGTCAAAAGTGTCCTGGAAATCAAGATGTCCCCAGTCAGATATTTATTACTGAGATAGCAGTTTCATGGTTAGAAATGGAGAAAATAAGCAATTGAGGAAACAAGAAAGAATATAAATAGCAGAAGGAAAAAGATGATGAGAAAGCAGAGATGCTGGTAGTTTTTACTGAGGGAGTAAATTGTATCTTATACAAAGATTTAGGGAATAGTAGAGTATTGTAGAAAATTTTAAATAGAGAATGTAATAAGGATAGTCTCCCCAATTTCCCCTCCCCTGCTTCTGTAGGATTGAACAGGTCCCTTCATGTTTCTATTATACTGTATTTATTTCTATATGCTGTGCATATCTCACATATGCCACATGACACATTGTATTTGCTTACCGGTAAGTTTCCTCCAGCAGGATATGAGCCCCTTGAGAGAGGATCATGTTTATTTTACTGGCACCTAACCTGGGTCTTGGACCATTGCATTCAGCCAAAATTATCAACTGATTTAATGAAAATTTATACCCCACAATCTTTAAATTTTAGGATATACAATATTCATAGTGACTGTGAGTTGATTTTGCCATCTACTCAAAAGGGCACTTTTATGTTGATTCTGCAACTATCAAAATTGCAGGCCCTTTAAATTTCATCCTCTTTGGAGGCTGAAGTAGCCACTCAACTCTACTAAAAGGTAGCAGAAGCTTATAATAGTCTAGAGAATAGAATGACCAAAAAATATATGTTTCAAGGTTTTACAAAATTACGATACACAAAAGTAGAGAGACTTTGCAAAGTCTCAGCAGGAGTGGTGTGAGGATTGGTTTTGAAGAGAAACGTATAACACACAGATTGTACCTTGGAAATAGTGTAATGCCCTTCAACATGTTTCAATGTTAAAAGTGGGTCACCAACTGTCCTTACCATTCCCACTGCTTTTTACTTGCCTTATGCATCAAGGCAAATGGAGATCGAAGGGAACTTCATACATAGTTAGAGAAGGATTGTTGTTGACCTGGGTCATAGTGGTTCTTACAGATCAAAAATAGTAAATCCACACCACAGGAAGATGGAGGAGAGCTAATCAAAAGAAAGGCAAAAGGCATTCCACTTGAAAACTATAGTGGAAAAAAGAGAAATGTACAAGAGCAGAATAGTTAGGTCAAGAAAATGATTTTCTCATTTGGAACTGAGAAAATGCTTTCAAGTCTGAAAGTCCCATAAAGAGATCTGTACATTCACCAAACAGCAGGGAGATGAATAACCAATTAAAATCAAAACTAAAATGATAGGCTGCAAGCTAGTATGGGAAACTATGATGAAGTTTTAATTAGAAAAGGAGACAAACTCACTTGGAAATTTTTTTTGTTTTAGTTTTTTCAGAAAACAAGATTATGTATCCTTTATATGAGATTAAACATTCTTTTGTGATAAATAAGACCTCTATCAGTGGTTATTAGCTTCATCAGCAATAATTATTGCTTTAATTCATCTATTCCTTCATTAACCTTATCTTTAAAAAAAAGCCAGCTCAATTACATTTATTATAAATGAACAATTTCTTATTAAGTAGCATAGACAATTGCCAACCAGGGCTTCTCATAAGCATGAAATAAGAGGCAACACTAAACCAATTTATTTTGAAATCAACCAAAAACAAAGATAATTTAAATTTTATTTAGCTTGTATGTTGTGATTTTAGATAAGTACACATTTTATTAAGCTTTTAAAAGTTATTGAAAATAACTCAAAATATCCATTGCTTCCTTTTTGCAGGGTTTCTCAACAGTGGCAGTACTGACATTTATAGCCAGATAATTCCTTGTTGTGAGGGGCTGTCCTGTGCATTGTAGAATGTTAAGAGGCATCCCTGGCCTCTATCCTCTAGATGCCAATAGTGCTCTCCTAGTTGTGACAATCAAAAATAACTCCAGCCATTGCCAAATGTCCCTTGGAGATCAAAACTGGCCCTAGGTGAGATTTGATACAGAGAAGTCTTAGGTCCTTATTTGATAACCACTCACCTTAAGAAATCAAGCAGCCAGAGAAATAAATAATACATAAAATCAAATAATGCTTTCAACAGGAGAATAGAGGGGATTACTAGATGGAACTATCCATTTTTCACAGGAAGCCAACACTAGATATAATGAGAATTGCAAAGCTGGGCTTTGTCTGAACAGGGCTGTGTCTGAACAGGGGTATATTCTACAGAGCATCAGGTGACATAAATTCAAGGTAAGATCACACACATAGGAAGGTGGAGAGGGATATCTTCTTGAAATCTTCCAAGCTGATCATTTAATTTGGAAAAAAAGCTCTTATAAAGAAAAAAATTAAGGGGCTATGGATTTATCAATTCAGACTGTTTCTAATTTAGTTGAAAGTGCTGCCTATCATAGTTTTGCAAAGTCTGAAGACTGATAGAGTCTACAAACTTTTCAGGCTTGTTAGGAACAAACCTTAAATTACCTGATATGCTGTTCAACTTTTTAAAAAATGCCCCCTGCAGTAATGTGTATTGGGAATTTCCTTCTGTCTCATTAATCTATCACTTTCTAAATTTGGTAGTTGAATTTAATTAAAATCGTTCCTCCCACATGGTTCCATTATCCAATATAGATATTGTTTACCAGTTTTTAAGAAGTTAGCTGCTATTGCAGTGGCTGGGCAGACTTAATAGTGGTCATCAATGTCCAGTTTTATTTATTTTTGTCACTATTTTCCACAGGTTTAAATATTAAATCTTGGTCTAAGAAAAGCTAGAATTAAAACCGAATTTGAAATACTGCTCATGGTCAGTAGCATTCTGTCAGTTGAAGAGCAAATCACTGAAGAGTGTGACTCACTGGCTTTGAATATGGAACAGCACATCTATCACTAATGGAAGAACTGGCTTGAGCAACACATTATCTGGGACAGAGTAACCAGAAGTGATGTCAGACTATGTGATTAAGTCATTAATTTTCAAGCTCAATTGTGGGAATCTGGGTATTATCTAAGAAAAATGAATAAAAAGCTCTAACACCATAATTTTTATAAACAAGAATGAGGAGGAAAAGAAGATGGTTAGTTTAACTCCACTAAAGTTTCCTTATATATAGCAAAAAGAGAGTGCATTCTAATGTTTCTAGCTAAATAGTTTCCTACTAATGTTGCTACTAACTCTTGTCGCTTTTGAACTAGTAATGACAACAACGGCAGTAACTTCAATGACTTTATGAATATCTATTTTATGTCAGTGCTTGGCACTTAAAATCATTATTTCAAATCCTCCCAATAACCTGTAGTCATCTAATTTAGATTCCTGAAAAGAGGAAATTGAATTTTGAAGAAGGTACTTTCCTCAGGTCAAATTATATTAAGTGGTGAAACCTAGAATGACTAGGTTTGATTACTTCCAAATCCCATGTTTATTTACATTTTTACAATATTGTACAGAACCAAGTCCCCGTGATGAAGACAAGGAAAGAGGCAAGAATGGGAAAGAAGAACCAGCCTGCACACCTGTTGTTTCATAGAGGACTTCTCATACAGAAGTTCCCTATTCTAGTCGGTATTCAGGAATCCTCTGGTTCTCTAACCCTCCTAACCAGCTGAATATTTGGGTGAAGGAGTTATTTTCTTCCCTTTACTCATGTCTGCTTGCCATACGACCTCTCTTCTAAGAGTGCTGACTCTTGGCAATGAGATCTTAATGTACATTTCAAATTTGTGGTGTTTTATTTAGGTTTGAAAGACCAAATGTCTGTTGTCCATTTTTCAGTTCCTATTTTTGCTTAGAGATCAATATTACTGCACACATTAACTAGAAAGTTTGGGACTTTGAACATTATCTAGTACTAAAAATAAAATTCAGAGTTGCATTGAAAAATGACAATTATCTTCAACCTCAGTAAGCACAAATTTCTATTTTTAAACATATTCTTTACCTCACTACACCATGGGGAGGGAGTTCTCATTTTTAAGAGAATGAGAATCATAAGCACCCCTTTTCTAACAAATTTGTTCCACTCTAAATCAGAAAGATCATCTAAGTGATAAATCTGACTAGTATAAGATTTTGGTGAAATTAGCCAAGAATAAAATATGAGCTAGTTAACAGTAACCCTTTATTCCTTTTGCTTCTTTGTGTATTTGTACATTATTCTTCTCTGGCAATGTAGAAGTCAAAGCCAATTAATATTCATTTAAAAATATTTAAGCTTGTGTTTACTTTTCATAATGCTCAATGATTTTTATTGTAATATGTATACAATTTTCCATACCATATATATTTTTATATTTGTCTTATTTATTTTTATCCGTGATGAACATTAAAAAGCACCATGTAGGCCGGGCATGGTAGCGCATGCCTGTAATCCCAGCTCTTAGAGAGGCCTAGGCAGGTGGATCACTTGAGCCCAGGAATTAGAAACCAGAATGGGCAACATGAAGAAACCCTATCTCTACAAAAATACAAAAAAATTAGCTGGGCGTTGTGGTACACGCCTGTAGTCTCATCTACTCGGGAGGTGAGAGAGTCATTTGAGCCTAGGAGGTTAAGGCTGCAGTAAGCCAAGATCATGTCACTGTACTCTGGCCTGGGCAACAAAGTGAGGCCCTGTCTCAAAAAAAAAAAAAAAAAAAAGGTACCCTATAAAGGTGGCGAGGAATAATATGCCTGTAAATTAATTATCATTTATTTAACAATGTCTAGGAAATAGTTACAAGATTCCCAGCTCTTGCTGTGGGTTCAGTGAGCAGCAAAAGCAACTGGATTCCTGGATTCCTGTACTCACTGGACATAGGTTGGGGAAGGAAGGAGCATATATGTGTGTTTTTGGGGATTTACTTTTTTTTTCTCCTGGCCTATTTGTGTTTCTCTAATACTCTGAAACAGAAGAGGGCTGAGTCTGACTAATTTGTGCTAGTTCTGAAACTTTCTCTGAACCTCAATTTTTTCACTTTAGAAATGGAGTGATTATAACTTCTCCCCAGAGAGGCTGTCAGATTGCATGAAATACTGTGTGTAAAGAACTCGGTATAGTGCGGGACAGAGATGCACCTAATATGAGCTTTTATTATCACCCTTGCCGTTTCAAATGTCCACTTCTCTACCATTGCATACTATACTCTGTGGAATGCTTTTCTATGAGGTTTTAGGGGCATAAATACCTATGAGTTCTAGAAGTATGAATTCTAGTACCGAGATTAAGAATTTTGGATTAGAAAACAGGGAGGCTTGGCTCAAAGGCCAGAAACAGTGAGATGAGAGCTTCATATATCTGAGGATTGAGAGTCTCCAGCACTATAAGGCATTTAGGTTCACCACTTGAGGGAGGAGCAGTTTTCCATCTATGTTTTAAAGTTATTAAGTTAAAGTTAGCATTAGGCAAAAGCACAGCTAATGGAAAAAGAAGAAAAAAACCACTGGAGAAGAACAAATGGTTATGTGATTAAATATCTAGCTCTAGCTGAACCAAAAGCTTTTTATTCCCCCAAGTAGTTTTCTGAATGTTTTGGAAGACACCAGAAAACTATATATACCTGGCACATAGTTGATGCTCATTGTGTATTTCTTGAACAAATGAACGAAAAAAAATGAATGGATAAGAAATTTTGCCCTGGATTATAAAATTGTAAAAAAGCCACCTAAAAATAGTAATTTACAAGGAGTAGGGAAAATAGTTTTAGACTGTATTGATATTGGTGAGGATTAGAAATGTGTGCAAATTCTGTTAGCATTGAACCTTTTGGAAGATACATGTTGGTTTTCAGAGTTGTCTATCCAAAAGTACACAGGCACAAGGGCAGTAACTTTTCTATCAGGAAAGAATTTAACTACTTTGCTCAATAAAACATTTTTAGAGATATACTGTCCAAATACAGTACAGAAGCTCTCTGATTTATAGTGAGGTTATATCACAATAAACCCACCGTAAGTTGAAAATATCATAAAGTGAAAAGGCATTTAATACACCTAAACCTACCAAACATCATAGTCTACCTCAAATGTGTTCGGAATACTTAACATTAGCCTACAGTTGGGCAAATTCATCTAATACAAAGCCTATTTTATAATAAAGTGTTGACTATTTCATATAACTTATCAAATGCTGAAAGTGAAAAAACAGAATGGTTATATGAGTATTTACCGTTAATGTACACAGCTGAAAGCACACTGGGCCTGAAGAATGAAGCATTGAACCAAGATTAATTGCTAGATGATGGGGATGCTACAGCAACAGGGTCATCAATTTCTTTCTCTTCCAATGAGGCTTGAGACTAGCTGGAGGAAGCCACTGGGGCATCAACATGTTTACAGTTTAGCAGGCATGGTGTTCTTCAGGAAGATACCAAGTTTTGATTGTATAGCTCGCTTCTTCTTTTCATTGCATGTGTATTTCTCTATAGGAGGAAAGAACATCCTGTATCTGCCTGTCAGCTCTTGAGAGTCTCTTGGAATTGATAACCATCTCTTCTAACGTCCATATGCCGCTACCAACAGTAGCAAACACCTCCACCGGTTTCTTTGCTGTGAACTTTCCTGGTGCCTTGGATATAACTTCTTCCTCTGCCTCAACTTCTTTACTTCTTTCTTCCTCCAGTTCGATCAGTCCCTCAGCCCCAATGCCAACAAACTCATGAATATCCTCTTCATCAATGTCCAATTCTAGCTACTTCCCAAGCACTAAAATCTTGTTCCTTACCATTTCATCAACAGCAGAATCTTTGTTAAAGCCTTTGAATGTGTTCACACGTCTTCAAAATTTTCTTCCAAATGCCATTGGTGCATTGCTGTGCGACATCCTCCCATGTTGCAACAATGTTCCAGATAGCATTTAGAATGTTAAAATCTTTCCAAATCTATCCGTGTTTGGCCAGATTTAGTCACTTCAGCAGCCTGTGCAAACATTTGGTGTAGATAGTATGCTCTGAATACAGTATTGTTATTTTGTCCATTGGTTGAATGAGTGAAGTCATGTTAGACAGCAGTTAACCTTTTGTTACATCAGGATGCATATCACCAATATGCTGTGCATTGTCTAAGATCAGAAGAATCTTGAATGGGATATTGTTTTGCCTACAGTATTCTCTTGCCTATGGAATTAAACAGTTCAAAAACCAGTCTTCAAGCAATGCTAACATCATCCAGCCTTTCTTGTTATGGTAATAATAAATAGGAAGAATATACTTACATTCTTGAATGCTCTAGGGTTCTGAGAATGGTAGATTTGTAAAGCCTTTAATTTGATCCTACAACAATTCCAACTGAAAGCATCATTGCATTGCATGGTCTTTGAATGCCTCGAATCTTGGCATTGTCTTGGGCTGTTGATGAATGTATATATGCCCTGGCATACGCTTCCAGAACAAGCTTGTTTTATTGACACCAAATATTTGTTCTGGCAAATATTTCTTATCAAGTATCCTATGCAACTCTTCCTTAAAAACTTCGGTACCTTCATTATTGGCATCTGCTTCCTCGCCACGGACCTTCACATTATGAAAATTCTGATACCTTTTACCTTGACTTGCTATCAACATTTGCAAGTAGACAGGATCATCAGCATGCTCTTTTAATGTATTGAAAAGATTTATTGACTTAGCCTGGATCGGCAGTAGGCTAAGTGGTATATGCTTCTGTATCTTGTCTTCCATCTGCATGACAAGTAATTTTTCCATATCATTAACTGACCCAGGTTTTTAATGGTGGTAACAGTGCATTTAACTGATGCTGATGATTTCACTGCATCATGGATTCACTTCTTATCCTTTAAGGTGGTTGAGATTGTGGATTGTGAAAGTCCTAACTCACATGCAGTAGCCATTACTGGCTTGCCACCTTGTTGAGCTATTATTTTGAGTTCTCAAGAGTAATTGCCTTCCCCTTCTTCTCACCAGACACAGGAGACAGACTGGCCTATTTTAGACATGATGGGATGCAAAAACATAAAACACAATATCCAAACAATGCTGGAAACTCAGTATGCTGTGGAATATCAGTTGTTTACCCTCATGATTGTGTGGCTGATTGGGAACTGTGGATCACTGCAACTGGCCAGAATCATGAGTATCATACTACATACCATCATCCCAGGAAAACATCAAAAATGATATTTAAAAATTTCTACTGAATGTGTATCACTTTTGCACCATTAGAAAGTTGAAAAATAGTAAATTGAACCACTGTAAATTGGGGGCTGCCTGTATTCTAATCTATAATGACAATGTAGTATCTGGGTAAACTAATAGTATTTCGTTTAATTATCATGCAGTCAGCCCTGTCGTTGGCAACATTAAACAGAAAAATTTTGTGTTACCTTACAAAAAGAAGCATTATGCATTGGCTTAGGAAGTTCTCCAGACACGATTAATTTATTCAAAGCTTTTTAAATGTTATTTTGAGTTGTCATTCAGTTTGTGATATAAAGGTTCTTGTTGAATTTTATTCTGGTTAAAAGCCATTTTTCTCATGAAAGATAAGTGTGAAATGGTCAATGGCTTCATATCCCCTCATTGCATGATCTCATATTACCCTGAGGTTCAGGTAATGTTTAATTTAGTTGCAAAATGATTTAGAAAATGTAAAGCATTTAAACAAACATATTTAAAATTATAGGCCTCTAAGGAACCTACAGAACACCTCATCCAAACCTGCATTTCAGAAACCAAAAAATGGAGGAATAGGAAGAAAAAGTGTTTGGTTCGAGGTAGTTTACCACTGGCAAACTTCTGTTATTTCTATTAAATTCTGATGCTTTATCTTCATGGGCTACTTCTCTTTCAGACAAATAAGACTATGTAACTTTACATGTATTCTTAACCTTGACTTAGTCATATTTGTATCTTTTCTATTTAATGTACTTATTTTTTTTTTAGTTTATTGGCTTGTGTGTTTTTTCCATGATCTTATAACAACAAGGAATGTTTTAAGGAAGGAACCGTAAAATAGTGATAATTATTTGGAAGAAGAGCCAACACTTGATATCCACCAGTTGATGGTAGTTAACCACACTGGGCTATGCTTTATGCCTCCCCCAGTAACCATTTCCTTAGAACATCCTCTGTTCTTCCCTAAAATACAATACACTAATTCAATGATAATATAGTATTGTTTTTGTATACATTATTAAATTTACCCTAATATTTCATTTATACAAAACTGAGATTTTTCACTTTCCTTAGTAGCTATTGAATAGAAATACAAACTCTTTCCCTTCCATTGATATGTTTAAATATAAATGTCTGTATAATCTTCTATTTTATATGCAGCCCTTCTTTATGGAAACAGTATGGTAAATTCAGGGTAGATAAAGTGTTGTATGTTTGATAACCAAAGAAGTCATGTAATGGGGAAATGGGTAATATATTAGTTGTTCCTACCTTACTCAAATAAAATTGAGCCTATATTTCTTTCTGCAATGCCTGACAATTTTCCTCACAATGTTGATAGATAGGAACTTGGTTTATTTTTGTTAGAAAAAGTTATTTCTCTAAGTAACGTGGTTTATGGGAAAATTGTGACAGAGCAATAAAAAAACTAGAGAATGTTAAAATTGCTGCTTGACAATTTTAACTATGTTTGACTATGACAAACAATAAAATCCTACAATAATGTTTATCTTATTCCTTATCACTAAATCTAGTGAGGTCTTATTTTTGGCATTTTTTGTTTGGTTATTTAGGATTTTTTTGAAATGTATTTTTTCATTTTAAAGAAAGGTATATGTAACATAGTGCCTGCCATTTGAGTACTATTTGCTTGGGTTTCCTCATCCATGAAATTAGTGAGTTGATATTTAGATATTTCTAAGGTTACTTCCAGTTCTAAAAGTCAGTTTCCATTATTTACTTCTCCCACATGATACAGTTCTTCTCTGTTGAAATGAATATATTTGCATGTGTTCATTCAAAAGTCCTATTCACATTGTACTGATTTATTCATTCAAATTTTAGGAAGTACATACTGCATGCCTGACATGTTACATGTACTATAGAACTAGTGTGAGTCAAGCATTGGTAAACTGGTTTACTGGCTAAATGCAGCCTGCTACCTATTTTTGCAAATAAAGATTTTTTTTTTTTTTTTTTTTTTTGAGACAGAGTCTCGCTCTGTTCCCAGGCTGGAGTGCAGTGAGTGGCGCAATCTTGGCTCACTGCAACCTCCGCCTCCCAGGTTCAAGCAATCCTCTTGCCTCAGCCTCTTGAATAGTTGGGACTACAGGTGCGTGTCACCACGCTCAGCTAATTTTTTGTATTTTTAGTACAGACGTGGTTTTCCCCAGGTTTGCCAGGATGGTCTTGATCTCTTGACCTTGTGATCAACCCGCCTTGGCCTCCCAAAGTGCTGGGATTACAGGCGTGAGCCACCGTGCCCAGCCGCAAATAAAGATTTTTAAAACATAGCTACATCCTTTTGGTTGACTATGTCTATGGCTGCTTTCACACCACAATACAGAGTTGACTAATTGTGAGAGAATGTATTGCCCAGAAAACCTAAAATATTTACTTTCTGGTCCTTTACAGAAAAAGCTTGCAAAACAAAAATGTATTTTATTGAGACTGTTAGAGATTTTTATTGATTGCACTATAATAAGGATTTCTGTTGTTGGTGTTCTTGGAAGTGTGTGTGTGTGTGTGTTTTGGGTCTTAAAAGTGCATCTTTGCTTTGTTCATTTTTCAATCTGTTATTCTCTCCCATACTAGCATTTCAATTGATTTTACATTAAGTAAATAACCATTAGCTGTTTGTATTAGTCACGGTTCTTCAGAAAAACAGAACAAATAGGTTAGAGATACATGTAAGAGAAAATTTATTATGGGAATTGGCTCACACTATTATGGTGACTGAGAGGTCCCACAATCTGCCATCTGCAGTCTAGGGAACAAGGAAAGCCAGTGGTGTAATTTAGTCTGAGCTTAAAGGCTTGAGAATCTCAGAGGCCCCACTGGTACAAATCCTGGAGTCTGAAGACACAAGAACCAGGAATTCTAGTGTCCAAGGTCAAGAGAAGATGGATGTTCCAGCTCAAGGAGAGAGAGAGAATTTGCCTTTCTTCCATCTTTTGTTCTATTCAGGCCCCCAACTGATTGGATGATGCGCACCCATAGGGGTGAGGGAGAATCTTCTTTACTCAGTGTCTATTTGAGATTCTGCAACAAAATACCATGAACTTGGTGGCATATAAACAATGGAAATCTATTTTTCATGGTTCTGGAAGCTGAAAATTCCAAGATCAAGATGCTGGCAGATTTGGTGTCTGGTGAGGGCCCACTGCTTGGTTCATAGAATGGCACCTTCTTGCTGTGTCCTCACATGTTGGAAGGGATTGAAGAAGCTCCCTTGTACCTGTATAAGGGCACTAATCTCATTATGAAGGCCTCGCTCTCATGACCTAATCACCTCCTGAAAAACCCCACTTCTTAACACAGTCACCTTGGGGGTTAGGATCTCATCACATCTCATCACATCTTTTTTTTTATTTTTTATTTTTATTTATTTATTTTTTTTGTGGGAGTGACAAACATTCAGACTGTGGTGCTCAGTATACTGACTCAAATAATATTGTCTTTAAGATGACACAGAGGCCAGGCACGGTGGCTCATGCCCGTAATCCCAGCACTTTGGGAGGCTGAGGCGGGCGGATCACGAGGTCAGGAGATCAAGACCATCCTGGCTAACACGGTGAAATCCCGTCTCTACTAAAAATACAAAAAATTATCCGGGTGTGGTGGTGGGCGCCTGTAGTCCCAGCTACTCGGGAGCCTGAGGCAGGAGAATGGCGTGAACCCGGGAGGCGGAGCTTGCAGTGAGCTGAGATTGTGCCACTGCACGCCAGCCTGGGGGGACAGAGTGAGACTCTGTCTCAAAAAAAAAAAAGAAAAGAAAAGAAAAGAAAAGATGACACAGATACATCCAGAAATAATGTTTTACCAGCTATCTGGACATCCTTTAGACTAGTCAAGTTGTTACATAAAATTAACCACCCCACTTCACTTAAAATTATCAAGCCAGTAATGTATCAGTTTCAATTGTCTTGCTATTTAAGATGATTGTAAAAGATCTTAAATAAAACTTGTAATTTTGTCTATAAAACACTGTCAGTGAATTAAAGATTCATTTCCAAGTTCTCTGAAACCCTTATATGTTGCACTAGAATATTTTTCTGTGAACATCAGAAGAGATTATGCTAATAACAATTTGTCATAGGTTATTATTATTATTAGTTTTTGAGATAGAGTCTAACTCTGTCACCCAGGCTGCAGTGCAGTGGCACGATCTCGGCTCACTGCAACCTCAGCCTCCCAGGCTCAAGAAATTCTGGTGCCTCAGCCTCCGAGTAGCTGGGATTACAGGTGCGCACCACCACGCCCAGCTAATTTTTGTATTTTTAGTAGAGACAGGTTTCACCATGTTGCCCAGGCTGGTTTCGAACTTGTGGTCTCCAGTGATCTACTTGCCTCAGCCTCCCAAAGTGCTGTGATTACAGGGGTGAGCCACTGCGCCCAGCCTTGTCATAGGTTATTTTTTAAGTGATATTTATAGTGCTTTTGATAGATTGAAAGCAAATCCTGTTTGATAAAAAGAATGTATTTGGACTGCTCTTTTCAGTCTAAAGCAGACTTTTCATTTAAGAGCCATTGCCAATTTTCCCCTTGCTTTTGTTCTTCCACAGAACGTGTGGCGGGGAGGGGGAGGAGAGATGGAGATAAAATGAGGAAGTTGCAGGAACTCCAATAACACTCTGAGGCGCATGATGAAAGAGACTTGCTTAAGTTATCATTTAGGTCTTACAGTTGCTTAAGCTTCACGGTTCCCTTCACCTTCTCAGGAAATTAGACTTAATACAATTTTTACAGTTGACTCTATTATATCAGAGGATGATTAATGAGGATGACATTTACCCTGATTGTTGTGCTCTTCAAAAAGATATTCTCCACGAAGAGCTCGCATTTCTAGGCTCCAGATGGAGATGACGTTCTTTGGGGGGAAGAAATATAGTTGCACTCTGTTTCGCTAACCACATTTTCAAGTACCAATTTCTATCATGGTACTTCTTGTCAGACTCATCAGAAGAGCTATACTTTCTTGGAAGTACAGCACTCATCAGTTTCTGAGCATTAAATTACATAACTCCTTCCCTTTTTAAAAAGTTCATTGAAGATGCTAACATTCTATCTTAAATTAAACTGAATCATTTGAAAAATTCTAGGAAACTTTTGCTGGAGAAACTTTAAAGGCTTCAATTGTGACTTACAATGATAATTCAGGACATAAATATCTAAGAGCAGGGTTTATTTCCCACAAATTACCTTTCACGTCACACAAACAGGAGGACTAACTAGCTATTCTGATCTTACAGGGACTCTAACATCCCTGTCACTTGGAAAGGGCTTTCAGCCATAGTTGTCAATTGACATCAGACATCTAAAACTTTAGATTTTTTCTGGAGTTACTGGAAGCTAGAAATTGGTGTTACTCTACTTGCATGTCATTTTACAGGCACAGAAGGCAACATTGATTCTGTATCAGATGCCAGGTAGTCTAGTAAAGGAGGAACTTGTGTAAATTTCTCCCCACAACAAACAGATACACTGGTTCTGGGGTCTGGACTAGAATATTTGTTAACTAATGTATTATTAATTGAGTTCCTCATACATACCAGCATGATATTTGTTCTTATGGAGCTCAGAGTTCAACTGAGCTTCAGAGGCCTGGGCTGTGCCTCAGGTCTGGGCAGAACAGATTCACAGGACTGATTTGAGGACACCAGATAATCACATCCAACGTGACATAAAAGATACTTTTGAGGAAGCAAATGCGAAAATGAAATTTGAGGCAGATAGTTCAAATGAGGCATCTTTCCAAAGGGACGAAGTTGAGAGGCAGAGTCTAGATATGAGGCTATAGGATACACAAGAGCTTCCAGCCAAGCCTGAGAGCTTTTGAATTGGACCATGCAATGGAAGGAGCTGGGAGAGGGCCCAGGAGGGAGCTGTTAGAAACACTGAGATGCCCAGGCAGAGCTTACCTTATTAATGCAGAATAATCCAGAGGAAGAGCCTCCAAAATAAAGAATAGTCTCAATCATAGAAAACTTTAAGAAAATTGTTTTGTTACTTTTAAAGTAAATCATTACTGTAATATCTTAATTTAGAACACCAAAGTAATGTCCAATAGTGACACCTTAAAAATGGTCTTAATGAATAGATGCCATGGACTGTAATTAAATGTAATATGTTTTCATATTTGTTATTACTTCTAATGTATTTAAAAATTTTCTTTGCTCACTTAGGTACAGCATTTGTCTTGCAATGATATTTGCACTATTACTTAGTTAAGTCTTTTCCTATGCATTGTGAAAAATCAACTTTCTTTTAATGCTACAACTACAGGATCACAAATCTCAGGTTATCAGAGTTCCAAATGAGCTTTGAAATATCTTCATGTCACTCTATGCTGGGAGAAATAACCTTTTCTTTTCCATTCTATTCATTGTTAGTTACCACTAGGACCTTATTTCATTGCAATGAAAACTTAACAGTCAGCAAAAACTAATATATCACAACAAATTTAGGAAGATCCTACTGTAAGTCTGTTGAGAATATAAAGGGATTGAAAGAGAAAACTTGTCTCTTAAGATGATAAGTGTATTTCTTCAAATGTATTTCCATATTTTAATGTTTCTAGAATATGACTGAGTCTTTCATTATAAAATAATTTTGCCAGACATAGTTAAAATTTGTTTTATCCTTTAAACTTGTCATTTAATTGATAATATGCCTTGTAATTGATGGTATTTGGGAAATAAGAAAACATTGCTTTTAAGATTTTTAACATTCCCAGGCCGGGCGCGGTGGCTCATGCCTGTAATCCCAGCACTTTGGGAGGCTGAGGCGGACAGATCACGAGGTCAGGAGATCGAGACCATCCTGGCTAACATGGTGAAACCCTGTCTCTACTAAAAAAATACAAAAAGTTAGCTGGGCATGGTGGCAGACACTGGTAGTCCCAGCTACTAGGGAGGCTGAGGCAGGAGAATGGTGTGAACCCGGGAGGCGGAGCTTGCAGTGAGCTGAGATCACTCCACTGCACACCAGCCTGGGCGACAGAGCGAGACTCTGTCCCAAAAAAAAAAAAAAAAAAAAAAAGACTTTTGACATTCCCATGATTCAGAGTTATCTGCCTTTTTGGATCTAATTTCAACCAATAGGTCTGAGATAAACTTGATCTTCCTACTAAAGTGATTGACTTCTATTCACCTCTTCTTTTGGCCGTTATCTAAGAACACCTTTGCTTAGCAACTTAATCCCCAGTCAATTCCTTTTCCTGTTTCTCACAGGAACCATTACCGTTTTCTTTTCTTTCTTTCTTTCTTTTTTTTTTTAATTATACTTTAAGTTCTGGGATACATGTGCAGAATGTGCAGGTTTGTTACATAGGTATACACATGACATGGTGGTTTTCTGCACCCATTAACTCGTCATCTACATTAGGTATTTCTCCTAATGCTATCCCTCCCCTTGCTCTCCAACCCCCTGGTAGGCCCTGGTGTGTGATGTTCCCCACCCTGTGTCCATGTGTTCTAACAGTTCAACTCCCACTTATAAGTGAGAACATGCAGTGTTTGGTTTTCTGTTCCTATGTTAGTTTGCTGAGAATGATGGTTTCCAGCTATATCCATGTCCCTGCAAAGGACATGAACCCATCGTTTTTCATGGCTGCATAGTATTCCATGGTGTATATGTAACATATTTTCTTCATCCAGTCTATCATTGATGGGTATTTGGGTTGGTTCCAAGTCTTTGCTATTGTGAATATTACTGCAATAAACGTACATGTGCATGTGTCTTTATAGTAGAATAATTTATAATCCTTTGGGTATATACCCAGTAATGGGATTGCTGGGTCAAATGATATTCCTGGTTCTAGATCCTTGAGGAATCACCACACTGTCTTCCACAATGGTTGAACTAATTTACACTCCCACCAACAGTGTAAAAGCATTCCTACCTCTCCATATCCTCTCCAGCATCTGCCATCTCCTGACCCTTCAATGATCACCATTGTAAGTGGCATGAGATGGCATCCCATTGTGGTTTTGATTTGCATTTCTCTAATGACCAGTGATGAAGAGCTTCTTTTCATATGTTTTTCTGGCTGCATAAATGTCCTCTTTTGTGAAGTGTCTGCCCATATCCTTTGCCCAATTTTTGATGGGGTTGTTTGTTTTTTTTCTTGTAAATCTGTTCAAGTTCCTTGTAGATTCTGGATAGTAGCCCTTTGTCAGATGGATAGATTGCAAAAATTTTCTCCCATTCTGTAGGTTGCCCATTCACTCTGATGATAATTTCTTTTGCTGTGCAGAAGCTCTTTAGTTTAACTAGATCTGATTTGTCAATTCTGGCTTATGTTGTCATTGCTTTTGGTGTTTTAGTCATGAAGTCTTTGCCCATGCCTCTGTCCTGAATGGTATTGCCTAGGTTTTCTTCTAGGGTTTTTATAGTTTTAGGGTTTACATTTAAGTCTGCAATCTATCTTGAGTTAATTTTTTCTATAAAGTGTAAGGAAGGGATCCAGTTTCAGTTTTCTGCATATGGCTAGCCAGTTTTCCCAATACCATTTATTAAATAGGGAATCCTTTCCCCGTTGCTTCGTTTTGTCAGGTTTGTCAAAGATCAGATGGTTGTAGATGTGTGGTGTTATTTCTGAGGCCTCTGTTCTGTTGTATTGTTCTATATATCTGTTTTGGTACCAGTATCCTGCTGTTTTGGTTACTGTAGCCTTGTAGTATAGTTTGAAGTCAGGTAGCATGATTCCTCTTTTTGCTTAGGATTGTCTTGGCTATACAGGCTCTTTTTTGGTTCCATATGTAATTTAAAGTAGTGTTTTCTAATTCTGTGAAAAAAGTCAGTGGTAGATTGATGGGGATGGCATTGAATCTGTAAATTACTTTGGGTAGTATGGCCATTTTCACGATATTGATTCTTCCTATCCATGAGCATGAAATGTTTTTCCATTTGTTTGTGTCCTCCCTTATTTCCTTGAGCAGTGGTTTGTCGTTCTCCTTGAAGAGGTCCTTCACATTTCTTGTAAGTTGTATTCCTACGTATTTTATTGTCTTTGTAGCAACTGTGAATTGGAGTTCACTCATGATTTGTCGCTCTGTTTGTCTATTATTGGTGTATAGGAATGCTTGTGATTTTTGCACATTGTTTTTGTATCCTGAGACTTTGCTGATATTGCTTATCAGCTTAAGGAGGTTTTGAGCTGAGATGATGGGGTTTTCTAAATATGCAATCATGTCATCTGCGAACAAAGACAATTTGACTTCTTCTCTTCCTATTTGAATACTCTATTTCTTTCTCTTGCCTGATTTCCCTGGCCAGAACTTCCAATACTATGTCGAATAGAAGTGGTGAGAGAGGGCATCCTTGTCTTGTGTCAGTTCTCAAAGGGAATGCTTCCAGTTTTTGCCCATTCAGTGTGATATTGGCTGTGGGTTTGTCATAAATAGCTCTTATTATTTTGAGATACATTCCATCAATACCTAATTTATTGAGAGTATTTACCACAAAGGAGTGTTGAATTTTATCGAAGGCCTTTTCTGCAATTATTGAGATGATCATGTGGTTTTTGTCATTGGTTCTGTTTATATGCTGGATTACATTTATTGACTTGCATATGTTGAACCAGCCTTGAATCCCAGGGATGAAGCCAACTTGATCATAGTAGATAAGCATTTTGATGTGCTGCTTGATTTGGTTTCTCAGTATTTTATTGAGGTTTTTCGCATCAATGTTCATTAGGGGTATTGACCTGAAATTTTCTTTTTTTGTTGTGTTTCTGCCAGGTTTTGGTATCAGGATGATGCTGGCCTCATAAAATGAGTTAGGGAGGAGTACATATTTTTCTATTGTTTGTAATAGTTTGAGAAGGAATGGTACCAGCTCCTCTTTGTACCTCTGGTAGAATTCGGCTGTGAATCCATCTGGTCCTGGGCTTTTTTTGGTTGGTAGGCTATTAATTACTGCCTCAATTTCAGAACTAGTTATTGGTCTATTCAGGTGTTTGACTTCTTCCTGGTTTAATCTTGGGAGGGTGTGTGTGTCCAGGAATTTATCCATTTCTTCTAGATTTTCTAGTTTATTTGCATAGAGGTGTTTATATTATTCTCTGAAGGTAGTTTGTATTTCTGTGGGATCAGTGGTGATATCCCCTTTATCATTTTTTTATTGTGTCTATTTGATTCTTCTCTCTTTTCTTCTTTATTAGTCTGGCTAGCCATCTATCAATTTTGTTAATCTTAAAAAAAAATACAGCTCCTGGATTCATTTTTTTTTTGAAGGGTTTTTTTCTTTGTGTCTCCATCTCCTTCAGTTCTGCTCTGATCTTAGTTATTTCTTGCCCTCTGCCAGCTTTTAAATTTGTTTGCTCTTGCTTCTGTAGTTCTTTTAATTGTGTTGTTAGGATGCTGATTTTAGATCTTTCCTGCTTTCTCCTGTGGGCATTTAGTGCTACAAATTTCCCTCTAAAAACTGCTTTAGCTGTGTCCCAGAAATTCTGGCACATTGTGTCTTTGTTCTCATTGGCTTCAAGTAACTTATTGATTTCTGCCTTAATTTTCTTATTTACCCAGTAGTCATTCGGGAGAAGGTTTTTCAGTTTCCATGTAGTTGTGCAGTTTTGAGTGAGTTTCTTAAGCCTGAGTTCTAATTTGATTGCACTGTGGTCTGACAGACCATTTGTTATGATTTTTGTTCTTTAGCATTTGCTGAAGAGTGTTTTACTTCCAATTATGTGGTCAATTTTAGAAAAAGTGAGATGTGGTGCTGAGAAGAATGTATACTCTGTTGATTTAGGGTGAAGAGTTCTGTAGATGTCTATTAGGTCCACTTGGTCCAGAGCTGTGTTCAGGTCCTGAATATCCTTGTTAATTTTCTGTCTTGTTGATGTGTCTAATATTGACAGTGGGGTATTAAAGGCTCCCACTATTATTGTGTGGGAGTGTAAGTCTCTTTGTAGGTCTCTAAGAACTTGCTTTATGAATTGGGTGCTCCTGTCTTGGGTGCATATATATTTAAGATAGTTAGCTCTTCTTGTTGCATTGATCCGTTTACCATTATGTAATGCCCTTCATTGTCTGTTTTGATCTCTGTTGGTTTAAAGTTTGTTTTTTCAGAGACTAGCTTTGCAATCCCTGCTTTTTTTTTTTTTTTTTTTTGCTTTCCATTTGCTTGGTAAATATTCCTCCATCCCTTTATTTTGAGCCTGTATGCGTGTTTGCATGTGAGATGGGTCTCCTGAATACAGCACACCATTGGTCTTGACTTTTTATCCAATTTGCCAGTCTGTGTCTTTTAATTGGGGAATTTCACCCATTTATATTTAAGGTTAATATTGTTTTGTGTAAAGTTGATCTTGTCATTATGATGCTAGCTGATCATTTTGCCCATTAGTTGATGCAGTTTCTTCATAGTGTCGATGGTCTTTACAATTTGGTATATTTTTGCAGTGGCTGGTACTTTTTTTTTCTTTCCATGTTTAGTGCTTCCTTCAGGAGCTCTCGTAAGGCAGGCCTGGTGACGACAAAATCTCTCCGCATTTGCTTGTCTGTCTTTCGCTTATGAAGCTTGGTTTGGCTGGATATGAAATTCTGGGTTGAAAATTCTTTTCTTTAGGAATGTTGAATATTGGCCCCCACTCTCTTCTGGCTTGTAGGGTTTCTGCTGAGAGCTCTGCTGTTAGTCTGATGGGCTTCCCTTTGTGGGTAACCTGACCTTTCTTTCTGGGGACGCTTCACATTTTTTCCTTCATTTTAACCTTGGTGAATCTGACAATTATATGTCTTGGGGTTGCTCTTCTCAAAGAGTATCTTTGTGGTGTTCTCTGTATTTTCAGAGTTTGAATGTTGGCCTCTCTTGCTAGGTTGAGGAAGATCTCCTGGATAATATCCTGAATAGTGTTTTCCAACTTGGTTCCATTCTCCCCATCACATTCAGGTACACCAATCAGACATAGATTTGGTCTTTTCACATAGTCCTGTATTTCTTGGAGGCTTTGTTCATTCCTTTTTATTCATTTTCTCTAATTTGTCTTCAAACTTTATTTCATTAGGTTGATCTTCAGTCTCTGATATCCTTTCTTCTGCTTGATCGATTAGGCTATTGATACTTGTGTATGCTTCATGAAGTTCTCATGCTGTCTTTTTCAGCTCCGTCAGGTCATTTATGTTCTTCTCTAAACTGATTATCCTAGTTAGCAATTCCTCTAACCTTTTTTCAAGGTTCTTAGCTTCCTTGTATTGGATTAGAACATGCTCCTTTAGCTTGGTGCAGTTTGTTATTTCCCACCTTCTGAATCCTACTTCTGTCAATTTGTCAAACTCATTCTTTGTTCAGTTTTGTTCCCTTGCTGGTGAGAATTTGTGATCCTTTGGAGGAGAGAGAAGTTTTGATTCTTGGAATTTTCAGCCCTTTTGCACTGGTTTTTCCTCATCTTTTTGGATTCATCTACCTTTGCTCATTGATTCTGGTAACCTTCGGTTGGGGTTTTTGTGTTGACATACTTTTTGTTGATGTTGATGCTATTCCTTTCTGTTAGTTTTCCTTCTGACAGGCCTCCCTGTTGCAGGTCTGCTGGAGTTTGCTGGAGGTCCACTCTGGACACTGTTTGCCTGGGTATCAGCTGCTGAGGCTGCAGAACAGCAAAGATTGCTGCCTGTTCCTTCCTCTGAAAGCTTCGTCCCAGAGGGGCACCTGCCAGATGCCAGCTGGAGCTCTCCTGTATGATCCCTACTGGGAGGTGTCTCCCAGTCAGAAGGCATGGGGGTCAGGGACCCACTTAAGGAAGCAGTCTGTCCCTTAGCAGAGCTCAAGTGCTGTGCTGGGAGATCTGCTGCTCTCTTCAGAGCCAGCAGGCAGGAACATTTAAGCCTGCTGAAGCTGCGCCCACAGCTGACCCTTCCCACAGGTACTCTGTCCCAGGTAGATGGGAGTTTTATCTATAAGCCCCTGACTCAGGCTGCTTCCTTTCTTTCAGAGATGCCCTGCCCAGAGAGCAGGAATCTAGAGAGGCAGTCTGGTTACAGTGGCTTTGTGGCAGCTTCACTGGGCTCTCTCCAGTTTGAATTTCCCAGTGGCTTTGTTTACACTGTGAGCGGAAAACTGCCTACTCAAGCCTCAGTAATAGGGGCCACCCCTCCCCCAACCAAGACCAAGCATCCCAGGTCGACTTCAGACTGCTGTGCTGGCAGTGAGAATTTCAAGCCAGTGGATCTTAGCTTGCTGGGCTCCCTGGCAGTGGGATCCACTGAGCTAGACCACTTGGCTCCCTGGCTTCAGCTGCCTTTCCAGGGGAGTGAATGGTTCTGTCTCACTGGCATTCCAGGTGCCACTGGGTACGAAAAAAAAAACTCCTGCAGGTAGCTCAGTGTCTGCCCCAAGGGCCACCCAGTTTTGTGCTTGAAACCCAGGGCCCTGGTGGTGTAGGCACCCAAGTGAATCTCCTGGTCTGCAGTTTGGGAAGACTGTGGGAAAAGCATAGTATCTGGGCTGGAACGCACCATTCCTCACATCATAGTCCTTCACGGCTTCCCTTAGCTAGAGGAGGGAGTTCCCTGACCCCTTGTACTTCCCGGGTAAGGTGACTCCCCACCCTGCTTCCGCTCACCCTCTGTGGGCTACACCCACTGTATAACCAGTCCCAATGAGATGAGTTGGGTACCCCAGTTGGAAATACAGAAATCACCTTCCTTCTGCATTGATCTTGCTGGGAACTGCAGACTGGAGCTGTTCCTTTTCATTCATCTTGCCAGCCACACCATTACCATTTTCTTTTCTGTTTTTTTGTTTGTTTGTATTTATTTATTTATTTATTTTATTTTATTATTATTATACTTTAAGTTTTAGGGTACATGTGCACAATGTGCAGGTGAGTTACATATGTATACATGTGCCATGCTGGTGTGCTGCACCCATTAACTTGTCCTTTAACATTAGGTATATCTCCTAAAGCTATCCCTCCCCCATCCCCCCACCCCACAACACGCACCAGTGTGTGATGTTCCCCTTCCTGTGTCCATGTGTTCTCATTGTTCAATTCCCACCTATGAGTGAGAACATTCGGTGTTTGGTTTTTTGTCCTTGCAATAGTTTGCTGAGAATGATGGTTTCCAGCTTCATCCACATCCCTACAAAGGACATGAACTCATCATTTTTTATGGCTGCATAGTATTCCATGGTGTGTATGTGCCACATTTCCTTAATCCAGTCTATCATTGTTGGACATTTGGGTTGGTTCCAAGTCTTTGCTATGGTGAATAGTGCCACAATAAACATACGTGTGCATGTGTCTTTATAGCAGCATGATTTGTAATCCTTTGGGTATATACCCAGTATTGGGATGGCTGGGTCAAATGGTATTTCTAGTTCTAGATCCCTGAGGAATCGCCACACTGACTTCCACAATGGTTGAACTAGTTTACAGTCCCACCAACAGTGTAAAAGCGTTCCTATTTCTCCACATCCTCTCCAGCACCTGTTGTTTCCTGACTTTTTAATGATTGCCATTCTAACTGGTGTGACATGGTATCTCACTGTGGTTTTGATTTTCATTTCTCTGATGGCCAGTGATGATGAGCATTTTTTCATGTGTCTGTTGGCTGCATAAATGTCTTCTTTTGAGAAGTGTCTGTTCATGTCCTTCACCCAGTTTTTGATGGGGTTGTTTGTTTTTTTCTTGTAAATTTGTTTGAGTTCGTTGTAGATTCTGGATATTAGCCCTTTGTCAGATGAGTAGGTTGCAAAAATTTTCTCCCATTTTGTTGGTTGCCTGTTCGCTCTGATGGTAGTTTCTTTTGCTGTGCAGAAGCTCTTTAGTTTAATTAAATCCCATTTGTCAATTTTGGCTTTTGTTGCCATTGCTTTTGGTGTTTTAGACATGAAGTCCTTGCCCATGCCTATGTCCTGAATGGTAATGCCTAGGTTTTCTTCTAGGGTTTTTACGGTTTCAGGTCTAGTATTTAAGTCTTTAATCCATCTTGAATTAATTTTTGTATAAGGTGTAAGGAAGGGATCCAGTTTCAGCTTTCTACATATGGTTAGCCAGTTTTCCCAGCACCATTTATTAAATAGGGAATCCTTTCACCATTGCTTGTTTTTCTCATGTTTGTCAAAGAACAGATAGTTGTAGATATGCAGCGTTATTTCTGAAGGCTCTGTTTTTGTTTTTTTTTTAGATGTAGTCTTGCTCTGTCACCAGGCTGGAGTGCAGTGGTGCTATCTTGGCTCACTGCAACCTCCACCTCCTAGGTTCAAGCGATTCTCCTGCCTCAGCCTTACAAGTAGCTGGGATTACAAGCACATGCCACCATGCCCAGCTAAGTTTTGTATTTTTGTAGACATGGGATTTCACCATGTTGGCCAGGATGGTGCTGATGTCCTGACCTTGTGTTCTGCCCACCTCGGCCTCCCAAAGTGCTGGAATTGCTGGCATGAGCCACTGCACCTGGCCCATTACCATTTTCTTTAAGATTTTCAGTTTATCCTAGAGTCTTCACTATCAAAAGATGACTTTTTGGTCTCGATCAGATAACATTGGCTTGCTCAAATTTCTTCTTATCTTCTCCACACCAAACTATACTGTTAGAAGTTTTTACTTTTATTATTCCTGTCAAAGAAAATGGTCTCTTCATCCACATCAGTTTTTTATGGCTTTGCCCCATTACTGACTCCACGTTTCCATATTATCTCTAATGCTTTTCTATTTCCTCCATTTTGATTCCTTCTCTTCATGTTTTGAACATAACTGACTCTCATAATGTAAAATTATACAAAATTTAAAAAATAATTTTATTTTTCAATAAAATTATTTAAAGATAATTTTATTTTTCAATAAAATTATTTAAAGATAATTTTATTTTTCAATAAAGTTATTTAAAGATAATTTTATTTTTCAATAAAGTTATTTAAAGATAATTTTATTTTTCAATAAAGTTATTTAAAGATAATTTTATTTTTCAATAAAGTTATTTAAAGATAATTTTATTTTTCAATAAAGTTATTTAAAGATAATTTTATTTTTCAATAAAGTTATTTAAAGATAATTTTATTTTTCAATAAAGTTATTTAAAGATAATTTTATTTTTCAATAAAGTTATTTAAAGATAATTTTATTTTTCAATAAAGTTATTTAAAGATAATTTTATTTTTCAATAAAGTTATTTAAAGATAATTTTATTTTTCAATAAAGTTATTTAAAGATAATTTTATTTTTCAATAAAGTTATTTAAAGATAATTTTATTTTTCAATAAAGTTATTTAAAGATAATTTTATTTTTCAATAAAGTTATTTAAAGATAATTTTACTTTTCAATAAAGTTATTTAAAGATAATTTTATTTTTCAATAAAATTATTTACACTCTTGGTGGCAGTGTAAATTAGTTCACCCATTGTGGAAAACAGTGTGCCGTTTCCTCATAGACCTAGAACCAGAAATACCATTTGACCCAGAAATCCCATTACTGGATATATACCCAAAGGAATAATTTAATTAAAAAAATAAATTAATTAGACACTGAACTAGCTTCAGTCGTCCTACACTTGTTCAAAAATTTGCTTGCTTGATTTCTATTTACCACCAGCCTCTTGAAAATGATTAAATTTGCTATTACTGCTGTTCACTTCAGTCCCTTAGCTGTTCCTCAAAGTGCAGAAGTTTGAGTTCACCTCTTTGTTAAAATCACTTTCAGTGGTCAACAATACTGTTCTGGTTACAATATCTCGTGTTTTTTTCTTACAAATTTATCCTTTTGACATGTACAGAACTTATACTGATGACCTCCCTCAGACAACGTCTACTCTTGCCTCTCATATTACTTCCTTTTCAGTAAACTCAACTGACTTTTGATAATCTATTCCTTAATTTTTCTGATCTTCCAGGTTTCCAATTCATTCTTTTTTAAAATTTTATTCTAAGTTCCAGGATACATGTACAAGACATGCAGGTTTGTTACATAGGTAAACGTGTGCCATGGTGATTTGCCTCACCTGTCAACCCATCACCTAGTTATTAAGCCTTGAATGCATTAGTTATTTATTCTGATACTCTGCCTCCTCTCACCCCCTGACAGGCCCAGGTGTGTTTGTTGTTCCCCTCTCTGTGTCCGTGTGTTCTCATTGTTAAACTTCCACTTATGAGTGAGAACATGTGGTATTTGGTTTTCTGTTCCTGTGTTAGTCAGCTGAGAATGATGGTTTCCATCTTCATCCATGTCACTGCAAAGGATATGAATGCATCCTTTTTTATGGCTGCATATTATTCCATGGTGTATATGTGCCCCATTTTCCATATCCAGTCTATCACTGATGGGCATTTGGGTTGATTCTATGTCTTTGCTATTGTGAATAGTGCTGCAATAAACATATGCCTGCATATATTTTTATAATAGAATCATTTATATTCCTTTGGGTATATACCCAGTAATGGGATTTCTGGGTCAAATGGTATTTCTGGTTCTAGGTCTTTGAGGAAACGCCACACTGTTTTCCACAATGGGTGAACTAATTTACACTGCCACCAAGAGTGTAAAAGTGTTCCTTTTTCTCCACAACCTCGTCAGCATCTGTTGTTTTTTGCCTTTTTAACAACTGCCATTCTGACTGGCATGAGATAGTATCTCATTATGGTTTTGATTTGCATTTATCTAATGATGTTGAGCTTTTTTAATATATACCTATTGGCCGCTAAATGTATTCTTTTGAGAAGTGTCTGTTCATGTACTTTGCTCACTTTTTGATGGGTTTGTTTTTTCTTGTAAATTTATTTAAGTTCCTTGTAGATTCTGGATATTATATCTTTGTCAGATGGGTAGACTACAAACATTTTCTCCCATTCTGTAGGTGGCCTGTTCACTGTGATGATAGTTTCTTTTGCTGTGCAGAAGCTCTTTAGTTTAATTAGATCCCATTTGTCAATTTTTGCTTTTGTTGCAATTGCTTTTGCAGATATCATCATAAAATCTTTGCCCAAGCCTATGTCCTGAATTGTATTGCCTAAATTTTTTTCTAAGGTTTTTATGGATTTGAGTTTTACATTTAAGTCTTTAATCCATCTTGAATTAGTTTTTGTATAAGGCGTAAGGGGAGGGTCTAGTTTCAGTTTTCTGTATTTGGCTAGCCAATTTTCCCAGCATCACTTATTAAATGGGAATCCTTTCCCCATTGCTTGTTTTTGTCAGGTTCGTTGAAGATCAGGTGATTGTAGATGTGTGGACTTATTTCTCTGATCTCTATTCTGTTCCACTGGTCTATGTGTCTGTTTTTGTACCAGTACCATGCTCTTTTGGCTACTGTAGCCTTGTAGTATAGTTTGCAGTCAGGTAGCACGATGCCTCCAGTTTTGTTCTTTTTGCTTAGGATTATCTTGGCTATGTAGGCTCTTTTTGGGTTCCATATGAATTTTAAAGTAGCTTTTTCTAATTCTATGAAGAATGTCAATGGAAGTTTGATGGGAATAGCATTGAATCTGTAAATTCCTTTGGGCAGTATGGCCATTTTCATGATACTGATTCTTTCTATCCACAAGCATGGAATGATTTTTCATTTGCTTGGGTTCTCTCTTATTTCTTTGAGCAGTGGTTTGTAGTTCTCCTTGAAAAGGTCTTTCACCTCCCTTCTTAGCTGAATTCCTAGGTATTTTATTCTTTATGTAGCAATTGTGAATGGGAGTTCACTCATGATTTGGCTCTCTGCTTGTCTATTGTTGGTGTATAGGAATGCTTGTGATTTTTGCACATTGATTTTCTATCCTGAGACTTAGCTGAAGTTGCTTATTAGCTTAAGGAGCTATTGGGCTGAGGCGATGGGGTTTTCTAGATACAGGATCGTTTCATCTGCAAACAGAGACAACTACCTTTTGTTTCTTTCTCTTGTCTGATTTCCTTGGCCAGAAATTCCAATACTGTGTTGAACAGGAGTGGTGAAAGAGGGCTTCCTTTTCTTGTGCCAGTTTTCAAAGGGAATACTTCAAGCTTTTGCCCTTTCTGTATGATATTAGCTGGGGATTTGTCATGAGATAATGTTCTGTGAGTATCTAGTTTATTGAGAGTTTTTAACATGAAGAGATGTTGAATTTTATTGAAGACCTTTTCTGTTTCTATTGAGATAATCATGTGTGTGTGTTTTTTTTCATTAGTTCTGTTTATGTGATGAATTTCATTTATCGACTTGCATATGTTGAACCGGCCTTGCATTGCCAGGGATGAAGCCGACTTGATCACGGTGGATAAGCTTTTTGATGTGCTGCTGAATTTTGTTTGCCAGTATTTTATTGAGGACTTTGCATCGATGTTCATCAGGGATATTGGCCTGAAATTTTTTTGTTGTGTCTCTGCCAGGTTTTAATATCAGGATAATCCTGGCCTCACAAAATGAGTTGGGGAGGAGTCCCTCCTTTTCAGTTGTTTGGAATAGTTTCAGAAAGAATGGTACCAGCTCCTCTTTGTACTTCTGGTAGAATTTGGCTGCGAATCTGTCTGGTCCTTGGCTTTTTGATTGGTGGGCTATTTATTACTGCTTCAATTTTAGAACTTGTGATTGTTCTATTCAGGGATTTGACTTCCTGGTTTAGCCTTGGGAGGGTGTATGTGTCCGGGAATTTTTCCATTTCTTCTAGATTTTCTAGTTTATTTTCATAGAGGCTTTTATAGTATTCTCTGATGGTAATTTGTATTTCTGTGGGGTCAGTGATGGTATCCCATTTATTATTTTTTATTGTGTCCATTTGATTCTTCTCTCTTTCCTTCTTTATTAGTCCAGCTAGAAGTCTATTTTATTAATCTTTTCATAAAACCAGCTCCTGGATTCATTGATTTTTTTGATGGATTTTTCATGTGTCTATCTCCTTCGGTTCCCCATTTTATTCTTTATCTCTTCTTAGTTTGCAGTTTAACATCACTTTAATTCTTCCCATGATTTCTGATATGCTGATTGCTACTCAATACATATTTGCTTGCTTTCTGGATATCATCACTGAGATGGGTATCTTAAACTCAGAGTGACCAACCTGACTTTCAAAACTGACTTCGTGCTCTACATCCAGGAACCAAAGTAGATGCTGCTTATTATAATTTGCTCTCCTACTTTGTTACTAACTCAATATATTAGAAAACAAGCTCTTCTAATTCTACCTTAGAAATTTTTTTATTCAATCTCTCCCTTTCTTTCCATTCTTATTACCAAATCTTAAGTTCAGTTTCTCATTGCCATAAAAAATTATTCAGACTCCTATGTCTGTGTCAAAGTTGTTCAAATCCTATTTCTAACTGATCTTTTCAGTATATTCTCCTGCAGTTTTCCTCTCATTCTTGATACTGTGGGCCGTATAACATCTCCTGAATTGTAGTTTAAGGAAGAAAATGTTAGAAAGCCTATGCTTTTATGCTTTTGATCATTTTGTTTCCTTTTTTTTTTTTTTTGAGATGGAGTCTCCCCCATCACCCAGGCTGGAATGCAATGGTGTGATCTCATTTCACTGCAACCTCCACCTCCTGGGTTCAAATAATTCTCCTGCCTCAGCCTCCCGAGTAGCTGGGGTTACAGGTGACCATCACCATGCCCAGATAATTTTTGTATATTTAGTAGAGACAGGGTTTCACCATGTTGGCCCAGCTGGATTCGAACTCCTGACCTTGTGATCTGCCTGCCTCAGCCTCCCAAAGTGCTGGGATTACAGGCGTGAGCCACAGCATACCTTTTCAGCAAGCTATAGTTCTACTAATTACATAAACCCCAATGCAAGTATTCTGTTTTTAAAGGAAAGTTTTCTTATGCTTATGACCAGGTAGAAATAATTTCTCCCTTCTCCATTTCTCACTTGTGCCTTTTGTTGTTTGGAAGTAACAAGTAAAATCCTATTTGTATTATTATATATTGCTTAGTAACAGATTAATCTAAGCTGTGTGGCTCAAAACAATACATGTTTATTATATCACAATCTCTATGAGCAAGAAACCTAGACATGGCTTAGCTGTGCCTTCTACTTCATAGCCTTATAAAAGGCTGAAATAAAGATGTCAGCTAGGGTCTGCAGTATTATCTAAAGGCTTGACTAAAGAAAGATTCACTTCTAAGCTCAGTACCAACCCCTTAGTTTCATGAAGGCTGTTGGAATGAGGGTCTTAGTTCCTTGCTGGCTATTGGCTGGAGGGTACTTTCAGTTTGTTGCCATGCAGGATCCACAACGTGGAAGATTTCTTCATCAAAGCAAACAAGACAGAAAGCCTTATAGCAAAAGAGAAGTTAAAATTATTGTAACCTAATCATGAAAGTGTCATCCCATTACCTTTGTCATACTCTGTTGGTTAGAAGCAAGTCACTAGGTTCAGCTCACATGCAAGTGAGATCTATACAGGAAGCATAGATCATTCGGTACCATTTTAGAAGTCTGTCTACCACAGCATTCAATCCTGACAACAACCCTATGAGATAGATGATACTGTCATTTAGAGATTAAGTAACTTGCTTGTGGTCACACAGCTAATTAGGAAAAGAACTCATATTCAAACTCAGAAAGTCTACCCCAGTGATCTCTGTCCTTAATCACCATGAGTTCTCAGGAAAAGAGTAAACTAGTGTAACTGTGGGAACAGCAGCAGTAACTCTGGGGAAGCAGCAGTAATGAAGGTAATGTTTCATGCTAATATTTCACTAACAATATCACTCAACTCCCACCTTTCTGTGTCTATGTCAGTTGGAACCTATTCTTATAAGAAAGTTCCTGGCCGGGCGCGGTGGCTCACGCCTGTAATCCCAGCACTTTGGGAGGCCGAGGCGGGCAGGTCACGAGGTCAGGAGATCGAGAGCATCCTGGCTAACATGGTGAAACCCCGTCTCTACTAAAACTACAAAAAATTAGCCGGGCGTGGTGGCGGGCGCCTGTAGTCCCAGCTACTTGGGAGGCTGAGGCAGGAGAATGGCGTGAATCCGGGAGGGGGAGCTTGTGGTCAGCCGAGATTTTGCCACTGCACTCCAGCCTGGGCGACTGAGGGAGATTCCATCTCAAAAAAAAAAAGAAAAACAAAAAAGAAAGAAAGTTCCTATCTGCCTGCTAGTCAATGGGTAACCTCTTCTGGTCTGATTTCTGCCTTTGGCCCAGGTAATCATAGCCAAGAAGGCTGCAAAGAAGAAGAAAAGTAATTTCTTTCTCTAGCTTATAAATTTTTTTATGGAAAAGAATTATATCTCTTATACAGTACAATGAGGTTTCTGGATTTCTGGCAGAAGAGCATTTCACAGAGATGTTGTTCA
Source organism: Pan troglodytes (assembly GCF_028858775.2). Lineage (NCBI taxonomy): Eukaryota > Metazoa > Chordata > Mammalia > Primates > Hominidae > Pan > Pan troglodytes. Next base: position 90,050,799 of record NC_072408.2, read on the forward strand.
TGGGCCAAGAAGAGAGGTCTTGGGTCATGCCCTTAAAGTAGTATTCACCTTATCGCACTGTATCACAATGAGTTGCTAATACACCTGTCTTCCAAAGCTGTTTGTAGATGAGACTGACCATGCCTTACTTATCTCTTGATTCTCAAATGTGTAGTACAATGGAATTGAGCCTTCCTGAGATGTTTTGGGTGAGTTAACTTTATTCACAAGTGCTTTTGATCTTCATGAAACTGTCAACATTAAGAGTGAAGCAATCTGAACATTTTTAAAATTTATTTTATTTTATTTTTTTTTGAGATGGAGTCTTGCTCTTGTTGCCCAGGCTGCAGTGCAGTGGGGCAATCTCGGCTCACTGAAACATCTGCCTCCCGAGTTCAAGCGATTCTCCTGCCTTAGCCTCCTGAGTAACCCGGATTACAGGTGCCCACCAACACGCCTGGCTAATTTTTATATTTTTAGTAGAAATGGGGTTTTACCATGCTGGCCAGTCTGGTCTCGAACTCCTGACCTCAGGTGATCTGCCCGCCTCAGCCTCCCAAAGTGCTGGGATTGTAGGCATGAACCACCATGCCCGGCCAACAATTTTCTTATATGACTCTCATTGGTGACAAGGACTACAAATAAACTAAAGGAATGATGTTCTTCCGGGGTCTTTCACTAAATAAACTTTGGTTCTATTGTCTTTGATATATTTTTGTGTAATTGGGGCTTAACATAAAGAGTTTTGTGCCAGTCTGTGATATTGGCAAGTGCTCAAAATGTGGGTGGTAGAACCATAGTGGTAATGGCAGCTCACACTGTTTCTCCACTTTGGAATATTGTCCTTTAAACACCTTCGTTTTTGAAAAGTTTATATGGGCTACAAACCCACCTTCTCTTTGAAACCTGCAGTAATAATTCAACAAATACTTTAAAATTTGTGTTGTATATGAGCTAAAGGGCTGGATATTGATAGCACTAAGAATACAATTATTTCTGCCCCTGAAAACTTTGTCTGCTGGAAGAGATGTATTGGTACACAGATACGAAATCATTGGTAAATTTATGGAATATTTACAGGAGGAACAGTCAGAAGTAAACTCCTTTTCCTTGAAGATCTGCAGTATTTGCCTGTATTAGTTATAATATGCCTTAAATTACTTGTTTTAGTATTTGGTTTTTTTCTTACATTAGTAGTAAATTTCTGAAGATCATGCGACTGAATCAGACTGTTTCTTTCAAATCTCAGCTCAAGAGTCACTTTCTAAGTAAGCTTTCCCTGGCTTCTCCCTTCATATACTTCCTCCTCCCAAAGCATCCTGGCTATATCTCCACTTCTTTCTTTAGCTTATAAACTTTTTTATGAAAAAGAATTACATCTGTAACATCTTAATCACAAAATTGCTGGCACAGTAATAGGTCCTGGCTAGTCACAGTGTGATTCTTGGACTGACCCCATTGGCACCACTTCTGAGCTTGTTAGAAATGCAGGATCTCAGGACCTACCTCAGACCCACTGAGTCAGAATCTGCTTTTTATCACTGTCTGTAGATGAGTGTGTGCATGTGAAATTTAATTAACACTATTTTAGGAGATATTGTGTATCATAGCAGAGGGTTTTTTCAAATGTACTTGAAGGACTATATAAGAATCACTGCATTCAGAGTTGGCTGATAGCTTGGGGATAATGGTGGTGGTAATTTATGGCTTTGTAAAAATTCATGTTTCTTAGCCCCACACCAGCACCTAACCGAAAAGAATGACTTTCATGCTTCTGTATTTTTAACAAGTTTACTAAGTGACTCTTATCCTCATAGAAGTTTAAGAATTGATGTAAAACTTTTGAATGGGTTAATCTCTCATTTGTAAGAAATTCTGTACTCTGTATATTATTCCCAATAATGCCTTTTGGATGGGTTCCAACTTATATCTCTGACCTAGCTCTCTGCTTCAGCCAAGTCTCCTTCCTATTCCCTAACACACCATAAGAAAGTTACTAAACACTTGTTAAATTGACTAATTGGACATACAAATGCATAAATGATAAAAGGATGAATGGGGTATTGAATGAATAAAAGTGTTTTGATTTGTTTTTTCTTCAACTAAGTCTATGCCTACAGAATTAAATTTGAATAGGGTTAGAAAAAAAAGCATCTGTTAGTGTAAATAGTAAGACTGATAGAGATGGATAGCTTTGTCTCTTGGACTATGTGGTTTTCTTTCTAGATTCAGGAAGGAATCTTTTATGAACCTGAGCCTCAATTTCTCATTACATAAAACAAACCTATTTAGTAAGTCAGCTCCTTTCCAAAAGAAACATTAGCCTGTGTCAGTTATTCCTTGGTATTTTAGATTGAAACCTAAACTTAATTTTTAAAATATTTTATTTATTTTTAACTTTTATTTTAGCTTCAGGGGTGTATGTGTAGGTTTGTTATATAGGTAAGCTGTGTGACCTGGGAGTTTGGTGTATAGATTACTTTGCCACCCAGGTAATAAGCATAGTACCCAATATGTATTTTTTTGGATCATTTCCCTCTTCCTACTTCCCCTCTTGAGTAGGCCCTGATGTCTGTTTTTCCCCTCTTTGTGTCCATGAGTTCTTGTTTAGCTCTCACTTATAAGTGAGAACTTGCAGTATTTGGTTTTCTGTTCCTGCATTAGTTTGCTTGTGATAATGGCCTCCAGCTCCATCCATGTTGCTACAAAGGACATGATCTCATTCTTTTGTATGGATGCACAGTATTCCATTGTATATATTTACCACACTTTCTTTATCCAGTCTACGATTGATGGGCATTTAGGCTGATTTCATGCCTTTGCTATTGTGAATAGTGCTGCGATAAATATACATGTGCATGTGTCTTTATGGCTGTATTAGTCCATTTTCACACTGCTATAAAGATAATACCTGAGACTGGGTAATTTATAAACAAAAAAGGTTTAATTGACTCACAGTTCTGCATGGCTAAGGAGGCCTCAGGAAACTTTGAATCATGGCAGAAGGCAAAGGGGAAACAGACAACTTCTTCACAAGGCAGCAGGAGAGACAGCACGCAAGGGAAACTGCCACATTCGAAACCATCACGTCTCATGAGAACTCCCTCAGTGTCATGAGAACAGCATGGGGGAAACCCCCACTATGATCCAATCACCTCTTACCAGGTTCCTCCCTTGACACATGGCAATTACAATTCGAGATGAGGTTTGGGAATCAAACCATATCAATGGTAGAATGATTTACATTTATTTGGGTATAAAATCAATAATAGTTTTGCTGTGTTGATTGGTAATTCTGTTTTAAGATCTTTGAGGAATCGCCAAACTGTTTTCCACAATGGCTAAATGAATTTACAAATTCCTAAAAGTATTGTATAAGTGTTCCCTTTTCTCCACAACCTCACCAGCCATCTGTTATTATTTGACTTTTTAATAATAGGTATTCTGACTGGTGTGAGAAGGTATCTTGTTTTGTTTTTGATTTGCATTTCTCTAGCAATTAGCGATGTTGAGAATTTTTTCATACACTTGTTGGCCGCATGTATGTCTTCTTTTGAAAAGTGTCTGTTCATGTCCTTTGCCCACTTATTAATGGGGTTGTTTTTTGCTCTGATGATAGTTTGTTTTGCTGTGCAGGAGATCTTTGGTTTAATTAGGTCCAATTTGTCAATTTTTTGTTAATGTTGCAATCGCTTTTGGCATCTTCATCATGAAATTTTTGTCAGGGCTTATGTCTGGGATGGTATTTCCCAGGTTTTCTTCCAGGGTTTTATAGTTTTAGATTTTACATTCAATTCTTTAATCCATTTTGAGTTGGTTTTTGTATATGGTGTAATCTTCTGCATATAGCTAGCAAGGTATACCAGCACTATTTATTGAATAGGTAGTTCTTTCCCCGTTGGTTGTTTTTGTTGTCTTTGTTGAAGATCAGATGGTTGTAGGTGTGTGGATTTATTTCTGAGCTCTCTATTCTGTTTCACTGGTCTATGTGTCTGTATTTGTACCCATACCATGCTGTTTTGGTTTTTATAGGCTTGTAGTATGGTTTGAAGTTGAGCAATGTGATGCCTCCAGCTTTGATTTTTTTTTGCTTAGGATTGGTTTGGCTATTAGGGCTCTTTTTCCCTATCTTAGTGCACCTGAAGGGAAAGGAATGTGCTTACTAAGGCCCACTGTTTTACTGGGGCCCATTGTATGAGGGTGTAGTTTGGCAGTTACCCAAGAGACTTTCCCCCCACCTCCCTCTGTGCCCGAGCTGTCTTATCTGTGTTTTACTATCTGTTTCTTCTGGCTGCTTATAGTTAGAAGAGAAGTGATTCCCTTGAAATGCATGAGGCTAGAAAGGGAGCTGGAACTTAAAGTGGTGGTGTTTGTCCAATATGATGGTGCTCCTGCTCTGTCAGGTTTCATATGAATTTTAGAGTAGTTTTTTTCTAATTCTATGAAAAATGTCATTGGTAGTTTGATAGGAATAGCATTAAAATCTGTAAATTTCTCTGGGCATTATGGCCAGTTTAAGAATACTGATTCTTCATATCCATGAGCATGAAATATTTTTCTATCTGTTTGTGTCTCTGATTTCTTTTAGCAGTGTTTTGTAATTCTTCTTGCAGAAATCTGTCACTTCCCTGGTTAGCTGTATTTCTACGTATTTTATTTTTTATTTTTGGCTATCATGAATGGAATTACATTCTTGATTTGGCACTCAGCTTTGACAATTTCTGTGGATAGAAATGCTACTGGTTTTGTTTCCTGAAACTTTTCTGTAGTTGTTTATCAGATCTAGAAGATTTGGGGCACATACTATGGGGTTTTCTAGGTACAAAATCATATTGTCTGCAAATAGAGATAGTTTGACTTCCTGTCTTCTTATTAAGACATTTATTTGTTTCTCTTTCCTGATTGCTCTGGCTAGGACTTCCAATACTATGCTGAATAGAAGTGGTGGGAGTTGGCATCCTTGTCTTGTTCTGGTTCTCAAAAGAAATGCTTCTAGCTTTTGACCGTTCAGTATGATGTTGACTGTGGGGTTGTCATAGATGGCTTTTATTATTTTGAAGTGTGTAAATTTAATGCCTACTTTATTGAGGGTTTTTAACATGAAGGAATATTGAATTTTACCAAAAGCCTTTTCTTCATCTATTGAGATGATCATGTTTGTTTGCTCTTGTTTTTCTAGTTTCTCTAGGTGTGATATTAGGTTGTTAATTTGAGATCTTTCTAACTTTTTGATGTGAGCATTTAGCACTATCAACTTTCCTCTTAATACTGCTTTTGCTGTGTCCCAGAGATTCTGGTAAGTTGTATCTCTATTTTCATTAATTTCAAAGAAGTATTTGATTTTGGCCTAAATTTTGCTATTTACCCAAAAGTCATTTAGGAGCTGATTGTTTAATTTCCATGCAATTATATAGTTTTGAGTGATCTTCTTACCTTTGAATTCTATTTTTATTGCACTATGGCCCAAGAGATTGGTTGGTATGATTTTGGTATGTACTTTGAATTTGCTGAGAATTATTTTATGGTCAATTGTGTGGTAGATTTAGATTATGTGCCATGTACAGATGAGAAGAGTATATATTTTGTTCTTTTTAGATAGAGAGTTTTGTAGTTGTCTGTTAGGTCCATTTGGTCAATTGTTGAGTTCAGGTCCCAAATATCTTTGCTAGTTTTCTGCCTCAGTAATCTATCTAATGCTGTCAGTGGGGTGTTGAAGTCTCCCATTATTATTTTGTAGTTATCTAAGTATTTTCATAGGTCTGTAAGACTTTGATTCATAAGTTTTTGTGCTCCTGTGTTGGGTGAACATATATTTAGCATAGTTAACTCTTCTTGTTGAATTGAACCCTGTTTACCCTTACATAATGCCCCCTGCCCTTTTTTCTTTTGCTATTTTTGATAGTTGTTGGTTTAAAGGCTATTGATATGGTTTGGCTGTGTGTTCCCATCCAAATCGCATGTTGAATTGTAATCCACAGTGTTGGAGGTGGGGCCTGGTGAGAGGTGATTGGATCATGGGGGTGGGTTCTAATGGTTCAGCACCATCCCCCTAGTGCTCTCTCATAATAGAGTTTAAAAGTGTGTAGCACCTCCACCTTTGCCCTCTCCTTCCTTCTCTGGCCATGTAAGTGGTGCCTCCTTCCTCTTCTCCTTCCACTATGATTGTAAATTTCCTGAGGCCTCCCCAGCCATGCTTCCTGTACAGCCTATGGATCCGTGAGCTGATTAAACCTCTTTTGTTTATAAATTACCCAGTTTCAGTTAGTTGTTTATAGCAGTGTGATAATGGACTAATACAGAATATTAGTAATGAGTTAGTGGGGTATAGCAATAAAGATACCCCAAAATGTGGAAGCAACTTTGGAGCTGGATAATAGTCAGATGCTGGAACAGCTTGGGGGGCTCAGAAGAAGAAAGAAAGATGAAGGAAAGTTTGGAACTTCCCAGAGACTTGTTAAATTGTTGTTACCAAAATGCTGATAGTGATATGGGCAATGAAGTCCATGCTGAGATGCTCTCAAATGGAGATGAGGAACTAATTTGGAACCAGAGTAAAGGTTACTCTTGCTATGCTTTAGAATAGAGACTAGCAGCATTGTGACTGCTCTAGAGATCTGTGGAACTTTGAACTTGAGAGAGATGACTTAGGATATCTGATGAAAGAAATTTCTAAGCAGCAAAACATTCAAGATGTGGCCTGGATGCTTTTTACTCATAAGCTTATATTCGTGAGCAAAGAGATGATCTGAAACTGGAAATTATATTTAAAAGGGAAGCAGAGTATAAAAGTTTGGAAAATTTGCAGGCCTACCATGTGGTAGAAAAGTAAAACCTATTTTCTGGGGAGGAATAACTAAGACAACAGGAAAAATGCTTTGAAGGCATTTTAGAGACCTTCACAGGAGTGCCTTCCATCACAGACCTGGAGGTCTAGGAGGAAGGAATGGTTTTGTGGGTGAGGCTGAGGGCCTTGCTTCCCTGTGCAACCTTGGGACACTGCTTTCTTCATCCCAGCTGCTGCAGCTCTAGCTGCAGCTAAAACGGCCCCAGATACATCTTAGGCCACTGCCCCAGAGGCTACAAACCCAAAACTGCCAAGGCTTCCACATAGTGTTAAGCCTGCAGGTGCACAGAGGGTAAGAGTTGAGGCTTGGAAACCTCTGCCCGGATTTCAGAGGATGTATGGAAAAGCCTGTATGTCCAGGCAGAAGTCTGCTGCAGGGGTGGAGAGCTCATGGAGAATCTCTACTATGTCAGTGTGGAGGGGAAATGTGGAGGTAGAATCCCCTCACAGAGCCCCAACTGGGAAACTGCCTAGTGGAGCTATGAGAAGACAGCCACCATCCTCCAGATGTCAGAATAGTAGATTCACCAACAGCTTGCACCATGCCCCTGGAAAAGCCACAGGCACTCAACACCAGCCCATGAAAACAGCCACAGGGGCTGTATCATGCAGAACCACAGGAGTGGAGCTGCTCAAGGCCTTGGGAGCCCACCCCTTGTATCAGTGTTGCCTGAGACATTGAGTCAAAGAAATTATTTTGGAGCTTTGATATTTATTGACTGCCCTGCTAGGTTTTGGATGTGCATGGGCCCTGTAGCTTCTTTGTTTTGGCCAATTTCTCCCTTTTGGAATGAGAGCATTTACCCAATGCCTGTACCCTCATTGTATCATGGAAGCAACTAACTTGTTTCTTATTTTACAGGCTCATAGGCAGAAGGGACTTGGCCTTGTCTCAGGTGAGACTTTGTACTTGGACATTTGAGTTAATGCTGGAATGAGTTAAGACTTTGGGGGAATGTTGGAAAGGCATAATTGCATTTTGAAATATGAGAGGACATGGGATTTGGTAGGGTCCAGGGGCAGAATAATGTGGTTTGGATATGTGTCCCCATCCAAATCTCATGTCAACTTATAGTCCCCAGTGTTGGAGGTGGGGACTGGTGGGAGGTTATTGGTTCATGGGAGTAGTTTTTAATGTTAGCACCATCCCCCTGGTGTAGTGTCATGATAGAATTCTCAAGAGATGTGGTTGTTTAACAGTGTATAGCACCTGCCCCTTTGCTGTCTTCCTCCTGCTGTGGCCATATAAGACATGCTTCCTTCTTCATCTTCCACCATGAGGGCTTCCCAGCTCTGCTTCCAATATATCCTGTGGAACTGTGAGCTGATTAACCCTTTTTTCTTTATAAATTACTCAGTTACAGATAGTTATAGTAGTGTGGGAATAAACTAATACAACTATTTTGTCTGAAATTAGATTAGCAACCTCTACTTCTTTTGTTTTCTGTTTGGTTGGTAGATTTTTCCTTGTCCCCTTACTTTGAAACTATAAGCATCCTTGCATGTGAGATGGGTTTCTTGAAGACAGTATATAGTTGGATCTTACTTCTTGGTGGGAGATGTTCTTTCTGGCGGTGTCTAGTTGGGCATCTTGGCTCCTACGCCTCCATTTTTTATTTCTATAATGCAATTCATCATTAAATTGATAACCTGATATGTTGCTTATTACATCAGTTAAGGTAGTTTATATGTGGATCATTATTCAGACTTCTGGGATTTGGTCCTCTTTTACTCTGTGACCCATTTATAAAACATCTAATGAAAACATGTGTAGTATAATTATAACAAAATATTCCCAACATTCTTTATTTGATTGACATTTCATGAATTTAATGAGAGCTCAATGAGGGGAATGATTGTGAACCAAAGCATCTTCTTTAATTTATCTCTGTATTCCAACTCAATAAATATTTGTAAACCAACACTTTATATTGAACAGTTTTGCCAGTTCAGCAAAAATTTTGTGATTCTGATGAGAGAAGGGTATGTGTATATAGGAGTGGTTCAGAGAGAATAATTCTGATTAGAATCAGGCTCATGTCCAGGCTTTGAGGCATTTTGGTGGTACATCAGTTTTTTCACATAAAGTAATCACACCAATTTTTGGCTTACCCAATTCCATTCAGCTAAATAGATGAACCAGTGCCAATGGAATTCCTTGGTGGTAAACAGACACAAAGTCTTTACAGGCTTTGAAGACTTCTTTGTAGAATTTTAATGGGGAATTGGGAATACAGAATTTCTTAGCATAAGTGTCTATTAAGATTCATAAATAAATTCACATTTTAGTTGCAGGCCACATATCTTGCAGTGGATGTACTTGGGGAGGAAAAATCAGAAATACACATATGCCCCATTTACATAGAAAGGAAGGGACTGTATGCAGAAAGATTAGATATTTTCTCTCTAGTAATTTTTTAATTAGTCTAAATTGTTACTTTTGGCCACCAAGGATACTTATTTTTCTTTTTTCTTTTAAAACTGTTGGTATAATGCATTTTAATATAATAATTTAGTGTGTTTTCATTTATTTAAAATAACAAAAAAGATATACTGAGAAAAGCTGTTAAAATATGTTAAAACAATCTGTCATTAGTAGATTATGCCATTTCCACGCTTTGTTTATATTATTGGTTTTATTTATAGACAATAAAACTGATAATCTAAATCTCTGTTTTTAGACAAAATGAATGCATTGAATATAGAAACTACCTTACTAAGATTTAGTATATGAAAATGGATTTTTTTGCTATTTTCGAAAGTAATTATAGTGAGGCTGGTTTTTTGTCATAATTTGGTGGCGTGAAGTCTCAATGTGAATATAAAATCTAAGCAAAAAGAATAAGACAAGGAGACATACAAAAGCTGCTCTGCTGGAATATATAGCATTAGAAGTTGGCCTAGCACTGGTGACAAAGGAATCCAATTCACATAAAAAATAATACTGAAATGAAATACACATCCTACAAAGCTGGATAGCTTTGTAGGTTTCAATCAACCTGATTTTTAAATTTTCATATGGGTAAGGGCTGTTAGCTCAGGGAGAGACCTTAGACCTAAACTAAATTTTCCCTTTAATTTATGAAAAAGAGATTCAGGTCAAAAAACATTATAGACAATATACCTTGTCCATCCAAAGTCATGTATCTATTTAGAGTCTCAGATAGAACTAGAGAGGTGAATTCTTTATTCCATATCTTTACTACAATGCAATACCTCTTACAAAAATTAACTTCTGCCTTAGTCTATTATATATCTTTATTCCCACATACATGAAGGAATTCCTTATGAAAGACCTCCCAACATTATTCACTCTGTTAGTTATGTATTGTGCAAAATGTATTATCCCAAAACTTAAACTACAAATATTTATCCCCTCAAAGTTTCTTTGGGTTAGGCATCCAGGCATGACTTCACAGAATTGTCTGGCTCAGAGTATAACAGAAGGCTGTACTCAAGGTGTCATCCAGGGCTGTAGTCATCTCAAGCCTCAGCTGGAAGAGGATCTGCTTTCAGTCTTAATCACGTGGTTTCTGGCAGGATTTGTTTTTTCTCAGGCTAGGGGGCAGAGGCTGCCCTCTGTTTCTTGCCATATTCCAGTTCCTTGCATTGCCACAGGATAGCTGATAACATGGCAGCTTAGAAGGTGAACAAGAAGGGCCAGAGAAAGAGTGAAAGCAAGAGAGAAGTCAGTTCATTCATAACCTAACCTCGCTGTATTCTATTCATTGGAAGCAACGCATAGATCCAGCTCACATACCAGAACATAATTCTAGAAGTTAGGGATGACTGGAGGCCATTTTAGGTGCTACGTACCATGTTGGCTAAATACTTCCTTTTGTAGGACTTCATGGTTGCAATATTACATGAGTGGAAAGACAGATTGAAGGGGAGGCAATAAGCAGTGGTCTTTCTATTGGTTTCATTTAATTGCAGACTGTGCTGGAATGTGACATACTGAGATGTGGGGGAGCTTGCTGAAACAGCCCAGGTTCTGTTCCAGTCACCCCTAGAAACAGGACATCTTTCATGCTTTAGCCTAGTGAATCATGTTGCCCTGGGGGATAAAACCCAGGGTGGGCTACTTTCTGGGGCTCCTTTGCTGTGGCACCAGGGAGTACAATCAATGTAATCTTTACCCACCCAGGAAAACTTTCCTGAGTCTTAGGGGTATGGTTTGTGATGAATTCTAGGTTTTTGTCTCTTAAGAGTTGCCAACGTGTAACTAATAAATTCACTTCATGTAACTTTTAGTATGAGTGTGTTCTGTCTTACCAGACTCAGACGAGTTGGTAACTAATGCACAGTTAACCTGCTTTATAGTCAAATTCCTTACTTGTCCTTCTAACCCTTGTCTCCCACCTGCTCCCCTAACCTGCACATACACATAGGCACACACTCATAACTATATCTCCAGGACCTCTCAGAGTGAGAGACAACAATATGAATATAATAAATACTTTATGAATCAATGATTAGATTGTCCTCAGAGAACGCTAGCCTTGCATATAGGTCCCTGTTGCAGATAGAAATGTGTGTGTGGAATCAAAAGACAAAAGAAATAAAGGCAGTTCCATAGCCTGTTAGAATTCTTTAGCGCCTTGTTTCTTTACATATGAGACACGCTAGGCAGCATATATTCACATGCTAAAACATCATTGTAAACATTAAAGTTATGTTTAATGAGCAGACACTTGGGAGCAAGGCTGGACTGTTATTTAATCACTTACCCACCAATCAATCAGTGCAGTGATTTTGGAGACATTATGTGTTTTGAGATTCAGTTAATGCTTTAAGTGGTCTATCGTTAAATATACAAAATGTTCTCTGTTGTGAAAGAACTTTATCTAATTAGTGAATTGAGACTAATGTTTGAAAAGGCAATTAACTTTATGTTTATACTTTAAGTGTCAAATAAATGAAAGGGACAAAGAGGTTAAAAGGGGAAGAGAATTTTCAATTGAACTAATCAGGAAGGCTTAACAGAGGGTTCTCTTAGTTCATCTGTAGCTTAAGGATGGCTAGGATTTAGATGTCTTAAGGAAGTCAAGGGAGAAAACGCACTTTTGAAGAAAATACTGTGGACAGCTAAGGAGCTAACATAGAGAAGCTCAATAAATTTGAGAAAAAAAGACAGGGAAAAAACAATGCTTGAAGGAGAGGCAGTAGCATCAAGGTTTTTATTCTTATTGGCTTCATTTTGAAAGACAGAAACAGAAATATAATGGTCATTTTTTAAAAGACCTTTAACTCTGGCCCATCTCTAATATGTGGCTGATAATAAGGCCAACTCTAGGTAAATTTTGGAAGAAGGGCCCATATCCTTAGTATGTTTCTGAATTCTTAATGCATTAAATTCTTCCCTATATCACCTCAATTAAACTCTTTTGCTTCAAGCTTATTTTTTTTCCTTTCTCTCTTTTCTCAGATTTTGACCAATGTCTGTTATTTGAGAAAGGAAACAAAACAAGATATGAATGACTGATATCCCTGCAACTCACTTTAAATTTAAAAACACTCCAGGAAGGGTGTTAATACCATTTTTTTACTTCAGGAAAATGAAAGTCTAATTATTCATTTGAAGGCTCAGGAGGAAGGCCCATCTGCATCATTCACCTCTTTCAGATATTTAGTTCCTTCAAAGGAACCCCATAACTGTTCTGCCCAGTCCACTCATCACATTAGCTTCATTCAGACAAAACCAATTATGCTTTCTTCACTGAACATTTATAGGCCCCTATCCTGACCCAGAGCCAGGCCTAGGATAGATTTTTTTTTTTTTTTTTTTTTTTTAATGAGTTGGGATACAGTGTGTTAGACGATATATTAATTTGCTAGGGCTGCCATAACAAAATGCCATAGACTGGGTAGCTACAACCACAGAAATTTACTTTTTTACTGTTTTAGAGGCTGGAAGTGTAAGATTAAGAAGCCAGCAGGATTGGTTTCTCCTGAGACCACTCTCCTTGGCTTGTAGATGGCTGCCTTCTTACTACGTCCTGACAGAGCCTTTCTCATGCACACTAATCCCTCAGGTCTCTTCCTCTTCTTATTAGGACACTGGTCATATTGGATTACCACCCTTATGATCTCATTTAACCTTAATTACCTCTTTAAAGGCTGTTTCTGCAAGTAAAGTCACATAGGGAGTCAGAGCTTCAACCTATGAATTTTGGGAGACACAATTCAGTCTACAACAGATGGGAACCTTTCAATGGATAACTTCGAAAGAAACAGACTTAAGGTTATGCTGTGTAGTAGCCTAGAGAAGGGCACAAACAAGACCCAAAATATTTCAGTTTAATAAATATTTGCTCAGCACTTATTTGGGACAAAGTTCTAGGCTAGACCTTAAACATCAAAGGCAGTTAAGATACTATCATACCCCTTGTTTCCTCAATTTAACAGATGAAACAGAAATACAAATACATAATTACAAGATGTAATGGTTAACTTTATGTATCAACTTGGTTGGGCCACGATGATGCCCAGATTTTTGGTCAAACTTGATTCTGGATGTTTCTGTGAGGGTTTTTTAGTGGATGAGATTAACATTTTATTTTATTTATTTTTTTTGACATGAAGTCTTGCGCTTGTCCCCCAGGCTGGAGTGCAATGGCGCGATCTCGGCTCACTGCAACCTCCGTCTCCTGGGTTCAAGCGATTTTCTTGCCTCAGCCTCCCAAGTAGCTGAGATTACAGGCGCCTGCTGCCACACCCGGCTAATTTTTGTATTTTTAGTAGAGACGGGTTTTCACCATGTTGGCCAGGCTGGTCTTGAACTCCTGACCTCAGGTGATCTGCCCACCTCGGCCTCCCAAAGTGCTGTGATTACAGGCGTGAGCCACCGCACCGGCCGAGATTAACATTTAAAATTGATGGACTTTGATTAAAGCAGATTGCCCTTCATAAGGTACGTGGGCCTCATTCAGACATTTGAGGTCTTCTTAGAGTAAGACTGACTCCCAGAGGAATTCCACCAGCACAGGGCCTTCAAACTTGGACTGCAACACCAGCCTCTCCCTGGGTCTTCACAATGTTGGCCCGCCCTGCAGTTTTTGGACTTACTCATGTGAGCCAATTCCTTAAAATAAATCTTTCTCTCTGTATATGTACACGTCCTATTGGCTCTGTTTCTCTAACGATCCTTGGCTAATACACAAGTAGCTTTAATAACAGGGTGTACCCTGCTCCTTCAGTCACCTGTCTTTTCTTCTATGGGCTTTACCTGTTCAGAATATGGAATATGTCTCCTTTGGGAAGTAGGAGCAGATGCAAGGAGCTAGAATGTCAGTTTAATTGAACTCTGTTCAAAGAACCAATGAGAACTGGCCCATGTGGCCTGGTTTTCATATTATGGGATTTGATTTTATGGTCAGCAATTCATAACTTTATGAAAATTAGAATAAATAGATGATAAAATTATTCTTTCTGATCTTAATTGGGCTGACTCTAGTGCAGAGATTTCTCTGTATGAGAGTCTGTTGAAAATTGTGCATATGGACATGGTACAACACCATAGGGAGAGGGTATATATAATACAGGCTGGGCCAGGGCCTGCACAGTTCTTTGTGTAATTGTATTCTGAGGGTAGCATGAGGCGCCATATCGCCAGAGCATGTTTTTGGTAAGTCACTAATTTATAGTCTTTTCCAGTTAGCCTCCTAACCTTGCCTAAAGGGAATTGGTGATAAGCATTATTAACTCCTTAGTGGCATCTAGGGACACTGAAATGCAAGGAGGAAGGTGACCTGCCATATTTCATGCTGCAGCCTTGGAGAGAATTTCACTGCACAAAGCAATCTTCTCCTGTGTTAATCTTTCGAAGCCACTGCTGGGGTCTGAAAGTTCAGTAATCACAGAAAACAATATGGCCCTTCTTCTGTTCTTTGGGAAATATTGTTTGTTGCAATCTTTTATGTAATGAATGAGAGAAAAAGTCTCAATAAGTACATAAATAGATGTTATACTTTTCATTCCTTAAATGGCAAAGTCAACCATTATAGGACTGTATTGACTTGAAACAAAATAAAAGGGAACTTTTAGAAAAACAAACAAACAAACAAACAAACCAAAAAAACTTCTCAATGAGTACATCAATAGATGTTATATTTTTCTTTCCTGAAATCATAAAGTCAACCAGTACAGGACTGTGTTGACTTGAAACAAAATAAAAGAGGGAACTTTTGCAGTTCACATTATTGTGATATTTATTTCTCTACTGTTTGCCTACAGTGCCACATGTATGCGTGTGGCTCCATGGGAGCTGGAAAAAAAAAAGATAATTGCCTTATCTAGAGATTGTTTATGGGGGACAAGGTGCAGTCACCCATATTTTCACCCCTATAAATGAAATATATAATTATTGCCTCTCAAAGTGTTTTCTTTCACCTCACTAGAAGCAGGATAAACATATTGCATTTTAATATTTTAGTTTTTCACCATCTTTTCCAGCACAACTGCCTTCAAGAAAACTTGAAAATTGTTTTCTTTCTCTTGTATCCCACAATCCTAGCATCTTTCCAAATACTCATGAAGGTTAAATGACCAGCCATTTATTACACAGTTGTTTTAATTTTATTTTGAGTATGTATGTATGTGTGACTGATAAGGTTGCCTAATTTTCATTTCCAGTATAGTGAAAAGATTCCACATGCAAAAGCAAAATAATGTTTGCTGCCTTGTGTGTTACTTTCACTTAAACTTTGTCTGCCACAACTCTGTTAAATAAAAAACTAACTGGTAGAGCCTAGTATTGAAAGTCACTACTGTTCTGACTGAACTGACGGGTGCAATTGAATGCAAGCCAGTGGTTGGAATGGGAATTAGGGGGTATAAAGACTGGAGTGCGCTTTTCCTTTATGAGTGTTCACTCATTACTGAGGGAGTAAAAATGACTCCCAAGCTTCCACACTGTCTTCTCAAACTATTGTACAGTAGATAACAGCAAGCATTTTTGTGTCAAAATAAACCTAAGTTTCAGTTCTTGCTCTCCTATTTTCCTTCTATGTGAGTTTGGGAACGTGAATTAACTTTTGATGGTATGGTACCTACTTTAATAGAGTATTACAGAGATTAAATTGGTATAATGCGTGTAAAGTACTTCCATGGATAGCTTCTAGTTTTTATGATTTTTATTGTTACAATTATAAACTTATTAATTTTCTCATTTGATCTCTTCTTATATAATTTTTTATTTCCTCTCTGTCTTTGCCATAAAACCTAAAATGCCTACTAGCAGACGGAACTGTTATGGTCTGTGTAAAAGCCAGGAGATAGGGTATATCCCAGGGAAGATGGAGGAGTCAAAATTCACATTGGTGAAATAAATTATCTCTGTTTACCTTCTTCCAGATAAATGAAAATAATAGCATCAGAAAACCAGTTGTATTTATTAAGTAGTTATTCTATGCAATATTCACTGTTAAGTATTTTGGATAAATTAGCTCATTTAATCTCTATTATAAATACTATAAAAGTGTTATTCCAATTTTTTAGATAAGAGAATTGAGGCTCAGAGGGTTAGGTGATTTGCTTATGGTAAATTAATTAGCTAATTGCAGAGTTTGAATTCAAATTGGGGTGTGCCTGATTTTAGTACTTTAAATATCTTTAATCATATCTTGAGTATTCTAGAATAAAAAGATGAGACTGGAAGTTTATAAAACTTAGATAATGACGTGCTCAGTTGCATGAAAACCATATTCCTCTGAGTCTTTGCCATACACTTTCATCTTTGCTTTACTGATAAGCTCAGGAAAACATGTAATAACTTGTCAGCAGAAAAATAAGGATTTTTCGATAAGTGAAATAGAGACAAAATAAAATTAAAATAAAAAAGTGTCTATACCTTCCTTTAGAGAAAAAAAGGAAAATCTTTATGAGCCTAGAGAGAGAATTTCAAAAATAAAAACTGACTAAAAAAGAAAGACTAATACTTTTAACTGATTAAAACTAAAATAACTGTTACATGAAAAGAAACTATAAGTAAAATAACAAAAGTCACAGGGGAAGTTTTTGTAGCACATATGTAGCCAACAAAGTTTTATATACAGAGCATGTAAAATACTCTTACAAATGAAAAAGACAATGACAAAAACCTAAAAATAACCTGAAAAATAGACAAAATATATCAGAATTACTTTTGGCTACATGTGCCAAAAAGCCTGAAAATAGTGAAGAGAAATTATTTTTTTCCCTCACATAAAGGAGTAACAAGATAATCAGTCAAGATCATCAGTGAGTAGTTCAAAGGCTCATTGATAATTTCACTGTCATTTCACTATCATGGCTGATAATGATTCTATCATCAGTGATTCTTTTAACCTATTGCTCTGCCATCTTCCACTTGTGACTTCCACCCAGTGGCCCAAGATGGCTAGTCCTACTCCGGAAATCATATCCATATTTAAACCTGTAAGAAGGGGAAAAAGAGAAGAGATGGGCAAGTTCTCCCACTTTATGGACATTTGCTAGAATTCACACACCATATTTTCTGCTTATATCTCATTGGCCAGAACCGTGGTGCATAACCACACCTAACTTCTACAGAGATTCAGAAATAAAGTCTTTATTTTGGGTGGCGATGTGCTTAATTACAAATAGAAAGTCCCATTTCTCTAGAAGATAGCTATTGAGTGTCCAGTGGTAGGCTTTGCTGAAGACATACACAAGAAATTCACCAAAGTAGAAACACAAAAGGGCAATACATATTTTAAAAGGTGATCAACCTCTTCAAAAATCCAGAAATAGAAATGAAAAAAATTGACATATAATTCACACACATTAGATAGGCAAACATTTAAAAGCCTAAAATATTTGTGCAGATATAGAGCAATAGAAATTCTATTTTTTATTATTATTTTACTTTAAGTTCTAGGGTACATATGCACAATGTGCAGGTTTATTACATATGTATACATGTGCCATGTTGGTGTGCTGCACCCATTAACTCGTCATTTACATTAGGTATATCTCCTAATGCTATCCCTCCCCCCTCCCTCTACCCCACTACAGGCCATGGTGTGTGATGTTCCCCATCCTGTGTCCAAGTGTTCTCATTGTTCAATTCCCACCTATGAGTGAGAACATGCGGTGTTTGGTTTTCTGTCCTTGTGATAGTTTGCTCAGAATGATGGTTTCCAGCTTCATCCATGTCCCCACAAAGGACATGAACTCATCCTTTTTTATGGCTGCATAGTATTCCATGGAGTATATGTGCCACATTTTCTATATCCAGTCTATCACTGATGGGCATTTAGGTTGATTCTATGTCTTTGCTATTGTGAATAATGCTGCAATAAACATACGTGTGCATGTGTCTTTATAACAGCATGATTTATAATCCTTTGGGTATGTACCCAGTAATGGGATGGCTGGGTCAAATGGTATTTCTAGTTATAGATCCTTGAGGAATTGCCACACTGTCTTCCACAATGGTTGAACTAGTTTTCAGTCCCACCAACAGTGTAAAAGCGTTCCTATTTCTCCACATCCTCTCCAGCACCTGTTGTTTCCTGACTTTTTAATGATTGCCATTCTAACTGGTGTGAGATGGTATCTCACTGTAGTTTTGATTTTCATTTCTCTGATGGCCAGTGATGATGAGCATTTTTTCATGTGTCTGTTGGCTGCATAAATGTCTTCTTTTGAGAAGTGTCTGTTCATATCCTTCGCCCACTTTTTGACGGGGTTGTTTGATTTTTTTTTCTTATCAATTTGTTTAAGTTCTTTGCAGATTCTGGATACTAGCCCTTTGTCAGATGGGTAGATTGCAGAAATTTTCTCCCATTCTGTAGGTTTCCTGTACACTCTGATGGTAGTTTCTTTTGCTGTGCAGAAGCTCTTGAGTTTAATTAGATCCCATTTGTCAATTTTGGCTTTTGTTGCCATGAAAAATAGAAATTCTTATAGCACTGCTTATGGAAGTGTGTAAGTTGGTAAAAAAAAAAAAAAGCAATTTGACAGTATTTATAATAGCTAAAGATACATATACCCTTCAACCAAGTATTTCTACTTCTAAGTATATTAACCAGTAATACCCTGGCATGGGCTCAAGAAAACATGCTTAAAAATGCCATTGCAATTTGCAATATTATACATATATATGTGTGTGTGTGTGTGTTTATATATGTATATATACATATATGTATATATACGTATATATATGTGACATGTATATGTAATGGAGACTAAATAGAAATAATCTAAATTTCATTGTCAGGAGAATGAATAAATTCATTGTTGTGTATCTATAAAATAGAATATATGTGTAATATTGAAAATAAATTAACTAGAGCTAAATGTATGAATGAACATATTTCCCAAACAATGTTGAGTGGAAAAGGTAGTTGTAAAAAAATGCGTATATTGTGATAAAACTATATTAAGTATAAAAAGATATGAAAATGCCAGCTGTTATTTACAGATATACAAACAGATGTAATAAAACTATTTAAAAATGCATGAGAATGATGAACACCAAATTCAAAGTCGTGGTTACCACTACTCAGAGCAGGAGAGGAAGGGGACTGAAGAAGAGGATATTGCCACTTCAATTTTATTTGTAATGTTTTATTTACTAAACTGAGTAGTGAGTACATAAGAATTCATCATATTTTCCTTATATTTCTGTGTGATTGAACTATTTTGTAATAAAAAATACACCTAAACTGAGTAACTTCAATCATTAGGAGAATAATGGATAAAGAAAGGGGAAAAGAATAGCCCGATACCCATCTGACAAGACATCTTCTACTTGTTTAGAAGATATTAGGGGATTAGTCAAGAGGTAAATTTAAGGACAGAAAAATATCTAGCTCTTTTTCCTTTTTGTCCGTAAAGTCATCAGCAAAGTGGTGATTATTGCAGTATCTAATACTATTTACAAGAGCTTTCTGACATATTGTGTTTCCTCAACACAATTTCTAGTAGTTAACTTGGTTACCATACATGATACCTGCAGTCCCTTCTTGAAGGGTGATGGTTGTAAATGTGTAGGGTTGCTGTTTGTCCTATTGAGGAAGGAATAATACCATCATTTGTTAGACAAGGACCAGAGAAGCTCCATGTACTGTGCATACAGCTCAGTACTGTACAAAATGCCAAGAGCTCCTCTAGTGGTCTGAGGTGGGTGACAATACTGGTAGAACTACCTTTAATCTCAGGGTGTATGTTTTGTGTATGTGTGTGTGTGTGTGTGTGTGTGTGTGTTAATTAAAAGAAATTTATCTCCTTAGAACTTTATTTCCTATCAGAATGACAGGTATTTAAAGAATAAAAACCCCTCCATAACCTCAAGAACCCCTCTGTAACCTCCATTACATTCCCTTCTGCACTAAAGATATGTACAACTAAACTTTGTAGATTAGTTTCACAAAGGGTTTGTTCACCCTAACTTCTTGTTCTATCCTTATAAACTTGAAGTTTCTAGATAACTAGTTTTTGAACGCTTCTTCCTGTTCAAAATAAAAGATAATGACAATAGAAAAAATCAAGGAAGAATATCCACATAAACCATAATTAACTGAAACCAGGTAGATCTGATTTTGTGTCTCAACCCATCAATAACTCTTTAAATTAACTACCATTCTAGTTTTTATACAACAAGTGATCCTACGGTATTAACCTTTAGACCAATTGTTTAAAAGCCTTGTTTGGGAAAAGCAAGTAATACTTAATATGAAAACTTTATCTCCTAAGTGTTGCCTGGAAGTGAGTTCTATATTGTCTAAGTGTCTATTACTGATGTCAGAGAACTTCACATCTGCAGATAGAGCAATTTACATTCACTGTGGCTGCTACCAAAGAGGCTGATTCTTAAATTATTTATGCAAAGAAACTAATTGTTCTGTTCTTTATCTGAAATTATGCCAATTGCAAACTTAAGGCCAAACTTTTCACTGAAACTTCAGCTTCATTTTCAAGCTTGTATTTTTTATCTTGTCACAAACTGTTCACACTTATGAAGATGGATCATGATCACAAGGACAACGCTTTGCCCAGGCTCTTGAGAGGATAACCGAAGCCATGATAGCAGATTCCACAAGCAAAAAGTAACAGGTTTTACTCCAGTTGACAGGCAATTAATGCTTCCTGAAGTTATACTGCTGAATAAACAAGTTTTGAGCATTATTATTTTTGCTCAGCAGAACGTATTCGTAGTCAAAAAATTGGAGATTAAAAGACTGTCATTCAAAATCTGTTTGCTATAAAGCTAATGAGCTTCATGTGCCAAAGAAAACTCAGATATATCAGAGTAGGGATTTGGTTTACTAAAGAAGTTGAAAAGAACACAGCCCAAGTGATTTATAAGAAATATAACATTTTAGAAAATCAAAATTAGTTTGGACATTAATCAATAAACCCAAAGCAAAACAACACATTGGACATTCATATTAGCTTGATATTATGCCCAATACTTTTTGTATAAATGGTCTCATGTGTAGTTTGCAATTCTCTGTGTAATACACATGATTATCCAGACTCTGACAGGAGAAATGGCTTAGTCACAGCCAACAATTAGTAGATCACAGAGTAGAACTGGAGTGCTGAAGTTTGATTTTTCACAGTGGACTTCTGACACATTACTTGAAAATTTGTCATTTTCTAGGTTTTCTGCAGTACAAGCAAGAAGTTTAATATCTTCTTTTGTATTTCTGTGAATCACTAAAAGAATACGAATTGATCCTAACAGATCTTTTTCTTTGGATACCTAAATTGAATGTGGCTAGCTCTTTGTCATAAACTGCATGACCTCTTAACAACATAACTTTGTCTAAGCTCACAACAAGAAGCAAAATTATTTGGAGACAAAATAAACCAAAAGTAGCCTCTTTAAGTATGATTGAACAAACCTAGCTTCATTTTGGTTCTTGCTCCTTTGGTCTATCTACTTTTCTCTTTCTAGGCCGGTACCAAACCTTTTTCATTTCAGTGGCTTCAGAGTACCTTTAAATTGTATTTAGAGGTAAAGCTGCTATTTCTTCCTTTCCTCTGTTCTTTTTTTTCTCTTTGAACATTCTTGGCAATTTTTGCTAGATTTATTCTTCTATATTTAATTGAATGTTTTTCTAGTTCTGAAAATGAGCAACACATAGCATTGAGTTTTTAATTGAAATTGCATTACTTTAATATTAATTGGAAATTAACATTAAATTGCAAATTAAAATTTTTTTAAATTGCAGGCCTTCTCATCCAAGAATATATTTCTGATTGTTCAATGTATATGACTTTATAGATATTTTTCACCCTTACAAATTAAATGTTTAATAGTATTTCCATTTCTAATTGGTTACTGCCACTAGGAAAGTATTTTGATAATGTATACACTATCACCTTTATTTTCTTACTAAATACAGTAGTTTTAATAGTGACTCATATGACTATAGAGGAAGGAAGGATTTACTGAGAAAGTTCACCTAGGCATTGCAATATGACGAATGAAAGAGAATACTTTAATAAAGAGATTTTGGTCAAGTATGTTACATATTTTCAAGAAGTGAAGGAAACTGAGGATTAAGAAAACCAGAATAGGATTGTACAACTAGAGTGTAGTTTTTTAATTTATGTTAGGAATATCATATGATACCATCCTCTTGATTAGTCCAAAACTAAATTACCTGACCACAATTTTTAACTAGAATATTTGAATTGGAAAACACATCAGCAATATATATATTAAAGTCTTACATCATTTGTTGATTATCTCTTGACCTTTCAAACTGACTTCAATGATGTTTTTAAATAGCAGAATTTTATGCAGGTAATTATCTTCTGGATACAGCTTGCTAAATAATACCTTGATCACACACACACACACACACACACACACACACATATATATATATATTTTTTTGAGGTGGAGTTTCACTCTTGTTGCCTAGGCTGGGGTGCAATGGTGCGATCTTGGCTCATTGCAACCTCCGTCTCCCAGGTTCAAGTGATTCTCCTTCCTCAGCCTTCTGAGTAGCTGGGATCACAGGCATGTGCCACCATGCCCGGCAATTTTGTATTTTTAGTAGAGACAGGGTTTCTCCATGTTGGTCAGGCTGGTCTCGAACTCCTGACCTCAGGTGATCCACCCGCCTTGGCCTCCCAAAGTGCTGGGATTACAGGAGTGAGCCACTGCTCCTGGCCATATTTTTCATTTTTAATAAATTGTTTTAATATCACACAGGATGTTTCATGTCAACTTTAGGCCATCAACTGAACTTAAATGGGCTTTTGCATGTGCCAAGCATTGTTCTGGTGCTTTTGCTTGTCCTACCTCATTTAAGTTTCATAGCAATACTATGAGGAAGATAACATTACTATCCTTGTTTTATAGATGGAAAAACTGAAACACAGAAAAGTTAAGGAATATGCCCAAGATTCTACAGCTAATAAGTAGCAGAGCTGGCATATGAATTGCTTGAGTCTGGCTCCAGTGAATGTGCTTTTAACCAATACACTTACCGCCTCATTTTAACTCCTAGCATGTTTATATATAACAAAAGAGAAAATATTCATGATAAAATGGGATAAACATGTTTGGAATTTTGTGGAAGATTGGAACACTTTTATTAAATACAGCCATAGTACACAAGTATCTCTCCAGTTTATGGGTTTTTTTTTTTTTGGTAGAAAGTTTTTTGGTTTGCAATGATCTACTTTGTATAATGTACTACATATTTTATGTACATAAATTTGGTATGTAAACTTAAATTTGGTATTGAAAATGTATGTTTACAAAAACTCAATACAATGTTGCAACACAACAATGTATGGTCATTCACTAGGATGTTCCTATATTACAATTTTTCTCTCTGCAGTGTTCCTTCTCTGTGGTGTCCCTATTGTGAGAGAGGATTTTATGTCCTAGCACTGCTGAACTCCGTAAGTAATCATGAGATTTGCTCTAGCCAAAGAAAGATGGGTGGAGATGACTTGCATAAATTATAAGTAGAAACCTCAAGGGCCTGTATATGATTCTCCATGTTTTGTTTCTCTCTGCCAAAGACCATCAATATTTCAGATACAGAACTTCATCTTGGAAAGAATACAACATGGAGCTAAGTCTTAACCACCCTTGACACATACATAGCTTCAGCGAAAATTGACTGTTGTCATAACTCACTGAGATTTTGTGTCACTTGTTATCTAGCACATTTTAGCAAATTCTGACTAATAAAAAGTTACAACTTGTTGATGATATTGCTATGGTTTTGCATTAAAATTACATTTTATGTCATTACTGAGGATAGTTTTGGAGTTGTCTCAGACTTAGTAACCCAGTTTCTGAGTACATTGAGTTTTAATCAGGCCATTAAGCAGCTTTAAAATTCATAACCAATATCAAGATGATGAAATATCCTAAAGGGGTATGTTTATTTTGTGTGTGTGTGTGTGTGTGTGTGTGTGTGTGTTTAATTTCTGGTGTCCTTTAACCTTACTCTGCCAATGAGACTTCAATCTGGTCTACTTCATCTCTGTATTTATTTCTGGTATGAGATAAAATTCATAGTTGATAAAGTTCTCTATAAAAACATACATCAATTCACAGATATTGTTTTACTTTCCATCTCAATAACATAATTTGACCCACTTTATTTGCAAACATTCTTGGTTAATGAATAAACTAGAACCAGTTAGTTTAGGCATGAACTTTGATTGTCCCTAGGCAATTACTATTTGATGACCAGCTGTCTACCCCTTGTTTAGAGAAATCATCTGTAATTGTTTGAGTGTAAAAAATTCTGTTGCTATTCACCTTTGAGCAGCTAGCTAGAGCTCCCTATTTGAGAATTCATTTGGTGGCAAGGCACTCTCAATTTTAAATGTCTACTTTTATAATTTTGACTTGGAGCTTAAATTTTAAACTATCTTGTTTTCTCTGACTTAAAATGTGTGAAATGTATATGTCATTATCAATTAATATGTGCCTCTCTTGACATATTTAAGTTCCCTGAAGGAGAATGGCCTTTTTGAGGTGGCTACCAAGATGGACATCCTAAAAGAATTTTGTGTATGAAAAAAATATTACCTTTTAGAGCCCAATTCACCAACTTGGGTAAAAAAAAAAAGCTATTTTTTTTTTTTTTTTGTCTTTAGGAACTAGCATGAGCTTACTAAAAATAAGCCAGGTCAAAACAAACTCTTACCTGTAATCCCAGCATATTAGGAGACTGAGGTTGGAGGATTTGCTTGAAGCCAGGAGTTTGAGACCACCCTGGGCAACATAGCAAGATCCTTCTCTCCTTTTTTTTAAAAATTTTTTTTAATACTTTAAGTTCTGGGATACATGTGCAGAACGTGCAGGTTTGTTGCATAGGTATACACGTGCCATGGTGGTTTGCTGCACCCATCAACCCGTCATCTACATCAGGTATTTCTCCTAATGCTGTCCCTCCCCTAGGCTCCCACCCCCTGACAGGCCACAGTGTGTGATGTTCCCTTCCCTGTGTCCATGTGTTCTCATTATTCATCTCCCACTTATGAGTGAGAACATGCAGTGTTTGGTTTTCTGTTCCTGTGTTAATTTGCTGAGAATGATGGTTTCCAGTTTCATCCATATCCTTGCAAAGACATGAACTCATCCTTTTTTATAGCTGCACAGTATTCCATGGTGTATATGTGCCACATTTTCTATATCCAGTCTATCATTTATGGGCATTTGGGTTGGTTCCAAGTCTTTCCTATTGTGAATAGTGCTGCAATAAACATATGTGTGCATGTGTCTTTATCATAAAATGATTTCTAATCCTTTGTGTATATACCCCATACATGTGCATGTATCTTTATCATAGAATGATTTCTAATCCTTTGTGTATATACCCAGTAATGGGATTGCTGGGTCAAATGCTATTTCTGGTTTTAGATCCTTGAGGAATTGCCACACTGTATTCCACAATGGTTGAACTAATTTACACTCCCACCAACAGTTTAAAAGCTTTCCTATTTCTCCACATCCTCTCCAGCATCTGTTGTTTACTGACTTTTTAATGATCACCATTCTAACTGGTGTGAGATGGTATTTCATTGTGGTTTTGATTTTCATTTCTGTAATGACCAGTGATGATGAGTTGCTTTTCATATGTTTGTTGACCTCACAAATGTCTTCTTTTCAGAAGTGTCTGTTCATATCCTTTGCCCACTTTTTGATGGGGTTGTTTGTTTTTCCTCTTGTAAATCTGTTTAAGTTCTTTGTAGATTCTGGATATTAGCCCTTTGTCAGATGGATAGATTGCATAAATTTTCTCCCATCCTGTAGGTTGCCTGTTCACTCTGATGATAGTTTCTTTTGCTGTGCAGAAGCTGTTTAGTTTAATTAAATCCCATTTGTCTATTTTGGCTTTTGTTGCCATTGCTTTTGGTGTTTTAGTAATGAAATCTTTGCTCATTCCTATGTCCTGAATGGTATTGCCTGGTTTTCTTCTAGGGTTTTTATGGTTTTAGGTCTTATGTTTAAGTCTTTAATCCACCTTGAGTTAATTTTTGTATAAAGTTTAAGGAGGGGGTCCAGTTTCAGTTTTCTGCATATGGCTAGCCAGTTTTCCCAATACCATTTACTAAATAGGGAATCCTTTCCCCAATGCTTGTTTTTTTCAGGTTTGTCAAAAACCAGATGATTGTAGATGTGTGGTGTTATTTTTGAGGCCTCTGTTCTGTTCCATTGGTCTATACCTCTGTTTTGGTACCAGTACCATGCTGTTTTGGTTACTGTAGCCTTGTAGTATAGTTTGAAGTCAGGTAATATGATGCCTCCGGTTTTTTTGAGATGGAGTCTTGCTGTGTCACCAGGCTCGAGTGCAGTGGCATGATCTCGGCTCACTGCAAACTCTACTTCCTGGGTTCAAGCAATTCCCTTGCCTCAGCCTCCTGAGTAGCTGGGACTGTAGGCATGCACCACCATGCCCAGCTAATTTTTTGTATTTTTGTAGACACAACGTTTCACCATGTTGGCCAGGATGGTGTCTATCTCCTGACCTCGTGATCTGCCTGCCTTGGTCTCCCAAATTGCTGGGATTACAGGTGTGAGCCACTGTGCTGGGTCCGCTAAATTATTTTCGTTGTTGTGTGTAAAGAATAACAATCAAGCCATAATTTTCATTTATTAATGATTTGGATGTAGAGATAGATAGGAAGGTTGGTAGGTAGGTAGATGATTGATCAATAAATTGATCGGTAGTAAATAGTTAATAATGGTATTTGTTTCAGATGGATGTACTATGTTGCCTTGTGAAAGTTTCCAATTAGGACCATCAATTTAAAGCTGCTTAGAATATTTGTCTTGGTTTATACTTTAGGCAAAATAATAATGAAAATTTTTAATTAACAGAGTTGCAGAAAAAGTTTTAAATCAGAGGGACATAGTTTTACTAATGACATCCTACTTTTTAACTAATGTAGGCTCTATTTTGTCTATTATTATTTGCAGATTAATAAGTAACATTTATATTCTCCAAACAGTTTTATTTTGTACAATTATAAAATGTTAAAGCTAGAAGGGTTGGTGATTATATGGCTGAATCTCTCTTCCTTATAAGTTAGAAAACAGACGCAGTGAGTGACTTGCTAAATGTCTCCTCGTTAATTCAGGACAGACTGGGAGATCGGACTCTTAGTCCACTTTCTTTCCCCTTTGTTATTAAGCTGTGCCTCTGTATAGGTTGAACAATTTGTAGATTATGGATTTTCTATAATTTATAGTGATCAATTTATAAATAATGAATTATTACTTGCAATTGAATAGTCACTGGAGGAGAAGTTTTGAAGGAAACTAAAATATGAAGGGAAATAAAGTGAGGGAATTTGGTGTTGCATCTCACTTTCAATGAGAAAAGCAACTTGGTAGAGGGATGTGAGAAATCATCTCATATATATGTAAATCTAATATGTGAGGGACAGAGTCAAGAGGGACAAGTCTGGTCTCTCAGCTTTTAAGAAAACCAGAGTGACTCTGTTTTTTGGTTTGTTTTTTTTGTTTTTTTTTTTGGAGATGGAGTCTCGCTCTGTTACCCAGGCTGGAGTGCAATGGCATGAACTTGGCTCACTGCAACCTCCACCTCCCAGATTCAAGCCATTCTCCTGCCTCAGCCTCCCTAATAGTTGGGACTACAGGCTCGCGCCACCATGCCCAGCTAATTTTTTGTATTTTTTAGTAGAGATGGGGTTTCACTGTGTTGCCCAGGCTGGTCTCAAACTCCTGAGCTCAGGCAATGGATTACAGGCGTAAGACACCACGCCCAACCCACAGAGAATCTTTAAAAAACTGCATAAACTGGTATTACAGACTGAGTTGGCTTTTCCCAAAAGGTGGGATTCTTTCCTGTTAAAAACATGTATCTTGAAGCCAATACATGAAACCAAAAGTAAACATGAAGCAGTGCAAGCTTTATTCTGTGGCCATTGAATTGAGAAGTGGGAACACAGCTCACGAATCAACTTCTCAGCTCCTGAGAGCTGCGAAGCCACAGACATAGGGCATCTGTAATGAAAGGGTTGGTCATTAAAAGCAAGGGAGGAATATTCATGTCTTTTTTGAAAATGACTGGAGAACTTCTTGAAATCAGAGTGCCACCTTCCTTTTTTGTGTTTTTATGGTTTCTTCATGTTGATGTCATGGTGATTGTCAACTGTCATGGTGCTGGTGGGAATGTCATTTAGCATGGGAATTAGATTATAACGAAGTTAGAGGTTTTCAAAGATCAAGTCAACTGTCCTCTTGGATCCCACCAGTTTTAGATGGTTTGGTCATGAGGGGGAACTTCTGACCTCAGATGTCTTGTTTCTTAAAGATAAGCAGAGTTCAGGTGGGGTAGAAACTCACTTTGGACACATAGATATTACAGTGGGTAACACTGGCATGCAAATACCTATGTTTAGCAAGAATCTTCCCCCAAATATCAGTATGTGTACAGGTTAGAAAAAAAAAATCAAGATAGGTTTTCTAGATCTTATCAGAAAGAGTAAAAGGCTAGCCAGTTTGACGAGCAGCTCTAGACCAGTAAGGTATATCACATTTCTAAAGCCAGGATAAAAAATCACAGGAATCCTTGCATTTGGAAAGACTCTAGATACAGAGTGCAGTGATATTTTCCTTATCTGAAGACTAAGTGACCCCTTCTAGACAGTTATAAGGTGAGATGTTTCTCATCCTCTAACACTGAAATAAAAAATATACACTTTACCTACTTTCCAGGGCCCTTGGGAGGTCAGGACGAGCTATAAGATCTGAGGTGGTTTTAAAAAGGTAAAAAGCTTGCAAATGTTAAGTCAGTGTTTTGTAAATCACTGAGTTTGGAGTACTTTATTGCTTCTGTAAAGAATACTCAGTTGCTCTACCAGGAGAAGAAAGTAACACTGGCAAGTGATTTATAGTTTAGGTCAATAAACGTAATTTTTGTGTGCTGCACAGCCCTTTACCATAATAGTAAAAGCTATCTCTGACATAAGCTATGAGTTTTTTTATTGCACATTTTACATAAGTTTGAAAATAAAATATTTCGATGTGATATGACAACAAGCTAAAGTCTCAGTAGTTAAGCTTAATAAATAAGCATTTCTTATTAATCTGTAGCCTCATTATTATTGAGTGCATACAAAAGAGAAGAAAGTTTAAAATAGCAATTGGTGCCTATTTAGGAGTGAGAGGTAGAGATTACATTTGCATCCAGTTTTATAAATTGATGGTGATGAAAATTGCTTTTGGATGTAACCTCCTCACATTCAAATGCTGCTTTTAGTTTGGTGTTTAATTACTTTTTTTATTGTTAATAGCCTCTTTCATTTGGAACATGTTTGTTGTTTATAACTCTGTGTATCAATATAATCTATTATATTGTTAGAAAAATATTTGGGTAAAATTCCGTAAGTTTTTTTTTTTAATACTTTAAGTTCTGGGATACATGTGCAGAATGTGCAGATTTGTTACATAGGTATACATGTGCATTGGTGGTTTGCTGCAACCATTAACCCGTCATCTACATTAGGTATTTCTCCTAATGCTGTACCTGCCCCTGCCCCTCACCCCTCAACAGGCCCTGATGTGTGATGTTCTCCCTGTGTCCATGTGTTCTCATTGTTTGACTCCCACTTATGAGTGAGAACATACGTTGTTTGGTTTTCTGTTCCTGTGTTAGTTAACCGAGAATGATGGTTTCCAGCTTCATCCATGTCCCTGCAAAGGACATGAACTCATCCTTTATTATGGCTGCATAGTATTCCATGGTGTATATGTGCCACATTTTCTCAATCCAGCCTATCATTGATGGGCATTTGGGTTGGTTCCAAGTGTTTGCTATTGTGAACAGTGCTGCAGTAAACATACGTGTGCATGTGTCTTTATAGTAGAATGACTTTTAATCCTTTGTGTATATACCGAGTAACGGGATTGCTGGGTCAAATGGTATTTCTAGTTCTAGATCCTTGAGGAATCACCACACTGTCTTCCACAATGGTTCAACTAATTTACACTCCCACCAACAGTGTAAAATGATGCCTATTTCTCCACATCCTCTCCAGCATCTGTTCTTTCCTGACTTTTTAATGATTGCCATTCTAACTGATGTGAGATGGTATCTCATTGTGGTTTTGATTTGCATTTATCTAATGACCAGTGATGATGAGATTCTTTTCATATGTTTGTTGGCTGCATAAATGTCTTCTTTTGAGAAGTGTCTGTTCATATCCTTTGCCCACTTTTTGATGGGGTTGTTTTTTTGTTGTAAATTTGTTTAAGTTCTTTGCAGATTCTGGATATTAGCCCTTTGTCAGATAAATAGATTGCAAAATCTTTTTCCAATTCTGTAAGTTGCCTGTTCACTCTGATGATAGTTTTTTTTGCTGTGCAGAAGCTCTTTAGTTTAATTAGATTCCATTTGTCAATTTTGGCTTTTGTTGCCATTGCTTTTGTGTTTTAGTCATGAAGTCTTTGCCCATGCCTATGTCCTGAATGGTATTACCTGGGTTTTCTTCCAGGGTTTTTATGGTTTTAGGTCTTACATTTAAGTCTTAAATCCATCTTGAGTTAATTTTTGTATAACCCTTAAGAAAGGGATTGAGTTTCAGTTTTCTGCGTATGGCTAGCCAGTTTTCCCAACACCATTTATTAAATAGGGTATCCTTTCCCCATTGCTTGTTTCTGTCAGCTTTGTCAAAGATCAGATGGTTGTAGATGTGTGGTGTTATTTCTGAGCCCTTGATTCTGTTCCATTGGTCTATATCTCTGTTTTGGTACCAGTACCATGCTGTTTTGGTTACTGTAGCCTTTTAGTGTAGTTTGAAGTCAGGTAGCGTGATGCCTCCAGCTTTGTTCTTTTTGCTTAGGATTGTCTTGGCAATGCGGGCTCTTTTTTGGTTCCATGTAAAATTTACAGTAGTTTCTTCTAATTCTGTGAAGAAAATCAATGGTAGCTTGATGGGGGATAGCATTGAATATTGGCTGTGGGTTTGTCATAAATAGCTCTTATTATTTTGAGATATGTTCCATCAATACATAGTTTATTGAGAGTTTTTAGCATGAAAGGCTGTGAAATTTTGGTGAAGGCCTTTTCTCCATCTGTCAAGATAATCACGTGGTTTTTGTCATTGATTCTGTTTATGTGATTGATTATGCTTATTGATTTGCATATGTTGAACCAGACTTGCATTCCAGGAGTGAAGCTGGCTTGATTGTGGTTGATAAGTTTTTAATGTGCTGCTGGATTTGGTTTGCCAGTATTTTATTGAGGATTTTCACATCGATGTTCATCAGGGATATTGGCCTGCATTTTTTGTTGTTGTTGTTGTGTCTCTGCCAGGTTTTGGTATCAGGATGATGGTGGCCTTATAAAATGAGTTAGGGAGGATTCGCTCTTTTTCTATTGTTTGGAACAGTTTCAGAAGGAATGGTACCAGCTCTTTTTTGTACCTCTGGTAGAATTTGGCTGTGAATCCTTCTGGTCCTGGACTTTTTTTGGTTTGTAGGCTATTAATTACTGCCTCAATTTCCAGAACTTGTTATTGGTCTATTCAGGGATTCGACTTCTTCCTGGTTTAGTCTTGGGAGGTTGTATGTGTCCAGGAATTTATCCATTTCTTCTAGATTTTCTAGCTTATTTGCATAGAGGTGTTTATAGTATTCCCTGATGGTAGTTTGTATTTCTGTGGGCTCAGTGGTGATATCCCCTTTATCATTTTTTATTGGGTCTATTTGATTCTTCTCTCTTTTCTTCTTTATTATCCTGGCTAGTGGTCTATCTATTTTGTGGATCTTTTCAAAAAACCAGCTTTTTGATTCATTGAATTTTTAAGGGTTTTTTGTGTCTCTATCTCCTTCAGTTCTGCTCTGATCTTAGTTATTTCTTGTCTTCTGTAGCTTTTGAATTTGTTTGCTCTTCTTTCTCTAGTTATTTTAATTGTCAGGTTAGGGTGTCTATTATAGTCATTCAGGAGCAGGTTGTTCAGTTTCCATGTAGTTGTGTGGTTTTGAGCGAGTTTGTTAATCCTGAGTTCTCGTTTGATTGCACTATGGTCTGAGAGACTGTTATGATTTCTGTTCTTTTGCACTTGCTGAGGAGTGTTTTACTTCCAATTATGTGGTCACTTTTAGAATAAGTGTGATGTGGTGCTGAAAATAATGTATATTCTGTTGATTTGGGATGGAGAGTTCTGTAGATGTCTATTAGGTCTGCTTGGTTCAGAGCTGAGTTCAAGTCCTGGATATACTTGTTAATTTACTGTCTCATTGATCTGTCTAATATTGATGGTGGGGTGTTAAAGTCTCCCTCTATTATTGTGTGGGAGTCTAAGTCTCTTTGTAGGTCTTTAAGAACTTGCTTTATGAATCTGGGTGCTCCTGTATTGGGTGCATATATATTTAGGGTAGTTAGCTCTTCTTGTTGCATTGATCCCTTTACCATTATCTAATGCCCTTCTTTGTCTGTTTTGATCTTTGTTGGTTTAAAGTCTGTTTTATGAGAGACTAGGTGGCAACCCCTGCTTTTTTTTGCTTTCCATTTGCTTGCTAAATATTCCTCCATCCCTTCATTTTGAGCCTATGTGTGTCTTTGCATGTGAGATGGGCCTCCTGAATATAGCACACTGATGGGTCTTGACTCTTCATCCAATTTTCCAGTCTGTGTCTTTTAACTGGAGCATTTAGCCCATATACATTTAAGGTTAATATTTTATGTGTGAATTTGATCCTGCCATTATGATGCAAGCTGGTTATTTTACCCATGAGTTGATGCAGTTTCCTCATAGCATCCATGGTCTTTACAATTTGGCATGTTTTTGCGGTGGCTGGTACTGGTTGTTTCTTTCCATGTTCAGTGCTTCCTTCAGGAGCTCTTGTATGGCAGGCCTGGCAGTTACAAAATCTCTCAGCATTTGCTTGTCTATAAAGGGTTTTATTTCTCCTTAATTTATGAAGCTTAGTTTGGCTGGATATGAAATTCTGTGTTGAAAATTATTTTGTTTAAGAATGTTGAATATTGGCCCCCACTCTCTTCTGGCTTGTAGAGTTTCATCTGAGAGATCCACTGTTAGTCTGATGGGCTTCCCTTTGTAGGTAACCCGACCTTTCTTTCTGGCTGCCCTTAACATTTTTTCCTTCATTTCAACCTTGGTGAATCTGACAATTATGTGTCGTGGGGTTGCTCTTCTTGAGGAGTATCTTTGTGGTGTTCTCTGTATTTCCTGAATTTGAATGTTGGCCTGTCTTGCTAGGTTTGGGAAGTTCTCCTGGATAATATCCTGAATAGTATTTTCCAACTGGGTTCCATTCTCCCTGTCACTTTCAGCTACACCAATCAAATGTCGATTTGGTCTTTTCACACAGTCCCATATTTCTTGGAGGCTTTGTACATTTCTTTTCACTCTTTTGTCTCTAATTTTGTCTTCTCACTTCATTTCATTGAGCTGATCTTCAATCTCTGATATCCTTTCTTCTGCTTGATTGATTCAGCTATTGATACTTGTGTATGCTTCACAAAGCTCTCATGCTGTGTTTTTCAGCTCCATCAGGTCATTTATGTTCTTCTCTAAGCTGGCTATTCCAGTTAGCAATTCATCTAATCTCTTTTCAAGATTCTTAGCTTCCTTGCATTGGGTTAGAACATGTTCCTTTAGCTCGGAGGAGTTTGTTATTACCCACCTTCTGCAGCCTACTTTGTCAATTCATCAAACTCATTCTCCGTCCAGTTTTGTTCCCTTGTTGGTGAGCAGTTGTTTTCCTTTGGAGGAGAAGAGACGTTCTGGTTTTTTGGAATTTTCAACCTTTTTACACTGGTTTCTCCCCATCTTCTTGGATGTATCTACCTTTGGTCTTTGATTATGGTGATATTGATACTATTCCTTTCTGTTTGTTAGTTTTTCTTCTACCAGTCATGCCTCTCTGCTGCAGGTCTACTAGAGTTTGCTGGAGGTCCACTCTAGACCCTGTTTGCCTGGGTATCATCAGCAGAGGCTGCAGAACAACAAAGATTGCTGCCTGTTCCTACCTCTGGAAGCTTTGTCCCAGAGGGACACCCACCAGATGCCAGCCAGAGCGCTTCTGTACGAGGTGTCTTTCGGCCCCTACTGAGAGATGCTTCCCAGTCTGGATACACGGGGGGTCAGGGACCCATTTGAGGAGGTAGTCTTTCCCTTATCAGAGCTCAAACACTGTGCTGGGGGAACCCAAGATTCCTTTAACTTTAATAATATTGTTTTGAGATACACTCATGAGAGAAAAACAATTTGATAGCAACCTTAGTGATGTGAGAAATGTAAATT
This sequence comes from Pan troglodytes, assembly GCF_028858775.2. Taxonomy (NCBI): domain Eukaryota; kingdom Metazoa; phylum Chordata; class Mammalia; order Primates; family Hominidae; genus Pan; species Pan troglodytes. The sequence continues at coordinate 90,085,357 of NC_072408.2, forward strand.
CTGCCAGTTGTTATGTGGCTATAAAACAAGCACTAACACACTATTATTTTTTCTATTTCTCTGAGATACTGAATCATGTGAGTATAAATTTACATATATCCTAGACATAGCATTTTGAAAGAAATTTTTAAAAATTGGTATTTTTTGTATAGAATAGTCACAAATTGTAGACAAAAATTGTTGACCATACCAAAATGTTATATAATAAAACATGAGAGAAAATAGCCGACTATATAATATTTATAATGGATGTGTATAGTATATAAAAGGGACCATTTTTAGTAGTCCATTGCATACATAGTTTGTAATTATAGCTACCAATAATATATGCATTACATATATCCATTTCTCTCTCTGTGTGCACAGACACATAAACACATACATACATAACATTAAATATTGTGAGAAAAAATTATTCAGTTTTTAGCAAACTGTTATTCTTTATTCATCTATTCATTCAAGCATTAATTTTTCTATTCATTCAATATATATTTATTAAACATAAATATTTGCTCTTCAATTTCTAAATTTCACTCACTTTAAGTTTACTGAATTTTTGAGTAAAAAATTTTATTCTCTCTCCATATATTCATGTCTGCATCATTTTCCAAATCCTTTAATACATGTAAATTCTAATCTGTAATGAATTTTCATTAAGAAAACATATTAACTCTTGCTTGGCATAGTTCTTCCCTGGTAGGATTGCAGCAAATCAGAGCTTTTTATGGGTGGTCTTTTGCGGGGAGAATCAAACCCAATAAAATATTTGGATACTTTTCCAGAGAGAAAAAAAATAAATCTCAAGATGTATGATATTCATCTACTGTGTTATATGGCAGTTTTTTAATGGCTCCTACTACCATGTAGTCATTTCACAATTTAACCTGGTATAAGTGTCTTTCATGAAAATATATATTTTAAAGATATGTGCATGCATGTAGTAGTCCCCAAAACACAGCCTATATATATTTCACCTTTTCGTACAGATTTTGGTTTGAAATTTGATGCTCAGATCCTTAATAATTCCCTAAGAACTTTTATTGACAAACTAGTCTGCCATTAGGGTCATTCACTGTAGGTCACTTCTTCCCTCCCCATTTTTTTTTTTTTTTTTTGCAGGCCTTTTATAAAGCATGTATTTTATAAGTAATACTCATTGAATAGATTCTTCTTTCAATAGACAGTAAATTCCAGCCGCACATCTACTCTGAAAATAGACTTACTGAGATAACTGTGAAAGTATTCATGAAAAATTCAGCTTTTAAACACTGAAGTATCTGAAGTTTTCTAAGAGATAGACCAAGAAAGGACTGAGAGAATCATGGAATTTAAAAGGCATGATTAACTGAAATTCTAGTAAGAGTCAGTGAGGCTGGGTGTCATTCATCACACTCATTTGACATGAGGGATATGGGATTTCAAGGTTAGGCAAGGTGAGGTGGGAATTTCATGGAAGCAGTGCTTTTCTTTATTCTCTTCTGAATGAAGATTGTCAACCCACAATAATCAAAAAGAAAAGAGCCCTTAGTGAGACTACACTTTATGACACTAAATTCTGTCTTTGGTTTATGTTTCAAATTTATTCTTATTCTTATTCTACATAAAAGATTTTTGAACTTTAAACTATTATAGGTAGAGAAAACAAGATTAGACAAAATCATTGCTCAAATACCTTAAAGTCATGCTACTTTCATAAGAGGATGCAGGTAAATACTTACTGATCAAACTATCTTACCTTGTAGTGAATTATAAGAAAACTTGATATGGTTGTTGGTAAGTTGGTAAGTCAAGGTATAACATCAGTCTCTCTCTGCTTGTATTTAAAAGCACCTAAGAAACAGATGTGTGAATTGTGTTTCAAAACTGTATTTGGAGAAGTTTGGCTCAGCCTGTAGCATAGAAGGCCTGTCATTACTTGATGTTTGAACTTAGCCTACGATGTAGTCACAGGCATTTCTAAAAGCCACTGACCTCCCGTCTGGATACCTGAATGTGTAACATTTAGGGCAAGTTGTGGGGGATAGAGATTATGTGCTTCCTGTGGGCAGCTGCCTCTCACAAAGAGAAAGGAGAGATGAGGGGCATGCTGACTCTTTCTTCCAAACTCACCAATCAGATGAGTGATTAGTCTTCCCTGTAAAAGACTGATTAAGGATGCACGTGGATAAAGGCCAGAATTTTACTTCAGGGAAGTCCCTCTGCATGGAATTCTGAAGAGTGGAGAATAAGAGTACCCTTTTACTGTGGAGAATGTTTGTACTCCTTTAAGTCTTGCAGATCTGGAATGATTCAAACCCATTAAACAATTAAATAATGTATCATATTATGTTAGTTAGAGTCACAAGACAGTATATTAATTTAATTTCTATTGCAAGAAACCTAGAATTTACTTCCATTGGTTAATATAAAAGTTTTAGCAAAGTTTCAAAAAGGTGAGATTTGCGCTGATTTCTCAGAGCAAATAAAATATTTTCTTTTTTAATTCTTAGCGTGGAAGAAAAATAAACCAAAAATCTCACAAACGTTTTAAAAGCATATTTAATTCAAGTATCTAATATGGGGTTTGGCTATGAGTATGTCTATCTACCACTTAAGGCAGGTTCAATGAAGATTTTTCTTGCAATATTTTGTTAGACAAACTAGCGATACTATATAAGAGTAAAAGAAGTCTCCTTTAAAAGTATCCTATAATCCAGATTTAAGTAAATTAACAGTGAGTTCAACTCATCATATAGATCAATTTATTTTACTCCTCAAATATACTTCCCATGTATTCATTTGGTCAAGATAACGTGATGGCTTCTTTTTGAAATATTAACAAGATTTCTTCATGTCTTCCTTTATGGTGGGTGACTTTCCATTACCTAAGAAAGACTTGCATTCTTAAAACAAGCATTCCTGTAGCTTCATTTAAAATGCTGACCACTTTGTTTAAGACGATTTTTGTTTTTTACTTTTTTATGAACTAATTTATTTATTGAATAAGTAATACACACAGATCGTAAAATTTTCAGACGTTCCAAAGTGAAAAAATTTGTTTCCTCACTTTAAGGCCCCCAGTTATTCTCTCCGGGGGAAAAATTCAGTGGTCTCCTGTGTATCTTTCCAAATGTGTCCTATGCTTATAAAATATTATTCCCCTCCCAAGAAAAATACTAGTCTATTTTCACTATTGTTATGTACCTTTATAGGTAAATCCTGGTCTATCAGAAGAAGAGCATCAAGAGAACTTTTAATTAACTCTCTATTGATAAATGATACTGTAAAATAAATGCAATAGAACATGAAATTCTCAGGTATAGGCATTGCTGGGAATAGTGATGGTCAAGATAGAAGGGTGTGCCTACAAAGAGTGAACAAATACTTCAGTGGGAAGTATTTGCTTGCATACATAAGCAAAGTTGTACCCTAAAAAGTGAGTTCATTGTGGAAGACAGTATGGTGACTCCTCAAGGATCTAGAACTGGAAATACCATTACTGGCTATATACCCAAAGGATTATAAATCACTCTACGATAAAGACACATGCACACATATGTTTATTGTGGCACTATTCACAATAGCAAATGTCCATCAATGATAGACTGGATTAAGAAAATGTGGCACATATACACCATGGAATACTACACAGCCATAAAAAAGGATGATTTCATGTCCTTTGCAGGGACATGGATGAAGCTGGAAACCATCATTCTCAGCAAACTATCACAAGATCGGAAAACCAAACAATGCATGTTCTCCCTCATAAGTGGGAGTTGAACAATGAGAACACACGGACACAGGGAGGGGAACATCACACACTGAGGCCTGTTGGGGGGTGGGAGGCTGGGGGGGAGAAATACCTAATGTATGTGACAGGTTGATGGGTGCAGCAAACCACCATGGCACATGTATACCTATGTAACAAACTTGCATGTTCTGCACATGTAACCCAGAACTTCAAGTATAAATAATAATAATAATAATAAAAAAAGTGAGTCTCACAAAATATTTAGGAGCAGATTAAATTGCAAAACACATGATATGCTTATAATCATTAATTTTAATCCTTTCCTTTATATAGTAATCATGGGTCCTATTAGGCAAAAGCTTCTGTTTACTCTGTGTGTAATTCTCCTCTGCAGAGAACATTATTTTTAGTACTATCTATGGCATGTTTTGCCAAAGTGTTGCCTCAGGTAAAACAGAAGTTTTACCCTGTCTATTGAATACTAGACTGTCTCAGAATTCAATGATTTCATCATATTCTAAAAACTTCTTGGCTACTTGTAAGTCCACAACTAAGGAATGCCTTGCAACAAAGCTGATAAGTCATCTTGGCAACAGTTTTATTTTGTACAGGAAAATACAGTAAAAATAGTGTGTTTCTAGGAAATCTTGAATGTCTTGCTCCATTCTTGTTACAAGGTAGTTAAATAAATACTAGTTTGAAATAGTGATATCTCAGTGGTTTAATATTATTTAACTATATTTCTTACTCATATGAAGTCCAAAATGGGTGTTTGTATTTGTTAGGGTTCTCTAGAGGGACAAAACTAATAGAATGTATATATAAAGGGGAGTTTATTAAGTTGTATTAACTCACACAATCACAAGGTCCCACAATAGGCCATCTGCAAGCTGAGAAGCAAGGAGACCCAGTCTGAGTCCTAAAGCTGAAAAACTTGGAGTCCAGCGTTCAAGGGCAGGAAGCATCAAGCACAGGAGAAAGATGTAGGCTGGGAGGCTGGGCCAGTCTAGCCTTTTCACGTTTTTGTGCCTGCTTTATATTCTGGCCTTGCTGACAGCTGATTGGATGGTGCCCACCCAGATTAAGGGTGGGTCTGCCTTTCCCATCCCACTGACTCAAATGTTAATCTCCTTTGGCTACCACCTTACAGACACACCCAGGATCAATATTTTGCATCCATCAATTCAATCAAGTTGAAACTCTGTATTAACCATCACAAGTTCACTCACTGTCAACTTGAACTCATACACATCTCCTGAGATCATATATAAACTTCAAATAAAGACAATAATAAGGCCATAATTATTCCTAACATAATACAACTATCCTTTGTATATCCAGAAACACACCAATTATCAATCAAAATGCTATTACATAAAGTTAACAATACTTAAATGCTGATATGAAGTCAATAAATCTTATGTCACGTGATAAAGGAGAAAGGAAATACAATGAAGATATTTTCTTAGTACAAATGTATATATGCACAAACATGTTTTTAACAAAAGAAGGAAGAAATACTTATAACAATTACAGTCCTCATTTCTGCAGCTAGTCACGTGGTCATAGCTGGTATTGATGACTACCTTCTTCTACTACCAATTCTGTATTCCCTTTGCCTTCAGTAAGCACCTCAGCAGGTCATGTTTTTTTTTCTGGTGGAGTGACCCAAACCTTCATTCCTGAAGGTCTGAGCCATTTGTAGTCCTGCCTGGATTGGGCTGTTGTAGTTTCTTGTTGACATTAATCACAGGGCATGGTAATGCTGAGAGATGCTCTAATGGATCTCCTGTATTCCATGCATGCTCTTCCTTACCTCCGTTGTGGAGTAGTAGACTGATTTCATCTTGACAGTCCAGGCAAAACACCCAAGCCAACACTGTAACTCCCTTCTTAGCCTGTTGACTTAAAGTCGAGAGGAGACCAAAGTGTCCAGGTGTCAATCTTAACTTCCAGTTTAATGTAAACTTTGCTATGTCTCCTGGTGGCAGCGTTACTCCCTCTGGAAATAAAACCTCTAGGCCAGCAGAACATAATGTGTAGGACCAGAAAGCAAAATTTTTGCTAGTGGATCACTAGGGGTGATGGTGAGTGGTGCCACTCCCACTTCCACACCTTGATTCCTGGACCTGTGAATCCTGGCTATGGGAGAAAGAGTACCATATATTGGATGCTGATTCAGAGCATACATGGTCTTCTGGAGAACTTTGCCCCAGTCCTGCAAAGTATTGTCACCTAGTTGGCATTGTAATTGTGACTTCAAAAGGCCATTCCATTGTTCTATCAATCCAGCTGTTTCAGGATGATGGGGAACGTGGTAAGACCAGTGATTTCCATGAGCATGAACCCACTGCCACACTTTAGCTGTAAAGTGAGTGCCTCGGTCAGACGCAATGCTGTGTGGAATACCATGATGTTGGATAAGGCATTCCATGAGTCCACAGATAATAGTCTTGTCAGAAGTATTGTGTGCACAATAGGCAAACCTGTATCTGGAGTAAGTGTCTATTCCAGTGAGGACAAACCTCTGCCCTTTCCATGATGGAAGAGGTCCGATATAGTCAACCTGCCATAAAGTAGCTGGCTGATCACCCTGAGGAATGGTGCCATATCAGGGGCTCAGTGTTGGCCTCTGCTGCTGACAAATTGGGCACTCAGCAGTGGCTGTAGCCAGGGCAGCCTTGGTGAGTGGAAGCTCATGTTGCTGAGCCCATAAGTAACGTCCATCTCTGCCACCATGGCCATTTTGTTCATGGGCCCATCAGGTGATGACAGGGGTGGCTGAGAAAGAGGCGGAGTGGTGTCCACAGAACGGGTCATCCCATTCTCTTGATTATTAAAATCCTCCTCTGCTGAGGTCACCTGTTAGTGAGCACTCACATGGGATACAAATATCTTCACAGTTTTTGACCACTCGGAGAGGTCCATCCACATCCCTCTTCCTGAAATTTCTTTGTCACTGATTTTCCAATCATGCTTCTTCCAAGTCCCTGACCATCCAGCCAAACCATTGGCTACAGCCCATGAATCAGTATATAATTGCACATCTAGCGATTTCTCCTTCCATACAAAGTGCACAACCAGGTGCACTGCTCAAAGTTCTGCCCACTGGGAAGATTTCCTTTCAGGACTGTCCTTCAGGGATGTCCTGGAAAGGGGTTATAGTGCTGCAGCTGTCCACTTTTGGAGTGTCTGCATATCATGCAGAACTATCTATTGTGGAAGGGATCCAGAAGGTGGTAATTTTTTCACGGGGGCCAGTCTTTCCTGTATATTCTTGTGATAGCGAATAAGTCTCATGAGATCTGATGGGTTTATCAGGGGTTTATGCTTTTGCGTATACCTCAATTTTCTATTGCTGCTGCCATGTAAGAAGTGCCTTTTTCCTTCTGCCATGATTCTGAGGCCTCTGTAGCCTTGTGGAACTGCAAGTCCAATTAAACCTCTTTTTCTTCCCAGTCTCAGGTATGTCTTTATCAGCAGTAGGAAAACAGACCAATACAGTAAATTGGTACCAGTAGAGTGGGGCATTGCTGAAAAGATACCCAAAAGTGCAGAAGCGACTTTGGAACTGGGTAACAGGCAGAGACTGGAACAGTTTGAAGGGCTCAGAAGAAGACAGGAAAATGTGGGAAAGTTTGAAACTTCCTAGAGCCTTGTTGAATGGCTTGGCCTAAAATGCTGATAGCAATATGGACAATAAAATCCAGGCTGAGGTGGTCTCAGATAGAGATGAGGAACTTGTTGGGAACTGGAGCAAAGGTGACTCTTGTTATATTTTGGCAAAGAGACTGGTGACATTTTGCCCCTGTCCTAGAGACTTGTGGAACTTTGAACTTGAGAAAGATGATTTAGGGTAGCTGGTGGAAGAAATTTCTAAGTAGCAAAGTATTCAAGAGGTGACTTGGATACTGTTAAAGGCATTCAATTTTGTAAGAGAAGAAGAGCATAAAAGTTTGGAAAATCTGTAGTCTGACTGTATGATAGAAAAGAAAAACCCATTTTCTGGGGAGAAATTCAGGCTGACTGCAGTTTGCGTAAGTAGCAAGGAGCCTAGTGTTAATTCCCAAGATCATGGGGAAAATATCTCCAGGCCATATTAGAGACCTTCATGGCAGCCCCTCCCATCACAGGCCCAGAGGCCCAGGAGGAAAAAGTGGTTTTGTGGGCTGGGCCCAGGGTCTCCCTGCTGTCTGCAGTCTAGGGACTTGGTGCCCTGTGTCCCAGCTGCTCTAGCCATGGCTGAAAGGGGCTAGGATCTACATAACATATTGGAAATTGCAGGACAACAAAATTATGACTTGAAATTATATAAAATCAGCTAGTGAATAACATAAAGACACTTTCTCAAATAGCTTACTTTCAACAGGATTGAAGAGTTTGCTTCATGCATAATTAGATATGAGTACTTCTGAAATTCAGGTGCTATAATTTCACCAATGCTGGTCTTTCTAAGCCTTATTTACTATTAAGCTTTATTTCCATAACAATTGGACGGATCTTTCAAATTTATGTTTGTTATGAGGACACATTAGATTAAATGTTACTTGCTTTGTTTATCCCTAAATACCAGAAAAAGTCCCTGCCTCCAAGTTACTTGCATTTTGGTAGAAAGGACACAAAGAAAGGACACAAACAAATACATCACGAATCAAGTAGCAATAAGTGTTGTGAGGAAAATCAAACCTGGCTACAGGGCTAGAAGTTGACAGACGAGGCTAAAATTAGGTTGTCAGATCTTCTAAATCCTCTCTGAGGTAGTGTTTTAGAGATAAGACTTGAGTAAAACCATGTGAACATCTTTGTAGAAGAGCACTGTAGGCTAAGGAAAGAATGAGTGTCAGACATACTGAGTGTGTCCAAAAAAACAGAGCAAGCCCATGTGGCAGGGATGGGATGAGAAAATAAACCAGAAGGTAATTATGATTGATAGTATCCAGGGTCTAGATCACAAATAGCATCATAAGAACTTTGGATTTTAAGTGCAGTGAGAAGTTATTAGAATATTTTGGGCTCTAATTATCTGATTTACATTTAGAGGTATTACTCTGGCTGCTGCACTGAGACTAACTTTTTGGAGGGTAAGGGAGGAAGCAGGAAGAAAATTCATTCAAAATATTTATGTAGTGCTTATTATATTTCTACTTTAGCAGCTGAAGATACAGCAGTGAATAAAATGGAAAAAGTCTCTGCTTTCATGATGCTTACATGAAAATGAATATATGATATATAAAATGACACCACGTAGAGAAATAGCACAGGATAAAGGCATAGAAAGTGGTAGTGGAGGTGTATGGGTTATTTTAAATAAAGGTGATATTGAACAAACACTTGAAAAAATTGAGGATATTTCAGGGAAGAAAGCTTAAGAAGAGGAAGCGGCAAGTGCAGAGGGCCTGGTGAAGCATGTCCCTGGGAAGGGGTTGGATTGGAGTAGATAAAAGGGAAGTGGTTAAATGAAGTCTGAGGGACAGTGAAGGAACAAGTGATGCAGTATCTTCTAGGTCATGGATCTTATGTTGAGTGATATGAGAAACTATTGAAGGCTTTTGAGCAGAGGAATGACGTGATCTGACTTACATTTTAAAAGTAACATCTAGCTGCCATGTGTAGAATAGACGGTAGAGAAATAAGAACAGATGGGAGCAAAGGTTTTCTGGCAGAGAAAGACTTGTATCACTTCAATCCCCTTGAAGAAGGGACCCACTTTCCCAGATGTGAAAAGTGTGGTTAGCTGACTGCCTCCAGTTGTTAGCTTCATGAGGGTTCCACCTTAGTTTTTCAGGTGTAGTCAAACACTTCTTAAAGTGGCTCCAGTCACTTTCAGTGGCTCAGTCAATCACTGAGCAAGTTGAGGTACAACAGGCTAGCCATTTCCTTCAAATGTGGGGTTTTCCAATGGGAAATCTTTGCTTCAGACTCCTGTTGGCCCGGCAGACACTGTGTCAGGTTGGCATCACTGTCTAACAGCAACCTCTGCCCAATCTGGCTTTCTTTTCAAGATCTTACTCCCAATAAACTTTTTTCACTTTTTATGCCATGTTAATATCTGCTTCCTCGAGAACCCAACAATAATAGATGGGAAGAGGGAGATGAATTAAGATGCTAATTCAGGTGAGAGACAATGGTGCCTTGACTAGGTTAGTGAGAGTAGAGATCTTGGGGAAAAGATTGCAGTTATACTCTGAAGGTGGAATCAATAGTAATTGTTAAGAAGTTGAATTTGGGATGTGATAGAAAGATTGGAGTCAAGGTTGACTTCACATTTTTGTCTTGAACATTTGGAAGCATAGAGTTGCTTCTCTTTACCAAAATGAAGAAAATGGTCAAAGGAATAGGCTAGGAGGATCTTAGAAAAAATTGAGTTCAATGGTAGCATATTAATATTGTCATGTTGAGTTGGATTTTCCAGTCTGGATTTTGGGTGTGTGGTCACTGATGAATGCACACATTTGGAAGTTACCAGCCTATTGTGGTATTTAAGCCACACACATGGAAACTCATGTAGGAAATGCAAGTAGATAGAGAAGTATTGCACTTTATGACACTTTAAAGTTTAGAAGTCAGTTAAAAAAACTAGGAGAAGCCAGTTAAAAGAGGAGGCATAACTGCTGGGTTAGTGAAAGAGGCAAGAGAGCTTGTACCAGGCAATAACTGAAGGAAGTGTTTCAAAAAAGAAGGAAAGATCATTTGATTCAAATGTTGCTGAAATATACAGTACAATGAAAACGGATACATCACTACTGGATTTAAAAACATGGAATCAGTGACCTTGATAAGGTTGTTTTATTGAGATGGTGAAGAATAACGCCTGAGTGATGTGCGTTCAAGAGCAAATGTTAGATATGAAAGTGTACAAATGCAAGCACATAGCACCACTCTAGATAAATTGAGCAAGAGCTACAGATAGGTCTAATGCTAAAACAAGGTGTGTTAGGACATTCTAGCATTGCTATAAAGAAATACCTGAGACTTGGTCATTTATAAAGAAAATATGTCTAATTGACTCACAGCTCTGCAGGCTGTACAGAAGCATAGCAGCATCTGCTTCTAGGGAGGACTCAGGAATCTTACAATCATGGTGGAAGGCAAAGATAGAGTAAGCACATCACATGGTGAAAACAAGAACTGAGAGAGAGCAGGGAGATTTCACACACTTTTAATTTTTTCTTTTGAGATGGAGTCTCGGCTAATTTTTTGTATTTTTTTCTTTCTTTCTTTCTTCTTTTTTTTTTTTTCTTGAGACGGAGTGTTGCTCTGTCACCCAGGCTGGAGTTCAGTGGCGCGATCTCGGCTCACTGAAACCTGTGTCTCCCAGGTTCATGCCATTCTCCTGCCTCAGCCTCCTGAGTAGTTGGGACTACAGGCACTCTGCACCAGGCCCGGCTAATTTTTTTGTATTTTTAGTAGAGACGGGGTTTCACCGTGTTAGCCAGGATGGTCTCAACCTCCTGACCTCGTGATCTGCCCACCTTGGTCTCCCAAAGTGTTGGGATTACAGGTGTGAGCCACTGTGCACAGCCATTTCACACACTTTTAAATGACCAGATCTTGATAGAACTCATTATCACAAAGACAGTAGCAAGGAGATGGTACTAAACCATTCATGAGAAATCTGCCCTATGATCCTATCACTTCCTACCAGGTCCCACCTCCAACACTGGGGATTAGAATTCAACATGAGATTTGGGTGGGGACACACATCTAAATCATATCACAGGGACTTATCTAGGTGATTGCTACAGTTGACGCTTGTACAACATAGGTTTGAACTGTATGGGTTCACTTACACATGGATTTTTCTTCTGTCTCTGCCACTCCTGAGAAAACAAGAACAACCCCTCCTCTTTCTTCTCTTCAGCCTACTCGACATAAAGATAACATGAATGAAGACCTTTATAATGACTCACTTCCACTTAATAGTAATTATATTTTATCTTTCTTATAATGTTTAACATTATATTTTCTTTTCTCTAGCTTATCTGATTGTAAGACTATAGTATATAAGATAACTAATATGCAAAATACATGTTAATCAACCGTTTATATTTTTGGTAAGGCCTCCAGTCAACAGCAGGCTGTTAGTAGCTAAATTTTAGGGGAGTCAAAAGTTATACATGGATTTTCAACTCTGTGCTCCTTATCTTCACATTGTTCCAGGGTCAAATCAATTATCTTAACAAACATTTATATATCAATTACAGTGTTCCAGACATTTTTAATGTACACTAGGACATAATTGATTTAATGCTCATAACTACTCTAGGAAGGATGGACTCCTATTTTAGTTGGGAATTTGAGGAGAGAGATATTAAGTAATATATAATTGCCTAAGGTCATACAGCTAGTAATGTGTGAAGATGGTAATTGAACCTATGTAATCAGAATTAAAATCTTCTCAATAATCAATTCTTCTAACTCTAAACCCTATGGCACAGGCAATTTTTTATATTGGAGTTTAAATACTAATGTGAATATGATTATAAGGAAAATTTGATGATGTGAGAGTGGAAAAAATTATAGGAAAAAATACTTAGGTATTCAGAAGGTATATAAATGCAGTGCATAATTGGAGGATTTGGCTTTAGATAGAAGCAGGAATATCTCATTTATTGTGATTGGTGAGAAGGCTAAACACTTGAGTGCATACACACATACATTTTTATCTTTGGTTTTGAGAGAATGAGAAAGTTCTCTTTTGATTGTTACTATTTTCTACTTAAGTGTGAAGGAGAAGGAGAAGGTGTGAAATAGTGCTATTTTTTGGATGGGAGAATAAAATGACTTGGAGAATATGAAAGGATTGTCTTGGACCAGTTACAACCTACTTGATATTTGTGGTCCTAAAAATAAAGTGATTCATTCAGCACATTTATCATGTTGTTTTTCTATAGCAAGTTCAGCTGCTTATGCATATCAATAAAATAGGTGAAGAATTTTATTTAACCAGATTTGAAGTTTTGCCAGATGAGTGTTATAAAAGGAGACAAGGATGAGGGATTTGAGGTTTTATGAAACGGACCTGGAGTTTTTGTTCGTTGAGTGAAGAAGGAAGGACATGGGATGAGGAAGCTAATAACGACAAGCATGTAAGGCACTAGATCACAGGTTCTAGTGCTCAAAAATAATTGATGGAAATGGAAGTATTAGAAGGAGTGAACTGGACTTGAAGGTGGTAACATTAAGATTGACAAAGAGCAGACTCACTCTACTTATAAAGTCAGAAGTAACTTCTAAGTTTATTAGAAATTGTTTCTTTATGTGAAATGCAGTTACTCAATCTCAATGAATAGCTGTTCTACTAGAGTAAATTATTGTAGTATTAAATTTGAATAAGACATAAGAATGCCTCTCTGTGTGTTTAAAACATAAAATGATTCTACTAAATGAATATTTGTTACTTAGTAGTGCTGATGGTGTAACAGGCAAAGTCACCATTTGTCTCTATTGGCGTGTGAATTTTAAATATTTAAAAGTAATAAAAGTTATGATTTTATGTGATATTATTAAGCACTTTATTATACACCATCACAGTACTGTGCTTAATAATATTACATATGCTATCTCTGAACTAATTGTTGGTACCAGTGGGATGGGATTCACTGGTAGCTAGATCTGGGCCTGAAGCGGGTGGTATTAGTCCAATGTGAATTTTATGAGCTGAGTTGAAAAGGGATTGCTCCTTAAATGAAATTTGAGATGTCCTTATTACAAAAAGGGGAGCTGAATGTGAGGTAGGCCCAAATCAAAAAATCCATCATTATTACTGACCACCTTTAGTAATCTCATAAGATCACTTGTAGATTTTCAGATCATCTAAAGCAGCCTAATGAAAGACCACTGAATATTTGTCCAGACTAGGAGAGTCAGCACTATGTATATTCTTACTGGTAGATGATTGTTATCATTTGAACTAAATTATCAAAATTTTGACTTGTTCTTCCTAACACTTTTTGCCAAATCCTAAACGTTTGCCAATGTGCAAGGTTTTGCTCAGTGTACTTTACCAAATTGTGCTCCACTTTTGTTTTATTTATTTATTGAGATGGAGTTTTGCTCTTGTTGCCCAGGCTGGAGTGCAATGGTGTGATCATGGTTCACTGCAACCTCTGCCTCCCACGTTCAAGCTATTCTCCTGCCTCAGCCTCCTGAGTAGCTGAGATTACAGACATGTGCTACTACACCTGGCTAATTTTTGTATTTTTAGTAGAAACAAGGTTTCTCCATGTTGGTCAGGCTGGTCTCGAACTCCTGACCTCAGGTGATCAGCCCGCCTCAGCCTCCCAAAGTGCTGGTATTACAACTGTGAGCCACCACACCCGGCCACACTTTTGTTTTATTTAACTACAGCTTGCACTTGTATAATGACACCACTTAAGGAAAAATTTCTAGTGGTGCTTGGAATAAATAATACCTGTAATTTCATGCACTGGGAGACTGTTCTGAAAGATTAAATAATTCATTCCAAGATTCACATCGGCTGAGATAGAAATCAGTATTCAGCTTTGACTTTTCATTTTAATTATTCTTACCTATTCCCATTTTTCCTTCAGTGATTAATTTTTCTGTAGGAAAATGATGAAATTTGATCCACCAATATGAGTGACTGGGATGCCAATAGAAGACTAAACTGGAGGACTAAATACTTGAATCTGTTTGACTCTAGGAAGAGCCTTTAACATCAATATATATATCAATATATATCTGAGAAACATTATAATATGGAATTGTCCCCATCTCCTTTTATACTTATGCAGTTTTTGGGAATTATTTTAATGTATATTTTCATATATATATATATATAAATGCAGATTATAGTATAATAAACTGTAATTTACATATCATCCAGCTTTAAAAAGTGTTAACTCAATGGCCATTTCTATCTTTAATATCATAATCAAATTTGCATTTTATAAAAGTAACATTTTTGTGGTGACATTAACACTGGTGGAAATGGTTTGAAATATAGTGAAGCTCATGTCAGAAAACGATTTAGGTAGCTATGGTGTTTATCCAGGTGAGAATCTGAATTTAAGTCAACAAGAGATTGGAGTTATACACACACACACACACACACACACACACACACATATATGATATCCAATTCTTATATATATAAAGATACAGGATCTGGAGAGGAGGTGGAGCAAGATGGGTGAAGAGAAGCCACCACTGATCATTCTCCCTGCAAGAACACCATATTTAACAACTATCTACACAACAAACCATCTTCATAAGAACCAAAAATCAGGTGAGCAATCACAGTACCTGGTTTTAACATTTTATCACTGAAGGAGGCACTGAAGGGAACAGGAAAAATAGTTTTGAATTGCAGCCATTACCCCTTCTCCACCCCCTGGCAGTGGCTGTGCAGTACAGAAACTCTGCACTTGGGCAAGGGAGAGTGTAGTGATTGTGGGGCTTTGCATTGGAACTCAGTGCTGCCCTGTCACAACAGAAAGCAGCACTGAGCATGACTCAGTCAGTGCCCATGGAAGGAGCATATAGATCAACTGAGCCAGAGGGGAATAATCTGTCCTAGCAGTCGGAACTTGAAGTTCAGCAAGCCTTGCTACCATGTACTAAAGTGCTCTGGGGTTCTAAATAAACTTAAAATGCAGGCTAGGCCACAAGAACTGCAATCCCTGGGAAGAGTAAAGAGGACTTTATTTTGCAACTTGGATACCAGCTCAGCCACAGTAGAATAGGGCATCAGGCCCTCCATTCCCTACCCTAACTCCCAGACAATATCTCCAGGCATATTCTGGGCCAGAAGGGAACCTACTACCTCGAAGGGAAGGACCAAATCCTAGCAGGATTCATCACCTTCTGACTAAAGAGCACTTGAGCCCTAAATAATCAGCAGCAAGGAGCAGGCAGTACATGCTGTGGGCCTTGGGTGAGACTTCCTGATGTGCTGGTTTCAGGTGTGACCCAGCACATTCCTAGCTGTGTTGGACACAGGGAGAGACTCCTGTTGGAAAAAAGGAGAGGGAAGAATAAAGGGAGCTTTTTCTCACAGCTTATGTACCAGCTCAGCCACAGTGGAGTAGAGCAGCAAGCAGACTCTTGGGGTGTTTGATTTCAGGCCTTGGCTCCTGGATGGAATTTTGGACTGTCCCTAGGTCAGAGGGGAACCCACTGCCCTCCTACGCCTGTCAGCATTTACCGTAAGCTTACTGAAGAGCCCTTAGGCTTTCAGTGAACATCAGGCAATACTTGCCGCAGGCCTGGTGTGGTGGTGGCCACAGGAAGAAACTCCTCTGCTTGTGTAAAGGGGAGGAAAGAGTGGGAAGAACTTCATCTTGTGGTTTGGGTGACAGCTCAGCCATAGTAGAATGGAACACCAGATAGATTTCCAAGGTTTAAGAATCTAGGCCCTGGCTCCCTGATAGAAACTCTGGATCCACATGGGGCTTAGGGGGAACATGCTGCTCTGAAGGGAAGCACACAAGCCTGGCTGGCTTCACCACCTGCTGATTATAGAGTCCTAGAGTCTTCAGCAAATATAGACAGTAGCCAGGCAGTGGGCTTTGGGTGAGATCAGTGCTGTGTTGGCTTCATGTTTGACCCAGAACAGTCTTAGTGGTGGTGACCACAGGGATGCTTGTTTCACCCCTCCCCCAGCTCCAGGCAGCTCAAGACAGAAAGAGAGAGACCCCATTTATTTGGGACAACGTAAGGGAAGAGAACAAGAGATTCTGCCTGGTGATCCAGAGAATTCTTCTGGGTCTTATCCAAGACCACAAAAGCAGTACCTCTATGAGTCTGTAAGTGCCACAGTGTTACTGGGTTTGGGGTCCCCTCTAATGCAGATATGGCTGTAGTGACCAAAAACTTAGATCAAAACACCCAAGTCCTTTTGAATACCTGGAAATACTTCCCAAGAAGGATGTGTACAAACAAGCCCAGATGTGGAGACTACAATAAATACCTAACTCTTCAATACCTAGATACCGGTGAACATCCGAGTGTTAGGCCATTCTCACATTGCTATAAGGAAACACCTGAGACTGGGTAATTTATAAAGAAAAGATGTTTAATTGGCTTATGGTTCTGCAAGCTGTCCAGAAAAAACAATGTTGGCATCTGCTTAGCTACTGAAGAGGCCTCAGGGAGCTTTTACTTATGGCAGAAGGCAAAGAAGGAGCACGCATGTCACATGGCAAAAGAAAGTGCAAGAGAGAGAGCAGGAAAGTGCCACAAACTTTTAAATGACAGGATCTTGTGAGAACTCACTCACTATGGTGAGGACAGTACCAAGGGGGTGATACTAAATAATTCATAAAAAACTGCCCCTATGATTCAATCACCTCTCACCATGCCCCACCTCCAACGTTGGGGATTATATTTTGACATGAGATTTGGGCAGAGACACACATCCAAACTATATCAATCCACAAGCACCAAGACGATACAGGAAAACATGACCTCACCAAACAAAGTAAATAAGGCACCAAGGACCAATGCCAGAGAGAGAGAGATATGTGAGCTTTGAGACAGCGAATTCAAGATAGCTCTTTTGAGGAAAGTCAACAAAACTCAAGATAACACAGAAAAGAAATTCAGAATACTATCAGATACATTTAATAAAGAGATTGAAATAATTAAAAGGAAACAAGCCCTGATTCTGGAGTTGAAAATGTGATGCCATACTGAAGAGTGCATTGGAGTCTCTTAATGGTGGAATCAATCAAGCAGAAGAGAGAATTCATGAGCTTGAAGATAGACTATTTGAAAATACACAGAAGTGATAAAAGAAAAAAGAAGAAAAAAATGAAGCATGCTTACAAGGTCTGGAAAATAGCCTCAAAGTGGCAAATCTGAGTTACTGGACATAAAGAGGAGGTAAAGAGAGAGATAAAGGTAGAAGAGTTCAATGTATGAAACTATTAAAAGAAAACACTGGGCAAAGATTTCTCGAGTAATACTCCACAAGCACAGGCAACCAAAGCAAAAGTGGACAAGTGAGATCACATCAAGTTAAAATGCTTCTGCACAGCAAAAGAAACAATCAACAAAGTGACAACCCAAAGAATGAGAGAAAATATTTGCAACCATCCATCTGACAAGGAATTAATAGCTAGAATACATAAGGAGCTCAAACAACTCCATAGGAAAAATCTAATAATCTGATTTAAAATGGGCAAAAGATTTGAGTAGACATTTCTCAAAAGAAGACATACAAATGGCAAACAGACATGAAAAGGTGCTCAACATCATTGATCATCAGAGAAATGCAAACTAAATTACAATGAGACATCATCTCACCACAGTTAAAGTGGCTTATGTCTCAAAGATAGGCAACAATAAATGCTGGCAAGGATGTGGAGAAAAGGGAACTCTTGTATAGTGTCATGGGAATGTACATTAGTACAACCACTATGGAGAACAGTTTGGAGGTTCCTCAGAAAACTAAAAATAGAGGTACCATACAATCCAGCAATCCCACTGCTGGGTATATAACCACAAGACAGGAAGTCAGCATATCAAAGAGATACCTGCACGCCCATGTTAGTTGCAGTACTGTTCACAATAGCCAAGATTTGCAAGCAACGTAGGTCTCCATCAACAGATAAATGGATAAAGAAAAATGTGTTACATATACACTATGGAGTACTACTCAGCCATAAAAAGGATGATATTCAGTCAGTTGCAACAACATGGATGGAACTGGATTTCATTATGTTAAGTGAATGAAAGAAGCCAGTCATAGAAAGACAAACTTTTTATGTTCTCACTTATTTGTGGGAGCTAAAAATTAAACCGATTCAACTCCTGGAGATAGAGAGTAGAATGATGGTTAACAGAGGCTGGGAAGAGTAGTAGGTAGGGAAAGTGACAATTGTTAATGGGTACAAAAAATAGTTAGATATAATGAGTAAGAGCTTGTACTTGATAGCACAACAGGGACTATAGTCAATAATATATTGTACATTCAAAAATAACTAATGGAGTATAGTTAGATTGTTTGTAACACAAAGACTCAATGCTTGAGGTGATGGACACCTCATTTACCCTTATGTAATTATTATGCATTGTATGTCTATATCAAAATATCTCATGTACCCCATAATACAGAAATATCTGTATGTACCCACAATATCTCATGTACCCCATAATGCAGAAAATATCTATATATACCCACAAATATTTTCTTTTAAAAAGAGGCAGAATCTACCTGGCCACTGGTTAAAGGAGCTATGCTGTAAAACATTCTGACAAGGGAACTCTTGGTGTCATTTGATTATTTTCTTCTTCAGTTTAAACATTACCAGTATACTATTAACTATTTATAGTACTGTAAAACTTTCTTTTGCAGTCTTAAAAATCACAATAATATATTTGTTTTCTGGTTAAAATTTATAATCAGATTAAAATTTGTTAAAAAATTTTGTTGAATGTAAAAATTAATTTTTGTTTGATCTCCTGGTTTTTGAGAAAGTGGAACTAACAGAAATGTACTTGACACAAAACAGAGGCTTAATTAATGTGTTTCTGAGACCCAGTAAGTATATTGTCCTTAAATACTTCAGAAATGGTTATTTTATTAAACTAAAAAAATACTCACCAACTTCTAGAAATTGCCTGGATATGTTTATAGTTAGAATACAACATAATGACACTATTAAAGTAAAACTTAAAGAAGGAAAAGCTAAGTTATAAAAAGAGAAATAAGCTAGTAGATAATTCATTGGCTGTTTTAGTTATGTTCCTGCTGAAAGTAAGATGGTTGGGCTGATTCTATTATTGTATAATGCTATAAGTAAACTGGTTTTATTTTTTTAAGTTAAATGCAATGTGTGTGTGTGTAGGTGTGCATGTATGTATATTAGTATTTAATGACACTGGATAACTTACAACATATTTGGTTTAACACTTAAATATCACAAAGAGAAAAAAATAAACATGACTTTGATTTCTAAAATTTTTATAGGAGACCATATTGTCATTTCAATTACAACAAATCATGAAAAATGACCCCACTTCTACTCTAACTTTACCACATTGGGGAGGAAGAGAGAAATCCTGCACTTTGATCATTAATACATAGTGTCTATATAAATTGAGATCTTACATGATGACATTATGGGAGCTGATACTTGCAAAAACACACTGGGATAGATATAGTTCAACCTTATCTTTTCGTCTTGAAAATTTCATAATTCCCACTTCAAGAAAAGTTCTTCCTACTTATCCTTCTCTGCTTTTCCCACCACCACTAACATGTTAAAAAAAATGTAGAACTTTCAGTAATATGTTTTGTCTCCAAACTGCCAGAAGTTGGAGTACAATATTGTTTATATACAAATCTGATTAGTATTCTTTGGAGAGTTTGTACTTCATTGGTTCTACTTTGTCTGAGAGCAGATGGAGCCCTAAAGTGAAGCTATTATTATTTTTCAAAAGCATAACCTATTCTGGAAGTGTTCTCTTTTTAATGAAGTGAGCCATCAGAAATAGAGAAGAATCTCTTACTTATCTTATGACTAATATGCATGGATAATTGATTTCCTGGAGTGAAATACATAACCTACTTTGGAAATCATGTTTTTCTCCCTTTTCTCCAAAGCTGTGGACAAGATTTATTTTAAAATTGAAAATATCATCTGGTATTGTCTCCCTTTTAATTATATTAGAATTTTATGAGTCCTTTCAGTCTGGACACTCTGCTGTTTCTGAGTTCATCGTTTTGTGTGCTTTTTGGCATCTAAGGAAAAGACAACTTGGGTAAATCATGGAAGAGGTCCTTACCATACCATCCAATGCAAAAATCCTTTTCCAATTCCAATAAATTAACAAAACTTTGAGATTTCCTGTATTCTTAAAACCTTTCAAAAGCCGCAAGAACAATGGACTGATAGCAATGTAATTTCTCACTTGTATTTGCAAACATTGATAAAAATTGCCATATGATTACTGCCTTTCAGTTTGGTTAATTAAACTATTCTAATTAGGAAATAGGAGCTCTGGGAGAAACATGAGCATTTATTTGTTCACTCCTTCATATTTAATTCAATAAATATTTATTATCAATAATACGTTGCATACTGTGTTAAGATGCTAAAACTGACATTTTGGATGAGATACACTTGTACTTTATACCATCTATTTACCATAATGAAGTCTAAAATATGACTCAGTATGATGGCAACCAAGAATTTGGTTTTGTGCTTAAAGTAGAACTCCCCCAAAGTAGAAGCCCACTGACTTTATGAAACACTGTGCCAATAAAATTTATGTAGTAATTTTATAAAAGTGGTAAGTGCTACTATAAGCATTTTTTTTTAAGATGGAGTCTTGCTCTGTTGCCCAGGCTGGAGTGCAGTGGTGCAATCTTGGCTCACTGCAGCCTCTGCCCCCGGGTTCCAGCGATTCTCTTGCCTTAGCCTCCTGGGTAGCTGGGATTGCAGGTGCACCCCACCATGCCTGGCTAATTTTTGTATTTTTAGTAGAGACAGGGTTTTGCCATTTTGGCAAGGCTGGTCTTGAACTCCTGACCTCAGGTGATCTGCCTGCCTTGGATCACTAATTAGCTTTTGACATTGTCAGGCATTTTACCATTTTACCTCCCAAAGTGCTGGGATTACAGGCATGAGCCACAGCGCCCAGCCGTAGTGTAAGCATGTTGAACTCAAAAAGAACTTACGGCAGTACCATACTTAGCTATTGAGAAGACGTTCTTATCACATTCTACTTTCTGTATATATTTTTTTGCAATAGTTTTAGAACCTGAAACAGAGACTGACAAGTAATAAATATTAAGTGAGTGAATAAAGCAGTAAATTATCAGTACCTTAGCTGTAGATACCCATTGGAAAATTTGTCATTAGATAGCCTTTTTGTTTTGGATAGATGATCTCTCTTGCCTCAAATTAAAGAATCAAGTTGACAAGCAACCAATTAAACTCATAAATAAAGCTTTCTACTTTAAAATTCAAAATTGATGATGTAGTGTCAGGAATACAACATGATCTATAACATTAAATTATGTTATCAGCTGAATTTTAATGGTTGTATGGTCTTTTCCCACTTAATATATAAATTTGTTTTGGTTTATAGTTATATAGAGTATCTATAAAGCATTTATAAGTACCTATGGTTGTTAAATATTGTCCTTGAAGGAATGAGAAAACTAACCTGTTAGACTCACTTTTGAAGGTCACTGCAGACTGTAAAGGGCAAAGAGTGACATTTATTGTGAGTGCATGAATGGAGTGGCATAGCCTTCAGAGGCATGAATGAGGATGAAGAAAACTCAGTGAACCATATTGCTGTTTGTATGTTCTGTCTCTGCTTCCTGAAAAGCACTGGAACTTTTCTTTTTTACTTTTCAGAGATTGCATAAACTGAGAGCAGAAGGGAGCATTTTTCCTTATTGTTCTGCTATGATTAGAAATAATCAATTTAGAAATGGAGATTGAAAGCATTAAAATATCATAGTTTAAAGGCAGAAGTATTCATAATGAAAATACAGTAATCCAGAGTATTTTTGAGCACCAAATGTGAGCCTGCTACTATTGTAGGCACTTGGATCTGGCAGTGTAGACAACAACCCCCCTCACCCTATGGATTGATATTTCTTTCTACCTGAAGAAAGAGAAGGGAGGAAAGAATACTCAAATGATAATTTGGAATTGTGCCCACTCTGATGCTAATTAGCTTTTGACATTGTCAGGCATTTTACCTTTGCTTACTCATTCATAGAATGTTTTGAAGTTGTACTTTTTATTTGGAAATAATTTCAAACTTATAGAAAAGTTATAAGAACAGTACAGAGCATTTGCTGGCAAGATGACCGAATAGGAACAGCTCTGATTTGTAGCTCCCAGCTAGCTCAACGCAGAAGGTAGATGATTTCTGCATCTCCAATTGAGGTACCCAATTCCTCTCATTGGGACTCTTTGGACAGTGGGTGCAGCCCATGGAGGGTGAGCTGAAGCAGGGTGGGGCATTGCCTCACCCAGGAAGTGCAAGGGGTTGGGGGATTTTGCCCCTCTAGCCAAGGGAAGCCATGAGGGACTGTTCCCTGAGGAATGGTGCACTCTTGCCTAGATACTGCGCTTTTTCCGTGGTCTTTGCAACCTGCAGACCGGGAGATTCCCTCTGGTGCCTATGCCACCAGGGCCCAGAGTTTCAAGCACAAAACTGGGCGGTCCTTTGGGCAGACATGGAGCTAGCTGTGGGAGATTATTTTCATACCCCAGTGGCACCAGGAACACCAGCGAGACAGAACCGTTCACTCCCCTGGAGAGGGGGCTGAAGCCAGGCAGCCAAGTAGTCTGGCTTGGTGGATCCCACCCCCAGGGAGCCCAGCAAGCTAAGATCCACTGGCTTGAAATTCTCACTGCCAGCACAGTAGTCTGAGGTCGACCTGGGACACTTGAGCTTGGTGAGGGAGGGGCATCTGCCATTACTGAGGCTTGAGTAGGTGGTTTTACCCTCACAGTGTAAAAAAAGCTTTTGGGAAGTTGGAACTGGGTGGAGCCCACCGCAGCTCAGCAAGGCCACTGTGCCCAGAATGCCTCTCTAGATTCCTCCTCTCTGAGCAGGGCATCTCTGAAAAAAAGGCAGCAGCCCCAGTCAGGGGCTTATAGATTAAACCCCCAACTCCCTGGGACAGAGCACGTGGGGGAAGGGGTGGCTGTGGGCGCAGCTTCAACAGACTTAAACGTTCCTGCCTGCTGGCTCTGAAGAGAGCAGTGGATCTCCCAGAACAGCGTTCAAGCTCTGCTAAGGGTCAGACTGCCCCCTCAAGTGGGTCCCTGACCCCCATGTATCCTGACTGGGAGACACCACCCAGTAGGGACCGACAGACACCTCATACAGGAGAGCTCTGGCTGGCATCTGATGGGTGCCCCTCTGGGACGAAGCTTCCAGAGGAAGGAACAGGCAGCAATCCTTGCTGTTCTGCAGCCTCCGCTGGTGATACCCAGGCAAACAGGGTCTGGAGTGGACCTCCAGCAAACTGTAGCAGACCTGCAGCAGAGGGCCTAACTGTTAGAAGGAAAACTAACAAACAGAAAGGAATAGCATTAACATCAACCAAAGGGACGCCCACTCAGAGAACCCATCTGAAGGTCACGAACATCAAAGACCAATGGTAGATAAATCCACAAAGATGGGGAGAAACCACCACAAAAAGGCTGAAAATTCCAAAAACCAGAATGTCTCTTTTCCTCCAAAGGATCACAACTCCTCACCAACAAGGGAAAAAAACTGGATAGAGAATGAGTTTGATAAATTGATAGAAGTAGGCTTCAGAAGGTGGGTAATAACAAACTCCTCTGAGCTAAAGGAGCATGTTCTAACCCAATGCAAGGAAGCTAAGAATCTGGGAAAAAGGTTAGATGAATTGCTGACTAGAATAACCAGTTTAGAGAAGAACATAAATCACCTGATGGAACTGAAAAACATGGCATGAGAACTTCGTGAAGCATGCACAAGTATCAATAAGCAAATCGATCAAGCGGAAGAGAGAATATCAGAGACTGAAGAACAGCTTACTGAAAGAAAGTGAGAAGACAAGACTAGAGAAAAAAGAATGAAAAGAAATGAACAAAGCCTCCAAGAAATATGGGACTATGTGAAAAGACCAAATCTATGTTTGATTGGTGTACCAGAAAGTGATGGGGAGAATGGGACCAAGTTGGAAAACACTCTTCAGGATATTATCCAGGAGAACTTCCCCAACCTAGCAAGAGAGACCAACATTCAAACTCTGGAAATACAGAGAACAGCACAAGGTACTCCTTGAAAAGAGCAACCCAAGACATACTTGTCAGATTCACTAAGGTTGAAAAGAAGGAAAAAATGTTAAGGGCACCCAGAGAGAAAGGTCGGGTTACCCACAAAGCCCATTAGACTAACAGTGGATCTCTCAGAAGAAACTCTACAAGCCAGAAAAGAGGGGGGCCAATATTTAACATTCTTAAAGAATTTTCAACCCAGAATTTCATATCCAGCCAAACTAATCTTCATAAGCGAAGGAGAAATGAAATCCTTTACAGATAAGCAAATGCTGAGAGATTTTGTAACCACCAGGCCTGCCTTACAAGAGTTCCTGAAGGAAGCACTAAACATGGAAAGGAACAACAGAGACCAGCCACTGCAAAAACATACCAAATTGTAAAGACCGTCAACACTATTAAGAAACTGCATCAACTAATGGGCAAAATAATCAGCTAGCATCATAATGACAGGATCACACACATAACAATATTAACCTTAAATGTAAATGGGCTAAATGCCCCAATAAAAAGACATGGACTGACAAATTGGATAAAGAGTCAAGACCCATAGGTGTGCTGGAGACCCATCTTACATGCAAAGACACACATAGGCTCAAAATAAAGAGATGGAGAAATATTTACCAAACAAATAGAAAGCAGAAAAAAAAAAAGGAAGAGTTGCAATCCTAGTCTCTGATAAAACAGACTTTAAACCAACAAAGATCAAAAAAGACAAAAAAAGGCATTACATAATGGTAATCAGTGCAACAAGAGGAGCTCAATATCCTAAATGTATATGCAACCAATACATTAGAACCCAGATTCATAAAGCAAGTCCTTAGAAACCTACAAAGAGACTTAGGCTCCCATACAATAATAGTGGGAGATTTTAACACTCCACTGTCATATTAGACAGACCAACAAGACAGAAAATTAACAAGGATATTCAGGACTTGAACTCAGTTCTGGAGCAAGTGGACCTGATAGACATCTACAGAACTCACCACCCCAAATCAACAGAATATACATCCTTCTCAGGACCACATCACACTTATTCTAAAACTGACCACATAATTGGAAGTAAAACACTCCTTGGCAAATGCAAAAAAATGGAATTCACAACAAACACTCTCTCAGACCACAGTGCAATCAAATTAGAACTCAGGATTAAGAAACTCACTCAAAACCCACAACTACATGGAAACTGAACAACCTGCTCCTGAACAACTACTGGGTAAATAACGAAATGAAAGCAGAAATAAAGATGTTCTCTGAAACCCATGAGGGCAAAGACGCAATGTACCAGAATCTCTGGGACACAATTAAAGCAGTGTGTAGAGGGAAATTTATAGCACTAAATGCCCACAAGAGAAAGCAGGAAACATCTAAAATTGACACCCTAACATCACAATTAAAAGAACTAGAGAAGCAACAAATTCAAAAGCTAGCAGAAGAGAAGAAATAACTAAGATCAGAGCAGAACTGTAGGAGGTAGAGACACAAAAAAACCTTAAAAAATCAATGAATCCAGGAGCTGGTTTTTTGAAAAGATCAACGGAATAGATCGCTAGCCAGACTAATAAAGAAGAAAAGAGAGAAGAAGCAAATAGACGCAATAAAAAATGAGAAAGGGGATATCACCACTGATCGCACAGAAATACAAACTACCATCAGAGAATACTATAAATACCTCTATGCAAATAAACTAGAAAATCTAGAAGAAATGGATAAATTCCTGGACACATACACCCTCCCAAGTCTAAACCACGAAGAAGTCGAATCCCTGAATATACCAATAACAAGTTCTGAAATTGAGGCAGTAATTAATAGCCTACCAACCAAAAAAAGTTCAGGACCAGATGGATTCATAGCCAAACTCTACCAGAAGTACAAACAGGAGCTGGTACCATTCCTTCTGAAACTATTCCAAACAATAGAAGAAGAGGGAATCCTCCCTGACTCATTTTTTGAGGCCAGTATCATCCTGATACCAAAACCTGACAGAGACACAAGAAAAAAAGAAAATTTCAGGCCAATATCCCTGAAAACGTTGATGTGAAAATCCTCAGTAAAATACTGGCAAACCGAATCCAGCAGCACATCAAAAAGCTTGTCCACCACGATCAAGTTGGCTTCATTCCTGGGATGCAAGACTGGTTCAACATATGCAAGTCAATAAACGTAATCTATCACATAAACAGAACCAATGAGAAAAACCACATGATTATCTCAATAGATGCAGAAAATGCCTTTGACAAAATTCAACACCCATTCATGCTAAAAATCTCAGTAAACTAGGTATTGATGGAACAAACCTCAAAATAATAAGACCTATTTATGACAAACCCACAGCCAATACCATACTGAATGGGCAAAAACTGGAAGCAATGCCTTTGAAAATCGGCACAAGAAAAGGATGCCCTCTCTCACCACTCCTATTCAACATAATATTGGAAGTTCTGGCCAGGGCAATCAGGCAAGAGTAAGAAATAAAGGGTATTCAATTAGGAAAAAAGGAAGTCAAATTGTCTCTGTTTGCAGATGATATGATTGTATATTTAGAAAACCCCATTATCTCAGCCCCAAATCTCCTTAAGCTGATAAGCAACTTCAGCGAAGTCTCAGGATACAAAGTCAATGTGCAAAAATCGCAAGCATTCCTATACACCAAGAACAGACAGAGAGCCAAATAATGAATGAACTCCCATTCACAATTGCTACAAAGCAAATAAAATACATAGGAATCCAACTTACAAGGGGTGTGAAGGACCTCTTCAAGGAGAACTACAAACAACTGCTCAACAAAATAAAAGAGGACAAAAACAAATGGAAGAACATTCCATGCTCATGGATAGGAAGAATCAATATCATGAAAATGACCATATTGCCCAAAGTAATTTATAGATTCAATGCTATTCTCATCAAGTTACCACTGACTTTTTCACAGAATTGGAAGAAACTACTTTAAAATTCATGTGGAACCAAAAAAGACCCCGCATTGCCAAGAAATTTCTAAGCAAAAAGAACAAAGCTGGGGGCATCACACTACCTGAGTTCAAACTATAGTACATGGCTACAATAATCAGAACAGCATGGTACTGGTACCAAAACAGAGATATAGACCAATGGAACAGAACAGAGGCCTCAGAAATACCACACATCTACAACCATCTGACCTTTGACAAATCTGACAAAAACAAGCGATGGGGAAATGATTCTCTATTTAATAAATTGTGTTGGGAAAATGGGTTGGCCATATGCAGAAGACTGAAACTGGACCACTTCCTTACATCTTATACAAAAATTAACTCAAGATGAACTAAAGACTTAAATATATGAGACCTAAAACCATAAAAACCATAGAAGAAAACCTAGGCAATACCATTCAGGACATAGACATGGGTAAAGATTTTATGACTAAAACACCAAAAGCATTGGCAATGAAAGGCAAAATTGACAAAAGGGTTCTAATTTAACTAAAGCACTTCTGCACAGCAGAAGAAACTGTCATCAGAGTAAACAGGCAGACTGCAGAATGGGATAATTTTTGCAATCTATCCATCTGACAAAGGGCTAATATCCAGAATCTATAAAAAACTGAAACAAATTTACAAGTAAAAAACGACCCTACTGAAAAGTGGGTGAAGGATCTGAACAGACACTTATCAAAAGAAGACATTTATGTAGCCAACAAACATATGAAAAAAAGCTCATGATCACTGGTTATTAGAGAAATGCAAATCAAAACCACAATGAGATACCATCTCATGCCAGATAGAATGGTGATCATTAAAAAGTCAGGAAAGAACAGATGCTAGAGAGGATGTGGAGAAATAGGAATGCTTTTACACTGTTGGTTGGAGTGTAAATTAGTTCAACAATTGTGGAAGACAGTGTGGCAATTCCTCAAGGATCTAGAACCAGAAATACCATTTGGCCCAGCAATCTCATTACTGGGTATATACCCAAAGGATTATAAATCATTCTACTCTAAAGACATATGCACACATATGTTTACTGCAGCACTGTTCACAATAGCAAAGACTTAGAACTAACCCAAATGCCCATCAATGATAGACTGGATAAAGAAAATGTGGCACATACACCATGGAATACTATGCAGCCATAAAAAGGATGAGTTCATGTCCTTTGCAGGGACATGGGTGAAGTTGGATACCATCATTCTCTGCAAACCAACAGAAGAACCGAAATCCAAACACCGCATGTTCTCTGTCGTAAGTGGGAGGTGAAAAATGAGAACACATGGACAAAGGGAGGGGAACATCACACATCGGGGCCTGTTGGGGGGTGGGGTGTTAGGGGAGGGATAACATTAGGCGGTATACCTAATGTAGATGATGGGTTGATGGGTGCAGCAAACCACCATGGCATGTGTATACCTATGTAACAAACCTGCACGTTCTGCACATGTATCCCAGAACTGAAAGTATAATGATAATAATAATAATAATAATAATAAAAGAACAGTACAGAAAACTCTCATACCCAAACTTATTAAAAAAAAGTCTTCACTAACTATTGAAATAATGTCTTTTATAACAAAATGATATAATCCAGGATCTCATGTTGTATGAAGTTGTCATGTCTTTTCAGTACTCTTCTATATAGAAATGTTCTTCAATCCTTCCTTGTCTTTCTTAACTGATATGGTTTGGCTGTGTCTCCACCCAAATCTCATCTTGATTTGTAGTTCCCATAGTACCCAAGTGTCATAGGAGGAACCCTATGGGAGATAGTTGAACCATGAGGGCAGTTTCCACCATGCTGTTCTCATGATAGTGAGTTCTCATGAGATCTGATGGTTTTATAAGGGGCTTCCTTCTTTGTTTGGCATGGCAGTCATTCTCTCTCCTGCTGCCTTATGAAGAGGTGCCTTCTGCCATGATTGTAAGTTTCCTGAGGCCTCCCCAGGCATGCTGAACTGTGAGTCAATTAAACTTCTTTCCTTTATGAAATACTCAGTCTCAGGTATGTCCTTATAGCAGTGTGAGAACAGACTAATACAGTAAATTGGTACCCCAGAGAGTGGGGTGCTGTTATAAGGATACCTGACAATGTGGAATTGACTTTGGAACTGGGTAACTGGCAGATGTTGGAACAGTTTGGAGGGCTCAGAAGAAGACAGGAAAATGTGGGAACCTTTGAAACTTCTTAGAGACTTGGAGGCCTCAGAAGACAGGAAGATGTTAGAAGGTTTGGAGCTTCCTAGAGACATGTTAAATGGCTTTGAGCAAAATGCTGATAGTGATATGGACAATGAAGTCCTGGCTGAGGTGGTCTCAGATGGAGATGAGAAACTTGTTGAGAACTGGAGTAAAGGCCAGTTTTGATATGCAAAGAGACTGGCAGCATTTTGCCCCTGCCCAAAATTTGTGGAACTTCAAACTTGAGAAAGATGATTTAGGATATCTGGTGGAAGAAATGTCTAAATGGCAAAATGTTCAAGAGGAAGTAGAGTATAAATGTTTGGAAAATTTGCAGCCTGATGATGCAATAGAAAAAAATCCCATTTTCTGGGGATAAATTCAACCCTGCTGCAGAAATTTGCATAAGTAATGAGAAGCCAAATGTTAATGGGGGAAAATGTCTCCAGGACAGGTTAGAGACCTTCACAGTAGCTCCTCCCATCACAAGCCCAGAGGCCTAGGAGGGTAAAATGATTTCCTGGGCTTGCTCCAGGACCCCCTGCTGTATGCAGCCTGGCGACTTGGTGCCCTGCATCCCAGCTGCTCCAGCTGTGGCTAAAAGGGGCTGAGGTACAGCCCAGACCATTGCTTCAGAGGATGCAAGCCCCAAGCCTTGGCAGCTTCCACGTGGTGTTGAGCCTGTGGGTCCACAGAAGTCAATAATTGAAATTTGGGAATCTCCACCTAGATTTCAGAAGATGTATGAAAATGCCTGGATGTCCAAGCAGAAATTTGCTGCAGGGGCAGAGCCCTCATGGCGAACCACTTCTAAGGCAGTGCAGAAGGGAAATGTGGGGTTGGAGCCCCCATACAGAGTCCCCACTGGGGCACTGCCTAGTGGAGCTTTGAGAAGTAGGCTACTATCCTCCAGACCCCAGAATGGTAGCTCCACCAACAGCTGGCACTGGGTGCCTGGAAAGGCCACAGACAATCAATGCCAGTGTGAAAGCAGCCATGAAGGGGCTATACCCTGCAAAGCCAAAGAGGTGGAGCTGCCCAAGGTGTGGGAACCTACCTCTTGCATCAGCATGACCTGGATGTGAGACATGAAGTCAAAGAAGATCATTTTGGGACTTTAAGGTTTAGTGACTGCCCTATTGCATTTAGAACTTTCATGGGGCCTATAGCACCTTGTTTTGGCTAATTTCTCCATTTGGGATGGGTGTATTTACCAATGCCCATACCCCTGTTGTACCTAGGAAGTAACTAACTTGCTTTTGATTTTAGAGGTTCATAGGCAGAAGGGACTTTCCTTGTCTCAGATGAGACTTTGGACTTGGACTTTTGAGTTAATGCTGGAATGAGTTAAGAATTTGGGGGACTGTTGGAAGGGCATGATTGTGTCTTGTAATGTGAGGACATGAGATTTAGGAGGGGTTGGGGGTGGAATGATATGGTTTGGCTGTGTCCCCACCCAAATCTCATCTTTAATTGTATTTCCGATAATCTCCATATGTCATGGGAGGGAGCTGGTGGGAGGTAATTGAATCATGCAGGTGGTTTTCCTCATGCTGCTCATGCTGTTCTCATGATAGTGAGTGAGTTCTCACGAGATTTGATGGCTTTATAAGGGGCTTCCCACTTCACTTGGCATTCATTTCTCTCCTGCTGCCCTGTGAAGAGGTGCCTTCCACCATGATTGTATGTTTCCTGAGGCCTCACTAGCCACGTGGAACTGTGAGTCAATCAAACCTCTTTTTTTTAGAAATCATCCAGTCTTGGGTATTTCTGCACAGCAGCGTGAGTAGGGACTAATACAATGACCTTCAGATGTTTGAAGATTACAGGCTAATTATTTTGCAGAATTTTGCGTTGTCTGGTGTTTCCTCTTATTATATTCAAATTAGGAATGTCATAGGAGTGATTCTGTGCCCTTTTCACTGCATTCCCTCAGATGGTACATGAGGTTATTTCATTCTGTCACTGGTAATGTTAACTTTGACCACTCGAGGAAGGTCATAATCATCCATGTTTCTCTACTGCAAGGCTGTTCTTTTCTTTTTAAAAAAAAAAATAAAAAGAAGATTAACATTTTTTTCTTTTCTTCTTTTTTATTTTTATTTTTAAATAGAGAGGTGAGACTCCAACTACTGGACCTAGTGATCATCTCAGCCCTCAGCCTCCTGTGTAGCTGAAAGTCCAGGTGCACACCACTGTGCCTGCTTCGTTCTTTTCTCTTTCATAATTTGTTCGTGTTTTGCAGGAAAATACTTTGACACTACATATACATCCCATTCTTCATTCCACCCACTAGTTTTAACAAGTTTTGCTGATGTTTCTCATGCGAATTATTATGAATGTAGTTGACAAGCAGTGATTTTCAAATTTCATCATCTCTTTTACATTTATTATTTGTCATTTTACTATTTGGTAAACCTTATCCTCCCTTCCTCCCTCCCTCTTTCTTTCATCTTTGTAGACTTATAGATTCCTATTTTATTCAGTGGGATATAATATATTATTATCACTAAGTATTTCAATAGTAAATTATCCCAGGTTTGGCCAGTAGAAACCCCCTTCAAGCTGGCTTCTACGTCTGCCGGGGTCCTAACATTCTTTATGTATTTCCTTAATATCTGGCATAACACATTCCAGGCTTATTTTGTGATTTTCTTGGTCTCATCGTAAAGTTAGCTATTATAATCCAAGGAGCCCTGGCAGGTCTTAGTGATGTGTATACTCATTGCTGTGGGGTATCACTGTTCCGAGACCCTCTCAGTGTACAGTGGATCTCTATATCTTATCTGAATTTATATCTATATCTTCTAGGCTTAGGCTTTCATATTTATAACATTTCATTTTCAGTGAGAAAATTGGACTCCATTCTCAATTATTTTTTTATTTGTTCAATTTCAAAATCCTCATGGTTTGCCATCCCACTTGGGGGCCTACCTTCCCTCAATTCCTGCCAGTCCTTGCTTCTTTCTGACTAGGACCTTCTTATGGCTTTTTGACTGCATTATTAAGAAGAAGAGAAAGAAGGAAAAAGGAAGGAAGAATGGAGAATACTAATTTTGCACAAGGACAATAGGGGCTATGAGGATTTTTCCAACTAGGGTAAAAGGTATTTAATTTTGCAGGGTTATATAGTGATAATGGGTTAATAATGTGATGCCATATTAATAAAGTGAAACACAGAATATATTTTCAGTTTCTATATGTGTACCTTCAGCTGCCTTGTTCCTTAAAATCTAACATTCTTTTCTAGCACCAACAGAAGTGTCTTTGGATGCTACATTTTCTGTCCACACTGTTTTTCAGTCTTTAAAGCAGAAATAAATAAATATATGGAATTCTTGATTTCATCTGGCTAACTACTAAGGAATATGCTATCCATTTTTTAAAACATGGACAGTTTTAATTAAAAAATGGGTAAATTAAAAATAGACTTCCTAAGCAAAAATGAATCCACAATCTCCTAATAGTTTGTAAGCCTTGAAAGAACTTAAAAATGGAAATGTCTTGACATTTTTATTTTCAGAGGTTGAACTTAAAGATAAAAGTAACTTGACAAAAATAAACTGATTATACATTGTACCACAACATTACAAAAACAAATAGGCTAAAACCAAATAAGTGTGAAAAAGACAGAAGAATGCTGAAGGAAATATCCTCCCAAGGGAAAAGTAATGAATAAAATCTAACTGTATTTCACCAGACATTTGTGATTAGATAATATTCTGAGTTGGAGTGGGCTAGCATATTTATTGTTTTAAGTAATGAAATAACCACAACTTGAAAAACTTGCTTCTTTGATTTTCTCAGCTATTATTCACTCATGTAATCTTTCTAACACCTGGAAACACACCACTTTGACTTACAGGAGCATTCCATTTTGAATTTTTCCATAGGCACTTCTAAATCTTCAAAGCCTGGTTCTTATTTTGAAAGAAGCTAGTTTTTAAATAAATAATGAGTTTCTCCAGCTGTTTCCAAGGATCCCTGCTCCTGATTTTCCCTTCTGCCATGATGAAGATGTATCAGAAGCATGTTCCTGCACTGGCTGGTGGGTATCAAGTTTCCTGAGTGAGAACATTTATTCAGTCATTGACAGTGTTTTCAGCGCATCTACTATGTGCAATGACCCCCAGAGACAACATTGCTCCATAAAATCTATTTGCATTTAAGGAAAATTCTGGAAAATACATAATATCTATAACATCTCAGAATTCTCCTTATTTGATGTCGCTACTTTAATAAGGTTCTTAGTTGCAAGTAACAGAAACTAATTCTACTTAAGTAGAAAAGGAAGAATCCCAGAAAGAATCGGCAAAAAGTTGAGAAAACCCAGCTCAGGAAATCATCAGCAACAAAGGTGGCTCAGCTGCAAGATATACAGCCAAGAATTTGATAGAACTGATCTGGATAATAGACAGCATATACGGAGAGAGCAGGGTTAGGTAATGAAGTGTTGCATGGGGCTTTGTGTTTATAATATGATTATAAGCATCTACAGTGACCGAGCATTCGAATTTGCTTGAGGCAATCATGGTTTGAGCACTGAAAGTCCTGTATTAGGAAACTCCTTAGTTCTAGGGCAACTGAGATGGTTGGTCACACTGTTGAAAACACTTGCTGTAAATTCTATCCTTGTACAAGAAAGAGATTTAATATATCAATATTATAGAAAAGTATTTTTCATAGTCAATATCCAAAATTCTGAAAATATAAGGTGAATTTGATGAAAACAGCAATTTAGCCTAATTTACAATAAGTTAGTGCTTTAACTTAATATGCCACTATAGATAGCCTTATTGATCCATAATTTTATGTAGGCACAGCCACAGTTGAATTTATATAAAACCTTTCCACATACTTTATGATCCGGATTAAGCTCCCCATTCACGTTAGAATCATTCCTAACAATTCTAGTCTTCCTCCTACTCCAACTTTTGTATTTGTTATCTCAAAATACAGACACTTCACTTCCTTATTTGTTGACTTCCTTTGGACAGGTGCTTTGCTGAATATTCTACCTACATTATCATTTAATTTTCACAACTCCATGAGGATTCTTACGGAACCCGTACTTTACAAATGAAACAATTGAATCAGAAAGGTTTAGCTTGCTCACAGGCACCTATCTAGTAAGCAGCAGAGCCAAAATTTGAGTGCATATTTATTTGACTCTAGAACTTAAGAACTTCATCTAAATTGTCTCCCAGTGGTCACTGACTTTTTTTTTTTTTTGAGATGGAGTCTCACTCTGTCGCCCACACTGGAGTGCAGTGGCGCCATCTCGGCTCACTTCAAGCTCTGCCTCCGGGTTCATGCCATTCTCCTGCCTCAGCCTCCCGAGCAGCTGGGACTACAGGCACCCGCCACCACGTCCGGATATATATATATATATTTTGTATTTTTAGTAGAGACGGAGTTTCACCGTGTTAGCCAGGATGATCTTGATCTCCTGACCTGATGATCCGCCCGCCTCGGCTTCCCAAAGTTCTAGGATTACAGGCGTGAGCCACTGCGCCTGGCTGGTCACTGAAATTTTTTTAAACTGCATTATCTCTTCAGAGAGATAATAATACCTTTGAGTGCCGGCGACATCTCCTGAAATAGCTGGTATATTTGATAGAATGACGGTTCTCAAACCTAGGGAACTTTTAAGTGTTGATGCCTAGGCTTTCCCCACAGAAATTCTGATTTAACTCGTTTGGTGTGGGCCCTGGTCATTTAATATATTAAAAAAAAAAACCTCACCAGATGTTCTTATATACAGCCAGTATTGAGAAACCATTGGTATAGTATATTAATTAATATCTCTGTAACCATAGGGCTATGAACCATTGAGAACAAAGAGCTGATCCCAAGGAAGCTGAGGTAGATTTGAAGAATCAGATAAGTATCTAAGCAAACTATTGAGCCGTAATTTTGGTATTCAAGCTAAATCAAGACATACACAGAAAATCAGGACTTAGATAAACTCAAAGCCACCTGGAGAGGCAATAATCAAGCATATTAATTTCTTCATTCCAATAGATAAGATTCATAATTTTATTCTTAAGATGCTTTAATCAGAAAGTTAATATTATCTTTTAGGCTCAATTTACAGTTTAAGTGTATATATATATAATGATATATGTGTATATATGTACTTAAGCTGTATACACAAGTATATATATACACATATATAGGTATCTATACTTTATGTATTTATATATACTTAATTATATATGCATATACAAATATATAAAATTGAAGATTAAATATCACTGAACAATCAGCATTTGATTTTATCAAGGTTTTCCTGAAAGAGAATGATCTGTCTTTTCATATCAACACCAGCACTGTATTTATTTCAGCTGTTTTCATATTTTATTACATCCATTCTCTTGGTCACCCACTGTTAAAATGAAATGCACGGAACCACTGAAACAAACAACTTGTTAGCAAATCACCATGTTGGTCCCTTAAATTAGGTATGCTTCCTAAATGAAATTGCATTGCATCTGATGATGAGTACAGCATAGAGTACATCCCTAATTTGGATTTTTAAATATCCAATTCCAGTTTTGAATTCTTCTCAGGTAAGAGAAATAGACTAGTGAGAAAGAACAAGCTGGAGATTCCTAGTCTAGATAGCTGGGAACTGGAAAAGAAATCAAAATTCTGGGCAGATACTTAAGTGACATAGAGGCACTAAAAGATAAAGCAAAATAGCCAGGAAGGGAGCAGAGGTAACTGGGAGATTGTCATAACTGGTTCTGTCCTAGAGCAGTAGCATTTCTGGAATCTTGTTAAAGCAGGACTTTATTCTTAGTTTAGCTAGTTTGATTGTCAGGTTGAGTTATTTGAGTGTTGTAGACTGAGAGACATACAAGCAAAGTGATTTTTGACAGCATAATGTATGACCTCAAATCCTTTTTGATTGAATTATGTCATGGTTAAAGATGGTGCCAGTATACTTTCTTGAACAAATTAACCAACTTAAACTAAATTATCTGCATGACCATAGCTCTTAGTAGCTAAAAAAAAAGGTACATTGGATTCTTTGTGTGTTTTACTTCTGGATTTGAAATGACCATATTGAAATCTGAGTTGAAAATGCTTTCTCGTAGAGGATTATATATATCACTTTATAGGAAAAACAACTCAGTTTGAAAGCAGATGTGGTACTTCAGGATAGCACCAACAGTGTAATATAGTTGTTAAATTGGCCCAAAACATGAGCACATATATTTAAAAAAAAAAGTTGACAGAAAAAACATATCTCTTGGGAATGTAGGCTAGACCATCTGTCAAAGGGAGAATTGAAACCATATTTCCATTAGAAGTGGTCATTGATCATTTGGTGAAGATTTCTGTAGACAAATTGCATAGACTATGTCATCTTCTAGTATCTTATCTTATGTGTACAGGCCTCAGACATTCTTCAAGGAAAGGCAATTTGGTGCTTAGAATTTGAGCAGGATTGTTAAAAATGTGATTCCAGGAAAGGGGCTCTACAGACATCAGCTGGAGAAAAAGGTAGTTGGAGAAAACGGATAAAGGATGTATGTTAGATCTGGGAATCAGTAAATCAGCTATAGTATTCTCAAAGGTCAAATCCCAGAAGTAGCTCTGATTTTAAGAAAAATTTCTTTTGATTTACTTATTTGATATATAAGTGGGAAAAATCTATAAAAGAATTAACTGAAACATCAATGAAGAAAGATCTGTTTTTTTCTTTCTGGTGGGGATACCTGGAGATAAACATTACCACATTACACAGAAATGCCTTAAATCATCGAGTGTTTTTTTTCCACTTATACTTATGCATACAGATAGTGTGTTAATAGCATTAACCTTGAACAATGATAGTGAGTGACAGAAAATTTATATATCCCATCTCAGAAAATAGAGTTATCTGCTAATTTCTACAGTAAGTTTGGGGCATTTTGTTTTTAGCAAACAGGAAATCCTGGCACTTCCTCTGTTTAAATCCTTTATATGTACAATAATACCACTTTAGTGTCTACATAGTATACACATCTTGCAGGTTTGTGTACAGATCAAATAAATACTGTTCACACTCATTATCATTAATATATGATTATTATTTAAGTTTTCCCATGTATGCACATTATTTGTCCCCCAAAAGGACTGGGAACTCCATGAAGCTGTGGATTGTTAGCTCTACTTCCATA
The DNA here is from genome assembly GCF_028858775.2 of Pan troglodytes. Taxonomy (NCBI): domain Eukaryota; kingdom Metazoa; phylum Chordata; class Mammalia; order Primates; family Hominidae; genus Pan; species Pan troglodytes. Next base: position 90,123,155 of record NC_072408.2, read on the forward strand.
TATTCTCTATTGCATTTACCACAGGCCTACACACTTAGTCGATGCATACACTTATTTGTTGATCATATGTAATATGCAAGTGAATAATATGTATGAAATTGCCTAATGGAATTTTAAGTATTCAATATACATAAATTATTAATGCACTTATTACTTAACCCCATTTATTCACATCTTCTGCTATGGCCAATACTGTCCAGTTACTAGTAAACTAAATAGACTATGTCATACTTTGGAAGCAGTACACAAACTTTTTTTTCTCTCTCTCACTGTTAGTGTTCACAGATAATGTAAAGCATTTAACAAATGTTAGTTTTTATTTGTCTTGAGAAGTTGTCTCAAAAACTTATGGCAAAGCAATATTTATATCCCACTGTGAGTTGACTTGCTACACATATAAAGCAGAGGAACTTTTTACCTGAAAACAATATAAGTGGCTAACTTCTGATCCTCAGTGAGGAACACAAGTAGGTTCTTTTGTGGTTGTTCAGCCTGAACAATTTATGTTAACCTATGTTGACATGTACAAGAACAAACAGGACTATGTGTATTGAACAATGTGGGAGCTGAGGGGGAGGGGGAGGTGGAGGATGAGGTCTGAAAAAGATAGGAAGGTGTGATGATTAATGCTGAGTGTCGACTGGATTGGAGGATGCAGAGTATTGATCCTGGGTGTGTCTGTGAGGGTGTTGCCAAAGGAGATTAACATTTGAGTCAGTGGGCTTGGAAAGGCAGACCCACTCTTAATCTGTGTGGGCACCATCTAATCAGTTGCCAGTGCAGCCAGAATACAAAGCAGGCAGAAAAACGTGAAAAGCCTAGACTGGCTTAGCCTCCCAGCCTACATCTTTCTCCCATGCTGGGTGCTTCCTGCCTTCAAACATCAGACTTCAAGTTATTCAGCTTTGGGACTCAGACTGGCTCTCCTTGCTCCTGAGCTTGCAGAGGGCCTATTGTGGGACCTTGTGATTGTGTGAGTTAATACTTAATAAACTCCCCCTTATATATGTATATATCTTATCCTATTAGTTATGTCCCTCTAGAGAACCGTGACTAATACTAAAGGGAGCAGGTACAACATCTTCCTGTGATTGAATAGATGCCCTCTTCTTCTGTCTACCTCTCTGGGAGGTGACTGATAGAACTTTAACTGCTGTGCAGTGAATGTTTTTAATCTTTGCTATATTAAGGAGAATCTTAGAGGTAAGTTTTTTTTTCCAATTGTCTCTCAGTGATCATTCTTGCTTGTGTATATTCATTATGTCCCTATGCCTTAGTAGACCAGTGTTGTACTTGTCCATTCTTACACTCCCATAAAGAACTACCTGAGACTGGGTAATTTCTTAAGAAAAGAGGTTTAGTTGATTCACAGTTCGGCCAGCTGTACAGGTTAGTTGATTCACAGTTCGGCCAGCTGTACAGGAAGCATGGCTGGGAGGCCTCAGGAAACTTACAATCATGGCAGAAGGCTGAAGGGGAAGCAAGTACATATTCATATGGTGGCAGGAGAGAGAGAGAGAGAGAGAGAGCGAAGGGGGAAGTGCTACATACTTTCAAACAACCACATCTTGTGAGAACTCACTCACTAGCACCAGAACAGCAAGGGGATAATCCAACCTATAATCCAGTCACCTCCTACCAGGTCCCTCCCCCAACATGGAGGATTACAATTCAACATGAGATTTGGGTGGAGACACAGAGCCAAATCATATCAACTCTACTGGGAAAGAAAATACAGTATATTTAGGGTCAAATATGATGACAATTTAGAAGCACTTACCTGATCATGACTTTGACTTAGAGTGTTAGTGTAGGAGGTTTCAAATTATTCAAAACTGAATATTTTAACTCATTATTATCTTCATAAATCTTATAGATGGCTTCCTCATCCCATTATACATAACATTTTAGCAGTCTGCATATCCATGAAGAATAAGAATTTTTGAAATGTTCATATTTTTCAAAATATGAAAATTTGGACAACCATAGTGTAAATATTATGGTAACTAGAATTTTTATTTAATCATCAGATATATATTTTTTCTTTTATATTTAGACGTATATGTAATGGGCAAGCTGATCTTTAAAAATTATAAAAAAAGGTTCCATCATATACCCACCTTTCTTACATCTACCTCAGCACAAACTTAAATAATTCTAAAAAATGTTTGACAATGTGATAATTTCCATTGTTTCAAAATTTTTATAATTAACCATAGACCTTAGTGATTAATTGGAATATTTTCAAAGCTTATTCTAAGATTATCTATTTTTGTGAAATAAGCTCAAATGCTTACTCCTTAAAATGTGTAATTTCTCCGCATCCGGTTACAAATAACACATTTTTAATTATGATTACAAATTTCTTTTCACTCATTACTCCTGTTCCTTAACTCCTACTGGCTTTTAGATAAAATCTTATTTTCTAACACACTTTTCTAATATACAATAATGACAGAATATCATGCTTAATGTCTCTTTTAAGTGCAAAGATGTATTTTACATGGCAATAGATTTTAGTCTTTGTTGGGAATGACTTTCCTACAGACTTAATCAAATCTGACTCAAAGTGTAGCATTTCCCTGATGATCAGTTAATAGTACTAGGATGAATGAGAATCTATCTGCAGGAAATATAATATGAATTTCATTTACATTTTCATTCAGCTACTCAAACTATACAGTGATTTCAAAATAATGTAAAAAGCCACAGATTTCAGAGTTTTAAAAATTAACCTAACTAAAGAGAGTCATTCAGATATTTAAAAACAAAATCATTTCACTTATATTTTACAGCTCTCCTAAACATGGTTAGTTAAAGAAGACTTAGGATAGCATCACATCATTATTATTATTGTTTCCATGATAAACATGTTAAATTGGAAGATATATTCGCACGACATATCCAAACAGCATTTCACTGAATGAACAAAGACAAGACTGTCATGGCATTTCTCTTTGGGAGAACGCCTTTCCACTGCTCAGGCAAATGTATCACATTTTGAAAGGCTAGATCCTGAGGATAGAATAAAGCAATAAAACATGACTAGGAAGAGCCTTTTTCTTATGCTGTTATTAACATCCATCAAAAACCCAGGGTCTTTTATAATACTGCTTTCAAACTGACTCCTTCCCATCAAAGAAAATTACTTATGACTTCATTCACAAAAACAGGCTTTTGGTTTCCCATCAATAAATGACAACATGTTTTTGCCAACCCAACCAATAACTTGGTCTATTTTACATCAGATATGATATGAAGTTTCAGTCAGTGGAATCATTTATAGGTATAAAGCTGGGGAAGAAAGCTCAAAGTAGACAGGGGCTAAATATATTTAATCCACCATGTGTATTTTGCTATCCCAAAGGAATCAGATGTAAAAGTATTTCCCTCACTAAGCCTTCCTTCACCATTTAGAAAGAAACTATGAAGTATGTTTATTATGAACTTTTGAACCATCTGAACTTATTCTATCCACTGCAATATTGCCTTGAAAATATCTTTTTTTTTTTGGTCAGCTAGTGACATGACAGCTAAAGCTGTTATGTGCTGTATTATTCAGCAGGAAACTCTGAAAATTATATTTGTTAGCATTATCCCAAGTTCCCTGAAAATGGGTAAGCTGCATAGTGAATAATTAATATTGGCAGAGTCATTATAAACCTCTGCAGATAGACTCCATTGTACTCTACTGGAGTACATCCCAAGTACAAAGCTGCTTTGATTTAATTCATTGTCCATTCCAGATTTGTTTTTCTTTTACTAGCCTGCCCTCTATGCAAGACATCATATAAATAAAATTACTGCTTCTGGCTTGAATCATCACTAGACTTGAGTTAGTGGTTGCATGAAAGGCTAATTTAAACAACAGGCAGGGCCACTGCCTTATACAGAAGACAGGAAGGAGCTCTATCCACGACCATCTTTGGCAGTAAGGCTATGTGCAATTAGAATGAATCATATTCACATTACATGTGAAATATATCATACTAAGGTAAACTAAGAATTGCTCTGATAGAGTCAAGAATGAAAGAAAGCTTCAAAGGTCATTAGCCTGTCTTCTGGCTTTCACAGGGCTACAATTAAAAAGTCCTTGAGAATTATCTGCCAAGTCCTTAAAATTATTCAGACAAGTAGGCACCACAGTCTCCTTCTGTGAGTCATTACCAGGTCTGCCAGCCTTTATAGTCAATAAGGTCTGCCTGCTATTTAACCCAGCCATGAAAATAGTCTCTGGTCCAAGTACAGGGGTCCCAGAAAAGATAGGCAGTGGATCTAATTTTTAAATGGTATGGAAATATAACAATTTAATTTTTTTTTCTCTCTACCTTCCAGCACTTTTCCTTTTGGTTTTCTTGGTAATCAGTCTTTTTGAAAAGCTTCAGCATATTAATCTGGTGAGACAGGCTCTTATTACAATATGGAACTCTGTCTGGATGTAAATATGCCCCCAATCAAAATATATTCCTTCAAGAAGAGCACACAGTGAACAGAAGCCTGCCTGAAACATGGCCCCTGTCCCATATCCCCAGATACCAGCAAAATAACAATAACATGTAGAGAGTTAACTAGTTATCAGGCATTGATTTAGGATCCTACATTACATAAAATTCTCAAAATATTCTATGAGATCATTCTTTCCATTTAACAAGTAAAAGCACGAGATTCAGAGGTCAGTAACTTGCTTAAGTCATCCACTAATAAATGGCAGAACTTGGGTTTGAACTCAGGCATTTTGGAATCAAAGTCTGTTTAACCCCAACAAAGTAAATGCCATTAGATAATTAGGACTTTTCTTGTTTCCAAGTATTTAAAGTGAAGAATGAGATAAGAAGCACAGAATAAAGCAGGGAGGGTCATAGTAAATGTTAGAAAAATTTGAAGAAAAATTATTAACTTTATCATATTTATCATATTAAGAATTATGAGAGAGCTTTCAATATGGTAGGAAGCAACTTGTCACATAGGTGCAGGAGAATTATGAGAAGTATTTCTGGCAAACTGTAACTTGCTATTTATTTTGATTATCATAATTCCTGAGCCACAATGGATAGAAATGGGCTATTCCAAGATAAATTTTCAGATATGATGATATAACTTTTTGTGGTTTTGAGGAAGACCCCAACAGGGAGTAACTCATTCTTTGATGTAATAATCCCTCTAACCCCTAATCAAAGCAGGAGTTACTTTACAATGTCTCCAAACATTTTTGTTTGCCTATGTGTTTTTCAAGTCTGCAGTCTTTTTCCTGATGTTCATAAAATATGATTTGGAACCTTCTCTTCAAACCCTTGACTTTCCTTTTCTTCCTTCAATCTCAGCAGATGGCTGTATATCCTATTACAATGAGAACATGATGATGTAAAATAGAAACTGTCTCTTTCCCACCACTAAACTGATAAATATGCTTAACTTCTCCTCTGATTTTCACTTCTCCTTTCCAAGATTTATCTTTCCATTTCCACTTGTTTTCCTAGGAACCACTTTCTATGAATTCTTCCCTCTCTTTTTTCGTTTTCTTCCTGTTTCTTTTTCCTTTGCAACAATCTTTAAATAAAACTGTCTCTCTTATTATCAAACTAAACAAGTAAATTACACAAAGTAAGATAACGTTATTATTCACCTATTGTCTACCACCAGTTACCTTCCTCTTTCTCTCTTGTCCTTTGTGTGCAACTCACTTAAAATAGTTGTCTACTTACTTTCTTAATTTACTAACTTCTAATTCACTTCTTCCTTCTTTCTGGTTTCTAGCCCCCAGTATGCCATTAATATTTCTCTTGACAAGTTTATCACCTCCTTTTTTGAAAATGCAATGGGTGTTTCTCAGCCACCTTTCAGCATCATATACTGCTATTGAGTAATCCTTTCTTGAGGCATTGCCTCTCCCGAGCTTCTATGACACCAAACTCGCTTGGTTTGTTTCTTCTTTCTTTACTCTTAAAAATTTTCCTTACCTGTACTCCTTCCACTTCATAATGTAATTTTCATATTTTATTCTCTTCTCTCTTGAGGGAGAAGTCTTCCCAAAAAATTGCATCTAACCTGATGACTCTAATCCCAAACTATATGCTAATAATTCCTTAATAAATAATTCTAATCAAATACTTCTCATTAACATCAGATCTACTGATCTAACTTTCTATAAGACACTATATGTGGTTATTCTGACTCCTCAAATTTAACACACAATTTTCTTTTCTGTCTCATTTTTTTAAGAGCAAGTTCTTTACCTAGTTGCCCAACTATAAACTTGAATGTTAATCTTGACTTCCAACTTCCTCGTCCCTCATATCCATTCAATTTCAGTGTCCTGTCTGTTCAGTCTCTTGCATATCTTACAACTAGTCAGCTTTTCTCCACTGCCACTACCCAGATTCAGGCTGCCAACATCTCTCACCTGGATTCCTGAAACAGTCTCCTAATTTGTCTTTTGACCTTTAAAAGGCATACCTGACCATGTCATGCTTTTTTTTTTTTTGGTATTATTATACTTTAAGTTCTGGGATACACATACAGAATGTGCAGGTTTGTTACATAGGTATACAGCCATGGTGGTTTGTTGCACCCATCAACCCGTCATCCACATTAGGTATTTCTCCTAATGCTATCCCTTCCCGAGCACCCCACCCTCCAACAGGCCCCAGTGTGTGATGTTCCCCTCCCTGTGTCCATGTGTTCTCATTGTTCAGCTCCCACTTATGAGTGAGAACATGCAGTGTTTGCTTTTCTGTTTCTGTGTTAGTTTGCTGAGAATGATGGTTTCTAGCTTCATCCATTTCCCTACAAAGGACATGAACTCATCCTTTTTTATGGCTGCATAGTATTCCATGGTGTATATGTGCCACATTTTCTTTATCCAGTCTATCATCGATGGGCATTTGGGTTGGTTCCAAGTCGTTGCTATTGTGAATAGTGCTGCAATAGACATATGTGTGCATGTGTCTTTATAGTAGAATGATTTATATTCCTTTGGTTATATACCCAGTAATGGGATGGCTGGGTCACACAGTATTTCTAGTTCTAGATCCCTGAGGAATCACCACACTGTCTTCCACAATGGTTGAACTAATTTACACTCACACCAACAGTGCAAAAGCATTCTAATTTTTCCATATCCTCTCCAGCATCTGTTGTTTCCTGACTTTTTAATGATCACCATTCTAACTGGCATGAGATGATATCTTATTGTGGTTTTGATTTGCATTTCTCTAATGACCAGTGATGTTGAGCTTTTTTTCATATGTTTGTTGGCTGTATAAGTTTCTTCTTTTGAGAAGTGTCTATTCATATCATTTGCCCACTTTTTCATGGGGTTGAAATACTTCTCATTTGAAACACCTCTAGTTATGTGTAGAACTCAAGAACTTCACTTAGTGATGACATCTGTTCTGGGCCAAAATGACACATCCAACAACAGAAAGGAAGTAGCTGAGAAACTGCTTTCAATGTCGGAAGGAGCTGAGAAACTGCTTTCAATTTCCTAGGCCTCTGTGCTTCTGAGACTTTTGATATGATTTTATCTGGGTAAGATACCTGGCTTTTGTAAGTCTGATTTGGCAGTCTGATCATTTGTGTTAGCTTGGATGCAATACTTCTTTAGACTCATTTAACAGTATTCTGTTGATATTTATAATAAAGTATATGACTTTTACCAAGGCAGCTGAATTCATGCCTCTCCCTCTCAATTTCCTTAGGCAGAACACTTTAGAACACTTTATTTTCCATTTGATTATAAAATATTTCAAGGAAAATTCAAGCTCAGCTTTACAATCCATTAGTAACTCAAACTGTTTGCATTTTAAGCAGATTTAAATTGCATCGGTAACTTTTATTTCAAAAAACATATATATTCTTTTGGAGAACAATGCTAACTAAGGACATCATAAGTGGGTAATTGTTGAACTTAGCATTATAGACAGATGATTTCATTAGATATTATAATCACATATCTGTGGATAAAGACTCCATCACACATTGCACTTGGCCTTATAGTATAAAAGAGCTAAGTATCCATTTATTACAAATGGACTGTGGTGACATTAGCTGTTCTGAGAGTTCCTGGAAATATGGTTATTCTATCTACCTCTTAAGGGAAACAATTGATATTTACTGCCTCAGAGGCTCTGATGAGTAGATGGAGGAAGGCATGGAAGGGGGGTAGTAGAATCGAGTTATGAGAACAAGATGTATTGCCATGTTTGCTGCAAAGGCAGACTGAACACAATGAGTCTCAGAAGATAGCATATAAATCAGGATATTCTGACATAAGAATATAGGAGAGATCTTTAATGGAACTGATTTCATAGGCTTGGTGAGTCATAAAAAGTCCTCTTGAAAAACTGCAATAATAATTAGACATCTGCCAAGTTTTCAGTGTTGACGTTTGCTGGAGGACTGCAAACTTTCCTGAAATCTGTTTTTTTGAAAACATTTTCTCAGCTAATTACAAAAGTTTTTTTTTTTTTAATCAGAATATCCTATGTGAATCCTTTCAATGAAAATATAAATACGCTGGGAAGATGAAACATGGTATAGTTCCCTGTTGGAATTTCTCTTAAGTTAAATATTTCAACTCTATTGAAATGCAAGTTGTAATTTTAAAATATCTAAATTGCTATAAGTGTTTTAAAAGTTCTTGTGACAGTCTTGCTAAAATTTTGCTTTGTAAAAATCAAATAGGAATTTGAATTTCACAAAAATAACTTTTAAGAAAATAGCAAGCAAGAGTGGAAAGGAACATATTTGCTCAATTCATCACAACACAGATAATTTTACGCTAAATGCATTAGGTTTTGAGAAGTGTGAAAATTCCATTTTTTTGCCATCCCATCAGCAGAATTTCTTCATTCATTGCTTTTTTTTTAAAAAAAAATGAATAAATTGGGTTTTTCTGAAATAAACTAAAGAAAGTTTCCCATAAATTAGAATCCTGTGAAGGATATTTTTTCTCCGCCCACTCATGTGCAAGTACCACTTCATTTTAGCAGCATGTTTTGATTTGTTCTTACGGGTGTGTACAACATGTTCAGAAATGGTGAAAGAGATTCCTTTATAGTAGTTTCAGAAAATTCTGTGACTTTAAGAATATTTCTTTACTTCTAACCAAATGCTGAAGAAGTAAGTGTGTAGAACTAGTATTCTGGCTTACAAACGAATCCTGAAATGCTTCTTGTGTGCAGTATAGCTGTTAGGTTCACTTTTTTCCATGCCTTCCATCTAAAAGCAATGCGAGCTATCTAATCCTCTGGGAATGAAAACCAGTCAGGTAATTAAAATAAATGATGACAGACAGAAGTCACAGATCCAAGCACTATCTAAGGCTGCAGTCTCTATTCAGTCCCAGCTGATAGTGGCCATTCCTGTATTCAAGCCCAGTGTGGTAGATTCTGGTAGAATCTTTGTTTCAAGGGGATTTGTGAGATATCACTACTGATATGTGAATTCTCTCCAATTTAAATGTTGACCAGGAAAATCATAAATGTGGATTATCATCTGTGGCCTAAGAACTTCTAGTTTTCCATATCTCATATATGGGGTGTTTGTATTATATGTTCCTACCAAGCTGGAAAAAACCCTGAGATGTATAAACCTAAAATTAATTAGCTTATCTTCTTGATGTAGCATCTTCATTAAATTTTATTTAATGTTATATATTTGGTTCCCATTGAGAATTGATATGCAAAATGACACTAAGAAGAATATATTTGAGTATGCTACAAAGCTTATCAGTAGATGTGGTTTATTAGGTGTTAAGTGTTATTTTTATAAGGATTCATGAGACAAATTCATTTTAGATTTTAACACTAGTAAAAAAAGATTTTTTAATGTAATGAGAATTACATAATACATAATTCCCTTTAAAAATGTGCAAATATAAAAGGAAGTGTACTTAAAATTTATTCTCAGAGTAATTACATGTATTTTAGAGAGTGATAATTTGTATATTTCTCCATTTACAAGATTTTGGATTTCTTACTCTCTCAACAGCTTAATAGATATAGATATATAGACATAGATATATAAATATAGATATATAGATATTGATATACATATGTTTGTGTGTGTGTTTTAAGTGCTTTAAGTCATTATATGGGTTGTAATATACAATTTTAAGTAGAAATAAAAAATTTTGGAATTTTTTCTGTTACAGTATCTGTAAAATGTTGATACTTTATCAAAATCTTAAGACATCTGAATAAGAACCAAATTTTGTAATAAACTTGGGAAGTGGCAAATTACATTTAAATGCTTTTTCTTTTCTTAACTAATCCACAATAATTTATTAATCAATGATAATGGTTAATATTACCCCTCTGGAAAAGGCTTATTATTTCAGCAAGTATACTTCTGCAACCTATAGTAATATGGAATAAAAATAACAGTATACCTCATCAAAGAAGATATTTGTGGGGTAGTATACTTTTTAATACCATTCTGTTGTATGTCTCTCTCTCTCTCTCTGTATGTGTGTATGTATATATATATGTATATCTCACTGGCTTTACTCTGTGTTGTTATTTGTATAAGTTCCCTCTTTAGGTAGGTCAACATACATGGTATATGAAAATAGTATTTATTGTTGAGGAAATTATGCTAGGTAATTTTAGACAGAAAATAAACCTTCCAAAGAAATGTTAGAATTTTTGGATTGCATTTGTTTTAAAATTAGCTTTCTCTGGGCCGGGCGCAGTGGCTCAGGCCTGTAATCGCAGTACTTTGGGAGACCGAGGTGAGTGGATCACCTGAAGTCAGGTTGACACCAGCCTAGCCGACATGGCGAAACCCTGTCTCTACTAAAAAATACAAATTACCTAGGTGTAGTGGTGCATGCCTGTAATCCCAGCTACTCGGGAGGCTGAGGCAAGCGAATCTCTTGAACCCGGGAGGTGGAGGTTGCCATGAGCCGAGATCGCACCACTGTACTCTTTGTCATAACGAGACTCTTTGTCATAAATAAATAAATATTAGCTTTCTCTGTTTACTAATTCACTAGATAAACTCTTTATCAAGTTCAATTAGTTCGTATATTTTGTGGGGGATGGTTTTGGGTATGATTACCGGTGGGTTTAAACTTTGTTTTAGAACAGGTTCTATTTCTTTTTAACTTTTGTATCCTTTTATAACCTAAGGAAAATAATAGGTGTATTTTATGTTTTAAACAAAGCCTTTTTGAACTCTATTAAAGATATACCATATTTAAATAATTTTGAAAACAGTGACATCAGAAAAATATTTTGTGCATTACTGTATACTTTTGAGTTAAGCTGACATAATTTGTATTGATATACTTATTTCAGATTAGAAACAAAGCTTTCCGAATTATTATTGAATAATTGCCTTCTTCCTATATTTTGAGCATAATAAATGGTATTAAATAAATATTGTTTTAAATTCCCATTTTTAATATAGCCAATGTAGGTTCATTATTGAGATGTTCATAAAGTCCAATGGGAAATGCTCTAAATTGGTCTTGAAAAATATTAAGAAATTGCACATTTTCAAATTTGTTTCAAAATTTATGCACTTAAGATACTTTTCATTTAAGGCCTTTATTTTTGCAAATATTTCTGCTGGGATCACACTGATCACATGACCTTTCATTCACTCCAAAAAGGAACGTTTTCTTTCAATGATTCAGAGAAAATGCTTTTCCTAGCAATGCTAATTTAACATAGTAAGAACAGAGTTTTTTTTTAATGTCTAAAAGAAGCTTTATGTTCTCTATCAAAGGCTTTTTTCCCTGTCCTAAGTAAATAATGGATTAAAAAATAGAGTTGCCAGCTTCCCCACTTTGCATTTCTAATCTTCACAGTAGAAAAATATATACTTAGTAAAAAAAGGCTCAGTAGTCATAATTTTATAGTACTTTTCAGAAAGTTAACGCAACTTATATTTCTATGTTTCCAAGTGGCTTCAAACTTGAGCATCTGTAGGGAATTGGTGGAGTGTGTATTAATTAATTTGTCCCAAATGCTACTTGTAATTAATATATGAGACCTTAGTTTCATATATTAAGTTGTGTTGCTACTTCTTTGGTTTGCTTTGCCACTGAGTCCCTTACTCAGGTTCACACATCATGTGAAGAATATTGCACTTTCAGTTCTTGATTCAATTCCATGTTTCTCTGCCAAGTCCCATCTAGGCATCTGACATGTAACAAGCATACATAATTGTACAGACTAATAGCTAATGAATAATTAAATTTTCTCTTTTCAGTTTAATGAGAACATTTCTATGGTAAAAGTATGCTACTGTTACCAGAATGCAATAACATTTTGTGTGGGGAAGGGAACTGAATGCATGGATTCATCATTAATATCTGGGGATTAATTATTTTCTAGTTAAAGTGTATTAAGAGCTGGCTGATGAGTTTCTAGTTTATGGCTTATTTGAGGTTCTCCACTGTTTAGGTCTACTATTCATAAACATATATAAAAATGTTCACATTTCCATGTGGTATAGTAAAAGAATAAAATTGTCCTGTGAAGGTCTCTATTTTCATGTCAGCTTTGCTATTATTTGCATACTATTTTCATGACTTTGAAGAAGTCGCTAGACTTCTACAAGCTTTTACTTTCTCAGTCATGCTCAACTTCCTTTGTGGAACTAATAGGAGATTCAAGTGAGATAATGTATGCAATATTATTTTGTAGTTTAGAAAATATTATATAAACTGTCAGAGCTTTTGCCCTGTTGTTGGTAATCATTATTTATTTGATTGTCTAAACATTCGGTGAGATAGTCAAGGCAAATTCATTCATTTATTGAACAAATAATTATAAATCAACCATAGTGCTTTAGATCTTGATCATTCAACAGTGATTAAGTAAAACAGGAACTCCTGCCTTCCTGGAGTTCCTATCCCGATGCCAGAAATAGAAAACATGTAGTTAAATAGATAACAAATAGTTAAATATATAGTTAAAATAGTTAATACATAGTTTATAGTTAATAAGGAAAGATCACTTCAGTCACTTATACGTGTAAAGATGAGAATAAAACAAGGTGATGTGTTTGCGACTGTTTAAGATAATTCAGAAAGCTCTTTTTGAAGCACAAATGTTTATTGAGATTCAAGTGATGAAGAGGGCCACTTACATGAAGAACTAGAACAAGAACCCTTCAATAAACAAAGGTCCTGAGTAATCAAGGAATAGAAAGAAGTTCTGTGGAGCTGAACATAATGAGCAAGAGGAGTGGGGAAGGAAATCTTAGATGCCACTTAATTTGTGAAATCTTCCTTGCACTCCAGCTCCTAGATCTTCTTGAGCATCTGTGCTATGCATTCTCACTATAACCCCTACTTCTTCTACAACATCACATTTAATTGTCAGTATTCTATTAATTGCCTATTATTTTTATTAAACTGTGAGCTGGGAGGAAGCCAGGAATATTTTTTGTTTCTTGTTATTGTACCCCCAGTACCCGGAAAGACATAGTCTCTAGTAGATACATAAAATTATTTGATGAAATGAAAAAAAAATATTCAACCAGTTAATGAAGTGTTGTCAAGGCCAGCTGTTCATGGGGTCAAGAATATTTACCTTTAAAAATTTTTTAAGAATATATTTTAAAATTTATTTTTGTAGAGACAGGGTCTTGCCATGTTGCCCAGATTGGTCTCAAACTCCTACATTCAAGTGATCCTCTCACCTTGGCCTCCCTAAGTGCTAGGATTGCAGGTGTGAGCCACTGCGCCCAGCCAAGAATACTTTCAATATTCTTTCCACTACTCCTCAACTACTGTCTTTGTTTGTGCTGCTATAAAAAATACTTCAGTCTGGGTAATTTGTAAAGAACAGAGATTTGTTTCTCATAGTTCTAGAAGCTGGAAAATCCAAAATCAAGGTGCTGCCAGATTCAGTTTTGTTCTTTTTTTTTTTTTTTGAGACACAGTTTCACTCTGCTGCCCAGGTTGGAGTGCAGTGGCACCATCTTGACTCACTACAACCTCCTCCTCCTGGGTTCGAGTGATTCTCCTGCCTCAGCCTCCAGAGTAGCTGGGATTACAGGCACCTGCCTGGCTAATTTTTGTATTTATAATAGAGAAGGGGTTTCACCACGTTGGCCAGGCTGGTCTCGAACTTCTGACCTCAGGTGATCCACCTGCCTTGGCCTCCCAAAGTGCTGGGATTACAGGCGTGAGCCACAGTGCCCAGCAGATTCACTTTTGGGTGAGGGCCCATTCCTCACAGCTGGTGCTGCCTATGTGTCCTCACATGGTGGAAGAGATGGAAGGGAGCTCCCTAGTCTCTTTTGCCTTTATGCCTTCTACCATGTGAGGATACAGCAAGAAGGTACAAGACCTCACCAGACACCAAATCTGTGGGCTCCTTGACCTCAGACTTCCTTGCCTCCAGAACTCTAAGAAGTACATTTCCATTATTCATAAGTTACACAGACTGTGGTGTTTTGTTATAACAGTGGTATTGGACTAAGACAACCACCTTCACTAAAAGGAAATGATCTCTGTCTTAAAAGTCTGACAAATATCTTCTATTCTCTAATTTAATATATACTAGTGAAGATATGTAATTATTGGTTAGCAAAATATTTGAAATAATGGTAAATGCTTTTTCCAGTTGGAGTTGCATTGGTGGAGAACTTCAGTGAAACAAAATAAGAGATATTCCTAGGGTTTATGTGAATTAACATTTGCTATTGAGATCTTGTGCCTTTATAATGTTAATTATATTACTGATTCCTAGGGTTTATGTGAATTAACATTTGCTATTGAGATCTTGTGCCTTTATAATGTTAATTATATTACTGATATGAATACATATGAGTAATCATATTATACATAATATCCCTTAGTGGCAGATATGCTCATTTTTACAAGGAAATGGAAACGCACAGTATTTGAGACACTAATTTAAATCAAGGCTTCAAGTTGCCCATGTTAGTTTCAAACTTAGATTTCCTAACTTTGGTAACATTCCTGTTTTTAACCCTACTTACCTATGCTGTCCTTTATATTTGCATAATGCTGTATATGGCTACTGAACTATTACCGAAAAGTCTCATGTTTTGAGTCTTCTTTTTCTTTTTAAGATTATAAATGTGTAAATGTTGATTTGTTCACTTACAGTCTTTTGCTGGTTTCTCTGTTTAATTTTACTAAGATACATGTGGCAATATTAGTAGAGGTCCAGGAAAGATTCTAGTCACAAATGCAAACAAGTTTAAGTGGAAATTGACCCTATCATGTTAGATTTATTAAAATCAAATTCTCATGAAAGAAAGTATGGAGGACAACTGATATGGTTTGGCTATGGTCCCAGCCAAATCTTAACATGAATTGTAATAATCCTCACGGGTCATAGGCAGGGGCAGGTGGAGATAATTGAATCATGGGGTGATTTTTCCCTTATACTGTTATCCTGGTAGTGAATAAGTCTCAGGAGTTCTGTTGGTTTTATAAATGGGAGTTCACCTGCACAGGCTCTGTTGGCTGCCACCATGTAAGATGTGCCTTTGCTTCTCATTTGCCTTCCACCTTGATTGTGAGGCCCCCCAGACATGTGGAACTGTGAGTCCATTAAATCTCTTTCCTTTATAAATTACCCAGTCTTGGGTATGTCTTTATTAGCAGCATGATAACAGACTAATAAAACAACCAAATTTATAGTGTCTATGAATGAAGATGAAAGGAATAGCTGACTTCTATAATTCTCCAAACCAATAAAGAATGGTGCTGAGAATTTGAAAGAAATGCAGAAAATGATAGTGATATGCTACTAATTTGTTTTGTTTTCTGGATGCTTCCAGGACATTGGCTTAATGTTAATCTTTTAATAATACAATATGAAACAATTATTTTTATAATAAATTCATTATGTTTCAACAATCAACTCTCAATTCTTTTTTTTTTTAGTGCATGTTCATTGCAACAAACTTGAATAAGTCAGAGAGGTATAAAAATGAAGCTTTTATACATTAATTCTAATGGTTTAATTATAAATAATTTCTACTTCTGCATTATTTTTATTATTAGAGAAAGTATTCTATTAATCTGTTTTTAATAGAGAATCATTTAACTAGTCAATTTGAAGAAGGAAAATTGATTTTGGAGAATGTATTGATATTTGAAAAACAAAGATTTGAAATTCAGAGCTGTGAAATAGAATTAGTATCATAAACTACTCTCATTACCTTTTAGAAACTAAAATGAAGAAAGACATATGTAGTAACTAAAAATAACAATATGTTTAAAACATATTTAATAAAAATATTGTTTAACTATTACCTTTCTCGAGAGTGAGATCTATCAAAGTAATTATCAGAGGATAATAACCAATTTGGTCCTTATAGTTTCTAGAAAAGTAAGTTTATTGAGAAAAATTTAACTGTAGCATTATATATGCAATATACGAATTCAGAATTACTGAATTTACTTTGGATAATAACATGACTAATAATCGATATTATAATACAATATAAAAAGTTTTTCCGACAAGTTCTGCTATAAATACTTTCAACCAAAATCTATGAGTCACAAATAATGAGGAAGAAAGAAAGATGAAAGTCTTAACCATCTTGCATTTGAGACAGAGAAATTATACAGTAAACATCAAAGAGGTGGAAGCACTCTTATTGAATGGGAATTTTCCAGTTCTTATTGCTGATTATACTTCAAGAGACAGCCACAAGGTATTTCATCTAATTTAAATTATAGTCACAACTTATAAGCTGTCTTTCTGATGATTTTGTTTAAAGTTAACTACAGAAAAAAAAAGAATGTCTGAAGAATTTTTATAACATCCAAAAAACTTTGTACAGTGAAAGCCAGCAAGAAAGAGGAACTTTAACTTTCTTTGGAACTAAGTGCATAGATTTTCTGATTTTTCTGTCATAAGGCCTGGATATTGTAAGTGGGAGATCCTGTATCCAAGAAACAGAGATCTTTATTTTTTTCTCATCTCATTTACAATGTTGTAGATGAGATACAGACAGAGTTAGTATTTGAGCTAAGAAGGCTCATCTTCCATGTTATTGTGCTTATCTGTCCCAGGCCTTCTTGATTAGATCCTGTTCTCAGGCTTACCTGCCTTTTCCCCTGTTCAATTTCATCTTGCCTCTTTTCCCTGTGTCCCTCTTACCTGAAACCACAGTTATCGGCTAGAGATATCCACTTTGCCAATATTCGTTCTGCAGCATCTTCACTGACTGGCCACATGATTACCTATCCCATCACAGGCTCTTCATTTAGAAAGGGATGAGGAGGCCGTGACTGGTGTGTTGTGCACATGGATAGGCAATGGTGGGCTGTCAAGTGTTTAACAGCTTGCTCTCTAAAAACCAAAGTTCTGATCTGTAGTATTTGCCAGTTTCGTAGTGTAAACACTCTCACCAGTGTTGATTTCAGACATTACTTAAAGCAGTATCGGGAAGAGATATGCAGCAGTCTTTCAATATAATATAATATTTCCATTCTGCAGATACAATTGAGGCAAATAAACCCAAGATCATAAACATAGAAAAATGTAGAAAGTGGTAAGGGATACACAATTATTACCTTCATTTACAATACGATTTATTTAAGCATAAACTTATATATTTCAATATTTAATAATTACTTTGTTTAAAACCAGCTGGCACAATTCCTGAAAATGTAATGACCTACTCTCACAAACTGGTACAGACTGGCTACATCACATCACTAGAAGAGGGGAAAATAGTGGGCTAGGAGGCTGTTGCCTCAATTCAGATGTAGAGCCTGGGCCATAATGGTGACGGAGACCAGGAAATGGAGGACAGCTTGAGATGATACTAAGGACAGAAGAGAAAAATGAGAAACTGTTCAAGGCAAGAGAGGTCTCTTCTTTAAGAGATAGAAAACTATAATCAAATGTGAATATGATATCTGGAATTGAGAGCAAAATTGGAAAGTCCATTTGGTCTGGATCAAAGTGCTGCTAAATTTGTAAGAATTTTGGTAAATTAATAACAGATAAAGATGGTGGTAAAAGAGGGACTCAAAGCTAAATATTTTAACCATATGGGAGTCAAGGCTATGAGAGAGAAGTTAGTGAATATAGACAAGTCTTTTAGAAGAGTGTGCATATTTTAAATGTTGGAGAGACTTGAATTTATTTTAATAAAAAAAGAAACCAGTGTAAGAAGTAAGGTTAAGGTTACTAGAATGGTATAATTTGCTGTGTATTGGATCTAATTTTTCTGTTAAGAACTCAGAAGATAGAAATCAGTGCTTAAAATGAGCTCTTTCCAATGTGATGTTGTATCATCTGAAAACGCAATAACTAATAAGAATTTCTTATTAAAAAGACAAGATTAATACCTAGAGAGTTTGGAAAAGCTGGCCTAATGACCACAATTTCTTCTTCTTCTTCTTCTTCTTTGCTGTTTATACTTTAACCTGGTGAGCCTAAAGAGATATTTTTAAATGGGCTCAATTAAACTTATTGGCTGTTAATTTAGAATTCGTTCAACATCATACTCTCTTTCTTAAGAGAGTTTTGTTAGGTAAATTTAAAAAGAACTTAGTGTTGCAGAACTATGTATTGGCCCACACTTCAAAAACAAAATGCAATTTCTTTTGAGACTCTATTGTTGAAGAGCCCTGGAGGCCTGTTGTGTTGTGAAGTACTCTGTCTTTTTTCAAAGACTGATGTTCCACATCTTCCATGATTGAGCAAGAAAGTGACAGCAGGCTTGTTGTAAATTTACAGGTCAACAGACACTCAGTGGTGTAAATTACATTACTTTGAAGGGTACATCTATTGCTGATCTCTTTGGAAATCTAATTTTACTCAATAAATTCCTTCCATCTTACAAATATTATTTTCAAAGAAGAGGTGACATGGCTTTAGAGAATAGAAGCATCCATAGCAGGATACAACAAAGGGAAGAAAAATGTAACTTTATTTTAACTATGTGTTTAAGGATCTAAGTCTCTGTTATTGTCGCTAAATATCCACATCCAAATTAGCTTATCATTTTCGCCTACTGTGAATGAGGGAGGGTACAGAGCAAAGTTAGAGATTCCATTAAAGTGCTGAATAGGATTGGTTATTTAGAAATCAATATCAAGAAATTACTGAGTTATTTGTATAGACCCAGATTCCATCTTTCTCCTTCCTTTATGTGGCGATTTCATTTAAAAGTGGTGTGGTACATTTCTAATTGATACATATTTTTGTGGTGAGTGTGTTAAAAAAGACGGTAGTTATCTATCTACTAATTTCTAATATGGGAAAGGAGAGTTAAAGAGTTTTTTGGCTGTACTCTCAAAAGCCTCTATTGGTAATTCTTGCAAACTTTAAGGAAGGACATAGTGATGAACATTAGACAGGTTAGGAAATATGATAGGCAGCATCTAAGGTGGCCCCCTATGATGTCTGCCTCTTGATGTTAACGCCCATGGGTAATCTTCTGCCCTTGACTGTTGGCTGGAGCTATTAACTTCCTTTTAGTGAATATAATGCAGAAAAAATGATGGGCTGTCACTTCAGAGATGAGTTACAAAAAGATTCTACTTCTGTCTGTACTATTTGTCCTCTCTTATTATCTCACTTGCCCTAAACAATTAGTTTCCTAGTTATGTGTTGTCCTATGAAGAGGTCCATGACAAGAAACTGAGGGTGATCTCTGACAGCAGCAAGAAACTAAATTCTGCTGATACTCATAAGAGTGAGCCTGGAAGCAGATTCCCCTAGTCAAGCCATAAAAGATGACTGCAGCCCCAGTTGACACTTTGATTATAATCTATGAATGACCCTGAGCCAAAGGAACCTCCTAAATAGTATCCAAATACCTTACCAGTAGAAACTAAGAGATACTAAATTTTTTAGGCCACTCAGTTTTGGTGAATATGTTATATAGCAATAGATAGCTAATACTGAGTCAATACCTATTTATTTCTAGTTTATGTCCACCATCTTGCACAAATAGGGACCTAGTAATTTCTTGTTGAACCAAATTAGTTCCTCAGTAATTATTGTATCAACCAGGAGATAGGTGGGAAATAGAAGATAACTCAAAATGAATAACTGAGAATGGTTTAATAAAGGGACTAATGAATGAAGAATGGGAAGAGTTATAGAAACTAACAATGGAAAGTGAAATATTGAGAATCGAACCTTAGTGGACACTGTCAACAACCTGCAGGCCTAAAAGGGCCAGAGGGAACGGTACTATGGAAGCGGACAAGGATTTCTGTTCCAAGGATTTCTGTTCTGTGTGTATGTGTGTATTTAAATTAAAGGTGAGAACATTTTGTAAATGTTTTATTTCTTGCTTGTTGCCATTTGACTTTCTACTCTGGGTGTGTGAATAGGTATATAACAGGAATATATGAGCGATACAGACATATATGCACATACTCCTGTTAAAAACTTTTAGAATGCCATTTTAATGACAGTATTCACTTCAGATGTTGTTTTACTTGATGTTATCAGCTTGGATTTTGGAGTATAATACATTTACATTAATAATGTTGATGCAGGATTTTTCTTGGCCCCTTTGCTCAGCCCACCATTCTCAACTCCTTGCAGGAGCGAGCATGTGGGTGAGTGAGTGTGAGATCCTGCTGGCCATTGCAGGTGCTGGCAGGAACAAGCTCTGTGCAGGGCTCATGGTGGTACCCAGGTTGGGGAGCCTACAACCCCAAAGCCCCAGAGGGGTGTTGCAGTGCTCTCTTAGCTCTGCTGTCCATGGATGGCAGTGTGTTAGCAGCTCAGTTGGCCCCTTGCCTCATCACATGGGGTGGCTGCCCTCTGCCAGTGAGAGCAAAGGGCTGATGTGACAGCTTTTTTGGGTACCTGCACTTGGTGGTTCCCAAGCTCTTGTCTGGCATCGAAGAAGAATGAGGTTGTGCAGACAATTGAAGGATGGTGAAGGTGGAAAATTTTATTGAGCAATGAAAATGGCTCTCAGCACAGAGGAGAGCTGGAGAGGGGGTGGGAAGGGCAGGTCGTTGTCCTCAAAGTCAGATCATTTCTTTCCCAAAGTCTGTCTGTCTGTCTGTCTGTCTGTCTCTCTCTCTCTACCAACTGAATCTGGGGTCTTTATAGGCACAGGATGGGGGTGGGGTGGGCTGTAGGCAGTTTTGGAAAAGGCAACATTTGATTGGTAAAAAGGCATTATTCAGAAAGAACCAATCAGGAGAGAGTGAGCAAGCTGGATAGAAGTTCTCACTTTGGGCCGCAGGTTTCAGGCTGGTTTTTTTTTTTTTTTTTTTTTGGCTTGAAGGTGGGGTTTCACCAGGGACCTTCCTTATCTGCCTAGACATTTGGCTGCTTCCTGTCATTATCAGTGTGGCTCCATAATCTACTACCTACATGATTTTGAAAAAATTGTCTAAATGCTGGAAATAATAATTGTTCCATTTTATCGAATGCTTGCTGTTAGCTGGTCTGTTCTAAGTGCTTTACAAGTTTTAAATCAATTTTTCTCTTTTGACAAATAAAAACTCTGAGGCATAAAGAAATTAATAATTGCTTGAAGTTATAGGATGAGAAAATGGTGAAACCAGGATTAAACTTTAGGCAGTTGGCCTCCACAGCCTGTGCTGTTAACAATGCCATTACACTGCTACATAGTATTAAAATAGCATACTTCTCAGACCGAGAGTATAAGGTTCAAATGAGATAGTGCATAGAGTAAGCAAACACTATATAGCATTTTATCAATAGTTTGCTACCTTAAAAACTAATTGTGGTAAAATACACATATTAAAACAATAGAATTTTTAAGTGTACAGTTTAGTGGCATTAAGTATATTCACATTGTTGTGCCATCACCACTACTATCCATCTCCAGAACTCTTTTCATTTTGTAAAAGTGAAACTCTGTATCCAATATATAGAGTTTAACAATACCTCCTCATATTCCTTTATGCCTAGACCCTGGCAACCACTTTTTGTCTCTATGAATTTCATTACTCTAGGTATCTCATCTAAGTGAAATTATATATTAGTTGTTTTTGACTGGCTTATTTCATTTAGCCTAATGTTCTCAAGGTTCATCTGTATTGGAGCATGTGTCAGCATTACTTCCTTTATAAGGCTTAATGACATTCCATTGTTTGTATGTACCACCTTTTAAAAAAATCTATTCTTCCATCAGTGGACACTGGTTTTCTTCTATCTTTTGGCTATTGTGTACTCCTCTTTTGAATATGGGTGTACAGATATCTTTCTGAGATCTCATAATTGCTGAACTGTATAATTCATTTTTAATTTCTTGAGGAAAAGCATACTGTTTTCTATAGTGGCTGCACCATTTTACATTCCCACCAGCAATGAACCAGGGTTCTAATTTTTCCATTTCCTTGTCAACACTGGTTATTTCCTAATTTTTTGATAGTTGCCATTCTAATGGGTGTGAAGTAGTATCTCACTGTGGTTTTCATTTGCATTTCCTAATAAGCACCTTTTCATATGCTTATTAGCCATTTGTAGATTTTTTTTTTTTTGAGAAATGTCTATTCAAGTCCTCTCCCCATTTTTTAATCAGGTTATTTTTGTGTGTGTGTGTGTGTGTGTTGAGTTGTTGGAATTACTTACATATCCTGGGTATTAAGCCTTCTTATATATATGATTTGCAAATATTTTCTCCCATTACATGTTTTACCTTTTTATTCTGTTGATTGTGTCCTTTGATCTACAGAAGTTTTTTATATTGATGTAGTCCAACTTATCTATTTTGTCTTTTGTTACCTGTACTTTTGGTGTCATGTTTAAGAAATTGTGCCATATTTAATGTTACAAAACTTTCCTCTATTTTTATTTTAAGAGTTTTATAGTTTTGGCTCTTAAACTTACATCATTAATTAATTTTAAATTAATTTTTGTATGTGATATAAAATAAATATCCAACTTGATTTTTATTGTTTTTGTAATGGAATTGTTTTCTTAATTACTTTTGGGATTGTTCATAGTTAGCATATTGAAACATAACTGATTTTTGGGTGTTGATTTTGTATATTATAACTTTCCTGAATTTGTTTATTAATGTTCTACTTCATTTATGATTTTTAATGTATGATAATACTTTATTCAATAACTTAAACAACTTTAAACATATCTAAAAATTTTTGTCATTGTATATAATGGTGAAATGAATATCATTGTAAATATAAATCTTACTATATCTTTAGGACAAATTCCTAGGGGTGAAATTATTTGAACACAAGACTTGAACATTTTTACAACTATTGGTAACTACTGTCATTTAATTTTTCAGAAAGGTTTGTTGAGATAATTTTTAGAATAGGTAAAATCATAGCTCTTAATGCAGATAAAAAATGAATACCTATTAAAGAATTTATTTTACTTATAAGATATTAGGGAATCAGGAAAATGTTATAACCAATTCAAATGAAAAGTCAAAATAGGACAAATTCATATGGAGTAATAGAATACTGAGAACAGCACATGGAGACAAGACTGGTTTTTCATGGTGCAGTGGTGGTAAAGAAGCCAATTAAAATCACTAGCAGGCAGGATAGCACTTGTATATCTATCAGTTACCTACACTTTTTTAAAAAGCTGTTTTTTTGCTTCAAGACAACAAACAGGATTAGAATGTGATAACTCAGAAAAATGTGCTACAAAAGATACAATTTTTACTGAAATACAAAAAAAATCTCAGCAGGTCATTCATACAAATTTACGCTTTTGGTAGCAGTTTATAATAGTTTCTGTCTCACTTTCTTCTCTTGGCATTAAATATTATTTTAAAAATCTATGAATAGAAGAAAAGGGGTTATATAATTTTTGATTTAATTTATACTTTTAATTTAATTTAATGAGTACTATAAACGGGAGTAAAGATTTTTAAGAAGAGAACCTTAAAATAAGAATAAAATTCTGGATTGAAACTAAAGATTGGGGAATGGAGAAAAACAGTAGAATAGAAAGCTCTATCAATCATCTCCTGGGCAAAGACACCAATTCAACTGTCTACACAAAAAAACCACCTACCTAAGAACCAAAAATCAGGTGAGCACTCACAGCACTTGGTTTTAACTTCATATCCCTGAAAGAGGCACTGAAGAGGTAGGAAAATGTCTTGAATTGCCAATGACACACTTCCCCCATCCCCCAGTGGCAGTGGTGTGGTGCTGAGAGCAATTCTGTACTCTGGGGAGAGGGAGAGCCAGCAATTGTGAGGTATGGAACTCAGTGCTGTCCTTGTTATAGTAGAAAGCTAAACCTGATCAAACTTAGCCAATGTCCACCCACCAGAGGAATATTCAAACCAGCTCTTACCAGAGGGAATCAGCGAACCGAGCAGTCAGAACTTGAGTTTCCACAAGCCTCGCCGTGGTGGGCTAAAATGCTCAGTGGCTCCAGATAAACTTGAAAGGCAGTCAGGGCCACAAGGACTATAACACCTAGACAAATCCTAGTGCTGAACCGGGCCCAGAGCTAGTGGACTGGTAGTGGAGCTGGTGGGGAGGCAGGCAACCTACTCAGATACCAAGTGAGATGGCTAAGGGAGTCCTGGCATCACTTCTCCCCTAACAGTGGGCTGCACAGCTTGTGGATTCAAAAGAGATGCTTTCCTTCTACATTAGAGTGGAAAGGGAAGAGTGATGAGGACTTTGCCTTGCATCTTGCAGGCCAGCTCACCCACAGCAGGATAGGGCACTGGCCAGAGTTGTGAGGGTCCATATCCTGGCCCTAGCTGCCAGATGACAATTCTAGACATGCCCTGGGCCAGAAGGGAACCCAATGCCTTGAAAGGAAGGATCTTGTCCTGGCAGAATTAAGCACCTGCTAAGTGATGAGCCCTTGGGTCCTGAATAACCAGCAGCCATAGCCAGGTACTATGTTGAGGGCTTTGAGTGAGACACTGAAGGCTGGCTTCAGGTAAAACTCAGCACATTCCAAGCTGTGGTGGCTATGGTGAGAGGCCCCTTCTGCTTGAGAAAAGCAGAGGGAAAAGTAAAGGGGACTTTGTCTTGCACCTTAGGTACCAGCTCAGGCACAGCAGGGTAGAGCACCAGGTGGCCTCTTGGGGTCCCCAGTTCCAGGACTTGACTCTTGGATGGCATTTCTGGACCTGCCCTGGACCAAAAAGAGACCACTCCCCTGAAGGGTGAGTCCCATGCCAGGCAGCATTCACCACAAGCAGACTGAAGAAGGCCTTGGACCATAAGGGAACATTGGTGGTAGTCTGGCAGTATTCTCCATGATCCTGAGGTGGCAGTGGCCATGAGGTGAGGCTCCTCTGCCTTTGGAAAGTGGAGGGAAGATTGGAAAGGACTGAATCGTGTGATTTGAGTGCCAGCTCAGCTGCAGTACAATAGGGTTTTCTAAGATTTCTTTTTTTCTTTTCTTTACAGAGTCTCACTCTGTTGCCAGGCTGGAGTGCGGTGGTGCAATCTCAGCTCAGGTTCAAGTGATTCTCCTGCCTTAGCCTCCTGAGTAACTGGGACTACAGGTGTGCACCACCACACCCAGATAATTTTTGTGTTTTTAGTAGAGACTGGGTTTCACCATGTTGGCCAGGATGGTCTCCATCTCTTGACCTTGTGATCTACCCGCCTTGGCCTCCCAAAGTGCTGGGATTACAGGCGTGAGCCTCCGCATCTGGCCGACTTCTCAGTTTTTTAACTCTAGTCCTTTGGTTCCAGAAGGCACCTCTGGACCTGCCAGGGGCTGCGGGGAACTCGCTTCCCTGAAGAGAAGCACATACATCTTGCTGACTTTGTCACCTGGTGATTGTAGGTCCTCAGGGCTATGAGTAAACAGAGGTGCTAGCCAGGAAATGGTTAGAGAAGGCCTTGGGTGAGACCTAGTGCTGTGCTGGCTTCAGGTCTGATCCAGTGCAATCCTGTGTAAGGTGGTGAGAAGGGAGCTTCTGTCAGTATACCCACAGGCTCCAAATGGCTCAGAACAGAAAGAGAGATTCTATTTGTTTGGAAGACAGTAAGGCAAGAGAACAAGAATCTCTGCCTGGTAATCCATATAATTCTTCCAGTTCTTGTCCAACCAAGACCATGAAGGCAGTGCCCCTATGAGTCTGCAAGAACTACAGCATTACTGAGCTTAGGATCCCCTCTAAAGAAATTACAGCTTAGATCATAACACCCAAGTCCTTTCAAATATCTTGGAAGCCTTTTCAAGGGGGATGGGTACAAACAAGCCCAGACTGCAAAGACTACAATAAATACCTAACTCTTCAACGCTCAGATACAGATAAACATATACAAGTATCAAGATGATCAAGAAAAACATGGCCTCACCAAATGAA
Organism: Pan troglodytes; assembly: GCF_028858775.2. Taxonomy (NCBI): domain Eukaryota; kingdom Metazoa; phylum Chordata; class Mammalia; order Primates; family Hominidae; genus Pan; species Pan troglodytes. The sequence continues at coordinate 90,149,384 of NC_072408.2, forward strand.
TTAAATAAGTCACCAGGGACCAATCCTGGAGAAACAGAGATATGTGATCTTTCAGACAGAGAACTCAAAATAGCTGTTTTGAGGAAACTCAAAGAAATTCAAGGTAACACAGGGAAGGAATTCAGAATTCTATCAGATAAATTTAACAAAGAGACTGAAATAATTAAGAAGAAACAAGGAGAAATGCTGAAAAATGCCATTGACATGCTGAAAAATGGAGCTGAAAAATGCAACTGATATGCTGAAGAATCTTCAGAGTCTTTTAATAGCAGAATTGATCGAGCAGAAGATAGGCTATTTGAAAATACACAGTCAGGAAGATAAAAGAAAAAAGAATAAGAAACAATGAAGCACACCTATAGGATCTAGAAAATAGCCTCAAATGGCAAATCTAAGAGTTATTGGCCTTAAATAGGAGGTAGAGAAAGAGACCGGGGTAGAAACAAAGAACGTCCCAAACCTAGAGAAATAAGTCAATATCTAAGTACAAGAAGGTTATAGAACACTAAGCAGATTTAACCCAAAAAAGACTACCTCAGGCATTTAATGATCAAACTTGCAAAGGTAAAAGATAAAGAAAGAATCCTAGAAACAACATCTTTAAAAAACTAGAGCAAACCAAACCCAACATTAGCAGAAGAAAATAAATAATAAATATCAGAGCAGAAATAAATGAAAATGAAATGAAGAAAAAAATACAAAAGATCAATGAAAGAAAAAGTTTTTTAAATAAGTTAAACAAAATAAACCTTTAGCCAGACTAAAAAAGAGCCAAGATCCAATAAATAAAATCAGAGATGAAAAAGGAGACATTACAAGTGATACCATAGAAATTCAGAGGTTCATCATTAGCTACTACGAGCAACTATACGCCAATATAATGAAAAATCTAAAAGAAATGAACAAATTCCTAGATACATACATCTTACCAAAATTGAGCAAGGAAGAAATTCAAAACCTGAATAGACCAATAACAGATAACAAGACTGAAGCTTTAATAAAAATCTCCCAGTAAAGAAAAGCTGGGGACCCAATGGCTTCACTGATGAATTCTACCAAGCATTTAAAGAACTAATACCTATCCCACTCAAACTTTTCTGAAAAATCGAAGAGGAGGGAATACTTGCAAACTCATTCTACAAGACCAGAACTACCCTGATACCAAAACTGGACAAAGACATAAAAAAAAAAAAATACTGTAGGCCAGTATTTCTGATGAACATTGATGCAAAAATCCTCAACAAAATACTAGCAAACTGAATTCAACAACACATTAAAAAGATAATTAATTATGACCAAGTGGGATTTATTCCAGTGATGCAAGTTTGGTTCAACATATGCAAACCAATTAATGTGATACATCATATGAATAGAAAGACAAAAACCATATGATAATTTCTATTGATGCTGTAAAAGCATTTGACAAAATTCAACATTCCTTTATGATAAAAACCCTACAAAAATTAGTTATAGAAAGAGCACACTTCAACATAATAAAAGGCATACATGACAGACCTACAACTAGTGTCGTACTGAATGTAGAAAAACTGAAAGCCTATTCTCTAAGACCTGGAACATGAAAAGAATGCCCACTGTTACCACCATTATTCAATATAGTGCTGAAAGTCATAGCTAGAGGAATCAGACTAGGTAAAGAAGTGAAGGGCATCCAAATTGGAAAGGAAGATTTCAGGAATTTCCTAGAGACTGGTTGAATAGTTGTGACCAAAATGCTGATAGTGGTATGGGCAATGAAGGCCTGGCTAAGGCCGGGTTCTCAGATGGAAATGAGGAACTTATTGGGAACTGGAGCAAAGGTCACTTTTGTTATGCCTTAACAAAGAACTTAGCTGCACTGTGCCCCTGCCCTAGGGATATGTGGAAGTTTGAACTTGAGAATGATAATGTAGGGCATCTAGCAGAAGAAATTTCTAAGCAGTAAAGCATTCAAGATGTAGACTGGCTGATTCTAGCAACTATGCTTTTATGAGTTGTTGGAACTTACATTTTTTAAAAGAAAAGCAGAGTGTAAAATTTGGAAAATTTGCAGCATGGCCACATGGTGGAAAAGGAAAGCCCATTTTCAGGGCAGGAATTCAAGCAGGCTGTAGAAAGTTGCATAAGTAAAAAATGAGTCAAGTTCAAAAATCCAAGGCAATAAGGAGAAGTCCTTGAAGGAATTTCAGAGACCTTTGGGGGCAGCCCCTCCCATCACAGGCCCAAAGGTCTAGGAGGACTGAATAATTTCATGGATGAGGCCCAGGGCCCCTCTGCCCTGTACAGCCTCGGGACACAGTTTCCTGCATCTCAGTAGCCCCACTTATAGCTGTGGCTCAGAGGGGTCCAGATACAGTTGAGGTTGCTGCTTCAGAGGGTTCAAGCCATAATCCTTGGTGACTTCCACATGTATGGAAAAGAATGGATGTCCAAGCAGAAGCCTGCTGCAAGGGAAGAACCCTCATGGAGAACCGCTATTAGGGCAGTGCAGAGGGGGAAATGTGAGGATGAGTCCCCACACTGAGTCCCCACTGTTTTACTACCTACTATGGCTATGAGAAGAAGTCCACTGTCCTGCAGACACTGGAATGGTAGATCCACTAACAATTTGCACTCTATGCCTGGAAAAGCCACAGGCACTCAACACCAGCCTGTGAGAGAAGCTATGGGGACTGAACCCTGCAAACCCACAGAGATAGAGATGCACAAGGACTTGGGAGTTTACCCTTCACATTAGTGCGCTCTGGATGTGGAACATGGAGTCAAAGGAGATTATTTTGGAGCTTTAGGATTTAATGACTTTCTGCTTGGTTTCAGATTTGCATGGATCTTGTTGCCCCTTTCTTTTGGCCAACTTCTTTCTTTTGAAATGGGAGTACTTACCCAATGCCTATACACTCATTGTATCTTGAAAGTAACTAACTTGTTTTTGATTTTGCAGGCTCATAGGCAGAAGGGACTAGCCTTGTCTCAGATGAAACTTTGGACTTTGGACTTTTGAGTTAATGCTGGAATGAGTTAAGACTTTGGGGATTATTGGGAAAGCATGATTGTATTTTGAAATATGAGAATGACATGAGATTTGGGGGTGGGCAGGGGCAGAATTATATGGTTTGGATTTGTGTCTCTGCACAAATCTCATGTTGAAGTGTAATCCCCAATGTTGGAAGTAAGAGCTGGTGGTAGGTGATTGGATCATGGAGGTGTTTTTCACGAGTGATTTAGCATCATCTGCTTGGTGCTGTTCTTTTGATAGTCATTGAGTTCTTGCAAGATTTGGTTGTTTAAAAGTGTGATCTCTCTTGCTTCTGCTCCTTCCATGTAAGACTGACCTTCCATCATGATTGTTAGTTTCCTGAGGCCTCCCAAGAAGCCGAGCATATACCAGCATCATGCTTTTTATAGAGCCTGTGGAATCATGAGCAAATTAAACTTCTTTTCTTTATAAATTACCCAGTCTCAGGTATTTCTCTATAGTAATGCAAGAACAATCTAATATAGGAAGAATCACATTACCAGACTTCAAATTATAGCACAGAGTTATAGTAATCCAAACAGCATGCTACTGGCATAAAAACAGACACATAGACCAATGGAACAGAATAGAGAACCCAGAAGCAAATCCACACACCTACTGTGAGCTCATTTTTGACAAAGGTGCCAAGAACATACACTGGAGAAAAAACAGTCTCTTTAACAAATGGTGCTGGGTAAACTGGATATCCATATGCAGAAGAATGAAACTAGACCTCTATCTCTCACCATATACAAAAATCAAATCAAAATGGATTAAAGAACTAAATCTAAAATCTAAAACCTCAAATTATGAAACTACTACAAGAAAGCATTGCAGAAACTCTCCAGAACATCTGTCTAGGCAAAGATTTCTTGAAGAATACCCCACCAACACAGGCAACCAAAGCAAACATGCACAAATGGGATCACATCAAGCTAAAAAGCTTCTGCACAGAAAAGGAAAAAACCATCCAAGTGAAGAGACAACCCACAGAATAAGAGGAAGCATTTGCAAACAACTTATCTGACAAGGTATTAAAAACCAGAATATATAAGGAACTCAACTCTATAGGAAAAAAATCTAATAATCTGATTTTAAAATGAGCAAAAAGCTTGAATAGACATTTCTCAAAAGAAGACATACAAATGGCAAACAGACTTATGAAAAGGTGCTCAACATCACGGATTATCAGAGAAATGCAAATCAAAACTACAGTGAGATATCATCTCACCACAGTTAAAATGGCTTTTATCCAAAACACGTAGTAGCAAATGCTTGCAAGAATGTGGAGAAAGTAGAGCTCTTGTTTACTGTTGTGGAAATGTAAATTAGTACAACCACCATGGTGAACAGTTTGGAGGTTCCTCAAAAACTAAAAACAGAGGTACCAGATGATCCTATACCCACAATAAAGGAAATCAGTTTATCAAAGAGACATCCGCACTCCCATATTAGTTGCAGCACTATTCATAATAGCTAGGGTTTGGAAGCAACTGAAGTGTGCATCAGTAGATTAATGAATTAAGAAAATGTGTTACATATATGGAATGGAGTACTATTCAGCTATAAAAAATGTGAGATTCAGTCATTTGCAACAATATGGATAGAACCGGAGGTCTCTATGTTTAGTCAGATAAGCCAAACACAGAAAGACACACATCGCATGATCTCACTTATTTGTGGGTTCTAAAAATCAAAACAATTGAACTCATGAACATGGACAGTAGAAGGCTGAGAAGGGTAGTTTGTGGTGGTGGTGCTGAGGAGAAAGAGTGAGATTGTTAATGGCTACAAAAAATAGTTACAATGAATGAATAAGGCCTAGTATTTGATAGCACAACAAGGTGACTATAGTCAATATTAATTTAATAGTATATTTTAAAATAACTAAAAGAGTATAATTAGATTATTTATAACACAAAGGATAAATTCTTGAGGAAATAGAGACCCTATTTTCCATGATGTGATTATTATGCATTGCATTCCTATTTCAAAACATCTCATATTCCATAAATATATACACCTACTATGTACCCACAAAAATTAAAAATGACAAACTAAAAAAATTATGAAACTTTTGTTGCATCTCTTTCTCTTCTCACTATTTGAAAGGTACTGAGAAACATAAATTTAGAAAAGAATTGTCTTGAACAGTGCTGAATCCTTGTTCATAGTTAAGTGGCTGAGAACATTTTGAAGATTAAATTAAATACTATAAATTATAAATATCAAATATCCATTTGCAGCCAGTTTTGAAAAACAGGACAAGGCCAGTTCAATTATTTTTAGCACTACATCCTCATGATTAGAATTCATTTCCCTTTCAGATTATACTTTATCCTGGAAAGTGTGCTTGCTTCAGAATTAGGCAAGGAATACTGAATGTTTAATGAAAAAAATCTGTGTAAACCCATTATTAAGAAATGGTTGTAATAGAAGCCAATTTCATTACTGTGTACTCCTTTTACATATACTAAGTTTGTTAAAGGAGGAGTGCTTTTCCTGATACTTTAATTTTTTCCTTTTGTATTTCAAACTTGTTTGACTTTTGGTCAGGACATTGGACCTGTCCCTTTACTAGCACAAAACATTGCTATAATTCTATGCAGGACTGTTTGAGAATCAAATTAATCAACATATATGAAAGTATATAAATGTATGGCTCTTTAAAATGAGAGTGGAGAAAGATTTTAATATAATACTTTTCCAATTATTTTTACTAACTTCTTTTCCCTTCCTCAGGCAACAGTCTACTCACAAGCCTCCTCTCCCCAGTGCCATTTGAGTAGTAATGATGGCTTTCTGTCCTGCCTTTAGACAGAAACACTAGAGAGACAACAAATAATTAAGGTTTTGACTTTTGACCCCTTAAGAAGATTACTGGAAAGCTCTAGAAAAGGCCTTACACTGACAGCCATGGCATTGGGATGCCATTATTTGTTGGGAAAAAATATGCATGTTAGTCTGGTTTTAATTCCAAACTCTTTGCTTTAACTTTTAGCATCAAATTCTAGAGAACACAGAGCTTAGATTATACTCTATAAACTTAAGAATGGGAAAAAATTTTGTATAACTTCTACTTTCCATTAAAAAGCATGTAAGAATGAAAGGAAAAGTAATTGGAGCATGAGTTCTTAAAAAAGATCTAGTGTCCCATTTTCTATGGTAAATTCTTGAGAGAAAGTAGGGTGACACAAAGTTCAATGGAAATGCCAGAGAAGTCAGGAGAGATAAGTTCTTTAGTACACAGGACTGTTGTCTAGCTAGCCTTGATGTAACCGGGTCACAGCCTTTTTGAGAAGGCCGGAGTCTGGCATGTCTGACAGCAGCATTTCAGAGGCCACTCCATATCTCATTACATGCCCTAGGAAGGGGGCAGAAATGGCTAAGAGAGACAGATGCCTGGAAGAGACCCTTCAATGTGTTTGGAGGTTATGGAACTACAAGTGAACATAAATATTTTTAGCTGGGTCAAATGATGCAGACCAACACACTTGAGGACAAACAACTCAGCAGAGGCCTGGAATGGCAGAAAACCACCTTGGGTTAAATGTAGAGATATTCCATATACAAATGGACAATAGCCAGACTATATATAAAAATAGAAATCTGACCCACAACCTTTGTAGCAGCCAGTCTGTGAAGCCAAACCACAACCTCTATAGCAATCAGCCCCAAAAAGTTAGGATTTGGATCAACAACTGCAAACGTCTCTATTTTTTGCGTTGTTGCTTTCCCCACTTCCAACCTAGGATAAAGCTGAACGTGCTCTGCTAATCAATCACATAGGATGTCCTGCTTCTAGTTAGCCTACCTCCAGCTTCCCCATGCCAAAAATGTCTAATCAGGGCATGCCTAAAGCCTTCCCCTTTTTTTCCTACTATAAAGCTTTCCCACTCTTCTGCCTGCCTTTGAATTTCCGCCAAACATAAGCAATGGTGGCTGTCTCCTTTGCTATAGCAAGCAAGCTCTGAATAAACACCCTTTGCTTGCTCCTGTTTGGGTGTCTTTATTTCCACAATGCACATTTTCCTTCTGATGCCATGAAATTATTTATAGGCCTTTCCCAAGTCTGGATGCCACCTGGGGATATGGCAAGAAGGGGTAAGATAAACCTAAATTGACTAATAATTAACCTAGAGAAACTGAGTTTTAAACCAAATGACACTGAGTGTTTTGCACACGTACGATTAAATTTTCTAAAACTAGGCAGAAATGTGAAGTCATGAGCTAAGTTTAAATTTGAAACGTTTTTTATTTGCTGTTTTTAAAATTTTCCAATGGTATAAAATGCATGGCTCCACACACTAATATGCTGGATGAAATATTAATTATATTACATTTTATTTCCTTTGTCATTTATTTTATACCAAAGAAGATCTAGCATTCATTCTTCATTCATCCATTCATTCACCAATAATTTATTGAGATTTTACTATTTTCTGGACACCACAAGAACAAAGAATAATGAAGACAGAGACATGGACTAGCAGCCCCAATGGGGACACAGCCTCCTCCCACTACACACATGTGACACAGGGTATGTGCTAACACAGATGTGCTAACAGTATTATTTTTGTCAGATGTTGTTTACTCTAGACCTTATGGCTATTAGAAGAAATGGCGGGTGGGGATAGTGGTCCATGTCCAAGTGGACCACTACAGCTCTTCTCTTAAATTCCTAAGCAGCTGCAATATTTAAAACTTTTAGAAAATTAACACATGTTCTCATGACATTGTCCCAATAGGTACGATTGAGTGCAACAGAGTATCTGAAACTTGTGGTTCCAAATATCTAAATAACTCAGTACTTAAGTTGTCAGTCAGTTCAGCTCACAATCTTATTGGAAGTGAATTTAAGATGAAAAACAATTCAAGGAGTTATAATAATAATAATAATTATCATTACATTATTATAGGAGTTTAACCTACTGTATTTACTCAAAGGTAGTAGTCAAAATGATTAAGAAACAGATATGTAATTTGCATAAAACCTCTAAAACATGTTTTTTAAAGTGCAATTCATTTTTTATAGGCAATGAGAAATTCAAATTTAAGATTTAGAGAGTCTAGTCCTTTTTACTTCTAATTTATACTTTCTGCGTCAGGTGCACTGGATTGCCTTTCTCTTACAACACTTATTTTCCCTTCTCCTTGGATGGCTTCATGTTTTTATCTGTGATGTAATTCTTTACATTGGCAAACTTTGAAGAGATGGGAGCTGTCAGATTTTAATATAAGTAACACATTCTGTAGGGATTGGGAAATAATGGTTAAAATAATATAAAATTATGTAGCTTTAAATGTGATTCACCTGTTTGAGCACCTAATCTATGCCAAACATGGTACCAAATCCTGAGGGAATACGAGCTTGAATGATAGCTCTTATTATCAAGGAATTTATAGATATCTTGATATCTATAAGATAATATATGAATGAGAGAAAACCCAATAGTGGTTCTATTTAAAACTTCTTTAATTCCTTTCAAAGTTTTGCACGTATTTTACTATATGTTCTTTACTAGGCATTTGATAATATTGTAAATAAGTATCAATTAAAACATTTTATTTTCTATTTGCTTATTTATATAGAAAAACAATTTATTATTATATATTGGCCTATTATACAATGACCTTGCTACATTCACTTATTTGTTTTGCAGATTCTTTCGATATATAGTAGTTAAAATTTATATCATCTGTGAATAATGACAGTTTATTTCTTCCTTTCTGATGCATATGCTTTTCATGTCTTTTTATTGTCTTATTGAGTTAGCGAGGAATTTTAGTGTCATATTGAATAGAATTGGTGGTGGTTGGCATCTTTACTGATTCCCAATCTCAAGGGAGTTTACAATGTTTTACCATTATGTTTCTTGAAGTTATTATTTTGATTGGCTTTATTTATCAGGTTAAGAACAATTTGTTATCTTCTTAAGCTTGAAACAATCTAGATATTTTAAGCAAAAAAGACTGTAATAATGTGCTTACAAACACTGTGCTTAAGTAATGCTGTATTTACAAAATTGTTGGAAGTCCTAGAGGAGCTGGATTTGGGAGGCTAACACTGGTGCTATTGATTTCAAGAACACGTTGCAATGTCTGTAATACAGGGATCAGGAAATTGTTATTGCCTTACCATCATAAACCACCTCTTAATACTCTTGTCTCTGCTAACTTAATTTCCACAGATTCAGCAGCAGCAGGTCCACTGCCTTACTTCTGCTTTCCAAATGTCCCCTGAGTACTTCTACTTGGCAGAAACAAATTTACATACAAATCCTAGGCTGCAAGTAGAGGTGAAATTGCCAGATTTCTGCAATATAGAAGTTGTGTGGAGGGAGGTGTAAAATGTTCTGGGTAAACACCATTGACCAATGGACATAAGATCCAGCACAGTTCTTTGATTTCTCAATATTTACCCATATATACCCCTTTACCTAGTCTAAGTCTTTTAAATGGCAAAAACAACAATCACATGCTTCTGATTAACACAATGTAGCTTTCTGTTATAGGAAGAAAAATGCACTTACCCTTTCCTGCACATAGCCCATCAGTCACTGTATCTATCTCTAGGTGGGTGATGTTCATTATTCCAGTAGTTTATTTATTGTCCTAACTAGATATCTTTGGTAGAAGTAGTAAATTATTAAGTTAATAGCCATCAACATTTAGTTATGTATTTGTTTCAGCACACGTGTATATGGAAGAATGAAAATATAGGTAGTTACTTCCATCCTCATTTTTAGGGTCATGAGACCCTAGTTATGTTCTATCTTTCTTTCCACACTACTCATTCCATGTGTCATTTATCATTAGCAATCCTTTTGTTTCTTTAGGTTTTTCTTCTGGTGTGAGCACACATATCTGCATTCCTCAGAGGTCAGAGCCCTTTTTGAGTTGGATTGCAGTAGCCTCCTGTTAACCTATGATACTGGATGTAAACTCAGGTGGCTTCAGATGTAAACTGCCCTTTCCCCACCCCTTCTTTTGTGGAAGTAATATTTTTCCTATATGATATTCAGAATCTAATCCACCAGGCACTATAGTCATCTCCTTTATTTGATTGCTGCTTTGATGGCATGAGTATCCAAAATAGGGCTGTCTGAAATTCCAGTTCAGCAGAATAATTGCTCTGTCCCCAGGAGGTAATCAGATTTCTAAAACCTCAAAACTAGCCAACCTGGAGTTCTGTGGTCAGGAAATAAAATTGTTTGCTGGGCTTATTGGGTGCAATAGTAACAGGTAGTACTCTCATCATCTCTACCTCTTGATTCCAAGTTCCATGCTTCCTTGCTATATCAGTAACCCCACCATAAATTGATATTTAGTTCAAAGCAAATTGCAGCATGCAGGGAAGCACCAACCACACAAGGTACTACCTCTCAGGTGTAACTGAATTGTCAATAAGACCTTGAAGCTGAGCTACTTTGGGGTGTTAAGGTATATGCTAAGACCATGAATCTTCAGGGCAACAGCCTATTGGCAGATTTATGCTATTTAAGCCCCATATTCAGATACAATATTTTGTTAAATACCATGAAGATGAATAAGGCATTCATTAAGCCCTCAGTTGTTGATGGTGGTAAGAGAATGGCAGGTAGACTAAACAACATACCTAGAATGTATCTATTCCAATGAGGAAAAAAATGCTTTGTCTTCTGTGAGTTTTGTTTTCTTCTTTTGTTTTCTCTTCCCTTTCTCCCTCCCTCCATTCCCTCCTTTGTTTTTCTTTCTTTTGTGCCAAGACTGGAATATATCTGTTTTGTCGTAGTATCTAGGGTACTTTCTGATTATTAGATCCATCAGCATGATGTTATCAATGTAGCTGATCAGTAAGATAATAATGGTTTCTGATGATAACATTGTGTTGTCATTGAAGAGAGTTGATGTAATCCTGAGGAAAGACTGTGGAAACAACCTATTTTTCTTGTCAGGTGAAAATAAACTGATTCTGGTATGTTCTATGTTTGTTGAGAAGGAAAAAGGTTGTTTCTGTTATGTAGCTGCATGCCAGGTTCCAGGGGCTGTTTTGTTTGAAGAGACTATACCTGGAATAGTGGCAGCTGAAATTGGAGTCACTGAATGGTTAAATATGTAAAATTTGACTGTAATTCTCAAAGATCCACCCATATTCTGTCAGGCCAAACAAATGAGTTAAGGATATGATAGAAATCACTACTTCTGCATCTTTGAAGTTATTAATAGTGGCAGTATATTTGATTTCATTGAGAATTTTCTATACCTATTTTATTTTAATATTTTGATAGAAAGAGGCACTTGTATGGATTTACATACGATATTTGGTTTTCTGATCATGAGAGCTCTCACTCCATGGATCAGAGGTAAATATAGCAAGTTTTCCAAATGCTGAACAAGTCCTTTCCAGCCATGCATTCTGGTTTTGGAGAAAAATTATGGGGTGACTTTTTAGAATTATTTAACTTACTATGAAGAAAACTTAGTTTCAAAATGGCAGTTGTTACCTGATGCATATAACCTGTTAGTCTAACCAGCGAATACAGGGTCATTTGTGGTAGAATTACATAATTCTCTTTCTGGTGTAGCTGGAACCACATTCATTCAAATGCAATGTACAATGGCAATGGCACAGAAATAAGATTTGGATAAAGGGTTATGATTCCAGATGATGTGGAATCAAATAAACCTCATTTTCTTAAACTCAGACTTTTTGTCTGTTTAGATCAGACAAATCTTTCTTTTTCTGTTTTTTAAAGCTACTCATTTATCCCAGTCTTAGAAATCCTATATTAGTAACTATTATTGCATAATAGTTACTAATGCCACAACCATCCATGTCAGAGAACACAGACTTACTATCTTATAGTCTCTATGGGTTGGGAGATGGGGCACTGTTAAGTTGGGTGTGCTGCTCAGGGCTTTGCCAGGCTGCCATAAAGGTATCAGCCAGGCTGTGTTCTATCTAGAGGCTCAACTGGGGCAGAATTAACTTCCAAACTCATTCAAGTTGTTAGCAGAATTTATTTCCTTGTGCCTCTATGGCTGAGGGCCTCAGAATGTTTTTCAGGCTATTGGCTGGAGGTTGAGGTTGGTTCCTAAATGCCTCCTGCAGTTTCTTGACATGCAGAGTTCTCTAACATGATTATATATTTCAAGACCTCGAAGACATTATCTAGCCTGTCTTCTAGCAAGACTCTCTTCTAGCAAGTGTGTGTGTGTATGTGTGTGTGTGTATGTGTTGGTAGTAATTGTGAGAGTGACTTCTCATAACATTTGCCATATAATATATAATAATGTTAGAGACATCCATTACCTTTGCCATATTCTGTTGGTTAGAAGCAAGGTCTTACCTGCACTCAAGGGGAAGGAATAAAACTAAGGCATGGAAATCAGAGATAGAGATCGTTGGGGTCCCCTCTAGTTTCTCTCACACAGATGCCATATTGATTTAGCCATCACCAAAGATCAGTGCAGATCATAACTAGTTTGTGATCCGTACATAAGGGTGAAATGTCTTCTCTCCCATTGAAAGGTATTATGTTGAACACAATGATGCTTCACATACCAAAATAATTTGAGGTAAAGGGTATTGCTCACACAAGGGACTAGGGAGACCAGGGCAGGCACAAGCACGTCCAGGTTAACCAGAGCTTATGTGATTTGAATTTCCTCTGGTGCCAAAGGCAGGAGCACCCAGTCTGTCTTATCAGTTTGCCCAGGTAGGGGGCAGAAAGGAAAGAGGGACAGATGGGCTTAAAAGCAAAGAGGGACAGATGGGCTTAAAAGCTGACAGCAAACATCAATAAATGCAGTCATATTCTTTGTCATAACACCATGTTAATTATTGTCTGGATTATATTATAGTAACAGCACTTGACTTGCTCTGGTGGTTAAGAGCTGCTGTTGTCATTCTGGGATTTGACTGTACTTCTCACAGTCAGGGAGCCCATTTCAATAGCATCATTTCTCTCCATGAAGGTCTAATTTATAGAGGACAGTTAACTGCAGTTTTCAGGGGTTTTAGTGCTTCCCTTCACAAGGAGTTTCTCAATGCTTTGATAAAGAAAGTGCTCTGAGTCATCTCGGGGATGCCTGAATAGGTCTAAAATGGTAAATTCATGTCAACTATCCTATCTTCCTAAATCTTTGAATTATTTATTCTATGTTTTATCAAAGAAGTTCTGGAACCTCATTACTAAACCTAGGCCACAGTTGAGTTCAAGTTTTATGCAGCTAATTGAGCAAATATTAGATGCAGGCCCAGTCGCCCTCTCTAACACTTTCAATTCAGAATTTCTGATCAGAGTATCTGTATGAATAATTTTGGCCTGACCTAAATTTATGTTGTTTATTTCCTGGACTAACATCCTTTGAATCCATTTCCACATACTTTAACCAAGGTTCTACTGATATTGTTAAAGTAATGGAAATCTTTGGTTCATAAGTTTTAGGACAAAATTTGGCTCTTGGTTGAGGCTAATATTCTAAGATTTGCATGGTGAATCTGATAATGTATCAAACAACAGAATACAAATTAAATAAACAGTGACGATGTGTAACAGGAAAAGTAGGGACATTGAACAAAATCAAGTAAAGTTAATTTTACTGCAGAATAATACAAAAGCTTTTTCTTTGCTGACATGCTCAGTGAGTTATCCAAAGTGATTTTGGGTAAGTCCCTTTATCTGAATGTGCTTTGTTGTTTTTGATCTGTAAATTAAAGAATGTGGGTTACATGGAATCTGAAGTCCCTGCTGAACCAAAGTTATATAATTAGAATGATCCTTAAAGCAGTCGTACAATTATTCATGACATTTCTTGATTTTCATCTATTTTTTAGTGAAATATTTCAAAAACAATAAATGAAGATGGATAGAAAAACCTGATATTTTAATTAGTTTTGTATTTTATATATAAGGAACAGAAAAACCTTTCCCCATTTAGAGAGAATTCAATTGCAGACAACTGAGGACAAGTAAAATCCTAAATCATTTTTTTCTCTAGCTATTACTGGCTTAATATTTGACCTGTTTATACTCTTACACAATTTAATCCATATGTTGGAATAATAATACTTAAAATCAGTAAAATAATTTATAAGAACTGTTTGAAGTTTAATTTATAGAGGACAGCTAAAGCTCTTTGAATTGTCTTTAATCAGTTAAATTTTTTTTTCCTTTAGATACTGAAGAGTATATTTTTGTCAAAATTAAATCAACATATTTCCAGTCACTTGGCTTAGGAAATAAGACCCTGAGTGATTCTGAATTCGTCTTGTAAATTCTTTCATTTTCCTGCTTGTTTACCAGAATAGGCTTTTCTTTTTATAAACTGCTCAATAAAACTAGTTGTAAAAAACCTTCTCTGATTAATCTGGAATGAGAGTCTTCAACTAGTTAAGGAATTTAGAGATTGCTGAGTATAATAGACTCCTACTAAAGGTAAGGAATTTAAGATTCAAAGAAGGTAAGTGAGATTCCAGGTCATGCAGCTAGTTAGTAGTAAAGTTAAAACTAGAATCTGTCTCTTTACCATGGTTTTGTAAATAGGGCCTATTTTAGACAAATAATCCCCTGGCTATTAAAAATCCTCTATTTCTTCCTATAATCTCTTTTTTTCCTATTTAATGGAAAACTAGAGATTTCAATACAGAAGCTTTCTTATTCTTAAACTTCTGTGTGTATTCTAAAATAGAGCCATATTAATGTTTAACAGTAGCATTTATCTATTTCATTAGATTGAGTCATGTATTCACAAAATTTAAAGGACAAATCAAGTTTGTACAGAATCCTCATTCCAACCACTTGAACTTCACCTTGTCTACATTTTGACAGGAAAAGTGGAAATACATTTAATGTGCTTGATGAAGTCCTTGTTTTTTACTACCAATTTTGGTTTCTATTTAGTATGATTGGAAGGAAAAGAAAAATCATTATGGGCCTCCTAAGTAAGTTCTGGCAAAGCTTAACCTCTTCAGAGAGGCACGATTGTGAAAAGGCAAGCTAAGTTGCAGTATTTGTTTTCAATTCTCTTGATGTTTGTAAAACACCTATGTTAAGGAAAGGAAATGGCTCTAACTGGTTTTCTAAGTATAGAGTAATTAGACTGAAGAAATGAGCTGGACCTGAAATGGAGCTTATTGGAGGGATTTATTTTTCTAAAACTTTTCTTATAGTAACTACTTATTTGATTACTACTCATAATGTATTCTTTTTTGTTGCATCTTTGTAAGTGAGCAAATAGGACCCAGAAGGCACATAATGGTGTTCACTTGGTCCATTATTATTTTTTAACAAACAAGACATCTAATATTGAAATTAACATTTTAGGAGAAAAGGTTTCTGATTTTATTGGGAGTCAGAATTGGATGATCTAGGGAAAGTATTTCTCTGGAGATCTTTATTTGAAATGGTCTTTCCTAATCTAGTGAAAGGAAGTGTCAGCCCAGCCTAATTGTTAGTTTGTTAGTATTAGCATCAAGAATGGAACATGGGCAGTTATATTTTCCATTTATCTTTGCAATGGCATTTAAGACAGAGAGATGTGTTTGTGGCACTGAGGGACCTAGCTGAGAATATGCACTTATCCCAAGGTCTCCACCATTTCCTTAAGTTCGCCATATAATTCTCCAATGTTTGAGTTGAAGAACCTAAATTATAGTTCCAAAAGTGTGGTCCAAATGCTACTTGAGGTGTTTTTCGAATGCAGATTACTGAGCTACACTATCAACTTATTCAAACAGAATCTATGGAGTTCAGATCCTGGAGTATTCATTTAAAAAAAAAATCTGCTATTTATTGTGCTTCCTAAAGTTTGTGATCACTTGTCTAAAGGCCTATCCTGGCATGCTTCTATGAAGAGCTTTTTAAAAGTCCTTCCTTTCTGTAAATAATTATTAATTTTCTTAGTTAATTTTTTTCTGAGTAGGTTATGTTCTCCTTCTAAATTATGATCATCTTGAATTCAAGAAAAAATTTATTCTAATTTCTCACCTGTGGTGTTGAAAACTTATGATGTTATTGATAATGATTTGAAAATTCTGTGTGTGTAAAATTTTACCTTAAAATTTGCTTCACCTTTTTTTCTGAAGATTTTGTTGATAAGGAGCTAGAAATAAAGATCAAGCATGACAATTCTGCAAACCAATAATGCTTTTGAAAATATTGTTTCAAATAAAAAGAAAAAATATTGAAATAGTCATTATAAGAAATAGTTTATAGGACAGTACTTTTTAAAAAACTATGTTAGAAAGAGTTCATTTTTAAATGTCTTTGTATTTTTCTTCTTTTAAAGAAGATAGACAAACTCCATGAACTTAAAACTTGAATATGAAGTTAGCATAACTCTATAATTGAGCATCTGTTGAGTGGAAGTAAGCTAAATTTGAAAAAGTAAACATATTTGAATTTTGGCAAATGAATGTGAATTGCTAATACTCTCAAGCTTAACTACAGATAGTTTAGATTTTTATGAGATTAAACTTTGTTTCTAACTATAGATTCTAAGAACTTTCTTTGAACCCAGAAAACTCAGAGAGAGAGAGAGAGAAAGAGAGAGAGATCGATCTGTGGTTCAAGTATAAAATAATAAAGTGTAAATGAGAAAGCATTTGTCTTACAGATTGGAGAGTGACAATATGAATTGTAGTAAATTTTGTAGTAAATTTGCTACACACTGTAGTAAATCTTGTAAGTTTTTGTTCCTCACTCATCATAACAGACCTGAGAGCAAAAACGGTCTTTTAATTATCACCATTGATTGGTGATGAGACCAAAATAAATGCAACTACCTGATCATTATTGTCCACTGCTCCCCAAACTGGCTTAACTATAATCACCTGGAGTATAGACTTGAAAAATCGATTTTTAGGTTGTTCCCCTGCAGATTCTCATTTATTTGTTCCGTGATAGGGCTTTAGGACATCTGATTTTAAAAAATTATGCCACTCTTATGATCAGGTAAATCTGGGAAACACTGTTATAGTCTATTTTCTTCTTGGTCAAAATTCCTCTTTTTTAAAAAAATGCAGATTTACTTCAGAATTGACTAATTCTTATCATTCTAATTTCAGCTTTTTACTTCTTTTTATTATTTAGTTTGCTGTGACTATAAACCAGATTTGTGTTCTACTCCTTCCTTTGCCCTTTAGTCTGAATTAAAGCAAGTCACATAAACTCTTGCCTTTAACTTTATTCATTTTATTCCACAAATATTTTTTTGTCACCTCTTATGTGCAGGACATTTATAGAAGGATGGAATCAGGGAAGACAATCTTTTAGATCCTTTTCAGCTCAAAGACACTATGAACAGAACTTTTTCTAGCCTTATAATTAGTTCTAAAGATATAATAGACTTTTTCTTTTCTTTTACATTGGCAAAGTGTGTCCATAACACACTCTTGGCCTTTGACCTGTGGTTTATTTCAATGATTCTTATGTCTAAATAATCCAGTAACCTTGAATGAAAGTTCTCCTGAATGTAGGTTATCTTTTGGACAGCAAACCTTTTGTGTATCACAAAATCCCTGGCTTTATACAGCAGTTTTAAGAAGTCAGTATTTTGCTAACGTGTTCCTTAGCAGCTGGGATGCCTGTCAGGTATGATTCAGTTTCTGTGACTGACTGAATAAAGGGTAGAACTTGGACTCATAGAGGAATTTCCCAGTCCTGCTTTTGTCATAGAGTAATTTTGGCATTTAAAAATAAAAGTAACTTGGTCTGCAAGATTTGGTGATTTTGGAACTGAATATAAAGGAATAATTGACAAACTGCACCTTCAGAAGATATTCGCTTCACAAGAACAAGAAAAAGTATTTTTGAATCTCAAATTTAATTTTTTACTCCACAATCTTCCCAATTCAGCATTCTATAAGATACTTTTCGAGGGTTTTCTCTGTGCCAAATGTGCTGGGGATATAAGAGAGTAAAATGCAGACTTGTCCACCCTTCCCTGAAAAATTGCCATTTTTTAGGAGCTTAAAGTCTAGTGCAAGAGTCAGGCAATAAATTAAAACAAAGGAAATTATATAGTGCAGTAGAGGTGTATTATGCATGAGAGAGAAATAAACAGAAGAGGAGGATAGGGAGTGCTGGGAGGTGGGATAGGTACTTGTGGATATGGATGGTCTCACTAAGAAAATCTCTTCAGCATACTTGAAGGAGGTGGCTATTTGGGCTATAGCAACAATGTTCCAGGATTTCCCACGTGCAAAATCCTGAAGTGGGAGCATCTTTGGTGAGTTCTTAGAACTTCCAGGATTGCAGTGGGACTGGAGTAGAGAAAGCATGTGGAGATTATATGATGTGAGGTCAGAGAAACAATGGGGTCAGATCATGTAGGATGTTGTAGGTCACTGTAAGGATTTTAGCTTTTACTCTAAGGGATATAGGAGCCCATTGGAGGGTTTTGAGTGACATTGACTAAAGCTTGCTAGTCATTTAATAAGATTGCTAGGACTACTGTTTTGCTGTCTGTGCTCCTCACTGCTTTTTGCCCATTTCTGCCATACATAACATGTTATGCCTTTGGAGAGGATTTGAAGCTCACTAATAACAAAATGTTGCAAGATAGTTTCAGCCATGCCGTAATGGTGAAATCATGTGACAGTGGTGAAACTGGTGACATTAATAAATCGGAGATTTTTTCTTAGCATAAATAACCACTAATGTATTATGTGTATATTTGTATATTTTATTTCAAAGCATCTATTAAGTTGCCACTAATATAGATATATGATTTTGTACTTATATTTTGGTAGTTTTTGGTTGCATTCATGATTAGGAAATGAGATGATTAAAGGAGAAATGAAAAACTAAAGTTTATTTTTAAAATAAAAAACATATTCACTTGAATTGTATATTTTAAATTTTAAATGCTTGAACAGTTTTATGGCTATTAAGTTCATTTTTGAATGTGTTTAACACAAGACAATACTAATGGACAATTTAATCAGATTGATTTAGAGAACTCTTAACTGCTAACAGTAATTTAAGAAAATATTCTGTTACGTCCATGATATTCAAACTGAGTTTAAAAATTTGGCATTAATTTAGAACTGAAGTTTTTCCCTTATTTTTAGAAATATTATAACCACAATTTTCTTAACTTCTTAGTAAGGATTTGCAAGGGCATATTAAATTTAACATAAGCTACTGGATATACTCAAAAGTCTGTAGAGCAATAAAACTTTAATATATTTTCCAACATGAAAAGAAAAGCCTCATATCTATATAAAGTTTAATAAAAAGGATTCTTAGATTGTATAAAATGAAGTCACTTCATTACAAGGTTTCTTTCATTTTTACTAGAAAAATGTTATGTGGGTTGGAATAATGACTCATTTAATTATTAGAAATATCTTTATTTGTAAAACCCTATCCTTTTACATGAACCACTATGTATACTAACATATAATAAGGCATACAATACTAGTTTTAACTTAAGACAAACATCCAGGGAAACTTAGAAGGTTTATAGGCTTCATTTCCATTGTTTAGTTTTACAAAATAATAGCTTATTTTTTTAATTGACATTAACTCCTCTCATTTTCAGCTTAAACTTTGCCATTCGTTTGGATACCAAAACTAGGTCTAGGAGGTGATATGGTCAGGTTTTGTGTCCCCACCCAAACCTTGAATTATAATCCCCATAATCCCCACATGCCAGGGGAGAGACCAGGTGAAGGTAATTGGATCATGGGGACAGTATCCCCCATGCTGTTCTCACAAGTAAGTGAGTTCTCACAAGATCTGATTGTTTTATAAGAGGCTCCTCCCCCTTCACTTGGCACTTCTCCTTCCTGTCGTCTTGTGAAGAAGGTGCCTTGCTTCTCCTTCATCTTCTACCATGATTGTAAGTTTCCTGAGGCCTCCCCAGCCATGCTGAACTGTGAGTCAATTAAACCTCTTTCCTTTATAAATTACCCAGTCATAGGCAGTTCTTTATAGCAGTAAGAAAATGGACTAATACAGGAGGTATAAATTAGTAGGGCATATCAATAAAGTAAACCAAGTTATGTGTGTGTGTGTGTGTGTGTGTGTGTGTGTGTGTGTGTTTATGTGCATATATACAGCCATTTTCTAGGGATACATCTTGTTGCACAAATATTGTCTGATCTCACCATATGTTGTTTTAAATGCAAAGCACATTTTTCTGTCTGATATTTCCTAATCTTACTACAACAAAGTCAAACGCTTCCAATTTTTATGGACTTCAGAGAATGCTTTTTAGAAACACCCAGTAATTTATTTTTGCATTATTTTGCAGTATAGCTAGATTACTTCACCATTGTTAGCAGATGCTTTTTCTCCACAACAGTTTGCTGTTGTTTCATCAAACACAAAGATACAAAGAAATGCAGTAAAAAATATATATTTTTTTCTTTCATACCATTTATCACAATCAATACAGTATTGGACCAATACTAATACAGCTTAGAGGCTGGAAACATTTGTAGTGTAGCAGTGGTGCTATGAGCTGGTGCCAGGATAGATTCATGGAAACACTTAACGATAATACTGCTTCAGTAGAGGCAGTAATGGTATAAACAGGGCAAAGGAAATACCAGGATTGCAACAGATGCAATTGATTATATGCCTTGGGGAATATTCCACTCATTTATTTTAAGGCCAGTCCATGTAAATCAAAAGGCTGTGATGCTGTCAGTAAGACATATCACAGTCATTGTAATATGCAATGACAGTGCTCCTGCGTTACTGATGCAGCAGCTCATGCCTTTGGACACAAGAAGCCATCTGAAGCATAGCTCTTAGGCTGTCAATTGTAGAAAATAATCTGACTTAAGCATCTGAATCACTGCAAATGGTGATATGGCTTGTTCCCAAAATATAAAGTGATAGAACTGCTTTAGGTAAAGTTTACCTATGTATTTGAACTTGGTCTTACATCTCTTTCTCACTAAGGAAACATAATAATTTTCAATAACACTCATACTTGTCATTCTACATTACAGCAATACATCGGGCAGCAAAATAGTTAACTGTGGAAAATAATTCTTAAAATAAAGGTTTCCAATGACATGTTCTCTTGGAGATATGCTTTCAGCACAGGAGAGTTTGCTTCCTGAAGACCAAGTGTCTTTTTCTTATTCCTTCATAGTCAACTTAGTGAGCGTTTTCAGAGTTAAAAATTTTGCTTGCTCTGTCAGTGTTCACCTTGTGAGTATGAGAATGGCCAATTGGTTCTATGAAAGCTGGAGCTTAAAGGGAATTGCTAAGCATTTCAATAGATGAAGGAATGGGAAGTCTTGTAATTAATGCTAATTTATGACCTCACTCCTATGAAATTACACATTACATGCATATTAATTATGATTAGCATTCCTTCAATGAATAGCAAAGGAAATCATAATGATTTGTCACTTATTATACAATGCTGTCACACAATCTTTTGTAAAAATTGGTCTTTACTTGCCCTATGGTTAATAAAGGGATGCTAAGTTCTAGTGCGATGACTCCTTTCACTAGATAGTTCATAAAATACACAAGCAGTGAATGATTTAGCTTCAACTCTGAACTTTTTTTTTTTAAAAATCACAGTTTGGCAATTTAATTTCTGACTTTGAAAAGAAGCCTATCATTTTCTTTAAGTGGAAGATAGAAGGCAATCATCTTTTTATTGTTACCTATATACTACTTTTAATTCAAAGACACAATATAAGCTCTCATTCAGTCTTGAAATAACTTGGGACTCATGGAGATAAAAAGTTGAAATTTTGCGTATGTGTACATTACGGATACACTTACTTCTGCTCATATGCGATAATATATTATTTTAATGTTATACATCATTTTCTATAAATTCAGATTGGCAAGAAATGTCATATATACATTTGTACCCACACACATATACACGACTAGATCTGACTTGGAGCTAATAGGAAATACAATTTTAGTCATTTGATTATTGAAAGCAATAAACTTCTTGGAGTTGCACAAAAATCTGGCAAACTAAGGCGAAGCGGCTCCTCATTGGAACTTGAATTAATCATGTCTGTTGCTTTTTTTCCCCAAATGTGGGCAGAGAAATCTTTTCAGTGTCCATAATTCCATGTGGTAGGTTCAACTTCCCCAAATGCAGCCCACAGCTGAAATCCTGCCACATCATGGGGTGCTTCCAGGAACAGCAAAGAGTAGCGGGTTCCCACTACTCTCAGAATCCAATGACCTCCATCACCCTTAGTTGTGAGGAATCTCAGCTTTTTCCTTATTTTTCTTTGATCCTGTTCCTGTCAAAAGTATTCTCCTGTTCATCCTATTATAGTTCTCTCATCCTTGAAATTTAGTTTTCAAAACACAAAAATTGAGAAAGGAGTCACCAGGCAATTATTGCTTTGAGCCCTGTAACCACAGCTTTCCCTGAGATAAAGGGGCAGAAAAGACCCAGCACACTCTGTAGAAATGTGGGGAGGGAAAATACACTAAAAATAAAACACAAATTAAGAACTCAGAACTCAGCAAATTATCCTGCCTCACATTGCTTGAACATTCCACCTGGAATTTTTAGTGTATCAGTACTCATAGTTAAATTTGGAATTATTCAAAAGTAGGAATGGAACACACACAAAGGGGAAAATGTATATTGGTTCAATCATTTCCAATCCAGAGATTTTGTGTCTGATTCACAGAGAAACCTCAGCAGGCAAGTTAACCACAGAGGAGGTGTAGATTATGCAGTTTCTAGTACACATATATTTCCAAATAAGGTCTACCTTTCAGCAATCCTGATTTTATCAGGGATTTTGTGGCTTTTAGAATTTTGAAGCACGTATTATGAAATCTGGTAAATAATAGTCCGTCATCCAATTTCCATCCTATTCAAACTGTTAAAAAAATTTTTCTTTGGTTACAAATCTAGTTTCACAGAGCATTTAAAATTTAATTGCCAGTTTGATCTGACTTTACTTATACTGCCATTTACCACTGTGACATAATGTTCATAACATAGTTTCACTACCTAGTATAAAAAGAAAATGAAGCCCAAGTTTGAAACTAGATGTAGGGAGTTGGAATAAATGACTCCCTGAGGATTCTGTCAATTCAGTAGAGTGGCGTTAGCAGTGATGCTAATAGCCAGCACTTATATGTGCTTGCTATGTGTGAGGATGGTTCTAAAAGTTTTAGAAGTATCAATTACTTTATTCTTTACAACTCAATGAGGTCACTATTGTTATTATTCCCACTCACAGGTAGGAGAACTGGGGCAAGAAGTTTAAGTGATTTTCCCAAGCTCAAGTAGCTGATAAGAAGTCTGTTGCAATTTGAGCCTAGTAGTTTGATTCCTGACTTGCTCTTCTTAATCATTCTACTATATCATAATTTCTTAGAATGGAAGGAGGATACCACCACTTTTAGTCCCACCATATCTATATCAGTTTATCTAATCCTTCATCAATTTTTATAGTTTTTTCACTCTATTCTTGTAGGTTATACAAAGGTTTTAAGTTATTCGAAAATAGAGTCTTGACCATCTAAAAATGAATTTTATCTTCTTTCTTTTTAATTTGTATATGTCATTGTTTTGTTTTATAGTATAGGTAGAACTTCCTTTCTTCTTCCTGATAATAATTGTTTTAGTCTTAAGGAGAGTATTTGCTACTCTTGAGATAATTTTAAATATTTATTAAGCAACTAATTTGTGCCAAGTATTCTTGCAAATTCTAGAGGAAGAGGCAAAGAATAAGCAAAATGAATAAATAAATTTATTAAGTTAGTTAATGACACATGTTAAGGAAAGGATAAAAAATATACAAGAAAGGGGCTGAGCTGTTTGGGTCAGTTAATTTCAGATAGTATAGCCAAGGAAGAACTCACTGAGAAAACAATTCTTGAGTAAAAACCTTAAATATGTGAAGGAGTGAGTCATGTTAATATCTGGGCAAAGATCGTTCCAGGAAGGAGTAACAGCAAATGCAAAGGCCCAGAGGTAGGAATTTGTCTTGAGTACTTAAAGAATAACATGAGTTCTTTATAGATGCTGGCTATTAGGCCTTCGTTGAATGAATAGTTTGCAAATATTTTCTTCTTTTCTGTAGATTGTCTGTTTACTCTGTTGATAGTTCCTTTTGCTGTGCAGAAACTCTTAATTAGATCTCATTTGTCAATTTTCGCTTTTTATGCAATTGTTTTTGGTGTATTCGTCATGAAATCTTTGCCAGTTCCTATGTTGAGAATGGTATTGCCTATGTAGTACCTGGGTGATGAAATAATCTTTACAACAAACCCCAGTGACACGAGTTTATCTATATAACATACCTGTACATGTACCCCTGAACCTAAAATAAACATTTAAAGTAAAAGAATAACATTATGGCCAGTGTGACTGACTCAGAAAATTGAAGATGAGATCTGAAAACGAATGGAACACCAGACCATGTGGCCTTAGAGGTTACAATAAAGTCTATGGCTTTTATACTGAGTGAGGCGGGAAGTTGTTAAGAAAGGATTCTTAGCTAGGTGTGGTGATGTGTGCTTGTAGTCCCAGCTAAGGGGAAGCCGAGGTGAGAAGATCACTTGAGCTGAGGAATTCGAGGCTGCAGTGAGCTATAATCACACCACTGCACTCCAGTGGCACTCCAGTCTGGGTGACAGAGACAGACCCTGTCTCTTAAAAAAAAAAAATGGGGGTCTTGGCTTATTAAGAAGTTTTTGTTTCTAATTAGAAAGTGATATTCAATAAACTTTAAATCCAAAGGTTTTATTATGAGAATTTACACAAAATACTCACAGAATCCTCTATATCTGTCTTAGAGTAAAAGCAAAAAGTGAAAGTGAACTTCAAACAGGTTAGTATAAATGAAAGACCTTTCACTACAACAACGTGCTGCACACTTTGGGGAAAACAACAGCACACTCTTCTTAAGGATTGTCACATACTATTAGAATTATTTGAATGTAAGTTATATAGCAAGAGCATTGCCATAAGAATCTATGCAGTATTGTTTTTTAAAACCCCTAAATTTGACTTTTAACATAGAATTAAACTTTATGATAAAGTCATAAACATTATTCTTTAAATTTCTAGTCATGTAATTTTAGGATGTTTCCTTAATGATTGCTTTAGCCTTACAGCAAATCTGCCTTTGCTTAAGGGTAAATCCTAGGTACTTTTAAATATTAAAATGTGGGCTGGGAATCTAGTCTCTGGCACTCAAAAACAAGCATGTTAAATCAGGAACACACTAACTCATTATTTTTGAAATCTACCTTTGTATTGCAATATTATGTACCCAAGAGAGAAGATAGCAAGCTTTTCTATCTTGAAAACATGGAATTTTCCTAAATTTTCTGTGTCTCTAAGAGATGGTAAGAGAGGAATTATAATAATAAAGGTGTGTGTGGGTGTGTTTGTGTGTGTGTGAATGTGCAAAGTCATTTGGGCATTAGATGATTTCTGTATTTGTTGTATGTCCATATATTCCATGAGCTACATTGCAACCAACTTCACAAAGAAATATTTCAGGATTCATCAGAAAAATGAGAATTAGTAGACTCACTTTTAGAATATCACATTAACAGTTTTCTTTGACAGCATTCTAGCTAGTGGCACCCAAGTCAGCCTGAATCAATGGTTTGTGACGGTGGTTGCTCACTTTCTGAAGGTCTGCCCTTGATCTGGATTTTATTTTAAAGTGTTTTACATTTTCAAGCATTCTTAATGAGTAACTTACCTTCTAAAGACAAATGAAATAAGAAAAGTCTGTTTTTATTAGCCTTTGTAAGAAATAAAACACGATAAAGGATACCAGCATTCGCTCTTCTCTCATGTTGGAGGGCTTTTGCTGCAAGTTAGGTCTAAGCTGAATGTGACAAGAGGGCTTTATCTCTTGGTCTCTTATCTAACTCTAGATAAGAAGTATCTTTAGTTGTGCAGGTATATAGCAGTTTCTTGCATTGTACCCTAAAAGGAAAGAGATCTGAGGTAAAAAATCCTCTCTTAAGATCAGCCTAAAAAAATAAAAAGAACAATTATTTTTCTTATTGCAAAAATACTAAGGGGAAGATAAATTATATGATCAGAAATATGAGCATTTATGAAATTATATTTATTAATATATTCAAATACTTCAAGTCTCGATTGTGTTTGTTCTTGTAAATTTAAGGTGACCAGCTCCATAGATGAGATCCAAGTTCTATTCACAGATCACATTCAACTGAACTGTGCTTTAATGTTAATGGAGGTTGGCATCTTGTGATTTTCTGTTACTCTACTTGCTTTTTGAATAGTTTGAGGTTATTTTCCACATGACCTTTTAGGGTTGTGGACTTTAAAGTACTATATAAAGCATTTTCTTTACAATTCAATACTAACAACAAAAGAGACATTCTGAGATATACAATTATATAATTTATCATATTTTTCCCTTTTCACTTTGATTATCAGGGAGCTTAAATGCAAAAATGAAGCCCAGTTTTATACACCCTATTATAGTTTACTTACTAGAATACTTTTCAAGTCTTAACTTTCTCTTCTAATAGTTTTTTGGTTTTGATATTTAAATTCTATTTCTATTTTCTTATGTGTGATGAATTGCTGCCCTAAATTTGTGTAGGTAGATGTGTGTATGAGTAAATGGTGTATATAAATCAATGGATAATAAGTGTTGCATGCTCAAATTTTCTAACTTTAGAAACTTTTCAAAATTGCTTCTACTCAGCCAGTAGGATCATCCACAGAAAATTAGACTCATTGGAGACAGACTAACAATCAGTCCTAATTACCAAAGAATTAAATTAGGAAGCTATACCAAGTAACAGCTGAAGTGCATCAACACTTCAAAATTAGCACACAAAGTAGTTATAAATTGATATAATTAGTCATTTAAAAGGTTTTTCTCAGAATCATATTTTGTAGTAAGCTAGTAAATGATAAGGAATATAGTAATGTGTTACCATAGGTGAGATACTTGGAAGTACACAACAACCTCTCACAATAACCTCTCAATAACCTTTGAATTTTTGACAACGAATGAGTATCTTAATACATGTCTTACTTTTATTTTAAGATAATCACTATTACTTTAAGATGCAAAATTTGTATATATTTTAATGATTTCCAAAAATAGTCATTTTTCCCTCATAAAACACCAATTCCTACAAAATCTTTGAAAAATAATTTTACTTGAATATTGTGTTCAATTTGAAATCATGCTTGTAGAAAATGGAAAGAAAGTCTAGAAAACATTTAACATAATTGAGGGACTGCAAAAATGGAAAGGAGTGGCATTATTTATTCTAGAAAGATAAATCAGAAGGAGTTAATAACTCTCTTTGGATTAAAAAGAAAAGCTATTTATAAGGTGACATTCTCCCCTGCTTACTTCTGCATCTTCTCAGGTGTAGACTGAAGAAAGACATGGACTACATTTGTTGTTAAGGAAGACTTCACTCATAGAGAAAATGTTTTTGACAGTAAGATAGATCAAATACTGACTAGGTTACCAAGGGTTGTTAGGATGTTGTGAATTCTTAATCTCTAGGGAATTGCTAAATTTAAACAGACAGCTATGTGATCGAATGATTTAGACAGTGGCACTTGGTATTGAATTCCTAGATGGGATGAAAATTGTGTGTGTTTTTTAAAACTTATAATTCAATAATTTTATTAAGGCACATACAGCATATCCAAAGAAGTATTGCTGCTTACTCTTAAATTAAGTACAGAGACAAACACTAAATTTCTAAAACAACTTAATATATTAAAAACAGTCATCTTTTTTAAAAAAACTGTGTCTTCCTTCAAGAAGATCCTATACCATGTTGGTTACTCATCTATTGAAGCATTTAATATGTTACATTTGGGGTTATGAATTCCTTTCTTTCACTAGATAGTACTGTTTCTTTCTTTGTCAACTGAAACCATAGTGAAAATTATTTGCATTCCCAGAAACTAGCACAATATTCCACATGACACCTGTAAGAAAAATGTGGTAGATGAAAGGGAAAAGTAAAGAAGCAAATAAGGAAAGGAAATAAATTCTCTTTCTGGCTCATATCTTAAAAGGAAAGAAGAAATATAAATTCACTGAGGCCAGGCACAGTAGCTCGCGCCTATAATCCCAGCACCTTGGGAGGCCAAGTTGGGTGGGTCACTTGGGGTCAGGAGTTTGAGATCAACTTGGCCAACATGGTGAAACCCTGTATCTGCCAAAAAAAAAAAAAAAAAAAAAATCATTCTCTCATTCTTTCAGTCATCTTATAGGAGTTTTCCCAGTTCCTTTTCCCTAGGGCCATGATCTTTTCAGAGTGCTAGTAACTACAGAAGATAGTGAATAATCTAAAAGGTATCCAACAGAATAAATATTTGTTCACTGAATGACTGAAATCTTAGGAAAACGAAATTATATTGATGCTAAAAATGGAGCATTCTCTTACATTTTTTTCTCTCACATTCTTGCTTTTTAGGTACTGGATGAACTATTTTTCTTGAGAGTCATAATTTCAAGTTAATCTAATGAAAGTATCCCAGTTTAGCTGAAAATATTCCTTCACTTTCAGTGTTTCTCTGTTTTAAAATTTATGTAAATATTCACTTGGTAGTGAGGCAAAGACACTTCCATTATTGTCACAATGGTTATCATTCACTGTGGTCCCATGAGATATCTCTCACTTCATCTCTTGCTTTTTTATTTGACTGAACAGATAAATTCACTTTTATAGGTGAGGAAACTGAGTTACCTAATATGTAAAGAACTTGCTCAATGTTACATGTAAAGTTAAGGGAAGAACTAGGGATTTGCACATACTTGGGAGTTCTCACATCTTTGTGCCCACCCATCAGAATGTAGTATTTGTATAGAATGTTTTTTAAAAAAATTGTATTTGCTTGAGTCACAGATTGAATTTTTTTTAATGCACAATGTTTTGATGACCCAGTTGAGTACTTACAGTTCTTATCACAATGTTTTATAATTGTTCATTTACCGGTCTGTTTAATCAAAAAGATTGAGTTCTCTGAGGGCCAAGATTGGAACTTCTGTCTTTGTATTTCCAGCATCTGGTAAAGTGTATGATAGGGAGAAAATGCTTGATAAATATTTGTCAAATAATTGAATAAATAAGAGTTCTCTTATAAATGATTCAGGCTTCTTTTTTTCCCCAAATTCTCCCTTCCACTTAAATGCTCAGAAATATTTTTCTTAAAGTCAGAATATTCCTGCAGCAGACACTGTTGGTTATAAATATTCCTGTCTTTTTTGAATTTTGGTTTTGTTTTGGTGTTGGGAAGTTTTGTGTTTCAGGGAAGTATGAATCCGAGAGGGAATGGTTAAGGTAATTCTATCCACTTGTCAGTGGTTGAGTAAGGAGGATATATGTGCTACAATGCAAATAAGATAAAGCCTGTTGGGAGCTTACTGGAAGAGTTTTTGTTACCTTTAAAAAGCAAAAGAAAGGAAAAGATTCAAGTTCTTCTGCTGCATATTTCAGTAAGAGGATATGATGCTTGAAGCTGTTTCCACTTTTAAGGACAGAAACCAAAATAACGGCAATAGTAGAGCAGAAAGATTTAAAAAAAAAACTGACTATATTGTAGATTTCTGAATTAATAGCCTTTAAAATATTCTAATCCTTTCTTTTGAAATGGATCATTTAATCATAAAATTATCTGGAATTTGTTTATCTCAGTTTATTATAAATTTTTCTGTAAGATCAAATGTAGGCACAGCTGTGACATATAGGCACCAAGCCTTAAGAAAAGATTCCTCTTCCTAACTAGCAGTCAGGGACTTCTATCGCTGTTAGAAAAGATTGACATGCTACTCACTTCTGAGAGATAAAGCTGCTCCATATAGGTTTAGAACACACTTTAAACAACTACTTATTCACCTATGTCAGATCAATATGGTGACATAAAATTTGTGATTTGCTGGTAAAAATTTAACAACTGGCTTTCTAAAAACAAAAAAGTGCATATTTATGCATAATGAATTTATTATGAATTGTACTGATATAAAGGATTGGCAGCAAACAATTTACAAATAATAGTAAACATACAATATCCTTTTGTGAGTTCCATGTAGCCAGTTCATTCTCATATAATGCTTGGTTTAGTTTTTACCAAATTCACATATTCATAAACAAGCTACAGTTGCTGCTGTTGAATAATTCTATTTCCAACAGGACTGTTGGTTGATATTTTCATTTGTGTTAATAAAAATATAAAAGGAAGCAAAGACATATGTTGGAACTTCACTCAATTGCCAATGACATGACCAACTTTTTTGCTGAATTGGATAAGTTTTTAAATAATGGAAAAATATTTCCTCAATTTTTTGTGCTAGTCACAATGTAACAGATACAACCATAATATACTTCGTTTACTCTTTTCTATTAACATTTCCTCCATCCCTTTTGTTAATCTAGACAATTAATAAAACAATCAATGAAGTCCTGATATGCAATGTTTTTCAATTACTATGGTATAAATATTCTTGTGATAGCTAAATTCAAGCTACTGGCATGATGTCAAAGAACAAGACATTGAGTAGAGTTGTGCAGTGGAACACTATTTTCCTCATATGGAAGCAAGAGAATCAATACTCTCAAATGTAAAGATAATTGTGAGCTATAATAAAATAATTAAGAAGTGATGAGGTTTGAGTATTCCATATGTACATAATTGATTGAATTGTATATTTATATAATTTAATAATAGCTGTGTTTAACAACTAGCAAAATTCCTGAAATGTAACAATTAGTTTTTGAAAGCTGGTATGGACCAATTCAAGCACATCACTGCACCAAATATTAATGCCTCATCCCAGAAACAAGTGATTCATTTTTCTAGTTTAGTTCAGCTAGATTTGAGTAACAAATTGTCTAAAACGTCTTGTTGCTACCCAATGTATTTTTCTAGGCTAACAATTTTGACAGATTGTCCCCCTCTCCCCAAGAGTTAATACTAGAAGAAACTTGATATATTAATTTGAGGAATAAGATCTAATTTTTAAAAAACTGCACGAGTGCCATGTTACCAAATTTACCTATAGACTTAAATATTATGATTTCTATTGTAAGTAATGACAGAACTCCTCTTCAAGGAATACATGCTAATCAAATCAGAATTGAGAATTTATTTTGAAGGTTAAGATTTGGCAAATTATTTTTCTGTGACATTGGAATAAACATAAATCTTACTTCAATTACATATTATTAATGTCTAAAACTTCATATAATTTCAGGTTTTTTTACAGAGTTAAGGCTTTTGTGGTTAAATTTGATGAATATGTGAAGATAATTTTCTATTAAGCCCAGACAAATTAACTGATTCAAGATTAATATAGCCTTCACTTTTCAGGTTTATTTAAATCAGACGGAACAAAGTGAAGGGGTTGCAAAGTGATATCAACAGTTTCACAAACTGTCTTATAATTTGTCTTCTTCAAATTTATGTTCAGAAATAACATCTCATTATGTTCCTTCTTTACCATTCCTTTAGAGAATTCTTGATATTTATAAAACATTCTTTCTTGGGGTTGTCTTCTGAAAGTCTTGATTATATGCACCATTTCATTTGTTTTATTTTAAAATAAATCATCGTAAAGAAAAGAAAC
Source organism: Pan troglodytes (assembly GCF_028858775.2). Taxonomy (NCBI): domain Eukaryota; kingdom Metazoa; phylum Chordata; class Mammalia; order Primates; family Hominidae; genus Pan; species Pan troglodytes. The sequence goes on from NC_072408.2 coordinate 90,180,949, forward strand.
TATAGAAATTAGCTCTGATTCTGTAAATTTCATGTTCAATAAAAGATGTATTTTTTAACCTGAGCAACCAGCTGGTGTAGAAGAAAAGATACATAAATTTGGCATTGGATAAAACGATATCTAATTCCACTCCAAACTCTTGAGAAACACAGGGAAATTAAAGAGTCATTGAAATTGTGCCTTCTCTTATCTCAGTAGGGTAAGGAAACAGATAAATGGCTCTTTTTCCTATAACTTCAGAATGGGATCTAGCTGAATTTTGCCTACCCCAGCTTACTGACTTATGTTTACAGATACAATACAGCTGAATGCATGAGAAGCTGCCTATATGGATTGTTGAACAGGAAAAAATAGTTTGGCTGTACTGTTATAAATCTACTCCAATTCCAATAAGACTGTTAATCTCAGGCAATTTTAGAAAAGTGCTTGGGCAATTCAAGAACAATCTTTTCTATAACCTAATTATTCACATAATTGAGAACAAATGGGGCTATTATGCTGACCTCTGTATTTAAATCCAACTTTACATTTTTGTACTTGCAAAGAATTAACTTGATAATTTATTTTTAATATTAATTGTATACATGTTTTTTCTATTTTTTATCTTTATAAATTTATAAAATAAATTTTCCCCTAAGAATTTATCTGCTTCTAACACCTTGGTACTAAAATCATTATGAAATGCTTATGCTATTTCCTCAGTAATAATTTGTTAATATCTCTAATTGAGAAACCTTAAATATAAACTCTAAGATTAAGAAGTTCTGTTTTTGAGTATCTCTACTACTTAGAAATTATAAGATAGATGGAAAATGCTTAATGATTTTTTCAAAAGAGAAGTATATTGATACTTTAGAAGTCTTTTTCCACCCAAATCATTCCTTTAGAATATGTCTTGATTGAAAGAATATACATCCTGGATCCATTTTTACTTGTCAAGCTTATGATATATAATGTGCATAAAATTCTTGATAATTTCCGAAGCACTTAAAACAAAAATTTTATTTATTAACACTGACAATTTGACATAAAATGAAACAGTGAAAATTGGTACACTGAAGAATTATTCACAGATCCAGTATAAAAAAATAGGACATTTTAAAGTTTTGTAAAGCTTTCTCTTCTTACTGATAGCTTGATACAAAATAAGCCAAAAACAGACCTGATATCTTAGGAAAACACTCCAAGATATGAGGTTACAGAGTGCCAAACTGCCTTTTCCCTTTTCTTCTCATAAAAAAGCCACAAGACGATAAAATGACCTGATTTCATTTCACTCTTTGGTTAACAGATAAGAATTAAATCTAGTTAAGCATTCGTCACATTTTCAGCACATTTATTGAATAGACGAACCTTTCCTCATTACTTGTTTTTGTCAGCTTTGTTGAAGACCAGATGATTGTACGTGTGTGACCTTATTTCTGGGCTCTCTATTCTGTTCTATTGGTTTATGCACCTGTTTTTGTACCACTACCATGCTGTTTTGGTTACTGTACCCTTGTAGTATAGCTTGAAGTAGGGTAACATCATGCCTCCAGCTTTGTTCTTTTTGCTCAGGATTGACTTGGCTTTTTGGGTTCTTTTCAGTTCCATATGAATTTTAAAACAGTTTTTTGCAGTTCTATGAAGAATGTCATTTGTAGTTTGATACTACTAGCATTGAATCTGTACATTTCTTTGTACAGTATGGCCATTTTAATGATATTGGTTTTTCCTGTCCATGAGGGTGGAATGTTTTCCATTTGCTTGTGTCATCTCTGATTTCTTTGAACAGTGTTTGGAATCCTCATTGTAGATATCTTTCACCTCCCTGGTAAGCTGTGTTCCTAGGTATTTTATTCTTTTTGTGGCAATTGTGAATGGGATTGTGTTCCTGATTTGGTGCTCGTCTTGGCTGTTGTTGGTTTATGAAAACGCCAATGATTTTTTTTTTGCGTGTGTTGATTTTGTATTCTGAAACTTTGATGAAGTTGTTTACCAGCTAAAGCAGCTTTTTGGCCGGGACTATGGGGTCTTCCAGATATAGAATCATGCTTATAGTCAACATGATTTAGTCATGAATAGTCAACATGGTTCTATATCTAGAAAACTCCATAGTCTCAGCCCAAAAGGCAAACTAAGGGATAGTTTGACTTCCTCTCTTTCTATTTGGATGCCCTTTATTTTTTTTTCTCTTGCCCGATTGCTCTGGCCATAACTTCCAATACTATGATGAATAGAAGTGGTGAGAGAGGGTATTCTTGATCCAGTTTTCAAGGGGAATGATTCCAGCTTTTGCCCATTTGGTATGGTGTTGGCTGTGGGTTTGTCATAGATGGCTCTTATTATTTTGAGGTGTATTCCTTCAGTACCTATTTTATTGAGAGTTTCTAATATGAAGGTATGTTGAATTTTATCGAAAGTCTTTTTGCATCTTTTGAGATACTCAGGAGTTTTTTGTCTTTAGTTCTGTTTATGTGATGAATCACATTTATTGATTCGCAGATGTTGAACCAACCTTGCATCCCAGGGATAAAGCCTACTTGATTGTGGTTGATTAAATTTTTGATGTGCTGCTGGATTCAGTTTGCAAGTATGTTGTTGAGGATTTTTGCATTGATGTCCATCAAGGATATTGGCTTGAAGTTTTCTTTTTTTAAAATGTGTCTCTGCAAGGTTTTGGCATCAGGATGATGCTGTCCTCATGGAATGAGCTGGGGAGGAGTCCCTCCTCCTCAACTTTTTGCAATAGTTTCAGTAGGAATGGTATCAGCTCTTCTTTGTACATCTGGCAGAATATAGCTGTGAATCTGTCTGGTCCTGGGCTTTTTATGGTTGGTAGGCTATATATTACTGATTCATTATCAGAGCACATTATTTGTTTATTCAGGGAATCAATTTCTTTCTGGTTCAGTCTTGGGAGGTATATGTGTCCAGGAATTTATCAATTTCTTCTAGGTTTACTAGTTTGTGTGCATTGAGATATTTGTAGTAGTCTATGACAGTTGTTTATATATCTGTAATATCAGCAGTAACATCCTCTTTGTTGTTTCTAGTTGCATTTATTTGGATTTTTCTCTGTTTTATTCTGCAGTAGTCTAGCTAATGGCTTATCTATCTTATTAATATTTTCAAAAAGCAAACTCCTGGATTCATAGATCTTTTGAATTATTTTTTGTGTCTTAGTCTCCTTTATCAGTTCTGATTTTGATTATTTCTTGTCTCCTGTTAGCTTTGGGGTTGGTTTACTCTTGCTTCTCTAGGTCTTTTGGTTGTGATGTTATGTTAATTTGAGATGTTTCTAACTATTTGATGTGGGCATTTGGTGCTATAAACAATTTTTCTCCTAACACTGCCTTAGCTGTGTCCCAGAGATTCTGATATATTGTGTCTTTGTTCACATTAGTTTCAAAGAACTTCTTGATTTATGCCATAATTTTATTATTTACCCAAAGTCATTCCGGAGCAGGTTGTTTAATTTCTATGTAATTTCATGGTTTTGAGCAATATTTAAAGACTTGATTTCTATTTTTATTGTTCTGTGATCTGAGAGTGTGTTTGGTATGCTTTTGGTTTTTTTGCATTTGCTAATGATTTAATGATTGTTCCATGTTCAATTGTGTTGTCCATTTTACAGTATGTGCCATGTGGTAAAGAATAATGTATATTATGTTGTTTTGGGGTGGAAAGCTCTTTAGAGGTCTATCAGATCCATTTGGTCAAGTGTGGAGTTCAGGTCCTGACTATCTGTTAATTTCTGCCTCAATGTTCTATCTAATACTGTCAGTAGGGTGTTGAAGTCTCCTACCATTATTATGTTGGATTCTAAGTCTCTTTGTAGGTCTCTAAGAACTTGCTTTAGGTATCTGGGTGCTCATGTGTTTGGTGCATATATATATTTAGAATAGTTAGGCCTTCTTGTTAAGTTGAACCCATTACCATTATGTAATGCCTTTCCTTTTCTTTGATCTTTGTTAAAGTCTATTTTGTCTGAAATTAGGATTTCAACACCTACTTTTTTCTGATTTCCATTTTCTTGGTAGATTTTCCTCCATCTCTTTATTTTTAGCCTATTCATGTCATTGCATATCAGGTGGGTCTCTTGAAGACAGAAGACCACTGGATCTTGCTTTTTTTTTTTTTTTTTTTTTATCAGGGTTGCCACTCTGTGCCTTTTAAATGGGGGCATTTAGCCCATTTACGTTCAAGGTTAGTATTGATATGTGTGGATTTGATCCTGTCATTGTGTTGTTAGTTGGTTATTATGCTGGTTCTTTTTTGTGTGGTCGCTTTGTAGTGTCACTGGTCTGTGTTTTCGTATTGACTGGGACAGTCTTTCCTTTCTACATTTAGTGCTCCTTTAAAGATCTCTTGCAAAGTGGGTCTGGTGGTAACAAACTCCCTTAGCATCTGCTTATCTGTAAAGGATCTTATTTCTTCTTTAAAGGGGAAGCTTAGTTTGGCTGGATATGAAATTCTTGGTTGAAGATTTTTTTCGCTGAGAATGTTGAATATAATCCCCCAATTGCTTGTAGGGTTTCTTCTGAGAGGTCTGCTGTTAGTTAGCCTGATATGGTTTTCTTTGCAGGTGACTTGCTCTTTCTCTCTCACTGCCTTTAACATTCTTTTTTCATTTGAACCTTAGAAAATCTGATGATTATTGTCAGGCCTCTGAGCCCAAGCTAAGCCATTGTATCCCCTGTGACCTGCAAGTATACATCCAGATGGCCTGAAGCAAGTGAAGAATCACAGAAGAAGTGAAAATGGCCAGTTCCTGCCTTAACTGATGACATTCCACCATTGTGATTTGTTCCTGCCCCACCTTAACTGAGCAGTTAACCTTGTGAAATTCCTTCTCCTGGCTCAGAACCTCCCCCACTGAGCACCTTGTGACCCCTGCCCCTGCCTGCAAGAGAAAAACCCCCTTTGACTGTCATTTTCCACTACCCACCCAAATCCTATAAAACGGCCCCACCCCTATCTCCCCTTGCTGACTCTCTTTTTGGACTCAGCTTGCCTGCACCCAGGTGATTAAAAAGTTTTATTGCTCACACAAAGCCTGCTTGGTGGTCTCTTCACACAGATGCACATGACAATTATGTGTTTTGGGGATGATCTTATTGTGTAGAATATTGCAGGGGTTCTTTGTATTTCCTGATTTTGACTGCTGGCCTCTCTAGTGAGGCTGGGGAAGTTTTCATGAACTGTATCCTGAAATACGTTTCCCAAGTTGTTTACTTACTCTCTGTCCCTTTCAGGGATGCCAGTTATTCATAGATTTGGCCTCTTTATGTAATCCTATATTTCACAGAGGTTTTGTTCATTCATTTTCATTCTTTTTTTTTTTTACATTTTCGTCTGACTGTCTTGTTTCAGAGAGCTAGTCTTCAAGTTCCAATATTCTTTCCTCAGCTTGATTCATTCTGCTGTTAATACTTGTGATTGAATTGTAAAATTCTTGTAGAGAGTTTTTCAGCTCTCTTTGATCAGTTAGGCTTTTTTTTTTTTATATATATACTGGCTACTTTGTCTGTCAGCTTCTGTATTGTTTTACTGTGATTTTTAGTTTCCTTGGATTGGGTTTTTCCATTCTCCTGAATCATGATGATCTTCATTCCTATCCATATTCTGAATTCTACTTCTGTCACTTCAGCCAGTTCAGCCTGGTTAAGAACCCTTTTTGGAGAACTACTGCATTCATTTGGAGGACATTAGATATTCCGGCCATTTGAGTTGTCAGAATTCCCACATTGGTTCTTTCTCATCTCTTTGTGTGGGTGCTCCTTTAACTGCTGGGCTGCCTCTGATTGAAGTGGTCAGGCAGGGGCACTCTGATTGAAGTGGTCAGGCTGGATTCCAGGTCAGCCATCCCTGCCCAGTGAGGAGAGGTGAGAACCAGGACCTGAGTAGAGAACAGTCTGGCTACTTTTCTATGAGGTGAATGCTCTATGCTAGGGGTCTAGACCAGCCCCTCATCCCCATGGACTCTCCATAGCCCAGAGGCAGCAAGGGCAAGGGCTGTGAGATAGCACAGATGGCGGCCTGCCTCTCTCACTGGGAGGTCTGTCTTAGAGAGTTGCAGAGCTGCTACTGGCTCAATAACCCTGGCACAAGGTGGCTGGACACCCAGACCAGAAGGCCCTGCCCAGTGAGGAGATATGAGATTGGAAACCCATGTAACAAACCGTCTGGCCACATTTCTGTAGGGCTGCTTCAGTGTGCTGGGGGTCTGCCCCAGTCCTTAGTTGCCTCAGATTTTCCAGCACCTGAAGGTGTCAATGGTGAATGCTGTGAAACAGCAAAGATGGTGGCTTTCCCCTCCCTATGGGAGCTCTGCCCCAGGGAGGTATGGATCTGTTGCTGGTTCAGTCACACTCGTTGGGGTGGTTGCAGAACTTGATCAGGAGATTCTGCCCAATAAAGAAAAATGGGATGTGGAACCCATGTGAACAAGTGGTCTTGCTGCTTCTTCATAGAGCTGCTGTGCTTTGCTGGTGAACCGCTCCAGTCTATAGTCTCCTTGGACTCCCTAAAACCCAAAGGCAACAGCTAAGGCTGTGAAAAAGCCAGTAGGAAAATTCTTAATTGCACCGAGAAAATGTGTTCTGCTATAAAAGAGAGAGAATATAAGCTTGGAGAGGACATAATTGTAAACACTAAAATAAATGCCAAGCCTGGGGAACTTGTGAGGCAACTATTTTCTTTTTTAGTTAATTATATTTTGGGGGTATATGTGATAATTTAATATATCCATATAATTTGCAAAAGATCAAATCAGTGTAATTGGGATATCCATAAACTTAAATATGTGTCATTTGTTTATGCTAGAAACATTAAAATTATTCTCTTATAGCTATTTTGAAATATATAAGAGGTTATTGTAAACTATAGCAAACCTACTGATCTATCAGACACTGTCTTATTTCTTCTATTAAACTGTATATTTGTATCTATTAATCAACTGCTTCTATTTATTTTCCACTGTATTCCATGCCCCTCTCTGATTTTCTTCCCTTAATATTCAATGGATCGTAATGACATAAAATGGAGGTTCTAAGCTGTTATTGATACTGCTTATTTACAACATATATGGAATAAAAATTCACACATTTAATATTTATTAAATATTAAATATAAACTTTATATTATTAGGGTTATTATTGCAATTTTGTTTTGTGTATATAGAATTAGGTCCCATGCGGTATATAAATAAAAGACAATATTTGATGAGTACCTCTATTTCTGGTATAATCCATGATTCATTCTCATTGTTTCACTAAATCAGTTAAGATATCCAGGATTTATCCTCATTTTCTCTGTAGCCATGACCTTAGGGTTTTAAGTTAATATAAATTAAAGCAGAGCCCACTTGGATGAAGAAAATAGGTAATGATGATGACAAGGTCCATGATTTGGTCCCATTTTATATGCTACACTATAAAGCTAAGTGGAGTTTGATTTAATACATTATCACAGTTTTTTTTCAGTCTTCTCTCAATTTTTCCACCTTTCTTCATAACTACCAGATCCATAAGAATGTAAGGGGAGTGTAGAAGAAAACATTTTAGAGGTTTCTTTCTTTGAATTTTATCTTGTATTCCAAAGAGATTTCAGATTCTCTCTTTTTCAGTGGCCTTGCTCATCCATTGATTTTCCAAATACAACATGACTTTATTCCATATCTCTATAATATGAAACAAATAATGCACAGCTGACATTCTTCATCTCTCTAAAAAACCAAATGGGCATATTTCTACAATCAGTGGGCCAGTAGGGTCACAGTTTGGAGGCAAATTAGTGTTTCTGGGGAGCTTTAAAAAAATTAGTGTCAGCAAGGTGCAGTGTCTCACACCTGTAATCACAGCACTTTGGGAGGCTGAGGCAGGTGGATCACCTGAGGTCAGGAGTTCAAGACAAGCCTGGCCAACATAGTAAAACCCCATCTCTACTAAAATAAAAACTAGCCAGGCGTGGTCGTGGATGCCTGTAATCCCAGATACTCAGGAAGCTGAGGCAGGATAATCACTTGAACCCAGAGACAGAGGTTGCAGTGAGCCGACACGGTGCCACTGCACTCCAGCCTTGGTGACAGAGTGAGACTGCGTCTCAAAAACAAACAAACAAACAAACAAAAAAAATTAGTGTCTTAGGCACAATTGGGATTAAATACAGTCAGAAACCCTGGAGGTTGAACATAGGTATCAACAGTTTAAACCCCCTCTCCCAGTGATTCCTATGTACAGATAATTAGAGATCCAGTGACTCATCCTTGAAGATACCACTTTATTTCTTGGTTTGTCTGTACTTTGTTCCTTTACCAACACTGTTTCTCCTGACTTGGAGGTCACTCAGAATTCTTGAGGTGACTCTGTATCTCTGTTCTAAGTTACTATTAGTTGATTTATAGGCTTACTTTAAGAAGGGTACCTTTTTTACTTTAGGCATAGTTGCTGGATAAGGAGAAGGGGATGCATTTATGTTGCCAGTTTTTTTTAAAAATGCAGACAAACAATGATAACAAAAGTTCAACAATATAACAAACTTTTGGTAAGAAAAGTTCAACACTTTTACGTACAGTAATATTTAAATGATACCTAGAACATAGTAGGATCTCATTGAATTTTTATTTTATTTTATTTTATTTTATTTTATTTTATTTTATTTTATTTATTTTATCTTTTAGAAACAAAGTCTCACTCTGTCACCCAGGCTGGAGTGCAAGTGGCACGATCTTGGCTCACTGCAACCTCTGCCTCTCAGGTTCAAGTAATTCTACTGCCTCAGCTTCCTGAGTAGCTGGGATTACAGGCGCGGGCCGCCATGCTTGGCTAATTTTTTTGTGTGTTTTAGTAGAGACGGAGTTTCACCGTGTTGCCCAGGTTGGTTTCAAACTCCTGAGATCAGGCAATCCAGCTGCCTCGGCCTCCCAAAGTCCTAGAATTACAGGTGTGAGCCACCATGCCCGGCCAAATTTTAACTTTTTTTAAATTACATCCTAGAAGTGTAATTGGCTGAATAGATTGTGGGAAGAAATTTATCTGGTATTTGTTTTAATAGAATCCTTCAGACTGCTATAAAACATGCTTAACATGTTTTCATGGGGAACTTTTAATGTTTTCTAGAACCTTCAAAAATTGACTGTTTTGTATAAACAAGATACACCTTATACAAAAATTAACTCCAGATGGTTTAAAGACTTAAACGTAAAACCTGAAACTATAAAATCCCTAGAAGAAAACCTAGGCAATACCATTCAGGACACAGGCATGGGCAAAGACTTCATGAATAAAACACCAAAAGCAATTGCAACAAAAACCAAAATTGACAAATAGTAGCTAATTAAACTAAAGAGCTTCTGCACAGCAAAAGAAACTGTCATCAAAGTGTATAGGCAAGCTACAGAATGGGAGAAAAATTTTGCAATCTATTTATCTGACAAAGGGCTAATATCCATAATCTACAAGGACCTTAAACAAATTTACAAGAAAAAAAGCAACCCCATCAAAAAGTGGGCAAAGGATATGAACAGATACTTCTCAAAAGAAGACATTTATGAGGCCAACAAACATATGAAAAAAAGCTCATCGTCACTGGTTATTAGAGAAATGCAAATCAAAACCACAGTGAGATACCATCTCATGCCAGTTAGAATGGTGATCATCAAAAAGTCTGGAAACAACAGATGCTGGTGAGGATGTGGAGAAATAGGCATACTTTTACACTGTTGATGGGAGTGTAAATTAGTTCAACCATTGTGGAAGACAGTGTGGTGATTACTCAAGGATCTGGAACCAGAAATACCATTTGACCAGCAATCCTATTACTGGGTATATACTCAAAGGATTATAAATCATTCTACTATAAAGACATAGGCACACGTATGTTTATTGCAGTACTGTTTACGATAGCAAAGACTTGGAAGCAACCCAAATGCCCATCAATGATAGACTGGATAAAGAAAATGTGGCACATATATACCATGGAATACTATGCAGCCATAAAAAATAATGAGTTCACGTCCTTTGAAGGGACATGGATGAAGCTGGAAACCATCATTCTCAGCAAACTAACACAGGAACAGAAAACCAAACACCGCATGTTCTCATTCATAAGTGGGAGCTGAACAATGAGAACACATAGACACAGGGAGGGAAACATTACACACTGAGGCCTGTCAGGGGGTGGGGGGCAGAGAGAGGGAGAGCATTAAGACAAATACCTAACGCATGTGGGACTTAAAACCTAGTTGACGGGTTGATAGGTGCAGCAAACCACCATGGCGCATGTATACCTATGTAACAAACCTGTACATTCTGCACCTGTATCCCAGAACTTAAAGTAAAAAAACGAAACAAACAAACAAAAAAAGAAATTAAAAAAAAAGAAAATTGGAATCAAAGTGTCTGTAATCTCCCTGCTTGGCCATCTTAAAAATGCATATACCTGTGGAAACAGCTTTGCCACATGAGTAGGTGGCTATGAAGACATTATCTCTCATCGTAGAAGGGAAACTATGATCCATTTTTCTCACTAATGAGAAACTGTATGCTCTATTTTTGTTCTTATATCTTTCGGGAGGTAATTTTCTTTGATTCTCTTAGATAATGTAGTCTAATAGAAATTTTTATTAATAAGTCGGGGAATTAGGTGGAAAGGTTGTAATATAATTTTTTTTGCAAATTTTTTGAAGTTTATGGAAAATGCTATACATAATTCATACAGTTCAAAAGTTACTTAAACTTCCATTTAATTTCCAAACCTTTCTATATAGGGGATATTATAATTTTTCTATTTAATATATGTTCCAGCTTATCTTCAAGCAAAGTTGGCTTTGAGGCACTTTATGCTGCATCTTCTGAAGCACCTTTTTATATGTATTGACTTTGATGTTTAATTATTACAAAGCAATCATAATACAATGAAATTGTGTTGATGCTTTCTTAAATTGCTTATCTGACTTTTTCATTATGGTTTATTTATTTCAATTATTTTTTAGCAAATATCTAGTTATAATATATGCTTTTTATGATTGCCACTGTTGTTAGAGATATATCACTTAATTGGAGAAGGTTTAGGGTGCTCTTTCATGCCTTTTAAAATTCTTAATTTGAATTATTCATATATATGAGGAATGTGGAAGTTATGTCATTTAGGGTGATTTTAGTGCTGCATATTAACAGACTATTTTATCCTAGATTATGTAATATTTCATTTAACTGGAAAACTCAGAGCTATGCTAGCTTCGAGCAAAGTTGGATCTAGTATCTAGTAATGTTATCAAGGTCCAAGTTTCTCTTTGTCACTCTCATTCTTGGATTCAAGTTCATTTTAAGGTTGGCTCTTCTGTGGTTCCAAGATGCCTACCAGGTACTCCTAGGGTTATATGACTCCTTAAGCATTGTTCATCAACATTCCATGCAATGTCTTAAGATTCACTGTAAATGTGCAGTTTAGGTCACATGTCTAAATTAAACCAATCACCATGTATCTAGAGATGAAATGCACTGATTAACTTTGCCTGCATCATGAACTATATCCGTAGTTCTAATGATGGAATCGACTTTCTCAGAAACTTACTACTCCCTGTATGAGTGCTCTATTGCTACATAACAAAATATCTCAAAACTTAGTGGCTTAAAACAACCACATACACGATTTCACTGTTTCTGTAGGTTAGGATATTTCACAGTTTCTGTAGGTGTGACTTAGCTGGGTCCTCTGTCTCAGGGCCTCTCAGAAGCTGCAATCAAGGCGGCAGGGCTGTAATCATCTCAAAGCGGCAAAAGTACCTGCTTTCAAGCTCACTCACATGGTTGCTGGCAGAAGTCAGCTCTTTGTGGATTGTTGAATTTAAGAACTCAGATCCTTGCTTGCTATTGGCCGAAGGCCTCCCTCAGTTCCTCATCACATGGGTTTCTACAATATGGTAGCTTGTTTCATCAAAGCTGCAAGTAAAAAAGGCAATAGAGGAAAAATGCTAGCAAGACGTAATTTATAGTTTTTTTTAAAAATAATCTAATCACAGAAGTAATATTCCATCAATTTTGCTGTGTTCTGCTTATTATAAGCAAGTTGATAGGTCCAGCCCATAGGCAAAGGGAGAGGGTTATACAAAGGCATAAATACCAAGAAGCAGGGATCACTGGGAGTCGTGTCAGAAACTGTCTACCACATTCCCTAAATTCACTTTTGCTGACTAGACTTTAGCTGTTTTACATATGATTGCCAAAGAATTTTGATGTTATATCCACTCATAGACTCGTTTATGCTAACTTGAGTTAAAATGTCAGCTATGTGATGCTTTTTAAGCTTAAAATATTTCTCTCCTTTATATCAGGCATCACATTAGCTGACTAGAAATCAATTACAGCAGGAAGAAAAGCAATAATCAAATTTCTGAAGGCAGTAGGTTTGGGAAATACATTTTATTTAATTCAGTTTTGCTGTAAGTTTTAAATTCCTAATTGTAGGCATCTAAAGGCCTTTAAGTGGATCCCAGGCAAATATCCTGAAAGTTGAGCATGTTTCTTTTAATCAGCTTAGGGCATCCAAATTATAGCAAAATAAATGGTTGATCTGTGAAGTAAAGTAGCCTTGATATCTATCAGTCATTTGCCAACTCTGGCAACATAAATAAGAGAATGTTTCTTCCTTACTTAGCAATAGTTGAAGTTTAAAGGCTGCATTCCATTAGAGAAGTGAGGTAGGATATTTTAATCCTAATATCCTCCTTACCAAGATCAAGAATAAATAATTTAATGATTTTATAGACACACACAAAAACAAAACCATGTGTCAACACTAATTGCCTTATTGTCTATGTTCCCTGACTTTTCTTTTATTGGGACTGATTTTCAGTGGGTACATTGAAGTACGTAAACTACTCAAATAAAAACAAAAAGGGTCTGGGAATAGTGGCTCATGCCTGTAATCCCAGCAATTTGGGAGGATGAGGAGGGAGGATCACTTGAGCCAAGGATTTTGAGATCAGCATGTGTAACAAAGTGAGATCCCCATCTCTACAAAAAAAAAAAAAAAAAATTAGACAGACATGGTGGTGCACACCTAGAGTCCCAGCCACTTGGGAGGCTGAGGTGGGAGGATCACTTGAGCTTGGGAGGTCAAAGCTGCAGTGAGCCGTGATAGTGCCACCGAAATTGAGACTGAGTTACAGAGAGAACTTTGTCTCAAAAAATAAAAAAAATAGTATGATGGAAGAGTTGAGAACCACTTTGTTGGAAGCTTAGAAATAGCTTCTTAGAGATATTACAGCTGAGTGAATGAAGCAAGTGATCTGAAAGTTGTCAGCTCTAATTCTACTTTTAACTCTCCCCTATGACTTGGATAAACCATAGAGCCTCTATGCATATATCCTTTCTCATTTATAAAAGAAAGCTACTAAACCCTCAGCACAGCTTGTGGAAGCTTCTGAACCAAATATGAGTGTGTCAGATGAGTTATTATTCCATTCTCTTCAATTTAGCATTGAGATTTATAAGGACTTTTTTTTTCCAGTTTAAGGTCTATCCAGATGTGATACATTTAGATCAAATTTTAAATAGATTAAATTTTCCAACATCTTAATTGCCATTTAATTTCACTGGTATTTTCTAAACAATCATTATGCATAAGGCAGTGATTTTCAAATTCCTTATATTCACTTACAGATGCCTGTGGTTCAAGAAACAAAAATGTCTAAGAAATGAAGACAATTCCGAGCAGCGAGTATTCTGAATATTATTAGGCTTATGAGAGGGTTAGAAATAAGGAGCCATAAGAGGGACAGTTTTTAACAGCTAGAGTGATGAAAGAAGGCTTCGAAATGGAAGCTATGTTTCATGTGTGACTTTTAAATTGTGGAGATGATGGATCAGAACTTTTACTTTAAAAGGAAAAATAGGGTCAAATATGGATGGCAAAAATGTACAAGCAATGTGGATAGCTAAACGTCTCAGTGTGACTTGATTTGGATATAAGGTACATATAGTAAATTACAGAAATTTAAAGCTCCTAAGTGGGCTTAGAGTCACACTGTGGAGAGCCTTAAAGGCCACTTGAAGGATTTTTCATGTTATTTTGTGAGATAAAGATGGTTATTAGGGGTTCTGAGTGACACGACTTATAGGCAGAGGCAGAGTTAGAAAGCGATGCAATGGTCCAGAAATGGTTTACCACATTAAGTATGGTTTCTGTCACAAGCAGCTGCTCAGTAAATATTTGAATGACTAGCCCGAAAAAAGCTTCCAGCTTTAAGTGGCTGACATCATTTGAAATTATTTTCTCATTAAATTTCTAATAGGTCATTTACAGCTTTCAAAATAGATTTTTTTTTGAAAAACTCAATATTTTTAAAGAAAATTTACTTTTGATTATTTCCTGTATCTTCCTTGCTCCTGCTACAGAATTTTCTTTTCAAATAGGAATTCTTGTTTTTTTTTTTTTTCAGGCTAATGTAGATTTTCTTTCTTCTTTGTCTTTCATCAGGCAGCAAATTTATAATCCAGTGACATCTTGTCTGTTCCCATGGGAATGGATATAATAGAGCATATTTAGCACTATGGACTTGATCCAACTAAAAATATTTGTAAGAGTCTGAAATGTGAGGCTGTATAAGGCCATGGGTGTTGTTGGCTCTGCCTTGCTCTCAGTGTTGATGTCTTCATTGAAAATGTCAGCTTTCTGTGAAAGTCAGAAAATAATTAAAATGGCACAGAGGTAACAACCCTCAGCCTTGCAGAGGTGGTTTCTCTGCCACCTGATCTAGGTTGGAGGGTTTGTTTGTTAACCATAAGTTAAAAGATTCTTCAAGATCCCTGTTTCAGATGGGGTGATTTTTAACTACGGTGGAAATAAAAGTGAAAAACACTTACATGGAGATGTAGCATTCTCCTTCTTTTAAGAAATTCTTTCCTTTAAATTCTTTTAAAAGCAAATATGAAATCTACAGAGAAATAGAGTCTTCTGTAGATAACACTTTTCAACGTAAACAGTGTGAGTTTGGGTGCCCGAATCTATGGTGTATTTAGATGATCTATGAAATTTTGGACAAGAATATGGATCACAATATTCCTTATGTTTAGTTCAAGTGATTATCCTTAAGAATATCTTTAGGAGTTTTGTAATTATAAATTTAAAAAATTAGGAAAATATTTTTTAAGGACAGCCAAAACTTCATTATGAAACGAACAAGGATTTCATTAGTTAGCAATTAATTACAGTGGGCATCTGTGAGTCATTGCTCCTTGCACATTACCTTTTTTTCCATGTAGCTATATCTTGAATTTCTTCCCATCTAGTCAGTCATGTGATTTATGTAGGATTGTTTCCATCCCCAAACCTTGATGAGGGCTCTCAATGCTTATTCCAATCTCAATGCTTAGTAATTTAGTGATTGCTTCAGAGATTTACAGAAAAAGGTTAGTAGATTATATTATTTTGACAAATATTTACACACTACTACACACACATGAGGATACTTCCTCACACTACTGATGTTTGACTTGGCCATGTGATGTTTTATCCAATGCCAGTGGAACATGAAGAGTGATGATCTACGCCACATTCAAGCAATGAAATGTAACCTTCTTGTCTGCCAGAGAACAGGTGTCAGTCAGGATTCAAAAGGGAAACAGAGACAGTATAAGTTTCATAGAATAAGGGATTTTAGAATTACAATTTACACAAATGTGGAAGGGGATGAAAAAAATTGAAAGTCTAGAGGAGATCTTGAAGATCAGAAAAGAAGTTACTAGTCACTCTGAGAAGTCAAACACATCTTGCCACAGTGGTGAAAGCTTGTGGGTGGACTTTCAGCAGGTGCACCCACAACCAAACATCTGGTGGTGATCCTGAGGCTACTATTGGATAGCATTTAAGAAGGATAATTAGATGTCAAGCAAAAAAGAGCATAGATAAATCAGGGGGCATATTCCCATCTGTCCCTCATAGCATCTTATTTTGATAACCTTCAGAGAGTAATGACCATTGCTTCACTTCTTCCAAATATTCCTCTGGCCAGCTCTAACATGGAGCTTTAGAGGGAAGGGCATTGAATCTAGAAAAGATTTCCCAGCTTTAACAAAGATACATAGTACAATCTACAAAATGGGCAAGTGCCATATTGGGACTACTCCTTCAACCTGGATTTGAATAAGAAGTACGTGGTATGGAACCCCAGCTGGAGCAGAGCCCCAGCCAACCAGCAGCTCTTATATAACATGAACAAGAAATAAATATTTGATGTAGTAAACCACTGAGAAGTTGAAGTTGTTTATTATTGCAGCACACTTGACTAATAGTAAAACTGATATTGAAAGTAAGGGGCAGCTCAAATGAAAAGCCAAAAATATCTATAATTTCTTTTGTTGTTGGCTAGGAAGGAAACAGGAATTTGGGGAAAGTGAGCAACCTGTGTTTTCAATGTTTGGGATATTTTGTAAAATGTCAAAATGGATAACTTGGAAGACATACAATTGATACACGAGTGCTGGGAAAGGAAGAGCGTGGTCTCTTTAAATGATACAGAAGGGAGGAAGGGAAGTGTTGGGTAGAGGAGGCGTGGTCCCTGGCTAGGACCTAGGTGAGGACAGGCACTTCCGCATTCGCACCCAAATGTTGCATTTTCCAAGACCACCCTGGCCCGCCATGCCTCCATCCTGGGCCTATAAAAACCCTAGACCCATCATTGAACATTATGTATATCTCCTAATGCTATCCCTGTTGTGCACATGTACGCTAAAACTTAAAGTATAAAAAAAAAAACCTAGACCCTAGCAAGGCAGAGACAGAAGCTGCTCGATGGTGAGAGGAACACATCGGTGGAAAAAGACAAGAGACTGGACGTCAAGAGGACGTGGAAGGAAGGACGCCAGCAGAAGTTCACACCAATAGATGTGGGCACGCCAGCAGGCCATCAACTGTCAGGGCGAGGTGGAGTTTGGCTGGGGCAATCAGAAGAGAGCCAGGGCCACCTAGTGGCTCAACTCCAGGGGAAAACCATTTCCCTTCTGGCTCCCCCATCATGGGGGAGCTATTTCCACTCGATACAACTTTGCACTCATTCTCTAAGCCCATGTGTGATCTGATTCTTCTATACACCAAGGCAAGAACCCAGGATACCTTGTGACAAGGTAGAAGGTCTAACTGAGCTAGTTAACACAAGCCGCCTATACACGTCAAACTAAAAGAGCATTCTGTAACACATGCCCACTGGGGCTTCAGGAGCTGCAAACACTCACCCCTAGACGCTGCCGTGGGTTCAGATCCTCACAGCCCTCCGTCTGTATGCTCCCCTAGAGGTTTGAGCAGTGGGGCACTGAAGAAGGGAGCCACACCCCCATCCCACGCCCTGCGAGGGGGACAAGGGAATCTTTCCCATTACACAGTGACATGATGAGTTGAGGCTTTGGTTGAAAACATTTTGAAAAAAGAATGTTATTAGCGTGATCTGGTTATCAGCTGCATTTAATAAAGTTCTATGAGAAAGACGTGCTCATAAAAGAATTGTTTTTTTTTAAGTGATGGAAAACACAAAAAAGAACTTTTGAGGCTTGCAGATTGGAAATATTTGTATTTAACATTTATGCTTATATTCTGTTATATTTAAAATAAAATATTAATAAATTGTGCCAGACAAAAATCTAATTCATACTGAGATTAAAATAGTTTTCTAACGAAAAAAATCATGTTGTGGCCACCCTACCTTTTATTAAATCTTTAAAATCTTTTTATTAGATTAATGTGACCCGGAGTAACATTATTTGAATTAAACAAAATTGCTCAGGAAAAGAGAATAATAATTTTCTCATGGAAGCCTAAATAATGTAGCTATAATTAAGTTTAGAGAGAGAGAGGGAAGCATATTTTGCAAAATATTATAAGGGTAGCTATTGCTACACAGACCTTAATAGAATCAGACAGATAATGAAGCAACAAATTTTTGAGAGAGCTATATGGCCAAAAGCAACATCAGTTTGAATTAAAACCTGACTTTGACTGAGGTATTAAATAACTTTTAAAGTTCATGATAAGACCAAACAATTCTAAATGTGTGTGGACCTAATAACAGAGCTACAAAATACATGAAGCAAAGCCAGACAGAACTAAGAAAAGACAGAAAAAAATTTACAAACATACTGGGAGAATGCAGTAACCATATTTCACTAACTGAGTGAAAAAATAACCACAAAATCAGAGTTAATAGACAAGATCTGAACAGCACTATCAACCAACTTGACCTAATTGACATTTAACAAACACTACCAACAATGGCATATCCTCTCTTTTTGGTATACAGGAAACATTCACCAAGATAAAATGTGTCATACAATAAAATAACTGAATAACTTTCAAAGCATTGAACTCTTACAGAGTATTTTTTAAACCAATGGCATCAGAGATAAAACTAAATTGTAGAAAATCTTCAGATACTTAAAAATGAAATACACTCCTAATTAATATGTGTTCCAAAGCAGAAATAAGCATGGATGTTACTATATAACATCATTTCAAACTTTATGATAATAATAAAATTCCGTGAGATGCAACTAATTGGTGTTTAGAGGAAAATTTGTAATTTTCAATTATTTTATTGAAAAATAATAATTTAAGAAGTGTTTAAACTGACCTATATGTTCACTTTGGAGGCTAGAACAAAAGTAAATTAAACACAGTAAAAGAGATGAATAAGTAAAGATAAGAACAAAAGTAAAAAAAAAAGAGAGAAATGAGATAAACAATAGAGAACATTAATAAAGTTAAAAATTTGATTGTTGAAAAATATTAATAAAATTGATAAATTCATAACAAAACTAATCAAGGAAATCAGAGACAATATAAATGAATAATACTGGGGAGAAAGAGGGATTGTTACTACAGCTTTTACAGATAAGTAAAAGATAATAAGGAAATATAATAAACAACTTTATGACAATAAATTTGAACAGTTAAAGTGCACATGTTCTTGGAAAAGCACAACTTATTAAAACTCATTGCTAAAATTAAATTATGAAACAATATCACAATATCAAGTATGTCAAGTGTTGGTGAGAATGTTGAGCCACTGAGTTTTCATTAACTGTTAGTAGGAGTATAACGTGGTGCAAATGCAGTGAAAAATATTTTGGAAGTTTTTTTAGTAAAGTAACAGGTACACTTACCATATGATCCACGAATTCCACTTCTAGGTATTACCCAAGGGAAGTGAAACCATAGAAGTGTACTAGATGTTTATAGCATCCTATTCATATTATTTATAACATATATACTATATAATGTATTTTTTAATAACCAAAACTTACAAATTTTAATCAACAAAGGAGTGATAAATTGTTATATTCATGCAGTGGAATAAAAGAACAACAACTGCTAGACTGTAGAGCAATGGAAAAACATGGATTAATTTCTAAATCATGCTGAGGGAAAGAAGCCAGATACAATGAATACATGCTGTATGATAAGGGTTGGCAATTTTTTTTCTGGAAAGATTGTAAATATTTTAGGTTTTCTAAGCCATATAATCTCTATCACAATGATTCAACTCTGCCACTTTAGCATGAAATCAGCCATAGACAAGATGCAAATGAATGGATGTGGCTGTGTTCTAATACAGCCTTATTTATGAAAATAGGTGCCAAGCTAGATTTGGCCTATAAGCCATAACCTGCCAACCTCTCCTTTATGATTTTGTTTATTAAAAGTTCTAGAGTAGGGAAACTAATCTACAGTGACAGAATTCAAAATAGTGCTAGCCTAAAGTTGGGTTATGGTGGTAAGTCGATTGCTGAGGAGCAGGAGAGGATTTTCTGGTGTGAAAAAAATGTTCTATATCTTGATTAGAGTTGTGGTTACACAGGGTACATATTTGTCAAAACTCATTAACTTATTCTTTGTAAAAAGGAGAGCAGGTGCACAGGTGTAGAGACAAGAAACAACTTGGAGAGTGTTGGCGTTGCTGGAGCACCAAGTAGAAAGCATGAAGAGTCAGAGTCTAAATTTGGAAAGATTAGGAAAGATTAAGGAACTGGTCATGTGACATGGAGACTATGAAGTAGTGAATGGTGCATATAGCATATTAATGTGTATGTGCCATATTATATATCATATTGGTGTTTATTTAAATTTTTATGATTAATTTTGGACTTCTGCTTTAGTTAGGTCTCCTATTGAATATTAAATTAGAATTTACTGTTAATTTCTAGAAGATCTGAGACAATTTTTGCCAAATATCTTCACATTTCCAAGAAAGAAAAGTCAACAATACTCATAAAGGAAGAGTGATCTAAAATTTCTTTTTTAATCCTCTGCTTCTTATCTGCAACAAGTATATTAAAGAGTTGTCATGGAAGTGATCAAATTTTAGGGGAAAATTTATTGGAAAGAGTTGCTGTAATGCTGTTGACATTCTTCCCTACCTTGAAAAGGATGTATCCACCTCACTTAAGTCTAAAAAGCTTCAAGGAGATCAGTTGAAGAACTTCATTTGTGTCTATGGTAATTTATGGTTTGCGAGGAAGGTTGTTCCCAACTCATACCTGAGAAATCTCAGAAAGAAGAGATTGTGGCTGGATGGTTGCTCTCATGGTCAAGCAATGAGACAGTTGCTTTGGGATACCTTGATTGTCCAGAGTTATTACAGGCCAAAGAAGATCAACTGAGGCGGGTCACGAGGTCAGGAGTTCAAGACCAGCCTGGCCAAGATGGTGAAACCGCCGTCTCTATTAAAAATACAAAAAATTAGCCGGGCATTGTGGCAGGCACCTGTAATCCCAGCTACTCGGGAGGCTGAGGCAGGAGAATTGCTTGAACTCAGAGGGCAGAGGTTGCAGTGAGCCAAGATCATGCCACTGCACTCTAGCCTGGGTGACAGAGTGAGACTCCGTCTCAAAAAAAGAAAAAAAAAAAAAAAGAAAAAGAAGAAAATCTAAGTTGTAATCAAGAAGAAAAATGATGTGACCTCAAAATAAAGTGTCAGTGTAGAGTTGCTTAAACAGAAGCTTTAAAACAAAAGGCTGAGGGAGCAAGATATTAGCTGTCACCCATTGGAGATAGAGCATGGGCTAAGACAACTGCTAGATATGCTATATATAGAGATATCTCTATAGCATATATGTATATAGTACATATATAGATATCTCTCTATATAGCATATATAGAGAGATATCTCTATATAGCATATATAGAGAGATATCTCTATATAGCATATATAGATATCTGTATAGCATATATAGATGTCTATATATGCTCTCTATATAGTATCTTTATATATATATATGGCATATATATATCTTTATATATATATATGGCATATATATATCTTTATATATATATATATAGCATTAGCAAGCCTAGGAGAAATCAATGCCAAATTATATCTGTGCCAGTCAAGTGAGATTTTCATGTCCTTACACCTCTTTGTTCCTTCTCATGCTTCAATCCTGGAGGACCTAGACACAGCCCATGGAGTCAAAAAGTAGAAGTGGGATCCTCAGTGGAGAAAAGAAAAGAAACCTACCAAATTGCCTTCTCCAATGTGGCATCAATCCTAATAGAAGTCCCAATTTGAAAATTGAAGACATTTATTCAGACCATACACAATTATTCTATGGCATATATGGATTCGTGGACCTCTTGCAAAAACTTTGCCAAGTTTCCAGGATCTATGGCCAAAAGGTTGGGAATCGCCTCTTTGGCAAATCTGTATTTTAATTTAGTCTTAGATTTTTTTTTAATGAATCTGGACTGATTTTAATATCTAGACTGATTTTTTGGTAATTTCTTAAATAAATCATAATCCTTTAATGCCTCTTGTCTCTCCATTGTTATCTCTTACTATGTTTTGTCATCTCTCAGATATATCAGAATAATTCAAGCCTTTCTACAATGCTAGTCTTATCGCTCTCATTATTCTACATCTTTTGCTCCTGTTAAACAGCTCTTTCCTGTTTCCTGGAATTATCTTGTACTCCTTTTCTTGCCCTTTTGTCATTCCTTTTGTGGCTCTTTGTGTTGAAATACCTTCCTCCCATTTCTACCTTCTGAAATCTTGGTCATCTTTCAAAGCCTATCTCAAAGGCCTCCTCCTTTATAAATGATTTTGTTATTCAGTGAGAATTAATCTTTGCCTTCTTTCAAGCTTCAATTACCACATTATGGCATATATTATTTAATACAACGTTTTGTTCCATAATTATTTTGTACTACTTTCTTTGTTTTTAATTAGCAAGCTAATATATGCATGCTTTTTATTATAAATTCTGATACTATAGTAAAGACTGTAAATCTATCTTAACTTGGGCACTGATTCTCTTGTCCATTCGTAGTCCACATGTAATATTGTTAAAACTTTTATGTTTATCTTCAGTTGCCATATGTCTGAAATAATACTTCATGGTCACAAGATTGCTGTGAGGATTAATTGAGATAATCTATGAAAAACTACATAGCAGAGTAACTGGCGTTTAGTGATTACTCAGTATTATTATACAGTGATTATTCCATATTATTAGTTATCTTTATCATTATGCTGACATTATTAACATCCTTTCAGGACATTCTCTATGCATTTGAAAATCTTTTCACCTACACATCTTTATATATATGCATATAGTATATAAAAAATATAATAACACAAAATAAGTTTCATAGATTATGGGCAAATTCCCATGTCAAAATTAGAGGTTTATAGTTCAGATTCTTCGACTGTAAAAACATGCTGTAGTGAACCCACTTTCATATTTTTTAATGCAAAGTTCAAATATTTCTGAATAATAGGTTCCTAATTATAAAATTGCTCTCAACACTAATTTTTTTTTTGACAGAGTCACGCTCTGTCACTCAGGCTATAGTGTAGTAGCATGATATTGGCTCATTGCTACTTCTACCTCATAGGTTCAAGTGATTCTCCTGCCTCAGCCTTCTGAGTAGCTGGGATTACAGGCATGCACCACCACCCCAGGTTAATTTTTGTATTTTTAGTAGAGATGGAGTTTCACCATGTTGGCCAGGCTGGTCTGCAACTGATGGCCTCAAGTGATGCACCTGCCTCAGCCTCCCAAAGTGCTGAGATTACAGGCGTGAGCCACTGCACCCAGCCAATAAACATTTTAAATTGGAAAAGGTATGCAGAACATTTCTCCATTGGAGCCTATTTCACCACACCTCCACCAGCATTGCATATTGTCTTTTTTTTCACTATTGAATGAATAAATGACATCCCATTATTGTTTTAATTTATTATTCTCTAATCACTGGAAAGTGTGAGCACCTTTAAATGTTTGGTTTTTTATACGTTCCTTTTTCTATTAAGTGCCTCTCTAATTCTTCCAATGTTAAATAAGATAGTTGTTTTTTTCTTATATCTAGAGTATTCTCCCATGTTATTTAGTAACAGATATGCATCAGTCACATCTTGTAGTTTTATAAGTAAATATCCTTAGGATTTTGATAATAATAGGTAGATTTATAGCATCATGGGCAGAATTAACTTTTACATAATATTGAGTCTTCCCATCCAGGATTCAGAGATTCTCTATCAGTCATTTGTGTTTTTATTTTAACATTTAACTAAGTGCCATAACTATTGTTTGATGTTCTTTTTTACTTGAATTGTATGAAGTGATATATTTCCTGGATCCTGTGTTTGTATGCATGTATATATTTCCAATTTAAAACATTCAGTAATTTGAGCCCTCCCATTCTTTTGTTGGGGGAGGAAGGAAGATGAGATACCAAGTTTTGAATTTTGGCATCAGTTCTTTTTTTAGGCCTGGTATTTTTCCCTGCAAAATAAGAATGGGGGAAAGATAAATGTAATAAATATGAGTATGAAAAAATTTACTGGTATAACAATTTTAACTTTGGCATGATTTAAAATAAAAATATGGCTGTTTCTTAACCTTCTGTGTCATTTATATAATAGCAAGAACCAGTGATTCTATGGCTGTATACTACATTTCTCCTTTTCATTGTATCTATGTGTGACAAACATGATTAAATTGAGTAAATGTGTAGAAGTACTATATAAAAACATTATTTTAGCTGTCTTTTTAAGAAAGAACTAGTATAGTTTTAGTGATACCTGAACATTTGGAGTCTTTTTCTCTTGAGTTTTGCTGACTGCATGGGGAAAGGATTAAAAATAGGGCAATAATTAGCTGCTTCCCATCTTTATTGTGGAGGGTGAAAGACCTAAGCTCAAGATATGGCATAACTAACTTTGAATTGACAACAGAAAGTATTTCTTTACCAATGAAAAGGGTAACCCTCATGAAAAGATTTCTGAGCATTCCTGCTTGTGCAAAAGAGCATGCATATATAATAGTTAGAGGCACAAGTTTCCCCTTATTGATTTCATCATGATTCCCATAAAGCAAACAATTAGATCAGAACAGAAGGGTAAATCCTCTCACACATACCTCTGGAATTTGGGTACACTGTATTTGGTAACTGGCCTTTCTTTTTCAGATCACCAACTTTAATAAAGCTTGGATAGTTATAGGATAGGAAATTTCACAAATATATAAAAGCTGCATCATACTAACACAGAGTCTGGAATGATTTAAAATATTTCCTTTGATATGATTCCCAAATTCTATTTAAAAGTAAAGTAATAGTACAGAAATAAAATGTGGTGTGGCATGTTTAGAACTTTTATAACTAGCCTGACTTTGAAACTGAGTGAAATGAGTAAGAGATCAAAGTTTTCATGACTTTAGTTTTTTTTTTTTTTCCTCTCTCCTGTTTTTCTCCTTTTGGAAAGGCTGGTGTTCTCTAAGGAGACCAGAATAATCTACACTTCAAAACAAAATAATATATTTAGTCAAGTACATAACATTGGTCATCTTATAGTGATGATTCATAGGTACTATGAGAAAAATTTCACTTATTTTTATTGCATTTTTCAAGGTAGTTTAGGTAAAGCTGGCTAGACCTGTGTTGAATAAACAGGAGTAGAGCAGTTCTAAGTATAATAATAAAAAGGCATACCATTAATGCAATGGTATAGAAGCATATTCTTCAGCTTGAATATTCTGAATCTCTAGGAAATTATTGCTATATGTTACAATGAAGTAAAAATATATAAAATACCTTTCTTTTCTCTATATAATTTTTTTCATTTTAATGTAGCAGATTGTGTCTTTAAGAAGAGGATCTAGCAAGAGTAATCTCAAATAAAGAGAAATTTAAATCAAAATGACTTGGCTTTGTAGAGTACTCCTAATTTTGATTTTTGTAATCATTTCATCTTCCTATATATGTCCTTTTATGGGATCATTTATAATAAGGTTGCATTGTTTGGGCATGTGCAAACTGAATGATTTAATTACCCCTGGGTGATCAAATTTTAATTGTTAACCAGGCCTCCTTTCATTAAGCCACTGCAGATCTCCATCTGAAACTAATGATTTCTACTACATCTGTAACTCTGGCTGTATCAGTGGCTCTCAAACTTGAGCCTGCATCCGAATAATCTGGAGAGCTTGTTAAAGCACAGATGGCTGGGCCCAAGCCCCAGAGTACCTGCTGTAGTAGGTGTAGGGTAGTGCCCAGTAATTTGGAGATCTAACAGTTTCCAGCTGATGCTGATGGAGCAGCTATAAGAACCATTGGTTTATAGGCTCTGCTTGGTTTCTAGTACCTTCTCCTTCCTCTCTTTAAATTGAAGATGTCTGCTTCAGAACCTAATGCCTTGGAATTTCGTCTTTAGGACCAACTGAAATCTAAGCAAGAGGTAAGTACTAATCCAGTCCTCAAGAAGTCAGCGTCAAGTCTATCATCCTTCTAAATTTTGCTCAACTTGTGCTGCAGCTCTGAGGTAGCTTTGTAATTCTTACTTCCTTTCCAGTGTACCCGCCTTTTTCCTTTGAAGTCATCTTCAGTGTTTTACCTTGTTTCTAGTTTTACTATTACGCACCTCCTGCCTCTAATCTTTTCATCTTCTAAGAGATTTTGTAAGTCTTATCCAGAAGAATTTTCCACAACACTGCTTTGTCTACACCACTCCTTTCTGGTTAAGTGAAATAATACATATGAATGTTTTTGAACTCTAATGTATTATTTAAGTTGTTATTCTTAAATCCTTCACTTCCTTTCAATGATTAAACACGTTTCTCAGTTACTGATCTGCACACCAGAGGGGCGCGACTTTTTCCAGTGTGTCCACTCCTTTACCTTGGAAGCCTGTGGTAGTTGTCGCTAAGATTCCCTCTATCCCTCTGGCATCCATCTAAAGGGATTTAGTTTTTATACTTAGTCACAGTGGAGCTAAAGCTGGGGAATGGGAGTGGAAAACAAACCTCTAAATCCTGAATGTGAAATGTAAGTCTCCCTCTATTTTGTCATTTACTTCTCAAATTCCTTTTTATTCTCTAGGTAGGCTGGATTTACATTTTCCACCAACATACTTCTAAGTCTTTGTATACCACCTTTCTGCTGCATGAAGATCACTCCTGAATTTTATTCCTTGATTTACCTAAAGTTCTAAGTTATACTCCGCCTAAGTTCTGTTCTTCCTTTGAGTCTCTTCACTATCCTCTAAGCTGTGAAATTATTTACTGAGCAAACCCTGCGGATTTTTTTTTTTCTTGAGCCTCCCCAAACTCCTAAAATATAACCTTCCACAGCTGTGCTGTGGTTTTCTTATGCAATCGTTCAGGACTTATCATCTTGATGTTCCTATTCTTTGCATACAGTAGACCGCCCTATACAAGTTAGAGCTGTGACTGCTGTCGTAGTCAGCGTGTCCTACAAATTACGTTTGGTAATGATGTTTAATATTGTAAGAAAATAAAGCAGCAAAGACTCAGCACCCTGTTGAAACACGCAATTAGTTTTGGGCTTTTTGATGGAAAGTCAGCTGTAGTAATTTTATGTGAAATGGAAGAAGGCTTAAAGAGAATATTGTATGCAAATATCCTTTATCATCTCCGGAGAATGGTTTCATATCGATGTGGTTTGACCACCCTGATATACAGATATCAAGCTGCTGATACTGGACACACGCCATGATGTCTTACCGCAACCTTTCTAATGACTTTCTCAGGCTAACATTACAGGAGTTAACAACTTAAGAACATAACCTTTGAAATTTCTCCCAATATAATGAAGGTTTGACTTGAGCTGTGCCTAAGCTTTCTTTTTCTTATTAGCTCATCACTTTTTATTGGGAAACTGCTAATTATATTTTTTAAATAATTGTGTATTTCTTTTAGTGTTTATATTCTTAAATATGTATAGACCATTATATCATTAAAAAGCACAATACATATTTCGTTCATTTAATTTAAACTCGTAAGTTCTAAGGCCTTAATGAGTTCTGTTTTTTCCCTCCTCAATTCTGTATTTATCTTTATTAAAAAAAAATCAATTTGGGGCCGGGCCCTTCTGCCATTACAGTGTTTTCACCACAAATTTACCTAGAAATTTTGCTGAAGTAGTCGCCTAAGTGTGGACTATCATCTTACTACCTTTTTACCTCATAAAAATAATGAGAAAAAAGAGAAGCAAGTAAGAGGAAAATAGGGCAGTTTTCTAGCAGATCGCATCTTGGGAGGCATCTATGCTCGCAAATGGTTTAACTAGTTTGACTTGATTAGTCAAATTCATTGGTCAAAGGAGGAAGAAAACTGCATATAGGGCTGGTTTGAGCAGTGTTTTTTTTTGCTTTTAATTTTTATTTTTTTTGTACCAAATCTAACAGCAAAGCTATAAAGTACAAAGCTCAATCACTGTGAATGTGGCAAAGCCCCAATGTGTGAATGCTATGGTAGCATGACTATATTTAGGGATGTCATTTTGTGTGTCAAAAAAAAAAAAAGAAAATCTTCTTTTAAAAACATTCAACATTGTGTGTGTAAAGGCTGCACTTTTGTCACAAATGTCATGATCAGTCTGAATTACTGGCCTGATTCTTATTCTTTCTGCATGTTGAGAAATAGAATAGTTGAGAATCCTGTGGGACTATAAGCCCCATAAAGGAACTAAGAAAAGTGGCAAAATTGCACTGCCCAATTTACCTCACAACCCAGCATTTTAGAGCCACCTCTTCTAAAGTCAGCCATAAGCAAAAAATCTCTAGCCGGTAAGATCCTTCACAATATTGCATTTTCTAAGATATAAACAGAAATACTTAAAGGTTTTATGATCATTTCATTGTTGGAGATGTGCTTGAATATCTGCATAGAAAATGACCTGGCAACGTTACTTCTTTGACCAACTGTGTCCTTGGGCACTGCCTGTCTGGTTCACTACTCCTGTAACTGCTTGGCAAGACTTGCAAAGCACTATATTAAATGGATGTACAACACATGACCAATGTTCATGGACTTCAACTTTAAAAAAAAATTTTTTTTATTATACTTTAAGTTCCAGGGTACATGTGCACAACATGCAGGTTTGTTACATATGTATACATATGCCATGTTTGTGTGCTGCACCCATTAACTCGTCATTTAAATTAGGTATATCTCCTAATGCTATCCCTCCCCCCTCCCCCTACCCCACAACAGGCCCTGGTGTGTGATGTTCCCCTTCCTGTGACCATGTGTTCTAACTGTTCAATTCCCACCTATGAGTGAGAACATGCGGTGTTTGGCTTTTTGTCCGTGCGATAGTTTGCTGAGAATGATGGTTTCCAGCTTCATCCATGTCTCCACAAAGGACATGAACTCATCATTTTTTATGGCTGCATAGTATTCCATGGCGTATATGTGCCACATTTTCTATATCCAGTCTATCATTGATGGATATTTGGGTTGGTTCCAAGTCTTTGCTATTGTGAGTAGTGCTGCCATAAACATATGTGTGCATGTGTCTTTATAGCAGCATAATTTATATTCCTTTGGGTATATACCCAGTAATGGGATGGCTAGGTCAAATGGTATTTCTAGTTCTAGATCACTAAGGAATTGCCACACTGTCTTCCACTATGGTTGAACTAGTTTACAGTCCCACCAACAGTGTAAAAGTGTTTCTATTTCTCCACATCCTCTCCAGCACCTGTTGTTTCCTGACTTTTTAATGATCGCCATTCTAACTGGTGTGAGATGGTATCTCATTGTGGTTTTGATTTGCATTTCTCTGATGGCCAGTGATGGTGAGCATTTTTTCATGTGTTTTTTGGCTGCATAAATGTCTTCTTTTCAGAAGCGTCTGTTCATATCCTTCGCCCACTTTTTGATGGGGTTGTTTGTTTTTTTCTTGTAAATTTGTTGGAGTTCTTTGTAGATTCTGGATATTAGCCCTTTGTCAGATGAGTAGATTTCAAAAATTTTCTCCCATTCTGTAAGTTGCCTGTTCACTCTGATGGTAGTTTCTTTTGCTGTGCAGAAGCTCTTTAGTTTAACTAGATCCCATTTGTCAATTTTGGCTTTTGTTGCCATTGATTTTGATGTTTTAGACATGAAGTCCTTGCCCATGCCTATGTCCTGAATGGTATTGTCCAGGTTTTCTTCTAGAGTTTTTATTGTTTTAGGTCTAACATTTAAGTCTTTAATCCATCTTGAATTAATTTTTGTATAAGGTGTAAGGAAGGGATCCAGTTTCAGCTTTCTACATATGGCTAGCCAGTTTTCCCAGCACCATTTGTTAAATAGGGAATCCTTTCCCCATTTCTTGTTTTTGTCAGGTTTGTCAATGATCAGATAGTTGTAGATGTGTGATATTGTTTGTGAGGGCTCTGTTCTGTTCCATTGGTCTATATATCTGTTTTGGTACAAGTACTATGTTGTTATGGTTACTGTAGCCTTGTAGTATGGTTTGAAGTCAGGTAGCGTGATGCCTCCAGCTTTGTTCTTTTGGCTTAGGATTGACTTGGCAATGTGGGCTCTGTTTTGGTTCCATATGAACTTTAAAGTAGTTTTTTCCAATTCTGTGAAGAAAGTCATTGGTAGCTTGATGGAGATGGTATTGAATCTATAAATTCCCTTGGGCAGTATGGCCATTTTCACAATATTGATTCTTCCTATCTATGAGCATGGAATGTTCTTCCATTTGTTTGTGTCCTCTTTAGAAAAACCCATGTCTCAGCCCAAAATCTCCTTAAGCTGATAAGCAACTTCGGCAAAGTCTCAGGATACAAAATCAATGTGCAAAACTCACAAGCATTCTCATACACCAATAACAGACAAACAGAGAGCCAAATCATGAGTGAACTCCCATTCACAATTGCTTCAAAGAGAATAAAATTCCTAGGAATCCAACTTACAAGGGATGTGAAGGACCTCTTCAAGGAGAACTTTTTTTTTTTCTTTTTGAGATGGAGTCTCGCTCTGTCACCCAGGCTGGAGTTCAGTGGTGTGATGTTGGCTCACTACAACCTCCACCTCCAGGGTTCAAGCTGTTCTCCTCCCTCAGTGCTGGGATTACAGGCATGTGCCACCATGCCTGGCTAAGTTTTGTATTTTAGTAGAGACTGAGTTTCACCATGTTGGCCAGGCTGGTCTCATACTCCCGACCTCAGGTGATCCACCCACCTCGGCCTCCCAAAGTGCTGGGATTACAGGTGTGACCCACCATACCCGGCCAGACTTTGCTTTTATGTGGTATCTTTTATGTGAGTCTGACAGGCTCAAACTCAGCTTACTAGTTTCATGGACAACTTCAAGATAGCATTGGTTAAAGTTCAAACAAGATTCCAGTTAGCCCATTTCCAGTAAACCCTACCTAGGTAATTCCCTACTCCCTTCCGAGCTGTTCTAGTGTTGTTTCTATGGCTACCATACTTCTAGGGTGAGACAGAAATATAGGGAAGAGTAAAATCAGAACGATTAGGGTTATTGGGTTAAAGACTCTTTTTATCCTTTTTATGAACCCTATTTCTTCAGTAATAAATAAAAACATTTGGAAAATACAGCATTTTGAGTCTCCTGGTTCCGCAGTTCTGATTTGATGACATATTCTGAGAGATGTTCTGAATATTAAATACTTGGTTTTGAAAACAAATTTATTCATACCAGGAAAGTGATTCACTCATGAATACAGTGAGTGCACTGTGAAGACATGAAATTTATTTTTTAGAGAAACTTCAATTCTTAGTTCGAAAATTCAAATAAGTTTGATCACATTGAAGAAATGCATTCTAATTAAGGTACCTGTAAAGTGAACACTTAGAAATATATTGACTAATATGGTTGATTCATATATACATATTATGTATTAGGAACCTGTAAGAATGATTACAAATATTTACAAAATACTTGTTAATTTTTCCAAGTCAATTTTATTACAAAAGAGAAAAAGTATTCATCTATTAATACAGAGACTGTTTCCATAGTGATATCTCTAAAAGTGTATATACAAAAGAATAAATTGACTCATTGACCTGGTATTAGATTTGGCTGAGTGGCATGATCATAGGAATGCAGTGGCCAACGGAACTTTCAGATCTCTAAAGAACCCATGCGAATCTAATGCCTTGCTTTGGCTCTTAGTTCTTTTCCTCTTACCTTTGTCCCTTCTGCTTCTATATTAGTCCGTCCTGGCTGCTATAACAAAATGCCACAGATGGGCTAGCTTAAAAAACAAAATTTATTTTCTCATAGTTCTAGAGGCTAGAAAGTCAAGATCAGGGTTCTAGAAGATTCAGTTTCTGATTTGGGGTCCCTTCCTGGCTTGTAGATGGCCACCTTCTTACTATGTCCACATGTGGCCCTTCCTCAGTGCATGCATGGCTTTGTACAAAGAGCGTGCACATGTGCACGTGCACATTCACCATGGGAGTTCTGTGGTGTGTTGTCTTATAAAGACACTAATCCTATCAGATCAGGACCCTACCCTTATAACCTCATTTAACCTCAATTCCTTAGAGGCCCTGTCTTCAAATATAGGAGGTGAGGGCTTCCACATATGGATCTTTAAGGGGACACAAATATAACACTCTTTTATCTCCTATTTCTCTGATAATAGCTTTTTCTCTCCTGCTCTGTGACCACCTACATTTCCTTGCAGCTATATGTGATGTGTTTTTCTTTCTTCTGGTTTTTTCACTGTTGAATTTCACCAGGCTGCAACTAACATTTCATTGTATAGGTGCTGCTTTAGATGCTGCCTTCAATAGCCTTAACATTCCCAGGAGTCTTGTCTCACTTGTCTTTTCCTGAGTCACCATTTTCTTATGGTTAAAGAGAGCTTCTCTGTGGGTATAGCAGGTGGAATATTGGGCACCCCTTACCCCACAAATATCTAGGTGCTAAATAAGTTGATTATCTTTTAAAGCCTCCAGAAGGAACACAACCTTCTCAACACCTTGTGAGACCCATTTCAGACTTCTGACATCTAGAACTGTAACATAGTAAATTGTGTTGTATTTTAAGCCACTAAATTTGAGGTAATTTTTTATAGCAGCAACAGGAAAGTTACACAGTGGGAGACCCAGTAGGCAAGTAGAAATGGTTGCCAAATGACCAGAACCCTGAACTGACCAGATGAGAACTCCCTGGATGGGAGCACCTTCTTTGCCTCTAACTGCTAAACACAGAATTTCCCTGAAAAGTCTTTATCAAGAAACATCGCATCCTAGAAGGTAACCAGACTTCTTTTCAAGTCTCAGACCTAATTGTTGACTATACTTGGTGGTCAGTAGAACCCACTCTCTGCTTCCTGGAGTCTCCTTGCTGTTTGGCATAACACGTGACATACATGTAATTATTGCTTTAGTTGAGAATTGCTCATTTATGTTTCTGGACTATCCTCATGAGAATAACTTGGGGTGCCCCACCCACAACTTACTGAGTCATTATCTTTGGGGATGGACTATGGTATCACTCATTTTTAATGAGCATTTTAAGGGCTTTTAATATATGCTAAAATTTGAAATCAATTGCTCTAACATATAGATTGTATATGAGAACAGTTTTCTTAGATTTCATAGAAGTTAAAATATGTTTAAGAATAAAATAATCATATGGGGATACATACCTAGAAACAAATATTAATGATTTCTAACTTCCACATGGTTATAAACTAGTGGCCACATGTTTCTCAGAAACCATTTCCATCAAGTTTCTATCTTTATACAATATCCCACAAGTTACCTGCCTAATAGCAGTTTCCTTTTTTTGATGTCTTCATAAAGCTAAGAATTTTCACATTTGCCTTAAGGATTCACTTGTATTTTCATTTTCCTCTTATATCATGTTGTACCTATATGTCTTTGTTTTGGATTCTTAGGCTTGACATATTATGCATCTCAATAGTTCTTTCTAATATTCTTTATGGTCATGAATTTCTAGTCCTTAGTCCAGGAGTCACCCACTGTCTGTTTTTGTAAATAACATAATATGGAACACAGCCATATTAATTCATTTATGTCTTGCATTTGGCTGCTTTATTGCTGTAACAGCAGAATCGGGTAGTTGTGAGAGAAACTTTATGACCTACAAAGTTCAAAATATTTACTAAAGAAGTGACTGATTTCAGTATGAAGGCAAGGGGAATCCAAGACACGCCTTTAACATCTTGTGCTAAAAACGTAAGGAAATACTCAGAAATAATAAATGGCACAGAAGGGGAAAGCTCTTCCTCACAGAACAATTTTAAATAATGCTAGATATAGAGAATCACCACTGACTGTCATCAGAGGAGTTTGATTCAGTTGGGGGTTGTCCACGGGTGCTAAGGCTGGTGGGCATAATTTGAGGAACAGGATATTACTGTACTCTTGGGGTAGCTTCCCACTAAAGAACTAAGTCTGATCATGAGAACTCTTGAGATGGACCCTAGGATAAAGGCCATCCTACAAACTCTAAGGCCTGTTGTCTTTGTAACTATCAAGAACATGAAAGACAGAAAAAGACTGAAGAATTGTTCCAGATTGAAGGGGTCTGTAATATATGATAACTGAATATAATATCTATTTCTAGGAAATTTGGAAATAAAAAATGAGACATTGTGAGGTGTTTTATCTATTCTTGGGTAAAAGAGTATTCCATAGTGATACAAATTAATAGCTATTGAATTACGTTTCATAATATTTTAGGTTAAGAATTTGAGCAAGCATTAATTGAACAATTCTATTCAACTTGGTGTTTACCATTGGCAGGCAGGAGGATCTGGAGGCCCCAATATGGTTTCAATCACATTGCTAAAGAGTTGGCAAAGATGGTTGGAAGGCTGGGCTCAGTAGGGTGTATCAAAAAGACTGCTTACATGTGAGTTCTTCAGCATGGTGTTCTTTTTTTTAATTTTATTATTATTATACTTTAAGTTTTAGGGTACATGTGCACAATGTGCAGGTTAGTTGCATATGTATACATGTGCCATGCTGGTGTGCTGCACCCATTAGCATGGTGTTCTTAAGGAATCAGCCTTCTTAAGTGAAATCTCAGGGCTCCATGCCTTGTATAGATAAGCAATCATATTGGCCCAAATTTAAGGGGAGAGTAGCAAAGTTATTGCACACATTTTTCCTGTATCACCGTGGGACAGTAGGCAAATTTGGAATTGGGTCTGAGAAGCTGATAGCAGTGCTATACCAATGTTCAATACCTGGTTTAGAGGCCTATAAGGTAGTTATGGAGTAGTATGTTCTAGTTTGGGGGAAATATACATTAGAATGCTTGGAATATACAGGCATAATGAGGCATCACATTTGCAGATTCCTCTCAAAAGGTTCTGTAAAGGAATAATGTGTATGTGTATCCTGCCTGTGTATATATATCAAGGGAGAGAGGGTTGGAGGGGGAATGGTGATGTGACAAATGTAAAATGTTAACCATTGGGTATTCTGGTTGAATGGGACATGAGAGTTTTGGCTACTTTATTACAGATCTGAAAGTATTTCAAAATTTTGAAACATATTTAAATATAAAGGAAATAAGACAAATGATGGGAGTCTGAAGTAAAGAAGCTGCAGTGGACGTGAAAGATGAAGATGGATTTATGATGAACAGGATTGAGTGGCCAAATAGACATGGCATTGAGAGGTGGGCTGCTTGGAACACTGTCATCAGCACAGAAGTTCCATTGGCTGCTCACTTACAGAGAGAAGCAAACAGGCAAAGCTTGCCAATAATGCTGCAGCTCTAATGTTCTGCTTTGTCCTTTAATGATCACCCTGGAAAACTAATGATCAGCCAAGTTTCATTTTACAAAGCATCAAGACTATTTAAATAGAGTCAAATTTACTCCAATGTATAATAGATTTCTTAGTTCAGAGCAAAATCTGTGGCTCTTCTCTATTTGTTGGAAAAATTCTATATAAGCTTATTCTAAATGGATAAATAGACTAAGAGTGAGTAATGTGGTTTATTTTGTGCATAGTGTACACTTTCACAAGAGAAGAAATTCTTCCAGGATAAAAGCAGCATATTAAAATGGAAATAAAGTATATCTTAGGATTTAAAACAGTTTTATTGTATCAAACACAGTATAGAATCTGTGGTGGACTCCATACAAGACACTCAAATGTAAGATATTTAAATGTAAAAGGAGCAAGGTACAAAGCAAAATTTTAGACCAAGCAACTCAAGGACAGTATTATAAAAGGGTTTAAATATATGAATAAATAAAACTATTCTTTAAGTGAATGATATATGTGGTAGGAAAGTAACCTTACAATATTTTGAAACCTTAAAGTAAATAATTCAATAATTTTCAGTATCTATGCTCAGGGTATAATGCTGACATCTATCTCCATGGGAGGTGCTGACATTTTGCTGAAACCTTACAAAAAGAGGACTCCTGCTGTGGATAGGAAATGCTATTCCATTGAGAAGGAGAAATCGGAAGTTAAATATGCTGTAAGGAAGTTCGTATCAGCTTCACTATTACTCTGTGGTTATTGAGCTCTGGATAAATTCTTAAGACTACAAATGTGTAATTTTACTTCACAGATACAAAAACTTGTGGAATTGTGACAGGAAATAATTTTTATATTAGCTTCCATGAGTCAAGGTAGTTACAAAAAATGAAATAGTCATTCTTTTTTGCTAAGTTTGAATTATAGTGTGAATCATCTCAAGTGTTTTAACCTCTATTCCCCAACAATGGTGAATCTGGTTAGTGATACAAGAAGTTTCTCCTGTGTGTGCGAATGTGTGTGTACACATCTATCAGTATGTGTCCATGCAGGTACTTGTGTCTGCGGTGTGGAGAATGAAAGTGGAGATGTAGCTAAAATAGGAATGAAACGAAGATGAGTAAACACGATGTACTGAAAACTGGAAAGTCTGATCAGAGAGTACGGCTCTGAGTTCATTTTATTTTGTGTGTATACATATATGTGTGTGTGTGTGTGTGTGTGTGTATATATATATATATATATACACTATAATCTTGAGATTTCCCATTCTGATTCTTAAAGAGCTCTGAACCTGTATTTTAATGAGTAATAGGCACATAGTGAGCACCTAAACAACTTACAACATTAGATAATCATGTCCGTATGATCCATTGCTGCATAATAAATAATCTCTAAACCTAGCATCTTAAAATAATGAACATTTATTACTTCACAGTTTTTGGGGTCAGAAATCCAGGCACACAATTTAGCTGTGTGCTTCTGACTCAGCCTTGTACAAGGCTGCAATCAAGGTAAGGGATGAGGCTTCAGTCATGTCAGTAAGCGGGGCTCTAAGCCCACTCACATGGCTGTTGGCAGGTCTCAGGTTCTTGCTGGTTTTTGGTGAAAGACCTGACTTCTCTGCCTTGAGGGCCTCTCCATGGGGCTACTCACAACATGCCAGCTTTTTTCACCCAGAGTGAGGTGAGAGAGAGAGAGCAGTCTTTTTGTAATCTAATTTAGGAAGTGACATCTACTCACCTCTACAGTATTATTTGTTAGAAGCAAGTCACAGCCCAGATAACATTACACACAGTGGCACGGATACCAGGAGGCAGGGATCTTTGGGAGCCCTCTCTGAGGCCTATCCCAATGACTTCAACAGTTCTTTGGTCATGATTTTATCATAAATTTCTCCCTGTCCAGCTTTCTACTAGACTCTGGCTTAGTGCCAAGTTAAACCAATTGCTGTTTTTGTTCCTCTTCTCTCCCATCTTTTCTTTTTTCCCATTCCCCAAATTCATGGTTTAACTCAGTGGTCAATAAATTGAGAATTTCCAGTGATACACAGGCCAATTTCTAGATGTTCAACTTTGTTTTCTTTCGTAAAGTTACTTCGCCTGAGATATTCCTGAACTCAATCTAGCCTCTTACTTTACTAAACCAAGACATGTGCTTTTGTTGATCTCCGATCTAGCTATGGCACATTTCTCCTGTGTGTAAAAACCTTTGGACACAAAGAGAAAGGGTCGTGTAATTAAACAAGGAATCATACAGATTGAGTGCTTCCCCACTGTATTAGTCTGTTTTCATGCTGCTGATAAAGACATACCCGAGACTGGGTAATTTATACAGGAAAAAGGGTTTAATGGACTTACAGTTCCATGTGGCTGGGAAAGTCTCACAATCATGGTGGAAGGCAAGGAGGAGCAAGTCATGTCTTACATGGATGGCAGCAGGCAAAAAAGAGTTTGTGAAGGGAAACTCACTCTGATAAGACCATCAGAGCTCATAAGACTTATTCACTATCACAAGAACAGCAGGAGAAAGACCTGCCCCCATGATTCAGTTACCTCCCACCAGGTCCCTCCCACCACACATGGGAATTCAAGATGAGATTTGGGTGGGAAGACAGCCAAACTGTATCACCCACTTTCCCTTCCTTGTGCATACTACCTTTTAAAAGTGAAGCATAATTTTATAATTTGGATATTTTGATCTTTTGAGATATTTGGAATTCAGATATGTGGCAGTGTAGGGCCTTGGATGTCATGACAATTATTTTTTCAATAATTTTGCCTCCTCACACATTCATTTCCACCCCCACCATTAGAAAACATTTCTTTTTCCTGGAAGGAAGAATTCCCTAAGACCCAAAATTACAGACTGTTAAAAGCAGCATTTTCAAGTAGGTAAATGTAAGCAATTATTCTCAGCTATTGTAATCCCTCACCTCTGGGATGTGTGATTGCCTGGAAATAAAAGCAGCTACAAAATGCCAAAGTGGAATAGATTAGTGATGCTTATTCTTTTTAACTAAAATGTTTTCTGGGGCTATAAAACATTGTCAAGCTACAGGACCTTGGACAAATCACAAAGATAAAACTTGTATGCTATTTATTCCAGATTTAATATGGATTATTTTGAGAAATACAAACTGATTTTTATTAAATTGTATCATAGAATCTTTGTTCCAATAACAAAGTTTATTTTATTGTCTTCTATAAAATGTTTAATGCTTTATGCTTTCTTTAACAAAAATATTATAGCTGTACTAAATTTTCTAGCAAATTATACTCTGAATAAAGATAGGAAAGTACAATAATGTATGGTTGATTATATATACTGATAGTTTTTGTTAACCTTTGTGTTTCTTATTTTATCATTTCCAAAAGCTGAACTTCAGGGTTTTGGGGACTACATGAATTTGCAAACAAATATACATGTAGTCCAAAGAAATTCCTTACCTCATAAATAACTTTTAATATTAGTCATTATATTGAGATATTATAAAATAATAAACAGCATATTTATAATTTATTTTTAATTATAAAAATGAATAAATGAATTAGACTGTAACATTTTGCTTTTCATGAAATGACTTTTAGTAATCTTATCTAGCTAAATGCTGCTTATCTCAGCATTTTAAAACAAAATTTAAGTTAGAATTGAAAAATGAAGTTAGACTTTTTTAAACATAAATTAAGATTTTACTGATTTATTTGACAACATGGACTGGTTTTGCCAACTAGCTTATATAGTAAATATTAAACATGAGCTAAATCTGTAGGGGAAAGTCTTTAATTAAAATGTATTTATCATATTACAAATATCATTTTATAAATACTTGCAAGTTTGTAATTAATAATGTTTTGATTTTTTCAACTGTTTCAGGTATTTGGGTTAAAGTACCACTAAGTGAAAATTAATAGGTAGAAGTAATAATTACTTGCTAAGTCTTGGTAAAGCCTTCTTAGGTTTACTTCCCAGGAATGGAGAAGTGAATGACCCTGAACACTGGGTTACAATTCTTTGGCTGATAGGGTTATTTCCAATTCTTTGCTTTTAACAAAATTGAAAGTGGATTTAATGGAAGAGGATGGGTCCTCAAAGAGTAATTTTTGATTACAGATCACTGTGTGGTTTTTGGCACATATATCAAAATGTGTTAAAAGATTGAAAGGCATCTGTGTAACAAAATGCATCTCATTTTCACCTACTTGTTTATATAAACATGATTTATCATTCTTTACATATATTAAAACAAGAATAGGACTGATGCTGGCAGCCATATAATTCTAGGCTAAGCCGCATTTATCCAAAGATAAAAACTAGTAAAACGTCCCTCATACTACCTTAGGAGGCTAATTTCCAATGCAGTTTTGTGGTATTTTAATGTTTACAATTTTAAAAATTTGTTATATTCTAATCAGTTGTAAAATAATAGTAACACCTTATGGCAGAAGAAAAATATTACATTTGGGTAAAATTTCATTGGGGAAGTGGAATGAAGATAGAAGTAAACTTTTTAATTTTACCTTTGTTTCCAATTTTATTTAGATTCAGGGAGAATTTGTGCCGGTTTCTTATATGAATATGTTGTGTGATGCTGAGGTTTGGGCTTCTATTGCTCACACCACCCAGATAGTGAACAAGGTCTCAACAGGAAGTTTTTCAGCCTATTCCCCTTCTTTTGTCCCGCTCTCCTTTTGGAGTCCCTGCTGTTTATTGTGTCAGTCTTGTATTAGGCTGTTCTCACGCTGCTAATAAAGACACACCTGAGACTGCGTAATCTATAAAGGAAAGAGATTTAATTGACACAGTTCCACATGGCTGGGGAGGCCTTACAATCATGGCGGAAGGCAAAGGAGAAGCAAAGGCAATGTCTTGTCTTACATGGGGGCAGGCAAGAGGGAACTTGTTCAGGGTAACTCCCATTTATAAGACCCTCGGATCTCATGAGACTTACTCACTACCACAAGAACAGGATAGGGCAAACTGCCACCATGATACAATTATCTCTATCAGGCCTGTCCTTGACACATGAGGATTATTACAATTCAAGGTGAGATTTGGGTGGGGACACAGTCACGCCATATCAAGTCTTTATGTCTGTGTGTATATAGGATTTAGCTCTCAGGTATAAATGAGAAAATGCAATATTTGGTGTTCTGTTTCTGCATTAATTTGCTTGGGATGATAGTCTCCAGTTGCATCCCTGCTGTAAATAAAAAATAATAATTTTTTTGTGTGTGTGGCTGTGCAGTATTTCATGGTGTATAGTCACCACACTCATTTTATCCAATCCACCATTGATGGGCACCTAGGTTGACTCTATGTCTTTGCTATTATGAATAGTGCTGTAATGACCATATGAGTGCATGTGTCTTTTAGGAAAGACAATTTATTTTTCTGTGGGTATATACCTAGTAAGGAGATTGCTGGGTTGAATAGTATCTCCGTTTTTAGTTCTTTTTGACATCTCCCAAATGCTTTTGACAGTGGCTGAACTAATTTACATACCTACCACCAATGCATAAATATTCCCTTTTCTCCACAGCCTTTCCAGCATCTACTTTTATTTTTTTACTTTTTAATAATATCCCTTCTGACTGATATGAGATGGTATCTCATTGTAGTTTTGATTTGTATTTCTACAATCAGTGATGTTGAGCTAAAATAATTTTTCAGGTTTGTTGGCTGCTTGTATGTCTTGAAGTATCTGTTCATGTCCTTTGCCTACTTTTTAATGGAGTTGTTTGTTTTTTGCTTGTTGGATTAATTTCCTTAAAGTTTCTGAATATCAGACCTTTGTCAACTGCACAGTTTGTGAATATTTTCTCCTATTCTATGGGTTGTGTGTACTCTGTTAATGGATTCTTTTGCTGTGCACAAGCTCTTCAGTTTCACTAGGTCCCACTTGTCAAATTTTATTTTTGTTGGAATTGCTTTTGAGGCCTTAGTCATAAATTCTTTTTCAAGGCTGATGTGCAGAAGGTTATTTCCTAGGTTTTCTTGTAGGATTTTTATAGTTTGAGGACTTACATTTACATCTTTAATCCATCTTGAGTTAATTTTTGTATATGGTAATAGGTAGGAATCCGGTTTCATTATTCTGCATGTGGCTGGCCAGTTATCCCAGTACCATTTATTGAATAGACAGTCCCTTCCCCAATGCTTATTTTTGGTGACTTTTTTGAAGATCAGATGGCTGCAGGTGTGTGGCTTTATTTCTGTGTTGTGTATTCTGTTCCATGGGTCTATGTCTCTGTTTTTGCACCTGTACCATGTTGGTTTGGTTATTGAAGCCTTGTAATATAGTTTGAAGTAAAGTAATGTGATGCTTCCAGCTTTGTCCTTTTTGCTTAGGATTGCTTTGGCTGTTTGGGCTGGTTTTGGGTTCCATAAGAATTTTAGAATTATTTTTAATTCTATGAGAAATTATGTTGATAGTTTAATAGATATCGCATTGAATCTACAGGGGGTGCCCAACTTCCATGCTGGCACACAGACCCATGCCACACTCCTCTCTGGGTTCTGAGATTACTCCTCCCTTACTTGAGCTCAGACTACAGATAGCTCCATAACCCTGGGTGATGTGTTCAAATCTCAGGGAGTTGCGTCTTGGCCAAAATATGTGTCCTCTGGCCCCTGGAAGTCCACCACCAGCTGTGCTGGGGGATGCTTAGCTGCTCCCAGGCTGCCAGCAAAACACTCAGATGGTCAGCAGTGGAGGCCGTGCTGTGGGTACCCTTCTGCAGGAGCAACCAGGCAGGCAATCTTGGGAGGTGCCAGCAGGCAAGGGGCTGCATGGCTCAAGTGTGCCCCAGTTCTGCAAGAATGGCCTGGTGACAATGGCAGCCCTGCCCTCTCCTGGCCTGGCAAACTGCAGTCCTTCAGTGCAAGATAGATCACCTTGGGGGACAGGCTCCTGTGGTCGCATTTTGCTGCAGCTATATTGCATGGCAGAACTTTCCAAGGTCCTCATGGGTTTGAGCTATGCTTCTCCCTGATCTCTGGGAGGCAGCTTCTGCCATTTCAAAGATCTATGGGGGTCATGGGAGCTCCTGTAGCTAGGATCCCAGAGGTCTATGGTGAGAATGTAGTACCCTGGAATTCCTTAACCCCTTCTTTAGGTCCAGTTCAGGATGGGGACAGTCCTGGTGCCCAGGGACTCAGAGTAGGCTACCCAGCTTCCGCCCTCTTCATCCATGGTGTCTGTGTCTCCTCTCTATCAACTTTCAATGTTTTCTCTCAAAAGACCTGTTCAAAGTGTGATTGTTTACTCTATATTTTGGTTCCACTTGGTGGAA
Organism: Pan troglodytes; assembly: GCF_028858775.2. Taxonomy (NCBI): domain Eukaryota; kingdom Metazoa; phylum Chordata; class Mammalia; order Primates; family Hominidae; genus Pan; species Pan troglodytes. The sequence goes on from NC_072408.2 coordinate 90,223,237, forward strand.
GAGGCATCTCCTGGCTGCATCTAGCTGGCCATCTTATCTGGTTCTTGGTAGTGCTTTTTAAAGCCAGAAATGGAAAGAAAACTTAAATTTCCAAATACTATAAAATTTATTATTTAAAATATGTTGATGGTTTTAAATTATTTGTATTTATTGGATTCATTTCTATATTGAATACATTTGGAGCATGATTTTACACTTATACTGCCATGTGTGCTATATGGTCAATTGCATCATTTGCAACTACTTACATTTATGAGGAAAATCTTACATACCAAATTAAAAATGTGGCAGGATTATAACGTTTTTCAAAATTCTTTTTCAATGTAGAACAGCAGATAGAAAGACAACTGTTAGATATCTCAACGCATAGTATGCTTGCTTCTCAGAAATGCTAGCATGTAACTTGCTAATAAAACTTCTGGCTTATTGTGTTAGAAAGTTTAGTACATTGATAGCATCTTAGGCAAAGAGGCAGAGACAGGGTATACATGAGATCTTGTGGCTCTAGTTTAAGGCAAGTATTTCAATGTGGGGGCTTGATTTGAAATGGGTGCAGTTCATCATATAGCAATTTGGTATTAGCAGACAAAGCAAGACTTTGGTTTTGAGACTGGGGTTTCAAAGTAAGTCTTGCAGAAAATAGACAGTCATTTGATGTTATTTACTATGAGGTGAGTCTTCCAATGGTGTCTTAAGTGTGTTTTCAGGAAGTTCCTGAAATAATTAAGGATGTCTACAAGTTCTATCCTTCTGAGCAATGGTTTTTTGAATTAAAGTAACGTTAATGAAACAGTCAAGTGTGTGAATGTAGATGGTTTGGTTTCCAGTTGTTTGTGCTTCATTTAATTGGCAAAATTCAATAAACCTAATTCTTCTTCCTTTTCTTCTCATTATTATAGTTATTTGATGCTCTATATCTGCACCTTTTGGAACTGCTATTTGATATATGTCCGTTTTAAATAGACATATTTGATATATTTTTACTTTTAATCTTTATCTCGTTTTTGTTAGAATATTCTAGAATAATCTTAGCTTATTTTTCTAGTACAGCAGTTACATTTTCTACAAAATTCATTCTGTTATTCATCTAACTTACTGAGCTTTAAATTTTAGTAATGTTTTTAGATATGTAATTAAAAAAATAACATCCCTCATTTGTTGATATAATATTCCTTCAAAAATTTGCTCATGATATCAACTATTTTTTTATTTGAAGTTATTTTGTGTTCTATTTTTATCTGAATTGCAGTTTAGTATCTTTTTAATTTTTAACTGCCTTCAGTATTTGGTAATTCTGTTTAATTTTAAATGAGATTCTAGACAAAACTTGCCTAGGTAGTTGGAATATATTTCTTCAGCATGTGTAAAATTTCAGTTGCTTTGGCAGTGAGCACAGATTTGATTATATGCTCCTAACCTCCAGTTTATTGTTGAGGACAGTGGTGCATGAATATGTAGCCAGGTGAGATTTACTCAAGGGTGGAAGTTACTGTGCTCCCATTTCACGTGGAGGTTACCAGGCAGACTGCTCAACTTGTCTCTTCCTCACTCTGGGAGTCTCAACACTGGGTATATTGCAGTCAGCCCAACTAAGATATCAATCTTGGTTCAGCTGTTTTATAATCCTTTAAGAATGTCACTGAGAAATCCATAACCACCTGCTATTCCAACTCCCTGAAATCTCAGATCCTGGATTATTATAGAATTCCACTGGGTATAGTTACTTTCTCAAAGACTCCCAGTTTTTCCTTGACTACATGATGGCATATAAAGCTAGATTCACAGAATTTGTAAAGGATGCCGCTGTCCCCATGATGAATTGCTGTGTAACAGCTATCCCTAAATGTAATGGCTTAAAATAACAAACGTTCTATTGTCTTATAACTCTATGGGTCATGCATTTATCTGGAGTTCTTAGCAATTCTGATCCTTATGACAAAGACTAGAGCCACTGGTGGTATTTCACATACAATGGGCCCAGCCTGGAGGGTTCCAGTTAGGTTCACTCACATGCTTGGTGTTGGCAGGCCCAATTGTAAAGATGTACTCAGCTGGGTCCCTCTCTTTCTGCATGTGTTCTTAGGGTTTCTGCATGTGTTCTGCCCTGTAAATTGGTTTAACTTGTTATGTGAGGCTGTTTTCTGCTAGAGTGAGCATTCTAAGAAACCAAGGTGATATGGTATGGCTGTGTCTCCACCCAAATCTCATCCGGAATTCCCACATGTTGTGGCAGGAACTGGTGTGAAGTAATTGAATCATGGGGGCATGTCTTTCTCATGCTGTTCTCATGATACTGAATAAGTGTCACATGGTTTTGAAATATGGGAGTCTCCCTGCACAAGCTCTCTTTGCCTGCTGCCATCTATGTAAGACATGACTGGTTGCTCCTTGCCTTCTGCTGTGATTGTGAGGTTTCTCAAGCCACATGGAACCGTAAGTCCAATTAAACCTCTTTCTTTTATAAGTTGCCTAGTCTTCAGTATGTGTTTATCAGCAGCATAAAAATGGACTAAAACAGTAAATTAGTACCAGTAGAATGGGGTGTTGCTGAAAAGATACCCAAAAATGTGGAAGCAACTTTCGAACTGCATAACAGGCAGAGGTTGAAACAGATTTTAGGGCTCAGAAGAAGACACAAAAATGTGGGAAAATTTGGAACTTCTTAGAGACTTGCTGAATGGCTATGACAAAAATGCTGATAATGATATGAACAATAAGGTCCAGGCTCGGGTGGTCTCAGATGGAGATGAGGAACTTGTTAGGAACTGGAGCAAAGGTGTGTCTTGTTATGTTTTAGCAAAGACACTGGTGGCATTTTGCCCCTGCCCTAGAGATTTGTGGAACTTTAAACTTGAGAGAGTTGATTTAGGGTATCTGGCAGAAGACATTTCTAAGCAGCAAAGTGTTCAAGAGGTGACTTGGATGCTGTTAAAAGCATTCAGTTTTAAAAGGGAAACTGCATAAAAGTTCAGAAGATTTTTAGCCTGACAATACAGTAGAAAAGAAAAACCCATTTTCTGAGGAGAAATCCAAGCTGGCTGCAGAAATTTGCATAAGTAATGAGCCAAATGTTAATCCCCAAAACCACGGGGAAAGTGTCTCCAGGGCATGTCAGACGTCTTCATGGCAGCCCCTCCCATCACAGGCCCAGAAGCCTAGGAGGAAAAAGTGGTTTAGTGGGTTGGGTCCAGGGTTCCCATGCTGTTTGCAGCCCAGGGATTTGGTGCCCTGTGTCCCAGCTGCTCCAGCCATGGCTGAAAAAGGACCAATGTAGAGCTCGGGCCATAGCTTCATTTGGTGCAATCCCCAAGCCTTGGCAGCTTCCATGTGGTATTGAGCCTGCAAGTGCACAGAAGTCAAGAATTGAGGTTTGGGAACCTTCGTCTAGATTTCAGAAGATGTATGGAAATGCCTGGATGCCTAGGCAGAAATTTGCTGTAGTGGTGGGGCGCTCATGGAGAAGCTGTGGTAGGGGAGTGTGAAAGGGAAATATTGGGCTGAAACCCCCACACAGAGTCCCTACTGGGACACCACCTAGTGGAGCTGTGAGAAGAGGGCCACTATCCTCCAGACCCCAGAATGATAGATCTACCAACAGCTTGCACTGTGCCCCTAGAAAAGCTGCAGACACTCACTGCCAGCCCATGAAAGCAGCTGGGAGTAGGGCTATACCCTGAGAAGTCACAGGGGCAGAGCTGCCCAAGGCTGTGGGAGCCCACCACTTGCATCAGCGTAACCTGGATGTGAGACATGGAGTCAAATAAGATCATTTTGGAGTTTTAAGTCTTGACTGCCCTGCTGAATTTCAGACTTGCATGGGGCCTGTAAACCCTAAGTTTTGGACAATTTTCTCCCATTTGGAATGGCTGTATTTACCCAATTCTGTACCCCCATTTTATCTAGGAAGTAACTAACTTGTTTTTGATTTTATAGGCTAATAGGTGGAAGAGACTTGCCTTGTCTCAGATGAGACTTTGGACTGTGGACTTTTGAATTAATGCTGAAATGAGTTAAGACTGGGGGACTGCCAGGAAAGCATAATTGGTTTTGAAATGTGAGGACATGAGATTCAGAAGTGGCCAGTTGCAGAATAATATAGTTTGGCTGTGTCCCCACCCAAATCTCATCTCGAATTTCCACGTGTTGTGGGAGGGACCTCGTGGGAGGTAATTGATTCACGGGGCAGGTCTTTCTCATGCTGCTCTAGTGATACCACATAAGTCTCACAAGGTCTGATGGTTTTGAAAAGTGGGAGTCTCCCTGCACAGGCTTTCTTTGCCTGCTACCGTTCATGTTAGACATGACTTTCTCCTTGCCTTCCACCATGATTGTGAGGCTTCCCCAGCCACATGGAACTGTAAGTCCAATTAAACTTCTTTCTTTAGTAAATTTCCCAGTCTCAGATTTGTCTTTATTGGCAGTTTGAAAATGGACTAATACAAAAGGAAGAAGCTACAAGTATTTTTCTGTCCTAATCTCATATATCACTGTATTGTCATATTCACCACATTCTATTGGTTAGAAGCAATGCACTAAGGCCCTGCAAGATTCAAGTAAAAGAGAATTTAAATTCACCTCCCAATGGAATGAGTGTCAAAATATGTGTGGTTAGTTTTAATCTGTCACAGATTCTTTTACCGATAAAACTTCTAAGTTGGAATGCATAGTTGAGTGAACAATTTTTATTTTTTTAATTTTTTTTGACTTTTTGGTATTTTTTATTATACTTTAAGTTCTAGGGTACATATGCACAATGTGCAGGTTTGCTACATATGTATACATGTGCCATGTTGGTGTTCTGCACCCATTAGGTATGTCTCCAAATGCTATCCCTCCCCCCTCCCCCAACCCCACAACAGGCACCAGTGTGTGATGTTCCCCTTTCTGTGTCCAAGTGTTCTCATTGTTCAATTCCCAACTATGAGTAAGAACATGCGGTGTTTGGTTTTTTGTCCTTGTGATAGTTTGCTGAGAATGATGGTTTCCAGCTTCATCCATGTCCCTACAAAGGACATGAACTCATCATTTTTTATGGCTTCATAGTATTCCATGCTGTATATGTGCCACATTTTCTTAATCCAGTCTATCATAGATGGACATTTGGGTTGGTTCCAAGTCTTTGCTATTGTGAATAGTGCCGCAATAAACATACATGTGCATGTGTCTTTATAGCAGCATGATTTGTAATCCTTTGGGTATATACCCAGTAATGGGATGGCTGGGTCAAGTGGTATTTCTAGTTCTAGATCCCTGAGGAATCGCCACACTATCTTCCACAATGGTTGAACTAGTTTACAGTCCCACCAACAGTGTAAAAGTGTTCCTATTTCTCCACATCCTCTCCAGCACCTGTTGTTTCCTGACTTTTTAATGATCACCATTATGGTGTGAGATGGTATCTCATTGTGGTTTTGATTTGCATTTCTCTGATGGCCAGTGATGATGAGCATTTTTTCATGTGCCTGTTGGCTACATAAATGTCTTCTTTGAGAAGTGTCTGTTCATATCCTTCACCCACTTTTTGATGGGGTTGTTTGTTTTTTTTTTCTCATAAATTTGTTTGAGTTCTTTGTAGATTCTGGATATTAGCCCTTTGTCAGATGAGTAGATTTCAAAAATTTTCTCCCATTCTGTAGGTTGCCTGTTCACTCTGATGGTAGTTTCTTTTGCTGTGCAGAAGCTCTTTAGTTTACTTAGATCCCGTTTGTCAATTTTGGCTTTTGTTGCCATTGCTTTTGGTGTTTCAGACATGAAGTCCTTGCCCATGCCTATGTCCTGAATGGTATTGCCTAGGTTTTCTTCCAGGGTTTTTATGGTTTTATGTCTAACATTTAAGTCTTTAATCCATCTTGAATTAATTTTTATATAAGGTGTAAGGAAGGGATCCAGTTTCAGCTTTCTACATATGGCAAGCCAGTTTTCCCAGCACCATTTATTAAATAGGGAATCCTTTCCCCATTTCTTGTATTTGTCAGGTTTGTCAAAGATCAGATGGTTGTAGGTGTGTGATATTATTTCTGAGGGCTCTGTTCTGTTCTATTGGTCTATATCTCTGTTTTGGTACCAGTACCATGCTGTTTTGGTTACTGTAGCCTTGTAGTATAGTTTGAAGTCAGGTAGCGTGATGCCTCCAGCTTTGTTCTTTTGGCCTAGGATTGACTTGGCAATGCAGGCTCTTTTTTGGTTCCATATGAACTTTAAAGTAGTTTTTTCCAATTCTGTGAAGAAAGTCATTGGTAGCTTGATGGGGATGGCATTGAATCTATAAGTTACCTTGGGCAGTATGGTCATTTTCACGATATTGATTCTTCTAATCCATGAGCATGGAATGTTATTCCATTTGTGTCCTCTTTTATTTCGTTCAGCAGTGGTTTGTAGTTCTCCTTGAAGAGATCCTTCACATCCCTTTTAAGTTGGATTCCTAGGTATTTTATTCTCTTTGAAGCAATTGTGAATGGGAGTTCACTCATGATTTGGCTCTCTGTTTGTCTGTTATTGGTGTATAAGAATGCTTGTGATTTTTGCACATTGATTTTGTATCCTGAGACTTTGCTGAGGTTGCTTATAAGCTTAAGGAGATTTTGGGCTGAGATGATGGGGTTTTCTGAATATACAGTCATGTCATCTGCAAACAGGGACAATTTGACTTCTTCTTTTCCTAATTGAATACCCTTTATTTCTTTGTCCTCCCTGATTGCCCTGGCCAGAACTTCCAACACTGTGTTGAATAGGAGTGGTGAAAGAGGGCATCCCTGTGTTGTGCCAGTTTTCAAAGGGAATGCTTCCAGTTTTTGCCCATTCAGTATGATATTGGCTGTGGGTTCGTCATAAATAGCTCTTATTATTTTGAAATACGTCCCATCAATACCTAATTTATTGAGAGTTTTTAGCATAAAGGCTGTTGAATTTTGTCAAAGGTCTTTTCTGCATCTGTTGAGATAATCATGTGGTTTTTGTCTTTGGTTCTGTTTATATGCTGGATTACGTGTATTGATTTGCATATGTTGAGAGTGAATAATTTTTAAATTGATAATAGTGAAGTCATACACCTTCATTTAGTATTAGTGTTATAGACAGAAATATTTCTAGATTAAATGTAAGGAATTATGAAATAAGACTTGTATTATACTATTATACCCATAACACATGGATTATAATTAAATCCATGAAACATTAGTATTAGATTATATATTTCTGTCCTCTCTTTTGGTCTGTCCTCTCTGTTGGTAAGGTTTATAAATCAGAACCAGAAGACTCACCAAATAAAAATTTATAATATATTCTAACACAGTAAAATGTGTAGAATTTTGTTCCACAATAAACACGTTCAAATTCTAACCCCCTAGATACTGTTAATGTGACCTTATTTAGAAACAGGATATTGGCAAGTGTAATCAAGTTAAGATGAGGTCTTACTGGATTATAATGGATGCTATTCCAATGATTGATGTCCTTATAAGAAGAAAATCTGGACACAGACACAGGGAAGAGGGCACAGGAAGACAAGCAGAATTGGATTGATGATGCTACAAGCCAAAGATAGTAGCAATCATTGGAAGCTAGGAAAGAGGCATGAAACGGATTCTCCTCTGGAAACTCAGAAAGAGCATGACCCAAGTGACACTTTGTTCTCAGACGTTTGTCCTCCAGAACTCTAAGAATAAAATTGTATTTTGATGCCCAGTTTGGTACTTTTTTATAGTAGCCTTAGGAAGGTAATAGAAAGTATTACCTCATATTAAATCTAAAACTTGGAATAGTATAGACTGAGATGCTTTTATTAAAATGATTCTTTTAAGTGTATTGATAACTCATCTTTATTCCTGATAATGTAACATAAATTAAATCTGAATTGATGCCTTCTTAGATCCTTCAAATACCTCAGTTCTGCAATGATTGGAGAAAGGAGTCAACATTTATTGAAACTCTACCCTACGACAGAGTGTGCTTGGTATTTTGTGCTTATTGTGTCTCAACCTTCACAGTAATCATATGATGTACACATCATTTTCCGTGATGATGTAGAAACTGCCCAAGCATAGTATCTTTTTCCCCTCAATTGTAAGTTTATCTGGGTTAAGTTCCATTCGTCTTGTTTCTATAGTCAGTGTTTATAATATTATCTAGTACATAGTATTTAATACATGTTTAATGATAAAAATTTGATACTTGAATATTACAAAATGGAAAAGGGTTTGCTTCTAATTAGAAGTCGAATCAGGACAAAAATCTCCCCATATTGACTTGTTTTTGTATTAGTTTTTTTTGTAGGGGTTTATGACCCAAATAACTTGTTTTATTTATTAATAATCTTTATTTTTTTAGAGCAGTTTTAGGTTCCCAGCAAAACTGGGTGGAAAGTAGAGAGTTCTCATTTACTCCCTGTTCCCCTCCCCACAAAACCTCCCCAACTATCAACATCCCATATCACGGTTGTGCCATGGAAAACTTCGTAGCCATTTGAGAAACTGTGGCACAGCTCGATTTTGAATTGGGGTTAATCGGGCCCCTATATCCATGTTCAATCCACTACAGTACATCCTATTAGTATAAATATTAAGAGAAGCAGTAGGGAGAGGCAGAGGATTCTCTCATACAGGATCCAGTGATGGTGGACCTCTCAGATCTCACCTCCTATTTCAAAAGGCACTTACCCCTTTATATGGGACTTACATGGGACTTTACCTGTTCCCATGGAAAAGTTAATCACTCATTCTGAGACAACGTTGAATTTTGTGTATATTTCTATTGATATACGTGCCACATTATAGTAAAATCATTTGTTTATTGTTCAGTGATCTCCTTGAAGGGAGGAACCATGTCTTATTTTCCTTTTTATCCCCAATGCATAGCACAATGTCTGGCACATTGAACGTATTCAAGGTATTTATTAACTTAAGTTTAATAAATATTCTCTGTGTGTCAGACTTTGAATAAACCATTTAACGAATTTTAGCTTTAGTCCCTCAAAACAATCACAGATAAATACTACTCAGTCTTATTTTAGAAGTGTGAAAACAGAAATGGAGAGAAGTTAATTGATTTGTACAAGGTACCATGTATAATTGAGCTGGTATATCCAATAGTCACTATAAATACTGTATCTAGAGCCCAAGGTTTATTAATGTGTATGAAATGTTAAAAATGGTGTCTGAAATATAAACAAATTAAAATGAATGTTTAAATGATCACTAAATTTAACAGACTTCATACATATTATGTTTAGTCTTAATAAAAATTTCCTTATATTTAAACATTATTCGTAGATAGATTTCTGACTTCCTACAATGATTACAAAGAAATCATAGCCCATTTAAATTGAGTTATTCATTATCAATGGGATCAAAAACAAATTAAAAGTTTCAAAATTACAGCAAACATAGTTAATAGGGCATGCACTCAGTTTTATATACATTTAATAGAATATAAAGGTGGAATGTGCTGAATTTAAGTGATCAGTGTCTAACAAGTATTATTAAAGTATGGGATGAAACAAATGATAGAAATGTCTTTGACAGTCTCACTATTCTACACTGCCTTCTGCCATGACTATGTTATTTGGCAACTAATCAGTATTTTGATAATTAAATCAAAACTACTTGAAATTTATTAGCAAAAATAAATTTTTTTTTCTTGTATAAGTATTTACTGAAAACATAAAAATTTGCCCACAGCTGTCCAGTTTATAATTAAGCATCTTGGCCTTTGAAGTATAAATATATAAAGCTCAATTATACCTCAAATACTTGTAATGAGAGGATTATTTTACATTAATTTTTATTTCCTGTGTTTTTAACATCTAGCATTCTATTTAAGCTTCTACTTAATTATTAAATGTTTTGATTAAACCGTCTTTCCATAAATTGAGTCAGTTTGTTAAATAAATATAGCTTTCATCACTATTAACCTTTATTTGAATTGTCTAGTGATACTAATTGCATTATAATACTAATATTCATTTTTATAGCTTTTTTGAGATATGTTTCATATGCTATAAAATTCGCCCGTTTAAAGTGTAAAGCTCAGTAGTTTTTAATGTGTTCAGAGTTTTGCAACTATCACCACAATTGCAATTTGCTTAGTATAATGGTCTCCAGCTCCATCCATGTTGCTGCAAAGGACACAATATCATTTGTTTTATGGATGTATAGTATTTCATGGTAGACATGTACCACACTTTCTCTTTTTTTTGCTTTTAACGTATACCTTTAATTAGAAAGTAGATTTAGTGGTTTTCAAAATGCTCTGTGTATTGCGCAGTGTTACAGAGATCCAGACAGTGATATGTCCATCCAAGATCTACACATAAGAAGACAGACATCTATTGAGTTTAATGTTTTTTTTTTTTTTTTTTTTTTTTTACTTTAAGTTCCAGTATGCAAGTGCAGAACCTGTAGGTTTCTTACATAGGTATACATGTGCCATGGTGGTTTGCTGCACCTAACAACCTGTCAACTAGGTTTTAAAACCTGCATGCATTAGCTATTTGTTCTAATGCTCTCCCTCCCCTAATCCCCAACCCCCTGAGTGGCCCCAGTGTGGGTTGTTTCCCTCCCTGTGTCCGTGTGTTCTCATTGTTCAACTCCCACTTATGAGGGAGAACGTGCGTTGTTTGGTTTTCTGTTTCTGTGTTAGTTTGCTGAGAATGATGGCTTCCAGCTTCATTTATGTCCTTGCAAAAGACATGATCTCATTCCTTTTTATGGCTGCATAGTATTCCATCGTGTATATGTACCACATTTTCTTTATTCAATCTGTCACTGATGGGCATTTGGGTTAGTTCCATGTCTTTGTTACTGTGAATGGTGCTGCAATAAACATACGTGTGCATGTATCTCTATAATAGAATGATTTATAATCCTTTGGGTATATACCCAGTAATGGAATTGCTGGGTCAAATGGTATTTCTGGTTCTAGATCCTTGAGGAATCGCCACACTGTCTTCCGCAATGGTTGAACTAATTTACATTCCTACCAACAGTGTAAAAGCATTTCTATTTCTCCACAGCCTTGCCACCATCTGTTGTTTCTTGACATTTTAATAATCACCATTCTGACTGGCATGAGATGGTATCCCATTGTTGTTTTGATTTTCACTTCTCTAACAATCAGTGATGATGAGCTTTTTTTTAAAATATGTTTGTTGGCCACATAAATGTTGTCTTTTGAGAAATGTCTGTTCATATCCTTTGCCCACTTTTTGATGGGTTTGTTTATATTTTTCTTGTAAATTTGTTTAAGTTCTTTGTAAATTCTGAATATTAAACCCTTGTCAGATTGGCAGATTTCAAAAATTTTTCTCCCGTTCTGTAGGTTGCCATTCTTTCTGATCATAGTTTCTTTTGCTATGCAGAAGTTTTTTAGTTTAATTAGATCCCATTTATCAATTTTGGCTTTTGTCGCATTTGCTTCTGGCATTTTTGTCATGAAGCCTTTGCCCATGCCTGTGTCCTGAATGGTATTGCCTAGATTTTCTTCCAGGATTTTTATGGTTTTGGGTTTTACATTTAAGTCTTTAATCCATCTTGAATTAATTTTTGTATAACGTTTAAGGAAGAGGTCCAGTTTAAATTTTCTGCATTTGGCTAGCCAGTTTTCCCAGCATCATTTTTTAAATAGGGAAGCTTTTCCCCATTGCTTGTTTTCATCAGGTTTGTCAAAGATCAGGTGATTGTAGACTTGTGATCTTATTTCTGAGTTCTCTGTTCTGTTCCATTGGTCTATATATCTGTTTTGGTACCAGTACCATGCTGTTTTGAATACTGTATTTTTGTAGTATAGCATAAAGTCAGGGAGCATGATGCCTCCAGCTTTGTTCTTTTTCCTTAAGGTTTTTTTGGCTAGAGGGGCTTTTTTGGTTCCATATTAATTTGAAAGTAGTTTTTTTTTTCTAATTCTGTGAAAATGTCAGTGGTAGTTTGATGGGAGTAGCATTGAATCTATAAATTACTTTGGGCACTATGTCCATTTTCAAGATATTCTTCCTATCCATGAGGATAGAATGTCTTTCCATTTGTCTGTGTCCTCTCATTTCCTTGAGCAGTGGCTTGTAGTTCTCCTTAAAGATGTCCTTCACATCCCTTGTTAGCTGTATTCCTGGGTATTTTCATCTCTTTGTAGCAATTGTGAATGGAAGTTCATTCATGATTTGGCTCTCTCCTTGTCTATTGTTGATGTATAGGAATGCTCGTGATTTTTGCACATTGATTTTGTATTCTGTGTAAGTTTCTTATCAGCTTAAGGAGTTTTTTTGGCTAAGATGATGAAGTTTTCTAAATATTGCATCATGTCATCTGCAAACAGAAACAATTTAACTTCCTCTCTTCCTACTTGAATACCTGTTATTTCTTCCTCTTGCCTGATTTCCCTGGCCAGAACTTCTACTACTTTGTTGAATAGGAGTGGTGAGAGAAGGCATCCTTGTCTTGTGCCAGTTTTCAAAGGGAATGCTTCCAGCTTTTGCCCATTCAATATGATAATGGCTATGTGTTTGTCATAAATAGCTCTTATTATTTTGAGATATATTCCATCAATATCTAGTTTATTTTCCATCAATACCTATATCATTTTGAGATATATTCCATCAATACCTAGTCTATTGATTTTTTTTAGCATGAGGTGATGTTGAATTTTATCAAAGGCCTTTTCTGCATCTATTGAGATAATCATGTGGCTTTTGTTATTGGTTCTGTTTATGTGATAGATTACGTTTATTGATTTGTGTATGGTGAACCAGGCTTGCAACCCAGGGATGAAGCTGACGTCATTGTGGTGAATAGACTTTTAGATGTGCTGCTGGATTTGGTTTGTCAGTATTTTATTGAGAATTTTTGCATCGCTGTTCATCAGGAATATTGGCCTAAAGTTTTCTTTTTATTTTATTTTATTTTATTGTATTATTATACTTTAAGTTTTAGGGTACATGTGCACAATGTGCAGGTTAGTTACATATGTATACATGTGCCATGCTGGTGTGCTGCACCCATTAACTCATCATGTAGCATTAGGTATATCTCCTAAAGCTATCCCTCTCCACCTCCCCCCACCCCACAACAGTCCCCAGAGTGTGATGTTCCCCTTCCTGTGTCCATGTGTTCTCATTGTTCAATTCCCACCTATGAGTGAGAATATGTGGTGTTTGGTTTTTTGTTCTTGCGATAGTTTACTGAGAATGATGGTTTCCAGCTTCATCCATGTCCCTACAAAGGACATGAACTCATCATTTTTATGGCTGCATAGTATTCCATGGTGTATATGTGCCACATTTTCTTAATCCAGTCTATCATTGTTGGACATTTGGGTTGGTTCCAAGTCTTTGCTATTGTGAATAGTGCTGCAATAAACATACGTGTGCATGTGTCTTTATAGCAGCATGATTTATAGTCCTTTGGGTATATACCCAGTAATGGGATGGCTGGGTCAAATGGTATTTCTAGTTCTAGATCCCTGAGGAATCGCCACACTGACTTCCACAATGGTTGAACTAGTTTACAGTCCCACCAACAGTGTAAAAGTGTTCCTATTTCTCCACATCCTCTCCAACACCTGTTGTTTCCTGACTTTTTAATGATTGCCATTCTAACTGGTGTGAGATGGTATCTCATTGTGGTTTTGATTTGCATTTCTCTGATGGCCAGTGATGGTGAGCATTTTTTCATGTGTTTTTTGGCTGCATAAATGTCTTCTTTTGAGAAGTGTCTGTTCATATCCTTTGCCCACTTTTTGATGGGGTTGTTTGTTTTTTTCTTGTAAATTTGTTTGAGTTCATTGTAGATTCTGGATATTAGCCCTTTGTCAGATAAGAAGTTTTCTTTTTTTGTTGTGTCTTCCTGGTTTTGATATCAAGGTGATGATGGCCTCATAAAATGAGTTAGGGAGGAGTCCCTCCTTTTCAGTTGTTTGGAATTGTTTCAGAAGGAATGGTACCAGCTCCTCTTTGTACCTCTGGTAGAATTTGTCTGTGAATCCATCTGGTCCTGGGCTTTTTCTGGTTGGTAGGCTATTAATTACTGATTCAATTTCAGAGCTTTTTATTAGTCTATTCAGGGATTTGGTATCTTTCTGGTTTAGTCTTGGGAGGGTGTATGTGTCCAGGAATTTATCCATTTCTTCTAGATTTTCTAGTTTATTTGTGTAGAGGTGTTTTTAGTATTCTCTGATGGTAGTTTGTATTTCTGTGGGGTCAGTGTGATAACTCCTTTATCATTTTTCATTGCGTCTACTTGATTCTTCTCTCTTCTTTATTAGTCTAGCTAGCTGTCTATTTTATTTTTTCAAACGCCAGCTTTGGATTCGTTAATTTTTTTCAAAAGGTTTTTCTTATCTCTATCTCCTTCAGTTTGGCTCTGATCTTAGTTATTTCTTATCTTCTGCTATCTTCTGGATTTGTTTGCTTCTTTCCTCTCTATCTCTTTTAATTGTGACGTTAGGGTGTTGTTTTTAGATCTTTCTAGTTTTCTGATGTGGACATTTACTGATATAAAGTTTCCCCCTTAACACAGCTTTAGCTGCACCCCAGAGATTCTGGTATGTTGTCTCTTTGTTTTCATTGGTTTCAAAGAACTTCTTGATTTCTGCCCTAATTTCATTATTTACCCAGGAGTCATTGAGGAGCACATTCTTCAATTTCCATGTAGTTGTGTGATTTTGAGTGAATTTCTTAATCCCGAGTTCTAATCTGATTCCACTGTGGTCTGAGAGACTGTTATGATTTCAGTTCTTTTGTGTTTGCTGAGAAGTGTTTTACTTACAATTATGTGGTCGATTTTAGAGTAAGTGCCATGTGGCACTGAGAAGAATGTATATTCTTTTGTTTTGGATAGAGAGTTCTGTAGATGTCTATTAGGTCTGCTTGGTCCAGAGCTGAGTTCAAATCCTGAATATCCTTGTTAATTTTCTGTCTCATTGATCTGTCTAATATTGACAGTGGGATGTTAAAGTCTCCCACTATTATTATGTGGGAGTCTTAGTCCCTTCGTACGTCTGTAAGAACTGGTTTTATGAATCTGGGTGCTCCTGTATTGGGTGCCTATATGCTTAGGATAGTTAGCTCTTCTTGTTGCATTGATCCATTTACCATTATGTAATGCCCTGCTTTTTCTTTTTTGATCTTTTTTGGTTTAAAGTCTATTTTGTCAAGGACTAGGATTGCAGTCCCTGCTTTTTTCTGGTTTTGCTTGGTAAATTTTCCTCCATCCCTTTATTTTGAGCCTATATGTGTCTTTGTATGTGAGATGGGTCTCCTGACTACAGCACACCAATGGGTCTTGACCCTTTATCCAGTTTGCCAGTCTGTGTCTTTTAATTGGGGCATTTAGCCCATTTACATTTAAGATAATACTGTTTTGTGTGAATTTGGTCATGTCATCATGATCCTAGCTGGTTATTTTACACACTAGTTGATGCTGTTTCATCATAGTGTCATTAGTCTTTATATTTTCATGTGTTTTGCCATGGCTGGTACTGGTTTTTCCTTTCCATATTTAGCGCTTCCTTCAGGAGCTCTTGCAAGGCAGGCTGGATGGTGATGAATTCCATCGGCATTTGCATTTCTGAAAAGGATTTTTATTTATTCTTCCCTTATGAAGCTTAGTTTGGCTGGATATGAAATTCTGGGTTAAATTCTTTTCTTTAAGAATGTTGAATATTGGTCCCCACTCTCTTCTGGCTGGTAGCATTTCTGCTGAGAGATTCACTGTTAGTCTGATGAGCTTCCCTTTGTATAGGCCCTGGCCTTTGTCTTTGGCTGCCTGTAACATTTTTTTCCTTCATTTTAACCTTGGAGATTTTGATGGTTATGTGTCTTGGGGTTGATCTTCTCAGGAGTGTCTTAGTGGTGTTCTCTGTATTTCCCAAATTTGAATGTTGTCCTGTCTTGCTGGGTTGGGGAACTTTTTCTGGATAATATCCTGAAGTGTGTTTTCCAACTTGATTCCATTCTCACCATCACTTTCAGGCACTCCAATCAGTTGTAGGTTCAGTCTTCTTACATAGTCCCATATTTCTTGGAGGTTTCTTCATTCCTTTTTCTTTTTTTTTTTTCTCTAACCTTGTCTGCCTGCCTTATTTCAGCAAGATAGTCATCCATCTCTGATATTCATTCTTCTGCTTGATTGATTTGGCTATTGATACCTGTGTATGCTTCACGAAGTTCTCATGTTGTGTTTTTCAGCTCCATCAGGTCATTTGTGTTCCTCTTTATACTAGGTATTCTAGTTTGCAGCTCCTGTAACCTTTTATCAAGGTTGTTAGCTTCTTTGCATTGGGTTAGAACATGCTCCTTTACCTTAGTGAAGTTTGTAATTACCCACCTTCTGAAGCCTACTTCTGTCAATTCGTCCATGTCATCTTCTGTCCAGTTCTGTGCCCTTACTGGAGTGGTGTAGTGATCATCTGGTGGAGAACTGACATTCTGACCTTCTGGGTTTTCAGTGTTTTTTCATGGATTATTTCTCATCTTTGTGAGTTTGTCTAGTTTCAGTCTTTGAGGCTGCTGACCCTTGGATGAGGTTTTTATGGGGACTCTTTTTTTGTTGATGCTGTTGCTGTTGCTTTCTGTTTTTTTCTTTCAATAGTCAGCTCCCTCTTCTGTAGGGCTGCTGTGGTTTGCTAGGGGGTTCACTTCAGGCCCTATTCATCTGATTCACTACCACACCTGGAGATGTCACTCATGGAGGCTGGAAAATAGCAAAGATGGGTGCCTGCTCCTTCCTCTGGGATCTCTGACCTCGAGAGGCACTGACGCGATGCCAGTAGGAATGCTCCTGGATAGGGTGTCTGACAACCCCTAGTGGTAGGTTTCACCCAGTTGGGTGGCACATGAAGCAGTACTCATTTAACCAAGTACTGCCCCTTGGTGGAGGGGGTGTGCTGCGCTGGAGGGAAACCCCTTGTCTGGGTTGCCTGGATTTCTCAGAGCTAGCAGGAGGAAAGACTAAGTGTGCTGGTCTGCAGAGACTATGGCCACCTCTCCCCTAGGGACTCAGGCTCGAGGAGATCAGAGTTCTGTCCCTGAGCCCCTGGCTGGAGTTGGAGTTCCTGCAGGGAAGCCCTGCAGCTGCAGGGGCGCCCTGCAGCTGCAGGGGCTGCCTCCCCTCCCCCAAGAGATCAGCAGCCTTAGAAGGCAGCCGCAGCAGTGGTGATGGCCACTGCTCCCCCCAGGAACTCTGCAGGCTTAGGCAGATTCTAGCTTAGTGGCTGTTGAGAATCTGTGTGGCTCCGTGGTTCACAGCCAAGGCCCTGGAGGCATGGGCTCACAAGTGGAATTTTCCAATCCATGGGTTTCACAGTTTTGTGGGTAAAGCACAATTTCCCAGGCTGGGTAGCATGCTCACTCACTGCCTCCCTTGGCTGGGGATAGGGGCTCCTCTGCCCTGTGTGGCTCTCAGGTGGACCACCCACATCACACTGCTCTTCCTTTCCCTCCGTAAGTCATGCCAGCTGCCTAGTCAGTCCTAATGACAGATCTGGATACCTCAGTTGCTGGTGCATGATTCACACCCTGTTTTGGATCTTTTTGATGGGAGCCTGCAATCACCACTACTTCTGGTTGGTCATCTTGGCCTCCCTCATCCCCTTATCAATGTTTTCAGTTTTCAGTGTGCAAGTCTTTCACCTCTTTGGGTAAATTTATTTCTTGGCATTTTATTTTTTGTATGCAGTCATAATGGATTATTATTTTTTTAAAATTTTTGGCTAGGTCATGATTTACATATAGAAGTCCCACAGATTTTTGTATGCTGATTTTGTATTTTTCAACTTTACTGAATTTATTTATCAGTATGAATAGATTTTTTGGTGTAGTCTTTGGAATTTTTACATAAAGAATCATGCCATCTGCAAGTAGAAATAACTGTTTCTTCCTTTTCAGTTTGAATAATTTTTCTTTTTGTCTGATTGCTCTTGATAGTAATTCAAGTAGTATGTTGAATAAAGTGGTGAAAATTGGGCATTCTTATCTTGAACAGTTCTTAAAAGAAAAGCTTTCAGTTTATTCCTCCCCAGATCTTAGAGGAAAAACTTTCCATTTCTACCCATTTGTTACGATGTTTGCTGTGAATATTTCATAAATAGCCTTTATTAGGTTGATGACAGTTAGCTTCTATATCTAAATTGTTGAGTTTTTAATTAAGAAAAGATGTTGAACTTTGTTGAATACTTTTTTTTGCACCAATTTAGATAATCATGAGGTTTTTGTCATTCACTCTCAATGTTATCTATCACATTGATTTATTTGCATGTATTAAACTACCCTTGCATGCCAGGGATAAATGACTTGATTATGACGTGTAATCTTTTTGATATGTTGTTAAATTCGATTGGCTATTTAATTAATAATTTTTGCATTAATATTCAGAGATTTTGACCTGTAGTTTGCTTGTGATATTTATCTGGCTTAGATGATACTGGCCTAAGTACTCCCTCCACCAACTCTATTTTTTTTTTGTGTGTGTGGAATTTTGAGAAGTACAGGCACACATTTGAGATACTGTAGGTTTAGTTCTACACCACTGCAAGATAGCAAATATAACAATAAAGTGAGTCATCCTAACTTTTTAGTTTCCCACTGAACATAGAAGATATGTTTCCACTATACTATAGTCTGTTATATGTGCAATACCACTTGTCTAAAAAAAATTGTTCAAACCTTAATTAGAAAATACTTCATTGCTAAAAAATGTTATCAATCATCTAAACTTTTAGTAAGTCTTTTTTTTTTTTTTTTTTTTTGCTGTTGGAGGGTCTTGCCTCACTTTTGATGATTGCTGATCTAGTTGGTGGTTACTGAAGGTTGGGTGGCTGTGGCAATTGTAAAAAAAGAAAATAAGAAGACAACAATGAAGTTTACCGTATTGATCAACTCTTCCTTTAACAAAAGATTTCTCTGTAGCATGCAATGCTGTTTGATGGTATTTTCCCCACAGTAGAACTTATTTCAAAATTGGAGTCAGTCCTTTCAACGCTTGCCACTGCTTTATCAACTAAGTTTGTGTATTACTCTAAATCCTTTGCTGTCATCTCTACAACATTCACAACATCTCCAAGAGTAGATTCCATCCAAGAAACCACTTTCTTTGCTTCTCCTTAAAAAGCAACTCCTCATTTTTCAACTTTTATGATGAGATTGCAGCAATTTAGTGACATCTTCAGGCTTCACTTGTAATTGTCTTGCTATTTCCACTACATGTTCAGTAATTTGCTTTATTTAAGTATTGAACTCTTCAAGACTATCTGTGAAGGTTAGTGTCAACTTCTTCCAAACTCTTGTTAATGTTAATATTTTGACCTTCTTCCCATGAATCACAAATGTTCTGAATGGCATCTAGAATAGTGAATCCTTTCCAAAAGGCTTTGAATTTACTTAGCCCAGATCCATCAGAAGAATCACTTTCTGTGGTAGTTGTAATCTTATAAATGTATTTAAGTGATGAGATTTGAAAGTCAACATTATTCTTTGATCCATGGGCTGCAGAATGAATGTTGTGTTAGCAGGCATTAAAATACTAATCTCCTTGTACATCTCTATCAGAGCTCTTGGGTAACCAGGAGCATAGTCAATGAGCAATATTTTGAAAAGAATATTTTTCTTAGTAGGTTTCAATAGTGGGTCTAAAATATTCAGTAAACCATGCTGTAAATAAATGTGCTATAATCTACTCTTTGTTCCATTTATAGACCACAGGCAGAGCAGATTTAATAAAATTCTTTTTTCCATTTACAGGCCACAGACAGTAGATTTAACATAATTCTTAAGGGCTATAAGATTTGGAATGGTTATTGAACATTAACTTAAACTTAGTTGTCAGCTGTGTTAGTTCTTAAAAAGAGAGTCAGCCTATCTTTTGAAGCTTTGAATCCAGGTGATAGGGTTTAGCTGTTTCCCCCACCCAAAATCTCATGTTGAATTTTAATCCTCATAATTCCCATGTGTCAAGGGAGAGACCAGGTGGAGATAATTGAATCATGGAGACAGTTTCCCCCATGCTGTTTTCATGATAGTGAGTGAGTACTCATGATATCTGATGGTTTTATAAGTGTTGAGTAGTTCCTCCTGCATTCATTCCCCCTACCGCCTCCTGGTGAAGAAGGTGCATGCTTCTCTTTCATCTTCCACCATGACTGTAAGTTTCCTGAAGCCTCCCCAGCCATGTGAAGCTGTGAGTCAATTAAACCTCTTTTTTTAATTTTTAAATTTTTTTATTTTTGTTAATCATATTTTTATTTATTTAATGCATTACTTTACACTCTCACAGAAATGAGAGATGAAGGGGACAGGGCAAACCCAGGAAAACTTAGCCCAGAGCTCTTCCATCTAACAGGGAGTCTTAGACCTATACTTTCTGCTTTTTAAGAAAAATAACTCACTTACTAAAAACAGAATTTTGAAGTTAACATTCTTCTTCAAAATTATCAAAAACATTTAAAAAGTTCCATTAAGTAATATCACTTCTCCAAACATGTTTGTATGCATGAACTCTTAAAGCATTTTCTTCAATTCAACTACATTCTTTATTATTATTATTATTATACTTTAAGTTTTAGGTTACATGTGCACAACGTGAAGGTTTGTTACATATGTATACATGTGCCATGTTGGTGTGCTGCACCCATTAACTCGTCATTTAGCATTAGGTATATCTCCTAATGCTATCCCTCCCCCCTTCCCCCACCCCACAACAGGCCCTGGTGTGTGATGTTCCCCTTCCTGTGTCCATGTGTTCTCATTGTTCAATTCCCACCTACGAGTGAGAACATGTGTTGTTTGGTTTTTTGTCCTTGTGATAGTTTACTGAGAATGATGGTTTCCAGCTTCATCCATGTCCCTACAAAGGACATGAACTCATCATTTTTTATGACTGCATAGTATTCCATGGTGTATATGTGCCACATTTTCTTAATCCAGTCTATGATTG
Source organism: Pan troglodytes (assembly GCF_028858775.2). Lineage (NCBI taxonomy): Eukaryota > Metazoa > Chordata > Mammalia > Primates > Hominidae > Pan > Pan troglodytes. The sequence continues at coordinate 90,244,149 of NC_072408.2, forward strand.
TTGGACATTTGGCTTGGTTCCAAGTCTTTGCTATTGTGAATAGTGCCACAATAAACATACGTGTGCATGTGTCTTTATAGCAGCATGATTTATAATCTTTTGGGTAGATACTCAGTAATGGGATGGCTGGGTCAAATGGTATTTCTAGTTCTAGATCCCTGAGGAATTGCCACACTGACTTCCACAATGGTTGAACTAGTTTACAGTCCCAACAACAGTGTAAAAGTGTTCCTATTTCTCCACATCCTCCCCAGCACCTGTTGTTTCCTGACATTTTAATGATCACCATTCTAACTGGTGTGAGATGGTTTCTCATTGTGGTTTTGACTTGCATTTCTCTGATAGCCAGTGATGCTGAGCACTTCTTGATGTGTTTTTTGGCTGCATAAATTTTTTTTAAATTACCTAGTCTCAGGAATGTCTTTATAGCCATGTGAGAACAGACTAATAGACCAGGCATTGACTTCTCTCTGACTTCGAAAGCCCTAGGTGACACCTCTTCCAATAGAAGGCTGTTTTTTCCATGACAAAAACTTGTTGCTCCGTGTAACTACCTTCATCAGTTATCTTAGTTAGATCTTATGGAAACTTGCTGTAGGTTCTCTGTCAGCACTTGCTTCTTTACCTTACATTTTTATGTTATACAGATGGATTCTTTCTTTAAACATCATAAACTGGTATCTGCTATCTTTAAACTTTTCTTTTTCTTTTTCCTTATTTTTGAGATGACGTTTTGCTCTTGTTGCCCAGGCTGGAGTACAATGGCACAATCTCGGCTCACTGTAACCTCCGCCTCCTGGGTTCAAGTGATTCTTCTGCCTCAGTCTCCCAAGTAGCTAGGACTACAGGCAGCTGCCACCATGCCTGGCTAATTTTTAAAATATATTTCAGTAGAAATGGGGTTTTGTTATGTTGGCCAGGCTGGTCTTGAACTCCTGGCCTCAATGATCTGCCCACCTCGGCCTCCCAAAGTGCTGGGATTACAGGCCTGAGCCACCCTGCCCAGCCAGCTTTAAATTTTTCTTCTGCAGATTTCTCATTGTAGCCTCATAAAGTTGAAGAGAGTTAGGGCCTTGCTCTAGATGAGGCATTGATTTAAGGGAATGTTGTGGCTGATTTGATCTCTTATTGAGTATTAAAACTTTTTCTATATCAACAATAAGGCTGTTTGTCCATCATATAATTCATCTGTTCACTGGAGCAACACTTAGCTTCCTTTAAGAACTTTTCCATTGTGTTCTCAACTTGTCTTAGCTGTTTGGTACAAGAGGCCTGGCTTTTGATCTGTCTTAGCTTTTGACATGCCTTCTTCAATAAGCTTAATCATTTCTAGCTTATGATTTAAAGTGAGAGACATGTGACTCTTTATTTTACTTGAACACTTTCAGATCATTTAGCTTATCTTAGAGGATTATTTAGCTTAATATTTTTGTAACTCAGGGAATAGGGAGGCCCAAGAACATGGGGAGAGATGGGAAGATGGCTGGTTAACGAAGCAGTTAGAACACACGCATTTAGTAAGTTTTTCATCTTATATGGGAATGGTTCTTGGCATCCCAAAACAGTTACAAAAGTAATGTCAAAGATCTCTATAAATAATCACAGATTTCTATAAATATTTAATAATACAGTTTAATATATTGAGATAGTTATCACAATGTGACAGAGACATGAAGTGAGCATATGCTATTGGGAAAAATAGTGACAGCAGACTGTTTGAAGCAGGGTTGCACAAACCTTCAATTTGTTAAAAACAACACATTTCCTGTGAAGCACAATAAAGCAAAGTGCAATAAAATGAGATATGCCTGTCTTGATATTAATTTTTCTTTGACAGTTTGATAGAATTCAGCTATGAAGGTATTTGGTCCTGGGCTTTTCTTTTTTGGGAGATTTTAAATTACTGATTCAATCTCTGTGTGTGTTACTATCTGTTAAGGGTTGTCATTTCTTTCTGATTCAACCTTCGTAGTTGTATTTTTCTAGAAATTTATCTGCATTCTCTAGATTACTATATTTGTTGACATATAATTGTTCCTATAACCTTTTCAAAACATTTCTGAGATATGAACTGTAATATCTATAGTTTTATTTCTGGTTTTATAGATTTGGGCTTTTTCTTCACCTAGCCAGGGATTTGTCAATTTTGGTTATTTTTTCAAGAACTCAACTCTAGTTTTATAATTTTTTCTCTTTTTTTAATCCTCTATTTGTTTTATTTCCATTCTATATTATTCCTTCTGGAAACTTTGGGTTTATACTTTTTCTACCTCCTTGAAGTATAATGTTAGGCTATCTATTTGAGATATTTCTCTTTTTTATTGTAGGAATTGATTGTTATAAACCTAGAACTTTTTCTGTATCCCATAGGTTTTGGTATTTTTTTTCCCATTGTTTGTCTTGAGATATTTTTAAAATTTCTCTTTTGATTTTTTTAATTTGACCCATTGATTATTCAGGAGCATGTTTAACTTTCATATTTGAGAGTTTTCCAAATTTGCTTTCATACCATTGTGGTCAAAAACTACACTTGATAAGATTTTGACTTTTGACTTTTGACTTCTTTTTCTTTTTTTTTTTTTTGACACAGTCTCACTCTTTCACCCAGGCTGTATTGCAGTGGCATGATCTCAGCTCACTGCAACCTCTGCCTCCTGGGTTCAAGTGATCCTCCTGCCTCAGATTCCTGAGTAGCTGGGACTACAGGCACCCGCCATCACCCTGGCTAATATTTGTATTTTTAGTAGAGATGGGGTTTCACCATGTTGGCCAGGCTGGTCTCAAACTCCTGACCACAAGTGATCTGCCTGGCTCAGCCTCCCCAAATGCTGGGATTACTGGGGTGAGCCACTGCACCTGGCCGATTTTGATCTTTTTAAATTTGTTAAGACTCATTTTGTAGCCTAATATATGGTCTATCTTGGAAAATGTTCAATGTGCCCTAGAGAAGAATGTGTTTCCTGTTGCTGTTGGATGAAAAGTTCTGTACATATTTGTTAGATCTATTTCCTCTGAAGTGCAGTTCAATTATAGTATTTTCTTATTACTTTTTGTCTAGTTGATCTGTTCATTGTTGAAAGTAACCTACTGAAGTCCCCTTCTGTTATTGTATTGCTATCTATTTCTCTCTTCATGTCCATTAATATTGGCCTTATATGTTTAGGTGCTCTAATGTTGGATTCATAGATACTTACAATTGCCATGTTCTCTTGGTGAATTGAATTCTTTATCATTAAATAATGAGTTGCTTTGTCTCTTGATCTGAAGTTTATTTTTTCTGATAGAAATCAGCATAGCCATCCTGGATCTCTTTTGGTTATAATTCGCATGAAATGTCATTTTCTATCCCTTCAGTTTCATTCTATGTATGTCCTTAAAGCTATAGTGGATCTATTGTAGTTAGCATATAGTTGAATCTTGTCTATTTTTCTATTCATTCTGCCAGTTTATGAATTTTGACTGGATAATTTAATCAGTTTACATTTAAAGTAATTACTGATACATAAGGATTATTCCTGCCATTTTGTTGTTTTCTTGTTTTGTAGATTTTTTTTGTTTCTTTTTTCTTCTCTTTTTGCTTTGGTGATTTTCTGTAATGCTAAGTTTTTATTTCTTTTGATCATTTGTGTATTTACTATAGTTTTTTTCTTTGTGATTACCATGAGGCTTACACAAAATATCAGAGTTAAAACAGACTATTTTACACTGATAACTTCAGTCACATACAAAAACTCCAGACTTTAACCCTACCCTCTACAATTATATTTTTGATGTCACAATATACATCTTTTTATGTTGTTCTTATCAACTTATTGTAGCTATACTTATTTCTGACTGTTTTGACTTTAACTTTCATACTGGAGAGATAAAGGAGTTACAGACCACCATTACAGTATTGAAGGATTCTGAATTTTACTATATATTCACCAGTGAATTCCATACTTCCATGTGTTTTTATGACAGTAATTATGGTCATTTTATTTCCAGTTGAAATGTTTGGATAAGCATTTCTTATAAAGCAAATCTAGTGCTGATGAATTACCTTTTTAATTTATTGATGGAGTCCTTCAACACAGAAAAGTTTTACAATTTTAGTCATGTCAAATTATCTTTATTTTGCTGCTGATGTTGCTTATGCTTTTATTGTATCATGTTTAAGGGTCTCATCTAAGGGTACAAAGTTTACTTCTGTTTCTTTTAAGGCTTTCATAATTTTAGCTTTTGCATTTATACTATTCATTTTTAATTTGGCATATAAAGCAAGGTACATTTTAAAATACATTCTTTTGTCATCTAGTTGTCCCAGCACCAATTATTGAAAAGACTATTATTTCCCCCATTGTAATGTCTTGGTATCCTTATTGAATATCAGTTGACCATAAATTGAGTGTTTATTCTGAAATTTCAAATCTTTTGAATTAATCTCTGTGCCTATCCTTATGCCAGAACCAACCTGTCATGATTTCTAGTTTTATAGTAAGTTTTGAAACCAGGAAGAATAAAAGAGTAAGACTTTCAAGTTTGCTTTTTTTCTTCTTGAGACTATTTTGGCAATTCAATTTTCTTTGCATTTCTAATTGAATTCCAGAATCAGTTTGACTAATGCAGCCCCCCTCCACAAAAAAAAAGCCAGATGAGATTTTTATGAGAATTTTGCTTAATCTATGGAACAATTCAGATAAATTGCCATTTTAACAATGTTAATTCATTATGTCTTTCCATTTGTTTAGATATTTATTTTTATAATGTTTTATAGTTTTTAGCATACAAGTCTTGGTTAAATTTGTTCGTAGACATTTCATTCGTTATGCTGCTGTAAAAAATGGGATTTTCTTTATTTAAATTTTAGATTGTTCATTACAATTGCTCATAGAAATTTAATTGATTTTTTACACTGATCTTGTGACTTGCTTCATTGCTGAATTTGTCAGTTCTCAGTGTTCTAGTGGATTCCTTAGGATTTTCTGTATACAAGATCATGTCATCTGCAAATAGGGATACAAGTTGAGTATCCCTTATCTAAAATACATGGCACCAGAGTGGTTTGGATGTCTGATTTATTTTTTGGAATTTTGGAACTTGCAAAATACATACCAATGGAGCAATCCACATTGCTAATCTGAAAATCTGAAATTCACAGTGATCCAGTGAGCATTTCCTTTGAGCATCATATCAGTGCTCAAAATGTTTCAAATTTTGGAGCTTTTGAGTTTTCAAATTTTTGGATTAATGATGTCCTGTCATTTCATTTTTTTCTTTATAAGTTTGAATGTTTTTTATTTGTTTTTCTTGACTAATTTTTCTGGCTAAATCCTCAAGTACAATGTTTAATAGGAGTCCTAAGAGTAGTTGTCTGTGTCTTTTTCCTGATTTTAGGCAGAAAACATTGTGTTGATTCATGTGTGGTGTTTGCTCTGGGTTTTGTTTTGTAGAGTCTTTTTATCTGCTTAAGAAGTTTCTTTCTATTCTTAATTTGAAGTATCTTTTTTTTTTTTAAATTATGCAGGGTATTGGGTTTGGTCAAAGGCTTTTTCTGCATCTATTAAGATGAACATGTGATTTTTGTTTAGTATATTACATTTTGTTACATGTTAATTTATTATTTACTATTTTTAAGACAGTAAATAACCTTTGCAGTACTGAGATAAATCCATATACTAGTTGGTCATGGTAAATTATCCTTTTAAAATGTAGGATTCAGTTTGCTAACACTTTTTTTTGGTGGGTATTTAGTTTATATTCTTAGAGGATCTTGTTCTATAGTGTTCTTTCCTTGTGATACATTTGTATATCGGCATCATAAAATGAGTTCAGATGTGTTCACTTTTTCTTTGAAAGAATGTGTAAAGAATTGTTACCAATTCTTCTAAGATGTTGCTATAATTCACTTGTGAAGCCATCTGGACCTGGGCTTTATTTGTTGGATGTTTTAATATTACCAATTCAATCTATTCAGTCTCTTTGCTTGTTGTTAGTTTATTAATATTATGTACTTTTTTTTAGTCCATTTTTGTAGTTTGGGTCTTTCTATGAATTTGTCCATTTCATCTAGGTTGTCTTATTTTTGTAAGAAGTTCCCTAATTTCTTTCTTGACTTATTAATTTGAAACTTCTCTATTTTTTTTCTTTTTTCTTTTTTTTAGTTAAAGTTGTCTATTTTTATATCTTTTCAAAAAATCAACTTTTGATTTTATTGGCTTATTCTCTATTTTTCTCATCTCTATATTATATCATTAATTTCACTTTTGACCTTATTTCATTTTTTCTGCTTGATTTAGAGTTAGTTTGTACCTCCTTTTCTATTTTTTAATATTAAAGATTAGTTTAGCCATTTGAGACTTTTAAAAAATAAGTATTTGTAGCTGCAGCTTTCACTCTGAGAGCTGCTTTACCTGCCCATAAAGTGTGATATATGTTGTGTTTTCATGTTTATTGGAAAGTAATTTCACTTGTAATTTCAGTTATTGATTATTTAGATGTTGCCAGATTTTCTTCTGTTATTGATTTCTACCTTAATTACATTGCAATTAGAGAACATTATTTGTATGGGTTTTATTCTATGAAATTTATTGAGCCTTGTTGTATGGCCCAGCATATGATCTATCCTGGAGAATTTACACTCGGAGTTTGAGAAAAATATATATTCTGCTGCTGGGTGGAGCATTCTATAGATGTCTGTTAGGGCTCCTTGGTTTACAGTGTTGTTCAATGCTTTTCTTTCTTTTTTGATCACCTTTCTAATTCTATACAGCATTGAAAACGAAGTTTTGAAGTCTTCAACTATTATTGTTGAATTGTCTAATTCTCAAATCAGTTATGTTGGTATTGCTTTATACATTTTGAGACTCAGTAAGTGCATGTATGTTTATAATAGTATATCTTCCTGATTGATTGAACCTCTGATTATTATAAAATGTTCTTCTTTGCATCTAATAACAATTTTTTCCTTAATGGCTGTTTTCGTCTGATATTAGTATACCCACTGCCAGTTGCTATTTGATTTCTGTATATCTTATATATTTTTCTCCTCTCTATTCTTCAATTCCCTTTATTGTTTTCAAATAGATATTTTCTCGTGTGTATCTTAAGTTTTCTTGTTTCTTTTATAACTCTGTGGTCATTTTTCTGGTTATTCTCCTTGGGGAATATAATTAGCATCTCAAAAGAATCTAGTTTGAATTAATACTAACATATTTTCAACATTATACAAATCCTTGCTCTAATTCCGTCCTCCTTATGAATTTCATCATTAGATTATAAATCAATGAAAACAAATTTATAATTATTTGTGGATTTATAAAGCTATCCACTAAAATAAATAGAAGAAAAAAGATACCATTAAAATAAATTTATACTGACTTTCATAATCATGGTATAATTACTTTTACTGGTACATTTTATTTCTTTGTATGAATTTGAATTACCATCAAATGCCCTTTCACCCTGAAGACCTCCCTTAAGTATTTCTTAAAGGGTACATTTGCTAGCAATGAATTCTGTCACTGTTTATTTATCTGAAAATGTCTTAATCTGTCCTTTTTGAATGGTAAATTAGCTAGATATAGAATTCTTGGTTGATAGTCTTTTTCTTGCAAAACAATGAAGATACTATCCCACTGTCCTTTTGGTTCAATGGCTTCTAATAAAAAGTCTATTAATCTTATTGAGTGTTCTTATGTATGTCATTATTCTCCTGCTGCTTTCAGGATTTTATGTTTGTGTGTGTGTGTGTGTGTGTGTGTGTGTGTGTGTGTGTTTTCCAATTTGCCTAAGATGTGTCTTGGTATAGATTTCTGAGTATATTCTACTTGAGCTTCTTTAATGAGTGGACTAGTATTTTTCATCAACTTTATCAAGTCTTTGGCTATCATTTCTTCAAATATTTTTCCTGCCTTTTTATCTTTTTCTTTTGGAACTCTCATTAAGTATACATTGGTATGCTCGGTGGTGTCCCACAGGTCTGTGAGGCTCTGCAGTCACTTTCTTCATTTTCTTTGATTCTGTTTTTATAGAATCTTTTTTTTCTGCCAGCTCAAATCTGTTGTTTGTTCCAGCTAGTAAATTTTCATTTCATTGTATTTTTAGCTATAGAATTTCTATTTGGTCTTTTAAAATAACTTCATCACTATTGATATTTATATTCTCTATTTTGATGAGATATCATTGTCATACTTTGATTATTTAGGCATGGTTTTATCACTTTAAACAATTATAATTGTTGATAATAGTCTTTGTCTACTAATTCCAGTATCTGAGCCTCACTTTGGGACATTTTCCATTGCCTGCTTTCCCCACCCCTCACCATCATGCATGAGATGTACTTCCTTGTTTATTTGAATGTCTCATAATTTTTGCTGAAAACTGGACATTTGGATAATGTATCAACTTTGGTATCAGATTTATTCATTCTCTAACATTTGTTTTTGCTATTCCTTTTTTTTTCTTTTTCCTGCTTATTGTTCAGCAACTTTCCTGAAATAATTCTGTAGTTTCTAAATTTTCTGCAGTTTGTGGACTCCAAGTTTGGTTCTGCTGTGTCCCCACCCAAATATCAACTTGAATTGTATCACTCACATTCTCATATAATGTGGGAGGGACCTAGGGGGATGTAATTGAATCATGGGGGCTGGTCTTTCCCATGCTATTCTTGTGATAGTGAATAAGCCTCACAAGATCTGTTGAGTTTATCAGGGGTTTCCTCTTTGCTTTTCTCTCATTTTTCTCTTGCTGCCACCATATAAGAAGTGCCTTCTGCCTCCCACCATGATTCTGAGGCCTCCCAAGCCATGTGGAACTGCAAGTCCAATTAAACCTCTTTTTGTTCCCAGTTTCGGGTATGTCTCTATCAGCAGTGTGAAAATGGACTAATACATTGAATTGGTACCAGGAGAGTGGGGTGTTTCTGAAAAGATAGCCAAAAATGTGGAAGCAACTTTGAAACTGGGTAACAGGCAGAGATTGGAACACTCTGGAGGGCTCAGAGGAAGACAGGAACATGTGGGAAACATTGGAACCCCCTAGAGACTTGAATGGCTCTGACAAAAATGATAGTGATATTAACAATAAGGTCCAGGCTGAGGTGGTTTCAGATGGAGAAGAGGAACTTGTTGGAAACTGGAGCAAAGGTGACTCTTGTTACATTTTAGCAGAGACTCACCTAGCCTCCCAGATTACATCTTTCTCCCATGCTGGATTCTTCCTGCCCTCAAACATTGCACTCCAAGTTCTTCAGTTTTGGCACTCAGACTGGCTCTTCTTTCTCCTCAGCTTCCAGATAGCCTATTGTAGGACCTTGTGATCCTACAATATATAAGATATATATCTTACTAGTTTTATCCCTCTAGAGAACCCTGATTAATACAAATTTTGATACCAGGATTTTGCCCCTGCCCTAGAGATTTGTGGAACTTTGAAATTGAAAGGGATGATTTTTAGGGTATTTGAGGAAGAAATTTCTAAGCAGCAGAGCATTCAAAAGGTGACTTGGGTGCTGTTAAAAGCATTCCATTTAAAGAGGGAAACAGAGTATAAATGTTCAGGAAATTTGAAGCCTGATGATGCAGTAGAGAACAAAACAATTTTTTTGAGGAGAAATTCAAGCTGGCTGCAGAAATTTGCATAGGTAGCAAGCAGCCTAATGTTAATCCCCAAGACCATGGGGAAAATGTCTCCAGGCCATGTCAGAGACCTTCATGGCAGCCCCTCCCATCACAGGTTCAGAGGCCCAGGAGGAAAAAGTGGTTTCATATGCTGGGCCCAGGGTCCACGTGCTGTGTGCAGCCTAGGCACTTGGTGTCCTGTGTCCCAGTTGCTCCAGACGTGGCTGAAAGGGGTCCATGTACAACTCAGCTGTGACTTCAGAGGGTGGAAGCCCCAAGCCTTGGCAGCTTCCACATGGTGTTGAGCCTGCAGGTGCACAGAAGTCAAGAATTGAGGTTTGGGAACCTCCACCAAGATTTCAGAAGATGTATGGAAATGCCTGGATGCCCAGGCAAAGGTTTGCTGTAGGGGTGGGGCCCTCTTGAAGCACCTTTGCTGGGGCAGTGTGGAAGGAAAATGTGGTGTTGGAGCCCCCACACAGACCCTCTACTGGGATACTACCTGGTGTAGCTGTGAGAATAGGGCCATCATACTCCCGGCCCCAGAATGGTAGATCCACTGGCAGCTTGCACTGTGCACCTGGAAAAGCTGCAGACACTCAATGCCAGCCCATGAAAGCAGCCAGGAGGGAGGCTGCATCCTGCCAAGCCACAAGGCAGAGCTGCACAGTACCATGGGAACCCACCTTTTGCATCAGCATGACTTGGACATGAGACCTGGAGTCAAAGAAGATCATTTTGGAGCTTTAAAATTTGACTGCCCTGCTGGATTTTGGACTTGCATGGGCTCTGTAACCCCTTTGTGTTGGCCAATTTCTCCCAGTTGGAATGGCTGTATTTACCCAGTATCTGTACCCCTGTTTTACCTAGGAAGTAACTAGCTTCCCTTTGATTTTACAGGCTCCTGGGTGGAAGAGACTTGCCCTGTCTCAGATGAAACTTTGGTCTGTAGACTTTTGGGTTAATGCTGAAATGAGTTAAGACTCTAAAGGACTGTTGTGAAGGCATTATTGGTTTTGAAATGTGAGGACATGAGATTTTGTAGAGGTCAGGGGTGGAATGATATAGTTTGGCTGTGTCCCCATCCAAATCTCAACTTGAATCATATCTCCCAGAATTCCCAGAAGTTGTGGGACGGATCCATGGGGAGGTAATTGAATCATGGAGGCTGGTCTTTTTCATGCTATTCTTGTGATAGTGAATAAGCCTCACAAGATCTGATGGGTTTATCAGGTGTTTCCTCTTTTGCTTCTCTCTCATTTTTCTCTTGGTGCTGCCAGAGAAGTGCCTTCCACCTCCCACCATAATTCTGAGGCCTCCCCAGTCATGTGGAACTGTAAGTCTGATTAAACCTCTTTTTGTTCCCAGTTTTGGGTATGTCTTTATCAGCAGCATGAACATTGACTAATACAGAGGGTTTTTGTTTTAAGTTATTTTTAAGTTTGTGTTCTAGGTGTCACATCTGGGTCAGTATAATTCAGTAGTCTGCTAATGATCCATCAGATTTTTAAATGCCTTTATGTTTCCTGCTTTTTGCCAGAGGATCTGTGTGAGAAGGTTATTTCAAACTTCACACATTTTGTACACAACCTTAGATTTTACTTCTGGGTTATGCAGGCTTTAAGGCCAATCAAAGGTGTGCAACTGGTGCCTTTTTCTGTTTCATCTTTCTTTAGCATGTACACATTTTTCAAGAACCTCCAAAATATGACTGATGACCTTTTTTAAAGTTCCCTAGTCCTGTAGTTCTCCAGGTTATCATTTTAAATTACTTGCTACACCCCTATTTTTCCTAACTAAAATCATATTCTTAGGTAGCTGAGAACTTGGCAGTGGTTCATTATTGATTCAGTAATGTATTGGAGGTTTGCTTACCTTTCTTCTGACAAATTAACAGATGACTGAATGGTATGATTAAATTACCAGTTATTTCCTAGAATTGTCTATGCTACTATTGTTGTCTATGGGAACTGCTAATTATTGGCTTCCTTTCATATGCATTAAGTTCATGAGATCCTAATTATGATATTGAAGCATACAGACATTTATCTTGCCAGGCACTGTTCTAGGGACTTGGTACATAAATAATAAAATGTATTTGGAAACTATTAATTAAATTTTGTATATTTAAAAAATTTTTGAGGGTGCATAGTAGGTGTATGTATTTATGGGGTACATGAGATGTTTTGATACAGGCATGCAATGTGAAATATAGAAGCCATTTATTGAGTATATGTTCAACCCAGTGCTTGCCTGAGGATACAAAAACGACATATATGTGAATTTTAGAAAACATTAATGCATTTTTATTAAAAACTTATTTTAAAATATTAAACTACACATCATCAGTCCTCATTCATCTAGCTTGCAACCTCATAACCAGTGGGAGATAGGCAGGGGGATGGCCAGAACTTATGGAAAATACCAGGATTTTATCTTATGTTTATTACTCATAGGTAGGCTGAAATCCAAATCCACTAATTACATTACTTTCTCTGTGTGTGGTTTTTAGATTTCTACAGTCTTTCTCTTAAGATTTAGGAATATAGAAACCATGTCGTCGTCACTGGTGCCTCCCTTACTCTCTAGCATAGTTAGTGCTTACTGCATATTTTGCTCAATGAATGAATGCTACCTTAGAGCTGCCTGCCTTAAGCAGGCACAATAATTTTTTTTCTCATATGATAGATTGCAAAAGACTCGCACAGAGTAAATCAGTGTAATGTAGAAAACTGCTAAAGCCTTCTTCCTTAGAATATTTGTCACCACTAGTTGTGAATGTCTTTTCTATTCAACAATTTGCCACGGTTGTTATTCTTTTTAAGGCAAATACCACTTTAAGAATTCAGCAAGCTATATGTGGGCACTTTCCCTAGGGTGAGAGAAGGATTACATTTATTTATCCCTACACAATCTTTTTCAAACAGTTTTGTGGTTATGAGGGAGAACATTAGATCAATAACCCATTAAGCGGTATCAGTTAAGGCTAGTTTTGCTGTAATATTAGAAGTTGTGAAATCATTAAAACAAGCAAAGCTTCTCTAGTATTCACATTTAGATTCAATGCTTAAGAATTAGTTACAGCTCTAGTACCTGTTCCTTTTCACTCTGGGGTTCAGTATGAAGAAGCAGTGTCTTTCTAGGACACGCTATTCATGTGGTAGAGGGAAAATAATATGTTTGCAAATAGCATTGTTCACATCCACTCACTTGTCATTGGCCAAAGGAAGTCACCTTGGAAAGTCTTCTGTTAATGGAGTGGGGAGGTACAATTCTCCCATAGGAGGAGGAACCACTAGGTACATAGCTAAGCTGGACTTTGGTAGTCTTCCCAAAGGGCAAGGCAGCAATAATAGAAGTTACTACAAAACCTATCCATAGCCTTAAATAAGAACTTATCACTCTTTTCCCTATGTATATTAGTTAGGGTTCTCCAGAGAAGCAGAACAAATAGGGTATATGTATGCTTCTACAGAGAGTAATTTGTTTTAAGGAATTGGTTCATGTGAATGTAGAGACTGATAAGTCCAAACTCTGTGGTGCAAGTCTAAGGGCTGTCAGACTGGAGACTGAAGGAAAAGCTGATATTTGCAACTCAAGTCTGAAGGGTGTCTGCTGACCCTCCCTTGTGGGGAGGGTCAGTCTTTTTGTTTGTTCAGGCCTTCACCTGATTTACGAGGCCCACCCACATTGCTCAGGACAATCCGCTGGACTTAAAGTCCATCAACATAAATATTAATCTCATCTAAAAAAACACCTTATAGAAACATCCAGAATGTTTGACCACATATCTGGGTACCATGGTTCAGCCAAATAGACAAATAAAATTACCACACAATGTATATAGCTGGTCTAGCTTATTTATGTATCTAAGTCATATAATATGAAAAGGTTAGCCCTCACAAGAGATACATTGATCATTTACTTCAATTATGACACTATTATTAGCATTGGAAGAGATTCAAGATACATAAAAGATACATAAAATTATTCCTACTGTTTCATATGGCCAGAGTCTTGAGTGCTTTTTAAATTGCTATATTCCTAGTATTTAGAACATTTCTCTGCAACACAGAACAAGCTCTTAAATATTTTATTAATGAAAGAAAAATTAACAACATTAGCTGGCACACCCCAAGGAGAAAACAAGTAGCTGCAAAAGAAGCAGGGGTATATTAAGTGTCAAAATAAAGGTCACCCGTATTCTAGGGGAAGCCAAAAGAAGAATAAAAATAGAGTTGCAGATATTGGTAATATTTAAGATACTCTGACATTTAGATAGAAGTCGAATCATGTAGAGAGAAGGAGAAAATATGTGGAGAACATAATATAAACAAGGCACTAAAGTATAAGGGGGAATACCATATTTGGCTTGCTTGAATAAGCTTGCAAAAATAATTTGGTGCCTGGGAAATGTGAGAGAAAGTTGGAAAAATAAGTTGGATAGCCATAGTGCGTGGTTCCTCCTAGTAGGAAAATGAATGACGTGATTGATATTATCTTTAAGGAAGGTTTTTCTTACAGTTGTTCAAAGAATAGGCTGTGCCTGAAATTCTTGAAATCAAAATAGTTATAAGGAAGGAAGCTACTGCACTCCAAGCCTGACCTGTGTGGTGGTAGGGGAAGAGTAAACATGTCACCAACAGGAGGCACTGCAGTAAGGGTTGCCAAGTCCCAAGAACGCTGAACTAGACAATTCTAGTTCAGGGAGGAGGAATATCCAGTCTTTATTTGCTTTCTAAAACCTATATTGCCCATAATAAATGAAAATAATATATCTGATTAAAAGAGAATGACAGTTTTGCTCCACTTGGGTACAGTTTTGGGATGCCAGAAAAATGAGACACTGGAGAAACCAATTAAAGACACAAAATGAAAATTTTAAGTGAAACCTTAAAAATAGCTTTGATTGGACATAAAAAAATAACTCTAGGCTTTAAAAATGTTGACATTTCTTTGGATGTCTGAAAAGAAACACAACGTAATTAGGTTAAAAATTGGTAGTATAGGTACAACCCTTTGGAATAATTCAAATTTAAATGTGAATGTTACGTAATCCAGAAGTTCTTCTACTTGGTATCCACTCAAGCAAAAAACTTACCATCTACTTCCAAAAGCAGGGTATTCACTATGGCATTCTTGAAATAAACACTTTGAAGAGACAAAAATATGCGTTAATGAGAATAATAATCCATTCTGTAGATTACGTAACAGTTGAAAAGAGTAAAGTGCCATGATATATTTCTAAGATATTATTTGTAATGTTCATGTTGTAAAGCCTAAGATATTTGTAATATTTATGTTGTAAAACCCTCATATAACAATAATACATGTTTTCCTATGGGTGCACATATGGATGTAAATGCACAGAAATGCACACAATAGAATAGATATGTAAAAATAACAGTGATTACATATGTAAAAATAACAATGGTTACATCTGAGGAGTAAAATTAATGATGATGTAAATGAGACTTTAGATTTTCTGTAACATGCTGATTTTTAATAAGATTATATTCATATATTACTTGGGTAATTAAAAAACAAATGTATAGAGGAGAAATGTAATTGAGACAGAAAAATGTTAATCTTGTATGTGCCTTAGCAAAGAGGAAAATACATTATAAATTTAGAGCTCTGAAGCAATTAATCAGAGACAGTCTCTATTGTCACTTTGTACTGAGAGTTGTTAAAAAAAATGCCATGTGAAAGAGCAATCTTGAAATGAAAGTACTGAAATAAAAGCAAATTACAAATATTGGAGAGTTGGCAGGAAAGAAATGGTAAATTATTGGCAAATACAAATGTGAATTTCTGAATTCTAATTGGGCAGAGTAATTGGCTAGATCAATTAGTTGTCATGGTGGTTTGGAAAGTGGAATGATATTTTAGACTATTCGTGCTAAGGCTAAAAACTACAGATGCCTTTTTTCGGGGATTGCACACATAACTGAAAAATCACACACACTAAAGATTTAATTATGAAATGAAAAACAAACATTTGTTCCATTTTCTGCCAGGTTTTCACCTAGAAAATACTGCTATGATTTGTGAAACAATCTCAACTCTTTTTTTAAAACATATTAAATATAATGTTTTAAATATGTGGAGGATTATTCCTAAACACAACCTAGGTCAGTAATAGTAAGTTCAAAGTTACTATATAAGAAAATACATCCAGTAGAATATGGTTTACTACAAAAATTAAACATTTGCGGCAGAAGATGAAAATAACAAAATTGAGTACTATAGGGTTTTTTCCCCTTCTCTTGCCCTTTGTTTTTAAGGAGAGTGTTACAGTGTTGTGAAATAAGCAAGAGATGATAGAAGATGATGGAATCACAAAATCTCAGGATCTAAAGGTGATCTAACATACATGACCACTCTATTTCTCTCACCTCTCCAGCCCTCCATCAACTTGAATGCTTTGAGTTCATCTGTACTATGTGCTTGAATAGCTCTAGCCTTGGGGAATTTATTCTCAGTAGCCAGAATTCTACCCTTGAATTCCATCGTGGAATAGTCTACGTAGTCAGGAACATGTTAGTTTCCTTATGTCCTGGTCTTTATTGAGGAAATAGTGTATTTTACTTCTCTTTCTGGAAATATCATTTTATAAAAATTTTATGAATAGCATGTTAAAGAATGACATATAAATACAATAAGTTCGTATTTACATTTTAAATGTAAAGAATTCCGTAGAATTAGATATTTATTTCAGTGATGTTATGGAGCCAGTAAGTTGGTAGGAACTCTAATAAAGGATAGTAATGCTGAAGGCATAAATAAATATGACCTTCTGGTGGGGAGTGAACCTGGTTTTTCTAAAGGAAAATCATGCTTCACTTGCAGAGCTTTGAGTGGGTAACTAAAATAGATTAGTGAGGGCTAGGGAATATATGTTGTTTAGCCTTCATTTAAATTTTGGCAAAATTACCTCATCAAAGGCTGTTTCCTTAGTCTGTGAATTACAGTGAAAATGAGGTGGGGATGGAGGAGTTGTTTAGTCGTGGATAGGGAATTAGCTTAGTGACAGAAAACAAAGATGAATAGGCACTTTTTACAAGAATAATAATAAATAGTAGAGTCCTCCATAGATTGCTGCTGGGCCTAGATTTATTTAATCTAATCTGAAAAAAGGGCAGTGCCAGAAAAACTCCCAACTTCCATATGTTCTGAAGCTTTTCTGCATAACAAAATGCCACTTTAAGAAGATCTCCTGAGGCAAGATGTGTATAGAGAAGTCACATATGGCTTTATATATAAGCAAGGTTCAGGAAAAGTAATCTAAACTCTTTATATGTTTACAGGAAAGTAGGCCACAAACAAGCTTTTTGACTCAGGAGTGGGATTTGTACTAACTGTGTACAGAAACAAAGTTATTCTTCTGTAGTCACTGAGGTCATTATGACTGTGAGCATCACCAGAAAGAGTAAAAGAAATAAAACAGAGGTATCTACATTCATTTGTCATAAACCATATTTCCTCCTAAAATGTTAGGGGAGTTTCCATGTCCTTGACCTAAGGGAAGCAGTCACAGAGTCTAAGACTAATGATTTACATCATCAAGGAAAGCAATGAGGAAACATTTTAAAAATGATAAGAAATCAACAAAGCATAAAAATTAAAGATTTATGAATCTCTAAAGCCTTAAACATTACATATGAAATGTAAATGTAAACATATACACTGGGTACCTGAACTTTTCTTGAGGCTTGAAAAACAGGAAGAAATGAAAGAAAATTGTGTTTGGATATTGACAGGTAAATTTATGAAACTATTGTAATTAGTGCAGGTAGAAATAAATGTATTGAGAAACTATTTTATCTAGAATGCTTGTGGGACAGGAAGCTAGATGCAATGTAAGGAATATTTCTCCCTCCCATGATTCAGCTATTGAAATTCTAACCCCCGAAAGGATAGTATTTGAGAGAAGGGTATTTGGAAGGTGACTAAGCCATGAGGTCAGGAGCTCTCATGAATGGGATTCGTGCCCTTATAAAATAGGCTGTGGAGATATACCTTGCCCCTTCTGCCACATGGGGATATGATGAGAAGATGGATGCTTACAAAATAGGAAGTTGTTCCTCACCAGATACAGAATCTGCTAGCACCTTGATCATGAACTTCCCAGCCTCTAGAGCTGTGGGAAACAAATTTCTGCTGTTTATAAGCTACCCACTTTATGATATTTTGTTATAGCATTGAGGTAAACAAAGACAATAGGGGTACCGTGGATTTGATCATTTGTGTTTTAATTAATGTTATAATAGAAAACCATGCCTTTTACTAAACTACCTTTTGTGCACTTGTTAGATATGTAGGGACAATTTTTTTTTTTTTTTTAATCATGAAGGCTGGTTAGAGGGGTGAAAATGCTGTATATCAAAACAGGGAGTTTTGCAATAGCTTCTACATGGAAAAAAAGTATGGAACGTCTACATATATTATCACCTGCATATAATATCAGATTAGGGTAAGAAGATAATAGCCTCACTTTGAAGTTATGAAAATTAATGCTATAATTTAAAACTTCTGCTGATTTATTGTCGTAGAAGACTCTAGTAGAGTTCCCATTTGCTACTACAGATAGGCACCACCACCACAGCATAGACTGAAAGGTTTATCCAAAATGGTGTACTGAGTTGAATAGTTTCCCTCTGAAATTCATATCCTTCTCAGACCTTCAGAATATGACCTTATTTGGAAATAGGGTTGTTGCAGACATAATTTGCTAAGATGAGGTCTTACATCAGATTAGGATAAAAAGGTAATACTGGAGTGGTGGGGGCCCCGTATCCAATGTGATCAGTGTACTTAAAAGGGGAAGAGACACAAAGACAGACACACACATATACACCCACATGAAGATGGAGGCAGAGATCACAGTGATCATCTACAGGTCAAAGAACGCTGAAGTGGCATGGAAGGATCCTTCCCTAGAGGCGTCAAAGTGAGCTGGTCTTGCCAACACCTTGATTGTGAATTTCTAGCCTCTAGAACTTTGAGAGAAGAAATTCCATTGTTTTAAGCCACTCAGTTTGTGGTGCTCTGTTATGGCATCCCTAGGACGCTAATACACACAGGTCGTGGTGGAGTCTAGATCCTCTCTGCATAATATTGTAGTGATGTTGCAATTGTTGCCTAGAGTGTCTAAGTGTGTTTTCTTCCAAAAATGGACCTTGGCTGTTTAGTCTCTGAAAACAGAAAATAAAATTATTTTCTTTGAGAGAAAGGGTATAGTTTCCTTAAACATGGTAGATACTTGACAGAGCTTGTTTGAAGATAAAGCTGAGTAGAATTGACTTGATAAGGAGAGGGAAGAAAGGTTATAGAAATAGGCACAAGGCAATTCCCCTCAGAAGAGTTTAATATTTTGAATGACTTCCCTTTAGACTGAGGTAATCACAGTGTCAAGTCTATAATTTCTCCTTTTTCATGTCTGTGCGGTACTTTTGTGGTAGTAGAAGAAACTGTGTCCTGTCCTACATTAAGCCCTCAGAAGTATAAGCACCATTATTGATGGATATCCTAGTATAGGCTTTCATATTGTGACCAGCAAAAAAAGTGAAATCCCTAAGAGTAGATGTGAATCATGTTTTGCACATATTAGCAGTGGACAACACTTTAAAACGGAAGGGAACAGCTGATATTTTAGCTTAATATGAATAATTTTTAAACATTTATAAAACATTTAATACCTACTAGTTGGCAGAAATTGATATACGACAAGGAAATAAAGGGTGAACAAATAGATAAGATCCATTTTGTTAGCAACTTAAATTACAGTACTGTTGAATAACTCATACAACTTTGCCAAAATGGATATTTTCAGAATGTCTTAAGAGTAATCTTTAGGGAAGGTACAGAAAGAGGTTATCAAAATAACCATTTCAAATGTCAACCAGAACTTTTTTGATTAGCACAAGGCAAAACGTTGTTTAGATGCTGGAGACAGAAAATAAATTTCATTAAGAATTTATTTATTGATTTGTACAAGGACGAATATACATATACAGCTAAATGCATTTCAATGGCATGGGCCATGATAAAAGCATATACTGTTTGGGCACAGAAGCAGGAGTGGTTGATTGTACAGAACGGGCTGATACTTCATGAAATGTTTCATAGAAGAGGTGAAACTTGAACTGAAAATATGAACAAAGAGAAAAGGAAGCAGAGAAAATAGGTTGGTGAAGGACAGAAGAGTGAAATAGCATAGCACATTCATATTTTCTTACTTTGGCATCTATATCACCACCATCTCACCTTTGTTCTGACAACTAATTCTCTGTACTACAGCCAGAGCAAATTTTTCCAAACAGAAATTTGGTTATATGGATGGCTTTCCCTTAGGCTTAGGATAAAGCCTCAATTCCTTAAAATGCTTACACAGCCCTGTGAAATTATTTGAAGTATATAGTTTATGCTATTTCTATTCCTGTATTGTTCTCTTTAAGTACTCTGGACCCTCGAATGAAGTCTGGTAAAACTCTACAGCCTTTGTATGTATAAATGCTAATACATGAAATATAGCTATTATAGTCACATAAAGCAAAAATTTCAAGTAAATTTTTCTTAAAATACCTAAATAATGGAACAGAAAATTTCACATTTTTGAGCATTAATTATCAAAATATGAGTCAGTTCTTCATTTCATTCTGGATACTTTTATACACAGCATCGGTTTAATTTTTTAAAAAACTGAGTTGTCAAATTTTTTACTTGGTTTGCATTCCCCAGGCTAGACTGGCCACTATCTGTCTGTTCCACTATTATTATCATTGGAAACAGGGCCTGAATTTTTTTTTTCTTGGCCTGATACTATTCATTCTATAGACTTGGCCTTTTTAAAAAAATTTCAAGAGGGTTGATGTAATTATTACATACTTCTTGATGGGTTTTATTAGGAAATAAACACAAGGTTTATTTCCTTAAGGCTATTTTCTGGTAAGTTTTTTGTTTTGATTTTACAAGATCAATAACCTTTCTGTGTATTTTTGCATACATTTTGATATTTTTCTTGCTGTTTAGGTTTAGTTCATGCCTGGAAACTTTTGACCTCTGACTCTGTTACCACTGTCGACAGAATTTTTCAAATCTCTCATCTACTTGGGCAGACAATTCAAGATAAAACATATACAAGCTGTAAGAAAAATAAATTCACAATGAGTGTTTTTGCCACAGTTACTAAAAAGTCTGAGAAGCAATATTTATTTGAAGAAAAATATGTCACATAAAAATATGTGTTCATGTGAGACTTTTATGTGGGTTGATGTGATTAAACTCCATTCAAAATTGGTAAGGATCTCACTTTATATCTTAAATTCAGTGTTTAAGTATGTGTATAGTTTAGAAAATATTAGTCTGGGATAGCACATTCTAAATGTATCTATAAAGAAGTGTATGTTTTTATTGTTTTCTACAGGGAAAGTTTAAATTTCAGGTAGGTAGGCACAATCCCCTTTGAAATAATTAAGAACTTCATCTATACATGTTAGGATAGAATATCTCATTAAGTTTGCATTATTTATGAGCCAAGGATTGAAATGGTTTTTAATGATTTTTCTGCAAACCAAACAATTTTTACATCTTCCTTTGGTGTGACACAAATTTATTTTATCCTCCCCGGGTTAATTGATTTTTGTTTTAAAATGTGTTAAATACCTTTTTGGTAGAAAGGGACTAAGACTTTCTGTTTTGGCTTTAAAATTCATTACTGACTATTTTTCAGTAATTTATGTCAGAAGCCTAGCATAGCTAGGTGGGGGTTCTATAATTCTAAAAGGAAAACATAATTTGTTTTTGCTTTCTTATATATCTTCTATTTGTATTACGTTGTGACTTTAAAAAATATTTAGCTGTCTTATATTGATATGTTTTCAAATGTGTGTAAGGAATATTGTTTATCTGAATACATAAAGAGAAAAGTTATAAAATTTTACATGGAATTTAGAATTCAAGTCATCTGTGTTAGCTTTCTATGCTTTGTAACAAATTATCGCAAACTTGGTGGCTTAAAACACTTATTATCCCTCAGTTTCTGTGGGTCAGAAGTCCAGGCATGACTTAGCTGGTTCTCATCTGGAGGCTCTACGTAGAAAGAATCTGCTTCCAACCTTTCTCTGGTTGTTGGTAAAACTCATTTCCTTGGGATTATAGGATTTATGTCAGCTTGCTTTTTCAAAATCCTTGGAAGGGGAGGGGAGACAGAGAAAAAGATTACACTAGAGTGAGTAGATTGCATTATATACAAGTTATATAAAACATGGAAGTTACATTCTATTACCTTTCCTATATAATGTAAAATAATTACCAGATTGACATCCCATCATATTTGCCATATCCTATTGGTTGGAAGCAAGTCATAGGTTCCACCTACCCTTAAGGGAAGGAAATTTTACAAGGGAATGAATACCAGGAGGTGGAATCACAGGGGCTACCTTAAAGTCTATTCACTGTGCTATATCAATTATGTAGACTATATTAAGAAAAACAAAAACACTTTGGCTTGATGCGTTTTTTTCTTCATTTCCTATTGATTCATTTCCTATTTCCTTCCTATTGAAGGAAATGAAGAAAAAATGCATCTCTTTCTATTGAAGAAATGAAAAAGAATCAAGAAAAAATGTCCTATGAAGACATACTTTTCTTCATTTTCTATTTCAATTTGCATCATAGAGTAACATTGTATAATATACACCATCGATTTATAAGCCGAGAAAGAAATTTGAAATGATTTTAGATCATGTTCCATCTTCTATTAAAGATTGATATCACTTTGAGGCTATGAAGAAAAGGTACTTCCATACTTTGCTGCCTCTATTTTTTTAACATAGATTTTTATTAATGTAAATGCAGTACATGTTAATGGTAAAGTATTCAAATAATATAGATGGGTATTAAGTAAAAAATATGTCATTAAATGAGAAATAATGAAAGTAATCTTTATTCATTATTTAGTCAATTTTCTATACATATACAAGTCTACATATATGTCTGGACATTGTATGTGTATGAACATATTTTATTCTTTAAATGACACTATAATAAACTTTCGTTTCTACAACTTTATTATAGCCTGGATGTCTGTCTATAGTACTGTAGCTCTACCTCATTCTTTCTAATGGCTGTTTTTCCTTTTAACTATGTGTCATAATTGTTATTAAAATTCTCTACAGAGATGACATTTTCCATTTGTATTCTAAAATACCATTTAAAATGTCATAAAATCCAATCAAAACCAGCTTAAATAGAAAAGAAAATTTATTTATTTGCCATCACAGCCCCCCAAAAAATCAGTTTAACTAACTTTGAGTATGTTTGGCTCCATGGCCTCAATTAATGTCATCTGTAAGCGGTTTCTCTCCATCTTTCGTCTTGACTGATCTTTGGACTCAATTCTCTCATTAGGCTGATTCTCCTTTCAAGATGGCCGAATGACTGCCAGAATGGCTGCCAGTAGCTCCAGACTTAGTCTAGTCCCAGGGAACCAGCAGAAAAATAGGCTCCTCTCTTCTGTTTCTTTAAGCAAAAGTGATAACCTTAATTCCACTTGGGTCTGATTGGGTTCATAAACCTTTCTTTTAATCAATTGCTCAAGTTAGGGGAGGTGATATTCTGAGTTTTCAAGTTTGGGTCATGTCTTAGTCCATTCTGGAAGCTATTATAAAATGTGTGGCTTATTTCGGTTTTAAACATCAGAAATTTATTTCTCACAGTTCTAGAGGCTGGAAAGTCCAAGATCAAGGTGCTGGCAGACTTGGTTTCTAGTGAGGGCTGCTTTCTGGTTAATGGATGGTAGCTTCTAGCTGTGTCCTTACTTGGCAGCAAGGACAAGGGAGCTCACTGGGTCCTCTTTTGTAAGGGCACTAATCCCATTCATGAGGACTTCACCCTTATAACCTGATCCCCTCCCGAAGCCCCCACCTTTGAACACTGTCACCTTAGGGGTTAGGATTTCAACATACAGAATTTGGGGTTTCCATATATTTTGGGATATAAACATTCAGATAGCGAGTCACATGCAATGCTTGAAGCATGGGAATCAGCCCCACTAAAAGAACATGAACTAGGAGTGGAAGATGGGTAAATGGATATTGGATAGGTGCACACACACAAAAGCATACTATTTTATCATGATATATCCTTATAAACTTGTG
This sequence comes from Pan troglodytes, assembly GCF_028858775.2. Lineage (NCBI taxonomy): Eukaryota > Metazoa > Chordata > Mammalia > Primates > Hominidae > Pan > Pan troglodytes. The sequence goes on from NC_072408.2 coordinate 90,267,910, forward strand.
TACTTTATGTGATAGTTAAGTTATTAGAAGTATAAATGCTAGATTAACATATATATAGGTAGTCTAAATTTTCCTGTGTATTTTCATATTTTCTATATTGATGTGCAATGGGTACCTCAGTTTTCTGCTGAGATTGTACACTTGATGTCCATTCCAGATCTCATTTACTAATCATTGCCAATTAAGTAGGTAAAAAAATAGAATCCCATTGTTTCATTAGACATTCCTGTAATGACTGTAAACATGTTTACTTTTCTTATTCTATTTATATTTTTCATGGGTATTTTTATTCCTTTATTGTGAACTCCCTGCTTATGATTTTCTAATTGTACCAAAGCAAACAACATACTGAAGTGTTAAATATATGAAATATTTCTTTAACTTGCAGATACCTTTTTCATGCATGAGTGAGACTTATGATGTCGTAGCCATATGAGGCAGAGAGACTATGAAGAAAGATGCAAATTATGTCTAATGCCACTTTTTAAAAAATAAAACAAGACATCTAGCTCCTACTAGTATATTGCTTTATCAAATAAGTAAAACTAAAGATTAGAGTAGAGTGATATGGTGTTACATTCTGAGCAGACCTGATGAGTCACTGAGAGGCTTTACTGAGAGGTTTTTTAGGGCTTGGTATGGGGTGACTGCAGCCAATGTTTTCAGGCTGCCCAGAGGAAGAAGGGTCATCCAGTAGACATAAAGCTAAGGGGTTAGTCCTTTTGAAGAGCAGGAACCCTAAGACTTATTTTGGGAGAGGAGATGGTCAAAAGACCAACTTCAAAGTAAATATAGAAGAAAACAAAGAGTAAAAAGCTCTGTGATCTAAAGCCTAAAACATTGTTTTGCAGACTGCAAGTATGCAGAGGTCGAGAGAGAATGTTGCAATATCAACAGCAACAACAGTAACATAAAACTTTTGTCTGATGAGTTTTGCAGGCACACTATAATATTGCTGACTCTGAAAGATCAGATGTGGTCTGAAAGCCTACAATGAAAGCCCCTAATGCTATGGAAAAGTGTCAGAAGGCCAATATTAAGAGATGAATTTTTTTGAAGTTGGAAGTAGAAAATAAAAAATTACATACAAATGAATTTAGAAATTTGTGGCTTAAATGTTTTATTTTTAGTAAGAGTGAATTGAGAATTAAAAATGCATTGTTACATAATAAATTCCTTACGAATGCATCTATATTTATCAGTGAATGGTTAAAACCCATGGTTAAGGTAACGAATTACATTTTTTGTCCACAGTCAAAGGGAAAAATCCAGTTAGACGTGTCTTTAAGTAGGAGCTCTTAAATCCATTCAAACATGATTTGTTTCATAATTATTTATTGTATATCTACCATGGTCTGGCCATTGTGTTTGTCAATGTTTTCAATGACATTTAAAAAAATCACACAAATATACCCTCTTTAGTAATGTTCTTAGTCATCTAGGAGACAAACTATAAACAAAAACAAAAGCAAATTTATAAATGAGTAATAATAAATTGAGAAGTCTTATGAAGAAAATTATAACACTTATTGAACATTGACAAAATGGTGACAGAGTCAGTTCTATGTGTTTACTCATTTTAATTTTTAATCTTAATAATTTATGAGGTAGGTGTTATTGTTACTGGCACTTTCAGAATGAGGAACCAGAAAGCACAATTAGGTCAAATGAGTTTTCCAGTATCATACAGTAGGAGGAGCCAAAACTAAAGCTGGGATGTGAGCCTGGGTAGGGTCTGTGCTCTTAAGTCTTATGCTTTATTGAACAGACAACCATGGTAGAGAGAGAACAGACAGTATGGACATGGTTAGAGAAGGTTTTGCTGAGGAGGTGTTTCAGTTGACAGTGGAAGGATGTGATAGAGCTAGCCATGTTCAGAACCTAGAGACCAGAATTGCAGGTAGAGGGAAAATATGTATTACATCTCTAAGTTGGTAGGAAACCTGGCAACTTCTAGGAGATAGAATGATACTAATAGTAATTAAGAGCATATAGAATGTTTAGATGCAGCCAAGAGTCAGTCACACTTTTAAATAATTTGTAGGTTAACATTAGGGGATTTGATTTGAAGTGCAATGGGGAGATATAAAGCATTTTACAAAGGGGCCTGAACTGATCTGATTCATGATTAATTGGCTGCGGTATAACACTACATTGAAGACCACAGTAAAATACAGGCGGATAACAGCAAGAAGACTATTTTAGTAGACTTGGAAAGGGTTTTAACAAAGGTGGTTAGAGAGAAGATAAAAGTAAACATATTCAAGATATATTTTTGAGGCAGAAATCATAGGATATGCTCACAGATTGAATGTGGGTGGTGAGGAAAAGTCTAGGATTACTTCTAGTGTTCTACTATTATTACCTATGTGGTATCACTTTAAGCAATTTGCGTCTGTGGTGGTACCACATAAGTGTAGAAAAGACTAGGATAGAACAGTTTGCAGAAAGCTGGGAGAACAGTTTGCGGAATTCAGTTTGGAATTTATCTCATTTAATATGCCTGTGGACATTCAGTTAAATATATAGGAAATTGGATGTGAAGGACTGGAATCCAAGGAGAAATACAAGCAGGAGATAGTTTTGGAGTTGTCAGCATAGAGATAATTAAAGCTATTAAAGGTAATGAAAGTGTAATATCCAGGTAAACTGTTCAATTTTAAACAGAGAGAAACTCAGCAATGGGAGATGATAGAGGAGGAATAACCAGTAAAGGTGAAACAGAAAAAATTGAAAATGTATCATGCAAGAGACTATAAGAAGTAAGGATTGGTCATTAGTGTCAAAGGGCTTTGAGACATTACATAAACTGAGAACACAATAATCTATTAATAGGTATATTCTTATAATCCAAGCAGCAGCTATTTTATGTTGACCCTATGAGGCCATTAATTACAAAGCAGTAGGCAGAAAACTGGGAAATACCTCTGAGGTCACATTCTTTTATTTGTTCAATAGCCAGTTGGTTATTATCTGGTATTTCATTTCTTTCTATTTATCTCAAAAATATGAACAAACAAAACCTATGAACCATTTGTGTTTAATGTAAGTGAAGCCTGTCAAAATATCTATCATTGAATAATCAGCCTAAGAAGAAAGAGCAAATATTTAGAACCCTTTGGAGAAATGGCCAAGGAATTGGCTTAGATACTTAGGATTCACATTCAAGAATGATACTGATGGAATCAAACAAAAAGGGGCCAGTACTTTCTGAGCTAATTGTTTAGAACTAGATTTTTGCTCCAGCTGCAATAAATTGGAAGATGGATGATGTGAGCATTTGTAATTTGTAATTTAAAACTTCGCGAACCATGAAACTTTCTGGAGACTTTGGTCAGTCAGTTGATTTACTAGAAAGGATGAGACCACCAAAATTCATAAACTGTCTATTTTCCCACCACATGGCAATGAAATAGAGGAGAAAAACATGCAAATTGCTCATTTATGGTTTTTTTATTTTGCTTTCCTAAATTGCTTCCAAGCTCACTGAGTCGAATTTCTATAACATCTTTAATTATGATGAAGTCTTGGCTTAAAAAAAGAAAAGTTGTTTAGTTAGAACTTCATAATTGGCAATGAAACATTTAACCAAAGTGCCAGCTTTCAAATTTGTTAAATTTTGTTTTTTTATTTGAACTATGAGAACAGCATCATGGTGATCTGCAGAATTTGATATTGGGAACTTAAAATGTTAGGATGGAGATTTGTAAAGTAATTCCAATCAAAACCAACCTCATTATGAATTACCTTTAAAATTGCAAAACAGATAAGATTCTGAATGTGTTTGGATAATACAACAAATTCTAAAATATGAAAAAAAGTGGATGATACAGGTTTTTCTCTTTTGTGATTTGTGAAGCAAGAATCAGCCACTAAATTAGGAACTGGAAAGTCCTTAAAAGTATCTATGGGAATTCTTTTGCATAACTGAATTGACTAGCATATGCAGCCCTAAAGCAGTATTTTAAAAACTGATTTTTTTTGATCATAGAATTCTCAAAAATAACGATGTTAACAATCCATACAATGTTCTCACAACTAACATTTGATATAACTGATTTTTATTTAAATAAATATCACACATTTAAAAAGAAGAACTTAATTTCTGAAAAGAAATCATTCAGGTGAGAAGTTTTAATGTTTCAACCGGGACTGTAGTAAAATTAAACAGATAATTGCTTCAATTTTTTTTTTCACTTTACCCTCAAAAGATTTACCAAAATTTAGTTTCAAATGCTCCAGGTAAAAAAATTACACGTTAATCTTTTCTTGTCAATCATTTAAGATTAAAAGTGCTATAAATTCTTTATAATTCTGCTTCCTATTTAAGCAGAATGCTTTTCTTCAATCTGAGATCCCATTATGCTGTTTTCTAAAATATTAATTCTACTTCTGAGGAGAATCACATTAATGTCCTAATGATTAAGTTTTTGCTTCAAAAGATTAAAGGCACAATTCAAGGTTCAAAGTAACTTGTGACATTTTTCCATTGCCCTCTCTGTCCTTTCTCCTTGCTTGTCTCTCTTTCATTCTCCTCCTTTCTTTTGTTTTTAAACAGTTAACACAATCCATTACAAACATCAGAAGTGGTTTACGAGGAAAGCGTTTCTAATTACATATTGATTAATAAATGCAGATTAGTTTTCTCTAAAAAGAAATGAAGTCTTAAGACACATAGTAATTGCCTTTGGGGACTGACAGGATTGGCGTGTTTGCTCTTGTTTAAAAAAAACAAAGGAGTTTTCTTTCTCTAAGAAATACTCTTTCGGTCCTTGCATTTCTTAAGCACGTTTCTTCTGCAAGTGCTCTCATAGGTTGCCGACATAGGAGGCTCATCACAGAAGGTGTTATCTTGGATCTTGTATTGACTAAAGTATAAAATTCTAGGCAGATCATCTTATGTTAGCTATAAAAGCTTTGTGGTTCAAAGCCTGAGAAGTGGCTAGGAAATAATTTGATTGTAAAGGTAATCTCAAAGTAAATAGTAGTATTTCTTCAAGCTTATCCCTAATAAGGGTTTATAATCTTAGTTTCTTAAATTCAGGTTTTATTTTTTGGAAAATTGTGCATGTTCAACACTTATCCTAAGAATCAGTGCTTATTTTCTTCCACATTTTCTCTGTCATATAAAGGTTTACTTTGATTCTGAGTTTGTAGGTGAGTGATACATCTTCAAAGATATGTTTAACTCCTTCATTTCATACTGAATCTTTACAGTAATTTTTGATTTGTACTTATGCTATCTGAAGAGTATGTTGGTTTTTACCCGAACCCGTTTAATAGTCTTTTAATAAATTCGGCCTCTTACATAATATAAAACTGTCTTGTCATTTAGTTGGATTTTAGAATTATAAAGATTAAAGGATAACAGATCTTGTATATACACCGTATATACAACATACTGTATTATGACTTATAACAAAGATACCATAATTTCATTTTATGGTAAATTTATTGCTCTTGATGCCATTTTATGTTATTCTCTTATGGGGAAAAAACAGAAAATGACTCCTAGTTGTTTGCAATTCAAAATCAATAATTAAGAATTATTTCAAGCATGTCTGATCTTAAAGTCATGAATGTTGAGCATTGCAGATTATTTTATCCTGGATATAAAAGGCTTCTGGAAAATTATGGATTTTTATGGTTTTAAATTAATGTTTCTTTCAATCTTAAATGATTGATGCCAAAGTATAATTTCATAACAAAAATAATTATAAAGGAAGTAAACATATTTATTCTCAGAGGTTCATTAATTTGCATAAATATATACCTATATTTTGGTGAAATGCAATCATACATTAAATACTCTATTAATGCTGACCCTCTTAATAGATTCTGATGTGACTATTTTAATTTTTTTATAATACATATGTATAAAATTATATCTTTCTAAAATAGGCATTACTTTTAACTAACTTGGATAAAAGACAAAATGAATGAAAAAATGTCCTACACATATGATAGTACAGATACTAAAACAAACTTCTTATTCATTTCATTAATCAAATGAAAGAAATCTTAGCCAATGAAAATAAAAACATCCCAAACACAGAAAAGATTCAAGAATTTAAAGAAATTACTACATGCAAATCTATTGGAATGAATTTTGTAGCCTGAAAGAGGTTTGACGGTTTCTCCTCAAAGTACAAAATACCAAGTTTGCCCAAGAAGACATAGAAGACTTCAGTAAATAATTTAACCTAGGTAATAATGGAAGGATAATTCAAGATCAACCATTAACAAATGATTAGGTTAACTGCTGAGTTTTATCTAATATTAAAAGTCAGAGAAATTCATACATGTATGAACACACCTATGTTTATTTTGAATGTTCATGTTGTACATATGGTTATTCCAACAAGAGAAAAATATAGAAGGATTCATGCCAGCAGAGTCCTTGGAGAAGATTATGTGACAGGAGAAGAAACTATAAATAATACACAAAAGTCAAGATAATTTTGGAGGGTGATTTTTAAAAAGTGCAAAGGGGAAAGGCAGTGTGACATTTAAAAGTAATGTGGGTTATACTGGCATGTGTTTAAGATCATAAGTTTCTATAGGACATGTGAACAAATAAAAAATAAAAGGAAAGAAGGAAGGCAAGAAGGGGAAAAGAAACAAGAAAATGAAAACATGACTACATCAATACTTCTTTTTCCGGAATGAGGCCCACATAAGGTTTTCTCTTTAATAGTGGCAGAAGATAATAAATAAAGGTCTTTTTTTTTTTTTTTTGGTCAAGTGATCTCTAGATGTAAAAAGTCTGAGATTCACTTATATATACTCGAACTATTCACCTTTCTCTTTGGAGTGGGGGACCCTCACCTATACAAAAATGTAGTGGAGGTAGTCTGAGTCCTCTCCCTTTTTGAACATTCCAGGATTTTCATTCCTGTGTCATGCTTTGTCATGGAGTGGGCAGAAGGGAGGAGAACATATGATTGGCACAAGTCGCTGCTACTCTTATCCTTGTAGCTCTTGTTATACAGCTCTTTATCTTGTCATGGTTTTAATTGTTTTAACATTTTGATCTCTACATATCTTCACTGATAATCATGGACAATATGAGAAACTACAACTAAAACATGTCTTAAATCAGCCATCAATATTTCATAAATTTTAGCATACCTTTAAAATGCGCGTATTATGATAATAACTTTTGAAAGACAAAGCCACTTGTAAGTAAAGATAATGAAATTTATTCCTGAAAGAAAAAGATATTGCCAACACTTGGAAATGTCTGGGAAAGAAAAAGCTCTAAATGGCCTAAAAATAGTGAATTACATGAAAATCTTATACATTTTGATTTAAACATGCAAAAAAATACTCATTTTACAAACTACATTGAAGGAATAAGCATAAGAAAACTGAATTAAGAAAGGATCTTACAATTTGTAAAAATTGAATATCATTAAAAGATTTATATGACATAAGTGGTGTTTGATTCTGTCTCCTGGAACAGTGTTATAACATAATTTAGACACAACTTTCCCAAGCATTATATATATATATATATAAAATTTTTTTTCTTCACAACTGATCATTCAATTGAGAAGTTAAGTCTAATAGACACCTGATTATAGTCAGTTTTGGCCAACCTACTAAATCTTTTCTCAATAGTAGTAGTACTTTCATTTCTCCATTTATGTTTAGTTTAATAAAATTTTATATCTTAATAATATAGTTTTATATCCTAATACTAACTAATCCTTGGAGGACATTATGCTAAATGAAATAAGCCAGGCATTGAAAGACAGATACTGCACAATCTCACTTACATGTGGAATCTAAAAAAGTCAAAGAAGCAGAATTGAATGGTGGTTACCAGAGGGAGGGGGTCAGTGGTGGCGATTGGGGAGATGTTGCTCAAGAGATTAAAAAACTTCAGTTAGACAGGAGGAATAAATTAAGAGATCTATTGTACAACATGGTGAATATAGTTAATAAGCTTGATTTAGTCATTCCACGATGTGTACATATTTCAAAACATGCTATATACCATAAACCTATACAATTCTTGTGAATCAAATAGTAATTATTATAAAATAGTTAATTCTTTATGAATGCTTATGTGTAAGGCATGGTTCTAAGAAGTTGATCTATATTAATTTATTTAATTTTTACATTAACTGTATGAGTTATTGTACATTTTACAGATAAGGAAACTGAAGCACAGAGAAAGTAACTTAGTAAAGCACAGAACTGGAATTAATATCCAGCCACAAACTGCACCTTCTTAGTCATATACTGTTTCACATTGAAGTAATGCCAAAATTCCACAAATTATTTAAAGACTTATACTCCTTGATTAGCAGAAAGAATCATCATTTACTAGCTTAGGATATTTATTATATAACTCATCAGAGTCTGAATAATGCATTTTTCAATGTATTTAAGGTATTATAATACATAATGTTAAAAAACAGGTGTCCAACAGTAATATGACTCAAATGCACAAAACAATCAAAACTGCTCATAGACAATACTCTAGGACTTTGTTCCAAAGACAACAATTTCCCCAAGTTTTCAAGCCACTAATTAAGTTTAGATATTTATTCACTAAAAATTGAATTTAGCCTTTTTAACAAGGTCATTTAAGTAGGGTTGCTGAATACAATAAAAATCTTACACATTTCAACTAGATTTTTATTCCTCATAAGGCTTTAAATATCCCTCAGTCTGTCTACTCTCAGCAACAGACATTTCACAGATGAGTTCCAGTATATCACAGGAAACCATGAATTATTGTCATTTTGGATTCATAGAGCACATTTTCTCAGAGAAAGTGTGAGTGAGTGACGCATATGACATAATGCAGCGAGTCAGTGCCAGACAGGAAAAAAAGAAATGTATTTTGAAAAAGTGTTAGTTTATAAGGCAGGGAGAAAAATATTAATCCAACAGCAGAATTCCTGTTAAGGACTGATGTTATTAAAAAAAAATACTTTGAAGTACTCTTTAGGAACTCAAAGGAAAAGGCTTCTGTGACACGGCAGCTATGGGGGTCATTGAAACAAAGGTTTCTAAGATGCACTGTATTTTGCATGCGTAGAATTTAGAGTTTCTTGTGGCAATCCTGTGAGAGGGGCTAAGGTGATACTGAGAAAATGAAGGAGTCAGACTGCAGTGTTGAAGGCTGAAAGGACAGAATGAGTATTCCCTTCCCTAAGGTTGGAATGACCAAGGTCATTTGGAGCAGGGATGACCATTAAGTTTGAAGTATTAGTGCAATTACTTTTGCACCAACCTAATATTAATAACTTCAGTATAACCCCTATTTCTTTCCTGCAAAAAACCAGTCTATTACAGTGAGATGCAACTGTTGGGGGAAGAAAGGCTGGGAGTGCAATTAAAGAAAATTAAGGAAATAGGTTCTTCATTAGGAAATAAAGGAGTCAGAGGATAGATATAAGTGAGACTAAAATTTAGCAAAAACAGTAAATTAGGGCAAATTTACTTGAAGAAAAGTGCTAATGATTCTCAGGAAGGATTTGAGGTTTTTCTGTTACAGATGGGAGTTGGGTAACTTTTTATGGAAGAGTGTGTGTTCTATTTATACCTGAAGGGAAAGAGTGATTTTAAAAGACTGGTGGACTTGGGAACACCTGGGTGGAATTATTCATTTATAACTTTCTCTTCTAACTACAATTTTATATTTGATAAAAAATATTGTAACAAAACAGACCAACTGGGTGAAGTTCACTTTGAACTAGATGTTTTTAAGCTTTAGAGCGTTAAAATCAGATTATTATTTTTAATTAACTATATTGACAATTAGAATTTAAAAGTGTTAGGCAAGTGATCTGGTCTTGATCTCCCTCTCTGAACTCACATAGTATCTTTCTCAGTTTTGGTTACTTTTTTTCCCAAGCTGGTTCTCATCCCCAGGGCCTTTTCTTTGACTGTGCCATCTACCTGGAAGGCTCCAACCCTACGTCCTTGAGAAACCTGCCCTGATAACACAATCTAAACTAGAACTACCTCTTGCCCGCTCAGACATCTGGGTGCTCTCCATCACATGACTTTGTTTGATCAACATCTGAAATTACCTTAATCTTTCATGTGTTAACTCATTGCTTATCTCCCACTATTACTATGTAGGCTCATTCACAGCACGTGCTGATTATCATTGTTATCTCTAGCACCTGAAGTTGTAAAGCAGCTGTAAAGACGTAAAGTAAATATTTGTGAAATGAGTAAGTAAATCAGTGGATATATATTAAGAAAAGAATTATAATTTTAAAAACATTTATTTTGCTATAGTTTGGATATTTGATCTTCTAAACCACATATTGAAAGCTCTTTTCTTTTTTTTTTCCTTTCTTTCTTTTTGAGACAGGGTCTTGCTTTGTTCCCCAGGCTGGAGTGCAGTGGTGCACAATCATGGCTTACTGCAACCTCCCAGGCTCGAGTGATCCTCCCACTTCAGCCGCCTCAGTGGCTGGGACTACAGGTGTGTTCCACCTCGCCTGGCTAGTTTTAAAATCTTTTTGTAGAGTCAATTTCTCACTATGTTGCTCAGGCTGGTCTCGAACTCCTGGGCTCAAGTGATCTTCCCCCTTTGGCCTACCAAAGTGCTGAGCCACTTCAAAGGCCCTCATGTTGAAATACGATTCCCAATGTTGGAGGTAGGGGCTTATGCAAAGTGTTTGGATCCCGGCGGTAGTTTTCTCATGAATGTTTTGGTGCCGTCCTCACCTCAGTGAGTGAGTTCTCTATTAGTTCTTATAACATGGATGAAATTGGAAACCATCATTCTCAGTAAACTATCGCAAGAACAAAAAACCAAACACCGCATATTCTCACTCATAGGTGGGAATTGAACAATGAGATCACATGGACACAGGAAGGGGAATATCACACTCTGGGGACTGTGGTGGGGAGGGGGGAGGGGGGAGGGATAGCATTGGGAGATATACCTAATGCTAGATGACGAGTTAGTGGGTGCAGCGCACCAGCATGGCACATGTATACATATGTAACTAACCTGCACAATGTGCACATGTACCCTAAAACTTAAAGTATAATTAAAAAAAAAAAAAAGAATCCCCCTGAGAGCCGGTTGTTAAAAATAACCTGGCACCTTCCCCCTGTCTTACTTCTTTTCTCACCATATGATCTGTACATGACTGATTCTCTTTGCCTTCCACCATGTAGAAGATTCCTGAGACCCTCATCAGAAGCAGATGTTGTTGCCATGTTTCTTTTACAGCCTGGAGAACTATAAGCGAAATAAATCTCTTTTCTCCATAAACTACCCAGCCTCAGGTATTCCTTTATAGCAACACATACAAAGACATGTATGACACATAATTTAAAGATAAACTCAAATTATATGCTTACATAATCTAAATATCATTACAGTCAGGTTGTTAGCATTACTTCAAAAGTACTCAAAGTTATTCAAAAGTCAATGGCAGTTAAGTTATATATGTTTGTCATAATCTTTAAAGAAGTCCAGAGTAGTAACATTTAATGTCTGCCTATGTCTGTGGTAGGCAGAATCACCCCGCTCACTCCCCACCCCACAAAATGTCCACACTCTCATCACTGAAACCCATGTATATAGGTTACATTTTAGATCAAAGAGACTTTGAAGATGTAATTAAGATTATGGATCTTAAAATAGGAAAATTATCCTGACTTACCTGGGTGATCCCAACCTAATCACGTAAGTCTTAAAGGCAGATCATTTTCTCAGGCTGGAGTCACATGTGGTAGAATAAAAGGCAGGAAAGATGTTATAGAAGGGGAAGTCCAAGAGATTCTGAGCATGAGAAAGAGTTGATGCACCTATGCTGGTTCTGAGACATAGGGGGCCAACAGAAGGACCAGGGAGTTGCCTTTAATAGCTAAGACAGCCCATAGCTGACAGCTAGCAAGGAAACAGACCTTCTCATAGAAGCACGAGGAACTGACTTCTGCCAAGCACATATTCTAATAATCAGCCACTAGAAAAGAACAAAGCCCTGTCAACATCTTGATTTGGTTCTTGCGAGACCTGGATCAGGGGAACCAACTAAGCTACACTGTGCCTAGACTTAAAACTGATGAAAACTGGGAGGAAATAAATAGATGTTGTTTAAGCTGCTAAATTTGTGATAACTTGTAATGGCAGTAGAAAACTAATGTGTAATAACAATCATAAGAAAAGTAACATGAAATTGTCAGTGTGTTACAAACTTTGCTAAGGACTTTGAGTATCTTGTTTAACTTTTATGATAACCCGTGAAGTAGTGTACTGGACTCATCTTAAGAAATCTGTTCAACCCTAACCACTTATCTCTGAAAACTACCCTTCTGCACTTATAGATAGGAGTGAGCCTTTGGCAATGATGTTAGTACTTTTTATCTTATTGCTCAAAATAGACCAATGGTGAACACTTGACCTAAGACTGACCAAATAGGCTCTATCCCCTTGAGTTTGGAGTTGCAATTGAGAGATGTAAGTTTCTTGAACACTGGAGTATATAAAGTCAGAAACTGTGGAGTGGTATTTACATGGAAAAGGAATTGAATAATGTAAATTGACAGCAAAAAAGGGTTGCTGGAGATTATGCGGCCAGAGATGAGACACAGAGATTTAAAAAGGGGCTTCCAAGATTCCAAGATTATGCCATTGCACTCCAGCCTGGGCAACAAGAGCAAAACTCCATCTCAAAGTAAGTAAATAAATAAATAAATAAATAAATAAAAAGGTGGAGGGGGCTTCTTGGATTTTAATGGCATTCTTGTTTCTGCTTCCATTGACTCCTGAGGCCCAGCTACATTAGTGGACCACCCTATTAATATGGAAAATTCCTTTATTTAACTTAAACTAGCTAGTGTGGAATTTTGCTTCTCCCAAGCAAGAGAAAGTTAATTAATAGATAGTATTACTATCCTTTTATTGAGAGAGATGTTGTATTCATTAGGGTCTGCTAAACTGATGTAACAAATAGGTCCCCTAAAGTTCAGTGACAATACATTCAAGAGATGTCTCAAGTTAGCAGGAGGCTCTTCTCTCCAGTGATTCAGGAAATCAGGCTTCTTTCAATTTGTTTCTCTACCATCCACTAGAGTCTGTCTTGGCATCTGAATTTAGCCTGTATTAAAAAAGGAAAATGGAGAAATGTTGGCTTTTAAAAGCTTTAGCCTCAAAGTACCATCCGTTGCTTTTCTGTTCATGTTCTATTGGAAAGAATTGGTCAGATGGCCGCAATTAACTGCAAGAAAGATGGAGAGAGATAGTCTAGTCAGGACCTTGCAAAAGTGAAAGTAATGGTAATGATTAGCTAGCCGCCTCTGTTAACAGATGTTCACTAACTTGTTCAGTATAAGACAGCTAATACTGGCAGAGGTGGGGATTGAAACACAGATCTCTGACTCAGGAAGTTAAAATCTTAACCATTTTTTTCTACTATATTTTTATTTTACCAGATGGCTTCCATCTGTGTAATTAGTTGACTTAAAATTCCACTAAACCTGTTAAATAGCCAGCTTAATCTTCTATCCTTGTTAATTTACTTTTAACTTAGATAATATCGGAAGAGAAACTCAGTACTCAAAGTATATTCAAAGGGGGTCAGTGACAAATTACACAAGAGCAGCTGAGACCTCATTAGGCTACTAACTGCAAAGCTCAGATGTATGACCACCTGCTAGGTTATTTAATAAAAAGTAGTAGCCAAAAATTTGTACCTTTATATCATCATTTACATGAGTACTTCTGATTGCTCAATAACATGAATTCATTTGTTTTTGCTATATTAACATAAAACAATTAAGTGGTAGTGAATAATTAACTTAATTTGCAGTTAATTGACCTAAAATACAAATAGACTCTGAATATATTCTGGCATTCTTGATGTTTGTCCTGTTACTTTTTCTGGGTTCTTTGGTGATGTATTGGTGGGATGGCCAAGCCAGAGTCTGCCACTAAACCTACAGGAATGGGGTGTGGGTTGAGCATATAGTTATAGTAGGGGTGGAGGTGGAGATAGCCTGCCTGAAAAAGAAGCTTACTTACACAGACATTCTGTTAGAGTCAGATGGGGTGGGATCCCACAATCTACAAGTCATCTAAATTTATCGTTGAGGCAAAATAGTTGGCTTAGAGGTTCCAAGATAAAGAAATGGACCAGGAAGAAAAGAATTATGGGTAATCCAGATTGGTATACTGGAGCTGGTTCTATCTGCTAGTGTGAAGCCGACAGTGTATATCTCTTTCAACTCTGCATTCAGTAATAATACACTGGTAGCTCGAAGCTGGCCATGGTACAAATATTTACTTTATCAAATTGTTATATACAGTTGGCCCTCTGTATCCACGGTTCCCCATCTAAGGATTCAACAAACTGAGAATCACAAATATTTGGGAAAAAATACCAAATAATACAATAAAAAATGCAAATAAAAAACAATACAGCATAATGACTACTTACTGTGTTAATTGTAAACTAGAGATTTAAAGTATATTGGGAGGATGTGCATAAGTTGTGTGCAAACATTATACCATTTTACATAAGGCACTGAGCATCTATGGAATTTAGGATTGATGGGGAGGTTTTGGAACCAATCTTCCACAGATATCGAGGAACGACTGCCCTACAAATCATGGTGCTCTCTGTCCTCCCCCAACCAGAAAGCTAATTGTATAACATTTACCTGCATATCACTGGTAGTGTCTGTTATCCAGGTAGACTAGTAGTAACCATCTGAAAAGGTTGTTCCTAGGTTGTATTCTTACTGCCACTGGCTAGCATTCAGAGATATATTTGCTGATTTTAGAGTAAAGGCCTCACAAAAACAGGTAAGTCTCAGTTGGTGCTTATTAGCATAAGAACTGGCAATCCTTCTGGTAATAGACATTTTCATGTAACAACTGGGAAAGGATGACTTGTGAACCCTATAGTCAGAATGTGTAGGTGGTAGAATAGTGGGTAATATTTATGAGTGGACTCTACAGAGGTCTCAGAGTTTATGCTATTATCAGAAGGTAAAGATGATTTAATAATAAATTCCACTTTATGTATTACTTAGGAAGGATGGGGAGAAGGAAGTCCACCTGCAGAGAAGATGAGAAAACACAGAACAGGGTTATATATGTGTGATTTTAGATCTTCCCCTCTGTTGTCTCAGTGGCACCTTATGGATCTATTTTTTCCCCGTCATTTATCAGCTTGCAACAGCAGATACAGTTCACTATTCAGAAGCAGAAACTAAAAATCCAAGAAAGAAATGATAGAAATATAAGTCAGATTTGGATGCAAATTGGCTCTCATTGAATAAACCTAAAGCTAGGGGATGCAACTCATAGAGGAGAAAAATGACTGGGGGAGCTTCAGTTCTCCAAACATATGTGGGAGGCAAGGGGGAGGTCATAGTGAATACCACTGGCCATCTTATCATCTGAAGGTCTGGGCACCACTTGTTCTCTGATTAGACTGTGGGATGTGGCTGATTTGTATGGCTATATGGTGACATGAAATAGCCTTGTCCTGATTACAGAGCCAGCTGGAGGAAAAACAAATCCTCTGTGTGTTGAATCAGCATTATCCCCATTGGTTTTTGGGACCCTTCCATGATACGTAGATATAGCCTTGCCATGAATCAGATAAAATCTGTCAATCCTGTCTCTTTCTGTTTACATTTTTATCTTTTTTGTAAGTGATTTACCCATCTACTTACCTTTCAAGGTAGTAAATCCCAAGTTAAACCTGAATTACTTCACAGGCATGATAGCACTCCTATGCTAAAGTGAAGTATATCTCTCTTGCCTCTCTAGCATCATTCAGGATAAACCCTAGAGTAAGAGAATAATAATACAGAGAGATGAAGATGAATTTATAGGTTTTTGGTGGCATAAATAATGACCATCTGCGAATAGGATTTATCAGACCTGGAAAACTTCAATAAGATCATATTGGACATGGGTACTCAGGATGGCTGTACCAGGAGGAGTGGTTTCCCTTCAATTATCTACTTTATGTGCTAGCCTGTTGATAGGAAGCAAGTTTGTTGAGAACTAGTCTGGAGCCCCAAAAAAGTTATCAGTTTTTCCTTTTGAAGTATCCTTTAAAAAAGAATTGTTTTCTTCTTTGAAGGAGGTCCTGATGGTAGATAACTTGAGTAGTTGGAGAATATTTCCAGTCAGACTGATGGATGCACCTCAACATCAGGATACATACTTTGAGAAGTTACTTCCTATTTTACTAGAAGAAATTGTGATCAAAAGCTGGGATTGTTTTCAGAAAAACCTTACCCTGGCTTTAGGTCAGAGGCCTTTGAACCATGACTCAGGTATCTGATTGAGTTGTTACTCAACAAAGAAATATCAGAGACAGAAAGCACTATACTTGAGCACTCCAGGCCAGACCTAAGCATATTAAAACAAACAAGTCAGTGACTGTGGAAGAATGTGTAAGTGTCCTCAGGTAGGCTTTTTGCTGAGTAAAAAGCTGGAGGGTAGTTCTAGCTAATTTTAAAAATTATTTCCCAGAATGCTAGGAGAAAATGTCTTTAAAACCTGAAACATTATGGAATCTGGAAATGAGTTTAATTTTTTTTGGATAAGTTTCAGGCTTAAGCTTTTCCAAGAGAATTGCTCTAAGTGAAATTAGAGTATTGCTCCTCCTCCCCGCCACAACTTCTTTTATTTTTTAAAGTTGATCAAGGAAGGAGAGAAGGCAGAAATTGAAAGATGTAAGAGAGTAAAATGAAAAAAAAAATTGCCTAGAAGGGTTCCTGAAAATGACACTGGCCAAGGCTCAAACTCACTAGTGCCAATGAGAATATATCAAAACAGATACAAATTTCAATGTCATTTTTATAAGCCTTCAGATAGCCTAGGGGAGATACTGGAGGAGTGCCACCTTGATCAGTTGTCATGGCCCCAGGTGGTGAAGCAGTGTGGTGACAAGGAGGAATCTGTGGTCTCAGATAGCAGGATTAGTTCTTTGAAAAACATAAGAGACACCTCCTGGTTTAGATTTTGCCTTTTCTTTCCTTTCATGGTTACATTTCTCTCATATATATTTTTCCTTCATTCTTTTTTATTTTTGCTTAGGTTCTGGAACTTATCCATATTTAGGTAATGATATCATTTAATCATTTAATTGGAATTTCCTTAATGGATAATAGCAGCATTCAGTAGGTAGAAACTGCCACACGTATATGCTCAGACTTGGAAAAAGTTCAGAAAGTGCAGACACTGATTGCAGTGAATTCCAATGTTATTTTTAAAGTGCTGGCTAAACACTATCAGCAGCAGGAAGGCACCCAATAACTGGATGCCCTCCCTTTTCACATTCTGTGTAGTAACGCAAGAGAGGCAGAGCAGTACGATGGATTAGTACTCATCTGCTGTTTCTCTCTCTCAAAAGTGGTAACTTGACTAGTCCCTCTATCAAAGCCTAAAAGCTTTGATTTGGGAGTCTCCCCAATACATTCAGAGTAGAAGGAATATCTATGGAAGAAATTCCAAACCAAAAGATGGGTCTTGTTCCATGGAGGACATACAGGATAGGGTTAGTTTTAGGAACTTGACACCGTGTCTTTCCTTGGATTCTTAGTATGCACTAGCCAGTCTGCTGCTGCCTCCTTACCTTTTAGAATCTTCTTACACAGATGGTTCTTGATATATAATTGTTCAACTTATAATTTTTTGACTTTAGGATGAATTTATCCAGATGATATCCCATCATAAGTTGAGGAGCATCTGAACTTACAATGATTCAACTTAAAATTTTTAAACTTTATCATGGGTTTATCAGTTGTATTTAATTAACTTTTGACTTATATTTTCAACTTATGGTGAGTTTATTCAGATGTAACCCCATCATAAGTTGAGGAGTATTCTGATTTTGTTTTATATGTAATGGTGGGAGTTTTTAGAATTGCTTAGGAGTAGGAATGAAAAAAAGCTATGTCTATTTATCTTCCTGGAAGCAGAAACACAGTTTTTTTTCTTTTAAATACATTTACATAATGAAAAAATTACGTATTTTTACCTACATAGTATTTGTGATGATCTTCAATATATTGTTTATGTATAGACATTGTCAATTTCACCCTTTTGGTGCTGGAATTTTCTGTTCTGAAAAGTATTCTTGAGCTTTGTTCTGGAACATAGTTGAGCTAATGGAACACTGCTTGATCCTTTTAGGTATTGCTTCTAAAATTGTTAGATGAAACCCAGAGCAGTGTTTATTCTATGGCTAATTTTCTTTTCTTTTCTTTTTTTTTTTTTTGTTTGTTTTGCTACTGATGTAAGATCTTTCTGAATACTCTACCCAATGCCCTCTGAATTAAAGGTTTTTAATTCTGGCTGAGGGACAAGCACTATTCCTGTCTCCATGTGTGCTTTGAGAATGTTTTATCTAATGCTTCTGGGTAGTTCTTTCCTGAATTGGGGCTATTTCCTCACCCACGAGCTGCTCAGTACTCTGCTAAATATTGCAGGGGAGCTGCCACAGTTCTCTGAGGTTCTTATTCTGTATAACTCCTCACCGGTCCTCTCCCCTGTGAATTCTAGTTATTTGGTCTCCTCGACTCTTAGCTCCATTTCCTCAGTTCAGGAAGATGGTTGGGTCTTGTAGGGGTTTTCCTTGTCTGTATCATTGCCTAAAATGTCTCCTAAGATGGTAAGATCCAGTCCTGGGTCTACCTCATTTGTTTCCTGTCTCTCAGAGATCACTGTCTTTGTTGCTTGATATCCAAAGTCTTTAAAAATCTGTTTCTTACATTTTAGTTGTTTTTTTCATGTGATTTTAGGCAGGAAACCTCTGTAAATATTTAGAAAGATATTTCAGAATTTGGGTTTTGGGGAATTAGATATAGGTGTGAAAATGAGCACTGTCCTTCAGTGCATGATCTTGAACAATGTACTCAATGTTTTCAGCTGAGATTTCAATTGTTAAAGATTAGTATCTTTTATATAATGTGGTAGTGAATATTGAGATGCTTTAGCATAGTGCCTAGCATGTCATAAGTGCTAAATTAGTGATATCTATTATTAAGCATTGCTTTGTAGCTTCTTTCATACAGCGTAGCACAAATAGACACACTGTCCCCAGTACCTGGAACAGGTATTGCCAGATAGGTTTGATAGTGTCCATTGGAAGCTGTAGTTAGGAGTAATTAGTACCCCATAGAACTTTGAAGGTTGCTGGACTAGAGGGCATAGAGAAGAAATAGTGGTTTCTGGAAGAGGTAATATTGCCTAGGGGGAACAACTGTACTTGAAGGATTTGCAGTGTACAAAGAAATGCCAAGTAGAGACTTTTCTGCATTTGTATGCAAGATGGCCTCAGCCATCTCTTAGGGATTCCCTACAGTTAGATGTGGAATAAACTAGAGAGGACTGAGAGCCCTGCTTTGGCATATGGAGGGAACAAACAATGAACAGAGCTTATTACTTATAATCCTGATATTAAAGTTTGGGCTTGTGTGGCTAGGAATATCAGCTACTTAGGCAACTGGCACACAGTTGGTCATTATGCACTTACAAAAAAAGAAGAATAATCTTTCCAATTAAATTTTGGAAAAGAGTTATCCTAGAGATGAAAGTTAGGTGAATTGAAGAAATAGATTATAAAACCGAGAAAGTCTGAAAATATAGACCTAGGGTTGGTAAGTATTGAAACACAACACAACTTTATATTCATGTAATTGAGATGCACAGAAACATTCTTCTCAGTAATATTGAACGGTGGAAAATTTTGCTTGTTTCATTGATTTGAAGGCAAGGGTCCTTCACCTTCACTATACCAGCTAATATGGAAACACATAATATAGCCATAGAGTAATTATTTTAAGTACTGCCACTGCTTCTACATAACAGCCTCTGGAGAGAAACTATAAAAGTAGATTACTTCTAAAAGCACCCTTCTAAATGTAAACCTTGCTAAAAGAAATGTGTATCAGTAGTGAAAGATAACAATGGTTTTCTTATGGTTTAGTTTTCCTTTTACTGTTGAGCTATCCCTTTCGGTTACCTATACCACATATGTATTCATGCATGCAGTTGTGTGCTGATGCTTTACAGATACATACACCAATATGGTCCAGAATGCTAAAATAATTAGTGGCATTATTATTAACCAAATTAGCCCCCAAACATATTGTTTTGAAAATAATATTTGACCAGGCTATTTACCAGAATTCTTTCAAAGTGAATATTGATTGTGACCATTTACATTTTGCATAATAGCCACAAATTATGAGTGATGGTTATGATGTCCAGATAAACTCTTGCCACTTCAAAGATATTTTGTGTTTTTATCTCAGAACAATTTTTTTAGGGAAAAATTATAAATTCTACTTGAAGCCAAAAATAGAGACTCAGGAAAATTAAGTAACTTGTCTACACTCACATAGTGATGTAGCAAGCATTTATACCTATATTTAAATTTTGTATATAGGTGATTAGTTTTACATTTTTATTGCTAACCGTTAATGTAAATAAATCCAGATATGTCTTTTATAATTACATTACATTGTCCTGATTGCCAATATCTTCCCCTCTTTTGAGCAAAATAACTTCATCTTGACTTGTGGTCCAAATGACAACTGACAGATTTACTACGGAATTTGCTTTCCGGCCACAGCAATGGATTGAGGTGTCCACTAACCCAAGTGCAGCCAGTCATATTCCTTCCCTGAGAAAATTAGAACTACTGATAAAGGAAGAGCATCTTTAGCTCTGTCACTAATGTGTGCAAATTTAAGCTCAGTAGTTGGTTGTCATCCCCTCTGACTGGCAAGAGATATTTTTTTAGCAGCACGAGAAAATTAAGCCAACATGCAAAGAAATGCAAAGATGAGAATGAAACAGACATTCATTGGATGGTTCCAGAGCCTGAAGTCTGCAAAATTGCCCTGGGCCCTGCCTTTCCAAGAATCCAATTTTGCAGATACGATAACCAAATCATTACATACTAGATACAATTTTTTTTGATCTTTGATATTATGTAAAGGTTTTAATTATTTATTTGTTTCAATTTGTCTGTTTTTCTAGCTTGTTTGAAGAATTGGTCTTCTCTTTATGAATAATGATTTGTAATTTTCCTTTTTCATGTATGAAGTTCATGTATATACTCTATTCATATGCCAAAGTGGATAATTATTCTTAACTTTAAGTTCAGGGGTACAAGCACTTGTTTGTTACATAGGTAAACTTGTGTCATGGGGGTTTCTAGTACAGATGACTTCATCATCCAGGTATGAAGTCTAGTTCCCATTAGTTGTTTTTCCTGATCATCTCCCTCCTCCCACCCTCCACCCTCTGAAAGGCCCATGAGCATGGTTCCCCTCTACGTGTTCATGTATTCTCATTTAGCTCCCACTTATAAGTAAGAACATGTGGCATTTGTTTTTCTGTTCCTGCATTATTTGGCTAAGGGTGATGACCTCCAGCTCCATCCATGTCCCTGCAATGGACATGATGTCATTCTTTTTTATGGCCGCATAGTATTCCATGGTGTATATGTACCATCTTTTCTTTATCCAGTGTATCACTGATGGACATTTAGGTTGATTCCATGCCTTTGCTATTATGAATAGTGCTGCAATGAACATACCTGTGCATGTGTCTTTATAATAGAATGATTTATATTCCTTTGGGTATATACCCAGAAAGGGATTGCTGAGTTGAATGGTATTTCTGTCTTTAGGTCTTTGAGGAATCACCACACTGTCTTTCACAACGGCTGAACTAATTTACACTCCTAGTAATAGTATATAAGCATTCCTTTCTTTCCACAACCTCACCAGCATCTATTATTTTTTCTTTTGGTTTTTTAAATAGTAGCCATTCTGACTGGTGTGAGATGGTATCATTGTGGTTTTGATTTGCATTTTTGTAATCAGCGATGTTGAGCTTTTTTTTCATATGCTTCTTGGCCACATATATGTCTTCTTATGAAAAGTGACTGTTCATATTCTTTGCCCACAAAGTGGATAATTTTAAGACTACTTTATACCAAAAGGGAAGACAATGATGAAGGATCATCTCAAGGTACAGAATGAATCACATCATTGCCCTCCACTAGAGAATGATGATGGTGATGTTTACAAGGTTTATAAGGACACCGAGAGACTAATTTTGAAAGACAATATTAGAATTGGGTATTGGACAATTGAGCAGGTCAAGGAATGGAAATTAATAGAAGCTGAAATATTTTGTGTAGATCTCAGACTTTGAAATTTATAATGAAATTCATCTCATTTTCTGTTTTTAGATCTTGGGTTTACTGTGTTTTTTAAAGACAGTCCATGGACATTTTGTTTTATTTGTTTGATGGGAGAACATCTGAATTGCTTAAGAATGATGGTTGATGTACTTGTCTCTCTCTTAAGGATTTTTCTGTACAGTTAAAATGTAATCTGTTATTTCATTCTAGAACTAGTGGTGATAAGAGATAACACTTGTGCAAAAAATTGCAGATTATATTTATGACATGATTTCCTACTTCATTTAAACCTTTGTATGAATCATATAATTTCCTCATCTCCATTTTTACTATTTTTAAATGTGCTTATGGTGATTACCTAAGACCATTAGTGGGATGCAGAAAAACACATTTAAAAGAAATTGATAATTAAGACATATTCTTACATGCACTACAAACTAATGCTTTTAGTACTATGACTAGAGGTTGATAAATAGGAAAATACATTTAGAAATAACCAGTAATACAGTACAATCTTAAATTAAGAACTGACAGATAAATCATACATCACAAAAATTTACTAAATAACATGTTCTGTTATCTAATATCCTTAATGTGTTTTTACCTATATATAAAGGGCATGAAGCTGCTATGTGTAGGTGCCTCTCCTTTTTCTCCTGATAAACTTTATAGTTTCAGAGTTGTCAGAACTTATTCCTCTAAAAATCTGTTATTAGCGAATATATTCCTTCATTTATTCCTTAATACTTTCCTTTATTCCTTTATTCAAGACAATTAATTTTTTATGCATCAACTACTATTTTAAACTCTGAATCAAGGTGTGTTAGATTTTACATCTGAATAAAAGGTTTTAAAATACATTTACTCTGAAATTTAATTATCCTAAACTTTTTTGTATTTGAATAAAAAAGACTCCTCTAAAATTTATTTTCATAGTTCTTTAGGATAACAGGAAATATTTTTCTTTCCTTAAAAATATTAAAATTTCAGATTGCTAAAGCATGCTAACATTTTTGTGAAACATAGAGTTGAGGTAAAAAAAAAATATCCTGTAGGGAGATATAACTTTAGTCAATATAAAATTGAATCTATAACTTTCTTTGTCAATAAATGTTCTAAATGTCTTTAGCAAGATAATATTTTGTGGCTCATATCAGAATAGGTAGAAAAGTGCACTTAACAGTATTCCAATCCACAGGGTTACTTTTGTCAGCACAATAAAAGTGGAAGTTGATCAGCAATTTTGAGGATTCATATAGAACTATGATCACATAGACTTGGTTGTTACCAGACGTCTAGGTACTCAAAGGCTTCTAATTTATAAAAAAGATATGATTTTTAGCACATGTACATCAGAGACCATTCTAAGTTAATGTTTATAAAGCTAACCCTGTTTAGGTGACCAAAAGCTGTAGGAAATCATGTTAGGAGAAAATGAGGCAATTTTATCTAGATGATGGTAAATCAACATTTTAACAATTGTTCTTGATTCTTATGGTAAACTATAATAATAGTTTCTAAATGGAGTCATTTACTTGTCTAAGTAGCAAAGTCCTTCAAACCAGCATGGAAAGATCATAGCTTCCTAAGTTATTTAGTTTTCAGAATTCAACTTTTATATGAATACAACAAATTGAACTGAATCTGTTGACAAGTTAAGGAGAATGACGGCTTTGGAGAATGTCAGATTTGTTTTGTAGCAGGAATACCACTGTAGATTTTCTCTGCCTTAGAGGGCTTTAGTGAAGCAGAGTAAAACCCATAAGACCTGAAATAGACAGTCAAATTCACTATAATAAAAACACAATAAATACTTTGATGTATGTTGAGATGCAAAAAGCTACTGATATGTTTTCATATGAAGATGATAATGAAAACTAACAACAGTATGTTTTTGTTAAAAATACTTACAGGCAAAATGTGGATTTAGCTATGCATATCATTTATGATTCCTTTCACAAAAAACACCTTAGTGAATCTTTTGCCTTGCTGATATGGTTTGGCTGTATCCCCACCCAAATCTCATCTGGAATTGTAACTCCCACAATTCCCACTAGTTGTGAGAGGAACCTGTGGGAGGTGATTGAATTATGGGGGCAGGTCTTTCCTGCACTGTTCTCCTGATAGTGAATAAGTCTCCTGGGATCTGAAGGTTTTAAAACTGGAGTTTCCCTGCACAAACTCTTTGCCTGCCGTCATCCACGTAAGACATGACTTGCTCCTTGCCTTTCACCTTCTGCCATGATTGTGAGGCCTCCCCAGCCACATGGAAGTGTAAGTCCAATAAACCTCTTTCTTTTGTAAATTGCCCAATCTAGGGTATGTCTTTATCAGCAGTGTGAAAATGGACTAATACACTTGCTTAAAATATAATTCAACAAAAAGTTTAAATGGTTAAAGAATTCTCTCAGTAATTATTCCCTGAAAGCTTATTATGTATGGGACACAGTGTTACATTCTGTGGAGTATATACAGTCTGTTGAGCCTGGACCTTGCCTTAAGGAGGGCTTTATTTCCTTAGTGAATTTACCAACCTCACCTCGGTTCTCTGAAAATATGCTGATTTATGTCTGGTAGGCACTAATTGCTCATGGTGAATCTTGAATATTCATGTACTTTGCTCTCAGTAATTGAGTTATATGCTTACTAAAAATCGGTTAAGAAAGTTCCAAAATCAGCTGTATTTTCTTTAGTAATAAGGTAATTTAATTACACTCCGTTTTGGGTCCCCAGGATTGCTTCCTAGTCCAATGATTTGCTAGAAGACTCAGTATAAATAGTTGTAATCACAACTAAGATTTATTATAGAAAAAGGATACAAAGCAAAGTCAGCAAGGGAAGAAGCTGCCAAGTGCAAAGTTAGGAGAAAATCAAGCACAAGCTTCCAAGAGTTCTCTCCCAGTGGTGTCACACAGGGAGGATGCACTTAACTTCTCTAGCAACTAGTTGTGACAATCGGCATAAAATGTTGTCTTCCAGGGAAGCTCATATGAGCCTAGGAATCCAAGGTTTTTATGGAGGGTCAGTCATATTGGTACTCTGTCTAGTTTGTACCAAAACTCCTGACTGCAAGAGGAGAGCAGGTATCCATCATAAATGGCATTGTTTGTACAATTTAGGCACAGCAAGCCACTTTTATCATTTAGGGACAACTTTATACCAGTTTAGAGACCTGTTTGCCAGTCAAGTTCCCTAATATCAACAAGGGCCAACTTTGCAAGCCAACCTTTCTCAGGCCTGCTATGTCAAGTGTTTTCTGCACATACCTAAACCAGTAAAATACGAATGCATAAGAGAGAGCAAGCAAGGAAGTTATTTTTATGAAAATCAACTTTAATATTTTGAAGAGACTTGGTTAAGGCAATTTGTTTTAAAAATTGTAATTGAATTAGACATGTGCTAGACAATTACTTATTCAACTTTCAGGTTTACAAGAATCACTTGGATGTTGTTAAAGTGTGGATTCACATTGAATTAATTCTGGTATAGGGCTTTAGACTGTATTTCTCTTTTGTAAATTAAAAAATATTTTAATTGATATATGTTTGTACATATTTATGAGGTACATGTGAGATTTTGATACAGGTATAGAATTTCTCAAAAGATGATATACAACTAGCCAACAAGTATATTAAAAAATGCTCAACATCACTAATTATCAGGGAAATGCAAATCAAACCAGAATATCATCTTACCCTAATTAAAACAGCTATTATTAAAAAGATTTAAAAAATAACAGATGCTAGTGAGAATGCAGAGAAAGGGAACTCTAATACATGCATAGAATGTATCAAAATATCACATGTACCTTATAAATATTATAATAGGTATGTAGGATATCCGTTACTAGAACATTTTTCTTTCTGTTGGTAACATTCCCAATGTTCTCTTGTAGCTATTTGAAAATATCCATTATATTGTTAATTAGACACATATTGTCACTCTACTGTGCTATTGAACACTAGAACTTACTCCTTCTATCTAAATGTATGTTTTTATCCACTAACCAACCTCTCTTCATCTCCCTAACCCCACAGACATCCTTTCCAGCCACTGAAAATTATTGTTCTACTCTCTGCCTCCATGAGATCAACTTCGTATAGCTCTCACATATGAGTGAGGACATGTGACATTTGTCTTTCTGCGCTGGGCTTATTTCACTTAACATGATGATCTCCAGTTCCATTCATGTTGCTGTGAAGGACCGGATATTCTTTTTCCTGACTAAATAGTATTCTATTCTATATACATGCATATTTTCTTTATCCATTCACCCATTGATAGACACAGGTTGATTCCATATCTTAGCTATTGTGAATAATGCTGCAATAAACATGGGGGTGCAGGTATCTTTTTAAAATAGTAATTTCCTGTCTTTTAAATAAATACTCAGTAGTGGGATTTCTGAATCCTATGGTAGTTCTACTTTTACTTTTTTTGAGAAACCTACACACTGTTTTCCGTAATGGCTGTACTAATTTACATTCCCACCAGCAGTGCATAAGAGTTCCCTTTCTCTGCATTCTCACTAGTATCTTCTATTTTTAAACATCTTTTAAAATAATAGCCATTTTAATCAGAGTAAGATGATATCTCATGTGGTTTTGATTTGCATTTCCCTGATAATTAGTGATGTTGAGCATATTTTTATAAACCTGTTGGCTATTTGTATGTCATCTTTTGAGAAATTCGGGGCATTCGCCCACTTTTTAATGGGATTATTTGCTTGTTTTGCTGTTGAATTGTTTGAGTTCCTTGTATATTCTGGATATTTATTAATCACTAGTTGGATGAATAGTTTGTAAATAATTTTTCCCATTGAACAGGTCGTCTCTTCACTCTGTTAATTGCTTCCTTTGTGGTGCAGAATATTTTTAGTTTAATATAGTCCCACTTTCCTATATATATTTTTATTGCCTGCACTTTTGAGGTCTTAGCTATAAAATTTTTGCCTAGACTGATGACCTGGAGCATTTTCTATATGTTTTCTTTGTAGTATTTTTAGTCTTGGGTCTTACGTATAAATTTTTACTCCATTTTGAGTTGATCTTTGTACACAGTGAGAGACATAGGTCTAGTTTCATTCTTCTGCATATAGACATCCAGTTGAGACTATTTCTGATAAGTTACAAGGTGTCATAATGAGGAAGCTGGTCCACAGATTATACTTTGAGTAGCAACGTTCTAGGGGACGCTAGAAGGCAGAAAAATAAACACATTCAAGGATTTTACCCTCAGATTTATATAGAGATACCTTTAAATTGCTGTTCAATATTAAATAACTAAAATTGATATTAATGTGCCAAATGAGTGTTTGGGGGGACCATTTTACAGAACTCTAATCAATATATCCTCAGAGAAAAGGTCTCAATCCTACATTAAAATATTCATGTATAAAATACAATTACATATTTTAATTTAAATGTTTATTATGTAAAAATCTCTTTGTTAATGTTTCCCCATTTTATAGACCATTTTGCCTGTTTGATTACTGGACAATTGTGTTGAATAGCAGGACTTCAAGAGAATGACATAGAAATGACTTCTCATGGAGAGAACAAAAGGATATAGAGATTTGATAGATGAATTATTTTAATCAGAAATGCCCCTTTTGTGAAAGAGGTGACATATGAATCTTGGAGGCCTTGGAAGAACAGTAAATTTTGATATGCAGTGACAGATGTAATTGGAAATTATGATGGGATTTTTTCCCTAGAGAATTAGGATTTATGAAAGAATGTAGTTGTGGTAAGTCTGGGAAGGTAAGATTGATTGGTTGTGGATTGTAGAGCTTTGGCAAACATAGTAAAAGCATGCATTAATGACAAAAATAATGGATTCGCTATTCCTACACCTTCCTATTCAAAACCATCCAATGGCTTTTCATGACACTTAGAATACAGTCTCCAATCTTGACAAGGTCTCTAATAATTTCCCTATCTGATCTTGGTGCAGGTTACCTCATTGATAGCCACACCGATCTTTCTATTCCTGAATGTTTCAAACGTATTACCAATTCCAGTCTTTTGTATCTGCTGAAAACTCTGCCTGCTGGAGTCCTTTCTCTGATATCTCTTGGCTTTGTCTCTCCTTGTTTAAACAATTTTGTTTTTGTTCAGATGCTGCCTGCCCATAGAAGTCTTCCAGAATAGCCTTATTTAAAATAGCAACTATCTATCACAATCTATCCTTTTATTCTGCTTTTATTTTCTTACATAACACCTATTATAGCCTGGCATTATTTTTGATATTTGTGTGCTTGTTTTTGCCTGTAAAAAACACTTGCATGTAAGTTGAGTTCACTCAGGTATCCCCAGAGTGTAGAATAGTGAATGAGACATAATAGGAATCCAATAACTATTAGATGAATAAACAAGTATCTCTATTATGCATTGAAACCTGTCCTATGTCAGAGCTGATTGAATATATTTAATATGATAAGATCTACAAAATAAGTAGTGTTCGTGATGTAAGGTTTCTTCCCAGAGTTAGAATGATTCTTTTTTTTTTTTTTAATTATACTTTAAGATTTAGGGTACATGTGCACATTGTGCAGGTTAGTTACATATGTATACATGTGCCATGCTGGTGCGCTGCACCCACTAACTCGTCATCTAGCATTAGGTATATCTCCCAATGCTATCCTTCCCCCCTCCCCCCTCCCCACCACAGTCCCCAGAGTGTGATATTCCCCTTCCTGTGTCCATGTGATCTCATTGTTCAATTCCCACCTATGAGTGAGAATATGCGGTGTTTGGTTTTTTGTTCTTGCGATAGTTTACTGAGAATGATGATTTCCAATTTCATCCATGTCCCTACAAAGGATATGAACTCATCATTTTTTATGGCTGCATAGTATTCCATGGCGTATATGTGCCACATTTTCTTAATCCAGTCTATCATTGTTGGACATTTGGGTTGGTTCCAAGTCTTTGCTATTGTGAATAATGCCGCAATAAACATACGTGTGCATGTGTCTTTATAGCAGCATGATTTATAGTCATTTGGGTATATACCCAGTAATGGGATGGCTGGGTCAAATGGTATTTCTAGTTCTAGATCCCTGAGGAATCGCCACACTGACTTCCACAATGGTTGAACTAGTTTACAGTCCCACCAACAGTGTAAAAGTGTTCCTATTTCTCCACATCCTCTCCAGCACCTGTTGTTTCCTGACTTTTTAATGATTGCCATTCTAACTGGTGTGAGATGATATCTCATAGTGGTTTTGATTTGCATTTCTCTGATGGCCAGTGATGGTGAGCATTTTTTCATGTGTTTTTTGGCTGCATAAATGTCTTCTTTTGAGAAGTGTCTGTTCATGTCCTTCACCCACTTTTTGATGGGGTTGTTTGTTTTTTTCTTGTAAATTTGTTTGAGTTCACTGTAGATTCTGGATATTAGCCCTTTGTCAGATGAGTAGGTTGCGAAAATTTTCTCCCATGTTGTAGGTTGCCTATTCACCTGATGGTAGTTTCTTTTGCTGTGCAGAAGCTCTTTAGTTTAATTAGATCCCATTTGTCAATTTTGGCTTTTGTTGCCATTGCTTTTGGTGTTTTGGACATGAAGTCCTTGCCCACGCCTATGTCCTGAATGGTAATGCCTAGGTTTTCTTCTAGGGTTTTTATGGTTTTAGGTCTAACGTTTAAATCTTTAATCCATCTTGAATTGATTTTTGTATAAGGTGTAAGGAAGGGATCCAGTTTCAGCTTTCTACATATGGCTAGCCAGTTTTCCCAGCACCATTTATTAAATAGGGAATCCTTTCCCCATTGCTTGTTTTTCTCAGGTTTGTCAAAGATCAGATAGTTGTAGGTAAGCGGCATTATTTCTGAGGGCTCTGTTCTGTTCCATTGATCTATATTTCTGTTTTGGTACCAGTACCATGCTGTTTTGGTTACTGTAGCCTTGTAGTATAGTTTGAAGTCAGGTAGTGTGATGCCTCCAACTTTGTTCTTTTGGCTTAGGATTGACTTGGCGATGCGGGCTCTCTTTTGGTTCCATATGAACTTTAAAGTAGTTTTTTCCAATTCTGTGAAGAAAGTCATTGGTAGCTTGATGGGGATGGCATTGAATCTGTAGATTACCTTGGGCAGTATGGCCATTTTCACAATATTGATTCTTCCTACCCATGAGCATGGAATGTTCTTCCATTTGTTTGTATCCTCTTTTATTTCCTTGAGCAGTGGTTTGTAGTTCTCCTTGAAGAGGTGCTTCACATCCCTTGTAAGTTGGATTCCTAGGTATTTTATTCTCTTTGAAGCAATTGTGAATGGGAGTTCACTCATGATTTGGCTCTCTGTTGATTCTTGATGTACAATAGGTGTTCAATAAATATTAGATGAATGAAATGTCCTTATATTTTATGCATTGAATTTTTTATTTCTATGTCATAGCTAATTGTAATAAAGTGAAAATACTATATTTGTGAACTGGCTAGTATTGACAATATAGACTTGTATCTTATTAAATGACATTTTGTTTAGGAAACAAGCTGTAAAGGCACCCCTCTTCCTTAAAGAATTACATGACACAGTAACATCTTAATTTGGGATGCTATAACAAAGTTTCATAGACTGGGTGGCTTATAAACAATAGAAACTTATTTCTCTTAGTTTTAGAGGCTGGACGTCTGATATCAGGGTGCCAGCATAGTCAGGTTCTGGTGAGGGCCTTCTTTCTGATTGCAGATGACTGACTTTTCATTGTATCCTCACACGGAGGAAAGAATGGAGAGAGCTCTCTGAGGATCTCTTTTATAAGGGCACTAATCCCATTCATGAGGATTTCATTCTCATAACCTAATCACCTTTCAAAGGACCCACCCCCTAATACTGTCACTGGAAGGTTAGAATTTCAACGTAAGAATTTTGGAGAGATACAAACAGACATTCAGTTCACTGCAAACAGATTATATTTGACATAATGACAAATAAAACAGGTACAAAAATGTGGGCTCAAGATGTAAATACAGCCTCTCATTTTCCCTATGCAAAAATAATATATGCAACCAGTCAGGGCTGGCTTCATGGGTTTATGATCTGAGCACAGAGTCCCATGTTCAGAAGGGCCACAACTTGGTTTAATACTTGGTTGTTACCTTCTTAAATTCTTAATAATTTTTTCTTTGAACTTATCTTTTGCAAATGAAAATTGCTGGGATAATGCAGCAGGTAATGTGAACAGAAGTGAAATGCACAATATTGCCACTGTCCCACCACTGTTCCTTGTCACCCCATTAGCATATAGCATTTGCAATACTCTGTGAGCACAGAGTTTTGGTGAACTCACAATGTGTGGGAGTTCTGCAAGGCTCAGAGTGAATACAAGATAAATGTGTTATATCTGTGACCGAATAAGCAGGGCATGCCAACCTTGAGAGGCCACACTTTGTAGAATCAGAACTTGCTTCAAATGCATACAGGAGGCAGTGATATTATAAGATACATGAACTATCAAGAAATCCTACCACATCCTTTTATATTTGTGTTACTTCCCTGTATTAGCCAAGCACTTCATTGTATAACAAGTAGAAAACATTATGGCAAGTCAATAGATGGAGAAAGAATGGAAAAAAAACCTTTATATTTTAGTATTATTGATGCTTTTCCCACCTGCTTTTTAAATAACGGGCCCTACATTTTAAATTTGCAGTAGACCCTTGAAATTATGTAGTCAACCCTTGAACCAGTTTACAAACGGAGAAGGTTGAGCATGTCTAAGCCTATGTGAAAGATAAAAAATGATAAATAGTATGCCTAGGTAACCCTAGCCATAGCATGGGTAAACCCTGTTTACTTACATATTTGGACGCAGGAAGGTAGGCTGCACAACATATGTTTATGTATTCATAACACTTTAAAATAAGTGCCCTAAATATTTCTACTTGAGAGAAAGAGAATCTATGGGATAAAATCTTAATTTTATTCTGTTCTGTAATCAATTCTCCCTCTTCCCACTTTTGGGAGTGCTAAAGTGAGGGATTATTTGAGATTTTGTTGTAATCTGTAGAAATTTTATAACAAATAACTAACATTATTGAAAATCTAATCTTTTATAAAAAAATAAGAGTGCTATTAACAGTAAAATCTAATATAGAGGAGAGAAACAATGATGTGAGTAGGTAGATTATTCAAAATAGCAGATGATCTTCTTTATTTCATTACTTTTCAATGTGACTATTGTTTTCTTTCAGGGTTCCCAGGTAAGGATATTTATAAAAGATTGCAGTTCTATTCAAAGCCTTCCTATAACAACTAATCATACAAAAATTTCCCAGAGTTTATTCAATTATGTCCTCCTTCAGTCATCACATCTCCATTGTTCAGTATTTAAGGTAATCATGATTTATTTGTTTTGACACCTCTTTATTCAGTTAGATGAAAATAAATGCTTCAGAACCTGGGTCAACCTTTAAATCCTATCAATTAAGGAAAGAATAGACAGCATTGCCATTTCCAATACATTTTGAAACAGGAATAAAATATGCATGTTTTTTTCTTTTCAGATTTAATGGTTCCTTGAGGCAATTATCTATTTTTTTCTATCAAAATAAGGTAATTTTTAGTGGAGAGAATTATTTGCATGTAAGTTTCCCTTTCAAATTTGCCTTGCTTCATCTCACATCAGGTTGGCTCTCAGTACTTGTGCACCTATGAAATCTTCAAACACTCTATTATTTCAATGTACTACTTGTTCCTGGTGGTGACTACCCAAAAGCTTTGGCTTGTAGGTCCCCCCTATGGAAGAGTGCTTCTGTAGTTGTGGATTCCTTTTTATAATGATGTCAATGTATTTCTCTTTTCATTAAAACACACTTTTGTTTGTAGATACATGTAATATCAATACTTTGCTTTCTCTGAAGATCATGAGTTTCACTATTTAGTTTTCTTACAGTTAATGAACTAGGTCTTAACTTTTGTAAGATGTGGAGTCTACAAAGTCTTTGAAAAGCAGGATGGCCAAATTTTCTTGCCATTTGTTTCCTAAAATATATAAGAAGTAAAGCCCCCATATTTTGTTTATAAAACACTGCTTGTAATTTACTTATATTTATTATAAAGATCATTTACAAAAAATAATTTGTCCTCCGTCAGATAAAATTGTGAGCTTTTGGCAGGGACAGGTAAAACAGTGTGAGCAGAAATTATGTCTTGTTTATTTTGCATTCTCAGTACTTAGCATGTTATTTTATGTAATAGGCAATTAATGAGTGTTTGTTGAATAAATGAAATGATAGAATTGTAACCTAGATTTCCCCCAAGGGGATCACATACACAGTCATAGCTCAAATGTCACTGGCTTGCTGTATTTACTTGCATACTGCAGGAATTCCAGCTTACTATTTTGGTTTGTGGATACATGCAGTGGTGATTTACATGGCCTTATAAACAGTGTTGCTGTGGCCCTGTCTATAAAACTATTTGAAATGAAAGCCATGCACTATTGGGATGCATGGATACCATTCACAATACAGTCTTCTTGCTTAGAGTATGGACTTCCTAAGGCTGAAAAACCTTGAGCTGTGAAAACAATATGAGGTTCTCTTTAGTCATTATTGTTCATAGGCTATGTTTTTCAGGTACAAATGGGGACCATGTTTTCTGTCCAAATCTATGATAGACATTGTCACAATTACTTCATTTATTCAGTTAATAAATAGATGTTAAATACGTTCTATATGCCAACTACTGTTCAAGTTCCTGGAGACCAAACAATGAAGAAGATAGTAAAGGTAAAACAAACAAACAAACAAACAAAAAAAAACAAAAAAAAACAAGATAGCAAAATTCCCTACTAAAATGACATTTACATTTATGTGAGAGGTGAAATAATAAATACTTGACATAATTTTTGATAGTAATATAACACAGCCTGGGTCCCATATCTCAAAGCCTTATTTTTTTTTTCAATCTGAGTCACAAGTTTCTTTCATATTTTATGATTTCTGAAAGAAGGATTTCTGAATCAATTGATACATAAATTTAATGTAGTACATCCTATCGTTTTGTGCTGTTTTCTGTGAAAACTTGTTAATGGCGTATGTGATGAAGAATCGTTTCTTGGTTTGAAGAAAATAATACTACAGTACCTTGAGAAAATACCACTTTTAAGTTCTGTGTACAATTTCTTATGGAATATTGAAAACCAGTTCATTGGATTGAGCCAAGAATAGATAGTACACTATTCACCAACTGTCTTTTTACTAAAGTGCTATATTCAAACATTCTCTATATAGATCCTATCCCACCCCTTTTAATTAGCTCATGCTATATATGCATGGTAGGTCTGTATGATCGCTTTGCTAGTTATACTTAGATGTGCCTCAGACTTAACCACAGTCTCTGTCTAGGCTCAAATTGTACTATTTTATAGTTGGTAATTATCATATCCATTGTAACTATTTTATAGTTGGTAATTATCATATCCATTGTATCTTTTTTCAGTATAACGGAAAGCTCAGAGGTTAAGTGTAAGATGTTCAAAATCTGCTCCTGTTCAGAATTGTAGCATATGTATTCTCAATTTAGAATCCATTTATCTTTCCATAAGACTGTGCTACCGCTTACTTTAAATACTTTAAAAATTCTTTTACTTTGCCTCCAGATTCTTTTACTTTGCCTCCAGATTCTCCATTATTCTTTTTAAATAACAAATGTGAAGTCCTCAAAATAAAATATCCAAGACCTTAAAAGAAGCTTTGAAAGATATTATTGAGTGCCTTCTCTGTGGTGGGTCTACTGGATATCGTAAGGTGTATAAGAAGCCATCTAAGACCTGATAATCAGTCTTGTGAACAATTGAGTACCAGGGCATTGTAAATTACAATCTCCTCTAAACACTGCTTGTTCAAGAATATATTAGGGTTATACAAATAATTTCTGTTGAATAATTGCTTAAAATGTTAGTCAATCATTTGTTATTCCTAGATTGGGTCTTGCTAAATACAACGGACAGTAAAAATTCTGAGTAATCTATCAGTGTAGGTTTCACGTTTGATTAAAAAAGTGATTAAAATGCATTTGAGAGGACTTTATCCCATTCTTTCTCTAGAGTTCAGCTTCAGCCAAGCAGTGGTAAAGCTAATAACATTCTCCCTTTATGGAAAAGCCCAGAATAATTTTATTTTCTGCCTCCTAATAAGCTCCTTACATTAAGGTATCAACGGGGAATGATGGTGAAAAATTTTGCTCAAGTAAAAGATAATT
Organism: Pan troglodytes; assembly: GCF_028858775.2. Classification (NCBI taxonomy): domain Eukaryota; kingdom Metazoa; phylum Chordata; class Mammalia; order Primates; family Hominidae; genus Pan; species Pan troglodytes. The sequence goes on from NC_072408.2 coordinate 90,303,293, forward strand.
TCCTTTTCTTAGACTGCTATGAAAAAAATATGGGAAAGACTTTGGATTTTTTTTATTTTAAAGTTAGTGAATATAAATAATACTATGTTGTTATAAAAGGTAGAAGGATGAATTATACAGGTTTACCTGGGAGATACTGCAGATATGGTTTTAGATTACTGCATAAAGCAAGTATCACAATAAAGCAAGTCACAAAATTTTACTTTCCTAGCACATGTAAAAGTTATGTTTATACTACACTGTAGTCTATTAAGTGTGCAATAGCATTATGTTTAAAAAGTATATATCTTAATTTAAAAATAATTTATTGCTAAAAATGCTAACAATCATCTAAGCCTTCAGCAATTCATTATCTTTTTGCTCGTGCAGGGTCTTGCCACAGTGTTGACGGCTGCTGACTGATCAGGATGGTGGTGGTTGAAGGTTGGGGTGGCTGTGGCAATTTCTTAAAATAAGACAACAGTGACGTTTGCCACATTAATTGACTCTTCCTTTGATGAAAGATTTCGCTATAGCATGTGATACTATTTGATATCATTTTATCCACAGTAAAACTTCTTTCAAAGTTAGAGTCAATTCTGTCAAACCCTGCCACTGCTTTATTGCCTAACTTTAATGTTCTAAATCTTTTGTTGTCATTTCAACAGTGTTTGCAAACATCTTCACTAGGAGTAGATTCCATCTCAAGAAACCACTTTCTTTGCTCCCCCATAAGTAACTCTTCAGACATTCAAGTTTTATCATGAATTTGTAGCAGCTCAGTCACATCTTTAGGCTCCACTTCTTATTCTAGTTATTTTGCTCTTTCCATCACTTCTATAATTATTTTTTCTACCGAAGTCTTTAACCCTTCCAAGCCATCCATAGGGGCTGAAATCAACCTCTTCCAAGCTCCTGTTAATGTTGATATTTTGACCTCATTTCATGAATCACAAATGGTTTTAGTGGCATCTACAATAATGAATCATTTTCAGATGTTTTTCAATTTACTTTGCTAAGGTTCATCACAAGAACCCCCATCTATGGTAGCAATAGCCTTATAAATGTCAGCCTGTCCTTTGAAGCTTTGAAGCCAGGCATTGACTTCTCTCTAGCTATGAAAGTCCTAGGTGGATTCATCTTCCATTAGAACATTGAAAATCTGTTGTTTAGTGTAGCCACCTTCACAATTGTCTCAGCTAGGCCTTCTGGATACCTTGCTGAGGCATCCACATTAGCAGTTGCTGCTTTACCTTATACTTTTATGTTATGGAGATGGCTTCATACCTTAAATCTCATGAACCAACCTCTGCCAGCTTCAAACTTTTCTTCGACAGCTTGCTCACCTCTCTTAGGCTTCAGAGAATTGGAGAGAATTTGGACTTTCCTCTGGATTAGGCTTTGGCTAAAAGGAATGTTGTGGCTGTTTTGATCTTCTCTCCAGGCCACTAAAACTCTCTCAGTATCAGCATTAAGGCTATTTTGCTTTCATATGATTTGTGTGTTCACTGGAGGAGCATTTTCAGTTTTCTTGAAGAACTTTTCCTTTGCATTTGCAAGTTGGCTAACTGGCACACAAGCGACCTAGCTTTCACCTATCTTAGCCATGCCTTCTTCACTAAGCTTACTTTTTTCTAGATTTTGATGTAAAGTGAGATGCATGTGACTCTTCCTTTCACTTGAACACTCAGAGTCTATTGTAGGGCTATTAACTGGCCCAATTGTGATACTGTTTGTCCCAGGGAATAAGAAGGCCCAAGGAGAGAGAGAGAGATTGGGAAATGGCTGGTTGGTGGAGAAGTCAGAATATACACATTTATTGATTAACTTCACTGTCCTATACAGTTGAGATTCATTGTACTCCAAAGCATTTACAGTAGTAACATCAAAGATCTTTGACCATAGATCACCATAATATAATAATAATTTAAAAATCTGAAATATGAGAATAAAATATGACACAGTGACATGAAGTGAGAACATGCTGTTAGAGATATGGCACCAATAGACTTGCTCCAGGCAGGGTTGCCACAAACCTTCAATTTTTTTTTTTAAATAGCATCCCCATTACCACTTCAAACTGAAGGCCAAAGGAATTATATTAGCCTTGACTACCCAAAGCTGCACCAACTGCAGGATTTTTACATTTTGAATTTATATCCTCAACCTTCAGTTTCTCCTTCCAATAGCAATTATAGGCATTTGTGATGCTGTCTACAGGCTGCCCAAGGGAATCTCTGGTGCATTATATCATGTTTAGCAGTGATATAAAAAAAGTGCATGTTGATGGGCATTGAGCTGCAGAAATTCTAGATGCATCTGTATATACACACACACCATACACACCCACAAAACACATAGACACTCTACACATTGGTAGACAAAAACTTTGACCCCTTCAATGTAACAGATTACCTACCCATCTATTCTCTGATTCTACTTTTTTTTTAAGTAAAAGTAGTATCTTTGACATCTCCTAGTTAAACATTTTCTATCTGTGAAACACTATACAGTGAAGTGCAATAAAACAAGATATGTTTGTACTGAGTATTGAAAGAGTTTTGGAGGAATGCTTCATTCTTACCCAACTCCTTAGTCTTGATTTTAAAATAATTGGTTTTGTCAATTAATATCACTGAAGAATTCTATCACAGGGAATTACAAACACCATCAAGTAAACATTGATACAGATCTTGGAAAAGGAGATCTACATTTGTAGGCCATTTTTGCTTAACTTGGAATTCTGCTTAACATTTTTCTCAAAGATATTAATAAGAGAGCTTGTGTTAAGGAAACAGTAGGCCAAATAAGTTTGGGAAGTTCTATAATGTAATTTCCTGACAATTCATATACCCATTAGCATGTGTGTTAGAATTGCTATAAAAATATACCACAAGCTGGGTGGCTTAGAATAAAGAAATTTGTCTGACAGTTCTGGAGGTTGGAAGTCTCAAATGAAGATGTCAGCATAATCTTTCTGAAGTTACTAGGGAAGGATCTGTTCCAGGCCTCTTTTCTAGCTTCTGGTAATTCCTGGCTTAAGAGGGAATAACTCCAGTCTTCACATGGTGTTCTGTCTTTTTGTGTGTCTATGTCCATATGTCCCCTTCTTATAAGGACACTTGTCATATTGGACTGGGGCCCTTTGTACTCCAGCGTGATTCTAACATCACTAATTATATCTGCAATGACCATATTTCCAAATAAGTACATATTTTGAGGTCCTAGGGGTTATGACATAAATTTTGGACAGACACAAACTGATAGATAATTGCATATTAAAGTCTTTTTCAATACCAGTAAAAATATTTAATTTTGGTTTTATCTAGAAATTTTTTTTCTTCGAGAATAGAATATTTGTTATGGTCTGATGTTTGTGTTCCCTGAAATCCATATGTGAAATCTTAGCCTCCAAAGTGATGGTATTATGAGGTGGGGCCTTTGGGAGGTGACTGGGATTAGCTCCCTTATAAAAGACATCCCAAAGTTCCCTTCTGCCATGTGAGGACACAGTGGGAAGATACTATCTGTGAACAAGAAAGTTGGTGCTCACCAGACACTGAATCTGGTGGTTTCTTCATCTTAGACCTCCTAGCTTCTAGAATTGTAAGCAATACTTTTCTGTTGTTTGTAACCAAATCCATCTTTGTTGTTTAATACCCAGTTTATGGTATTTTGTTTTAGCAACCTAAACAGACTAAGATGACACTTTATTACTACATTCCTGTTAATATAAATCAATATTTAAGAAGAGGCACAAGAGAAGGTATGAAAAAATGCTTAAATTTAAGGTGGTGGGGGTGGGACTTGGGAAGGAAGTTGTGTTATCAACGGACTTTTACTGCATAACAGATCACCCCAGACCCCAATGCCTTAAAACAGTAAACATTTATTTCTCGTATCTGTGGCATTCAGCTAATCCATACTGAACTTCACTGCTTACTGTTTTCTCACTCATGTGACAATGGTTTGACTCTGCTCCATGTATCTCATTCTGCTCCTGAAACTGGCATGTATGTGCAGCATGTTCTTATAGCAATGTGAAAGGTGCAAGAGAGTGCAAGAAATGCACCTGAGGCCTCTTGAAGCTTGGAACTGCGCAGCTGTGCTTTTACCTGCCCTATTAATCCAAGTAAATCACATAACAGAACCCAAATAAGAGTAGGAGGGCATTCATCTTCACAACTGAAGGCACTTATCCACTGTCCATCCCCACCACAAACTGAAGGCCAAAGGAATTATCTTAGCCTTGACCTACTACACACAGCTGCATCAACTGCAGGAGTTTTATATTTTTAATATATATCATCAACCTGCATTTTCTCCTTTCAATAGCAATTATGGGCTTTTGTGATGCTGTGTAAAGGCTGCCCAAGGGAATATCTAGTGCATTTGCTCATGTTTAGCAGTGATGTATGTTGATGGGCATTGAGCTACAGATATTCTAGACGCATCTCTATATACACACACACACACCATACAAACCCACAAAATACACAGACACTCTACACATTGGTAGACTACAATTTGGTACACGTTGTGTAGACTACATTTTGACTCTACACATTGGTAGATTAAAACTTTTGGGCCTCTTCAGTGTAACAGATTACCTACCTGTCTATTCTCTGATTGTCTTTTTTAAAGTACAAGTAGTGTCTTTTACATTGCCTTGTTAAACATTTTCTGGTACTCTTCTACTCCAAGAAACAGTTCACTGATCTGAAATATGAAAGCAGGCAGTGTCACTGAAGAGAATTATAACTCTTGTAAACACCATGAATGTCTCCAGTAACTTATTCAGTAATACATCAACATCAGAATAAAGGTCATGAGAGACCACACTCACCTGAGCAATGCAGCAGCATAGGCCAAAGCTTTCCAACAGGCAAAATCAGGAACATAGATAGATGCTCAATGGGTGATATGATTTGGCTGTGTCCCCACCCAAATCTCAACTTGAATTATATCTCCCAGAAATCCCACCTGTTGTGGCAGGGACCCAGGGGAGGTAATTGAATCATGGGGACTGGCCTCATGTGCTATTCTTGTGATAGTGAATAAGTTTTACGAGATCTGATGGGTTTATTAGGGGTTTCCACTTTTGCTTCCTCCTCATTTTTCTCTTGCTGACACCATGTAAGAAGTGACTTTCACCTCCTGACATGATTCTGAGGCCTCCTCAGCCATACTGAACTGTAAGTCCAATTAAACCTCTTTTTGTTCCCAGTTTCTGGTATGTCTTTATCAGCAGTGCGAAGACAAACTAATACAGTAAATTGGTAGCAGTAGAATGAGGCACTGCTGAAAAGATTCCTGAAAATGTGGAAGCGACTTTGGAACTGGGTATCAGGCAGAGGTTGGAACAGTTCAGAGGACTCAGAAGAAGATGGGAAAATGTGGGAAAGTTTGGAACGTCCTAGAGACTTGTTGAATGGCTTTGACAAAAATGCTGGTAGTGATATGAACAATAAAGTCCAGGCTGAGGTGTTCTCAGATGGAGTTGAGGAACTTGTTGGGAACTGAAGCAAAGGTGACTCTTATGTTTTAGCAAAGAGACTGGTGGCATTTTGCCTCCGCCCTAGAGATTGTTGAAAGTTTGAACTTGAGAGAGATGATTTAAGGTATCTGGTGGAAGTAATTTCTAACCAGCAAGGCACTCAAAAGGTGACTTGGATGCTATTAAAAGCATTCCATTTTTAAAAGGGAAACAGAGCATAAAACTTCAGAAAATTTACAGCCTGACAATACAGTAAAAAAGAAAACCCTACTTTTTGAGGAGAAATTCAAGCTGGCTGTAGAAATTTGCATAAGTAACAAAGAGCCTAATGTTAATCCCCAAGACCATGGGGAAAATGTCTCCAGGCCCTGCCAGAGACCTTCATGGCAGCCCCTCCCATCACAGGCCTGGAGGCCCAGGAGGAAAAAGTGGTTTTGTGGGTCAGGCCCAGGGCCCCAGTGCTGTGTGCAGCCTAGGGACTTGGTGCCTTGTGTCCCAGCTGCTCCAGCCATGGCTGAAAGGGGAAAATGTGGAGCTTGGGCTGTGGGTTCAGAAGGTGGAAGCCCCAAGCCTTGGCAGCTTCCACATGGTGTTGAGCCTGCAGGTACACAGAAGTCAAGAATTGAGGTTTGGGAACCTCCACCTAGATTTCAGATATATGGAAGTGCCTGGATGCCCAGGCAAAAGTTTGCTACAGGGGCAGGGCGCTCATGGAGAAACTCTGCTAGGGCAGTGTGGAAGGGAAATATGGGGTGGGAACCCCACAGAGAGTCGCTACTGGGGCACTGGCTAGTGGAGCTATGAGAAAAAGGCCACCACCCTCCAGACCCCAGAATGGTAGATCCACTGGCAGCTTGCACCATGGTGCCTGGAAAAGCCACAGACACTCAATGCCAGCCATGAAAACAGCCAGGAGGGAGGCTGTACCCTGCAAAGCCACAGAGGAAGAGCTTCCCAAGAACATAGAAACCTATCTTTCTCAGAAGCATGACCTGTATGTGAGACCTGGAGTCAAAGAAGATCATTTTGGTGTTTTAAAATTTGATGTCCTGCTGCATTTTGGACTTGCATGGGCCCTGTAACCCCTTTGTTTTGGCCAATATCTCCCATTTGGAATGGCCATATTTACCCAATAACTGTATGCCCATTGTATCTAGGAAGTAACTAGCTTGCTTTTGATTTTACAGGTTCTTAGGTGGAAGGGACTTGCCTTGTCTCAGGTGAAACTTTGGACTGTGGACTTTTGGGTTAATGCTAAAATGAGTTAAGAATTTGGGGGACTGTTGAGAAGACATGATTGGTTTTGAAATATAAGGACATGAGATTTGGAGGGGCCAGGGGTGGAATGATATGGTTTGGCTGTGTCCCAACCCAAATCTCAACTTGAACTGTATCTCCCAGAATTCCCAAATGTTGTGGGAGGGACCCAGGGGGATAATTGAATCATGGGGGCTGGTCTTTCCCATGCTATTCTTGTGATAGTGAATAAATCTCATGAGATCTGATGGGTTTATCAGGTGTTTCCCCTTTTGCTTTCTCCTTATTTTTCTCTTGCCTCCACCATGTAAGAAGTGCCTTTTGCTTCCCACCATGATTCTGAGGCCTCCCCAACCATGTGGAACTGTAAGCCCAATTAGACCTCTTTTTGTTCCCAGTTTCAGGTATGTCTTTAACAGCAGCATGAAAACAAACTAATACATTGGAGGGTAATTGGATCTGTTCTATCCTTGGCTACTGAAATGTAGCTACCTTTCCCACACTGGTCAAAGGGATCTTCCCAGATTTCCCTCCTAATGAAATTCTTTTAATGCTCTTCATTGATTAAGTTGCCCTGTTTTTTGTGTGTGTGTTTTTTTTTCTAACTTGCTATTATCTGTGTCAGTCTCTCCTTGTTTCATAATCATAAGTACTTTTTTTTTTTTTGCCATCTTTGCCCTACCCATGAGGCTGTGTATGTTTCCTTTGTGCATGTTAGATATTTTCTTTAGATAATCCACAAGAGAAGTATGGTGAAAATTTGATTGAAGTATAGGTCCATGACAGAGGGGTTGGGGAAATAAGGAGTTGGATTAAATAGAGTTAAGGATAATAGAAATACAGAGAGGCACAGGAGATCAAAATGTGGATGAGGATGATCAGATTCTGTGATACTGAAGGACTAGTAAAGAGGAAAGACAGGAAGTTATATTCAGAAAGGGGAAAATCAGTTGGAGATTACAAAAACAAAATGAAGATGTGAGAATGTGGGTAGATTGACTGACCTGTGTTGAAGGGTTGAAGTTGAGTGGGCCAAAGACTTTTGTTTCATTTGATTATTAGACAATAAAGAGTGCTTTTCAGAGGTTTTAATAATCACTGCAGGGTTCTTCAAATCTTTAAATGTTTTTCTTCAAGCATTCAAAAGGTAATTTCGTGCTTAAAGCTGCCCCATTAAGGGAGCTGTTATCTTACCTTTCTCAATGCCCTAATCACCCATAAATTGAATTAAAAGCACAGGTTTCCAGATTTTCTTTTGGATTAATCATAATTACCCAGCAAATAGTTTTCAAAAATCAGTAGGTTGCAAAAATAGTATTTGATTGGTACAGTATGCTTTAATTCCATCAACATTTATCAGTCAGCTGTATTTCCTGCTGACCTCGTGTTGTACTTTAGAGAAACTTGTATAATTAGACTTACAGAGCAAGAATATTTTGAAGCATCCACTGTACCCACGTCTTTTTACATCATAATGCTATGTGAAAAGTATAAAAAATTAATTCAACTATTTTTAAACTTTAAGATTTTATACAATTTTCTTGATATTCTAATTAATCGAGTATTTTATGCTTTGCCCTAGAAACAACTTTCAACACAGACTAACCAAAAAATAAATTTTATAATGTGAGTAGTTTTTCTCACTGAGTTGGTCTGATGGTATTTTATCAGATTTCTTTTCGGGAAACAACATTTTTTGTTTTTCTCCAAGGACCAATTCAGAAAAAAACAAAGATGTCTACCAGACATGTTTAAAAAATTAACATAAATATTTTCTTTTAGGGAGTGCCAAGGAAATGCATATTCTAATGAGATAGATTATTATAAAATAGTGCAATGTATTTTGAAAAGTAGCACTCTATTTGAGCCACAAGAAATTTAATATTTGGTATATTTTAGAAGTAACATTAAGGCTATTTTCTCATTTTTAATCCCTCATATTTTTAATACTTAAAAATATGTTCACTTAAGGAATTTAACTTTAAGAAAACCCTAAATGTAGATATTATTTTCAATCTTAGGTGTAAAACTCCTTAGGGTAGTAAAATAACTTCCTTAAAGTTACATGGGAAATTATATACAGAAGGGGCTTAAAATAATTTATTTCATTAAGTAAAAAGTAAGGAGAGACACAGGGCTGTAGACATAAATTAGGAGTTAGTAGAATATAGATGATATAACATGAGACAAGATGATGAATCCAAAAATGATACCCAAAGGCTCTCTCAATTCTCAACTGTTAAAGTGAGGACATTTATTGGAAAAGAATGGGACCCTGCAACTTGGAATGGGGACGTGTGGGAGGACCCTGATGAGGCTGGGGGTACTGAACTCCTAAATTCTGATGAGCCTTTTTTGCCAGAAAAAATAGCCTCCCCCCACCACCCCAGTGCTGGCAACATCTCCTCCCCTACCCATGCTGCCATCAGCCTTTCCACCTTTGTCTGAGGATATTAACACTGCAAGCCTGAGGCAACAGTGATAGCCTCCCCTGAAGCAGTTGCCAGGTAAGACAATGCCGATTCTCCTCAGGACCCACCCCTAATATCTCTGTTTGTTTCTAGACCTATAACTAGACTAAAGTTGTGGCAAACCCCAAGAGGTGAGGTTTATAGTGTGACCCACAAAGAGCTGTACTACACTCCAAAAGACATGCTAGAGTTCTCTAATTTACATTAGCAGAAATCTGGAGAACAGGCATGGGAATTAATATTAAGGGTGGGGGATAATGGTAGAAAGAACATAAAGTTGGATCAGGCTAAATTTATTGATATGGGCCCACTAGGCAGGGATTCTGCATATAATGTTGTACCTCAGGGAGTTAAAAAAGGTTCTGATAGTTTATTTGCTTGGTTAGCTGAAACATGGATCAAAAGATGACCCTTCTGAGTGAGCTGGAAATGCCTGATCTCCCTTGGTTTAATGTAGAGGAAGGGATCCAAAGGCTAATGGAGATTGGAATGCCAGAGCAGGTTCGTCACTTTAGACCAATTCATCCCACCTGGGAGGGTGCAGAATACATACCCTTCACCAATGCCTTCTGAAACAGATTTGTGAGGGGAGCACCTGCATTCTTGAAGAGCTCTGTGATTGCTCTTCTCTGTATGCCAGATCTTACATTGGGAACCACAGTCACTCAATTGGAAAACTTAAATGCTATAGGAATAATTGTATCCCAAGGTGGCAGGGGCCAAGTGGTGGCACTCAACTATCAAGGGCAAAGTCAGTGTAGCTACTATAGTGGACAGCACAGACAGCAGCAATCAGAATAGTCTGACTTGTGTAGAGCTCTGGCACTGGCTAGAGTGTTCCTAGAAGTGAAATTGATAGGAAGTGAATTCTTACTTAATTTATATAAGCAGAAAACTTCCAGGCTGAGTTGAATTATAAAAATACAAGGACTTCATGTCTAAAACACCAAAAGCAATGGCAACAAAAGCCAAAATTGACAAATAGGATCTAATTAAACTAAAGAGCTTCTGCACAGCAAAAGAAACTACCATCAGAGTGAACAGGCAACCTACAGAATGGGAGAAAATTTCTGCAATCTACTCATCTGGCAAAGGGCTAATATCCAGAATCTTCAATGAACTCAAACAAATTTACAAGAAAAAAAACAACCCCATCAAAAAGTGGGCAAAGGATATGAACAGACACTTCTCAAAAGAAGACATTTATGCAGAAAACATACACATGAAAAAATGCTCATCATCACTGGCCATCAGAGAAATGCAAATCAAACCACAATGAGATACCATCTCACACCAGTTAGAATGATGATCAGTAAAAAGTCAGGAAACAACAGGTGCTGGAAAGGATGTGGAGAAATAGGAACACTTTTACACTGTTGGTGGGACTGTAAACTAGTTCAACCATTGTGGAAGTCAGTGTGGCGATTCCTCAGGGATCTAGAACTAGAAATAGCATTTGACCCAGCTATCCCATTACTGGGTATATACCCAAAGGATTATAAATTATGCTGCTATAAAGACACATGCACATGTATGTTTATTGCGGCACTATTCACAATAGCAAAGACTTGGAACCAACCCAAATGTCCAACAATGATAGACTGGATTAAGGAAATGTGGCACATACACACCATGGAATACTATGCAGCCATAAAAATGATGAGTTCATGTCCTTTGTAGGGACATGGATGAAGCTGAAAACCATCATTCTCAGCAAACTATCACAAGGACAAAAAACCAAACACCACATGTTCTCACTCATAGGTGGGAATTGAACAATGAGAACACATGGACACAGGAAGGGGAACATCACACACTGGTTCCTGTTGTGGGGTGGGGGGAGGGGGGAGGGATAGCTTTAGGAGATATACCTAATGTTAAAGGACAAGTTAAATGGGTGCAGCACACCAACATGGCACATGTATACATATGTAACTAACCTGCATGTTGTGCACATGTACCCTAAAACTTAAAGTATAAGGAAAAAAAAAAAAAGAAAAATAGAGAATCATGACCTCTCTATCAGCTTCCAGACTTGAACCAGTTTACAGACAAAGAACGCTTTGAATGAAGGGGACATGGGGTCCCCTTGAGGAAGGCCCCTACTACACTACTGACAATTTATGCTGTTAATTTTTCTCCCATCTGTCCCCAGGGAGACCTCTGGCCTTTTATCAGGGTAATGTGCACTGAGGAAAAGGGAATGATGAGAATTTTTGGGCAACACTGGACACTGGCTCTGAGCTGATGTTGATTCCAGGGGACCCAAAATGTCATTGTTGTCCTCCAGTTAAACTAGGGGCTTATGGAGATCAAGTAATTAATGGAGTTTTAGCTCAGGTCTGACTTACAGTGGGTCCAGTGGGTCCCCAGACTCATCTTGTGGTCATTTTCCCAGTGCCAGAATGCATAATTCGCATAGACATGCTTAGCAGCTGGCATAACCCCCCACATTGGCTCCTTGACTAGTAGGGTGAGAGCTATTATGATGGGAAAGGCCAAATGGAAGCAATTAGAGGTGCCTCTACCTAGAGAAATAGTAAATCAAAAACAATATCTCATCCCTGGAGGGACTGCAGAGATTAGTGTCACCATCAAGGACTTGAAAGATGCAGGGGTGATGATTCCCATCATCTTCCCCTTCAACTCTCCTATTTGGCTTGTGCAGAAGACAAATGGATATTGGAGAATGATTGTGGATTATCGTAAGCTTAACCAAGTGGTGACTCCAATTGCAGCTGCTGTACCAGATGTGGTTTTGGCAAATTCCTTTTTCTCCATTCCTGTCCATAAGGCCCACAAGAAGCAATTTGTCTTCAGCTGGCAAGGCCAGCAGTATATCTTTATCATTCTACCTCAGGGGTATAACAACTCTCTGGCTTTGTGTCAGAATCTTTTATTTATTTATTTTTTTTTGAGACAGAGTCTCACTCTGTCACCCAGGCTGGAGTACAGTGGCATGATCTCAGCTCAATGCAACCTCTGCCTCCCAGGTTTAAGAAATTGTCTGCCTCAGCCTCCCAAGTAGCTGGGATTACAGGCGCGTGCCACCACGACCTGCTAATTTTTTGTATTTTTAGTAGAGATGGGGTTTCACCATCTTGGCCAGGCTTGTCTTGAACTCTTGACCTCGTGATCTACCCACCTCGGCCTCCCATACTGCTGGGGTTACAGGTGTGAGCCACATAATCTTATTCAGAGAGATCTTGATCGCTTTTTGCTTCTGCAAGATATCATACTGGTCCATAACATTGATGACATTATGCTGATTAGATCCAGTGAGCAAGAAGTAGCAACACACTGGACTTATTGGTGAGACATTTGCATGCCAGGGGATGGGAAATAAATCTAACTAAAATTCAGGGACACCTGTTACCTTGGTAAAATTTCTAGGGATCCAGTGATGTCAGGCCTGTTGAGATATTCCTTCTAAGGTGAAGGATAAGTTACTGCATTTGACCCCTCCTACAACCAAGAAAGAGGCACAATGCCTAGTGGGCCTATTTGGATTTTGGAAGCAACACATTCCTCATCTGGGTGTGTTACCCCGGCCTATTTATTGAGTGATCTGAAAGGCTGCCAGTTTTGAGTGGGGTCTAGAAGAGAAGAAGGCTCTGCAACAGGCCCAGGCTGCTGTGCAAGTTGCCCTGCCACCTGGTCCCCATGACCTAGCAGATCCCATGGTGCTTGAAGTGTCAGTGGCAGATAGGGATGCTATTTGGAGCCTTTGGCAGGCCCCCGTAGGTGAACCACAGCGGAAGCCTCTTGGATTTTGGAGCAAGGTTCTGCTGTCTTCTGTAAAAAAACTACTCTCCTTTTGAGAGACAGCTCTTGGCCTGCTACTGGGCTTTGGTAGAAACAGAACGTTTGACCATGGGACATCAAGTCACCATGAGATGTAAACCACCTATCATGAACCGGCTGCTTTCTGACCCATCTAGCCATAAAGTTGGGCATGCACAGCAGCATTCCATCATCAAATGGAAGTGGCATATACGTGATCAGGCTTGGGCAGGTCCTGAAGGCATGAGTAAGTTACATGAGGAAGTGGCTCAAATGCCCATAGTCTCCATTCCTGCCACCCTGCCTTTTCTACCCCAGCCTGCACCAGTGGCCTCATGGGGAGTTCCCTATGATCAGTTGACAGAGGAACAGAAGACAAGGGTCTGGTTTACAGATGACTCTGAATGATATTCAGGCACCACCCAAAAGTAGACAGCTGCAGCACTACAGCTTATTTCTAGGACATCCCTGAAGGACAGCAGTGAAGGGAAATTTTCCCAATAGGCAGAACTTCAAGCAGTGCACCTGGTCGTGCACTTGGCATGGAGGGACAAATGGCCAGATGTGTGATTATATACTGATTCTTGGTCTGTAGCCAATGGTTTGGCTGGATGGTCAGGGACTTGGAAGAAGCGCGATTGGAAAATTGGTGACAAAGAAATTTGGGAAAGAGGTATGTGGAGGGACCTCTTTGGTGAAAAACTGTGAAGATATTTGTATCCTATGTGAGTGCTCACCAATGGGTGACCTCAGCAGAGGGGGATTTTAATAATCAAGTAGATAGGATGACTCATTCTGTGAACACCACTCAGCCTCCTTCCCCAGCCACCCCTGTCATTGCCCAATGGGCCTATGAACAAAGTGGCAATGTTGGCAGGGATGGAGGTTATGGATGGGCTCAGCAATGTGGACTTCCACTCACCAAGGCTGACCTGGCTACAGCCACTGCTGAGTGCTGAATTTGCCAGCAGTGGAGACCAACACTGAGCCCTCGATATGGCAACATTATTTGGGGTGATCAGCCAACTACTTTGTGGCAGGTTTATTATATTGGACTTTTTCATCATGGAAAGGGTAGCAGTTTGTCCTCACTGGAATAGACACTTATTCCAGATATGGGTTTGCCTATCCTGCACACAATGCTTCTGCCAAGACTACCATCCATGGACTCCCAGAATGCCGTATCCACCATCATGGTATTCCACACAGCATTGCCTCTGACCAAGGCACTCACTTTACAGCTAAAGAAGTGCAGCGGTGGGCTCATGCTCATGGAATTCACTTGTCTTACCATGTTCCCTATTATCCTGAAGCAGCTAGATCAATAGAATGTTGTAATGGCCTTTTGAAGTAATAATTACAATGCCAACTAGGTGACAATACTTTGCAGGTCTGGGGCAAAGTTTCCCAGAACGCTGTGTGTGCTCTGAATCAGCATCCAATATATGGTACTGTTTCTTCCATAGCCAGGATTTGTGGGTCCAGCAATCAAGGGGTGAAAGTGGAAGTGGTACCACTCACCATCACCCCTAGTGAGAAGGGAGAATTCTCTGGTCCCCTTTTTGGGGACTTGTGACAGGGGTGTGGCTCACTTACTTGGCTGTGGCGTTCAAACCCCTGTGGGAGGGGTAGCACACAGATAAGCCGGTGCTGGGGCTGAGACAAGGGCTTTGGGGTCTGGCCCCATGGATGTATCTATGGGTGTGTTACAATTAATGCTCTTTTAGCAGTTGCTGTCCACGGATGGCTAAGTGGAGAGTCAGAGTGACAGCTCACTGGAGAGTCAGGGTGATAGCCTTTTACACCCTGCCTTTAACCAGCTCAGTGGAGAGTCAGAATGATAGCCTTTTACACCCTGCCCTTTTGGTACCTGGGTCCTTGTCCAGCATCTGGGAAGAATCATGTCACATGGACTTGAAGGATGGTGAATGCAGAGGTTTTATTAAGCTGTGGAAGTGGCTCTCAAAGCAAGGAGAGCTGGAAAGGGGATAGCGCAGGAAGAAGGTAATCTTTCCTTGAAGCCCGGCCATCTCTGGCCAGGCTTCTCACCAAAGTCGTACTGTCTGATGTTAAGCTGACTCTATCTGCAGTCCCCAACGCTCAGTTTCTGCTGCTTCTCTTGACATTCAGCTGCTTGTCCCTCTGCAAGCTGAGGTCTGGGGTTTATATGAGCACAGAATGTGGGGGTGGGGTGGGCCAAAAATCAACATTTGGGCACAAAAACTGGAATGCCTTTTCTAGTTTAGGGCCGGGGGTCCAGGCTTAAGGGTGAAGCCCTCCCTAGGGACGCCACCCTCCTGCCTCCTGTCCCTATCACTAGTGACTCACTAGCAACATTTTTGTTTTCTGTTACTGTGATATTACATTCTGCTGGCCTAGAGGTCTTAGTTCCAGAGTGGGGAATGCTGCCACCAGGAGACACAACAATAATTCCATTAAATTGGAAGTTAAGATTCCCCTGGACCACTTTGGTCTCCTCTTTTCCTCTAAGTCAACAGCTTACGAGGGGAGTTACAGTGTTGGCTGTGGTGATTGACCCGAACTATCAAGATGAAATCAGTCTATTACTCCACAATGCAGGTAAGGAATAGTATATGTGAAGTACAGGAGATCCAATAGGGCATTTCTTAGTATGACTATGCCCTGATTAATGTCAAGAGGAAACTTACAATGACCCAATCCACGAAGGACTACAAATGGCACGGACCCTTCAGGAATGAAGGTTTGGATCCCTGCACCAGGTTAAAAAACATGACCCACTGAGATTTTTGCTTCTAGAAGGCAAAGGGAATACAGAATGGGTAGTAGAAGAAGTAGTCATCAATACCAACTACAACCCCATGACCAATTGCAGGAATGAGTACTGCAATTGTCATGAGTGTTTCTTCCTTCTTTTGTTAAGAACATATTTGTGCATGTATATTTTGTTAAGAACATATTTGTGCATGTATACACTTGTACTAAGAAAAAATCTTCTTTTTACTTGCTTTATTTTTCTGTTACGTGACATAAGATTTATTGACTTCCTATCAGCATTTAAGTGCTGTTAACTTTATGTAATAGCATTTAGGTTAAGGATTAGTGTGCTTCCAGTAGCATGCAACCACTCTATTGACCAGTGGTTCTAGGTCAATAGAATGGTGGTGTAGGAGGCATTGGGAATCACAGAGTGATTGGTAAGGATTTTCTAGGTTTGCTCACAATCTGCCAAGCAAAGTACAGAAGGGGAGAATAAACAGAAAAACAAGTTGTTGAAATAATAGAAATCTGCATTAACTGATGAAGATCAGTGTTCCTTCTCCCACACTTTTCCTTGATGATGTATTTTGAGAGAAGTTGGTGATGGGGAAAATCAAAATAGATACACATGGAATGAATTATCGATACTACCCAGTATCAATAACACTAACGTAACACATTGATGAAATATTATTGATGAATTATTAGAAAATGAGATTGCTGTATCTTGGGTCTTCTTCTTAAGAATTGGTCACCCTTTACTTAGCCTCAGATAGAAGTCTGCATGACCTCAAAGTCCTCAAACTTACATTTCACCCACATTGATTTGGAGGAAAAGCTGCAGCAAGCAGTCAAGGACTGCGAGGACAGTGGCTGTGAGAATGGCACATTTCAGATTTACGTTATCCCTGCATGAGTTTGTTTAACTTAGCTCTCTAGTTAAAGGTATGATAATTTCTCCCCAATATCTTCCTAATTGCCAGGGGCTGCTTTGGGGCTTATGGGAACTCTGAAAGCAACAAAGAAAGGCTTGCACAAGGAGTGAAATAAGATAGGGTCAAATTGATGTTTTATGATGTGGCTCAGCTTTCTCTGTTGGGCAGTCATGGGACGATCTGTGAGGAAGTGGCTGATTTTTTCCTTCATGAAGATCTAAGGATAGACCTGATGGCAGAGTCTCACTCAAATAAAGCTAAATTTCAGCTGCTGAGGACTCTGATGCATTATTTCTAGCACCCAAACTGTGTTCCTGGTGACGGACATTCTCTTGCTTAACTATTTCACATTCAGCTCAAGTTCCTCTCCCCCATTACAAGCACAAGTGTGCATACACACACCCTCACTCACACACATGCACCCTCCAAACTCTTCTTCTGAGATTCCTTCCCATTCTTTAACTATCTGGAATTCCATCTAGTAACCCTCCTACTGGGTCCTCCTACCTCTATTTCTCTAGATCCCTTTTATTCCTCTATGCAAGTCTTAGCCTCACATCCTTTCTTATTATAGTTCTTAATGAAATAGTAAGTCCAAAGCCTGGACTATTAGTAAACAAAAATAAGTTTTATTTTCCTTGAGGCCAAGGAGATACTTTCTTCAAATGTTCAATCTTATTCATCATAAGTGAGCTTGGAGTATTTTCATATTATTCTAAAAGTGATATGAGGACTGGCAATAATACCTTATACTTTATTCCTCTTAGAATGGGTTTAGTCATTCTAAGGCAAACAAAACAAAAGAGTTAAATTCCTTTTATCCAAACAGACTGAATATTTGTACCTTGCTCTATTTTTATGTCATTAATCTAGAATAGGAATTTTTAGATGCTGTGCTGGGTGATTGAAGGTATTTCTGAAGCCAAACACACCTTGCTGTTCCAGAATAGAGTTAGGATCATCGGAAATAACATTGTCTTCTTCCAAAAATGTCTAATAAGAAGAGACAGGAAGAATAGAACAAGGAAAAGGAGGAGAGAAAGTAGAGGAGGAGGAGGAAAAAGAAAAAAAGAGAAGCATTTACAGTATACATACTGAGATGTACAGCAAAAGAGGAAATCTTTGTCTTTGCTCAGATTTTCTTCTTAAAATAAGCACCAGGGCTTCTATGGGTGAAAGTCTGATGGAACCTCTGATGAAAGGTACTGACAGAAGTTAAATTCCTTAGGTTAGGGGGAGAGAGTCATCTTGTTCAGATTGAACAAGATGCTGCTTACCAGATAGATTAGTAATTCCAGGCTTCCCCAGCTGAAAATATTTTGCACTGGATAGTCTATTTGCCTATGATTTCATGCAGCTGGGGTGTCACAGTAGGTGGGCTTGGCAGATGAGGGAAGGGATAGGTGTACTGACAGCAGAAATGAGGTGTACAAAAAGCGAACTTTTTTTTTTTTTATGAGGAGGGCAGAGTGTAGGTCTATGTGATGCTTAATATTGAGTATCAACTTGATTGACTGAAGGATGCAAAGCATTGCTCCCGGGTGTATCTGTGAGGGTGTCGCCAAAGGAGATTAACATTTGAGTCAGTGGGCTGGGAGACGCATACCCACCCTCAATCTAGGTGGGCACAGTCTAATCAGCTGCCAGCAGGGCTATGATAAAAGCAGGCAGAGGAATGTGAAACCATTAGAGTGGCTTTGTCTTCTGGACTTCATCTTTCTCCTGTGCTGGATGCCTCCAACATCGGACTCCAAGTTCTTCAGCTTTGGGACTCTTAAACCTTCAACCACAGACTGAAGGCTGCACTGTCGGGTTTCCTACTTTTGAGATTTTGGGACTTGGATGGCTTCCTTCCTCCTCAGCTTGCAGATGGCCTATCATGAGACCTCACCTTGTGATCGTGTGAGTCAATACTCCTTAATAAACTCCTCTTCATATATACATCTATCCCATTAGTTCTGTCCCTCTAGAGAACACCTGACAATACAGTCTGTGACCAGGAAAAGTAGAACACTAGGGAGTAGAAACAAATGAATGGAGCTTAAGTTTATTGATCCTTACCTCCTAATGTCTCTGTGACAGAATGAAGAAAAAGAAGAAAGAGATAAGAATAAATAAGGACAAATAATGATTGCCTACTATAAAGTCAATGCTACTTGTATTACTGTGATTAAAAAAAAATATGTGTGAAGCAGGTATTATCCCTATGGTATAGAGAAGAGAATGGATGGTGAGGGAGGTTAAGTGGTTTTCTCAGATTAAACAGCTGGTGATAGTAGGCCCCAGGTAGTTTTCTAATTTCAAATCTGTGATCTTAACACCTGTTTTCAACTTTGGAGGCTGGGAGAAGAGTGATACCATTAAGAGAAAGAAACAGAAAAGCGAGTGCTGACTGTGATGGGGGAGCATGGTGGGAGGATGAGAAGAGTAGCCCTGGTTGATTGTTTTTGTTATTGCTATAGTAATGCATTCACCTTTTACAGATCATTACTGCCTTCGTATTACAAATAAGATTACTTTGAGTATGTGTTTGGAAGTACTCTTCATGAGTACAAAACAATCGGGAATCTTTCCAAGAAAGCATAAACATCAAGCCTAGAAATTCTTCAAATAAATCCGTCTATTCTTATTTATTTCTCTGAATATAAATTAGTGGCCTGCCACAGCTGACATCTGCAGAAAATCACTATGAAGAAACACTTCTTCTGTAGAATGATTCAGTAATATTTGTTACTTTTTGTAATAGATTGGGGAAATATGTTTTTCCACATGGCATATTTTTACTTTTCCCTTCATGCTTATTTTTCCTTTTCCCTTCATGCTTATTTTTCTTGTGGATTGTTTTGCTCTACGCCTAACCCATTGTTCTTTTCTTTCAATTTTTCTTCTAAATAAACACTGTTGCTTTTCTGAAGTAGTATTTTCAAATCCAAAATTAATCTCCTGTGTGCCTCAGGGTACCTGTTAAAAGTACACCTCCTGTGAGATATTTTCAGCCAATGCTTATTTGGTTGTCTAGTTCTTTATTTATCTTCTGACTCTGTAGCTGAAATGGATGGGGAGACTTGTGCAGATCACAGTCATATGCTTAGGAGATTTAAGAAAAAAACAAGACAAAACAAAAATAACACAGGAGCACTTGGAAAAGTTGGAATGAGGATGAGTATAATAGCCTGGGTGTACTGTAGTGAGATAAAGGCATACATTTCTCTTATTAAACTTTCTGTGACATTACATAGAATGAAAAACAATTTTTTTAAACTTTAAAACAGAGAAGAACGTTTTAAAATAATGCCAAAATAGATTTGAAATCATTTAGTCATATAAACATTATATTTTTATCAGTACTACAATTATGTTTTATTATTTAAGAGCATATTAAAACTGTTGCAGTGTGTGAATTTCTAATTGTTCACAAAAATAATGAGCAATCTTTTACCCTCCCTCACTCTCTTATGGGACTATATATTACCGCTTGAAGCACTTTCATGCTTTCTACCATTTTGTGACAGTGGTCATAGTTGTTATTAATTGTTCAGTGTTTCCTGAGAGCAGTGAACATTTGTGTCTAGTAGTTTGCCTGCCATTAGCAAGAAAAATGTCTGAAATGTATTTAGAGTATTTGTAGAATGAATTAATGAATGTGAAACATTATTTGAGCAGATCATATATACATAAGCACAGTGGTTTTGATTGCAGACAAATAGACAATAAAAATGCTCTGAGTCACTCAAGCTGTGGGCTTGAAATATGTGGTTATGCTTCTCACTGTAGTTTACAGGTGAACAGGAAATGAAGTTTCCATTCTGAATTACCTTGTGTTTATTTTATGATACAAAGCCTTACTAAATCTTTTGAAACACACTTATTTGATTTATGACCTATATTTTATAACTTCATATAAAAGATAAGCTATTGAATTGAGGTTGCGATTTCTAATTGTGAATATTTCTACCTCTAACAATCACAATTTTATTTTTTAAAATTTTAATGTAGCATTTCCGGTAGTGGCTCTTCTGTTTGTGGAAATTCTATTGTGTGTCCTTCCGGTTCTTTCTGCAAAGGAAATATTATGTAGGTAAATATAGCAAATGTTATCTACATATTCATGTGATTAGCCCATGAGAGGTACATTGTAATTTATTTTATTTCTTATTTAATATAAACCAGTATGCCTAATAAGCACAACTCATGATTTCATCAAGACACAATTGTTTCTAACTTCCATCATCCCTGTAAACCTTTGCTAGTGCCCTAGTTTTCCTGTGTATGAAAATGCCATTAAACCTTTGTGTTTTCTGCTCAGACCAGTAGCCCCTCCAAATTGCATATAATCTCAACTCAGAAATTAGAATGTCTGCCATCTGTAATTAAACTTTGAATTTGCATCTATTAAATCTTTTCTCCTTCTTCTATTACCTACCCCTAGGTGCAGGGATCTGTTTTAGAATGGAAATTACAGGAAAAGAGGGGAAAGGGGTGGAAAGAAATAATGACTTCTCCTTCTACATTCCCCTAATAACTGCTGTTTTGACCTCAACAAGGTGGAGGAAGGATTGATCAGGGGCTAGGACAAAATAAACCTTCATTTGGTGTGGTTTGGTAGTAAGCTGTTTCCTGCATTGTGGCCTGGATGACTCTGATTTCTGACTTAGAATTTGCATTTCCAAGAGAAATTTCAGTCATCTGGAGATATTTCTAGGAAATATGTGAATTGTAAATGGGAATATACTGTATTCTGACCAAGGTGTCTTTATAACTCAACAATGTGATTACGTTATCATAAGACTTTCATCATAAATTCATTTTATTTCAGGTCAAGTATCACAAATTACCACTTTTTTCTGTTTACCAAATATTCTACTATTTCCTACATATATTTTGACTCCCTTTTAACCTAGATAAATTTATATAAGTAAATTATAGTTAACACAAATGAATAATCAGTATATTTTACCATAAATGGGAGGTGTCCATAAAACACATGCACAACACATGACCAAAACTAAATCAATGTTATCAAATTTTAGCCTAAAGCTTGCCCTTTCTTTGTTAAAATGGGAGCTTAGCCAGCCATAGAAGGAGGTTGAAGACATACTGGCACCAAACCGTGAACTTTTCTTAATGTAATCAAAAGCTTTGGAAGAGGACAATTTTCTCACTGTGTAATTCAGTGTAATTTAAGGCCATGCCTGTATGCCATCTGAAATCAATTTATGTGCTACCAGTGGGTATTTGTCCCACATTGTGGAGAATACTGCTCAACATTTCACCCTGCATGATCACCTCTTAGGATTATAGTGAGTTTCAGAAAATATATGTTAAAGCACTTCAACAGCATTAGCAGTAATTGCTAACTGTGTCAGAACCTATGCTAAGCCATTTACATATATTATTTTGTTGCATAATATCTACAATCTTATCGTGTAGGTATTAGTATCTACATTTTAGTGATGAGGAGGTGAAAGTTTATAGAGATTAATTTACTAGAGGTTAAATGATTAGTAAATGGCAGTGCTGAGATTTGAACCTTGGTTGGCTAACTCCATAGAGCACTCATGCAAACATGATAACATGTATATGATTTACATTTAATATTACATTAAAGCTAATAGGAATATTGTGCTGTTTCTATTTTGTTTTTGGCTACTTCTGCATTCCAAGGGAGATACATATTCTTTTAATTCTTTTAGATTTTGTTTTATAATTTACACCACCATATTTCTTTTACATAATTTTGTATGTAGATACACGTACACACACACAAACATACAGAAAAATGCTCAGATCATAAGGGTACAGAGGTGGATAAATTTTTATTAACTGAACACAGCCATTTAGCAACACTCCGATCAATAAACAGGTTATCAGAAGCACCCAGAAATTTTCTCCTGTACCCCACTAGTTCCAACCTACCCAAGAGTCACTCTTATGTTGACTTCTAACATCATAGGTTAGTTTTGCCTATCTTACATTTGATAACAAAGTCATGCATCGGGTACTCTTCAGTACTTGGTTGCTGCTGCTTAACATTATATTTGTGAAATTCACCTATGTCACTGCATGAAATGCTTATCCATTCTGTTAACGGACATTGCCATAATTACCAGTTTTTGTCTAACAAAAATATTTCCCCGAATGTTCTTGCAGATATATTTTGGGAACTTATGTATGCATTTCTTGTCTGGTGATCATCTAGGGGTGGTATTATTGGTTGTAGGAGATGCATATCTGTAGTTTAGGGGAAAAAAATTAGTTTTCTTATCCTCTGTCAACAAACGTTCATTTGTCCTTTGGACCTGCATCCAAATTTCCTTTGAGGGAAAGACTGACCATGACATGCAATCTTCTTAATGCAATAAATCAAGTTTTCCTACTCCAGAAGCAAAAGGGGTCCTTGGAGACTTCTTTTACTAGAACTTAACTAGGATTCTTAGGAAAAATATAGAAGTCTATGATCAAAGCTTTTTCAAAAAGATTCTTTTTTGGGAGGAATGTGAATAGTGAATAAAATAATTCAAAACAGAACAAATGGTTGGCATTTGATTCTAGTAGCAGCAGTGGTAACTTAAAGTCTGGTAAGATTTGTTGTTGTCTGCTTCTTGTCAGTTTTAAGCCTGGTGTTTTTTGTTTGTTTGTTTTTGCCTTCCCCTGACCCTGTGAACTCCTCTATATACTTCCAAACATATATTCCATTAAAAAAAAATCCATATTGGTTTTTGTTGACTGCGACCAAAGAAACTTATGTCATACATAACCTCATCCACTACATATCAATGACAACTTTTCTCTTGGTATGCTACAAATAATTGCCCATTTCACTATATTCTGAATGATATCGACAGGAGACAGGGAAATACAGGGTAGAAGAGGATGGTTCCCTGGCAAAGGCCCCACCCTCAAGCTTGGAAACCCGTGGCCGTAAGGAATTCCTGTTTTCATGCCCAACGTTGCCTTTTGGCTCAACACACCCCCCTATCCTGTACCTATATAAACCCCAAACCCCAGGCTCCAAGAGCAGAAGAGCAGCAGAGCGGTACAACTGAGGAGAGAAGAGAAGGAGTGTCTGAATGTCAAGAGGAATTCAGCTGGGATGGTGGGAGAGGAGAGGTTGTGGGATGGCTGAACTCCAGGGGAAGATCATCTTCTTACTCCATCCCCTTTCCGATTTCCCATTCATCCCGCTGAGAGCCACCTCCATCACTCAGTAAAATTCCCTCATTCACCATCCTTTAAGTCCATGTGACCTGGTTTCTCCTGAACACCGGACAAGGAGCCCAGGAACCAAGAGGGCATGGTATAAAGGCTGTCACCCTGATTCTCTACTGAGCTGGTTTAGCACTTATTTATCTGTGAATGGCAAGTGCTAAAGGAGCATTGATTGTAACATATCCCTACATGCTACCGTGGGGCTGGAACACTAAAGCGCTTGCCCACGCTCTGTGTGCTTCCCCTCCCATAAGGGGTTTGAGCATGGCAGCCAAACAAACGAGCCACACCCCTGTTGCAAGTCCCACAGGGGGGTCAGGGAACTCTCTCATCTCATGAAGAATGTGATGGATTCTGAAATAACCCTGGCAGCTACATATAGATGAGGACATCTATAAAAAGTATGTACTTATGATTTCTGGACAAAGTATAAATGCTTTCTATAAATAAGGCCTGGGGGGAAAAATGGCCAGGATTATGCCTCTCTTTCTTAGCCACACTAAGAGGTAAATATTAAAGGAGAGAGATTTTGGCAGTAAAGGAAATTTTGCCTTCTATAGTTGACATTTACTGACTATAAAAATCATACACTATTTATAAATGTTACTTTACATTTCAGATTAAGTACATTAAATGGTAGTGTTCATATCACTTTTTATCAGGAGTGATAAGGACAATAAATAAATGGTCATTTGCCATGAAATTAATAGCTTGGGGAGAATTTCTGTCAAGTATCCTGATGTGTGTTTCACCTGGTCAAATTACATTAGATCTGCTTAAAGATTTAACAAAGTGTGTTTTACTTAATTCTTAAATTTTAAACTTGTCTACTTATATTTGGAGTTGACTTTTTAACAATCAGTTTATCCACAAAGAGGAATCATGAGACGGTGATGCCCTTGTTTAATTGCTGTTTGTAAGCTTTAGCTCTTTGGAGCATGCATTTATGGTCTTGAGTAAAGATTGTTCTGATGAATAAGCATTGAATCTCAGATACCAGTTCTAAACTGAAAGGGAACTTCAAATGACATTTTGCAGGATAATGTGAGTGGATATGTTAACTACCTGAATCACATTAGCCTCAATTGTCCCTCAGATGATTGACTGTGCCATTAATTGTCAACATTCTTCTGTCCTGCTCTTCCCAATTTCATCTCTGCTTGCAATGAGAAATGCTTAGTTGAAAAATTATGGGGATACTTTTTAGGAGAGTTATGCCCTAGAGTTAGGGATACTAGCCCTGGAGTTTTAGGTCTGGCAGATAGATTGGGGTTGAGCTATAGGAGGTGACATAAGCAAAAGCTAACGAGGTAGGTAACGTAGGGAGACTGCTGATTGAAATTCTGATACCACCACTTACTAGCTTTGTGTTCTTGAACAAATTACATAACCCACTAATATTCAGATCCTAATCAGTAAATGTAGATTTGGAATATTATCTGCTTTGATATAAGATTAGTAAAACACTTAGTCTAAGCTACACTGGATATTAACCATTATTATATACAGGTTCCTTCATTGCAGTCTTGGGAGGTGTCAAGAAGTCTGCACTCCAGCTTACAAAATGTGAAATCTCAGAAACTAGACAAGATCTTTCTGGTCATCTCTTCTAAAGCATCTTGCATTTATTCTTTAATGTACTTTTCATAATACATATACTTAAAATGTGTGAACTTTTTCTCTATGTCTCTTTTTCTGACTGAGGTTTAAGTTTCACTTGGGCAGGGATTATGTTATTTTGATAATGAATGCATTCTCAATACCTAGGCAAATACTTGGCATATATTAAGTGCCAAATCAGTATTTGTAGAATGAATGTATGGATGAACCAATGGATAGATGGATTGACAATAGTTATTCAGGGCAGTCATAGGGATACTGAACGGCTCCTCAAACTGCAAAGATTACTTTACTTACACATCAGACTTTAGTTGCACTAACATTATATCTTCATTGACTATAACTAATTCTTAAACACAGAAGTGATTTGATGAATATTAAGTTGAGCAATATGAAATTGCCAATATTCAACTATTTCTAACCTATAAAAATGACAATTTCCCATAGTCTAATTTAATATTTGAACAGACTAGTAAATAGATATTTTAATCCTAAAGTAATTCTCTATTGTGATTTTGATTTTAAATATAAATATATATATTTATGTCTTCATTTTGTATCACAAAAATGGGAACTATGCAATAGACATTTAAAGAACTCCATTTTGAGATATAATTATCTCAAAATTTCCAGGATTAAATACTGAAACTTGGTATTATAAATAAAGCTTTCCAGGATCTTTGACTATTTTCAAAACTTTACTACTAATCTTGCCATTTGTGGCTCGTTGAAACAAAATTAAACCTCCATCAGTTAGTCTTCTTAAAGGGCATTGCTTACCTGTTTTTTCAATTCAGTCTGTAATATTTGGGAATGTACAATCTAGCTCATGGAGCTTTGGATAGCAACACCTGGAGAGTATGACTTTTTTCCTTTTTAAACTTAGGATTTATTGGAGATGACAAAAAGATTTGTTGGCAATAACTGAACGTATTAAGGAATGAGAGATATGTATGTTTTCTACTCAGGCATAATGATGAACAACTGTGCATCTATAGACTGGGTTTCTGATATCAATTTCTACTTCCTCTGACATGGAAAGTACTTGTAATCATTAACCTTGGAACTAAGGACTAGGATCTCTTCTGGTGATTGAGATTCTTTATCTAAATTCTGCTTTTCCTCTTCTGAGTCTTATGACAAGGATTTTTCTGAGCTATCTGCTTTTGAACTTAGACCATTATCAATCATGCTAAATGCATTATCGTATGCATTTGTTGAAAACACATTTTTTAAAATTAGATTTTTTGTGATTTATATAGAAGAATTTGTGTCTCTTCAATATTATGTCACAAAGAGTGGAAGCTTGCTTTTTTTAGGAAAAAAAAAATAAGTTTACATGTGCAGTCATCCCTCATTGTCCTGAGAAGTTGGTTCCAGAACCTCAGCTTTACCAAAATCCACTCATACTCAGTCCTGCAGTTGGCCTTGCAGAACCCTTGTATTTGAAAAACTGGGCATATAGGTGGGTTTCACATACGGTGGATACTGGATTTTCCATCTGTGTTTGGTTAAAAAACAACCCCACATATAAGTGAACCCATGTAGTTCAAACCCGTGTTGTTCAAGAGACACCTATATTTATTTTTAATTAGTGGTCATGGCCGTGGCTTCTTGAATATATGTCTTTCTCCTTAACATGAGTGTGCATGTCTAGGTTCTTTCTTGCTAACAATTAACTTTATTTTTTTTTACACTACGGCCATGGTGAGTGCAAAGATTAGTTCAGCTGGAAATCAGAATCATGCCCTTTGATTCCAAAACATATTTTAAGCTCATTAAGAATAGTCAAGTATAGTTTGAAATAGATGCCAAGCCAAAGAGTTTTTATTAAATGCCAAGTGATTTGCCTGTTTTTTAATTAAATTTAATAATCATAGGCTTGGAAGATACCTACAACAGTCTGGTGAACATCTTAGTGTTTCTCAAACTGTATACCAGCTGTATCATCAAATAAAGCTGTGTTAAAATATAACAGCTATGTTCAAATCTCTCTAGGTGATTGCACTGTACAACTAAAAGTCAATCTGGTGTTTACTTATCCTTACTGTCAGAATATTTTGGTATATGATTAGGAATTTTTCATTGTTCATTAATCCTATATTTTGTTCAATTTTGAATATACTTTGGGAATAATTATTCATCATGCTCTGATATATATTAAGTCTTTCTAGTGCCTCAAACTTATTCTAGACCTTTGCTTTTAGTATTTCCTAACCCTTGAGTGTTTTTCTTCACTTTGGTAATTTAGAAAACTTCATCTTCCATCTATGCTGCTATTCTATGTATAAAAACACCTTAGTAACTCATTAGCTTTAATAGGATCACACCACTGATTTATATTTCTTTAGCATGTTAATCAGCACGACCTTCAGGACTTCAGTATCTTTAGGGAGACTTACAATAAAGCATTTACTTTAATTATTTGCTTGAATATTGCATTTGATACTCACTTTGATTTATGCTATTTATTTCATATTTGTTAATCCAGTTAAATTACAAAAGATCTGCATTTTCACACTGTAATTTAGCATTATGAAGGTAATAAACTGTAGTATAAAATGTGTTGTTAATTTTAATCGGACTCTTTCATTCTTAGCACTTATGTTACCTTTTTTTGACCTTCAAATTTATATATATGAAACAAATTTAAAAATTGGAGATAGGCATCAGTGGGCAGTGTATACATTAATGTGGACTATGTCAAGGGATTTTTTTATATATATATTATTTTCAAGCAATATATTCAAACATGGAAATAATTGAGTATTGCCTCTTAGTACCTTGTTCTAACTGAATGTTTCAAGTGAATTCACTAAGAATTCTTGAACTATGGCAATATAAATTTATACTGGAATATTGCATTTTTAATTTATTAAATAACATATAACTATTTTATTTGCTTTAATTCTAACTTAACTCAAATCAAGCTGTATAATACAACATAATAGTTCCTACCACATTTTGGGAGAAACTAGTTCGCTTCTGAGAATAACTGCCCTCTCAGAATATTTTTTTAAAAACCAAATGAAACTCATTTTAATAGAAAAATCCTCTTAATCATGTGAATTATCCAGTATGAGCTTTAGGAACATTAGTTTTAGTGATATATATGGGAATAAATGCACATAAAGAAGTAAAGGTCCTCTGAAAAATAAAAATAAATAATGTAAACTATAATAAATTTAGATGTTGACATGAGATAGAATTTACTGCTAAGTCCCCCAAACAGGAATTATTCTAAAAAGTGTGGTATATTAATCTATTAGAGTAAATATGCAAGCTTGTAATAGAATATAGTTTAAAATACATCAAGATCAGACAATAGCAACCCGCAATATGGTTTATAAAGCCTGAGTGTAACAGAGAGATAAAAGTACTAGATTTAATATATAGAGAGGTCTGGCAAGCGGCACAGGTGTTGTTATACCATCCGGTAAGCAGTTAGGGGATGAAAGAAGATAGGCAAGTCCTGGAAGGGTTCCTGAGTAGAAAGAGGTTGGCAGATCCCTGAATTCTAGGAAGGCTAACAGAATTCAGAATTTTAGGGGAGATATTCAAGAGTAATATCATAACCAAGTAGGGCTGGCAAGTTCTAATTCTAGTACTACTGATTTCTCATTTTTAAGCCTCACCTAGGTGTACCATGAAATAATTTATAGTGAGAAGGAAGTCAATTTCCCTAGATACATTTTACCTTTCGTTAAGTTAGGGACAAAGCGGAGAGACTTACTGAAATTTATGTGTAATAATAATAGGTAATAAATTGTGTGTGCAAGTTGGGGAAGGCATGTTCAAGAAAGGACTTCCTGGGTAGGTAAATTTGAAAAAAGACATAAATGAAGTGAATGAACAAGGCTTTCAAATATATGGAGGAAGAGAATTTAAGGAAGAGTACACAATAAATACAAATACATTGACTTCAGAAAACAAGGAGATGAGTTTTAGGAGGTATGGTTAAAGAGACAGAAAGGAGATAGATCATGGAGGACTTACTAGACCATAGTTTAAGGCTCTCATGGTTAACTAGATAGGTAGCCATTTGGGGAGGTTTTATGTGAGAAATTTCATAATTGGATTAAAAAAAAACTGCTCCAGCTACTATGGAGTTAATGTCTTAGACTAAAAGACTAGAAGTGGAGGTAAAGAGAAGTAGTCAGGTTCAGATACATTCCAAAGGCAGAGCATAATATAGTTACTCATAATGTAGGATTTCAATTTTGGATACAAGGGAAAGAAAATATGGCTCCAAATCTTCTGGCTTGAGCAATTGGAAGAGTGATAGCGCCAGGTTTGGAGAGGACAGAGAGAATTCAGTTTCTATTTTAGAAACTTTAAATGTGAGAGGTCTATTAAAGATTCAAGTCAGCATACTGAGATTTGGCAGTCAGATGTACAAGTTAAGAGAGAATGAGGAAGTTCTGAATGGAGATAGAAATTTAGGAGTTATCAAATTGTATAGATAGTTTCCAAAGCCCTAAGACTAAATAGCACCCCTAGGAAGTGAGGGTTGACAGAGAAAGCAGAGAGAAAAAGATTGAACTTTGGGTTATTCTAGCATTCAAGAGTCAGGAAAAGAAAGAAAACACAGAAAACGAGTCAGAAGAATAGGAAGATTAAAAACTGGGAGAGTGTAATATATTGGAATTCAGAAGAAAATATTCCAAGAAGAAAGAAATGTCTAAATTAAATGCTGCTGAGAAGTAAAGTTAGGACTAAATATAGACCATAAAGCCATAGAATTACCACATGAAGATTATCAATATCGTTGAATAAATCAATTTTAGTGAAATAGTTGTGATTAAAGCCCTAAGAGATGAAATGGAGACAGCAAACATAAACCTTTTGAGAAATTTTGCCAAAATGCAAATAGAGAAATTGGGCAATAACCAGATGGTACACAGAATATTAAAGACTTTTCTTTTTACTTTAGGGAGAGCTATTATACAATGTATGAAAATAGAAGTGATCCAATAATGAGAGAAACAAATAAAATTATGCTTGAAAGTGAGGAGTTAACTGAAGGAACAAAATCCTTGAGCTAGAGAGGAAGATGAAATGCATGTAAGTGGATGGGTTGACCTTAGGTGAATGTAGCAACTTCTCAGCCCATTTTAACAGGATAGATATTTAGGATACATAGATATAGCTGCAAACATGATATCAGACATGAGGGATGAGAAGAAAATTCTATTTTGGCTGCTTCAAATTGCTCAGTGAATTAAGAATGAAGTTTTCACCCAAGGGTGAGGAGGAGAGATGGGGGCTGGAAATTTGAGGAGTTTCCTCTTTGGGGTTGAGTGAAGTCCCTGAGGATATATATTGGAATCACATCTAATGATATGATATGATAGGGAGGAGTACTGCTGAGGTCCCAGTGGAGATAAGTAGTCACAAATGAAAGGAAACTTAGCCAGAATGGTTGTATATGCTTTCTAGTGTCATTTTGAGCAGCATAGATGCAAGTATGATGTGGTAAGATAGGTTTAATCATTTTTTTTTTAAGTTGGTAAAGGACAAACTACAAGGGAGTTCAAATTTTATTCAAAGAATAGATGAGAGTTATGGGCCAGAAATCTGAACTGGATAAAAAGTAAATGAGAAAATGAAGGGGCTGATGGCCACCAAAAAATGGTAGTATCAATGAATTAGTGGTCTCAGTGTGTTGAAGAGTTATTGGTGTGGGGCTAACGATTACAGTAAGTGAGCTGGAAAGTTAGGAATTGGTGTTCAGAAATCTGAACTTGTCTCGGATATTAGATCTTTCAAATAAAAGGAAAATATTATAAGTTAGCTATTACAGGCAGGCTACTGGAGTCATAAGCAGCTGGACCTGGTATGGTATTGTAGCTGCCTGCACTTAGGGGTAACATTCTTCCTTCCAATATTAATAATTTAAACGGATGGATCTGTAATGTGACCTGATTGAGTGATGGAAAAATTGAACTTGGTTTTTGACATGGCATTTGTAAAATGCATACTCTTCTGTAAAGGCTCTTCATGGAGATATTCTGCAATTATTGTGACTTTAAAAATCTAATCCATTACTCAATTCTGAGTAATTTTTACTTTAAGCCATAAAGGTTTAGATTATCATGCAATGTAACAAAGTTGTCTTTATATAAGGTCCTACAAAACCTTAACACACACCTGAAGTCAATCAGGAGATGATTTAACAAGTTTCTACAATTTTGAGACAATGGTTTAGTTAATATCTTACTAGCAAAAATTGATTCTTGGAATTGGTTTAATTTTATTTTAGTAATTTTTATAATTTAATTTACTCTGTGGCCTTGGATAAAGGCACATAGTTTTTACACATTTATAAGCTACCAAAGCAGTATATTTTAAGAAAATATTTGCTTCGACTTCTGAAATACTGGAGTTTGAAAATGTTATGGTGTTATCACTTATTTTACTTATGTATGTATATGTATGTAAGTATGTAAATGGTTCTTTTTACAGAAAATAAATGGTAAATTCATTGAGCTTAGTTATTTTGGAAAAAGATACTGTAGATGTTTTCTCTTGATGCTAGCAAAATTACTTAGTTTTGTTTCAGAGATTAAAAGAAAACACTAAATGTAAATTCACATTTATTGTGATTTCCTAAAAGTCATGTGGTTTCATAAAAATAATTTTAAATATTTAGGAATCATAACACGTTCTTGGCACTAGTTTTTTTCTCGTGATTTAAAGCATATTTTGAATACAGTATATCTAATGTTTTTAATATGATGATTGCTTTCCTAGCAATCACACAGTTGGATATTATGTATCTAGTAAGCAAAACTTAACATCGCCGATAGGACCCTGTGAAAGTCTTTTGACTTGAATACATTCTAAGATAGTTTCTATAAAAGAATATAGTCTAGGAATCTATATGTGTATGTGTATACATTTATATATATTGTCAATTTCTGCTGGTTCCATTTTCATTTTATTCTTTTTGATCATTTAAAGTAACAATCTAGTAAATCATCATATATAGGCAATGTTAGAAGTCAAGTATTTGTACAAACTAAAATTTTGTAAGCCTGAAATTTTTTGCATAACAGATGGGAGAAGAAGAGTAATTTCACTGGAATAATATACTTATATATGCATATACACAGTTTAAACCTTTTCTTTCTGACATCACTGATACAGGATATTCTCTCACTCACATGAAAACTCAAACCCAAATGACAAATCTGTGGAAATTTAGCAAAAAAAAATATTGAGGTAGTAGTCTGGGTTCTCATTCTGTGAAGATTTTGCCATAATTTATTTTTATTTTAAATTTTTTTGAGTATGTAGTAGACATATATATTTATGAGGTACATAAGATCTTTTGATATAGAGTTGGCATCATTTTTTACCTAGTTTGATCATTTAGTCTACTATTGGTACTTGTGTGTGCTTCTTAGTATATGTTTGAATTATAGAGTCTTTTTCTTTAACCTTTAAAATTCTTAGAATCCTTCTGTTCTCCAGAGGTGAAAACTGTAGTCCAGATAAACTGAGACTCGCTCAAGGGCTACATATGTAGCCAAGATAAATCTCTGATCTAAAATTCTGCTTCAAATCATGTGTCTTGTCATGTTGAGTTGAAGCAGGCCCTGAAGTGTTGGAAGAGTGTAGTGAAGGCCTTGATCAAGAGGAAGTTTATCTGCGAGAAGAAAGCAGGAGTTTTATTGCATGCCACTGGGGAGAAAGCAAAATAAAATGCAGTGTGACTTGAAGTTCGGAGGAAAAAAAAGTGAATGAAATATGGATAACTTTAAAAGAACATCATATAAGGCTGCTAGCTACATCAATCCTTAGTGTTTACTTGAGCAAGCTGGTGACATTTAGAGAGAAGTGAAAGTTCCAGCCCTTTTCAGTAGGTGGTCAGCTTGACATTTCTGTATAATGTCTCTCTGGGCTAATAAAACTTGTCAATTCCTGCTGGTTCCATTTTCATTTTATTCTTTCTTTTCATTTAAAGTAACAATCTAGTAAATCATGGTATATAGGCAAATGTTAGAAGTCAAGTATTTATATATACTAAAATTTTGTAAGCCTGAAATTTTTTGCATAACAGATGGGAGAAGTATGAGTAATTTCACTGGAATATTGTACCCTCATTTAAAAAAAATGTTCATTTAGCAACATTTAAATATTCAGTTTATGTCCAATAAAACAAACCATATTTTAAAATAAGCCTCACAATTATTATCAAAACAGATTCATGTGGCTTGGCAACCATCAAATTACATGGACATATGTTACTGGGAAAATAAATTAAACCAAAATAAATGGAACCATAGTGAATGTTGCTATAATTTGGTAATTAATTGATATTTTAAACTGCAAATTTGTACTACCTAACATCAGCTAGACCTTTTTAATGATGTCCTAGTTACAGCATGTCATATCACATGCAGATCTGTTTTAAAGATTCTATGTATGTTTCAAATCCCAAAGAATAGAACCACTACTCTACCCAGCACTAGCTTTCTAGTCTCTTATATTTGAGTGAATGTTGTTACAATCCAGCTGGTTTCCTAATTTTTAGAATTTTCTCCTCTGAATTTCAATTCCCTTTGATTCCTTCTTGCCTTTGAGGAAGTATTTCTACTTTCTCATATATGATTCAGCATACATATCTTTGCTCTTAATTTCATTGGCCCTTTTAGGATATTTTTATAATAATTGTCTTCTTTTTCAAAAGTCTAATTGGAATAGGCCTCAACACCGCCGTGGTCCTGGGGCATGAGGACTCTGGAACTGGCTCTGTTTATTTCCATCCAAGTCCAGTGGCTTATGGTAAGAACTTTCCCCTTCCCTCCACTTTCAAATGTCCCCTCTGGTTATCCAGGACCTTATCCTATTTGGAGAGTATGTAAATATCGTAGAGTACTAAGGAAGACATTATCCAGTTGGGGTTTATGAAGGGAATTTATCCTGCTGAAAATTGGCAAGCATTATGCAAGCATCTGCAGGGGTACCTTCACCTTCGCAGTGCGCAATACAGACTGCTTCAGTAGCTCCTCAGCACAGGCAGTGCCTCCCTCATCCTGCTGCTAGTGTAGACAGTACTTGTTCTTGAAAGAAGTCGCATGTTCTCACTCATAGGTGGGAATTGAACAATGAGAACACTTGGACACAGGAAGGGGGACATCACACACTGGGGCCTGTTGGGGGGTGGCGGGAGGGGGGAGGGATAGCATGAGGAGATATACCTAATGTAAATGATGAGTTAATGGGTGCAGCACACCAACATGGCACATGTGTACATATGTAACAAACCTGCACGTTGTGCACGTGTACCCTAGAACTTAAAGTATATTAAAAAAAAGAATAATTATGGGAGTGGGAGGTGTCTACTTTGGCCAGATTATTGGGTAATGCCTCACTTCTCTCATTTGTTAAATATAAGCAATAAAAGTACCTTCTCATGGGGAAAAAGAAAAAAAAAAGAAAAAGAAATAAGTGCTGTACTCTTATTGATATTTCCTTTACCTATCAAGAATGGTCCACTTAGGTTGGGGGGTCTCTTCTTTCTCTGATTTTAAATATTGTTCTTTGTCTATCTCATAAAACTAGGTTTATGAATAAATCCAATGTTTTCTTTCTTTGAGGTTTTGCTTGTTGATCCTTGATCTTCCTCCTGTTTTTTTCTTCTTGACTAGTTCTATCCATACAAATCAAAAGCTTTGGCTGGCTAGCAATGAAATTGGCTTAAGAAACCTATTTGGAAGGCAAAATTGTTTATTAAGTCTTTCCTTTGCTTTTCATTTCAGCTCTAGCAATCTTAACTCCCTCCAAGGTAATGGTACTTACAGGGGAATGGGGGGAAGTTTATGCCCATGTATTTGTGCACAAGAAAAGCATACTAATTTATTTTAAAATGTTATGTATCTAAAATTGCACTTCTGCTGCTTCTATTCATTGAATTCATCTTTTCATACTCTAAGCATTCCTCTTAAATGCCCCAACAATGACAATGACAACAACAAAGAGAAGTCTTTCAACTTTTTAACCAATAAAGACATTAACCTATTCATTTCCTTTCCTACATTCCAAACATTTGAAAATAGAAGTCTACTTATTGGCTACAGTCTTCAGTCCTCTTATGTTCTTCTGCATGGCACTAGAAGACTTTTTTTTTTTTTTTTACCTTGCCACAGATATTTTAAACCATCGCAGACATAATATGCATAACAATTCTCTGAAATTTTTAACCACCATTTTTGCTAAGAAACATCCACATTCAAATTCGTCCATACTGAAATGTTCCCTGCTATGCGAAGTGTTTCTCCTTCTAGTCAAGGTTAATTTTGACACTTATTCTAAGACTCCCATGACCAATATTCTCTCCTTTCCATCTCCTGGATATTCCGACATCAACTGATTTTTTTTTCTTCTATGTTCAAACTCACTTGTCATTTCTATTGGCTCTTTGGCTTTTGCATAAAAACAGAATTTTTTTTTTTTTTTTTGAGACTGAGTCTCACTCCATCACCAGGCTGCAGCGCAGTGGTGGGATCTTGGTTCACTGCAACCTCTGCCTCCTGGGTTCAAGCAGTTCTCCTGGCTCAGGTTCCCAAGTAGCTGGGATTATAGGCGCCTGTGACTACGCTCAGCTAATTTTTTGTATTTTCAGTAGAGACAGTTTCACCATGCTGGCCAGGCTGGTCTTGAACTCCCGACCTCGTCATTTGCCAGTCTTGGCCTCTCAAAGTGCTGAGATTACAGGTGAGAGCCACTGCGCCAGGCTATGAAAGTCTTTATAAAAGAACGATTTCACTTACAGTGATTTTCTTTTTAAATTTCATTCATTCCTTCAGTAGATGTTTATTGTCTACTGTGTGCCAAACACTGTTTTAAACACTAGGGATAAATAGTGAACAAATTCACATCATCAAGGAGCTGTTATCCTTGTAAGAGCAGATGACAATAAACAAGTAAAACATAGTATGTCAAATGCACCATGGAGAGAAACGAAAGCAGGGAAAGGGCTTAAGTTCTGTTTAGGGGCCCTTTTAAATGGAAAAGTCATAAAAGGCCTCCCTGAGAAGCCTCTTGTATGACATGATTGAGTCAATTCTATCATGAGTTCAAGTCAATGCAACCTATAGCTCTACAGAGAACACTTTTCACCCAAGACACTAACAACTCTTTCTACCTGATAATTTCTTTCTTA
This sequence comes from Pan troglodytes, assembly GCF_028858775.2. NCBI lineage: Eukaryota > Metazoa > Chordata > Mammalia > Primates > Hominidae > Pan > Pan troglodytes. The sequence continues at coordinate 90,339,953 of NC_072408.2, forward strand.
TTTGATTGCTCTAAAACATTTGAGACTCTAACCACTCAGGCTGTCACACTCTAATTTCCCTTGGATTACATTACTTCTATCTTGTAATTTGGTCCTCCTTGATATTTGCCTCTCTGGTCACCATTTCTGTCTGTTGTTGTGTTTAACCTAATTAGTAGTGTTCCTTAAGTTTCTCCTTTCACGTCTTGTCTTGCTCCTTTCAATCTGTGTAAATAAGAATCTGCATTCACTTTTAATGAACATATCCTTAGTTGGTCACTCCCAAATATAAATATAAAATAATACCTTATACTTAATAACTATATATTACTTTATCTTCCTTTAGTACCATTACAACAGTAGCCTTAGTAGTATCTAGTACTTTATACTTTAGTAGTACTCCTAAAGTAGCTAAAAATGTTGATTAAGAAGAAATTTTAAAGAAATCACACACAGAACACACACATTACCAATTTTTTTTTCTCCTTTGTTGGAGCCAATTTTCTAAATAAGGTACTCAGTGTTTGTACTTAGCAAAATAATTTGCTAATGAAGGCGCTCAGCAACACAATACTTTAATTTTGCATTTTCGTTCTTATATTTCTAGTTTGAAAGGTCACATGTTAACTCTGAATTTCAGTCCAATTTATCATAGTATGCTGTATAAAATGTTTTTTGAGCTGTTCTTGAGCACAGCATGAAAGTTTATTTTTACTTTTGCTTGCTATGAATGAGATAGACCTTTCTAAATTACTAAAGGACAAGTGATTTCTCCAAGGTACCATTTTACGATGTCACTTGAGTTTTGGCTTCTTTTTTTTTAACCTTCTTTTTTTCACCTACTGTTAAATATCTTGTTAAATTCTAGGAATTTTCTTACATGTGGAATTGCCTTAAGGTATCTCATTAGCACCTTTGATTCAGGCAATGAAATATGAAAATAATGAACTTCTTGTCTTTACTCACGTAGGACAAATAAATTTTACCCTTGCTACTAATGGATAATTAAGTCCTTTTAAGGAATGAGTAAGGTTTCCATAATGTAATCTAGGGCCTAAATTATTTTAGCATTATCAAAATTGTTACAGTAATCCTTTCATTAGGTGAAAATACTAAAATTAATAAAGATAAACACCTATCAATAGATACACTTTAATCTTAATGAATATGCAGCCCTCAATACTTGGACATGTAAGAACATAGAAATGGAAGATGAGAAAATGTTTTAATGCTTGACTTTGAAAAGTCTACCAACTTGCCCAAAGTTACATATTCAAATTTCTTCATTTACTTCCCTCAAAATAATAATTTGGCAGCTACTTGGAGAAGAAATAAGCAATTTGAAGTAGATAAAGTATTGTAAAACACCTAATTTTTAGAATCAATTTGTCCAATTTCCTATAGGGTAAAGGAAAGTTACTCAAAGTTCTACCTGTAGATGTGTAAGGGGTTTATTAATGTAAAGAGTTTTACACAAAAAGACAACACTTTTCTCAATAGAATTATATGTTGCAATATACGTTATATGTCCTTCAAAGTAGGAAGGGTGGTAAGAATTAAAATAAATTTGTTTCTCAATATTCTAAATTGCTAGCAATAATAGTTTTAAAGACTATAGTTTTTCTTTTTAACTTGTTTTTTTCCATGTATTATTCCTAGAAGGAACGAACTAAACTGTAAATATCAATAAAATTATAAAACTATTTGATTTAGGGAAAAGTGGGGAGGTAAAGTCAAAACAAATAAACACAACCTCCACCCCCAAATTTTTTGGTACTGTTAGAAAAGACAGCATCCATTTTAAAAATAACAAACACAAAGACATTTGGCAAGACTTGAATGGCAGGAACATTAAGACAGAGCTAGTAAATTGAGAGTTTGAATGTTCGAAAGTGTATGTTTTAAATCACAGTAATTTTGAAATAAAAAAATGTAAAAACCTCTTTTGAAACAAACCAAAAAAGGATTTTAGAAGTAAAGTTAGGGTATTTTTTCATAGCCTAGAAATGAGCTACTTAAGCTGATGGAGAAATCAGAATTTCAAATCTCAGAAATAATAGGAGATAATGTATTGTGATTCCCAGAGACTTAAATGAGGAAGCTATTGATACCAGCAGATGCTCAAAAATTAAGTGACATTATTTGGTGCTTGGCTACCTCAGTATCTGCAGATCATAGATCCTTGCATATCTATGGTATGGTATCCCAGGAGAAAGTTTCTATAAGATCACATCCTTTGTTAAAACACAGGCTCCTATTTCTGTAGCAGCAATGTACAAATAAAAATTTTTCAGGAAGGACTATTCCTTGGGGGAAAAAATAGTCCTCATAGGGCCAATGTTGGCATAAATATATGCATTCTCAATGAATTTGAGTTACAAGGTCTCAATATATAATCTACATTTTGTTCAATTAAAATTCATTTACCAATTGACAAGTGAACTTGCTATGTTTAAGATGAGTTAGTAGACCTTAAGTGATAGAGTGTTGAGTAGGCCATAAGAAGTTGTTAATATAAGAGATTAGACAGGAATAATATGTCTATAAATATAGCAAAAAATTACAGTGATTTTGTTCGACAATTTTTACTGTTGCCTGAAACAATGTCTATCACTTAGTAGGTACACAATATATATCTGTTGTATGAATGGGTATGATAAATATTATGAGTGTAAAAGTGTTCCAGATGTTCAAAAGGTAGGTAATAGCAGATGATATATATAAGAATGATTTATGAGTCACATTGGTGGCTGTTGTTTAGTGCAGTGTTCAGTGATGCTAGCCTTAAAACTTGTAATTAATATTAAGTAGGATGTGAAGTTTTACATGTCTTCACTTTATTCATTTGTTCATTCATCATTCAGTATTTTACTGAACTTCTTCCACACGACAGGATCACAGCACCAAAAAAATAAGATCTGCCATTTACAAGGTCACCATGGATTGGGTGAGATAGAGAAATAAATAAGCAATTAAAATAGATAATAATAAATGCTACCATAGGTTGTATGAATGTTGTTTTTATGTGTATGCATGTGCACATCCAATGTATCAGGGTCTGATGCATCTGATTTTGTCTCCCAACTTCTGAGCTGAGTTAAGATAAATAGGAATTACTTTGCTAAATTTATCTCAGAGTAATATTCATACTAAATTCAATTCAAATTTTCCTCTTATCCTCTCAAACCACGTCCTCAGCATAACCATTATAAATCTTGTTTTGAATGTATACAACTGTCCACAACAATCATACTTCACATTTTAACTTCCAATTGGACATACCATAATTGATATTACATTTCATCATTTCTAACCTCTTTGATTGCATTTATAATTTTTTTTACATTATTGTATGTTCATCCTAAACAAATAGAAATGGAATTTGCCTTGCTAATTGATCCTATGTATTTTAGTAAGTCACATTAAAAATGCATTCCTGCTTTGACACATGGTAGAAAATTGACTCAGTTTTCGTTTTGCTTGCCATTTCTTTTAGTTGTTTCCTTTTCACTTGTCAGGCTTACAACTTTATTTATTTGTTTGAGCTACCTGAATAGTATGTGGTAGACTCCCACACTGACCCTGTAGATTTACCTTGTCTTTCATTTCCAGCAAGCGGATTTCTATAATATTCAACTCCCTGTTCAGATGTTTGAAATATTTGACAGTTCCTTAAAACTTAGGTAAAAGGGAATGCATTTTTAGTCTCAAGAATAATCTGAGAGGTTGGCTGCATAAACGTAACATGATAGAGAGTTTACGCCTCTGCCATTTACTCTATGTGAGATTTAAGTCCATTGACCTCTGTGGGCCTCACTTTCCTCATTTGAGAGATGGGGATAATAAGAAAAATACATAATAAGGTTGCTGTAAAACAAATTTATTAATATGTGTAAAATGCTTAGAATGGCATTTACTAATATTGGTCACTTATCCATCTCTTCTGACAAAATTATCTACCCTTTATTGAAATTATAGAGCTGCTACTGAAAAAAATGGCTAATATTCAGAAATGGATTTGCCATGAATATAATAAAACTTAATCTTTAGGATCCCTTGCTTATATAGGTCTCTTGCAAGTCATGCATTTTTGGTCACATTTTAAGAAGTAGTATAAGAACTGCAATCATTTGAGACTGTTGCTTCCCTGTATGACTTGCCTTTCCATCATACTTCTCCTAGTAAAATTCCTGTGGATTGGCAACAGGCATTATTGGGATCCAGTGAAGGTAAAGTTGAGTTTGAGAGAGATGTATTTTGGGTTTAGAAAAATGTAGTTAAATGGTTCATGGAAACTTTGGTGTACAGCTAAAGAATTGTGAGCTGTCCCAGTTATTAATAGCTTTCAGGAATACTTCTGCTTACTGTGCAAATCTACCAAGGCATTATGACAGGGCTAGAAATTGTACTGAAATGTGCATTTGTCCTACGGCTCTCAGCACCAAAATATGTGTGTAGTAAAGGAAATACAAGTTTGAAGTGTGTGAGGCCAGAAACTAGTTTGGAGAAATTCTTCTAATCATAAAACCTATAGAATCATATGGGGAAATTTTGTATCTTATCAATACCTTGTTAAAACTATGGATATTAACAAAATAGATTTCATGAATTATCTTATTATTCTTTATGGTAACTCTTAAAAATAATTTATGTGAAAGGACCATTAAAGTGTATGTAGCCAAACATGTAGAAACATGTTAGAGTATATCAGGCAATTAATCAACACACAATATATTTTCTAGACTTTGTTTGTGATATTTGTTGTTTGTGATTTTTCATGTTTAATACAAATAACAGAAATGTATATAATTCTGAATTTGTAATTTTTATTCTTTTTTATTCTTTTATTTTTCATCATACTCTCTCAAATTATATAAATGGCCCCACCAAAACCTGATCCACCCATACTAACATGTAACCAGTACTTTTACATGCTAGGTGTCTTTAAAGATCTTACAGGTAAATCTCACATTTTACAAATGTGAATAACAAGTTTCACAAGTGAGGAAACTCCATTCTCAGTCCTTTGTCACAACAGGTCAACACTGAATTATAACCCCCTGAATCTCTTTCTTTCTTGCCACCCAGCCCTCAGTGTAGCTTTTCTTCTCTTCTCTAGCATAACTGCAGATTTTAAAATCTCTATGATATTGTCTTTGTTTTCTCTTACATTTTTTTTCCAGCCACCTGCTACTTTGAGGTAAAACTTAAGGGAATAAAAACTTAATCCCTTTTATTTAAATCTCTGATTCCTGTTTTAAGCACCACCCAAGCAGTCATTTACATCTCAGTTCCTTGGTTTTCAACTGCACAATATGTTAAAATCACCTGGAGAGGTGATTAAAATGTTTTAATACCCTGGTGACACCCCAGTGACTAAGTAAGAATCTCTCACCAAAGCATTAGTAATTTGTAAGAGTGAAGCAAGTTTGAGAACCAATGGCTTAGTTGATGAATTCATGTTGTTGATTTAGGGTGAAAATAGAGAATGTTTCCCTGAGAGAGAAGAAAATGCCCAGAAAGAAAAAAAAAATGTGCTGGTATGGAAGCAAGGCACCTCAGCAAAAGTGCCCTTTGCTTTGTAACAGCTAGTAGAGAGAATAAAGAATCAAATGTGAATTTTTTTCTCTTACTGTACCAGATATGTGAACTCAGAGAAGCCATTATATTTCGTGCAATCTCAAGGTCCTTACTTACAACATGGGTATTGTGTGTACCCTATGGATTGTTGTGAAGATTAGACATAACAAATGTAGGGCAACTGTTGATTAAAATAGACACTTATTACTATTGTTATTAGCTGTAAAGGTTTATAGCATCTAGGGGTTGCTTCAATGCAATTTTTACTTTTAATTGCATACAGTTGTATAACACTTTCTAATGGTGGTCGTTTTTCTGACAGCTGGACCATTTCTGTCTTTTTCACTGCTAGGATCACAGTCCCCGGCAAACTGCTTGATACAGACTATGAGTTAAAATATTACGGAACGAAAAAGAAAATGAATGTGTAATATAGCTTATTTTCAATGGTCCAAAAAAATGGATGATGCTAGGTTTATTTCTTTTGTATTCTCCTGCAATCCTTTTTTCTCTTACCTGATACATAGTAAATTGATAACAAGAGTTTACTATGTATCTGGTACTGTTCTGAGACTGTTACAAAATCCTATTGTTGTGGCATCTTGAGTGCCATAGCTCAGTGAGTGGGAGGGAGTGTTACTGCTCTTCCACTCCCACAGTTTGCAAGTTTCAAGTTCTTGTCTCATAACCAAGAGGAGTGAGGTATGTGGACACCAGAGAGTAAGCAAGGCAGAGTATAATTTTATTTAGCAACAGAAAGAAAGCTCTCAGCAGCAAGTGGGTACCTGTAAGTGGATTGCCAGTTGTGAGGCTGAGTCGGGAAGTGCATGCTGATTGGTTTATGGATAGGCTTGGAAAAAGCACCATTCAGAAAGAGGTATGATAGTGTAAAGAGCCAATCGGGGGCTGAAGTGGGGACTGAAGTGGAGGCTTGGCCCAGGACCAGTCATGGGCTGAGCACACTGAAGGGGAATGGAAGTTCTCACTCGGGTCAGTGGACTCTGTCTGGAATTGGTAGTTTGGTGTTAAGTCTTCAGTCTGGCCTTGGCTTGAAGGTCAAGTTTCACCAGAGACCAATCCCTGTCTGCCAAGGAAAGTGTCTGCCTCCTATTGCTATCACTGTGATTTAGGTATTATAGTTATTTACATTTTACAGATAAGAAAGATGAAGAATGTAGAGTTTAAATAACTTGTTCAAGTCACATAACTGTTAAGTTATTGAGTGGGATTCGAATTTATGTAAACAGAATTGAGAGCCCTTTCAGTCGTTAATCTTCCTGCTGCAATAATCACTTCACCTGTGTAAAAGCAGCTGTTACTATGAAGTACTTAAAGTCCTTGAAGGAATCACTATCTCTTAAAGTTCTAAACATGTTTTATCTTCTAGTCTTCTTGGGAACTACTCATAACTCACAGGGGAAACAATATATGGAGTAAAAAGATGTAATATTTACTTTGGGTGGAAAAATCATTTTTGCTTTGGAAAAACAATGCTACTAACTCTTATTTGGCATAGACAAAAGCACATGGACTCAAATCAATACAGTTTTATTTCTGCTATGTTTAGATATTCTGCTGCTGGAAGTAATGGTAATTTAGACTGTTTTCCTTTTTAGTTTTATGGCACAGTTTGTTAGAGAGTTAATCGTATTTCACTGTCTTTATATTGGAAGCATTAGATTTTAATTATTAGAAAATGTTCATTACTTCTAAGGTATTCACTACACGAGAGCTCATGTAGTGAGGTTTTCCTAATAAGTGATAGAAAGGTATAAATGCCATGGATTATGCAATGTAATTTCCTTTAAAACTCTTTGGAAGATAAAAACTAGGTCACAATAAAACTTCTCTGTGCAATCACAGAATTCAAGACAACAGCAGATGTATTGCTAACCTTTAATTCATAAGGAGAAAAGTCTCTTCCAAGTCTGAAGTTATTTTCAGATGGATAAGTAAAAAGGTTGATTGTATATTGAATTGTGGATGTTCTTTTTACATTTATAATCATTATAAAATGATTTATAAGTCTTCTGTCTCATCTTTATTATTTCTGAATTGTATGGATACAGGACAAAGATTGTAGAATTGTAAAAAAAAAAATAAAGTTCATTTATTTGAATGAAACACAGTTGGAATTTCAGGGAACATTAAGAAAATGGTTGCCCATTCCTAATAATATAAAAATGTTTGTCTAAAATGGATGGTAGACAGTTTTGATGATGGACCACTGATCTATTTAAGAATTGGGGAAATAAAATGGCCCATGTCTCTCTTTCCAGCAGCAGATGTTCCTCTGCTAATAGTGAAATAAACATTTCCCATGGAAACATCTGTCAGAGTAACATGTCTATAATTGAAGTGAACATTGAGGATATTAAAATGTGCCAATTCATTTACTGAAAAAAAAATTTGAAAAAGACTTTGAGGTACAATTTCAAGTATAAATCTCAGTTAACAATATTTACTCTGAAATGTTTTGTGTAGAGAATTGCCCCACATGTTTGTTATATGCAGTAGGTACTTTTTGTGATAGTTAATTTGAAATGCTGAATATATATTTTTATGAATTATGTTTGTGTGACTTGCCAAACAATATGGCTTGCTTCTCATTTTGCATACTTTGATTTACTCTAACAAAGAATAATTTATGAATAAATTATAGCAGAAGTATTTATCATTGTGGAAAGTAAGATTTAAATTGAATAGCCCTTTCCTGAAAATATAATATGGAACTACATCTCCAGAGATGTCCAAACTAGAAGAAATAAACTTAATTTTTTTAAATGGTATGTTTTCTTTGAAGTAGGAGTAACTGATAGAATAAAATAAGAGAAAAGAACTTGAATCCCTTCAACCAGTTCAGTGTATTGATTTCATTTACTTAGCAAAAATACTTAATATGATTTATATACATATACACATATATATGCATATATGTGTGTATCTATATATATACATATATGTGTGTATATATACACGTGTGTGTGTGTGTGTGTGTGTGTGTGTGTATGTATATATATATATATAGAGAGAGAGGTGGAGTATTGCTCTGTCACCCAGGCTGGAGTGCAATGGCATGATCTTGGCTCACTGCAACCTCCGCCTACTGGGTTCAAGCAATTCTCCTGCCTCAGCCTCCTGAGTAGCTAGGACTACAGGCGTGTGCCACCAAGCCTGACGAATTTTTGTATTTTTATTAGAGACAGGGTTTCACCATGTTGGTCAGGCTGGTCTCAAACCCCTGACCTCATGATCCTCCCGCCTTGGCCTCCCAAAGTGCTGGGATTACAGGCATAAGCCACTGTGCCCGGCCAATATGGTTAATATTTTAAATGATTAATACTAATATACTTAAAAATTACATCTGCTCTTGTCACATGAGTACCACAGCATCATAAGAAACAGTTTTAAACTCTGGCTTTTTCATGTACACCCATTTTTTCAAAATACCCATTATTATTTTGGTGGTCTTCTATGCCCAAGTTCACATTACAGTTCTTTACATCTCAACCAAACAAAATACAACACAGATAGCTATGTGTTCACCTTTTACTCATGGGCATAAATGTAGATGATATTTCCCAGCCTCCCTAGAGTTTTGCACAATAGAATGTAGGCAAGAGTGATTATATGTCATTTCAAAATCCAACTTCTTAAAGTCTTCTCTACCGTATTTAAATATCCTAATCCTTATTCATCATCTGAATGGAAATACTGGACAAGGTCACAGCCACAGATGTAAAGAGTATACCTCCTAAATTACATGAAGTACTTGCCAACAAGAATTACTGCATTTAAACAAAGAATACATTTTTTTAAAAAATATAAAGCTATTAAAATTTTCATATTTCTTATTACAGCAGCTTGCATTGTTTGTCCTATTTAGGAACACCAGTAAGATAATCACATTGTCATCTCAACCTTCACCTGTATAATGTAATGTCATTGGAAATTCTAAAATTTCCAAACAGAATTATAATATTCCTTTCCACTCAGTTTTCCTTTGCAACATTTCTGTTATTCCATTAATGGCATCACTATTCTAGAAGTTAGTTTTCAGAAAGAAAATATGATGCAACTTACCCAGTTTGGGATTTTGGTGAGGTTGAAAACAGGCATATCAGCATCTTACCCTAGAAGAATTAATTCTTCTATAGACATTGGATGCATCCAATTGGTATATTTCAATGTATACTATTTGGCCGCAAAATAAAATTTGTTATAATAAGCATATTTCTATAATTACACACACACACACACACACACACACACTTATAAAACTTGAGAACTTGCAAAGTTGAGTAGATAATGAAATAGCAAGCTACTGTATACTGAAGTGTAACACAATTTGAACTTTTAGAGTATTAGTGCATCCTCATCTGAATTTATTAGAATTAGTATGATCATAAAAACTTTATGGACACCCATTTCTTGGGTTCATGGTGCTTACTACTCAAATAGATACAATTGGGTAGTAAAGTATGTAAGAAAAGCTTCTAATTATGAGAGTCATGCCATCTCTGCAAATGCAGATGATGTACATACTTGTTTCTCTCTCCCTACCTCTGTCTCTCTCCCTCTCTCTATCATAATAAAAGACATAGCTGCAGACATGCCTTATTACAAAAAACTGGTAAGTTTCTATCACTGTGGCAGGACCGGCAGCTGGGCTACAATTGATAGAATGCCAAATCCCAGACATGGCATGATAAAATCCAGTGTCTAATCATTCTGTTATAGTAAATTCACAAAGCAGTCTGATTACAGATTACAGCATGCCTTGACTTCATGGTGGTACATGTGTTATGCATTTGCTATGAAATTACTAGTGTGAATTTATAACCAAAATGTATTGTTTACAAAAGATTTTTTCCACTCCAAGTTTATTTAAACTGATTTATATATTTCACTAGTATTGTTGGTAAAATCCATGAAATTAATTGGACTACCCACTATTTTACTGTTAGTATTTTGTTTTCTTATTTAACTATAATTTATTTTTTCTGGGTTTTTCTTTGTTTACTATAAAATTTTTATATATAAGATGCAAAAGTCAGCTGTTTAAAGTTAGAATGTTAACATATAGAACTAATATTAATTTATTTCTTAAATATAAGTATTAGAATTGCTTAATATGCATATATTAACAAGTTTGCAAAAATAGATTCTGTGACTTTAGGCTGTAATAGAAGAAATATTTAGAGTTACAAGTTATTTTAACATTTTGGCCAAGAAGACATAGAAACATTTTAAGAAAATATATTAAATCGTTTTGTTTCTGCATACTACATTAATGGGCAATGGAACACATTTATCAAAGTCTGTTGACAATATGTAATACATTAAATAAATCATTAAAGTTTAATTGTGGATCTACTGTTATTATAATGTGTTTTTTGTTATCAATAGATTTTCTATAAATATTCTAGCCTATTTTTACATAAGAAAAACACATCTAAAAATTCGAATTGTACTTTTTCCTTGAGGCAGTTTTCCTTCTGTATTTTGTCTTTGTATTAATACATCACTTTATATGTGAAATGTAAAATAGTCAAACTCATTGAAGCAGAGCATAGTGGGGTGGTTGCCAGGGGTGGGGGTGGGGCAGGGGGGGCAGAAAATAGAGAGATACTGGTAAAGAGGTAAAAAGTGTCAGTTATACAAGATGAATAAGTTCTGGAGACCTAATGTACAATAATGCAACTATAGTTAACAATGCTGTATTATTTAAGTGGAGAGACCTTTAGTATTCTCATCAAAAAATAATTATTTTGCTGTGTGTGTGTGTGTGTGTGTGTGTGTGTGTATAGAGTCATCAAGTTGTACACCTGAAATACATATAAATTTAAATTGTCAATTATACCTTATTAAAGCTGGGGAGGGGCAAGTCACCAACCCTGATTAATTGGTAGAAAATTGGTACAAATTTTTGTACTTTACTAAGAGTTGATCATGGTAAGAGAACTTGGGGTGCTGTTGATCTGGTAATCTGTCCAACTAGCCAGACACATTTGTGAATAGTTTTAAACTCAATAAATATTATGAAATATTTGTTGTGGATGCTTACCACAAATCTTGCCATTTAATTTCTTGGTGGACATTCCATTTCACACAAAGAAAGTAAGGTATCTCACACCTTACCTTCAAACACATTCTCTCCTCTTCCTACGAATGGTAGCATTTTTGTTTTTTAGAATATTCCACTTATTAAATCATGAGTTGCAATTTTTTTCCCACCAGTCTTGCCTTTCCTCTCAGTTCATGCATGATATAGCTAACCCTCTACTAAACATCTCCACCTGTATAGACAAATTTAACAAACCACAGTTGAGCTTGAAGGCCGCCTCCAAGCCTGCTGCTCCCACATTGATCCCCATCTCAGTAACAGCATCATCAGATACTGTTTTTCAGTCCTAGAAGTCATCTTTGTGTTCTTGTTCTTTCTTACTTTGCCCACAAATTTTGTTAGTTGTCGCTTTAAAATGTATCCATAGTCTGATGACCCCTTTTGTCTCCTTTATTGTCACTTTTGCCCATATTATTATTTTCTATGATTTGGACCTCTCCACAGACTCCTAAATCATCTTGCCTTTTTCTACTTTTGTCCCACTTACAGCGTTTTTATGCAGCAGCAGCAGCAGCAGCAGCAACAAATCATGTCATTTTTTCCCCCAGTGAAAAAATTTTCAATGAGTTGACCTAAGTGTTTGGAAATACAATGTAACATCCTGATATGTCCTCAAAAATGTACACAATTTGGCCCTTGCCTCTACTCCTACCTCCTATCCGACTCTCCTTTTGCTAACTCTGCTGCAGCCATGCCAGCCTTCTTGCTGCTTGTTTACACGTTCAAGTTTAGTCCACCCCAAGGCTTTAACATCTGCATTTTTGTTTTCTCTGCCAGAGTATATTGTCTCCAAATCTCCACATTGAAAGCTTCCTTGCAAAATTATTTTTTTGTTGAGATATTTCTACTTTATAATGGTCTTTTCTGCTCATCCTATCAACCAGCACCAGTTGTTACCTCATCCCTTACAAAGCTTTTCTTAATAGCTATTACCACTACTTAAAGTTATATATTTACTTTGTATTCTGTCTTTTCTACCAGAATTTAACTCTATGAGACAGGGTCTCTGTCTTGTTAACTGCAGTATTCTCATTGTCTGGAAAAATTCCAAAACATATTTGCTGAATAAATGATTAAATCATATCAAATTTAACTTGGTAATGAGCATTTATATAATCTGATTAAAGTACAATTTCTTTTACTGCCTCATTAGCCTTTTGAATAAACATCAGCAAAACACTATGGTATACAGGACCAGCTTTTTCACTGTTTCTCTAATTAACCATGTTGACCTACTTCCAGCTCCCCCTCTGACTCGATTACTAACTAGCCTTCTTACACGGGAGAGTTACTTTGCAGAGCATCATCGATAGTAGTAATTTTTTTTTTATTACACTTTAAATTCTAGGGTGCATGTGCACAACATGTAGGTTTGTTACATAGGTATACATGTGCCATGTTGGTTTGCTGCACCCATCAACTCATCATTTACATTAGGTATTTCTCCTAATGCTATCCCTCCCCCAATCCCCCAGCCCCTGACAGGCCCCAGTGTGTGATGTTCCCTGCCCTGTGTCCAAGTGATCTCATTCTTCGTTTCCCACCTATGAGTGAGAACATGCGGTGTTTGGTTCTCTGATCTTGTGAGAGTTTGCTGAGAATGATGGTTTCCAGCTTCATCCATGTCCCTACAAAGGACATGAACGTATCCTTTTTTATGGCTGCATAGTATTCCATGGTGTATATGGGCCACATGTCTTAATCCAGTCTATCATTGATGGACATTTGGTTCCAAGTCTTTGCTATTGTGAACAGTGCCACAATAAACATATGGGTGCATGTGTCTTTATAGTAGCATGATTTATAATCCTTAGGGTATATACCCAGTAATGGGATGGCTGGGTCAAATGGTAATTCTAGTTCTAGATCCTTGAGGAATCACCACAGTGTCTTCTACGATGGTTGAACTAATTTATACTCCCACCAACAGTGTAAAAGCATTCCCATTTCTCCACATCCTCTGCAGCATCTGTTGTTTCCTGACTTTTTAATGATTGCCATTCAAACTGGTGTGAGATGATATCTCATTGTGGTTTTGATTTGCATTTCTCTGATGACCAGTGATGATAAGCATTTTTTTCATGTGTCTGTTGGCTGCATAGATGTCATCTTTTGAGAAGTGTCTGTTCATATCCTTCACCCACTTTTTGATGGGGTTGTTTTTCTTGTAAATTTGTTTGAGTTCTTTGTAGATTCTGGATATTAGCCCTTTGTCAGATGGGTAGGTTGCAGAAATTTTCTCCCATTCTGTAGGTTGCCTGTTCACTCTGATGGTAGTTTCTTTTGCTGTGCAGAAGCTCTTTAGTTTAATTAGTTCCCGTTTGTCTATTTTGGCTTTTGTTGCCTTTGCTTTTGGTGTTTTAGTCATGAAGTCTTTGCCCATGCCTAGTCCTGAATGGTATTGCCTAGGTTTTCTTCTATGGTTTTTCTGGTTTTAGGTCTAACGTTTAAGTCTTTAATCCATCTTGAATTAATTTTTGTATAAGGTGTAAGAGAGGGATCCAGTTTCAGCTTTCTACATATGGCAAGCCAGTTTTCCCAAAACCATTTATTAAATAGGGAATCCTTTCCCCGTTTCTTGTTTTTGTCAGGTTTGTCAAAGATCAGATGGTTGTAGATGTGTGGTGTTACTTCTAAGGCCTCTGTTCTTTTCCACTGGTCTATATCTTTGTTTTGGTACCAGTACCATGCTGTTTTGGTCACTGTAGCCTTTTAGTATAGTTTGAAGTCAGGCAGTGTGATGCCTCCAGCTTTGTTCTTTTTGCTTAGGAATGTCTTGGCAATGCGGGCTCTTTTTTGGTTCCATATGAACTTTAAAGTAGTTTTTTCCTATTCTGTGATGAAAGACATTGGTAGCTTGATGGAGATGGCATTGAATCTATAAATTACTTTGGGCAGTATGGCCATTTTGACGATATCCATTCTTCCTATCCATGAGCATGGAATATTCTTCCATTTGTTTGTGTCCTCTTTTATTTTGTTGAGCAGTGGTTTGTAGTTCTCCTTGAAGAGGTCCTTCACATCCCTTGTAAGTTGAATTCCTAGGTATTTTATTCTCTTTGTAGCAATTGTGAATGGGAGTTCACTCATGATTTGGCCCTCTGTCTGTTGATGGTGTATAGGAATGCTTGTGATTTTTGCACATTGATTTTGTATCCTGAGACTTTACTGAAGTTACTTATCAGCATAAGGAGATTTTGGGCTGAGATGATGGGGTTTTCTAAATATACAATCATGTCATCTGCAAACAGGGACAATTTGACTTCCTCATTTCCTAATTGAATACCCTTTATTTCTTTCTCCTGCCTGATTGCCCTGGCCAGAACTTCCAACACTATGTTGAATAGCAGTGATGAGAGGGTGCATCCTTGTATTTTGCTGGTTTTCAAAGGGAATGTTTCCAGTTTTTGCCCATTCAGTATGATATTCGCTGTAGGTTTGTCATAAATAACTCTTATTATTTTGAGATACGTTCCATCAATACCTTGTTTATTGCGACTTTTTAGCATGAAGGGCTGTTGAATTTTGTCGAAGGCATTTTCTGCATCTATTGAGATAATCATGTGGTTTTTGTCATTGGTTCTGTTTATGTGATGGATTATGTTTTTTGATTTGCGTATGTTGAACCAGTCTTGTGTCCCAGCGATGAGCCGACTTGATCATGGTGGATAAACTTTTTAATGTGCTGCTGGATTTGGTTTGCCAGTATTTTATTGAGGATTTTTGCATCGATGTTCATCAGGGATATTGGTCTAAAATTCCTTTTTTTGGTTGTGTCTCTGCCAGGCTTTGGTAACAGGATGATGTTGGCCTCATAAAATGAGTAGGGAGGAGTCCCTCTTTTTCTATTGATTGGAATAGTTTCAGAAGGAATGGTACCAGCTCCTCTTTGTACCTCTGGTAGAATTCAGCTGTGAATCTGTCTGGTCCTGGACTTTTTTTGGTTGGTAGGCTATTAATTTCTGCCTCAATTTCAGAACTAGTTATTGGTCTATTCAGGGATCTGACTTCTTTCTAGTTTAGTCTTGGGAGGGTGTATGTATCCAGGAATTCATCCATTTCTTCTACATTTTCTAGTTTATTTGCATAGAGGTGTTTATGGTATTCACTGATGGTAGTTTGCATTTCTTTGGGATCAGTGGTGATATCCCCTTTATCATTTTTTGTTGCATCTATTTGATTCTTCTGTCTTTTCTTCTTCATTAATCTTGCTAGCGGTCTATCAATTTTGTTGATCTTTTCAAAAAACCAGCTCCAGGATTCATTGACTTTTTTGAAGGATATTTTGTGTCTCTATCTTTTTCAGTTCTGCTCTTATCTTATTTCTTTCTTTCTTTCTGCTGGCTTTTGAATTTGCTTGCTCTTGCTTCTCTAGTTCTTTTAATTGTGATGTTAGGGTGTCAATTTTAGATCTTTCCTGATTTCTCCGGTGGGCATTTAGTGCTATAAATTTCCCTCTACACACTGCTTTAAATGTATCCCAGAGATTCTGATATGTTGTGTCTTTGTTCTCACTGATTTCAAAGAACATCTTTATTTCTGCCTTCATTTCATTAGTTACCCAGTAGTCATTCAGGAGCATGTTGTTCAGTTTCCATGTAGTTGTGTGGTTTTGAGTGAGTTTCTTAATCCTGAGTTCTAATTTGATTGCACTGTGGTCTGATAGACAGTTTGTTGTGATTGCTGTTCTTTTACATTTGCTGAGGAGTGCTTTAGTTCCAATTATGTGGTCAATTTTAGGATAAATGCAATGTGGTGCTGAGAAGAATGTGTATTCTGTTGATTTGGGGTAGAGAGTTCTGTAGATGTCTATTAGGTCTGCTTGTTGCAGAGCTGAGTTCAGGTCCTCAGTATCCTTGTTAATCTTCTGTCTCGTTGATCTGTCTAATATTGACAGTGGGGTGTTAAAATATCCCATTATTATTGTGTCAGAGTCTAAGTATCCTTGTAGGTCTCTAAGGACTTACCTTATTAATCTGGGTGCTCCCGTATGGGGTTCATATATATTTAGGATAGTTAGCTCTTCTTGTTGAATTGATCCCTTTACCATTATGTAATGGCCTTCTTTGTCTCTTTTGATCTTTGTTGGTTTAAAGTCTGTTTTATCAGAGACTAGGATTGCAATCCCTGCTTTTTTATTTTTTGCTCCGTTTGCTCGGTAGATCTTCCTCCATCCCTTTATTTTGAGCCTATGTGTGTCTTTGCATGTGAGATGGGTTTCCTGAATACAACACACTGATGGGTCTCAGCTCTTTATCCAATTTGCCAATCTGTGTCTTTTCATTAGGGCATTTAGCCCATTTACATTTAAGGTCGATATTGTTAACGTGTGAATTTGATCCTGTCATTATGATGTTTGCTGGTTATTTTGACTGTTAATTGATGCAGTTTCTTCATAGCATTGATGGTCTTTACAATTTGGCATGTTTTTGCAGTGGCTGGTACCACTTGTTCCTTTCCATGTTTGATGCTTCCTTCAGGAGCTCTTGTAGGGCAGGCTTGGTGGTGACAAAATCTCTCAGCATTAGCTTGTCTGTAAAGTATTTTATTTCTCCTTCACTTATGAAGCTTAGTTTGGCTGGATATGAAATTCTGGATTGAAAATTGTTTTCTTTTAGAAAGTTGAATATTGGCCCCCACTCTCTTTTGCCTTGTAGGGTTTCTGCTGAGAGATCAGCTGTTAGTCTGATGGGCTTCCCTTGTGACTATCTCGTCCTTTCTCTCTGGCTGCCCTTAACACCTTTTCCTTCATTTTAACCTTGGTGTATCTGACAATTACATGTCTTGTGTGCACTTCTTGAGGAGTACCTTTGTGGTGTTCTCTGTATTTCCTGAATTTGATTGTTGGCCTGCCTTGCTATGTTTGGAAAGTTCTCCTGGATAATATCCTGAAGAATGTTTTCCAACATGGTTCCATTCTCCCCATCACTTTCAGGTACACCAATCAAATGTAGATTTGGTCTTTTCACATAGTCCCATATTTCTTGGAGGCTTTGTTTGTTTCTTTTTACTCTTTTTTCTCTAACCTTGTCTTCTTGCTTTATTTCTTTTTCTTTTTTTTTTAATATTATTATACTTTAAGTTTTAGGGTACATGTGCACAACGTGCAGGTTTGTTACATATGTATACATGTGCCATGTTGGTGTGCTGCACCCATTAACTCCTAATGCTAGGTATATCTCCTAATGCTATCCCTCCACCGTCCCCCCACCCCACAACAGTCCCCGGTGTGTGATGTTCCCCTTCCTGTGTCCATGTGTTCTCATTCTTCAATTCCCACCTATGAGTGAGAACATGTGGTGTTTGGTTTTTTGTCCTTGCCATAGTTTGCTGAGAATGATGGTTTCCAGCTTCATCCATGTCCCTACAAAGGACATGAACTCATCATTTTTTTATGGCTGCATAGTATTCCATGGTGTATATGTGCCACATTTTCTTAATCCAGTTTATCATTGTTGGATATTTGGGTTGGTTCTAAGTCTTTGCTATTGTGAATAGTGCCACAATAAACATACATGTGCATGTGTCTTTATAGCAGCATGATTTATAATCCTTTGGGTATATACCCAGTAATGGGATGGCTGGGTCAAATGGTATTTCTAGTTCTAGATCCCAGAGGAATCGCCACACCGACTTCCACAATGGTTGAACTAGTTTACAGTCCCACCAACAGTGTAAAAGTGTTCCTATTTCTCCACATCCTCTCCAGCACCTGTTGTTTCCTGACTTTTTAAGGATCGCCATTCTAACTGGTGTGAGATGGTATCTCATTGTGGTTTTGATTTGCATTTCTCTGATGGCCAGTGATGGTGAGCATTTTTTCATGTGTTTTTTGGCTGCATAAATGTCTTCTTTTGAGAAGTGTCTGTTCATATCCTTTGCCCACTTTTTGATGGGGTTGTTTGTTTTTTTCTTGTAAATTTGTTTGAGTTCATTGTAGATTCTGGATATTAGCCCTTTGTCAGACGAGTAGATTGCAAACATTTTCTCCCATTCTGTAGGTTGCATGTTCACTCTGATGGTATTTTCTTTTGCTGTGCAGAAGCTCTTTACTTTAATTAGATCCCATTTGTCAATTTTGGCTTTTGTTGCCATTGCTTTTGGTGTTTTAGACATGAAGTCTTTGCCCATGCCTATGTCCTGAATGGTATTGCCTAGGTTTTCTTCTAGGGTTTTTATGGTTTTAGGTCTAACATTTAAGTCTTTAATCCATCTTGAATTAATTTTTGTATAAGGTGTAAGGAAGAGATCCAGTTTCAGCTTTCTACATATGGCAAGCCAGTTTTCCCAGCACCATTTATTAAATAGGGAATCCTTTCCCCATTTCTTATTTTTATCAGGTTTTGTCAAAGATCAGATAGTTGTAGATATGTGGCATTATTTCTGAGGGCTCTGCTCTGTTCCATTGGTCTATATCTCTGTTTTGGTAACAGTACCATGCTGTTTTGGTTACTGTAGCCTCGTAATATAGTTAGAAGTCAGGTAGCGTGATGCCTCCAGCTTTGTTCTTTTGGCTTAGGATTGACTTGACAATGCGGGCTCTTTTTTGGTTCCATATGAACTTTAAAGTAGTTTTTTCCAATTCTGTGAAGAAAGTCATTGGTAGCTTGATGGGGATGGCATTGAATCTATAAATTACCTTGGGCAGTATGGCCATTTTCACGATATTGATTCTTCCTATCCATGAGCATGGAATGTTCTTCCATTTGTTTGTGTCCTCTTTTATTTCCTTGAGCAGTGGTTTGTAGTTCTCCTTGAAATGGTCCTTCACATCCCTTGTAAGTTGGATTCCTAGGTATTTTATTCCCTTTGAAATACTTGTGAATGGGAGTTCACTAATGATTTGGCTCTCTGTTTGTCTGTTATTGGCGTATACGAATGCTTGTGATTTTTGCACATTGATTTTGTATCCTGAGATTTTGCTGAAGTTGCTTATCAGCTTAAGGAGATTTTGGGCTGAGACAATGGGGTTTTCTGAATATACAATCATGTCATCTGCAAACAGGGACAATTTGACTTCCTATTTGCCTAATTGAATGCCCTTTATTTCCTTCTACTGCCTGATTGCCCTGGCCAGAACTTCCAACACTGTTAAATAGCAGTGGTGAGAGAGGGCATCTCTGTCTTGTGCCAGTTTTCAAAGGGAATGCTTCCAGTTTTTGTCCATTCAGTATGATATTGGCTGTGGGTTTGTCATAAATAGCTCTTATTATTTTAAGATACGTCCCATCAATACCTAATTTATTGAGAGATTTTAGCATGAAGGGTTGTTGAATTTTGTCAAAGGCCTCTTCTGCATCTATTGAGATAATCATGTGGTTTTTGTCTTTGGTTGTTTATATGCTGGATTACGTTTATTGATTTTCATCTGTTGAACCAGCCTTGCATCCCAGGGATGAAGCCCACTTGATCATGGTGGATAAGCTTTTTGATGTGCTGCTGGATTCGGTTTGCCAGTATTTTATTGAGGATTTTTGCATCAATGTTCATCAAGAATATTGGTCTAAAATTATCCTTTTTTTGTTGTGTCTCTGCCAGGCTTTGGTATCAGGATGATGCTGGCCTCATAAAATGAGTTAGGGAGGATTCCCTCTTTTCTATTGATTGGAATAGTTTCAGAAGGAATGGTACCAGCTCCTCCTTGTACCTCTGGTACAATCTGGCTGTCAATCCATCTGGTCTTGGACTTTTTTTGGTTGGTAAGCTATTAATTATTGCCTCAATTTCAGAGCCTGTTATTGGTCTATTCAGAGATTCAACTTCTTCCTGATTTAGTCTTTGGAGATTGTATGTGTCGAGGAATTTATCCATTTCTTCCAGATTTTCTAGTTTATTTGCATAGAAGTGTATATCGTATTCTCTTCTGGTAGTTCGTATTTCTGTTGGATCGGTGGTGATATCCCCTTTGTCATCTTTTATTGCATCTATTTGATTCTTCTCTCTTTTCTTCTTTATTAGTCTTGCTAGTGGTCCATCAATTTTGTTGATCTTTTCAAAAAAACCAGCTTCTGGATTCATTGATTTTTTTGAAGAGTTTTTTGTGTCTCTATTTCCTTCAGTTCTGCTCTGATCTTAGTTATTTCTTGCCTTCTGCTAGCTTTTGAATGTGTTTGCTCTTGCTTCTCTAGTTCTTTTAATTGTGATGTTAAGGTGTCAGTTTTAGATCTTTCCTGCTTTTCTCTTGTGGGCATTTAGTGCTCTAAATTTCCCTCTACACACTGCTTTGAAAGTGTCCCAGAGATTCTGGTATGTTGTGTCTTTGTTTTCATTGGCTTCAAAGAACGTCTTTATTTCTGCCTTCATTTCATTATGTACCTAGTAGTCATTCAGAGCAGGTTGTTCAGTTTCCATGTAGTTGAGCGGTTTTGAGTGAGTTTCTTAATCCTGAGTTCTAGTTTGATTGCACTGTGGTCTGAGAGACAGTTTGTTATAATTTCTGTTCTTTTACATTTGCTGAGGAGAGCTTTACTTCCAACTATGTGGTCAGTTTTGGAATAGGTGTGGTGTGGTGCTGAAAAGAATGTATATGCTGTTGATTTGGGGTGGAGAGTTCTGTAGATGTCTATTAGGTCCACTTGCTGCAGAGCTGAGTTCAATTCCTGGATATCCTTGTTAACTTTCTGTCTCGTTGATCTGTCTAATGTTGACAGTGGGGTGTTAAAGTCTCCCATTATTATTGTGTGGGAGTCTAAGTCTCTTTTTAAGTCACTAAGGACTTGCTTTATGAATCTGGGTGCTCCTGTATTGGGTGCACATATATTTAGGATAGTTAGTTCTTCTTGTTGAATTGATCCCTTTACCATTATGTAATGGCCTTCTTTGTCTCTTTTGATCTTTGTTGGTTTAAAGTCTGTTTTATCCGAGACTAGGATTGCAACCCCTGCCTTTTTTTGGTTTTCATTTGCTTGGTAGATCTTCCTCCATCCCTTTATTTTGAGCCTATGTGTGTCTCTGCACGTGAAATGTGTTTCCTGAATACAGCACACTGATGGGTCTTGACTCTTTATCCAATTTGCCAGTCTGTGCCTTTTAATTGGAGCTCTTAGCCCATTTACATTTAAGGTTAGTATTGTTATGTGTAAATTTGATCCTGTCATTATGATGTTAGCTGGTTATTTTGCTCGTTAGTTGATGCAGTTTCTTCCTAGCCTCGATGGTCTTTACAATTTGGTATGTTTTTGTAGTGCCTGGTACCGGTTGTTCCTTTCCATGTTTAGTGCTTCCTTTAGGAGCTCTTGTAGGGCAGGCCTGGGGATGACAAAATCTCTCAGCATTTGCTTGTCTGTGAAGTATTTTATTTCTCCTTCACTTATGAAACTTAGTTTGGCTGGATATGAAATTCTGGATTGAAAATTCTTTTCTTTAAGAATGCTGAATATTGTCCCCCACTCTCTTCTGGCTTGTAGAGTTTCTGCCGAGAGATCAGCTGTTAGTCTGATGGGCTTCCCTTTGTGGGTAACACGACCTTTCTCTCTGGCTGCCCTTAACATTTTTTCCTGCATTTCAACTTTGGTGTATCTGACAATTATGTGTCTTGGAGTTGCTCTTCTCGAGGAGTATCTTTGTGGCATTCTCTGTATTTCCTGAATTTGAATGTTGGCCTGCCTTGCTAGATTGGGGAAGTTCTCCTGGATAGTATCCTGCAGAGTGGTTTCCAACTTGGTTCCATTCTCCCCGTCACTTTCAGGTACACCAATTACACGTAGATTTGGTCTTTTCACATAGTCCCATATTTATTGGAGGCTTTGTTCATTTCTTTTTATTCTTTTTTCTCTAAACTTCTCTTCACACTTCATTTCATTCATTTCATCTTCCATCGCTGATACCCTTTCTTCCAGTTGATCGGATTGGTTACTGAGGCTTGTGCATTTGTCATGTAGTTCTTGTGCCTTGGTTTTCAGCTCCATCAGGTCCTTTAATGACTTCTCTGCATTGGTTATTCTAGTTATCCATTTGTCTAATTTTTTTTTCAAAGTTTTTAACTTCTTTACCATTGGTTCAAACTTCCTCCTTTAGCTCGGAGTAGTTTGATCTTCTGAAGCCTTCCTCTCTCAACTCATCATAGTCATTCTCCATCCAGCTTTGTTCTGTTGCTGGTGAGGAGCTGCATTCCTTTGGAGGAGGAGAGGCACTCTGATTTTTAGAGTTTCCAGTTTTTCTGCTGTGCTTTTCCCCCCATCTTTGTGGTTTTATCTACCTTTGGTCTTCAGTGATGGTGACGTACAGATGGGTTTTTGGTGTGGATGTCCTTTCTCTTTTTTAGTTTTCCTTCTAACGGTCAGGACCCTCAGCTGCAGGTCTGTTGGAGTTTACTGGAGGTCCACTCCAGACGCTGTTTGCCTGGGTATCAGCAGCGGTGGCTGCAGAACAGCGGATATTGGTGAACCACAAATGCTGCCGCCTGATCGTTCCTCTGGAAATTTTGTCTCAGAGGAGGACTTGGCTGTGTGAGGTGTCAGTCGGCCCCTGCTGGATGGTCCCTCCCAGTTAGGCTACTTGGGAGTCAGGGACCCACTTGAGGAGGCAGTCGGCCTGTTCTCAGATCTCAAGCTGTGTGCTAGGAGAAACACTACTCTCTTCAAAGCTGTCAGACAGGAACATTTAAGTCTGCAGAGGTTATTGCTGTCTTTTTTTTGTCTGTGCCCACCCCCAGAGGTGGAGCCTACAGAGGCAGGCAGGCCTCCTTGAGCTGTGGTGGGCTCCACCCAGTTTGAGCTTCCTGGCTGCTTTGTTTACCTACTCAAGCCTGAGCAATGGCAGGCACCCCTCCCCCAGCCTCACTGCCACCTTGCAGTTTGATCTCAGACTGCTGTGCTAGCAATGAGCTAGGCTCCGTGGGTGTAGGACCCTCCAAGCCAGGTGCAGGATATAATCTCCTGGTGTGCCGTTTGTTAAGCCTGTTGGAAGAGTGCAGTATTAGGGTGTAGTGTTAGTGACCCGATTTTCCAGGTGCCATCTGTCACCCCTTTCTTTGACTAGGAAAGGGAATTCCCTGACCCCTTGCACTTCCCAGGTGAGGCGATGCCTTGCCCTGCTTTGTCTCATGCATGGTGCACTGCCCCCACTGTCCTGCACCCACTGTCCGGCACTACCCAGTGAGATGAACCTGGTACCTCAGTTGGAAATGCAGAAATCACCCGTCTTCTGCATTGCTCACGCTGGGAGCTGTAGACTGGAGCTGTTCCTATTAGGCCATCTTGGCTCTACCACCCACTTTATTTCATTAATTTGATTTTCAATCACGGATACCCTTTTTTCCACTTGATCGAATTGGCTGTGGAAGATTGTGCATGTGTCACGTAGTTGTTGTGCCATGGTTTTCAGCTTCATCAGGTCATTTAAGGTATTTTCTACATTGTTTATTCTAGTTAGCCATTAGTCTAATCTTTTTTCAAGGTTTTTAGCTTCCTTGCAATGGATTCAAACATCCTCCTTTAGCTCGGAGAAGTTTGTTATTACCGATCTTCTGAAGCCTACTTCTGTCAATTTGTCAAAATCATTCTCCATCCAGCTTTGTTCTGTTGCTGGCGAGGAGCTATGATCCTTTGGAGGAGAAGAGGTGCTCTGCTTTTTAGAATTTTCAGGTTTTCTGCTCTGGTTTCTTCCCATCTTTCTGGTTTTATCTACCTTTGTTCTTTGATGTTGGTGACCTACAGATGGGGTTTTGGTGTGAATGTCCTTTTTGTTGATGTTGATGCTATTCCTTTCTGTTCATTAGTTTTCCTTCTAACAGTCAGGTCCCTCAACCACAGGTCTGTTGGAGTTTGCTGGAGGTTCACATCAGACCGTGTTTGCCTGGGTATCACCAGCAGAAGCTGCAGAACAGCAAAAATTGCAGAACAGCAAATATTGCTGCCTGATCCTTCCTCCAGAAGCTTCGTCCCAGAGGGGCAGCTGCCTACATGAGTTGTCTGTCGGCCCCTACTGGGAGGTGTCTTCCGGTTAGGCTACACAGGGGTCAGGAACCCACTTGAAGGGGCAGTCTGTCTGTTCTCAGAGCTCAAACGCCATGCTGGGAGAACTACTGCTCTCTCCAGAGATGCCAGTCAGGGATGTTTAAGTCTGCAGAAGTTGTCTGCTGCCTTTTGTTCAGCTATGCCCTGCCGACAGAGGTGGAGTCTAGAGGCGGTAGGCCTTGTTGGGCTGCAGTGGGCTCCACCCAGTTCAAGCTTCCAGGCCACTTTGTTTACCTGCTCGAGCCTCAGCAATGGTGGACGCCTCTGCTCCAGCCAGGCTGCTGCCTCGCAGTTCAATCTCAGACTGCTGTGCTAGCAGTGAGCAAGGCTCCATGGGCATGGGACCTGCCAAGCCAGGCACAGGAGAGAATCACCTTGTCTGCCAGTTGCTAAGACCTTGGGAAAAGCACAGTATTTAGGCGAGAGTGTCCCGTTTTTCCAGGTAGTCTGTCACGGCTTCCCTTGGCTAAGAAAAAGATATCCCCCAACTTATTGTGGTTCCCAGGTGAGGTGATGCCCCACCCTGCTTCAGCTCACCCTCTGTGGACCCACTGTCCAATCAGTCCCAATGAGATGAACCAGGTACCTCTGTTGGAAATGCAGAAATCACCCGTCTTCTACATCAAACACGCTGGGAGCTGCAGACCAGAGCTGTTTCTATTTGGCCAACTTGGAACACCACCCCCCCAATTTTTAAATTTTAACATGCATCAGAATTGCCTGCAGTGCTTATAAAAACAAAAACGGCAGTTTCAGCCCAGAGTAGGTCTGCAGTAGAAGTAGAAAATTTGGCTTTCTAACTAGTCTTCATGTTTAGCTAATTCTGCAAATCCTGAAAGGAAAATTTGAGAACCACATATCTATAGATTGTCTGGATGATGGCCATCTTCTGTTATGACTTCCTTCCAGAGTTACCTTGGGCAACTGGGATGGAAGCATTCTATAAAATAGGATGAGGAATAGGTTCTGAGGTCAGGCTTAGTTGTATATCCCAGCTGGAGAAGTAAGCTGAGCAATTCTTAGAGCATATGTCCTGAAGAGTTTTCAGGACTGATATATAATTTCTAACAGTATAGGAAATACCTGAAATGCCTGAAGGAACCAGCTGTAGCTGACTTGGTGAGGCTTGTGTTAGCAGCAAATTTTTTTCTATGGTATTTGTGGATGTATATTTAGAAAGGATTACTTGGGGGTATGAGAGAGTCAAGAAACTAACACAGAGATCTTCCATCTCCGTATTGTTTAGAGACTTTCATAAGATAGCAGACCTCTATAACAAAAAGAAATTGCATTAGTTTCTTAGGGTAGTTATAATAATGTACTGTAAACTTAGTGGGTTAAACAAAAACAGGAATGTATTCTATCACAGATCTTCAGGCTAGAATTCCCAAATTAAGGTGTTGGCAAAGCCATGCTGTCTCTGGAGGCTCTAGGGGAGGACTCTTCCTTGTCTTTTCTGAGATTCTAATAACTGCCCATGGTGCTCTTGGCTTGCAATTGTTTCCCTCCAGTCTCATGATATTTCTGTGTCTTCTATTGCTGTTATTATGAAAGTTAAAAAGTGAAGCAATTTTGATAAGATATTTTATTTACAACTTATTGTAGCTTTGAGCATACATGTGAAGGTTTGTTACATAGGCAAACTCATGACACAGGGGTTTGTTGTACAGATTATTTTATCACCCAGGTATTAAACCCAGTATCCAGTAGTTATCTTTTCTGCTCCTCTCTCTCCTCCCCCACTCCCCTCAAGTAGACCCCAGTGTCTATTGTTTCCTTCTTTGTTTTCATTAGTTCTCATCAATTAGCTCCCACTCATAGGTGAGAACATGCGGTGTTTAGTTTTCTGTTCCTGCATTAGTTTGCAAAGGATAATAGCCTCTAGCTCCATTCATGTTCTCACAAAAGATGTGATCTTGTTCTTTTTTTATGGTTGCATAGCATTCTGTGGAATAGGAACTAGATGGCTTTTTCCTGTTGGCCCAAAAGTCTTGCTCCTTGCAAATGATCAATTATGATATATTTGTTAACATCCTTTATTGTGTCATCATCCTTATATTGTCTCATCTGTCTTTTCTATGTTCTTTATCCCTTCAGTAATCTAAAATGAAGAGTTTGTAATTCTCAATCGCAAATATTTAGTCAGGCATAAAATCTCAACTATCAAATCTAATAAACTCATAGACTTTGATGGCAATGTAAAAGCTCATTAGGGATTAAGAGTAAAAACTAAAAGCTTACACATATTTAATGCTTGCTAGTTGATTATATCAGTGCTGTGTTTTATATGTTAATCAACTGATTTATTTGTCTTTTTAAAATAAAGCCATCTTATCCCAGATTTATTACTCTAACATACAGTAGCTTTAATAGCTAACTTTAAGGATAAGAGAATAAATTCATTAGTCAATGAATAGAACAGGAAAGACAGAATTCTCAATTTGATCAGTGTGTTAATATTATTTAAATAGCACCATGTACATGGTTATCTACTCTTTTGTCTGCCTTGTTTATACTTTTATTTGTATCCTTCTTATATAATACAAATTATATTGAATTAAGAAGGGAACAATTAAGAACATAATTTTTGTTTTGCTAAAATAAAACTAATTTTTATTTAGACCTAATTTTCCAAA
The DNA here is from genome assembly GCF_028858775.2 of Pan troglodytes. NCBI lineage: Eukaryota > Metazoa > Chordata > Mammalia > Primates > Hominidae > Pan > Pan troglodytes. The sequence continues at coordinate 90,367,231 of NC_072408.2, forward strand.
TTGGTATTTGTATGTGGGCTTCTGTGTGTGTATAAAGAAAAGCATATCTGCCTGTAGAAATTCCTGAGTTTAATGAAAATATTTATATCAAGCAAAAAAGAATCATTTTTAATATTAGACTTCTATCGTTATTGCAATAAAATCAGTTATAGTATAAGCTATTTTGAATGGCTGCTGGTTTTCATCAAATGTTATTAATTTTTTTGACTTGACAAAAATGTTTTAAATTTTGCAGGAAGTTTTTCCAACCAGAGCCCTTTATTTGAGTATCACAGCCTGCCTCTCATATGTCAGAGCCCTTTATAGCTATATATACTATAACAGGGTTATTGGAGAGTCTGAACTTTGTGAAGTACAAACTTGAAAAAGATTTATTTTTTTTCTAATCAATGTCCCCAACTGTGCAATGTCAAATTTTCCTTCCCTAGTGGGTAGCAGACCTTTTATTGATGTCTTGGGCGTGTTTTATAACTTCTTTCTACTTAAACTTATTGAAAAGTCTTGTCTGGTTTACAATGTAATCTCCTCTCCGTCACAATACAGGGCTGGTTGTGGGGCCAAGAGACTTGGAGTGGGGAAATGCAGTCTACTCTTTATTTATTTACTATTGCTAGGAGTTGTATGGGAGGCTACATAGTATGCTTCTCCAGGACATCTTCCTACCTTCTATCTTAAGTCTTTGGTACCTCTAGCAGCTCTGAGAAGAAATACAGAGTAAAGGGACAAGAGTCTCTTTATTAGGCTTGCAAGAGCCATACTCTATTTCTCTTACTGTTAACTTCCATATTTTCCTAGATAAAGGCTGAGAGACCATCAAAATCCTAAGTGATTAGTCTGTTGGTTTATAATGAAGCACACGGGTAAGTTCTTTGGAGATCTTCTTGGGAAACTTTCCACTGCAAAGTTCCCTAATGTAAGAAACATTTAAGAAAGAGAAAAGAAGACTTTAAAAAGAATGAAGGACATTAGAAGATTTAATATCTATAACACAGAGAGACATGGGCATCCCTGGACAAGCCGATAGCTCATGCCCATTCAGATCTCACTGTCACAGTTGCTGTTGCCCACTCATTTAGAGAAGAGGCTAAAAACTTGCATGGGAAAATGCTGGCAGAAGACACTGCCTCAGCTTGAGCTTGCATAACCTTCAGCTAAACAAAAAGTCTTAGAGTTAATGAGCAACCTCTGTAAAAAGCTGTTTATCAGCATTGTTTTCATTGGAAGGTGAGTCTCCACAGGCTCAAGCAGCTTAATCAAGTATATTTTCATAACAACGTCCTCAGGAGAAGTCTTGGAAATTTGTTTTTCTCATTCTAATGCTCAGTGACATTTTAGTGTTCTTTATATATTGACATTCTGAACAAGTTAGCTAACTGCCTGGCCTGAGCCTCAGTTGAACCCTGAAGTCACTGGAGCCAAAGATGAGAGAGAGTTTCAAATGAAAATGAACAGCTGCAGAATGTTCAAATATGTCCAGCAGATTAAGAATTAGAAAATTAGGTCCTATAATTACCAGGTCATTTTGGATTTGTAGGAGGAAATTAGGGTCATTCATTCTCCAGCTGCATGGCATGCTATTATAAAAATTTAACCCTTCAATATTTGATTCATTTTGCAATGTTTCTAGTGTATGATGTGAGGTATAGGTGCACCTTTATTGTTTAATAGATACCCAGTTTTTCCAAAATCTTTTATAAAATGAGGCATTTTTTCCCCTAGTAATTTGAGATCCAAACCTTATCATATAGTAAAGTATCATATGTATACACTAGATTATATTTCTAGATGTTTGCTTCTCCATTGTTCTATTAATACACTATATTATTATGAAAGTTTTATAGTATATTTTCAGATTAAGTGGCTGGTGCTCCTCATTGCCCTCCCATCTGAAAATTTTTTCTGATTATTCATGTTATTTTTCCTTATAATCTTTAGCTTGAATCTGTTTAGTTCAAAAATATTTTATTGAAATCACATACATTGTTTGAATCTTCAAACCTTCATTAGGGTTTTAAAGTTTCTAATCAAAGAATGTATTCATTTTTGGTTATGTTCATTTATTGATACTGTATCTGTTTTTGTACTCCTGTAAATGGCATTTTGTTCTTCCACTATATCATCTGACAGTTGCCATTGGTGGTGGTGAACTCAGTTGTTCATGTATTTACTAATTTTGACCAACAACAAAAAACACTTCAGTATGGTTCAAACTGTTTTATTCAAAAGCTGTTTGTTTATGCATATTAATGTTTCACTCTGTATTATGAGTTATTTTTATATAATATTGTTCTATATCTCTTCTGTTTTTCATCTATTTAAACACATCAACTGTAAATAGGCTACATTATTTCCAAATTTTATACATTGTTTCTTTTCTGTGTTAAATTATTTGACCCATAATTCAAGTACAGTGTTAAATGCAAAAGAGGTAGAGGTCACTCTAATTATGCCCCCGACTTTGCTAGAGATATTTTTTAAAATCAGTGACACAGTAAGGATGTCGTCTACCTTACTACCCTTTTGAGCTGGAATGAACATACATTGTGATGTTAAGAAAGTATCTATAAATTCTTACATTGAATATTTTTATATTTTATTAATATCTATGGATATTATCAGGACATTTCTCCATAGATCTATTAATATAAAATGATATTAATATCTGATTTAATTTTGAATACTTACATTTCTGAAACAAAATCCTCTTTAAATAATTTCCTTCTACAATCTGAGTTTTCTTTGCAGATATTTATGTTGGATTGTTTCATTGTGATTCATAAAATTCATCTGTAGTATTTTTGTGTGGCACTTGAAAAGTTTGAATATCAGTGTTATTATGTTGGCTTGAAAAAAATTAGTTCTTTTCTGTCTTTGTTCTAGAAGAGTTTACATACCCTTGAAACACTCTCTTTGTTAAAGACATTGCCAATTTCCTATGTAAAATCATCTAAGCGTAGCATTTTTGAGGTGGGAGTTTCATTTTACCATTATTTTTCCTGTGGAAATTGGCCTGTCTAGAATTTTATTTCAAAGTCAGTTTCCATTTTTCTCAAAAATTATTCATTTTATCCCAGTTTTCAAACCAAGTAGATTGCATGATTTTGAATTTCCTCACTTCTTTTTATTTCATATGTTAAAATTTTGTGTATTTGCCCTTTTTCCTTTTTTCATGATAAGGTTGGCTAGTAGTTTGTTGACTGTATGGTTATTTTGAAAACTAAACTTTGTTTGTTATGCTTTTTCAGACTTATATGTATTTTCTCCATTTATCATTAATAATTGCTCTCTATGTTATTCTGTGGCTTAATTTGTGACTTACTTTCTAATATGTTGAATGAGTTTAATTCCTTTTATTGACATATAATTTACAGATATGAATTATCTTCTCAGTACTTCCTTAGCTGTATTCTGTCTTCCTTTAAATATTTTCTAGATCTTCCTACATTTTGGTTTGATTGTCCTTTTTAGTAGAAGATTGTTTAATAAAGGATTTACTTACATTTTTGGTAGGATATTTTGCCATTCTGATGATGTTTAAATGTTGTAGTTTTCTTTAATCCGATAATTGTATCTGTACAGTATTTATGTCTTGTGATTTTTAGAGCATTTTTTGGAGTGGAGATTTTGATCATGTTGTTTTATGAGCTCATGGGGAAAATGCTGTATTTTCTCTTTTCACATGTAAGATTCAATATATTTCAATGAGATTAATATATTTGTTAGATCTTCTATGTCTTTTCTATATTATTTCTATTATTTATTCACTCACCTGTCTGAGAAGATGCATTAAGTTTCCTTACAACAGGGGTTTTCTAATATTCCTTTACTTCCGTACTTTTGCCTTATAATATAGATTTTGTTATTCTTGGTACAAAAATATCCCAAACTGTTATAAGTTCTTTTTTTTTTTTTTTTTGAGACGAAGACTCGCTCTGTTGCCAGGCTGGAGTGCAGTGGTGTGATCTCGGTTCACTGCAACCTCTGCCTCCCGGGTTCAAGCAATCCTCCTGCCTCAGCCTCCTGAGTAGCTGGGACTACAGGGGCACACCACCACGACCAGCTAATTTTTGTATTTTTTTAGTAGAGACGGGGCTTCACCATGTTGGCCAGGATGGTCTTGATCTCTTGACCTCTTGATCCCCCCGCCTTGGCCTTCCAGAGTGCTGGGATTTACAGGCGTGAGCCACCACGACCGGCCTATAAGTTCATTTTTAACAGCACTCTTTACCATCATAAAGTGCCCTTCTAGTCTCTTCTAATGCATTTTTTGACACAAATTTGACACTTTGTTTTATAATTTCCTGACTCCTTTTGTTAGTTGTTTTTAAACAACCAGAAAAATTTTCCGTTTATTTTTTACAGTCTCTGAAACACTTCATTTTATCGGTTTTAAAAATATGTTTGGATTTTGCTTTTTAAAATTATTGTTTTTCTTTCTTCTTTTTATAAACAGAAATGAATATCATTCTTCCTGGTTAGATTATGTCAACCAAACAAGTGAATATTCTATGGCTCAGAAACAATATAAGTACTTTTTATTATTATATACTTTAAGTTCTGGGATACATGTGCAGAATGTGCAGGTTTGTTACGTAGGTATACACGTGCCATGGTGGTTTGTTGCACCCATTAACCCGTCATCTACATTAGGTATTTCTCCTAATGCTATCCCTCTCCCTCCCCTAGGCCCCCACCCTCTGACAGTCCCCCATGTGTGATGTTCTCCTCCCTGTATCCACGTGTTCTCATTGTTCAACTCCCACTTATGAGTGAGAACATGTGGTTTTTGGTTTTCTGTTCTTGTGTTAGTTTGCTGAGAATGATGGTTTCCTGTTTCATCCATGTCCCTGCAAAAGACATGAACTCATCGTTTTTAATGGCTGCGTAGTATTGCATGGTGTATTTGTGCCACATTTTCTTTATCCAGTCTATCATTGATGGGTATTTGGGTTGGTTCCAAGTCTTTGCTGTTGTGAATAGTGCCGCAGTAAACATGTGTGTGCATGTGTCTTTATAGTAGAATGATTTATAATCCTTTGGGTATACACCCAGTAATGGGATTGCTGGGTCAAATGGTATTTCTGGATCTAGTTCCTTGAGGAATCGACACACTGTCTTCCACAATGGTTGAACTAATTTACACTCCCACCAACAGTGTAAAAGCATTCCTATTTCTCCACATCCTCTCCAGCATCTGTTGTTTCCTGACTTTTAATGAATCCTATTCTAACTGGCATGAGATGGTATCTCATTGTGGTTTTGATTTGCATTTCTCTAATGACCAGTGACGATGAGCTTTCTTTCATGTGTTTGTTGACTGCATAAATGTCTCCTTTTGAGAAGTGTCTGTCTATATCCTTCACCCACTTTTTGATTTTTTTTTTTTTTTTTGTTTGTAAATTTAAGTTCTTCTTAGGTTCTGGATATTAGCCCTTTGTCAGATGGATAGAATGCAAAAGTTTTGTCCCATTCTGTAGTTTGCCTGTTCACTCTGAATATAGTTTCCTTTGCTGTGCAGAAGCTCTTTAGTTTAATTAGATCCCATTTGTCTATTTGGACTTTTGTTGCCATTGCTTTTGGTGTTTTAGTCATGAAGTCTTTGTCCATGCCTGCGTACTGAATGGTATTGCCTACGTTTTCTTCTAGGGTTTTTAATGGTTTTAGGTCTTACATTTAAGTCTTTAATCCATCTTGAGTTAATTTTTGTTTAAGGTGTAAGGAAGTGGTCCAGTTTCTGCATTTGGCTAGCCAGTTTTCCCAAAACCATTTATTAAATAGGGAATCCTTTCCACATTGTTTGTTTTTGTCATGTTTGTCAAAGATTAGATGGTTGCAGATGTGTGGTGTTATTTCTGAGGACTCTGTTCTGTTCCATTGGTCTATATTTCTGTTTTGCTACCAGTACCATGCTGTTTTCTCTTAAGGAGATGGGACTCATTATTTTTCTGTGGCTGGTCTGGAACTCCTTGCTTTAAGTGATCTGGCCTCCTGTGGGATTTTGCTTTTTGTTCATGCTGAAGTGTCTCTCTCATTTTAAAGAATTTATTTGAACTCAGAAGTTTAGTAAGCCAAATATATTTTTGGTATGAGTTTTTTCATACTGTTTTTTAAAAATATATTTTCCCTATTTGAATGTTTTTATAAAATAAGATATTTAAGATATACTTTTCCTTGAGGCTTAGAAAGAAGAGTGACTGTTGGCTTAAGAGGAAGGCATTTATTTATTTTTCCAGTGAATATTTACAGAATATATACTACGTGTTAATTATCCTACACTGAACAAACATAGAAGAATCCCTGTTCTATGGTGGAGCTTCTTTTATCTCAGAAGGACTAAGGTTAGACAGTTGAATGTGTAAATTACATAGTATCCTTGTGGATAAGATATGGTAAGGAGCAAAAATAGAGTACAATAGAAGAAAATCATGGACATCTTAAATGGGCCAAGGGTTTCCATTTTAAATATGATGGTCATGGTAGACCACATTTAAAGGACATTTGAGAAAAGACTTGAATGAGGTAAGAGGATTAGCAATATGAAAATAAGGGGAAGGGTAGTCTAGGCAGAGGGAATCCAGTAAGCCAGTTACTCTTCTGATACCTGCAAAAAGAGGATGAAAATTGGTAATTGGTGAAAATACAGATGGGATTTGGGGTAGAATGTGTTCATGCCTAGTTTTATCACAGAAATAGGAAAGAAATTTATCATTTGAGGATGAGTTGAAGATATATGAAAATTGGTAAAACGTATGAGAGTCATTGTGGGAAAGGAAATGGGAGCCAACTAGGGATACATAAGACTTGTACTCAGCAGGGATTTGGGCTGGGAAGAGAATAATTTTTCATTTTCAAAAGGATCATTTGTGCAGTTGGGCAATTTTCTACAAAATGCTTTTTGGAGTAGACGTGGCTGAGAAGGGGGTGACATTTGTTCATTACACACTACCTGTAGCGTTTTGTGGGCTGTTCTATATTGCAAACACTAGTGCACAATTATTAGTTTTGCATATGAGGTACCTTAGATTCAAACAGGTTAAGCAGGCTGATGTTAAACATATTTTCGGTTGATTTTAGGTGATGTTTTCATATAATAAGGTAAAAATGGTAGAGGACCATGCTGATGAAAGAACAGATGATAAAAGTGATAATGTATACAGACAAGTGTGCCAACAGGTGGTGATCCAGGGGCAGTGAAAAGGCAAAAGGTTGAAGATGATGATGAAGAGTACAAGGAAAGTTTCTTCTTCATATGTAGATTTCAGTTGTTTTTATCACTAGGGTTTCAAGTTTTATAATGGTGAACAACAATGTATTATTTATACAGTAAAATATTTAGAAACAGTTATTTTTTGTATCATAGTATTAAAAATCATAGTTGTTGTGAAGTGAATTTATGTGTAATTCTTTTATACTTTTTTTTAAACTAAGGTACAGCATTAACATGAAAATCCAAGAATCTTATATTTGTGGATTTTTTAGACTCATGTTACACTTGCAGGTGGAAATGCTTTCGAAAATATATATATCAAATATTATGTCTGTGCTGCTTTCACATGCATTGCTTATGTTGTAATTGCCATTATGGATATCTTGCAGTGGCCATAAAGTATTTGGAATGGCTTTTTAAAAGTAATGCTCAATATAAGTGATATGATTGGATAGAATTTAATATTGTGGGAGTTTAGTATTTTCTAGCCAGAGTATAATACTCTAATCATTCACTCTTCTATTGAAAGCAATTTTGAATGAGATCACAAATCAGATGTCATTTGGTACACAGTATTAATGACTTACCCTCAAATTTTATATCATTATCAATAAATACAGATACCATTTATGTGATACAATGCTACTTCAGTTTTCACAGCTACATTTTTAATATTTTTTTCAATACAGTGGCATATCTCATAAAGATGCTTCAGCAAGTAAGATATAATGTAAGATTGATAAATGTGAATTATCTTAAATTTATTTGCAATGAAATCGAACAGCTGACCCAAGGTCTTAGGTTAAGAGAGGCAAGTAAATGTACTGTACAACACCTTTTTTTATTTCTTTTGGGTTTGATTTTTTCTTCATGATTTGTAATAAAATAGATTAATGGGCCAATTCTAATACTGATTAAATGAACTTGGCTCAGGCCTATAACAGCAAAGTCATAATAGCAGTCGGCTTCAGATCAAAAGCTTTAAAATACAAATTAAAGACTATTTAGGGAGAAGGGGAACTAGGCAGTGATACAGCAGGAGACTTCTTTAAATTCAAATGGTTAAATGCAGGGAACAACTTTAGGATGCCGCTACATGTTGACAAACATAAGCACAAAGTAGGTACTACTAAATTATGGAATACACGTGTAGACTGTTTTTCCATTTATTCAAATATGTGAATACCTACTATGTGACATGCATTATTAGCCCTTATGGGTTGAATTGTGATCCGCCCCCCCAACCCCCAGCCAAAAAAAAGATATGTTGAAGTCTCAACCCTGAATACCTATGAATGTGACTGTATTTGAAAATAGCATTTTTACAGGTCCAATTAAGTTAAAGTGAGGTGATTTACGGATGAGCCCTAATCCAATATGGTTGATGTTCTTCTAATAGGAAAATTTGGACATAGATACACATAGTGAGGAGGACAGCCATGTGAAAAGAGAAACAGACAAGGGAGAATGTCTCATGACAACAGAAGTGGAGCTTGCAGTGATGCAGCTGCAAGCCAACAAATGCCAAGGATTGACAGCTACCATTAGTAGCCAGCGAGAGGTAAAGAAGTCCTCCCATATGGGTTTCAGAAGAAGCATGGCCTTGCCATGTTTTTTTGACTTTTAACCTCCAGAATTGTGAGAATATAAATTTTTATTGTTTTAAGCCACCAGTTTGTAGTACTGTGTTATGGCATCAGTATATTAAGAATCTAATATAGCTGTTGTGTATTCTGATAGGCTCTGGTAAAAAAGCTAAATTGTTTGATAAATTTAAAATTAGAATGATATAATATCTCACTGAGATACAATCATATGTTTCTTTAGTTCAGTCTTTAAAGCTAAGACATTTTGCTAACCACTAGTGAGAAACAAAGGACTCAGGCACAGTAAGTAGAATTAGGGAAATTAAAATATTACAAAGGAAAATAAGACACACATAAAAATCCATTAGGATTGAGACTTGTCCTAGATTATGACAGTGGTACAGATATGTCATATTAATTGCCAGAAAGGAAGAGAATGTCCGTGACTGGAAAGGATTCATGGAAGAGACAGCACTCGGGCTTAACCTAGAAGGATGGTTTGGGTTTGAACATACAAAGTTGGAGAGAACAGCGTGATGAGGCAACCATGTAGATATAACCACCGAGACAGAAAGCACATGTGAAGTGTTAGTCACCCAGGCTCTTGAGTCTATTCTATTAGGTTGGTGCAAAAGCCATTGCAGTTTTTGCCATTATATTTAGTAGCAAAAAATGCAATTGCTTTTCCACCAACCGAATAATATTTCTTTGGCAGTGGCAAGTGCACTGGGTTAGCTTTTGACATTGAAGCCATGTTTTCCATTCCTCACCAATGGGCTCAGCCTCTGAGGCAGTAGGTTTTTCTATAAGCCATGTATATCCTGAGGGCAGAGATGATAAGAGTAAAATAAAGAAAAAAACAAAAAGGAGTTGAAATATTTACTTCTGAAAGTCTGTAAACCTATGGTAGTGGCAATGTTTTGAAAAAACAGACTTTCAATTGTAAGAAACGTAGGCTTGAGACAAAAGTTGCATTGATTTTAATTGCCAGAAGTTTCCATTTAAATATCAAGAGCTGAACCTTGCTGAAATTTGAGCCAGTAATTAACACATAGAGTAGGAAAATGAGGCTTAGACTGATTTGTACATGGGAAGAGAAATCACAAAGGAATGTGACTGGACTCTGGAAACAGTAGTCTCTGAGAAGTGCCCTGTCTCCTGTTTTTTGGATCAAACCTCAAAGAGTAGAGGAGATGATGTAAACTTTGTTCAAGAAAAAATTATCCAAATACTTGTTAAGGATAGTAAAGTAGACCTTATTCAAAGGGGGGCCATTACAAGAGGTGTAAAACCCATTGCAGCAGGGTCATGCAGCAGAGAGAGATTGGATTCAACTCTGACACTAACAAGGACAGATGAGGATTTATAACCAAGGAACAAGGTTTGGGGTTGGGGGGTGGTCAGTGGGTGGAAAATTACAAAGCGGAAACATCGAGGATAAGGAGGTTTCTGACTAAACAGACTTAGTAGGATTATTGCTGAAGGCAGGTCAGGGTGATAAGATTTTGAGGGTGGTTGGATACAAAGAGTGGGAGACTTTTCATAAACTAAATTGGCAAGATTCTCGCTCAGACTGCATTCTGTAAGGATAAGAAGGGAAACCTAAGTTTAGGCCTAGTCAAGCAGAGGACTCAGAGGAGTGTAGCTAAACCTTTGGTTAAATGAGAAAAATTATGTCAACACCAAGGTTTGGCTTCCCACAGTGTAAATAGTGGCAAGTCTTACAGGAAAACCCACCGTCCAAAAGGGCACCTATGATTAGAGAATAGCAGTGGCTAAAGGAGATTCTTAGATCAACATTCGGACAGTTTCAAAAAGTCATGAACTCCCAAAGCCATGAGGGAAAATAAACAACATTCCTGAGCACCCAATACCACCAAAGTTGTCAAGGGAACCAAGGTACTGAAAGAAGACTTCAGGTTGGGAAAAAGAGAATGCAGATTGTCTGGTTCTGACAATTAAAACCCACTGTGGGGCCATTAACTGGCTCAGTGAAGGTAATGAGAGCAATGTAGACCCGACAGAAATGAGCTTCATTTTGGTACAGACCAGAGAAGCCAGAAGATGGCATAAAGACTAAATGCCTTTCTTCTAATGCCAGGATGACATAAACCCTACTTTCCACTCCGGGTTTTAGATGAACTCAGAAGCTAAGAATCAAAACCAGAATTATGTATACGTGTGTGTGTTAGGGAGGTGGAATTCTGAGAGATTCACTTTTAAAACAGAAGTAATTTAATTACTAGGAATTAGTACAATTAAACATTATTAAAATCCATGGAGTTGGGATCTCAAGAACAGTATTTCCAGTTGTAGATTATTCGTCATATTTTACATATCTGATATGTGAACTATTTTGACCACACAGCTGGTATTTCCTATGAAAGGGGTTGACATGGAGGTTACAATAAATGATAATTTTTTAATCCTATTTTTAACCCTATTTTTAATCCTACTGATAAGGGGTCACAGATAAAAAAAACCATCTTAGTCTGTTGTGTGTTTGTGTTTTTTGCTATAACACAGTACCTCAGACTGAGTAATTTATAACAAACAGAAACTTATTTTTCACAGTTCTGGAGGCAGGGATGTCCAAGATGGAAGGGCTGGCATTTGCAAAGGGCTTCTTGCTACATTTTTTCCGTGGCAGAAAGTGGAAGGGCAAAAAGAGGGCAAGAGAAAGCAAGAGGGTGAAGAACTCTTCCTTTTAGAAAGGCACCAATCCATATGGAACCAAAAAAGAGCCCGCATCACCAAGTCAATCCTAAGCCAAAAGAACAAAGCTGGAGGCATCACACTACCTGACTTCAAACTATACTACAAGTCTACAGTAACTAAAACAGCATGGTACTGGTACAAAAACAGAGATATAAATCAATGGAACAGAACAGAGCCCTCAGAAATAACGCCACATATCTACAACTATCTGATCTTTGACAAACCTGAGAAAAACAAGCAATGGGGAAAGGATTCTCTATTTAACAAATGGTGCTGGGAAAACTGGTTAGCCATACGTAGAAAGCTGAAACTGGATCCCTTCCTTACACCTTATACAAAAATCAATTCAAGATGGATTAAAGACTTAAACATTAGACCTAAAACCATAAAAACCCTAGAAGAAAACCTAGGCATTACCATTCAGGACATAGGCATGGGCAAGGACTTCATGTCTAAAACACCAAAAGCAATGGCAACCAAAGCCAAAATTGACAAATGGGATCTAATTAAACTAAAGAGCTTCTGCACAGCTAAAGAAACCACCATCAGAGTGAACAGGCAACCTATAGAATGGGAGAAAATTTTCGCAACCTACTCATCTGACAAAGGGCTAATATCCAGAATCTACAATGAACTCAAACAAATTTACAAGAAAAAAGCAAACAACCCCATCAAAAAGTGGGCAAAGGACATGAACAGACACTTCTCAAAAGAAGACATTTATGCAGCCAAAAAACACATGAAAAAATGCTCACCATCACTGGCCATCAGAGAAATGCAAATCAAAACCACAATGAGATACCATCTCACACCAGTTAGAATGGCAATCATTAAAAAGTCAGGAAACAACAGGTGCTGGAGAGGATGTGGTGACATAGGAACACTTTTACACTGTTGGTGGGACTGTAAACTAGTTCAACCATTGTGGAAGTCAGTGTGGCGATTCCTCAGGGATCTAGAACTAGAAATACCATTTGACCCAGCCATCCCATTACTGGGTATATACCCAAAGGACTATAATCATGCTGCTATAAAGACACATGCTCACATATGTTTATTGCGGCATTATTCACAATAGCAAAGACTTGGAACCAACCCAAATGTCCAACAATGATAGATTGGATTAAGAAAATGTGGCACATATACACCATGGAATACTATGCAGCCATAAAAAATGATGAGTTCACGTCCTTTGTAGGGACATGGATGAAATTGGAAATCATCATTCTCAGTAAACTATCGCAAGAACAAAAAACCAAACACCGCATATTCTCACTCATAGGTGGGAATTGAACAATGAGAACACATGGACACAGGAAGGGGAACATCACACTCTGGGGACTGCTGTGGGGTGGGGGGAGGGGGAGGGATAGCATTGGGAGATATAACTAATGCTAGATGACGAGTTAGTGGGTGCAGCACACCAGCGTGGCACATGTATACATATGTAACTAACCTGCACATTGTGCACATGCACCCTAAAACTTAAAGTATAATAATAATAAATTAAAAAAAAAGGCACCAATCCCACCCATGAAGGTGGAGCCCTCGTGGTCTAATTACGTCTTAAAGTTTCCATATCTTAATGCTGTTATAATGGCAATTAAATTTCAACATGAGTTTTGAAGGGGACAAATGATCTAACCCTGGCAAATACCATATTTATATCAGATATTATGCTGAATACTTTCACACTGATCTTCTATAATCTTCAGCCAACTTTTTGCTTATTGGTCAGATAAGAAAACTCATTGATGTTTAATTATTTGAGATAATATAGTCAAAATTGGTGTGAGAACCTGTATTGGTTTGAGACTTTAGTTCCCCATATCATAGTTCGTTCTCACTGGGACATGTTCCATATTGCACAAACTAAATTATTTACATCAAATGGCTACAGTGGGAGGTGAGTTCTTATTTCACTGAGTTTCCTTCTCTGTACTATTCACGGTTTTTCAATTTTGGTCACTGTGATTATATATGTTTCCTCGTGCTTTTTTTGCTTGTTCTTAAACTTCTTCTCTTGCTTATAGTTTTCAAGAAAAATGGTAAGTTGTGATAAATCTCTGCTTATGAAAATCCCACCATTATTATTATCCAAATGGGTTGAGAGTTTCTTCTTGACAGAAGTTAAAAATGTATGCTTGCCTATATCATTTTACAGAAGCAATCTGGTTCTTATGTGTATTCTAATACCCCAATTTAAAGAACACATTATTTGTCTGTGAAACAGAATATGGTTCTGTCAGTAAAAATTGAGCAGGTAATCCATGTTGGCTGCTGTGATCTTGCTTTCTACTGATGTCAGAATTTAGTTAATTCAGGAAAATAACCAAACATTTGTAATGATTGTATCAAAATCACAGGTGATTTAGAGTTAGAAAACATGAGTGTACTCACTATGATAGTCATGTGATTAGCTCAAACAAAATGCAACTGTTAGTATTAATGACAAAAATGGCTGAAATGTCACATTCCCTCAATCATGTTTCATGTCAGCCCTTATCTTTTGACTGTAGACACAATTATGTGTCGATAGCATATTTAGAGTGTTATATTAAAATTTTATCTGTGCTTGAGTAAAGTTCAAAATATTGTAAGATAGTATAGCTTATTATTGGGAGAAAAATACAAAGATATAAGTGAGTAGTTAATGTTTTTATTACTAGTAAAATAATTTTAGAGATCTTTTGAAAACTAAAGCCAGGATAGATTTTATTATACTATACTTATTATTTTTCATAAGAGAAACATAATTTTTATATTAAGGATAATTGTTTATATATTTTTGATATTCATGCTTTAATTTTGAACAGCTTCTGTTTGGTAAAGAACTCTTATTTTTATATAAATAAAATTCCTAAATGGCTTATGTGATTATCTGTTTCTATGCAGAAATATTAAATATTTGGTGGTAATTATGCAAAATAACCTGAAAGTATTCAGAAAGGCTAAGTCTAGCTTGCTCTGTGCATCACAGAAGAAATATTGATTGAATGCTCTTTTTGGTACATAATCCTTCAGTCTTAATATTTCCTTTGTTGTAGTTCTGCCTTTAATGAATAAATATATAGAATATTCTTTTCACATTTATATAGCCTTAGAGCCTATCTATTAAGACAATTCTCAAATTTTCAAACTGCTGCAAAGTTATTTTTTATAACTTATATTTTGCTACTTATGGTAAATATTAAAATCTGACATTGCCTTTCAGTATTAATGCTTAAGTTAGTATGTTCTAAACTGGGAGAAAAATAATTCAGTGGACATACTATATTTCTAGAAATTGTGCAAGCTCAAAACTCTCTATTCCCTGACTTAAAAACATTGTCCAATCTTGATTCATAGGGCTGAAGTTCTTCCATGACTCATTGCAGGGTGCGTCACCACAGCACGTGTGGTTCAAGGGAGCAGAATGAGTCAGATGTGGGAAAACAAGATCAGTACAAGGGAGTAATGTCTAACACCAGTTGCAAAAGGTGAGTATAAGGCTATCAACAGTCCATTAAGTATGTGAGAAGGAATCAAGTTGATCATATTAGAGAGTACAAAAGAGTAAGGAAACACAAAGTCTTGGCCATGAATGTGGTAAGGAGGTCAAGATTATTTTCAATGGGTTCTAATTTTGAGGTCCATGTCAGTAAGATCATAGGCAGGTTTGGGATAGAGATCTTCAAAATGCTACATAAAGCCTCAAATTGTATATTGATAAGTGACTATTCTTTTAAAATGTTTATTTTGCTATTTTCACTTTGTGTATCATGCTAGTACATATTTTCCCTAATTACTTAAGTTGTGGAATTGCATTTTTTTCCTTTGCAAAAAATCTCTGAATGACAGAAGTAGTATATACACCAGGAACTGAGATTAGCTACTATGCGTCACAGAGGTAAGCTACTGTCAGTGAGTCTTGTTACTTTGTGCCCAACTATTTGAAGCTATCTGAGTTAGAAAATTGGCTCATGGTCACTAATCAGTTTATTTTGTTTGCTAAGAAAACTTAAAATCTTCCAAGATCAACACATGTAAATTATCTTGGTCATTTGTAAAGTGAATAAATCTGAGATTACCAAGAACTGACTCTAATGTGTGAAATGACAGGTTACTGGAGAAGTTGATTCAGTGGCAATTAGAGAGTACTCCTGAACTGCTGAGCCCAATTCAGATTATGTAAAATAAATAATCAAACCAAACTAATGTAATTTTGACTCCATTTATTCTTTATTCAGTAAGCATGCTGCTATTTTTCATGACTGTGGTGTACATAGTATTTTGGGTTATTCAGAGCATGCTTAATACCTGAATATTTCATGGGAACACAGCTAGAAAGTTTAATAGAAACTTAAGCTAGATTTTTAAATTGAAAATATATCTCCAATTTGTATGAGTAATGAATGCTTTAAAAATGATTTAGTACCCTCTTAATTTTTCAATTATTATATATTCAAATTCCCATAAGATATAATTTATGGTTCTTCATGGACTGTTCATTATTGAACTTGTAAATACAAGTTCATTTCTTCAGCTAATAGCAAACAATGGGATATAAATAATGGCACACAGCAATCCCTGAAAGATACTGTTTCTTAACTTATTAATATATAGTGAGATTTTCCCCAGTACTCAAGCTACTACTTGTTTCATGTTGGTACTTTCAGAACTCAGATGCAATGTCGTGAAATTTATTCTTTAGTTCATCCATTTATTTCATTATGCAATATATAATGAGCAGTAATAGGCATTGGAGCAATTGTTAGATATAAGAACTGTAAAACAAATAGAAAGTTCCAAAGAGTATATAGCACAGTGAAGTGAGTTATCACTGTGTTACAAGCTAATAGGTATCACACTATATTAACAGCTAACATTTATTGAGCGTTAAGCAGTTACGTGTATTAACTCATTTATTCCTTGTAACAACCCAAAAAGGTGGACCTTTTTATTATGATCCTTACCATACAGATATCTGAGTCATAGAGAGAGCAATGAGCTTAAAGGCACACAACTAATAAATACCAGAGCCAGTATGTGAGCCCAGGAAGTCTAGCTCCAATGTTCGTGCTTTAATCCAATACATAAGGAAGAAAATGCACAGGATGCAGTTAGAGCACAGAGAAAATCCATGTCAGATGGCTGTTTTGGTGAAGAGATAAGAAGAAAAACTCTGGGGCTGATGGAAACCGCCTGCATAATAGCATGAGGAATACAGTCTGTGTGTTTGAGGACAAGTAAGAAGTTCTATGGGGTTGATTAGAAGTGTTCATGTGGGAAATGGAGCTGGGATTTTAGGGCAAGCATCAGAGCATGACGGACTTTAGGTGTTAATCTAAGAAATTTGAACTTTATTCTGGAAGCTGTGGGGAACTATTGAAATATTTTAAGGGCTTTAAGAAAGGCAGCAATATGATCATACTTGCCTTTTGGAAAAGTCATCCTGGCAGATGTATTGAAGTGCTGGTTAGGAGGCAATTGATGGAAACCAGGCAAGAGTTGATGAGAATGCAAACAAAAATACTGATATGGTAGAGAAAAGGAGACAAAGGCATAGGTTGAGTACTTTTCATATCTAAAATGGCTATCAGTTAATATGCACTTTCTATGTGCATTTTACTTGGCACTGTATATACGTACTCAGTTAATCCCAAGTACTTCTATGAGAGTTATTTCATTATTGATGTTTTGTAATGAGGTAAATAAAGGCTTAGAGTAGTTAAGTAGCCCACCGAAGATTATAAGCTAGTCAGTGATGGATTCAGGAGTTCAGATCTACAAATTGTACCCTTTCTAGTCTGTGTGATGTTTCTAGCCATGAGATTCTTTAAGGACACCTGGTAGAAAAATGCTAAACTAGAAATATGAATCAGATTAGCATTGTTTCTCTTATCCATGTGAATTATGATGTCATTCACCAAAATATGGAAAAGCTAAATTCTTTATTTATTTCTTAAAAAAATAAACGGGATATTCATGCAGAACATGCAGGCTTGTTACATGGGTATACGTGTGCCATGGTGATTTGCTGCCCCTATTGACCTATCCTCTAAGTTCCCTCCCCTCACCCCCAGTAAGGCCGTGGTGTGTGTTGTTCCCCTGTGTCCATGTGTTCTCATTGTTCAACTTCCACTTATGAGTGAAAACACGTAGTGTTTGGTTTTCTGTTCCTGTGTTAGTTTGCTGAGAATCATGGCTTCCAGCTTCATCCATGTCCTTGCACAGGACATGATCTCATTCCTTTTTATGGTTGCATAGTATTTCATCGGGTATATGTACCACATTTTCTTTGCCCAGTCTGTCATTGATGGGCATTTGGGTTGGTTCCATGCCTTTGCTATTGTAAATAGTGATGCAATAAACATGTGTGTGCATGTGTCTTTATAGTAGAATGATTTTATATTCCTTTGGGTATATACCCAGTAATGGGGTTGCTGGGTCAAATGGTATTTCTGGTTCTAGATCCGTGAAGAATCACCACACTGTCTTCCACAATAGTTGAAATAATTTACATTCCCACCCACAGTGTAAAAGCATTCCTATTTCTCCACAGCCTCGCCAGCATCTATTGTATTGTTTCCTGACTTTATAATAATCGCCATTCTGACTGGCATGAGATGGTATCTCATTGTGGTTTTGATTTGCATTTCTCTAATGATCACTCTTGTTTACCTTCTTTTTATATGTTTGTTGGCTGTGTAAATGTCTTCTTTTGAGAAGTGTCTGTTCATATCCTTCACCCACTTTTTGATGGGGTTGTTTTTCTCTTGTAAATCTGTTTATTTTGTAGGTTGTCTGTTCACTCTGATGATAGTTTCTTTTGCTGTGCAGAAGCGCTTTAGTTTAATTAGATCCCATTTGTCAATTTTGGCTTTTGGTGTTTTTGTCATGAAGTTCTTATCCATGCCTGTGTCCTGAATGGTATTGCCTGGGTTTTCTTCTAGGGTTTTTAAGGTAAATTCTAATGAAATTTTCTCAAAAGAGATATTTCTAACTGCTGTATTCATTTATTATACCTCATTTTTCAAACTCTGATCTGGCATTGGGTTCCTCAACTCCATCATAAAAGCTCTTCTTGGGATCAGCAATTACATTCTGTCTCTAAATTCAAAGAAAGAATACTTTTAATACTTTTCTTAGTCTGCTCCTCAGTAACACTGAGCACTATTTTCTACTTTCTTGCTTTAAAACATTCTTATATTTGAATTTTTTGCAACAATACTATTTGATCTTCTCCCAACCTCTTTGTATCTTGTTCAGGTCTATCAGTCTGAAGCACTAAATAGTGAAGTTACTTAAACTTAGTTATAGAACCTCTCCTCTCCTAATCTGGTATTTTCTTTCACCTTCATGACTTCAATTATTACCTGTAGAGAGGTAACAGACACAATTAACCAGGCCTCTTCTGTGATATTTATTCTTGGCAACTCAATAGCATTCCAAATACAGGAGATCCAAAAAAAATAAACTTATGACATTCTCCCTCACTTCTAGTCCTTTTTCACTCTCTGTGAATGGCACTGAATTCTATTTATTTCTATAAGCAAGGAACTTAGCAGTCATCATGGATACAGTAGTCTTCCCTACCTACTGAATCTAAACCACTACCAATTCTTGTCAATTGTATTTGCTAAGTATTTCTCAAGTCAGATTGTTTAAAGTCCATGGCCAACACAACATTCCCTGCTGTATTCATTGCTAGCATGGGATTCTCCATAGTCTATAAACAAGTTTTCCCAGTCTTCCCTAAACTTTCCTTTAACTCATTATCTATACTGTATTGGAGAGTGATTTGTCAAAAGTACATTTTGAATCATATTCCTCTTCTACTTAATGCCATTTAACATGATGCAAATTGCCGATAGGTTCCAGAATTCTTATCAGGGCCTTCAGCGCCCTGCATCATATAACCTCTACCTTCTGCTTGTACCATTCTTCTACTCTCTTATATAGTCCCAATGCCCTTCTTCCTATCTTTTGTACTCACTGTATATATTGCTCCTTTTTCTTGGAAGACTTTTCCCTTTATTAGATATTTTCTACTCATTGTACAGTTTGCAGTTTCCATATCACTTCCTCTAGTGATGTTTCTCTGACCTCCTTATGCCAAATCACTCTATTCAAGATCCTTATAACACTTTCTCCATTAGCTTTCTACTTTTGTAATTTTATATTTTTGCAACCATCAATTGACCAATACCTGTACCTTTTCTTATGTATCTCCCCATTCTTACCTAGGATGGAAACTGGATGCTGGTCTGGTCACCATTGTTTCTTGAGAATCTTGTATTGCTCGACACTTGGTAAATATTCAATTAACTTAATCTTTATGATAATCTGATATAATCCTTGTAAAAAGTGTTCATTGTACAAATGAAGACAATGTTGCTCTAGCACGTAAGTCATAACCTCTCTAAACTTCTCCTTCTATGAATACTCAATTTTAGTTTTACAGTGAAGCAAGTCCCTTTATGTTCGAACTCCCCAGTAATTTGCAGAAATTTCAATGACTAAGAGCTGGGCTGTTCAATATAGAAGTCTCTAATAACACGTGAGTGTTAAATATAAAATAATTAAAATAAGAATAAAAATGCAGGTCCTCAGTTGCACTAGCTACATTGTATGGGCTCAATAGCTATATATGGCTAGTGGCTACCATATCAAACAAACAGCATAGATATAGAATGTTATCCTCATAGGAAGCTGCATTGGATAGCACTGCTTTAAGGAACGATCATTCTTTGTTGAAATTTTAGTTCTGTAATTGACACATCAACATAAAATGGGAGTAGATTAGATTTGCAGATAAAAACTGGATTTATGGATTCAATTTTCTCAAATATTTTAAACCTAAAAAATTCTTTTATACAAGGCCTGTTCTCTCTTTTTGAATAAAATTCTGTACCAAATTTCACAACACAAAGATTTGTGTGAATATTTGGGAGAGGGACTTTGTCTGCATGTACAATTGTGTGTACATATTAATGCTTAAAGGTAAAGTATTCAGATTTTTAAATATCATTTTACAGGTCAAGTCAGAAGTAGTAGTTATAAGAGGGAAGATATTTGGGGAAGGATATATTAATGTACAAAGGACTTGGAAAAGGCCAGGGATGGCAACTGGAAAGGAGAAAAAAAGGACAATAACTCCAACTCCAGCCAATCTGAAAAAAAATTAAGCACATGGGACTACATATATGAATTCTTCCAAACATATTTAGGTCTGATCTGGGGAAGGGAGGCCTTCCTAGACAATGGTTCTTTGATGCCCTTGACTTTGAATTGCCTAGCTAGCTTCAAAGAAATGGCCTAAAATTGTTCTCATTCTCTCTTTATTAATTTAAAGTTTCCCCTGTGGTTTTTATAATGAACAATGCTTTTCTTTGTCTTGCCAAAATCCTTAAAAACAATAAACACAACTAGACATCTCTCTCAAACTCAGACGGAAACAAAATAAACTCTTTTTAGCTGAATATTTATTTATTTTTCCCATCCAGGATGAGAAGGTTTTTTTTTTTTTTATTTTTTAATGAGGCGTAAAAGGAGATACTTCTAGTCCCACACACAGTGAGACCAAAATCACAGATAAATTGTTTCATTCAAACTTCAATTCAGCTTTTAAAATATGTTATCTAAATGGCATGGATAATTTTCAGATTATTTATTTGATATCCTCTCTAATCAAATAATATAATTTGTAGTGTGATGACAACAGTTGACTTACAGTTCCTAACACCTTGAACTTCGCAAGTCATTCTGACCACTCCCCAATATGGAAAATTTATTTATTGATTGATTAACAGGAAGTATGCAGGGCACAAGATGACAAAAGTGTGTCATACAACTTGCTGGAATTATGTTTTATTATTAAGAATGAAATTCTATAGTTACAGAAATATTTTTAATAGACATACGTTAATATTTTCATTAAAATATAAAGTAATAAACATGGCTATAGTAGTTCACAAACACTATTGACAAATCCTTCCTAAGTTAACCCAGCAGGATATCATGTCTTCCTCTGGAAAATGCACAGAATCACATTCTGAGTAAAGAGGGATGTAACACAGTGAAAGAATATGTGTTGAAGTCAGATAGGTCTAGGTTCAAATCTTCATACCATTATTTAACAGCTTGGATAGTTACTCAACTTCTAGTCCTATTTCTTTGTCCATAAATGAAGAGAGAAA
The DNA here is from genome assembly GCF_028858775.2 of Pan troglodytes. Lineage (NCBI taxonomy): Eukaryota > Metazoa > Chordata > Mammalia > Primates > Hominidae > Pan > Pan troglodytes. The sequence continues at coordinate 90,388,923 of NC_072408.2, forward strand.
TCCTATATTTCACGTTGTCATGAGAACAGGGACACAGTGTACATTGTAAAGCCAGTGTTACATACAAGTTGGCCATCTTTATAATGTTATCATCATGATCATCATAAATATAGCCTCTCCCTTTTCCCCATGTAGGTAAGCATTCTACTGGTAATTGTTGACTTTGCCTTATTCATCTTGTTATTCTTAAAACATAGGATGATTTATATATTCTGTTCAACAGTCTTTGGGTTTAATTGTCACTGTTAAAAGCCATTTGTTTTATTCATCTTTCCTCAGAGATTCTTTGTATAATTTGTTGATTAAAAAATCTCTGATGTAAGGATGAAAATATATTAAGAATATACATCCTCAACTTGATAGGCTGTTCATGAGAAGAGTGGTGCCTTAATTGTGTGCTTGTGCTTACCATAGTGTTCTGTACATCCTACTACTTCACGCATACTTGTTAAATTGCTTTCTTTAAACAGCTCCATCACTAATCTTCCTAGTTCAGTTAATAATACTAATCTTCCTAGTTCAGTTAATAATTTGTCACAATCCACTCATGGCCATCCTTTTTCTCACTCTTGCTCTTACCCAAAATCTAATCAGAATTTAAGCTGCATCTATTTTCTTCTGACAAATGTTCTGTTTCCACTATTCTGTACTTTGTCTAACTGCCTAGTGCTTGAGAGTAAGGATATGGTAATGTTTTAAAATCCATTTTACTTCTTCACTCCTTCCTTTACACTGTTTTGCATTCCACTCACGTATCTGGATCAAGACTCACTCTTGCTTCTCTTTTATTATTTTACAAATCACTACATTGGAGTCTTTTTTGCTGGCTTTTCATTCCCTTAACCTCTGCATATAGTGGTGGCCCAAGACTCAATCTCCAGTCCTTTATTACTGTTTACTCTTTAGATTACTGTTTACTCTTTAGGTGACCTCAATTGATTTTGGGGGTTTAAATACCATCTATGTCCTGGTGACACTCACATATAGATCTCTGATCAAGATCTCACCCTGAACTCCAGGTTTGTTTATCCAACTGCCTAGGCAACTTTTATACTTAGATATCGAACAGGCATCTCAATACATTGCACTGACATCCGAAGTACTTTTCACTAAAAATCTAGATATAAAGTACGACTACATTTTATTTGCTTATTCTCTGTATTTTACTACTAAAATATAAGCATTGTGAGGTAGAGATGCTGTCTCTTTCATTTTCTTATTGCAGAAGAACAGTGCCTAGAAGATGGCAGTACTTCACACATATAACATATTGAATGAAGAAATGAATCAGTCAATACTATATACTCTTTATTTTAATTTTCAGTGTTCTTTCGGTATATAGTCTTAAAATTGATTAAATGTCCACTTTTCAGATTGAGTTCCCAGGAAGCACAGTCTGAGCTAAAGATTAATCGTAAAAAAATCTTACTGGGGCATACTCTGAGGATAAACTCCTGGGAGTTGAGTGAAAAAAGCAGAATTAGATGAAAAGACAAGTTAGTATATGATCCCAAGAACATACGGCACTGTAGAATTGTCCAGAAATGGGGCCAGGATAAGGGGAATATTTATAACCTGCATCAAGAAGACATTCAACGCAAGTTGTTTTGGAGGAGGCAATGTTGAAATAAAGGTGATCTCTGCCTGGTTGTCAGCTATATGCTATTAGCCTCCTACTTGCACAGTATCTGAAGGAACAAGTGTTTTAGTACCAACAGGCTCCACAGTATCCACTATTATTATTTTCAAGGTTAGATGATTCAAAGAAATGAACAAAGAGTTTCCAAACTGTATGAAGAGATTCTAGTGACCCACATGGTGAATAAAAATGCATCTTATTCACTGAGACATTAGAGAAGATCATCGAAGAAGGTAGAAAAGCAAGTAGAGCAGAACCTGAAAGATACATAGGATTTTTAAACAGCAGGTGTTCAAGTAGAGACAAGTTCATGTACAAATGAAATAGAGCAATTAGGAAGACAGCCATCTATTTTCAGGGCTTTTTCAATGTAAGTTTTGCTCTCTCCTCTATGTGAATGTCATGTATGTTTGCTGCTTCTGCTTACTTCCTAGTTGTTTGAAGTACATGACACTGTTCTCTTCAAATATCTATAGTCTCTTGGGTTGCTCCTTATCAAGATCCTTCAGAAGACCTGCTTCTTCTGATAACCTATGGAGCAAAATTCTTACATTTTTGAGGAGAGATTCTGTTAATTACCTACCATTAGCACTTTCAACACTTTTTCTTAATAACAGAAATAGGCTTGCTTGAGATTGCAATGAGCTGAAATAATACTTGCATTACTCTTTTGGATAGTTATAGTCACATGACAATTTTTTGCCAATGAGAGATAATCAAGGTTTCTGGAGAAAAAAAAGTTTTGGTTTCCTCATATGGAAATTGCTGCTTTCTACTTGGCTGTTTTCCTGTCTAGACTGTGGATATGAGGTAGAGATGCAGCATCTTCTTGTTATCATGAAGTGGTAAATGTGAACATGAAAGCCAACACACCAGTAGATTCAGAGTGGAAATACAAAAATAATCTAGGACCCTGAAGCCAGTGTAAACAGTTGCAAAGCCCTGGAGTGATCCCCTCTGGATTTCTAGTTATGTGAGAAAACTGAGTCTTTTAAAAAAAATTACTACTAATTGGGTATTCTGGTACTTGTTGCTAACCACATTTTTAAATGTTAACCTTTTCTTGGTTCACTTCTCATTCTGTATTTTTCTCCAAATTAGCTATACATAAACCCCATGTACTGATAACTCATAAATCTATATTTCTATCATAAACCTATATTTCCATCTGGATCCCATTTCCTGAGATCCAAAATGATACTCAGACATACACTGACTGTCTCTCTTTTTGGTATTTATTAAGCATTCAAAATCAGTAACTTTATTCACAAACTCTGTTATGTTCCCCATATTTGGCCACTTCTCTTTATACTGTTGGGGTAGTAATGCCTATAAATTACTAAATAATGAAATCTAGAAGTTAGTGAAGACTTCTTCCTCTTACTTACCTCATTCAAATGATCATCAAATCTTCTGTCACCTCCCCAATTTAACTCCTTATTAACAGGCCCATTGACTTGGTGTAGTCTCTAATCATCTCTCATTTGAACAGTGGTAAGGTGGTTCTTTCATAATATGCCTTCGATGCCTCAAACCTTCCCTTGTTCATAATGGAACCAAATGACCTTTCTAATATTTATATATGATTTACTAAGTTAGCTTAAAAGCATCAGTTGTTTCCTGTAGACTTTGGAAAAATGCTCAGATTCTGTGTCTGTCATGTAAGATCTTAAATGTTCTGATCTCTTCCTGCATTAATGCATTTCTGCTAAATACTCCTTCTAACTCTGCATTTAATTCATGGTCATGCCATATTACTTACAGTACCCCACATGCATGTAATATGTCATTTTATGCTTATATATTTGCACATGTCAACTTCTCATGGAGGGCTCTTTGTACTCTTGGTCCATCTGATGCACTTATGGTTACCTTAAGATTTGAAAGCATGCATTTTTACAACCTCCTCTGACATGTTTTGTTTCAAGAAAAATTGATCATCTGCAACTTTGTCTTACAAATTTTCTATAGGTATTGTTTTTTAACAGGTTTTAAGGCAGAAAGGCTTATCTGTTGATGTCATGCAAAGAACTTCAAATCAGTGGGAGGGAGGAGCCAAGATGGCCGAATAGGAACAGCTCTGGTCTACAGCTCCCAGCGTGAGCGACGCAGAAGACGGGTGATTTCTGCATTTCCATCTGAGGTACCGGGTTCATCTCACTAGGGAGTGCCAGACAGTGGGCGCAGGTCAGTGGGTGCACGCACCGTGTGCGAGCCGAAGCAGGGCGAGGCATTGCCTCACTTGGGAAGTGCCAGGGGTCAGGGAGTTCCCTTTCTGAGTCAAAGAAAGGGGTGAAGGATGGCACCTGGAAAATCGGGTCACTCCCACCCGAATACTGCGCTTTTCCGACAGGCTTAAAAAACGGTGCACCATGAGATTATATCCCGCACCTGGCTCGGAGGGTCCTATGCCCACGAAGTCTCGCTGATTGCTAGCACAGCAGTCTGAGATCAAACTGCAAGGCGGCAGCCAGGCTGGGGGAGGGGCGCCCGCCATTGCCCAGGCTTGATTAGGTAAACAAAGCAGCTGGGAAGCTCGAACTGGGTGGAGCCCACCACAGCTCAAGGAGGCCTGCCTGCCTCTGTAGGCTCCACCTCTGGGGGCAGGGCACAGACAAACAAAAAGACAGCAGTAACCTCTGCAGACTTAAATGTCCCTGTCTGACAGCTTTGAAGAGAGCAGTGGTTCTCCCAGCACGCAGCTGGAGATCTGAGAATGGGCAGACTGCCTCCTCAAGTGGGTCCCTGACCCCTGACCCCCGAGCAGCCTAACTGGGAGGCACCCCCCAGCAGGGGCACACTGACACCTCACACGGCAGGGTACTCCAACAGACCTGCAGCTGAGAACTCATCTGTACATCACCATCATCAAAGACCAAAACTAGATAAAACCACAAAGATGGGGATAAAACAGAACAGAAAAACTGGAAACTCTAAAATGCAGAGCACCTCTCCTCCTCCAAAGGAACACAGTTCCTCACCAGCAACGGAACAAAGCTGGATGCAGAATGACTTTGACGAGCTAAGAGAAGAAGGCTTCAGATGATCAAATTACTCTGAGCTATGGGAGGACATTCAAACCAAAGGCAAAGAAGTTGAAAACTTTGAAAAAAATTTAGAAGACTGTATAACTAGAATAACCAATACAGAGAAGTGTTTAAAGGAACTGATGGAGCTGAAAACCAAGGCTCGAGAACTGCATGAAGAATGCAGAAGCCTCAGGAGCCGATGCGATCAACTGGAAGAAAGGGTATCAGCAATGGAAGATGAAATGAATGAAATGAAGCAAGAAGGGAAGTCTAGAGAAAAAAGAATAAAAAGAAATGAGCAAAGCCTCCAAGAAATATGGGACTATGTGAAAAGACCAAATCTACATCTGATTGGTGAACCTGAAAGTGATGGGGCGAGTGGAACCAAGTTGGAAAACACTCTGCAGGGTATTATCCAGGAGAACTTCCCCAATCTATCAAGGCAGGCCAACGTTCAGATTCAGGAAATACAGAGAACGCCACAAAGATACTCCTCGAGAAGAGCAACTCCAAGACACATAATTGTCAGATTCACCAAAGTTGAAATGAAGGAAAAAATGTTAAGGGCAGCCAGAGAGAAAGGTCGGGTTACCCTCAAAGGGAAGCCCATCAGACTAACAGCAGATCTCTTGGCAGAAACCCTATAAGCCAGAAGAGAGTGGGGACCAATATTCAACATTCTTAAAGAAAAGAATTTTCAACCCAGAATTTCATATCCAGCCAAACTAAGCTTCATAAGTGAAGGAGAAATAAAATCCTTTACAGACAAGCAAATGCTGAGAGATTTTGTCACCACCAGGCCTGCCTTACAAGAGCTCCTGAAGGAAGCACTAAACATGGAAAGGAACAACTGGTACCAGCCGCTGCAAAATCATGCCAAAATGTAAAGACCATGGAGACTAGGAAGAAACTGCATTAACTAACGAGCAAAATCACCAGCTAACATCATAATGACAGGATCAAATTCACACATAACAATATTAACTTTAAATGTAAATGGACTAAATGCTCCAATTAAAAGACACAGACTGGCAAATTGGATAAAGAGTCAAGACCCATCAGTGTGCTGTATTCAGGAAACCCAACTCACATGCAGAGACACACATAGGCTCAAAATAAAAGGATGGAGGAAGATCTACCAAGCCAATGGAAAACAAAAAAAGGCAGGGGTTGCAATCCTAGTCTCTGATAAAACAGACTTTAAACCAACAAAGATCAAAAGAGACAAAGAAGGCCATTACATAATGGTAAAGGGATCAATTCAACAAGAAGAGCTAACTATCCTAAATATATATGCACCCAATACAGGAGCACCAAGATTCATAAAGCAAGTCCTGAGTGACCTATAAAGAGACTTAGACTTCCACACATTAAAAATGGGAGACTTTAACAAACACCCCACTGTCAACATTAGACAGATCAACGAGACAGAAAGTCAACAAGGATAGCCAGAAATTGAACTCAGCTCTGCACCAAGCGGACCTAATAGACATCTACAGAACTCTCCACCCCAAATCAACAGAATATACATTTTTTTCAGAAGCACACCACACCTATTCCAAAATTGACCACATACTGGGAAGTAAAGCTCTCCTCAGCAAATGTAAAAGAACAGAAATTATAACAAACTATCTCTCAGACCACAGTAAAATCAAACTAGAACTCAGGATTAAGAATCTCACTCAAAACCGCTCAACTACATGGAAACTGAACAACCTGCTCCTGAATGACTACTGGGTACATAACGAAATGAAGGCAGAAATAAAGATTTCTTTGAAACCAACCAGAACAAAGACACAACATACCAGAATCTCTGGGACACATTCAAAGCAGTGTGTAGAGGGAAATTTATAGCACTAAATGCCCACAAGACAAAGCAGGAAAGATCCAAAATTGACACCCTAACATCACAATTAAAAGAACTAGAGAAGCAAGAGCAAACACATTCAAAAGCTAGCAGAAGGCAAGAAATAACTAAAATCAGAGCAGAACTGAAGGAAATAGAGACACAAAAAACCCTTCAAAAAATTAATGAATCCAGGAGCTGGTTTTTTGAAAGGATCAACAAAATTGATAGACCACTAGCAAGACTAATAAAGAAAAAAAGAGAGAAGAATCAAATAGACGCAAAAAAAAAAAAAAAATGAGAAAGGGGATATCACCACTGATCCCACAGAAATACAAACTACCATCAGGGAATACTACAAACACAAACTACCATCAGGGAATACTACAAACACCTCTACACAAATAAACTAGAAAATGTAGAAGAAATGGATAAATTCCTGGACACATACACTCTCCCAAGACTAAACCAGGAAGAAGTTGAATCTCTGAATAGACCAATAACAGGAGCTGAAATTGTGGCAATAATCAATAGCTTACCAACCAAAAAGAGTCCAGGACCAGATGGATTCACAGCCGAATTCTACCAGAGGTACAAGGAGGAACTGGTACCATTCCTTCTGAAACTATTCCAATCAATAGAAAAAGAGGGAATCCTCCCTAACTCATTTTATGAGGCCAGCATCATTCTGATACCAAAGCCAGGCAGAGACACAACAAAAAAAGAGAATTTTAGACCAACATCCTTGATGAACATTGATGGAAAAATCCTCAATAAAATACTGGCAAAACGAATCCAGCAGCACATGAAAAAGCTTATCCACCATGATCAAGTGGGCTTCATCCCTGGGATGCAAGGCTGGTTCAATATACACAAATCAATAAACGTAATCCAGCATATAAACACAGCCAAAGACAAAAACCACATGATTATCTGAAGAGATGCAGAAAAAGCCTTTGACAAAATTCAACAACCCTTCATGCTAAAAACTCTCAATAAATTAGGTATTGATGGGACATATTTCAAAATAATAAGAGCTATCTATGACAAACCCACAGCCAATATCATACTGAATGGGCAAAAACTGGAAGCATTCCCTTTGAAAACTGGCACAAGACAGGGATGACCTCTCTCACCACTCCTCTTCAACATAATGTTGGAAGTTCTGGCCAGGGCAATTAGGCAGGAGAAGGAAATAAAGGGTATTCAATTAGGAAAAGAAGAAGTCAAATTGTCCCTGTTTGCAGATGACATGATTGTATATCTAGAAAACCCCATTTTCTCAGCCCAAAATCTCCTTAAGCTGATAAGGAACTTCAGCAACGTCTCAGGATACAAAATCAATGTAGAAAAATCACAAGCATTCTTATACACCAATAACAGACAAACAGAGAGCCAAATCATGAGTGAACTCCCATTCACAATTGCTTCAAAGAGAATAAAATACCTAGGAATCCAACTTACAAGGGATGTGAAGGACCTCTTCAAGGAGAACTACAAACCACTGCTCAAGGAAATAAAAGAGGATACAAACAAATGGAAGAACATTCCATGCTCATGGGTAGGAAGAATGAATATCGTGAAAATGGCCATACTGCCCAAGGTAATTTATAGATTCAATGCCATCCCCATCAAGCTACCAATGACTTTCTTCACAGAATTGGAAAAAACTACTTTAAAGTTCATATGGAACCAAAAAAGAGACGGCATCGCCCAGTCAATCTTAAGCCAAAAGAACAAAGCTGGAGGCATCACGCTACCTGACTTCAAACTATACTACAAGGCTACAGTAACCAAAACAGCATGGTACTGGTACCAAAACAGAGATATACATCAATGGAACAGAGCAGAGCCCTCAGAAAGAACGTCACATAGCTACAACTATCTGATCTTTGACAAACCTGACAAAAACAAGAAATGGGGAAAGGATTCCCTATTTAATAAATGGTGCTGGGAAAACTGGCTAGCCATATGTAGAAAGCTGAAATTGGATCCCTTCCTTACACCTTATACAAAAATCAATTCAAGATGGATTAAAGACTTAAATGTTAGACCTAAAACCATAAAAACCCTAGAAGAAAACCTAGGCATTGCCATTCAGGACATAGGCATGGGCAAGGACTTCATGTCTAAAACACCAAAAGCAATGGCAACAAAAGCCAAAATTGACAAATGGGATCTAATTAAACTAAAGAGCTTCTGCACAGCAAAAGAAACTACCATCAGAGTGAACAGGCAACCCATAAAATGGGAGAAAATTTTCGCAACCTACTCATCTGACAAAGGGCTATATCCAGAATCTACAATGCACTCAAACAAATTTACAAGAAAAAAACAAACAACCCCATCAAAAATTGGGCGAAGGACATGAACAGACACTTCTCAAAAGAAGACATTTATGCAGCCAAAAAACACATGAAAAAATGCTCATCATCACTGGCCATCAGAGAAATGCATATCAAAACCACAATGAGATACCATCTCACACCAGTTAGAATGGCAATCATTAAAAAGTCAGGAAACAACAGGTGCTGGAGAGGATGTGGAGAAATAGGAACACTTTTACACTGTTGGTGGGACTGTAAACTAGTTCAACCATTGTGGATCAGTGTGGCGATTCCTCAGGGATCTAGAACTGGAAATACCATTTGACCCAGCCATCCCATTACTGGGTATATACCCAAAGGACTATAAATCATGCTGCTATAAAGACACATGCACACGTATGTTTATTGCGGCATTATTCACAATAGCAAAAACTTGTAACCAACCCAAATGTCCAACAATGATAGACTGGATTAAGAAAATGTGGCACATATACACCATGGAATACTATGCAGCCATAAAAAATGATGAGTTCATGTCCTTTGTAGGGACATGGATGAAATTGGAAATCATCATTCTCAGTAAACTATTGCAAGAACAAAAAACCAAACACTGCATATTCTCACTCATAGGTGGGAATTGAACAATGAGATCACATGGACACAGGAAGGGGAATATCACACTCTGGGGACTGTTGTGGGGTTGGGGGAGGGGGGAGGGATAGCATTGGGAGATACACCTAATGCTAGATGATGAGTTAGTGGGTGCAGTGCACCAGCATGGCACATGTATACATATGTAACTAACCTGCACAATGTGCACATGTACTCTAAAACTTAAAGTATAATAATAAAAAAAAAGAAAAACACAACAGTACAAGTTTCTAAACCAAAAGAAAAAAAAAAGAACTTCAAATCAGTGTCAGCAGTCACTCTGGGTAGGTATGTCTGCCTTGTAAAACCAAAATTTCCATGTGGTAAGCTGTTTTAAGATTGATAGGGGCTGCAAAAGAGCCAGCTAAACTATGAATCTCACACTATTAATGTTCCCAAACAACTTTATAGTAAAAAAATGTTGATTTTCATATTTCTTTCAATTGGTTCTGAAAATGGATTTTGTTTTTTCCAACATTTGAGGCAATTACAGTATTTGAGAAACAGAATTTGGAAACCAACTAACACCTGGAGGTTGATGCTTTGTTTAGAACCATGGCAGGTAAATTTAGATGGATGGGCACAGTTGTATATATTTCTTTGGCAGTCCTTCTTAGTTGTTAAGACCCACTTAAAAATAGCTTCTGAGCCTAAGCTATCTAGGAATTTGTTGACAGAATCATTTTGTTTCTGTGGTTGTGTTTCTCAGCCATGTGTCAAGCACATTACAAAATATTTTTTTGCTTAAGTGATAATCTTCAAATGGACCAATGAACTAGCATGGAAATTATAGACTAGGCCATCTCTTCTCCTTGAGATTTTACTCCACAAAGTTCACAAATTGTGGTTGTGAAACTTGGAGAACAGATACACTGCCCATCTAAATACAGGGGGTCTTTGTTAACCAAAAAATGAACCTGCATTGGGAATATTTTCTTATTAGAACAGTGGTAAGAAGAAAGTTAAATTATCATAAAAATAAAATGAAAAATAAATAACTAAAATGGGCCTGTATCTGAGATGTCTCAATCTGGGAATTTAGATTGTCATAGAAGCAAGGAAAATATTTAAATTAGAAGATAAAGAAACATGATTATTGTTTATATTAGAACTTTTTCTTGGATGTGCTATTGGTATTTTAAGGAGAACAATGTTGGAGATATGTCAAATATACTGTCATAAATAGGCTTATCAATCACTCACTCTTAATCTCACAAATGTGAAATATGTCCTCATTTATTGTGACAAGCCAAAGAGCCTCCTTTCCAATCAACCCTTTATGTTGAGGACCACTTCATTTAATGAAATAGGATGTTTTCTAGGATATGTTTTGAAAAAACTTTTGTTCTAGACATAAGAATACATTTGGGAAGAATTAAGGAATGAAGAAAAAAATTTCAACCCAGAATTTCATATCCAGCCAAACTAAGCTTCATAATTGAAGGAGAAATAAAATCCTTTATAGACAAGCAAATGCTGAGAAATTTTGTCACCACCAGGCCTGCCCTAAAAGAGCTCCTGAAGGAAGCACTAAACATGGAAAGGAACAACCGGTACCAGCCACTGCAAAAACATGCCAAATTGTAAAGACCATCGAGGCTAGGAAGAAACTGCATCGACTAATGAGCAAAATAACCAGCTAACATCATGATGACAGGATCAAATTCACACATAACAATATTAACTTTAAATGTAAATGGGCTAAATGCTCCAATTAAAAGACACAGACTGGCCAATTGGATAAAGACTCAAGACCCATCAGTGTGCTATATTCAGGAAACCCATCTCACATGCAGAGACACACATAGGCTCAAAATAAAGGGATGGAGGAAGATTTACCAAGCAAATGGAAAACAAAAAAGGGAGGGGTTGCAATCCTAGTCTCTGATAAAACAGACTTTAAACCAACAAAGATCAAAAGAGACAAAGAAGGCCATTACATAATGGTAAAGGGATCAATTCAACAAGAAGAGCTAACTATCCTAAATATATATGCACCCAATACAGGAGCACCCAGATTCATAAAGCAAGTCCTTAGAGACTTACAAAGAGACTTAGACTCCCACACAATAATAATGGGAGACTTTAACACCCCACTGTCAACATTAGACAGATCAACGAGACAGAAAGTTAACAAGGATATCCAGGAATTGAACTCAGCTCTGCACCAAGCAGACCTAATAGACAGCTACAGAAATCAAAAGCATATACATTCTTTTCAGCACCACACCACACCTATTCCAAAATTGACCACATAGTTGGAAGTAAAGCCCTCCTCAGCAAATGTAAAAGAACAGAAATTATAACAAACTGTCTCTCAGACCACAGTGCAATCAAACTAGAACTCAGGATTAAGAAACTCACTCACTCAAAACAGCTCAACTACATGGAAGCTGAACAACCTGCTCCTGAATGACTACTGGGTACATACGAAATGAAGGCACAAATAAAGATGTTCTTTGAAACCAGCGAGAACAAAGACACACCATACTAGAATCTCTGGGACACATTTAAAGCAGGGTGTAGAGGGAAATTTATAGCACGAAATGCCCACAAGAGAAAGCAGGAAAGATCTAAAATTGACACCCTAACATCACAATTAAAAGAACTAGAGAAGCAAGAGCAAACACATTCAAAAGCTAGCAGAAGGCAAGAAATAACTAAGAACAGAGCAGACCTGAAGGAGATAGAGACACAAAAAACCCTACAAAAAATCCATGAATCCAGGAGCTGGTCTTTTAAAAAGATCAACAAAATTGATAGACCACTAGCAAGATTAATAAAGAAGAAAAGAGAGAAGAATCAAATAGATGCAATAAAAAATGACGAAGGGGATATCACCACCAATCCCACAGATATACAAACTACCATCAGAGAATACTATAAACACCTGTATGCTAATAAACTAGAATATCTAGAAGAAATGGATAAATTCCTCAACACATACACCCTCCCAAGACTAAACCAGGAAGAAGTTGAATCTCTGAATAGACCAATAACAGGCTTTGAAATTGAAGCAATAATTAATAGCTTACCAACCAAAAACAGTCCAGGACCAGATGGACTCACAGCTGAATTCTACCAGATGTACAAAGAGGAGCTGATACCATTCCTTCTGAAACTATTCCAATCAATAGAAAAAGAGGGAATCCTCCCTAACTCATTTTATGAGGCCAGCATCATCCTGATACCAAAGCCTGGCAGAGACACAACAAAAAAAGAGAATTTTAGACCAATAACCCTGATGAACATCGATGCAAAAATCCTCAATAAAATACTGGCAAACCGAATCCAGCAGCACATCAAAAAGCTTATCCACCATGATCAAGTGGGCTTCATCCCTGGGATGCAAGGCTGGTACAACATATGCAAATCAATAAACGTAATCCAGCATGTAAACTGCACCAAAGCCAAAAACCACACGATTATTTCAATAGATGCAGAAAAGGCCTTTGACAAAATTCAACAGCCCTTCATGCTAAAAACCTCAATAAATTAGGTATTGATGGGATGTATTGCAAAATAGATAGCTCTTGTTATGACAAACCCACAGCCAATATCATACTGAATGGGCAAAACCTGGAAGCTTTCCCTTTGAAAACTGGCACAAGACAGGGATGCCCTCTCTCATTACTGCTGTTCAACATAGTGTTGGAAATTCTAGCCAGGGCAATCAGGCAGGAGAAGGAAATAAAGGGTATTCAATGAGGAAAAGAGGAAGTCAAATTGTCCCTGTCTGCAGATGACATGATGTCTATCTAGAAAACCCCATCATCTCAGCCCAAAATATCCTTAAGCTGATAGGCAATTTCAGCAAAGTCTCAGGATACAAAATCATTGTGCAAAAATCACAAGCATTCTTATACAACAATAAGAGACAAACAGAGAGCCAAATCATGAGTGAACTCCCATTCACAATTGCTACAAAGAGAATAAAATACCTAGGAATCCAATTTACAAGGGATGTGAAGGACCTCTTCAAGGAGAACTACAAACCACTGCTCAACAAAATAAAAGAGGACACAAACATATGGAAGAATATTCCATGCTCATGGATAGGAAGAATCAATGTCGTGAAAATGGCCACACTGCCCAAGGTTATTTACAGATTTAATGCCATCTCCATCAAGCTACCAATGGCTTTCTTCACAGAATTGGAAAAAACTACTTTAAAGTTCATATGGTATCAAAAAAGAGCCTGCATTGCCAAGTCAATCCTAAGCCAAAAGAACAAAGCTGGAGGCATCACACTACCTGACTTCAAGGCTACAGTACCCAAAACAGCATGGTACTGGTGCCAAAACAGAGACATCGGCCAATGGAATAGAACAGAGCCCTAAAAAATAATACCACATATCTACAACTATCTCATCTTTGAAAAACCTGACAAAAACAAGAAATGGGGAAAGGATTCCCTATTTAATAAATGGTGCTGGGAAAACTGGGTAGCCATATGTAGAAAGCTGAAACTAGATCCCTTCCTTACACCTTATACAAAAATTAATTCAAGATAGATTAAAGACTTAAATGTTAGACCTAAAACCATAAAAACCCTGGAAGAAACCCTAGGCAATACCATTCAGGACATAGGCATGGGCAAGGATTTCATGTCTAAAACACCAAAAGCAATGGCAACAAAAGCCAAAATTGACAAATGGGATCTAATTAAAGTAAAGAGCTTCTGCACAGCAAAAGAAAATACCATCAGAGTGAACATGCAACCTACAGAATGGGAGAAAATGTTTGCAATCTACTCGTCTGACAAAGGGCTAATATCCAGAATCTACAATGAACTCAAACAAATTTACAAGAAAAAAACAACCCCATCAAAAAGTGGGCAAAGGATATGAACAGACACTTCTCAAAAGAAGACATTTATGCAGCCAAAAGACACATGAAAAAATGCTCATCATCACTGGCCATCAGAGAAATGCAAATCAAAACCACAATGAGATACCATCTCACACCAGTTAGAATGGTGATCATTAACATGTCAGGAAACAACAGGTGCTGGAGAGGATGTGGAGATATAGGAACACTTTTATACTGTTGGTGGGACTGTAAACTAGTTCAACCACTGTAGAAGTCAGTGTGGCAATTCCTCAGGGATCTAGAACTAGAAATACCATTTGACCCAGCCATCCCGTTACTGGGTATATACCCAAAGGATTATAAATCATGCTGCTATGAAGACACATGCACACGTATGTTTATTGTGGCACTATTCACAATAGCAAAGACTTGGAACCAACCCAAATGTCCAACAATGATAGACTGGATTAAGAAAATGTGGCACATTTACACCATAGAATACTATGCAGTCATAAGAAATGATGAGTTCATGTCTTTTGCAGAGACATGGATGAAGCTGGAAACCATCATTCTCAGCAAACTATCACAAGGACAAAAAACCAAACACCTCATGTTCTTACTCATAGGTGGGATATGAACAATGAGAACACGTGGACACAGGACGGGGAACATCACACACCGGGGCCTGTTGTGGGGTTGGGGGAGTGGGGAGGGATAGCATTAGGAGATATACCTAATGTTAAAGGACGAGTTAATGGGTACAGCATCCAACATGGCACATGTATATATATGTAACAAACCTGCACGTTGTGCACATGTACCCTTAAACTTTAAAAAAAAAAGCCAATTGGGGAGGCATTATTTGAAGATTGGGACAGCTCTCGAATATGATTACAGAAAATTTGGACAGCCTAAAATACTGAAAACATTGGGTGATTTCAAGGTGACTCAGTTACTGAGATGCAGATGTTTCTTGTGCCCTGGGGGAAAATTCTCAATAAACTTATGGAATTAGAAATCTAACAGACAGACAGTACAGGAACATGATGTAAAACTAAAAGGGAAACAGGCAAGACTACAGTTAGAAGAACCAAATCCTGGGCTAGATATTGGAATGAGGGAATTTCCTCTAGATGAAATAACTCTACCCAGGAGAGGTAAGATTTTTTGAATGAGTAGTATTTCATGGCCAGGCCAGCTGTAGGCCTGACAATGCACAAAAAATATAACAAACCCAGCAGCTATAACTGAGATTTAAAAATAACTCTTCAAGACTGGAACTTTTTACACCCAGTCTAATGGTGTAAAAATTGTGGCCTATACTTTTCTGCATATTTCTGATCTGGCTATTTACTCACTTATAGCAGATTACATTTACCATAGAACTTTGAGCATATTTATATAAGAACCTGGAAAATATTAGGGGGCTGTGTTCACATTTTATATATATTGTGCATTGCTTGTTGGTGCTTCAGTAGTTAAACAAAGTGAACGTAACCTAAGCCAATTTCGAGTTGCCAGTATTTCTATTCTTGCTTAAAATGCATGCTCCCAGATAATGCAGTGCTCATAAATTTAAAAACATTTACTTTAGCCAACTGTATATGGTTGTATTTGGAGACATACCTTTATGGGATGATACATAGAAAGAAGTTAAGAATACTAAGATGTCCAAGTTTCTAAATAGCAGAAATATAAATCAACAGGACCCCAAAGGTGATCACTCTTTCCAAAGGGGAGGCATAAATAGAATAAAATTGATGGAATTCGGGGACCCTGCGAAACTGAAAACAGCCATAAATGACTGCATGACGTCAGAGCATCATTTGAGCAAGTGACTGGAGTGATCCACATTACAAAGCTACAGATGTTGCCAACAGAATTATCTGCTATAAATATAAATTACCCCAGTCTATGGAGAAATCAGGGGTTTAGAACCAGTTAAAAGTCCAACTGGAATAACTGATAAGCATAATGAGAGGGAGAGCAAAACAGTTCCATGGTGCTGGCACTTTGCTAAGACTACAGTGTCTATTTTATACTCAGGGGATAGTGGACAAGTGCAGTCTATGGGACTTCATTATTGGTGCTGGGGCTTTACTATCCAAGACTGAAGATATCCTTCCTAAGACTGAAAGATTTGAAGATTATGAATTCTGAGGCTATTCAGTTTTTAAAGCCCAGTTTAAATCTGAATATAGAGGAGGTACATTTATAAAATGATCTTAGCCTAATAAGTGTTAGAAGTCTTACTGGATTAAGAATCATCATAGATTTCAGCAACAGAAATTCATACGGGAGGAAGAATGTCATACCGATCTCTTAAACATCCACAATTGCTGAATCTCAGGGAAGTTATAGGAATGATTTCAAACGAATACAATGTAAAAAAAAAAAAATGTTTGGGGCCACGTGCGGTGGCTTTTGCCTGTAAACTTTGGGAGGCCAAGGCAGGTGGATCACTTGAGGTCAAGCGTTTAAGACCAGCCTGGCCAGCATGGTGAAAACCTTGTCTCTACTAAAAATATGAAAAATAATCAAGCATGGTGGCACACATCTGTAGTCCCAGCTACACGGGAGGCTGAGGTAGGAGTATCACTTGAACCGGGGAGGTGGAGGCTGCAGTGAGCCGAGATTGTGCCACTGCACTCCAGCCTGGGCAATAGAGGAAGCCTCCATCTGAAAAAAAAAAAAAGTTTGGGCCCATAATTAAGTAGTTGATCAGTCCCTATATAGGGGAAACTCCTAGGAGGCTCTTTCACAAACTGTAAACAATATAATATACCCTAAGAAGCAGTAACTGAAGTGGATATACATAAAGAAGACGGACATGCCTTGCTTCTGCAACACATACTGACCCAAATGTACTTGAAAAATATATGGTCCACCCTCCCAAGACTAAACCAGGAAGAAGTCAAATCCCTGAATAGACCAGTAACAAGTTCTGAAATGGAGGCAGTAATTAATAACCTAACAAGCAAAAAAAGTCCAGGACCAGATGGATTAACAGCCAAATTCTACCAGAGGTATCAGTCCTTCTGAAAATATTCCAAACAGTAGAAAAAGAGGGAATCCTCTTTAACTCATTTGATGAGGGCAGCATCACCCGGATACCAAAACCTGGCCGAGACACAGCAAAAAAAAAAAAAAAAAAAAAAAAGAAAAAAGAAAAAAAAGAAAATTTCAGGCCAATATCCGTGATGAACATCAATGGGAATATCCTCAATAAAATACTGGCAAACTGAATCCAGCAGCACATCAAAAAGCTTATCCATCACAATCAAGTCGGCCTCATCCCTGGGATGCAAGGCTGGTTCAACATACACAAATCAATAAACATAAACTATAACATAAACAGAAACAATGACAAAAACCACATTATCTTAATAGATGCAGAAAAGGCCTTCAACAAAATTCAACACCCCTGCATGCTAAAAACTCTCAAACTAGGTATTGATGGAATGTATCTCAAAATAATAAGAGCTATCTATGATAAACCCACAGCCAATATCATACTGAATGGGCAAAGACTGAAAGCATTCCCTCTGAAAACTGGCACAAGACAGGGATGCCCTCTCTCACCACTCCTATTCAACATAGTATTGGAAGTTCTGGCCAAGGCAATCAAGCAAGAGAAATAAAGCAATTTATTAGGAAAAGAGGAAGTGAAGTTGTCTCTGTTTACAGATGACATGATTGTATATTTAGAAAACCCCGTCTTCTCAGCCCAAAATCTCCTCAAGCTGGTAAGCAACTTCAGCAAAGTCTCAGGATACAAAATCAATGTGCAAAAATCACAAGCATTCTTATACACCAAGAACAGACAAACAGAGCCAAATCATTAGGGAACTCCCATTCACAATTGCTACAAAGAGAATAAAATACCTAGGAATCCAATTTACAAGGGATGTGAAGGACCTCTTCAAGGAGAACTACAAACCACTACTCAAGGAAATAAGAGAGGACACAAATGGACACAAACAAATGGAAAAACATTCCATGCTCATGGACAGGAAGAATCAATATCGTGAAAATGACCGTAATGCCCAAGTAGTTTATAGATTCAGTGCTATCCCCATCAAGCTACCCCTGACTTTCTTCACAGAATTGGAAAAAACTACTTTAAATTTCAATGGAACCAAAAAAGAGCCTGCAGAGCCAAGACAATCCTAAGCAAAAAGAACAAACCTGGAGGTATCACGCTACCTGACTTCAAACTATACTACAAGCCTACAGTAACCAAAACAACATGGTACTGGTACCAAAACAGGTATATAGACCAATGGAACACAACAGAGGCCTCAGAAATACCACACATCTACAACCATCTGATCTTTGACAAACATGACAAAAACAAGCAATGAGGAAAGGATTCCCTATTTAATAAATGGTATTGGGAAAACTGGCTAGCCATATGTAGAAAGCTGAAACTGGATGCCTTCCTTACACCTTATACAGAAATTAACTCAAGATAGACTAAAGACTTAAAGGTAAGACCTAAAACCATAAAAACCCTGTAAGAAAACCTAGGCAATACCATTCAGGACATAGGCATGGGCAAATACTTCATGTCTAAAACACCACAAGCAATGGCAACAAAAGCCAAAATAGACAAATGGAATCTAATTAAACTAAAGAGCTTCTGTACAGCAAAAGAAACTGTCATCAGAGTGAACAGACAACCTACAGAATGGGAGAAAATTTTTGCAATCTGTCCATCTGACAAAGTTGTAATATCCAGAATCTACAAAGAACTTAAACAAATTTACAAGAAAAAAGCAACCCCGTCAAAAAGTGGGTGAAGGATATGAACAGACACTTCTCAAAAGAAGTGTCTTTTATGTGGCCAACATATTAAAAAAAAAAGCTCATCAAACTGGTCATTAGAGACATGCAAAACAAAACCACAATGAGATACCATCTCATGTCAGTTAGAATAGTGATCATTAAAAGTCAGGAAACAATGGATGCTGGAGAAGATGTGGAGAATTAGGAATGCTTTTACACTGGTGGTGGGAGTGTAAATTAGTTCAACACTGGAAGACAGTGTGGCAATTCCTCAAGGATCTAGAACCAGAAATACCATTTGACCCAGCCATCCCATTACTGGGTATATACCCAAAGGATTATAAATAATGCTGCTATAAAGACACATGCACACATACATTTATTGCAGCACTGTTCACAATAACAAAGACTTGGAACCAACCCAAATACCCATCAATGATAGACTGGATAAAGAATATGTGTCACATATACACCATTGAATACTGTCTAGCCATAAAAAAGTTGAGTTCATGTCCTTTGCAGGGACATGGATGAAGCTGGAAACCATCATTCTCAGCAAACTAACACAAGAACAGAAAACCAAACACTGCAGGTTCTTACTCATAAGTGGGAGTTGAACAATGAGAACACATGGACACAAGGAGGGGAACATCATGCACCACGGCCTGTCAGGGGGTTGTGGGGGTAGGGGAGGGATAGCATTAGGAGAAATACCTAATGTAGATGATGGGTTGATTGGTACAGCAAACCAACATGGCACATGCATACCCATGTAACAAACCTGCACGTTTTACACATGTACCCCAGAACTTAAAGTACAATAAAAAATAAAGTAATAATTGTTTACTAGAGAACCCTCAAAAAAAAAAAAGAAAAGAAAAATGTATGGTCAAGATCAGGTAGGGTAATCTTATCTCCCAATTTGTTCGGATTAAAGGTTATATTTTTTTTTTTTTTTGAGACAGAGTCTTGCTCTGTGGCCCAGGCTGGAGTGTGGTGGCACTATCTTGGCTCACTGCAAGCTCCACCTCCCGGATTCCCGCCATTCTCCTGCCTCAGTCTCTCAAGTAGCTGGGACTACAGGCGCGTGCCACCACGCCCGGCTAATTTTTTTGTATTTTTAGTAGAGACGGGGTTTCACCGTGTTAACTAGGATGGTCTCGATCTCCGGACCTCGTGATCCACCCGCCTCGGACTCCCAAAGTGCTGGGATTACAGGCTTGAGCCAACGCGGCCAGCCAAAAGTTACCTTTTTAAAAGACAAATCATACAGTCATCACCTTAAGCAATTATCAAACTCAGTTGTTTCCATGGTAGCCACAGAGATTTCTATAAAAAGTGGGACCTTGAGAAAAGAACTTAGATTTGTCAGAAAGATTTTGGTCTGTAACCCTGAGAAGAGATATAGCATTTTGTTGGAAGCTATACAGTGGATATAATTATTTTCCAAATTTTCTGGTACATATCAGGAAACTTCAATAGATACACTAAATGACAGAATTATTTTAGGAATGGCTACAAGAAAGGATAAAGGTAAAGAAAGAAGACCACCTTAATGATTTTGGAAATAAATAGGGAAGAAGCAAGCAATCCCTGGGAATGAACTGTCTCCTGGAGGGAAAAGATCAGGACAAGGCTAAGTTAATTAGGTCACTGCTTAGGCCGTCTGTGATATATCTACCACTGCTTCTGTTTTTGCTGCATTCTACCACAAATTTAAACACAATGTAATAAAATGGCCCTTCCTGAAGACCCAGATTGTGGATGATACCCACTAGAACTGGACCATTTATTGCAGAAGAATGGGAGGCTGCATTCTTAGGCAAGTGTTTTTGCTTTTTAGACCCCATTCTTCACCAGATATTGGTTTGCCAATGTTTATTCCTCCCTGATGGGTGGAGAGGATAGAGTTCTGGCCTGTGGGACACACTGGACTTTAAAACCAAGCCACTTTTTCTTACAGTTTTATTTGTCTCTGTCTACCTCTCTCTGTGGTTTTTAGATTAGGAGGGGACAATGAGCACAATTTATCATACCCTCTGAAATTTTAAAATTAGTCCAAATGTGTTTATGTCCTGTTCTCAATAATATTTATGATTCCTAGTACAGGCCTTGGAACACAGTAATATTTCTTTTGAATCTTTAGGATAGCTTTGTAAATTATAAAGAAATCCTGTTTTAACGTAATAGTCAATTGTAGCTCAAGAAGTTAAACTCTAGTCTGCCCTCAAATTTTAGCCCTCCTCTGTTATGCCAGGCTTCCTCGCTGCAGAAACAAAGAATGAGATAATCGTCTTACTGAATAACCTCATAATGATATAGTAATGAGAGATAAACTGAACAGACATGTTGAGGGAAATTTTGGAATGTCTTAAATACCAGAATAAGAAGTCGGAAATTATTTTTGAATGTTGAGAGTCACTGAAATAATATTGAGAAGAGTGACAAGCGATTAGAGTTGTAGAGACTGTAGATTAGATGGGATAGACCAACGTTTAAAGAGCATTTGGTAAGGTACTGCATTGTTCTCAGCATGAGATAATAGTGGCTTGAATTAGAAAATGATAGGAGTTTTAGCTTATTTAATTTTTGTAAAATAGAAAAATACTAAAAATATTAGTATATTGTTAATATTAGTGTAGATTTATATTTTTTGTATCCACAAATACTTGTATGGACAAACATTTACATAGTCCCAGACATTCATGAAATATCTAACAAATACCAGAAAGTGAGCTATTCATTATAAACTATGAACAGAGCCATGGACCAGTGTTATTTTTTCAAAAGCAAACTCAATACTACTATTTCCAAAGTGGTAGCAAGGTTATAATTTTAAAGCAGTTTTAAAATGAACACTGACCATTAGTTATCTTTTCCTTCAGCCATCATGTTGATTTTTTAATTCTTCTGTTAGAAAGTCTTCCATGGTCCCATTGTTTTCAAGAAACCATAATTAGTTAATCACAATTTGGACTCAACTAATCAAACTTTTTATCCCTCTCTCTTCTATCCTCCTATAAAAAGTCCTTATAAATAAGAAAAAGCCAGAAAAAATCACTACATCTTATTTCACATCCAACATTTACCATCTTATCTGTGTATGTTTGATTGCTTATAGGATTCCCAATTTTAGTCAGAGCTGTGATGTCAGTCTAGTCAAGTTTGAATCAGCCTAAGTCTCCACAAGTTCTATGAATTCCCTGTGCCTTGATCTCTTCATTATTTTTTGAAAAGATTAAATAGGTAATATGTAGCTAGACTTATAATCATGTAGAAGAGATAATAGGCACTCAAATATGAGCTGTTATCAATATTGTTATTTTGGCAAGCAGGCCTGATCCATTCCAGAATAAGTAATATTGCTTGCTGTACAGAAATCATAGATTCTTTCCTTTGAAGTTTTTGCAGTTGATTTAATTAAATTATTATTGGTATCATATCCTTCAATGTGAGGTTTTGGAACAAGAGAAGAACATGGCTAATTCATTAGTTTTTGAGCTACTAGAGATCAGATCTTTTTTCTCTAAGCAGCCACTCAGTTTATCAAAGGAAACTCCATTCTAATAGCTATTTAAGGCATCTGAAAAAGAAGGGAATAGTGGCTCTTGATATCTTTATTTCTAATCCCCACGGAAGCATAAAGGCACATCCTAGCTGAGGTAAATTTAATCCTGCTGACTTGACACTTTTACAACAGATGAAATTCAGCAGCACACCCTAATTTTCTGATTAATATTGTAAAGGTATTCTATGAGAAATTCCTCAGATAATATAGTAACTGTACAAATACACAATAAAGATTTTTATTTTTAGACTACCTTAAGAATCAATTGAAGATGCTAATATTTCTTGAGGAGGACAGATTATTAACTGGGCAAAAATGGTCTTTTATAAATTACCTACTGAAATGCAACCTCCTCTTTTCAATGCAAATAACAAGGCTTGCCATCTCATGATTTTTACTTTGAAATATTTGTATTCCTATTATACAAGATCATATATTTTAAATGCCTAATTTGGACTTTTTGAACAATTTGTAGACTAAATTCTGTTAATTAAAGAAGTTGGGTGGTATGCAGTCATTTATAATAGACTGTACTTGAGTCAATAAATTATCCCTACATAAACAGAGATAAATGTTAGTGTTCTGAGATTAACCTGGCAGAAAATGCGTGTGAACATATTTTAAGGTGTACCTTTTATTTGGTGTATTGAAAGAATTATTTCCTAAAGGATGAATACTTCATTTAAATTAATATTTGCCATGTGAGAGATCAAAAGATAGATTGAAAGAAATATAGATCACCCCTTATCTCACCATATAAAATATCAGATATATTAGATTAAATCATATAAAATTGCTACTTTTATAGGTAAAAAAAGGTCAGGTTGTTGCTCAACTTAACAATATACTTTTATATCCTTTTTTTCTGTTACATTTTCATGATTTGAAATAGTTCAAAAATTGATAATTTAGCATTACTTCCACAGGTATATTTTGTTACTCTGTATTTGGACATGTGGATTACTTACAATTTTTTGCTACTACAGAAACCACTATGCTTATTATGATTATTTTGTATCTAGCAAAACTAAGTATCATATATGAAGTAAAGACACATTTGTTTTCAGACAAATTCTGGAAACACATCAAAACAAAACCTCTTTAAAGCATAAATCACTCATGACCTATAAAAACAAAAATACAGGTTAAAATGCACAAACAAAAAGTACACAGGCAACAAAGAACATGATGAATGCAATGGTACCTCACATTTAAATACTAACATTAAATGTAAATGGCCTAAAAGCTCCACTTAAAAGATACAGAACCACAGAATGGATAAGAACCCACCCACCAACTATCTGCTGCCTTTAACAGACTCACCTAACATATAAGGACTCAAACTTAAAGTAAAGGGGGTGGAAAAAGACATTCCATGCAAATGGACACCAAAAGCGTGCAGGGTTAGGCATTCTTGTATCAGAAAAAAAACAAACTTTAAAGCCACATTGGTTAAAAGAGACAAAGAGGGACATTATATAATGGTAAAAGGCCTTGTCCAACAGGAAAATATCACAATCCTAAACACATATATGCCTAACATTGGAGCTCCCAAATGTATAAAACAATTACTAATAGACATAAGAAATGAGATAGACAGCAACACAGTAATCGTGGGGAACTTCAAGACTCTACTGACAGCACTAGACAGGTCATCAAGACGAAGTCAACAAAGGAACAATGGATTTAAACTATACCTTTGAACAAATGGACTTAACAGATATATACAGAACATTTCATCCAACAACCGCAGAATACACATTCTATTCAACAGCACATGGAACTATCTCCAAGATAGACCATATAATAGGCCATAAAATGAGCCTCAATAAATTTAAGAAAATTGAAATTGTATCATGCACTCTCTCAGACTACAGTGGAATAAAGGTAGAAATCAACTTCAAGAGGAAACTTCAAAACCTCACAAATACATGGAAATTAAATAACCTGCTCCTGAATGAGCATTGGGCCAGAAACAAAATCAAGATTGAAATTAAAAATTATTCAAACAGGGTGACAATGACACAACCTATCAAAACCTCTGGGATACAGCTAAGGTTGTGCTAAGAGGAAAATTCATAGCCCTAAATGCCTACATCAAAAAGTCTGAAAGAGCACAAACAGACAATCAAAGGTCACACCTCAAGGAACTAGAGCAACAAGAACAAACCAAACCCAAACCCAGCAGAAGAAAGGAAATAACCAAGATCAGAGCAGAACTAAATGAAATTGAAAAAAAAATTACAAAAGATAAATGAAATAAAAAGCTGGTTCTTTGAAAAGACAAATGACACTGATAGATCATTAGCAAGATTAACCAAGAAAAGAAGAGAGAAAATCCAACTAACTTCACTAAGAAACAAAACAGGAGATATTACAACTGACACCACTGAAATACCAAAGATCATTCAAGGCTACTAGGAACATCTTTATGCACTAAACTAGAAAACTTAGAAGAGCTGGATAAATTCCTGGAAACATATAACCCACCTAGCTTAAATCAGGAAGAATAAGATACCTTGAACAGACCAATAACAAGCAGCGAGATTGAAACAGTAATTAAAAAATTATCAACAAGGCCAGGTGCAGTGGCTTATGCCTGTAATCCCAGCACTTTTGGAGGTCAAGGCGGGTGGAACACCTGAGGTCAGGAGTTCGAGACCAGCCTGGGCAACATGGTGAAACCCCATCTCTACTAGATATACAAAAAAAAAGTTATCTGGGTGAGCTTGGTGTGGTGGTGAACACGTATAATCCCAGCTACTTTAGAGGTTGAGGCAGTAGAATAACTGGAACCTGGTAGGTGGAGGTTGCAGTGAGCCAAGATCATGCCATTACACTCCAGCCTGAACAACAAGATAGGGACTCCATCTCAAAAAGTAATTTTTTCAACAAAAAAAAGTCCAGGACCAGACAGATTCACAGCAGAATTTTACCAGACATTCAGAGAAGAATTGGTACCAATCCTTTTGATACTATTCCACAAGATAGAGAAAGAAGGAACCCTCCTTAAATCATTCTGTGAAGCCAGTATCACCCTAATACCAAAACCAGGAAGGGACACAACCAAAAAAGAAAACTACAGATGGATATCCCTGATGAACATAGATGCTAAAATCCTAAAGAAAATACTGGCTAACCGAATCCAAAAATACATCAAAAAGATAATCCACCATGATCAAGTGGGTTTCATACCAGGGCTTCAGGCATGGTTTAACATACACAAGTCAATAAATGTGATACACCACAGACAAAATTAAAAACAAAAGTCACATGCTCAGCTCAATAGTTGCAGAAAAAGCATTCAACAAAATCCAGCACTGCTTTATGATCAAAACCCTCAGAAAAATCAGCATACAAGGGTCATACCTTAACGTAATAAAAGCCATCTATGTCAGACCCACAGCCAACATAATACTGAATGGGGAAACGTGGAAAGCATTCCCTTCAAGAATGGGAACAAGACAAAGATGCCCACTCTCACCACTCCTCTTCTACATAGTACTGGAAGTCCTAGCCAGAGCAATCAGACAAGAGAAAGAAATGAAGGTCATCCAAATCTGTAAAGAGGAAGTCAAACTGTCACTGTTTGCTGCTGATATGATCATTTATCCTGAAAACCCTAAGGACTTCTCCAGAAAACTCATAGTACTGATGAAAGAATTCAGCAAAGTTTCCAGATACAAAATTAATGTACACAAATTGGTAGCTCTTCTATGCACGAACAGCAACCAAGCAGAGAATCAAATCAAGAACTTAACCCCCTTTACAATAGCTGCAAAAATAAAATAAAATACTTAGGAATATACCTAACCAAGGAGTCCAAAGACCTCTACAAGGAAAACTATAAAATACTGCTGAAAGAAATCATAGACAAGACAAAGAAATGGAAACACATCCCACGTTCATGGATGGGTAGAATCAATATTGTGAAAATGAACTTACTGCCAAAAGCAATCTACAGATTCAATGCAATTCCCTTAAAACACCATCATCATTCTTCACAGAGTTAGAACAAAAAATTCTAAAATTCATATGGAACCAAAAAGGAGCCTGCATAGCCAAAGCAAGACTAAGCAAAAAGAACAAACAAATCTGGAGGCATCGCACTATCTGATTTCAAACTATACTATAAGGCCACACTCATCAAAACAGCATGGTATTGGTATAAAAATAGGCAAAGAAACCAATGGAACAGAATAGAGAACCCAGAAGTAAATTCAAATACTTACTGCCAACTGATCTTCAACAAAGCAACCAAAAACATAAAGTGGGGGAAAGGACACCTTTTTCAACAAATAGTGCTGGGATAATTGGCTAGCCACATGAAGGAGAATTAAATGATCTTCATCCCTTACCTTATACAAAAATCAACTTAAGACAGATTAAGGACTTAAACCTAAGAGCTGAAACTATAAAAAGTCTAGAAGATAACATTGGAAAACCCTTCTAGACATTGGCTTAGGCAAGGATTTCATGACCAAGAACCCAAAAGCAAATGCAATAAAAACAAACATAAATAGCTGAAACCTAATTAAACTAAAGAGCTTTTGCACAGCAAAAGGAACAGTCAGCAGAGTTAACAGACAACCCACCACACGGAATGGGACAAAAATCTGCACAATCTATACATCTGACAAAGTATTAATATCCAGAATC
This sequence comes from Pan troglodytes, assembly GCF_028858775.2. Taxonomy (NCBI): domain Eukaryota; kingdom Metazoa; phylum Chordata; class Mammalia; order Primates; family Hominidae; genus Pan; species Pan troglodytes. The sequence goes on from NC_072408.2 coordinate 90,416,242, forward strand.
TACAACAAACTAAAATCAGAATAAAACAACAATCCCATCAAAAGTGGGCTAAGGACATGAATACACAATTCTGATGGAAGGTATACAAATGGCCAACAAACATGAAAAAAGGCTCAACATCACTAATGATCAGTGAACTGCAAATCGAAACGACAGTGCAATACCAGCTTACTCCTGCAAGAATGGACATAATCAAAGAATCAAAAAACAGTAGATGTTGGCATGAATGTGGTAGACAGGGAGCACTTCTACACTGCTGGTAGGAATGTAAACCAGTACAGCCACTATGGAAAACAGTGTGGAGATTCTTTAAAGAATTAAAAGTAGAACTACCATTTGATCTAGCAATCTCACTACTGGGTATCTACTCAGAGGAAAAGAAGTCATTATTTGAAAGAGATACTTGGACATACATGTTTATCATGTTTATAGCAGTACAATTGCCAAATTGTGGAAGCAACCCAAATGCCCATCAATCAAGTGGATAGGGAAACTCTATGTATATTCCTACATATATATACATATATACGTATATGTACATGCATGTGTGCATATGCATGTGCATGCATACATGCACGTGCACACACATATGTGCATGTGTATATACCTGTGCACATATATATATGTGTGTACACATATGTATATGATGGACTACTATGCAGTCATAAAAAGGAATAAATTAATAGCATTTTCAGTGACCTGGATGAGATTGGAGACTATTATTCTAAGTGAAGTAACTCAGGAATGGAAAATGAAACATTATATGTTCTTACTGATATGTGGGAGCTAAGCTATGAGGAACACAGAGGCATAAGAATGATACAATGGACTTTTGGGACTTAGGGGGAAGACTGGGAGGGGGGTGAGGGATAAAAGACTACAAATAGGGTGCAGCGTATACTGCTTGGGTGATGGGTGCACCAAATCTCACAAATCCCCACTAAAGAACTTATGTAACCAAATACCACTTGCATCCCATTAACTTATGGAAAAAAATCTCATGTTCAATGAAAACTGTAAAGTTATATATATTCTCTATTTATAGAGTATAAAGTTAATTATGTATCTCCTAATTAGCTGGGAACTTTCAGGAGTGTTGGCAATGTTTTATTTTTTGACATAAAACCTTGTTTTATTATTATTATACTCTCTACAATATCCCCTTCTCTGTGTGTTTTGTTTAGCAATATGTAAAGGACACTTGTGTCATTTTTTCTACTTGTTAAAGCAAAAGTTTAAAAATTTTGTTAAAGTTTGTATAATTAGTAAATTTTAAATTTGTCCTTTTCGTGTATGAGTTGTTACATTTTGAAGCTGTTTGGTATCACACAAGACAAAAATTTATGGTAGTGTGTATTTTTAGCAATAAAAATAAACTACATATAATCTTTGTCTGGAATTCTGTGTTACACAAGGTCAGTATTTTTGTTCTCATTTCTGTTAAGCATATAAATATGTAACAATTTTAGATAGACTTCAAAACATTCCTAAAAAACCTAACACGTTGAACTTTGTTCATTCTCTTTGCACTGTAATATTTTATTGTGTGACTATATTGTAATTTATTTATCCATCCTATTTTTTCTTTTTTTGAGATGCAGTCTTGTTCTGTCTCCCAGGCTGGAGTTCAGTGGCACGATCTCAGCTCATTCCAACCTCTGCCTCCCAGGTTCAAGCGATGGGGTTTCACCATGTTAACCAGGATGGTCTTGATCTCCTGGCCATGTGATCCACCTGCCTTGGCCCTATCCTATTGTTTGTAAGAATTTGGATAGTTTACAATTTGGAACTGTATTATCCTCCTAAGAGAAAACCCCTTTGTCACTATGAATTTTCTCTTTCTCTTTAGCTATGTATGCAATGTCTAGTACAGCAGCAGCTGTGATTAGAAACGTTTACAGAAGTACACTTTAGTGACCAGGCACTGAGGTATCCTCCATTGATTTCCATCTTCTGCTATCCATGCCCTTGTATAATCCCTTCCCTTGACTTCCTTCTAACTAATGGAATATAACAAAGGTATTGAGATGTCATGATGGAATATAACAAAGGTATTGAGATGTCATGATGTAGTATACCACAAGAGACCAATCACAGCTATAAGATTAATAATAACCACAGGCTCACTCAAACATCTTGCAAAGCTGACACTACATATCTCTTCACAATATGATGCAACCTGGTCCAAGGGTTTCCAGGAGACAAGGCCGCCTCAGCACAGATGCGATTTTTGGGAACATTAAAACAAAATGTATCCTCACAAGAATCACTTAAAAACTCCCTCATGAAAGACTCCTGGTAACTGACCCAAACTGAATACAGTTACAAGAAAGGGGGAACAATCCCTCAAACTCTGAGAATGGTCTCTGGATGGAGATCCTCCTGGTAGTGATCATCTGACCCCTGACCCATGTTGCTGGCCTGCGCCAGCTCACTTGTAAGAGTGCTACCAAAATAAACTGCTTGAACATCAGACAGCATCTAGGACTCATTTTTGACACAAATCATCCAAAGGAAAAATATAACCTCTGAGGAAGCTGATTTACCAGAACTATCCGAGAGCCCTGAACATGATGTATGATATATGTAAATTCCATCTTGCCAGCTGATATGCTAGAGTGATTTCCCTTCACTGGCTTTGATGAAGCAAACTGCCAGGAAGTAAAGGCCATGTTAGAGAATCCCACATGGTAAGGAACAGCAGGCAGACTGTAAGAGCTTTCTTCAGCTAGAAATGGATACCTTAGTCATGCAGACATAAGGAAATGACTGTTGCCAGCAATCTAAAGGGGCTTGGAAGCAGAAGATTCTCTAACTGACCTTCTGATGAGACCTCAGCCCCAGTCTCAAGGTGGATTGCAGCCGCCTGAAGTCCTGAAGCAGAAGACCCAGTTAAACTGTGCTCAGACTTATGACTTACAGAAACTGAGTAATGAATGTGTTGTTTTCAGCCACTAAGTGTGTGCTGATTTGCTTTGCAGAAATAGATTGTGAACACATTCACAATTACCACCATTATCCTAGTTTTTACAGGGACATGAGAGATACAACCAGTGATGCATAATTAAATCTTATCAACCTGTAGCATGACAATAATCTCTGGCCTTCCATTTGAAATATGGTGGTACTTACCATTCACTTTTTGGCCAGGGGGATATATGCATTTTAGGCTTTTCCACTCAGCCTTTGCTATCATGATAGCTCTTAATCCACAGTTCAGGCAATTAATGAGACAGTGCCAACAGCTGTTTAGTATATCTGTCTCAATTTATCACTCAGAAATAGGAAATAATCACAGGAAAGGTCTATAGATGAATTGAATCTAGACAGAGAAAAAGACTTGGTCTTCATCCAGCTTAAATCTATTAGGGAGCCATGGTGGCATGTGAGTTCTCTAATATATCAATGTCAGTTTATACCCTATAGCAATAGCCCTTGAAAAATTGGTCAGTCTCTTTTCCACAGAGACAGTTACTCTGGTAAATTGCTATAGGTCTCTTTGGTGAAATGCTAGAGTAATTAGTACTATATATACTTATTAGATGTTGCAGGTTCCTTCATCAAGAGGACCCAGATACTCCTTTAAATGGCTGGCTCCAGCCAGGCTGGTGGCACACGCCTGTAATCCCAGCACTTTGGGAAGCCAAGGTGGGTGGATCACCTCAGGGCAGGAGTTTGTGACCAGCCTAACATGGTGAAACCCCATCACTACTAAATACAAAAAAATTAGTTGGTTGTGGTGGTGCATGCCTGTAATCCGAGCTACTTGGGAGGTTGAGACAGAATAGCTTGTACCTGAGAGGCAGAGGTTGCAGTGGGCTGAGATAACACTATTGAACTCCAGCTTGGGCAACAAGAGCAATAAAAAAAAGGCTGGCTCCTAGGTTGAGAACAAAGACAGCTGTAACTATAGGAAGGGTTTCATAATTTTCTGTCGCAGCAGCTATCAGCTCCCCTAGTCTTTATTTGTATCTAGTATTTATTTTTTTAACTTCAAGGTATAATTGACAAATAGGAATTACATACATTTAAGGTATACAAGTTAATGTTATGATATGTGTATGTCATGAAATAATCATGAATAATTAGCTTCACAGTGAAGCTAATTAACATCAATCAAATCACATAGTTCTTTTTCTCTATGGTAAAAACACAAGATTTGGTCATAGAAAATTTCAAGTATACAATATGGCTGACTGTAGTCACCATGCTGTACATTAGATCTCAGGAATTCTTCACCTTACACAACTGAAATTTGGCAACATTTGTAGGGGAGCAAGGCAGAATTTTACATCTTTCCTTTTTGGCTTTCTTTTTAGCTTGGCTGAGAATTAAATTGACATGACAGATCAAAAGAAGAAAAGCATTCAAATGTATTTCAAGTTTCATGTGAGACAGGAGCCTTCATGAAAGAAATTAAGAAGTAGAGTCACTTATATATTAAATTGAGCAAACATTAGTAAGTTGTGAAAAAGCAACTAAATTATGGGGGGAGGCTTAAAAGATGAGTTATTTTAACAAGGTCTGTACAGAATTCTCCTGGTCTCAACTTCCTGTTCCTGATAAAAATGTTGCTTTACTTCTAGTATAGAGGGAATACCTTTCTTATCTGCCTTTAAGAAACAGAAGGAAGATCAGAATAAACTTTTTTCTGCTATTTTCCAAGAGCCTTTAATTCAAAATAGTCAATATGTCACAGTGGTATATTTTTAACTCCTTTACTTCGGACCAACATCTCCTCTTCCTCTGGCAACCACAATTTTATTATTTGCTTTTATAAGTTTAACTATTTTAAATTCCACAGATAAGTGAAATCATGCGGTAGTTTTTCTGTGGTTTATTTTACCTATCATAATGTCCTCCAAGTTAATCTATGTGGTCACAAATTGCAGGATTTCCTTCTTGTTTGAGAGTGGATAATGATCCATTTTGTGTGTGTGAGTATGTGTGTAGACCAACTACATTTTATCTATTTGTGGATAGACATTTAGATTATTTCCATATCTTGGCTATTGTGAATAATGATACAATCAACCCCAACATGTAATTTTTAGTTCTGATATACTTTAAAGTTAGAAAAATAGCAGTACAAGGCACTGTGATATACTCCTTACTCAGGTTCCCCAATTGCCTATGTTTTGCTCTAACTTCATCAACTTTCTCAATCAGTATGTGATTGTGTGTATATACATCTTTTTCTAAAGAACTTGAAACTTGGAGCTAACTTGTTTATTTAATTCTGAATATTTTATAATTCTTAACAAGGACATTCTCTTAATCATAGAAAAATTAGCAAAATAAGTATAACATTGATATAATCCTTTAAATTATAATTTCCTATATGTATTTGGAAGCCATAGTTTAGATATCAAATACATATATAAAATATCTTTTAAATGATTATAAATTCAGAATCAATCAGAAAGAGTTGTTGGAAATTATAGGAATAATCCTGAATATGTTCTTATTTTACAAATAAGGATACCAAAACACAGAGCTGGGGTCTTGGAAATTATAAATGGCAGAGTTCAAAGCAGATGGTAGTTTGCTTGGCTAAATGGTTAATGTTTTTCTCTAGGATATTTTGTCTTAATAGTAGCTGTTGTTTATTATATACTGGATGATTACATAAGTATTTCAGAGAACCATTAATTTGTATTCTTGGTACATAAGCCAAACAATGTTTTCTTCTACTTAAAGTCACATATTCTAATTCTATGTGTATATGACACATATTATCCAGTTACAAAAGGAAAACGAAGTAGGTAAGTGAGTGGCTGGTTCACAGCTATATAAACATTATGAATGAGATTAAGTTAAATTTGGGGGTCATTCTGGTCTCTTACACGTTCTCTGCTTTCAATCTGCACTCATTTTACTGTCATCAGGCAATTTTCTGCCTCCTCTCTAGAAAAACCAATGGCAATATATTTGTAGTAAAACCTCAGGAGCCAATTTTATTTTTCACACCCACATATTCTCTTTCTACAGTTACTCTATAAATCTTTGTTTTTCTTGTTTATCTAGAGTTCTCTGACACCACACTTCAGCAACTCCTTAAGTTTTCTTCCTACTTGGCAATACGTTTTAGAGAATAGCTCTCCAAGGACCATAAGAGTATCTGGGAAATTTAACTGGTGTGTAGAGCAGCAGAAACTTGGACTCATACCCTTAAAGATTTCTAGCAACAAAGTTAATTGACTCAGAGATATCAGACCTAAGTATTTTTTTTAAAATAAAGCTTAGATATTGATAGTTTAAAAAGATTTCAAGTGATTTAGTTGTTTTTAAGGTTATATAACTTAGATGTCATGTCATATTTCTAGTTCCAAGGATAACAATTTGATCATCCACATATAGGAGTGTGGAATGATGTTTACATTAGGGTCAGGGCATAGAGTGAGTTCAACTTTGTAAATATTCTGCATTTTACCAATCAGAATACAATTTCATGTTTGACTGTTAGAGATAAAAGCTAGTATCACAGAGTCCTAAATAGGCTTTTTCATGAGTAAGTCTCCAGCTGAAAACAGAGGCATTCTAAAGATAGCAACAAATAATTGGAGACATTTTTTTCAGGATTTATTAAGAGGCTGTACAGTGATAGGTACCACACTCAACCATCAACCACATCCTTCATTCTGACTATTCCTTGCCAGTTGCAGAGAAAAGAAGGAATAAAAGTATAGGTCATGCTTTTGTTCCTACTGCAAGTCCCTTAAGGCATAGATTTTGCCTAAGATGGAGAAGGGAATAAATGTGCATATGTGTATGTGTGTAAATTGGAGATTTGCTCTTTTGTTTATAAATCCTTCAGTTTGTATCTTTTAATGAAATGGGCCCAAAAGTCTCATAGACAGTTTTTGAATAAAGATAGAAATTGGCCCTTCTAGGATGGGTGTGGTGGCTCACGCCTGTAATCCTAGCACTTTGGGAGGCCGAGGCAGGCAGATCACAACGTCAAGAGATCGAGACCATCCTGGCCAACATGGTGAAAACCTGACTCTACTAAAAATACAAAAATTAGCTGGGCATGGTGGCATGTGCCTGTAGTCCCAGCTACTTGGGAGGCTGAGGTAGGATAATCACTTGAACCTGGAAGGCGGAGGTTGCAGTAAGCCAAGATCACACCACTGCACTCCAGTCTGGGCAACAGAGCAAGACTCCATCTCAAAAAAAAAAAAAAAAGAAAAAAAGAAAATTGACCATTCTGTTGTTAAAGCTTTAAAGTTGTATTTGTTTTCTCTAAGTTCCTAAGGAAAGGACCTTCAGAGGCCTCTCAAAAAAGTATCAAAGAAAGAATTGAAACTCACCAATTCACCACATCATGACAGTGAGATGCTGGACCCCTCATTTATCATGATTGCTTCCTTGCCCCTCCTAAGTTCCTGTTTTCTTACACATTGTTACATATCTTCCCTGCTATATAAAAACCTAGTTTTAGTCTGTCAGGGAGTTGGATTTAAGACTGAACTCCCATCTCCTTGGCTGAAGCACCCGATTAAAGCCTTTTTCCTTGGCAATACTTGTCATCTCAGTGACTGGCTTTCTGTACAGAGAGCAGCAGGACCAAGGCCAAACCCCAGTGTTTCAATAACATTAAGGACAAAAATATTCTCTTACATAACTGTATAATTACCAAAATCGGCAATTTAACATTGCTACAATATTATTTTCTCTTTTACTGTCTGTATTAAAGTTTCATTAGTTGTCTTAATAATGCCCTTAATTTTATTTTCATTTTCTCAGTAGAGGATCTAATGCAGGATCACACAAGGCATTTATTTGTTATATGCCTTTAATCTGGTATAGTTTGTCAGAATTCTTTAAAAAAAAAATATATATATATTTAAATTTCCATTAGTTATCTTGTAGAATACCTTTTAATATGGGTTTGATATTTACTCATGATTACATTTTTGGCAGGAATATCACAGAAGGGATATTGTGTCCTGTGGAAGGCCTCATAGAAGAAGCACATGATAATTTATCAAATATTGGTGATATTAATTTGATCAGGTGGTTAAAAATGTTATCTGCAAAGGTTTTCTCCTGTGAAATTACTGAGTAATGCATGGAAAGATATTTTGAAACTCTGTAAATATGGTATTCCATGTCACATTTGTGCCTTCAGTCATTTTAACATTCATTGATAATGCCATTTCTTCTATGGTTATTGTTTGGCATTCTAATGCAAGGAACAACTCTAATTTATACCTGCATGGCTTCAGGGGTCCTTGTTTCATTCAATGAGTTTTAACTCTTTACTGGTACTATTTTGATATTCTAAAGATCTTTGGCCAATTGAGTACCTTCAAGCTGACATCCATGTACTTTTTATTGCTCTCAACATTCTTTGGCCAGTAATCAGTCTTTTTTCCAAGAGTCCTTTTTTCCCTTAGTCGGGAATGTCTTTTAGAAAGCCAAATTTGGATTCTGAATATGCTTATTGTTACTGATATGCCATTGTTATTAAGCTCCTTCAGTGGACAAAGCTAAGGAATATTCAAATATGTTCTCCCTCTCTCTCCTTATCTTTAGTATATTTATTTGGTAAATATAATACAAATGTAGTTTGAAAATTGATAAATCATGCCATTTTGGCTCCCTCAAGTTTTCAAAATTACATTCACCCTCTTAGGGTCCTGACTGGCCTGGAAAAGTAGATTGACATTTGACTGATTAACAGGAGAAAATCATACAAATTTAATGTCTTATAGACAAAGGAGCATTCATAGGAAAATGAGGACCCAAAGAAGATGCTAAACCTATATGCTTTGTGTTAGGTTGTACAAAGAAAGACCATTATGGAAAAGTAACTCAATTACACTGGAGCCAAAGGAAGATAATTATTTCAACAAGGTCTGTCTGTACAGAATTTCCTCTGCTGTAATTTCTGATGGAAGAATGTTTCCTTTTTCCTGGAACAAGGAGGACATCTTTCACATAGGAATTTTTATCTTCTGTTTTGGGAAGAAAAGGGACAATTAGAATGCCCTCCTTGCATCTGCTGTTTTTCAAGTTGCCTTTACATGTAGTAATTACGTCAAAGTGACATATTTTGCAGTGGCATGTTCTGCCATCTTACAAAAGCAAATCTCCATTTGTTGATTTGACAAATGCAAACATCTATTTAACCCACACCTTTATCAAGACATACCTGAGAAAATTCTGTTCTGCCTCTTCCCAGTCAGAGAGGATGATTTTAAATCAGACTGGAGATTAGAATTTTAAAATGTACTGAACTAAATTTTAATAACTAAAGTGACTGATGAAATATGTTTTTCCCAAGCTATAGTCTGGAAAGAAGAAAATGTTTTTTGTTTGTGTGATTAAAATAATTGGAGAATATAAAAGTATTCTGTGAAGTACACTATTGAGGAATATGGAATTCTACAATGTTTGAATACATTAACTCCAATTCTCTCTCTTTACAGATAAGACTACTGAAGCTGAGAGATGATTCAAGCTCATCTCACTTCCCACAACTTCTTTGTACCATCAGTAGGGTTAGAAATTATGGATTTTTAACACATAACTTGAAAATCATTTTTATCTTTAAACAGACGTCTACGTCAGTTATAGTTTAAAAAACAAAGCAGTATACGGGTCATTGGTTCAAGCTGATGACTGTTTAACAAGCTCCAACACAGTCTCATTCAATTTTTCAGTAACATGTTATTGGAGACAGAAAGCAAATCAAAATTTACAGCACAAAAGCTCAGACTGACATAACAATGAGAGAGTGTAGAAATAATTGACATGAATTATAAAGCACATTGAACTTGTTAATAAGACCTGCTTATATTTCAACACAAGATGAACCTAGAGTTTTCTCATGAAAAGTGTAGAAGATGCTAACATTACACTTTTTAAACCAATTCTTAACTCCTTTTCTATAATAAAATTAAGTGAGGCACTCTCTCCTTTGACTTTGCAGCAGGTAGTTCTTACTAGAATGAGCAAAGTATGTTTTCGTGCCCAATTTATTTCGAACTTGGCAATATAACTTGCTTTGGCCAAAGGAATGTGTACAGATGGGACAGTATAGTACTTCCAAGCCAAGATTTTAAGAAGCACATTGTCTTCATCTATTTGTGTTGCTCTAAAGGAATTCCTAAAACTGAGTAATTGATAAAGAGTAAGAAGTTTATTTGGCTCATGGTTCTGCAGGCTGTACAAGAAGAATGGCACTAGTATCTGCTTTTGCTGAGGGCTTCAGGATGCTTCTACTCATGGTAAAAGATGAAGCAAAGCCAACATGGCAGAGATTACATGGCGAAAGAGGAAGCAAAATAGTGAGAGGGGAGATGCCCAGCTTTTTCTAAAAAACAGATCTCATGGAAACAACAGACTGAAAACACACTTATTACTGTGAGTACAGCACCAAGCCATTCATGAGGGATCTGCCTCCATGACTCAAACACCTCCCATTAAGCCTCACCTCCACCACTAGGAATCAAATTTCAACATAATGTTTGAGAGGTGAACATTCTAACTACAGCACATACTGTATTTACAATTGCTCCATTTTTACTCATACCACTCTACACAAGGATGGCATGTCCAAGCAGGGGAGGAGACACATGGAGCATACCTGAAGCAAAGTCTCTCCAGTTGACCAACAGATCAAGGAGAAAGCAAAATGAATGATGTTGCTCTAAGTCACTGAAATATTGAGTAGCTTGTTACACAGTAAAAACAGACTAATGCACAGAGATTACCTAGAAATGTGCAAGGCTGGGAAACAAATTCTGATTTAGGGACACAAAGTATTTCTTCTTAGTTCTCAATAGTTATTTGGTGAAGAGGATGGTATATTCTTTACACTATATTTTTTTCAGCCCTCCCTGCAAGGAATGCTGCAGGCAGAGACTTCAGATTAAAACAAAAACAGAATTAGCGGGAGGTTTGAATTGGTGAGAGGAACTGATGTGTAGTTCAGGAAAATCTAAGAAATGTAGGCACCAGGAACACAAGACTTTCTTTAGATAAGTGCGCCCCATGAAGACTTTGATAGTAGAGTGTGCTAGGAATTGTATTTTGTCGTATACTATATCTGTCTATAACAGAAGAAAATCATAAGACAGAAGTAAAATACCACCTGAGTAGGGGCAAAGCTGATTAAATCTAGTTAAAGATGAAGATTTAGACTGGGGGAATTTAATTTGCATTTTATCTACAAAAAGACCACCATACAAATGAAGTGAGATTGAGATCAAGAAAAATTTATGGGCCCTTGTGCTGGTAAACACTACTTCTAGACAGTTGTTTTCTTAACTGATGATCAGTGAAGAGAAAAAGCAATACAAACATCATAGAACTCACCCGTGAAAAGTGCTCTGGGGCATGAAGAAAGATATTGGAAAAGCACTTCATACACTCAAATGGAAAAGCATCTCTTAACGTATTCTACTATTAAATACAAAACCATCTCCAGAAAACCATTTGATAAACTCAATATAAACAATTATAAGCAAGGAGGGGGATTAATGAAAGATATAACACCACAGAACTGGGTAAAAGGGTAATGATATGAGATGTGTGTGTGTCATAGTAAAATACAAATTTGGAAAATTAATGATATACTTTTTTCAAAGCATATACCACAATTTTAAGTGCTATTTATTGTTTAATGGAGGCAATGTCTCACTATGTTGCCCAGGCTGTCCTCAAAATCCTGGGCTCAAACAATCCTCCTGCCTCCGAGTAGCTGGGACTACAGACGCACACCAATGCACCCAGTTTTAAGTGTTAATATTGCTGAATATTTTAGTGGTTTCCATGTTTTGAAATTATAAGTAAGGTTTTAACTTCTTGATAAATAACATGTTCCTATTTTCATTATTTCCTTATGTTATGTTCCAGAAATTAGGTATTTTGGCCACAGATTCTTAAATTTAGAGATACTATTTGACTTCTAAATGTTTATTCGTGTCTCTTATGGTATACTGCCTGCCTCTAAATATCAGCAAATTGCTCTCTTAAATAGTTTTATTATTTTATACTCTATTAACAATACAATTTATTGGGCTTTAACCATACTGAGTATTTTAATTGTTTTATTTAGGAATTGATAGAATTATAGTCTCTGGCAACCATTTCTAGAAGTACTGGGGAAGATATACTTTCTTATACTCTGAAGCTAGGAGGCCACAGTGACCAAGGACCCTAACTGGGGCATAATAAAACTAACACAGAGAAAAGAAGAGACAGGTTTGGAGAAAATCCAAATTCTGATGACCTCATCTAAATTCTAGCATTTTATATTACATGTCAGTAAATGCCTTTTTTTGTTGTTGTTAAAGCAGTTTGAGTTGGATTTTTGCAACTTACAAAAGAATGATGTATCTTTACTAACACATAGGTAAATGGTTCATTTCTTTATCAGACATGAAGTATATTTTAAACATTCAATTTTTGTATTTTTAATTCTACTTGCAATTTGTGATAACATTTTCAGCTGTGCTACATATACTCAAGTGTATATTAGCAATCTAAGCATTTCTGAGTTTTTGATATGAAATCGACATAGAAATCCTTGCAAGCAACCTGAAGGTGCCTTCTATTTTCAATGTTAGAAACACAAATCTGATACCCATGTTTTGGGATTGTTTTGGTGTTTTGTTGTTTTGCTCTTGTAAACTGTGCATGCAATGCCTGGCTCTCTAATAATGAAGAATATGTGGATTTTATTCTTATTTCTGTTTTTCACATGCAGAAAAATAAATTATAAATTTAACAGTAAAAAAATAAATGTTCTGCTTCCTAAAACAGCAAATTTATTTTGTCATTTCCATTGATATATTTGTAAACAATTCTATCATTTATTTTAGAAAAATAATGTATTCCACTTGAAATAGGATTTTTTTTGTTAAAAAGACCAAATAACTTTAAGAAAGTCTCAGATACATGCTTGTATTTGAGCTATTTATATTTTTTGTAGAGAGAAATATTTTGGGATTGGTGTTTCCAAATGTATTCATTCATTTAGATCCCAGATACATTTGCACATTTCAGCTATACTCGTTTTTTCTCAAAATTTCATTCAAATGCAATACCAATATAAATGTGTTTCCATCCAAGATGTTTACAAACTATCTATAATGATCTATTAAAAATAAATAATAAACTTCCTGCAAATCTGGACAGAAATTTTAGAGCTCGAAAGACCAAGAAAAGTATCTTTGTACAGTTTCTATCACATTTCTTTTTACCTTCTTTTTGTAGATCAGGGGTCAGCAAACTTTTTTTGTAAAGGATCAGATAATGAATACTATAGACTTTGTAGGGTAGAGGGTCTCTGTCACAGTTACTCATTTTTTCTGTTAAAAGCAGCCATATAAAGTATGTAAGTAACTGTGTGTAGCTGTGTACCAATCAAACATTATTTACCAAAACAGGCAGTGGTCCAAATTTGGCCTACCAGCTGCAGTTTTCCAACCCATTTTGTAGATAGCTAGTTTTTTCAGTGGCAGTGTACATAGGAGATATTAGGGAATGCTGCTGCTTTAATAATTGCAGTAGTTATAGATTTCAAGTATCTATATCCATAATTCTTCCCCTCAAGACAGAGTATTGTGAGACCTTTTTTTTTGGTTAAAACAATATGCAGATAAGGTGCTCGATTTTATCAGTATAAAAATTTAGTTTACCTTGATCTCTAGTAAACCAGAAGTTTTCATAAAAGTAATTGAATTATGGACATTTTGAAGAAACTATTTTTTAAGAATTAGTCACATAGAAGGTTAGTTCCAGGTGAAGCAGCTAAAATCACTGTAGCTAAAGTCAAGAAATGGGACTTCTACACATACACTATCTAAGTGTTTTATGTGATTATTATCCATAAGAAGGAGGCTAAAGGTAAGAGGGGCAGAAGAGAAAGACACTTGCAATCAGCCTTGGAAGTCAGCTGATCAGAGAAACATGAGCATTAAATCACCAAAAGAAGTAATTTCTAGGTAGAGAACTGTATTAGTTTATTGTGGATGCATAATAAGTTACCACAAACAGTGTAACTTAAGACAACAAAAGTTTTCTCACAGCTCTGGAGTCCAGAACTCTGAAATTCAAGTGTTGACAGGATCATACTCTCTCTAGAGGTTTTAGGGGAAAATCTACTCCTTTCCTCTTTCAGCTTCTGGTGTTGCCAGTATTCCTTGGCATGTAGCTGCACAACCTGTCTCTGCTTTCACTTTCAAACAACCTTCATGTGTGTGTGTGTAAAATCTCCCTTTGTATTCCCTTTATCAGGATGTATGAAGGCACTTAGTACCCACCTACTTAATCAAGGATAGTGTCCTAATCTCAAAATCCTTAATTTCATCTGCAATCTTTTTTCTCAAACATTCACTAGATTCAGGGATCAGGGGAGAGATATATTTTGGGAATTCCTTATAAGCCTGCCATAAGTATGATGACCTCTTACACAGAAAATGAATAATTAGAAAATGTGAACGTTAAAAACTGAGTAGTAAGTCCTCCCTAGGGTGGGTAAGATCAGAGGGAAATATTTTCTAAACTACATATTTAAATTGAAGATGACTCAGCTTGTCTTAAAAATCAGGATGAATAAAACTGTTCCCATTTGTATATGAGCAATAATCATAAGTAATTTAATATATCTATTCCCATGTATAACAAAAAAAAGGGAATAAAAAAATCAAAGGCCCCTGGGGAAAAATACAGGGAAATTGCCAACTTGGTGAAACCCTATCTCTACTAAAAATACAAAAGTTAGCTGGGCATGGTGGTGTGTGCCTGTAATCCCAGCTACTTGGGAAGCTGAGGCAGGAGAATTGCTTGTACCCAGGAGGTAGAAGTTGCAGTGAGCAAAGATTGTGCCACTGCACTCCAGCCTGGAACACAGCGAGACTCTATCTCAAAAAATAAAAAATAAAAAAAATTAAATATTAAAAGTAAAAGTGAAGAAAAACAGATAAGGGATTTATGGTAACCTTAACATACAAAATATAATGGTTATAACTTTCAGAAGATAGGAATTTTATTATAAGTACACAATGCTTCTGGCAAAAAACAAAAAAAGCAAAAAAACCTTAAGTGAAAAGACAGCTAGCAAAAAATATTTGTCCCATTTTGAACAAGGACAAGTTTTCTTAATATACAAAAGCTGTTAAAATAATTTAAAATGGCAAGGAACCCAAGGATATTAAAGAAAAGAATATGAACAAGCAGCTTGAAGAAATAAAAATTACAGTCTCCTCCAGTAAAGAGCAAAAATATGCTTTTCTCTTCAATAATGAGGCAAATGCAAATAAAAAATTATTTAGACATCTCTTTTTTCATTATTCACATTGGCAAAAAACTAATATTAACAATATGATCCAACGTTGCCGAGCATTAGCTTAGCCAATCAGCTATTCAACAAAATAGTACAAGAAATACAACTGTGAACAAAATATATGAGGGAACTTTAAGTCTAGAGTGGTGTTATAAACTAAATAATGGACCCCCAAAGATATCCATGCCCAAATCCCTGGAACCTGTGAATATTCTACTTTCCATGGTAAAAGAGAATTTGTTAATGTGGATAAGTTAAGTATCTAGAGATGGGGGTATTATGTTAGAATATCTGGGTGGACCCAATGTAATCATAAGGGTTCTTTGTAAGAGAGAGTCAGAAGTTGGAGAGATGAGCTTTGAAGATGAAAGAAGCCACTAGCCAATGAATGTAGTAGCCTCTTGAAGCTGCAAAAGATGAAACATTCTCGCTTGAAGCCTTCACTGCAGGTGCCTTAAATTTAGTCCCATAAGACACATTTTGGACTCTCAGCCTTCAAAAGTGTAAAATAAATTTGTGTTTACCTGCAAGTTTGTAGAAATCTGTTATAGCACAAATAGAAAACTAGTACACATGGGATGTTGAAATATTAAATAGAATGATTACGCAATAAAAATATTTGAATTGGCTGGGCACATTGGCTCATGCCTGTAATCCCAGCACTTTGGGAGGCTGAGGCAGGCAGATCATGAGGTCAGGAGTTCGAGACCAGCCTGACCAACATGGTGAAACCCTGTCTCTAATAAAAATACAAAAATTAGCCAGGCATGGTGGCCTGTAATCCCAGCTACTCAGGAGGCTGAGGCAGGAGAGTCGCTTGAACCTGGGAGGCAGAGGTTGCAGTGAGCTGAGATCATACCATTGCACTCTAGCCTGGGTGAGAGAGCGAGACTCCGTGTCAAAAAACAAAAACAAACAAACGAAAAACATTGTGGATTATTTTAAAGCAAAGACAATGAGGTTAGAAGAGAAGAGAAGTACCTGCTTAGGATGGCTAGGCAAATTTACCCCAAGGAGCTACATTTAAAGTGAGGCTTGAAGCATGAACTCTAAGTAACCACAGAGAAAGTTGTGTTGCAGGTGGGGTTGGTCGAGTAGGTGGGTATTCCAGGTAATGGAACAACATTTGTAAAGGCCTAATTAAGTAAAAATCCTACCATGTAGAGAGTATAGAAGTTCTGCTAGCTTAAGTCCAATGTTCCTGAAGTGTAAGGAAGAATAGAAGGCGTAAGTTAGGGGAGGTAATAAGGGCCAGTTCATTCAGTTGGAATCATACATGTCTGACATGGTAAGAAGTGTGCATCTTGCTTGAATGTCAGCAGTTGTTATGGACTGAATTTTGTCCCCCCAAAGTTGATCTGTTGAATTCCTAATTCCCAATGTGACCAATGTGATTTGGAGATAGGGCATTTAAGGAGGTAATTACGGTTAAAGGAGGTCATAAGAGTGGGGTCCTAAGTCTATAGAATTAGTCCCCCTGTAAGAACTATCCTTTTTCCTTCTCTGTGCCTCTCTCCCCCACTCCCTCACACCCTCTCACAGTCAGTGCACAGAGGAAAGGCCATGTGAGGACACAGTGAGAAAGCAGCCATCTACAAGGGGAGAGGCCTCACCAGAAACCATTCCTGCCGGCACCTTGTTCTTGGACTTTCAGCCCCAGAACTGTGAGAAAATAAATTTCTATTGTTTAACTCACCCAGTCTGTGGTGTTCTGTTATGGCACTCTAAGCAGGTTAATATAGCAAGAAAGCTTTGATGATTTTATGCAGCGCAATAAGAGACTTATATTTTAAAGTGACCACTGTGTTCCGTGGAAAACCAATTGGAGAGTGGACGACAGAGAACTGTAAGGATATGGGAAAATGATAGGAATGTAAATTGGTATAGTCATCTTAGAAGTCAGTTTAGCATTGTATATAAGTACATAATATTTGACAAATTCCATCTAAAGTACTTGACCACAAAAGAATCCAAAGATACTAATACCAAGATGTTCATTACAGCATTCTTTATAACAGTGCAAAACTGGGCCAATCTATAAAAATGGTTATACAAAAAAATCCCTATTTATAAAAATAGTTAAACTATGATATAACAATAGTGTAAAATACAGCAATTGAGAATTTTTTATATTCAAAGTGTGTATATATATGTATACACCCAAATACACTCATGTGTGTGTGCGCGCACACACACACACACACAGAGTACTTTCCTGTGAATAAAAATATCTCTTAAAGTATACTTAAGACAAAGTTAATAGTTGTTACCTATGGAAAATGGATTGTGGAAATGGTTAGGTGGGTGAGTGAAGTGTATCAGGAAAGTGACTATTGCTTTTCTTTTAAAGAGTTACTTCTTAACTCTTTAATTTCTTATGAATATATTTGCATTAAATTTATCAATGTTAAACTAATAAAGTATTAACCTTATATATTGGCCTTTTCTACCAAGTTAAATTCTTTATATATCTGACTTTATGTACATTAACTACAAAATAAGTTTGAAATAAATTTTGATTTGTGCACAGACAACAAAACATGTATTTTAGAGGCATCTGTTAGCCATATAACTATTAAATACAAATGCCTGAATACATAATATGATTTGAAATTGATGACATAAATAATGAAGCAAATGCAATGTACCATATCATTTTTAATGAATTAAAAACACTCTAAAGGTACTTTTTATAAGAGGACCTGAAATAGGATGCCTCAGTGTCCAACTGCCTCATTAATCACTAGGAAATTATCTATGATCTTCATTAGGGACTTTTTGTACTGCTTTATCATCTTAAATAGAACACATTTCTTCCTTTCTCAAGGCAGTTAATTAAAAGACAAATGTCTTTAAGACAATAAAACTTCTACCACATATTTGAAGCAATATAGCCAATGTTATTAAAATAAATCTGTGTCACCCTTAAGCGATTCTGAGTGATCATATCATGGGTAGTAATGTATTAATTTAATCTGAATTGATTACTCTTATTAATTTTTATTTGCTTTTATCCATTATAATATCCTCAGTATTCTCAACATTAAGTCATAGTAATATGGGTTGCTATTATTTAAGAACAAAATGTTTTCAAATTATTGTAATAAAATATTTCAAATTATTATAATTGTTCTTTTCCTGACTGACATCACCTCTCATTTCCTTTATCATAGCACATTTTTCTAAACCTATTTTATTCATTTGACTGTTAAACTTCCTCCCTTGTATTGTCTAGTTTTAAAGACCCTAGCTTATGTGTGTACAGTAAATCTCCAAACAATCTTCATTAAGTTTCTATGAGCCATCTGTGCAGTAAAGTACATTTGCCATAAGGCATTATATTGTACTCATATTTTATCTGAAAATTTTTTCTCACCATTGTACATTTGTTAACATTTGACTGTAAATTATATAGGCCGGGCATTATTTCTTTGTTTTATATCTTTATCCTCCTAGTAGGAGATAGGATAATTGGATGTTTGAGGACTCCTAAGGGATGGGAATACGTGCACCTTTATTCTTTCTTCCTGAAATGATTTATTCTTTCAAAATTATGGTATTTTTATAGTAATTTTAATGTATATAGGAAAGTTGTTAAACTGTCTTTCTGTTTTGGTTCTCATGCTTTAAATTATATAAGAATCATAATTGGGGCCTATACCTGTCCATACTTCATCTATATACACCTTGACAGTAGGTTTTAATATACTTAAAAATGCATTTAAATTCACTGAACCAATTTATCCTTTTTTCCACTAGTTGACTTTACGGCTAGCCATTTCATTTGCAGATGGGTTAAAGTTATGTTTTGTAAAGTCAAAGTTTTGAAAGGAGATATCTGTATCCTATTACACTGTACCAAGCTGCCTTGGATGAGTCCCTTAAAAAATGTAAAACTAGATGCTATCTTGCTATCTTGTGTCTGCTTAATTAAAATGATAGTAATTGGTTTTATCTATACCACAGCTATATAGACAATTCCCGACTTATAATGGTTCAACTTACAGTTTTTCAGGAAAAAATTTAAGATATTTATTAAAAACCATATTTCAAATTTTGAGCCTTTCCTGAGCTAGCAGTAGGCTGAACAATAGTCTCAGGTTGCTGGACAGCAGCAGTGAGCCATAGCTCCCCGTCATGCAATTATGAGCAAGAACAGCCAATACCCACCAGTATACCATGTTGCCAGATGATTTTACTCAGTGGTAGACTAATGTAAGTGTACTTACATTAGTTTAAGGTAGAGTTTAAGTGTAAGTGTACTTACATTAGTTTAAGTTAAGCACGTTTAAGGTAGAGTAGGCTAAGCTATGATATTTGTATGTTAGGTGTATTAAATATTAAACTAAATTTTATGATTGTTTAATTTATGACAGGTTTATTGGGATGTAACCCATTGTAGTCAAGGAGCATCTATACATAATTTTACTAATGGATAGTCTAAATATCTTAAGCTGTTACTCACTATAATAATTTCTCAGATACTATAACCACAAATCTTTGGTAACAACTCTGTATCAAGAGGATTATATCAGAACAAAATTGTAAAGTAGATGAGGCCTGGCCAGGTGTGGTGTCTCAAGCCTGTAATCCCAGCACTTTGGGAGGCTGAGGTGGGCAGATCACGAGGTCAGGAGTTTGAGACCAGCCTGGCCAACATGGTGAAACCCTGTCTCTACTAAAAACACAAAAATTAGACAGATGTGGTGGTGTGTGCCTGTAATCCCAACTACTCAGGATTGCTTAAACCCAAGGGGCGCAGGTTGCAGTGAGCTGAGATTATGCCACTGCACTCCAGCCTGGGCAACAGAGCAAGACTCCATTTCAAAAAAAAAAAAAAAAAAAAAAGGTAGATGAGGACTGTTTTGGGCACTCACATATGTCTCTGATTAACCATTTAAAAATCCTTCTTAACTACACTTGATTCTTACATTTTAAACTTGTATATCTTGGATGTTCCTGAAGCTTGTAAATTTATTTAAGGAAATTCTCAATAGTATATAATCATTAACTGATAAATTTAATTAAAACAATAAGTACGGAAAATGCAGCTGTATTTAATGGTTTTAATTAAAGCATATATATCGGCATTGATTTGCCACTCCTTTGAGTCAAGGCAAAGACCATCTTCCTAAGCATGAGTCTGCCTATTTGAGTTTTGCATGGTCTTTATATCTAAATTGTAACCCATCACCTATTTTTTGAGTATGGCCATCTGTTGAACATTATCTAATCATTTGAAATTCAGGATCATTAACCTTGTGTCAGGCCTTAGGTGTTGTCCAAAAGTCCTATAACATTTCCATATCTGTTCATTCTACCATTCTCCCAAATAACTGCCTTTCTCTCTTCTAACGTCCAATATTTTCTTCCCCATCTATGTATCCAGATGGTGATTATAATTTTCTCTTTCAATAAAAAAAATCAGAAGAGAAATTCTCTGCATTTCCACCACCACATCCATAAATTTATTTCCATGGAGCTCATAACTTCATCTTCCCTCCTGTTCCTTCAGAATGATCTTTCCATTCCCCAGTCTAAGGCCATGCCCTTCACATATGCATCAGATCCCTCTTGCCTGTTTAAGAACATCCTTTTAGCTATTTTCCCTCTCTCATCCAAATGTTCCACGGTTTCCTTTCTATGCAGTAATTTACAGGAACATGTGAACCATTTATTTCATCTTACATGAACCATCTCTTGATTTCACATTCTTCTCTATCAGTATATTTTTTGTTATTTACATAAAATCCACACCAAAAACACTTTGAATAAGTTGTATCAGACACATTCCAATTCAGGACCACCTGCTGCCCCTGTTCTTTATGTATGAGAAATTCCTTTTACTTACAACGGTCCACTTCCACTTTAAAGGAAAACGTAAATAATTATTGAAGAGACAAAGCCAATTTCCTGTAAAATATACATATTTTTGCCTTCTTAAAATGTAGTCATAAAACAACATGAGCATACAACTAAGTGATATCAAAACATAAGATGTATTCAATATTTTGTCCATATTTTGGAAATCAAACTTGAAAATTTTACATTTGGGGGTAAATGTTGTTTTTCTCTTTTCTTGTATTTTACAACTTTCCCTGGCAAAGGAGGACAAGGCTTTTAAATTTTGTTTTGGGTTGGTGTGCAACTTCCATGCTATTAGGGGAGATAATAAAATACTGAAGACTTATCTAGGCATATGTCAACAGATCAACAAAAATCAACTATCTGGATATTTACTCTATAAAGTTTGTTTTTCATTGAAGATCTCTTCCCCCCCATAACAAAATAGGGACAACTCTCTTGCTAATTCTGTGGTTTTGACCTCTTAACCTAGTCAGTATACATGAAGAAAAGAATAACAACATGCAGACCTATGAGAACTGAAGCCCAAAAGATACATCTGGTCATCAGAAGGGAGTGTAGAATGTGCCAATGGCAAATAGTCACACTTACACTATACCATCTGGTACAGCAGAACTGATGGAGGAAAGAAGAGAGCTAATCTAAAGTAAATGACATATAAGCATGTTGCTGATCCAAATAGAATGAGGTGAAGGATGTCATTCTTCCACATTAGGTTCAGTTGAATATGGGGGCAGTAACATTGATGATCTGAGTGATGTGAATCACTTTTAAGTTAGAGAGCATTTCAAGTGATCAAAATTTCAGGAGAAATCAAACATTTGGAGGACATAACTATGCCAAATAATATGAGCCAAGAAACTTGGGGTTTTAGAACAATTTAGCTAGACTTTGAATGCACCGATCATCTGGTCAAGTAATGCTTAATAAATATGGAAAAAAAATTAGTAAATTTTTCCAAGGTGATGATGCTCATCACTAGTGGAAGGGCACTCACATGAGAGCAGTCTTTTGATCTGTGCTGGGCCACATTCAAATGGGCTTTGGGCCCAAAATACTTAGTTGCCAAGAGATCAAGAGCCCATGCAGCCTGTGCTGGTTTACCACCTTGTGTGGGGTATCTTTTTCTATTTCTGGCTCGGTACGTGTTTTTTTGGTTTGGCTTAAATGTGTATGGTAATATCCCTCAGGCATGCACACCCCCCTCCCCCAGCTTTTAGTGTTTCAGAATCTGTGGGAGAGGGTCGGGATCCTTCTATTGTGGGGAGGAGAGGGGTACATATAAGCCAATTACCCTGCCTAACTGCAGGGGGTCAGAGGGGTGTGAGGGATGAGAGTGTGGAGTGCTAGCCACTAGGGACCATGACAAACTCTTGGAGCAGATGTTGCTCTGCCTTTTTTCTGTGAATAAAGTGTTTTCCTTGGCGACTCTGATACCAAGATGCAGTGGGCAGAAGTGTGTGAACTTCTACTTATGATGGTTGGCACAGTAATGATCTTTGCTACCCCGCATGTCATTGAAGCCATCCTCTGGCACTGATAACCAATACACAGTGTTCTGCTTGACAATAACCATAAAAAAAAGGCTATCCTTTTTCTCTGGGAAGTACAGAAAGGGTTTGTGGAATTCTTGTGACATTTACAGAATTTCTGGCAGCAGGGATTTTTTTTCTTTCCTGGAAATTGTGAGTGTTGGTCCAGCCCCATTCTGACTCAATTGTAACCATTTTAATTTTCTAAAAAGTGAGATAAAACATGTGAATGTTAAAGTAGGTAATCAGAAACTCCTATGTGACTTAAAAGAGAAACATTAAGTAATTTGAAAGAAAGATAAAGTTTGAAGCATTGCCTTGTTAACATTCTATTGACAGTTGCTCCAGTGAACAATTTTATGTTGAGTTTAAGAAATGAAAGATCAGCTAAAATTATCTGATTCTGCAGTAATAATAGTTCAACCTCAATATTCTCAGAGCTGTATGAGTCAATAAAGGTGTCAAAGGATTGTACAGATTTTTGAGTCCAGCAAAAGAAATTGCAACAGAAACCCTCTAGCATTGTAACAGTAATGTTGACATTGATTTAGCATTGGCTTAAGCTTCTTACATGTGTATAATTATGTATGTTAACATTTCACAAAACTTTACTACAGCCCTAGTATTAGGGCTTTGACAATAAGATTAAGATCATAATCATTATTTTTTCTCTCCTATTAGCAACTGACTATTCCTTCCTTGTCTCCTTGCTTTATATTTTTAAATTGCCTCTGAACAGTAATCCATTAATCAATAGTAAAATATAATCCTTGCAATTACCTTTGCATAAAGCCATGCTAAGCACATTTTGTGCCATGATTTACACATGGCAACAAAAAGATAGCCCTTTAACCATTTCACACCAACCCATTTTAGCATCAACTTATTTCTATGGAAGATACTGATTTATGTAAGCAGCACTTGAACACTTTCTTAAATATGATTTTTTCTTACTTTTGCATTTCTCTGCAGAACCAGATACATTGCTTATCCAAAGTGGAAGCATTTTAAATATGTGTAGACTAGTCTTACTTTGCTTTTTATTTAATGTAAGTTCATTTAAAAAGTGTTGTACATTGGCTTTTCTTATGGTAGTGTGTTGGAGTTTTTCTCCATTTCTATTTAAATTGGGTTTATATAACTCACATATGGGGGAATATCATGTTGTTAAGACAATGAATTGCTCAAAAGATTTAAAAGGTTATAAAGGCAAATATCTTTCTCTGATACATTAAGGGTTAGATTTGGTGACCATATATAAATGCACATGAAACCACTGTAATAACACACAAGCAGATGCTAGAAAATGCTCACACTTATGTTAAAGAGCAGGAAGATTTGATTGTAATATTTTTGAACTTAGAATATATTTAGGTGTAGGTCCCAGTTTTGAACTTGTAAATATGACAATCAATGGCATCTTTTCTAAGTAGTAATTTTGTCTTTTTTTCCCTATTTATGTGTCTGGCAATAATTTTCCCTTTGCTTTTTATAGTTTCTAAAAATATATCTTGAGATTTTCAAAATACATGACAGCAAATTCCCAGCCAGTTTTTCACTTGAGCATATTTGCAATGGTGTTATAATTCTAAAAATAATATTTATGTTATGTTTAATGTATCCTGATTTGAAATTTGTACAAGAGGTTTTATAACTTTGTGAGTTGTTAGCATATATGATTATATAAATTTTAAAAGCTGAAGCCAATGCTAAATAAATGTCAGTGTAGTCGTTAGGAAAAAATGTG
Organism: Pan troglodytes; assembly: GCF_028858775.2. Classification (NCBI taxonomy): domain Eukaryota; kingdom Metazoa; phylum Chordata; class Mammalia; order Primates; family Hominidae; genus Pan; species Pan troglodytes. Next base: position 90,440,687 of record NC_072408.2, read on the forward strand.
ATAATTTACATCAGCTAACAAGTCTAAACATTGTATTTATATGGTAAAACTTTTAAGCACTTCTCCTAAGAAGACTGGATTCTGTAGCTATATAGTCTGCAGAAGATGGGGCCAAACTAACCTCAAATTAGTGAAGCTTTGGCAATCTCAATATCTCAACTTGTACGTGTATAGAAAATTGAACCCAACTAAACCCAAAAACAACACTACAGTTTGATGCACTTTTCAAAGAAAAAAAGGTCATCACAAGTTTTTATGCCATATATTTCAATATTTAACACTATCCTCATAGCTATTTCTCAGTCTCACATTTCTATTAATTCCTTTTGATGGTGAAGATTTCCTTCTTCAATCCCTAAATCTTGATTACAAGAAAGAGGACTCATTGTTATATCCAAAAAAAAAAAAAATAGGGCAACATAATTATTTAGCTTAAAAAATAACCTGTACATTCTATTCTCCAAGGCAAAAAAAAAAAAATCTGTAGTTACTGTTGCTGTCTTGTTTCATATTTACTTATTTATTCTATATCAGAGTTTCTCCAGCTTGGTATTATTGATATTCAGAGCCAAATAATTGTTTTTTTGTGGGAGGTGATCCTATGTATTATGATGTTTGGCAGCATCTCTTCCCTGTTTATTCAAAGATGCTAGTAGCACCCAGTTGTGACAATCAAAAATGTCTTCAGATATTGCCAAATGTCAGTCAGTAGGCATTGTAAGCCAATGACCTACAGGATAGTTTGGGAATTTCAGGGCTTATGGTATTAGAAACATAAAGGGAATGAAAACATAATAAGTTATTTTACAGTGGAAGACATATCCTAAAAAAAAAACAGGAAAATCAGTATGGCAGTTGCTATATATAAATATATATATATACATATATATATATATATATGTGTGTATATATATATATATATATATATGTTCATGTGTCCTAAATAATTGGCATAGGTAATTTGTTACACAGAGAAGAACTTATGGGGACAAAGTTTGAAGTATCCAGAAATCTGGATTTTCCTAGCATGTCACATAGGTTAGGGTTTCTATTTCAGGAAAAAGTGATGCAGTTTCTTAACCTTAAAAAATGGGACCTCATATTTTATAATTGTTTTGGGGGTTCATGTAAGGTTTGCTGCTGCCTTTAGCTAATTAATATTTTTATTTTCATAGTATATGTGCAGTATAGTATGGTATTTTAGCAAAGTATTGATATACTAACATCAGGAAATAAACTCATCTTTGTATCTCATACTCAATTATTAGCTTTCAGGTATTTTATTCTGTAAAAATTTTATACTGTATGTTAATTTAATTAAAACCATTAAACAATGTAAATAACTACATTCCTATGTTGATGATTACAGAAAATTAGTTGATTTAATCTGTTGAAAGACATGAATAACACTATGCTTCCACAACACGGAATCTCCTTTGCCCTTACAGCTGCAGTTTTAATTATAGCTTCTGCTCTTATAGTAATAACTATTCATTATTTTCTTCCTGTTTTCTATACTGAATGTCTTTTCTTTGTACCTGAGCCATAAAGGCTCCAGTCTCCAAAGGTTGACTGTCAATTTAATACATATTAAAGCTGAATTTCTGTCTTAAATTCCTCACCTTAACAGTTAACATTGGAAAAGGTGACATTAAATCAAAGCTCACAGATGGTTTCTAATGTGGAGCTCTGCATGTGTATTACATTGTTACTGAGACTTGTATATTTCTTCCTTCTTTCAGTGAGCAGTCATAAAAATTAAATGCATTTTAATATTATTTCAGACTATCAAGAAAAGCTTTAAAACACTCTTTAGAGAAAATTTGAAGTTAAAACCAAACTATACTTCGTGAAAATATATCTTTTGGATGACTTCCTGGTCCGTGTCTCCATTATTTTGTTACTAGTCATCTTCTATTTTCCCATGGCATTCTGATATCCAGGACATGTCTTCTTTGCTCCAAGTATTATGTTGTTTTCCCAATGCCAAGAGTTGGTACTGGGAGCACTATTACGGTTTGCATTCATTTTTTTCTCCCTGCCATGGTTCATTATTGCTCTGCCTATTTTAGATTCAAGAGTCAACATTAATATGCCTCAAACACTGCTGGGTGCTTCCACAGATCATCTTGCCTCATCACATCAACCTGTGAGGTGTTTAGTGCCACTTTCATTTTGAAGATGAGGAAACTGAGGCTTAGGATTTTTTTTGAGTCATATGATCATGGACACACAGACATTTCTTCTATGACTTTCAGTGTGACTCACCCATCTGATAAACTCATCTCTGCTAATGATGTGCACCAAAGAACCAGCATTCCCCTTTTGGTATGCACATTTTTAAGATAATCTTTTAAAATACGATGCCTGGATTTTTTTTTTAACCAAAAGAGGAAAAAATGTGCTTAGATCAAGTGAGAAAAACTCTGTGGTTATGAGAGGTTATGAAGTTATGAGAGATTAAATCATAAATCTTCTCTGGGTTTTGATAAAAAGATATGTATAAATATACATATAATGGCATGATGCTAAAGGCAGTTTAAATCATAAAGATGGTTGTGATGTTTTAAAATAGTGTTTATGGAATTTTAGTTATAATTAATGGCATGTTCTTGGAAAAAAAAATTGAATTCTCAATATGCCAAATCAGCAATGAACTCTGTATGAGGCCTAATTAATAAATAATAGTCCTTTTTGTCCTTGACAATTTTTTTCCTGGAAAACTCAGCTCTTGGAGGTACATTATGAAGTATGAATCAATATGAGAAATGCAATTTTAACTAGAAATGAAGTAAGGTCTCTGCCTAGAGGGTAACTTGTCTAAGTTTATTATTCAGATGATAAAAAACCATTTTATTGAGAATACCAAAAAAAAAAGAAACCTGGTAAGTCTTTCCCTTAGAATGAATAAAGTATTGATGTTTCTACAAAAGAAATGTAGTAGAAATTTTCATCTTATATGTTGTTAATTTTATTAAATCAATAAAGTTACTTAGGGGATTTATAGGTTTTTAGGGTATATTCACTACTAGGGTTACAAAATGTCTGAAGTCACAAGTTATGGATTTAGGAATCTTGTTTAATAATAAATACTGTTCCTGTTGAGGCACTATAAGCCCAATGCTTATGGATAAGAAGTAAAAAAAAACCAAATTCTATTATTCAAGGGCATAATATGCATTATGTCAACTATATAAATATTTAGTGATAATGTTCTAAAAGACATCTGAATGGGCTTTTGAATCTTTCTTTGTGTACATGTATTAGTAACCTTAATCACAGACTACTGAAATGGAGACTGAAACATTCTTTATGAGTAGTACATAATATAAATGACTATAAGAAGAAAACAACAAAAAAAGTATATCAGAAAGAATGCCAATTCTTTAATTCCTATACTATCCATGTAAACTACTACAAGTCAGAATCTGTCAGAATCCCTTACAGATGAGTATAAAATGAGAATAGTAAATTCATTTTACAGAGTTAGAGTGTGGATAAAGGTTACAATGGCAATAAAAGTGTAACCCATAGAAAATAGTGTAAAACAATTAGGCACAAGTCCAGTGAATTCCATTCCTGTCAGGTGTTTGATCATTAGGTTAAAAAGTCATCAAAAAATTCAAGGACTTTTGCACAATGGCACAATTTTCCAAGAACTAGCTGAAATATTGGCAGTTGTACTCAAGTTGCAAATTGGTCTAATCCTGTCAAAGTAAAATCAAGTCTATGAGTTTGACTGTTTTAGATACCTCATGCAAGTAAATTATGTGGTATTTATCCTGTGATTGGCTTATTTCACTTAGCAAAGTGTTCTTCATATTCATCTATGTTGTCACCAATGACAGAATTTCCTTTTACAATCTTTTTTTTCTTTTAATGATACATAATATTTTACATATTATGTGGTACACATATTTGTTACATGCATAGAATGTGTAACGATCAAGTTAGGGTATTTGGAGTATATATCATCTTGAGAATTTACCATTTTTGTATATTGGTAACATTTCAAGTCCTATCTATCTTTTAGCTACTTTGAAATATACGATATGTTGTTGCTAACTGTAGTCATCCTAATCTGCTAATGAACATTATAACTTTTTTATAATCTAATTATATATTTGTACCCACTCTCCAACCTCTCAAAATTTCCCCCTCCCACCCTCATGTGCTTCCCAGCATTTGGTATCTATCACTCTATCTCTATTAGGTCAAGCTTTTTAGTTCCCACATATGGCTGAGAACGTGCAGTATTAGTCTTTCTGTGCCTGGCTTAATTTACTTAACATAATGACCTCCAGTTTCATCCACACTGCTGCAAACAACATGATTTCATTCTTTTATTTGGCTAAATTGTATTTGTAGAAATATAGCCATCTTCTTTATCCACTCATTCATTGGTGGACACAGGTGATTTTATATATCTTTGCTATTGTGAATAGCGCTGCAACAAACATGTGAGTGCAGGTATTACTTTAATATACTGATTTCATTTCCTGTGGATAAATACCCAGCAGTGGGACAGCTGAATTGAATGGTAGTTCTATTTTTAGTTCTTTGAGAAATCTCCACTGTTTTCCATAGTGGTTCTACTAATTCATGTCCCCGCCAACAGTGCATAGGAGTACACTTTCTTTATGTCAATGCCAGTATCTGTCACCTTTTGCCTTTTTAACTATAGCCATTCTAACTAATGGAAGATGTATCTCATTGTCGTTTTGATTTGCATTTCCCTAATGATTACTGATGTTAAACATCTTTCACATGTCTGTTGGCCATTTTTTTTTATATCTTCTTTTGTGGAATGTCTGTTCAAGTCCTTGGCCTACTTTTTAATAGGATTTTGTATTATTATTCAGTTTGTGTTCTTTGTCTATTCTGGATATTAGTCTTTGTCAGATGAAATATTTTTTTCCCTTTCAGCAGGTTGTGTCGTCACTCTGATTCTTTCCTTAGCTGTGAAGAAGCTTTTTAATTTAATGTAGTCCCATTTGTCTATTTTTGTTTTAGTTGCTTGTGCTTTGGAGGTCTTAGCCATAAAAATCTTTGCTTAGACCAATGTCATGAAGCATATGTTTTCCTCTAGTAGTTTTACAGTTTTGAGTGTTCCATTTAAATCTTCAGGCCATCTTGTGTTGATTTTTGCATATAGTGAAAGTTAGGAGTCCAGTTTCATTCTTCTACATATGGATTCCCAATTATCCCAATACTATTCATTGAAGAGTATTTTCTTTCCCCACTGTACGTTCTTGGCACCTTTGTCAAAATTCAGTTGGCTGTAAATATGTGGATTTATTTCTGTGTTCTCTATTCTGTTCCATTGTTCTATGTGTCTATTTTTCTACTAATATCATGCTGTTTTGGTTACTGTAGCCTTGAAATACATTTTAAAGTCAGGTAGTATGATGCTCCCAGCTTTGTTATTTTTGCTCCAGATGGCTTTGGCTATTCTGGTTCATTTTTGGTTCCATAAAAATTTTTGAATTGTTTTTTCTATTTCTGTGAAAAATGTCTAATATTTTGAGAGAAATTGCACTGCATCTGTATATTGCTTTGGGCAGTGTGATCATTTTAATATAACTTCTTCTGATCCACGAAGATAGGATGTCTTTCCATTTGTTTGCGTCATCTTCAATTTCTTTTATCACCACCTTATAATTTTTCCTGTAGAGATCTTTTACTTCCTGTGTTAAATTAACACCTAGGTATTTTTTAAGCTATTGTAAATGGTTTGCCTTCTTGATTTCTTGTCTGTTTCATTACTGGTGATTAGAAGTGCTACTAATTTTTGTATGTTGATTTTGTATTCAGGAACTTTACTGGAACAATAAGTTCTAGGTTTTTTGGTAGAACTTTTTGGTTTTTATAAATATAACTTCGTGTTATTTGTACAGATACAATTTGACTTCCTCTTTTCCAATTTGGATGCTTTTTATTTCTTTGCTCTTGCCTGATTACTCTGGCTGGGACTTCCAGTACTATGCTGAATATCAGTAGTGAAAGTGGGCATCCTTGTGTTGTCCCAGTTCTTACAGAAAAGGATTTTAACTTTCCTTATTCTGAATGATGTTAGCTGTGCATTTGGCATATATGGCCTTTATTATTTTGAGTTATGTCTGTCTATGCCTAGTTTGGGAATTTTTAACATGAAGGGATGTCGAATTTTAGCAAATGATTTTTCTGCCTCTATTGAGATGATCCTATGATTTTTGTCCCTCATGCTGTTGATGTGATGTATATTTATGGATTTGTATACATTAAGCCAACATTGAATCCCTGATATAAATTCCACTTGATCACAGTGTATTATCTTTTTGATGTGCTGTCAAATTTAGTTGTTAATATTTTGTTGAAGATTTTAGCATTTATGTTGATTAGGGATATTGGCCTGTAGTTTGTTGTTGTTGTTGTTGTATTCTTGTCTTGTTTTGGTATCGATGCTGGTACCACAAAATGAGTTATGAAGAATCTCCACCTTGTCAATTTTTTGGAGTAGTTTCAGAAAAATTGGTATTGTTCTTTATATATTTAGTAGAATTTGGCAGTGAGTCCATCCAGTCCTCAGTTTTTCTTTATTGGGAGACATTTTATTATGGATTCACTATCACTACTCATTATTGGTCTGTTCAGGCTTTCTATTTCTTCCTGATTCAATCTTGGTAGGTTGCAGGTGTTTAGGAACTTATTCACTGCCTCTAGTTTTTCCACTTTGTTAGCGTATAGTTTTTTATAATATTCTCTGATGATCTTTTATATTTCTGTGGTATTAGTTGTAACATCTTTCTTCATTTCTTAATTTTTTATATCTTTGTTAGTCTAGCTAGTGGTTTATTAATTTTATTTTTTAAAGAAGCAACTTTTCCTTTTATTAATACTTTATATTGATTTTTAGACTCAGTTTAATTTAGTTCTGCTCTGATCTTTATTATTTGTTTCCTTCTGCTAATTGTGGATTTGGTTTCTTCTTGCTCTTCTAGTATATTAAGGCACATCATTACATTGCTTTTTTGGAAATCTTTCTACTTTTTAAATGTAGATGTTTATTGGTATAAACTTTCCTCTTGGTATCACATTTACTGTACCTCAGAGGTTTTGATATGTTGTTTTTTCATTTTAATTTCTTTCAAGAATTTTTTTTTTCATTTCCATCTTTATTTTTCATTGACTCAATGGTCATTCAGGAGTATATTGTTTAAATTTCCATGTATTTGTATATTTTCCAAAGTTACTATTGGTATTGATTTCTAGTTTTATTCCACTATAGTTTAGGAAGACACTTTATATAATTTCAATTAAAAAAAAAACTTGTTGAGACTTGTCTTGTGGCTTAACATATGGTCTATCCCAAGGAATATTTCATAAGAATGTGTATCTCATAAGAATATGTACCTACTGTGCTCATTAGATTGTATATCCACAGTTATTGAATAAAATATACTGTAAATGTTTGTTAAGTCCATTTGGTCTAAAGTACAGTTTAAATCCAATATTTCTTTATTTTGTCTAGATGATCTGCCTAATTCTGCAAGTGGGATGTTAAAATCCCCCACTATTATTTTATTGAACTCTAGCAATATTTGCTTTCTGAATAGGCATCTCCAGTGTTGGGTGCATACATATTTATAATTGTTGTATCATCTGGCTGAAATTTTTCCTTTATCATCATGCCTTATTTCTCTCTTTTTACTGTTTTCAACTTAAAATCTGTTTAAGCTGATATAAGTGTAACTACTCCTGTTTTCTTTGGGTTTCCATTTGCATGAAATACCTTTCCCATCCCTTTATTTTCAGTCTATATGTGTCTTTAAAGGTAATTTAGATAGCATATGGTTGAATTATATGTTTATTTTTAAATTCCTTCAGCCAGTGTTCATCTTTTACATGAAGATTTTAACCCATTTTCATTCAAGGTTACCATTAATATGTGGAGTTTTTTCCCTGTCACATTGCTAATTGTTTTCTCGTTGTTTTGTGTAGCCTTTGTTCTTTTTCTGTCATTGTTTGACAATTTTCTGTAGTGGTGTCATTTGAGTCCATTTTCTTCCTCATTTATGTGTTTACCATTGAGCTTTATACTTTCATATGTTTTATGATTGTAAGTATCATTCTTTTGCTTCCAGGTTTAGTATTTGTTATAGAGCCATTCTAACGGCTATGAACTCTCTCAGTTTTCTGTTGTCATGAAAAGACTATTTCTTTTTCCTTTATGAAGGATAATTTTTGCTGGATACCGTATCCTTGGCAAACAGTGTCCTTTCTTTCAGCACATTGAACATATTATGCCGTTCTCTCCTGGTCTGAAAGAAGGTTTCTGCTGAGAAATCCATTGTTAATATGACAAGCATTTCTTTTTAGGTCACCAGAAACTTTTGCTGTTTTTAAAAGTCTCCCTTTGTCTTTGACTTTAGGCAGTTTGACTACAATGTGCTGTGGAGAAGAGATTTTTGCATTGTATCTGGGGGATCTTTTGTCACCCTAAATCTGAATGACTAAAACTTTTGCTAAACTTGGAAAATTTTCATCTATTAGTTTGTTAAATAGAATTTTTAACCCTTTAATTCTTTCTTTGCATACCATGACTCCAATTGAGTATTTCGTCACTATGATTTTCTATAGATCACTTTTTTCTTTATCTTGTTTGACTTATTTCAAAAGACCTGTCTGCAAATTATAAGATTCTTTCTTCTACTTGATGTAGTCTATAATTGAAGTTTTTGGTTGTATTTTGTATTTCATTGAACTCTTCAGTTCTAACATTTCTTTTTTTAATGATATTTATCTCTTTGGTAAACTTCTCATTCATATCCTGAATATTTTTTTCTAATTTCTTTGCATTTTCAGAATTTTATCGCGTCTCACTAAGCTTCCTTAGTATGAATATTTTGAATTCTTCTTCCAGAATTTTTTAATGTTATGATTGGGATCTGTTGCTATTGAATCATTGTGTTCCTTTGGAGGTGTCATATTTCCTTGTTTTTTAAAGATATTTCTTATATCCCTACATTGATATTTGTGCAATTTGTCTAACAGCCATTTCTTCCATTTTTTTGAATTGCTTTCATGGGGAAGAACTTTTTCCTGAAGATGTATTTATAGCATTGGTTGGATAGGGCAATTAGCTTTGATTACAGATGTGTACAGTAGTATAGTTTCTGTATGATTTCTTTGGCTATAAACGTGTGACTGGTTTCCGTGATTTCTTCTATGGTGTAGGATACAACTATTAGTGAATGCTATGCTGAAGTTTTGTTGGGGACTGGGATTCCAGGTAGGCCAGTCTTCAGTTCCCAGTGGTGGGCTAAGCATGGCTGACTTTGGGCCCCAGGGAGGTATATGCCAGCACTGGTGTTAGTGGGTCCAGGTAGGCTAACTCCTGGCCCTTCAAGTGGCTTACTCAGATGCTGGTGGTAGCAGCAGTAGACCTGGGCCCCTCAGCACCCAGCACAGGATAGGTGGTGGCAGTGGAAGGACAACCTTCTAGGTGCCAAGCAGTGCATGCTGGTATTGGTGGTGACTGTGATGGATGGGCAAGGTTATCTCCATGCTGGCAAGTGGAATGTGCAGGTAGATGATAGCTGTAGTAGTCACAACAGGGTGGGTAGCCCAATTTCACATCTCCGGGAGTAATGTTCAGGTGCCAACACAGGTAGAAGGGCTGGGCCCTTGGACTCTGTGCTTGAGGGCAGGTGGGGATAATTAGGAGCAAAGCTAGGCTGGGTGGGCTTGTCATTAGGCCCATAATGGTGTGTGCAGGCACCAGCTGTGGCAGGCAAGAGAGTAGGGCAATATCCAGAGCACTGGCAGCATGCTGCTTCCCTGCTGCTGGGAGGAGGTGAGCAGCACCTCCTTCCGTGGTGACAGCCTATGCCAGTGGGTGGGGAACATGTACACTGCTCATGCCTCAGCCCTGGCCGTGGCAGGCCCTTCTTCTTTTGCATCTCAGCCCGGGACAGTGCACAATTTGTTGGGGGTGGGCTATAAAATGGCACCTTTCTGTAGCTATTTAGCTCTCAGGACGTGTGTGGAACTTAGCCTATGCTACCTCTCTGAAATATTGCCATCACAGAATCTCTTGGCAGCTCCCTATGTTAATTCCAGGATCCATGAACGTCCAGGGACTAACCCATGGCTAGGATTGTAGGAGTCCATGGTGGGAAATTAGGTTGCTAAGGGTCTCTCACTTACCCTTTTGCCACATTGGGGAGTCTGTCTCAGCTCAAAGCCTATCCCAGCCTAGCATGCTGCCTTGCTTCCCTTTCTTTCCTTGTGATAGGACTTTCCTGTCACTTTTCTGTTAAATTCCAGTGTTTTCTCTTGGATGATCTATTCAAAGTATGATTATCTTCTCACTATTTTGTTTTTTTAATGGAAAGGTGAGTATGAAATGCCTTTAGTCATCTATTTTGAAGCCCCTCTCCTAGATTTTCCAGATTTCCTTTTTTAATGCTTAATATTTCATTGTATGAATATTCTCTTTAGTCATCTGTCAATGGACATTTGGGTTGTTTCCATATCTTTGCTACTGGGAATAATGCTGCAGTGAACATGGAAGCACAGATATCTCTGAGATAATGATTTATATTATTTAAGATATTTCCCAAAAGTGGAATTGTTGGATCACATTGCAGTTCCATTTTTTATTTTTGAGAATCTTCCATATTGTGTTCCATAACAGTGGCACCATTTTACATTCCCAACAGTGTACAAATGTTCTAATTACTCCACTTTCTCATCAACACTTATCTTCTTTAAGTAGCTGTCTTGACAGGTGTGAGGTGGTATCTCGTTGTGGTTTTAATTTACATTTCCCTGTGGATTCGTGATGTTTAGCAGCTTTTAATTTACCTATTTGCTATTTGTATGTCTCTTTTCAAGTCTGTTCAATTCCTTAGCCCATTTTAAAATTGTTTTTTTTCTTTTCTTTTACTATTGAGTTGCAAGGGTTTCTCATATATTTTGGATATTAGCCCCTTATCAGATATATGGTTTGAAAATATTTTTTCCCATTCTGTAGCCTGCCTTTTCACTCTGCTGGTTGTTTCCTTTGTTCTTTGCTGTGCAGAATGTTTTTAGACTCATGTAGTCCTACTTGTCCATTTTTGCGTTTTTTGCCTGTGCTTTTTGTGTTATAGCCAAGAAATCATTCCCAATACCAATATCAAGAAGGCTTTATCTTATGTCTCATTCCAGGAGTTTTTCAGTTTTAGGACTTATGTTTAAGTCTTTAATCTATTTTGCACGGATTTTTATGTATGGTATAGATAGGGGGCTGATCTCACTCTTTGGTATGTGAACAGTCACTCTTCAACCAATTGTTGAAAAGACTTTTTCCCTTTCTGTATTCTTGGCACACTATTGAAGATCCATTGAGTGTATACGCATGGGTTTATTTTTGGTCTCTTTACTCTGTTCCATTGGTCTATATGTCTGTCTTTATGCTTGTATCATACTGAGAGAGAATATAAAGGTGGTTGACAGGGGCTGGAATTAGAAAAAAAGAGTAGTCCCTCATGGCTATAAAGTTTCAGTTATATATTGTAAGTAACTTCTGGAGATCTGCTGTAGAATGTAGTGGCTATAGTTAACAATGCTATATTGTGGGCTTAGAAATGTGTCAGAAGTGTAGATCTCATGTTAAGTATTCTTACAATAACAACAACAAAACTAAAGAGGCACAAGGAAACTCTTAGAAGTAATAAATCTATTATCTTAATTGTTCTATTATCTTGTTATGATGGTTTCATGAGTATATGCAAATGTCCAAAATCAAATTATATACAATAAATATGTGCAATAATTTTAATATTAGACCTAAAAATTAAGTTATCTTTCATTATCTAAAAATAAACAAAAATACTGAAAACATAGGTACCAAGAAAAGAAAAACTCATGACAAAAATCTGATGTTATGAAACTGTATTTCCTCCAATGTACGTTCAACAGAATGCATAACTGGGCATAGCAAAAAATAATCCTATGAAGTAGACAGCCATAGCAAAGAGTTAGAAAACCGTGTGTGTGTGTGTGTGTGTGTGTGTGTGTGTGTAAGAGAAAAAAGAGAGAGATTATAAGCAGATGCAGCAGATATTAATAAATTAGGTATTGATGGGACGTATCTCAAAATAATAAGAGCTATCTATGACAAACCCACAGCCAATATCATACTGAATGGGCAAAAACTGGAAGCATTCCCTTTAAAAATGGGCACAAGACAGAGATGCCCTCTCTCACCACTCCTATTCAACATAGTGTTGGAAGTTCTGGCCAGGGCAATCAGGCAGGAGAAGGAAATAAAGGGTATTCAATTAGGAAAAGAAGAAGTCAAATTGTCCCTGTTTGCAGATGACATGATTGTATATCTAGAAAACCCCATCATCTCAGCCCAAAATCTCCTTAAGCTGATAAGCAACTTCAGCAAAGTCTCAGGATACAAAATCAATGTACAAAAATCACAAGCATTCTTATACACCAATAAGAGAGAGCCAAATCATGAGTGAACTCCCATTCACAATTGCTTCAAAGAGAATAAAATACCTAGGAATCCAACTTACAAGGGATGTGAAGGACCTCTTCAAGGAATACTACAAACCACTGCTCAATGAAATAAAAGAGGACACAAACAAATGGAAGAACATTCCGTGCTCATGGGTAGGAAGAATCAATATTGTGAAAATGGCCATACTGCCCAAGGTAATTTATAGATTCAATGCCATCCCCATCAAGCTACCAATGACTTTCTTCACAGAATTGGAAAAAACTACTTTAAAGTTCATATGGAACCAAAAAAGAGCCCACACTGCCAAGTCAATTCTAAGCCAAAAGAACAAAGCTGGAGGCATCATGCTACCTGACTTCAAACTATACTACAAGGCTACAGTAACCAAAACAGCATGGTACTGGTACCAAAACAGAGATATAGATCAATGGAACAGAACAGAGCCCTCAGAAATAATGCCGCATATCTACAACCATCTGATATTTGACAAACCTGACAAAAACAAGAAATGGGGAAAGGATTCCCTATTTAATAAATGGTGCTGGGAAAACTGGCTAGCCATATGTAGAAAGCTGAAACTGGATCCCTTCCTTACACCTTATACAAAAATTAATTCAAGATGGATTAAAGACTTACATATTAGACCTGAAACCATAAAAACCCTAGAAGAAAACCTAGGCAATACCATTCAGGACATAGGCATGGGCAAGGACTTCATGTCTAAAACACCAAAAGCAACAGCAACAAAAGCCAAAATTGACAAACGGGATCTAGTTAAACTAAAGAGGTTCTGCACAGCAAAAGAAAATACCATCAGAGGGAACAGGCAACATAAAAAATGGGAGAAAATTTTCACAACCTACTCATCTGACAAAGGGCTAATATCCAGAATCTACAATGAACTCAAATAAATTTACAAGAAAAAAACAAACAACCCCATCAAAAAGTGGGCAAAGGATATGAACAGACACTTCTCAAAAGAAGATATTTATGCAGCCAAAAAACACATGAAAAAATGCTCATCGTCACTGGCCATCAGAGAAATGCAAATCAAAACCACAATGATTTACCATCTCACACGAGTTAGAATGGTGATCATTAAAAAGTCAGGAAACAACAGGTGCTGGAGAGGATGTGGAGACATAGGAACACTTTTACACTGTTGGTGAGACTGTAAACTAGTTCAACCATTTGGAAGTCAGTGTGGCAATTCCTCGGGGATCTAGAAATAGAAATAGCATTTGACCCAGCCATCCCATTACTGGGTATATATCCAAAAGATTATAAATCATGTTGCTATAAAGACACATGCACACGTATGTTTATTGCGGCACTCTTCATAATAGCAAAGACTTGGAACCAAGCCAAATGTCCAACAACGATAGACTGGATTAAGAAAATGTGGCACATATACACCATGGAATACTATGCAGCCATACAAAATGAAGAGTTCATGTCCTTCGTAGAGACATGGATGAAACTGGAAACCATCATTCTCAGCAAACTATCGCAAGGACCAAAAAACCAAATACCACATGTTCTCACTCATAGGTGGGAATTGAACAATGAGAACACATGGACACAGGAAGGGGAACATCACACTCCGGGGACTGTTGTGGGATGCTGGGAGGGGGAAGGGGTAGCATTAGGAGATATATCTAATGCTAAATGACAAGTTAATGGGTGCAGCACACCAACATGGCACATGTATACATATGTAACAAACCTGCACGTTGTGCACATGTACCCTAAAACTTAAAGTATAATAATGATAAAATAGAATAAAAATACTGTAAATTGGAAAACAAAGGCCATCTAGAATGTTATGACCCAGTGATTGTGCCTATTTCTATCTCACAAAAAAGTCTTTAACAATTTGATAGATGTCCATAAATATTAGGTTATACAAAGTGAGTTCTGAATCCCATTATCTTCCTTCTTTACCTTATCATTCTTCAGAAGACTCAAATTTTAATGTGTTCCATTTCCATTTTTTTCTTTTAGTTGGTCTTTTTCATGTATCTTATCTTATCATCTTATCTGTCTTAGGTTTCCCCACACCAACATCATAGCCATATTTTCATGTAAATTATAAAATTTTAAGTTTTCTTTTCACTTTTAGAAGTTGAATCTACTCGGAATTAATCTTCGTATATACTGTAAGATAGAAATCTAATTCTGTATGCAAATAATAAATATTTTCAACCTGTTAAAAAAAAGATATTGAAGCAGAGCTTACATTTAAATATTATAAGAACTTATGAATAACTTAAAAAACGGAAATTAAGACTCTATTTAAAAGCCCAAATTGGAGTGCAGTAATTCCTCACTTATTTCATTGATAGGTTCTTGGAAACTCTGACTTTAAGCAAAACTACATATAACAATATTAATGTTTTTTCTTATTAATGTTAAACAAAATGACATTGAACAAAATGATGTTATTCGAAGACCCACGTAAAGTATACGTGGTATACTTACCATGGTATATGTAAAGTCACCATTTTGAACAACCTATTGACAACATTGTGTACTTACTGTACTTACATAATAGTAAAAGTACAAATAATTTTCAGTTGGAATAGAGATCGTGCCATAATTTCTTTCCTATCCCCAGGCAACCATTAGTCTGCTTTCTGTCAGTAATAGTTTGCATTTTCTAGAATTTGATATAAATGTAATCATACAGTGTATTTTTTAAGAAGTTGCTTTGATGTAGAGTGGGATGTAAATAATACATAGGTCAGTGCATGATGTCAAAATAGACTATAACAAAGAAAATCCCATTGAGAACAAGACAAAGACATGGAGATGTTACCTAGCTAAAAATTTCCACAACTCTTTAGAAAGAAGCAATTAGAATTTAACATCGGAACAACATTGTATGTTATTTTTACCTTGTTTATAAATATTTATGAATCATTTATACAGTTGGCTCTTGAACAACACAGGTTATGTTCTCAAACACAAATTTTCCTAAGCCTCTGCCACCCATGAGGCAGTAAGACAAACCCTTTTCGTCAGCCTGTTCAACATGAAGATGATGAAGATGAAGGCCTTTATGATGCTCTACCTCCACTTAATAGTAAGTATATTTTCTCTTCCTTTTTTCTTAACATTTTCTTTTCTTCAGCTTACTTTATTGTAAACATACAGTATATAATACTTATATAAAATATGTGTTAATTCACTGTTTATGTCATCAGTGAGGCTGCTAGTCAATAGTAGGCCATTAGTTGTGATATTTTGGTGGAGGCAAAGTTATAAGTGGATATTCACCTGCATGGAGGGTTGGTCCCCCTAACCCCTGTGTTGCCCAAGCGTCAACTGTATGTTCAAATATATGTATTTATATTTTTATAGTATGAGTTAATTGGTTTTGGTATTAGTTTGCAGAGCTGATATAACAAAATATCATCTGGGTGGCTTAAAAAAAAACAAATTTATTTTCTCACAGTTCTAGAATCTGGAAGTCTAAGATCAAAGTGTGGGCAAAGTTGATTCTTTTTGAAGACTTTTTTTGGCTTGCAGGTGACCAGCCACCTTCTCCCTGTGTCTTTTATTGTCTTCCCTCTATGCATGTGTCTGTGTTCCAATCATCTCTTCTTATAAGGACATCAGTCATATTAGATTAGGTCTCACACTAATGACTGTATTTTAACTTAACTACTTATTTAAGGCCTATATCGCCAAATATAATCACATTCTGAGGTACTAGGGGTTAGGACTAAACATAAATTTTGTGGAGATGAAATTCAGCTCATCACAGTCCTCAATTAATCCTTATCTTTATAAAATCCTAAAGCAAAGGAACCTAAACCTAGACCACACTAACAAATTCACTTGAAAATATTTGGGACTTTAGAAGAATGTTCTTAACATTTAGATGAATGTTACATATTAAAATGAATATCTTCTAGTACAGAAAGTACTTGTAAACTGTAAAATGATACATGTGTAATTTCTACTTAACACAGTAAAATTATTCTTTGTACTAGTGAATGAAATGTAAGCCACATTACTTTGTTTCATTTTTGTTTTTAGGGAAATCTATTTGCAAATGTTTTATAGAGAAAATAATGTTATCACCAATTCTGTGAATTATCACTATTTATTGCATTTCTAAGTAATTTCCCAACATGTTCATGTAAAGTCATTTTTCTAACTTTTTATTTTTGTTAGTGACCATAAATACTAACTCTGCTCTCATTCTTGGGGGTCGTTTTTTGTTTGTTTGTTTCTGAGACGGAGTCTAGCTCCGTCAGGCTGGAGTGCAGTGGCGCAATCTCGGCTCACAGCAACCTCTGCCTCCCAGGTTCAAGCGATTCTCCTGCCTCATCCTCCTGAGTAGCTGGGATTACAGGCACGCGCCGCCAACCCCAGCTAGTTTTTATGTTTTTAGTAGAGACAGGGCTTCACAATGTTGGCCAGGAGGGTCTCCATCTCCTGACCTCATGGCCCGCCCACCTCGGCCTACCAAAGTACTGGGAGGCGTGAGCCACCACGCCCGGCCTCTTGGGGGTAGTTTTGTAAAACACTACCACCAACAAGAGGAATGAAACACCAGAAAATGGAAAAAAAAAAATTGTATCAATTTTTTAAACGTCAAATTGTTAAGACATTCACACATTAAAAAACGTGGTCTTTCTGCAAAATACATGGTTTTCTTGTTGAAATAGTGTAATTTGGGGAATGATGTCACCAACATGATGAAATCCAAGGTAACCTGCTCTAATCCTCCCACAGCAAGAATTCCACACACATCTAAAATTCAAAGTCTCTCTGCAGGAGCCCTGGGGCTTAGGTAGGAGTTTGTAAAATGCTAGTGGGGCCCAAGACATTGTATAATTGCTTTGAGAATTCCAACCAACACCCAGGTGGCTGATCCATCCTATTTCCTCCTGAGTTTAAACTCAGAAATGGCCCAGTGTCCCAAGGGGTTTGGTTACAGCCCCTTTTGGCTTTTAACCTCCAACCAAAACCATCTGCCTAGAAGAAATTGCACAAACTAGTTCCTTAGTGGAAAGGCTCGTCTCTATGCCAACATTGGTCTTTGCACTGAACCTGAGAGTTGCCATGATCCGGCTCCAGCCCACCTCAGTTGAGGTACAACTCAGAGCTGCTCATACAAGCTCATAGAGGGAGACTAACCATACCTCACAGCCCAGAAGTCTGAACCTGTATGACAGGCCATGCTGAGACATTCTGGGTGATGGATAGCTGTCTGGCCAATGAAATGATCTTTTCAACCTTAATTTCACAGGAGATCCTGAAGGTCGCCAGTCCCAGCTCCAGCTCCTCCTGCTACAATCAGGGAACTATACTGTCTGTTCAGGGACTTGTTGGGAGGCATGCCTATCTGGCCCACTGTGACAGTCTTCTGGACTCAAGTCCCTGCCTAATATTCCCACTCAGCCCAAGTATTCACCTTGGTTTTTCCACAGATTCATCTAGGTTGGATAGCCACCTCAACCTTGGAGTCCTTGAGACATTCCCTGTATACCTGGGCTTAGAGAATCCTCTAGTGCTGAGATGATTGCAGTGGTCACAGATTCATGGAACTCAATAGTCTGCTTAGAAGGCACACTGAAGGGCCTCTGAAAAACAGACACAAAGACTGCAAAGAATATAATAAATACCAAATTCCTGTATTTTATTGCATGTCCACGAGCATCAAAAAACTTCAAGGAAATATGACCTCACAAAATGGACAAAATTATGTGCTCCAGACAGACCCTAAAGTAATGAAGATAATGTATTATCTATCGGATAAAGAATTCAAAATAGCTGTTTTAAGGAAACTCAGCCAACTTCACGAAAACACAGAATCAGTTCAGAAATGTACCCGAAAATTTTAACAGAGATATTGGAAGAATAATCAGATATACTGGAGGTAAAAATACAATGAATGAAATAAAAAATGCAATAGAGAAACATAAGATTTTTAAAGATAAGCAAAAGTGACTAACCTTTAGCTAGACTAAGTGAAAGAGAAAACAAAACCAAAGCCTAAAAAGGAATTATTACAACTGATACCACAGAAATACAAAGTGTCATTATGAACTATTATGAACAGCTATACACTAGCAAATTGAAGAACCTAGAAGAAATGGATAAGTTTCTAGATACATAAAACCCACCAAGAATTAACGACGAAGTAATAGAATATATGAATAGACCAATAAATGCAGTAATAAAAGGTGTCTCTCTCTCTCTCAAAAAAAAAAAAAGGCAAACTTTTTCAAAAATTAAAGAGGGGGAGAGAATATTTCCAAACTGTTTTCACAAAGCCAGCATTACCCTGATACCAAAACCATACAAGGTCACACACAAAATAGAAAACTACAGACCAATTTGTTGAAGAACACAGGTGCAGAAATTCCCAATGAAATATTAGTAAACAAAAGTTGACAACACATTAAAAAGATCGTTCATCATGATTAAGTAGGATTCATCCCAGGGATGCAAGGGTGGCTCAACATGTGCAAAATCAATATGATACATCATATCAACAGAATCAAGAGTAAAAACTATGTGATCATTTCAATAGATGCTAAAATGGCACTTGATAAAATTGGACATATCTTTATAATAAAAACTCTCAACAAATTGAGTATAAAAGGAATATACCTCAACATAATAAAGGCCATATATGATAAACCCACAGCTAGTTTCATACCAAACTGGACAAAATTAAAAGCTTCCCCATAAGATCTGGAACAAGGCAACGGTGCTTCCTTTCACCACATCTATTTAACATAGTAATAGAAGTCTCAGCCACAGCAA
Organism: Pan troglodytes; assembly: GCF_028858775.2. Taxonomy (NCBI): domain Eukaryota; kingdom Metazoa; phylum Chordata; class Mammalia; order Primates; family Hominidae; genus Pan; species Pan troglodytes. The sequence continues at coordinate 90,459,972 of NC_072408.2, forward strand.
TTATGCAAGAGAAAGAAAAAAAAAAGGCATCCAAATTAGAAAGGAAGAACTCAAATAATCATTGTTTGCAGATGGCATGATCTTATTTTTAGAAAAATATGAAAACTCTACCAAATAATTCTTAGAACTGATAAATTCAGTAAAGTTGCTGGATACAAAATGAGTTTGTATAGTGTTTATATATGCTAACAGTGATCAATCTGAAAAAAAATCAAGAAAGTAACTTCATTTATTTTAGCTATGGTAAAATAAAATACCCATGAAAAAATGGAACCAAGGAAGTTACAGATCTATAGAGAAAAATTAAAAACGCCAATAAAAGAAATTTAGGAGTATATGCACAAAAAATAGAAATATGTGCTTAGGAATTGGAAGAATTAATGTTATTAAAAGGTTTATACTATCCAAAGCAATCTACAGATTCAATGCAATCCCTATCAAAATTCCAATGACATTCTTCACAGAAATAGAAATAATTCCCAAAATTCATGTAGAACAACAAAAGATCCAGAATAACCAAAAATATTCTGAACAAAAAGAAAATACCTGGAGGCATTGCACTACCTAATTTCAAATTATACTACAAAGCTGTACTAATCAAAACTGCATAGTACTGGAATAAAAACAGACACAAATACCCATGAACCAGGTTAAAGAACCTAGGACAAACATTAGAGAAAGGACAATATTTTTAATAAGTGGTTCTGTGAAGCTAGATATCCACAATATCCACATGAAGAAAGACACTACATCCCGATCCTTTACTATCTACAAACATCAACTCAAAATGAATTAAAGCCTGAAATGTAAGACCTGAAACTATGAAACTACTAAAAGAAGTTACTGGGAAAATGCTACAGGACATTGGTCTAGGCAAATTATTTTTTGGGGGGGGGTAAGACTTCAAAAGCACAGGAAACAAAAGCAGAAATAGACAAACAGGATTATATCAAGCTAAAAAGCTTCTGTACAGCAAAGGAAACAGTCAACAGAGTGAAGAGAACCTACAGAATGGGAGAAAATATTTGCAAACTATCCATCTGACAATGGATTAATTACCAGAACATAAGAAACTCAAACAACACATTAGCAACAAAACCACAAATAATCTTATTTAGTAATGGGCAGAAAATTTGAATAGACATTTCTCAAAGGAAAACATACAAATGGCCAAAAAGTACATTTAAAAATGGTATTGCTAACCATCAGGGAAATGCAAATCATCTCACTCCAATCAAAAAGACAGAAAAACAAGAAATCTAGGCAAGGATGTGGAGAAGGGAGAACACTCATACACTGTATGTGGGATGCAAAGTAGTATAGTAATTATGAAAAATTATGGAGGTTCCTCTAAAAACTAAAAAGAGAAGTGCCATATGATCCAGAAATCCCACAGCTAGGTATATATTCCAAAGAAAGGAAATCAGTGTATCAAAGAGTTATCTGCACTCTCATGTTTATTGCAGCACTATTCACAATATCCAAGAAATAAAATCCACCTAAATGTCCATCAACAGATGAATGAATAAAGAAAATATGGTACATACACATAATGGAGTACTACTCAGCCATAAAAAGACTGAAATCCTGTCATGTGTAGCAACATGGATGGAATAGGGGTCATTACATTAAGTGGAATAAGCCAGGCACAGAAAGACACATTTTGCACATTTTCATTCAAATATGGGTGCTAAAATGTGATTTCTTGGAGGTAGAGAAAAAAAGGGTGGTTTCCAGAGACTGGGAAGGTGGCAGGGGGTAGGGAGTTGTGAAAAAAAAGTTGCTTAAGGTGTAAAAAATACAGTTTGGCTGAGGGAATTTCTATTATTTGATAGTACAGTAGGGAAACTATAGTTAATGAGTTATATTTCAAAATAGCCAGAAGAGAATTATAATATTCCCAACACAAAGAAAAGTATTTGAGGTGAGAGAGATCCCAACTACCCAAGATTTGATAATTACACATTGTATACAAATCAAAATATCACACACATCCCCAAAATATGTACAAGTATTATATATCATTTTAAAAGCACAAAAACTAGTGTAACTTGTTTTTGTTTAACATCAAACATTAACTAAAATTGGGGCTGTAAGTTTTTAATATAATGTATGCCAATTTAAATAAATTCTGTACAAAATATGATTCTGAGTAAAGAATTGCCTCAAATCTCTTACATATTGCCTCAGATATTTTATGTTTTTACTTGATACACAAGTTTATTTGAAAATCATATATTTATTTATTCTAGGCATTGTGCCTCATAATTATTTGTGTATGATACATACATATGTATATGACTCACAAACTATTAAAAGTATTTAATAAACTTGAGCATACCTATAGTTTTAGAAGTTCAATTCTTAAACCTTCTCATGCTTACCGTATTAGTCTGTTCTCACGCTGCTAATAAATACATACCCGAGACTGGGTGATTTATAAAGGAAAGAGGTTTGATTGACTCAGTTCCACAGGGTTGGGGAGGCCTCAGGGAACTTATAATCATGGCAGAAGAGGAAACAAACACATCCTTCTTCACATGGTTGCAGCAGGAAGTGCCAAGCAAAAGGGGGAAAAGCCCCTTATAAAGCCATCGGATCTTGCGAGAACTCACTATCATGAGAACAGCAGCATGGGGATAACTGCTCCCATGATTCAATTGTTTCCCATCAGATCCCTCCCATGACATGTGGGGATTACGGGAACTACAACTCAAGATGAGATTTGGGTGGGGACACAGCCAAAATATATCACTTACTTTGAGCTTAATTGATGTTTGATTTTATTGCATACAACCTGTGAACAGGAAATTTTTTATTATGAAACTGGTTAACAAAAGCAATCACCAATAAATTTAGTCTATAAAACTTCCTAGACCTGTATATAGTAGTGAAATGATACATATTCATCAACCACATGAAGAACAGCTAAATAGTGCCAAAACAAAGGTAAAATCTACTTTGTGATACATTTTGTTTAGGGCCGAGTTGTATCCCCACAAATTTCATTTAAAGTCCTAAGCCCTACTAACTCAGAATGTAACTGTACTTGGAGAAAGGGTCTTTAAAGAGATAATAAAGCTAAAATGAGGTCAGTAGAGTAGGACCTAATCTAACTGGTATCTTTATAAAAGGAGGACATTAGAATATTCGGACACTGACATACACACGGAAGGAAGATCATGTAAATACACAAACCCGCTGAAAATCAAAGAGGATTCAGGAAAAAACAACCCTGCCCACAACTTGATCTGAAATTTCTAGACTATGGGAACATGAGAAAATAAACTACATAAGTAGTTTAAGCTACTTAGTCTGTGGTACTTTGTTGTAGAAGCCTGAGCAGACTAATAGTTTGTAAAATCCTAATAAATGCACTTTGGTAGCAAAACTGCACATACTCCATCTTTTATTTTATCTATTTAACAAAGAGTTGTATGTGACAGGTTTTTGCGTAGTCTTCCAGGTTAAAGGCATTTGAACAATACAAACAAATTACACGCTTTTACTTAATGTTTCATTAGAGCTAGAATCAAGACAGACAATCAATAGAGAAGCAAAAGAATATCATGAGGATATTGCTATGGTAAAAAAAAATAATAGATTGAAGTGTGAATAATAGCTTTCTAGAGCCACAGATCTATGTGCTAATTGATTTGGCTTAATTCAGTAAGACAATCACTTGTGTTCATTGAATATCCTTATTTTTTCAGGTTGCCATTATTTCAAATAACCATTTTAGCTGGTTTTCTCCTCTCTCTGAAGGCTGACCTTGAGAGGTTGTAGAGGAAATCTATAATTAGTGAGAACATGTGAAGGCAAATATGTAAGTCAGTCTTTCCTTGCTGGGGATAGAAGGATTGTGCTCAGCTAGTGAATAGTATAGGTGGAGGATCTGCTTGTGACAGCCCTTCTGCTCACTAACTCTGGCCATCTTTGAGCTTTTCTGCAAGGGTTGAGCACCTCTGCTCCCATAGCACATTCAGAGCTGCCTGTCTGCTCTTGCCATCTTCACGCTTTCTACATGAAAAACATCCTGTGCTTGCACGTGAGCCTCTGCACATTTCTGAAGTCAGCACAGACATCCTATGCTGACTAGTCTTCTGTTTGTTCCGAGAGAGACTTTTAATCCATTTTTTTACATGACTTGGTAACTTAGTCATGAACAATATAAAAAAGAGAAGTGTTTCTGGGCCACTTTATAAGCTTGAAATGTGTGTGATTTGTACATAAGAGTTCACAATGAATGATTGCTTTTAAAATACAGTCAAGATTTAGTATTACAGATAGAATCTGCAACCCCCCACCATTCCATGTAACTTCCAGCCACAATACATATTATATTTCATTCTTGGTCTATAAATGAATAACTTATGATAGTTTATGCTTACGATGTGATTTCCATATTTTAGAATAGGCATGTAATATTTGTTCTAATTTTAAAAACTGTAAACACACCATAAGATAGACTGAGTCAGGACCCAATTTTGGTTCTTAAATAGCATGTTTTGTTAAAGAATTCCAGTTTACAAACATTACTTTTATTTTACATTTTTCTTATGGGCTATGTGGCACGTACCACCTCATTGATCCCACTTAACTACAATTGTAACTCTATGAAACATTCGTCTTTCATGTGAATTTGGTTTTGGCCACTTCTTTTGATAATGCCTTATTGAAGTTTTATTTTGGCCTTAAACTGCTTAATTTTGTGCACATTTTTTCTCCTTGAGTTCATGACATCTTGAGCCTTTACTCCTCTGACAATTTTATGCAAGCCTTCAAATTAAAGGATATATCAGCTTGTAAACTGTGATAACTAATTCACCTGAGGCTGTTTATACGGTGTGATACACCCACTATGCAAATATTTTCAAGCACAATCTTATGAAAGAAAAGATACATCTTGTCCAGCCCATTCAGTGACAAGAAAACGTGGTAATTTCAGTTGCAGTGGTTGTCTAACAGTTCTGCTGTATGGACATTGGCAGACCGAGGCTAATTTAATCCTAAATCTAAATACTGATATCTAGAGCCATAAGTAATTAAGAGAATGGATCTTAACGACTGCACTGAGACCCTGGAGAGAATTAAGGTAAATTACATGTCATGTTTCCCAAACAACTACATTTGCTGAATAATATACTGTTATATCCTGGGCCCCAGTGGAATTCTCGGAAAGAGGCATATATTGTTAGTCACAAATTTAATACAGTGAGAGGTTCAAAATTATTCATCTGTATGCCTCCCCTCCTAAAAATACTCAGAGGATAAGAGAGTTTCTGATGCTTCATCTCCTTAAGCATATCATTGTTCAGCTAAGCTAAACACCTGATCTTCAGCAAGTAATAGGATTAACATATTGAAAGAGGTCATTGGCCTCTGTAAAGAAAATGGCATTACTATGATAATATTAAGCTTATATAAACTACTTACATATGCCATTGGTTTTCCTATGACTTTTCACTCCATAAATATTGCTCAACGTGCATTACAGGAAGCAATGAAAATCTCTTTAACTTATAGAAAGTGACAAAAATGATTTTTTTTTTTAAGTTTTCCTTGAGAACTTGGAATCTGGGGCCTTTAATTTACCCCTCCCCCTACCTGGCATTCTTTCTTACTCTGTTTCTCTTCCAAGGTAAACATAACCACATTATTTTCTCCAAAATGCATTTCTATGTGTAGGTTCAAGAAAAGTATTTTCATAACATGTTGCTTTGTGTATCCACACTGAAACTTTGATATCGTTTCCTAAATAATTTAGTGAATTTTACTATATCTTGCTAAACTCTGTATTCACATCAGAAAAAAAAATCATCTGACAACTAATTTGTTTTCACTGCTACAAAGGCTTTTCTAATTTTTTGCCAACATTGTCTTCAATTCTCTTAACTTTTACATTGGCAAAGTTGTATCAAAATGATTCATCCTGCATCATTATACTCATTTTTTTGGCAACTGTGATAGGCAGAATTCTAAGAAGGTCCCAATATTCCTCCCTCATTGTGTAATCTCCTTCTCTTGAGAATATACAGGCCTTATCCATCTGGTGAGAAATCACTCTGGTGATTATATTAAGTTATATGGCAGAAGGGATTTTACAGATGTAATTAAGGTACTTAATCCATTGATTTTTAATTACTAAAAGGAGAGATAATCTTAGGTGGCCTGAAATAATCAGATGAGCCCTTAAAAGTGGCCAGAGAGGTTCAAAGTGAGATTCTCCTGTTGGCCTTAAAGGAGCAAGCTGCCATGTTTTGGAGAGGTTATGTGTTAAGAACTTCTAAGGCCTCAAAAGGGCCCCTAATTAACATCCAGCAAGAAAGCTGAGAATTTAATCCTACAACCATGAAGGACTAAATTCTGCCAACAACAGATGAGGCTGGAAATGGATGCTGAGATCCAGATGAGAACACAGCTAGACTGACACTTTGGTTTCAGCCTTGTGAGACCCTAAAAAGAGAACCCAGTTACACCATTCCCAGCCTTCTGACCTATAGAAAATATGGGATAATGTGTCTTTTGAAGTCACTATGTTTGTGATAACTGGTGGTCAGGGAGCTCCCACTATGTGGTACATAGAGACTTATGTCCACAAGCCGCTAGGTTTACAGTATCTTGCTACACAGCAATAGAAAACTAGTATAGTGTCTTCTCTGGTAATGTCAGTTTCTAAAGTAACAAACCTGATGCAGTTTGACTTTTCAGGCAGTCATTATCCCTGCTAAATACTAGTTTTATGTTCACTCAAACATGTATTTCTATGCAGTGAAGAGGAGAATACAAGTTCTGGGTCTATCCTGCTTAGAAGTATGTAACATGCTAGAAGTTTAAAAAAGGATCATAAATTAGATTGGGTGAAATACACACTTTACAAAGGAAAAATTGAAGGACTACGTTTTCAATCAATAGTTCAAAAGCTGGTCGCAATAATTTTGCAAACACATTTTAATTCTATTAGAGCTTACCTATAAGTAGATTATTCAGATTCATTTGCATTATAATCTTGCACTATTCCTTTCTCCTTTCCTCCAGAATTTTGATTATTTTATTGTTTTCGAGCAGAATGTGAACAATGCCAGGGAATATTCTCAAAAAAATCTTTTAAATTTTATTAACATATGTGATCAAGAATTTAGTGAAGGACAAGGATGAAGTTAATGTTTGAAAATTGAGTTACAGTACTGCAGTACTTGTGGTAACATGGCAAGTTAAAACAAATTATAAAAATCTTAATTTTGAAATATGGTCCTGTTAAGCCAAAGTCCTTTTTATAAAAGCTGCAAAATGAGAATTTTTAGCTAATGAGTGAGACTTGGCAGGACATAAATGGAAATATGTTTTATTGGCCAACATGTTCTGGAGGCATATGAGTGTCTAAATAGATGATGTTCAAAAGAATATTTTTGTCATGAAAGTGCCTGAAAACATTTTGATCAGAAATTTGATTGCCATATGTCCATATCCTCCAACTTAAATGACGAGCATACTTCAGGTCTCTTGAGATTTCTCTCCCTTGCAATACTGACTCTTATCATTAAGCACCAGGGCTTGCAAAATGAATTGTTTTCCTTACTTTCATAATTATCCTAGTATATTGACTATTTCAATATAAACTGTCTGGAATTTGAGCTAAAGTAATGATTTATTGAATCTCTGTATTGAGAAAATCAGCCATGTTTACTGCTTGGTCTTGAACAGTGCTTCTCAATACCACTGTCATGACACAGAATCATTACACTTGCCATATGCAGATTCATTTTTAGTCATAGATGTTCATTTTTCATCTAAACTTTTAGTTTATAAACCTGTAAAGTCCATTATATGTCATTTTCATTTTTGTTTTTCTGAACCTTTAAAATGGAATGTATCAGAAAATATTTGTGAATACATTACTGAATAACAGGTTAGGTATTTTATTTAATACAAATCGATGTATTTTAATAAAATATGCAGATATCACCACAGGTAGAAATATTAATCTGGGGGGAAGATATTTGGGCCTGGGACTTTTCTAATGCATTAGAAACCCTCAAATCACTTAAAATATATGATGAGGTAGGGAACATTTTAGTATTTTTCCAGTTCATCTCCCCATATGCTTCAATCTTTTTTTTCAGATGTCATGAACACATTTAACATTTGTAAGTGTGTGTGCACAAGTAATTTGTAATATGAAAGTTAAGAGCAGCAACTTTTTCATTTGCATTCACTTTATAGATATGACACTCTTAAATACTCATAATAGGCAATTGATGGTTGCATTTTTTTTTTAAATAGGCTTTGTTTTTAGAGAAGTTTTAGGTTTACAGAAAAAGTAAGTGAAACGTACAGAGACAAAGTTTGCATTTTTGTTATAAATTCTTTTATTTTTGTTTTCAGATCTTGTGGACCTCATTTTTGCAATTTCTATCCTCCATTTTGTCTTTTAAATCAAAGTTTTCACTTTGCCTTATTTTTTTTTAATGTCCACTCTTTGAGTATCTGAGCTCCTAACATGGATGTCTTATTATGGAACCCTGAGAATCCTGTAATAAAAGGCTTCATCAAAATGGAATATAATTGATTGATTTATACTACAAGCAAGGTTGGCATTTCTCCTAGGCAGCAGTAGAAAGGGTTCAGTCAGGAGCTCAAGTGCCATAATTGAAAATAGAAGGTTTTATATTTAATACTTTACCTACTGAAAAGAGGAAATTTCTCTTGCATTAGATAGCTTGAGGCCTCAATCTCCTATCTGATAGTGTCTGGGCCCATTTAAATTATATATCAAGTTAAATAGCTTCCTGGCTGGTAGACATTTATGAGTAGAATTTTGAATGATTTCAATCTTTCAGTCTAATAAAGGAGATAGTATATTTTAATGGTTTTTGTGTTTTCAAAGGACTTTATAGAGCTCAGCAATGACTGAATACAAAGCATTTGGAAGACAAGAAGAATGACTGGTTGAATCAGAGATGCATTAAGTAGACTGCTCACAGTCTGTGTACCACAATCCTGATAATGGTGCATGGAATGACCTTGTGTTTCCCTGCAGCAAGTTGCCATTTCTGACATCTGTGGAAAGTATTGCATGCCTGAATACCTGAGACATTGTTCTGCAACGTTCATCTCTTCACGGTACTTCTGTCCCCAGCACCAGGTGCTGTGGGTACAGTAAAAATGAACAGTACTTTGGGAACAAGGTCTGACTGCACAAAACGCCACTTAACATGCAAACTGAATTTAGAGAACAGGTTTAGTTTCTTAAAGTGAACACAATGTACTTGAAATAGCTATCTACTTACACTGAAGCAAAGATACATAAAGAAATATGTCTCTACTGCTTCTGTGAGCGAGTCTTGCCTCAGATTTGGACAAAGTTGTGAGTGTCATCTTTTCTTTGACATGCTGGTAATGAGGCTAAATAGTCTCGCAAATAAGAGGTTCAGCAGGCTATACCCTTCATCTATCTATTAATTGGTTGATTGATCTTTCTCCCTACCTCCTATAGTACCTACTGTAAAGCCTGTCGACTATTTTTCCACTTGTTTGTATTAGCAAAATATTTCTTTTAAAAGTATGTTTTTAACATTTTCTCATGCATAGCACTAAGTCAAATGCTAGCTTCTCTGCAAGAGTAAAAAGAACCTTACAATTTCCTCAGGTCTGATTTTATCTCCTTCATAGCTCTCCATAGCTCCTCTATTATATCATATCCTAGACTATCTAGTGTTTATTGCCTAATTGCCTGACTCTCCAAATAGGTGGCAAGATTATTCATAACAGTGACTATCTTTCATTCATTTCTGTGTCCTTCACTCTTTCTCACCTAGTTCATTGTAAATAGTCACGGCTAAATATATATTAAATTAGTGATAAAGACTATCCCTTATATTTTTACATTAACTTACTTGTTTTAGAATATGAATATTCTGGTGCATCAATTATAACTCAGTTATGAATAATACTAATAATCATGAGTTCATACTGTTATGTCAGACACTGTAACATACTTTATACATATTCTTCCATTGATTTCTGACAATAAACCTGGGAGTTACAATAGGATTAGGAAGCTGGGGGTTATTGAAGTTAAGAGACGTGTTCAAATTCAGAGATCTAGTAAATGGTAAAATTAGAATTTAACTCCTGACCTTTCAGACTCATCTACACTATGTTGTAACTGCCTAAGTTTGGCATGTGAGGTAGTCATTAAAATGGTTAACATTCCGGGTATTTTATTTATGTACACATGGCCTAACTGAATTTTCCCACCCTATTTGATTTCAGCATGGCCATGTGACTTCTTCATATATGTAGAAGTGATGGTTTCTTCCCTAGAAGGAGCTTTGTCAATGTATAATCTCCCAAATTCTCTTCCCACTGCTGAGATGACTCTAGGAACTTCTGTCAGCCAGAGTCTGAGTGACTGCAAGTAGCACAGCCCTAATGCTGGCCTATGTTGTGCCTATACAATCAATGAGAAGAACAATTATTGTGTTAAGCCATGACATACTGGGGTTATTACTAAAACTCAACTAAATCCATCCTAATTGAAATAGCAATATCTGCCCTATGTTTCAATGTCTTTTTCTTCAGTTACCTGTGTTTCTTATTGAATAGCAATCTCTTTATGCCCCTATAACATGATTTCAACATTGTATTTATTCAGATGCCGTAATACTTGGAGGGTCAATTCTTATGGGACAAAGTTTCATTGAGAGACCTGAAGACCCTTTAACCAGAATCACCTGGGGAGCTTTTTAAAAATGCAGTCTGGAATCCACCCTAAATCTACCAGATTAAAACCTTAGAGTAGGTCAGGAAATCTAGATTTTAACAAATAGCTTACAGGAGACTTATGGAAAGTTTGAGAATTAATGTCATGGGTATTAGAAGGCAATGGTTATTATCATAACTAAGTTCTTGTCTTTTCCCCTGCTTGCAACATGGCAGGCTCTATCTCTAGGCATCAGTTTAATATCATTGTAGTAAATGATGACCACAGAAGAAAAAAAATAAAATTCCAATACAAATTATTTAAGAACATTTCAGTTTTCAAAATTAAATGAAATTTTTAAAAAGCTTGTTTAGAAAAATAAAATTGAGACTCAGAATGTAGTTACTTCAGATCATATTCCTTGAGTAAAAATTCAAGTAATGTGTCTTCATTATGAAAAATAAATGGGTAAAAAATACAGCTAAAAAATAAAAAAGAATAGGTCAACTAAAGTTTGGTATGTTTTTCCAAACTCCTTCTCTTTTCTTGCTATGATAGCACACATGATATGATAGTATGAGTGATAACATGCATTAAATATGTTAGTTGAGTACTCTGGGGGATATTGGTTCCTTTTATTAGGAATATTACCATGCTATGGTAATGAATAATATCTAGCCTGTTTATAATGTATTCAAGTTTTATAATCTATGTTAAACATGCTAGACATTTCAGTAGGCTTGTGGTTTCTCAGTAAGAAGGCATCTGGAAGATATAGATTTGAAGGTGGCTCTTCTACTCCCTTATGTAACCCTGGCTGAGTTCCTTAAATTCTTCAAACTTTATATTCCTGGTACCATGAAACTCTTGATCATCCTCTTAAGTCCTCGCCACACCCTAAGATAAGTGTGATCCTCCCTTCACAGCTCAGAAAGCAGCAGTCTAGCAATATCACATAACTAGTAATTAAAACCAGTGCTGGCTAGCCCTGAAGGCTTCAGACTTTCTCCCATATCTTCACCATGGGGCTTGTTGTCTTGATTGTTCATTAAAAAAAAGTACTCTCTGCCTTCAAATATGAAAAATTCGTCATTCCAAAACATAAAATATCTTGTATTTTCTCTTTGGATGATATAATTAAAACAAAATCCTGGCTTTGGAACAAAAACTTACAGGATTTAAATACCACCTCTAGCACTCATTAAACTCTGTGGCCATGGTCGAGTTTTTTCTGTACAAAGAAGATAATGAATCTAGGTGAATTTTTCTTTTGAAGTTTATAGGAAATGAATACAAAGTACCTAGAACTGTGCTTGATAGGTAATAAATGTGCAATGAATATTACGTTCTATTGAATTTTACCAGATGCTATAAGAGACATTTGACTAATCTATAAATTTTAAAAGCATGTCCTTTAAGTAGAAGAGATATTTTTATAAGTAGGAATATTACTTTGCTTTTATTGGATGATATTGTTTTCTACTCCTCTTATTTTTATGGAGTATTCCAATCATACTGAACAAGGGCCTAATGACTTTTCCCAGCAGTTATGAGCAGTTGTTTTTGTGTGTGTGTGTGCTTATTATAGTCATCATAGTTCAAATTACACCTAGAGACTCAAAAATAATCAGGTTTATTATAAGTCACTAAAAGTAATTGTGTATGTGCAAAAATTGCAGATAAATGGTCCTTAAGTTGGATAGTTTGACAGAGGATACTGATATCTATAAAATAATGTACAATTTTCTTCTGTGAATGATAAAGACGATCCAGATTTCTTGTTACAATGCAGCTATGTTAAAATATGGGAGCTTAGCTTGATGATTAAAAAAAAATAAAAAGCATGCTCTTTGCATTAAATGGTATATAGCCAAGCAAACTCCATTCATTTGACTTCCCAGACAGCCAGAGCTGAATTCAGAAGCAACTAATTGAACTGGGGACCTTCCTTTGGCATCTTGCCCATTGGTACTCTTTGTGGGAGGAGCAGCTTCACACACAGACCTTAAAAGCATCTGGGTTGCTGTTCTGCATGCTACTGCTGACAAATTTACCATCTGCCTTAAAGAAAGACAACAGTCTGGGGACCTTTGATACTAAGCATTCACATGATAGCCTTTGACAGTGAAAAATCCTTCATTAAACAAGAAAATAAATCCTATCTAACATAAACAAAAAACAGAACCAGTGTTGTTTTGATTTTAATTATCTACAAATATAACGTGGAAATTCATTGATGGTAGACCATTTGTTGAGCACTATGTGTCATCCCTGAGTACTTTATACTTACACATTTATTCGGACAACCACTTGCTTAGGTAGGCACAATTTTAACTTCATTTAAAAATAATACAGTTTATACATAGAGAATAAAAAATTTGCTTAAGCTTACTTTAAGTTATAGTAAGTGTGAGAGCAGAAACTTGAATCAAGGTAGTCAATCAGTTTGTCACCTCTGTGTATACTGCATTTTTATCCATTTTCTCTAGGAATTTCATTTTCTAGAATGCCTTAGTATAGGTTATTTAGTAAATGATAGATTATTTTTCTATTACAATAGATTACATAGGTAAGATATATTATTCATAACATGGTTATATTGAGATCAAGGTTACAAGTATCCCTTTTTGCCTTCCAGAAGAAAATGTTATTCAAAGAGGATTATACCCTTAATTCTTACAATTGTGTGTCATAGGTAAGATCAGAAAATAATTATGGATGACAAAAATGCACTCTACCCATTAAATAACCAGAGTACTTGTCACAGTGATATGAATGTACTTAGAAAAATTAAAAGCTCTATGCAAATTTAAGGTATATCATAATAAAGGACAGTACATTTGTTTAAGCACGTTGTTTAACACATAATTTATAGAGTATGTTTTTTCATCATGAGTATGTCTTGCTTTCATAGAAGATTGACAAAACACTCAGCAAGTGAGATGAGATAGACTTGCTTAATCATATTTGCACACACTTGCAATGATAGACACTGCTCCTTTGCTGTAACATTCTTGGCATGATCTTTAAACACTCAACTGCTGATGATCTCAATGCCATTAATGGGATATCTATGTGAACTTTAAATGATAATTTAATTTAAAGCCTTTAAACATAAATGCATGGCTACATTTAAAATTGAATTGCATCTTTTAAAAATCACTCCCTGTGGACATTTCCTTCTGTTCAGTAAAATGCAGGCACGTTCTAGCTGTAAGCACTTGTAGTTGGAATGCATATTGTGCCCCTTAGTTGCCCTGCTTTCCTTTCCCTTGGGGAAAATCTACCAACCTGGTTGCAGACTGTCAGTAGGAAGATAGGTAGAATGATTTATAATCAGCTTTTGGCTGTTTACACTAAAGTACATGTAGCCAAATTACACTGGAAGGGAGAATGGAGTAGAAGATACTGACTCATTTTTTTAGGACTGGCTCTAAAGCCCACAAGCACAATCAATATTGAGAATATTCAGTCTATTAATCAAAATATTCAGTACACTAATGAGCATATTCTATACTAATTAATAGTAGAAACATTGAAAGCAACAAAATAACTTTAAAATACAGAAAATGCAACATGCAAAGGTGGGTTAAATTCATTATTTAAGATTACTTGGTATAAATGAAATACACTTCCTAGTTTTATTTGTAGACCTCAGATCCCTTACTGGTATCAGGCAAATAAACAAGTTAATTTATTGGGTGAATATAAAAGGTTATAATAATAAAAGGTTATAATAATAATAAACCAAGTCAAAGTTACAGAAGGAGGAAGAATATGGTTCAGTTAAATCTATGGTAATGCAGATGCATAAGCACTAATCCACAAGAGTATAGTTTAGTGCTAAGAATTGAGTCTAAGTGATTTGAAGACAAATACACTTGAGGAATAATCCTGATTCAACTAGCTACTTGCTAGTTGTGCATTTCTAGATAAGTAGTTAAATTTTCTTCTGATTTTTTAGTTGCAGAATGATAATGACATCAGTTTCATATGTTTCTTGTGAAGTTCAGATAAGTGGAAAGGAAGTGGTTGCCACATTGAAAGCATTGAATTGTGCTACTTTGACTTTCCTGTGTATTTCATTGCTTACTGAAAATGTCTCAGCCTGATGCTCCAGGCCTCCTCTAACTTGCTCCTACACCATTCTTTCAGCTTGATGCCCTACAATGCCCCATTCAAAAGTGACACTTGAGCTAAATTTGTTGATACGCAGTCCTCAATTTTCATGTATTGACTTTTGCACAAAGTTTACTTTTTCACATTAAAAGTGAATCATTTTTAGACCTTTAAGTCAAAACTAGTCTTTTTGTAAATCAGTTGTCTGATAATGACTTTGAGTTTTTAAAAAGACACTGCTTATCTTTATTATTTGTTGGTCAGAAGCCCTATATTTCTCAGGAGTTTTTGATTATTCATTTATTTTTAATTCTAGAGAATCTTTTAAACGGCATCTCCAGCATATTTTCAAGAGCCCAATGGAGTGAAGATTTTCTTCCTGCCCACACCCTACTTCAAATATCCTTACTAGACAAAAGCAGATTTATGTAGCATTCTGCAGCTTTCTGTGTGAGATATGTTTTATTAAAGGAAATGAAAACACAAAGTAAAACAAAAACAAACAAGAAAAATTGTTATTTGAAGGAGTTTCAGATGGTAATCCAGAAATTCAAAGAATCAAACTAGACAGGTTCAAAAATTCAAAATTTTGGACCTAATATTAAAGTGTTAGATACGTAGTCCCAAACACACATTTTCAAGGATTAAAACAAATAATGAAGTACAGTAAACCAGTATGTTGCATAGAGAGTATTGGCAACAAATGCATATTGGAGAATCCAGTCTTCATTTGAATTAATATGTGTGTCTAATCCATCTTCCTATCTAATCTGGCAAATCTATCTAATCTACTTAATCTATTTTATCTACCTAGGTATTTACCTAGCTACCTAATCTAGCAAATCTATCCATCTATATATATTTAATTGTTAATGCCAATCCAAACTTACTACAAGTCAGATTCTTCCAGAATCCAGCCAGATTGTGACCTCTGGGATAGTACAGATAAGAAACTATACTACCTCTCCCCCCTAAACACACCTGTAATTATTTAATATTGAAGGCAAGAGTATTTTGCTTTGAGAATGAGAAACGTTGAATCAGAATCTGGAGTGATTTCCTTCTCCATATTCTCTTCTTCCCTTCCTTCTCTTTTATAATTGTTTCATGATCTGATCTCCCATAATCTAGCAGTACCACAGCTAGACTCTGGGCTACACACAAAAAGGTATGTTCCATTTCTTGGGGCAGGGAGAAGAGAGAGTAGACACAGCCTCATTAAGAGAGAGGATGTCCATGCAATGTGGGCATCCTACCAGGGAGGTAGGGTGATTGTCCTTCTCCCAGGGTGCTTAATAAAGGCTTCCTCTGAGGCTGGTCAGTGGAGGTCTTTCAGATCAATGTGCTTGTTGCTTGTTTACCCAAGCCATTTAAACATTGCTGAGATAGAATTATTTTTGGTAAAATATAGTGGTAAATGGGGTGTGTGTGTCTTTACTTATATATACATGCATATATAAAGATTCTAGTAACAGTTCCTTTTTAAATATGTCTTATTTAACTTTCATACATTTGGATTTCAGGCAGATTTTCAGAAATAGGATGTGTATAAAGCAGATGATTTTCTAAACTTACTATTCTTAAGAAAAAATGCTTTATATTTCCCTCCTTCCCGCTCCTCTCTGTCTCTGCCAATCAAATTCCTGTGTGTCTCATTTGTCATTTGATTTCACACGTTAATTCCAGCTAATCCCAGCACCTAATCACTGCTCTTCTAAACTTATAAAATGCTATTTTAATGTTTACCTTTTGTGGCACTTATGGTATATATTATAATTATTTGTGACTGTATCTCATATTCTCCACTCTAATGCTGCCTTTTAAAATATCTTTCTTCTCAATGCTCTGAGCTGAAGCAAATATGAAAAAGACTAATTGACTATTATAGTCTGTTTAGAAATTTGATTGATCATATGAGATTATCTATAGATTTTTTTATAATAATATAAAGGTTGAATAGCACCCATCAATGTCAAGATTCAATTAAGGTATGTGAGTCAAAAAAAGAAGTTAACACAATAAAGTCAACTAGTGCTTTGTGATTCCTTTAACTTTAGACACCAATGTACCATAGCACTGGATAAATTTCCTAATATGATTAATTTTTCTTCCATGTGCCTTAGCTGCCTTTTTCTGGGACTGTCAACACTCCACTCAAATTTTCAAGCATGCATTTTTTCTGATTTTCTCTCCTTTGCACACTGACACAGAAGCATCACAGGAAAATAGTTCCTCTATTGTCATCCCAATTCAAAAGATAATACACATACTACTTTCCCTTCTCTACCTCCTTTTGTATATGCACAAGTGGAACACATGTGAGCCTTGCTGTCGTCTTCATTGTCTTAAAATTTATTGTTATCTTTGGCTTAACTTCTGAAGCTATTAGGTGAGGTAGACATGCATTTGAGGAGAAAATGTTGCTAATCTCAGCAAGAGATATTTTTCAGACTCTATTTTAGAATTCAAAGTCTTGGCAAAGGTTAATGGTGTACCAGTTCCAGAGAAGTACTTAAAATCTTAAGGAAAGGACTATAATTATGATTTCTTAGGAAGACTTCAGTGTAAATTCAACCAAGTATTTTTCACATCTTGAGATTTGCATTAAAAATAATACTTCTATTTAACAAAAGGTGTCAATAATAAAATAAGAAGTAAAGTGAACCAATTTAATATGCCCCATAGGAAGCAAATTAAAGCCTTATCTTTTTCCTTCTTAGAAGGCTGTTAGACTTGAAAAGTAGGCTTTGTGAAGAACTTCACTTGCATTATTAAAACAAGCAACTGAAATTGAAAATAAAAAGTAATTTTTTAGAATATTATATCCTAATGACTTTGCAATTTGAAGCGCAACTGAGAATCTCTCATAGATACTATTTGATTTTGCATTTTTGCATCATTTAAAAAAAGTATTTAAAAATACACAAAGCAAAATATTAAAAGGAAATAAGAGAAAATGAAAAGGAATATCTATGATTTGAATCTTTTATGACCACTGTTAATAATATGATGGAAAAAAGAAAGGTTGCTTTTTATTGAGTACATGGTGAATTGTACTTTTCCCGTATTTTATCCAGTTCTCACAATTTGCCAAATGTAGTGCTGTCTAGTTTTACAGAAGAGAAAAAATAATGGTCAGGATCTATTAGGTTAATCATTTGTACAACATCACACAACTAAGTTGTAGAATGGCAATCAAAACCATAGATCTCCTTTTCTCATTTTTAGAATTTTTTTTCAAATACCCAAGCACAAAGATTTTCTCAAGATTGTTAGGAGACTATCAATATCAAAGGAACTATCCAGGTCAATAATGAGAAGTCAGAAGAATAATTTTGTCAAGATATTCAAATGTATATTACAGTAAGGTAAAGAAGATGACAGATAGCTATTTTTCCAGGTATGTTTGCCTATTTTCTAGTATGATTTAAGAAATACAAAATGAAGGTTAATAAGAAAAGATTTTAAAAAATATTTTTTGAAAAGTGGGGATCAACATGATGGTCAACTGTTTCCTAAAGTTACTTAAGGTATGTTCTTACAATGATTATTTTTCATTTCTACTTATCTATAGTATTTTTATGTCTACTTGTCAATAGTATTCAAAATATGGCTGCACCTAAATTTAGAAGACTAGCGATACCAAGACTCTTTCAGCCTCATGATTCTATGGCATATCACTACATGTCACAAAATCAGCAACCTTTTAAAAATAAAATACTCTCATAATCGTATAAAAATATTTTGTCACTACTCTTGTTTTATGCCTTTACCTTATATTATCAAAATTTTAATCATATCTATAGATATGATTCCAAGCATAGGTATGGATTTGTTTAATCATCTTATCAAGATTTTTAATTTTTAATTTTTAAATTTATTTTACAGTTACTAGGCTTCCCCAGTAGGAAAAAGAATACTTAATTGATGATTAACATATTTAATAAGAACCAGAAAATGCAGTATTTTAGTGCCTGGAGATATTTAAAAGTCCAAAGAACACCACTATATGGCCACAGTATGCACATTGTAATGAGAGAGACAGGCAATAAAAGAAAATAAAATACTATACAAATAAATAAATGGTACAATCCATTTAATGAAGAAATGTTATGAAAAATTAAATTGGGTAAAGGTATAGAGAATGATAGGAATCGGTGGTGATTACTATTCTAGTTTAGGCAATCTATAGAACTTCACTGAGGAGATGCCAAGTTTTAGATGCCTGAAGGGTATGGATCAAGTCATACCTTTGGGGAAACACAATCTAAAGGCAGGTTACACATAAGAGTGAGAAAAATAAATTATGAGAACTCAAGGTACACAGGTGAGAAAGCATCATCATCAAAACCTGCATAAGAAAAATAATACAACAGTGGCAGAAATGAAAATGGGATAAATTAATTGTATATTTTGGAAGAATTGGCTGGATCCTCATCAGTGCACACAGAGTAAATTTGTCCAACTTCCCTTGCAACCAGGTGTCCCCATGTGACTGGATCATGGTTAATGAAAGAGAGAAGTGTCACTCCCAAAACCTATTCAATAAACTGTCATTTGAAGTTCTTACCACTTTTCCTTTTTGGCTCTGAAGGATGGCAGAATATGCCACCCCACAATATGCCACTTTCATATAATGATTATTTTGAGCTAAAGGTATATCAAAAACATCAGATGCAAGAAGGAGATCCTCAAATCACTACTTAGAGCTTACCTACAGGGATAACTGGCATTAGACTGTTACCTGTGATAAAGGACCTTTTATTTTGTTATGACACTGAGATTTGGAGGTTTATATGTTATTGTAGCTTCATTCTATTATTAGCCAATTTGCTGTCATTAATAAAGTTAAAGAGAGTCTTCCCCCAGGTGAATATGCCATTTTATAAACATAAAATAAAAGAAAGAAATTAAAAAGGTTAAGTACTTTGTGTCAAGAGTAGGTTAAGTGCCAGGGACCAAAAGATGATTAAGACAGAGTACCTTCTCTTGTGATAATAGGTTAGAGATTATGCTTTTTAGTTTGTTTACTATTGTTCAGATGAACTTCTGTTTAATCTGACACAAGTATGTCTCAATGTAGAGCTGAGAGCAGGGTATTTACACCTGTCCTTACTGTCTTTGATTTAAATATTTTAACTATGTCCTCTGATCTGATTCCAGCTATCAAGTACCCCTGCCATTACAAATTCCCACAATGCATTGTTGGGAAGCCAGTTGTAAATTACGTGACGACTGGAGGAAATACTCTAAGTGTAAATGACCAGGATCAGATTTTATTTTGTGTTTGTTCACTTGTTTTGTTTCGGTTTGTGGCAGTTGTTCGCAGGTTTCGTTTGTATTAATCTATGTGTCTAGGCCTTGCTTGGCGAGAACAAGATTTAAATCTGATCGTTTCATTAAGTTAATGCCACCCTGTGAAAAACAACCTGACCAGATGGCAGGCCTTTCTTAATTACACTGCCTCCCCTCTATCATGGCCTTCAAACTGTAGCATTAATTATACTGCTTAACCTTTTACCACATGCTCTTGAATAATGCTATAAGTAGTTTATTAAATGTTTATCATGTTGGATACTTCTTTAAATACAAAAAAGTATTGTATATGTAGCTATAATCATTAATTTTTGCAAATTATTATTTAGTAAAATTAAGTAACACCAATAAATAATGTTTTGTTCTAAAATCTTGATTTCTGCCTAATTATTCTGATTGTTCAGAAAATTTTAAATGGTAAGTTTAGGGTAGTACGAAAAACTAAGGTGTACAATAGCATATTTTAATAAATTCATCCATCTAAGTCTGAATATATCTCAGTATTGATGGTAAGTATTGTAGAATTGCTTCTTTTGGAAGATGTTTAAGGATAATCTAAATAATTCACTAATAATGCAATTAATTTATTCTCAAAAGCCACTAAATTGTGGGCTAAAGAACCCTCAATGATGGTCGTAATCTTTTAAAATTCTAAGATCAGATCAATGTCAGTATCTAAGTTCTTTGTTATTCACATCAACTGTAACACTATAAAATAATTTTTAAATTGCTTTTGGAACTTTGACATTGAATGTGAAGGAAGCAAAAATAAAAGTATTACCTTTTTGAGCTTTATGTTATTTTAATGTATTAGTTGCTAAAAGTGAGATACCTGACCTGTGCTAAATTATTTCATACTCTCATCTCCCTTGCAAAATATTATTAATTCCGTTTTCCAGTTAGGATTCAGAGAGTAAAGTAGCTTGCTAGTTATCAGAGAGGTAAATTAACTTGCCCCAAATTATATAGCAAATGTTGACATTGCAATTCAAACTCATGTTTGTTAGACATACCCTCTTCTTCTGCATTTATTTCACTGTAGCGTGTTATCTTAGTTCTAATGGAAAAGGCCAGAGGTTAGACACTGAAGATCCTCTCATGCTGGTTTAAGAAATTTGACCTTTATCTGGAAGGCAATGGGAAAACCTGAAGCTGAATTCCTCCCTTATTCTGTAGCCTCATTGCCTATCACTCTTCCTTTTCCTGTCTGCGCTTCGGCCATACTAACCTTTCAGTTACTCAAAGTCTCTAAGTCCGTTTCAGTCTCTGTGCCTTTGCTTAATCCATTCTTTGCTCATTCTGTACTTATTTCCAGATAATTCTTCAAATCTCAGCTCTCATGTTATTTTGTATGCAAAGTCTTAGCTGATCATCTACCCTCTTGTTAGCCATCAGGTTTTATTTTTTTATAGTAATCAAATATATTTATTGAATGAACTATTTAATGAATAAGGTACAAAGTATAGGTACAGACTATTAGGAGAATGTGAGGATCGAACAATATATTGTAAACAGCTAAAAAGGAAAAAGAATAGTTTTCATCAAGAGAATGGTAAGCGTAGAAGAAATTGAAGGGACTGTCAACATACTCAAACATCAGGTGAAATCTATTTACATCTGATAAAAATATTGAAACTCCACTCCCTGTACCTAAAGTTTCAGAGTTTTAGGTTAATTGCTCTAAAGCTAAATATGTCAGAAAATTGGTTTTGAAACTACTGATTGAAATGCCATCATGAACACACTCTTACCTTAGGTTGCATTGCAACAAGCAGATATTTTTATCTATGAGACCAATATTTTCTATACATGTTTTAATTAACATTTCACTTTCACTTTCAATAATATACAGTGAAGATCCTACAAGATATTCTAATAGGAAAACCTTATAACTGCCTGAAAAATTTCTGAAATTATATTCAATTGTGTAAACAATTATAAATTTTCATATAGATTTTGTGTTAGTTTTTAAACATGCTGATGTGGAGAGTAAGGATATTATATCACATGCCCATGACATTTCCCAGAATTATCAGTCAATGGGAAAATTTTAAACCTCTATATATCTCAAGCTGATCATCTGTAAAATGGATAAAATCATGCCTACCACAAATACTGAATTTCATGCAGGGCAACAAGAAGATAGAGGAACAGGAGAATTACTGTCACTATTCTATTACTTTTAAATTTGGTTTCTGCTTTAAACATGTGCTACCTATTAGAAGAAATTTTCTCCATTACTTTAGTTGTTTCTCTGCTTTTTATTCTTTCTTCTCTACATGTTCCCTTTATCCCTATTCTTCAAAGCCACTTTATAAGAAAGGTGAAATGAAAAACATCCAGTATTAGAGCTGGTCAAGGTTTGAAAGGGCCACAGCTTTCATTTTCTCATAAGCCCCAAAACAATAGGGACAAATGAAATGTTATATTTTCCACTATTTAAAAATTTCTTGGCTGGGCATGGTGGCTAATGCCTGTAATCCCAGCACTTTGGAAGGCCAAGGCAAGTGAATCACTTGACGTCAGGAGTTCAAGACCAGCCTGGCCAACATGGTGAAACCCCCTCTCTACTAAAAATACAAAAATTAGCCCAGCATGGTGGCTCATGCCTGTAATCCCAGCTACTTGGGAGGCTGAGGCAGGAGAATCACATGAACCAGGAGGTGGAGGTTGCAGCGAGCCAAGATCTCGCCACTGTACTCCAGACTGGGTGACAGAGCGAGATTCCATCTCAAAAAAGAAAATAGGTAAATAAATAAAAATTAAAAATTAACATTTATTTAAAAAGAAAGTTACTCTTCAAAACATAAAGGTCAAATTCATAATGCTTCACACTATAGCCAACCACAGATATATTAAAGCTAAAATGAAGTGTTAATGATATAAAACACATAGTGGGCATTCTAGGTCACCAACCAAGCTTCCATGAGCTTTTTTTTTGTTGTAACAGAAACTTGATTTTACCTGGATTTATATTTTTCTAGGACAGAACCCTTCTTGACACAAGAAAAGTCACCAACAGGGGTGGGCTCAAAATGTCCATAGCTATTTTCTCATTCTTGTGAAGATAAAGCCAATATATAGAAGAAAGCCGTTAACAGTGACATAGAAAGTAGTTTGAATATGAAATACTCTGTCCTTCTGGACTTCACATTATATGAGAAAAGAAAATTTCTCATCTTATGAAGTCAATATGAATTTTATCTTTAATTACTTCCACACAAAAACATCATCCATAGTAAAGGATAGGATTTGAAATTTTTAATGTAATGAGAAAACTTAGGCTGAAATTAGGCACTGTGACATGCCAAATCCCACAGACAGATTGTTGTAAAAATAGAACATATTCTCAAATCACCTCATTTCTATTATTGGCCCTTTTCTTCTGGTAAGTGCCTTGCAGTAAAACTCATAATAAAAAAGTATAAACAGAGTTCCATTGTCTCATGATATTCCACAACACAGGAAATATATGAAAATCTTCAGTCTGTCAAAGAAAGCAATGTCTTCAGTCCTTGTCCCCATGATTTTAATAATGTACAAACTTCAGAAATTATATCTTAAGTCCAAATATTTCAGCTGAACTCTATAGCATCATGCTCACTTATTTCATTTACTAGACTAGTAATATGAATTATGTACTACTGGGACTACTAAGACCAATTGAATTACCAATATAAAATGCAAGTAGGGATTTGTGTTATGAGAGATTATTTATACCATAGACTCCTTGGATAGCTATTCCTGGAATAACATTGATAATTGCTGTTTAATTCTTTTGGGACAGAGTTTCAGTTTTGCTGCCCAGTCTGGAGTACAGTGGCATGATCTTGGCTCACTGCAAACTCTGCCTCCCTGGGCCAAGAAATTCTCCTGTCTCAGCCTCCCAAGTAGCTAGGACTACAGATGTGCACCACCACACCTGGCTAATTTTTGTATTTTTAGTAGCAACTGGGTTTCACCATGTTTGCCAGGCTGGTCTCAAACTCCTGACCTCAAGTGATCCAACGGCTTAAGCCTCCCAAAATGCTGGGATTACAGGTGTGAGCCACCGCACCCAGCCAATTCTTTTAAAATACACTAAAGTTAAAAATGCCTTTAAGTACTTTGATTTACAGTTTAAAAAATTATTAATCTACTGAACAAGGTGATGTTTTTGACAGACTTCCTGAATATATCAGTTAGCTATTGCTGTTTAATATGCTACACAAAATTTAGTGTCTTGAAAAAGCAAATGATTGCTGGCAAGATGGCCAAATAGGAACAGCTCCGGTCTGCAGCTCCCAGCAAGATCGACACAGAAGGTGGGTGATTTCTGCGTTTCCAACTGAGGTACCAGGTTCATCTCACTGGGGCCAGTTGGATAGCGGGTGCAGCCCGTGGAGGGCAAGCTGAAGCAGGGTGGGGTGTCACCTCACCTGGGAAGCACAAGGGATTGGGGGATTTCCCTCCCCCAGACAAGGGAAGCTGTGAGAGACTGTACCAGGAGGAACGATGCACTCTGGTCCAGATACTGTACTTTTCCCACGGTCTTTGCAACTGGCAGACCAGGAGATTCTCTGTGGCGCCTAACCCACCACGGCCCTGAGTTTCAAGCAAAAAGCTGGTTGACCACTTGGACAGACATCATGCTAGCTGCAGGATTTTTTTTTTTAAACCCCAGTGGCACCTGGAATGCCAGTGAGACAGAACCGTTCACTCCCCTGGAAAGTGGGCTGAAGCCAGGGAGCCAAGTGGTCTGGCTTGGCGAATCCTACCACCATGGAGCCCAGCAAACTAAGATCCACTGGCTTAAATTCTCGCTGCCAGCACAGCAGTCTGAGGTTGACCTGGAAAGCTCGAGCTTGGTGGGGGGAAGGGCATCCACCATTGCTGAGGCTTGATTAGGCATTTTTACCCTCACAGGGTAAAAAAAAGCCTCAGGGAAGTTCCAACTGGGTGAAGCCCACCACAGTTCAGCAAGGCCACTGCAGCCAGACTGCCTCTCTAGAGTCCCCCTCTTGGGGCAGGGCATCGCTGAAGAAAAGGCAGCAGCCCCAGTCAGAGACTTATAGATAAAACTCCCATCTCCCTGGGACAGAGCATCTGGGGAAAGGGGCAGCTGTGGGCATAGCTTCAGCAGACTTAAATGTCCCTGTCTGACAGCTCTGAAGAGAACAGTGGATCTCCCAGCACAGTGTTTGAGCTCTGATAGGGGACAGAGTGCCTCCTCAAGTGGGTACCTGACACCTGTGTATCCTGACTGGAAGACACCTCCAAGTAGGGGCCAACAGACACCTCATACAGGAGAGCTCTGGCTGGCATCTGGTGGGTGCCCCTCTGGGACAAAGCTTCTAGAGGAAAAACAGGCAGCAATCATTGCTATTCTGCAGCCTCCTCTGGCAAAACCCAGACAAACAGGGTCTGGAGTGGACCTCAACCAAACTCCAGCAGACCTGCAGCAGAGGGGCCTGACTGTTAGAAGGAAAACAAACAAACAAACAGAAAGGAATAGTATCAACATCAACAAAAAGGATGTTCACTCAGAGACCCAATCTGAAGGTCACCAACATCAAAGACCAAAGTTAGATAAATCCACGAAGATGTGGAGAAACCAGTCCAAAAAGGCTGAAAATTCCAAAAACCAGAATACTTCTTCTCCTCCAAAGGATCACAACTCACCAGCAAGGAAACAAAACTTGATGGAGAATGAGTTTAATGATTTGACAGAAGTAGGCTTCAGAAGGTGGATAACAACAAACTCCTCTGAGCTAAAGGAGCATGTTCTAACCCAATGCAAGGAAGCTAAGAACCCTGAAAAAAGGTTAGACACATTGCTAACTAGAATAATCAGTGTAGAGAAGAACATAAATGACCTGATAGAGCTGAAAAACACAGCATAAGAACTTTGTGAAGCATAAACAAGTATCAATAGCCAAATAGAACAAGCAGAAGAAAGGATATCAGAGATTGAAGATCAACTCAATGAAAGGAAGTGAGAAGACAAGATTAGAGAAAAAAGAGTGAAAAGAAATGAACAAAGCCTCCAAGAAATATGGGACTATGTGAAAAGACCAAATCTACGTTTCATTGGTATACCTGAAGGTGACAGGGAGAATGCAATCAAGTTGGAAACACTCTTCAGGATATTATCCAGGAGAATTTCCCCAACCTAGCAAGACAGGCCAACATTCAAATTCAGGAAATACAGAGAACGCCACAAAAATACTCCTTGAGAAGTGCAACCCCAAGACACATAATCATCAGATTCTCCAAGTTTGAAATGAAGGAAAAAATGTTAAGGGCAGTCAGAGAAAAGGTTGGGTTACCCATAATGGGAAGCCAATCAGACTAACAATGGATCTCTCAGCAGAAAGCCTGCAAGCCAGAAGAGACCGGGGGCCAGGATTCAGCATTCTTAAGTAAAGAATTTTCAACCCAGAATTTCATATCCAGCCAAACTAAGCTTCATAAGTGAAGGAGAAATGAAATCCTTTACAGACAAGCAAATGCTGAGAGATTTTGTCACCACCAAGTGTGCCTTACAAGAGCTCCTGAAGGAAGCACTAAACATGGAAATGAAAAACCGGTACCAGCTCCTGCAAAAATATACCAAATTATGAAGACCATCGATGCTATGAAGAAACGGCATCAACTAATGGGCAAAACGACCAGCTAGCATCATAATGACACAATCAAATGTACACATAACAATATTAACCTTAAACCGGCTAAATGCCCCTATTAAAAGACACAGACTGGCAAATTGAATGAAGAGTCAAGACCTACCAGTGTGCTGTATTCAGGAGACCCAGCTCATGTGCAAAGACACACATACACTGAAAATAAAAGGATGGAGGAATATTTACCAAGCAAATAGAAGACAACGAAAAAGCAGGGGTTGCAATCCTAGTCTCTGATAAAACAGACTTTAAACCTACAAAGATCAAAAGAGGCAAAGAAGGGCATTGCATAATGGTAAAGGGATCAATGCAACAAGAAGAGCTAACTATCCTAAATATTTGCACCCAATACAGGAGCACCCAGATTCATAAAGCAAGTTCTCAGATACCTACAAAGAGCTGTCAACTCCCAAACAATAATAGTGGGAGACTTTACACCCCACTGTCAATATTAGACAGATAAATGAGACAGAAAATGAACAAGGATATCCAAGATTTGAACTCAGCTCCGGGCCAAGTGGACATAATAGACGTCTACAGAACTCTCCACTCCAAATCAACAGAATATACATTCTTCTCAGCACTGCATCACACTTATTCTAAAATTAACCACATAATTGGAAGTAAAACACTCCTCGGCAAATGCAAAAGAACAGAATCCATAATAAACTGTCTCTCAGACCACAGTACAATCAAATTAGAACTCAGGATTAAGAAACTCACTCAAAACTGCACAGCTGCATGGAAACTGAACAACCTTCTTCTGAATGACTACTGGGTAAATAAAGAAATGAAGGCAGAAATAAAGATGTTATTTGAAACCAATGAGAACAAAGACACAATGTACCAGAATCTCTGGGACACATTTAAAGCAGTGCCTAGAGGAAAATTTATAGCACTAAATGCCCACAAAAGGAAGCAGGAAAGTTCTAAATTTGACACCCTAGCATCACAATTAAAAGAACTAGAGAAGCAAGAGCAAAAAAATTCAAAAGCTAGCGGAAGACAAGAAATAATTATGATCAGAGCAGAACTGAAGGAGATAGAGACATGAAAAACCCTTCCAAAAAAAAAATCGATGAATCCAGGAGCTGGTTTTTTGAAAAGATCAACAAAATAGACCACTAGCCAGACTAATAAAGAAGAAAAGAGAAGAATCAAATAGGCATAATAAAAAATGATGAAGTGGATATTACTACTGATCCCACAGAAATACAAACTACCATCAGAGAACACTATAAACACCTCTATGTAAATAAACTAGAAAATCTAGAAGAAATGGATAAATTCATGGACACATACACCCTCCTAAGACTAAACCAGAAAGAAGTTGGAGCCCTGAATAGACCAGTAACAAGTTCTGAAATTGAGGCAGTAATTAATAGCCTACCAACCAAAAAAAGTCCAGGACCAGATGGATTCACAGCCGAATTCTACCAGAGGTACAAAGAGGAGCTGGTACCATGTCTTCTGAAACTATTCCAAACAATAGAAAAAGAGGGACTCCTCCCTAACTCATTTTATGAGGCCAGCATCATCCTGATACCAAACCCTGGCAGAGACACAGCAAAAAAAGAAAATTTCAGGCCAATATCTCTGATGAACTTCAATGCAAAAATCCTCAGTAAAATACTGGCAAACCGAATCCAGCAGTGCATCCAAAAGCTCATCCACCACGATCAAGTTGGCTTCATCCATGGGATGCAAGGCTGATTCAATATATGCAAATGAATAAACGTAATCCATCACATAAACAGAACCAATGAGAAAAACACAATGACTATCTCAACAGACGCAGAAAAGGCCTTTGGCAAAATTCAACAGCCCTTCATGCTAAAAAGTCTCAATAAACTAGGTATCAATGGAACATATCTCAAAATAATAAGAGCCATTTATGACAAACTCACAGCCAATATCATACTGAATATGCAAAAAATGGAAGCATTCCCTTTGAAAACCAGCACAAGACAAAGATGCCCTCTCTCACCACTCCTATTCCACATAACATTGGAAGTTCTGACCAGCGCAATCAAGCAAGAGAAAGAAACAAAGGGTATTCAATTAGGAAAAGAGGAAGTCAAATTTTCTCTGTTTGCAGATGACATGATTGTGTATTTAGAAAACCCCATTGTTTCAGCCCAAAATCTCCTTAAGCTGATAAGCAACTTTAGCAAAGTTGCAGGATACAAAATCAATGTGCAAAAATCACAAGCATTCCTATACACTAATAACAGACAAACAGAGAGCCAAATCATGAGTGAATTCCATTCATAATTGCTACAAAGAGAATAAAATACCTAGGAATCCAACTTACAAGGGATGTGAAGGACCTCTTCAAGGAGAACTAAAAACTACTGCCCAAGGAAATAAGAGAGGACACAAAAAAATGGGAAAACATTCCAAGCTCATGGATAGGAAGAATCAGTATCATGAAAATGGCCATACTGCCTGAAGTAATTTATAGATTCAATGCTATTCCCATCAAGCTACCATTGACTTTCTTCAAAGAATTGGAAAAAACTAATTTAAATTTCATATGAAACCAAAAAACAGCCAGCATAGCCAAGACAATCCTAAGCAAAAAGAACAGTTGGAAGAATCATGCTACCTGACTTCAAACTATACTACAAGGCTACAGTAACAAAAACAGCATGGTAGTGGTACCAAAACAAATATCTAGACCCATGGAACCGAACAGAGGCCTCAGAAATAACAGCACACATCTACAACCATCTGATCTTTGACAAACCTGACAAAAACAAGAAATGAGGAAAGGATTCCCTATTTAATAAATGGTGTTGGGAAAAATGGCTAGCCATATGCAGAAAGCTGAAACTGGGTCCCTTCTTTATACCTTATACAAAAATTAACTCATGATGGATTGAAGACTTAAACATAAGACCTAAAACCCTAAATACCCTAGAAGAAAACCTAGGCAATACCATACAGGACATAGGCATGTGCAAAGACTTCATGTCTAAAACACCAAAAGCAATGGCAACAAAAGCCAAAATTGACAAACGGGATCTAATTAAAGAGCTTCTGCACGCAAAAAAAAAAAAAAAAAAAAAAAAAAAAACTATCATCAGAGTGAAGAAGCAACTTACAATTGAAAGATAATTTTTGCAATCCATCCACCTGACAAAGGTTTAATATCCAGAATCTACAAAGAACTTAAATTTACAAGAAAAAAAACAACCCCATCAAAAAGTAGGTGAAGGATATGAACAGACACTTCCCAAAAGAAGACATTTATGCAGCCTACAAACATATAAAAAAAAGCTCACCATCACTTTCATTAGAGAAATAAAAAACAAAACCACAATGAGATACCAACTCACTCCAGTTAGAACGGTGATCACTAAAAAGTCAGGAAACAGCAGATGCTGGAGAGCATGTGGAGAATTAGGGATGCTTTTACGCTGTTGGTGAGAGTGTAAAGTAGCTCAACTGTTGTGGAAGACAGTGTGGCAATTCCTCAAGGATCTAGAACTAGAAATACCATTTGACTCAGCAATCCCATTACTGGGTATATACCCAAAGGATTATAAATCATTCTATTATAAAGATGCATGCACACGTATGTTTATTGCGGCACTATTCACAACAGCAAAGACTTGGAACCAACTCAAATGCCCATCAATGATATACTGGATAAAGAAAAGTGGCACATACATGCCATGGAATTCTATGTAGGCATAAAAAAGAATGAGTTCATGTCCTTTACAGGGACATGGATGAAGATGGAAAACATCATTCTCAGCAAACTAACACAGGAACAGAAAACCAAACACCACATGTTCTCACTCACAAATGAGAGTGAAACAATGAGAACACAGGGACATGGGGCACGGGGGCATCACACACCAGGGCCTGTCGGGGGGTGAGAGGCTGGGGGAAGGATAGCATTAGGTGAAATACCTAAAGTAGATGACAGGTTGATGGGTGCAACAAACTACCATGGCATGTGTATACCTATGTAACAAACCTACATGTTCTGTGCATGTACCCCAGAACTTTAAGTATAATAAAAAAAAGAAAAAGCAAAAACACAAAACAAAATATAAAAATTCAAATTAAACAAAGAAAAATGAAGAACAAAAACCAGAAACATAAAAAAAGGATAGAAACAACAATAGAGAAAATAAATTAAAAATAAAGAAAAACAATACTGGTTACTTCTCATGAGTCTACATTTTAGCTGTGTGGTTCTAACACCAACCATCTTCATACTTCTGTGGACAGTAAGAGCATCAGATGAGATTATTATCTTTGATTCATCTCATCATTTAGGAGAATAGTCTGGGTATGTTCTCAAGACAAGGGAAAGGTTCCAAGAAAGAGAAGAGAAAGCATTAGACCCCTTGAGGTCTAATATCAGAACTGGTATAGTGATTATTTTAACTTTTGTCGGTGTTATAGTATCTATTTTTTATCAACCAATCTTTACAGAGTTACAGATTTTAAGGTCATTAGATTTGCACTGATCTCCCTTTAAGATGAATAGGTAGAGTAGAATAGCATAATAATCTGTTCCCCCAAAACAATGGTGAACCATACTATGAAGAGGGCAACTGTATTTGAAATTCTTACTATTTGAGCTTTCTTCTAAAATACATTAAGGATCAAACATTTTAGCAATTACCCATTTCTTGCCCTTGAAAAGATTCAACATGATATTTTGAGGAAAGAACAGAATAATTAAATTTAAAAAATTGTTAGAAAGTGAGAGTTATAAGAGGCCCCATGACCAGACTCCTTCATGAAAGACTCACAGGATTTAGCATATAATAAACTTAATGACTAAGATTTAATACAGTGTCACATAAGAATATATAGCCAAATCTGTAGGAGAAAAAGACACATCAGGCAAAGTCTGGACAAATCCCTATGCAGGCATGTTAAGCTCTCCCTGAAGACTAACAGAGCATGCTCTCTTATAGCAACGAAATGCAATAACATGTGCAAAATGGTTTTGCCCAGGGAAACCTGTTTGAGCCTATTTTCTGGGTAAGGGGTGCTGGTCACATAGGCACAAAAAATAACCTAAAGTATTTAATTCTATTCTCCCAGAAAGGAAAGAAACTAATGTTCCTGATGATAAAAGTAAAAATCTGATAATGAAGAAACAGTTTAAAAGCCAATTTCCCAGAAATAGTCAGGACCAACTCTCTAAAAAGGCCCTTTTAAGAAAAAGAGCTTCACATATTATCTAAATTAAAAAGATAGTTGGGGAGTTGAGCAATGAGAACACATGGACACAGGACGGGGAACATCACACAACAGGGCCAGTCAGGGGTGGGGGGCTGGGGGCAGATAGCATTAGGAGAAATACTAATACAAATGACGAGTTAATGGGTGCAGCAAACCAATATGGCACATGTATACCTATGTAACAAACCTGCACCTTGTGCACATGTACCCTAGAACTTAAAGTATAATAATTTTAAAAAATAGTTGGAAGCCAAATAAAAACAAAATTGGATCTGGAGGCAGAGCAAGACAGTTGAATAGAACCCTCCAGCAACTGTTCCCCGCCCCCAGCAAAGTCACCAAATTGGACAACTATCCACACAATAAAGTACCTTTATAAAAACCAAAAATCAGCTAAGTGATCACAGTATCTACTTTTAACATAGTATCAAGGAAAACAGTACCGAAGAGAGTAGGAAAGGCAGTCTTGAATTGCTAACACCATCCCTCCCATATCCTCCACCCACCCTGGCAGCAGTGCCCATAGTGCGGAGAGAGAATCTTTGTGCTTGAGGGAAAGACAGTGCAGTGATTGTGGGACTTTGTATTGGAACTTAGTGTTGTACTGTCACAAGAGAATGCAACATGAGACAGAATCCAGCTGACACCCATGGAGGAATTAATTGTGACCAGCCCTAGCCAGAGGGAAATCATTCATTGCAGTGGTGGTCAGAAGCTAAGTTCCAGTTAGCCCTCCCTCCACAGATAAAACACTCTTGGGTTCTAAATAAACTTGAAAGGCAGTCTAGGCCACAAAGACTGCAGGTTCTGGGTAATTTCTGGTGCTGTGCTGGACTCAGCAACTGGACTTGGGGTACATGCTGCCTAAGGAGACCCTGAGCAGTGGTGACCAAGGCAGTACTTGCATCACACCTCTCCCAACCCCTTAGCAGTGCAGCTTGCAGCTCTGTGAGGCACTCCTATCCTCCCACTTGAGAAGTGAGTAAAGAGGAGTTTGTCTTGAAATTTGGACACCAACTCAGTCACAATAGAACAGAGCACCAGGCAGAGTCCTGAGGTCCACATTCAAGGCCCTAGCTCCCAAATGACATTTGTAGACACAACCTGGGCAAGAAAGGAATCCATTGCCTAGAAGGGAAGTGCCCAATTTTGGAAGGATTGATAACCTGCTGATTAAAGAGCCCTTGGGCCTTGAGTAAACATCAGCGGTGGAAAGGAAGTACTCACCGTAGGCCTTGGATGAAACCTAAGGCCATATTGACTTCAGGTGTGACCCAGTACAATCGCAGGTGTAGTGGCCAGGAGGAGAGACCCCTTTTGCTTAAGAAAAGAACAGGGAAGAGTAAAGGGGACTTTGTCTTGCAACTTGGGCACCAGCTCAGCTGCTGTGGGATAGAGCACCAAGGCTGGGGTTCCCGATTCTAGGCCTTGGATACTGGATGGTATTTCTGGAACTTCTCTGGGCCAGAGATGACTGTTCTGAAGACAGAGACACAATTACACAAAGTTCCACTTCCACAATCACTGCACCATCTTTCCCTCAAGCACACAGATCACCACAGCTAACTGAAGAGCCTTGTGACATGAGTGAAATATCAGTGTTAGCCAGGCATTACTTGCTGCAGACATGGGGAAGTGGGGGTCATGGGTAAAACTCATTCTGTATGAAAAGGGAGACAGAAGTGTAGAATGGACTTTATCTTAGACCTTGGGAGACTGCTCAACCACAGTAGAATAGAGTACCAGGTAGATTCCTAAGATTCCTGACTATAGGCCTGAGCTTCTTGATAGCATGTTGGGACCTGTCCTGAGCCAGGGGTGAGCTCACTGTCATGAAGAAAGAACACAAGCATGGATGGATTAACTACCATCCATGTTCAGTGGTAGTGGATGAAGAGCCCTTGGGAACTGAGTGAACATCAGTGGTATCCAGGCAGTGGTTGTTGTGGGCCTTGGGCAAGATCCAGGGCTGTGCTGGCTTTGGGTCTCACCCAGCACAATCCCAGTGGTGCTGGCCATGGCGGTGGCTTATATCAACCCTCCCCCAGGCTCCAGGCAGTTCAGCAGAGAAAGACTCCATCTGTTTAGGAAAAAGTAAGAAAAGAGAATAAGTCTCTGCATGGTAGTCGAGGAAGTTTTCCTAGATCTTACCCAAGTCCACCAAGGTGGTATCTCTACAAGCCTGTAAGACTCACAGTGTTATGGGGCATGTGTTGCCCCATAATGCAGATATGGCTGCAGTGTCCAAAGAGTTAGAAGACAAAACTCAATTCCTTTGAAGTACATTGTCAAGAAGAATGGGTACAAACAATTCCAGACTGCAAAGACTACAATACCTACCTATTCAATGTACGGACACTGATGAACCTCCACAAGCACCAAGACCATCCAGGAAAACATGACCTTACAACACAAACTATATAAGGGACCAGTGACAAATCTTGGAGTGAATGTTGAACAACATTCAACATAACACAAAGAAGGAATTGAGAAAACTTTCAGATAAATTTAGCTAAGATTGAAATAATTTTAAAACATCAAGCAGAAATTCTGGAGATGAAAAACTCAGTTAACATACTGAAGAATCTGTCTCTCAAGAGCAGAACTGACCAAGTGGAGGAAAGAATGCATGAGCTTAAAGACAGGGTATTTCAGAATACACGGAGGAGACAAAAAAAAAAAAAAAAAAAAAAAAAAGCAATGAAGCGTGCTGACAAGATCTAGAGAATAGTCTCAAAAGGGCAAATGTGAGATATTGGCCTGAAAGAGAAGGTAAAGAGAGATCAGAAAAGAAAATTTATTCAAAGGAATAATAACAGAGAACTTCCCAAACATAGAGAATGATATCAATATTAAGTACAAGAAGGTTATAGAACATCAAGCAGGCTTAACCCAAATAAGACAACCTCAAGACATTTAATAAACTCCAAAAGGCCAAAAGTATTATGAAAACAACAAGATAAAAGTAACAAATAACATATAAAGGAGCTTCAATATGTCTGACAGCAGACTTCTCAGTGGAAACTTTACAGACCAGGAGAGAGTGGTATGACATATTTAAAGTGCTGAATGAGCAGAACTTTCATCCTAGAATAGTACCTCCACTGAAAATATAATTCAAACATAATAAAGACTTCCCCAGACAAACAAAAGCCAAGGGATTTCATCAATACTAGATCTGTCCTATAAGAGATGCTAACAGGAATTCTTCAATTTGGGAATAAAAGGATACTAATCACCAATAAGAAATTATTTGAAAGTACAAAGCTCACTGACACTGATAAATACACTTAAAACTCAGATAACACTGTAATTGTGTGTAAACTACTAATTTTGTGTAGAAAAGCTAGACATAGACAGTATAAGATATAAATAGAAACAAAAAGTTTAAAAAGTGGAGGAATAAAGTTAAACTGTAAAGTTTTGTTGTTAGTTTTCTCTTTGCTTATTTATGCAATCAGCAGTAAGCTGTCACCAGTTTTTTAAAAAAATAAGTTGAAAGATATTATTTGCAAGCCTCATGGTAAACTTAAATCAAAAAACTTATAACAGATACACAATAAAACAAAAGCAAGAAATTAAAACATACCACCTGAAATAAATTACCTACACAAAAAGGAAGATAAAAAGGAGGAAGAGAAGACCACAAAACAACCTGAAAACAAATAACAAAATGGCAGGAGTAAAAACTTGCTTACTTATTGGTTTTACTTATTGGTAATAACATTGAATGTAAATAGACTAAACTCTTCAAAAGACAAAAACTGGCCGAATGGATGAAAAAATAATGCCCATTGATGTGTTGCCTACAAGAAACACACTTCACCTGTAAAGACACCACAGACTGAAAATAAAGGAATGGAAAGAGGTATTTCATGCCTCTTTTTGGAAACAAAAAAAGAGCAGGAGTCTATACATGTATCAGACAAAATAGATTTCAATTTAAAAACTATAAAAGGAAACAAAGAAAGTTATGATATTATGATAAAAGGGTGAATTCAACAAAGCATACAACAACTGTAAATATATATGCACCCAACACTAGAGTACCCAGCTTTATAAAGCAAATATTAGAGCAAAAGAGACAAAGACCCCAATATACTAATAGCTGCAGAATTCAACACCGCACTTTCAACATCGGGCAGATCATCCAGAAAGAAAATCAACAAAAAAGCATCACACATAATCTGCACCATAGGTCAAATGGACCTAATAGATATTCATAGAACATTTCATTCAATGACTACAGAATATACATTCTCAGCCACAAAGGCTCATTCTCAAGGGTAGACCATATATAGTTTGGATGACAAAACAAGTCTTAAAAAATTTTAAAAACCTGAAATATCAAGCGTCTTCTCTAACCACAATGGAATGAAACTAGAATTCAATAACAGAGGAATTTGGGACACTATACAAATTTATGGAAATTAAACAATATACTCCTATATGACAAGTGGGTCACTGAAGAAATTAAGGAAATTAAACAATTTCTTGAAACAAATAAAAATCGAAGCACAATATAAAAACATATGGGATACAGGGAAAGCAGTACTAGGAGAGAAGTTTATAGCAATAGATGCCTACATCAAAAATGCAGGGAAACTTATAAACAACCTAGCAATGCAACTTAAAAAACTAGAAAAATGAGCACAAACTAAATCCAAATTTAGTAGAGAAAAATAAATAAAGATCAAGCAGAAATAAATGAAATTAGAATTTAAAAAAAAGCAAAACGGGATTGCTGGCAAGATGGCCAAATAGGAACAGCTCCAGTCTGCAGCTCCCAGCGAGACTGATGCAGAAGGTGGGTGATTTCTGCATTTCCAACTGAGGTACCTGGTTCATCTCATTGGGACTGGTTGGACAATGGGTGCATGGTCTCTTCTCCTCCAAAGGATCACAGCTCCTCGCCAGCAATGGGACAAAACCGAATGGAGAATGAGTTTGATGAACTGACAGAAGTAGGCTTCAGGAGGTGGGTAATAACAAACCCCTCTGAGCTGAAGGAGCAGGATCTAACCCAATGCAAGGAAGCTAAGCAATTCATCTAACTTTTCTTCAAGGTTCTAACTAGAATAACCAGTTTAGAGAAGAACATAAATGGCCTGATAGAGCTGAAAAACACAGCACAAGAACTTTGTGAAGCATACACAAGTATCAATAGCCAAATTGCTCAAGCAGAAGAAAGGATATCAGAGATTGAATATCAACTTACTGAAATAAATCCAGAGGACAAGATTAGAAAAAAAAAAAAAAGAATATAAAGGAACAAACAAAGTCTCCAAGAAATACAGGACTATGTGAAAAGACCAAATCTACATTTGATTGGAGTACCTGAAAGTGATGGGGAGAATGGAACCAAGTTGGAAAACAGTCTTCAGGATATCATCCAGGAGAAGTTCCCCAAAATAGCAAGACAAGCTGACATGCAAATTCAGGAAATACAGAGAACACCACAAAGATACTCCTCGAGAAGAGCAACCCCAAGACACATAATTGTCATATTCACCAAGGTTGAAATGGAGGAAAAAACTTTAAGGGCAGCCAGTGAGAAAGGTTGGGTTGCCCACAAAGGGAAGCCTATCAGACTAATGACAGATTTCTCTGCAGAAACCCTACAGGCCAGAAGAGAGTGGGGGCCAAATATTCAACATTCTTAAAGAAAAGAATTTTCAACCCAGAATTTCATATCCAGCCAAACTAAGCTTCATAAGCTAAGGAGAAATAAAATCCTTTACAAACAAGCAAATGTTGAGAGATTTTGTCACCACTAGGCCTGCCGTACAAGAGCTCCTGAAGGAAGCACTAAACATGGAAAGGAAAAACCGGTATTAGCCAGTGCAAAAACATATCAAATTGTAAAGGCCATAGACACTATGAAGAAACTGCATCAATTCACAGGCAAAATAACCAGCTAGCATCATTATGACAGGATCAAATTCACATACAACAATATTAACTTTAGAAGTAAATGGGTTAAATGCCTCAATTAAAAGACACAGACTGGCAAATTGGATAAAGAGTCAAGGCTCATTGTTATGCTGTATTCACTCAGCTCTGGATCAAGCTGACTTAATAGACATCTACAGAACTCCACCCCAAATCAACAGAATATACATTGTTCTCAGTACCACATTGCACTTATTCTAAAATTGACCACATAATTGGAAGTAAAACACTCCCCAGCAAATGCAAAAGAATGGAAATCATAATGTGTCCAGAATTGGTGAGTTCTTGGTCTCACTGACTTCAAGAATGAAGCCGCAGACCCTCGCGGTGAGTGTTACAGCTCTTAAGGTGGCGCATCTGGAGTCTGTCCTTTCTGATGTTCAGATGTGTTCGGAGTTTCTTCCTTCTGGTGGGTTCGTGGTCTCACTGGCTCAGGAGTGAAGCTGCAGACCTTCGCAGTGAGTGTTACAGCTCTTAAGGCAGCACGTCTGGAGTTGTTCGTTCCTCCCAGTGGCCTCGTGGTCTTGCTGGGCTCAGGAGTGAAGCTGCAGACCTTCACGGTGAGTGTTACAGCTCTTAAGGCAGCGCGTCTGGAGTTGTTCGTTCCTCCCGGTGGGCTCCTGGTCTCGCTGGGCTCAGGAGTGAAGCTGCAGATCTTCGCAGTGAGTGTTACAGCGCATAAAAGCAGCATGGACCCAAAGAGTGAGCAGTAGCAAGATTTATTGCAAAGAGCGAAAGAACAAAGCTTCCACAGTGTGGAAGAGGACCCAAGCAGGTCGCCAACGCTGGCTCGGGCAGCCTGCTTTTATTCTTTTATCTGGCCCTACCCACATGCTGCTGATTGGTAGAGCTGAGTGGCCTATTTTGACAGGGTGCTGATTGGTGCGCTTACAATCCCTGAGCTAAATATAAAGGTTTTCCATGTCCCCATTAGATTAGTTAGATACAGAGTATTGACACAAAGGTTCTCCAAGGCCCCACCAGAGCAGCTAGATACAGAGTGTCGATTGGTGTATTTACAAACCTTGAGCTAAACACAGGGTGCTGATTGGTGTGTTTACAAACCTTGAGCTAGATACAGAGTGCCGATTGGTGTGTTTACAATCCCTGAGCTAGACATAAAGGTTTTACAAGGCCCCACCAGAGCAGTTAGATACAGAGTGTCGATTGGTGTACTTACAAACCCTGAGTTAGACATAAATGTTCTCCCAGGCCCCACCAGAGTAGCTAGATACAGAGTGTCGATTGGTGCACTCACAAACCCTGAGCTAGACACAGGGTGTTGATTGGTGTGTTTACAAACCTTGAGCTAGATACGGAGTGCCGATTGGTGTATTTACAATCCCTGAGCTAGACATAAAGGTTTTCTAGGGCCCCACCAGAGCAGCTAGATACAGAGTGTCGATTGGTGTACTCATAAACTTTGAACTAAACATAGGGTGCTGATTGGTGTATTTACAATCCCTGAGCTAGACATAAAGACTCTCTACGTCCCCACCAGACTCAGGAGCCCAGCTGGCTTCACCTGGTGGATCCCTCACCGGGGCTGCAGGTGGAGCTGCCTGCCAGTCCCGTGCCATGTGCTCGCACTCCTCAGCCCTTGGGTGGTCAATGGGACTGGGCGCCATGGAGCAGGGGGTGGTGTTCGTCAGGGAGGCACAGGAGCCCATGGAGTGGGTGGGAGGCTCAGGCATGGCGGGCTGCAGGTCCCGAGCCCTGCCCCGCAGGAAGGCAGCTAAGGCTTGGGGAGAAATCGAGTGCAGCGCCGGTGGGCTGGCACTGCTGGGGGACCCAGTACACCCTCTGCAGCTGCTGGCCCGGGTGCTAAGTCCCTCATTGCCCGGGGCCAGCAGAGCTGGCTGACTGCTCCAAGTGTGGGGCCCGCCAAGCCCATGCCCATCTGGAACTCCAGCTGGCCCACAAGTGCCGCACGCAGCCCTGGTTCCCGCTCGCACCTCTCCCTCCACACCTCCCTGCAAGCTGAGGGAGTGGGCTCCAGCCTTGGCCAGCCCAGAAAGGGGCTCCCACAGTGCAGTGGTGGGCTGAAGGGCTCCTCAAGTGCTGCCAAAGTAGGAGCCCAGGCAGAGGAAGTGCCAAGAGCAAGTGAGGGCTCTGAGGACTGCCAGCACGCTGTCACCTCTCAATAACAAACAGTCTCTAAGACCACAGTGCAATCCAATTAGAACTCAGGATTCAGAAACTCACTGAAGGCCAGGCATGGTGGCTTATGCCTTTAATCCCAGCACTTTGGGAGACTGAGGCAGTCAGATCATGAGGCCAGGAGATTGACACCATCCTGGATAACACGGTGAAATGCCATCTCTACTAAACAATACAAAAAAATAGCTGGGCGTGGTTGGGGGGGCCTGTAGTCCCAGCTACTCGGGAGGCTGAGGCAGGATAATGGTGTGAACCCAGGAGGCAGAGCTTGCAGAGAGCCAAGATTGTGCCACCACTCCAGACTGGGAAACAGAGTGAGACTCCATCTCAAAAAAAGAAAGAAACACTGAAAACCACAAAACTACATGGAAACTGAACAACCTGCTCCTGAATGACTACTGGGTAAATAACGAAATGAATCAGAAATAAAGATGTTCTTTGAAACCAATAAGAACAAAGACACAACGTACCAGAATCTCTGGGACACATTTAAAGCAGTGCCTAGAGGAAAATTTATAGTACTAAATGCCCACAAAAGAAAGCAGGAAAGGTCTAAAATTGACACCCTAGCATCACAATTAAAAGAACTAGAGAAGCAAGAGCAAACAAATTCAAAAGCTAGCAGAAAACAAGAAATAATTATGATCAGAGCAGAACTGAAGGAGATAGAAACACGAAAATCCCTTCAAAAACAACAACAACAATGACAACAACAACAAATCAATGAATCCAGGAGCTGGTTTTTTGAAAAAAATCAACAAAGTAGACTGCTAGCCAGATTAATAAAGAAGAGAGAAGAATCAAATAGACACAATAAAAATGATAAAGTGGATATCACTACCAATCCCACAGAAATACAAACTACCATCAGAGAGTACTATAAGCACCTCTACACAAATAAACTAGAAAATCTAGAAGAAATGGATAAATTTGCAGAAACATACACCCTCCTAAGACTAAACCAGAAAGAAGTTGGATCCCTGAATAGACCAATAAGAAGTTCTGAAATTGAGGCAGTAATTAATAGCCTACCAACCAAAAAAAGCCCAGAAGCAGACAGATTCACAGCTGAATTCTACTGAGGTACAAAGAGGAGCTGGTACCATTTGAAACTATTCCAAACAATAGAAAAAAAGGGACTCCTCCCTAACTCATTTTATGAGGGCAGCATCATCCTGATACTAAACCCTGGCAGAGACACAACAAAAAAAGAAAATTTCAGGCCATATCCCTGAAGAACATCAGTGTGAAAGTCCTCAATAAAATGCTGGTATACAGAATCCAGCAGCACGTCAAAAAGCTTATCCAGCACGATCAAGTAGGCTTCATACCTGGGTTGCAAGTCTGGTTCAACATACGCAAATGAATAAATGTAATCCATCACATAAACAGAACCAATGACGAAATCCACATGATTATTTCAATAGATGCAGAAAAGGCCTTTGGCAAAATTCAACAGCCCTTCATGCTAAAAACTCTCAATAAACTAGGTATCAATGGAACATATCTCAAAATAATAAGAACCATTTATGACACACCCATAGCCAATATCATACTAAATGGGCAAAGACTGGAAGCATTCCCCTTGAAAACCAGCACAATGCAAGGATGCCCTCTCTCACCACTCCTATTCAACATGGTATCAGAAGTTCTGGCCAGGGCAATGGGGCAAGATAAAGAAATAAAGGTGTTCAAATAGGAAGAGAGGAAGTCAAATTATCTCTGTTTGAAGATGATATGATTGTTTATTTAGAAAACCCCATCGTCTCAGCCCAAAATTTCCTGAAGCTAATAAACAACTTCAGCAAAGTAGCAGGATAGAAAATCAATGTGCAAAAATCACAAGCATTGCTATACACCAATAACAGACAGCCAAATCATGAGTGAACTCCCATTCACAATGCTACAAAGAGAATAAAACACTTAGGAATACAACTTACAAGGGATATGAAGGACCTCTTCAAGGATCTACAAACCACTGCTCAAGGAAATAAGAGAGGACACAAACAAATGGAAAAACATTCCATGCTCATGTATAGGAAGAATCAATATTGTGAAAATGACCACAATGCCCAAAGTAATTTATAGATTCAATGCTATTCCTATCAAGCTACCACTGACTTTCTTCACAGGATTGGAAAAAACTACTTTAAACTTCACATGGAACCAAAAAAGAACCCACATAGCCAAGGCAATCCTAAGCAAAAAGAACGAAGCTGAAGGCATCACACTACCTGACTTCAAACTGTACTACAAGCCTACAGTAACAAAAACAGCATGCTACTGATACCAAAACTGATATATAGACCAATGGAACAGAACAGAGGCCTCAGAAATAACACCACATATCTACAACCATCATCTGATCTTTGACAAACATAACACAAACAAGCAATGTGGAAAAGATTCCCTATTTAATAAATGGTGCTGGGAAAACGTAGCCATATGCAGAAAACTTAAACTGGATCCCTTCCTTACACCTTATACAAAAATCAACTCAAGGTAGATTAAAGACTTAAATGTAAGGCCTAAAGCCATAAAAATCCTAGAATTAAACCTAGGCAATACAATTCAGGACATAAGCATAGGCAAAGACTTCATGTCTAAAATACCAAAAGCAATGGCAACAAAAGCCAGAATTGACAAATGGGATCTAATTAAACTAAAGAGCTTCTGCACAGCAAAAGAAACTATCATCAGAGTGAACAGGCCACCTAGAGAATGGGAGAAAATTTTTGCAATATACCAATCTGACGAAGTCTAATATCCAGAAACTACAAAGAACTTAAAAAATTTACAAGAAAAAAAACCATCAAAAAGTGGGTGAAGGATATGAACAGACACTTCTCAAAAGAAGACATTTATGCAGCCAACAACATGTGAAAAAATGCTCATCATCACTGGTCATTAGACAAATGCAAATCAAAACCACAATGAGATACCATCTCATGCCAGTTAGGATGGTGATCATTAAAAAGTCAGGAAACAACAGATGCTGGAGAAGAAGTGGAGATAAAGGAACGCTTTTACACTGTTGGTAGGAGTGTAAATTAGTTCAATCATTGTGGAAGACAGTGTTGAGATTCGTCAAGGATCTGATACTAGAAATACCATTTGACCCAGCAATCCCATTACTAGGTATACACCCAAAGGATTACAAATCATGCTACTATAAAGACACATTCACACGTATGTTTATTGTGGCACTATTCACAATAGCAATGACTTGGAACCAACCCAAATGCCCATCAATGACAGACCGGATAGAGAAAGCGTGGCACATATACACCATGGAATACTATGGAGCCATAAAAAAGGATGAGTTCATGTCCTTTGCGGGGACATGGATGAAGCTGGAAACCATCATTCTCAGCAAACTATCACGAGAACTGGAAACCAAACACCATATGTTCTCATTCATAAGTCGGAGTTGAACAATGAGAACACATGGACACGGGGAGGGGAACATCACACACCAGGGCCTGTCAGGGGGTGTGGGTCTAGGGGAGGGATAGCATTACGTGAAATATCTAATGTAGGTGGCAGGTTGATGGGTGCAGCAAACCACCATGGCACGTGTATACTTATGTAACAAAACTGCACGTTCTACACATGTACCCCAGAACTTAAGTATAATTTTTTATAAAAGCAAAACAAAAGATCAGTGAAAAGAAGATGGTTTTCAAAAAGAGATAAAATTGATAAATCTTTAGTCAGACTAATTAAGAAAAAAAGTATACCCAAATAAATAAAATTAGAGATGAAAAAGAAGATATTATAACACATACTGTAAAAATTTATAGAATCATTACAGGCTACTATTAGCAACTATATGTGAAAAACCTAAAACAAACGAATAAATTTCAAGACACACACAATGTATCAAGATTAAACCCTAAAGAAATATAAAACTTGAACAGTCCAACAGTAATGCCATTAAAGCTAAAATAAAACGTCTCCAAGCAAAGAAAAGCTGAAGACCAAATGGCTTCACTGCTG
This sequence comes from Pan troglodytes, assembly GCF_028858775.2. NCBI lineage: Eukaryota > Metazoa > Chordata > Mammalia > Primates > Hominidae > Pan > Pan troglodytes. The sequence continues at coordinate 90,504,099 of NC_072408.2, forward strand.
AATTTTACCAAACATTTATACAAGAACTAGTACCCACCCTACTCAAACTAACCTGCATAATAGAGGAGGAGGGAATACTTTCAGATTTATTCTCCAAGGCCTTATTACCGTGACACTAAAACAAAGGACATCTCTCTCTCACACACACACACTGACTCACTCACACACGCACACTCACTCACTGACTCACACTGACCCACAGCTAGAATCACAGTGAATATGGAATAACTGAAAGCCTTTCCTTTAAGATTTGGAACAAGACAAGGCCTCACTAGAGCAGTCAGACAAGAGAAAAATATAAAGGGCACTCAAATTGGAAAGTAAGAAGTCAAATTATCCTTGTTTGCAGATGATATAATTTTATATGTGGAAAATCCTAAAGTCCTCACAAGAAAATTATTTGAAGTGATAAAACAAATTCAGTAAAGTTGTAGGACACAAAATCAGCATATAAAAATCAGTAGCATTTCTATATGCCAACAGCAAACACTGAAAAATCTAGAAAATAATCTCATTTGCAGTAGCTACAAATAAAACAGAATACCTAGGAATAAACTAAACCAAAGATGTGAAAAATCTCTACAATGAAAACTAGAAAACATTAACGCAATAAATTGAAGAGGACACAGAAAATGGAGAAATATTCCATGTTCATCAGTTGGAAGAATCAATATTATTAAAAAGTTCATACTACCCAAAGCAATACACAGATTCAATGCAATCTCAATGAAAATACCAATGACATTCTTCATAGAAATAGAAAAAAAAATTCTAAAATTTATATGGAACCACGAATGACCCAGAATAGCTAAAGCTATCCTGGGCAAAAAGAATAAAACTAGAGGAAACACACTACCTGATTTCAAATTACACTACTGAGCTATAGTAACCAAAACAGCATAGTGCTAACAATAACAACAACAACAAAAACCATTTAGCCTACTGGAACAGAATACAGAACAAAAAACAAATCCATATACCTACAGTGAACTCCTTTTTGAAATAGGTGCCAAGAACACACACTGGAGAAAAGACATTCTATTCAAAAAGTTGTGCTGAGAAAAAAATATATATATGCAGAAGAATAAAACTATACTCCTATCTCTTGCCATATACAAAAATCAAATCAAAATGGATTAAAGACTTCAATCTAAGACCTTGAACTATGAAACTACTACAAGAAAACATTGGGAAAAATTTTCAGGACATTGAACTAGGCAAAAATTTCTTGAGTCATACCCCATAAGCACAGGCAACCAAAGCAAATAAAGACAAATAGGATCACATCAAGTTGCAAAGCTTCTGCATATCAAAGGAAACAATCAACAAAATAATGACACAACCCAGTGATTGGGAAAAATATTTGCCTACTATCTATGTGACAAGGTACTAATAATGAGAATAAGAAGCTCAAACACCTCAAGAAGGAAAATATTTCAAAATGGGCCAAAGTTCTGAATAGGCATTTATCAAAAGAAGACATACAAATGGCAAACAGGCATATGAGAAGGTGCTCAACATGACTGATCGTGAGAGAAATGCAAATCAAAACTACAATGAGATATAACATCTCACCCCAGTTAAACTGGCTTTTATCCAAAAGACAAACTATAATGAATGCTGGTAGTATGTGGAGAAAAGGGGTCCCTTGTATCCTGCTGGTAGGAATGTAAAATAGTACAGACACTATAGAGAAAAGTATGGAGGTTCCTTAAAATTTAAAAATATAACTACTATATGATCCAGCAATTCCACTACTGTGTGTATACCCAAAGGAAATAAAACCAGTATATTGAAGAAATATTTTCATTCTCATGTTTATTGCAGCATTATTCACAGTAGCCAAGATTGGGAAGCAACATGCGTTCATCAGCAGATAAATGGGTAAGAAAAATGTGGCACATATACACAATAGAGTACTATTCAGCCATAAAAAAAGAAATCCTGTCATTTGCAACAACATGAATGGAACTGGATGACATTATGTTAAGCTAGCACAGAAAGAAAAACTTCACCTGTTTTCCCTCATTTGGGGGAGCTAAAAATTAAAACAATTTAACCCATGGAGCTAGAGAATAGAATGATGGTTACCAGAGGTTGGGAAGGGTAGTTGGGTGTGGTGAAGTAAGGATGATTAATGGTCACAAAATTATAGATAGAATAAGATCTAGTATATGATAGCACAATAGGGTGACTACTGTCAATCACTTATACATTTAAAAGTAACTAAAAGAGTATAATTGGAATGTTTATAACACAAAGTAATGACACATGGAGGTGACTGAGTCCCCATTTACCCTGATGTGATTATTACGCATTGTGTGCCTGCATCAAAATATCTCATGTACCCATAAATATATGCACCTAATCTGTACCCATCATAATTTTAAAAATAAGACAAAAAAACAAAACAAAATAGAATCAGCAATGCCCAGACGATTATCATCGATTTAGGAAACCAATCTGAGAATACCTACAATTGTTAGTCAAAGGACAAAAAATATAAGAATATGAAATACACACTTTTTTAAAAAAATAAGGCTAAAAAGCAACAGAAACAATGAATTTAATTAGAATCAGGGAACAGAAACTTTTCTAATGTAATAAGGGTTTTTTAAGGTCACCATATTTAAGGCAACTTTAAAAGACAATTTTAACAATGTATAATTGTAAACTTATTGAAATTTTGAATTCTAAGACAATATTTGGTTTCACTGTGTTTATGTTGCATTCTTCCTGGAAATATATTAAATATATTTATCTTAATGCATGAGAGTGTGGAAATGACAATGTTTGTGTGTGATAAGTACATAAATATATAAAATTTGTACCTAAAAATCACCTTCATCTTTTGAGCAGAGTGCACATTTGGAAATATAATCAAGGGGGTACATAAAGGTCCCATTAAGTTTTCTCTAAACTTAGTCAAATAAACTATTATTGATAGTCAATAGAGAAGCTAGAAGATCAAATCTAGGAAATCAGAGTGAAAAGTTGGCACAATATGCTGGAAGGAAAATGCAACAATGCCTCCTTATTTTCTTTGAATCAGCTTCTTTAGCAGGATAGCCTGCCAGTATTACTGCTCTAAAAATAGGGTCATAGTTGAAATCCAGAAGTATTTTTACATAGAACCAGGGGGTTAATGGCTAAGAACTTTAGATTTTGTGGGAATGTTCAGTTATTAAATACCACATCCCTTTCACCTTTGCTCTTGCTTCTCTTTAATCCTGCCCATTGTCTTCTCACCAACCTGAATGCTGAAGGTACAGATAGCTGTCCTCACCTTCCCAGCTCAAGTTCTAAGGGTAAAATTAAAAGATATGATCCTTATGGGAAACATATTCATATTGTTACAGAGATAATGGCATGTCTGGATATAAACATTCCCATGAAAAGATACAGAACGCTAAAAAATAAATCCCAAAACGGGCCCTATATATAAACAGTATTTTGAAACCACACAGAGAGAGAGAGAGAGAAAGAGAGAGAGAGAGAGAAAGAAAGAAAGAAAGAAAGAAAGAAAGAAAGAAAGAAAGAAAGAAAGAAAGAAAAAAAAAAGAAAAGAAAAGAAAAGAGAGAGAGAAAGAAAGAGAAAATAGATGGAGGAGAAAGACATAAGAAACCAAAGGCCAATAAAAAATATGTACGCTTTCTGGCTGGGCATGATGGCGCACGCCTGTAATTCCAGTGCTTTGAGAGGCTGAGGTACAAGGATTCCTTGCAGCCAGGAGTTCAAGACCAGCCTGGGCAACAGAGGGATACTCTCAACTCAAAAAAGAAAAAAAAGAAAAGAAAAAAGAAAAAAGAAACCTCCAAAATTTGTTAAATTAGCATTGGGGGCAGACAGTGGTGCAAGATGCCAGAATAGAGAGCTCCAATCGTTCCCCCTTCAAGGACACCAAGTTAACTATCTACACAGAAGAAACGCCTTCAAAAGAACTGAAAAATCAGGTGAGTATTCATAGTAGCTGGTTTAAACTTTATATTGCTGAAAGAGGCACTGAAGAGATAGAAAAACAATACTGAATCTCTGGCTCCCCCCCTTCCCCACCTCTCCCCAACTCCAGGCAGTGGAGGCATCATGCAGAGACCATCTCTGGTCACTGGGGGAGAGATAACACAAAAATTATAAGGCATTAAAATCATTGCTGTCCTGTTAGAGAAGAAAGGAAAATCAGACCAAATTCAGCTGATGCCTCCCATGTGGAGAAAGCATTTAAACCAGCCCTAGTCAGAGAGTAAATCACTGATTCCAGCAGTTGGAATTTGCATGCCTGCAAACCTGGCCACAGAGGGCTACACTGCTGTATTCGAGTAAACTTGAAAGGCAGTCTAGACCATAAGGACTGAAAGTCATAGGTGAGTCCTAGTGCTGAATTAAGCCCAAAGACAATGGACTGGGCTGGGGGGATGGGGAAAAACATACTAAGACACCAGCTGGGGCAGCCAAGGCTCTGCTGGCATGACCCCTCCCCTAACCCCCCAGGCTGAACAGCTCCGAGCACCAAAAGAGACTCCTTCCTTCCACTTAAGGAGTGGACAGGGATAAGTTAGGAGGACTTCGTCTTACATCTAAGATACTAGCTCAGCCACAGGAGGATAAGGTATCAGTCACAGTCATGTGGTCTCTGTTCTGGCCCTAACCCCCAGAAAATATTTCGAGGCACACCCTGCGCCAGAAGAGAACCTACTGCCTTGAAGGAAAAGACCCAGTCCTGGCAGCATTCATCACCTACTAAATGAAGAGCCCTTGGACCTTGAATGACCAGCAGTCACACCCAGGTACTACATCAAGGGCATTGTGTGAGTCTCTGAGACTTCATTACTTCAGTTGAGACTCAGCACATTCCTACCTGTGGTGGCTGTGGGACAAAACTTCTGCTTGAGAAAAGCAGAGGGAAAAGTAAAGGGGAATTTCTCTTACACCTTAGGTACCAGTGTGGCCACAGGGGAGTAAAGTACCAAGTGGCTCTCAGGGTCTGCGATTCCAGGACTTGACATTTGGACAGCATTCCTGGACCTGGCCAGGGTCATAGAGGAGCCCTTCACCCTGAAGGGTGAGTCCCAGTCCAGGCAACATTCAGAAAAAGCTAACTTAAGAGATATTGGGCCTTAAGGAAACATTGATGGTAATCTGGCAGTATTCCTCTCTTGTGCCTGGGGTGGGTGGCTATGGGTGAGGCACCTCTGCCTTTGGAAGGGGCAGGAAGAGTGGGAAAGACTGTCTTGTGGTTTTACTGCCAGATCAGCCACAGTACAACTCCGTGGGTGGTAGACTCTTAAGGTTTTTGACTCTAGTCCCTGACTCCTCGATGATACTTCTGAACCCTCACAGGGCTTGGGGTAACTTGTTGCCCTTAAGAGAAGGGCACAAGCCTGGCTGGCTTTGTGACATGCTGATTGTAGAGCCCCAGAGCCTTGAGCAAAGTGAGCCAAGGAGTGGTTACAGCAGGCCTTGGTGAGACCCAGCACTGTGCTGGCTTCCAGTCTGATCCAGCACAGTCGAAGTGGTCGTGGTGACAGTGGTGCTTCTGTTACTACACTCCCAGGTTTAGGTGGCTTAGAACACAAACAGAGAAAGACTCTGTATGTTTGGGATAAAGGGAAGAAAACAAGATTCCCTGCTTAGTAATGCAGACAATTCCCCAGATCTTTCCCAAAACCATCAATGTACATGTATCCCAAGATACATCTACAAGTCTTCAAGAACTGCAGTGTTACTGGGTTTGGGGGTCCCCATAAAGCAGATGCAGCTTTGATCACAATACCCAAGTTCTTTCAAATATCTGGAAAGTCTTCCCAAGAAGGATGGCTACAAATAAGCCCAGACAGTGAAGACTAAAATTAACACTTAGCTCTTCAATGCCCAGTGAAGGATATCTACTAGCATCAACACCATCCAGGAAACACAAGCTCACTAAATGAACTAAATAAGTCAGAAGGGACTAATCTGGGAGAAACAGAGATACATGAGCTATCATACAGAGAATTCAAAACAACTGTATTGAAGAAACTCAAATTCAAGAGAATATAGAAAAGAAATTCAGAATTCTATCAGGTAAATTTAACAAAGAAATTAAAATAATTAAAGATAATAAAAAATTATTGCATTGAAAAATGCAATCCATGTACTGAAGAATGTATCAGAGCAGAAATGATCAAGCAGAAGAAAAAATTATTGAGTTTGAAGACATGCTACTTGAAAATATATAGTCAGAGGAAACAACAACAAAAGGGGTAAAAAACAACAAACCATGCCTACAGGATCGAGAACATAGCCTTAAAGGAGCAAATCTAAGAATTATTGACCTTAAAAAGAGGTAGAAAAAGGGATGGGGGTAGAAAGCTTATTCAAAAGGCTAATAACAGAGAACTTCCCAAACCTAGATAAAAATATCAGTATCCAAATACAGAAAGATTACAGAACACCAAGAAGATTTTACCCAAAGAAGATTACCTCAAGGCATTTAATAATAAAACTTCTAAAGGTCAGAAATAAAGGATCCTAACTGCAGCAAGAGAAAAGAACCAAATAACATACAATGGAACTCCAATATTTCTGCAGCAGACTTCTCAGTAGAAACTTCATAGGCCAGGAGAGAGTGATGTAGCATAAAGTGCTGAAGGAAACAAAAACTTTTACCCCAGCATAGTATATCCAGTGAAAATATCCTTGAAATATCAAGGAGAAATAAAGTTTCCCAAACAAACAAAAGCTTAGAGATTTTATCAATACCAGATATCTCCTACAAGAAATGCTAAAGGGAGTATTTCAATCAGAAAGAAGAGGACATTAATGAGCAATGGTACGAAACTCATTGGTAATAGTAAATACACAGAAAACACAGGTATTATAATACTGTAATTGTGGTGTATAAACTACTCTTATCCTAAGTAGAAAGACTGAATGATAACTACAACAACTTTGCAAGACATAGTCAATCCAATAAGATATAAATAGATACAACAAAATGTTAAAAAGTAGGAGGATGAAGTTCAGGTATAATATCGTTATTGGTTTGTTTTTACAAGTAGTGTTAAGTTGCTATCACATTAAAATAATGGGTTATAAGACAGTATTAGCAAGCCTCATTGTAACCTCAAACCAAATCTATACAATGGACACATAAAAAACTTTAAGAGAAAGAAAATAAATTATATCACCAGAGAAAAATTACCTTTACTAGAGGAAGGCAGGAAGACAATAAAAAAGGAAGAGAAGACCACAAAATAGTCAGAAAACAAATAACAAAATGGCAGGAGTAAGTCCTTACAATAATATTAAATGTAAATGGATGAAACTCTCCAATCAAAAAACGCAAACTAGCTGAATGAATAATAATAAAAAAGACCCATTGAGCTGTTGCTTACAAGAAACACACTTCATTTATAAAGACACACAGAATGAAAATGAAGGAATGGAAAAAGATATTCCATGCTAATGGAAATTGAAAAATAACAGGAGTCACTATACTTAGGCAAATTATGTTTCAAAAAAAAAAACTGTAAGAAGAGACAAAGAAGATCACTATATAATAAAGGGGTCAGTTCAGCAACAGGATAAAACAATTTTAAATATATATGCACCAAACACTGGAGCACCCAGATACCTACAGAAAATATTATTAGAACTAAAGTGAGAGATAGGACCTAGTACAATAATTGATGGAGACTTGAACACCCCACTTTTAGCATTGGGAAGATCTTTCAGACAGAAAAAATCAACAAAAAATCATATTTAATATGTACTATAGACAAAATCGATCTAATAGATATTACAGAACATTTTATCCAAGATTTGCATAATATACTTTTTTCAGCATATGGCCCATTCTCAAGGATAGACCATTTATTAGTCATAAAACAAGTCTTAAAAGATTTTTAAAAGTTGAAATAGTATCAAGCATCTTTTCTGACCACAATGAAGTAAAACTAGAAATAACACGAGGAACTTTGGAAACTAAACAAATACATGGAAATTAAACAATATGCTCCTGAATGACCAGTGGGTCAATAAAGAAATTGAAAAGAAAGGCTGGGTGTGGTGGCTCACGCCTGTAATCCCAGCACTTTGGGAGGCTGAGATGGGTGGATCACGAGGTCAGGAGATCGAGATCATCCTGGCTAACACGGTGAAAACCCATCTGTACTAAAAATACAAAAAAAGTTAGCCGTGCATGGTGGTGGGCACCTGTGGTCCCAGGTACTTGGGAGGCTGAGGCAGGAGAATGGTGTGAACCTGGGAGGCGGAGCTTATGATGAGCTGAGATTGTGCCACTGCACTTCAGCCTGGGTGACAGAGTGAGACTCCATCTCAAAAAAAAAATAAATAAATAAATAAAAAGAAATTAAGAAGAAAATTGAAAAAATTGAAAAATGTCTTCAAACAAATAATGGAAATACAACATACCAAAACTTATGGGATATAGCAAAAGCAGTACTCAGAGCGAACATGATTGCTGTAAGTGCCTACATCATAAAAGAGGAAAAACCTCAAATGAGCAATCTAATGATTCATCTTAAAGAACTAGCAAAGCAAGAGCAAACCAAACCCAAAACAAGTAGAATAAAACCAATAATAAAGATCAGAGCAGAAATAAAATTGAAAAAATATATAAAAATAAATGTAATAATTTTTTTAAAGGTAAACAAAGTAGATAAACCTTTGGCCAGACTAACCAAGAAAAAGAGAGAAAATCCAAATAAATAAAATTAGAAATAAAAAAGGAGACATTACAACTAATACTGTAGAAATTCAAAGGAGGATCATTAGTGGCTACTATGAACAAATATATGCCAATAAATTTAAAAAATCCAGAAAGAATGAACAAATTTCTATACATACAACCTACTAGGATTGAATCAGGAAATTTAGAATGTGAGTAATGAGATCGAAGTTGTAATAAAAACTCTTCCTGTAAAGAAAAGCCCAGGACCCAAGGTTTCACAGATGGATTCTACCAAATATCTAAAGAACTGATAAAAATCCTACTCAAATTATTTCAAAATATAGTGTAGGAGGAAATACTTACATACTCATTCTGTGAGGCAATTATTACCCTGATATCAAAACCAGAAAAATACACATCAAACAAAAAAACAAAAATAGTCCAATGTATTACTCTATTCTCACACTGCTCTGAAGACACACCTGAGACTGGGTAATTTATGAAAAAGTGAGGTTTAATTGACTCACATTTCCCCAGGCTATACAGGAAGTATGACTGGAGAGGCCTTAGGAAACTTACAATCATGGCAGAAGGCAAAGGGGAGTCAGACACATTACATGGTCAGCAAGAGACAGTGTAAATGAGTAGGTGCTACACGCTTTCAAACAACCAAGCCTCATCAGGACTCTATCATGAGAACAGATAGGGGGAAGTCTGCCCCAGTGTCTCAATCCCTCCACCAGGCTTTTCCTGCAACACTGGGAATTACAATTTGACATGAGATTTGGGTAGGGACATAGAACAAAACCAAATTATTCTGTCCCTGGCCCCTCCCAAAGCTCATGTTCGTCTCACATTTCTTAATACAAGCATGTCTTCCCAACAGTCCCCCAAAGTCTTAACTCATTTTAACATTAACTGAAAAGTCCAAGTCTAAAGTCACATCTGAGACAAGGCAAGTCATTTCAGCCCATGAGACTGTAAAATCAAAAAAAGTGAGTTACTTCCAAGACACAATAGGTTACAGGCATGGGTAAATGCTCCTGTTTGAAAAAAGAAAAGAAAAGAAAACAAAACAAAACAAAAGAATTGGCCCAAACAAAGGGGCTACAGGCCCCATGCAAGTTCAAAACCCAGCAGGGCAGTTATTAAATCTTAAAGATTGAAAATAATCTCCTTTGATTCCACATTTCATATCCATGTCATGCTGATGCAAGTGGTGGGCTCCCCAGGCCTTAGGGAGCTCTACCCCTGTGGCTCTACAGGGTACAGCCCCCATAGCTGCTTTCACCAGCTGGTATTGAGTGCCTATGTCTTTTCCAGGTGCACAGTGCAAGCTGTTTGTTGATCTACCATTTGGCGGTTTGGAGTTTCTTGGCCTGCTTCTCTCAGCTCCACTAGTGGGGCTCTGGGTGGGGGCTGCAACCCCACATTTCCCCTCTGCACTGCCTTCGTAGAGGTTCTCCATGAGGGCTCCACCCCTGCAGCAGACTTCTGCCTGGACATCCAGACATTTCCATACATCCCCCGAAAGTTAGGCAGAGGCTTCCAAACCTCAACTCTTGCCCTCTGTGCACCTGCAGGACCAACACCACATGGAATTCACCACCAGTGCTTGGGGCTTGCAACTTCTGAAGCAACAGCCAAGCTGTACCTTGGCTCTTTTTAGCCATGGCTGAAGCTGGAGTGGCCATGACGCACAGCACCATGTCCCAAGGCTGTACAGAGCAGTGGGGTCCTGGACCTGGGCTATGAAGCCATTCTTCCCTCCTAGGCCTGCAGGCCTGTGATGGTAGGGACTGGTGTGAAGGTATCTGAAATTTCTTTGAGGCATTTTCCCCATTGTCTTGGCTATTAACATCTGGCTCTTTACTTATGCAAATTTCTGCAGCAGGCTTGAATTTCTCTTTTGAAAATGGGTTTTTCTTTTCTACGACATGGCCAGGCTTCAAATTCTCCAAGCTTTTATGCTCTGCATCCTTTTAAATACAAATTCCAGTTTCAGATAATCTTTGTTCATGCATATGAGCTTACACTGTTAGAAGCAGTCAGGTGATGTCGTGAATGCTTTGATGCTTAGAAATTTATTCTATATCTCTATAAACACACATTTTAAAAAATTATAAAATAAAAATAAAATACATTAAAATTAAAAAAAAAATTAGCTGGGTGTGGTGGTGTGTGGCTGTCATTTCAGCTACTCAAGAGGCTGAGGTAGAAGGATCACTTAAGCCCAGGTGTTCAAGGCTGCAGTGAGCTATGATGGTGCCATTGCATTCCAGCCTAGGCGACAGAGCGAGTGTTTCTAAGAATTTTTTGAAAAATTATATGCTTTCCAAGAACAATTAGAAAATTTGAGATACTGTTAGATTAAAAACTTTCTAAAAGAAACTTAAAAATATGGATTTTATAAAACAAAGTAGAAGAAACTGTATAAAAATGGCTATAAAGAACAGAAAATGAAATGATACCTCACAGTACAAACTGAAAATGTGAAAAATTAAAACTACCCAAGGAATTTGAAAAATATTATAAGCAGTGAAATGTAGTCTCATAACAACTCATAATATAAAAACAAAGTGGGCCATGAAGACACACTTGAGAAAAATGGAAAGGATTGTTAAATAAAATTTCCGGGATGCCACTGGTTTGGACAGAGCTCCTATACTTGGCCCCAAGAGATACCAAAAATAGGATCACTTACAACAATTTTCTATGTACCAAATCAATACCCAAGCTATTTTTGTATGATCTGAACTTCCAAAGAAAAATCAAGGGAAAAATGATAGCCTATAAAGTAACTTTGAAATAACTAGTTCAATTTCTGTTCCTAGTTTCTTTAGGTTTTTCTGCCTATAGAGCTCACCCCTCTGCTCAGCTCAGAGTTCCTTTCTATTTTGTAAATTGGATGCTGCTCAGTTTATGAATTACAAATAAAATCAATTAGATCTTTAAAATTCAAGTTGTTGAAACTGTTTTGTAACATGGTTTTAAAAAACTTTCAGAATTCAGTGGTAAAGTACAAAAAACTCAGAGGAGAGAAAATGATAAAATATATATAAAAGGCAGACAATGAAAATTTTAATGTAAAAAGTACAAGTTTAAGAGTAAAAATGAAATATAACAAAGAAATAGATATAAAAATATATAAGGGAATTTTTGTTATTAAAGAGAGATTATATACCAGTAAATTGAAAGGTATCACAGTGTATCAAATAAAAAAATGAAAGGAACAGTCAACATCACAAGCACTTCAACAGATCCTGGTGACATTACTAAACATTAAAGCAAAAACAAATGAATACTATGAGCATTCAGACAGAAAAAACAGGACTTACAAATGTACAAATATTAAGAGGACATCTGGTCCCCAGTTATGCACCTAAAGAGTTTAGAGGTTGCCACTTTATCCTAACAAGAAGAAAAAAAGCTGAACAGACTGAAAAATCAAAAACTATTATTGAATATGTAAAAGTGGGGAGAACACAGGGCAAAGCACTGCCCCCAAGATTGGAGAGACTGACAATTGAACACAAGGAGTCACTGCTTACTGACACAGAGTGACAGGGCTTGCGGGAACCAGTGACGGGTAGGAAAACCTTAACTGTAATTTATGAATTGCTGGAGAATCAGTGCAGAGAAATCTAAGAGCTACAAACTCCAGGGTGATCCAGTCATAGGCATACCCCGCAATATTATGAGATTTACAAGTAGGAGTTCAACCAGGTTCCCACACTAAACATAAAAGAAAAATCCCCTCTTCTTTCTAGCATAGGAAGGAGAAAAAGAAACATTTTGATACATTCCAGAGCACTCTGCTCTTTTTAACAAGCCATGCCCTCAGGAGAAACTAGTTAACTAGAGCCTAACTGACCTGAAGGGAAGGAATATACCTAACTCCAGTCCACTCTAATTATACCACCCCACCATCCCCCCAATCCCCGCACCTAATAAGTTGGGGGAACCTAAACTAAACTAAACTTAAAGTTTACCGGAGCAGAGGCACAGACTCACTAAAAGACTGAGACCTAATCATAGGACAATGAAATGCTTCTCCTCCCCCAATACCTTACCACCATTTTACTATAGGCCCATTCATAGTAGTTTCTTTTACCTGGTCCATTACATATGGCTATGAAGAAAAAATTCAAGACATAATAAAAGGTAACAAGCACTTTGAAGAGACAGAGCAAGCATGAGAAATAGACATGGCAAGGATGTTGAAATTATCAGGCCAGGGAATTTAAAACAAGTATGATTAATATGCTAAGGGCTCTAACGGATAGACAGTATGCAAATGAGGAACTAAACAGAATTTGAATTTGAAATTCTAAAAAAGACAAAAAAGAAATGCTAGAAATTAAAAAAGAAAAACAAATGAAGTATGTCTTTGAGGGACTTATTAATGTACTGTACACAGTTGTAGAAACAATATCTGAGCTTGAGGATATATCAATAGAAACTTTGAAAACTGTCAAAAAAATATTACACAAATTAAATTTAGCAGAAGTTAATTGAGCAAAGAACAATTCGGTCACCCTTAGAATTAGAAGAGGTTCAAAGAGCTCAGCTTCCAAATGTGGGCAGGCAGCATTTATGGATGGCAACTGAGGTGAGATAGAGAAAGAGTTAGACTGGTCACAGCTTGGCATTTACCTTATTTAAACATGGTGTGATCACTTAGACATCTGTGATTGACTAAAGCTCAATTCATGTGATGGGTGGGACTCGGCTATTTGCTACAAAAGTATACTCATAAGTTAATATAAAAACTGATTAAAAACCTAAGTTAGGATGCAATTTCTTATATAAGAACTCAAAGCATGGATGCATCATCAGGCCAAATTTAATTTAACAAAGGAAAAAGCACAAAGACTGAAAGAAAAAAAGGAACAGAATATCCAAGGACTGAGGAACAGCTACAAGAAATATAACATACACACAATAGGAATACCAGAATGTAATTTTAAAAAAGTAACAGAAGAAATATTTGAAGCAATAATGACTGATAATCCTCTCCAATTAATGTCAGATATAAAATCACAGATTCAGGAAACTCAGAAAACACCTAACAAAATAGCCAAACAAAGGAATGAAAAGCTACTAAGCATATTGTTTTCATAGCACAGAAAATAAGATTTAAAAAAATTCTGAGAAAAGCCGGAGGACAACACACTGTGGAGAAACAAAGATAAGAATTACATTCAACTTCTAACAAACCATGCAATCAAGAAGTGAAGTGAAATATGTAAAATATTGGCAGAAAAATAATGTTACCAATCTAGAATTCTGGATCCTACGTAATTTGTCTTCAAAAGCAAAGGAGAGAGATACTTTCTTAGACAAACAAAAATTTAGAAAATTAGTTGTAGGCTTGCCTTATAGGAATACTAAAAGGAGTTACTTAGAAAGAAGGGAAATTATATGGGTCAGAAACTTTTATATATAAAAAGAAGAAAGGAGATAACAAAAATAAGTGAAAGTAATATAGAAACTTTTAATTTTCTTATTCTTAATTGATTTAACCATTTATTCAAAATAACAGAAACAAGGTTGATTATGTATGCTTATGTATATTTTATACACACAACGTTTACACATGCTTATCTATAAGTGAAATGAATAACAGCAATAATACAAGGGGTGGGAGGGAGGAACTAGGATTATTTTGTCATTAAAAGACATTCACACTACTTGTGAAGTGGTATAGTGTTATTTGAAAGTAGACTTGGGCTGGTCGTAAATATGTATGGCATACTCTAGGGTAACCACTGAGAAAAGGTATAATAGAAGCATAACTATTATGGTAGAAAGTCGAGAAAATGGAATCATATAAAATGCACAATTAAAACCACAGAAGGCAGAAAAAGAGAGAAAGACAAAAACAAGACAAAGAACAAGGGCAATAAATACAAAACAGTAAAGAATTATGGTAGATATTAATTCAACTCTATCAATAATCTACATCTGGGCCATAAAACACTAATAAATCTAAAAGAATAGATATCATACAGTGTCTGTTTGCAGACCACAATAGAATTAAACTAGAAATCAATAACAAGCATTACCAGAAGATTTCAAAATACATGGGAGATTAAACAACATATTTCTAGATAATACATAAGTTAAATAACATCAAGAGAAATTTTAAAGTATTTTAAATTTAATAAAAATGAAAACACAACTTATCAAAATTTGTGGGATACAGCAAAAACTGTTGAGAAAAATTTTAAACATTGAATACATATATTGGAAAATAACAATCTAAAATCAATAAACTAAGTTGCCACCTTTGAAAAAAAAGAAAATTAAATTCAAGGAAAAATCATAAGAATTGAATAAACCAATTAAATTAAAATCAGGAAATCAATAGATCAACAAATCTAAAAGCTGGTTCTTTGAAAAGTATCAGTAAATTTGATAAGCCTCAAACTCATCTAACTGAGAAAACAAGAAAGGATACAAATGACTAATATCAGAAATAAAGGAGGGAGCATTAATACAAATCCTAGGAACGTTAAAATGATAATCAATGAATACTATAATCAACCCTATGTCCACAATTTGATAACTGCAACGAACCAATCCTTTGAAAGACACAATTTGTCAAAACTCACATAAGAAATAGACCATCTGAGTGGGCCTAAACCTTTTAAAGAATTGAATTAATAATGTTAACCTTCCAAAACAGAAAGCAGGGACCCAGATAGGTTCACTAGTGAATTCTACTAAATATTTAAAGAAAAAACTAATAAATGGGATATTCCATGTTTATGGATCAGAAGACAATATTGTCAAGGTGACAGTTCGTTCCAACTGGATATTTAGATTAAATAAAACCCCAATCAAAATCCCAGCAAATTATTTCACAGAAATTGACAAAATTGATCCTAAAGTTCATACAGATGCAAAAGACTCAGAGCAATCAATACAATATTGAAATAGAACAAAGTTGAAAAACTGACACTACCTGACTTTAATACTTACTATGTACATATAGTAAGAGAATGTAGTATTACCGAAATGATAAACAAGTCAATAGAACAGAATATATAGTCCAGAAATAAATCCATATAAATACAGTCCACTAATCTTTGATAAAGGAGGGAAGACAATACATGCAGCAAAGACATTCTTTTTAACAAATGATACTCGAACAACTAGACATTCACATGCAAAGAAAACAGATCTAGACACAGACCTTACATTCATTACAAAAAATTAACTCAAAATGGATTGTAAACCAAAACGTAAAAGTCCTAGCGATAGCATAGGAAAAACACCTAGATAAACTTGGATATCAATATGACTTTTCAGATACAACACTAAGGGCAAGATACATGAAATAAAGAATTTATAAACTTGAATTCATTAAAATTAAGAAAAAAGTCTGCTCTGTAAAAGACAATGTCAGGAGAATGAAAAGAAAAGCTAAAGACTGGGAGAAAATATTTGCAAAAGACACATTTGATAATGAACTGTTATCCAAAAAAAAAAAAAAAGAAAGAAAGAACTCTTGAAATATAATAAGAATATGAACCCAATTAAAAAGTGAGTACAGGACCTAAAGAGATGCCTTATTAGTGAAGACATATAGATGTAAAAGCACATAAGAAGATGCCCAACATCATGCCATTAGAGAATGGCAAATTATAACAGTTAGATGCCACTACACATCTATTAGAACGGCCACAATCCAGAACCCACCTTCAACAACAAATGCTTGTGAGGATGTGGAGCAACAGGAATTCTCATTCATTACTGATGGGAATGCAAATTGGTATAGTCACTTTGGAAGACAGTCCAGTGGCTTCTTACAAGACTAAACACACTTTTACCATACATTACAGTAATCCCACTTCATGGCATTTATCCAAAGGAGTTAAAAATTTATGTCCACAACAATACCTGCACATGAATATTTATGGAAGCTTTTTAAATACCTGCTAAAACTTGGAAGTAACCAAGAGGTTCTTCAGTATGTGAACGGATAGTCTGTGGTACCATTCAGACAATGGATTATTATTTAGCATTAAAAATAGATGAGGTAATCAGGAAAATTGGTGGATATGAGAGAGGACTAACGTGCAGCTCCCACTTGCACAGACAGAACAGTGTGTAGAGACTCACACCATGAACATTTGCTCCAACAACCAACACAGGAACATACTGAATGTAAGATCTGTGTCTAGATCTGTTTTCTTTGCATGTGAATGTCTAGTTGTTCCAGTACCATTTGTTAAAAAGACTGTCAGACCAAAATAGTTCAGAAACCCTGTGGAAGCAGCAGCTTGCTGCTGCAAACTCCATGAGACAGCCAAAAAAACTGAGTTCCCCAAGTGTGAGATGGAAAACTCTGCCTCTGAACCCACATTCCCACTGGTGAACCTTAAAATCCAGATCATGGGAGAAGGATTTAATCTTAGAGTTGAAATAAATGTAGGAAGCCAAGCAGAATATTAAAGTAGAAGCATGCTATTGTTTGTCCCCATTCAAATATCTTGAATTCCCGTGCATTGCAGGAAGGACCTGGTGGGAAATAATTGAATCATGGGGGCAGGCCTTTCCCATGCTGTTCTCATAATAGTGAATAAGTCTTATGAGGTCTGGTAGTTTAAAAAATAGGAGTTTCCCAACACAAGCTCTCTTGTCTGCCACCATGTGAGATGTGCCTTTCACCTTCCACCATGATTGTGGGTCCTCCACAGCCATGTGGAACTGTGAGTCCAGTAAACCTCTTTTATTTGTAAACTGTGAGTCCAGTAAACCTCTTTTATTTGACATGCCCAGTCTTGGGTATGTCTTTATCAGCAGCATGAAAATGGACTAATACTGTAAACTGGTACCAGTAGAGTGGGGTGCTGCTGAAAAGATACTGAAAATGTGGAAGTGACTTTGGAACTGCATAACAGTTAGAGGTTGGAAGAGTTTGGAGGGCTCAGGAGAAGATAGGAAAATGTGGGACAGTTTAGAACTCCCTAGAGACTTGTTGAATGGCTTTGACCAAAGTGCTGATAATGATATGGACAATGAAATCCAGGCTGAGGTAGTCTCAGATGGAGATGAGAAACTCGCTGGGAACTGGAGCAAATGTTGCTCCTGTTATGTTTTAGCAAAGAGACTGGTGGCATTTTGCCCCTGCCCTAGAGATTTGTGGAACTTTGAACTTGAGAAAGATGACTTACAGTATCTGGTGGAATAAATTTCTAATCAGTAAAGTATTCAAAATGTGACATGGGTGCTGTTAAAGGCATTCAGTTTTATAAGGGAAGCAGAGCATAAAAGTTCTGAAAATTTGCAGCCTGACAATGTGATAGAAAATCTTGCATGTTCTGCTCATGTAACCCCTGCATATTCTGCCCATGTAACAAACCTGCATTATCTGCACATGTACCCCACAAGTTAATGTATAATTTTTAAAAATCCCATTTTCTAGAAAAATTTCAAGCTGACTGCAGAAATTTCAATAAGTAATGAGGAACCAAATGTTAATCCCCAAGACAACAGGGAAAATGCTTCCAGGGCCTATCAGAGATTTCCCAGCAGCCTTTTCCATTGCAGGCCTGGAGGCCTAGGATGAAAAAGTGGTTTCATGGGCCAGGCTAGGGTCCCCACACTGTATACGGCCTAGGGACTTGGTGCTTTATGTCTCAGCTGCTCCAGAAATAGCTGAAAGGTGCCAACACAGAGCTCAGGCCATGGTTTCAGAGGGTGCAAGCCTCAAGCCTTGGCAGCTTCCATGTTGTGTTGAACCTACCTGTGCACGGAAGTCAAGAATTTGGGTTTGGGAACTGTGATGGTTAATACTGGGTGTTAACTTGATTGGATTGAAAAATGCAAAGTATTGATCCTGGGAGTGTTTCCAAAGGAGATTAACATTTCAGTCAGTGGGCCAGGAAAGGCAGACCCACCCTTAATCTGAGTGGGCACCACATGATCAGTTGCCAGTGTGGCCAAAATATAAAGCAGGCAGAAAAATGTGAAAAGACTAGAGTAGCACAATCTCCCAGCCTACATTTTCTCCCATGCTGGGTGCTTCCTGCCCTCAAACATCAGACTCCAAGTTCTTTAGCTTTAGGACTCAGAATGACTGTCCTTGCTTCTCAGTTTGCCAATGGCCTATTGTGAGGACTCCCTGTGATAGTGTGAGTTAATAAACTCCCATCTCTCTCTCTCTCTCTCTACACCTCTCTCTCTCTACACCTCTCTCTACCTACCTCTCTTCTCTCTCTACACCTCTGTCTCTACCTCTATCTCTATCTACCTCTACCTGTATCTCTGTCTATCTCTATCTGCCTTTATTTATGTATCCTATTCATTCTGTTCCTTTAGAGAACCTCATACAGATTTTGGTTAACAGGAGTGGTTCTAGAGGAATAGAATATTAAGGATGGAGTTCTTGTGTTGGTTTTGGAGTTTCTGGGGTTGGCTGCTCAATATGACTAGACCCAAAAATGCTAAAGGACTCTATTTCTAATAGTATGGAGAACACTGAGAATCCTTGGTGTGAACTGTTTAGAGAAATATGCACAATAAATGTATTTGACACTCCTGATTCACTGCTCATGAGAGGCAAGGAATTTAGTGACTCTATAAATAATACCTTTGACCATATGTGAAGAACCAAGGAACATAATAAAGTTGTTTGGTTGCTCCTAAGTTCAGTAGACAAAGTAATGAAAGAAAGTGAGGAACTCAGGGATTCTAATGCCTAGCTTCAGAAGCATATACTGACTCTCAAATCTACTAAGATTGCCCCAGTGAGAGTCTTATCTCCTGTAGAGAAAGAGCAGAAATTGTGGGAAAACAGACACAAACTCTTATCATGCAAGTGGCTGACCTGCAACAGAAGGTGCATGCACAGCCTCTCCAGGTGTCTACTGTTAAAGTGAAGGCATTGATTGGAAAAGAATGAGACCCTTCAACTTGGAATGGGGATGTGTGGGAGGACCCTGATGAAGCTGGGTCACTGAGTTTGTAAACTCTGATGAATCTTTTTTAGCCAGAAGAAACAACTTCTCCATCCCCAGTAGTGGCAACATCCCCTCCCTGACCCATGCTGCCATCAGCCTTTCCACCTTCGTCTGAGGAGATAAACCCTGCACTTCCTGTGGCAAAAGTGATGGCCTTTCATTTATTCTCCCTAGGAGCCATGCCCAAAATCCCTGTTTGCTTCTAGACTTGCAAGTCCCAGTGGGCCCCTAGACCTGATGTTGAGAGTGTGAACCATGAGGTGGTATGCTACACTTGAAAAGAACTGCTTGTTTTTTCTACTTTATACAAACAAATCTGGACAACATGCATGTGAATGGATATTAAAAGTGTGGGATAATGGTGGAAGGAACAAGTGAATCAGGCTGAATCTATTAATTTGGGCCCACTAAGTAGGGTCTCTACATTTAATGTTGCAGCTCAGGGAGTTAAAAAAAGGTTCTAATGTTTATTTGCTTGGTTAGCTGAAATATGGATTAAAAGATGGCCCACTGTGAGTGAGCTGGAAATGCCTGATCTCCCTTGGCTTAATGTAGAGGAAGGGATCCAAAGGCTTACGGGCTTAGGGAGATTGGGATGGTGGAGTGGATTAGTCACTTTAGACCTACTCTTACCAGCTGGGAGGGTACAGAAGATATCCCCTTGACCAATGCCTTGGGAAATAGATTTGTGAGGGCAGCACCTACATCTTTGAAGAGCCCTGTAATTGCTCTTCCTTGTAGGTTAAATCTAACAATGGGAAATGCAGTCCTCAACTACAAAATTTAAATACAATGGGAATAATTGGATCCCAAGGTGGCATGGGATGAAAGGCAAGGCGGGCATAGCTACCTTAATGAACAGCAAAGGCAAACCTGCAAACAGAATAGCCTGACTCGTGTAGAGCTCTAACATTGGCTAATTAATCACGGTGTTCCCAGAAGTGAAATTGATAGGAAGCCTACTGCATTCCTACTTAATTTATATAAGCAGAAAACTTCCAGGTGGAGTGGACAAAAAGACTAATTTGAGTTATAAAAACAGAATCACAGCCCCTCAATCAATTTCCAGACTTGAGCCAGTTTACAGACCCAGAACCTCTTGAATGAAGGGGAGGCCGTGTCCCTTGAGGAAAGACACCCTATACTGCTGACAATTTATGCTGTTAATATTTCTCCCATCCTTCCCCAAGGAGACCTCTGGCCTTTTCCCAGGGTAACTTTCCATTGGAGAAAGGGAAATGATCAGGTATTTTGGTGACTACTGGATGCTGGCTCTAAGCTGACATTGATTTCAAGGGACCCAAAAAGTCATTGTGGTCCTCCAGTTAAAGTAGCGGCTTCTGGAGGTCAGGTAATTAATAGAGTTTTAGCTCAGGTCTGACTGACAGTGTGTCTAGTGGGTCCCCACACTCATCCTGTGGTCATTTCTACAGTGTCAGAATACATAACTGGCAGACATACTTAGCAGCTGGCAGAACCCTCACATTGGCTCCCTGACTGGTAGGGTGAGGATTATTAAGTTGGGAAAGGGAAAATGCAAGCCATTAGAACTGCTTTTACCTAGAAAAATAGTAAATCAAAACCAATATTTCATCCCTGGAGGGATTGTGGAGATTAGTGCCACCATCAAGGACTTGAAAGATGCAAGGGTGGTGATTCCCACAACATCCCAGTTCAACTCTTTCATTTGGCCTGTGCAGAAGACAGATGGATTTTAGAGAATAACAGTGAATTATTGTAAGCTTAACTAAGTGATAACTCCAATTGCAGCTGCTGTACCAAAGTGGTTTTATTGCTTGAGCAAATTAACACATCTCCTGATATGTGGTATGCAGCCATTGATTTGGCAAATGCCTGTTTTCACCATTCCTGTCCATAAGAACCACGAGAAGCAATGTGCCATCAGCTGGCAAGACCAGAAATATACCTTTACTGTCCTACATCAAGGGTATATCAACTCTCTGCCTTTGTGTGATAATCTTATTCAGAGAGATCTTGATCACTTTTTGCTTCTACAAGATACACTAGTCCATTACATTGATGACATTATGCTGATTGGATCCAGTGGGCAAGAACTAGCAAACACATTGGACTTATGGTTGGGCATTTGCATGGCAGAGCATGAGAAATAAATCCAACTAAAATTCAAGGACCTTCTACCTCAGTGGAATTTTTAGTGGTCAAGTGGTGTGGGGTCTGTAGAGATATTCCTTCTAAGATGAAGGATAAGTTGCTGCATTTGGCCTCTCCTACAACCAAGAAAGGGGCACAATGCCTAGTGGGCCTATTTGGATTTTGGAGGCAACACATCCATTTATTGAGTGACCATTTATTGAGTGACCTGAAAGGCTGCCAGTTTTGAGGAGGTCCAGAAGAGGAGAAGGCTCTGCAACAAGACAAGGCTGCTTTGCAAGCTGCCCTGCCACTTGGGCCATATGACCCAGCAGATACAATGGTTCTGGAGGTTTCAGTGGCAGATGGGGATGCTGTTTGGAAGACCCTCATAAGTGAATAACAGTGGAGGCCTCTAGGATTATGAAGTAAGGCCCTGCCATCTTCTGCAGATAACTACTCTCCTTTTGAGAGATGCATGCTGGCCTGTTACCAGACTTTGGTGGAAACTGAACATTTGACTATGGGTCACCAAGTCAACATGCAACCTGAATTGCTTATCAAAAACTGGGGGCTTTCTGACCCATCTAGCCATAAAAGGGGTCATGAACAGCATTCTATCATCAAATGGAAATTATATATACGTTTTTGGGCTCAAGCAGGTCCTGAAGGCACAAGTAAGTTACATGAGGCAGTGGCTCAAATGTCCATGGTCTCCACTCCTGCCACCCTGCCTTCTCTCCTCCAGCCTGCACCGATGGCCTCATGGGAAGCTCCTTATGTTCAATTGACAGAGGAAGAGAAGGCTAGGGCCTAGTTCACAGATGGTTCTGCATGATATGCAGGCACCACTCGAAAGTGGACAGCTGGAACACTATAGCCCCTTTCTAGGACCTTCCTGAAGGACAGCAGGGAAGGGGAATTTTCCCAGTGGGCAGAATTTTGAGCAGTGCACTTTGCATGGAAAGAGAAATGGCCAGATGTGCAATTATATGCCGATTCATGGGTTGTAGCTAATAGTTTGGCCGGATGGTCAGACTTGAAAGAAGCATGATTGGAAAACTGGTAATGAAGGAATTTGGGGAACAGGTGTGTGGACGTACCTCTCTGAGTGGTCAACAACTGAAGATATTTGTATCCCATGTGAGTGCTAACCAGTGGGTGACCTCAGCAGAGGAGAATTCTAATAAGCCAGTGCATAGGATGACCCTTTCTGTGGATACCACTCAGCCTCTTTCCCCAGCCACCCCTGTCATCGCCAATGGGCTCATGAACAAAGTGGCAATGATGGCAAGGATGGAGCTTATGCATGGGCTCAGCCACATGGACGTCCACTCACCAAGGCTGACCTGGCTATGGCCACTGCTGAGTGCCCAATTTGCCAGCAGCAGAGACAAACACTGAGCCCTTGATATGGAACCATTCCTTGGGATGATCAGTCAGCTATCTAGTGGCAGAGTTCTTCCATCATGAAAATGGAAGAGGTATTAGAGTTCTTCCATCATGAAAATAGCAGAGATTTGTCCTCACTGGAATAGAAACTTACTCCCGATATGGGTTTCCCTATCCTGCACGCAATGCCTCTGCCAAGACTACCATCCATGGACTCACAGAATGCCTTATTCACTGTCATTGTATTCCACACAGCATTGCCTCTGACCAAAGGACTCACTTTATGGCTAAAGAAGTATGGCAATAGGCTCATGCTCATGGAATTTCACTGGTTTTTCCATGTTCTCCATCATCCTGAAGCAACTTGATAGTAGGATGGCCTTTTAAAGTCACAATTACATCACCAACTAAGTGACAATACTTTGCAGGGCTGGGGTAAAGTTCTCCAGAAGGCCATGTATGCTCTGAATCAGCATCCAATATATGGTACTGTTCCTCCCATAGCCAGGATTCACAGGTCCAAGAATAAAGGGGTGGAAGTGGAAGTGACATTACTCACCATCACCCCTAGTGATCCACTA
Source organism: Pan troglodytes (assembly GCF_028858775.2). Classification (NCBI taxonomy): domain Eukaryota; kingdom Metazoa; phylum Chordata; class Mammalia; order Primates; family Hominidae; genus Pan; species Pan troglodytes. The sequence goes on from NC_072408.2 coordinate 90,527,829, forward strand.
GCAAAATGTTTGTTTCCTGTTCCTGCAACATTACATTGTGCTGCCTAGAGGTCTTAGTTCTAAAGGGAGGAACACTGCCCTGAGGAGACACAACAATGATTCCATTAAACTGGACACTTTGGGGTCCTCCTACCTTTAAGTCAACAGGCTAAGAAGGGATTTACAGTTTTGGCTGGGGTGATTGTACCAGACTATTAAGATGAAATCAGTCTATTACTCCATAACGGAGTTAAGGCAGAATATTCATGGACTACAGGGGATCCATTAGGGCATCTCTTAGTATTACCAGCCCTGTGATTAAGGTCAATGGGAAACTACAACAGCCCAATCCAGGCAGGACAACAAATGGCCCTGACACTTCAGGAATCAAGGTTTGGGTCACTCCACAAGGAAAACAAAACAAAATAAAATGCAACCTGTTGAGATGCTGGCTGAAGGCAAAGGGAATACAGAATGTGTTGCAGAAGAAGGTAGTCACCAATACCAGATATGGCCACATGACCAGCTACAGAAAGGAGGACTGTAATTGTCATGAATATTTCCTCCTTTTGTAAAACACATGTTTGCGCATTATACACTTGTACTAAGAAAATATTTCCATTTTATTTTCTTTTTCCTTTATCATGTGACATAAAACTTACTGACTTTTGTAGAGACTCGATCAGGCTGGTGGGAAAAATATTAAAGACAGTTATAGAGATAGACACAAATCTTAGAAGGCCAAGAAGTTTGCATAACTTCGGTAACAGATCTGGCTGAAGGTGGCCTGGTCCCTTTACCTTTAGTTAAACAAATTAAAGTAGTAACAAAGAAACGTAGGGGTAGTTATCTAGCTAGCTTGTTTAATCTTGTGGTCTTAAGACTAACCTTTGGTGTACCATGGGTGCTTAATTGCTTTTTACTTGGAAAGCCCACAATGTCAATTATCTTGTAATGGTGTTGACTCAAGCCTTTGTTAATTAATCTTACTGAATAAATGTGATTTTCACTAGCTGATCAGGGCCATGGTGGCAATTGCTTACAGCACTCAGCAAGGAGTGTGTAAGCGGCCTGGACAGAGTCACTTGGACTGGCAAAGAAGAATATCTGTGTGTCAGTGTACATTATTCATCCATCACTGGGTCAGGGGTCTGCAAGGGACAGACCCCCTGCAGCTGGTGCCCCTGTGTGAGGGGCACTACTGCAGACATTATATCAGCATTTAAGTATTATTAACTTTATGTTATAGTATTTGGGTTGGGGATTGGTACATTTCCAGTTGTATAAAAGATAGTTGTATTATGTTAGGTGTAATTATGACCTTACTCTCTTTATTTGAACATTATGTATGATCTCAGGAGATGTGCCTGGGTTCTTGTTGACAATGCATGAACTTGTGATGGTTAATACTGAGTGTCATCTTGACAGGATTGAAGGATGCAAAATATTGATCCTGGGTGTGTTTGTGAGGGTGTTTCAAAGGGAGATTAACATTTGAGTCAGTGGGCTGGGAAAGACAGACCACCCTTAATCTGAGTGGGCACCATCTAATCAGCTGCCAGTGCAGCCAGAATATAAAGCATGCAGAAAAATGTGAAAAGACTAGACTGGCCTAGCCTCCCAGCCTAAATCTTCCCCCATGCTGGATGCCTCCTGCCCTCAAACATCAGACTTCAAGTTCTTCAGTTTTAGGACTTGGACTGGCTCTCCTTGCTCCTCAGCTTGCAAATGGCCTATTATGGGACCTTGTGATAGAATAAGCTAATACTTAATAAACTCCCCTTTACATATTTATATCTATCCTATTATTTCTGTCCCTCTAGAGTACCCTGACTGATATGAGAACCTCTGCCTAGATTTCAGAGGATTTATGGTAACACCTGGATGTCCAGGCAGAAGTTTGATGTGGGGGTGGGGCTCTCATGAAGAACCTCAGCTAGGGCAGTATGAAAAGGAAATGTGGGGTCAGAGCCCCTACACAGAGTCTCTACTGTGTTACCACCTGGTCGTGCTGTGAGAAGAGGGCCACCATCCTTCAGACCCCAGAATGGTAGACCTACCAACAGCTTGCACCATGCATCTGAAAATGCCACAGACACACAATGGCAGCCCATGAAAGCAGCTGAGAGGGGTCCTGTGCCCTGCAAAGCCACAGGGGCAGAGCTGCCCAAGACAATGGGAACCCACCTCTTGCACCAACGTGACCTGGATGTGAGATATGGAGTCAAAGGAGATCAGTTTAGAACTTTAAGATTTGACTGCCTGATGGGTTTCAGACTTGCGTGGGGCATGTAACCTGTTTGTTTGGACAATTTCTCCCATTTGGACCCAATGTCTGTACCCACTGTATCTAGGAAGTAACTAACTTGCTTTTGATTTTACAGGCTTATTGGTGGAAGGGAAGTGTCTTGTCTCAGACAAGACTTTGGACTATGGACCTTTGGGTTAATCTTTAAATAAAGACTTTGAGGGATTGTTGAGAAGGCATATTGGTTTAGACATGTGAGGACATGAGATCTGGAAGGGGCTGGGGCAGAATGATATGGTTTGGCTGTGTCCCTACCTAAATTTCATCTGGAATTCCTGCTTGTTTTGGGAGGGACCTGATGGGTTCATGTCCTTTGCAAGAATATGGATGAAGCTGGGAACCATCATTCATAGTGGCAGGTCTTTCCCATGCTATTCTTGTGATAGTAAATTGAATCACGGTGGCAGGTCTTTCCCATGCTATTGTCATGATAGTAAGTCTCATGAGATCTGATGGCTTTAATAATGGGAGTTTCCCTCCTCAAGCTCTCTTCTTGTCTGCTGCTATGTGAGATGTGCCTTTCACCTTCTGCCATGACTGTAAGGCATCCCCAGCCACGTGGAACTGAGTCCAGTAAACCTCTTTGTTTTGTAACTTGCTCAGTCTCAGGTATGTCTTTATCAGCAGCATGAAAATGGACTAATACAAAACAGCAGCTGGAAGAACCCTGTATAGGCACTTTCAATTCCCAGCTTGAGCCCAGGGAAGACATCCCTGATGATATCTCACAGAGGTCCTTGGGGGAAGGCAGACAGGGGAACCAGAAAATAGTCACAGGGTGAAAGAAGCTTCAAGATGAACTTCATAATAATTTTAATCTAGCATAGTTTTTTTTGAGCAGAATCCAGGGGATAAAATGGGAATTGCTGCATGAGCTGCAGCTCATGGTGTGGGCAGGTGCAGAGTTGTGAGGCCTGAAAACTGTGCTTGCTTCCTCAGCAGGGAGGCTTGTAGCCTGTGGCAGGGTCCCTCCCACAACATGTGGGAATTCTGAGAGATACAATTCAAGTTGAGATTTAAATGGGGACACAGCAATACCATATCAGACTAATATCTAGAATGTACAAGGAACTCAAATCAGCAAGAAGAAAAATAATCCCATCAAAAAGTGGGCTAAGGATATAGACAGTTCTCAAGAGACATGCAAATGGCAAATAAACATGAGAAAGAAATGCTCAACATCACTAATTTTGGGGGAAATGTAAATCAAAACCACAATGCAATACCACTTTATTCCTGCAAGAATTGACATAAGTAAAAAAATTAAAAAATAACATGTTGGTGTGGATGTGGTGAAAAGGGAACACTTTTACACTGCTGGTGGGAATGTAAACTAGTAAAACCACTATAGAAAACAGAATCGGGATTCCTTAAAGTACTACAAGTAGAACTACCATTTCATCCAGCAATCCCACTCCTGGATATCTACCCAAGAGAAATGTAGTCATTATATGAAAGACACTCACTTGCACACACATATTTATAGCAACCCAATTCACAATTGCAAAAACATGGAACCAGCCTAAATGCCCATCAATGAATGAGTGGATACAAAAAAATGTGGTATGCACATATATATACACACCATGGAATACCACTCAGCTATAAAAAGGAATAAAACAATGGCATTCACAGCAACCTGGATGCAGTCAGAGACCATTACTCTAAGTGAAGTAACTCAGGAATGGAAAAGCAAACTTTGTAGGTTCTCACTTATAAATGGGAGCTCAGCTATGAGGATGCAAAGGCATAAGAATGATATGATGGATTTTGTATATTGGGGGGAACATTGGGAGGGAGTGAAGGATATAAGATTAAAAACTGGGTACAGTGTATACTGCTCGGGTGATCAGTGCACCCAAATCTCAGAAATCACCACTAAAGAACTTATCCATGTAACCAAAAACCACTTGTTTTCCCCAAACTATTGAAATAATAACTATATAAATAAATAATAAGTAAGCTAGTGAGCCAGGCATGGTGCTGTAGTTCTAGCTACCCTGGAAGTTGATGAAGGCTAGCTCAAGTTCATAGTTCAATGTTATAGTGAGCTACAATGGCACCACTGTGCTCCAGGCTGGGTGACAGAGTGAGACCCTGTCTCAAAAGAAAATGAAAGAAAAGAAATGAGCTGTCAAGCTATGAAAAGGCATGGAGGAAACTTAAATGCATTTCACTAAGTGAATGATGCCAGTATGAAAAGCCTATGTACATTTTTTAAAAAAATTTATTTCCATTTGGGGGAACAGATGGTATTTGGTTACATGAGTAAGTTTGTTAGTGGTGATTTGTGGGATTTTGGTGCACCCATCACCTGAGCAGTATACACAGAACCCAATTAGTAGTATTTTATTCCTCACCCCTGTCCCATCCTTTCCCTGCCAAGTCCCCAAAGCCCATTGTATCATTCTTATGTCTTTGCATCCTCATAGCTTAGCTCACACTCATGAGTGAGAACATACAATGTTTGGTTTTCCATTCCCGAATTACTTCACTTAGGATAATAGTCTCCAGTCCCATCCAGGTTGCTGTGAATGCCATTAATTCATTCCTTATTATGGCTGAGTAGTATTCCATCATATATGTATGTATATATATATACACACACACTCACACACACGCATGCACACACACATATACACATGTAGTTTATCTACTTGACAAACCTAAAATTCTGAGATCCAAAATGCTCCAATAAGCATTTCATTGAATATGATGTTGGCACTCAAAAAGTTTTGGATTGTGGCGGGGTGCGGTGGCTCACGCCTGGAATCCCAGCACTTGGGAAGCCAAGGCAGGTGAATCATGAGGTCAGGAGATCGAGACCATCCTGAATAACACGGTGAAACCCCATCTCTACTAAAAATACAAAAAGTTAGCAGGGCTTGGTGGTGGTTGCCTGTACTCCCAGCTACTCAGGAGGCTGAGGCAGGAGAATGGCATAACCCGGGAAGCAGAGCTTGCAGTGAGCCGAGATCATGCCACTGCACTTCAGCCTGGGCGACAGAGACTCCATCTCAAAAATTAAAATAAAAAAAATAAAGTTTTGGATTTTGGAGCATTTCAGATTTGGAATGCTTGGATTTTGAGATGCTCAACACGTATAGGCAGACTATGTATAGTCAGCAAGAAGAGAAAGTAAAAGATACTTGGCAACTTGCTCCTGAAATATATGGCATAGACTTGGTCTGACCCAAGTTTAACTTTTTTATTATATTTTAAGTTCAGCAATATATGTACAGAACGTGCAGGTTTGTTACATAGGTATACATGTGCCATGGTGGTTTGCTGCACTCATCAACCCGTCATCTACATTAGGTATTTATCCTAATGCTATCCCTCCTCTTGCTCCCCATGCCCCAACAGGTCCCAGTGTGTGATGTTCCCCTCCTTGTGTCCAAGTGTTCTCATTGTTAAACTCCCACTTATGAGTGAGAACATGTGGTGTTTGGTTTTCTGTTCCTGTGTAAGTTTGCTGAGAATGATGGTTTCCGGCTTCATCCATGTCCCTGCAAAGGACATGAACTCATCCTTTTTTATGGCTGCATGTATTCCATGGTGTATATGTGCCACATTTTCTTTATCCAGTCTATCATTGATGGGCATTTGGGTTGGTTCCAAGTCTTTGCTATTGTAAATAGTGCCACAAAAAAACATACATGTGCATGTGTCTTTATAGTAGAATGATTTATAATCCTTTGGGTATATACCCAGTAATGGGACTGCTGGGTCAAATGGTATTTCTGGTTCTAGATCCTTGAGGAATCACCACACTGTCTTCCACAATGGTTGAACTACTTTACACTCCCACCAATGTGTAAAAGTGTTCCTATTTCTCCACATTCTCTCCAGCATCTGTTTCCTGACTTTTTAATGATGGCCATTCTAAGTGGTGTGATATGGTATCTCATTGTGGTTTTGATTTGCATTTCTCTAATGACCAGTGATGATGAGCTTTTTTTCATGTTTGTTGGCTACATAAATGTCTTCTTTTGACAAATGTCTGTTCATATCCTCCACCCACTTTTGATGAGGTTTTTTTTCTTGTAAATTTAAGTTCTTTGTAGATTCTGGATATTATCCCTTTGTCAGATAGATAGATTGCAAAAATCTTCTCCCAATCTCTAGGTTGCCTGTTCACTCTGATGACAGTTTCTTTTGCTGTGTTGGAACTCTTTAGTTTAATTAAATCCCATTTGTCAATTTTGGCTTTCGTTGCCATTACTTTTGGTGTTTTAGCCATGAAGCCTCTGCCCATGTCTATGTCCTGAATAGTATTGCCTAGCTTTTCTTCTACAGTTTTTATGGTTTTAAGGCTTACGTTTAAGTCTTTAATCCATCTTGAGTTAATTTTTGTATAAGGTGTAAGGAAGGGGTCCAGTTTCAGTTTTCTGCACATAACTAGCCAGGTTTTCCAACACCATTTATTAAATAGGGAATCCTTTCCCCATTGTTTGTGTCAGGTTTGTCAAAGATCAGATGGTTATAGATGTGTGGTGTTTTTTCTGAGGGCTCTGTTCTGTTCCATTGTTCTACATATCTGTCTTGGTACCAGTACCATGCTGTTTTGATTACCATAGCCTTGTAGTATAGTTTGAAGTCACATGGCATGATGCCTCCAGCTTTGTTGTTTTTGATTAGGATTGTCTTGGCTATACAGGCTTTTTGGTTCCATATGAAATTTAAAGTAGTTTTTCTAATTCTGTGAAGAAAATCAATGGTAGCTTGATGGGAATAGCATTGAATATATAAATTACTTTGGATAGTATGGCCATTTTCAAGACATTGATTCTTCCTATCCGTGAGCATAGAATGTCTTCCCATTTGTTTGTATCCTCTCTTATTTCCTTGGGCAGTTGGGTTTGTAGTTCTCTTGAGGAGGTCCTTGACCTCCTTTGTAAGTTGTATTCCAAGGTGTTTTACTCTTTGTAGAAATTGTGAGTGAAAATTCACTCATGATTTGGCTCTCTCTTGTCTATTATTGGTGTATCAGAATGCTTGTGACTTTTACACATTGATTTTGTATCCTGGGACTTTGTTGAAGTTGCTTATCAGCTTAAGGAGTTTTTGTTCTGAGATGATGGGGTTTTCTAAGTATATAATCATGTCATCCTCAAACAGAAAATTCAACTTCTACTCTTCTTCTTGAATACACTTATTTCTTTCTCTTGCCTGATTGCCCTGGCAAGAACTTCCAATACTATGTTGATTAGCAGGGGTGAGAGAGACAGCATCTTTCTCTTGTGCCAGTTTTCAAAGGGAATGCTTCCAACTTTTGCCCATTCAGTAAGATATTGGCTGTGCGTTTGTCTTAAATAGCTCTTATTTTGAGATATGTTCCATCAATACCCAGTTGATTGTGTTTTTAGCATGAAGTGTTGTTAAATTTTATCGCAGGCCTTTTCTGCACCTATTGATAAAATTATGTGGTTTTTGTCATTGGTTCTGTTTATGTGATGGAGTATGTTTATTGATTTACATATGTTGAACCAGTCTGGCATCCAAGGGATGAAGCCGAGAATTGATAGTGGTGGATAAGGTTTTTGACGTGCCGCTGATTTGGCTTGCCAGTACTTTATTGAGGATTTTTGCATCAATATTCATTAGGGATACTGGCCTGTAGTTTTCTTTTTTGTTGTATCTCTGCCAGGTTTTGGTATCAGGATGATGCTGGCCTCATAAAATGAGTTAGGAAAGTGTCCCTCTTTTTTCCATTGTTTGGAATAGTTCAGAAGGAATGGTACCAGCTTCTGAACTGGTACCAGTTCAGAAGGAATGGTACCAGGAATGTCTAGCAGAATTCAGCTGTGAATCCATCTGGTCCTGGGCTTTTTTTGGTTGGTAGGCTATTAATTACTGTCTCAATTTCAGAACTTGTTATTGATCTATTCAGGGATTTGACTTCTTGCTGGCTTAGTCTTGGCAAGGTGTATGTGTCTAGGAACTTATCCATTTCTTCTAGGTTTTCTAGTTTATTTGCAGAGAGGTGTTCATAGGATTCTCTAATGATAGTTTGTATTTCTGTGGGATCAGTGGTGATATCTTCTTTATCATTTTTTATTGTGTCTATTTGATTCTTCTCTCTTTTCTTCTTTATTAGTTTGGCTAGTAGTCTATTTTTGTAAATCTTTTCAAAAAAAAAAAAAAAACCAGCTCCTGGATTCATTGATTTTTTGAAGGGTTTTTTGTGTCTCTATCTACCTCATTTCTGCTCTGATTTTAATTATTTCTTGTCTTCTGCTAGCTTTTGAATTTGTTTTCTCTTGCTTCTCTAGTTCTTTTAAGTGTGATGTTAGGGTGTCGAATTTAGCTTTTTCCCCACCTTCTCATGTGGGCATTTAGTGCTATGAATTTCCATTAGATGGAATAGACATAGACACTGCTTTATGTCTCTCCCAGAGATTCTTGTATGTTGTGTCTTTGTTCTTATTGGTTTGAAATAACTTCTTCATTTCTGCCTTCATTTCATTATTTACCCAGTAATCATACAGGAGTAGGTTGTTCAGTTTCCATGTAGTTGTGTGGTTTTAAGTACTTAATCCTGAGTTCTAATGTGATTGCCCTGTGGTCTGAGAGACTGTTTATGATTTCTGTTCTTTTGTATTTGTTGTATGTTTTACTTCCAACTATGTGGTTGATTTTAGAATAAGTACTATGTGATGCTGAGAAGAATGTATATTCTGTTGATTTGGGGTTGAGAGTTCTGTAGATGTCTATTAGGTCCACTTGGTCCAGAGCTGAGTTCAAGTCCTGCATATCCTTGTTAATTTTCTGTCTCGTTGATCTGTCTAATATTGACAGCGGGGTATTAAAGCTTCTCACTATTATTGTGTGGGAGTCTAAGTCTCTTTGTAGGTCTCTAAGAACGTGCTTTATGAATCTGTGTGCTCCTGTATTTAGTGCATATATATTTAAAATAGTTCTTCTTGTTGCATTGATCCTTTTACCATTATGTAATGACCTTTTTTTTTTATATATATATTTGTTGGTTTAAAGTGTGTTTTATCGGAGACTAGAATTGCAACCCATTTTAGTTTGCTTTCATTTGCTTGGTAAATATTCTTCCATTTATTCTGAGCCTATGTGTGTCTTTGCACATGAGATGGGTCTCCTGAATACAGCACAGTGATACGTCTTGAGTCTACCCAATTTGTCAGTCTGTGTCTTTTAATTGGGTGATTTAACCCATTTATATTTAAGGTTAATATTTTTATATGTGAATTTGATCCTGTCATGATGCTAGCTGTTATTTTGCATATTAGTTGATGCAGTTTCTTCATAGTGTCAATGGTCTTCACATTTTGGTATTTTTTTGGAAGTTGCTGGTACCAGTTTTTCCCTTCCGTATTTAGTACTTCCTTCAGGAGCTCTTGTTTTTTTTAATTATTATTATTATACTTTAAGTTTTAGGGTACATGTGCACAATGTGCAGGTTAGTTACATATGTATACATGTGCCATGCTGGTGTGCTGCACCCATTAACTCGTCATTTAGCATTAGGTATATCTCCTAATGCTATCCCTCCCCCCTCCCCTCACCCCACAACAGTCCCCAGAGTGTGATGCTCCCCTTCCTGTGTCCATGTGTTCTCATTGTTCAATTCCCATCTATCAGTAAGAACATGCGGTGTTTGGTTTTTTGTCCTTGTGATAGTTTACTGAGAATGATGATTACCAATTTCATCCATGTCCCTACAAAGGACAGGAACTCATCATTTTTTATGGCTGCATAGTATTCCATGGTGTATATATGCCACATTTTCTTAATCCAGTCTATCATTGTTGGACATTTGGGTTGGTTCCAAGTCTTTGCTATTGTGAATAGTGCCGCAATAAACATACGTGTGCATGTGTCTTTATAGCAGCATGATTTATAATCCTTTGGGTATATACCCAGTAATGGGATGGCTGGGTCAAATGGTATTTCTATTTCTAGATCCCTGAGGAATCGCCACACTGACTTCCACAATGGTTGAACTAGTTTACAGTCCCACCAACAGTGTAAAAGTGTTCCTATTTGTCCACATCCTCTCCAGCACCTGTTGTTTCCTGACTTTTTAATGATTGCCATTCTAACTGGTGTGAGATGGTATCTCATTGTGGTTGTAAGGCAGGCCTGGTGGTTACAAATTCCCTCAGAATTTGTCTGTCAAGAATTTTATTTATCCTTCATTATGAAGCTTAGTTTTGCTGTATATGAAATTCTGGGTTGAAAATTCTTTTAAGAATGTTGTATATTGGCCCCCACTCTCTTCTGGCTTGTAGGGTTTCTGCAGAGAAATATGCTGTTAGTCTGATGAGCTTCCCTTTGTGGGTAACCTGACCTTTATCTCTGGCTGCCCTTAACATTTTTTCCTTCATTTCAACCTTGGTGAATCTGACAATTATGTGTCTTGGGGTTGCTCATCTTGAGGAGTATCTTTATGGTGTTCTCTGTATTTCCTGAATTTGAATGTTGGCCAGTCTTGCTAGATTGGGGAAGTTCTCCTGGATAATATACTAAATTGTGTTTTTCAACTTAATTCCATTCTCCCCATCACTTTCAGATACACCAATCAAATGTAGGTTTGTCATTCCACATAGTCCCGTATTTCTTGGAGGTTTTGTTTGTTTCTTTTCGTTCTTTTTTCTCTCACCTTCACAATTTCATTAAGTTCATCTTCAGTCTCTAATATCCTTTCTTCCACTTCATCGATTTGTCTATTGATACTTATATATGCATCACGAAGTTCTTGTGTTGTGTTTTACGGCTCCATCTGGTCATTTATGTTCTTTTCTAAACTGGTTATTCTAGTTATAAGTTCCTGTAACATTTTATTAAGGTTCTTGGCTTCCTCGCATTGGGTTAGAACATGCTCCTTTAGCTCAGAGGAGTTTGTTATTATCCGCCTTCTGAAGCCTACTTCTGTCAATTTGTCAAACTCATTCTCCGTCCAGTTTTGTTCCCTTGCTGGTGAGGAGTTGTGATCCTTTGGTGGAGAAGAGGCATTCTGGTTTTTGGAATTCTCAGCATTTTTGTGCTGGTTTTTCTTCATCTTCGTTGATTTATCTACCTTTGATCTTTGATGCCAATGATCTTTGTATGGGTTTTTTTCATGGTCATCCTTTTTGTTGATGTTGATGTTATTGTTTTCTGTTTGCTGGTTTTCCTTCTAACAGTCAGGCCCCTCTTCTTCAGGTCTGCTGGAGTTAGCTGGAGGTCCACTCCAGACTCTGTTTGCCTGGGTATCACCAGTGGAGGCTGAAGAATAGCAAAGATTGCTGCCTGCTCCTTCCTCTGGAGGCTTCATCCCATAGGGGCACTTGCCAGATGCCAGATGGTGCTCTCTCGTATGAGGTGTCTGTCAACCCCTGCTGGGATGTATCTCCCAGTTAGGAGGCACCGGGGTCAGGGACCCACTTGAGGAGGCAGTCTGTCCATTAGCAGAGCTCGAGCACTGTACTGAAAGATCTGCTGCTCTCTTCAGAGCTGGTAGGCAGGAACTTGTTTAAGTCTGCTGAAGCTGTACCCACAGCCACCCCTTCCCCCCAGGTGTTCTGTCCTAGGGAGATGGGAGTTTTATCTATAAGCCCCTGACTGGGGCTGCTGCATTTCTTTCAGAGATGCCCTGCCCAGAGAAGTGGAAGCTAGAAAGGCAGTCTAGCTACAGCAGCTTTGCTACACTGTGGTGGGTTCCACCCAGCCTATCTACTTATGATTCCAACTGTATGACATTCTGGAAAATGGGAAACAAGAGAGACAGTAAAAAGAGGCAGTGAAAAGATTTTCTTAGAGGTTGGGGGGGTGGTGTGTTATGACTAATAGGTGGGGTACGGAGGATTTTTAAGGCAGTAAAAATATCCTGTATGATACTATAGTATTAGATATGTGTCATTATATACTTTTCCAAACCCAGTGAATGTACAAAACCAAAAGTGAATCCTAATGTAAACTATAGACTTTGGCAGATTATGATTTGTCAATGTAGGTTTATCTGTTATAACAAATGTACCACTCTGGTAAGGGATGTTGATAATAGGGAATATTATAGTTGTGTAGGGGGAGAGTGTATATAGAAAATCTCTATCTTTCCCTTACTTTTTGTGAACTTAAAACTAACTTTTTAAAAATTACATTTAACAAAAAATTGTCAGGGAATCTCACATTTATATATATCCTCAGAGAAAGCACAAAATAATGTAAATTCTATGCAAATAAAATTAATAATAAACATGTGGTAAGTTTTAATTCTTTGATTTTTAATTAGCTGTGTTATACAAATTAAATTTATAGGCAAACTAAAATCTTATTTTTTCTCTACCCTACTTGCCAAGTGTCTCCCTCTTCCTGGAGGAAGTAATTATTATCAGTATGATGTATTTCCTTCCTGTTCTTGTTTGCAGTTATGAAGCATTGTTACTTAACATTTATTCTTCTTCAGAAATTATTCTAGGAACTGAAAATACAATTTTGAATTATCTCTGTTCTTAAGGCACTTTTGTTTTAATGGAACACAAAAATCAATTGAAAAATAAATGTGGGGATGAAAGAGAAGGTAGGATGAGCTTGATAATTTCTTTGTCTTTTATAGGAGGCAGCAAAAAAGACTTGTTTCTGAAATTGATGAACTGAGAAATATAGACTCAAGCATATTAAAGATAGAAATTTATTCACTATAAGAGCTAAATAGAAGCCTATACTATTTACTTTTCCATGGCAAGAATAAGAGGGAGAACAAAAAGTAGAAAATGAAAAATATGGAAAAGATAAAGGAAAAACAGCAAAAAAAGCTCAAAAGTATTATACATGCAATTTTACAAAATCACAAGACAGAATAAAGGTAAACACACCTTCTTAAAGTGAAAATGTGAATGAGATACAGTTACCTCCTAGAAGAGAAAAAACAGACTTTTCAATCGGATTACATAAACAAAACCATGTATATGCTATCTTTAAGAGACATACCTTAAACCAAAGGAATCAAAGAGTTTGAGAAAAATATAATGGCATATCAGTTAGTTTGGTGTCTGTCCAAACAGCCACCCAGTTTTGTGCTTGAAACCCAGGGCCCTGGTGGTGTAGGCACATGAGGGAATTTCCTGGTCTGGAAATTAGGCATATGGACTGTTGTATTTATTATCTTTAACTTCTAGCAAGCTTTCCTATATCCTTCTCTCCATCAGCAATCCTAAATGCTCAGACCTGAGGGGTTGGTTTATTTGATATAAGGCAGCCCAGGAGAGCTCTTCCCTTTCAATATCAGTCTAGATTTTGAGAGTTTGCCTCTGCACTCCATGCTGAAAAGATATGATTGTGGGTCTGCTATATTGCTTGTCACATAGGAAGAACTGCTGAAATTCAAAGAAAATAAGTCCAAGTAGGGCTAAGGAATAACTGAAGTTGGATATAAAGAAATACTGGCTAAATTGAATCTTAATTTGGTCACCAAGGCAACATTTTTATAACTGCTTCTTCGATCCTGTGTTAACACCAGTTCTTTGAGACAATGAATTTCCTTTTATTCTTATACCAGTTAAACTTATTGGGGACTTGTAAAATGCAGGAGCCTTGACCAATATACCAAGCAAATGCTTTAATACTAGAAAGTAGCAGTTGTGATATATTAAAATAGTTGAAGACACAAACCTTCATTGAAACAAAAAGGGTCATTTTATCATGACTATAAAGAAAGTGTACAATGACAATATAGCTGTTAAGTTTTGACAACAGTAATTCCACAGCAAAACATGTAAAACAAAAACTATATGACATACAAAAGAAACAGGTATAGAGAAATTTTGGAGGAATTTTTTTCTCCACACTTGGCCAGATCAAGTATCAAATAAGAAAAAATCATAAAGACTTAGGCTTATATAATTAGTAAAGATGATTTGATAGATATATACAAAAATAGTGAACTCAAATTTTCACTCAGAAAATGTAAACTTAAACTATACTTCAAGGAAAATTTTTAGCATTATATGAGAAAAGAAAGACTAAGAATCAGTGATCTAAACTTTCATCCCAAGAAGTCAAGAAAAGAAATCTTAGCAAATTAAACAAAGAAAACAAAGTGAAAGAAATAAAATAAAACTAAAGGCAGCAATCTGTGAAAAAGAACCAAACTCTCAAAAGAAAGAATAGACTAATAAGATGTATAACTTGCTGGGAAGACTGATCAATTATATTGTTTTCTTAGAGAAGATTGACTTTTGCTTGTGGCCTGAAACTTTTCTGGGGCTAAATTATCCTCAGTCCAATTACGGACTGAGATGGTTAAGATACTGACTCTATTCCTTGTAACTACTAGCTTATTTCTGCTTCACTCTCATTCCTGGATTGGAGTGCTTTGGGGCTCCCATCAGAAGCCTACAGTTTTTTATTTTTTTATTTTTTTAAACCAGAGGCCCATGCTTCTCAGACCCCTAACTTTTCTGCCCAGTCCTATGAGATCATTAAAACTCTACTTAGATTATATTTTCTGACACTAGTTGTACTTTTAGAATCAACACTTGCTGTAGAGGAAAAAGTAGGCAAAAATTTTGAGTTGACCTCTCCCAGCTTCTCTTCTCAGCCCAATGTATTCTCACCGTGTTGGTACTTTCCTGAGACTTACAAAGATTTTTAAAAATTAATCAGTTTATTGAATTCTGAGTTTTGGTTGCAAAAAACCTAGCCTGCTACTGCTGGATATGGGATTCTTCCTGAGTAAATTTTGGGACAGATTAAATAAAAAATAAAGCTGTAATCTATGGTACTGAGAGGGAAATTAAGAAGCCACTTAAGGACTTTCTCTATTGGAAGAACTATATTTCCCTATTTTTCCTTTCACAGCTGCTCTTGATGGAAACCCAGATGGTATGGACATTGCTATCTGCTAATTCTGAACCTGCCTCCATCTCTAGAGTTAATTATTTCAACGTCTTTCCTCATTTGTCTAAAATTATCCCTACGCCTGTCCTTATTCCACCATGGCCTGCCTCCAGTCTATCAGTCCACATGCTTCTGAAATTGACAAGTTTCCTGGAGTTCTGACAATGTATGCTATAAGCCCTTGGCTGTAGGTGAACTGTGACTTTAGAGTCTTGTTGCTGCCAGTGTCTATAAACACATGATTAACATAACACTCTTTGGCTGTTTTTATTTGGAAGCTGTCTTGCTTAGTCTCTTCTTTATACAGGCTGAAAGTAGGCAATTGATAGGGTGATGTGTGAGGGCCTAGATTGGCCACTTTTTAATAATCCTACATGAGAGATTCTGACAGTTTCTTGCCACTGTATGCATTCATTTCATAACTATTGATTTTAGTTTTGGAGTACAACTGAAATTTCCAAATACAAAAATTTTCCTGCATTTGCTTTTATTAAATTTAGTTCATCTTGGTTTAAAATATTAATCTAAGACTTCAGAAAGAAACAAACCCACAAATAATACTAGAAAAAAATCCCATCTAGATATGCTTTTTAGTAAAATCAGTCAGATAAATTAACTAAATATTTATTACACAGATTTGATCTTATTTGACTGCCAGTTCCTTTGTACTGAGAATTGGTGTCTCGCCAGAATGTGGCCAATGTTGCAAGTTTTTATCTTTTCCAAAAAATAAATACTTAAAGCTATGAAGAATGGGCAACTATCCTGAAAACCTTGTATTATATTTAAATAAAATGTGGTTTATTTTTAATAAAAAGAAAAATAAGCACTCTATACAACTCAATATACAAATAAAATTGCCTCACTAAAAGATTGAATTGTTTTTATGGTGCCTTAGTATATCTTTCTCTTCTGTGTCCCAAAGGTGGCAGTTCTTTCCAATAACAGCCTGTGATTAACCAATTACTCATGTGTAATTACATATAAGACTATTTAACTTTTAAAAAAAATATTTTATGGGATCTGGCAAGATGGCTGAGTGGGAACAGCTCTGGTCTGCAGCTCCCAGTGAGACCAAAGCAGAAGGCACATGGTTTCTGCATTTCCAATTGAAGTACCTGGTTTATCTCACTGAGACTGGTTAGACAGTGGTGCTGTTGTCCATGGAGGGCAAACAGAAGAGGGTGGGGCATCGCCTCACCTGGGAATTGGAAAGGGCTGGGGACCTCCCTCGGCTAGCCAAGGGAAGCCATGAGGGACTGTGCTATCCAGCCCAGATAGTATGATAGTATGCTTTTCCCATCGTTTTTGCAACCTGCAGACCAGGAAATTCCCTCGTGTGCCTACACCACCAGGGCCCTGGGTTTCAACCACAAAACTGGATGGCTGTTTGGACAGACACCAAACTAACTATAGTTTGTTGTTGTTGCTGTTTTTTCCTCCCCCCCCCTCACCCCCCGCCCATACTCCAGTGGCACCTGGAACTCCAGAAAGACAGAACCATTTACTCCCTTGGAAAAAGGGCTGAAGCCAGGGAGACAAGTGGTCTGGCCCAGCAGATCCCACTCCCATGGAGCCCAGCAAGCTAAGAGCCACTGGCTTGAAATTCTCAATCCTAGCACAGCAGTCTGAAATTGACCTGGGAAGATCCAGCTTGGTGCGGGGAGGGGCATCCACCATTACTCAGGCTTGAGTAGGCAGTTTTCCCCTCACAGTATTAAAGAAGCCGACCCAAAGTTCCGACTGGGTGGAACTCACCTCAGTGTGGCAATGTGGCTGTGGTCAGACTGCCTCTCTGGAATAACCAGCTAGCATCATGATAACAGGTTAAAATTCACACTTAACAATATTAACCTTAAATGTAAATGGTTTGGATGGCCCAATTAAAAGACACAGACTGGCACATTGGATAAAGAGTCAAGACACATTGGTGTGCTGTATTCAGGAGACCCATCTCACGTGCAAAGACACAAAGGCTCAAAATAAAGAGATGTAGGAATATTTACCAAGCAGAGGGAAAGCAAAAAAAAAAAAAAAGCACGGGTTGCACTTCTAGTCTCTGATAAAACAGACTTTAAGCCAACAAATATCAAAGACAAAGAAGGGCATTACATAATGGTAAAGGGATCAATGCAACAAGAAGAGCTATCCTAAATATATATGCATCTAGTACAGGAGCACCCAGATTCATAAAAAAAGTTCTTAGAGACCTACAAGAAGATGTTGACTCCCACACAATAATAGTGGGAGACTTTAACACCCCACTGTCAATATTAGATCAATGAGACAGAAAATTAACAAGGATATGCAGGACTTAACTCAGTTCTGGACCAAGTGTAACTAACAGACATCTGCAGAACTCTCCACCCCAAATCATCAGAATATACATTCTTCTTCGCGTCACATAGCACTTATTCTAAAGCAATTGGAAAAGGATTCCATATTTAATAGTGCTGGGATAAGTGGATAGCCATATTTAGAAAACTGAAACTGGATCCCTTCCTTACACCTTATACAAAAATTAACTCAAGATGGATTAAAGACGTAAATGTAAAACCTAAGATGATAAAAACCATAGAAGAAAACCTAGGCAATACTATTCAGGACACAGGCATGGGCAAAGACTTCATGACTAAAACACCAAAAGCAATGGGAACAAAAGCCAAAATTGACAAATGAGATCTAATTAAATTAAAGAGCTTCTGCACAGCAAAAGAAACTACCATCAGAGTGAACAGGCAACCTACAGAATGGGAGAACATTTTTGCAATCCATCCATCTGACAAAGGTCTAACATCCAGAATCTACAAGGAATTTAAACAAGTTTAGAAGAAAAAAAAAACCCTATCAAACAGTGGGCGAAGTATATGAACAGACACTTCTCAAATGGCACTCATGTGGCCAATAAACATATGTAAAAAAGCTCACTTGTCATTAGGGAAATGAAAATCAAAACCACAAGAAACCATCTCACACCAGTTAGAATGGCGATTATTAAAAAGTCAGGAAACAACAGATGTTGGAGAGGATGAAGAGAAATAGAAACACCTTTACACTGCTGGTGGGAGTGTAAATTAGTTCAACCATTGTGGAGACAGTGTGGCAATTCCTCAAAGATCTAGAACCAGAAATACCATTTAACCCAGCAATCCCATTACTGGGTATATACCCAAAGGATTATAAATCATTCTACTATAAAGACACATGCACATGTATGTTTATTGCAATACTATTCACAATAGCAAAGACTTGGAACCAATCCAAATGCCCATCAATGACAGACTGGATAGAGAAAATGTGACACAGATACACCATGGAATACTATGTAGTCATAAAAAAGAATGAGTTCATGTCCTTTGCAGGGACATGGATGAAGCTGGAAACCATCATTCTCAGCAAACTAACACAGGAACAGAAAACCAAACACTGCATGTTCTTACTCACAAGTGAGAGTTGAACAATGAGAATACATGGACACAGGGAGGGGAACATCACACACCGGGGCCTGTCGGGTGTGGGGGACAAGGGGAGGGAGAGCATTAGGACAAATACCTAATACATGCGGGGCTTAAAACCTGGATGACGGGTTGCTAGGTGCAGCAAACCACCATGGCATATGTATACCCATGTAACAAACCTGCATGTTCTGCCCATGTATCCCAGACCTTAAATTTTTAAAAAAGCATTTTACATATGGGAAACTGAAGCATAAGGATGTTGAATAAATTTGCCATCAGGGTAAATGGCAAACCCAGGGCTCTAAGAGACATTCTCTTAGCTTCTGCTCTAAGCTCCTATGTCATATTGCCATAGGTCTGACACTGGTCTTTAATTCTTTGGTGTTTATATGCTGCCCTTCTTGGTGCCAAAGTATTTTGATTGATATATTGGACTCTCAGCCATTTGTCTATTTGACCATCTTTTAATTTCTAACAGCATAGGTTTTCATTTTATAAGTCACAAAATAAACACATTGAGGGAGTCTTTGTTGATGCCTAAATTTGACCACTCTTTTGTACTCTCTATATACTTTTATAGCATTTATATATTTATAATCAATTACCCCCATATTCCCAAGCAAAAGATAGTATATTTTTTTTAATCTTTTCTCCATTTCCCCCTATTTTTCACTTCCTATTTAGCCATTTAGAAAGGCAATTATTGCCTTTTATCTCCCCCTCTCCAGGTGCTCCCTACAGGACAAGTTCATCTAACTATGTGCTTAAAAGCTTCAGAGTGGAACTCTCCAACCAGGAGACTACCTTAAGGGCCAACAGTCCATTTACAAACCAACATGTGCTCTTTGCTAAACTCTTTCCCCTTGGAGAGTTTTGGGCACCTTTACAACCTAGTTCTGCCCATGAAGATGCCAACTCAACTGCTTGGTAGGTAAGGTACAGAAGCCAGTATGCAGACCCCTACACCTGCTTTCTTCCTCTTCTGCATGCCATTCATGCTAGTTCCCCCCTTTTAAAGCCACCTGTTTTCTGCTTCAAAAGCAAAGAGGTATCCTTAAGTAAACTGGCCTGTACTTCCAGCTAGCTTTGGAATAAACTCATTGTGTTTATACCACACCCCACTCTTGTTAATTGTCCTCTGCAAGCTGTGTGTGGCTAAACCTACATTTTGGTTACATATACATACATTTTACTGAGTGCCTCCACTGTGACAAGCATTGTTCAACACTTCACATAGATAATTAATGAATTGAAAATGGATTATTAAATATTGGAATAAAAATGTCTTTGTTAAAGTTTAAAACAGAAGATTAAGTTATTCACATATTGTAATGTCTTAGGGTGGTTCTTAACTAAATTACAGAAAATAAATTTGGTAAATCTTACATATATTTGTATATATCTATATATACAAATACACATACATATATGTGGCATTTTTAGCTTACCATAATTGTGTAACTTAAGCTCAGACTTAAATCAGTAGGACCATTATTGATAGCTCATTTAATATTTGCTCACCAAATAAAGTCAATTCCAATCATTAATAAATATCATTACTGGGATGAAAATGAACAACTTAAAGTGTTTTAGATAGCCAATATCAGTTAACATTATTTTGTCTTTAAGTTCCCAAATTATTCAACATTTTTAAAAGTACTGATTTTTTAACTTAGCCTTGAGGAGCTTAAATAATGTGCCTTCCATTTTCTTAGTGATAGTGCAAAACTTACTTCTCTTTAGTAACATGTTATTATGAGACTGGTATACTGTTTTCTTAGGGCTTTCTTGAAAATTACGCTTTCTCTGAATTACGTAATACTCCAGTGGTTTAAAAAGCTAATATTCTGTTTCTCTTCAGACTCTAACATACTCTGAAGTCACGCTGGAACTAAGGAGTAAAGCCAATGAAAATTAAAGCTGTTTTCTAAAATGAGGTGTTTTTTTTGTTACTTTTTCCTTATCCTAAGGTAATAGGTATAGATGAATGTCTTTGCCACATGAATATGAAAGTATGAAAGCCTGATAAGATATTTTTCTTGTTTTCTCATCCCAAGAAAAAGAATATCAATAAAGAATATAGGTATGTCTATATTTGCAATAGAAAACATGTAAAATATTTGACTTTTTTCTTCTGTGAATTAGTCAAACTTAACTTGTAGGATAAATGTTACTCTGATTTAATAAATGTTCATTAAACTTTGGCTATGTGCATTGTACTGCTGCACATTGTTAATGATGTCACAAAGCTCAGGGTGAGTTTCTGCCTTTGACAAAATATAAATTCCTATGTCTGGGCACTCATTTGTAGAGGTTTTGTCTCAAAATGTACTAGCCTACCAAGAGAAGGTATAAGGCACAGTTTAAGTACCATCAATAAAAGTTTGAAGTTTTGACAATGGCACAATGAGATCTTTCATGTGGCTTTTAAGACTTAATGGGTGTCTTAGCGGGGAGGGAGGGATGAAATAATACAAATATATTATCTCTGAACTGTATACGTAAAAATGGCAAAGATAGAAATTTTGTGTTATCTCAATTAAGAAAGTATAAAAGAAAAAAATTTAGAAAATAATTTAAAAGTGCCATTAAGAGCCAAAGAAGAGCCAAGGTGATAACTAGATAATATAACATGGATTGAAGAGTCAAAGAACCATAGTCTTATATTAGATGTCAAGGAGCATACAGAATTTTGTGAGAAAGCAGAGAAATGAGTCTAATGACCCACAATGAGTCAGGGTTGGGCAGAGAATAGTAGAAATACGACATATGAAATAAAGTGCTGCAACTTAGCTTTCCTTCCCAACATGAGAATGGTACATTAAGAGTAAATGCTTGGGCCGGGCACAGTGGCTCACACCTGTAATCCCAGCACTTCGGGAGGCCGAGGCGGGTGGATCACGAGGTCAGGAGATCAAGACTGTCCTGGCTAACACGGTGAAACCCCATCTCTGCTAAAAATACAAAAAAATTAGCCAGGCGAGGTGGCGGGTGCCTGTAGTCCCAGCTACTTGGGAGGCTGGGCAGGAGGATGGCGTGAACCCGGGGGGCGGAGCTTGCAGTGAGCTGAGATCAGGCCACTGCACTCCAGCCTGGGCGACAGAGTGAGACTCCATCTCAAAAAAAAAAAAAAAAAAAAAAAAAAGAGTAAATACTTGAAGGCCTCCTGGTTTAGCTAACTCAGGTTTTAGTGGTAAATAATTCAACAAACTTTTAAAATATATACATGTGGCTAAGGTAAAATGTGTTGTCACAAATCAAGGCAGATTTTTTTTTAAGTTTATTTAGAAATTCTGGCCTAATAGGGGTGTGGGATGCTCTTGTCAAACCCTGTTTTAAAAGCAGTAAGATAAATACTTATTTTGAGCTTGAATCAGATGCACTAGAAAAGCCAGCACATTCCACTTACATTGATAGCCAAACTGGGGTGGCTTTGATCAGGCATTTTGTGGCGTTTGAAAATATAGTCATATAAGTGTGCATTTACAAATGTTATATAAATAGCTCAATCTATTACAGTTGAAAAATCTATTTAAAGAAAAAAAATCTGCTATTGAACAACCCACACCCTGATTTAATGCTCATGACAGCTCTCAGAACCTGTTAACTCTGCCATTTTATCTCAGCTTCCTTCGGAGTGGGCATAATATATTAGCTATGTGTTGTGGCCTGATGATGAAAGCTGAGATAAATTTTGGGGTCTCTTAAACCTTAAAGGATAAGTCTAATCTTTGTTGTCCTTTTTAAAAAAAGTCTAAAGCCAGTGGGAAAAAGCCATATGGTACTCCAAACCACAAGGGAAATTACACTTCTTTTTATAAAGCATTCCCACTAGAAAAAAAGAGTAACCTTCTGTTTATCATTATATTTTATGAGGTAACTTCAATGAAATCATGGAAGTATTATCACATGAATAGCAAATGATAAAATCTATTTTGCCAGGGCCCTCAAAGGATAGGAAATTTGGAGTATGGCACAATTGGAACTTATTTTCCACACTGCAAATGAGGTTTGAGACGTGGTATGGGTGACTGACAGAGGGTTTCTTGCCATCAAAGAAGATGGTCAACATCTTCAAAACTTTTATGTGGGATATGAGGGTATATTTTACATGCCCAATTCAGGAACTAAATTGCACTTTAATACAGTTTACATTGATATTTTATGTGGGCAGAGTTTTTCTGAGTTGATTCAAATGTTGGCTCAAATGTTCCAATGTGTGAAGGAAGTACCAGCAAATATGCACAAGGGAGTTCACTTTAAAAAGTGTACATAGTGAAAAGTTTGAGTAAAATTGATGAAGTCATAGCAAGGGTATTTTCCATAAGATGAAAACTACCAGCTCTGTTGATTCATTTCCTTTGGAAAATGGAAGATCAAAGAAAATCTTTTAGTAGAGTGTTTTTGTTCAAATATAAAGATATCATTGCAATAATATCTGTTTCTGCTTCTTTCCGTATGTTCCTTTATTCATTCATTCAACTATGTGCTATGTGTCACTTCCATAATTATAGTAAGAGAAGTCAGCATTTATATATCCCTATTGTGCCACTGAGCAAGATAGGTGCTCCAAGCCAATCTTCAGCCATGAGAAAACTACAAGCTAAGTGTTCACATTTTACAGCTGAGGGGCATGAAGCTTAGTAAAGTTTTGGTAGTAATTTTCTTAACGTGTGTTATTAAACCAATATTTGAATCTAAGGTATCTGATTCTATAGAACAAATCTTAATGGCTTCTGTATGTGCAAAAACCTTGTGTCTCAAGAGAGATGCAGACAATTGTTTGGTTCAGTCAACAAAAACAGAACATTCACAAGGAATGGATAATTTACTAGAAAAGAGGAGGAAACTTGTGGATTCTCTAAAAAAGGGACATAAATTCAGTAGTCAAGGGTCACTTTTTAAATAATCATTATTTAAAAAATAGTATTAGTTCACTACACCAATATAGTACACTTCACAGATGATTTCCTACTTCTAAAACTGTTGAAATGCACAATGTATTATGGCTAACTCTTCTTTTTGACTTAAGCTAGAGAGCAAGAATATTTTAATTTTCTCACTGTGAAGCAAATAAACCCATATATAATTTACCTATCATCAAAGGCAGTCAGTTTTAAATAAGAATTAAAAATAATTTTTTCATTTGAAATAGTTATGAGCTAAACAAAAAGCTAATTATAACCATAAAAATGTTTTATATGTAAAGTAATGACTTCATCTGAGAACAAAGTATTTATGATCAAATTTATATTAGTTATCACTCATGAGCAGTTTAAAAAGTTTATATATTTCTGTCTAGACGATTTTGTCTTTCTAAATTACTCCATACCCAGCCACCAATAATAGTATTTTCTCATTTTTAAGTGACCAGTATCTATAGAAAACAATGCCTTGGATAAACAAGTTATAACCTTATAAAAATGGTATCATTTAGGATTTGTTACCCACATGAATTTATTGAAAATTAAAATAAATAACCCTTTCCTCCCTCCCTCCAAATTTGTGAGATGTCTCCTCATTGCTGGAAGGAATGCAAAATGATACATTCACATTGGAAGACAAGTTGGCAATTTCTTACAAAACCATTCAACACAGAATCCAGCTGTCACACTCCTTAGTATGTACCCAAATTACAGGTACATTAATGTTTATAGCAGCTTTATTCATAATTGCTAAAACTTGGAAGCAGCAAAGTAGAAGACTGAATATGACTCAACTGACATTTTCTGACTTTTAAAATTCAAAAGCCAAGGAATGTGGACAGCAAATGTGAGCAGCACCTGGAAGGTAGGGATGTCTCTGTGGCTACAGCCAGCAAGCAAACAAGGACCTCTATCCCACAACCGTAAAAAAAACAATGCTGCCAACAAACTGGATTAGCAAGGATTGGATCTTCTCCTAGAGCCTCCAGAAACACACACACACACACGCACACACACACACACACACACACACACACACACACCACAGACTTGCTGACATCTTGATTTAGCCCCATGAGACCTATTCTCATCTGACCTACAGAAGTGTACAATAATAAATTTGTGTTGTTAAGTTGCTAAGTTCATGTTTTTTTAAGGCAGCAACATAAAAATAATTTAGTTTGGTACTTAAGAAATTGTAGATTTTTAGTTAGTTTCAATTATGTTAAGGTTATTGGTCTATTTAAGTTTTCTTTTTCTTTTTAGGATCAATTTTGAGAAATTTGTCCTTTTCACATGGTTTTCACATTTATTGGAATGATATTATACACAGTAGTCTCTTGTTATTTTTGTAACTGTGAGGTGTAATTGGCTAAATTAAACTGCATGTATTTTATAACTTGTTGAATTTTGACCTACACATATGCCCATGAAATCACCACAATTAGAATAGTGGAAATTCTACCATCCCAAAAAGTGTCTTCATGTTAATAAGTTATCTCTCTCCTCCACCTCATTACCTGGCAATGATTGATCTGCTTCTACCAGTATAAGTTAATTTGTGTTTGAATTTTATAAAAACGTAATAAATAGCATGCAGTTTGTCTGGCTTCTTACAACATAATTTTAGGATTCATCTATGTTTTAACATCTTATAAATTAGTCCTTTGTATTGCTAAGTTATTCCATTGTTTGGATATAGCATTCGGTTTATTCACTCACCTAATAATTAATGGGTTCTTTACAGTATTGGTTATTAAGTATAAAACTGCTATGAAGTTTTATGTACAAGTCTTTGAGTAAACAGGTTTTCATTTACCTTGAGTAAATTCTTAGAAGTGAAAGGAATGATATGATGTATATTAACTTTGAGAAATTAACAAACTTTTTCAAACAGGTTATGACTTTGCATTCCTATCAGGCAGTATATTGCGTGTCCGTTACTCCATTTCTTATTATTTTAAGTTTGTTTGGTAAGTACTCAAGAGAAACATTAATACATATGCACAAATAATATTTAATAATATAGTTGTTACAACTTTAAATATATACCAGACTTTAAGTGTTATCCTTATATTAACTAAGAAAAAGTTTAACAAGTTGACTACCAATAAAAGAAATTCTTACTTCAACATTCAGACAAATCCCTGGATATTTAAATAACAAGCACTCCAAAATACATTGAGTAAAAGTAAAAATCAAATTTTAATAGGAATATATTAATATAAAAACCTTATATAAGTTCTTTATATTTTTGTGTATGCATGAATGCATATAAATGTACAGATAAATCTTAGAAGTACACTGAAGTGTAGTTATTGTAAGGAGGCAGCAGAGGTAGGATGTGATAGGGAATGATTATAGAAAGGTTTAGCTTTATTTGTAATGTTTTTAAAAATTTTAGGAAGACTGTTTTGCTAAACTGCTTATGTATTAAAAAAGTAATTTGAAAAAGTGGATGAAAAGGGAGAAATTCAGAGAAACACTGGTTCTAACACTATATTAAAGATTTCATGGTGCCATCTATGCTTTTTATTCTAACTTTCATAAAAAATCTGAGACAATCACTAAGTTAGATGGTCACAAAAGAGTTAAATTTGAAAACTTGTGAATTGCTGATTCCACTAAATTGCACTCATTTTACCTTCGAAAATGTACTTCTAAAGGTTTTTTTTTTTTTTTTAGGGCTAATGAATATATATTTAGGGGCTTTGAATTAGACTAAATTCTTTGATATAATTTTCAACCAGGTCTAAACACCATTGAAATCTTTAGGAGAAAATTCTTGTTTAATGTTAAACAGGTACATGATAAATAAGAAAATAGAAGGCTCAAATTAGTGGCCAAACATATAAATAGATTTAGATTAAAGAAGAGTGAAAATGTAAAAAACAACAACAAAAAAACAAAGATAAAAGGAAATAATAACCTCAAATAAATTTGGAAGTGTATCCCAAAGAAATCATTATATCTTTCAAAAAGACTATTTCTCTGCTTTACATTTAAAAATCAGTTTGTATCAAATGTCATTATATTGTACCTACAATTTTTCCTAAGAGAAATAAATAAAGTCATTATCATGAAAAATTTCCCTTTATCAGAAACACTTAAAGGAAAATAGATGTTGCTTCTGTACTAACATTTACTGGATTTGAGATAATATAATCCATTTCTTCAGTGTTCCTGATTTCTGGTTCTATTTTCCAGAAACCATAGTCAAATTATTAAATGGCCTTCAGCAGAAAATAATCCATATCGTTTGTCTACCTGGAAACTGATAGGATATTTTGTTTTGATCCTAAAAAACAAAACAAAGCAAAACCCATGAAATCTCAGAAGAAATAGCACCAGTTTATCGAGGTAGAGATAGAGAAACAGTGTGAGAGAAAGAGAATGAACACTTCCAACATAATAAGCAAGGCATATTTTTAAATAATTTTCCATTCCCTCAACTCTCCCCACTTCTGCCCTTCATTTCTCTGGTCTAATATCTTGCATTAAGTCATCATAAGCAAAAGTCTTCCTTTCCCTGCTAAAAGATTTATAATAATGTACTTAAAGTTTACTGGATATTAGAAGCTAAAGATAAAGCCTGTGTTCTCCATCCTCTATCTTATTCATCATTAAAAGAACAAAAAGTTTTGATTTTGATCATGAGGAGGATAAACTGAAAAGGGTACACACGCACACACTAACTAAAACTAGAAGTTTTAGTTAATACACTTGATTTACTTGAGAAAATTGATAATTATAATTAATCTTTATTTTAAAAATCTATATTTTTTTCCTGAAGAAATAGGAGCAAATGTTGAGAATAAAACAAAGGTGATTTTTGAGTAAAAAAGAAAAAAATAATCTTCTTTGGGGGAAAAAATTAGATGTATCCCAAATGTAGAGTTAGGACAAACTATTAAGTTATAAAAAGGAAATTTGGAAATCAGAATAAATTGAGGAATAAGCATTTTAAGCTTTTTTTAATCCAAAGTTTTCACATCAATTTAGAATAAAAATGTTTCATGTTATATAGATCAGAGAAGATTGTGATAATTTCAGCTTTCAAACAGTTGCTTTCCTACTGGAAAAACATGCCTACACATTGGGCATGGGTTTGATGGATTTACTGAATTAATTCAATATAACAATCTGTCAGTTTATTATTTTTTAATAATTTACTTCAGAGTACTGTCCACACTTAACTATGTTTATATAATAATAATCATGCATTAAAACAAAGCTGTAATCAGATAAACTAAGGTGTTAGAAAGGACATAAGCCTTCATATCAGATAGACCCAGATTCAACTTTATTCTCTGTAACTTACTGGTTATTTGATTCTAGACAATTCAGTCTTTCCCAGTGTCTTGCTTTCTGTGAAAAGGGCAACTGGAATGTACCTTGTAGTTGAATATGACAACATTTGGATGAAGTGATCAATATATGACTGGCCCATAGGGAAATTTCCACTAATGATGCTTCCTGTATTCTATTCCTTCTTTTCCTTAGAAAATTAATAAATAATAAATAAATAAATATATTTTATAAATACATCCATTTGCATGGCTTAAAATTCAAAAGGACAAAAGGAAAAGCGAGGCATCTCTCCTTTTTCCCCTTCTTAGTGATCATCATGAGACAACCAACCATAAAGGGATCCTCAGCTACAACCAGGCTGCACACTGGGGGAATACGGTGGACGCACCCAAGTTGGCGTCATTTGTAGAGGGGAGGAGCCTGGCCCCTGCTGTTCCTGTGTGGAACCTGGGATTCAAACTGAGATGGGGGCCTGTTAATGGGATCCCTTCTTGATTTGCTGTATTGTTTTTCCTCTTTTCGTTTTCACCCAATAAATTCTGTAACCCCTCATTCTTCAAAGCCTCTGTGTACCTAATCTTGCCTGGTCGTGTGACAAGAACCTGTATTTTCCCACAACAATAATGTAACTCGTTTCTCATGTAGCTTCTGGAGACTTTTTATGCATGTACAAAATCAAACACACGTTTTCTGTCTTGGACACTAATAGTAGTAAACCAGACACACAGTGATGTGCTTTATTTTTACCTGTATGGAGACCTTGGAGACAATTTCTTGGTTAATAACTTGTGTATACACATTCTTGCTTACAGGAGCAGAGAAAGGAATAATGTTTTATATCTTATAATTTATAATATTTTATGTTATACCAGCATCTGCGTTGTGAGTTGTCCCCAGGATTAAATGAGGTAATACGTGTCCAGGCCTTAGTTCTGTTCCTGGTACACAGTAAGTGTTTAACAAATGGTACAAGCTATAACAAGTACTATTAATTATAGAAATAATTGTTATTGCTTAGTTCTGTACCAAATGATGAGGATTGTTAGAGGCTGTGACACATATATCCTGTTGAAACTGGAATTATCTATTTAGAAATAGTTATACCATCTACTCTTCTCTTAAAGCTTGGTAAGCAGTGACCAGTCTGCCGGATCCTGAGGCATATTTTAATCAGTACTTTGGCAGATTTCCTGAAAACTCTAAAATTTTTCCTTTTAAGCATGGTAAAGTGTTACTTGAAGTCATAAAAGCAACAAAGAAGCCTGTTCCTACCCCCTCATCTTCATTAAGACAATTTAAATTATAATACTACAGTGTTCAAAAAAAGTAACTGAGCTTCTGAAAGGTATTTTCTAGTAGGAAAGTCTCTAATTCAAGATGTGTCAGCATTTGATCACCTAGAACTTGTCCTTTAATGGAATCTTAAACTTCCTTTTCTTTTTCCTGGGGACTGATTCTGTGTAGACTGAAATAAGCTTAGCACACAGAAAGAGGATGATTTCATTTAGGTAGAATTTATTTGATAGAATATGAAGGAACACATATTTGGTTTTAAACTCCAAAAGAACCTTGCAATTAATATTCAGAAGAAAAAAATAATGATGCATAATAATCTTTATAAAATTTATCAAATATTTTCTTGTAGGTTATTCTAAGCTATTGTCAAGTTTAATTAAAGTAGATTTCCTTTTGGAAATGATATTTTCTGATGACACAGCAGTAAAACAAATCACTACATGGAATTTAGGTTTCAGTGATTTTTTTGTTTCAGGTTAGGACTTTTTGGTGAAAGGAAAATCATTTAGAAATACTTATGCATTTTATTTTCACATTCTGACCTTACTGAGATATTAAACAAGGCCAAAGAGAGGTCATGTTAATACTACTTTATAGACAAAAATTAACTTTATAGCAGTTTGGGTCTTAGGGCCCTGTAACAGACACTGAAAACACACACTGGAATACCATTTAAAGGGTGAATGATATATTCATTTCCTGGAGAATGTGGATATCCCTAAGAACATAACGTATAGAAGTAGTGTTAACTATATCTTTATCCAAACCAGAGAATCTCTTTAGAGAATTGATTATTGTGTCTCAAATATTTCACCTTAAAATTTACTTGTTACTAGAGGAATTACCTGCTTTCAAAGGAAAAATAGACATGAGAGTTAAAAGAATATAGAAAAAGAACACTAAACATATTTCTTTGGCGCTTAAGCATAGAGAAGCAGACCCAAAGATAATTTCTTCAGATGTTAAGTTAGATTAGATTGTTTTGCCAGTTGATTAAAAAGTTTTATGGAATGTTTCTGCTTACTTCACCTCAAAATTCTCGGTCTTGGCAATATAACTGAATACTTATTGCACAGGTTCTGGACCTAGGCTTCCTGGATTCAAAATCATGTTCTACAACTTACTGTGAATTTTGAGAGTTACTTAAAATTTTTGTCTCTATTTCCTCTTATGTAAAATAGGGATTGTGATAATAAAAGTACCTACCCCATTGAATCATGGTGACAAAAGAATCAAATGCATAAAAAACTTGTAAGAGCAGCTAGGCCATGGTTATATGCTCTGTGAGTTATTTACTTGGAATATGTAAAGAAAATCTTTGTTTTCATTGTTTATTCCTGTTATAAAATTATAAGATTCCATATTGGAAAAGCTCTTATAAGGAAGTCCCTAAATCACAATTTGAGAGACCTCAATATTAGTAACAATAATAAGAAGCAGAATAAAAGTAAAGATTGCATAGTTCTTAACTGCTAATGATTGTGCAAGATGCTATACACACACTTTATTCTTTAAACTTTACATCTACTATGATAAATAGTTATTTCTATTTTACAGAGGAAGAAAACTTAATTATGTTTAATAATGTCCCAGTGGTCACACAGATAAGAAAAACAGTCAAAATTGGATTCCAAGATTATTCTTTTCAAAGTTTATCCTTAACAACTAAGATAGAGTTTGCCAGATAGCAACCACCATCACACTTCTTGCCATTTTGTTGTATGGGAAATAAGAGGAATTATTATTTCTAGGGAATTAAGATGGCACCAAGTCTTTAAAATAGAGGAAATATAAACTCAGGATTGGTTACTTATGTGACAGAAGAGCTGAGAAGGTAAAAAGGAGACCAAAGAGTTTATCCAGAGATTAGCAGCAGCATAAAGCCAAGGTGGAAGGACAAAAGGAGAGGCCCCAGTACCAGAACCAAGGGACAGTGATAATATGACTTAATGTAACCTATAATCAAGGTGGGCCTGATCTGTGAGAAAGAAACACAGTCAATGTCAGAGATAGATACCACCTGAGGAAAATAAAATGGGAAGAAATTCCCTGTTGTACTCCTACATCTCCCCCTCTAATCTTCCACCAATAACTCTCATTGGCCAAAGCTAGCAAGAAACCCACTAACATGGAAACCTGGGAGCCAGTGGTATAGAGGGTCATCCTATCTTAACACAAAGAAATGCATGGGAGGATCAACAAATAAATGTAATGGCAATTAGGCCTAGATCAACTGATTCTATTCTCTTAATCTTTTCTTCCAAAGACTAATAATTTCATTTAAATAAAGATCTCTCATACAGAAACTTCTTAACATTATCTGAATAGAACTTAGAATAGTCATAAATAGAAAGTAGTCATAAACTTAAACACAATGAAAAAATACAGTAACTATCTTTGAAGTCAGACAGACAAAGACTCAAATATATTTTCTATCACCTATACTGGTGGTTTTACCCTGGAAAATTAATTCAGTCGCTTTCACTTTTCTGTTATTACCTATAAAAAGAGAAACTGAAATCTACCTGGGGCCTACAAGAAGAACATTAATAATTATTAAGTACAAAAATGAAATACGTTCCCTGAAATAACAAAAAAAATTGGTAGAAAATTTAAAAGGGATTAACTTTCCCAATTTGTGCATCAATATTATTCAGTGATGCATATACATAGTCCCAAATCATCTTGTGAAACACTGCTCAGAAATGCCAGGCAATATTGTCTCTCTCAATACGTAAATGTTATCACTTTTGTATTAATTCTGGATATACTGATGCTTCAAAGCAATACAGATTTAGTTCTTCCATATATTTGTCAAATATATGCAGTGTGTAACATTTATCTATATGATGTATTGTCCTGCGTTTTAAGATTCTATAAATAACATCTATGTTTACAGGCAAAATGTCATTAGCGCATACTTAATTTTAGTGGGCTTTTGAGAATCATAAAATTTTAAGAAAACAAGTTGTAATCAGGAGTTTAAGCAGAAAATAAAATTTTAAAGAGAAAGCCAATTGCATAGGAGAGTGGAAATTAAAATCTTAACATAAAACCTTAATCATGACATTTTATCTAGCTTTTAAACCCTTACTTTATTAACATTTCTAAATTGCAGAACACAGGGCCTTCCTTTTAATCAACAGAGGGGCTGATAGCTCTAGGGAACATAGTCACTTTACCATACAATTTTGTGTAGATGACTGGAGTTGAGGGCCTCAGCTCCCTTCTAGTCATTTAGATGAAACAATAGAACATCAGTGAAAATAGACCCCTCTGGTTTTCAACAAGGGCAGCGATAACCTGGCACACTATCGCATGAGATGGAGAAGACTACAGTAGAAATGCAGAGTAGGGTTGCTACCCAAAAATAAAAATAGAAATTGGGAATTCAAATTTCAACTACTTCAAAAAATTAATCTAAAATGTTTAATGTCCTTTTCTGAAACCTTTGAGCAAAATAACTTTAACTTCTATATTATGATATTCCAAGAGGCTATTTTTCCAATGATTTTGAGTAATTTGTACAAACAAACCCACAAAACTTCTGTAGCCTCAGTTTGTAATTTTATTATATTCCATACCATTATAAATACCATTCTTGTTTGTCTGTGCCCTTTTTACTACTTTAAACAGAACAGTACATGAAGGTTGCTTCTATGATATGAAATGTGAGAATTTTATACCATTCTTTATGACTTTTATGTGATTAAGTGATTAAGAATTTACATCTTAACATGGATAACCACAAAACAATTTTTGAAAACATTTGTGATATCTGGATGAAAAGTTATAAGACCATCACTGAACACATATCTACTGATGATTGGATAAATCATTCTGATGATTAAATCAATTTTCTGTATTGCCATGGAATGTACATAAACACACGTATAACATTGTTTAAAAAAACAAAAACAAACAAACACCACTGAATGCCCATTATTTGGCTCTAAACCTTACCATCAGACTTAGTTCTTGATTTCATGCCTCTCCACCATGGACCTTAGGGAACTGATAGACTGATCCCTGGGATATTTTACCCATTCACATCTATCTTCCCTTGTCTGGAATAAAATAGCTCTTTTTTAGTCTAACACAAATATCATCTATTCGTGCCACCTTCTCTGATTTCCCTTAGAAGAATGGATTGTATGCCACTACATGTCTATTCATGGCATAATACCACTGTAACACGTATCAGAATCTGACATCCATTAGAGTTGATAGTGATCTGCTGGAGAGGAGGGGTGCATTTTCAGGTACTTTATTCACCTAGTAAGACTCAAAGTATGGGATGTAATTGTTTAGTAATATAGCTGGAATGGGTATGTTAAAGGATATGTCAGAAAAACGTATATTATAATGGATAGAGAGGAACATTATGTTATGATAACAGGTCAATTCATCAAGATACATAATGATCTTAAACGTGTATGTCCTTAACAAGCCTTCAAAGTTTATTAGGTGAAAACTGATAGAATGAAAGGAGAAATAGTCAAATCTACAGTTACAGATGGTGACTTCAACATGCCTTTGAGAAATCACAAATAGAAAATAAAAATATGTATGACTGAAGCATTATCAATTTGACTTTGATATTTATAGAATATCCTACCTAAGATAGCAGAATACACATTCAATTCAAGTATACATGGACTATTTACCAGCTAGGTCATACTTTGTGTCATCAAAATAATCCTGAAAAATTTAAAATAATTTAAGCCATAGAAATCATTTTCTGATGACCACTGAATTAAATTGTAAATCCATAAGAGAAAGATACCTAGAAAATGCCCAAATATTTGGACTAAACAACATTGTTTAAATAACTGATAAGTCGATAAGGAAGTCTATGTAAATATTTTGAAATATTTTGAATTAAGTAAAAATAAAAAGAGAACATATAAAAATATCCAGGGCACAGATAAGGCAACACTTAGAAGGAAAAAAAGAAAATCAATGAAACTGAGAATGGAATGGCAATAGTGAGAAAAAAATAAACAATGAAATAAGAAGTTTCTTCATTAAAAAAATAAAATCAACTTTAACTGGATTATAAACCCACATGTAAAACCTAAGAGTTCTGGAAGAAACACAGAACATTTTTGTGACTTTGGATTAGGCAAGTATTTCTTAGGACATGGCCATTAAAATGAAAACCTTCTGTTTTTTGAAAGGCATTACCAGAAAATATATATACAAGCCATAGACAGAAAATTTACAAAATATATCTATGATAACGGTCTTACTTTACAAAAGTAAGTTATTTATAATATAAAGAACTCTTAAAACTCAATAAAAAAATCATTTTTTTAAAAGCAAAAGCTTTGAACAGATGCTTCCCCAGAGAAAATAAAAGGATTGCAAATAAGCACATGGGAGGAAATATGCTCAATATTGTTAATCAGATAAATGCAAATTAAAACCACAGCATAATACCACTACATGCCTACTAGAATGACTAAAACTAAGACAAACTGAAATAAAACAAAAAGATAAAATTGAAAATGCCAAATGCTGACAAATATATGAAGCAAATGAAGTGATTTTCATACACTGCTTTTGTGAATGCACATTTGTACAGTCACTTTGAAAAATGATTTGGCAGTTTCTAATAAATTTTAATATCTACTTACCATATGACCTGCAACTTCACTTTTAGGTATTTACCCCAGAGAAATGAAAACATAAGTTCCCACGAAGCCTGTGTCAGATTGTTTATTTCAGCTTTGTTTATAATTGCCCCAAACTGGAAACAATAAAAATGCCCATCAACTGGCAAATGAATGAAACATTGTGGTATATCCATGTAAGGAAATCCTACTCAGCAAAAGTGGGTATCAACTACTGAAAAGTGCAACTAAATTGATGATTTGAAAAGGAATTATTTTAAGTGAAAGAAGCTGGACTTAAAGGCCATATACTATACTATTCTACTTGTAGAAAGTGTCCAGAATAGGCATATCTAGAGAGACAGTAAAAAATTTGTGGTTGCCAGGACCTTGAGTGAGAAAAGGCAACTGACTATAAAACACAAGGAAACTTTCAAGAATAATGGAATCATTTTTTAATTTGTTTGTAGTGAGAGTTTCACAGCTTTATACATTTGTCAAAAATTCATAGACCTGTGTACCTAAAGAGAGTGAGTTTTACCCAAGTACATATCCTTTACTGTATATGGTATATGCTCATTTTCAGTTATTAGTGTTTAAATTGTAAGATAACTAACTTCATGCCTATTTAGAAGTCCATAAGTTTATCTACATATTTGCTTTAAAATGATTTTAAAGTCAAGAAATGGGATGCTTAACTGATGGCAATGTTCTCTTTGCTTTTTTGAACTTTGTTTTTAATATTGTCCGAAGCAGCCAATCTAATTCATCAATGTCTTGTCAGTTTTTAAAATGTTATGACAGCCTGTCAGTTGACAAGACTGTAGGAAAGCATTTTTACTACCAAATTGACATAATAACTTGATGAATCCTATGTTTCAATGACAGTTATTCCTTGTCTTTCAACCAGCATGCTCTGTTTGGAATTCAGTACAAGACATACTATGAGAAAGGTCATTGTTTTTAAAAGTCTCTGCCCTTTTTAAAGCCTTTCCACTTTGAAATGGAAAATACAAAACAACTTTTCACATTTAGAATCTTGTATTTTTAGAATATTAGTTGTCATACATAGTTATAAATATTTTAAAGCTGCACAAATCGATATCCTATCACCTAGAACAGATACTTACATAAATATTTACTTTGATAACACAAAGTGATTATCAATTAAAGTGAAAAATAAGTGAAAGTAATTTTCTGTACTGAGAGATAGCTTAACTTTTTCAAACCTCTAGATCATTTTAACCAATTAAAATTATTGACTCCAAACATATGTAAAATTATAAACATATGTAAAATGAAGTAATTTTACAGAAAAGTATCCAATTATATTACATATATAATTAACATAATTATAATTATTTTTACATATAATGTAATGAACATTATATATAAAATTAATGTTATTCAGAATAGGAAATAAAACCTCCATAACTGGTTTTACATTAGGTTATGTTTCTTTGAGCTCCCAAATTTCATGGAATTCCATTTCTATTACCAATATCCATTGCCCCCATATAGAATTTGATTGACTAATTTGTGCCTGAAGTCACCTTGATGGAAGCTCCCAATAATCCCATTTTCATTAATGTTAATTAAGGTTGTTCTTGTTTCTTTGTTAGAAAATGGAGGACAAATACAATAAGTCTAAGGAGATAGTTTTGAGATGAAAATTTTGAGTCTTTAAAAGCTGTGGTGAGGAGAGCAATTATATGCAGAAGAGAATTACATGCTGAAATAATCCCTGAGAACATTTCTTGGGAAGGAGATTTATTGTTTTCATATTTTGTTTAAATATCATCTTAAAGCATAATCAGACTGGCCAGTACTCAATTGTAAAATATGTTATAGAACGATGCTCACACATGTCTTTGACATAGGATGTATCAGTCATGGTGTTCTGTGACTAACTTCATGTTTAAGAACATAGGCTTTAGACACAAAGACCAGAGATTGAAAGTTTGCCACTTACTAGCTGTACAAACTTGAACAAGTCACTTTGCTACTCTGAGCTGCTGCTTCTTAATTTGTATGCTACTGTATGTCCCTAGCAAATATTCTCTAGATAATGGCCTGTGCCCAGAACTGCAGAATTGTCTACTTCATTTTCAAAATCATCCCCAGTTATTTTCTGGAGCCCATAGAAATATTTTAAATACGCTTATGAATAGAATTCTTGTATTCCTTGGTCTTCAGTCTTCCCAAGAATTCATATCATTGGAAACAATATGACTTAATTGGGGCTCCTGCTGGTGCCCTCTGTAGGACTATGTGCTTGTCCCTGTTCTCTCCCATTACTCATTTTAGCCTCCTCCCCATTACAGGCCTCCATCCCTGTGGAAAAAAATCAGATCAAGTGAATTGATATCTGGAGACTCCACTGCACTAGATCAACAGCAAAATAAGACTGTCTCATTCAAGGCCCAGTCAGGATCCATACTAGGTATAAAACTGGAATAAGAATTCATATTGTACAGGTATGTGCGAAGATTAATGAGGTAATCTATACCTAGTTATTACCTCTGAGTTTCAGATGTTGTAACAGGTGCTAACTCATTAAAAACCTATGGCAGTGCAGGCTAGGTGGAATTACTATTTTACCCATTTCATAAATAGGGCAACTAAAATAAAGAAATTTTCCAAATGGAAACAACCACTAAATGAGCAGGATTTGAAAACTTCTCTGCTGTCGCCTATAGATGAATCAACATAGGACATTTCTTTCTCTTTCTGATTTAATATGGGTATAATGATAGGCAAATGATGGGCAAATTTATGATGGTAGTAGTTTTTAATATTATCAAGAAACTAAGAATCTAATTGGGAACCACAAAGTTATATCAATATTATTCAAAAATAAAGATAAGTATAGCACTGCTCTGGAAGACTATTTGAAATATGTCAAACAATGGGGAAATATTTGAATATGTTGTAGTAGATCCAAATAATAAAAATAATTGTAGTTAATTTACTAAAAATACATTCTCAATACATGCTTTGTAGATCTTAAGGTCTTTGAGATCATTTCAGGAAGTTTTAGTGTTAAAATTATTTTTATAATAAGATGTTACTTGTAACTTTCATTGTGTTGACAATTGCACTGATAGGATTAAAGCGCTGGTGAATGTTAGACCATCCCAAAGCTTAGTAGCTTAAGACATTTTTTTTTTACTTAAAATTAGGTGGATCAAGAATTTGGGAGTAGCATTGAGACTGGAGATGGGACTGGACTCCAGAGGCAGGGCTCGGACACCAGACCAGATTGAGGACTAGTTAAAACAGGGCTGAAGTGAAAGCAGCTTTCAATCAGACATGCCCACCAGTGTACCATGTCCATTTACCATTGCCATGGCAATACCTAGGAGTTACACCTCTTTCCATGGCAATGACCCAATGACCCAAAAGTTACTACCACTTCCCTAGATATTTCTGCATAAACTGCCCCTTAATCTGCATGCAATTAAAAGTGGGTATAAATATGTTTAGAAAACTGCCCTGAGCTACTACCCTCTGCCTACAGAGTAGCCCCACTCTGCAGGAATGGTCACAGAGCTGTAACACTGCCTCTTCAATAAAGTTGTTTTCTTCTACCTCTGGCTTGCGCTTGAGTTCTTTCCTGGGCAAAGCCAAGACCTCTCGTGGGCTAAGCTCTACTTTGGGGCTCGCCTGCCCGGCATTAGCATGGCTAGGTGGTTCCTCCTATTAAGAGAAGTACAAGTCCTCAGTTCTTAGTCCTACTTGTGAGAGAATTCAACCAAGAGACCACCAATTCATAATGTAAGCAAACGTGCACTGAAGGAAAGTTAAGAGCAGGGGTTTATTGAAGGAAATAAAAAGCAGAGAGTTTATTAAAGTACATTCCAAGAGAGAAGCAAACTGGTCCAGTTGGAAAACAGCTCTGGGTTGGTCTGGCTGACGGGGGAAAAAGCAGCAGCGGCTGCAGGGATTAAGTAATAGCAGAGACACTACACTCTGAAAGAGGAGGCAGAGGTAGAGTGGGCTGTTCAGAAGAGAATGAGCCAGCAGCAGCCTCGAGAATTCTGCCTTGCAGTTATTATGTTAGATTGTTTCTTTAAATTCTCACCTCTGCCTGAAGTCTCTGCCTTGTCTAGCTGCTGTTTCTGCCTTAAGTCTCCACATTGTCTCTGCCTAGTTCTGGCCCCAGGTTTGTGGGATTCATCCTGTCAGTTGATGGGCATGTGCGGGCTCGGTGTTAGATATGAATTCTACCTAATGGCTGTGTTGCTCATTACCACCACCCGAGGAAGGTTGTAGAGCAGTTAAATCTGTACTTACTGCAACTGCATATCTCTTAGGAATTTCTCCTTTGCCCTCGTTCCTTTCTAATCATCATGTAGCTAACTCCATTCTGACAGGCTAACTGCAGAGTGAGTAATTACTGGGCGTCTAAAGCGGGTGTTTCTTTCTACAAAGGTATTCCCTCTCCTCTCTGCTTATATCTAGCACACGTTTTGAGTGGTCTCTGGGATGTGAGATTTTCCAGACCTCCTTTTTTCAGGGGCTCGCCCTCCTGCTCCTTTCTAGATATCTGCCTGCTCTAATACTTCTGTGGTTTCTCATAATACTCAGATGTTGGGCAAGGCAAAGTAGCAGGAAGACTTGACTAAGAC
Source organism: Pan troglodytes (assembly GCF_028858775.2). Classification (NCBI taxonomy): domain Eukaryota; kingdom Metazoa; phylum Chordata; class Mammalia; order Primates; family Hominidae; genus Pan; species Pan troglodytes. The sequence continues at coordinate 90,567,204 of NC_072408.2, forward strand.
TGGAGGATTCTCTTACAAAAATGCCTGTTTACATGACTAGCAAGATGGTGTTAGGTATTGGTAAGAGATCTTAGTTCCTTTTCAGTTGGGTTCTCCAGTGGGCTATTTGTTCTCACAGCATAGCAGCTAGCTTCCTGCCAAATCCTTTTAAGACCTAGCCTCTAAACATGCACACCATGAGTTTCACACCATTTTATTCATTTTACAGTTCACGCCCATTCAGTTTTGAAGGTGAGTATTCAGGGCATAGGTAGCAGAAGATGAGAAGCACTGAGTGTAATTTTGGAGGCAGTGAGCTGATCTGCAGGCACCATAGCGTGAATGGGATCAGTCCCATCAGATAGTACTAATAGTCATTGTATTCTACACTACTCATGTATATATTCTTATATAGTTTAGATTTGGCTGTTTGGAACATTAAGTGAATAAAGCATTATATGTATCCTCTTGTATCTTGTTTCTGTCATTTAAAAGGGCATACCTTCTGGCGTGTACTTGCATGTATTTCTCTCAATGACACGTCTAAGATGAAAATAACTGGTCATAGGCACATGAACTTCCAACTTTAATTAAAAAGGTTAAACTGTTTAAGAAAGTGAATGTCTGCATTTATATTCATGAGAAATTATGTTGTTCCGCATCCTTGTCAATATTTGATATCAAACTCTAGTTTTTCCCCAATCTGTTGTAACTGTTCCATGTCATTTTCATGAAATTTGATGGAACTTATATTTGAGGTTGAAAACATTCACGTTTGCCATATTCTTTTGTAAAGTGCCTTGGTATATATTATCCCAATTTTTATTTAACTGTTTAAAATTACAAAAGAATAAGATTTTTCTATTTTGGATACTAATTTTTTGCTCATATTATAAAATACAGTTGTTGCTTGTGATATAGATTTTTACTCTTTAATATGGTACTGTTGAATAAATAAGATTAATTTCAGTGTTGTCTAGTTTATCAACATTTTCTTTTATGGCCAATATTTTGTTTTTATTTAAAAATTTATTCCTAAATTAAGATGATTAAAATGTCCTCCTGGCATTTTCTAAAGGTTTTATTGCTTTGCCTTTCACAATGAGGCCTCTAATCTTTTTGGAATTGAGTTTGGCCAGTTATTTATGAATCCAGTTTGATTTTTTTCCCCATGTGGATATCCTCTTACACTAGTGCCAATTTTCCAGTTTTTAACGTATTTAGTTTTTGATCTACCCATTTCCTCCTGCCCCAATAAGTAATAACAGGTGTTAGTTTCTTGTAGATTATTTTATATAACTTTAAAGCATACAGAAGCAAATAAAGATACATTTTTCTCCAGCTACTTTTACCTAAAATATACCTTGCTCTACCTACCATTGTTTTGTACCTTCCTTTTCTTACCTAAGATATTGTAGGTCTTCTATAATAGTAAAAACGATTGTTTTTATTATTTTTAATAACTACACATAATTCATAATGAACTGTGTTTTCTGCACTATTTTGCAGTCTGTCAAATGTCACACATTGACAGATGTGGACTATTTTTTCTTCTATATGTTAGTTTATTTGTAATTCCTGTGCCAATATTACATTATCTTAATATAATTTTAAAATACATCTTGGTTTATGAAAGAACAAAGACTTTTTAGCTGTTTATTGCTTGCACCATCTATAATTATGGTGATTTGTTTCTTGTTTTCACTCCTAATATTTGTTAATTTTACTAAGTTTTCCAGAACTATGGAAAATTATTAGTTTTCAGAGAATCAATTTTTGCTTTTTATTCACTCCATTTTATTTTCTATTTTATTAATTTCTATAGTTAGGTTTTTACTTCCTATGTGTTTATTTTACTGCCTGCTTTCTAACATTTTAAGGTAGCTAATTTGTTTAATTTTCACCTTCATTCTCTTCCAATCTTAATTTTAAAACTGTAACTTTCCTTGTGCAACCCAAAAGATATATGTAGCATTTTCATTATAATTTCATTCAAAGTATTTTCTTTTTCTTATTATGCTTATTTGATCTACAAGTTACTTCGATGTGTAAATTTTCAAACACATCATGATTTTCATAGTTACATTTTACTGTATATTTATGATTTAATCACATGAGTTTATAAACATGTATATTATTTCATAATCCTTTGATATTTGTTGAAACTTATTTCATGGTGTTAGAAACTTTAAACAAAATACATTTAAATTTAACAGTAGTTTGAATAGTGCATGATTCATGAATCAGGCAGCATTCAGAACCAGAAGAAATTCAGATAGCTCTCAGATAGCTCTGCTCTGTAACATGGGGAGTATTTAAAGGCAGACACAAAAGTATATAAATAGCCTGATTGATTATAGCAAGGCCTTTGCCTTATTTGGGCATAGTCTGATCAGTTGGCTGCCTTTTTTGTTTTGTTTTGTTTTTTTTGTTTTCTGAGACAGAGTCTTGCTCTGTCACCCAGGCTGGAGTGCAATCTCAGCGCACTGCAAGTTCTGCCTCCTGGCTTCACGCCATTCTCCTGCCTCAGCCTCCCGAGTAGCTGGGACTACAGGCGCCCGCCACTATGCCCGGAATTTTTTTTTTTTTAATGTATTTTTAGTAGAGACGGGGCTTCACCATGTTAGCCAGGATGGTCTCGATCTCCTGACCTTGTGATCTGCCCGCATCAGCCTCCCAAAGTGCTGGGATTACAGGCGTGAGCCACTGTGCCGGGCCAGTTGGCTGCCTTTTGACTGAAGCTTGGCTGTTTGTGACTTGCTGAGATAGGGCTGCAAATAAATGAATCCTCCTAAATTGGTATGTGTTAAAAAAACCAAAACCTCAGTTAGGTACAGTTAATTATATAGAAACTCAAAGTAGAGACCTGAATACAAACTTAACAATTTCTTAGTATGTTTGGTTTTTGCATGTGTGTTTTGTGTATGCTTGGGGAAAAAAATACTATTCTGCAGTTGTTGAGGGCAGAATTCTATATGTGCTCCTTGTGTCCTGTTTTAATCATGTTAATTAAACTTTTTATATTTTTCCTGAAGTTCTCCCCACCTGTCATCTATTGCAGAATGTGAGATTTCTTCTTGACTGGGTATTTGTCAATATATTTTTATATTCCTCTGAGGTTTTAATTTAAAAAAAATTAAAGAGGCTATGTTGTTCCATGCATAGAAATTTGAACATAGTATATCTTTCTTGAGAATTGGACATTTTATGATTATAACATCTGCCTCTCCATCTCTAGTAACTTCCTTCCTTAAAATTTAAATTGTCTTTAAAATATCTACTAAGTGATATGTACTCTATCCATTTCGACTTTGTGTATGTTATCCATATTTAGTGCCAAGCTTTCTGTGCCATCTTGTTTCAGATATGACTCCTTTAAACTGCACATATTTGGGTTTAGTTTTTAACAGAGGTTGACAACCTTTGTCTTTAACAAAGTATTTAGACTGTTCACATTGAATCCAGTTACTGCTATATTTTAATTTAAATCCACCATTTCATTTTGTGTTTCTATTGGTCCCTCTATGACACTTTTTTTTGACTTTTTTAAACCTTTAATTGAATTTGTGTACCAGTTTTTAATCAATATAATTTTATCTATTCACCTACATGTATTAAACATTCCGTAAGGATATAAAACTGTAAACAGTAGTTAACTAGGGGAATGTAATAGAGTTGAAAGGTAATGAGGTATCTCAAGACAGTCTATTTCTGCTTTTATTTTTTTAACTACAATAAGTGCACATTTTTATTTGACCTTTTGAAACCAGAACTGCAATAATTCTGCTAGAAAAATAATTATAAAATGTATACAAAAACAAATACAAGTTGTTAGGCTTTTTTGCTTTTCTTCATTTTCCATTTACTCACAGCCTTAATAGCATCAATGTAAATTTCCATAGCAACATAATTCAGAAAAAGTCAATTTTACAATATGCTTCTCAGCATAGTATCAAGTGTTTTCTATGCAACTTGGTTGGGTGTACAGTCTCCAGAACTGACCTGCCCTTTGGATGACCCCTTGTTTTCATTAGGTAAATGAATAGCTCATATTAAAGGTGATATGGGATGAAATGAAGAGATAGGGCAACGAAATGATTCTTTTTGACCTTTGTCAAGCCTTATTACATCTGTGTGCCTCATTTTCTTCATCTGCAAATGAAAGCAGTGGACTAGAGTTAGATTATTTTAGGCCCCCTACCATCCATAAATGCCTCACAGTGGAAATGTTTTGAAAGCAGACAACCCAGTCCTGCTTTCAGTTTCTGTCCTTTCCTAGCTATGTGATTTTCAAAGTTACCTGATTTTTTCTGGAATATAATTCTCTTTAATAAAACTTTGAGAAGTTAACAGTAAAGCACTTGGGAAGGGCTTAGTGTTGTTCATATTTCTAGCAGATAGTACATTACTGGTAATTATTAGTTTTTACTTCTTATTGACATCTTGGAATGGTATTAAGGGAGTTCCAAATTAGCATTATAGAGCATTGATATTTCATTGTCTAAAACAGGAGTTTATAAGTGATCCCCTCACCCCATGTTAGTATCATGTGGGATATTAATGTGTCTTAGAATGTTTTTCTACAAAAGTTGAGTCCTTGCACATCCATGAATCTATATTAAGAAATTTTTTAAGTTTACATATTCAAAGGATGGTATAATCCTATAAACAGTATATTAACAATATATTGGCAAATGTAATATAAAGAATCAGGAAAAAGTCAACCAAGCAAAAAATTGAATATAAAATTGAGTCTAAAAATGTTATTACTGTATTTTCAGCTATCTTACCCATGTTATTTTTTAAAATTTTATATTGTTGTGTCAGTTGTAATAAATTTTACTATAAAGTGGTCAATTCAGATTTGAAGGTCACTTTGGTAATTGGAGGTGAGAGTCTCCAATAGTGATGGCAGTTGGAAAGCACAACATTTTACTTTCATGAATGCAATGATTTAGTTCTTTGACCTCTAGGTGGTTAACATGATGTATAGAACATTTCACTTCTGATATATGCATGTGAAACCCTGACAAGAATTAAAGGCAGAGTGCAGATTTAAATTTCTGGCATTCCCCACTCTGCTTGAGTAATTGCTAAAGTTATTTTGAAGTAGTTTAGAAAGAATGAAAAGAGAAGAAAGGAAAAGGAAAAGGAAAGAAAAAAATCAGAAAGGGGAGAATGGGAGGAAAAGGAAGGAAGGAAGGAAAAAAGCAATTGATTTGCTTATTTTCCTTTCTGCACAAATGGCATCCTAAAGAAAAAAAATGTTTTGAAAGGTCTTTAATGTAAACATGGACAGCTGTTTTAGAAATTGTAGTATGTGCAAGTTTGAAAGATACATCATGAAAAATATCCATGCTGAAATGTCAATTTTATAGCTCTAAGTGAGAGGTCCTAAGGTTTAGAAGTTAAAAGTAAGTTAACTCCTTGCTTATTTGAACATTAAGCTGTCAGCATGGAAGTAAGTTTAAAACTTACGATGGTCTGAAAATGTGGTGCTAAATGAAGTCTGAAGACCTATTAACCTGCTTAAGATGTAAACCAGGAACTATTATACTCCGCTGTTCAGCATGTATCAAAGTACTTTAGAGTAGCGTACAAACTACTAGGAGTTGGACAATGAAGCTGACTAGCATCTTTTTTTTTTCTTAAACACAATGATAATGTTAGCTGTTTGCAGTACTCATTTAGTAACCGCATGCATAAAGGAAATTGAATACTTGCTTGAAAATGAGCCAATATCCCTTCAAAACTTTTCAAAGTAATACAGAACTGAGTTCTTTAACAAATTGACCAATATTCAGTCTTTCCCTTGTTTTAGGGTTTTGAGGACTTAAAGGAGAAACATAACATTTGTAAACATACCTGCCTTTAGGTGCTAAGTATTTTAGAAAAGGATTTTTGTTTTTACAATCAATTTTGTTAATGGAATAATTTTAGAATGAATAAAGAAATTTAAATTTAATAAATTAAATATAAAATTACATAATAAGTGTGATCAGATTTTCTTTTGCAGTGAAAATATAAATTTCTACTTATTCAATATTATATCAAGCAAGTATACTTTTTAAAAGCTTCACTAAGACATTTATTATTTGCTAAAAAGCAATGAGATCAATTTTGGTTCACATTTGAAAAGACTGAAATGAACTAAATCCAAATTACATAAATCACAATAAACAACCAAATAAGCCTATCCCATTATCACTGGAAAAAAACAAACTTTGGTATGAAATCATTTCCCCTAGACCCACTGCTTGAGTTTTAAAATTTAAGTGGGAAAGACAGTCATCAAGTTTGTTCCACAAAACACTCCTAAAAGTGTTTTTGAAGGGTTATTCTAAAACATTCGAGCAAGAAACCAGAGAATATTGATTCATATTGTAATCTAGATAGAGGTCTTACCGACAGTAATAAGGAGTAAAGCAAGAGGTGGCTATGACACATTTGTTTCTCACTGAGTTTATAATCATCCTGTGGAGAAGAGATGAGGAAGCCAAGGGAAAAGTAATACAAGCTATTACATTGTAGCATTAGGTGCCTACATATGTGATACATTCACTACGTTCCAGGAAACATAAAAAGGGGAAAATATCTGATTCAGGCCAGTGATGGTACCTAGATTGGATTTGGAAGAATAAATAAAATTGGATGGTTTGTTTTCTCCTCTATCACTAAAAGGATGGGCAAGAAATAGATGTGTAATTTAATCTGGTTCTACAGGATGAGATATTTCCAACTACTGAAAATGAGAAGAACCTCAGTGACACTGGAGCTTTCATTTTACATCAGCCCCTTTGTGATATGGTAAATGTCTCGATTCATACCAGCAGGACTAGAATATGGACAAGAGACACTGTCAATGTTTTTAATTCAGTGAGTGACTTGGTTGTCATCCTCCACTTTCCAAATAAATTGCTCATTTTGTACAGGAAAAAATGTGCATTTAATTAATCGCTTTTGTCTTTTTGTACATCTTGTCTTTTGCAAGAGGGATAAAAATATGCATATAATAAAACTAGAGAGAACATATAAACTGGTAAGGAAAGTAAAAGTTAGGAAAAAAGAAAACAAATTTGTATATTCAAATACACAAAATAACTTCTATAAGCTTCAATACACATTTTTAGCCTCTCTGCCCTGGCTCCTGTTCCTTTAAGGTTTTCTTCTTTTCTAGGGAATATTATCTTAAGAATTAATTTGACATGGAATTTTGAGAACAGTGCCTTAACTCCCCAAAGTGACATGAATTCACATACAATGGGCACAAGGGTTTCAGTTTTACTTATTACAAGCACATCATAGAAGGAAATTGTTGTATTTATGTGTTATCAGGCTAGTTTCAGATATCCTACATGCCACTCCTGGTGTGGCATTAAACAAGTGACCTAACCTCTCTCTCTGCCTCAGTTGAATTTGCATTACAGTGAGGCATAATTGGTTATCCCATGGAGATGTCAGGGTTAAATGATATAACCCATATGGCACATGCTAAACTTAATATCTGGCACGTATTAAGCAATCAATAAATAACTCTAAGTTGTTACACCATAATAAGATGAATTCCTAATTTGGTTTCTAGGTTTGACACAAATATAACTCTAAATGGAGTATATAAAAAGATCACATCTTGACTTCAAAATGTCTCTACCCACTTTTTTGCTATGAAGCAAGCAGAATAATCGGCAGCAATACTAGCCTTCTTGTTCCTGAATACTCTTTGCTACACTCTGACCCTAAAGACAGGGTGATACTTGTCAAAATTCTATTCATGTCTACCTCATTTCATTCAGAATTTACAATATAACCATGGATGTCACTATGCTATTTTGGGGCCATAATAGAAACTGGACTTTGCGTTATTGGTTCTATACTCAAAATGTGGTCCATTGACATGCAGCATTAACATCACTCTGGAGATCAGAGATACATAGCTCTAACACTCACTGAATCAGAATAGCAGATCTCACTGAATCAGATGCAGATCCCCGCATCTCTACCCCACAAAAATATAATTAGAAACTATTCAAAGATTAAAAATACTCTTAAGTCTGCCAGTACTTGGGGGAGAAGTGGATAAACCTGAACCCACAGAATTAAGAGAAGCTGTGACCAATAAAAGAAACAGTCATTTTAGACTGCACTGCCCCTTCCCGGAGCTGGCATGCCACAACTAACAGCTTCCCTAGACCTGTGGTTTCCGAGGTGAGAGAAGGAAATTGGAATCAACATTTAGTCCCCCTGCTGGTTTGGAAATCTTTGCAGGAAGCCCACTCTAGTTCCACCCTACTGGTATCATAGGGAGTGCCAGGAGGAATAAACCAGCTGGGGTGAATTGAGAACAAACAGCAGTGACTAGAACATGGATATTGGTGGCTACTCTGTACTTTGATCAGGACGGACACCATTTTGACAAGATTAGCTGGTACCATGGTGCTGTTTGGGGCAAATCTGTGGGACGGCCCAAATCCCTGGCCAGATTTTCCACCCAAGTGCTCCTGTGGAGGCTTTTCCTGGCCCAGAAACAAGTCAAAGTTTGAAATTAAGTTTTGGTGTCTCCTTAAGTCTTCCCCAGACTGGGAAACAATGGCAGGCAGCAATATAGTTTTGGAGCAGTGTTTACATTTTGATATTCACTGTAAGTCTTTCCTAAATAATGGCAAGGCAACAAATTAGTTTCAGTGTAATGTTTTAGTTTCAATGCTCACTGTAAGTTTTCCCCAGAATGGGAAGAAACAACTGGCCAGTGTTTAAGTTCTGATACTAAGAATTAAAGGTATAACACCAAAAAGCACTTGCAAAAACTGGAAGAAAGGGATGTTTCCTCAGATGAGCAGGTGGAAAAGTAAAGTTTCAAGGACTGAAAACTCAGAAATAGGACACCACCAAAATAAACTAACAAAGCTCTAGCAATGGGCCCAGACTAACTGAAGATCTATGAAAAGTTGGAAAGAGAATTCAGAAGAATCTTTTAAAGACATTTAGGAAATCACAAGAAAATATTAATAGAAAACTAAATGAAAATTGGAAAACAATTTGTAAATAACATGGAAACTTAAAAAACAATTAAAATTCTAAAAATCCTAGAAGTATACAGTCATATAACTGAAAAATTCATTAAAAACCTTCTACAGCAAACTTGATCAAACAGAGGAAAGAATGAGCAAACTTGAGGACAGAACATATAAAATTATCCAATAGAAGAGCAAAAGGAATAAAATAATAAAAGAGTGAAGACAACATTTATGGGATACCATCAAGCAAACTAAGCTCATAACAGGAATTCCTGAAGCAAATGAGAGAAAAGGTCTAGAAAGCAGGTAGAAGAAAATAATGCCTGAAAATTTCCCAAATCAGGAGACAGATGGCACCATCTAGGTACAAGAAACTCCAAGATTACTAACCAAACTCAACCCAAAGAGGAAATCCGCAATGCATATCAAAATCAAATTGGTGAAAATCAAAGATGAAGAATAATCAAAGCAGCAAAAAGAAAAGAGACACATTAGATTAAATAAAGTCCCAATTCCACTTTCAGAGGATTTTCAGCAGAAACCTCGCAGGCCAGGAGAGAGTGGTGCTATATTTGAAGCGCCGAAGACAACAACTAACAACCAAGAATACTATGCCCAGCATAGTATAATAATAATAAAATAAAAATAAAAAAACACTGAGTAGACAGATTTTCTCAGACAAATAAAAGGTGAGGAAATTCATCAACACTAGATCTGTCATATAAGAAATGCTAAAGGAAGGTCTTTAGTCGGAAATAGACATTGACTTGTATCTAAAAATGTCTAATGGTATGAAACTCACTGGTGTAAAAAAAAAGAATAAAGGACAAATTCAGAATACTCTAATAGTGTAATTGGACTAAATAAATGACTTACGTATGAAGACTAAAAGACAAAACTATTATAATCAACAACAACAATTAAGAGAAGCAATATAAGTAATAAAATTAAAACATTAATATATCATAATGTTGAGCATGGTGTTAAATCATAAGTTTGTTTTTGTTACATTTTGGGGCATCAAATTTAAATTGCCAACAATTTAAAATAACCTGTTATAACTATAAGACATTTTTGTAAGCTTCATGGTAACCACAAAAGAGAAAGCTATATAGATACACTAAACAAATAGCACAAATCAGAATGTACTACTAGTGAAACTGCTTAACCCCAAAGGAAGAAAATGAGAGAGAAGAAAAAAAAACTATAAACCCATATGAAATAAGTAACAAAATGGCAGCAGTATACCCTTACCTGTCAATAAGCCTGAATGTAAATGGATTAAATTATCTAATACATAGTGTAACTGAATGAATAAAAACAAAACAAGACCGAACTATTTGTTGTTTCCAAGAAACTCACTTCACCTATAAAGACACACACAGATTGAAAGTGAAGGGATAGAAAAATATTTCCATGCCAATGAAAACCAAAGAGCAGAATATCCACATGCAAAAGAATAAAACTAGACCCCTATCTCTCACCATATACAAAAGTCAACTCAAAATGGATGAAAGACTTAAATGTAAGTCCTTTTAAAATGCTGGAATAATACTTCAGAATACTGGTCTGGGCAAATATATATATATTTTTAGGTAGGACTTCAGAAGCATGGTAAACAAGAGCAAAAATAGACAAATGGAACTACAACAAGCTTAAAAGCTCCTGGAAAACAAATGAAAGAACCAGCAAAGTGAAAAGACAACCTACAGAATGGGAGAAAATATTTATAAACAATATGACAAGGGATTAATATCCAGAATATGTAAGGAAATCAACTTAAGGGTCCAAAATATAAAAGTAATAATCTTACTAAAAAGGGACAAATGATCTGAATAGACATTCAGAAAAGACATACAAAAGGTCAACAGGTATATGAAAAAATACTCAACATTACTAATCATCAGGGAAGTGTGAATCAAAACCATAGTGAGATGTCATTTTAACCTGGTTAAAATGGTTATTATCAAAAAGAAAAAATAAACGTGAGAATGAAGAGAATGTGGAGACAAGGGAATGCAAGAACACTGTTGGTGGGAATTTAAATTAGTATATCAAATAGATATCTGCACTCCTATATTTATTGAAACACTATTCACAGTTGCCAAGAGATGGAAGCAACCTGAGGGCTCACCAAAGGATGAATGAATAAAGAAATTGTGGCATATCTACACAATGGAGAATTATTAAGCCATAAAAAATAATGAAATCCTGTCATTTGCAGCAACATGGGTGGAACTGAAGGACATCATGTTCAGTGAAATAAACCAGGTACAGAAAGACGAATATCACATTCTCACTCTTTTGTGGGAACTACAAAACTGATCTCATAAAGTTAGTACAATGATAGCTATCAGAGGCTAGAAAGGGTAGGCAGATGGTAAGATAGAGGTTGGTTAATGGATACAAAAATACATTAGATAGAAAAAGTTTTAGTGTTCAATAGCATAGTAAGGTGACAATAGTTAAGAATAATTTATCATATGTTCAAAATAGCTAGAAGATTTGGAATGTTCCCAAACACAAACGATAAATGTGTGAGGTGATGAATATTCTAAATATGATGATTTGATCATTATATGTTGTATGCATCAAAATATCACACATGCCCTATAATACACATGTGCAATTATTATGCATGTATCAGTAAATTAGTTTTAAAAGAACTTAATGCCAGATTATATCTCTTTACGTACAGCTTTTGCTCCAACATCTGTCCAATTTGTAGCTGTTATCCCTATTCCTAAATACCACCAATTATAGTCATTTCTATAATTTCCTCTGTATTATTCACTCTTTAATATTCTCCATATATCATTTTGTAACTCACTTTGAGTTCATATTAGATATTATTGAGGGCCTGAAAAATTGAATGAACTAGTTGAATTAAGATATACCTGTAGATTACATTGATAGTGTACAGAGTTGCTAAACTCACTTTATCCAGTTCTTTGACACTAATTTCAATCTTTGCTGTACCACAGATTGAGGTTCCCATTTGCTTTGAGGCTATTTCCCTCATTCTTCTACAGTTTTGCTGCAGCTATTCTTCTCTTCCCTTATTCCCATTTGAAATTAGTATTCTCTAATGTATTACTTCAAAGTTCACCCTAGATGAATAATTAACTCTTCCCAAGTGTATTTTTACTTGGAATACCCTTGTTGTCTAGATAAGTGCTATTTCATGGGTATTAAGTGTAAATGCCGGATATATTAATGTTAATGATTTCATGGGCCAGAGGGTTTATTAAAAAAACAAAAAGAGTATAGATCAATTTTGCAATGTGGATAAGTAAAAAACACAGTCAAATGTTAGAGGACGAAGATCCTAATATATGAGAAAATCCTCACATAAGTCAGCCAAAAGATAAATGACTATGTTTTAATAAGGTAGAAGTTGAAAAATAGCTATTGGGATATTAAGCAAGTCTATATACTTATGTAAGAGTCTCCTTAAAAATAATTTATTTTAGTAAAGTTTATTGTTCTAATGGCATGTAAAAAGGCATGGTGAACTAGAAGAAAACCCAATGTTTCTTACGTTGTGCTACTATAACATGACAAAGCTTTTTTAGAACAGAGGCTTTGGGACTTCTTTTCATTATACTTTAAGTTTTAGGTTACATGTGCACAATGTGCAGGTTTGTTACACATGTATACATGTGCCATGTTGGTGTGCTGCACCCATTAACTCATCATTAACATTAGGTATACCTCCTAATGCTATCCCTCCCCCCTCCCCCTACCCCACAACAGTCCCCAGAGTGTGATGTTCCCCTTCCTGTGTCCATGTGTTCTCATTGTTCAATTCCCACCTATGAGCGAGAACATGCAGTGTTTGGTTTTTTGTCCTTGCAATAGTTTGCTGAGAATGATGGTTTCCAGCTTCATCCATGTCCCTACAAAGGACATGAACTCATCATTTTTTATGGCTGCATAGTATTCCATGGTGTATATGTGCCACATTTTCTTAATCCAGTCTATCATTGTTGGACATTTGGGTTGGTTCCAAGTCTTTGCTATTGTGAATAGTGCTGCAATAAACATACGTGTGCATGTGTCTTTATAGCAGCATGATTTATAGTCCTTTGGGTATATACCCAGTAATGGGATGGCTGGGTCAAATGGTATTTCTAGTTCTAGATCCCTGAGGAATCACCACACTGTCTTCCATAATGGTTGACTAGTTTACAGTCCCACCAACAGTGTAAAAGTGTTCCTATTTCTTCACATCCTCTCCAGCACCTGTTGTCTCCTGACTTTTTAATGATCACCATTCTAACTGGTGTGAGATGGTATCTCATTGTGGTTTTGATTTGCATTTCTCTGATGGCCAGTGATGATGAGCATTTTTTCATGTGTTTGTTGGCTGCACAAATGTCTTTTGAAAAGTGTCTGTTCATATCCTTTGACCACTTGTTGATGGGGTTGTTTTTTTCTTGTAAATTTGTTTGAGTTCTTTGTAGATTCTGGATATTCAGATGAGTAGATTGCAAAAATTTTCTCTCATTCTGTAGGTTGCCTTTTCACTCTGATGGTAGTTTCTTTTGGGATTTCTATAGCTTCTATTCTTTTCCTAGGTAATATTGATTCCCTAAGGAATCAATTACCACTTTTATGCAAATGAAGCACAATTTATCTCTAGTCCAGATGTTTCCTTTGCTCTCTAGACTGAATGATACACTGCCTCCCTGACAACTCTTAGATGTTTAGGAAATTCATTAAAATCAGCCTACCTAAAATTGAATTTATGATCTTTTTAAATGGTATGCAATTTGTGTTCTCTTGATCAATATAAATCATCATCGTAAAACCAGATGCACAAGCTAGAAACCTAGGACTTAAGTCTTGAAACCATCTGTTTCCTCATTTTCTATATCTAATACATTACCAAATACTTTTAATTTCACCTCTAAGCTAGTTCACCAATTTTTTCCGTATTTATTCCTCTCTACTCCCACCACCACTTGTTCTACCACTCCCCTTCAACTATACTACTAGACTAACCTCCTGAATAGTCTCTTTTATGTACTTGCCTGTCTCCAGCTTCTCTATAATCTATAACCAAAATAATTTTTACTAAAATGCAGATCTGATTTGGCCACACTCTTACGTTGAATATTTCTGCAACTTCCAAGTATAATGATTTGATAAAGACCAAAACCTTAATAAGGTTTACAAGATCTCTCTCTCTGACCTCATCTCTTATGGGGACTCACATTTTGTGTCCACTCCTTGTGCTTCATTGCTTTTAGATCCTTGAAGCAGCCCATGACCACAGGACCTTTGTATGCACTGTATTAATTCTCTCTCAATCATTTTTATCTCATAACTTCTTCCCAGCTTTCAATTCAATCATCACTTGGGGAAGTCTAGTCAGGCTTTGCTTTTACTGAAACTTCATTCGCTGTGCATTATTTGTACTCAATCCCCTACTTCTTATGGTTTGATGAGAATTAAAAGAGATGATACTCTTAAAGTACTTTATCACAGAGACTGAAATACAGTAAATGCTTACTAAATGTTAATTTTTAACATTGTATTTATTGCGTCAAGCAGCAAATTACTCTATACTAATAGATGCCTAGATTTGATACCATAGCTCTTCCTATATGAAGACTGGCATTTCCCAAGGTAATAATTCAAATTCATTCTAAAGGTCCTGACACATGTAGTTACATAGGTGTCACTTCCTTGATCAGACAGGTCTAGGTCTTTATTGGCTTCTTGCTTCTCCATGCCTTTTATTTCTTCCTATTTCTGTGACTTCTAGAGTTTCTAATGTGTCTCTAATCTGTATCTTCTTTCTCTTTAGTCTGATGTTTTCTTCTCCTTTCCTTTTATTCTTCTCCTTCATATGTTACAACAGCAATAGAGAATATTTCCCTGTGTCTTCCAGTTTAGGAATAAATTAGGATCTATGTATCACACATTACACAGACATATTGATACTGTGACTTTGCAATACAAATATCATTCAATAATTCCCTTGGTTGTCTCAGTATTGCTTTTTTTTCTGTTTTTCCTGTTTAGAACTTTATAATGTAGACAATAGTTACTTAGAACAATTTATATTAAAAATAACAGTTGTTTAAAATGCTCAAAATCATATACTATTTATAGGTGGAACAATGACCTTAACTTTGTAAAGTACCTTTTTAATAGTTAAACTAACTTTTTGCAGATTATAAAACTTGATAATTTAAAACTAAAATTTTGGTTTGGGAAGAGTTGGTTTATATTTAGGATCAGACATATAATCATATGTCAGTCACAATAATTAATGATAGTTTACTTATTTTAAGAACTTGGCTTTACTTTTTGTCTACCATACACCTGAGGTTAATTAGATAAATGTAGTCTTTCACGGCTTGCTACTTAATTAGAAGTGATCATTGTTACAAAAATGTTGGTTATGAGCTATAATGAATACTATACAACTCATGATATTTTATCATATCACCAGAAACAATTTATACATCACAAAAAATACAGTATTTTCCCCCTTGCTCTGGTGGCCGCTGGCTGTTCCATTCTCCACCCTACTTCTGTAACTACATTTTAAAAATATATTGGCAGCCTAAGTTTTCCAGTGATGACACATTTGTTTTGGCCATTTGTTTTGAGTTTGTTCCCTAAGTGAATGCAGAATCTATTTGCAAAGATAATGTGTGCTGTGCTGCAATGAAATTAAACTTTTACCATGCTTTAAAAGGGAATAGTTGATGATGCTTTTTGTAGTTTGTGCAGAAAGAGCTCGGCCAGAATTTTTCTAGTAACGAAAAGCAGGGCAATGCTGTTGTAGTTGTTGTAGTCAACTTTCCAGCTTTTTATGTGATAAAACATATATCACAATACCGCTCTCAATATGTCATACAACTCAGAGTAGTATGTGAATCTACTTGCCTTGGTGCTCCAACTTTCATCTCAGCTTTTCACATATATGGAACAAGATCTTGCAAACAGAATATTGTACATATACACAGAAAACTACCACCACCTTTGGAGTTTAGAGGTGTTTTAAAGTACTATATACAGTGTCAGATTTCACAGTAGGAAGTTTATACACCTGAAAGGAGCTGACCTATGAGTTGCACAAAGGTCATACAAGTTGAATTGAAACCAGTGTTATTATTTTGGTATATAGATGTCCCATGACTTCCTCAAAAGAAGTCACACATTCAAATATCCATGACCCACCTTTATAACTAAACACCTTTTACAACAGGCTCTATGTATTTTAGGTAATAATTCTAGTAACATAATTTTTTATTGTTGTTTTCTCAATGAAAAAAAGTTTTCAGTGTGTCTGTAATTAACATCTTGCCTTGGTTTAGTAAAACACACTGGAAATAGTTTATTGTACTTTAAAAATTTCAATCTTTTCAGAGGAACAAGATGGTAAACTAAGAGTAAGAATACTGAAGAAATAAATAGAGGTAGAGAGAACAGATAAGAATGACTTTTGGGTAGGAGATTCATTTAAGCAAAAATAAGGTGATTAGATGTTTTACATGAAGGAACTAGACCTGCAACAATGCTGGCTTTTACCTAAATCTCCCAGCACATATTTAAGGACATAGTAAATGGGAAAAAAGAGGGTCTTTAAAATTCTGCTGCAAAGACAACTTTCAATTATCAATGATAAAATACAATAAAAATAAAAGCTTCTCATTATTAGACATATAAATGAAAGATATTACACAGTGGTATCATTGCTTCCTTCTTTTGCTTCCTAAACATATGTACACACAGATGTACAACCTTTCCACCCAGGAAAATAAAGAAAGTTTATTCTGTCTTTTCTTAAACTGTTTTCTTTAAAAATAAGTTGAACCATTAATTTATTTCTGGAATGTTAAATTTAAAATATTGCAGTCCTCTTTAGGTGAGTAGCCTCCCTCAGAAGTGCTGTAAAGGATCCATTAAGTCTACTCAGGCTTGTTATTTTCACGAACATTGGAACTGCTTTAGTTCACCTGGTATACTCCCACCTGTAGGAGATACAGTTAAACTGTCCCCCAGGATTCATTCTCACCATTTTCCTTTTAGTAGTAAGCACTATGCTCCCTGTCCATGTTCACACTCACCCCATCCTCTCTGGGTTTTATCTGGATGTATCTTAGCCTCCCTTCTATTCAGGTGTGTCTATGCAACTAAGCTCCTGCCAATGGGACACAACAAAAGTGATTATACAATTACTTGGTCATTTTCAACTTAAAGACAAATAGGTGTGTTGTAACTTTCCACTGTACCCTCTTCTTCTGGCATGAGAATCACAACTACAAAAGAAAGCTTAGGTACAGAGATGAAGTCACTTTTTGTGCAGAGATGGCTGGCTTAGAAGCAGAGTCTACCAGTCAGAGCCTGCCTGTATGCCTGCCTACATTTAGAATGCTAAATTAAGAAAGGGTTAAAAAACCAAACACCGCATGTTCTCACTCATAGATGGGAATTAAACAATGAGAACACATGGACACAGGAAGGGGAACATCTCCAGGGCCTGTTGTGGGGTGGGGGGAGGGGGGAAGGATAGCATTAGGGGATATACCTAATGTTAAATGACGAGTTAATGGGTGCAGCACACCAACATGGCACATGTATACATATGTAAGTAACCTGCGCGTTGTGCACATGTACCCTAAAACTTAAAGTATAATTAAAAAAAAAAAAAGAAAAAAATAGACCAACCAAAAAAAAAAAAAAAAAAGAAAGAAAGGGTCAAACTTCTAGTTTATTTATACCACTGTATTTTTAGGCGTCTTTTTAATAGTAGTTGTTTCTATATCCCAATTTATAACAAATCAAAGTATAAGACTAGAATAATAATGTTTTGAGTCCTAAAAGTATAAAACTGTCAACACAAAGAAAACAAGGTATTTTAACAAGAGGAGTGCAAAGAAAAGACAGCATTAAAAAATTTCTTTGAAGAAATCTTCTCAGCAGTTTGTACTCTTGGTTTCCATTTTATAAGAAATACAATCACAGAAAAATGTAATTCTTGAGAATATAGGTTGAGCATTCCTTATCCAAAGTGCTTGGGAAAACAAGTGCTTTGGGTTTTTTTTTTTTTTTTGGATTTTGGAGTATTTGTATGTACATAATGAAATATCTAGGAATGCGACCCAAGCCTAAACATGACATGCATTTGTGGTTTCATATGCACGTTGTACACATAGCCTGAAGGTAACTTTATACAGTATTTTTAATAATCTTGTGCATTTAACAAAATGTTGACAGTGACTTGTTACATAAGGTTAGGTGTGGAATTTTCCACTTGTGGCATCATGTGGGTATTCAAAAAGTTTTGGATTTTAGAGCATTTCAGATTTTGGATTTTCTGATTACACGTGCTCAACCTGTTCAGATTAGGGATGCTCAAATATAACATATCTGTTATACCATTGAAAGTACCTTTGGATTTGTTGTGCTTTTGGTGTTTTTGTCGTGAAATCCTTGCCCATTTCTTTGTCTAGGGTGGTATTGCCTAGGTTGACTTCTAGGGTTTTTATAGTTTTGGGTTTTACATTTAAGTATTTAATCCATCTTGAGTTGATTTTTGTGTATGGTGTAAGAAAGGGGTCCCACTTCAATGTCCTGCATATGGCTAACCAGTTATCCCAATCGCAACAAAAGCAAAAATTGACAAATGGGATTTAATTAAACTTCAGAGCTTCTGCAGAGCCAAAGAAACTATCAACAGAGTAAACAATCTACAGAATGGGAGAAAGTATTTGCAAACTATGAATCTGACAAAGGTCTAATAAAGCAGCATCTATAAGGAACTTAAACATATTTACAAGAGAAGAGCAAACATCCCCATTAAAAAGTAGGCAGAGGACATGAACAGACACTTTTCAAAAAAAGACATACATGTGGCCAACAAGCACATGAAAAAAGCTCAATATCCTTGATCATTGGAGAAGTGCAAATCAAAGCCACAATGAAATACCATCTCGCATTAGTCAGAATGGCTATTTTTAAAAAAGTCAAAAAAGAACAGATGCTGGCAAAGTTGAGGGGAAAGGAAACACTTATACACTGTCGGTAGGAGTGTAAATTAGTTCAACCATTGTGGAAAGCAGTATGGCAATTCCTCAAAGAGCTAAAAGCAGAACTACCATTTGATTCAGTAATCTTATTACTGGGTATAAACTCAGAGGAATAGAAATCATTCTGCAATAAAGGCACACACATGTATATTCATTGCAGCCTTATTCACAATAGCAAAGATCATGAAGTCAACCTAAATGCCCATCAATGATAGATTGGATAAGAAAATGTGATACATATACACCGTGGAATACGATGTAGCCATAAAAGAGACAGATTATGTCTTTCACGGGAACATGGATGCAGCTGGAAGCCACCGTCCTTAGCAAACTAACACAGGTGCAGAAAACCAAATACTGCATCTTTTCACTTATAAGTGTGAGCTAAATGATGAGAACTGATGAACACAAGGAAACAATAGACACTGGGGTCTACTTGAGGGTTTGGGGAGAGGGAGAGGTGCAGAAAAGGTAACTATTGGGTACTGGGCTTAATATGTGGGTAATGAAATAATCTGTACAACAACAACTCCCTCGACCCAAATTTACCGTATAGGTAAACCTTCACATGTACCTCAGAATCTAAAAGTTAAAAAGTTAGCAATATACCCTATACACTTCTAAGAGCACAGTGCATGTAAGCTGAGCACTAGCATGTGATATTTTACAGCATTAAAGAGACATTCATTTCTGTTTCATGCCATCATTGTAAGTGCGTTAAAGTTTATATCAGTGGTTTTCAAAATGAATTTCCCTAAGCAGCAGCAGCATCACCTGGAAACTTGTTAAAAGTTTAGCACAGGCCTACTTAATCAGAAATGCTGGGTATAGAGTCCAGATATCTGCAGTTCAACTGTCCCTCCAAGTACCTATGTTCCATGAATGTTTGGGAACAATGGCTCTACATAAAAAAGCTGACAGATAAAGTAAAATCAGCAGAGTTGTTAATACAAGAAATTTGGGGGAATTATATTGATTTAAAAACAGTACTCTCAGAGTGTTCTTTAAAAATATAATCCTAATCTATTTTCACTTTTGACAGCCCATTTATCTTATTTGATTATGTAAGCATTGTTGTCGTTATTTCTATTGTTATTGTTTCTTTCTTACTTGATCTTAAGGTCTCTCTCTTGAGAGTGGCCGTAGACCAAGGGAGTCATTTTCTAGGAGAGCTATGATGGCGCAAAGCAAGATTCAGTTGTGTTGGTCAGTGGAGAAACAATGAGAAAGTGTAACTAAAATGTATGATACAAAAGAAACGTACTACTTACAGACCCAGAGAGGTTAGTGGCGCCCAGTGGAGGTGGATAGGAAGTCTGGAGGCGGTAGAGAGAGCCAGCAAGAGAGGGCGGGGCTGTGGGACTCTGCCTTTAAGTAGGGTCCATGGGCCTTATTCTGTAGGTTCTCCTGTGGGGGTTGTGGCTTGGCCAGTTTAAAGAAAACACCTGTGAAGGAGGAACTTATTTACTTGACTCTGATGCTGATGTTTTATTGTGGTCAGCTGTTGTAGAGCGTGCTGGGATTTGGTTCAATGGGGTGAATAACAAACAGGCTATTTCACAGTCACAGGAGGAGAGGAAGGTTTTAAGTAGGCCAAAGGTGACAGGGTACGGCTGGATTTCCAACAACTTTGTTCAGGCTTAAAAATGTATGTCCATGCAGTGACTATTTTAAACAAGTTCAGGATAATTCATATTTTTAAAATTATGACACTAAAGATTGCGAGATGCTTTATTATTTTAGATTGGAATAGGCAACATCATTTAAATATCATTATTTTTCTTATTTATGTATTTTGTCAAAATATCCTCTTTTGTTTTTTATCTAAGCAGTGTTCTTAAAATGCCATTAAGCTCCACTATACTTTACAAAATACATTAATAACTCACATCGATACTCTCATATTTATGTGGTTGCCCTTGCATCACTATATAATTTTCAGAAATTACTAACCTGAATTTGCTTATTTTACCTTACATACATTTTCAGATTTATTAAGTCATTCAAGAGTCCTATTTCATTAGCTTTGTCTTCATATGAGAGCAAATAAAAGGGATTTACCCAAAATTACATGAGGGATTTACCCAAAATTACACACCCAGGAAGAGGAACAGCCTGGATTAATGTTAAGGAATTTTGAATTCAAATTTAAAGTATTGCACTCACACAGAAATTAAAAACAATAAATAAAATACAAGTCCAATCCAGAAAAATATTTTTCCTGTAATTAGTCTTGCAAAGAAGCAGTTTCTTAGAATAGGACAGTGTGGACATCCTTCACAGACAAGCTGCAAACCAGCTGAATGGTCTTGGGCAGTTAATTAACTTTTAAAAATTTCTATATGGGGTGAAAGAAGAGGATTCTGGGGACAGCTACAGAGGGCTGAGAGAGAAAGAACTCCATTCAGAAAGCTAATTTATGTAATATGGCTAGGATACACATTAGTCATTCTTTAAGAGAAGCCAGTAAATTTTAAGTTGTTTCTGTTCCCTCTCTCAACTTGATTGAGGAATAGTGGATAAAAAATGTATATATTTAAGGTGTACAACTTGATGTTTATATATATATATATATACTATCTATATACTATATATACACACTATATACTATCTATATACTATATATAGTATATATAAACTATATACTATATATGTAGTATATATAAACTATATACTATATGTAGTATATATAAACTATATTTATAAACTATATATACAAACTATATATAGTATATATATACTATATGTAGTATATATACTATATATAATATGTAGTATATATAAACTATATATACTATATATAGTATATATAAACTATATATAAGCTGTATATATACTATATAGTATATATAAACTATATATACTACATATAGTATGTATAAACTATATATACTACATATAGTATGTATAAACTATATGTAATACATATAGTTTATATAAACTATATGTAATACATATAGTTTATATAAACTATGTATAATACATATAGTTTATATAAACTATGTATAATACATATAGTTTATATAAACTATGTATAATACATATAGTTTATATAAACTATGTATAATACATATAGTTTATATAAACTATGTATAATACATATAGTTTATATAAACTATGTATAATACATATAGTTTATATAAACTATGTATAATACATATAGTTTATATAAACTATGTATTATACATATAGTTTATATAAACTATGTATAATACATATAGTTTATATAAACTATGTATAATACATAGTTTATATAAACTATATGTATAATACATATAGTTTATATAAACTATGTATAATACATATAGTTTATATAAACTATGTATAATACATATTGTTTATATAAACTATGTATAATACATATTGTTTATATAAACTATATATAAACTATATATACTATATATAAACTCTATATAGTATATATAAACCATAAATATACTATATATACTATATATAAACTATATATAAACAACATATATAAACTATATATTGTCTATAGTTTATATATACAACATATAGTTTATATAAACTGTATATAGTATATATAAACTATATATAGTATATATAAACTATATATACTATATAAACTATATATACTATATAAACTATATATAGTGTATATATAAACTATATATAGTATATATAAACTATACATAGTATATATAGTATATATACTATATATATACTATATATAAACTATATATACATTATATATATACTATATATAGTATATATACTATGTATAGTATATATACTATATACTATATATACTATGTATAGTATATATACTATATACTATATATACTATGTATAGTATATATACTATATACTATATATAGTATATATATACTATGTATAGTATATATATACTATATATAGTATATATAGTATATATATACTATATATAAACTATATAAAGCTTATATATAAACTATATATGGTATACATATAAACTATATATAGCATATATATAAACTATATATAGTATATACAAACTATATAAAGCTTATATATAAACTATATATAGCATATATATAAACTATGTATAGCATATATATAAACTATATATAGCATATATATAAACTATATATAGTATATATATAAACTATATATAGTGAAATGATTACCTCAATCTAGCTACTTTATACATTCATCACTTCACATACTTAACATTTTTGTTTGAGAGATGAGAACCCTTAAGATCTCTCCTAGCAAATTTCAAGTATATGATACATTAACTATATTCACCATGCTGTGCATTAGATCGCCAGCACTTATTCATCTTATAACTAAAAGTTTATAAACTTTGACCAAAATTCTCCCATTGCCCCATCCCATAAATCCTGGCAACCACTTCATTTATTCTTATTTATTTATTTTGAGACGGAGTCTTGCTTTGTGGCCTAGGCTGGAGTGCAGTGGCGTGATATCAGCTCACTGCAACCTCCGCCTCCTGAGTTCAAGTGATTCTCCTGCCTCAGCCTCCCAAGTAGCTGGGATTACAGGTATTTAGTAGAGATGGGGTTTCACCATGTTGTTTCACCATGTTGGCCAGGCTGGCTGGCAACCACTTCACTCACTTTCTATGAGTTATCTTCTTTAGAGTCCACGTACATGTGAGATTATTTAGTATTTTTTTGTGCCTAGCTTATTTCACTTTACATAATGTTCTCCAGATTCATCCATGTTTTTGCAAATGGCAAGATTTCCTTATTTCATGAGTCTGAACAGTGTTCCATCGTGTGTATATACCACATTTTCTTTATCAGTTCAACCTTCGATGCGTACTTAGGTCACTTTAATATCTTGGCTATTGTGAACAATTCTGCAATGATGTAAGAGTACAAATATTTTTTATGATATGGATTTTTTTTTGGATATACGTGTATATGTGTGTGTGTATATATATACACACTATATATATGTATATGTATAGTATGTGTATGTCTATATATATACACACACAGACTATATATATGTATATCAAAAAATATAGCTATATGTATATCTAGATGTGGGATTGCTGGATCATATGATAGCCTTTTGAGGAACCTCCACAAAATTTTCCATAATGGCTGTGCCAATTTATAATCTTACCAACAGTGTACAAAGGTTCTTTTTTTTTTCTGAAATTTTCTTTTTTTCTTTTTTTAAGTTTATTTTATTATTATTATACTTTAAGTTTTAGGGTACATGTGCACAATGTGCAGGTTAGTTACATATGTATACCTGTGCTATGCTGGTGTGCTGCACCCTTTAACTCATCATTTAGCATTAGATATATCTCCTAATGCTATCCCGCCCCCCTCCCCCCACCCCACAACAGTCCCCAAAGTGTGATGTTCCCCTTCCTGTGTCCATGTGTTCTCATTGTTCAATTCCCACCTATGAGTGAGAATATGCGGTGTTTGGTTTTTTTGTCCTTGTGATAGTTTACTGAGAATGATGATTTCCAATTTCATCCACATCCCTACAAAGAACATGAACTCATCATTTTTTATGGATGCATAGTATTCCATGGTGTATATGTGCCACATTTTCTTAATCCAGTCTATCATTGTTGGACATTTGGGTTGGTTCCAAGTCTTTGCTATTGTGAATAGTGCCGCAATAAACATACATGTGCATGTGTCTTTATAGCAGCATGATTTATAGTCCTTTGGGTATATACCCAGTAATGGGATGGCTGGGTCAAATGGTATTTCTAGTTCTAGATCCCTGAGGAATCGCCACACTGACTTCCACAATGGTTGAACTAGTTTACAGTCCCACCAACAGTGTAAAAGTGTTCCTATTTGTCCACATCCTCTCCAGCACCTGTTGTTTCCTGACTTTTTAATGATTGCCATTCTAACTGGTGTGAGATGGTATCTCATTGTGGTTTTGATTTGCATTTCTCTGATGGCCAGGGATGGTGAGCATTTTTTCATGTGTTTTTTGGCTGCATAAAAGTCTTCTTTTGAGAAGTGTCTGTTCATATACTTTGACCACTTTTTGATGGGGTTGTTTGTTTTTTTCTTGTAAATTTGTTTGAGTTCATTGTAGATTCTGGATATTAGCCCTTTGTCAGATGAGTAGGTTACGAAAATTTTCTCCCATTTCATAGGTTGCCTGTTCACTCTGATAGTAGTTTCTTTTGCTGTGCAGAAGCTCTTTAGTTTAATGAGATCCCATTTGTCAATTTTGGCTTTTGTTGCCATTGCTTTTGGTGTTTTAGACATGAAGTACTTGCCCATGCCTATGTCCTGAATGGTAATGCCTAGGTTTTCTTCTAGAGTTTTTATGGTTTTAGGTCTAACATTTAAGTCTTTAATCCATCCTGAATTAATTTTTGTATAAGGTGTAAGGAAGGGATCCAGTTTCAGATTTCTACATATGACTAGCCAGTTTTCCCAACACCATTTATTAAATAGGGAATCCTTTCCCCATTGCTTGTTTTTCTCAGGTTTGTCAAAGATCAGATAGTTGTAGATATGCGGCGTTATTTCTGAGGGCTCTGTTCTGTTCCATTGGTCTATATCTCTGTTTTGGTACCAGTACCATGCTGTTTTGGTTACTGTAGCCTTGTAGTATAGTTTGAAGTCAGGTAGCATGATGCCTCCAGCTTTGTTCTTTTGGCTTAGGATTGACTTGGTGATGCAGGCTCTTTTTTTGGTTCCATATGATTAAAGTAGTTTTTTCCAATTCTGTGAAGAAAGTAATTGGTAGTTTGATGGGGATGGCATTGAATCTATAAATTACCTTGGGCAGTATGGCCATTTTCACGATATTGATTTTTCCTACCCATGAGCATGGAATGTTCTTCCATTTTTTTGTTTCCTCTTTTATTTCATTGAGCCGTGGTTTGTAGTTCTCCTTGAAGAGGTCCTTCACGTCCTTTGTAAGTTGGATTCCTAGGTATTTTATTCTCTTTGAAGCAATTGTGAATGGGAGTTCACTCATGATTTGGCTCTCTGTTTGTTATTGGTGTATAAGAATGCTTGTGATTTTTGTACATTGATTTTGTATCCTGAGACTTTGCTGAAGTTGCTTATCAGCTTAAAGAGATTTTGGGCTGAGACAATGGGGTTGTCTGGATATACAATCATGTTATTTGCAAACAGGGACAATTTGATTTCCTCTTTTCGTAATTGAGTACCCTTTATTTCCTTCTCCTGCCTAATTGCCCTGGCCAGAACTTCCAACACTATGTTGAATAGGAGTGGTGAGAGTGGGCATCCCTGTCTTGTGCTAGTTTTCAAAGGGAATGCTTCCAGTTTTTGCCATTCAGTATGATATTGGCTGTGGGTTTGTCATAGATAGCTCTTATTATTTTGAGATACGTCCCATCAATACCTAATTTATTGAGAGTTTTTAGCATGAAGGGTTGTTGAATTTTGTCAAAGGACTTTTCTGCATTTATTGAGATAATCACATGGTTTTTGTCTTTGGTTCTGTTTATATGCTGGATTACATTTATTGATTTGTGTATATTGAACCAGCCTTGCATCCCAGGGATGAAGCTCACTTGATCATGGTGGATAAGCTTTTTGATGTGCTGCTGGATTCAGTTTGCCAGTATTTTATCGAGGATTTTTGCATCAATGTTCATCAAGGATATTGGTCTAAAATTCTCTTTTTTGGTTGTGTCTCTGCCTGGCTTTGGTATCAGGATGATGCTGGCCTCATAAAATGAGTTAGGGAGGATTCCCTCTTTTTCTATTGATTGGAATAGTTTCAGAAGGAATGATACCAGTTCCTCCTTGTACCTCTGATAGAATTCGGCTGTGAATCCATCTGGTCCTGGACTCTTTTTGGTTGGTAAGCTATTGATTATTGCCACAATTTCAGAGCCTGTTATTGGTCTATTCAGAGATACAACTGCTAGTATTAAAAAAAACAACAAAAGAGTATTCATTTGCAAAGAAGTGGGGAAAAAAGAGCCTTTGTCTATTGTTGTTGTTGAATAGACAAAGGTTCTTTTTTCCCCACTTCTTTGCAAATGAATACTCTTTTGTTGTTTTTATTTTTTTAATACTAGCCATGCTGACAGATGTGAGATGATAAGTCATTGTGGTTTTGATTTTCATTTTTCTGATGATTAGTGATATCGAACACCATTTCGTGTACCTGTGGTCCATTTGCCTATCTTCTTTGAAAGAATGTCTATTTCCCCCCACCTTTTTTTTTGCCATTGAGTTGTCTGTGACAGTGGCTGGTAGAAAAGTACTTTGTTGAATGCAAGTAAGTTTTGAGATTGATATCAAAGTGAAAGCAAACCAGTCTATTATTTTTCTAGTTAAATTCAAATTAAATCAAAGACAGATATATTGGGCAGCAGAATACCATATTATCATGAAAATGTAGGATATGATATGCTATTTCAAGTGAATATTATGCTTCCTGCTGTGTTTGATATTGCCCTCAGATTCTTCTACTACAATAGCCCACCCTCTTCTGCCCCTAAGGAACCTTGGTCAAAACAGAGACACTGGGCTAGAGATTTATAATATAATTTAAACTATTTTAAAATTCTCTATAATATTATTTTAAACATTTTTTAGTAGACAGGTAAAATTATGGCTATAAACCTAAATGGAGTCAACACCAAAATACACTTACTCATTCATAAATTAAATCAGAATAAAAATGCTATTTTTTGTTTGGTAAACAGGATTATGACTTATTTCCATCAAATTTCCAAGTGTGATCTTTTCTTATTTCCTCTAAGTGTGGGGTAGATAATCTTAGGGAGCCTGTCTCCTCCAATGTCCTGGTTTATTGGTACAGGTAATGTACGAGTGCTCAAGTTGTTCATCTTATTCTGTAGGTTTCTCTTTCATTGGCTTATTGATATGCAGAACTGACTTGGTACTTTTTCATTTCTGTCACTTTTTCTGGTTGTGTTAATCATTAATAAACCCTATAGAGACCCATCTGATTGGAGTCAGCTACCTGCTTGTGCCACCACTTTAATAACTGACCAAAAACATGCATTTCTCCCTTTCATTCACCTGGAAGTTGATTACTCCCTGTTATTGCTAAATTTGTAAGGAGAGAAGAAGCAGGTATGTGTTTTCTACCGTCAGGTTTTAATTACAGGTGGTATTCTAACTAAAGATGAACAAATCTGTTTTCATCATCTATTTATAGAAAGTAAAAGAGGTTATTAAAAGAGCTTGTTCTAACATTTTTATGAGGTTCTCTCCCTTACGAATGTCTTGAAAGTCAAATTTTTGATGCGAGTTTAAATCCCCGCAATGACTGTTTGTAAAGAGATTGCTAAGCAATGTTAAAGTGTTCTTTATAAAGAGTTAGTAAGAATTTTGGTGCAGGGTCAATCAGTGAGAAGGAGAAGAGGAGAAGGTCAAAGAAAAGGAGGCCACCAAGCTACGGAAGCTGGAGATCATGAAGAATTGGCTGAAAAGATCATTATAACGTGGCCAAAGGATCTGTTAGAATCAATAAATTTAATTTTCAGTATTTATTTCTTCATGCTAATGCAATGTCAACTCTTTTTGTCCCAATTTTAATAGAGTATACTCCCAAAATGACGATTTTGGATAAACC
Organism: Pan troglodytes; assembly: GCF_028858775.2. Lineage (NCBI taxonomy): Eukaryota > Metazoa > Chordata > Mammalia > Primates > Hominidae > Pan > Pan troglodytes. Next base: position 90,595,798 of record NC_072408.2, read on the forward strand.
AAGGAAAAGGGGTTGTAGTTCAGTGATCCTTAACATATGCACCTGGAACAGCAATATCAGCACCATCTGGGAACTTGTTAGTAATGCAAATTATCAGGACTTAACCCAGACCTGCTGAATTAGAAACTCAAGTAGTAGAATTTAGCAATATGTGTTTTATGGAGCCCTCCAGGTAATTCTGATGCAAACTAAAATGTAAGAATTGCTGTTATATTCCATATTTACGTTTAACTGGAGCTGAGAAAAAAGAGCAGTTGGAGGAGATTAAATGTTACAGACATTAAGAAATTTTCAGAGTAGGAATTTACTATTAAACTGATTAGGATACACCCAAGCGAAGTAAGCATTTTCTGGTTCTTGGGAAAGACACAGCATATCCTATTAGGTGGTAGGTAGTTTAAAATCCTTATAAACAACTGTTATATACATTTTTAAAAAGAGGGTGACGCTAGCTTATACTTGGGTTACACTTTTTTATATACAAGTATGAATTTTGATGCTAATAATCTCTTTTTTTTGTATCTACTACATTACCTCTAATGGTGCAAAAATTTCCAATAGCACTAGATGGTTTTATCATTAAGAGGTATTGGACAGGTGAGTTAGTTCTTATATTGCCTTGAATAAGTTTCCTTCCATATTTTAAGTTCCACATCTTCAATGTATGCAAACAAAAACAGGCATTTGATTTTAAGCCACAATTAAAACTGCCTTAGAGATATTGAAGAAATATCTGTTTTAGACAAAAAACAAAAACTCTTAAAAGTTAGTATTTTCCCTTCAATATTTTATTTATCTGTGTATAAGTCTATAACTAAATTATTATTTCTCATAAAATATTCTGATTCTATTAAAATGAGTGAATGATCTATTATAAAAAGGAGATTTAAATGGGGCATGACAAAGATTCATGATTGTTAAAATATTTTATTTTAACTTAAAATATAAAAATGTACATTTATCAATTATTTCATTAGGGGTCAAGACAATTTTTTTAAAAAACCTTTGGGTCTATTGATGAGAAATTCTGTCATCTTTGGGATGTAATTTAAGACTGTGAAACAACTTGCATGCAAAAGTATTTCAATGTTTTGTTTTTCCCCATATTTATACTGTTATCTTACCTACACCTAATTAGATAGTGATTTTTAAAACTAGCCCATCTTTTTAAGCCCTTCCAAAACATTAAATTTAGTTACCATGGAAATAACACACATTTTTTTTTTTTGCAGCTTAAATACTATTAAATACGTTATGGCCTGGCCTGGTGCCTTGGCTCACTCCTGTAATCCCAGCACTTTGGGAGGGTGAGGCAGAAGGATTGCTTGATTCCAGGAGTTCAAGATCCACCTGGGAAACATGGCAAGACCTCTGTCTCTACAACTTTTTTTTTTTTTTCACATTTAGCTTAGTATGGTGCTGCATGCCTATAATCCCAGCTACTTGGGAGGCTGAGGTGGGAGGATGGCTGGGGTTCAGGTGTTCAAAGCTACAGTGAGCCATGATCCTGCCCTTGCACTCCAGCCTGGGTGACAGAGCATTACCCCATCTTGAAAAAAAACAAAAAAACAAATAAAACACATCATGTCATTAAAACAACAAGTTTAAAGAGCACGGTTTGGGCATCACACACAACAGTCTACTGATAAAATTCAACTCAACTGCAGTCAGCAGAACTGCATGGTCACACTTGGTAGCAGCCTCTACCAGTCTGTTCAAGGCATGAAGGCACACTTAGTATGTCTTACAGAGGAATTGAGGGTATTAGTTATTCTAGTGAGTCAGGAAAGTGGAATAAAAGTCCATCTCTACTGATATTTCCATGATTTAAAATTCTGGTGTTTATATTATTAAAAGCCTCTTCATTAAAGGTCATGACTTTAATTATTACATTAGATTTTAAGTAAATGCATTTTATTTTATTATTTTTACCTCTAAATTGTAATTTTCTTCAAAATAATACTGAGCTTTTGCCTCTTATATGGAAACATCTTTGTGGGATGGATTGGCAGCCTTCTGAGAGATCTGCTCTGCTGTTCAAAATGTGCTGCAAGACCTCTTCTTGCCCAATCTTCTGACTGGACAGGCAGCCTAGAGGGCAGGATCAATATGTTATTTGTGTTTGTTTCATAAGTGTCTGACACAAAGTGTAGCAATGTAGGCACTGAGGATTTGTTGAGTAACAGAAAAAGAAATATAGAAATGGTGTGATATTATCTTTTTTCTTATTTTATTACCATTTCTCCTAGTATATATTTTTTACTCCTGATTTCTTCTCTTGTTTCAACAAACTATTTTATTTGTAATGTAATCTTTCTTTCCTCGAATCTCAATTACAAGATTATCATGACACATTATTCCATTATTCTTAAAAGAATAAAAGCAGAAGACCATACACTGGCTTTCGGAATCGGAATAGAAAATTGACACTTCCCATGAACATCAGTTTCTAACACATTCTACATATGCTGTGCTTTGCTTCATGGTCCATAACCTAGAAAACAGTTTTCTTTTTTTTTTTTTTTGTTTTCAACTTTCTTTTTTTTAATTTTTATTATACTTTAAGTTTTAGGGTACATGTGTACAACATGCAGGTTTGTTATATATGTATACATGTGCCATGTTGGTACTGGTACCAAAACAGAGCTATAGACCAATGGAAACAGTTTTCTTTAGAAAAAGATTGTTGAAACAGTAATGAATTCTATTATATAGTGCCCAATATTTATGGACTTAGGGAAGATTTGAAGTAAAGCAAATGCATGTTTAATTAAATCTGTTTGTTTAATTTTAGACTATGATTCTCAGACAATTTATAAAATATGCCAAATATCAATTTATAAGAGATGCCAAAATATCAGTCTCCTGGAAGCTAGAAACTTATTTTTCTTTGCTCATCTCATGAAGAGATGTGATCTACAGAAATACATTTTTCAAATAGATCTGATTTTTAAAATGTTCTTCTTGAAACATTACATTTCTAAAAATATAAATTCATCATTCTAAGCAATATCAGCTTCTAGTTTTCAAACTTACCTCTCTGGCCTCTTAACATGTAAATAAAATTCACAAGTGGAGTCAACATGTAGCATCTATTTCCAGATCATAAACTCCTTTCCTAATCTCTTAAAATATGCTTTATCTTCTTAATTTTAAAATATAATTCAGATATGTTCACTTTGAGTAATCCACAACTTATTTTATAAAATACATTTTAAGAATTATTATATTAATTTTTTGAGAACTATTGTGAAATATAACTTTTGAGAATTATTATGCACATAAATGACCACGCCAACTGGAAAATTTTGTGCATAGTTAATCTAGTGAACTAGAACTTGAAATGCCCTAACCAGTTCCTAAAAGGTGTTGTTAATATGCATAAGCTCTGGGAAGTAGGATCCAAGGGCAGGGGAAATTGAAGGTTCTGACCTTCTTCTGGAAAGATGAAGGGTTCCTTTGGATATTCTTGAGGTATTTTTTTTTTTTTTTTTGGATATTCTTCCTGTCTCTAGACTTAGAATTGGCCCATTTCTTTTTCTGTATAATTTTGGGAGTTAGCAAAGGCTACATAATTTACAAAGTACAGTGCAAAATATGTGGCACACTTGTTCGAAAAGCAAAAACAAAATGTGCAGTTAATGTATTAAAACATAAAAATTTTTCTTTAAATATATATATCAGCATTTATAAAATGTAATGAGATAGTAATGGTATATGAATAACCATAAACGTACAAATTGCCACCTTGAACTTAGGTGTATTTATTGAACTCACTGTCTACCTCCTCCTAACCGGGAAACTTTGCTCAACTTCTTTGTATTTTTCTCTTCTTTTGGCTAGTATATACTTATCTTCTAATTTGCTGTTAAAATATCACTTCCTCAGGAAACTCATATTTTGTTTTATACAATAATTGTTTACTTTTTATTCAGTCACATATTATAATATTTATGTAATTCTTTATTAATTATTTAATGTCTTTTACCCTACTGGATTATAATCTTCAGGAGGACACTGAACACATTACTTTGTTGAAGATAATTGAGATATGCATCTGACAATGACATTTATTTAATTTTACTCTCAGCCCAGACAAAAATGTTGAATGGTAAGTAGCCTCACCTTCTCCAAGAGAGAAAGACCAAATTATTGGCATTAGATTAGTGAAAGCACTGAAATATGAGTAATGTCATGGCAGAAGTGTTGATTACTCTGGAGGTAAGGGAGTATCATTAGTGAATTCTGTAACCATTGCTCTGGAAAAGACACTGTGGACGTTCGCAGTTGGCTTTGTGAGCAAAAGCATAACGTCCTCAGCTACAGGTAAAGATTCCAGGAAATCAAGTGGCCAGGAGAAACGTCCAAGTTGTAAAATTAAAATTGAGAGTTTATGAAAAACTAGAATTTATTGAATAGGAAATTTGGGATATATACTTCTTCTCTGCTCATTAAAAATACATAGGAGTAAAACAACTGGGTCGGTTGGTTTATACGAGCCTTTTAAAAGTAATTAATCCATTGAAGTTGAGTCTATTACAATGATTATGACTATGGAACTTACATAGAAAGATGCCCAGTAATTTCTATAGCCACTATAAGTTGCTGCAAATGCATGTGATAATTTTTAAGTATTGGAGATTCAATGATTATTTGAAAAGAAATTATTGTTTGACTGTTTTTTTTTCTTTTTGGTACTATTATCACATTTATTGCTACATTATTTTACAGAAACAAAACAAACAAGTCTCAAAGCAGCGGAAGATCTTGAAATGGTTTAAATTTAGAGCATCTAAGAATAAAAAGGTTAAGCCTTTCTCTTGCCTACTACTCAGATCTAAAAAACTAGAAAACAAAGGCCTTGATTTCTGATCCTGTCCTTTTATAATTAAAATAAAAGAGAGAGAGCTGTATAAAAGAAATTCCTTTTTTCCCAAGTCACTTTTTGATCTCCTTTCATCTTTGCCTCTGCTCTGCCCTCAGGTATTTTAGAGACGCTTCAATAAAAGTGTGCATTCCTGTTGATTGTTTCCTTAAATGCCACGCAGCTCTGGGACTGACTAAGGGAATCTCTGCTTCACAAGTTTACCCCTTACCAAGTGATGAAAACAATTGCAGAATTAATTCCTGAGGCCAATGAATCAAGAAATTGGACAGCCTGCAGCTCTCTTTCTAGCTTACAAAACAAAACAGTAATTTATCTTGAGTAATTAGGACCTTCTGATTTTTAGCATTTTTTTTCCTATTTCCTTAGCTGCTCTATTGTTTACCACATTGAAATTATATTTGTTTCCTAGTTACACGGATTTGATTTTTCCTACAACTTTAGGAGGGTCATCTACAGCTATGCTAATTTGATAATGTAATTATTGATATGCTTTGAAATTTTGTGATATGGCATTTGGAGTTAGGTTCATTTTAATTTTATCAACACTGTTATGTTTATAATTTAATTATTTTATTTTCCAGTGTCAGCTTTTCAGTCTCATGTAATAGTATCAAAGACAGAGGTGCAGAGTTGGTCTTTGGATGTAAGGGATGTAAGTGTTTGCTGCCAGAGCCATGACTTGTCTTTTTATTAGAGAAAGGACTCACGCTAGTCTCCATAAAAGTGATTTAGGATATTCTGAAAATAATATTGCTATGTATCAGCATATCTTGATCTCTAAATCATAGGATTGAAAGAAATTTCAGAGTTTGGGTGACCATATTTTTTTCCCTGAAATTGTCCAGGTTTACAATCATTGCGCATCATAATTATTAATTTTGTTCCTGTTCACTCTCTTTCGCTTTTCTCAGTCAAAATGAGAAATTGTCACTCTATCCCTATGTCATTTCTTCCCTTCTGCCACTTCTCAGGGATCTCTTCTGTGGCATAATTGACAGGTAAACTTTTGCTTGAAAACTTGTAGAGATATATATCCCTACTTGCATAGAGTAGCCTGTCTTCCTATATAGTTCCATTTGCACTTATTTCTTCTATTGAGATTGTGTTAAACTAACATTTGTTAGGTTTGGTTTTAGAAGAAAGCAAGTACTTGAAAGAGTGAATAAAGCCACAGAAAGAAAATTGTGGTATCTCTTTGACACTTTAAAATTCATTTTCCTATATGATCCTAAAAAATTGGGCATATTGCAATAAGCAATTTTCATATAGATAGAAGGCATCTGCTTCTCAAAATTGTTACATGTATTCACTGCATTATTAAAATACAGTGGCTGCTTAGCATGGCTTGCTTTAACCTAACAAGAATTTCTTCATTGGTCATAAATATTTATAGACTGTGGAATTCTTCTGAAACTATATTTTTAGTAATACATCAAAAACAATAATAAATAGATGTTACATATAATGTGATATTTGATTGCCAAAACATTATCTATAACAAGAACAAAGAACTAAATTGCCATTGGTGTTTTCAAATGTTTTAAAGATTTGTAAATATTCTTTGATGAACATAATGCCGGAGATCCATGTTCACTTAAAAAGAAAATCAGAAAAACAACATATGCAAGCATTATTTAATAAGGTTGTTCTAAGTTCATACTTTTCACAATATTAAAAAACTTTAGAAAAATAATTTATGATTATATTTCCAGTGAATTACATGGAGTATTTTAGAATTCTAAATTTAGATGCCACTGTGTCCATTGAATAACCTTTTTTTTTTGTATAGTGGTAAAATTATAATATATAGTGTGGTTCATAAGGACAACTTCCGAAAGGGTGACCACCCTTTAGACTTTAACCTTGACCACAGTAAATTCTTTCTACTATTATCACTGGCTGTTTTCACAGATTTGCAGTTTTAATAATCTAGTTGTCCTCAATCTTTCAACAATGATGGGATCACTAATTCATCCTTCCATGTTTTCATAAATTTTACCAACTACAAGGAAAGACTGCATAATGATTTTAAATAATTGTTTGTCATAAAAAATACAGTCATCACTCTGAGGAACATATTTGACATTATGTTTTATTTTTGTTTTTGCACGTGGTCAAACATTGAGAATTCAACATAATTTTAAAAAGGGGGCTTTCACAATATAGGCTTCTAGTGGACTTTTTATGATAAATAAATTGTTCAAAACTAAAAATATCAAAATTGAATGTCTAGGAGATTTAGACGTTGTAAAGATAAATCTAGGATTTAAAAAAATCTCATTTATCCACATTAGTTGTGGATTTCTTTAAGCATTCTCCTTTCTCTTCCATCTTTACCACTTTCACTCATTTTTGTGCCTACCATAGTCACAGGACAGAGGAGGTAAAATTTAAACACTGTGTGTATAATTTAGCTACATCATATGTTAGTTAAAATATAAATGTATATGAAGGAAGATATTTTTGTTTTTTTGTTTATTCCTGTATTCCTACCACCCAAATCTATTCCTAGCATGTGAAAAATGCTCAGTGACTTCTATTTAAGTGAATAAATAAATGTATAATTTTCTAAATCAAAATTTGCATTTGGGTAAAAAATTATACTACTTTCTTTGGCATTTCTCCAGAGAAAAGTTATATAAACTGCTTATATATATATAACAGGTACATATATTTATTTATATGTATGTACTACTTGTATATAAAAATATTTCTTATAAATTAAAAAAACCCTGTCTGATTAAATTTACATTCCTGCTTATTCTGCTTTCACTCCCATGCTGCTGTAAATGGTTAGAATAAAAGCCCTTCAAAGTATGCTGTTTTAGTGGATTTCTCCCAAAGCAGAATCTGAGACATTTCATGTCACTCCTGTCTTTATTGTAGCCCTTCTATTACCATATTTTCTACGTCTCTTGGCCTTCTTTCACTCCTCCCCAGCCATACTAACCAACTTGATGTTCTTCAGGAACAGTAAGCTCTTTTCTGTGATGGTGCCTTCCACTTGCATCTTTAGGTCCAGAATGCTTTCTCTCCAGATATTTTCATGGCTTCCTCTTTCACTGCACTGAGGCCCTGCTCAATGCCCCTTTTCAGAAGAGCCTTCCTTGACCACTCCGTTTAAAATGGTATCCTCTCCCTTACTATTTATTAGCCTTTTAGCTTTATTTAATTTTTCTTCCTAGCATGCATTACCTGACTTCTTTTTATACTTGCTAGTTGTTTGTTCTCTTACTATAACGTAGGCACCACTAGACAACGGTCTTTGTTTTTTCTTTCACCACTGTGTACCTAGCAGCATATAGTTATAATAGTACGTGGAACATAGTAAGCACTCAGTGATTGTTGAATACATGAAAATTTTAATTCTAGTAACTCTATATTACTACAATCACCTTTCACAGACATTTAATGTCTAGATATAATATCAACTTTAAAAAGCAAATTGGGTATGTGACATGAGTGATTATAGTACAAAACAGTAAGAAGACAAGTGTTATGTCCAAAATAATTTAACAAAGAAGGTGGGGAGCCAACTTTACCATAGACTTTGAACTTTCTCCTCAATGTGATGTTTGTATTCCAGGTGTTTCATGAGCTCCAGTAAAACCCAAACTGTCCACGACTGATAGTCAAATAATCTCTTTCGGAGAACAGAAGGACAGGCCTAATTCAGAGTGACAAATTCAGTTTGCTAATCACTGTCTTTGAGATATTATCAAACAAATATCTCTGCATGTAGTATCAGGTGATTGTTCTATAGACTTTGGCTTTATAAAGTGGAATGGAAATAATTAACACATGTTTTTTCAGGAACTTGGTTCTTTGCTTTGCCTTCCCTGTTCCCCTAATTTCCTCCTCCTCCCTATTTCCCCATTCCCTTCTCCCCCCTTGTTCCTCTATTCCAGGCTCCCCGTCTCTTTTTTGCCTTACCCATGCGTGGAAATATTCCAGTACTTAGCCTTAATTAACCGACAGACAATATAGGGTTGGAATGAATTATGTGGAGCCTGGAGATCAACTCTGTGAATGTACATATGCATTACACGGCTTGCTATTTTTTTTTTTTTTTTTTTTTTTTTTGAGACGGAGTCTTGCTCTGTCGCCCAGGCTCTGGGTGCAGTGGCGCAATCTCGGCTCACAGCAAGCTCCGCCTCCCAGTTTCACGCCATTCTCCTGCCTCAGCCTCTCGAGTAGCTGGGACTACAGGCGCCCGCCACCACGCCCGGCTAATTTTTTTGTATTTTTAGTAGATACGGGGTTTCACTGTGTTAGCCAGGATGGTCTCGATCTCATGACCTCGTGATCCGCCCCCCTCGGCCTCCCAAAGTCCCGAGATTACAGGCGTGAGCCACCGCGCCCAGCTGGCTTGCTATTTTTATATATTTTTTTTTTTCCTAAGAAATTGCTTAACTTATCTGTACTTGAAATTAGTCAATACTCAGCATGGAGTCCTTCCATCACAGGATCTGAAACACTGGAAGCTTGTTAGCAAGGAGCTCCCTTGAGGTCTACTGAATCAGAATCTGCATTTTTGCAAGATCCCCTGGTGGTTTGTGTGTATATTAAAATGTGAGACGTACTGGTAGTATATGTAAAACACAACAGTATTTATGTAAAACACGCCCTCCCTAAAGGCTATTCCTTCTAATTTTCCTAACAAAAATATGGATACGGAAAAATATGTAGTATTTTATAGAAATCAATTCGATCAAAGCTATTGTGTATATATTTTTTCTTAAACTCAGTGATAAGAATATTCAAAATTGTTTCCTTGTTTATATATCATTATTTACACTAAAGTTATGCAACTTGAGGTTTTATTTGTGGATGTGTCTAGTTAGAGGGAAGAAGGGAGAGAAGGAGAGGAAAAGGAAAAATATATTTTTGAGACCTCACAGTTGGTAAGGGAAAAAAATAGTTGTTTTGATTTTAATTGTTCTCTTTAGAAAAAAAGCTGGTTAATAAGAATGTTTTAAATCGCCCTTTAAAATGCTACCTGTAGTACTTTAAAAAGAATCATCTTATTATTTCTCTACTTTGTTGAATGCGTGGAATCAAGTTTTCTTCTGAACACACTGGTGTGAATGAATGATGTAAAGCAGAGAATCCACACTTTGCTTAGGCTTACATAGAATTACACAAAACAATATACAATTTTATTTGTAAAAGCCTACTTGAGATTGAATGTAGTCTCAAGGCTGTATAGATCTTGATGGGAACATGCGGCTTCCTTTCACCACAAAAAAGTATTTTTTAATAAAAAATATATACATTAAACTGGATTCAAAGCAGTTATTTTTATTAATCACCTAGTGTGGTTATGTACCCTCTACCACAGAGAATGAAAGACAGAAAGCATCCATTTTCTGCATTAAACTTTTCAGAAATACAGCTCACACAGGTTACAACATTGCTTAACAGCCTTTTCAAATTAAGGCAAGATAGGAATCATATTCATTTTCTCCTTTCCCATTGGCACCAAGATGTAAATATAGCTAATGGTAGCCTGTTCAACACTATTATTAATCATTTTTGTAGCAACGTGTTATTTGTGCCCAGATGTATGCAAATGCTCAGGTTCCTACTGCTCCAGATGGTGTTTATTAAGTTAAAGTAGTCATATAAGCAGAAGCAAGTGCTCTGCTATGTTCACACAAAAGCAAAAGCAAAACAAAACCAGCACCCAACAGCCTTGAATTGATTAATGTTTTTGATGCACTATAAATTTTAATAATATTTCAGAATCCACAGGAGATATCTGAAATTTCAAAAAATAGGTTGTAAAGTGAAATAATCATACTGCAATAATATTTGTGCAATAAAATTTTGTTCTTTCTAAATTATCTGATAAAAAGTCCTTGCAGTTGTGATAAATAGTCAAACTTGTGTATCTTGGATATAAAATTACATGCATTTTTATCTTTTAGTTGACATTTTATTTGAATTCAGAGTATTATAAAAATAATTTTATTACCATTTGTATCTGGGAAAAGAAGAAATTAATCCTGTCATGTGTCTTTAAGAAGAAATGTAAGACAAAGATCCTGAAGACTTGCAGTAATATAATAACTCGGTTTTCATAATAAAAGGACATTAACTTTAGTGTACAGGGAACTTCTCATGGAGGCAACTATATTTTGTTTTTCTTTTTTCCTGCCTTTCAAATTTAGGAGGCAAAAATATTTGCAAATTTTGTATTTAAAGGAGAAACAGAAAAATAGCACATTCTAAAATGTGTATGTACATGTACGATTTTATTGTATATTTCATAACTCTAATGCTTACAATTTCAGATCTCTGAAGCCTATTAAAGTGTTTATGTACTTTGCCTAAATTATGTAGGCTTACTTATTGCATTCATGAGGGAAAAAAGTCAGTTTATTATAATGCTTTTATAAGTTCCATGAGGAAAGTGATTATTGCTACACAAAACTTGATTTCAGAGAAGTAATGTGCCAATATTAAAAGACTAACAAAGGCAGAGACATTTTAAATTAAACCTCTTTGACAATAGAACCCACACTCTTAATGATGTGCTAGATCAACTCACCTCTTTGGTTCTAAATGCATATTTGATATATAAGTCAATTTGTATTCACTTTAAGCATGCGGTGCTCCTGTAGAGCAAATAGTATTTCTGCTTGACAGGTGAGGAAACTGATGTACTGATGGCTCAAAGAAATAGGTGCCTTAAGGAAGTCGACAGTCTATTATTAGATTAAGATTTATGGGCCAGGCGCGGTGGCTCACGCCTGTAATCCCAGCACTTTGGGAGGCCAAGGAGGGCGGATCACGAGGTCAGGAGATCAAGACCAACCTGGCTAACATGGTGAAACCCCGTCTCTACAAAAACACAAAAAAAATTAGCCGGGCCGTGGTGGCGGGCGCCTGTAGTCCCAGCTACTCCACAGGCTGAGGCAGGAGAATGGCGTGAACCCGGGAGGTGGAGCTTTTTTGCAGCGAGCCGAGATCGCGCCACTGCACTCTGGCCTGGGCGACAGAGTGAAACTCCGTCTCAAAAAAAAAAAAAGATTTATGGCCATGTATTTTCTTTTTAATTGAATCTACAATATAGGTTTACTATATGTACACAAAATGATTTTAATTCTTTTAGTTTGGAAAATGGATCTCTCTCTGATATTGTAATATACTTGCTATTGATATTTAAACAACATTTAAATATCTATTTTTATATACCCAGACTGCTATGAGGTGACCAAAATAAAACTTATTTGGAAGCATAAATTAGTTAGCTGAATCAAAAGTAGAATTTCAATGTCCATGTACTGGTTATCACTTTTAGTATGATTTTTTAAAGTTAATAATCATGAGAAATTAGGCTTCAATTTTTGTCCTTTATTATGGCATGTCATTTATTTAATTAATTTAAAGAATAATAATAATACTATTCTAAGAACTTTATATGTGTTATTTCATTTAATTTTCATAACACTTCATATTGCATTATTACTATTATTATTCTCATTTTATAGATAAATATAGAAATAATAATTTCTTTGGCCAAAACATTAGTCTTATAAACTATCTGAATATTTAGGCTCTAGAAGTTCTCACAACTGCCTTTTCTTAGTGGCCTTCCCAGACACTTTCAACTACTAATAACGGGAAGGACAAAGCTACTGAAAATTTTATTATAAAAGAAAGCATAGAATTGTAAGGAAATTGTTATAGCATATTTAGTTTATCTAAGAGTGTTACATGTTCTCCTTTAGTCAGCAGGAGTACAGCTTTTTGCCTATCTAAAGGATTCCTAGATTAATACAAATATTTGGTCTATGGTTTTGCCCAAAGAAATTGCTGTTTGCTAAGTGATGAAAATGAAATTGGTCGCACATCATCTAGAAAAGATGCAACCCATGTACTTTTTAAATGCTTTGTAAATTGCTATTGCTAATTGAGGACAGATGCTTCTATGGACATTGGTTAGGTTAAATTATTTAAGCAACCCAGAAATTGTAGATTTAGCAACAGGATGTACCTGCCCAGGTATCTTAGCTTGCTATTGATCTCATCGAAAGGCACTGGCAGATTAAACCATTTTTGATTTTTAGCAACTGAAAAAGTATCTTCTACTTTCTTTGGCTTGAAAACTTTACATATTCCTTGGGTGGTAAACTAAATGATAGCTATTCTTTAAGCTACTATTTCCTTGGTTTTCTGAAATCTTTTGTTTTTTACTCAGTCTTATCATTCAGCCCCTCATTTTTCAATCTCTCTCTCTACTACTGGACTGTTACATTTTGAGGACAAGAACTATGTCTTACTAATCTTTTTATTTCAGCACTTATTATAACTGACATATAATCCACTCAGTACTGAAAAACTGTATATTAATGAATAGTAAATGACTCATATATAAAAGATATGTGAATATAACTGTTATATATAAATAATGCAAGCTGAATTAAACATACAATTTTCAGCTATTAAATTTATTATGCATCTCTCTGTGATCTCATAATAAATGACACAGTTCAGTTCATATTTTTTTCTAGCTATTAGGTCTTGGTTCCGACTACAAATCATTTGTCCTCTCATTTTTTGAGGTTACTATGGTACACTAACATTTTATTTAGATTTGGTCACAGTCCAGATATTAAACAATGTTTTTCTACCCTTGTCACGAAAGATTCTCCATTTTATTTGAATTGCCTTATCTTAGTCATTGTAAACCTTTGTTTGTTGAATACCCCATCATGTGTTAAGTTCCTTATAGTTCCACTTTATGGGTTGATTAGAAATCTGTGCTGACGTTTACACTTATCCTAGACAATTTGTTTTAATAATGGTAAGTCTCAGATTACTGCTGCATTTTCTGTATAGTTCCACTGTGGTTCCATGCCAAGATGTAGTGACTTCACTGCTCAAATTCTTCTGATGTGGGTTTATTAAATGATATGATTGCAATGAAGTATTGTCCAGCTCACTTTCTCTGGCCATGATAGATGATGGTAGTACTTGCCCTCTCGTTAAGTTGCACATTTTTCTAGTATGGACTAGACACTCCTGTCCGAGTCTTGCTTTTAATCTTTTCTTTTCTGATCACTAGCTTACTGCACTATACTTTCTCCAAATATGTTATCTTGTGATTTGCAATTGCAAGCAGGAAGACTAATACTAGAAGATAAATGCCTTAGAAAACAGTGTTTTGTTTTCTTCTAATATTCATTAATATCTTCTGCTTCGTTCTCTCATAATTTTATTATTGCTGTATCTGGCTGAAATTCTGCCTGTGTGATGGGTTGATGAGTCCCTCCAAAATTTGTATGTTAAATCCTAACTGTGAGGACCTCAGAATATGACCTTTTTTGGAAAAGGAGTCTTTGCAGATCTAATTGTTTAAGACGAGGTCATACTGAAGAAGGGTGAGTCCCTAATCCAATATGATTGGTATCTTTTTAACAAGCGGAAATGTGGACACAGACACACACACAGGGAGAACACTGTGTAAACATGAAGTTAAAGATTAAGGTGATGTAGCAGAGGTCAAGGAACACCAAATATTGAGAGCAAATCACCAGAAACTCTAAGAGAGGCATGGAACATATTTTCTTCACAGCCCTCAGAAGGAACCAACTTTGTCAATATCTCCATGTTGAACCTGTAACCTTCAGAGCTGTGAGACAATAAATTCCTGTTCTGTAAGCCAACTAGTTGTGGTACTGTATTATGGCAACCTACCAAATATATTGACTATAGCTTAATTGTGTTTTTAAAATTTTTACTTGAAATATTAAGGAAGGACTAATTTATTGGACTTAAGTCTAATTTATTGGACTTAATGCATGCAATTTTAAATTTCCTACCACATTTCTTTAGAATTTTTGTTTAGACTATTTTATTCAACCTTTTCCTATTTCTGTCTCTTTATATAGCTGATTTTTACCTTCAGAATTAAACGTGGTTCATATAGGACAGCAAGGTCATATATTCTAAAACCTGTTGTCTTCCTTTTGCCTGTTTTTACCACATTATCATTTTTCCATATGTAGCACATTATCAAGGTGTTACTCAGTGATGGTTGATCAGGGAACTTCGGTGTAAAAGATCACCTTATGAAAGCAGAAATAGTGCTGTGAATGTCAAATTACTATCAAAATATTTGTTTCTTCATATGTACTTGTATTAATAATTATAAGTTGAATTTTATTGTATCTACACTGATAATATATACATCATAGTTCTAGTAGTTTGTGCTATTTCATGGTTGAATGAGTGAAAATAATGTCATATTTGAAAATAGGATTTGTTATAGTTAATTAAACTGAGTTCTAATTTAGGCATCTCATTAGTGAAGTTATTTGAGAGGCTTACTTTACTTGATATGTGAAGGCTAATTATTATGGTTGGTGTTAAGTAAAAGATAAGAAAGATATATATTATCATTCTTTAAAAATTTTAGAATGTAAAATGGGTAATACCACAATCCTGAGTCTGAGACATTTATTGTTAGAAGTTGTGTAGGGCTTTCTAGGGTAGCAATTTTTAAACTGTATTCCAAGGAGCCTTAAAGATTCTGGAAAGTCTGATTCAGGAGGCAAAACAGAAAGGTCAACATTGTAATGAATGTGCAACTCCCCAATCCTGTTAATGGGAGCAACACATCTTTTATCTATTTTTTACTTGTTTTTTGCTCTTTCATAAGATTCATTTGAAAGATGGTATTTGCTGCTAAGACACTTGTAAACCAATGATCTGGTTACTTGCAATGTATAAATAACACAAGGGTTAATTTAAAAAATAATACATGAAAGCACACTTTTCTAGAATTTTCATATTAATCTGTTGACTTTCAGAGATAAACAAGATTATGGGGATTATTTACCTTAAATGCAGATGCCTATCAGAGGAGGAAATAGAAGACCAAAAATTTTCGTTGTCTTGTTCAAGATCATACAGTTAATTAATAATGAGCTAAGGATCCAGACCAAAATTTTCTATTTTTTTTTTCTAAAGTACAACAATGCTTTCTTCTATAGAAATCACAGGTTTCTAAATATTGAACTGGTCTTTGATCAGTGCCAGTTTTATTACTTTCACATTTACTTTTACAAAAGAAGTTATTTTAGAAGCAAAATATTTGTGATTGATTTTCTTTATTTTGACTTCTGAGGGGAAAATGTTGTTTGGAATAGTTTTCTGAGATACACCTTCAATAAAAATAAGCATTCCAGTCCTGTATGGAACATATTCCATTTGGATAGTTTCTCAGTTATCAAGAGTCTTTATAAATGGTCAGTTCCCTCCTGCTAGGAAGTAGAAGGGATTTATTATTTTAAATTGGAGACATTTAAATTTTTAAATTAATTCATCATTTTTTATTTGGCAGAGCTAAAAACTGGCTGTACATAGAGATTCCAGTAAAATTTCAATATTCTTCAGCTGCCAAATTCCTTAAGAAAATATACTTAAAACCAAATACTTGCTAGAGCTAGTTGAAGTCAAAAGGCAGACCCTGTGGAATGATCCAGTGCGTTACTCAATGAATATTTCGGCATTTAAGTCTGGGGAAAGAGACGAAATGAGTGGTTATGTAGCAATCACAGTAAATTAAAAGGAAAACAACCTGGGGAATTAGACATATTGCTGTACATTTAGAAATTACATATGCAATAAGATTATTTTTTAAATAATTATTGTCTGGGCTTTACATCCTGCTTAATATTTAAATAATCTGAGCCAAATGTAACAGTGGCCCATTGAACAAAACCCTCAACGTTTTTGGATTTGGTTTCCAGGGTATACAATACAACCTTTTTGCCATCTGGCATTTCATTCGGGAGTATAGCCTTTGCTTGAAAAGGAGAAATATCACAAGCTAAAATTATAGTTAATATAGGGTAAACTGCAGTAACATCTGTGCATATGACAACTTATATTTAGTTGCACCAAAACTTCTTTGGAATTCTAAAGACCGTTTTGAAATTTTGTGAGTTTGTAGACTAAAATAACCCTTATTTTACAAGCACATTGGTTTTCTCATTTGTATTCTCCCATTTCAATAAAGTATATATAGGCAATCAGCTACAGATTTATTTTGAAACTTTTTTTGGAATATTGTTCTTTCTAGTCTTGAGGTTGGCACTTACGCTTTTTTGTGGGTTTGCCGTTGCCTTTTTGAAATGGCTATCTGCACTCATCCCCATTGCCAAATACCCTGTGAGTTTTCATAGTAAGGAGACACGGCTGTCCTTTATTTCCTCCCTCGTTAGTCTGAGATTACTTATTACACTATTTCATGTCACTTTTCTGTTTTATTCATGTACTTAATATTTGTTCATATTGGCATATAGTTAATATTTATGCAAAGAAAATAGTGCACAAATATCAAGTATATGCCTTGACAATTTTTGAGAAAGTGAAAACACTAGCATAATTAACATGCATATTAAGAAAATAAAACTTGAGCCCCTACATGTGCTTCTTTCTAGTCACTATTACTCCCCTTCCCAAAGTTTACCACTATTTGGACTTTGAAAATCATTGTTTCTTTGATTTAGAGCTCTATGTAAATACAATGATACAATCTAGATACTTTTACTCAATATTATATATGTAGTATTCCTTCATGTTGTATATAACAGTAATTAATTCTGTATGGAATTTCATTAAATGAAGTAAAAAATTTTATCTTATTTTGATGTACAATTTGATTACTTCCAGACTGGGAAATTACAAAAAAGACTGATAAAATTATCATTTATGTTTTGTGTTGACATTATATATACATGATATTATATGTGACATTATATATCACAGATATATATATATATATATATATATATATATATATATATATATAAAATTGGGAATATGTCTAGGGGTGGAGTTTTCCATAGGTTCTAAATTTGTTCTGCAAATCAGTTTTCCAAATTGTTTGAAAGAGTTCCAACTTCTTTCAAATATGGTTTTATCAATTTACTTTCACATCAGGAGTATATGAGAGTTCCAGTGGCTCTACATATATATCAATGTTTGATCATAACAGTATTTTTAATATCATATTCTTTCTGTTGAATGTATTATAATATCATTTGGAAAATATCTTACTATAGAGCCCTTTTTCTTAATTGTGAGTTATGATCTTTTTTCTCATGTTCAATACATACCATGGTCTGATATCTTTACCACTGTCACTTATAATCCATAAGAAGTGAAGAAACCTGATTAAGATAATGGCAAGAAAGCTGGCTGATATACTGTATGATACATACATTGATACCCATTATGATTTAAAAAATTAATCCAGCTCTTAGTTAAAATTTTGGATGCCATTTGTATTTATCAGACTTCCATAAACCACTACCTACCATTCTATGGTCATGTTATCTTATTAACAATGAAAAAAAGGAAGTTACTCTTTCACCAGTTTCCTATTTTTATATATTGATTTCCTATTCACCATATTAATTGCTAGCCAGGCTGTCTTCCCTTCCAAATCATCTATGCCTTTCTAAACACAATATAATCTGTTTTATGTCAATATCACATTCTTAGACATGCATTCAATTATGCCATGAATGATGTTGTGTTAGGTAGAATAACAGCTCCTATAAAGTGTCCACTTTGTAATTCCCAGAGTGTGTGAAAACATTATGTTACATGGCAAGGATGAATTAAGGTCGCTAAAAGCTGACCTGAAAATAAGGAGATTAACCTGGATTATCTGGGTGAGCTCAATGTAATAACAAGGGTCTTAAAAGGGGAAGAGAGGGGCAGAAACACCAGAACCAGAGAAATGGCATCATGAGAAAGCTTGACTGGCCATTGCTGGCTTTAAACATGGAAGGGGAGGCAAAGCCAAGGGATGCAGGCAGTCTCTAGAATCTAGGAAAAAGCTAGAATAGGAAATCTCCTCTAGAACCTTCAGAAAGAAAAGCAGTCCTACCAATACTTTGATTTTAGTCCAGTGAAACTCATTTCAGACTTCTGATCCCCAGAACTGTTAGAAAATAAATCTGAATTGTTTTAAGCCCCTATGTTTGTGAAGAATTGTTACTGCAGTAAAAACAACAACAACACTAATACAAAACTGCATTTCTGGAAGTGGGTACAGCTGTAACAAATAACCTAAGAATATGGACTACTTTGAGATTTGGCAATGGGCAGAGGCGGAAGAATTTTGAGAGCAAAGATAACCAAAGTATAGATTCCCTTGAAGGAACTTTTCAAAGGAATATAGATGTTAGCTAGTTTGTTAGTAAGGACTCAGAAAGAAGTGAGAAGATTTTATATTCTTGTCCTGTTTACTATGTTAGAATGTGATACTGAAAACTATTCGTTTTGAAAATCTTTATTCCCTCAGTATCTTTAAATGTTTCTTCCATATTTGTTCTTCAAATCTGACTGTGCCCTTTGCTTTCTCTTTTTTGCTTGATTCTGTATACATATATTATATGACCTTTTATCTTTTGTAAATCTACATGGTTTCTCTAGATAATACATGTGCAATAAATGACTTTACCTGCTTCTACACAGATACAAATCACAAATATTTATCTTCAATATAGATCTCCTCATTGAACTACTGACTTAAAAAATCCAACTGCCAAATAAGCATGCTTAATAAGATATTTTTCAGATAATTGAAAATCAACATGTTAAACATTAAACTTCTTCTATATCTCTCACATCTGCCTCTCCTTTTGTTCCCTCTCTAAAGTGTTATTACTACCATCGGTCCAATTAACCTGATAAGAAACTTGAGGTCATCCTCAACTCATTCTTTTTTTGTATCCCCCAAATTGACATGTCCTGCTTTTTAATTTTCTTTTCTAATATGTATTGATCATTTACTATGTGTCAGGTACATTCAAAGTAAAGCACATATATTAATTAGCTTAATAACAAACATAGGACATATTTCATTATCACCCTCAATTACAAAAATATTGAGATAAAGAAAAGCACTACCCAAGGTCAAACAGAAGTGAGTAGACAAGAGAGGACTGGGAGTCAAGGAGCCTGGCTATAGAGCTTATGATTATATAAGTATGCTGCACTGTTTTCTCTTGGATTCACCCTCTCTATTTCATTCACAAAACATTCCCTTGCCTTTCTCACTGAATTTTTTCTTTTCTTTTTTTTTCTGGATTTCTGTTTTGTTTTGTTTTACTGCCTAAAAGGCTATCTTTTAATTTTAGTCTTTCTCTACTCTGATTCAAACACTATACCACTGTTCAAGCAGTCTTTTAAAAACATAATCTAAATAACTCATTCCCTTGATTGATACTCTTTAGCACTTTAACAATACGTTCAGAACAAAATCCACTTTTACACAGCATTCAAAAGATTTATCAGGAATCGCATTACTTATTATAATCTTTTCTCATTTTTCTTTCCTTTCCTTGTACCTTGCTGTTTATTTTCTCCCTAATAAATGCAACACTGGTTGCTTTGCCTTTCCAACCTTTCATGTCAATTAATAACTGCTTTATAATACTTATCACCAGACCATGTATGTGTGTTTGTTCATTGTTTCTCTCCACTACTTGAATTTAAGCTACCTAATGACAAGGACAACATTTTTGTTCACTGCTTTATTCCTAGTGTGTAAAACAGATCCTGGTGTGCAGTTGGTACTCAATAAATATTTTTTGAATTAATCAGAAATCAGCTGAAGAAAGCATGACTCTTGCCTTCTTTGTATTAAGATCCTGAAATACAAAGCTACTTTAAATAAGAATTAACCACTTTGTTATAACTGCTATCACTAAGCACTGTACATCAGGCCTACCTATTTTACTATATCCTTTCCACTGATTGCTATACTTTCTTTTCAAGTAAATCTCCACCAATTGATTGAAATCTTCTTAAAGATATGATTTCCTTCCTTCCTTCTTCCCTCCCTTCCTTCCTTCCTTCTGCTTTTGCTCCTTTCTTAATCATAACTTTAAAATCTCTAATTCTAGCCAAATATTTGACCTTAGATAATCAATAAATGCTCTTTATATGTTATTGAAGCGACACCAATTCCATTTAACTTTAGCAACCGATGTCTTTTTTTAACTCATAAAATGGTTTTACAGTTATCTCTTTAGATGACAATACAATCTGATTGCTGTTTCATGTATTTATTTAGGTCTAATTAAACAGTAGCTTGAAGGGTCTTTCTAGCTTCCTTTCCTAACCAGAGTCTAATTTTAGGACTTAAATACTTCTACATAAATTGATAATTCCTTATAAACCAGCAGAATGGCTTTTATTCCTCTAAAGTCCGTATTACTTACCATTGTTTGAATTTACAGAGCGATGGTAAAGAAACAAATCATGTTACTGGCCTTTACTGCTACACTCCCCTTTTCACTTTCCAAAATGGTCATTTCAGCCTCTCTTGTCTTATCATACTTCTTTTATCCTCACTTTTCTTAACTCACAGGTGATAAAGCAATCACACATAAACTCCGTGTTCTGCATTGTACCACATCTACTAGTATACCAGCATCTGTACTCACACTCCTTTCCTACTCTCCTGTTACTATGGGTGGAATTAACATCCACCTGGGCTCCGGTTCCCCACTTTTCTAACAGTCTCTTGTTCCTACAACTGGGATTTCTGTCCTTGCTCTATGGATTTCTCTTTCTCTGGTGTGTATTCCCATCAGCTTATGAACATGTTCTAGAAATTCTTACATTTTAACTCTCCCTTGACCTCTAACTATTCTTCAAATCATGACCTTCACAGTAAAACCTCTTGAAAGAACTGACTGTAATTAATATTTTCACTTTCTAGTTTTATATTCTGTCTTTATTCCAGCTCTGTAGAGTTTTGACTTTACCATATTCTGGAACTTTTCTATAGCAAGAACAGTTAGTATTCTTATTGCCTTATTTCTAAATCTGTTGAATATCTTAATTTATCTTAATTAGCTTAATTCATAGTATTTGACATGGTTGACCAAAACCACTTAAAAAAAAAAACCATGTACATTTCTATTTAATCATGTTCTTCAATAAGAAAAATATTTGTAATTTTTCAGCAATATTCTCAGAGAACTGCTGCAAAACTTATAATTGTCCCACTTAATACATTATCACAAAGTTAATGCACCCTTGTCTTCACCCAAGTGAAGAAATAGAATATAACCAGCAACTCAGAATTTCTCTCATTCCCTAGTTCATTGTGCCCTACCTTGTTCTTCCTTAAAAGTCATCACTAGTCCAGCTTGTAAAATCATATATTCATTTTGCCTGTTTTTGAATTTTATACAAATGTTATTAGACAGGTTTTTGAATGACTCTTCCCAATATTGTATTTGAGATTATTTTATAGCTTGTTTGTTCATTTTTATTATGTGTAATATTCCATTATATACAATATACTGCAATTCATGTATCTGTTTCACTGTAGATTGAAAGTTTGGTTGTTTCAAGTTGAAAGTAATGTTATAAGCATTCTGTACATATCTTATGTCACATATGTGCTCATTTGTGTTGAGTAAAAAAGTAGGAGTAAAATTCCAGGGTCATAGAATATGCACGAGTTCGGAGTTAGTGGAGGTGTCAAACAGATTACCAAAGTGCTTGTCTAAATATACATTTTCAGCAGCAGTATATAAATTCTAGTTTCTCCACATCCTGGTCAAAACTTGGTATTGTTAAGTTTTTTTTTTTAATTTTTGTCAATTTAGTGTGTGTTTTTTGCAGTATAATTGAACTTTTTCTGGGTTTTCCTTACCCTGTTGATCCAGTTTCTTGCCTTTTGTTCTGTCATTTCATTATATCTTATATTCCATTACTCCTCATGAGTAAAGTTTTAAAAATTATCTATTTTTATTTATTAGGGTTTTGGAAAGGGATTAAGTTAAATGTATGTTTACCATCCTCTATATTTAGCAAAATCTATGTAAATAATTTTAATTGAAAAGAAAAGATGCAATAAACATGAACATATGTAAAAAATTCAAGTGTCAGTCTCAAATGGGATACATTTCTATAAATCGTGATTAAATTAAATTCATTTTTATTGTTATTCTGGTAAAGTCTAATATATTAAGTAGAAGTAGTTTAACTCAGTATATTTTAGGTACTCTGTATTATTTTAAACTTATTTGAGTCTATGTGGGGTGTTCCCCATAGGTTCATTAAAATTGTAGCTATACATTTTAAACCTAATAACTATAGAATTTGATCATGTCATTTGATAATGTTATGTTTCTTGTTGCTCATTTTAACATTCTTAGTTTTTATTCTTAAATAAAAGGAATTCCTTCAGGTCTAGTTTTCTTATTATACAAATATAGTACATTGAGTAAATAAACTAACACACATAAATTGAAAATAACAATTTCTTGATCTATGGAATCCCAATTTAATTATTTCTCTATAGAGCCTACTTTGGAGACCATATTATATAACAATTTACAACCCTTTTAGTTTTAAAAACTCTGGTCTTTAATATACAATAACTTTTTCTGCTGAGTAGAAAAAGCAATCAGGTAAGTGGCACATTAAAGAAAAATATTTTGACATTTTAAAAAAGCTTAATTTTAAGCAATTTCAGGTTATTTGTTCTACAGATACCCCAGATTCCATCCAGCTATGTAGTTTTCTTTACTCGCGAGCACAAGGAAAATAGATGCTGAGTTGTTACAGTAAGATATATTTAACAGGTAGTTTTAAAAGGAAATATAATATTTATTTTTAGAGGGTCGAGTTTAGGTATTGAAATTGAGGTCCTACTACTTCTTCTTTTTCCAAATTTCTTTGAGTTGATAATCAATAATAAAGCAAATAAGATAATACTTTTATAAATCACCAAGCAAGTTTCCAGCACCCTGTATTGTAAGTATAGTTTCTCTGATACTTGCTGAGTGGAGAAATACAGTTCACACAAAAGACCTAAACAGGTTTCCTAATTCTAGGTCTTTTAAAAGGAAATGAATGCATCTGAGAGATGGAGTCGAGTTCATTTTTCTGGGCAGCAGCATGAACATGTGTGATCAGACCTTCATTAGGGATCTCACAGGTGTGCTTGTTATAGGAAGTCAATAAATAGAGAACCCACAGAGAGAGTGCTGGCTTTCACTAGAGCGATGTGGCCTGCTAGTAAAACATGGAATGATGAATGTACTGAAATTCAGGACAAATTCATTATTTTATTGTCTGGGGATAGAGATGATGTGAGACAGTAAATAAAAGAATATATTGGCTGGGACGGAGGCTCATGCCTGTAATCCCAGCTCTTTGGGAGGCCAAGGCAGGCAGATCATTTGAGATCAGGAGTTTGAGACCAGCTTGACCAACATGGTAAAACGCTGTCTCTCCTAAAAATACAAAAAAAAAAAGCCAGGCGTGGTGGTGCATGCCTGTAGTCCTAGCTATTAGGGAGGCTGAGGCAGGAGAATCTCTTGAACCCAGGAGGTGGAGGTTGCAGTGAGCGGCACCACTGCACTCCAGCCTGGGTGAGAGAGCAAGATTCTGTCTTTAAAAAAAAAAAAAAAGTATATACGGAAAAAAAAATCAAAAGTTCTTTCCATTGGTTTCTCCTGAGGCCTCTCTCCTTAGCTTGCAGAAAGCAGCCTTCTCACTGTGTCCTCACATGGCCTTTTCTCTGTGCCTCTGCATCCACACATCCTCTCTTCCTTTTCTTATAAGGACATCAGTCAGATTGGATTAGAGCCCACCAGAATAACCTCAATTAACTTTAGTTACTTCTTTAAAGGTCGTGTCTCCAAATACAGTCATATTCTAAGGTACTTTGTGTAGAACTATATTGGAAATGGGGACACAATTCAATCTGTAACAAAGGGGCAGAATTTTGAATAATTTTATTTGAGGAACAGAAATGCCCCTTTTCCTTTCCAGCTAAGATGGAGAATACTAACCTGAATACATGCTTCAAATAGCATTCATTCAAGGAAGGCATGCAAACCCCCACGTGTTTGGTTATCCACAAGCTCATCCAAACTCTATCATTTTGGGCTACTATGAAGGCTTCATTAAGTAGGCATGATTGATTAAATCACTGGCCATTGGTGATCAACTCACCCTTGTTTCCCCGAACAAGACAAATCCTAGTTCTATTGCATGATAAAAATTGCATGATGAAATTTTGAAATAATTGTTTTTATTAGTAAAGCACTCTGAAAAACAAATCAATGTAAAATCTATCTATGCCTAATGAATTTTTTTCCAAAAACCTTAAATGGTTAAGGTGAACAAGAGGTTAGGAACATGATTCCTATATGGCGGAAGTAAATGTATAACTAATGTTTTAACCTAAACAGAATGAAAACTTCATCTAGCACATAGTAAATAGTAATTTTTTTGGTTGATGATAATGAAATGGAGAAAAGATAGAAAAATCAAGTTGACATAGTAGAAATATTATTAATTCATTTAGTTTATTTATTTATTTTTTCTAGAGACAAGGCTTTACTCTGTTGCCCAGGCTGGAGTGCAGTGGTGAAATTATACCTCACTGCAGCCTTGAAATCCTGGGCTCAAGTGATCCTCATTCTTTAGCCTCCTGAATAGTTTCCATTCTATTTAAAATATATAACTAGATATCTCACAAATGCTTCAAACTCATCAGTTTTCACCTATACCATATTTACTCCTTCTTTGAAATTCAGTTTCTTGCAAAATGTCATCCCCATTCTCTCTATCATACCTGACAGGAACTTAGGAGTCATTATTAACTTCTCAAATTCACACTTCCAGTCACCAAATCCTTTAATTTCTACCTTCAGAAAACTGACATACTTATGTTTCTTTATCTCCATGCCCAATGATACTGTTTTTTGTAGACATGCATATATAAATATGTATAGATAAATAGATATTTAGCTTGCTTTACTCTATTATTTACCAAGCTGTTTTACCAGCCCCATCTCTACCACTCTCCTACCAATTTCCCAGTTTGTTTCCAGAAAGATCTTTGTAAAATACAAATCTGATAATACCAATAATTAACAAATGTTTTGTCTTTCATCATCTGCAGGATGCAACTGAAACCTCTTGAGAGGACATACACATCTTTGACCCTGCTGCTGTCTACATTTCTGACCCCTGTAATTGCCAAATATGCATATATTCAAGTTATACTAAAATATTTTATAGGTTGAAACCTTATGTTTTATATGTTAATCAGTCTGCCAAGAGACATACCTGTTCTCTTTTTCACTCCTGGCTACCTCTTCCCTGTCCTTCAGAATGAAAGTTTCTCCCCCATAGGAAACTCTTCTCATTACTACCCCTCCCTTTCAGACTTAAGTACTTGCCTACTTTATTCCTCTAGCAACCCATATATAGCTCTACCACAGGATAAACACTGTGCCATCATTGTTTGCTCACTAATTCTAATGCCTATCTAGAATGTGGATTCCTTGGACTCATGATGAATGTCTGTTCTTATTTGTTTGCTTATACTGCTTTGAGTAGAAAATAAGTTTTTCCCACTCTCTTACAACATGTTTCTAACACCCAATGTGTAGAGATTTCCCCCAGCAGCAAGCAAACAATCAATTCTGCAGTAGATACCAACTGGGTGTCCTCTAAGTCAATTTAATTTCTGACACCATCTACCTACCTACGTGGGATAGTGACAGATCACACAGATTGAGGACTCAGCCCTACGAGACTGGCCCCATTTCTGATGCCAGTCACAAGCCCCAGGTTATTTTGCCTGTGCTTCTGAACCAATGGCTATAATTTGGGGCTCCCACAGCTCCCTCCCTGGGTTTGATTAACTTGCTAGAGTGGTTCAGAGAACTCAGGAAAACACATTTACTGGTTTCTTACAAAATATATTTTCAATAATACCATTAAACAGCCATATAAAAAGATACATAGGATGAGGTCTGGTACAATCCTTAGCACAGAAGCTTCTGTCCCATGAAGTTGAAGTGCACCACTCTTCCTGCACATGAATACGTTTTTCACCTTCCTGGAAGCCCCCACGTGTTTGGCCATCTGCAGGCTCATCCAAACTCTATCATTTTGGGCTACTATGAAGGCTTCATTATATAGGCATGATTGATTAAATCATTGGCCATTAGTGATCGACATACCCTTGTTTCCCCTAACAAAACAAATCCTAGTTCTATTGAATGATAAAAAATTTAAATTCTAGGTTTCAAAGCTCCTAGGCAAAGAGTGTAGAAAATAATCCCTTCATTAGAATGAACAAGTAAAATAAGCAGGTCTTCAGTGGTGGAATTTTGGGGTTATTTAAGAGATGCTCATAAATTAGAGGTCTGCTTGGATTTGACAAATATTATACATAAATGCATAGTTAATGCATTCTTTTTGGATACTTAACTCTTTTAGTTACTTATTGGTATGTACAAATCACCAAAATCTCAGTCACTTACAGTAACAATTTCCATTGATTATCTGTCAGAATTCTCTGGGTTGGCTGGGCTTAGTAGGAGTAGTTTTGTCTGATCTACATAGCACTGGCTGGACTACTTTGATTTAGAGGCTTGGCTGGGGCTGGGCCAGTCAAGATGACTCATTTATGTATCTTGATGCTGGTGCTGGCTTTTGGCTGGGGGTTTAGGTAGGGTTGTTGAGAGAGCTTTGGCTTGCATAATAAGAGTAAGATAAAAAGATGAGAAATATGTTTTAAGCATTAGATTGTGGAGAGCTTGAATGTCATATTGAAGAATTTGACTTTTAATTATTGAAGGATGATAAAATACATTAAGTAAGAGATTGATTTTTAAATTTGTTTCCTTGTTATTTTTTACTGAATGGAATTTTAGTGACTGGATAAAAGTTGCATGAGAGTTAAAGGAAACACTTAGGATGCTATTCATATGCCAGTTGAGAGTTTATAAAAGATGGAATAAAACAGTAACATTGGTTAGAGAAAAAAAGCAAATTTGAAAGACGTTGATGATATAAAATTAATAGAACTTGATTAATTGCCTCAGGGAGAAAAGACAGAGATCGCATTTGAGGATGACTTTGAGGCTTCAAATTTGGGGATTTAGACGTTTCTGACATTATTCATGGAGTTAGGAAACAGGAAAAGTAATAAACTTTCTAGGGAAGGTAAAGAGTTCAGTTTAGTTTATATTAAGTCTGAGGTGGCTTTAGGGCATCCAGATACTTTGAAATATGGCTTTCAGCATGAAAGAGAATGAGGGAATAGAAATACAGATTTTACAGTCATCAAAAATGGACTTTGGAAAATAGCATTACTCAAAATGAGACTGGCACGGTTCTATATTATTGTAGGATTATAAATAGGCTCAATGATATTGTCAAAGAAATTAAATAGCATGAGAAATGCTCCTATTAGAATAAGTAGGGGAATGTATCCTAAGCTGGATATGTAATATGTATTTAACAATTGTCTTTTAGTTCACTGGAATACTTTGAAATGGAAATTTTGTTTCCCCTGACAAAACAAATCCTAGTTCTAGTGCATGATACAAGTTTGAATTCTAGGTTCAAAGTTCCTAAGCAAAGAGTATTAGAAAACTATCGTCATTATAATTAACAAGTAAAATAAGCAGGTGTTGAAATTACAGTTTCTCAAGCTTAAGAAATAAATCAGGATGGGGCCATTAAATTGTCTTTTATGGAGATAAATGCATTATTTAGTAACACAGGAAAATGGCTGCATAATGTCTGCCTCCTTTTGATCTAAATCACATACAGTCAGTGTGGATAATAAAAATTTATTTGTATAAGTAAATTGTACAGAACTCCAGGCCTACTTCCTTTCTAGTTGGTCTTCGTATTAAACAGAATGTAGATATTTAAAGATCCAATGAAAATATAACAACAGGATTTTCTATTCTAAGTATCAAAGTAACCAGTGAAGGAAGAAATCAGATTTTGATTTATTCTTTTTGTAAGTAGACATTTAATGATCAATTCAAAGGCTAGTAATAAGAGACCCAGAAACCATTTTTTCTTTTTTTTTTTTGGATATGGATGCTCGCCTGTTGCCCAGGCTGGAGTGTAACGGCACGATCTCGGCTCACTGTAACCTCAGCCTCCCAGGTTCAAACAATTCTCCTGCCTCAGCCTCCCAAGTAGCTGGGATTACACGCTCCCAGCACCATGCCCAGCTAATTTTTGTGTTTTTAGTAGAGACAGGGTTTCACCATGTTGGCCAGGCTGGTCTTGAACTCCTGACCTCATGATCAGCCTGCCTCGGCCTCCCAAAGTGCTGAGATTACAGGCATGAGCCACCGTGCCCAGCCTTGCAGAGAAATTTTAAGCAGTGCTTCCTCAAGAATGTTGATACAATAGCCTGGAGTGTTTATAGCAAAGGTCAGAAAAAACTTTTGTAATATTCCACATAATACCTGCCTAGAAGCCAGGGATTGATTGTAACACCAGCACCAATCCTCTAGATGGAAACCAAAGCTTTTACCTGTTATAATAATAGTACTTGTGGAGAGATAACATAAAATAAATGCAACAAACGACAAAGATGAAATTGTAAAAAGATTAAAAAATTTTTACATGACAAAAGCATGTAAATACACCTAAAAAGTACATGTCTAATGTTTTTCTATTCCTAATCTATTCGTTATCATTATATAACAAACTAGTATGTTTTACAGAATATTATGAAATTACAGAAAAGCATAAAGAATAAAAGTAGTCACTCATAACCCAATATTAAAAGGAAAGCTCTATAAATATTTAGGTATATAAATATGTATCACATACTAAACATATGTATCTATGAATGTATTCAATTTATATTTTATAATTTAAAGAATCACCAATGTTATGAGCATTTTTCTATGTAACTAGAGAATGCATTTATCTGCAGAGAGGTCAATTTTATGGCTCCGTCATAATTTATTTCTTAGTCATGAGAAATTATGATATAAAATTATTGGATGTCAGGCAGTGATATAGTAGTATATGGAAGTTATCAAATAAACAGTCCCTAGAACTGAACAAATATATTAAAACCAAAATGAGGATAAAATGATTATAGGATGTTTTTATGCAACAGTAATTAGATAAAGTTGGTGGGAGGAGGGAGGATAGGTGCAGAGAGCTTAGGTAAGGAAAGACTTTCAAAGTCACACTTACTGAATACAGATTTTATCCTGAGGGCATGCTTATATACAGAAGCATACTTTAATAAAATCAACGCTTTTAAAAGATTGATCAAGTAGTCTTTTGTTGTGGGAATAGAGTGAGGAAATAGTGAAAACAAGACTAGTAAAGAGGTTATTGTAGGAACCCCTGCAAAAGATGAAAGGAGTAGTGACGTAGAGAATGGAAAGAAAGAACAAGATTTGCTTCAGTAGCACATATACTAAAATTGGAACAATATAGAAAAGATTAGCATGAACCTTTAAAAATAAAAAAAAACAGTACTAGGAGAAATGTTTCAAATAGCAGTTACATACCTGAGTCATTCTGATCAGAGAAAACAAAACAAAACAAACAACAAACATTACCTAGATTAGGAACAGAAAATTTGAAGCTATGGTAACACTCTCAACTCAAAACTGTGGTGGCTACTTGGAGTATAAGAAATGATTCTGTGTTGCAATTCTGAATAGATAATAGTGCATTTAACTTTGCAAGAGTCATCTGTAACATCAGAGCCTTGAGCAAGAATAAGCTTTCTTACAAATAAAAGGAGTAAATAGCAAAATTTTTGGACCACATCCGAGGGAATGTCCACAGATAGGAGGGAAAGAGGATGAAATATAACCAGGGAGAGAAGAGAGAAAAGCAATAGCAGCTGGATTTGGGCAACAGTATCAAATTATGGATAGGAATAAAATAATGAGAACTGGAAAACCTGTTGCACATGAAAAAAACTTCTTGGAGGATTTTCAAGAAGGCAGTTTCCTGTAACATGGAAGACTGGAGTTGGTCCACAGATTAAGGAGAATAATGAATTTCCTTATATGTCGTCACTCAGACTAAAATAATGACTAAAGGATGGAAAGTGGAGAGTAGCTATATAAGTCAGTAGGTGGGAGTTGTTTTTAAAAAGGAGTTCATGAATACATTTGAAAAGAAAGATATTAGCCAGGAGAAACCCTTCCTTCTCCATTCACTTTTTTTTTTTAATTGAAATTTACCTTGAGAATCTGGAACCCATATTTCACTTAACTTTTGACCCTATAGCCATCTCTAGGATATATGGAAGACAGAATACAGAGTGAGTGAGGTTAGCAGAGGAAAAAGCAGGCACATTCATACTATCTGCAAGGAGCTACACATTTATATATCATACCATTCTGGAAATTTCCTGGACTTTTTTTTGGTCTCCTATGACCACTCCAGTTTATTTTAAAATGTTTTTGAAATTTTAATAGCTTTAAGGGTATATAAGTGGTCTTTTTGGTTACATGGATGAATTGTATAGTGTGAAATCTTGGATTTTAGTGCACCCATCACTTGAGTAGTGTACATTGTACCCAACAAGTAGTTTTTCATCCCTCATCTCTCTCCCACTCTCCCCTCTTCTGAGTCTCCAATGTCTATTACACCACTCTGTATGCTTTTGAATATGCATAGCTTAGGTCCCACTTACATGTGAGAATATGCAGTATTTAGTTTTCAATTTGTGAGTTACTTCACTTAAAATAGCCTCCAGCTCCATCCTAGTTGCTGCGAAAGACATTATTTTATTGTTTCTTAGGGCTCAGTAGTATTCTATGTTGTGTGTGTGTGTGTGTGTGTGTGTGTGTGTGTGTATGTCTACACACTACAGTTTTTTATCCACTCATCTTTTGATAGGCGCTTAGGTTGATTTCATATATTTGCAGTTGTGAATTGTGCTGAGATGCACATGCAGATGTCTTTTTGATAAGTGGTTTCTTTTCCTTTTGACAGAGGATTTTTCTTGACCACTTTGCCAGCCTTGCTTGGGCCCAGGCTCATGGCAGGAGATGCCCTGTCTACTTGGCCCACTGGGCCGCACCTGGCTTACACTCCAGCACAGATCCAGTGACCGCCACAACTTCATACTCAGCCTCTGGCAGGAGTGGGTGTGTGAGCAAGTGAGTGCAGGGTCCAGCCGGCTGTTCTAAGTGCCAGCACAAGAACAGGCTCTGTGTGGGGCTTGTGGTTGGACCAGATGTGTCACAAGTGTCTTCCATGGTGGACTCTGACATCCAGATGAGGGTTGCCTGTGACCTTGATGCCCTAGATAGGGTGTTACGGCATGCTAATTAGCTCTTTTAGTCCACACGTCTACAGCCCGATAGGCGGCAGTGTGTGAACAACTCAGTCAGTTCTGTGATTCTGCTCTGGCCTGCAGCTCCATGGCTG
This sequence comes from Pan troglodytes, assembly GCF_028858775.2. Classification (NCBI taxonomy): domain Eukaryota; kingdom Metazoa; phylum Chordata; class Mammalia; order Primates; family Hominidae; genus Pan; species Pan troglodytes. The sequence continues at coordinate 90,627,929 of NC_072408.2, forward strand.
GCTTGGCCCTGCCTCTGCTTGCCATTATTGTTTCCCATCGTGTGGGGTGGCTGCCCTCTGCTGGCAAAGGGCCACAGTGTTACAACCTTCTTTGTACCTGAGTTTGGTGGGTCACAAGTTCTTGTCCTACATCCAAGAAGAATGAATTTATGTTGAATTGAAGGATGAGGAGGGCGGAGAATAATTTTATTGAGCAACAAAATTGCTCTCAGCAGAGAGGGATGTGAGGGTGGTCATCCACCTGAAGTCAGGTGGTCTGTCTTTCTGTGTGGCAGGGTCTGGAGCTTTTATGGGCTCAGAATTGGAAGTGTGTGCTGATTGGCTTCTGAGTATGCAGAAAAGGCTAAAACAAAGGCATTATTCAAAGGTGGGTAAGACAGTGCAAAAAAACAATTAGGGAAGGGTAGGTGTATGTAAACCAGGGGAAGGGTGAGGATCAATCAGAGGAAAGCGCACAAATCAGGAACAGAGGTTCTCAGTCAGGTCGGTGGATTTGACTTGTAGCTTGACTTTCAGACTTTAAACTGTCTTTGGCTTGAAAGGGGGTTTCACCAGGGACCAAGCCCTATCTGTCTATGGATTTCTCTGCCTCCTGCAGCTATCACTTTGGGTAGATATTCAGTAGTGGGATTGCTGGAGTGAATGGTAGGTATATTTTTAGTTCTTTGAGAAATTTCCATAGTGTTTTCAATAGAGGTTGTGCTAATTTATATTCCCACCAGCAGTGTATAAGTGTTTCTTTTCACCTTGTCTACACCAAGATCTATTGGGTTTTTTTTTTTTACTTACTAGTAATGGTTATTCTGGTGGGAGTAAGGTGGTATCTCATTGTGGTTTTAATTTGCATTTCCCTGATCATTAGTGATGTTGAACATTTTTTCATGTTTCTTGGCCATTTGTATAGCCCCTTTTGAGAAATGTCTATTCATTTCCTTTGCCTGCTTTTTAATGGGATTTTTTTCCCCCTGTTGCTTAATTTGGGCTCATTGCAGATTCCGGATATTAGTCTACTGTCAGAAGCATAACTTGTAAACATTTTCTCCAATTATGTAGGTTGTCTGTATACTCTGATGATTATTTATTTTGCTGTGCTGAAGCTTTTTAGTTTAGGTCTCATTTATTTATTTTTGTTTTCATTGCATTTGATTTTGGGGTCTTAGTCATAAATTCTTTGTGTAGGCCAATGTCCAGAAGAGTTTCTCCTAGGTTTTCTTCTAGAATTTTTATGGGTTCAGGTCTTAGATTTAGAATTTTAATCCATCTTGAGTTAATTTTTGTACATGGTGAGAGATATGGATTGAATTTCATTCTTCTACCTGTGGCTGTCCAATTTTTCCAACATGATTTATTGAATAGGGTATCCTTTTTCTAATGTATGATTTTGTATGCATTGTCAAAGATCAGTTGGTTGTGTTTGGCTTTATATCTGCATTCTCCATTATGTTCCATTGATACATATATATCAACATTTATAACAGGTACCATGCTGTTTCGGTTACTATAGCCTTGTAGTATAATTTGAAGTTGGGTAATGTGATACCTCCAGATTTGTTCTTTTTGCTTAGAATTGCTTTGGGTATTGGAGCTCCTTTTTGTTCTGTATGAATATTAGGATTGTCTTTTCTATTTCTTTGAAGAATAATGCTGGTATTTTGATAGGAATTGCATTGAATCTATAGATTGCTTTGGGCAATATGGTCATTTTCATGATATTAATTCTCCCAATCTATGAGCATGGGATAAATTTCCATTTGTTTGTGTCATCTATGGCTTCTTTTAGCAGTGTTTTATAGTTCTTCTTGTAGAGATTGTCCACCTTCTTAGTTAATTATGTTTCTAGGTACTTTATTTTTTGTAGCTATTATAAAATGAATTAAATTCTTGATTTCATTCTCAGCCTGATCATTGTTGGTGCTACTGATTTGTGTACATTGATTTGGTAACCTGAGGGCTTGGAATGGCAGAGATCTCAGTGTTGATCACTTTTTTTGACATTAATTTTCCTCAATATTTTATTCACTGGGTTGAGCATTTCAGGTTTCAGGCCAGTAGGAGGTGCCTATAGGTAAAAACCAGCTCTGTCTAAAGCAAGTGGGTAAATGCAGTACTCCAATGGTGAGCAGAGGTCCTAGCCTTGACAGAGGCAGCTGGGGAAGCTCTCAGTGAAATGCACTGAGGTCTTTTTAGGGGAAAGGGAGGGAGTCCCCACAGCTCTCCTTCCAGGCCAACAGGAAAGGAATCTGCCTCCTGGTCACACTCCTGACCTGGTGTTCTGGCTATTTAGATCAGAAGAGCACCTCTTTTCATCTGCAGGAATACTGATGTTCCTGTAGAGTGATTGTGATTTTACCTCTCATGCAAATCCTAACCTGGAGAGCACTCCTCCTGTGGGAATGCAGTTACCCTGAAGTATTGCAGACTGCAGGTTGCATGGCTACAGGTGCAGTCATGATGAGCTCCTGTAGGGGGAGCCCCAATTGTGTTTGCAGTAGTGAGAGATGGGGAGAAATAGTCACTCTCCATTACTTTTCATGTGTACCAGGACTGCCTGACTGTTGGGATAGAGACTCCCCCCACTGAGCCCAGTGTACCTGTGCCTCTGCTGAAATAAACTTCCCACAAATGGAAAGATCTAGGACTCAAGGCCTGCAGTCTGGTTTCTTTTGTCTCATGGGTTTCTTCCCTAATGTGGTGCACTTTCCCTTCCCCTAGGAGTAGCAGTTGCTGAAGACCAGACTACTGTGAATCCTGCTGCTCCTCTGAGTCTAGCCACCCAGTGGAGCTGCCACACTTGGGCTGGTCCTGGGGCATGTCTGCAAGGTATTCAGTGATGTGACCTGCCCTCTAGTTTCCCAGCAGTGGGAACCAGCACCAGCTGTCATGGAGGTGTGAGAGGAGTGGCATAGATGCTGAGGCTTCCTTTGTTGTATATAGCCTTAGTATGTTGGCCTTCTCAGATGCCGGCTGTAATAGTAACATACTGGGTGTGTGGACAGACTTAAGACTTTCTAGTTATTAACCAGGATGATGCAGGCAATGGCGATAGCTGAGATCATGCAAAAGTTTTCTACTTCCTGAGTGCTGTGTTATTTTATCTACAGATGCTGTAATGGGCTATGCAGCTTGGCCTCTAGCTAAGAGGTGGCATTTGCAGAGAAGCATCACCAGTAGTGGTAGTGGTGGAATTTATGCTTGCCTTATGTTACCAGGGGAGTACTCTGATGTTTCAGGAAATGGCTGGGCCGTGGAGCTCCCAAACGTCCCTGTCTTTTGTGTTATGCTACCAGGGCAGGTGCAGGGGCTAATCTGGGTGGGGGCTGGGTCAGGTAAGTCTGTACTCTGGTTCTCCACAAGTGGACACTAGCAGTGGCCCCATTGGGTATTAGAGGGCAGTTGCTGGCTGTGGCATAATATTCCAGGGAGGAGTGCAGCTGCCTCTGTTACACAAAAGAATCTGCATGGAGTGGGAGTTGGGGTAGCAGGCAGCAATAAGCCCACTCAGATTCCTTGGCAAGGCAGGTCTCACACAAAACACACAGTGTTCTGTTAGCAGCAGCTGGCTGTGTTCCGGCAGCCTCTGCTCAGAACTCAAAACTGCCCTAGGCCATAAGCCTTCTCAATGGAGACAGAAACCACAGCTTCCAGGCCATTCCTAGTCTGCCTATGGAGCAGGGGTGTCTAGCTCCTGTACCCATAGCCATAGTGTGCTTCCTGCTCCCCCCTCAATTTTGCCCAATGGGGTTCATCCCCACTCAAGATTAGGTCGCATATCTCCGTTGGGAGCTTCTGTCAACCTGTGATCACTGGCTGTGTTAACTGGCAGATTTCTGCAAGGTCCCCTGTGAGGTAGAGTTGCAGGACTTTTCCTTAGTTCAGCTAAAGATGGGGTCTTCGTCCCATGACCACAAAAATTCAGGCTCTCAGACAATTCATGGTGAGTAAAACAGGGTTTTATTGGGTGAAAAGGGGAAAATTGGGATTCTAGGCCAGAATCCCTGCTAGAGCACTTCCAGCCTGCAGCTTGAATCCCAGGTTCCACACAGGAAGAGGAGGGGCCAGGCTCCTCCCTGCTGCAAATGGCACAAACTTCCTAAGGCTCCACCCCAGTGCGCAAGCTGGTTGGAGTTTTTCCAGGAATTCCCTCCTACCTGGTTGTCTCATTCCCCTCTCTAAGGAAGTACATCTGACTTACATTAAGGATAAGGACGAAGACCCATTTTAACTGCTTCCTGCTGACAGGGGGCACTGTTTTTGAGGAAATGGCAGTCAGAGCTCCCTCAGAGGCCTAATTAAGGGCTTCCAGCCAAAGGGGCCAGGGTCAGAGGCTCCGTCTGCATGAACGTTTCGAGTTTGATGGCCTGAAGTCAAGAACAGACAAACTGGGTTATTTGAAAACATATATCAAAATGAAACAAAAGGAGGGGTAAGGACAGCTCAAAAATGCCAAGGCCTTTTACCAGTTTGCACAAGGAGAGGGATGCCAAAAGCCCAACTTGTAAAAAACAAAAAAACAAAAAAAACAAAAAACTTCACCCTTTTGCTGGCATGTTGGCATTCTGAGTTTTCTTCCCCTGAGCTCAGTCCTAAGCCTTGGAAAAATTAACCCTTTCCAGTTTGGAGGATGCATCTGCATCTGAGGGGAGTGTCCAGTAGTTCGGAGACACAATTACCTGACTGTGAAGAGAGGAGCAGGGAGGAGAGAAGAAAAAGGAGGCATTTTTTTTCAAAGGAGTCCCAGGGGTTCAGGATGCATTTGAAAGGGGAACAGCCTGAAGATGAATCGCTATCCATCTATAAAGAGGGGAGCAGGTATCCCTGGTTCCCTTCTCTTCCTAGCAGATACTTGGGCATGTGAGGGGGAGACAAAAGAGTGTTCCTTTTCCCTCTTCCATCCTTGCATACCCGAGTCCTGGAAACCTTGGCAGACATGACCTTGAGTGTCAAAGCGACTTGCACCCGTGAAGCAGGGAGGACCTCGAAAATAGGAATTGTCTGCTCTGACCTATTCCTCTATCCCCTCAACTGTCAGTAGCCTTGGAGTTCCCTTGACCTCATTTATGCCATGGATATTAATGTGGCTTTTATCTGTGAAACGGGAAGCTTGGGGTTGGCTTAATTGACAGAAATCAGCCAGGCTCACCTGCATTGTGCCTTTTATTATATTCTATTTTTGTTTAAATAATATTTTATTTTATTTTTTTTATTTTTTGATTCCTTTTTTTAATTGTATTTTAAGTTCTAGGTTACATTTGCACAATGTGCAGGTTTGTTACATATGTATACATGTGCCATGTTGGTGTGCTGCACCCATTAACTCGTCGTTTACATTAGGTATATCTCCTAATGCTATCCCTCCCCACTCCCCCCACCCCACGACAGGCCCCAGTGTGTGATGTTCCCCTTCCTGTATCCAAGTGTTCTCATTGTTCAATTCCCACCTATGAGTGAGATCATGCGATGTTTGGTTTTCTGTCCTTGCCATAGTTTGCTGAGAATGATGGTTTCCAGCTTCATCCATGTCCCTTCAAAGGACATGAACTCATCTTTTTTAATGGCTGCATAGTATTCCATGGTGTATATGTGCCACATTTTCTTAATCCAGTCTATCATTGTTGGACATTTGGGTTGGTTCCAAGTCTTTGCTATTGTGAATAATGCTGCAATAAACATACGTGTGCATGTGTCTTTATAGCAGCATTATTTATAATCCTTTGGGTATACACTCAGTAATGGGATGGCTGGGTCAAATGGTATTTCTAGTTCTAGATCCCTGAGGAATCACAACACTGTCTTCCACAATGGTTGAACTAGTTTACAGTCCCACCAACAGTGTAAAAGTGTTCCTATTTCTCCACATCCTCTCCAGCACCTGTTGTTTCCTGACTTTTTAATGATTGCCATTCTAACTGGTGTGAGATGGTGTCTCATTGTGGTTTTGATTTGCATTTTTCTGATGGCCAGTGATGATGAACATTTTTTCATGTGTCTTTTGGCTGCATAAATGTCTTCTTTTGAGAAGTGTCTGTTCATATCCTTCACCCACTTTTCGATGGGGTTGTTTGTTTTTTTCTTGTAAATTTGTTTGAGTTCTTTGTAGATTCTGGATATTAGCCCTTTGTCAGATGAGTAGATTGCAAAACTTTTCTCCCATTCTGTAGGTTGCCTGTTCACTCTGATGGTAGTTTCTTTTGCTGTGCAGAAGCTCTTTAGTTTAATTAGATCCCCTTTGTCAATTTTGGCTTTTGTTGCCTTTGCTTTTGGTGTTTTAGACATGAAGTCCTTGCCCATGCCTATGTCCTGAATGGTATTGCCTAGGTTTTCTTCCAGGGTTTTTATGGTTTTAGGTCTAACATTTAAGTCTTTAGTCCATCTTGAATTAATTGTAGTGTAAGGTGTAAGGAAGGGATGCAGTTTCAGCTTTCTACATATGGCTAGCTAGTTTTCCTAGCACCATTTATTAAATAGGGAATCCTTTCCCCATTTCTTGTTTTTGTCAGGTTTGTCAAAGATCAGATGGTTGAAGATGTGTGGTATTATTTCTGAGGGCTCTGTTCTGTTCCATTGGTCTATATCTCTGTTTTGGTACCAGTACCATGCTGTTTTGGTTACTGTAGCCTTGTAGTATAGTTTGAAGTCAGGTAAGGTGATGCCTCCAGCTTTGTTCTTTTGGCTTAGGATTGACTTGGCAATGGGGGCTCTTTTTTGGTTCCATATGAACTTTAAAGTAGGTTTTTCCAGTTCTGTGAAGAAGGTCATTGGTAGCTTGATGGGGATGGCATTGAATCTATAAATTACCTTGGGCAGTATGGTTATTTTCACGATATTGATTCTTCTTATCCATGAGCATGGAATGTTCTTCCATTTGTTTGTGTCCTCTTTTATTTCCTTGAGTAGTGGTTTGTAGTTCTCCTTGAAGAGGTCCTTCACATCCCTTGTAAGTTGGATTCCTAGGTTTTTATTCTCTTTTAAGCAATTGTGAATGGGAGTTCACTCATGATTTGGCTCTCTGTTTGTCTGTTATTGGTGTATAAGAATGTTTGTGATTTTTGCACATTGATTTTGTATCTTGAGATTTTGCTGAAGTTGCTTATCAGCTTAAGGAGATTTTGGGCTGAGACAATGGGGTTTTCTAAATATACAATCATGTCATCTGCCAACAGGGACAATTTGACTTCCCCTTTTCCTAATTGAATACCCTGTATTTCTTTCTCCTGCCTGATTGCCCTGGCCAGAACTTCCAACACTATGTTGAATAGGAGTGGTGAGAGAGGGCATCCCTGTCTTGTGCCAGTTTTCAAAGGGAATGCTTCCATTTTTTGCCCATTCAGTATGATATTGGCTGTGGATTTGTCATAAATAACTCTTATTATTTTGAGATACATCCCATCAATTCCTAATTTATTGAGAGTTTTAGCATGAAGGATTGTTGTATTTTGTCAGAGGCCTTTTCTGCATCTATTGAGATAATCATGTGTTTTTTGTCATTGGTTCTGTTTATATGCTGGATTACGTTTATTGATTTGCATATGTTGAACCAGCCTTGCATCCCAGGGATGAAGCCCACTTGATCATGGTGGATAAGCTTTTTGATGTGCTACTGGATTCGGTTTGCCAGTATTTTATTGAGGATTTTTGCATAGATGTTCATCAGGGATATTGGTCTAAAATTCTCTTTTTTGGTTGTGTCTCTGCCAGGCTTTGGTATCAGGATGATGCTGGCCTCATAAAATGAGTTAGGGAGGATTCCCTCTTTTTCTATTGATTGGAATAGTTTCAGAAGGAATGGTAACAGCTCCTTCTTGTACCTCTGATAGAATTTGGCTGTGAGTCCATCTGGTCCTGGACTTTTTTTGGATTGGTAGGCTATTAATTATTGCCTCAATTTCAGAGGCTGTTATTGGTCTATTCAGGGATTCAGCTTCTTCCTGGTTTAGTCTTGGGAGGGTGTATGTGTCCAGGAATTTATCCATTTCTTCTAGATATTCTAGTTTATTTGCGTAGAGGTGTTTATAGTATTCTCTGATGGTAGTTTGTATTTCCGTGGGATCGGTGGTGATATCCACTTTATTTTTTTTTATTGCATCTATTTGATTCTTCTCTCTTTTCTTCTTTGTTAGTCTTGCTAGTGGTCTATCAATTTTGTTGATCTTTTTTAAAAAACCACCTCCTTTTTATATATTGGGTTAAATGAAATTTGTTATTAAAATTAAATTCACCTTTTTCTTTTCACTTTTTCAATGTGGCTACTAGAGCATTTAAAATTGCATATATAAAACATATTAGTATTTTTATTAGATAGCACTGCTCTGTAGAATATCTTTACATTTAATACAATATAATTAATAACTATTACCTGCATGATGAAATACAGGCTTTAGGAAGAAATCAGATAAAGACCATTTAGTAATCTGTACTTAGCGTAAAACATTCATCTAATCTCAGTGCTACTGAAAATGGGTGTATGTTTTAATATTAAATCACCTTTTACCAACCATACTAAGAAAAGATAAATATTATTTTGTTGTAGAAGAACAGACCAACACAGTAAGAGATGATATTATTAAAGGCTTGGGAGTATGATCCATTTACATTATGATTTCTGATTAAATCATAACTAAATCCACTTATATGTAATGCCGAGTAGAATACTGATAATCAATAATTATAATTACTGTATTTCCAAAAACCAAAATATTTGTTTTTTTAAAAAACGTTATTTTCTGGCATCCAATGAGGAAGTCTGACCAGGCTATAAAAAACAAACAAACAAAAACAAAAAACAAAAAAAAAAATTAACTTCTGGGAACAGTTTAAATAATAGCATTGTGACTTTTAACTTCTGTTGCCATTTGCCTCTGAATCCCTCGGATCCAGTTGTCCTTCCTAGGGCTTTGACCTGAAACTTGGAATTGAGTTTGGGACAAAAATTTGTCTCAGGGTGGGTTGCATAAGCCAAATGTTAAGGTGAAACTGTGGAATTGAGTCCTCTTTCAACAAGGGAGAAAAAATTTGTCTTATGACACACCCAAATAACTGGTGGCTATAGTTATGCTTGCTAGGATTTGAGTGTATGGTGCTCAGCTTTAGTTAGCTCCCTTGGTCTTACTTTAAAGGAAATCTCCAAGTGATGGGCATCCTATTTATTCCATTATCTGGCAGGATTTGCAGGATAATTGCTCAGAACTAGAATATTGATTCAGATTTTTACATTATCCATCCGTCTTGTTCTTTCTGAGCTGCAGCCAGAGATTGCTGGTTGGTTCACAGGAACAAGCTGGATTAGTCTAAAAATGTAGGGGCAAACTTAAAAAAACAACTAATGGGCTTAGAATTTAATGACACATCTGTAAATTTTGAAACATAATTTCTCCCTCTCCAATTCTCATTTTTGTTAAGAAACAAATCATCATAGGATTGAGTGGTGTGTAAAGTAGACTTTAGTACTATACTTCATGTGATTATTTGCATAAAGTACAGCAAGAAAAATTATTTCTACATTGGCCTTTTGGATTGGTTTTGATGGAACTCTGTTCCACAAGGTGTCTCACATAAGACCTTTTAAAGCTGAGCCAAGCCAGCTCAGCTTTTTTATGGTCAAACACCTGTAAGTTGGGTGATCCTTTTCTCTTAAGGTCCCAAGATAAACTTGGAGCTCCTGGACTTGTTAGAAAGTGACATTCTTGGCCAGGCGTGGTGGCTCACGCCTGTAATCCCAGCACTTTGGGAGGCCAAGGCAGGCAGATCACAAGGTCAGGAGATGGAGACCATCCTGGCTAACATGGTGAAACCCTGTCTCTATTAAAAATACAAAAAAAAATAGCAGGGCATGGTGGTGGGTGCCTGTAGTCCCAGCTACTCAGGAGGCTGAGGCAGGAGAATGGTGTGAACCCGGGAGGCAGAGTTTGCAGTGAGCCGAGATCATGCCACTGCCTTCCAGCCTAGGTGACAAAGCAAGACTTTGTCTAAAAAAAAAAAAAAAAAAAAAAAAGTGACATTCTTTACTGAACATACATCAGGAACCCTGTACAGAGACTGCATAGACGAGGGTATGAGACCAATTTCTCCATGGGGCTTTTATTGGCTCTGCAAGTTGAGATTGACTCCTTAAAGGGAAGCATACCCTTCCAGTCAAAGCCATGATAAAACAACCACTTTCTCCAATTGTGTCCTGTTGCAAAAGAAAAATGAATTCTTATTTGATTTGTGCAAACAAATATCTTGCCATAAGTTAAGAATACTTAGTTTCCAAATTCTAGAGGAACCAGACAGAGAGAAACATGCTCCAAATTGTGTTCATAGGAGTATAATTTACTCAATTATTAAAGGCCATAAATGGTTTAAAATAAGCTTCTTTGACTCTGAAAAACAAAACAAGGATCAGTAATATTCCAAGCAAAAGTCAAAATGATTTGCTTCAGCTTTCTGAGTTCAATCTATTTAGTTAATTCTTGCTTTGCTTGATATTAATGAGCATTTCAGCTCTTCATGGGTCCTGTACATTTTCCTTTATTCCAATATTACAATCTCAAAAGTTATCAGAAGCCCATATTTGAGAGCACCTGTCAGAGTCTGATAGCTTACCATAAACCATCTTTGAAAAGGATTAAAAAAAAATGATTGTCTGTGAACAGCAAAATGACCAGGGTAGTTACAGTTATAAACATGATTGACAGAGAAGTTTGGTTATCTCTGTGGTTTACAATAACTTAACATAAAAACCTTAAATATGATTGATAGCATATACTCAGACCATAGAATGTTAGAACTCTAATACAATTTTGGAACATATATTAGCATTATTTACCAAGATATAACCTGAAGAAGATTGAGGATCATTTTGGCAATTCCATGTACCCAAACATGTCAAATAATCCTGTTTACCTTTCTTTTCTGGACACTTCAGGGGCCCTGTGAAGTATTTGAAAAGCCAAGTGTCAGGAAAGACAATTTTGAAACTGAAGTTTGATTTTGGGAAGGTTGTTAAATGTTCAAGGTTTAAAACACTTGATATTATGAAAGAGAATTCCACTTTACCATTATTATTATTATATTATTATTATTGCCAAAATGATGACTCAGAAATTTTAAAGAAAAAAAAAACCTCCTCTCCCAGGGCATTTCTTAATGCTTTCAGGAAAGAAGTATTTTATGGACTCTCAGGGTTGGGAGAGTAGGTTGCTTCTAATAGATACATTCCAACATAACCACTTTGGTAGTCTATTAACTCATTTCTTAATCCCATGCTTTTGAAGTGGCTACATTTCAATTTCATTGATTATAAGCAATTTTTGTTTCCAGGCTTTAATTAATCATCTGACTGACAATTCATAAATAGTAACACCATTCACAAGTGCTGAAGCCAAGACATTAAAACCTAGATCCTTAGTGGGTACAACACTATTCATGAATTCAGCCTCATCAAGTCATGTATCTCTTTTCCATATAGACCTACATCTTTAGAATGCACTCCACAAATACTCCTCAAGATTTTCCTGACATAAAAGCTTCAGTCTTGGAACATTTTTGGTGTAACTGTATCTCTTGCCAAACAGCTCAATATCTGTTTGAGTTAAGTAGAATTCTAAGTCTTTATAGAGACCTAGAGTCAATACTTGATGGAGAGACATTATCCTAAGGATAATTTGCATCAGTTTATGATGTAACCTTCTTAGAGTTATCCATGAAAAGTTTGTTGTTGTTGTTGTTGCAAAGATCTGGTTCCCTAGGGAAGGGGAAGTGCTGCCTTGTCCAGTAATAAAATGTGGAAGTTCAAAGTTCTCAGGCTCCCATGAGTATCCAAACATCCTATCTCGTATCTCAGGGTCTACTACTTTCCCACTAGTGCTCCTACCTGGCATGGTTACACACATAGTTGGTCCTATAAATCAGTCACTTCTGCAATCCGACCTAACCTTCATCTTCAGTCATATTTGCCTGCTGTTTTTCTCAAGTATGTTTCTGCTTTCATTACTGTAGATTTTACTTCTCATATTTCATATGTAAACTCTCTAGAGATATAAGAAGCAGCCAGCAGACTCCACATCTTTATAATCAATACCATTGGTATCATTAGGAAGTTGATCTTTCAACTCTCTTTCTCTTACCTACACTTCAACCCATGCCACAACAGATGATAATTTGAGTGAATCTTATGTCATTCTTTGACATGGATTTCCCATGGTTCTTTCCTCTATCCAATCCTCTATAAGTAAGGAATTTATTCATACTTATTTACTCTTCAACGAACCCAATCTTAAAATACTATTTCAAGTGTTTGTTAATGAGAACCACCATAGGAGAAAGTTCACACACCCAAAATAGATACTTTAAGAAGATCAATTTCCAAAGGACTATTTACAAAAGTTTTCATGTAATGGAATCATGAGCGATGTAGTGGGCTTTGTAAAAATGACCCTCTTACTATTCCTAATCCCAGTGGGAAAAGGGTTGGTAGCGGTGGTTACAGAAGACCAGAAGGAAATATTTTTATAGAATTAGCATGGATTTTCAGTCAAAAATAGCCAGCTCAAAGTTCCTTGCTGGGAAAGGCCCAGAAGAAAAAAACCTGTCCACTTTCTTCTATCTTCCTTTGTTTCCTTGCTGGGGTTTCCTATTAGCCAAATCAAACCTGAAGCTCAAAGACATTGCAAACTGCTAATATAATTTCTATAAATCTGCTTCCTAGAACAGAGAGAGCAGTATTTAGAAGAATGGTGAACAGAATACCTCATATATCATCAATTATGATGACTGCTTGAAATGTTTACAATTTTATGGCTAAAAATACAGTTTCTTTTTAAAAGAGGAAAGAATTAATCAGATTTTAATAGTTGAGCTGTTTTCAAAAACAGCTTAATCAAACATTTACTACCTAGAATATACATAATAATGTGAGCTATGTCATATTGAATGTGTCTTATATGTCAAGCACACTCAAATTTATTTTATTAACTAATTTGATCTTCAGAAAATTGTATTGTGTACCCATTGTTAGGCACCATTGTGCCAATTTCGTAGATCTGAAAGAGATGTTTGAAGAGGTGAGAAAATTGTTTTCAGCCACATAGATCACAAGTGAGAATTTAATACATGATTCCTGCTTTGTTTGACTCCAAAGTCAGGTTATTACACTAATAGGTATAATATTGGGAAATGTTTTATAGCAATTATCTCTTCCCATATATATTTTATAGTTATTTATTGAGCATCTTTTATGAGATGGGGAATTTAATAAGAATGATGATAAATATGAAGGAGGCTATAACTCAGATCTTGTTCATGAGATGATTATAGTGTTACAGAGTCAGTCTGCTGGAAGCACTGAGTATATGCAGAACAGGCATGGAAGGCCATGAGGTGGTTGTGTTGTAACCTGCCAGCATTATATCATAAAAGCTTTCAGTGACCAAAAGTAATTCTAGTTTCCAGGATGCAGGAAATTAGACAGTTTATAGGGCAGCAAGTCTCAGAAAACTAGACAGTGTGTTTATTGATGGGCACAACTACTTATAGAACAAGTGGAATAAAATCAAGAGCCTAGTATGTACTTGAAGGTGTGAGTAAAGTTTGAGCTTCCCAAAAGACAATGGTAATTTAAAAAAGGAGACAACCCAAAATTGACTGGCATTTGAAGAAATTTTGGACAGTATACTAACATCACTAGGGAGTCTAGCCTACCCTTGTTCATCTTGTTATCCCCTCTGTCACTTTCATGACTTTGAGGTTACCCCTAATTAACAAAATTAACCAGAATGTAAAATGAATATGCCCATAATTTTACATGCACTCCTTCCTCATTTCCTTACCCCAGATCTTTACAAAGAATGCTGTGTATTCGCCCTAAACTATCATTGATTCTGGGAAATACTTAAAAGCATAAATAAAAAATACTGAATGTGAAAGCTATGTGTGTTTTATTTTCCACCATGTGGTATTAGGTTGGGTGCTTGCAGATGAAGAAAAATGAAATTCTTTTGCAATATCTATCCTCTCATTCATTTAGTAAAAACAGAAAAAGGCATAGGTCTCCATGATATAAATTTGATGATAAACAATAAAAGCAGACTCCTTTCCCTTTAAAATTTATTTTTCACAATTGGCTCACAGAATTACTAAATGTACACTATTGTTGTGTGCTCTGTGCTTAATTTTCTAATATCCATTTCACCTCCAGGGATTATTACAAGCCTATCCTCACATGACTATTTCATTGCCAGTGATTGGCACATGACCCAACCAGGTTGGGCACATGATATAATTGTTATCAATGAGAACTAAAGAGAAATCTGTATGGGATTCCGAGAAAGTTTTATGTGTTTCTGTAAAAGGGAGTTGAAATATGTTTATATATCTTTCTCATATGGTCATTGATAAAAACATATGTTAAGCTGGGAAGTTCCATGACCATCTGACTACAAACCTGGTAAAATGGCAACATAAAGAGAAGCACAGAACCAAAAGGAACATAGAGAAGTGGGAACAACATACCAGAAAACAGATCCTGCTTAGATCTCCATCACCTGTAATGTCTTTTATATTTGTGTTTATATATTTTTCATTATTTAACCTTATTTTAGTCAGAATTTTCTGCTACCAGCAAATTTACCCACCCAAAACTGTAGCCAAAAGCCAAGGTTTGTGTTGAGGTTGAGTGAGATTGTTTTCACAGATGCACACTACAGAAAATAATTCCAACACTTACTAACTGTGCTCAGAAATCATATAGAGGTGTGTGTATTTTACCTTTGCAACCCCTTTGTCCACACATCTACATTTAACCCCTTTTATTACTGATGAACATTATATTACTTTTCACACCTTGTATCTATTACACAGTCTCTTCTGCAAAATCTCTGACAAAAACATTCCCTTATTGCATGCAGTAATTTGGTGAACGTTGATCCTTCTGTCATTTGACAATGACTTTTATTTGGACAATGTACCAATTCTCCCATGTGGCATTTGTTCATCATCTTTTAAGAAAATTGAGTGAAACAGGGAAAATTAGAAGTCAAGTACAAAATATTATATGGGGTGGGGGTAGAGATATTGGAAAGAGATGGTAGGAAGGATAAGCAATACATATTTGTTTATATATGTGCCTAGATAGGTAAATAGCATTTTCCAAAAATAAATTGCCAAGTATCATGAACTGAACGTTTGTGTTCCCCTAAATTTTACATGTTGAAATATTCACCCCCAAGATGATGGTATTAAAAGGTGAGACCTTTTGGAGGTAATTAGTTCATGATAGTAGAGCTTTTAAGTATGGGATTAGTGTCCTTATAAAAAGGCCCCATAGACTTCTTTTGCCCTTTTTCCACTGTGTGGAAAGTCTGCAGTCTGCAAACTGGAAATAGGCTGTCACCAAAACCTTACCATACTGGCACCCTGATCTTGGATTTCCAGTCTAGAGAAATGCAAGAAATGGATTTATGTTGTTTATAAGTCATTCAATGTATGATACTCTATTGTGGCAGTTCCAACTAAAACACCAGGAATTCCTAAATATGCACTGGGAAACAATAAAGAAATTTCAAGGTCGGCGTTATTGCTTACTGTTTAAAATTGCAATAAATGAATTTCTGTTGAAATATCTCCTAAGACTGAGTTGTGGTTACTTTAATTATAGAAAGAACTATTATTACTTTATAGGCACTAGTATTTTATATTTCAATACCACCTGTGTTTATAACTTTATAAAGTGATTAAAAATTGAGTGGCTATCATTTGCCTTTAGTCTATGATCGAATCATTCTGTAAATCATTGTAATGTTATATGGAGTAAGGCTGTGATTCAATTAATAACATTCTTACTAACTTAAGTAGTAAACAGGGATGAGTTTTTAAACGTTGAACGTATAATAAAAAAGGCTATTTGACTTCTTTCATGGCTTCATTTTATTTTCATTGCTTCCAAGTGGCTAATCATCTCTTTTCTATTAATAAAGTCCATTTTAAGGACATTTTGCAACCTGTTCAATAGCATAAGCTTAGTTTTAGTTTTGTTTATAGTGAAGTTAATAAAGAAATATCAACTTCAATGGAGACTCTAAAATAATACTCATTTATTTAAACATTATAAAGATAACATTCTGGTAAAGACAGACATATTGAGCAACTGTCTAAATGGTTCTTCATAGAAAAAAACAAGAATATTCAGAATAGACATGGAGACATTATTAATGACATTGAGTGTATAGGATTATACTGGATGATTTGACTTTCCTATAACTCTTTCTCTATTACTTTTTTAAACTCAGAATTATGTTGTCTTGCTTAGAATCATCCAATTCTTAGTTTCTATATTTTTGAAATGAGGTAATTTTAAAATAAATTTAGTTGAGATATTATGTATATTTATTTGAGATATTTTGTTGATTTATTTTCAGTGGTAAAATGTGAGATAGGGAAAGTCTTGGGTTATGTCTCTGGCTTGTGTTGGTAAAATGACAAATATACAAATATTTGTTAAAGACACATACACACGCACACACAAACACTTTAAACACAAAAAGAAACCTTTCCTCAAACACTGTATAGTTGATTGCTGAGTGGGACAGTCATATGGGGTAGTAAGTGCTGTAGGAGACATAAAGCAGAAGAATCCTAAAGTAGAGTGAGTCAGAAAAGATTCTTTGAAGAGGTGGCTCTAAAGGTTAAATGGAGAGAATAAATTAGAGTTAATCAGAAAAAGCACAGTCTATTTGCTGCATACGGAACGTTGGATACAATTTTATAGATCTCCAAGAATTTGGGTATATAAAACAGGTAGACTAGGAATACCTCGTGGAAGCCTTTGATATCCTGATAATTTGTTGTTACTTTCCCCAATGCTTTCACAAAATATTGTAAGGATTCAAAACAGTGAAATGACCTGTTCATTTGTGTTATTTTTGATCAAGGAAATTCATGTTCTGACACAGAAGGATAGTAAAAAAAGAAAAGAAAATTCGTGTGGATACAATAATGCAGCTTAATTAGAAAGATTAACTATAAATCAAATTTTAGGCTCTTTGGGGAAAGAAAGCATGCAGATCTTTTTGAGGTTTTGATATTGGAAATGAAGTAAAGATGATGAATTAGAGGAAAACAAAAGAAGGCCAGGCACGGTGGCTCACACCTGTAATCCCAGCACATTGGGAGGCCGAGGTGGGCGGATCATGAGGTCAGGAGTTCGAGACTAGCTTGACCAACATGGTGAAACCCCGTCTCTACTAAAAATACAAAAATTAGCTGGACGTGGTGGTGTGTGCCTGTAATCCCAGCTACTCGGGAGGCTGAGGCAGGAGAATCGCTTAAATCCAGGAGGCAGAGGTTGCAGTGAGCCAAGATTGCACCACTACACTCTAGCCTAGGTGACAGAGTAAGACTCCGTCTCAAAAAAAAAGAAAAAAAGAAAGAAAGAAAATAAAAGAAATGTTCAATTCATTAATTAACACTAAAGGACATAGGACATAGTGTTTGATTTTAGGAGAGACATGGGTAGAAATCAAGATGGTAGGTTGGGGTAAATAAAAGTGATGCCTAGGTTTGAGAGTATGAATAATGCATACATGATGGCAACATTCTCTTAGATATGTATTAAGAAAATTTCAGGACACTTCAAAAACCAACATAAAAATTCCAGTAACTTTTGCAAAAATTTTTAACCAATAAAATATATGCCAAAATTTTAGAAAGATATCTCAATTATTTACGGAGAATATCATCAATGAAATACAAACTAATTATTTAAAAGTCTCTCAAGATTTAATGAACTTGCTGAATCGAGCAAAACTTGATGTGGAATCTGCATTTCTGAAATTTAGTATTTCCCTATATATCCCACAGGCTCTACTGTCTGATTTAAAAACAAATGAAAAATCCCAGCACCACCACCACCACCACAATAAAAAAAATTCTATAAGATAAACCCTAAAAATGACACATCACTTCCTTTTGTTTGAAGCCAGTCTGGTTATGGTTAAGATCTGTATTTGAAGAGGTATGAGATTTCTGAATAGGCATTCAGTTTCTCCACAAGGACATCTCATGACACTTTCTTTGCTATGAGATGCTGGCTGTCATAGAAAATGTTCTATCTTTGTAGCCTCAGCACATAGGAAACACTTATTCATAACTGATCCACCACTGCTCTTTATTTCTCTTTGATGTTGCATTAAAAATGGCTTTTAGCTAAAGCTTTTTTGTTTGATTTTTGGAGCTGTAGTAAATGCCACCAATTTTAGGAGGAGTAAGTGTGCACATATGTGTGTGTGATGGACTGTGTAAGTTCCTATAAATTATATTTCCTCTTTTAAAGAAAATTCAAAGAACTTTCATGTCCATTATCACAGCTGGATGTCATTTGGCATAATGATTACAACAATGGTAAAATTTTCCAGCCCTACCTGTTTTCACACATTTTACAGTGTGACTTTGCAGTTCTTTCTATCATAAGCTGGAGTTTCTTTCCCCACTCCTTGAATCTGGGATATGAGTGTTTTGGGCAGTAGAACGTGGCAGAACTGACGACTTGCAAGTTCAAAGCTTAAAGCTCAAGTGTCCTTGCACACTTTTGTTCTCCCTCTTGTTCCTCTGCCTTTGTTATGAGATCAAGCCTGGGCTAGCCTATTGGAGGATGAACAAGCACATGGAGGGGAGTTGATTTTTCATAGTTGATGGCAGACTGACCACAAATACGGGAATGTACCAGACAAAATTAACACAATTGTTTACCTGTCCCACAGATGGCTGCAGATGCATGAGGAAGCCAAGACAAAACCGGAACTTCAAGCCATGCTATAAACTTATTAGCAGTAAGACACAGATATTATTTGAAGCCACCAAGTTTTGGGGGTGGTTTTTAATGCAGCAGTAGGTAACTATTGAAGTTCCTTATGTACCATGATTATGGAGGCACTGTCTTAGTGCCATCACTAAGGTGGATAAGAAGCTTTTTGGTTTATTTTGTCAGTCCTCATCATAGCCCTCATAATGGACTCAGATTTTTTCTGCTGACATCATGGCTAGAACCCAAGCCATTATATAAATGAAATAATGATAATGCTCTTTGCCTTCACCCTAAATAGGACCATATTAAATGTATTTACATATATTTATTTTAATGATAGTCTTTACATCTATGCCATTGAGTAAAAGAGAGGTATGTGCTGTGGCCAAAATATACTTTGCATAACAGGCTTATGCTGCCTCTTTTATCCACCACTAATTTTCTTCAATCTAGTGGGCTCAGGCATTCTTCTCTGAGCAAATTATTTCCAAAGTCTACCCAAGTCTCTCTCTTTTTGTTTTGTGTCAGTAAGAAAGCAAAGTACCTTATAAAATATAAAAATATCCATACCTTGTTGGAAACTTCATCTGTCTTCCTCAAAAAAGTCATGGATTTTGTGGACTATATCAAGCTTGATTAATTATAATTCAAGATTTTTAACTCCTGAAGTATGATGTGTGTGTGTGTGTCTGTGTGTCTATTTCAAAATATGCCTGAGCACATAACTTTTTACCTAGATTATGTCTAATAAGTTATTTTCTCTATATTTAACAATGTATCTTTAGTGTTTAAACAAATGTCCTGAGTAGTAGTGTTCATTTACTTCTTGTTTTTTCTTTTTCTTAACAATTTACAGTCATTAACTAATATACATCATGAAAGTCTCTTTACCTTACAGCCTGAAAAAACTTAACTTACAATTTTTCCTACTTAACTTAACAACTGAGTATTTCTACTTACAAATAGACACAATCAACTGAATACAAGAAGGTCAGAAGCAATGTTTTGATGTAAATGAGTGTGTACGTGTGAAAGTGTATGTGTGTGTGTGAGTGTGTGTGTGTATGTGTGAGAGAGAGAGAGATCGCCCTGTGGAGAACTGTTTAAAAGGTCATACTGAGTGAGGCAATCACTATTAGGGAAATGTTCCAAACTGCTGACCCCCAAGAAGAATTTCATCTGCAGATCTACAGATGTGTTTTGTTTGGCACACACAGTGTTTAAAACAAACTTGAATTAATCACCACATTTAAAAAATGGGAAATTTCTCTCAAAAAAATTCCATCTTCTCTGAAAAAATCAGGAAATATATCCACACTGGGCCCACATGCTTGAGTGACAGAAGTCTGCTGTAGCCTAACAGCAGCTGCTCCTTCTGATGGGGGATGAACCCTCCAGATCTGTCAATCCAAATGTTCTATTGCTAGTTGCATTTGTCTAAGACAAGAAAAAACATAGACATGCTTCTTTAAAAACAATTATGTTTTGAAATTCTTTTGCATGGGACAAAGTAGGACTTTTGAGGGCTGTGGGAAGTAAGGGAGTAAGGGTTTCGCCAGCATTTACCTGGCTTTCTTAACCTATTTGCCAGCTTGGCCCCTATAGGCCTCTCAGTTTCAAGTCCTGATTTAAGATTTTAGAACATGTGAGATAGCTAATACTTTTGGGTTACAAGTGGTAAAACCAACTTAGATTTCCTTAAAAATAAAAGTGGTAAGTGATTGGCTCAAATTATTTGAACGTAGGGATATAAATTAATGTCATCAGAAATCTACAATTTTTGTTCTCTGTTTCTTAACTCTGTTGTCCTCTGTGTTGGTAACATTCTAAGGCTGGCTATAGCCATGAGATGTTAGAGACCACTGGGTATCCCCAGGCTTACATAATCTTTAATACCAATGATTCTAGAAAAAGGGAAAATATATTTCCCAACTAATCCAACATAACACTTTTGAGATAGCTTTTATTAACCTATCTCAGGCCGCATGAACAACCCAACCCATTACTCCTGAACAGGGGCTTTGTATTCTTATTAGCCAGGCCTATGTCTCAGGTTATCTAACTATCTCTGTGGCAGGAGCCAAAAGAGTGAATTTAACCGGACACTGATAAAGTAATATGCCCATAGTAAAGGAGAATTCTGTTAATGGAAGAAGAAAGATTTCATCTGGACAAAATGACAGTTGTCATAGACAATTACAAATTGGGATATTACACTAGGGAACTCTGTGGTTATTCAGAAATGCATGCTTGAGTTACTAAATGAGTTTCTAGAACAAAGTAAAAATGTGACTTATATATATTTCCCATGAAATCTATGAGGTAGTATAAACATATCATATATTTTTATACAACTGGACCACTGAGGAATAAAAAGAATGAGATGTTATCAAGGAAGTTAAATAAGTCACATTGTAATGGAAAGAATAACATACTGGGAGCCAGAGATTTTAGTGTTATTACTAGCTGTGTTACCTTAAGTATGTCATTTATATATTTTGGATCTTGGTTTCACATTTTTTAAATTGTGAAATATATAATACATAAATACAAATATACAAATATATGCACACATATTAAGGAATAATATTAAAGCAAGCATCCTTGTTACCACCACTCAGCCTAACAGTGAAAATATTGCCATCTACTTAGAATTCCCTGAGGTGCCCCTCTAGTGTTTCTTCTTCCCTTCTCTCCCAACAATCCGAATAATCACCAATCTGAATTTTGTGTTACTCATTCTCTTATTTTCTTTTTATTTTTATCAGACACATATATTTATGCCAAAAACATGTCATTTAGTTTGGCCTGTTTTGGAAATTTATAAAATTGGAATAATACTTTAGGTTTATTTCTGTGACTTATTTTGTTCAAAATTATATAATATATGCAAGATTCATTAATGTTGTACACATACCTGTTATTAGGTTTCATAGAATTTCAAATTGCAATGTCTTCCTCACAAAATTAATGTTTACTTATTATAAAGTAAAAGTCTTTATCTTTGGTAATGCCTTTCATTATATAATACTTTCTCAGTAAATTGTATAACAATCCCAATTTTCTTGGTTCATCTCTTTCCATTCTTTTACTTTCTATATTTATTTTTAAATGCATAAAAAGCATATACATTGATGTTTAAGTTCGGTCTTAAAATCTGTTCTTTAGCTAGAGAATTTAGTCTGGTTGTATTTAGACTGATTTGTAATATAATTGGATTCACTTTTATATATTGTTTTCCTACCGATTCTAAGTATTCTTTTTCTTATTTCTTGCCTTCTTTGGAATTAATTTTGTCTCATGATACATTTTTCTTGCTACCACAGTAGTTGTAAGGTATACACTTTTTTTTCAACTGTGGTAGGGATTACCATGGCAATTACAAAATACACATTTTCAACATTGAACTCTAATCAGTATCATTGCTTTCTTCCAAGATCATATAAAACCAACAGAATGATTTAATTTGCTCTACTCATAGCAACTTACTTCTGTTCAATATTTTAATTCTACATATATAACTCTGTTAAACATTACATTATATGTTTTACTCAGTAACTAGTCATTTAGATATACTCATATATTTATCACTTTGTGTGCTTTCTTTCTTCCATTAATTTTACCCCTTCATCTGGGGCCTCTTTCTTTTTGTCTAGAGTAGTGGTCCCCAACCTTTTGGCATCAGGGACTGGTTTCCTGGAAGCCAATTTTTCCACAAACTGGGGTTAGGGATATGGTTTTGGGATGATTCAAGTGCATTACATTTATTGTGCACTTTATTTCTATTATTATTACATTGTAATATATGATGAAATAATTATACAACTCACCATAATGTAGAACCAGCGGGAGCCCTAAGCGTGTTTTTCTGCAACCAGATGGTCCCATCTGGGGGTGGTGGGAGAGAGTGACAGATCATCAGGCATTAGATTCTCACAAGGGGCATGCAACTTATATCCCTTACATGTGCACTTTACAATAGGATTTGTGTCCCTGTGAGAATCTAATACCTCCTCTGATCTGACAGGAGGCGGAGCTCAGGTGGTAATGCAAGCAATGGGGAGTGGCTGTAAATACAGATGAAGCTTTGCTTGCTTGCCCACTGCTCACCTCCTCTGTGCAGCCAGGTTCCTAACAGGCCACGGACCAGGGTACCAGTCCTTGGCCTGGGGATCAAGGACCCCTGGCCTAGAGTACATCATTTAGACTTCAGTCCAGTTTCACCTGTGATAAATTCATTTTTTTCTGAAAATGACTTTTTTTTTTACCTCCATTCTTGAGAAATTTTCTTTTCTTATATTTTTTGAGGTTGAAATTTATTTCTTTGGAGCCTGTTGAAGTTATCATCACTGAAGTCTGGCTTCTATTATTGTTATTGAGAAGTGAGTTCTCTGTCAAATTATTACTCCTTTAAGTAATATGGTTTTTAGCTTTTTAATTTTCTTGGTGTGCCACTGGTTTTCCTCAATTTTACAATGATATGCCTAGGGGTGGAAGTCCTTTTATTTATCCTTTGTTGGACTATTTTGGCTTGATGTCTTTTATCAGTTTTCAAATGTTCTTAGACTCTGTATCTTCAGATATGCATCTATGCCATTCTCTTTCTCTCACCTTCTGGAGTTTTGAATAGAAATGTTATATTTGATTCTATTATTTTTTGCTCTCTCTATATTAATTAATCTTTTCTGACTTATTGTCTAATAGTTCACCACTTTTTTTCTTCACCTGGTCCTATCAAATTCGCTGAGTTTTTAATTTATGTTGCTTTAATTTCTGAGCTTTTGATTCTCTTCATATTTGTACAATTATTTTTGTAGTTTATCATTCGCTGTGGATATTGCCAATCTTGCCTGTTCTTTAAACATTTTAACACTGTCATTAATTTATAACCTGGATTGGAAAGCTCCAACTCAACACATTGTGGTTTGGTTTCTGCATTCTGTTATGTAAGCTGGTTCTTGAGCACACTATACTGTTTCCTTTCATGCTTAGTTTATTTTGACTGGGATTTTTTTTCTCTGCTTGGAAAATTGTGGGAATTCTTTATGACTAAGTTGAAGTCAAACACTTTTAGAGATTTTTCTTTCCTTCTGTTAATAGGGGTAAATGAAATTTCAATTTGTTTGGCTTTATTTTTTAAACTATAATACTTAGGTGATATGGGTTTAGGCTGAGAGGGGTTGAATGTGGTTTCCACTTCTAAGGAACGGTTTTTGCCACATCTTGTTAATGCTATAATATGAGTGAAAAGAGGAGGGTTCAAGATCTACAAGAAACTGAACTATATTTCATCCACTACCTTTAACAAAATAATGTTGACTAGAGACTGACTAGAAAGAGCTTTTTCAAATTACTTGTATTCATTATGGAATTAGTCAATGTACCATAAGATTATCTAATATTAAATATCTAATTTATTTAAATTAAGCCTTCCTATTAATACACATCTCATAGACATATTTCACGGGGTTGGAGGCAAAATGCCTTATCTAGGTGGATATTTATGGTGGTCCATTGGTCACCCTCGAGATACGGATTCAGATTCTCTCTCTCTCTCTTCCTCCCTACTTCTGTCTTCTCCTCCTCCTTCTTCTCTCTGTGTTTCCTTCTCTCTCCCTCCCACTTAATTATTACAGTGATGTGGGCCTCTTACAAGGTCTTTGATCAGAGTGAGGTGTGGGCGCTGATTAGAGATTTTGCCATCTACTGTTAGAAAACTGGAGAAATCTTTCCAGTGGAAACAAATGTCATTGAGGTATGAAGGTTTGGGGTTTATATATTAGTAATTTGTAAACCATAATAAAATGGTTCTCCATATGATAAGTGCACATACTTGTTGTTAATACCACCCAACTGGTTGTGAGATTTACCTGTATGTAAATCAGAGAACTCTAAAATATTAAACCTTGATGTGATTTCCAAATATCTGGTTGTGGTACTGCAGCCATCTTTCTTGAGTTTTATATATATGCAAATCAAACAACCATCATGTGGTGATACTGATTAGAGTGAGGCCTTTTTCTGACTGTAGGCAGCACTTTTGTGTTTGAACTGATAAAGTGTTGTGGCCACAACTGAGACTTAGATTTATTACACACCCACACACACTGTACACACTACCAACTCTGCTTATTGTCAAATTGCTTTCGTTGAAATCCCCTGGGAATGGAGAAGTGTAGGTGGGTTTACTCCAGATTCACTTTTACATTGAGGATGTAGCCTTTAGAGTCCTAGCTTTCCTGGTAGAAGGGTATGAGTGGTTTTCTATCTATACTCTGCACCATGGACAGCTCTAGGTCTTTGGGTTCTGTCCTTATGCCTTACAAGGCCAATAAGCATCAGTACAATATCACCATGATTGGCAAATGTCTTCAGGGAAAACATGGCTGCTGTGCTCTGTTTGCTTTTCTGGAGAATTTCATACTTATATTTTGGCTTATTGATTCATTTTATCTTATCAGTTCTTTGAAGCTTTTAAAACAATTTCTTTAAGTATTTTAATTAGTATCTTAATTGTTTTCAGAGGGACTGTGGGATTATACTGAATAGGAAGCCTGATGGTTACCAAAGACTTGCTGACAATTTTTCCCATTGTCAATACCTGGGAGTAGAGTGGGGATTGGTAGGGCTTCAACTCTAATTTTGTTAATCAGTGAATGGATAGGATCCAAACTCTTACTCCTTCTTCATCACTGCCCTTAGCTTCACTACAAAGAACACAGGAATTTTGAGGCAGTCTCTTCTCTTGTTCGAGACCAGCCTGACCAACATGTTGAAACCACGTTTCTACTAAAAATACAAAAATAAGCCAGGCATGGTGGCACATGCCTGTAATCCCAGCCACTCAGGAGGCTGAAGCAGGAGAATCGCTTGAACCCAGGAGGTGGAGGTTGCAGTGAGCCAAGATCACGCCACTGCACTCCAGTCTGGGTGACAGAGCGAGACTCCGTGTCAAAAAAAATAATAATCATCATCATTTATTATAAGAAGTTCTACACTTCGGAGGCTATTTTCTCTACACATAATTATGTGAAAGATTACAGGTGGTACTTGGCTGATGAAAATTAACCCCAAAAGTCTATTACTCAAATGACAAAGATCTTATAGTACTGAGTAAATTCAAAATCACATTCTTCTTATTTTTTGCTGGTGTTGTATTTAGCAATATTTAAACCTCACTCCTTCTTTCTTAAAAGGAATTATACTTATTAGATATACCATTTATTTTTGCTTATCATTAATTGTAGACGTTTGCAAGGTGCATGTCTTCATACTGTGTATTGAGTTAGGAGTTGGGAGTAGTGAACATGAACTAACTTCAAATTAAGGACATTTGGTATATTTTATGGATATGGTTCTGGCTTTGAATATTTGAGGCAGTTTCATACACTAATATAAAGTTTTATGATATTTTGCATTAATATTCTCTAATATAATAATATTGGACTCTATTTGACAGCTTCTGCTGCAAAAGGTTCTGTAACAAATAACCTTTGACTTTCAGTACCTTACATAACTATAGATTTACTTCTCGGTTATATTTCATATCAGTGTCTGTGGGTTAGATACTGACTCTGCTCCAAGTTCAATGGCAATTTAGAGTAACTTCAATGTCTTCTCTCATTCTATGACTGGTGTGGTGAGGCACACATCTCGGATGTGATGTTTTTGTGGTAGTGTACAGAAACAAATGGGAATCAGAAACTTGCCATGCCTTTTACAGCCATTACTCAAAACTGGCAACATGTCACATATGCCCATATTCTGTTAGCCAAAGAAAACCTTATGGCTGAGCCACATATCATTGAGTAGGTAAAAATATGCTTCCTATGAGGTGGAGCAAAGGGAGAGTGAAAGTTAGCAGAAAAAGGAAATTTACCTCAATGACACTTTGGTTATTATTTTATTTTTCTAAAATTATGGAACATTTAAAACAGAAATAAAATTGTATAATATCACATAAAAAACAATGTACCAGCCAACTAGTTTTAGGAAAACTATTTTTTTTTTAGTATCTGCAACAGATATTTTTTAAAATGTATCAATTCCAGAGATAGTTGAAGCCTTATGTTCAAGACATTATTCACTTCTTTGTCATCTCTTCCTTCCCAATGTTAATCACCATCTTGAAATTAATGTTTCTGTGGTTCGTGCTTGTGTACACATTTACTGCGTATGAGCATATACAAAAATAAGAATGTGTAGATGTGAAAGTTTTCATTGTTATAAAAATATATTCTTATATTCATTGCATTCTACAAATTGATTTTATATCCTAATTATTTTTATATTTTTCTATATTAACGCATAATCCTAGTTTTGTTTATTTTTTATACAAGTATTTGTAGATATTTATGAGGTAAATTTAATCTCTTGTCAGATGAATAGTTTGCAAATGTGCTCACCGGTTTAACAGGTTGCTTCTTTACTCTATTGATTTTTTCCTTTGCTGAGCAGAAGCTCTTTGGCTGAATTTAATATAGTCCCATTGACTATTTTTGTTTATGTTGCATGTGCTTTTGAGGTTTTAGCCATAAAATCTTTGCCTAGATCAATGAACTAGTGTTTCCCCTACATTTTCTTCTAATAGTTTTATATTTTTTTGTCTTACATTTAAGTCTTTAATCCATCTTGAGTAAATTTTTATATATGGTAAGAAATAAGGGTTCCATTTCATTTTTCTGCATACGGATATCCAATTTTTCCAGCACCATTTATTGAAGAGGGTGTCATTTCTCCAAAGTATATTATTGTTGGCTTTGTCTAAAATAAGTTGGTTGTAAGCACATTTATTTCTGGGTTCTCTATTCTGCTACATTGGTCTATGTGTCCGTTTTGATACTAACGCCATGCTGTTTGGTGTATTCTGTGGAGGTTTTTGGATCCACGGTCATCAGAGATATTGGCCTACTGTTTTTTTTGTTGTTGTTATTGTTCTGTCCTTTTCTGGTTTCAGTTTCAGGGTAATGCTGACCTTACAGAATAAGTTAGGGAGAATTCTCTCCTCTTTAATTTTTTGAAATTGTTTGAGAAGAATTCGTGTTAGTTTCTACATGAAACTTTGGTAGAATTTGGTAGTTAGAATTTGGTAGTAAAGACATCAGTTCTATAGTTGTCTTTGTTTGGAGACTTTTTTATTACCAATTCAATTTCATTAATCATTGTTCATTTGTTCAGGTTTTCTATTTCTTCCTGATACACTCTTGGTAGGTTGTATGTGTTCAGACATTTATTCATTTCCTCTAGGTTTTCCAGTTTGTGAGTGTATAGTTGCTTATACTAGACTCTGATGATCTTTTGTGTATCTGTGGTGTCAGTTGTAATATTTCCTTTTTCTTCTCTAAATTGTTTATTTTTGTCTTTTTTTCCTTGGTTAGTCTTATTAGTGGCTTATTGATTTTGTTTATCTTCTGAGAAAGCCAACTTTCCATTTTGTCAATGGTTTGTCTTGTTTTTCTTCAGTCTCTATGTTGTTTAGTTCTGCTCTAATCTTTATTATTCTTTTTTCTTCCATGAATTTTGTGTTTGGTTTTGTTTTGCTTTTCTAGTTACTTGACATGTATTGTTACACTGCTTATATGGAATCTTTCTGATTTTTAAATGTACATGTTTATTGCTGTGCACTTTCCTCCAGCGCTGCTTTTGCTGTTATCTCATCAGTTTTGTAATGTTATGTTTTGATACTTATTTATTTCAAGGATTCTTTTTTATTTCTTAATTTCTTCTTTGATCCAGTGGACTTTCAGGAGCATGTTGTTTAATTTCCATGTAGTTGCACAGTTTCCCAAGTTCCTTTTGTTACCGATTTCTATTTTTATTCCCTTGTGGCCTGAGATTATAATTGATATAATTTTCTTTTTAAAAAATGTATTGACACTTGTTTTGTGCCCTAACATATGATCTATCCTGGAGAGTGTTCCGTGTGCTGATGAAAATAATGTGTATTCTGTGGCTATTGGGTGAAATGTCCTGTAAATGTCTGTTAGGTACAGTTGGTCTAATGTGCAGTTTAAATCTAATGTTTCTTTGTTAATTTTCTCTCTACCTAATCTGTCTAATGCTGAGAGCAGGGTGTTGAAGTTCCCAACTATTATTGTACTCGAGTCTAGCTATCCTTTATATGTGATAATGATTGCTTTATATATCTGAGTGCTCCACTATTGGGTGCACATATGTCTAGAAGTCTTATATCATCTCACTTAATTGATACGTTTGTCATTATATGATGATCTTTTTGTCTTCTTTTACTTTTTTGACTTAAAAACTGTTTTATCTAATGTAGGTATAGCCATTCCTACTGGATTTTGGTTTCTGTTTACATGAAATATCTTTCCCATTCCAACATTTTCAGTCTGTATATTTCTTTACAAGTAAGATAATTTTCTTGTAGGCAGCATCTAGTTAGGTTTTGTTTTGTTTTGTTTTGTTTTGTTTTTTAATGGAGTCTCCCTCTGTCACCCAGGCTGGAGTTCAGTGGCACCATCTTGGCTCACTGCAACCTCTGCCTCCCGGGTTCAAGCGATTATTCTGCCTCAGCCTCCAAAGTAGCTGGGACTACAGGCACACACCACCACGTCCGGCTAATTTTTGTATTTTTAGTAGAGACAGAGTTTCACCATATTGGCCAGGATGGTCTCGAACTCCTGACCTTGTGATCCACCTACCTTAGCCTCCCAAAGTGCTGGGATTACAGGTGTGAGCCACCGCTCCTGGCCAGGGTATTTTGTTTTTAATCCATTCAGCCAGGCTGTATGTTTTAAGTGGAAAGTTTAACTCATTGACATTAACAGTTATTATTGACATGTGAGAGCTTATTCCTGTCATTTTATTAATTGATTTCTGGTGTTTTATACATCCTTCATTTCTTTTTTTCTTACTGTTCCTCATTATAGTTTGGTGGTTTTCTGTATTTGTATCATTTGAGTCATTTTTCTCATCTGTGTGTTCTTTGTACCAGTGGGTTTTATAGTGTTGTGTGTTTTCATGATGGTAAGTATCATTCTTCACTTATTTTGTGTAGGACTCCCTTAAGCATTTCCTCTAGGCCTATCCTAGTGATGATGAATTCCTTTAGCTTTTGTTTTTCTAGGAAAGACTTTATTTCTTCTTCATTTATTAAGGATAGCTTTTCTGGCTGTAGTATCTTGGCTAGCAGGTGTTTTTTTGTTTGTTCATTTTTGTTTTTGTTTTTTTTCCAGCACATTAAATATATCATCTTATCCGTTGACCTGTAAAGTGTCTGCTGAAGAATTCATTGTTCATTTTATGGCAGTTCTGCTACAAGTAACTACAAGGCTTTCTCTTGCTGTTTTTAGAATTCTTTATTTGTCTTTGACCTTTCACAGTTTGACCATAATGTGCTATGGAGAAGACCTTAAATTGTATCTATTTGGAGATCTTTGAGCTTTCTGTATCTGTATGTCTAAATGTCTTGCTAGAATTTTTTTCTAGTGATTATTTTGTTAAATTGGCTTTCTATTACTTTGATATTTCTCTTCACTTTCTGGGACACCACAAATGCAAATATTTGTTTGCTTTATGGTGACCCAAATGTCAAATAGGCTTTTCTCATTCTTTTTGATTCATTTTTCTATATTTTTGTCTGACTGGTTTTTTAGACCTTTCTTTTTTTGCTATAAAAACTACCCAAGACAAGGTAATTTACAACGAAAAGAGGTTTAATGGGCTTATGATTCTGCAGGCTGTACAGAAACCATGGCACTGGGCATCTGTTTGGCTTCTTATAAGTCTTCAGGAAGGTTCCAGTCATGGCTGAAGACAAAGGGGGAGTAGGCACATCACATGGAGAAAGCAGGAGTAAATAGGAGAGAAAGATAGTGGGGGCTCCAGGGGGAGTCACACAATTTTAAATGGCCAGATAACATTTGCTATGGTTTAGCTGTGTCCCTGCCCAATCTCATTTTGAATTGTAGCTCCCATAATTCCCATGTTGTGGGAGGGACCTGGTGGGAGGTAATTGAATCATGAGGGTGAGCCTTTCCCATGCTGTTCTCATAAATAGTGAATAAGTCTCATGAGATTTGATGGTTTTTTAAAGGGGAGTTCCCCTGCACATGCTCTCTTGCCTGACGCCATGTAAGATGTGACTTTGCTCCTCATTTGCCTTCCACCATGATTGTCAGGCCTCCGAGCCATGTGGAATTGTGAGTCAGTTAAACCTCTTTCCTTTATAAATTACTCAGTCTTGGGCATGTCTTTATTAACAGCACGAGAAAGGACTAATACAGCAAATTGGTACCAGGTAGTGGGGCACTGTGTAAAGATACCCAAAAATGTGGAAGCAACTTTGGAACTGGGTAATAGGCAGAGGTTGGAACAGGTTAGGGGCTCAGAAGAAGACAGGAAAATGTGGGAAAGTTTGGAACTTCCTAGAGACTTGGAGGAGTCACAAGATAGGAAGATGTAGGAAGGTTTGGAACTTCCTAGAGACTTGTTGAATGGCTTTGACTGAAATGTTAATAGTGATATAGACAATAAGGTCCAGGCAGAGGTGGTCTCAGATAGAGATGAGGAACTTGCTGGGAACTGCAGTAAAGGTCACTCTTGTTATGCAAAGACACTGATGGCATTTTGCCCCTGCCCTAGAGAACTGTGGAACATTGAACTTGAGAGACATGATTTAGGGTATTTGATGGAAGAAATTTCTAAGTGGCAAAGCATTCAAGAGGAAGCAGAACATAAAATTTTGAAAAATTTGCAGACTGACTTTGCGATAGAAAAGAAAACACTATTTTCTGGGGAGAAATTCAAGCTGGCTGCAGAAATTTGCATAAGTAATGAGAAACCAAGTGTTAATCAACAAGACAATGGGGAAATATCTCCAGGGCATGTCAGAGACCTTCACAGCAGCCACACCTATCACTCCTGGAGACCTAAGAGGGAAAAATGGTTTCCTGGCTGGACCCAGGGTCCCCCTGTTCTATGAAGCCCTGGGTCAGCATACCCTGCATCCCAGCTGCTCCAGCTCCAGCCATGGCTAAAAGGGGCCAACATACAGCTCAGGCCATTGCTTCAGAGGGAGGAAGTTCCAAGCCTTGGTGGCTTACACATGATATTGAGACTGTGGGTACACAGAAGTCAAGAATTGAGGTTTGGGAACATCCATCTAGATTTCACAGGATGTATGGAAACACCTGGATATCCAGGCAGAACTTTGCTACAGGGGTGGTTCTCTCATGGAGAACCTCAGCTAAAGCAACATGAAAGGGAAATGTGGGGTTGTAACCACCACACAGAGTCCCCACTGGGGCACTGCCTGGTGGATCTGTGAGAAGAGGGCCACCATCATCCAGATTCCAGAATGATAGATTCATGGGCTGCTTGCACTTTGCATGTGGAAAAGCCACAGTCCCTTAATGCCATCCCATGAAAGCAGTTAGGAAGGGGGCTGTGCCCTATAAAACCACAGGGGCAGAGTTGCTTAAGTCTCTGGGAACCCGCATCTTTCATCAGCATGACCTAGATGTGAGACACAGAGTCAAAGGAGACCATTTTGGAAATCTAAGGTTTAATAACTGGCCTACTGAATTTTGGACTTCCATAGGGCCTGTAGTCCCTTTATTTTGGCCAGTTTCTCCCATTTGGAACAGGTATATTTACCCAATCCCTGTATCACCATTGTATCTGGGAAGTAACTAACTTGCTTTTGATTTTACAGGCTCATAGGTGAAAGGGACTTGCCCTGTCTCCGATGAAACTTTGAACTATGGAGTTTCAAGTTAATGCTGAAATGAGTTAAGACGTTGGGGAACTGTTGGGAAGGCATGATTGGTTTTGAAATATGAGGACATAGGATTTGGTAGGGGCTGGGTGTGGAATGATATAGTTTGGCTGTGTCCCCATCCAAATCTCATCTTGAATTGTAGCTCCCATAATTCCCATGTGTCCTGGGAGTAACTGGTGGGAAGTAATTGAGTCATGGAAGCAGGTGTTTTCTGTGCTGTTGTTGTGATAGCGAGTAAGTCTCATGAGATCACATGGTTTTTATAATGGGGAGTTGTCCTGCACACACTCTCTTGCCAGGCACCACATAAGATGTGACTTTGCTCCTTCTGTGTCCACTGCCATGATTATGAGGCCTCCCTATCCATGTGGATCTCTGAGTCAATTAAACATCTTTCTTTTATAAATTATCCAGTCTCAGGTATGTCTTTACCAGCAGCATGAGAACAGACTAATACATTATGTGAACTCAGAGTGAGAGCTCAATTATCACCAAAGGAGATAGCCTAAGCCATTCATGAGAGATTCATCTCCATGATCCAAACATCTCCCACCAGGCCCTGCTTTCAACACTGAGGGTTACAATTCAACACGACATTTGGACAAGGACAAATATCCAAACCATATCAATCAGTTCTTTCAAAAGACCTTCAAGTCCAGAAATTCTTTCCTCTGATTGATCTAGCATATTGTTAAAGATTTCAAATGTATTTTGTGTATCCTTCAATAAATTTTTCAGTTCCAGAATTTGTTTTGTTATATTAAAAGGTATTTTTGGTAAATTTATCATTCATATACTGATTTTTTTTCTCATTTCTTTGCATTGAATATCTGAGAACTGTTGTATCTCACTTTCTTTAATATTATTTTAATTTTTTCTCCAGAATTGTATACATTTATTTTTTATTGGAATTTATTGCTGTAGAATTATCATGTTCCTTTGGAGATGGCATGTTTCTTTGCTTTTTTATGTTTCTTTTGTCCTTACATTGATATCTGCTGTAACAGTCACTTCTTCCAGTTTTTAAATTTGCTTTTATAGTGGAGAACTTTTTCCTGAATAGATATATATATATATTATATATGTATGTGTGTGTATATATATATGGTGTTGGTTGGGTAGGACACTTTGCTTCTGGGAACATGCAGTAGTGTAGTCCCCATATGATTTCTTCAGCTTCAAACAATATCAGAAATTTCTGTGATTTCCTTAATGGCTTACACCATGGTTGTTAGTGGAAGTTGTGGCAAAATTTTTCTGGGAACAGGGAAGTTGGGTGGGCCAATCCTCATGCCCCATTGTTGGCAGTGGTGGGGCAAGCATGCTTGTCTTTGGCCCCAGAGCAGCATACATTGGCACTGGTGGTAATGGCTTCAGGCAGACTGGTTATTTGGCTTCCAAGGAGCTTGCAGTGGCAGCGGTTTGCCAGGTGTGTGGGTGGGTCATCCGGCTCCCAAGCATGAGAATGGTATGATTAATGGTGGTAGCAGTGGTGGGACAATCCTTTGGCTCCCAAGTGGTCTGCACTGTTGTTGGTGGTGGCTGTGATGATCTGGGTGGGCCAATGTCCAAGCCTACAGGTGGTCTATATGGATGGGTACAGGTGTGGTGGTAGCAGCAGGTTTGGTGGACCTGTTCTCATGCCCCTAGGAGGAGTGTTCAGGTACCACCTGAACACTGGTAGTGGATAGGGCAGAGAGATTCTCAGTCTTCCAGACCATGTGCTCAGGCTCTGAGGGGGGTAAAACTGGGCTGGGTGGGGTTGTTGTCAGTGACAAAAGTCATAAACAGGCTGGGGAGCATGAGCTTTGGCCCCATGTGGTGGCTGCAAACAGGACAGCCTATCCTCAGGGCACTTATGCATGTGGTACAATCCTGCTACTGGGAGTGGTGGGATCGCTGCCAATGCCTTGCACTTTGGATCTCGCAGCAGCACCCAGCAGTGGTGCCCAACAGAGGTCAAGGATGTCAATGGGGCTCCAGGGATGTGGAGATGCAGGAGGTTTTGGGTACCAGGGCAGGATGCAGTCTGGTAAGGGCTCGGCTCTCCAAATGACACTGTAGAGCAGCTGCTTAGAACGTGGAGGATGTGTGGGACTCAGTGTGAAATTATTTGGGATACTGTCATTGCATGGTCTCTAGGCAGCTTCCTATGTTAGTCTCAGGGCCCACTTGAATTGAGAGGCTCTTTCATGGCTAAGATTGCAAAAGTCTGTTGTGGGAATGTGAACTGCTAGGGGTCACTCACCCTCCCTGACACTGGGGTGCCTCTCTGGGCTCCCAGCCATTCCCAGCAGAGCAGGCTTCCTCACTTCCCTCTCCTTCCTTGCCTTGGATGTTTCCTGTCATTTCTCTGTTGAATTCCAGAATTCTCTTATAGGTGATATATTCAAAGCTTATTTATCTACTCATTATTTTGGTTCTTCTTTGTTGGGGAGGCAAGTCCCAGATGCCTTTAGTCAGCCATCTTGAAGCCCATTCCTCTAATACACAGTTTTGACATATGCACACATTGTGAAATTGCTAAATCAAGCAAATTAACATAAGAATTACCTTCTATGCCTGTTTTTTGTGTGTGGTGAAAACATTTACAATCTACTCTCAGCAATTTTTGAGTATACAACATGTTGTTATTAATTATATTCTTAACAATGTACAGTAGATCTCATAAAATTATTCCTCCTATCTGACATTTTGTACCCTTTGGCCAACATCTATTCAATCTCCCCTTTCTAGTAACCATAACCTTAAAAAAGAAGGAAAGAAAATCCTGTCATTTATGACAACATAGATGAACCTGGAAGACATTATGGTAAGTGAAATAAGCCAGCCACAGAAAGATAAATGCCACATGATCTCATGTGTATGTGCATTCTAGAAAGATGAACTCATAGAAGCAGAAACCAGAATGTAGGTTGAATACTTATTTTTGAACATTTATCATGGCCCAAATGTTGTTTTGAATTGAGAGAGCATGTCACAGAAAGTAGAGTTGGAAATATCATCCTTAAAGGGCAGAAAATGTACCTAGTTTTCCTAGGTTGGAGCAAATACAGTGAAGGCAGGTATAATTGTAAATACAATCATAGAGGACAGCAATTTAAATAAGTTCAATTTTGGCACCCATGATCATTTCAGTGATGCCACACATAATCAATTTTGAGATAGAAAACTTTTGTAGATTAGAAAAGTTTTATCTAGAGAAGTAAAATGTACATTTTGTTTTAAAAATAATTTTTATAAAAATGTGTGCCAACTGGTTAATGGTACCTGAAAGCACCATTAATCTGAAAGTGCTTGAGAGGTCCCTGGGTTTAGCGAATATCAGAGAATTAGGGAGTGAGGTGTCACCGTCCTCCAGGATTGTATGCCTTTCTGTAACACCATTCAGAAACCAAATTTAGGAGCAAATGAGATAGAATCATCTAAGTTAAAAAGTACAAGGTCCTGTGGGATTCAAAGGCATGAAGATCAGGATATAGAATGTTAGCAAAAGAGTGGATATAGTATTGCATTTTACAGTGGAGGCAAGGAAATGATGTCATTGAAAGAGTGAGAAAGAAGAAATTGCTACTTCCATTTCTGTTTCCCATGATTAATTGTGAGTGCTTTGAGATCAAAGTATATATTTCTTTTTGCTATGTATGCATAGTACCTTCTCTGGCATATAGTAGTACTCAATTGAATTGAATTGAATTTGTAAAAGAAACTTTGATTTAAAAATTGACAAAACTTCCACAGTTTATAAAAATATATTTTTGAACACTGAAAATGGCTTAAAGCCACAGTATCCACATTTTCTTTCATAACCAGATACTAGTGAGGCAATGGAAATTGCTTTCTGTAATGAGTTACAATGATTTCTATTTAGGGGCAGAAGTTGTCCACTGACAGGCTAGACTTTCTCACTGAAATCTCTCCAAAACCATGCATTTTAAGCTTTTTTGGATAGTATTGAATAAAGGAATCAAAAGTAGAAAGGCAAACACAGAAAAGAATGGCATGATGCTTTGTGTTATTCTTTTTCATATGTGAGATGTAATAGAGGTAGAAAGAAATATAGCCACTGATAACATTTAAAGAAAACAAAGTGAGAACCGTAGTGTGGGTATATTTAAAATTCCTAAGTAGGAAAGGAAAGCAATAACCTATCATGAGGTTAAATTTTCTTTTGTTCTGCTTCTGCTTTTAAATACAGCATGTGACAGGTTCTGCAATAACATGAGACTTAAAAGTAATACAGTGCTTGAAGTAGCACTTTACACTTTGACTGCTCAGTGAAGAAATGTATGTGTTACTGTGAGGTTTTTTCTTAGTATATATTAGCAACATTTTTACAATGCTGGTTAAGCTAATGTTTCATTAATGTACAAAAAATAAATCTGTTTATCAAAGGCAACTATTTTATAGCATGAATAGAGAATTTTGCAATAAAAATTTGCTGCACTTCATTGCATTCTAGTAATTATTGGTTTAATGGAACTAAGACAAGTTTCTTGAAAAACCTTATTAACTTTAATTAATTAATTAATTAATTAATTTTTGAGATGGAGTCCCGCTCTGTCACCCAGGCTGGAGTGTAGTGGTACGATCTCAGCTCACGGCAACCTCCACCTCCCGGGTTTTTAAGTGATTCTCCTGCCTCAGCCTTCTGAGTAGCTGGGATTATGCACGCCCGCCACCATGCCCAGCTAATTTTCGTATTTTTAGTAGAGATGGGGTTTCACTTTTTTGGCCAGGCTGGTCTTGAACTCCTGACTTCAAGTGATCCACCCCCGCTCAGGCTCCCAAAATGTTGGGATTACAGGTGTGAGTCATTGTGCCTGGCCCTGATTAACTTGAAAAGCTTAGCTTTATTGTCAGAATTCTAAAACTGAATACTTGTAAAGACAGGGTTAAAATGTCCTATAAAACTTAAACTATGTTTTTTGCTTTCTAAAATATTATTTGTATTTTTCTGGTAGCAAATTTTGTTTTTGTTTCAAAATGTGCTTTGTAAAAAAAATAAGAAATAAATAACAATCATTTCTCAGCCTTTTTGCTAAGATCAAATATAGGAATCAACATATTCAGACAACTCCATTACGTATGTTTGTTTCTATAGATGCATATATATGTACATTTCATTTAAGTAGCAGAAAGATAAATTCTATAGACTCATAAGGTATAAAAAGAATTTTTAGAAATCTTCTAAACTAATCCCTTTATTTTATAGAAAATCAAGTGAGGATCAGAGAGATAAAATATCCAAATAAATGGATTTAGTTAAAAAATATTTTCACTTTCAGTATATACATTTGTATTAGTCTGTTTTCATGCTGCTGATAAAGACATCTTCCCGAGACTGGGAAGAAAAAGAGGTTTAATTGGACTTGAAAGCAGTTCCACATGACTGGGGAGGCCTCAGAATCATGGCGGGAGGTGAAAGGTACCTCTTACATGGCAGCAGCAAGAGAAAATGTGGAAGATGCGAAAGTGGAAACCCCTGATAAATCCATCAGATCTCATGAGAGACTTATTCACTACCATGAAAATAGTATGGGAGAAACCACCCCCATGATTCAAATCATCTCCCACTGGGTCCCTCCCACAACATAACATATGGGAATTATAAGAGTACAATTCAAAATGAGATTTGGGTGGGGACACAGAGCCAAACCATATCAACATTCATATACTGGCTGATATTTTTTGAAGAAAAAATGATTCTAAATGAAAATGCATACATAAATTGAAAAATTAATACAAAATAATGGACTGCCAATAGAACAGAGGAAGTATTATTGCATTGATTCTGTCCAACTCATGCTCTGTGGGTAACAAAAATATACTGACTCCTTATTTTTGAAGATTTTAAGAATTAAAAGTCAGAAAAAGCAAAAGCAAAATGAGTTAATGTGACACAAATTATTCCAA
Organism: Pan troglodytes; assembly: GCF_028858775.2. NCBI lineage: Eukaryota > Metazoa > Chordata > Mammalia > Primates > Hominidae > Pan > Pan troglodytes. The sequence continues at coordinate 90,666,364 of NC_072408.2, forward strand.
CCTATACCTTGTAAGAAACTTAGAAGTACAATTGTATGCTTATGTTTCTGTATTTCTAATTTTTGGAAACATGAACATAAATAATATTATGTATATGGATTAGTTAAGTCACTTATTTTTGACTTATTATCCCAGTATATTCTAGAAAATGAAAAGGAGAAATTTTAGACAAGCTCACAGTTGCCCCTTCAGTACCTAGCATTGTACTTGATGTTGAAAAATGATTTTGAATTAGTAAGTGAATGAGTAGATGCTTGATGGAAGAAAGATGTGTTAGGCTCATATGTGGTGTATGTTCATTGTACCTTCTAACAGCAGGCATCTTGCTAAAGCTTAAGCAATTTCTGGTGTCCCTGCCTAAATATATTTAGGAAACAATTATAGCCATTAGTTAATTTTCATAACAGATTTTGAGCCTATTTCAATGCTGAGGCAAACAGTAGAACCACTATATTAAAATGCTGGGAGAAACCTGAGGTCACTTATTCTAGACACATCATTTTGCTGTTGAAGCTGGAGCCCAGCAAAGTTAAATAACTTCCCTACAATCATACAGCTAATAGTGCAGAGAATGGGAGTGCTTGCCTTTTCCTACTTCAGTGTTCTTGTCACTATCCAACACTATAAATAAAAACTGGAAGGCTCTAATTTTTTTCCCTAACTTTATCTTAGTTTTTTTCTCTGTTTGTTTTTCCATGTAAGTCAGAATCACTTTAAAAAATTAAATGTCCATCAATGATTGACTGGATTAAGAAAATGTGGCACATATACACCATGGAATACTATGCAGCCATAAAAAAGGATGAGTTCATGTCCTTTGCAGGGACATGGATGAAGCTGGAAACCATCATTCTGAGCAAACTATCTCAAGGACAGAAAACCAAACACCACATGTTCTCACTCATAGGTGGGAATTGAACAATGAGAACACTTGGACACACGATGGGGAACATCACACACCTGGGCCTGTTGTGGGGTGGGGGGAGGGGGGAGGGATAGCACTAGGAGATTTACCTAATGTAAATGACTAGTTAACGGGTGCAGCACACCAACATGGCACAATTATACATATGTAACAAACCTGCACGTTGTGCACATGTATCCTAGAACTTAAAGTATAATTAAAACAAAAAGAAAAAGAAAAAAATGGTCTTTAAGTAATGGGCATCTACCTAAAGGCAGTTTAGCTGAAGTTGTTATTGGAGGTAAACTTAACTCAAATGTATGTAACTATCATTTTTATCATTGAGCGTTTGCTGTAAGTAAACCCACTTCTGAGTGCCTTATAACATTACCATTATTATTTTATTTAGTCCCCACTCTAACCCTGTAAAATTAGTTCTATATTACTGCCATTTGTTTGGGTAAAAGGAAATTATAGTGATGGGAAGTTCAGTTGTTCATCTAAAGTCACAATAAACAGGAAGGCTAACATACGGTTAGTAGTGCCAACTACTTCCAGAAGGGTTTAAGAAGTTTCCTTTCTGAAGCTAGCTTGGTCATCATGCCTCAGATTGCATGCTTCTCAGCCTGGATTGATCTTGTTGGGGTCCTTTGGGTTTCAGCACAGCTCTAAAAAGGAATGCTTGGGTGGCAGCTAATGCCAGATTATTACACCTATTTGGCAATCATATGTATCTTTTACATAGTTCAAATATAATGAGTGTTATAGAATATCACATTTTAAAGTAAATTCATAAATTTTTATTTAATTTTATTATTTTGAACAAAATGTGCTCACTTAGTTCAATGTAAAGGAAATTTAAATGTTTTATAAGCTGGTTATTGACTTATTGGACCTCACAGAGCTCTTACAAAACACTATTTAAAGAAGCTAAGTGTAAATATACTAGAAACATATGAATTAAATTTCCCTTGAAATGTAGTGGGTTTAAAAATTGGGAGGAAAGTGTTTGGCCAAAGAATTTTATGTTTTGCCAAACCCCGGGTGTTTGAACAAATAGTTTTAAACATTTTATTGAAGCAAAATGCTACTGAGTATACACATTCCTTAAAAACTTGTATTTATTTTTTGACTCATAACCCATACTATGTTGGTGAAAATGAAAGGGTTTTGGGACAATGCATCAAACTATCTAGAGTATTATTGTAAATTGATAATTTAGCAGTGGTCAAGGATTGACAGAGCGAAGCAAAGTGTCCTCTACTCAAGCTAATAGCCATAGAACAGCACACTCATAAGGTTTGTTTTTCCATGAGAGAAAAACCATATACAATGATTTTAGAAAACAAAAACCTGGTTCTCAAATGTAATGACTCTAATCATTGTAATGTAGCTCAAATTGACTAAATGGGTAATGAAACAATTTTAAGAATGTTACCTGGCCACAATAGAATAATGAATAATGTGTGTGTGTGTGTGTGTGTGCGTGCATGTGTGTGTGTATTTAGTCAAATTAGAACCAAAACACATAAAACAGAATCAGCAATACCCTACTTCCTTCACAATGAATAAGCCCAGTTTATAAGTACTCTGGTGGGAAAATATTCATAAAACCATATTCTGTGAACGCGGGTGGTTATGACCTACCAAATCCATGCTTCTGCTGGGTGATCCACTACGGCTTCACTTCTCTGCAGTTTAATGAACTTATGTTTGCTTTGTGTCTACTTTTAAAAATTAAGTATCTCAAAGTGTTAGGTCATTGTTACCTAATTCCTTAGTAAGAATTGTTTGAAAATTATTTGTGGCTGGATTGACAGCTGACTGGAAACAAGGCTTTGTGGGACTAGACTCTGGTCTAACAATCAGATGGAAAATGTCTGGGACATGTAAAAACTCTCACCGTAAATGTTCTGCAGCATGAAAAGGCTTGCCTGGCACTTTTAGTCAGAAATTCACCAAAATTTCTTCATGGTTGGGTCTTGTGCTCTTTATGGGGCATAGTACTTCCCATGACCACATCAGGGTACATGCTAGAATATTCTTCCCTAACTCTGCTCTTAGGCAGTAAATTCATTCTTCTTTCATTTCTCAGATTAAACATTACTTACAAGGAAATAATTGGGACCACTCTAGCTAAAGGGGGTTCCCAGTGGTTTCAGTTAGCTTCTATCTTATCTTCTTTTTTCTTTCTTTTATAGCACTTACTAGAATTTTGAATTATTATGTTTATTATTTAAAAGTTTAAAATTTATGTCATCCACCAGAGGAGTTCTGTGGAGAAGGGTAATGGAGTTCTATGGAGAAGGGTAATGCCAGTCAAGCTCAGCACTGCCTCCCTAGTGCCTAGAGTTACTTGTGCTTGGGATTGAACAAATACTTTTGAATGAATGAGTAATTGCCTGATGGAAGAAAGGTGAACAGACTCCTATGTGGTATAAATTCATTGTACTTAGCAACCTCAGGCATCTTGCTGAAGCATAAGCAAATTATGAGGTTCCTACCAAGCAGGAAATTAGCAAATGAACTTTACATGAACTGAGCCAATGGCCACTGTTATAGCACCATATTCTATTTCTTTACTCAGGGTATGAGCTTGAATAAATATATCTCCTGGACGGCACTTCAAGAAGGTTTGGAAATTTCCCAATAAACTGTTGATCGGATTTATAGATATGATCAGCCAATGCCTGGAGAGAAGCAGATTGAGGGAGAGGCTCAATCTAAAGGACTGAGATTCTGTACTTCAGTAAAGTACCTTTAGCCTTCCATGTGTTCAAGCAGCTGAATGGAAAGGAAGGGTTGGAGCAGGGTGTAATGCTGCCTGTAAAATTGACTGCAGATTCGATCACTTTGGAAAAGACTAACGAACATCTCTACTGACCTGTAATCAGTTCGTTTTCCAGGCAAAGACTTCACGAAAACAGTGGCCCAAAATACTGAGTTTCAATGGAGTCCTCTTGCCATGAGAAAAATCTTTGACTATCCTCTAAGCAGACACATAAGGTTTATTTGAACATTCAAGCAACTGAAAAAGAAATTCTCAGGATCTTTCTCTCTATTTACCATCATCAAGCTCTGTCTTCTAACTCTAACATCTTTTATTTTTCACCCCAATTTTAAATCAGTCTCTTGTGTCCTCCTGTCTTGCTGCACATATTATTTTGGCTCTACCATGTGCCCAGACATAGGAAATATAGTAGTAAACTAGAAAGTTTCCTTTTCTCATGGAATGTATACCCTTTTCTGTGAACCTCAACAACCTAGCACCACATTCATGAGTGGAAAAACTCAAGGCAGGCGGGCTGTTTTATGAGTTTCCTAGCTTTCAGGTCCATCCTCCTGTTTCTTATGTTGAGAGGAATACATGCAAAGGAGGGATCTGGGAGGCTGAATTCCAGCACAGAGCTCGGTGTCATTTTCCCATTGCCATAAAAGAAAAAACCCCGATGGGTAATGAGTGGGAGTGCGGCAGGCATAGTGACTGTGTGGGGTGTTAGGAGGGAAGTGCAAGTTGGCAAAGAAGCCAGCATCCTCTCCAGACTTGGCTGGTTGCTTGCTGAAACTGCCTTCGGTTTTCTACCAGCATATCTGTCTCTCACTTCCTTCTAGCCTCATTTTTAACTCCCACAGTTCCCCATATTTGGTGTCCATTCATAATAAAGAGTTAGAAATCCAAATGTTGATCATTTTCCAGACAATAAATTTATAATTTCAAATTGGACTGAAACTAGCTCATAGATTGTCTATTTTCCCCTGATTTCTGTTTTGAGATGCCTGAAATCACATTGGCAAGTAAAAGGAGAGGCCAAAGGTTTAGAGGGACAATGGCTTTTCTTAATTAACGGAAGTTGTAGTGAATGCTTAATAACAGTAAAGATAAAAAATACTGGTTCAGCCAATAAAAATCCCTTTATATTAGAGGTATTTACCAAATATTTGATACTTTTGATGGGCATTCAATTTATAGGCCATATTAGTTTAACATTAAGATTGAAGTTAAGCAAATATCATCAAATTGACTGGGGTTGCACACACATACTTTTTTTCTTTTTGGTAAAGTGAGACTGGTGTATTAAAAAGGTAAAATATTTACAAATAAGTTATCTTTATAGTTTTATATACTCATTCTACATTTGGCAAAATTCTTTACTTATTATTCTTTGTAACTAGTCTAAATTATTTTTTTCCTGGAGAGAAATAATTTTGCCACATTAAAAATATAACATAAGAGAATTATGAAATGGAAATTTGGCATACCTGACAGGTCTACACACATTTATTGAGTATTTATTCAAATTAATTTAAATGTATTTTATTAATGGCATAGTCCTGTGTGGGGAAACTACCTTTTTTCACTTTCATTTTAGGTTCAGGGGTATATGTGCAGGGAAACATGTTTATCATCTGCTCAGATTTCCAAGTGAAAAAACTCTCTGGCTTAAAGCAATACTTGGTCCCTTTCTCACTACTCACACACACATCTCCATAGGCAGAGGATTAAATTACTTGCAAAATTTGATAGAAGGAATTATGTACATTAATCTCCCTTTTCCTCTTTATTTTGATGGCTGCCTCAAAAATCACATATTTGTGCTGTCAGTATGAAGCTTGTTGGGGAGAAGTCTTGACTTTTTTACATCTGTGCAAGTATGTTTAATTCTAGTTTGAAGTGTTTGCAAGCCCTTTATGCTATAAATTTAAAGCAAGTTCTCTAAATAGCCTTTCAATAATAAACCTGATATTTTCATTTCAGTGTCTCTGAGTTTTGTGCTTTCTATTTCAATTAATTCCTAACTCAAGAGGGGAAGGAAGATGTTATTCAAATTCAAAATCCCAATACACCCAAAAAATTGTTTTAATTTTCTTTTACAATAGTATGATATATATTTCATATATTTACCTAATCCAAATGTGTAAACACTAAAATGTATATGTGTATGTGCTTTCATGCACATGTATCCACACATTTAAGAATCCTCATAAAAGCTTTCTGTAAATAATTTTTTTCCCACATCGAATCAGCTCTCAGTTGGATGATAAAGTATGTTTTTATTCTGATTAAAACCTGGTTTTCATAGATTTAGGCTATGTATAACTTAAAAGTAACTTTCTCATGACGTGTGCAATATTTTTATAGTAATGAGTCTATGTAAACTATACTTAGGTGAAAAGATGAATGTAACTTAAATAAAAATATGTTTAAAAACTTCAAAGAGATATAATGTTCATCCTTTGTAAATTATTTTAATTAATTAATTTAAGCTACTTAAATTATTTTACTTATCTAATTAATTTATAAGTATTCTTAATTTTCAAAAGTTAACATTATTTTGAAGCAGTTTAAAGTAATTTGAAAATATTTTCAAAGATGAATCTGGGTCTACATTAAACAATTCTTTTGAAATTATTAGGCCTTAAAGACCTGTATTCTTAATTTCTCCATTATAATTTTTCTCATGGAAGTCAATTTACTAATGTGTAGAAGCTATAGAGTTGATGGAATTCATGAACTTATTGCCTGTCCAACAGAATAATTTTGAGTAGAAATGATGACAAGGACATACATTTAATAATTTGGAAATATAAATATTATTCCTTCTATATAATAAATAAAAAGAATATTTTGGGGCTTCAGTCTTTTACTTTTAGCAGTATTTGTCTCATTGGTTGTTCTCATTTTGTATTCTTTTTCACCTATGTCAATGAAATTGTGTCACTTTTTCTTCTACATCTCTGATGTCTCCTAGGTCATATACTTTATAGGTGTATCTTCTGCTCTCTAGTTATTAAATGTTTATGTTTCTCAAGGAATAGCCCTAAGTCTTCTTTCTACTTAATTTGCATTATCTCCCTAGCTGTATGCATGCATTACACATGAACTTCTCTAGCTTAGACAGTTTGCATTTATATTGCTAGTCTTAATCTTTCCTCTCAGCGCAGATGGATATAATATATTTAGCATTATCACCCATTTATGTAAAGGCTCCTCACATCTTGTCCCAATATCTCCACTATTCCTTCACTTTCTCAAGTTAGAAATCGAAGAGTCAGCATCTACAACTTCCTTTCCCTTAGTCACTATATCCAATCCTTTCTCATGTCTCATTAAATATGTCTTCCATATCACAATAATCCATGTTCTTTTACATTGCGATCATATTAGTCCAAGTCGCATAATTTCAGCCATTATCAATGGTGATTTAACATGGCTATTATTATAAACATCTGACTATTTAAAACATGTATGTTAATTTCAGCAAAATGTGAAGAGAAAAGTGCCTAGGATACAATTTTGGTTATCTAATGTTATATCATTAATATGATTTTAGTCAGAAAAATGGGGAGTACTAGTTGATTCATTCCTCTGGAGATAGTATCCTATCAGAAGTACTTTGCAACCATAAGTAACATTTAAATCATTTATCCTTCTGCCTACTTGGTAAATTGCAGTAAGTTTACCAAGATGAAGATCTTTTGGTTATACTGAAAACAAAATAGATATTCTAATAAGACTCGAATTATTTTTAAGTGTGTGTATGGCATTTCTTGTAGGACTTGGTGATGTGTGAACATCATTAAATAGTGGGAGAGAGCTTTGTATCTGAGTTAGATCTGAATTTAAACTCTAACTTTGGTTGCTTACTTATGTGTAACCTTGCACAGTTTCTTTAATTGCTTTCTACTTTGGTGTCCTCATCTGTAAAAGGGTAATAATAATACCTTCTCTTGGGTTGTTAGAAGTATCAACTAAAATACAATTAATGAAGCACTTATTATGAGGTCTAGCTCCCAGAGCATGGTGAGCAATGCTAAAATTACATGTTATGGAAAATATTATTTTAAGTTTTTATTTTGTTTAAATTACACTGTGCAGACAGATTAGAACCTAAATTTAATCCTAAATTACCTTAATTCCATTAAGAAAATAATTTGATATATGGTTTGCTTTTTAATATATGCTTTTTAAAACTTGCCGAGTGTGTTTTGTTTATTTTAAGGTGACTGAAATACTAGAAAGGAAGTGATTAGGCATACATTATAAATTAATTAATTAAAAATATCTGGTACCTGTCTTTTGCATACTTCTTAACAACCTGTCATAGCTCTGTTATAAGTTACTTTAGAAAGTAAACCGCTAGTAATGCATGCTTATCTTTATAAACCAATAGTAAAACACCAATTGTGCCAATGTGCAATTGTTTACTAAATTTTAAATCATCTGAATTTTGAATTTGGAAATTTCAAGCCAAAAGAACTGACTAAATATAATTTGCCTTTTTTGGATGTTTTTGTTCTGCTCATATTTTTTTTTCTAAGTAGACTGTTTCATGCCCAATTTTCTTCATTCAACATATTTTACAAAAAGCATATGGAAAAGCTGTTTTTTATCTCCCATCAGGCATGTGGAGGTTGGTGAGAAAACAGATCATAAGAAAACATTTAAAAATTACATGAAATACATTCAAGATGTGAAAGAGAAACCAAAGGCAGATTTTGCATGGCCTGGCATTTAGGAGTGACAAAAACATTGGCTCCAAAGTTATAATTACACTTTTGCTGAAATTACTAAAAATAAATTAAATTGTGCAGCAATATTTATTTTCTGCTTTCTATAATTTTCATGGTCCAAAAAAAATACTCAATTACCTTTTGAGATAGGTTACTGATTTTTAATATATTTTAGGTGTCTGCTAATATTTAAATGAAACAGAAAAAGCAAATACAGTTCTTCTGGACCAACAGCTATATAACAATCATATCATCTGGATTAGAAACTGAAAACCGGTGGGAGCCAAGATGGCCGAATAGGAACAAGATGGCCAGTCTACAGCTCCCAGCGTGAGCGACGCAGAAGACGGGTGATTTCTGCATTTCCATCTGAGGTACCGGGTTCATCTCACTAGGGAGTGCCAGACAGTGGGCGCAGGACAGTGGGTGCAGGGCACTGTGTGCGAGCTGAAGCACGGTGAGGCATTGCCTCACTCGGGAAGCGCAAGGGGTCAGGGAGTTCCCTTTCCTAGACAAAGAAAGGGGTGACAGACGGCACCTGGAAAATCGGGTCACTCCCACCCTAATACTGCGCTTTTCCAAAGGGCTTAAAAAACGGCGCACCAGGAGATTATATCCCGCACCTGGCTCGGAGGGTCCTACGCCCACGGAGTCTCGCTGATTGCTAGCACAGCAGTCCGAGATCAAACTGCAAGGTGGCAGCAAGTCTGGGGGAGGGGCGCCTGCCATTGCCCAGGCTTGCTTAGGTAAACAAAGCAGCCTGGAAGCTTGAACTGGGTGGAGCCCACCACAGCTCAAGGAGGCCTGCCTGCCTCTGTAGGCTCCACCTCTGGGGGCAGGGCACAGACAAACAAAAAGACAGCAGTAACCTCCGCAGACTTAAATGTCCCTGTCTGACAGCTTTGAAGAGAGCAGTGGTTCTCCCAGCATGCAGCTGGAGATCTGAGAATGGGCAGACTGCTTCCTCAAGTGGGTCCCTGACCCTGACCCCCAAGCATCCTAACTGGGAGGCACCCCCCAGTAGGGGCAGACTGACACCTCACACGGCCGGGTACTCCTCTGAGACAAAACTTCCAGAGGAACGATCAGACAGCAACATTCGAGGTTCAGGAAAATCCACTGTTCTGTAGACACCGCTGCTGATACCTAGGCAAACAGCGTCTGGAGTGGACCTCTAGCAAACTCCAACAGACCTGCAGCTGAGGGTCCTCTCTGTTAGAAGGAAAACCAACAAACAGAAAGGACATTCATACCAAAAACCCATCTGTACATCACCATCATCAAAGACCAAAAGTAGATAAAACCAGAAAGATGGGGAAAAAACAGAGCAGAAAAACTGGAAACTCTAAAAAGCAGAGCGCCTCTACTCCTCCAAAGGAACGCATTCCTCACCAGCAATGGAACAAAGCTGGTCCGAGAATTACTTCGACGAGTTGAGAGAAGAAGGCTTCAGACCATCAAACTACTCCGAGCTACAGGAGGAAATTCAAACCAAAGGCAAAGAAGTTAAAAACTTTGAAAAAAATTTAGAAGAATGTATAACTAGAATAACCAATACAGAGAAGTGCGTAAAGGAGCTGATGGAGCTGAAAGCCAAGTCTCAAGAACTACGTGAAGAATGCAGAAGCCTCAGGAGCCGATGCGATCAACTGGAAGAAAGGGTATCAGTGATGGAACATGAAATGAAGTGAGAAGGGAAGTTTAGAGAAAAAAGAATAAAAAGAAAAGAACAAAGCCTCCAAGAAATATGGGACTATGTGAAAAGACCAAATCTACGTCGGATTGGTGTACCTGAAAGTGACAGGTAGAATGGAACCAAGTTGGAAAACACTCTGCAGGATATTATCCAGGAGAACTTCCCCAATCTAGCAAGGCAGGCCAACATCCATATTCAGGAAATACAGAGAACGCCACAAAGATACTCCTCGAGAAGAGCAACTCCAAGACACATAATTGTCAGATTCACTAAAGTTGAAATGAAGGAAAAAATGTTAAGGGCAGCCAGAGAGAAAGGTCGGGTTACCCACAAAGGAAAGCCCATCAGACTAACAGCGGATCTCTCGGCAGAAACTCTACAAGCCAGAAGACAGTGAGGGACAATATTCAACATTCTTAGAGAAAAGAATTTTCAACCCAGAATTTCATATCCAGCCAAACTAAGCTTCATAAGTGAAGGAGAAATAAAATCCTTTACAGACAAGCAAATGCTGAGAGATTTTGCCACCACCAGGCCTGCCCTAAAAGAGCTCCTGAAGGAAGCACTAAACATGGAAAGGAACAACCGGTACCAGCCACTGCAAAATCATGCCAAATTGTAAAGACCATCAAGGCTAGGAAGAAACTTCATCAACTAATTAGCAAAATAACCAGCTAACATCATAATGACAGGATCAAATTCACACATAACAATATTAACTTTATATGTAAATGGACTAAATGCTCCAATTAAAAGACACAGACAGGCAAATTGGATAAAGAGTCAAGACCCATCAGTGTGCTTATTCAGGAAACCCATCTCACGTGCAGAGACACACATAGGCTCAAAATAAAAGGATGGAGGAAGATCTACCAAGGAAATGGAAAACAAAAAAAAGCAGGGGTTGCAATCCTAGTCTCTGATGAAACAGACTTTAAACCAACAAAGATCAAAAGAGACAAAGAAGGCCATTACATAATGGTAAAGGGATCAATTCAACAAGAAGAGCTAACTATCCTAAATATATATGCACCCAATACAGGAGGACCCAGATTCATGAAGCAAGTCCTTAGTGACCTACAAAGAGACTTAAACTCCCACACAATAATAATGGGAGACTTTAACACCCCACTGTCAATATTAGACAGATCAATGAGACAGAAAGTTAACAAGGATACCCAGGAATTGAACTCAGCTCTGCACCAAGCAGACCTAATAGACATCTACAGAACTCTCCACCCCAAATCAACAGAATATACATTTTTTTCAGCACCACACCACACCTATTCCAAAATTGACCACATAGTTGGAAGTAAAGCTCTCCTTAGCAAATGTAAAAGAACAGAAATTATAACAAACTATCTCTCAGACCACAGTGCAATCAAACTAGAACTCAGGATTAAGAAACTCACTCAAAACTGCTCAACTACATGGAAACTGAACAACCTGCTCCTGAATGACTACTGGGTACATAATGAAATGAAGGCAGAAATAAAGATGTTCTTTGAAACCAGCGAGAACAAAGACACAACATACCAGATCTCTGGGACACATTCAAAGCAGTGTGTAGAGGGAAATTTATAGCACTAAATGCCCACAAGAGAAAGCAGGAAAGATCCAAAATTGACACCCTAATATCACAATTAAAAGAACTAGAAAACCAAGAGCAAACACATTCAAAAGCTAGCAGAAGGCAAGAAATAACTAAAATCAGAGCAGAACTGAAGGAAATAGAGACATAAAAAACCCTTCAAAAAATTAATGAATCCAGGAGCTGGTTTTTTGAAAGGATTAACAAAATTGATAGACCGCTAGCAAGACTAATAAAGAAGAAAAGAGAAGAATCAAATAGATGCAATAAAAAATGAGAAAGGGGATATCACCACCGATCCCACAGAAATACAAACTGCCATCAGAGAATACTACAAACACCTCTATGCAAATAAACTAGAAAATCTGGAAGAAATGGATAAATTCCTCGACACATACACCCTCCCAAGACTAAACCAGGAAGAAGTTGAATCTCTGAATAGACCAATAACAGGTTCTGAAATTGTGGCAATAATCAATAGCTTACCAACCAAAAAGAGTCCAGGACCAGATGGATTCACAGCCGAATTCTACCAGAGGTACAAGGAGGAACTGGTACCATTCCTTCTGAAACTATTCCAATCAATAGAAAAAGAGGGAATCCTCCCTAACTCATTTTATGAGGCCAGCATCGTCCTGATACCAAAGCCAGGCAGAGACACAACCAAAAAAGAGAATTTCCCTGATATAAATTATAATTAAATTTAATATGACAAATGTGGTTATGTCATAACAATGATTTCAACTTTCAATAAGAAAAATACCACTTCTAAAAATATGTGGTCCAGTTTTTATAAAATACCCAGTAAAATGCGATAAAAAAAAAAAGCTTAACTTAAAAAGCCACATTTTTAGACTAATAGCTTTTTGTATTGAACAGGAAAATTATAACTGGTACTTTTGATTTCTTTGCATATACCCCCTGCAAACTTGTGATAAATGCATCATTATGACTTGCTTTTATTTATGCCACAGATCTGAAGCAAAAAATACATTTTCGTGTCTAATCCAAGAAGTTATAAAAGTCATTCATTCATCAATTCAGCATGTACTCATTGGATAACTGGTATGTGTTGAGCACTGTGCTGGGAATAAGAACAATGGTGAACAGATCCAAGCTTCTAAGGTACTCCCAAGTTTCTTACAAAAATCAGACATGAAAATATTTTCTTAAAATGTACAACATGTAGCTATAAAATATCCAAAACACATTCAGATACACCTAAATGAATGAACAAGTTCACATTTCTATTTAATGTATAGTGTGGTGGTGTGAGTGGGAGAAACAAAGGATTGAATTGTTAGATAAAAAATAATTTTATGAGAGACTATATTCGGTCTTAAGGAGAATGAAGATGAGAACAGTCTGATTCAGGATAACTCATGTAAGATACTGAGTGTCATGCAGTGTTAGGGGTAGAATTGAAAGACATTTATGCAGAGATTTAAAACTGATATTTTTTCCAAGAAGTAGGAATATAATCCAATGAAATCATTTTGTCTCTTTACCCAATGAGCACTGAAGAAATAACTTATTTCTTAATGTGGAAAACATTTACTCTATAGCTGCTTTTTGGCCAAACATGGTTATAAATGGACACAGGTAAAGAATTAGTCTGAAGTACTGGAAAATATTTGTGATAATATGGAAAAAATTGGAGATAACCCTGCATTAATAATTTTGAAAACCACAGAAATGTATTAGTGGATGCATGCATCAGCAAATTTGTTTTACTATGTTTTTCAGTCACAGTATGTTATTTTCACATATTACATTAGTCAGATCGAGGCAGAAAAACATCGTCCACACAAAGCGTTAAACAGAGGAAATTTATGTATATATGTATGCATGTATGTATTTATTTATTTTGAGATGGAGTTTGGTTCTTGTTGCCCAGGCTGGAGTGCCGTGGCACCATCTCAGCTCGCTGCAACCTCCACCTCCCAGATTCAAGCGATTCTCCTGCCTCAGCCTCCCAAGTAGCTGGGATTACAGGCATGAGCCACCATGCCCAGCTAAGTTTTTTGTATTTTTGGTAGAGACAGGGTTTCACCATGTTGGCCAGGCTGGTGAACTCCTGACCTCAGGTGATCCACCTGCCTCAGCCTCCCAAAGTGCTGGGATTACAGGCGTGAGCAACCACCCCTGGACAACAGGGGAATTTATAATGAAGAATTAGTTGCAACTAATATTGGAAGAATTTGATGGTGAGACAAAGTAGACTTTTATGAAAGAACAGAAGCTTTAGTGGGCTATAGCCCACTCAAAAAGAGAAAAAAAAATGAACAAAGCAATACAAGAAACTTCTGACAGATCAATAGATGTATACCAGATGCCTAGTGTCTAATTTCATTTCCTTAGGAAAGAGATATCTGGAAGAGCAGCTACAGATAAAGTCACCTCCTAATTAAGCTTAAAAAATGCAATCTGTTCAATATTTATTTGGCTTTTTCTAAAGCCAATTTTTTTAACACTTTAATGATGACACTAATCTTGTCAGTTCCCTGAAAGATACGATATTGCTTTTGCTATATGATATTGGAGGAATAGTCTTTGAGGAACTTCCTTTTGCTCCTTCTTGTCAAAATAACATGCAGTTCATAGGTCAGGGAGTCAATATGGGAATATTTTTCAGTGGCTGAACATGTCTATTAAACTACACATTCAGGAATGAAGAGCATAACTATAAGAAGAATCTGAAGATTCATTCACCCATTATGATATGGAGTTGGGTCAAAATTACACTTAGTAATTTTGCAATTAATAAGCATCTACTCTGAATTTCATAACAGTGAAATTTTGTCTTTACATTGATTAGTGCTAATTCAGAGCAAGTGACTAATAATTTTCTAAAACTCTGCATATGTTCCTTATGTAGTACCCTAGAAAATATTGCAGGTCCCTTTGGGGAAGGTTTGTGGGAAATTTTAGTATAAATTGTGACAGTGGATATTTTTCTGAAAAGAAGCTGGCCTCCCATTCATTTAAAGGTCTCTAAATAGGCCTAAGTATGTGAATGGGGAAAGAGGCTATGACTGACTCTGTCATGATGAGGAAAGGAAGGTCATGCTCAGTGAACCTACTATTTAATTAATATGTCAGCAGGTAGCTTTTTAAAACTTTTATTTTAAGTTCAGAGGTACATGTGCAGATTTGTTACTTAGGAAAATTTATGTCACTGCGGTTTGTTGTACAGATTATTTCATCACCCAAGTATTAAGCCTTTTGATTTTTTAGGACAACATGATAATTTTGTCACTGCCACAGATCTTTAAGGGTCAATTCACTGATTTCCACTTCACTGCTGATACACATTATTACAATTGCACCTGCTGACTAAATGCTACTATTCAAACTTTGCTACTCTGGGATATCAATTCCCATTGAAATCAGAACACGATTCCAACTTTGGCATCATGAGCCATCACTTCAGTTCACTACAATCAGCTAATACAAGGATTCCAAGAATTCTGTTGTTATCTTCTCCAATAAATTTTTCATTGATTAGTGAAAAGGTGTGCTTGGAGCCTTCCCAAGGACGTAATTTTGGGGTTGTTAGTGGGCTTTCCATTTCAACATTCCTCTAATTACCAATTCTAAGGCAAGAAATAGTGGTAAAGTTGAGTATGATCAATATTTCCCTCCAAACAAATATCTCAGGTAAACCTATTACAGCATCTTTAGAAACGGACGCTTGTCTCCTCAGATGCTGAAGGAAAGGTGTATCTGCTGGCAGACAGTTTTCAGTAGAATTTGCTCAAGTTTTTTTAGATTAATCTGTCTTCTCAATTTTTCTCATTTCAATAATCAGGTTTTAATTTTCCCAAGGCAATGCCGCAATAATAACATAAAAACATTTAAGTGCTATACATTTGAGTTGCATTTTAATTCTATAATCGGTCCAATTGGATTTTGGGTCAAACTTTTAGACATGTCTGCCTTATAGCTACCGAAAAGTATGAAACTTATTTAGGGACATGATAAGAAATCATTTATTCTCTAATTTCTTGAGATGGAAATTTAAAAGTCTGGGACTATCATAATGATTTTTTAAGTTCTTTACATGTGTGAGAAGCAGCCAGCAAATACTTAACATCTCAAAGCTCACCCCTGAATTGACCTTTCATCCCAAACAAGAAAAGATGACCACTATAGGCAATCCTGCTGCATCGGGATGCCACAGGTTACTGGCATCACATTTTCCTTTAGCAAAAAAGCTGTGATGTGATCAAGCTCCATAAGGAGAAATACAATCCTCTAGAATCCTCTGCTGAAAGTCTCTTTTGTGGAATCACTCCTGTTATTAAGACTGTATTAATAAAGTTCTAATTAGTAAGCAGACCCCATTTTAGATAATTTAATAGACTGGTGTAGTTACAAAAAAGATGGAAGACCTGGAAAGCCAAAGAAGAAATGAGGAGCCAACCAAAGATTAGTAACATCAGGAGACCATGGTCACCTTTGGAGGAACTAAAGAGGGAAATGGTCTGATCAGAATGAGCACCAGCCAGTGGTAATTGGAAATATTGTGGACTGCCTAATGAGAATTGGAACATTTGGAGAAGAAACAGAGTGAGTCCTGGTTATTTCCCTGCTTCACACCCTCCAGACAGTTGATTGTGTTTTTGTTGGCTGAAGTCAATTAGAATAATTTGCAAGGAATCCTTGGAAGAGTAATTTGAAGGATTCAGTGCATTGCCCATCAATGCAGATTAGATTGGGTGAAGTTCAGGGAATGTATTGAGACCAAATGGAGGAGGGCAAGATACCCAATTTTGCAACCACTCTTCAAAGGTTATAGAGTATTTGAGGTCTTCAGAGGTCATCACAGCCTTTTTAAAAACCAAACAAACAAAAACATTATTGTTCCTGGAAGACAGATTACCTTGACTCAATGATTTCCTTGGTATTCAGTTACACGATCTAATTATGTCTACTTGAATCCTGAAGTTCTTGTTTCTATTTTTAATCTGGTGATTTGAAAACAATTTCCACTGGGTTTGTTAGCTGACAAAGTGGGCATAAAACATAGTCATGCCCATTTTTAACCTTGACTTCTCAGAGTTAGTACAGTGGTAATTTGCATTCTTACTTGATGTATGTGCCACATCTTAAAATCATTGATACATATCCTGGAGGCTTCTGTTTCCTCTCTAATACCTTCCCTATACCAGCTTTGATCTCCTATATTATTCTAAATCATCAGAGTATCTTTCTTTGTGAAATAGACATCCTGTTCATGAAGAAATGAACTCATCCTGGATAAAGTTAACAACTTTATAATAGTGAATTTAATTCATAGTGAATATTTCAAGAACTTATTTCATATTTGAGAAAGAGACATCAGTTAGAAACCAAAAAGCATTTGATTCTTCCAATTTGCTTATCTCAGTCACTCCATCAAGGAACTCCATGGAGTAGATGTATATATTTTGGAAGCTTCTTATTACCATATTGTGAAATAAAATTATGAGTATATCAAGGACATATATTAGTACAGTACCAGAACTAAAGGCAGGAGGCAATGTAGCAAGTGGAAATGTAATAGACTTTGGAGCCAGGTGACTCTAGGTTTGGAAATTGGCTCTATGACCCACTTAATATGCAATCTTGGGAAGGTAATTTTACATATTTCATATAACTGTGTTTCTTCAGACAGAGGAAAATTAGTGTCAATAATAGCTAAATTTTAATTATTATAAAAATTAACTTATAGGTATATAATTATATATTATAGCAACTTACATATGTTATAAGGGTTAATTTATTATACATACATACCCACACATATATATGTATACACATGCATATTGTTGTAGTGCATGATATTTTATGTTTGATTAATAACTTGTCCGAATCATTATAATTAGTGGTATACTGATAATGTGAATTACTTCAGACTGTGATCCTCAACCTCTTCATTGTGATAACAGTGAGATTGGGGATGAACTAATTCAGCCTTCTTCTTAAGATGGTAAAGGGACTTCCAATCCAGTATTGAGTTCCTACTATGTGATATATTAATTATAGCATTTTAGGGAAACAATTTATGTAATTAGGAACAAGAAAAGTTATTACTGGATAAAAAGCTTATGATCAGGTAATCTAAAGTATAGTTAGGGTTAAGAAGAATTAAGATAAGCCATATTTATAAGATCATAAAATATCAGAAGAGATATAATCTAGTTTTTCTTTGCTGATTTTTATTACAGTTACCTCATTATGTTACCTCAGAAATCAATATAATAGATATAACATGTTTCCATTATTTTAAGTATGGGTCCACAATTTCTTCTTTAAAATGTTTGGAACCATATATGTGCTTTAGGACTCAGAAAATTTTTAATAAAACAAACCATAATATTAGACAGCAATTTTAACAAGTTTCTTGATACCTAATTTATGTGTCATAAAGTTCAACCACTTAAAATGTATCATTCACGCTTGAACCCGGGAGGAGGAAGTTGCAGTGAGTGAAGATCATGCCACTGCACTCCAGCCTGGGCGACAGAGTAAAAAAAAAAAAGTATGATTCAGTGGTTTTTAGTGTATTTACAGAGTTGTGGACACTGTATTCTAATTTCAGAACATTTCAATCATCCCAAAGAGAAAACTTGTATTCATTAGCAGTCATTTCCCTTCCCATCCCAGATACCTCACCCCTACTTTAGCTCTAGGTAGCAGTAATTTCCTACTGTCTGTCTACTAAGGATTTGCTATATCTACCTTATGTCTACTGTATCTAATTTTTATCTCAATAGATTAGCTTAAATGAGATCATACAATATGTGGTCTTTTTTGACTTGCTTTTTTTACCCAGCACTTTTTTTTAGATTATTCATTGTGGTACCATATCTCAGTACTTTATTCATTACTTCATCAGCAGTGTTGAATAACTGCCAAACTATTTTTACAAAGTGGCTGCACCATTTTATGTTCCCATAAAAAATGTATGTATGTTCAATTATTCCACATTCTTGTGAATACTTGTTATTGTCTACTTCTGTGAGTATGGCCATCCAAGTGAGTGTGATATCACATGTGGTTTTGATTTGCATTTTCCTAATGACATAATTTTGCATACGTTCATATGATTATTAGTCATTCGTGTCTCTTCTTTGTAGAAATATATATGAAAATCCTTTAATTTTGTTACGGATTATTTTTCCATTATTATTGAGTTATATGAGTTATTTATATTTTCTGGATATTATTTCATTTATAGATATATACTTTGCAAATATTTTCTCCCTTTTCATGGGTATTATTTCACTTTCTTTATGGTCTTCTTTGAGGCAAAAAACATTTATTTTTGATAAGCCATCTTACCACCTTCTTTGTATTGCTTATGCTTTTGGTGTCATACCTAAGAAATAATTTCCTAACTCTAGGTTAAAAATATCTACTCTTATGTTTTCAATAAGTATCTTATTGCTTTGGCTCTTAGTTTTAGGCTCATGACTTACTTTTAGTTATTGTTTTGTGTATGGTATTAGGTATGGGACCCAACTTATTCTTTTGCATGTGAATATCCAATTGTCTCAGCACCATTTATTTAAAATATTACTCTTCTCCCATTACCTCAGATACTTTATGAAAAGTCACTTGACCTGAAGAGTTAGGGTTTTCTCTTTACTCTCAATTCTATTTCACAGATCTAAATGTCTATCTTCTTTCTTTGGGGGGTGGAGAGGGTAGGTGCGGGGGATGGAGTCTTGCCCTGTCACCCAGGCTGGAGTGCAGTGGTGTGATCTCAGTTCACTGCAACCTCCGCCTCCCAGATTCAACAATTATCCTGCCTCAGCCTTCCGAGTAGTTGGGATTACAGGTTTGAGCCACCACGCCTGGCTAATTTTTTTATGTTTTTAGTAGAGACGGGGTTTCACCATGTTATCCAGGCTGGTCTTGAACTACTGACCTCAAGTGGTCTGCCCATCTCGGCCTCCCAAAGTGCTGGGATTACAGTGGTGAGCTACTGCGCCAGGCCCTAAATGTCTGTCTTTATGCTAGTATCACACTTTCTTGATATGGCAACCTCTAGCTATGTTCTTTCTCTAAATTGTTTGGGCATCTGCTCTCCTTGCATTTGCAAATGAATTTTAGAATCAGTTTGTCAATTTATTTTAAAAATCTGAGATTTCTATGGGAATTGTAATGAATCTTTAGATCAATTTGAGAAATATTTTCATCTTAACAACATTGAGTCATCTGATCTGTGAACATGAGATATCTTTCAGTGGTATATTTTAAGATGTGATGCAAATTGTAGCAAACATTTAAAATAGACATTAAAAATAAGGAATTCTTCATAAAACAAAAGCTAACAGGGTGCAAGGGGACTCCACAGAATGATAAAACATATTTGTAACATATCTGACAACAAACTTCACGTATCTAGAATGTATGAATATATGAAGAACCAGCAATCAAGAAGACAGATAATCCAATAGATAAATGAACAAATATTGAATAAATACTTCAAAAACATGATATCTGAGTTGCCAATAAATATATAAAAAGTGTTTAATTGTAGCCATTGGGGAGAAACAAATTAAAACCACTACGTGATACTACTTATAGGAATGACTAAAATGAAAAAGATGAAAATACCGCCTTTTAGTGAAATTAAGAACAGTCAAAACTCTGATCCTTTCCAAAGGAGAACAATCAGAACTCTAATATTGTTCAGATTCTAGTTTCAAATGGTCTAGCTACTTTGAAACACAGTACAGCAGATTAACTAAAGCTGAACATATGCACATCTTATGACCAACAGTCCCATTTCTTGCCAATGCCCATCAACAGACATGTAAAAGAAAGTTAACAGCACAGTTGTAATAGCTTAAAACTGGAAACCACCTAAATTACAATTAGTAGTGAAATAGATTTAAAAAAAATCAACTTACAGACACAATGGATATTATACAACAATTTGAATGAATTACCTACAACTATACAAGTCATTATGAGTGAACCTCGCTGAGAGAAATCCAACACAAAGAGCATGCAATATATTATTCCAGTAGTATAAAATGGAATCAGAAAAATATCCAACCTATGCTAATGGAAATCAGCATAGATTACCCTTAGTAATGCAATGATTCAATGGCAGTGCCTGAAAGGGAACATGAGGGACTTCTGAGGTGCTGGTAATTGTGTATGTGTAAATTTAACCAAATTACACATGTTGTTAGGAGCCTAATTTGTTCCCCCAATATTTATATGTTGAAATTTAAAACATGTATTATATATCTATATAAAACATGTATTATATATATATATATATTTTATATATATTTTATATATATATATAATATGTATATATGTATCTGACACAGAGAGAGAGAGACAGAGTCTGCTATTGCCCAGGCTGGAGGGCAGTGGTGGGAACATGGCACACTGCAGCCTTGACCTCCTGGGCTCAAGGGATCCTCCCACCTCAGCCTCTCAAATAGCTGGGACCACAGGTGTGTGCCACCATGTCCAGCTAATTTTATTTTTAAATTTTTTGTAGAGACAGTGTCTCACTGTTGCTTAGGCTGGTCTCAAGCTGCTGGACTCATGCAATCCTCTCATCTTGGTCTCCCTAAGTGTGGGGATTGCAGACAGAAGCCACTGCATCCAGCCTTAAAATTATAAGCTGAATTACCTCAGTATGTGTACCCATACTTATATTTAGTATGGGTATCCCAGTACCCCCAATTGTGACTGTGTTTGTAAATAAAAACTTTAAAGAGGTAGTTGAGTTCAAATGAAGCCATTAAGGTAGGCCTTAATCCTATATGACTATTATCTTTACCCAAAAAAAAGGAGATTAGATTAGGCAGGCACCACAGACACCAGGAACCAACATGAGCAGAGGAAAAACCATGTTAGGAAAGAGGGAGAAAACGACCATTGACAAGCCAAAGAGAGAGTCTTCAGAAGGAACCAATCCTGCCAATGTCTTGATCTTGGACTTCTACTCTGCAGAACTGTGAGTAAATAAATTACTATTGTTTAATATACTCAATCTGTGGCATTTTTTATGGCACTCCTAGCAATATACATAGTTTTATGTATATTAAACTGCATTTTACATAATAAGTTTAAATTTCTTTTTACTTATTATGACACATATACCATTTACTATGTAATTCTTAGAAAAGTCTAGGACAACATTCCCTAACCCCATTAATAAACAGCAAAACCTATGAATATTCACACAAAGTGGGATAAATAAAGACTGTAAATAGCCTAAATTCCATTTTTTGTCAGATTTAACTGCTAAATGAGTTTTGGCATCAAACTTAAAAATTTTTAAAGAAAATAAAATAATTTCTTCCATTTTTAGAGCTTTGTAGATTTGGAAATGTGGAGGACGCATTGTGGGGCTGGTCAAAAATCATTTTAAAATAAATGTACGATGTCTATTTCCAAATGCTGTTCGTCAGTATAATAACATCAATTGCCTTCTCAAATAACTTTGGAATTTTCACAGTGTCATTTGAACTACCAGGATCCTTAAAATGTTTTAGGCGCCTTGAGTTACAGCATAGTAAATATAAACACAAGGTCTTTGTGAGAAGACTTAGGGTCTACTGTGAGCCTTGTAGTATAATACAGTGAATATATTAAAAAGGCCCATAAAATGAGGCTAAAAGAATAAAATAACTTATGAAATATCATGAAATATGCCCCTGGAAATTATACTCCTCTGAGCCCAACTTCAATTTCTAGTAAAACTATAGCTTTACCATAGAAGAGTATTGGGAATATTAAATAGGTTTAAATATATCATGAGTAAAACTTGATAGTCTTTTACTAGAATTATAAAATGGGACTGATTGAAAAATAAGACTTTTATCCTTATTCAAAATGTTACTTGATCATGCCTCAGAAAAAATGTTCCGATCTCACTTCAGGCTAAGGGAGACATGTTTCATCCTAAGCACCATTAATTAATAAACCCTCTGCTGGTTTCATTTTTATCTTATGTGGTCAAATTCATTTGATACTGAAAACAATTTTTTAACTTTTATTTGCTGAACCACATGGTTTCTTATATAAATGAAAAATTTCACACATAAAATTGTTACTTCAATAAATTACCAAATGCTGGTATATGTCTCTCACAAACTGTGTAATTTGCTTTTCTTCAGGGAGGGTAAGAAGGTGCTGAACATATCTATGTAAAGACTACTCAAAAATAGGACTTATGTTAATGTGGGAGGAGACTGGTAGAAGTCTGGGTTAAAGGACGGTTCAACAACAGAGCAATGACCTTTTGGAGAAGGAAGATGGTATTGTTAAGCTATCTTTGATATCATTCTAGCCTTCGAAACTTCCTTTTAAAACTCTGTCCTTATTCAAACATGTATTCCTAATAGCAGTTTCTTAAGTGGCAAAACTGGTGAGTATATTCATGGCAATTTGTGACTTTTAGTTTTAAAAGTTGAGGTCAAGATTTAATATAGAAAATGTTAGAAGAACACATGATTAGACAAAATCAGACTGCATATTCTTCTCATATCTTTTAGTTTGGAACAATGATAACCTGGCAGGGATTTCCCTCAACACCTGGTGAGAGTAGATTACAAATAACTGAGTCAGTTGTGAAGTCAAAGAGTTCATCTTACAATGTGTGGAAGACCAGGCAAATTTCTTATGCCATATCTATAACTGATGGAGTAACCATTATGTCTACCATGTACCACACACTGTGCTGAAATCTTACATACAGCACCTCCAATTTATAAAGCAATGGATGTTCAGAATAATTAAGCATCTTGCCTATGTTTCCTAGCATGCAACTGGCAAACCTGGAATCCGAACCTAGATATTTCTGGTTTCAAAACTCACAGTGAGAAAATAAATTAGGGGAATGGTATTATTTGAAAATGAACAGCAGTGTATGGGAGTTTTGAAATTATTAGTTTGGAGTAAGTTCTAATAAAGTGGGCAAGAGTGAAAGTTCAGGTTGAGGAAGCTGATTCTGAGGGATATTTGCTCACTAAAAGAAATATTAGATCTGCAAGTAAGTTGACTTTGAGAAATAAGCTGATAACTGACATCTTGTTGAAGGCAAGGATCATATTTTATTCTACTTTTTGTGATAACCTTTGGTTATTTAATGTGCCTGTGTAATAAAATGCCAGGCTATGAATAAAATCATCCCTCAGTATCCACAAGGAATTGGTTCCAGGACCCCTTCCTAAATACCAAAATCCATTCTCAAGTCTCTCATATGAAATGGCAAGTATTTGTATTTAACATATTCATCTCCTCCCATATGCTTTAAATAATCGCTACTTAACTACAATACCTAATACGGTGTAAATAGTATCTAAATAATATTATACTGTATCTATTTGTATTATTATTTATTTATTGAATATTTTCAGTTTGTGATTTGTTGAATCCGTAGATGAGGAACCTGAGAATATGGACCGCCAATTCTATTTTGAAGCGCCTAGGCATGAGAATATATATGTATATATGTATACATGGGAAAGTATATGCGTGTGTGTAAATATATTTATGGACTATAAAATTAAAATCCATATATAAAATATATGTGGATTATAAAAATAAGAGCATACCTCTTATTTTACATACGAAGAAACCAGAGTTCAGAGAGTTGACACGTCTACCTCAGGATTATTAAGTTAATGAGAGAAAAGTCCCAGTTGAAAAAATGTCTCATCTAACTTTAGGCCAGTATCATGTCACCACTTTCTGGGCATTTGGCTTTGCATATTAAACATCAGGACTGTAGCTCCATGACCCAAGTGTCTCTTGTCCTGTTTTGATGACTGGGTTTCCAAAATATAACTCCAAGTTTTAATTCCACTTTTGGATTATGATTTTTCCAACTTCCCATTCTAGTTTGACGTTTTATCAAAGTGTTGGTTCTTTAAAGTTCACAATGGTAGAGGAATACTCTTAATTAAAATACATTGAGCAGGAAACGTGCCAAAAGTGATAAAGGGGAAAGAAATTAAAAGTCAACAGAATAAAACTAAGTAGGGTTTCAGTGTTAATTTTCTCATATATTTGAGAGGTGATGATAAACCTCCCTTTCCCCTTTCTTCCTTTCCTTTTTGCTCCCCTTCTTCTTTTCCATCTCTTTCTTTATTTTTCTTCCTTCTTTTCCTGTCTTCTTCCTCATTCTTAATTGTTTTATATATTATTTAAATTGAATTATTTCTCAGGGATATCATATTACCAAGTGCTGAATCTTTCCTCTCCGCTTGAGATTGGCATAGATTAGTTTATTTAATTTAATCTTTACAACTCTCTGAATTTGTAACTTAAAAAAAAATCTAAAGTGGTGTGTGTGTGTGTGTGTGTGTGTGTGTGTGTATGCACATTACGACCTTGACATTGTGCCAGATGCTTTAGAACCATTATTTCATTTAGTTCTCACAATAATCGCATGACCTGGGTATTCTCAATATCATCAGTTCCTGAGGAAACTGAGCCCAAGAGTGGGTGAACTAAACTGTTTAACTCTTTGTAGCAAATTCTTTACTTGGATGCAAACTCAATTCTGTTTGAGTTCTCCTTCCTAACTACTACAATTCTTGCTTGCATCACACTAAAGGCAGGATCAAGATTTGTATTATCCTAATTTGAAAGAAGTCACATAGTAAGTAACTGATTCATGTAGCTAAAATTTCTAATTGATAAGACAAATCATTTATTCATAACCAGCTATATTAATTTGATTACGTAGACAAAGGATTACTACAAGTAAGTAAATTGACATACTCATCACCTTCCATTGTTAACCACTTTTGTGTGTATGTGTGGTAAGAGCACCTAAAATATTTGTTAGCAAAATTCAATGTATACAATATTGTTAACTGTCATCCTCCTGTGATACACTAAAGCTTTATGTTTATTCATCCCATATAACTGCAAGTTTGTACTCTTTGACTTATTATCTCCCCATTTCCTTCCCCTCTCTTTGCCTAGTACTGACCATTCTGCTTTCTATTTCTATGTATTGGACTTTTTTTTTAAGATTTCACATATAAGTGATAGTATGCAATACTTTTTTTTTTTTTTGGTATCTGGCTTATTTCTCTTAGCATAATGTTCTCCAGGTTTACCCATGTTCTTGCAAATACCAGTACCTCCTTCTTCTAACACTGAATAGTACTCTACTCTCCACTGTATGTACAGTCTCTCCTCAGTATGCATAGATGGTGTTTCCAGGAACCCCTACAGGCCAGAGAGATAAGCTTATTTTTAATTGCTATCTCTTCTACTATATTTTTCCTCTATGTTTTTAGATCGCTTCTCTAAAATTGGCCAACAACCCACAGTCTAGAAGGCTCTAAAACACTGTGAAAACAAGAAAGGTCTTTACCAATCAATAATATTCTTATTTTTCTTTCTAGTTTTCTTTAAGACAAAACAATACTATCTTAGTATGAATTACAAAGTAGGATTCGGTAAAAGACTATGTAATATTCAGATGTAAAGAAAATATTCTTTTATATTTGTGCTTAATATATATAATGTGCTACAATGTTTGAGACTGGCTCTATGATCTCTCATTTATAGATGCACTTTGATTTGGAAAAATTGCTATATTTCATATCTTATGTTCTATTTGCATTTTATGTTTTTCCAAAATGCAAATTGATAACAGCAATGCTTTTACATTATATTATTTCATTTGTTGCAAGTCTTATTTATCAGGCATTGGCAATTGGTTCCTCAATTCAAGAGACCAGTATAATAAAAGGAAATAAGTTACATAATAAAATATTTATTTGGGCACAACACAAATATATTTTTTATAATATAACTTTTAAAACTAATAATATATTTTAAAGTAAATGTAACAATTTAAAAACACTGAATCAAACACAATATATAAAAATGAAAAAGTAACAGTAAAATTAAATAATTATTCATGTCAATTTTACTTAGAACTGAGACATATAGGTTGTAGCTATAGTTGCCCTAAGGAGGCAATAAGTAAATCTTAGGGTTGAAAAGATCTCAGAGTCATTTAATGCTGTAATTTTTAAACTTTGAAAGCAATTTTGATAGAATGTTATATCAAATGTGAACAAACAGATGAAAGTACAGCTGCTATTGTGAAAGCTATTCAGCTCATCTGTGAGTTTGGCAAATATTTATTTAGTAGTGCTAAAAGAGTAAATGGCTATTGTTTTGGCATCCCTCATGGGAAACTCATTTTCCCATCATGATTTCTCTTCACCTTGCTGATATTTGTTTGATAGATTTTCCAGAGTTTGACTATACTAATTTAAAGTGACACATTTCAAATGTGACCTAATCGTATTAAAATAAATTTTCTCCCATTATGTTGCAGAATTTATGTCACTTAATGCAACATAAAAAGTTTAAGTATGTATTAACTTTTATTCAGCCAAAAATAATTTTATCAGTAGCTATGTGGCCACTTCAAACAATATCCTAAAGTTCAGAATATTAAGTTAAAGTAAATGTCCCCATCTTTGTTACCTATCATCCCTTCATTGATTTTAGTTTGCATACATATGCATATTTATAATATATGTGTAAATACTTTTTGTATTGTAGCCATAGTTGCCCTAAGGAGGCAATAAGTAGTTGTCAAAGTCATGATCCATGCTTTTGTGAAATCATCCTGAAACTAAAGAATGGAGTCTCCAAACTTGCACACTGTGCACATGTACCCTAGAACTTAAAGTATAAATGTATAAATAAATAAATAAATAAACAAACAAACAAATGGAGTCTCGGTAATCATATCTATATTGGCCAACTGCATCTTCATATACAGAACTAATAATCTGTGGGTAAACATCTAATTGTGACTATCAGGATTCTTTACCAGTGCTTTTTAGAAAGGATGTAGAAAAATAGGAATGTCTCCTCTGTGTTGCATATGGCATGTAAGAGTTGATGGTGGTCCTGATATGAACTATGAATTGACAGATGATCTGCAGTAAGAAAGAATGAAGTTGACATGGAGATGGAAGCTGCCTGAGAAGAAAGAGAAAAAGAGAGTGAGAGAGATAATACTTATTATCTGGTTCCACATATCCATAATCCCCAAATGCATTTAGTCATTCACATCTTGCCACAGGTTTGGTCCACATGAGAAAACTAAATATTTTCAGCCAATTCCCTTCTCTCTCTTTTTTTTTTTTTTTTTTTTTTTTTTTTTTTGAGACGGAGTCTCGCTCTGTCACCCAGACTGCAGTGCAGTGCCGCGATCTCAGCTCACTGCAAACTCCGCCTCCCGGGTTCACGCCATTTTCCTTCCTCAGCCTCCCGAGTGGCTGGGACTACGGGGGCCACCACGCCCAGCTAATATTTTGTATTTTTATTAGAGACAGGGTTTCACCGTGTTAGCCAGAATTGTCTACATCTCCTGACCTCGTGATCCGCCCATCTTGGCCTCCCAAAGTGCTGGGATTACAGGCGTGAGACACCATGCCCAGCCCAATTCACTTCTCTTAATTAAGGAAGCTCAATCCAGCCTTTTGACCTCTAGAATCAAATGAAAAAATGACTAATATTACGTATATAATTTTTTCTTTTCATACAAAATTTTTATACTGTATGTATTGTTCTACTTTTTAAATCTTATTTGACAATGTAATATCAACATTATTTTATGTGGTTTAATTACTTTTGGCATTCATTTTCAGCAGCCTTTTTATCTTGTTAGGTATTCTGACACTTTGAGCCTGTCCCTCTTGTTCTGTCATGTTCACCTTTCCATAATTCTACCACTTGAATTTGGTTGTTGTAATGTTATTCCTGGAAATAAAAAAAAGTAATATATTCTGAGGTTTACTATTATTTTGATTTTCTATTATTAAAGGTGGGCCCTTTTATATCACTGAAACTGCAATCTTTAGACAGCTCTCTCTATGTCATTTATATAGCTAATAACTCAAGCACAATATAAGGTATAAAATAATGAATCAAAAGTAAAATAAATATAAACAGTCACAACAATAATGGCAGTTACCACTTGTTGAATGTTTATGCCAAAAGTGTATGTTTTTATAACATGCATTAGCTTGTTTTAATATTCATAAAAATGTCTATTAGAAATTATCTTTTTATTTTATAGTCAGGAAACTACTCCTAAAGATGTTGTATTCTTAGTCCAGAGTCTGAGAGATTATGACAGAAATGGTCCAATGTCTGACTACACATGTTTATTGAAAGAATGTACAATGAATTAAGATAGGAGGCATCAGACATCTCTGAAATAAGTTCTAGATGATGATTATTTAAAATAAATTAGAAATTTTAGAATAAATCCAATTTAGGGTGACAAAGGGAAATTCAATTTTTAATATAGTCAAAATCAGACACTATTTGCCACTAATTTTGGAATCAAGACTGGTTCCTAAACAAACTTAACTGGCATCATTGCCATTTGCTGGAAGCTCGATGAAGCTGTCGTTAATTTAGTCAATACCTTGAAAGCAATATTTTAAATATAGTATAATGGATTAATTTTGAACACTATTTTGTCAAAGATGGAGCAGTTTTGCCTTCAACATTATATTTGTGTCTACTATATTACATTATTATTGTATATTATATGCTTATTTTGGCCCTGATGAGACAAACTATATTCCACTTTTATAGTGACATTGAGGAATTTTTGAGGTGATCAAGAAAAGAGACATCATCATAAGGTGGCAGAAGCCTGCAACAAGTTTTCTTTAAACTACACTTTGACGGGTTTGCATGGGAGAAAGGGAAGTTTCTCACAGTATGAGACCTTTAGAGGCTATGGGATGGGGGCCACTACTCAAAAGGGGAGGAGGGCACGTGAACTCCAGGAGGTAGAGGAATCAGAGATGGGTGTTATGTATCTAGGTGATGTCACTCAGCAGCATGGCAGGGAGTCTCTGGGTCAGGGTGCTCCAAAAAGCAGCAGCAGTTTTGGGATTTTATAAGCCTGAGGTTTATTTCATCTGTGGCTAGCAGATGTTGGATTCAGTTTTATGGTATATTCAAAGCAGACAGACTCTACATGGCTAAAGATCTGCTTATTGGGGCTATTTTTAAAACAGTAGATTGATTTAAAAATTGCAGCTTTGTGCTGGCAGGATTATGAGTTAATGGATTCTGCCTGCTGTGAAGAAGAAAAAAATATTGGGCCACTATAGAAGGTCATCTTTGGCTCATGTCTATAACACCTTGTGTTCTCAGTCTTTCATGTATCTTAATTTTACAAAGAGTTTATAGAAAATGCTTTATTCAAAGAGAGTAGATATATACCTATATATAATCCATAAATTAGAATTAGTGTTCTGTTTCTCTCTCTCTCTCTCTAACACACACACATGCGCACGTGTGCACGCACACACAAGGAGATGACAATAGCGTGAACTGTTTTATGGGTACACTGTGAAATTAATTACTAGTTCAGAAAGTCTAAGGAAAAAAATAAGGCAGTTCTTTATAATTGTTGCAGTATATGAAGTGGACATATATTCAACATGAGAGCTTGAGATTTTGAACCAAAATTTATAGCATCACTTTGAGAGACTTAAAATGAACACATTTGTGGTTTTGTAGGGCTACTAGAATATTTGTGCCTCTTTTTTCATACCCAATTTTCTATGTGCATGAGATATGTCATTGGGGCAAAATTTTAAATAACGTAATAAATACAGCAAGCAATATTCAGCAATACATTTGGAAATTACAAAAGGCAATGCAGTGTAATAAAAGCATAGTTTTGGACTTTGAGAAATTGGCTTTAAGTCTTCGTTTGGCCACTTTCTCTCTGTAGGATTTGGATAAATATGTTACATTCTATGAGCATTGGTTTTCTCATGTGTAAAATGTAGCTTATAATCAAGTATAGCATTGTTAAGAGGTATAGACATAATAAGGTACAGTAAGAACATGACTAGATAATTCCAGAAGAGATGGTAGCTAACAAAAGCCAACAATTATCAAGTATTTATCATGTACCAGTGATAAACTCAGTATATTAATGAGCATACTTAATTCTCAAAACTATGTCACGAATTGATGAGCCAGGGTTTGAACTCAAGATAGTTTTGCTGTAGAGTGTGAATCTTCACCAAAATGTCATTTTTTCTTGAGTGGAAAAATTAATATTTATTTTACAATAAAGAAAATAAAGAGCACAAAATAAAAAAAACACTAAAAGTATCAAACAAGTGAAATAGAATTAAAAGTGAAAATAAAATGTCACATGTGCTCATGGTTTCCACCCACATCAAAGAATAACTGCCAGATATTAAATGTGGAAAAATCCAAAAGAGGAATTTCATATTGAGCCACCCTTCCCAGTTTGGAAGAAGTACAGTGAGTCCTGGCAGATTGGAAAACAAAATAAATTCTTAAGATTCCTCCAATGATAGCAAGATTGTCTGGAAAAAGGCAGAAGATGTATGTAGGCTCTATGAAGGTATCAAAACATGTCTTAGAGCTAATTATTCTAGGAAGCCGCATTGGAAAAGAAGTTACTCTGCTTGTACTTTTTTCTGTTATTCTCCGGAATCAGTTTTCTGACTGGAAGGGGTGAGGTGTGCAGATAATTTTACTTTTCAACTACAGAAAAGATGTATCTGGGTAAAGAAAATCATGCATTTAAGTACATCAATGCAGCCCATGAACAATAGCCTGTGACCGTAACTAGATATCTCACCAACGTGGCAGCTCTTCCTAACCAAAAGATCAAATCAAAACTCTAGTGGCATTTTCCTATCACTCACAGAACAGGCTAAGCTTCCCACCTGGAGTAGACCCCGAGCCTAGAACTCATAAAAAATTTTAAAAATCAAACAAAACATGAAAGTACAAAGTTTCTACAAAACTCTTATCCCTCTCCTGACAATATTTATGATGGTGGCATTAGTGAATTTTACTGGAAAAAAAATTCCCAAAACTATCCAGCTGGAAATATAAGCTCACTTCCAAAGGATAAAACAGTTAAGATGAGATTAGGATAAATTTACTGACAAAAAAAAAAAAAACAATATTTTTACTGTTTGCAGTGCAAAAGGCAATGTGCCAGGAATTAAAAATCTAACCAAATTGCCACTGCATGTCAAGGCATATCAGGAGACGCTAAGAAGTGATGCATGCCATTTTAATTTATATTCTGCTAGCCAAAGTAAGTCATATAGCCACAACCAACTTCCAAATGGAAAGCAAGAACAATCCTCCCATGTTTCTGGAAAAAGAGGGGAATTATATGGCTCTCCCTCTTCTCTCTCTTTCTCTATATCTTTTATTCTTCCTCTTTTTCTCATTCCTTTCCTCTCTCCCTCCCTTCTCTTGCTGTCTCTTTTTATTTCTTAAAAAAAAAAGTTTATTTATAGTCCTTTGGGTATATACCCAGTAATGGGATGGCTGGGTCAAATGGTATTTCTAGTTCTAGATCCCTGAGGAATCGCCACATAAATCATGCTGCTATAAAGACACATGCACACGTATGTTTATTGCGGCACTATTCACAATAGCAAAGACTTGGAACCAACCCAAATGTCCAACAATGATAGACTGGATTAAGAAAATGTGGCACATATACACCATGAAATACTATGCAGCCAAAAAAATGATGAGTTCATGTCCTTTGTAGGGACATGGATGAAATTGGAAATCATCCTTCTCAGTAAACTATCGCAAGAACAAAAAACCAAACACCGCATATTCTCACTCATAGGTGGGAATTGAACAATGAGATCACATGGACACAGGAAGGCGAACATCACACTCTGGGGACTGTTGTGGGGTGGGGGGTGGGGGAGGGGGGAGGGATAGCATTGGGAGATATACCTAATGCTAGATGACGAGTTAGTGGGTGCAGCGCACCAGCGTGGCACATGTATACGTATGTAACTAACCTGCACAATGTGCACATGTATCCTAAAACTTAAAGTATAGTAATAAAAGAAAAAAAAGTTTATTGACTTTCTAAATCAGTATTTAGACATGTTCAGATATGCATTAAAAAACATTTTTTCTTTTATTATAAAACAAAAAGAAAAAATCTATCTTTTATTTTTTATATTTATTTATTTATTTATTTATTTATTTATTTATTTTGAGATGGAGTTTTGCTTTTGTTGTCCAGGCTGGAGTGCAATAGTGCAATCTCGGCTCACTGCAACTTCTGCCTCCCGGGTTCAGGTGATTCTCCTGCCTCAGCCTCCCGAGTAGCTGGGACTACAGGCATGTGCCACCACACCCGGCTAATTTTGTATTTTTAGTAGAGACGGAGTTTCTCCATGTTGGTCAGTCTGGTCTTGAACTCCTGACCTCAGGTGATCTGCCTGCCTTAGCCTCCCAAAGTGCTGGGAACAAGCATGAGCCTGGCTGAAAAAAATCTATCTTATAGTTAGATTCTGAATCATGGTGGCTTGATAAGATGCTATCAGATATGGCACTGTTATGTTACATTCAAAAAGCATTTAGTATTGATTATGTGTACTGTAATATGTTAAGTGGCATTGTGAAAATAAAACGTATGATGCTAAGCTTTCTTTTCTTTTTATATTTCCTTTTTGATGTGGTCCAAGGAAACTGTTCTGAAACACTGTTTCATGAGATGGTTTTAAAACAATTTTTAATTGGGGAAATGTTCCAGACCTCTCCTATAATTGATAATTTATTTGTAATATGGTATTCTTGTTTTTAGCAAACAGTAATCTGTGATCACAAATATGATATCTGACTTCTAACTCACAGAATTAACTGTAAAAATGAATGCACAGAGAAAAATCATTTACCTATATTCATATTTCATTATAAGTATATTTAATCTCATTAACATTTACTTTCCTCATTTATTCATTGGAAACAATAGACTTGCATATATTGTGAGAATTAAATGGGATACTACATATCAAGCCTTACCATACTGCTGTGTTGTGACGGTGCCTGCTTCCCCTTCACCTTCTGCTGTGATTGTAAGTTTCCTGAGACCTCCCCAGCCATGCAGAACTGTGAGTCCATTAAATCTATTTGGCTTATGAATTACCCAGTATCGAGTATTTCGTTATAGCAGAGTGAAAATGGACTAATACACTTTGTAATCAAACTAAGGATATTTCTCTATTAAACCTGAAACCTTTTAGGTAAGTGAACACCTTTTAAAACTAATGTTTACAAAGGAGAAAATAACATATAAACCAAAAGCACATGAATAGTCTATAGAAGATGAATAATTATTTTAGAAAAGGGTGGACATTTCAAAAAGCATTTTCCCCACTTTGAAATAATTGAAGAGTATGTGGACTCAGAAAATTTGGTGGGAGCGGAGGGAGGGGGGAAGATTGAGAAAAAGCAAAAGAGAATAAGCTAAAAAAAAGTAAAGAACACAATTAAAGAAACTATGATAGATAATTAAGAAAGAAAAAAAGGAAACCCATAAGCATAATTTTTATGTTTAAAACCACGAAATAACTAATGAACTAAAAAAAAAGCATTCTAATATAAAAGGATAAAACTTTCTTGAAATACAGGAATACACCAGAAGCATGTTTTGAAAAAAGGAATGTATGAAAAGGATTAGGAAATTTTCCGAGATAAAAACAGTAGGGGAGTGAAATGGGAACAGAAATGGAAGGAAGCCAAACAATAGTATGATACCTAGTAAAATACCAGAAGAGGAAAACATGGTCACAATCCCATAAAACAGCTCTGGAGAGAATACAGCTCATGAGTGAGAGTTGTCCCAGTCAGAGGCAAGGGAACTATAATATTTATACTTTGCATGCATCAGTCTTTGTTTAACAACTACTCCAAGGCAAGGTGGGGATATAAATTCTAAGAACTTCTAGTTTTCCAAAAGCAGGGAAAATGAATCTGGTGGCCTGTGGACAGCCCTCTAACAGAGAGACTCAAATGCTCATTGCTGTGTGTGATGCACACTAGGAGTCGATATGTATAAAAATGGTAAAGGTATTTGAGACGATATTGGTGTAACATAGCATTTTCCAATACAGGCCTCTTTAGATTGAAAACATAGGCCAAGCTCCAAGACACCTTGGTAGAAGATAATCAACAACATAACATAATCTGTTATTTTTTATATTTAAAAAACAAAGAAAAACAGCATGGTCCCCAAGTACAAAAAGCCAATTACTTATTAGTAAAACAACAACAACAAATAAATTGGACTTTAAAGCTTTTTCCATATGATTCACTGATCAACAATAGAAAATACATTTTCCAGGTCTACGAAAGTTTTAGACAGAAGATATGACTGAATAATTTTATTCCCAGCCAAGTTATTATCAATTTCATATTAAATTTAATAAAACATTGTGGCTGGAATACAGTCAACTAGAGATACATCAAAATAATGATGATAAAAATAATAATATTGTACTGCCATTTTGGAGAAACTGTTAAAATTTGACAATGCACAGGAAAAGTATTTAGATATAAAACTATACATAAAAATATCTAGAAATTTTGTGCATAAATCAAAATATAAGTGTCTTAAATACTGACAATGTAATAAAAATGAGTGAGATTATCTGAAAAAATGATGGAGGGGAAATGACAGAAATGTGTAAATGTGTTAATTTCCTTATATTTCATAGAAGAGTCAACAAGAACTGTCCAAAATACAAGTTATTAAAGAAAGATTTGTATCTGTAAGCTACATAATTAATATTAAGTGAAAAGTCCCAGGTATAGAATAATGTAAAAAGAAGACTAATATAATTTTATTGAAGAGTCAAAGAATTTGTGAATAGTAGCTATTTTTTCAGCAATGGAGGGAGATGGGGTGGTGGAATGGAAGAGGAAGGAATTTAATTTTCATTTTTTCTCTTGCACTATGTAGATTTTTACACATTCATGCATTACTTTAAAAAGTAAAATCTGTAGATACATTTATTCTACATTGTTTTGTTATGACAGCGTTACACATGAGAAAAAATACTGGAGGAGAACATTTTGGAGTATTCTTTCCAAACAGCTCAATGCTTGTAATGTTACTCTTTAAAGTTTTGGGAAGTCTTCTTTTCAAATGGTCATTGTAGGAAATCTTATTTCTTCTTGAGATTATTAAAAGTTTCTGAAAGAAACTAACTTTGCATACTCAGAGAATTATATTTCAATAAAAGTTTTGTTACTCGTTTCCTGAGTTACTTCTGAATTTCCAAGTTGAAAAAAAATTATACATATCTCATGGGACATTTTTAGCACCTCTTGACACTGATGAGGATCAGATCAAACTCTAGATTTAAAGAAGAATCACTCTACCAAGGTTTTACATATCTTACAGCTTATACAAAAACTTTGTAGATGTTTCACATATCTTCATAGGTTTTAAGGAATTTCATCTTTGCACATAGAAATTATGATTCAGTAAAAATGTAGAATTTTCCATTTAATAATGGACTTCTTTATTATTATTATTTGAGTTCTGGGATACATGTGCAGAAACTGCAGTTTTGTTACATAGGTATACACATGCCAAGGTGGTTTGCTGCACCCATCAACTCATCATCTACATTAGGGATTTCTCCTAATGCTATTCCTCCCCTAGCACCCCACCCCCCAAGAGGCCTCAGTGTGTGATGTTCCCCCTCACTGTGTCCATGTGCTCTCCTTGTTCAACTCCCACTTATGAGTGATAACATATGGTGTTTTGTTTTCTGTTCTTGTGATAGTATGCTGAGAATGATGGTTTCCAGCTTCATCCATGTTCCTGCAAAGGACATGAATTCATCCTTTTTTATGGCTGCGTAGTATTCCATGGTGTATGTGTGCCACATTTTCTTTAGCCAGTCTATCATTGATGGGCATTTGGGTAGGTTCCAAGTCTTTGCTATTGTGAATAATGCTGCAATAAACATATGTGTGTATGTGTCTTTATAGTAGAATAATTTATAATCCTTTGGGTATATACCCAGGAATGGGATTGCTGGGTCAAATGGTATTTCTAGCTGTAGATCCTTGAGGAATCGCCACACTGTCTTCCACAATGGTTGAACTAATTTTCACTCTCACCAACAGTGTAAAAGCCTTCCTATTTCTCCACATCCTCTCAAGCATCTGTTGTTTCCTGACTTTTTAGTGATCGCCATTCTAACTGGCATGAGATAGTATCTCATTATGGTATTGATTTGCATTTATCCAATGACCAGTGATGATGAGCATTTTTGCATATGTCTGTTGGCTGCATAAATGTCTTCTTTTCAGAAATGTCTGTTCATATCCTTTGCCCATTTTTTCATGTTTTTTTTCTTGTAAATATGTCTAAGTTCATTGTAGATTCTGGATATTAGACGTTTGTCAAATCGGTATATTGCAAAAATTTTCTCCCATTCTGTAGGTTTCCTGTTCACTTGGATGATAGTTTCTTTTACTGTGCGGGAGCTCTTTAGTTTAGTTATATCTCATTTGCCAATTTTGGCTTTTCTTGCCATTGCTTTGGTGTTCAAAGTCATACAGTCTTTGCCCATGCCTATATCCTGAATTGTATTGCCCAGGTTTTCTTCTAGGATTTTTATGGTTTTAGGTCTTACATTTGAGTCTTTAATCCACCTTGAGTTAATTTTTGTATAAGGTGTAAGGAAGGGATCCAGTCTCAGTTTTCTGCATATGGCTACCCAGTTTTCTCAACACCATTGATTAAATAGCGAATCTTTTCCCCATTGCTTATTTGTGTCAGGTTTTTCAAAGATCAGATGGTTGTAGATGTGTGGTGTTATTTCTGAGGCCACTGTTCTGTTCCATGGGTCTATATATCTGTTTTGTTACCGGTACCATGCTGTTTTGGTTACTGTAGGATAAATCCACAAAGATGGGGAGAAACCAGCACAAAAAGGCTGAAAATTCCAAAAAACAGAAAGCCTCTTCTCCTCTAAAGGATTGCAACTCCTCACTAGCAAGGGAACAAAACTAGATGGAGAATGAGTTTGACAAATTGACAGAAGTAGGCTTCAGAAGGTGGGTAATAACAAAATCCTCCAAGCTAAAGGAGCATGTTCTAACCTAATTCAAGGATGCTAAGAACCTGGAAAAAAGGTTAGAGGAATTTCTAACTAGAATAACCAGTTTAGAGAAGAAAATAAATGATCTGATGGAGCCGAAAAACACAGCACAAGAACTTCGTGACGCATACACAAGTATCAATAGCTGAATTGATCAATCAGAAGAAAGGATATCAGAGATTGAAGATCAACTTAATAAGCAAGAAGACAAGATTAGAGGAAAAAGAATAAAAAGGAATGAACAAAGCCTCCAAGAAATATGGGACTATGTGAAAAGACCAAACCTACGTCTTATTGGTGTATGTGAAAGTGATGAGGAGAATGGAACCAAGTTGGAAAACACTCTTCAGGATATTATCCAGGAGAACATCCCCAACCTAGCAAGACAGGCCAACATTCAAATTCAGGAAATACAGACAACCTCACAAAGATACTCCTTGAGAAGAGCAAACCCAACACACATAATCGTCAGATTCATAAAGGTTGAAATGAAGGGAAAGATGTTAAGGGCAGCCAGTGAGAAATGCCAGGTTACCCACAAAGGGAAGCCCGTCAGACTAACAGCGGATCTCTCTGCAGAAATGCTACAAGCCAGAAGAGCGTGGGGGCCAACATTTAACATTCTTAAAGAAAAGAATTTTCAACCCAGAATTTAATATCCAGGCAAACTAAGCTTCATAACCGAAGGAGAAATAAAATCTTTTACAGACAAGCAAATGCTGAGAAATTTTGTCACCACCAGACCTGCCTTACGAGAGCTCCTGAAGGAAGCACTGAACACGGAAAGGAATAACCTCCACCAGCCACTGCAAAAACATATCAAATTGTAAAGAACATTGAAACTATGAAGAAACTGCATCGACTAACGGGCAAAACAACGGGCTAGCATCATAATGACAGGATCAAATTCACACATAACAATATTAACCTTAAACATACATGGGCTAAATGTCTCAATCAAAAGACATAGACTGGCAAATTTTATAAAGTGTCAAGACCCATCAGGGTGCTTCCTTCAGGAGACCCATCTCACATGCAGAGACACACATAGGCTCAAAATATAAAGATGGGGGAATATTTACTAAGCAAATGGAAAGCAAAAAAAAAAAAAAAAAAAAAAAGCAGGAGTTGAAATCCTAATCTCTGATAAAACAGACTTTAAACCAACAAAGATCAAAGAGACAAGCCCATTATATAATGGTAAAGGGATCAATGCAGCAAGAAAAGCTAACAACCCTAAATGTATATGCACCCAATACAGGAGCACCCAGATTCATAAAGCAAGTTCTTGGAGACCTACAAAGAGACTTAGGCTCCCACACAACAATAGTGGGAGACTTTAACACCCCACTGTCAATATTAGAAGATCAATGAGACAGAAAATTAACAAAAATATTCAGGAGTTGAACTCAGCTCTTGACCAAGGGGACCTAATAGGCATCCACAGAACTCTCCACCCCAAATCAACAGAATATACATTCGTCTCAGCACTACGTGGCACTTATTCGAAAACTGACCACATAATTGGGAGTAAAACACTCCTCAGCAAATGCAAAAGACAGAAATCATAACAAACAGCCTCTCAGACAACAGTACAATCAAATTAGAACTCAGGATTAAGAAACTCACTCAAAACTGCACAACTACGTGGAAAC
Source organism: Pan troglodytes (assembly GCF_028858775.2). Lineage (NCBI taxonomy): Eukaryota > Metazoa > Chordata > Mammalia > Primates > Hominidae > Pan > Pan troglodytes. The sequence continues at coordinate 90,705,695 of NC_072408.2, forward strand.
TGAACAACCTGCTCCTGAATGACTACTGAGTAAATAACGAAATGAAGGCAGAAATAAATTAGTTCTTTAAAACCAATGAGAATGAAGTCACAATGTACCAGAATCTCTGGGACACATTTAAGCAGCATGAAGAGGGAAATTTATAGCACTAAATGTCCACAAGAGGAAGCAGGAAAGATCTAAAATTGACACCCTAACATCACAATTAAAAGAACTAGAGAAGCAAGAGCAAACACATTCAAAAGCTAGCAGAAGGCAAGAAATAACTAAGATCAGAGCAGAACTGAAGGAGATAGAGACACAAAAAAGCCTTCAAAAAATCGATGAATCCAGGAGCTTGTTCTTGGAAAAGATGAACAAAATAGATAGACCATTAGCCAGACTAATAAAGAAGAGAAGAGAGAAGAATCAAATAGATGCAATAAAAAATGATATAGGGTGAGCATTTTTTATATGTTTTTTGGCTGCATAAATGTCTTCTTTTGAGAAGTGTCAGAGAAATGCAAATCAAAACCACAATGAGATACCATCTCACACCAGTTAGAATGGCAATCATTAAAAAGTCAGGAAACAACAGGTGCTGGAGAGTATGTGGAGAAATAGGAACACTTTTACACTGTTGGTGGGACTGTAAACTAGTTCAACCATTGTGGAAGTCAGTGTGGCGATTCCTCAGGGATCTAGAACTAGAAATACCATTTGACCCAGCCATCCCATTACTGGGTATATACCCAAAGGACTATAAATCATGCTGCTATAAAGACACATGCACACATATATTTATTGCAGCATTATTCACAATAGCAAAGACTTGGAACCAACCCAAATGTCCAACAATGATAGACTGGATTGAGAAAATGTGGCACATATACACCATGGAATACTATGCAGCCATAAAAAATGATGAGTTCATGTCCTTTGTAGGGACATGGATGAAATTGGAAATCATCATTCTCAGTAAACTATCGCAAGAACGAAAAACCAAACAACACATATTCTCACTCATAGGTGGGAACTGAACAATGAGAACACATGGACACAGGAAGGGGAACATCACACTCTGGGGACTGTTGTGGGGTGGGGGAAGGGGGGAGGGATAGCATTAGGAGATATACCTAATGCTAAATGACGAGTTAATGGGTGCAGCACACCAGCATGGCACATGTATACATGTGTAACTAACCTGCACATTGTGCACATGTACCCTAAAACTTAAAGTATAATAATAATAAAATAAAATAAAATAAATGATACAGGGGATATCACCACTGATCCCACAGAAATACAAATTACCATCAGAAAATACTATAAACACCTCTATGCAAATAAACTAGAAAACCTAGAAGAAATGGATAAATTCCTGGACACATACACCCTCCCAAGTCTAAACCAGGAAGAAGTCGAATCCTGAATAGACCAATAACAAGTTCTGATATTGAGGCAGTAATTAATAGCCTACCAATCAAAAAAAGTCCAGTACCAGATGATTCACAGCCGAATTCTACTAGAGGTACAAAGAGGAGCTGGTACCATTCCTTCTGAAACTATTCAAACAATAGAAAAAGATGTACTCCTCCCTAACTCATTTTATGAGGCCCGCATCATCCTGATACCAAAACCTGGCAGAGACACAACAACAAGGGAAAATTTCAGGCCAATATCCCTGATGAACATCAATGTGAAAATCCTCAATAAAATACCAGCAAACCGAATCCAGCAGCACATTAATAATGGACTTTTAATCTCAAAATAAATATCTGTCAGGAAAAATCAATCAGTATTGAAATATTCACAATATAATGACAAGTGTGGAGAAAACAAGTAAACTATCCACTTTAATTCTAATAAATTAAGCTGTACTGGAGCAGTCGTCTCCAGTAGGTAATACCATAATATTAAGTAACCTTTTAATTTACTCGCATGCAGTTTAAGATTGTCTCAGGAAGGTGGGATAAGCGGGGAGTAGATGGAGATGCTCTGTTTTACACAGCCATTCAGAGACTCAGGCTGAAAAAATGTGTTCTTCATTATTACCTGTTTTTCATGGCCTTAAACATGCAATCCCAGTGAATTTGAAGGGCAAACAAACAAACAAAAAAACAAAACAAAAATCAATCAAACAAACAAAAAACATAGAAAAGCATCCATGGCAGTTTTTATTGGCTAAGTCTGAAGGTAGCCAACATCACTTTATCTAAGTATTTAGAACTCATTCAGATGGCTACACCCAATGTGATCAGAGGTTTAATTATGTATCTAGTTAAATTATGTATCCGTGTCAGATCTAAAAACCTCCACACATTTCTACAGCCTCTCCCATCCAGTGGTGGAGTCTTTTCCTCCTACCCCTTGAATCTGATCTTGTGCAAATGACTTGATTTAATTAAAAGAAATATGAGACAAGTGACTTAGCAGATTCTGAGCTTTGAACTAAAAAAAAACTTGCACCTTCTGCTCTCTCCCTCTTGGAATATTGCCAAGATTGGGAGTCAGTCTAAAGCTAACCAATAGCCTACCAAACACCAGATATGTGAATGAGGCCATCCTAGTGAAGCAGGATATTTCCCTGACCCCCTTCACGGGATGCATGAATGGGGTGCCTGGTTTACTCAGCCCGCAGCTCTCAACTGCTTCTATGAGGGAAAGTGCAAGTGAAGGAGGTGAGAACTGGAGTGCTGGAACTAGCCGGCCATTTCAGCGCCAGCAGGGGCAAACTCCACTCACTCAGACCCACTGCACTCCACACCTCCATGGGAGGGAGCACACAGGTGAGTGGGTACAGGAGGCAGGGTGAGTGCTTTTGGGCATCGGCAGGAGAGAACTGTGTGCAGGCCCCGTGGCAGTGTCTTGGAGGGGGTACCCATAAGTCCTGAAGTCCTGAAGTCCCAGAGGGAGTGTTACACTGCTCTCACAGTTCTGCTGTCCATGGATGGCTTCAGTGTTAACAGCTCAGTGGACCCTCTACCTTTTCGCACAAGGCAGCTGCCTTCCATCAGTGAAAGCAAAGGGTCAGTGTGACATCCTTTTGCATCCACACTTGTGGTTCCCGAGTTCTTGTCCGGTGTCCAGGAGAAATGAGATCACACAAATGAATTGAAGGATGGTAAATAAAGGGGATTTTCTTGGTGATGGAGGTGGCTCTCAGCAGAAGGGGGAGCTGGAAAGGGGATAGGGTAGGAAGATAATCTTCCCCTGAAGATTATTCCCCTGGCCTTCTCCAGCTAGATTTTTCTCTGAAGTTACACCATCAAGCTGTCCCTCTGAAGTCAAGCCACTTCTCTTTGACATCCAGCCTTAGTATCTGACATCCAGCCTTAGTATCTATCATCCAGCTGCTTCTCTCCCTCTCTGCTGCCCGAATCTGGAGTTTTCACAGGCACAGAATGTGGGGTGGGGCAGGCCATGGGTGGTTTTGGAAAAGGCAACATTCAAGCAGGAAAATAGGGATATAAGTTCTCACTTTGGGCCGCAGTCTCAGGCTTGAGAGTAGGTTTTTGTTGAAGACCTGCCCTTTTCTGCCTACAATTTCTCTGCCTCCTGTCCCTATCCCTAGATCATCCACTTCCAGAAGGTCTATCAGGTGACTGCAGGTGCTGAAGTAAGTTCAGTGCAAGCCGATAAAATCTCAGCTAAACCCAGCCCACAGAATTGTGAACAAAATAATGAAAAATGTTTATCTGAACCACAGAATTGTGAACTCACAGAATTGTGAAGAAAACAACAAATGTTTATTTGAACCATTAAGTTGGGGTAGATTGTTAGATAGTCAGGTTAACACATTCAGTACCCATGAAGAAAAGTATTTTGGCAAACAGCTAGTGTTTTTGTGGAACTCTCTTTGTGGTAAACATCTACACTTTTATAGGTTTTCCTTATTTTCCAAGTTTTTTTTTTTCTTTTTTAGACAGGGTCTCACTCTGTCACCCAGGCTGGAGTGCAGTCGCCCAATCACAGCTCACTGCTGCCTTGACCTCCTGGGCTCAACTGATCCTCCCAAGTAGCTTCGACTACAGGCATGTGCCACCACGCCTGGCTAATCCGAGTTTCTTAATGGCAAAAATTAGCATGTGCTTATGATTTTCAGATTTATTAAATACCCTGGGCAAATAACTTTAAAGAAAGATTGGGTTGTTTCTTAGTTTAGAATATTTATAAATCTATACTCTGCCATGTAAAGAATGTTCAAAGCTGAGGCATATAGCACTTGCTCTTCACAAAATCTCTTTTTTCTGCCTTACATTTTTACACTTTAGTAAGAATCAGAGGCAATCTACTAAATGTTTTTAATTGAAGGTTATATATTCAGAATATGCACACTTGACAGAATATTTCCAATTTTAAATTCACAAAATGAGAATGTAACCAAGAATAAATAAGAAGAGATAATAAGATGCAAGGAAAAAGAAAGTTGTGATGCACTAATATCTCTACATCTTTATTAAACACCCTAGATATTTCACCACTATATAGTGAATACATTTTCCAAAACAATATCAGATATACACGTATATGTATAAGGACTACTTGCCAGAATATTTGAACTCAGAAAAATCTAACATGGTCATTCTTAGGTCTAAACATTTTGGATTGTTTCTTATGTAATGTATGATTCATTGTCATATCTTTGTTTTGAACTATATAATACATAGAGTGTATACCTTGCAGCACAATTTCCAGCCCATCTGTGAAATAATCTCAATTTTTTGCAATAAGAAAAACAAGAATACAATTACTTTCTTACCTAATATAAGCTAATGTATAGTTTCTAGACTAAAATTCATATATATTTCTTCAGTTAATTTTTGTATGGTAGGAATACTTCTCAAGATAGCTATTTATAAGTTCAAATATGATAAAATTTCTTCTTCACTTTATTCTAGTAAATGGTTAGGTTTTGCAAATGATTCATGTTGCAACAGAATAAAATCCATATCACTCTGTGAGCTACATTGCTTCATTTATATAATTGTCCATTTTCTTTTGACCCTTCCATTATAAAAATTGTTTCAACAAACACAAACATTGTGATTTTATAGATGAAAGTTTATTAATTAAATGTATACTGTCAGTTTATCTTAAAAAATTAATTGAATGGACAGTCAAAGTAAGCAGGGTTGTATTAATGTTGGCTTTATCAATACAGTTAGTACTTTAAAAATGGTCATTTAAGGGTCTGAAAATGGATTTGCTTAATGGAGCATTTTGATGAGGGCAGATTTCATGACATATGAGAGACAATAAAGATGTTAGTTTCCTTTTTCAGTCTAAGTATATTTTGGAACTACAGAAGCTAAGGTAAATCAGTTTTTCTCCTACAGGGCTTCCTTCTCAAAGATTATAATATGTTAATATTTTGTGTGAATTTTCAAAGGCGTGTGGTGATATGCATTATTTCCAGATATGTATGACTATATAACCCATTCTCAAGAAAGATCTAACTGGATTAGTGTCCATCAGAAAATACTTTGGGAAGTGGTAGTTTAACAATTAAAAATGATTTGCAATGCAAATCTAGATAAATTATGTGTACACATGGAGATAGAGTATGGAATCCTAGGCATTGAAGGCTCAGAAGGGTGGGAAGTGGGAGGCGGATAAAGCATGAAAAATTACTTCATGGGTACAATGTACATTATATGGGTGATAGTGACACTAAAAGCCCAAACTTCATCCCTATGCAATAGATCAATGTGAAATAGTTTGGATATTGTCCCCTCAAAATTTCATGTTGAAATGTGATGCCCAGTGTTTGAGGTGGGGATTGATGTGAGGTGTTTGTGTAATGACGGCAGATCCCTCATGAGTGGCTTGGTGCCGTAATGAGTGAGTGCCGTAGCTCTGTTAGTTACTACAACATCCCATCAGTAAAAAGATCCTGGCACCTCCTCCCCTCTCTCTTTCATTATGTGATGCGCATGCTTCCCTCTTCACCTTTCTTTATGATTGGAAGCTTCTTGAGGCTCTTGCCAGAAGCAAATGCTGGTTCCATGCTTCTTGTACAGTCTGCAGAACCATGAGCCAAATAAACCTTTCCTTATCAATTAAGTACCCAGATTCAGATATTCCTTTATAGCAAGGCAAACAGACTAACATACCATGTAACAAAACTATATTTGTACCCCTTAAGTTTATACACATAAAAATAAATACAATAAAATAAAATTGGAAAGTGTTACAGGCAGATGGCACATCCAGAGCCAATATCCTAAGACATAGCATGCTGGGCTTGTCAGAAGGACTGCGGGGAGGACAGAGTGGCTGGAGCAGAGTGAGGTGGGGGTAAAGTCATGGCAGATGAGGACCAGGTCCTTTTAATTTTTCCTTTTGGTAGCAGCTTTATTGAGACATAATTTACATATCACATAATTCACCCACTTAAAGCATACAATTCAATTGTTTCAGTATATTCAGAGTTATTCAACAGTCATCACAATCAATTTTAGAGCATTTTTATTACCCCCAAAATCAACCCCATACACTTCAGCTATCACCTGCTAGTCCTCCCAAGCCCTCAGTCCTAGGCACCCACTCATCTGTTTTCTGTCTCTCCAGATTTGAGACCCGGGTCTCTTAGGACTGCTGTAAAGGCTCCATCTTTGAGTTTTCAGCAGGTAATTGATATAATTGATATATCAATTTAATAGAGTCCTTCTATAAGCCGTGCTGTGAGTAAATTGATAGAGGTGGTTATGGAACGAATCCATCAAACAATGATCTTGCCTTGGAACAGAGTAATATTGGTGGAAGTGGGAATTGGAAATATATATATATATTTATATATAATAAAAAAATTACTAGCTGATCTCAGAGATGGGGAGCTCTGTATTCTGACTGTATACTCAGTCTTTTTTTCCAGAATATGTTCTGAACATGTAATTATTTCTTAGCACTTTCCTTTGGCACCATATTTCAGACAAAAGAATTGGTGAGTATCTCAAATGGAGATTTTGGGAAGTTATTTTCCAAGCAGAAATGAGCTTAGATCTCCCTCTTAGGATATATAGATGTTTGAATCTGACATGTGTGTTGAGATTAGGGGTAAAAGAGTAATATCTACTAGTGAGACTTTAGTGTTATTTTACATTTTTGAAAACAATAAGGTAGGTAGATATTATAACTACAATTAATATCCTTATACCTCAATTTTAAAGATGAGAAAGCTGTAATGTAGGCTGGGCGCAGTGGCTTCCACCTGTAATCTCAGCACTTTGGGAGGCTGAGGCCAGCAGATCATGAGGTCAGGATCAGCCTGGCCAACATGGTGAAACCACGTCTCTACTAAAAATACAAAAATTAGCCGGGCATGGTGGCAGGCACCTGTAATCCCAGCTACTCGGGAAGCTGAGGCAGGAGAATCACTGGAATCTGCGAGGTGGAGGTTGCAATGAGCCGAGATGTGTCACTGCAGTCCAGCCTGGGTGACAGAGCGAGACTCCATGTCCAAAAACAACAACAATAACAACAACAACAAAAGTTGAAATGTATAGAGATTAAGTACCCTACCTAATTATAAAAAAAAAAAATCACAAGTCAGAATTTTGACCAATGTCTCTTTGGTTACAGACATTCTTAGCAGTCATGCCAAATTAATAAAAATGTTAAGAATGGTGCCACATAGCTATATGTCATCAAGAAACAAAATTCCTCTATTTTTATCATGCTTCTCATTTAATAAAAGAGTGGAATACTTTTCAAGTAAAATTACAAGAAAATAAAAATCATTTTAAAAGCTGTCTTGATTTGCTTTGTAAGGAGAGAAATGAAGTTTTATAATCTTATAAATGTCTTTGGAATCATGGACATAAAATGGTATAAAGCTTTAAAGCTTATATCATGGTTTTAATATTAACTGTTTATTATCTGAACTTTTTATGACTTAAAATATTAAGATAGTGCTGGAAAATATCTATGAGAACTGTTATGTGAATTTAGTTATTTAGGAAAAATGTTGTATTTCATTTTACTAGCTAAATATTCATTACAATGGAATTTTTATTAACAGAAGAATGTTTATAGTATTAAGGTCGTGACATGTGCATTTTTCATATGGATATTAAATATTCAAAGACTTTACAAACATTATTTTATTAAATTTACTTCAAAAGAGAAATAGGCATGCACACACACATGTACGTAGAAGGAAATGGTATAACCAGCTAATTTATTGTACTCTACTTTTTCACTGGCATTTGATACTGCCTTTTAAAAACTTGGGATATTTTGTTATTGTGATTTTTCATATCAGAGAATTTCCATAATATAATCCACACTTAATTGTTATTTAGGTGCCATAATGCATTTTCCTGAGCTCACAATATTAAAATGTGCAGAGTTTCTTCAATCTCCCCTTCAGAATTACCCTGTACCTTTCCCATTCTAATCTCTAATGAGGATGCTGATATTTATAAATTGAATAGTTGTAGTCTGGGCCCTCTTCCTTCCATTTAGGTTTTGTCATGGGGACAATGATAAGGACACCTGGGAAAAAGGTGAGAGAAGTTGCATACTTATTTCCTCCTGTGTCCCTTGAGGTCACCACTACTGACTTTCCTCGAAAGGAAGTTCATTGCTCCTCTTTGTGAGGCCAGCTCTACATGAAGCTCCATCCTGCTGGTTTCTAATAACATCTCTCCCCTTATCCTAGGAGTGATTACAGACTGCTGATACTGGCTTCATATTTTGGTACACTTTTACTTCCTCTCTATTCTATTTATACCAGTGCAATTAATCATTTATATGTATGCCCTCTTAAGACTATATTAAAAGTGAGAATGTCATCTGTTCTCTGTCGGTTTCCTGATTGACTTAGAAACAGCAAAGCAACTAAACCCAAGGAAGATGTCCTTTAGCATCTATCTGCTTTTCCTTAATATTTCGAATCCAGAATATATTACTGAGGTTGATATCTCAGAATATTGTAGAATTTAGGATATAAATTTTGGTTCTATGAAGCACCTCTTCCAAAATTTAAAAAGTAATTATTATGGAATAATTTATGTATAGCAAACATTGGTGTAATTGCAAAAGCAATATACTTTTGGTAAGAAAATGCCTATTATCCTCTCATATTTTGTAGACAGACAAGTATGAAGCAACAGATGTTGAAATTATTAAGAATAATCTAACAATGTCACGATTTTGGCATTTTATTTGGTTTGGCTAGAAACTATGAGCTCACATTTTATCTGAACCCTGTCTGAACTAACTTAAGCAAAACTTAGAGGCTTTGGTTCATAGAGGTTGTGCTGAATCTTTTTTTTTTTTTTTTTTTGGATTCATTTTGCTATCCATGAGTTTTACTTAGAAGTTTGGATTTGCTCCCAAAATGATTTTCAGAAATTATTTCTAAAACCGTAGAAACTTTAAGCATTTAGCAATAATGCAAGAATAACTGAACAATCGGGGAGAAAAGATTTGAATCATATGAAAAAGCATAATACGGATTCTATTTTACTATTGGTTTACGAAAATATGTCATATACCAGTATAAGTAGAAATGGCTGTTTTCAAAATAGATGTAAATTTCAGTGTTCCCAGGGAACCCAAGACAACAATTCACTTCGGTCATTTTATTTCAAAATCATATCTCTGATTAACTAAAATATTAGTCTTTAGGAAAGAATATAGAATTTTGTCTTTTAAAAAAGGTTTATAAATTGCATGATGTACTTTTCTATTTTAATTATTGATATGATTATCTATTTTACTTATGAATTATGTGGACATAGTATGATAATCCATGATTATTTCAATTCTAACTTATTTTTTTAAATTGACTAGGTTAGATATTATTGTTATTGTTTTATATGGTCAGTGTTTATTTAGTTATCCACATGTCAAACATTCTGTTTGAAAACCATCCCCTTCTGTATCTCAGTCCTTTTCTTGGGAATTTCCCAGAGCCAAGGCCTAGGTAGGTGTGCCCCCTTCTCTTGGGTAGATTCCTTTCTGATGCACCCACAGAGGCTGTACCTCTTCCCAGATCCTGACATTTTGTGAATAGCTCTGTTCTGAACTTCCTGCCCTTGCCCTCTGCTTAAGTGTCAGGCTTTGGCTTCTGCACTAGGTTCATTTGATTAATCTAAAGGCACATTTTAGTACTCCAGAGATGAGTAGATATATCAGGCTGATCATTGGTTCCACAGTTTTTCCACTCCTACGGATTTGTGCCTCTTTAACCTCAGGAAAATATCTCCAGTTTGTCTGCATAAAACTGAAGATTAGAAAACTATATTTAAAACTCTATCTACTGTTTTCAGTTGTTTTAGGTGTTTTCTGGTATCTGGTTGCCTATGTTGCTAGAAATACAAGCCTAAACATGTATGCTTCAAGAATATATTGAATAAATATTTTCTTAGGCCTGTATTCTTTGTACATATATTATTCTTATAAATAAATGTATGAACAATATATTGATACATTCTCAAAGTATATCATTTAATATAAAGAATTCACATTATAAATACAATATATGCTATGAAGTATGTATTTTTATAAAATATTTAAAAGTAAATAAGTTAATTTAGCCAATTAATCATTTCACAAAGGTTATTTAGCAAATTGACCATCTGGAGCAATTAGTTGTTTTTCCATGAATTCAGTGGAATTGGCAATGCAGTGAATTAGTTAGGTAAATCGGAATTCCAGTCATGTAGGATTTTTCATGTGTGGAAAGGGCCTATATCCATCTGATATCCCTATCCAGAAATAAATCTTCTTTTCATCTGCAGAGTGCAGGTGGACAAGAAGGAGTTTACTTTGTTGTGAAGCTAATAAAGAGTCCTGAATTTCTTAACTACTTTTAAAGAAACTTTTACTTAATCTTTTTGGTGCTAAATATATTTTCTTTCCATCCTTCAAAGATACTTATTGCTATCAGTGAAACTGGAGCTATCAGTTAAATGTTCCTGGGATTCTGGGTCATAAGTCAACTTGATTCTTGCTAACTTTGTCCTACTGTAGGCATTTGGTTTCATCTTACTGGCTAAATCAGCTATCACTGTTATTTCTCTATTTTATCTTTTGAAATTTGTTGACATACCTTCTCTGCTATTTCTCCGGCCAGTTATTGGCTAATGTAGGTTGTTCCTTTTAAAAATGTATTCCCTGCTGTTGTAATGAAGCTATGAGTGGGATTAGAAGTAAATACTTATTTAATTATCGGGGTTTAACTGAACATCTTACTCCATTAGATAACTAATTTTAGAACATATCATAATAAATAATGCAATGATTAACTTCCTTATTCTAACATTTTGTGTGCATAACTTTTAAAAGATGTTGACATTTTAAATACTAACTTAAGCTTTTTGATTAAATCTTTTTAAAAAATTTATTTAGACAATTACAATGTATATTTTATTTTTATACATAAAGTTAATTTTGTAACAATAAAAAGTAATCCCAAGTAAATTCAAGACCTCTTGAAAATTTGTTTAACATAGTGCATACCTTAATATTTTGAATGCTTGCTTGTTTTCTAGGAAAGAGGACTTTAATTCGATTCTTAAGGGATGCCATTAACAGCAGCAAAAACAAAAGGTTTATACTTTGGATTGTAGAATTGAAGTTAAAATTGCCAAGTTTTTTCTCTTCAATCCACAATGACTGGGAAGTGTTTATAATTATCATGCGTAACAAAACCCCAATGTTTAATACAACCTGCATTATATGTATTCAAACTCTCTTAAGTTTTGCTGGAATAAATGACTATTAAGATGCTGTGTTTTCAACAGCTATCTACTACAATATGTTTTAAGATAAACATTGGATAAAATATGGATTTTTTTCAAATAAAATATCAGACTAATAAAATAATTACACATCGTAAAAACTTCCACTAGACTATCTGTATCAAGAACTTAATTTTTATAGCTTATCATCATAATACTTTTCCCATACTTATAGAAAATATTTTAAAATGTATCTTCACCCAAATTTGTTAATTATTAAAATAAACTAAGAAAAATATCGAGATTGGTATTTCCAAGACTTTCAGGTGATTTCGTAGTTACAAGTATTTATTTATCATTTTCATTTTTCTTCTTTAACTAGTTATACATGTGGTTAATTATTATTATCTATCTATTTTTTGTTTGGAGACAGAGTATCACTCTGTCACCCAGGCTACGTGCATGGCTTGATCTCAGCTCACTGCACCCTCCGCCTCCTGGATTCAAGCGATTCTCCTGCCTCAGCCTCTCAAGTAGCTGGGACTACAGGCGTGAACCACCATGCCTGGTCATTTTATTTTTTTAATTATTTTTAGTAGAGACTGGGTTTCACTCTGTTGGCCAGGCTGGTCTTGAACTCCTGACCTCAAGTGATCCACCCGCCTTGGCCTCCCAAGGTGCTAGGATTACAGGAGACAGCCACCGCGCCCAGCCCTGGTTAATTATTTTTTAAACTTCTCTTTATATATAGTACAAATAATATCTTCTTAATTTATTCATATGATTTAAGATTTGTGATTTTATTTTTACCAAAATGATAAAACTCCACCAACAGATTTAATAATGTATAAACAACATTCTGTCCAGAATTTAGAGTAAATATTGAGAGTGAAATTAGTGGTGGTATAAAGTGATATGTTTGAAAAGATTTGCCACAAAATAATACAATTTTAATTTTATTTTTTAAAAAGGTGGTTCTTGTTTTGTTTTGTTTTGTTTTTTGCCTCTGTTGCCCAGGTTGGAGTGTAGTGGCACCATCACAGCTCACTGCAGCCTGAACCACTGGGTCTCAAGGGATTTTCCTGACTCAGCCTCCTGAGTAACTGGGATCACAGGTGCATGCTACCATGCCTGGCTAAGTTTTTTATCATTTCTAGGGATGAGGTCTTGCTATGTTTCCCAGGAAGTTCTCAAACTCTTGGGCTCAACCCATCCTCCTGCCTCAGCTTCCCAAAGTGCTGGGATTACAGGTGTGAGCCACTATGATTGACCAATTTTTTTAAAGTTTTCTATAGCAATATATTAACTTATAGATAATACTGCATAATAATATCAGGCATTAATAATTTAGATATGAAATGGAGCAATACACTGAAGGTTGGTAAATTCAAATCTATGATATTAATAGCTTTTATTAATAAATGTAACATTTTAGGAGGTATATACAATTTTAACAAGGTCATTTTACTAGATTCATATTTAATAATATTGTCAGAAAGTTATAAGTTTTATATTTGTAATAAAAGCAAATTTTTATGCTCCTTTCAGTTGGTTGTCTATTCTGTTACTCGTTTCTAGTTGCATAATGATGATTTCTTTAAATCTACTATTTCTCTTTTTTTCTAACTACTTTTATCAAATGAGAGAAATCAATATATTTTTTCATTTGATAAAATGAAATGTATTATCTCAATTAAAATATCATAGAAAGTAAGAAGAAAGAAAATCCTCAAATCTTTATAACTGTAATTTCAGTGATAATTATGGTACATTTTAATCTATGTTTATTTGATTTATTTAACCTTTCTGCCACTATATGACAGAAAAATTAAATTTCTATCTAGTCTTATTTACATAATTGAGAATATACTACATATATAATTTTATGTTTTCTTTGTTATTTTTACTTAACAACATATATTGCATGTTTTCTCACAAAATTACTATCTACTTGTTTTTTAAATATGTAGGATTATGTCATATTCTATCTGATGCATGCATCATGATTTGTTTAATGAAATGATTTTTCACATTTTCCACTAAGGTAAAGATATAGAAATACTTTTAAATATATTTAATACTTAATAATACAATATTCCTGACGTGCATTCTCCTCACAGTTACCCTGTGATATGAGTGCACTTATTACCATTGTTTAGAAGAAACTGAGGCTTGCCAAAGTCTTATAGTTTTATAAGTGATGGATCTGAGATCATTTTTTGTCAAAGTTTCAGATTAGTTTCTTATGACATATTCATACTCGAGTTACTAGAGAGGATTACTTTTATGTCATTTGAAAACTGATAAAATACTTTCTCAGAATAGTTGTAGTAATTTACATTCCTATGACCTGTTCATAAGCATGGCTTGGTATTCTCACTGGGGGATAGATTAACAAGAAGAATATAAGGAAAATGTGAGGAATCAAATCTAAGAGAAAAGAAAAGCTTAGGGAGGCTCTGCAATTGAGGTAGAGGGAAACAACACTTTCCATAAAAGCAGGGAACATCTATTACTTTGGCTAAGGATGCTTTTGTTTTCTTGTGGCAAAAGTGCTGTAGTTTTAGAGAACCCGATAATGTACAATTGCCTTCACTTATGATGTCACTAATAGGCAAGGTGCCTTGTTTTCTCCCAACCAAGACAAATGACCCAAGCAAGGTTAATTAGAGCCTTTTGCTCTGGAATTTGAATCTTGAACAGATAAACCAAACACTGAAAAACATAGAAGCCATTCAGATTGACAGGGTTACCCTGAAGTGACAGTAATTGTTTCCCTCTACCTAAATTGCACAGCCTCCCTAAGTCTTTCTTTACTAAGACCTGATCCCTCACTTTTTCTTTGTATTATTCTTGTTGATCCCTGTTTGTTAAATAAATTTGTTTTTTGCTTAACATGATTGTAATGAGCTTCAATAATATGTTAAGTTGCAATTAACTTTTTCTAAATAAATCATTACATTTATTTAGATATTAAATAATTCTTTTTCCACAAAATTATTCTTTAGCAGTTATTTGTGCTGTCATTTTATATACATGAAATTCGTGTATTTAATATGATATGCTTTTTTATTGATTTCTTTGTATCCTCCTCTTCTAGTAGGACACTGATATGTTTAATGAGATTGTATAATCTATTTTAATGTATTATAGAACTTGTTTCCCCAGGTAATTCTTCATTAGATTAGCTTCTTAGCTTTTCCTTCAATGGTCTTTTTAACTATTTTATAATTTTACTGAGAATTACATTTATACAGGAACTTAGGATAAACTGGCATCTTTATACTATTTATTCCAATGTTGTTTTATTTGGAATGCTTGTTTAAATAGATCCATATGTATTATTTATAATCATATAAATTCTTACGGTTATTTCTATTGGTATGTTGTAGCTACTTTAGTCAAGCACTGATTGTTTAAAAACTCGGATTATTTTATGATGTGAGAAAACACACACGAATCATCCAATGGGGAAAAATACATGTATTTATATGAGGGGACATTGAAAAGTTTCTGGAAAATGGAATTAGAAGGTAAAAATGAGAAAACACAAACATTATTTCTTAACATAAGCTCCATCAAAGTCAAGCACTTTTGTAAGTGATGATACCAGTCATTTAGTCTGTCCCTAAAGAACTGAGGGTCCTGGAAATTTAACCATGGTAATGTAGTCTTTTTTTACATTATCAACTGAAGAAAAATGGGTGATCTTTACTCATTTTTTTAAGATTAGAAAAACAATCAGAATAAGCCATATCAGGATCATAAGGTGGATGCCTAGTGATTTTCCACTGAAACTCTCACAAAATTGCCCGTGTTTGATGAGACACATGAGTGGGAGCATTGCCATGGTGGATTAGGACTCTCTGGTGAAGATTTCTCAGGCATTTTCTGCTAGACCTTTGGGAAACTTTGTTAAAACACTCTTATAATAAGCAGATGTTATCATTATTTGGCCCTCCATAAAGTCAATAAGCAAAATGCTTTTAATCGTTGGCCCTCTTCAATTAGGGCACAAACAAGATGAATTTTTTTCCTTACAGATTGATGTGGATGATCTGCTGCTATGGGCTTCATCTTTAACACCATCTCATCTCTTCTTAAAATGAGTTACTTGTTTGTAAGCTGTTGATTTCTTGGGTCATGTTTTCATAAAATTTATGCTTTTAATTGTTGGTCCTCTTCAGTTAGGGCACAAACAAGATGAATTTTTTTCCTTACAGATTGATGTGGATGGTCTGCTGCTATGGGCTTCATCTTTAACATCATCTCATCTCTTCTTAAAATGAGTTATTTGTTTGTAAACTATTGATTTCTTAGGGCATGTTTTCATAAAATTTCATGAAGAACCAACTATTTCATCATTCTTCCACCCAAGCTTCACCATAAGTTTGATGTTTGTTCTTGCTTCAATTTTAGCAGAATTCATGTTGCTCTGATAGGTGTTCTTTTCAAAATGATGTGTTACCCTTTTTAGTGCTTTAGACTAAATCCTGTTTAGATATGTTATAATAAGTTAGTACAAGTGTATTTTGGTGCAAAAATTTGAAATCCATGAGTAATTTTTTTGATACTATGGATTTTCCATGAGCTTTTTGTAGTCATCTTATATTCCCCTTCTGGAAATACAGTAGCCTGAGTTACTTGGACCAATCACATTGATGAATACAATTTAGAAATGAAAAAGACACTAGTGGCTAGTTTACCTAGGTCACCCATTATGGATGAATGCATTCATTTTCCCAGTATTGGGAGAGCTGTCCTGCCCAAATTTATGCCTTCCTTGGATATATCTCTTAACCTAATTACTAATCAATGGGGTAGATCACAAGCCTTGTTGCTCTTCTCGACATTTCCTGATCCACCCTTCAGAGCTCCACAGGACATCAGGTAATGTTTCTCCCTCCTACCCAAATGCAAAATTTTAGTTTTGACAGTACAACAGGGAAAGGGAAATGAAGTAAAAAGCCAGAGTCTCTCCAAGGGAGGAAGACCAATAAGAATACTTCTTCACCTTAAGCTTGGATCCAAAGGGCTATATTCACAGAGCAAGCCTGAAAACAAAATAAAAATTCTCTTCCCAGCTCCTCAAGGAAACATACACACACACACACACACACACACACACTCAAATTTTGCCTTGGTGCCAAGGAGAGACAAGGGGAAAACCATATCTATCTCTATAATATTGAATGCAAAACGAATAAAGTGAGTTTCTCAGGGCAGGGTTCATGTTTCTGAAATGCTTATATTTCTAATACACTGTAGGATGTTATTAAGTATTTGTCAAATGAACACTTAGAAAACAAACATGTTATGTACCAAAGCCGGAAATAAAACAAATGCTTTTAGAATAATAAAGGCAATTTCAGATTGCAACAAAGGAATATAATGGTTAAATTATGGTATGAGTTTTCTTGTTAGAATGGTAATAACAAATTAATTTTTTCAAGATATTATATTAACTTTCATGTTAAATAACTATAGTTAATGTGACAACATGAATGCTGTAAATTTTCTTGTTGTCTGAGAAATAGTTTGTACTAATTTGAGTGGGAGACTAAAGATGATCTGGTTAAATTAACATAACATCTCGTCATTACACTAACTCCATGCTATACTTTAGATGAGCAGCAAAAGGTAAAATCCTTTGCAAAGGAAAACTAAAAGTAATAGCACTCCTTCCTTGAAGTTTTAAAACTTGTTGCCTTAAAACACATACTGAGAGCACATCTCAATAAATCAAAACAAACATCTACAGAAGAAAAAGACATGTTAAGATAATTGAAAAGTATGAGTGTATACTGTGTGTGTGTGTCTGTGCATGCACGTATTTCAAAATTTTATTTTCTCATTCTGTGAATACTAACTAAATTCAGGTCTCTTGAGAGAAACTGCTGAAACTGTATCATTGTTCAGGAAGCAGGAACTGGCTTTTGATAAAAGGCTTCCCTTTCTCTTCCACAATGCATCTGGGACCTTCACAGTTGATTACTGTAATATTTATATAATATAGCTTTGACGTACAATTGAGAACTATAACACATTTTATATGGAAAAAAATTGGCTAGCTTCAGGTATTTTTAATGAATTGGAAGAAAGCCTATTTTGTTTCATCTGAAATCAAGAAAGAGTGCCAGGCTAGTTACTAAATACTAGTCAGTTTCTTTTATAAAGAATGCTTAGAATTTTTTTTGGATGTGGGTTCAAAAATCCTTCATTATTGCATTATAAAACTCAAATAAAAATGGTGCCTTCTTACAGACCCCATTAACTGCAGTATCAGATTGATGATGGCCTTGCTCTTAGGAAAACCAAGATAATTGTACTGTGTTTTTTTCAGATCACTACTTTTCTTGTATGGATATGGAAAGAAATCTTATTATACTGAATTGAGAGGCTCAAAAATGATGAAAATTCTTTTCTTTTCGCTGTGCCTCAATTTATTTATAATGAACACTATTCTATGAGGTTTCAGATAGGTATTAAAATAAAAAATAAAAATAAAAAGCTAGAAACCTCACTAGGTCAATATACTAGGTTAAATAACTTAGTTACTACAGAATCTCCAAACTTTCATTTATGATCACTTGTTTTCATTGATTATATAACATAGATGTTTAGTATAAAAATATATAGGAAGCATTTTAATAAAATAAAATATATGTGAAAATCTAATTTCTTATGTCATATTGAGAAGCCCTGGATATGTACTGAGAAGGGTATATCAGTCTTGTGGTATTCTTGCCAAAAATGTTTACCTTCAAACCAGTCATGAGAAAATGTCAGACCATCCAAATTTAGTGATATTCTGCAAATTAACTGGCCACTACTCAATAAAAATGTGAAAGTTTTAAAAGATAAGGAAAGACTAAGGATCTGTCATAGATTATAGGCAACTTAGGAGGCATAATGATTAAATGCGCTGTGTGATTCTGATTTACTCCAGGAAAAGAGAAAGGACTTAATGGGAAAAAGCAAAAACAGAAAATGAAAAACCAAAAAACAAAAACACTGGAATAGAATAATGTCTGTTGTTTAATTAATAGCCTTATAATGATTCTCTATGCCTACATTCACACACATCTTTGTAAGTGATTATTTGTGCTTTTTTTTTTTACAATAGACAACTTTTAAAAAGCCCTTTCTGTTTGCTTTCTCAGCTTAATCTATCTTCAACTAAAAGAAATTGAAATTAACAAAGTAGATTCCCTTCTACATATTTCTCCACAGAATCATACAAAAACAAAAACTGTCTTTTACAAACACACACATACATTTACAGACAATTTGATAGGATTGTTTCTTTATGAATAATATATATCATTTAGGAAACATTTTTATCTAATTTTTAAAAATACCTCATGGAAATCTTTTCAAGTCAATAGCATAGATATAATTAATTATTTTTATGGGAAAATGTTTCATGCCATTTAATAACATACCAGCATTTATTCAACCATTCCCTTAATGATGAGCATTCATTTTATTTCTAAGTTTGGTTTTCAGCCAGCAGATCCATAATAAATTACCCTTTGAATTTCTGGGCATATTCATACTTTCATTTCTATGAGAGAGATTCTCATGAATAGGAATGTTAGAATAAAATATACGTATTTTAGCTATAATTGACTGTAATGTTTCCCTTGAGGTAATGATTCAAATTTCTACACTATACAGAAGTAGATCTTTCCACTTATTACTGACAGCCATAAATATTGCCATCTGTTAACATTTCTTTCATATAGATGATAAGTAACCTTTTATTGTTACTTCAATTTGTTTTGAACTTAATTTTGTCTTCAACTCATAGTAAGATTGAGCATCATCAGTTATACTCATAGGTTATTGAAACTAACTCTTCTTTGAATTGTTAATTTGTATATTTTTCTATGGGAATATTTGTCTTTTAGTTTTCAATGTGTAAATGACTTTTTAAATGACTTTTCTGTTGAGACTGGTTCTTTCTCTGTCAAGCAGACTGGAGTGCAGTAACATGATCAGCTTTCTGAGTAGCTGGGAATACAGGCACACACCGCCATGTGCAGCTAATTTTTTTTTATTTTTTTTGTAGAGACAGGAATCTTACTATGTTTTCCAGTCTGGTTTCAAACTTCTGGGCTCAAGCGATCCTACTATTATTTTAGAATGTACTCCTCCTCGATTTTTTTTTCTTTTTCTTTCTTTTTTTTTTTTTTTTTTTTTTTTAGTTAACAGGAAAACAGCCTCAGGCAGGTCCTTCAGGAGGTATTCCAGAAGAAGGCATTCTTATCATGGGAGATGCCAGTTCCAGCAATAAAGTACTGTCAAATCTTTCTCCGAAATACTTTCACTGTACCTGAAGACCTCTCAGTGAAAGAAGATATGGAGGTGGAAGACAGTAATATTGATGATCCTGACCCTGTGTAGACCTAGACTAATGTGTGTGCATGTATCTTACTTTTTAATATAAATGTTTAAAAATAAAAAAATAAATAAATATTTAAAGTTAGTAAAACACTTACACAATGAGGACATTAAAGAAAGAAAATTTTTTTCATACATCTGTGTAATGTGTTTGTGTCTGAAGCTGTTATTACCAAAGAATACAAAATTATTTATATAAGTTTATAAAGTAAAAAAAGCTACAGTGAGCTAACATTAATTTATTATTGAAGAAATAATTTAAAATAAATTTAGTGTAGTTTAAGTGTACAGTGCTTATAATATCTACAGTTGTGGAAAGCAATGTCCTAGACCCTCCCATTCACTCACCACTCACTCAGTGACTCACCTAAAGAAACATCTGGTGCTGCAAGCTTCTTTTATGGTAAATGCCCTATTCAGGCATACCACTTTTTATCTTTTATATTGTATTTTCACTGTACTTTTTCTATGTTTGGATATGTTTTGTTATATAAATAGTTATCATTATGTTCCAGTTGCCTGCAGTATTCAGTACAGCAACATGCTGTACAGGTTTGTAGTCTAGGAGCAATGGGCTATACCATATAGTCTAGGTATGTGGTAGGCTGTACCATCTAGGTTTGTGTTAAGTCTATACTATGATGTTCACACAATGATAAAATCACCTAATGATGCATTTCTCAGAACATATTCCTATCATTTACTGATGCATGAATGTATATTTATTATTACAGCTTTTATTTTTCTAGCCTAAAACCTTTGTGAAAAAAAAAAAAAACAACTTTTGCCCATTTAGAAAATGAACTTTAGCTACCTAGTAAAAGTAGATTTTGGCACAGTTTATGAAATTATCTCTCTTAACTGCTGTATTTATGTTAACATTTGCATACATTTTTGTAAACCTCATCAAACACCTCATGAAATAAAGTATGACTGAAAGATAACTCTTATTTCTAAAATTGATTCATTTATTGAATCAAGCAATAAAATACTGTCAAATTGTCCATGGATATACTTTCCCCTTACTATTCCTGTTTCTCCCTTCCACACTGGTACCACTCTATTTCAGAAGGCCATTAATATCTGTTTGGATTAATACAATTATTTCCTGACCCTCTTAGCCTCTTACCTTCCTCAATTTTACTGATACTGATAAATCTTTAGGAAATATAAATATATTCATGTCATTGTCTGCTTTAAATAACTTTTAATGGTTTCCTATTGCTCCTCAGCTACGATGCAAAAGACTTAATAATTTTTAAAATGGTTGCTTCAATTTATTTCTCCTCATTCATCTCTTAGTACTCCTAAACTGTCTTCTGTATTCTGGCATCCATGAATGTCTTTCAGCTCTCAGAACATACCATTCACTAATTTTTCCTCACACTTTTATGTCTTCTATCCCCACCGTTTGAGCATCTTAATGCTACTCTCCTCATCCTATGTGATATATTAAAAACTTGTCATCCTTTATTTCTCATCATAGATGTCACTTTCTCAAGGTCACTGTCCTTTGAACCTTTCAAGATGGGCTAGTGGCAATGTACTTCTTTACATCCTGTACTTCCTCATCATGTGAACTTTTACACACAACTCTAAATGCTATGAGGAAGATGAAACAAGCAGGGTTACATGGGTCCTGGTTGAATATAAAGTCAAGGGGACAGGTAAGTCTTTATATTTCTCCACATTTCTGAATTCATCCAAGATATTTCTCTTCATTACATAAATTCCCAACACTGGTGCTTATGTGTATTATGTGGTAGGTGCTCAAATAACTATTACAGTATGAGGAACAATGTGTTGACCTTGTATTCATAGTTCATAAGTCATTAAGAATTTGTCAGAACTTAATATGAGTTGGCGCCCTGTGGTAAGTTTCTCAGCAAATAAACTAAGCATAAGACATACTCCTGGGCTCCCGAAAACTACAATCAAGTGAGAATATGGCTGTTTTCTACTGTAGTATGATAATCTGTTTTTTATACTGAGAAGTTGGTAAGGTCTTGATTTAGTTACGTGTGATCCAGGTAACTACACAACTTTATTCAATTCTAAGTAACTTTCAGCTGAAAGAGAGAGAGTTAAATTTTTGAGGCAGTCACTATGGTGCATTTCCATTTTATCACCAAGACATTTACTTAAATAAATACAATAGAACTAATGAATCAAAGAACCATTGAATCAAAATGGAGAGTTGGCACTATTCATTTCTTAATTAAATTTTTCCAGATCATTGCATCTGGAGCAGCAAGTATAATTTATGATTAATTATGAAAACAGTTACCTCAGATCCATGTCTCTTTTGAGCAATATATTGGAAGATCATTGAATATGAAACCCCAGGAAGCAAGGTCCATGAATGTTAACAATTTAAAACTGAGAATTACTATTGTTTTACACTAAATTGATGTGCCTCACTTGTCTATATTATCAGTTACTGAATTATTTCTCTTGTGTTCTTCCGTAAGAGTCATAGTGGCACATGTTATTAGGGAATAGATTATTTTCTTTTAATTACACGAACTCTTGTGGAATTTGTAGTATATAATAGAATTAAAGCAAAATTAAATCAAAGTGATTTTGAGGTGATCAACTTTTCTGTAAACAAATTCATATTAACACAAAGTTTGCCCTAAAATTTATCGTAGTATTTGTAATTTCAATAAACATATATGAAACAGAATCAATGTATATGAATAGATACATACAGAAAATAATATATCTATCTATATTGATAAAATATACATACAGATAATATAGATATATCTATCATCTATCCATATGTAGACATGGATTAAATGTTTTTTGAAGTACTTGAAAGAAAGTTGGAACAATCATGCACCTTTACTCCTCAGTAATTCAGAATATATTTCCCAAGAACAAAGACCTTTTCTATAAGATATTTTAAAACACCTTTAATCATGTCTTATCTGGAAGTGTAACATTGGTACAGTATTTATAATGTATAATACATATTCAAACTTTGTCAAATGTTCCATTGACAATTTTTCACCATTCTCTAAATTAAATCCTAGATCATGCATTTTATTTGTTTTTATTTCTCGTAAGTCTCCTTTCGTTTGGAAACTTTCAGCTTTCCTTTGTCCCTTTTTTTTGTTTACATTTGATATTTTCAGAGTACAGTCTGTTATTTTGTAAAATGTCTCTCAATTTTGGTCTCTGTCAGGAGTAGCATTGAAGTAACGTATCCTGCTCAGTGCATCATATTAGGAGGCACATGCTGAGTATGCCTTATGGATGGTGGTTGGCTTAGATAATTTCTCTCTCTCTCTCTTTTTTTTGAGACAGAGTTTCGCTCTTGTGGCCCAGGCTGGAGTGCAATGGTGCAATCTCAGTTCACTGTAAACTCTGCCTCCCGGGTTCAAGCGATTCTCCTGCCTCAGCCTCCCAAGTAGCTGCAATTACAGGCATGCACCACCACGCCCAGCTGATTTTGTATTTTTAGCAGAGACAGGGTTTCACCCTGTTGGTCAGATGCTCACCAGGTTTCTCCGCTGAAAAGAAACTATTCACTCCTATGAAGGGATATATTTTATGGCTGTGTAAATCTTTTGCTTCTCACTAAACTTTCACAAATATTTTTATGGACGTTTTCTAGGATCCAGCCTATACCCTCTAGGTGAGTAAAATCTAACCCCTGAATATATTATCTGCCACATTAATATAACATTAAATTTTCTTGCCCTGAGTTAAAAATGCAAATCAGTTGCTTACTTTTATATACAACTATACATTTAAGCTAAATTTTTTTCTTCCATTTTATTTATCTAGTACCTATGTGTGCCTCAAAGTGACAATGAAATAGAGCATCAGAAATTTTAAACTAAAAATTAACTTGTTTTTTTCTCTATATAGTGTCTCTTTTCTCAGAGGTATTCTATAGTGAATATATATTTCTATATATGAACATTTTTCATCTAAAGTAATGCATTTAACAATATTTACAGAGTATAATTTAATCTTTAAATTGTTGTAGAGCAGGAAACTGTCTATCAACAAAATTAATAAAATAATTTAAAACTATGGCATAGTCTAACATACAAATGTCAGTTTTAGTTTACAATAGCAACTCATTTTCTTTAGGTATGTACAAAGTAAACCAATTAAATTTACAGCTTTAAGTAATCTGTGCAAATTAAAGGGAAAGAAAATTAATTCTAAACAATATACAATGAAATGAATTACTTGCCTTGGCATTAAAAAATCACTTTATTTTTTCTCTGTATAATTACCTTTCCCAGCTGATCATATGTGGGTTAACTTTAACACTGATTTTGTATACCTTAAGAACATATCTGCTAGGGAAACATCACAATGCATAAGTGAGCACTGAGTAAGAATTGTACTTTTATATGTATATGCGTGCGGGAGGTTTGGAAGGCAGGACCTTCTTGATGAAAATAAGATAGCATGTTTTAAAAATTCAACATATATTTATGAGCATTCTTTGTACTCAATTGTAGTCTTTCATCTCACCTCTAAATTTTAAGAGTGAACAAAACAGGAAAAAAATCTCTCATGGAGTTTATATTCTAGCGAGAGGAAATAAACAAGAAATAAATAACATCTATTTGTTGCATTTACTAGACCTTTACTGCAATGTGTTCTGCCATTGCCAGTATCTCAAGAGGTGATACAGCCCAAGGGTGCTGCTGTCTCCCAAGGGGCTCAATGGGTTAGTTCTAGGAGTGCCACGAGGAGCTGGAAGTTGGAACCAACTGCCTATTTTATAGTAAACTGCCTTAGCTAGATTGATGCTGAAAGGATCAGCAAGGAGACCAGAAGATGCAAGTACTCTCTCCCTGCTGAATTTCAAACCTTCTTTTAGTGGTCCCTTTGGCAGAACATAGCAGGAAGCCAGTTGGCAAAGAAGAAATGTAGTTTTCTCAGCACCTGTATTACTGAGCAGATTATGGAAGGATGAAAATTCAATCAAAAAACAATAACTTCCTAACCTGCTCATGTAAGTTATAATAGCAAAATACAAAATATACTGATATAGCTAAATCCAGCAGGACATGGATGCTGAATAGCCTGTTCTTTTTGTTTTGGCTTACTTTGGACATGTGCACTGTTTTTGAAGTGCTTATTGTACATTTCTGCAGAATCTTCGTGCATGTTTTTCTTGTGTCCATAATTCAGAAGCTTGGAATCTTCTTCATATCCTCTGCCATTAAGCCACCTTCATTTTTTATGACAAAATGCCTTTTTAACTATAGTTTCATTAGAATGTTAAAAGTATTTTAAAACCGTTCTTTCATTTTTCTATTAGTAGTTTTAATATTTTGTTGATGCTTTAGTTAAAAAGTTGCATAAATTTTTAATATCTGCTCCTATAACACCATTTTACTTATAAGAATTATTTTAGGCAAAAACACCATTTTACCTATCAGGATTATTTGGGGTTATGATTTTGTAGAATTCCAGGGTTTTTTAGCATGAATGTTAAATTTGTGTTAAAGCAGAAACATGTATTCATATGGTAATCAATATTATGGACTGAAATCAAGGCAGCTAGGGGGTACACGGAATACTGGTGAAAGGGATATTGCTTTATGTTTGATGGCCAGGAAAAACTTTAGATTATCATTTGAGAACAAGCTTAATGGAAGTGAGGATGTAAGTACATGGATATATATGGCAAGCACTTTCCAGGTAGGGGGAAACTACAAAGCATCCAAGAAAAGAGAGTTATTTGTCCATGGACAAACAGCAAGGCTGCCTCAGAGGGAGAAAATTGGAGAGTAAGAGGTTATGAGGTCAGTGAGACTACAGGGGACCAGATGATCAAGCAAATATTTTCAATTTTTATTTATTTTTATTTATTTATTTATTTTTGAGACAGAGTCTTGCTCTATCGCCCAGGCTGGAGTGCAGTGGATCTCAGCTCACTGCAACCTCCACCTCCTGGGTTCAAGCAATTCTCCTGCCTCAGCCTCCCAAGTACCTGGGACTACAGGCATGCGCCACCACGCCCAGCTAATTTTTATATTTTTAGCAGAGACAGGGTTTTGCCATGTTGGTCAGGCTGCTCTCGAACTACTGACCTCAGGTGATCCTCCTGCCTCAGCCTCCCAAAGTGCTGAGATTACAGGCAAGGTTTTGGATTTTACTTAGAGTTTATGGGAAGTCAATCTGGAGTTTGAGCAGAGGAGCAAGTTAACATTATTTATATTTATAAGAATCACTATGGCTGCTTCGATGAGAACAGGCTAAAGCAGCAAGGTTGGTGTGATGCTTAATGTTGAGTGTCAACTTGATTGGATTGAAGGATGCAAAGTATTGTTCCTGGGTGTGTCTGTGAGGGTGTTGGCAAAGGAGATTAACATTTGAGTCAGTGGAATGGGAAAGGCAGACCCATCCTCAATCTGGCTTGGCACAGCCTAATCAGCTGCCAGCACAGCCAGAATAAAACCAGGCAGAAGAATGTGAAAAGACTACACTGGTTTAATGTTCTGGCCTACCTCTTTCTCTCATGTTGGATGTTTCCTGCCCTCGAACATCGGACTCCTAGTTCTTCAGCTTTGGGACTCGGACTCGCTTCCTTGCTCCTCAGTTTGCAGACAGCCTATTGTGGGACCTCACGGTGTGAGGTTTATTATTCCTTAATAAACTCATCTATATATATATATATATATATATATCTCCTATTAATTCTGTCCCTCTAGAGAGCCCTGACTAATACAGTTAGAAACAGGATGTTCTAGCACTATTTTAGGACAGGAATGAGAGGGCCTTATATTAGGAAGAAGCAGAGGATTTGGTAAAATATGACCGGATGATATACGTAAAGTCATCTCCTGCTTAATGGCTGGAATCTATTCTTGAAAATCAATTACTTTGTAGAACATTGCTAAGTTCCTATATAATTTTAAAAATTATAATTGTCACACACCAAATCAAAAACATCAAGAAATTTGATAAACAAAACTCCAGTCTAGTAAAATGTCTATCATATCTAAATCATATCATCATGCCATACAATATCAAAATAACAAAAATATCATAGTAACCATTATAAGAAGCTTAGCATATTGTTCCACATCAATAATAAATATGTTTTTCAACAAATTGAGTCATAAAAATGAGAAAGAATGAAGTAAGAAAATATAATTAAAAGCAATTAGAAATCACAGTGATGTTATACAGAGAATATAAAATAAGAAGAAACTTGGAAAATCTCATGGGGCAATTATCAAGAAATACTTGAAAAATAAGCATAAGATAGAAAGGATGGAAATCAGATCTGATACACAAACACAGACAGACACACACACACAACATTTTAAAAGTTATAGTAATTAAAATAATGTAGCTTTGAAGCCTAAGTTGACCAATAAAAGAGTAGAATGGAATAATAACAATCATGGTAATTACAGATAAAAGCTCGCCTTTTACTGTCAAAATTATTAAAAATAGTAACAAATTAAACATAATCCAAGTGTTAAAATAAGGGAATGTTAGCACTTAGCAAAGTATCTTCAGCCAATTGATAGACTATTCTACAGGTTTTATGAGGGTTTTGAAAGCATTTTTAATGACAAATAAATATTAAGATATAAGAGAAAATAATAGTGTTAGCTATCACATTTCCATATTTATGGTAATTATTGTGCTAATAATTTTATACACACACACACATAATATATTTTACTCTCACAATTTTACAAGCAAGAAATGGATAGCATAGTTAGTGACTTAAGGCTTCCCAACTCTTAAAATGCAACCATGTTTCAACCCCAGGCAGTGGGACCCCCCAAGCCCCATTTGCTCTACTCAACTTCTTTCCCTACCACTCCACTGCCAATAAAAGCAGACTACAGAGTTGTTTTTCTCCTCTGTCATCTTAATCCCATCATGTAATATTTCTACCAAAGAGACTACCTGGGAAAACACATTAAAGTACCAATAATATAGCCTATGTGTGGTTATCACGAGTACTTATTTTATCTTGTGCTTAATTTTTCCTTTTCAATTCTCTAAAAAGAGGAAAATAATAAAGATGAAATTAAAAAATGCAAAAACTGTCGACCAGCAAAAGACTAATAGTTAAGAAAATATTTGCTATACAATAAGTTTTGAAGTACAGATGCATTAATTAATCTACAATGTAAATATTTACAGATGTATTTATGTTAACATTAAAAATATTTCCAGCTGGGCGCGGTGGCTCACGCCTGTAATCCCAACACTTTGGGAGGCCGAGGAGGGCGGATCACGAGATCAGGAGATCCAGACCATCCTGGCTAACACGGTGAAACTCCGTCTCTACTAAAAAATACAAAAAATTAGCCAGGTGTGGTGGCGGGCACCCGTAGTCCCAGCTAATTGGGAGGCTGAGGCAGGAGAATGGCTTGAACCCGGGAGGCGGAGTTTGCAGTGAGCTGAGATCATGCCACTGCACTCCAGCCTGGGCGACAGAGTGAGACTCCGTCTCAAAAAATAAAATAAAATAAAATAAAATTCCAAGCATCTGCTGAACTATCAAAGAAAAAAGGAAAAAGATAGTCTAACAGGTGAATAGCAGGCAAACATGCATTCTGAAGTTAGCACACTTCCTAAGTAAAAATTTTTGTATAAGTTAAACCTCAGGGAAAACAAACTAGGGACATTGATATATAAACTGACCTTCTGATAGTGTAATGTAAACGTGTATGTGAGTGTTTTTCTTTTACATTTATTGTTTTGTTTTGATGTTTTTACTGTTTAAATGCAAAAGAAAATAAATGAATCAGAATGAAAACATTTCACATTTCCTAAAATTCTAGAAAATTGCAGCACATTTTAAATAACAGGAAGGTATAGAAATGAAAGCTCTATAAAAACAAATTACCAGTTATATAATTAATTTTTCTCAAATGTTTCATTCCAAGGAAGATTTTAACTTAAAATGTGCATATGATGTCCAGTAGAGAATAATAACTTTACAGATTGTTTTTTCTGGATCAAAAATCCTAGGTTTTTCTCATGAGACATTTGCATCTCTGGAGCCACTTAACAGAGGCCACATACAAGGACAATTGTAATTTTCTTTTAGAGAGACAAAAATAATTTTATTACATAAACAATAGATGTAAGTTACATACATTTAGGTGTGATCAGGAAGCACCAGGCACCCATTAATGATAGAAACGTGCCTACATGTATTTTTAAAATTATTTACATGACCAGGAGAACTCTGTATATGGCAACAAATAATGAAAATCAGAGAGTAATGAGTTCCTATTAGATGTAAATCTCAAAAATCCCAACTGACGAGGATGGAAAAAGTAAAGGAGAAAAAAAAAATGGGGAAATAAGCATATGATACTCTCCAGAATTTATTCACATGCCCCAAAGGATTTACCCATACTGACAACGAATAAATAAATTACAAATAAGGGAAGAAAAATTATGTTTTTTAAACAATAGTAAAATCCACTAACTCAAAAATTATGAATATGGACACATAATATGAGCAACTCATATGTGGCAATAAAGCACTATAATTTTCCCCAAATAATATAAGTTTAATTATAAAGAAGACATACATATATTTCTTTCCACAATCATTAATTTTACATATGAAAGAAGGAAAAAGATTTCTTAAATTCCATAGCACCCTGTAATTGCTCTTTGGCTGTAAGCTTAAATGCAATTTTTCATTTAGTTCTGATTCTTAATATCATTTTTTAACATAAAAAGCTGCTGAGTGATAGTTTTGAAATGCTTAACTTGATTTTGTGTGTTCATTTATACTGCTAATAGTTTTTTCCTGCTGTGACTTCTCAAATCCAAGTGTCCTTTTATCATGCCAAGAAACATTTTATGTTATCTTTTCATTGCTGGAAACTCATTCTTTGTGGAGAGTTTCCATGTCTTATGCCTTAATCCCTTTGGTTTCTCTTCTTTCTTTCTCTTACACACATATATACCACACTACATAGGGTTTTTCCAACAGATCAAAGCAGATTCTATTTTTGCTTCCTATGATGATTTCACATGCTACTTTTATTATTCCTTGCCTTAGAATTATTTTTGATACTTCAATTCCTCACATATTGGTGATAACTGAAAATATTCTTGCTCTTTATCAGTTTCATTTTATATGGTCTGAAATCCCCAAGTTGGTCTTTTAATTAATGGAATATCGTGAATCCATAATATAGTGTTTTACTAAACATATTCCATATATCAGTTACTTCTTCTGTCCTCCTTTCTGTGTTTATTGTTCACTCATTTAGTATATACTATGTAGCCAGTTCTCTGCTAAGCAAGGAGTTTAAATATTAACAAACATATACAAAGCTTATAGGCAGAAAACATCACATTATGTGTGTGTGTGTGTGTGTGTGTGTGTGTGTGCGCGTGTGTGTGGTGGGTGACAGTGGAGGGAATGCTATTTTAGGCAGAACGCCCAGCATAAGCTGGAAATGTGTCTAGGAAACATATGTAGTTTGGTGTGGCTGGAGTGTAGGGTGCAACTTGTTTCAACGAATACTGAATAGCACCTTATGCTCTCTTTCAGGCAAAGTTAAAGATAAAAATATACTTCTTACACATATAATTTACCACAATACAGACCAGTCTAGCAGATCCAAAAAGTAGCCTGGATCTATGATAAATGCATTTACAAATTATGTGCCTAATGAGGTGTTCATCTTGATCAGTTAATGTTTATTTTCCCCCAACACTCAAATATTTCCTCAGCTGCTTTATCAGTGATAAAGCAAAGGTTCAACTTGTCAATTGCATGAAAGCATTCCATAGAATGAAATATATTTGACATTGTATACATACTGTGTTTGTTAATTGGAAGACTTAATATTGCTTATATGTCCATATTACTCAAGCGACCTACAGATTCAATGCTATTCCTATCAAAATCCAAATGGCACTTTTTACAGAAATAGAAAAAAAAAACTAAAATTCACAAGGAATTCCAAAGGATTCAGAATAGGCAAAGTAATCTTGAAAAAGAACAAAGAGTGAGGCATCACACTGCCTGATTCCAAATTATATTACAAAACAACAGTAAAACAGTATGGTACTGGCATAAATACGTACATATAGAATAAAGGAACAGATCAGAGTCCAGAAAAAAACTCACACATATACAGTCAACTGATCTTCAAGAAGGGGGCTAGGAATATATAAAGGGAATATAATAATTTCTTCAACAAATGATGGTAAGAAAACTGGATTTCCACATGCCAAAGAAAATGAAATTGGACCTCTACCTTATACCATACACAAAAATTAAACCATAATGAATTAAAGGCCAAGACTCTTAGAAGAAAATATAGGGGAAAACTTTCTTGACATTGATCTTAGCAACGATTTTTTGAAGCAAAGCAAATACAGACAAGTGGCATTACGTAAAACAAAAATGCTTTTGCATAGCAAAAAAAAGGAAAAAAATCAGCAGAATCAAAAGGCAACCCATGAAATGGGAGAAAATATTTGCAAACAATACATCTGATAAGTGGTTAATATCCAAAACTTACAGGGAACTCCTATAAATCAATAGCAAAAAAAAAAAAACCTGATTACGATTGGGCAAAACTTTGAGAAACATGTTTCAAGAAAACACACAAATGACTAACAGGTATAAGAAAAGGTGCTCAGCATCACTTATCATCAGGGAAATGCAAATCAAAACCATGCTGAGATATTTCTATCACTCCTATTAAGATGGCTGCTATAGTAGAAAACAACAGCAACAAAGATAAGTGTTGGTGGGGATGTGAAGAAACTGGAATCGTACACACTGTTGGTGGAAATGTTAAATAGTGCAGCAGCTATGAAAAACAGAATGGAGGTTCCTCAAAAAGTTAAAAATAGAATTCCCATTTGATCCAGCAATTCCATTTCTGAATATATATCCCAAATAATGGACAGCTGTATCTTGAAGGAGTATCTCTACTATTATGTTCATTGCAATATTATTCACAATACCCAAGATATGGAAACAGCCCAAGTGTCCACTGACAATTGAATGAGTAAAGAAAATGTGGTATATACATTCAGTGGAATATTATTCAGCCTTCAAAAGGAAGGAAATCTTGCCATTTATGACAACATGGGTAAACTTGGAGGACATTATGCTAAGTAAAACAAGCCTGTCACAGAAGGACAAATATTCTATGATTCCACCTATATGAGTTATCTATAATAGTCCAACTTACAGAAGCAGCTAATAAAAATAGTAGCTGCCAAAGGCTGTGGGGATGAAAGAAATAGAAAGGATTTTTTCAATGGGTATAAAGTTTCAGTTATGCTAGAAGAATAAGTTCTAGAGATCTGCTGTATAACATACTGCCTATAGTAAATAATACAATACTATACACTTCAAAATTTGTTAAAATGATAGATTTCATGTTATGGGTTCTTGCCACAAAAGCAACAAAACAAAACACACACACACACACACACACACACACACACACACAAAACAACGGGGCACAAAAAACTCTGAGATGTATTGGATATGTATTGCCTTCATTATAGTGATGGTATCCCGGGTGTTTGCATATATCTAAACTTATCAAATTGTTTATATTAAATATTATTTATCAATTATACTTCAATAAAGCTGTTTAAAAAATTGCCAATTAAAATCAATCATTAGCAACTGCAATAACATTGCTGACAGTGGATCTCCTTGGTAAAAACATTTCAGAAAAATACAGTTTCCAGTGAAATCTGGGTAGCTTGTTTTATGTACAAAGCAGAGGGGAGTCAGAGCTTGGTGATATGAGTAAGACATTGGTTACAAATGATGTTGGCCTTTACCCAGGCTAAATGCCAAGTTCTCTTGGGGGATCTCAATGTCAACTATATTTTGTTTTTACCTAGAATTATAGGCTGATCTGAATATGGGCTGTTCTTTCCACATCATCTCCTGTCTTGAAGCATAGGTCTTCACTGAAAGAAGACTACAAATAGCATATTATCTTACATAATGGACAGGGGGTAGTGATTTGAAAATCCATAAAGATAAAAGGAAAGGAAGTGTGAGATCTCCCACACACACATATTTAAATTTTATATTTTTACTATTTTTGAATAACGAAAAGACTCAAGCAGAGTCATGGACAGAAAAAGAGGGATATATTTTTAACTAAATATTTTTCAGATTTTTTGAATGATTCAGCATTAGAAAACAGTCCCGTCATTTTGTTGAAGGCAGTGGGTTATGTCTTAGCAATCTTTCCACATCTGTAACTTGGAGCAGAGCCAGAATATGAGAGGAATTCATAATTTTTTTAAACTAATTGAACAAATTCAAACTATTTTTTCCCCTTGAATCTACCTGCAATCTAAGTTTCCAAAGTAGCATTGAACATTCTAGAACCTAAGCATCATTCCGCACTTCTTTGTAAAGGCCATCAAGGTCCTAATGTTTGCATGTTGTGGTTTGAAGATCTATTCAGAGCAGGGCTGGTGGCCTGACCTGAGTAAAGCCAAATAGGTCCTGAGCTTTCTCCTTCAGTGTCATGTGGCTTAATATAGCAATTGCAAGTTTGCTGTTGGAGTGGCTGATGGGTTGAAAGCTTCACATATAAGTCCCTATTTATGTGTTTGGTATGAAATTAGCTATAACAGTAATTAAATATTGATGTAAATATTGAGGTTCCAGTCACCGAGCCAGAAGACAATGAGAGTGTTTACCTAGAACTAGTAGAAGCCATTTCATCCATAGCATAACTGCAGTAGTAAGACCTGTATGGCACATTTTTGTATGTGAGCCTAAAAGCAAATAATTGGTTTGAAATAACTTTGTAAATTATATCAAATAAAAATGGTACACTTTTTTTATCTCACATTTTGGGGGGACCTAATTTCCTCCTCTTTTAAAAAATGTAAAGGATCTACTCTGATTTTTAATGTGGTGACATCCTTAGTTATAGCAGCAACACAACGCTCATTGTGCATATTGATAGCTTAAACTGTGGTGTGGTTTGGCTTATACTTTGGAAGTCTGCAAAACTTATATGACTTTTGTATTCCTGCTCACTGGGATGATGCACGTATGAGAGGAATTCATAATTTTTTTAAATTAATTGAACAAATTTAAACTAATTTGATGGTGGTAGACTTGGTTAAATTAAAAATAATGGTATATGAAATTACTTTAAACACAGAGGACTAAAATCTGTAGCTCAGATATTAAAAATCAATTTAAATGTATAACTGAGTCTATATTGTATATATTTATATATTATGCATATCTCAAAACTAAAAACTAAAGAGAAGAACAAATCAAAGGTAATCATATGCTGAAGCAGAAGGCAGTTCTAAGAGGTCATTTGTAAATCTCTTGTTATCCATGGTTTTTGTTCATTTTTTGGTGTGTTTTACATTCTGTTGAAGTATAGCACAGGCATCAAAGAGTATAAATTATACATGTACACACCAATTAATTTTCATAAAGTGAGCACATCTATTTAATCAGTTTCCATATGAAGAAATAGAACATTTAGTTCTATCTAGCTTCTTCAGTCTCCCTTTTTATTACTATTCCGCTCTTCTCCTAAGATAACACCTATCAGATTTCTGCTTTAGAAGGCATGGAAAGACGAAAAACAAGGCCTTAAGTCTCCAATTTGATTAGTTCAGATTGGGAAGTTGAAATAGGTGACCCCACCTAAAGAAGGACTGCTGTTAGATGAAATAATAAGCTTAACAGCAACAAAATTCAATCCAAAAAGGAAAATTGTCTGTCTTGGTCTTTAATTGGGAAGAAGACTTCCCTAAATTTGATGTCATAAATAGCTATCATCAAGGTTCAAAACTTATTTCCATGTTACCTGAGCCTCCACAGCAAGCTATAACCAAGAAATTTTTCTCAAAAGTTATCAGGTGGTTTCCATCCTAGGGGAGACTGTAATTTCCAAATATGTCCTCACCAATATGTATCCATCTCATATCCTTTTCAAACAAAGCCCCCTTCCTTGAACCTGGGTAGACCTCTGTAACTTTGTGTAACAAAGCATGACAAATTATCCTATGTAATCTTTGAGGAGAGATCATAAAAGGCAATATACTCCACCTATCTTTCTCTCTTAAGGCAAGTGTCTTTGGAACTCTTAACTGCAATATAAAAACTGTGAGTACTCTGAACCTTTCTTGGTTGAAAGGATGCAAACATACAGAGAGAGTGATGTGAGAAGGCCCAGTTGTTTCATTCTCTAGATATTTGAGTCTTCTCTTGTAGACACCATGCATGAGAGTGAGGGAGCTAAACTTTCAGA
Source organism: Pan troglodytes (assembly GCF_028858775.2). Taxonomy (NCBI): domain Eukaryota; kingdom Metazoa; phylum Chordata; class Mammalia; order Primates; family Hominidae; genus Pan; species Pan troglodytes. The sequence continues at coordinate 90,741,033 of NC_072408.2, forward strand.
TAAGTCCAACTATTAAGCTGCTCAGGCAGGTGGTAAAAGTAATACCTTTTTGAAGAAACATGATCTCAGAGAAGGTGTGATGGCATTCCCATGAATCCTCAGATTCGTAAAGCCCCACACATTCTATGCAGGACTAACTAGAGAAACTATATATTCAGAGTCAAGGAGAATAACTTGATGGCCGATAGAGAATAAAATAAGTATTGCCTACAAGAAATTAGACTGGCAATTGACTTGTATGCAGCAATAGAGAGGGTAAAATAAAGGAGAATAATGTACTTAAAGTACTAAATAAACATATCACACCTATAATATATACACAGTGAGTTGAGACTAGATATGATATTTAATATATAATATCCAACTTTACAGGTTAAAACAAAAAAGATTCAGAGCAACTTTTACAGTATTTAATTCATATATTTAAAAGAAGAAAATGACTAAAAATAACAACCTTGGATTATAGTTTAGATATTGCATATAAAATAGAATAAAATATGCAAAATTATAAGAAATGAAATGATAAAGAGAAGAGCAGGAATTAAAGAATTAGTCAACAAGTAAGTAGTGAGGATCAACAAATTGAAAGTAACATCTTTGAATACTTGTAAAAATCTAGCAAACTCTCACAAGCGTCATCAGGAAAAATCCCTAGAAAAAGGCACACATAAAGTTACGTAGAATGACAAGAGGAGATAACTACAGACACAGTTGGGAAGATAATGTGTAATACAAACAAGTGCTACAAAAGTGTATATTGTAAGATTCAATTTAAATAAAGGTTAGTAACTAGCAAAGTTATATAATGTATTTTTTAATTAAAATGATGAAGATAAAAAAGGAAATGATAAACTGTAAACTTTAGGCAGTGAAGAAGGAAAAAGATGAAGAGAAGAACATTAAAATCAGTTCCCATCTGAAGAAATAGAACATTATTTCTATGTTCTATTGAAATGATATTTGACAAATTTATAAGTATTCATAGTATATTTATATTATATATCATACTTATTCATTCTGCCTTATATATAAAATATTTCATAATTAGATTTTAAAAGATATTTTTCTTAGAAGGTGATAGTAATTGGGATAGCTAAGTGAATATATCTAACTTTATGAATGTAACAGTTTCTCATGAATTCAGAATACATTATACTTATCTTTGTAATTAGACATCCAGCTTAAAGGTAGATGAAAATGTAACTGATGATATAGTTATGATTAGATACATTGGCAAAAATAACTTGTATCTTGAATATTTTACCTATGACTATTTTATCATTAAACATCTTCTCTATGAAAAAGAATATTTAATTAAAACAAAAATGGTTTCTGGTTAAGAAATAAATCATATTTTATTGGAATGTTTATATAACAAATATTCCATAAATAGCATTTTAATAAAATAGAAAATAACCTTATTTTAAAAATACTATTATTTCTTCAATTAGTTTGCTCGGACAATTTCCTACACACTTTCTGTGGGAAATTTTTATTGTTCTTGCCTTATATTTATGATCCAGAAATTTAAAAGGAGTTATGACATATTAAATAAATTGTTCAGGCCTTGAAATATTCAAATAATGGAAAATATGCCTTGGTGAAACACAGGCATGTTAGTCTTTGATTCTTTTAATGGTTTAGACTACTTTATGACTTTCTCTCAATAAAATCCATAAAATTAAAATGACCATGCAAGGGTTTATGAAGCGCCTCTGACCCAACATCATGAAGCTAATGGTATCAAAATTGTTTCCTGAATCTGCTAAAATACCTGGAGGCAACTATTTTACAATACATGGATAGAGAGGAGGCCTGGGAAATCCATTGTTGGGGAAACCTCGCATCTGGCAGCTGTACACACACAAAGAAGTGTCAATGTCTACAAATTATATATTAAGCATTTTGAATTATATCAAATGACACCTTATTCATCATACCTTAGAGAGAAATAAATGAGAAAGACCCTGACAAAGTTAGGTCTTGTTGTCTCTAACAACAAGAAATGACTGATAAAGATTATTAGATCTTTAGATTAAGGTCTTCTCACCATTATTTCTTCCCTAAAAAATAAAAATAGCACCATCTGAAGGATTTGAGTTTAGAGGAATGGATTCTATATTCAAATTCTACTAAGAAATTTTTTTCTCTAAGCACTCTGATCGATTTAATACTCTGTGGTAAATATTTGATGTAATATGTTGGAAACTTACAAATATTGCTCTATATATATCAAAAAAAGGAACTAACATCTGTGGCTACAGAAATCTTACAGTCACTGGCTATGCATTGCCTGTTGTGGCAAGCCAAAGAGAGAATTGAAAAAAGGAGGCAATAAAATATAACAATTAGTCCAGTTGTTGTATTTGAGTGATAGCTACAACCTAGCTTTTGAAATATTTTATTATAGTATATTGTTTTGCTAGACAACTATCAGAAAAACCCCACCCAGAAGTGGTTTAAACAAGTTTTTTTTTTATTCTTTTTATCACATAACATGAAGAGGTAGTGATGGTAATAGCTATAGCAGCTCAATAACCTAATATTTCTATATCTGCACTTCTCATGGGCTCTGCTCAAGACCCTAAGCTGACTGCCATGAACCCAGTAAAAAATATCTATATTTAAGGCAAGAAGAAAAAGAAAGGGTGATTCAAGCTATACCTGTCTTTTTTATAAGGAAGCAAAGTATTCTCATGATCATTCCTTGTAGACTTTCATATGTGTACATCTTAATGTCCAGAACTGTTTCATGTTACTCTCTCTAAGGGCAGTGAAGGCTGTAAGAATGAGACTTAACTTTCTAGGTTCTATAGTTAGTAGATGGGAGAAGCAGAAGATTTCTGGGAATAGAAATTCAATTAGGTGACCACTAGAATCTGCCACAGTCATCAAAAACTTTATTCCATCATTCAATATATATTTGTTGAATGTCACGTATTGTTCTATTTAAATAGCATATATACATATGTTAAATAGATAGACTACTTAATATGTATAAAATATATGTTTATAAATACCAAAAAAAAGTAATTTAGGAAAAAAGGTGAATCACTTCAGATAAAAAAAATCAGGATACAAGTTTACATTTGACAATGTACTTTTAATAACTGAACCTGGATATTCTAGAAAATGTTATGAAAACAATTTTTGCACTTTAAGTAGTGCCATACTAGAATATGGAAGTGTGTATTTATAGAAAGTTTATCAATATAAAGATGTTTCTGTAAAAAGATAAGGAAACTAATGTACCCATAATGCATATGACAAAGAGCTTAATGAACCACATTATACCTTTTATATTCTTGTCAATTATTTTGATACTGCTATTCAATTTCTTTTTCTTAATAAGGCAATAGCATAGACTTATGTTAGGGTAGATGATGATAATACATTTTGTTCTGTGAGAAAATGTGGGGAAATGAAAAAGATAACTAAAGGGAATAATTTAATTGTGACATTATGTATGAGATCCTGAGATAAGTATTATGAAAGGAAGAGTATCATTTTATAATAACAAAACTGTTTATGTGGTAAATTTAAGACAGATGTTAATTATTTTGTTTAAGACGTGATTTTTCAGTTCTGATCTCATGAGGAATCATATAAGAAAAATTGAAGCAAATTCATTTCCTTTTTTGAAACTGAGAAAAGCCTATTTTGGAAGTTCAGAAAATAAAAACACTGCTATAATGTGTTCCATTACATTTTTTTCTTTTTCTTTTTCTTTTCTTTTCTTTTCTTTCTTTTTTTTTTTTTTTTTTTTTTTTTTTTGAGATGGAGTCTCGCTCTGTTGCCCAGGCTTCAGAGTACAGTGGCATGAACTCAGCGGCTCACTGCAAGCTCTGCCTTCCGGGTTCACGCCATTCTCCTGCCTCAGCCTCTTGAGTAACTGGGACTACAGGCACCTGCCACCACACCTGGCTAATTTTTTTGTGTGTTTTTAGTAGAGATGGGGTTTCACCGTGTTAGCCAGGATGGTCTCGATCTCCTGACCTCGTGATCCGCCTGCCTCAGCCTCCCAAAGTGCTGGGATTACAGGCGTGAGCCACTGCGCCCCCTAATTGTTTTTTTTTCTAATTTTTTTTTTAAATATTTGCTTTGAATGTCTAAACAACGTATATTTCTGTCACTTTGTTATTCATTTTACCTCCCAAACATCGCTATGGGATCAGTGCATAAATGAATTATTTTCCTGGCTAGAGCTACATTTATTTTATACAAGAGCAACTAATTGCTACAACACTTGGTTAAAATCATCATTTCTTTTTCATGCTCACATTCTACTGAACCATTCCCAGTATCAGGAGGAGAGAAGACCATGACAGGGATTTACCTGTGTAGATTGTAACCACCATCTTTGTTTCTCCTTAAAACAAATTTGTTTACTTTCATTATCAAAATAACTTCCTATTCTCTATTTGGCATTGTCCTTGTGTTTGCTTTGCTATAAAAGAATATTTGAAGCTGGGTGGTTGTCAAAGAAAGATATTTATTTGGCTTATGTTTTAACAAGCTATACAAGAAGCATGGCACCAGCACTGCTTCTGGTGAGGACTTCTGGAAGTTTCCACTCACGGCAGAAGGGAGAAGGGAGCAGGCATCACATGATGAGAGAGAAAGAAAGAGAGGAGAAGGTGCCAGGTTCTTTTTTTAACAATCAGATCTGGACCCAGGAACTCAGAGCAATAAGTCACTCATTACCCCTTCCACCAGACCCTGCCTTCAACCCTAGGGATCAAATTTCAACATGAGATTTGGAAAGGCCAAACATCCAAACTCTACTAGCCTATCAGTAGCCCCTTACTCTTCCAAGAATAAGTACATTCCTGCCTTAAAATATATAATATAATGCTGAGTGATAAGCTCTTAAAATAAAAGTAAAAATAAATAGGTGAAATTAATGTTAATGATATATTTTATTTAACCAATATTCCAAAATATTATCATTTCAATAGGTATTTAATGTATTAATAATTACTGAGATATTTTACCTTCTTTTTTGTACTAAGATCTCAAAATTCAGCCTTTATACCATACTGCAATTCAGACTAGTTGCATTTCAAGTAGCCCATAGCCAAATGTGGCTTGTGGCTAGTGGCTACGGCCTTTATACAACTGTAGAGTATCTCTGTATCAATGTAGCAAATATTGTTTTCAATTGACTAAAACAACACATGTCCATTAACAATCAGGCATGGTACTGGGTTAAAATAATTTTGTGCAATTCAAGGTACTTGAGAAACATTAAGTACCCAATAGCAAACTTATTCAAAATAGGCATGATTATAGTATTTTTATTTTTTATAAATTAAGGGTGTTTACCATCAATAGGTCTTTATTAAAGGAGGTTTCAGGAAGAAGGGAACAGTGTATTGAAGAAAGGACTGAGTTGAAAGAATCATAGCTAAGCAAGAAAAAATATCAGTTATATATATATATATATATACACACACATATAAAATCATGTTAATTATAATAATGTAATAACATTATAAATTGTTTATATATAATTGTATATGTTTAATGTGTATATACATAATGTACATATTAACATATACATAATTATATATACATTAATTATATATGAACTTTTTAAACATATTAATATAATAATGTATATTATGTAATATTAATATTGTCATATTAATATTAATTATGATAGTAATAGGTCTTATATTGATATATTAATACTGATATAATAATTAATATCAATATAATTATATAAACATATTATAATGTTTAAAAGTATGATGTTTAGATATATAATTAATGTATATGTAATTATGTATTTATATATGATTACCATTATGTCGAAAGTACTGAAATAGTTCCTGAGAACATAGAATCAAATAAAGAGAAAAATTTCTGGACTCATAGTACTTAGATTCTAGAGACAAGTAACAAAAAAATAATAAAATACATAGTAATTTATTGCAAACTACTATGATATAATTAAATCGGAGAATGGAGATAGAGAGTATTCAGAAAGTCCTCCAATTTTTAAAAGGATGGTGAGGAAATTAAGTATATTTTTCACCTTTGTTGGTCAATACATTTTTAGAGTAGAGCACAAAGCCTAGCTCAACTTTTTCCCCAAAGGGTATTCATTTAATTTGTAGTAGAAATAGGGCATATCTGAGTATAACACAGGGTGCTATTAATAATTATCCTGATACAACAAGAGAAAATAAGGATTCTCCCAGGCAAAGTAAGAGCAAGAGCCAGCCTATCCATACGTAGAAAAACTTCTGGCAATCCTTTATGCTGTATGTCCTTTTCCCCCTGAAAAAATAAGCTTAACTCAAATACTACAGTATGTCAGTGTAAGTCTAATGCAAGATAATTAATTGCTGAGTGTATATATAGAGAAATGTTTGTTTGTATTGCTCTATAGTTTTAAATAAAGGTTATGAATTTTAAAATAGGAGATATTAAAAAGAAATAAGAGAATTTTTCTACAATTAAGAAATACCTAGAATGTGTTAAACTAAAAAGTAAAAGTAAAATAAAGAATGTAAATAAAATGATTGAGGTAAAATAAGTACAATTTTAAATAAAATAAAAATAATCAACTAAGAGGTTAAACTAGTATTTACAGAATAAGACTAAAATAAAGTGAATCCTATGAGCTAAATAATAATTTAGAATAAGCAGCAGAAAGGAAAATAAGAAACAGATAATAAATGAATAAAAGTAAACTAGGTATAAGACTTCATAAGAAAGTCCCTGGAATGGTTCGGCTTCCTTACTAAGTAGGATGCACAATCTCTGTTGCCGCTTGTTTCTCATCAGCTTCCTGTTGTTACATGCCATCCTCAACCACTTCCAGGTTCATATGTTGTTGATCCTTTCTGCCTTTACCCCAATATGCATATCTTTTTCATCTGCTAAAGGAAGAAAGACTCATTGATTTAAATTTGAAGACACAAACTATAGCTAAGAAATATTTTGAGCAAGACCTTTCCTCAAGAATGTAAAAGCTGTATTTAATTTTTCTACATTTGTTTCTCCTCAATTTGTTTTCCTTAGATGAGGTGTTGCCAATTCTTTCAAATTAAACTTTTCTAAAACAGGGAGTAATTCTCATTGTGAGAGACAAATGTAAATGGTTATTAAGTGTAAATATTCAGAGACATGTATTCTAAAATTTAGTGAGAATAGCCTGGAAGTCTTGTTGAAATACAGATTGGTGTGCCACAACTAGTTTCTGATTCAGCAGGTCTGGGGTGGGGCCCAAGAATTGGTATTTCTAACAAGTACTCAGGTGATATTGATGTTGCTGGTCCAGAGACCCCAGTTGAGAATGACTACACTCAACTGAAGATACATTCTACTATGAACTACAGAAATGGTCTTTTTGTTCCCTGCCATTTATTGGAATAATTTACCCATACATTCTGCAAAATCTGATTATCTTAGAGGGAATGTTATTGACTCATGAGGCAATATTGCTCACAAGTTGAGTTCATTTATAACTGGCACCTATTCACATGGCTGAAAGTTAATCTCTAAATTTTTATTTTCATACTAAAAGAAGAGAGAGAACACGTCTGGATTGTTAGTGTTTGTACATGTGGTGAGACTTAATAAGAGATTCCACGTAAAGTGTTTGATATAATGCCACAGAAGTATGTACTCAATACTGTTTAAAGAATGAAAAAGAAGGAAGAAAAGGAGAGCATTAAGAGGAAAAATTTTCAACATGGAACACATAATTGCAAGCAAAACACAATATCTCAACTTTCCAAAAATCTCTACACAACATTTTTATATGTCTTATCCAATTCTTCACTCTACAGGTAAATCATAGTAGTAATAAAATGAAAAAGATTTTTTCTATAAAAGTAAATGAAGTAATTAAACATTTTTATTAAACTTACAAATACATTGCCTATAGGATTTAAAAACTGTGTAAGTATATTCTTATGCAGTGAATATAAATGTACAGTAAATTTTACATATGGGAATGATTTTGAGATTTTTTTCCCATGGCTTATGTATTAAATACATACAATCTACTAATATGTGGTAGTGATTAATTTCTTCTTTTCCTCCGTGATTTTGTGACTTCAATCTAAGGTTGTTGAGAATGAAAGATTCTGCTAGATAATAGAGAAGTAAAGAATTTTCCCCATTTATGAATAAAATTAACCAAATTAAATTCCTAGATAACTATCTTAGCAAACAAATAAAAATTTCTTAATGATAACCTCCATGCTATTTTTAGGAATGTAATTTCTTACACTAAAAATGCTAGTGATAATTCTTTTATTTCAAATACATTTTTCTAGTTAAGATTATGTGTGCTTCCTCACATTTACTTAGCACCAATTCTAAATTTTGTTTTATGTCTGCATTGAAAGAGTCCTCAGAACTTTTCTCCTGATATCTGGAAAGGTAGAGGAATTAGTGTTAACTGTTTCTCAGTCTTTCTTGAATGAAATGAATGAAATTGTATTTTTAGCTAATGTAGTTGTAACAATTAATTTATAGTAACATGAGGTTAAAGAAAAACACACACAGCCATTAATTTAAATAATCCTTAGAAGGCATATATATATAATAATGATTTATGAGAGTATACTAACTGAGGACACACCCAAATTCTGTTGATATGTAAAATAAATAGTCCGGTCTACTGTACTATGAATTCCTGCCAGGTCTCAGTGTGAGTTAGAGCTGTTTTGACTATTAAACAGCAAATAGTAACATCTGGAAATGTGAAGGTCAAAGGTCATTTTACTCATGAAACTGCACAAGCATGATTCATAATAACCTGTATCTAACCTTCACATGAATTGAACACTGCTGCTGACATTGCTGTATAAATAAATTTTAAAAATCCATTCTTTCATTCTGTTGTGATTGTATTTCGATAACTTGTGTTACTTAAACAACTAGTACAGAATTCAATAATTCTTAATGCTTCATTCTTCTGTTTAAATTGAAAAGTGTTTTTGCTGAAATTAATTCCATTGTATGTTATATTAATATTTGGCAGACAAGGTTTGCTAAAGTAAAAACTTTTCCATATAATTTTAAAGTTTACATGTTATTATCTAGAACTTCTTTATTATGTTAATAATTGACTGTATTATATTTACATTTGAAAGCATGCACTACTTTAAATAATATTTTAAACAGAACTCCTGAATTTTCTTCTTCCCTTTCATTATTTCCCTCATATCTCACGACATACATTTTATGGGACTGAATGTTTTTGTTCTCCACCACTTGAAATGTGTATGTTAAAGCCTAGTCTTGCTGTATTTACAAATGGGGCCTCTAAGGAAGTAATTGAGGTAAAATGATTCCACAGAGTTAGTGTCCTTATAAGAAGAGACACCGTAGAGCTCTCAGTTTCCCCACCCACAGCAAGCAGGCAAGAAGAGTTCATGTTAGCACATAGCAAGATGGCCAAGAGAAGAGGCCTCACCAGAAACTGAAAATGCTGGCACCCTAATCTTGAACCTTTAAATTCCAGAACTGTGAGAAAATAAATTTTGATTTTTTAAGTCACCCAGTCTGTGCTTTTTTGTTTGTTTGTTTTTTGTTTTTATGGCAACTCAAGCTGACTAATTACAGCAGTTTACTTGGGTTTTTCAGAAGGTGATGTGTGCGAGACTGTCCTCCCCACACAGTATTTCATTGAGTTAAAGCATGGAGTTGGAGGGTATACTGTTCACAGATATTGGGTAATTTTGTTTGTAGATTTTAGAATTACCTAGTGACTATCAGGAAGTCTTAACTTTTAGCGGGCCAATTTCTAAATATTATCTGTAACTGACTAAAATGTCATCTCTTAGAAGAAGCCAAATAAAAAATATTTTAAGAGTTCCATATATAGGAGTGTTTTTGTATGTAATTAGGGCAGAGAAAATTTATCTTCCCCTTCCCTCTTTTGTGGATAAAATTGTCCCATTTTTGTTTCAATTCAGATTGCTGAATATAATTTTAAATGTCCTCTGACTGAAATTCTGCTGCATTGACCCACAATCATAATCAGTCTAAAAAAATTTAAAGCATAAGGTGTGAATTCATTTGAAAAAGCAGAACTTCAAGAGAGCAGATGTTCCACAAGTATGTAAATTAGATATTATTGAGAAATCAATGTTTTACTGCTCTCAGCTCAGTTCCTTTGCCAGTATTGATTACTCTTAAACCAATAGATCAGGTTACTACTATTTAACTCCTTGTAAATTACTAAAATGGGTGAATCTCTGATTTAGTATAAAGGCTTTTAAAAATCATGGTGTTATTTCAATTGAGTTGTTTCTTATTAGAGAGAAGAACTTTTTAACATTCAATGATAATAATCTCAATATAGAAAGGTAAGTGATTTGTTGCTAGATTGGGTTGGGTGAAGATTGGTTGGTTGCAATAATTAGTCATAATTTCTGAAGAGAGTGTTAGCGAAGCTGGTGAAATAAAGACAGCCATTGGTCCTGGTGACATGAGGATGTTGTTCTTAGGGGAAGAAGGGAAAATAAACCAAGTATATCATTAAATTTTAGTTTTTAGAACATTTTTAAATTATAGTTCCATCACAATTAATATTTTATCTCCTATATTTGAAAAGTATTTTAATGTGTCTTTGTATTGAACTTTATAGCTATGAAGGCATATGCTTTATGATTAGTTGTAGATCTTGTCTAATAAGTACCAGGTGCTTGTCAGTTAACATTTGTCAGTTTTCTATCATTATCTGTGTGCAAATGTTTCTAGTTAAATAAAATAGGAGAATTGGGGACTATGAAAGGGTGAGCCTATACCTGGGTCCTAGCTGGTTGCATTTGATATGCTAACGTTCAATGTCTGGTTTCTTTAAATAACATATTAAAGCCAAAGGATTGAGAAAAAAAATGACAGGTTTTGACCTTAAGTGGAGCATTTGCAGATGAATTGTATTTTGTAAAATAAAAAAAGAAAATGCAAAAAGACTGGTTTAACACAAGAAAATAAAATTGTACTACAATTACATTTGGGTCAGCATGTTTTTGGTAACCAATAAAACTTTCGTATCACTTTGGCTTTGTGTGTAATATTATATGGAAAGTATTCTTAAAAACTACACGTTACCTAGAGTGCTAATATTCCTGATCAAATATCTAAGGAAGTATACAGACATCTAACCAGGCAAATAATACTATACTGGCATTGGGGAAAAATAAATAGTTCTCGGTAATTTTTCTTAATTAATTTGTCTTAGGATTTTAGAGCTTGCTGGATGTGTTTGTGTGTGTGTGTGTATGTGTGTGTGTGTGTGTGAGAGAGAGAGAGAGAGAGAGTTATGACAGCAGATTTCCAAAATTCAACTGGTAAAGATTGGTGAGAATTTATTACCATGAATAAGTGCTCAAGTTTAGAATAACTGCATGAAGTTTTAGACTTTTCTCTGGTATCTAACTCAGTTTTAAAAAGAGGCTTACCATCTGTATCTTGTGGTTTGTTTTTTTTTTTTCGTTTTTATAAATGACCTTCTGCTGTTGCTTTTTTCCTCACCTTTGACTGCCTTTAAATAATCACTGAATCTTACTTTCAATATGATACACATTATTTAAGAACTTGGTGTATTAGAAAGGATATCATCATTATGTCAGACTTTCTAGAAGACACAATTCTGCTTACTCCCTATTCCTTTTTTTTTATTTTTTCAATTCCTGGCCAATGATCCAGACACACAACTCAACTTGCTTGTTTGATATATTTATCCAATCTACCTCTAGAGTGAGTAAAACCACACTTCCTTTGCTTTAAAACTTTTATTCACCTTATATAGTCAATTGCTACATCTTATGGTACATAATTTTAATATTGTCCAAAGTGTCATAGAAATACCTCCCATTTCAATTATTTCAAAAAGTGATGATGTTTATATGCAGAATACATTGGAGAGGAGCAAGAATGTAAACTGTTGGATCAATCGAAGTGAGATGAGTTGCTACAAGTAAAGATAGAAACGAGAGGGACTTTTTAAATCATTTTGGAATTAAAATAATAAACAGTTCTTTGAGTATGATTACAATTGGAGGAGAGAGATTAAAGGCTAATAATGTTATCTAAATTATTGGTGTCGAAAACTGGAAAAAATAAGATGTATTATGTTGAGGAAGACTGAGAGAGAAAATTTTAGGGCATATTATCTTTCTTCCAACATAGTGGACAAGCATGGACTGGGATAAACATGATATCTTTGCAGTAATTCTAGGTGTTTTCATTTTAATCACTCACCACTTTGCTATAAGCAAATGTGATCATCCTTAGAAGTTGCCTATGATTCCTGAAACTATCTGATACTTTGGAAGGAAGCAGCAAATGTGAGCTAACAGTGACTTCTATAGCTTAATGTGTCTATTACTCACTGATTTTGTAAGCATCTAATTCCCTGTATCAAATCTCTTCCTGTTTCAAATAACTATAATGAGTTCTGCTTTATGGACACAACCTTGACTAATCCTTTATCTCAGTTATTTTAAATAAATGCATTAATTTGAAAGGAAATATGTCAAAAAGTTTCCTTAATATCACCTGCTGAAATAGAGTGGGGAGAAGTGATTCTTGACAAAATAATCTTGGAAAATATTTTTATTTTCATAAATTTATATATTTAGAAGCAGTTAAAATTTTATAATCAAAAAATGTATATTCTGAATTCTATATAATTATAATAAATATTGATTAATTAATTAGTACATTACCTATTGCATGCCATGCACTGTTCTAGGTAGTGGGGATACAACTTGGTTCAAAGCAGAGAACTTGTGTTCATTTAGCTCACAATTGTATGTCAAGGAATAGAATGATAGAAAACTATAAGGGAATTGAGAATGGACACATTTTAGGCAGAGCCTAAATTAGCTGAAATACTGATTGTGTTGAGCCAAGAGTGGCAAGTGCAAAGGTCATTAGGTGGAAATTGCTTTGACTTATTCATGAAACCTCAAGAAGATGAAGGCAAATGGTTTGGTGTGAGCAAGTGGGAGAGGAGCCAGATCTAAAACTAAAGGTGCTATTCTAAATGCAGTGATAAACCACTGGAGTGCTTGCATAGTTGTGCACATAGATGTAGAGCAACATAATTTAACTCACATGTTAAAAGCATTCTTTGGCTAGTGTGTGGAGAATACTGTGTGCAGGGTTAGGATGCAGGAGTGAAACCAGTTGCCCTATCAGGACAACCTTACAGGGAGTCCAGCCTATAGATGTTGAAGGCTTGAAACAAAGGCATTGTAGTCGAAATGATAGAAAAAAGTAGAGTTCAGTATATTTTGAAGATAGAACCAAAATTAGTAGTCCTGAGGAAAACAGAAGAGCAAATAATTGATAGGGACAGGAGGCAGGGAAATTCTGGACAGAAGAGGGCGGGTCCCTGGTGAGAGCCCCACCCTCAAGCCTGGAAGCACAGCCCAAGGTGAGAACTTACATCCTTGTTTTCCTGCTCAAATGTTGCCTTTTCCAAAACTACCCACTGCCTACCCTGCCCCCCATTTTGTGCCCATAAAAACTCCAGGCTCAGCTGTCAGAGAGAGGGAAGCAGCTGGACATCGGAGACTATGGTTAGACGTCAGAGAGAAGCAACTTGACTTCAGACGGACAGGTTGATGGTGTAGCTTTGAAAAGGAGTCCAGCCAAGGACAGCCAGACTTCAGGGGAAGATTACCTTCCCGCTCTGTCCCCTTTTCAGCTCCCCTTCATGCTGAGAGCCACTTTCAACAGCAATAAAATCCCCTGCATTTACCATCTTCAATTCGTTCATGCAAACTCATTCCTCCTGGATGCCAGACAAGAAGTTGAGTGCCATGAGTGCTGGTGCAAAAGGCTGTCACACTGACCCTGCAGTGAGCTGTTAACACTTAAGCCATCCATGAATGACAAAGCTAAAAGAGCACTGATAACACTCCCCTTGGGGCTTCAGGGGTCATGGACTACCCCTGCCCCAGATGCTATCACAGGGCCCACATGGAATTTTGCTCCTGCTGGTGCCCAAAAGCACTTGCCCCAGCTCCTGCACCCACTCACCTGCATGCCCCCTCCCATGAGGGGTGGAACACAGAGGGTTCGACTGAGTGGAGCTCACTGCTGCCAGTGCCGAAGTGACTGGTTTTGTCCAGCACCCCTGTACTCCAGTTCCCACTTACAAAAGGGCCAGGGAAGTATCTTGCTTCATAATGGTGACTAGATTTTGTATCTGAGTAACAAGTTAAATACTTGAATGTTGCTATATTACAATCCTAGTAAGGACCTATATATGTCAACTTGTTAAATTTTCAAAACACTGTGAAAAATATTCTACTTAACTTTTTTAAAATTAGAAACTGAGATTTAGGTACATAAAATAAGTAGTATGAGGTCACACAATTACTAAGTTAGTAGAGAAGAAAGTAAGTTCTCCCAAAGTTGTTTTGCAATCATAATCAGAATGTAACATTTGGCTATATTTTATTGACCAAGTAAAATATCTCTGCTACCTCATTTTCTGCCAAATTGCTTAAAAAACATCAAATGACTTATAATCCTTTATTGATGAATGATGTTATAGATTTACTAATATAATATAATTGAAAATAAATATTAATTTATTAACCTATACCAAAACTTCCACATAATCAGCTAGGGAGAAACTTCTAGTAAACATACATTAATTTTGCCAGCTCAGGAATTTCCCAATTTAAAATATTATAGAAAACTTTTATCAAGGGAATATCATTGGTATATTATTGAAAAAAATTACTCACAAAAATTTATATGCTTTAAGACCTGTAGATGCATAAATTTGTATATATTTATAATAGCTGATACTTATTGTATGCTTACTGTTTATATACAATGTTTGTTAGCCACTGTTTCTAGGTGCTATAGGTGTATTAATTCATTTAGTACTCATAATGGTCCTAAGAGTTGCATTACTAATGTAGGTAATTATAATTATTTTAATTTTAAAAATCAGAAAACCAAGGACTACAGAGATTACAGCATTTGTCTAAAGTTGCAACTAATGTGTCAGAGTTAAATCTGAAGATTCTACTGTGGCTTTAGGGTCCTTGCTCTTATGCACTGTAAAATACAGTGTACTTACCTCTCTTTTTTTGCTGGCCTTATCAAGCTAAAAAGTAGTTTCTATTGTTATGAAATATGTCATTATGTCATAATAACTATAACAATGTTTTAGCAATTATAATAGAAAATTAATGTGTATCTTTAATTCTGACCTGGAATTTTTAAAGGTATACATGGAAACTCATGTTTTGACATAGTAACATTTGTTTGTATTCTTCAGGAGATGATCAGATCCATGTTAATGTGAAAATAAGGCTAAGTATGTGAGATACATAATACACCAATAAGGTACCTAATTTTTAAAAAACTAACAATACAGTAATTTTTAAGAGTTATTTTTGTTCACTCACTGATATATTTTTATTTTGTATTGTTTCTCTCTTTTAGCACCTTAATTAGGCTCTACAGTTTCTGAAGGAAGTGGTTTATTATATGTAGTTGTGAATAAACCTGAAGTTACCCCTGACATTTATCTTGTTTCATTCTTTTTTTTAATTCCAAAAAATGTAGTGGAAACTGTGAGGAGCTTATATTGCCTAACCTTAAGATTATACATCTCCTAGATTGCATTTTTCTTGAGTATTCATTCTCATTTCTAAGATGGTGTACATTCCTATAATTGAACTCATAAACATTGAAATGAAAATATCCAAAATGTCAAGAATATGAAAATAAATGATCTGTGATCTCCCAAGTTGATGAGTGGATATTCCTATATATTTTTAACATGTACACAACATAAGTTTAAATGTCACAGCACAACATTATACAATACAATAATTACATATGTTTTCTATGTGAATTAATAAAATTGGGAAAAAGGAAAATGGGTTATCTTTGATTATCGACATAGCTTATCTTCCTTAGATATTTTTCTATTTTAAATTTACATTTTAAGGACAGTATTTTTTATCCATTAAGTAAAAAAAAAAAAAAAAACTCAAAGAAATGAATACAATGACTTTTTAATATTTAGCATAAAATTATGAGCATTAACAAAAATTTTGAGTCCTAAATAAATGCCAAGCACTATTTTAGGTTTTAACTTACTCAATTTTTATAACAAATCTGTTGAATAAGTGTTATTGTTATTTGCCTAGAGAGAATAAGTAACTGGTGCCATGTGCAGAAATGACATAATAGAGACTGACTACTGTGTCTAGTCTCCTTAAAAAATCACCATTTCCAAATAGGAACTACTTTTGCTTTTCTCTGTTTTTCCCAGTAATCAAAATTAATAATTAGGTCTATTAGATACTGAGTGCCAGTTATGTGTCAAGTTATGTATTATCTATCGTATTCAATCCAGTCCTCTCCACAAGCAGAAAAAAAATTATTATTATACTTAATTTACAAATGTGAAAACTGAGTCTTAGAAAATTAGTGGGGGTAAACCTGCAAAAGTAAAAAAATACTGTTGGAGTTTGTTTCAAATCCAGAAAATCTGATCAAGTCCATATTTAAAAAACTCTCTTCACCACCTTCCCAATAGTTATCTACACGCTGACATTTTATACTAGTGTAATAATAATGCCTCTTATATTTTTTATTTGTATATTTAGTTTAGTATTATAAATATTTTCTTATAGATCGAGATAGAGTATGTAGTCATTTTATGATTTAATTATGGTCCATGGAGTTGATATGCTATAATCTTCCTAATTATTTTTTGATTTAGATAATTGGATAGATAAGATAAACAAAGTCCTTTTGTATTTAAAAATAGTTCTTTATCCTATTTAACTTACCCCAAACATTTGAAAGAATAAGCCATTGTTTTCTACCCTGGAATGCTTTTGCAGCTTATTCTCTGCATCTGCTAGTTGGTTTCATCCTTTTTATTGGCTTCTGCTTCCTCCTGTAATATGTGATTTTCAATTATCTTTCCAAGCTCTGGCCTTTCTCTTTAATGCCAGACTAGAGGTTTCTAAATGCTACTTTGATATCTTCATTTCATTGTTTCACTGGCACCACAAATCAACATTTTCAAAGTAATTTTTACTATCTATACAAGTTTTTTGCTTGTAGGCATTATCCTGAGTAGAGCAATTTTTTCTCCTTCCAGTAAGTGAACATAATACTTAGGTCATCTCTGAGTTCTCCCTGATTTCATCTGTAATTACTTATAATAAATTGTGGTATTTCTTTCTCTTGAATATTTCTTTATTCTGTCTGCTTTGCTTCAAGCTGACTAGTAACACTTAAATTCGTAATCTTACTCTACATATTTATTGCAATAGCTTCCTAACAAGTTTGTCTCCAGTCTTTCTCTCTTCTAAATGCTGCCAATTTTCTTTATAAAAGACATATGTGATGTCACACATTATCTTAAAAATGTCAAGAGACCCCATTTATTCTAAAATCATATATTTTATGATATGAGAAAGATAGTTACTCTTCTCACTCGGAAAAAAGCAATTTAGTACAGTGCATTTTGTCAGGAAAAGCAAACCCAAATGGGAGAGGCTTAGGTCTAGTTGTTTCAGGCCATTTTTTGCATTACTATTGTAAACCAAAGATAAATTTCTCAGACCCCTAACTGACTGAATGGACCCCTCCTCTCAACCAAGGACATTCCAAAATAAACCCAAAAAAACTAATTCAGTCCATGATGAGAAGACAGCTGGGACATGCCTCATTATATTCTCCTCCCTTTGGAATTCAGGTACAACTGACCGACATTAGCATTAAAACAGAGACCTTAAGACTGACAAAACAGACTCTTTGTAGCAATAAGATACCAAATTCCAATTTGACTCTAGTATAGCATTACATGACAGAAGACAGGCCTTGAAAGAAATGCAAGTATTTTAACCCAAAATATATTACTTTGACATATTTTAAAATGGCCCTGCAAAGCTGTCTCTTGTGAGGTAAATTTACTTTCTGTAGAGAATCTTCTTCCCTTAGTAGGTATTTTCAGGAGCGTCTAGCACCTTTTAAGATCTGGTAAGAAGACAGTTACCATCCAGTGTCTCTGAAGACTGCCACCTGGAGGCTTCATCTGCCTAACAAGAACCTTGGCTTCCACAGTCTCCCTTATCTTAACATCAAGCATTACTTCTTTCTACTGACTTCAACTCTTTAGGCAAAACTCACCTTTTTCAATCAATTGCCAGTCAGGAAATCTTTGAATCCACCTATGACAGGGAATCCAATCCCCTTTTCTAGCTGTCACACCTTTCCTGACCAAACCAATGTATACCTTACATGTATTGATTGATGTCTGCCTGTAACTTCTGTCCCCTTAAAATGTAAAAAATCAAACTGTGACCCAACCACCTTGGGCACATGTTCTTAGGACCTTCTGAGGCTGTGTGATGGGCATGTCTTTAACCTTGGTAAAATAAAATTCTAAATTGATTGAGACCTGTCTCAGATACTTTTTGGTTTACAGTATAAATGAATACCTGCAACTTGGTAAATTTATAAAAAAAAGAGATTTAATTGGCTTATGGCTATGCAGGCTGTACAAGCATGGCATCAACATCTCCTTGGCTTCTGGTAAGGGCCACAGGAAACTTACAATTATGGTGGAAGGCAAAGTAGGGGAAGGCACATCTCATGGTGAGAGCAGGAAAGAAGACAGTGAGGGTGGGGAGGTCCCAGACTTTTAAACAACCAGATCTCATGTGAACTAGCTGAGCAAGTACTCACTTATCACCAAGGGAATGGTGCTAAACTATTCATTAGGGATCCACCCCCCATGATCCTACCACCTTCCACTGGGTCCCTCCTCTGATGTTGGTGATTACATTTCAATATGAGATTGGGGGGAACAAATATTCAAACCATATCAGTGATATTATAGTAAATTGGTTTTATTAATTTTTATTATATCCTTAGCGTTTGGTTTAACAAGGTTTGGGGACTCTGGAACCTGAGAAAAAGAAAAGAATCAAGAAAGGATAGAGTTAACTTAATTAGAAATAGGGCCCTGACTGAAGAAGTATAATTTTGAGAAAGTAAAACACAGGGAGACATATCCAGCTATGGAGATGATCACTGCTACCTTACCTGTGATTCTTTTTATAATTTCTCTGCTATAAATTTTTAGCAGATAACATGTAATGTGTTTAATGATACCAAGGATATTTCTAGATACGTATAGTAAAGTCTCAAGACTTAATAATATGAAAGTCATGGCAGAAGAGAAAGCAAACATGTCCTTTTTCACATGGCAGCAGGAAGGAGAAGGGCTGAGCAAAGAGGGAAAAAGCTCCTTTTAAAACTCTCAGATCTTGTGAATTCTCACTCACTATCATGACTATAAGTTTCCTGAGGCCTCCCCATCCATTCTGAACTGTGAGTCAATTAAACCTCTTTCCTTTATAAATTACCCAGTCTTGGGTATGTCTTTATTAACAGTATGACAGAGAACAGACTAATATACTACTCTCTCAATTTATCAGAATAAGCTCCTGTCCTAACATATGAAAAGTTAACCTCACCATTAGCCCCAAAACTCTGGCTAAAAATAGACATTAAGGGAGAATATCTTGCTGGTGTGGAAAAAATATGGATTTTTAAGTGATGGAATAAATTCAGCACCTGTGTGTCATGGTAAACTTACTTAGTTGTTCCAATACAACAGTTCTCAAACTTTCTGGTCTCAAGACTCTCATACTATTAGAAATTATTGAGGTCCCAAAGAGCTTTTGCTCATATGAGGATGCATATTTTGATAGTTATATTAAAATCAAAACTGATGAATATTTAACATATTCATACACCATGTCTTTTTAAATAGCAATTATAACCTATTACAATTCAATATAGGTATATTTTTATGAAACATAATCATGTGTTACAAATCCACAAATATTTAATGAGAAAAGTAGTATTTTATATTTTTGCAAATCACTTTAATGTCCAGTTTAATATATTGTCATATCTACTTTGGTATATATTCTGTTGAAAAATGTCTAGCTTGAACTATGTTAAATAAATTCAACTTCACAAAGATATACAGTTTTCATATAATCATGGAAAATCTCCTTTGTTACTAAATCTTGACTCAGTCTTTATATTTTCTTCATGGTTCGTTGCAATGTGGAAACTGAAACCGTAACAAGGAACATTCTTACTCTATTACTTTAAATTCATTGGTCTATCTTGTCCTTTGAATTGATTCTATACCCATGTATTATTTTGGAAAATGTTGATTCATTGAATTATGTACATATTCTAAATGTTGCCATAATTCATGATATAGTTGAAAACTCATATTAATATCACCATTGATATCATCAGAATAAATTAAATATTGAATGCATATCAAGCTCATGGTGGTAGCTACAAGGTTTCCAAATGTCTAATTCTTCTTGACATCTCCAGCCAGTGTTTTTAGTTGTGGGTTCTGCACTTACTGTTCAGGGGATTCTGTGCTTTCTTCCAAATAAGGCTTTATATTTAATTACTTTTTCTCCTTTCAAAATTTTATATAATTTATTGGTAAATATTGATCTTCCAGAAACTAGTCATACTTCAATCAATTTTCAGTCCTCACAAAAGGAAAAAACACTCATACATTTCCTAGGCTATAGTCTGCATCCTATCATTTCCTTGTAGATTTAAATCTCATTCTGGTTTTTTAGCTATTATTTTAGTGTGCTATGTGAGGCAAAGAGATTGGACATGGGTGACTAAACAGTCATCTTTAATTGGAATTTCAGTACTTTATGGTTTAAAAAGAGAATAATGTTTTCTTCATCACTCATGTTCATCATTCCCCATCCATTTATTTCCTTACAGACAAAGATAATTAGAATTTCCAGTGAAACTTCAAGTAGTCATTAAATGAGCACTTCAACAAAGCTTTAGAACTAGAAGTACATAAGTACAAAATTCAAATGTATGTCATATGTTAAAATATGACCAAGTGACATGAATGTTCTCAAATTACTGTAAGTAGTACTGTATGTAAAAAATGAAATGCCAGCCTCTATGTGTCACATTGCCTATGAATCATCATCCTGGTTCATTCTCAAAAAGATGTTTAGCATGAGAATTAAACTTTTATTAAAGTTACAAAAATATTTAAAACTTTTAAAAAATATATTATTTAAGTAGAATCGCTTAGAATGTTAATAGAATGGCATAAATGAGTTGCATAAAGAAACAACTAGAATATTTTATATCAAATAAAGATACTGATGTTACATATGATCCTAATAGCATATTGCAATGGCATATATTCATTCACTTTTTATACATCAAGTTTATCCTCACTTATATATTTGCCTATAATAGAAAGGATAGCTGAGTCTTTTCTTATTGTGCTCTCCAGGACAATAAGAAAACTAACTCTAAATGTTGGAGATCTAGAGAGGAATTTGTGAGTTTTAAAACCAACAATAAAAAATGAAGAGATTGGAAAATGTTAGAGAAACTTGTAATTTGCATAGAGTAAAAATCTAATAAATGATGTTGAGAAGTGAGCTGTGTGTAAACAAATAACTATTTGTTAAATTTCTGTTGCTGAAAGGCCTCTAAGTGTAAAGAAAAACGTTCAGTGCATGGTGAGTCAAGTCTGCCTTGCATTCACATTTCAGATAGAACCAACGAAAATCGTGTAGAAAGGTGGTTAGATGAGATGTTGGAAATATTGAGAGTGAGCAAATATTCAAATCTGTTGAAAAAAATCATTGCTTTCAACCTTCAGTTCCATATAATCTAGAGTCTCAGAAATTACCTCCAGATCCTTCTGAATGTATGAAAGGGAATTTTGAACACAAATGTTTGTTTTATGAATCACCACAATATGAAATTCAGTTGAGAAATGAAACTTTCACCATGCAATTTTCATGTTGATCAGTTTGTCAATAGTTCAGAAGGAAAGTTTCATTCAGCTGAAAGTGGAACAAAGAAAAACTGGGTTGGGGACTTTTACTTTTAGTTACTGTCCTGTCATTGTACCTGTTCGTTTCTACTCAAGAACAGAGAAAAGTGGACAATTGCTTTTTGTCTGCATTGACTTATAAGGTCTGATCTCTTCTGAGATATGGTACTGATTAAGAAAGGTTTTGAACCATTTGGAATGCATTACTAAATGCTGTTATGGAATACCTTTTCTTAAGAGTTTTAAGACCATGGTTCAAAACAGTTTTTCTTTGTATATCAGACAGGGGAATTAACAAAATCAAAGGTCCTAAACCCTTTGAAACTGTATACAGAAGTTTGTGGGAGGGGGCCCTAGTGCATTATCATGAAGACAGTGTACGCAGCTTTCATCAGATTCTTAAAGGGGTAAGAAAACTTTACAAAAGGACAATAGACATTTGATGAAAACAGTCTGTCCAATCCTATGATTGTATAACTATGCTTATATATTCAAGTGTACAAAAAATAAATAAACTAGTAAACAGGAAGAAAAAGCTTGACTACATAAGACTTTAAGAAAAAATAAATATTTAGAAATAAAGACATGTTTCCTTAAAGCACTTAACATTGTGGCAGGCTTTTGTAATTTAGAAAGGAATGTTATTTACTTCATTTAGTGCAAAATAAACATATAGAAAAGCATATTTGTTATTAATTTCTTTTAACATTTTTCAAAGTGTTTCAAAAAGTTAATTTTCACTAGTAACTGATGGTGGCCTAATATTAGGATACTTTTGGACAGAGAAAGGGGCACCAATAAAACTAAAGAGAGGGTTTGCTATCATTTTGTATTAGTTTGAGAAGCTATATGTCATTGTGAAGAAACCATTTTATTTAACATAAGAAAGCAGGGTCACTTAACTTATTTATTTTATTTTTATTTTTAAATGTATTTATTGACTTTGGTTTTTCAAACATTTAATTAGCTAGTACTCATCAAATATCTTAAAGTTTGTTTGGAAAAAATTAATCCATATTTTGTAGTTATGTGCTAAAGATCATTAAATTAAAACTATTTGAAACAAGTTTTTCAAAAAGAATAAAATCAATTTTTGATTCACAGGTTCATTTAAACTTTAGGATGTAGATTTTCTTTAGTTGGCTTGGGAGTTAATTATCATGAACTCCTAATATGATTTATTTTGCATTATTCACATTGACCCAAACAGCAAAGTTTTATGAACCTGCAAGAAATAAAACACTATTTACAACTAGCTAAAATCCATACTTACAGAGACTTTTGTAGCTGAAATCTATACTTACAGAGACTTTTGTAAATGTCAATCACATTTATAAGACTGGAGGAAAAAGGTGCCATTGCTTTCTTCTTATTTTTTTTCTACATTTATTGATTATATTTAAGTTAGTCTCTATCATATGTAACTCTGTTAGCTTTTTTCACCTTTTCGTAGAACTTTTCAAATAATAGTTTCATGGTCTTTGAAGGATACTCTCACATCAACATATTGTGGGGACTGAGACAAGAAAACTGAAGAGTAGTAACAACAAGGGCTATAAAGATTCTTTCCCACATAATTGATTTACGTCATCCCTGAAATGCAAGCAGGTCCTTGAAATTCAATAATTGACTGTCCTTGTAGTTCTTCAGATCTGACATATTACATCTTTGTTATTGACTACCCTGAATTTCCTTTAATTAACTTACAGAAGTTGCAACATGTGGAAGGTTTCCATTTGGGTTTACTAACTTCATTAGAATGTCTTTACTGTCTGAAGTATACTAGTGGAGTTTGATAAGATAGAGTCCTCTCCTCCAATAAATCTAACATGTCCTTAGATACTGTTTCACTTGGGTCATTTACGAGAACCTCCACTATACTGTAATATAAACTAATGATCACAAATAACATCAGGAGAACTATTCACTGAATGACTACTTGCTAATAAATATTAAATAATGTCAATTGATTCAACCAAAATTCACTTCAGATTACTTTTATTTGTTGTATTTTGTGCAGCTTCAGGATACTTACCATGATAATAATAATTACTATTACCCCACCAAAATACCAAAGTAGGTGTTTCAAGAATACAAAAATAAGTAATATGATCCTCAGCCTCAAGTGGATTATCTGCTAAATAACCTAAAAGACTGCATTAATAATATAGAGACCAGTAAAAGCCATAACTGATTTGCAAGGTGATAGAAGGACTCAAGATATGGAAAGACACTCTATCAACCAAAAATAATGAAAATTTGTTTTCATAGTGTTAAATAATGAGATCCACATCTACCCATATGTTTTTGACCATATAGAGCACATTTTATGAGATGTGGTTTCCCCTCTTTCTCTGGATTTATTTTCGACTACTTTTCCCATATGTTATGTTACAATAGTAAGTCTTTTCTTTGAGACTCACATAGGCCAATTTAGTTCCCATGTCAGGGCCTTTGCAACTGCTGTAACCTCTGCTAGAAAGTGTTCCATCTCTACTTCCACCACCAGTTTTAACGTGTCTGGCTTATCTTCATCATTAATGCCTTGATTCAAATACTATCTCTTTAGTGTGGCTGAGCTGACCATATTATTTAAATTATATTCTTTATCTGTCCTGTGTCTGAGTTTCCCTCAATCATATTATTCTCTTACGTTATGAACCATTACCCACTTATTTTCTCATATCACATTCCAATAACTAAAATTATAACATACTTGATTATACGTATTTATTTGTCTGTTGACTGGATCTTCCTTGATTAGAATTTAAACCTCATGATAGCACAACTGTGCCTGTCTTCTTAACTGCTCTAACCGCAATGCTTAAAACATAGCATCGGCATGTAGTAGACATTCAACAATATTAATAAATTTTACTTAGATATGGTTGGGGAGGTCACTGAACAGAAGAAAGTTTTATTTGACTCACTTTATATTTTAAATTAAACACATCTAGTTTTGCTCTTATTTAAATATTCTTGATGAATTTCATTTTTTTTTCAATGCAAAATATCACCTTATTTTCCTCATGATTTAAACCCTGAGTGAGATTTTTACGAACAGAATTTACCAGCTGGTATGGTTTGGTTGCGTTCCATTCAAATCTCACCTTGAATTGTAATAATCCCCACATGTCAAGGGTGGGACCAGATGGTGATAACTGATAAAAGAACAGTATGGGAGTGGTTTCTTCCACACTATTATTGTGGTAGTGATTGAATAAGTCTCATAAGATCAGATGATTTTATACATGGGAATTCCCGTACACAAGCTCTCTTGCCTGCCATCATGTGAGACATGACTGTGCTCCTTAGTCGCCTTCTGTTGTGATTGTGAGGCCTCCCCAGCTATGTGGAACTGTGAGTCAATTAAACCTCTTTCCTTCATAAATTATCCATTCTCAGGTATGTCTTTATTAGCAGCATCTGAACGGACTAATACAACCATGGATTTAGATCTTAAAGATATTGAAAGAATTTCAAGGGCTAGAGAACCAGCAAAAAGTGGAGGCAGAAAACTCTATTCAGCGGGCCTGGCTTGTGGACAGGGAGGACAAAGTATTTGAGAAATATCAAGTGGTTGAATTAGACTGGATCGCAAGGTTTGTGTATCAAAATAATAGGAGATAAAACTGAAAAGGAGAGAGAAGATGAGATGAATTAAAGGGATTCTTTTAGGCTAGCACTTTAAATTTTACAAAGATCACATTTGAATTGAGGGATATAAAATGATAGAATTTAGGAAACGGGCATTTCATGTACAAGAAGCTTGTGAGCATGGAACAGAAGTAGGAAAACCTATGCATTGCTCGTAATTCAGTTTGAGCTCAAACATCAAAGGCACACAACTTTCAAACCCAGTATAATGTAATAGGTGTCCTCATTCTTCTCCAAGCCCACCATGGAAACTTAGAAATCTAAGTCCTATGACTGCACTCATTTCTCTCCTCATGACCCTTGGTATGTATATTTGTATTTTCTTACGGGACTCTTATTTAATAGTACAGTTTATTTTGTTAAATTTTAAATACAATTTTCTGTTTAGAAACATAATGTTTATATAGAAAAATACTTTTCCTTTGTAATATAGCCTCTGATGATGCCTAGGATTAACGCTTACATTCTGTGATTAGACAAACAAAATCTTTGCCTCATCCTCACCCTACACTCCCCACCATGCTCAGCAGTGAGCTCATCATGGTACTTTATCCATGGTTATAGAAGAATGTTCCTCACAGTTTTACTCACGAATAAAGTTTCTGGTAATGTATTTTTATATGTTTAATTTTTGTTTGTTTTTAAAGTTTAATCTGCAATTCATAGTCTAAAATCTTCTTTCCACATGCTTATTACATTAAATCTGTGATTAAATCTCTCCTCAAGAGATTTCATCTCCCTTAAGTTTTTTTTTTTTCTACCACTGGGAAACAATTCTAAGATTCCCACCGGGGCAATGTGACATGTATTGAGATCTACTCTTTGCTAATATACCTTACTGACCTTGACTCAAATATCTATTATTTATTGGTCTCCAAACTTCTATTTCACAGTTTATGGCCAGTATGTGCTAGACTGACGTTGGCATCTTAAACTTATTTTTCACCGTGACCACATTAGGAATGATGTATTTTAAAAATATAACCAGCAGAAAACGTTCATTTTAGTGACATATAATACTGAGACAAGGTTGTACTTCAAAAACAAAACAAAACAAAGCCCTAGTAGACAAGTTAAAAGCTGGTTAAAATAGGCCAGGCGCGGTGGCTCATGCCTGCAATCCCAGCACTTTGGGAGGCCAAGGCGGGCAGATCACAAGGTCAGGAGATCAAGACTATCCTGGCTAACACGATGAAACCCTGTCTCTACTAAAAAATACAAAAAATTAGCTGGGTGTAGTGGCAGGTGCCTGTAGTCCCAGCTACTCGGAAAGGCTGAGGCAGGAGAATGGTGTGAACCCAGGAGGCAGAGCTTGCAGTGAGCAGAGATCGCGCCACTTCACTCCAGCCTGGGTGACAGAGCAAGACTCTGTCTCAAAAAAAAAAAAAAAAAAAAAAAAAAAAGCTGGTTAAAATTAATGGTCTTTGGGTTTTATAAAGGCTTAGTGACTGTATGAAATACACAGGGCGAACAACTTAGTAACAACAAGATATTTATCCTATAAAATATGATCTATCCTTTGCATAGATTTTTAAAAGTTTTATAGTTAACTGACAATAATTGTATATCAACTATAGTCATCATGCTATGCAATAGAACACCAGAATTTATTCCTCCTACCTAACTGAAACTTTATACCTTGACTAACATCTCCTTTTTCCTCAATTAACCCCTGCCTCCATCCTCTGGTAACAACCATTCTACTCCCTGTGAGTTTAGTTTTTTTCCATCCCACATATAAATGAAATCATATAGTATTTGTCTCTTTGTGACTGGCTTATTTTACATAACATAATGTCCTCCAGTTTTATTCATGTTATTGCAAATGACAGAATTTTCTGTCTTTTAAAGGCTAAATATTATTCCAGTGTTTACTTACAGAATATTTTAAAAATCCATTCATCTGTTGATGAAGATTTAGGTTTATGTCTGGCAAGGATTTATTAGGAAGCTTATTATCATAGAGAATAAAAGCCATGAAAAGAACTCACACCTCCAAATTCTGGCAGTGGACTTTAACACTAGTTAGAAGCTAATAAACATTAAGGAGGTTTCGAGGGCAATCTTAACTAAGTCTCAATCTTGCTGACTACCCACACACACAGAAATGATCCCAATGCTCTCCCCAGACTGCTTAGCTAGGCAGTGGAAAAGACCTTCTCCCCAAGCTTAAGCTATCACTCATCAGCAGGAGACTCCCACCCTTCTAGCTATGACTAGAGGACACTTGTGCGTGACAGACAACTCCAAGCGGGGCAACTTGACAAGCATGCTGAACAAAGAAAGGGGAAGCAAACAGGAACAAGTGTTTCTAGTTGTAGACCCTCCTGATGGGTACTACTGACACAATCCTGAGGCATCAGAAAGTTTCCTACAGCCCACAAATAGTTTCCATTTCTTTTAAAAACAAGTCACACAACAATCCTGCCACAAAGCAACATGACGCTTGGAATCACATGGCCACATCAACTGGAAAAGCAAGCATTATCCATGACTGTTAGATGCCACCCAGCCCAAGACCCAATTTCTGTAGTGCCCCAGAGAACCACGATTTTCCCCTGGCACCCACACATCCTATCTTCTCATATCTTGACCATTGAGAATAATGTTGCAATGAACATGAGAGTGCAGACAGCTCTCCAGCACACTGATTACAGTTCCTCTAGATATATATCCAGAAAGAGGATTACTGGATCATATAGTAATTGTATTTTTAGTTTTTTGAGGAAATTTCATACTGTTTCCCAAAATCACTGTACTAATTTACAATACCACCAACATGGTATAAGGGTTCCCCTTTCTCCACATTCTCAACAAGAGTTATTAACTTTCTTTTTTTTTATAATAGCCAATGTAACAGGTGTGAGATGATATCTCAGTTGGTTTTAATGTACATTTCCCCTATATTAGTAATGAGCATTTTTTATATATATTTATTGGTCATTATTATGTCTTCATTTGAGAAATGGCTATTCAAGTCCTTTGCCAATATTAAAATAGCTTTTTTTCTTGTTATTGAGTAGTATGAGTTCCTTGTATATTCTGGATCTTAGTTTCTTATCAGAAGTATTGTTTGCAAATATTTCTCCAATCTCCTTAATTTATTTCTTTTCCTCGCTATACTGAAGATTTTTTAGTATGATGAAATCCCATTTGGATATTTTTGCCTTTGTTGCCTGTACTTTAGGATCTTATTCAAGAAATCACTGCCCAGATCAGTGTCATGGGGTCTTTTCCCCTGTTTTCTTTCAATAGTTTTATAATTTCAGGTCTTAAATGTAAGCCTTTAATGTATTTTGAGTTGATTCTTGCATAACAGATGAAATAACATTCATTTGTATCTTCTGAATGTAAATATCCAGTTTTTCCAAAACACAATTTATTGAATAGCCTGTCCTTTACTCATTGCGTGCTCTTGGCCCATGTGTCAAAAAATCAACTGACTGTAAATCTGCCAACTTATTTCTGGGCTCTTTATCCAGTTCCATTGGTCTATGTGTCTGTCTTTATGCCAATACCATACTGTTTTGAAAGTTAGCATAAGGAAAGAAATACAAAGATCAGAGCAGAAATAAATAAAATAGAGACTAGAAAAATGAAAGATCAATGAAATTAAGAATGTATTCTTTAAAAAAAGCTAAGGAAAATTGACAAACTCTTACCTAGACTAAAAAAAGAGATAAGACTCAAAATTAGAAATGAAAGAGGAGACATCACAACTGGTAACATAAAATACAAGGGACCATAACAGACTACTATGAACAATTATACATCAACAAATTGGACAAAATAGAATTAATGAGTAAATTTCTAAAAACATAAACTACTGAGACTGAATCATAAAGAAATTAGAAATTAGAACAAACCCATAAGAAATAAGGAGATAGAATCAGTAATTAAAATTATCTTATCAAGGAAAAGCCCTAAACCAGATGGCTTCATGGCTGAATTCTACCAAACAATTAAAGAACTAATACCAATCATGAAAATCTTTCAAAAAATTAAAAAATAGAGAATATTTCTAAGCTCATTTTATGAGATCAGCACTATTCTGATACTAATGCTAGACAAAGACACCACAAATAAAAGTACAGGCCAATGTCACTGGTGAATGTGGACGCAAAAATTATCAACAGAATACTAGCAGACTAGATTCAGCAGTACACTAAAAGAATAATTCACCTCAACCAAATGGGATACAAGATTGGTTCAACACATGCAAATCAATAAATGTAATTCACCATGTTAAGAAAATAAAGGCAAAACCCATATGATCATCTCAGTAGATGCAGAAAAGCATATGACAAAATTCAACATCCTTTCATGATAAAACCCCAACAAATTAAGGCTGAGTGCAGTGGCTCGCATCTGTAATCCAGCACTTTGGGAGGCTGAGGCAGGCAGATCACCTGAGGCTGAGAGTTCAAGGCCAGCTTGGCCAACATGGTGAAACCCCGTCTCTACTAAAAATACAAAAATTAGCTGGGTGTGGTGGTGCACCTGTAATCCGAGCTACTTGGGAAGTGGAGTGGGGAGAATCGCTTGAACCTGGGAGGCAGAGGTTGCAGTGAGCCAAGATTGTGCCACTGCACTCCAGCATGGGCAACCGAGTGAGACTCCATCTCTAAATAAATAAATAAGTAAATAAATACCCAACAAATTAGGTATAGAAGCAATGCTTCTCAACACAATAAGGGCCATGTATGAAAAGCCCACAGCTAACATCATACTCAATGGTGAAAAATTAAAGGCATTTCCTCCAAGGTCTGCATGCCCACAAGTCAAGGATGCCCACAAGTCAAGGATGCCCACTCAGAAGAGTTCTGTTCAACATAGTCCTGGGAATCCTAGCCCAAGCAATCAGGCAAATAAATAAGCAAATAAATAAATAAAAGTTATCCAGATGTGAAAAAATAGGTGAAATTGTCTCTGTTTGCTGATGACCAAGTCTTAAATGTAGATAATCCTAAAGATTCCACCAAAAATCTGTTAGAGCTGATAAGCAGATTCAGTAAAGTTGCAAGATAATAAATCAATGTACAAAAATCAAAAATCAGTAGTGTTTCTATGAACTACTATGTGAACTACAATACTCTATGAACTACTTGTAAAATAAATTAGGCTAACAATCTCATTTATAATAGCATAAAATACTTGAGTAAATTTAATCAAGGTGAAATTTAGACCTGTGAAAGATCTGTGAAAGATGACACAAGAAGTGGAAAAATATCCTGTGTTCATGGATCGCAAGAATTGATATTGTTAAAATGTCCATACTACCCAAAGTGATATAAAGATTCAAGGCAATCTCTGTCAAAATTCTTCCAGAAGTAGAAAAAAAATTCAAAAGTTTGTATGAAGCCACTAAAGACCCAGAACAGCCAAAACAATCTTGACCAAAGAACAAAGCTGGAGGTATCACATTATCAGATTTCAAAATGTACTACAATGCTATAGAGACCAAAACAGCATGACATTGGCATTTGCATACATTTTAAGCTTATCTATTTTAATAAACAAATTTATAATTAGTTACAATTTTAATCTATTGTTATATATGTGTGTACAAAAACAAAGCAAAATAAGCTCCCTTCATTATCTTAAGTATCAAAATGATTTTAGAGACAATGCAATATTTATATATTGCAACATACATAAAGTTCTCTTATATATTGCCACATACATAAAGTTCAAAAATAAATTTTGGAGATTCATTTCTAACATGATAGAATGAGAAAGTCAATAAATGCACTACCCCAAAAGCAACCATAAAGTTGGACAGAACTGTCAAATCAATAATTTCAATACTCTGGAAATTGACCAGTAACACTGAACAAGCTAAGAAGTTTTAATTCATCAAGACTATTGAGCTACAGGTGAGAGTAGATTGAAGTGCATGGTGTTCTTGCCTGGAGCTTTGTCCACCCTCCCTGCTCTGGTAGCATGCCAGGTTTAACTAGACACACAGACTATGAAAACCAGAAGTATTTCTGCCACTGCTAGAATGGTCTTACTTGACTTACTATTAATTCTACTTTTACAAATCTACCTAAGATAAATGAAAACATATGTCCTCTTAAAGGTTTGTATGTGAATGCTCAAAGAAGCATTATTTGTAAGAGCTAAAAAATTGAACAATTTCAAATATAGTAAGTCTTTCCTTAACATCATCAACAGGTTATTGGAAACTGTGACTTTAAGTGAAATTATGTAAAACAAAACCAATTTTACCACAGGCTAATCAATATAAAGAAAAGTGTTAATTTCCTGTGGCATAGCTCTGGCCACAAAAGCATCATGGTACTTCTAAATATAGATCAAAACCCTTCTTATATTAAATATTGAAATAAATGTGAGCTATATATACATTTAAGAAAGACTGACAAAAACCAGTAAGATAATTATTAACCCAGGTATTCCACTTCAGGGTCATGGGTGGCTAAAACCTAACGCAGCTTAAGGCACAAGGTGGGAACCAGCCCTGGACAGGATGCCATCCCATCATAGGGCATACTGACACACGACCCCATACTCACACTGGGACCATTTTGACCCACTAATAAGCCTAACATGCATATCTTTGGGATGTGGGAGAAAACTGGAGTCCCTGGAAAAAACATATGCAGCTGTGGGGAGAATGTGCAAATTCCACAATGATACTGGTTTTATGCAGGAATTGATGTTTTTTTTTTTTTTTCTCATCAGTGTAATAACAAAACAACATCAAATAAAATGAATGACATTATTAAAGAAGCTGCTGTATCCTTTGACTGATGAATAAATAAACAAAATGTAGCGTACGCATATAATCGAATACTATTCATCAGTAAAAATGAATTAAAACAAATAAATACATATGCTACAACATGGACATATCTCAAAAACCACATGCCAAGTGAAATAAGCCAGACACAACAGACTATAGTATGATTCAATTGGGGCCTAGGTAGGAATTATTTGCAAATGGGGTTGGGGAAAATTTTGAGGGTGATGGAAAAAAGTTCTAAAATGAGATTATGCTAGTGGTTACATAACCCTATAAACTATAGAAATATAAACTATAAAAATATAAAAAACTATAAAAATTGTTGACTTATGTACTTGCCATGGATACCTTTTAGAATATGTAAGTTATATCTAAAAAGCTGTACAAAATAAATTAAAGTCAGAAAATAATCACTGTGCCAACTTAAAAAGTAGAATAATTACTAAAGAATAATAATTGCTAAAGTAATAATTACTAAAGAATCTTTATTCTTTAGTATTTAAATACATGGAATTATTAGAGGTATATTTAATAAAGAAGAAAAAACAATAAATCGATCTTGCAAAAAAAATTGATGTCACATTATTCCTCATGTGAACCCCGAATATCTGAGACAGGTTTCAGTTAATTTAGAAAGTTTATTTTGCCAAAGTTAAGGACACATGCCCTTGACACAGCCTCAGGAGGTCCTGGGGATATGTGCCCAAGGTGGCTGAGGCACAGCTGGGTTTTTTATATTTTAGGGAGACATGAGACATCAATCAATATGTGTAATGTGTACATTGGTTGTATCAGGAAAGGCGGGACAACTCAAAGCAGGGAGGGGGCTTCTAGGTCACAGGTAGATAAAATAAGATTGCATTTTTTTGAGTTTCTGATTAGCCTTTTTAAAGGAGGCAATCAGATATGCATTTATCTCAGTGAGCAGAGAGAAGACTTTGAATAGAATGGGAGACAGGTTTTCCCTAAGCAGTTCCCAGCTTGATTTTTCCCTTTAGCTTAGTGATTTTGGGGCCTCAAGATTTATTTTCCTTTCACATTCATAATGAAATGTAGGTTACTTAGTTGACCTTTATTTTATGTTTTCAAACTGGAAAAAAGGGTTTAATTAGCTAGATTCACTTAACTGCAATAATTTTAAATGATTTAACGTATTATTAGAAAAAATTTAAATATTTGGAATTCTTGTTAGTCATATTATAATAATATAATTTGAAGATTTTTTCTCTTCACTCATTTTAATAAATATTGCGTAAAAAACAAGTATAGTTATTTCAAAGATTGTGATGCAAAATTTAAGTCTGCCAAATACATCAACATTTATTTTGCTGGTATGTTAATGATATTGAATGTGGTTTAAGGGAAATGCTTTTTGACCAAAGAGTCAGAGACTACAGAACATTCTGATTTTGAATGACCTCCCTAGAACTCTGATTTCTGCGTTATTTAGAATACTGGTTGGGAGAGATGTTAGTGGTTCACATCAAATAAGTTTAGGAAGAATAGATTAGAGAAAGTTAAGCAGATATAGTTACTATGTTATTTGGATCGCAGATCTCCAAAGAGGAGATACAGTGTATAAAATTTATGTAATTTAATTGATAATAAAATATTGGCTATTGATAATAACTGAAGATGTGAATGATCTCCTATAATTTTTGGTTTAAGACATACTGAATTTTATTATTTTTCTAAATCAGAAAACATGTTTTGTACCCTTTTGTACCACTATAATAAAAAATTCAAACTCAGTTATTACTGGGGATCTTTTCTTTCCTCTTCAAAGTATCTTGGTTTATACGACAGACTACAGGAGGGTATGGCCTTTACACATAGGGATCATTATTTTTATTATTGATCTTTCTACTAAATTTAGCTATGTGAAGGCGGGGTCCTGAGATGGTCCTATGCTTTAAGCGGATTTAGAAATACTCCCTTTAGTGGCTAACCACTCTGACACTAGACTAACCCATGTAAAATATCATCAGAGGCATTTTCCATTTAAGATTCAGTACCCCATAATTGCATACATCCCTTAAAGGCCTTGGGATAGTCTCTAGCAAATTTTTCACCTGGTCATATGTTTTTAAAATTTTTGCAATTTTTTTTAAATGCAGTTGATAGACTCCTATCTCTATCTTCTCAATGTTTCTTCAATCATATATTCTCTTGTGTTCAATGTCTTTGAAGTAACAGAGCTAATTTGGGGTGTATGATTAAGTTGGATTGAGTAGCGTTATATTTGTGGTTCACTGTCACATCTGTATAAAGTTATTTATAACTGATGTAGGAATACTACTAATACCCACCGCGCTGACTCATCCTGTATTATTGTGACATATAAGTGTCACAAAATTTATGTCAAGTGCAGCTCATATTCTTTTCCTGATTGGAGAAAAGACTACCTCCAAAGTACCTCATATTGTTAACTAATTCAGTATTTTGCAGTATTGTATGTATTTTTTTGAAATGTGGCTTCTTTGTTGAATATTTTGAACACAGAGTGACTAGTAACTCTGTCACCCATGCAGTTTGGGTTTTTCTTTATTGTTTAAGTGTAATAAAATGTTCACTATAAAGTTGTTCGAGCCTCCTAAGGTAAGTAAAATACCTTATGAAAACCCTAAAATACATTTTGCAGAATTAGAAAAGAAACTCATTCACTAATGAGATGCAAAATTTGTATTAATAAAGTTGATAAAGCTTGAATACCCTATTTTAGCAATAATTAGAATGGCATTTAAGACAATTCCAATACATAATGTTAGAATTTGCAGATACCTGGTTTGAATGTATAAACTAAAGAGCTTTTGCATGGCAAAAGGAACAGTCAGGAGAGTAAACAGACCACCCACAGAGTGGGAGGAAATCTTCACAACCTATACATCTGACAAAGGACTACTATCCAGAATCTACAACGAACTCAAACAAATTAGTAAGCAAAAAAGCAAACAATCCCAACAAAAAGTGGGCTGAGGACATGAATAGACAACTCTCAAAAGAAAATACATAAATGGCCAACAAACGCGAAAAAGTGCTCAACATCAATAATGATTAGGGAAATGCAAATCAAAACTGTAATGCAATACCACCTTACTCCTACAAGAATGGCCATAATCAAACAATCAAAAAATAATAGATGTTGGCATGGATGCAGTGAACAGGGAACACTTCTACATTGCTGGTGGGCATATAAACCAGTGCAACCACTATGTAAAAGAGTGTGGAGATTCCTTAAAAAACTAAAAGTAGATCTACCATTTGATCCAGCAATCCCACTACTGGGTATCTACCCCGGGGAAAATAAATCATTATATGTAAAAGATACTTGCAGATGCATGTTTATAACAGCACAATTCACCATTGCAAATATATATAAGATATATATATATGATGGAAAACTACTCAGCCATAAAAAAGTAATAAATTATGGCATTTGCAGCAACTGGATGAGATTGGAAACTATTATTCTAAGAAGCAACTCAGAAATGGAAAACCAAACTTTGTATGTTCTCACTCATAAATGGGAGCTAAGCTATGAAGGTGCAAAGGCATAAGAATAACACAATGGACTTTGAGGACAAGGGAGAAAGGGTGAGGGGGGGTGAGGAATGAAAGACTACAAATTGAGTGCAGTGTGCACTACTCGGTTAATGGGTGCTCCAAAATCTCACAAATCACCACTAAATAACTTACTCATGTAACCAAACACCACCTGTTCCCCAATTACCTATAGAAATAATTACATTAAATTTAAAAAAAGTTGTAATAGATGGTTAGCATGGAGGCTCCAATATTTCATACTCTTCTCTTTCCCTGTCCTTTGCAATGTGACGTGGAGTGTCTGCCAGTCAGCCTTGTGAAATTAGACTAGACTTGTGAGTGCTTTGGCCAATAGAATGCCAGTGTGCAGGTTCTGACTCTAGGCCTCAAGAGGCTTTGTGTCCTTCTAGAACTATATCATCTCTGCCATTGCCAAGAGAATAAATCTGGGTACGAGAAGGCTACTGGAAGGTGAGAAACTACATAGAGAGGATATATGCCATTCCCATTGGAAGTCATTCCAGACCAGCCAGCATTCATCTGATCAGCCTAACTGAAGGCAGATCTGTCTGTATCTGAGTTTCTCAGTAGATTGAGCCCAGTGGAAATCAGCGGAACCCACTCCAGATCAGCACAACCAATCAGCTAAATCAGATTATTGAGAAACATTAAATGATGGTTGTTCTAGCCAAATTAAGTTTGAAGTGAGATTATTATGCATGGTATTGTGACAATAGGTGCTTGAGAAAGAGGGACACATTCGTTCTTATTTTTATTAATAAAATAAGAGAAAATGCAGATAAGAATTAATAAAATGTGGGAAATATAAGAAATGTGCAGTAAAAGTAGTAGAAATTATTCTGATAATGTAGACAATGTAGAGGGCTGCAGAGGGGCCACCCAATAAGTTATGTTCACATCCTAGTTCTTCAAACCTATACTGTTACCTTATCTGAAGAAAATAAAAAGGGTCTTTGCAGATATAATTAAGGATGTTGAGATAAAGGGATCATTGTGGATGATCCACCTGGCTCTACATCCAATAACAAGTGCTGTTATAAGACACACAAATGAGAAGACTGACACAAAGAAGGCAATATGGGGACAAAGGCAGAAATTGAGATGATGTAGAAATGAGCTCAGGAAGCTTGTAACTGCCAAAAGGCAGAAGATGCATGAAATAATTTCTTCCCTAAAATCACTGTAGGGAGTGTAGGGAGGAAATTAAGGTTTACCAAAACGTTAATTTTAGAGTACTGACCTTTAGAACTGTGAGAGAGTAAATTTCTGTTGTTTAAAGCCACCAAGTTTATGGTAAGTTTGTTACAGCAGCTTTAGGAAATTACTACATATACCAAGCAGTAATTTTTAACAAAAATATTTTAAACCACATGGTAGTGATAATTAACTGAGCAACTGACTTCAAATTGAAGTCAAATATGAACTAATAGGCTGTTTAGTAATCCATTTAATATTAAAAAGTGAATCACAAAACACAGTAAAAATTTAAATTCTTTCTGATTTCACATGAAAATTGATATACAGATTCATTTTTTTTTTTTTTGAGACAGAGTCTCAGTCTGTTGCCTAGGCTGGAGTGCAATGGTGCAATGATGCGATCTCAGCTCATTGCAACCTCTGCCTCCTGGGTTCAAGCGATTCTCCTGCCTCGGCCTCCAGAGTAGCTGGGATTACAGGCATCCGCTACCACGCTCTGCTAACTTTTGTATTTTTATTAGAGACGGGGTTTCACCAAGTTGGCCAGGCTGGTCTTGAACTCCTGACCTCAGGTAATCCACCCACCTTGGTCTCCCAAAGTTCTGGGATTACAGGCATGAGCAACCACGCCCGCCTCACAGATTCTTAAAATTTATAAGTTACTATGGCACATACATCTACAGTAAATAGGTTAATTAATATAATCAAGGTAAAAACTATGTTGAATTAGCCACTGCCCAAATTATCTTGAAATGCCTGAATATATTACATCTTGATGGCAGTTTCCCACATGTGACAATACAGTCATATCCACAGACTCAATTAGCCACAGATTGAAAATATTTAAAAAATTAAAATGCAATAATTTAAAAAGTACAAATAAAACCATGCAGTATAACAACTAATTACAGAAAACTTGCATAGTATTAGGTATTATAATTTATCTAGAGTTAAAGTATATAGGAGAATATACATAGGTAATATGTAAATATAATGTAATTTTATATAAGAGACTTGAGCATCCACAGATTTGGGTGTTTATGGGCATCCTGGAACAAATTCTCCATATATGTCAAGGGGCAACTCTAACCTTAAAAATACAAATATTACCAATAAAAATTTTGAAGATGATACAAACTTTTCTAAACTCTCAATGACAAAAAACAAATTGTGATTCATAACTCTAAAGAAAGACTCAATTTTCTTTCTCTTCTCACTATAGCAAATCATATTACAAAATAATTTTCATACAGGAAGAATATGTATATATCACAGAATGTATAACCAAAAACGAAAACCAAAAATTTATTTTACAGATCTAACAGGAGAGCTAATAAATAAAATGCATTTTATTTTTGAATATTTATGGTGATGATTGTCAGCTGTTTAAAAAATATAATTTTTTGAAATTTGTTTTTCATATTCTAAACAAACATGCACTTTAGTATCTAAGTTGGTATTCATAATTTTAACATTTTTTTCTTGAAGAGTTTTTTCCCTGTAATGTGTATAAGCTTTATGACCTACAAAAATCTTGATCTGCTGTTGGCCTTAATGACATTCTTAAATCTGTGGCTGTCTTTGTCTTGTCCATACTAGCATCCAAAAATAGTCAGCTTATGATTTATTGTGTCCTGGTCTCTGCCACTTGAGGAAGACCCTGAAGCTTCCTTCTCCCTTCCTATGGTCAGAGCTTCTCTATTTCTCATGGTTCAGAATTATTGGCTAGTCTGGGACAGTCCTGTTTGGGACAGTCCAACTATTCACTTCTCTATTGTGGGAGTGTAAACTAGTTCAACCATTGTGGAAGACATTGTGGCTATTCCTCAAGGATCTAGAACCAGAAATACCATTTGACCCAGCAATCCCATTATTGGGTGTATACCCTAAGGATTATAAATAATTCTACTATAAAAACACATGCACACATATGCTTATTGCAGCACTATTTACAACAGCAAAGACTTGGAACCAACCCAAATGCCCATCAATGATAGACTGGTTAAAGAAAATGTGGCACATATACACCATGGAATACTATGGAGCCATAAAAAAGAATGAATTCTTGTCTTTTGCAGGGACATGGATGAAGCTGGAAGCCCTCATTTTCAGCAAACTAACACAGGAACAGAAAACCAAACACCACATGTTCTCACTCATAAGTGGAAGTTGAACAATGAGAATACATGGACACAGGGAAGGGAACATCACACAATGTTGCCTGTTGCAGGGTTAGGAGCAAGGTAAGGGAGAGCATTAGGACAAATACCTAATGCATGTGGGGCTTAAAACCTAGATGAAGGGTTGATGGGTGCAGCAAACAACCATGGCACATATATACCTATGTAACAAACCTGCACATTCTGCAGATGTATCCCAGAATTTAAAGTAAAATTTAAAAAAAAATAAAAGGAAAAGAAAAGAAAAACAAAACACTCTTACCTTTCCACTGGATGCAAAGGAACCTATCCTTACTTATTCAAAGCTCTTCTTCTGTCAAAGAAAAAGAGAAATTAACTTCTTCTATTGTATCTTACACTGCCACAGAAAATTAAGGCATGCCACAATTTTTCCTGAGAAATGATTTAAAACAAGGTATTTTAAGAATTTAAATTGGCTTAGATGGAACCTTAGAACCTTTCCCCTGACCACCTTCCCATCACCTCATCCCACTTCCTATCACCTTAATAACCTTTGATTTGAGTCCCCAGATGTAGGAAATTTAATTTCGGTAGTAATTTTGGAGTTGGTGAGATTTCACATCTCAAATTTACGTTTTTTTCCTCACATAAGGAACTAAAAAAAAGGGCATCTTTTGCCTTGACAGCAATTAAAATGAACTGCCATTCTTGGAGTTCCTCAACATGCATTTACCTACAGGCCTTTGCCAGTTGTTACAAATTCTCCCTCATGGGTCATGCCTGACATTGCCACTGGCATGTATCTCTCTTTTCTTTGTCACCAAGACTTTGCCCCTCCTGTCACTGTCAGTCTTCCACTGTAGCCTTCATGTCACTGCTGAGAGTGTTCTCACAGAGGTGGCTGGGGCACCCTTTCACTTGGGAGACTGCTGCTCTCTTCTTATCTTACAGCTTCCAATGTCAAGCAATTACTCTCATCTTCTGCTCAGGGAATATTTGAATGTTAACATGACATGCACTAGAAAATGTTCTTTTCTGTGTTCTTTTTAATCACTAGATCATTACTAGACCTTATATTTCTGTTCTCATCTCAGGTGAGTTTCCCCACCCTTCATCCATATGCATTATCTAAAAGGGCAGTGATGGTCTTGCCCCAACCCTAACATATATTTATATTTTGCCTCAAATAGTAACATTATATTTTTCCATGTATTTATGTTTTTTTTTCTTACAGGAAGTACATCTGCTCTTATGTACATAGAAGTCTTGATGGCCCACCCATGTGTGCTAGTGGAAATATAAGTTAGAGTCTTTATTGGGTCCAGAAAGGAAAGGTTGTACAGGGGGATAGCAACTATTCTTTCTTTCTTCTTCTTCTTGGTGTTTTTTTTTTTTTTTTTTTTTTTTTTTTTTGATGGAGTCTTGCTTTGTCGCCCAGGCTGGAGCGCAGTGGTGTAATCTCGGCTCACTGCAACCTCCGCCTCCCAGGTTTAAGCAATTCTCCTGCCTCAGCCTCCCAAGTAGCTAGGACTACAGGCACATGCCACCACGCCCGGATAATTTTTGTATTTTTAGTAGAGACAGGGTTTCACCTTGTTAGTCAAGATTGTCTCAATCTCCTCACCTCATGATCCACCTGACTTGGCCTCCCAACGTGCTGGGATTACAGGTGTG
This sequence comes from Pan troglodytes, assembly GCF_028858775.2. NCBI lineage: Eukaryota > Metazoa > Chordata > Mammalia > Primates > Hominidae > Pan > Pan troglodytes. Next base: position 90,781,933 of record NC_072408.2, read on the forward strand.
AGTCGCCACGCCTGGCCTAGCAACTGTTCTTTCATGATTTTTTTCCTCCACAGAAAGTATAATTTTGTCTTATATATAATAAATGTATATATAAAATATATATGCATAGTATATAATATTAAATTTTGGAATTGGGGTCCTGTCTGTCACCCAAGCTGGAGTGTAATGACACGATTTCGGCTCACTGCAACCTCTGCCTCCCAGGTTCAATTGATTCTCCTACCTTAGCCTCCCAAGTAGCTGGGATTACAGGCATGTGCCACCATACCCAGCTAAGTTTTTTTCTGTTTTTGGTAGGGATGGGGTTTCACCATGTTGGCCAGGCTGGTCTCACACTCCTGACTTACAGTGATCTGCCCACCTCAGCCTCCCAAAGTTCAGGGATTACAGGCATGAGCCACCGTGCCTGGATGATATTAAATATTAACCAATTATATACATGCACATACATATACACACACATTACTGAGTAGAATATCCCAAAGACTGCCAATACATTTTTTCCATTTGGTCAAGAAGGCGGTTTCCAAAATCCCACAGAAATCTTTTAATAACTATATCAATATTATTTCTCCCCTCATTTAACCCTCCAACTAACCCTTATTAAAGTTTTACTACCTACCTCCTATACAAGAGATTAACGATGTTTGGAAACATTCTATAGATGATTTTTCTAAGTCACTGTGAGACAAGTTGCATTAAAATGACATGAGACAGACTAAAAATGATTGAAATAAATTATTCTTATAAAAAGAACATTTTAGAGATTAGTTTTAAAATGAATAATAAAGTTTCTTTTAGAGTTTTAAAGACTAAGGACATATTAATCGAAGAAAATTAGAGACACGTGGAACAGTACAAAGAACACATAAATATTATGTAAAACATGGATGTCCAAACTTTTGGCTTCCCTAGACCACATTGGAAGAAGAAGAATTGTTTTGGGCCACACATAAAATGCACTAACACTGATGAGCTTAAAAGGAAAAGAAATCTCATGATGTTTTAAGAAAGTTTACAAATTTGTGTTGGATCACATTCAAAGCCATCCTGGGACTCAGGCAGCCCACAGGCCACAGGTTGGATAAGCTTGATGTAAAATTCTACTTCATAGAAATAACCACTGTTAATTTCCTCTTACATATATATTCATGTTTATATACACAGATATGCACAGAACTGGAATCACACTGAACATATTTATTTATATACTCACTGTAACCATTCTTTCCATTTAATTTATTTTATACACTTTTAATATATTTAATGTATTGTGAACTTTTCCTTAGCTTAAAAATATTCTTCTAAGCCATTGCATTTAAATACAATGCTGTGGCTTGATTTTTTTTGCTAATAAAGCAAGACATCATGTGGATATAAATAATGGGAAAAGGCAAAGGCCATAGATAATTGAAATGTTATTTTGATGAGATATAGTTCTCTTTTTTTTCCCTTAAATAACTAATTGTTTGACTAATAAACCTAGAGCTAGGGATTCTAACCCTGAGTCTTAAACTACCTAGGTTATATGGAATAAAAATTCATAAAAGCAAATTGATGGCCAATATGTGCCAAATGCTTTTAGTAACTTATAAATTTTGAAGCATTCAAAACCTCCCACGTAAAGGGTCATTGTGTGTGGGTAAGGATCATTAAGGAAAAATGTATAGGTATTTATTTTGCACTATTTGCAGAACCAAAGGAATATTTTGAGTGAGGTACCAATGCAAGACAATAATGTCAGAATGATAAAGGATTTCAGAATGCACATTAAAAGCTATGACTATTAGGAATACTGCTAGTAGTCATATTTACAATAAATATTCGAGGAATTGCTCATGAAATGAGCAACAAATCTAGATTGATAGAAACTTTTATTTGAAAGGATGAGTGCAAGGAGAGAAAGGGACTATTTACAATAGGGCGAATGCTCTAACTAAAAGGTCTTCCAAGCATCTCAAGAGTTAGGCAGAAAGGGGTTTTCTTTTACAGAGATGAGTAAACAATGCTGGAAAGAACAAGGTGTAGGGAATGGGGATGAAAGATAGGGTGGCATGATTGGAGGGCATGCCAAGGAATATTTTAACCTAAGACCAGCCTGTTTTCAGGAGGTCTGCATGCTGGCTCAGACTGAGGGTGGGCCAAACCTCAGAAGCCTTCAGATCCAGAATTTTGAGAGTCTGTCTTTGGCTTTGTAATAGGTGTAATCATTAATGTTGTGTGTCAACTTGATTAGGTAACTGGGTGTCCAGATGTTTGGTTAAATATTATTTGTGAATGTGTCTGTGAGGGGTTTCCAGATGAGAGGATGAGATTAACATTTCATTCAGTAGACTTAGTAAATCAGATGGCTCTCCCCAGTGTGAGTAGGCACTAGCCAATTTGTTGAGGGCTTGAATAGAAAAAAGGGAAAGGACAAGCAAATTCACCCTTCTGTCTGAGTGTTTGAGCTGGAAATTCAAATTCACCCTTCTGTCTGAGTGTTTGAAGTGGAAATTCAAATTCACCCTTCTGTCTGAGTGTTTGAGGTGGAAATTCAAATTCACTCTTCTGTCTGAGTGTTTGAGCTGGAAATTCAAATTCACCCTTCTGTCTGAGTATTTGAGCTGGAAATTCAAATTCACTCTTCTGTCTGAGTGTTTGAGCTGAAATCTCAATTCTTCTCCTATCCTTGGACTGAGATTTATACCATCAGTATTCCTGGTTCTTATGCCTTTGGACTCAGAATGGAATTGTACCACCAGCTTTCCTGGGGACTTCTGAGCCAATTCTTTATAATAAATTTATCTGTGTATACACACACCCACAAAGAAATATAGACATATATACCTACACAGACAGAGAGAGAGAGAGAGAGGCAGGAATCACTTAACAAAAGGAATACATTTTATGAAATGCAGCCTTAGCCAATTTCATTGTTGTGTGTACATCATATAGTGTACTTTCACAAACCTAATTTGTATATCCTTTTACACACTTAGGCTATATAGTATAGCTAAGTGTTTCTAAGCTACAAAACTGTACAGCATGTTACTCTACTGAATACCATAGGCAATTATAACACAATAATCAGTATTTGTGTATGTAAACATATCTAAACATGGAAAAGATACTGTTGAAGTATTGTATAAAATATTTAAAGAAATTATACCCATGTAGAGGTCATTAGCCACGAATTGAGCTTGCAGGACCCAAATTTGCTCTTGGTGATTAAGAGGTGAGTGAATGTGAAGGCCTAGGACATTACTGTACAGTATTGTAGACTTTATAGACATTGTACACTTAGGATACATAAAAATTAATTTATAAAATTTTCTTTTTTTCTATAAATTAATCTTAGCACACTATTACTATTTTACTTTATAAACTTTTAGATTTTAAATTTTTTGACTCTTTTCTAATCATACTTAGCTTAAAACACAAACACATTGTACAACTGTACAAAAATATTTTTATCTCCTTATTCTATAAGCCTTTTACTATTTTTGAAATGTTTTATTTTATTTTTTACTTTTTAAACTTTTTTTTGTTAAAAAGTAAGACACAAACACACATATCAGCCTAGGCCTACAATGGGTCAGGATTATCAATATTATTCTCTTCCACCTTCACATCTTGTCCCACTGGAAGGTCGTCAGGGGCAAAAACACACGCGCAGCTGTCATCTCCTATAATAAAAATGCCTTCTTCTGAAATATTTCATGAGCATCCTGCCTGAGGCTGATTTATAGTTAACTTTTTTTATTAGTAGAAGGAGTATACTCTAAAATTGCAATAAAAGTATAGTGTAGTAAGTACCAGTATAAATACACTCACCAATATCATAAGTCATTTGTTATCAAGTATTATGTTACTGCACATATTTGTATGCATTATACTTTTATATGACTGGCAACACAGTAGGTTTGTTTACACCAGCATTATCACAAACATGAGTGATGTGTTACAATATAATGTTAGGTTGACTACAACCCTACCAGGTGATAGAAATATTTTATTTCAATAAAAAATTACAATCCTATGGGGTTACATTACATTACAATCCTATGGGGCCATCATTATATATTCAGTACATTTTTGACCAAAATGTTATGTGTCACATGGCTGTATACATACATATCCTATTGTAAATATCAGTGTTGCTCTTTCCTTTGCTATTAAAACCAGGCTAAGGATGATGTTTCCCTTCACTCATAGTCACTGAACTGATAGGAGATTTCCACATTTGGGTTCTCACTGGTTCTATCACAGTGACACCTCATTCTCATTTTTCCTGTTAGCTCGATTCATTATAGAATATCCAGTCTGCCGTGCATGTTCCCTATAAAATTTAAGGTATATTTCTTATTATGTATTTGAGTTCTCATACTTATTTCATATCCATACCTCTTAACTCTGAGAATAAATGGAGACATGGCCTCACTTTTAAATGCTTTGTTGCCAGGGTTATATATATATATCCGTGTTTCTTTTCCTGTTTACAGTCTGTTTGAAATCTTTGTTTTTTTCCATCCATCCACAGACTTCCTTCTCCAGTAGCACTTCATTTTTCACACAAGTTCGGTCTTGATTTACAGTTTACTAATTGTGATACAGTCTATGAATACTCATTGCATCTGCATTCACAGAATTTGAAAAAAAATGGGCTGTATTTATGGTTTCATCAGACTAAACTAGCCAACATGTTCCTTTCTATTTTCTCTATCAAAATCTTTCATTATTTTCTCATAATTATTTATGACAAGCTGTATCAAATTAAGAGATAGAAGAAAAATGAAAAATGTTTAACCTCTACAGAAAAAGTCTGTTCTCCAGTTGTAACTAGGGCTCTAGATAAATGCAAACATCCTTACTATTCCACAAACATGTTGGATAACATATTGAAAGACATTGAGAAATCCATTAAATTTTTAAAAGCAGAGCAGTTTTCCCAGGGATAGCTCCGCAGGCTTAGCTTGTCTGAAAAACAACATAATTGAAACCAAGCTGCAAAGTCTAGTTTAGGGGAGGATTAAGCTGAGTACTTGAAAAAAGCTGATATGATGCCCACCACTATCCACTCACTTCACTGAGGGTAGATTTCTTCTGCTGACCTTCCTGGTCAATTGCAATGTCCTCAAGAATTGTGTGGGGGACATTTAAAAAGTTAACTATATCAATACTGACAGCCCATTCCTGCTAATAGTATTCCTTAGTCTAAACCTGAATTTCTGAATATGAGAAAATAATAATTGGGAAAAACTGACAAAAAGAAAAGAACAAGTAATCATAGGACATGCTTTTTATTGAAGCAGAAATAACTTAGGAAACAGTCTAGTACTTTTGAAAATAGTCTAAGTAGTACCCTCAGTGAGATAATAGACAATATTAGATAATTAGATAATAGGCAAAAAGACAATGTTTTAATAAATCAAGAATATTCAGCTATGAGGGAAGAAAATCTGTATCTTTAAAATTAACCAAAAAGTCATGGTCATTTAAAAAGAAACCTGTTGGTTGGGCATGATGGCTCACACCTGTAATCCCAGCACTTTGAGAGGCCGAGGCATGTGGATCACTTGAGGTCAGGAGTTCGAGACCAGCCTGGCCAACATGGTGAAACCCCATTTCAAATAAAAATATAAAAATTAGCTAGGCATGGTGGTGGGCCCCTGTAATCCCAGCTACTTGGGAGGCTAAGGCAGGAGAATCACTTGAACCCAGAAGGTGGAGGACGCAGTGAGTCAAGATCGTGGCATTGCACACTCCAGCCTGGCCAGCAAGAAAGAAACTCCATCTCAAAAAAACAAAAAAAAAAAAAAAAAAAAGAAAGAAAGAAAGAAAAGAAAAAGAAACCTGGGAAACTTGGGACTCAGTATAGTTAAGTGATCTGCCCAGGACTGCATAATGATGATAATCTGAATTTTGTACTAGTATATATATTCAGAAATAAAATTTGATGCTATTTTCAATATGTTATACTGTGTTCTACTTTACTCTGTTATGCTATCGTACTATACTGTAAGATATTCTTATACTATACTGGAACATCCTATCCTAAAATATTTTGTTTTCTTCCTATATCACTTTCAACTTTACTATGCAGTACAAAACATACCACACAATGCTACTTCATACCAAAACACCTTGATGCAATATGATTAAAAGCAAAGATACTTCAATTTAGAACATTTTTGTTATTAGCTATTTTCTCTTTGATGGAAAATAGTATAATTCACATTTAAAGTATGCACACATACACACACACACACATACACATACCCATAAATATTGCCGAATATCTGTCAGCAACACTACCTAGGTTATTCAATAAGTAATAGTTTTTAATGAAATTGTGCTGAGCACTTTTATTATGGTTTTGTATTTCCAACATGAATTTATTATTATATATTAGAACAAAAAAAGATATAGACAGGTAGTCTGAAGGAAACCAGTCCAAGAAAAAAATTATTCTATATTAAGAAGTTTTACTGGCTTGATGAACTAAAACTATTAATGTTTCTCAATAGCAATTATAAACATCGCTCTTTTCATGTGACAGCATTCCTCACTGTAAAGTTATCCATTTACTTGTTTATTAATGATTGTGAAATTACTATTTATATGCTACAATGCTGCATATAAGCATCTAAACATTACTAATTATTTCACATTCAGGTTAAATAGCACAGTTTTTATGCCTAAATGAATGTACTCTGGAGTTTATCACTGAACTATTGAAATACTTAACCTGCAAACACTACATAAATATTTTCTTACATATAAATATTCTGCAGAAGAAATAGACATAAGCTAAATTATGCTTTAGGCTCAAGAAAATTAGAAATGTACATGGAATTTCATAGTTCTGCTCTTACAGTTCCTTTTTGTAAAAAGAGAATCTATCTGGGTGACCTGGCTGTCAAGTGCTGTGAGACTGATCACCTCACTAGATAATTTACTAGCTTCTTATCAGCACAATCTGTTACAGCTCCAGCCAAAATATTTGATTTTGGCAGAGGCAATGGATGCAAAGCCTGGCACTTGTGAGTCTATTAGAGATGCAATTTTTTCATTTGAGACAAATGTGCTTAGTTTCGTAACTCTAGCCTAGCCTATAGAAATAATTGAAGGATCGAAGGATAACTGTTCATAGGCATTTCTACCATAGATTTGGAGCTAAAAGATTATTCCTAAGATATTTGTTTATAACTTTCATGAACCATTTATTATTTATAATAAAAACACTAGTATTCTTTTGAAGGAGAGTCCCTCCTGTTTTATAGCATCACTTTTGGCACTGGACCAACAAATGCAGTTTGAATAAAAATAAACTTCTTCCAAAAGTGAAAATGAATTGTCAAAAGCAGTTTTTTAAGTGATCTAGCAATCATTATCATATCACAATCCTCACAATAAGCCTGATGCTGTATTTTTAGTATTATTCTAACCTATGCAATGAGAGATGAGTGAAACTATTCTTCAGAAATAAGATTTGATATCCTCCAGTGTCAAAATGGATTGTAGCAACACAAGGCATAATTCCTTTGGCAGAGCATCCTATTTAGTTTCTTTAATGGCATGTTCTTTTACTTGGGCCTGGCATAAATATGATGGATAGAATTTAGAAAGGCTAAATTATTTACAATTGATATATGATTGGTTGCATTACGGTTTCAATCATGTGAATGTGTGTAAAGTGCAAAGCACTGAGCTGAGCTTAGAGTAAAGGAAATCAAGGATATCCCTTAATCACAAATAATAGTTTAGATATATCGAAGCTAAGATATCTGTAATTTTGATTTAATTTGGAAAAAAATTTAAGAGACTATGAGTGATTATATAATTTAATGTGTGCTAACATAAGCTACAGTAAGATTTCTAGACAGATAATTTTTTTTTCTTTTTTCTAACTTGCATGCTATTGTATACAAAGGACCTAGCACTTTCATTTGTAAGATTCTCCATCGAAACAAGGTTTAAAAATGTTATAGGCCCAGTGTGGTGGCTCACGCCTGTAATCCCAGCACTTTGGGAGGCTGAGGTGGGTGGATCATGAGGTCAGGAGTTCAAGACCAGCTGGCCAAGATGGTGAAACCTCGTCTCTACTAAACATACAAAAATTAGCCCAGCATGGTGGCAGGCACCTGTAGTCCCAGCTACTCGGGAGGCTGAGTCAGAGAATTGCTTGAACCCAGGAGGCAGGAGGCAGAGTTTGCAGTGAGCTGAGATCACACCACTGCACTCCAGTCTGGGCTACAGAGCAAGACGCTGTCTCAAAAAACAAAAACAAAAACAAAAAAGTTACATATTTGATTTTCTTATATAATCAGTTTGTCTAGCTTTCTCGTTTCCTTGAGTCAATTCTAGTCTCTCTAGAGGAGAAATAAGGACAGCAAATAAAAACCTTTGAGCTTGTCTTTATTTAGCTTGTAAGCAGGTGTTTATTGATTGAACACCATGTTTACAGCAGATTTTTACTGGCTTTACTTTTAATTAGAGTACTGCATGTTTGGATCTTAACATAAATTGAGAACAATTCTTCCCAGGATACAGAGTCAGTCATTTGTTTCCTATATATGAGAGTGTCTTATAGGCAAATTGAGCTGAAGAAAAAAATATGTATGTATGTATGTGTGTGTGTGTGTGTGTATATATATATATACACACATATATATATACACACACACACACTTACAGAAATGATTATTAAGTCTTAAAATTTGACTTCATGGAAGAAAACTTATATGAATACAACACACAGAATGGAATATCATAGCAATAATACAAAGAAGTGCCGAATAGAATAGTATTTAAAAAGACTTTCAGATAAATATTTCAAATATATACCTTACCTGTGCCTACAAAATGGAGTCTAACCTTAGGATGTGATTCAAGGTTAATATCTCTTTCACTTCTAACTTATAGTAGGTCTATATTTCTAAAACTTTTTTTAATAAAATTCAAATTTCTTTACAAATTATTGAAGGGCAATTAACAACTGTCTCATCTCTAGTCATTTTCCTTGGAATACAATACAATCCTGCCACATTGGACTATTTATTATTTCCTGGTGATGGCCCTGGCTTTCCTTGCGTTATTTCATGGCCAATATTCTTTCCTTTAAGAAGAGTACTTTTTATCCAACCTCTCCCGTCAAAATACAATGTACTTATCAGCATTCAGGTCAAATGCCATGTCCTCTATAGCTTTTCAATTCTTCCTATTAGAAATAACTTCTTCTTTTAGAGGTCCAGTATCACTTGTTAAAATATATTTTTCATATTATATGAGTAAAATCAGTCATGGCCTGCTTTAGAGAGGCATGAATATCTGAACAAACTCAAGGATCTGTTAGGCAAAAGCTATGTATAACAGGACTGGATAGAATTCCCAAAATGACCACACCGCCTACTTAAACAGTATTCTGCTGGGAGAATGCTCAACATGCTGTAGGGATACTGCTGTGGCTTCTCAGTATAGAGTGCAATTTTAAAAATCACTTTAGCCTGGCAGGCTGTTGCTTTTTAAAATTATTTTATGTCTTTTAGTTCAGCGGCAATATGTACTTACTATTTGTCTCAGAATTCTCTAGTCACTTGTGAAAGTGTTTGTGTCCAGAAAGATATGTTTGCTGCATGCATGTTTTACAGCTCAGACCTCACTAATATTCTCACAACTCTGTATTCTCTTCATAGAATCCTCAGAAAGTGGAAAGCTAAGTATTCATAGAATCCTCAGAAAGTGGAAAGCTAAGTACTGTAGATCTTTTGGTGATTTGTGGAAGATGAAAACAACAACCACAAAAGAGCGATAATCAGAATTTCCTTTAGTCCAACTGCTGAGAGAATTACAGGCTTTTAATGGAAAAAAATTACTGTGCAATCAAGAAACTCCCTGAACAATCATGAACTTGAATTCTTAGCACTCTAAAGAGAACTACACTTTCATTATTAAAGATTATTGAAATGAAATAACAGAAAAACCAAATAAACAAACAAATATAAACTTCATAAATTATAAGATAATAAACGTACTAATCAACATTTGGTTTGCTATATTTCTTTTGGTGTTAAGTTGAAGCTACATGTATTCATTCCAATCTCCGAAAATGGAAATGTTGATTCTTATGACCTTAACTTGACTTGATAAGATGTTGAGAAAAGAGTTACACAAGAATAAATATGTAATATTGTGTATGCTATTAAATTCTATGTGTGAAGTACATGTCTTAGTTCTATATTTTAGTTATCCACAGCATTCCTCCTGTATCATTTGCAGACTTTGTATAATGCAGTCAATAAACCAAGGGCAGTTTGCTGTATGTTTACAAAGCAAGTACCTCATTTGGCAAATAATACATGCCTAAAGATAAAACCCTGGGCAAATAATAAAGACATAATGAGATAACTGTATAATTTCATTGACTCACACATTTAAATAAATTAATTATCTTAATGTGCATGCAAATGGGGTGATTATAATAAATTAATCCTTGATAATGTCTAAAGCCCACAAAATATACCTCAAAAATACCATGCATTTAAAAATGCAGAATTATACTTGATAACTCTTATTGTATAGACTTTAGAATCAGCCTCCACACAAAATTAGAATTTTCTTGCTCTAAGGATTGACTTTAATTCAAAATTATGCAAATTTCATCCAAAGAGGTTGATTGCTTATATTCCTCAGGCTGCAGAAGGAACTAAAAAACTCTTCTTTATTTAGTTAATGAATTTTATCCTGACTAGTTCGCCTATTCATCCAATTCTTATTTCTAGTCCTGATATTCATTTTATAACTGGAACTTAGTAGGGTAATTTTGGTGTAATAAATAACATATTTAAGTCTCTTTTATATGTAATTTATTAAAACTATAATTTAGTAGGAATTAGAAGCTTACTATGTTAAGTCTCCTTTTTTCTCTCTAATGCTAGTTAGAGCAATTTGAAAAATAATGCTAATAAATTTGAATAAAAATAGGCTTAAAATATGAAATTTAACCCATATCGACAAACTCTGTTTAGAGGAATTAAATCCAGATAACCCCAGTGGTAATGGCTCAAATTTTTAGACTGATTACATCATGAATAAATGAATAAGCTATCACCACCCAAAGGTAGTTTAGTAATGAATATGATTTCACATATTTGAATAAAAACAGCTTATTTATGTTTTTACATTCAACTAGCTGATGAAAGTGGATTTATTTCCTAGCCTTAATGTAGTGAGTTCTAGTTCATATTTCTAATATTCTCAATTAGTCCACAAATAATCCATTTAGACATCCTGGATGAAATCCTCTTAGTAGATATAACCATAAAATCATTACGAAGTGATGATGCTCTTGAAAAAAATAGATAAAATAACTGAGTTTCCAATAAACAGAGAATGGACAAAATAGTTTACAGATAAATTACTCAAAGCCTGAAAGTGACTACAACTCACACTAAAGGCCATTTTTCACTTACTTATTTTTTTTAATGTGCTGAGCTTATTGTGAAAACTACGATGAGGCAGGCTGTATTCAAATATGGAAGTAATGGTTTATAGGGAAATAGTTAATGAAAATATGAAGAAAGAGAAATAAGCTGTGCCTAAATATTTCCACTCTGATTTAGAAGGGACTTATAGACCCAAACATCTAGGTGAAGTAGCATTCTAAATTCACTCTCTCTACTGCCTCAGTGCATTATCCCTCTACCTACTATAATCTGTCCTTCCCTCCATTACTGCATTAACTCTGTCTCTTCTGGAGTTATCAACTATTTCCTTCTTAATAAAGTAAAGAGCATTTTTTGGTATTTGCATATTTGATTTTCATTAAGTTTCCCTTCTCTTCCAGAGTACGCACCTCTTGCTTTTCAAAATATACTGCTTTTTCTTTTTTTTTTCTTTTTTCTCCCTTTTGTAGCAATACACCACATTGGTCAAAGATAGCATGCTTTCCCATGTTCTGGAAGCTAGAACATAAATTTTAGAAAGGGTATAGAAGGGTAAAACTAATATAGCTCTCTCTATATGTGCTGCTTAACTTGTTAAACAATATATAAACTATAAATAAAGCCAGTAAATGTTTACACTTATTGGCCAATTACTTCGTGTATCTACTCTGCAGTGAGATTGGTTGAGCTCAAGCATTGTAGGCACATTTAACTCAGATATATGGATATAGATACTGAACCAACTACTTAAGAATAGTTAAGAACCAACTACTTAAGAATATAGAACTGAACCAACTACTTAAGAATGTCGAGTTATTTATGCACAGTTGTAGAGGATGTCTGCACTTGTGCCCAGGTAAGAGAAACTAAATCTCCTGTTTCTGCTACGTAGCTTAAGGAATAAGCTATTATGTGAGGTACTCAGATGCATCACTAAAATTGTGATTGTTGGGAAAAATAAAATTGTGCTTGTTGGGCACCAGTAGTGACGGTTTAATCACATGCAATGCAATGAAGGTGGAAACTCTAAATTTGTGAAGACATTTTTTGAAGATATAATCTCACAAATTTATTTAAGGGCATTAGAAAACTCTCCTGCCTGACTTGCAAAAAATATGTTCATGCCTCAGGTTCCTTTGTGTCCCCATCAAAGCAATTGAAGAGGGAATTAAAAGTCTTTTGAATTTTCAAGGCATGGGTGACTTTTACTCTCATGATAGTGAGGAGGTTTTTCTGCAGAAAGATGATGGTTTTAACATTTGAGCCTTGTTCTTGGGTTTGAGAGGTTAAAAAGCAAAATGGCTGAATGCATGGGGGTGATCCCTAGGACTCAAACGGACCATAAAACCTGTGAGGTTGTTGTGGTACAGTGCTGTTGAGGTGGGGTGAAATTGAGGAGACTTACAAGCCAATGACTATGTGGATAACCTGAAGAACTACTCAAAAGAAGCTCCTGCATGGAACCTAGTGAGGAACACATGGGAATAGAGTCATCCGGGGAGTCAGTATTGAAAGATGAACAGTGTGTACCATTGGCTCCCCCTATGAGACTTATGATACATTTCTTCACTCTCAGATATATATATATATGTATATATATATATATATATAATCAGATACATATATATATAATGTGTACATGTATATATATATACACATACACATACATATACACCTATATATTTATAGGATTAAATAAATTTATTTCATCTATTTAAATAATAATAAGCTATCATTGATATCAGTATAATATGTCACCCCATTCAGAAGTATTAGCATGTGTCTTCATAGGTTTTGTGCTGCTATAACAGAGTAAGTGGCACTGGGTAATTTATAAACAACAGAAATTTCTTCTCTCACAGTTTCGAAGCTGGGAAGTCCAAGGTAAAGGTGCCAGCCTCTGGCATGGGCCTTATTACAGCATCCTCACATAGAAGAAGGCAGAAGAGCAAGAGACAGATGAATTCTATATACTCACATAGCAGATTAGAAAAGAGTGAACCCAATCCCACAAGCCCTTTGGGTGGAGCTCTCATGACTTAAACTCATATCGAAAGGCCTCATACCCCACTCAACTCTTGCATTGAGGATTAAGTTTCTAACACATATATTTTGGAGGGTACACATTCAAACCACAGCAGTGTGATAACATTTAATAAATAATTCTTGCTCATGGGATGAACATCTATATTTATATTGATACCAAAACTATATATTTACCTTAATCTACCTTATTCTGTGAAATAATTAATCTTCTAATTGAAGATCTACCATTCTCCTGTTGAACAAGAATGGTACTTTGAAATTGCATTGAATTCTCATATATAATTGGTAAAAAATAAATTTAAAAACTCACAATCTCTTACATATCTCTATTTATTGTTTTTCAATCATTGGTAGGACCACTGAATCTTTAGATGAAAGTATATTAGAAAACTGTACATTGTTTTAAACAATATGAGCTGTTATGCTGTGTTTTTTTATCTTAATAATCATTGCTATATAGAAATGTACAAATAACACTGTTTTTAAATATCATTCATTCTTTTATTCTAATTTTATTTGTTTTAATAGAAATTATAATTCCATAATTCATGTCACGTTTAACTTTAGGAGAAGAAGGTAGAATAACAGAAGTTTCTACAGATAGACATAAAAGATCAACATTAAATTATAATTATATTCTGGATATTGACAGAATGACTAATCAACTCTCAGAAGTAACTCCTCTATGTAAGGGATCATTAAATGAGAAAACCATTATTTTTCTGAGAATAGGAATTTTCCACAAAAAAATATTCATTACTTGGAATAAGATATTTTTAGTTTCAGATGTAAAAACACAAAAAAGCTTCTAAAAGAACATACTGTGTTTCTTGATAAGCTCAATATAGAGAAATGTAGACTAATGTAATAAAAGAGGACATATAAATAGTACCTTTTAACCTATACTCCTTTATCTTCCCACTGTAAAAGTAAAAGCATCAACGTAAATATACACTGAAGAAAGTATACTTAATAATCATATTTTTGAGTTTCTTTCTATAATTAGGAAGCACAATGATAAAAAGTTAATGATGAATCCATATGTGGTGGTGTGCACCTGTAGTCAGTTAATCAGGAGGCTGAGAGAGGAGAATTGTTTGACACCAGGAGTGTGAGACCAGCCTGGGCAACATAGCAAGACCCGATCTCTAAAAAAGTTAATAGAAAAAAAATTTAAAAATTAAGGGATAAATGGAATTAAGTTAAAAATGATTTCTAAAGATGACTAATTTGAGGGATTGAGGTGGGTCAAATTTTGTTAATTAAAATTAAGAGTCAACTTCTCTTTTTAGCTCCACCATGTTAAAGCTTGTAAGTTGTCATTCTAGTCCTTATGACATGAAAACAAAACTAACTAAACTGAAAATCAATGTCTCCTTTAGAGTCATAAAAGAACCGAGGTCCTAGGACAAACTGGAACTCTAAAACCTGGACAGATAGACACATAGAGAAAAATCACAACCGAGACCAGCTTACCTAGAGCATATGCCACTGGAGCCATAAACTTGTAGGAATACTAAAATGGTAATTTGCTGATGACTGAGTGAGGATTAGCTTGAAAAAGTGAGAAACTCCTGGTGGGCTAGTCTTAGAAAGGTATCCATATTTTCATGATTTTTACCTCTAGGAACCCTATCCTGTTCTTAAGTCAGAGATATGAGAAAGCATCACTCATGTTATGAGCAGAGGACAATAAAGCAACAAAGTTGAGTTATACCTAGAGCATTCTATATAACAAAGACCTGCTCTCCAAAGGATACTAGTTTATCAGGGCCTAATATACTTGGGGGAAAGGCAATTAGCTAATTTCAGCCTCTTCTAGCCTCCCTGGATTGACTAAGGAGAAAAAAATAGAAGACTACTGGATTGACTATGGAGAAAAAAATAGAAGACTACGGAACACATGTGAAATCACAACCCAGAAACTCAGGCTGACTAAAAGACTGAACTTTAATCATAAGATTGTAGAGTGCTTCCCTCTCTCACGCTTTCCCACCATGTCAATAAGGCTACAGTATAGTAACTGTGGATTGCAACTGAAAAAGCTGCAAGGCACCTACCTTGTTTCAGAAACAGTTTATAGAGAAACTAAAGACAAAAAGGAAAGGAAAAAACAACAATGAAGATACTATAGGAAATGGAAGCCACTGGTACCTACAGCTATAGTTACATTAAACCCAGCTCAGATCCTATGAAGATTAGTGTAAATTTTCAGAGTAATGGCTTATTACTTCAGTGTCTGTTACCTGACTTAAACAAGAAATTAATTACAAGACATGATATGAGGCTAGAAAAAACACAATCTGAAAAGAAAGAAAAGCATTAGAACCAGACTCAGATTTGACATAGATTTTGAAATTATCAGGTAGATAATTTAAATAACTATAGTTAATAAGTTGAGGGATAGAGAATTTAAATAACTTTGGTTAATAAGTTGAGGGCTCAAGAGGGAAAAAGTTGGCAACTCGAGCTAGAAACTCAAAGAAAGAATTAAAAAGTGATAGAAATGGAAAAAAAAGAAAAACACAACACTGTAATAGAAATAAAGAACAAATGTGGGCTTTTCAGTAGCCTGAACCCCACTAGAGAATGTAACAGTGAGCTTGAAGATATGTCAATAGACATATTTTTTCAGTGTAACAATATGCAAAGAGAAATTTGCATATAAAACATGGAAAGTAAAAAATAAATTTTCATAATGGACCATAATATCTAAGAACTATGAGATAATTACAAAAGGTGTTATGTATACATAATAGGATTACTGCAGTGCAAAAAGGAAGAAGCAGAAGGAATATTTGAAGTAAAAACAGCCAATAATTTTCCAAAATTAATGACAGTTACTAAACCATAGACCTAAAAAAACTTATAGAACACAAAGGATAAATACCAAAAAACCTACATGTAGGTATATCGTATTCAAATTGCTACAAAAAAAGACAGAAAATTTTTCAAGAGGCCAGAAGAAAAAAAAAAAGATGCCTCTCTAATAGAAAAATAAGGAGAAAAATTGTA
The DNA here is from genome assembly GCF_028858775.2 of Pan troglodytes. Taxonomy (NCBI): domain Eukaryota; kingdom Metazoa; phylum Chordata; class Mammalia; order Primates; family Hominidae; genus Pan; species Pan troglodytes. The sequence continues at coordinate 90,798,420 of NC_072408.2, forward strand.
TCACACTTCTTTTCAGGAACCATGCAAACAAAAAGAGAGTAAAGTTAAATATTTAAAGAATTTAAAGACGAAATCCACCAAGCTAAATTTTGAATTCAGTAAAAGTATCTTCCCAAAGTGAAAGGGATATATAGGCTTTCTCAGACAAGTAAAATTGGAAGGAGTTTATAACTAGTAGACCTGCCTTGTAATAAATATTAAAATAAAATATTCAGAAAACAAAAAAGTATATATTTCAGAAACTGGTATCAACATAAAGACATGAAGAATGTTGGAGAAAGAATAAATAAAAATCTAAAAACATTTTCTTTTTTCTTACTCTCAATTTATCTAACAGATAACTGTTTAAAGTAATAATAACAATCTATTGGGTGATTATAGTATATGGAGAAGTGAAGTGAATAACAACAATGTTATAAGGGATGAGAGGAAAGGATGAGAATACTCTGCCATAAAGTACTTCTACTACTCATGAGGCAGTACAGTGTTATCTAGAAGTGGACCAAAATTGTCAGTACACATAAAAAATTCTAAGGCAGTAACTGAAATATATACATACGTGTGTGTATGTGTATGCATATACATGTATACATACATATATGTATATGCATATACATGTATACATACATATATGTATATGCATATACATGTATACATACATATATGTATATGCATATACATGTATACATACATATATATGTATATGTATATGCATATACATGTATACATACATATATGTAGATGCATATACATGTATACATACCTATATATGTATATGTATATGCATATACATGTATACATACCTATATATGTATATGTAGATGCATATACATGTATACATACCTATATATGTATATGTAGATGCATATACATGTATACATACATATATGTATGTGTAGATGCATATACATGTATACATACATATATGTATGTGTATATGCATATACATGTATACATACATATATATGTATGTGTATATGCATATACATGTATACATACATATACATGTATACATACATATATATGTATGTGTATATGCATATACATGTATACATACATATACATGTATACATACATATATGTATGTGTATATGCATATACATGTATACATACATATACATGTATACATACATATATATGTATGTGTATATGCATATACATGTATACATACATATATATGTGTATATGCATATACATGTATACATACATATATATGTATGTGTATATGCATATACATGTATACATACATATATATGTGTATATGCATATACATGTATACATACATATATATGTATGTGTATATGCATATACATGTATACATACATATATGTATGTGTATATGCATATACATGCATACATACATATATGTATGTGTATATGCATATACATGCATACATACATATATGTATGTGTATATGCATATACATGCATACATACATATATGTATGTGTATATGCATATACATGCATACATACATATATGTATGTGTATATGCATATACATGCATACATACATATATGTATGTGTATATGCATATACATGCATACATACATATATGTATGTGTATATGCATATACATGCATACATACATATATGTATGTGTATATGCATATACATGCATACATACATATATGTATGTGTATATGCATATACATGCATACATACATATATGTATGTGTATATGCATATACATGCATACATACATATATGTATGTGTATATGCATATACATGCATACATACATATATGTATGTGTATATGCATATACATGCATACATACATATATGTATGTGTATATGCATATACATGCATACATACATATATGTATGTGTATATGCATATACATGCATACATACATATATGTATGTGTATATGCATATACATGTATACATACATATATGTATGTGTATATGCATATACATGCATACATACATATATGTATGTGTATATGCATATACATGCATACATACATATATGTATGTGTATATGCATATACATGTATACATACATATATGTATGTGTATATGCATATACATGTATACATACATATATGTATGTGTATATGCATATACATGTATACATACATATATGTATGTGTATATGCATATACATGTATACATACATATATGTATGTGTATATGCATATACATGTATACATACATATATGTATGTGTATATGCATATACATGTATACATACATATATGTATGTGTATATGCATATACATGTATACATACATATATGTATGTGTATATGCATATACATGTATACATACATATATGTATGTGTATATGCATATACATGTACACATACATATATGTATGTGTATATGCATATACATGTACACATACATATATGTATGTGTATATGCATATACATGTACACATACATATATGTATGTGTATATGCATATACATGTACACATACATATATGTATGTGTATATGCATATACATGTACACATACATATATGTATGTGTATATGCATATACATGTACACATACATATATGTATGTGTATATGCATATACATGTACACATACATATATGTATGTGTATATGCATATACATGTACACATACATATATGTATGTGTATATGCATATACATGTATACATACATATGTATGTGTGTGTATATATACATATATATACACACACATATGTACATGAAACTATAATTGATAACCTGAGAAAATAAGGAAAATTCATGCAACCAGAAAGAGGGTAAGAAGGATACAAAAAAGCTCAACAAAATTGGAAATCATGTAAAAATATAGAAAGCAAGCTAACTACGTCAATAACTACCTTAAATGTGAAGATCAAAATCCCAAAAATATAATTCTGGAAAAAAATTAAAGTTATTTAAAGATATTCGTTTCCATTTTTAAGAGGGAATTTGTTTGAGAAACATATAAAAAACACAAAAGAACACTCCACAGGCCACTTTACACAATAAAATAGGCAATACCACACATAATTTTTGCAATCATAAACACTCAGGTGTACTAAGGGCAGTCATGGGTATAACAGGCTTGATGAACGGTATCATAAAGAATAGGTCAAGTAGAGAAATGTATAAGCACATATCACCATAGTTGGCAATGGTGTGCACTTAATTTTGTAATGCTGATAACTTTAAATAGTGAAAAAACTTTTGAAAGGTGAAATAAAAGAAAAAGAAAAACTAAAAAGGAAATTTGACATATGAATAAATGTATCATAGGGATATATTTATGGGCGATTGCACAGAGATAGTTCATAAAATCTGCCCAACATTTATGAATTTATGATCATTATATTTTGAAGTCTCATTTCATGATGAATAGCTGTTCTTTTCTTTTCTTTCAGGACGTGGCTATCTTGGAAAATAGGTTCACAATGATTTTCTACATTGTGGTGCTTTTTCTGAAATTCTTCTATGATCTGATATATGCCTGACATGAATGTTCTATATTAAATTTTCCCATTTTCTGTGCCATGCTTCTATGTTGATTCCGGTGCATGGAAATCCATTCTGCATGTACTCATATACAAAACCACAAATTTGGCAGAAACAATACTGGTGATCGAAAGGCAAGATTGTTGTATAAGTGTCTTCTTTCCCTACCATGCACATAATTATTTTCAAACTAGTCAGTAATGTCATTAACTTCTTTAGGCAAATGTGGCTTAAATTCATTAAAGTTCCTGAAATGTCAACAGCTGGAAAGAATACCAATGCAGACAAATAACAAAATTTTCAAGTGAAGTACTCATTGCTGCCCTATGGCATGGCCATGACTCATCTAAGTTTTCTGCCAAATGCATTGGGCCAAATTAACAAAGCAAATTTTACTGGTCATATCTTGAAATTCACTTTTAGAAGCCTTGATTGTACCAAAATCGATATTTGTCATATGATTTGCAGATTCAGTTGAAATTCATTTCCTTGTGTTCATCATTTCCTTCCTTAAAGTTCATTAAATCTTTAAATAAGCCTTTGCAAAGTGCTTCACATTTTCCAGTCATTAATATAGAAATTATCAGAGTTCTAGAATTTTCAGATCCAGCAGAGGTATGAATTGTACAAAGGTGATAAAAAACATGGAGGACAGTTTTGAAAGTGGCATCTGTTAGCCAAAGTGAAGCATACATTTGTTTTTCTATGTTAGATTTAGTGGTAAAAACAAGAAACCTATCTTCTTTGACAATGAAATCCCTAATCAAGAATAGTTCACCATTTAATGTATTTTGTAACACTGGAGGCACCTCAATATTAGCAACTGTCTGACTCAGAAGGTATCTGAGCTTGTCAAGTTATTTTTATTTCCTGAGAAAGGGAATTTTTTGAAAGCAACCATGACACACTATGTGTGAAGGGTCAGAAGCTGTACATGGTTGAGCAAGTTGACAGAGGAGATTTGTATTCTTTTGCCTGTATTTTCATTTCTATGATCTTCAAAACACACTGCTTTTATTTGAAGAGTGGCTGTGGTCTATAAATTGTGTAAGTATATGCTGTCCATTTGAAAGTTTAGTTATTGCTTAGTAAGCACATTCAAGCATTTTTTAAATTTTTACAGCTCCAATAAGAATTATCTTTTAAACTTTATATTTCTCCATTAAGTAACCCTGTACTTAACTTAGACTTTCTGAGGGAAAAATTTCACAGATTTCTTCCATTGTGTTGCAAGAAATACAATAAGAAGGAATGATATTTAGGTTTTCCAATACCAAATTTCCAATACCAAAAAAGGTTTTAGTGAAGGTTCTACAGAGAGATAGAACCAATAGACATATATATGCACACACACATATATATTCACATATATAGACATATATATAATAGACATATATGGATATAGATAATAAACATATATATAGACATATATATCTAACTATATCTGTATATATATGGATTTAGTAAGGGGATTGGTTCACATATATCTGGTGGCTGAGAAGTTACATGATAGACTATCTGTAAACTGGCTTCCCTGGGATACCAGTAGAGTGGCTCAGGCAAGAAGCTTCAAAATCCAGGAGGCTACTGGTGTAAGTCCTGAAGTCCAAAGGCCAGCAAGCCTGCAGTTCTGATGTCCAAGGCAGCAGAAGAAAGGTCTTTTCCAGGTCACAGAGGGAGAGCCTTCTGTATTTGTTCTCTCTGGGTCCCCAGCTGATTAAATTGGATGATGCCCACCAACGTGGAGGGCAAAACTCCTCCACCTAATACACCAGATTTACACACGAATTTCTTCTGGAAACACCTCACAGACACACCCAGAATAATGATTTACCAGATTTCTGGGTATTCTTTAATCCAGCCAAGTTGATGCCTAAAATTAAATCCACAGGTCCACCCATTGTCAACTTGGCACCTATATGCTTCTCCTTAAACCATACTTAATTTCCAAAGGAAGACAAAAACACAGTGATAATTCTGCCTGATATGATACAACTATCCTGTGATTGTGATTTTAGGGATTTTGGACATTAAGGAGTTTCAGACATTAAGGATTTAGACTTCAGGGATTTTGATCATTTGGGATTACGGCATTCAGGAATTTGTCTTTCAGAACTGGGATCCAAACCTGTGATTCTCCTTCCCAAAGCACTCCCGTCTAATAATGAGATAAACATCAGGCAAATTTCAACACAGAGGCTCCTACAACATACAAGATTCGTACTTCTGAAAACTAAGTTCATCAAAACCAAGAAAACTGAGAAACTCACTGTCAAGAGGAGCCTAATAAGACAAATAAATATAATGTGTTATCCTGGGTGTAATCCTAGAACAGAAAGATGGCATTAAGTAAAAGCTAAGGAAATCTGAATGAAATATAGACTTCAGTTTAATAATAGTGAATCAAAGTTGGGTTATTAATTGTAACAAATGTAGCATACTAATGTAAGAAATATAAGCCAGGTTTTATAGTAGGAAAACCTGGCTGTGAGCGGTATATGAGAAATTTTGTATTAATAGTAACTGCTCAATTTTTCTATACATCTAAAACTGTTCTAAAACCAAGTCTGTTAATAAAAATTTAAAAGTCAATGATAAAATTGTGTTTTTATTTTGTTACTGTATTAGGGTTCATTTACAAATAATTTCTCATGACTCAGCAGGAGAATCTGAGAATAAACTAACGACCTGCACATGAAAACTTTGAGCCGCATATTTTAAGCTGAACAGAGAACAAGATAAAGCTGGCTCTCTTTTAAACATTTAGCATTTGAAGAGATTCAAAGGAAGACATCTTTCTACAGCAAATAAATTTAAATATTTAAATTGTTATCAAGTAAAGTTGTAAAATTTCTTCTGCAGGTGTTCATAAATAAGATTTTTTTTTTCGGATGTAATCTAATCAGGAGACAAAGTGATGGATGAGGTGACTTAGATTTGCTGCTTCTGATAAATTTAATATTACAGTAGTAAGTTGCCATCCTGAAGAAAATAATTGAACATTGGAAAATGATGAATAGTAGTAGGAAGACATGACATAGATGAAATAGAGGCTTACACTGTACTTTAAACTATCAGCATGATGAAAAGCCTGCATTTTGGTACTGGACAGCTATTTATGTTCATTTCATAATGTCAAAAATCCATTCATTCAATGATACCTTTGTTCAACATTGTCCATAATTAATACACTTTCCTAGTTGGTAGGTGTTAATACATTTTTAATAAAATTCTTGTTTGTAAAAGAGAATATTTGAAATTTTAGAATAAAAATAATGATGGTTTCCTGCCATTTTTTTTTCCAAAAACCATCTCCAGGGTTATAACTTATTAAAAAATTTTGTTGTGATTAGTTAAATACAAGAACAAAGGAAAGGCAAATCTATATTTTGGCATGCCTCATTTACAAATTAATACTTTCTCAATGGTGATGAGCTATTACTACATACTTAATGAAACTGCTATTTTTTTTTTGTTTTTGTTTTACAAAATGGCATATGATTTATTTAGTCATTAAAAGAGTACAGCTGACTGGGCGCGGTGGCTCACGCCTGTAATCCCAGCACTTTGGGAGACCAGCGCAGGCAGATCACGAGGTCAAGAGATCGAGACCATCCTGGCTAATACGGTGAAACCCTGTCTCTACTAAAGATACAAAAAATTAGCCAGGCATGGTGGCGGGCACCTGTAGTCCCAGCTACGCCAGAGGCTGAGGCAGGAGGATGGCGTGAACCTGGGAGGCGGAGGTTGCAGTGAGCAGAGATGGCGCCACTGTACTCCAGCCTAGGTGACAGAGTGAGACTCTGTCAAAAAAAAAAAAAAAAAAAAAAAAAAAAAGAGTACAGCTATATTTTAAATTTAGTTAGTGAATCATCATCATAAGTTTCATGGTAATGCCTAAATTCAGTGGGCTTAAAGTTTTAAAATGTCTATGTGTCTTTAAAAATATTTCAATAGCTTTAGGGATACAAATAATTTCTGGTTATATGGATGAATTGTATAGTGGTGAAATCTGGACTTCTACTGTACACATCACCCGAATATTGTGCACTATACCAAATAGGTAATGTTTTATCCCTCACCCTCCCACCTTACCGGCTTCTGAGTTTGTAGTGTTCATTACACTGCCTTTGCATACCCATAGCTTAGATCCCACTTATAAGTGGGAGCATGCGGTAATTGGTTTTTCCTTCCTGAGTTACTTCACTTAGGATAATGGTCTCCAGTTCCATTGAAGTTGCTGCAAAAGACATTCTTTCATTCCTCTTTATGGCTCAATAGTATTCCATGGTATATGTGCTACATTTTCTTTATCCACTCATTAGTTGATGGACACTTACGTTGATGCCGTATTTTTTCAATTGTGAATTGTGCTTCAATAAACATATATATGAAGGTTTCATTTTGCTATGACAACTTATTTTGCTTTGGGCTAGATATCCAGTAGTGGGATTCCTGGATTGAATGGTAGATTTACTTTTAGTTCTTTGAGGAATCTCCATTCTGTTTTTCATAGAGGTTGTACTAATTTACATTCCCACCAACCGTGTATAAGCGTTCTCTTTCACCATATCCATTCCAGTATATATCGTTTGACTTTTAAATAATGGCCATTCAGGCTGGAGTAAGGTGGTATTTCATTGTAGTTTTAATTTGCATTTTCCTAATGATTACTGAGATTTTGCATTTCTTCATGTGCTTGTTGGCCACTTGTATATCCTCTTTTTAGAAATTTCTGTTCATGTACTTTGCCCACGTTTTAATGGGATTATTTGTTTTTTTCTTGATGATTTGTTGAGTTCCTTGTAGATTCTAGCTGTTATCCTTTTGTTGATGTATAAGTCACAACTATTTTCTCTTATTCTGTAGGTCGTTTATTTACTCTGTTACTTATTTCTTTTGATGTGGAGAAGCTTTTTCCTTAAAAAAAAATTGTGGGTACATAGTATGTGTATATATTTATGAGTTACATGAGATATTTTGATACTGGCATATAGTGTGTAATAATCACACCAGGGTAAATGAAGTACCCATCACCTCAACCACTTATCTTTTCTTTATGTGACAAACAATCCAATTATACTTTGGTAATTATTTAACAATGTAAAATAAATTATTGTTCACCGTAGTTACCCTGTTGTCCTATCAAATACTAGATCTTATTCATTCTATTTAAATATATTTTTGTGCCCACTAATCATCATCATTTCCACTTCCCACTACCCTTCTCAGACTTTGGTAACCATGATTCCACTGTTTATTTCATGAGTTAAATTGTTTTACTTTTTTTTAGCTCCCACAAATAAGTGATAATGTGTGGTTTGTCTTTCTGTGTGTGGATTATTTCATTTAATATAATTGGATCCCAGTTCCATCCAGGTTAGTGCAAATGACACAAACTCATTTTTTATAGCTGAATAGTAATCGTGTATATGTGCTAAATTCTCTTTATCCATTCATCTGTTGATGGACACTTAGCTTGCTTTCAAATGTTGGTTATTGTGAAATTAGAGTGCAGCTATCTGTTTGATATACAGATATTCTTTCTTTGGGGTGTATACCTAACAGTGAGATTGTGGAATAATATGGTAGTTCTATTTTTACTTTTTTGAGGAACTTCTAAACTGTTCTCCATAGTGGTTGTACTAATATACCTTCCCCTTTCTCTACATCATTGCCAGCATTTGCTATTGGCTGTCTTTCAGATGAAAGCCATTTTAACTGGGGTAAAATTATATTTCATTGTAGTTTTGATTAGCATTTATCTGATGATCAATGATGTTAAGCACCTTTTCATATACTTGTGTGCCATTTGTTTGTCTTTTTTAGGAGAAATGTCTATTCAGATCTTTTGCCCATTTTCAATCAGACTATTAGATTTTTTTTCCCTATTGAGTTGCTTGAGCTCTTTATGTATTCTGTTCATTAATCCCTTGTAAGATGAATTGTTTGCAAATATTTTCTCCCATTATATGGGTTTTCCCTTCACTTTTTTGGTTGTTTCCTTCTCTGTGAAGAAAGGATTTAACTTGTTTTTACCCCATTGTTTATTTTTGCTTTGGTTGCTTGCACTTGTTGGGTATTATTCAAAACATCTTTGCCATTTCAATGTCCTGGAGTTTCCCCAAAGTTTTCCATAGCAGTTTCACAGTTCGAGGTCTTAGATTTAAATATTAAATCCAATTTGATTTAGTTTTTGTATGTGGTGAGAGATAGGGGTCTAATTTTATTCTTTTGCATATGGATAAGTCCAATTTTCCCAGCACTATTTATTGAAGAGACAGTCCTTTTTCCAATACATGTTTCTGGCAGCTTTGTTGAAAATGAATTCACTGTAGATGTATGGATTGGTTTCTGGGTTCTCTATTCTGTTCCATTGATCTATGTGACTGTTTTTGTGCCAGTACCATGCTGTTTTTGTAACTATAACTCTATAGTATAATTTGAAGTTGGGTAATGTGATTCCTCCAGTTTTGTTTTGACTATTCTGGGCCTTCTGTGTTTTCATGTAAATTTTAATATTACTTTTTTCTATTTCTTGGAAGAATGTCATTGGTATTTTGATAGACATTTCACTGAATCTGTAGATTGCTTTTGATACTATAGACATTTTAACATTATTGGATTCTTTCAATCAATGAACATGGAATATCTTTCAAATTTTTGTGTCCTCTTTAATTTCTTGCATCAGTGTTTTATAGTTTTCATTGTTGAGATATTTTACTTCTTTGGTTAAGTTTGCCCCTAGGTATTTTATTTTATGTGTAGCTATTATAAATAGGATTACTTCTTTGATTTCTTTTTCAGATTGTTCAGTATTGGCATATTGAAATGTTACTGACTTTTGTGTGTTAATTTTGTATCCTGCAAATTTACTTAATTCATTTATCAATTCTAATAGTTTTTTTTTGTGGTGTCTTAAGATTTTTCCAAATATGAGATTATATCATCTGCAAACAAGAATAACTTGACTTCTTCCTTTCTAACTTGGAGACACTTTATTTCTCTGTCTTGTCAGATTGATCTAGCTAGGACTTTGAGTACTTTGTTGAATAACAGTGGTGAAAGTGGACATCCTTTTGTTGTTCCAGATCTTAGAGGAAATATCTTCAGATATTTCCCATTTATTATGATACTATCTATGGGTCTGTTAGATGTGGATTTTATTGTTTTAAAGAATTTCCTTCTATTCCCAGGTTTTTGAGAATTTTTATCATAAATGGTGTTGAATTTTATCAAATGTCTTTTCAGCATTGATTAAAATGATCATATGTATTTGCCCTTCATTTTGTTGCTGTGATGTATCATGTTGATTAATTTGTGTATGTTGAACCATCCTTGAATCCCTGGGGTAAATCCCTCTTGGTCATGATGAAGAATCCTTTTAAATGATTTTGTTTTTTCTAGTATTTTATTGAAGCTTTTGCATCAATATTAATCAGATATATTGGCCTGTAGTTTTCTTTTGTCTTCTTTTTTATTTTTTGATTTATTTTTCTGGTTTGGTATCAGGGTAATACTGGCCTTATAAAATGAGTTGACAGGTAGTCTCTCCTCTTATTTTTGGAAATGTTTGAGTAGGATTGGTATTAGTTCTTTAAATATTTGGTAAAATTCAGCAGTGAAGCCATCTGGCCTTTGGGTTTTCATTACTGGGAGAATTTTGTTATTTCTTTGATCTCATTAGTTGTAACAGCTCTGTTCAGGTTTTAGATTTCTTCATGGCTAAATCTTTCTAGGTTGTATGTGTCTATAAATTTATCCATTCCTTCTGTGTTTTCTGATTTACTGGCATACAGTTGCTCATATTATTCTCTAACAATCCATTGAATTTCTACAGAATTGGTTGTAATGTCTGGTTTTTCATCTGTGATTTTATTTATTTGGATCTTCTCTTTTTTTTCTTAGTTTGGCTAAATGTTTGTTAATTTTGTTTGTCTTTTCAAAACAACTTTGTGTTTCATTGATGTTTTGTATTTTTCATTTTAATTTCATTTATTTCGGCACTGATATTTATTATTTATTTTCTCCTACTAACTTGGGATTATATTTGCTCTTCCTTTACTAGTTCTTTAAGATGCATCATTAGGTTCTTTAAGTTTTTCCACTTTTTTGATGTAGTGCTTATTGCTATTAACATTCTTTTTATTACTGCTTTTGCTTTATGCCATATTTTTTTGTTATGTTGTGTGATATGGTTTGGCTCCATGTCCTCATCTTAAGGGCATCTTGAATTGTAATCTCTACATGTCATGGGAGGGGCCTGGTGGAAGGTGATTGAATCATGGAGATGAACATCACCCTTGCTGTTCTTGTGATGGTGAGTTCTCAGGAGATCTAGGTGTTTGAAGGTGTGTGGCACTTCCCAGTTTGCTCTCTCTCTCTCCTGCTCCACCATGGTAAGACGTGCTGGCTTCCTCTTCACCTTTCACCATCATTGTATGTTTCCTGAGGCCTCCTAGTCATGCTTCCTGTTAAGCCTGTGGAACTGTGAGTTAATTAAACCTCTTTTCTTCATTAATTACCCAATCTCAGGTAGTTCTTTATAGCAGTGTGAGAACAGACTAATACATAGTGTTTCCACTTTCATAAACATTTTTAATGTTCCTATTTTTTACTGACTTACTGATCATTCAGGAGCATATTTTTAAATTTCTATGTGTTTCTGTAGTTTCCAAAATTCCTCTTGTTATTGATGTCTAATTTTATTCCATTGTGGTCAGATAAGATATCTGATATAATTTTAATTCTTTGAAATTTTTAAGACTTATCTTGTGGCCTAATACATGGTCTGTCTTTGAGAATGATTTATGTGCTAAGGTGAAGAATGTGTATTCTGCAGCCATTGAGTGATATGTTATAAAAATATCTATTGGGTTAATTTGGTCTACAGTGCAGATTAAGTTTCTGTGTTAATTTTCTGTCTGGATCACCTATCCAGTGTTGAAAGTGGGGTGTTGTAGTCTTCAGTTATTATTGTATTGGGATGTAGCTCTCTTTAACTTCATTAACATTTGCTTGAGATAACTGGGTGCTCCACTGATGGGTGCATATATATTTACAATTGTTATATGCTCATGCTAAATTGACCCCTTTATTATTATAGAGTTACCTCATATTTTATTCTTATTGTCTTAAAATCTATTTTGTCTGATATGACTATGACTATTCTTTATTTTTTTGGTTTCTATTTGCATGGAATATTTTTTCCCATTCATTTATTTTAGGTCGACAGTGTTTTCATAGGTGAAGTGTTTTTCTAGTAGGCAATAGATCATTGGATCTTATTTTCTTATTTTTTCCTTTTTTATTTTTAAACCCCTGATTGTATATTTTTTCTTTGTTTCTTTTTTTTTTTTTGAGATGGAGTTCCGCTATTTATTTATTTATTTATTTATTTATTATTATTATACTTTAAGTTTTAGGGTACATGTACACAATGTGCAGGTTAGTTACATAGGTATACATGTGCCACGCTGGTGCGCTGCAACCACCAACTCGTCATCTAGCATTAGGTATATCTCCCAGTGCTATCCCTCCCCCCTCCCCCAACCCCACAACAGTCCCCAGAGTGTGATGTTCCCTTTCCTGTGTCCATGTGTTCTCATTGTTCAATTCCCACCTATGAATGAGAATGTGCGGTGTTTGGTTTTTTGTTCTTGAGATAGTTTACTGAGAATGATGATTTCCAATTTCATCTATGTCCCTACAAAGGACAGGAACTCATCATTTTTTATGGCTGCATAGTATTCCATGGTGTATATGTGCCACATTTTCTTAATCCAGTCTATCATTGTTGGACATTTGGGTTGGTTACAAGTCTTTGCTATTGTGAATAGTGCCGCAAGAAACATACGTGTGCATGTGTCTTTATAGCAGCATGATTTATAGTCATTTGGGTATATACCCAGTAATGGGATGGCTGGGTCAAATGGTATTTCCAGTTCTAGATCCCTGAGGAATTGCCACACTGTCTTCCACAATGGTTGAACTAGTTTACAGTCCCACCAACAGTGTAAAAGTGTTCCTATTTCTCCACATCCTCTACAGCACCAGTTGTTTCCTGACTTTTTAATGATCGCCATTCTAACTGGTGTGAGATGGTATCTCATTGTGGTTTTGATTTGCATTTCTCTGATGGCCAGTGATGACGAGCATTTTTTCATGTGTTTTTTGGCTGCATAAATGTCTTCTTTTGAGAAGTGTCTGTTCATATCCTTTGCCCACTTTTTGATGGGGTTGTTTGTTTTTTTCTTGTAAATTTGTTTGAGTTCATTGTAGATTCTGGATATTAGCCCTTTGTCAGATGAGTAGGTTGTGAAAATTTTCTCCCATTTTGTAGGTTGCCTGTTCACGCTGATGGTAGTTTTTTTGCTATGCAGAAGCTCTTTAGTTTAATTAGATCCCATTTGTCAATTTTGGCTTTTGTTGCCATTGCTTTTGGTGATTCACACCTGAAGTACTTGCCCATGCCTATGTCGTGAATGGTAATGCCTAGGTTTTCTTCTAGGGTTTTTATGGTTTTAGGTCTAACATTTAAGTCTTTAATCCATCTTGAATTGATTTTTGTATAAGGTGTAAGGAAGGGATCCAGTTTCAGATTTCTACATATGGCTACCCAGTTTTCCCAGCACCATTTATTAAGTAGGGAATCCTTTCCCCATTGCTTGCTTTTCTCAGGTTTGTCAAAGATCAGATAGTTGTAGATATGTGGCGTTATTTCTGAGGGCTCTGTTCTGTTCCATTGGTCTGTATCTCTGCTTTGGTACCAGTACCATGCTGTTTTGGTTACTGTAGCCTTGTAGTATAGTTTGAAGTCAGGTAGTGTGATGCCTCCAGCTTTGTTCTTTTGGCTTAGGATTGACTTGGCGATGCGGGCTCTTTTTTGGTTCCATATGAACTTTAAAGTAGTTTTTTCCAATTCTGTGAAGAAAGTCATTGGTAGCTTGATGAGGATGGCATTGAATCTGTAAATTACCTTGGGCAGTATGGCCATTTTCACTATATTGATTCTTCCTACCCATGAGCATGGAATGTTCTTCCATTTGTTTGTGTGCTCTTTTATTTCCTTGAGTAGTGGTTTGTAGTTCTCCTTGAAGAGGTCCTTCACATCTTTTGTAAGTTGGATTCTAGGTATTTTATTCTCTTTGAAGCAATTGTGAATGGGAGTTCATTCATAATTTGGCTCTCTGTTTGTCTGTTATTGGTTTATAAGAATGCTTGTGATTTTTGTACATTGATTTTGTATCCTGAGACTTTGCTGAAGTTGCTTATCAGCTTAAGGAGATTTTGGGCTGAGACGATGGGGTTGTCTAGATATACAGTCAGGTCGTCTGCAAACAGGGACAATTTGACTTCCTCTTTTCCTAATTGAATACCCTTTATTTCCTTCTCCTGCCTAATTGCCCTGGCCAGAACTTCCAACACTATGTTGAATAGGAGTGGTGAGAGAGGGCATCCCTGTCTTGTGCCAGTTTTCAAAGGGAATGCTTCCAGTTTTTGCCCATTCAGTATGATATTGGCTGTGGGTTTGTCATAGATAGCTCTTATTATTTTGAAATACTTCCCATCAATACCTAATTTATTGAGAGTTTTTAGCATGACGGGTTGTTGAATTTTGTCAAAGGCCTTTTCTGCATCTATTGAGATAATCATGTGGTTTTTGTCTTTGGTTCTGTTTATATGCTGGATTACATTTATTGATTTGCATATATTGAACCAGCCTTGCATCCCAGGGATGAAGCCCACTTGATCATGGTGGATAAGCTTTTTGATGTGCTGCTTGATTCGGTTTGCCAGTATTTTATTTACGATTTTTGCATCGATGTTCATCAGGGATATTGGTCTAAAATTCTCTTTTTTGGTTGTGTCTCTGCCCTGCTTTGGTATCAGGATGATGCTGGCTTCATAAAATGAGTTAGGTAGGATTCCCTCTTTTTCTATTGATTGGAAAAGTTTCAGAAGGAATGGTACCTGTTCCTCCTTGTACCTCTGGTAGAATTCTGCTGTGAATCCATCTGGTCCTGGACTCTTTTTGGTTGGTAAGCTATTGATTATTGCCACAATTTCAGAGCCTGTTATTGGTCTATTCAGAGATTCAACTTCTTCCTGGTTTAGTCTTGGGAGAGTGTATGTGTCGAGTAATTTATCCATTTCTTCTACATTTTCTAGTTTATTTGCATAGAGGTGTTTGTAGTATTCTCTGATGGTAGTTTGTATTTCTGTGGGATTGGTGGTGATATCCCCTTTAGCATTTTTATTGCATCTATTTGATTCTTCTCTCTTTTTTTCTTTATTAGTCTTGCTAGCAGTCTATCAATTTTGTTGATCCTTTCAACAAACCAGCTCCTGGATTCATTAATTTTTTGAAGGGTTTTTTGTGTCTCTATTTCCTTCAGTTCTGCTCTGATTTTAGTTATTTCTTGCCTTCTGCTAGCTTTTGAATGTGTTTGCTCTTGCTTCTCTAGTTCTTTTAATTGTGATGTTAGGGTGTCAATTTTGGATCTTTCCTGCTTCTCTTGTGGGCATTTAGTGCTATAAATTTCCCTCTACACACTGCTTAGAATGCGTCCCAGAGATTCTGGTATGTTGTGTCTTTGTTCTCATTGATTTCAAAGAACATCTTTATTTCTGCCTTCATTTCGTTATGTACCCAGTAGTCATTCAGGAGCAGGTTGTTCAGTTTCCATGTAGTTGAGTGGTTCTGAGTGAGATTCTTAATCCTGAGTTCTAGTTTGATTGCACTGTGGTCTGAGAGATAGTTTGTTATAATTTCTGTTCTTTTACATTTGCTGAGGAGAGCTTTACTTGCAAGTATGTGGTCAATTTTGGAATAGGTGTGATGTGGTGCTGAAAAAAATATATATTCTGTTGCTTTGGGGTGGAGAGTTCTTTAGATGTCTATTAGGTCCACTTGGTGCAGAGTTGAGTTCAATTCCTGGGTATCCTTATTGACTTTCTGTCTCGTTGATCTGTCTAATGTTGACAGTGGCGTGTTAAAGTCTCCCATTATTATTGTGTGGGAGTCTAAGTCTCTTTGTAGGTCACTCAGGACTTGCTTTATGAATCTGGGTGCTCCTGTATTGGGTGCATATATATTTAGGATAGTTAGCTCTTCTTGTTGAATTGATCCCTTTACCATTATGTAATGGCCTTCTTTGTCTCTTTTGATCTTTGTTGGTTTAAAGTCTGTTTTATCAGAGACTAGGATTGCAACCCCTACCTTTTTTTGTTTTCCATTTGCTTGGTAGATCTTCCTCCATCCTTTTATTTTGAGCCTATGTGTGTCTCTGCACATGAGATGGTTTTCCTGAATACAGCACACTGATGGGTCTTGACTCTTTATCCAATTTTCCAGTCTGTTTCTTTTAATTGGAGCATTTAGTCCATTTACATTTAAAGTTAATATTGTTATGTGTGAATTTGATCCTGTCATTTTGATGATGTTTGCTGGTTCTTTTGCTCGTTAGTTGATGCCGTTTCTTCCTAGTCTCGATGGGCTTTACATTTTGGCATGATTATGCAGTGGCTGGTACCGGTTGTTCCTTTCCATGTTTAGTGCTTCCTTCAGGAGCTCTTTTAGGGCAGGCCTGGTGGTGACAAAATCTCTCAGCATTTGCTTGTCTGTAAAGTATTTTATTTCTCCTTCACTTATGAAGCTTAGTTTGGCTGGATATGAAATTCTGGGTTGAAAATTCTTTTCTTTAAGAATGTTGAATATTGTTCCCCACTCTCTTCTGGCTTGTAGAGTTTCTGCCGAGAGATCCACTTTTAGTCTGATGGGCTTACCTTTGAGGGTAACCTGACCTTTCTCTCTAGCTGCCCTTAACATTTTTTCCTTCATTTCAACTTTGGTGAATCTGACAATTATGTGTCTTGGAGTTGCTCTTCTCGAGGAGTATCTTTGTGGCATTCTCTGTATTTCCTGAATCTGAATGTTGGCCTGCCTTGCTAGATTGGGGAAGTTCTCCTGGATAATATCCTGCAGAGTGTTTTCCAACTTGGTTCCATTCTCCCTGTCACTTTCAGGTACAGCAATCAGACGTAGATTTGGTCTTTTCACATAGTCCCATATTTATTGGAGGCTTTGCTCATTTCTTTTTATTCTTTTTTCTCTACACTTCCCTTCTCACTTCATTTCATTCATTTCATCTTCCATCGCTGATACCCTTTCTTCCAGTTGATGGCATCGGCTCCTGAGGCTTCTGCATTCTTCACGTAGTTCTCGAGCCTTGGTTTTCGGCTCCATCAGCTCCTTTAAGCACTTCTCTGTATTGGTTATTCTAGTTATACATTCTTCTAAATTTTTTTCAAAGTTTTCAACTTCTTTGTCTTTGGTTTGAATGTCCTCCCGTAGCTCGGAGTAATTTGATCGCCTGAAGCCTTCTTCTCTCAACTCATCAAAGTCATTCTCCGTCCAGCTTCGTTCCGTTGCTAGTGAGGAACTGCGTTCCTTTGGAGGAGGAGAGGTGCTCTGCTTTTTAGAGTTTCCAGTTTTTCTGCTCTGTTTTTTCCCCGTCTTTGTGGTTTTATCTACTTTTGGTCTTTGATGATGGTGATGTACAGATGGGTTTTTGGTGTGGATGTCCTTTCTGTTTGTTAGTTTTCCTTCCAAAAGACAGGACCCTCAGCTGCAGGTCTGTTGGAGTACCCGGCCGTGTGAGGTGTCAGTCTGCCCCTGCTGGGGGGTGCCTCCCAGTTAGGGTGCTCGGGGGTCAGGGGTCAGGGACCCACTTGAGGAGGCAGTCTGCCCGTTCTCAGATCTCCAGCTGCATGCTGGGAGAACCACTGCTCTCTTCAAAGCTGTCAGACAGGGACATTTAAGTCTGCAGAAGTTACTGCTGTCTTTTTGTTTGTCTGTGCCCTGCCCCCAGAGGTGGCGCCTACAGAGGCAGGCAGGCCTCCTTGAGCTGTGGTGGGCTCCAACCAGTTCGAGCTTCCCGGCTGGCTGCTTTGTTTACCTAAGCAAGCCTGGGCAATGGCAGGTGCCCCTCCCCTAGCCTGGCTGCCACCTTGCAGTTTGATCTCAGACTGCTGTGCTAGCAAACAGCGAGACTCCGTGGGCGTAGGACCCTCCGATCCATGTGCAGGATATAATCTCCTGTTGCGCCGTTTTTTAAGCCCGTCGGAAAAGTGCAGTATTCAGGTGGGAGTGACCCGATTTTCCAGGTGCCATCTGTCACTCCTTTCTTAGACTAGGAAGGGGAACTCCCTGACCCCTTGCGCTTCCCAAGTGAGGCAATGCCTCGCCCTGCTTCGGCTCGCTCATGGTGTGTACACTCACTGACCTGTGCCCACTATCTGGCACTCCCTAATGAGATGAACCCCGTACCTCAGATGGAAATGCAGAAATCACCCATCTTCTGCGTCGCTCATGCTGGGAGCTGTAGACCGGAGCTGTTCCTATTCGGCCATCTTGGCTCCTCCATCTCGGAGTTCTGCTCTTATTGCCCAGGCTGGAGTGGAGTAGAGTGGCACGATCTCGCCTCACTGCAACCTCTGCCTCCTGGGTTCATGCCATTCTCCTGCCTTAGCCTCCCAAGTAGCTGGGATTACAGGTGCCCACCACCATACACAACTAATTTTTTGTATTTTTAGTAGAGATGGGGTTTCGTCATGTTGGCCAGGATGGTCTCGAACTCCTGACCTTTTGATCCACCCACCTTGGCCTCCCAAAGTGCTGGGATTACAGGCGTGAGCCACTGTGCCAGGCCCCCGATTGTATATTTTCAAATATCTGTCTTTAAGCTTGCTAATTCTTTCTTCTGCTCTACCAATTCTACTGTTTAGCAACTCTAATAGAATTGTCAGTATGTCAGTTGCATTTTTTAGCTCCAGAATTTCTTCTTGTTTTTAATTATTTCAATCTCTGTTAAATTTATCGGATAGAATACTAAATTTCTTCTCTGTGCTATCTTCAATTTTATAAAGTTTCCTAGAAACAGTTATTTTTAATTCTGTGTCTGAAAAGTCACATCTCTGTCTCTCCTAGACTGGTCACTGGTGCCTTATTTATTTCGTTTGCTGAGGTCATGTTTTCTGGATGGCATTGATGCCTGTGAATTTTTATCAATGTCTGAACATCGAAGATTTAGGTATTTTTGTAGTACTCACAGTTTGCATTTGTTTGTATCTGTCCTTCTTGGGTAGGCTTTTCCATATATTCACAGGGATTTGGGTGTTGTGATCTAAGTCTTTGGTCACTGCAGCCATGTCCGTTTTAGGAGGCACTGCAAAACCAGTTATGCTGTGGATCCTCCAGGCTTGTAGAGGAACTACCTTGCTGGTCTGGAATAAGATATTGGAAAGTTTCTTGGATTACTAGGCAGAGACTTTTCTTGTCTTCCCTAATTTTCTCTCAAATCAATGGAGTGTCTCTCTCTCTGTGCTGAGCTTCATGCAGCTAGAGAATTGCATCTTTGTAGACAATACTACTGGAACTGTACTTGGTCAGTCCTGTTTTCAGCACAGCACTGGGTCTCCCTAAAGGCTCACGATGACCACTGCCTGGCTACTGCTGATGTTCACTCAAGGCCCAAGGGCTCTACAATCAGCAGGTAACATATTCAGCCAGTCTTTCATCCTTTCCTTCAGGGCAGTGAGTTTCCTCTCGTCCTGGGCTGGTTCAAAGATGCCATCCAGGAGCAAGGGCCTGGAGCCAGAAACCCTTGGAATCTACTTGGTCCTTTATTCTCCTACAGCTGAACTGGCATCCATGCTACATGACAAAGTTCTTTCCACTTTCCCTTCCCCTTTTCTTAAGCAGTAGATTATCTCCCCATGGCCACCACCAGCTCAGACCTATGACAACTACTGCCTGGCTACTGCTTATGTCCACTCAATGTCCAAGTTCCTTTAGTTAGCTTTTGATGAATGCTGCCAGGCTTGAGTCTCTCCCTTCTGGGCAATGGGCTTCCTTCTGGCTCAGAGTGTGTTCAGAAATGCTGTCCAGTAGCCAAGGTCTGAAATTGGCAACTGCTAAAACCCCCTACCCAACTTTGGCCAAGCCAGCGCCCAAGCTGCAAGACAATATCCTCTTTATACTTTTCTCTCATTTCTTCAAGCATATTTGGTCTCTTCCTGTAGCTACCATGCTGCTGATGTGCTGGGTCACACCTTAAGACAGCATAGCTCTGAGTCTCATCCAGGACCCCTGGCAAGTACTGCCTGGTTACCACTACTGATTATTCAGGGACCCTAGGGCTCTTTATTCAGCAGGTGATAGGTCAAAGCAGCTGGTTCTCTTCTGACCCAGGGTGTATTTAGAAATATTGTCCAGGAGCTAGGTCCTGGAATAGGGGCCTCCAAACTCTGCCTGGTGCCCTATTCTACTGTGGGTAATCTGGTGTCCACATTTCAAGTCAAAGTTATCTTTACTCTCTTCTCTTGTCTCCTCACTCAGAGGGAAGGGGTCTCTCCAGGAGCCATGAGCTGTGCTGCCTGGCATAGAGGAAAGGTTGATGCAGGCAATCCTGGCTGTTCCACCTAGTATCTCACTAGTTTGTATGCACCCCAAGTCCACTGGCTCCGAGCCCAGCACAACAAAAGGACTCGCCCAGCAACTGCAATCTTTGTGGCCCAGACTACTTTTCAAGTTTATTTAGAAACCTGGAACAAGTTAGCCTAGAGTGGCAGGACTTGCCAGAACTCAGGTTCCAACCTCTGGATGGACAATGAACAGTTCCCTTCTAGCTAGAGCTTGTCTAAGTGCTCCCTCTGTGAGCACTGGCTGAATTCTTCCCTGAATCACTTTCTGATGTGTTTGACAGCACAATGCAAAATCCCCAATCACTGTCCTCTTTCTCACCCACGTGCACAGATTCTCTCTCCATGCTACTGGGCCATTGCTAGGGGATATAGAAAATGAGTAATGTACATGGTTCAAGAGTACTTTTCCTACCATCTTCAGTGCCTCTTCCCTCAATATGATGTTAAAACCTGGTAGTGTGGGCCAGGCATGGTGACTCACGCCTGTAATCCCCGCACTTTGGGAGGCCAAGGTGGGCAGATGACGAGGTCAAAAGATCGAGACCATCCTGGCCAACATGGTGAAACCCCATATCTATTAAAAACACAAAAATTATCTGGGCATGGTGGCATGCCCCTGTAGTCACAGCTACTTGGGGGGCTGAAGCGGGAGAATTGCTTGAACCCGGGAGGCAGAGATTGCAGTGAGCCAAGATCGCGCCACTGTACTCCAGCCTGGCGACAGAATGAGACTCTGTCTCAAAAAAAAAAAAGAAAAAGAAAAAAAAGAAAAGAAAAAGAAAAAATAAAAACAAAACAAAACAAAAGTAAAAACAAAACCTGGTACTGTATTCACTCACCTGCATTTTGGTTCTTATGAAGGTGTTTTTTGTTTGGATAGTTGTTCTATTTGGTGTTCTTGTAAGTATTATAACCACTAGAGGCTTCTCTTCAGCCTTTCTCTGCAGAAAATTTTTAGTTTAATTAGGTCCCATTTATTTATCTTTGTTTTATTTGCATTTGCTTTTAGGGTCTTAGTCATAAATTATTTGTCTAGGCCAATGTCCTGGAGAGGTTTTCTTCTGAAATTTTTATAATTTCAAGTCTTAGATTTAAGTCTTTTATTTATCTTGTGTTAATTTTTGTATATGGTGAGAGATAATGCTCCCGTTTCATTCTTCTATTTGTGACTATCCAATTTTCCCAGCACCATTTACTGAATAGTGTTTCTTTTCCCCAGCATAGGTTTCCATCTGCTTTGTTGAAAATCGGTTGCTTGTAAGTATTTGGCTTTATTTCTGGGTTCTCTGTTATGTTTCGCAGGTCTATGTGTCTACTTTTGTACCAGTACCAGGCTGTTTTGGTTTCTATAACTCTGTAGTATCATTTGAAGTCAGGAAATGTGGTGCTTCCAGGTTTGTTTTTTTTGCTTTGGATTGCTTTGGCTCTTCAGGTACTTTTTAAAATTCCATATAAATTTTAAGATTTTGTTTTCTAATTCATTAAAAATGGCATTGGTATATTTATAGCACTTGTGAATCTGTTGATTGCTTTAGAGCACAGGGTCATTTTCACAATATTGATTATTCTAATCCATGAGCATTGGATGTTTTTTCTTTTTTGTGTGTGATTTCTTTTATCAGTGTTTTGTACTTCTCTTTGTGGAGATTTTTTATCTCCTTAATTAAGTATATTTCTTGTTTTCTTTTTCTTTGGAGCCCTTTTAAAAAAACTTGAGAACAGCTATTTTTTTTAATGTGACAACGTTCAATACCTAATGCTGGTGAAGACGGAGAAAAATTGGATCTCTCATACAATCTGGTTGGAATGTAAAATGTTACAGCAACTGTCGAAAATAATCTGTTAATTTATTTAAAAAGAAACAAACTAGGCCAGGTATAGTGGCTCATACAGATAATTCCAACACTTTGGGAGGCCGAGTCAGGAGGATCACTTGAGGCCAGGAGTTCAAGATCAGCCTGGGCAACATAGTGCGACACCATCACTACAAAACTTTAACAAAATAATTAACCAGGCATGGTGACACATGCCTGCAGTACTAGTTACTTGAGAGGCTGAGGTGGAAGGATTGCTTGAGCACATGAGTTTGAGGGTGCAGTGAGCTATGAGCACGTCACTTCACTCCAACCTCGACAACAGAGAAAGACCCTGTCTTTAATCAAACAAACAAGCAAACAAACAAAAAACAGCTAAACCTATATTCAACATGTGATCCAGAAATTGCATTTCTGCCCATTACTCCAAAGAAATAGAAACTTAATTCCACAGAAAAAAGCTATACATGAATGTGCATAGTAGCATATATCTCAAACCTGAAAACAACTAAAATATCCCTCCATAGGTGAGTGGTTAAACAAATTATAGTACTTCCATCTCATGTAATACTACTCAGCAATAAAAAAAAATGAACAATTGATAAACAGAACTACTCAAGGGCATTATGTTGAGAAGAAAAATACCAATATAAAAACATCGCACACGGTATTATTTCATTCTTAATCACATTCTTGAAATTACAAAATTATAGAGATGAAAGACAAATTAGTAATTGCTATGCATTGAGGATGTTGGGAGGAGGGTAATGAGGGTGACTATAAAAAGCAATTTGAGGAAGATCTTGCTAGTGATTAACTGGTTCTTCACCTTGATTGAATGGTGACTATACAATTTACACATATTAAATGACATGAACCTATACACACAATTTGTACCAATGACAAATTCCTTATCTTGATATTGTACTATAATTGCAAAATGGAAGTTTCTCTCATAGGATAAACTGAGTGAAGTGTATCCTGAGCCTTTCTGTACTGCCTTTGTGAATCTGTGACTATTTCAACACAAAAAACTAAAACACAAACACTCATAGAAATGTATGCACACAAATTATAATCTTGTTGAACATGAGTATAGATTTAGGGTAAATAAAGCCATTAATGGGATGGAGTGAAGTTACATGAAAATACCTAAGTCTCTTTTTATGTATATTCTCCTTTTTCAAATGATATATATATCTTAATGTAGAATTTGGTGGAAAATGAGTTTATGTATGTGAGCACAAGCTTGAAGCTGGGGATCAAAGGCAATGCTGAAACCTGTGATGTCCCACAGATGGTGGATTACATAAAGGGAACATCTTGGAAGGGGATTTATGTATATGTGTATGTGCACACAACACAGATTTGTCTACTCCCCACCAGCTGCCACTGGGAGTAGTACTTTATTAAGGTATGAACCAGCTGGGCAGATGTCTGGCACCAGTCTAAAAGCAAGATAAGCCATCACTAGAATATATTTAAAATATGAAGCTGGTAATTTAATTTCTCATAGTCACTTATTAGCATAACTGTCACAAAGTAATTTTTTGGCTCCAATTAAAGTAGCAACTCAAAAGCTGGTGAGGAGTACTATATTTCTAAGTATTTTGGGAATCAGCAGCTTCATGTTGTGTATTATAATGGAAGTCTATAGCACTAACTTAAAAATAAGCCTGATTGTGGTATGATCTTGGCAGGCACAAGCAGCTGAAATTGTGCAATAAGTTTTAAAATGCATGGCATAAAACTATTTATGGTGAATGGGTAATTTTTTTAAAAAAATCTAAATTTTATATAAATTAGTATTCTTCTAAAAATATTGCCACATTGAGAAACCTAAAATTGAAAAGAGAAGGGACACCCAAGAGTAGAAAATATGTTGTCAAATTGAAAATCTGAAAAATATGTTTTAGGCATATTTCATTCCTGTATATCCCAGACCGCAAGTAGGTATGCATCTAAATGGTTTTCTATTATTTTATATGAAAAAAAATCAGCAGTCCAATACTAATTTGAAATATTACATTTTTATTTTTTGCTGGTTTTATATACATGGTATATAAAAGAGGGCGCAAGACAAGGATGCCCTCTCTCACCACTCCTATTCAACAGAGTATTGGAAGTTCTGGCCAGGGCAATCAGGCAAGAGAAAGAAAGGAAGCCCATCAGACTAACAGCAGATCTCTCAGCAGAAACCCTACAGGCCAGAAGAGAGGGGGATCAATATTCAACATTCTTAAAGAAAAGAATTTTCAATCCATAATTTCATATCCAGCCAAACTAAGCACCATAAGGAATGGAGAAATAAAATCCTTTCCAGACAAGCAAATGCTGAGGGATTTTTGTTACAACCAGGCCTGCCCGGCAAGAGCTCCTAAAAGAAGCACTAAATATGGAATGGAAAAACCAGTAGCAGCCACTGCAAAAACACACCAAAACATAAAGACCAATGACACTATGAAGAAACTGCATCAATTACTGTGCAAAATAACCAAATAGCATCATGATGACAGGATCAAACACACACACAACAATACTAACCTTAAATTTAACGGGGCTAAATGCCCAAATTAGAAAACACAGACGGAAAAATTGGATAAGGACTTAAGACCCATCAGTGTGCTGTATTCAAAAGACTCATCTTATGTGCAAAGACATACTTAATCTCAAAATAAAAGGATGGAGAAATATTTACCAAGCAAATGGAAAGTAAAAAAAAGCAGGGGTTGCAATCCTAGTCTCTGATCAAACAGTCTTTAAACCAACGAAGATCAAAAATCAAAGAAGGGCATTACATAATGGTAAAAGGAACAATTCAACAAGAGGAGCTAACTATTCTAAATATATACGTACCCAATACAGGAGCAACCAGTTTCAGAAAACAAGTTCTTAGAGACTTACAAAGAGACTAAGGCTCCCACACAATAATAGTGGGAGACGTTAACACCCCAATGTCAGTATTAGGCAGGACAATGGGACAGACAATTAACAAGGATATTCAGTCCTTGAACTCAGCTCTGGATCAAGTGGACCTAGCAGACGTCTATAGAAATCTGTACCCCAAATAAACAGAACATACATTCTTCTCAGTGCCACATGACACTTATTCTAAAATTGGCCACATAACTGAAAATAAAACACTACTCAGCCAATGGAAAATAACTGAAATCATACTAAACAGTCTCTCAAACCACAGTGCAATCAAATTAGAACTCAGGATTAAGAAACTCACTCAAAACCACACAATTTCATGGAAATTGAACAACCTGCTCCTGAATGACTCTTGGGTAAATAATGAAATTAAGGCAGAAATCAAGAAGTTCTTTGAAACCAATGAAAACAAAGAAACAAAGTACCAGAATCTCTGGGACTCAGTTAAAGCAGTGTTAAGAGCGAAATTTATAACACTAAATGCCACATCAGAAACTAGAAAGATCTCAAATAGACACCCTAACACCACAATTAAAAGAGCTAGATAGGCAAGAGCAAACTAATCCAAAAGCTAGTAGAAGACAAGAAATAACTAATATCAGAAAAGAATTGAAGGAGATAGAGACACAAAAATCCTTCAAAAATCAATAAATCCAGAAGCTGTTTTTTGAAAAAATTAAAAAAAATAGATAGACCGCTAGATAGACTAATAAAGAAGAAGAAGAGAGAAAAATCAAATAGACAAAATAGAAATTGATAAAGGGGATATCACCACTGACTCCACAGAAATACAAACTACCATCAGAGAATACTGTAAACACTCTACACAAATAACTAGAAAATCTACAACAAATGGATAAATTCCTGGACACATACACCTACCAAGACTAAACCAGGAAGAAGTTTAATCCCTGAATAGACCAATAACAAGTTCTGGAATTGAGGCAGTAATTAATAGCCTCACAACCAAAAAAAGCCCAGGACCAGAGAGATTCACAACTGAATTCTACCAGAAATAAAAAGAAGAGCTGGAACTATTCCTTCTGAAACGATTACAAACATTTGAAATGGAGAGACTCCATCCTAACTTATTTTATGAAATCAGCATCATCCTGATACCAAAAACAGGAGAAGACACACCAAAAAAAGAAAAATTCATGCCAATATTCCTGATGAACATCAATGTGAAAATCTTCAATATAACACTGACAAACCGAATCCAGCAGCACATCAAAAACATAAACACCATGATCAAGTTGGCTTCATACCTGGGATGCAAAGCTGGTTCAACATATGCAAATCAATAAATGTAATCCATCACATAAACAGAACCAAAGGCAAAAACCACCTGATTATCTCAATATATGCAGGCAAGGCCTTTGATAAAATTCAAAATCCCTTCATGGAAACTCTACAAGCCAGAAGAGAGTGGGGAACAATATTCAACATTCTTAAAGAAAAGAATTCTCAACCCAGAATTTCATATCCAGCCAAACTAAGCTTCATAAGTGAAGGAGAAATAAAATACTTTACAGACAAGCAAATGCTGAGAGATTTTGTCACCACCAGGCCTGCCCTAAAAGAGCTTCTGAAGGAAGCACTAAACATGGAAAGGAAAAACCGGTAACAGCCACTGCAAAAACATGCCAAATTGTAAAGACCATCGAGGCTAGGAAGAAACTGCATCAACTAACGAGCAAAATAACCAGCTAACATCATAATGACAGGATCAAATTCATACATAACAATATTAAACTTAAATGTAAATGGGCTAAATATTCCAATTAAAAGACACAGACTGGAAAATTGGATAAAGAGTCAAGACCCATCAGTGCACTGTATTCAGGAAACCCATCTCATGTGCATAGACACACATAGGTTCAAAATAAAGGGATGGAGGAAGATCTACCAAGCAAATGGAAAACAAAAAAAGGCAGGTGTTGCAATCCTAGTCTCAGATAAAACAGACTTTAAACCAACAAAGATCAAAAGAGACAAAGAAGGCCATTACATAATGGTAAAGGGATCAATTCAACAAGAAGAGCTAACTATCCTAAATATATATGCATCCAATACAGGAGCACCCAGATTCATAAAGCAAGTCCTGAGTGACCTACAAAAAGACTTAGACTCCCACACAATAATAATGGGAGACTTTAACACCCCACTGTCAACATTAGACAGATCAAAGAGACAGAAAGTTAATAAGAATATCCAGGACTTGAACTCAGCTCTACACTAAGAGGACTTAATAGACATCTGCAGAACTCTCCACCCCAAAGCAACAGAATATACATTCTTTTTAGCACCACACTGCACTTATTCCAAAATTGACCACATAGTTGGAAGTAAAGCACTCCTCAGAAAATGTAAAGTAACAGAAATTGTAACAAACTGTCTCTCAGACCACAGGACAATCAAACTAGAACTCCGGATTAAGAAACTCACTCAAAACCGCTAAACTACATGGAAACTGAACAACCTGCTCCTGAATGAATACTGGGTACATAACGAAATGAAGGCAGAAATAAAGATGTTCTTTGAAACCAACGAGAACAAAGACACAACATACCAGAATCTCTGGGACGCATTCAAAGCAGTGTGTAGAGGGAAATTTATAGCACTAAATGCCCACAAGACAAAGCAGGAAAGATCCAAAATTGACACCCTAACATCACAATTAAAAGAACTAGAGAAGCAAGAGCAAACACATTCAAAAGCTAGCAGGAGCAAGAAATAACTAAAATCAGAGCAGAACTGAAGGAAATAGAGACACAAAAAGCCCTTCAAATAATCAATGAATCCAGGAGCTGGTTTTTTGAAAAGATCAACAAAATTGATAGACCGCTAGCAAGACTAATAAAGAAGAAAAGAGAGAAGAAACAAATAGATGCAATAAAGAGTGATAAAAGGGATATCACCACCAATCCCACAGAAATACAAACTACCATCAGAGAATACTATAAACACTTCTATGCAAATAAACTAGAAAATCTGGAAGAAATGGATAAATTCCTCGACACATACACCCTCCAAAGACTAAACCAGGAAGAAGTTGAATCTCTGAATAGACCAATAACAGGAGCTGAAATTGTGGCAATAATCAATAGTTTACCAACCAAAAAGAGTCCAGGACCAGATGGATTCACAGCCGAATTCTACCAGAGGTACAAGGAGGAACAGGTACCATTTCTTCTGAAACTATTCCAATCAATAGAAAAAGAGGTAATCCTCCCTAACTCATTTTATGAGGCCAGGATCATCCTGATACCAAAGCCTGGCAGAGACACAACAAACAAAGAGAATTTTAGACCAATATCCCTGATGAACATCGATGCAAAAATCGTAAATAAAATACTGGAAAACCGAATCCAGCAGCACATCAAAAAGCTTATCCACCATGATCAAGTGGGCTTCATCCCTGGGATGCAAGGCTGGTTCAACATATGTAAATCAACAAACATAATTCAGCATATAAACAGAACCAAGTACAAAAACCATATGATTATCTCAATAGATGCAGAAAAGGCCTTTGACAAAATTCAACAACCCTTCAAGCTAAAAGCTCTCAATAATTTAGGTATTGATGGGACGTATCTCAAAATAATAAGAGCTATCTATGACAAACCCACAGCCAATATCATACTGAATGGGCAAAAACTGGAAGCATTCCCTTTGAAAACTGGCACAAGACAGGGATGCCCTCTCTCACCACTCCTATTCAACATAGTGTTGGAAGTTCTGGCCAGGGCAATCAGGCAGGAGAAGGAAATAAAGGGTATTCAATTAGGAAAAGAGGAAGTCAAATTGTCCCTGTTTGCAGATGACATGATTGTATATCTAGAAAACCCCATTTTCTCAGCCCAAAATCTCCTTAAGCTGATAGGCAACTTCAGCAAAATCTCAGGATACAAAATCAATGTGGAAAAATCACAGGCATTCTTATACACCAATAACAGACAAACAGAGAGCCAAATCATGAATGAACTCCCATTCACAATTGCTTCAAAGAGAATAAAATACCCAGGAATCCAACTTACAAGGGATGTGAAGGACCTCTTCAAGGAGAACTACAAACCACTGCTCAATGAAATAAAAGAGGATACAAACAAATGGAAGAACATTCCATGCTCATGGGTAGGAAGAATCAATATCGTGAAAATAACCATACTGCCCAAGGTAATTTACAGATTCAATGCCATCCTCATCAAGCTACCAATGACTTTCTTCACAAAATTGGAAAAAAATACTTTAAAGTTCATATGGAACCAAAAAAAGCCCACATTGCCAAGTCAATCCTAATACAAAAGAGCAAAGCTGGAGGCATCACGCCACCTCACTTCAAACTATACTACAAGGCTACAGTAACCAAAACAGCATGGTACTGGTACCAAAGCAGAGATACAGACCAATGGAACAGAACAGAGTCCTCAGAAATAATGCCACATATCTACAACCATCTGATATTTGACAAACCTGACAAAAACAATAAATAGGGAAACGATTTCCTATTTAATAAATGGTGCTGGGAAAACTGGCTAGCCACATGTAGAAAGCTGAAACTGGATCCCTTCCTTACACTTTATGCAAAAATTAATTCAAGATGGATTAAAGACTTAAATGTTAGACCTAAAACCATAAAAACCATAGAAGAAAACCTAGGCAATACCATTCAGGACATAGGAATGGGCAAGGACTTCATGTCTAAAACACCAAAAGCAATGGCAACAAAAGACAAAATTGACAAATGGGATCTAATTAAACTAAAGAGCTTCTGCACAGCGAAACAAACCACCATCACAGTGGACAGGCAACCTACAGAATGGGAGAAAATTTTTGCAATCTACTCATATGACAATTGGCTGATATCCAGAATCTACAATGAACTCCAACAAATTTACAAGAAAAAAACAACCCCATCAACAAGTGGGCAAACGATAGGAACAGACATTTCTCAAAAGAAGACATTTATGCAGCCAAAAGACACATGAAAAAATGCTCGTCATCACTGGCCCTCAGAGAAATGCAAATCAAAACCACAATGAGATACCATCTCACACCAGTTAGAATGGCGATCATTAAAAAGTCAGGAAACAACTGGTGCTGGAGAGGATATGGAGAAATAGGAACACTTTTACACTGTTGGTGGGACGGTAAACTAGTTCAACCATTGTGGAAGACAGTGTGGCAATTCCTCAGGGATCTAGAACTAGAAATACCATTTGACCCAGCCATCCCATTACTGGGTATATACCCAAAGGAATATAAATTACCCTGCTGTAAAGACACACGCACACATATATTTATTGCAGCACTACTCAAAATAACAAAGACTTGGAACCAACCCAAATATCCATCAATAATAGACTGCATTAAGAAAATGTGGCACATATACACCATGGAATACTATGCAGCCATAAAAAGTGATGAGTTCATGACCTTTGTAGGGACATGGATGAAATTGTAAACCATCATTCTCAGTAAACTATCGCAAGGACAAAAAAACAAACACCGCATGTTCTCACTCATAGGTGGGAGTTGAACAATGAGAACACATGGACACAGGAAGGGGAACATCACACACCAGGGCCTGTTGTGGGGTGTGGGGAGGGGGGAGGGATAGCATTTGGAGATATACCTAATGTTAAATGACAAGTTACTGGGTGCAACACACAAACATGGCACATGTATACTTATGTAACTAACCTGCATGTTGTGCACATGTACCCTAAAACTTAAAGTATAATAATAAAAAAAAACTTAAAATATAAAAAAATCCCTTAATGTTAAAAACTCTCAATAAACTGGTATTGATGGAACATATCTCAAAATAATGAGTGCTCTTTATGACAAACCCACAGCCAATATCATATTGAATGGGCAAAAGTTGGAGCATTCCCTCTGAAAATCAGTACAGGAAAAGGATGCCCTCTCTCACCACTTCTATTCAACATAGTATTGGAAGTTCTGGCCAGGGCAATCAGGCAAGAGAAAGACATAAAGTGTATTCAAATAAGAAGAGAGGAAGTCAAATTGTCTCTGTTTATAGATGACATGATTTTATATTTACAAAAGCCCATCATCTTAGGCCAAAAACTCTTTGAACTGATAAGCAACTTCAGCAAAGTCTCAGGATACAAAATCAATGTGCAAACATCACAAGCATTTCTTTACACCAACAATAAGCAAGGAGCAAGCCAAATCATGAACGAACTCCCATTCACAATCACTAAAAAGATAATAAAATACCTAGGAATACAGCTAAAAAGGGATGTGAAGGACCTCCTCAAGGAGAACTATAAACCAGTGCTGAAGGAAATGAGAGGACACAAATAAATGGAAAAACAGTCCATGCTCATGGATAAGAAGAATCAATATCATGAAAATGGCCATACTGCCCAAAGAAATTTATAGATTCAATTCTATTCCCACCAAATTACCATTGACATTTTTCACAGAATTAGAAAAAACTACTTTAAATTTCATATGGAACCAAAGAAGAGCCCATATAGCCAAGACAATCATAAGCAAAAAGAACAAAGCTGGAGGCATCATGCTTCCTGACTTCAAACTACAGTACAAGGCTACAGTAACCAAAACAGCATGGTGCTGGCACCAAAACACATATATAGACCCAGGGAACGGAACAGAGGCCTCAGAAATAACACCACACATCTACAACCATCTGGTCTTTGACAAACCTGACAAAAACAAGCAATGGGGAAAGAATTCCCTATTTAATAAATCGTGTTGGGAAAACTGGCTAGCCATATGCAGAAAACGGAAGCTGGATCCTTTCCTTACACATTATACAAAAATTAACTGAAGATGGATTAAAGACTTAAACATAAGACCTAAAACCATAAAAACCCTAGAAGAAAACGTAGGCAATACCATTCAGGACATAGGCATGGGCAAAGACTTCAAGACCAAAATGCCAAAAGCAATGGCAACAAAAGCCTAAATTAACAAATTTGATCTAATTAAACTGAAGAACTTCTTCACAGCAAAAGAAATTATTGTCATAGTGAACAAGCAAACTACTGAATGGGAGAAAATTTGCGCAATCTGTCCATCTGACAAAGGTCTAATATTCAAAATTTACAAGGAACTTAAAGATGTTTACAGGAACAAAACAACCCCATCAAAAAGTGGGCAAAGGATATGAACAGACACTTCTCAAAATAAAACATTTACTTGGCCAAAAAACGTGAAAAAAAGCTCAACATCACTGATCATCAGAGAAATGCAAATCAAAACCAACATGAGATACCATCTTACACCAGTCAGAATGGCGATTATTAAAAAATCAGGAAACAATAGATGCTGGCAAGACTGTGGAGAAATAGGGAAGTTTTTACACTATTGGTGGGAATGTAAATTAGTTTAACCATTGTGGAAGACAGTACGGCAATTCCTCAAGGATCTGGAACCAGAAATACCATTTGACCCAGTAATCTCATTAGTGGGTACGTACCTAAAGGAATATAAATGATTCTACTATAAAGACACATGCACATATGTGTTTATTGAAGCACTATTTACCACAGCAAAGACATAGAACCAACCCAAATGCCCATCAATGATAGATTGGATAAAGAAAATGTGGTACATATACATCATGGAATACTATGCAGCCATAAAAAGAAATGAGATAATGTCATTTGCAGGGACATGGATAAAGCTGGAAGCCATTATCCTTAGCAAAGTAACAGAGGAACAGAAAACCGAACACCATGTGTTCTCACTCATAAATGGGAGTTGAACATTGAGAACACATGGACACAGAGAGGGGAACAACACACATCAGGGGTCGTTGAGGGGTGGGGAGTAATGGGATGGAACTTAGAGGATAGGTTGGTAGCTGCAGGAAACCATCATGGCACACGTACACCTAGGTAACAAACCTGCACATTCTGCACATGTATCCCATTTTCTTGTCTTTTAGAAGAAATGAAGAAAAAAACTTCCACTTTATGTTTAATTATTGAATAGTAATAAAATAAATCTGGTTACTAACGAAGGCATGACATTTTAGACATATTTTTCTGAGTCAGGAATGGCAATATTAGAATTGGCTCAATCTAGTTGAAGAAAGATAAATAAATATGTTAATAATAAATGCAATACTAACTTTTTATTATAGAGCCTATAAATTTCTTCCATTACAGAATCTGAAAGGACTAGTTATATATTTAAATAGATCTTTGAGATTTTCTGAGAGCTTGAGTGTTTAAAATTATCTTAATTTTTATTATCTTAGCAATAAGCACAGATAAATAAAATGTACAATAAATAAGTTAGGTAGGTATTAGATCCTGATTAAATATCAAGGAAATTTGGTAAGCTAATACACACTGTATATTCTTTGTACTCCATGTGCACTCGTTTGTATGTGTGTGTGCACTGCTTATGTGTTTTTCTCATAGTGCAATGTACTTGTTCTTAGAAAAGTGTGCTCTTTGGTCACCTGGTGCCTCAGAAAGAGAATTCTGAGATGGGTATAAGTCTACAGGCTATGGTAGTAACATTAAGTTGCTTATCCTATACGAGCTTTTTTTAAAGCTATATTTTACAACTCTTTTGTTAAATTCTATATATAACATAAACAGGCAAATGGAAGACTTAAAAGATGTATAGTTATTATTATATAGTTATTGTTATAATAAATAGTTAAATCTTGCAAAAGAGTAAAACAGAATTCTCTGAGCCCACTTTCTATTAATGTATCAGAAAACGGTACGTGCTGTGGCCTATGTTTCCATGCAGACCTTCTGGGAATGTACATCTAGATAAACTTATATTTTATTCTAAGCTTTCATAATCTCAATCAAAAATAAAATTCTAGATGTTCTGTGGGAAGCATGAGTAAATGTAGCAATGTATACAATCTATCTCCAAAATGCAATTCCCGCTGGCGACCCCACAAAAAGTGTTTATAGACTGAACTGTCATAACTTGGAACACATAAATAATGCTATTCACGGTGGTTTGCTTTCGGGCTAGTCTTCAAATCCACTTAACCAAAAATGTAATTTAAAAATTGATTCTAATCTCCATATGTAACTACTTTTTATGGGAAAATGTATCAATATGTCTTTCTCATAGAAGCACTAATGTCAAACTAGTTATTGTTTTACATTTTTAGTCTCTTAACTTTTGAAAAGAGGTTGCAAACACTCTACTTGGTGTGGTAGATTAGTTTCTTTTTCAGCAAATACTCACTACTTAACCTGTCCCCATCCATGGGAAGAGTATAGTTCCTTATTCCATTGATGTTAGTTTTTGGTCTCTGCTTAGGGGGAGTGCTCTTCAGGACTTGCCCCTGTGACTTGGCTTTGGTAAGTGCATGGGATCCATGCAGAGCCTTTAAAGGTGCTTGCCATCCTCGATGTTTGCCATTGTCTTGGGAGACCACATCCACACCTTGAGCAGACCCTACCTTTCTATCCTTGGCCGCGCAATGAAATATATGGAGCAAAGGCACCCAGGAACCCATAGATGTGGTAGTAAGAAATACATTATTGATGTAACTTGTCACTGGTCTTTTGTGGCTGTTTGTTATGAAGAATTACTGAAACACATACAACCACCTACAGACCTATGCAGGATGCTTCAAAGTGAATAAGAGTTTGAAAAAAAAAATACAACAAGATCTATGTGAAAGTTAAGGGCATAAAATTTTGCATGTAAAGGGAATGACGCTCAAAATTTTATCACTTAAATTGGTCCCGATTCTTTATAAAAGAAAAAAGTAGTGAATTAAAAACTGAGGCAACAATGCATTTTTGGAAAATGCCTCTTTCTTCCCCATTTCCTTGCTATAATTGGTTCTAACACAAATGACCAAGGGTAAGATGTATAATGAAAGAAAATGAATGATGGTCATTTTAAAACATTAACCGGTGAGAATAAAATTAATGAAGGAAATAATGGTATATTTGTATAATAAAGAAACGGGGGCTCTGAAAACAAAATAAAAAGATGGAAAGTCTATTTAGTAGTCAAGAATAAAAGAAAAAAATGGTGACTTGAAGTTTAGATAGAAATCAAAGGCAAAAACAATTAAGGAAATATAAAATTATGAAGTCACATGCAATAATAGTGCTGGGAAAGCAAGAAAAATATTACAACTCAAAGTTTTATGCCAAATGACTCTGAAGAAGAGAGCCCCCTATAAGTAAGCTTAAGAAGTGTTCACCATCATCAGAGGTGAACATCCTTGCTCACCACTGGAAAGTTTTTTATAACGAGGATAGAGAGAAAATGTATATTGGGGTATCCCTGATAGCATATAAGGAATATCCAGAAAAACAAGATGTCTAAGTCTTGGGGTCCTTATTTATGTCATACTACTTTTCTAAGAATGACTTTGCTACAAACCACACTCTGACTACTGAGAAAGAACTGGCATTTGATTTCCATGAGCAAGTCAACTATTTCATTGGTTGCTAGGGAGGAAACACCAATTAGTAATAAGCACCAACATTTAGTGCATTTAAAGGCATACTGATGAACTAAGCACGTTCATTTTTAAGGCTTGATGCTGATAGTTACTCAGATGCTATAGAATAGAAAGCCAAACAAGTATAAAACAAAACATCCCTAAGAGATTTGTGGGGAAATGTGATTTTCTATAGTTTTATTAATTTTGACATGATGCATCACAAATTTCCCCAGGTAACTTGTCTAAATCTTTGTTTTTGCCAGGAAAAAAAAAATGCACGGATTTTTATTCACAGACAAAATCTTCTCAAGAGAAATCACACTAAAAAAAATTCCATTTGATTGTTGCTTTTTTTAATCACAAACTATAATCTGCTTCAAGATTCAGGTATTCTTTGAAATAAAAATTCACACTTCAGGCATTCCCTAGCTCTTCCACAAATTTATGTATTTTAGACTAGAATTGACAAAGTGAGGAACACATTCAATTTGCATAGATGAATGTACAAAAATTTGGAACATGTTATAATCTTCTAAATGAAGTAAAAATTAATTGTGAATAATTGTAAATAAATGCCCATGTTTTAACTTTTCTGAAAAACACATAAGTAGTAGAAACAACTATTAATCTAGATATAGAATTATCTTTTCAATTATTATGATGACAATGGTTAGAGATAAATGCAGTGATTTGTAGTTACGGTACTTAATTGGTCAGATATCATTGTACTTCCCTGAATGATTTTCTCATCTGTATGTCAAAAAGCCAGCAATTGTAGCATTTATAATCTACTAATTAAGGATTTCCTCAGAAGTTACTATTGTTGCTGTTGCTGATTTTTTTCTGTTAAATGTTTATTTTAAAAATCCTGTCTTTTGACCCATAGATTTAAAAAATGTAATGTAATAAAAGTTAACATTTCCTTTTCCTTTTACAATTTGTCTTTATTAAGAAATTCATTTCTATCTCAGGTTCATAAATACATTTAAAATTTTTGTTGTTTTGTTTTTCACATGTAAATCTTTCACTGAAGGATTTTTTTTTTTTTTTTTTTTTTTGAGACAGGGTCACACTCTATCACCCAGTCTGGAATGCAGTGGTACAATCTTGGCTCACTGCAGCCTCAACTTCCTGGGTTCAAGTGATCCTTCCCACTTCACCTTCTGAGTAGCTGGGAACACAGGCACACCACCATGCCTGGTTAATTTTTTGATTTTCTTGTAGAGACAGAGATTTTGCCATGCTGCCCAGATTGGTCTTGAACTCCTGGGCTCAAGTGATCTGCCCGCCTCAGCCTCCCAAAGTGCTGGGATTACAGGTATAGACCTCCTCACTTGGCCTTGTTTCTTAAATATTAAAAATTTTAACCAACTAAAAGATTTGAATCATACTTAGAACATGTAGTAAAATAGTTCTACTTTCTAAATGTTTTGGTTACTTCACAGTCTATTCTTTAATGTACTTATTAGATGATAGACTTTCTTCTTATGCGGTCTGTCTATTTTTCCATTGTATTTTTGATTGGTTATTTCCCTTATATAGGAAAATTCAGCTACATGTACACATTCACTCATGTATATTTTCAGGATCAAGAT
Source organism: Pan troglodytes (assembly GCF_028858775.2). Taxonomy (NCBI): domain Eukaryota; kingdom Metazoa; phylum Chordata; class Mammalia; order Primates; family Hominidae; genus Pan; species Pan troglodytes. The sequence continues at coordinate 90,836,133 of NC_072408.2, forward strand.
ACTCTATCAAGGATCTTAAAACCTATTTGGAAGGTATTTGCTTTCTACTAATTCTTTGGGTTGCACTATCACTTTTAATCTTCAGTGCAAACTTGCAAAATAGATATTATTTCCCTCTATTATTCAGGTGAAGAAACTGATGCCCATTAGAAGTAAATACCTTTCAAAAGATCCTGTTCTGTAAATGATGCTGCTCAGGCTAAACCCAGGCTTATCTGTTTTCAAAGGTTGTTTTTTTTCCTTCTATGACTATTACTATTTCTATTACTTACTACTGATTCTAGGTGTGTTTTTACTTGTACTTTAAAACCCAATGCCATAAGCATGTGAAATTAATTTTGTATCCTGTATTTTATTAAACATTTTTTCATGTCATATTACATTATTAGAACTTTCAAAACTATATCAACCATTGTACAAGCAAACTTCTTTATATTTTATAGACATGGATGGATTATGCTACACCAGTGCTTAACACTCACTAAATATTTTTTCTTCTTTATAATAAAATATAAATGCCTTACTTTTTAGGCTCTACATAAAGAAACTGCATTTCACTGATCCAATGGACTATTACTACATAATTGAAATGAAAAAACTATTGATTCATATAACACGTCTGCATTTCATATGTGCAATTCTCAATGAAAGAAGTCACATATGGCTTGTATATTTCTTGTTCTCTGGCATCTCTCTCATCCTTTCCCTTTGTCCACTCTGCTGAACACCTACTGTCCTCTTTTAACGTGCCTTACACAAGATGCTTTTTCACGAAGCTGGGCCTATAGATGGGCAGTAGCTGCAGCCTCAAAATCCTAGCCACTGTTCTTGCATGCAGTTTCTTCTTTTTTCCAAACTTAGTTTAAATATTACAACCTTAGAAAAGTGCTTTATGACCACACCAGTCCAATCTATTCCATCATATTACTCTCCATTACAATCTATCTACATCCTGCTAATTCCTTCTGCAATTTTTCATTAATGAAAACTAAACATAAAGCTATAAAAATATTCTATGTTACACAAATTCTAAAAAAGTATTTTATATTAAGATTATTTTTCTAAGATAACAGATAATTTTTATCTTCTTTTGAATACAGTTTTCTGTCAGGCCACAGAATCACTTGAAAAATACCAGGTTAGGCAATTAAGCAATATCTAGAGGGATTTCAGAAATAAGTAAAATAGTTTCATTAAGCACTGTGACAGATAGAATGCCATGGACACTTTATACTGAATAACTTGAATGTAAGCATCTGGCAAATGACTTTCATAGGTATGGTAAAGAAAGCCATATAAAGTGATTCTCAGATATTAGCATGCATCACAATAAAAATCTAAAACCTTAGTTTAAGCTCAAATGACAGAGTTTCTAATTACGTGGGTCTGGTTTAAGAGCTGAAATTTTGCTTTTGTAACAAGTGCCCAGGTATATTGGTTTTGCTAGTCTGTGGACCACACACTGAAAATCACTATAATATTGATAGTGGCAGAAGGCAGACAAATTTCTAGGCAGAAAGGGGTGAGTCCCCTTTTTGGCCTTTTTGCTTGGACCTGACCTTCAGGCCAAAAACGACCTGAAAACCAAGCTGCTGGTACGGGATAAAGACCCCAACCAGAGTCACAACTTCCTGGATGCCTTTTATCCAATGTAATGGTTCTTTTCTCAGGCTCACGGATGGACCAATCAGCACACACTCCCTCATTCTGAGCCCATAAATCCCGCCCCCTTCACCCCCCGACTTAGCCACACTTTGGAACTACCTCCCTTCAGTGGGGACTACCAACTTCAGGTCCCCTCTCTACTGAGAGCTGTTCTGTTGCTCAGTAAAACTCTTCTCTGCCTTGCTCACTCTTTGATTGTACATGTAACCTCATTCTTCTTGGATGTGGGACAACAACCTGGGAGGCCCACCAAACAGCTGGTGCCAAAGGAGCTGCTGTAACACTGTAGCCCTCCTGTCCCAGTTCTCCTGCCCCAACCAATGAGAAGCTGCAGGTGGGGCACGGCCAGCCCAGGAGCAATGGACTAGAATGGGCAATGGGAACAAAACAGCTGGGATATGCCCCCACTTGCCAAAGCGTGTGGACAGGAGAAACAAATGATCTGTAACACAAACGAGCTGTAATGCTTCCTGGGGCCCAGACCTCAGGGCTGTCGGAGCCAGAGTTGTAACATGCTGTAACACCTCCTTTGGGGCACCACGACTTCTGGGGTCTCAGAGTTTTTTGGACACCACCACGTTCTGCTTGTCCAGAAACCAGCACCCAAGGTGGAAGCTGCTTGTGGTCCAGTCTGGTCCAGCTGCAGCCTCTCACGGAGCCAGCACCTGTACCAGCCTGGAGCTGTCCACCAAACTGAAGCAGCCAGTACTCCTGATTTGCCCTTGGCAGGTGTGAGATCAAGGCCAGCAGTGTGACCTAAACGTAGCCTGCCCGGCCAAGTGGGTAGAGCAAGCCCAGAGGGCCTGAGTGAAACTCCAGCAAGAGGCGCCTCCTGCTGTGGAGGTTTCTGGCTGGCAAAGTGGCACCGAAAATATCCTGCATCTTTTTAGAGTAAATACTAGAGAGGAGGGAGGAAAATACTAGCTTCTGACTTCAGGTCAGAGGGAGAGGAAGCCAGAAACTGGCACTTAAGGGAGCAGCAATATGCTTTAAAAATATATATTGGCTGGGCGTAGTGGCTCACGCCTGTAAGCCCAGCACTTTGGGAGGCCAAGGCAGACGGATCATGAGGTCAGGAGATCGAGACCATCCTGGCTAACATGGTAAAACCCCGTCTCTACTAAAAATACAAAAAATTAGCTGGGCGAGGTGGCGGGCGCCTGTAGTCCCAACTACTTGGGAGGCTGAGGCAGGAGAATGGTGTGAACCCGGGAGGCGGAGCTTGCAGTGAGCCCAGATAGCGCCACTGCACTCCAGCCTGGGAGACACAGCAAGACTTCCTCTCAAAAAAAAAAAAAAAAAAAAAAAAAAAAAATCAAGATACCAAGGATAGTTCCTTGGTACTGGACTATATCTCAAACAATATATTTTCATGAGTGTCAGTTTTATCAGTTCATTCATCCACGTATCTTGTTCTCTGGCATCTACATACCAGAGTATACTTGACTTAAAATGTTGAGCAAAATGCTTCTTCACAAATACTAGATTTAATCAATTTGCAATATATTTCAAGAATTTATATAATCATTAATGTTTGTCTTCATGTGCAAAATACTCTAAAGAACCCTTTCAAAATTTAATTTAAATCCAGTTTTTGAGCAATTCTGATTTTAACAATTTTTCTGTAAGAGACAGCTTTTTTTTTCTCCACCTCTGTGTATGTGTCTTTATTTAAAAGCTTTACCTCTTTCCCAGAAAGGTAGAATGGAAAGTCTATGAAATTAGAGTAGAAGAGCCTGACCTCTACTTTTTCTCACTGGGCTATTTTGAAACTTAATGAGATTTTCACTTGTTGCATGTTTGATATCTTTTGATAAGGGAAACTATATAAACATCAAATATTACTCTAGGCAAAGTGTTCATTAGTGCTTTATTTTTTATTAATATTTGCCAAAACCAAATTGGCACTGATTGAACTCTACAGAATGTTTGGAAACTGCGTGTTTTCTGTCAAAGTCATGTCAATATTCAGATGAATTCCATTTTCACAGGAACCCCAATAAAGTTATAGTCAAGATTAAAATTTGGGTATGAAATAACTATTAATGTGTAAAATACCTTCAGGAATTTATGCAGTAATGCAAAACTGTGATGAAATGCAATAAAAGCTAACTAAATTATAAAACTACTCAGAAAAATAGACAGAGTTGGATATATTATTATGATGACCATTGGCAATCTCATGTAATTGTACTATACCAATAGCGAAGGGAATATTCTTCAATTGCACAATGCATAATTTTTAGAATGAGGGAATCTGGCCAGGAAGAACTTTTAATGTTTATATTTCCTTCAGGAAAAGTGGTGTTTGTTATTGTTAAAGCACATAGTAAAAGTCTAATGACAGATTGTGAAAACCTGTGTGTGTGTGTGTGTGTGTGTGTGTGTGCATACACACATGCCTAAGGGTGAAAGTAATGAGAGTCATGAAAGAGATGCTGTGTAGGTGAACTGAGCTAGCAATCTAGGGCATTACATGCTTGGTCTTTCACACGGCTGAGTGTGAGTTAATCTATGCATTAAACTTGATTTGAGATTAATGATTTTAAATCCATTTTTAAAAAGAAAATTAATTGCAGATTCTATAAAAATGTAAACTGCCCTTACTCATTCTCTCAATATCTGTTTATTGATAGTAAACCATGAATGTTAAAGATCTTAGGCACTAAAGACGTAGCAACAAACAACACAATATCTGTGCATCCATAGGGCTCTGCTTATGTTCTATTAGGGGAGTAGGTAATGTTTTAAAAATGTTTTTTAGGGTATACATTTTATTACCCTAAAAGTTTTAATATAAAATGGAGAGATTTAGACAGTAAAGACTGAAAAGTGCCATTTTAAAAATTAATTAATTAGTTGTTTAATTCTAATAGCTTTTGGGGTACAAGTATTTTTTGGTTAAATGGATGAATTCTATAGAGGTGAATTCTGAGATTTAGTGCGCCTGTCACCCAAGCAGTGTACACTGTACCCAATATGTAGTCTTTTATCCCTCACTCCACTCCCACCCTTCCCCCGGCGAGTCCTCGAAGTTCAGTATATTATTCTATATGTGTTTGTGTCCTCACAACTTAGCTCCTGCTTATAAGTGACAGCATACAATATGCGGTTTTCCATTCCTGAGTTATTTCACTTAGAATCATGGCCTCCAGCTCCATCCTAGTTGCTGCAAAAGACATTAATTCATTCAAGAAGGTGTCATTTAAAGAGAATGATAAAGGCAGGTGTCCTTGAGATAGTCATATTTGAGTGGAGATCTGAAAATGGGTGACAACATAATTATAAACAGAGATATCTAGTCTAAGAAGACAGAGGAGCATGAGTGTAAAAATACTTGTTTCTTTCAAAGAATGGTAATAAGGCCTAGGTGATTAGAGGAGTGCCTGGAGGGAATGATGGCATAGGCCAGGTCACGTAGGCACAGAACACGTACTGTTGGCCATAAAAAATTTAGATTTTCATCTGTATTAAATGTAAATCCATTAAAGGGTTTTGAGCAACAACGTGACATTATTTGACTTATTTACATGTGAGAAAAGAAATAAACTATTTTAGATGAGTGTGGAAAGTTGCAGATTTAAGTAACTTTCTTGGAATATAGATACACACTTTTGAAACTACTAAGGTGGTAATCTAATCCTGATGAAATATTAATTCAAAATAGTACTTAAATGCATTTCACCTAGAGGGAATAACAACTTGGTTTATGCCAAGTAGGTCCTCTAAATACTTTATTTTATTCTTTCTATAAAACATACTTATAAGATCTATGCACAGTTTTAATAGTCACAATAAAATGAACACATATGTATTCCCTACCCAGCTTATATTAAACTCCCACTGTCCCATTTCAGAGATCTTTTATGGCTTTGGGTATATATATTTCTAAGAATATTACGTTGTGTGATGTTATAAGTAGAACATTTAACACATATTTTTAATATCGTGACACTTGTATATAAAAATTGAGTTTTATAAGTGAACCTCCTACCCCATGATTTTGAAAAATTGATTAGTTCTAGTCATTTTTCTAGCTTGCTTATAATTGTCTATATGAAGAATACTATTATCTGCAAATGGATACAGTTTTATTTTTATGCTCTAATCTTTATGCATTTTATTATTTCTCTTGTCTTCTTGTGATGACCGTTACCTCCAGAAAACGTTGATAAGAAGTAATATGATCAGCCACTCTTTCCTGCTTTCCACATGTTAGGGGGAATTTGTTCATTTTTCATCATTAACTATTTTGCGAGTGTAGTTTTGTAGATACCCTTTATCAGATTGAAAAAGCTTCCTTCTATTGTTATGTTTCTGAGGATATTCATTATGAAAAAATATTTAATTTAATCACATTTTTCTCTTCATCTCTTGAGATAATACAAATGGAGGTTTCCTTTGACTGTCTTTTCCCTTAATTGTGAGTCACATTTGTCTGGTTCTTTTATCCCAAGTTTCATTCTGTACACCATGAATGTTATGTTAAAATGACTCTCAGTTCAATTTTGTTTTGTACATTCTTCTATGAAGACTGTTGATTTTGGTTGGTCCATTTGTCTTAGCATGCAATTTCTTGGCTATACTCAAAGGAAAAACTCTGTCTCTTGGGCGGAAACTTAAGTCTAAATTCAGTTATTTTATTTCCAGAAAAAGTGTGCTTAGTACATTTGTAATTCACAGATCAGTCAAATATTTGGAAAAATTTGTGCGCAGCATATGGGGTTTCCAATATATATTTCTTCTTTTATTTTGATTTAAACTTCATTTTCTTTTTTCTTTTCTTTTTTTTTCTCTCCATATTTGCTATGCCTGCACTGGCAGTCAACTTTCACAAGACTTTTTTTTTTTTAATTATACTTTAAGTTCTGTGGTATATGTGCAGAATGTGCATGTTTGTTACATAGGTATACACGTGCCATGGTGATTTGCTGCACCAATCAACCTGTCATCTACATTAGGTATTTCTTCTAATGCTATTCCTCCCCTAGACCCCCAGTCCCTGACAGGCCCAGGTGTGTGATGCTCCCCTCTCTGTGTCCATGTGTTCTCATGGATCAACTCACACTTATATGTGAGAACATGTGGTGTTTGGTTTTCTGTTCTTGCATTAGTTTGCTAAGAATGATGGTTTCCAGCATCACCCATGTCCCTAAAAAAGACACGAACTCATCCGTTTTTTGGCTGCATAGTATTCTATGGTGTATATCTGACACATTTTCTTTATCCAGTCTATCACTGATGGGCATTTGAGTTGATTCTAAGACTTTGCTATTGTGAATGTATTTTCATATGTTTCTTGGCTGCATAAATGTCTTCTTTTGAGAAGTGTCTGTTCATAACATTTGCCTGCCTAATGGGGTTGTTTGTTTTTATTCTTGTAAATTTGTTAATTTCTGTATATTGGTCAGGGTGGTGGGAGAATTTGTAGGAAAAACACAAACCTTCTTGGAAGGCCAGGGGATTTTGCAAAGCTTCAGAGAAGAATGAGCTGAAGGTAGCAGTTCTTACCCTGGGGGAAAGGTCAAGAAGTAGGTACAAAAGAATGCAGGGGAGTTTATCTGAATAGCTTGTTTACTCATGTCTCCAGAAACCTGGCCTTTAATCTTCTGTGCCCAGGACCACTCTCTCTTGGGGGCCGGGGGGTGGTGGCGACCATGTGAATTGCCCACAGTGTGTTGACTCAAAGCCTTTGTCATTAATTAAGTCTGTGCTGAATAAATGCCCATAGGGTAAGCTTGTCAGGGCTGTGGCTGCTGACTCTTTACAGCACCTCCAGAGAGTCTGTAAGTGGTCTGGTCTCCTAGCCCACTCATTCACTGGATACTTGTGTCTGAGTGCATTCCTTCATCCTTCATTCTGCCAGGGTATGCGGGTCAGACCCGGCAAAGTTCCTTGTAGATTCTGGATATTAGCCCATGGTCAGATGGATAGATTGCAAAAATTTTCTCCCATTCTGTCGGTTGCCTGTTCACTCTGATGACAGTTATTTTGCTGTGCAGAAGGTCTTTGGTTTAATTGGATCACATTTTTCAATTTTGGCTTTTGTTGCCATTGCTTTTGGTGTTTTAGTCATGAAGTCTTTGCCCATGCTTATGTCCTGAATGGTATTGGCTAGGCTTCTTCCAGGGTTTTTAAAGTTTCAGGTTTTACGTTTAAATCTTTAATCCATCCAGAGTTAATTTTTGTATAAGATATAAGGAAGGGGTCCAGTTTCAGTTTTCTGCATATGGCTAGCCAGTTTTCCCAACATCATTTATTAAATAGGGAATCCTTTCCTCATTGCTTGTTTTTGTCAGGTTTGTCAAAATAAGATTGTTGTGGATGTGTGCCATGATTTCTGAGGCCTCTGTTCTGTTCCATTGGTCTACATAACTGCTTTGGTACGAGTACCCTGCTGTTTTGGTTACTGTAGCCTTGTAGTATAGCTTGAAGTCAGGTAGGGTGATGCCTCCAGCTTTGTTCTTTTTGCTTAGGATTGTCTTGGCTGTGCAGGCTCTTTTTTGGTTCCACATGAAATTTAAAGTAGTTTTTTCTAATTCTGTGAAAAAAGTCAATGGTAGCTTGATAGGGATAGCATTGAATGTATAAATTACTTTGGGCAGTATGGCCATTTTCACGATACTGATTCTTCCTATCCATGAGCATGGAATGTTTTTCCATTTGTTTGTGTCCTCTCTTATTTCCTTGAGCAGTGTTTTGTAGTTCTCCTTGAAGACATCCTTCACTTCCCTTGTAAGTTGTATTCCTAGGTGTTTTATTCTCTTTGTAGCAATTGTGAATGGGATTTCACTTGTGATTTGGCTCTCTGATTTTCTATTATTGGTATATAGGAATGCTTGTTATTTTTGCACCTTGATTTTGCATCCTGAAATTTTGCTGAAGTTGCTTATCATCTTCTGAAGATTTTGTGCTGAGACAATGGGGTTTTCTAAATATACAATTATGTCATCTGCAAACAGAGACGATTTGATTTCGTCTCTTTTTATGTGAATAGCCTTTATTTATTTTTCTTGTCTGATTGCCCTGGCCAGAACTTCCAATACTATGTTCAGTAGGAGTGGTGAGAGAGAGCATCCTTGTCTTGTGCCAGTTTTCAGAGGGAATGCTTCCAGCTTTTGCCCATTAAGTATGATATTGGCTGTCAGTTTGTCATAAATAGCTCGTATTATTTTGAGATACATTCCATCAATACCTAGTTTATTGAGAGTTTTTAGCATGAAGAGGTGTTGAATTTTATCAAAGGACTTTTCTGCATCTATTGAGATAATCATGTGATTTTTGTCATTGGTTTTGCTTATGTTATGTATTATGTTTATTGGTTTGCATATTTTGAACCAGCCTTGCATCCCAGGGATGAAGCCAACTTGGTGGATAAGCTTTTTCGATATGCTGCTGGATTCAGTTTGCCAGTATTTAATTGAGGATTTTCACATTGATGCTCATCAGTGATATTGGTCTGAAATTTTCTTTTTTTGTTATGTCTCTGCTGGGTTTTGTTATCAGAATGATCCTGACCTCATAAAATGAATTAGGGAGGAGTCCCTCTTTTTCTATTGTTTGGAATAGTTTCAGAAGGAATGGTACCAGATCCTCTTTGTACCTCTGGAAGAATTTGGCTGTGAATATGCCTGGTCCTGGGCTTTTTTTTTGGTTGGTAGGTTATTAATTACTGCCTCATTTTCAGAACTTATTATTAGTCTATTCAGGGATTTGATTTCTTCCTGATTTAGTCTTTGTAGGGTGTATGTGTCCAGGAATTTATCCATTTGTTCTATATTTTCTAGTTTATTTGCATAGAGGTGTTAGTAGTATTCTCTGATGGTAGTTTATATTTCTGTGGGATCAGTGGTGATATCTCTTCATCATTTTTTATTGTGTCTATTTGATTCTTCCCTCTTTTCTTCTTTGTTAGTCTTCCCAGTGGTCTATTTTGTTAATCTTTTCAAAATAGCAGCTCCTAAATTCATTGATTTTTTTGAAGGTTTTTTTTTTTGTGTCTCTATCTCCTTCAGTTCTGCTCTGATCTTAGTTATTTCTTGTCTTCTGCTAGTTTTTGAATTTGTTGACTCTTGCTTCTCTAGTTCTTTTAATTGTGATGTTAGGCTGTCAATTTGAGATCTTTCTAGCTTTCTGATGTGGGCATTTAGTGCTATAAATTTCCCTCTAAACACTGCTTAACTCTGTCCCAGAGATTCTGGTACATTGTGTCTTTGTTCTCATTGGTTTCAAAGAACATACTTATTTCTGTGTTAATTTTGTTATTCACCCAGTAGTCATTCAGGAGATGGTTGTTCAGTTTCCATGTAGTTGGGTGGTTTTAAGTGAGTTTCTTAATCTTGAGTTCTAATTTGGTTGCACTGTGGTCTGAGACAATTTGGTATGATTTCCATTCTTTTGTATTTGCCGAGGAGTGTGTTACTTCCAATTATGTGGTCAATTTTAAAATAAGTGCAATGTGGTGCTGAGAAGAATGTACATTCTGTTGATTTGGGGTGGAGAGTTCTGTAGATGTCTATTAGGTCCGCTTGGTCCAGAACTGAGTTCAAGTCCTGAAAATCTGTCTTGTTGATCTGTCTAATATTGACATTACAGTGTTAAATTCTCCCACTATTATTGTGTAAGAGTCTAAGTCTCTTTGTAGGTCTCTAAAAACTTCCTTTATAAATCTGGGTGCTCCTGTATTAGGTACATATATATTTAGGATAGTTAGCTCTTCTTGTTGCATTGATCCCTTTATCATTATGTAATGCCCTTCTTTGTCTCTTTTGATCTTTGTTGGTTTAAAGTCTGTTTTATCAGAGATTAGGATTGCAACTCATGCTGTTTTTTTGCTTTCTATTTGCTTGGTAAATATTCCTCCATCTTGTTATTTTGAGCTTATGTGTGTGTTTGCACATGAGATGGGTCTCCTAAATACAGCACACTGAGGACTCTTGACTCTTTATCCATTTTGCCAGTCTGTGTCTTTTAACTGGAGCATTTAGCCCATTTACATTTAAGGTTAATATTATTATGTGTGAATTTAATCCTGTCAATATGATGTTAGCTGGCTATTTTGCCCATTAGTTGATGCAGTTTCTTCATTGTGTTGATGATCTTTACAATTTGGTATATTTTTGCAGTGGCTGATACCATTTTTTCCTTTCCATATATAGTGCTTCCTTCAGGAGTTCTTCTAAGGCAGGCCTGGTGGTTACAAAACCTCTCAGCATTTGCTTGTCTGTAAAGGATTTCATTTTTCCTTTGCTTATGAAGCTTAGTTTGGTTGGATATGAAGTTCTGGGTTAAAAATGCTTTTCTTTAAGAATGTTGAACATTGGACCCCACTCTCCTCTGGCTTGTAGGGTTTCTGCAGAGACAAACGCTGTTAGTCTGATGGGCTTCCCTTTGTGGGTAACCTAGCCTTTTTGTCTGTCTGCCCTTAACATTTTTTCCTTCATTTCAACCTTGGTGACTCTGACGATTATGTATCTTGGGGTTGCTCTTCTTGAGGAGTATCTTTATGGTGTTCTCTGTATTTTCTGAATTTGAATGTTGGCCTGTCTTGCTAGGTTTCAGGAATTTCTCCTGCATAGTATCTTGCAGAGTGTTTTCCAACTTGCTTCCATTCTCCCCGTCACTTTCAGGTACACCAGTCAAACATTTGGTCTCTTTCACATAGTCCCATATTTCTTGGAGGCTTTGTTCGTTCCTTTTCATTCTTTTTTCTCCAAACTTGTCTTTATGCTTTATTTCATTAAGTTGATGTTCGATCTCTGATAACCTTTCTTCTGCTTGGTCGATTCAGCTTGATACTCGTGTATGCTTCACGAAGTTCTCATGCTGTGTTTTTCAGTTCCAACAGGTCATTTATGTTCTTCTCTAAACTGGTTATTCTAGTTAGCAACTCCTCTAAACTTTTTCAATGTTCTTAGCTTCCTTGCATTGGGTTAGAACATACTCCTTTAGCTCGGAGGAGTTTGTTATTACCCACCTTCTGAAGCCTACTTCTATCAATTCGTCAAACTCATTCTCCATCCAGTTTTGTTCCCTTGCTGGTAGGTAGTTGTGATCTTTGGAGGAGAAGAGGCATTCTGGTTTTTGAAATTTTCAGCCTTTTTGCATTGGTTTTTCCTTATCTTCCTGGAATTATCTACCTTTGGTATTTGATGTTGGTGACTTTTGGTTGGGGTTTGTGTGTGAACATCCTTTTTGTTGATGTTGATGCTATTCCTTTCTGTTTGTTAGTTTTCCTTCTAACAGTCAGGCCCCTCTGCTTCAGGTCTGCTGGAGTTTGCGGCAGGTCCACTCCAGACCCTGTTTGCCTGGGTATTCCCAGCAGAGGCTGCAGAACAGGAAAGATTGCTTCCTGTTTCTTCCTCTGGAAGACTTGTTCCAGAGGGGCATCAGCCAGATGCCAGCCGGAGCTCTCCTGTATGAGGTGTCTGTCAACCCCCGCTGGGAGGTGTCTCAGAGTCAGGAGGGATGCAGATCAGGGACCCACTTGAGATGGCAGTCTGTCCTTTAGCAAAGCTTGAGCACTGTGCTGGGAGATCTGCTGCTCTCTTTAGAGCTTACAGGCAGGGACTTTTAAGTCTGCTGAAGCTCTGCCCACAGCCACCCTTTCCCCCAGGTGCTCTGTCCCAGGGAAATGGGGGGGTTTATCTATAAGCCCATGACTATGGCTGCTGCGTTTCTTTCAGAGATGCCCTGCTTAGAGAGGAGGAATCCAATGAGGCTGTCTGGCTACAGCGGCTTTGCTGACCTGCGGTGGGCACTGCCCAGTTCAAACTTCAGTGGCTTTGTTTACACTGTGAAGGGAAAGCTGCCTACTCAAGCCTCAGTAATGGTGGACACCCCTCCCCACACCAAGTTGGAGCATCCCAGGTTGACTTCAGTCTGTTGTGCTGGCAGCAAGAATTTCAAGCCAGTGGATCTAAGCTTGCTGGGCTCCGTGGGAGTGGGATCCACTGAGTTAGACCACTTGGCTCCCTGGCTTCAGACCCATTTCCAGGGAAGTCAACGGTTCTGTCTCGCTGGCATTCCAGTCACCACTGGGGTATGAGAAAACCAAACGAAACAAAAACTCCTGCAGCTAGCTTGGTGTCTGCTCAAATGGCCACCCAGTTTTGTGCTTGAAACCCAGGGCCCTGGTGGTGTAGGCACCCGAGGGAATCTCCTGGTCTGTGGGATGCGAAGACCTTGGGAAAAGTGTAGTAGTATCTGAGCTGGAATGCACTGTTCCTCCAGGCACAGTTCCTCACAGCTTCCCTTGGCTATGGGAGGGAGTCCCCGACCCCTTGCACTTCCCGAGTGAGGTGACAGAAGGAGCCAAGAAAGAGCCAAGAGGCAGGAAAGGAAGTGATTTCAAGTTTAGGACAATTTAACATAAATTTAAGGAAAATAATTTTTAAGATCTAAAGCAGGAAGTGTTTCCTCAACTATAAGACCAAGAACCAGACCATTGGAAGTTAAGTGAAATAAATATTGAAAGTTATTTTAGGGCACTTACCAGATGAAAAAAATAATTTCAAACTGGCTCAGGAAAAGACAGAAGAAAACAATAAAAAAAACAGCAGCCAAAAATACAAGTAAACTAATATAGTATTTAATCTTGCCAACATTAGTTATAGATGATTTGTAAGAAAATGTCTGGCAGAATTCCACAAGAGAATATTCGAGATAGAATTAGAGAAAGAGTCTAGGCTTGTTGGCCATCCTGTCTTTGTGAATTCTCATCTGAATCTTCATTCTAAGCTGGAAATTCCTGTAGAAGAGTTTATTTAGGCAGCTTTCACAGTCAGAAAGATAGAGGAAAAATGAAAAAACTGAGGTGAAAACCAATGGCATACAAGGTGATGGTAAAAGAAAGGAGCATGCCAAATTCTTGGAGGCTGCAAGGTGCTAGGTAACAATATAAGTAGACAGAAAGAAATTGATTACAAATTAGCCAACCAGAATAATTTTGCAGTGATTTAAAAGCAACTAGGGTCGCATCATCATGTTAAAATCGCTTTAATATTCAACTTATCTGTCACTTGTCAAAACAAGTTTTCATGTAAAATATTTGGTTGGAAATTCAAGAATATTCAATCTTTGATTATATTTTAATGAATAAAGGACATGAATAAAATAAATCCTACCAAAAATTGGATTGATTTTTATAATAATATATACTGATGATTGAAATTTGCAGGGATAATTTTATGATTAAAATTTATGTGCCTGGATATGCCAGAAACCAGATAATAAATGCACAGAGAAATGATACACCTTCAGTTTGGCACATTAGATTTATTGATTTTGAGAGAGATTTATGTTAAGGACTTTCTAAAGTTGTGTTTTCAAATGACCCCCAACACCAAAAGGTTGACCTTGTATAGAAAGAATTATCGGTCATTTAAAAAAAATTTCTCCTGACCAATATCCAATTCAATCTATTAAAAACAAGGGGAGAAATTTGTTTGAATGAAGAACAACATTTCATAGGAAGAATTTATGAGTAATTATCTTAGAAAATATGGTTTTTCTCATTTCCTCACCTCACTTCCTCCTAAAATGTTTTGGATAGTTCCCAAGTGTTATTTCATATACTTAAATCCAAGGTGTAATAGGTTACTCTATTTCCCTGTTGATTTTAACTCTAAAATGTGGATTCAGGATTACACTCCACTTCTCTATTACTAGTTTAGCTTTTTGGCATGTTATCTTCTTTTCAAATTTTATTCTAATGTCACAAAATTGCTCTCTAACAATTCACAGAAGAAAACAAATTGATGTTTTGCTTAATTCTTTAACTTTTTTTTCTTATTTTTACTGCTATATATAGACAAGTTCAAAGCTATGTCTTATATCTGAGAAAATAAACCCTGCATGCCAGACACCAAGAAATATTCAATTTGTAGTAGCTGAAAACTATAATCTGAATGTTAGGATATTCTTTTATTATTGTTGCTATTATTATGTTATTATAGTTCAAGAAAGTTATCTCAATTTACCCTTTCAGGTAAAATATTATCCCTTTGGTAGGTCTTATTATGGCAAGACATGAGCTTTTAAATATTTTTATTAACTTGATACACAGTTTTTTTGTTTGTTTGTTTTTTGTTTTTGACAGAGTCTCGCTCTGTCACAAGGCTGGAGTGCAATGGCACAAACTTGGATCTCGGCTCACTGCAATCTCTGCCTCCCAGGTTCAAGTAATTCTTGTGCTTCAGCCTCCCAAGTAGCTTGGATTACAAGCACATACCACCTTGCCCAGCTAATTTTTGTACTTTTAGTAGAGACAGGGTTTCACCATGTTACCTAGGCTGCTCTTGAACTCCTGACCTCAGGTGATCTACCTGCGCTGGCCTCCCAAAGTGCTGGGATTACAGGTGTGAGCCACCATGCCCAGCCTCACAGTCGTTTTGTTGACAGGCTATTTGAAGAGTTTTCACACAGTTATTATAACGACATTAATCAGCAGCATGTAATCTATATTTGAAATGTTAAATCTATTGCACAATTATTTCTGTATTTTATTTATGTTCTTTTTATGAAAAATGTATTTCTTTCTCTGAAGTTTTTTATTTCAGTATTTAGGAGGTACAAGTGCAGCTTTGTTACATGGATATACTACACAGTGGTGACATCTGGGCTTTTAGTGTACCCATCATCCAAATAGTAAACACTGTACCCAGTAGGTAGTTTTCCGACCTTCTCACCCTCTCATTCACCTTTGGGAGGCTCCAGTGACTACTTTTTAACTTTGTATGTCCATGTGTACCCACTGTTTAGCTCTCACTTATACATGAGAACATGCAGCATTTGACTTACTGTTTGAGTTTTTTCACTTAAGATAATGGCCATCAGTTCCATTCATGTTGAAACAAAACAAACAAACAAAAAAACTCTGATTTCATATTTTTTAATGGCTGAGTAGTATTCCATGCTGTATGTGTGTGGATACACACCATCTTTTCTTTATCCAGTCCTCCACTGATGGACGCAGGTTGGGTCCATGAGTTTGCTACTATAAATAGTGTTGCAATAAACACACAAGTGCAAGTGTCTTTTTTATGTAACGATTTCGTTTTCCTTTGGTAGATATCCCATGGTGGGATTGCTGGATCAAATGGTATTTTTAGTTCTAGTTCTTTGAGAAATCTTGATACTGCTTTCCATAGAAGTACTAGTTTATATTCCCACCAACAATGTTTAAGTGGTTACTTTTCTCTTTATTCTTGATGCCATCTGCTGTCTTTCGACTCATTAGTAATAGCCATTCTGACTGGTGTAAGATGGTATCTTATTGTGGTTTTAATATGCCTTTCTCTGATGATTAGTGATGTTAAGCATTTTTTCATGTACTTTTTGACCACATCCATGTCTTCTTTTGAAAAATGTCTATTCGTGACCTTTGCCCACTTTATAATGGAGTTATTTGTGTTTTTTTCGTTGAGTTGTTGGAGGTCCTTGTGGAATCTAGATATTAGATTTTTGTCAGATGCACAGTTTGCAAATGTTTTCTCCTGTTCTGCACATTTTGTTTACTCTGTTGATTATTTCTTTTGCTATGCAGTACATTCAAAAGATTACATAATAGAATTAAGTGGGGTTCACTCCTGATATACAAGGATGGTTCCTGAGAAATATCTTTCTAATAAACTCTACTATTCTTCAATGCAAATATTCAAATTTGAAAAAAAAAAGTTTATTTCTCATGTGGCTCCAAGTAATTATTATTTTTTATTTTGCAAATATATTTGTGTATCTACTACATGCAGTCACTACTCTAAGCATTGAAAGTGAAATGGTAAGTCAAATGAAAGTTGCTTCAGCCTCTCTGGTGAGTACAGATTACATTAAGAAAATGGATATTCTGATATAAATTAAAGAAACATAATTTCAAAGTAAGGAAAAGTACAGAGTGCTGTGAAATTTTAAAAGGTAAAAGGTGAACGGCTACATTATGTATGTAATGTAATGGATGAATTTCCTGAATAGGTGAACATTTAGTTGACATCTAAAGAAAAAGTAGGAGTTAATAAAGCTAATAAATGAAGAAATACCACATATTAGAAATATATAAAGTTCCAAGGGAAGGAGGGAGAACAGTGGTGTCAAATAACTGAAAGACAGTGATTGTTATCTCCATTTTGAGCTAAGGCTTAGAGTGACATAATCTTACAGTAGCCTAGAGTGACTTTATCAACATCTCACTGCTAAGCAGATGGAAGTATATCTAAATTCAAACTGTTTTTTTCTTATGATAAAATCTCCTGATGGTATAGTTAAATCCAAAATCATAATCACAATATAGAAAAACTGTCATGGTTTGGCCTCTCTTACGATCTAATTTTCTATTCCATTTTATCATATGACATATATTCCAGCCAAATAAAATGGTAATATCTTAGAAATCACAAACAAAACCTCATTCATATTTCTAGCCCCTCAGGACCTGGCAAAATATCTTGCTGTTGTAGACACTCGATACATATTTATTGAATTATCACTGAAATTCCTATTGCCATGAAAGTGTGGTTTCAACTGTAAAACAGAAAATGTATAGTGCATATCAAACAAAATGCAGAAGTAGTTTTGTTTATTGTTGCAATTTTTTTTGAGTAGAAAAATGTACTTCACCAACATAATATGATAAACAAATTTTTATGACAACTGTTGCCCAACATAGAGTGGGTCATTTTCAGTAAAGGATTAATTAACCCCTTAGGAAAAGAAGTATGGTGTCAAATATATAAAATTATATAAAATTATAAAATATTTTAAAGATTTTTTCATAAACAAATAATTTATGTCATTTTGCTTCATTTTACACAGTTTTAAAGAGGGCTTAAATGTTAAATATTTTTGAAATATAGTAGGCTATGAAAAACAATAATTAATATTTCTTATCTCAGAAACCCACTTCATTGTTGCCTGCAATTCTGTGACCTGCTTTGTATAGTCAATTTATAATGGAGAATTGTCATATGAATTAATAAACTGATAAGTTCACTTTTCAATTACACTTACAAAGTGACATTACTAAATAAACTCATTTTCTAATTATAAAATACAATTGAGGTATTATTTGAGTTACATTCATTAGTAAAGTTGCTAATTCAATTCTAAAGCTTGATGGTTGGCATTTTATTATGATGACTTACATTCTTGGTATATAGTGGTTTTGTTATATTATTCCTTTTTTTGTGTGTATGTCCCTATTGCACTTATGCCTTCTAACCAGTTATCTGACTCTAAGCTCTGTCTGTTTAGGGAGAAACCTGTAACAAAGCCTAAGACAACAACTTTGAGTGAATACTTCTCTATGATGAAGCACGAGTTTTTATTACTCCTCTGCTGGTAGATAGGGTAGGGTGAGACATCCACAGAGATGGCGATGAATAATTTACATAAATTTCTTACTTAAATGTCACAGCAATCTTTTCAGGAATAAATACTTCCTATTCCCATTTAATATGAGGAATGAGGTATTCTTCTGGACACACAGCAGTAAGAATTATTTGGCTGTTTTCCTCCTATAATTAGGATCCATATAGTTGTAGCCTCCTCAGTTATCCATGAAGCTGTGCTACTTCTTAGGTGTTAGACCCACTGGTTGTGTTTTTGCTTGAGAGAGCTTAACAGAGCTCTCACTCTTCTGCGTTCTATCTGTATGAGCTTGGGAAATTTATGTAAGCTTCCTAAGCTCCAGTTTATTTCTATGTAAAATAAAGATAATAATAACACTCATATTTTAGGGTTATTGGGATAAGTAAATAGCATAAAGTGTGTAAAAAACACAGCCTGCTGCCTGGCACTGAATCACTTTTGCTGATATTATTTTTTTAATTAATTAATTAATTCATATTTTTTAACTGACAAATAAAATTGAATGTATATTATGGTAGGCAACATGATGTTTTAAAATGTGTATACATTAAAGAACAGCTAAGTCAAGCAAATTCCCCTCAGGACCTGGCAAAATACCTTGCTGTACTAGAAACTCAATAAATATTTATTGAATTTTCATTAAAATTTCCATTGCCAATTAAGTGTGATTTCAACTATAAAAAACATATTTGATAGTGTATCAAATAGAAAAGTAGAAGAGATTTTGTTGGTTGTATTTGTTTTGAGAATAAAAACTAATTTATACAAAATAATATGATAAATAATATGCACTAATTTACATACTTATTTTTGTGTGTTTGGTGAAAACGCTTAAAATCTATTCTCTTGGCAATTTTCAGCTATACAATGTATGTTATTAACTACAGTTTCCATGCCATACAATAGATCTCAAATTTATTCTTCCTAACTAAAACTGTGTATCCTTTGACCAGCTGTTATTATTCTTAATTGCGGAAGCATTAGAAACTGTAACCTAAGCAGAATTTGAGGCTCCTTCTTAGCCTCTTGTGTTTAAATAAGTTGCCTCTATTCCAGGCATCTGTATAACTAGAACAAGTTTACTACCTCTAAGGATTTTTTAAAGATAAAAAGGATATGTATACAGTGCTCCTAGCACAGTGCCTGACATATTGTAAGGCCTTTACACACAAATATTTCTTACTAGTCATTGTATGAATTATCTTGGTTACGACTTTAATGAAAAGGGAATGGTGCCATCAGCAGATGCAAGGACCACCAGCTGAATTTTAAATCTTTATGATTTTTTAAATCTTTATGGGACACTATTTGTGTAACAGTATTTGGGTTGGGAGAGGTCCTCAAAGGTGCCAAGTTGCAAGTGTATGATTTATGTGGCTGTTCAGAGTAATAGGTTATAAAGAGACTTGGTTATTAACATGGCAAATCTGCTTTTAAAAGTTTAACAGCATTACATAATTAAATCAGAACTTATGTTTTTAATGTATAATAATGCAAATTTTCCAACCTTTTAGAATATAGGTTTTTAAATTAATTTTGCCAGAGCAAATACCTTAAAATATGTAGACTTATTTAAGTAGCTCTTTAAGCACATTAAGCAGCTACCTTATTATTATTAAAGTAGCCTCAGTGAAATTACAAGTAGAGTCTTATTAAAATACTTTAATTTTAAATATAAAATTTATTTTTTTTGTTTCTGTGAAAAGGCTTTACTAATTACCAAGAGACATCTGTGGAAACACTGTAAGCTTGGTGATCAACTGTAAGAATTTGGTGATAAGAACCAATCATTATATAATTAAAGATTTAAAGTTATTATTTGCATAAAATTAGCTACTAAACACTTTTTATTATTTTAGAATATGACTAGCAACATTTACATTATAACTGTTTTGACTTTACTAAGTTTTACATTATCTTATTAAATCATATCCAGAGGTGAGTCATTTATAAAATTTATAGGAAACAATCTGAGGATTACAGATGATGAATGCTGTGTATCTGAACATGGGCGTTCCCATACATGGTTCTTTAACTAAATTCAACTATATGTGATCACTTGCATATATAAATATATATATGTACATACACATATATACATATATATACAACTCTTAGAATTTGTACATATATATACAACTCTTAGAATTTGAAATGTATTCTGGTAAATATGACAGATTTATATGTTATTTATTTATATAGATGTAATTCAACATATTAAGAACATATACAGGCAATTTACAAAATTGTAAAAGGAGATTTTGACTATATGTGTCATACATATTCATTTTAGAACTTGACTCAAATAAAATGAGGCACCTCTGCACGTTTTCAACATTTGTGTAAACCACATAATTTTAATTAACATTTTACTCAGTGTGCTATACAGCAAAAAAATTATTAAATGTATCAGTGATATAAGAAAAATAAATCATTATGTTTTTAGTTACGTGATTATTTTCTGCTATTTATTTTACTCAACTTTATAGAGGTATAATTGACAAATAATAATTATATATATTTAAAGTGTACGAGGTGATGTTTTGATAAACATATGAATTGATTACCACTGTAACGCTAATTAATATAGCCATTTCCCCACATCGTTACTGTCTTGCATACGCTGAGAACATTTAAGCACTCTTAGCAAATTTCAAGTGTACAATACAGCTTACTGACTCTAGCCACCATGCTGTACATTAGATCTCCTTCCTTTAAATTGAAACTTTGTACTCTTTGATCAACATCTTTGACCAACAAAGGCCAACCCTGGTAACCACCTTCCTATTATCTGCTTCTATTATTTAGACTTTATTAGATTCCACATTTAATGAGATCATATAGTATTTGTCTTTCTGTGCCTGGCTTATTTCACTTAGCATAATGTCCTCCACATTCATTCATGTTGTCACAAATGACATAATTTTCTGCCTTTTTTTGGAGTTGGGGGGACAGGGTCTCACTCTGTCTCCCAGACTGGAGTGCAGTGGCTAAATCTCAGCTCACCGCAACCTTCGCCTCCCAGGCTCAAGCGATTCTCCTGCCTCAGCCTCCTGAGTAGCTGGGATTATAGGCACATGCTACCACCATCCAGCTAATTTTTGTATTTTTAGTAGAGATGGGGTTTCACCATGTTGGCTAGGCTGGTCTCGAACTCCTGACCTCAAATGATCCACCTGTCTGGGCTTCCCAAAGTGCTGGGATTACAGGCATGAGGCACCAGGCCCTGCCAATTTTCTGCTTCTTCAGAAGAAAATATTTTAGAAGCATATTTCATTGTATATTCACATCACCATATTTTTTTAATCCATTGATCCATCAGTTAGCTTGATTCTGTATCTTGGCTATTGTGAATAATACTGCAGTGAATATTGGGATGTAGATATCTCTTCAAGATACTAATGTCATTTCCTTTGGGTATATACCTGGAAGTAAGATTGTTGGGTCATATGGTTGTTCTATTTTTAAATTTTTGAAGAACTTCCATACTATTTTTAACAATGGCTGTATCAATTTGCATCCCTACCAATAATATACAGATTTCCCTTTTCTGCACATTCTCACCAACACTACTCTCTTTTTATATTTTCTTTTCTTTTTATTGATTTATTTTTTTGGTTTTTGTATGTACATAGTAGGTACATATTTTCATGGGGTACATGAGATATTATGGTAGAGACACAAAATGTGTAATAATCACATCATGGAGAATGTGGTATCCAGCCCCCGATGCATTTATTCTTTGTGTTACAAACAATCCAATTACATTCCTTTAGTTATTTTTTAATGTACAACTAAATTATTATTAATTATAGCCACGCTGTTGTGCCAGAAAATACTGTCCTATTCATTTCTTCTAAATTTTTCTGTACTCATTAACCATCCACACCTCTCCCCCGACCCCCACTACACTTCCCAGTTTCTGGTAACCATCCTTCTATTCTCTATCTCAATGAGTTCAATTATTTTGACTTTTTAGATTCCACAAATAAGTGAAAACATGCGATGTTTTTTCTGTGCGTGGCTTATTTCACTTAACATATGACCTCTAGTTTCATTTATGTTTCATTCCACTTGTGTTTTTGCAAATGACAGACTCATTCTTTTTTATGGCTGAATGGTACTCTACTGTGCGTAACTACCACATTGTCTTCATCTATTCATCTGTTGATGGACACTTAGGTTGTTTCCAACACTTTTTATCTTTTATCTTTTTGATAATAGCCATTCTAAAAAATGTGAAGTGATATTGTGATTTTGATTTGCATTTCACTGATTATAAGTGAGGTTGAACATTTTTTTCATATACCTGTTGCCATTTGTCTTCCTTACTTTGAGAAATGTCCACTCAGGTCTTTTGTTCATTTTTTTTTAACTGGGCTATTTGTTTTCTTGCTATTGAGTTAAGTTTCTTTCTTTCTTTTTCTTCCTTTCTTTCCTTCTGTTCTTTCCTTCCTTTCTTTCTTTCTTTCCTTCCTTTCCTTCTTTCCTTCTTTCCTCTCTTTCCTTCTTTCCACTCTTTCCTCTTTTTCCTCTCTTTCTCTTTCTTTCTCTCTTTCTTTCTTCCTTCACAGTCTTGCTCTGTTGGCCAGGCTGGAGTGCAGTGGCATGATCTCAACTCACTGCAACCTCCATCTCCAGGGCTCAAGCAATTCTTCTGCCTCAGCCTCCTGAGTATCTGGGATTACAGGCATGAGCCACTGCTCCTGGCCGAGTTTCTTGTATATTTTGGATATTAACTCCTTGTTGTATATATGACTTGCAAATATGTTCTCCCATTCCATTGGTTTTCTCTTCACTCTGGTAATGTATTCTTTGCTGTGCAGATGTTTAGTTAGATGGAATCCAGTTTGTCTACTTTTTCATTTTGTTGCCTGTGTTTTGGGGGTCATAACCAAAATAATATTTCCAAGATCAATGTCAAGAAGTATTTTTTAATGTGTTTTTTTCTGGTAGTTTTATAGCTGCAGGTCTTATATTCAAGCCTTTTATTTTGGATTGCTTTTTGTATGTGGTCTGAGATAAGTATCCAATTTCATTCTTCTGCATGTAGACATACAGTTTTCTTAAAAGCATTCATATTTCTCTATTGTGTGTTCTTGGAACTTTGTCAAATTATCAATTGACTGAAAATGTGTGGATTTATTTATGATACCTTTATTTTGTTATTGTTCTATATGTCTGTTTTATGACAGTGCCATACTGTTTTCATTAGTAAAACTTTGAAGTAGATTTTGAAACCAAATAGTGTGACAACTCCAGCTTTGTTTTTTGTTGTTTGTTTGTTTTTTCTCTATGTTGCTTCAGCTATTCTGGGCTCTTAGTAATTTTATATGAGTTTTAGCTTTTCTTTTCCTATTTTTGTGAAAAATGCCATTGGGAGTTTGATAGGAAGTGCACTGGATATGTATACTGCTTTGAGAAGTATAAATAAAATAAGATTAATTATTCTAATCCATAAATATATCTTTCTATTAATTTGTGGTATCAATTTCCTTAATCAATTTTTATTGTTTACAGTATCCAAATCTTTCAAATTCTTTGCTATATTTATCCCTAAGTATTTTAACTTTTTGATGCTATTGTTAATGGGATTGTTTTCTTAATTTGTTTTTTTAATAGTTTGACGTTTGTTTCTATACAACTGTTTCTTTTTATGTTGACTCTGTATCCCGGAATCTTACTGAATTTGTTTATTAGCTTAAATCGTTTTTGGTGTAATATTTAGTGTTTTTTATATATTAAGAAAATGTCATCTGCAAACAGAGGCAATTCTACTGCTTACTTATTGTTTAGATGATTTTATTTCTTTTTCTTGCCTTATTGTTCTGGCTAGAACTTCCAGAACTATATGAAATAAAAGTGACGAGAGTGGCAATTTTTGTCTTTTTCCTGATCTTAGAAGACAAGCTTTTAGTTTTTCATGACTGATGTGGTTTGGCAATGTGTCCCCAGCTAAATCTCATCTGGAATTATAATTTATAATCCCCATGTGTCAAGGGAGGGAGGTAAATGGATCGTGGGGCAGTTTCCTCAATGACGTTGTTGTGAGTTGATGTTCTCATCAGATCTCATAATAGTGAGCTCTCAAAAGATCTGATGGTTTTATAAATGTTTAGAAGTTCTTCATTTACTCTTCTCTTTCCTGCTGCCTTGATAAGAAGGTCTTTGTTTCCCCTTCACCTTCCACCGTGATTGTAAGTTTCCTGAGTCCTCCCTAGCCATGTGGAACTAGGTGTCAAAACTTTATCCTTTATAAATTACCCAGCCTCAGATTTTTTTTATAGCAATGTGAAAATGAACTAATACAACCATTGAGTATGTTAGCTGTGGGTTTGGCATATATGGTTTTCATTATTTTGAAGGTCATCATTTTATTCCCAGTATGTTGAGAATTTTTATCATGAAAGTGTATTAATTTTTATCTCAAGTATTTTCTGCACCTATTAAGATGATCACATAATTTTTATCCTTTATTATGCGAATATGATGTATTTCTGTTATCTTATAAGTTTGGTTTCAATGGTTAACAAATCAAGGGCCTTTTGGCTGGGCAAGGTGGCTCACGCCTGTAATCCCAGCACTTTGGGAGGCTGAGGCGGGTGGATTACCTGAGGTCAGGAGTTTGCCAACATGGTGAAACCCCGTCTCTACTAAAAATACAAAAATTAGCCAGGTGTGGTGGCACATGCCTGTAATCCCAGCTACTTGGGAGGCTGAGGCAGGAGAATTGCTTGTGCCTGGGAGACGGACGTTGCAGTGAGCCGAAATCATGCCACTGCACTCCAGCCTGGCCGACAGAGAGAGACTCTGTCACAAAAAGAAAAAAAAAGGGGGGGCCTTTTAATTAATTGCAAGCTGATGTAACATTATAAGCTATTTATTGATAAGGTTAATCAATTATTATTTGTCTTTAAATTCAAATATCCATATACACTCTAAATTCAAATATAAGAAATTAAGTAAGATTTGAGGAAATCATACTGGCACAGTTAAAAATAATTACATTCAGGATAAATCATTAATTCAGTCAGCACAAATGAGGGCCATATAGCAAGCAATGTTCTAGGTACCAGAGATACAACAATGAATAAACAGAAAGATAAAAGAAAAACATTGCCTATAAGAGTTTTCCTTCAGTGAGAAAATCAGGTAAGAACTAATGTAAATAATTAAAATAATTATATGGTAAATGGTGATAATTGCTGAAGAGAGAAATAAAGGATGTTATAGAAGGTGGTTGTTGGAGAGTTGCATAACAAGAAGTATTGGAATTTTCAAAATTAAACATAATAGATGGGAAGAGTTTCATTGAGAAAGTGACAATTTGTTAAACAATTGAATGTGGAGAGGAAGTAAGCCATGCAGGTAAAGGAGGGAAGAACATTTTAGGTAGAGCAAACAGAAATACAGATGGCCTGAGGTAGAAGCATGCCTAGCATGTTTATAAAAGAGTTAGGAGATCAGTATGAGAAAAAAGATAGCAACAGGAAAAGAAGTCAGAAAGATAAAGGGGGCTTAAAATGTGTAGAGCCTTTTCGAATATTATAAGAAATTTGATTTTTACTCTGTAGTGGGAATACACTAGATGTTTCACTATAAGAATAATATGGTCTGACTTCTGTTTTGACTGGATCATTCCAATGACTGTGTCAGGAAAAGATTGGAGTTGTTTAAGGGTGGAAGCCAAGGCACTATTTGGAAGACTGGTGAAAATAAAGCAGGAAAAAGATGATGGTGGTTTAGGCTAGGATGGAAGCAGTAGAAATAGTGAGAAGTGGTCAAGATTGCTGAAGGCCTTTGTTTAGTCTAGGGTGTAATATAAAGAGAGGAGTCAGGTAAGATACTGAGTTTTTTGGCCTGTGCAGCTTGAAAATAAAATTGTCTTTTGCAGAGATGGGGAAGAAACAAACTTATCCGGATAGAAAGGATTAGGAGCTCAGTTTTCAGTATGCTGATTTGATATTCTTATTATACATGCAGATGAAAACACCAAATAAGAAGTTCATTATGAGTAAAGTGAGGAGAGAGCTGTGGTCTCAAGATACCAATATAGAAGTTCTTGGAATATTTAAAGAAATTAAGCATTCAAAAAGGATTTAACAAAACTTAAAAAATAAATGAAAAGGAAATTCAAAGAGGTACATTTGGGACAACTCTTAGGGTTTGGGGAGGATGAGCTCATAAACCAAAGATGAGCAGAAACCCCAATAAATATAGAAGATAAACCGTGAAATGGTGGATTACAGGAAACCAGATGAAAACACGAGGTGGGAATGAGGGATGAACTTTGACAGTAGAATGGGTATTGAGAATTGATTTTATTCTAAACTTTTAGTTAGAATTCTGAAATTCAAAGGAATCTTAGTTTATTCAAAACAATATAATAATTTTATAAATTAGAAAGTGAAGATAATTTTTAATTATGTTTCAATACTGACCAGATAATTATATTAATAGAAAGTTGTGACCATATTCAAGAATAAGTGACCAAATTCAAGAATAACAAATAACCGATTCTCAGACTACACATATAGAAATCTATGAGTATAGAAATCTATGAGTATAGAAATGAAGTTTTCTGGGACTAAAAGCATGTGAAACAAGAGAAAGAAGACATAATTCTTGGCTCTTTAAAAAAATAACTCTGAGACAAAAATATCCGGTTTTAGACTTGTGTTACTTTTTCTTCATCCTCTGCTCATTACCTCCTTTGTTTTTCATGTCTCTAACTGTTTTTCCTTTGGCCACTCCTTACTTGACTGGATATTTTCTGCCACACTCAAAAGTGTAGAACTTGGTGGCATACTGAAAATTTTCTGCTTGCCTTCTGAATTAAATCTGAGGTTCACTGGCCGCCTTCTAATTATTTCACCTCCTTTATTTCTCCTTGTTGCAGTTTTACTGAGCAACAGGTATGATTGATGTTCTTATAACACATTTATAATCTCTAGCCAATTGGCATTTAAACCATAGCCTTCTGGGCACTTTCTTAAACTTCTTAATTTTTAATATACTTTTGTGTAAGAAGGAAAATCCGTTTGTTCACTTCTTGGACCCCTTCATGGTTTAGTCTCACCATGTGACTAGTTCTGGCCAATGAACTGTTAAAGAATGTATAGTAACACTCCCAGGCCAGAGCACTTAATTGCCAATAATAAGATCCTCTAGAGTTTCCTCCACTCTTGCACATTGATGACAATTTGAGATTGGTGTTGCTCCAGCAGTCAGCGTTCTTAAGAACTGTGATAAGCAGAGCATGCTCTCCCCTCTCTACTGACCTGTGATAAGCATGGTGAAAAAAAAATGTCCTTGTTGTTTTAAACCCTTTAGTTTGAGGTAGTTTTGGTTTTTGTTTGTGTGTTTTAGCACAGCAAAATCTAGCTAGTCCTCCCTGAAACAGACTTGTAAGAAATTTGTTTCCAAAATTCCTCAAACAAATTAGGAATCAGTGTTAGGTTGACCAGGCATAGTGGAGCTGGCTTCCTTTTTTTAATTTTCCATTTAAAGTATGTATTTCTTAAGCACGTTTTCACATTGCTAACTTTTATTGTAAAATATTAGTTTATTTGTAAAAATATTTAAGAAATTTTAAATTTTAAAAATATAAAGTCAAATTTTAGATAAAACCATCATTGATAATCTCAACATGTTATCTTTTAGCAATTTTTTTTCAATCTTTTTAGTCTTATTTAAAAACCATTAAGATATTATTAATGAAAATTATAATAAAATACTCATAATAGCTTTTTTGGCATTAATTACCTTCCAAGCACTGTTCAAAAAGCTTAATATATATTAATTTGTCAAATGTTTACAACATCCCCTGAAGTAGTTATCATCTCCATTAAATGGTTGAGAAAATAGAGACAAAGAGAGAACAGCTTGCCCAAGACCACTCAATTAGTAGTTTGTGGAAGACGTTTTGTGAGCGTAGTAGTAGAAAGTCTAATAGGATCTGCACTCTTACTGACTACTTTTCTGTGTGATTAAATGCTTCTTATCCACATTGTTTTAGATGTTTCATAATGCAATGGACATTTCACTGATGTTGGATATTGATATTGTTTCCAATATTTTACACTACTCATTTTGAAATCAATACTGCTTGGCAAACTTTGCTCCTTGTATTTTAGATTATTCAAAACTTACCTGCCTAGAAGTTTATATCTTGTTGTAAAGAACATAAATATTTGTTGGCATTTGAGTAAAAATTGCATATACATACTTCAAAAAAATTATTGCATTAGCTTAAACAACTGCTAGCAGTATATGAAAGACTGCCCTTTGTAAGGACTTGGGTGATGATTCTAGCCCAGAATTATGAGATAATGTA
Organism: Pan troglodytes; assembly: GCF_028858775.2. Lineage (NCBI taxonomy): Eukaryota > Metazoa > Chordata > Mammalia > Primates > Hominidae > Pan > Pan troglodytes. The sequence goes on from NC_072408.2 coordinate 90,864,496, forward strand.
AGGTAGATGGATGACGGCTCTCTCATGTTTGAGACAAGAAATATCTGAAGGACAATATTATATTATACAATTCCTTTAATCTGCCTATCTAGTGACTTGCCCATAATCTACTTTCCATACACCTAGCCATAAAATAGGCATATTCTGAATTCACATTGTTTTGAACAAATGTAAAATAACACAGTGTCCAATATTAGAAAATAAGCTGATAAACTAAAGAAATCCAGTGCAATGCTGTATCAGAACTAATGGAAATGTCACACTGAAACTTTAAATTAAGAGGACACTATAAACCCACAATACGGTACATCAGTGCAAGCACATAAGAAAATGTTTACCAGATTGAAATAACAAAGAAGAACAAATGAACCTCATCAAGGAATGGATAACAAAATTACTATGCTTCTTTTGTTAAACATTAATTTTTCATAGTCTTTAAAAGGATTTGACTCCTGTAGTTATAGAATATATAAAACTCATTGCTAGTGACACCGATTATTATGTATCGTGAACTCGATGTGTTAGCAATGAAATGAAGCATGTTGAAATGTAGGGAGTGATGCTGATAGAATTCTCTGAACCCTTTTATTTTGCATTGTAAGTAGATTTTGAGAGGTAATTGGTTTACCAGAAGAAGGAATATTCTTTATTTTTTCCTATTACCTTATGTTTGAGTTGAGCATGGGCTCTGAGTTTCAACAGTACTAAAAGAGTCCTTACCTTCAAAGTTACACCTTTGTTTAGCAACTCTTATGACCCTGCTTAGTTTCTATGGTTTATTCAGAAACCATAGAGAAAAAGAAAAAAATGATTGAAATATTAAAACTGCTTTGCAGTCTTTATTTCTAAGAGGAAAATATGGCCCCATCAGTGTCTAAAATAAAACCTTGGCTGTTTAACTGTGACAAGTTACTTAAATTTTCTAATTCTTAGTTATTTATTTTAGAAACTTATAACCACTCTGTCTACTCAAAAGGTTGTTGTAAGGTCGTCAACTTTGAATGAGCAAGAGTATGTATAATTGTGTAAATCATAAAAATTATATAAGATAGAAAAATATTAAGTACTATGAGAAATCCAATATTTAACAAATGTTTACTAAGCAATTTTATTCTTACTACTAATTGCTGTATGATTAGGTTTTTAAAATCCCATTCCTAGCATGATCTAAATGGCTTTTCACAATGTTTTAGATCACCTTGCTTTTGTTTGTTTTATGACCTCAGTGGTTACTGAGTGGAAGTACCCAGTAATAGTTGAAGTACTGAAGTGACATCCCATTGATTCAGGTTAAAAGCGGATTTCTCAGACTGACATTCAAGATACATCATTACTAGTATCCAACATCATATTCAATCTTCAGTAATAAATAAAATTTTGACTTAGTCAACTAACATCTCTCATCCATTTCTATTTGTTTTTCATAACTCAATATGACTATGAACAAAAATTAATTTATGATAATTCACCTTTAACAAACCTCTCGACTGCTATGTCAATGAAACCAAATGGTATTGTGTGACCCAATGGAAAATATCACTCCTCTTTCTGAATATCTTTAGCATATATTATACCCTTTGGAATTTGATATTAATTACCTTGTTAAGTTGTCCGGAGATATGTTATTTCCTCAATTCAATTGTAAGTTCTTCAATGTCAGAGATTGTGTCTTATGCTAGACATAATTTCCCTTTGCAGCACCTATGATAAAACCATATAAATAATATATAATAAATAATCAATAATTATTTTGTGTATTAATCATTTTTAAATGTTATTCTCTGAGCTCCATGATTTCAAAAATTCTTGTCTTATTTTCATAGTGCTTAAAAATGAATACACATCTATTATAACTCTACGTGGTATTTAATTGTATACTTTTAAATATAATATGAGGTAAAATAAGTTCTTGAATGGAAGAGCTATGCTAAATTTCCTCCTTGAGACATTAATAAGGGACCACAGAGAGCATTCTTTGGAACTCTCAGATTTGCATGACTGCTTAGCTAGATTTAATAAATTGTAGATATTTAAGATGATCTACCATCTTCTAATTCCAAAGATAGATCAGTATGAGAATAGAGGAATCAGCAAAATAATTAAGAAAACCCATTATAGGGTTTATAGACAATCTTGTTAAAAGGTTTGGCGATATTAATTTTTTGTAGAATTCCCGTGAAATTGAAAATCACTGGCATTCTTGGCAATCTGAGAAGAGATAGTTATGTGCTAGATGGGACAAAAAGAGCTATCATATGAATTGGTTCTACAAATAAATAATAAAAATACACTTTATTTTCTAAATGTTATTTTCATAGTATTTCTAAGTATGAATTGTGCATCTTTTCTTCTATTACTGAATATAAAATCGATATGTAACTATATAATTGTATGGCATTTAAAAATTGCTTGAGCCCAGATTTTAGGCCCTATAGCTCAATCAAATATAGTTATTTAAGAATATACTGATCTGGGAGTAGAGACTTCAAGGCCATGGCCATAATGCATGTTGAATGGCGCTCAGGCAACTTGCTGTTAGAAGTGTTAGTAATGATCTCTGCCATGTGATGGAAGGCACTTCCACTTCATATATTGACATTTCCTTTGATATTTACATAATATATATTTCAAAAATGATCAAACAAAGTGCTGGTTTATAGCACAGAAAGTAAAATTTGAATTTTGATGTTTACTTAGTGGATGCAGAACATTAGAAATGTAGTGTAGTGTGTATTGAATCCCATATTTATTCTAACTTTGTAGAAAGTCCCCAAGTAGTAAGATCTGTGGGCTTCCATGCACTCCTTCAAGGACCTGTATAAGAAGGAAGGGAACATTCCTTTACATAGGAAAATCATAATGTGATATGATTTTTAGCTTGAAATGCTGAATCCTACACTAACATAGTTGATTTAGTGGAAAATGAACTTTTGTTACTAGTAGATTTCATGACTTTTATGTAGAAAAACAGGTTAGAATTGAACTCTGTTGTTAGAATTTTCCTGTTTCACAGATGTCTCTGCTCAAAATTTTAGTACAGTTTTTCTAATGCTAATTATTCTTATAATATACAATTTGAGAATAAAAATAAAATTTCATATCCCTGGCTAAGTATTATACTATTATTTCCTTAGGTAAATGTGTCAATCTCAACATTAAGTACAAAAAACAAATTAAAGGTGTCTGTAATATACTGATTATTAAACAAATAATGAGATGCATTTTACTAGAAGCTAGTTCAAAGTGACATGGCACCATTTAAAGCACACACACACACACAGACACACACACACACCTGGGCCCCCAAATTTAATCTGTTTTTCCAAAAATGGAATTGAGAACTTGTTAACAGGAACCTGTAAATTGAAGTATGCTCTTATAAAAATGCAATATAAAAATTAGGCATCTGTTTGTCTGGAAATCAAGCTGTCTTCAAACATTAAAACAACACTTACTTGCTTCTAAAGTGAATAGAAAATAAGTCCTGGCTGTTATTTAATAGTTTTAAGTCACCATGAAACTTCTGCAGGTGGGCTGTTGAATTGTCTAGTTGCTTGATGTTAAAGTGGACATTTTCAAAATAAATCTTGTATAGTTCTCATTAAAATAATATGATCTGGGTCTTCGGTTAGGTGATCACTTTGATGTGTTTATTCAACAATTTTCTGAAAAGGGGAAGTTAAATTGTCCTATGCATTATTCGTAGGTTGGTTATTGTACATTTATGTTTGTCTTTGACTCTGTCAAAATAATGGCAAATCTCAAATTGGAATGTATAGGATTGATTTAAATTGGAAAAGGACATTTACTTATTTATAATATCCAACATATGATGTTTCAGACCTGACTGAATTTTAAAAGTTTTGAATAAGGGATGACAAGAAATAATTCAAAATAATATATTTGTCCTCTCTAATTAGTATTCTCCATTTACAGTCATGTGTCACTTAATGATAGAAATATGAGAAATGCATCATTAGGTAATTTTGTGATGTGCAAACACCATAGAGTATACTCACAAAGCTTGATGGTGAGCCTATATATACCTAGGCTATGGGGTATAGCCTATGGCTCCTATACTACAAAACTGTAGTATTAGTTTGTTTTCACACTGCTGTAAAGAACTTCCTGAGCCTGGGTAATTTATAAAGGAAAGAGGTTTCATTGACTTACAGTTCTGCATGTTTGGGGAGACCTCAGGAAACTTACAATCATGATGAAAGGGGAAGCAGGCATGTCTTTTATGATGGCAGGTGAGAGAGAGAGCATGTGAGAGTATAGAAAAAACTACCGTCTATAAAATCATCAGATCACCTGAGAATTCACGAGAACAGCATGGGGGAATCTGCCCCCATGATCCAATCACCTCCCTCCCTCTACTCTACGTGGGGAGATTACAGTTCTAAATGAGATTTGGGTGGGGACACAGAGCCAAACCATATCAGCATCTTACTGTACTAAATACTGTAGGTAATTGTAACACAATGGTAAATAGTACCTAAACATATCTAAGTGTAGAAAAAAAACACTAAAAGTGAACTATCATAATCTTATGAGATCAGCATCATATTGCACTGAAATACTGCTATACAGCATGTGATTGTATTTACACATAAGGAGTCTCTGAGTATAAAGATTTTTGTTTTTGTTGTAGTTATTTAATTTTTTACTACTATTTTAAGGATACAGTAAAATTTAAAGGAGAACACTAGACAAGTGGAAAAATATGAAAAATAAGCAAATTGCTTTTCAGACTATTCATCAAATTCATAACATGGTAAAATAAAGAAGTTCCTTGTTATGGACTAAATGTTTGTGTCTTCTCAAACTTCATGTGTTAAAACCCTAACCCCTAAGGTGATGGTATTAGAAAGTGAAGCCTTTGGTAGATAATTATGTGGGAGTCTCCATGAATAGAATTAGTGCCCTTATGAAAAGAGACAAGAGAGTTTGTGCTTTCTCTATCCTCCACCAGGTGAAGCTACAAGAAAACCAAAAAACAGGCCCTCACTAGACACTAGATCAGTTGGTGTCTTGATCTTCGACTTTCTAGCTTCCAGAACTGTGAGAAATAAATTGCTTAAACCACACAGACTATGGTAATTTGTTACAGCAGCTTGAACGGACAAAGACACCCCTTCTCTTTGTTATTTATAAGATTGTCCTCAAAATGTGAAGGAAACTATTCTTAAGTCATGCAGCAGATACCATCAAGCAAACACAGAATCATCTACCTTATCTTACTTGGGACAGCAGGGACTGTGAGTGATATTTCTGGCCATTGATCGAGGCCAGAAGTCAAAGTTTAGAACTGCCTCAGAAGCCAGGGATAAGGTTTAATATGAGGAAGTAAATATCAATCATAGAATCTATTACCTGAACTATTAAATCAAAACAAACAAAATGTTATGAAAGCCAAATCCTAAGAGATTCACCTCAAAGCCATGAATGAATTCAGAATAAAACAGATAGAAGATAGATGACTCTACCCACCCTGCCTCTGTGATGCTAAAAACTAGATGAGAGACAGACTGGCCAGGGCTTCATGGCTTAAAGAGTCCAGGACATATTTTTGGACCAAGAGTAACTTGAAGAATCTAGTGTGGAAAATAATATCAGTGATGTCCTAAATGCTTTTGATCACAATTATAATATCAATAAAGATGGTTAACAGTGAGTTATTGTAAAACAATTTCCCTTGGTGTCGATCTTAACTCTCAATTACTGTTGTCAGGAGAATGGAGTAGTTTATATGTATTGTAAATGCAACTAAATATATTTCAATAACTCAGTCACTTTTGTAATTATTTTTCTTATGTTGATACTAAAATCCAATTTCATCTAGATACACCCAAAGATGTTTGGTGGTGATTGTCATCGGCAGTACTTGTCACAGGGAGTAGTCGATTATAGGAGAAAGTTACAGAAATAGACTGGGGAAGAAAATGGCCCAAACAGGGAATTACATTTAAAAGCCTATGTTGAAGCTAAGTGTACATATCAAGAGATGAGAAACCTTTATGTAAATTCGAGTGAAAAATATGAATGAAATTAAAAATCAGAAAACATTCAGGTTCTATGTATCAAAGAAATATAATCGGAAGACAGAATGGCATGATTGAATGGGTGTGGGCATAAGCTATAAAAATAGGAGTTCAAAACTTAGCTCCACTTCTTACTGGCTATAGCATATAAACCTCAGTTTCATCATCTAAAAGATGAGATTCATAATCCATAACTTACTGATTTGATATGAACATTAAATTTGAAAAAGTATATGAAACTTATAGCAAAATATCTTAGTAAATTAAATAAGCAATTGTCTGGCAAGCAGTCACTGAATCAGAGAGTCAAGAATGAGACTGAGCTGGTATATCCTCTTTTAAGAATTGTCTATTCATGTCCTTAGCCCACATTTTGATGGGATTGCTTGTCTTTTTCTTGCTGATATGTTCGAGTTCATTGTAGATTCTGGATATTAGTCCTTTGTCAGATGTATAGATAGTGAAGATATTCTCCCACTCTGTGGGTTGTCTGCTTACTCTGCTGACTGTTCCTTTTGCCATACAAAAACTCTTTAGTTTAATTAAGTCCCAGTTATATATCTTTGTTTTTGTTGCATTTGCTTTTGGGTTCTTGGTTTGCCTAACCCAATGTCTAGGAGGGTTATTCCAATGTTATCATCTAGAATTTTTATAGTTTCAGTTCTTAGATTTAAGTCCTTAATTCATCTTGAGTTGATTTTTGTATAAGGTGAGAGATGAGGATCCAGTTTCATTCTCCCACATGTGGCAATGGCCAAAAAGCATATGAAAAAATGCTCAACATCACTAATGCTCAGGGAAATGCAAATCAAAACCACAATGCAATACCGTCTTATTCCTGCAAGAATGGCCATAGTCAAAGAACAAAAAAATAATAGATGTTGGTGTGGATGCAGTGAACAGGGAACACTTTAACACTGCTGGTGGGAATGTAAACGAGTACAATCACTATGGAAAACAGTTTGAAGATTCCTTAAAGAACTAAAAGTAGAACTACCATTTAGTCCAGCAATCCCACTACTGGGTATCTAACCAGAGGAAAAGAGGTCATTATATGAAAAAGATGCTTGCACATGCATGTTTATAGCAGCACAATTCACAATTGCAAAAACATGGAACCAACCCAAATGTCCATGTCCATCAATCAATGAGGGGATAAGGAAACTGTGATACATATATATATATATATATATATATATATATATATATATATATATATATATGATGGAATACTACTGAGCCATAAAGGAATGAATTAATGGTATTCACAGTGAATGTCTGGATGATATTGGAGGCTATTAATCTAAGTGAAGTAACTCAGGAATGGAAAACCAACCAAACATTTATGTTCTCGCTCATAAGTGGGAGTTAAGCTAGGAGGATGCAAAGGCACAAGAATGGCACAATGGACTTTGGGGGCTCAGGGAGAAAGGGTAGGAAGGGAATGAGGGATAAAAGACTACAAATAGGGTGCAGTGTATACTGCTAGGGTGATGAGTGCACCAAAACCTCACAAATTACCACTAAATAATTTACTCATGTAACCAAACGTTACCTGTTCCCCAATAACCTATGGGAATGAAAAAAGACTGAGCTGGTAGAAATAAAAGAAGTAATTTTACCAAACCTACTGAAATATGAAATTCCAGGAGTCAGGATGTGGCCAAGAAATTTAGACACTAACAAATGTATTTGAGATACATTTATCTTTCCTAGGAATATAGACAAGTATGATAATTTAAATATTTTCTGACATCTTTGATATTTTGCCTAAAATATAGTGGATGATCAATAATGAGTTGAACTAATACATATATGTATAAAGTAGATAATAGGATGTAGTGAATCAGTGACCTATAATCAAGGTCTTTAGCTCCAGTACCAGGTAAGTAACTAGATAGGTGTGAGAACTTGAGCAGGTGATTTAGTCCCTGGAATCTGTATGACCAAATGAATGAAGCAATTTTTAGAATGTAGCAGATTTGATTTTCCCAAATCACAAAAAAGTTTTAACTATTGTTTTCTTAACTCTGCTGCACATAATCCCTCAATTGAGTGTTTCTTGGGTTCCAATTACCAATATTGGCAATAAGTCTCCATGACATCATCAGACGTACTATTCAAATACAATACAATTGCTACTAACCTGTGTAAAACATAATTTAAAAAGTAAAACTACAATCGAAACGTCTGGGATTTTAAAGGAAAAATACATGATATTAACATTACCTACATTGTGTATTATCCCCTCTGAATGGGAAACTTGGGAATAGATTGGGCAATCAATAATTGGGAGAGATTACTTTTATACATACATATATACAATGCTAATCATCACTGTCTGTATAATCAACCACTGTATAGCTAAAGACAAATAATATCTGCCAGTATTTTTCAACCTTGCTCATGTTATATTATGGCCAGAAAACTTGACTATGTGAAGAAAGACATTAATGGTTACAGAGGAATTAGAATAGAGACATTTAAAAACATTAGGCCATGGTTGTAGTGCCATATAGCCAGATTTTTTTGTTAGCTATTTGTTAAACAAATATTTATTAAGCAGCTACTATGTTCTAGGCCATGTTGGGAACATGGCCTAATGATATAGGGAAAATGAGACAGACATTGTCCCTAAAGCCTTCATTTCCGTAAGTCAGGCGAGCAGGCAAACATTAGGCAAACACCTAAATAAATTCTAACAAATACCAAACAGCGATTAGTAGAATGCATAAAATTAAAATAAAGTTATGTAATTGAGAGTGTCTGATTGTTTTCTTAGATTAGGTGACCAGGGAAGGTTTCTCAGGCTTCCATGTGAAGAATGAGTTATAAACGACAGAATGAAAGAAGTGATTGCTAGTAGAAGACTATTGCAGTGGTCAATTGTAGGAGAGTGGTGGTTTGAAATAGTTTCAGATTAGTGAAAATGGAGAAAATGAAAATTAAAATATTGTTGATATATTTTAGAATAGTATTGACAGGACTTACTCATAAGTTGCATGAGGGAAATGAGGAAAGAGGGAAATCAGAGTAACACTGTGATATTTGGCTTGAGCTTTTGGGTCAACAGATTTAATAGCAGAACTGGGAAAGTCTGAGGGACAGGAGATTTGAAGAAGAAAACCGAGGGCTTCCTAGGGGAAGGTGTGTTAAAGTCTGAGGGTTTTTTTCTATACATCATGGAGAAGTTCAAGAGACAGTTGGAATTCTAAAATCTAGAATTGGAGACGTAGATTTTAGAGTAGCCAATATGTCTTAATAACTCTGCTTATCTCGACCTCCATTGCTTTGCACAGCTCCCTTTGGTTTTTACTTTTACAGCCCAAAATTTCCTCGATTTTACACTTTTAAACTATGAATTCCAAGACCTTTCCCACCACCTTCGTTGGCTTTGTATCATTAACCTCAGGAAATCAGCAGAACCTTTTTAATTCTTAGACTGCAGTATAAAAAATTGTTTCATGCATGAATAAAACAAAAGAACATTTGTGCCTGAATCATTGGGCTCTCTCCACTCTGGAATTTTTGTTCTTTCTGTAAAGAATAAAAGTTGGTAGTGTTTCTAATTTTTAAAAAAGTTTCTTTAAAACTCTGGGTTTAAAAAGTCTCCAATGGAACTCTGGGAAATAGAAGAGGTAAATCAGATATATTCTGTGTGAAGGACACTGGGAGAGTTCAGTTTTTCAAGCTAACATGCTATGCCCCTTGCTGGTACTGAGAGCTATCCGCTTAGGGCTCTGTATGTCAGAGGATTAGATCATATCTAAGTCCTCCTCAAAGACTAGCTTATGATTTTATTAAGATATTGCCTCAGGAAGGAAAGATCTCCTATGAATTCTGCTGGGTCTGAATTACTTTTAGACTGTTGCCAATTCCAGAATCTGCAGGTGGTAACCTACTCATGTGGGAGCACCTGGATAGTCAGAGGTTAGGGATGGAGACAAAATCTGACACTCAGAAATGTTCTGCATCGTGCAGAGGAGTTGCTCTATGATTTGAAACACATGGCACATAATGCACAGAGTGGAAAAACTACACATTGATAATTGAGATTTTACAGTGTGATATTGTGCATCTCTTCTTTATTTTCACAGGCAAAGGAGCTAATTTACATCAGTATTTTCTGAATACCTGAAAGATTAACCATTTATGCTTTTTAACATTCAAACTGTTTTCAATTTGCAAAGTAATTAATGATGAATAAATGTATTATCTTCTTCTCCAAATTTTAAAGCACACACATGGAATGTATTTTAACGGCATTTCCTTTATCAGTGTCAAGTCATCACAATGAGCAATAATATTTATGTTGTGCTATAGATAGAAAAGATGGTAGATGTTAATGAAATTCCAGAGGACTGACTAATTTAACACATCATTGATTTACAAGTGTATCAATTTATCCTCGCATACTTTTGAATTGCTTGTCTCACTATGGTTAACAGATATGCTTAGGAATTATTAAGAGGTATGTAACAATTTTTCAATCCTGCCTTTACTACTTTGCTGTAGCAAAAGACTCTCATTTCAAAGGCATTTGTAATCAAAGTGGTGGTTGCTCTTTCCTTCCAATTCTTTCTAGAAAATTTATTGAGCACCTACTATATGCCAAAAATTTTTCTAGGCACTTGGAACATATTTATGAACAAAACAGAGAGTTTTGCCTTATATTCTAGCAGTGAAGGGAGACAAAAATATCAAAATACTTAAAAATAGATAAAATATTGAGTATATTAGAACATATGCTGTTTTATAAAGGAAATTAATGGAGAATAATAGAGACTGAAAGCATTGGGTGTGAGGGATGATGGTGGAAAAGACGGTTGCTATACAGGTGGATCTCATTAAAAAGATGACTTGGAGCAAATATTTAAAGGAAGTAAGAGAATTAGTCATGGAGACATCTGGGAGAAGAGCCTTCCAGGCAGCAGGGAAATTAGCTAAGGCCCTGTTCGGGGAGGCTTCCTGGAACAGCATCGAGGCCAGTGTGACTGGAATGAATAGTGATGGGGAAATAGCACAAAATGAGGTCAGAGAGAGGACAGCGGACAGATCACATAAATTCTTGTAAGTGATTGTGAGAACTTTCATTTTTACTCAGTTTGTAATGCAAAGATACAGCCTTTAAGTTGGAGCTGATGTCCTGGCATCCTGAAGCTCACTGAATTTTCTAATCCTTCACTGATATACATAGTGGGCTTCTGAAACTTAATAGGGTTTATTTTCCTGCCTTTGAAGTACATGTGTTTTATTAAAGCTTCAATTTATTTTCCATTAGTGGCTCATCAGATCCTATTGCGATATCATTGATAAAATCAATATTGGACTAATGTAATATTCTACAGAATGTCCAGTTCATATAGGGCTGTTTTGAGTATATTATAACAGAGGGCAGAAAGGTTAACACAGCCTTGTGCAAAACTGTAAATGTGTATGATATTTTGTATCCTGAGCGATTGTGAACTGCTTCTGATTCTTCTTGAGAAGTGGGGGGGTAAAAACATTTGCCAGATAAATGACCGCACACCATGCACCTGAATCTCTGTTCATTTTTTCCAGCAAAGATTCCACATCTGACATAGTGGCCTCAACTGGTGTTACTATATAGTTAATCTTGTGGTAGTCCACTGGTGTCTTCCACGATTTGTCTGCTTTTTCATAGCAGCAGAATTTGTAAATTAAAGGAAGATACAGTGGGCCCATTGAGTTATTTCCATCTTTAAGTTGGTACTAATCTTTGCCATTCCTCCTTGGATGCAATATTGTATTTTATTTTCTATTTTGGCTGAGAGTTGGTGTAGTTGTTTTAGAGTGTCATTCTACTTGGCCTCTGCCACTGTGATGGCTTTTATCCCAAGAAAAACAAAACTAAACTAAAGTAAACTAAACTAAACTAAACTAAATGAGTGTTCTGCCAGCTATCAGGTATGGGTTTTCTAATCAGGAATGGGGAAATGTTCACAAAATTTGTCCAGAAGTCCAGGAGTCCCACGGCAGGCCTGACCTGAGGCTTACTCAGTTTATTACCCAGCATCCTCATTTTTCCATTCTAAGTGGCAATGATAATGTTTTTGGCAATTGTCATCAATATAAGCTTGAAACCTATAGCCAAGCGTTCTTTAACTGTCTCCCTTCATGCTTTCCCAGTGAATTGTACCTGAGTAAATAGCTTTGGGGAAGTCCTGAGAGTTTGTTTACATCACATACTTGTCATGATATTGCTGGATCCTTCCTCCTAAAGATATAAACCCTTTTCAGTGAGTGACTTCTTCATCTGAGAACTACCTCAGATCTGAAAACTGGGGAAAAAAAAAAAGTCTGTACTTGATTGGTCCATCCTCTTTCATAATCCCAATGATCTACCCTTGATTTTTTGTTGAATTACTATAGTGATAAACATTTTGGCTGCCCATCTATCTTGCCTTAGGTTTTATTAGCTATCTCCATAGCTCTCTGTAGTTAGGCCTACTGGTCTGCTCTCAACTGTTCCATTCTTTATCATCATTGTGCCTGACTCTATAGTTCATCTAGCCTCTATTATGGTCACTACTATCAGTGAGCTCAGGTCAGTAATAGCATCTTCTCCACAGATTCTGCTATCCACAGGGACAATCTTACTTATTTAGAAAATCTTATACTATGATCTAAAATCTGATCTAAGATCTAAAATCTTACTGATTTTAGAAAATCTTATATGCTAGAATGTTTTGGTTTTATGTAGTAAATATGTACTAGTATGAACACTTCTCTGAGCTTTTGATCTCTTGCCACAACCTCTTGGCATTTCTACTTCACTTAAAGTGGAAAACACTTTCAGCATGCTTCTAGTGTCCAAGCTCCAACATAGTCGTAATATAACTTCGTTCTTCCAGGGTACTTATAACAGAGTTAAATACTCCTTCATGGAAGAGTGCACCCATATTGATAAACTGATAAATTCTCCTTTGTCCAAACTTTGCTCTTCAATTCAGCATTTTCATTATCTATTTCCATAAATATATACCATATTTCTTCTTGTACATGTTAGCTTGGTCCAGCACTCCCATACTTTTACTGGGTATAAACCTTTCACTTTCAGAATCCCAGTACTCTCTGAGATATGTTGTGATTTGACCCTAATTATTGGTCTGAAGACCAAGAAAGAAGTAGGGGTATCCTGGGGGAGCACATATTCTCTTGCAAAGCAGAGACCTCTGCATCACCTTTCAACAAGGGCTGGGAATTGGATCACATCTCTAGGTTTTCTAGTGCATTGAGCCAGATGTACACATCCCAGGTTTCAGGTTCCCTTCTTCCCTAATTAGAGCTTGGATTGAAAATTAAACCTTCCCTGGAATTCTACTACCCTTAAAATTACATCCTGTGCCTGATCCTCAGCCTCATCTGTCCTTTAGCTCTAGGAGAAGAGAATCTCTTTAGAAACTGCCAAGAAAGTCCTCTGTTTTTCATATTTTACCCTAAATTAATGATTAATTACACTTAGCCCTTTATTGTTTTCCTCCAATGCATTAGTAAAATCTAGCAACATTCATCCGATTTTGTCATCCTATGTAATTAGTACTTGCTCTAAACCTCTAAAATGGCTAATGTATTATAGACGAGACTACATTTGCTTTTACTAAGGCTTTTTTACATCTGTGAAATGTATAACAATGGCACCACTAGCTTTTGCCAGAGGCTGTCAGTACTCTATCTAACACCATTGATAGTATTCTTATTGCCAGCCAGCTGGCTGGTGATTCAGCTCCAAAATCCCACGTTAGAGTCTGCTTGCTAGGAACACACTTCGAACAAACTCTCTTCAGTCAAAATCTCCAGAAAACTGAATTTGAAATGGATATTCTACCTAGGTGGCTTATTGGAGGAGAATAATGGAGTAAGGGAAGCAGGATAGGGTAGAGTTAAAAGCTGAAATATGATTCAGTTGCAACAGAGATCTTAGCTGATCCTACTAGACATTCTAGAGTTCAGATGGGCCCTCAGAGTAGTCCAAAGTTTAGGCAAGAAGGCTGGGCCTTTGTATCCCTGTGAATAATTTTTACTGGATACAATCTACCTCTTGAGGAAGGGTATAATTTTGGTACTTCAACTCTCATCCATTTGGATCAGGGAAATTCTTGGAGAAAGTTTAGGTGTGAGCTCTAAGCATCTAATACTCCTGTCATGTAGGGAAACAAGTAGCTCACTATCTATGAAGGGATCTTGGAAGTACAACATCCAGTTTATCAGCAGAGATATGGAAAGTTGTGAATGAAACTGACTCGAGGAGAAGAGAGAATTTAGCTTTAGATGTATCCCCCCAAGTAAGAAAGGTTTATTTGACATTCAAATGGAGATTAAAGTAGGCAGTTTGAAAGAGTTTGGAGCTTATGAGAGAGGACTTGGGCAAAAAAAATTTTAAAAAAAGAGATTTTTCTATGTGTGTACTTTCAAGAGCTACAGGGTTAATGCCAATATATATTCTAATTCTCAAACTGTGTTCCATTTTGTGCCTGTTTGCTATTCTATCCTTCTCTACTGCCAGAGTGTCCAATACTCGTCTCAGCCTCCTGCATATTTTAATATTTTTTCTGCTGTCTATCATCATCTTGTTTCTGTTCATCTTTCCCTTTTGATTTTCTGTGTTTCTGTGCCTCTCAAGTGTTTCTTAATTTCTCATATGCTAATCACTAGCAAGTGCCATTGAATTATCCTTCAACTAATCAAGTCCAGCCCTAGGACTCTGACTGTCATTAGTCCTGCAGCAAAGGACTTCTATGGAGCAGGCCTAGAATTCTGAATAATAAGGGCCTTCTGGGAAAGGAAAAAAAAGAGAACAGATGCTCAGTTGGTAACCACCATTTTACACTGTACCTTTCTTATATTTCTTGCACTCCACTCCATAAATCAGTTCTTCAGTTAGAGATTCTCATCTCATAACTTAAAATTTTTATAACATTATGTTATATATAGTTATTTAACTTTGGTCTCTCAAATTAGAATATAAACTCTGCAAGTTTTTGGTTCACTATCCTCTCCCTAGTGTTTGGCACATAACAAATGCCCAGTGTAATTTTGTTCGAAACCCTGCCCAGTCAGAACCTACCTTTATTTCTGTCATCAATTAAGTTAATTATTCTATTTAAGGATAAAATCTTTAGATCTTGCTTTCTTTACATTATCTTTGGATATAGAAGTTTGGCTTTAAAGAAATACTTTATACACCATGGAATACTATGCAGCCATAAAAAATGATGAGTTCATGTCCTTTGTAGGGACATGGATGAAATTGGAAATCATCATTCTCAGTAAACTATCGCAAGAACAAAAAACCAAACACCTCATATTCTCATTCATAGGTGGGAATTGAACAATGGGAACACATGGACACAGGAAGGGGAACATCACACTTTGGAGACTGTTGTGGGGTGGGGGAGGGGGGAGGGATAGCATTGGGAGTTATACCTAATGGTAGATGACGAGTTAGTGGGTGCAGCGCACCAGCATGGCACATGTATACATATGTAACTAACCTGCACATTGTGCACATGTACCCTAAAACTTAAAGTATAATAATAATAAAAAACAAATTTCATTACTTGATTCATTTAAGTCCACTATAATGAGAATTGGGATATCTTACTGTTCTTTCTAAAAATTATACATGCCTTTATTTCAATTAAGTTTAATTCAAAGAAATTGGATTATTCTCCAAGATATGTAATAAAAGGAAATAGGGCATGCTTTTTATCAGTCACTTCAAAAGTTATTAATTTTCCATTTTTAAATATATCTGTGGAATTGCATCTCAAATAATAAGCATACCACTCTCCAAGATCAATGAATTAACAAGAAAAGAACTCTAAAATTAAACCTGTATGTATTGGAAAATGCTGGTTATTGGTGCAAAAATTTGGGATGTGACCATTTACTTGATTGTAATAATATTACAGATGTGATAATAGTCAATAACCCAAACTCAATATTGAATCATTTAAAATGTGACTGTAGTATGAGAAATGCACATAAATGTAAATACAGAGCAAAGTTACACATAATATAGAGTGGAGTAGCCTGAGATATATAAAAGGTAAAGGATTTCTATTAGGAAACCATTCTCACAACAGGATCTGGTAAGAATTACATGAATCATTTCAGAAATGTATTATTCACTGTAATTTGTAAGTCCCTTATTTCACTTTTAGTGGACTGACATTGGAAAGGATATATTTAAACATAGGTGGATGTTTGTCTTTCATGCGTTAGAGATTATCAGATTTATTACATAGAGTCATATTATTATTAACTGGAAGCACTGTCTTATAATCAGAAATTTAAGGAATATTGCTCAGACAGTGATGCAACAATCTCTGTTCTTATAACTATTTTGGAAAGGGTTATGACAAAAAATAACATACAAATGAGGAAAAAAAACAAAAAAACTTTTCTTTTTCATAATCTAAAATGCTTTATAAACAACTGCATATTAGAGAAAAAGTGCACTTCTGTTCAACATTTGTCTTTTGAATGTGTACATTTAACATTTTACTACTTTATAGATAAATGGAACCTGACATGTAATTCTAGAAGGCATATAGACAAGAGGAGGAGACAGATTTCTAAATAAACAACCATTGAAGCATGAGTGCTGATAGGCTGTGAGGCAATCTATAATGTAGGTAGAAAGTGTTCTGTAGATTTTTAAATGTTTGTTCTATTTGTGAATATCATTAATGGCTCTTAAAGCAGTAGAGTTACTTGAGTTAGCTTCAAAGAACAGAATAAAAAGAACTAACAAGAGAACAGGAGGATTCTAGATAGAAAGGCTTTTAGAAAGATAAAAATTGTGAAAGAAATATAAGCATGATTATAAGTCATTTGTAGGCTGCCATTTGAACTACTAGAGACATGCTCTGGTGGTATCATGTCCATTTTGCTTTCTGTTCTAAATGGAAATATTTAAAAGCCATTTAGTGATTTCCAAGTTTTCACTGAATATCTGCTTTTTTATATTTCTAGACCATTGCTTATTAAAAAAGAGAGAGAGAGAGAGTTATGTCCTTTCTGTAAGTACGCCTGCTCCAGGAAAATTCAGAATTTCAATTTTCTGTCAGAATACTTCAACAAATGTGGACTATTGTACCATGGCTTTCTGCCTATATTGACAATCCCAGGCCTAAGACCCTGGACTACCACGTAACAAAGGCTATCTTCAGAGATTTACCTTAAAGCTATCTCTATGCTTTGGACTTGCTCTACCCAAAAGTGTGTTCTTTCAATTTGTGAATTGGATCATCCAAATGTATATAATTCTTTCTGAAACTCAAGACAATTTGGCTGTTACACTATCATATGAAAGGGAGACATCAGGATCTGTTTCATCTTTACAGAGAGTCTAAAGATTTTTGTAAAAAAAAGAATATAAAGGTTAATCCAGCTGTAGTTTGGCTTCAGTGAAGCCAAAGTTCATGACCATTACTTCTGCTTGTTCACTGCTCCTGTTTATTCAGTGTCTACTGCTTAGAAGGAGCAAGTTTGCAGAAGGAGACAGTGAATTCAGGTTTGAGTATGATAGAATTTAGGTGCTCATTGAATACCTATTATAAATACTACTGCTACTAATAGCTACCATGAATCTATGCTAGTTTTATAACAGGTATGGAACTATGTCCTTTACATGAGTTGACTAGTTGTTTGTATAAAGAATACCGTATGTTTATAGATAGGAAAATTAAAACTTACAAAAAGAATCAAAAGAAAAGTTTTAAATGTTCCATATATTTGAAAGTCATCTAAAAAGATGATAGATGAGGGTTTGAAAGTGAATATAATTGCTAAGAGAGAGCATATACAGTGAGAAAAAGAGCTGTTAAGCCTGACTAAATCCTTATTCATATACAGATGAATTGTTTCTACATTTGGCTCAATTCTGCTGCTTCTGTCAAGAGGCTAAGGTGATTAAGAGCCATTTAATGGTCTAGAAGCATGGTAAAGAGAAAGGATAATTTGCTTATCTTTCAGGGTTAGATGCCAAAGAAAATGACATGACTGAAAATGAAAATTCATAGATATATACAAAGTGCTTTATCTGTCTATGCCCTGAGAGGAAACAGATGGCATACTTTAACTGGATAATTAGAAAAGAGTTTAATAAAGAGTTTATGAAAACTGTATGAGATACTAACCACAGGGTTAGTAATTGCTGGAGCCTACCAACACTACTAACTCTAAAGTGGAGAAAATTGCTAGCAGATTCAGAATGGAAGAATTGTGTGAAGAAAACCAATTGATATGAACTCTGCCGTTCAGTCTAGGGATACAGCCAGCCTTTGGGAATCCCACTGAAAGAAACACAGCATAGTACAAAATTGTCTTTACTTTTCTCGTTTCCTTTACCTTCAGTCGGTGGTCTCCACTGGCCAAACCCAATCATATGCTGAAGGTTAACAGAGTACATTGAGGTAGATCAAATAAGTCAGCTTCCTGAGACAATATAGCAAGATGGAGAAGCACAAATAATCATAAGATTATGTAAGTTTGCACATAAAAATCAGATGTTTATCAGCAACTTGTTAAGGGTCTATGAAGACCCTTCCCCAGGCTAACACACAAAAGATGCACATTAAGAGGATAAGAAAAATAAAAATACAAGAGTTCTGAGGAGAAAACTCAAAAGAATACCAAACCTTTAAAGGCAAGAGAAGCTCTCTTTTATGTTGTTACTTTTCCTCATAGGATTCCAAACAACCATTCATTTCTGTTCCTCATTCTACCCCCTGTCCATTTTGTAGTATTTAGGGACAAGTTATGAATATAAAAATACAGATGGAATTATCAGTTGTATCACATACTTCAGTGTCAGTATGCACAAAAAAGGACACTTTATTTTGTGAATATTTGCTCATTAGTGATATGAAAGATAATTTCTAATGGAGAAATTGAGTAGAAGCAATATTTCAGAAGAATGGAAGCATAAATGCTCCCAGAAATATTAGAAGGCATAAGTTTAAATTATCCATTCAGGAAATTTGACAGTTAATAGACAATACCTTCAGGTAAAAATATCAGACAAAAAATTCTTCCTTAGGATGCAAAAATATAGAATATGTTTCTAAAATAAAGGAATACTAAAATAAGACATTCAAATGTGGAAGAATAATAAAAGGGGTTTTTAAGCGGAGACAACTTGCAGGATAGGTACGAAGGTTGGAATTCAGATGACAATAGAGTTCGTTCCTCAGTGAAGAAATGGCATATTTTTTTCTTCAAATCAAAAGATTTAATGATGAGTCAGAAAACATATGAAGCAAAACCAAAACCAAAAACAAAAACAAAAGAGTTAAGATATCCCATCATAGTTTACACCCAAGTAATACAAGAAGTGTGGTCATCTGGGTAAGTGTGAGTTCCATGCTAGAGTATTTTAATTAAGAGCTTCTTAAAAGGAACAGAGATTCACTCAAATCATTTTAAGTAATAGATTTATTTTGGAGCTACATAGATTGTAAGGCCGTGAATCACACAAAATATAAAAGAACAATTAGGCTTTGTAAAGAGCCAAAAGATATTAGTAGATTCAGATTTTTTCAGGAATAAAAACAGATTACTCTGAATCCAATGCTACAGGTTATAGATATGCATTTTAGGCATTTTATTGCTTTGTCACAAATATAAGTCATCTACATGCTTTGTGTCTATTTTCCTCACTATAAACTAGATGTTTGTTTCTATGCTACTCAGTGAAAATATTCTGACCAGCTTTGTTCAGAAATGGTAAGTTTCTGAACTTTGCATTAAACTGCTGGCAGCATAGCTTGTCTATCCTTTGATGGAATACTAACCTGTGATTTAATTAGTTTTGTGGAGGATTTGGAGTCACAGACTGTTGTTACCTACGGCTACTTTTCAATGGGAAATGTGAGCATAGCATAGCAGGAGGAGGTAGTCATCTGGACTGATATTTCTAGTATGATGTGTGAGATACTAAGATTCCAGATATTCCACCACAAAAAAGAAGAGGTAACTATGTGAGGTGACAAATATGTTAGTTCGCTTGATTGTGGTAATCATTTCACAGTGTATATCTATATCAAATATCATGTTGAACACTTTAAATATATATAATTCCTGTATTAGTTTGTTCTCACACTGCTATGAAACAATTACCCAAGACTGGGTAATTTATAAGGAAAAGAGGTTTAATTGACTCACAGTTCCACTGGCTGGGGAGGCCTGAAGAAACTTATAATCATAGAGGAACATATCTCTTCACAGAGTGGCAGAAGAGAGAATGAGAGCCAAGCGAAGGGAGAAACCCCTAATAAAATCATCAGCTCTCCTGAGAACTCACTCACTATAATGAGAACAGTATGGGGGAAACCATTCCCATGATTCAATTATCTGCACCTGGTCCCACCCTTGACACGTGGGGATTGTTACAATCCAAGGTGAATTTTGGATTTCACCAAACCATATCAATTCATATTTGTCAACTACATCTCAATAAAGCTAGAAGAAAAAAAAAGAAACTAAAGCTAACGCCAGTCACAAAAAGTCTTCTCTAAATTGCTCAAATTTGTACACTTAAAAGATATTGACAGTTTTTAAGACCAAAGAAGTAGTATTTATCCATGGAGCACCTTCTATTTTTTGAGAGATAAATTATAATGTATCTAAACCACATAGGTATCCTTCATGCAAAATAGAATAATATTGGGCATGTAATCTAGTTTACTGAAAATTTAAGATCCTAAATGAGTTTTTGACCTCAAGAACTGCATTTAATACTATCACCCCCCTCCCCTCAATTGGTACCCAGAGTGAGTGCTGTGAAAAAGGAGGGCAAGGATATGTTTCTTCTAAGTCACTATTTTAAAAAATGCTTTGTTCTACTGATATTTATTGAGTGGCTGCTATTGGTTGCTATAAATTAGGAACTATTCTAGGCACTGGAGATAGAGTTACGAGCAAAAAGATACTAGCTTATTTAGTATTCTTGTATTTCTATATTGCCATTGATCACAACACACTGTATTTTACTCTTCTGTGTATTCATCAGGAAGTTGCCTGACAAATAGTAATTAGATAAGTTATGTATTTAGGGAAATTAAAAGAACTAAGACCGTCTTGTATGATTATTGGGAACATTCAATGCATTTTAAATTAGGTTTGTGTCTATGTGGCAACAAAAAAATTAACTAGAGATGTGTAAAGCCAGGCTCAATGTCAAGGTTAATATCAGAAAAATTTATGTGCAGTGGTAAAGTTTTATCCTCCAAGTCCTAGAAAAACAAATTAGCAATTTCTTTTAAAGAATTACAGAATACCTAGGTTTATTTATAGATTTATTATTTTCATAAATTGCTTGTGGTGATTTATTTTCCCCTAAAATAATTCTTTGAGCTTTTTGCTTTGTTTTCTTCTCATTTATTAAACACACTACTTCATTTTCTTCTCATATCTTAAACATACTGTTTTCACTTTATTCTTGTGCCTTCTGAATTCAGCCAAATTCCTCTAGGAGTACTTGTAGAATAATCTCATTCTCTGTGTTATTCATAGTATGTGCCCTACATTTCTAAATTTTCAATTATAATTTTTTAAAGATTGCAATTATGATTATTTTAAATCAGTGTTTCTGTAGGCACTAGCTTTGGCAAGTGATGGTGAGGAACTTCTGATTTTCACACCTGAATTTTAGTCATCAATTCTCTTCTACCAGAGAAATATCCTGGGTTTTTTTAGTTCTTTACTAGAATTCAAATAATTCATATTTGATGATGGTCTTCTTGAAGTAATCTTAATATAGTCAAGAACAACTTCCTCTTTGTATCTTAATTTTCTTATTGTTCGTGCTGAGAAAATCAACAGTTGGCTAATAATTGAAATAACCACATTAAAAATTCTGTTGAAGTAATGGCAGAAAATCTTATAGGCCTAACACTCCTGGAAATAACAATTATAAACAACAAAATAACAATGTAACAATGATAAACATGTTTGAAAGCACTGAAGAGACTCAAAAACTAGGAAGAAACTGAAGGGGATATGACCCTTGAAGGAAAGATGCTACCCTCACTAATTAATTGAGACTCTCCTTTAGATAGCTTTTTAAATTTAGGACATTCCCCAGCCTTTGTAGTAGGCTTTAGAATTTAAGGAGAAAGTCGCAGTCATTTTGGACTGAGATTTCAGAATGGAGTTCAGGACTTCCAAAGTGGCTGAAAACTGAGAAAGCTAATTCTGGATGGGGCCACGAAATCTGTCAGTATCCTTCCCATGAGTGGTTCCTAAATTCTGCCTTCCTGTAGGAGACATCAAGGAGCCTGGTGGAAATCCAAAGCTATAAAATTGAAAGAATTAACAGAGATGTCAACTCCTTCCCACTAGAGGGGAGAAAGAGTTTGGAGTTAGGATTAGCCAAGTTAGAGGGGCTTGATATGTGCCTGGGCTTTCCACAAATCTGGCTAATCTAAGCATAAAAGCCTTTCTCCACAAATTCAAGGAATCAGTCAGTAATTTAACTTCCTGCCAGAATAATATTCAAGAGTCTTCAAAAGAAATGAACAGCAACCATAGTCTCTAAAATGTGTCATATATGATATCAGTACACATTCAAAATTACTAGATATGCAGAGAAATGGTGAAATGACTCACAGTCAAGCAAAATATAGTCCATGAGGACAGAAACCAAGACAAACCAGATCTGTTCGTAACAGACAAGGACTTAAAGCAGATACTACAAATATGTTCAATAAAGTGTGCAGAAGATGATAATGAGGGAACAGATAAGTAACATTGGCGGTTAAATAGCAACTATTAAGAACAAAATGAAAATAATAGAACTGAAAATTGCAACAATTAAACTGAAAAAAATGTTGCATTAACTTAAAAATGATTAGATATTGCAGAAGGAAAATCAACGAATTTGACAGTTCATTATAAAATGATCCAATTTGAAGAAAAGAAAAAAATATCAAGTATTCTAACAAAACTGTAATTAAAATTCCAAAGGAAAGGAGAAAAAGGTAAACAAAACAAAACATGAAAACCTATATCAAGGCATTTCCAAAATTCGGTGAGAAAGGTTAAATTTCAGATTTAAAAATTTCAAAAAAACCCTCTTCTAAACACTTATTCAAAAGAAATAAAGACAATGTCCACATAAAACTTGCATCTGAATGTTAATAACATCTATATTCATAACAGCCCCCAAAAGGATTAAAAAAACAACAAATGTTTATAAAGATGAGGACTGAAAAACTACAATGTATTTATGTAATTGAACACTACAGAGCAATATTGAGAAAGTTTAGACAATGGCATAGTTAGAGGAACCAGTTTATATAGAACTGCTCTCACTTCTGATACCAATCACAAGTTTAGGGGGTTCCAAAACGACCCTTGGGGTTGATAATCCTCTAGACAGAATTATTGAATTCACTGAAAGCTCTTGTATCCATACTTAATGCTTTTTTTACTGGGAAAAGATAAAGATTAAAATCAAACAGGGAAAAAAGTGCATAGGATTAGAGTCTAGGAAAGGTCCAAACATGGAGATTGTGTTTTCTATTCCTGAGAAATTATGGATACATTACTTTCCAGGTATTGATGTTTGATAAAACATAGAGTATTCCCAATCAGTGAAGCTCACCCAAGCCTGGATGCCCAGGGCTTAAGTATCACCTTAAGGTAGCCAAGAGCAAAGGCCAGAGCTTAATTCTTCATTACACAAAGCAAAAGGAATAAACTACTGGTACACGTTACAAGTTGGTTGTATCTTGAAACATTTTACTGCATGAGAATAACCAGACAAAACATAAAAGTTATATGATATTACTTATATGAAGTTCAAAAGCAGACAAAACTTAGGTATAGTGACAGAACTCATAAAAGTGGTTATTGATGGGACTTGAGATAGAACTAAAATGCACAAAGACACTTTCAGCATGTTGTAAATAATCTATATTTTAGTCGTAGGGGCAGTAATCACACAGATGTATACACTATATATTTGTCAAAACAAATTGCATAAATCATTCATATCCAAATTTTTCTTGATCGAAAAATAGGCTGGATATTCAAGATTGTTATTAAATCTGTAACTAGACTGGATATGGAAGAACACATTTAAATGGTCTGATTTCCCAGAAAATTGATCTAATACTGTTGGATCATATTAAAATGTGCATCCATGAAATATTTGCTGAAGCTTGATCTGATACATTTCAACTGCTATAATATAGACATGGTCTGTTTTTTTTTCCTAGAAATTTAGTGAGGCAAAAGTAATAGTCTCATTTTCAACCATTCCACTCCAAAGCATTACTAAGTTGGTTTATTAAGATGACATATGCATACTAACTTCAACACTTTCCAGAAAGGGAGAATTATTTCATGTGGAACAAAATTTCAACACTTTTATTAATACAAGTTATCACAAAAATTTTGGGTCTGTGATAATTATGAGAATACCAAGAACAATATCAATTATTTTCAGAATAGCTTTGATACAATAGAAAGCACATACATTGGTAATATCTTTTATGTTATATATTTAAACTGGTTGAACATATGATAGTTTGCATATAGTTTGTATAAATTAGTTCAGGTCCCCAGATAGTTTTTTATTTCTTAATAATCAGAATATATTTTGTACTGCTCAGTTTAATTGAGGAATAGACAACTTTCATCTATATTGTTTATATAACTTTTACTTAAATTAATAGGAGTGAATTCAGAGATGCTGCACTATTCCAGATATAATAATTATGGCAACATCTTCCAGTGCTTTTTCACAAAAGTCATTATTCTATTAATCTCCTGATATATATATATATATATATATAACAACAGATGAATGAAAACTTCATTTACAAAATAATTTTCTTCCCATAATAAATATTTATTTTGATACTTTATAAAAAATGATTTTAATAAATGCAAAATTATAAATCAAAAATTTAGGTGAGAGTAGAATATCGTCAGACATCAAATAAAGAAGTGGGTGATAAGTAGGAATGTGGAGGTACTTCTAAGAACAGAAAAAATATTTTCCTATTTATGACCACCTACAAGCAAATAGAATGATATAGTAGAGGTGCCAACAAAATGAACATCATATATTGTATAAAACCACTTTATATTAATGGTGAATAAAAATTGGGAAATAACAAAATAAAACAGGCTGTTTCAAATACAGTAAACACACTGGTTGTACATGAGCTCTGGAAAAAAGTTCATACGTCAGTTTTATGATAATCAGGTTGGACTTTTCTATAAGCTTTTATTTTCATTCTTCAAATATATCACAGCCATGGGTAGCTGCCAGCTTATGAATATTTATAGAACATTTCCTAGTTTCTCATGCAAGATAAACTCTAAAGAATTTCATGGACAGAGAGCTGGATTTTGCATGAGTCCCAATTGCATATTTCTTAAAAGTGAAGAGATATTAAATTGAAATCACAACATTGCATGTGTCTAAAAGTAAATTTAGATTATATGTAATTCGAAAAAGGATTGACTGAGGTATGAAAGTATGCTTTTATATTATTCTGTTTCTACTACATACTTCAGTATTTTCTCTGTGAATCTTAAAAAAATCATTGATGATATTTTTACTAGTGAAAATTTGGGGGAATGAATGGGAGGATAATTATGTGCCAGCCAAGTGTGGTTGGGGTGAGTTGTTTTTATTTTTTCCTTCCTCCCTTAGATATGTCTAGAAAGAATCTGGGGTTCCATGAACGCAGACAAACATGATTAGAGTTTTATTATTAATTTTTTTCCATAGAGCATGTTCGGAAACTGTTTGGGGTTCTATATATGTACAAGTCCTATTTCTGTTCACAAAGTCACATTTTTAATATTTTTTCTCATTTTGAAATTAAGAGCAGTCTTTTAAATGGTTATTCTAACGTCTTAAAAGCAACGACATAATTTAAAAAATTAAAACTTTCATACCTTAATATTTAGGAAACCATTTTAAATAGAATAGCTAAATATAATTAGGTTGATTATAAATAAAAATATTATGGGAATACCTCGTCTTCATAGTTGAAAATTTATGAAGTGAACACATAGAAGAGTAAACATTAAATAGGAGCACGGATAGATCACCTCTTGTATCAAACAGGACAGCCAAATGAGTGGGTGGATGTGATAGTGAGAATCTCTTGGAGTTTGCCTTTGATCCTCTCTTTTGTTTTTCAGTAAAATAGGAGTTAGATCATCAGTTGAGCATTTCTGTTGAGAAGGAGTGATTGGAGGTTTCGAGGAGAGAAGAGATTAAATAGTTACATCTCATATGAAAGAGTGAAAAGTGTGACGTCTGAGCATCATTAAGGATCCAGTAGAACTTTGTTGATTGCCATTACTTTAAAGTGCAGCTAATAAAAATGAGACCATTTAAAGCTCCTGCTTTAATAATTAAATAATTTGGCCTTCAATGAGAAAAAGAAATCAAATCTGAAGTTAGGTCCATGTCCTGACTAGGCAGCATGTGGCTTCCAATTTTACATTAGTGAGAAGGTGCTAGGTAATAATTTCTACAGTGTCAAGTCATTGAATAAATCCATTAAATACAATGAATTGAGTAAATCTACTTTACGTTTTCTACAATAGCTAGAGTTCAGCTAATCATCAAGATGTGCTTTGTTCATTTTTTGGTTATAGTTTTAGTACAGTAAATAACTTCGTTTAGCAGCTTTCATGTATGGAAATCTTACTATTTGTAAGCTTTCCAGATTTTTCTCAAATGAATCTTTGCATCATTTTTAGAAGATAGTAGAGACATTATGATGATTTCATGGTACAGAAGACAAAAACTAAGGTTCAGAGAGAGAAAATGCAGTGAGTACAGAGCTGGGAATTCATAGCAGGTTGGTGTGAGGCTGCAGGTAGCTTCTACTACAGAAGGGCAAGAAAATTCACCCTGACCTACGGATTGTATATCTTTCCCAATGTTTTGTTTTTAATTTTACTTTCAGTATTGTTTTCCAAATTTTTATTGTGATAAAATACATGTAACATAAAATTTACTCTCAACCATTTGGAATCATACATTTCAGTGGTATTAATGACATTCTTATTGCTGTACAACTCTAAACACTATCCATCTCCAGAACTCTTCATATTGCAGAACTGAAACTCTGTAACTATTAAAAAATACTTCCTTATTTCCCCCTTCTTGCAATGCCTGGAATCCACTATTCTGCTTTCTATATCTATAATTTTGACTACTCTAAGTACCTCATATAAGCAATTATACAGCATTTGTATCTTTGAAACTGGTTTAATTTATGCAGTATAATGTCCTCAAGGTTCATCAATGTTGTATCATATTTTAGATTTTATTTAAGATTGAATAACATTTCATTATACATGTATACTACATTTTGCTTAGCCATTCATTAAACAATGGACACTTGAATTTCTTGCATGTTTAGCTATTATAAATACTTCTTCTATAAACTTCAGTGTACATATATCTCTTTGGGGCCCTGTGTTCAAATCTTTTGGGTATATACCCAGAAAAGAAATGACAGAATCATATGGTAATTCAATATTTATTTGTTTGAGGAACTGCCATACTATTTTCACAGTGGCTGTACCATTTTTATATTTCTAATAGCAGTGCACAAAAGTTCCAATTTATTCACATCCTCGCCAACATTTATTTTGGTTTTTATTGACAGTGGCCATCGTAATGGGTCTAACGTGGTATCTTGCTTCAGTTTTGATTTGCATTTTTACAAGATTAGTGATGTTCTGTGTATTTTAAGCACTTTTTGACCATTTGTATGTCTTCTTTAGATAAATAACTATTCAAGTATTTTTGATGTTGTTGTTAAGATTTAGGAGTTCTCTGTATTTTCTGGATATTAATTCCTTATCAGATATATAATTTGAAAATATTTTCTCCTATTATGTGAGGTGCATTTATTCTGTTGATAGTGTCTTTTGATGGGCAAAATTTTTAATTATTAATGAAGTCCAATTTGCCCATTTGTTCTTTAATTGCTTGTGCCTTTGATGTCAAATCCAAAGTCATGAAGCTTTTGCCGTATATTTTCTTATAAGCGTTTTAGAGTTTTAGGTCTTACATTTAAGCTATGGATCCATTCTCTGCTAATTATTTAATGTGACATTAGGTAAGGATCCAATTTGATTATTTTGCATGTGACTGTCTCGTCTCCCCAGCACCATCTGTTGAAAATATTTTTTCCATAAACTATTCTTGACAACATTGTTGGAAATAATTTGGCCGTATGTAAGAGGGTATATTCCTGGACTTTATTACATTTAGTTAGTCTACATGTCTTTTTTTTTTTTTTTTTTTTATACTTTAAGTTTTAGGGTACATGTGCACATTGTGCAGGTTAGTTACATATGTATACATGTGCCATGCTGGTGCGCTGCACCCACTAACTCGTCATCTAGCATTAGGTATATCTCCCAATGCTATCCCTCCCCCCTCCCCCCTCCCTACCACAGTCCCCAGAGTATGATATTCCCCTTCCTGTGTCCATGTGATCTCATTGTTCAATTCCCACCTATGAGTGAGAATATGCGGTGTTTGGTTTTTTGTTCTTGCGATAGTTTACTGAGAATGATGGTTTCCAATTTCATCCATGTCCCTTCTTTATGCCAGTACTCGACTGTTTTAAGTACTGTAGTTTTGTGAGCTTGAAATTAGGAAATATGAGTCCTCCAGCTTTGTTTTTCTCTTCAAGAATTGGCTATTTAGGGTTTGTTAAAATTATGTAAGATGAAATTTAGGTTTTTCTATTTCTGTAAACAATGTCACTGGAATTTTGATAAGGATTACATTAAATATTAGGGATTACTTTGGTTATTACTCTCACATATATGGCTAAATTATTTTTAGCAATGTTGCCAAGACTAATGGAACAAAGTCTTTTCAACAAACGGTGCTGGAAAAAACAGACAGTGACATGCAAAATAATCAAGTTGGACTCTTCCTTAATACTATATTAAAAAAAAAAAACTCAAAATAGATCCATAGCCTTAATTTTCATAATATTGTCTTCCAATCCAGGAGCATGGAATATCTTTCCATTTATTTATATCTTCTTTAATTTCTTTCAGAAATACTTTGTAGTTTTCATTGCACAAATCTTTTACCTTGTTGATTAAACTAATTTCTAAGTATTTATTCTTTTTATTTTATTGAAAATAATGATTTATTAATTTATTTTTCAGACTGTTAATTGTTAGTGGATCAAAACATAAGTGATTTTTGTGTGTTGATTTTGTATCCTGTTGCTTTGCTGAAACTAGTTAACTTTAAAACAATATTTAATATTTTCTGCATATTAGATCAAACCATCTGTAAACAGAAATAATTCACTTCTTTTCCAATTCTAACTCCATTATTTATTTTTCCTTTCTAGTTGCTCTGGCTAGGACTTCCAGTACTATGTTGACTAGAAGTGGTGAAAGTAGACATACTTGCCTTGTTCCTGATCATAAGGGTAAAGCTTTCAGTATTTCACCACTGAGTATGATGTCCACTGGAGGTTTTCTTATACATAGTTTCTATTATGTTCAAGTATTTTCTTCTATTATTACTATGTTGAGTGTTTTCATCATGAAAGTGTGTTGAATTTTATAAAATTATTTTTTCTGCATTGAGATGATCATGTGGCTTTGTTTCATTAATTCTTTTAATGTGGTGTATAATGTTGATCATTTTTCACATGTTAAACCATTTTTGCATTCAGGAATAAATTTCATTTAGTCATAGTGCATAACTTTTTAATATGCTGCTGAATTTGGCTTACTAAGATTTTGTTGAAGAGTTTTGCATCCATTTTTATAAGGAGTATTGGCCTGTAGTTTTATTTTATCATTGTTTGGCTTTGGTTTTAGGTTATTGCATGCCTTACGGAATGAGCTAGGACGTGTTCCCTCCTCTTTACTTTTTTTGGAAACGTTTCAGAAGGGTTGGTGTTATTTCTTCAAGTGTTTGGAAGAATTTACTGGTGAAGATTTCACATCCAGGATTTTTGTTATGTTCTTGTGAGATTTTTGATTACTAATTCAATCTTCTTACTAGTTATACATCTATTCATATTTTCTAGTTCCCATAGTTGAATCTTGATAAGTTTGTGCTTCCAGGATTTGGTTCATTTCATCTGTGTTATCCAAATTATTGGCAGAAAATTGCTCATAGTATTGCATATATTTTTTATTTATGTAGGATCAGCAGTAAGTCCACATTTTAAATTTTTGAGTAATTGAATCTTCTCTTTATTTGAGTCCATATAAAGGTTTATCTATTTTGTTTAATTTTTCAAGAAAACAACTTTTTGTTTTAATGATTTTCTGTATTATTTTTTCATCTCTATATATCTATGTTCTTTATTATTTTCTTTCTTCTAGTATATTTGGACTTTGTTTTTATTTTTCTAGTTATTTAAATTCTAAAGTTAGGTTTTTGATTTGAAATCTTTCTTATATTTTACTGCAGGCATTTATAATTAAATTTTATCTCTTAGCACTACCTGTGTCCCAATAGTTTTGTTTTGTTGTGTCTTCATTTTTATCTTTCTCTACATATTTTCTAATTTTCTTAGGATTTATTCTTTAATATGCTGGTTGTTTTATAGTATATTGTTTAATTTCCACCAAATTGTGAATTTTTCTGTTTCCTTCTGTTATTGATTTCTAACTTTGTAGCATTGTGGTCACAGAAGATATCTTGTATGAAATATATCTTTTTTAAATTATTAAGACTTAATCTGTGGCCTAATGTATGATGTATCCTGGAATATGTCCCATGTTCCTATGTGCACTTGAGAAGAATGTATATTCTATTGTTGTTGGATACAGTGTTTTCTATGTGTCTGTTAGATTTACATGGTTTATTATTTTGTCTAAAGCTTCTATTTCCTTATTTATCTTATGTCTGGTTATTTTATCCATTACTGAGAGTGGGTTATTGAAATAGCTGACTATTATTATGGGATTTTCTATTTCTTCCTTCAACTTCATCAACTTTTGCCTTATATATTTTGACGATTTCTTACTATGCACGTGTGTATATAAGTGTTAATCTTCTTGCTATATTGAAAATTTTATTAATATATAATGTCTTTTTTGTCTTGTAACTTTTTTAAAATTTATAATCTATTTTGTTTGACATTAATGCAGCTACCCCTGCTCTCTGGTGATTAATATTTCCATGGAATATTCATTTACTCTTTGTATTTTTAACTTTCAAGCTATATGTGTCTTTGTCTCTAAGATAAATCTTTTATAGACAGTATATAGTTGGATAATTTTTAAACTAATTCTGCCAGTCTCTGTCTTTTGACTGAAGAGTTTAAATTAATTGCTGTTTAAAAGTAATGGCTGGGACTTACTTCTATCACTATGCTATTTGTTTTCTATAAGCCTTATAGCTTTTTTGTCCCTTATGTCCTGCATTACTGCCTTCTTTTGTGTTTGATTTTTTGTACTGAAACATTTAAATTTATTTCTCATTTCATTTTGTGTATATTATTTATCTATTTTCTTTGTGAGTACCATGAAGATTGCATTTAACGTTTTGAAGTTATAATACTTTAATTTGAGTTTATACTAGTTTAACCTCAAAGCCTCTGATTGTTTATAAACTCTTTTTTCCCAGCCCTTTTAGCTGTTGATGTCACAAAATTACATCTTTATACATTGTATGCCAAAAACCTTAAACTATTTTTTTGGTTTATTAGTCTCCTAAATATTGTGAAAATCATAATGTGAAGTTACAACCCGAAGTTACAATAATACTGTTACAGGACTCCTTTGGGGCCACTTCACCAAGTGGAAACCCCTGTGGACACAGTGTCCTCTGCCCAGGGACTTGCTCATGGCTACCAAGCTTGCTCTGCCTGCTAGGCCAGGCAGGCTGTGCTTGGCTCATGCCCCAGTCTGGATCCCACGCCCGCCACAGGATCTGCATCCAGCCCGTGGCTGAACTGGGTGTGCCATGAGCAGCTTCCCTGTTGGGCGTTGGTGTTTAGATGAGGGTATGAGGCTGCACCAGAAAACTTGGACATGTCAGGAATCACGGAACCCCAAAGGGTGTTACAGCTGTTGCTAGGGTGTCCTGAGCTTGGAGCCTCAAAAATGTCACAGCTCTTTTGTTCCCCTAGGTCAGCACACAGGACTGTGTGGTAGCCAGCGGCTGGCTTTTTAACTCCCATAGTCGGTGAGCAGGAGCATATGTACAGCTCTTTTCACATCTGCTGCTCGCAGCTCAGTGAATTGGGGAATGCCACAGCTTTCTCCTTCCTGCTGCCTGCAGCTTGACTAGTTGGTGAGAAGCCTCACAGCTCTTTTCACACCTGCCATTTGGTAGGTTCTGAGTTCTTGTCCTGCCACCAAGAGGATTGAGGTACATGGACAACAGAGAGTGAGCAAGGCAGAGAAGAATTTTATTAAGTGACAGAAAAACTCTTGACAATGAGAGAGAACCCAAAGTGGGTAGCTCTTTGCTGTGAGAGGGGGTCCGAAAGCAGTAGCCATCTGTGAGGCTGAGTCCAGGGTTTTTATGGGCTCAGAATGGGGGAGTGTGTGCTGACTGGTCCATGGGTGAGCTTGGAAAAAGCACCATTCAATTGGTTAAGAGGTGTCATGGGCTTTACTTGGAACTAGCAGCTCAGTTTTCAAACTTTAAATTGTCTTCAGCTTGAAAGTTGGGTTTAACCAGGGACCTGTCCCTGTCTGCCTATGAATTTGTCTGTCTCCTGTCATTATCAATATCAGTTTTAGTACTAGTTTTACTACTAGTTTCTATTTTTCTTGCTTGACATCAAGTGATAGAAACACCTGTTTATGTAGACCAAAATATATTTACATTCATTTATTAACTCAAAAATACTTATTAAGTACATTATTAAGGTTAGGTACTCCATAGAGTTTTTAGAGTACATGAGTAAGCAAAATTGGGGCTACAGTATTCATCTCTATATAGCTTGGTATATGATGTAAAACAGACAGTACTTGGTATTTGATAAGTTATAAATGAGGTGGAGGCAGTGGGAGATATTGTTCTTGTTTGAGTGGATAGATGTTTGTGCAACTGCTCAGAAAGTAATGTTGTGAGATGACCGGGTTTAGTAAGGGAATATATTGAGATTTGTTTTGTTTTGTTTAATTTTTAGTGCCTTTGAAATATCAAAATATCCAAAGAGAGTTGAGAAGCAGGCAGATGGAAAAGTCAAAACTAGAGATAAATACTTGGTAGTCATTTATAGATAACTGAAATTAGAATTTTTGAGAATAAATAAGATTGTCACACACACATAAAAAACATAGGCAAAGACGGATTTCTAGAAATTCATAAAACCTAAACTGCAGACTTAAAAATAGCTCAAATAAATAAAAATATTTCTACTGTTTATTTTCAAATTCATTGTTCCTGAAAATCTAAGAACAAAACAACCTTACAATTTCATCAAAAGATCTAGTTGATTTTAAAAATATAGCTTTTCTTTATGAGTACTTGTTTGTGAAGTAAATCTATTAATATTACTCTCCACATATTGGGCTGTAAGTGATACATAAAATATAAAGATAACTTTCCTACCCAATCCCAATCATGGACAAAAAAATATGGAGAATTATGAGGAAACAAGCTTAACAGATACCACATTTTTTTGCCTGATGCTTTTTTCTTATTTAAACAATAACTATATATTCAAGTAAAGATATTAATGAAAATGCTGTCCTAATTCAATAATACAAGTTAATATGGAGGCAAATAATTGTTAACCTTTTTAAATGCTGAATAATGTTTTATTGTTTTAATGTAGAGTAGGATTCTATGATATATCTCATTCACTATAAAATACAAAAAAGTTGCTAAGGTTGAACAAAGATTCTCACTTTTTAATTTAATTTATAAGTTTTTGATTAATACAGAACATACAGAATGTTCTTTAAGCAGTATTCACCTTATAATTAATTAATTATATCTTCCTGAATAAAACTATATTATATATTATTACTATTGTGGTTACATATGTATATATAAATATTTGTCATAATTTCCAAAACCAGTATTATCATAGATGGCTACATACAAATCCATACACATATATATATATATACACACATCCATACACATATGTATATATACACACAAATACACCTATAAAATGCCAAGTATTATACTAAATTATTCTTACCAATTCTGAAATTTAATCATCCAATATCCTATAACATTATTTGTATTATGTGTCAGTTTTCAAATCAGTGAGCTGAGTGAAAAATAAGTAAAAGTGTATTGATTAGAAGTCTGTGTGTTATGTGCCTCATTATTTCTTGTGAATCAATTTCTAAAACTTGAAATTACAGAGGCAAAGTCAGTGCCATTTTTAATGACACATACAGCTAATTGTTACCTGTTGATAATTCTGCTAATACACATTCCCCACAATTCGTGTATGAGAAAGCCCTATTTCTGAATCCTTTACACTCTTGAATGTGAGAAAGTTTTTAAAGAACTTGATGTTAGTCAGCTCTAAGGAGTAACTTCATCACTGATTGAGATACTAAGAATTCTCTAAGAAACTTTAAAATAAAAGAACTCAGTGGATTCTTTTGAAAGTTCCACCAGTTTTACAACTCTAGAGTGGTACCATTCAAATGACAGGCCTGCATGTACTTGAAATCAGGAAATCCATCTTTTGTTTTAGCAGCTAAACATGTCTTTGTCTAAATCTCTATAATTAAAACCAAGCATAGAGTAAATATGATGGAAGATTACTATCTGATTCCTACCTCCATATGAAATTGTGTGAAGTTATGTAATTAATGTTTTCAAAGTGTGGGAACTCTTTCTTTTCATTGGTTAACTATATATAATTATATAATCATAATACATCATTTTGAAAAAAATATGATGTGGGAAAATTAACTTCAAGGAATATACATTTTATATTGCTTAAAAAGTTCTGTAGTCAGCCAGGCACAGCAGTTCATGCCTATAATCCCAGCACTTTGGGAGGCCAAGACGGGCGGATCACCTGAGGTCAAGAGATCGAGACCAGCCTGAGGTCAAGAGATCGAGACCAGCCTGGCCAACATGGTGAAACCTCATCTGTACTAAAAATACAAAACAAAAAATTAGCTGAGCGTGGTGGCACATGCCTGTAGTCCCAGCTACTCAGGATGGCTGAGGCAGGAGAATCGCTTGAACCTGGGGGTGGAGGTTGCAGTGAGCCAAGATCATGCCACTGCATTCCAGTCTGGGTGACAGAAGGAGACTCCATCTCAAAAAAAAAAAAAAAAAAAAAAAAAGTCCTGTAATCAAATAATAATTTTATAAAAGAGTAGTAAGAAAAATTTGAAGAGATTTTGGAATTGCACACTCAAGTGGTACATCACTTCAGCTCCAAAGATGTAACACTGGTAGGTAATCTCAGTAGAAAATCAATAAATAACAAAAACATTTAGTTTTGTATAAAAGTGAAGCTAAAATTTACTCGTACATCATAAGGGAAATCAATCATCTATACATTGTTTATAACATCAGAAAGCTGAATCAGGTTTTATAGAAATAAAATCTGGAACAATTAGTTGAGTTTTATCTTCATTTCTTCTGACAAGCTAACAAATGAACAATTTGTAACCTTGAATTGGATGAATGCATCATTGGATAAAACAATTTCATTTATGTATATAAATTTTCTAAGGAATATAGTTATTTTAGTTGTGGAGTATACTTGGTATTGGTGTGTAATGGCTGCTAGTAACTTTATATTGGTATTTATTCTTTTCTTATGATAGAACTGCAACATTTTCCTTTTATAATTCTATTACATACACTTTACATTTTCTTTATATATTACACTGTTACATTAGAAAAATAACATATACAAACAAATATGTAATTTTGTATTTATCAATTTTAAAATATAATGGTAAGAAATTCTAAAACTTATGTAAATTGGACCTAACAAAGTAAGGGGACTATAATTATATGAAGGATAATTCATGTCATATATGTCCTTGGTGTTGTAAAATATAGATTTCTTTAATACAAAATTAGGAATTCAATTATATATGCCTATAAAATATGAAATTGACTCATAGAAAATATTATTTTTATCAATCCAGAAGTCATTGGAAAAGAATATATATTAAATTGGCATAAGAGTAGAAAACAAACTATGTGGATCAGTTGAAATTCCCTCAGTTGGAGATGTATAAGGAACTAAATGTTTTAATTATTGTTAAAGGCACTACCTTCTCTCTCTCTGTCTCTCTCTGCCTTTGTCTTCCCCAACTTACCTATCTATGTATTTATTATTTAAAAATGTTGTTATGTTGTATTCTGGCTTTTAATATTTTTTGCTGATTGCTGAGTCTTACTGCTGCTCTTTTCACACTAACATATATTGTTGGCTTTTTAACAAGATATTCTTGTTTA
Organism: Pan troglodytes; assembly: GCF_028858775.2. Taxonomy (NCBI): domain Eukaryota; kingdom Metazoa; phylum Chordata; class Mammalia; order Primates; family Hominidae; genus Pan; species Pan troglodytes. The sequence continues at coordinate 90,900,967 of NC_072408.2, forward strand.
TAGAAATTTTATTATATGCGAATGGTAATTTTCTTTGTGTTTATTATGTGTTAAGTTTCTAGAGGTTCTTGAATTTCTAAGTTGATGCATTGTCAGGTTCAGCACAATTTTGTTCACTATTCAAACATTGCTTGTATCTAATTTCTTTCTCTTTTTCTAATACTCCAGTTACACTTATATTTGACCTTGACATAGTATTCTACAAGACTATTATGTATTGCTTTATCTCTTTTTCATGACCCAGTTTGGTTAATTTCTATTACTCTACTAAAATTTATGTTAACGCTGTTGATTTTAAAAATTTGGATTTTTTTTCAACTTTAGAAACTCTACTTGACTCATTTTTAAAGATTCATTTTTTCCTTTATTTTCAAAAATACAGCTATATTTATATTAAAATCCTTGATTGCTAAATACAAATATAATCCATTATCTGAACCAATTTTTGGTCTGTTATCAGCTTTTTTTCGAGATTTATAGTTCTATGGTCTTTAAAAACATCTCATAATATTTTAATGAATGTTAGTATTGCCTTGATATAACAACATTTTAGACATCACAGATGTCTAAATGATCATCCTCTGGAAAGAACTCACACTTTTCTCCTTTAGTTTAGGATACATTGTTAGCTGCTGAACTCTGAATCCAATACGATGCTGAGCTGATCCAAACCTGGGTATAGTTTTGGTAAGGCTCTGCTACCTCTATTCTCCCACCTTTTTGAGGATGTGGCCCATCTGACCTTTCATATAAGAGCCTTTGCTTGTTGTCAGTTTGTTTAGCAATAAAGGCCTTTTCCCCTGCTGTGACTATATCATCCTTACCCTTGTAAGACCAGAAAGAAAACCTGGGGCAGCTGGCAAGATGGATGAATAGGAACGGCTCCACTGCAGCTCCCAGTGAGATCGAGGTAGAAGGTGGGTGATTTCTGTATTTCAACTCATCTCATTGGGACTGCTTGGACAGTGGGTGCAGCACACGGAGGGTGAGCCAAAGCAGGGTGGGCTGTTGCCTCACCCAGGAAGCTCAAGAGGTCAGGGAATTCCCTCTCCTAGCCAAGGGAAGCCATTAGGGACCATACTGTGCACTCAAGCCCAGATGCTGCACTTTTCCCATGGTCTTCACAACCAGCAGACCAGGAGATTCCCTCTGGTGCTTACACCACCAGGGCCCTGGGTTTCAAGCACAAAACTGGGTGGCTGTTTGGGCAGACACTGAGCTAGCTGCATCAGGAGTCTTTCTTCATACCCCAGTGGCACCTGGAATGCCAGCAAGACCGAACTGTTCACTCCCCTGGAAAGGGGGCTGAAGCCAGGGATCCAAGTGTTCTGGCTTGGTGGGTTCCACCCCAAAGAGCCCAGCAACCTAAGATCCACCAGCTTGAAATTCTTGCTGTTGGCACAGCAGTCTGAGCTCGACCTAGGACACTTATGCTTGGTGTGGGGAGGGGCATCTGCCATTGCTGAGGCTTGAGTAGGTGGTTTTACCCTCACAGTGTAACCAAAGCCACCAGGAAGTTCGAACTGGGTGGAGCTCACTGCAGCTCAGCAAGGCCCCCATGGCCAGACTGCCTCTCTAGATTCCTCCTCTCTGGGCAGAGCATCTCTGAAAAAATAAAGGCAGCAGCCCCAATCAGGGGCTTATAGGTTAAGCTACCATCTCCCTGGGACAGAGCACATGGGGGAAGGGCAGTTGTGGGCACAGCTTCAGCAGACTTAAACATCCTTGCCTGACAGCTCTGAAAAGAGCAGTGGATCTCCCAGCACAGAGTTTGAGCTCTGCTAAGGGTGAGACTACCTTCTCAAGTGAGTCCCTGACCCCATGTCTCCTGATTGGTAGACACCTCCCAGTAGGGGCCGACAGACACCTCAAACAGGAGAGCTCTGGCTGGCATCTGGCAGGTGCCCCTCTGGGATGAAGCTTCCAGATGAGGGAACAGGCAGCAATCTTTGCTGTTCCGCAGCCTCCGCTGGTGATATCCAGACAAACAGGGTCAGGAGTGGACCTCCAGCAAACTCTAGCAGACCTGCAGTGGAGTAGCCTGACCTTTAGAAGGAAAACTAACAAACAGAAAGGAATAGCATCAACATCAACAAAAAGGACGCCCACTCAGAGACCCCATCCGAAGGTCACCTACGCCAAAGGCCAAAGGTAGATAAATCCACAAAGATGGAAAGAAACCAGTGGAAAAAGGCTGAAATTTTCAAAAACCAGAACGCCTCTTCTTCTGCAAAGGATCACAATTCCTTGCCAGCAAGGAAACAAAACTAGACAGAGAATGAGTTTGATGAATTGACAGAACTAGGCTTCAGAAGGTTGATAATAATAAACTCCTCTGAGCTAAAGGAGTATGTTCTAACCCAATGCAAGGAAGCTAAGAATCTTGAAAAAATGTTAGATGAGTTGCTAACTGTAATAAACAGTTTAGACAAGAACATAAATGACCTGATGGAGCTGAAAAACAAAGCATGAGAACTTTGTGAAGCATAAACAAGTATAAATAGCTGAATTCATCAAGCAGAAGAAAGGATATCAGAGATTGAAGATCAACTTAATTAAATAAAGCACGAAGACGAGATTCAAAAAAAAGAGTGAAAAGGAACAAACAAAGCCTCCAAGAAATATGCGACCAAATTTACATTTGATTGGTGTACCTGAAAGTGACAGGGAGAATGAAACCAAGTTGGAAAACCCTCTTCAGGGTATTATCAGGAAAACTTTCCCAACATAGCAAGACAGACCAACATTCAAATTCAGGAAATACAAAAAACACCACAAAGATACTCGTTGAGAACAGCAACCCTAAGACACATAATCGTCAGATTCACCAAGGTTGAAATGAAGGAAAAACTGTCAATGGCAGCCAGAAAGGTCTTGTTACCCACAAAGGGAAGGCCATCAGACTAACAGCAGATCTCTCTGCAGAAACCCTACAAGCCAGAAGAGAGTGGGGGCCAATATTCAACATTCTTAAAGAAAAGAATTCTCAACCCAGAATTTCATATCCAGCCAAACTAAGCTTCATAAGTGAAGGAGAAATAAAATCCATTACAGACAAACGGATGCTGACAGATTTTGTCACCACCAGGCCTGCCTTACAAGAGTTCCTGAAAGAAGCACTGAATATGGAAAGGAACAACCAATACCAGCCACAGCAAAAACATATCAAATTGTAAAGGCCATCGATGCTATAAAGAAACTGCACCAACTAACGGCCAAAATAAAAAGCTAGCATCATAATGACAGTATCAAATACACACATAACAATATTAACCTTAAATGTAAATGGGCTAAGTGCCCAAATTAAAAGACTCAGACTGGGAAACTGGATGAAGAGTCAAGACCCATCAGTGTGCTGTATTCAGAGACCCATCTCATGTGCAGAGACACACATAGGGTCAAAATAAAGGGATGGAGGAAGATCTACCAAACAAATGGAAAGCAAAAAAAAATATGGGTTACAATCCTAGTCTCTGATAAAACAGACTTTAAACCAACAAAGATCAAAAGAGACAAAGATTGGCATTACATAATGGTAAAGGGATCAATGCAACAAAAAGAGAATAACTATCCTAAATATATATGCACTCAATACAGGAGCACCCAGATTCATAAAGCAAGTTCTTAGAGGCCTACAAAGAGACTTAGATTCCTACACAATAATAGTGGGAGACTTTAACACCCCACTGTCAATCTTAGACAGGACAACGAGACAGAAAATTAACAAGAATATTCAGGACTTGAACTCAGCTCTGGACCAAATGGAACTAATAGACATCTACAGAACCCTCCACCCCAAATCAACAGAATATACATTCTTCTCAGCACCACATCACACCTACTCTAAAACTGACCACATAATTGGAAGTAAAACACTCCTCAGCAAATGGAAAGGAACAAAAATCATAACAAACAGTCTCTCAGACCACAGTGCAATCAAATTACAACTCAGAATTAAGAAAATCACTCAAAATCGCACACCTACATGGAAACTGAACAACCTGCTCCTGAATGACTACTGGGTAAATAAGGAAATTAAGGCAGAAATAAAGAAGTTCTTTGAAACCAATGAGAAAAAAGACTCAACATACCAGAATATCTGGGACACATTTAAAGCAGTGTCTAGAGGGAAATTTAAAGCACTAAATGCTCACAAGAGAAAGCAGGAAGATCTAAAATCAACACCCTCACATCACAATTAAAATAACTTGGGAAGCAAGAGCAAATAAATTCAAAATCTAGCAAAAGACAAGAAATAACTGAGATCAGAGCAGAACAGAAGGAGATAGAGATATGAAAAACCCCTCAAAAGATTAATGAATCCAGGAGCTGGTTCTTTGAAAATATCAACAAAATCGATTGACCACTACTCATATTAATACAGAAGAAAAGAGAGGAGACTCAAATAGACACAATAAAAAATGATAAAGGGGATATCACCACTGATCCCACAGAAATACAAACTGCCATCAGAGAATACTATAAACACCTCTATGCAAATAAACTAGAAAATCTAGAAGAAATGGGTAAATTCCTGGACACATACACCCTCCCAAGACTAAACCAGGAAGAAGTTGAATCCCTGAATAGAACAATAACAAGTTCTGAAATTGAGGCAGTAATTAATAGCCTACCAACTAAAAAAACCTCCAGGACCAGACAGATTCACAGATGAATTCACCCAGTGGTTAAAAGAGGAGCTGATACCATTCCTTCTGAAACTATTCCAAACAATAGAAAAAGAGGGAATTCTCCCTAACTCATTTTATGAGGCCAACATCATCCTGATACCAAAGCCCAACTGTTGCGGGAAGTCAGGGACCCCAAACGGAGGGACCAGCTGAAGCCATGGCAGAAGAACGTAGATTGTGAAGATTTCATGGACATTTATTAGTTCCCCAAATTAATACTTTTGTAATTTCTTATGCCTGTCTTTACTGCAATCTCTAAACATAAATTGTGAAGATTTCATGGACACTTATCACTTCCCCAATCAATACCCTTGTGATTTCCTATGCCTGTCTTTACTTTAATCTCTTAATCCTATCAGCTGAGGAGGATGAATGTCGCCTCAGGACCCTGTAATAATTGCATTAACTGCACAAATTGTACAGCATGTGTGTTTGAGCAATATGAAATCTGGGCACCTTGAAAAAAGAACAGGATAACAGGAATTGTTCAGGGAACAAGAGAGATAACTTTAAACTCTGACCGCCGGTGAGCCAGGTGTAACAGAGCCATATTTCTCTTCTTTCAAAAGCAAATGGGAGAAATATCACTGAATTCCTTTTCTCAGCAAGGAACATCCCTGGGAAAGAGAATATGTGCCTGGGGGTGGATCTCTGAACTGGCCCCCCTGGGTGTGGCCGTCTCTTATGGTCGAGACTGTAGGGGTGAAATAGACCCCAATCTCCTATAGCGTTCCCAGGCTTATTAGGAAGAGGAAATTCCCGCCTAATAAATTTTGGTCAGACCGGTTGATCTCAAAGCCCTGTCTCCTGATAAGATGTTATCAATGACAATGGTGCCCAAAACTTCATTAGCAATTTTAATTTTGCCTTGGTCCTGTGGTCCTGTGATCTTGCCCTGCCTCCACTTGCCTTGTGATATTTTATTACCTTGTAAAGTACTTGATGTCTGTGACCCACACCTATTCGCACACTCCCTCCCCTTTTGAAAATCCCTAATAAAAACTTGCTGGTTTTTGTGGCTTGTGGGGCATCACAGAACCTACCGACATGTGATGTCTACCCCGGATGCCCAGCTCTAAAATTTCTCTCTTTTGTACTCTGTCCCTTTATTTCTCAAGCTGGCCAATGCTTAAGGAAAATAGAAAAGAACCTACTTGAGTATCGGGGCAGAGTCCCCGATATCTGGTGCCCAACGTGGGGCCAGTTTGATTATTCGTCCAAATTTTGATATTTCCTACTAACAGCATGTAAAGAGGCTTAACACAACTCTGTATGGGAACAGTCAGGTTGGAGGTAAGTAAAGCAGAATGTCTGGGTCTACGATGATACTGAGAGAGTGGGACGGTAGTGGGAACAACAGTCAGAATAGTTTTCCCTTCCCATACTCGCAGTCCGGACATGGCACAGCCAATTTCCAAAGTTCTGGGTGTTCTGGGCCCAGAATGGGAAGTATCATACGAGGCCTTGGAGGGGGCGGTAATGCCTTTATTGTCCCATTTTAAGGGAACGAATGAGCTGATCCTCCTATGCAAAGTTGAATGATGATTCTCATTCTCCTGATAAGAAATAAAATAAGTAGCCTCCAGGCATTCCCTTCCACCAGAGAAGCAATTGTTTTTTAAATAGCCCTTTGGTGCCCAGTCTATTACTAAACCATATGAGTCATTTTTTAATATTGCTGCATGTGAGTTAACACAATCTTCCCAAATTAAAGTTTTAGATGGGCCCTCAAAATTTTTAGGTCATGATTTTCCTGCAGGTTTATATTGAAAGTATGGGGTATCTCCCATTACTCTTCCTTTCATTTGTTTTAAAGGAGAAAGGGAGAGGCCAGAGACCAAATGTCCCGTTTTATCTGTAGCTGATCTTTCTGGAAGATCAATGGCCCAGACTTGAGTTTCTAGATGGATGCAACCAGGTGCATGTCTGAGGCACAGAGGCGGGTATTTATAACCCATGGTAACATTAAATGCAGTGCCTTCTTCTCCTGGTTGAGCAGGGCAATGGTCATCTGTGGCTCCAGGCATCCACACACTATCATTAGTGTAGATTTCTGCAGGAGCATCTATCCAGTTGAGACGTTGAATAAGTGAAGGAACAGGCACATAAGCCCAGTAAGAATAATTATGTGTAGCAGGTAAATCAGTGTGAGAGGAAACTGGTGAGACAGAAAGTATGAGGAGGAGAATCATTAAATAAAACCTAGTGTAAGTGAGATTGAATGCTGAAGGAGGAAGAGAAGAACAGAGGGATGCTATTTTCAGGCTAATAGAAATGGCGAGATTTTTATATTTGTAAGGAGAAAAAGAAAGGTAATCAGGAGAAGTGTGATTAGTTAGATGGGCCTCCATTGCTATCATGGAGGATTGATTTATACCCATTGTTATTTGGTGTGCCTGTTTCTGAGGAGATGGCACAGATCTCACCACGTCTGAAGGCAGTCTCTGACACAGACACCTTTTCTCTGTGATTTTCGTTGTCAGTATTCACCTGAAGCTTGAGTCTTCTGGGGCGTACCCAGACAGGGGATTGATGATCTCCTTGTGAAACACAAGCATATCCTCTTCCTCACATTATAATTGTGCCAGGTTCTCAGGTATTGGTTTGGGAGTTTTTCCATAACACTGGCTTGCCTTCGTTTAAGGAGAATTTTTTGCCTGTATAATGGTGTTCGGCTGCAGTTAGAGTATTATCTTTAGGAACAGTTAAAAAATTTAAAGTAAACGATGCCAAATGTAATTGGGAGTGGGGAGTAGTTAAATCATGTTTTGGTTGTTCAGATTGTTTGGACAATTGGGTTTTTAAAGTGCGATTGGCCTGCTCCACCACAGCCTGTCCCTGAGGATTGTAAGGGATTCCAGTAATATGGGAAATTTCCCACTGTTGCATAAATGAATCAAAAACCTTACTAACATATCTAGGGGCATTGTCTGTCTTTATTTGATATGGAAGCCTCATAACTACAAAGCAAGAATATAGATTTTTTTTAACATGGGCTGTGCCTTCCCCTCTTTGGCAAGTAGCCCAGATAAAACCTGAGAAGGTATCTACAGAGACATGCACATATGACTGTCTGCCAAAGGAGCTAACATGAGTCACATCCATTTGCCATAAAGCATTAGGAGTTAGGCCTCTAGGATTAACGCCAGATTCCTGATTTGGAAGTACGAAGACCTGGCACTGAGGGCAGCTGTGAACAATAAACTTAGCTTGTTTCCAGGTAAGAGCAAACTTATCTTTTAATCCAGCGGCATTGACATGAGTGAGATTATGGAACTCCTGAGCTTCTTGGGTTGCAAAAGAGACCAAACAGTCGACTTTATGGTTACTGGCAGACATGGGTCCTGGTAAAGTGGTATGAAACCTAGTATGTGTAATATAGAAAGGGTGTCTATGTTGGTGAACCGCCTGTTGTAACCTTGAAAATAGAGAAGCCAATTCAGAATTATCAATATGTTTGATAGTAGCAGTTTCTATATTTTTAGTGGCATGTACAACATAAGCAGAAGCTGAGACAACATTTAAAGATTTGGGGAAATCCTGTATAGCAGTAATCACAGCAATTAACTCCACCTTTTGAGCAGAAGTATAAGAGGTAGAAATAAGTTTGTCTGTAGGACCTATGTAACTGGCATTGCCATTACTGGAGCCATCAGTGAACACTGTAATGGCCTCAGGAATGGGTTGATCTTTGGTTAATAGAGGAACCACCCAAGACATCATTTTTATAAAATCAAACAATTTGTTTTTTGGATAATGATTGTCAATAACACCAATAAAATCAGCCAAGTGAATTTGCCATGGTACAGAATGTTGAAAGGCAGCTTGAACTTCGAGCCGATTTAAAGGAATTACAATTAAGTTTGGATCAAATCCAGAAATTTGAAGTATTCTGCACTGAGCCTGTCCAATTAATATGGCTATTTGGTCTAGATAAACAGACAAAGTTTTTGACACAGAATGAGGAAGAAAACACCACTCCACTAAATTATTATGTTGAACTATTAGTCCAGTAGGGGAGTGTAATGAAGAAAAACCAGAAGCTGAAGAGTCTGAAATGGCTGTACTCTAGATAACTGGGCAGTCTGGATTCTTTCCTCTACGAATTCCAGTTCTAGTAAAGCCTCAGGAGTCAAAGTCCTGGTGCTGCAGAGATCAGAATCTCCCCACAGAGTAGAGAATAAGTTAGACAGCACACAGGTTGGAATGCCTAAAGTAGGTCTTAAATAATTAATGTTACCCAAAAGTTTTTGGAAGTCATTTAACATTTTTAAAGAATCTCTCCTAATTTGAACTTTTTGAGGTTGAATACATTGTTTATCGACCACTGTTCCTAAATATTGAACAGGAGTGGTCTGTTGAATTTTATCCTGAGCGATGTGCAATCCAGCCTCTGTAACACAGTGGCTCAAAATTTGGTAACAGTCAATTAATTGTTTATCAGTGGGGGCAGCAATTAAAATATCATCAATATAATGAAGAATATAGACCTCAGGAAATTGGGCTTGAACTGGTGAAAGCACTTGTCCAACATAAAGCTGGCAGATTGTAGGGCTATTTAGCATTCCCTGAGGAAGTCCTTTCCATTGATAACGAGCTGCAGGCTCCTGATTATTGATAGATGGTACAGTAAAAGCAAATTTTTCACAATCCAATTTATGTAAAGCAATATAAAAAAAAACTTTAAGATCAATAACTATGAGAGGCCAATTTTTAGGTATTAAAGCAGGGGCAGGCATTCCAGGTTGGATGACCCCCATAGGTTTAATCACAGTGTTAGTGGCCCTTAAATCGGTTACCATCTGCCATTTGCCTGATTTCTTCTTTACTAGAAACACAGGAGAATTCCAAGGGGAAAGAGAAGGTTCCACATTTCCAAGTTGCAACTCCTCAGAAACCAATTGATTTAAAGCCTCCAGTTTTTCTTTAGAAAGTGGCCACTGCTGAATCCAGACAGGTGTGTCAGATTTCCATTGCAAGGTAATAGGATCAGGAGGCATGGCAGCAGCCGCCACTAAAAATGATAACCTAAACCAGCCCTGTTTTCTTTTATAGTAACTGGGAGGGGTTTAGTAATCCCTTCATGCTTTGGACCGAGACTGAGTCCAGGAACAAACCCCATATTTTCCATCATATGCTGACTGGGAGCACTATAAGAGTTATGTGGAATATTAATTTCAGCCCCCCACTGTGCCAGTAAATCTACACCCCAAAGATTAATGGGAATTGGTGTGATATAGGGCTGAATTGTACCCTTTTGACCATCAGGGCCAGTGCAAGGCAAGATAAATGTGCTCTCATAAACTTCCTCGGCCTTTCCAACACCTACTAGTCCCATGTTAGCCAGATGTTTAAGCCAAGAGGAAGGCCATAAACTAGAGGAAATAACAGAAACATCAGCACCAGTATCTACTAGGCCCTCAAACTTTCTTCCTTGAATGTGTATGGTGCAGGTGGGCCGTTGTTTAGAAATTATATTAATCCAATAAGCGGCCTTTTCACCACCGGAGCCCATCCCAGGGCCACATGTCTTATCTACTATGTTTAAAACAATATTAGGTAGTAAAAACAATTGTTAAAAACTTTTTAACAGTGCAATTTTTTTGAATATGACCAAGTTGGCCACAATCATAGCAGGCTCCAAGAGAAGAATTAATGGGACCAGTGTGGTTGGTGTCCTTCATGGCCCATGCCCACAGAATAGTTTTGTGGGCATCTGATCCAATGCCTTCACAAGCTTTAATATATGCAGGCAACACCTCATGATCAGGTAAATTTTGTCATTGGACAGAACGCATGGCCATTTTACATTCATGGTTTGCATTTTCAAAAGCTAACATAGGAAGGAGAATGCCTTGAGTGCACTCATCAGAGACAGATTTTTTAACAGCATCTTGTAATTTAGCCAAAAAATCAGGGTATAATTCAGGGTGACCTTGTTTAACTGTGGTAAAAGAAACAGGAGCTTGGCCTGGAGCACATAATTTATCCCAAGCTCTCATGCACACCTTTGTTACTTGTTCTGTGGTAAGGGCATCAAAGTTTAATTGGGCATAAGCATCAGAGAAACTATGGGAGCCTGTGAGCTGAGCTTGAGTAATTAGAATGCCATTACTGCTATTTAGCTGAGCCTGCAAACGGGCCTCCTCTGACCAGCAGGTATGGAATTGTAAATGCTGAGATGGGGTTAGAACAGCTTTTGCCAAAAGGTCCCAATCTAAAGGGAGTAAAGTGACCTCAGTACAAAAAGTTTGTAAAACCATCTAACATAAGGAGAAGTAGGACCATACTGAGTACAAGCATCCTTAAATTCTTTTAAAAAGGTAAGATTAAGAGGTATATAATGATGCATTTGCAACCCTTGGAAGTTAGGTGGGTCTAGCGCGACCGGATAAGTCCACGCATCTAATCCACTTGTTTCTTTGTTTTGGCATAACAAGCGTTGCATTGAAGTTTCAAGAGTAGGCATCTGAGTCGGAGTTAGCATAGAAGTGACAGGAAAAGCATGTGTAGATAAGGGAAACTGAAGGTGAGAGGGTCGGACTGGGATGAGAGTGTGAGAAAGAGGCATTGGGGGAGCAGAAGGAGCAGAAGTATACTGGTGATTACTGGTGTTCATGTGTGAAGAAGGGTACAGAGAAGCAGGCTGAGTAGATGGTAAAGTGACCGGTTGAGGAACCGAAATGACAGGAGGGTGAAGGGCTGAAGTGGGTGGGGGAGGGCCAGCAGAATTATAGGTAAAGTGTAGTTTGGTCCCAGAGCCGCTAGGTGATTCCGGAGGTTTGAGAAGAGAAGAATTAGCATATATAGGATCCTGGGCTGTGTGAGTCCGGGCTGCAGGAGTTACACGTACTGATTCTTCATGAAAAGAAATAAGATCATCAGGGTGACCATAAGTCAAAGTCACTGGAGTTAGACATTGAATTGTCTACATTGTCAGGTAGGGAAGGAGTAGCCGGAGGGAGAGGCTGATCAGATAACGAAGGCCGTGCAGGAGAGGAAGATTGAAGAAAAGGTGGAGGATCGTCAGATTCAGAAAATTGTGGTAACTGTAGGGGCCATGGGATTGGTATGTCATCAGGACAGCACGTACCAAGGCCCAGTCACCCCAAATAGTGATGGGAACATAATTCCCTGTGGAGACCAGTTCCCTGAATGTTGTAGCAACATGATCCCATAGTTCTACACCTAAGGTTCCTTTTTCAGGAAACCAAGTACAGTATTTTTCTACAGTCCTGAATAGAGTGATCATATTTTCCACAGGCAATTGAACACCGCCCTGTTTTAACAGGAGTTTAATATAGCAGAGATAAGCATGATGCTTAGACTCTGCATGAAAGAAAGACCACGTGGGTGCCAGATATCAGGGAATCTGCCCCGATATTCAAGTAGGTTCTTTTCTATTTTCCTTAAGTGTAGGCCAGCTTGAGAAATAAAGGGACAGAGTACAAAAGAGAGAAATTTTAAAGCTCAGTGTCTGGGGGAGACATCACATGTCAGTAGGTTCCGTGATGCCCCACAAGCCACAGAAACCAGCAAGTTTTTATTAGGGATTTTCAAAAGGGGAGGGAGTGTGCAAATAGGTGTGGTCATAGGCATCAAGTATTTTACAAGGTAATAAAATATCACAAGGCAAGTGGAGGCAGGGCAAGATCACAGGACCACAGGACCAAGGCAAAATTAAAATTGCTAATGAAGTTTTGGGCACGATTGTCATTGATAACATCTTATCAGGAGACAGGGCTTTGAGATCAAGCGGTCCGACCAAAATTTATTAGGCGGGAATTTCCTCTTCCTAATAGGCCTGGGAACGCTACAGGAGACTGGGGTCTATTTCACCCCTACAGCCTCGACCATAAGAGACGGCCACACCCAGGGGGGCCAGTTCAGAGATCCACCCCCAGGCACATATTCTCTTTCCCAGGGATGTTCCTTGCTGAGAAAAGGAATTCAGTGATATTTCTCCCATTTGCTTTTGAAAGAAGAGAAATATGGCTCTGTTACACCTGGCTCACCGGCGGTCAGAGTTTAAGGTTATCTCTCTTATTCCCTGAACAATTGCTGCTATCCTGTTCTTTTTTCAAGGTGCCCAGATTTCATATTGCTCAAACACACATGCTGTACAATTTGTGCAGTTAATGCAATTATTACAGGGTCCTGAGGCGACATTCATCCTCCTCAGCTGATAGGATTAAGAGATTAAAGTAAAGACAGGCATAGGAAATCACAAGGGTATTGATTGGGGAAGTGATAAGTGTCCATGAAATCTTCACAATTTATGTTTAGAGATTGCAGTAAAGACAGGCATAAGAAATTACAAAAGTATTAATTTGGGGAACTAATAAATGTCCATGAAATCTTCACAATCTACATTCTTCTGCCATGGCTTCAGCCGGTCCCTCCATTTGGGGTCCCTGACTTCCCGCAACACCCGACAGAGACACAACAAAAAGAGAAAATTTAGGCCAATATACCTGATGAACATCAATGCGAAAATCCTCAGTATAATACTGGCAAACTGAATCCAGCAGCACATCAAAAAGCTTATCCACTACGATCAAGTGGGCTTTATCCCTGGGATGCAAGGCTGGTTCTACATACATAAATCAATAAACACAATCCATCACATAAACAGAAGCAATGACAAAACAAGATTATCTCAATAAATTCAGAAAAGGCCTTCGACAAAAATCAACAGCCCTTCATGCTAAAATCTCTCAATGAACTAGGTATCTGTGGAAAGCATCTCAAAATAATAAGAGCTATTTATGATAAACCCACAGCGAATATCACACTTAATTGGCAAAACCCAGAAGCATTCCCATTGAAAACTGTCACAACACAAGGATGCCCTCTTTCAGCATTCCTCTTCAACATATTATTGAAAGTTCTGGCCAGGGCAACTGGGGAAGAGAAAGAAATAAAGCTTATTCAAATAGGAATAGAGGAATTCAAATTATCTCTGTTTGCAGATGACATGATTGTACATTTAGAAAATCCCATCATCTCAGCCCAAAATCTTCTTAAGCTGATAAGCAACTTCAGCAAATCCTGAGGATACAAAATCAATGTGCAAAAATCACAAGCATTCCTACACAACCATAACAGACAAACAGAGAGCCAAATCAAGAGTGAACTCCCATTCACAATTACTACAAAGAGAATAAAACACCTAGGAATACAACTTACAAGGGAGTGAAGGACCTCTTCAAGGGGAACCACAAACCACTGCTCAAGAAAATAAGAGAGGACACAAACAAATGGAAAAACATTCCATGCTCATGGATAGGAAGAATCAGTATCGTGAAAATGGCCATACTGCCTAAAGTAATTTATACATTTAATGCTATCCCCATCAAGCTACCATTGATTTTCTTCCCAGAATTAGAAAAAACTACTTTAAATTTCATATGGAACCAAAAAAGAGTCCACATAGCCAAGACAATCCTAAGCAAAAAGAACAACACTGTAGGCATCACACTACCTGATTTCACACTATACTACAAGGACACCATAACCAAAACAGCATAGTACTTTTACCAAAACAGATATACAGATAAATGGAACAGAACAGAGGCCTCAGAAATAACACCACAGATGGTGGTAATAACATATGAGATGTAGATACAGCCATCTGATCTTGGGCAAACCTGACAGAAACAAGCATTGGGGAAAGGATTCCCTATTCAATAAATGGTGTTGGAAAAACTGGCTAGCCATATGCAGAAAACTGAAACTGGACCCCTTCCTTACACCTTATACAAAAATTAACTCAAGATGGATTAAAGACTTAAATGTAATACCTAACACCATAAAAACTCTAGAAGAAAACCTAGGCAATACCATTCTGGACATAGATATGGGCAAAGACTTCACGACTAAAACACCAAAAGCATTGGCAACAAAAGCCAAAATTGACAAATAGGATCTAATTAAACTAAAGAGCTTCTGCACAGCATAAGAAACTATCATCAGAGGGAACAGGCAACCTACAGAATTGGAGAAAATCTTTGCAATCTATCTATCTGACAAGAGGCTAATATCCAGAATCTACAAATAACTTAAACAAATTTACAAGAAAAAAAAACCATCAAAAAGTGGGTGAAGGATATGAACAGATACTTCTCAAAAGAAGACATTTATGCAGCCAAGAAACATATGAAAAAAAGCTCATTATCACTGATTATTAGAGATATGAAAGTCAAAACAATAATGAGATACCATCTCATGCCAGTTTGAATGGCCGTCATTAAAAAGTCAGTAAACAACAGATGCTGGACAGGATGTGGAGAAAAATGAATGCTTTTACACTGTTGGTGGGAGTGTAAATTAGTTCAACCATTGTGGAAGACAGTGTGGCAATTCCTCAAGGATCTACAACTAGAAATACCATTTGACCCAGCAATCGCATTACTGGTATATACCCAAAGGATTATAAATTATTCTACTATAAAGACACTTGCACACATATGTTTATTGTGGCACTGTTCTCAATATCAAAGACCCATTTGATATTGGAAATGGGTTTTTTGATGTGGAAAAAACCCAAATGCCCATCAATGATAGACTGGATAAAGAAAATGTGGCACATATACACTGTGGAATACTATGCAGCCATAAAAAAGGATGACTTCATGTCCTTTGCAGGTACATGAACGACGCTGGAAACAATCATTCTCAGCAAACTAACACAAGAACAGAAAATCAAACACCACATGTTCTCACTCATAAGTGGGAGTTGAACAATGAGAACACATGGACACAGGGAGGGGAACATCACACACTGAGGTGAGGGGCTAAGGGACGGATAGCATTAGAAGAAACACTTAATATGATGACAGGTTGATGGGTGCAGCAAACCACCATGGCACGTGTATATCTATGTAACAAACCTACACGTTCTGCACATGTACCCCAGAACTTAAAGTACAATAATAAAAAAAAAGAAAAAATTTGTTCTATAATTCAGACTTAGATTTTTAGCACCCTGCTGCATACACGTTAGAATTTGTCAAATATCTCCAGTGGAAACTACCCACATGTGTTAGGTTTCTTGAGTTTCAGCCATATTGCCATAGCCCTGCCTAATTAATGAAAGTTCCCTGGTTTGTGTAACCTGAACACACAGCCCTCTGTCCAGGCATAATCTGTATTCTTGGTCTCTGGCCAATGCCCTGAATCAGCAAGTACTTCAGAACAAAAAGCGGCTGCAGATAATCACCTTTTGCCTTCAGTTTTTTCTTTTCGAAAATCTTATACCATCTAGTCCTTCCTGATTCTGCAGCTTTCTTAATGCTTTAAATTATTCACTTTACTTGGCTTTCACATTGGTGGCTATGTGACCATTGATTTGCTGCAAATTATTTCATTGTCGCCAGAAGCAGAAATGCCCCATATTTTAAGACTTGTTTGTTTTTGTACACAAATTATCTGAAGTTAGAATGTCTGATTTTGAATCTTGAATTCACCCATTACTGTACACCTGATGAAGGAAAATTAATTTAATCTCATATCATATCCATTTCTAATTGTGTAAACAAGAAAAAGTAACCAACTTGATATGCTGGTTATGAGGATTAACTTAGTTAATACCTAAAAACTGCTTAAAAGAGTGGCTGGTGCATGTTATGTATACAATATTATCTATTATTATAGTTATTGCTTGTATTTTTGCAATTATAGAATAATAAACTTAACATTTATCCATTAATTTTTAGGGTATAAAATTCAGAAATCTAATTCAATTCTATAAGCATTTTTTAAAATGTGTGCAAGACCATGTGCAAGGCCTTGCTTAAATATGCATGGTGGTGGCTAAAATGGAAGTGAATATTATCTCAAGTTGTACATGTTTTATATGTGTGCAAAAAATCAGTAAGTTCCACAACAAAAGCAAAAATAAAGATAAGTTTGGAGGCAGGGCAGAGAGAGCTATCCTTCCTACCTCCCCACCAGATACTGGATTAGCATAGGTATTGGCAGCTCAGAAAATAAGTACAAATCGTTCTACCTGCTTAAGCCACTTAAAGTACTCTTCCTAATAAGTTCTGCTTGTGAAGAATAGCAGTTTTAATTACTAAAATGCTTCCCCTAAGCACAAACTAGGTTCCTGAAATAACTTTGGAACTAGCTTATTGACTACACTGAATGTGCTGTAAGAACTGATAGAGAAGCTGCCAGGGGTCAAGTTGGCTATAAAGCAAATTACATTTCAAAAAAAAAAGTTCTGGAAATGTGTATTGAGTTCCAACCTGTTTAAAAGTGTCTTTCTTACTTATCTTCATCTGAAAGCAAGTCTTAGTACACTACATGGGAATATTCAGCATTTTAATGCAATGAATTTCCAGTCTTTCCTTAATTGTAGTCCCATAAAATTTATATTTGAAATAAATTTGGCCAGCACTAGTTTAAATTGGGTTCGATATATTAAGCAAATTGTTGTGAGCAATTTAATGTTTTTCTTATTTTAGCAAACTATAGGCCAAAAAATTTTATGTGTTGTTTTTTAAAAGGCAGAAGAAATAAAAGGAAAGGAAAAAAGAATGGGTTGAATAAGTTGAGCCAGAAATTTGTGTTATGTCTTCAAAATATTCTTTTAACTCATTTCATTCAAAAGCATTTATTGGCACCTACTCTGTGCCACAAATAGGAGAAAAGAAAGATAACTAAATCAGTGTTAGTTCATGACTTTTTTCACCACTAGTCTTACTCTTCCCAAAGGCACATGTAAATCAAAAAGTATTAACAACTTTAATGCTCTAAATAAATACAGTGTTAACATAGCCAATATGTTCCAGAAAATTTAATACAAACCTATTTTTATATTAACATAAAATAGCTGAGTATGACAGTGTGCACTTGTGATCCCAGCTATTCAGGAAGCTGAAGTGTGAGTATCGCCTGAAGCCATGAGTTGGAGACCAGCCTGGGTAACACAGTGAGACCTCATCTCAAAAACAGCAAGACAAAAAACAAAACAAAACAGAAAATCATGATGAATCTGTGAACAAAAATTACCTTCATAATGAACCATTTAAATTGCCAATGAAAAACTTGCCTATATTTCATGAAATGTTTTAAAACTATGAAAAATGTCTTTTAAAACATCTGATGATTGTTATTTTGAAATGTTTTTCATACTTTCAAGCAAATATCAGTATATTCTACAATATACTGAATAAAGGGGAAATCTATTGAATTTAATCATTGCAAATGTAATAAGACAAAAAACTAGAAATTCAAGCTAGGCACAATAGCTTTGACATGTGATGCTATGTGTAAATTGCAATGTTCAGATTTGTAGAACCAGTACTTGTTCCATAGCTTCAGCATCCTAAAACATGCCCTTCACTACAACTACCCATTTTGAAAATATAAAAAGGATGACAGAGGATAATAGATTTTTATGGATAGGATGTCTTTAAGGACTGTCTCTCTTTCCTTTCACTTCAATTGGGATAGTACCTACCCTTCAAAGACTGTGATGATGGGAATTCTATTAAAGTCTTGGAATATTTACTGTGAGACCCATGTAGATTACAGATGTATTGCACTGGGCCAGGTGTAGTGGCTCATGCTTGTAATCCCAGCACTTTGGGAGGCCAAGATGAGAGCACTGCTCGAGGCCAGGAGTTTCAGACCAGACTGGGCATAGTGACAGCCTGTCTCTAACAAAAAAATACAAAAATTAGCTGGGTGTGGTGGCATGAGCCTGTAGTTCTAGGTACTCAAGAGCTTGAGGCAAGAGGGTTGATTGAGCCCAGGAATTGAAGGCTACACCGAGCTTTGATTGCATCACCATACTCCAGTCTGGGCAACAAAGCTAGACCCTCTCTCTGGAAAAAAAAAAAAAAAATATATATATATATATATATATACATATGTGTGTGTGTTTGTGTGCGTGTATGTGGGTATGTATATATGTGGGTGTGCATATATATATGTAAATGTACTGCACTGAAGATTTCACTCCTGCAAAAGAATTTTAAGGTGAATAGACACTGTGTGAAGAATTGCTTTAGTTTGGAGCCTGCGGAGGGCTACTTTGCTGAGATCAAATGGCCTGAACTCCCAGAACTGGTAGCAAACAAGTATGCATGACTATTTCTCATGGCAGAGAAATTAGTCCCGTGTGATTCTGTGGATGGTCATGGATCCTTCAGTGCTGTCTGCAAGGGTGAAGGTCCACCAGTAGAAAAATCCTAGATGTGACCTCTTTGAGCCTAAAAAATGAGTCAAAATGAGTACCAGGAAAAAATATATAAAAGCATGCCAGATGTAAAAGAATTTAAGAATAGAGAGACATAGCAGAGACCTTCTGAAGGTCAACTGAAAATACTCCACAAGAAAATCATCTTGCAGTACTTATCAGCTCCACAGGGTTATAACTCCATCTTAAAATAGCACTAATTTAAATAAGGCTGCTCCTGTTCCTATAGAATAATTACAGAAGAAATCAACCACATATACCTTTTTCTATAGTGAGTTTCTAACCAAAAGCAGGCCCAAGCTACACAAAGGGAGAACATTTGACTATAAAGAATGCTCAGAGTTTTGATTCATATTATAGATTCAATATTTTCATTAATAATTTAAGAATTTACGATTTAAAAAAGCAAATTGAGCAAAACATAAAAAAAATATAAGTATGAATGATAGTAAGTTCAGGAGTCACATAATTGACCAAATTTCTCAATTTTATCCAGGAGACTGGTAAGTGTGGTGACAACTAGATTGTTGTCTTACTAACGCTTCCCCCATGGTGTTTCATCTATTGGTCACACCGATAGCTCAGGGGATGGGCCTATAGCAGTAATCTTTCCACACCCCACACCCACAGAGATAGGGAATAGAGAGTGTCACGAACTTAACTTAAGCAATGCTGCACATTTCCCAAACCAGTGAGATTTGTTTGGGCGTGGTCCATCAGTCCAATTATCAAGGCATTTGTTAGATAGCGGTGGATGAAAATTATGTTCCCTCTCCGTGAATTTGAATGAAAAGAAATCTACTCTCCAATATTTAATATCCACTTTCAAACCTGAGGCAGAAACACCTGGGAAAAACTATATGTAGAACATTTATAACAGAGAATTATAGAAAATTAAACATAGATCCAACTGAACTGACCTGAAGCCTTACCTTCTATAGGGTTAACTAAACTCCTTGTTTGGTCTGTTTGAGATGGATTTTCTCTTACTTGCATTGCAAACCACTATATATATGTATATATATGTATATATGTATATATATACACACAAATTTTATATATATGTATGTGTGTGTGAAAGAGTATTGTGTATGTACACATATATATGTATATTTATATGCTTACAAAATAATGTCAAAATTATTTCAGGCAATTATGCATGAAAATTATATATATATATATATAGAGAGAGAGAGAGAGTGAGAAAGAGAGAGAGAGGATTTTATATATAATTGCTTCTCAAGAAGGCAAAATAGCAATGTGGTCTAGGCATGTAATCCTGATCCTGAATTTAAACACGTTTTCTAACAGCTAGCATCTGCATATCCTTAGAAAAGTCATTTGTTAACTCTAAGCCACTGTTTTCTTATTTGTAAAATGAGGATAATTCTATTATCTGCACTTTGCTATTGTTGTGAGGATCAAAGAAGACATATGTATTGGCTGCAGTGCCTGGCACTTATAGATAAGCACTCACAAACTATTGGTAGAAATAATTATGATACAGTATCATTGAAGAGTACTTATAAAAGAGAAATGTTTACTGCTTTGTCAGTTATTTGGCCATGATTAGTGTTTTAGTTTCTGCTATTTATATGTCTGCCCTAAGTGATAAAAAGGGAGCAAATAAAATCTAAAATATTATTGTTGCCTTCCATAGATGTATAGTCTATTTGAGGACACTTCATATACTAAGTAAATAATTAAGCACAAATGGCACTCTCTACATACAAGTTACAAAAAAGGATGATAATTATAATGCAAGAAATAAAGTTAAGAAAAAGGAAATGGTGATTGAAGTGTTCATATAGACCTCATGGAAGAGTTGGAAATTGACCTAGATAGAATAATATAATCGAATGCTTTCAATTTTTAACTGAATCTTTTGGCAGTAAAACTCTGTGTCTCTCTCTCCCTCCCTCCCTCTCTCGCTCTCTCTCACACTCACACACACACACACACACACTCTCTGTCTCTCTCTCTCTCCAAGGCTTACAGGAACAAATACATCTTAGAGAAAGTAAAATGTGTACTTTTTGTCGCAATCCCTTTTTCCATAAACATATTCTGAAAAATATTTGAGAACGTAATGCGAAAAGATGACTCTGACACACAGATAGTAATTAAAAAGCAAGTCATACTTTTCTTTACTAATACAGGTCATTCATTCTTAGGAGTGCCAGATGTGTATAGTAACTGTGTACTTAGATGATTCAAATACAACAGAGGATCCACCCTCACTCACTACCAACAAAAACAAACATAACAATTTGACTCTCTCATATTTTCTTTCAAATGAATGGAAAGCTATGCTTTTGTTGTAAGTGTAAAAATAGAGAAATCATTTTTGTGTCTCCTCCCCACCATTCCCCATCCATTCTACCACCAAGCTCAGCCAAACTGGCACCATCTGACTTTTGGGGAGCCTGAGGCGGAGGTAAAATTAGAAGGCCACAGATAAACATTAACACTTAAATGATATAAATTGTTAAAAAAAAACTGTAAATATTTTGTACCCATACCTTGATAAATATACCATCATGAGAACAAAATTTGAAAAAATAAACCTGTGGTTTTTTATGGATAACAGTAAGCAAAATGTCAGACAACTGTATGTAATTACTGCCTGTGTTTATGTGTTCCTTATTTTAGTTAATTCATTTGGAGGTGGGAGTTCTTATTTATTTATATATGGATAAATTTTTATGGCATATATTGAAATGTTTTTCATTTCATAGCTTTGCTTTTTAATTATTTTGTCATTAGGAGAGTTTTGTCATTAGAGAAGTTTTATTATTATTTTTAAAAAACAAATTTTGGCAACCATGGATAGGTACTATTTGGATTTCCGTTCCAGAAATAAACTATTTGAAGAAACATAGTTCACTGATATCCTGCAGTACCTTTGAGATCCACCACTGTATTCAAGCCAAGGCCACACTCTGTCATGGCAATTCTTAGCCACGAGTTAGCACAGCAGAGATAATGCCTGGACGTTGCTGCCTAACAAAGGACACTTCCATAGATCATCTGTGAACCATATCTATTTTGGGCTGGCCAAGTTGTTGTCAGAGATGCACCACAGTCTGCGACTTTTCTTGCCTAATGATATTCTTTTCTACCCACTCTTCTTTCACAGGTGTCAGACTGCCATTATGGCGTGGAAGTTTCTCAGACTTCCTCTACTCCCTCTTTCATTTACTTTTCATAAGGACTTCTCCAAATAAATTTCTTGACTTTTATCTCTCTTTTGATCCCTGATTGCCTAAAGATCCAAAGTCATACAGTTGGTATTAGGAGACATTCCAAGTAGAGGTGCTAAGATGAGATTTGGGGACTGGATCACTCAGCGCCCAGCTGACAAGAAAGCACATATTCCAAATGACAAGTGAGAAAGTGATAGTACATGGTACAAACTGGAAGATCAATTGCTAAAAATTTCATAAATACAAGTTTGTGAAAACCTCCCTGTAAAAGGAATGATCTGACAGGTGCAATGACTGAGGCATTTAAAAGATATGAGTAACACAGTACATGTAAGAAAGCCGAAGTGGTCTGGTTATTGCAAAAGTGCATTAAAGCTAACAGATATATCAAGAAACTCATCATGGTAAATAAACAAAGTCTGAAAGCTTGAGGGTCTCACTGGTAGCTTACAAAGAGGTCCTTAATTCCTACAGGGAGAGAGCACGCCCAGCTGAGGAATAAACTCAAGATTTAATAGTTAAGCTCATGGAAATTCAAACATTATTGAATGTTCAACCAAGCAAGTCTGCTATGCTAAAGTCAGGTCTTTGGTTCATAAAACCTGAGACCGTAGAAATGTGAAATGTGAATATATGTCAAGATGGACCCCAAATATTGTGGCTCTGCAGACTCCCCTAAAACCTCAGTATCTGGAGACCTAGACTTCCCTTTCCTAGTACAGGAAGATAATACCGAGGCTGTTCCCCTACAAGCCAATAAATGTCCCCTCAAGATTTCCTCTAACCCCTTTTCCTGAATGATAGGTTGATAACTAGGATTAAATCCCAGCAAAACATGGCTGGAGGTATTCTTCACCAGAAAAAAAAAAAAAAAAAAAGAAAGACTGCAATTAAAGGAGCTGTAAGAATAGTTAGCATGTACTGACACTGAACCAGAGGATTATCTGTGGGACTTGATTTTGAGAGTGCTTGATTGTGAACACACACACTACTTTGCAGTGAAGGAAGACTTGAGCAGTGGAAGCAAAAAGATAAGAAGAGAATAAATTAATTAACTTGTCAAACCTTTATGCTAATATAGCATAATAATAATATACACTGTATCATTGAATTTGGAAGGTCTGAATTATTTATATCTGCAATGGTAAAAACAGTAATCTTTAGCAGAAAAGTCATCAATGTCTGGCAAACATAGCCATACCCTAAGAAGACGGTGAATGATCCAATAGTATTGTGAACTAAGTGAGGCAGTAGTAGTGCCCAGAAAACGTGATGACAGTGAATATAATAATATGCCAAAGAAGCAGAACTAGCTGTGGGAAAGTGCTAGTGGAAGCAACACACATTCTCTACATAGGTAGAGATGACCAGAAAACCAAACAGAAGAGGAAATGAAATAAAGCGTAAGTGCGAATATCCATCAGGTGCTCCATCCTTCATATTGGGTTTATGCAATCAAGATGAAACAACTCCTACAATGGTGGTATTGAGTTTCTGCAATGGCAGTATTGTTCCATACTAGAAAAAGAAATAATTATGTGACCCCAGATTCTCTTCTGGCTAATAATACAGTTAATTTCTATTTACGGAAAAACAATACTTGCCCAAAGACTTAGCTGAGTGAATTGTATCTAAATGCTCTCTATTATTTTTTTAAAGCCTTTCCAATCATCTTTCCCCAACAACGATGTCTAATATGCTCTTTTCATACTATGTTGCCAGTCTACATACTAGAATATTAGCATGGTTGATTCAGCTTTCTTCTTCAAACATCTTTCAGTTCAGCTTTGGAATAATACTCCATGGTTCCTCTCAAATATCTTAGTATCTTTCTCAATTATTTCTCATTGTTTAGATCTCTAAACACTTGAATATTCAAGGACATAGTCCTCAAAATTTTCTTCTTTTCTTTTGTTATCCTTACATATTAGGCAATTTAATTTAGTCTCATGGCTTTAGATGTCATTTATATTTTCACAACTTACACATTTTACCACTGTTCCTTACTTTTCCCACAAACATCAGGCCTATGACCATTGCCTACTCTTCATCTTTCCTTGCATATCTAATTAATATCTCAAACTTAACAGATCCAAAACTAACAGCATGGTTTTTTTCTCTCCCTGCTCTATTTGCAGATTTGCCTGCCTGAGTAAATGCTCATTTCATTTTACCAATTTTTCAGATCAAAACACTGAGTGTAATCCTTAATACCCCTTTTTTCTTATAAATCTTATCTTATCCATTAGAAAACCTAGCCACAATCTGCCAGAATGTATACATAGAATTATAACTTTACAAATATCACGCATGTCCAAGGCATCATAATCATTAATCTATATCCATTTTCTTGAATTACTTTTTGTTTTATTATCAATTGGCATATTTGTTGTGCAGACATGTTTGATATGTACATATGCTTGTGTTTATACACACATATAATTATTAATATATTCTAGATGTGTTTTTAAAACTTATGGTTTATTGTCAATATTCCTCTAATAAAATTTAAGTTTCATGAGATCACAGTGTTTTCCTTTTCAGTTTACAGCTTTATCATCAAAATCCAGACTAGTGTCTAGTATAAGTGCTCAATAAATGTTATTGATTATAAATGTTAGAGAATTTTAAAAGATCATTTTTTGATTAATGTATTATTGACCCAGCATTTTTAGTGTATTGCTAACCTAAAGTTTAGTTTATATAAAGAAATACAAGTGGGAAAATTACATTAATTATTATAAGCATTACACTACAAATTTGAAAAAAATGCACAAGAAAAATTGCCTACTATTTTATTTTAATAAAAGATAAGTGTTTTCAATGATGGCAGCAAACTCTATGTTTATTAATAGGACTTCACTATTGTTACATTTCAATGGAAGTCAGATGGTTATATAAAAGTGTGTCGAGTTGTTGATTTTCGCCAAGAAATTTTAGGTGAACTGAATATCATATCACTTACTGAATTGACAATCTCCATTTCATAAGAAAGTAACTACAAGGGAAGAAAACTTACATTCAGATGTAGATTTTAATCAACATGAAATTGGGATGTGGGAGATTATTTTGGATGATTTAATGGTCAGAGTTATCAAACTATGATCTCCAGAATCACCTACTTCCATAATGGAAATATGTATACAATATTAAAACACATTGAAAAATTAATGTAGGCTACTGTCTTTCAGTTAATGTATTTTTACAAAAAGTTATAATTTATTTAATTATATTTAAAGTTTTAGAATAGTAGTCTTAAAGATAAAACAGCCATTTTGTATGAATTTCATTACTTTTTTACTTGCACTATCAAAAGGAGCGTAATAAATCACATTTTTAAATGGAAATACTAATACAAATGTCCAAACTCAGTATCTGTGCACTTTTGCTGTCATAAAGTTTTAAACTAGTCCAACCACTGTGGAAGACGGTGTGGCGATTCCTCAAGGATCTAGAACTAGAAATACCATTTGACCCAGCCATCCTATTACTGGGTATATACCCAAACGATTATAAATCATGCTGCTATAAAGGCACATGCACACATATGTTTATTGCGGCACTATTCACAATAGCAAAGACTTGGAACCAACCCAAATGTCTATCAATGATAGACTGGATTAAGAAAATGTGGCACATACACACCATGGAATACGATGCAGCCATAAAAAAGGATGAGTTCATGTCCTTTGTAGGGACATGGATGAAGCTGGAAACCATCACTCTCAGCAAACTACCGCAAGAACAAAAAACCAGACACTGCATGTTCTCACTCATAGGTGGGAATTGAACAATAAGAGCACTTGGACACAGGAAGGGGAACATCACACACTGGGGCCTGTTGTGGGGTGGGGGGAGGGGGGAGGGAAAGCATTAGGAGATATACCCAATGTAAATGACGAGTTAATGGGTGCAGCACACCAACATGGCACATGTATACATATATACCAAACCTGCACGACGTGTACATGTACCCTAGAACTTAAAGTATAATAATAATAAAAAAGAAAATTCCAAAGCTATCTAAATTCAGCCTCCCTTTTTGTTAACTACAGTGGTCCACCAAAAAATACCAAAATACATTATAAATATTATTTTGGGCCTTTTTTCCATTCGTTGTAGATTTATTTTGACCTTATTATTTAAGATTAGTTTATCTTTTTCAACTACTCATCAATTTATCCAATGTTTTCTTTATAAACCATTTCAGTTTTAGGCTTGGGAGAAAGTCAATCTTGAATTAATGTTTTTCTAGAATTGATTTCAGTGTGGGATGCTATTAGAACTGAAAGAGGCAAATCATTTGATATAACTGGTATATGTCAACCATCCATGTTCATTCACTCATGCTAGCCTCCCTCTACATATGCTCTTTTACACTTGAGAAAGCATCCACGTTGCTTATTTTAAAGATGATTTTTAAACTATAAGCAGGGCCTATATCATAGAATCAATTCATTTTTAAGCCATTGTAAAAATTAGAGAGCTAGATTAAATTCATTTTAATCATTTGTAAGAGAAATAGCTTATTGGTTTGATTTGGAAACAAAGGAAATTAGCCAAACTCATTTATGTAAACAATTTTCCTTTTCTGCTTAAAATATTTATTTTTCTTTTGAAATGTTATGAAACCATGGAGAAAATACACAAAATAAAACTTAAATTAGGTGTCATCAATTTCTTAGCCTAGAAAATACCAGGAATTATTTATAAAGGGGGGTAAATCAATTTTTCTCCACAGGAAATGCCTAAAGGGCATTGGTTCAACCCAGTAGGTAAGCTGCCATATACATGCCAGCGTCCTATCACCCAGCCAGAAGTGAAGGCTGCTTTTTACCTTCAGGATTTAACATTAGCCCACCAGTTTTCGTATGCTTTTGTTCTTAAATATAGTTATAAATAAGGTTAAATACTATAAAACACATAACTGTAAATACCACTATTTGGCAAGAAATAAATTTGAAGCGTAATATTAAGATCAGTAACATATTGAATTTTTGTTTAATTAAAATGCCCACAATAAAAAGATAATGTTTTAATTATATGAATGATGTATTCCCCACCACGGTGTATTTCTCATGGTAAGATATATTTTTCACCATGTCATTATAATTTTCTGTACGGTCTCTCATGGAACATGTAAAATATGCAATGTGATTTAACTGTGTATATAATTAATATCTTAAAAATAATTTGGACTAACTCAATATTTAGAAAATTAACAGGTAGGTCATTGACAGTTCTAGGTCTATAACTTGGAAAATGAGGAAAATCTTCCTGAGTTGACCTGAGGGATCAAAAACAGTGAAATAAAGGAGGTAAGCACTTCTTGTCTTATGTTACTTTCTACCCAAGATTTGGAAAGCTTGTCCTTTGCCAACTGCATAAAATCTCCCGATGGCTTTTAATGACCTTTACAATACTGTTCTGTATTATTGAGTGAAATAATTTCCTACTTAAATTATCCATCAAAACAGACTCTATTCTTCTTTATCATGTTTTGTACTTTCTCTACAGTAGGGACCCTTAATTATTTAGTTTCTCATTTCTAGAATAGATTTCTTCTCCAGTGGAATTCAAATGGTATTCTGCTTGCCCTTACGTTTTTGGTGTGTCTACCACAGGGCATAGAAGAAATTTGGGGTAATGTTCCCAAAAGTTAAATGATGTTTTTGAGTTAGCTCCAAATTCCTCACTGTCACTTCAGCCCAAGCATTTATCCGTTTGTCTGTCTGTCTGTCTCTCTCTGTCTCTCTCTTTTCTCCTCTCTATTTTTAAACTCAGTTTTGGTAATTGAGTTTCCGCATAATATTTTGGATGATCAAGTTTGCCATTATACTTTTTACAAAACAATGTGTTATATTATTTGTTTCTAAATGTTCCCTAAATGTATGCTTGCTTTTAATATTCATGTTGTATAATTTTCAGGCAAGAATTAATTTATAATGTTTAGCACAGTGTTGGAGATGTAATAGACTGACTGGAATTTGGTTTATCTGAGGGTTGCTTAAATGCCTTTTAATTGACAATGACTCATATTGTCCATTTGTAATTTAAATGTGTTTTTATTTCTCTAAAACTGTGCTGATATTCATTACTAGAATGGTATTTAATAGGGATTTTGGTTGTAAAAAATTAAGGGTGATTTTTCCAGATCTTTTTGCTGGAACCATAGAAACACTAAACACTTTCAAATTCCCCCTTCATCCACATTCAGTCATCAAAAATGGATGGTTTCATATACTTAAAAATAAGCCCTGTTGGCCGGGCGTGGTGACTCACGCCTGTAATCCCAGCACTTTAGGAGGCCGAGGCGGGAGGATCACGAGGTCAGGAGATCAAGACTATCCTGGGTAACACGGTGAAACCCCGTCTCTACTAAAAGTACAAACAATTAGCCGGGCGTGGTGGCGGGAGCCTGTAGTCCCAGGTACTCCGGAGGCTGAGGCAGGAGAATGGCGTGAACCCAGGAGGCGGAGCTTGCAGTGAGCCAAGATTGCGCCACTGCACTCCAGCCTGGGTGGGTGACAGAGCAAGACTCCGTCTAAAAAAAGAAAAAAAAAAAAAAAAGCCCTGTCAAAATTTAGCATTTTTATAAGTTTTAGTATTGCATAGCATATTCTAAATATGCATATATCACCCAATACTATTTTTACCTTTAATTAAATTAACTCACTTTTAAATTTTAAATATTTACTTAAATTTTGAGCTACACAAATGAATTTTGGTATTATTCAGTCAGTAAAGGCAATAAAAACCCATTAAGTTTCCATTCAGTGATTTAAAACGACAGGGAAAAAAAGAGCTACCTCGGTATTAATATGAAAGAGAGAGTAGCATTCTCTCAGGGAGCTATTGTTATCTGTGATGGATCTGGATGTGAATATATTGCATTTTGTCATATAAATATTTTCCACAGGGCTGCTGAATTACAATACTCTAAAGCTTTCCTTTTTCTCCATTCTCTTGCCATTACACGCAAAACCAAAATCACTTAGAAACTCACATTAACTTAATATGTTATTTCATTCTGTTGATTGTATTTTTGGATTTTCCATTTCATGGAATAATTGAATGCTTATGATAAAAGACATTACAAGTATCTTAGAATTGTGTGTATTAATATTTCTTAACATTTAATATTATTTTTGAAAATAAATCTTAAAAAGCTTCTACTTTGTTCATATTAGATTCAAGCAATAATCAGTGATATTATATGTACTCTTATTTATAAGTTATAATTGTTGTTTGACTAAAACATCACATGTATATATGAAAAAGGTGACTAAAAGATAAAAATTATAATAGTATAAATATTAAGGAATAAATTTGAATGTAATATGATTTATTTTATTTTTAAACACTAACTTTATTGTGTATCTTGAAATATTACAATTTTCTTTTAGGAGAGGAGAAAGAAATCAAATTTAGAATATCTACTATGTAACAGGGAGGGATGTTGTACATTTACTATTTAATGAGATTGGTATAGTACATACACAGTGAGATTGGTGCAGTGGTAATAATAATTGAAGTAGCAAGAATTATGACAATGTATTTAAGGCTTACATTTTTTTCAGATGCTTTTCTAAATATTTTACATGCATTAAATTATTTTTCTTCATAATCAACCTCTGAGGTGAGGTTTATTAATATCTCCTTTTATTTTAATTTATTCCTTCCATTTATTTTGTTTATCTTTTAAAGTATTTTACCCTAATCTGATAAAATAATTAGTACTTCCTCAAGTTCCATAAGAATTTCTTTAATGTTTATTTTTTAACTGAGGTTTTAAGAGTTGGAGCCTCTATTTGATTAAAAGCATTTTGTTATCAAATATTGAATATGTGCTGTTACATAAATGGTCTGACTTCCATTTTTGGCTGAACTATTATCTTTAAAATATAATTTCAATTTTCTAAGCCTCAGTTTACCTAACAGTAAAACAAGGTCAATAATAGTTTATAACTCATCAGTGTACAGAAATAACTCAGATTTCATGCATATGCAGTTCTTAGAAAAATATCTGGATCCTAGCACTTTGAGAGGCCGAGGCAGGCAGATCACCTGAGGTCAGGAGTTCAAGACCAGCCTGGCCAACATAGCAAAACCCTTTCTCTACTAAAAATACAAAAATTAGGCGAGCATGGTGGTGCATGCCTGTAGTCTCAGCTACTCAGGAGGCTGAGGCAGAAGCAGCAGAAGCGTCACTTAAATCTGGGAGGTGGAGGTTGCAGTCAGCTGAGATCATGCCATTGCACTCCAGCTTGGGTGACAAAGCAAGACTCTCTCAAAAAAAAAAAAATCTGGAACATGAAATTGATTAATACAGATGATCAATCATCTTAAATATAACAAAATTTTCTTACTATAATAAGTGGTTCAATGGTTCAATTAAAATTTTAGATTGTTTCATGGAATATGTGTGACTTCTCAATCAGATGAAATGTGAAAACATCAAAAAGTTCATTCAAGCAGGATAACAGGGCTGTTTATATGAAACAATAAAATCTTAAAAAAATACTTCATATATAAGTATTATATGGAAAAGGTCTGGAACTATTTGAAAAAAAATTGTTTTTGTTTGGTTCTTCAGATGATACAGAATAGTAATTGGGAGATAGAATTCTAGGTTTTGATACATGTGATAGTTTGACAATTTAGAAACTAAAGCTTTATAAAAGCAATCATGGTATAGTGGCTGACTGGTTATTCAAATAGTTAGATGTCAGCCTGCCTGGATTCCAATCCTTAGTATAAATAATGATTCTGAAATTGCACCTTAGGAGACATCATAATTCTATGCATGCCCTTGCTTAAGTGAGAGGGCATTTTTAGCACGATTATTCTAAACTGTAAAGAAATAGTTCACCCATATAATGGAATTTAAGCAGCACTTTTTAAACTTTATTGTGTATGCAGCACCTGAAAATTTTATTAAAATACAAGATTCTGACTCAGTTGTTCTGAGCTAGAGACTGGGATTTAGCATTTCTAACATGTTTCCAGATGCTGCTGATGTTGCTGGTCCATAAACCACACTTTGAGTAATTAAGGACATATTGGAAATTATCCACCCATCCTATAGTATCTTTTCCATCTGTTTATCAGAATGATGGAATTTTCACCACTTCAGATTTATTACTTTTCATCTGTCTATTCTTGTATACCAATTTGAAATGGAAATGCCTGTGGGGAAGTTTAGGAAGCAATTCCAACCTAGAGAATCTTTAGTATCAGCCAGACTTAAAGAAAAAGGAAATTTTGCTTGACGTGATTTGGAACAGGTGCACTCATCTTGAAAAAGCTATCTTTGGTAGAGGTCTATCATAGATAGTTGTCCTGGGATGGCTTTAGAAAGAAAGGAAACAAGAAGAGGCAGAAACATAGAGAAAAGAAATGTAGAAATCAGTTAAGTCAAACTTTACCCATCTTTCCATTTTCCTTATGCAAGGTCAAGAGGACAAGTATTATATTAGTTTGTATTGCTGCCATTACCACAATTTACAAAACGTAAGTATTTTAAAACAATACCTGTTTATAATCTCACAGTTCTGAAGGTCTGAACTTCTGAAGGTCTGAACTTCTGAAAGTCTGAAGTCTAAAGCACCTTGACTGGATTCTCTTCTCAGGGTCTCATTAAACTTGAATCAGCGTATTATATCTGCCGGGGCTGTCAGCTAAGTCTCGGGGTCCACCTCCAAACTCACTGATTGTTGGCAGAAGTGATTTTCTTCTAATGCTTTCCCCACATTGTCCTCTTTACCATCAAGCCAGCAATGGTGGGTCAGTCGGTTGAGTCTTTCTCGTGCTTTTAATCTCTTTTTCCTTCGCTACCAGCCAGAGAAAGCGCTATGCTTTTGATGGCAGCTGTGGCCTATCTAGAGCAGCTGCTGCCATGACGCAGGTTGCAGTGGGGGAGGCGCGCAGGGGCTCCACAGAGCCACCTGGAGCCAGGAACAGGCGGGATCCCCGCCCATTTCTGAATTGGAGGGTCGGGAGGCCAGCCCTCCCAGCTGCAGCCAACTAGTCTCAGCTACAGACCTGGACATCCCTGCGCTAGGGGGCCCGGGAAGCCCCCTTCCCCTGCAGGCTCTGAAGTGCCTGCTCCTACTGCCTGGCCTCTCCCGGCTCCCGGTGCCCACTCCGATTTTGGAGCAAAGTTGAGGCTGAGCCCGAGTGCTGTCACGATCCTACTGGGTGTGCACGCACTCGAGCCAGCGCTGACACACCAGTCCCCCTGCCGCCTTGGCCCGTTCTAGGATTTGGGACACCAATGGGCATGAGAGGGAACTGAGGTGGGGGCTGAGGGCAGCTCAGCATGGGCCTGCAGGCACCCCTCAGCGGGAACAGCCTGGGAAATATGGGCACCATGGAGGGTAGGTTGATGGCAGCAGGAGGCAGGCTCCTGGGTGGAAAGGGGTGTGTCCCCAGTTAAGCCCCACCTTCAAGCTAGTGAGTGTCAGAAGCTTGGAGACTGAGCTGCCAGTTCCACTGCCCGAGTAAGAACTTGCGGCTTTTTCTGGGACAGCCCATGGCCACCCATGGACAAATCAGCAGGCACTTCTTCCCCTCTGAAGCCCATAAAAACCCCAGACTTAGACAGACTGGCAGAGGATGGGACCACCTGCCTGCTGATAGAATCTACCCACTCGGGGTCTCCTGAGAACTCTTCTGGCTCTCAGTGAAGCTCCTCTCCACCTTGCTCACCCTCCAGTTTTCTGTGTACCTCATTCTTCCTGGACACGGAACAAGAACTCGGATTTGATGAAAGGCAAAACTAAAAGAGCTGTAACACAAACAGGTCTGAACCCACCCCCCTCACCGACCCCCTCCACTCGACCAAGCTGCAGTGACGAGAAAAAGAGAAGAGCTATGGCCCTTTGGGTAACCCAGACCTAGGGACATCCTGAACCAGGGATGTGACACCCTTTTTGAGGCTCTGTGGTTCCTGGTGTCCCCAAGCTTCCAGGCGCCACTGCATTCTCCTTGTCCAGACGTGGGTGCATGCAGCTTCTGTTCCCTTATGCGTTCCCCACGTGGTCCTCTTTACCATCAAGTCAGCAATGGTGGGTCTGTGGGTTGAGTCTTTCTCATGCTTTTAATCTCTCATTTCACTTTTGCTACTAGTCAGAGAAAGAGCTATACTTTTGATGGCAGCAGTGACCTATTTGGAGCGGCTTGCCACTCTGCACTTGGCTCACACTTGGCAGGTGTAGGATCCAGGCCGTAGCACGACCCTAGTGTAGCCTGCAGGGCTGACTGGGCATAATGAGCCCAGGGGCATAAGCAATACGCAGGCCGACCAATACTCAGGCAGAAGGTGCACTGGCCACAGAGGTTTCTGGCTGGCGAAGCAACACCTGAAGGATCTTGTGACACTTTTAAGGGCTTATGTGATTACATTACAGACATTGAATAATCCATAATAATCTCCCTAATTTATGTAATCTTAATTAGATTGTAATCTTAATTACATTTTCAAAGTCTCTTTGAGATGTAACATAACATATTTATGGGAGTAACACCACGTGCCAAAGGTCATAGGGACAACCACAGTAACGTAATATTTTTTAAGAGGAAGCATGAACATGCTAGAATGAAAAGTTCACTAATTTGGATTCTCGACTGGGCTTAATTACATACTAATCCTTTTATATGAGAAAAATAAACACTCCAAGTATTATTTCTTTCATACTTTTTGAAAAACAAAAAAAGTGTGGCCTGATTTATTAATGCTGTACAATACCAAATTTATAAAAAAGCTTAAGATGTTATTATTGCACATTCTAACTAATGCCAATCACAGGATTTTGCAAACATTAACTAAATAAATTAATAAATTGCCACATCTGAAGGCCATCAAATAAGTAATGCATTTCAAAGCCAACAATATAGTGCATGACATCTGCTTGGAACTTTACATCAGCCTTATAATTAAAAATTTATGAGATCTGCTATTTCTAATAAATGCCTTTTGCAAATTGCAATAGCATTCATCAGAGTGGTTTACAAAGACTGATTGTTACAAACAATGAAAAATATTTAATGCCTCAAGAAATCCCATCGTAACCGGCAAAAAAGCAGTTATTGGAAATAGAGATCTCATAATTTTTTAATTATAAGACTGATGTAAAGTTCCAAGCAGATGTCATCTACTAAATAAAATTTCACTACACTTTTGATTACAATGCAGAGAAGACTATAGCAACATAAACTGTTTTTGAAGAAAAAAGATTATGTTGCTCCAAACAACAAAGCATACTTTCTTTCATTTTTTTATAATGCATTCTAGTCTTTATACAATTCCATGCACATTTTTCAGTTATAATCAAAGTATTCATAGAACTGTGTATTTGTTTATTTCCACCAAATGTTACATGATAAACACTTTTGCATTTTTCTACATGGTTTTCATAGAATAATTATGATAGATGGCTGAACAAGAATCTATCAGTTTGATGAAATGTAAATTTCTTAACTACTCCCCTATTCTAGGATACTCAGATGACAGTGTGTTTCTAATAATATGACTAATGCTGGATTTTTTAGTAAGTCATTTGTTTTCAAAAATAATAATATTACATAAATCAAATTATTTTTAAAATGAATGAGACATCGTAAAGAAACTGGACAATTATTTTGGGAAATATCCTTGGAATATCATTTTTGTTGTTACAGAAGAGTTATTGGATACATATCTCTCATCCATATATGTGGATTGTTTTGACTGTAATGATAAGGCCACCCATGGCAAAGATTTGTTTTTACACTCCATCTGTTTGATATGTACTGTTTAGATTCTAAAAAAAATTTGGACCCCAGTGAGATACAGTGTTTGGTAATACTTTTTCATATACTTCAGTTACTCTGTGAGTCATTCTCTCCATATGCCTAACAGGATGTGAGCTTTGCAAAACCTTTGAGAAATGGCATCTATTTCTCAGAAATGAATGAAGACTAATGCACACATCGCATTCATCACAAAAAGTGCTTCTTAAATATCAAATAGTGGTTGGTGTGCAACAAGTGTGGAGAAGGAGAAGACATATGGACTATGTTTACTGTCTGGGCCTATGATAAAAGTAAAAATCCCTGA
This sequence comes from Pan troglodytes, assembly GCF_028858775.2. Classification (NCBI taxonomy): domain Eukaryota; kingdom Metazoa; phylum Chordata; class Mammalia; order Primates; family Hominidae; genus Pan; species Pan troglodytes. The sequence goes on from NC_072408.2 coordinate 90,936,172, forward strand.
ATGGGGGTGTTTGTTTTTGTGAAAGCCTGTTTTAAATATTGTTGTACAAATTTTTTATCTGTACTAAATCTTTGTATTTGTGGTGTAAGTTTTAACTAAGTCCGATTTAATGATATACCCATTCCATTCTATTATAATTAAAGAATTAAATTAACATTCCATTTAAGTTTCATACATAAATAAATAACAAACAGTAACTAATTTGAAAGGTATGATGGGATATTTCATCCAACTCAAAAATCACAGAAACCTATACCTTTATCAGTGCACTGATGTTTTTGTATTTTGTGTTTTTTTAATGTTTTCCTTTCCTAAACTGATAGCACTGATTCTCTATATTATTACTTTAGAATTTAATTATGTGTCACCTCAGAATAGATATATTGTTATTTTTAGCAGTATTAGTATTATTAGCTTCTACAGTTTTGGTTTTGAAGACCTACTGAAAAGGTAGTGCAACTAAAAAATAAGCACAATTCTACTAATAATTAAGGAACTACTTAAAATTCCTGAGACTCTAGATAAGAATGTCAGTAATGTTCACAATCTATGTATCAACAAGCAAAAAACAAATAACTCCATTAAAATGCAGGCAGAGGACATGCATAGACACTCTTCAAAAGAAAACATACATGCAGCCAACAAGCATGTGAAAAAATGTCCAGTATCACTCATTAGAGAAATGCAAATCGAAATGACATTGAGATACCATCTCACACAAGTGAGAATGGCTTTTATTAAAAAGTCAAAAAATAACAGATGCTGGAAAGATTGCAGAGAAAAGGGAATGCTTATACACTGCTGGTAGGAATGTAAATTAGTTCAGCCACTGTGGAAAGCAGTTTGTCAATTTCTCAAAGAATGTAAAACAGAACTACCATTTGACCCAGCAATCCCATTCTTGGATATGTATTCAAAGTAATATAAATTGTTCTACCATAAAGACACATGCATCCATATGTTCATTGCAGCACTATTCACAATAGTAAAAACATGGAATGAACCTAATGTTCATCAGCGGTAGACTGAATAAAGAAAATATGGTACTTATAAACCATTGAATACTATGCAGCCATTAAAAAGGCTAGAACTTCCTTTCTCCAGGGCAAATTATTATTTTTATTTTTTGAACAGGTTGATGTGTTATGTAACATTGAAACACCCATTCTGCCATTTATTTTAATACAAAATTAATATTTAAATATGTCATACCAATATAGACTTGAGGAGTGAAAGTAAGGGATAGATTTTATCACTTTCATCTCCAGAATTTAGAATGCATTTATGGATATCTCAGCATCTCGTAACTACTGCCAAATGTGTTTTAGAGACCTGCTAATTATGAAAGATTAGCAGTTATTCAGGATTGAAAGGTTTGTAGTTAACACTTGGGGAAAAAGTCATTATCTTAGGGAAAACTAGCAATATCCAAAAAGCAGAGCTTCCTGAAATTAATATGGAGTTTGAGGAAGTTCTAAGTTTGGTATGACTAGGGCAAAAATTATATGGAGATGTTTGACTAAGGAAGATATTGGAGAAACAAACCAAGGCCAAATAATGAGGACTATTGTCATAGCCTGGATTTTATGCTTGTTGGTAACTTCAAAACTGGAGACACTCCAAGATTTGACTATGAAAATTGCAGAATAAGGTGCCATTTTAAATTTTTTTCTAGCAAATTAGAGAAAATACTATAAAGGTAGGTTTTAATGGAAGGTTAGAAAACCATATGTAAAAATAATTTTAAGCATCCAGATGAAAGGGAGAAATAATATAAATGATAACTAGAGAGCAGAAAAGGAAGATTTCAAAGAAGGAGATACAATTGACTGAGAATTAAGACCACCTGTATCAACATGACTTAACCATTTATTCCAGGAAATTCTTTACAAGGAAAGTAATGCTCTAAACCAATAATTACCTTAACCATTTGCCTCTTTGCATCAGGAAATCCTTACAAACAAATGTATTTGATCAGTTTTCTAATGTGGGCAAACCCTTCTTCCATTTAGATAACATCTTTCTTATGTTGGCAAACGTCTTGCTTTATTATTGCCCCATGAAGTCCCCTGATCTTAAAATATAAAATGAATTTTGCCCAATTTCAACCAGTTCAAGAACTTTCAAAAAATAGTGCATATTTAGCCAGTTCTAGAACGATTAATTAAAATGCAAGTTTGCAAAGTATAACAGTAGAAAAGATGAGAGTTCTGTTTTATTTACACTTGGCATAAATATCTTTCCACTATGCTATATGTTATATGTGCTATATGCTAAATGCGAGATGGCAGGGAGAAAAGTTTAAGGCACACCACAGACACACACACACACAATCCCTCATTTTATAAAGGATTATAACCATGTTAAATTTCTACACTTTAGGTCACACCTTTCTTACTACATGCATTTTGCCCTTTCACAATTCAGTCGGCCCCTGACTTAAGATGCATTTACTTACAATCTTTTTTCCTTATGCTGGTGCAAAAGGAATACATATTCAGTAGGCTCCTTAATATACAATCAAATTACATGAGGATGTACCTATCATAAATTTAAAATATGATAACTGGCTTTGACAATATTTTCAACTTACAATAGGTTTATTGATTGTAACCCCATCATACATCAGGGAGCATCTGAAGAAGCCACCTAACCCCACTTGAGCCTAGACCCCAGACTCTATACATCTCTTTCCCTAACTTCTGAGACATTATGAAAATTCTTTTAAGATGGCATTCTTCCTTGTTGCAATAAGTTTAATAAAACTCAACTCGATAAAAATATTTTCTGGTGATCTTTGTGGGAGAATTAACAATCTAGGTCACGTTTCTTGATATCTTAGACATTACAGGTGCAGAGGAAGAAAGAAAGAAGAAATGATGTATATAAATGAAAAGAAAAAAGAGAAGTAAAATATATGCTATTTTTAAATTTTTTTTAGCTCAGACAGGGAGTGATAATTGGTGATCTCAAGTAAGACAGAGGGGAAACCTGCAGAAGAAAAATTGTGAGTTGACCTATCAACTAGTTCAATATAAAATTAATTAATTATTTGTGTGTTAAGTACCTGATAACTTTTTTCACTGTGTGACATTTCATGCACTCTGTCTATAATATAGTACACTAACAAGGTCAACTTTACTATATTATTATTGAGCCAGTTTATGGGATTTGGTTTGTTTATTCTACTTGCAACTATTTCTATCCCAACTATTTTTTTCTCCAGCTAAACATAAAGATATTTACCGAAAAAACTATGTCTTTCTTTTTATTTACATTATTTAAACTACAGTATTATTTATTATATGTTAAAATTGTTTCATGAAGCATATCAAGGACATTACTTATATTACATAATTTAATCATTAAAAACTAAGCAATGGGGTAAGTACCATTATTTTGCCTTATTTTCATGTGAGGAAGTGGGAAGTATTAGGTTAATTTAACTTAACATCATAGAGATAGAATGTGGAACAAAAAGAACTGAACCCAGGCTGTGTGAGTCAGAATGCATATGCTTAACCTCTATGTCATACTTCAAACTACAAATAGAAATAACCTGTATACACATCTCTAGGAATATCAAGGCAAACACTACATAATATAGCATAATGGAAAGATATCACGCCAAGTGTAAATAAAACAGAGCTCTCATCCTTTCTTCTGTTATACTTTTTGCAAACTTGCATTTTAATTAACCCTTTGGAATTGGCTAAATAGACACTATTTTTTGAAAGTCCTTGAATAATTTTATGAAAATCCAGACGTTTAAAGTAATCTTGATTCAGCAATTTATACACTACAGTTTTTGTTTTTTATATCTGGAAATTAGGTGTTAAAAGTAGAAAAACTTGTTTGATATTATGCTACATAATTTTTAAACCACAACATTTCCTTATTTAAACATAATTTTTTTTTGAACTTTTATTTTAGATTCAAGGAGTACATATGCAGTTTGTTATACACACACACACACAAAAACCACAAAAACATAAATTAATAGACCAGTCGACTTTACAATGATTCAGTGAGGACGTTGTAGGTGAGTAAGAAGAGTTCAGTTGCTAGTCCAGTTTCTGATTTACCCTATTAATATTCTCCACTTTTATTTTTATATTTTATAAAATGATTTTTAAGTGTCCTTAATCCTTTAATTCTGGGCACAGGAGGTCCAGAAATCCTTTCAAAGATTGCACGTGTGACAAACATAAGCTTTAATTTTAGATTGTAAAGCATTTTTGGAATTACTTAAACATTCCATTTAAAACCACCTAGTAGCCCATATTGAGTTAGAATTCTCTCCTCTGTAACAACTCAATTCCAACTGTTTAAGATTAACTCACATGTCATGAAATCTCAATGACTATTCTTTAACATTTAAGGTTTGCAAGACTGAATATTAACATATGTGCTTGCATTTGTACTATTATTTTACTATCATCTATAGTCTGGAGTTTAGTATTAAATGTAAGACAGAAGAAAGAAATACACATGATTTAAGGGCTTTTCATGCATAAGTATATGTATTAAAATGTATAGGCATTATTTTCCAGTTTGGTAAAAGGAATACTTTTTAAAAAGCTGATTAGACAATTTTATATTTATACTCACTAAAAGAAAATTATGCCTCAGGCATGGTTATATCAGTGAACTTACTATGAGAATAAATGAATTGAAGAAAATGATAACCACCTATTTGCCTGCTGTAAATAAAGTGTTGTTTCACGTAAACCCATAAACTAGAGCAGTTTACAACAGCTACCTAGATTTGTAGAGGCTAGACATATATAGGCTTTTGAGGATAACAATACATTTTAAAAAGATGGCACACATGTGATAAAGAATAGGTTATTTGTCATAAATATGCTATAAAGCTATATCTCTTTTTTCACATCTGCCAGTTCCTTCTAGCCTTTCTCCACTTTCTTATTCTATAGATTTTTTTCAGTATCAGATATTTCCTCAATTTATTAATTAGTTATTTACAATAAGTGTGACCTAAAATGAAATTGTTTTCTGAGAGATTATGTCCCAACTGTTATTATTTACACAAACAACTATTCAGTCTAGCTTGCAGCTTCTAAATGGATTAAAATAATTTAACTAATTTAAATTTGATTAGAAAAATGACTAATTTCTGTTAGTACTGGATTTTGAAGTTTTAAAATAATTTCAATAATTTATTTCATTCTGATTTTTTGAAGATAATTTTTTTCTTATCTTATATGCATCTCCTGTGACACCTTCCACAGATTTTTTTCATGACATAATTTAATATATTACACTTTTAGATACGTTACATTTGGAGCCTCAGCTATAACATGTTTAGCCATGTATATTCTTGAAAGTCATCAGCTGCTCAAATGTCCTAGCCATTTTAAAGAGGTAACACTTGTTTGAGTCATCATTATCAGGTATCCAAATAATGATGATGAGGATATTGGTATGACTGTGCATCTGAAATGCGATTAGTACAACCAAGACAAAAAGCATACGCAAAACTCCAGAGTTTCTTTAGCCCTTTAGTAATGCTTCCCTTGCACTCTCTTTATCTCACCAGCCACACCCTTCCCCTTTCCTAGCAGACACTGATCTGTTTTCTGTCAGTAAATATTCGTTTGCGTCTGTGGAGGTTTGAACAGATAATGTACTCTCTTTTGTGACTGGCTTCTTTCACTCAACATAATTATTTTGAGATTAAATCTTATTGTAGCATATATCATTCCTTATTATAGCCAAGTAGTATTCCATTGCATGACTATATCATAGTTTGCTGATGATTCACCCATTGATGAGCATACAGCTTGCTTTTACTTTTTGCTATTGCAAATAAATCTTCTATGAGCAATTGTCTACAGATCTTTGTATGAACATATGTATTCCTTTTGATTGGGTAAATACCTAAGAATACAACGGCTGGGTCAAATGGTAACTGCATGTTTGAACTTTTTAAGAAGCTGCCAAACCATATGCAAAAGTGAATATTTCAATCAGCAGTTCAAATTCCTCTATATACACAATTAAATTTAAGTTCAATATTTTTAATTTTAGTTATTCAAATAGATGTGTAGTGGTGTATCATGCAATTTGAGTTGACATTTTTCTAATGACAAATGATATCAAACATCTTTTCTTGTGTATATTCATATACCTCCTTTTGTCCTTTAAGTGACTTCAAATGTTTAGCATTTTTTCTGGGTTGTTTTCTTATCATTGAATTTTGAGGGTTCTTTATATATTTGAATAAAAGTAATTTGTATGACATGTGCCTTAAAATATTGTATCCAGTCTATGGCAGAAAATCACTTGATAAATGCAACATTTGTTCAGGCTAATAAATTTCAGCATACTAGAATAGAAGGTTCTTCTTCAATCCTAAAAAATAGCATCTAAAAAGAAACCTAGAAAAAACATCATATTATTGACAAAATATTGAGATCTTTTTCTCTAAGATCAGGAACAATACAGGGAGGTCTATTGTCATCACTTCTATTCAACATTCTTCAGAGATTCCACGTAATGCAATAAGGCAAAAAAATTAAAAATAAAAACCTTCATACTGAAAAGGAAGTGTAAAACCATGTTTATTTATGGAAGACATGGACTTCTATGTAGAAAAGCATATGGAATCTCCATGAAAACTTTTATGGGCCAAATGGATCACTGATTAAGGATACAGGCTATAAATATTAATTCACAAAAAATCAATTAAAATTTCTTTATATTTGCAATAAACACTTGGAAATTGAAATTAAAATTCTACACTTTGAGAGGTCAAGATGGGAGAGTTGCTTGAGGCCAGGAGTTTGAGTACAGGAGTTCAAGGTCAGCCAGGGCAATATAACAAGATCCTGTCCCTACAAAAATTTTAAAATTTAGCCAAGTGTGGTGATGCATGCCTGTAGTTCCAGCTACTCAGCAAGCTGAGGCAGAAGAATCACTTGAGCTCAGGAGGTCAAGGCTCCTGTGAGCCATGATTGTGCCATTGAACTTCAACATGGGCAACAGAGTGAGACCCTGTCTCAAAAAAAGTAAAATTCCATACTATTTTCCAAAGCATCATAGTATTAATTACTTAGCGATAAATCTGAATAAGACATGCAAAACCCATACACTGAAAAATGAGAAACATTGTTGAAAGGGATTTTTTAAAGCCTAAATAATGGAAAAATATACTGTGATCATGAACTGGAAGATGCAATATTGTTGGGATACCGTTTCTCTCAAATTTGATCTCTAGATTCAAGAGAAAAACAATCAAAATCCCTGAAGGTATTTTTTTTTCTGAAATTTAAACTGATTTAAAATGCACATGGAAATTCAAAGTGCCCATAAACTCAGTTGTTAAAAAAGAAGGACAAAGTTGGAGGCCATATACTACTTCATTTCAAGACTCATTATAAAGCTGCAGTAACCCAGTCTATGTGGTATTGGCATCAAGAAAAACAAACAGATGAATGGGACAGAATAAGGAGTTTAAAAATAGTTCCAAATGGTTTTCTGAACAGTGTAAAGGCAATTCTTGAAGAAAGAGTAGTCTTCAAAAACTGTTGCTAGGAAAATTGCTTATTCATATTAAATATAAAATCTATTTATACCTTATACCACATAAAAATCAAATCAAAATTAATAATTTAATGGAAAACCTACAGCTATGAAACTTCTAGAAGAAAGCATATAACAATTTTTTTGTGAAATTGAGTTAGGCAAAGACTTCTTAGACATAATAACAAAATTATATCATATTATGAAAAATAATTAAGCTTAGGCTACTCCAAAATTAAAATTTTCTACTCTCCCAAAGTAACTCTTAAGAGAATAAAAAGACAAGGCATAAATTGAAAGAATATATTTATAAGTCAAATATTTGGAAAAAGATTATACTGAGAATATATAAAGAACTCTAAAACTAAAACCTCAAAAACTAGTAAATGACACATTTGAAACATTTAGCAAATCATTTGAACAGATATTCAAGTTATTTTTGAACATATATATCAAATTATTTTTGAACATATATATCGCATACATATATAGCAAATGAAAACATGTTCAACATCATTACTCATTAGGTAAATAAAACTTTAAACCAAAACAAGTTACCACTATATACTTATTGAAATAACTAAAATTAAAGTGATTGATTATACCAAATATTGTCAAAAGTAGAGCAATGAAACTCTCATAGACTGTTGGCGAAAATGTGAAATGGTACAACTATGTTGGAAAACAGTTTGTCAGTTTCTTAGAAATTTAAATACATACCCATTATGTGACCCAGCTGTCCAGCTCTCAGAGAAGAAGAGTAGAAATATTGGAAGAGAAATGTAAACATCCATTCATACAAAAGTTGTACATGAATATTCAAAACATTTTGATCTGTTTAACAGGCAAAATTGGGGCCATCTCAAATTTCTGTCAGCAGTGGGATGGGTGATGAACAAAATCTTTGGCAATTCCATACGTGGAACATTATTCAGGAATAAAATTGAATAAACTATTTCCATATACAACATCAAGGATGAATCTCAAAGTAATAGTGCTAAGTGAAATAAATAGGAACATTGATTTTATGTGTTCACATGTCAACTGTACCTCGCAAAATCTATTTTTAAAATCCATCCAATATTGCTTTTTCCAAGATTCTGATACAATATCCACAAACTAGGAATAACCCAAACTGGAGTATATGGATAACTTACTGAGGGGGTGATAGTTAAGGCACAGCTCAGATGAAAATAAGGAATGATTCTGGAATTTTGACTTGGAGAGCATTCCAGTCAGAGAGAAAATCCAATCAATGGTATTCATTTATGAAATAACTTGGGATATTTGAAGGAAAACAGAATCCAATCTGGCCAGAACAGCTCTGACATTCAGACAGAGTGTTGGAAAATCAGGTGAGAGAAAATCAGGACACATGGTCATTCCAACAAACCTAATGAAGAGGTTACAGTTCATTCTCTAATGATTAGCAAACCACTGAAGAGGTGAGAGCAAGGAAGTGGCATGATCAAATTTATGTTTGAAACTGAAATCTGGCTGCAGTATAGGGAGTATATTCTGAGATCACGCCAGATTTATAAGACTATCACAGAGTTAAAATGAATCTGGACTTAGCAACAAATAGTTGACGTTGTAACAAGTGTAATGTCAGCATATCTTCTTGTAATAAAGGCAATAAGATTTTTGGTCAATAAAATGCAGTGTATGAAAATACAGGTCACTAATGATATCAAGGTCTCTTGGACTGAGCAACTGAGTAAATGACACTACTATTTTCTGAGATGCAAATCATTAGGAAAGAAGAAAGTTTGGAAGGTATTTAACAAAAACAAAACAAAACAAAAACCCTGCAAGCATTTCATTGTAGACCTCAGGGTGAAAACGCAGCATCACCAGTTAATATATGAGTTTAGAGTTCAGAAAAGAAGTTGGGGTTGGGATTCATCCCCAATGGTATTTGAAACCAGATTCAAAAAGAAGAATAGGAAACAAGTAAGCCTAGGGAAGATGATAGGTCTTAGTTTTGAGCCCTAGAACAATACATGATTTATTAAGATCAGACAGAAGAAATGAATCCATCAAAGGATGCTAAGAATGGGAAGAAGTTAAGGAAGAAATCTATACAAAAATATAATACCAAAAGCAAAGTTAAGGAATTATTAAGAAAAAAAGAAATATCAAGGGAGGCAAATGCACATATCCACTTTAGGTTTATCTGGAAATGGATCCTCCCATTTAAGATACTGTTATCCAAACACACATAAGAATAAACATCAAATTAAATAAATGATAATTAGATACATAGGCATGTGTGGCTTATTTCTATCCACTTTGGAGCCAATCTAATGTATTGAATTTGGGTTTTTGCCCCAACCCAGATCTGCTCAGCAATGCCACATTCTCTCCTCTCTCCACAAACTCCCTACTTGTCTGTCCAAGACAGCTTATTTTTCTAGCTGAATGGGACAGCCTAATCCTAGAACAGGAAGCCTCCTATGAACAGGAATGAAACCAAATCCTAGAACAGGAAGTCTCCTATGAACAATCTAGGCTGCTTCCATTGCCACCAAAACAAAACAGAAAAAGTCCCCACACAAAGCCCCAATTAATAAGAAGAAACTTCTCTGCTGGCATATGGGCATCGGACCTGTAGAACTGTGTCTTCCCCATGGCTTGTCAGGAAAGACTGCACAAACTTGAAATGCATAGGAATTGATGCCACATAAGGGAAGATTTTGCTCAAGGAAAGACAGAGATGGGAAAGAGTCGATAGTTTAAATTGCATAACTTTTCTCCTTCTCCATACCGCAGGCTATTTGAGCTATAGTTGTAGCCCTGACAGGACTGATAAGTATGTTTTTTGTGATATGGTGGCCAGCCAAGAAGTGCAGTCCTTTGTACTTGCTCTCCATTTTTTGGAATCTCCATTCCTTGTTCCCTTCACGTCTCTTCAGTTTTGCTACCCATCTCCACAAGTGATACTATTTAAGTTTTTGCCTTAACCTCTTGTATTCTTGATAACCTAAGCTAAGAGACCTGAGAGAAAATAGTGATTTTTTTTCCTTTGCCCCATCATCTGTATGCCACCAAAATGCAATATTAAAATATCACCTGAGCTTTCTCGTGTCTGAGATACTAGAAACTCCCACATACTACTTCTCCTTCATTTTTGTTAGGTCAATGTAAACAGTAAATTTTGTGGTTGTATATCCTCCTTGTTAGGCTACCTCTGGTCCAGAACAGCTACTTAAAAGAAAAACCCACACATCAAAAAGCTTGAACTGAAAAAGCACTTTTCCCTGCTGCATGGATAAGAGATTAGCAAAATCTGGGAAGCCTCATACTTTGATTATTCTCCTTGTCCTAATCATTGCAGAGAATGTAACATCTTAGTTCTGAAGCCTCCGTAGTATACATTGTGACTAGACATCCCTATAAAAACTGGCCTCACTTGCCTAAGAAATGTATATGAGTCTTATTCCAGATATATGTTTACCATTTCTGGTCATTCTTTTCACTTTGTCCTCTCTTTGCCTTATGAATTCTCATACCTTCCACTTAAAACTATGAACTTATGCCTAAACCCCAGGGGATGTCATACATATTAAATTGTATGGACATGAGTGTAAAACTAAGCATTAATCTTGAGTTATTTCTGTAAAATAGAGAAAATGGACTCATTTTGAGGGCACAGATATAGTTTTAACACTATTATCTCCTTTAAGACACATAGGACAATATTATTATAATAAAATAACTTTGCTATTTTTATCATAACATGTACAATCAATAAAGGGTCAAATTTTATTTTCTAAGCCATACCTTAGACTTGCTCTGCCTTAAAAGAACCTTGAGTTTCAGGGAGCATGACTGTGTCACAGCTCTAGGAAATTTTATATTAGGGTTTATGACACAGCATAATGAGAAAAGCATAAAGACTATTTCAGGTATATTAAAATCATTCCAGCATGGTTCATGACGCTATTTCAATCTGCGTGATTTATTCAAAGCTTGTAATTCAATCTTTTCTGGGGACCTTATACCACTTCAGTGTTCATTTATAAAATATTAGCATTTAGTTAGTAGCAGTGAACTAGATTTATAGCATAGAAAATATCCCAACTGATGACAAATAATAGAAAAAAGAGATTAAATATAGTTAGTTAAACTTTATGAAATTTTTCATTTGAAACCTAGGATTGATTTTAGAAGAATATTAAAAAGAAGAGCAAAGACCCTCAATGACTTTTACATTGGGTTTAAACATAATTATTTTTTCTTAATAAATTTGGTAGACTTGGCTATGAGTTCACTAAATCTTGATTAATAAAATTCAAATTTTATATATATACATATATAATGTGTGTGCGTTTCTGTGTGCGTGTGTGTATTTTTTCTTTGCAAGTGTTTATTCAATCACTTTAGCTTAGTGTATAATAAAAAACTTTATTGATATTTCTGGATTTTCTATTTTTTAATGCCATAAAATAGTTTAATAACATGAGTTAGGAGTAAGCTTGATACCTGAGAAATATAGTGTGGCACAAGAGGACATCAATATAAGACAGAATGAAAATGTAATTAAATCAACACGCCTCCCTTCCTTAGGTTTTGTGAATTTTGAAGATATATAGTGTTTTTTTACATTTCTCTAAAAAGTTACATTGAGATAATTGTAGATTCAAATGAAATTATAATAAATAATACACATAGTACCCATATGCCATATGCTCAATTTCCCCAGTGGTACCTGTAATAACTTGCACAATAATAAAAACAGTCAGGAAATTGACATTGATAAAATTTAACAAACGTATTCAGATTTCACTAGTTTAATATGCACTCATTTTATTATGTGCGTATAACTTAGTTGTGTGCATTTTATTCCATGTGTAGTGTCTTCTATCCATCTCTACAGTTAAGATACAGAAAGTCCTCTCACAAAAGCCCTCATGCTTCTGTTTCATAGCCACAATCACCTTCTCCCTGTTCTTCCCCAAACCTTGTCAACCACTAATCTTTTCTCCATCTCTATAATTTTGTCATTTCTAGATTGCTATATAAATGGAATTATAAAATATGTAGACTTTTGAGATTGTTCTTTTTTATAATCATTATAGCTTAGCTCATTTGTAATCAATTCAGGTTGTGTGTCTTAGTAATTTTTTCCATGGTGTGGATGTACCACAGTTTGTTTAATCATTCATCTACTGAAGGACATTTCAGTTGTTTCCAGTTTTTGGCTATTATGAATAAAGCTGCTATGGACATACATGTACAGGTTTTTGTTTGAATATAAGTTACCATTAACCTGGGATATATTTCCAAGAGTGTAGTTGCTGGGGCTTAAGGTAAGTACATATTTACTTTTGTAAGAAATTATAATGTTCTTTTTCAGTAGCTGTACAAATTTACCTTTCCATCAGAAAAAGATGAATGATTCAATTTCTCCAAATTATTATCAACATTTCATGCTTTTGCCATTTAAAAATTGTAGCCATTCTGATAAGTGTATAGTGATATCTCTTCGTGGCTTTAATTTACCTTTCCCCGATAGATAATGACACTAAATATATTTTCATGGGCTTATTTGTGACCAATATATGGTGAAATTTGCTTTACGGTTTTTTTCCTCAATTTTTAATTGAATTGCTTGCTTTTTTAAAAAATCATTGATTTGGAGAAGTATTTTTGTAACATATCTTCTATTTCTTTGTCTAATATGTGGTTTGAAAATATTGCCACTCACTCTGTAGCTTGTCTTTCAAACCTCTTAAAATCTTTTGCAGAGCCAAAGGTTTTTTTTTTTTTAATTTCAGTAAGATCCAATTTATTAATATCTGTGTTTATGTTTTATGCTTTGGGTGTCAAATCTAAAAACTCTTCTCTTAGTCCTAGATCCTGATGATTTCCTTCTATGTTATTGTCTAGAAGTTTTGTAGTTTTATGCTTTATATTTAAATCCAAGATCCATTTTGAGTTGATTTTTGTATAACATGTGAGGTTCCTATATTAAAAAGTCTGTATTTTTTTTTGAATTTTTACTTTAAAGCTTTAAAGAAATCTTTTAAAATTTCCAATGAAAGGGCTTTAAATTTTTTATTAATTTCTAGTTTTATCATATGGTGATTAAAGAGTTATATTTACATTTTTAACTTATGTACCTTAATTTTATTTTTAATCGAATTTTTGCCTAATTTTGTGATTGCTTCCTGTATTTACAGCTAGGAAATGGTAGAATATAGATGAAATCGCAAGAAACATATCTCTAAAATCGGAGCTCTTAACCATTATACTATGCTGCATACTAAAAAAACCCAAGAGCATATTGTTCAACTATTTAAAAAATAAGATGTATATATCTACAGGTTGGTGCAAAAGTAATTGTGGTTTTCGCCATTACTTTTAATTGCCAAACCTGGAAAACTTTTGCACCAATCTAAATCATCATCATCTATCTCCATATTTATCTGTCAGTTGGGAGGAATGTATTATGTATTACTGTCAGTAAAATTAAAAGAAAAGTGTAATATGTATAGAGTGTTTCTATTTTTATATAATATGTAGGCGTGTGTGTGTGTGTTTGCTTGAGCAGAGAAAAATGGTTTCAAAGATATATATTAAGGAATAAACAGGGATTACTTGGTTGAGTAGTAGAAACAGAAATTGGAGGATAAGAAGAAAAATGATTCATTTTTAAAATAATTTTCTCATTTTAATGTATTACAGCATTCTCTGTTACGGTATTTATTTGTTTTTTTTAAGAATTAATAAAGTGGAAAACAAAATAAATCACACCATCACTGATTTATTTAAAATGACAGCATTAAATTGCTTTATCTACATATTTTTCCTAGAATTAAACAATTTAGGGCCTGAAAAGAGTCTTGCTGTGTTCTCTACCTTACATATCTTAAAGTTAAAATGATAAGTTTTGAACTCTATCTTACATTTTCCGCTGTCAACTAGATAATTTCTACACTAAATTATATATTTCTACACTAAATATGTGTTGAGTATTACATTTAATACAAACTACTGCTGTTCATACTATAGTTAAAGCTTGGAAGGATACATAATTTATACCTTTAGCGTACTTTCTTTTTTAAAAAAAATTACTTCAAGTTTCAGAATACATGTGCAGAACAGTGCAGGTTTGTTACATAGGTATACATGTGACATGCTGGTTTGCTGCACCTATTAACCCATCATCTAGGTTCCCACCCCTTGCCTCCCACCCCCCAACAGGCCCTGGTGTGTGTTTTTCCACTCCCTGTGTCCATGTGTTTTCATTGTTCCACTCCCACTTATGAGTGAGAACATGTGGTGTTTGGTTTTCTGTTCCTGTGTTAGTTTGCTGAGGACAACGGCTTCCAGTTTCATCCATGTCCCTACCAAGGACATTATCTCATGGCTGCGTAGTATTCCATGGTGTATATGTACTGCATTTTCTTTATCCAGTCTATCATTAATGGGCATTTGGGTTGGTTCCATGTCTTTACTATTGTAAATACTTCTGCAATAGACATACGTGTGCATGTGTCTTTATAGCAGAATGATGTATATTCCTTTAACCAACCTAGTGCCCATCAACCAATAAATGGATAAAGAAAAATATACATACATATTTTTTATATTTCTATATATAGATACATGCCATGGGATACTACTCAGCCATAAAAAAGAATGAAATAATGTCTTTTGCAAAGACTTGGATGGAATTGGAGGTCATAATCCTAAGTGAACTAGCTCAGGAATGCAAAGCCAAATCCCACATGTTCTCACTTGTGGGAGTTAAGCTATGGGTATGCAAAGGCATAGAGTGGTATGCCGAACATTGGAGACCCAGAAGGCAGGAGAATGAATGAGAGGAGTGTGAAGAATTTTTTTAAAAAATTATACATCAGACAGAATGTACACTACTCAGGTGACAGGTGCAATAAAACCTGATTTCACCACTGTTTGATTCAACCACACTACCAAAAAACACTTGTGCCTCCAAAGCTATTGAAACAAAAAAAATTAAAAACAGTCCCCTAGAGGTTCTTAAAAGTTTTGCACATCCAACAGTCCTTTGAAATGGTGTGCGTGCACCATTTCACACACGGACACACACACACACAGATACGATTTCATGTTCAACTAATCGTATTGTATTTCCACATGCAGACTCACAATACTGTCTCCCATACTAAAAATTTTGAGAAGTCTTCTAGGAATGAAATATTTTTTTCCTTTTACTAAAATTTGTATAAATCTCTTTGCCATAGTAAATATATTTTACAAAAGCTATATAAACCTTTTGAGCATGTTTTTATTTTGGCATATATTTTTAATATACCTCTTAAATAAATTCAAACATTTGCTGAAATACTAAAAATATGAAAATAAGGCCACTATATCATGGCCTTATACAAATGTGATATCATCTAGACTAACTTGCTCCATGATATTTAATATGGTTTGGATTTGTGTCCCCACCTAAATCTAAGGTCGAATTGTAATCTCCAGTGTTAAACAGAGGGGCCTGCTTGGAGGTGATTCAATCATGGGGATAGATTTCCCCGTTGCTGTTCTCGTGACAGTGAGTGAGCTCTCACAAGATCTGATTGTTTAAAAGTGTGTAGCACCTCCCTCTTTGCTCTCTCTCCCTCTTCCTTTGGCGATTTAAGATGTGCCCCCTTCTTCTTCACCTTGCACCATGATTGTGTTTCCTGAGGCCTCAAAAGCCATGCTTTCTGTTCAGCCTGTGGAACGATAAGTCAATTAAACCTTTTTTTTTTTTTTTTTTACAAATTACCCAGTCTCAGGTAGTTCTTTATAGCAATGTGAGAATGGACTAATACACAAAATTGGTACCAAGAAGTGGGGCATTGCTGGAAATATGGAAGTGACTTTGGAACTGGGTAATAGGCAAAGAGGTTGGGAGAGTTTGGAGGTCCCAGAAGACCAGGAAGATATGGGAAAGTTTGGAACTTCCTAGAAATTTGTTAAATTGTTGTGATCAAAATGCTGATAAGTATATGGATAATGAAGTTCAGGCTGTGGTGGTCTCAGATGGAAATAGGGAACTTATTGGGAACTGTAGTAAAGGTCATTCTTGCTGTGTTTTAGCAAAGAGACTCTGAGCATTGTTCCCCTGCTCTAGGATCTACAAAACTTTGTACTTGAGAGTGATGATTTAGGGTATCTGGTGGAAGAAATTTCAAAGCAGCAAAGTGTTCAAGCGGTGGCCTTTCTGCTTCTAACAATGTATGCTCATATATATGAGCAAAGAGATTATTTGAAACTGGAACATATATTTAAAGGGAAGCAGAGCATAAACGTTTAGAAAATTTGCAGCCTGACCATGTGGTAGAAAAGAAAAGCCCACTTTCTGGTGAGAAATTAAAGCTTGCTGCAGAAATTTGCATAGGAGGAACCAAATGTGAATAGCCAAGACAAGGGGGGAAATGACGAATGTATTTCAGAGAACTTTGTGGTTGCTACTTCCACCACAGGCCCAGAGGACTAGGAGGAAAGAATGGTTTAGTGGGCTGGGCCCAAGGCCCTGCTGCCCTGTGCAACCTTAGAACACTGCTCCCAGCATTCTAGCCACTCCAGCTCCAGCTGTGGCTAAAAGGACCCCAGATAAGTTTCAGGCTGCTGCGCCAGATGATGCAAGCTGTAAGCCTTGGTGGCTTCCACATAGTGCTAAGCCTGTGCGTGCACAGAGGGATAGAGTTGGGGCTTGGAAGCCTCTGCCTAGATTTCAGAGGATGTATGGATATGCCTAGATATCCAGGTAGATTTCTATTGCAGGAGCAGAGTTCTCATGGAGAACCTCTATTAGTGAAGTATGGAAAAGAAATGTGGGGTTGGCATCAACACAGAGTGCCCAATAGGGCACTGCCTTGTGGAGCTTTGAGAAAAGGACCACCATCCTCCACACCCCGGAATGGCAGATTGACCAACAGCTTGCACCTTGCACCTTGAAAAGCCACAGGAACTCAACGCCAGCCAGTGAAAGCAGTCAAGAGAGATTTTCCTCCAGAGCCACAGAAGCTGAGAGACCCAAGGCCCTGGGAGGCCCCTCCTCTCATCAGTGTGGCCTGGGTGTGAGACATGGAGTAAAAGGAGATGCTTTTCAGAGCTTTAAGAATTATTGACTGCCCTCCTGGGTTTCAGACTTCCATGGGGCCTGTAGCTCTTTGGTTTTGGCTGATTTCTCCCTTCTGGAACAGGTGTATTTATGCAATGCCTGTATCCCCATTGTATCTTGGAAGAAACTAACTTGTTTTTGATTTTACAGGCTCATAAGTGAAGGGACTTGCCTTATATCAGATGAGACTTTGGACTGTGGACTTTTAAGTTAATGCTGAAATGAGTTGAGACTTGGGGTACTGTTGAGAAGGGATTATTGTATTTTGTAATATGGAAGGACATGGAATTTGGGAGGGGCTGGGGCAGAATGATATAGTTTAGATTTGTGTCTCCACCCTAATCTCATATCAAATTGTAATCCCCAATGTTGAAGGAGTGGCCTGGTGGGCAGTGATTGAATCATGGGGGTAGATTCCCCTTTTCTGTTCCTATGATAGTGAGTAAGTTTTCATGAGGTCTGGTTGTTTAAAAGTGTGCAGCAGGCCGGGAGCAGTGGCTCATGCCTGTAATCCTAGCACTTTGGGAGGCCGAGGCAGGTGGATCACGAGGTCAGGAGATTGAGACCATCCTGGTTAATATAGTGAAATCCCGTCTCTACAAAAATACAAAAAAAAATTAGCTGGGTGTTGTGGCAGGCACTTGTAGTCCCAGCTACTCGGGAGACTGAGGCAAGAGAATGGCGTGAACCCAGGAGGCAGAGCTTGCAGTGAGCTGAGATCACACCACTGCACTCCAGCCTGGGTGACAGAGTGAGACTCCCTCTCAAAACAAAACAAAAAAAAGGGTGCAGCAAGCACCTCCCTCTGTGCTCTCTCACTCTCCTTCTCCAACCATGTGAGATATGCCTTCTTTCTATACCAGCATCTAATTTTATAGGTTCTAGATAAACATTTGGGAGATGTGGACTTATCTCTGCATGTTCTAAGATCTTGTTATAATGCCAAAGTATGGTCATCTACATAGAAGTATCATTTTGTATGATTCAGTTATGCAGTCTTTATTTATTTTGAAAGCCATCTACCTCTATCTATCTATCTATCTATCTATCTATCTATCTATCTGCCTACCTTCCTATCTACCCATCTGCCTATCTACCTACCTATCTTGCTTTGTTGTCCAGGCTGGAATGCAGTAGTGCCATTATAGCTCGCTGCAGCTGGAAACTCCCAGGCTCAAGTGATCCTCTCAGCTCAGCCTTCTGAGTAGCTGTGACTACAGGCATGCATCACCATGCCCAGCTAATTTTTTAATTTACTATCTTTTTTTTTTTTGTACAGACAGGATTCTGTTATGTTGTTCAGACTTGTCTCAAACTCCTGGGCTAAAGTGATCCTCCCCCCTCGGCCTGCTAAAGTGCTAAGATTACAGGCATGAGCCACTGCATCTGGCCCTTGGTTTTAGAAATTTTAGTATTGCTCTTTCAACTATTCAACAGTATGAAATTCGATTTTTTAAATGCAAACTATGAGAAAGTTCATAATTTTTAAAAAACCCACTGCCTCCTTCCTTTTTATTATTGTGCAAGCAGCCTCATAGTTCTAAGATGTCAGCATATTATCTTAGCTGTGGATGGATAGTTCATACTTTTTTTGTCTAATTAGGTGTTTTCATATCAGTATTAAAGAGCTGACTTGTTGTCAAAAATGAAACTCAAAATTAGCACAAGAGAAAACAAACTACCTTAGAGTGGTTTCTAAGAGAAGCTTGCTAATGATTAGAATTAAGGATGATTTTGTAGATTAATTTTATTGTGTATAAAAATTCTAGTATATATAGTAAATTATAGTTTGAAGTAATTAATCTATTTCTCCTTATCACAAGAGGTTATAACATATTAAAAGTGAGCCATGTAAATATGTGCTTTGAATAGACTTCAGAGGAATATTTTATTCAACAAAAACATTGAAAAGCATGTGAGTAAAGGATAAAGAAACATTGTCCCAGAAGATGTGTGGTAGCCTATACATTTAAATTATTTCTTTCAGTTGGATTCATCCAGTTCCTCTCTATCTCCTCTTTACCAACAGTATAAATTTAAAGTACACATAACTCTCTTTATTTGATGAATTACATTTATTGATTTATGTGTGTTGAACCAACCTTGCATCCCAGGAGCAAAGCCTATTCGGTCATGGTGAGTTAACTTTCCAATGAGCTCCTGGATTTGAGTTGCTAGTATTTTGTTGAGGATGTTTGCACTACACATCAGGGATATCAGCCTGTAGTTTTCATTTTGCGTGATGTCATTAGCAGATTTTGATATCAGGATAAGGCTCGCTTCATAAAATGAGTTAGACAGGAGTCCCTCCTCCTCAATTTTTTAGAATAGTTTCAGTAGGATTGGTACCAGCTCAGATGCAGAAAAAGCTTTCAATAAAATCCAACATTTCTTCATGATAAAAACTCTCAATGACCTAGGCATGGAAGGAACATACGTCAAAATATTAAGAGTAATCTATGACAAACTGCCATCCAACATCACGAGTGGGCACAAACTTAAAGCATTTCTGTTGAAAACTGGAAAAAGTTAAGAATGCCTAGTCTCACCACTCTTATTCAACTTAGTACTAGAAGTCCTAACGAGAACAATCAGACAAGAGAAAGGAAGCAAAAGCATCTAAACAGGAAAATAATTCAAATTATCTCTCTTTGCTGATGATATAATTCTATAACCAGAAAACCCTGAAAACTTCATCAAAAGGCTCCTAGAACTGATAAGTGATTTCAGTAAAGTTTCAGGATACAAAATCCATGCACAAAAAGCAGCGACATTTCTACACACCAATAACGTTCAAGCTGAAAGCCAAATTAAGAATGCAATTCCATTTATAATAACCACACACACACAAATAAAATACCTAGGAGTATGTCTAACCCAGGAGGTGAAAAAAATCTCTCTAATGAGAACTATAAAACACTACTAAATGAAATCAGAGATGACACAACAAATGGAAAACATTCCATGCTCATGGGTAGTAAGAATCAATTCTGTTAAAATGACCATGATGCCCAAAGCAATTCATATTCAACACACTTCCTATTAAACCACCAATGCCATTCTTCACAGAATTAGAAAAAATATTTTAAAATTCATATTGAGCCAAACAAAGAGCCTGAATTACCAAAGCAATCCTAAGTAAAAAGAACAAAGCTAGAGGCATCCCATCACTTGATTTCAAACAATACTACAAGGCTACAGCAAGCAAAACCTCATGATAATGGTATAAAAGCAGACAGACAGTTCAATGGAGCAGAATAAAGAACCCAGAAATAAAGCCACACACCTATATCCATCTGATACATGACAAAATCGACAAACATAGGCAACAAGATTCCCTATTCAATAAATGGTGCTGAAAATACTACCTAACCACATGCAGAAGAATGAAACTGAGCCACTACATTTCACCATAAGCAAAAATTAACTTAGGATGGATTAAATACTTTAAATATAAGACCTAAACTATAAAAATCCTTGAAGAAAACCTATGAAATATCATTCTAGATATAGGCCTTGGGAAATAATTTATGACTAAGACCTAAAAAGGAATTGCAACAAAAACAAAAATTGACAAGTGGGACCCAATTAAAATGAAGAGTTTCTGCACAGCAGAAGGAACTCAACAGAGTAAACAGGCAACCTAAAGAATGGGAGAAAATATTCACAAACTATGCATCAACAAGCAAAAAACAAATAACTCCATTCAAATATAGGTAAAGGACATGAACAGACACTTTTCTAAGAAGGACATACCTGTGGCCAACAAAGAAATGAAAAAATGCTCCACATCACTAATCATCAGACAAATGCAAAAATAAAAACTACAATAAGATACCTGAGATGTCATACCAGTCAGAATGGCTATTATTAAAAAGTTAAAAACAACAGATGTTATCAAGCTTGTGGAGATAAGGGAATGCTTACACTATTGGTGAGAATGTAAATTAGTTCAGCCACTGTGGGAGTAGTTTGGAGATTTCTCAAAGGACCAGAAACAGAACTACCATTTGACCCAGCAATCTTATTACTCAGTATATACTCAAAAAATAGAAATTGTTTTATGAAAAGGACAAATGCACTTCTGTGTTCATTGCAGTGCTGTTCACAATATCAATGACTTGGAATTAACCCAGCTCCCCATTAACGGTGGATTGTATATAGAAAATATGGTATGTACACACATGGAATATATATGCAGCCATGAAAAAGAAAATGTGGCACATTTACAACATGGAATACTATGCAGCCATAAAAAACTCTGTTCTTTGCAGCAGCATAGATGCACCCAGAGGCCATTATCATAAGGAAGACAGAAACTGAAAACCAAATACTGCATGTTCTGATGTATAAGTGGGAGTCTAATA
Organism: Pan troglodytes; assembly: GCF_028858775.2. NCBI lineage: Eukaryota > Metazoa > Chordata > Mammalia > Primates > Hominidae > Pan > Pan troglodytes. The sequence continues at coordinate 90,958,186 of NC_072408.2, forward strand.
TTGGATACACATGGACATAAAGATGCAAACAATAGACACTGGGGACTATTAACAGGAGGAGGGAGACAGTGAGAGAAGGGCTGAAAACTACCTGGGTGATGGGATCAATCACAGCCCAAACCTCATGCAATAAACTTATATAACAAACCTCCATATGTAGCCCCAAATCTAAAATAAAAATTGAATTTTCTTTTCAAAAATTATGAAGTCCAAGGCCGGCTGGCTCATGCCTACCCAGCACTTTGGGAGGCCGAGGTGGGCGAATCACTTGAGGTCAGGAGTTCGAAACCAGCATGGCCAACACGGCGAAACCCCATCTCTATAAAAAAATAAGCTGGGTGTGGTGGCGCATGCCTGTAGTCCTAGCTACTCAGGAGGCTGAGACATGAGAATTGCTTGAACCCAGGAGGCAGAAGTAGCAGTGAGCCAAGATTGTGCCACTGCACTCCAGGCTGGGTGGCAGAGTGAAACCCTGTGTTAAATAATAATAATAATAATAAAGTCCATATGACCGGAATAAAAAAGGGAGAGAGTGGGGAAAAATTAAATGGCTCCACCAATGGTGCTGATGCCTAACAGACAATAAAACCTTCCTTAGTTTCAATTCTGAACTAGCAACCCTGAGTTTAAAGCTCTTTCGAGAAACAACTCCAACCTACTTATTATTTTGTTTTAAATATTTTATTTTATTTTAAATGAGGGGATATATTTACTTACTCTTAATGTCAAATACATTCATGTACCACCTAATGATGTTTCGGTCAACATATACTACAATGGATCTCATATACTACAGTCGTTTCCTAAAATTAAAAGGGAACTAAAAAATTCCTATTGCCTAGTGACATTATGACATCGCAGCTGTCATAATGTGTCTGGAATTGGTGGGTTCTTGGTCTCGCTGACTTCGAGAATGAAGCCACGGACCCTCGTGGTGAGTGTTACAGCTCTTAAGGTGGCGTGTCTGGAGTCTGTCCCTTCTGATATTCAGATGTGTTCGGAGTTTCTTCCTTCTGGTGGGTTTGTGGTCTGGCTGGCTCAGGAGTGAAGCTGCAGACCTTCACAGTGAGTGTTACAGCTCATAAAAGCAGCGTGGACCCAAAGAGTGAGCAGTAGCAAGATTTATTGCAGAGCGAAAGAACAAAGCTTCCACACTCTGGAAGGGGACCCGAGCGGTTTGCCAATGCTGACTCGGGCAGCCTGCTTTTATTCTCTTATCTGGCCCCACCCACATCCTGCTGATTGGTAGAGCCGAGTGGTCTGTTTTGTCAGGGCGCTGATTGGTGCGTTTACAATCCCTGCGCTAGATACAAAGGTTCTCCACGTCCCCATCAGATTAGTTAGATACAGAGTTTCAACACGCAGGTTCTCCAAGGCCCCACCAGAGCAGCTAGATACAGAGTGTCGATTGGTGCACTCACAAACCTTGAGCTAAACACAGGGTGCTGATTGGTGTATTTACAATCCCGGAGCTAGACATAAAGGTTCTCCACGTCCTCACCAGAGCAGCTAGATACAGAGTGTCAATTGCTGCACTCACAAAGCTTGAGCTAAACACAGGGTGCTGATTGGTGTATTTACAATCCCTGAGCTAGACATAAAGGTTCTCCAAGGCCCCACCAGAGCAGCTAGATACAGAGTGTCGATTGGTGCACTCACAAACCTTGAGCTAAACACAGGGTGCTGATTGGTGTATTTACAATCCCTGAGCTAGACATAAAGGTTCTCCAAGGCCCCACCAGAGCAGCTAGATACAGAGTGCCGATTGGTGCACTCACAAAACTTGAGCTAGACACAGGGTGCTGATTGGTGTGTTTACAATCCCTGAGCTAGATATAAAGACTCTCCACCTCCCCACCAGACTCAGGAGCCCAGCTGGCTTCACCTAGTGGATCCTGCACCAGGGCTGCAGGTGGAGCTGCCTGCCAGTCCCGCGCCATGCGCTCGCATTCCTCAGCCCTTGGGTGGTCGATGGGACTGGGCGCCGTGGAGCAGGGGGTGGTGCTCGTGGGGAGGCTCGGGCACACAGGAGCCCATGGAGTGGGTAGGAGGCTCAGGCATGGCGGGCTGCAGGTCCCGAGCCCTGCCCCATGGGAAGGCAGCTAAGGCTCGGTGAGAAATCGAGCGCAGCACAGGTGGGCTGGCACTGCTGGGGGACCCAGTACACCCTCCACAGCCACTGGCCCAGGTGCTAAGTCCCTCATTGCCCCGGGCCAGCAGGGCTGGCCGGCTGCTCCGAGTGCAGGGCTTGCCAAGCCCACGCCCACCCGCAACTCCAGCTGGCCCGCAAGCCCGCACACAGCCCCGGTTCCCGCTCGTGCCTCTCCCTCCACACCTCCCTGCAAGCTGAGGGAGTGGGCTCCAGCCTTGGCCAGCCCAGAAAGGGGCTCCCACAGTGCAGCGGCGGGCCGAACGGCTCCTCAAGTGCCACCAAAGTGGGAGCCCAGGCAGAGGAGGCGCCGAGAGTGAGCGAGGGCTGTGAGGACTGCCAGCACGCTGTCACCTCTCAATAAGGTTATAGTGCAAACCATTACTCACATGTTTGTGGTTATGCTGGTGTAAACAACCCTACAGCACTGCCAGCCCTATAAAAGCATTGTATACAACAATTATGTAGAGTAGTTAATACTCAAATATGATAATAAGTATGTTATGGGTTTGTGTATTTACTGCAGCATACTTTTTATTGTTATATTAGAGTATATTCCTACGTTTAAAACATTAATTGTATAACAGCTTCAGGTATATCCTCCAGGGGTTATTCCAGAAGAAGGCATTGTTACGATAGGAGATGACGACTCCATGCTTGTTATTGCCCCTGAAAATCTTCCAGTAGAACAAGATGTGGAGGTGGAAGACAATGATATTGGTAATCCTGAACTTTTGTAGGCTTAGGCTGATGGGCATATTTGTGTCTTTGTTTTTAACAAAAATTGCTTATAGAATAAGTATATAAAGAATAAATTACTTTTGTATGACTGAACAATGTTGTGTTTTGAGCTATATGTTATTACATGAGTCAAAATATTCAAAAATTAAAATTTTGTAAAGTAAAATTTACAGTAAACGAATATCTACTTATTATTGAAGGAGGAAACATTTAAAAAACAAATTTAGTATAGCCTAAGTGTACAGTGTTTATACAGTCTACAGTAGCGTATGGAAATGCCCTAAGCCTTCACATTAATCTCTCACTCACTGACTCACTCAGAGCAACTTCCAGTCCTGCAATCTCCATTCATGTTAAGCGCCCTGTAACAGAAATACTGTTTTTTAAAAAATTTTTATACTATATTGTCATTGTATCTTTTCAATGTTTAGATATATTTAGATACACTTACTTATTATTATGTTATAATTGCCTACACTATTCAGTAGAGTAACATGCTGTACAGGTTGTAGCTGTGGAACAATAGGTTATATCATCTAGGTTAGTGTAAATTTACTCTGTAAGGGTCACACAGTGATGAAATTGCCTAAGGATGCATTTCTGAGAATATATTCCCACTGTCAAGCAATGCATGACTGTAGTGCAAAAGGTATGTAAGACTAAGCAATCTCTACAACACCTTGCTATGTCCTCATCCTGAGTTCCAATTTTAGTGATTTTTGTACTTTCTTTTAGTTATCTCCATTTATCTTAATAATTGGCTTGTACTGCAGCACTTATTAATTCTAAAAAATACCTGTTTGACTTTCTATTACAATGAGGAAAACTTATTATATTTGCATCTATTTCCCACCCATCTCATTTGATGTTCTGAAATTTGGCAATCATATGTTTGTACTTGGAATATGTGAGTGTTTGCATTTTCAGTAATTTTGTAAGAATCTCTCTTGGCCCCCAGTCTAGAGTATCTTGTTTCTCGGTTGGCAATAGTTTTTAAAATATTATTATTTTATAATTTCCCCCTTCTTTTTCTCTTTTTTAAAAAATCTTAGAATTTGGATATTAAATCTTCTGGCCTGATACACGCACACATGCACACACACACACACTCAGAGACACACACAAAGTTTTTATCTGCTCCATGCATTTTTCGTTTTTTTTTTTACTTTTTATTTTTGGATTTTTGGTTTGGTTGCCATGTCCCAGTTTTGTGTGAGTAGCTTCCTTTGAATGTCTAGTGATGATTTCCAGGCCCTTCACACTTAAGTGAAAATAACTAAAAAGCATTTAAGTAGATTCCTATCTGGTTATTTCCTGTGCCTGGTTGGCTTCCCTTTGCTAATGTATTTCAGCCACTTTTGTCTGTTCTTCTATTCTATTTTTCTTGTAAGTTTATCCTTTAAAGATTTATTTTAATGCCATTTAGTTTCAGGAGAAATAGAAATAATTTTACATGTTTAACTCACCACGTTTAACATGAAAGTCCCAAAGGATATTACAGCTTCATTTTACGCTATTTTTACACCTCTATTATTTTACAAAGAGTGTATATGAAGAAATACATATATATTTCTATATAAATATAAATATATATTTCTACATAAATATAAATATATATTTATGTAGAAATATATATATATATCACTCTTTGCTCTGTTTATATTTTTACTATGGAGCCGATTATGCCATACTTTGCAATATACAAACAAGTATACTTGATTATATTTTGTCCTATTGAATCTCCTCTTTAGACAAAATTATATCTATTTCATTCTAGATTCACTTAAAGAGATTAGTACAGATGCTAGCACACATCGGCATTCAAATGATAGATGAATTGATATGTGTTATAAAATACAGGAGAAGAAATGAATTATATGATTTCTTTTATAGAATAATTATCTCTAAATATATCACTTTGGAAAATCAGGTGTTAACGTTTTGGGGTTTTCCTAAAGAAGGTTATATTAACTGTGCTTTTATTATTTAACAACACAGTATAGGTTTCTTTTATAATTTCTTATTAGAATTTTTAAAAATATAAATACATTTTTGGGCACCTGAACGCCCCCTGATATAAGCTAGGCTAAGCCGAGGCAGCTCATTTGGGACATCTTTGTTTTATATGTCTCTTGTCATGTTCCTAGGATCATGGGTTAGCTAGTTCTGTTCTTAATACTGCATGTTTAGAAAGTTGTGGTACGTATTACTGTCTCATCCATAATTTATAAAATATATTTTCTTTATATAATTGGATTTTACATGTAAGTATTCTTACATGTCTGTACATACAGTGGTATTAAAGTGACCAAATAGAATGAAAAAAATTATTAGATGGTGAAAAAAACATATACATAAAAAATGATAAATAACATGAGGATTATTCTTCAAGACATTAATGTTTTCCACTTTTCAAATTCCTCATTATCATAGCATCTACAAAATATAAGATTCATGGACATTTTGAGTTTGGGCTAATGGACTACCATTTATACTTGGCTGAAAATTTTTTTATAAAAGTATTTTTTAAGTACCTTCACATTAGAATCATCAGCCAGGAAACGTGTTCTATAATTAGTATTCAGTTGAATTATAATCTACAAAAAATATTACAAATGGAAGGGATCATCACCTAGGACAATCCACACATTTTTCAGTCAAAACAATTGGGATTCAGAAGCTGAGAGTTTAATCATTGTCAGGGCAAGAAGTAAACTTCTCCTCTTGAGTCACACAGAAGCATTTATTGCAGCAGAACATATTCTATTAGAATTTTTTTTTAGTTTCAGTTTAAAATTGGGTTGACTTTTAATTATTAAAGCAATACATGTTTATTGTAGAAAATCTGAAAACTCTCAAAAATATTGAAGAGAAAAATTTTAAAGTTCATAATTAAAACATTTTGGTTTTTTTCAAATGCATCAAACCCTTATTTATATATAATTTGCAAAAAAAAATTCTGTATAATGCACTGGGGAAACATTTCATAAAAATAAATTCATTCATTAGTCAAAGTGCAGCGCAGGGAGATTCACTTACCAGAAAAACTAGAGGCTTAATATCTCTAAATTAGAAAACATAAAAATTAAGTTTTGTTGTTCCAAAATATAGGCACAAGCTCCACTCAACTTATAGGGCCGGTGAAACTCATTAACAAAAATTTAAGACCAACGGATTATAAAGTAAGAGCAATTTTAAACTTCTTGTATTGTTTCTGATCCCCCATTCACTGAACATTGCATTTCATAAAAGACTTTAGTGCCTTTTATGGTAGGAATGTTTTAACACAGATTTATTTGTAAGGCTTGTGGGGACTTATAAACATTATGTTTTAATTGTTGTTTTAAGACTGATGTATTATGGCTGCTGCTTTCCTCTGTTTTAGTTCAATAAATCTCCAAATTCAAATTCCCCAGACTTGTGATTCACCATTTTAATACACAAACCACAATTTTTTCTCTCTGACTTTGTTTAGGAAGAAGGAACAAAGGCATGGCACATATTAAATAATTAAGGTTTTGAGGTGTTCAATGTATATTATAGATTTTTTAAAGCATTTTGAAATGTTAATACTGATGAATCATGATTATGAAGACATATCATTTTAAACATTTAATTTTAGAAATCTTAACATTGTTTAGTATACTTTTCAATATTTTGTAGTGATTATTTTTATATGATTATTTCATACATATTAATATACTCATGAATATGCTAACAATTCATTTTTAAAAAATTTTAATGAATTAAAATGCTAACATGCTCAGTTGCTGGATAACAACAAAGCTGAATTTATAATATCTTGATAAATTGAAGTTAGAGCATGGAATAAATTTCACATACTGATGTTTATTGACATATAATTTTTATTGACATATAATTCTCCTCTGACTCTCTTAAACCCATACAATTTGTCCAACTATTTTCATGATTAGTATTGATTCCAATTCAATAAAAATAAATTGGAAGGCAGTTTGGTTTTAATGTAGCACTTTGAGTGTAACACTATTTTGAGATATATCATGAAACCGTAACAAGTTGTGTGCAATGCAACATTTCATCTTAATTCATCTGGCTTTATTAAAAGAGCATATATTTATTAATATCATGCTTTATGCCTAGTACATACTTACAGATGTGTGATCATGAAGCAATCATAGATTTTGGTATTGAAAAAAATAAATCAGACATATAAGGGAAATATTTTAAAACCTAAAACTGACAACTAATTATTTAGCTGAATTAAAAAGCAATTATCTGGTTTATCGCATGGAAAGCTCGCTTTGTGCATGCAAAATCCTCTGAGTAGAACTATAGGGCTTGGTCAAATAAACATCTTTAGGTAAAAGGCATTGGTAACTATGAATTGACTCTCCCGGTTCATGGAAACGATTCTTCAGCAAAGTCAATCACCACAGTAAAATGACTAATTGATCTAACTACTTGAATCCATAAGATTATCAAGAGTGTGTGAATTTCCCACTAGTAAATTATGTAAAATATGACCTTTGGAAATTGAGAACTCTATCTAGATGGTTTCTTACCTCCCTCTTAGCTTCAAAATGACGTTTTAAGTTTTTTAGTGAGTGAGTTGTCTTTGCTTCCCAAAAGAATTGCTTATAATTTATATTGTAAGTATGGAAAAAAAGACTTTTCCATTTCAACGGAAAAGAAAATTAACTGATATTGTGGGAATGTTAATTTATTTTTAGGATGAAAATAATTTTTGAAATCATGCAACTCATTAAAGGCAGCCCCAAATAATGTGTTATTAAGCGAAGTTTCCTGGTCTTTTTCACACTTCTTTATTACTTTGACAGTCTTCGGAAGGTTAGATGCGTTCATGCCTGCAGCTTTACATGGAATTCCCTTCATTTATTTGAGCCTCCTGCAACTTCTTTTGTAAATCATAATTCAAGTCCAGTTAAAAAAACAAACTTAGATGATCTAACACCATGTGGCTTAAAATAGTGAAAAACAATCCTCCAGTACATTGATACATATGACATTCTGGTTTGGGCCACCACAAAGGCCTTCAAACAGAATGAAACATAAATCCGCGCAAGCTGTGGAAACAATAGCTTTCCAAATATTGTACTCTAGTGTCGACATCGTGCCACAACACAAAAACATAACAGAGTTTGAATTAGACCACACTCAGAATTTCAAAGGAAAATATACATTTCTGCACAGCACAGATGCCCTCTCTTTCTTTCTGGTATACACACATCTGTTGCAATTCTGAAACAGGTCTGTAGCATAATGATGGCATCACCATTAACTGATTTCAATCATGTTTCACTAAATGGAAATATTAGAAGAATTTCTGAAGCGCTTTTATTCTGAGACTTGTTGCTTAGTGAAGTCTTACTATTCTAATATTTACAAAGGGCCAATTAAAAACATATTATGACTAAGGCTTTCTCTTGATAATCTACAGTGGCAATTATGCCCAAAATACATAAACAAAAATGATTTTTATACATGGCGTTCTATAGTAGTTAACATATTTATATTTCTAACCCAAGATAACTTAATAATATTGTAGATGCGCTGCTCTAAAACCTGAACCATGGTAAGATAAGAAATCAACCTTGCTCTGTTGGTGTGCTGCACCCATCAACTCGTCATTTAACATGTATACATATGTAACTAACATGCACGTTGTGCACATGTACCCTAAAACTTAAAGTACAAAAAAAAGAAACATAAAGAGAAAATTGCCTTTCAAAATTGTAATAAAAGAAAGAAAAGATGTGCACAGGCTGTTAACAGAGGATTCCTTGGTGCAGTGGGACGAGGATGGGGTAATTAACTTTCTCAACACATCTCCCAAATGTTCAAAAATGTATAATAAAGAAAATAAAAAAAGAAATCAACCTTGCTTTACTTGAGACCTCATATATTTTAGTTATCATATTTTATGTTTTTACCAACCACTTAAGTAGTCTTACGATAAAAATGTACACATACACATTTTAGTTATCATATTTTATGTTTTTACCAACCACTTAAGCAGTCTTACGATAAAAATGTACACACACACATATATGTGTGTGTGTGTGTATATATATATACAAAGAGAGAGTTAGAGACAGTCAGACAGACAGAGAGGGAGACATCCGGAGCTACAGTTAAACTGGATGATCAATTTATTCCCCAATATTTGGAGAAGCACGAAGTTTGGTGGAAAGACGGTAACTCCAAAATGGGGAACTAAAGAAGCATATGGACCTTTATACACATCGTTATCTTTTAACTTTTCATTTTCATTACATGTATGTCTCTAGAAGTTTTATTTAACTATGCCTCTTATAATTCCTATTTATTAAAGTTGACTTTAGATGCATACTACTGTGTGCTTGTTTTTACTGTGGGACAAGAAAGCCAGAAAAAATTGGGCTGTGACTCAGTGTTCCCCTAAAGATTGCCCCAGTGATGAGTGGTACAATGGGAAGAGTCGTGAGAATTTTTCATCTGAACTTTTTCATATATATATATATATATATATATACACACACACACACACACATATATATGTGCATATGTATATTTAGCAAATAGTAATCAAAATTTATTGCATGCTTATTATGCTCCAGCCACCAGGCTAAGAGCTTTATATATATATCTTAATTAATTTTTGAAGAAGCTCTGAAAAGTTAATAACATTAAAAACTCATTTTACAAATGAGTAAATCAAAGCACAAATAGTTTACCCAAAATTATACATGCATAGAAATTATAATTAGTAATTAATGGACCCCGGTGTTTGCTTTTTAAACTACCATGTTTTAAACTGTGAGAAAGAATAATTTGCTTAAATAATTTTTAAGTTTGATGTAATCAACAGACACTACCTCCTAATAACGTATACTTCTGTATTATCAAGGCTATAAGTGACAAAAATCACTTGGAGCTACATAGAATGTTTATAACAGTGGCACAGGAGGTATCTCATGCAACTCAAGCCATAGAAATAGACTAGAAACAGAGTCTGAAGTGCAGAGCTTCGGATAGAAAGAAAGACACGAATAATTAAAAGCACAGAGTAGAAAATTGTTGCTAACAAATTATATTTTATTACCACTCAGAGACGAGATATGAATTCTTTCTGACCTACTTTTTGGAAACTCTGGCAAAAAGAGTCAAGGTGATATTGGCAGGGCTGGTATCTGTGAGATGAGATTTGTGATAGAAGATGCAGATATGTCAGGGAAGACCTCAGAGCAGAGAAAATTTTACAACCATTTCCAAGATTTACTTTACATCCATTTCCAAGATTTATTTTACAAAGATTCTTGCCAGACCCTTATGGAAGTCCTGGCCCCGCAAGAACCTGCACATTTGCAGGGGAGAGTTTTGCCTCCCTAGGACATCATGGAAGCACATCAGAAATAGGTCAAGAGCAACTGAAAGGGCCAGAAGCACAGCTGAGAGCAAGTGTTATTGAACAGGATATAAACAGAACATAATATGACTGTGGACATAAACAGCAGATGAAGTGGAAACAAAATTGTCTCAAATCCTTTTAATTTTTTATGTCTTTCTTTTTATCAATTTGTTCAATGGGCATTTACTGAACATATACTATGTGCTGCACACTATTCTAGATGCTATGGATACAGCAAAATATACAATGAAATTCTTGGCCTTCATGGAAATTACATCTCTGGGGGGAGACTTACAATAAACAAAGAAGTAAATAGATAAATTGCCAGATATCGTTAAGTACTTATTGGCAAAAATGGCTGAGGGAGGGAGAATTTGCTCCTGTATCCTATAGTCTGTCCAGGGAAGGACTCTCTAATACAATGCCAACTGAGAACAAACCTAAGGGTAGTGAGAGAGCACCTTACATTATATCTGGCATAGGAAGCATGAAAACAGCAAGTGCAAAGGCCCCATAGGAGAAGTATGCCTGGGGTGTACTAACTTTAGCAATGAGGCCAATGTGGCTAGAGTCAAGGAGGCGAAGGGTGGTGGGAGGAAGATCCAATCGGATCACTGGAAGCCAGTGAGCAAAAATAAAACCGCACATATCGTATTTATTCTGGTATTATGTAGGCAACCCCTATGTTGAAATATCATTTGGAAAAAAGATAAAAAGGATGGAATGGCAGGAAAATTTTGATTGAGCAGTTAACAATAAAGATTAAATTTCCAAAAAGATGTTGCTCTGAATAACATTGAATTGGCTAGATTATGACTATCTAGTAAATAGGGCCTATAGCAGAGACCAAATTAATTAGGAAGAAATTCTATAAACGTTTGCAGGATATATATATATATATATATATATATATATATATATATATATATGTATTACTCCATTTTCATGCTGCTAATAAAGACATCCAAAGACTGGGTAATTTATACAGGAAAGAGATTTAATGGACTCACAGTTCCATATGGCTGGGGAGGCCTCACAATAATGGCAGAGACAAGGAGGAGCAAGTCACGTCTTAAATGGATGGCAGCAGGCAAAAAGAGAGCTCCTGCAAGGAAACTCCCCTTTATAAAACCATCAGATCTTGTGAGACTTATTCACTATCAAGAGAACAGCACGGGAAAGACCCACCCCCATGATTCAATTACCTCCTACAACCCATGGGAATTAAGGGAGCTACAATTCAAGATGAGATTTGGGTGGGGATACAGAGCCAAACCATATCATTCTGCCACTTACGTGTATAGCTGGCATAGGAAGTATGAAAACAGCAAATCCAAAAGCCCCATAGGAGAAATATGCCTGGAGTGTACAAACATTAGCAATGAGTCCAATATGGCTAGAGTGAAGGAGGGGAAGAGTGGAAGGAGGAAAGGTCTAATAGGGTCATTGGAGGCCAGTGAGCAGAAATAAAACTGCATGTACTGTATATATCCTGGTATTATGTAGACCACCCTTACATCCAAATATCATTTGGAAAGAAGATAAAAAGGACGAAATGGCAGGAAAATATTGATTGAGCAGTCAGCAATGAAGATTAAACTTCCAAAAAGATGTAGCTCTGAATAACATTGAATTGGCTATATTATGATTATCTAGTAAATAGGGCCCATAGAATAGATTGAATTAATTAGGAAGAAATATTGAAAATGTTTGCAGGTTTTTAAATATGTAAACTAAAATGTTTACACTGAAAACCAATGTGAATCATCAAATAATGAAAAAGTAATATCAATTTGTAGAGCTTTATGAGAGAAAACATTATATTTCACAGGCAATGATTAGAATCTAATATATTCATTTATTTTTTGAACTACCTTCAATAGAGATTAAAGGCTAATCATCCTTAAGGCACTTTGGCAATCTAAAGAAAAAAATTACTTAAATAAGACAAACTTTAAGACAATGAAAACATTGAATAACCTAACTATGGACTGTTTAATGAGAGAGATTAGAAACAGGTTTTTTAAAAAAGTTACTAAAAAGCTTTGGCAAAAATATGTGTCATAGAAATATGACATAAAAGAATATCTAGGCAAAAATATTTAAATAGCAAAGAGTTTTATAGGAGCATTTTAAACAAACAATTTTTTATAGTTAACCAGATAAATTTCTACAAGTGCTAATATGCATCTTGTAAATAGTAAGGAGATTCTTTATTTAACTTTTACCATTATTTTATGTGTTGGTTTTATTTTCTAAAAATGTCTAAGCTTGATTTAGTTGGGTCTTTACTGAGTGACAGGGAGCAGAATTTTCATCTATGCCAGGGGTTGCCTAATTCCTCACTATGTAAACAGAAGAATAACAGATGAGTAAATAGTTTTTCAGAAACAAACAAGTAGTATTTGCACTTGTCATTGTGACTTGAAATTTAGAATACTCGTTTAGGACACTAATCCTTTTTCTAGCTTTTTATAGAATGCTACTAATAAAATAATATCCATTGGTTAATCTCATGTAAAATTTACTTTTTCTTGCACATTGTTCTGAGTCACATAATATAATGGGTTTTATTTGGTCATGAGGAGGCAGGGCTAATCCATTTTTATGATGGAATAATAAACAAGGAATTTATGTTTGGGTAGCAGCAGTATCTTTATATATGGATGATTGATGCAGTTAGTAGTTTGTGGTGGTAGTTGATTAGTAATTTCTGTCTTGTCTTTTTTCCCTCAGAAATTAAAACAATCTCTTGTACCCTTAGGGAGTTAAAAAATTTGCAAAGGTATTTAGAGTGAATTTATTGACGGACCAAGATTATCTGGATGGATTGATACATGGATAAATGGATGAGTGGATGGATGGATGGTAGATTGATAAATAGGTGACAAATGCAATCTACTCCAAAAAGTTTATGCCCTTCCCCTGGAAAGGCTACATTTTCTCTCTTGTTCCTGGTAGACATTAGGATAATGAAAATCTGTGAGAAATAAGAAAAAGATTACTGCACCTAGTGTCTGTGGCAGTGAAACAAAGTAGGTCATAAGGGTCACCAAAAAAAAAAAAGAAAAAAAAAGAAAAGAGAGAGAGAGAGAAAAGAAAAGAAAGAAAGAAAGAAATTAGGTTGTCAGGCAGACTTTTCCAGTTTTGGCTTTGATGCAGGACTTCTCCAAACAGCAGTGGGAATAGAGCAATCAATCACAGCAGGTGGAAGTGTCAAATGAAAACATTTTGATGAATGGAGTTGGCAGAAATACAGCAGAAGAATTCTCTGGGTCAGTCAAGCTATTTTGCACTTACATACATTAGACAAAGCTGGTTTCACCCTCATCAACCCAGAATAGAAGAGACAGGTGGGGTTACCTGTTTCCTGATAAATCCTTTTAGGTAAGTTTATAAAAGAAATATTGATAGTGCTGGATGAAATCAAAAGTCATCAAGGGAGATTGACCAGAAAAAAAAAAAAAATATATATATATATATGATTGCATTTAATGGTTATTCTGGGCTCTCCCAGCTTGAGGGAAACGGTTATATTTTACACCTCTAATACTATACTAATTTTATGATTTATCAGTTAAGCCATAATATAAAGGGAAATTTGAGTTGCAAATGGTGCATTTTTTATTTCACAGATTGAGCAAATTAGGTGATTCATAATCTATGAAAAAGAGGGTTCCAAAAAAGTAAAGATATTTCAGATCAAATTAGGAAAAATATGTAAATAAATAAATAGCAAATGCTAGACATCAAATTTAGTTGAATACTAGACACATGGAAATTCTTTTGTTTTATATTGTATGGGACAAAGACCATTTCAGTACTTAAAAATATATCAAATTGTAGTTGTGTTCAACTGTGATAACTAGTACACACTCACAGTTACTCACATAACTCACACTTATGTAAGTGTGTACTAGTTCAGCTGATGAATTGTCAGCTGAACTGCTGTTCTCAACCGTTCAGCTGATGAATTGTCATCCGGGAGACAAAACTCATTATTTCTTTGTTGTTGTTGTTGTTCTTATCAAAATCTACTCACTGTGCATAAGTGCCTTACTTGCTAACATATGGATAGACACTACTATCCAAAACCAATTTTAATGTTGCACAACTCCATGGGTTGCGAAGGGATATTTTTCTTTTAAATAAAATCTATTTAGAGAATGGGGCAAACATTTTATCTTAGAAAAAAGGTTGTAAATTATTTCTCTGTGCTATTATTTTGGAAAATCATAATGTTTTCTCTGTCTTTAGAATTCAGAACACATAGTGAGGGGTAAAAAGTTGGATGGAAAAAAAAAGAGTGTGCTAGAAAGTTTCTACTTTATCATTACCCCAACATGAATAGCAATCTGAATGGTGTAGTCAGAAGAGTGTATTTGATGACAAATCTGGTCATTATTAGACAAAATATTCCCTTGTATTCAGACTCATGAAATGGCACTATATCCTGAGCCTGGAAATATTTTCCATTTGTGGGGAAAATGATGAATGGTATTTAATTGCCTATTCACATTTTTTTTTTATGCCACAGTGAGTAGAAGATTTGATGTGGACAAATTTTCAACAAATAGACATCTGGTATCCTTGAATGTGTACAATCAAATATCTCTCTTCTTTTCTCTACCTCAACTTACCCCCAAGTTTTAAAATCATTGCAAGAGAAGACTTTTTTAAATATATGGAAACTTTTAATAACATATTGTCCAAAAAGCTTTCTTTTTAAATTTTCTTTTGTCACAGAGGAAAAACTGAATGGATATAAAGTAGATTTTTATGCAGACAAGTAATAACAGTTTTTTAGGAAGTAGTGTGACAATTAATATTTGATGTGAAATACTAACAGATATTGTGCATACTGCTGTTTTCTAAGACCATAAACTCATGAAGTAGTTACTATAAATGTGGTACTACACAGTTTTATTTCATTTTCAAGTTTCATGTGTATAAACAAAGCACATGATTTTCTAGCCATGAATTAGTGTTCTAGCAACATCTTTACCATTCATCAATCACAGTGATTTTCAACGATTTATTCTCTATCACCTGACTTTACTAAGTACAATCTCTCTTCCTGTCTCTCAATCCCTTTAAAATTTCTAATTCTCATTGAATATTTTCCCTTGCCTTTCAGCAACAGGAAGTTATCCACATATTAATGAAGATCAAAATAAAGGCAATTCATAGGGCCAATAAATATTTTATATAATCTAAAGTTATTTTGTTATTTTATGTTATCTGTATTATAATTTGATTATGTAGGATTACCATATTTATGCATATGCAAACACAACTTAACAGGCATTTTTTAAATTAACTTATGAACTTAGATTATATCTGTCTATGAATTCATACAAAATTAACAATCTATTCATTTGGGCTCAATAATTGTGCTAATTCATAACATTCGGTAAATTCTTGGATTTACTCTATTATCAGATTCTAAGATGGACAAGATGTTTTCATTATTACAAGTAATTTTAATCATATCTAGATTTAAATGTTGTAGTTAAATCTGTAACTTTCTTGCCTGTAATTCCCAGTCTAGGATGAGGAATTCATCTGCACTGTTACATTCAGTTCTGTTTTACCTTTTCCAAGCAACTTTACTAAGATTATTGCTTTCAGCTTAATAATGACCCAACAAATCCTATGCCTCACAGAGGCACTTCAACAAAGAGGTGGATAAGGTAGGTAAGGAAGAAAATCAGTTTATATTCCAGGGTTTGAGATGTATATTCTCAAATGTAACCTCATAGCATTCTACTGGCACATTACTCTAAAATTAATTTACCCTGTTTGGTATGTAAGTTTTCATGAAAAGCTTCTTGAGAACATAAGGTTTCTATTACTCCAGTTTTTTCCAAAAAATTCTCAGGTAGTGCCTGTACATAGTAGCTACTAATTAATATTTGTTTCAGTGAATCAAGGGATCACATGGTGTTGAATTAGGCATAAACATAATAATAATTGCATTGTTTAGTGTTTATATTTCCATCACTGGGCTAAATATTGAATACATATCACATTTCATGTTTAAAATAAGTACATGATGCAAATATTATCCCCAACACATTACATTCCCTAATCCAAATTCAATGCATACTAAGATTTTTGTAGTTATTTGATGATTTGATAGTATTGAGACTAAGGATTATTGCTGCAATGGGTATTATCTAATACCAATTAGATTCTTCCTGGTATTAGCTAATACTATAAAGGTAATTTATTTGGAATGGGAAAAGGGAGTCATGTGATAAATTAGGCTTACAGAAACAAAGAATTTGGTATATTTAATATACTTCTATCTGCCATTTGAATATAAAAAATTGATATACTATATAATATAGAAAGATTTTACTAGCTGAGACCAAAAATGGTTGAATATGTCATTTTATTCAATCTGCAGGTCTCGGCATTTCATGTTAAGTCATTTGGACATGAGTGAGATGGAGCAGATTTGTGAGAATGTTCCACATTGGAAATTCAGAAGCTAAGATATAGCTCAGAATTTATTATCAGTAAATGTCATTCACCAGAAAGTAAGGACAACCTATTTGTTTAAGTATTCTATTAAGACAAAATTCAAACACATATAAATTATATAAAATTATATAATGCTATACAACATCTAGATTTAAGAAATATAAATGTATTTTATTTGCTTTATCTAAAGTTTTAAAGAATTATTTGAAAGTAAGTAAATATAAATATCTTAATGGCTCAGTATGCATCTCTCAGAAACTTAAAGACTATCATAAATACTTCTCAAAATCACATTTTTGGGGGAAGTCCAATAATATCATTTGCAGCTGATTATTTCAAACCAGGATCCAGTCAAGAATCACATGGTACATTTATTTAGACCAGATTTAAAAAAAAATAGTATTGACCTGGGAAACTTGCTCCAAACATTTGTGGCAGATTAATAAGGATAGGAAAGGAAAATCTATATGCGGTGTATCAGTTATCTATTGCTGCCTTACAAACCAACTCAAACATGGTGGCTTAAAACAAGCACTATCAATTTAACTTACAATTTTGTGGTTTGGCAATTTGTGCTTCAGCAAATAATTTCTTTTGTTCCTGGCTCGATTCTCTAATGCATCTGTGGTCAGATGCCAGCTAGTTGCAGGATGGCTGAGAGAGGTGGGCTTACAATGCCCCTATTTATATATGTGATGGTTGGCATTGTGTCAGCTAGAGCAGTAAGAACAACCAGCCATATGTCTCTCATCATCTATCAGGGTAGCCTGAGCTTGTTCAAATGCTGTCTCAGCCAGGTTCCCAAGAGAAATCCTACTGGAATAAGTGAGTTTCAATGTCTCTCAGATTCAATGTATGGAGAAAGGTTTTACCTTTAAATGGAAAGGACTGCAGAATTTCATTTGAAAGGGATTTGCATAAGATGGGTTTGAAGAATCATGACCCATTTTTTGTAATCTGCCACTCATACATTGCTTTAAGATGTTCACCATGTGTAGAATACAGCAGAACTAACTGTTTTTCAGTCATTTTTAAAAATTATTGGTTCAAAGTGCTTGGGTAAAATTTTACTCAAAACTTACAAAACTTTCTACATGGAAAAGTTTTGACAAGATTCTTACCATCCCATGGGTCTCAAGAAAAGGAAGAAGAGAGAAAGAAACTCCACAACCCCCAACCCCTGACTTCAAGAACCTCAGGCAAAGGCCAGGCCAATATCCAAGATAGAAAGGGGAGAATGTGGAAGTTAAATTAAAAATCAAAATCTTAAATTGCATTGTGCTGTGTTGGGCTTTTATAATAATTATGACTGGGGAGCAATGAGGTCTTCCAAGATTCTCATTGAGAGACAGAATATAGTTCAGTTGAAGCCAGTGATTGAAGATAAACTATTTTTTGTTTGTATTCTGCCAAGGTATTTCTAAAACCAGTTTGATTTTGTGTGTTTATTTTGTTTAAATTTTTATATATACTTGCACTTCATTCCAGAAAGAGTATAGAGACTCTATGTATTAAATAAGTAAATTTAAGTGGCAGAGTGGTGAAGAAGTAAAGCAATAGGGAAGACATTAAGAGACAAGGGAGAGAGTATACCAAAAAATATCCACAATTTTTTATTCTTTGCTGGAGTGGTTCATATAGCCAATTTCAAGTGTCCCAGTAGCCAATACAAAAAAAAGCAATCAATATATTCAATTTCATTATTTACAGTGATTGTGAATAAAAGCAAACCAGTTGCTATGGAGAATAAATCATCAGAGAACAGATATTTATTAATCAGCTGCTGTATGCTAGACAATGAGAATTTTGTGATCAGATAAGTTCCTTGCCTTCATGGAGCTCACCATCCAGTGTGAAAAAAAATCATTAGACAAATATTTAGAAGTGTAAATGAGAAGTACAGCATATAGGAAATGACTGTTTCCTCTATTATACTTGCTTGGTATTTCTCTGGCATGTGAAAATTATCAGAATTTGCATCTATTTGGAAATGGGAGTGTATATGTATTTCTATTTCCACGTGTATAATGCACCATTAACCAATATTTAACAGGACTTTAGCCTTTCTCAGAAATTATAAATTGTTTTAGGTGAGAATATATATTTTTCAACATTTTTATTCCTTGCAAAAACCTCTACAATTCAGTTGTTGAATTACACTGTAATATATGAGTGGTTTTAGGTGTAGTCATTGGAACTCTATCTACAATAATTGTGGAATCTGAAACTTTACTTCTATCCTTAATGCAGTGGCTTTTTCATGCGTAACACATTGCTCATTTTCCAAGAAAAGTACAAGAATGGTTAACAGAAGTGGAAAATAGTTTTAGAAATAGGGTTATTTTAGCGGCAATCCAATATAAACAAATAGTAATGCGGTTAATAGTGAGAACTTTATTCTTGTGCTGACTAGAAACTTCTGTTCTGTTTATATTGTCAGCCTAAAGAAATCCTCACGAGATTTTATAGCCCATTTCCAGCTAGTCGAACAGAATATTTTCTGGTAGAAATATTACAATGCAATGCTTCAGTTTTAAGTTTCAAATAAGCAAATAAAAGATATGTGGGGAGAATATTCTGAATCTAACGGTGAGTGTATTCTGAAGCCAAATAATAATTAAGGATTAAAGTATTGTCATGTTAGCTTAAGCTGTCAGGAAATAGTTAATAAGTGATAATGTCACATGATCCTTGGGGTGTTGCTTCATCAGCCAGATACCTCTGTGGCCAGTGGCACCTTTGCCTGAGTATTGCTTGTGACTGCTGGGCTCATTCTGCCCCCTTGTCTGGGCATGCTGCACTCAGCTGAAGCTACTGACCTGAATCTCACACCTGCCAAGGGCAAGCCAGGGGCAGAGCAGCAAGGCACATGTGAACAAGTGAGTGCAGGGTCTAGCTACTGCACAGCCAGGCACACCGGCTGCTGTGGCAGGGCAAGTAGCTCCAGCTGCTGGCATAGGTGCCAGCTCCATGCAAGCTGTGGCTGGACCAGATGTACCACACACAGCTTCTGCTTCAGGCACTGCAACTGGATGAGGGGAATACAGTGACACCTGGAAGCTTGGAGATGCCAGAAACCACAGAGCCTCAAAGAGGGTGTCACAGCCCTGGCTCGGGGAAGCACTAGGTCTGGGCTCTTCCAAGGTCTGCAGAACGTCTCTCCTCCTTGCCTGCAATGTGGCAACTGGGCAGGGGTGGGGAGGTGCTGTTTCAGCTCTGATTATGTTATAACTCTTCCAATCCCACAAGTTGGCAGTTCCCAAGTTTTTGTCCTGTGTCCAGAAAGAATAAGTTATGTGGACAACTGGAGGGTGAGCAAGGTGGAGAGGAGCTTCTTTGAGTGACAGTAAAACTCTCAGGATACCTGAAATGGGTAGCTCCTTTCTGCAGGCAGGTCATTCCAACATCTGTTTGAGTCTGGCTGAGTCTGGGGTTTTTATGGCCTTAGAAGAGAGGAAATATGTGCTGTTTGGTCCATGGATAGCCACGAGTGGGCCCAGAAAAAGCACCATAATTTCTCAGTCTGGGCTGTGGACTCCACCCAGAACTGGCAGCCCGGGCCCCAGGCTTCAGGCCATCCCTGGCTTGAAGGTGGCGTTTCACTGGGACCTGCCCCTTTCTACCCAGGAATCTGTCTGCCTCCTACTGCTATCAACATGCCATCCACAACTCCTAGGTTGTTAATGCTGAGGGTCGCCTGTAGGCCCATTCCAAGCCACCCTCATGCTCCCTCAACCTCCCTCCCATGCTCCTCAGTGCCCAAAGTCTGGAGGGGGTGGAGGCAGAAGGGGGCTGGTGTGTCAGCATTGCCTGGGATGAGCACACACCTGGCCAGGTCACAACAGCTTTCCCAGCTTGGCCACAACTTTGTTCCACCCCCATTTGAGTGCAGGGAGCGGGGAAAAGCCAGACAGCAGGAGCAGGCACTTTCAAGTCTGTGAGGGAGAGGGGCTTCCTGGGCCTGGCCGAGAGTGTAAGAATGTCCAGGTCTGGAGACATGGCTGGGTGGCTGCAGCTGTGCCTGGAAATGCGGAGCTCCAGCCCTGCTAACTTGGTAGAGAACGTTGCTCCAGGTTGTTCCTGGCCCCTGCTAGGTCCATGGAAGTTGCAGCCCCAGCCACGCCTCCCCTGCTGCATCTGGCATCCCTGCAGCAGCTGCTCCAGATGGGCCACCACTGCCATCAATAAGTTTTGACATATTTATTAATTAGAGTATAAGATAAGCTTCTGTTAACCAGAAAAGAGAAAGGGACCATTAAATCAGTGCATAAAAAATAAAAATTTACTTCCACTAATCCTAATGGATAGGACCCAGGTTCGATACGGTAGTACTGATGGCTTCAAAACTTGGCTTTCATCTTGGATTCAAAAGGTGTTGATTTAGGTTGTGCCATCATCCAGACAGAAGGAAGAGAGAGAGGGCCACAGGAATGCATTGCAAATCTTTTCAAGTTGAGTCCTGGAAGTGGTAATCATCACTTAAACTCAACAACTATAGGAGTGAAAAAAACTTAATCTCATGGGTTTGTGGAGCTACAGAAGGCTGAAAATGTAATATTTTGAAGAGCAGATAATATCCACGTGTTTGGAAGAAGGGAGAGCATGTACTGGGGACACCTAGTAGTCAGCCATAAGATATTCTATCCTAACCAAAATTTCCTAAAAAATACTTTGGTTCTCAGATTTATAGATCTTACTTTTATATTTTATAATACACGTGCCTTAAATACAATTAAAAACAGTTAAGGAATAGGCTTACCCATAATTTCAACCTTTGAATTTACCAAGTATTTTCTATTCCATCATGTATTTTCATTTAAAAAAATTGTGTAACATTGTTATGAAAGGTTATTAACATTCTGGTTATACATGAAAATAGTTTATGGTCATTGTCCATTTTTATTGCATTTACTCATCATACTGATAGATAAATTATATTTCCTGTGTTTAACTGTATGTGTCAGCACACCTCTCAGAAAACTTTCTATATTCATTGAGAATTTTGGCACTTGACCTATATTCTTTACCCATAAGCTCCTGTAATGATTATAGATAAATACAGTGTCAATCCATCATCTTATCCTCAATATTCATTGAAAAGAAAATCGAATTTTGGGATTAATATGGCCCTTAGTAGACTATAATGTTTATCCAGAAATGTAAGACTTGCTCCAGATATGCAGGACATTTTTTTCAAGTAATAAAAAAGAAAAAAAAGAAGAAATGTATGACTGCCTCAGAAAAGTGTGTGGGGGCTATCTCAAATAAGGGTTTTTACAGGATATCTTTAACTACATTGGTGTATCCCTTAAAATCTGGAGCCTAGCCCTTAGGTTTCCAGAAACAGAAATGAAGAAATCATCAATCTCTCAAGGAGAAGTCTCAGTAATCAAGTAAAGTGAGACAAGGCTGATATATATAAAATATAAAGGTATATTAGGTTAAAATAATTGCTGGTCTGAAACAATTGCATAAAAACACTACTTTATAAATATTTATGAGGATGAATGTTTTGCATAACATAGCGTGCCATTGGGGTATAGATAGACAAATTCACCCTTTAGGAAATAATACTCAAATTAAATAAATAACTTATCTAAATAATGTAATATAAGACAATGAACAATGAGACAGAAGTAAAATATCACTGTCTTTAAACTTTCAGCCTTCTAACTTAAAAAACAAGTATTCCTCATATCTTCAAGGTGTTCAACAAATAATTTGCTTCCCCTCATCTGATATATGGCCCAGTCTTCAAAATATAGTTAACATTGTTTGAAATAGTATATAGTAATACTGGGAATACTATTTTCCTAGCACATTTATTGATTAGACATGTGTTCCCTATTGATACGTAATGTGACTGTTAAAATATACGTATTTCTCATTTTTATTGTAGGTCTACTTTAAGGATCTATGTGATTTTGGTAATACATTAGCAAATTTACTAATTTCTAATTTAGCAATATGCTGTCTTCATTATGATGATCTTGTGATAGCCCTTCATTTCTTATAAGGTACGACACCTGTATTATACAGGATATAATTCAGTTGTGAGTAAGTGAAAAATAAAATTTCAAAATTTATGTGGATTAAACACAACATAAATTTTTCTCACACATAAATAGGTAATGGATAGATTCAGAATTAGTAAATCAGCTCCACAAGCATTAGGACCTAGGGTATTACTACTTTGTTTTTGTAGCAAACTCAATACCTGGTTTCTTCTTCATGCTTCGGTCCCAGTAAATGAATTCAAATTCTAGACACAGAAGAGAAACTAGGAGGAAAGAAGCATTCTCTCTGCCATTAAGTGTGGATACTAGAGGTAACATATACCATTAACACTTCCATTAACACTTAAGTCCCACTTAACAGAACTTAATCGCCTATAATTATAAGAAAGCCCAGGAAATATTCACTTATATTCAGAGATATTTCTGCTAAATTGAAAAAAAATATATGTTAAAATAGATAATGGGTGTCCATTATTTTCTGGGTAGTCTCTCAATTTAATTATCTTCAAGAATATGAAGCTTCTTCTTGTATAATTCATTCAAGTACACTCTAGATTGATTATCTCAAAGGCTATTTTAAAAACCTGGAGAAATCCTAATAGATTATTTTGGGGAGAATTTATAACTTAAACTTTCTATACGTAACACTGCATACTGAGAAATCTTGAACAATATAGAAAGTTGATGAAAAGGGATAAAATTTCAGAAATTCCTTGCATTTTATATACCCATATAAAACAGAAAATATGACTTAGAAAGACGTCATTTATATTAGCAACAAAATGTGTAAGACAATGAAGAACACATTGAGATATCTTAGTAAACAGTGATTTTCTCCCTGAACCTTTATTTACATATATATATATATATATATTGTTTTCACTAGCAAACACTTGCAGAACATTAGGTAGAATCAGTGGCAATGATCATTCTAATTTTTTTGTTGTTTATTTTAAAGGGAAGTTTTAAAATTTTATCTCATATGTATCATATTTCAAACATTGTTTATAGAGTATTAAAAAAGGAAAGAAAGAAAATATATGAGCTAATCATCTATTTCAAGGTGTAAGACTAAGAACAAAAAAAAGAACGAAAAAAAGAACGAAAAAAAGAACAAAAAAAAGACCAAAAAAGTAGAAGTAATTATAGCAATACAATAATAAATGTAGATCAAAGCCAGTGAATAAAATTCAACAAATAAACTTTTTTTTGAGATTTGTGTACTCACAGAAGAATATGTAAAATGTGGAACCCAAGTTTAGAAATGTAATTACAGACTAATCTCAGTAATGAAAACAGACACAAAAATACTAAATAAAATTACAAGAAAACCCTCAATCTAAATAACAAAACAAATTTAGAAAAAAAAAATCTAGAAGACAACAAAGCCATGACCGTGATTTTTCCCAGATGTGATGAGAGGAAAATATGGTTTCATATTGGTCTCTATAAACTATACATATAGGGTTATGGCAGTCATTTTAGCAACTTAACTGATTAACCTGCTGATTTGTAAAGTGTTTTTATCTTCAATAAATTTTGAAATTATCTAATTACTTTTTTTCTGAACATATTGAAATAACTACTTGGTCTCTTTCTTTTGCTCTGTTAATGGGTCCATTAATATCATTTAGTGTGAAAGCAGTTTTTTTTCTCTCATCACATCTGGAGAAAACCACTATGGTGATGGCTTTGCTACTTTTAAGGGTTTTTTTTTTTCCGAATTTGCTCTATTTTATATTTTTAGATTTAGGGTTTTTGTTGTGATTGTATTTAGTGTTTTAGTGGGTTTTTTTTTTTTTCATCTGTTTTCATTACTGAGATTGGTCTATAATTAAGTTTCTAAACTTAAGTTCTCTGTTTTACATTTTTTTGTGCAAGTAAACAAATCTCAAAAACAATTGTTTATTTGATGAGTTTTATTCACTGGCTTTGATCTACATTTATTATTGTTCTTATTTCTATAATTTCCTTTCTTCTATTTTTTTGAGGGTACTTTCCTTTTCTTTGTCTTACACCTTGAAATAGATGAATAGCTCCTACACTTTCTTTCATTTTTAAAGAGTCAATAAGCAATGTTTAGACATTTTTTTCTGGTTACCGCTTTAGTTGCTTTCCACAATAACAGCTTTTCTAAGAATTCTTTTGTGTTTATTCAATTTTTATTTATAATATCAGTTTTTAAATATCTAAATTACATTTATTAATTTTTTTAGTCAGTTTATATGACACTGATTCTTTGAAAATTGATGAAAGTACTTTTTGAAATTAATACATAATTTTAAAGGTCAAATGTAATTCAGAAAATAACGCATATTCTTCAGCTTCTGTGACATGTTTTATATCTGTCCATTAGATCAAGTTTGTTAAGTATGTTTTCAAATTGCATATTTTTATTAGTTTTATCAACTATTATTTAAAGATGATAAAATCTCCCACTATTATGGTATTTTTCACACACTTATTGTAATATCATTTTTAATTAGTGCACATTAGTAGTTTGATAAATGTTTTGAAATATATATATTCACTTTCTCAATATGTAGTAACCTCTTTTTTCTTTGGATACATATATTTTATAAAATAAATTTAAGATAATTATTCTTTATATTTCACTCAGTAATTTTCAAGTATAAAGTTCCCCCTTTTCAGTATACCTTTCTGTGAACTTATATTTTTGTGAATATTTTATGTATGATTATGATATATGACAATTGAAATTCATATGAAATATTTTTACCACCTTAATTTATGCTATGTTTCCTTTTTTAACTTTTTGTCTTCTATTTTAGTTTTATAATTCAATTTTTCTTCTCATTCTTTTGAAAATTTATTGCAGTTCTTCTGTTGATTACCTTTTCTTTTTTCTTTCCTCTTTGGTTGTTTTTAAGATGTTCTTGTTTTGCAGTTTTACTATGATGAATCTAGGGGCGGAAGTTTTGTTTTATTCTGCTTCATGTTCATCATCCCTCACTATTTTCTAGATTTTCAGAAACTACGTTGGACCCTTATTATATTATTTTTAACCCTCTTTTGTATTTCCTTTGTATGTCTTTGTGTCCTCTGTACAATCTGATACTTGACACTTTGCACATTTAAATTCAATTTTTAAACTTCTAGATGTTCTATGAGGGATCTGTCTGCCCATTTACCACTTGGAGTAGATCTAAGGCTTCCAACTCCATCTCCTATCCCTGAGCAATATTATAACTCAAGTCTCTAGGTATCTGAAGTCATCAAAGGTTCTCAGGCCTACCAGATTTTCTGCAAGGGCTTATCACAGTGGTTTCTAACTTTCTACTGTTTACATCCTCTGGAAAGTTTTCTTATTTCCTTACATATTCAGGTGTGCATTTTGTACGATGTTAACTTCATATTGTCAAGCATATCTTATGTCTTGGAACTGGGGTATTTTCAAAATAACTTTTCAAACATTGACAGAACTGAAGTCTGCACTTCTCATATGCGTCTATGTCATGGACTAACAATATGAAATTTTTTAAGAGAGATATTCTATTACTTTTAAATACATTTACCTTTTAGTAAAAGAGTATTTTCTTCATACACAAATTTATTTTACGTCAAAACTGATTATTCATGTTAGTAAATATTACGTTTAAAGAGTAAAAACGTTATCACATTACTGTTAAACCATAAGAACTCATGTGGCCACCTTTAGTTAGAGAGTTATGTCAGAACAAATTTAACTGGAGTAGATAGAAACGAAAATGTAATATTTTAAGTAAAGACTGAAGGTAAAGTAGAAATAAATGCTATTCTATTAGATGCCAAAACCACAGAATAGCTTTACTACGTATCTGCAGCACTTTTTGCATAAAGCCATATGTAGCTAACAAAATTCTTTACTTCTACTAGAAACAGATGTATTTGAAGTATGAAGGTGTCAGAGTAATCCTTCCTTCACATTGGATTTTATAAAGCTGTCACTGTGTAGTTGGATTTCAAAGCTTTACTTGCTGCCTCAATGTATAAAAGAAGGAATAATCAGGAGGCCCACAAATAAAAATTACTAGAGAAAGCGGTATCCTTAGGCATGTGATCTTCTAGTTATTCTTGAATCCTCTTTCTCCCTTGATTTTCTCTCAACCAACTTGCCCCACTCCTACAAATACATACACTGTTGCGCATTCTTTAAATTCTATCTTGATAATGCCTTTCTTATTTATTCTTGTGTTTATGTCTAATTTTGTTGGCAATTTTGGATTGCCATAGACAAATAATAATTTTCAAAGTTTTGCTTCTTTTCAATTACTCCCTTACTCTCATCTAATTGTATAGTTTCTACATTGATAACTTCCAGAGCTGCATCTTATATCCTATCTGTCTTTATATTCAACTCATGGTATGAATTACTAACTATAGATATTTGATGTACCTGAAACTTTTTCCTGGCAAGCTGAATGTATTATTTTTCCAGAAAATTTCTTCCTCTTGAATCCCCCTTTCCTGTTTATGACAGAATTCTTGTCCTATTCTCCCAATCTTCTTTGACCTTGCTTGTCTGTTCTCCCTAACAACAAATCTAACAATTGTCAAGGTTAGGCTTGTATTATCTTTCTACATTTATCAACCATTTTCTTCTGTAATTACTATAAAATATTTTAAGCATACATTAGCTATTAGAAAAATATAACATATATATTTATTTTTGTATTGATGGTCAGATCTTAATCTCTTGCTGTGTTTAATTCAGATTTATTTTTCTATTTTAAATAAATTATAGCTTTAAAAATTGAAGGCTTCTCTCTATATATTTACTTATATATATAGACTTCTCTCTATGTATATTTTTCTGATCACATGCCCATCCTTTCATCTCTTGAGTACCTGCTTTTCTGAATTTGATGTTTATTATTTATATTTATTACTTATTTTCATTATTTACAAATATATAACACTGGTTTATATATTTTAAAATTTTGTATAAAAGGTATGACATCGTATATACCTCCTGAATTTTTTCACGTTATGTTTTTGAAATTTGTTCCTGTTGATATCTGTATCTCTAGTTTATTAATTGTGATATGCCAGAGTATAAACAGAACATCATTTGTCCATTTGAATTTTACAGAATATTTAGATTAATTCTAATTTTTAAATGTTGAAAAATGCAGCAATATTCTTATAAATGTCACATTGTGCAGATGTATTAAAGCTATATATAGTATCTACTAGTAGTAAAATCACTAGGGTATAGAATATGTTAGTTTTCAGTTTTCCTAAGCTTTTGTTAAATAGCTTTAGAGAGTGGTTGAATCAATTTTTATTTCCTGTAATTAATGAGATTTCCATTGCCCCTCAACCTTATTAACAACTGTTATTAAGAATTGTTTTGCCAGCTTCATGCCTTTAATCTTAGCACTTTGAGAGGCTGGGGCAGAAGAATTGCTTGAGGCCAGGAGTTCAAGACCAGCCTGGGCAACAGAGTGAGACCCCATCTCTAAAAATAATAATAATAATAATAAAAGCCAGGGGCAGTGGCGTGTACCTTTAGTCCCAGCTAATTGGAAGACTGAGGCAGAAGGATCACATGGAGTTCTAGGCTAAAGTGAGCTATGGTCACACACTTTAACTCCAGCCTAGGGGACAGAATGTGACCCTGTCTTGATAAGATGCAATAAAATTGTTTTAATTTTTCCCAGTCTACTGGATAGAAATGATATCTGTATTTCCCTGGTTACTAATGAGATTGCCACATACTTATTGGCCATTTTATTTTTCTTTTTGCAAATTGCTATTCATATTCTTTGCTCACTTTTATATAAAGATGATGCTTCTTAGATTATTTTATTATGACTTTAAGAAGCTCTTTATTCATAAAAGAATGATAATTATAACTAACATTTATATGGTGCTTATTAGGTTTAATAGACTTAAAAATGTTTTCTATTTATTAGCACATTTCATGGACACTAATTCTATTTTGGTTATATATGATAAAATATGTTTTATTTGACTGCTGCCTTATAATGTACAGAATATATTCATTTTGGTATATTTAAATTCATTAGCCTATTTGTTTTTCAATATCTCTAGGAGTTTTTTGTTGCTACAAAGGTATTAATATATTTCCGTATATATCCTTTTTAAGTAGTTAACATCTTTATTTTCACATTTAATTATCTAATACCCCTGGAGTTTACTTTCAGCAACATTGAGATCTGCTTATTATTATTTTCACAAGAAGACTAGTTGTCTCATCACCATGTGTGTTTTCCTGCTGAATTCTTAAATCTTCTGTCACGTATAAACTTTCCACAATTGTGTGAATCTGTGTCTGAGATCTCTATTATGTCCAATTGGTCCATTTATCTATTCCAATGTCAACATACTTTACTACAATTAGTATAACTACATAATATATCCTGGTAGGGATATATTTATTCATCTGCCTTGTTCTTTTAAAATTGTTTTGGTTATGCCCATTCTAATTATTCTTGACAAGTTCATTTTAAAACCATATCAACATTTTTGGAATTAGATTGGCTCTGTAGATTGTATTTTAGAAAAACTGTAATATTCATGATATTAAGCCTCTTATATATGAACAGAATTCGATTTTCAGATTTTCATTTATGTTTATCATCTTTTATGTTTTTGAATAAAGTTTTGTCATTTCTGTCTTTTAAAGATCTATACATCTTTAATAGATTGGTACTTCATTATTTTTTGATAATGTAAGTGACAGAATTTTCTACATCAGCTATTTTTAAAAAGCATTTGTTAACATTTAATAAACCTCCCCCCATGTGACTTTAAGTAACCAAGACTAGCCCCATACTCATAAACGCTTTTAATCTTCTCAGCTCTTCTGCTGAAGAATTTGGCTTTCATGATGATAGGCTGCTTTGGGTACTTTTCCTTCCCAAGACAGAACATTTTAGTAGGCCTAGAATAACAGAGAAATGGCTTATAATACACCATAGCAGGTACCAACTCCCTGATGAGTATGAGGAAAGATGCCTCCCAACCCACACCTTCTGGGATCTAGGTAGGCCATGTTTTAGATACGCATACTAACACAGTCACTGTTTGCTCCTGCCAGTGAATCAAGACCAGTAGATTCATCGAGAACTCTAGCACACCAGGACAAGAGCTGTGTCAGGATGTTACTCTAGT
The DNA here is from genome assembly GCF_028858775.2 of Pan troglodytes. Classification (NCBI taxonomy): domain Eukaryota; kingdom Metazoa; phylum Chordata; class Mammalia; order Primates; family Hominidae; genus Pan; species Pan troglodytes. The sequence continues at coordinate 90,988,112 of NC_072408.2, forward strand.
GTCAGCTCGAACTTAGTTTTGAGTGTTTATTCTGGCATATAATAGCACAAATTTAATTCCATAACATTCTTTATTTTCCTTTCTCCATATTCAGTTTCCAGATTCAGATTCTTAACCATCTCATTGTTATTTTTGCAGGAGACAGTAGTTTTCCCTCTTGCTTTGTACAGTCATTAGACATTCTTCATCTTTCATCAGTAATATTCTTAAAGTACATTCCCAGCTAAGAGCCTTCTATTTTTATCTATTGCCAATATGACAAATTCAAGACTTGTTAAACTTAAATACATGACCTTAACATGCCTTGCATGTTTAGACTCATCTACTCTTTTTCCATTTTGTGATCTGTTCCCAAGCTCACATGGCTTGTGGTAACTTGTAGTTTATTGCAGGATACCAGCATGCCTGCCCCAGTTACCTGCTGACTGTGGCTAGATGGTGCCTTTAGTTTTTTGACATGTGGTCCTCTCCAAAGGGAAGTTCACTACACGGCAGCTTGATTATTTTGATTATTTAAAGCCAGCGAGGAAAACAGCCTCTTCACAAGGCTAAAAGCTAAAAATTTTTCAATAACATTTATTTAGTCAAACAGTGCTTGTTATTTATTCACTCTTTCAATAAATTGAGAACCTCCTACATGCACTGCAGTGTAGTATGCTTAGCTGCTATGCTTAGCTACTATGGATAAATCAGACATGACCTTTTATATGCTATTATAAAGAGTAACACAGGCACATAATTACATATATCTCATCACTTTTATTATATTCTTTTGGCTGGAAACAAGCCACAGGTTCCACTCACACTTAAGAGGAGGGCATTAGACAGAGTAAAGCTACCAGGAGGCAGAAATCATGCCATGTTCTATTCCAAACTTTCCATCAGCAAACGGTGACAATACGTGCCTTTTAAAATCATTCTTAAAATGTATTGAAAACCACATAGAAAAGCAGAAACACAAGCACAGATGCACATAAATGCTTATTATTTACAGAAATAAAATTTTACTATTTATACTGTTGAGCAATTAGTTCTTATTTCTTAACAGTCCACTGAGGACATTGTTCTATATTACCATTAGTTACATATCACAGTATATGGGCCTGCCTTCTTTTTAGCTGGTATATATAGCAATTATTGATCATTATAATGGATAATTACAATGCTTAGATCACGGTTATGAATTTGCCAGATATCAAATTAGGGATGATGTATACAAAATGTCAGAAGAGTAAGAAAAAGCAATGTGGAAGTAATGTTACAAAAATCCAGATAGATATTTTCACAATAGAACAATCCACAGGTGGCCACTGAAATTAAAATTAATTAAAATAAAAACAATTAAAATTTAGACCTTCAGTCATGTTAGTCACATTGCAAATGTTCAATAGTCATTGCATGTGGCTAGTGACTACTGTACTGGACAGGGAAGATACAGAACACTCATGTTATCACAGAAACTTCTGTTGGGCATAGTTATTACAGAAAACCATGAAGAATAAAATATGGAGCTGGGTTTCAGGTTATTTTCTAGGATGTCATGTGGTTTTTCATTGGTGAGATAGTAGTAAGCATTTTCCCCTTAATCTATAACACAAGAATGTAAAAAGCAAAATAATACTTATAGAAATACATAACACACAAATAAATGTAGAAACCTATTTAAATAAACTAAGGAAACAAACACAAAATTGTTTAACTTATTTAAAAATAAAAGAAGATGACATAATGGAAACTTTGTAATTTTAAAATATTTTTATTATTTATTTGATAAAATACCACTTTAAATTTAGGCTATTCTTCTATAAATCATTTCAGGTTCTATTCTCCTTTATTGATATATTTGTCTATTCTGGTCTTAGTGCCCAGTTATTAATTATTAAACTTGGCTTAAATTTAATTATTTACATTTAATTAATAATATCAATTTATTGGTGTTTTATATTTAATGCAGTAAAAAATAATGGTTATATTTAAAATATGTGACAAATCAACTGCAAATTCTATCTAAGGAAAAAATTGAAATAAATGTGAGTATGCACACATAAATACATATGTAAGAATAAATTACCACATACTTATAAATATTTAAGCTTTTTATTAAACAATATGGTTTTAAAATATATAATCTTTGCTGACAACAGATATCGCAAATAAATTAATAGCTTCTATGAAAGACCTTAGCATATATAAGGAAAAGAATAAGAAACAGAAACTATAAAAAAATAGAAAAAATATAAAGAGGAAACTAACTCAATTTATCTTGAGATTGTCCTAATATAATCAAAATGTAATTTTTAATGACAGGAATTTTTAAAAGGAAATTTTAATAATTATTATTTGGGTGCACAAGTATTAAAATATTAATGTATGCCTCTTAGTAGTTACATGAGCAATGTACTAGCATCATTTCCATTTTAATGTTGTAAGGGATTAATTATTCTCCCAATGCCACACTTCCAGTAAGAATTAAAGCAGGATTAGATACAGGTACCTAAAATATTAATATTTTCTTTATATTTTCCAAATGTTTTGTAATGAGCTAATTTGTGAAGTATGTATATATTATATATGTTTTATATTTACATATGATATATAATACAGTATATATAATATGTATGTATACCACATATCTACACAAAGCAATCAAGTCTAAATCTAACTTTTGATAGGTAGAGAAATATTTTTTCTATTGCATTTCAGAATCCATTTCCTTGGCAATAATTGTTCTCCTTATTTACTTGATTTAAATGTACACATAAAAGCTATTTATACTAGCCATGGTCTCACAATACAAATTTTTCATACTGCTGAAGGTTTATGAAGTACAGAGAGGTCTTGACAAAATGTCATACAAAATTAAATGAGGTAAATTATTTGTCAATCATTATGAATAAAACATAAGTTGTATAAAAGAAAGAAAACTATTTTAATAATTAGGAAGCCATAAAATAGCATTAGAATATGAGACATACCTGCAGCAGAGGCTGACTAATCAACCTGTGAGCCAAACAATTAATCAAATACTGACCAGAATTTGCTGGGGAGGTAGACTTAGATGCTGGTACTTATGCTTGGAAAAACACATTCCAAAGGTTTAAAGCAGGCTGTTAAATCTATCTTGTATTACAGACTTTCAGAGAGAGTATAGTAGGATAAAGATGATGGAGACCAGATCCATAACCACGAGATGTAGGAATCATTGCCAAGTTAGTAGTTATATTCTATTAATGTAGGCTATAATGTTCTACCTAATCTGTTAGTTGAAAAAACATGTATATATAAATAAAATATGTATGTATTACTAGAAATAAAAGTGCATTAATTTTATGTATTAATATTTTTACTACTGGAGTAAGAATTATGGTTAAATAATGACTTTCTAAGTATGGTGTAGCTTTATTCACTGACTTAGTGTTTTGCTAAATGATTTTTAGTATGCAAAAATGAGGCCAACCCTGTTTTAATATTATTATGCCAGAAAACCAACAGAATAACCAATCTGACCACAAGTTTCATAGTATAACTTAAGAAAAATAAAAATTGAAGTGGGTCAATAAAACAAACAGAAACCCACAATTAATTTCAACAAAATTAATGTAGAAATCAGAGTCTGGCTAAAATAAAATATGCATTTTATAAAAGACAAATTATAAGAACAAGAATATTCAAATTAAAAATGACAAAGTTGTATAAATCACATATAAAAATATATTAATTACAATATAAAATAAAATATTAGTGTAAACATACATTAAAATGTTAGAATTATAAAAAACTAAACTTTATGAAAATTAACAAAGTAATAACAAAATCAAATTGGCCACACACTAAAAAAAACTACTAGTTTTCAAACATTATATTTAATCATTGGTTCAGGCTGAGATTTTATGTTAACATTTTCAGTTTTTCATGAAAAACAATTTTCAAGAACACATAGTTTGAGATAATAAAAAAAATACTTGCACATGCATGTATATAGCAACACAATTTGCAATTGCACAAATGTGGAACCAACTCAAATGCCCATCAGTCAATGAGTAGATAAAGAAACTTTGATCTATCTACCTATCTATCTATCGATCTATCTATCTATCTATCTATCACCTATCTGTGGATGAGATTGGAGACTATTATTCTAAGTGAAGTAACTCAGGAATGGAAAATCAAACATCGTATGCTCTCACTCCTAAGTGGGAGCTAAGCTATGAGAATGAAAAGGCATAAGAATTACACAATGGAGTTTAGGGGCTTGGGGGAAAGGGAGAGAAGGGGGCAAGGGATAAAAGAGTACAAATAGGGTGCAGCGTGTACTCCTCACGTGATAGATGCACAAAAATCTCACAAATCACCACTAAAGAACTTACTTATATAATCAAATACCACCTGTTCCCCAATAACTGATAGAAATAAAAAATTGAAAAAGAAAAGACACGTTCACTGGGCAACATCAAAAGTAATAAGGATAATTACTTTTAATTAAGATAGGGTTTTTTCCCATCCAATAAATAAATAAATAATGAATAATATGGAAGTTTTCTCAGTAGATTTTATAAACTCAGAAACAAAAAAATTCAAATCATTCTCTTAGCATATATTAATTCTTATTCAATGTTTTATTACCTCACTGATTCTAGCTCTCTGTCTCAGTATAAATATGAATGTGTGTGTGTATATGTATATATATATATATATATACTTCATTTACACACACACACAGGTTTCATTCACAGCACCTTTTACAGGTTTCAGCACCATTCTCCCCAAAATTGATAAACCTTCATAAGAATGTATGTTCTATCAAGCATTAATCCTAATTGTCATATGTAATACTTAACCCTCACGACAACTGCAGAACACATAATCTTTCACACCACACATGGAACACACATTAAGATGAGTATATAATGAACTATAAAACATGTCTCAAGAAATTAAAAATTATTTAAATCATACAATGTATGTGATCACAATGGGACAGTATCAGAAATCTATTTTTTCAAGTACCTGGAAAATCCCCAAATATTGCAAATTAAATATAACACTTGTAGTCACCCATTGTGCAAAGAAAAAAATTACAAGGTAACTCAGAAACTGGAAGTGAATACAGCCACATTCTCAGAAAAACACAATAAAAATAGAAATCAATACCAAGAAGATATCTCAAAGCCATACAATTTACATTGAAATTAAAAATCTTGCTGAATGGTTTTTGGGTAAACAATAAAATTAAGGCAGAAATTAAGAAATCTTTGAAACTAATGAAAGTAAAGGCAAAACATACCAGACTCTCTGCGACACAACTAAAGCACTTTTAAGAGGAAAGTTTAGAGCACTAAATATCCACCTCAGAAAGTTAGTAAGGTCTCAAACTAACAACCTAACATCACACCCGGAAAAACTAGAAAACAACAGCAAACAAACCTCAAAGCTAGCAGAAAAAAATTACTAACGTCAGAGCTAAACTGGAAAAAAAATTAGGCAGGAAAAACCATATGAAAGATCAATAGAATGAAAAGTGGTTATTTGAAAGGATAAAAAGGATTGATAGACTGCAAGCTAGAACAATAAAGAAACAAAGAAAGAAGATCAAAATGAACACAAACAGAATTGGCAAAGGAGATGTTAACATTTGCCTCACAGAAAAAAAAAAAAACCAGAATATTATGAACATACCTATTCACACAAGTTAAAAAATATAGAAGAAATGGATAAATTCCTGCAAACATATAACTTCCAAGACTGAACCAGGAATAACCTGAAACCCTGAATAGACCAATAATAGGTTCCAAAATTGAATCAGTAATAAAAAGCTTACCAACCAGAAAAAGCCCTAGATCAGATGGATTCACAGCCAAGTTCTAGCAGACAAATGAAAAAGAGCTGATACAATTCTACTGAAACTATTACAAAAAACTGAGGAAACGGAACTCCTCTCTAACTTATTATATGAGGCCAGCATCATGCTGATATCAAAAGCTGGCAGACACAGTAAGAAAAGCAAACTTCAGGCCAATATCCCTGATGAACATACATGTAAAAATCCTCAACGAAATACAAGCAAACTGAATCCAGTAGCACATTAGAAAGCCAATCCACCACAATCAAATAGACTTCATTCCTGGGATGCAAGGTTAGTCCAACATACACAAATCAATAAATGTGATTCATTACATAGAATTAAAACAAAAAAACACATGATCATCTCAACAGAAGAAGAAAAGGCATTCAATAAAATTTGATCCCTTCATGTTAAAATCCCTCAATAAACTAGGCATCAAAGAAACATGCCTCAAAATAAAAAGAGCCACCTACAACAAACCCTGCCCCCCCACCCCACAACCAACGTCACATTAAAAGGTAAAAGCTGGAAGCATTCTGCTTGAGAACTGGCACAGCATGAAGATGCTCCTTCCCACCACTCCTATTGGAAATAGTACTGTAATTCTTAGCCAGAGCAAGCAGGCAAGAGAAAGAAATAAAAGTCATCCAAATATGGTGAGAGAAAGTCAAACTATCTTCACAGGTGATAAAATTCTATACCTAAAAAACCCCATAGTCTCTGCTCAAAGGCTCCTAGAACTGATACACAACTTCAGCAATGTTTCAGGGTACAAAAGATATGTACAAACATCAGCAATATTTCTACAAACCAATAATGTCTAAGTCCACAGCCAAATCAAGAATGCAATCCCATTTACAATTACCACAAAAAGAATACAATAGGTAGGAATACAGCTAGCCAGGGAGGTGAAAGATCTCTACAATGAGAATTTCAAAACACTGCTGAAAGGAATCAGAGATGTCACAAACAAATGGAAAAACATTGCATGTTCATAGACAGGAAGAGTCAATATCGTTAAAATTTCCTTACTGCCCAAAGCAATTTAAAGATTCAATGCTCTTCCTTATCAAAACACCTATATCATTCTTCACAGAATTAGAAAAAAAATTCTGAAGTTCATGTGGAACAGAAAAGAAGCCTGATAACCAAAGCAATCGGAAGCAAAAAGAAAGAAGCTGGAAGTATCACATTACCTGAATTCAAATTATACTACAAGGCTACAGTAACCAAAACGACCTGGTAGTGGTACAGAAACAGACACATAGAACAATATAACAGCTTAGAGAATCCAGAAATAAAGGCACACACTTAAAATAATCTCATCTTTGACAAAGTTAACAATAACAAACAATAGGGAAGAAATCCCTATTCAATAAATGGTGCTAAGATACCTGGCTAGCTACATGCAGAAGCTGGAAACCAGACCCCTTTTTGTCACCGTATATGAAAATCAACTTAAGGTGGATTAAGCACATTTTTTGTTGTAATTTTATTTTTTATATTTGGGGGTACATAGTAGATGTATATATTTGTGGGATTCGTGAGATATTTTAATATAGGCATGCAATGCGAAATAATCATATCAGAGTAAATGGGGCATCCATCACCTCAAATATTTATCCTTTGTGTTACAAACAATCCAATTATACTCAGTTATTTTCACATATACAATTATTCTTTCAATATAGTCACCTTGTTGTGCTAGGAAATACTAGGTGATATTCATTTTTTCAACATGTTTTTGTACCCATTAACCCTCCCAATATCCCTTCCAAACCTTCACTATCCTCTGCGGTCTCTGTTAATCATTCAACTCACTATCTCCAGGAGTTCAATTATTTTAATTTTTAGCTTCCACAAATAAGTGGGAACAAGATAGGTTTGTCTTTCTGTGCCTGGCTTATTTCACTTAACGTAATGACTTCCAGTCCCATCCATGTTCTTGCAAGTAACAGGATCTAATTTTTTTAATGGCTGAATAGTAGTCTATTGTGTATATGTACCTGATTTGCTTTATCCATTCACCTATTGATGGACGAATGAGTTGTTTCCAATTTGTGGCCAGTGTTATTAATGTTTGGGAAATCCTCTGTTACTATCCTTTTGAATAAGCTTCCTACCTGTGTATCTCTCCCTCCCCTTTAAGGCCAATAGTGCTAGATTTGCCCTTTTGAGGCTATTTTCTAGCTCTTTCAAGTATGCTTCACTGTTTTCATTCTTTTTTCTTTTTTTCCCCTGGCTGTATTTTCAAATAGCCCGCTTCAAACTCGATAATTCTTTCTTCTGCTTCATCAATTGTGCTATTAAGAGACTCTGATGCATTCTTCACTATGTTAACTGCATTTTCCAACTCTAGAATTTCTGCTCAATTTTTTAGTTATTTCAATCTCTTTGTTAAATTTATCTAATAGAATTCTTAATACAGTTTCCTCAAAACAGCTATTTTGAATTCTCTCTATGAAAGTTCACATATCTCTGTTTCTCCAGGATTGATCCCTGCTGCCTCATTTATGTCATTTGGTGAGGTTACATTTTCCTGGATGGTCTTGTTGCTTATGGATGTTTGTCTGTGCCTGGGCATTGAACGGATAGGTATTTATTGTAGTCTTCACTCTCTGGGCTTGTTTGTACCTGTCCCTCTTGGGAAGTCTTTCCAGGAATTCAAAAAGACTTGGGTATTGTGGTCTAAATTGCATCTGCATTAGGAAGCACCCCCAAACCAGTAATCCTGTGGTTTTTGCAGACTCCTAAAGATACTATCTCAATAGTCTTGAATAAGATCTGGAAGAATACTCTGTATTACCAGGCAATAAAAACTCTTCTTCAATTCCCTTACCTTTTCCCAACAAATGGAGTCTGTCTCTGTTCTGAGCCACCTGTAGATGGTGGTAGGGGAACACAAGCACCCCTGTGGCCACCAACACTGGGACTGTGCTGAGTCATACCTAAAGCCAGTACAGTACAGGGGCTCACCAAGGCCCACTGTAATCACTGCCTGGCTACTGTCTATGTTTGCTCAAGGCCTAGAGGCTCTACAATCAGCAGGTAGTGAAGCCACCTAGGCTTGTGTCCTTCACTTCAGGACAGTGAGTTCCTCCCGGCACCCAGCAGGTCCAGAAGTGCATTCTGGGAGCCAGGGACTGCAATAAAAAACCTTACAAGTCTACCTTGTGTTCTATTGTACAGTGGCTGAGCGAGCACCCAAACCATAAGACACAGTCCTTCCCTCTCTTCCCTCCCCTTTCCACAGGAAGCGAAGCCCTATAGTAAGTAATGCCAGGCTACTGCCAATATTCCCTTCAGGCCCAAGGGAACCTCATTTGGCTTGTGGTGAACACTGCCTGGCCTGGGACTCAACATTCAGGGCATTGGGTTCCCCTCTAGCCCAGAGATGGTCCAGAAATGCTATCCAAGAGCTAAGGCCTAGAGTCAGGGAGCCCAAGAATCTGCTTGGTGTTCTACCCCCCTGTGGTTGAGATGGTACCTAAGGTCCAAGACGAAGTCTCCTTTACTTTTCCCTCCACTTTTCTCAAGCAGAAAGAGTGTCTCCTTATAGCCAACACAGCTGGGATTATGCTGAGTCTCACCTGAGGCCAAAAAGTCTCAGTTTCTCACCCGAGGCCCTTGGCATACTACCTGGGTATTGCTGCAGATTATTCAGGGATTAAGGGCTCTCTAGTCAACAGGTGATGGCTCATGTCCTTCATGACAATGAGTTCCTTTCTGGCCCAGTGTATGTCTAGAAATGTCATCTAGGAGTTAGAGCCTGGAAAGGCAGCCTCACAACTCTGCATGGTGCCCTCTTCTACTGTGGCTGAGCTGATGTCCAAATAAAAGACAAAGTCCTCTTTAGTCTTACTTCTCTCCTCAAGCAGAGGAAGGGGTTTGTTTTGGAGCCACAACCTGTGAAGCCTGAGTTTGGGGAAAGGGTGGTGCAACACTGTCTCAGCCACCCTGGCTGGTGTCTCAGTACCCCCTAAGGCTACTGGTTCTGAGTGTAGTCAGCCCTGGGACTCACCTAGGATTTTCAGTCCTTGAGGCTTAGACTGCTTTTCAAGTTTTTGTAGAGCCCCAGAGTACTTTAGCCCAGGGTGGTAAGGCTTACCAGAATTCACATTCTGACCATTGGTATGAGTGATTCCCCTGTGGCTACAGCCTGTTTAAACGATCCCTACATGGGTGGGTATCAGCTCAGTTCAGCTCGATTTTGCCTTTTGCTGTTGACAGGACAACACTGAGTTCCATGCAGCATCTCAGAGTTGTTTCACTCTCTCTACCCAAAGTGCACAGATTTTCTCCCAGTGACACATAGCTGCGGCCAGGGGATGGTGGAGGGATGGTGTCAGCAATTCAAGATTGTCTTTCCTACCTTCCTCAATGCCTCTTTCAGTGATATGTAGTTAAAACAAGATACTGTGAGTGCTTACCTGATTTTTGGTTCTAATGAATGTGTCTTTTTGTGTAGGTAGTTGCTAAATTTGTGACCTTACAGGGGGACCAATCAGTGGAGCCATCTATTTGGCCATCTTTTTCCAACCTCTGTCTCAGATTAAACACTTAATCATAAACCCTAAAGCTACAAGTACTCTAGAAGAAAATCTAGGAAACACCATTCTGAACATAAGCCTGGGCAAAGATTCATGACAAAGATGCCAAAAGCAATTGCAACAAAACCAAAAATTCACAAATGGGACCTCATTAAAGTAAAGAGCTTCTACACAGGAAAAAAAATCTGTCAACAATGTAAACAGACAACCTACGGAATGAAAGAAAATATTTACAAACTATGCATTCAAAAAAGGATCCAGAATCTATAAGGAAATTAAACAATTTAACAGGTAGAAAACAAATAACCCCATTAAAAAATGGGCAAAGGACATGACAAGTCACTTTTCAAAAGACATACAAGGGCCAACAAACATGAAAATAATGTTCCACATAACTAATCATCAGAAAAAAGCAAATCAAAACTCTAATGAGATAACATTTCACACCAGTCAAAATGGCTATTAATAAAAAGTGAAAAAGCAGCAGATGCTTACAAGGCTGTGGAGAAAAGAGAATGCTAATACACTATTGGTGGGAATGTAAACTAGCTCAGCCACTATGGAAAACAGTTTGTACATTTCTCAAAGAACTCAAAATAGAACTACCATTTGACCCAGCAATTCCATTACTGGAAACACATACAAAAGAAAATAAATTGCTCTACCAAAAAAACACATGCACTTATATGTTTATCATAGCACTATTCAGAATAGCAAAGACATGGAATTAACCTCGCTGCTCATCAGCAATGGATTGGGTAGATAAAATGTGATATGCATATATATATACCATAGAATACTATGCAACCATAAAAAATTATTTCCTTTCCAGCAACATGGATACAGCTGGAGGCCATTATCCTTAGCAAATTAACATAGGAAACGAAAACCACATACTTCATGTTCTCACTTATAAGTGGGAGCAAACAATGGGCACTCATGAACCTAAAGGTAGGAACAATAGACAACTAGACTACTAGAGGTGAAGACAGGTAGGGGCAAGGTTTTGAAACCTAACTATTTGGTACTACACTCACTACTTGGATTATGGGATCAATCATTCTCCAAATCTTAGCATTACACAATACGTCAATGTAACAAACCTGCCTGTATACTCCCTGGACCTAAAAGAAAAGTTGGAATTATTAAAAAAATAAATAAAACATCATATTTTCATATTTCTATACTTAAGATAATTTTGATTTTTATATAATAATCATTAAAAAGTATATCTGAAATAGGAGACTGGCAGGACGTGTTTTCTGGTCACAACCCTGTTGACCAAAACAAGATCTGATCTAGACACAATATGGTAAAGAAACTAGTCAAAACCAGCAGATGGTGAGGAAAGTGATCTCAATCAGCCCTCATTACTCATTAGCATAAGACACTCCCACAAGTGCCATGGCAGTTCGCAAATTCCATGGCAATGACCAGGAAGTTACTGCCCTCTTCCATGACAACAACCCATAAGTTACCACAACTTTCCTAGATATTTCTGGATACCCTGCCCCTTTATTTGCATGTAACTGAAAGTGGGTCTAAGTAGATATAAATACTTTGCCCATAGCTTAGAAGTGCAGTTCAGAGCACACTGCCTATGAGTTATCCTTGCTCCAAAAGGAGCAGTTGCAGTTCAATAAAAGATTGCTGTTCAACACCACCGGCCCAGTCTTGTTTTCTTTCCTCAATCTGGGGGCTCGCCTACCTTCCTGTATCATCTCTACACCCAATATTTATCTCAGACAAATTCTTTTCACGCTAATTTTCTGTTTCCTTTACCTGTATATTGACTCCTTCAATTAAACTTCCTGAGAAAGTTTATGAGAAATTTGCCTTATGTGTAAAAACAAGGAACAAATCTACCATTATTTTTCTTAAAATTCTTACATACAAAAGATGTGACCATGACCATTACAAGTCACTATTCTCATTCTTGAACATTATTTGGACATTTTAATAGGCTGATCTGGTTCTAACAAAAGCTGCTCGCTTAAAAAATGACAAAATGAAAACTCACTCAAAACTGCACAACTACATGAAAACTGAACAACCTTCTCCTGAATGACTACTGGGTAAATAATGAAATTAAGACAGAAATAAAGAAGTCATTTGAAACCAATGGGAACAACGACAGAGTACCAGAATCTCTGGGACAAAGCTAAAGCAGTGTTTAGAGGGAAATTTATAGCACTAAATGCCAACAAGAGAAAGCAAGAAAGATCTAAAATTGACACCCTAACATTACAATTAAAAGAACCAGGGAAGCAAGAGCAAACAACTTCAAAAGCTGGCAGAAGACAAGAAATAACTAAGTTCAGAGCAGAACCGAAGGAGATAGAGACATGAAAAACCCTTATAAAAGTCAATGATTCCAGGAGCTGGATTTTTGAAAAGATTAACAGAAAAGATAGACTGCTTGCCAGATGAATAAAGAAGAAAACAGAGAAGAATCAAATAGATACTATAAAAAATGATAAATGGTATATCACCACTCATCCCACAGAAATACAAACTTCCATCAGATAATACTACAAACACTTCTTCACAAATAAACTAGAAAATCTAGAACAAATGGATAAATTTCTGAACACATACAATGCTATCCTCATCAAGCTACTATTGACTTTCTTCACAGAATTAGAAAAAACTACTTTAAATTTCGTATGGAACCAAAAAAGAGCCCAGATAGCCAAGACAATCTTAAACAGAAAGAACAAGGCTGGAGGCATCACACTACCTGATTTCAAACTAGACTACAAAGCTACAGTAACCAAAACAGCATGATAGTTGTTCCAAAATACTTATATAGGCCAATGGAACAGAACAGAGGCCTCCGAAATAATGCCACATATATACAACCATCTGATCTTTGACAAACCTGACAAAAACAAGCAATGGGGAAAGGATTCTCTAATAAATGGTGTTGGGAAAACTGGCTAGCCACATGCAGAAAATTGTAACTGAACCCTTCCTTACACTTTATGCAAAAATTAACTCAAGATGGATTACAAACTTAAACATAAGACCTAAAACCATAAAATCCCTGGAACAAAACCTAGCTAATACTATTCAGGACATAGGCATGGGCAAAGACTTCATGACTAAAACATCAAAAGCAATGGCAACAAAAGCCAAAATTGACAAATGGGCTCCGTTAAACTAAAGAGCTTCTACACAGCAAAAGAAACTACCATCAGAGTGAACGGGCTATTTACAGAATGGGAGAAAAATTTTTCAATCTATCCATATGACAAAGGGCTAATATCCAGAATCTACAAGGAACTTAAACTAATTTACGAGAAAAAATAAACCACATCAAAAAGTGAGCGAAGGATATGAACAGACCCTTCTCCAAAGAAGACATTTATGTGGCCCACAAATATATGGAAAAAAAGCTCATCTTCACTGTTCATTAGAGAAACGCAAATGAAAACCACAATGAGATACCATCTCACACCAGTTAGAATGGTGATCATTAAAAAGTCAGTAAACAGCAGATGCTAGAGAGAATGTGGAGAAATAGGAACACTTTTACACTGTTGGGAGTGTAAATTAGTTCAACCATTGTGGACGACAGTGTGGCGATTCCTCAAGGATCTAGAACTAGAAATACCGTTTGACCCAGCGATCTCATTACTGGGTATATACCCAAAGGATTATAAATCATTCTACCATAAAGACAAATGCACATGTATATTTACTGCAGCACTATTCATAATAGCGAAGATTTGGAACCAAGCCAAATGCCCATCAATGATAGACTGGATAAAGAAAATGTGGCACATATGCACCATGGTATACTATGCAGCCATAAAAAAGGATGAGTTCAGCCAGGCACTGTGGCTCACACCTGTAATCCCAGAACTTTGGGAGGCCAAGGCGGGCACATCACGAGGTCAGGAGTTTGAGACCAGTCTGACCAACACAGTGAAACCCCGTCTCTACTAAAAATACAAAAATTAGCCAGGCGTGGTGGTACCTGCCTGTAGTCCCAGCTACTCAGGAGGCTGAGGCAGGAGAATCATTTGAACCTGGGAGGTGGAGTTTACAGTAAGCCGAGATGGCACCACTGCATTCCAGCCTGGGCAACAGAGCGAGACACCATCTCATGAAAAAAAAAAAAAAAAAAAAAAAAAAGAAAAGAAAAGAAAAATAAAAGGATGAGTTTATGTCCTTTGCAGGGACATAGATGAAGCTGAAAACCATCATTCTCAGCTAATTAACACAGAAACAGAAAACCAATCACCTCATGTTCTCTCTCATAAGTGGGAGTTGAACAAAGAGAACACATGGAGACAGGGAGGGGAACACCACACACTGGAGTCTTTTGGGGTTTGGGGGGCTAGGGGAGGGATAGCATTAAGAGAAATACCTAACGTAGATGACGGGTTGATGGGTGCGGGAAACCACGATGGCACGTGTGTACCTATGTAACAAACCCGCACGTTCTGCACATGTATCCCAGAACTTAAAGTATAATTTTAAAAAATGAAAAAAAAAATGACAAAATGAAAGAAATGTTACATTTCTTGGTAAAGTTATGGTTTGAAAGCCATTTTTAAGTAGGAGTACTACTTTTAACTGGAGACCAGAAAACCTGCCAAGAATATGTCATAAATGAATTTTTTTAATGTCAGTAAATTCGATCAGTGATTGATATGCTTTGAAAGACTGTTCACTTAGCAGAAATCCCCATTTGCAACGCTAAAGTGTAAAATAGCAAAGGAGAGGAAATAAACTTACCTGAATCCCTTATAAAGATTTGCAGAGGCAGTAATAAGTTCACCTTTAGAAAATTATCAGTGAATGAAATTTGTGGTGGTGAAACCGAGGGATAGAAGCCAAATGCCTATTGGCTGGTGTTCTGTGGACTTCCCCTCACATTTCTGCCAACAATCCTTAGCTCTGACCTTGAAACACCTGCTTACCTGCTTCCTAGAAGGGACAGTCTGTCAAACCGAGCTAAGTAAAAATTGGTCTGTACTTTGAAAAAATGTGGAGGAGTAGAATGAAATCTTACGGTCAATTTTTTTTTATCTTGGATCTGAGTTTTAAAACAGAAATTGTCTGAGTTTAATCAGTTCATTAGTCCTCATCTCAGTTACCAAATCTAATATCTTGAGAAAAAAAGTGTTATCTAAAATGTGAAATAAAAATATGTAAACTTTCTAAATTGGGGTTAAAAATTGTACATTATTTGTTTAAATTGAAACCCAGAACACAAATTGATATTGTATTTTGGAAGGACTGATTTGAAAATAATATAAACATAATTTTAAAGCACTGCTGATATTAATACTATTATTTCTCTTTTGATTCCTTTGTATTGCAATGTTTGTAATAAATGAATTGCATCTAATAGTTATTTCTCTTATCGCCATTAGGAAAGAAAAAAGAGACTAGCATGTAAGTCTACCCTCAATTGATTAGCTGAAGTTATGATTTTGTACAATCAGTTTTGTCATTGTCAGCCTCAGATTCTTCTGTAAAAATTGATAATTCTCTTCCATAATGTGTAATAAAACATTTATATGTCCTTCAGTTTGTCATTTATCAAGCAACTTTGAAACAAATAAGAGGATAGAGGAACAGGTTGTTGAAAAATTAAACATTTAACTAGTCTTTAGATTTATTTAGATAAAACTAAAAAATTGTAATTATGTACACACCAATTACTACAAAATTAAAAATTAACACGTGATTACTTTGTATCTACCTTAACAGATTTATTTCTATTTACAACACTTTTATGAAAAAGATTTTTAAAAATTGATATTGGTAGGTTGGTTTTTATAGCCTCAAGGGCTGTTAATTTGACTTAAAATTTTGACATTTTTAATCTTTATTAAGGAAGATTAAATATATTAATATCTCATTATAGAGAACTTCCAGTTGTAAATGCACCTAAAAAATTAAACTGTATTTGTTACAGGAGGTTGACTGTGCCCACTAAAATTATAATTAGCTCACTATACTTGATTTTAGCTTATTTTGTAAATTATAAGTTAATTATTTCTATTTCACTTGTTGCTTTGAATGCATCAAGATTCTTTAAATCTGTATATTTCTCTCTGTAGCCTTATTTTGTTTATTTTTTGAAAAAAATCAACAGAATACTTGTTATATAGACATTCAAAAATTAGTAGCTAGTAGAAAATCTAATAGAAGACCTTCATAAATTTAAAATTCAATTTAAAAACTTGCTTATAATATATGAACTTCTATACTAGACAAAATTAAATTAAACAAATATTTTAAATGTGAGCAATTTAAATATCTAGGATATCTTAATAATAAAATAACTTTATTAGTTTCTTATAAAGAATATATATTCAAAATACATGAAAGTCATTTGATATTTTAATGAAGGAAAGCTTAAATACCTTTTGATAATGTATATGACAGTTTTAAAGCTGCATCAATTTGAGAATAACTGTCTCTCATTTAATGCAGCACTGAGACTCCTTTACCCATCTCCAACTTCTCACCATGGCATTCAGCAAAAGTTCATTTCCACATCTTCTTTGTCATGATACATCAAGCTCCTGATGACTTGTCTTCTTATCTATATGGTATAGGCATGTCATACCACATGTAATTTATGAGCCAGGTGTAATGAATTAGTGTCAGTACTCAGAATATAACATAGTATTCCATATTTCTGTATATGTGTACATATTGTCAATGCCATCTCATTTTCCTTTCCATCTGCATTTTTTTAAATAAAACTTACCCATTCTTCAACATTTGATTCTCATTAGTAGGTTCTTCCTCCTCTATTCAACTAGAGATCTCCTCTAACTTACAATGGTTTGATTCGTAATTTTTTGACATAAAGATGGTGCAAATGCAATATGCATTCAGTACACTCCCAGGCTTGGAATGAGGTTATGTCCATATAAACCTTTATTAATTTGAAAATATTATCAGTGGAAATACACTTTCAATTTACAACATTTTCAATTCCCAATGAGTTTATAGGATTGTAACCCCAGTGTAAACCAAGGAGCATCTCTATAGATTATTCTATAATAGTATATTTCAATTATATGTACTTTATTCTGTTAGTATCACATTTTCTGAGAACACATTTTATTTCAAATGAATGTTAGTTAAAACCTCTTTGAGATCAAATATTTCATTTTTTTATATTTGAAACCCACATTCTAAGAGGTTCAATTATTTAATAATGAATGAAAAGGAAATGACTGGAGGAGGAAAGAAATAAGTAAAATATTTTTTCAATGATGGATTACTCTTGTTTTTCTTAAACTCATTGTGCTGACCCAAAATAATCTATCCATCTCTTAAAGAATACATTTAAAACTCTCACATTCTTTCTATTACCCACTACTTATCTTTTTTAGGAATATATATTCTTGTATAACATCATTTGTAATGTAATTAAAAGTAACTTTTCTGTTACTTAAATTTCACCAAGCATAGTACAGAGTGGACATGATAAATATGGAAATAAAACAACTGATTGGTTTACTGACTTAATGGCAATTATTTCAATGAAGACTGAGCAAAATTTGAGGCATTTATTCTCAGTAATATAATAAAAAAAATTCTCTGGAAAAAGCTACAGAATGAGAGACAATTGCTTAAATAGAAAGAAGGAGGAAGGAATGCCTAAAATTCCTAGTTTCTCAAACAAAATATTCTTAATAAACCATTTGTGTAGAAACTAGGTAAGATGTTTTGTTTGTTTTTTTTTAAAGTTTAAACATATTACCAGAGGATAAAATTTGAAATCATTGAGATGTTAAATAAAAACAAAATCAGTTATAATTTTTACAAAATAATTGCTTTCAGAAAAGCAATATAAACTTTTAGTGTTTTCATTTAAATTCAGCCACTACATTCAAGCACTAGCAGATACATTATAATAGTGAGTGAGCATTGTTTTGCAAACGTCTAGCAGATACCAATATAAAAAAAATTTTTATGGAAATATAGAGCACCTGACACTCACTGAGTACTCACTATGCCCTAGGCACTGCCCTGGGTTCTGGAAAAATATAAGGAATGAAATTAACAAATGTTTTCACTCTATAGAATTTTATTCTAATATGGTTGAACATAATAATTATATTATATGGTTATATATATATGTGTGTGTGTATATACACACATACATAGAGAGAGAGGGTTTTTTTTTTTTTTTTTTTGAGACAGAATCTCAGTCTGTCCCTCAGGCTGGAGTGCCGTGGTGTGATCTTGGCTCACTGCAACTTCTGCCTCCTGGGTTTAAGCAATTCTCCAGCCTCAGCCTGCTGAGTAGCTAGGATTACAGTGTGGGCCATCATGCCTGGCTAATTTTGTGTATTTTTATTAGAGATAAGGTTTCACCATGTTAGTCAGGCTGGTTTTGTGTGCCTGGCCTCAAGGGATCTGCCCACCTCGGCCTCCCAATATGCTGGGATTACAGGCTTGAGCGACCATGTCCTGCTGGTTATCAATTTAAGAAGAAAAATTATACTTTGAAAAAGGACATAGAGATTTTTTATTGGGAGGTCAGGGAAGTCTTCTTTGATTGAGGGTTATCTGTGTTTTATACACAGCAAAAATCATTACATATGGAAAATGTACACACACATACACATACATACACTTTTGAGCAGGAATTAAAATCATAAACAAATCATTAGATCTAAGTCCCACAGAGTATACTCAAAAAGGAAAAACAAAAGAAAAAAAGGTAGCAGTAAACCACATACATATACGATCTCTGCAAAGACAGCCACATGAGCACAGAACATCAGCAACTGATGAAAGTAAACAAAAATACTGTGAGAAGAGATCTTACTTGAAGTAAATAGTTTTACATTTCATATCTTTTTACCAACTTCATTGGCATGCTAAGGCTGTCATAACAAACATCAAAATTCTGTGGCTTAAACAACAGAAATTGATTTTCCCACAGACCTGGAGGCTGGAAGTCTTGAGATCAAGGTGTTGGCAGGTTTGGTTTCTTGTGAGGCCTCTCTCCTTGGCTCGCAGGCGAACCTCCCCTCCCTGTTTCTTCACATGGACTTCCTCTGTGTCCAAGGTGCCTCTTCTTATAAGGCCAGCAGTCATGTTGGATTAGGACCTGCTATCATCACCTCATTTTGACTTACCTCTTTAAAGGCCTTATCTTTAAAGGTGGTCACATTCTAAGGTACTAGAGTTAGGACTTCAGCATATGAATTTGAGGGAGGTAGAATACAACTCAGCCCATAGAACAACTTCTATATTTTACATTTACAGAAAAACTTTGGTAATACAGAAAGTTCTCCTAAAACCCACATCCAGTTCACCTGTTATTAACATCTTATATTAGTATAGTACATTTGTTACTATTAATGAACCAATATTGACACATTGTTACTAAAGTCTATAGTATATTCATATTTCTTAGTTTTTTATATAATATCCTTTTCTTTTTCCTCAGGATCCAATTCCTGATACCACATTATAATTACTTGTCATGTCTTCAAAGTCTCATTTCAGCTATGAGAGTTTCTCTGATTTTGTTTTTGATGACCCTGACAGTTAAAAGGAATGCTAGTGAGATATTTTGTATGATGCCTTCCTAGTGGAATTTGCTTATTTTTTATTATTAGATTGGACTTATGGTTGGGGGGAGAAGGTCATTATGCCATTTTCAGTACATCATAGCAAGCGTGTATTCTAGCCACATAACTTATGACTGTTGATGTTACCCTTAATAACTTGACTGTGATAGTTTCTCAGGTTCTAAACTGTAAAAGCTTATCTTTTTCCTCCCCTTCCCATACTATTCTCTTTAAAAAGAGGTCACTACATGCAGCCCACACTTAAGGAGTTTATGGTTACCAGGGTGAACAAAGCACATAAATTACTTGGAATAAAATATTTGTCTCCTAACCCCCATTTATCAATTTCTTTAATTATTTATTTATATCAGTCCAGATAGGTTATTTATTTTACTTTGGATTAAAATCCAATATTACTTTTCTGTTGCTCAAAAGGTTCCAGCTTTGGCCATTGGGAGTTCTCTCAGCTGTCTCCAGTGTCCCTTTGACTTACTCCCAGGTTTATGGGTGTTTCTTTGTGTTGTTTTTGTACCCTTCCTTATATGCTGGAATTCTAAGATGCTCCAGTCTTATGTTGACTATTTCATCCATTTATCAAAGGAGACTTTATTCCTCTTATTAGCAAATAATATTAGAAATCAAGGTCTATGTGTCAGATGTGCTTGTATCTATAGGTTCATTATTTTTCTTAAGCTCTCTCAATTGACAAAGTAAATAAACATATGTGTGTATACTAACCCATATATACATACACATATTTACAAATATTTATATATGCATCCAACTGTATTTATATTATTAAAATTGACTTCTTTCTGATATCTCTAACTCTATTAACACATGGATAATTCTAGTCTCTTCCACTTACCTATCTGTAACTCCCACTTCGACAGTGAGAAACTGGGCTCGCACTATTCAGCATCCAGCTTCTTAATTGTTTCATCCCAGTATACATGTATAGTAGTACCAGAATTTTTAACCTGCACCTTAGTGAGAAAGAACATTATCAATGAGAGCACAGTGATTGTATGCATTTCCCTTTGCTTTTGGTCATAGACTCAACTAATTTCCAGCGTTTAGGTCAGCATGTTTTCTTTCCATCTCCTCCACTGTGGTTGTTTCATACATTGGATTAGGGCCTGCTATAATGACCCTAATGTCAGTTTTTCATACAGTTAATTTTGTGTGTGTGACAGTCTGCACTTCTTCTGTGATCCCCAGGCCTCCTATATTTTTAAAAAGGAATGCATACATTAGGCTTTACTTTGTACTGTAAAGTTTTTTTTTATTATTTTGACATACATAATGCCATGCGTTCATCATTATAGTAGCATAAAAAACAATTTCAATACAGTAAAAATACTTTGTGCTTCACCTATGTGAGCCTCATTCCATACCCACTCCAAGACCCCTGGGAACCATTGATCTTTTTACTGTCTGTATGGTTTTGCCTCTTTCAGAATGTCATATAATTAGCATCTATTCAGACTGGCTTCCTTCACTTAGCAACATAAATTTAAGTTTTCTCCTTGTATTTTTATGGCTATGTAGCTCATGTCTTACCATTGTTGAGCAATATTCCACTATAGGTACCATATTTGTTTATCCATTTACCTACAGAAAAACATCTTGTTTGCTTCCAGTTTTTTGAGAATTAAGAAAAAGCTGTTGTAAACATTCGTGTGCAGGTTTTTGTGTGGCATGAGTTTTCTAGTAAATAAATACCTATGAACATGAATGATGGTTAGTGTGGGAAAATAATTTTGGGCTTTGTAAGAAACTGCCACACTCCGATTCCTCAGGGATCTTGAACTAGAAATACCATTTGACCCAGCCATCCCATTACTGGGTATATACCCAAAGGATTATAAATCATGCTGCTATAAAGACACATGCACACGTATGTTTATTGCAGCACTATTCACAATAGCAAAGACTTGGAACCAACCCAAATGTCCAACAAGGATAGACTGGATTAAGAAAATGAGGCACATATACACCATGGAATACTATGCAGCCATAAAAAATGATGAGTTCATGTCCTTTGTAGGGACATGGATAAAGCTGGAAACCATCATTTTCAGCAAACTATTGCAAGTACAAAAAACCAAACACCACATGTTCTCACTCATAGGTGGGAAATGAAAAATGAGAACACATGGACACAGGAAGGGGAACATCACACACCGGGGACCGTTGTGGGGTTGGGGGAGAGGTGAGGGAGATATACCTAATGTAAATGACGAGTTAACGGGTGCAGCACACCAACATGGCACATGTACACATATGTAACAAACCTGCACATTGTGCACATGTACCCTAAAACTTAAAGTATAATTTAAAAAAGAAAGAATAAATATCCCCCGGGGGGGAATCATTCTTGTCTCTACAAGCCCTTTGAAGAATGGTTTCCCTAAACCTGTTATATTTATCTTCCATAGTAAATATGTTAAAAATGTATTTTAATAAAGGAAACAAATTTAAAATAAAAAATAAATAAATAAAACTGAAGAAATAGAAAATCAAAAAAAAAAAAAAAAAAAGAAACTGCCACACTCTTTTTCAACAATACATGTATCATCTTCTAGCTTCACAAACAATAAATGAGAGGTCATGTTGCTCTACATCTTTGCGAGTATTTGGTAACATCAAGATTTGTTGTCGTTGTTATTTTTTATTTTTATTTTTTGAGATGGAGTCCCTACCTGTCGCCCAAGCTGGAGTGCTATGTCACGATCTCGGCTCACTGCAACCTCTGCTTCCCGGGTTCTAGTGATTCTCCTGCCTCAGCCTCCCAAGTAGCTGGGATTACAGGCGCGTGCCACCACATCTGGCTAATTTTTTTTTTTTTTTAATCTTTAGTAGAGACAGGGTTTCACCATGTTGGCCTGGCTGGTCTTGAACTCCTGACTTTGTGTTCCCCCCACCTCGGGCTCCCAATGTTATTTTGTTTTAGCCATTCTAATAGCTGTATAGTGATATCTCATTGTTGATTGAATTTGCAATATCCAATGACAAATGATGTTGAAAATATTCTTATATGCTTGTTCCCCTTTTATACAAAGTCATACATTGCTTAATGATCGAATACATTCTGAGAAATGTATTGTTAGGTGATTCAGTCATTATGCGTGAACATCATAGAGTGTACTTACACAAATCTATGTGTTAGAGCCTACTACACACCTAGGCTGTGTGGTATATCCTATTGCTCCAGGTTCTAACCTGTACTGTATGTTACTGTATTGAATACTGTAGGCAACTGTAACACAGTGTATTTGTGTATCTAAATAGATCTAAAATATTATATGATTTAGTTTATATCACTGACAGTGCAATAGGTTTACTTACATCAGCATGCCCACAAACATGTGAGTTGGTTTTCTGTGTTACAATGGCTATAATGTCACTATGGGATAGGAATTTTTCAGCTCCACTTTAATGTTGTAGAACCACTATTGTGTATGCATTCTGTTGTTGAACAAAATGTCATTACGTGGCGCACAACTGTATCTTATTCAATGAAGTTTTCGCTTATATCTTTTGTCCATTTTTTTCACTACATAGTATGTTTAAACTATTAGGACATCCTTGTACATTTTACCTATAGATCCTTTATCAGTTACATATTTTACGAATACCTTCTCTCAATCATTGGCTTGTCTTCTTATTCTCCGAAGTGTCCTTCACAATCAGATGTTTCTATTTTAATTAAGTCTGACATCAATTTTCTCCTTCATTGACTGTTAATCTTGGTGTTGTATCTGTAAACTTCTCAAAAAACCTAGGTTAAACAAATTTTCCATGATTTCTCCTAGAAATTTTATAGCTTTGTATTTTACATTTAGATATATGAGCCACTTTGAGTTCTTTTTTGTAAGAGTCATAAGGTCTGTGTCTAGATTTATGTTTGCATATGAATTTCTGATTATTCTGTCACCAAATAATAAGACTCCCCTTCATGCAGTGAATTGTTTTTTCCCTTTGCTAAAGATAAATAGAGGACACAGTTGTGTGCATTTAATTGAGTGGCTCTTTATTCTGTCCCTTTGATTTATGTGCCTTCTTATGCCAATCTTTTTGTGTATTGATTACAGTAGAGTCATAGTAAGTCTCAGTCAGGTAGTGTCAATGCTCCAGCTTTGTTTCTCTACTTTAGTATTATGCTGTATATACAGGGTCTTTTGCCTTCCCATATAAACTTTAGATTCACTTTGCCAATATCCACAAAATAGCTTCCTGATATATATATATATTTTTTTTTGGTGTGTGTATGACTGCATGGAATGATCAATTAGGGAATAATCGACATCTTAACAATACTGAATCTTCTAATTCATGAGCACAGAATAGCTCACATTTATTTAGATATTTGTTATCTCTTTTACTAGAGTTTTTTAGTTTTCCACATATAGATGCTGTACATGTTTTATTAGTTCTATACCTTATTATTTCTTTGTTTTGTGTTAATGTAAATAGTATTATGTTTTAAATTACAATTCTTCCATGGATTCAGAGTCCAGACTGCTCACCATTACACCATAGAACCTCACACTTTAATTACAATTCTTAATTGTTCATTGTGGATATCTAAGAAAACATTGGGTTTTTGCATAATAAATTGGAATTCTGTGACCTTGATGTACTCACTTATTATTTCCAGGGTTTTTATTTTTGGGGGTTTTCTTGCTAATTATTTGAGATTTCTACAATTGTTATAAACATGCCATCTGCTAATTAAGACAATTATATGTTTCTTTTCTCCCCAATCTTGTTGCACTAGTTTGTACTTCCATATAATGTTAAAAGAAGCATTGAATGGGGACCTTTTTCTTGGCCTTTTCCTCAGTCTTAAGAAAAAGGCATGCTATTTCTCACAACTATGTCTGATGTTAGCTGTACTTTTTTTGTAGATATTCCTTTTCAAGCAGAAAAAGTTTATCTGTATTTCAAATTCCAAGAGTTTTTTCTCAAAAATGGACATTGGGTTTTGCCACATGATTTTTCTATATTAATTAATATGGTCATATAATATATTTTCCTTGAGACTTTTGATGTGATGGGTTACCTTAATTGATTTTTTGAATGTTGAATTAGCCTTGCTTACCTGAAATAAATCCCACTTGGCTTTGTTTTATAATTCTTTTTACATTTGTGCATTCACTCTTCTAGAGTTTTTGTTAAGGAATTTTGCATTTATCTTCATGAGGGATATTGAACTGTGAATTTTTCCTGATATTATGTTTATCATATATTGTTATTAGGATAATGCTGCCCACACAGAATGAATTAGAAAATATCTCATTTGTTTTTATTTTTCAAGAAGATCATAGAATATTGTCACCATTTATTCTCTTATAATTCACCAGTGAACCCATTTTGGCCTTATGCTTTCATTTTGGAAGAATATTAATTACTGGCTAAATTTCCTGATTGCCATAGATTTATTCAGATTATCTATTTTTCCTTGTATTAGCTTTGTGCCTTTTAGAAACTTATTAACTTTATGTAAGTTATCAAATGTATGGGTATAAAATTATTCATAAAATTTGTTATTATTTTAATTGCCATGGGATTCTTTTTTGTTTCTGATATATATAATTGTGTCTTCTCCATTTTTCTTGGCTAGCTTGACTCGAGGCATATCACTTTTATTATTGTTTCAATCAGCTTTGATTTAATTTTTTTCTCTATGGTTCCTTATTTATATTATTACCAATTTCTGCTCTAATTATTACTGGTTTTTTTCTGCTTGCTTTAGCATAAAATTGTTCTCCTAAAGTCAAAATGGTAAAAAATCACTACAGTTGCGTTAAGTTGTTAAGGAACTCAAAATATTTAAAGGTGTAAATTAAGGAAACAAAAATATAAGTAATGGGGGTAGAGCAAAAGACTAGAGTATTTTTATGCAGTCTAAGTTAAGTTGTTATCAGCTTAAAATAGTCTATTACAACTACAAGATTGTTTATGCTAGTGTTAGTAACCACAAAGAAATAAATTGCAGCAGATACACAAACCAGAAAGAGTAAACAATCAAAGCTTGGCGTCAAAGAAACCCACAAAACTAACTGTAAGAAGAAAGGAAAAAATGATACACAAAACAACCAGGAAACAATTAACAAAATGGTAGAAGTAAGTTCTTACCTACTTCAATAGTAAACTTGATGTTTTTTTAAAAATGAAAGTCCCTAATTAGAAGATATAGAGTGGCAGAACTGTTTTTAAAAACCGAAAATAATAACAAAAACACAAGACCCAACTATACGCTAACTACCGGAAACTTACTTCATCTGTAAGAACATGGAGAGAGTGAAAGTGAAGGAATGGAAAAGATATTTTATGCAAACTGAAACAAAAATGAACAGGAGTAGCTGTAATTATACATCCTGAACCTGTAAATAAAATATTCAAATGCTCAAAAATCTTAAATATTTTTGAGCACTGACATGTTGCTTCAAGGTCATGCTCAAAGGAAATGCTTATTGGAACATTTCAGATTTCTGTTTGGGGTGCTCAACTGAGTAAATATAATGTAAATATTCTAAAATTGAAAAATCAAATCAAAATTTTAACTTTTCTTTTCTTTTTTTTTTTTTTTTTTGGAGACAAGACAAGGTCTCACTTTGTCACCCAGGCAACAGTGCAGTGGTGTGAGTGAGCTTGGCTCACTGCAGCCTTGACCTCCCAGGTTCAGGTGATCCTCCTACCTCAGCCCTCTAAGTAGCTAGGACTATGGGTACACACCACCACAGCTGGCAGGCTAATTTTTTATTTTTATTTTATTTTATTTTATTTTATTTTGTAGAGACGGTATTTCACCATGTTTCCCAGGCTGGTCTTGAACTCCTGAGCTCAAGTGGTCCACCTGCTTCAGCCTCCCAAAGTGCTAGGATTACAGACATGAGCCATGGTGTCCAGCCTGAAAAAAGTCAAAAAATTAACACTCCTGGTTCCAAGCATTTTGGTTAAGTAATACTCAATCTGTATCAGATAAAATAGACTTTAAGCCAAAACTATAAAAAGAAAAAAAGGAGGTCATTATATAATGATTTCCTAAGATGTAATCTTGGTTATTAATTTTAGATATTTCTTTTCTTCTAATGTATTTAATGCTATAATTTTTTACTCTAAGAACTCAGTCACTGCTTTCAACAAACCCTATAAATTTTGAAACAGTGTGTAAACTGTTACATCAAAAAGTTTACCATTAGTACCAAATATTTAAGTATTTTACTTGAAATTTCCTCTTTGGCCCATATTTTACTAAGAAGTGTGTGGTTTAATCAAATATTTGTTATTTCGGAGCTAGGCATTGTAGTAACAAAATTTCAGGTGCTCCCTGGTTCCCATGTACTATGGACTGAATGTTTGTATTCCCTTCTCAAAATTCCTATGCTAACAATCTAATCAACAATATGATCATATGAAAATGTAGAACTTTTGAGAGGTATCAGATCATAAGGGCAGAGCTACATGAATGAGATTTATGTCCTTAGAAAAGAGGCCTTATAGAGCTGCCTGTCCTGTCCCCTTTCGTCACGTCAGCACACACGAAGGCACTATCTATGAACCAGGAAATGGACCCTCACCAGAAACTGGTGGTACCTTGAACTTGCACCTTCCAACTCTAGAATTGTGAGAAATAAGGTTTTGTTGTTTACAAGCTATCCAGTTCATGGAAATTTTTTATGGCAGTGTGACCAGACTAAGACATGGTAGAAAAATCTAATTTGCTTGTTTAACTAATTTGGTGCAATGGCAGAAAAGAGAGACCCATTAAGGTAAGTACCAGGTGCAGTGCAGCTGTTCTGGCTGATACCAGAGCTAGACAGATGGACTGTCTTTTTGAGTAGGTGAAAAGATTCTACTTTTCACCTACTAGATGAGAGCAGAAGAACTCATGGTAAGGCCTTTGGGGGCTCTGTGAAGCACACGGAAGTCAAGACAGCACTTGAAATTCTTTACCTTAGTACACATTTGGCTAAATATCAATCAAATTTGTAATCGTTTTCTATTTGTTTCACTTGTTATTTGTTTCTGTTTTTTTAAACTCTCTTTTCTACCTTTTTTTCCTTTTAACTGAACACTATATAATTGTATTTTGTCTTATTTTAACTTATCAGTTATAATTATTTTGAAAAAAATATTAGTACTCACCCTAGAGTTTCCACCATACATTTACAACTAATGTAATTTTACTTTCAAATAACACTACATCAGACTTTATAGATCATATCACATGGAGGTTGACAAGTGTATACTGGCCATAGTGCCATCACTGAGCTAATGATGCAAAGATCAGAGTTCAGGGCTGCTTCAGTGTTTGTATTTGTAGGGCAATTTATCTACAATGAGGAAACTGTTTCAATGAGAAGGATCTTCTCTCCAGAATTCTGCTAAGGAGATTCTTCTTTGTCTTTGTCAAGGGCTGGGCTGAGCACGTTCAGGGCATGTCTCTGCAAGGTTTAGCAGAAAATGGCTGCTATTTCCTGAGAGCTGAACAGCAATGCACGTGATCATGCAGGGCTAAAAATCATTAGACTTCTGGGCCAGTCAGAATGAAAAGTTTTCTTGAGCACCGCCATCATTCAGTAGAGACTCCAAGAAGACCATGCCTTAAGTGGAAGGACCATAATCTAGAGCGACCTTGTCCAACCCACAGCTTGTGGCCCAGAGAGTAAGGTTAACACAACGGGTCTAAAAACAAAAAACATTACATCAGCCCTAACAAACAATAAAAGGAAATTTAAGAGGATCAAAAGGATCTGCCAGTAATTTAACTGCCTACCAAGCCTTATTCAAACCTCTGTCAACATTCATTAAATAAAAATTACATAATCCATACCCTATGATATACATATATGATATCCCTCCTACAATAAATAAAGGACTAGCTATGCAAGGCAGCAAATAAAAGGTGAACCTTCATCAATAAATTGTGACCAATCCACAAATTCAGAGATGACTTACGTATTGAAGTTAATAGACAAATACTTTCAGATACAATAAATATGTTGTAGGCCTAAAGGAAGAAATATGCATAATGAACAAAAAAATGAAGAATCTCAGTAGAGAAATGAATACTGTTAAAAAAAAAAAAACTAAAGAACCCAAATAGAAATTTTAGAATTAAAAATATAATATATGAAGTAAAAAAAAATTGGGCTTGGTTTAACAGCAAATGGAGACTACAAAATAAAATTTCAGTAAAACTAAAAATAAATGGAAACCATCCATTTTGAAGAACAGAGAAAAAAATGACTGAAAAACAACAAATGCATAGTCTTGCAGACATGACAGAAAATAGCAAACATTTTAGCATATGTGTCATATGAATTCCCAAGGAAAAGAAGAGAAAGAATATGATATAAAAATATATTTGAAAAAAGAATGACTAAAAATTTATTCAAATAAGTAAAAAACATCTACTGACATATCAAACAAGATCTACAACCCCATATGGGAAGGAAAACTTCAAAGAAATGCAAAACTAGTAGTTAAACTGCTGTAAGCCAAAGGCAAGAAAAGAGAAAAAAAAATCATAGAATCTGCAAGAGAAATACCATAACTTATAAGTGTGTACAGATATACAGATATGACCCAAAAATGGGGGCCAGAAGATAATGGAATGACAACTTTAAAATGCTAAAGGGAAATAATCATCCCAATATTCTATGTTCAACAAAAAATATATTCAAAGTGAGCATAAAATATATACATTTTTAAATTAATTAAATGTGAGAGAATTCATTGAGTACAGAACTGTACTCAAATTTTTTACATTGCTAAAGGGAACGATACCAGATAAAAACATATCTACAGAAAAAAAATACCAGAAATTTTAATGATGCACATAAATACAACTAGCAACATTTTCTTCTTACTTTATTAGAAATACAATTGTTAAACACAAAAATTATAATATTGTATTGTGAGTTAAATAAGGCACATATAGTGTAAAAATATATAACCCCAACAGCACAAGCAATGGGTTTAACTTACGTTTTGTTGTTGAAGGTGTTTTATGTTTATGTGAAATGTTAAAATAATGTTTCTACATAGACTGCAATCAGTAAACATGTAAATTTGATTATCTAATTCACTATTAAATTAAAAAGTACAACTGAAGACTCAGTGGAAGAATAAAATAGGTTGTTAAAAATTCCTGATAAATGAAGAAGAAAAATCTGATGTGACAACTAATTACAAAAAGCAAGATGGTGATATAAACTAAAGATATTGCTATAAATGTGAGTCTATTTCTGTCATCTCATTGTATATTTTCTATTTGACTGCCTGTTGTGTTTTCTCTTTACTTATTTTCCTTCACTTAGAACAAATGAATATTTATTTAATGCTTTATTTTCTCTTTACAATTAGTAAAATATTTAAGACTAAAATTATGTATCTAGAAATATTATAAATACAGCAGTCATACCATATGTTATAATATTTTAATTTATGTAGATAAATGCAGGACGTGGGTGAACCAATAAATATGCAAACTGAAGGATTATTTAAAAAATAAATGTAACTTGCTTTACATGATACTACTACTTACTATAACCATTCTACAAAATATAGACAACAAATGAAGAATAAGATTGAGTATATATAATGAAGAAGTCCTTATATACCAAAATAGTTTAAACTGGATAAACAAAATTAGACAATTAACTTGTACTGCAAATATTTAAATTTTCCTGCATATTATAAAGCGTTCAGAGACACTGCTTTTGCGCGGCTAACCAGTTATTAAGGGTAACAAAGGGCTCAGTTTGAGCATGTTTTTCGATATGCAAACTAACCACTCTAGAAGCATAACCCCTCTATCTGGCCTGTATATCCCAGGAGACAATATTTCTCTGCCTTTATTATTCCAGGGCTAGGTACCAGGCACTAGGAACCACCCCTATATTCTAAAGCTGACCAAAATTATTCAAACTAGCCAATCCTAACTACTCACTCTGCCCTGCTTTGCCTTTCCCATGGAAACTCCAGTAAACACAGATGTCTAAACCTTCCCCTGGCTCCTATCTTCTGGCGTTTGATTATCCTGGTGTCTTTCTCACATGACCTTGCTTGGCATGTTGTACCTCTTGTCTCTAGGTCCTGTGAGTATTAAGAACTTTGTTTTCCTGAGCCTCTTCTGTGGCTCCTTTTGTGGCCATACTTGGTTCACCATATCATAAAAGAATTATAAAACGTAACACACAAAATGAGAAGTTCCAAATACATTAAAATGTAAAAAGAAAATAGTAGGAGAGTTGGGGTAGTCTGTACATCTTGGATAAAGTCAAAGGGAAGCAATAAACTGACAATATCAGCAACATATGTAAGAGATGAAACATTATACATAGTTTATTAAATTCATATATCCATTTATAATGAAAGGATACAAATGTAATAGAAAAAATACCCATGATTTAATTAAGCTATCCAAACAATAAAACTGAAAATCTTACAGGCATTGGTAACGCAGTACTTAAACTGATATAGAACAATCAAAGAAACAACAACCTGAACCTTTTAAAAAATGTATTTGTGATAAATCAGAAAGAATTGTGATACCCCAATGAAATAAAGAGTACTCTCACACATCGGTTGTAGTAATGTGTCTCTAAAATATTCTGGACATAAACATTGTAATATTCATATGCCCTTCTGGTTCAGTAATATCCTTTCTGGCTTTCTATCTTCAACAAAGATAAAATGCACCTACACATAAGGACAAATAAACAAGAAGAATTAGAGCAACAGAATTGACAAGGAAGAAATTCTGAAAAGAACTAGAATGTTCATTAAGAAAGGAAACATGAATATACTGTATTATAATCACACTATAGAATATTATGGAGCCATTAAAAAATATCTGTGTCACTGTATAACACTCATGATGTATTCATAAATGAAAATTTAGGTGCAGAGAAATGTCAGGAATAGTATACCATTCCATAAAATTAGATTTGTAAAATTCTATGTGTTTATGTAAGAATATTTTATGTATGTATGTATATATTTTGGTAAGAACATTGGAAAAGATTAGTGCATGAAGGCAACAAGATGTTCATTTTAGTTATGTTAATTAGGATACTGGATAAAACAGGAATAGGAGATATATGAACAGAAAAATCTATAGATGAATGGGAAAATGCCTTGTTTTATATTATTAAATAAAAATGTAGTGTAGTATAGTATAAGAAACATATCACAGCTATATGACTAATGATAGCCATGCCACTCACTCAAGCATATTTCAGGCCCAAAACTATGTGTTTGCTATCAATGTGGTGCAACATGGCCTAGGGTTTTCCAACACTGGTCTGTGGATTTCCAGGACACAAGACCACCTCAACACAGATGCAACATAAATAAACCTTAAAACAAAGCTTACCCTTACAAGAATAACTTAAACTCCCTTTATAAAAGGAACACCTAGTAACTAACCCTGACTGAATACAAGTACAGATGCTCCTTGAATTAAAATGAGGTTGTCCTGATAAATCCACCATAAATTGAAAAATATCATAAGAAGAAAATTCGTTTTGTACACCTATCCTACTGAACATCATAGGTTAGCCTAGCCTGTCTTAAACCTGCTTGGAACACTTACAGTAGCCTACAGTTGGGCAAAATCACCTAGCACACAGCCTACCTTATAATAAAGTGTGACTACATCATGTAATACATTGAATACTGTACTGAATGTGAAAAACAGAATTTATGGGTGCTTGAAGTATGTTTTCTACTGAATGTATAAGGCTTTCGTGCACTATTGTAAATTCAGAATCCCCAAATCAAATTGTCTTAAGCCTGGGACATCTGTATAAGAAAGGGCATAGAATCCCCCGAACTCAGAGAATGGCCTTCGTATGGAGACCCTCTGGATCAAGCCGTCATTTTGACCTCTTGACTGTATCTGACCCATGCAACTGGCTTGCTTCTGCTATCAGTCTTGTGAGTGTTGGAGAATAAATTGAGCATCAGAGGGTATCTAAGACAACTTAGATGCAAATCAGACTGAACAGGAGAAGTGGCCCTTGGGGAAGCCAGTTAACTAGGACTACCAGAAACCTCCTGAACATGACATGTGAAATAAATTATCTCTGTAACACTTCTGCAATATATAATACAAAATATGCAAATGAATAAAAACTAGAAGCTACAGTGGAAAAATGAATAAGCTGGTTTTATTAATTTATGGAAGTGTGGGTAATTTACATTTTAGATTACTGTTCTTTCAATATTTGTTTTGCAGTAAAGATTTTATTTTAGCCCATAAGGGAAAGAAAGAATTAGTAAGTTTCCTAATATGCCCATAGGAGTCATTAAGGTGGTTAATACCATAGCATACCCCACCTACAAATAAAAAGTTTACTTAATTAATTATTTTCAGTCCCTAACCAATGACCATCTAAGTTAGTGGTCCCCAATCTTTTTGGTACCAGGGACCGATTTCATGGAGGACAATTTTTCCATGAATGGGTTTGGGGGTTATGGTTTTGGGATGATACTTTTCCATCTCAGATCATCAGGCATTAGATTCTCATAAGAAGTGCACAGCCTAGAGCCCTTGCATGCACAGTTCACAATAGGGTTCGCTGTCTTCTAAGAATCTAATGCCACAGCTGATCTGACAGGAGGCAGAGCTCAGGCGGAAATGCTGGCTCACCTGTTACCTCCTGCGTGGGTCTGGTTCCTAACAGGCCCTTGAGCGATACCAGTCCGAGGTCTGGGAATTGGGTACCCCTGAGCTAAGTGATTCCTATAAACAAATAAAGCAAACAACAAATGCACACATGCGTATTGTAAATATTAAAAGGAATATGGAATTAAAGTATACTTTATTCCTCAAATGTGCAATCTAGAGTATATGTTCTACCCTTCTGGAGTATTTTCTGTGTGTTTAAGTGTGTGTACTTGTGCGTGCACATTTGGGTGTGAATTTGCAATCACCCAGTGGGTTCCCCTTGCCTGCCGCCTAGACCGAGCCTATTTATTAAGACGGGAGAATTGCAATAGATAAAGAGTAATTCACATAGAGCCAACTGTGTGAGAGACCAGAGTTTTATTATTACTAAAATAAGTCTCTCCAAGCATTTAGGGATAGGAATTTTTAAAGATAATTTGGCTGGTCGGGGCTCGGGAAGTGGGGACTGAGTGCTGATTGGTCAAGCTGAAGATGGAATTATAAGGGAAGTCGACGTGAGGTTTTCTTGCTGTCTTCTATTCCTCAGTGGAATCACAGAACTGGTTGAGCCAAATTACGAGTCTGAGTGGTGTTAGCTGATCCACTGGGTGCAGGGTTTACAAAATATCTCCAGCACCAATCTTAGGTTTTGCAGTAGTGATGTTATTCCCAGGAGCAATTTGTAGAGGTTCAGACTCTTGCAGCCATAGGCTGCATGACCCCTAAATCATAATTTCTAATCTTCTGGCTAATTTGTTAGTCCTACAAAGACAGGCTTGTCCCCATGCAAGAACAGGTTCTTTTTGGGAAAGGTTATTATCAATTTTGTTTCAGAGTCAAACCATAAACTAAAGTCCTTCCCAAGGTTAGTTGGGGCTACACCCAGGAATGAATAAGGACAGCTTAAAGGTTAGAAGCAAGATGGAGTCAGTCGATTAGGTCTGATCTCTTTCACTGCCATAATTTCCTCAGCTGTAATTTTTGCAAAGGCAGTTTCAGATATAGAGATGAAAGTTATGAAAGACAAAATGAATTAGAGACAGAAAGAAAAATTGTGCTTTTATATTCATGTCTTCTTACTATGGATATTGTTCCAACAAAACTTTTGCTGCAAAGTTTAAGAATTATGAAACTAAACCCTACATATATAACAATTAATACTACTGTATAAAATTCTTAATTTATAGGAAAATTTATTTTAATAAACTGTAGATGGAAGTGTCTATATATTAGAAAAATACTTTTAATAAAGAATACTTAATTTTTATGCAAGTATGTAAAACTGTGGTTTGAATATAGACACAAGGACAAGGGCTGTGAAAAAAAAGAAGATAAATTATTCATTAAAAATATTTTTCTTAAAATGTATTTGAATTTGATTTCTTTAATTATTTATATTGCAGGGTCAATTGAGTGAGTTCCATTGCTATATAATGCAAAAAAACACTTTTACCCTTACATAATATAAAGAATTTTTTTTCTTGGATCTTGGCTCACATGGTTCTATTTGCACATGCTTCTATGTTGTGTAATATAGCTTGCATTTGTTTCTCAATTGTTTTCTTAGAGTCTAAATGAATTTTATGATATGTCTATAAATGAAACACATCATAAATATTTCAAATTTTTTTTATTTTATGTGGAAAACTGGAGAGTAAGTGCACTTATTCCTGGTGAAAATATAATTTTGAATAATTGGCATAAAGTATATTCATACTCACTTTGAATTTTATTTTACTTTTACTTAAACACACATACACACATGTTGAATTTGTTTACAGGAGAAAGATATGATTTATGAATAATGATTTTAAAAAGTGCACAAGTCTCCTCGACTTCAAAAAACTTTCCCTAAACAACTTTTAAATTAGCCAACACTAAATGAATCTAAAAGGTAGATAAATTTAACTTTATAATAAAATACTCATGGGCCTAAAAGTTAATAAAAATTGTATTTGGCATCACACATTTTAAATTTAATTGAACTTCAAGCATTAGGAATATAGATGAAATGCCTATATGGTTCTAATTCTATAGTCATCAAAAAAAAAACTGCAGCAATTTGCATTTCATTTTGGAAGCTTTAAAGATTTATAATATTAGCATTTATTGCAACTTAGTCTATTTTCTTCTATAGAACTTTAGTTAAACTGTAGCAAGCAATTTTAGTTAACTCTCCTTTATCTTCATTTAATTACATAGTCTGCATATTAGTTCATTCTCATACTGCTATGAAGAAATACCCAAGACTGTGTAATTCATAAAGGAAAAAGGTTTAATTGACTTACAGTTCAGCATGGCTGGAGAGGCCTCAGGAAACTTACAATCATGGTGGAAGGCACCTCTTTACAAGGCAGCAAGAGAGAGAATGGGAGCAGAGCAAAGGGAAAAAAGCCCCTTATAAAAGCATCAACCCCATGATTCAATCAACTTTCACTGGGTCCCCTCCCACAACACATGGGGATTATGGGAACTACAAATCAAGATGAGATTTGGGTGGGGACACAGCCAAACCATATCATTCTGCTACTGAAAATTAATATTTTCCATTAAAGCTATGTTCTAATTCTATATGATCAATGTGGATGTATATATTAAGTCAGTTCAAAAATATACTTGATTTTACCACAAACCCAAAGGTAAAATAGTTTGCAAAAGGAAAATAAAATCTCAGGACTCCAATTCACATATCAAAAGGAAAAAATATTAAGCCGAGAGCTGACTCAAGCAAGGAACTCTTTTTCCTTTGATTTCCAAGCCAATAGCTACAGATAAAATTTTGAATATCTCTACAGAGAGCTACTCTATGTTCACCTTATCTTATGTAAAATGCTAATTTACTAAGTGCAAGACTAATCTATAATTGACTATTCTTCTATCTGTTCCTTGTGGATTGTAACGTGTGGATTCAGTAATGTGACCATACCCTCCTTCTCTCCCCTCTAGCCTGCTTTTCCCGTTTAAATATGGAAGCTCTTAAAATTTTCACATAGGAATATATTTTTTGATTTTCATTAAATATTGAAAAAACAATACAATTTTACTAATATATGTGGAGGTATAAAGTAGAGCAATAATTCAAATCTTATTGAGCCATTACCCATTTTCAAAGAGCACATAACCATTTCATTACAAGCACTCATTTGCTGGAGGTTATTATTTCCTTGAATCCTTCATCTTTGAGTGAAAAGCCAATTTTGCCATGTGAGCTTGTTATGCTACACTGTGGATTACATAGATTTACATAATTTTTAAATTATAAAGTTTGAATGATATACTATTATGTCTTCTTCTCTGATTTTTCCCTTAATAGTATTTTAAGATTCATGGCAATGTAGCTAAATTAATTTATTCTATTTCATTCTATTTGAAAAATAGACATAATATGTATGGTGTGTAGACATGTGTTTACTTTTCCTTTGGACAGATGTTTTTTCTGGCTTACAGACTTGTATTGCTACTGATTTAACTCTCATGAAAATTATCATACTTCCTCTTATGCAAATTAAGACCACCCTCCCTTCTAGGTTATGTGTCCTAAGAAACATGCATCTAGAAATAATGTATTGTCAAATTATTTTTCAGCAGTATTTCTCTCTTCTACTTGCTTACCAACTATTGAAATATTTAGACGTGTGTGTGTGTGTGTGTGTGTGTGTTTAATCTATTAAGTTTACAATGGAAATGTATTGTGGTTGTATTTTTACTTCTGATTATAAATTAACTAAAACAACTTTTCTGATACTTTTGGACATTTTAATTTTTTCTTTTCAGGTTCCTCTGGAAGAGTTTATCCATTTTCTCTTGGATTGTTTGTCTTTGTCTAAAATGCTATAAGAATGTGTATACACATACATGCTCACGTGTGTGTGCGTGTGTGTGTGTGAGATAATATAAACTTTGGATACAAATTCCTTGTCAAATATGTGTAGCAAATATCTGTTTTTTTTTTTCCTGTTTATGGCTTCTATTTGAACTCTCTTTATGATGTCTTTAATGTGAAAATATTCTAAATTTTAGAATTGTAAAATTTACTCATATATTTTATATTTATTTGTGTTCTTCTCTAATTTAATATCATATTCA
Source organism: Pan troglodytes (assembly GCF_028858775.2). Classification (NCBI taxonomy): domain Eukaryota; kingdom Metazoa; phylum Chordata; class Mammalia; order Primates; family Hominidae; genus Pan; species Pan troglodytes. The sequence continues at coordinate 91,025,846 of NC_072408.2, forward strand.
TCATATACATGTATATACATGCATATATATGCATGCATACACGTATATATCCATATATGCATGTATACAAGTATATATATACATATGTATATATGTATATATATACTTATATACATATGTATATATGTATATATATACTTATATACATATGTATATATGTATATATATACATATATACATATGTATATATGTATATATATACTTGTATACATGCATATATGCATATATATGCATGCATACACGTATATATCCATGTATGCATGTATACATATGTATATATATATACATATGTATATATATACATATGTATATATATATACATATGTATACATGCATACATGGATATATACGTGTATGCATGCATATATATGCATATATATGTATATACATGTATATATGTATATACATACATATATATGCATATATGTGTATACATGTGTATACATATATGCATATGCATATGTATATATGTGCATGTGTATATGTATATACATGCACATATATACATATATACACTATATATCAATATATATGATATTGATACACATATATAAAATATTGACATGGTTAGGCTTTGCATCCCCACCAAAATCTCATCTTGAATTATAGTCCCCATAATCCCTATGTTTCGTGGGAGGGATCAGGTGGAGATAATTGAATCATGGGGGTGGTTTCCCCCATCCTGTTCTTGTGATAGTGGATAAGTCTCACAAGATTCAATGGTTTTATAAATGTCAGTTCTCATGCACATACTCTCTTGCCTGCCACCATGTAAGACATGACTTTGCTTCTCATTCACCTTCTGTCATGATTGTGAAGTCACCCCAGCCATGGGGAAGTGTGAGTCCATTAAACCTCTTTCCTTTATAAATTAGTCAGTCTTAGGTATGTTTTTAAACAGGCTTGTATATATATGGCATATATATATGTGTGTGTGTGTGTGTGTATGGAATATATTTTTTTAAGGTTGTGTTAGTTGTATTCAATTTTCTTTTCACATTTTTGTAATTAAACTATTATATGTGGACATTTGGTTTTTGGTGTTGTTCACCATTTATTAGATAAGACTTTTTCACCATTGACCTCTTATGCCAGGTGTCATTTTTAATGTTTCCAGATAGACATTAGCCTGTTTCTAAACTCTGTAGTCTATTCATCTATTCCTAGATCAATACTCCACTATATTAATTCCTATATCTTTGTACTCCTAACCCAAGTATCTATGAATATTTCATGATTCTTATTATTTTTAACTCCTAATGGAACTTGACTTATTGTTTGTTAAATGTTTTTCTCTAATCCTCTCATTTTATTTATTCCATTACAGTATATTTTCATATATTTTTTCAGTCACAAGTTGTCAGTTAAACTGTACTTAATTTTATGTTAAATTCTTCTATATTTTGCTTCTAACACTTTTTATATGTAGGGATTGTGTGGGCTCATTTCCATAACTGCTTGGGTATTTTCAAAGTCCCCTTATCTGTTTTATCCCCATAAGCCTGTCTTTTAGTTTTTAAACAGAGTAAATATGTCTATTAATAATTGCTGTCTTATAATTCTAACATCTTAATAAGTCTACTTTTGTAATCTGATGTCTCTTGGTGCCTTTGTTCTGTTTAGGCCTTGTGATTTCTTTCTTTTTTTTTTTTTTTTTTTTGGCTATATTCTAAATATGAGAATCTTCGAGACCTTCCCTTCAGAGAATACAGAGAATATTTGCTTTTACTTCTCACAGGCATATGGGTTACTACAAATCTAAGTCTACTTTAAAGTAAACTCTCTGCTAGAGATTTTGGAGAACAACACAGATTTGGTGGAATTGAGTACCGTAGTTAGATAAGGTCTGTCTTGTTATGACAAATCATTTTTTTACAAATCATTATTTTCCTTTTCAGAAATTCAACATTTGTTTGCAACTATAAAGACGGATTTCTTTCTCCTCCTATGTAATGGAACTATCTCCTGGTTTTTGTGATCCATATTTTATATTAGTCTTCTATTATTTATTCAAACTTAGGCAAGATCTATAAATTATGTCTTGTTCTTTTACCTCCATCCCTCCCTCGACACACATCTCCCAAATCCAAGTCTTGAATCATGAAGGTCAGCAGAAGCCCTCTAGGCAGAAAGCCAACTTTTGACTTTGCTTGCTTCAAAGGATTCCCTTTTTAACTTTAGATTTGGCTTATGTTGTTCCCCTATAGTATTAGTAGTTTAGCAATGTATTTAAGATGAAATGTTCACTTCTTTTGTACAATTTTTAGCTGTTTTAATGTGAATGTTATTCAGAGTATTTATCTAATCTGCCATATTTTACAAAATAGAAATCTGTATTTATTATTATACCCATGTTTATGCACACATAATTAGAATAAGCTTATTAAAGGGAATACATTAAAACAATTGTAAAATATGTATACATGTAACTAAAATCAGAGAAAAATATATTAACAATATAATAATTATAATTTCTAGGCACTGAAAATTGTGAAAATAAAAGAGCTACATAAAATGATTTTCAAGAGGACAAGCTGAAAATGAATCCTGTAGAAATAATTATTTTTTTCAAAGTTCTGAAACAGAAATGCTTGAATCACTCTTCACCCTTTTTCCTCCTGACATGTCTCCTTTCCTATTGTGCGTTTATAAATTATTTCTTTAACATGAATGCAGTTGACAAGACTGAGTCCTTTCTAGATCTTTTTGTGTTGGCTTTCTGATCTGCTTGACACATGTGACAATGTCACATGAATAATGAAATATAAGTAACTTGGGTATTTTTAGTCTGATTTTAAAGCTTTTCTCCCCGTCTTTTTTTTCTTCCTTTTAAATAGTTTAAATTGAAAAAAACAAAATTTTTATTAAAACGTTTTTTTCTAATTGAAGAAGAATTTAATTGAAGATTAAACCACAATATATGCATGAATTGGTGGGAAAAAGCATAAACCAAGGCATAAAAAATATTTTATTACAAATAATTCTACAGATACATATAGAATATTAGTGATCAATATTCATTCAAACTACATCTTGTGAGTTCAAGATGACACTTTTTTAGTAAAGTGTAGTCATGCTATTGCAAAGCACACCTACTTATTAGAGTCTAGTTTTTGGCAACAATGCATTTTTGAGAAAAAAATATTTCTTCAGTTCCTTGATAGATAACCTCAACACATGGAAAAATGATTTTTCTTTTCCTCTGAGTCCGTGGCTACCACGATATACTGAATGCTTTGCAATAGTTCTGTGTGCTGATTAAGATTCATAGTGAGGTTTTTCTTATGATTTTGATTTGAAATATAAATTGATTTGACAGAATCTGTTACTTTGTGTATTTCTTTCCAAGCAATATGCACATGTGGTTATATCATTTCCCTGTCTCCTAAGCTTTTCTTTAACTACCATTGAAATATTATTTATGCAGAGAAAATTCTGTATTGGCGAATACATTTTCTCCACTACGGTTTTCCAGTGTCTTCAGTTTTCATATGCTGCAGTGTGTGTGTATGTGAGAGAAACAGAGAGAGATAAAAAGCATCACATTTTGTGACTGAATATATTGAACTGGCATTTAAATAGTAACAATTGCTCCACTGAAAATTTTACTACCTATGATGTTATGGTAGGCTGAGAATCCTTTATAATCAATGAAAACACAGTAATGACATCCCCATGGTAACATAAATTCTGGAAGACTGATTGCAACAGTTACACCTAAACCTGAAATAATTCCACAATAACTTGAAGATGTAGAGCTTAAATTCCTAATACCTTGTTTCTTTATATTTTTTGCATTATTTACTCGAAGCGGATGTATTTCATAAAGGGAAAATACATGACACTTTACAGTAATGTAGAAATGTCAAAATATGCATATGTCTATCTAACAGAAAGATATTCACTTGAAAGAGTGGAACTTTTTTGTGGACTAATGATGCCATTATAAGGCAGAAAAGGAATTCATTGTTCATACAATAGATGTCTTTTTGAAAACATCTGTCAAAAAGGACATTTTGAAAACAGTCATTTAATCTCCAAAGAAATTGTCATTTAAAGATAATCTGATACAATTCTCACTTAAAGAGGATATGGTATAATCTCATTCAAAATAAAATAATTCCTACTGTTGCACATTACCTTTTTAACAGTGAATCTCTTGTTACAGAAAAAGTTAAGAACTCAACATAAGGAATTAATGTAGTACATTAACAACTTCTAAAATTATATTTAGGGATGTCATTTCATGGTATTACAATATTTGTACTACAAAAGAAATAAAATTATTGTGTTTTAATTAGAAATTTGATTATCTTTTGTGCTTGCTAGAGAACAACATGATCAAATGTTTTTGGTCAATATGTATGAAAAGATCTGTAAGACTGAATTCTTTCCACAAGGCACACACTCAAAAAAGAAAGAACACCTGTCTTAGCCTAAATTTTTCTCATAGAAGAGCTTGAAAATATATTATCTTAGGGAGCTAAAGTGCAGAATATGGAGGGTATAATGGGAAAAGTGGAAAAGCAAACACAAGAATGCTATATTGATTTGACCAATGCTTTTAAGAAACTGGTGCTTTAGCTCATGAGCATCTTGTAAGAGGACTTACATAATACATCCTGGAACTGTCCATCTGAGGGAACAAATTGAAGCCATATTTATGTATCTGTTCTCATACCTCATTGTTCAAATGTGCCATCATGGGCTTTGACTGTACCGCATTCGTAAGTTAAACATGTGAGCATTGGGCAGATTTTCAAATTTATCTGTGCTGCAGTTTCAAGGAAGCTCCAAGGCAGGAAGCAGGGAGTATGTGGCTAAGCGTCAGATGATGTACTATTCAATTATACCTGCATGAGGCTAGTGAGATTCTGCAAGGAATTCTTTGCTATAACAGTTCCTAGAGTGTGAGATGGGGCCAAGAAGATTTTGAAATGGTTATGAGAGTTGTCCACAAGATTTTAATTTTATTTTCCCGTGCAAAAGACAAACAAAACAGACAATATATAACTCAGACATAGATATGAATCTTGTTAGTTAAACTCAAAAGGTCTTCACCTACCCTCCCACCACTTCCACAATTTCTTCCAGTTGACATTTTGTAATATACAATAAGTAAATTTACTTGATGTTGTTATTGTACATACATTATCCTATGTTGTAAATGTTTTTTAAATTAGACCTCCAAAAGATGTCTAATTTTAAAATTTACTTTTCATGTTAAGAAAAGTAAATATAACATTTCCATTTAATAAATTTCCAAACTACTTGGTGTATATGCAAGTATCTTACTATAATTTCAGATATGATGTTTCTTTTTCTGGGCTACTGCAATGCTTTTGAAATGTATATGTTTGTTTCATTAACTTGAAATTCTCTGTGGGGTTTCTTATTTGTCTTGGTCTACCATTGAGTCTTAAATTTCTTCTTGACTGTTTTCAGCATCATCACCTCAAATATTTCGAAGTGCATCTCCTTTTCAAAGCACAGAATAAAAAAAGTCAAGATCTGAAATAAGATTATTATACCTGTGAGTAATCAAAACTCAAATGATGATATGAAAATAATTGTTATAAATAGACTTCCTCCATTTAGCTTTTGGAAACCCTGTATATATTTTTAAAACAGCAGAATCCATTGGCAAGTGAGACTGGTTCTCTTACCTCCCTATTTGGCTGCCTTTAGGACAATTTGTCAAACTACAAAGCTTGATCATTCTGAGGTTAGCTGCAATTATTTGTCTAAGTAAATTTTCAGTTAAAAATTTATAAAATGTATATTTTCTTAGCAGCATCCAGAGGAGTTTTAAGGATGTGATTTAATAAAAAATAATAGACTTTAAATCTTATTTTCTTTTGTATTATGAAACTATGGATGACTGATATGAAAACTGTCAACTTTAATGACTTTCTTTTTAAACTATCTAATACATAACAAAACTCGTGTAACAGACTTTGATTTCTCCTTTTCCAAACCTTCCCCCAAGCCTCAGTATTTATTCCATGCAAAGTATTTATAATAGCTGAAAAAGCACATTCAGAAATTCTAAAGCAATAAAATGACTATGATAAGAAATGTAAAATAAATATTGTTTCTACAGACAAAAGAAAAACTATTTTAGGAGTATGAATATTTTGTTGTATTTGCCTGTAATAAAAGCCAAATATGGCCCACTAACATTTTACCATTTTCCTAGCTGTTAATTTCTCACATAACAATATAATCATGGCAATTACAATAATACCTTTCCTTTATATAGGGTTTTATAATTACACATTGCTTTCCCTTTCTCTATTGTCTATGAGAATCACAAACAAATTTAAGAGATTATTTTTATCCATATTTAACATAAGAAAATTAGGTCTTATGGCTATAAAATGAATTGCTTAGTCATGTAACTAAAAAGTCATATGTAGAAACATTCTTTCCTACATTAATAAAATAAATCAACATGAAACTATAATTTGATAAGTATAAACACCTTAATTCGTTGATTAAAAATAATGATCCACTGAATTATTAGGATGTTCTGGGTTTCATTCATTATAAATGACATACCCACATTTCAATTTTGAAGTGTATGTGATTTCTGTTCACATGCAAAAATACCAGCAACAACAACTAAACTAAACAAATAATATGTAGATGTGTGAAAGCCACTGTTGAGTGTGAAAACACAAGTCATAGAGGGAAAAAAAAATTACAAATCACATATCGGACATAGGATTTGTATCCAGAATATAAAATAAACTCTCAAAACTCAAAAGTAAAACAAATGACAAAAATAAACAAAAAAAAATGGGCAAAACAGCTAAAGAATCTTAACAAAAGAAGATATACACATGGCAGATAAGCATATTAAATGATGCTCAATTTAATTAGTCATTACATAATACAAATTAAAATCACAATGAAATACCACTAAACACAGACTATAAGTCATAAAAGAAAACTGGCAATATATAATACTGACTAGGGAACAACTGTAATTCTTAATGCTTGTGGGAATAAAAAAATGGTCTTAATGTTTGTGGGAATAAAAAATGGCATAGCCAGGCCGGGCGTGGTGGCTCACGCCTGTACTCCCAGCACTTTGGGAGGCCGAGGCTGGTGGATCACGAGGTCAACAGATCGAGACCATCCTGGCCAACATGGTGAAACCTCGTCTCTACTAAAAGTAAAAAAATTAGCTGGGCGTGGTGGCGTGTGCCTGTAATCCCAGCTACTCGTGAGGCTGAGGCAGGAGAATCGCTTGAACACAGGAGGCAGAGGTTGCAGTAAACCAAGGTCGTGCCACAGCACTCCGCCTGGCGACAAAGCAAGACTCCATCTCAAAAAAAAAAAAAAAAAAAGGCATAGCCATTGTGAAGAACAATTTTGGTATTTTTTTTAAATATTGAGAAAATTCAGAAAATTTTTTAAATTTAAACATACGCATGCTATACAATCTAGCAATCCTTCTCCTCGGTATGCATAAAGAGATATAAAAGGTAGGTTTATGTTCCTGCAAAAACTTGTACATAACTTTTTATAGCAGCTTCATCCATAATTACCAAAACAGGAAACGAAGATGCATTTTCTTTTTTTTAATTCTGATTTATTTTTTAATTTTTAATTTTTTGTGGGTACATAGTAGATGTATATATTTATGCGGTACGTGAGATGTTTAATACAGGCATGCAATGTGAAATAATCACATCATAGAGAATGGGTTATCCATCCCTTCAAGCATTTATCCTTTCTGTTATAAACAATCCAACTACACTCTTTTATTAATTTATTCTCTCCTTGCTTTAAGATTTCCACTGAAAAGCCTGCTGCCAGGCATATTGGAGCTTTGTTGTATCTTATATTTGTTCCTTTCCTCTTGTTGCTTTTAGGATCCTTTCTTTATCCTTGATCTTTGGGAATTTGAGTATTAAATGCCCTGAATTATTCTTCTTTGGGTTAAATCTGCTTAGAGTTATAAAACCTTTGTGTATTTGGATATTTATATCTGTCTGTAGAATTGGCAAGTTCTCTATCATTATTCATTTGAGTAAACTTTCTACCCCTATCTCTTCCTCTTCTTCCTCTTTAAGGTCAATAATTCTTATATTGGCCCTTTTGAGGCTACTTTCTAGATACTGTAAGAGTGCTTCTTTTTCTTATTCTTTTTTATTTTGCCTCCTCTGTGTATTTTCAAATAGCCTGACTTCAAGCTCACTATTTTTTTCTTTGGCTTTATCATTTTATTAAAAGACTCTTGAGGCCTTTTGCAGTACGCCAATGCCATTTTTCTGCTGTAGAATTTCTGCTCAATTTTTAGTTATTTCAATCTCTTTATTAAATTTATCCGATAGTATTCTGAATTCCTTCTCTGTGTTATCCTGAATTTCTTTGAGTTTTTTAAAAACAAGTATTTTGAATTATCTTTCTGGAAGATCACATATCTCTGTTTCTCCAGGATTGGTTTCTGGTGTCTTATTTAGTTCATTTGGTGAGATTATGTTTTCCTTGATGGTGTTGATGCTAATAGATGTTCTTTGGTGTCTGGTCATTAGGGAATTAGCTATTTCTTGTAGTCTTCACTGTCTGAGCTTGTTTGTAACCCTCCTTGTTGGGAAGGCTTTGCAGATATTCAAAAGGACTTGAGTGTTGTAATCAGAGTTATATCTGCTTTAGGGTGCACTCCAAGCCTAGTACTGCTGTGGTTCTTGCCAACTTGTAGAGGTACTACCTCCACGGTTTCAGACAAGATCTGGGAGAATTCTTTGTATTTCTAGGCAGAGACTTGTTCTTTTCCGTTGCTTTATCCTAAACAAATGGGGTCTCTCCCTCTGTTCTGAGCCACTTAAAGCTCTAGGTACTACCTCCATGGTTTCAGATAAGATCTGGGAGAATTCTTTGTATTACCAGGCAGAGACTCTTGTTCTTTTCCCTTGCTTTATCCTAAACAAATGGGGTTTCTCCCTCTGTTCTGAGCCACTTAAAGCTCTAGGTACTACCTCCATGGTTTCAGACAAGATCTGGGAGAATTCTTTGTATTACCAGGCAGAGACTCTTGTTCTCTTCCCTTACTTTATCCTAAACAAATGGAGTCTCTCCCTCTGTTCTGAGCCACTTAAAGCTCTAGGTAATGTGGCACAAGCACCCCAGTGTCCACCACCACTATGAGTGTGCTGGGTCAGACCTGAATACAGAAGAGCACTGAGTCTCACCCAAGGCATGCTGTAACCACTCCCTGGCTACTGCCTATGTTCACTCAAAGCCCCGGGGATCTACAATCATCAAATGGCAAAGCCATCCAGGCCTGTGTTCTTCCCTTTAGGACGGCGAGGTCCCCCAGGACCCAAGTGGGTCCAGAGGTCCTGTCTGTGAGTCAGGGACTAGAGTCAAAAACCTTAGAAGTCTATCTGGTATTCTATTGTAATGTCCCTAAGTTGGCACTCAAACTGCAAGACACAGTCTTTCCCATTCTTCCCTCTTCTTTCCAAAGGCAGAGGAGCCTCACCCAATAGCTACCACCACCACAGGCCATGGGGGTACTGCCAGACTAACACCAAAGTTTCCTTTAGGCCCCAGGCCTCTTAAGTCAGCTTGTGATGATTGCTGCCTGGCCTGAGACTCCCCTTTCAGGGTAGTGACATTCCCACTGCATTCAAGAAGCAATGCAGGTCCAGAAATGCCATCAATGTGTCAAGTCTTGGAATTAGGGACCCCTGGTGCTCTACCCCTCTGTGGCCATGCCAGTACCTAAGGTGCAAGACAAAGTTTCCATTACTTTTCCCACTGCTTTTCTCAACCACAGGGAGTCTGGTTGCCCCATATCTACCACAGCTGGGAATGTGTTGAGTCTCCCCTGAACCTAGTAAGTCTCAGAGGCTCACCCTCCACATAGTACTTGGGTATCACTGCTGGTTATTCAGGACCCCAGGGCTCTTCAGTTAGCAGGGAATGAATATTACCAGGACTGCGTCCTTCCCTTCGAAGCAGCAGGTTCCCTTCTGGCCCAAGATGTGTCTAGAAATATTGTCCAGTAGCAAGGCCCAGAAAGAAGTCCTCACAACTCTGACACATGTTCTATCCTGCTGTGGCTGAGTTGGCATACAAGATACAAGACTGTTCTCCCCACTCTTCCCTCTACTCTCTTCATGTGAGAAGGGGGTCTCTTTTGGATCCACAAGATGTACATCCTGGGTTTAGGGGAGGGATGAGGCCTGCACTACAATTAGTCTCTCCAGCTGATGTCCTGGTGAGTTGCATGCCTCCCCATTCCACTGTCTCTGGCTCTGGTTCAGCACAAGGACTTGCCTAAGAGTCACAGTTTTTGTGGCCTAGACTGTCTTTCAAGTTTCCTTAGACACCCAGAGTGCATTGGCCCTTAGTGGGGAGGTTTGTGAGAACTCAAGTTTGGACCACTGGGATTAGAGGTTCCCCTGAGGCTAGGGCTGGTTTAAATGCTCCCTCCTGTGGTGGGCTTCAGCTGAGTTTGGTTTGGTTTTCCTTTCAGCTCTAACAGGACAACACTGAAGTTCAATGCCTCACAGTTGCTGTGCTCTCTCTCCCATAGTGCCCAGAGAGGCTCTCTGCATCAAGCCACCACTGATGGGGCATGGGGGAGGAGTGGCAGCAAAGATTCAATACTGTTTTTTCTGTATCTCTTCAGTGTCTTTCAGCGATATGAACTTAAACCAGGAACTATTAGGGCTCACCAAATTTTTGGTTCTCATGAAGGTGTTTTTTGTGTGTAAATAGTTGTTGAATTGGTGTCCTTGCTGGTGTGGGGAGGGGGGGGGCATCAGTGAAAGCTTCTGTTCTGCCACCTTGCTCCACCTCCCTCCAAGATGAATTTTAGAGTCAAATTTGTGGCATATTTATCCAATGGAATACTACATATCACTTAAAAAAAAAGTTGGTGTGTGCAACAAAATGATGACTCTTAAGTTTTTCCTAGTGAAGCAAGTCAGAAATAAAATCAGAATTATATAGTTTGATTTACATACAGTTTCGATAAGATAAAATGATAGGAACTTTTCTAGGATTATGAAGGAAAAGATATAGCTCATCTATAAAAAGCAGCACAGGGATAATTGTGAGTGACAGAACCATTCTGTATTATAATTGTGGTGATGAATATATGACTTTTTTTTTCTCAAAATCCATTTAATGATATACCACAAAGTGTAGTTTTTACTGTATCAAAGAGAATGTGGGAAGATCCTAAAATGGAATTAACCAATGGTATTACATGTACATAACATGACTATTATAGCACATATAATAAAATAAGTAAAGTGGTGTCTATATTGTTATAATCAATTATTCTTATTTACAGATGAATTCCAATTAATAATGTAGACAAAATGAGAAAGAAATTAAAAATTAAAAGTCATTGTTAGAACATCGTCACAGGTAAGATCCACTGATGAATGATAAAATTAGTGAGCAAATGTTTAGGGGACACAAGATATTTCATTAATCTCTAAGAATCTCCTCTAACATATGTATCAACTACAAAGGCAAAAAAACAAAAAACAAAAAAAAGCAGTAACTTTAAAGTTGGAGAAACAGGGCAGACACTACCTCAACCAAGCAATTGAGATTGGAAACACCAGCAGTACGACATATAGATATTTTGGACTCTGATATGATACAATGGAATGATTATGTTACTTGCCTGATATTCTTGCAAAAAAATCAATATTAGACCAAACCATATTGAAATATATTTTACACAATGACTCATAAATACTCTTAAAAATGCTATAGTCACGAGACACAAGGAAAAGATGAAGAACTCTCTTGAAGGATTTTGAAGCAGACTAGGAGACATAAAAATTAAATGCAAAGTAAAAACCCAAACTGTATTGTGGAACAGAAAAAAAAACAAAAAACAAACAAACAAACAAAAAAACAGAGGTAAACCATGGAAAATCAGAACAAAGTGTCCAGTAGAATTAGTACTATATTAGCACTTACGAAAGACTCTTAGTTTTGTTAATTTAATTTACTTTTAGGGCCGGGTGTGGTGCCTCACACCTGTAATCCCAGCACTTTGGGAGGATGAGAGAGGCGAATCACATGAGGTCAGGAGTTTGAGATAAGCCTGGCCACATGGTGAAACCTTGTCTCTACTAAAAACACAAAACTTAGCCAGATGTGGTGGCGGGTGCCTGTTATCCCAGCTACTTGGGAGGCTGAGACACGAGAATTGCTTGAACTTGGGAGGTGGAGGTTGCAGGGAGCTGAGATCTCACCATTGCACTCCAACCTGGGCGACAAGAGTGAGATTCTGTCTCTAAATAAATAAATAAATAAATAAATAAAATTTTATTATACTTTTAGGATGTAAATATGAGGGGAAACTCGTTGAAAAATATATGGAACTCTGTACAATTTTTGTAACTTTTATGTAAAACTACAATCATTAGAAAATATAAAATTTTTAAGTTTTCTGGATTAATTTAAATTTTATTTTGTGTGCCTATACATTCTCCAAACATAAAGTTATGACCATTTCTTTCTGTTTGAATTAAATTTAGGAACTTACTATCATTCTTTGTGATATAATATGCATGTTTGGATATTATATATATACACATTTTCAAAGTACTTTATTTTTTAGAACAGTCTTATATATACAGGAAAAGAGAAGAGATAGTATAGTCAACTGCCTTATATCCCACAGTCACTTTCCCTATTATTAATATCTTATGTTAATTTGTATATTTGCTACATTTAATGAACTAATATTGATGCAGTTGTTTTAAATAAGTATATAACTTATTGAGATCGTCTTAATTTCTACCTAATGTTTCTTTTCTATTCCAGATTGCCATTCAGGATACCACATGCAATATACAACATTACTTGTAGTTTTCCTTTCTCCTTAAGCATCTCTTGCCTGTGAGTTTTCTTACTTTTTATACGTTTGATTACATTGGGAATTAAAGGAGTACTTGTCAGGCATTTATAAGAGGTCAATCTATTATAATTTTTCTGTCTTTTTCTCATGAGTATACTAGAGATATGAGTTTTAGGGAAGAAGATCACAGAGGTAAAATACCTTTTTTATCACCTCATAATAATGACACATACTATCAATATTATTTATGACTGTAATGTTGACCTTGATCATTCAACTGGCTGAGGTGCTGTCAGTCAGGCTTTGCCAATTTAATTTTTTTTATTTCAATAGCTTTAGGGATACAAGTGGGTTTTTGTTACATGGATGAATTATATAGTGATGAAGTCTGGGATTTTAGTGTACACATCCTTCAAATAGTGTACGTTGTATCCAATAAGTAGTTTTTCATCCCTCGTCCTCTTTCCACCATCTTCCTTTCTGAATCTCCAGTATCCATTACACCACTGTATATGCGTTTGCATACCCATATCTTAGATTCCACTTATAAGTAGGAACATATGGTCTTTGGCTTTCCATTCCTGAGTTACTTGACTTAGAATAATCACCTTTAATTTCACCCAAGTTGCTACAAATGACATCATTTTGTTCTTTTATATGGCTCAGTAGTATTCCATGGTATGTATATGTATATATTTACACATATATATACATATATACACATATATATATACATATTTTTTCTGCTCGTTTTATGCTTAAATTGCTCTTTTTTTAATTTCTTAAGGTGCAAGATAAAATAATTTATTTTAGATCTTTCTTCTATTCTATTATTTATATTTAATATTCAAATGTCCCTCTATCCACTGTTTTAACTGCATTCCACAAATTTTGATTAGTTTATTTTCATTTTTATTTATTTTAAATTATTTTTTCTTTCTTGAGACTATTTTTTGACTTATATGTTACTAAGATGTGTATTGTTTAATCTCTGGTATTTTCTAGCTATCATTTGTTATTTATTTCTGGTTTAATTATTTTGTGGTATTAGAACATTATTTATTTTAAATTTATTAAAGTGTGTTTTTATGGCCTAAAATATGGTATATTTTGGTGAACGTTTTATGTGAGTTCAAGAAGAATATGTATACATCTGTTGATGGATGGAGTATTCTGTGCTTGCCAATTAGACTAAGTTGATTGATGATGCTATTCGAGTCAGCTATATCTTTCCTGTCTGATTTTCTGTTTGTAGGGTCTATAAATTTATGAAAACAGAGTATTCAAGTGTCCACTATAATAGTGAACAGTGTTGCAATACACATATGCATGCATATGTCATAATAATAGAATAATTTATGTTTCTTTGGGTATATACTCAGTAATGAGATTGCTGGGTTGAATGGTATTTCTGTCTTTAGGTCTGAGAAATCTCCACCCTGTCTCCCACAATGGTGGAACTAATTTACACACCCACCAACAATGCATACAGGTTTCTCTTTCTACACAACCTCACCAATATATGTTATTTTTTAACTTATTAGTAATAGCCATTCTGATTGGTGCGAGATGGTATGCCATTGTAGTTTGGATTTGCATTTCTCTAATGATCGGTGATGTTAAGCTATTTATCATATGCTTGTTGGCCACATGTATGTCTTTTGAAAAGGGTCTGCTCATGTCCATTGCCCAATTTTTAATGTTTTTTTCTTGCAAATTTGCTTAAGTTCCTTATAGATGTTGGATATTAGACCTTTGTTGGATGCATAGTTGCAAAACAATTCTCTCTTTCTGTAGGTTGTCTGTTTACTCTGTTGATAGTTTCTTTTGCTGTGCAGAGGCTCTGTAGTTTAATTAGATCCCATCTGTCAGTGTTTGCTTTTGTTGCAATTACTTTTGGCATCTTCATCATGAAATCTTTCCCCATATCTACGTCCTGAATGGTATTACTTAGGTTGTCTTCCAGGGTTTTTATAATTCCAGATTAATTTTTATTTTGTTTTAACAGATTTAATATTTTATTCCACTCTTTTCTTGTCTGCTAGGTTTGTGGTGAGAATCTAATGTTACTCTTATCATTGTTCCTCTATGACTGAGATATTTTTGTTTGTTTTCTCTGTGGCTTTTTAAAGATATTCTCTTTGTCTTTGATTTTCTGTAGTTTTTAATGTGCTATTATTCTGGGTAGTTTTTTTTATATTTAGCTTATTCAATGTTCTCAGAGATTTCTTGATCTATAGTTGGGGTCTGGAATTAATTTTGAAAAATTTTCAGTCATTGTTTTTTCAAATATTTTTTCTGATAAATACTGCCTTTTCTTTCCTTCAAAATATTATCATTATGTGTATGTTACACATTTTGAAATTGCCCACAGTTTTGTATGTGCTGATCTATTTATTTTCCTTTTCCCCCTCCTCCTTCCCTTCTTGCTTCTCCCCTTCTTTATCTTCTTCATTACCTTCTTTACCTTTTTTTGCATTTCAATTTAGTAAGTTTTTATTAAAATATCTCGTAGCTCAGTGGTTCATTCCTGGCTAGTCCTGGCTAGTATTGAGCACATCAAATGTTTCTTATTTCTCACTATATTTTTTGTGCTTCTATTATTATTTTAATTAGCACATAATTGTATATATTTATAAGGCGCAATGTATTATTTTGATACATATTTTGAATGTAATAAATCAGGGTGATAGCAAATTCATTATCTCAAATGTTTATAATTTCATTGGGTTGCGAGCATTCAAAATTCACTCTTCTAGCTATTTGAAAACATACAATAAATTGTTAATTATAGTTATCTTACAATTCTATAAAACACTAGAATTTATTCTTTCTATTTAGATGGAATTATATATCCGTTAATCTTCTTTTCTGTTAGTATTTTTTATTTTTAGCACTCTCTTTTGATTATTTATTAGAACTTCCATCTCTCTACTTGTATTATCCATCTATATATTGCATATTGTCTACTTTCTCCATTAGAAACCCTCATTTATTAATTTAATTTCATGACATTTTCTGTCTGATAATTTTAATATCTTTATTATACCTGAGTGTCTACTTCGAATATTTACTTTATGTCTTCAGACTGTGTGTGACTTTTCTTATTTATTTATTTATTTATTTGCTTTTAGAATGCCTTGCAATTTCATATTGAAAGCTGGGTATGTTATGTAACAAGAACAAAGTTAAATGTCTTTAGTGTGAAGTGTACTGTTAATCTGGTTAGAATTTGGACTTTGTTTCTTATTTTAATATTTGCTTCATATTTTCCATGCATGTAGGTGCCAGATGCCTTAATTTACCTCAGTGTCCTTGCTTTTGTCTCATATATTATCTTTCCTCTTTAGAAGGACTGTGTATCTTGTAGCTCCTCCAGCTATAATCCACAATTATCCTGAAAGTCTGTTAACATGTGGATGAGACATGGGTAAGGTAAGTGATCTGTAATCTTATGATTAAATCTCAGTCTTTTTGTGGGCCTATGTACCTGGTCTGTAATGTTAACAAGTGTTTTTCAGTCCCTCTGTTTGGTGAGGTAGGAAGAGTAGAGATGCTGGAGTTGGACTGATAAATCCAACTTTGAATGCATAAATCTCTCACAGTCTTGTATTCCTGCATATAAAGCTTTTGTTATAGAGAATGTTCTAAGCCTATTTCAGAATGTTTATATTTCCCATCTCTTTACCAGGAACACAAGAGGATTTTTCCTGGTTCTTCATCATTAAGATCTGTTTGGGTTCAAGGCATTAAAACCCACAAAAGTGTAGAGGATTCCCTAATACTGTGGTC
Source organism: Pan troglodytes (assembly GCF_028858775.2). NCBI lineage: Eukaryota > Metazoa > Chordata > Mammalia > Primates > Hominidae > Pan > Pan troglodytes. The sequence goes on from NC_072408.2 coordinate 91,042,488, forward strand.
CCCAGAAGTTCGTCAGTCTCATGCTGTCACTCTCACACTCAGTACCTAGCAGTTCATCAAAACTGCCACTCAAAGGCTTTTATTAGTATATGAACTCAGCTGCTTCTGCTCAAAGTAAGCTAATCTTATCGGTAGTTTTTTTTTTTTTTTTTTTTTTTGTATTTGCCTGTCTCTATAGATTTCAGGTGTCCAATTGGCATTAAATTCCAATTTTTTCATGGATCCAAGAAAATTTTAATTATCAGTTTGTTCAGCTTTCTGACTTATTGTGAGGATAGAGTGACAACTTCTTGGGTCAATCATATTTGTGACTTTTATATATTCGCCTTTTTAATTTGTAAAATGTATTGTCCTAATTGTGTCATAATATTTTATTATCATTATAATGTTTATCAAATAGGCATGGATATTCCCTTTTTGTTTCGGATTTTCAGGTTATGTATCTTTTTTCTTTAATAGTCAGGAATAGCTGTGTTACAGATATATCAATTTAATTAACTTTAAAGATTCAATTTTTATTTCATTAATAGGCTTTATTTTTTTGTCTATTTTCTATTTCATTGGTATGTGCTCTTATATTATTTTTTCCATCTACTTATTTTGGGTTTTATGTGCTATTATTTTATTCATTTCTTAAAGTGAGCAGTTAGCTTATTGATTTTAGGTCTTTTTTTCTCTTTCTTTCTAATGTAACCATTCAATATCACAGACTTTCCTGTGAGCACTGATAGGTTTTATATCAGTATACACTTTAAATACTTAATATTTGATAGGTTTTATATTCGGTATACACTTTGATAGGTCTTATATTCAGCATAAACCTTAAAACTTAATATTTTTCTCTGTCATTAAGTAATTTGATCAAATTATTTTACAATAAAATGTTAATTTCTAAATTGTGACTTTTACTTATAATCTTGTTAATTATTTCTAATTTAATTTCATTTTTGTCAGAGAATATACTGTTTTCCAATTTATTGAAATGTGCTTCATGATGTAACATACTGTCTACCTTGGTAGTAGTAAAATGGGCACCACCTGTTGTTATATATAATTTCTTATAAATGTGAAACTCAATGTGGTAGTAGTTTTGTGAAGCTCTCATATGATTTATTTATCTAGATGACTTGAAAATTGCTGAGAGGGAGACTGTTAAAGTCTACAATTATTGCATTACTTATTGAGTTAATTGTTAATTTTTGCTTTGTTTTTAAATTGTGTTATATACATAATTTTTTAATATTTCTATTTTTTATGTGTTAACACTTTTATTATTTTTGTTAATATATTGTCTGATAATCTATTATATGTAATATTAATATAACCACTACAACCCTCTTATGCAATATTATTTACGTTCAGCCTACATATATGAACTACATATAAAGTTCAAACTTTATATTTAAAGTCTGCTTCTCTTAAGAAACATATATCTAGTTGTTGTTTGTTTATGGGCTAGTTATTGTTCTAATCTATTCTGATAATCACTGTCCTTTAATTGACCTGAATAGTCCATTAACTTTTTACTATGATTGTTGTTATTGTTGGGTTTGGGTCAAAATTTTATTATTTGATTTCTACTTGACTTTCTTGTTTTCTTCCTTTATTTGTCCTGTATATGCTTTCTTGCATTTTAAAACTTATTTGAATGCAATTTTTTACTTTAAATACTTATATAATTTATAAAACAAATTATGGGAAAAAGCACAGAAGAAAAACATTATTTTTATTTGCCTGGATATTTTTGTGTTGATGCTTTTTCATTTCTTCCTGTGGATCTATTATATTCTTCATCTGCTATCATTGTCTTTCAGCAATCCTTATTTGGCTCCTTCAGAATTCTTTGTTCACAATCTTAAAAAAATATTTAAAAAGCATCCATTTTTCTTCAGCTAATAATGTAAAAAAGACTACATTGACATGGTTAAATTCCCAGCACCCTCAGTTCTTTAAAGATGAACTAAATGGCTGGTATCATCCCTTATAAAAGTGTCTTCAACTTGACGGAGCTTATGTTTAGAAGCAAAATAAAATTTATAGTTTTATCTCATAAAAAAAGAGTTTCCTTAAATATTTGTTTAGTGCTAGTATAATGAGGAAAACTTCTCATAGTTTAATTTTATGAGAAAATTTTATTTTTTGGGGATATAAAATTCTGGGTTGATAATTCCTTAATTTTATCACATTAAAGATATTTCTTCACTCTCTTTCTAGGCCTCTATAGTTTCTGATGACAAATCAGCCATTGATCAAATCGTTGTTCCTCTGTATAAAGTATGTCACATTTTTTCTTTAGCTGCTTTTGAGAGTTGCTTTTATTTTTTAGTTTATGACCATTTGACTACGGAATTTCTCAGAGTGGTTTTCTGTGGTGTTTATTCTAACTATTTGCTGAATTTCTTGTGTCTATAAAGTTATAACTTTCTTATAGTTTGGGAATATTTTATCTATTATTTTCTAAATGTTTTTGCTTTGATCTCTCTCTACTACCCTTTTACAATTTTAATTACACATGTGTCTGATATTACATTAAAAGTTGATGAGACTGTTTTTCTCCCTCTGTTATTTACCTGGAATATTTTCTATTAGTCTATTTTCTACTTCATTTAAAATGTAATTGTCATCTTTCATTGGATGTTAAGACTCCAGAGTGATTTTCTTTCCCATATTATTTAATCCAGTCTATCTAGAATTTCTATCTTGTCCTTTTTTATCATTTCTACTTATCCTGAGAGTTTATATTTTTCTTTCATTTAATGAGCCTATTTGATATTACATCATTGAATACACTAATAATAGTTGCTTTAAAACTTTTATTTGATAGTTTGAATACATAGTTTATCTTTATGCAGACTATGTTTTTTTCTTTTCTCTTGGAAATGCATGCCATTTTCATGATTCTTTGTGTGTCACGTAGTTTTAGATTGTGTTTTGGACATTATGAATATTAAGTTATAATTATTTGGGTTCACATATTTCTCTGATGATTTTGTTTCTTTTATTTTTTCAGGTGATTTTCTTGCTTATGCTTAAACTATAAACTATTTTCACAAAAGGCAGCTTCAGCAACAGTTCAGAATTTTTGCCTCTAGGTGAACTACTCTGAGTCTGTTCTATGTATGCACGGCTCAGACATCAGTGAAAAATATAGGAAGACATAATTTGGGCATCTTTTCTCTGCCTCTTTTCTTTTTGAGTTTCCCACAATTATTGTTATGATGGTCTTCTGCCAACAGTCTTCTGTTTCCCCAACTTAGATTACAGGTTTTTCTACCAGTGATACTCCTGACACTGAAAATGCAATTAGTTCCAGGATAAAAGCCACAGAAATGAGGAGATAACTTTGTACTGCTTTTCTCCTCTAAGAGTATACTATTCTCCAGTATCTGCCTGCTTCTATTAATATCTAAAATCTTCAGGTTGTTTCCTAATATATGATGGCTTTATAGTTGTTTCCATGGTGAAGGTTCTTTAGGAGGGTCTTACTGCAGCATAATTGGAATTCCTAAGTTGAGAAATGTTTTTCTAAATGATAAAAGCCATACAATTATTGCATTTATTTAATAAAAATAAATGTGATGCAAAAAAGAGCATAAACTTGTTCAGTTTTCAATTTTTAAGAAAATATCTCTTTCAGGTTAGTAAGCTGTTAGTTACTGCATTATTCACAAGAGTATTGCCAAAAAGTGTTATTATAGTCAGATGTCTAACTGCACTAATATTTCCTACAAAATAGCTTATTTCTTAGAATGACATAAGCTATTTAATATTATACATTATACAGAATACAGAGAAAGTAAAACACTAAACAATGATCAAATAGTGGTATTCAAGAACTTGAAATTCTTGCATGATTTATAAGAAGCTATTCATAGAGTTCTTATTTTGTAATTACCATTTGCCTTTGCAAAAAACAGGTATCAGGAAATAAGTTGTTTAAAACTTGAAATAATTTATTCACTAAATCCACATATTACTAGTAAACAATTATAATAACATTGTCTACTATCATTTTAAGTTACTCACTTGTGCAAGTATTCTGTGATATTCAGAAAGTCATTTTTCACAGATGTCGTTTTGATCCTCCTGAAACCAATTTCATTCTACTTTGCCTGACAATATCAGTCAATTCAAAATGCTCTAATAAAATACCATAGATTGGGTGGTTTGGGGTGGTTTAAACAATGGACACTTATTTCTAACAGTTCTAGAGACTAGGAAGTTCAAGATTAAGGTGCCAGCAGATTTGGGTCCTGGTGAGGACTCTTCATGACTAGCAAATGCCAGCCTTCTCATCATCTTCACATGGCAGAGCTCTTGTGTCTCTTCCAGTTCTTATAAGGGCACTGAGTCCCATTATGAGGTCTTCACCTTTATAACCACATCTAAATCTAACTCTAATTATCTCTTAAAGGCCCCATTTCTTTTTCTTTTTTTTTTTTTTTTTTTTTTTTTTTTTGCAGAGTCTTGCTCTGTTGCCAGGCTGGAGTGCAGTGGCGTGATCTTGGCTCACTGCAACCTCCACCTCCTGGGTTCAAGCGATTCTCCTGCCTCAGCCTGCTGAGTAGCTGGGACTACAGGCAAGCACCACCACAACCAGCTAATTTTTGTATTTTTAGTAAAGACGGGGTTTCACCATGTTGGCCAGGATGGTCTCAATCTCCTGACCTTGTGATCTGCCCGCCTCGGCCTCCCAAAGCGCTGGGATTACAGGCGTGAGCCACAGTGCCCAGCCTAAAGGCCCCATTTCTAAATACCATTATCACATCAGGAGTAAGGTAAGACTTCAACATATGAATTTCGGAGAGACGAAATACAATTTATAGTACTGATTTTCCCTATATTATTTTCAAAATTATATAGCTTTAAATAGGCATTGTACAAATATCTTTGCATGTGTGTATATAAGAATAAGAGATGCATTCATAACATTTTTCAAACCCTCAGTAACTGATGGCTCAGATTCTGTTTAAAAATCTAATTAAGGTTGTAGATACTCACAGAAGGGCTTCCAAACATCCCTTTATGATGTCTGTTGCATGGGTTGTCACAACATGAATTATTTGGTCACAGTTTTTCAGAAAAATATAGATTATTATGACCTAACTTCTTTCTTCTTCTTTTAACAGGTAAATATAAACTTAAAATTACAAGTCTCACTTCTATGAAAAAACATAAAATAGAGGGAAAATAATTCTATCATAACTTACTTTAAATCTAGAAAAGTTTTCAAGAAGAATTTCAGGGCTATTATTTTTAACGTAAGACATTATATCTCATATCTATAAGAAGCAAGGTTATATTTCAGGCATGTTGAATTTTGGGTGAAATCAAACTCTTGAAATTGCAATAATGCAGTCTTTCCATTGTAATTTTTGTGATTTCGTTCAAAAGCATGTGCGTCTTCCTCATACCATTCAGTGTTTTAAAAGTTCAAACTCCTCACGTTTATTATATTTATATAAGTATGTTTTAAACGCAGCACAATGAATTTGCCGATAACCCTCATAATCTCTCTTACATAGCTTTTGTAGAAATTATAGCAATGCTTAGTATGATTACTAAACAAGGTCATTTTGAAAATAATTTGTGATAAATGTAATGGAAATTGTTTTGAAAACAAAAGCATTATACAAACGCTGGTAATTATACAATTTTATAATTGTCTTATTCCTGAATTAGAACCACCAGCCTTTTAACTGGAACAGTCTTCTCTATGCTCTTGAAACTCATCAAAGCTGTTTCTCATACTATATATCTATATATTTGCCTATATTATTCCATCTCTCATGGTGTGTAGTTCCTTCTTTCCTCCATCAATCCATGTTCAATCACTACTTTTAGGATGAAGAGCTTGAGTTACTATTTTTCTCCAATTATTCTAGTATTCATTTATCTTACTGCTATATACTTTTTCTCTTATGCGGCAACGTATTCTGTGAAAATATTCATTTTGACCTTGAACAAAGACTAACATATGTTTTAGTCATATCACAAAGCTCCTTTCTGTAGTTGCCATTACCACCTGAGAGAAAACTTCTACATACCTGGGGAGCTTGTTACAGATTGCATACTGCTTTTTTTTTTTTTTTTTTTCAGAGTCTCGCTCTGTCTCCCAGGCTAGACTGCAGTGGTGTGTTCTCAGCTCACTGCAACCTCCACCTCCCTGGTTCAAGCAATTCCCCTGCCTCAGTCTCCCGAGTTGCTGGGATTACAAGCTCCCACCACCACACCCAGATAATTCTTGTGTATTTTTAGGAGAGATGGGTTTTCACCATGTTGGCCAGACTGGTGTCCTCCTGACCTCTGGCAATTTGCCCGCCTCAGCTTCCCAAAGTGCTGGGATTACAGGCGTGAGCCACCAAGCCCAGCTGCATACTGCTTTTAATTGAAAAAGATTTTATAATAGTCAGGCTACTTTTTAAACAATGTCTTAGCAAGTAGAGGGCTAATACAGTTTAAAAAAGGATATGTTCTCTTGCCAATGAATGTAGATTTTTATATGTTCTATAAGAAATCAATTTATGATTTTTATGTAGGTGTACATTTAATATAAAAAGAATACTTACATTGGAAGAATGACTTTATTAGTAAATCTCAATAACAAACCTATCATTTTAATGAACTAGACTATAACTGAACTCTTAAGAATTACAAAGTTAACATTTATTTTTGAATTAATACAAAGCTTAGATTTGAGTACATTTTGAATTTAAGAAAGATTGTCTTTGTTGGTTTGTTGGTTTTGTCTTCTGAAATCTCTTACCATTACTTTTGGAAAAATTATTGTCTGAAAACACCTAATAATGAAAGAAAAATAAAAAACAAACAAAAAGACAAAAAGTTTTGTGAACACAGTAAAATATTAAAAGTAATGTTTATTCTCAAAAGTTTGAAAATAAGTAAAGCAAAAATATTCAACTTCATATTACTTAAATACAATAGTATAAATATATTAATTTAGATTTCATGTCATTAGAAGGAACATTCTAACAAATAGAAGTATCTAAAAAGTTAAGTTGTGCCTTACAGAACACTGACATTCCTATCCATGAAATCAAAGCATTTATGCAATTAAAGCAAACACAAATTGATTTTCAGTAAGAGTTATGGTAGGAAGATTACTCAAGTGTTATGTAGTCATAATGACAAAATTTTCTTTTTACTCGTGTGTGTGTGTGTGTGTGTCACTGACAGCTGGGGAGCTAGACCATTGGACATGAGAGCTAACAGAAGAAAAGGAATGGACTACATGATGAAGTATTGATTAAGAACAAGTAAATGGATTGGTAAAATAAATAAGACCCAATGTGACTGGAGGTTATATGTTTGTAAATATTTCCAATGCCATTTTTTCTTGTCCTTAGCAAGTTCAGTAGCTCAGATTCCTGGACCAGAGTGTACAATTGTAGAATCGATCAAAAGGTAAGAGGTAGTGGAATGAGAGTGGTAAGAAGAGTATGGAGCAATGTGGTTGGGGTGCTGTCAAGAGAGCAGTGACGTGATGCACCCTTTAAGATGAGGTCCTGCAGCTTGGGATGTATTGGCTGAAATAGGTTGAAAAGAAAGAATGGGAGAAATAACAATGAGAGGGCAAATGTCAAGTGAGAAACCTACATACTAATATGTGGAAGTATAAGAAATTATTTAATTATACTACCAAAAGAAGGAACTTATATATACCTATAGGATAAAGGAGCAATAACAGTGGGGAGAAAGATTAATAAACCACCCAGAGTCCAGATGTCTTGGATTTTAAATGCTGCATCATATCAAAAATAAACACTCAAGTGTTTATTTTTCAAGAATTTGAACTTTAAAACCGGTGAAAGAGCCAATTACATGTGCATTTTTCACCAAAACATGAAAAATGTTTTGTTTTTTATTGACAATTCAAGGGAAGCATTTTATATTCTTAAATAACAGAGGCAAGTCACTTCAATGTGTTTTGTCAGTAAATAATCAGGCCCTTCACTAGGTCAAGTTTTATAGTCAAGGACAACTGTTAATGCTTAGTTCAGAGCACTTACAATGTTTTCTCCATAGTAAGTACATCTTCCTACATCTAGGAAGATGTAAACCAACTGTCTCTTATTATTTAAAATCACCATAAACATACTGTATACGAAACTAATGAGAAACCTCTTTTGCCAAAATGTCCGGCAGTAACTGCTTACTGAACTCTCAAAAAAGACACATCAAATAAATAAATAAGTAGAATTTCATGTCACTCTAGCAACCTTCCTTTGGGTTAATAAGCACCTTGAAGAGTAGGAAATAAGTATTATTTCATTAAGAGTGGTTATAAATAATATCTATGTAAAGCCAGTATTACTATATTATGAACACACACACACACACACAATTATATCCAGAAAGATAATGCAGATCTTATATGAAAATATTCTCATTTTGCAAATCAGGGAATCAGGTCTGGAGATGAGCTATTTTCAAAGTAAAAACAGGTACTTATGAGTAGAATATTTGACTCAAAAGCTGAGATTTTCGTTTCCAACTTCCAGGACTATAACATATTATTTGTGTTATTTGCCTAGACTTCAAAGGATATATGGAAATGCCTGGATGTCCAGGCAGTGGTGTGCTGCACGGGTGGAGTCCTCATGGACTCTGCCCCCAAGTAGAGTCCCCACTGGGGCACTGCCTAGTAGAGTTGTGAAAAGAGGGCCACATTTCTCCAGAGCCCAGAATGGTAGATCCACTGACAACTTGCACCTTGTGTCTAGAAAAGTCTCAGACACTCAATGCCAGCCTGTGAAATCAGCCAGGAGCGGGGCTGTTCCCTGCAGAGTCACAAGGGCAGAGCTGGCCAAGGCTGTGGAAGCTTACCTCTTGCATCAGCATTACCTGGATGTGACACATGGAGTCAAAGGAGATCATTTTGGAACTTTAAGGTTTAATGACTCTCCTATTGGATTTCAGACTTGCATGAGGCCTGTAAGCCCCTTCATTTCGGCCAATTTATTCCATTTGAAATAGGTGTATTGGCCCAATTTCTTTACTCCCATTGTATCTAGGAAGTAACTAACTTGCTTTTGATTTTACAGGCTCATAGGCAGAAGGGATTTGCATTGTCTCAGATGAGACTTCAGACTTGGATTTTGAGTTAATGCTGGAATGAGTTAAGACTTTGGGGAACTGTTGAAATGGCATGATTGTGTTTTGAAATGTAAGAACATGAAATTTGGGAAGGGCCAGGGCTGGAATGATATGGTTTGGCTGTGTCCCCATCCAAATCTCATCTTGAATTGTAGTTCCGATAATCCTCAAATATCATGGGAGAGTCCCAGTGGGAGGTAATTGAATTATGGGGGTGGTTACCCCCATGCTGCTGTTCTTGTAATAGTGAGAGTCTCACTAGACCTGATGGTTTTATAATGAATAGTTCCCCTGCACACATTCTTTTGCCTGCTGCCATGCAATATGTGCCTTTGCTCCTCTTTCACCTTCCACCGTGGTTGTGAGGCCTCCCCAGCCATGTGGATCTGTGAGTACATTAAATCTCCTTTGCTTTATAAATTACCCAGACTCAGGTATGTCTTTATTAGCATCATGAGAACAGATTAATACACTAGTTGATGGAGGGTAAGAATCAGTTCAAAGAAAAGAAAGCAGAATAAAGTAATTAGGATTTCCTAAATAGGATTTGGATTTGAGCCAAGTTCACTTGCCACTAACATGCCAGATTCTGAATGAAGCTGAGTCTTCAGGAATAGTTTTCAGACAATTATCCCTAGTGAAAGATTTGGATGGAGCTACATATATCAAAACACTGCATACAAACTTATTTTTCCTACCTCTATAAGGAAAATATTCATTTCTTTTCTTCCTCTGTAAATGTATTTGTTTATCTGTGAATACTTCCACCCTGGACAATTTATTTCTACAAATGGAAGGTGAGAATTTCCTATCTTTGTTCACTGTCACAAAATTTGCATTGAAATGCACACCTATTTTCTTAGATCTATCTTAGTCCATCTAGCTTGAAAGGGATATGTAGCTAAATACATTAATAATATTAATAATACTTAAAGTCTACTGAACACATTTTATGCCAGGCACACTTTGTGCTATATATGTATTCTTGTTTGGTCCTTAACAAAAATCCTATGGATTGGTAATATCCTTATCTCCATACTAAAAATAAAAATACAAAGTAACTTGTGCAAAATTCATATCCCCTGCATTCTCACTTCAAAACTTGCATGTAGATAGAATTTCCTGGAGTTTTGTTTCTAGAATAGTTGGGTAAATAGCACTCTTACCTATCTTTTTTTTTAACTTTACTGACTCTAATAATATCTTTTCATTATTCTTAAAATTTGCATTTTACATGCAAAACACCCTCTAAATTATAGGCTACGTCAGGGGCCCCTATTTTGTGTTTCCATTGCATTATGGACTTGTGCAAACATATTTTATTTTAATTACTTGATTAATTGTTTTTACCACTAGACTTTCAGCAGGAATCTTGTCCATCATCATTTTTATTATATCTTAAGACTATTGTATAGTGTCTGGAGCACAGCCAGTATTTCCTAAATATTTACAGAATGAATCAGTAAGAAAAAAAAAAGGCTGACAAAGGAATGTCCAAGAGAAGGTGAGAATTTGAGTTGTTTATATTATTTGTCCATCGTTTATATTATTTATATTATTTCAATAATAAAAAATATATTATATATTGTAACTTTAACTTTTCAGTAGTTCAAGAAGTAAGGACCTTCTGGTATAGGCAGAAAAGCTTGAGGATATGTTTACTCCATATCATTAACTTCCTCATCCTCCCAAATAGGTAAAATCTTGTATTTCAATCATATGGATAGTTCAGTATTAGTTCATATAAAAAGGGTATGAAGGAGATGTACTTAAATTGTGGTGGATAATTCTTCCTTGCTCTATTTCAATTCCAGTCACAAAGAGTGTTCAGGTCATAGTTTCCAGATACATCTCAGTTTTTATAACTAAATGGATCTCTGTGCTTTAAAATATCTGGAAAGAAAACCAACTTCATTAATAAATGGCATTAACTGATAAACTGCCACAGCAATATGGTTATATAGTTCACTTTAAAATGATGCTGTAAATATTGAACTTTAGAAGAATATTTAATTAAAATTCCTTTTTTCTTTTCCAACAACAGCTTTATTATCATTCTTCTTCTATTGTACCTAAAATACAATGAATATAAAATGCACATGTGAATTAATGAATTATCTTGTAATTAGTTGTTCATATTTCTGTTTCTTCAATTAAAACATAAACATTCAGAAACAGAATCCACTTTTGATTTTCTATTAATCTCTACTACCTAGAAAAGCATTGAATCACAAATAGTACTGTAATCAATATTTGTGAATCAATGAATAAGCATCCTCATTTTCCCCCATTTTTTATTGTAATTTTTCCATCTCTTTTTCTGCAGCCAGTATTAAAGCTTACTTAACTTGAAGGCCGTGAATAGGAAACTGTGTTGAATAGAATAATGACCCTAAAGATGGCATGTCTTAATCCTCAGAACCAGTGAATATGGTAGGTTCCAGTGCAAAGAGGTGTTAGGTTTGCAGATTAAGTTTGCAGAGGGGTATTAAGGTTGTGAATCATCTGATCTTCAGATAGTGAGATTATCCTGGATTATCTGGGTGGGACGAATATCATCAAAAAGGTCTTTAAAAGTAGATGAGATGAGACAATCAGAGGAGAAAGCCAGAGATTGGGTAGAGTGAGAAGGACTCAGCCCAATGTTCTTGGCTGTGAAAATGGAAGAAGAGGCTCATGGGACAAGGAGAATCTCTTGTAGTTGGAAAAGGAAACAGCACAGAATACCCTACAATACATGAAAGGAATACATGTCTCCAACACTTTGATCTTCGTTCAGTGAGATCAATGTCATGCTCTTAACGCAATGGAAAGATAATAAATGTGTGCTGATTTAAGCTAATACATTCATGGTAATCTGTTACAGTAGTAATTAAAATGTTAATATGGGGTGGTGGCATGTTCTGCTTCTATGCTGATTTCCCAGGAGTTTCTTCTCATGTGCCATCACTCTGGCCTCTTTTATTGTACTTGGCCTGAGACTTTCTGTGCCATGAAGCCTCCCTTCTCACCAACCACATAACACTTGATATCGTTTCCACATTGCCCAATTGGGGGAAAAAAAGTCAGTTAAAAGTGAAGAAGAAAAAGATGATCGGAAATGTGAATACCTCAAAAACCCAACCTTTTCACAACGTTAATGACATTTTCTTTTTCTACATTGACAAATATAAATTATATATATTTAAGGTGATTATACACACACACACACTTTGTGAAGTGATTACCACTATCAAGTTTGGTAACATATTCATCATCTCACATAGTTAATTGTGTGTGGTAAAAATACTTAACATCAACTCTTAGCAAATGTTGGCTTCTCAGTTAATGTACAGTGAAAAACTTTGTAAAGAAAATGGGTTCCAAAAAAAATAAAATTTAAACTCAAGTTTGTATAAAGACTATTGAGTCATTTTTAAATTACATAACTTTAATATGAATTTAACAAAGCAATATCTAAACAAAGACTTTATCTTCTATACTTTTATTCAGATGAGACAAGTTTCAGATTTGCATATTTAGGTCATTGTAAAGGCTCTTTTCTGTGAAATATCAATAATTAGTGCAATGAAGCTGGAAAGATCTTGCTTTCAGTGCTCTGGCTCATTTATGACCTGTTCATGCTAAAAGTTTTAGTGGGAACGTTTAATTCTTTCATTCTACATGCAATCCTGGAGCTATTATGATATTTTAATGTTTTCTCATATTATCTTTCTGCTTTTATTATTTGAAGAGAAACTATGTAATTTAACGTTAAAAAATCCTTACAAATGATAAATGATGAAATAATATTATATTTTAAGTGGCATCTCTACCCTGATTACTATGTTTGACTATTTTCACATATTATAAGCACATTCTAATTTTACTTCTTAGGTGACACAAGATACATGAATAATTCTGAAAACAGAATGGACTCTAAAAGATAAATCTAAACTAACAACGAAAAACAAACCCTGAAAATTAAAACAAAGAATTTATTTTAGTTTCTATTTTTTTAATAGACAAAGGATGCCTAGGTGATATATGTATAGTGAAAATACTTAGAACTTAGGTTATACATAAAGGGCAAATTGACTAGAGGATAAGGGATGATAAATGGATGGAATTTTAAAGATAAGAATGCATGGGAGAATGGGAATAAGAACGTAGAAGAGAAGAAAACACTCATATTTAGGTAGCTTGTCAAAGGAGTATAAAGAGAATCCTGAAATATTGACTTAATTACTGAAATATTTGTAACCTATTTCTTTGTTTCTTTCCAGTCCACTCTATTTCTGACCATAAGAACTTAGATAATCAAAGCACCTATATGTCATTTTCTTCATTTCTAAATTATACACTATAGATTATATACTTTTAAGATTGTGGTGTCAGAAAAAAATGATGTGAAGCTCAACCATTATTTGTGTTTATATACTTAGAAAAATACTTGTATGCTACTATGGTCATATGTTATCAAGATTTTGAGAAAAAAATACCCCCAAATATTGCACTATTTTAGGAAGCTATAACAATTTCCTGTGAAAAGCGAGTATCCTGCTGCTGCTGAAAAAGTTCTCCCATAAGTCTGAATACATAAACTTGTCCATTATATTTTCCAAAATAACTTAAATTTGTGAAGGTTAGTTCATCTCAAATTTAGGCTAAATAATTAGGGGCACTGTGACTTTTATGGGAAATTAGGGAAAAAATACTATTAATACTAAAACTCAATTTGCCAGAAAACATTTTCTTTAGTTGCATATGGATTTGCACTTGAAATAATTTTAGTTGTATTCTAATGAGAAGAAAGTACCAGAGCCTGAGGCAGGGCAAAGAGATAGCAACTCTCACACTGGTTTTGCATTATTTAGGAAATATAAAAAAGTAGATTGTGTCATTAATGCAACAATTTTCTGAGCAAACTCAACTTTTCTAGACAGGTCTTCAAATTTCAGTTGATGTTATGAGAACTGTGAATCAATAAAAAAGGAGATAAAAAGTATTTATTTAAAATGTTAAGAAAACCTGGTGTTTCAATGAACTCCAATTTAGGATTGTACCTTTTTTAAAAAGTTACTTAGATTATGGTTACAAAACCGTTTGGAAACACTGGCTATTCACCAAACACATGAAAATAATTATCCATCCTGTTGAATCACCAAAGGTGGAATATCAACACTTCATTATTTAGGCAGAGAGAGCCTCTTCTAGAAGGAAATATAAGGAAATGGGAAACACAGCCACTACCAACAGTTGTGTCTTAATTAAGTTATCTACATTTTGATCCAGTGGAATAAAACACACATTCCAAGTAAAACAATAATTTATACTAAGGCTGGGGAGGATAGTGTGGTTGTTAAGAGTACACAGTCAGTATGAAGGAACAGGTGTTGAATCTCCACAGACTACTGCTCTCCTTAACTATTTTAAACTGACTTATTATAGAAAGGATTTCAAATTGGGAAAACAGTTTTATTTACATAGATTTGCCTATTTTTAAGGAAATGACCAATTTGCAGTGAAAGACAAAATTCAATTGTTTTGAATTATAGATTATTTATTTTATTAACATCTAAACTCTGCTATCAGCATAAAAATATAATGTCTCTCTAATGAATGGTTTACGGTTGCTAGGAATTTTTTTATTGTTGCATAATTTTTGTACAATTTTATGAGGTACATGTAATATTTTGCTGCATGCATAGAATGTGTAATGACCAAGTCAGAGTAAGTTACCAAAACACATTTAAAAAATATTTTCTAATTTGTAAATTAAAGGTATACAGAGTTTCTACCTCTTCAAATAAATTGAGGACTAACCGTGGTAATGAAATACTTTAGTACACTGAATGCAATACATCTTTTGAGGATGATTGTTATTGTTGTTGCCGTGGCACATGAAACTATCTACATGATGCACGCAGCCTAAAATTCATATCAGGCATGGTCATCATTAGAATGCCAATGTGATATGTACATGGTAATGCATCATGTGTCAGGAGGGTGCATCTGTACTGCTTTTTCAGGAAAATTGAATATTTACTAGCATCAAAAAATAAGGTATTTAATATACAAATTATAGCTTACAAGAATGTGGGAGAAGCTTAGGTCAGTGAAGGTCTGAAAGATCATACTCAATCACTAAGACCTCAGCCAAATCTCAGAACCAAGAGTATAGAAGCCAGAGTATAATGAGAATATGGAAGCCAAGAGAGTATAGAAGAAGTTGGCTCAATTGCTCCTCCCTCTATCTGTCACTATGAAGAAGGGGCGTTCTTGAGGGAATTCTGCAAAGCTTATCAAGTCACAACATGATCTTCTGGAGGGCTCTGCAAAAATTTTCCATCTGGCTTCTATGACCTTTTGAGCAGCAGAGTATCTTCTTTGTCACTTCTGCCTTTCAAATCTTACTCGACTTGTTCCTCCTTGGCAAACTCTATCCCATAACCTAGTGTGGAAAGGGATTCTAGGAAGCATTGTTTCTAGTTTTAGATGGCAGTCAGGTGGTGTTAATAGTAAATAATGGGCACATTATGGAATATACTATGACATATCTATAGATCTAAATCTAGATATAGATATATAGTTTCTTCGGATATTTACAAAATTAAGATTTCTCAGCTAGATTTTCAGATATTTTCCACTGATTTCTTTATTTTTTTAGTGGGACTTGGAAGCAATCTCCAATTTTTAATATCTGTGCTATAAAGGGCAAGTGCTTTTCTCACAGTACGGTTGGTTTCTCAACCAAATGTCAGGTTCAAATGATGAATTTGCTTGGTGTCTTATACACACCATGAAGATTCAATTTTTCAATAAACCATTATGACCACTTTCTATTTAATAATTTAATGATTTCCAATATGTATTTTAAACTGAAATTAGTCACGGGCAGAAAAAAGTCACAGTGATAATAAAATAATTAATATTATAATTTCTTGATAGTTTATTATGTATGAAGCAGAGACTAAGGTTTTCTATATTTTAACTCATTAAATTAGCATTTTAATCATTTTTCTTACTTTAAAGTAGTTTTTATCAACCCCTCTTATAAGTTGAATAAAATGAAACTTAAAAATTGTAAATAACCTTTACAAATTCAAAGAGCTAATTAATTTAGATATGATTTGGATACAAACTCAAATTTGTGCTATGATGAGTTATTTAAAGCTCATAAACCTCTAAAATAATTTTGAGTATGACCAGAAATGTTTATGTAATGGGAGTGTGTTTGGGGAGAGGCATATGGAAAGGCTGGGTACCAAGACAGCCATTTATTTTTAAGAAAGTTTGCTTCCTTGAAACAGCATATTTTTCTAGACCCCAAACTCTTCTTTAAAAAGTTCCTTCTACTCATGATGGCTTTCTTTTTTTTTTTAATTATACTCTAAGTTTTAGGGTACATGTGCACTATTCACAATAGCAAAGACTTGGAACCAACCCAAATGTCCAACAATGATAGACTGGATTAAGAAAATGTGGCACATATACACCATGGAATACTATGCAGCCATAAAAAAGGATGAGTTCATGTCCTTTGTAGGCACATGGATGAAGCTGGAAACCATCATTCTCAGCAAACTATCGCAAGGACAAAAAACCAAACACCGCATGTTCTCACTCATAGGTGGGAATTGAACAATGAGAACACATGGACACAGGAAGGGCAACATCACACACGGGGGCCTGTTGTGGGGTCGGGGGAGGGGGAAGGGATAGCATTTGAAGATATACCTAATGTTAAATGATGAGTTATTGGGTGCAGCACACCAACATGGCACATGTATTCATATGCAATTAACTTGCATGTTGTGCTCATGAAGACTTTCTAATACTTCCTGAAAGCTATAAGAAATATTTCATTACTAAACCAAAACTCCATTATTCTAAACAATCAATTTTATAAAATAAGTCAAAGTGCCAGTTTAACACCATTTGAAGCAGTTTGCTAGAATAAAATTATTCTCTGCTATTTTTATTTTTAAAATTTTAAGCAAAACATTGATGATTTTAAATACACTGTTTTTTAAACATACATGGTAATGATTTTGAAATAGCTCAAAGATTTTGATTATCAAACATTTTATTTATACAGATATTAGAATGTTTTGCAATACAATATTAATTTACCTAAGAAATTATCTCACAAGGAATTAAAACATGTGTTTGTAACTACACTTACTAGTTTAAAAGCTTGACAAATGACAACCGTGGGAACAAAATCTTTAAAACCATGGACGAATTGGCTGAACATATCGTCTCTCAGGTCAGAAACAACAGCTGTGCATATACATTAAGACAAAATATGAGTCGAGAGGAACAGATAACAGCAAATATGTCTGTCATTTTAAGTTGAAGGATACGAGAACTCTTAATTTTTTTTTTCTTTCCTGCATTCTGCTCATAGGCCAATATACTCTGTCAATGAGTAACAACCTGTCATTCCTTATTTAATTATTTTTTTCTGTTTCTGCTGCTCTTCCACAATATAGTTCTTCTCCATGTCTGCTCAGGTCCTTGACACAATTCATCCTGCCATATGAAGCCAAATCTGAGGAGCAGGTATGATTCTCTTTCTGCACTGTCCTTTTCAATCTTTAGGATCTCCATTAAGCTTGTTCTACTTTTGAACTATTCTCTTCTTAAAAACTACAATAAAAGTATTCATCATACTCTTGCCTAAATTTTACACCTCATCCCTCCACCCCCGCGCACTGCCCCCCACAATTTATTTACTTGAATGTAAGCTGACTGAGAGTTTAACATGAAATGAAAATCTCCATATGGAAGACCCTAGTTAAATTGGCTTCCCCAGAATTAGCCAGTCTTTAAAATGGCTCATACAGCCATTCAAGCCCTGGTTCCTGCGTACTTCTCTGACTTCATTGTCCATCATTCCATTGTTTGTATTCTCTTCTCCTGTTACTTGATTCTTCTCATCTTTCTCATCCTTAAATCTTCTCACCAACTATAACCTCTTCCTTGTTAATCTCCTGCTCTCTTTTCCTGAATAAATCTTATTTTTTTTTTCAGATATCTGCTGAAAAGTCATGCTCTCCACATGCACTTCAGGAATTTTTGCCTACTTATCAGGTTCCCCATTTTGTTTAGTTGAAGTAGGTGCTCCTACAGTATCTACTACTTCTGCTACCACAGCATCACTTTTTTTTTTGTATTATGTTTTCATTGCCTGCTTTCTCTTTTATATTGTAAGCTCCTTGAAGAGAGGACCATGTCTATCTTGCTATTCATTTCAAATTTAATTCCTAGCAGAGAGTCTAAATAATTATTTGCTAAATGAATATTTCAAATTTGTAAATTCTTTACACAGACTTTCCTTACCTTCTTGCTTACACATATAAAAATTGTCAGGATTATCAACATTGAAGTCAAAGTCATGGGGGTTTGGAAATTTTCAGAGGAGACATACTGTATTTGTATAAGATATCAAACATATTACATTAAAGTAAATATAACTCAAAATCATAATTATAGTTATATTTTTCTAGCTAAAGTTAGGTTTGTTAATGAGAATAAGATCACATATACGTGTGTGTGTTTGTGTGTGTATGAAAACCACTTTAGCCAATACTACATTTACCACTTAACAAGTGCCTCAAAGATATAGTAGAGAGAAAAACTCTAGAAATAACAAATATCCTAAAATAAAACAAAGAACTTGTATATAAATATGGCTAATATTAAACCTAGAAAAAAAGCTGAGAGAAAACCAAATTGGAGTAACTAATGTATTTGATTAAAAAAAAAATCAGCCTCCAAAACAAAATATAAATTTTCTTGGCCAGATGAAGTCTCTGAAACACCATTTCGGCATGCTGTGAACTCAATAACAAAATTGTCCCAAATAAATATTGACTTAGAGAGGAAAACAGCTATAGCATTTTATTCTTAATTATAAGTAGAGTTTAAACAAATTTTCTAGCTTCATTGAGGTATAACTGGCAAATAAAATTTGTATATATTTACTGTGGGTAAAGTGATATTTTGATATATGCACTCACTGTTAAATGTTTATTATAATCAAGCTACTTAAATATCCCTAGCATCACATAGCTACCCTTTGTGTGTATGTGTGTGTGTGTGTGAGGGTAGGGGGAGTGGTGGTGAGAACATTTAAGATTTACATTCTCAGCAATTTTCAAGTTTACAATGCATTATTACTATAGTGACCATGTGGTACAACAGATGTCCAGAATTTATACATCTTTTCCAGCTGAAACTTTGTACCTTTGACTAAAACCTATCCATTCCCCAACTCCTCAGCCCCTGGAAATCACCACTCTACTCTCTGCTTCTCTGAGCTCCACATTTTTTAATTCTATATATAAGTGAGATCATGCAGTATTTGTCTTTCTATGCCTGCCTTATTTTACACGGCATAATGTTCTCCAGGTTCATCCATGTTGCTGCAAATGACAAGATTCCTTGTTTCTAAAGGCTGAGTAATTTTCCATTGTGTGTATACCATATTTTAAAATTCCATTCTTCCATTGATGTGCAGTTAGATTAATTTTGTATTTTAGACATTGTGAATAATGCTGCAATGAACATGGAAGTCCACATGTCTATTTTAGGCACTGATTTTATTTTCTTTCAATACATGCACAGAAGTGAAATTGCTATATCATATGGTAATTCTATTTTTAATTTTTTGAGGTACCTCCATACTGGTTTTAATTATGGTTCTACTTATTCACATTCCTACCAATAGTATACAAGTGTTTCCTTTTACTCACATCCTTTTCAAAAGTTGTTATCTTTCCTCTTTCTGATAATCTCTGTTTTTACAGGTGTGAAATAATAATCATTGTGGTTTTGATTTGTATATCCCTGATGATTAGTGAGGTTGAATTTTTTTTTTTGTTTTTTGTATACCTGTTGCCATTTGTATGTCTTCTTTTGAGAAATGTCTATTCAGGTTTTTTGCCAATTTTTTAACTGGGTTGTTTTCATGCTATCAAGTTGAGTTCCTTAAATATTTTGGTCATTAAGCCCTTGTTGCATATACTGTTTGCAAATAATTTTCCCCCTTCCATGAATTGCCTCTTTACTCTGTTTATTGTTTCCTTTCTTGTGCATACGTTTTTTAGTTTAATGCAATCCCGTTTTTTGACTTTGCTTTTGATGCCTTGATTTGGGGTTATATTCAAAAAATCATTGCCTAGATCAATGTCAAGAATTTTTCTTTCTGTGTTTTCACCTAGTTGTTTTAGAGTTTCATGTCTTACATGTACGTCTTTAAATCATTTTGAGTTGACTTTTGTATATGGGATGATATAAAGGTCCGGTTTCATTTTTTCTGCATGTGAGTACCAAGTTTTCCAACATCATTAATTGAAAAGACTGTCCTTTCTGAATTATGTGTTCCTGGCATATTTGTCAAAGATCTATTGGCTATAGAAACATACATTTATTTCTCAGCTCTCTAGCCTTTGCCATAGGTCTTTGTGCCTGTTTTAATGCCAGTGCCATGCAGTTTTGTTATTATAACTTTTTAGTATATTTTGAAATCAATTATTGTGATGCCTCCAGCTTTGTTGTTTTTGTTTAGAATTGCTTTGGCTATTCTGGTCTTTGTGGTTTCATAAAAATTTTAGAAATGTTTTCTTCTATTTCTGTGGAAAGTGTCATTAAAATTTTGAGAGAGATTGCATTGAATTTATAGATCATATTGGGTAGTAAGGACATTTTAACAATATTAATTCTTCCAGTCAATGAACATGAAATGTATTTCTATTCATTTGTGTCTTCAGTTTCTTTCATGTATGTTTTATAGTTTTCAGTGCACAGGTCTTTCACCTTCTTTGTTAAATTATTCCTGAGTATTTTTTTATGTTATTGGTAAGTGAGATTGTTTTTCTTGATTTCCATTTTTGATAGTTTCTTGTTAGTGTAGAGAAACATTACTGATATTTGTATGCTGCTTTTGTATCCTGAAATGTACTGAATATGATTTTGGTTCTATCAGTTTTTTGGTGAAGTTCTTAGGGATTTCTGTATATAAAGTTAGATCATTTGCAGAGACAGTTTTACTTGTTCCTTTCTAATTTGGATGTCTCTTATTTGTTTTTCTTGTCTAATTTGTCTGGTTAGAACTTTAAATACCATGTTGAATAAAAGTGTCAAGCATTTACATTATTTTCTTGTTCCTGGTCTTAGAGGAAAATATTTCAGCTTATTCTGTATGATGTTTGCTATGAGCTTTTCATAAATGGCAATTATTATGTTGAGGTACACTTTTTCTACACCTAATTTGTTTAGAGTTTTTACCATAAAAATATGCTCAACTTTCTTAAATGCTATTTCTGCATCTATTGAGAAAATTATATGGTTTTTATTATCATTCTGTTGATGTGGTGTTACAAAGCATTTTAAAATGAATTAATAAATTGTGAAATAACTAAGCCAAAAACAATTTTTTTCTGATAATCTGTATTAAACAGTGAGAGAAAAAATTAACTATTTCTTACAGAGATACGTGAATTTAAAGATTTGAAAATTTACAAAGTCTTTCTGAATAATAGGTTTTTCTTTATTTTTTTAAATATATATTTGCTCACATTGAATCAATTGCATACATTTATAACAATTGATTCAATATGTAAAAAGAATTTTATATATGCATATTGATTAGAAGGGACAGAAAAGTATAATTGTATATCAGTTAACAGTTAACATTTTATCTGCAGTAGATGTGTAATTAAATCTATGTTTTGGAATTTATTTTAGAAATTGGCTAAATATTAAATTTCTCTACATCTCTATTCTAGTGTTGTGTTAGGTATTTAATAAAGCAAAGAAAAAATATAGTTCAGTACTTTGCTTAACACTAATAGTTGTATTACTGTCTCAAAAATATATAAAAACTATTTAATTCTCATTTTGCTTTTCATTTTGAATTTGGGTTATTATGTTTTAGTGCTTAGTATTTTAAATATAAAAACATATTTTCCACCATATATTATGCTGTTCAGGAAGAACGCTAAGTTTCACAATCTTCGTTTTTCAAATGAGAAATTTTCAAACAAACTGGGAATAAAATTTAAAAATTTTCATAAAAAAGTGTATGATATGAAGGAATTATCCCTTTTATTGACATTTTTAAAGAGGCACTACCCTAAAATACTTTATAGTCATTTAAACTAGAGTGTACATTTCAAAATGTGTGATTATTTGCTTGATTCCTAATATTCTACAGAAGATATTTGCCTTAGGAAATTACAGAAAAATTGAATAGATAGAAAAATCTTCTGTGCTGTAGGTAGAACCATCAAATAATGCTTACTTTATCAATCCCATTTTATTGTGATTAATTAGAGATGTGACATAGGTAATATATTTTGGAGTGATGAGATAAGGAAACTAAATAGTGAATGGTTTACATTTCTCAATATACAAAAGTTTTAAATCTCATGTAAGGAATGACATATCCTAGAAAAGCAATCAGCCAAAATTTCTTCTTAATTCTCAAATTAACAAGAATAAGATAAATTGTCTTTTATTTTCCTAATGGGATCTGAACCATTACATAAAACCTTGTTAAAATGGCAGCCATGCATAATCTATGAGCTTATTAAAGGCTGCATAATTTGCATTACTGCATTTAAAGATTTAATTACAGTAAATAATTATGAAATTTAAGTATTTATAATAAATATTATAAATATTTAGTGTTTATATTATCTATTATAATATATTATATATTATAATAATAAATAAATATTATAAATACTTAATATATTTATTAAAATACATTTATAATAAATTATTTCACACAATACAATATTAGACACCAATGAGTGTGTGCAATGTGGTATTTTAATTTTTTAGATACATATGTACTTTTATTTCACTCTTTTTTAGAACTGAATTTTATGAAACCTAATGTAAGAAATAAGAATGTGAATCCCAGGAGAACACATATTGAATTATAGATGAATTGCTAGGTTTTTTCACAGCTTATATTTCACAAGAAGCAGGATATTCAGAGCCAGTAATGATAAAAAAAAAATACTTCCAAAAAAGCGCTGCAATTATAATTGAATTAAAAGGCATTAAACTGGGCAAGTTTCAACAGTCAGTTTTATGCCCTAAGAATACTAAATGAAAACAAACAAACAAAAAGTGAAATGAAAACTATACAGGAAGAGAAAAGCATTAGTTAAAATGTAAAATAAAAATGAAATAAAATATAAAATGGACAGAATATCCATATGTAAAATAGTAAGACTAATTATCTTTGACTATTAGTTTTAACTTTGAAATGTAAAGGCAGCTATAATTTTAAGAAATTCCTCCCTAATTGGCAATTTTGAATGTACATTTTATATACCTTGTGAAATAATTCCTGAAATGAATAAATTTAAACCACACTATTAATATTATGAAGTTTAAAACATGCAAATATTAATTCAATATCTATTTATTGAATTTCTTTCTGTGTAAAATATTGCATTAAATGAAACGCAGGATTTAAAACGGACTAAGAATTTATTTCCATTCTAAAGAAGCTGGTAATCTTGTGTAGCAACAGGTAACTGGGCAACTGATGTGAGATATTTGCTTTGTGCTTACGGGAAAGTGATTCTTATTTGTTTACAGCAGAGAGACATGAATTCTACTCAGAGACTTGATGTCTGTATTTTAAAAATAAGAGTTAAGATGAGACTAGCAGTCGTATAATTTTAGCTGGTAAGGTTTTGAACTGGCCTGAATTTAGGAAATAAAATATAAAACAATGGTTGATGAAATTTATATGATATATTCAAGAAACAGGTAACACCAGTCTATCTAGATGAGTGAATAGAATAGCTTACTTTTCTTTCCTTTCAGCAAATTTTTCTGTTACTTTATTTATTTTTATTTTAAGTTCTGGGGTACATGTGCAGGTTTTTTACATAGGTAAACATGTGCTGTGGTGGTTTGCTATACCTATATCTTACTTTTAAGAAAGAGAGGTTAGAAAAAAAAAAAAAGTGCAGAGAGGACATAAGTAGCACAGCACAGAACAGGCAAGTATAGAACCAATCATGGAAAGCCATGAATAGGGCTCATTTTTTGAGAAGTGGAGAGTCCATGTAGATTTTTAAGAATGGAAGTAACAGGATCAGAGAAGTTATATTTGAAATAGCTGACAGGTAATCGGTTTCTAAGGGAAGAGGCAACAATAGTCTGAAAATTATAGGATGGAAAAAAGTTGTGGGTGAAGATATTTGTGAATTAGAATTAATATGTATTCCTTGCCTTAAAAAGTATTAATGAAAGCTGTGTGCTAGGCACTTTCCTAGGATAGGAAATATTTTTTTTAGGCAACGAATACATTAAATACTTTTTAAGGCAATGAATACATATTAATTCACACATTCATGACCATAGTGCCTGGTCACAGGAAAGTACCTGGCACATAGCTGTCATTAAATACTTTTCTGAGTTTCCAATCAGAGAATTTCCCCACTCCCCATTCTTGGGGGAGCTTCTGTTCTGAAGCAGCCTGGTCAGAGAGGGTGTTTCTGGGAAGATGACATGGAAAATGGGATATGATGGGAAAAATGTAGCCATAACATGTCAATAAAAGGAAAGAGTGATCCCGAGAGTGAGTACAGTTAGTGCAAAGGCCTACTGAGAAGGAAAAAACAGTAACCTGGTGATTTCAAAAGACAGGAAGATGTTCTTTATGTTTGGAACTTCAATGGCAAGGGATTGAATCACAAGAGGAATAGGAACGGGGTGGAGATTTCTAAGTTAGCATAAATAATTTGATTATGTTTTGAAGTGGAATTGGAGAGCATCAAATAGAAAAGTGAAAGATTTTAGTATATTTAAAATCGTACACAGGGCTTCTTATTAAAAAATCAATCATATGATGTGGAATGAACAGTAGACTATGCTTCCAGTGCCTTGAGTCTGTCTGACCTGAATTGTGATTCCATTATGAGAAAAGAAAAATGATACAGAGGTTCGGGAATGAAAATAATGAAATCATTTTTTCTTATTCTTGAATGTAAAGAGTGTAAAAGTTTAACATTACAGATTTGTAGGGAGAAAAACATCACAGAAGACAAAGGCTATGCTGACAAATACTATAAAAAATAAAAAGTTATGAAGACAGAGAAGATGCACATTAATTTATCAATTATAAGGTCATTATAAATCATCTGGATAGCATCTTGCTAGAGTGATAAGAAGCCAAATTATTAAGGTGAAATGAGAAGTGAGAATTAGAGATAGCAAGTGAATTCTATTATTTCAAAAAGATTAGCTATGAAATAAAGCAAAACATTCGTGTATTTCAGATATTTTATAGCAATAATAAAGAACTGTTTCTTAAAATATAGAGCAAGCATCTAAAAGTTGATCTCTGATTATTTTGACTAACTTTCTGTATTTTTAGTTTGGGAAGTAATATGTCACCTATTTCACATTTACATATACTTTAAAAATAAGATGGTTACCCATATTGGTCTGATTGTGTTTTATTGCTTAATATAAAGAAAAGTACTGAAAAGTATTTGAAATATGGAAGGCATATAATTTAATTTATAGTGTTTTATTTTATTTTTACATGCTGAAGTTCATTTAAAGATATAATTTAGCAGAGGTGTGACATAAATGAATAAAACAGTTTAAATAATGTTTCTAAGCCTCTGTTTGCTAACAAATAAAACAAAGGTGACTGAACTCAATTTGTAAGGCAAACTTATGGTCTAGAACACTATGTCCAAACATTTCTAAGAAGTGTTTACAGCTTAAATGACAGAATTAATGGAATTGCCTATGATTCCATAGCACCTTTTGATCCCCACAGCAATTCTGTAACTACTCATATTTATGTAAAAGCAGAGGGAATTGAATCTTAATGAGGGTGAATTTAATTTTATAAGTTAGCAATAATAGAATTAATATTTTGGCCCTAGTTTCCTGATACTTGAATTAGAGTACTTGTCAGTGAACAATATCCTGCACTCAAAAAAAAATTCCAATAAATGCTGTGATGGAGCCAGTGATATTTAAATGTATCCATTTTTTTTTTCTGCTATAGTTTCTAGAAAGTACAGAGAGCAATCTTAGAATTATAAGGGGATTTATTAATTTGGTTCTATATTATTTCATTACATTATTGTTATTTTCAATTATTTTCTCACTCTTTATTACTTAGTCTCATCAACTTTATTTAATCAGGAAGTTTAAGTTGTATTTGAAACTAAACACCATGATTACAAAGGATGAGTAGATAAATGAATGAAATAATTAAATAATTCCTCAAAATTTTTGCATGTATTGTCAGGGACATTTATTCAGCTGGGATTTCCATTTAGCAGCATATTCAAGTATTATTTATTTAATATTTATTGAGTGCTGGTTAAACATACTAATGACTGTAAAACAGTTAAAAGAACAGTATCGTGCATGACATGAAGCTAAGGGTTGTTGAGAGCCATACAATCATTTGTCAAGATATTTAATAAGATTGTCTTTGCCTTAGTAAATTTACCTGGGTCTAATGAGTAAACGCGTAGTTTTATAACTAGAGGCCTGACGTCTCTGCCCAATGGCAGTAGCTCTTTCCATCAAGGGTGAATATACAACTGGTGAACATATAACAAGAATAAGATCCTCCAAGAATGGAAATATGGATTATAAACATAGGGATTATAAACAAAGGGATTATAAACAAATTTAAAATCAGTTGGTAGATTAAAAGAAAATATTTTCACAGTATGTAACATACAATGGATATAGGGACAATCATTCTTACAATTCCAAAAGTAGACCAAATAAATAGAGTTAAGATAAACACATAACTTTAGAATAGAAAGAAAAGGCTGGGCACAGTGGCTCACACCTGTAATCCCAGCACTTTAAGAGGCCAAGGTGGGTGGACCACTAGAGGTCAGGAATTTGAGACCAGCCTGGCCAACATGGTGAAACCCCACCTCTACTAAAAATACAAAATTAGCCAGGAGTGGTGGTGGGTACCTGTAATCCCAGCTACTCAAGAGGCTGAGACAGGAGAATTGCATGAATCCAGGAGGCAGCAGTTGCAGGGAGCGGAGATCACACCATGGCACTCCAGCCTGGGAGACAGAGCAAAACTCTGTCTCAAAAAAAAAGGAAGAAGAAGGAAAAGGAGAAGGAGAACGAGAAGGAGAAGAAGATGTAAGGGCCAAAAGAAGATGTACAAATGACCAGTGATTAGTATCTGAAAGTATGCTCAACCTCATTATAAATAAATAAAACAAAAATTAAAATAGATGGTTATGACTGTCTACATTAAATTGGCAAAATGAAGAACTAAACATTTGTATGGCCCTATTCCTGGTACAAAGTCCTTGTAATTTATGTTTATAAAACAGCTTTGTGTGCCATTTGGACAAGCCAGGCAGAGTCTTTAGTTCTAAGAGGTATTTCTTTGAATGAAGCTTGAAATGCTCTTGCCTCAGTGAATGTCCTTCTGATATTTTCCAGCAGCAATAACACCCTTAGTGGATTGACTCACTTTTTAATATTTTATTCACTCTTACTGCTTATCTGTCAACGTCTAAGGTGTCCCTCCAGTTGTTTATAGTAATTTTTGCATGTTTTTTCGTGATTAATTTTGAAATGATTTTATAATTTTGGTCTTAAAGAACACACTTTTCTCATTTTCACGTTCTGAGAGATCATGTCTGTTTCCACTTAAGAACAATAAATAAAAGTTTTAAGGTACTATTAGAATATGCACATTTTCTAAAAGTCCTATGCCTTTTTTAACAAAAAAGATTAATAACAGTTATTCAAAGGCTATCAAAGACACATTAGTTTTTATGTGATTAAGCAAATAATACTGCTATTATAAAATACTCTTTATTGAAGAATGTTGCTTAAATTGTGATGATGTGCTTGTTTTACCAATAAAATAGTTTAAATTTAGATTTATTCAAAACAAAGCTATAAATGGAATCACTAAACTGATTACTATTCAACCATTTCAACATGCTTTCTCAATCTTTTGACACTTTTATCTCAGTGCATAACTGAACATATGGCTTTGTAGGATTCTCTGGAGGTTTAAAAAGGAAATGATTTTTTTAAAAATCGATTCTAGTATGTGTGATGAGCTCTTTTGTTTGTGTGTATATGTGCACGTTTATGCATTCAACACAACCTAAGGCTGAGGACTGTTGCCAACAGGAGAGCATAGAGTCATTCATCACAGGGGGCAATCCCTTACAGAATGCTCCCTCCCCTTTCCAAATGTGGGAAAGTAACTGACCAAAGATAGTAAGGTTAGTTATACAATTACCATATGAATGTAGTCATTTGCAAAGGAGATATAGACATATACATGTACAGATGCTCTTCGACTTACAACAGGGTTCCTCCTAATAAATCCATTACAAGTTGAAAATATTTTAAGTTGAAAATGCATTTAGTACACCTAACTGACCAAACATCATGGCTTAGTTTATACTACCTTAAATGTACTCAGAACACTTACATTAGCCTATGGTTGGTCAAAATCATCCAACAGAAAGACTATTTTATAGTTAAGTGTTGAATATCTCATGTAATTTATTGAATACTGGAGTAAAATTTCTGCTCAATACATACCATTTTTATGCCATCATAAAGTTAAAAAAAAACTCATGGATGGAGTCTAAAGCTTATGAAACTATGGTAAGTTGCCGACCATCTGTGTATACATACATATATACATGGAGGATGTAAGCTCTTAAATAGTTAAATTTGCATAGTTTTTTATTTTAAAGCATAAAGCTAGATTAAACTTAAGTTCATAGGAAAAGTAAAATGTAATTTTGAATTCAATAAATTCAACCATAATTTCAAGCAACAGTGTAGAGTTTCTGATTGTGTAGAAAGTTATTTACATGGACATTTAAATGAATGGGGGGAAGTAGTAAGCTGTTATAGTATTTGGAAACTATTGGTAACATTTAAACAGTGTTGTAACAGTTTATTCTATGATGTTAATCATTATAATTTCTCTATAATTGTTGAAACCTGATGAAAAATTTTATATGTTATCTTAATAGCATGTGAATACATACATTGATTTTCAAATTCTTTCAGGGAGTAATTGAGCAAGAAAAGCAGAAAAATACTGCTGAATTGCACAGAATGAGAAGGAATAAAACAGGTAATAGCATGAGAAGAAAAGAGTGGATGGATACATTTCACATTTCAAGAGAAAATTCAATACAGCAGAGTAATTGATTGCTAGAAATAAGTTGATGCTAGGCAAAGGAAGGTGTTAAATGAAAAGGCAGATTTAGAGTCTGAGTAACAAGAACTTGGAAAAATTGCATGTGCTTTATCAGATGAAATTTTTTAACTTTTTTCTTGATTTTTATTTGACAATATTCATCTAAAAAGATTTCAGGACATGAGTCAATCCATTTCCTCAACTATTTAACCTTCATCTAGTAACACTACTTTAAGATACCTTGGTACTTAAATATACTTGTTGCAGTTAAGGAAAATAAAACATCTGACCTTGATCAACTGAAATGTATGGGATGAATTATCTAAACTGTTAATTCACAGGATCGTAAATTACTGGAAACTAACTCAATATTCTCTTTAATCAATCTTTTTCTTTTTTTTCTGGTTTAATTAAAATTTTGATAAGATTATTAAAGCTCACCACCATCACTTCTCCCTGCCCCTCAATATATCAAATTTCTTACTGTCATGTATGTGACTATTAATATACTCCTAATGCCACACACATACACTTGCACCTCCAAATTCAGCTTCAGTAGATAACTGCTAAATACTACACCAAATATCTGCTAAATACTGTATTAAGTGCCAAAGAAACATAAATAAATAAGACATTATCGTGCCCTCAAGTTGTACACAGACTAGCGGAAAAGATAGGCCTAGAAGACAATTCAAATATTCAGTGATATTAAAAAATGATTGAATAATGTTTAATGCAGAGAAAAGTGTTTGCTGTAAGAATAATTCCAGGGTGCTAGTGAAGAAAGACTTCAGAGACAAGATAAAATCAGGAAAAAAAATTGCAATAAATTTGCAAGGGAAACCAAAGGAGGAGGGGTATTCTGAGTGGAAAAAAAATCTTGAAAGAGTTTGTTATATTTATGCTACATCTGTCTATTATTTTTGAAAAGAAAGGAAGTAACTGTGGAGATTAAAATATGATTGTGAATGAGGTAGATAAGAGAGGTTGAGAAAGCATTACAAGACAGCAATGGTGATACCTGCAGGGCCAAAATAATGGACCCCATCTGAACACTTTGCCCTCAAAACCCTGCCTTTACACTGCTGCTCCTCCAGCCACCCCTAGACTATAGACTGGATCAAGTCTACAGGAAAGAGAATTTAGATGTATACATCTCTTACTATGTGTCAGCCATGTCTCACGAATCAGTAGGTCCTGAAGTCTTCTGTACACATTAAAATGCTAAGATTTTATCCTGTTTGATGGGTATTCCATGGAAACATTTATAATTATAAAATGAAATATTATTCAGATACTTGCTGAAACATCACTCTAGCAGCAGCAAACAGAATGCCTTGGAGGGGTGTTGAGGGCAAAAATGGAGAACTATATTCAAGGTATATATACTCACATATTTTAATACTTTTGGTTGTTAGCAGATAATAATAGTTTGCTCAGTTTTAATCACCATAAATAAAACCAGGTTACATGTAAGGAAGAAAACGTCAATGTTATTTTTTACTTCTGGTAAGCCAGATGTTAAAGTCACATATTTAAGCATGGATATTAGAAATTGGGTGACAAAAATCCAAGTGAATGAGAAAAACAGAAGTTTAAAATGAAATATTTTTCTAAATATGTTCAAACTCAACTGAGAATTCTACATATTGTTCTTTTAAAAGCTATTGCTACATTGTACCTTTTGTTATACAAGGAAACCACTAATAAAGAGTAGTAATAATGAGATGATAAATTTTCTCTAGTGGACTTCAATACATTTCAATAATGGCTTACATAACAAGATAAAACTATATAGGAAAGAATAATCAGAAAATACGTGTACATATTATACTCTTTATGGTCTCATTTTATATTATTAGCTATTAATAAATTGCGTGTGTAAAAAAAATCTACTCACGACAATACTATTGAAAACAATTCCATAATTGCAGCAGGAAGAATGTGCTTTGAAAGTAGGAACAATAGGTAAACTTCAAAATATTTGTAAAGGAAAATGAAAGGTCATTTGGGGAATTTTTACATACTTTGATTCTGTGCCCATACACCTAAATTATTGTGCCCCGCAAAACTCTGGCATCATCTCATAATGGCTTGGCCTTTTGAACATCTGAATTTAGTTGGTGGCTTCAGTAACGTGGGCTTTTCCAACAGTCGTCTACATTTAGTGTTAGAATTTTGTGTTAAGAGCATTCAAAAAAATTGGAAGGACTTGAGAATAATTCCTTGAAATATGGGTTTCAGCAGAAAACAATTGCCATAGATAGCCTCTAAAGTTCCACGCAGTATTGTTAGGAACACTAGCAATACAAATTTATCGAGTAGTCAAAGAATTAAGAATATAAAATTATGATTCTTCTTCAATATACCTATCTATGCCTAAAAAGAAAGCCAAGTGAGAATTGTAGAGGCCAAGGGGAAATTTTCCTCTTGTTCTCTGAAGGTTCACTAACTGACTAAAGGCAGAATAATAGAAGAAAAAGCATACAAAATTATTAATGTGCCACAAGAGTCTTACAAAAGAAGATCCCCCAAAAAGGTAAAATGGTTGACCCTTGTATACCATCTTAGAGTTGTAGAGAATATGGGGGCTCGGAGCATGGCCCCAAATAAGTCATGGTGGTAAGACAGGATATGGGAGGGAGAGAAGCAGAGGCCTGGCTAGCAAAGGTTGTCTTGTTATATAGACGAGACCTCACAGATAGCAGCCCTCAGAGACAATAGATGGAAAATGTTTCTTTCAGATAAGTAACCATGTGAGACTCTCAGTTAATCTTTCCTAGATATAAGAGAAAGCCTCAGAGTAAATCTGGTTGCATCAGTGCAGATTCTCTACAGATGCAAATCTCCCCCATAAAAGATGTTCAGGGCTAATTTTGTCTACTGGCCCTCTGAACAGCCGTCTTCAAATATGTCAATGAAGTATAGTTTGGGATGAAATATTTTGGTTTCCTTCAGAATCAACTAAAAGATAGCATTTGATTTAGTATATAGTTGTAGTTGTAATAGAATTTGGATTTAGGTTGGACCTCATCTTAAAGACTAGGAGATGAAGGAAACAAGTTAATGTGTAAATTGTTCAGAAACATTCACATAGCATTCCCAATGGAAAATATTAAAAACAAACAAAATGTATCTATTGATTAACATACACCAATTGGATTCACAATTTATATTCCTTTAATGTTTGAAACAGATTTCATAGTTCATTTTCATTCCCAATTTGTAAGTCAGAGACTGAAACATAGGGAGTGTTATTATTCTGTTCAGTAAGTGGCATTCAACATGTTGTGATACTTTAAAATGTATTATCTTTTGGGCCCCTCTTCTATAATCCATTTTCCATTCGAACAGGGATTGTCAAAGTAAATGTTACACTGGATAAAGTTACACAGGTAAGGAAAACTTTATTCAAGGCTGTTTCAATAAGGGAGAGAGATCAGAAAATATTCTGACCTCAACTCCACTGGAAAAGGGGATGCAAGAGTTACTGAGAACTTGAATTGGAGGGGGCAATCATAAGCCATTTATACTTGTTAAATGGCTTTACACAAAGGAAAAGTAAACTTTCTTTTATATTCATGATAGAAGGTAGTTTACAACTTGAAGAAGGATGTCCTAACCAGAGTTAGTCTCCTAAACTCCCACCGAAGCTGGAAGACTGTGGCACTCCCTTCCTTAATGATTACATTTCAAAGACATTATCAAAGAGATAACTCCCAGGTGCGTGCGAAAGACATTCATAGGAATTAAAGTTGTTAAGAGGCTTTTAAAAAAGATTTACATATCAAAGTTGGTAGAAAAAGAATGGGCAATTACAAGATTTCTAACGTGAAAGATCAGGCACCTAGAGGCATGAAGAAACCTGTCTAAAGTGAGGCAAACTGGAAGAAATGTTAATGTTCTCTTGGTCGGAATTGTTTCCCTTATCCCACTGAAGTGTGAGTTTTAGGTAGCCCTAAATCCTTGGGTGTTGGGAATGGAGCTTGTTCAGTAATGTTGCCCATTCTCCTTATAGCGAGTACGCTTGGCAGGCAGCCAGACTCTGCCTTCTATCTCAAGTCTAGAAGGTAGAGAATGCCTTGATCCTCTTCAGGGGTAGTGGGGTACATTTTTTATCTTTCTTCTTTGCTACAGCAGGTCATTTGCCTTTATTCTGTGGGGAACAAGGTTATGGGAAAAACTTCCTGTCCTTCTGACAAGAAAAGCCTCTCCCCAGGCCTTTACTTCTAAGAGAAGCAATCTTTTTTCACAATCTTTCTCACTGGATCCAAAAAGGTCTGCAGAGAAGATCCCAGAGAGTAGGAACCTCAGTGTCTGCAGCTTCTTCCTACGCTAGCTCAAACATGACATTGAGCGAACCCCTCAAACATTTGGCTGAAATCTTGTTCACTATTGGTTTCTCTCCCTCTCTTGCTCTTCCACAGGCAGCAAGTGCTCTCCTTCTGTTTTTCATGCATGTGGGAGTCTCCAGCATTTACATTAGGTGAGTAGTGGAAAAGTGGCCCCTAGATGAAAATCAGGGTGTACTTTAATATGTGTGAAAGAATTCTGCATATGAAGAAAATGAAGTGGTCACTGAAAATGTGAATTGTAATGATGTAAGGTGGAGGTGGTAATCAGTCTTGCCATGTGGAAAACTATTGCAGTGACTATTATAATGACTGCACTAATCATAAATAAGTGATGGAATATAAATTAATGCAGAAGTATTAAAGATATTATGTAGTGTAACATAATCAAACTATATAGTATGTCAATATGCCGTAACATATAAGAACATATATATATGCTGTAAAATGAAATGTTGTTAATTGAAGAAAAGGGTAACAATACCTCAGTAATTCTGTAAGTAAAACACAAATTAAACAATATTTTTATATTAGTCTACAAGATTTATGTGTACATTAATATGAGTTTTGTAAAAAATTCTTAATTCCTATAATATTTAATCTTATTTATTTGAAAGAGGCAGTTATAATAAAGAAATACATGGAAAGGCCGAGGTGGGTTGATCACCTGAGGTCAGGGGTTCAAGACCAGCCTGACCAACATAGTGAAACCCCTGGTTTACTAAAAATACAAACAATTAGCCTGGCATGGTGGTGGACACCTGTAACCCCAGCTACTTGGGAGGCTGGGGTAGGAGAATCGCTTGAACCCGGGAGGTGGAGGTTGGAGTGAGCAGAGCTCTCATCATTGATTGCACTCCAGCCTGGGCAACAAGAGCAAGACTCTATCTTAAAAAAAAAAAAAAAAAAGAAAGAAAGAAAAGAAAAGAACTAAAGTTTATGGTATAGAATCTAACTGTTTCTAAAATCTATTTAATTCTTAGTGCATTATGTTTTATATTTTCACCATCCCAGCTGATCACTTGTTATTAGAGATAGAGGTGCTGTGTAGTGCTACTCTGAAGAGCCCAGGCTAAGATACAGGTTGCTTGACCTTGAATTTCAGCTTCATTACTTACCAGCATGTGACCTGCATGGTGACTTAATTTCTTCATGCTTCAATATCTTCATCTGAAAGCAGGCTTTAATTCAGAATTTAATTCAGGGATTAAACAAGAATACACATACACGCACACACATATACTGTACACACACATACAAATAAAAGTTAAAGCAGTATCTGGCATATAGGAAGTATTTTGAAATTAACTATTGTTAACAGAATTAGTCATATTAGATACTACGTGTATTTAAAAACACAACTATTTTCTAACAAAATTTAATGTTTTATATATAAAAAATTAAACACTGCCAACTACATTCCAAGTTAAAAAAAATGGTTTGTTCACAGGGAATTTTTATGAATATTTAAGTTGTCTTTATTATAAAAAGCAATTTTTTTAATGATTAGGTAGACTACTATAGTACATTGTAATTGGGCTGCAATCATAACAAAACAACAATAATCATAGAACAATTGAAAGCTGTTTCTATAATCACTATTATTTAGAATAGAAAATGTCTTCTATTTTCACTAGGACATCTATTTTTTGCGTCTATTTTTTCTACCTTATAATCTTTTAAAATTTTCATTTCATTTTTCAGAAATTACATCCTTATGCTCTAAAAAAAAATGATGTTCTCATCTGTAAAAGGAGAAAAGAAACTATTTCAAGGTCTATAAACATGAGTGGAGACACATGCTCATAAACACATCAAGTATATGCTTAAAAAAGCTTTGGAAAACCATGAGAATGGGTGGAGAGTTTAATGGAAGGGTGGAAGAGAATAGAATTTTGGATAGAGAACCAAAAAGAAATCAGGGAAAAACAGTCAAAAATGTTTAATTTGTTCATTTCATTGATTCATTCAATAATCAGCATCAAATATTCAACTTTTTAGGGTTTCTATCAGAAGCTTTTGCTGAATATCATGTGTATGCATTTTAATCACTGAATCTGTTGTTGAGTTATTGCAAAGTAAGAAATAAATTTAAGAAATAATATGAACAATTATGATGTCATGTTTAAAACATTCAGATCTATATGTATTTTTTACAATAATTCCTATCTGTTTCTGAGCAATGTGTGACATTAAGTAATCAAATACTGTATTTGGAAATACCCAAAGTAATATGATACTCTTTCAGAAGGTTTAAGCATGCTAGTGGTATTAATATGTCTTCTTAGAAATGTTTTCTTTTTGTTTTGTTTTGTTTTGTTTTGTTTTTATTTTATTTTATTATTATTACACTTTAAGTTTTAGGGTACATGTGCACAATGTGCAGGTTAGTTACATATGTATACATGTGCCATGCTGGTGTGCTGCACCCATTAACTCATCATTTAGCATTAGGTATATCTCCTAATGCTATCCCTCCCCCCTCCCCCCACCCCACAACAGTCCCCAGAGTGTGATGTTCCCCTTCCTGTGTCCATGTGTTCTCATTGTTCAATTCCCACCTATGAGTGAGAACATGCGGTGTTTGTTTTTTTTGTCCTTGTGATAGTTTACTGAGAATTATTATTTCCAATTTCATCCATGTCCCTACAAAGGACATGAACTCATCATTTTTTTATGGCTGCATAGTATTCCATGGCGTATATGTGCCACATTTTCTTAATCCAGTCTATCATTGTTGGACATTTGGGTTGGTTCCAAGTCTTTGCTATTGGGAATAGTGCCGCCATAAACATACATGTGCATGTGTCTTTATAGCAGCATTATTTATAGTCCTTTGGGTATATACCCAGTAATGGGATGGCTGGGTCAAATGGCATTTCTAGTTCTAGATCCGTGAGGAATCGCCACACTGACTTCCACAATGGTTGAACTAGTTTACCGTCCCACCAACAGTGTAAAAGTGTTCCTATTTCTCCACATCCTCTCCAGCACCGTTGTTTCCTGACTTTTTAATGATTGCCATTCTAACTGGTGTGAGATGGTATCTCATTGTGGTTTTGATTTTCATTTCTCTGATGGCCAGTGATGGTGAGCATCTTTTCATGTGTTTTTTGGCTGCATAAATGTCAGAAATGTTTTTTAGAACAAAATATCCCTAACAGATTAATCAATAAGTATGGCTTAATCAAATGTACAGTTCACAAGTTTGAAGACTATCATTTGATTCCCGAAACAGGCAGAGCTGCCTATCCTGGAATTAGTTTGGATTAATGGGTAGGGAAGTGCCTTGAAGTTGGACTAGAGTATTTGACTGTTTTATGTCTGACAGTGATGTGCTGCAGCCAACTTGTATTTCCCTTTGAGAGTGATTTTGTCCCAACCCTGTGTTTAGTGACAATACACTGATAGCTTCAAGTAGAACATGCTGTGAATTTTAACACCATAAAAATCAGCAAATACTACAAATGAGGGTTTATTCATCTATTTTTTCCCTCTAGAAAGTAAGTTGTTAAATATTTACCAGCTTATCACTCCTATCTCCTTTAGGGTAGAAAAATGGCCTCACTTCATTGAGAAAATTTGGGAAATTGACTCTTTTCTCTCAAAAAAATGTGGATGATTTGAAGTATAGGGACTGTGATTCCAATACTGGAGATGTGACTACAGTACCATATATATGTGGATGCTATTAAGCACTCCAACCAAAACCAACAACAAAAATAAATTGGAAAGACAAAAGCTATCAGTACTGTGCTTCCATGTTTTAAATCCACAGAAGATATATATATATATAAAATATATATTTTATATATATATATAATATATCCTATTAGTTCTAATTCTCTAGAGAACCCTAATACAGGTAGCCATACTTTTGTAACCAAATTCAGAGACAGTAAGAATTCTATTTTTCAGAAAATATAAATATGCTGAAAGCGATAACAATTTTAAAATGGTGGCTTAAGAAAGTGATTAGACAATGCCAGACTGCATCCAGGACCTGTTTAAAGAGTGTTGCACTTTGGCACGGTTCTTCACTTTGCCCATATCTGCCAATAGTCCTGAAATGTCATTGTGAATATTTATCAAATCTCCACACAATAAAATATTGGGACTCTATATCTCAGTTTTAAACTGTGTGACACCCAGAGAAAAACAAGCTATCAAAAACAGTGTTAGGAAGAGACTCTGGCAAGTTTCTGAGTGAAGGCATTTTCTAGTCATGTCATACATTAAATATCAGAAAGATAATGGAACTTATTTCTTACATGAAATACAACCTAAAAGATATCACTTGTAGCAGCAAAACTGGTAAATGGCGTATCAATTTCCTTTTGCAGGCCCAGTTACTTGGTGTTTGGCTCTGATGTATATAGTTGACAGGAGGCTGCATAAATTTGTGGAAAATGAAAGAGGGACATCAAATGGAATATTTGATCAGTAATCTGTTACTAACGGGATTGCTTCAATAATAAACTGAACACTAGTGAGGAATTTTATTAGGGTTGTGACAATATTCTGTTAAGTCTTGTCCTCTTGAAGGGAAGTGAACTTCTACTTCTTTCCTTTACCTCCCTTTACAAAGTACTGCAATTGTGATTTTTGAAAAGGGAGCAATTGTGGGAAGAAAATCTCAACAACAGTTCAGAATGGTAAGGAGTAACTGTAGCAACTAGGATCCAGTCAGAAGACAGTATGACACCAATTATTTTAGTAGAGAATATTTAGTAAAAAAAAAAAATGTTGTATTCCTATTGAAAGGAATTCTCAGCAAATGAAATCAGAATAGTAAAAAGACTGGCTTCCACCCTTAGGGCAGAGGTTGGGGTTATCACCACTTAGAAGCTTGGAGGAGATGCCAGGCAGCCCTGAAATTTTGACCTCTGATAGATGTGCATTCCCAAACTTATGCGGATTCACCAGGGTTATCTGAAGGGGCAAGACAAAGCTGGTTTTTCAGGTTAAAATAAATCACTGCTCCCAGGATGAAGAAGCGTTGCTGTCAGGACACTGTCAAGAATGGGAAGCAAACAGGTGGGAGCAATCTTTTCTTCTTCCAGACTTCCAGACGCCCTCCAGCATCCCATTTGGCAGAGCCTAACAGGGAGCCAACTGGCAAAACAGAATGTGGTTTGCAGAGTCCCAGCCCTCACATCACAGATTAGTGGATGTAAGAATGGGTTTGAAGCTGAGGTTAAGCTGTAACTTGATCTTGATCATCAGAAGCATGTAGTTTGTAAACTCATGAGCAATAATAATGGATGGCATTTTAAGTTAATATATTTTATTGTGGCTAATTGTACAGGAAGAGATAACTAATGCACTACTGTTTTGGTAAAAATGCTATTTTCAAATCCAAAGAATTCAGAGATTTTACCCCATGATTGTATATTGAACAAACAATTAGTGGATAAACTTTATTATTAGGATGTGATAAATAGAGAAGATGCAGAATTATTGACTCTGAGTAAAAGTAGAACTACTGCCAAAAACAACTATGGAAATGATTACAGCATAGAGTGTACATATTTTAAACCATGAAAACATAGAAAAATTATATATACTCAAAAAGTAAAGATGGAAAAGTATTGTAGTAGATGCCTATTGAACAATAATCATTTATGGCAAAACTGAACTCGGTGTTTTTGTGGCCACATCTCCCTCTTTCTCATGACGTAAGAGAGTTAATCCCACTCAGATAGGTTTATATTTAAGACCATATCTTTCTCCTACTTGCAATTATTGGCAAGGTATAAGCATATCATTTACTTTAGACCAGGGTTTCTCAAACTTGGCACTATTGAGATTTTTCAGCCAAATAATTATTTGCCATAGGGGCCTATCCTGCATACTGTAGGATGTTCAGCAGCATTCCTGATCTTGGCTCACTAGATTCAAGTAGCATCTACGCACTCCATGTCCATTGTGACACAGACAAATGTCTTTAAATTTAGCCAAATAGCTTCATGGGTATAAAATTGCCCCTGGTTGAAAAATCACTGTTTAAGACACAGAGGACAACTTTTTTTGATTGCAAGAATATTTTTTTTCTTTTTAATTAGATTCTATGTAAGCTTCCCAGTCACTGCAGCCATTTTGCAACCACAGGAGAAGGGAATTGTGAAAAATTCAACATTGTAAAATCAAAAAGGGGAAATTGAGGAAGAACCTTAAACACATTAATTGAGCTCCAGATTTTAGTAACAGAAGGGCTGCTAAGCCAAATAATTCTTCTTTCTAATCCAAATTTTCTGTTTCTTGCAACAGAAAGAGACCCAACATAAAATAAATTTGGTAGGAAGTAATATAAAATGCTGTTTTTTTCATATTTAATAATATTTAAACTATGAATGTATGATTTTAAAATTACATATCAAGTAAAAGGAAGTCTATTTAAGGGCATTTGACAGTGGAGTAACATAAACATATCATATTAGTCCATTCTCACCTTGCTATAAAGAATTACCTGAGACTGGGTAATTTATAAAGAAAAGAGGTTTAGTTTACTCACAGTTCCACAGGATTTACAGGAACCATGACAGCAGGCCTCAGGAAACTCACAATCATGGCAGAAGGCAAAGGGGAAGCAGGGACCTTCACACATGGTGGCAGGAGAGAGATAGAAAACGGAAGTGCCATACACTCTAAAACAACCCGATCTCATGAGAACTCACTGACTATCATGAGAACATTACGGGGAAACTTTGCCCCCTGATTCAATCACCTCCCACCAGACCCCTCCCTTGACATGTGGGATTACAATTGGAAATGAGATTTGGGTGGGGACGCAGAGCCAAACCATATCATTCCTACCCTCGGCCCCTCCCAAATCTCATGTACAACTCACATTTCAAAACTAATTGTGCCTTCCCAATAGTCCTCCAAAGTTATAATTCATTACAGCATTAACTCAAAAGTCCAAGTCCAAAGTCTCATCTGAGACAAGACAAGTCCTTTCTGCCTATGAGCCTGTAAAATCAAAAACAAGCTAGTTACTTTCAATATGCAATGGGGGTACAGGCATTGGGTAAATTCTCCCATTCCAAAAGGGATAAATAGGCTAAAACAAAGCAGCTACAGGTCCCATGCAAGTCTGAAACCCAGCAGGGCAGTCATTAAA
This sequence comes from Pan troglodytes, assembly GCF_028858775.2. Classification (NCBI taxonomy): domain Eukaryota; kingdom Metazoa; phylum Chordata; class Mammalia; order Primates; family Hominidae; genus Pan; species Pan troglodytes. The sequence goes on from NC_072408.2 coordinate 91,083,289, forward strand.
TCTTAAAACTCCAAAATGATCTCTTTGGACTCAATGTCTCACACCCAGGACATGCTGATGCAAGGGTTGAGCCCCTAAAACCGTGAGCATCTCCAACCCTGTGGCTCTGCCGGGTACAACCCCTTTGGCTGCTTTCACTGGCTGACATTGAGTGCTCGTGGCTTGTCTAGGGGCCCAGTGCAAGCTGTAGGTAGATCTACCATTCTGGGGTCTGGAGAACAGTGGCCCCCTTCTCACAGCTCCACTAAGCAGTGCACCAGCGGGGACTCCGTGAAGGGGCTCCAGCCCCACGTTTTCCCTCTGCACTGCCCTAATAGAGGTTCTCAAAGAAAGCTCCAGTCCCTGCAGCCAACTTCTGCCTGGACATTCAGGCATTTTCACACATCCTCTCAAACCTAGGCAGAGGCTTCCAAGTCTTAACTCTTGCCTTCTGTTCACTGGCATACCCAAAACCACGTGGAAGCCACCAAGACTTGGGGCTTGCACCCTCTGAAGCAACAGCCTGAGCTGTAACTTGGCCCCTTTTAGCCACAGCTGGAGCTGGAGTGGCTGGGACACAGGGTTTCATGTCCTGAGGCTGCACAGAGTAGCAGAGTCCTGTGCTCAGCACACAGTACCATTTTTCCCTCCAGCCAGTGATGGGAGGTGCTGCCACAAAGGTCTGTGACATGTCCTGGAGACATTTTCCCCGTTGTCTTGACCATTAATGTTAGAATCCTCTTCACTCATGAAAGTTTCTGCAGCAGGTGGCTTGAATTTCTCTCCAGAAAATAAGTTTTTCTTTTTTACCACATGGTCAGGCTGCACATTTTTAAAACTTTTATGCTCTGCTTCCCTTTTAAACATAGTTTCCAATTTCAGACCATGTCTTTGTAAATGCATATGATTGTATGCTGTTAGGAGCAGCCAGGCCTCTTGTTGAATGATTTGCTACTTAAAAATTTCTTCTGCCAAATACCCTAAATCATCTGTCTCAAGTTCAACAATCCACAGATTCCCTAGAGCAGGGCACAATGCAGCCAGTCTCTTTGCTAAAGCATAGCAAGAGTCACCTTTGCTCCAGTTCCCAATAAGTTACTCATCTCCATCTGAGACCTGCTCAGCCTGGATTTCACTGTCCATATTACAATAGACAAAGCCAATTCAACAAGTTTCTAGGAAGTTCCAAATGTTCTCACATTTTTCTGTCTTCTTTTGAGTCCTTCAAACTGTTCCAACCTCTGCCTGTTACCTAGTTCCAAAATTGCTCCCACATTTTCAGGTATTTTTATGCAGTGTCCCACTCTCCCAGTACCAATTTTCTGTTTTATTCCATTTTTACACTGCTATAAAGAACTACCTGAGATTGTGTAATTTATAAAGTAAAAAGGTTTAATTGACTCACAGTTCTGTGTGGCTGGGGACACCTCAGGAAACTTAACACTCATGACAGAAGGTGAAGGGGAAACAAGGCATGTCTTACCTTGGTGAGGCAGGAGAGAGAGAGAGAGAGCAAGGACGGGAAGTGCCACACACTTTCAAACAACCAGTTCTTATGAGAACTCACTCACTATTATGAAAACTACAAGGGGGAAGTCCCCCCATCCGTAATTCAATCACCTCCCACCAGACTCCTCCTGACATCTGAAGATTACAATATGAGATAGGATTTGGGTGGGAACACAGAGCCAGAGCCAAACCATATCACAATCCATGTCGAATTCTGGTAATAGAAAGCAGGATGGGTGGTTGAGGAGGTGCCATTATAATAATTTCTTTACAGTTCATTCTGGGAAGTCAATCAGCATTTCTAATGAAACAAAAGAATACTTATAAATGTAACCACTGGAACTTAAAATGAAATATAAACTTTTCAAATTACTGACAAAGAGAAGCAGATTAAAAAACCAACATATTTCATATTTTGACATTTAACAGTTAAACAGTGTTGAAATAGAGTGCTTAAATATTAGAATAACTTTACAATTAACCATTAGCATTTCATAGATTTTCAAGTTTTATTAGCAATTCAACAAACTGATTTTCAAATTATATAACAAAGCAAAACATTACTGCATATAAGAGATATACAGTGAAAAGAATGATTTAAGTGTGGTAAATTGTAAAATTTTTCTAAAATTATTTGCTGTTCTTTCCCATATTACACATCTCAGCGAATTGCCTTATGACTTATAGAGGCTTCCTGGAGGGATGGAGTTTACTTCCCCGCCCCAGTGACATTCCTCGGCTCTAAGAACAGCTTTAGCCAATTGAATGTGAACAGCTGTAAAATATACTGTACCTATGTAGAGCAGAAAGTTTAAGGGGTATCACACGATTCTTCAGCTCTTTTATGCCCATTCCTTCCTACCACAATAAAACGTAGGTACTCCTTCAGTTTGGATCTTAGATCAAAGAAGACACAGAAGTAAGCTAAAGCCCATCTACAGTGACTTGCAATCCTATACATTGAGAATCAAAAATTAACACTGGCGATGGTAAGCCACTGAGATACCAAGGTTACAGTACTGAAGAGGAACTTAGTGAATGCTATCTAATACACAATCTGACACCCTAACAATACATCCAAGATGTAAGGCAATTGTGGAGGTATTATATATTAATAAACTGAAGAGCTTCTTCTTCAGGGCATGATCTTCAGGGAATATTCTCTATGGCTGCCAGAAACATAATTCTTCTGAGAAAGGTCATATTTTTCTTTCATACTCTGACATTAATTTCCCAGAACTTGTTTTCCTACAAATATCATCTGTATAGTTATAACAAAACAACAGATCCTAAATGTTAATTATAGTTCTAAAAGATCCTGAGTTATTTCTACATCATCAAGAGAAAATTTGCAGTCTTTTGTAGGGGGTACAATATTTGAATTTCATTTAACAACTATTCTTACATAAAATGTGTAATAGATAACAACAATAACAAAATACATATTACATGTTAATTCAAGTTCTATTATAAGTTTGCATTATATTAGCTCAATTAATGCTCCTAACAATACTATGTGTTTTAACCCTATTTAACTAATTAGGATATTGTGACTCAGAGAGGTTGATTAAGGTCCAACATAATGGAAGTATTAAGTGTCAAGAATTTTTTTTTTTTTTTGAGATGGAGTCTTGCTCTGTTGCCCAGGCTGGAGTGCAGTGGTGTGATCTCAGCTCACTGCAAGCTCTGCCTCCTGGGTTCATGCCATTCTCCAGCCTCAGCCTCCTGAGTAGCTGGGACTACAGGGGCCCACCACCACACCCGACTAAATTTTTTTTTTTTTTTTTTTTTTTTTTTTTTTTTTTTAGTAGAGACAGGGTTTCACGTGTTAGCCAGGATGCTCTGGATCTCGTGGTCCGCCCACCTCAGCCTCCCAAAGTGTTGGGATTATAGGCGTGAGCCACCACGCCCAGCCCTAAGTGTCAAGATTTGAACTCCGACTGTGGGAGTTCAGAACCTGTCCTCTTAATGTCTATACACTTATATAAATTTAATTTTTTAGGAAAAAAATATATATTCTAGGGTATTCTAAGGTATGAGCAATGCTTATCTTTCAGTAAACAAAAGATTTAATCAGAATACCAACATGTGTCCAATATTACATTATACCACAGAACATATATATTTCTTAAAAATAAATGGAAAATACCCGATACCTTTGAATATGACAATTTATGAAAATAGAAAATTGAATGCTGACAAAACACAGATGTCTAGATTTTGTTAGGTGAATAGTAAGATATTTTATAATAAAACACTTAAACTCTGGTTTCTAAAGTTCTGAAATGGCTTAATTATCTGAAAATGTGCATGACCCATGTGTTTTATACACACCTTGTTACATATTTAGAAGTTACTGGCCTAGTGTGGTGGCTTATGCTTGAAATCTCAGCTACTTGGGAGGCTGAGGTGGGAGAATTTCTTGAGCCCAGGAGTTTGAGGTCACAGTGACATATAATAGCACCATTGTACTCCATCCTGGGTAACATAGTAAGACTCCATTTATAAAATAATAATAAGAAGAAAAAAGATAAGTGCATTTTCATAACCTTTTTGTTCTTAACTAAGTTACAATTTTAGTTTTTACTACATTAATTTTTACAAAATACATTTCTTTTCATTCTTTCCTCAATGACTGACATAATTTCATCTGGATAAATTTATTCTAGGGTAGAAACTCTGAGATCATGGAAGTTAAAAAGATCAAAGTTCCAACTCTTAATACGTACATCAATGATTCCAATTTTAAATTAAGTTAGAAAAATCATTTTATGGACATAACTTTACCCATCTTTTGTCAATTTATCCTTTTTCTGCTCATAGAATGGATCGCGTCTCAAAATTAACCCTAGTGTGAGTAGGGCTTTTGCTGTTAGAATAAATAAAGACTACAAAACATCTGAGGAAACAAAGTAGAAAACAATCTTCTGGAATTCATCTACATATTTTCTTAAACCCTCTATGTCCTGGGCAATTTGGGAACTTTCAGACGAGTCTCAGAATTTTCCCAGACTCACTTTTAAATAGTTTTCATATGAAGCTCCTACAAACTAACACCTAAACCAGTTGCTATAGGTCTGGAATTTTCGTTACTAGAACAAATCTAAATTTCTCTGTAAATTTCTCAGTATCCTATCGAGGCTTTGGAATGTCTTTAACACCGAATCTCAGTTCAGACTGAGACTAGAGTTTAAATTCAACCGTAACGGGCTTGGTCTTTTCTGAAGGGAGTTTAATCTTTGAGATGTAATATAGCCTCAATAATTTCAGACCTACAAGAGGGGTCATGATCCTGAGTCATGAGGAGATATAGGGAACATATTAAACCAGAGAAAAGTAATTACAATGATAGGATTCAATCAGATGAGTATAAGCTTCCTCAGAACAATAAAAAACACAAATCATTAGATGTTCAAATCTTTGCTTCCACTTAGTTCGAATGTTCCTATCAAGAAAACAATTTGGCTTACATTGGCAATTCTCCAAAGGAGGTACTAAAATTTTAAATTATACTTGGTAAAATTGGCCATTTAGAAATATCAACGCATAAATAATAGTTATAGAGTGAACACATGTAAGAATTAAGTCTAACTTGGGGGAAGAATGGACTTAAATTAAAACGATCCCTTGAGAATTTGGTAAAAATTAATTAACTATATTGCTTATGTACTTTGTATCTCAGACCCCCAAACTAATGTGGCCACCTCTAACTGCAGAACTACTAAAGCCATAAAGCCAGTCTTCAAATAATAAAATGTTTAAAATGAAATGTTTTCTAATTCCAGAATTTTTTTAAACAAAAGAAGGCAACATGTAGAAAGCTTTTATACTGTTTTGATAAGTTTCAAAGGCAAAGTTTTTTTTTTAAAGAAGTCACTCTAATGAAAATATTTATTTTATTTTTCATCAGAACTGGTTTGAGAGATGAAAATATTAGATGTATGCCTGTTTCTGTCCTACTAACATTCTTTTAAAGTTTTCCTATGCAAAGGGATGAAGACATCTGTGAGCTCAACAGAAATAAATTGGAGCTAAGACACAGTGAGGGACCTGCCTTGTCACCACAATGTGGAGGTCCCCAAGCAGAAGGCCCAAGAAGCCTCAGGGAACCTTGCTCATTCCAATTCAAGGGTTTTGAGCCATGGCAGTGGAGAGGTTTGGCTGGTTGGAAATGGAACTTTCAAGATTGTTGACTTACCTAACCCGTGGAGATATCCTAAGATATCTATTGCTCAAGCAAAACTGAGTTAAATATAAATTTTCTCTAGTAAGATCATTATCTTGACAAGTCTTAGTAGTACCTCAAAAAAGAAGTTAGAGAAGGGTATTTTTAGGTTTGGGTTTCTGGATACAAATTGTTCAACATAAGAATTTCAAGGTAATTAACTTTCAAATTGAGCTAATTCACACAATTATACTTTAGGATAAGAGGACATATACTGTAGTAGAATAAGGGTCTGAGATAAATTTTGATAAAAAAAGTTATTTTTTTTTCCAGGTGAGAAAACTGTTATCCAAATAAGAAAGCTGTTTGCCTAGATGAGAAAATTGGTTGCTTGGTTAAACTGGTTTATACAAATATTCTAAAGCAAACAGTGAAGGTCTGTATTTGTTTGTACTTTTATATTTCCTACAGTAAACAGATAAGTTATGTTTACACAGGTGGTCTTGGTTTTAGTGTATATTTGGGGAGCAAGGGCATGATACTAACCTATACTCACAGTTTTGAGGTACAATTTTCCTATACATGTACCAAGTTGCTTATTATTACTTTAATTTTTTGATATCTTTTAGAAGATAGTAGGTTCATTTTGAATTTTGTCTAGTGTATCACCATTTTAATTTATAGAATGCAATTTTACATGGATGCTTTGAAAATCCCTATTCAAATGAATACCCTATCAGCCTGCATTTTCCTTTATGATGCATATAGTTGACATAATTTTTCCACTTTTTTCTGAGAACTTTTCTTCCACCTACAAAATTCTTGTGTTTAGAGTGGAAGCAGGCATTTTTAAGCTTGACCAAAGACAATTAAAAATCTCTTCTCTGGGAATTTATTGCTAAGAAATAAATTATTTCTTAGTGACTTATATGACAACTAAAATACCCCCAGAAATCATATTTGTGTGTGTTTGTGAGTGCACATGCATGTTTGCCATATGGGCCAGAATATCAGAGGATGAGTTGACTTCCAGAAATTGAAGAATAAACCAGATATTTAGAAAGTAACAATGATGAGGTGAATAGGAAAAGTACTGCTAGTATCCGGACTGGCTACATAATTTGTGGGCTCCGTGCAAAATGAAAACATGAGCACTCTAGTTTAAAAAGCAGGAAAAAAAGTGCTATTAAAAGGCACTGAAATATAAACTTTTCTACTTTTTCTTGGTAGTCTCTCTTTTAACCTGTCATTGTGTTTTAAAAATTTTCCTAATGTTTTGCTCCCTTGTGAACAAATGACACTTGCAAGGCAAGTAAGGACCCTCAGAAGTACCTACTGAAGCAGAAGTTCTGGGTTGTTCTTTCTGCCAGCCACTGGACAGAGATACTGTGACCCAGAGAGGGGGGAAAAAAGCAATGTTTCTTTCCTACAAGCCCATAGCTCCAGCCCACAGTGACAAGTCCCCCAAAGGATGGTAACCTCTGCACTGGAATACACTTAGTAGGTGTACTGACTTAATGGTATAGGACAGCCTCAACCTGCAGAATAAGTGGCAGGGCAGGGGCCAAGGCTTCCAGGGGGCAGGAGTAGCAGGGGTTACTGGGCAGCTGAGGGGTAATACAAGCAGGCCAGGGTGCCAGAGAACAAGGAGAGGGTAGCCTGGAGGAGAGGAGGAAATGGAAGGTGGGACAACACAAGCACGTAGGCTTCAAGCCCTAACATGCTCTTGTGTCCTATCAAAATTCACTTATACTGTGCAATTTCAAAGATAAAATGCTTAAGAATTTATTTTGTTTTATTTTATATAGAGACAGGGTATCACTGTGTTGCCAAGGCTGGTCTCAAACTTCTAGTCTCAAGGGATCCTCCTGCTTCAGCTTCTCGAGTAATTAGGATTACAAGCACAGGTCACTGCACCAGGCTAAGAATTTTAAGGGGGCAATTACAGAACGTTATATCTTAAACAAAGGCCTTCCTGGGTAAGAGTCTCCAGATTGGTCACAAACTCATGAACCTGGCAAGTATTGTAGTCCCTGGTTCCAGTTTGTTCCTGAGACACAGCTGTGTCCATATCCTTGGAATTTTGGAGACAGCCATGTATCCTTATAACTTGCTGTCATTATTTTTTTTGCTCAGGGTAGCCAGAGGGACGATAATTTATATTAAGAATCCCATTCTCCCAAGGGCCTATTTCTCTCCATTCCCTTATTCTTCCTTTCTACTGTCCCCTCTCCATCTTCCTCCCTTCTTCTAACTTTCTGTCATTCTTCTTTGAATGTTTTATCCGAAGATTTATTTTGCCATGTGTAGTCATGAAATACCTACTATGCCTCCAACGCTATAGCTGTGGTATAGGAGAAATCGAATTACCTCAGAGAGGCATTCGCTCCTTAAATTCATGATATTCTAGCATCTTTTCAATTGGAATAATTAAAAACATGCTTATAAATTAATTTGAGCTCATTTATTTGTTCAGAATTTACTAAGACAGCAAGAAAACTTTTAATTAAAATGACTAAGTCTTAAATATAAACAACCCTCTAGACTTCAAATAATGAGAGTAAATAAATTCTTCTATTTGTTTACCTTTGAATAGTGATTGTAAAAATGGTGCAAGTAAATGTAAACAATAGAAAAATAACATTCATGTTCTTAACAAAGCAAAGCATATCAGACCTAAAAGATCTGTAGGTAGAAAAATGATCTTTCTCTTTAATAGTTTCTGTTTCTTATGTCGAATTATTATACGAACTGTCTCCAAACCTAAGGCATTAATATTCAAAATGCTAGGGGTTACAATAGTGGTTTAGAATGCTTCTTTGAAACAAAAATCCCATCTAGCAAATTTAATATACTTAGGCCACAGAATATATTCTTCATTCTTAAATAACTGCCAAAGTACCCGTAATGCTAATTCAATTGAGACTTTTTCGGTAAAGGGCAGTGCCTATTAGCACGTTAACATTCATAAAAAATGATGGCCTTTAGAAGCACATCTTAGAATAAAATGGAAGAGTACTCTTTGTAGGCTTAAAATGGTCACAGCTCTAATATCTACAATGATTCTAAAACACTTTTCCTGATTCTAAAAAATACAATTATTGATGTGCTCTGTGACCTGGAAAAAGACTGCAGAAAACCCAAGACAGCAGTGTCTCTGATGAAACAATCGATCTATTCTCAGTTATTGTTTTATGTTACATTCCATCCTTGCTTGTTAATTTGAAGTTTATAAAATGCCCGACACTGTCTCAGCAATGATTTATCTGTAGTTTTTTTTACTGTATTTTAAGTAGTTTTAAAACATACAACTCTCTAAAAACCGTGCTAAAAAGGTACAAGTTAAGTTATTTTACTTAATATTTTTAAAGACAAAAGAACTTTAAATCTTCATTACCAACACTATTATAACCACCATCTGATCTCTTGCCATTCTTACTCTTTCGAGATTGTGTTTTTATAATTGCCCTTCTCTCTTGTGTATTCATAAACTCTTACTTTCCATTGACACATTATTCTCAGGAAATAAACATTTGCCTCTCTTTCTTATATTAAGTAAGGGTTTCAAAGGAGTCAGAGGCCCTTCTGAAGCCACCACAATTGAGCCTACTATTTGCCACCAAAATTCTTAATGCTGGTAGAACAGTTGATGTATATTGGCTCAAATTCCTCACCTACAACACTCAATGGGCATCCTGACCCTATAATGCTACCTAAATTACTTTTTCCAAAGACAGGTAATGACCTAATTGCCATATCGCAATTTAGTCATCCTTCAATAAGATGTTTGCCAGTATTTAACCATCTCTTCTAAAGAAAACCACATACACACACACACACACACACACACACGCACATCATCATTACCACCTAAGCATCAAAAATAACATTGTTTTTGCTCTCTTTCAGTAAATCTGTTCACTATTAAATTCCTTTTCACAGTTTCTCATATTTTACTTGATTTTAAATTTGACAGATGAACTGACCCTAGGTCTTCACTTCTCATTTTACATAGTATCTTCGGGCAACTCACTCCATTCCCATGATTTCAAGTGGCCAGCATTGAAATGAAATCTTTTCATATTTGGCCCTTAAAATATTGATGCATTTCCCCTCTTTTCAGAATATCATGAGATTTTAAAAATATATATTATTGTCGAATTTTGACAAATACTTTTTTGGCATCTATTGAGATGGTCTTTTTTTCTGTTTTACTCTCTTAATAGTGACATCCATCTTACACACATATCTTGCACGCTGATTTTTCAAAAGTTACATTCATCTTACTTACTGGAATAAATCTAACTTGGCCGCAATGCATTATCCTTTTTATACATTGTTGGATTAGATTTGCTAATACTATATTAAGAATGTTTGTAACTATGTTGATGAGGATATAGTTCTGTGGATTTATTCTAATTGTTTTTAGTATTAAAATAATGCTGGCATTAGCATCATAGAATGACTTTTGATAATATAATCTCTTCTGCAATTGCCATTTAACTTGTGTCTCTACTTGTTCCTTGATACATTTGGCCTTTTGTTTGGTATAGCAGACAGGGTGATCCAGTTAAAAATATAATGTAGATCATTTGCCATTCTCTAATACTAGATGAGTGCTCACTACCTTTGTATCTAAAGAAGTGTCAGACAACCAGTCACAGAGGCTTATTTTTTTTTTTTTTGAGAATGACAGCTAAAACCATTCCTAACAGGTCAGTTGCAGACAAAAGAAAACAATTCTTGCAGAAATGAGTATAACTAAGTCCAAGATGGCTTACAAATTTTTTGTAGTCCTAGAGTGGTAGGTTCTAGATGAAGCTTCCTCCAATAATCCTCAGCCTCCAGGGTCATGCTGTTCCTGCTATGACTGACCAAGATGCTGCTGAGGCCTCAGGAAGCCAGCATCTCAGGAAGTCTTGCTAAAATTTGTATCAATGAACGAATGCCTTGCACCATGCTTCTCTCTGCCCCAACACATTTCAATTCTGAATCAGAAATCACAGATGTACATCACAGTATAGAATTGAAATGATCCTGGAACAATCTACCTACAAGTGAATTTAGAAACGTACACTTTTTTGTGTGTGTGCATGTGTATTATATTAATTGTTGCTATTTTTTGTTAGTTTATTTTTAGCTTTATAGCTAAGAAGGTACACTTAAAGATATTGGAATGAGCAATAAATAAATCAGGTTTCAGATGAATCCTCTTTCGAATAGGAGCATTGGATTTGTGCATTGTGGCAGCTCTGCTCCATTAAAAATAATGACTTCTGCAATTAAAAAAAAGTATGTGTGTGTGTATATATATATATATATGTGTGTGTATATATATATATTTAGACTATACTTTCAGGTTTCTTCCATAATTAAATGACATAAAAATGGAAATACAGAAAAAAAGTCAAGATTTGTATTCTCTTTGAACATTTTAAAATTTTTATGAAGTTACATGTTTTAATGAAATGATTCAAATATTTAAATTAAATTACTTTATTGTGACTTCATATAGAAAATCATGATGTATTTGCAGGAAAAAATGCTGGCGTTTTTAGAAGAAAATTTTCATTTAAAATATTTGATGCAGTTACTCAACATTTTAGCTGCTTAGAATAACACAGAACTTAAAATTAATCAATTTTTTTTGGTGATTAGCATTTGATATGTGTGCTAGCTATAATTAAGAAATAATCGATATTAAGGTTTTTGTAGTGTAGCAGTTATCACCTTTGCCTCACAAAATAATTGAGGCTATTGTCAAAATTCATCACAGGAATTTGAGCACTATGTATTGCTGTACCAACTAGTCAATAACAAATTATATGATCAAATAAAATAATTTTAGTGCTTACTACAAGAGAAGAAAAAAACACTTTGCAAAATTGTGAAGTATTATATATTTCATTAAATAAAAAAAGAATGATGCTATGTATTTTGGAAATTCTAATACTAGCTTAAACTCCTGTATTTTTATATTCAAAATGTATGAGGATAATGTTATTTTTGGCTTTACTCAGTTCTGCTAGGTTCAAACTTACAAACGTGTGCAAACAAACACACACGCAGATTGTCTATTATGACAATACTCAAATTATAGTAAACTAATTTTTTATTGTTCTGTTCTGGAAACAGAATTGAAAAACAATGTCATTATGTGTAAAACATCATCAAAGCTATTTTTATTTAGATTCCAAACAATAGTCTCATTGCTATTTTTATTCCCTTGAATGGAAGTATTTTATATGACTCAGTAGATTGCAATATTTAACTTACTATTTTTATTCATCTTTATTTCATTTAAGACGTTAATGTTTGCTAAAGAGAAAAAAAAGTTCATCTTCCCTCACACAGCTTTCTAAATATAACTCCCTTATTTTAATCCCTATGTAAACTTTTGATGCCCAGCCATGTTTTGTTCATATTAAATTCAGTAAATAAATCCTGCAGCACACTTGTTCATGAACATTAAATGAAGGCAGACTTATGAGTAAATACTTCTTGTCTCAAACTGAATGTTTCCTAAATGCTATTTGAAATGTTTCATCAACATTTAAAAAGTTATCTTAAATATTCCACAACAAAAAAAGACAACCAATTATAAATAGCATTTTAACCCAAGAACCCAAATGTCCCAAACTTCTGGATTATGATACTTTGGCCCATAATAGATGCTGTGGCTTTCTGGTAAGAAACGATGCCTTTAAGAAAAAAAAAAAATCTGCCTAGAAGGTAGATTTTACAGACTTTACTTTTTGTTTTGAATTTGGAAATGACCCCAGACAGATTTTCATAGCATGTCAAATTATCAGTAAATAAATCAAGTTAAGAGATTGCTGAATTATATTATTTACATGAGGTTAACATTTTTTTAAGTTAGTATTTTCTGTTAGCAATAAAGACTGCTCAGCTACTTCAGTCAATTCTCCATCTTTTCGCACAAACAGACTTACATCTTAGGAAGCAAATTCTATTTGCTTTTAACATATATATGGGAAGGATGTTCCGATAAATGGGTCAAACTATTTTCTGAGTTGAATTTATACAGAAAATTTTCTGTCAGTATGAATGAAAATTACCAGGAGGTAGATAATGCTATTGTTTCATCACTATATATATATATATACACACACATACATATAAAACATAATTGATAAATAACAGTATATATATATTTCATCACTATATATATTTCATCACTATATATATATATAAAACATAATTGATGAATAACTGTAAACACTCAGACTTCTTTACTTCAAATAGAGCTTGGACAGGACTCTTTCATTTTAAAAAGCACATTGGTTCAGTACTTATGAACTTCCTGTTACCAAGAGTAACTCTTAAAGACAGTGAGAAATTGCTCATTGAGAAATTGTTTAACTAGTCCAAACCTACACACATCTATTCATCATTTAGCTTCTGGTTTAGAACATCAAAGGTATTTAATAAATACATGTCATAGAACTCAGTAGTGGATATTTTTACAAAGGCAATCAACAAAACATTGATTCTCAAAACTGTGTTAACAATGTTTGCACGTGTCAGAGGTACAGGGGTTGAGAGTACTGGTAGATATTTCTGAAAATGATAAGGTTCTGCAATGAAGCTCTTGGGAAATGGAAAAATCCTATAAGTCACCAATTATAAGGTGCATATTTTTCATATTGTAACATTTAAAATTAGGATGTATGTTACAATCAATACTGTATTAAAATCAAAGTTTGTCAATCTGTCAATGTCACGTTTTTATTGTTTCAACATGCATGGAATTTGGTTGTATGATTAAGAAGATATCTGCATCAAAACTTACAAAATGGGAGGCTGTGTCTTGGAAGAAAATCTCAGAGGCCATACTGGAGCACTGTCTTAAGAAACAAATTACTAAATCCTCTTGATGACAGAGAATGATTCTGAATATCAAACACTGACAATTCAAGCTGAAACATAATTTAGTAAAAGTTGAGTCAGAATTTGGAACAGTTTCAGAAGTTTATTTCACTTATGTTTTCCTTTTATGTACACACAAAAGTGCTACATGATTAAATATATGTTTAAGCCTAAAGGCATATTTATACTAGTATAAGATAATTATAAGTAGAATGAAATATTATATATCATATTAACAATATCAACAGTGATTTTTGTTTCCTTTGAGGATTAGAAATTTTAGAACCGGACACAGCCAATGATGCCTTAGATTTGATAAAATATGGCAATGGTGATATAATATGAAAACCAAGATAGAGAAAAACACAGAGCTATGCAAGATCCAATGAGAGTAGTAAATTAGCATAGCCTGTGGAAGTAAGGGGAATATTTGAAAAAGAACCGACAATGGAACTGAGCCTTGAAGGAAGACACACAGATTTTGACCAGTAGGAGAAAAGCAAAGGTTTTCCCTACAACAGGCACAGAAGCATGACTTTGCATAGTGTCCAACACAAAAAAAAACGGCCATAAATGTTGTTGAAGCATTTTGTGCAATGTGTTTCTTAAAGTATTATAAAAGAAATATGTTCATCACTGAAAGGTTTCTGTGGTCAAATAAGGTTAAGAAAAACTGCATATATCCTCTACTCCTTTGGAAATTTCACAATATTACATTAATGAATTAGAGATTTGGTTTAATTTTTTAAACTGAATATATTTTGACACAGGATATACTCTTGGGAAATGTCAAGGTAGAGAACAGATTAAAAGGGGAAGGGTGTAGAGATAGGACTGATTATATAACATAGGCCTTTAGGCCTTTTGCATATCAAGCACGATGCTTCAAAGAGTTTTGGGTTTTCTTATTGGAGAAATTATTGGCCATCAAAAAATGAACAGAGAGTCTGTATTTGAAATAAGTTAAAAATAAAAAAGTTGAGATTTAAAAAAATTAATACAATTTAATGTTAGCTTTTCAAGAAGAAGGAATAAATCATTTGCTCTTCTTCCACTACATAATAGGTATGCAATGTGAATGCTAATGATAAAATAGACTAGACAAGTGTGACTCTAAAATAAAATAGAAAGAAAAAACAGTACTGGATATATTATTGATTGTCTCTGAAGCATCTTCCAGCTAATTATATTTTTAAATACTCATAAAACTATTGAAATATAGATCAACATAATGCAATAGAAATTGAATTATTGAAGAATAATTCCTATGATAAATCCAATTGTTTTAAGGAATTTTAAAAATAATAATAATAATTACTATTTTTGAGACAGTGTCTCTCTCTGTTACCCAGGCTGGAGTGCAGTGGCACTGCAAGAACTCACGGCAGCCTTGACATCCCAGGCTCAAGTGTTCCTCCCACCTCAGTCTCCCAAATAGCTGAGAATATAGGCTTGTGCCACTATACCCCGCTAATTTTTTTATATTTTGTAGAGACAAGGTCACACTATACTGCCCAGGTCCTGAACTCCTGGGCTTAAGTGATTCTCCAGCCTCTGCCTCCCAAATTGCTCAGATTATAGATGTGAGCCACTATGCCTGGACTAAAATTTGTTGATGTAAGGATAGAATGTTTGGAGGTTTACCTGTAAATTCAATATTTATATAAATGGATATTTACACATAAAATTTGACAATTCATTTAGTTTGCAACCCATTTTCCCAAAATGAGGATTAATTATCCATCCCCATTAAAACATATCTTAGAATAGGTTCATAGCTTACCTTCCTTAATGTGACTTAGCAAGACAGTAGTTTGGGTTAGATTGCCAGGTAAATTATGATGTATATAATCATATGAAAGCTTAACATCAGGGTCTGTTAATCAGCTCAACCTAGTTGGAAAACATTCTAGTAAAGTATTACAATAAATCACTTATCCAATCTCACTGATTGTATTATTTTACTTTCATATGAAGATTGAAACTTGAGTGTATTAACATCATACAAAGCCTGAGGATGCATTAGGTCTGGCTTTGCATTTCACTAAATATGATGTTGGGAAATGCTGTTAAGACCACAAAAGAAGAAACATGACCTTCACAACAATAAAACAGTATCATACATGCTGGTCAAATACACTGAGCACTAGCAAGGGCTGAAAATATTGTTTTAAGGTAAGAGATGTAATTGGTAAGTAAATGCACTTTTGACTGTCCCATGTTTTCGACATGATTTTTGAAACTCTGATTCTTTTTACTTTTCTTCAGACGTAAAATAAAAGTACAATGGATGCATAGGGAATAGCACAGCTGCAGGTCTGAGTAACTTAGTTGACACATTTGCTTTGTTTTTCCCCAGCAAGAGTAACAGCCGTGGTGGCAGCATCTGGATCCTTGATTGACAGCATTATGGAAAGTTACTGGCCAGATACTCCTTACTTAAGTTGGCACCAATCGACTTGCCTGGGGATCAGTCAAATGGGGTGAGGTGAGGGGGACTTCAGGAGATCCTTCCCAGATGGATGCCAAACTCCTTTGATAGCCCTGTCATTGTCAAGAATTTCTTCAAGTTTATGTGTATAAGAATAAAATCTTGTTCAAGTTTATGATGATTTCTTCCACATGTTAAGACCCTTTTTATGACACAGAACAAAGGCCAAAATCATTCAAGTAGAGGCAAACGGAGGGTTCAAAAGATCTATTGACTGACACACAATTTGATGCATTATTAAACTACATATTTCACCATGTGATAGAGAATTCATTTTTCAATGTGCTAGATGAAATAAAATTTCTACCAAAATGAAAGAACCCTTTTGAGATGTCAGATTTACAGCACAGCTGAAAAGATTAATGACTTCAACCCAGAGAAATTTTATTTACAGATAATGCAAAGAAAGAACAAGCTGATTTCATAGTTTGACACCAACGAATGAACAGAACATTTATCTAGTAAAACTATCACTTTCTCTTAGATGCCAAGAGCAAATTTGCTGAGGTTAACCACAAATGAAGATTTATAGTATATAAGGGTTAGATGAAATACTAAAAAACCTTAACTTTCTGATGTTTAATTCCTCGGCAAATGTCTGCTTTTGTCAGGCTATGCTTTGAGACCACCAATGATAGAAGTTCTCTACTTTCTGAGGCAGACAATTGAAAAGTATATCCTTGTCTTTCATGGAACTTATTAACCCTCTAGATAATAAGATCTAACAATATCTGTGGTATCTGATACCACTTATGTTAGTCTGCTTTCCAGATATTTGAAGGCAAACATTTTATCCTACCACTCTTCCTATTTTGACTCAGCCATTTTCAGGACAGCTGACTCACCTTCCAACAATTATGGTTTGTATATTTTATAACCATTTATTTCCCTTGCATACATTTCAATTTGAATATAGTTCCTAAAGGGTAATTCTTAAAACTAAGTAAGACTAAATTTGAACCAACCATTCTGGAATATAACACATTTAATAATTACAAACCAAGATTCCATTAAATAATACAAGTACTATTTAATATGGTAGATTCAAGGACATAGAGAATCCACAGGATATCCCAGAAATATCAAATCAAAAAGGTCAGTATTTGTTTAATTCATTATTACCTTTGTTGGCTAACATAAGAAACTATTGTACCCATTCTTTATCTTCAAAAAGCTTATAATCTAATGGGATAGGAAACTAGTAGTTACATGATAAAAATTGAGTGTAGGAAGCACTATTGTTGAAACACCGCATATTCTATCTTTTCTGTTGAGGAGATGTGAGGTCTTCAAACTCTAAATTCCTTTTGTTCATTGCCAATTATGGTTTAGATAATTAACCTAAGAATGTCAAGTCTATTATCTCACTTTTCATCTGTTGTTGTTTCATCATTATTCATAAATTTCACAAGTATTTTATTTGCTCAGTAAAATTATGAAAATATCTCTTATTCTGTTTTCATCACTTTTTTTTCTGATTTATTTTCCTTTTCTTTTTTCCTACTTTTATTTTGGATTTAGGGAACACATGTGCAGGTTAGTTACATGGATAAATTGCGTGTCACTGAGACTTGGTCTACCAATTACCCCATCACCAAGATAGTCAGCATAGCATCCAATAGGTAGCCTTTCAATGCATGACTCCCTCTCACCCTCCATTGTCAAGCAGTCCCCAGTGTCTATGGGTCCCATCTTCATGTCCACGTGTATGCAATACTTAACTCCTACTTCTTTGATAGTTTCTCTTGCTGTGCAGAAGTCTTTTAGTTTAATTGGGTCCTACTTGTCAATTCTTGTTTTTGTTGTAATTGCTTTGGGGGATTCAATCACAAATTCGTGCCAAGGCTCATGTCCAGAATGGTATTTCCTTAGTTTTAGAATGTTTATGGCTTTTAGACCTTACATTCAAGTTTTTAATCTATCTTAAGTTTTTTTATTTGGTGAAAGGAAGGGGTCCAATATTCTGCATATGGCCTGTCCAGTTATCTCAGCACCATTTATTGAAAGGGAGTCCTTTCCCCATTGTTTGTTATTGTCAACTTTGTTGATCAGGTAGTTGTAGGTGTGTAGCTTTCTTCTGGGTTCTCTATGTTGTTCCATTGGTCTATGTGTCTGTTTTTATACCAGTACCATGCTTATTTGGTTAGCATAGCTTTGTAGTATAGTTTGAAGTCAAGTAAGGTGATGACTCTGACTTTTTTTTTTTTTTTTCCTTAGAATTGCTTTGGTGATTCAGGTTCTGTTTTGGGTTCCATATAAATTTTAGAATCATTTTTTCTAATACTGTGAAAAAATGATGTTAGTAGTTTGATAGGAATAGCATTGAATTTAAAAATTGCTTTGGGCAGTATGGCCATTTTAAAAATATTAATTTATCCTATCTATGAGCATGGAGTGTTTTCCCATTTGTTTGTGTCATCTCTGATTTCTTTTACCAGTGTTTTGTAATTCTCATTGTAGAGATTTTTCACTTCCTGGGTAAATTGTATTCCTAGTTTCTTTTTTTTTTTTTTATTCTTTCTGTGGCAATTGTAAATGAGATTGCATTCTTGTTTTGTCTCTCAGCTTGGATATCATTGGTGTATCAAAATGCTACTGATTTTGTATGTTGATTTTGTATCCTGAAGCTTTAATGAAGTCACTTACAGTTCTAGGAGCCTTCTGGGATAGTCTATAGGTTTTTCTAGGTATAGAATCATATCACCTGTAAGGAGAAATTATTTGACTTTTTCTCTACCTATTTTATACCTTTCATCTCTTTTTCTTGTCTGATTGCTCTGGCCAGAATGTCCAGTACTATATTGAATAGGAGTGCTATGAGTAGTAATCCTTGTCTTGCTGCAGTTTTCAAGGAGGTCTTTTAGCTTTTGCCTATTGGGTATGATGTTGGCTATAGGTTTGTCATTTATGTTTTTTTTTTTTTTTACGTATGATAACAAAAAAGAAATCTACAAAATGCTAAAAATCAGTACTAGTAATGTGTTTTTAACAAATAAAAAGCCTTTTCTTTAAAAATATTAACATTGCTGGCCGGGCACGGTGGCTCACGCCTGTAATCCCAGCACTTTGGGAGGCCGAGGCCGGCAGATCACAAGGTCAGGAGATCGAGACCATCCTGGCAAACACGGTGAAACACCGACTCTACTAAAAATACAAAAAATTTGCCGGGCATGGTGGCAGGTGCCTGTAGTCCCAGCTACTTGGGAGGCTGAGGCAGGAGAATGGCGTGAACTGGGGAGGCAGAGCTTGCAGTGAGCCAAGATTGCGCCACTTTACTCCAGCCTGGGCGACAGAGTGAGACTCCAACTCAAAAAAAAAAAAAAAAAAAAAAAAAAAAAAAATTAACATTGCTTCACTAATTCTGAAAGTGGCCATAAAATCTCTTTGGGAATTCCAAGTCAAGTTTTCATTCTATACTCTGTTTGTTTTATCTCAAATATTAAAGCTCAAGATATTTCATAAAAATCAAGTCACTTAAACTTTTTTCTACTTTTGCTGAATTGATTTAATTTAAAAATAATATATTCTTGCATATATTTTAACATCATATTTTAAAAAAGTTTTCTGGTATATGCTGAAAATCAAATAATTATTTATGCACAAATAGAAAAATGTCTGCACGTTTCCAAAGAACAAAGGTAAAAACATCACTGAACATGATTTGTACATATTGAATATTTCTTGTGCTGCTTTTCTTTTCTTTTTTTTTTTTTTTTTTTTTTTTGAGACGAAGTCTCGCTCTGTCGCCCAGGCTGGAGTGCAGTGGCGCGATCTCGGCTCACTGCAAGCTCCGCCTTCCGGGTTGACGCCATTCTCCTGCCTCAGCTTCCTGAGTAGCTGGTACTACAGGTGCCCGCCATCACGCCCAGCTAATTTTCTTGTATTTTTAGTAGAGACGGGGTTTCACCGTGTTAGCCAGGATGGTCTCAATCTCCTGACCTCGTGATCTGCCCGCCTCGGCCTCCCAAAGTGCTGGGATTACAGGCGTGAGCCACCGCGCCCGGCTTCCTGTGATGTTTCTTAAGGTATGTACATGAATAAACTTATTAGCTTCCTCTCCACGTAATATTCATGCCCAAGAATTTTAGATTATCTCACCCATGGCAACTTTTGATATTCTAGTATTCTATTTTATTGTTGATCTTCAACATGAAAACTCTTGGTATAAGATGAATTATCAGCTTAAATTGCTGCAGTCAATGAGATAATTTTCTGTGGGATATTATTCTTGCAGTTCTTTAATTATTCTCTGTTTAAACAGATCGCTAGGGTTAGAATTACCAAATAACAATCACACTAAGGAAGTTATCTTGAAAATATCATAGTCCTTTTAGTTTTTCACAAGTACCTTTACAAAATGTAAGACTGAATGGTCCAACAAGTTTCTCTACGGCAGGAATTCTTAGAACTTACATAAATATGTTCATTGGAATTATAAGTTCTCGTACATTATAATTTTACAAGGGATAATACAGTAGGCAATAGTTTAGAAACTATATGTGTGTTTATATATACCTATATATATATATACATTTCAGAATCTCTGTGTGTGTGTATTTATAGATAAACGTGTCTAGAGAAAGAGAGATTTGGAAATGTGAATATATGTGTATGTGATGTGTGTATATATATACACACAAAAAAGTGTGTATAGATAGATAGCTGTGTATGTATACATATGCATATGTGTATGTATACATATGTATATATGTATGTGTAGATAGGTGTGTATGTATGTATATATATATGTATGTATATGAATATGTGTATATGTGTAGACAGGTAGATAGGTGTGTATGTGTATATATATATTGACATGTACATATATATCAATATGTGTATACATATATACATGTATATATACGTGCACGCCTATCTATGTATCTACACTAGTGTATTTACACTAGTGTAGATACATAGATACAATAGATAGACAAATAGGAAGATAGATGATAGATAAATAGAAAGATAAGTGTGATTTAATAAATGTTGTTATGGGCAAAATTTTCATCTCACAGAAATGTAAAAAGAATGAAGAGATAATTGTTTCATGTTTTGCTCAGGATCAAACAATTAATGGTGGAACTTGGTTTTAAATATAGATCTTAGAAATACAGATCTTATAGAAATATAGATCTTCTGTTGTCTATTCAGTACTCTTTATCACCGTTTTATAACACCACTGCATTCACAGTAGAGTTGTTGAATTATCTCTGATTTTAAAAAGTGGACAAATTGTGATAATTTAAGAGGAAAAATTTAATAGAACATCAAATTTTCCCAAAACAGTTGCTTTCAAACAATATGTAATATCTGTTAAAATACTCATCTACACTTTGCCTTTTGCCTTTGTCAATATCAAGCTTTTTAAAAACATTTCATGCCACTTTTCATCCGTTCTCCTCAATATGTACCTTGCTTTCTCTATTTGTCTGTGTGTACATGTATATGTATGCATGTCTTCTCCATATTTACTATTATATTTCTATCTCCATGTGTTCTTCTTTAATCAATTATCCATTCAATCAATCAAACATCACATTGTGATTATCAATCTTATGCCACAGTGTGCTAGACACCAATGGGATAACAACTTTAGGCAAGGTTATTTCTTTCCAGCAGTGGTAAAAAGAAAATTGGCTTATTTAAGTTGAAACATTACATTCTTCTTTGGGGTCAGGGGGAGGGTCTTGCTCTGTCACCCAGGCTGGAGTGCAGTGGTGCAAAATTTGCTCACTGCAACCTCCGCCTCCTGGGCTCAAGCAATCCACCCTCCCCATCCTCCGGAGTCCCTGGGGCCACAGGCACTGTATCACCATGGCTGGCTAATTTTATTTTATTTTATCTTTTTTGAGATGGAGTCTCTGTCACCAGTCTGGAGTGTAGTGGCAGATCTCGGGTCACTGCAACCTCTGCCTCCAGGATTCAAGCCATTCTCCTGCCTCAGCCTCCGGAGTAGCTGGGACTACAGGCGTGTACCACCACGCCCAGCTAATTTTTGTATTTTTAGTAGAGACGGGGTTTCTACGATGTTGGCCAGGATGGTCTCAATCTCTTGACCTCGTGATCTGCCCGCCTCAGCCTCCCAAAGTGCTGGGATTACAGGCGTGTAGAGACAGGGTTTCACCACGTTGCCCAAGCTAGTTTCGAACTCCTGGACTCAAGAGATTCGCCCCTGTCAGCCTCCCAAAATGCTGGGATTGCAGATTGGAGCCACTGCTCCCGGCCTACATTCTTCGATGTTATAATTGTCTACAAAGGCAACAAAAATTAAGAAAACCTGGTTTGATAGTACAGTAGCATGACTATCGTTAATAATTTATTGTATGTTTAAAAATAGCCAAAAGAGAATTGACATGTTCCAACACGAGGATAACTGTTTGAGGCGTTAGATATTCTAATTACTCTGATTTGATTATTACACATTATATACGTGTATCAAAGTATCACATGCACCCCCAAAACATGTACAACAATTTTGTTTCAATTAGAAATTTAAAAAAAGAAACTGGCATCAGTATGGATTCTAAAGAGTGAGGTGAAGTTTTAGAAGAGAGATGATTTGACCTAGTCCCCCATGTTTTTACGAGAGCAAAAAATAAATTTCCTGCAATGGTGAAAGCACAGATGTATGAATGAAAATAATGTAGACAGCCTCACTCATGAATAAATTGCATATATTGTGGAGAATCGTGGAATGGAATGGATGTTTGGAATGGAATGGAATGGATGTTTGAAGCCAGAATATTTTATCTAGCAGTAAGATATACCTTATTTTTAAATAAAAATATAAAAATTTGATAATGATTTCAACACATGCAAAAACTGATAAATATTCAACATTTATTTATTAACAAAATTCACATGTTAGCAAAGAAGGTATAGAAGCAAATATCCTTCACAAGATCAAAATTAAACAAAAAAATGCATATATTTTAGTAAATAGAGAACTATTAGAAATATTTCCTTTAGTTTCAGTAAAAGTAAAAATATTATAATTGTTTTTACTGCTTTTCATATTACATGGGTGGTTTTGTATTTATAATAGTATATACAAGAAGTAGAGGTGAGAAATATTTTTCTTCATCAGACGATAATATACTTATTTGCAATGGACAATCTAACAAAATTTTCGATTGCTTATTAAAATTATACCTAAACACAGCAGTCTCATGGATGTATATGCATATAAAAAAACAATTTTATATGCTACTGAAAACTAATTGGAAAATATAATTTTAAAATAACACAGTGGTAGGATTTTTTAGTACTTTGGAATAGTAAAATAGGAAAAATATTTATGGATGTAATTATACTTTTTAATGAATGTTTTAAAATAAGACTGAAATGTGTAAAGACATATCATATTTATAAATACAACTGTCTAATATTCAAGAGATTTCAATTAACTATAAATTAACCTAAAAATTTAAAGCAATAAAATCAAACCCACTAAGGATTTTTTTCATGAAAACTGAAAAATCTTCTTTAAATTCGTATGAAATTTTAAAGGCCAATGATAGTCAACACAACATAATATGGCAGCATAAGGAGTGAAGATATGACATAAAGATTTAAGGGACAATATTAAGCTATAAAATTGAAGGATTATGGTATATGGGCTAAGCATTGGCAAATGAATTAATAAAATGAAATAGAAAATGCAGAAGTAGAACTTCAACATTATAAAAAATATATGTATGCCATAGGTATCCTTTTGAGTATAAAAAGCAAAGAAAGCCGTAGAAGATACTCACATAGGACCCAGCAAAATCCCTGCTGCCAATACATCCTAGAGTAAAGAAACCCCATAAAGTAGGTTTCGATACTGGAAAATACAAATACTTTATAAAATATTCACACTATGGCATGTCAAGTGGAAGGCAAAATAAATGAACTTGATTTATATTTACCAAGATGGATACATCGTAAAAATAATTTTGTTTAAAACATGTTTAAAAACATATATTATGACAGCAAGTTTATTTTTATACATTTGAAACAATCTACTTTTACTGTTTCTATATGTATTATGTATTTGTATGTATGCAAATACGTGCATATATAGTCATATGCATAAGCAATATGATAAAAACAGATGCAATAGTACTTAAATTTGAAAAGGAAAGGAAAAAAGTGAGATTGTGGAGGAAATTAAAAACATAACTTCAACTCTATCTGTAAAGCTTTATTTAAAAGATTTCCAAATTTGTTTAGTTGAATACCTTTTCACTGGACTGGAGTTGATAGAAATGATTGACACATAATATAATATGCTAATAGCTCTTATATGAAGTAAGAAAGCCTCACTCTTCACTTTCATTAAATTCTTAGTAAATGCTCTGGTTTTCTTACATTGTCTAATGGAAGATGACAGACTATTGCTAGTAGAACCACTTTCATACTCTCTTAGCATATCCTGAAGAGATGGTTCAGTGACTTGATTTAGAATGTGGCAGTATTTGAGTCTATATTTAAGTCTGGAACTTGGGATTCTTGGGATTCTTCCTACCCTTGAGGTAGGAAGAATCACATTTTGACATGCTTCTCTAATGATCTTGTCCCCTCTATTTTCCCCCTTCAAATGAGCCTGCAGATTCCTACCATAATTTTCTTGCCAAAGTATAATTCAAATCATGATCTTACTTTGCTTAAAATAAACATTACTATTTTTCCATTGCTTTATAAATAGGTAAAGAGTCTACAATCTGCATTCAAAATCACTTGTAATATGTACCCAAATTGTATTTCTGACTTTCTCGCCATTCAGAATACATGATAACAGAAAAAAAAAACAAAAGGAGTGGGGTATTATCATTTGTTTTTCTTCCATAGTGGGATGAGAGTTTGGTAAGAGAGGGTGCATAATTATTAGCTTTTTAGGAACCTAGGATTTTCTAATTTTGCATATCTGATCATTAAAATCTGTTTTTTTTCCAAGGGCCATATAACACTTCTGATCCTCTTTGACCTATACCCTTTAAGGGAAACAAGTTAATTAAAAAATATTTATTCCATGCCCATTATGTGCCAGGCACTCTGCTAAACACTGAGGATAAAGGAATGAATGCAAAGCACAAAAAGAGCAATGAACAAAGTAGACAAATATCATTTCCTCCTGCTTTTATAGTCTGTTGAATATAATCTGTTATTTCAATTTCTACTATCATCAGCCCCTCCCTACCTTACATCCAATTTTATCCAAGGCTAATATCCTTAAAATAACGATATTCCCAATATTGCTATGTTAACTCTCTTTATATCCCTAACTCTCTTATCTCTGTTTCATGAGCAGTGCACATAGCAATGACTTAATGCATATCTTGATTTTACTTCATCGAATAACATATATTTGGTGTTATAAAATATGACAATTGATTCTAGAGTAGATACTTAGTCTGAGAAAATGTAGAATGAATAATAGCTTGAGAGAGGCAGACATTATACATGAGTTAAAGGTCTTTTGTTGAAGTTTGATATATAATATCGCTTTCTAATATGGCGAGATCGAAGGGGTCTGCAGAGACAATAACTTTATGGTCAAAGATTAAGAATTGTTAGAAGAATGTGTTTTTATGTTGCTAATACAATAGCAAGGGATAGACAGGAAGAAAATGTGAAACAGCTGTGTTATATTCTAGGAAGTCTTAAATAATTCTAAACAGTTATTTTTTTTTAAAAAAAGATTATTTGAAGGCTTGTGGAAATAATCAGGTTTTAGTGATAGCAAAAAGTAGACACAAAAGAAGGGTATAGAAAAATATACCAAAATAAGTTAGTGAAAGAAGGCATATAGAAAAACATAACCACTGTAAGTTAGTAAAAGACAGAGAACAGTAATATAAGTAAAAATTATATTGTAGTAAATTCTTATAATTTTATGTTGCCTCAGCATCCATTTTAAAGATAAGTTGGACTTTCTCACACCAGAAGCAGGGCTAAGACACGCTTACCAAAGTTTCTAGTTTTCCACCTCCTCCCACTTTCTCAAGCTGGTTGATGCAGATGTCTGCCCTGTACAACCACCTTCTATTGACCACACTCGTATCAGACAGCTAGATAAAACCTACTTGATTCACCCCACTGCCACCCACACCCTGCATGGGCTATGCAGCAGATAATGCTTCTCAGTCACGAGGTGACCTTTTGGAACTCATGCCTGCTTGCATTAAACCCACCAATTAGAAGTTCCATACGGGCCGTGCGCGGTGGCTCACGCCTGTAATCCCAGTACTTTGGGAGGCCGAGGCGGGGGGATCACGAGGTCAGGAGATCAAGACCATCCTGGCTAACACGGTGAAACCCTGTCTCTACTAAAAAGAAAATACAAATATTAGCTTGGCGTGGTGGCGGGTGCCTATAGTCCCAGCTACTTGGAAGGCTGAGGCAGGAGAATGGCGTGAACCCGCAAGGCGGAGCTTGCAGTGAGCCGAGATCGCGCCACTGCACTCCAGCCTGGGCAACAGAGCGAGACTCCGTCTAAAAAAAAATAAAAATAAAAATAAAAAAAATAAGAAGTTCCATAGGAAACTTGATTTGGTAATGCCCTGTATCCCATTGAAAGCCTTTGTTCTACAGGACCTCTCTCTCGCTCGCTCTCTCGCGCGCTCCCTACCCTCTGGTTAAACATGCATGTCCTGGATGGCTTCCCCATCCCCGTTGGCTCTGTGAGTATGAGGTCATAAGGCCGTTTTCTCCCTGGGAACTGCAAGTAATGTACTAATTCTATTATTTCATGTGTTTTGTTTCACTGCCTCCTCCATATTTCATCTGACCAATACACTCAAACTTAACTCTCCTTTCAGTCAGGGCTCTTCTAGAAAGTAGCTATCTTGGTAGGAATAAACTGAACACAGGTCAGGCAAAAGCCACAGTGTATTTGACAATATAAACAAGTTTCCTTTGAGAGAGACGCTTGGTCACAGGCCAGATGCTTACACATTAGGCCGCCTGACAGGATAAAGAGGTGTCTTATTAAAGGCACGTCACTGTAAACAGCCATAGCTACATCCTCTGGAGCTCCCTCAGGGCAAGCAACAGTTTATGGCCACTTAGAAAGACAGACACTTTAAGAACAAATTAGAGAAAAACACACCAGATACTTATAAATGAAACCTTTCATATAGAGTGCAGAATACATTTTCCTTATCGTATTCAATACTTATAGCAAACTTGTGAAACAGGAATATGATTATGACTTCCACTCTATTCTTTATATCCTCATTCCAGTCCCACCGCATTGCACTAAAACTATTTGTCTACAATTTTGGTAGAATTTGTTGGTGTGAGACAAGATACACTCTTCTAAGTCTATATGGGAAATTTGATTTCCAGCTACTTGGCAGGTTTTCTTGCAAAATTATTATGTATTCTATTAATTAAAAATGGTTATTTATCTAATATCTATGATAATACGCTGTTCCTAAAATTTCCTACTTTAATTTGTAGATAATTTTCTGTATTATTCTACTACAACTACTGCATAACATTTACAAAGTTAAGCATTTACTGTCAGACTATGTGTAGGTCTATATTATGCAGTGGGTCATTTGTTCTTTCTAATAACTATTTGTAGGTATCATTGTGTTTCTCATTTTTAAAATAATATAAATGAGGTAGGTGAGAGCTTATCAATGTGTTGAATATTATATATTTTCTGACAATATTGATTCCAGGACATCTGACACTAATATCAGTGTTCTGAATGAATCATTTATAATAGGAAATACTAAATTAACTGCTAGTAGCAAAATATAGCTTACAAAGAATGTCGTCCTAGAGGGACAGACAGGAACGTAAATAAGCATTTACAACACAGTGTAATACTATGTTTGAGATGGTGAGTGTCTTTGTCTATTTTGTACTGCTCTAACAGAATATCCCAGACTGGATAATTTTTAAAGAATAGAAATATATTTCTTACATTTCTAGAGGCTGGGAAGTCTAAGATCAAGGGACTGGCATCTGTTTAGGGCCATCTTTTTTCATTATCCCATAGCAAAGGGTGGAAGGCCAAGAGACAAGAGAGAGAGAAAAAGGGGTCAGGGGCTAAACTTGCCCTTTTATAACAAACTCACTCCTGCAATATGGCGTTAATCTATTCTATTCTCTTAATCTATACCTCCTAAAGGTCCCGCCTCTTAAACTGTTATGATGGGAATAAACTTTCAAAATGAGTTTTGGAGGGGACAAATATTTAAACCATAGCAGTGCTATCGTATCTAAAAAGATTTAGACTTGCTATGGAGGGTTAAAGAGAATATTCTAGATGACAGAGCTAAGCTGACTTTTGAGGAAAATTAGAAATTAGGCAAGTTAGGACAACTAAATTGGAAGGGGAGTTCTAAGCAAAAGAGAGAGCTATGCAGTGGTTCTGATATGATGGAAAGTGTGTTGAGATTGTGGATGTTTAAGACATTTAAAAACCAGGAATGTGAGTGTTAGGGATACTGAAACATAATGTGAGAGAGGATATAGGGGCAAGATTGCAAAATAAAATATAATCATAGTGATAGGAAAAACATTCTGACAACAACATGGAGGACAAAAAAGAGTGGGAAAAAGGCAAAGAGAAAAATAAAGTACAGTTAGAAGGGTGTGGAATTAATCTTGTGAGCAGTGACTGCCATGTGAAATAAGTAGTATGGAAGGAGACAGGGAAAATGGGGATGACTTCAGTCATTGTTTCAATGCAGGGATGAAAGAGAAGACTAACCAGCACTTAAATCCTGATTTCTGGCTTGAGACACTGCTAGTTTACTATATTCTTCATTGCTACCATCGGAAAAGGAACAGATTTTGTGGTAGATGGGAGATAATAAGTCAGTTTGGGACCTGCCTGCTTAGTGCACTTAGTGCAATAGGCCGCACATAAGTCTCATAAATTTATATGAGGACACATTGAGTTAAGGGTGTCTTATAGTATATGTAAATCAGAATTTTTATTATAGAATTTAATAGGCAAATATGAGCTCAGGACAGAACTCAAGGCAGATAGAAAAATTGACACTCACGGGCATATGAATAATGAGTAAAATCATTGACATGTGTGTTTTCACCAAAAAAAAGGGGGGGTCTTTAGAAGTCATGGTGGTGGATAATGAAAACTGGGGAACACCAAGAGATAAGAACTGAGCAGATGGAAAAGGCCATGATGCAGATGCAGTAGAGTGTATGCAGGAGAAAGTGTGTTATCCAGCGTTTCAAGACAAAAGAGCAAGTGAAGAATAAAAGTGGTCAACAGTGTAAAGTTGAAAAGGAACAAAGCAAAATAACTGAAAGTCAATATTCGTACAGACTGACCATTCACAACTTTAACCAGACTTGTTTCAGCACACACTTCAGTGTAAAAACCAGGTTTCAAGTGTTTCAGAAATGAATAGAAGAAAAATTAAAAACAAGGCTTAGTGTGAATCAAAGAGTTAATTCGATTCTTGGGTGTAAATGAAAGAGATGATTACAGTCAATGTGAATGTGGATTTAAGGGTTTTTTTTTCTCTGTTTTCTTATTTTTTCTTTTTAAATTCAAAACTAAAGCATGGTTAAATGATAAGAGAGTCTTAGTGGAGGAAATAAGGAGGAGGTGATCGGATACAAGGCAGAGATGGTGAGATTAGCCTTGCACATGTGAGAAATAGTCAATTTTTTCCCAGAGAGACAGAGACAAAGGTGGTAGATCAATTTAGCTTACTTTGCAACACCTCACATAACCAAAATAAAAATAATATATATTTTTGATAAGGATAGCTGCATGATGTACAAATTAGAACAGAAATAGAACTTAATATCTGTCTTTAATGGAGGACAAGAACATAAAAAAGTAAATGTGTAAATGTTCAGATGGTATAAGACATACAGAGCAGCAATTTAGTGGAAAACAACTTCGATCAAGAGAGTCTAGTTAACCTTCCAAAGCTAATAGGTATTTGCATGTTTAATCACAGATGGTGTATACAAATTAGGGCCAGAACATGCTGTTTCTAAATAGAAACACCTCAAGTCAGTTCCAGTCTTCTTCCTTAGAAGCCAAATGCACTTTCAGCCCAACTCCCTCATTAAAATTACTGTTTTTTCAAATATGTTCTTCCAAAAACTCATTGGCACAAAATGTGCATGTGTTTTATCTTCTCCTTTCCCTATATCAGTATTCTTAGAGTCCAGTTTTTTACCTAAATAAATATATTTAAATCACATTGATTCTGACAGATTTGACTGTTTGTCTCAAATGGCATTTATTTATGATTTCCCATCTCAGTTTTACATTACTAGAAATGTTTGAACGACCACTCACTTAAAAAAGACCATTGCTTTTCCTAACCTTATAACTATTTAACTATGTTTTTTCCTCATGGACTACACCTTTTCTACTCTGACAAGTACAGTTTATATTCTTTAAGTTTCTTGGTGGCTTGTCTGAGTTTCTGGTCATATTTTATTTACAAATGTCCTTATATTTGTTGATAATTCATTTATGTTTAGTACAATTTTTATTTGTCTCTGCAACACTTTGAGTTTCTTCTTGGTATCTCTCCATAATCCTTCAACTTTTCTTTCAATGCTATACATTTTAAATTATTAAAATATGACCTTGGTATATACACCAAGTTATCACAGTCTGTTCCATGTTTTTGTGTACCTTATTAAAATAAAATATATAAGTAAACAGATAAAAAATAGTTTTTTTAGTATTAAAATGGTATTGCTTCAAAATGTTAGCCACTGTATTTGTGATTTCAACTTGTACCTACAAAAAATGGGACACAAATAAATATGGGTTCAAATAGCTGGGTAACAAGGAGAATAATGGAAGGAATATAGAAAGAGAGGACAGCAATAATTATGATTAACATTTAAGTTCTATATTGAGAATACTATGTTCTTTACTTATTTGATTAATCTTCATAACCCTATAAAACAGGTACAGTTATAATAACCATGTTAAAGTAGAAGTAAACTTGAGTTTTAGTGACTTGCCACAAATCACACAGCTAGTAAATACTGGAGCTAATATTTGAATTCTGCTTGTCTGAATGTAGGAAAGATTTTTAAACACTAAACCAATTTCTGGTCAGGGCTTGTTCTACAATTTGAATTTGAGTACTAGTTCTGTTGATTACTAGTTCCACTGATGACTAGTTCTATTGATAGAAACTTAAGGAATATATTTCTGAATTACAGTTACCTCTGCTCCTATATTGGGATAATCTTTTTTGTATTAGGTATTGGAGATTTTTTTTTTTTTGTATTAGGTAAGTTTAATTGCTACTACAAAGAGACTCCAAGATCTCTAACCAAACAAGATACAGGGTTAAGTATACCTTGTGTGATGGCCTAGAGATGGGCAGTTCGTTCAGGAGTGGGAAGTTGATCCAACATAGAAGTAGTCCACCAGAGAGTCATAGAGGCTCAGATTTCTTTTGATTTATTATCACCTAGAATCTTTATTTCACATAAACGCATCCAAATTCTAGCCTATACAATGGAGAAAAAAAGAGAAAATGAAAAGCAAGCAATCTCCTTATAAAATGCTATACTTAAGTACTTAAGTGGAACAAATTAATACTTCTTTTTTTGTTGAGTCAGCATCTGACTCTGTCGACCAGGCTGGAGTGCAGTGGCATGATCTTGGCTCACTACGATCTCCGCCTCCTGAGTTCAAGCAATTCTCCTGCTTCAGCCTCCTGAGTAGCTGGGAATACAGGTTCCTGCTGCCACTTCTTGCCAGCCTTTTTTTTTTTTTTTTTTTTATTGTATATTTAGTAGAGATGGGATTTCACCATTTTGGCCTGGCTGGTCTCGAACTCCTGACTTCAAGCCATGTGCCCGCCTTGGCCTCCCAAAGTGCTGGTATTAGAGGCATGAGCCACCGATCCTGGCTGAAAATTAATTCTTTTACTCCATTGAGAGAAATAAGATATACAGCCTCACCTAGCTGTAAGAGAAACTGATAAAAAGGTAATTTTTAGATAGGTTGTTAGGGCCACCATGGAAATATGCCATTCAGATCTCCCTTAAGAGAAGATAGTAAAGTGGATGTCAGTGTGGTGATTCCTCAGGGATCTTGAACTAGAAATACCATTTGACCCAGCCATCCCATTACTGGGTATATACCCAAAGGACTATAAATCATGCTGCTATAAAGACGCATGCACACATATGTTTATTGTGGCACTATTCACAATAGCAAAGACTTGGAACCAACCCAAATGTCCAACAGTGATAGACTGGATTAAGAAAATGTGGCACATATACACCACGGAATACTATGCAGCCATAAAAAATGATGAGTTCATGTCCTTTGGAGGGACATGGATGAAATTGGAAATCATCATTCTCAGTAAACTATCTCAAGAACAAAAAACCAAACACCGCATATTCTCACTCATAGGTGGGAATTGAACAATGAGAACACATGGACACAGGAAGGGGAACATCACACTCTGGGGACTGTTGTGGGGTGGGGGGAGGGGGGAGGGATAGCATTGGGAGATATACCTAATGCTAGATGACGAGTTAGTGGGTGCAGCGCACCAGCATGTCACATGTATACATATGTAACTAACCTGCACATTGTGCACATGTACCCTAAAACTTAAAGTATAATAATAAAAAAAAGAGAAGATAGTATAATAGGTGTAGTTGTCTGACTTTATCCAGTTAATTCACTGTAGCATTTCAGCCAAGGTTATGCTCTCTTCGGCCTGTACCGAGCTATTCACTGAGTTTGTTAGCATGCTAAAACATTTCTGCTCAACTTGCAACTTCAATAACAGGCATTTCTTTTCCTTCCTGCCTGCCTTCTTTCCTTCCTTCCTTCCTTCCTTCCTTCCTTCCTTCCTTCCTCCCTCCCTCCCTTCCTTCCTTTCTTTCTTCCTTTCTTCCTTTCTTTCTTCCTTCCTCTTTCTTTTTTTTTTCTGGAACTGCTTATTGGTTTGGCATATACTTTCTCAAAGCTATACTAAATTCCAAGACTCTTATTACCCAATCAACTTACCTCTATTTGTCCTTTCACAGATATTACACTGTATCGTGGTCAGAAAGTGCTCCTTGCCAACTTTTAACACTTTTCTACTTAACCTGGAAGTTAAATCTCTTTTACATCAAATTCTGCCCTGGCATTTGCTTTCCAGAGGATCCAAAAGGACATAGATGGTCATATGCCCGATTAAAACTTTAGAGGCTCTGTCAAAAAAGAGGACACTTACTTAAAATAGATTTCAGACAGTTAACTGTCCCTGTAATCATCTGCAGTTCTGTTCCAACAAGTATCCATGCAGATCAGTCTTCCCTTACATAAAACACATTGACTTTCTCTACAATGAAGAAAATCCAAATTTCTAAGCAATTGCTTTATCCAGTTCAAAATCCAGTATCTCTAAGTAATGCAATTTCTCTTCCATTTAATTGGTATGTAATCCTGAAAAACTGATGTATACATAAAAAATAAATTACCTTCTCACATTGAATATACAATGGTGGAATTGGACCTCGTTCAATCCAATAAACACTACCATTTGGAAAAAGGAAGAATTTGAGCATGTTCAATTATCAATTTTGAATAGGCAGGAATCAAGGAGAATCCTGTTCTGTCTGTAAAGTAAGTTATTTGGTTAGCCCATCTGGTTGTACCTGGTTCTCTCTGGAAGTTACTTTCCTGTGCCTTGTTCTTTATGTCTCTTAGTTTTGCTCTTGGAGATATAGTTTCTTAGTGATTTAGGGTAGATAGTGTTAGTGTTCAATACTAGCAAGTTGCTTCCTACTTACAAGTGTGGGAATGAATTGGTCTCACATGCCATTGTAAAGATAACTATGATCATAGGACTTGTGTTGGCCAATAAAATATATGAAAGCACCTTTGTGATGGTATAATCGTATGTTAATATGGGGGTACAAAAGTATAATGCTAAATTATAGAGGCCATCAGCCCAGGAAAGAGGCTTGAACTCACCTCAGACATTGTAGGCTCGAGAAATAAAACTTTCTGAAGTCTTATGCCATAGAGATTTTGATTATGCAGCAAAACACAGTCTACATTGACTGATACATAATTTTTCTTCACAACCACACTGAAATGCATATTGGAACATGTGCCTTTTCCAGGGGGTGGTGAGCTTTTGGAATCTACTTCCTGCTACAGCAAGTTTGAGAGTCCAGGAGCTTTTATAGAAATGAAACAATCACAGGTATTTATGTAATTTAGGCTTGTTTCTCTGGCAAGAAAATCATGTAGTGGGTTTCTAGTATAATTGCTTCCAGAAAAATTCCACTTTTGAGTAACCAAACCTAAAGATCTCTTCTTGACATCATAGTTAAGCTTGTGGATTCTTTTTTGTTTACTGGCTTCTGTGTGTGAGTCATCTGTTGCCCACCAGTTTTAATGAAGTCACGCAAAGCAATAAGTCACCCAAAACACCTCTCTTTAATGAATTTTTGCCATGGGTCTAAATCACGAGATCTGGCTGAAATGCTTAAGGAGAGGCCTCAGAGAAAATCTCTGAATAAGAATAATATCTCCTGCTATTTATAATTGAGTAGCTTTTCCAAACCTCTGAGAGACCTCAAATTATTGGATTCTCATCCATTTCGCCTGTTGCTATAGGCTTGGTGAGCATGTGGTCTGCCTTCAAGTTTATCACACAATAATTTAACCAAATGTTTTGCAATTGCATAATGAGGGTCACCAACTTTTCAGCCTGCCAAACTATCTGCCTCTGAAGTTTTAAGTCAGCACCACATAGTTCAGAGGTGTGTGTGTGTGTGTGTTTGTTAATGGTGGCTAAGATTCCTCAGTGTTTTTAGCATATATATCACTGAAAAGAAGAAGTCTGAAGATAAAGTGATTTAAACTAGGTTAGGATTTATTTTTTTCTCAGCTGTGCAGAAATAAGTAAGGGATTGAGAGAATCTGTAGTCTCTTCTATAGAACCATTCAGGGATCCAGCTTCTTTCCCTTTTTTTTTTTTTTTTGTCATCCTCTCTTGTTGTCACTTATGTGGTCATTGCTCTTATAACACCATGATCTAATTTCAGCACTTGGAAAGAATGGAAGAGAAATACACGGAGAGTGGTTTTCTTGTGCAAAAAAAAAAAAAAAAAAAAAGATATGGAAATTGTGAGCATCACTTATCAACATGTTCACATCCAGCTGTAATAAATATATTTATTAGCAAAGTGATGAGTTTTCATCTATAATTAAACCCTTGAGGGTAAGGAAAACATCCTTTCTAAAAGGAGAGAGAAATAATCTGTAGAGGGAAACAATTAACAGCTGTTACAAAAATATTTGTAAAGCACCTGGCATAGTAGCTGACAAATAATGGTTATTTAATGTCTCTTTTATTGTTTCCTATCCTGTTGCTTAATAATTTGGATTGAGACCAAGCAAAAGACCATCTAGACCTGACTTAGCAGCTTTGCTATAGTTCTATGGTTGAATAACTTCTTGTTCTGTTTATACTATACATAGTACTTTAGGTATATTTAAAAGAGAATTACCTAAATTTGACGTTTACACAGGTAAAGACATAATAAAGCCTGCTAGTGGTATAGTACTCTGGTACTCCTAATTAACACTCTACTGATATTCATGGAATCTCTAACAAATAATAGGTCCTCTGATGAACACAGTGTGCAGTTATAGTCCTTTTTGCTAAGAATATGAGACATGTTTAAATTATTTCATGCAAGGATAACAAGGATATTTTTATATTCTCTAAAGATTTCAGGGCCCATCAATCTGAGAATGAATCGTAGCATTGGGACAATAAAATCTGCCATCTGTGTCAAATATATTTTTTCCAAGGAGTATTCCAAACTATACAGTGTACTGGGTTTTCAAAATAAATATTTAAATTCCTATTTAGACAAAAAAGTAAAAAGCTCTTTATAAAATATTGCAGGTAATATATTGTAACTTTCATTTAATATGCCATCATAAGTTGGTAGATCATGTTATATACATGCATTTTAATATCCCACTCTTTTTCTGCCATGATCCAGAAGAATTACTATATATATACACACACACACATATATACACACACATATATATCAATAAGAGGATAAGTATATATCCTCTTACTCCATATAGGTATAGAGTAAGAGGGTATATACTTATC
Organism: Pan troglodytes; assembly: GCF_028858775.2. Taxonomy (NCBI): domain Eukaryota; kingdom Metazoa; phylum Chordata; class Mammalia; order Primates; family Hominidae; genus Pan; species Pan troglodytes. The sequence continues at coordinate 91,119,440 of NC_072408.2, forward strand.
CTCTTATCCATATATATATGGATATATGTACATATATATATATATATATATATATATATATATATCTTGCTCCATATATGTATATATGTATATATGGAGTAACAGGTTAAGTATATTTCAGAATAGAATTTAGAAATTCAAATTAAATATTTTTAAAATATGAGTACCTTTTAAAATGCAAATTCAAATATTTGAATGTAGCTGTATCCCATGAATATTCCAATATTTATTAGAATGGAAAAATTAACCTACAGAAAGATAAGTCTACAGATATTGTTGATGCAATACTCTATATAATAATTGCACTGGTCAAGCTTTGTTTGGTAATAAACAACCCCAAACTTGCATTTATAAAATTAAGCATTTATTTCATGCACATAATGCTGCAGGACAGCTTTGACTGTACCTAGCTCTACTAGGCTGCTGATAAAGACATACCCAAGACCGGGCAATTTACAAAAGAAATAAGTTTAATGTACTCATAGTTCCACGTGGCTGGGGAGGCTTCACAATCATGGTAGAAGGTAAAAGTCACGTCTCACATGGTGGCACACAAGAGAAGAATGAGAGCCAAGAGAAAGGAGCTTATAAAACTGTCAGATCTTCTGTGACTTATTCATTACCAGGAGAACAGTATGGGGGAAACCGCCCCCATGATTCAATTATCTCCCACTGGGTCCCTCCCACAATACAATGGAATTATGGGAGCTACATTATTATATTTTTGCTTATAGTCCATTGTTCAAACAAAGCAAGCCACAAAACCAAGGCACAAGTCAAAGGAAATAAGGAGGAAAGGGATTATATTCAACTCTTTACTGAGAAGCACTGCAAAGTCACATGGCTACAGGCTTTTATATATTAAATATTTGTTGCTATTACAAAGAGAGAGTAAAAATTTGAGAATAACTTAACAGGCAACAATTTCCCCCCAAATAGAATAATTTAGAGGCAAAGATACAAATTAAGTAATTATCGTGATATGATTAAATACTATAGAATTATAAATGATATTTTAATTGAGATAATGATCACAATGTTATAAAGTGAAAAAGATTACAATTTATTATGTAATTAATTTCTCAATTTTTTAAAGAAAATTATGTATGTATGTGAATATACCTACATACATGTACATATAGTTATTTAAAATACTGACATTTTAATAAATTTTGAAAACATGACATTATATGGAATGTTTATTTTCTTCTTTGTGCCCTTTTACACTATAGTTCAAACTTCTATAAATTTCAAATTTCAAAAATAAAAATTTCTTTGCAGATAAAAACAATGCCATTACATTGAAATTATATTTTATTCACCTGCTTTAATTTCCAACTTTCCAGTATCTTGAGTTCATAACTAATAATAATTTAAATTAATACATTAAATTAAATTATTAAATTAAAAAGTAGAAAGTAATAGTAGTTTACTTTCAGTAAAATAGTTGTTATCATCTTCAAAGATGATAGTAACCTAATATCACAGCTAGTAACCTAGTATTACAATTGTTTTACTGAAAGTAATCTATTATTACTTTCTACTTTTTCTAGCCTTACTTGTGAATTTTTTCACTGTAAATCTGGTTTTGCCCAGTTTCTAAGTCAACTACAGGTCCAATATGTTGAGATGAGAGATATTTGGAAATAGCCTAAGCAATATTATTATCTGCTGAGCTGCAGACTTCCCATTTCTTGCATCTGTTAGTTTATTCCATGAGATTGGACATTTCACTTTATTTCCTAATGAAAAGTTTGTTTTTTTCAGGAATTGAAGCAAGGATCATGCATTCAACAACTCAGAGAATTGGTTTAAGTCTCATTCTCAATGTCTTAATCTTTCATAACCTTAAACCTGCTATTTGTCTTGACTTTGTGTTTTGCTTGTTACTGATATTTTTATTCTTTATAAATTATTGAGTGGTGACATAATAATGGTGCACTCTTATACATATCCTTCTTCCTATCTTACTTCTCTCAAAACAAATATATACACTATATGGATTTTCTCCCCTAACTATACTTTAGAAATGTTAAGTAATTTGGCCAGTTTCCCATTTAGAGAAATTTAATTCTCTTTAATATAAAGCAACTTTTATTTCTCGCATATTATTTATTATAAAGCTAGACTAAACCAAGTTCTTCGAAAAGTCTAAATAACTAGTTTCTTGAGAGCTAATTCAACAATCTAAATATCTCCACGTTTAGTCATGTTCAGTATTACTTTCCCATAGGTCAACACCAATGAAAATTCAGTCTGTCTTGCAGCAAAACATACCTTAGTTATGGTAAATGAAGTGTAAAAGAGTTTTAAGTGGCAAATGTGTTATTAATTGTTTGCCTTACAAAATTCCTTTTGACAAGGGGCACTTCTTTTACATTTTCATTTATTTATTTAGTTTTTAAAATTTTACTTTATGTTCTGGGATACATGTGCAGGTATATATTTGCCGTGGTGGTTTGCTGCACCCATCAACCTGTCATCTAGGTTTTAAGTCCTGCATGCATTAGGTATTTGTCCTAATGCTCTCCCTCCCCTTGCCCCCAAGAAACACTTCTTACATGAGCTGAGATGACTTTTTAAACATGGTATTCCAGTTTGTTTTTTCATGATGCTGTCCTTAGATAGGATAGAAAAAACTAACATATATTATGAATCTACTATGCCAATCACTGTGCTACTCTTATATTATTTAATCCCTACACACGCTCTTTACAGATGTAGAAACTGAATTATAAATATGTTAAGTAAATTTTTCAAGATGACAGAAATTGTGGAGCCAAGGTGGAACCCAAGGACCATCTGTTTCCAAAAACGATGTTCCTTTTATTAACCAATGATGCTGAATATAACAATATAATTAAAAGAAAATCATTGGAAAAGTTTATTATAAAACCCTCCTGGATATGAACAGTTTTGAATATTTCCTATTAAATGCCATTGTTTACTTTGGTCACAAATCTCTGATGCTGCTGAAATAGTTGACCTAGTTGATCCCTCTCAAGCAACCCAGATTAAGAGTTTTGGTTTTCTAGCAAATTGAAAGGAGTTTAATAGAGGACGTGTTAAGCCTTATGATAGGAGAAAACAGTGATGTAAGCAACAAATTTTAAGACAGATATCATTTGAGCACAGTGTGTGGATAGCTTCCATAAGAACGCGGCCAATTAAGAGTTTATAAGTGAAAAAAAATGCTGTTTAGAAATAAAAGCAAAATCGTCATTTTTATGACATAAAAATGTTGCATAAAAACAGTTCTTAAGGTTTGTTTTATTTTAAACTTGCTTATCAATCTTATTTTTAATAATTTCAAATTTTACTCAGGGTATGTTGCCCAACTTTCTAGTTCAGAAATCCAGCTTATTCATAGTAAAGGCTTTATGAGTGTGTGTTTCTATGACCATTTTAGACTTGCAAGAATTACTTTTTCTTAATAGCAGATGCTGGGTTGTCCTTGTTGTAACTGGACATTAATTTTCTTTATAATATTAATACACTCATGTCTCCTCCTGAAATATTTGATCACCATAACTCATGCTCAATAAAATTTTCAATTTTCAAAAATGTTTTAAAAGAAAATGGCTTAATTAAATCACTACTCTTTGATTTTTTGAATTTAGGATAAACAAAAATGCACTAGCATAGTTATTAAATCAAAAATATAAATTGGATTAAATGATAGTATTTGCCTCAAATTTAAATTTGAACTGTTTATTTTTATCCACAATTACCTAGTTCCTTCTAAATCTCTCAAAAGCATGTTTGGATATCCAAGTTAATAGAATTATTGATCAATGATGTATTCAATTTGGAAGCATTTACTAAGTCAATGACATTACAAATACGTTCATTTTCTTTTATTATTATTATTATTATACTTGAAGTTTTAGGGTACATGTGCACAATGTGCAGGTTAGTTACATATGTATACATGTGCCATGCTGGTGTGATGCACCCATTAACTCGTCATTTAGCATTAGGTATATCTCCTAATGCTATCCCTTCCCCCTTCCCCCACCCCACAACAGTCCCCAGAGTGTGATGTTCCCCTTCCTGTGTCCATGTGTTCTCATTGTTCAATTCCCATCTATGAATGAGAACATGCGGTATTTGGTTTTTTGTCCTTGCGATAGTTTACTGAGAATGATGATTTCCAATTTCATCCATGTCCCTCCAAAGGACATGAACTCATCATTTTTTATGGCTGCATAGTATTCCATGGTGTATATATGCCACATTTTCTTAATCCAGTCTATCATTGTTGGACATTTGGGTTGGTTCCAAGTCTTTGCTATTGTGAATAGTGCCGCGATAAACATATGTGTGCATGTGTCTTTATAGCAGCATGATTTATACAAATACGTTCATTTTCATGTTTATAATTTACTCTCCTTCCAAAGTCCATAGTGGGATATTTGCTTTACCAAAATTCGGATTAACTGGTAGAAGTACAGTGGCATTTTCTTAGGCCTCCTCTTGGAGAATAAAGAACAAGAATGCATAAAACACAGCTATGAATAGATAATTTCTTCCTTTCACTATCTGAAGGACTGTAAGTGTCAATTGAGGGTCATTTTGCAGAGAAACATTAATTCATCAAGTGAACATCACTAGTGCCAACTCAGCTCAACACTGTGCCAGATGCTATAATAAGAAAGAAAGGATGAGTAAGATAGCATCTCCTGCCAAGGATTCAGACTAATCAAAATAACGAATGTTAAGTAGGTAATTAGGGATCCTGTTTCAATATTTTGAACTGAATTTATCTGGTTTCCTAATTAAAATTATTGTGAAAGACATATAAACTCAAATCAATAAACACAACAGCTGTGGGGGACCATTAGTAGAAAGATGGTTGTAGTAAAATCTGGAAGAAAAAGAACTGATTGTGTAGGCTGATAATACAGGTTACTGGAAGCCATAGACTAGGACATGCTCTGAAAGGGTTGATGCAAGAAAAAAGAGGTTATTTATCAGTTATGAATTTCACAGCATTTCTTGACTAAGAGATAGAGGCCATGATATAAAAGGCAGAACACCTGTCAGCACCACCCCAACATTTATGCACACAGGAAGAATAGAAGGCAAGCTTCTACCTCACAGGAAGAATAGAAGGCAAGCTTCTACCTCTTAGATAAATACACACAAACAATTGAGATTACATGATTGGGAAGGACTAGGGTGGAATTATAGCCCAGGATGAAGCATCTGAATTTTGGTATTTGAGAAAGCCCAATATGATGAAAGACTCTTCACCAACTCATCCTAGAATGAAGTATAACAGTTGGCAATGTCCACTCAAGAATGAAGAACACAAAGTACAGAGTAGTTTGTCACTTTTCCTTTTTTTTTTTTTTTTTTTTTTTGACGGAGTCTGGCTCTGTTGCCCAGGGTGGAGTGCAACGGCACAATCTCTACTCACTGCAACCTCCACCTCCTGAGTTCAAGCGATTGTCCAGCCTCAGCCTCCCGAGTAGCTGGGATTACAGGCATACGCCGCCACGCCCGATGATTTTCTTTTCTTTTCTTTTTTTTTTTTTTTGAGACGAAGAAGTCTCACTCCGTTGCCCAAGCTGGAGTGCAGTGGAGCAATCTCGGCTTACTGCAACCTCCACCTTCCAGGTTCAAGTGATCATCCTGCCTCAGCCTCCCGAGTAGCTGGGACTACAGGCACACGCCACCAAGCCTGGCTAATTTTTGTATTTTTAGTCGAGACGGGGTTTCACTATGTTGGCGAGGTTGGTCTTGAACCCCTGACCTCGTGATTCACCCATCTCGGCCTCCCTAAGTGCTGGGATTACAGGCATGAGCCACTGCGCCCCGCCTAATTTTTGTATTTTCAGTAGAGATGAGGTTTCGCCATGTTGGCCAGGCTGGTCTCAAACTTCTGACCTCACGTGATCCTCCCGCCTTGGCCTCCCAAAGTGCTAGGATTACAGCCGTGAGCTGCGCCTGGACAAGCTTGATTCTTAAAATTAAAACAATTAATGATTTCTGAAAAACTTGACAAAAAACTGTAACATGAAAATGAAATATTAAACAAAACAAAACTGATACTAGAGAAACTATACAATATTCAGAGAACTGAAGAAAACAGAAATTAAAAAGAAAGCCTAAAACACAACCAAAACAGACTAAAGAAGTTAACAGATATTTATGCAATCCAGGATCCCGAAATTGCAACTAAAACAATTGCAGTAAAAAGAGAATAGAGAAAACTGAACATTCAGAAGGCAGTATCAAAAACAATTCAAGAACATTTCTTGAAGTAAAACTCATCTTCGTATAAAATGGTTTGTCCATAATAATGGCTAAAAAATAAATTGAACTTAGATGCTTTAGCATTGCATTTCACATTATTTATAGAAAATTCTTAAAGTCTAAATTTTTCATTTTAAATTTCACAAGAAATAAACTATTTCTTCTCTTTGAAATATTGACTTATGAAGATAACTAGGTCAGCAGTAATAATAATTATAACTGAAGTAAACATTTTCTTTCAAATTTTATTGAAATATTTCAGATTTCATTCACTGTTTGTACATTACCAAGTTAATTCCAGATTTACACAGGGCAGGAGAGTCCATTTATTTTAATTAATCACTGTGCTTTAAAAACTTGTTCTTTATCTGTAAAGTTAATAAACACATTGGTGAAATAGATGAAGAGGAAGTCTGCCTAGTTTCAGCAAAAAATTGAAGATACTGTTTGAACAAATTGGCATTTCTGAAAATTTTGCATCTATGCTGTGCTTTCTTTTAATAAAATTCTTGTTTTCAAAGGCATTTTACATTTAAAATTATATTCATGAATATGACCATCATTACAATTTCTATTGTAAATTGTAGATTGCTTGAAGGGTTTCATTATAATTTTTCAGAAAATATATAGGCATAAATTACCATATATCTAGTGCTTATTTTTGCTAGGTACTGTATTAGATCTGAATAAATACAAATATAAACTAGCTATTATATGAGAGACCATAGAAAAATTACATGATTTTAAATTTGGTTTCAGATCTATTAAAATTTAATTAAAAATATGTAACACACAAGTCAATTTATTTGGGCCCATTAAAATGCAATGTAATAAAATTACAAAAATTTCTAGGCTAAATGAAACAGCTACCTCCAAATGGAATGAGGTGCTTTGAGAGATAATAATCTGTACAGAAAATGAGAGATAATGAGTTCTATCTTAATATTATGAAGAGTTTCTGATATACCAACCTCGTACATACGAGGTAAGATCTTGCTCATATTGATGTGCTTTTTATTGAATTCATCATAAAAATGATTCAAAACAACGGCTTTTCTATTTGTTTAGTGGTTTTTAAAATTTGTTTTTGAAACACAAGCAATAATACATTACCTACCCAAAGGCCACACACCTGCAACCATATGACCTTTGACAAAACTGACAAAAACAAGCAATGGGTAAAGGACCCCCTATTCAATAAATGGTGCTGGGATAGCTGGCTAGCCATATGCAGAAGACTGAAACTTGACCCCTTCCTTATACCACGTATAAAAATGAAGTCAAGATAATTAAAGACTTAAATATAAAACCCAAAACTATAAAAACCCTGAAAGACAATCTAGACAATACCATTCTGAACATATGAACGAGCAAAGATTTTATGATGAAGGCACCAAAAGCATTTGCAACAAAAGTAAATTTGACAAATGGTATCTAATTAAACTTAAGAGCTTCTGCCCAGCAAAAGAAACTATCAACATGGTAAACGGACAATCTACAGAATGAGGTAAAATTTTGCAAACTATGCATCTGAGAAAGGTCTGATATCCAGCATCTATAAGAAACTTAAATGTGTAAGAAAAAAATATCAAACAACTCCTTTAGTAAGTTGGTGAATTACATGAACAGACAGTTTGTTTTTGTCAGGTGACATAATTTATTCAGCACCTACTGGGATAAGGTAGCTATATTAAACAAATAAAGATTAAACAATGAATATACATGTAATCATAGAACTGATGAAGTCTTTGAAAGCATTTTACCTAACAATGTTCTCCTTGCTATAATATTTAGTTTGTATTTTTTTAACTTTCAAGTTCAGGGTTACAAGTGCAGGTTTATTACATAGGTAAACTTGTGTTGTGGAGCTTTGTTGTACAGATTATTTCATCACCCAGGTATTAAGCCATTAGTTGTTTTTTCCTGATCCTCTCCCTCCTCCCAACCTCCAGTCTTCAATAGGACCAATAGGTGTTGTTCCTCAGTATGTGTCCTTGCATTCTGATCATTGAGCTCTCACTTATAAGTGAGAACATGTAGTATTTAGTTTTCTGTTCCTGTGTTAATTTACTAAGGATAATGACCTCCAGCTCCATCTATGTCCTTGCAAAGGAAAAGTTCTTGTTCTCTTTTTATGGCTGCATGGTATTCCATAGGATATATGTGCCAATTTTTCTTTATCCAGTCTGTTACTGATGGACATTTAGGCTGATTTTATGTCTTTGCTATTGGGAATAGTGCTACAATGAACATATGTGCGCATATGTCTTTATAGTAGAATGATTTATCTTCCTTTGGGTATATACCCAGTAATCAGATGGCTGGCTCAAATGGTATTTCTGTCTGTAGGTCATTGAAAAACCTCCACACTGCTTTCCACAATGGTTTAACTAATTTACACTCCCACCAGCAGTATATAAGCCTTCCTTTTTCTTTTTCTTTTTTTTTTAATTTGTGATAAAAGATAAATAATCCTTTTTATTATCCATCCTTCTCCCATCCTCCTTTTTTATGTTTCTTTTATATATATATATATGTGTATATATATATGTGTGTGTATATATATGTATATATATATTTTATTATACTTTAAGTTCTAGGGTACATGTGCACAACATGCAGGTTTCTTACATATGTATACATGTGCCATGTTGGTGTGCTGCACCCATTAACTCGTCATTTACCTTAGGTATCTCCTAATGCTATCCATCTCCCCTCCCCCACCCCACAACAGGCCCTGGTGTGTGATGTTCCCCTTCCTGTGTCCAAGTGTTCTCATTGTTCAGTTCTCAAAGAGAATACAATACCTAGGAATCCAACTTACAAGGGATGTGAAGGACCTCTTCAAGGAGAACTACAAACCACTGCTCAACGAAAAAAAAGACACAAACAAATGGAAGAGCATTCCATGCTCATGGATAGGAAGAATCAATATCATGAAAATGGCATACTGCCCAAGGTAATTTACGGATTCAATGCCATCCCCATCAAGCTACCAATGACTTTCTTCACAGAATTGGAAAAAACTACTTTAAAGTTCACATGGAACCAAAAAAGAGCGTGCATTGCCAAGTCAAACCTAAGCCAAAAGAACAAAGCTGGAGGCATCACGCTACCTGACTTCAAACTATACTACAAGGCTACAGTAACCAAAACAGCATGGTACTGGTACCAAAACAGAGATATAGACCAATGGAACAGAACAGAGCTCTCAGAAATAATACCACACATCTACAACCATCTGATCTTTGACAAACCTGACAAAAACAAGAAATGGGGAAGGGATTCCCTATTTAACAAATGGTGCTGGGAAAACTGGCTAGCCATATGTAGAAAGCTGAAACTGGATCTCTTCCTTACACCTTATACAAAAATTAATTCCAGATGGATTAAAGACTTAAATGTTAGACCTAAAACCATAAAAACCCTAGTAGAAAACCTAAGGCAATACCATTCAGGACATAGGCATGGGCAAGCCTTCCTTTTTCTTTGCAACCTTGCCAGTGTCTGTTATTTTTTGACTTTTAATCTTAGCCATTCTGACGGGTGTGAGATGGTATCTAATGATCAGTGATGTCAAGCCTTTTTTTTTCATATTATTGTTGGTTGCACGTATGTCTTCTTTTGAAAAATGCCTTTAGGAGATATACCTAGTGTAAATGACGAGTTAATGGGTGCAGCACACCAACATGGCACATGTATACATATGTAACAAACCTGCATGTTGTGCACATGTACCCTAAAACTTAAAGTATAATTAAAAAATTGAAAAGTGCCTTTTCATGTCATTTGCTCACTTTTTAGTGGGGTTGTTTATTTTTCCTTGTAATTTTGTTTAAGTTCCTTATAGATGATGGATAGTAGACCTTTTTTTGCATACATTGTTTGTAAAAATTTTCTCCCATTCTGTAGGTTGTCTGTTTATTCTGTTGATAGTTTCTTTTACTGTTCGGAAAACTCTTTAGTTTAATTAGATCACATTTGTCAATTTTTGCTTTTGTTGCAATTGCTTTTGATGTCAACGCTTTTCAAAAGAAGACATACATTCAGCCAACAAGCATATGAGAAAAGACTCAACATCACTGATCTTTAGAGAAATCCAAATCAAAACCACAGTGAGATAACATCTCACACCAGTCAGAATGGTTATTAAAAACTTAAAAAATAACAGATGCTGATGAGGTTGTGGAGTAAAGGGAACATACACTATTAGTGGGAGTATAAATTAGTTCAACCATTATGGAAAGCAGCGTGGTGATTTCTAAAAGAGCTACAGACAGAACTACCATTTGACCAAGAAATCTCATTACTGGGTATGTACCTAAAGGAATATAAATCATTCCATTATGAAGACACATGCACACATATGTTCATTGCAGAACTATTCACAATAGCAAACTCATAACATCAATTTAAATATTCATCAATGATAGACTGTGTGAAGAAAGTGTGGTACATATACACCATGGCATACTATGCAGCCATAAAAAGAATGAGATCATGTCCTTTGCAGGAGCATGGATGGAGCTGGAGGCCATTACCCTTAGCAAATTAATGCAGCAACAGAAAACCAAATACTGCATGTTCTCATTTTTAAGTGGAAGCTAAATGATGAGAACTCACAGACACAAAGAAAGGAACAACAGATATTGGTGCCTACTGGATGGTGGAGGGTGGGAGGAGGGAGAGGAGCAGAAAAAAAAAAGCTACTGGGTACCAGGCTTAATGCCTGGGTGACGAAATAATCTGTACAACATACCCCCTGTTACATAAGTGTATCTATATAACAAGCCTGCACATGTACCCCTAAATCTAAAATAAAAGTTTAAAAAACAGTGTATTATTTTAGTTGAACAATCTACTTAGTAATATTATAGTTCATGTTGCATTTTATAGATCCTTTTACACCCAGCCAAAATTAAATACACCCATTTTCTAATTACAGAATGTGTGTGTTTGTGTGTGCTGTACAAAGTTTGTTGTAAATGTCACTTTTGGTCTTTCTCACTAACTGTAATCTCTCTAGGGAAGACGAATTGTACTGTTCGTCTATTTATCTTCTGCCCTTACCACATTCACAGCCATCTTGTGAATACTTAATAAATCATTGCTTGGCCAACTATTTTCACAGCAAATTTAGGATGACATGTAGGTGCCCTTTGTGTTTTTGGTAGCAATTAGTGTTTTTTCCAGAAACTACTCAAATAATAGGTGTTAATTTTAAAATAAATGAAGCATTTAAAAATATTTTTAGATAGAAAAATATTTCTTAAGCAGCTAACCATGTTAACAATTAAAAATGTATATGGAGATTTGTAAAGATACAATTAGAACAGGTTGTATAATAAGTAAAAGAAGAAAAAAGAATGATTAAATAACACCAATGTAGCTGTTAGAACAAAAGAGTAAGCAAATGTTTCAACAAATTTGTACACTACTAGTTAAAAAATGAGCAGGAAAAGAGTTTTTAAAATTTTGTTTATTATATAAAAGGTGATTTACTCCATAAGTTTGAAAAATTTCAGAGTTATGACTATTAGTTGACCATGGACCCTCTCAAACCATGCCATATTCCTTGTGCAGATTTGGAACAAATAATCCACACAATTCATAAATAGGAAGAATAGTGCATCAATACTCAAGACAAAGTGTGAACACCTGCTACCCACAGACTGATGTAAACTCTAGAAGATTTATACTTTTCACACCTCATTTCTTTCCTCCCACCCGGTCAAAAGGAAAGAAATGTGAGAGAAGTCACTGACAGACCTAATATAAGGTGGAAAGGAGAGAAATCATTGAATCACATTTAGTCATGCCGTGACAGATAAAAGAACAGGTAGCCAAATGCCCTATACCTAAAAGGAAAACAACATGCTGAAGGGCATTCTACAATTCCCCTGGTGTTGGTTAACTGTCTTGGCACAAGGTGAGGAATGATTTACCACTGACTTCTTGGTAACTTTGCCATGAGAAGTCAGCATTGTCTTAAGTACCAGTGCATAGATTAGATCAAGCATTGATTATGAATTTAGGTAGATCTGGGTTCAACTCGTTCAACCATTTCTACCTCTATGACACTGCTCAAGCCCCTTTTACTCAGTTTCTTATATACTCTTATACAAATGTAGAAAACAATATGACTTCTACTTAAAAGTATGGTATATGTTAAAATAATTAGATTAATCTGTGTAGGCTTACATCAGTTTCCCAATCTAGGAACAATTTAATTTAGGAACAATTAAATTTAATCTGTGTAGGCTTACATCTGTTTCCCAATCTAGGAACAATTGGCAATTTGGGTCAGATAACTGTGGCCTCTACCTGCTAGATGCTAGTGGCACCAAACCTTCCCAGTCGTGACAACCAAAAGTGTCTCTGGACAGTGCAAACTGTACCCAAAGAGGCAAAATTGCCCCCATTTCTCCATTGAGAGTCACTTTGTTATTGTAAAGTGCTGACATCAGTGCTAGGGAAATGCAAAAGACACATGTCAGGTGAAAAAATTGGAAAATTTTCTTTTTTTAGAAACTGACAAGCATAGTATTTTAGAATGACAGAATCATAGAGTTGTAATTTGTTATGAATAGTCAGTACAACTTCTAATTTAATAGTGAAGGCACGTATACCTGGAGACCACAGATGTTATCTAAGATGCTTAATTCTTAGTTTCTTCTTTTGAAAAATTAGGCAGATGGGCTGGATTTTATCTATTTTTTTGAAAATTTATAATTTAAAAGGTAAGTTAGAGGAAAAATTGGAATCACTCAGCAATGGAAATGTTTTACTTAGCCTTGTTTTGGGAACATACAGACTGTCTGAATGGACATCTTAACGAAATGTTCTAAAAGGCATTTCCACATTAGATAAAAAGAGTAAAAATCTGTAACAACTATAACTTCATGCATCTAATAACATTTATTTCATTTCTTACATACACAATTGTGAAGCAAAGTTGTTGCCTACCAGCCACTTGCTTATAAAGATGTTGAGTCTCTTTGCTGACTTCAGCCAAGCTGATGGCATTTTTACTTGACAGATTGCTTGCCATGACTCACTCAGCACTTCTATAAGTTCAATAAATACAACCAAGTGAAAATTGCAAAGAAAGAAAGTATACGTATGTTCTCCAGATGGAATTCTGCTACTATAGAATCGCTAATATAGTCCAGGCGCAGGCAATTTAATCTGGAAGACACCCAGACAATACGGAAACACTGACTCTGTTAACAGGTAGAATCAGCTCAGAATCTCTGAGACCATACCACACACAGAAAGTTTCTTAACAGAAATCATTGATTTTATTACTGTGTTCTTAGAGATTATAATATCATGAGTACTATTAATAGTTTTCTTGCCAATGTTGTTTTCAGCAAAGTTCTATGATCTACCACAGTTAAACAATGGGGAACTTACTAAGTAGCTACCATAAAGCCGTCAATATCCAATTTATTAATAGTCTCAAGTGTCATTCATTCGGTCAAATATTTACTTATTGACTATAGCTTTTTGCTCTTTTGTGTATAAATTTTCCTTTTAGTTAATTTGACAGTCTCACAATCAGATTAGATAGATAGATGATAGATAGATAGATAGATAGATAGATAGATAGATAGATAGATAGATGTAGTAATGTATAAGTACAGACATTATAAATATAGATCAATATAGATATCTGTGCTTATAAATATTTCTTTTTAGGCAGATATTTAGGTAGATAGATATTTGAAAAGAAGTGAAGAGGTGACAGAGATGACAGAGAAATATATTTTGGAAAATTTTTAAAACATTGGTAGTTTTGTTCTGTTGTAAATAATGAGAGCTATTCAGCAATAGAAGATGTCATGAAAATTAACGAGCTGCCCACTAAAGAAACACTCAAGCAAGATGAATTGCTCCAAGATGTGATTAAAGGAATGGTTAAGAAAAACTGGACTTTCAATATCCTTCGGTGAAATCCAGCTAATGAGAAACAACCCAAAGAGTGAGGTTTGCTTTGGTGAGTACATGTAGATTATTGATACTTCTTACCTTTGACCACACCGATGAAAGTTTTCTGGATTTATGACAAAATAGTAGAGAAGAAGCATGTAACTTTGATTTTTTAATTCATCCCATATCTGGTTTTGCAGCATCACAGTGTATTAATTTTTCTTTTGGTTAATTCATTAAAATAGTTTCCATTTTCCATAAGACTAAGCAGCCTCACACATCTTCTAATATAGTGACCTTTCCATAATTCTTTTGTATAATAAATCCGTAACCTCTCTCAAATTTCCCCAGTGCAAATAAACCAAAACAAAAGCAAATTTTAACCTAATACATGCATTCATGAATACTTCAACCTGTTTCAATAAAATGTGTGCTCACAATATAAACAGGATTAATATAAGGAAATCCCCTATAAAAAATAAGAAGGGAAGCTGTCAAATTCCTTGACCCATAGGAAAAACTTTCAGCCCTTTCTTCTATGTTCTGTGGTCACTCATTGAAAACTATTCCCACATGTAAATATCACCACTTGAATACACTTAATAGAGTAGCACAAAACCACCTACTGGGTAATCCACATGAAAACTCTGTGGGATGGTTAAATATTTCTAGAGTTGTCATGAAGAAGCTGAGGCAGACAAAAAGTCAATGCCAGAGCAAAATTGTACCTTTATGGTTTTGTGTTTATGAATGTGTTCAGAAAAAATCCTCTGATTTTCCTAATATAATTATTTGTATTCATAAACATAATTTATATGCCAGTCACACTGCACATACATCTCATGCATTCTTCCTAAAATAAAACTAAAAAAACGCTTATTATTGATATTTTAAATGAATGGAAGTTAAGTCACTTAGCCAGTGTAGAGTAGGATTTTGAACTCTTAAACTACAGTTTCAGGTTCTTTCTAAAATACTAGATGCAGTTTGCTGTATATTGCAAAAACATGTTTTTGTGCAGAGGTATTATATATAGTATAGCAAAGCATAAATGCTTGATAACGTTTTTAAAATTTAGCTCAATACATTTTCCATAGCGGAATAACTTACACATACGTACATTTATGTTACTTTTTCTTTGCATAGTAGAAATAGAAAGATGTGGAGATCCGGCGCAGTGGCTCACGCCTGTAATCCCAGCACTTTGGGAGGCCGAGGCGGGCGGATCACAAGGTCAGGAAATCGAGACCATCCTGGTTAACACGGTGAAACCCAGTCTCTACTAAAAATACGAAAAATTAGCCAGGCGTGGTGGCGGGCGCCTGTAGTCCCAGCTACTCAGGATGCTGAGGCAGGAGGATGGTGTGAACCCGGGAGGCAGAACTTGCAGTGAGCCGAGATCGCACCACTGCACTCCAGCCTGGGCGACAGAGCGAGACTCTGTCTCAAAAAAAAAAAAAAATTATTTCTCTTTTTAGTGCTATTTCTGTCCTTCACTGAGGAGATATGCACCTGCTCTATATTTCTGTATCATAATCAGCTGCTTTCACAGCAGGTGTCTAGCTCACATAGTTCTTCAGCATGCACTGGGAGAAATGGGAATATTTTAGAAATATTTGTAAATTACAAAAAATTATAGTTAAAAAATTCAATAATTAATAATTGAATCAATGAGAATGATACTATCTTCATGACCTTGATTTATTAGTTTTACAAGCAAGTTTTTTCTTTAAAAAGAATCTTAGGGCTCATAAATCTCTAAGTTTCATTATTTTATGTTCAAGGCAAAAAATGGGGGTGAGCTTGCTGGCAGAAACAAAATATTACATCTGAGCTGGATTTCAGATAAAAATGTGCAAGTTCTTACAAGAAGAAAAATCAAACAAAAAGAGATGCCAAAGGTTGTTTGCTTAGCATTAAAAATATGAACAATTTTTCAGGAGAAATGTAGTTACTGTATCTTACAAATCCAAGCAATTGTGTTCAAATGCCATTTCACACTATAACATTTTATTATATATGGGGAATATTTATTTATAATTTATATTTATTTGACACTATAATTTCTATTGGAGGCTTCCACTTAACTTTGGAAAGTACTATGTGTGAAACAACAATTTATATATATATATATATGTATATATACACACACACACACACACACACGCAGAGATACTGCCACAGATATGGATGACTTTGGGTTGATTTTGTTTTTCATTGTTTTAGTTTTCACCAGCTAAATCATTATGCAATCTCTCAATATTATCTATTTTTCCATTTTTTGTATGTTAAATTAAGGAAATTGGGACTAAAAGAATCAATTACCATGGCATTTGTGTATTTTAACCATCTTTAAAACTAGAGGCCATGCTACTAATGAATCTGAAGGTAAGTAGAGGCCCCATTCCTTCCTGGTTCAAGGCTCAATTGTAATAAAGAACAAAAATGCTGATGCTACCATCTGGAGCAGCAGCATAACAGGTGAGCTCAGTCACCTAAAACTATGACCCACTCTCAAATTAATTCATACCTGGTGAAATGTGAATAATCACCTCCTCACTTTAACCAGCAGATATAAGAGGGAACATGCTTTTTTTTTTCAACAGCAAAAAAACAAAGCAAAACAGTAGTACATATTAATTTCCACTGTTATTCTATTTATCATTTCTTCCATACATTACAAACTTAAAAGAGATATTAAAAAGCAAGAAAATAAAACTCAGAGTCAAAACAAGTGCATTTCAAAACACTGATGACCCAGGTATTGGAATTGGAAAATTATAACCCAAAGTAAAAGATGGAAATGATAAACAGATGAGGAATATCTGAAGAAAACTGAAGACTATAAAAATAAATCAAATTGAAATCCTGGAACTGAATAATTCTAGACTAAGGATTTATAAACTTAGTTATCAACGACATAAAGTATAATATATATTAAATTGTAGAACAAGTAGAAAAGAGAAAATAGAGCAAAAAATTTATGTATGAAGAAAAAATGGTAGAAATGAATCTCTATATCCAAGGGTATCAGAAAATTTCAAGCAGAATAAATATGATAAAATGACACCTAAATCAAATACAAATAGGAAAATTCTGAAAGCTGCCAGAGCTAAAAGACACATAACATAAATTCAACAATGATAAGAATGGCACCAGAATTCTTGTCACAAATAATGCAAACTGGAAGACATGCCTTAGCATTGTAAAGTGGCATGAAGAAAAAAAAATAAAAACCTGCTCAGCTTAGAATTCTTAACCCTGTACTTTAAGATAAGAAGATAAGATTATGTCTTACTAATAGATTTATCCCTTTTATCATTATGAAATGTTTCTCTTTTCCTCTAGTAATTATCTTTACCCTAAAGTCTATCAGTGATTAATACAGGAACTTTTTAAATTTAGTGTCTCAATGGTATATCTGTTTCTGTGCTTTTACTTTGAACCATCCACGTTGTTGAATATAAGGTGAGTTTCTCAAATTCATACAGTTGAATCAAGTTTTTTTAATCAATTCTGTTCATTTTTCTAATTGATGTATTTGGACCAAATGACAGATATTAATGTTTAGATATATTTGTATTAGTTATTTCTGTTTTTGGCAGATAAAAGAAATTATATTCAAAGAAATTCAGTGATTTATCCCAAATTCTATAGACAGGATATAAAAAAATTGGAATATATTCTTAAATTCTGAAACCAAGTAAAATAATTTATAGTTTATTCTTCAGAACCTCCACATTATGTTTAACATGAGCATGAATAGACATTTGTATAAATGTAATCAATTCTAAGAATTCTAGAAAAGGTACAGTTAATATACAATTGTTCTCATGCTAGAATGTAACAGTTATTTAAAAGATTAGAATACTATTTTTGTGCCCTCATCAGTATGTAAAATTTAATCTTTTTGTATAATTCCAGATATTACCTCCACATCAGTCTTAAAGAAGCTGATATATTATTTGAGTCCTAACAATTTTTAATGTTGTATACCTTCGTATTTCTGGAAATTATTCTTTTAGGATGTAGGTGATTTTTTTCACATCTCCTGAAGCAGGCCACTGTCATTTTAATACCTATTTCAAAGATACACATTTATCATTATTTTAATTAATTTTTGAGAACTGTGGTATTTACAATAAGGCTTTCAAAACCAACTATAATCTTTTAACATTAGCTTGCAGGTTTTACTACCACAAGTGACAGCATATTTTAGATATATAATTGAAATGACTCTACACTCATACAAACACAGGGAAGTACAGAAATAGTGAGTGGCTGGATAACCCAAAAACATTTTTTTCCACATGCTTGACACACTCTCTTGTGTTTTAAAGGCTTGAATGCAGCCAGGGAGTTCTACATGCACCAGGAGTTTTGTCAATATTCCTCCAGTTAGGTTTCTGGGCTGTTGCCAAGCTATAAAATAGCTTAACATGAGTGAAGTGATGAAGTCACTCACAGGGAATAGCCCCATTATCTTCCTTCCTTGAAATGGTGGTTGTAAAATCAGTCAAATAATTCAGATGGAGAAGATTGTTTCTGTCTTCAAGACGCAACCAGGTAGTCTGACTCCTGGGGATGTTAGCCATTTGTATTTGCAATTACACGTAATTAATGGAACTTTCAGTTTCCTAGTACTTGGATGTTTTGAATTAAGAAAAAGCAGGGGCCATAAAAAAATAGAGTATAAAAATTGTTATCTTAAAAAATTATCTAAAGTTAATATTTGTTAAATTCTGCTTTTGAAATTTTATCCATGACTATACTAGTAATTACTATACAATTTCTCTTTAAGTTTGATCCATTCATTTAAAAAAATTGTACTTTTTATATCTCCATGCAATTTTTGGAACCGATGCAGAATGTTTTTAATAGATCATTTTATTATGAATTAAAGTATTTGTTAGCACAGCTGATATTACGACTACTACAAGTACATTGAAGTGTATTTAATATGGGAAATTATTTTAAACAATTAATGGCATTACCCTTATATCTCTATAAGCAAAGAGATTTGAACCATTTCCTCAATGCACAGTCTAATTCCATCATTTACAGAAAGGTACAACCATTTTCATGTGAAAGGTCACCATAGAAAAACTTCTATTAAATATTGTGAATGTCAATGTCATTTAAGTCAGTTAGGATATTGCAGACTTTAAGTGGCCCTTACACTTCTGTGCTAAAATATCTTTCTGACTCATTCAGATTCATAAGTGTGCTATGCTTATCCATGCCAATTCATAAGTTAATCCAACTATTGTTATAGTAATTAGGCTTATAGTTAATATTTATTTTATAGTGTTAGAAATGCAAAGCCTTTAGCCACATAAGGGAAAAATGTCCTAAATGTCAGTTAACAATGACACAGTTAGAGTAATTACATAGCAACTTTCTGCATAAAACGTAAAAAAAATTATCAAATTTGTTCCGACAGCTAGATTCATATTTCAGTTTTCCAAATAAAACGTACCATGTTCTTCTCATTCTGTACTTAGTCAACAAATATAATTACATCCTGTACCTTTGAAGGATAATCTCTGTGAATCCACTCACAGCTTACATTTGTCCTTTCTGATGCCCCTGCGCTTTTTTCCCCCATCTCAGATTTCAAAAGGGCATAATGGACATTTACTTTCTAACTCTTGAGGGAGTTCTTCACAGCTCTGTTTGCCTGCCGTCTGCTCAAAATGCTTAAAGAATTTAGGACCGAAAAATCATTCTGTCTTATCATGCCCTCCAAAATCTTTTTACACAAGCTGTAGTTGGTCAAAAAAAATTGGATGAATTGATATGAAAAGACTTATTAAAATGACTTTTCTGAGAGTCAAGAAAACAATTAGTAAAACAAGGTAATTGTCTAATTTAATTTCATCCTTTAGTAAGAGTCCCTCATTAGAATGTTTTTGAATAATTCCCAAAGAGTGTTGGCAATAAACCACTTCTATTAATTATACAGTGCTTATCAAGAAAGACTGAAAGCCAGTGTGTCCCCAAAGAAGCACATGATTAAACTGAGCCCTGCCATGTCTAATTATGATTATTACAACAACCACGTTGAAAGAATTGATTTCAATATTGTTAGTCCCATTGAACTGAGGGGGATATTTTAAATAAACTGTACTAATTAATACCATTGTGTAGAATTATAGTTAATAAATATTTTGAGATATCATCATGCTAATTATTTTAGCACTTGAGAGGAATCCCAATAATGGACCAGAGGGCAGATAAATAAGAAGATAATTTTTAAAAAAGAATGAAGGCTTGCATTATAACAAAATACTATGCTTACATGAGAGAGCCTAGCTTTTGTCTTTAAAACCTTTTATCCTAAGATGAGGCTACTCAAAAAAATTTTTCATTCATTTATTTCCTCCTTTCCTTCTCTTTCTTTTTCTTCTTGTCTCTGGCTTATTTTATGTTTGTGTATGTGTATGTATAATGTTAGATCACAAATTATAGTATTTATTGATTCATCTTGAAATTGCTAGTTTGTCTACATACAAACACCTAGATGAACAATTCATACAATAGGTAATTCATGACTACAATACAATTCATGAGTAGGTGAGGCTGTAGCCAAAATAGCTAAGAAAAAAAAGAAGACATGAATTGCTAATATCAGCAACAAGAGTGGACATCACTAGAAATCTCACAAATATTATAAAGACAATAAAGAAATATTATGAACAAGTCTTATTCCCACTAATTTGGCAACCTAGGTAAAATGGACCAATACCTTGAAAGAAAAAAACTGCCAAACTCACACAAAAAGAAATATGCATTCTGAATAGGCCTATACATATTTAAGAAATTAAAGAGACAATTAATAGCCTTCCAAAACAGAATGCAACAGACACAGATGGGTTCACTGGTGAATTCTACCAAAAATTTAAGGAAGATATGGTATCAAGTTTTATCTACACTCTCTTCCAGAAGATAGAAACTGAGGGAATACTTCCTAACTCATTCTATGATGCCTGTATTACCCTTATTCCAAAACTTCACAAAGACATTAAAAGAAAGGCAAACTATGAAGTAATGTTTCTCACAAACATACATGCAAACATACTTAACAAAATATTAGCAAATAAAATATAATAATGTGTAAAAAGAATTATACATTATAAACAAGTAGAATTTATTCAGATATGATTCATCATTCAAAAAGCAGTTGAAATAATTTGTCACATGAATAGGCTGAAGAATAAAATTCACATGATCACATTAATAAATATAGAAAAAGATTTGACATAATTCAAAACCTACTCATGATAAAAACTCTCAGTTAAATAGGAGGAGAGGGGAAGTTCCTCAACATGATAAAAATATCTACCAAAAAGCTACAGTGAAGACGAACTAGAAGATTTCCTACTAAGATTAGGAATAAGGCAAGGAAGGCAAGGACATCTCCTTTAACCACTCCTTTTTGACATCATACTGGAAGTCCAAATAATGCAAAGTACAAGTAAAGGGAAAATAGGGTATACTAATTGGAAAGAAGTAAAACTCTTTGTTGGCAAATGGCATGATCATCTATGTAGAGAATCTGGAACCAATAATCAGTTAAATCAAGGTTGCAGGATACAAGGGTTAGTACATAAAAGTCAATCATTTTTTTCTGTATACCAGCAATGAACAGGTGAAATTTGAAGTTAAAAACAAAATACCACTTAAACTCTTATAAAAATGAAATACTTATGTATGAATCTATCAAATATGTACAAGATCTGTATGAGAGAAACTACAATACTAAATAAATGGAGAGATATTCCATGTTCACAGCCAGGAAGATTCAATATTGCCAAAGTGTAAGTTCTTTGCTGCCTGATCTACATATTCAATCCAATCTCAATCAAAATCTCAGCAAGTTATTTTGTAGATAGCCACAAATTGATTGTAAAGCTTATGTAGAGACTAAAAGACCAGAATACCCAATATAACATTGAAGGAGGTGGAAAAGTTGGAGGACACACACTACCTAATTCAAGATTTAATATAAAGCTACAGTAATCCAGAAAGTATGATTTTGGTGAAAGAATAAACAAATAGATCAATGGAACAGAATATCAAGCCCAGAAATCCACTCATGCAAATATCGTCAGCTGATCTTTGACAAAGTAACAGAAGCAATACAATGGGAACAAATACACGTTTTTGTTTGTTTGTTTGTTTTTTAACAAATGGAATAACTGGACATCCATACAAAAAAAATAGACACAGATTTTACAACCTTCACAAAAATTAACTAGAAATAAATCACAAACCTAAATTGAAGTTAAGAACTATACAACTCTTAGAAAATAACAAAGGAGAAAATCTAGATTACCTTGGATTTGGCAATGACTTTTCAAACATACCAAAGGCACAATCCATGAAAACAAGAATCGATAAGCTAGACTTAATTAAATATAAAATGTTTTACTTTGCAAAAGACATTGCCAATAGAATAAGAAAACAAGCCACAGACTGGGAAAAATATTTGCAAAAGAGATATCTGATAAATGACTGCTATCTAAAATATACAAAGAACTCTTAAAAATCAAAAGTAAGAAAACAACTCAATTTTGTAAATGGTGAAAAGACCTTAACAGACACCTCACCAATGAAGTTACATAGCACACAAGCGCTTGAATAGATGTCTCATATCATATGTCATCAGGTTAAAGCAAATTAAAACAATAGGATACCATTACATACCTATTAGAATTGCTAAAATTCAGAACACTGACAATATCAAATGCCGGTAAGAGTGCGGAGAAACAAGAACTCATTTTAATTGCAAAATGGTGCAGTCACCTTGGAAGATAGTTTGGCGATTTCTTAAAAAGTAAACATACTTTTACGATACAATTCAAGAATGATTCTCTTTTGCATTTCATCACCCAACAATTGAAAATTTATCTCTACACAGAAACCTTCACGGTCCTGTTAACAGTAGCTTTATTCATAATTGTCCAAAGTTGGAAACAACCAAGATGTACTTTAGTATGTGATATGGTTAGGCTTTGTGTCCTCACTCAAATCTCATCTTGAATTGTAATCCCTGTAATTGCCATGTGTCAAGGAAGAGACCAAGTAGAGGTAATTGAATCATGGGGGTGGTTTCCCCCATGCTGTTCTCATGATAGTGAGTGAGTTTTCACAAGATCTGATGGTTTTATAAGGGGCTCTTGCCCCTTCGCTGGGCACTTCTCCTTCCTGCTTCCTTGTGAAGAAGATAGCTTGCTTCCCCTTTGCCTTCTGCCATGATTGTAAGTTTCCTGAGGCTGCTCTAGCCATGCTGAACTGTGAGTCAATTAAACCTCTTTCCTTTATAAATTACTCAGTCTCAGGCGGTTCTTCATAGCAATATGAAAATGGACTAACACAATAGGTTAATGGATAAACTATACATACAGACAATGGAATATTATTCAGTGCTAAAAAAATGAACTATCAAGCCATGAAAATACATAGAGGGAAATTAAATTCATATTACTAAGTTAAATAAGCCAACCTGTAAAGGCTACATACTGTAAGATTCCAACTATATGACATCCTGTAAAAGGCAAAAGTGTAAAGACAGTAAAAATATTAGTGATTTCCAAGAGTCAGGGGTGGAAACAATGAACAGGTAGTGCCCAGAGGTTTCTAAAGCAGCGAAAATATTCTGTATAAATCTATAATGGTGGATATGTATCATAAATGTCTCCAAAATGATAGAATGTACTACACCAAGAGTAAACACCGATGTAAACTATAAATTTTGAGTGATCACGTGTCAGTGTAAGTTTACCAGTTGTAACAATTGTACCACTCTGGTGGGGAATATCAATAATTGAGGTTATGCATGTGTGGGGTAGGGGAAATATGGGATAGGATATTCTTTGTACCTTTTTCTCAGTTTGCTGTGAACCTAAAATTGCTTTAAAAAATAAAGTCTTAAAAAATCAGTCCAATTCAACAACAACAACAACAACAAAACATAGGCATGTGAGGGTTGAAGCTAGAGGGAAATAAGAGTGCTAGCCTAGGTTGGTAATAACCTTGTTCCAAAATAATGCCAATTAAGAGAAAGCCAATATAAGTGAATAGTTATTATATTTTCCTGAATACTATTGACTATTTAATGTTCTAAACTAAGGTGTATGGTGTTTCCTTTATTTCTTTCAACTGAATTGTCAAATAAATACATGCTAAAAGATGTATTACCCCTCATACATTATTGTGTATTTGATGAATGCATTTTTGAAATGCTAAAGAATATATTACAAACATTTTTACTTTTTTTTCTCACGTTTACCTTGAAAGTAAATTCAGTAGATCTAGGATCTCTGAAAAGCACACATTGCTTTATTAAAACTTTTATTGCCATTTCCTATTTATGGTACCATAAGAAATAACAGAGCCTAGAGACACGTTTTTAGGCTATAGTTTTCCAAGGTCATGAGATGTAAAATTTTGGCTAAAAATATTTTATAGCATATATACAGATTACTGGTACTTTTTAGAAACAAAATATTTGTATTCTTTTTCTGAGATCATCATTCTATAAAGCCTAAAAAGAGTTGGGAAGCAAGAAGGCAAAACTTACAGAAATTCCTTTTAGAAATAGCTTGGTAACAACTAAGAGAGAGAAATCAGTGGATGACTAAGATGACCGCAACAAAATCACTTCTCAGTGAGATTAGACAAGAGCAATTTCTAGAGTTACACCCACATGCTTTTTTTAGATAACTCCACCAAGCTTTTTTTGAAGTAGGTAGGAAGATAATGTTCCCAGCAATTTATCCTAACCCCTCCTGAACTAAATCCTGAAGACACTGATACAACTGGACTTTGAAACGTTCTAAGAGAGAATGCTTCTTTTCCTTCTGTAGACACACATCTCAGTGCTCTTGAGGACTAGAAGTTTGTTTTAAATGCAAACAAAATGATAAAGCCAAATAAAATACGGTAACTAATCAAAGATTTTTGGTACCTTTGCCAATAGACCCAAACCCGCAGCAAATTAACTGAATTGTAATATGAGATGAGAGTTAAAAATTAGCATTGCATATTTGAAGTCAAAAATCTTACAATATTTGTAAATATTTGTCACAGTCTCTTTCTCAATCTTTATATGTCAAAGAAATATCTAACTATAGTTATTCACCTTCCTAATTAGTAACACTTCCTATTTAAATGGCTGTGCCATAAATTCGTATCATACCTGATAAAATCTTTCCACAGCTCTCTCTACACAGCCATAGCTATAAATCTTCTCACTGAATTTTAGTTTTAATCAAACTGAACAAAATCCCCCACATACACATTTGATCTCTCTATTCAGTGTTCGGAGCCTACATAAGACCTTTCCCCCAGTATATTAATCCTCCTTAAATCCATACTTTCCAATAAGATCTTCTCTACTCACAACAACTAAAATCCCTCTGCCACCATGTAATATTTTCCCTCAGCCAGAATTCATCTAGTCCTCTTCTAAATTCTTATAACACTTTAGACCAATACCTGTATATTGCTGTATATTGTTTTGTATTATTTGTGATAGTCTTGTGTTAAGTCTGCCCATATTTTCGACTTCCCTACTCTTCAAGAGCAGAAGAAGTGCATATTTTTGTGTATATTTATATGTCCTACTTCCAGCCTCAGGCTTCACATACATTAAGTGGATAAAACAACAACAAAAAAGATGTGTGTACTGCATACAGGAGTTGGTATTTGAGTCACTGCCAAAATGAATTTTCTCTCAAAGTAAGGCTTAAATGATAAAGCCTCAAAAACGTTTCCATTTCCCAGAGAGATGGCACTTTCAGTGAAGAAATGTGTTACTTTCTCACAAAAGAACATCCACTGATAATTCTCAAATACAAATGTACTAGACAACATCCTATTTTTTAAAACCTAAGTGTGAGGTTAGATTACTGTTCTTAGTATGTTTGATCTACAAGTATACAAATCTAAATAAACCAACCCTCTACCCTCTTTCATCCTAAGGTAACTTTCCCCTCTGGATACCATGATGATCTGAAGGCCTTTTACTATAGGAAGTAACATTTTTATGCCAATTATTGGAAAAGAATACCACGTTTAAAAAGTAGAGAAAGAGAGAAAGAAGAGTGTGGCAGAAATAAAGCTATTTTTTGTTTGTTTGTTTGTTTGTTTTGTTTTGTTTTTTGAAACGGAGTCTCGCTCTGTCGCCAGGCTGGAGTGCAGTGGCGTGATCTTGGCTCACTGCAACCTCCGCCTCCTGGGTTCAAGCGATTCTCCTGCCTCACCCTCTCGAGTAGCTGGGACTACAAGCATGTGCCACCACGTCCAGTTAACTTTTGTATTTTTAGTAGAGACAGGGTTTCACCATGTTGGCCAGGATGGTCTTGATATGTTGACCTCGAGATCCACCTGCCTCGGCCTCCCAAAATGCTGGAGATTACAAGTGTGACCCACCTGCTGAGCCAAAAGCTAGATTTTTAATCAAAGATAACGGCTAACCTATTACACTGGGCTGGGTTAGGTAGGGAGTTCTGTTTTTGTTGTTGTTGTTGTTGTTGTTGGTTTTCTGTTTTTAACACAACATTCGGGATCATCCTAACAAAATTAGAAAGATACATATAAAAAGTCATCAATACAGTCTCCTGCTCAAATTCATTCACGTCTCAGTTGATTTAACAATTTCTCATGGGTAAGAACATACGTAGCCTGCTTGTATTTACCAAAGTATTTGCCTAAAACACAAATGGGACATAGTGCTGTCTGTTATGCTACCAGCACCATTTATTTCTAACGTCCTTTTCATTTCACAGACCATTTTGTATTTTTCCGACATGCTACTGTTTCACTAATTCAAATAATAAATTATAAGTGAGATGAAAAAAGATTTGCAAGTTAAATCAAAGAATTCTACAACAATCTATACAATACTTTGAGAAATTAACATATGATCTGGACAAGTCACAAGACAGATTAAATTGTATGCTCATCCCATATATGGGCAGAAGATAATTTGGTTTTCAATACATTAGACAATATTTGTGTACAAGAATATCTCATTGATGTTATACTTATTTTTGTTTCATACTTCACTAACTTGTATATGTTTTCGTTTATAATCATCATTAGACTCCCTGTTATCTAGGTACTAAAGGAATTGCTCTCTGCTATATATTGAACCTTGCTGTCAGGTGATGATAAAAGACGCTCTTGAAAAGGAAAAGAAAAACCAAAGACAGATAAACAATAGGGATGAGCACAGGAGAAAGATAATGGTTTAAGGCCATCATAACTTACTAATTTGAACCTAAAAGTCAATAAATGCTCAATGCCCTGGAAAGAGTTCTCAATCCAGTGTTTACAAAACCATGATGTGCTATTATTTTTTAGTAGATGACAAAATAGCACATTGCTATTTCTCCTATGAAAGAAGAAAAGTGGTCAAAGAAAAAGGTGGGAGCAGAAAAATAATGTAGAAACAGGAAAGAAAAAAAAAGAATCAAAGCACAATTAAATATGTTTCAGTCCAAATTTATTTTGCATCTGTTCTGTGCCAGATGTTATGTTAATTGCCAAAAATAAATAAATAAAAAGCTATGTTATAATCCTTATCCTAAAAAAAATGTAGTAGAAGAACATGGTAATAATAATGAAAATAATAATATTAATAATAAAAAAGGTATTTTATGCAGTAGAACCTAGAGTAAAAGACTATAGGGATGTCCTTTAAAAATACAAAAATTAACGTGTGACTTTTTCTTTTAATTTGTTTTTAAACATATCATCACACTTACAAGGATAAAGCTCAGGTTTAAGATATCATAAATTGCTAGAATAGACAGGGAAGTCAATAAAAGCTGAATGACCTGGATAAAGTCTCTCACCTGTGAAGAGAAACCCGTAGTGCTATTTTTCAGGAGGTGACAAAATGGCACAATACCCTTTAAAGATGAGAAAAAAATAAATAGAAACATTAAACTTTCAGCTTTAGGAAGACGTCAAATTCCTGACATGAGGTATGCCTGTGTGTAAGTATGAGCTCACGTGACAAAAAAATACAGGAGCGGTTCATAAAGTAGGCTAAGAAGTTGATTCTGTATTTTTTAGTTTTATATCATCCCTTTGTCCAAGAGTTTTGTAAAACAAAAAAATGTTGAAAATATACATTTAGAACCATGTCATTTTCATGTACATTTTATTGGGAAGGTTTCAGACAGAAGGAATTTAACAATTAAGAGCCATGAATCCAGCACCTACCTTAAGTATTATTTTATTTATATATCTACTTACTTTTCTTCTCAGATTGTACATTGTCGAGAGTCAATGTCTTTATTTTACTTCATCCATGATTATTTAGGTACCTTCAGACAATTTTAGATTCCATAATCTAAAAATTAAATTATTATTTACTTTTTAAAGTCACAAAATTGATCCAAGAGATAGAAACTAATTCAGTATGTCATACAGGTAGTTGATGGGAGTTAGAATTTGTACCTGACTAGAGTGCCCTATCTTTATCATTATACACCTAGATTTTAAGAAAGTAAAAGCAGACAGAAGATTCTTATCAGAAATAGAAGATCGAAAAAATGACATGTCAATGAAAGTATGAATATTTCACATTCCATTTTCAACCCTCAGTTCTGAAGGATCACTTCAGTTCCAGAACTCTCCATAAAATAGACTGGAGCCTTTGTTGCAAAGCATCATTGTTCAATATCTTTCCTTGTTCAACCCTGCTTCTCAAACCCTTCAGAGTTCTAGTTTCTATAAGCATTCTGTAATAACATTTCCACATACAAGTCTCCATCTCAGAATTTACTTCCTAGGGAAAACAACCTGTAACAAAGACGAACTTCAGCAGAAAGATTAAACTTGAGCTTGGGATGATGATGAGACATTAGCTGCCTAGGAAATCACTAAAATCACTGAAATATATCACAATTGTCAATTTCTTAATGGAAGATACTAAGACTTTTTCATACTTAGCAAATGATCAAGATGTGAAGATTTAATTATATGCGTGGCAAATAAAAATAAAGCAAATTATAACAGCTTGAAAGTAAAGATTCATATTAAGTTGGGAACTGGAATCATAACCAAAAAATTTCCTTAAAAAATGTTCATGTATTAAAGACAGATCTGGGACATTTTAGAAAGTGTAGTAAAATGTTTTTGTTTTATATGTGATAGAAACAATGACATAAAGTTTCCATGTAAAAATGAGTATGGAAATACTCATACCTATTCTTTCTTTCATTGTCCTTGATTCCACTAAAGAACAAGTCTTTTTTTTTAATTTAATTTTATTATTATTATACTTTAAGTTTTAAAGTACATGTGCACAACGTGCAGGTTTGTTACATATGTATACATGTGCCATGTTGGTGTGCTGCACCCATTAACTCATCATTTAGCATTAGGCATATCTCCTAATGCTATCCTTCCCCCATCCCCCCACCCCACAACCGTCCCCTGTGTGTGATATTCCCCTTCCTGTGAAGAACAAGTCTTTTCTCAAGATATAAAGTCGTAAGTGTATTTGTAGTTAAGAGAAGGGCAAAAAAAAAAAAAAAATAGTATCTGACATAAACTGTGAAAGGAAAACACACATCCACAATCTTGCAAACACACACAGAAGTTTCTACAGATGCAGTGTGCATGTGTGTGCATACTCAGGCAAACACACCAAGACTTACGCCCTTTGAGAAATAGCATCTCTTCTCTTTCAGCCTTTGTTTGATTGTTTTCTTTAGCTGTGATACTTCCATCCACACCCCCAGCTTCAATACTCCCAAGGGTCACTCCCTTATTTCACTCAAATATCACCTTTAAAAAATAAACATTTTATTTTAGAATAATTTCAGTTGTATGGAAAGTTTTCAAAGATAACATAAAGTGTTCCTCTGTACTCCTCATCCAATTTTAATTTTTCCAGATGTTATCATCTCAAATAATCTGATACATTTGTCAAATTATGACATCACTATCTGTACATTGTTATTAACTAATTTCCAGGCATTATCTGTACCCACACTAAAGTCCTTTTACTTCCTGGGCATCCAATTCAAAATTCCAGGTTTCATTTAGTTGTCATGCCACCTTATTTTTCTCTTTTATATGTATTTCTCAAATTTTCTTTGTTTCTCATCACCTTAACAATTTGAAGAGTACTCTAGATACTACATAAAATGTTTCTTAATTTGAGATTTTAAAGTATTTTTCTCAAATATAGACTGCATTATGTGTTTTTGGAAAAAAATACCACAGAGGTAAAGTGCTATTATTATTGCATCATATTAGGGGATAAATTATATCCATATGATATCGTTGAGGCTGTCACCCTTCATTGCATGGTTAAGATAGGGTATGTCAGTTTCCTCTATTATAAAGTTACAGAATTTTCCATTTCATACTCTATCCTTTGGAAACAAATTATTCAATTCAAGCTACCCTCAAGGGAGCCAGAAATTAAGCTCAATGTACTAGAAAAGTTATATCTATATATAAATGTTAGAATTCTTTGTTCATTATCCCTTATCTATTTACCTATTCAATCATTTATTGATATCATTATAGACATGCATATTTATCTGATACTTTGGGTTATAATCCAATGTTACATGTATATTTTATTGCTCAAATTGTTTTAGCTTTGTCTATTGAGGTCTCTTAAACGTTGGCCTCTGTGTTTCTTTGACATGCACTTACTATTTTGTTTTTGTTCATTCTTTACTTCCTATTACTACAAGATGCTTCAGGACTATCTTGTATTTTCACTGCATCAGTCCTAGAATTAGGCACTTTTCTAAGGATCCCCTGTTCTTTTATTGAAGAATGGTATTAGAAACTAAGTTTTTCATCCAGGTGTGCTTATTTCTACCTGGCTAAACCTCTCCAATTTAATGAGACTACCCTGACTGTTCTATTTGTCTCTGAAATCTGCTCCTCTCCTATTCCCCATTCCAAATTTCCATTATCTTTTAGTAGATTCTTTTTTTCATAGCACACATCACCTTTTAACATGCTATAGAATTTGCTTGTGTATCCTGCTTAATTGTCTGTTTTCTCCTGTTTCTACAATTTAAGTTTGACGAGGATACAGATTTCTGTTGTGGCCACTATTGTATATCTAGCACACAAATAAATACCTGGTACAGACTTAGTAATTATATTTGACAACTATTGATATTTGTAATAGAGTTTGAATAATCTAAATGCATATTTGAATTCACCTCATGAAATAAAACAATATAAATATAAATAAACAATATAATATAAATAAACAATATAAATATAATATAAATAAAACATGAATAAAAACAATATCAAATTGTTTTTAAAGTGAAAAATGCATATAATTTAGATCAATTCTCATCACAGGATTAGAAAATTCCAAAGACAAGCAGGAATCTGCACTATGACTACTAAGTAAAGACCCCAAATTTAGTGGATTCACATGTTATTGTATAGATAATGGTATGTAAAGGTTCAAATAATTTCTCTTCAGTGTAAGTTTATTGCTGTTGTCCTGTAAGACATAGTCAATTTAGTATCAAACACAGCAATCAAACATAACCCCCTTTCATTAAATCGTGTGTAAATATGAGATCATAATATGCTCTTTTATTTTTGTTTTGCTATTGTTGTTAATGTTTTTACTTTTTTTCCCTCTTTTTCAACTTTTATTGTAGAATTAGGAGAAACATGTGCAGGTTTGTTACAAACATATATGTGTTATGCTGATGTTTGGGGTCTGACTGGACCTATCACCCTGATAGTGAGCATAGTATACAATAGGTAGTTGTTTAGCTCTTGCCCCCTCCTTCTCCCCTCTTGTATTCCCAAGTGTCTATTGTTCCCATTTTTATGTCCATGTGTACCCAATGTTTAACTCTTGCTTATAATTGACAACATGTATTATTTCTGTTCCTGCATTAATTTGCTTAAAATAATGGCCTTCTGCTGCATCTGTGTTGCTACAAACAACATGACTTTTTTTTTAATCACTGCATAGTATTACATGGTATACACGTACTAAATTTTATTGATCTAGTCTACCATTGATAAGCACCTTCATTGATTCTAATTTTTTGTTGCTCTTATGAATAATACTGTGATGAACATACAAGTGCATGTGTCTTTTTGGCAGAGCTATTTATTCTCCTTTCAATATATACCCAATAATGGGATTGCTGGGTTGAATGGTAGTTCAGCTCAGTCCTTTGAGAAATTTCCAAACTTCTTTCCACAGTGGTTAAATTAATTTATGTTTCCACCAATAGTGTATGTGTTCCCTTTCTCTCCAGCCTCACCAACATCTGTTAATTTTTGACTTTTTAAGAAAAGTCATTGTGACAGTTGTGTATCTCATTGTGGTTTTGATTTACATTTCTTTGATGATTAATGATGATAAACATTTTTTCTTATATTTGTTGGCTGCATATGTTCTGTTTTGAGAAATGTCTGTTCATGTAATGGAGTAATTTTTGGGTTGAATTAAGTTTCTTATAGATTCTGGATACTAGAACCTTGATGGATGCAGTTTGTGAATATTTTTTCCCATTCTGTGAGTTGTTTGTGTACGTCTTTGATAGTTTTACTGTGCAGAAGATCTGTAGTTAATTGGTCATACTTATCAATTTTGGTTTTTGTTGAATTTGCTGTTGGGGACTAAGCCATATATTATTTGCCAAGAACAATATTGAAAAGAGTATTTCCTAGGTTTTTCTTTTTTTATGGGACTTTTATAATTTGAGGTCTTACATTTAATTCATTAATAATTCTTGAGTAAATTTTTGTATATGGTAAAAGGTAGGGGTTCAGTATTATTCTTCTGCTTATGAATAGACAGTTATAAAAGAACCATTTATTGAATAGAGAGTCCTTTCCCCATTGTTTGTTATTGTTGACTTTGTCAAAGATCAAATGACTTTGTAGCTTTATTTCTTGTTCTCTGTTCTCTGTGCATAGCTTTATTTCTCGTTCTATGTTCTTTTCCATTGGTCTGTGTGTGTGTGTGTTGTTGTATCAGTACCATGCTGTTTTGGTTACTGTAGCCTTGTAGTATAGTTTCAAATCAGGTAATATGATGCTTCCAGTTTTGATCTTTTGGCTTAGGGTTACTGTGGCTATTTGGGATCTTTATTGGTTCCATATGAATTTTGGGATTTTTTTCTAGTACTGTGAAAAATGGCATTCATAATTTGCTAGGAATAATGTTCAATTTGTAAACTGCTTTGGGCAGTATGGCCATTTTAACAATATTGATTCTTTCAATTCATAAAGATGAAATATTTTTCTATTTATTTGTGTAATTTTTCATTTCTATCAGCAGTGTTTTGTATTTCTCCTTGTAGAGCTATTTTAATTCCTTGGTTAGATGTATTTCTAGGTATTTCTCTCTTTTAGTAGCTATTGTAAATAGGATTGTGTTCTTTATTTGGCTATCATCTAGAAATTTATTGGTACATAGAAATGCTACTTATTTTTGTACATTGATTTTGTATCCTCAAACTTTACTGAAGTTATTTATCAGCTCTGGGAGCCCTTTGGCAGGGCTGTTAAGGTTTTCTAGTTTTAGAATCATATCATTGGTGAAAAGAGATAGTTTGACATGTGATTTTCCTATTGGATGCATTTTTTTTCCTTACTTGATTTCTCTGACTAGGACATCCAGTATTATGTTGAATCAGAGTGATAAGAGTGGATATCCTTGTCTTGTTCCAGTTCTCAAGAGGAATGTTTCCAGCTTTTGTTGGAATGTGTATGATATTGGCTGTGAGTTTGACATAAATACCTTTTATTATTTTGAAGTGTGTTCCTTCAATTCCTAGTTTCTCAAGGTTTTTTTGTTTTTGTGTTTTTATCATGAAGGGGTGTTGAATTTTATCCGAAACTTTTAATGCATTTATTAACATGATCATATGGTTTTTGTTTGTAATTCTGTTTATGTGGTAAATCACAATTACTGATTTGAAAAATGTAGAACCAACATTGCACTCCAGGAATAAAGCCTGCTTGATCATGGTGAATTAACTTTTTGATGTGCTACTGGATTCAGTTTGCTAGCATTTTGTTGAGAATTTTGGGGTCTATGTTTATCACCAATATTGACCCAAAGTTTTATTTTTTCATAGGGTCTCTGCCACATTTTTGTAGGAAAATAATGCTGGCTTCATAGAGAAGACTCCTTGCTTCTTGATTTTTTGGAATAATTTTAGTAGGTTTGATACTAGCTCTTCTTTGTATGTCTGGAAGAATTTGGCTGTGAATCCATCTGTTCCATGGCTTTTTATGGCTAGTAGACTTTTTATTACTGATTCTGTTTCATAATTTATTATTGGTCTGTTCCTTTCTTCCTGGTTCAATCTTGGACAGTTATCTGTTTCCAGGAATTTCTCCATTTTCTCTAGATTTTCTAGTTGGTGTGCATAGAGGTGTTAACAATAGTCTCAGGATTTTTTATATTTCTGTGGGATTTGGTTGTAATCTCATATTTTTCGATTCTAATTGTGTATTTGGATCTTCTTTCTTTAATTCTTTGTTGATCTAGCTAGGCATATATTCATTTTGTTTATTCTTCCAATGAGCCAACTTTTGGTTTCATTGATTTTTTGTATAGACGTTTGCATCTCAATTTTATTCAGTCCTTCTCTGATTTTACTTATTTTTTGTCTTCTGCTATCTTTAAGTACATTTTTTTCTAGTTCCTCTAGGTGCAATTCTATATTGTTAATTGGAGAACTTTCTTACTTTTGATGTAGGCATTTAACACTATAAACTTTCCTTTTAACAATACTTTAGCTGCATCCAAAATATTTTAATATGTTGTATCTTTATTTTCAATAGTTTCAAATATTTTCTTTATATTTCTGCCTTAAATTCATTGTTCACCCAAGTGTCTTTCAGGAGCAAGTTGTTTAATTTCCATGTAATTGCGTAGCCTTGAGAGATCATCTTGGTATTGATTTCCATTTTTATTGCACTGTGGTCCAAGTGTGTGAATGCTATGGTTTAGGAGATATATATATATATATATATATATATATATATATATATATACATTTTTATTTATTGACCATTTACCATTATGTAATGCTCTTCTTTGTCTTTCTTGATTGTTGTTGGTTTAAAGTCTGTTTTATCTGGCATAAGAATAGTGACTCCTGCTCTTTTTTTGTATTCTGTTTGCATAATAAATCTTTCCCTTTCTGTTTACATTGAGCCTGTGAGTGTCATTACATGTGAGATGGGTCTCTTGAAGCCAGCACACAGTTAGGCTTTGTCTTTTTTTCCAAGTTACCATTTCATAACTTTTTAAGTTGGATGTTTAGACCACTTACATTCAAGGTTGATGTTGATATCCTAGATTTTGAGCCTTTCCTCATGTTGTTAACTGTATATTTTGTTCACTGGATTATGAGGTTGTCTTATGGTGTCAGTAGGCTGTGTACTTAAATGTGTTTTTGGTGGCAGGTATTGTTCTTTCATTTCCATGCCTATCACTCTCTTAAGGACCTCTTTTAAGGCAGGTTAGTGGAAATAAATTCCCCTAGTGATTGCTTGTCTAAGAAAGATTTTATATCTCTTTGCTTATGAGGTTTTATTTGGTAGGATATGAAATTCTTGGTTGGAATTTCTTTTCTTTAAGGTCACTGAAAATAGGTCCTCCATCTCTTCTGGCTTCTGAGGTTTTTGTTGAGGCATTTACTACTAACCTAATGGTGTTTCCTTTGTAAGTGATCTGACCCTTCTCTCTAGCTGCCTTTGATGTGATTTATTTTGCATTGACCTTAATAAATATGATGACTGTGTGCCTTGGGGATAGTCACCTTGTATAGCATTTCATGGAGGTTTTCTGTATTTCTTGAATTTGCATATAAATCTCTCTAGCAAGACTGGGGAAATATTTGTGCCCTGTATTCTCAAATTCATTTTCAAAGTTGCTTATTCTTTCTCCTTCTGTCTGAGAAATGCCAAGGAGTTGTTTATTAGATCTCTTTTCATAATGCTTTCTTAGAGGTTTTGTTTATTTCTTAAAATTACTATTTCTTTATTTTTGTCTGACTGAGTTGATTTGATGAACTGGTCTTCAAGTTGTGAGATCATTTCCCTAGCTTAGTCTAGTTTGCTGTTAATGCTACCAACTCTGTTAAAAAATTATTGTTGTAAATTTTTCAATTCTAGAAATTTGGTTTTGTTTTTTCTTAAAATGACTAATTTGTCTTTTAACTTTTGGATCATTTTATTGGATTCCTGGATCCCTTGGATTGGGTTACAACTTTCTCCAGAATCTCGATGAACTTCCTTGCCATTCCTTCTGAATTCCATGTCTATTATTTCAAGAATCATTGCTGGGGAGCTAATATGCTTATTTAGAGATAAGAAGACACTGAGTTTTTGGATTGCCAGAGTTTTTGCGCTGATTCTTTCTGGTGTTCCTTTGTCCTATTGGCTTTTCTGTCATTTGGATGCAATTTTTTTTTGTATTTATATTCTTTATTTACTTTGAGGTTTAAGCTGCGGTGTAAGTTGAGTATAGTCAATTAGTTTCATTTCTGTGTGCTTTCCGAAGGCCAAGGCTCTGTATGTGATCTTTATTTGTGGCTAGGTTCTTGCCCTGGGTTTCACAGGCAATGTATAATGGCAGAATATTTTTGGTGTTGTAGTTTTTGCTGTTTAAGACTAATATAGAAGACACTTAAGAGTAATGGCTGGTAGATAGGCTTTTATTCAGCCAGATATTTTGTATTTCAGTGAAGTCACAGTAGTGCTCCATTTTGGTGGTGGGGAAGAGAGGTAACCTTCGTGCCAGATCTGCTCCCAGGCTTTAGGGAGCCTACTCCCATCATTGGCACTGCCTGCATTTCCTTTCTTAGGTGTTCCAGGCTTCAGGGCTCCCTCAGACACAAGCTGTGGCTGGCGGCAGACTGGCCACACCTTTCTTAAACCAGCCCTACAGAGTGAGGCATACCCTGCTCCCATGCCAGCTCAGGAACCCAAGTCTCACCCCTCACAGTGTTCTGAGAGTGAAGGCTCCTCCCTAGCTTGAGTGCCGGTTACAGATCTCATTTTGGCACTCCTGAGCTATGTACTGCAGCCCTGGGGCTTTGGGACTGGGCCCAGAACTCTGTCTTCTGGCTCTTAAGGTCAGGCCCTGGCTGTGCTGGGGGATGCAAAATGTTTTCAGGCCACCAGGAAAGCACTCAGGCAGGGCTGCCAGCAAAGCAACCAGGGTGGATGGCAGAGGCTGTGCAGTGCTTCTGCTCTTGCAGGAACAACCAGGTAGGACCTTGGGGTGCAGGTATTGGGCAGAAGTGCCTGCAGAAAAGATGCGCCTCAGTCCTGTGGGTGAGACAGCCCTGCTCTCTCTTGGCCTGGCAGTTAGATGGGGTTAGATGGACAGCTTTGGGATATAAGCACCTATGATCATGTTCCACTGCAGCTGTCCCATGCACAACACCCCTGGGCCCCATGCAAGCTGGAGTTCTGTCTCTGTCTGTGTCTACTCTCTGGGCCAATCTCCCTGTCTATTTAATGTCTATGGTGGGAGAAGCGGTTGTGGGATATCTTGTAGTTAGGATTTCAGATGTCCTGAGTGAGAGTGGGCTGATGCACAACTTTATGCTCATAAATAGTAATTATTTATGTATAAAAGTAGATATTTATATATTGTGGTTTATATCTTTAAATGTTAAAGCGAATTAAAATATTTCAATAATGAATAAAATATTCAGAATAAATGAAAATTGAGGTCAATTATGTTTCCAAAAAACTGGCTTTTTTTCCCCCAAGAGCTGTATGTAATACAAGATAAACCATATTACTTAAGAATATACTTTTATTATTGGTTTGAGGAGAATTCATATTCATAAAAAATTGCTTAGAGATATAACCAATAGTGTTCTGGAGTTAGATTTTAACAGCTTGTGAGAGCTGAATGTTCCTGTCTCTTCCTTTCTCTGCTTCATTTACTGACATATTGGTATCTTAAAATTAGTATTGCTGGGAGTACTTACACAATGAAAATTAACAAATACTACAAATTAAGAGATTTTGTGTGTGTGTGTGTGTGTAAAACAAATTGTTAAAAATTAGCCAGCACATCACGGAATCTCATCTAAACTTTGCACATTTAGCAATATAGTAATCATTTTCCCCCCTATTTCAGTGAAATCACATTCTTATTTTATTTTTTTTGTTTAAATATGTATTTTTTCTTTTGAAGATATAGTACAGCCATTAATTTAAAAATGTGATTACTGTTAGAGAAGTACTTTTTTTTTACTTTATAGTGTGAAAGAAATAATGAGCCATACTTCAATATCTATTTTACTGTTGGAATATTCAAGTGTTAATTAATATTTCAGAGAACATTATTTTTATGAAAGTGAAAGCGCTCTTCAGAAATTCTCCAGGCACTGTCCATCATCTTTCACTGAATTTAGAAAATTTCAAAATTGATCTGCTTGATCAATTTATCCATTTCAGATGACTTTAGGAAGATAGGACAAAATGGGATGAAACTCATTAGTGAATTGCATGGTGATTGAGAAGCCCATCTTAGACCACAAAAGAAAAATTTAAATTTGTAGGCAGAAAAAAGTGTTCAGCAAGTTAATATTTCCTCTCTTGGGAGGTACTCCCTCATCACATAGTCAGAGTACCTTCTGTCTGTATTTTTGAGTTTGGCAACATCTGTGTTATTTTAGTCTATGACTGAAAGGGCTACAAAATGTGGTATCACATGCATCATTATTCACTGGAATGAAGCTTGAAACTAGATCATGATTTAGTCAAAATTCAAAGATATTTCTAATTATATTTACTTTGAGGACGTACATAAACTTTTAGGGTAGTAACTTGCATTTCTGAAACAGGAAAATTAAAAAAGAAAAGCTGTTCTTTAGTTGCTGTTGTTCAGAATTGCAGGACATTGTGGTACAAGGAAAACCTTTTTTATGGTAGAGAAC
Organism: Pan troglodytes; assembly: GCF_028858775.2. NCBI lineage: Eukaryota > Metazoa > Chordata > Mammalia > Primates > Hominidae > Pan > Pan troglodytes. Next base: position 91,158,589 of record NC_072408.2, read on the forward strand.
AAATTTTCTAAACTAGATGTCTTTTGAGGTACATCAAAATTGGTCTGTATTTATTATTATGCAAATTTGCACCAGTTCCCACAGTGAATGCCAAAAAAAGGTGACAGTTTCTTTTTGTATTTGTGATTTACATTCTTTCTAGGACATGCAGTTTATAGTTTTAATATATAAAGACTTGGAAAATAGAATCAAGTTCCAGTGAATTTTAAAAGACTTATCCATTGGAGAGAGAATTTCATTGTAGTATAGTCACCCCTCTGTACTCATATATTTCATATTTGCAAATGCTTCTACTTGCTAAAATTTATTTACAACCCCAATATCTATAATGGCAGTTTCGTGGTCATTCACAGATTTCAGAGGAAAAGCAAAAATTTTTAATTGCCTAATGAGTTTTCAACTGAGGTTGAACAAAGTGACTCTTTGCCTTCCTGTTTCAGCTCTCATATTGTAAAGTAGCTTTCTTTTCTTGGTCTACTTAGTGCCACATTTTCACATTTTTCATTTTCCTCTCTTCTCTCTTTCTTTCTTTCTTTTTCTTTCTTTCTTCTTTCATTTTTTGTTTGCTTTTTTTGGTGTTTCTGTTTTTTAAAATGGTGCTCGAGTATAGTGCTGAAGGAAATCTCCCATTCTTAAGGCCAAAATACTTTGTGAAAAAATACATGTGTTAGCTAAGCTTCATTTAGGTGTGAGTTACAGTGCTATTAATCATGAGTTCAATGTTAATGAACCAATAATACAAGTTAAATTAGGTATCTTTAAAGAAAAGCACATAGGTTATGTATTGACCGTTTACTTGAAATTTTGTGGAGAACCATTAATTACATAAAAGCTTTTAATATTAAATGCTACTCTATACTTAAATAAAACACAGATATTTCTAGTAAAAATTAACGAATGTTAATGATATGGATTTTACAATCAACTAAATACTATCAATCCAAGAATTACCTTTCGAAAAGGCTCTCCTAAAAGTTGGTCTCATTTTAGAAACAATTGTCTTTGATAATTATTATTAGTTCTGTAGACCCTAGATGACCTAGTCATTCAATTACTAAGATTATTCAACTAAGTTAAAACTTTAGAAGTGTGTAATAGAATAATATGAAAATAAAAATGGCTAACAAGTCTAAATCTTCATTATCTGCTGTTAAAATATAATAAACTTCTACATTTTATGTATATCAGAGTGTTTGTTATCTTTATAATATTAATCTATATCATTTAACAAAGAGGGAGGATAAGTGGGAGGAGAAGGAAAAGGAGAAAAATAGATACCATACATTGAATACTTATGAAGCAGGCATTTTTTCTCTCTCTCTTTATATCTATGTTATATATATATATATATATATATATATATATATATATATATATATACACACACACACACATACAGGTGTAAATATAAATAGGATTATATATATTTATATGTATTCCTATTTTGTCTAATTACCCCCATAATAAGTAAATATTAGTAATCCAATTACACATATGAAGGTACTGGGGGCTACATGTATTTGATCAGCAAGTTCAAAGTCACACAACTGGTGAGGAAGAGAGCCCTTCAAAAGTGGATAGGCCTGACTCCACAGCCAGGAAATAGAGACATAAAGGAGTCTCTTTCTGTCTCTATATAGCTTTTATCTTATAATACTCATTCTTGGTAAAAGATCCCCATCTTTAGCCCATCAAAGAAAAGCAAGAGCAAACACAATAATTATTTTATATCCACTCTTATTAATTGTTCTCTTTTCAGGATCATTTTTGTAATGTGAAATGTTTCACTACTCCCATATTCAACACTATGAATCAAGAAACAGCACTCATGAATATAAGGTGGGAACTGGCCTGAGTAGAGGGTATTTCTAAATAAAATTAACCATATATTTTTTTAATTTTTGTTTTTTTTTTTTTTTTTGAGATGAAGTCCCACTCTTGTCCCCCAGGCTGGAGTGCAATGGGGCTATCTCGGCTCACTGCAACCTCTGCCTCCCAGGATCAGACGATTTTCCTGCCTCAGCCTCCTGAGTAGCTGGGATTACAGGTGCCTGCCACCATGCCTGGCTAAATTTTTTTTTTTTTTTTTTTTTAGCAGACACAGGGTTTCACCATGTTGGCCAGGCTGGTCTCGAACTCCTGACCTCAGGTGATCCACCCACCTTGGCCTTCCAAATTGCTGGGATTACAGGCGTGAGTCACCACACCTGGCCACAAAAGGGTTTATTACTGTTATCTTTATTCCATGCTGAAATTATAATAATTCTGATATATTAAGATAATCAAATTTCTCTGTCGAACTGATTTCCCCTGTTTGTTTTTATTCTTTGTAATGTGGCTACCAGAAAATGTAAAATTATAAATGAGGCTTGCATTATATTTATTTCGGTAGCTCTGTTCTAAAGAATAGATTTAAAATAATATCAAGTAAATTAATGAAAAGAAATTGGATTATATAAGTAAAAGTTTATCTCTATTCCATGGGGCATCAGCAGTTTTGCTTGACTGGAGGCTGAAATATCCACTTTGAAGATTCTCATTCATGTGGCTATTAAGTTGGTGCTGGCTGTCAATTGAAAGCTCACAGGGCTTTGGCCAGGAGTCTTAGTTCTTCTTCAAATGAACCTCTCCACTGGCTGCTTAGCGGGTGAGCCAGTGGCACAATTAATGTAACGGGTTTTTACAAATTTTAATAGGCTCTATACATCATTTTAATTAAGTGAGGTTTATTCCCTTGATTTATTGTTTCTAGTAAACATGTGATTTCTCCATCATTTTGTTAAAGTTAGGATTTCCACAAACCTCCAACCCCACTGGGAATCTTCCCAATATTTCAAAGAAACAGGTTTTTGACACTATCTTTTATCAATCCAGTGGGATTTTTAGTACAAATATTACTGCAGTGCTTTTATTTCAGTTGAAATTGTTCAGAGAAGACCAAGGCAGATGATCAAATGCAATTCTTTCTAAGGGCATCACAGTATAACAAATGTATTTGTTTTCTGGATTTGTGACAAGTAGCAAACTCTGTTTATAAATACAGATTGCACCTCAGGTACTAGTGACACTCTGTCACATCACATCACAGAGTTTCCACTGAGCAATTTTAGGGTGTCTGATTCTCAGTCTTTCTATGCCTGTTTTTATAAGCTGAATGTGATCGGTTTTGTTATACTAAACCAAAACATAAATTCTCCCTGCCACTCATGCTCATCTTTATTGTCATAGGTATCTGAAGTGGCATAAAGGACAAAGATTTTCCAAAGAGAAATTACTGCATCTACTCCTCTCTTCCCCTTCTCCTCTTTTTTGTTTTTTGTTTGTTTTTTGGTGCTCTACAGTAAGAGAATATCTCAAAACACTAACACTAACGAATTTACTATCTTCTCTAAACTTTTATGGCGAATTAGGCACAGCTGAAATCAATGGAAATTCTCTCCTGCAGGGTTTCTGAAGGTTTGATTCTTCACACAAGGGATTTGCCAGGAAATCTCAGTTATGGTTTGGACTCTGCTGAGGGTGTGATCCCTGCTGGGAGAATCTCTTGCAACAGGGCTGAAGACCACTCCTACAGGACTGGTTTTGGAGTAACTCAGAGGATAAATACACCACATGATCTCAAGAGCCTCTGTCCAGATATTCAGAGGATGGTCTTTGCAGCCACTGCCATCTCCCAATTAGAAATAGGTGTGTCCAGACTTTCACCAACGGCTCAGTTACTGCTCTTCTTCACATTTTAGTGGTTTGTCAGTGTTTGACAATTAAACCTCAAATTTAGATATATGATTATAATGGAAGAGATAGTGAAGTGGGAAGAATAATGGTTTCTAGTCTTGGATTTAAAAATTTCACATATGTTGGAGTCCCTTTATGAATTCATGTAAGTTATTAATTTATGAGATAAATAAATTGCCCACAATTATACCAAATAAACAGAATCCCATAAACAATAAATGCATCCAAGCCTAAAACAATCATTGACAAAGCTCATGGAAAGAGCATAAAAAAAGGTTATTACTCCTTCTCAAATACTGACAAAGAAATAGTCAAATAAAAGAATAGTTAATCATATTGACTTAGAGTTTGTGCAAATCCCGACCCCTCTACTTACTAGTTGTGTGATCTTGAGCATGTCTTTTAGTCTCTAAGGGTCTCAGAGTTCTCATTTGCAAAATGAGAAATAATACTTAACTCATGAAATTGTTGTGAGGATTAAATGAATTTTTAAAGATCTGGCATGCTTAGAACACTGCTTGGAATTAAGTAAACGTGGGATATGTTTTCTGTTGTTTTGTTGTTTTTATCTTCATCAATGATTTTAATGATATTAGCCAGCATGTGACATAGCTGATCACTTCCTCTTAGAAATGCATATTTTCATTTAGAATCTAAACTATCACACTTCTTGATTCTCCTACTTTATTTGTTTTTTTTCTTTCCAGTATCTTTTACTGGTCCTTTCTCATCTTGTTGCAGTAACTCTAACACCAAATTCTCCAGGGCCTCTAAATTTCTGATGCGCCTCAGGGTTCATTCACTGGACTTTTTTCTATCTATACTTACTCACTTGGTGATATCATACAGGCTTATATGGTGTTAAACTTCCTCTACATGCTGAAAACTCTCAAATATACATCACCCATCCAGACATGTTTTCTAAAAACTCTTGCCAATTACTTACTCTCAATATCCATATTTGAATTTGTAGAAAGGAGAAGCAAAAACAAGTTTTTTATGAGAACTAAAATTTGTTTGATTTGAGGGACCTTAAGAAAAGCAAATAGGCTGGGTGCAATGGCTCATGCCTGTAATCCTAGCACTTTGGGAGTCTGAGGCGTGTGGATTGCCAGAGCACAGGAGTTCAAGACCAGCCTGGGCAACATGGTGAAACCCCATCTCTACTAAAATACAAACAAGTTAGCTGGGTGTGGTGGTGTGTGCCTGTAATCTCAGTTACTTGGGAGGCTGAGGCAGGGGAATTGCTTGAACCTGAGAGGTGGAGGTTGCAGTGAGCCAAGATCGTGCCATTGCACTCCAGCCTGGGCAACAGAGCAAGACTCCATTTGAAAAAAAAAAAAGAAAATAATATAAAATTATAAATACAAAATTATAAGGTCGGGAGTAGGCTGAAGCAGCCTTCCGGCTCAGCATGACTCAGTGGGTTTGGAGTGCAGGTGTACAGCCCTGCACATTATGTAACCGCACCACATGAGATGCATTAGGTGATCACCCACATGAGCTCATGCTTGGCTCAGAGCCACTATTGTCTGTAAAAGGTATAATTACCCTGCTAACACTACATATGGCTCACTTGCACCCAGAGAGAGAGTGAAGCCATGTCAAAACTGTGTGATTCCTCGAGTGTTTTTCCAGCTACCCACTACTCACCCACCGACTCCCCTTGGACCTCAGTTAGAATGTGACAATTGGTGTCACGACCAGGATCTCGAGGTGAATGAGCCTTCAGTCCCTACTGATTCTGGGTCAGCCTTGTTGCCACAACATGGATTGTGGTACTTGGAGACAACTGTGCTACTTGGATGGGCTCTGGTGGAAACCTGATTGGCAGTAGATGGGTCCCCAGTGAGCATGAAGAAGGCACTGAAGCAGCTGGAAGCGCAGAGCACCACCAAGAAGGAGCGAGCTTTTGCTGGAAGCATTGGACGGGCTTTTTTGACTGCACTACAAGAAGTACACACTCAGTTCCTGAGGGATGCAGGTAACCACCCTCTAGGCGCAGGCAGGGCGCCTGGAGCCCAGGTTACACAGCTCAGAAAAAGAGTTAGAAGCTGCTATGAATGGGACCTCCAAGCACAGGTGGGGCTCCTGGAGGCCCGGCTTCAGAGCTTGGGAAAAGAATTAGAGGCTGCTGTGAATGCAGGCCTGGGTCCATCATCTCAGCCAGAGACCCCCACTTGATCTGATACTGAGGAGGAAGAATCTCATTGCAGACTCGCCCAGTGGTCCATCAGAAGGTAGTTTATGAATGGCCATTGGGGCCCCAAGGGCAGGCTCAGGGACCCCCCATCATAAGGCAACACATTTCATATACTGCCTATACCCCAACTGAGTTGCGTGAATTAGACAGCAGTGATGCCAACATCCAGGGGAACCTCTGCCCACCTGGGTGCTTCGTTTGTGGGACAAGGGAGCAGATAGTATACCCGCTTCCACCTCTGAGATAGAAAAACTGGCCCCTATTATGACTCACTCCTCCCTCTGTCAGCAGTTGCAGGTGAGCAGGCAGTTGGTACAAGGTGACCATACCCTGATTGAGTGGCTATGGGCAGCCATATGGACTGTGTGGAATGACGCCTGTGAAATACCTGAAACCGTGGGTAAATGGCAGTCATATGCTGATTTGGTGCAAGTCTTCCAGGAGATAGGTGTGCGGTCAGCTACGTTTGACCTGAATACCCGGGGGCCAGATGATGAACATTTTGCCTCCCACATGAGGGATCTCATGTTGGGTTCTGTACCCCTGAGTGCCTTTGGCTCCCTAGCTGCTCTCCTTACCCCATACATAGGGTGTCGCATACATGAAGTGACAACTGCTATGGCTGGTGGCCCTCGGGGAAGCAGAAGGCCATTGATGGGACTGAGGGGTCCACGCTGTAAAGAAAGGGAAGATGCCCCATCTGCTGGGGGCCCTTCCATGGGAGAAAAGGGGGCTGAAACAAGTGACACACTCACTGATGTGGATATATATGATTTTGGCCAGGGTTGACATAGAGAAACTCAATATGTAGCCCAATGAAGTGCTCTTAACTTTGTGGAGACAGTTGTCTTCAGAGCAGCAATTTCAGAAAATGTCCAAGTGGGAGAACGACATTGCTGCATAACCCAGTCCCATCTGGGTTCTTCAGCTCAAAGCCTGTTTGCTGCAGCCAGGTGGAAATGTAGAGCCTTCTCTGTTTGATTAGAGAACTGGCCAAGATGCCCAGCTTGGGGGGATACCAGATGACCGGAGGCCACATGCGGAATTAGTGATCTACTGGTCCCCCACCAATGTACAGCAGGTGCTGGCACTGGTGGATACTGGCACAGATTGCAGCCTTGTTTATGGGAACCTGGGTAAGTTTCCAGGCAAACCTGCTTACATTGACGGTTATGGAGGCCATTCAGTAAAAGTGAAAACTGTATCTCTGCACCTTGGCTTTAGCTGTTTGGCTCCCTGTTTATATAATGTGTATGCCTCTCCCATTCTGGAATACATTCTGGGGGTGGACATTTTACATGGCCTGACATTACAAACCACGGCCAGGGAATTCAGACTGCCACTGCATACGGTGAAGCTGATGCTGCATGGACATACACATCACCAGCCCCAGGTCCTGCCACAACCCTGATAGGTTACTTCCACCTATCAATACCATTTGCCAGGTGGACATACGGAGATAACTGAAACCATTAAAAAGCTGGAGGAGGTGCAGATAGTGCATGGCACCCACAGCTCCTACTATTCTCCAGTATGGCTAGTTAGAAAGCCTGATGGAACTTTGCAGATGACGGTGGACTATCAGAAACTGAATAAAGTAACACCCCCTTTGCATGCAGCTGTACCATCAATCATGAATTTGATGGACCGTTTGACAACAAAACTGGGACAGTACCACTATGTAGTGAACTTGGCCAAAACATTTTTCTCCGTAGACATTGCTCCAGAGAGCCAGGAAGAGTTCGCCTTCACGTGGGATGGGCAACAATGGACTTTCACAGTGTTACCGCAGGGCTATGTGCATAGCCCCACCATATGTCATGGTCTATTTCCTATGATTTAGCCACCTGGCAATGTCCAGAAGTGGTCTGCCTATTCCATTATATTGATGATATTATGTTAACCTTGTATTATTTTGCAGATTTAGAAGCAGTGGCCCCCCTCTTGAAGCAACACTTGGAATCATATAGTTGGGTTGTTGATGAATCCAAGGTCCAAGGGCCTGGATTATCTTCCAAATTCTTGCGAGTTATCCGGTCAGGTAAGACAAAGGCCATCTTAGAGGCTATCATTGATAAGATTCAGGCATATCCCCAGCCCACCATGGTGAAGCAACTGCAAACTTTTCAGGCCTCCTGGGATATTGGCGGGCATTTGTGCTCCATTTAGCTAATATAATAAAACTGCTGCATCGGTTAACAAAGATGGGAGCTACCTGGGATTGGGAAGATCCTGCTGAGACCTCCTTCCTGTTAACGGATGAGGTTAATCAAATCAGAAAGGTGGTGTTGCAAAACCGAATAGCCTTAGACATTATAACTGCTGCCCAAGGAGGCACCTGTGTCCTTTTAGGAACACAGTGTTGTACCTTTATCCCTGACAATTGGCAGAACATAACAGCAGCCCTGCAAGGGGTCTCATTGAAAATTAAGGCGGTTGAGAGCGTTACTAACAACCTCCTGCAGAGATGGTGGGCATACCTAGGCTCTGGCCTATTCTGGGCCCTAATAATCATAAGTAGCACAACTGAGATCCTAGTATTGAGCTGTTGCTCTCTGTATTGTTGCTGTATTTTATGGATTCAGGACTCCACCCTATTAGCACGTGTTCCTTCCCAGAGGGCACCCTGGGCCTAGTAGGTGGAGCATAAGGGAGAGAGTAAAGCCATGTCAAAACTGCCTACAATTCCTCGAGTGTTTTTCTAGCTACCCGCCACTCACCCACCAACTCCCCTCAGACCTCAGTTATATTCTGACTAAAATTAACATGAAAGTAAACTTTTTCCACATGTGTTGTAGAGTCACACCACTTTTTTGTGACATAATTTTAGGTATTCCTATTTAAAATCTGACTTTCCCTTTTCACTTAAAACATTCTACAACCCCTAAATACTTCAGCATTAATTGAAATCTGTACAAGTGAGGTTCTGAGGCTTCTCTTTCAATACACAAATGGTAAATTGGGATGGTATCTGGATTGATTCTAACATAATTCCCTTCTCATCTTTGGAGAAATTGGAAAACTATAAAAATGTATTGAGACTCCCTTCAAGCCAAGACCCTGAAAATAAATATATTTTTTTCTTTTTTTTTTTTTCTGACATTAGATGCACTTATGCAAGACACAGAAGAGGAAAGTGGCAGGTAGATAATTTCCCCAAGGCCTTTGGCTGTTGCCTCTGGCAATTAAGGTCACAGTAATGTAAAGCTCTTCTGCATTGCTTTTCAATGCCCATTCTTTAGCTTTAAGGGTGATGATGGCCAGTGCTCACAAATCGGGCTTGTGGTCTGACTCAACTGCTGGACCACAGATTCATACGTTGGTTCTTCAGCTTTCTGGTGAAGAAAGGAAGTCAATGTGGGGGTGAGAGAAGGGCTATCATTGATATCTGAGACGCGGATCCAGAAAAAAAAAAAAAAGAAAGAAAAAAGACAAATCTGAAAATGGATCCGGTACAATAGAACTTCAGACATATTTTTTTGGATGTGAGTCTAAAGAGTTTGTTTTTCTCTTTTTGTATACAGATCTCAGAGAAATTAAAACAGAACTACCACTGGGCCCAGCAATCCTATTATTGGATATCTACCCCAAAGAAAACAAATTATTCTACCAAAAAGACACGTACATGCACTTGCATGTTCATTGCAGCACTACTCACAATGGCAAAAACATGGAATCAATTTAAGTACCCATCAATGGTCAATTGGATAAAGAAAATGTGGTGCATACATGCAATGGGATACTATACACCCATAAGAAATAATAAAATCATGCCTTTTGCAACCAATTGCATGCATCTGGAGATCATTTGTCTTAAGTAAATTAATACAGGAACAGAAAACAAAATACCACATGTTTTCACTTATAAGTGGGAGCTAAATATTCAGTATTCATGGACATAAAGACAGAAACCATAGTCACTGGAGACTACTAGATGGGGGAGAGAGGGAGGCAGGTAAGAGTTGAAAAACTAACCATTGTGTACAATGATGACTGCTTGGGTGACTGACAGGATCATTTATATTCCAAATCCCAGCATGATGCAATATACCTATGCAACAAACCTGTACTTGTATCTCCTGAATCTAAAATAAAGTTGAAATTATGTAAAAAAAAGCATGAAAATAAAAATATCTGTAATACACACAAAAAACACATGTAGATAGAAAGGGCCTAGTGAGCCAAGTAAAGTTTATTATGTCTCAACATTGCAAAGGAGGAACAGGAATATTCTTTTGGCCTGAGTGTGACATGAAGAGATCTGAGAAAACACAGTGTACTTCCCTCCATCAAGTATGGACGAGCTGTAACAAAAAGATCCCATTCATAAGAGAAACTTATAAGCAATTGCAAGAGATGTAGAGGTTCTAAGGTTGAACATAAGAGATAATTTAGCAATGAAGCATATAGACTACATCAGAATGAGGACCATTCAGCACTACCAGTATGGAAAGATGATGTTCCACACAAAGTATTCTGTAAATTCACTAGGCATTATTTAAGATAAATAAAGAACTATATTCACAGGGAGACTTGTGAACAGATGTTCAAAGCAGCTTTACTTGTAATAGCCCCAAATGGAAAAAAAAAAAAAACCTAGAATAATGGGTACATATAATCTTATAATCTTACATATAATCTTAACATGTATCCATTATTGTGTATTAAAAGGTTGTCAACTAGGGCAATACTGTCCCCCATGGGAAATATCAGTAATGTCTGGAGACAATTTTGGCTGTCAAGATTGTGGTGGGTGGTGGTATTAGCATCTATGAGTAGAGGGCAGAGATGCTGTTAAACATTCTACAATGAGCAGGACACTCCTTGTGATGGTCAATTTTACGTGTCAACTTGACCAAGTTAAGGGATGCCCAGATAAGTGGTAAAAAATTATTTCTGGATGTTTCTGTGGCTGTTTCTAGAAGAGATTAGCATTTGAATCAGTAGACTGAGCAAAGATCTGCCGTCATCAATGTGAGCCAGCATCATCTATTTTTTGAGTGCCCTGATATAAGCAAAAAGCAGAAGGGTGGGTGATTTCACTGTCTTTCCTTGATCTGGGTCATCCATCTTCTCTCGGCCTCAGATATTGATGGCAGCGGTGGGCCGACTAGAGTGTAACTGCCATCAAGCCACCACTGCGGGGAGGGCCTGGGGAGCAGGCAGACAGCACCCCCACAGCCTGCTGCACAGGGGACCACCGTGACGGGCTAGACAAGGTCATCTGCCAGTGGGGGAGCTGTGCCATCAAGCAGAAAGCCTTGGCCTGGGGCACGGTACTGGGGCGGCACTTTGGGGGCCCAGGGCGGGATGTGGGAGCGGTGCCCGCTTTGGGGACCTGGTCAGTGGTGTAGCCACTTCACTCACCCTGCTGAGGGCGCTGGGTTCCTGCACCTTAGAAGGAGGCTTTGCGTGGTGCCGCCCTGCATTGGGGTGACCGCTGAACCTGACACTCCAGATGGCCAGGCTCAGGGCCAGCGGTTTGCAATCTGTTTCCGGGTGCTCCCAGGAGGGCCGCGAGCCAGGCCAGGGGTAGGCCGGGGCCGCCCCTGAGTACCAGCGCCAAGGGGAGTTCCCAGCAATGTTGCCCCTGCCCTGGATGCCAATTCAGGCACAGCGAGGACCTGGAGCCCTTGCCCCAGGCTGCAAGGGGACGTGGCCAGGGCTGCATGTTCCAAGGAGCCAGCGGGAGACAGGAGCAGACAGCAGCACCAGGTGCGGCTGTAGCTGCCCAAGTGAAGGCTGTGGACCTGGGCCTCCCTGTGCTCTTGGAGGCCAGGAGCAGGCAGGAGTCCTGCCACCCGCCCTGCCCTGGGCACAGCTGTAGCCACCCAAGTCAGTACTGTGAACCTGAGCCTCTCAGCACCCTTGGGTGCCTGGGAAGGCCCCCCCCACCCCGACCTTGCAGGCCCAGAGGTGTCTGCTCCCACTGCCTGGTCTCTTCCTGCTCCTGGCATCAGCTCCAATCTTGGAACAGGATTGGGGCCAAGTCTGGGCTATGTCACAGCCCGCTGGATGTGCGCATGCTCGGGGCAGTGCTGACACGCCAGTGACTTGCCACCTCAGCCTGCTCTGGACTGGGTGCTAACTACCATGAGGTGAATCCAAGGGGGTGGCTGAGGGAATCTCGGTGCTGGCCTGCAGGTGTCCCTTGGCTCAAGCAGCTTGGGCCCCATGGATGCTGGCAGGAGGCAGAAGGGCTCCTGGGCAGAAGGGGCCGGTCCCGGGTGAGGACCCACCTTCAGGCCAGGGAGGGATTGAAGGCTGGGGGCTGGGCTGCCAGTCCCGCCAACTGGAGTGGGGACTTGTGGTGCCTTTTCCCGGCCTGCCCATGGCCACCCATGGACCCATCAACAGCTACTGTCTCCCGTGTGAAGCCTATAAAAGGTCCGGCTCAGCCAGAGCAGAGGAAGGAGCGATGACGGGATGACCAGCTGCAGAGAAGAGCTGCCCTCTCCGCTGATAGCTGAAGATGATGGGGTGACCAGCTGCAGAAAGGAGCTACCCTCTCTGCCAATGGCTGAAGACAACAGATGTCCAGCTACAGAGAAGAGCTAGCCTCTCTAGTGGGAGTGAACACTTGGGACAACCTACCTGTAGAGAAGACCTACTCTCTCTGCTAGGAGCTGAATACTTGATCGGGACACCTTGGCTGTGGAAAGGGGCTACCCCTGTGGGAGACTGAGCTGTTCTATCAACTCAATAAAGCTCCTCTTCATCTTGCTTCCCCTCCACTTGTCTGCATACCTCATTCTTCTGGTCTCAGGACAAGAACTGGGGACCTGCCAAAGGGCGAGGCTAAAAGAGCTGTAACACAAACAGGCCTGAAACATGTCCCTTGCTCACCACATTGTGGACAAAGAGAAGGAGATAAAAGCTACAGCCCTTCCGGGAGCGGAGATCTGGGAGCTCCCCAAGCCAAGGCTGTAACTCTCTCTTTGGGACCCTGTGTTCCTGGCATCTCTAAGCTTCTGGGCACCAACACATTCCCTGGTGCTAGTAGGGGAAGCTGCTTGCAGTGTACCTGGTCCAGCTGTAGCCTCGCAGAGAGCAGGCACCCATGTTGGCACCTGGAGCTGCCTGCCCTGTGGCAGCAGCTGGTATGTTTGACAGCACAATAACCAGACCCCATGTTCACTCACACACCCCTCACCACTCCATGCCTGACTCGTAGTCTCTCTTGGAGGCGTGGGTTCCAGGTTGGTAGTGCTCCAGCTGAGCACAGTCTTCCAGGCCAAGTGGGCGGAATGAATACAGTGGACCTTGGCAAAACTCAAGCAAAGGCACCACTGGCCACAGGTTTCCAGTCAGAAAAACGACACCCCAGGAATCCTGTAACAATATTACATTATAGCTAATTGTTCTCTAGCTCTCAGATTCGAAACTTACACTAGTGCCTCCATCCTCTCATTCTCAGACCTCAGAGAGGAAGTTACAATGCAGACTTTCCTGGTTCTCCAGCTTGCAGAGGACAAATTCTAGAACTTAGACTCCATAATTGTGTGAGCCAAGTACCATAATGAATCTCCTCTTTCTCTATCTGTCTCTCTCTCTTTATCATCTATCTACCTATCTGTCTATTCCATTGGTTCTGTTTCTCTGAAAAACCATATTTAAAACACCCCTTTATAACAAAGAATTATTCAGTGCAAAATATTAATAATGCAGAGGCTGAGAAACTCTATACAGTAAGGGCTCTAGGAATCTGAATATCAGACTTTCTCAGAAACACAGATATTTAGTGTATTTAATTCTTAGTTTTAAAACAGCTTCTTCTATAAATGATAGATTTCCCTTTCTTGTGAAAATGCATTTTCTCCTTAAATTAAAATAAAATACATCTCTAACCCCCAAACACTTTGCTCATCTTATCTCATTATAAAACTAGTCTTATTAAACATAACTGAAATTTCAACAGAAGTACTTTTAATACTTTTATTTCAAATGAGCAAATATGTATTGATAATTATGTGTACCATATTAAATAATGAAGAAAAATCAATGTTCCATCTTGTTAGCTGAGACCTTAATTACATTACTTTCTTTTTTTGTTTGTTCGTTTTTTTTTTTTGTTTTTGAGACGGAGTCTCACTCGTTGCCCAGGCTGGAGTGCAGTGGCGTGATCTCAGCTCACTGCAAGCTCTGCCTCCCGGGTTCATGCCATTCTCCTGCCTCAGCCTCCCAGTAGCTGGGACTACAGGCGCCCGCCACCACGCCCGGCTATTTTTTTTGGTATTTTTTTTTTTAGCAGAGACGGGGTTTCACTGTGTTAGCCAGAATGGTCTCGATCTCCTGACCATCCTGATCCACCAGCCTCGGCCTCCCACAGTGCTGGGATTACAGGCAATTACATTACTTTCTATCTTTATGTTTGTCTTTTCAGTTGTAAATAATTTTCCATTATCTACATTTTTTTGTTCTTTACTGGGGTACTATGTTTCTCATGCCAAAATTGGAAAAAAATACATATGTATATAATTGACATCTGTATTAGTCCATTTTCACACTGCTATAAACAATTACCTGAGACTGGGAAATTTATAAACAAAAGAGTTTTAATAGGCTCACAGTTCTGCATGGCTGGGGAGACCCCAGGAAATTTACAATTATGACAATAGGTGAAAGGAAAGCAAGGAACATCTTCACGGTGGCAGGAGAGAAAAAGCAAAGGTGGAACTGCCAAACCCTTTTAAATAATCAGATCTTGTCAGAACACATTCACTATCATGAGAACAGTATGGGGAAACCACCCCCATGATCCAATAACCTCCCACCAGGTCCTTCCCTTGACACACGGGGATTACAATTCTAGATGAGATTTGGGTGGGGACACAGAGCAAAACCATATTAACATCTAAAGTACTGAAATTCAAGGACTAGTCAGAATCGTACTGTGGTAATAACCTATATTAATTGCTCTACAGAAGAAAATAATGAGCTTATAGTGTAAAAAAAATACCCTCCAAAATGTTTGAAATGTAAAGTCAATAGACAAAACACCTATTTAAGTGTATAGAAATTTTATAATGATGTTGAAACAAAATGATAGTTGATAATGCTTCATGAAAATTATTCATATTTTTAAAATAATTCATTTTGTCATGAACTAGTGAGTTCGTAATCTCTAGATCTATTTATTTATTTATTTATTTATTTATTTATTTATTTTTGAGACAGAGTTGCCCAGGTTGGAGTGCAGTGGTGCGATCTTGGCTCACTGCAAGCTCTGCCTCCTGGGTTCACACCATTCTCCTGCCTCAGCCTCCCGAGTAGCTGGGACTACAGGCACCCTCCACCACGCTCAGCTAGTTTTTTGTATTTTTAGTACAGACGGTGTTTCACCGTGTTAGCCAGGGTGGTCTTGATCTCCTGGCCTTGTGATCTGCCAGCCTCAGTCTCCCAAAGTGCTGGGATTACAGGCATGTGCCACTGCGCCTGGCCCAGTTTTCTTAACTTACGCATATTGAATTTCATTGCATTGGCTTTGTGGCTGTCAAAAATGCAAACATTTCAGAAAGGAAAGTTCTATGTAGATCCTGTGCAAGAACTGCTTTTCAGACAAAGCCGATACCTTTTATTTGAACAAGTGTTCAAAGTTTTTCTTGCCACCTTTGCCTCCAGATTTTTGCTTTTACCAACATCATTTCCAACACCTTCAGTGTAATTATAAACATGTTCATTTTAAAAGTGCACTCTTCAAATATGAAAGTTTTTAAATGTTGCAGAGAGAAAATAAGTAATCTTGCTTAGTATTGTAATATTTTAAAAAATATTTTATAACTCTTGATGGAGAGATCTTTAATCCCCTGGGAAAGGGTTGCACTGTTTAAGTTTAACATGACTTTAGAAATTTCTTTTGAAATAAAAATACTGTATTGATTGCAACTCTGAACAAATGTCATTCTTATGCAACTTAATCAAACACTACTATCACATAAACACATTTCTAAAAAATATGGACAAAAACTACAATAAACTAAGACATTAACATTCTTTTATAAATTCAAATTGCTTTGTTCTGGATATCAGAACAAATATTTAGAAATGGAATCATTAAAAATAATTGTGCAACATCAGAAAACTTTTCACAGTGTTTCTTATCTTTCTTTCTGTTATAAACAGGACCTTCAAAAATTCCTATTTTTCCTCATTAAAATGTAAACATAAATTATGGTATGTATTAATAATCATTATATAAAATTGGAACAAAATTAGACTTCAGTAATTGAATTAAACTAGTAAAAATTGGGAGAGGAAACAGACATATTGATTTGGTACCTAATATGTGCCAGGAGTTTTGCAAGCCATATTAACGCACATCAAAAATGACAGCTTTGTAGCTGTATCATTATCCCCATTCTTAGAAATGAGAAGTGTGGGGTTCAGAGAGATTAGGTTATTTTCCCAATCCGCATAGTTAGTAAAAGCCTAGCAAAGATTTTATCCAAATTTGTCTGACCCTCAAATTTGACTCTTGCTGTTTATTAGAATAAAGTTTTAGGTTTGGTAATAGCAGTTGACCTCAAAGAAGTCATCATTGTAGCAGTGGTAGTAGTTGACAAAGGAGACGAAAAGGATAAGGAAAGAGACATAGCTAAAGCTTATTAAGCATTTGCTGTATGCTAAGGATTTTGAAAGGATTACTTTAATCCTCAAAACAGTGACTTTCTATAGATAATGTTATTTTCCATATCTTAATAGATGAAAAACCATAAATATTGTTAGATTAGTTGCTCAACATAAAATAGCTAGTAAAAGATATAGTTCGGATTCAAATTGCCAAAATCTAATTTCAGAACCTTTGTTGTTAACCACTTAACTGAGAATTTATTATAGTTTATGGCATTACAACTAAAAATTTATAACAAATACAAATAACAAAATAATCCCCCTCTGATACAAGATAAGATAAAAAATGAAATGAATAGGAAGAATCTTTAATGAACAAAAGTAGCATAAAAATGGCATATACAGTATTATCTCCACTACATCTAAATTCATTATAAGAGAACAAAGTATGTAACCCCATTACTGATTATTGTTTTTGTGTTGTCAAATTATTATTACTATTACTACTATTATTATTTGCTTTTGAATTTTAGTAGTTTGTAGAGTTTCATCAATTAGTATGTATAACTTTATTATTTTCATTAGAAAATGAACAGTATTTTTAGAAACTTTTTCAAAGCTGGGAAACTAATGGAGGAAAATATTTAATAATTTCTCCACATCAATCTTGTTTTTATCCTGATAATAAAATTAGAGTAACTATTGTGAAATGATTATAACTTCTATGCTCAGAATAGGTAAATATAAAAAATAAACAGGAAAAAGTTCAGGTAAGCTTTAAAGAATAATTTTCTATGAATGTTTACAATTTAATACATTATTTTGTTGTTTTTGTGTGGGCAACAGCAAAACCATTATATATGTTTTCATCTATAACTTTCAAGATAATGGTTACAATTTGAAAAGTTCTCTCATTTTTCTTGCTGTGTACCTATATTGCAGTTTTCCTACATAAATATTCAATCAGCGTACTCCACGAATTTCTTCTTGTGTAACGCAATAGCTTAAGAGTGTTGGTTATGACAGGAACAGAAAACCAAACACCACACGTTCTCACTCATAAGTGGGAGTTGAACAATGAGGACACATGGACACAGGGAGGGGAACATCACACACTGGGGCCTGTCGGGGGCTGGGGGCCAAGGGGAGGGAGAGCACTAGGACAAATACCTAATGCATGTGGGGCTTAAAACCTAGATGACGTGTTAGTAGGTGCAGCAAACCACCATGGCACATGTATACCAATGTAAAAAACCTGCATGTTCTGCACATGTATCCCAGAACTTAAAGTAAACAACAACAAAAAAAGAGTGGTGGTTACGGTATCCTTTGAATTGGCAGATCAAACTCTAATAGGGATTTCTTCATCATGGGGTAATTTAAATAAAACACAGAATGGATAATTATTAATGAATAAAAGAATATGAGGCTTTATTCTACTTACATTTCAATTTCAGATAGTCAGTGACCATATAATACAATAAATAAAATATGGTGATAGAAAAATGAAGGAAGGACTGTACTGTTAAGAAGAACATTTAAAAGATAATATGATATAACTCCAGGGACAAGGTTTATAAAGAAGCAATTGAATTTTAGCCTCAATTTCACTTTAATTTCTGTTTAGAACTATGTTTTTCAAAATTTTAAAAACATTTTTAGACAGGCTAATTTTATGACAGTAGATCTTCATTAAAAAAAGATTATATTGGAATATTTCAACAAAAAATTATAAATCAGAATTAAAAACAAGAAGTTAGTTATAACTGTTAAGTAATTCTGTGTTTAAAAACTAGATGACATCTTAAAAACTCAATTCTGAAACAGTTAACTTTTTTTTGTAATCCTATTTTCTTTTTTATTTTTTTCTACTTTAAGTTCTAGGATACATGTGCAGAATGTTCAGGTTTGTTTTATAGGTATACAAGTGCCATGGTGATTTGCTGCACCTATCAACCTGTCATATAGGTTGTAAGCTCCACATGCATTAGGTGTTCATCCTAATGCTTTCCCTACCCTTGCCCCCAAACCCCTGACAGGACCTGGTGTGTGTTGTTCCCTTCGCTGTGTCCATGTCTTCTAATTGCTCAACTCCCACTTCTGAGTGAGAACATGTGGTGTTTGGTTTTCCATTCCCGTGTTGGTTTGTTATGGATGATGGCTTTCAGCTTCATCTGTGTCCCTGCAAAGGACATGATCTCATTTTTTATGGCTGCATAGTATTCTATGGTGTATGTGTACTACATTTTCTTTATCCATTGTATCATTGATGGGCATTTGGATTGGTTCCATGTCTTTGCTATTGTAAATAGTGCTGCAATAATACCCAAAAGAATATAAATCATTCTACTATAAAAGCAGTTAACTTTTATGGGCATCTAAGTGATGATGAAAATTATCTTTGCTAATATTTAGAAGTGGTGAGACTTCAGATTATTCAGGAAAGCGATATGACAATTAGGATTGAAACAACATGCTGAAATAATAAATGACTTAATAAATAGATTGTTGAATCATCATCAAATTCTATCCATGCATGTTGTTTTATTTTATTTTCAATTAAGCATTAAATAAGAGAAAAATTATATAAAAGGTATTGTCTATTTTAATGATATCATTATTTTCATTAAAGTTAATAATTGTATTAAGCTTTTATAATATAATAACTTATATTCAAGGAGCCATATAAATTTCATCTAGAAGAGGTGCTGTTATTTAAAGAGAAAATAAAACATTTAAATCATCCAAGTGTATTGCATACTTGAAATTTGTAAGGAGAGTAGATCTCAAGTGTGCTCACTAAACAAAAAAAGGTTAGTATTTGTGGTGATGGACAAGTTAATTAGCTTGATTGTGGTAGTCATTTCAAAATGTACACATATATCAAAATATCACATTTTGTATGTTCAGTATATATAAGTAATCCCACAAATTTAGAGTGTATTACATGCATAATACCTGCTATCTAACCTAAAAGTCTACATAGTTTTGTAGAAAACTATGAAAATATTAAGCAGTATAATAAAACTATTATTTTATTCTTAATGTATTATCCATTTAAAATTGATGATGTAGCTTCCTGGCAAATTACTTAATTTGGCTAGCATTTAATGTAAATTTATCTAATACATGAAACTGAGAATTATTCCCTTGGCCAATTTTTTAACTGATTCTAAAATAAAATTTCCAACTTAATCTAGAAACATCCTATGTAGACTCTAAAATTAGTAGAATACCAAAGGAGAAAATATGAGGAAAAAAAATCAACTCTTTTCAAAAAGGAGAAAAACATAAAATGAAAAAGTGACACAGAATTTGCCCTACACTAGTCCATCTACTGACAGAACTTTTCCACTAAAGAAAAGTACTAACAAGAAAGCTATCAAAGAGGTTCCTTCTCTCACCTGCTACCTCTTGAACTATATCTCCCTTACGTTCATCATTCTCTTCCCCTTAGAAATTTGCAATTTGAAAAATCTAGATCTCACTAAAGTCTTTCCAAACATGCATTGTCTTAATAATCTTAAAATTTGCTTACTGGAAGGTAATCTAATTGTTTTTCTTTTTATCTTTTGGACCATTATTTTAGGTCCATTTTGGACTTGACTGTCTGGCCTTTATTTGTGGTATTTTTCTATTTGGATGGATAAGTTTCTGTCAATCTCTTTTATTTTAAGTTGCATTATGAAATTTTAACTCTTGACCCTTTCAAAAGGATCTTTGTCAATTTCAATTGCCGGCCTTTTGACATTCAACAGCTTCCATAGACATTCATTTTAAAACTACATCACTGCATTTGAAAACAGGAGTGCCAAAGAAAATCTGCAGGAATCCAACTAAGGATATGGAGTTTAAATTAGTTCATTACAAGAACAAAAATTCACATTTCTATTTCTCTGTGCCAATGACTTTTTTGCACTCGATAAACTCCAAGTTTTTGATAGTTATAGCTATTATATATCATCTTTTTATTAATGCAAAGTGTTTTGTTAAGTGATAATAATAATCAAATTGTCTGTTCATATCCTTTGCCCACTTGTTGATGGGGTTCTTTATTTTTTTCTTGTAAATTTGTTTGAGTACTTTGTAGATTCTGGATAATAGCCCTTCGTCTGATGAGTAGATTGCAAAAATTTTCTCCCATTCTGTAGGTTGCCTGTTCACTCTGATGGTAGTTTCTTTTGCTGGGCAGAAGCTCTTTAGTTTAATTAGATCCCATTTGTCAATTTTGGCTTTTGTTGCCATTACTATTGGTGTTTTAGACATGAAGTCCTTGCCCATGCCTATGTCCTGAATGGTATTGCCTAGGTTTTCTTCTAGGGTTTTTACGGTTTTAGGTCTAACATTTAAGTCTTTAATCCATCTGGAATTAATTTTTGTATAAGGTGTAAGGAAGGGATCCAGTTTCAGCTTTCTACATATGGCTAGCCAGTTTTCCCAGCACCATTTAGTAAATAGGGAATCCTTTCCCCATTTCTTGTTTTTGTCAGGTTTGTCAAAGATCGGATGGTTGTAGATGTGTGGTATTATTTCTGAGGGCTCTGTTCTGTTCCATTGGTCTATATCTCTGTTTTGGTACCAGTACCATGCTGTCTTGGTTACTGTAGCCTTGTAGTATAGTTTGAAGTCAGGTAGCGTGATGTCTCCAGCTTTGTTATTTTGGCCTAGGATTGTCTTGGCAATGTGGGCTCTTTTTTGGTTCCATATGAACTTTAAAATAGTTTTTTCCAATTCTGTGAAGAAAGTCATTGGTAGCTTGATGGGGATGGCATTGAATCTATAAATTACCTTGGGCAGTATGGTCATTTTCACGATATTGATTCTTCCTATCCATGAGCATGGAATGTTCTTCCATTTATTTGTGTCCTCTTTTATTTTGTTGAGCAGTGGTTTGTAGTTCTCCTTGAAGAGGTCCTTCACATCCCTTGTAGGTTGGATTCCAAGGTATTTTATTCTCTTTGAAGCAATTGTGAATGGGAGTTCACTCATGATTTGGCTCTCTGTTTGTCTGTTATTGGTGTATAAGAAAGCTTGTGATTATTGCACATAGATTTTGTATCCTGAGACTTTGCTGGTTGCTTATCAGCTTAAGGAGATTTTGGGCTGAGACAATGGGGTTTTCTAAATATACAATCATGTTATCTGCAAACAGGGACAATTTGATTTCCTCTTTTTCTAATTGAATACCCTTTATTTCTTTCTCCTGCCTGATTGCCCTGGCCAGAACTTCCAACACACATAAGCTCAAAACAAAGAGATGGAGGAAGATCTACCAAGCAAATGGAAAACAAAAAAAGGCAGAAGTTGCAATCCTAGTCTCTGATAAAACAGACTTTAAACCAACAAAGATCAAAAGAGACAAAGAAGGCCATTACATAATGGTAAAGGGATCAATTCAACAACAAGAGCTCTCTATCCTAAATATATATGCACCCAATACAGGAGCACCCAGATTCATAAAGCAAGTCCTTAGAGACCTACAAAGAGACTTAGACTCCCACACAATAATAATGGGAGACTTTAACACCCCACTGTCAACATTAGACAGATCAACGAGACAGAAAGTTAACAAGGATATCCAGGATTTGAACTCAGTTCTGCACCAGGCAGACCTAATAGACATCTACAGAACTCTCCACCCCAAATCAACAGAATATACATTCTTTTCAGCACCACATCACACTTATTCCAAAAGTGACCGCATAGTTGGAAGTAAAGCACTCCTCAGCAAATGTAAAAGAACAGAAATTATGACAAATTGTCTCTCAGACCACAGTGCAATCAAACTAGAACTCAGGATTAAGAAACTCACTCAAAACCACTCAACTACATGGAAACTGAACAACCTGCTCCTGAATGACTACTGGGTACATAACGAAATGAAGGCAGAAATAAAGATGTTCTTTCAAACCAATGAGAAAAAACACACAACATACCGGAATCTCTGGGACACATTTAAAGCAGTGTGTAGAGGGAAATTTATAGCACTAAGTGCCCACAAGAGAAAGCAGGAAAGATCTAAAATTGACACCCTAACATCACAATTAAAAGAACTAGAGAAGCAAGAGCAAACACATTCAAAAGCTAGCAGAAGGCAAGAAATAACTAAGATCAGAGCAGAACTGAAGGAGATAGAGACACAAAAAACCTTTCAAAAAAATCAATGAATCCAGGATCTGGTTTTTTGAAAAGATCAACAAAATTGATAGACTGCTAGCAGACTAATAAAGAAGAAAAGAGAGAAGAATCAAATAGAAGCAATAAAAAATGATAAAAGGGATATCATCACTGATCCCAGAGAAATACAAATTACCATCAGAGAATACTATAAACACCTCTACGCAAATAAACTAGAAAATCTAGAAGAAATGGATAAATTCCTCAACACATACACCCTCCCAAGACTAAACCAGGAAGAAGTTGAATCCCTGAATAGACGAATAACAGGCTCTGAAATTGAGGCAATAATTAATAGCTTACCAACCAAAAAAAGTCCAGGACCAGATGGATTCACAGCTGAATTCTACCAGAAGTGCAAGGAGGAGCTGGTACCATTCCTTCTGAAACTATTCCAATCAATAGAAAAAGAGGGAATCCTCCCTAACTCATTTTATGAGGCCAGCATCATCCTGATACCAAAGCCTGGCAGAGACACAACAAAAAAAGAGAATTTTAGACCAATATCCCTGATGAACATCGATGCTAAAATCCTCAATAAAATACTGGCAAACTGAATCCAGCAGCACATCAAAAAGCTTATCCACCATGATCAAGAGGGCTTCATCCCTGGGATGCAAGGCTGGTTCAACATAAGCAAATCAATAAATGTAATCCAGCATATAAACAGAACCAAAGACAAAAACCACATGATTATCTCAATAGATACAGAAAAGGCCTTTGACAAAATTCAACAGCCCTTCATGCTAAAAACTCTCAATAAATTAAGTTTTAATGGGACGTATCTCAAAATAATAAGAGATATTTATGACAAACCCACAGCCAATATCTTACTGAATGGGCAAAAACTGGAAGCATTCCCTTTGAAAACTGGCACAAGACAGGGATGCCGTCTCTCACCACTCCTATTTTTCTAAGACACATTTTAAGGTCTATTGCTGAAACAAGTTATCTAAATTTATAATAATTTTATACTCTTGGCATAGGTGGAAATTTTTAAAAGTAAAGTAGATGAATATTTTCAATTTCCTTTAGTTTGTAGTCCTCTGTGACAAATTTTTTGAACATTAGAGAAGTTGAATGGTAGGCAAACTAGTTAATTGTCATAGCATCCCTTTTTCATTCCTTAGTGATATGAGAATTCTTTGTAGTCTCCTTAGAAAAGTGCACAATAATGTGTTCCATCCTCAGTTACACGAACGTAAAATACCTCTCCTGCCCTCAAATGAATTCCTTCTCTCTATATTACATATAATTCAGTTTTATGCTAAAATTCAATTGAGAAAGAAATATGTAAATATGTAAAAATATTTAAATTAAACATCTTTTTTTAGAGCATGATAAATATGTCCTCAACATCTAACACATTTATTCAATCTGTCATTAAAAAATGCTATTTTTCATGGTTATAAATTTTATGTAGACCATTCTCAATAACAAATTTATTGTATCACTATTAATGTCTTCCTGACTTTCCACTTTCTAAAATATATACAATTCAAAAAAGCCATTATCCTGACCTTTTCAATGATCACTCTAATTTTTTTTCCAATTTTATTTCAAAACAGAGAATATCCCTAAATCCTCTTTAACTGCAGCCCACTATATAAGAAGTATGTTGTTTTTAGGATAAAAAATATTATATTTAGCGATTTTGAATGCTACTTCTACCCCTTGCTTTGCTCTTCTGCTATTATGCATGTTAGCCAATTACAGTACGCTGTCGAAACCTTTACCTTAAGGTCATTAAAGCGGTCAGACTTGATAAACACTACAGACATCAAAATGGTTATGTCTAACGAGAGTAAAATTATTTATTCATTTTTTACCTCGTTTTGTATATAGTTACTAGAATCAGATGCCTTTGATCAAATACACTAGTTTGGTTTTAACAGTTGTTAAAAAATTTTCAAGTCTCCTAAGGTGCTGTAGGGGCACACTTGAATAAATATGTTTTTGAATAATATAGAAATTTTGACAAAATTCTCAGTTTTTAGGCACTAAAAACCAGGGATGCAAAAATATGAATGAATAGTATTTCTGGACTTGTTTAAATAAATATTCATACAATTAAAAAATAATGCCAAATTTCTCAAGCTTTTGATTTTAAGTAATCAACTAAATTCATTTATTTTCCAAAAAAAAGATGTTTTCTGTTATTGATGAGTAAAACTTATAAACTCTTTTATTACTATATGAGGTGCTTTCTTTTTTCTTTACTCAATCAGAAAAGAAGCCAAGGTTATCAGCCAATAGTCATGTGTTCATACACACATATTTTTATAATGTTCATATATCATGTAACCTTTGTGGCAAGAAAGTTAAGTCTCATATTCTAGCAAAACCTTCAATTGAGGGCTCATAACTCACATTGCAGTCCATTAGTCTCAGATAAAGCTTACAATAGCAGACATGATTACTTAAACAGTTCAGGAATATATGATGAGGCATTACTCAGCCATCTAGTGTAAGTAATCATAAAAGATATGCCACAGTTTATTACAGTTAAATCAGCAAATGGGTCCTGAAGCACTAGCAAAATTATTTGCCTTTATATGCACATTCAACTTATCTTTATAAGTAGAGTCTCATGAAGATAAGAATCATTGAAATTGAAATAGAGCAGGAAAAAAATATAGCTTGGCTATCTGATGCTATTATTGATGTAAATTGTAATTTAAGGTCAGGGAAAAAAGAGTTTTACTTTCTCTTTTCCCCTATGAAGATGTAAGATGCCAAAACATCTTAAAAGTTGGCTTTGATTCACTTGCAGGTGTTAAGAGTTGAATATGAGTAGCCATGGTGATTGAACAAACAAAAAAGTAACGTGAATAAAGTATACCTTTGAGATTTGAGATTTTATATCAGCCAAAATATGCTGTAATATTTTTAAGATAATTTTTTAAAAATTGGAATGGATGACACAAAATCATAGATGTTATTTGATTTTAGAAAGTTATGTTTTCTATTTTTTGGTAAATGGTCATACAAACCCTTTTGTTTTTCTAAAGCCATGAGTTTTTATTTGCTTCGAAATTGCATTTTCTGAAAATACTTAAATACATGAGCTACATTTATTTTCTAAGCAATGGCTAAGAAATGATGATATATATTAAAAGCTTTTCTCCAGAATGAGCTTACAGACAGTGATTAAAATGAAATGACTGATTTTATGGGAAATTATTTTTATAATCATTTAATCAATTCAGGCTTATAGAAATCTCTGTTTATTACCAAATATAAACACATCTGCAGTTCAACCACAATGGTAATTCCACTCTCATTTTATTGCACTTCAATTGCCATTATGACTACTGTTTTAATTATATTACTAAAAGGAAACATTATTTAAAGTGACCACAACATAATTTTAAGTTAACCTCCTGAACCTATGATCATCATGTTAGTGTCATTCTTGGTTGATTTAAAACTTGGTTCATGGAAAAAGACGTGGATTCTCTCAAAATTCCAACATTTTTGGATCCTCTGTCAGGACTTTGAACTAGAGATAAAAGAGTATAGTTTCAGTAACAGACCACATATAGAATGGGCACAACATAGTAAGGAGAGGTCATGATACAGGTCTTTATGATTTGATGCCTCTGTAACAAATGTAGACTCTTCAGCCTCAATTTTTCTGGTTGTGTGGCAGACTTTGAGTGTCATCTACTGAAAAATAAGTAAGTAGCTTTAAGTCTCATTCTCCATAGATATTTGGCCTTGTAGTGTATACTGAAGGTTGAGAGGTCTTATTCCACAAAAAAGAGACAATTTTATATTGACAGGTTAAAACATCTCTGCATAGGTTTCAGCATGAGGACCCTAGCAATTAAAAACCTTGCTACAGAAGGCTTATCAAACAAAAGGATACCAAATGTCAGACTTAAGAACCTCAGCTTAAATAAAAATGTAAATAAAACAGAGTAACAATTATATGATTTAATGTTGTTATTGCCTGTGTTATTCTTCTATAAAAACTGAATGACTATTTCCACAAATAGACATATCTGCAAGCTAAATGCCCCTCTATGACAAACTTGTATTTACATATATCTCCTTTATATTTGAAAACACTTGCTTAATATAGGGTAAGATTATCTTACCTGAACTGTTCATGATTGTCAAATTTACAATCTAAATTATGAATTTTAAACAATAATAAAATAAGTTTGTGTCAAATAAGAAATTATTTGATGATAGGAAAACTTTAGAATCAATGTAGATAGCAAAGACATATTTCTATATGAACTGCTCAAAAAATCCATTTTACATTTTCCAGCAATCAAAGGTTGACTGTACTTGAATCTACATTCAAAGAATGTAGATTTAATTTGTAAATGCAACATTCTCTTCTCTCGAAACACAGTAGAAACCACTATTAAGAAAGGAAATGAATGCACTATTAAGAGAGGAATAAATAAAAATATATTTGAGATGTTTATTGCGGCACTATTCACAATAGCAAAGACTTGGAACCAACCCAAATGTCCATCAATGATAGACTGGATTAAGAAAATGTGGCACATATACACCATGGAATACTATGCAGCCATAAAAAAGGATGAGTTCATGTCCTTTGTAGGGACATGGATGAAGCTGGAAACCATCATTCTCAGCAAACTATCACAAGGGCAAAAAACCAAACTCTGCATGTTCTCACTCATAGGTAGGAATTGAACAATGAGAACACTTGGACACAGGAAGGGGAACATCACACACTGGGGCCTGTCATGGGGTGGGGGGATGGGGGAGGGATAGCATTAGGAGAAATACCTAATGTAAATGACGAGTTAATGGGCGCAGCACACCAACATGGTGCATGTATACATATGTAACAAACCAGCACGTTGTGCACATGTACCCTAGAACTTAAAGTATAATTTAAAAAAAAGAAAAACTAAACTCAGAAATGTGTAAAAATGAGAAGATAGAATTGATTTTATCCAAAGAATGCAAAGATGTTGATTTTATAAAATAAATGACTGTAATTCTACATTTAACAATTAAAAGCCATATTGTTAAATGCCATAAAACATTGTATCAAACTTAATACTACTTCACAATATTTTTAAAAAAGCAACAGACAATAAAGATCTAAAAGAAATGCTGGTATTCTAATCAAATGATCTGCCAAAACTCTACAGCAAAAGCTATTCCTTTTTTAACATCTGAAAAGATAGCAAAATACTCTGCAGCACACTGGAACAGGAAGAGTAAACTTATCTAGGACTAACTGGACCAGATAATTTGTAGCCAATTATCATGCTAGAAGGTAAATCAGTGCTTTCTATGTAGGAAAAACATAAATGTGGCAAAACTTCCTAGCATGCCACTTTATGTATAAGACTTGACCTTACCCCCATTCCCTATTACCAAGTTGAGGGACTGGTGATCCTCCAGCTACAGATACCAAGCTGACAGAACAGGACTGAAGCTAAGGGTGAAACACATCATATTTCTACTTTGTCCTAGTCTCTGATAACATTAGAGAATGAACTCCTGCTTCTCTAAGTATGTATTCTTGAAGACTCACAGTTCAAGGATCACAGTTCCTCTCCTTCTTTTTCAGTCTGACATTATTCTGACAGATTGCCCAGTATTGGTACCAGAGTGAAACAGGCAAATAAACCTTTATATCTGTTACCATGCAATTTCCCCCAACACACGCTTTTCTAGCAGCCCCTGTGTGCCTGTCCATATTCCACTGTTCCACAACTCTCTCATTTAAGTATTATAACAGCATAGCCTATAGAGTGAGACAAGAAAAATTAATAAATTGTGTAAAGATTGAAAAAAACGAACAAATCTCCATTATTTGCAGGTAATGTGATTGTCTACATAGAAAACCTAAAAGAGTATACAGATTATGGCAGATAAAGTAATGCTCTGCAAGTATTCTATCTGTTCCCCCACAGGCTCTGTTACACGTAGTTAGGCAGGGTCATGTGACTAGCTCTGGTCAGCAATATATGAATGTATGTGTAAGTTCTGAGCTGAGGTATTAAAACTCTCATGCAAGATCCTTCAGTGTCTATTATGCCCTGTTACTTTGAGAAAATTTACGTTCCAGCGGGCACAGATACTAGGTAACAGTCTTCCGTCCCCTCTCAATGTGTCAAGTAGAACCTTCCGCAAAACACAAAACAACAGAAAAGTAGGTGAAGATAATGATAATCTCTGTTATGCAGTAACAAAATAAGGAGTAAAACTGTCAACTGCAATAGGATAATTTGTAGTTCACAAGTTATAGCTAATGGATGTGTGGCTCAAAGGGAAGAAGCTGGACAAGAAATAGTGTCTATTGGTAGATATTGGCTGCTCAGAAAACAATTGACTGTAAGAAAAATAAAATGTTTCTATTAATCATTTCACCATAAAATAAATAAATAATAAAGTCTACTGAAAGTAGAATGGATAAATACACTATTGTCTATTCACACAAAGAATATTATGTGGAAATAAAAAAATAGAAGAACATCTATACAGACAGAAGAGGAAAGATCTTAGATCTGTAATATACTGAGAGAAGACCATATGGACATTAACTTCAAATACACACAAAAATTAAAGAATACAGTGGTAAATATATGCAAATGAGATAAAGTGTGCACAAATGATATGATAAAGTTTGGCATAGTTATTTAGTGGAAGAGGCAGGATGAAAATATTAAAAAAGAGCACATCAATAGGTGCTAAATATTGAAAATATTCAAATGTATAAGTTAAAAAGTGAGTTCACAAATGTTAATTTTATTATGTTTATTTAATATTATGCTTTATAACATGTGTATTTAAAGACATTACTTTTATAATAAAATATAAATAAAAATGAGAATCACTTCTAAAAATATCAAATGACATTGATATTGTCATGAAGAACATTGACTATCATGTCCATTTGTTATCAAATGAGAAATGTCCCTATTGTATTCTCACATATATAGAAAGGTGATGCAACACTTCTTTGTGCATTTATACATTTCATTATGCATTTATAAATGTACAAATATAGGCTTGAGCAAGTACTCTAGGATTTGCTCTGTAGGACTAAGTTTTTTCATCCATACAAAGAGAAGTAAAAAAAAATACACCTCTTGTATGGTTATTGTGAAGATTACGCGATGATGCACAGAAAGCACTTACCACATTTCCTGGAATTAATGTTTTCATTGGTGCTTTCGTATTCATTCATACCATGAAAGATTTAAAACATATATGTCCATGAATGACAAAATGTAAACCAAGAGGAAATAGGCAGAAGACTCTTTCAGGACATTTTTCATGACAACTGAAGATAATGAAAATCTTTGTAGGTATGAAGGGAACAGATTATACATTAATGACAGAATATTTTATTATTTTGTAGAAAAAAGATTGGATCTATAAATATATTCAAATTATAGATCCAGTCGTTACTGTTATTATTATTATTATTATTATTATTATTATTATTATTTCAATAGTTTGGGGGTAACGGGGTGTTTTACTGCAGGGATAAGTTCTTTAGTGGTGATTTCTGAGTTTTTGGTGCACCCATCACCTGAGCAGTGTACACTGTACCCAATGTGTCATCTTTTATCCCTCACCCCCGACCCACCCTTTCCCAAGAGTCCCCAGAGTCCATTATATATTCTTATACTTTTGCATCCTCGTGGCTTAGCTCCCACTTGTAAGTGAGGACCTAGGATGTTTGGTGTTCCATGCCTGAGTTACTTCACTTACTATAATGGTCTCCAACTACATTCAGGTGGCTGCTAATGCCATTATTTCATTCCTTTTTATGGCTTAGTTGAATACAACTATATATAGTCTCATATATGTGTGTGTGTGTGTGTATATATATATATATATATATATATATATATATATATATATATAACGTTTTCTTTATTCACTTGGTTGATGGGCATTTCGGCTGGTTCCATATTTTTGCAATTATGAATGGTAGTACTATAAGTATGTGTCCACAAGTGCCTTTTTCATATAATGACTTTTTTTTCCTCTGGGTAGATACCCAGTAGTGGGATTGCTGGATCAAATGGTAATTCTACTTTTAGTTCTTTAAGGAGTCTCCATACTGTTTTTCATAATGGGTTGTACTAGTTTACATTCCTACCAGCAGTGTGAAAGTATTCCCTCTCCACCACATGCATGCCAACATCTATTATTTTTTGTTATTATTTTTTTAAGTGATGGCCATTCTTGCAGGATTAAGGTGATATTGCATTTTGGTCTTGGTTTGCATTTCCCTGATAATTAGTGACGCTGAGCATTTTTTCATATGTTTGTTTGCTGTATATATATCTTCTTTTGAGAATTGTCTATTCATGCCCTTAGCCCACTTTTTGAATGAATTATTTGTTTTTTTCTTGCTAACTTGTTTGGGTTCCTTGTAGATTCTGGATATTAGTTTTTTTGTCAGATGCATAGTTTGTGAATATTTTCTCTCACTCCTTGGGTGGTCTTTTTTTTTGTTTTGTTTTGCTGTGCAGAAGCTTTTCAGTTTAATTAAGTCCAATATGTTTATCTTTGTTTTCGTTGCATTTGCTTTTGGGTTCTTGGTCATAAACTCTAAGCCTAAGCCAATGTCTATAATAGTTTTTTTATGCTATGTTCTAGAATTTTTCTGGTTTTAGGAATTCAATTTAAGTCTTTGATCCATCTTGAGGTGATTTTTGTATAAGGTGAGATAAGGATCCAGTTTCATTCTTCTACATGTGGCTTATCAATTATCCCAGCACCATTTCTTAAATAGGATGTCCTTTCCCCCCCTTATGTTTTTGTTTGCTTTGTCAAAGATCAGTTGGCTATAACTATTTGCATTTATTTTTGGGTTCTGTATTCTGTTCCATTGGTTTATGTGCCTATTTTTATACCAGTACCATGCTCTTTTGATTATAATAGCCATGCAATATAGTTTTAAGTCAGGTAATGTGATGCCTCCATATATATATATAATAATACTTTAAGTTCTGGGCTACATGTGCAGAATGTGCAGGTTTGTTACATACGTATACATGTGCCATGGTGTTTTGCTGCACCCATTAACTCATTATCTACATTAGGTATTTCTCCTAATGCTATCCCTCCCCTACCCCAACCCCCCGACATGCCCCAGTGTGTGATGTTCCCCTCCCCATGTCCATGTGTTCTCATTGTTCAACTCCCACCTATGAGTGAGAACACGCAGTGTTTGGTCTTTCTGTTCTTGTGTTAATTTGCTGAGAATGATGGTTTCCAGCTACATCCATGTCCCTGCAAAGGACATGAACTCATTCTTTTTTATAGCTGCATAGTATTCCATGATGTGTATGTGCCACATTTTCTTTATCCAGTCTATCATTGAAGGGCATTTGGGTTGGTTCCAAGTCTTTGCTATTGTGAACAGTGCTGCAATAAACATACGTGTGCATGTGTCTTTATAGAAGAATGATTTATAATCCTTTGGGTATATACCCAGTAATGTGATTACTGGGTCAAATGGTATTTCTGGCTCTAGATCCTTGAAGAATCACCACACTGTCTCCCATATTCATACTTTTTGCTTAGCCTTTCTTTGGCTATGTGAACTCTTTTTTCTTTCCATATGAATTTTAGGATTCTTTTTCTAGTTCTGTGAGAAAGATGATGGTATTTCAATGATAATTGTGTTGATTTTTTTAAACTGATTTTGGCATTATGGTCATCTTCACAATATTAATTCTACCCATCCATTAGCACTGATGTGTTTCAATTTGTTTGTGTCACCTATGATTTCTTTCAGCAGTTTTTTGTAGTTTTCCATGTGGAAATATTTCACTTCCTTTGCATTCCTAAATTGTTTTGTTTTTGTTTTTGTTTTTGTTTTTGCAGCTGTTGTAAAAGGGGTTAAGTTCCCAGCTTGGTCACTGTTGATTTATAGCAGTGCTACTGATTTGTGTACATTGATTTTGCATCCTGAAACTTTACTGAATTTGTTTATTAGATATAGAAGCTTTTTGGATGTATCTTTAGGGTTTTCTAGGTATACAACCACATCATTGGCAAACAGCAAGTTTGACTTCCTCTTCACTGATTTGGATGCCCTTGATTTCTTTCTCTTGTCTGACGGCTATGGCTAGGATTTTCAGTACTATGGTGAAGTGGTGAAAGTGTGCATCCTTTTCTTGTTCCAGATCTCAGGGGGAATGCTTTCAACATTCCCGCATTCAGTATAATGTTGGCTGTGAGTTTGTCAAAGGTGGTTTTTATTACCTTAAGGGAGGACCCATCTATGCTGATTTTTCTGAGGGTTTTAATCAGAAAGGGATGCTGGATTTTGTCAGATGCTTTTCTGCATCTATTGAGATGACTATATAATTTTTATTTTTAATTCTGTTTAGGTGGTGTTTCACATTTATTAACTTGTGTATGTTAATCCATCCCTGCATCTCTGATATGAAACCTACTTGATCATGGTGGATTTTCTTTTAGATATGATGTTAGATTCCATTAGCTAGTATTTTCTTGAGGAGTTTAGCATCTATGTTCATTAGTGATATTTATCTGTAGTTATCTTTTTTGGTTAAGTCTTTTCCTGGTTTTGTTATTAGGGTGATACCGGCTTCATATAATGATTTAGGGAAGATTCCCTCTGTCTATCTTTTGAAATACTTTCAGTAGGATTGGTACCAATTCTTTTTTGAATGTCTGATAGAATTCAGCAGTGAATCCATCTGATTCTGGAATTTTTTTATTGGTATTTTTTTATTACTGTTTCAATTGCACTGCTTGTTATTGGTCTGGTCAGAGTTTCTATTCTTTCTGGTTTAATCTAGGAAAGTTGTATATTTCCAGGAACTTATCCATCTCCTCTAGGTTACCTAATTTGTGTGCATGAAGGTGTTTATAGTAGCCCTGAATAATCTTTTTTATTTCTGTGGTATCGATTGTAATATTTCCAGTTTCATTTCTAATTGAGCTTACTTTGATGTTTTATCTTCCTTTCTTGGTTAAACTTGCAATTGTCTATTGATTTTGTTTATCTTTTCAAAGAACCAGCTTTTATTTCATTTATCTTTTGTATTTTGTTTGCTTGTTTGTTTTAATTTCATTTGGTTCTGCTCTGATCTCTGTTATTTCTTTTATTTTGTTGGGTTTGGGTTTAGTTTGGTCTTGTTTCTCTATTTCCTTGAGGTGTGAGCTTAGATTGTCCATTTGTGCTCTTTCAGGCTTTTTGATGTTGGCATTTAATACTATGAACGTTCCTCTTAGCACCACATTGGCTGTATCCCAGAGGCTTTGATAGATTTTGTCTCTATTATGGTCCAGTTTATGGTCCACTATTATTGACCTTCTTCAAAATTATATTTTTTACAGACAATGTACCTACACTGAGGCATTATTGTCACCGAAAGTTTGTGGTTTAACTTAGAGTTCACTCTTGGTGTTGTACACTCTCAGCGTTTTGACAAATATATAATAACCTGTACCCACTGAGATGATGCCTTAGAGAGTAGTTTCACTGCTTTAAAAATCCTCTGTGCTCCACCCTCTCTCCCTCCTCACAAAACCTTGGCAATCACTGATCTTTTTATTATTACCATAGTATTGCCTTTTCCAGAATGTCATACATTTGGAATCATCCAATAAGTATACACACACATACAGCCTTTTCAGGTTGGCATTCACTTAGTAATATGCATTTAAGTTTTCTCCCTGTTTTTCCATTTCTTCTTATTTTGTTTTTGACATTGAGTAATATTCCATTATGTAGGTATGCAGAGTTTATTTGTCCACTCACCTACGGAAAGACATTTTGGTTACTCTGAAGTTTGAACAATCATGAATGAAGCTGCTATAAATCTCTGTGCAGATTGTGTGAACAAAACTTTTCAAATCGTTTTGGTAAACAGCAAGAAGAATGAATGCTGCATCATATGGCCAGAGAATATTTAGATTTGTAACAAGCTGCCAAACCATCTCCCAAAGTAGCCCTGCCATTTGCAATTAGAAATGATTGAGAGTTCCTTTGCTCCACGTCCTTTCCAGCATTTAGTTTTGTCAGTGTTTTGGATTTCAGCTATTCTAAAAGATGCATAATAGCATCTCGTTGTTTTAATTTGTAGTTCCCTAGGACTGTCAATACAATGTTGAAAAGACGTGATGAGAATAAATAGAATTGCCTTTTTCCTGATCTTACTTGGAAAGCTTTTTCTTTCTTACCATTAAGTATGATGTTAGCTGCAAGTTTTTTTGTAGACATTCTTTATCAAATTGAGGAAGTTTCCCTATATTCCTAGTTTGCTGAGATTATTTATCATGAAACTTTTTCATAAAGTTTTTTCTGTATTTACTTATATGATTATGTGGTGTCTCTACTTTAGCCTGTTGATGTGATTGACTACATTAATTGACTTCAAATATCAAAGCAGACTTTCATACCTTAGATAAATCCCATTTGGTCATGATGTAAGATGTTTTATATGTTGTTTAATTTGATTTGCTAATATTTTATTAAGGCTTATGAGTCCTATGTTTATGAGAGATATTCATTTATAGTTTTCTTCTCTTATAATACTTTTATCTAATTTGGTGTTACAGTGATGCTGGCAACATAAAATGGGGTTAGAAAATATTTCCTCTGCATCTATCTTCTCAAAGAGATTGTATAAAGTTAATACAATTTCTTCCTTAAATGTTGAGTAGATTCATTAGTAGACTCAACTGGCTCTTGTACTTTCCATTTTGGAAGACTACTAATTATTTATTCAATTTCTTTAATAGAAATAGCTTATTCAAATTGTTTTTTCTCCTGCGAGTTTTGGCAGATTGTGTCTTTTAAGAAATTTTTCTATTTCATTTAGGTTATCAAGTGTGTGGTCATAGATTAGTTCATAGTATTCTTTTACTGTCTTTTTAATGCCTATGAGATTTGTAATGATGTCCTCTCTTTTATTTTTGATCCATTTGTATCTGTTCTAGCAATTTGTATCTATTCTATTTTTCCTTAGCTTGATTTATCTATTTTATTTTTTCAAACACCTATATTTTAGTTTTTTAAACTATTGATTTATTTTTAATTTTATTGGTTTTTGCTCTAATATTTATGATTTTTCCTTCTCCTTACTTTAAATTTAA
Organism: Pan troglodytes; assembly: GCF_028858775.2. Classification (NCBI taxonomy): domain Eukaryota; kingdom Metazoa; phylum Chordata; class Mammalia; order Primates; family Hominidae; genus Pan; species Pan troglodytes. Next base: position 91,194,371 of record NC_072408.2, read on the forward strand.
TTTAAAGTTATTTTTTGTTTTCTAAGGTGGAGGCTTAGATTAGTGATTTTAACTCTTTTCTCCTTTCTAATATATGCATTCAATGCTATAGATTTCCCTCTAAGCATTGCTTTTGTTCCATTGTGCACATTTTGATAATTTTTGCTTTATTATTTAGTTCAAAATACCTTTAATTTCTTCTTGGATTTTTGTCTTTGTCTCATGTATTATTTAAAAATGTATTGTTTAATTTCCACATACTTTGGGATTTTTCATGTATCTTTCTATTATTAATTTCTAGTTCATTCCACTGTGGTCTGAGAGAGGACATTGTATTATTTCTATTCTTTTAAATTTAGTAAGGTATGCTTTATAAAACATAATGTAGTCTGTCTTGGTGAATGTTCTATATGAGCTTGAGAAAAATGCATATTCTACTGTTCTTGAATAAAGTAGTTTTATCAACTACTGCAAGTACTATATGTACTATAATTTCAGTTATATGCAGTTTATTGATATTGCTTTTGAGGTCAGCTCTGTCCTTATTGATTTTTTGTCTGCTAGGTCTGTCATTTTGTGATAGAGAGATATTGAATTCTTCAAGTATAATAATGATTTTTTTTTTCTTCTTGCAGTTCTAATAGATTTTGCCTCACATATTTTAAAGTTTTATTCTTAGGTGCATAAACATTAAGGATTGTTATGTCTTTTGGAGAATTAACTCCTTTATCATTATGTAATGCCACTCTTTATCAATGATAAATTTCCTTGCTTTGAAGGCTATTCTCTCTGAAATTAGTACAGTTACTCTGCTTCCTTTTGATTACTATTAGTGTGGTATCTGTTTCTTCATACATTTACTTTTAATCTGTGTCATTTTATACTTAAAATGCATTTCTTATTTTAAAAACGAAGAGTTTACTCTTGCTTTCTGATTTACTCTTAGTGTCTTTTTTTTAATTGGTATACTTAAACTTTTATGGTAATTATTTATATAATTGGATTAATATCTATAATACTTGTTACTGTTTTCTTTTATTGCCTTTTTTCTTTGTTCCTTTTTTGTCTTCCACTCTTTTTCTGCACTTTGTAGTTTTAATTGAATATTTCATATGGTTTATTTTCTCACATTTCTGGACTTTTTAAAACTTTTTTTGACGGTCGTACTTTCTTTCACCTTTTTATGGTTGCCTTACAATTTGCAATATATATTTGGAATAATCCAAATCCACTTTTCAATAACACTACACCACTTTGCAGGTTGGGGAAGTACTGCATAATAATAAAATAATAATAATATATTAATCCTATCCTTTGTATAATTGCTGTAATTTTTTCCACATATATATAATATGTACATACTTATATAATATATAATCAAATATATTATTGCTATTCTTAATTTTGAACAAATCGTGCTAGATCAATAAAGAAGAAAAATAAAAGCTTTTGTTTTATTTTAATTTATGTTTCTACATCATTTTTTAATGTTTATCAGAGTTTATAAACTATTTTATTTTCCTTCTTTAAGAAGAACTTCTTTTAACATTTCTTGCAATGAAAGTCTGTGGCTAGAAATTTTCTCGATTTTTGTTGAAATAAGAAAGTCTATTTCCTCTTCACTTTTTAAGAATAATTTCACATGGTATGGAATTCCAGATTAGAGGTCGTTGTTTATGTTTTCTCACAACCCTTAAATATTACACTTCGATCCCTTGCTGCAATAGTTTCTGATAAGAAGCAATTGTAATGCTTATCTTTACACCTCTATTTGTTGTTATTTTTCTTTTTCTTATGGCTTCTTTCAAGATGTTTTCCTTATTTTTCATTTGCTGCACTGTGAATATAATATACCTACAAGTAAAATTTTATTTTTGATGTTTAATCTGCTTGGTGTTTTTCTGAGTTTCCTGGATCTATTGCTTCATGTCTAACATTAATTTGGGGGAAATTCTTATTCATTATTGCTTCAAATATTGCTTATGATTCTTTCCTCTTCTTCTGATATCCTCTTTATAAATAGTCACACTTTTGTAGTTGTTCTACAGTTCTTGGATATTCTGTTCTATTTTTTCAGTCTTTTTGTCTTCTTTTTGTTTGCAATTTTAGAAATTTCTACAGATGTATCCTCAAATTCAGAGATTCTTTCTTCAGCTGTGTCCAGTTTATTAATGAGCCCATCAAAGACATTCTTCATTTCTGATACAATGGTTTTGATCCCACCATTTCCTTTTGATTCCTTCATAAAATTTTTCTCTCTCTGCTTACATAACCCATCTATTTTTTTCATGCTGTCTATCTTTTCAATTAGACTCTTAGCGTACTAGTTATAGTTGTTAAAATTCATGATCTGATAATTTCAAAATCCTTATCATGCTTGAGTCTGGTTCTAATGCTAACTCTGTCTCTTCAAACCGGGTATTTTTTTTTCTTTTAGTAAGCCTTGTAATTTTTAGTTAAAAATTGGTTATGACAAACTGGGTAAAAGGAACTCTGTAATAGATCTATAGTTATATGGTGGTAAGGTATGGGGTAAGGGGAAGCATTTTCTGGCCTTATGATTAGGTCTCTCTTTTAGCGAGTTTCTGTCTCTGAGATGTGAATGTTACAACTGCCTCTCAGTCCTCCCCCAATACCTTTGGAGAAACAGGATGGGTGAAAAAAGATGAAATTGAGTATTTCTCCCCCACATAGAAGGTTAGAGGAACCTAAAGTTCGATATTAACTTTCTCTCTGGTTGGTTAGGTACTGATGAAATTCCAACAGGTTAGGCTCTGGTAAAATGGTTTTTCTTGAGGACGGGTCTTGTTAAGAAGGACAGATGCTATGGAGTATTTCAAAATGGTTATTTTTTCCTCCACCTACTGAAATCCTAAGGGAATTTTTCTTATGTATTTACTGTGAACACTGAAGATATCCAGGAGGTAAATCTCAGAGGTGTCTGCCACTCCCCAGAGTTTTTAACTCTCAGACTCAACTATACTGAGCTTTAAGCCATTTGTCAATTACAGTTCAGGTTTTCCTCCTGTTACTAATTCATAGGGAAGTGCTTGCTTGTGGGTTTCTGTTTCAGTATGTAGTGATTCTCTGTACCCATCTTTCTGTCTCTTTAATTCTGAGGGCAGTTGTTTGCCATGTGACTTTACTTCTCTAATGGATGTAAGAAGAATTGCTAATTTTTCAGTTTATTCAGCTTATTTCTTGTTCTTAGGGTGGAGCGGTGACTTCCAAGTTTCTTACATGTCACCCCCAAAACCAGAAATCTTAAGCCAGTTTTAATACATTTAATTTTATGAGAGATTTATCCATTTCCTTTAAGTTTTCAAATTGGTTGTCATAAAGTTGACTATACACTTCAATAATAAATCTTAATATTGCTTGTATTCTGATTACATTCATTTTCTTTATTTATTTTCTGTTTTTTTTTTTCTTCTGGTAAGTGTTATCAAAAGTTTGTTCATTTTATTAAAATGAGAAGCATAATATTAGGAGATAGGGTCATAGTTATATGTGTTTGAGTGTGTGAAGGGAGGAAGATTGAGTAATTTGGAGGCCATTAAAATGACTTTGGTTTTCATTTTGTATGAGACAGGAAGACAGTGGAGTGTTCAGAGGAGGTATTATCAGTTTAAATCAAGCTGCTGTGTTGTGTATTGGGGAGGTGGCAATAGTGAAAACAAGAATATTGTGAGGAGGATAAAACTGTAATCCCCATGAGACATATTGTCCACTGAAATCATGGTGATTGCATCAGAAGTAATAAGATGTTGTGTCCAGAATGTATTCCTTCCAATGGGTTCTTGGTCTTGCTGACTTCAAGAATGAAGCCAAGGACCTTCACAATGAGTATTACAGCTCTTAAAGATGGTGTGTCCAGAGTTTGTTCCTTCAGATGTTCAGATGTGTCAGGAGTTTCTTCCTTCCAGTGGGTTCCTGGTCTCACTGACTTCAAGAATGAAGCTGCAGACCTTTGTGGTGAGTGTTAACAGCTCTTAAAGGTGGTACGGACCCAAAGAGTGAATAGCAGCAAGATTTATTGTGAGAAGCAAAAGAACAAAGCTTCCACGGCATGGAAGGGGACCCAAGCAGGTTGCCGCTGCTGGCTCTAATGGTCAGCTTTTATTCCCTCCTTTGGCCCTGCCCGCATCCTGCTGATTGGTCCATGTTACAGAGCACTGATTGGTGCATTTTTACAGAGTGCTGATTGGTGCTTTTATAATCTTTTAGCTAAATACAAAGGTCTCCAAGTCCCCACCTGACCCAGAAGCTCAGCTGGCTTCACCTAAGAAGGTGCAGAGTCCTCGTTTCTCAGCAGTGAGGAGGTCTAGGCCTTGGCGATTTTGGAGAGTCAGTGCTGCCAAAGAGGCTATTTGGGATTGTAGAGTAAGGATAGATTTCGTTATTTCTTGCAAACTGTCTGAGAAATCCTTTGAGAGTTTGTGGTGGTTAGGATAATACACGTTACACTGTAACTTTTAGAAAACTCAATTTCATCTTTTTTCACCCATCCTGTTTCTCCAAAGGTATTAGGGGAGGACTGAGAGGCAGTTGTAACATTCACATCTCAGAGACAGAAACTCGCTAAAAGAGAGACCTAATCATAAGGCCAGAAAATGCTTCCCCTTACCCCATACCTTACCACCATATAACTATAGATCTATTACAGAGTTCGCCCATCTATCCTATCTATCCTGACCCTTGCCTCCTGGGTCCTAATGCCTGTAAGACAAACTTCCTCTTGCCTCTCTTCTCCAAGGCTAGTACCACTTCTAAAAGCCACTCCCTGTCTCTGGTGCTTTCCTAGTTTCTCTTATATCAGAATCAGGAAGGAGCCATCTATACCAATTCTAAGTTAATAAGGACTGAGCAAAGTTTTATTAATAGCAAAGAAAAATTAAAATCCCAAACTTACGAGGTTTTCAACAAAAGTAAAGTTTTCTCCCCCACATAGAAGGTTAGAGGAACCTAAAGTTCGATATTAACTTTCTCTCTGGTTGGTTAGGTACTGATGAAATTCCAACAGGTTAGGCTCTGGTAAAATGGTTTTTCTTGAGGACGGGTCTTGTTAAGAAGGACAGATGATATGGAGTATTTCAAAATGGTTATTTTTTCCTCCACCTACTGAAATCCTAAGGTTTGGCTGAGTGCAAACAGCTCGCAGGTTTGAGCAGGCCAATTATTAGGCAATTTTCCTAACTGCTTCTACAAGAGTTTCCTTATCACTTACTGAATACTCATTGTGTCTTTTTCCCTTAATTGCCTGGGAGCAACCATCTATCATCTTGTCCTGAAGGGAGTTCCTCCTATGTCTGATCAGGCTTTGTATGGTAATTAATTAAGATTTAGATCCCCTGTTAGGAAACCTGCTGGGTTAATTGTTTTTGATAGGAAGGCTATGGGTTGTCAGTGGCCTCAGTGCTTTTGGGCTATGCCCTTGTTTACCCTGACAACAAGGTGGTATTGGAGTGTTATAGGGTTATGGAGAAGACCTTCAGTTATCAGTTATAGGTTTTAAATTCACCCTGGCTTTTAAAGGAATAGGACACACTGTTTTGTTCTTTACTACCTCTATCTCTCTCTTTCTCTCTCTTTGACTCCTTCTTTGTCTGTCTCTTCCTCTGTCTCTCTCTTTCCTTTTGTCTTTCTTTCTCTCTGGCTCCCTCTTTGTCTGTCTCTTCCTCTCTTTCCTTCTCTCTTTGACTTTCTGCCTCTCTGTCTCTTCCTTTCTCCATCTTTCTGACTCCTTCTTTGTCTGTGTCTCTTCCTCTCTCTCTCTTTGACTTTCTGTCTCTTTCTCTCTTTCCTTTCTGCTGGTCTTTCCCTGACTCTGCCAGCTGCTTATGCTGCTGTTTTCCCCTCTCCTTCCCCTTTTTGATGGCTTTGGCAGTGTAAGACTGCCACCTCCTTGGGTTTTTGCACTGTGTGCAATAACTCCATGGTTTCCTTGTGATATTTAATGGGGGTACACCCGGAGGTTAGGAACTCCCTTTTCTTCCCATATTGCAGCATGGACATGTAGGATTAGATAAGCATACTCACTATCTGTAGCAAAGTCTCCAAGTTACAACTGAGGAGGTGGGAGAAATACCTGGTTACTGACTGTCCCAGGATTCCTCAGATGGTAATGGACCTTGAGGACAGCTGTCTGGGACAGGAGATTAACACTGAGAAAGCCATGCCAGTGTCCAGGAGGAAGTCAATTTCCTGTCCCTCAATGATTATACATACCGGGGGCTCAGTGAGAGTGATGACATGAGCTGGCATTGCCCCAGGCACCCTCAGTCCTGTTGTTGGGTCATCTGGTTGGGGGCTTCTGGCCCAGAGATCCTTTGTTCTAGGGCAGTGTGCCTTCCAGTGATTGCCTTGGCATAGTGGACATGGGCAAGGTGACAGCTTGTTTCTCTTTGGACAATCTTTTTTAAAGTGTCCTTGCAAACCACACTGATAAGAAGCCCTACTGGGTGATTGGCCTGCTCCATTTTCTGTCCTCTCTGAACCACCAAGATTTGTTTGTCTGAGGGCCATGACTAAGGCCTTTCTCTGATCTTGCTTTTCCTTTTGGGCCTGTTCCTCTTGGTCCCTATTATAGAACACCAAGGTTGCCAGGTTTAATAATGCCTCCAGATTTTGTTAAGGGCCCAGGGCTCACTTGTGGAGCTTTCTCCTGATATCTGTGGCTGATTGGGTAATAAACTTATCTTTTAGAATCAATTGACCCTCGAGTGACTCAGATGACAGGGGAGTATATTTTCTTAAGGCCTCCTATAGCAGCTGGAGAAAGGCAGAAGGATTTTCTTCCTTTCCCTCAGTTATGGTGGACATCATTGAATAATTCATGGGCTTTTTCCTAATTCTGCACAAGTCAACAGATGTTTGTGACTCCAGTCTCCATGATCTGAGTTGAGGTCCCAGTGGGGATCCATACTGGGGACAGCTTGCTGACTGGTAGGGAATTTGTCCCTTTCTTCAGCTGTCATTCTATCATTATCTTGACTAAGATACCAGGTATCTCCAAACTCTTGGGCTTTAGCTAAAGCTGCATTCTTTTTATTAAAGGCCAGGGTTTGATCTAATAGCATGACATCTCTCCAAGTGAGGTCAAAGGTTTGCCCTAGACCCTGTAGGACATCTATGTACCTATCAGGATCATCTGAAAACTTCCCCAGGTCAGCCTTGGTCTGCTTTAAATCAGAGAGGGAGAACGGAACATGTACCTGGGTTGGGCCAAATTCCCTTCCCCCTACAGCTTGAAGGGGACATAACCGATAGCCCAGGGGTTTTGGAGGTCCTTTGGAGATTTCTTTGCTTGTTTCCCTCTGGGCAGGGGAGATTAGAGGAGGTTTATCATTAATAGGAAGAGGAGCTATAGGGGGGCTAGGATCTGGAGGTAAGTTGAGAGGTCCTCCTGTGGGATGTAAATTACAAGCTTTGCATAGTTGTGGATTCTCCTTCAATGAAAAGAAAGCTTGGACATAAGATATTTCACTCCATTTGCCTTCCTTCTTACAGAAAAGGTCAAGCTGCAAGATAGTGTTGTAATTTATATACTTCCCTCAGGTGGCCATTTTTCCCCATCAGAGAAATATTGGGGCCAAGCCATAGTGCAGAAAAAAATGAGCCACCTCTTTTTCAGGGTTTGCAGGTCAAATTGGTCCCAATGGTTTAGGATGCATTTCAAGGGTGATCCTGTTGGTGCCCGAGTGTTTCCCATCTGAAAGACAAAACCACCCATGGTTTTGGTTTGTTTGTTCCCCGCCGCCCCACCCAAGAACACGCATCGGTCCCTGGACCCTGCTGATAGGAATAGTTGCACTCACCAATGCAGCAGCAGAAACTCCTCTTGCCCAGGAACCTGCAACAGTCCTTGGACCCTGCTGATTGGAATAGTTGCACTCACTGACGCAGCAGCAGAAACACTAGTTTTCCTCCTAGACCACAAGGACTGAGGAATGTCAGATTTAGTGGCCCTTACTGATGCAATCTCGAAAACTTGCACCCTTGCCTGTTCCCCTAGACCACAAAGAGGACCCAGAAAAATCAGATTTAGTGGCACTTACTGATGCATTCTTGAAAACCTGTTAGAGTTGTAAACATTCTCCTGTTAGTATTGAGACTTTACCCCCGTCCTATAAAGATGTTATGCCCAAAAAATGAAGTGGAGGTGCCATACCCTGAGGAAGGAAAGGGATCTCCAGGGTTGGAGGAGTGGCGCCTTTTGTCCTCACTTGAATAGGAAGGATATCATTCTGAAGCTCCCCATATCCTAGCTTCAGGAATAGCCTTGTTGGGCCTGCTAGTGTGAGGAGGGATCCTAAAATTCCAGTTAAGATATAGCCCCACCAACAGGGCTTTGGGCAAAAATCATGTCTTTCTGATTAGTGAGCCCAAGTGACTAAAGAAGGAAATGGAGTCCTGAAGTTTATAGTAGAAATCACTATTATAAGAGAAACTAGGAAAGCACCAGAGACAGGGAGTGGCTTTTAGAAGTGGTACTAGCCTTGGAGAAGAGAGGCAAGAGGAAGTTTGTCTTACAGGCATTAGGACCCAGGAGGCAAGGGTCAGGATAGATAGGATAGATGGGCGAATCTCGCTTGGGTTACATGACTTTGAGAGTTCCATTCATGGCCACAGGGTCAACCAACTTGTTGTTGGGACCCCAGAGCTGAGTGGCTTTCCTCTCTGTGGACCCTCAGCTCAGCCCAGAAGTACAGGAAAAGTGGAAGCTGGTTTCAGGCAAACCAACACTCCCAAGTCCAAAGAGTCAGGGGTCGTTAGGGAGCCCTTTCCCAGAAAGCCTGACACCTGTGTCTTTAATCCAGCAGCCATGCTAGTCACTTTTAACTGGCTGACAGGTGGCTGGTATTTAGTCCCCTAATTCTTAGGAAAAATAGGACAGAATAGCAAGTGAAAGGGGTCCAATGGTACTCACTGATTGGTGATAGTCCCATCTGGGTTGCCAAAATGTGCCCAGAATTTATTCCTTCCAGTGGGTTCTTGGTCTCGCTGACTTCAAGAATGAAGCCGTGGACCATTACAGTGAGTGTTACAGCTCTTAAAGATGGTGTGTCTGGATTTTATTCCTTCAGATGTTCAGATGTGTCTGGAGTTTCTTCCTTCCAGTGGGTTCCTGGTCTTGCTGACTTCAAGAATGAAGCCACAGACCTTTGTGGTGTTGCAGCTCTTAAAGGTGGTGCAGACCCAAAGAGTGAGTAGCAGCAAGATTTATTGTGAAGAGTGAAAAAGCAAAGCTTCCACAGCATGGAAGGGGACCTGAGCAGGTTGCCGCTGCTGACTCGGGTTGCCAGCTTTTATTCCCTCCTTTGGCCCCGCCCACATCCTGCCGATTGGCCCATTTTACAGAGTGCTGATTGGTGCGTTTACAATCCTTTAGCTAGATACAAAAGTTCTCCAAGTCCCCACCTGACCCAGAAGCTTAGCTGGCTTCACCTCTCAATGTGACTGAATTATAAATATAACTTGAAGACAAAATCTAGCATTACAGACGGAATAAATGTCTGGTGTGGAAAAAAAGTAGTTAAGGAATAAATCAAGTGTTTTGTTCTTAGCATATGAACTGTATCAGTTAGCCGAGACAGAGGCACTGATGGAAGAGCAGATCAGGTGGCTGTGATGGTGTTCATAAAGAAATTTAGTTGCAGAAACTACTGTGTCTTAAATATATACCTAAAAACCAGATTTATATTCCAGCTAATACACATGGGAAAATGCATTCATTTCTTATTCTGTGATTTTTTTTCTTTTTGAGGGAGTGATTTCTGTCCCTCTGTTCACTTGATAGTGCAACATTTTTCTTTTCTATGTTTAATTTTCTTCAAATTGTCTTTGCAGTTTCTGTTTTTACCCTATGTTTCCTTTTGCTCCCTTTCAGTATATTTTCATTAACATTTATATTTTATCTGAATTGAAATGTATTTACTCCATCATTGAGGAACACAAATGCATGGCATTTCCTATTTTATACCATTAAGTAAATCTCCTGAGTATACTACTACTTATTTTTAAACCATGTTTACCCAATTATCATCTCTCTCTTCTATCACATTTCTTAGCAAAACAAGTATTATTATCTATTATTCATCCACACATCCCAATGCTCTTTTAAAATTTTGCATGTTATGCTTGGGTACAGAAGAGTACTATTAAACTGGGAGTACGTTAATTAATTTTACCCCATGAAGGCATTGCTTTAAACATATGATTGATATCAGCCTTCTACTCTTTTCCTTAATCAATATGTAAAAATTTCCTGACCATATGAAACAAGAAAAAATTAAGTAGCATTCATAAATTACATAGTTTGGTATAACTAAGTAAAACATTTTCGTATATACCTTGTGGCGTTTCTAAAACCACTTCCCCAATACACTAGCTGATTTCAGTTCAGCTCTTTTTACATGAAATTCTTGCCAGCAAATGTAGCTGGCACTTGATTTGTCCTTCTCATTTCAATTCCCGCCTCCCTCAGAGATGCAGAAATGCAATTTCAAGTCACGGAAGTGTACTTCTGCAGCTTCCATTATTTTTTGAAAGGCCATATTTTACAAATATAGATTCCTACTTTTCTGTCCACTTTATATTTAGTCTCTCTTCCAAAGGTTCTCTCCTCTCTTTTTCTAGTAATTTCCAACAAGCTTCACATTCATTACCCACATTGAGAGACCATTACACAACTAATTTTTCTATGAAAATCCTAAACCAAAATTCAATTATATAAGGAACAAGAAATTATTTCAATTGGATGTCTGATTAAAATGACTCCTCAGGTGACTCAAAAGTTTAATCTTATGGTTTTTAGCAGACAGAGTCTGAATGTCTAACAATTTTAAGTAGAAATGAGAAAAAAATATTCCTGGATCAGATTAGCCTCAAGTTAAACATGCCAAATTTCATTAATAAATGTTCTCAACATTTTGCTATCTAAGCTATTTTCATTGTTTTTTTTTCCTTTTTCAGATAATATTCATTAAAAACAGGTGGGATTTTGAAATATAAAGCCTATGAGAATTTAAATGTATCTCAGGAGAATAAGGATATAACATTATAAGAATGTTCCCTAAACTGCGTTCTTCAGTATTGTATACATATTCCAGCAAATTTATAGATTTTCAATAAAAGTTTTGATAAATCCTAATTTTAACAAAAGCCTTCAATTATTGCTATCTAAAATAAAGGTAGAAAATATAGTTGAGATTATTTGAAAGAAATTATGAACAGGTGCTTTATAACACAATTTTATTAAGTGTTTAATCAATGCATTGTTAAAACATTATAGTTTATAATGCCACCTAGTGGATTTCTGAATAAAAAAATGCCCCTTGAGTATAACTAACATATAATATGAAACATATGCATAAAGAATGGTAATCCAATTGTCCTATATATTTACATATCTTTCTCTCTCTTTTTCTTTCTCTAATATTCACCCTGAAATATTAAGTATTTACCTTAAGCTATAAAGCATTAAACATTTAAAAGTATTAAATCAAAACAGAAAGGAAATAAAATGTATTTCTTAGAAGTTTCTTTTTTAAGTTTATCATAAGTATAAAATGTTTGAATTGGATTTCGGAAGCAACAGGTAAATACTTGGGACACTTAATTATAAATAATTCATGTAAAAGATTAAAATAATGAAATGGCAGTATATATATTTATAGTACAATCTAAGTCATTATAAGTTAAAGCTGTAATTTTTAACTCCATGTGAAATTGCCTTGGTAAGTATAAAATTGTGATTTGCAAACCTGGCTGTGTATCAAAAATCTTCTGATTAAAAGTTTCCAGAGATGAGGTCCAAGAATGTGTATCTCTTCAAAGCTCTGTAAGTTATTATGATACACAATAATGGCTGATAATGCTGCTGTAAATCATTATCTAGACACAGAGACTAGTTTCCAGATTGTCCAAAACTGGACAAACAAAACCTACTACAGAATATTGTCTTAGTATGGTTTATTTTGTGGTTAGATATATATTTAGCATGACAATATTCACTAGTTCTGCTTTTATGACCATTTAAAATACTATTGTACTCTAACATGTTTTTGTCTCTTCTCCTTCCCTTTCTTTGCAATCTTGCTGGATCACCTAATTAATTTCAGTCGTTTCTGGTACTCTCTCAATATAAATATCTTCAAAATGTATATAACAACTCATTTCTCCATCTTACCTCCCAAACTGGTATATGAAATTGCCTTCTAACCATCCTCAGATATTCAGAGTCCTCAAATGTAAAGTACTCCTATTCCATCTCTAATCCCAATAAAAAGTATCAAAATTTCTGCCTTCCCTATTTTAGGGAACATAACCAGCATCCACAAAAATTAAACAAGAAACAAAGGTCCAAATCTCACACTTTCATTTTCTGACCTCTCGTAACTTAACAGTCCTTAAGTCACCTTAATTATGCTTCTTAAATTTTAAAGCATGTAAATCTTTCTCACCACATAACTACCTTAGCTCAGGCCTTCCACATGTCTCTCTCTGAACTTGGAGTCAATTGTTTCCCTCCAATCTGTCTATTCCCTTTACTTCATAGAGTGATATCAAAGTGATCATACTAAAATGTAATATTTTTATTTCAGTAAAGTTTCAGAATACAAAGTCAATGCACAAAAATCAGTACCATTTCTATACACCAATAACATTCAAGCTGAGAACCAAATCTAGAATATAATCCCGTTTACACTGGCCACCAAAAAACAAACAAACAAATGAACAAACAAATGAAAAAACCTAAGCATACAGCATAAATCATAGATGACAAACCAATGGAAAAACATTCCACGTTTATGGCTCAGAAGAATTGATATCATTAACATAGCCATATTGTCCAAAGCATCCTACAGATTCAGTGCGATTCCTATCAAACTAACTATGTAATTTTTTGCAGAATTGAAAAAAAAAGTTCACATGGAACCAAAATTCCAACTAAAATTCACATGGAACAGAAAAACAACTGGAAAGCCAAAGCAATATTAAGCAAAAAGAACAAAGCCAAACCCAAAGGCCAAATTCAAACTACACTATAATGCTATAGTAACCAAAACAGCATGGTAGTGATACAAAAACTAACACATAGACGAATGGAACACAATAGAGAACCCAGAAAAAAAGCTTCAAACCTACAGCCATTCTGATATTCAACAATGTCAACAAAAATAAGCAATGGAGAAAGGATTCCCTATTAAATAAATGGTGCTTGGATAGCTGGCCAGTGATATATAGAAGAAGGAAACTGGACTCCTACCTTCCACCATATACAAAAAATTAACTCACCATGGATTAAAGATTTAAATGCAAGGCCTCAAACTATTAGAATTATTGAAGAAAACCTAGGAAACACCATTCTGGACATCAGCCTTGGGAAAGGGTTTATGACTAAGTCCTCAAACGCAATTGAATCAAAAACAAAAATTAACAAGTAAGATCTAATTAAACTAAACGGCTTCTGCAGAGCAAAAATAACCATCAATAGGGTAAAGATACAACCTAAAGGATCAGAGAAAATATTCACAATCTATGCATCAGACAGAGGTCTAATATTCAGAACCTATAAAGAACTTAGAGTATCCAACAAATAACGAACAAATAATCTCATTAAAAACTGTGCCAGGCCAGGCGCAGTGACGCATACCTGTAATCCCAGCACTTTGGGAGGCCAAGACAAGTGGATAACGAGGTCAGGAGTTCAAGACCAGCCTAGCCAAGATGCTGAAACCCTGTCTCTACTAAAAATACAAAAATCAGCCCAGCGTGGTGGCTCGTGCCTGTAATCCCAGCTACTCAGGAGGCTGAAGCAGGAGAATCTCTTGAACCTGGGCAGCAGAGGTTGCTGTGAGCTGAGATTGCACCATTGCACTCCAGCCTAGGTGACAGAGCAAGACTCTGTAAAAAAACAAAAAACAAAAAACCTGGCCCAAATACATCAAACATATGAACAGATACTTCTCAAAAGAACACATAAAAGCAATCAACAAACCTGAAAAAATGTTCTACATCACTAATCATCAGAAAAATACAAATCAAAAGAGCAATAAGATACCATCTCACACCGGTCTAAATTGCTATTATTAAAAGGTGAAAAAAACACAGATGCTGGTGAGGCTGCAGAGAAAAGGGAATGCTAATACTGTGTTGGTGGGAATGTAAATTTGTTCAGCCACTTTGGAAAACAATGTGGAGATTTCTCAAAGAAACGAAAACAAAACTACCATTCAACCCAGAAACCTCATCCCTAGGTATATAGTCAAAAGAAAATAAATCATTCTACCAAAAAGATGCAGTTGTATGTTCATCATGGCACTTTTCAAAATAGCAAGGACATGGAATTAGCCTAGGTACCCATCAACAGTTTATTGGATAAAGAAAAAGTGGTACATATATACCATGGAATACTATGTAGTCATAAAAATATCATGTCCTTTATAGCAACATAAATGGAGCTGGAGGCCATTATTCTAAGCATATTAACAGAGGAACAGAAAACCACATACCACATATTCTCACTTAGAAGTGGGAGCTAAACAATGAGTAATCATGGATCTAAGGATGGCAACAATAAACACTGAGAAGTATTAGAGAGGGGAGGAAGAGATCAAGGGAAGATTGAAAAACTAACTGTTGGTAGTGTGCTCAGGGCCTGGGTGATGGGATCATTCATACCCCAAACCTGAGCATCATGCAATATACCAGGAACAAACCTGCACATGTACCCTTGAATCTAAAATAAAATCTGGAAAAAAACCCAAGAAACCAATACAAAATAAAACGAACATATATATATATATATATATATATATATAATTTTAACTTGTTATTGATCTCCCCACCTCCTTTTAGATGGCTATCAAAATAAATTTCTTACATTTTAACAGCAGTATTTCTCAAAGGTTCTTCAAAGATCCACCTACTTCTCGAATCATTAAGGGATAAGCTTGTGAAAATACAGAATCTAGGGTCTGTAGATGGTGAGGGAATGCTTTAAGAAATCATCCACTGAAGAGCAACTAGATGCTGAAAAGATGCAATTTTTGAGGCTTTGGTGGTATTGTAAGAATTGGAAGAGTTTTTCAAGAACACTTCTGAAGTAAATATAATACTTTTTTGAAAGCTGGCACCAGATCTAGAAGCCCAGATATAAGTTGATGGGAGAAATTTTCCAGAGATTGGCTACTCAGACTATTATTGATATTGGGTTAGTAAATTTGAGCCAATTTCTGAACCTGGTATTCTTATATGATGACAAGAAATTTGAGGAGAGCTAAAATGCAACCAATTCAGGCATGTCACCTGTTGTCTAATTGAAACAAATGCAAATCTTCTTAATACAAAATTTATGCCAGTTTAGTCTCATATGCATCTGCCAGATGAAGATATAACACTGTTCTTGTAGTAAAATATTAGCAAACACACATGAAGGCAACTACCTTATTTAAATAAAGAAATAACAATAATAATAAATTTATATATATATATATCTTATAGGACTGTGGTTATTGAAAATGAAAAAAACACAATATATAGTGTAATGGTTAATACTGAGTGTCAACTTGATTGGATTGAAGGATGCAAAGAATTGATCCTGGGTGTGTCTGTGAGGATGTTGCCAAAGAGATTAACATTTGAGACAATGGGATGGGAAAGGCAGAAATACCCTTAATCTTGGTGGACACAATCTAATCAGCTGTCAGCATGGCTAGAATATAAAGCAGGAAGAAAAACATAAAAGGACAAGACTGGCCTACCCTCCCAGCCTACATCGTTCTCTGGTGCTGGACCCTTCCTGCCCTTGAACTTCTGACTCCAAGTTCTTCACTTTGGGGACTCAGGCTGTCTCTGCTTACTCCTCACATACATATCCCATTAATTCTGTCCCTCTAGGGAACCCTGACTAAGAAAGATTTGGTACCAGGTGTGGTTATAAAGGAACAGAATATTAAGGATAACGTTCTTTCATATGTTTTGGGGTTTCTGGATTTGGCTGCTTAATATGATTAGACCCAAAAATGCTAAGGACTTTACTTCCAATAGTATGGAGGACACTGATAGTCCTTGGCATGAACAGTTTAGAGAGTTATGCAAAATAAATACATTTGAGACTCCTGATTCACCACTCATGAGAGGCAAGGAGTTTAGTGACTCTATACATAATACATTTGATGATATGTGGAGAACCAAGGAACATAATGAAACTTGTTGGTTGCTCCTAGTTCAGTGGACAAAGTGATGAAAGAAAATGATGAACTCAGGATTTTAACTCCCAGCTTCAGAAACAGATACTGAGCTACAAATCTGCTAAGGTTGCCCTGAATGAGAGCCTTATCTCCTGTAGAGAAAGAGCTGAAATGGTGGAAAAAAAGACACAAGCTCTTATCATGCAAGTGGCTGATATGCAATGAAAGGTGCATGCACAGCTTTGCCAGGTGTCTACTGTTAAAGTGAGGGCATTGACTGGAAAAGAATGAGACCCTGCAACTTGGAATGGGGATGTGTGGGAGGACCATGATGAAGCTGGGGACATTGAGTTTGTAAACTCTGATGAACCGTTTTGCCAGAAGAAACAGCTTTCCCATCCCCAGTAGTGGCAACATCTCCTCCCCAACCCAGGCTGCCATCTGCCTTTCCACCTTTGTCTGAGGAGATAAGCCCTGCACTGCCTAAGGCAACAGTGATGGTCCCAGCTGAGGCAGTTGCCAGGCAAGATAATGTTGATTCTCCTCAGGATCCACCCCAACACCCCATTTGCTTCTAAACCTATAATTAGACTAAAGTCCGGGCAGGCCACTAGAGGTGAGGTTAAGAGTGTTACCCATGAGGCGGTGCACTACACTTGAAAAGAACTGCTTGAGTTTTCTAATTTATATAAGCAGAAATTTGGAAAACAGTCATGGGAATATATACTAAGAGTGTGATATAATGGTGGAAGGAACATAGAGTTGGATCAGGCCGAATTTAATGATTTGGGCCCACTAAGTAGGGACTCTGCATTTAATGTTGCAGCTTGGGGAGTTAAAAAGGGTTCTAATAGTTTATTTGCTTGGTAAGCTGAAATAGGAATTGCAAGATGGCCCACTGTGAGTGAGCTGGAAATGCCTGATCTCCCTTGGTTTAATGTAGAGGAAGGGACCCAAAGGATTAGGGAGATTGGAATGGTGGAGTGGATTAGTCACTTTAGACCTACTCACCCCAGCTGAAAGTGTCCAGAAGATGTACAGTTTAACAATGCATTGCAAAATAGATTTGCGAGGTCAGCACCTGCATCTTTGGGGGGCCCTGTAATTGCTCTTCTCCGTGTGTCTGATCTAACTGTGGGAATCACAGTCACCCAACTACAAAACTTAAATCCAATGGGAATAATTGGATCCCGAGATGGCAGGGGCCAAGGGCTGGTAATCAACCATCAAAGGCAAGGTGGGCGAGCTTCCATAATGGACAGCAGGGGCAAAGCAGCAATCAGAATAGTTTGACTCTTGTAGCACTCCAGCATTGGCTAAGTAATCACCATGATCCCATAAGTGAAACTGATAGAAAGCCTACTGCATTCCTACTTAATTTGTATAAGCAGAAAACTTTTAGGTCAAATGGACTAAAGACTAATTTGAATTATAAAAACAGAGAAGGGAATCACAGCCTCTCAATTACTTTCCAGATTTGAGCCAGTTTACAGACCCAGAATCCCCTGAATAAAGGGGATGCTGGGTCCCCTTGAGGAAGGACCCCACTACACTACTGACACTTTATGCTATTAATCTTTGTCCCATTCTTCTCCAAGAAGAACTCCAGCCTTTTAACAGGGCAACTGTGCACTGGGGAAAGGGAAATGATCAGATACATCAGGGACTACTGGACACTGGCTCTGAGCTGACACTGATTCTTGGGGACCCAAAATGTCATTGTGGATCTCCAGTTAAAGTAGAGGTTTATGGATGCCATGTAATTAATGGAGTTGTAGTTGAGGTCTGACTTGAAGTGGGACCAATGGGTCCCCAGATTCATCTTGTGGTCATTTCCCCAGTACCGGAATACATAATTGGCATAGATATTCTTAGCAGCTGGCACAACCCTCACATTGGCTCCCTGACTGGTAGAGTGAGGGCTATTATGGGAGGAAAGGCCAAATGGAAGCCATTAGAGCTGCCTCTACCTAGAAAAATTTTAAATCAAAAACAATATGCATCCCAGCAGGGATTGTGGAGACTAGTGTCATCATCAAGGACTTGAAAGGTGCAGGAGTGCTAATCCCTACCAAATCCCCATTCAACTCTCCCATTTGGCCTGTACAGAAGACAAATGGATCTTGGAGAATGACAGTGGATTATTGTAAGCTTAACCAAGTGGTGACTCCAATTGCAGCTGCTGTACCAGATATGGTTTCATTGCTTGAGCAAATTAACACATCTTCTGGTACCTCATATGCAGCAATTGACTTGGCAAATGCCTTTTTTTCTCCATTCCTGTTCATAAGGGCCACCAGAAGCAATTTGCCTTCAGCTGGCAAGGCCAGCAATATACATTTACTGTCCTAACTCAGGGGTGTATCAACTCTCCAGCTTTGTGTCATTATCTTATTCAGAGAGACCTTGATTGCATTTCACTTCTACAAAATGTCACACTGGCCCATTACATTGATGACATTATGCAGATAGAATCCAGTGAGGAAGAAGTAAAAAACAGACTGGACTTATTAGTGAGGTATTTGCATGCCAGAGGATGAAATATAAATCCTACTAAAATTCAGAGACCTTCTACCTCAGTAAAATTTCTAGGGATCCAGTGGTAAGGAGCCTTTTGAGATATTCCTTCTAAGGTGAAGGATAAGTGGCTACATTTGGCCCCTCCTATAACCAGGAAAGAGGCACAAGAAAGAGGCCTAATGGACCTATTTGAATTTTGGAGTCTACACATTCCTCATTTGGGTGTGTTACTCCAGCCCATTTATCGAGTGACCTGAAAGACTGCCAGTTTTGAGTGGAGTCCAGAACAGGAGAAGGCTCTGCAACAAGATCAGGCAGCTGTGCAAGCCACTCTGCCACTTGGGTCATATGACTCAGCAGATCTAATGGAGCCTCTAGAATTTTGGAGCAAGTCCCTGCCATCTTCTGTATATGCCTCTCCTTTTGAGAGTCAGCTTTTGGCCTGTTACTGGGCTTTTGTGGAAGCTGAACATTTGAGTATGGGTTGTCTAGTCACCATGAGACCTGAAATGCCTATCATGAACTGGGTGCTTTCTAAACCATGTAGCCGTAAAGTGGATCATGCACAGCAGCATTCCATCATCTAATGGAAGTGATATATATGTGATCAGGCTCAAGCAGTTCCTGAAGGCACAATTAAATTACATGAGGAAGTGGCTCCAATGCCCATGGTCTCCATTTCTGGTACCCTACCTTCTCTTCCCCAGCCTGCACCAGTGGCCTCATGGGAAGTTTCCTATGATCAGTTGACAGAAGAAGAGAAGACTAGGGCCTGGTTCACAGATGACTCTGCACGATATGAAGGCATCACCCAAAAGTGGACAGCTGCAACACTAGAGACCGTTTCTAGGACATCCATGAAGGACAGCGGTGAAGGAAAATCTTCCCATTGGGCAGAACTTCAAACAGTACATCTGTTTGTGTACTTTGCATGGAAAAAGGAATGGTCAGATATGTGATTATATATTGATTCATGGGCTGTAGCCAATAATTTGGCTGGATGGTCATGGACTTGGAAGAGGCATGATTGGAAAATTAGTGACAAAGGAATATGGTGAAGAGATATGTGGATGGACCTCTTTGATTGGTCAATAACTGTGAAGATATTTGTATCCCATGTGAGTGTCTACCAATGGGTTACCACATAAAAAGAGAAGTTTAATAATCAATTGGATAGAATGACCCATTCCCCGTTCTGTGGACACTACTCAACCTCTTTCTCCGGCCACCCCTGTCATCGCCCAGTGGGCCCATGAACAAAGTGATCATGGTGGCAGGGATGGAGGCTATGCATGGCTCAGCAACATGGATTTCCACTCACTATGGCTGTCCTGGCTACTGCCATTACTGAGTGCCCAATTTTCCAGCAGCAGAAGCCAACACTGAGCCCTTCATATGGCACTATTACTCAGGGTGATCAACCAGCTACCTGGTGGAAGGTTGATTACACAGGACCTCTTCCATCATAAAAAAGGCAGACAGTTGTCCTCACTGGTATAGACACTTACTCTGGATATAGGATTGCCTATTCTGCATGCAGTGCTTCTTCCAAGACTACCATTCATGGGTTCACGGAACACCTTATCCACCATCATGGTATTCCACACAGCATTGCCTCTGACCAAAGCACTCACTTTACTGCTAAAGAAGTGTGGCAGCGGGCTCATGCTCATGGAATTCACTTGTCTTACCATGTTTCCCATTACTTTGAAGAAGATAGATTGATAGATCTGTGGACTAGCCTTTTGAAGTCACAATTACAATGCCAACTAGGTGACAATACATTGCAGGGCTGGGGCAAAGTTCTCCAGAAGGTCATGTATGCTCTGAATCAGCATCCAATATATAGTACTGTTTCTCCCATAGCCAGGATTCACAGGTTCAGGAATCAGGGGGTGGAAGTAGAAGTGGCACCACTCACCATCACCCATAATGATTCATCAGCAAAATTTTTGCTTCTTGTTTTCACGACATTACATTCTGCCAGTTTAGAGGTCTTAGTTCCAGATGGAGGAATGCAGCCACCAGGAGAAACAACAATTCCATTAAACTGGAAGTTAAGTTTGCCACCCAGACACTTTGGGTTCCTCCTACCCTTAAGTCAACAGGCTAAGAAGGGAGTTAGTGTTGGCTGTGGTGATTGACCTAGACTATCAAGATGAAATCAATCTGTACTCTACAAGAGAGTCAGGGAAGAGTATACATGGAATATAGGAGATCCATGAGGGCATCTCTTAGTATTACCATGATGTGATTAAGGTCAATGGGAAACTACAACAGATCAATCTGTATAGGACTACAAATGGCCCAGACACTTCAGGAATCAACATTTGGATCACTCCACCAGGAAAATAACCACAACCTGCTGAGGTGTTTGCTGCAGGCAAAGGGAATACAGAATGGGAAGTAGAAGAAGGTAGTTATCAATACCAGCTAAGACCACATGTCAAACTGCAGAAATGAGGATTTTAATTGTTATGGGTATTTTCTCCTTATTTTATTAAAAACATGTTTGTGCTTGTACTAAGAAAATATCTTCATTTTATTTCCTTTATCCTTTATCATGTGACATAGGATTTGTTGACTTCACATGAGGATGTAAGTATTGTTAACTTTATGTAACAGTAATTGGGTTGGTGATTGGTGTATTTCCAGTTGAATGAAAAATAGTAGTATTATGTTAGGCATAATTATGATTTTACTATTGTTTTTATTTGAAGATTATGTATGATCTCGGGAGATGTATATGGGTTCAAGTTGACAAGGGGTGGACTTATGATGGTTAATACTGAGTGTCAACTTGATTGGATTGAAGAATGCAAAGTATTGATCCCCCTGGTGTGTCTATGAGGGTGTTGCCAAAGAGATAACATTTGAATCAGTGGACTGGGGAAGGCAGACCTACTCTTAAACTGACTAGGCACTATCTAATCAGCTGCAAGAGTGACTAGTATATAAAGCAGGCAGAAAAACCTGAAAAGACTAGACTGGCCTAGCCTCCCAGCCTACATCTTTCTCCCATGCTGGACCCTTCCTGCTCTCGAACATTGGACTCCAAGTTCTTCAAGTTTTGGGGCTGGAACTGGCTTTCCTTGCTCCTCAGGTTGCAGATGGCCTATTGTGGGACCTTGTGCCTTAATACTTACTAAACTCCTGTTTATATATTCTATTAGTTCTTTCCCTCTAGAGAACCCTAACTAATACATATAGCAATCAAAATATGTGCATAGAAATTTCAAAAAAATTTGAAAAAAAATGGTTCTAGGAATAAAATGTCACTTTGAACATGAAAGGTCAGCAAACAGATGAAATGCAAACAGATACAGTGAAATATAGAAATAAAAATCTAGAAGAGTGTTGGGCATGGTGGCTCATGACTGTAATTCCCAGCACTTTGGGAGTCAAGGTGGGAGAATCACTTGAAGCCATGTGTTTGAAACCAGCCTGTGCCACATGGTGAGATCTTGTCTCTACAAAAATAATTATTTTTTTAAAAAGAACTAGAAAATATATTTAAAGAGTAAAATCAGTAGAGATTAATAAAGAGCTAGAAACTACAATGAAGTAAAAAGATTAAAAAATGGTGAAAACTGATAAGATTCCAAGAAAAATAAAAAGATAAGAAAGCTAAAATTTTAAGTGGTAATTGCTGAAAGACTTAGCTAAAGAAATTTTGAATACAGTGATACAGAAAGAAAAAATATATTAAAAGTTAAACAAAACAACAAAGAGATCATGATTCTGTGTGTCAAGGAAACATGGCCTTTGCTCTGCTTTACTCTAAATTACTCCCTATCAGGAAAAAGTGATTGATTATTTTAGTAAATATTGTATCATAAATTAAAAATTACAAGATAACAGAGTTATAAAACCATATTGGCTAGTGTTAGTATGTTAATTATAAGTACAGCCATTTCATATTAAATAATAGAGATAATTTAATTTCATTCAAGTTTAGACAGTTATATCCCACAGGGAAGTCTGGCTTCTTTTGAAGTAATAAACAACTCCCAAATATCAGTGACTGCAAGAATTATGAAGAAGTATGATTTTCTTTGTTTGTCTGTGCTCAGTGTTTCTTTGTGTTAATTGTGGGTTCTTCCTGTTGTTATTATCATCCTCACTATGGGAACCAGGCTGGTATGGCCATTATCTGGGCCATTGCCAGTAACCACAATGGAGGGAAAAGAGTGTGAGATATTCACTCACTCTTAGAGCTCCCACTTAGGAGGGACACACATCCCTTCCACACATATTTCTTTAACCAAAACAAGGTTACTGCTAAATTCAAGTGTAAGAGAAATTCAATATAATCAAGGTTTTTTGGAAGGAGAAATAGCAGAACTATTTGTGACCTGTTTACTGTATACCCTAATATACTAATTTGGCTTATGGAAGAACTGGAAATTTGAAGCAATTTAATTATAACCATAAAAACAATAAAACAAATTTTAAAAACTTTCTATTTATTTCTCTCTCCTTTGTCACCCCCTGTCTTTCTATGTCACTCCTACTTTTTGTAATTATGTGTTGGGAATTGATTTACCAGCCAATCTGTATCTAGACATCAAGCCCCCATTACAACAGGGGAGTTGAAGAAAGCACTTACATAAATACCACCCACTTGCTATGTCCCTAGATAGATGTAGTTTATTTAATTATTAAAGTGGAATAAAATAAAACTATATAATCAGTATTAAATAAATTGCAAAGGAAAAAGAGTTATAGAACAGACTTTGTACAAAGCTAAGTAAATGAAGAAATGATAATTTAGACCCATAAGTTAGGCTGGAAAAACTCAATTCTTAAAATGTTGAGAGTGACTTTGAATCCATCCCAACATAAATACAGCTTCAGGGGAATTGTCTGAAGAGGATGAGAGTGATGTATTCTTGTTTTCCTGTCCTAATCAGGGGAGAAATGCACAGCCAGAAAAAAATATTGTTAACCCAAACACTAAATGTCAGTACTAAATATAGCATGCCTGATATAAAATGCAAAAAATAGAAGAAATTGTCAGTATTTGTGCACCGTGAGCTTAACTCTAATCTGTCAATTTGTGTTCCCAATTTATAATTTCTGCATATATTTAATCATTGTCAGTCTTTTTTAATATAATAAGAATATATTAGAAGTAATTACAATGCAGAGTAATTGTCTGAGAAAAATAGCCATATGTAACTGGAATTTTGGCTTTTTAAAACAATATTTTACGGTTAAATAATAGTTATTTTCTATGAAAGACTTTAGTCAGGACAGAAAACAAATTAATCACTGAATTTTTAAAAATTCATGTAAAGCTATTGTTTTGTTTTCTAAAATAGGCTCAATTTTATGAAATAATACACATACACATTTATTTAAATGCACCCTTCAATTCAATGAATGACACAGAATAAGTCATACTTTTTTCTGCTTGTTTGGCATTAGTAAAGGTTATAAACATAAATTAATATTTAGGTGTATCTAGTGATAATAAGGAGGTGTTATAATCGTCAGAGCATCAAATCTCTAAAAATAAGACAGATACAACCAATCTAAATTTGAAATTCCTAAAAATCAAGTGTATTTCCTCTTTGCTTTCCCCACTGAATTTATAATAATAGCAGTTTCACTTGGCATGGAGTATGCTTCAAGATTAGTGATCAGAGTTAACTGCCCTTAGATTATTTTAGGCATCAGGATATGTATGACTATAAATATTTTCTGATTCTCATTCTCGAAGGATTTTAATAAATATTTATGGAATGAATGAAGTAGTTATTTCAAGAAAGTAAATAAATTCTCCAGACATTGGGAATTTGCTATTGTTTATTAGTCAGGACACATTTACTATCAAATCAGTCCAAGTCATATTGCGATAGCTGAGTAAAGGTGAGAATTATTGGGAAGTATTGGAATATTTCATGAAAGCTGGGAAGGAAATGAAACACTGCCATGCATCATTCCTCCATCTCATCCTTTTTATTCTTTACCTCTGAACTGCTTATTTTCTTCTTTCTTTCCACCAATGGTCATCAACAGCTTCTATAACTCATGTTTCAAATTAACTACCAACAGAAAAGGACTCCTCTGCTCTTTGTTATAGATTGGAAAATCAAAGAAAGGTTTATGATTGACTTAATTTGATTAGAGTTACGAGCTCTCAATCATAATCACAGTCATGGATGTGTGGCTAATGTGATTAGCTCAGTTTGGGTCACATAAGGATACATGTTGGTTTAAGAAGCAACGGTGCTCTTAGCACTGAAATAGCCACTTGGTGTCCAATAACATTTAATGGAACCTGATATAGTCTGGCTCTGTGTCCACACCCAAATCTTATGCTGAATTGTGATACTGAGTGTTGGAGGTAAGGCCTGTTGAGAGGCAATTGGATTATGGGGGCAGTTTCTAATGGTTTAGCACTAGTGCTGTCTCATCATAGAGTTCTCAAGAGATCTGGTACTTTGAAAATGTGTAGCACTTCCCCCTGTATTTTCTCTATCTCTCTCTCTCTCTCTTTCCTGCTGCCATGTGAAGATGTGCTTGTTTCCCCTTCGCCCTTCTGATGCCATGATTGTAAGTTTCCTGAGGCCTTCCAAGCCATGCTTCTTGTACAGCCTGTTGAAATGTGAGTCAATTAAACCCTTTTTCTTTATAAATTACCCAGTCTCAGGTAGCTTTGTATATCAGTGTGAAAATGGACTAATACAGAACCAATCTCAGAGAAAGAGAAATCACTCTGAATAAGGTTCTAGTAAAAGTTTCTCATCCTTTGATTAGGCAATTCCACATTTGCTCCATCTTCAAACATTTCTTGATACTGGGAATAAAAAATGGTGAACTATTGTTTTGAGAAAAATGAATACATCTCTTCAACACACATTTTAGAGCATAAACTGTAAATTAGTTTCTGTTTTTTACCCATCTGATATAGATGAGTTAGCAAAATCTCAACAAGATCTTATACTAAGGGTCTCTCATTCATGGTTTGTACTCAGGTAAGCCACTTGAGTTAGGATAAAGTGTCATTTTATATAATAAATGTGTCCAATTTCAAGCAAAAGTAATACAAAAATTGCTTCTTTCAGAAATTTTTTCTAATTTTCTAACTAAGACAAAATATAAACAAGAAATGTGATGAAAGATATTAGAAAAAAAGGCCTAGAGAAAATAAGAGAATAATGGTGGGGTTTTCTTCTTTGTAAAAATTCATTACTGAGAGGAAGAGTTATGGAATCCTGAAAAAATATTTTTGGTTTTTTTCCCACTTATGTGATGCATGCCATGAAATCCTCAGTGAATAATGCGTACCGGAAGATCTAAATATTTTAACTGTGTAAAATTAAGTGTGAAATAATAAATGTGAAAGAACCTCCAATTTGAATGTATTCCCTATGTGCTTGTCCAAAAATCTGCTTTGGTTTGTAGTGGTTATCACAAGAATTGGGAAACATGAAACTTGCCATTTGAGAAAAAAAAACAAAGGAAACTATTCTTTCAATAGAGAAGTAAGCCTAGGTCTGCAAATAATTATTGTAAGAAATATATCTGCTGGTGATACATATATTTCAAGATATCATTCAACTTTTTTTCCTTGAGGTATGCTTAAAATTACACAATGTAGTTGTGGTTTCTAGAGTTAGAAAAAAGAGGTTAGTCTAGCTTTCTTTATCCCAACTGTTGCAGTTCTGAAAGAAAATGCCTAATCCATTAGCCAATGAACACAAGTACAAATTTCTGTAACACCAACACAATATCAAAGTATTTTAAAGGTTTAGTTACCAGTTAACTGCATAATCGTGTTAGTGCTTCAAAGATGGAGTGTAGGCTAATGTAAACTGGATTTTAAAAAAATACTCCTTTATTTTGTATCACTAAATAAATTCAGACATAGAAGTATCTGCTGATATTAATCATAGAACATAAAATAAAACTTTTTATTTCTGCATTTTATAATCACAGGATTTGGTGGAGACCATTGATTTCTTTGGAAATGGCATTTTCATTTTAATTTGGAATTTTTAACACAATGTTTCTTAATGTTATGTTGTTTCATGTCCCAAAACTGACTAGTATTTGAAAAGCTTTAATTTATAGAACTTATGCTATAAAATATATTTTAATTTATTAGATATAAATTAATTTTATAATGTTTGGTGTCAGTTTTCAAAGACGAATGCCTCACCTTTCCACTCTTAGAAAATTTTATTTATTCTTAGAAGAGGTCATGACTCATGGGAAAAAGAACATGGACTTAGATATCTAGGTAAATAAGCGTCTACTTTTAGCTTTACAGTTTACCAATGCTATGATAGTTTACTTGCCATAACCCTGATAACATTTTTTCCTGTTAAATGAGAATGGCAACTATCCTCCAAATTTGCTGTGAAAATCACCTGATCACAGTAGTGTACTTGAAAGTACCAAAGACAGTAACTGGCATATAAGTCACTCAATAATAACCATTCAATATTTTTGAATATTGTTAAAAAGATATCCCATAGTTATTCAATAAATATTACTATATACATAGTCAGCAATTATTTTGACAAGAAAAATCAAGTATTAAAATTGAATTATTCATTCAGTGTAAATTTGCAAGTTTTTAAGAATGTTTGCTTTTTCAGACATTCACTATACTTGAGTAAGCTATTATAAAATATAATATACCCTCAACACTGGATATGTAGACATAGTAAAAGAAACCATCCAAAATGAAACATAGACAGAAAGGATTAAAAAAATGAATAAAAGCAGAGCACCAGAAAGTGATGACAATTTCAAATAACAAACAGCCTAATATATGCAACATATGTAATTGTAGTACTCAAAAGAAATGAGTGAGCATAAAGAATATTTGAAGAAATACTGGCCAAAAGTTCTCAAAATTTGATGAAAATATAAACTGACAAGTTCAAGAATCTCAATGACTCACAACTTAAAAATACAGTGTAAAGTTAGAAGGAAGAATAAATCCTAAACAAACTTGCTTATCTTAGTATTTTTTTAAATGAAGAGGTGCATTTGAGGCAACGTCTCACATGGAGTTAACAGTTGTCAGTGTGTCAACAATACTTTAAGTAATTAGTTCGTATTTTCTAATTTTGAAGAAAATGAAGATAATCATTTTGCTGACCAATTATTTGGTTTTGAGATTGCAAACTTTAGCACATAACCCATATTAACAATTTAATGTTTCTATAATGCCACATTGATCTTTGATATTGCTTTATCGGAAGATGAAATTCAAACTTTCTCTCTCTCTCTCTGGTAACCAACAACTAAAGAACAACAAATTTCCCTGCTATTAATTTAAATGTTCCAGGAGAGGTTTTTTCAAGGCATGAAAGACTAGTTGCTTCCCAAACTGGAGATGCAACGACAGAAGTGAGGTTAATCAGCAAAACTAGGTCTGTAATTCTTAAAAAACAAGACGACATCCACTTAGCTGAAAAGAACTCTCTCTCTATAGCTGTGACCCTCTGCCTCTGCCAGAGGGAGATTCTTCTGAGATTTTCCTAGATAAAACCATTAAGGCTATGTAAGTTTATGAAACTGTAAACCAAGTTCTATTTACATGTGCTCTAAAAGTAGAAATGCAGGATATCTGTAGAGTTAACTAAATTAAGAGACAACAGGGTTGAATTTTTTCCCCATTTGCTCATTAATGTAGAGTAACACGATGCCTCGTTCAAAATTCTGTCTTAGTTGTAATTCTATGAAGGTGAAAGAGATGGGAAGACAAAAAGAGAGAATATTTATTAGGTTCAAATATGCTTTTATAAACCTCAAGAGGACATCACTAAATATATAGTTAAATCACTTTATTTAGGAGTGTGAGCGAAATAAAGCATTTCCTTCATCAAACTATATAAGAAGAATTACTTTCCAGTTCATTACTTTTATTCTTAAGTTACATAGCAGATCCTCAATTATTATACAAAGCTCTGTGTGGCCAGTATTTTTTTAATATGTGTCAAAAGTCCCAGAATATTGAGCATTATAAGGATTATAAATTCTACATAAACCTGTGCTGTATTTGGGAAGTGTTCTGGTGAGGGTAAGGTATCAGAGTCCAGGATTCCCTAGATTTTGCTTTGTTCTTAGAGTAATGAGACTTGTGGAAGGGAGGTAAGGCTCGAGCATCCCCATAGAGGGTCTACCTTACAGTCATTTAATTCTTAGAGTCAAACCGCTTCGTAAACTGCTGTTTATTATAGCTCTTCAAGTTTCCGTGTGGAATAATTTACTAGAATAACACTTCAAAGCTCCTTCCCCACCAGGTATCCATTTCTCTCTGTGGGCAGAGGAGTGAGTGATATTTCTGATTTCAGATTTAACAAAAAGGAGCTGGACATGCTTAGCTTAGCCCTTTGCTTTTTTAGATTCAGGGGTCTCTTCACGATATAAATTTTGCAGGGGTAACCTCAACAGAGGGAGTTTGTGGTTTTCCAGCTATGTGTGTACCTGGGTGGGTAAGTGTAATTCTTTGATGCAGTGTTCGCAAGCTATGTCTTCCAACCTAGTGGTTGTCATAAAGATGATATATTTATCTCCATCTGTCTGACTCCTGCATCTAGGCCACACTTTCTCCTGTTACACTCTTTGTATATATTCATAATGGCTCTTGTTTCATTCTATTGCATTTTTAATTTATCCATCTCTTTCACTTAAGTTATCAGTTCCATTGTAGGTAGGGGATGTCAATTCTATCGCCCCATTTTTATTGCTTAAAAGGTTTACATATAAGAAACAGGGAATAAATGTTTGTGGAGTCAATGGATGAAAAGTGCCCCAAGAATTCCATATGACAAATTTTATCTTGAATATATATTACAAGTTTTGAAATAAAGGTCCAGTGACCTTATTCAATAGGCTTGCTGCTGTTTACTGGAATACAAAACATAAAGGTGATAGATTAGTTTTAACAGGTACCATAACAGGGAGCCAACCTCAATCCTTAACCTGCTGAACTTAGGAGAATCGGGGAGACTGTTCTAGGCAATTAAACACCCCCTGAAACACACACGGATACATTTTTTGTCTCTTCTATTGGGTAATTCATCTTATGACCTGTGGTTCTCTGTGCGACTTTTTTCTACCTAGATCAAGTGAGAGAAATAGAAGTCTTATTGAGGGTTAAAGAAGTTCCATTGGCACAATGACAGGAGACAACCTTTGCAAACACATGTATTTCTCATTCTTCTAGCAGAGCAGTCCTTCCAAGTCAAAACAGCTGTTTGATGTGATCCCTCAGATCTTATTACATATATTATCTTACCTTTGAAAATGATATATTTATATATACACATATATAAACACACACACTCATATATATACACTAATAAATATATATATACATATATGTGTCTATTTCAATAATGGTTTTGAAGTATTCTTTAAGATTAAAATAAAGTCCAGGAAGCATAAATTTAGAATAATCAATATAGGTTAAAAAAATGCATTATCAAGAATGGGGAATGTTAAAAAAAGCAGGTATTCATATTTATTTGCTGAAATATTAGCTTATGAAATAAAGACTAAGCTGGAATTTTATAAGTATTAAATAAAAATAAAACTTTTCCAGGCCCTTTTATAATGCCTCAAATATCGGGCAAAAATGTTTTCATTTCCTTTCTTTTCTAAGAAGAAAATAATAGTAATAACTATGATATTGAACTGCCTCTGGGATTTGGTAAAACATTATACAAAGTCCAACCTGCACATTTTTAGTTTTCATGACCTGAACTGAACATGACCTTATCCCATATTTCCAACTTCCTTTTCAAAATTGAGAAATTAGTGATTTATAACATCATGTCATTTTTGGCTAAGGTAACATATCATAAATGATGTTGCACGTTGTTACAACATGCAGAGTGTTGAACAAATATTTCTGTTCTCTTACCTCTTTCTGTGTTGTTTATTCACTTGTATTCCTAGGAGATGCCAACTCAACACAAAACTTTCTGGCATAGAGATCTTTAAATGGGTGGAAATACCCAACTACATTTTTGGTTTAGTACTTGTGCTAGCTATAGAATCCCTCAAGCCTACAGGAAGAAGCTATTAAAATGGATTCCCTACATGTTCATTTCAAATGGGTCAGAAGGTTACACAACAATATAAAACAGCACACTAGAGCTTTAAAAATGATTTATACTTTGTTACATTTATTAATACTAATAACTCTGAACATTTTACAGAGGGAAAAAACACTTTACTGTTGAACAATATCATGTCCATCTGTGGACATATGGTGTTTGTAAAATATCCTTATTCACAGCATTATATCCTCATTTCTAATTTTAAAATGAAGTTTAGTTTTGTCTCAAATTTAAATGTTTCTTTATTCTCCTAAAAAAGTTATTCTTGGCATTAGCATAAAATTAAAAAGTAGATTTCATACAAAGGCATGATATATTATCAAGAAAATATGTGGAATTATAGTGTAGAAATATTTTCATCGGAAACAAGAGTAGGAATGTTTTTTAATTTCTATTTATTAACTTTTAGGTTCAGGGGTAGATGCGCAGGTTTCTTATATAGGTAAATTCGTGTCATGGGGGTTTGTTTTACAAATTATTTTGTCACCCAAATATTAAGCCTAGTACCCATTAGTTATTTTTCCTGTTCCTCTCCCTCCTCCCAACCTTCACCCTCTAGTGGGCCCCAGTGTCTGTTGTTTCCCTCTGTGTCCATGTGTTCTCACAATTTAGCTCCCACTTACAAGTGAGAAAATGCACTATTTGGTTTTCTGTTCCTGCATTAATTTGCTAACGAAAATGATCTCCAGCTCCATCCATGTCCCTGCAAAGGACACAATCTCATTCCTTTTTATGGTTGCTTAGTATTTCATGGTGTATATGTGCCACGTTTTCTTTATTCAGTCTACCATTGACGGGAATTTAGGTTGATTCCATGTCTTTGCTATTGTGAATAGTGCTGCAGTGAACATTTGCTTGCAAGTGTCTTTATGATAAAAGGATTTATATTCCTTTGAGTATATACCTAGTAATGGAACTGCTGGGTCAAACGGTGTTTCTCTCTTCAGGTCATTGAGGAATCATCACACTGTTTTCCACAATGATTGAACTAATTTACACTACCACCAACAGCGTATAAGTTCTCCTTTTTCTTTGTAACCTCACCAGCACGTGTTTTGGTTTTTGTTTGTTTGTTTGTTTGTTTTTAACTTGTCAATAATAGCCATTCTGACTGGTGTGAGATGGTATCTTATTGTAATTTGATTTACATTTCTCTAATGATCAGTGATATTGACCTTTCTTTCATATGCTTTTTGGCTTTTGAAAAGTGTCTAGTTATATCGTTTGCCCACTTTTTGATGTGGTTTGTTGTTTTTTCTTGTAAATTTGTTTAAGTTCCTTAAAGATACTGGATATAAGAACTTTGTTAGATGCATAGTTAGCAAAAAATTTCTCCCATTTTATAGGTTGTCTGTTTTCACTGTTGACAGTTTGTTTCGCTGTACAGAAACTCTTTACTTTAATTAGATCCCATTTGTCAATTTTTGCTTTTGTTGCAATTAGTTGTGGTGTCTTCATCAGGAAATCTTTGCCAAGTCCTATGTACAGAATGGTATCACCTAGATTTTTTTCTAGGGTTTTTATAGTTTTGGATTTTAAATTTAAATATTTAATTCATCTTGAATTAATTTTTGTATATGATGTAAGGAAGAGGTTCAGTTTGAATTTTCTGCACCAGGCTAGACAGTTATCCCAGCACCATTTATTGAATAGGGCATCATTTCCCCATTGCTTTTTTCAAGAGCTTTGTTGAAGATCAGATGGTCGTAGGCATGAAGCCTTATTCCTGGGCTCTCTATTCTGCTCCCTTGGTCTTTGTACCTGTTTTTATACCAGTACCATGCTGTTTTGGTTACCGTAGCACTGTAGCACAGTTTGAAGTCGAGTAGAGTGATGCCTCCAGCTTTGTTCTTTTTGCTTAGAATTGCCTTGGCAATTCGGGCTCTTTTTTGGTTCCTTATGAATTTTAAAATATTTTTTCTAGTTCTATTTATTTCTACAAAGTGCTTTACTTGTCTATTTTATTTAAGAAAACATGCATGCTCTTTAATAAAAGCTAAGCATTTTTCTTTCATGTATTAACTCAGGTAATTCCCATAATACCCCTATAAAGTAGCTACTATTAGTATCACCATTTTGTGGATGAGAAAATTAAGCTACGCAGTGCTTAAGGAACATACCCAAGGTCACTCAGCTAGTGTGATGGAGCCAGTTTCAGAGCCTATGCTCTCAATCCTTATACAGTCACTGAAACTATAGAATTTCAAGGAAGAAAAAAAAAGGCACTCCAAAATGCTATGAAATATTATTACTTACTTTTTGTTCAGATGCTATGGAAGTACATTTACAGTTACATTTACATTTACAGTTAAACTCATGATTTCTATACAAAATTTTTCTTCAGGTTTAACACAAATATTATCATAAATTTTAGTCTGTTATGAAAAGTACATTTAAATTTCAGCTTAAAATGCATATAATACTATTATCTTTATGTACCTATCCTTTTGTTATTTGTGAAGGGTTAGATTGTATAATATCAGGTATAAATAGGAATACTATCAATTATGGTCAATGCAGCTGATCCTTGACCTGCAATGGGATTATGTTCCAACAAACCAGTCAGGGGTTTAAAACTATCAGGGCGGGCTGGGCGTGGTGGCTCACGCCTGTAATGTCAGCATTTTGGGAGGCCGAGGCGGGCGGATCACGAGGTCAGGACATCGAGACCATCCTGGCTAACACGGTGAAACCCCGTCTCTACTAAAAATACAAAAAATTAGCCGGGCGTAGTGGCGGGCGCCTGTAGTCCCAGCTACTCGGGAGGCTGAGGCAGGAGAATGGCGTGAATCCGGGAGGCAGAGCTTGCAGTGAGCCGAGATTGCGCCACTGCACTCCAGCCTGGGCGACAGAGCGAGACTCCGTCTAAAAAAAAACAAAAAAAACAAAAAAAAACTATCGGGTTGAAAATGAGATTGATGCATCTGACATATGGAACATCATTGTATAACCTGGCCTACCTTAAATGTGCTTAAAACCCTTACATTAGCCTGTAGTTGGGTAAAATCATATAACACAAACCTTTTTTATAATAAATTGTTCAGTATCTCATGTAACTTATTAAATGCTATACTGAAAATGAAAAACATAATGGCTGGTTGCCACCACCAAACATCACAAGAGAGTATCTTATTGCATATCACTAGCCAGGAAAAATATCAAAATTTAGAATTTAAAGTATGGTTTCTACTGCATGTGTATCACTTAAGAACCATCGAAGTCAAAATATCATAAGTCAAACCATCATACACTAGAGACCTTCTGTACTTGGAGGATGTGGTTGAGCTTTTCTATTTATTATCTTACAATAATCAAAATAGTCTTAGGAGCAGGTATATTTATTTCTATTTTAATTAGGAGGAAAGTAGACAAAGGACAGTTAAATAAATAATTGAATGTCACATAGACATTATTAATATTACATAAATAATGTCATGTAGACATTATTTATAGACTAATATAGGATGTGAATCAGTAGTCTCACTGGAATTCCTATTCTTATATATTTGCCACATTATCTCCCATTGAATAAGCCATTGCGCAAAAAGAGTTCTCCAGAGTCAGCAAGTAAGAGAACTTTCAGTAGTATAGATATATTTAGCCAATTTGATACATTAAGGGGTTGTATCATTTCCTTATTTAACTGGACTGCAGATGTTAAGCAAGCTCTATTGGCATTGGGAGCACTTTCTGAACCCATCTATCTTTATATCTCTATACATATGTAAACATACTTCTAATAATATATTTAATCATTTTAAAGGGAAAGTTAACATATGCTTGTTTAAATATATACTTTATATTTAATAATTAATTGAAATTAAATTTTACTTATATATTTCTAAGTTTAATTTCCTCTGTCATATATTTTTTCAATAATTATGGCGTTTTAGGTTATTTTGTAATGCATGAGGTGTATTAGTATAATAAATTACACACTTCTTCTGCTTTACTTGCTGTTTCTTTTGTCTGTGTTGTCTCCATTTTTAGAAAGATGGTTTGTAGCTATATTAACACAATGGCTGAATAAGTTTCTGTGCCATATTTTCATAATTTTAATCCAGCAGAAGAGGAGTTATGCTTACCCATTTGCTTCCATAAAGTGACAACACTGAAACTAAATACTTCTAGTCAGCCCAGTTTAAGCCAGGAGTCTATCTTTGGAAGTAATCTCATGGCCAGGTCAATGAGATACATTCATTTGCCTAGTTTTAGCTCTCAAAACAGTATCTTTGAATCAGGAACTGAAACCCTTCCTGATTAAAGCATGAACTATGAGTCAGTGAGATGTGACTTTCCAAATGAATATTATGAGCAGCTAATTTAAGTATGAAAAAGGTATTTTGATTGGCTGAAATTTATAAATGTAGCCTGTATCAGTGAACAAATTAGATAATCACTAGTCTCTTGGAGTTTATACTCTTGTGGGTGAAGATAAGAAGTAAGTATGATAATGAAGTAGGTGAAAATAAGAGTTGATATATTGTAAATGAATTTATAGTGTAATGTTTATAATGTTTGGCAACTTTGATGTCATATTGTGCTTACTTTATGAAATATCTACATTTTCTATGAGCTGGAACATTTGTAAAATTTAGAACTGTTAGTCAATCAAAAAATATTGATATTAAGAAAAAATTACTCATATTGATCATCAGGGTATATACAGTCCAATAGGAAGGATGAGATGTGTGAATACATTTAATTTTTAATTACACATTTGTAAAGCAGAAATGATAAATCATAATGCAATTAAGGAACAAAATATTTAGGTCCCTAATAGTTCAGAAAGATTCCTGGTGATATAATATATGTGAATAATACAGATTTTTATTAAGAGTATGATAGACGTCCCCAGCAGAGACTAAACAACCCAAGTGAAGAACGTCGGTTAGTTTGGCACAAACAGAAGAGAGTGATGACAACTTAATCCTGTGCTCAAATAAGCAATGTGTATTTGGAGAAGGTATTTGACAACGTGCAGTATATGAGTTGTAACATTTCAATAATTGTTCATGTAGATCTTATGTTAAAGAAACTTAATAGAAATTTTCTAATAATTTTAATTTGTGTTTATAGTTGAACAGAAATTCTTGGCTTACATAAACGATTTCTTTGTAGAGTGTCTTCTAAACAAAGGTGTAATGAGATGTATTGTTTTTCTTTATATTACTTTATGATGAAACTCTTATTTACATAGTGGAAATATAGTGATTATAAAGATTTCAAAGGTTAAAAATAGCACCACATTTAAAAATAAAAATTATGTTTATTGGCTATAGAAATCCATATCTTACATAAATGACAAGTATTTTTTTCCATCAGTGAGATATTTTTATTTATCTCTTTGTTGATTTATGAGATTTGTGGCCAATGTAAAGAATATTTGTGTTATCAAGGTTTTTGACTTTTGTAGTCTTTTATCCTTTCAGAGCCATATGTTCTCTCTCAGGAAGTTAAAAGCTCAGCATTTTTGTTTATTATATTGGCAAAAAGCAGAGGACTACCTGGACTTACTTTTCTATTAATATGCCAAAGTAGATACTCTGAGGAAATTTCTGATACAAAACACCTAAAAATTCTGGAAAACATGTAGCAGACATTTGTTTATGCAACGACATCCTTATAGGAGAATAAGAAAAATCCCCGGAGGCTAAAATAAGAAAGAAAATTGTACAAAAACATCGCAAGCTATAGTCACACTTGCGGCATTTATTAGTTGTGATAACTAAAAGTACTGGGTTATAATGCTGGACCCTAGACTATCTAGTTCCTCCATTTAAAAATGTTTCCAAAAATCTTCTTGGCCAACAAAGGCACCTGAAAAGGGAAATTATTTACCTGGTCATGGATAATATGATTAAAGGATTTCATGCTGAGGAAATGACATTAAACAGTTTCTAATTTGGTAGCACCCACGAATAACTGACAAAAGTAAATGCAAAGGACACTCATAGATAGAGAAAATCTCAGAAAGAAAATTTAAAAACCTAGTAAAAATGATTCAAAATCCAAAATTACAAAGCACCTGAGGAGAGAAAAAATCATGTGTGGTATTTCCTAGGGGTGGGTTTCAGAAACTGGACCTCAGGCAGTGGTTGTCTCTTCCAGGAGGAGATGATATGTTTGAGAAAGTGACCTGTGAAACAGATGACTGGTGAACATCGGGAAACGTTTGGGAGTTGGTTTGTACTGAGCTCTTGCACCAGTTGAATTGTTTAACACATCATCAGTATCTAAGAACATTCAGAGAGGATAAGGGGCAAGGCAAAACAAAACAGAGTCATCCTTGTGAACTCTACTGTTAAATTTATCAATTATATTTTAAAGGCTATAAAGTATTGTTAATGGCATCTACTTAATAGGTGTTACAAGATCCCTCCAGCAAAAATAGTAAGAATCAATTATTGTCTTGACAACTGGATTGTTTTTACTAACATGGCTTGAAATTCTGTTTGACAGTTGGCCTCACCTCTATTTACTTGCGGGCAAGGTCCAGCCAGCCCTCTCTTTTCAGGGTTTCACAGTCTAAACAATTCTTCAGACTGCCCACCTCTCATCTCTTGGGTCTAAGAAAGCGTAGCCATTGTTTCCAAGTTCAATTACTTTTAATAAACTTTCAAAAGATTTTTTAAAAATTCATATCAACTTTTGTTGATACTCCAAAATATCAGAGTGGAAGTGAACAGCCTTCTTCTTCTTGGCTTAGAAACAGAGTTTTAGCTAAGTTCTACAGCCCCTAAAATGGGGACATTGACTCTTCATTTATTTTCTAAGACTTACAGAAATATATGAATAAAGAATGAGTGTTAAAAGAAAGAGAAAACAAAAGTAAACAAAAAATAGAAATAAAAATGAATAGAATAAAAAAGAATGAGTGTTAATTTCTGCCACTTTATTTCAGTTAGTGCCAGTGCAGGGCGGCAAATTTATCTGTACAAATTTATCTGTCAAATGTAAAGTTGGTTCTTTGACACTGTAATTTTCTTGATCCTTGTTCAATTCAATCTAGTATTTGTAGGGACCATGGCTCATCTGAAAAATATGAAACTGAAGTTTCAACTTCCCAGCCTCTTAGAATATTTTAATTGACCAAATACCATGCACACAATCATTCAACTTTTAGGCAGAATTATGAAAAGGGAAATCTTTCATACACCTTCACCAATGACAGATCTATGGCTTGATAATTAACCTTTGTTTTTTACTTAAGGGGCAAAAATCTAAAGAGAAATTATATTGTAGGCCTAGTTCTCTGAGGAATATGTTTGATAGCTCTGTGAATATCATTACAAAATGTCTTTAAATTCAATTAATTTTCAGAAATCACAGAGTTCATAAATCACCATCTTCTTATTTGTTTGTTGTTTGGTTTTTCATTATCAACAAAAGATAGGACTTTCCAAACAGCAGTTGGCTCTTTAATGTAATACAACACAGTATTATTAAAACTAAATCTAAGAATTTTTTGTCATATATATATATATATATATATATATATTTATTTATTTTCCCTTTTCACAGGATATCCTGATCCAAATAATTTCTCATTATGATTTTATACCTTAACACTTGACCAATATCTGCCTGTAAAGTAGGTGGCTCCAAATTGGGAGAAGATTCTGAGTACATTTTTCAATTCCAGTGTTATCATTTTACTACTCATTTCATGATTTCAGTTTTGAAGATAAATGAAAATTGTCAAGATACATAGCTAAACACAATAATTTATTTAAGGTTGTAGTAAATGCAAGCATGTATTATGGAGGAAGCACAGAAGTATCCTTCCCATTGTACAGGGTTTTATAGCTTCTCTGTCTTATCATAAAGACAAAATAGAAGTGTCACCACCTACACAAAGTGAGAAACTACCAGACTGGAAACACTTGCATTTGTCATTCTGTGGGTTGTTAGACACTTATATCTCTATACCAGACTATTTAAAAAGGTTCAACTTGCATATCTGCCTGCTGATTAGCTGGCATTATCCTATTTAAGTTTTAAATTCTCAATGTAGCCTCTATGAGGAATTTGATATGTGGTAGTATAGAGAGGAATTAAGGAGTGTGTTGTGATTAATCCCTATTTACACACGTATGTTGAAGGTAACATGACGAGTCAAGAAAAAGAAACATTCGGTGGTTAGTGGTTAGAAACTCTCTGACACTACAGCAGAATTGCCTAGGTTCAAATGTTGGTTACATTCTTTATTAGCTATGTGATGGTGAGTACCATGTATAAACTCTCTGGGCATTATTTTCATCAACTCTAAATAGGAAAAATAAAGCCACTTTATTTGGTTACAGTGATTATTAAATATATATGAATAGGTGTGTATATATACACACATACACATGCACTTGCATGCATGTGCACATGCGCACCCACACATATACATGATGGTTGGTCTAGGAAGCACTCTACATTTGTAGTTATTTCCATGTGTATGTGTATGAGTGTATGTGTGTGTGCTGTGTAGTAGTATAGTAGCCACAATAGAATTATGTTAATGGATTTAGAGTTAAATTTAGAGTTAAATTTTGCCAGAAATTCTTGAATAAATAGATAAACAACATAAGGTAAATGGAGGACCGAAGAATGACCCATAGATATCTAGCTTGTATGATTGATGGTGTTATTATTTAAGATGGGAAAGGGTAGAGTGATGGGATTAAAAAAGAAAAAGAAACTGAAGTTGTGTTTGCCTGTCTCCGAAGTCTACACTTTAAGCAATTCCTACTACTTGTCTTTTCTATATGCTATGGCAAGTGGCCTCCTTTCATAGTTAAGCTGTGACGGCCAAGGAGAAAGGGAGTTACTTTTTACAATGCACCCCTTTCCCAAGGACACATTGAAAAAACATGAAATATACATGAAATAAGTGTGTTAATTATGCAAACAGATCTTCAAAATAAATTTCCTACCTCCTTTTCAAAATACACAGCTGTTCCTTAGTGTTTTCTCAGACATAAATTTTGCATCCACTATTCCTGCAAAGATCACAGATTCACAGAGAAAATTATCTGGAATAAGGACAACAGGCTATCCAAAGAAGATAATGTATGTAGGGTCCATCAGAAATTCTGTTAGTTGGACCAAATGACATTGCTAATATTTGGGGGTTTTTTTTGGAACAGCAAAAAAATAAAGTCTCATATAGTTCAACCAACAGGTGTTGCTGGTCAGGTGATTTTTCTGATCAGTCTAATAGCTGTCATCTTACAAACAAGTCTCTTCTACATTCTGCCATCATTATTATTTTTTTTAAAAACTATTTGACTCTATTTTTTTCTGCATATATTTCTTCTGCTCTTTCCTTTATCAATAAATGAAATCTCAACATATATTTTTATGTGATTTCCCAAAGAAGAGAATCAAACCAATCCAACTATTTTCCTTCTTGGAGCAGACATTTCTTTCCAGATACAGAATTTTTGCTTAATTTCAAAATGTATTAACATTTAGTGTTTGTAATTATTAATATTTGGTATTTTCATTCAATATTCTAATGACATCAAAGACAACTTTAGAACATTTTTAAGTAAACTTGGAAAATATAAATTAATTTTTTAGCCACTAGGTGACTTTTGACAGCAGCAAATTGCTTGGTAAAGATTTTTTCTGAATTTGTTATATATATATAAATTCAATATATATACACACATATATGTATGAATTTGTTATATATATAAAACATACATATAGATACATAAATATATAATGAATTTATACATATATGTATATATGTATGTATTTTATACATGAATAGTGTACATTTTCCAAGCTTTAAACTAATTAATCACCTTAAATTGTTTCTTTTTCTATTTTTAGTCTAATTACATGGATAATAAACTTTACCCTTATGTAAAACATTTTCCCTATAAACAATTTCACATTTTCAATTTTTTCTACCATCAACATTAGTAACTGTGATTTAATTAATAAACTCTTTCCTAGTGCAATAGAAGCAAGACCCTGACTGTTAAATCGAAATTTACTAAACTATTTTACAAAATAAAACTATCAGATGATTTCTTGATAAAGTTAAGCTTTATTAAGCAAAACAACACATAAGTATTTTGCACTGAATTTTTTGAAGAGATTAAATCAGTCCTTGGGTCAGTAACTTCTATTTTATTCACCATTAATATGATACAATGTGATGTGAACTTTCTATTTTCTATATATTAATATCAACTTCAAGTAATGTTTTGTTACTCTGTACATCTGAATTTTGTGGTTTTGAGATGATGTAGCAGAGATCAGGAAAATGCCAGGAGAGACTTACTGATTTATATTGCTCTCCAAGGCACTGGCCAATGTGGAAAAATAAAATTAAAATAAAAAATAAAATTGGAAGTTGAATAATCCAAATCCAATTTTGCATGATGTAGTAGGATTTCAAGTGCTTCAAGAATCCCAGGAGCTAGGCTGACACTCCTGAGCATCCCGGGAAGTTGGAGCATCTGTCTTCTAACCTACAAAAGAGATATGGATTTTTGCCACATCTAATTAATAGATTTTATTGTAATTCAAATGAGTTAATGATTATGAAATAGCAGCAAAAACTTGGAATCATAACAAAAATATACTTTAATATTGATTATTCATGAGGAAACATAGAAAGACAAAATGACTAATTATTATAGACTATCATCTTTAAAAGTTTCATGCTGTGATCTGAATGATTTTGTCTCCACAAACTTCATAGGTTGAAACGTTAATTTTCAAAGTAATGATATTAGGAGGTGAGGTATTCTGGGAGATGACCTTGAGTGTCATCCATGTCTGATTTAGATGATATTTAGATGAAAGTCTGGACTTTAGACTTTTGAATTGATGATGGAATGAATTAAGACTTTTGGAGCTATTGAGGTGACACAAATGTATTTTGCATGTGAGGAGGACATAAATTTGGTGGGTTAAGGCCTTGAATGCCGTGGTGTGAATGTCTATATCTTCCAAAATTCATATATTGACATCTTAATCCCTAAGGTGATGGTATTAGGTATTAGGAAGTGGGACATTTTGGGAATTGTGTCATGAGGGTGAAACCTTCAGGAATGGTTGCTTACTACCCATATAAAATAGGCCCAAGGGAGGTTCTTTGCCTCTTTCCTTGTGTAAGAACACAGTGAGAAAATGCCCTCTGTAAACCAGGAAATGGGCCCTCACCAAACACTGACTTGGTTGTATCTTGATCTTGGAATTCTCAGCCTCCAGAATTCTGAAAAATACATTTCTGTTTTTTATGAGTTACACCGTTTAGGGTATTTTGTTAAGAGTAGCCCAAATGGACTAAAATGGTCCATATACCTCTTTCTTTGAAATTCTATGGAGAATATTTTATAAACTTGAATACAGTGGTTAAACTAATCACTTACAGGTTCTAATTGATAGTCTGACTCATTCCTATTGCAATTTATTTCAGTTGTGTGGTTCTCCACTCATGCAAATGCAAAACAGTTGGTCACCTTTACCAAATTATGCACACCACTTCATTTCATACTATTATTAGATCTCTTTAGCTGTCTTTTGTCTAAGTCAGGGGAATCTAATTTCTTTAGTTTGTACTCACTAACCTGATTTTCCAGCTGTTTAATCATCTCCTTTTTCTTTCCACTAAACCCTGCTCATTTTTTTCTTATTTTTACT
The DNA here is from genome assembly GCF_028858775.2 of Pan troglodytes. Lineage (NCBI taxonomy): Eukaryota > Metazoa > Chordata > Mammalia > Primates > Hominidae > Pan > Pan troglodytes. The sequence continues at coordinate 91,236,813 of NC_072408.2, forward strand.
TATTTCCACTGAGTTTGAGGCGCTGAATTTAGAAACACTATTCAAATAATGACATAATTATTGTGACTTCTCCAAATTTCTGGGTAATATAATTTTTAATGTTGGAGACTCATACTTGATTGATCACTTTAATTGGTAGCCATTTATTTTTAAAAATAAATATTAGTCATTTGCTATAATCTATTCCCACAAAGTAAGAAAGTGTATATAAGCCTCATAGAGATGAAAGGATATGGTATCAATTTCTTACATTACTTCACATGTAAATACCTTGTAATTTTGCCCCCCAGCTTAGCTCCCTCGGGGTGGAAATAAATGGGTGGTCAGTAATATTACAAAAGGCCTCACATTTATTGTTCACTTATGGTATAGTAAATATATAAAATACATGCTGAAATAAAATCACATTTTTAATGACAATAAGGAAGCTTTTTATGAAAAATAATTAATACCATGATTATTCGTTTAGCAAAACACAGATTCTTTAGTTCAATTCTAAGGGAGGTACATGGTCAGTGGGGGCTTCATAATGTCCTTACAAAGTTATTATAATTATTTTTGAGTCCTTCTTGGACTTTTCTTGTCTGAATAGAAGTTCATTCACACACTTGGCAGCTTATAGATAATGAATTAAGTGTTCAAGTTGTGAATTCTGATAAATAACACATTCCATAAAGAAGCCAAACCAAAAATGTTGCTTTTTTTGAAATAATACAAAATAATGGAAAAACACGTATTTAATATGTTTGTAATATATTACACAACAATAATCAAATGAACAATCCCAACCAATTCATATAGGTCTGTATTTCACTTCATAGCTTATAATTATATTTACTCAAATTACATTGTGAATTTGTAAAACATAAATTAAATACCAAATATTTTTGGTAATAGTTTAAAGAAAATACACTCCAGTAATAAATTTTTCATATAACTAACTGAAATTTTAAATTTTGTTTTGATTCTATAAGGCTTAACAGAATAGTAAGGCTATCTTCATGAATGAATTCTTATAGAGAATAAAACACAATTCTTACAACTAACATGATTATAAAATTTCTACATGAGCCATTATGAGAACAAGTTTGCAGGAAATTTTTAAAAAGTGCTAAAAAAAGAAACCAGTATATAAAAGAACAGAAATAAGTAACATATGTATTATGGAAATACTTTCACTGCTTTTTAAAATGTTTCTTTGGTGTTAGACACAATATTTATTTTTAGACCTTCCAGTTTTAAGTGGCACAATCAAGAAAAAATTTTCACCTTCTCTTTCGGAATGTTTGAATAATATTAGGAGATATCTGTAATCCCAAACTATAATACAAAAAGAAAACTGGACAAATGCAATGAAGGTTAAGTGGAGGTATGGAAAGTCCATAAAGTTGACAGTGTTGAACTTCACATGAGCCCTGAAAACAGCAGTGGTTAAGAAATCCCCCCAACCTTTCCTATTATGGAAATGGCTTACCACAAAGAACTATCCTTCCTCATGTGACTACTTAGACTTACTCCCCATTCTTTTTCATGGTTGTCATAAATGAATATGACATGACACATGGATATCTCCCTGCTTTCCTGTGACAAGGCTGAACAGATATCTTTCTCATTTTTTCTGAACCTAACAAAGACAGGCAAAGACCCTTTAACTTCCCATTCTTTGTCTGATGAATGATTAGCTGAACTGTTTTTTCCCTCTAAACGAGCTAGACACATAAATATTTCTTGTTTAGTTGACTCACAGGGACGTTCCTTGGTTGCAAAATCAATCCCAAATTTAAGTCATCTCAACTATACCTTGTCTACCGCTCCTTATAAACGTGTAAGGCAAAACATCCTGCTAAGATACTCTGTTCTTCAGATCTGAGGTGCTATGCCTATTACCATAGCCTGGGTAAAATAAAATTCTTTACTTGTTCGGTTTCTGTCCTTAAAAGAGGGAATATTCAAAGATGTGCATGTTATAAAATGAGACAGATGGGATTTCTGTGCATGACATTCAAGAGCACAGAGACATTAAATTGTAAATCTCATCTATAACACTTAGAATATTTTAAAACTTAAACAAATTTACCTAAAATGTTTGCCTTAATTGTCTCAATATAAAATCTATCCTAGTGTATAACTTATTTCATAGTGTAATTGTGAAAATTAAATGAGTTACTATATATCTGTATATCTACACATATCACTTAGAACTATGCAAAGCACATAGTAAGCATTTTTGGAATGTTAGCTGTTATTATTATTGCTTCTAAATGTTAGTTAATATTGTTATTATTATTATTTATTTTATTTTTTCTCTTAAGTGAATCACACAACATGACAGGAAAAAAAAATCCAATTCAGAAAAACGGGATAAAATTGAGTTAGCTGGAAGTGAGAACATCCTTGAATGCCCTTTGAAGTGAGTGTGGAGGACTAAATTATGAATCACATAGAAAGTCAATTTATGTAAGATGGAGCAAGAAATAGAATACAGGACAATCCCCCTAAATTATGAGCTTATATTTTAGTTACAAAAACTAGAAATTAACTTACATATATACACATTGTTATAAAAAGAATTCTTGTTTCCTTCGAAGGAGACCTTGACGTTACCTCTGTACAAACCTCATGGACATAGCTGGTCCAAGAAGAATTAATCTCCTAAAAACATGTGTAATACTCAAATACAGACAAATAAACTACTCATTTATTTATTTGTTTATTCATTCAACCAACATTTTATGAGAATTCACTACTACCAGACTGTATTTTAATATATTAGTAAACAAAGACATCAAGTTGCCTTTTGGCAACATTATTAACAACATAAACATCTTCGTTAGTGCATTAAAATGTATTCGCATAGAATTTTCATCATACTGGAAGACACAGATAATAAACAGCTATAAACAGATAATATTCAGAGAATAAACAATAAATATTAAAAGTGAGTAAATTTTATATTATGTTAGGTACTGATAAGGACTGGAAAAAAAGGTGAAAAAAGATGAAGAGAATGAGGAATGCTGATTAGTAGAAAGTGGAGATACTTGAGGTTTAATATTAAATTGGATGGTCAGGGTAATCTTCTTTGAATAGATGAGATTCACATGAAGATTTGCAGAATATAAGGCAATTAGCCAAGTGAACGTGTTGAAGAATATGCCAGGTTCAGACAACAGCTGAAGCGCAAACCCTAAGACAAAAATACACTTTGTTTGAGGAAGAATAAGGAGAACTGGAAGAAATGAGAAGACTTTACAGCGTTTAATAGAGAAGTAAGAATTGAATTTGTGATTTTACAGGAATGCTATGGCTAGTCTTCTAATGATAGAAAAAGGAAGACCTATTAGAAGGATAAATTTAATTTAAGAGAGAGAGAGAGAGATTAATGTGGCCGATACCAGTGTGCATTGGTGAGAAGTGTTCAACTTCTGGATATATTTTAAGTATGAAGGCAAGAAGGCTTCCTGATTGATTGGAGTGTGGTGCAGTATGAGAGAAAACATAATAGTCAAGTATAATTCCAAGATTATTGATATGAGAAATGGAAAAACTGAAGTTACTAATGATTGACGGTAAATATTGGAAGAAAGAGTAAATATTGGATTTCATTATGGACATGTTGAGATTTAAATGTCTAGAAGTTACCCGAGATAAGTTTATGTAGAGATTTTTATAAGTCTTTGAAGAGATGTCTGGACTAGAGATATAAATATAAAAGTGTCACGTAAATTGTGTTTAAACAATGAAGCTGAATTTAACAACCAAAGGTTATTTTAAAGAGTGAAAATGGGCAATATTTCCACACTGGAAACTAAAAACATCTTTATGGAAATATTTGTTTATAAAAACTTAAGAATAAATTCCTTGTTAATTTTTTCCAGAACGTTTTCAAGGTAGGAGAATAAAAAATCATATAAAGAATTAGTACGACTAATACAAAGACAAATAAAATAGGCTTTTTTTTAAAAAAAAAAAAAAAGCAAATCTCAAAATTCTACAAATATATTTAAAACATTTTTGGAATTCATTAATGAAAGAAATAGCAATACATTTGTTATCTTGATAGATTTTAACAACAAAATGCAGCATAAAGATAAAAAAAGTCGAGTAGCATTTGTTTACAAAAATAATAATAATAAATCATGTGTAACCAGATGACCTACACAAATTCCAGCAGAGTTGGGAAGAGTGAAAGCTGAACCAAAACAATTGAAAAGGGATTCAAAGAAGCCTAAATAACTTCAAGATATTCATATCCACAGGATCCAATAATATATTCTCAAGGATACTCAAAGTGTTGTCTGCCTTTATCAATCATATCACATTAGCCAATTATTTTTAATGGGAACTGAAAGAAGGTGAGTATTGCAAGTTAAAATGATGAAAAGAACACTGTTGAATAATTAAGCACTCATATAAGTACAGAACAGCTAGCTTAATTTTACTTCTAGACATGGATAGTAAGGTGAAAGATAAAACAACAAATAATTCAGGGATTATTTAAATACAAATATTAAAAATTGATTTGATTTTGTCCCTTTGATTGTTCCTTTCATCTTTAAAATTTTTGAAAAGGCTTTTTAAAAAATTTATACTGCTAAATACTCTAAATAAGCACCATTTTAAAAAATCTCAAGTTATCTTTCATGTTTACTTTTCACACAGAAGTAATCAGGTATTGAGAGATTGAGAACTGATATTTTTATAAATTTTCTTAAAGTAGATTTGTTTTACTTCAAAATTAGTTCCTATTTCGTTGCATACAACTGTGTTCAAAAGGAATGTGGGTGATTCTAATTTTGTGAAAACATAGTTATGTAAACTATGAAGTATGTAGAAGACTAACAGACTTACTCATTGGTCAAAGAATAAACAAATTAAAAATGAGAAGGAATAATTTCCTTTTTAATCTTCCCTTCATTAATAAACGCTTTTCAACTATTACAATAAGTAAAACAAGTGTATCTGAACTTCTGCAAAACTCCTGCTTTTGAGAATGGAATAATTGGTATAAAAATCAACAACAAAATCATCCAACTGGCTATTTGATATTTTTGATGACAAAAAGGTAGTTTTATTGAAAGTTTTGCCTTTTTGCTAGTAACATTTTATTAGCCAAATAGAATAAAATATATTATGTCAGTGTAAGAATGAGATGCTTATAAAGACCAGAAGAGCAGAAACTAAACATGTAGGAAACATTCCATTTGCTCCAGAAACACTGTTTGTCGTGGTTGTTGTAATATATCAGTATTTATAAAATTTATCTTTTTTTCTAATAGCGACACTAAATTCCCTGTAGTTACAGTAATAGCCTGGTTGATTCTGCCTTTCATCCACAATGGTTATTTTTATGTATATTTGATGGAAAATATTAAATAAGCCAACCACTGCTCCCACCTGAACATTTAATGTTGCTTGTGAGAGCTATGCATATATCTAGGTGATCCTGACAACTCCCAGCTTTCATGTGTCTGAATGAAAAGTCACAGGGCACTTGCAGTCTTGAGGTTGAGGCAAGTTCAACCAAAACATGTTGGAGCAATCCTGAATGTGAAGGTGAAAAACAGAAGACCATATACATTACAGTGCAGACAAATTTAACCAAGTGATTCCCTTCTCTCCCCCTTTCTTTCTTAAATAAGCAGATGTCAAGTATATTCAAACTGAAGAAAGAATCAATTAATATCCATACAATATCAGTTTTGTTAGTGCATGTGTGTCTGCATCAGAACGTACAAACACACACACACACACACACACAAATACAGAATGGTAAACTTTTGGAAGAGAAATAGAATAAAATCTTTATTTTCAAGCTTGTCAGAAAATCTACCTTATTAAGCAATGGCCTGTTTACAGTGTTTGTATTCTAAATGTTTTCTGTTAAACACTCGCACATGATGCTCAAAAGTTATAAATTAAAAATAAAATCCAGAACAGTCTAACTGATACTCATATTTCATTTATAGTTTAGAAAATGGTCCTTTTAAAGAATTGATCATTCAATGCTTAACTAATAGGGAAATACTAATTTTTGACTTTTTACTGTTAAGGAAAAATATTTAGAAGCATTAAGGCTACATGATTAAGTGGCTGTTAACAAATTCTGGAATTTATAACATCAAAATGTATTTGTAATTGCAGAGTAACGTTTGAAAATAAATCTTCTTGACTATTTTCAAAATATTTCTAAAAATCATACTTTATTATTTGTTCCCTAACACTATAATTTTCTATAGTTAGGGACTAGTACTTTGAAAAGAAGACCATGAAAAGCCACATATTTTAAAAACATGAATGTTATTGTGAAAAATTACTTTGAATATTAGTGATAAAGTAAATAAAATGGTCAAAATATATTCCTGTGGCAAAAATTGGTAGAGGCCACAGAATTTCCAGGCTTACAGCATAGAGGCAAGTATTGTGTATTTCTTAAAGCAGAATTTTCAATATTTTTCAAATTGAAATAATTTTTCATTAGAGTTATAAAAATGATGAATGGCAATCCAGAACTATTAAGTAAGGGTCTTCTGAAAAAAAGAAATGGGAATCTGTATTTTTAATAAATAAGTCAAGCTATTCCTATAATTACAAAAGCTTGGGAGAAACAGTCTTAAGTGATATATTTTACAAACTTCTTAGATGTAGAATATTAACATCACCCCAGAAGATTTTTTTATTACTCAGGGTTCTGTAAAGAAACAGAACGAATGGGAGCTGTTATAAATTGAAGAGGGAGAGCAAGAAAGAGAGAGAAACTGATATTTATTATGAGCATTGGCTCATGTGGTTATAGAAGCCAAGAAATCTCAAGACCTGCCATCTCGTCTCTCTATGCTGGAAAACCAGGAAAGCCAATGGTGTAATTAAATCTGAATCCAAAGGCCTGAGAAGTAGGGATCTTTCGTTGTAAGTCCTAAACTCCAAAGGCCCAAGAACCTTCAGCAGGGGTTATGATGTTGGAGAGCAGAAAAAGCTGGATGTCTCAGAAAAAGAAAATAAATGAATAAATTAGTCTTTCCTCTGCCTTTTTGTTATATTTGGAACCTCTGTGGTTTGGAGGATGTCTGCCCACATTGGTGAAGGCAATCTTCTTTACTCAATGTACCAATTCAAATGCTAATCTCTTCCAGAAATACCCTCACAGACACACCCAGAAACAATGTTTTGCCAGCTATCCCTATTCTATCCCGGCATCTTTTAGCCTAGTCAAGTTGACACATAAAACTAACCATCACCATTTCCTAATGCATTTACAATTAACCCATGACCCGTATGCATGGAAGTAATGGCAATTCTTAATTTTTTCCACTAAAGATAAGATTTATCTGTTTTATAAGGTCACAAAAATTGAATCAAACAATATTATCCTTTTGATTAAGGATTCTTTCATTCAGCATAAGTTTATAGAGATTAACCCATGGTGTTGCATGTATCAGTAGTTTGTTATTTCTATGTGGTGGTTCCATTTTAATAATATACCACCATATATTTATTCATTCTTCTACTGATAGACATGAAATGTCTCCAATCTGAAGCTATTATGAGTAAAGCCGCTATGAACATTCTTGACAATTATTTTGTGAACACATGTTTTCATTTTTCTTGGGTAAATACTTAAGATTGAAATGGTAGGATCATAGGGTAGTATTGCTTTAATTTTATAAGAAACTTACAGAGATTTTTCTAAAGTGGTTGTAACATTTTATACTGCCAATAATATGAGTTCCATTTACTCCACAATCTCCCCATCATTTTTTCTTTTCTGACTTTGTCATAGATTTGTTTTGTATTATTATTATTATTATTATTATTATTATTATTATTTTGAGACGGAGTTTCATTCCTGTTGCCCAGGCTCAAATTTAACAGTGCGATCTCGGCTCACTGCAACCTCTGCCTCACGGGTTCAAGCGATTCTCCTGCCTCAGCCTCCCAAGTAGCTGGGATTACAGGCACCTGCCACCACACCCGGCTAATTTTTGTATTTTTAGTAGACACGAGGTTTCACCACATAGGCCAGGCTGGTTTCAAACTTCTGACCTCAAGTGATCCACCTGCTTCGGCCTCCCAAAGTGGATTTGTATTTTTTGGGTGAATAATGATGGTGAAAATTTTTCACGTACTTTATCATTCAGAGATCATTTCTAGTGAATTGTCCATTTAAAATTGTGCCATTTTTTATTGTTGAATTTCATCTTATAATTGAGAGTTAATGTCTAGGCATTCTTTATTTTCTGGCAGCAGCCCTTGGCCCTCTCCCTGTGATAATCCTCATTATCAGCCCTTTGCCCAGTTTCTAATCACATCCATGCTCAGTGACAGCACAGCTGTGAAATGACAGCCAGTTTTCCCTAATCCTGTTTACTTCATTATTTCCCCATTGCCTTTAAAGTTGTCTATCTGTTTGGGGATTATTTGGTTTCTTTTGTCTTTTTTGTTTCTAAATCTGGCCTTCTTTTTCCCCTCTCAGTGGGAGCCTTGGCTAAGTAAGCTATTCCATCTGAATCAGAGGCAAAAGTCACACCAAACAAATTTAATAAATTAAAGAGGTTTATGCTATCCCTCCTCTCATCAGGGTTCTTCAGATAAACAAACCAATAGGATATAGATATAGGCATAGACTTTGACACAGACATAGACATGGACATAGACATAGACATATGAGAATAGATTTATCTCAGGAGTAGACTCACACAATTGTGGAGGCTGATAAGTCTTAGGCCTTCTGCAAGCTGGAGAACCAGGAAAGCCAATGCCATAGTCCAGTGCAAGTCTAAGGCCTCAGAGCCAGAGAAGCTGATGGTATTATTCTCAGTCTGAGTCTGATAGCCTGAGAAATTGGGTGGCTGCTGGTGCAGGTCTTGAAGTCCAAAGGCCAGAGAACCTCTACTTCTGATGTCCAAGAGCAAGTGAAGAAGGATGTCGCAACTCCAGAAGAGAGAGGGAAACAGAGAGAGTTAATTCACCTTTTCTCTGCCTTTTTGTTCTATGTGCAACTTCAGATGGTGCCAGTCCTCACTGAGTGAGGACAGATCTTCCTTATTCAGTCCACAGTTTCAAATGCTAATCTCTTCTAGAAACACCCTCCCAGGCACACCAAAAAATAATGCTTTCTCAGGAAACTGGTCATTCTTTAATCCAGTCAGCTGACACCTAAAATTAACAATTTCACTACCCTACAAAGCACTAGATGATTTGGCTATTGCTTTCTTCTCAACTTCTTCTTCTTCTGTTGTCCTCCCTATGCCCTATGCTCAAACCCAACTTGCCTTCTTTTTTAATTCTGTGACCATTCCCCAGATTTAATCACGTATAGTGACATTTGCATTTGCTTTATGCTTCTTCTGTTTGAAAAACTTTCACAGATGTTTTAATCCTGCCACATTTTCATCATTCCTATCTAAACTCAGATACCATAAATAGAGACATTGAAAGTAACTGGTCCTAATAAGGTAACTGATCCATTGTAAGAAGTAAACTAGAAGGCACTGAATATCTTCCAGGCTAGAAATAGATGAACCTTAATAAACATTTGCAAAATATTTTGATAAACACTGGCCATAGCACTTTGGGGCATAGACCATGTACTTATGAAAACTACATTATTATGAATAACATGTAATTTACATAGAAAAATTCCAGATATCCATATAGTCTACTTCTTCAAGTGTTCAATAATGTTCTAAACACAGAGATACAATTGGTATAATTGCAACCTCTCCAAAAGCATAAAGATAAGGTAATAACTTTGCTAAAAAAGGCTCTCAGCCTGTGGCCAGCAGTCCAAGTTGACTGTGAAAACATGACAAGATTCCCCTTGTCCAAGTTAGTAAAGCTGAAGCCCCACCCTAAAGTTAGTATACATAAAAGTAAAAAGTAAGACATCATTCAGAAGGTAGAACGTGAAGTTTTAAAGGACAACAGACAGAAGTCCCTTCAGAAACTATTTTTTCAAATATTTATTTGTAACCCTCCTTCTGGGTCTCCAAATACATTTCTTAGAGTACTTGATATTGTTCCACAGCTCATTGAATCTCCCATATAATATTTTTCAGCATTTTCTTTCTCTGTGCTTCAGTTTTGGTAGTTTATATTGCCATATCATCAAAGTCACTGGTCATTCCTGTACCATTTCTAAATTGCTGTTAACTTCGTCCTAAGTCATAGATTACATTTTCTATTTTGTTCAATTTTAGTAAATTTTTGTTTATATTGGATCTTGTATGATTTTTCTTATGACTGAGACATAAGTTATCTGTGAATAAGCTTGACTTCTTTGAGGCTTGTGTTTAAGCTTTGTTGCAGGAGATCTGTTACAGTCTTTATTGCTACTTTTTTATTCCACTGAAGACTGACTTTTCTTGAAATTATTTTTCAAGTGTTTTCCTCAAGTGTAGTGCCTGCTTGATGTCTCTAAAATTTTGTTTATTTGCATAGATTTTTCTTTCCCCTTCAGTATAGATACCTTGGAAGGATATTGCATAATTTGGTTATGGCCATATCCTCTCCATCATCTGTGAATATTAGTTAATAATCATCAAGTTTGTAATGCCAGACTAGTATTTTATACTTTATAAGTACTAATAGTTATTTGTTGTGCCTGAAAACACATAAGATATTTTTTTTTCTCTTTATGGTTATGCTTCACTGATTTGACCAGGATATGCTAGAGTTCTTGTTTTGTTTTGTTTTGTTTTGTTTGGGGGGAGTTTATTTGTTTTGTTTCTTTATTATTTATTCATGCTGAATTTTCCAAGCTCTTTTGGTCTTAGATTTAGTCTCTTGAACTCAGAGAAACTTTACTCAATTATTTTTAAGTGCTGATCTTCTTTCATTTTTCTATCTTCTCCTTAAATCCTAGAGGCACTAGCTACTCTAGATATGTGTTCTTTTCTGCAACATTTTCTTTTTATTGAATGAAATTGCCTAGAAACTTGTACCATTGCATGTGATGCTAACACAAAATAAAATATGCAATGCGAGTACATTTATAAAAAGGTCAAAGATACATTAATAGCTGGGAGCACTGGCTCATACTTGTAATCCCAGCTACTCAGGGGGCTGAGGTGGGAATATGCCTTGAGCACAGGATTTTGAGGCTGCAGAGAACTATGATAGCACCACTGCACTCCAGCCTGAGTGATAGAGTGAGACCGTGTCTCTGATTAAAGAAATAAACAACACTGTTACAGAAACATACAAATAAGCAGGAAAACTAGAATAAAAACAAAAAAGTAATTACCATCAAAGCCATCATATGTGTTATTTGCACATCTTTCAGACATACATATTGGTGGTAAAAATACAAAGAAAAGTAAAAGCCAATTGCCATTAAACTTAGAAGGGTGGTTATTCCTGAGAGAGGATATGTGTTTAGACAAGAAATTATGAGGGACTTCTGGAGAGGTGACAATTTTCTTTCCAACCTAGACGGTGATTACATGGCATTGATTTCAGTTATATGATATGCTGCATTATACAATTTTATGCACTGTTGTGTGTATATATATATTATTTTTCACACTCTTAAAAAGGAAAATAGGCAGACATATTTATTTTCTTTAAGAAACCCAGAGTTCAAAAAGCAGACTTGAAAATCTATAATACTTCAAAAGTAACATTTGTATAATTAATAAATGGAAGACAACTTGGTTAAACAGAAGAAAACAAAGTGTTTACTAACAGTGTCATTTGGCTATGAACTTGAAAATTAGGCATGGAATAGTCTATATTAATGTGAATCACATTTTCCCTTATGTATGTAGCATCTAAAATTTATGTGAAACAGGGAATAGTCGCATGGCTTACCATCCAGTCTAAATACTCAACATTACTGCCAACCTGAGAAGCTTTATATAATAAATATATTCAGACCAAGTTGATACACTAAAAACGTGAATTATAACCAATTATAAGGACCCAGTAAAATCATAGGAGAAGTAGAAGAGGAAGTAACACAATATTATATATTTTACTTTTGCACCTCTTTCAATAGTTTATTATTCAGACAAATCATAATCCAAGAAAGATTATACTCTCTGGGTGGTTAACTTCAACAGTGCAAGTGAAATATTTTAGTTCTTCATAGACTAAGTTATACAGCTCAAAAGATGCTAGTCACTAACTAGATCTCTCTAATTCCCTAGGCGTTCTTAACTCTTTCACTTACCTATTATGGAACTTTTAAAATTTAAATTTTCTTTTGTATATCTGCTGCCATTCTTGCTTGCTCAATTGCTCACTCACTATAGAGTTTAAGTAAACCCAGACCAGGAGAAATTATCCTGAATCCTTCTTTTGGTGGTGTTGTAAGATTTTCTCACAGTCTTTTTTGCTGCTATAATTTCCATTTTATATATATTTTTTTCTCGCTGAACTCTTCTGTCACAACCAATCCTTTTTCACAGTTTATACATTTCCAATTATGGCAAAAAGGTATCCCAATACTTCCCAAGACTTCCCAAGAGTCCCAAGACAAAAAAGACTTCCTAATATTTCCCAAGAGTTGTCTGACAACTCTTTCTACACCATTTATAGTATTTAAAAATCCCTTTCCCTTCCGGATTTTGAGCTCACTTTGATGGATTTGTGCTACGCAACTTCTCTTTCCACTGGACATTTTCTTTCATTTGAAGCCTGATTTAGGGGGATATATAGTCACTCCAACTTTACGTAGAAAAACTCTTAAGTGATATCTCCCTTTTAATATGAGGACATTATATATTTCCACTGTATTATACAGAACGAACTTCAAGGACAGGAGGAATTTCTCTTTTCATAGATTCAGTCCATCGTTCCGGAATTCCAATTGTGTAATGCAGATTACCTGAGGCTATTTTTTCACTATCTTTCCATTCCTTGGGTGATAGCAGTCATATCAGTTTGGGTCATATTGGTTTGATTTCACCCAAGGGCTAGAAGGCCAATTTGCATTATGTGAATGTGCTAGCTGCTTAATTGTCTAGTCTAGACATAAACCTTGTCCAGGGACAGCTAGACACAGTTGAATGGAGATGGTAGCACACAGACATGTGACTTTGGTATTGAGGAATGACAGAGACCCTGGCTTTTCTGAAAAACATGGGGATAGGGTTCTTATGGACATATAAGTAAACATTTGCTATTAAAAAAATGAAGTTTTAAGAAATCATTCTAAACATTTCTACTGTATACATTTTTAGTTTCCTTATTTCAAACTTTGAGTACCCTTACTCTTTCTCAGCTATTAATTGCTAAATGTTATATCTTGAAATTGATAATATAAATTGGGCAAGTAATATGTAGGGCACAAGACATGGGAGCTTAAATGGCTAAATATAATTTGTTTTTCAGCTTTGTGTTTTTAGGTTTGGGTTCCTATAAAATTTAATTTTGATCTTAAAACCAAAGTTTTGCATTAAAGAGTACCCAGTTTTCACAGCAATCATTTTTTAAGATTTTCTATTTTGCTTCTTCCACACTGAAAATAAAATTTTGTGTGATATTCTGAAAGTGATAAATCAAACATTATGCAATATGTGGTAGTCTGTGGCTTCTGAGGGAAATTAATAACATCTGTAATTGGGAACTTTGTTGAAACCAAATCTCAAATAAATGGCACCATGAATGCTATTATTGACTGGGAAAATTACTGTCTGAATAAAAATGAAAATCTATGTTTCAGGCTGTTATTATTTCCTTGCCTCAAGTTAATTTCCTCTATACCACCTTTCCCACTGGTGACAGCCACTAGAATTTTCTCTAACCACAAGCATATTACTGTTCAGATGCTACAAATAGCACAAAGCATATCCGTACTGGAGAAACCCGGAATGTAGCTCTATTTTCATTCTAGGTTCAAAGTATTTTTTTTGGAAAATGATAAGCAGATATGGAAGTTAGCCCCAGTAGCATTCCAGCACCCATAAATATAGTGTTTTAGTATAAATATCTATGATATTTTTGTCCTATTTAGTAATTAGGTCTCATTTGCATGTCCAAATAATACTGTGAGAAGAATATATTGTAAAATAATAATTATGTGAAATATCAGCTCTAAAATTACTGAAGGACACATTTTGAAATCATTCAGAGTGTGCTGACATAGGATAGTTCTTAGTTATTACACCAAGAATCAGACTAGTTTCTGGGTTCTCAGGTAGTCATGAAAAAACATTCCATCTTGTCAGGTTTCTTGTCCTATTCTTGAATGATTCTATTTTACGTTCTATTTTAACTGCAAAAATCCACAAATTTTTCAGATAAAGAATCTAAACTTCTTAGAAGTTAAGGAAATTTCATAGTGACAAATAATTCATGAAAGAGCCATGATTGCAAATCTGGTCTACCTGATTCCAAAGTCCATGATTTTTCATTCTTCCTTACTATTCTCCATTATTCTCATCAATATCCTACACAGGCAGATAGTCCTTAATCCTAAAAGTTACAAAAATCACACTCATGGTGTCCTGGAAAATGCAATGAAATCAGTTAAAAGTTGTGGCAATGGCATCAGGTAGAAGACACTGTAATAGTTGAGCTAGAGGCAATGGGGTTCTAAAATAGGGAAACACCCATAATCATGACAAGAGAGGAACGGATATAATTGATGTATATTTAAAATATATAGAACATAACTCTTTTGATGTTAAGTATGAAGAAGATGTAGGCTGCATCATTTCCTATGACTTTTGAAGCTCTAATCAAAATATGAGTTAGGGCAATTAGATTTACCTTTTAGAAATTTAGAATTTGGAAGCCATGAGACTAAGTCTGTTTCCACTGACACTTGAGGTAAAAAACATAAAATTCTCAGATTCGGCTGTAAATTAAAAAAACAAAATAATTTAGGCACACAGAAAGGAACAGAGATCTAATGACTGAAAGAACTTCTGGCCCATGATAAATAGAAATATCCATTCCTAATGGCTTTCAAATTCCCACTTGCACTCTATGGGAGGCCTGGATATATCTTGATCCGTCTATGGGTGGGGACCAGAGTGACATATTACAAAAACACTAGCTTGAGCTTATTTGAGTAAGTTTTTGTTCCTTGTAACAACAACAAAAATCCAAACCAAACAAATATCTCCCTTTAACTGAGAAGAAACATAAATTGTTGTGGAATGTCTGCCTTAACTGTGATAGACATATACAGGGGTTAAAGGCATAAAGAATTAAAAGCCAGTAAGAGAAACTGTAGACAGTAGGGTAATTTAGGCATATATGCATAACTATTTTCCAGAAATCTACTGTGATGATCCTAACTCATTGATGAAATAAGAGATTTTGTATCCATATGTCAGAAATTTTAAGGAAATTTATCTATAAATCAACTTCAAATTAAACCAAACAGAAGGAAAGGCTGGTTCCAAATAACAGAGTAAAGAAAAGTAATTTGTTTTAAATAGGATAATTTCACTGATGTTATCTTAGATTTCAGTTTTTATCTTATTAATATAATCAAAGGTAAAAATCCATCTACGAAAAAGAAATGAAAATTTTATAAATCATTGATTATATACAGTTATGCTAAGTACTACGAAAAATCTAGTTGAAATAAGCAGCATTCTTATTAAAAATAAATTATCTTCTTGGCTTTAGATTCAGAAGAAAAAAATCACAGTCAGGAAAAAAATTGAGAAGCATTTTTAGGTGAAAATGACTCCAGTCTTGCCTAATTTTTTTTTTAGAAGCTGCTTTCAAACAGATAAGGATTAAAAATTCCGCTGTTTGGTACTAATCTAGAGATAATTGTCTATCTATGTACCTTCCTACATATCTATCAAAACATAGTGCATGTATATGTAAGCCTATATATCTGCTTAACTGTAATAAAATTTAAAAAAAATTTGAAATGTAAAATAAATATGACATAATTAGGGTCAATCTCTAAAATGTAAAATAAATATATTGACATAATCACGTTTAACCTTTTGGGTTAATCCTTTGTTGTGTTTACAAAGCAAATTTTATGTTAACTTAACCATAAGCAAAAGCCTGTAGTATCACATTATTCCTTAGTTTAAGGAAGAGCTAAGGATTCTGCAGGTTAAAAAAAATAATGTTTTTCTTCATTTTATACCATGTGATATTATTTGTGTGTATTGGTTTTCTTCCATGGTTTCAGTCTCATAACTCCCATAGCCCTTAATATTTACTAAGTGACTAAAGTGATATCTTTTGTTAAAGCATCTTTTGTCTTTGATTCCTGAAACAACTTTGAAACAGATTCTTAGTGATAAAGGTGGAAGTCTCTGGTTATAATGTTGGGGTACTTTAGGCCTTAGAAGCAAGACTCAGAAAATAGAATCTCTCTGACCTTCTCCTGCCGTCCTTTCACCTGCTCCTTTTTCTACCCAAGGCCTTCCATAGAAACTTAAAATATATTCTTCCCTTGCCTTTATGTCTTGGAGCTGGCCATCAAGATATTCTCTGACCCACCTTGCCTGATTGTAAGTCAGACTGATTTCAGAAGAGGTTCTGCCCCATACTCAGGAGGAAAGAATGTTGTACAGAGATGCCAAGAAGAATCTGAACAGGCAGACCTCGCTGGGTTTTCCCACTCAGTCTACTAGTATTAGATCACACCCTTTTTGACCAATCACATTTCTACATCATTATCCATGCTTCAATCATGCCTATACAATGAAGTCTCAAAAAAAGGCCCAAGAGGAGAGGTTACAGTGAGCTTCTGGACAGCTGAACTGATGGAGGCTTACAGGAAGGTGAAGAGGAATTCATGTACTTGTTGGGAGGGCGCACCCCAACTCCATGGGAGCTGAAGCTCCTGCACTCAGGATCCTTCCAGATCTCACCCTACGTTATTTCTTTGCTTCCCTTTTTGTGAGCTACTATAGCAAATTAATGGAACCTGATGAGAGGTTGTGGAAACCAAACTTGAAGCTGAGCCAGTTGGTCTGAAGTTCTGGAGGCCTGGATTTGTGACTGGTGTCTGACACGTGGGCTGTCTTGTGGTTTTGAGTCCTCAACCTGTGCGATGTGATGCTATCTCAGGTTAGAGAGTCTCAGAATTGCACTGGAGTAGAAGACACCTGGTTGGTCTCCGCTACAAAATTGATTGCTCGCTTGCTGGTGGAAAAAATCCCCACACATATGGTGTCAGAAGCGTGTTGTGAGAGTATAATGGGAGAAGCTGAGTTAGTTTTTTCTACTTATACCATTCATGTTTTTAATTCTCTCTTAACGTGAGTCATATTCATTCAACAATGTATGACTCCTATGTTAGGTATTCCCTGGTCATAATGTTCTCTAGCTCTTTGATTTGAAATTCGGACTTATATAGCATACACACCTTTCTCAGAACACTTAACATCTATAGAGACATTAGGCAGGAGGAATAAATTGTTACCAGGAAGGAAGGCAGGAAGAAGAGACAAGAAATAAAGTGTTGTGTTCTATTGCGAACAAAGCACTGTGATGGTTACTTTATCTTTAATTCCTAACAACACCAAGCAGTAATTGTCCTGATCTGGCAAATTGGAAAACAGGATCAGGCATGGTGGTTCTGACTTTACCCCACAAGTTCTCCTCCAGCAAACTAGGGCATGCTGTGCTAGCACTGTCAATATTACAGCAGTGAATTAAAAACCAAGTGAAAAATCTCAGCTACAATAATAAAGGGTGTTAGAAGATCGTGGTTAAGAACACAAGGTCCAACATTAGGTGTCCTAGGTTCAAATCCAGGTCTGAGATATATTAAGTTTATGACCTTGGGCAATTTATGTAACTTCTGCATGCTACAGATCGTTCATCTGTAACAACGGGAAAATACATTCTGCTTCTCAAGTTATTGTAATTATTCAATCAGTTAATATGTGTAAAATATCTAGGTGAGTGTTTGGTTCACAGTAAGAGCTTTATAGGTTTGCTAATAATGTTGCTGCTTAAAATTAAACCTGGTGGATAAAATGAGGATAATTTTCTGTCCTAGAATCTAAAGCATCTTTCTTGTTCACTGCTGTGCATCTTCTACAAACAAGACATTGTGCATTCCTAGCAATCCCTTTTCATCTTAATCCTTCAGTCTAAGGATTTACTATTCTAAGTAAAGTAGAATTTTCTGCAGTTTTCCTTTTCAGTATTTATGTCTTTTCTCTTTTTTAGCTTTTATTTTAAGTTCATAAGCAGGATGTGCAGGTTTGTTACATAGGTAAATGTGGGGGTTTGTTATACAGATTATTTCATTACCAGGTATTAAGCCTAGTATCCATTAGTTATTTTTTCTGATCCTCTCCCTTCTCCCACCTTCCACCCTCTGATAGACTCCAGTGTGTTTTTCCCTCTATGTGCCCATGTGTTCTCATTATTTAGCTCTTTTCTCTAACCTAAAGTAATTTCTCTGTGTGATGCTTAATTTTATGTGTCAACTTGGCTGGGCCACATTACAGATATTTGGTCCAACTTTATTCTCGATATTTATGTGAGGGTACTTTTGGATGGGATTTACATTTAAATTATTGGACTTTGAGTAAACCAGATTGCCTTACATAATGTGAGTTAGTTTCATCTAATTAGTTGAAAGCTTAATAGAAAAAAAGGCTTGATAAATCCTATTCCATCACCACCCCAAACCCCAGCAGGAGGAAATTTTTCAGCAGACTGTCATCAGACTTCATCTGCTCTTCCTGATTTCTGCAATAAACTGTCTTCAGACTTGAACTGCAACCTCAGCTCTTTCCTGTGTCTTTGCCTGCTGGCCACCTTTATCGGGGAAACCAGCCCCCAATATCTCAACGTAGGTTCTTTCTATTTTCCCTAAGTGCCGGCCGGTCTGAGAAATAAAGAGAAAGAGTACAAAGAGAGAAATTTTACAGCTGGGCCTCTGGGGGTGTCATCACATATTGGTTGGACTGTGATGGCAATCCCGAGCCACAAAACCAGCAAGTTTTTATTAGGGATTTTAAAAGGGGAGGGGGTGTACAAACAGGGAGTAGGTCTCAAGGATCACATGCTTCAAAGGGCAATAAAGATCAAAAGGCAAGGCAAAATTAGAATTACTGATGAGGGTCTATGTCCCGCTGTGCATGCATTGTCTTGATAAACTTTGTAACAGCAAACAGGGTTCGAGAGCAGAGAATCAGTCTGATTAAAATTTACCAGGCTGGAATTTCCCAATCCTGATAAGCCTGAGGGTACTGCAGGAGACCAGGGTGTATTTCAGTCCTTATCTCAACCACATAAGACAGACACTCCAGAGCGGCCGTCAGTAGACCTACCTCCAGGAATGCATTCCTTCCCCAGGGTTATTCCTTGCTGGGAAAAGAATTCAGTGATATTTTTTCTACTCACACATACGTCTATAGGCTTTCTATGAGAAGAAAAATATGACTCTACTCTGCCCAACCCCGCAGGCAGTCAGACCTCATGGTTATCTTCCCTTCTCCCCTGAAAATCGCTGTTATTCTGTTCTTTTTCAGGGTGCACTGATTTCATACTGGTCAAACACATATGTTTTACAATCCATTTGTACAATAGTGGTCCTGAGGTGACATATAGTCTCAGCTTATGAAGATAACAGGATTAAGAGATTAAAGTAAAGACAGGCATAAGAAATTATAAGAGTATTGATGGGGAAGTGATAAATGTCCATGAAATCTTCACAATTTATGTTCAGAGATTGCAGTAAAGACAGGCATCAGAAATTATAAAAGTATTAACTTGGGGAACTGATAAATATCCACGACATCTTCCAGTTTATGTTCTTCTGCCTTGGCTCCAGCCAGTCCCTCTCTTTGGGGTCCCTGACTTCCCGCAACACACCTTGTAGATTTTGGACTTGCCTGCCTCTAGAATTGGGTAAGCCAATTATTTAGAATGAATAAATATATTTCTATATGAACATACATTTTATTGGTTCTGTTTCTCTGCATAATCCTAATACATCCTGGTTTTGCATTTTCTGACTCTAATTTTTCTCAAACTTTCCCCTCATCTCTTTGGTAATTTGAGAGTTTCCCCTGCCCAGTAAAATCAGCGAAGGTGAAAAAGGCCATCTGCTCCTTCTTGCCAACTTGGATGGGCACATTACAAAATTAACAAAATAAAGGACATATTACCCAACCAATTCTCTTGATTTGGGAAAGGAAAGAATCCATATGTTTCTTTCTAACTTCCCATTCTTTTCAAATGAAACTAGTAAAATTTATCATGGATTTATTTTTTTAATGCTGAGAATATTTTTGATAAATTGAGTTAGAAGGCCAAGCAATCTTCCAGAGTACTTTCCCTTTTGGAAGTAGCATTCGCATGAATGAGTCTGAAGAAAGAGGGCCATCATAAACAGTCTCACATGGGCTCACACAGGAGCTACTTCCTTATCTTTTCCCCATTTAAAATCCATAAACTCTTTGGAACGAAACCCTTTTGTCCACAACATTCCCAGAGCACATAGACATTAAATCATGAAGTTTTATGTAGTTGTCTGGTACTGGAATTAACTTCAAGGGACATCTAGAAAAAAACAAATGCTAGATAATATCAGCATAGTATCAGATAATAAAAAAACAAAGCAAAACAAAATACTATGTTAAAAAAAAAAAAACTGTTGGAAACAGCCAGGACAAAACATCGCAGACAGCTATAGTGCTGTCTAGAGAAAAACAAATGCTAGGCAATATCAGCATAGTATCAGATAATAAAAAACAAAGCAAAACAAAATACTATGTTTAAAAAAAAAAAACTGTTGAAAACAGCCAGGACAAAACATTGCAGACAGCTATGTAGTGCAATGTTAAGAATGTGGGACCTGGAGACAGGTGCTACAACTTTACCACTACACTTTCTTTAAAAATTAAGGTTTATGTTTTTTATTTTTGTATTTGTAACGTACTCTTTTATAGAACTTCAAAAGAAAATCTTAATACAAATTAACACTTTTAAAAAGAAATTAAAAACTCAAAGTTTATCTTCAAGAATTTATATAGGGTAGTAAATGCAGGCCACATTTTATATTTTCTAAACACCAACTATTCTATTATAAAATAAAAAAGTGGTATGTTAACTATTATAAAGGATGAAACTATTATATAAACTTTAATCTAAAAGGCTGCTTTCTGCATCTGCATCAATGTAATTTCATGATTCTTTACCAATATTTATAGAAAGAATCTCTATAATGAAATTATGATTCACTTTCATGCCCCACATGGGAAGTGGTAGGTGAATATATGTAGGAATATAATTCATTGTCTGATCTTCCACTGAGAAGTATCCCTGTGTTTGTCCAGTCTACACTCAGAATTTTGTCTTCATGAGCAGCTAGATCACACACAGAATGGAGCCTTAAAACTTCTTGTATTCTGCAGCTTGACAGTGTCACCTAAATATACTGAAATCAGCTGCTGTTCATGAATAGAAGACCATTTTACTGATGTCAACCAGCCTGTATGTGAAGTTGGGAAAAAGACAGCAAAAAACTATCTTTAGTTTGGGGATCCCAGTCTTATATGCATGTCTGTGCTTCCAGATGCTAAACATTTACAGAGTAGAAAATAGAAAATACAATACTTTATTTCCTGACAAAGCTGAGTTAAGACCGCTGAACTCAACATGCCACACTCTAATTGTGTGGTCCCAAGATGCACTGCAGATTCCTTCAACATTTGACCATAGAACCAAGGAAATTGCTTCCTTGTGGTCAGAGAGGGTCAGCATGGGAGTCCTTGTTAGTTCCAATTGCTCTGTTTTCTGTTTCTTTCTCAATTTGTGGATCCCCCATTTCATCTTCTTTATCTATAGAGACTGTAGAGTAGATATTTAACATTTTATCTCATCAGCCACTGCAAAATATAGTTTCTGAGCTATCAACAGCTATATAATCTACACTTCCGGTATGATCTCTGCAGCAGTGTAGGGCTTTCCCTGTTTCTCATTAAATTCTACTCCGGTAAGAAAGTACTCTGATCAATGGAAGAATTCAGTAAAAACAAGACAAACTGTCTTTTTTCACCCAGGCCACATTTTTCACAGCATCTGTATGTTTCACAATCATCATTATGAACTTTTCTTCCAAGGATCAGAACCCAGAAGTCTCATCATAAGAACCAGTCAAGGTACATTCCTCTGCCCCTTTAATTGAACTGATGCAGTCATCATAGAATATGCATTGCTCTGGCTGGTGGGCAGTGTACTTCTCCACATTCTAGTTCCACAACCTCTTATGATGAGATGATCTCAAGGTCCATGTGTTTGACCAAGGAAATTAGCAGAAACTGGCCCTCCAGTTTGAAATCAAACTCCACATGTTTGTGGAACTCATTTTTGTCCTTCAGCAATTTATTCATGATGTTTCTAAGGTCAGCTATTTCAGAGGCAGCAGAGACTGAGAAGAGAACATCATCTATGATATATTTCATGTTATCACTGTAGAAGTGTGTTTGGAACGGAAACATGGCAGGGAGTACACACAAGACTTGCCCACAGAAACATATGGGTTGGTATTCAGAGAACAAGAGCTCTGGTCTCTTAGGATTAAAAAATCGCAGCTCAAAATTAGACTGAATATGTAAGTGAGAAGCTGCATTTGAAGGCTGGCTTCCACTTTGTGTCCTTGGATCTCTTCCTATATTTTCAATTAATTGTAGAATCCTATATATTTGATTTTACAGAAGTTATATAGATAGATTTAATGTACTTTAGTTTTCCCCACATTCACTTTCCTCTCACACTCCCAACTCTACTCTCACTATTCCTAATACCTGACAACTACGAATCTGTTTTCCATCTCTATAGTTTTGTCATTTCAAGATTGTTATATAAATGAAATTATACAGTCTGCTCCTTTTGGAATTGGCTTTCCTTACTCTGCAAAATTATCCAAAGATTCCTCCAGTATACTATGTGTATTATTAGAGGTTTTTTTCTTACTATTGCTGAGTAGTATTCCATGTATGGGTGCACTAGTTCATTTAGTCAGTCACTCATTGGAGGTCACTCCAATTATTTCCAGTTTTTGATTATTGTGAATAAAGCTGCTGTAAACATTTGTTACAGATTTTTGTGTGAATATAAATTTTAATTTTTCTGGGGAAAATTCCCAGAAAACTTCTGGGTTGTATGATAGTTAATATGTGTAGTTTTTTTAAGAAACTGCCATTTTGGTTTCCTGAGTGACTGTACTATTTTACATTCCCACTGGTAATGCATAAGTGATCCAGTTTTTCCACATTCTTGCCAACATTCGGTGTCATCACTATTTTCTTTATTCCATTCTCACAGGTGTGTACTGACATATCGTTGTGGATTTAATTTGTATTTAACTAATGGCTAATAAGGGTGAACAACTTTTCATGTGTTTGTTTCTTCTTATTTCTTCTCCTGTATTAGTCCAGGTTCTCCAGAGGGACAGAACTCATAGGATGTATGTATATATGACAGATAGTTTGTTAGGGAGAAATGGCTCACAGGTTCACAAGACCAAGTCCCATGACAGATCGTCTGCAAGCTGGGGAAGAAAGAAGCCAGTAGTGGCTCATCTAAGTCCAAAAAGCCTCAAAAGTAGGGGAGCTAACAGTGCAGCCTTCAGTCTGTGACTGAAGGCCTGAGAGCCCCTGGCAAACCACTGGTATAAGTTCAACAATCCAAAGGCTGAAGAATCTGGAGTCTGATGGAATGGAAGGAAACATCCAGCACAGGAAAAATATGAAAACCAGAAGACTCAGCAAGAATGGTTATCCCATCTTCTTCCACCTGGTTTGTCCTAGTGGTGCTGGCAGCTGATTGGATGGTGCCCACCCCTTGCATCAGCATGCCCTGGACATGAGACACTAAGTCAAAGGAAATTATTTTAGAACTTTAAGATTTCATGACTCTCCTGATAGGTTTTGAACTTGCATGGGACCTGTAGCCCCTTCATTATGGCCAATGTCTTCCTTTTGCAACAGGAGCATTTACCCAATACTCATACTCCCATTGTACCTTGGAAGTAACTAACTAACATTTTTTTCCACAAGTTATTGGGGTACATGTGGTATTTGGTAACATAAGTAAGTTATTTAGTGGTGACTTGTGAGATTTCGTGCGCCCATCAACCATGCAGTATACCCTGCACCATTTTTGTAGTCTTTTATCCCTCGTCCCCTTCCCACTCTTCCCCCAAGATATATATACATATCTTTCTGGAGGAGTCTTTAGGGTTTTCAAGTAAATGATCATATCATCGGCAAATAGGGACAGTTTGACTTCTTCTTTACTAATCCCTGATCACCATATCCAAAGCAACATCTGCTGTTTTTTGATTTTTTGATTATATCCATTCTTGCAGGAGTAAGGCGGTATTGCATTCTGGTTTTGATTTGCATCTCCCTGATCATTAGTGATGTTGAGCATTTTTCATATGCTTGTTGGCCATTTGTATATCTTCTTTTGAGAATTGTCTATTCATGTCTTTAGCCCACTTTTTGATGGGTTTTGTTTTTTTTGTTTTTTTTTTTGTTTTTTACTTACTGATTTGTTTGAGTTTGTTGTAGATTCTGGATATTAGTCCTTTGTCAGATTTACAGATTGTGAAGATTTTCTCCCACTCTGTGGGTTGTCTGTTTACTCTGCTGACTCTTCCTTTTGCTGTGCAAAAACTGTTTAGTTTAATTAGGTTCCAGCTATTTATCTTTGTTTTTATTTCATTTGCTTTTGGGTTCTTGGGTATGACCCCTAAAACATAATGAATGTAAATAAGTAGAGAAATAAATGTAAAAGGATGTATTTACTTACCAGCTTTGTCCACTGAAAGGGCTGAAAGTTAGTAAGCACACCTCAGAACTTGGCCTTATATACCAATTTTTACTGAAAATGAAATTGGAGCTCCTTTGGAGAAATGGTTGATGCCAAGGCTAGGGGAAAAGAAAAAAAACAAATGAGTATTGAACATCTTGTTATTCCAGAATATAAGAAAGTGACTAAAGAAAGATACAGCCACATCAAAAGAACCCAAAAATTAGTTCAAAGAATCTCCCACTGATCAAAACAGGAATACCCTGAGCATCAAAAGGAATCATTATATTAGTGGCTTATAAGCCATTGATTAAAATAAAGACCAATGAATCTACACTGACATAAATAAATAATTAAATTCATCATATGATGAGGAATGTGATAATTATGTAGCTTCAAAGTACCCCTCCATGAAATGCTTATTTACATAGAGAAAAAACTGAGTGTCTTTGTAGTGCAGAAGCCTGGAGACCCCATCTTCATTAGATGATTACTGTTAGTTTCACCTGAAATGGGACAAATTGGCATTGTGTGTCCATTCATAGAATGCAGTAAGAAGGCATAACATCCCTACTCTTGTCAAAAATGCATAACATGGATCTCATCCTGAAGAAATAGCAGACAAACTCAAATAGAGGAAAATTTTGTGAAATAACTGGCCTTATAATCTTCAAAAACTTCAACATCATGCAAATTAAGAAAAGAGTAAGTAAATGTTCTTGACTGAAAGAGACAAAAGGGACATAAAGCCTATGTGCAATTGGAATCCTTCAACTGGATCACTTTGCTATAATGGTATATTTGGAGCAATTGATGTGATTTAAATCTGTTTGATGATGAGATTATAGTAACATATCACCTTAGTAGGAAATATTAGGTGCTATATCAGCATTATTTCTATAAAATGTGTTTCTCTCTACAATAGCACTCACCTCACTACATTCTAATT
The DNA here is from genome assembly GCF_028858775.2 of Pan troglodytes. Classification (NCBI taxonomy): domain Eukaryota; kingdom Metazoa; phylum Chordata; class Mammalia; order Primates; family Hominidae; genus Pan; species Pan troglodytes. Next base: position 91,262,473 of record NC_072408.2, read on the forward strand.
GAAAGTAAAGTGTTCTAATTCAAAGTAAAGTTATTGGATTTTATCATTTATAGTGCCTAGTGTGGTGTTTTATGGATCAAATGAATAAAACAATTACCAATCTAATTCAAAGGTAAAATAAATTCTAGAATGTCTATATTGTTAAAAAGTATACTCAGCAAAAAATAAAATTCAAAGGCTATTCAGGGAAACCAGGCATTTCTTAGTCTGAAGTGAGAAAAGAAATCTAAACCATTCCCTAATAAAACCTTTTCGATGGAAATTTTAAAGTTTTTGAAAATATTCTTTCAAATATTTATACAGGTTAATCCTCTTGCTTCCTAAACTAATGTTGAATTATAGAAATTAATTTTGTGCTTATTTTACATTCTAGTATACATATGTAATATCTGTATTAAGTTTTCAAGCTGATTTTTTAAATCTTTATTTTTGTGTTGTAATTGTATAATTGCCCAATTTTTTTTTCCTGGCTGAATTTTGCTTATATTCTCTGGAATTTCCATAGCCCCTTTTAATCTTTTGATCCAATAATGTTCCTACTCCCCAAATGTTTGTTGGTATCACAAGAGTAGCTCTTTCAATTCCCTTGTATAAGGACACTTGTTTGGAACCTTTGATTTACAGTAGTAACACAAATGACAGAAGGAGGGAATTGAAAGTATCCCTTTACAAAATTATGAAGCAATATATGAAGTGGTATAATATTATTTGAAGATTAATGATAACAATGTTTATTGTAAACTCTAAGGTAACTAAATAAAAGTAGGAAAATAGACATAATTAATAACTAATTAGCCAATAGTGAAGCTAAAAGGGTTTTATAAAAACACAACAAAAAGCTGATAGAAAAAAAAATAAAGAGGAACAAAGACACAAAAAAGATCGACAATATAGAACAAAACTACCAAAGGATTGCAGATTTCAACCCAGCAATGTGAATAATTACATTAAATGTAAATAGGCTGAACACACCAATTAAAAGACAACTATTGTCCGGTTTGATACAAAGTCAACACCCTCATATGCAACACCCTTTATGTACAAAGACATAGATAAAAGTAAAAGAATATAAAAATATGTGGCACAAGCTCCAACTGAAAGAAAATTGGAGTGGTTATATTAATATCACACAAAGTGGGATTCCAATTATCTTAGTAGTTACCTTAGAGGTTTTTTTTAGGTAATTTCATGGTTTCAGCCTCAGATTGTCTTTAATCCATTTTTATTTGATTTTTGTGTATGATGAGAGATAGGAGTCAGACCTACTCTTGACCTACCTCCCCAAAAAAGAGCCTAAAACCAAGCCTCAACGAGATTCACAGGAGAAAAGAAAAATGATTTACTCGAGAACAAAGAAAACAGATTCTGTTTGCTTTTCATCAGAAATAGTCAAAACCAGAAGTCACTTATTTTTAAGTGACATTTTAAGTGCTAAAACTAAACAACAACAAAAAAGAACAAACCGAAAAATAGATAAAATTGTTGACAGAAAGTTTATATGCAATAAAATTACTTTGTAAAGCAATGTTTAAATGACATTTTTTATAAAAGATGAAAACTGAAAGAACTTGTCACTACAAGAAATGATAAAATATCTTTTAATCTGAGAAGAAATGATAGTAGATGGAAATTCAAATGTACAGAGAATAAAGACCATAGGAAGTCTGTGAGTAGATTTGTTTCCAAGGTTAGCTAATTAGTTGATCAACATGGTCATAAATATCTCATGTTTTGTTCTACTCTCCAATTTGACATCCTTAATAAATATCATATGGATGGTAGCAATATGTCTGTCAACGTTCTAAGCATCACTTTTTGACACAACTACTAGAACAAGTGGAGGGGATAATTTCCTTGAGTTTTTAAGGAGTGAAGAAACTTTTCCCAGAGACTTTAGAGCATGTTACTTCTTTGGCCAAAATCAAGTCATGTGTCTATTATCTAGCCAATCACAGTCACGGTGCTTCAATGGTTACGATCAGTGTAGAACGGTCACCTGAAATGAAGTAAATTCCAAGGTTTCACATTTAGAGTTCTCACTTCCATGAGAATGAAAGCTCCAATGTTCACTCCAAGGTCTAAATAATTTTGTCTGTTTACCTTCCACTAAATAACACTATTTAGCTCTAACTGGCAGTCCAATATTTACATATTTAAAATGGGAATTATTCCAATGACCTGTCTTTGAGTGGTTAGCTGTGAGGTTTTAGGAATAGGTAATAATATGCCCCACATTTTATAAAAGGTCACAGATCCTTTATGAAAACTATGAACTATAAACCTTTAGTTCTCAGGATGAATTGAAGATTAGGGGAAGAGAGAATATAGAAGCAAACATCTGAAATACATTATTTATGTAGCAAAACTAACTTTGAGAAACAAGATCAGAAAATGTTTCACCATGGCACATGGGTTCATCTTTGGGAGTATTCAATCCGCCTTCAGATTTAGCTCTGTCCACAGTAAATATTTCTGGGACTCTGGGTTGATTCTCAAAATTTTCTTAATCTTTTATTCTTTCCACATACTGTAGGCATTATCTTTTGGATCTCGAAGTTTTTACGATCAGTTTCTAGCTTCTCTACATTCCTTCTGGACACAATTAGGGTTATCTTTACTAAGGGCAACACTTTGAGCAACAACAGACTCTCTCAGTATGCACCTCCCTCTGTTTCTCCTCTCTGCTTTCTGTAAGACCTGTCCCTTCTTGCTCCTCTCATTCCAGATGTCCTTCTTCCATCTCCAGCTCCTCAAAGCCTATCATCCTTGCAGACCTACTCAATGTCATCTTCTTCAGCAACACATCCTTGATCCAACAGTCAAGATCAATTGTTCCTAGATCTTGAACTGTAGTTACCCATCTCAGAAAAGCTTTTATACACGCACAAGGTCAAAGGTTTGAGAATGTTTATGGCAGCATTGAAGACAACAGTGAAACCTTGGAAACAAACTAAATGCCCAATAACAGTACAATGATAATTTTATTTTGCTAAGTGTCTGCAATAGAATATACTAAAATGAATAATTCAGTATATATGGCTTATACATAAAATAAATAAAATGGAATAATATAACAATTAAAATGTATAAATTAAAGCACATTTACCAACTTAAACAAATCTCAAATCAAATATTAAGGGAAAAAAAGAACATTTTAGAAAGACTTTTGTAGTAGAATAATATTAATGAGACACTTGCAAACAGATTAAATATTGTTTAGAGATGTATGCATGTGTGCAGATATATAATTTTCACAAGAGAATACAATCATGAGGCCATGGAATACAAATGTTGAAGTGGAGAATAGAAGAGAATGATCTTGGAGACAAACCTAAGATGTGATTAGTTCACACCTGCTTAGAGGAAGAAAGGTGCATCTTTCAGATTGCACCATAAAAAAGAGCTGTTCAAAGAAATGAACTTAAATTCTATCAAATTAAAACATAATTCTTTACTGTTGGGACATCTATCTTGTCTCTAATGTCATATTTTCCCAAGAACACCTCTCTTAAACTCACTCATATTTGAATTGCATATGCCTTGTTGCTAACCCAGTTTCTGACTGAACTCTCAGGATCTGGTATACACTTAAACTAAGCTTTTCCATCACCTCAACGTTCTTTCCAGAAGTTGACCTTCTCCTCCTGCATGCTAGATTATTCTATCGTTGATTTGGTTTTGCCAAAAACTATGTTGGCTATAATTGCTCTTCTTTTAAAGTGTCAGCATAGAGTTGGCCAAAAGTAAATGCACACAAAATTGCAGACTCAAAAATTAATGACCTTCACTCTGTGAAGGTCATTCTCAGAGATGGTAAGAGGCAGGTGTAGGTTTAAGAATGAGTTCCAATTTGTCTTCCACCTTTCCCACTTATGCAACTCTCCTCTCCTACTGCTATCTTTCCTGACACAAGCCCCTACCAGGAACTTTGCTGTAATCTTATAGTGGCAGAAACCATGAAGAATCTAAATTTCCACATCAATCCCTTTCTTTAGTTTTAATCAAGCAGCTGGATATAGATATTTCTAATTTTCAGGTTTCCCAGAAAGCTACACCCTTTTCTTCTGTGTCAGGGCTAATGAGTATCTTTTCTCTGATCTTTCAGTTACCATTCATACCTTGCGTCCCCATCTCCTCCCACAATTAGGCAAACTCTAATTCTTGTAATAAATATCTATCCCATAATCCTCATAGTGATTGTACTTTCTTAATTGAACATCAGCTGAAACAACGGTCATCCCCAAACCTGAGTATATTCTTTCCTACCCCTCCTCATAATAGCAAGATCTGTGCAGGAAGTAGTAATAATCACATTAATTATCACACAAGTACAAAGTAATAAGACTACTAAAATGACTTTTCGCTTCTCCACTTTCACCAATAACTTTTGTCTTTTTTTTCAGTAAATTTATGAGACTGTAATGACATTCCTGTGTTCTAAGTTGACGGAAAGGACCACACTGCATGCATGGCAGATGTCCTTGCAAAGCAGGAGAGAATGCCAATAAGCCTTAATGGTGTTAACTTGCTGATGGTATTCTGCAATAAAATTGTCTTTTCTTGCAAGAACTGGGTCCAATACTCATAAACACATATGATTGTGTTAATCAGCCTTGCTGATTAACTGTAAAGATTACATTTAGAAAGCATTGCTGATTAAATTTCAGTAACTGTTGCCTGAACCTTCCAGATATGAAGTAGCCACCCTGGTAACCAAAACTAATATAACCATTGTCAAGTCTTGGACTCTCTTCTGAGCTCCCAATAAACAATAATCAGCATTTGAAACTTTGACCCAGTACAAACTCACAGAACTTGCTTGCTGTACTTTGCAAATAAATTATTATGTAAATGTATATGCAGTTAACCTGTACAACTGGCAAATTGGCCATATGAAAATAATTGCTTTAACAAGAAACTAGAATTCTTGAACAACAGAAACAAGGAAAGCATTACTTGGCATACTGGTAAAAAAAAAAAAAAACATATATTTCTGTCAATTCAGAACACTCTATACTTTCACCTACCCTATAGCTCCATCTGCGTTCTTATGTGTCACTTAACCTACTGTTAAACAATCAATATAATTCCATTCCCAGTCATCATCAGATTTATCATATATATTAGAATAAGTTGAATCTTTGAAAGGAAAGTTATCCACTAATATAAAATCCAAATGTATCCACTAATACAGCCTTCTAGAGAAAGGCTGCATAGGATATTTGTCTCTACATTTATACAAATATAATATTCAATGCTGATTTCTTATATATTAATCATCAGAACTTAATCATACTACTTAAGATATATGAGTCTCAGTTTCCTAATCTGGAAGATGGGAATAAATATCATATTCACCATATAGGGTAATTGTGAAGATTAAAATATATTATTATGTTATTCTTAATACAATGTTCAGCATATACATATTTGTGTATAAATGGATTTTATTAACTTATTTTATTCTGTATTTCTTTTTCTTTCAAACAGAGAAACACTCAGATCCTAAGGGTACTCTTCAATCTGTCTTGAAAACTGTAAATAAAGGCCCCAAACATTTTCATCACCCAAATGTATTTGTGTATCTTCTCAGTTACTCCCCCACTCCAGAGGCAACCACTGGTCTGATATTTATCACCCTATGTTAGTGCAGTAGGTAGAATTTTAAGATGAACCCTAGGAAATAATGCTTTTCATAGTCTCCTCCTCAATCAATGTGGGAGCAATCTATGACTCATATGCATTTTCATATAAATATAGTTTTAGAGTATGTTCTCTTCAGTAATTGACTTCTGTCACTCAACTCAGTATTTTTTAGAACTATCCATGTTGTTACATGTGTCAATAGTTTGTTCCTTTTAATTGCTGTGTTGTATTAGATTTCATTACTATATGTATATAGCACTTAATATTCCTGTTGATGGTACTCTGGTTTGTTTCTGACTTTTGAATATTATGAGTAATGCTATTATGAAAATTAACATACAAAGTGTTTGTAAACATATTTGTTCATTTGTCTTAGTTACATATATGAGACTGTAATTACTGCACTGTTGTGTAAATGGATGTTCAACTTCTATGACAAAATGGCCAAATTGTTTTTCACGTGGTTGCATCGGTTCATACCACAAGCAAAAATGCATGAGACTCCTAGTTTTCTCCAACATTTGGTGTTACCAGTCTTTTACATTTTAATCCTTCTAATTGCAATTTAGTCATTTAATTTGCATGTCTAATGCTATTAAATATTTTTTGTGCTCCTTGGTCACTTGCATATATTATTTGGGAAAATGTTTTAGTCCTCTTCAATTAAAAAAAAACAGCATTTTAAAATTATTGCTTCACAACTGTTATTTACATATTTTTTATAAAAGCCCTTTGTTGCTGTAAATACAATAAAAATAAATAAGAAAATTACTTATAATTGAAAATAAATTATTTTTAATTACTTACTTATTTTGGGTCCTCTAAAAAATCTTTGCCTAACCCAAAATCACAAATATTTCCTTTTATGTTTGTATTCTAGCTTTATTTTTCTAGCTTTTATGTTTAGCTTTATATTTCACCACACATTTCAAAACTAAGGTATATGAAGAGCTAATAAGCATATGAATAGGTTGTCAACATCATAATTTATTCTATTTATCACATAAATTCAATGTAACACTAATTCATATACAGTAGAGTAGCTAATTGAAAATAAGTGACAGAGCAAAATGTTGGAGAAGATGTGGAGAAAATGGACCTCTAATACCTTGTTAATGGAAGAGTAAAATGACACAGCCACTCTGGAAACCATTTCAGCATATTGATATAAAGTTAAATACACACCTAACCTATAAAATGTATTAAATTTCCAGGTTATTACTTGAGCAAAATTAAAGCATATGCTCGTAAAATGACTTGCACGGTAATATTTCTAGCAGTTCTATTCATAGAAGCCGGTATTTTGTTGTAACTCAAATAAAATGGACAGCAACAAGTGAAGGGATAAAACATTTATGGTGCATTCATGTGATTCAATACTACTGTGCAATAACATAAACGAATTTTTAAAAATATTATAATAACCAAACATACCAGCAGCAACAAGGCTCATACAGGATTATTCTATATATAGGAATTTCAAAAAAAGAAACATCTAATTTATGATGACAGAAAAAGGAACAGTGATTTCCTTTTGGAAAGAGTGAGTATTGACTCCAAACCACTTTTTTTTTTTTTTTTTTTTTGAGACCAAATCTCGCTCTGTCGTCCAGGCTGGAGTGCAGTGGCGCGATCTCGGCTCACTGCAAGCTCCGCCTCCCGGGTTCACGTCATTCTCCTGCCTCAGCCTCCTGAGTAGCTGGGACTAAAGGCGCCCGCCACCACGCCCGGCTAATTTTTTTTTTTTTTTTTTAGTAGAGACGGAGTTTCACCGTGTTAGTCAGGATGGTCTCCATCTCTTGACATCGTGATCTGCCCGCCTCAGCCTCCCAAAGTGCTAGGATTACAGGAGTGAGACACCACGCCTGGCCCTCATTTCACATAGTATTAGAAGAGTGCATGGGTAATTCTTTAAACAACAAAAAAATTGCCTATAATTATTACCAATTACCTTCTAAAAAAGTAATTTATCTAAAATTTCATCTCAATATTTTTGTAAGAAATAGTAGGTAAGTGTATTTCCTTTGTGGCGAAACAATATTCTAGATGTGTTTATTATATTAATATTCTAAGTTACTCATTCTAAGATTTTTAAAGAGATATTATTTATTAGTAACATTATTTGTTAATTATTTAAATTATTTTAATATGTAATAATTAGACAATTTATATTCATTATGCATTAGCACATATGATATATGCACATTGTTAAGTAAAAAGGGAAATTTTTATAATACAGTATATAGTATAGTCACATACCCCGTAGCAACTTTTTACTCAATGACTGACCTTATATACAACTGTGGTCTCAGAAGGTTATAATATTGTATTTTTACTGTACGTTTTCTATGTTTAGACTCACAAATACTTAACGTTATATTACAATTGCCTACAGTGTCCAATAGAGTAACGTGCTGAATAGGTTTGTAGCCTAGGAGCAACAGGCTATGCCGTACAGCCTAGGCGTGTAATAGGCTCTACCATCTAGATTTGTGTAAGCACACTCTGTGATATTCTCACAACATGAAATCACCCAATGGCACATTTCTGAGAATATATCCTTGTCATAAAGTGATCCATGACTGTGTTTAGTGTTCTATTACAAAGATATAGAATTGCCAGCAGTACCACTCTAGATCTTATTGTAACTCTTATTTTAATAGCTTTATTGAGGTATAATTGATATGCAATAAACTGAACATATTTAATGCTTACAATTTGATGAGTTTGGGCATATGCATACATTCATGAAACCATTGCCACAACCAAGGTAATAGACTATCCATCACCTCCCAATTTCCTTGTTTCTGCGTGTGTGTGTGTGTGTGTGTCTCTGTGTTAAGAATGCTTAACATGAGATCGCTCCTCTTAACAAAACTTTAAGTGCATAGTCTAGTATTGTTGACAGTAGGCATTATGCTGTACAGCAGATTTCTAGAATTAATACATCTTGCATAACTCAAACTTCATACTAATTGAATGACAACTCCCCATTTCCTTTTCCTCCAACCCCTGCTAACCACTATTCTCTGCTCCTATGAGTTGGAGGACTCTAGGTACCTTGTATAAGTGGAATCATGCAGTATTTGTTCATTTATTATTGGTTTATTTCATTTAGCATAGTGACCTCTGGTTTCATCTGTGTTGTTTCAAGTGTCAGGATTTCCTTATTTTTAAAAGCCGAACAATATATTATTGTGTGTATATACCACATTTTATTTATCCATTCATCTGTCTGTGGACATTTGGTTTGTTTCTATAACGTGGCTATTGTGAATAATGCTACACAAAACATTGAAGTGCAGTTAGCTCATCCAGATCCAGATTTCAATTCTTTGGGTATATACTCAGAAATAGGACTTCTGGACTGTATTACAGTTCTACTTTTGATTATTTTTGAGAAATCTCCATACTATTTTTCATAGCAGCTGAATAATTTTACATTCTCAAAAATAGTGTAGAAGGTTATCATTTCTCCACATCCTAACATTAGTTATATTTTTGTGTTTGTTTGTCTTGTTTATAACAGCTATCCTAACTGGTGTAAGGTGAAAACTTCATTGGTTGATTTGTATTTCCTGATACATAGTAATGTTGAGAATTTATAATGTACCTGTTGAACATTTAAAATGTCTCTTCAAGTCCCTTGCTCATTTTTAAATTGGGTCATTTGTTTTTATGCTATTGAGATGTAATATTTCTGGATGTTTTTTAACTTGTATTTTAAGTTCAGGGGTACATGACCAGGTTTATTACATAGGTAAACTGGTGTCATGGGGGTTTGTTGTACAGAATGTTTCTCACCCAGGTATGTAGCCTAGTACCCATTAGTTATTTTTCCTGATCCTCTCCCTCTTCCACCCTCCATCCTCCAAAAGTTCCACGTGTGTTTTGTTCCCCTTTCTGTGTCCATGTGTTCTCATCATTTAGCTCTCACTTATAAGTGAGAACATGCAGTATTTGGCTTTCTGTTCCTGTGTTAGTTTGCTAGGCATTGTGGCCTGCAGTTCGATCCATGTCCCCGCAAAGGACATGATCTAATTCTTTTTTATGGCTGCGTAATATTCCATTGTGTATATGTACCACCTTGTTTTTATCCAGTTTATCATTGATAGGCATTTAGGTTGATTCCATGTCTTTGCTATTATGATTAATGCTGCAATGAACACATGTGTGCATGTGTCTTTATAATAGAATGTTTTATATTCCTTTGGTTATATACCCAGTAATGGGATGGCTGGGTTGACTGGTATTTCTGTCTTTAGGTAGCACTTTTCAAAAGAAGACATAGATGCAGCAGTTCTTTATTGTAACTCTTGAGTCATTCAAAAATAATTTCGTTTCAGAGCACCAACAATGTCTATTTAGTATAAGTAAAGTTACATTAAAACTTTCAGCTAACATCAAAGGACCCAAAGTGCTTCTGTATATTACAGAAGTGAAGAATTATACGTGTACTCAAATATACAGAGCTCCAGTTCATATATGAAAAAAAACTATTTTACCTTCTTTAATACACATTTGAAAAATATATTTTAAAACTGAAAGGACTGTATGTTAACAATTAACTATGTGAATGGAAATATGGGCAAACCTATATTCTTAACTGTTAATTTTTTAAAACCACGTTTTGTAAATACTTTGTAGACATTATTTTATATATAACTCTTTGCCTCCTTCCAAAGTAGATAAAATATGCATCAGAAATGACTTGATTTTATCTTATTTTTCTTAATATGAAAATTTTAGGTTTAAAATGTGAACTACATAATCAAAACATGACTTTTAAATCCATGAGATACATATATATATATATATATATATATATAGTGTGTGTGTGTATACACACACCATAGAATTGATTGATTGCATTTATGTATCACATTAATATTTTCCATTATTTTACCTTAGTTCTGTGGGTCTTACTGTCATGGAAACATTTATTCCCCATTGTAATCACTGCTGGTGTAAAATACAGCTGCCTAACAAATGTACACTGGAATAGGTTCTTTTTAGCATCTGTTAAATCTCAACAGTGTATAACTGTTCTTTTTAGAGTGCATTAATCATGGAAGAGTGAGACAGAACTAAAGAGTTTAGCCCTTTTGGACTCCCTTTGTATCTAATTTAAGCATGTATGACCCATTGCTTTCATTGTTGTGCTTACAACAGCTGTTTCTTATTATTAAGAAAAGCAGCTTTGCGTGCAGAACATAAAACAATAAACGCTAGCCATGTGGATAGAGTACATTTGCTTCTAAAGTTTATAAATATACACTTAATAAAAAAGTAAGGTGATGGTAACCATATTTCACAGAGAACAAATGGTACCACTTCAGGCAATAAAGTCTAACACCTCCTGATCAAAAGAAAACAAAATACTAAGTTTAACAATCCCCAACATTGCAAAAATTTGTGCAATTAATAAAATAAAATTACTTGGAAGGAGGTTAAAGGATGAGGTAGGTTCCTAAGGATTGTGGTATAGAGAGAGCATGTTTAGAGTTTTTCCTCTTAGAAAACCACATAATGTAACTTCTAGATACCATTGGGAAGTGTAGAAATTACAGAAATGTTGTTGAGTGAATACAAGTGCTTATGCTGGAGACCACAAACCTTACTTGTATGTGTGTCAATTTATAAAAATATTTTGGAAACGCTTTTTTTCTCATTCAATTTGTAAGTGAAATTCTATTACCTTAATAATCATAAGTATTAATAAATATGTTGATGATTTATTCTGTACTTTAAAATTCCCCTGCATGTTGAAAGTTCTTAAAGCACAAATCACTGAGGCAACTTTAGAATTTTGTTGGATAGAAAACTAACCAATCAGATGGAAGTCAAAATAATAAAATAGGTGTTATCAAAACCATAACACATTTTTAAAATAATGCATGTTTTCAGCATTGTGCTATTTTCTTTAATCTCTTTTCAAACTAAAAGTCGGGAAGTTTCTAAGTGTTCTTTGCTGATCTTCAGTGGTGAAGTGCTTATATAAGAAAATGTTTCTTTTTACTTCCTAGTAAAAATTCTGGCAGCTACGAGGACTTCAGTAAGCCAATAGTCTATTTTTTTTTTGTACAAATGATAATATTCTACAATGTCTCTTATTTGAGTCCTTTTCAAAATTTTTCTTCTCCAAAGTATATCTCCTCTCGCTTGTTAGAGATGGTTTATCTTTTAACTTTTCTGGTTATACCTTATTTGTCATGCTTTCTATTTAAATTTAGTTTCTATAAACACTCAGTTAAAGAAAGTTGTAAGGCTAATACCTATTGTATGAATGTTTGAGAGCTCTTCAAAAACATGTACATTTTTGGTCTCAAAATATTATACAATACACTAGTAGATGAATTTGTCTGTGAATTCCATGAAACGAGAAGCTATGCACACCCTTGGGTCATAATGACCTGGAAGTAACAATTGAGTTGCATGGTGATAAACAAATTTTTTCTTTTTCCACCCAAAATTACAAATACTAGTTCCTCAGGAAGTCTTCCTTCTCACCTTTTAGAGCTCAGGGAGTTATCTAATAAGTGCTGTAAGAGGACAGCTTGAAGCTCTCATCTTCCTCTGAGGGTCAGGATAACTGTTACCCAGACAGACATTTGGTTTGGGGCCATCCACCTGCCAATCCCTTCTCTAACTTAGGCAGCATTGGGCTGAAGCAAGGAGACTATGTCTATTAATAACTTACTTAATCTTGATACCATTCTTTTCTGTGTTATTCCCAAGATAATGCTACATTCTGATCCCAACATCTCACAGAAGTTTGTCTAAAAACAGTTGCATCATTTTTAACTTATTGCACCTGTCTTTCTCTTCCCAGAATTCAGATATGAGTTCATTGGATTGAGCTAAGGGCAACTTTTAATGAGAAACAACAAGCTTTTTCCTTCTTAAGAAAGGAAGCTGACCATTGAGGGAGTTTATTCAGAATTCCTTCCTTCTGTCTACTAAGGCAATATTTTACTAGGCATGTGCAGTTGGTTTCTTATTTAATGCCAATTTCACTATCCCATCTCTTCCCATAAGATGTTTCTACATTCTTCATACAAACAAAGTTTTGGTAGCTCACCGTGATCTTCCAGACATGCAATATAGATTCAAGATGTAACTGTCTGCTGCACATTAATCCTTGTAATTACTGCAGCACCAACCATATTCCTAAACTTAATATACAGATAATTAAATCAAGCTTTGCTTATTAAATAAAATGTCTTTAAAGAATAAAGCAATTATTTATTCTGAATTATGAGTCATTAGTAATAGTAACTAACATTGAGTCATTATTGTATCTTATTTATTTATTTATTTATTTATTAGATGAAGTCTCGCTCTGTCATCCAGGTTGGAGTGCAGTGACACGATCTCGGCTCACTGAAACCTCCACCTTCTGGGTTCAAGCGATTCTCCTGCCTCAGCCTCCCGAGTATCTGGGATTAGAATCGCCCACCACCACGTCTGCTAATTTTTGTACTTTTAGTAGAGACAGGGTTTCACCAGGTTAGTCAGTCTGGTCTTGAACTCCTAACATCAGGTAATCCAACCACCTCGGCCTCCCACAGTGCTGGGATTAGAGGTATGAGCCACCGCGCCCAGCCTATTGTATCTTAAAATTCTATATCTGATACTCTCAATATGTGCTACACAACATACTAAGGCCCTTGGGGGAATAATGGTGACCAGAACATTCTCTAAGTAGAATAGAGATCACAGTCTAGTGGAAGAAATAATGCTAAACAAAGAAACAAAACAAAAGTAAATATTGGCAGATTTTTAAAATGTATCTGAAGGAATAATAGTTTAATGAGAGAGAATAAAAAAACTGAGCATGAGTGGTCAGGAAAATATAATTTGTGAACCAAAACTAACGGGAATAAAAATGGTCATGAGAAGATCTAGAGGAAAAACATCACAAGTGGGGTCAAAAGGCAAGTAGATTTTGATGAAGGTAAGAGCATGATAGGTTTTTTAATATGACAGAGAGCTGACGTGAACAGAGCAAAGTAAGAAAGTAGAAGTGGGAAGGGCCAGTTAGGCAGGGTCTCATAGGATCTGCCAAGAGGTTTGAATTTTATTATAATGGTAGTAGAAAGACAATATTTTTTTTTAAGGAGGCATAGGTTAGTATTTTAATCTTTGCATTTTCTAAAGTATATTTGACAATCCATCATTCATGATGTCATGCATATTTAAAATAATTAGCTTTGCTCATAAAATTTAAAGTAGGTACACATCGTCCTACTTACATTTGCAAAAGCTTTTGTGACTTGCAATTATACCAATTTCCAAATGAGCCTATGCCACTATTCTTTATGAACATTTCAAATAATAGCTCATTATGAATGCTCATCAACAAATAGGAAGTTTCAAATAAGAAAATTCCATCATACTTATTTTTAAATTTATTTGTGTGAAGTCCATGGATGTCTTCTATAAAATAGGCCCTGAATTTTTAGAGAAATGAAGTCCACAGCTTACTGAGCAGCATTCTTTTATAAGGAAAGCTTTTCTTTTGTTCTTCCCTTACTTTTTAATTGTTATTTTAATTTAGCAAAAGTATGGACTTGCATATTTTTTCTATTTTGAAATCAATATATTAGATTTAGATTTCATTTTAGTCATTATTCATTTTGATAATCATATTTGTCCAGTTGAGCTGTTTAATCTGACTCCAATGTTGTCTTTTTGACAGATCTCCACTAGTAGGGAGAATTTTCTCACTTTCTTGGACAATAAAATATTCCAGTTAACTTTCAAATTCCACTGTCCCAGACCTGAAACCAGTCATTTCTACTACAAGCACTATTAGTTTTAGTAGGTAGTAGTATCTAGATTTGCCTTAAATATTGCTCATTGCTGATAAGGTGTCTGTTTTCATGCCTTTTTATAATGACTTCACTTCAATGCCTTTAATTCCAAATCAAATCATAATTCAATATCACTCTTCCTCTCTTTTCCCCACTCCACATTTTTATCTTTTCACCAGAATATGAGCAATTGTTCACAAGAATGTTAATGTTTATTTACTTCTTACTGTAATAAACAAATTTAGCTTAATGTTTTGAGGTATAATAAAATGGTTCTAAATTCAAAATCATTGGAAAAATGTATTCAAAAAAAGTGTATCCACATACTTAACACTTCCAATTCACCTCTTGTATTTTTATTAGTTTCCAAAGCCTATTGTTTGTGTATAAACAACTACTTTAAAATATAGTTTCATTTTCATTTTTAATAAAAATCATATCATATAAGCTGTCTTACCCTATTTTTTAACTTAATATTATAGCCTGAAAAGCTTTTTATATCAGTTCACAAATATTTTTCTTAATTCTTTATAGCTGCATAATGTTCAAATGCATAAATGTAACTATTTTTCCAGTCAATAACCTATGTATCTTGCCAGATGATTTTCAGGATATTTATAGCAAAATTGCTCCTATAAATAAATGTGCGCCTATGTTTTTATTGTGGTTATTGTCCTTAGTGTATGTTTATTTTTAGGATAAAATTCCTAGAAGCAAAATTGCTAGACCAATGACTAAAAGCAAATGTAGTTTCATAAAATTTTTCCGAAAT
This sequence comes from Pan troglodytes, assembly GCF_028858775.2. Classification (NCBI taxonomy): domain Eukaryota; kingdom Metazoa; phylum Chordata; class Mammalia; order Primates; family Hominidae; genus Pan; species Pan troglodytes. The sequence continues at coordinate 91,277,707 of NC_072408.2, forward strand.
TCCTCCATAAGGATTGTACCATTTTTCACGCTCACCAGCAATCTATGAAAGTTTTCCTTTTACTTTTCCAGTCTTGTTAGCAAAATGTGTGGTCAGGCTTTTGAAACTTGACTATGTAAAAGGTGAAAAACACATACTGTAATTTTAATTTACATTTCTCTTACTATAAGTGAGGTTGAGCAACTTTACATTTATTTTAGGATCAACCGTGGCCATCTATGTTTTTGGCTTATTTTTCTAATATATTTTGGGTCTTCAATCCTCAATTACTTTAATGGTGTTTATTTTGATAGAGAGCTATAGTTTATATGTAAAGAAATGTTAAGATCTTACTTGTACAGTTTCAAGAGACTTGAGGAATATATACTTAGTTATTGCCACCACAGTCAAAGTAAAGAACACTTTCAGCATCCCAGAAAGTTCCCTCCTGACTCTTTCTAGTTAATGGCAATGTCTGCTCCCCAAGGCAAACTATATTTTGACTTTAAATAGCATATGTAACATATGTATTTTTTTGAATTTTATATAAATAGAATCATACTCTGTAACTCTTTTGGTTGGGCTCAGCATTATACCTGTGAGATTAATCAGTGTTCCTCCCTAAAACTTCAATCCCTGACCCTCATGCCTTGGAGCAACAAGTGTGTCAGTAGCTTATTCCTTATATGGCTGAGTGGTATTCCATGAGCAGTTTATCCCTTCTCCTGTTGCTTGTTTCCAAATTTGGGGTATTGTAAATTAAGCTACTATTTAACATTCTTATACAAGTCTTTATTGAACATATGCTTTTATTTCTCTCTGATAAATATTTAGGAAAGCCATATAAGAAATTTTTATGTTGGCATGATGTGGAAAAAAGGAAACTCATACACTGTTGATGGGAATGTAAGTTAGTAAAACCTCTGTGGAAAAGAGTATGGAGATTTCTCAAAGAGCTAAAAATGGAACTATTGTTCAATCTAGCAATCTCACTACTGGGAATCTGCCCAAAAGAAAATAAAATGTATTGTTAAAAATACGCCTGGATTCATATGTTTATTACAGCACTATTCAAAAGGCAAATATATGGAAACAAGTTAAGTGACCATCAATGGATGATTGAATAAATAAAATATAAAATACACCATGGAATAATATACACAATGGCATACAATTCAACCATGAAAAAGAATAAAATCATGTATTTTGCAGCAACAGGGATGGAACGGGAAAAAAGTCAGACACAGAAAGACCAATACCTCATGTTCTCACTTATAAATGGGAGCTAAATAATGTTTACTAATGGAAGTAGAGTGTAAAATGATAGACAATGGAGATTCAAAAGGGTGAAGGAGTGGGAGGGATGGATGATGACAAATTGCTATGAATATAATGTATGTTATTCAGGTGAGGGATACCCTAAAAGCCTTTACTATACTACTATGCAATCTATGCATGCAACACAATTATACTTTTACTCCATAAATATATCCAAATTTATAAAGAAATTTGTATGAAGTTTTGAAATGTTTTTCAGAGTTGTTTCACTGTTTTACATCCCAACAAGCTAGATATGAATATTCTAATTATCCCAAATCTTTAGCAACATTTTGTGTTGTCAGTTGTTTAATTTCAGCTATTTTAATGAATAATTATCATATTTCATTGCAGTTTCATGTTGCATTTCCTTGATGGCTAATGACCTTAACAGACTTTTTATGGACTAATAGGCTATTTGACTATCATTTTTTATAAAATATGTATTCAGATTTTTCACCAATATTTTATTACATTGTCTTTTAATTATTTATCTGTAGTGGGTTTTTTTATATTCAATATGTTGATTTTTGTATACATACACTGTAAATATTTTCTCTAAGTCTATGTTTTCTCTTTTCATTTGTAAAAATTTTTTTTTGATGTGAAGAAATGTTTTACGTTGTTAAAATCCAGCACATGTCACTTTTATTCCTTTATAATTAGTGCTTTTTTATTCTGTCTAAAAAAAATTGTTTTCTACCACAGTGATATTGTTTGGAATTTGTCTCCACCAAATCTTATGTTGAAATGAGATTCCAATATTTGAAGTAGAGCCTGGTAGTAAGTGATTGGATCCTGGTGGCAGATCCCTCATGAATGGCTTGGCACTATCCCCTTCATGATAAGTGAGTCTTCTCTCAGTTAGTTCACAAGAAATCTGGCTGTTTAACAGTCTGGAACCTTTCCTTTCTCCCTCTCTTCCTTCTGTTCTCCTGTGACATGATGGTTCCCTGCTGCTGTTTTGGTTATACATTCAATTATACATTGATTATACATATGATTTACATTTCCTGAAGTATCACCAGAAGCAGATACCAGCACCATGTTTCCTTTAAAGCCTACAGAACCATGAGCCAATTAAACGTCTTTTCTTTGTAAATTTTCCAGCCTCAGGTATTTATTTAGAGTAATGCAAAACACCCTAATGTAACTAGGATAGCAAAATATTTTTCTAAGATTATCTTCTAAGTATAATTTTAGCTTTTTAAATTAAGTCTAGGTTCAATCTTTTTTCTATATTTGTATAGTTACCAGAAAACAATTTTTTCAAGAGCTTTCTTTCCCTCAGTTAAACTTCTTTGGAGCCTTTGAAGAAAATAATGTGACCATATATGTATGAGTCTTCCGGCATCTATTCTGTTCCATCACTTTACCTGTCTATCTTTATACCAATATTATGCTTTCTTGATTTTTATAGATTTTTACTGTTTTAAAATCAGAAAATGCATATTTACCAACTCTTCTTTTTGAATAATACTTAGACTATTTTAACACTTTTCGATTCCAAATAAATTTTAAAATCAGTCCATCAGTTTCTGCAAGAAAAAAAAGTGTACAATAATTTTGATTTGGACAGCATAAGTTTACATAACGAGACTTCCAATTCATGACTGCAGTATCTTTCCTCATTAATATACATCTTCTTTAATGTAATTATTGTAGTTTTTGATGTAGAAGGTTTAAATATGACATGTCAAACTCATTCCTAAGAATTATGCATTTAATAATATATTTAACATTTTTTAAAATTTGTATTTCAATTGTTTATTGTTCATATAGAAATGCAATTAGCATATTGACCTTGTGTCATACAACCCTGCTCAATCTATGTGTTAGTTATAGTACACATGTGTACATTGCACAAATTTTCCCATTTATCCAATTAGTTCTTTAATAAGAGTGTCCTTGAGCAAAAAACACCTACATGATCTATATATTCTACATGATCTATATATTCTACTCATGGAATATCCTCATACCCTAGTATGACATTTTTTATTGTTCCATAAAGTTACTTCTGGTTGTAGGTTTTCTTTTTATTTAACTGAACTAACTACAATCTCCAGTTTAATACTGAATAGTAAGACAGCTTTGTCAAACCTTTCTGTTACTTGTGATGCTTTTAATATTTAATCATAAAATATACTGTTACTGTGTGTATCCCATATCTGTCTTTTAAATTTTGTTGTTTGTTTATTCCTAATTATGTAAGACTTTAATATGAATGTGTGTTAAATTCTATTAAATTATAAATGTAAATTTATTTGTCACATTACAGCGTCTTCTCTGTTCTACTACTAATAGTGGTCTTGAGTTCAGAATAATAATATAATTCATCAGAAATAGTAGGTTTCACACACACTAAGTATACTTACTTTTAAGAAAAAAATATAAGAAATAGCACAGTACGGTTAGTGACATATGATGATTTAATTAAAATTTTATTGCATTATTACATCAAAATTTTAAGAGGATATTCATGCCAGACACAAGATAAATGGTAATATAGGTGAAGAATATATCCTAGACCAACTACGTAAATGTCATTGTCAAGATTGTTTATTGTATGATAAGTAACAGGTTTTGAGATTAAGCAGCTGCATCAGAAAATGACTTACTGTCACATATCCCTGAGGTGGTTATGTGACTGTTAGTTATATATGCCTGATTAGTTAAATAAAAAAGGTGAAGGGACAGAATTATTTGAATTCCTTAAGCTATATACATAAACTCACTTCATCTCTCATAACCTTGAATATCCCATATATGATGAGTGGGACATGAACAGCTGTGCTGGGAATCATGATACCTTTGCTCCCCTATTGCAAGTTTCACTATTTCCTTTTAAAGCTAAGTAAGTTTAGCGCTGCCTGATTCCTATCCTGTTTTAAGAGTCTGATCATCAACTTGAACTTAGGACACTGCTGGTAGAATTAACTAAATTGACAAAGATTACATTTTGATATTTATTATTGTTACATTACCCTTATCATCCTGAAATAAATTCTACATGATCATGATATATTTTATTAATATATTATTACTCCATTTTAATAATATTTAATTACTTTTGCAAACATTCATTTCTTCATGCAAATGTTAATTATTCATGCAAACATTTGCATTTCTGATCATGAATGAGACTGGCCAGTAGATTTATTTGTTTGCTGGCTTATCAGTTTGCTCGTTGATACTCTTTTTTAAAAATATAAATTTAAACCAAGACTCTGTAAGTTTTGTAAACTGTTTGGATAAGTCCCCATTTCCCCACCTTCAAAATGTTTTAGGAAGATGAGAATGATCTCTTTCTTGAATGATTGCTAAAATTTTTTCTAAAACTGCCTTGACACTATCTTTCTCTTTATAGGTAGAAAATGCACTACTTCCATATATCTCCTGCATTTATTGATCTCTTGAGGGCCTATGCTTGCTTCTGAGCCAGTTTTAGAAAAGTACTTTCTTTTTCTCAGAAGATTGACTATTTTGCCTATGTTGTCAAATTTATTGCTATTAAGCTGAACACAATATTGACTTGTTATTTTATCTCTCTTCCTTAAAGCTTCACTTATACACTCTTTTGTCCCAAGACTTACTAGTGTATGCTTTCTCCTTTCTTTTGTAATCACAATTGCAATAAATTTGTTGATTAAATTGTGTTTGTAAAGAATATGAATTTTTATTAATAATTTATACAATTGTTTTTCTAGTTAATTAATTCGGGTTTCTCTATAGCAAATTACTTTCTGGTAATGTCTTTTTATCATTCTTATTTAAAACAAAGCAATCCAAACATTTTTCTATGAGCATTCTTTTGCCTTTGTGCCAGTGGTTTGATAGGTGTTTAGTTCTTGTCTCTTAAAATGTTGCTTGCCTTTAAATATTTGGTTATTCTTGATTCCATTCTTATTGTTGTGTTGCTCATTTTCTGTATGTTAACTGAATCCTATATATATTTACCAAAGCTTTTTTGTGTGTATAGAGGAATATGATGCTGCCAGATTTTACTTCAGGATGAATTCATTGATGGAATTAGGAGGGGAAGTTCAACTGCTGCTGGACTGAGCCAGCGTCGCATCCTCTGGAACAGGAATCTCCTGCCTGCTTAGCACTAGCCAACTTTGCCATTGGTCTTTCTCTCTAGTGTATTATCCCACACTATTTATTGTTTTTGACTACTGTTTCTCTCTTAGTAGCCCTTAAATAAAGGGTCTAATTTTTTAAATTTCATTTTATAATTCTAAATTGTTGGCCGGGCACAGTGGCTCATGCCTGTAATACCAGCACTTTGAGAGGCTAGGTAAGCGGATAACTTGAGGCCAGGAGTTTAAGACCAGCTTGGCCAATATAGTGAAACCCCATCTCTACTAAAAATACAAAAATTAGCCTGGTGTAGCGAATCACACCTGTAATCCCAGGTACTCAGCAGGTTGAGGCATGAGAACCTCTTAAACCTGGGAGGCAGAGGTTGCAGTCAGCCGAGATCACACCACTGCACTCCAGCCTGGGTGACAGAGCAGAACTCTGTCTTAAAATATGTATATGTGTGTATATACATAAACACCCACCATACATACATATATATATAGAGAGAGAGAGTAGATAGATCAATAGATAAATGTACGTATGTGTATGTCTGTGTGCACATATATGTGGATGTGTGCATGTCCATGTGTATGTATGTCCTATGCATTTTATGAACTCAGAGTGGATGAGGGAATGTATGTTTACAGTCTCATTTGAATCAATATTTTACTTATCTTCAGATTACACTTTTTAAATCAGATTTTAAAATGGCTGTGTTATAGAGTTTAGTAAGTGTTGAGGATTGAGAGCTCAGTATATGCAACATATTTAGTTTCTTTCCTATATTCTAAATCAGCTGAGAGAGAGATACATGAGTAGAGATCAAGTACCAAAGTATAGAACTTATGGATTATGTACACTAGATGTGCAAACACTATGACTGTCTGTATTCTTGAATTAAACAGTAGTATTCAACCACCCAAATCCAGGTAGTACCAAAAAAAAAAAAAAAAAAAAAAAAAACACTGTCCTCTCAAAAAGAGGATACTGGGGGAAGCAAAATCGTTAATGTGCTCTCTGTAGGCAGGCATACATAAGGAGAGGGGAAAGGGAAGAATTTGCAGTACACGTTACTAATTTCTGTTCACCATTTACCATTAAGATAATTCACTCCTACTTTGGGACTGGGTGGGTGAATAAGCAGAAAAAAGGGGCAGGATAACTTTACTTTTGGATGTTCTTCCATCTGGAAATAGAAGTTGAGAAAAAATGTCTCTCTGTCTTCTTTCATTGAATTGCAGATTGTAAGTAGTTTCGAGTTTTAAAAAGCTGGTAAAATGTCTAATCCATTGGTTAGCAGTTCATAGCAGAATTATAAGTATTCTATAATTACAAGTTCTTCTCATCAGAACGTGGAACTACACGTTCTTCTCGTTAAAATGTGGACTATTCTCCAGGACAGACCATTCATTAAGTCACAAAGCAAGACTTAACATATGAAAAAATAAAATAAAAATCACATCAAGTGTTTTGTTAGACTACAGTGGAAGAAAACTAGAAATAAATAATAACAAGAACTTTTGAAACCATACGAATAGTGGGAATTAAACAACGTTCTCCTGAATAATAATTGAGTCAATGAAGAAATTAAGAAAAATATTTTAAAATTTACAGAAACAAATGAAAATTGAAACACAACATACCAAAACCTATCAGAGCCAACAAAAGCAGTGTTGAGGAAAGTTTGTAGTAATAAATGGCTATGTCAAAAAGGTAGAAAGATTTCAAATAAAAAAACTAATGATGCACATCAAAAATTAGAAAAGCAAGAACAGGGCACTGCATACCCAAACCTATGTAGCACATAAAAAGCAGTGCTAAGAAGGAAACAAAGGCTGGGCATGGGGGCTCACACCTGTAATCCCCACAATTTGGGAGGCCAAGTAGGGTGGATCGCTTGAGTCCAGAAGGTCGAGACCAGCCTGGACAACATGGCAAAACACAATCTCTACAAAAAAACTTACAAAGAATAGTTGGGCATGGTGGTGTGTGTCTGTGGTCTGCATCAGTGAGCTGTGATTGTGCCACTGCACTTCAGCCTGGGCAACAGAATGAGGCTTAGTCTCAAAAAGAAAATAATCATAAATAAAAAGGAGGAAATGTATAGCAAGGAAAGATTCCCTACATCACAAAAAGGTAAAAAAAAAAAAATCAAATAACTTAATGAAGTACCTCAAGGTAGAAAGGAAAATGAAGCCAAATGCAAAATTAGTAAAAGAAAATAAATAATAAATATCAGAGTTACTAAATGAAATAGATACTTAAAAATACAAAGAATCACTAAAACAAAATATGTTTTTTCAATAAACAAAACTGATAGATTTGTTGCTACACTAAAGTAAAAAAGAGAGAAAGCTCAAATAAATAAAATCAGAAAAAGTAGTAACATTACAACTGATTCACAGTAATAGAAAGGATTATTAGAGACTATTCTGAAGAACTATATACTGATGAATTGAAAAATAATACTATTATGAAGAACTGTACACATACATATTGGAAGACCTACAGGAAATGGAAAAATTTCTGGACATATATAACTTACTAAGATTGAACCAGGAAGAAAAAGAAAATGTGAACATGTTAATAAGTAACATGATTTAATCAGTAATGAGAAGTCTCCCCAGACAAAAGGCCAGGACTGAATGGCTTAATTTCTGATCCTCCTAAACTATTGAAGGAGAAGAAACACAAACTATTCTCAAACTATTTTGAAAAACTGAAGAGGTGGAAATTCTTTTCTGATTTATTTTATGAGGCCAGGATTACCTTTGTATCAAAATCAGACAAGAACAGAATAAAGATACAAAACTATAGCACAGTATACCTGATGAAAATAGATGCAAAAAAAGTTTAACAAAACATTAGCAAATGAAATCCAAGTAGATATCAAAATGATAATAGACTATAATCAAATGGGATTTATCCCAGTAATATAAGCATAGATCAATATATACAAATTGATATGTTATACATCTCATCAACAGAATGAAGGGAAAAGTATGATTATCTCAATATATGCAGAAAAATCATTTAATGAAATTCAACATCCCTTTATTTTAAGAACTCTTAAAAAATGAGGCGTAGAAGGACTATATCTCAGCATAATAAAGGCCATATAAGACAAATCCACAGCTAACATCATATTGAATGGAGAAAAGCTAAAGCCTTTCCTCTAGGAAGTAGAACAAGATAAGACTATCCACTTCCAAATGCCCATCAATGATATACTGGATAAAGAAAATGAGGCACATAGACACCATAGAATACTATGCAGTCATAAAAAAAGAATTAGTTCATGTCCTTTGCAGGGACATAGATGAAGCTGGAAACCATCATTCTCAGCAAACTAACACAGGAACAGAAAAACAAACACTTAATCCAGTCTATCATTGTTGGACATTTGGGTTGGTTCCAAGTCTTTGCTATTGTGAATAATGCCGCAATAAACATACGTGTGCATGTGTCTTTATAGCAGCATGATTTATAGTCATTTGGGTATATACCCAGTAATGGGATGGCTGGGTCAAATGGTATTTCTAGTTCTAGATCCCTGAGGAATCGCCACACTGACTTCCACAATGGTTGAACTAGTTTACAGTCCCACCAACAGTGTAAAAGTGTTCCTATTTCTCCACATCCTCTCCAGCACCTGTTGTTTCCTGACTTTTTAATGATTGCCATTCTAACTGGTGTGAGATGATATCTCATAGTGGTTTTGATTTGCATTTCTCTGATGGCCAGTGATGAATGTGGCACATATACACCATGGAATACTATGCAGCCATAAAAAATGATGAGTTCATATCCTTTGTAGGGACATGGATGAAATTGGAAACCATCATTCTCAGTAAACTATCGCAAGAACAAAAAACCAAACACCGCATATTCTCACTCATAGGTGGGAATTGAACAATGAGATCACATGGACACAGGAAGGGGAATATCATACTCTGGGGACTGTGGTGGGGAGGGGGGAGGGGGGAGGGATAGCATTGGGAGATATACCTAATGCTAGATGACGAGTTAGTGGGTGCAGCGCACCAGCATGGCACATGTATACATATGTAACTAACCTGCACAATGTGCACATGTACCCTAAAACTTAAAGTATAATTAAAAAAAAAAAAAAAAGAAAAACAAACGCTGCATGTTCTCACTCATAAGTGGGAGTTGAACAATGAGAACACATGGACACAGGGAACAGAACATCACACACAGGGGCTGGTAGTGGGGAGGGGGCCAGGGGAAGGATAACATTAAGACAAATACCTAATGCATGCAGGGCTAAAAACCTGGTTGACGGGTTGATGGGTGAAAAAAACCACCATGGCACATATATACCTATGTAACATACCTGCAAGTTCTGCACATGTATCCCAGAATTTAAAATATTATATATATATACACACACTCAGATTTGATGATTACATATTGTATAGACTTATCAAAATATCATTCTGTACCCCACAAATATACTCAATTATTATATGTAATCTAAAAATTTTATTTATATATATATATATATATATATATTCACTTTCACCAGTCTTATTTAACATAGTCCTGGAGGTCCTAGCCACAGCAATTAGGCAATAGAAAGAAGTAGAGGACATCAAAATTGAAGAAGGTAAAGTAAAATTATTCCTCTTTGCAAATGATATGTTCTTATGCATACAAGAACCCAAACACTTCTATCAAATCTCAGATGTTAGAAAATTAACTGAAGTTACAGGTTAAGAAAAAATCACCATACTAAAAACAGTAGCATTTGTATACATGAATAACAAAGTATCTGAAAAAGAAATCAAGAAGATAATTTCATTGACAATAGCTACTAGAAAAAAAACCTTGAAAGAAATTTAATCAAGGAGCTGAAATACCTCTATAATAAAATCTGTAAAACAGTGATGAAATAAATTACGGGGGACACAAACAAATGGAAAGGCAGCCCATACACATGGATTAGGAGAATTTTGTTAAAATGACCATATACTTCACAAAGCATTCTACAGATTCAATGCAATCACTATCAAAATAGCAATAACATTCTTCACAGAAATATAAAAAACAAATCCCAAAATTTGTATGCGTAAGTGTTCCTTTTTCTTCACAACCTCACCAGCATCTGATATTTTTTGAATTTTTAGTAATAGCCATTTTTACTGGTGTGAGGTGTTTCCTCATTGGGGTTTTGATTTGCATTTCTCTAATGATCAGCATAGCTGAACTTTTTTTCATATGATTGTTGGCTGCATGTATGTCTTCTTTTGAAAAGTGTCTGTTCATGTCTTTGCCCACTTTCTTACGGGGTTCTTTGCTGGGACCTTTTGCTGGGACCTTTTGCAGGAGGGAGAGAATCAGCAAAAATAACTAATGGGTATTAGGCTGAATACCGAGATGATGAAATAATCCATACAGCAAACCCCCATGACACTAGTTTACCTAAAGAGCAAACCTGCACTTGCACCCCCAAACTTAAAAGTTTTTTTAAAAGTGTAAAATCAAAAAAGTTTCCAAGCAGCCAAACTAATACTGAGCAAAAAGAACAAAGCTGGAGGCATCACACTTCATAATTTCAAAATATAATTTAAAACAATAGTAAGCAAAACAGCATGGTATTGGTATAAAAACAGATGCATAGAGCAATGGAGCGCAAAAATAAATTCATGTAATTACAGCCAATGGATTTTAACAGCTGTGCCCAGAACATACATTGGGGAAATATCACACTCTTCAATAAATTGTGCTGGGAAAACTAGATATCATATGCAGAAGAAAGAAACTAGACCACTATTTATCATCATATACAAAAATTAATTCAAAATTTATTAAAGACTTACATTTAAGACCCCAAACTATAAAACTACCACAAGAAAACAAACAAACCAAAAACAATTCAGAAAGTTGGTCTAGGCAAAGATTTTATGGCTAAAACATCAAAAGCACAGCCAAGACAGGCAAAAATGTAAAAGTGGGACTATAGTAAACTGAAGAATTTTGCACTGTGAGGGAAACAATCAACAGAGTAAAGAGACAAGCTATAGAGTGGGAGAAAATATTTGCAAATTATTTATCCAACAAGGGACTAATATCCCGGATATACAAGGAACTCAAACAACTCAACACCAAAAAAAAAAAATCATAATGTGATTAAAAAGTGGACAATGGATATGAATAGACACTTCTCAACAGAACACATGAAAATGGTGAACAAATACATGAAAAAATGCTCAACATCACTAATCACCATGGAAATGCAAATGAAAATCACAATGAGATTTCATTCATCCCAGTTTGAATGTCTATTATCAAAAAAAAAGTGAAGATGAGGAGAAAATGAAATGTATACACTCTTGTTCAGAATGTAAATTAGTATAGTCATTATAGAAAACAACGTGGTGATTTCTCAAAGTATAAAAAACTAAAAATAGAACGGCCATATGATATAGAAATCTCACAATAAATCTCAATGTATTGCTGTATTTATACATTGTAAATATATAAATGTATACAATGTATAAATACAGCAATAAATACTACTTTTGCATACTTTTTCAAAGGGAAGTTAATTAATATAACAAAGGGATACCTGCAGCCCCATGTATATTGCAGCACTATTCACAATACTAAAGATATGGAATCAACTAAAATGTCCATTGATGGATTAATTAATAAAGAAAATGTGGTATATATACACAATTGAATGTAATTCACCATAAAAAGAAAATCTGTCATTTGTAGCAACATGGGTCAGCTTGGAGGACATTATGTTAAGCAAAAGAAGTCAGGCACAGATAGATAAATGCAGTATGTTCTCACTTACATATGGGAACTAAAAACAAATATGAGGTTATCAAAGTAGAGAGTATAATTGTTGGTATTACAGGCTGGGAAGGGTAGCAGGTAGGGAAGGATGGGGAGAGATTGGTTAGCAGATACAAAATTACAGCAATAAAGGATGAATGATTCTTGGTCTTCTGTAGCACTGTAGGGTTAATATAGATAATATAGATAATAGATAACTGTAGGGTTAATATAGATAATCCTATAATTTATTGTTTATTTTCAAAAAGCTGGAAGAGGGCATTTTGAATATTCCTAGCACAAATGATAAATATTTGAGTGATATATATGCTAATAACTCAGATTTGATGATTACATATTGTATAGACATATCAAAATATCATTCTGTACTCCACAAATATACTCAATTATTATATGTAATCTAAAAATTAAAGAAAAATATTGAAAGGAGGGCACTGGTAACGTTTTCTAGAACAGGTGATACATCAAAGGTTGCAAGGAATTAAGAAAAAGCTATGTATAAAATAAATGGAAAGCACCTCTCTGCATCTCTTAAAAATAAGTCATATACTCACAACCATCAGGACATGTATTTAGAGCTATTTTTCTTTCAGTGGTAATATATTTTGTTGAGTCATTCATGCTTTATTCATGGTGATACTTTATCTTAATTATAGCATACTAACAACATGATTAGCATCAATCAACAATTTAGCTTGTCCTGGAATTGGTTTTACAACAACTCCCTGTAAATGTAAACAACAGAGCTAGCCCCTTTTTCCCTCTTTCTTTATGTCATTCCTTCTCTCCTTCCTTCCTTCCTTCCTGTATTTTATGTATTAAGAGTATTTGTTGCTAAAGAAAGAAAAAAAACCTTCTCATAAATAATTTCCTTCATACTCTTTGATTGTCCCTTACAAGATAGATTTGTTACAGTGAATATAACAGTGAATTTTCACAAAGAAAATTTTGGGTAAAATAAATGAGACATGAAATAGTAAATTTCATAAATACTCCAAAATATGATAACAGGATTTAATGGAAAAAATATTTTTATACCTGTGTCCTATCAAAAGATATCTGTATTGCAAGTCTGGAAATTCATCCAGTATCCTCCGAATATTTTGGAATACTTTCTAACATTTTGTGTGTTTCAGAAGAGAGTACTTCAAACTACTAGATTCCACTTTTGACATCGTTTGAGAGCCAGACAGTGCTCGAGAATTCTTTTTCACTCTAAGACTGTCCTTACCTAATGATTCACAGGCATGTGACAGAAAGTTAGAAAACCCAGCCTCTTTGCATTAGGTTAGTTTAACTTAGAAGTGAAACTTGAATTCTAGGGTTCTTCTATGGGATCAGGTTTAAGATACCTTCTGAATGATTTCACTTGAGGTCTTATTCTTGCTTGACTTCCTCCTGTTTTCTGTTCTATTTCCTACATTTCCTTATTGGCCACCCACTTTTTATGACTCCAAAAGGCATCATTCTCACTAAATAAAATGTGAATACTGTCTCAAAATGTGTGCAACATAGCAATCCCAAATAGCAGAAAAAAAAAAAAAACTGGTGGGTGGGACAAGAGAAAAGTGAACCAATTATCTTTCCCAATAGATTTGAAGCAGGAAAGAGAGAGAGATCATTTACAAATTGAGATGATCAAACACTTTTTTGTTACCTAAGTACCATAAAAAAATTTATTTTTATAGTAGACAACTTCGAAGATAGCCTACCATGATATTGACTATCAATATTTATCCCCTTGTGTAATCCTTTCCATTTACATGTGAACTAGATCTGGTGATTTGTTTTTAAATGAATAAAATATGGCAACGGTGATGGGACATCACAACTGAGATTAGGTTCCCAAAGACTGCAAGTTCTGCGTTGCTGGCATTCTTTCTCTGACCTCTTGCATGCTCATTTCAATGAAGCCAGATACCATGTTAAGAGCTGACATATGGAGAGGCCTACATGGCATGGTCAGAAAATTATGAAAGCCTAATTTTCAGCAGTTTTTAAGAAATGAAGGCCTCAGTTCAACAGAATGCAAGGAAAGAAATTCTGATAACGAGGAGTAGAATGAGATTGGAAATGTGTCTACCCCCAGTCAAGCCTGCAAATGAGGCTACAGCACTGGCCAACATCATAGCTGCAGTGTTGTGAAAGATCCAGAATCTGAAGATCTACCTGAGCCATGTCTCAATTCCTGACTTACAGAAATGGTGAGATAATAAACATTGTTATTTTAAGACACTAAGTTTTGGCACAATTTGTTACACAAAAACAGCAATAGATAATTAACTGTGAACTCTGCCTTAGATTTCATCTACAGGGAAAGGAGGATATCACCCCAGAACTAAATGTGAGGAACAGTGTAAGACAAAGATAACAAATATTGTTTTCTGTTTTACTCCAGGAAATCTACTCTGTCAAAGTAACCATTGCAAAATCTGAATAAAACACTCTGATTTTAAGCATCTTACAATCTCACAAGGAAGTTTTACACCAAAGTTCTGATAAATAACCAAACAATTAGTACTACAGAATTCCCAAACCCTATTTTTATAATGTATAAAAGCATAGTGGGCATTAGGTTTTTATTGTAATCTGTAGTTCAGAGCACCCACTGCAAATAAATTGTCTCTATTTAAAGATCATCTGAGTATCCCACAGTTGTTTCTGTTTCCATCATGTTGACACTCATATAAAATTCACACATGTGCGCACATTCACACAGACTTGCACGCGCCCTCCTGGAACCATTTAAATTTAGAAGACTATATTGAAGATTGGAATGGTGGTGGGAAGAATAGAATATTTATTTATATCCAAACAACATACATTGATTTAAGTAGAAACATAGAGAGCCAGTAATTACAGTTCAGATTTCCCTCCAGTAAGACATATTCAAAAACTGTTTTATGTTATCTGATCTCCAGTTCCATGTCATCTCAACATTTAATTATCTAGTCAACGGCCTTTGTTCCTTCTTTCTTAAAAACAAAAATTAATGTTTTATATTTTCTTACAAAGCATATTTAGTCTCTCTCTTTAGTTTCTGAGGCCCTTAGCTAAATACCTATATGGTAAAGGTCAATCTCTCCACTCTAGATGCTGATTACAGTATTTTCCTATAAAAACATAAAGATATGTATTTAAATTGTTTCAAGGTGCTACTTTTCACCTTGAATTGGACCTTGTTTATTCTCTAGTTGAGGTAGGAATTATGAACACTGAATTGTGCTGTCCATATACCCTACCCTTTTTTTAGGATGGAAGCGTTAGTTCCTCCAACTCTGCTTAGAGTGTCACAACTGAACCTGACAGCTGAAAGCAACTTCTTTATTGTCATGGATGATAACGGTATACATAAGAGAGTCGCCTTATCCAAATTTGGGACATCTCTTCCAAGTCATTGGTGCAGTCTGCACACAAATCTTTGCCTCAGAGTTTTATTCCTGGCAAGCTTAACTTGCAAATATTGGCAAAATACAATTGAGGATTTGATGATGTTAATGAGGTGGATTTTGGATATGATGGACTGTGTACTGTTAGACATTTCGTGTAAATTGTGCACTAGGCAGCTGAGAAAATAAATACAAGAGAAGACAAAGTTGAAGATAGAGGTTTTGTAGTAATCAATGCACTGGATATATTTTCAATCACAGTAGTTAAGTATTTCCTTCACATTGAAAAACACTTGTTTTTTTGGTTTCCAGGACCGCCAAAATTGGTTTTCTCAGAACTTTCTTTTTAAGTTCATTACTTATTCTATCTCTGCTTATTTAGCAGTCTAATTAATTCATATACTCAATAATTCATTCAAATAATATTTGTTGAATTTCTATATGTGCCAGAGAGGATCTAAGATATTGTTGAGAATAACACAAGGCATTTTTAAGCTGATCGTTAGAAGAAGGCAGCCATCATTGGTGTAACAGAATAGTAATCCCAGTGTGATGGTTAATATTGAGTGTCAACTTGATTGGATTGAAAGATGCAGAGTATTGTTATTGGGTGTGTCTGTGAGGGTGCTAGCAAAGGAGATTAACATTTGAGTTAGTGGAATGGGAGAAGCAGACCCCACCTCAATCTGGGTAGGCACTATCTAATCAGCTGCCAGTGTGACTAGAATAAAGCAGGCAAGGAGTTGGAAAGACGAGACTTACTGAGTCTTCCAGCCTTCATCTATCTCCCATGCTGGATGCTTCCTGCCCTTGAACATCAGACTCCAAGTTCTTCAGCTTTTGGACTCTTGGACTTACACCAGCGATTTGCTAGGTGATTTCAAGCCTTTGGCCACAGACGGAAGGCTGGACTGTCAGCTTCTCTATTTTTGAGGTTTGGGGACTCAGACTGGCTTCCTTGCTCCTCAGCTTGCAGACTGCCTATTGTGGGACTTCACTTTGTGATCATGTGAGTCAGTACTCCTTAATAAACTCCGCTTCATATATACAGCTATGCTATTAGTCCTGTCCTTCTAGAGAACCCTGACTAACACACCCAGCAAATATTCTAATGTGTAAATTCATTTGGTGTGTTCGGCATCACAAATGAGGCCAGTGGGAAGTACTCAACGGGGTACAATATATGGAGATGAGCTAAAGAGACTGGCATGTGTTATACAATATAGGGCTTTAGATCATGCTATGAAATTTGTTCTTTCTTTTAATATCACTGGGAAGAAATTGGAAATGTTATGCAATACAGAATTTTTTTTAATTTTTAGAAAAATGTACTGAATACCTGCTCTGTGCTAGTTCATATCTTTTAGTGCTGGGATGCGATGGAGAATAAAATATATTTTCTACTTGTCTTTTATAATACATTCTCAGAAAAAAAATAGGCAATAAATAAATAACCAAGCAATTTTGAAATAAAATATTGGGTAATAATAAATCTCATGCAGAGAAATGACAAATGATTATAAGCAAATAAATGACTTTTAGAACAGTGATCTTGGATAAGTCCACCTTAGTTGAGAGTGTAGCAAGAAAAGAAAAGAGATGAGAACAGAAGAAAGGAAATCTCAACAAGATCCTCTCAATTGAGAGGAAAGAAGAAAGCCCAATTTGAATAGTTTGAGAACAGTATAAAGTGGTGAAAAGCGTAGGTCTAAGTTTATGGATAACAGTTGTGAAAACTTTTCCTGGGGATGGAAAAAATATGTGGTAGCTTGAGTTGAATAGGCATGTGGAATCCAAGGCATTTTTCTTATGGTTCTATTATGTACTTTGTTCACTGATGAAAGATGTTCTTAATGGTGGAAAATATGGTGACATGGCAAAGAACAGAAATAATTTTAGAGGCCAAATTCTAAATTATGGTTAAGAGAGTGTGTGCCAAGGTAGAAATTGAGGAACTAGCAATCAACAGAAAGAGGGTAACTTAACTGTAACAGAAGAGACACCTCCAATTAAGTAAGAATAGCTTCACAAAATTAACAGATACAAAGTGAGCTCACTTGGTTTCCTTCAATCTCATTCTATTTCCTACCTCAATAAGTTGCTAGAATTAACTAATTGTCCAAGACAGAAAAACAAATGACAATCTTGAAATCCCTTTCCCTAATCACTAAAACCTAACAAAACCATCTATATTTTCCCTAAACCCCCTACATTCAGTGAGCCATACTGGTGAGGTGGGGATAGGTTTTTAACAAGGTCTGAGTATCAGCACTTGGGGATGCTTCCTTGTGACAGTGGCTGCTCTTTACGCCTGCAGTTTTTATATTCATTAGTGTTCTCTTTACTTCTTACTGGTCAATTGCTCATTACTCCAGTTCCCTCTTTTAGTTAATAATTCTATAAAATAAAATTTCCTCTTCAAACTTCTATGTAAATTCTCTTTCCCAATTTTAATCTGACTATAAATCCATAAACATGAAATTCTAAACCAGAGTTACTAAAAACAGATTCATTTTTCTTTCCACTAGATGTAATATTTATTCTATATTGACCAACATTCTATATTTTCATTGAACTGTGAACTTCTGATTCATATTAATGTGTTGCTTAGTGATCAGAACTTTTAAAATGATAATGCTTATTACCTATGTGGATCTAAGTTTTGTCATGCAGTTTACTTAGTGATTAGAAAAATCATTCACTTAATAAATGTTGAATGCGCACTTGTCATATTATTGTATTGTTTTAGGTCCTAGAAATAGAGAAGTGAATTAAACAGATAAAGTCTCCAATCTCAATAATTACCTCTGATTTAAAAACATAGAGCCATAAGTTCTATTACTGACGTTTCGGGTGCCACAGCAATTTTGGGGATGTGTATAGGCTGTGAGTTCTTAGGATCATAAACACTCATGTGAAAAATTCATACATTTCTATAAACTGTATTATTTAACATGTCATATTTTCTACACCTACGAAACCTGCACCAGCTAAGTTTATACATACTACTAGTAGAAATAAAAAGCTAACAAATATGGAATTATATGTTACAGTTTCTTTGGGATTTTTAAAATCATATACTAAAGAACATAAAAAAGGGGTTTGGCTCCTTTTCTTTAAGAAGAGAAAGATTACGGTACCTACAGTGATGTTTTTTATTCACGCAAAGTCACATTCAAAATGTGTATTATACTATGATGCAAGTTTGTAAGTTTCACCTATGGCAGATGAGAAATCCTTATGGGCTATATTGCCTATAGCTACTTCTATCCCATTCTGTTTCTTTTTGAAAATTATTATAAAAGAAGGATTATTTCTGCTCAGAACTAATGAGCAACTTAAAAATGTTTTCATAAAAGTTCCCTATTTTTGTGGAAGTTACTAAAACCTTGATCTTTACACCACTATATTATAAAGATAAATGCTTGTGATTAATCTGCCTGATAGGATTGAAGAGATAACAGTTATATGATTAAAATATGTTTAATTAAAAATATATAAATTATAATCAAATAACATGCAAATTTTTGCACTTTATGGTCATGTTTTATTATGTTATTTTATATTATTCTTTTTAAATGTGAATGAATATTGGCATTCAGTTTTGCAATGGCAAAGGTGACAATTTAAAGAAATATATGGTCAGTCAGGCTCAAAGATCAGCTTCCAGTCCTTTACACCAAGTTTCTCATTCTTAAATTTTTTGTTAAAATCAACATTTTCTCTTACTATGATATTTTGCATCTTACTCTTAGAGGCCATCTTCTTATATTATTTAGAAGATGCTAAACCACTGTCTAACAATTTTTTCCCTGTAATAAAGTATTGTCAAAATTTTCATACAAAACTATCCAACAAGCCACTATTTGTTCCTCTTTCTAAATCAGATAACATAATTTTATCAACATCTAAGCAAAGAAATAGTATCTACTACTACATATTTATATTATAAAACTCATTTCCCTTCACATCTTATTTTGTTAGCCACATTTGAATTTTTGGTAGCATCATTGTCTCAAACACCCAGGATTGAATCATTTCATCTACAATTTCTCTCTTTTTCTTATTTTCCACATGTGCTAAATTTTATATTCCACTTTAATCACACACTTTCCATCACCACACCATCATTACAAATCCTTACATAATTTATGCACAGTCATTATGTCCTGGGTACCCAGCACTGTTGGAGCTGGGGATGCCTTTTGAACCTATAGCCTAGTAAAGCAGTCTTTTTGAGTCTCTGGATATTTTTCTGCTTATTTTCTATGATGTTTTATTATAAGTCTGTTAAGTTTCCTTTACTTATTATTACTAGTTTTTATCCAGGAGAAACCTCATCTGTTCATTTGCTGAAGAGAAGAGTTAATTAAGCTTTTTTAGCTTGCTAGTTTGATTTTGGGTAATTCATTGTGCACTTAGGTGGGGGTGAAGTCCATCTCCAAACTACGTGTGAAAAGCAGTGTAATATGCAGCTTCTCAGTTCAACTGCCAAATATGATTATTCTCCTGTCCCCATTGCCTGGGTCTCAAGCACTGAAAGGTAGCAAATGAGAGTTCATATAATTTTGACCACACACTGTCCAGACTTTTCGGCCTCTTAGTTGTCTAAAGAACTTTATTGTTAAATTTTACACCTTTCAGGAAGCAATATGGTATCACCAAACACTTGATATTTCCTGCCACATTAATTGGTAGAAGTTGCATTTTTTGAAAAGATGTCAAGTAATGTTAGAGAGACAAGATTAAGAAACAGTCACCTAGAACAGATGTTTACTTTAAAAAGGTAGCAGCAGGAGAGAGAAGAAAGATGATTCCCAAGTTTTCTGTTTGGCACAAACTCTGATTTTTCTGAATCAAGAGGAGAGAGTGGAAAACAAACAAAACAACAAAAACCACTCATGGCACCATGTCTCATGAGGTGATGAGACAGTCTGTCACTGATGGTGTTTATAACTGTAATTTATATTAATTGATACTTAACACAATTTCTATTAGTTTTCTATTGATCTTAGATATTGCACTTTAAATAAATTTCAGGTGTTCATGTTCTGGGAATATTTAGATGAAAGTAGAAAGAAATTGACTCCATTTTAATCCAGGAAGTTACCCCCTTCCTTTTTTTATTTTTAACAGTGTAAATATTGAAAAGTTTTATTCTTTTTTTCCTTTGAAGATTCCAGTCTTTAGTTAATTTATTCATAGTGCCATCTGTTTTTCCCCCTTTACTTTTTTAGAACACCATGAAAGGAACACGTTTTAAAACTTTAGTTTAATAAAGAGAAAAAGAAAAACAGAAAGAGAGAGAAAGCAGATGAACTCACCCATGAACATGTACAGAACACAGCTGTGTTTGCTTTCTTTTGTATCTTGAAACACCAGCCTGATATTACCTTTCTCTTTGTTTCTTTTACAAGAATGTTGCCATAGATTGCCAATAAGACATTTTTGGACCACTTTTAAAGCATAAGGGAAAAATATACCCATATTGTCAAACAACTTTATTTTCTCTTTATCCTGTAGTTCAATTTGTGATCATATGCATTACAGTAGGAATGTATACTTTGAATAAAATATGATTTGTGTTCTTATGTAAATATGCTCACAATTGATCTATAACATGGGAAGCACTACTTGTTTCATAACACTACATTTAAAAGCCCAGAGATAATTGTTGATAATGTCAACATCATTTTAATATATTGTTAGGAATATATTACTTTAGCATAATGCATCCTATCTATATTTTAAGGCAACTTTATTAAAAATAAAAATAGATATTTCTCTCTGTTGAAGTTCTACCACAGACATAAAATGAATTTTAAAAAAACAAAACAAACAAAGACACATCTCAAGATGGCTTAGTAGAATAATGGGATGAAATGAGGTGTGTGATAAACACAGCATGTCCTTGGGGAAGGAGTGAACAGACCACATCTCTAACACAGCTTGTGTTAGGGAATTAACAAAACAAAATTTCCAAGTAGGCCTGATACAGAAAAACAGGAAATCCTATATCTTAAAAAATTACAGAATATTATCACTTTTCATATTTCCTAAAGTTTTCCATGTTACTTGTAAATGTAATATGTAACCAATTAGATTATTCCTGGCCTAAATATGTGGTGGCAAAAACAACCTAAGAATTAAATAACCATTTTAATGCATTTTCATGTAGTTGACTATACATTTATCTAAAATATAATCAGAATATTTTAATGTTGTACTACATGTATAATATATGTTCACTGTAGAAAATTTAGAACATACTAATAAGCAAAAAAAAGCAACAAAAACACTCAATATTTTTGCAGAATAACCAAGAAAATAAGTAGTAGAAAGTAATTATTTTTTCTAATTTAGTTCTTGGTTTAATACATTTGTTATATATTAAACATTGAATAAGTATCCTTTATTAAATAAATGAATAGAAACATATAACATAAATTATAGAAGTTATTACATTTTATTTTATCTACATAGTCTTTATACTTTAATTTCATGATCTTTTATAAAAATATACTTGAAAAACAACTGCTGAATAACAATAATCACATATCAATTAATTTATATAAAGTACCATTTTAAGGGTTTAAGGAAACCCAATTAGATTGGTATTTTTTTAGATGTGATTTTAGTTCTTTGAAAATATGTATTCATTTATTTATTTTTATTATACTTTAAGTTCTAGGGTACATGTGCACAACGTGCAGGTTTCTTACATATGTATACATGTGCCATGTTGGTGTGCTGCACCCATTAACTCATCATTTAGCATTAGGTATATCTCCTAATGCTATCCCTCCCCCCTCCCCCCACCACATGACAGGCCCCAGTGTGTGATGTTCCCCTTCCTGTGTCCAAGTGTTCTCATTGTTCACTTCCCACCTATGAGTGAAAACATGCGGTGTTTGGTTTTTTGTCCTTGCGATAGTTTGCTGAGAATGATGGTTTCCAGCTTCATCCATGTCCCTACAAAGGACATGAACTCATCCTTTTTTTATGGCTGCATAGTATTCCATGGTGTATATGTGCCACATTTTCTTAATCCAGTATATCACTGATGGACATTTGGGTTGGTTCCAAGTCTTTGCTATTGTGAACCAAAACACAAATAGGCAAAATGTCTTGCCCAAGTTTACACAGCTATTATTAAGTATTAAAAGCAAGATTTGATTATAGGCGCCTGGATCAAGAATCTGACTCTATAAATATTTATTCTTATACAGATAATTGGGAAATTTATAAAAAATGAAGGAGGAGATCTGAAAAGAAAATATAGTGGTTTCAATTTACTACTATTTTTAGGGAGGAAAAATTAGTTCAGAGCTTGTATTGAGGCTAAATTCCACAAAATCTTCCATGACATAACTTTCTATTATTTTGTTCCACCCTGCAGAGTTTATATTCTCCAAGTCTCCTCAAGATTTATTTGGATGCTCCAGACTTGACATCTACATTTTAGTCAATCAGAAAAAGAAAAGGGGGAAAAATGAGACACAAGCTGTATCTTAAAAGAACCATCCTGAATTTTATACACTTCCCTTTTCCTATATCTCAAAAGCCATATTATACTCAGCCATAGGTAGTCACAAAGGAAACTGGAGTTATTTCAAATGTTATCTTATTCTAAATCAGGAGGAAAACAAATATTAGGTTTGAGTTAGCAGTCTTTGTCATAGGTATATACCTAAATATTATCAAAACTGATACAAAAAAAATAACGTTCCCAAGTTTACTTAACTATTAAGTGTTAGAACTCGATTTGATATAGCAACATGATCATGTCAATAAAGTAGCAAGAAGTACAAAGGAAAAATCGTGTTGGCCGGGCACAGTGGCTCACGCCTGTAATCCCAGCACTTTGGGAGAGCAAGGCGGGTGGATCTCCTGAGGTCAGGAGTTCATGATCAGCCTGGTCAACATGGTGAAACCTCGACTCTACTAAAAATAGAAAAAAATAGTCAGGAGTGGTGGCAGGCACTTGTAAACCCAGTTACTTGAGAGTCTGAGGCAGGAGAATCACTTGAACCCAGGAGTTGGAGGTTGCAGTGAGCAGAGATTGTGCTATTGCACTCTAGCCTGGGTGACAGCGAGACTACGTCTCAAAAAAAAGAAAAGAAAAGAAAAGAAAGAAAAATCATGTTGATTGAAATAGGTTTTAACATGAACAACCTGGAACAAGACCATAATGAAATTCATCTGAAATAATGAAAAGAATCAGAAAAAATAAGAGTAGTATAAAGTCAATATTGTCTTTTATTTTTAGGTAAAATACTTCCTGAGATGAAGATATCTAATTTTCACTGGATACAAATTATGCATATCCAGCCCAAGGCAGAATTTGTTGAGAATTCATTAAATGAATTGCTTTAATAAATGAGGGGTGCCCCCACTGATAGTTAGAAATCATCCTATAAATAAATTACACTCATCCAAGTTTTGTATATTGGATACATAAATCTAATTTTGAAGAGCTATATTAAAATTTTCTAGTTTAAAATGTTATAGAGATTAATTCTAACCCATTTTTGATATGTCATAAAATAATCATATTACAATTAAAATAACAAAATTGGAAGTGATGTATTACTATTAAATTCAGTGATCTTTAAATATCTATATGACTAAAACATTTATGTTATAATAAATATTATTTATCTGAGAGAATTTAGTTTTCAAACACAATCAGAAGAAAAAACGTTATTTATAATTCATTTCTACAACCATTTTTTAATATTTTCATCCTAGTTTTGATGTAAAAGTCTTCTATAATGTTTTAAAACAAGAAGAGTAGAAGACATCTGATGTTCAGCATTATGGTAACATTTTATGCCCAAGTAATCTACTCATATACTTTAAAATAAAATTTAAAAAAATCTGGAGCTAAGGCAGGATGATAGAAATAAAAGATTCCCCAATAGAGGAAGAAAACGGCTGACCCAAAGGTTTAAATAAACAATAAAGATAAATCTTAGGTATCCAGAAATTTTTTGAAGTATTCTCTGGAATTTTGGTAGTTTGATATTTTACAAGTTAAAAAAAAGTCAATTTATGAAATAAAGAAGCAATAAAGCATCATCAAAGTCTACATCAAAAGAAAGATGTTAAAATGTCATTTCAGAAGACTCAACAAGATTCTCCTCTTTGGTTAAAAAAAATACTGGCTGGGCACAATGTCTAATGCCTGTAATCCAAGCACTTTGAGGGGAGGCCAAAGCAGAAGAATTTCTTGAGCCCAGGAGTTCGAGAGCAGTCTGGGCAATATAGTGAGACCTCTGACCCTATGAAATTAAAAAAAATAAAGATTAGCTCTGTGTGGTGGTATGAGCCTTTGGTCCTAAATACTTGTGAGGCCGAGGTGGATTGCTTAAGCCTCTGTACTACTTATTGAGTAGTGGCCATGGAAATAAGCCACTCAAATCTCCTGCTTTAGGGAGAATAGTTGACTGACAATCCCAGCTGAGGCTTCTGTAGACTCACATCTATATCAAAGCTCTCCTTCTCCTATGCTGCTCCCAGCCAATTACTGAGAGAACTCTGTAAGATGCTGAGTCATTCCTTTGGAAAGTAGGACTCCTCTGACAGGTGACTTTGACTGGAGGATGCTTTACCCTGGCCATATTTTTCTCAGAACTTCACTGTAGTCTGATGCTTTTTCTGCTCAAACCTCCTTCTTTCCACTCTTCTACACACAGGTCAAATCTGCATTGTGGTCTGAAGTTTTTCTTCTATTCTTCACAGTCATTTTCTCCAATAAATCTCTTGCAGATCTAATGCTGTCTGGATGTCTGCTTCTTGGAGAAGCAGAAAGAATGCATTTTGTATAGCAAGTTACTTCAGTGAGTGAACGTTGGCAACCAAGGTGTGGGAAATTTACTGGTAATATATCCATTCTCAGGATTACTTTTATTGTTAATTTTTGTAAATCTTATCAGCAAATAGCTGACTTTTCCTAGGAACTTTCAAGATAAACTTTAAAGGTAGGAAGAACATTAATGTAGCATGATTTTGAATTTTTGTTTAATGTTATTTTGATTAACTTCAGTCAGAAATATTGTTTAACATGGTACAGAACTACCTATATTAAAACACATGTCCTCAGGTAATGATATATAGCTTGGAGATATTTCTTTTCTCTTAAAAATTTATCTGACAGACCAATCGCAGTGGCTCACACCTGGAATCCCAGCACTTTGGGAGGCCAAGGTGGGTGGATCATGAGGTCAGGAGTTAGAGACCACCCTGACCAACATGGTGAAACCCCGTCTCTACTAAAAATACAAAAATTAGCCAGGCATGGTGGCTCATGCCTATAATCCCAGCTACTCAGGAGGCTGAGGCAGGAGAATCACTTGAACCCAGGAGGCAGAGATTGCAATGATCCAAGATTGCACCACTGCACTCCAGCCTGGGCGACAGAGCAAGACTCCATCTCAAAAAAATAAAAATTTATCTGACAACTGTAAATCTGAGTTATTGAAAGAAGTCAGTGAAAATAAACAATAAAGAATACTATGGAATAAATTTACAAGTATGATATTCATGAGACCCTTCATATATTTATATAGTGAACACATTAACCAAAAGCAGATTATGCTTTTTTATCATTATATAATCCAATAAATTAAATCGATCTATGTTAAAATCTTAGCTTTTCATATGTCATTGCATCTTTATTTTTTGTACTTAAAGTGATAATTTTATTGGATTGACATACAAACATGGAAATATTGATAAGCCCTCTGGCACAGAAAATAAACTTAAATTGCATTAAAATATCCAAATGCAGGCTAAGTTGAGATCATTAAATAGTTTAAGAAATTTGGAATGAATTATAAGATAAACACTCTTGTGTAAAATAGTCTTTTACATTATCTTCAATTATTATAACCTACTTGATATAAAATTATTTTTCATTGCTAAACACAATTAATTTTCAGTTAGGGATAAAAGGCAAATTAAGACCCAGTTAAAAGTCACCCTTTTATCACTGTATAAAAGTGTCTATCCTGTAGTCTCTCATTAGAATTAATTATAAAGCATACATTAGAAAAAAAGGTATAGCATTCAAACTCATGGGAAGACAATACTAAATAAGCAAGCTACACAGATATGATTAGCAGAAGTGTACTATATGGGGTTGAAAAATGCCCCCACATTCCAATTTTTTTCTACTTAAAATTTCAGAATATAAACTTATTTGAAAATGCAATCTTTACAGATGTAATAATTAACTAAGTTTGGATAAGGTCATAGGTGATAAGAGTGGTCCCTAAATCCAGTGACTGAAGTCTTTATGAAAAAATGAGAAAGATTCAGAGACAGACATGGGGAAAACAGCTATTTGTCAACAGTGGCAGGGCTTGGATTGATGCAGCTTAAAGCCAAGGAACACCATGGGTTATGGGTACAACCAGAAGCTTGGAAGAAGCAAAGAAGAATTCTTCTCTAGCTTCTTCAGAAGAGTAGTGGTCCTGCCAAAATCCCGATTTTAGACTTCTGGCTTCCAAAACTGAGAGAGAATAAAATTATGTAGTTTTAAGCCATCTAGTTTGGGGTAATTTGTTATGACAGCATTAGGAAACTAATATAGATACCTTTCTACAATTAAGAAATTATCTCAGTCATATACAAATGTCTTGCCCTGAGATTGTTCATACATTATTTTATCTTATTTACAAAGGGATGGATGATTTAAAAATATAGAACATTTATAATCTTTCACTAATATGCAAAAGGGAATATTTTAAGTATATCATATTTATGATGATAGTTCAACAGCATTATCTTTAAAATACATATCCATAAAACATTCTTTGTAACCTGGCAGCATTACTCAGAATTAAATTTTTACTTATGATGGAGTACTGGCAATATCTATGTACTAGATATACACATATTAATATTTTCCACATTAAATGTAACTGAAACAAAAAGTAAATAAAGGAGAATGCATTATCTAAACATCTAATAACACATAGTACAGTATAGTAACCAGCTTGTTATATTCTAGTAGCAGAAAATACATGGTTTTTAAAGAGAAAATTAATATATTTATGTTTCAGAGCAACATTTATGGTTACAGAAAAATTGAGAAGAACTTAAAGAGTTTCCACAGAGCTTCTCTTCTCCCACACACCATTTACCCTACTATTAGTGCCTTTTATTAATGTGATGTATTTGTTAGAATTGATGAACCACTATTAACACGTAATTATCCACTAAAATCCATGTTTTACATTAGGATTCACAATTTGTGTTATATAGTTCTATGGGTTTTGACAAATGCACAATATCATATATTCACTATTACAATATCTAACAGAATGGTTAAGTGCCCTAAAACTCCCCTTCTTTCTACCCATCCCTACCTCCCTCCTTCTCTTCAAACCTCTGACAACCAATGGCTGTTTAACTATTTCTATAGTTTTTCTTTTCCAGAATATCATATCGTTGGAAAAAATACAACATATAGCCTTTTCAGACTGGATTCTTTCACTGAGTCATGCGTATTTAAGGTCCTTCTATGTCTTTATGTAGTTTGATAGCTAATTTATTATCACTGAACGATATTTCATTATGTGTATGTAACAGAGTTTATCCATCCATCTCCTAAAGGATATTATGGTTGCTTCCAAGCTAAAGCAATTATGAATAAAGCTGCTATAAACATCCATGTGCAAGTTTTTGTGTGGACATAAGTTGTCAACTAATTTGTATAAGTACTTAGGAGCACATAATTGCTGGATCATATTGTAAGCCTATGTTTAGCTTATAAGAAACTGCCAAACTGTGTTCCAAAGCAACTGTGCCGTATTGAATTTTCAACAAAATTGAATTAAAGTTCCTGTTGTTCCACATTCTTGTCAGCATTTGGTCTTGTCTGTGTTTTGGTTTTTAGCCATTCTAATAGGTGTAAAGTGGTATTTCATCATTGTTTTAATTTGCATTTTTTTAATGACGTATGATGTTGAGTATCTTTTCATTTGCCTATCTGCCCTCTATATATCTTCCTTAGCAAAGTATTCATATGTTCATGTTGTTTTGCTCTTATTTTATTTAGATTTTTTTATGCTGAGTTTTAAGAGCTCTTTGTATATTTCTGATGTACAAATACATGTGATAAAGGATGTATCAGATAGATGTTTTCCTGTTATGTGTTTTGCAAATACTTTCTCCAGTCTGTGGTGTGTATTTATATTCTTTTAATTTTAACAGAGTAGAAGTTTTCAATTTTAATAAAATCCACTGTAACAACTTGTTTTCTGTTTTGTTATAAATTGTTATACCTAGAAACTCATCACCAAACCCAAGATTATCTTCTAGAAGTTGTATAATTTTGCATTTACATTTATGTCTATCAAATACATGTCTACATTTAGTTTTTGTGTTTGTTTTTTGCATGTGGATATCCAGTTGGCCCATTACCATTTGTTGAAAATATAATCTTTTCTCCAATGAATTGCCTTTGCTTCATTACCAAAAGTTAGTTTACTATATTGGTGTGGGTCTATTCCTAGGCTCTTTATTGAATTCTATGCATTATTTTGTTTATTGTTTTATCAATACCACACTCTCTTGATTACTTTAGTTTTTATGATGAGGCTTAAAGTTGGGTAATGTCAATCTTTGTTCTTCGTTAATGTTATATTGGCTACTCTGGGTCTTTTGCCTGTTTATATAAAGTTTGCAATCTATCTGTAAATGTCCACAAAATAACTTGGTTGGATGGATTAGACTTTTTTTTTTTTTTAGAGAAAAAGGCACTAAAAATGGAAATCTGGGTAAATGTAAACATTTGGCAAATGCTGAATTTTTCTTCACTTAGTTAAAAAAATTAAACAGTGTAAAATTATTTATTATCTTTAAACTAGTACTTAAGCATAAATGCATATCAAGAACTGCAAATACTTTACATGAGAAGAACAAATTTTCACTAACAGAATTTACAATTATATTCCTTTCCTAATTAGCACTGATTTTAAAAATTAAGGCTATCTTCTATAGGTTATTTGAATGTCTAATAGCTTAGGATAACAAGGGAACAAAGGAAAAGTCAAACATTGTGAAACATGTAAAATATCTCACTATAAAATAATCATAACGATCTCAAGAAAAAGAAAGCAACTTGTTTAAAAATGTGTACACATGATTTTTAAAAGGCAGAACTTGTTCAGAGATTTCACAATATAATATGAAGCTCACCCACTGAAAAAGCACTGATTTGGGTGCAAATGAAATGGATTAAGAAATGAATCTTTGAGAATCAAAAAAATTAATCTGATAATGAAAGCTAACAGGACCATAGGCCCACAGGGCCACAGGTGATCATAGTATCACTTATCTACCTCACGAAGGTAAATGAATTTTGTTCTCACTAAACCTTAGGAAGTATCACCTATGGTCTTATTAGGAAGCAGAACTTCACTAGGTTTTAAGACTAAAATAGCTTGATATAAATAAGCAGTTATAAATGTTTTGGAGAATCAAAAGAGTAAAAAAGAAACAGAAAATATGAGATAGCAAACACTGTAAACTACCACTGATCACTATTCTTCCCTCAGGATGGGCAGTTGAAGTTGTCAAAATATAAGCCTGGAACAGGGGTACCAGAGAGCTAAAATTCAGACCTCTGAGGAGAGGTAACACCTGGTTGGTAGTGGTGGTATCTCAGAAATTTGAAAGAACAGCATAGTAAGCCTAGTTCTGGGAGTCATGTAAAAATAAATATAATATACAAAATTTGAAAACTGGAAGCAACTGCCTTTGTCAATGGAAAGGCTGTTGCTGAAGCTTCCTGCCAGAAACAGCAAGGAAATGGACATGTATTTTCTCCTGTCTTCTAATTGCCCACTAGAGCCCCCTGTTGGCAGAGTCCAACAGGAATTAGCTGATAATGGAGAAATGAAATTTGCAGAATCTCAGAATCACTAAGATGTATATAGGAGAAATACTTTAAAATTATTTTTTAAACAATGTACTAGTGATAATCAAACATTCATTAGTGAAGGAAGAAGATACCAAGGCTTAGAAAGATAGTCTCTGACTCAGAACATTTAGTACAACACGCAATCAGGATTCAATACCAAGTTTCCCAGTCACAGAGATTGCATTACTCTAAGGAGGCTACACGCAACAATATGTCTCTTTCATACATTTTATTATGCTGTATAGAATGGAAAAAAGACTAACTTAGTCAATATTTGGACCCCTATCTGGTAACTTAAGTAGTGACTAATAAGTAATACCTTAATGTTTCAAATATGGAGCAAATTCCAGATACAAATAGAATACCTACCTCAAGGTGAGATGGTGGCCTCTTTGTTAAACACAGGTGGGGTAAACTAAAAAAAATGTGTAAAACAGTATCAATGATGTGGCAAGGATCTGTAATGTTTCAGCAATTTTTTGAACTTTTAGTTACTGTGTTAGTATGTGTTTTAAGAAAGTACTATAGTAAACTAATTTTATAGTATTACATACTTTTATACTCAGTCTTTAAATTTTAATTTAGCCAAACTGCACATGGAACCACATAATTTACAAAAAGTGTCTATGTTTTGAAGGTTTACTTTTTCCAATGTTTATAAAAGGCAAATTCTTCTATTGGGATATACCCAGTGATGTTTAGTTATTTACAAGTGCTCTGTGCTTTACACTATTCAAAACCCATTTGTTTCAAAGCATAACTGTAAAAATATGTGTATGACATTTATATTCCCATAGGTTCCATATAATTATTCTTAGATTACAATTAGCTTTTTGTCATGCTGAATACAAAGAACCTATATAAATGTAAAAGACGGCATTCATAAACTTCATTCAAGCATTTCATATTTCCCTGTATATGTCTGAACAGAGTGTGGCTTAAAATCTCTAATGTATATCCTGATTTATATCATAAAACCAGTGGATATTTCTAGACCAATAATAAAAATATCATACAGACTAAAAAAATTGTTTACTGATGACACAATTCTGGAAAATGCTGCATAATAGTATCATGATGTTTTTGTTGCAAGAAAGATCTGATATAAATCCACACACAAAGTGTGTGTGTGTGTATGTGTGCATGTGTGTGTGTTCTTTCATTTTTAGTCAATTAATAATAGAAAATACCAAATGAACTTATGGTGAAATGATTTCTAGGCAAAATGTTGAAAGTTTGAGCTTCCTGTTACATAACATAACTACCCACAATAAATTGATAAGCTCAAAAAGATTTGAACAGATTGCAAGCAGAATTAGAGGTAATGGAGAGAACCCAGAACATTATGGATGGGAAAATAAAAGTCCCTTATTTCCTATCTCTTCAGTCATAAAATATTCTCAAATTAAGTTACAGCCTTAAAACACAGAAATAATCAATGTCAAGGGAATCATTTTAATAACATTTGTGAAATAATTAAGATGACGTCTAGTTAATCTTTTCATTTGGGCCAAAGGACTTATAAAAGGAATAAGTACATGGTTTTGCTGAAGGCCATGGCGCCTACATTACTTGTACTTATATCTAGAAGGAAAGAAATGTATCTAAAAATATGAGTATAGATTGTGGTAAATAAAGTTGACTGAAATCAAATACGTAGAAAGCCCACGAAAATTTTAAAAGAAATGTAAAAAATGTTTACAAGATTTACATTTCTTTTAAAAAAGGAATTGTAAACCATGCTTTGACTGAGATGGTTCAAGATGAGAAAAGTTATCTTGGTCTTCAACTTTCTATAGGCATGAAGAAGAATAGAAAAAAGTGGCTCATCCACCAAAAGGCATATTTTACAATTCTCTAGGAATGGCCAAAGAAAACGATGAAAAGAGAAATACGTTCCTGAGGGCAGATCAAAGAACCTCGGAGAATAATGGAATGGTGAATTAGGCCCAGGAAGCAGAATCAGCATATAAAATGCATTTTATACCTCACAGATACCAAGACATAGCATCGTTTGTCCAACAGGATTTCACAAAGGTTATGAATAATGGATAAACGACTAATACATATCTCAAATGTACTAAATTTGAGTTGTTATTGAGAATATATTTACCCTTTCCTACCATTGTATGTTGGGAGAATGTTTCCTCTTAAATTCATAAATCATTGAATCATGAAGAACTCATCTAAACTTGTTATAGATTGTAGGATCTTAAACTTCAGGCCTGCTGATGTGATTAGATTAGGTGTCCTGAGATGACTGTGTTTTACTAAGTTTTTAAATATTATAATTATGACCAGGAGAATACACTTCTTTCAAAGGAATTATTGGTGAACATTCTCTATTCCTCCTTGTGTCTGTGTGCTTTGATAGATAATTTTGTAGTTTTTCTCATTAAAAAAAAAGGGTTAAGTGCACTTCTGTTGGCTTTGGTCAATGATGAGGATGGAAGTGACAGTGTGCTAGTTCTGCACATAACCTTATGTGGCCTCAAATGATTACTGCTTGGTCATCTGTGCTTGGCTAACACTCTTTTAAAAGCATGGTTAAGCTGACCCACAGATCCATGAGAATAAATAAGTTTTGCTTTGAACCATTCAGTTTTGGGGTGTTTTTTATACAGTATTGTCATGGTACTAGCTAACCGACACAAATATAACCTTACAAATGAATCAAAGGATGAGACATTTACATTATAATTTTTGTAACATACACTTAAGTTGTTTTTCAAGATGACTTTATCAATTTATTCTCCTCTTAGCATTACTGAGAAAATCATGTATCTCACATTCTTACATGCTGACGGTGTCGTATTTTTATTTTCATATCAATCAAATGAATGATTAGTTAGCTCCTGTTCAAATTGAGTATTCAGATTTCTAGTGATTTTCAGCATCTTCTGTGAATTCAGTTCTCATATTTCTACATTTTAAAATAATTTGCCTTTTTGTTAACGTGTGGAAGTTTTGCTGTAATTATTTTTACATAATCAAATTGCTATTACTTTATTGAGCAATGCAAATTCTATATGCTTTTCTGAGAATGCAGATTTTGTCATCGAGTGGTAAAATAATTGCTTTATGCAGAAGTATATAACTTTAATGTAGGCAAGTTTATAGTTTATTATTTTAGATTTTGGGTCTTTTAAGAAAATTTTCGTGTACCATAATGTCTAAAAGTATTTTTATATTTTCTTTCAAGCTATTTTTTTTTGTAATTTTGCCTTAGAAATGCACATATTTACTATGGGTTGAATTTCATCCCTCCAAAAATATATGTTGGGATTCTAACACCTATTCTCTCAGAATTTGACCTAATTTGAAAAGTGTTATAAATGAAATTAGTTAAGTTAAAATGAGGTCATTCTGGAGTAGGGTAAGGTCTTAGTCCAATATCACTAGTATCCTTTATTTAAAAAAAGAGGGGGGGGATTTGAAAACAGAGACAGAGATGGACAGGGAGAATGCCATGTATGATACAGCTGGGAGTCCAGGACAGCTAAGGATTAATGGTCACCCAGTGGACCCAGAAGACAAAGCATGGGGCCACAGAGGATGAGTCTCAGGCCTTGAAATCTGACAGAATTTGCTCTGTTGGTGTTTGAACTTGTTCAGGGACTGTAATGACTTTATTTCTTCCAATTTCTTCCTTTTGGAATGTGGATATTTATTATATGCTTTTCTCCCTATTTAACGTGGAAGGTGATAAGTTGTCTGGTGTTACAGGTTTACAGGTAAAGGGAGATTTTTGCTCCAGGATGAATCATACATCAAGTCTCACCCATACTGGTTTAAATGATTTAGATGATGAGACTTTGGACTTTGAACTGATGATATTTACATAAGACTTTAGACTTAGAGTTAATGCAGGATCTTGGAGATACTGGAATTGATGGATATATTTTGCACAGGGGAAGGACACAAATTTTGGAGAGTCGGGAGGTAGACTTATTATTGGTGGGTGAGTCTGCAACTATCCAGAGAACTCCAGAGTGACACCTCTGCAGCAATCTCAGTCCTTTGTCTTGGACCTCAGCTTCACTTCACTTAAGTATAATGTATCTGGATGGCAACCTCTGGTACTTTAATAGCTATGAGAGTAGATAATAGAACAGTGAAGGGGACCTTCCAGACCTTCCAGTTAGTTGGAATTTCAGGGTTCCATCCTTCCAACCTTTCATGAGAACTAGTGAGCCTGGAGGGTATAAAGTCTGAGCTTTTTCCTCTTTCGATTTTGGGTTTATTTGTAACCAGTATTCCCGGAGGCCTGTTGGAAGCCTGCCATAGAACAGACATACTGGGTGACTTTGGTAGTTTCTTCATCTAGCAATAAGTCAGAATATAGGAATGATCTATCATATAAGGCCTACTAGGGGCTTAATTGTAAAGAAGCCTTAGGGGCAACATGGATTCAAAGGAGGGCTAGAGGTCAGAGGTCCACCCATGACTTGCTGTTTCCTGACACAGTTTATTGAGGACGTGTTTGAGGGCTTGGTTATTTCCTTCCACCTTTCCTGAAGATTGTGGTCTCCAGGCAGACTAAAGGTATCATTTCATGCCAAGGGCATTACTAACCTGTTGAGTCATTTGGGGAATTAAGGATGGGCCATTGTCATTTTGCAATGACCTAGGAAGCCAAATCGGGAAATAAGTTCCTTGAGGAGGAATTCAGCTACTTAACTGTGCCTTCTCAGTCTTTGTGCAACAGGTCTCTACCTATCATGTGAAATTATCTACACAGTTTAAGAGGTAATTATATCTATGGCATGTGGGGATCTGAGTGAAATCCATCTTCCCATCTCCAGGGTATTTACCTCTTCTTTGGATCGGACTTATTAATAGAGGAGGCTTCCCTCTCTGGGGATTATTTATGGCACACAAGGAGCAAGCCTGACAAGCCTTCTCAATAGCCTTGTTCAGTCCCCTCCTGCTAAACACCCACTTACAAATTTTCCCTAGACTGTCCTTTCCAAAGTAGCAGGAGTCATGCAGACTCTGGATGACCTTCCACTGGGAGGCCTTTGGCAGATAGAAAAGTGTCCCCAGGCTGTACCATCCATTGGTTTCTTTTTGATATCCCTGTTGGGTGGTCCAAATCTATTTCTTCCTGGGTGTACTGGAGTGGGGGTAGTTCAGTGGGGAGAGAAGGGAGCAAGGCTCCCAGGAATGTAACCTTTGGAACAGTTGCTTCTTTAGTTTTCTGGTCAGCCAAACTATTTTCTTGTGCGGTTTCATCGTGGCCCTCTGGTGTCCCTTGTAGTGCACTACTGCCACCTTCTGGGGCAAATGAACAGCCTCTAGCAGTTCTAAGATTTGAGGCCTGTACTTAATAGGAATATTCCCTTTCCTTCCAGATAGCTGCCTGGGTGGGAAGGATCAAAGAAGCATGTTTGGAGTCTGTAAAAATGGTTATTCTTTTTCATTCCCCTAGTTTTAGGGCTCTGGTTAGCATAGTGAGTTAAGCTCTAGTTAACTGAGGTCCCTGGGGATAAAGCTCTAGCTTCGGTCACTTGGTAAAGGTACACCAAAGCATTATCCTGCATGTCTAGTTCCATTCCAGACAAAACTGCTTCCTTCTGAAAATCATATTTTGATGGGATTTCCCAAGGGTTGGTCCTTTAAGTCAGCCCTGCTGGCATAAATTTGGCTGAGTACTTCACAGCATGAATGTGCCAGGTTATTGTCTCTTGGTAGGGGCAAGAGGGTGGCTGGGTTGAGGGTCTAGCACCACTCAACTGTTACCTGGAGGTTTTTCAATAACAAAACCTGGTACTTCAACAATCTGTTGTCAGTGAGCCACTGTGGCCCTTTTTTGTCCAGTAAGGGGCCAACTTGGTGCAACATTAGGAGCTGGGTTGACTGCCCCATGGTGATTTCAAAGGCCTCCCAAAGTAGGAGGACTGCTGCAGCCACTTCCTTGAGATTGTGTGACCACCCCTGTGCAACCACCCCTGTGCAACTTGGTCTAGGTACTTTGAAAAATTACCTTCTGGACATTTGATTGGCCCAATGGTTTAAGTTAGACCTCCTAGGGCTACACCTTGCCTTTCAGTGATAAAAAGTTGAAATGGTTTGCTTAGTATAGGTAGCCCAAAGGTTAGGGCTTGTAAGACGGCAGTTTTTAGCTGCCTAAAGGTTTGCTCTTGATTCTTCTCCCAGAGAAGTGGGTCCCTATCTGCCCCTTTTGTTAGAGCCTGATATAAGGACTTAATTCCACCATAACCCAGTATTCAGTTTCTAATATTCCGTGATTCCCAGAAAGGCCTGCAGCTGCTTTTGGGTGCTCCAGGTAGCTGTCTTAAGAATAACCTGTATCCATTCTCGGGAGAGCTTACGTTCTCCAAGGGTCATAATTATTCCAAGGTATTTGACCCCTTGTCTTAGTAGCTGTGCCTTGGCCTCCAACACTTTGTATCCCTGGTCTGCAAGAAAATCCCTGTCTGGACTAAATGTTGGATTCCCAACTCTCTTGTCAGGAAGCAGATTAACAGTCATCCATGTACTGTAGGAGATGTGCCCCCTCCCCCCATAAGAGTTAGATCCTGCAAATCTTTAGCCAAGGCTTGCCCAAACAAATGGAACTATCTCTCAAACCTCATGGAAGCACTGTCCAAGTAAGATTCCAGGTAAGATGTTGACACCTACATTTTTCATTATCCCTTTCAAATGCAAAGAGAAATTGAGACAGCAACAGCAGGTCTAGGGGGACACAAAAGAAGGCATCCTTGAGGTCTGGGACTGAAAACCACTGAGCATCTGGAGGTAATTTCCCTAGAATTACATATGGGTTGGAGACCATAGGATGTATTGGGACTACTACCTCATTTATCATTTGTAAGTCCTGAACTAGTCTGTATTCACCATTGGTCTTTTTAATGGTAAGACTGGAATGGTTACAGGGTGAGCTGTATCACCACAGTCCATGTTTTAGAAACTTCTCAATCAAGAGCCAAAGTCTTTCTTTGGCCTCTGGTAGAAGAGGAAAGTGCTTTCTACAAGGACAGCTAGAAGGGCTTTTGAGCTGAATTACTACTGGAATTGACGTTATAGCCCTTCCTTGGTAGTCTTGTGTCCCAAACTTCCAGGTTATTGGGAAGGTCTGTGGGCAGTTCATCCCTGTGTGTGGTCTCTTTGAGGCATAAGGTTGCATTTGGAAAAGTAGGAGTTGGCCCTGCAAAAAAAGTAATTGACCTTCTAGTCTGAACAATATATCTCTGCCCAAAAGAGATGTAGGGCATTCTGGCATTACTAAAAATGAATGAGAAAAGAGTTTCCCCCAACAGGCAGCACAGAGAAGTAAACCTCCAGGTTATGAACACCCCATTTATCCCCATTACCTGGCAGGACTCGGGATAATTGTCAGGAAAAGAGGTAAGAATCGAGTAGGCAGCATGCGATCCAAAAGGAAGGTTATTGTCCTACCTGCCACATCCAAAGAAGGCCTTGGCTCCATCCCTTCAATAATGATGTTTGATCTGGGAGCCAGCTGGACAAGAGGGCCCCTTCAACTCAAGGCCATCAGGGGTTGGGATTCTGTCCCAAGGGCCCTTCAGCCCTCAGGGCAGTCTTGTCTCAAGTGGTCAAGCTTATGGCAGAGGGGACAAGCCATACAGGGTTTGTTCCCATTTACCCCATTGGGGCAGCTTGCCCTCCAGTGGCCTGGCTTCCCACACCAATGGCAGTTACCTGGGAGAGTATTCCCAGGGCAACCTACTGGGGCAAGTGAACTTGTAAGGCAGCCAATAGTTGAAGCTGCCACCTTTCCTTTTGCATCTTTTTTTCCTAAGCCCTTCCCTCTTCCTTCCAGCCCCAGTTGTAAAAGACTGAGGAAGCTATTTTGAGGATGTCAGGCATAACGATGTTGGGGCCCAGTGATAGTTTTCAGAATTTCTCTGAATATCTGGGGCTGCTTGCATTAGCAAATAGTCCTTTAGGACAAGTTGCCCTTCTGGTGTTTCTGGGTTTAGGTTTCATGAGGGCATCTTGTAGCCTCTCTATGAATATTGTGGGGTTTTCAAGAGGACCTTGATTTATTAAGGACAATTTATTATAGTTTACTGGATTTTTTCTGCTAGCTCTGTCTCTCAATTAAACCAATGAACACATGGATTCTTGCCCAAATACCTGCCCTGGGTATTGCAATCCCTGTCGGGGTCAACCTGGGAACTGTGGTGGCCCCTACAGAGTAGCCACCAGGGTTAATCATTTGCATTGCATTTGCAAATCGCTGGGCTGCCTCCATAATGGAGTCACATTCTCCCTTGGAAAGAGGCCCACTATAACTGTGAGGTTCTTCCAAGTGAGTTCAAATGTTAGGCCCAGTTTACGGAACCCTTCAATGTATTTGTCAGAGTCATCCATACACTTTCCTAGTTTGCTGTAATCTGTCTCAGATCTTGCATAGTGAATCGAGCCTGAACCCTAGTGGGCCAGCTGGGACTGCTAACGTCCTGAAGGGAACATAAGCCAAAGGGGAGGTGTTCTGAGAATAGCTCTGATTAGGGAGGGAAAGGCTCCAGGATTTTGAAAGACTTGGATATAATGAGTTAGAAGGGGCCGTGGGGTTTAAGCTAGGTTCTGCCTTTTGCTCTTCTGGGATTTGAGCTCTGGGAAAGACTGATAAAGGGAATCTTAGACTAACCAGAGGAGGTTGCTGAGTTTGGCTGATACTATAGCTGGATCAGTGTATAAGCCCAACGAAGGTCAGGGTTGTTTCCTAGGTCCACAAAAGCCTGCACACGGGATTTCTGTCCATTTCCTCTGCTAGCAGCAAAACAATTCCAATTGATACATCATATTAAAATTTATGCTTCCTTTTACAGCCAAGATTTCTGGCCCCAGAGCTTGTATCGAACCCATGCTATGTTACAGAAAAATATTAGCCTTTTTTTCTTTAGAGTTTGAGGGTCAAACTTTTTCCAGTTCTTGAGGATATATCTGAGAGGCATGTTCTGTGGTATGGAGATGAAATTACCCATTTGTAAAGAAAGAACAGAGGAGAGAAGGGGAAAAAAGGCACCCTTTTTATTTCCCTATTATCCTTGAATAGGGCATTTGTCTTTAATCCCTGGGATTTCAGAATGAACCAGTCTCACCGGGTACCCTTAATTTTCGTTCCATCTTGTTTTAAGGAGGCACGATTATCCACTTGAGAACAGAGGGCATATGGGAATGAACAAAGGCCCTCTAATCATCCCTGGGGTTCCAGAATGAACTGGTATCATCGGGTACCCTGAACCTTACCTTTACCACTGTTCTAATGGTAATCTGTTCTGTGCCTGTAACCTCGCAACAGCCTTCATCTCTGCCCTATGGATAATTTGGTTTCCTGTGTTTTTGGCCTCAGGTAGGCCTATATGCTTGACTCTAGGACCTTGCATTGACCCTTGTCCAGAGAATCCTAGCAATGAAATAATTTCCCATCCTTTTGTGTTCCCATTCCCCAGGTCCTTTCAGGCAGATGAGGACCCTGTTTCCAGCCAAGAGCCGTAATGAGGCTGGGCTCCCTTTTTCTCTGAATAGCCTTGCCTTGGCAATCTTTGTTGATGTTGAGAATGAGTTGGAGAACGTCAGAAGAAAATAAGAAAATGTTACCCTTGATAGGCAATGTGCAAAATAAGTGTTTAAAATAAGCAGGGCAATCCCTCTGTAACAGGCAGATAGGGAAGGAAGCATTGGGGGTGCTCATGGAAAGCTCTTGTGCTTTCACAGAAACACCAGCTTCTGGTCCCTAGAGAGAGTGCTTGTCAGCATTCTTGACATAAAGGAGAAAGCTCTGGAGAACCAGAGAGTTTGGAATAAGAGCTCTCATCAGGCACAGAAAAAAAATGCTTATTCCCCCCCAAAAAAACTAGCCCCAGTATTGAGGTAGGGAATGTCCTTAGTGGACCACAAATAGAGGTTCTGTGAAAGTTGATAAAGCTCTTTAAGAACCAGCAGAAAACTAAGTCCTGGAACATCATGGGGATAAAGAGTGAATAGTAAGTAACCAGGAGTTGACGAAACCAGGGCTCCCACCAGTGCTCGTTTTGACAGTGAGCCAAGAGGCAGGAGATGGGCTGGAGATCATCTGGACTGGGGGAGTAAAATCAAGTGCAGATCTCCGGGGACACCAATAAAGGTTTCCGCCTCTTGGTTGCCAGGCAGACACAACAAGGGCTGCCAGCACACAAATGACAAACAGAGAGTGTATGTTTCAAGCAGGAAAAGAACTTGCAAGCACACAGTGAGAGCAGATAGGAGGATGATTTGCCCTTGAGGCCAATATTCCTGCCAGTGTGCAAGGCCATTTCAGAGTACAGAGAAAAGAGCAGGAAAATAGATGGTGCAGGTGCAGGTTTAGGGAAAGAGCTGATTTTAGCTGAAGGAGAATCAGGGAAGTTCCCCAGAAATTTCACAGTGCAGACTTAGCTCCACCACCCTTGCACACTCCCTGTTGGGACGGGCATAGTAGTTCAGGACCCTAAACTCCTCCCACCTCTGTGAGTTACCCGTCAGGATGACCTGAGAAACCAGAGGGAACAGAATCACTGTGGCCAAGGGGAGTGCTTCTGGGGAACAGTTTGTAGGTAGGAGAAGGGCAAAGGGAAGTGAAAAAGGAAAAGAAAGAAATAGGCAGGAAGAAGAAAAAGGGGAGAGGAAGGGAAAGCAAAAGGTAGGAGACAAAAAGGAAAAAAGAGAAAGGAGAAGAAACCACATACAAGGGTTTGAATGCTTCTAGTGGAAGAACGTGAGGCATTGCAGGGCCTTACCACTAGATGATGGATCTGAGTCATGGCACCGAAGTACATTACCAGCTGGTGAGCTGTCCGAAGAAACTCCGGAGTGGCAACTCTGCAGCAAACTTGGTCGTTTGACTTCTCAAACCAGAGAATTCAAATGAGAGACACAGGCAAGGTTTAAAGAAGGAGAGAGAATTTCTTTTAAGCAAAGTGAGAATTTATTAGAGAAAGTAGGATACTCTGGGACGAAGGCCAAGTGGATGACTTGAAAAATTGACTTCCCTGTTCTCTTTTTTGTTTAGACTCTAGAGATTTTATACCCCATAATGTTTCCCAGGCTCTCTATCTCCTCCCTTTCTTCCCCTGGGCGGGCTGTTGCTTAACTGTTGCGTGTAAGGTGGCCTGCCAGCACTTGTCAGGGGCCACATGTGCAGTGTGTTTACTGAAGCCCTGTACATACTTGTTAGTGGCAATTCACCCTTACTGGTCAAGTACACCCAGAGGAAGGTCATATCATATACTGGTCAAATTCTGCCATCTTCTACCCTTTTACTGGGCATGCTTGAAACCTTATCAGGAATTATGGCTTACTAACTCCAGGTTTTCTGTCTGTTGCAAGACTCCTGTCATTCCCAGTACCAGTCATGGCCAGTTATCATCTCAGAGGGATAGTTTTATGCCCACCTGTCTTTCACTCAATGAGATACCAAGGAAAAAAGAGAAAGGAGTCCCTCCCTGGGGTACCTCCCTTTTTCCTGCTCATTATTTCAGAGGGACAATTTATAATTGTCTGACCGTGACTTGATAAATGCCCAACATTCCCAGGCACTGTCTTTCCTGCCCTGCTCATGTCTAGCTACCTGCTCTAACAGACTGTTAGAGGTTGAATTGTGTATTCAAAAATATGTGTTGAAGTTCTAATCCCTACTCCTTAAGAATCTGATCTAATTTAGAAATAAGTCTCCTG
Organism: Pan troglodytes; assembly: GCF_028858775.2. NCBI lineage: Eukaryota > Metazoa > Chordata > Mammalia > Primates > Hominidae > Pan > Pan troglodytes. The sequence continues at coordinate 91,319,926 of NC_072408.2, forward strand.
TAGGTCTAATTAGTTAAGTTAAAATCAGGTCATACTAGAGTAGTGTAGAGCCTTAATCCCATATTACTGGTATCCTTATAAGAGGAAGGAAATTTGGTCACAGAGATAGAGACCAATATAAGTATAATGCCATATGATGAAAGAGGCATAGATTGCTGTGAGGTGCCTTTCAGCCAAGGGGTGCCGAGGATTAATGGTTATTAGAAGCCACAAACAGGAAGGTAGGATTCTACCCAGAGTCTTCAAAGGAGCATGAGCCTGCCGACATCTTGAATTTGGACTTCTAGCCTCCAGAACTGTGAAAAAATAAATTTCTGTTTTTTACCACCCAGTTTGTGACACTTTGTTGGAGTAGCCCTAGAAGACTAATAATATTTAAAATATCAGACTATACTTTTAGTTATGGTGTGAAGTATAAATCCAAGTTTATTACTCTTATGTGGCTAGCTATTTTCCCAGCAATATTATTTAATAGTACATTTTTCACACATGCATACACATGAATTCTTCTAACTCTGAAATTGAGTCCTACAAGTTACATAGCATTTTATTTTGTCTACTTTTAACTCTGAAATTGAGTCCTACAAAAGTTACATATTATTTTATTTTGTCTACTTTTAATAATAATTTTATAGTAACTGTAATTTTATAATGTGTCTTAATATTCTATCCCTCTTCTTTCTCATATTTCAAATTTTCTATTTTGGGCTTTTTGCTTCTCTATATGAATATTTGGCTTAATTTATCAAATTATGTATTATAAGTTTATAATATTTATAAGAATCTATAAAATTGAAAACATTAAAGAATTTGATTTAATTGTAAGTTATACTGAAGAAATAAACATCTTTGCTATATTAAGTCTTACCATTTACAAATCAGATATATCTCCATTTTATATTTATTTCTTATTTTGACTATTTTTCATTAGAGTTTAATGTTTCTTCATTGAATATTTTGTATCTTTTGAAATGTTTATTCTCAATTACTTTACAGTTTCTCTTGCCACCATAAGTTGTATATCCTTAAATTATAGTTTTGAACTCTTAATTGCCATTGGAGAAGTAGTACACTTGAAGTAATATGTATAGGTACGTACTATGTGAACTTTCTTGTTAGTATAGTTGCGCTTTTCAGATTATTTTCAATTTCTTTGTAGAAAATGTTATGTTCATATAATAGTCTTCTTGAAGTGCTTTCCAATTATTATGCTATGAATATATGGTAAATCATATGGGTCTAGTTCTTTGTCTTAATTTTATTTTCTGCATAGATTTGCAATTACTAATTTAATTTATCTTAGAGTCATATATCTATAACTACTTTCAAATTATGATTCAGATTTTATCATTATATATGTCCAAGGAAAGTTTTCATTTTATACAAATTATCAAATGTGAGAATTATCTACTGTATCAAACATCATATCCCATTTTCTTACTATACCCTTTCCTAATAGACCTTCATATGTATATACATATTATATATATGAGGGTGTATTAGACACATACAAGTCAAGCATGTTTACTTTTCTTGGTGAATATTCCTTTTATCATTATTATAGGGATCTTTATTAATCCTATTATTTTCTGTTTACTTCAAGTATATGCGATTATTCTCATTTTCCAGCTATCTTTGGGTGACTAAGGGTCTGGTAAAACTTTTTATTTTTTTAATGGTCATATAATAATATTTCATTTATACCTTTTATACTAAGTATAGCTGGATATTGTTTAACATTCAATTTCGGAGTTTGTGTCCACTGAAAGTCTATAACTTTATACATACTGTGAAGAGATTTAGGTTCTATTATCCTCTGTTGCCTCTAATTGAATTTTAAAATTTCTCTCCTTTCTCCTTAATTTTTTTCTATTGATAAAACTTACAAATTACATCTTGGGTTTTTAGCGGTTATTTAAAACCTTTAAAATGAATAATTGACTACCAACATATGAAGTTATTTATTATTTCTATTATCTGAAGCCATAAAAATAACTCAAATATCTTAAACAAAATAATTTCCCTCACATATCTTTCATATTACCTTTTAGGACAACAACTTTTAAAATAACAACAACAACAAATTAGCAATTATTATTATTGTTTTATGAACAATGTCTTCTTGGACTTACATGTATGTATATTGAGTTATTTACTCACCTTACTTTATTGTTTCTCTACATCTTCTGTATTTAATATTTTGTTTTCTTATGTAGGTTATTCTCAATTCATTCAACATGTATATGAATGTGCTCATCTATCTTCTTATAGAAGATTTAGTTACAACCTGAACCCAAGGAAAGAGAATGACAAATTTTCTGTGGTCTTTCCAAAAGTATAGATGCATTTTATTAGTCTATTTTTATTAAAATTGCAGCCCATTGAGGACCCATGTTTTCTAGTCATTTCTCCATTCTAATTCTTGCTTTATGGAAATATAAGATCCCATATTATTTCTTCACAGGATATTGGATTTGATCACCACAGTCCATTAAATCACCTGGACTCGTACTCAGGTTTCCATCTAACTTTATGCAAGAGTCCAAATGCCCGTTTTTATGCTTCCTTCAGTTTTTAATTTAATCTATTCTTCTTATGACAACATACTCACTTTTTATCTAAAACTAAAGTTGGTAATGAATAGCCGAATTTGTATGTAAGCAAGAAAATAGCTACAATTATTCTCAAATGTAGCCTTGTCTCCTTTACGTTGCTCTATTTTTCTTTTTATCCATGTCACTTATCACATACAAACATACTAGACGATTGACTCATTTATCTTATAAGACTATTTTCTTCATTTGGTATTCCATCTCATATTAAAAGGTGAGCTCCATGAGTATAGCGAACTTATCTGAATTTTTCATGATGCAACAAAAACCTTTGGATGCTATTCAAATGTACTTGAAGAAAAACAAATATTTTAATAAATGGATTTCAAGTAGTTGCTCAAGCATATAATAAGCCTTGGAAATACTTTTGAGGTTGTTGGCTTAGTTAAAACAAAATATGAATCATATTAATAACTTCAAACTGCTCAGTTATTAATTTAGGTTATATGTTTAAGTAGGTTTTTAAGACAAACTTTTTAGTTTACAATGTTTTTAGATTTACAGTAAAAAATGAAAAAAGTTCCCATATCCTCCACACTCTGTTTCTTCTATTATGAATATCTGACATTCGCAGTCAACATTCATGACAATTAATGACTCAATACTGACACATTACTATTTAATAAAGTCCATACTGTATTCAGATTTCATTAGTTTTTCCCAAATTCTCTTTGTTTTCTCTAGGAAACCACAACATATTTTAGGCTTCATGTCTCTTTAGACTTCTCTTGGCTATCACAGTTTCTCACATTCTGTGTTTTCGATGGCCTTGATAGTTTTGAGTATTGGGAAATTATTTTGGAAGATGTACTGTAATTCAAATTTGTCTGTTGTTTTTCTCATTAGACTAGATTTATGGGTTTTTAGGTGAAATAACTCAGAAACAAAGTGTTACTTTCATTATAACATATCAAATGTTTATTCTATCTAGATGCTTTGTGATTGTGAATGTTTACTTTGATCACCTGGATGAAGTAGTGTTTGGGACATCTCTTCACTTTAGAGTAACTCTTTTCCCCCTTTCCATACTGTACTCCTGGAAAGAAAGTCAAAATGTGCAACCCACACTTAAGGAGTGGGGCAATGTGTGAATTATTTATTTTTTAATTTAAATTTTATTTTTATTTTTTTCAGAGAAGGCATTTGGTTCTGTCACTCAGATGGTGTTAAGTGTTGTTATCATAGCTCACTGTAGCCTTGAGCTCCTGAACTCCTGCCAAGTACACCACCGTGCCACGCTATTTTTTTCTATTATTTTTAGAGACAGGGTCCCACTGTATTGCCCAGGCTGTTCTTGTACTCGTGGCCTCCAGCAATCCTACGGCCTCTAGGGATCCTTCTACCTCAAGCAATCCTCCTGCCTCAGCCTTCCTAGTAGCCATAAAGTATTTCTAATTCTTCTGCAAAGGCATTTGATTGTTCTTCCTCACTCATTTGTTTATCTAACCCTTTATTTATATCGGTATGGTCTCAGGGGTGTTTATGGTTTGCATTATAATCCAATACTACTACATTTGTTTCACTGCTCATATCAAATCAGCTTTGGCCATTAGGAGTTCCTTTAATTGGTCATGTCCTTATAACGCAATATCAGTGTGGAGTGTTTGTTTATTTATTTAGCACTTCCTTACTTTCTGTCTCTAAGTAGTGATCCAGGATCACCTTGTATATGTCCTTCCCCAGTCCTAGAATCAGCCATTTCCCCAAGAAGCACTGGTTTCAGTATTTGTAGAATGCTGTTAGAAATCAAGTGTTAGGTACCAGTTCTGCTCACACATACAGTTGTCAACAACAAGCAATGCTCCATATCCTGGAAGAATTAAGGTAAATTGCTAAAATATATATTTTTTTCTTATAAATATTTTAAATATATGTTAATATTCAAATATTTAAGTTTGTGTTAAATATTTAAATTTGTATTTAATAGTGTATACATAAATATATAATATGTTATTAATAACTTGTATATATGTATACATATATACACATACATACAAAAACACACATAGATTGCTGAATTCTCAACCTATATTTGAATTGACACACTGATTAATGGTAATACTTTAAAAATTAACAATAAAATATAGTAATTTGGTATGTATGAGATATAGATTTGAGGGGAAAGGAGCAGATTTACATTGTCAAATAATTGAGGAAAAGTTAGTGAGTAGTATTCATAAGGAGAATAAATGTGAGAATTTTCCCACAATGAGTACTTAGCTAAAAAGAAAAAAGTATGTTTATCTTCCTAGCTTTATACTTAGACTTAACATTGAAACTATCTTCTAGGCAAGAGTCCCCACAATAGTTTTAATAATCTTTGAATGCATTAACTGTCCTCTATACTTACAAGTTTTAATTTCATCTACAATATTATATGACAAAAATGGACATATATTTCAAGTTTGTTGAATGGTTAAATGGTAAACCATAATATTAATGATCTTTGCCAGCATATACATAGTTTCCTACAAGTTAGGTTGTTCATAAAATATTTGATTTTAACTGTGACAATCATACTTTCTCAATTAGACAAGAATAACTCAAGTTCATTGCAAGTTTCTGATTATATTTGAACTATGACAAAAATAATGTTTTCTATTAGCATATATTATCCAATTGGGATAATACATATAATTTTTAAAATATGGTTAGATTAATAAATACAGACCATATATAGAGAGATAAATAAATTCATTAGAACCTTTTTCTGGCTGGCCACGGTGGCTCAAGCCTGTAATCCCAGAATTTTGGGAGGCCGAGGTGGGTGGATCACCTGAGGTCATGGGTTCGAGACCAGCCTGGCCAACATGGTGAAACCCATCTCTACTAAAAATACAGAAATTAGCCAGGCATGGTGGTGCATGCCTGTAATCCCAGCTACTGGGGGGCAGAGGCAGAGACTTTCTTGAACCCAGGAGACAGAGGTTGCAGTGAGCCGAGATCTTCAACTGCACTCCAGCCTGGGTAACAGAGTAAGACTCTGTCTGAAAAAAACGAACAAAAAACCTTTTTCTAATTTATAGTTGGTTAGCAGGTATTTCCAAAAACAAAAGCTATATAAATATTGAAGAATATTTTCCATTTGAAATATTATTATCTGTCTGAAGCAAAACTTCTAAACATTGGAAATGAAAAGCGTTATTTTTCTTTTCTATTTTCTTTTGAGCAATAAACGTGGCTCCACAAAGGCTTGAAATATAATCTTATTAAGATCTTCCTGCTTTATCATAATATATATCAAAATGGTAACCAATTAATGAGCAAACTATTATATATACAATAGTTATATATACTGTTTGTTATATATAACAATTTATTACTGTTGTTTGTCTTTTCAAAATACAAAAGATTAAGTGGGAAATTTATACTTCTTGTAATGAGTGATTACCTTTTATCAGACTTAAAATTTTGTGAAAAATTGTAAATGCTGAACAATTTTTAAAAGAAATCTGTTGAATGCATTTATTTTTAAAAATAGCAAGCAGAAACTGGTGAGATTTCAATCTTAGAAAGAAAGTAAATGTACAGAGTGATGTTCATATTTGTACAACTTTTCACATGAGGCTACTCTCTAGTATGCACTGAACCAAGCAAACAAACTTAGAGAAATCCGTTTCTTCTGATTTCTGAAATTAGAAGTCAGAGTACTGTGGCTACTGGAACTGCTAAAATTTGAGAGGAGGTGCTTGCCGAAAATTCCCCAAAAGGGGTTCCCAAAAATATGCTTATAAACGCAACCCAATATTTTGTTGGCACCTGAATATAAATAAATAAATAAATAAATAAATAAATAAATAAATAAAATAAAAACTGGATAAACTAAAGAACAAATGAGAGAGGCTTCCCATCAGCTAATCATAACCAGAGATAGGGTTTGCCATTTGAAAATATCTAAATTAACTCTGCTAAAATAAAACAAACTACTCTTAAAAGGAGTCCTGAGTTCTATCACCCATGAATGTCTAGTATACAATACAAAATTAATGTATAGGAAAGAAATGTGAAAGTTTGACCCATAGTAAAGAACAAACAAAAATAGTCAAGAAATAGCCACCCTAGATGTTGGAATTAGCAATCTGGGACTTCAAATAATGTATTATAAATGTAATTTTTAAAACTTAAAGAAAAAAAAATGACCACAATTATTGACCAGGTAGGCACTCTTGATAGGAAAATGTAAGTAGATATTATAGAATTTGAAAGTACAATATCAGAAATTAATGTGTCAAGAGATAGAATTAAGAACAGATTTCTTATGGCAAATAAAGCATACATGAACTTGAATATAGATTATTTGAATTATTCCAAATGAAAAACAGGGAGAAATAAAACATGAAAATTATTAACAACACTGCAGTGAGTTTTACTGCCATATTAAATGACCATATACATGTATAATCTGAGTCAAAGATAAAGAGAAAAGAGACAAATTAATGGTGCACAAAATACTTAATAAAAATTAATGTATGTTGCACACCTTTACAAAAACATGGACTTGCAGATAACTAAATTCTGCAAACTATACGTGTAATAAATATGAGCAAACTACAATTAAGAACAACATTGTCAAATAGATTAAAACTAAAAGTAAAGAGGCAATCTTGGAAGCAAGTCATGGAAAAAAATAACACATTAAGTAAAAGCATGAATTTATATACATTATATTTGATATTTAATTTAAAAATAGAGGTCAGCAGACAAGAAAATGCATTAAAGTGATAATTATTCTGTATTCTACAATTAATTTATTAAACAAATAGAAACAAAGACATTTTCATATAAAGGAAAATTGAGAAAAATGTATCAATAGCATACCTGCACTCTTAGAAATGATGTTATTAAATGAAACAAAAATGACACCAAATATAAGAAAAGATATGAAAGAAAGGTCAATTAAATGAAAAATTGTGAATATGTGGTTAAAATTTTTAGATGTGTTTTTTCTTTCTTAAAAAAATGTGTGGTATGATACATATTAAAACATTGTCATCTGAGCTATTTAATGTGTGTGATATAGTTTGGCTCTGTGTCCCCATACAAATCTCATATCAAATTGTAATCCCCACATGTCGAGGGAGGGATCTGTAATCACCATGTATCCATGGAGTGAGGTGATTGGATCACAGAGTTGGTTTCCCCCATTCTGTTCTTATGATAGTGAGTGAGTTCTCACAAGATCTGAAGGTTTTATGTGTTTCACAGTTCCTCCTTCACATGCTCATACAGTCTCCTGCCACCTTGTGAAGAAGGTGCTTACTTCCCCTTCTGCCATGATTGTAAGTTTCCTGAGGCCTCCCCAGCCATGCAAAACTGTGAGTCAATTAAACTTCCCTTGTTTATAAATACCTAATCTTGGGTAATATCTTTATAACAGTGTGAGAATAGACTAAATACAGTGTGTAAGTGTAATATATGTTACAAAAATAATACAAAATATCATGGTGGAATATAGAATTATACTATTTATATTAAGTTATAAGAAAAATCTATACAGAGACTCTGATATACTAAGGATCCATACATCAAATCCTAAAACAAAAGAGAAGAAGTTTAAAATTTAATAGAGGACTTTAATTGTTATACAAAACATGTTGATTAACTAAACATAACACAAAGAGGAAAAAAAAGACAGAAAAGAGGAATAGGAATAGAAATATGGAGTGACTAATTAGTACCTTAAGTATAAAATTTATAAAGAGTAATCACAAGATATAAAGTAGGATATTTCATAATGATAAACAGTCAACTAATTAGAAAGACATAATAACCATAAATGTTTAGGCACTTGAATACACAGCTTTAGAATAGGTGCAGTAAAAGTTGACAGAACTCAAAGAAGAAATAGACAAATGCATAAGTACAAATGGAGATGTTAATAGCCGTCTTACAGTAATTGTTGGAACAAAGAAATATTTAGAATGTAGAATATTAATAAATACTCTCAATAACCTTGACCTATTTGACAATCATTGAACCCTATAGACAACAACTTTAAAATATAATTTATTTTCACTTGTACTTGAGTGATAGACTGGATTTATAAAATATTATAAAATACATTTTAAAGGATTTATATTTCACCAAATATATATCTTGACCACATTGAAATACAACTTGAAATATATATATATAAATATCTTTGGAGAGGAAGACAAAAGTACAGAAAAATTAGAAATATGTCAAACTTAAGTATATGAGAATTTCTAATTAAAACTGGTAGGAAGCAGCTAAAGCAAGGTTTAGATGAATATTTCTAACTTTCAATGTTTATATTGCAAGAAAAAATATTAAAATTATCTAAATTTCCACTTCAAAGAGCTAATTATATATGAAGAAACTAAATCCAGATTAAGAAGAAAATAATTTGAAAAATATCAACTTCCATTTGTATAACAGCTTTATTGAGATATAATTTACATGCCATACCAGGGAGTTGGGGCCAGTATCCTCTGGTCTTACTGACTTACCTCACTCAGTGCGGAACCTCTGCCCTAAGACAGGACTGAAGGAAAAGTTAATCAGGCCCCAGTATCCTCTGCTTGGTATATCTGGAGTCTCCATCCTATTAATTGGGGTTAGATGGCAGAAGAAGCCTCCAAAATCTCAGTCTAAAGCTATTATAAATATAAATATGTATAAATATTACCATTTATTTAGATTTTTTTATTTCTTTCATCAAAATTTTGTGTTTTTTTCACATATAGATCCTGTACATATTTTGTCAGATTTATACCTAAATAGTTTTTCTTTTAAATAAATTTTATTGTGGTTATTTAAGGTTTACATCATGAGGTTCTGGGATACAAGTGATAGTAAAATGGTTACTATTTTATAGTGAAGCAAATTAACATATCCTTCCTCTCACGTAGTTACTTTCTTGTGTGACAAGAGCAACTAAAAGGTACTTATTTAACACAAATTCCTAATACAATACAATTTTAGTAGCCATAGTCTTCATTTTATACATTATATCTCTAGACTTGTTCATCCTACATATTTGTTACTTTAATCCTAATTATTTATTTTATTTTTGAAGCTATGTTAAATTACGTTATTTGCATTCTTTTTTAAATTTCAAGTTCCAATTGTTTATTGTTGATGTATTAAAAAAGCAATTAACTTTTGCATATTAACTTTGTATTCTACAACCTTACTATACTCACTTATTTCATATGATTTTGTCAATTGTTTGAGATTTTCTGCATAGACAATTATGCCATGTGCTGCTAAAGACAGTTTTATGTTCTCCTTTCCAATCAGTCTACCTTTTATTTTTATTTCTTGTCTTATTGTACTTGCTGAGACTTCCAATACAACATTAAATAGGTTCAACGAGAAAGGACATCTTTGCCTTGTTCTAAAGTCTCATTAGTAAGTACAAAGTTACATGTCAAGTTTTTCGGTACATGTTTCTTTTCAAGTTGAGAAAGTTTATGTGTTAAGTTTGCTGAGAGTTTTATCATGTATGGGTGCTGAGTATTGTTGAATTTTTTCTGAATCATTATGATATATGATTTTTATTTTTTAGCCTCTTGATGTATTATATTAAACAGATTCATATTTGGATATTGAATAAATAATCCTTTCTTACCTAAGCAAGGCCTGAATGTATAACTTTTGTTAAAACATTGTTAGATTTGATTTGCTAATATTTTGTTGAGGACTTTTGCATCTATGTTCATGAGAGATGTATGAGTTTCTTTCTCGCAATGACTTTATTTTGTTTAAGGGTAATTCTGACCTCATTGAATAAGTTAACAATGATCATTGCTTCTATTTTCTGAAATAATTTGTGGAGAATTGATACTATTTCTTCATTAAATGTTTGATAGAATTTAAAAACTATCTGGACCTGGTGTTTCCTTTTTATGAAGATGATTAATAATTGATTCAGTTTACTTTATATATATATAGGCCCACTTATAGTATCTATTTTTCCTTGAATGAGTTTGGTACTACGTGTCTTTCAAGGAGTTTGTAAGTTTAATCTGTTTGCAAATTTGTAGGTATAGAATTGTTTATATTGAGTATCCTCTTAATATCCTTATATTTAGTAGTGATTACCTGCCCTTCTTTCATTGTTTATATTGGTAATTTGCATCTTTTCTCTTTTTTTCTCTTTTAGACTGTTTAGAGATTTGTAAATTTTATTGATCTTTCTAAAGAACCAGTTTTTATTTTTATTTTCTATATTGTTTTTCTGTTTTCACTTTCACATATATTTATTGAAATATTTATTAGGTTTTTGGTTCTGCTTGCTTTAGACTTACATTGCTCTTCTTCCAAAATATATTTCTAAATGTTCTTAACTTAACTTGAAATAACACTATATGACTTTACACATAGTGTAAATACTTTATGAGAAATTATTTCCTGTCCTTCCCATCTGTTAACGATATTCCTGCCATTCATATCCTTTATCCATATCCTATGATATCCTACTACATTGTTCTGTGTTTATTTTAATATTGCACAGTTACATTACTACCATTTATTTAAACAGTTATTCCTTTATACTAATTAAGATTAAGAAAAATAAATGATTTTATTTTACTTCCATTTATTACATCTCTTTTCTTTTTGTTGTCTTGAACTTCTGTCCGGTGTTATTTGTCTTCTGCCTAAGAACTTCTTTTAACAGTTTCTGCAAGGAAGGCCTCACAGTGATGAATTCCTGTGGTTTATGTCTTTCACAGAATGTCTATTTCTCTCTTATTTTTGAAGGATAATTTCTCCTCATATAGAATTTTAGGTTACTGGCTGTTATTGTTCTTTGAATACTTAAATTTCTTACTCTATTGTCTTGATGTCCATGTTCTTTAATATGATGGCCATTGTGGTTGTTTTTCTTGCACTTGTACAGGTAAGGTGCTTATACTTCTATGACTGCTTTTATGTTTCTTTTTTGTTTATCTTAGGTTTTCTACGTTTTAAATATGATATACTTAGGCTTACTTTTTTGGTCTTGTTGTTTTTTTTTTTTAATTTATGTAATACTTATCCAGCATGATGTTTTCTGAGCTTTTTATAACTCTGGTTTGGTGTCTGCAGTTAATCTGGAAACTTCTCAGACATTAACATTTCAAGTGCTTCTACTTTCTTCTATCTCTCTTTCTGGTATTTCAATTATGTATATTTTGAAACTTTGAAATTATCTCACATTTAGAACATTCTATTATCTTTTATTAAATTTCTTTTCTCTTTGCATTTTATTTGGAAAGTTGCTGTTGACCTAATTTCAATATCACTGGCTCTTTGTTCCATTGTGTACTATTTATTGTTGAGCATAGCACAAAGATTCTTCATTCCTCTTACAGTATTTTTGATTTCTAGATTCCCCTTTCAAATGGTTTTGATAATTATTTTTCTTCTTATAATACATATCTGTTTTATGTCGTCTATTTTTCCTTTATAGCCCTTCACATAGTAGTCATAGTTATTTTAAATTTCCCGTCTTATAATTCTAGTGTTTGTCTCATGTATGAATCTGGTTGTGATGTTTGCTTTGTGTATTCACACCATGTTTTTTCTTGCCTTTGACATGCCTTGCAATGTTTTTTCAAACACCTGATATGATGTAATTGATAATGGGAACTGAGATAAAAAAGGCTTTAGTGTTTTGTGTTTATTTGGCTAGGAGTTGGGCTAAGTTTAATACTTGCTGTAGCTATAAGTTCCAGAATCATCAAATGCCTGTGGTTTCCTTTTTTATATCCTCTCTTTATTTTGGACTTCCCTGTCTACTTTTCCTCAGACAGAATCTGCGTCTTTACAGCACTATTAGGTATAATCCACTGTTTTATTGTAGCTCTGTTGGTGTAGTGTAAGGTGTAGAAAAGAAGCATTCTACAATCTCATGATTACATCTCAAATATTTTGTAGGCCTGTATCTCTAGACTGTGATCTTCACAGCAGCTTCTTCATTGATATAGCTTGTTTTCTCCTTATGTGAGACAAAAAGGCTGAGGGTTAAGGGAAATTGTTGTTAGAGAGGGAGGAATACCCTTTCCTAATGGGAAAAAATTCTAGTAAATTCTCTTCAGCTAGGAAGTAGTCCTTTGTTTGGAATAATGCTCTGGATGTATTTCACAACAAATACTGTTACTCTCTCTTCGCTAGAGTTAAGAGGAGATCTCCCTGAGACGCAGAAGACCATGGTGGGGTCCTGGGAACTAAGATCCACAAAAGCTTGTTCCCTTCTAAGACTGCAGACCCCAAGAGTTTCTCACTCTTGAGCTTGGCCACACTCATCTTTGATAATTAACCAAAATCAACATTTATATTCTATGCAGGGCTCAAGAAAAGTTGGTGTTCAGTTTGTTCAAATTTTTCTTGTAAAGATGAGAGCAAGCATTTCTCCTTTCTTCACTTTGTGTCAGAACTGAAATCAGATACGCACTAATGTTATTTTAAGAAAAAAATGACCAATTTCAAATAATATACACTGATTTAACATGGACTTCTTTATCTAGCCCCACTCAAACTTCGATCACTCTATTACACACTCAAGTGTATTAGTCTATTCTTTCATTGCTATAAAGAAAGACCTGAGACTGGGTAACTTATAAAGAAAAGAGGTTTAATTGGTTCATGGTTTTGCAGGCAATACAGGAAGCAGTGATGCTGGCATCTGCTCAGCTTTTTGAGAGGCCTCAGAAAATTTACAATTATGGTGAAAGGCAAAACAGGTGTGAGGTGTCTCACATGGCAGGGGTAGGAGCCAGAGAGGGGATAGAGGAGGAGCTACATACTTTTAAATGACCAGATCTCATGAGAACTCACTCACCGATGTGAAGACAGTACCAAGGGGTCTGGGGTATGCTGCTAAGCCATTCATGAAAAATCCAGCCCTGTGATCCAATCACCTCCCACTAAGCCCCTCCTCCAACATTGGGAATTGCAAGTTGACCTGAGATTTGAGCAGGGACACACCTCCAAACCATATCATCAAATATCTTGTGAGAGTTTGATGTGTTATTTTGTTTTGTTCTAGTTAAATAACTAGAATTTTGTGTTTTTGTCAATGTATCTCTGAAGAGATGGCACATAGGGCACACACTCTATAGGAGCTATAGGATGATATTCTATGGAATGAGAACCCCAGAATAGAAATGACACAAGTCTACTCCCATCCCCCAACATCGCAGAAATTATACAGAATACTCAGATCTCTGAATTAATATAATGGAAGTTTGAGCTGATTTTTTCTAGGTCTCAAGAGATAGTTAGTTAATTCAGTTGACATAAGACATAAGGTATTATTCATTTATTCTGGTTCTGCTACTCCAAAAATATTAGAATTTTTACAAGAATAAATTGAACCTACAGCTCTGGAGATTTAAAGAAAATAATTTGTTATTATCAGATATCAAAGATTTTATAATTTTGAGAAGGAGAATCTTGGAAACAAACATGAACCAATCAGCAATATAATTTTGAGTTTTAGTTTCTTTTCAAATAAACTTTTTATGAAAGTAACATATTTATCTGGAAAGGTATTCAAATTTTAAGTATACAGATTGACAGATTTTAACAGTGAATATACCTCTGTAATTAGCATTGATGAATTTTCACCAGTTATGCACCCATGTGTAAATAAAAACTAGGTCATAAAACATACTGTTACTAACACCCCAGAAACCCCCTTCACATCATCTCTCATCCACAGCAAAATAAATTTCTAGAAAAGCAGTCATAGGGTATATTATAGGATGCCAGTGGAAAGGTTTAATTTACCTTTAAGAGCAACTACTGGAGAAACCACTGTAATTGTTATTTATGTTTGGAAATGTAGAACAAATCACTTTTTTAGAGTGAACTTTTCTTGGCTGCAGTATGCAAGGATATGCTGTAGTAAAAACAAACAAAACTCATCAATCTTAGTGGCTCAAAAAATGAAACTTTTGGTTTTCATACAAAGTATACTACAAGCCTGGTGACTCTCCAAGTAAACTATTTTCCATGTTGTTACTCAGTGGTCCAGATTATGCCAATCTTATTACTCCAACTCAGTAAATGCTAAAGTGGTTGTTCTGGCTAGGGAAGAGACCACTTCAGACTATCACATTGGTTCCATTTCTTCCCATGACACATTGGCCTTAACCAGTCATATGGCCCTTCTTAAGTAAAGGAAAGCGAAACTGTGATGTACCTGTGTGTCCACAAGGAAAGAAAAGCTAAGAGTGAGTAGAAGCTTCTTTCTTGAGATATTTGAGTTTTTATCTCCAATATGCCACATTATTATTTTTAGCAACAAAAATATTTTTCCTTGCTTATAGTAGTCAGAGTTGAGATGAATATATTTGCTTTTGAGAATTATTTGTTTTTCTAAATCTTCACTTAGGGTGCTTTACATCATACCTTATTAATTCTTATTGCATCTTTGTTTCTCTGTTATCTGTCAAGGAATGGCTTGCAGATAAACTGGACATGTAGATTTAGACTTCATCATAACCTTAAGGAGTATATATGAAAAGTAACTGTACTGAACTGTTTGACTTACTTTAAATAGCTTAGATGCTGGATGGTTGTGCTCTGGTTTGGGGGAGAAGAGAGCAAAGGGAACCAGCACGTTTGAAGACATGGGTGTTATGATTTGCCATAAACACAAAGAATAAACTTATTGTAAATCTCCTTCTTAAAAAGTCAGTCTTCTGACAGACGGTACCGTTCATCTTGGATTGGAGAAAATATCTTTTTACGAAGCTAGACCTGAATCGGTGGGGTGGTTTTTTTTTTTTTTTTTTTTTTTTGGTGGGGGGCGGGCATTAAGATTCCTAAAGTATTCCTATTGGGATGTCTTAAGACCCTTTTCTTCCTTAAACTTAAAAGGATGCAACTGAAAATTGGCTCATCTACATCAAAATCACTGCAAAGGAGGAGGCCTAGAGAAACTAACATCCCAATAAAGACTAGCCAACGTTGATCTATATTTAAAAAAAAACAAAAAACTTTTTCTGATCCCTTAACTAGGTATACACACATACAACACGCACACACGCACACACACACACACGGAGTCAAAAACTTCAAAAATTTGTGTCCGTCTTTGAAAAATCCATAATTTCATAACATTTAACATTTTGTCACATTAGCCATAAAGACCGGTGACAGTACTCAGTATATTAAACCTTCACTATTCTACATGCAATGTCAAAATATAAATGATGTAGGGAAATTGTCTAGGTCTATAATTTCCAAAAATACGAGTTTTGGATTGGGCGTCTCATTAATCAGATGCAATGCCTCAAAAATGACATTGAACCAGTCTGGATACATGTTGTCATTTCCTCATTGATTTCTTTACTGATTCCCAGACTCAGTGGATCAGAATCACTTATGAAAATTTCTTTTTAAATAATAAACAAATTTCCAGGTCCCTCTTTGTAATTCTGTTTTAAAGAGGCCATGTGTACAGAGGCTCTAGATAATGAGAGGCCATTTGAACAGTCCAGCTCCAGCCACGCTTCTACTTCATTATGGCCAATGAGAAACCAACTGCCAATACGACTAGTAGGGGAACAAAAAAAAAAAGCACCACCACCACCAACAACAATAACAACAACAAAAACAAACAACAACAACAAAAAACCTTTCTTAGTCCCAGCCAACCAATAAGATTTTGCAAATTAAAAATTTGAAGTTATTTTAAGCCTCTGAATTTGGAATTTTTTTTGCAACAACACCAAATAAGAGAAATACAAAAATAGTTTATCTGCAGCATACCCCAAGGATCTCTAAACATTTCTCTAAGCTCTTTGGATACTCAGTCAAACTTGGAAATAGAAAAATTAGATTATCTTTGATGTACTTTTAGTTTCCAGTAGTCTAGGATAATAGTGTGTTCCAGAATCTTACTGTAACTCAAAACTCTCCACATCACCTTTTTTCCAATGATCCAGTACTTAAAGATGGTCCTAATGGTACTGGCACAAATTCAAACTCATTACCTGACATGACAATGCTAAATGACAGAAATGCCATAAATACCAAGCCTTCTGCCACACCCATTATATGTTCCATTTGGCAGTTATGTGTTCTTAGATATCATGGGAAATTTTGAATATTAGACTGCAATTCAGAAAATGTATCCTACCATTATATGATTCCCATTTAACACTAATCCATGCTTGAATATTGACTTCATCACTCAAACATAAACAAAATATTATTGCAAAGTTATTTTATCTGTCTATGGTGAATCTAAACTAATGTGGCCAGTGTATGCATGTGCATCAGTCTCAATGTTTCTAGAGACTTACAGCTAGCCCAGGGTTAGGGAACTGGGCCAGAACACATCAGCTTATGATCTGGGGAGGAAACACTGGGAAGGAGATGTCCCAATGTGTGTCATGGTTAGACTACTGGCAACAATCAGTGCTATGAACAATATTATTTAGGCCAAAGAGAAATCAGTTATTTATTTATTTATTTATTTATTTATTTATGCACTCCCTTATAGAACTTGACAATATTTTCATCCTTACTTTTCCACTAAAAATATTTCCATATATTTAGCCAAAGCCTAAAAAGAGGGGAGCTTTCCATGTTTTAAAAGTTTGTACAATAAACTTTGCATCCAGACCCATTTTCACTATTTAAGCTGCTGGCCAGACTTTTGGCTTCTTGAATGAAGAAACTTATCTTTATACAACAATTCAAGGTGCAGTACTATGTGAGGTACTTTTTTTTTTTAATGTGAAAAAAATGTGATAAACTATCTTATAAATTGTTTCAGCTATTTGTTGAGTCTTTATGAAAACTGTAAGTAGACCACATGCCCTGAACTCAGATGCTGTGAAATTGTGAACTATGGGTCTGTTTTCCACCATTCTACAACATGTTCTGCTCTAACTTCTGTTTATAATTAGTTGCTTTGCAAAGAACTAAGCAGATGTGTTATAGTTTCTTTGAATTATCAGCATATATTTAAGACAAATTGCATCTTCTGAAGAAATTGTGCCCTCGGGGGAATTATTTGTCTTGTGCTAACTGACTTTTACTTCAGATGTGGAGTTAATTTTAGGTTTCAAGTGTACAGGCCTGAAATTAATATCTCATAAATTTTTAAACATAAAAGATCATCACACTTGGTTCCAACCCTTTGGTTTCTAAGGTAGAATAGATTCTCAGGAATTAATAGCTGAGAGACATATCTATATAAGGATCTGCAGCAATAAGGATTGATGCAATAAAGTAGAAGAGTTAAGGATAACTGAAATAAAATTTTAAGGTAAATATAAAGGGTTCTCTATAATGCATTATAGGCAAATCCTGTAGATTTTGGTCTTTATAGTGAAGAAAAATGTTAAGGACAGACATATATATTACATAAAGAAAACAATTTTCAAGACATAACTTTCAAAGTAATAGTACTTTTTATTTTTTAGAGGAAGAAAATGTAATTACAGGAAATAAAGAAGTTGTTTGAACTTATCAATTATATTTTGATACATGAGATTGTTTTGTGAATTTTTGTGTTTGTAAATGAGAATATATAAGGTGATCAAATTTTATATTTCTATATTTCAATCATTATAATAAATACATATTACTTAACTCACCCTAAAAGGATAAAGAAAGACTAGTATTTTGAATTTTTACCAAGTATTTATCTATTTTTTATCTGAGTCAGGCTAATATAAAATTACTGTGTTTTTCATAGCACAGATTTTGGGCAAAGAAAGGATAGCCATTTTAAGGTTTGATTAATATACAGTCTGCAATCTAGAAAATTCTGTTCTCAGAATTGGTTCATTATTTCTTGAGCCTGAATCTATAAATTATTATTTGTTTACGTTTTTTTCCTTTTGTAGATCTACCTTCTGAGCACAAGTTAACCTCTAAATCTATTCAAAGATTACTGGGTTTGTTCATTCATTTTTTTATATCTATACATTCTTCAATTATTATACAGCCTTTTTGCTGAATTATTTGTGCCCTAAGTGTTAGAGAATGTTAGGAATTTTCATTCAAATTGAGATATTTCCAACATCGAATGATACTAGAAGACATTGAACGTTAAAATTAGCCAAGTAAATTAAATTTTCAAAGATTAGAGAGTTATTTTGCTCCTGCCAAATGTGCATGGTGGATAAACATTTGTAATCTTCCTCCAAAAATAGTTTTTAAAATGTTTATACATTTTATCATAGTTTATACTACTATGTAGGCATGGATAGTTATTAAAAATACTGTTGTTGGCTTAATCATTAAAAAAGTAAAATATACATGTTAATTTATCTTTAATACTTTAAAATAAATACAAAAATGTTTTCTAAGAAACAGATTAATATATGTGAAAAATGGTGTAAAATTTTATATTTTGTTTTTCTGATAAAATTGGTTTTAACAACTTTATCAAGTTCAAAAGTACATTTAGCAATGAAAACTACTTATTTTATTATAAAATTAATGCACCTAGAAATTGAAACAAAGTCATAATAAAGCAAAAAACCATAATCCCACAGGCTTAACTCAATGTTGTTATAAATTTTTCAGTCATAAACATAATAACTTAATATGAAAAAATTCAGGGGAATGTAGCACTTTTTATTTTTTATTTGAATATAATCTCCAATCTATCTAAGAAATTAATGTTACTCTTTCAGTTATGTTGTTAATTTTTAATCACTTCTCTACTTTTTTCTTTGTTTAATTGCTTTTAAATCATATAATCTTCTCAATAATGCCTTTATTTCTTTCAGTTATCCTAGTCCCCAGAATTGAGGTTTTTCCATTTTCATCTTATAAATATCTTATAAATGACTCCTCACCATTAAATAAATAAAACATCTTTTATTTTACAAATGTACTTAAGAGTTGCTTACTAATAAATTTGCATACTAGTTTGCTGTAACAGTATTTCATGTTTTGCTTTTTCTAAACAAATTTTCTTCATATATATTATTCACATATAACCATCTATTTTAAAGTAACAGACTAAGCCAAATATTATTGAAGTTGAAGAAATAATTAATATTCATCATTTTAACAAATGAAGATATCATAATAGTGTCATTATACCATGGCTTAAATTTTCTTAGAGCCTTTGCTTTTAAAAACTACTAATAATAAGATTTTCACTTTTAAAATTTTGCTGCATATTTTTTATATATATATATTTGGCCTCCTGACTTATGACAAAGATGTTGACCTCCCTTAAAAAAAAAAAGCCATATTTTATCAAATCTCAAAAAGAACACTTGGAATTGTTAGCTCAAGCTTCAAAAATTTAAACATTAACAGAATACATTTAAAATATAATCCAATACTAATTTATATTAAAAATGTTAATTTAATTAAGTGTTGTATATCATGGTATAAAATAGGTTTTCTGTGATGTCCTTTTAAATAAAATGCTGGATTCAACAAGGCCACTAATTTCACTTACAATAGCCTCAGAAAATAAAAATGAGAAGATTTTTCACCTAAGGAATATATCTTACCCGGGTATTCCTCTAAGAAAACTGTGATCAATCTTCACATGTCGTATGCTGTATGCTGTTTCCTCATGACATATTGAAAACACATAGGTTAAAGCTATGAGGACACGAAGCAAGCCCCTCCCCTCACTGCTAACCTGCATAGAGTAGAATTTTGTTTTAAAAAATAATTTTTTATTAAATAATTTTTAAAATAATTTTAAATAATTTTTTTGTTTTAAAAAATTTGTCTTATTTTGTTTTAAAAAATAAGACTAGGGTTCTAATTTGGGAGACCATCAAAACTGTGAAAATGAGTAATGACTCTGCTTTGCCTCCCATCTTCAATCTGTGCATTCACATAACTCCCACTGAAACTAATTATTTTGTTCTTCAATTATGTTAGTAGGAGTTGGGTATTCAGAAGTTTCAATTAAATTGACCATATTGAAGTCAATGGGAGTTCACTGATGGTGGTAGGGGTTACATACATGAAGTAGATATAATATAGAATGGTAGAACTTGTTCAGGCTAGCCCCTTTATCAAAGAAATATGTTTCCTAAAATTAAAAGCGATTTATTTGTCTTCTAAGTTGGAGTTCCAGTTTTGTGTGTACTAAATGATCAAATTTTTTAAATGATTAAGAATATTTAAATGAAGCGTATACAAATATCTTAATTCTCTGTATTTATCATGTAAAATATATCTTATTCACATTTGTGATAATTCCATTTTTTTCCTTTTGGGTTCCTATTAATGAGTACTGCATCCTTGTTTGACTAAAACTTAACTAAGAACTTTTTTGCAAAGCTGATTAAAAGGGAGAGGAGGTGATCGTTGAATATACATACATCCTGTCCATTTATATATAAGGATTTGGCTGGGTATGGATGCCATGCCTATTAGGAGGGAGAACAATCAATGGAACAAGCTCTGAAAATCCTAGTAAAAGAAATGAGAGATGACAGATGGGTGAATAGAGAGATAGGTAGGTAGGTAGATAGATAGATAGAGACATAGAGACGTAGAGACATAGAATTAATAAAAAAAAGACTTCTGGAGTGTTATATTAAGTTTTAACGCGCAAAAGTTCCAGAGTTATGCTGTTTCATTCAAAGAGAACTTCAAATACGCTTGTCACATATAAGACATTATTTATGCATTTCTATTTATTTTACTAAATTAATGTTAATTAACGTTTAGAACAATCCCGTAGACCACAAAGCAATATCACTATTATATAGATGAGAAAACTGAAGTTTAGAATGTTAGAAGTCATGGTTCAGACCTTACTTTTGACTCTTGTTTCACTCTTCTTTATACTATGCCACACTTGCTCATGAATCATCTCCAGAAGTATTGTACAGATGCAAATCCACTGATAAATTATTTGATGCACATGTCATTCTCCATCTTATTGGACTTCAGTTGACTCTAAGTAGCTTAAGTGCTCTCATATATATATATATATATATATATATATATATATATATATATATTGAATCCCAAATCCCAGTTAAAATTTTGTAAAAACTTAGGAAAGGAATGTGAGTCACAAGTGTCCACATAATTCAGAATGTTTATACCAATATTTTGCTAAGATGTGTGTAATCATTATTATATGTTTTAAATTTTATTTAACAAGATAAAGCAATGAGAAATGCTGCTGGACAAAATATTTTGCCTAGACCAAGCCACTCAAAATAACTTGATGCCTTGTCAAATCAAACCCTCAAAGTCCATTCTTCCATAGATTTTTTTCCCATGTTTTATTATTGTCACATTTTTTTTCCTTAGCCAAAAGTGGTAATAAGAATTGGATACATAACAATCTCTGACATTGAACCTTAATGCTATTCCCAACACAATAGTGATTAATTAAACAAAAACCTAGAGTCTGTGTAATAAATCTCTTTAGAAGATTGAGGTACTCACATTATATTGCATAATATAAATCCACATAAAATAAAGCATAAATCATATAATTTTAATAAATGAATATGACATCAATTTCAGTTTAAATAAAAATACTATAATATTTAGTCTTTCATTTCCAAATGAAATGAATACTTTTCTACAAAATAACCAAAGACAATTGTCAAGACCTTCCCTTTTCTAGCTTTTGATGAGATTCCATATATGGCCTATATTTGTGGAGATTTAATAGTTAAGCTACTATCATAGATGATAACCACAATCTTTATGCATCACATGATGTGGTTTGAATTTGTGTCCCCACCCAAATCTCATTTCAAATTATAATCCCCAATGTTAGAGAAGGGGCCTGGAGGGAGGTGATTGGATCATGGGGAAGATTCTCTTCTTACTGTTCTTGTGACAGTGAGTGAGTTCTCAGGAGATCTGGTTGTTTAAAAGTGTGTAACACCTCCCCCTTCTCTCTCTTCCTCCTGCTCTGGCCATGTAAGCTATGTCTGCTTCCCCTTTCACCATGACTGAAAGATTCCTGAGGCCTCCCCAGCCATGCTACCTGTACAGCCTTCAGAAACATATGCAAACTGAACCTCTTTTTTTAATAAATTACCCAGTCTCAGGTATTTCTTTACAGCAGTGTGAGACTAGACTTATGCAGAAAATTGGTACCAAGGAGTGGAACATTGCTGTAAAGATAACTGAAAACATGGAAGCAACTTTGGAACTGGGTAATGGGCAGAGGTTGGAACAGTTTGGAGGGCTCAAAAGAGAGAAAGATGAGAGAAAGTTTAGAACTTCCTAGAGACTTGTTAAATTGTTGTGACCAAAATGCTGATAGGTAAATGAAAAATGGACAATGAAGTCCAGGCTGAGGGGGTCTCAGATGGAAATGAAGAGCTTGTTGGGAACTGTAGTAAAGGTCACCCTTGCTATGCTTTAGCAAAGAAACTAGTGGCATTGTAGCCTTGCTCTAGAGATCTGTGGAACTTTGAACTTCAGAGAGACAATTTAGGGTATCTGGAAGAAGAAACTTCTAAGCAGCAAAGAATTCTGGATGTGGTGTGGATGCTATAAATGGTGTATGCTCATATGCATGGGCAAATAGATGACTTGAATCTGGAACTTTTATTTAAAAGGGAAGCAGAGCATAAAATTTTGGAAAATTTGCAGCATGATCATGTGTTAGAAAAGAAAAAACTGTTTTCTGGGGAGGAACTCAAGCCTATACAGAAACTTGCATAAGTAAAAAGGAGTCAAATGGTAATAGCCAAGACAATGGGGGAAAACGCCTCAAGCATTTTAGAGACCATCATACCAGCCTTTCCCATCACAGGCCTCAAAGGCCTAGGCGGGAAGGATTGTTTCAAAGGCCAGACCCAGGGCCCTACTTCCATGCACTTTCCTTCCCCTCAGGACACTGCTCCCTGCATCTCAGCTGCTCCAGCTCCAGTTGTGGCTAAACAGACCCTGGATATGTTTCAGGTTGCTGCTCCAGAGAGTGAAAACCATAAGCATTTGTGGCCTCCACATGGTGTTAAGCCTGTGGGTGTGCAGAGGGCAAGAAGAAAGTCTTGGGAGGCTCCACCTAGATTTCAGAGGACATATGGAAGCACCTGGATTTCCAGGCAGAAACCTGCTGCAGGGGCAGAGCCCTCATGGAGAACCTCTACTAGGGCAGTGTGGAGGGGAAATATGAGGTTAGAGCTCCCACACACAGTCCCCACTCGGATACTGCCTAGTGGAGCTATGAGAATAGGGCTACAGTTCTCCAGGCCCTAGAATGGTAGATCCACCGACAGCTTGCACAGTGCACCTGGAAAAGCTGCAGGCACTCAATGCAAGCCCTTGAGAGCAGTCATGGGAGGTGAGTCCTGCAGAGCCACAGGGGTGGAGCTACCTGTCTTAGGAGCCCACCCTTTGCAACAGTGTGGCCTCGATGTGAGACATGGAGTCAAAGGAGGTCATTTTGGAGCTTTGAAATTGAATGACTACCTCTGGGTTTCGGACTTGCACAGGATCTGTACACCCTCTTTATTGGCTGATTTTTCCTTTTAGAGTGGGAATATTTACCCAATGCCTGTTTCCCCATTTTATCTTGGAAGTAGTTAACGTGTTTTTTTTTATTTTACAAGCACATAAGGCGTAAAGGACTTGCCTTGTCTCAGATGAGACTTTGGACTGTAGACTTTTGAGTTAATGCCGGGATGAGTTAAGACTTGGGGCAGTCTCAAGAAGGGACTATTGTATTTTCCAATGTGAGAAGGACATGAGATTTGGGAAGGGCCAGGAGTGTAATCATATGGTTTATAATTGTGTCCTCACCCCATCCCCCGCCAAAAAAAAAAAAACACTGGAGGAGGGGCCTGATGGGAGGTGATTGGAACATGGGGCAGATTTCCCCTTTGCTGTTCTTGTGATAGTGAGTGAGTTCTCATGAGATCTGTTTAAAAGTGTGTAGCTCCTCCAACTTTTCTCTTTCTTCTGCTCCAGCCATGTCAGACATACTTGCTTCCCCTTTACCTTCAGCCATGATTGAAAGTTTCCTGAGGCCTCCCAGCCATGCTACCTGTAAAGCCTTAAGAACCACGAGCCAGTTAAACCCTGTTTTCTTTATAAATTACCCAGTCCCAGGTATTTCTTCATTGCGGGGTGAGAATGGACTAATATGTCACACTATCTGCAAATCTGAAGAAAAAGAATTTTAAACACACACACACACACACACACACACACACACAAATAACCACAGATACATCCATCTGTCCATGATCTTCTGCCTAATGTTTTGCTGTAAGTTTCTCTCAGTTTATAAATCCTCTAATGATGTAGCCAGGTTGGATACTTCACCATCATGCTCTTATTTTACCTTTTACATAAGTCATCAGCATAACACTTGACCATGTTGCATCAAAATTATACTTGAGATTATGAATAGCTCCAAATTTTGCTTATCTTTGTATTCTCCTTATCTAACACAATGTACTCCACATAAGAAGAGCTAAAAAATAATTGATTGAATTAAACTGCCCAATTTACGTGCTGCAGCCCTGAATAATTCTACCTATGAACTAACTCTAAATTCACTACATATTCCTTGGTGAATTTATGATGAATTTCATTAATTATTATAATAATGGTAACTAAATAACAATAATTGTCATTTTAGCACTTGCTATATATTAGCATTATGTTACAACCCATAAATTACTGTTTTATGTGTTTTTCATAGATCATCATATTTAACTTTTATAATCATTCTATGAGACAATGAATTACTAGCATATTTTTCAGAGATGGAAACTGAGTTTTAGAGATGTTGAATAAATTTCTCAAAGACTCACAAAGTTAAAAGACATAAGTATTTATACTTTTTTATTGTTGTTTTTGATTGTCCAGATTTTTCAACATTTTGCTAAAGTGTAATTTAAAAACACTGGGCTAACTCTAAATTCCTTATTTTTTTCTGAGAAATCACTTTGTTTTCTTTACAAATATATACATAGAAGACACCGATGATTGTCTTTTGTTATTTAATTATGATATTGTCTTATGTCATATAATTATGATATTGTCTTATGTCATATGATTATGATGATTGTCTTCTGTCATATGATTATGCATACCTGTCCTTTTGAATTCAGTCTTGGCTAAAGTATTTTCTTTGGCTAAAAAACATCAATGATGTGATGTGTCACGTGTACACACAATCCCCTATCTGATACAACATATGGCAATGACCTAGATAGTGGAGCACTGGATTTTGAAGAAGGAGTGGGGGGCAAACTTCTACTGCCCTCAAGTGAAAATCTTTTCTTTTTAAGCCACTGATATTTGGGGGATTATTTCTTACTGCTGCAAAACCTACTGAGTTCAAAGAGTTCACACATCATAAATACTTGGCTTTAGACATATTTTAGCCTTAGTTAATTATAATTCCAATGGCATAGTGAGATGTTAACCAAGAAAATGTGAAGGATAAAGACATAATTCTTTTACTAACAGCTACATTTAGGTATAATTTATGTAAAAAGAACCACCCATATTTACTGTATACAATTTGATGGGTTTGGAGAGAAATACCTATGATGACATCACCATAGTCAAGATAATAGGCATGATGAACTCTTTCCAAAGTTTCTCTGTGTCCCTTTGTTTTTGTATTGTTTTTATAGTAAGAACACTTAACAGGGGATCTAACCTCTTAACAAATTTTGAAGTACACAATATCATATTGTTAACTACAGGTATTATATTATGTTGCAGATCTCTATAACTTATTTCTCCATCATAACTGAATTTTGTACTCATTGAACAACAGAAAAATAATACATTATTAATTCAAGTGCAAAGCAATTATTTACTAATAAAAGTTTATCATTGACATTAAAGAGTAATGAAAAGTAGACAGAAAGCTAGAAATAAAAAATGGAAATTTAATGAGTAAAGTTCTAAAAACAACTATTTTCAAAATGTGATGGAAAGTCTTATGTTAATCTACAGAGAAATAAGCCTTCTTTCTATCATGATATAAATACAAATTTGCTATATTTTCAAGTGTGTGTATGTATGTGTGTGATTTGTATTACAGCCTTGGGGGCCATTCCTGTAGGAGTCTTCTGAAATTATAACAGTGTAATGAAATAAACACACCGCAGACAAACTCATTTGCTGATGAGAGATTTGGGGCTCCATTTGATATTGTACTCATATTTCATGTGACAAAATATTACTTTGAAAAATATTTGTCCACCAATCCTTTAGTGTTTCATTTTAAATAGATTTAGAAATTGTAAAATATGCAACAAGGTAATTTAGTTTAAAACTTTAAGACGGAAATCTGAGAACGTCAATCTGACAAAGAATCAAAGCTTAAATCAATGTAGAATTATACAAATGCATTTACATAAATATTCATGAAAGTCAAATTCTTGAATATTTCAAGACCCAAGTGCTATTCTAACCACTTTGACTTAAGAAGTAACTTCAAATGTTTATTCACATATGTAAAAATAAATCAAACCATGATGTTACATCTATAAATGGTAAAATATTGTCTGAAAATCTAGTCATTTGACCATGTCTTTTGGCCATGTGACACAAATTAATGTTTACTTTTTATAATTAATTATATATTGTGTTATTGTCCTGACTAAAAAAGTCTTCACTAATATTATACGTAATATTGTTTTGAGATATGAATTGCTAATATGTCTCATGAAACAAATCAGAAAATACGCATCCTTATCTTTACAGATTTTTCAAATAAGACTCTACTTAACTGTGGTTGCTATTCTAGCATATTTTCTTCTTCCCGTTCAGTGTCTTCTTTTACATAAAATTATATAGAGTTCCCTTTAATCAATTAAGAACCTGAAAGAAGATATACTACTACTGCAAACAATTAAAATGTCTTGCAACACAGTTATTAAAATAAAGTTACATTTCAGCCTTGCATAAGACAAGATACACAAACAAAAACAATAACAAGTTCATTGTCTAAAATGATAGTGACTAGTCTTCCTTTTCTGTTTTTATGTCTTCCATATTTAAAAGATATTGAATACGCAAACTCAGAAACATGTAAACAAAGGAAAAATATTTAAGTTAAACAAGAAATAAATTACTCTTGTGAAATAAAATGAAAGTCAATACCTAAGCATTCCATTCCATTCAATGAACTTCAAAATAAGGTGAGATTGTGTCAAAATTTAATCTTTTCCTATAACAAGGATACACACAGGTAGAATAATAAGACAATTACATTGTGAATATTATTAAGATTTTGCCATTGGTTGCTTTTTTTTTGGTTTCTAATAAAGTGGGAAAAAATTAGTTCCAATAAAAATATTAAAATATTACCAAACTTTATAATTGTAGTATATTACAAAGATTATTAGACCAGGACATACAAAGTTTTTTGACAAATCACTAAGAATATTTGTTTCAATGTCTTTACTTGTAAAATAGAATTTGAGATTGGATGAGCTCTAAAGATTTGTTTCAGTTCAAAATTTGCCTATGAAATGTTAAGATTACAGGCTATTAGTTAGAGATTGTATTTTAGAGGCATTTGTATGTGTTCTGGAATGACATCTTTAGTAAATAAAATAGTATTAGCCATTCTAAAGATTAACTATATCAAAAAAGCAGTTTTGAAACTCTAAACAATATGCTCTCTTTATAGTCTTTCATTCCCTTGCCTGAATAAGAGAAATCAGAGACTGTCAGCAGACACTAAAATTATTTAGTGTTTGACACTTCAAATATCTGCTGGCAACATCCCCAAGATGATGTCAACTTCTTGTAGAGTATAGAACATTTAATACTCCCCCAGAGCATCTCACTTTCAGAGTTGGTGCACTTTTAAATATCAAGTGCACTAATGCCTTTCCCCCAAATGGTGACTAAAATCTTAAAAAGTTATGCTCTGATCTAAACAATGAATAATACTGTGCTATGGAAACATAAACTACATATTAAGTATCTATAAAAATACTTATGAAATAACAGATGATGTTTAAAAAATTATAGACACAGCTAAACTCAGTTATAATATTTTAAAGTAAAATTATAATTTTTATAAGGCTGAATAATATTTATTTAGAGTATGTCTATTCATCCTACTTCTTAACTCCATGTTTCCCAGAGGCTTTATTGTAAAATAACAACATCATTTATTTAATAACCATAGACAAAATAAGTTGTCCATATGCATCAATATTTCTATTAATAAATATTTTAAATAGCAACTTGGCCTAATAGTTTTATAAAAGAACACTTTTTTTCTGCCGTCTTAAAATAAAGTTCCAAACATGATTGATATTTTTCTTACCAACTGCAGTACACTATTACAATTATCAAGTAATATAATTTATTGAAATATCTTAGAAATTCCCACTTGTATATGGAAAGACAAATGTTTCAACAATAAAGAACACCAATAGCAATGACCTGTGCTCTATTTTTTTGATTATAGAATATAACATAAACTCATCAAGAAAATACTGTGAGTTATGAGAATGAAAGAAGCTGAGAAAAAGTAATCCATAAGTCACTACCTATCGCCATATTTCCTTTCTGACTTTTTTCTATGTTTTTCAAATGCTTAGAGTATTATTTCCATAAAATTAAACATCCTGTATTTTTTCACTTAACACACAACTACGAGCACATTTCTATTATTCCAAAAACATGATTTTAATGAAATAGTATTCATTTTTATTGTGTTAAAGCATATATTGCTGGATAATTAGGTGGTCCCTAGGTTTTTCCTTCACCTCATAATGTATGTTTTATTCTTAAGACAATAAATGTATACATATTTTATAATCTTACATAAAAAGTCATCTAAAGGAAGGCAGCCTAGTGACTTAGTAAAGTTAGGTCTGTGTTATGTTCTCAATAATTCTCTTTTCATGTCCCTTCCTATCTCACATTTATTTTATTTTTTAAATTGTCAAAAAGCATTTGTATTTATCATGTGCAACATAATGTTTTAAAATCTGTATGCGTTGTGGAATGGCTAAATCTAGTTAACATATACATTATTTCATGTGCATTTTTGGGGGGGATGACAACACTTAGAAGTCTCTTAGCAATTTTCTTATTTTTTATTGATATATAATTTTAGTACACATTTATAGGTTACATGTGATACTTGGTTACATACATAGACTATATAATTATCAAATCAGGGTATTTTAGGAGTCCATCATCTCGAGTACTTATCATTTTTTATGTATTAGGAACATTTCAAGTCTTCTCTTCCTGATATTTTAAAATATACAACATGTTATTTTTAACTTTAGTCATGCTACTCTGCATTCAGACATTGAAACTTATTTCTTCTATCTAACATGTACCTATTAACCAACCTCTTTCTTCATTTGCTACTCCCACCCACACATCCTTCCCAGCCTCTGGTATCTATCATTCTACTCTACCTCCTTGAGATTAAAGCTTTTAGCTCCCACATATGAGTGAGAATGTGAAATGTTTATCTTTCCATGATTGGCTTATTTTACTTAGTATAATGACCTCCAGTTTCATCCATGTTGTTGCAAATTCCATGATTTCATTTTTTGTTATGATTAAATAGTATTTCATACTGTGTACATATACCATATTTTCTTCACCTATTTGTCTGTTGACAGACACTTCAATTGATTCCATATCTTTGCTATTGTGACTAGTGCTGTAATAAACATGGGAGTACAGTTATATCTTTGACATACTGATTTCTTTTCCTTTGGTAAAACACCCGGTATGAGATGTTGGATCATATTCTATTTCTGACTTACTGAAAAATCTCCATACCGCTTTCCATAGTGGCTTTAACAATTAAGATTCCCATCAATAGTGTATAAAACTTCCCTTTTCTCTGCATTCTTGCAAGCATCTGTTATTTTTTGTCTTTTTAATAACAGCCATTCTAACTGAGGTAAGATGATATTTCGTTATGGTTTCAATTTGCATTTCCCTGATGATTAGTGATATTGAGAATTTTTCATATACCCATTGGCCATGTCTGTGTCTTCTTTTGAGAATTTCTGTTCATTTATTTGTTTCTTTTACTGTTGAGTCATTTGAGTTCCTTTTACATTCTGGATATCAGTTCCTTGTTGGATGAATAGTTTAAAAATATTTTCTGTTATTCATCATGTTGTCTTTTCACTTTTGATTGTTTCCTTTGTTGTGCAGAAGCTATTTAGGTTAAGTTCCACCTGTCTATTTTTGGTTTTGTTGCCTGTACTTTTGAGGTCTTAGCTATAAAATATTTGCCTAGACCAATGTCCTTGAGTGTTTTCTCTCTTTTCTTCTAGTAGTTTTATAGTTTCAGATCTTATAGTTAAGCCTTTAATCAATATTGTGTGAATTTTTGCATATGGTGAGAGATAAAGATCAGTTTTATTCTTCTGCATATTTATATCTACTTTTCCCAGAACCATTTATTGCAAAAGGTATCCTATCCCCAATGTATGTTCTTGGCACCTTTGTCTAAAACCAGTTGGCTATAAATATGTGAATTTATTTCTGGGTTCTCTATTACGTTCCATCAGTCTGTGTGTCTGTTTTGTACCAATATTATGTTATTTTGTTACTAAGGCCTTGTAATATAGTTTGAATTTAGGTAGTATAATGCCTACAGCCTGATTACGTTTGCTGAGGATTGTTTTGGCTATTTGGGCTCTTTTGTGGTTCCATCTGAATCTTAGAATAGGTTTTTCTAAATATGTTTAGAATGTCTTTGGTAGTTTGACAGGAATAGCATTGAACCTGTAAATTGCTTTGGGCAGCATGGACATTTTAACAATATTGATTCTTCCAATACATGAGCATGGAGTGTTTTTCATTCGTTTGTGTCATTTTTTATTTCTTTCACCAGTGTTTTGTAATTCTCATTGTAGAGATCTTTAACCTCTCTTGATTAGCTATATTCCTAGATATTTTATTATTTTGGGGGGGCTATTGTGAAGGAGATTGCATTCTTGATTTGGCTCTTGACTTGGGCATTATTGGTGGTATTAGAAATGCTACTGACTTTTGCATATTGATTTTGTGCCCTAAAACTTTGCTGAAGTTGTTTATGAGTTCTAGAAGCCTTTGAGCAGAGACTATTGGGTTTTTAGGTATATATAGAACTTTTGGGCTGTTTCTTCTATTTCAATGAAAAATTACATTGGTATTTTGATAGGGATTGCATTAAATCTGTGGATTGCTTTGGGCAGTATAGACATTCTAATGATGTTTATTCTTCCAATTCATGAACATGGGATGTCTTCCCGTTTGTTTTTGTCCTCATCAATTAATTTCATTAGTGTTTTGTAGTTTTCATTGTAGAAGCCTTTTACCTCCTTGGTTAAATTTATTTCTAAGTATTTAAATTTTTCATAACTATTGTAACTGGGATTGTCTTTATGATTCCTTTCTCAGATCCTCTGTTACTTCTGTATATAAATGCTACAGCTATTTTATGTTGATTTTGCATCCTGTTACTTTATTGAATTTATTTATGTGACCTAAGCATTTTTTGGTGGAGGCTATAGGTTTTTCTAGATTTCAGATCGTATCATTTGCAGGAAGGGACAGTTAGACTTGCTTTTTTCCAATCTGGATGAATTTTACTGTTTTCCTATTAACTGATTGCTTGGACTAGGACTGCCAGTACCATGTTAAATACAAGTAGTGAAAATAAGCATTCTTGTCTTGTTCTAGTTCTTAGAAGAAAGACTTTCAGCTTTTCCCCGTTCAGTATAATATTATCTGTTTATTTGTCATATGTGGTCTTTATTATGTTGAGATATGTTCTCTTTATGCCTCATTTTTGAGAGGTTTTTTCTTTTTTTATCATGAAGGGGTGTAGAATTTTACTGAATGCTTTTTCTGCATCTAGTGAGAGCATCATATACATTTTGTCCTTCATTCTGTTGAGGTGATGCATCACATCTATTTATTTGCTTATGTTCATCCGTCGTTGCATCCCTGAAATAAATCCTGGTTGATTGTGGTGTATTATCTTTTTTATGTGTTGTTGGATTAGTTTTACTATTATTTTGTTGAGTTTTTTTGTGTCTATTTTTTTCAAGGATATTAACCTGTAGTTTTGTTGTTGTTGTTGTTATTGTTGTTGCTGTTGCATCCTTGCTGATTTTGGTATCAGAGTAACCCTGGTCTCACATAATGAGTTAGGGAGTATTTTTTCTTCTTCAACTTTTCAGAATATTCTTAGAAAAGTTGACATTAGCTCTTCTTTGAAAGTTTGGTAGAATCCAGGAGTGGAGATATCTGATCCTGAACTTTTCTTTATTGAAAAACCTTTTATTACTGATTCACTGTTATTATTCATTATTGGTCTCTTCAGGTTTTCTGTTTGTTCCTGATTAAATCTTGATAGGTTTTATGTGTCCAGGAATTTATCCATTTCCTCTAGGGTTTCCTGTTTGTTAGCATAGAGTTGTTCATAATAGTTTCTGATAGTTGTTGACATTTCTGTGGCATCAGTTGTAATTTCTCCTTTTTTCATTTCGAATTTAGTTTCTTTGAATCTTCTCTCTTTTT
Source organism: Pan troglodytes (assembly GCF_028858775.2). NCBI lineage: Eukaryota > Metazoa > Chordata > Mammalia > Primates > Hominidae > Pan > Pan troglodytes. The sequence goes on from NC_072408.2 coordinate 91,352,955, forward strand.
TCCTTGATTAGTCTATCTAACAGTTTCTTGATTTTCTTTATCTCTGAAAAACCAACTTTTTGTTTCATTGATCCCTTATGTTACTTTTTAGTCTCTATTTCATTTAGGTCTGCTCTGATCTTTGTTTCTTTCACTCCACTAATTTTATATTTGTTTTTTTTTCCCTGCTATTCTAGTTTTTTGATGTGCATCATTAGATTGTTTATTTGAAATCTTTCTACTTTTTTAGTAAAGAAAATCAGGATTCAATAATTTTATTCCAACAAAACTATTTGTAATATGTGGAGGGAGGATAAAGGTATTCTTATATATGGGCAAGAGAAACACAACTTTTATGGAAAAAAAATACATGAGCATATGTTATATTCAACCAAGCAATAATAAATTTAAAATACAAAACTCATGAAATCGTATCTAAGGCATTTGTGGGTCCTTTCTTGGTGGATTTAGGTCCCAGTCATAGTTCCTTGATGTAGTCATTTACTGCTGTGAACTACCTCTTTAGCGCAGCTTTCATTGTATTCCCTATGGTTTGATATGTTGTGTTGCAATTTTCATTTTTCAAGAAATTGTTTTATTTTTTCCTTAATTTATTTTTTGATCCAATGGTTGTTAAGGAGCATGTGGTTTCATTTCCACATATTTGTACAGTTTCCAAAGTTTCCTTTGTTTTTGATTTCTAGTTTTATTCTATTGTGGTCTGAGAAAATACTTTATATGATTTTGATTTTTTTAAATTTGTTGAGACTTGTTTTGTTTCCTAAAATATGGTCTATTCTGGAGAATGTTTCATATGCTTATGAGAAGAATGTGTGCTCTGTAGCTCTTGGTTGAAATGTTCTGTAATCTGTTAGGTCGTTTTGACCCAATGTAAAGTTTAAATTCATTATTTCCTTGTGAATTTTCTATCATGATAATCTGTCTAATGCTGACAGTGGGGTGTTGAAATCCCAACTATTATTGTACTAGAATCTATCTCTCCTTTTAGATGTAAATATATATACATCTAAATATATTTATTATATATATATGTGGGTGCTTTGGTGTTGGGTGAATATATGTTAGAATTGTTATATCCTCTTGCTGAATTGATCCCTTTGTCAATATATAATGGCTTTTTTTCTTTATACGGTTTTTGAGTTAAATTATGTTTTATATGATATACATATAGTTACTCATGTTTGTATTTGGTTTGTGTTTGTATGGAATACCTTTTTCCATCCCTTTACTTTCAGTCCATGTGTATTTTACTGGTGAGATAAGTTTACTGTAGGAAGCTTATAGTTGGGCCATTTTAAAAAATCAATTCAGCCCACTCTATAGAGTCTATATATTTTGAAAGTTTAATTCATTTGCATTCAAGATTACTACTGATATGTGAGGGCTTATTTCTATCATTATACGAATTAATTTCTGGGGTTTTTTTTGGTATATCCTTTCTTTGATTTATTCTCCCTTATTGTTTATCATTGTGGTTTGGTGGTTTTCTGTAGTCATAACATTTGAGTTATTTCTCTTCCTCAATTGTGTGTATGTACTCTACCAAAGGGTTCTGCACTTTTGTGCTTTTATGATGATAGATGTGTTTTTTCGCTTCCAGGTATAAAAGCTGCTGAGGTATTTCTTGTAGTGCCAGTCTAGTGATGATGAATTCCCTCAGCTTTCTCCTTCATTAATGAAGGATAACTTTGCTGGTATTAGTACCCATGACTGGCAGGTTTTTTTTTTTTTTCTTTCAGCACTTTGAATATATCATTCCATTCTCTCTTGGCCTATAAGATTTCTGCTGACCCATCTACTGTTAGTCTGATGTAGGTTTCCTTATAAGTGACTAGAGGCTTTCTCTTGCTGTTTTTAGAACTCTCTCTTTGTCTTTGACTTTGGACAGTTTTCTTGTTTTTGTTTTTTGAGACGGAGTCTCATTCTGTCTCCCAGGCTGGAGTACAGCGGTGCGATCTCGGCTCACTGCAAGCTCCGCCTCCCGGGTTCACGCCATTCTGCCTCAGCCTCCCCAGTAGCTCGGACTACAGGCTCCCTCCACCACGCCCGACTAATTTTTTGTATTTTGTTTAGTAGAGACGGGGTTTCACCGTGTTAAGCCAGGATGGTCTCGATCTCCTGACCTTGTGATCCGCCCGCCTCAGCCTCACAAAGTGCTGGGATTACAGGTGTGAGCCACCACGACCAGCTGACTTTGGACAGTTTGACTATAATGTGGCATGGAGAAGGCATTTTTGCATTGGAACTGTTTGGGGATCTCTGAGCTTCCCGTATCTGGATGTCTACACCTCTTGCTAGATTTGAGATATTTTTAGTTATTATTTTGTTAATAGATTTTCTATTCCTTTTCTTTTCCCTTTACCTTCTGGGATGCCAAAAATTTGAATATTTTGTCACTTTGTGGTGTCCCATATGTAATATAAGTTTATTATTTTTTGTTCTATATTAAAATTGTTATCTGACTGTGTTTATTTCAAGAGACCTGTCTTCTAGTTCTGAATATTTTTTTCTGCTTTATCTTATCTATTGTTAAAACTTTAGAATTTTAGTTAATTGTATTAAATTGATTAATAATAAGTAAATAATATTATTGATTAATTTATAATTTTAACTAATTATTTTGAATTTTAGTTAATGAATTCTCCAGCTCCAGAATTTCTGCTTGATTAAGTTTTGTATTTATCTCTTTTGGTAAATATCCTCAGTTGTTTTTCTGATGTAACAGTCTGGTGTAACAGTCACTTCTTCTAATTTTTTGAATTTATTTTATATAAGAAGACTTTTTCTGAAGAGGTATGTTGTTTGGATAGAGTACTTTGGTTTTGATTCTTGGTGCATGCAACAGTATAGTCTCTGTATGATTTCTTTGTCTGTGAAAAGTGTAGTGTCATTTGTGGCTGTCATTTCCTAAGTGTTTTATGGTGCAGTTGTTAATGGAGGCTATAGTGAAATTTTGCTTGGAATGAGGGCACAAGGTGTGTTTGTTCTAAGGCCCCAGTGATAGCAACAGTGAGCTGCATGTGCCTAACCTTGGGTTTCAGGGTGGTGTATGCTGTCACGGGTGTTAGTAGGTCCAGATGGACCTATTCTTAAGCCTCAGGGAGCTTGTTCAGTGCTGGTAGTATCAGTGGTAGCTAGGCAGATAGGCAGTTTTTCAGGCTTCTGGGCAGGAAGTATGGCATGGTTGATGGCAATAGCAGCAGTGACACAAACCTCTGACTCTCAAGCAGTTCATGCTGGTGTTCACAATGGCTGTGACAGACCAAATGGGCTAGTTTGCAGGCCCATGGTTGGCATGTGCAGGTGGGTGCCAGCTGTGACAGTAGCAGCAGATTGCATGGGTCTAACTTCAAGCCATGGGAGGAGTGTTTAGGTACCAACAGTGGTGGACTGGATTGGGTGGTCCCAACACACTCTCATGGCTGTTTAGGCACTATAGGAGACGGTGAAGCTGGGTTGGGCAGACTCATACTCATTCTTTGACTGTGGTAGGCAAGTGTGGAATAATCTCAAAGCTCACAGTAGAATGCTTGGATAGTGTTACCAGCAGCTATGCTGCAAGCCTGGTACTGCAGAGGGTGGGGTTGTGTTTAGTGAGAGCAGCCCTATGTAGGCAGCTGGGGATTGTGCACTTTGCTAATGGTTTGGCCCCTCGGCCAGTGGTGGCTTCCGCAGGAAAGGCTTATCTTTGGAACAAGTGAAACTGTGTGGCAGCTTTGATGATCAGGGTAGTGGAATCTTTGAAAATAGCTCATGGTTCAGCTCTAGTGGCAGCAGCCACCAGTGGCAAGTGTCTGAGGGCAGCAAATTTCCAATGGGGTCCAGAGATGTGGAGATGCAGTGGTATTGGGCCCCCAGGGAAGATGCAGTCTGGCGGGGATTGGGCTTTCAATATGACATCATTGCTGTAACTGCTTAAGGCTTGCAGGGGATATGTGGGACCGAGCATGAGCTCCTTCTCTGGAACAATGCCTTTACACATTCTCCAGACAGATTTCCATGTTAGTTTTTGGGCCTGCCAAGGGTCTAAGTGCTTTTCTGTAGCCAAGATGCAGGAATCTGTAGTGGGAATGTGGGCCACTGGCAATCACTCTCTTAACCTTTTCTCACTTTGGGGAGTTTCTCTAGGCCCTTAAGCTGCTTTACTTCTCTCTCTTTCCATGTTTAAGAGGTTGAATTCCACTTCTCTGTTGAATTCCAGTGTTCTCTCTTTATCTATTCTAAGTGTGATTATCTTCTTGCTACTTTGATTCTCTTTTCAGAGGAGGCAATGTCTCTAGTTAACCATTTTGTAGCCCCTGTCTCTTGGTAATTTTCAATAACAACATTGTTGTTCATTATAGTAACTGTGTTGTATAATATATCTCTTGAATGTATTTCTCCTAGCTGATGTCTTGCATCTTTTGACCAATATCTTCCCCAACCCCACCCTAAGCCCCTGATAACCATCATTATACTCTCTACTTCTACTCTCTTCTTCTATGATTCAACACAATGAGCTATCACCTCACATTTCTTAGAATGCCTATTATTAAAACGGTGAATGATAACAAGTGCTGGTGAGGGTGAGGGGAGAAAATTCTTGCACATTGTGGAGATATAGTATAGTCATATGGAAAACAGTATGGAGATTCTTCAAAAAATCAAAAGTAGAACTAGCATAAGGTCTGGAAGCCCCAGTATTGGATATATATTCAAAAAAAGTTAAATTAGTATTTTAAAAAGCTATTTTCACTCTCATGTTTATTGCTGCATTATTTACAATAGCCAAGATATGGAATCCACTTGTTGTTCATCAATTAATGACTGGATAAAGAAAATATGATATATAATATATATATAATATATATATTTAATATATAATATATATATTTTATATATGTAATATATATATCTTATATATAATATATATTTTATACATATAATATATGTATCATATAATATATATAATATATCATATAATATATATAAATATATATATTAATATATATAATATATATTAATATATATTATATATATTAATATATATATAATATAATGTAATATCCTCTGGGTTCATCCATGTTGCTGCAAATAAAAGAATTTCATTTTAGGCTGAATAGTATTTCATTATTTGTGTATTATATGATATATATAATATATATATTATATGATATATAATATATATAATATATATATCATATATGTGTATATATCATATGTGTATATATATATCATATAATACACAAATAATGAAATACTATTCAGCCTAAAATGAAATTCTTTTATTTGCAGCAACATGGATGAACCCAGAGGATATTACATTAAGTGAAATAAACCCAACACAGAAAGATAATTCTCTACCAATTCTCTTAAACGTTCCCTGATAGCTTACAGGTGGCTGCAAAATCCCTAGGTTTTATTTCTTTACACAACTCCTATTCAAAGACAGAAGGTACAAAGCATAACCAGGTGAAAGTGACGTCTTAATATGCCTTTTTCCTTTGGCCAGGGAGGAAATATCTTTCCAGAAGACCACTAATACATTCTTATTACTTATTTGCCAGAACTGAATCATATGACCACTGGGCTAGAAAATCTAGTCCAATCAGAATTGGGCTAGACCACTTGTGCTTTATACCTTTTGTCTGGCACATTGATGTGCAAATAAAACCATATTTTTAGTAGCAAAGTAGAAAAGTGCATCCCTGCTCATTGGGCAAATAGTTACAGATGAAGATAATGTCTGAATGATAGGTTAATTTCAAAAATATGTTAATTCTTTTGTGGCTGAATAGTACTAAAAGAAATTTTCAATGTTGTAAATTAATTGTGATACTGTGTACTTTTAATGTTCAAATGCCTTATTTTCTCTTTTGAGATTTGCTTTGTTATAGACATTTAAATTATTTTTTGGTGACCCAATGCTTCTTACGAATTTGAGCATGGTATATTTTTAGAATATTAATAATTAGACTATGATACATTCGGTTAAAATGTGACAATTATTTCTAGTTTTCTATTAGCTGAGATTTCAGTTGCTTTGGTAAAACTCTCTCTAGTGGAATTTCCTTTGTTCATTATTAGTTATGGATTCTAAAACTTTAAATACTGGAAATCAACACAATTAACTTGTTAAATTGTGTCTATTAATCACACTATAATCACTTTATGATTCTATAATCTTTGTACTTTTAGTTTCTGAATTTTTAATGCTTTTCAGATTTTTAAATTTTGTTTTTTTCCTGCATACTTGCATATTTTCTATAGTTTTAAGTTTGTTGGGTAGATAGTATTTACTTACGTAAGATGTTATCTAAACATTCTGTTTTCTAGAAGCAAAAGAGAATAAATAAGGAAAACCCATAGTGTGCAGTTTATAGTCCAGGGCCAGGAAATTTAAAAATGTTAATAAAATGGGGCCAAAAGTGATTAATGTATCAGATCCCATGAACTCATAAAAACGATCTGGATTTACTTTCATTTAAGAAGAAGTAATTCATCAAAAGAGTCAGAGAACAAATGCTTATAAAACTTTGAGATTTAATGCATAACCTTAATGGAACAAATTTTGGCATGATTGGAGAAAAATTCTTTTCTTCAATAACCATAGAGCCCAGAGGATAGATAAAGTAAGCCAAGCAGGTCTAAAATGTTCATGATATGGCTTGTAAGGGTATAATATAAACTTGAACAAATATATTGGTCCTATCAACTTATCTTAAATATTCAGTTAACCAGAGGCCTACATTTCTGTTTGTGCTGTTGGCCTTTTCTTCCCAACTCTAATGACACTTAATCATAGCCAATAACCATGTTATCCGAACCATTTATGACCTATCTTCCTTTGACTAACTTGTGGTTATGTTTATACTCACATTGATCTTATAAATTTACATTTATTAAGGCAAAATATAAAGATTATTTCTGACACAATAAAAGTACCTTTTAAGAATTCCTAGTATTTTTTGAATAATCCTGAAATATACTGTCAGTAGGTAAGTACAAATCAATAATAATAAAGACCATAATAAAGATTTTGGCCACAAACCAAATGACGAATAATATTAAAACAGACATATAGACATAATATTAATCTATAATTGGAGCAAACCAATGATGACATTATTAATTAATAATAACAGTGTTATTGGTGATATGTTGATGATGACAATGTTCATATGCATACTACATGCCTTGTTCTTTTAGTGAGATTTTTATCTATCATCTCATTTGAATAAATGAGCAAATAGGCTATGGGATTTTAAGCAATTTTGCTGAGACCCCTACCTGGTAGGTCAAAAGGGATTGTATTCAAACACAGTACTTTGACTCCAAAATCTACTGGTTATACGCTGGAGTGAGAAAGGAAGTATCAAGTCAAAAATAACCAAATCCAAAAGCAATAAATAAAAAGGAGGACAAAACGACCTAGAATATAGAGTTTTAAAATTTTACAGCAAGCTTGCTTTTACTGAGAATATATCCTCACCTTTAAATAAATGCAAAATGCCAGCTTAAAACTACACTAACTATAGAAACAATTCCCTTTATAAGTATTCAACAACATATGTAGCTAATGAACTTGTTAGTAACACTACAATAATAAATACATTCAAAATAACTAATATTGTCATTCAAATATACCAGACTACAGTCTAATTAGTTTAATTAGACAAAATATTCTAGTGCCTTTGTATTAAATTGAAGACAAATAATATTACCAGCTTTATAAAGACATTTTGTTTATGATTAACTATATTCCCTAAATTTTATCAGAAAGTATATATTTACGCATATGCACATAAAGTACATATACATACATACATACACAGGCACGCACACACACACACACACACACACACACACACAGAGAGAGAGAGAGAAGAGTAATAAGAGATTCTTTAAAAAAAAAATTCCGCCTATCAGTACCTAGTGATAATCATTGACTTCAGTATCAACATTGAGTCATGAGTAGTTAATGGGCTTTGGAAACACTCCCAAAGGATCCAACTTTCATTGGTTTTATTTACTAATTCTGAGGCCCTATTAGTAAACCTGACATTGGACTCTAAAAAATAATGTCTTCATTTTCGTTCCTTTGGCTTAAGATTTTAATTATATTAAAAATTGGACTTTTGCTGGAAAAGGCTTAAGAGCCCTGCAAAGAGGAAAACTAAGCATGGCATGTACTGAAAAATGAAACCATCAGCTGAAAACAAATGTACTTAGCTTTCATCTTGATTTGGAATAAGAAAGAAATTCAAGCTTCACAATAGATATGTATCTAGTCACTTTAAAACAAAAATGTAATATAGTACTTTAATTGCTCTCATCTCATTAATATAAATATTAAATTAAATAATACTTTTGAAGGATATCTCCTCTTTTCCAAACTGCTTTCCAGTTTTCAATTAACTAATTGCCTTTGCTGACAAAATTAATTTCAGATGTGCACAAGCTGGCGATTACATTTTTCAGTTTAAGGAAGTCAAAACCATAACAGCAAATGAAATTAAATCACAGATTAAATTATTAGATATAGGAATGTAATTTAGTTTACAGTGGTCACTTTAGGTAGCTCTAAAAAAAGATCCACAGGGTATAAATTTGGCCTAGCCCTCAATTCCAATTTCTTATGTTTTGAGCCATTCCCTCAATTTCTACACATTGCTTATTCTAACTGCCCTTGCCTTCCTTGTCTTGATCTCTCTGCCTTTCTTCTCTGGTCTGCATTTGCTCTCCTTTTTCTGGTCCAGATGCTTCCTCAGATCACAAAATTTAGTTCTTTCACAGGCTTCCACATGAAAATATTCATGAAATATTTCTTGAACTTCATAATTTTACTGAAGAACTGCACATTCAGAAAGAGTAACAAAACAGGCAATTGTACTCTGCTGTCTTTTTATTCAACCTCCATTTTTTCTCTCCACACACAACCCTCTCAATATTTTTATTATTTTGTCCCACAGAAAGAAATTACTTAACCTTCAGGCCTACAGGAAACTGAGGTCTTCCTCAATGCAATATATCAAGGAGTTCCTCCTCATAAATCCAGTGCTATTTTTAAAGGATACATTGGTTTATATATAATATTGCTCATTTTGTCATAGAAACACAGTATAGAAATTCATGAGCTTGTAATAGTTTTCTCTGGGTTTGAATCCAAGGTGTACTCACACAGAAGATGACACTAGTGCTTTTGGGCTTGACTGTGCCTCTCCTGGTGGTTGTGTTCATTTGTTACATGATTCTTGTACAAAGCAATAGAAGCTGTCAGTCATTAAAATGGAAGGCATACAGCTTTGTGTCTGTCTGAGGATAAAATTGGATTTCTCTGTCTGGGTTCTGCTGATTCCTTTTTATTCCACAAAGCAAATTGCTTTTCAAAGGTGTCAATATTAACCGGAAAAGCTTCTGCTACGACAGGTAGTACTAAAAGCTTATTAGGAGCAATACTTTGTATTCTCTACTGAATATCCTAGCATTGGAGAATAGATTTTTGTAATACAAAATTCATTTTCAAAGTTTTGTGCAATTTCACGTGCCTTACATTTTTTCGTTTCATTTCCATTCCCTTCTCATTTTCTTTGTGTCTAACACATCACATTTTTCACATTTATTTACAGTGCAATATGTCATTTTGGAAGCAATAGACAGCTTTAGCAAATGGCTATATTTGTGATGAAAAACAAGATAAAACTTTTGGCATCAAGTATAAGATGTAATTTTATAGCCTTAATTGAGAAACTTCAAACACTGCTTCAACCATTCACATTTTTTTGTTTAACATGTTTTATATAATTGACTGCTTTGAGTGTAAACCAGCAGTAATTCCCTGTGGAACTTCTCTAAATTTCTATCATAACATTTGTTCAAACAAGAAAAATTATAACATAGTACATATTATTTTAGCACATATAATTAAATAGAATTTTATTTAAACAAAAGTTTTGAGTATACATTATGCAACTTGATATCTTTTATTATTCATAAGCACCACAGTAATTTGAAAGGTTTGATGTAAATACAGCAGTCAAGTGAGGTTATTTGGACTTTTAAAAATATTTTAATTCGTTCTTAATACCACTCAAAGATAAATAATGATTTGCCACTAAGGTGAATGGGAATGAAAGTGTACGATGATATTAATGAATACTACCAAGACATAACTTAATAAAAGTATTTCATTGTCCATCTATTTCTCTGGTTTGTCTGATTGAAGAAAATTATAAAATTATACTATCAGAAGCGTAAACTGGATAGCCACTTGAATTTTAAGTTTTGTAATCATTTAAGTTTCATTTGCAATGTCATTTAAAGATAAAATATTACATGCCCTGTTAAGATGAATGGAAGCACAATTGCATTTATAGTCATAAAAATTTCATTGCATAAAGTAATATTTAAAGTGATTTAAATATTAGTATTGGTTTAGTAAATATTAGAAAATGTTTTTCAAGTATTTCTTTGTAACATTAGAACATTTTAGCAATTTATTAAATATACAAAATAAATGAAAACAAAAGTTGTTACTAGTTCATCTTTTGTTGCTGACACAATTGAAAAAAATAATGACAATATCTTAAATAGTATTGAATATTTCAAAGGAGTGTTCACATAATCATTAATGACATGCCAAAACAATAAGTGGTTTGTTTAAAAATGTACAAAAAAATTGTGTGATGAAATGGCATTTTCAGTTGTCATTGCAATATTTTTTACTTATTTCTCCATAACCTCCGTATGGTTATAATACTAAATTTGAGTTAATTCACACCTTCACTTCTTCTTGGTGTCTGCAACACTCATCACTTATCAAGACCTTCCTCCCTGTTATTTCATTCTAACAAATTTCAACATAATGATCGATTCCTGATTATCTCCATTATATAAAACATCTGGAAAAACCTGGAAAGGTCAGTTATGGAACACTCTCTAACACTTCCAAATTCTGTTTACACAGCATTTAGAGAGGTGTTTTGGTATACTGAATGTTGTGTCTCTATTCAGATAATCATAATCAATTGCATGAGATATTTGCATGCTTATGATTTTTGTTTTATATTAGTTTATTTTGTATTTTACAGCTTTATTGAAATTTAATTGACACATTAAAAACTGCATATTTAATATGTGCACCTTGAAAGTTTTGACATACATGAAACAATAGAACCATGATCACAATCAAGATAATGAACACATTTATTGTCCTCCCCCAAATTTATTCATATCCCTTTTTGTTCCCTCCCTCGTTTTCCTCCTTGCCCAACACCCAACCCAGTCCCTACACTGTCACAAAACTGAGTTCTTCCATTTGAGTTTCTAGAATATTTATAAATAGAATCATATGATATGTATCTTTTATCTGACTTATTTCACTCATTATAGTTATTTCGATATCTATCCATGTTTCTGCGGGTTTTCATAGTTTAATTATTTTTATTGCTGAGTATACTTCCATTGTATGGACATACCACAATTTGTTTATTCCTTCATTCTTTGATGGACATGTAGATTGTTTACAGTTTCAGACTACTGTAAACAAAGTTGCTATGAACACTCAAATACAAGTATTTGCATGGACATATGTTTTTCTGGAGTAAATGCTTAAGAGTGGAATAGCTGGTTTATGTGGTATTTTATTTTATTTTATTTTATTTTTTATTTTTTATTTTATTTTATTTTATTTATTTTATTTTATATTTTATTGAGACAGAGTCTCGCTCTGTCGCCCAAGCTGGAGTGCAGTAGTCCCATCTCTGCTCACTGCAAGCTCCGTCTCCCGGGTTCATGCCATTCTCCTGCCTCAGCCTCCGGAGTAGCTGGGACTACGGGCGCCCTACAGACGCCCGCCACCACGCTCGACTAATTTATTTTTTTGTATTTTTAGTAGAGTCTGGGTTTCAGGGTATTAGCCAGGATGGTCTCGATCTCCTGACCTCGTGATCCGCCAGCCTCAGCCTCCCAAAGTGCTGGGATTACAGGCGTGGGCCACCGCGCGCGGCCTTTATTTTATTTTATTTATTTTTTTATTTTTTTAAGAAAAGGTCTCACTATTGCCCAGGCTGGGCTTGACCTGGCAAGATTCTCGCACCTCAGCCTGCCAAGTAGCTGGAACTACAGATAATTGAGAAAACTTTTCAGAAATTTCCCAACTGATTTCTAAAATGATTGCACCATTTCACATTCCCACTATGAGAATTTCAGTTGCTCTAGATCATTGCAAAAATGGATGTTATTAGTTTTGTTTTATTGGTTTTTGGCTTTTGTTTTTCTAACGGATGTAGAATAGTAGTATCTCACTGCAGTTTTAATTTGTCTTGGACCTAATACCTACTGATGTTGAGCATCAACAGCAACAAAAAGATTTTTTCTGTGCTTATTTGCAATCTTTTTGTCTTCTTTGAGGAAGTGAGTGTAGAAATCTTTCAGCCATTTTCATTCTTCCTTATTATTAGGTAGTGAGACTTGTTTACATATTATGGATATAAGCCGTTTATTAGATTTATGATTGGCTAGTATTTTATTTTTCTTACCTGAAAGTACTGTATAACACCTCTACAATTATACTGAATAGAAGTGGTGAAAATGAACATTCCTGTATTTTTCCTGTATTTTAGTGGTAGAGGCATTCAACCTTTCACGCTTAAGTATGATGTTAGCCATCGTTTTTTTGTTTGTTTGTTTTCTTTTTTTTTCTCCCCCCAGGCACATATAATTAGAGAAAGTTATCCTCCTTTTGCTCTTCTCGAAGTTTTTCTGGTGAATGGATACTGAATTCAGTCATTTGCTTTTTCTGCATCTACTGAAATTATTATATGGTTTTCATCCTTTAGTTTATTAACATAGAGGACTAGATTTTGAACGTTAAATCAGCCTTACATTTGTGAGATAAATTGTGGGATAAACCCCACTTGATCATGAAGCATTACTCTTTGCTATGTATTGTTGAATTTAATTTGCTAAAATTTTATACCTATATTTTTACTTATATATATGAGGAGGATATTAATCTGTAGTTTTCTTTTTTTGAATTATGTGTGTGTCTGGTTTTGGAATCAGGATCATGGTATCTTCATAGAGTGATCTGGGATATTTTTCCTTCTTTTAAATATTTGTAAAGATTTGAGTAAATATTTTTGCAATATTTAATAGGATTCATTAGTGGACACCAAGGCCTACAGTTTTCTCTGTGGCACTAAATGTAAGTAAAGCAAATTAACTAAAGTTAAATTTCTTTAATAAATACAGAGTGTATTAATCTGTTCTTACATTGCCATAAAGAAATACCTGAGACTTGGTAATTTATGAGGAAAATAGTTTTAATTAGTTCATGATTCTGCACGCTGTACAGGAATCATGGCAGCATCTGCTTCCATGAGGGAGATTTCAGGGATCTTTACTCATGGTGGAAGGCAAATTAGAGCAGGCATCTTATGTGGCAGAACCTGAGCCAAGAGGCAGTGGGGAGTTGCAAGACACATTTTCATAACTTTTTTGTTGGACAGCGTCAAGTGGATGGTGTTAAACCATTCATAAAGGATCTACCCCCATGATCAAATCACCTCCCACCAGACCCCACCTCCAACAATGGGGATTAAAATTCAACCTGAGATTTGTGGCATCGGGGGGGACCCAGATCCAGATCATATCACAAGATTATTCAAATTATCTATTTCTTATTGAATAAGACTTATTTTTGGTCAAAATATAGTATATCTAAACAAATATTCCATGTGTACTTGAAAATAATGTATATTTTGCTATTGTTCCACAGAATGTTTAAAAATCTAAATTTCATCTTATGGTTTATAGTTTTGTTCAAATCTCCCATGTACTTATTGGCTTTTATTTTCCTTGTTCTAATCTATTTTTGGAAGAGAAATATAGAAATATCTGCCTAAAATTTTAGATATGCTTGTTTCTTTTTACAGTTGTATCAGGTTGTTTGTCATATATTTGAGAGCTTTGTTGTTAGGTATATAATATTTTAGAACTGTTAAGTCCTCTTAATGAAATGACCCTTTTGTCATTATGAAATTCCATTTTTTATATCTAATAATATTCTTTACTCTGAAATATACTTTGTCTGACATTAATAGCCATTCATAATTTGTTTTATTAGTGCTATCATGGTATATATACTACTACTAATTTAATTTTAATTCATGTGTGACTTTATTGTTGAAGTGCCTTTCTTGTAAGCAGCATATATTAATTTCTTCATCTTAAATAAATCATTAGTAAGTTTTTCTTCATCTTAAATGGATCATTAGTAAGTAGGTTATTTAGGCCATTTCAGTCATTTACATTTAAGGTGTTTATTTATATGGTTATGATTAAATATATCATTTTGCTGCATGTTTTCTATTTGTTCCCTGTTTTCTTTATTCCTTTTTAATCTTTTTTGCATGTTTTATTATTTGATAATTTTATTATTTCATTTTATCTCCTTTGAAGTGTTATTTAGCATAATCATATGTTTTGTTATTTTAGTGGTTGTTTTAGGAATATAGTACATACTTTTAACTTGGAATCTAGCCCATGTATAGTATAGGAAGTTTGAATCTGGTTATATATTTTTATAATAAAGTAATTACTTTATTATAATATTACTTTATTTTTATAATAAAGTAATAAAATATCTAGTGCTGTCTTTTCTCTCTGATTTTTTGTCTTTTATGTGTGTCATTATTATTGTGTGAAAAAGTGAAACACGCTTTTACTTCTATTAGCTCTCAGAGTTTATACTTGAAGTGTGTCTCTTATACGGTATATGGTTAAGCATTGCTGTCTCATCCAATCTGAAAATCTCTACATTTTAATTGGGATGTTTACATTTATATGTGATAAAAGTATTTATATGGCAGGTTTAAGTGTACTATCTTTCTATTTATTTTCAATTTGTCTTATATGTTCTTTTTTGTTTCTTCTTTTTCTACCTTTATTTATTTCAATATATATTTCTTAATATGTCATTTTATTTCCTCTATTGCTATGGCTTCATATGTTTTACTAGTTGCTCTAGGATTTAGAGTATATACTTTATCATACCTTATCTGGGATTAATTATATACCACCTAACATTTAATGTAAGAATCACAGAGTAACATGTTTATTTAGCCCTTCCCATGCTAATGACATTTTGTCATGTATTACACTTCTACATATGATGTAACTTTCTCCTAATAAAATATAATTTTGTATAAGTAGCCAATCTTATTTTAAGTAAATTAAGGAAAGTAAAAATAACTTTATATTGATCCACATATTCACCAGTTCCAGTGCTCTTTATTCATCAATGTAGATCCAAATTTCTATAAGAATTTTCCTTCAGCTTAAAAACTTCCTTTAATATTTTTTGCAAGTTTGGATCTGTTGGTAACACATTTTCTAAGCTTCATTTTATACATATGCGTGTGTGTGTGTGTGTGTAACTTTGTGTATACAGGTGTATAAATACATATATACTTATAATATTTATATTTATATCATATATAATAATAATAACTTCAGCTCTATTTTTGAAAGAGATTTTAAATGAATATAGAATTTTGGTTGACATTTTCCTTTTTTTCCTGCCAATGTACTGATTCATTGACTTCTGGAATACACATTTAACGAGAAGTATGCTGCCATTTTTGAATTTTTTTAAATAATTTGTCCTTTTATTTGCTTGTAATTATTTTTCTTAACTTTGAGGTTTACCATTTTAGCTATGATGTGCCTAAATGTGGTTTAATTAACATGATTCTTCTTAAATTTAATTTTATGTTGAGCTTATGTTTTTAATTTTAGAAAAATTTAGTTATTGATTTATGAATATTTCTTTCCGTTTAATCTTATTACTCCTCTCCTTCTGTATCTCCAGGTATAAAAGTGGCAAAGCATTTGATATTGCCATACATGTCTTTGAGGCTCTTTTAAATTTAAATCTTTGTTTTCTTTGAGTTTCAGCTTGGAAAAGATTTACCTGATCTCATATTTACTGTCTCTCTCATCAGTAATATTTAATTTTGCTATATAGTACCATCTGGTGGTACTAAAAATTTTAATTTCAAATGTTGTATTTTTCATCCTATAATTTCTACTTTTTTCTATTAGAATTGTCATGCTTCTACCACATATGCCAAGTCTTCACTTATCATATCCATCTTTTTCTATAAATTCTAAACACGTCAAAAGAGGTATTTAAGAGTCTTTATTCGGTAATTTCAATGTCTAAGTTATATATAGGTCTGATTCTATCGATCATTTTTATCTCTAAATTATGTGTTTGCATGGCTAGAAGTTTCTTTTTATAAACTAGTTATGGTGGATAACACATTAAAAAGACTCAATTCTCTGTCTTCCTTTAAAGAATGTTAAGTATAGAACTAGAAGATAGTTAATTATGGAGTCTACCTTAACGAGCTTTTACTCCTAGGGAATCTGTTTTAGTAGTCTCGACTAACTTTTTTGTTGGACCCTTGGCTCCCTTTCTAGTCATCAAAGTTTCATCATCTGTTAAAAGCTCTGCTTTTTAGCTCCTCAGCATCTCCATTCCATTTTAAGAGTCAGAGTTCCTGTAATCCCAGCACTTTGGGAGGCTGAGGCGGGGGGATCACGAGGTCAGGAAATCGAGACCATCCTGGCTAACACGGTGAAAATCCGTCTCTATTAAAAACACAAAAAATTTAGCCGGGCTTGGTGGCGGGCGCCTGTAGTCCCAGCTACTGGGGAGGCTGAGGCAGGAGAATGGCGTGAACCCGGGAGGCGGAGCTTGCAGTGAGCCGAGCACTCCAGCCTGGGCGACAGAGGAAGATTCCGTCTAAAGTTGGCAAATTGCTCAGAATTTTGACCATTATTTCAGACTCTTTCTGCATTGTTAGCCGTAAAATTCCATTTTCCTCTCAAAACCGACTAGGAGTACCACAAAGTCTGCAGTTTCTTATGTCTCATGCAAGCAATCATAAAATTTCCTGAAGTGGAGAACAGTGGCTAACGTTTGTATCATCTTAATGGATTTTCTTGTCTTGTGGCTTTTGCCTCCTCAGATCTAATCTCCCTTGGTTGCTCTCCAACGCATCAAATTGCTAAATTTGTATATTTCTTTTTTCAGAGGTTTTCTATAGTCTCAGTGGGAGGCAAGTCTATCAGCTATTCCATCATTTCAGAAATAGGAAGTCTTCCCTTCTTTTTATGTTTATTAGTGTATTGCTATGTAGTAGAAAATAGTTTTTTAATTTTCAGTAATTCACTTATATAGTTATCTATTCATTCAGAAAATATGCATTGTATAGCAGGTATTGTGTTAATTATTGAGAGAACTGTTTTAGCTAGACATTATTATATAACTTTATTGAACTCAAATTTGTGTGTTTATATTATCTATTATTTATTAATGTATTTATTATGTATATTATATAGACACACATACACATCACTTTATCGAACTTTTAAAATATTATTATTACATTTTGAATTATAAGTAAACTGAGACTTGATGTTCATATATTTAATAATATATCTGGATTTTTCACCCAGCTGTAGGTAACTTTTTATAGCATAGGTCTTTGTAAGACTTTAAGCAAAATAACAATAGTAAAAACAGTGACTGTCTTGTTTTAAGAGATTATCATAATACCTGGTTCAAAATAGGCATGCTGGAAATTATTGCTTCATTTATAAATGATTGAATCCCTAAAACAAAACATTCTGCCTTTACAGAGACTGAGTCCCAAATCTTGACATTATTTATATCAGCATTCTCACAAGTTAAACAATTGGCTATGTCATGCTCATGTTTGCCTAAAAAGCTCTTACTTTCAGCTTCTATGTGCACGTACCATATTTAAATAGGCTATATCATAACTATTGGGACTAAATTTAAACTGCTCAAAAACATCCTTCAAGATTTATAGACAGAGCTTCTTGTTTGCATTTTATTTGTGCTCTGTGATTCATTTATACTAAAATTTATGACCCAGGTTGTAGGTATCCTTATGTGCCTTTTACATAGATTAAATAGAGAATTATGTAAACCAACCACATGTTAAATAATTAGCTACTAATTTTCAACCAAAACTGGAGTTGGTAGGCTGTAAGAATATAGATATGAATAAGAACTATGCTTTACCTAAAGAGGAGTCTAGGAAGAGTCCAATTACAATTTTGGAATACATTTTGTTTAATTAGAAGCAAATATTTTTTGTAATATTTGGTTTTCCTAAGTTTCATGGGACACTGACACCTGTACAAATCTATGGCATTAAAATTATTGCCTTAAATTTCAAATTCTCAAACATTATATTAAACACATCAGCATGTCTGTAATTTTTATTCGGTCATATAACTCATGATACTTTACTATTAAAGCCTTCTGCTAGGAGTTTTATGATTATGTAAATTATTTGCCTTTTGAGGCTGTTGAATTACTCATCTGAATTTTTAACAAAGAGGAACCTCCATTAACCAAAGCATTAGTTTCTGAATTTGTGCTTCTTTATGATGTATGATTATGTATTTGTGCTTATACATTTTAATAAAGAGTGTGTTTTGATGTAAATAGTGCTGATGTATTTGGTTATCTATATTGAAGGAATGACACTAGTACCCAGACAGGCAAATGTGGTATCGTCTCCATATGTTAACAGAGAACTGAATTTTTGGCAGAGCCTCAAAGAGAAGCTAATGAACTTCCAAATAGAATGAAACTTTTTTGCCTTTTAACTAATATAAAGTATGAAAGACCTGATCTGAAGATTTACAAAGTTCATCAAAACTTTCAAGGATGCATCTGTTTTATTTGGTTGTAGTAAGATTTCACAACAGTCAAAGAGCATGGGACACAGCTGTTTTCCAGCTGGTGCTTTGTAAGATTTCACTGGAGTGGAATGTTTGTTACACTAGGCTTCATTAAAATTAAATTCTACCTTCACTCTACTTACTATGGAAATTAATAATTTTATAAGCTATAGCTCATGCTTCTACAAGGTTTAGCGAAAGAATAAATAAAGTGGAATATGTTAGAACATCTGTAATTTCACAAAATAAAGGAAAGGTATTTTGAAGACATTTTGAAAGAAATATTTAACGGAAAGTAAACATTTAAACAGATCAATAATATCCAAAGTTTGAGGAAATTAATATTCTTGATGCTGAGCATCTCTTAATCATTCAGTCTGTTTAAATATTAGCCTCGAGATCAAACTGAAGAAGTAACTGATCTTAATCACAATTAATGTTTTTAAAGGACAGAAAAATATCTGAAAAGGAGAAAGTTTATATAATAAAAATGAAGTAAATTGATAAAAGCAATGCAAATATTATCTTAAGATCTGAAATCCAGGAAAAGAGAAAATGTAACAGACAAACAGTAAGCAGGGATGAAAAGTATGAAATGGTTTAAAATTTGCTCCCAGAATAACTGGCTTTAAATCTGTAGCCATTATAATGCTTCACTATAAATTAAATAATACCACTGTAATAATGACTTAAACAATTCAGACATTTATTACATAAATTAACAAGAATGCTGGAGGTGGGCCATTTCATAGTTCAGTGACTTAATGATGTTATTAAGAATACAGGTTTTTCTCATCATTTTGCTCTGTCATCTTAAGAATAAGAGTACTATTCACATGATAATGCAGCAGACCTAGGCATCAATTACCGTGCAACACTGCACAATGAAAAGAGAAGATGGGGAAAAAACAAAACAAAACAAAACTAAGCCAGCTGTATCCTTTCTCTACCCTTCTTTCCATAAGGGAATAAAATTTTCTTCTAAAAACAAATAGCAAACATCCCTTTGAGGATCAACGGTCAGGACAGGGCCCTATGTGCATCAAAAGGGAAACCAATAACAATGAGGACAGGGTTTCTATGGTTGGATTATGTCAGCGGATTTTGTAGCTTTCGATTGTGTCTCCTGGTAAGAAGTCATTTTATACGAAAAAAGGCATAATTTTGTATTAAGCAAAATATGAAATGATGCAATTTCAATACTAAAAGATGTATGCACTTTTTAATGGCATTTTTACAAATATGTAAAATGCAATTATTCTTATAACATAGCAAGATATTTTAATATGGCATAACATAAAACTTTATTTATGTTCTTCCTAAATAGGAGATAAAAGAAAGTAGTGCTTGATAATTTTGCTTACTTGAATCATCAGATTTTTCCAGTTCCACAATGTGTAAGTGGATCAGTATACTTTTAAATAGTAGAGGGGAAATGAAGACAGGCAGACTAGGAGCAGGATGATCATATAATTTATTTCCTAAACTAAAAAACTTCTTAAAGCCTTATTTATTAACTACTACTAATTATGTAACAATAAGTGGTATAAACCATACACAGCAGTGGCCATAAAGGATATTACAGAAGTAATTCTAAGATTCTCTTGACTGGGAAAAATTATTGTATTCATTAAACACAAAGTTCTTTATTATTATTCTGCCATTATTGCCTGCTTATTATGTGCTTGTCCTTTCCTGTGCATTTTACAAGTATCACTTCATTATTCTTTTAAAGAGCATGTGAGATAGATATTATTTTATTTTTCTTATGGAAAAAAATAACAAGATGAAATCCAAACTCTTTATTATGATGCTTTAGTATCTTACACTGCTTTGAGCTATACTGTATGCTTTCCTAACAAGGCCACTAAAGTAGCAGAATAAATGAAAAACAGCTATAAATCTTCTTTCCATGGGGACTTTATAGAGCACTTGAATCTCAACATCTGTGGGAACATTGTATCAAAGAAACTACAAACCTGTTTTCAAACAGAGATGATAAGGAATTAAGACACTTTAGATGATGTGGACAAAAATCACTCATGCGTATAGCAAACGGTTTTTGAACAACAACCAATTATGAGACACTGCAGTAAACAAGATGAAAGAAATCAAGTTCTTAGCTTCAAGAAATGAACACATAGCCTCAAGATGAAATAGGTAAAACTGGCTCCACCACATGGCATTATTAGATCAGGATCCCAGCTGCCATGGGTTTCCACGGGTGGAGAATGATAGAGAAGAGTTTTCCAAGTACAGGAAATGAACTGACTGAAGGAAGAAATGTTTACTTCATCTTTAGAAAAGAGCAAGTTGATTTTATCAGAGAGGAAATACACATACACACACATACTTACATACACACACATACTTACATACACATGGATGAGCTCATATCCTTACATATTCTCCTACACACATGCTTGTGCAATAAGTACACACACATTCACATACAGCTCTGCAGAAAAAAGAAAACAGGACAACGAGGACTCTGTGACTTTCTTTTAATTCTGAAAAAGCGTATAAATCTAACATATATATATAGCATTTGTAATTATAAAACTCACTTTAGATCTCAGATACAAAAATTCTTTTCACCCAGTAAAACTAATCATCAAAAATCATTTTTTTGGAAATCATATGTATGTTATTTGTGTAAAATAAACATGAGATTTCCTTGACATGCTCCTAAATATTTATTGGGAAAATGTTATATCTGTCATCACATTTTTAGGGTATTTTACAAAGAAGAATAAAGCTGTAAATTATAGGACTTAGTTAAAATATAATAGACTAAGTCCTATAATACATGCTTTTTTTTGAAATAATGAAAGACCCATTCAGGAAGCTTCATCTGTAAAGAATGTTTTTCACAAAGTGATATAAAAGCTGAAAATCAAAAAGGGGAAAAGAGAACAAAGCGGGTAAATATGTGTGTTATTCTATTTAAAACGACATTTAAAAGCAGAATAGAAAAGAAGAAAGAGATCTGGTTTCAGATACAGTCCTCAGTACTGGAAAATAAAACAAACAGTGTGAGTCTGTTTTGCTTAAATTTGACATTTCTTGTTAGAACTTTTAAGATCTAACCTCGGTGGAGTGAAAAAGACTACAAAGTCTACTATTACACAACTTAATTTATGTTTCTCTAGCCTTTTACATTCTATAGACACCTCTGTTATTATCCTTTATGATTTTTGAGCAGTCCCTAGTACATTGGAGAAAATTTCTACTTATTGAATATTTTATGCTTGTTTACCTTAAACACTCCTGGGTACAAACTTTATTCGTGACACACAAAGCTAAATACTATGTTTCTTCTTTTCCTTTTATTTTATGTTACCGTTGTAAGCATTAAGAACTTCCTTTCATAACCAGTTACTTTTCTTTAGCTTTAGAGGATTATATACTTGAGTACATTTTTTTTCAAAGAAATACTGCAACATGTATAAATTGTGAGAAGCCAGGAGATTAAAATCACAAACAAATTGTAAGAAATTGTAAGTCCAATGCATAAAATAATCAACAGATACATTTCTTTGTGTTTCTTCTCTTTCCTCTGTTTCCGAATTGGTATAATTGTTACTTTTGATAATTTATAAGAAGGAATTATACTAAGAACAAGAAGTTTCTGTAAGGCATTATTTTCTGTCCCACACTAATAACATTACACCCTGTATTTTGCATAGACTGCTCTTGTCTGCAAAATAGAAGATAGATAGATAGATAGATGATAGATGATAGATAGATGATAGATAGATAGATAGATAGATAGATTCCAACAAAAGGGATAGATGGAATTTCAAAAAAAGGTAGAAATGAGAAAAAAGATTTTAAAAATAGAATACATAAAAAGCAAATCACAGAATGACAGACTTCTCTATCAACAATCATAATCCATGTATAATGTTCATAGCTGCATCATAGAAGTAGGCTGCTGTAACAGCTGCCCCAGATCCACACCACCACCACCACCACCATTGCCAGTATTAGGCAACCACAAACATCTGAAAGCCACCATGATCAATAAGCTACTTATACTGCTGCTTAATTCTGTGTCATGTGTGTGTTGTTGTGATCTTCATGGGAAACATACATACCCTGAGCCCTGTTTCTCAGCAACCACTGATGAACTATCCTCTGTGCTCATGGTGTCTCAGAGGAAAAATAAAAATTTAAATTCCTTATTTCAGGAGGAATTGCAAAAGCAACATAGAAAGTACAGTTTCTATCTACCCTCTGCCCTTAAATCTACATAATCTATAATATCTCAGCTGCAATGTTGTCTAGGAAATGAAACATTTAAATTGCTATTATTCATAGCATAGAAACACAAAATATAATAAGGATGAAAAGGATTATTCCAGTCAATCTATCACAAAAATCACTGGCTAGCACTGGTCTACTTGTAATCTATTCTTTTGATGTTAAAACTTCAAAACAATTAAAATAGTAATAAAAATTTCCTCCTATCTGCTGTAAAGAAATGTATACATGTCACAATAATATTTTATAAGGCTAGAAGATTCAGGATTGTGGAATACAGAGTAAAAGAACAGTGAATCTCATAAGAAATAGTCAATTGCCTTACATCATTTTCTTTAAAATTTATTTATAGTTCATCATTATTATGTAGAATACTATGATAAGAATAAGGCATGTGGTATGGCAAGTAAGGAAGAAATATTATTTCCTAGCATAAATATATATTCTGGTGTATGAGTTCTGTATAGATGCTGTAACAAATGGTTGCAAACTTAAAACAACAGAAATGTATTCTCATACAATCTGGAGGTCAGAAGTCCTAAATCAGTATTATTGGCCAAAAGTCAACGTGTCAGCAAGGCAGTACTTCCTGTTGAGTTCCTAGTGAACAGTCCCTTTCATGCCTCTTTCACCTCTGATGGCTGCTAAGATTCCTTGGCTTGTGGCCACATCACTCCAATTTTCAAGGCCAGAATATTTAAATATATCTCTTAACATTGCCTTTCCTGTGTATATGAAATCTCCCTTTGTCTCTCTCTTACAAGGATACATGTAATTGAATTGAAGACCCACTTGGATAATCTATGATAATCTTTTCATTTCAAGATCTTTAATTTAATCACAACCACAAAGTACATTTTTTCCACATAAGATAACACTTACGGGTTATGTAGACTATGAGGGGGACATTCTTAAAGAATATATAACCAGCCTATCACATCTAATGATTACTTTTTTTGTCTTCCACAATCAAATTGAAGATAACTTGTTACCAGGTGATTAGTCATCCTACAGCAAGATATTTGTAGTTTAGCATTGGTCTCTACTATCAGAAGATGCAGTTACCATCAACCTTTTTTAACAATGTGGAATTTCCATTTCTACCACTATGATCATTTGGTTCTTGAGTCCATTCAGCAAGTGCTGAAAAAACTAGGAAAAGGTTATGGCTGAAATCTATTGACTAGGTCGTCTTTTCCACCAAATTATTAAAAGTTATCATTCCTCTGGATGTCTTTTTGTGAATATCCAGATGAGTCTCAGATATTTTCACATCATGGAAAATATCCCATCCTGAAGCCCAACCTCCTATATTTTCTCCATTCCCCTAGTCATCATTTCTTATAATCTTTTTCCTCTCAAATTCCTAACTAGGAAAATGATAGACACTGTTCATAAATCAGCACAGATTCATAACCCTGAACATCTCACCTTTCAAGCAAAGTGGGCATCCATATGTAACACCTGAAGTTCTTCCTACTGAAGAGATTTTCTTTTTCCATTATACTTCAGGGCCAGTATTGAGTAGAGCCCTAATGTTAACAGCAGTCCTCTTCTGACTGGTATTTATTTGTAGGAAAAAAAAACTATAAAGGAGGCTGGATTTGTTTATTTACTTAACAATCTTTTCACCAAGAATTCTCCATGAAACCATTGTTTTGGATTGAAACACTGCTGCTGGCATAGTTTTCCTACAAATGTGAAACTTCTGCTCATAAAATGTATGTATGCCCTCATCTATTTGATTATGCAGTGCTACTGAATAGGCCAACCCTATGGCTTAATAGATGAAATAACACCCAGTGAATGATAGTCAACTCAGGATGCATGTTGGATGTTTACATGATGTGTGATGGTTAGTAGTTTAATCAATGCTGATGTAGTTAGGCTTTGTGTCCCCACCCAAATCTCATCTTGAATTGTAAACCCCATAATCCCCAGGTGTTAAGGGAAATACCAGACGGAGGTAAGTGAATCGTGGGGGCAGTTTACACCATGCTGTTTTCTTGATGGTGAGGGAGTTCTCACGGGATCTGATGGTTTTATAAGGGGCTCTTACCCCTTCAGTCAGCACTTCTCCTTTCTGCTGACTTGTGAAGAAGGTGCCTTGCTTCCACTTCATTTTCCACCATGATTGTAAGTTTCCTGAGGACTCCCCAGCATGCTGAACTGTGAGTCAATTAAACCTCTTTCCTTTATAAATTACCTAGTCTTGGTAAGTTCTTTATAGCAGTATGAAAACAGACTAATACCAAGGACAAAGATGATTAGTAATAATAATTATAGTAATAGCTAACAGTTTTATTATATTTACAGGCATTGCATTAAGCATTTAAAATATCTTCATTTGTTTGATGACTTTTTCATTGAATTATCATTTAGAGTGGCTATTTTATATACCAGACACTATTTAGAAACTGGAATTTTATCAATGTAGACAAAATAACTTTCCATATAGGGCACACATCCTAGTGGGATTTGAAAAATGCAATAATTTAGTTAGCAAGAATATTATGCATTAGGTTAAAAGGTGTTAAGAGATTGAAAAAAATGAGCAGAGAAAAATGTCTAAAGAGTGTCAATTGTAGGGGAAAAAAGCAGCTCCTATTTTAAATATGATGGCTTACACTATTCTCTCATTGTAAAGATGATAACTGAGCAAAGAGAATAAGTTCCAGGAAGTAACACAGGAACAGAATGTGTGGAGCCTTGTAGATACTTGTTATACATTGATTTTAATTGTGCACAGAGTGGGTACAACTAGATGATTTTAGCAGAGGCTTGACATGATCTAATTTAAATTTTAACAGGATTATTCTGATTATTGTGATCAGAATATGCTGTAGATCATCAAAGATAAAACAGAAACTCCTTGTCGGGAATTATTATTATTATTATTTGACAGAAGGTCTCATTCTGTTCCACAGGCTGGCTGGAGTGCAGTGGTGTGAACACGGCTTACTACAGCCTTGACGTCCTGAGCTCAAGCAGTCTTCCCACATTAACCTCCCAAGTGGCTGGGACTATGAACACACCCCCAAACCCAGCTAAAGTTTTCTTTTTTTTTTTTTTTTTTTTGAGACGGAGTCTCGCTCTGTCGCCCAGGCTGGAGTGCAGTGGCGCGATCTCGGCTCACTGCAAGCTCCACCTCCCAGGTTTACGCCATTCTCCTGCCTCAGCCTCCCGAGTAGCTGGGACTACAGGCGCCCGCTACCACGCCCGGCTAATTTTTTGTATTTTTTAGTAGAGACGAGGTTTCACCGTGTTAGCCAGGATGGTCTCGATCTCCTGACCTCGTGATCCGCCCGCCTCGGCCTCCCAAAGTGCTGGGATTACAGGCGTGAGCCACCGCGCCCGGCCAAGTTTTCTTTTTTTTAAATATATTTTGTAAACACAGGGTCTTGCCATGTTTCCCAGGCTGGTCTCAAACTCCTGATCTCAAATGATCCTCCTGCTTCAGGCTCCGAAAGTTCTGGGATTACAGATGTGAGCCACCACAACTGGCCCCTTATAGGCTAAAATAGCAATGCAAGCTGGAGATGATAATTGTAGAAATGATATCAATAGAAATAGTAAGAAGTGAGTTACAGATATAAAGAGAGATAAAAACATAAATTTTATATGGATTTACCATACAGTAGAAAAGAGAGAGTAGCATGAAGAACAAACCTAAGAAAAAAACAAAAAAGAACAAACCTATGCTTTTGCCCATTATCTGAGATTAGGAAAAGCACAGCAGAAAAGATTGTAGGGAAATCTGAAGTTTTATATTAATTTATCCAGTCCTCACAAAAACTTTATTGGATGGGTACTATCATTACTCTCAGTTTAGCGATGCTTAGTTGGGGTGCAAAAAATGTTAAATAACTTGCTTACAGTTATAAACTAATGAGAGAATGAGCCATTTTTTGAAAACAGTAAATTTGGCTTCAGAATCAATGCTTTTAATAACAATGTTTACTGCTGCTAGAAAGCCAGGAGCTATCTCTCCAAATTAAAATAGATAACCAAAGAAAGCATGCTTCGCTTCTTTCCTAAACACTAGGGAACTTCGCAATGGTTCTCCTATCAGTGTTTATCACAAATTTCATGTAGATATTTGAGTAACATTGGATCTGTGGGCCATAAAGATCAAGTGGCAGAGTTGCTTCACCATGGCTTAGATCAAGGGAATCCACTCTCTTGATCTGAAGCACATGCAAAGAGAATAGTATTGTTTCTGGCATATCAACCTCATTTAGGGTGGGGATTTTTTGAGTCCACATTTCAGTCAACCAGGTAAGAAAATGGTAAGAAAATTTCCAGGTACTCAACTGAAATACCTATTTGAAACTACTCATAGGCCAGGCACGGTGGCTCACGCCTGTAATCCCAGCACTTTGAGAGGCCTAGGCGGGCGGATCATGAGGTCAGGAGATCGAGACCATCCTGGCTAACACAGTGAAACCCCGTCTCTACTAAAAATACAAAAACAATTAGCCAGGCGTGATGGCGGTCGGCTGTAGTCCCAGCTACTCGGGAGGCTGAGGCAGGAGAATGGCGTGAACCCAGGAGGCGGAGCTTGCAGTGAGCCACGATGGCGCCACTGCACTCCAGCCTGGGGACAGAGCGAGACTCCGTCTCAAAAAAAAAAAAAAAAAGAAAAAAGAAAAAAAAGAAACTACTCATAATAAAGCTACCCATGTCAATCACTTTCTCTAACACTGAATTTCCTACAATTCTATCTCATTTTGAGAACCATTTTTTACATATATTCTTCAGATTTGAGTTGCTGTAAGTTAGCAAAGTTTACAATTCTTTGATGTATAAGCCTTCTCTTCATGTATTACATTCTCTTCTCTTCATTCTCTTCCTATTTCTCTATTGGATACACAGCCCATATGCCCTTCTGGTGCAGGGTGTGATGTGATTCAATTATGTGTCTTCTGACATTGAGAAATTGTCAGGGTAGATAATGAAGATGATTGACAGCTTCCTAATAGGTAACTATCTCAGATGTGGTCATTACAGTATTTCCAAACAAGGCAGAATCCATACAACTGACAAAGGATGAGGACTACTGCTTCAATTCTGTAACGTTCAGGAGAAACTGGGGCTTTGGGGTATTTGGAGTTATCCAAATATACCCTAATGCCATCATGCAAATTCTCTCTTTCTCAAACAAAGCCCTACTTCTTACATAAAAGACAAGGCATATCTGTGTTAGTTGGGCCGCTCACGTGATCAAAGGTAAGAATAAGGGCAGTCCACGGAGTTCCCACAGACCTTGGACTTGTTCTTTTGACAAGTCCTGGACTTGGTTATTCCCTGGACTTGTTCTTTTTATGTTTAAGTTCTCCCTCACAGTTGTCAGCTTATTGTAGTATCTGTATATATTTTTATTTTTGCCATGGTAAGCTATTGTAGAACAACTTCAGTCTACCAAACCTTACATTTTGATAGGTATTTTATTTCAGCACTTCAGACTAAAATAATTGTTATGCCGTAATTTTCTATAGAAATATCAGCCTCAGTTTTCTAATGTTCATGTACACACCAGTGACTTCAAACTCAGCCAGAAAGAACCAATCTCAGGCTGCTATACCTCTGAGTGCCTGTGTTCTGCAACTACTTCTAGCATCAAATATTACACCAGTTATGATTCCATTCTATGTAAGTGTCCATGCCAGCGATTTTAAGATAAAATAACTAGTTAGAAAATGTTAAGGTTTTATTGTTATCTAGGAAATGAGGGGAGCAGACACAGTTGACTCTTAAAAGTGGCTTTCAGAAACGTCTCCCAACGTTATAAATTACAGAAGCAGTACTCCGAAAAGGTGATGATTTGTCTAATCCAGAGAATATTGGCATTGCCATAGCTTCAGTCAAAAATCACGGTATCGGAAACGTATTACATTCAGAAAATTTCAGGCTCCTGAAAGTGGGTGACTTCAGCAAACAGTTGCCACATTTCTTCCCCCTTGACATCTGTAAGTTAGTGACTGATAATTTCCGGATACTAACACAGAAAAACAAGGACTTCTACAATTGTGCATGTCAGTAGAAACCACAGAACCAGCAGAAGTTTCAACCCACCCTACTTCCACCTTCACTATCCCACAAAAATACACCTAGTTGGCTAAATCTAAATTTTATCTACAAGCAAGCTGCACATAATCTGGAAAATATAAGCGAATGTAATGTAGCTTTTCATCCTCTGCTGTACAAGGAGACACACTAAAAGGAAGATGGAATGGATGCTGAGCGCCGATCCACCATCTCCATTACAGGGGCTGTTGCAAGGCCCTCAGAGATTCATCTCATCATTTTCTACCGCAGTTTGCTTAATGCAAAATGTGAGCTTTGCCTCATCCTGCCAGTAACCGTTTGTCTTCTTTATTCCTCTGACTTCTGCTATGTCTCCTTTTTTGTGGAAGTTATAATGCCTCTTCTGGGAGTCCTTTTAGACAGTATTTTGTTAGACTGGATGCAGTGGCTCATGCCTGTAATCCCAGCACTTTGGGAGGCCCAGGCAAGCAGATCATGAGGTCAAGAGATAGAGACCATCCTGGCCAACATGGTGAAACCACGTCTACTAAAATACAAAGATTAGCTGGGCGTGGTGGAGCGTGCCTATAGTCCCAGCTACTCAGCAGGCTGACGCTGAGGCAGGAGAATCACTTGAACCCTGGAGGCAGAGGGTGCGGTGAGCCGAGATGGGGCCATCGCACTCCAGCCTGGCGACAGAGCGAGACTCCATCTAAAAAAAAAAAAGTGTTTTGTTAATGGATGCCTTTAAGCTTATTCTCTTTTCTGGCATCATGTATATGCAAAGGAATCTGATAGTGTTCCACTTAAGGGATCCACTTAAGGGAGAGATACAGCCAATTTCCAATGTAGCCTTCAGTCTGGTTGCTCTGCAACCAGGAAGAAATTTCTCTCCATATTTTCTCACCTTTAGACTCCTTAGTTGTGAGTCAACTTCCTGTGGGTCCATACCAGAATCTTTAATGTTTCTCTTGAAATCTCCCTCACTTGGTTTGAGGTGACCCTAGAGTACTGAAGACTTTCTAACTCCTGGTTTTAAAACACTCCTTTTAAAACTCTCCAAGTAGAGGACCTGAATTTAAAAATATTTTACTGGAATAAAAAACTAGATTAGAATATGTTTTGGCTTGCTCTTCAAAAGCTGCTCTGTTGTTAATGTATGTTTCTTAGCGTTGCAGCCTCAGGCAAAACTACAAAAGAGGAGATGTATTTTAAGACTGATATATGGAGAGAGAAAAAGGTGTTTATTTTAACATGAATATAAATAAATTTAACTTTGTTTGAAAAAACGATAAGTAGGGTGATTCCTACCTATAGTTTCTAGTGAGAGGTACTGTTAGTATAAGCATCAAAAATACCTGTTTCCCATTCTTGTTATACTCAATTAAGTTGGAATCTAAGCATTACTGGCAGGTTTGCCAATACTTTACAGAACTTTCAGTAAAAACAGTTTATTTACTTTTCACTCAAAGCCTTTTTGTCTGAAGAAATTATAGATTGTTTTATTAGGTTACTGCAAAAGTAATTGTAGTCTAATGGCAAAAACAGAATTACTTTTGCACCAACCTAATATAAAGCAGTGGTTCTCAAATTTTAGCTCAAATAGAAACTACATGGAAAGATTTTAAAAAATAAGATTATGATTCAGAATGTCTTCTTAAGAAGAGGTCCAGGAATACGCACTTTTAATAA
This sequence comes from Pan troglodytes, assembly GCF_028858775.2. NCBI lineage: Eukaryota > Metazoa > Chordata > Mammalia > Primates > Hominidae > Pan > Pan troglodytes. The sequence continues at coordinate 91,383,708 of NC_072408.2, forward strand.
GTAAGTCTAGGTGACATTAATGAAGTTGTCTCATTATCTATAATACAGACCAAGGCTTGGAGATATAATTATTTTTAAGTGAGATTCTAAATGAGTGTTCCTTTGTATCACTGACTTAAGCATTATTAATAGATCAAACCTACATGCCTTTCTCTATCTACAGGATATGTAGCCTCTGAAGATCCTTGTGCAACTGCCCTTCTGGTGGGCTCTATCTACTGGCCTCAGATGAGCATCTTGGTTGTATTCATAAATATAGGTCAGGGTGGGGTTTGCAATATGCATTATCTCATTTAATAATAAAAAATAAAAATTAAATTAAGCAATTAATCTTAAAATGCTTAGATATAGATATTTTCTTCATTTGCACTAAAATAAAAAGTGAGTGATCAAGAGAATAAGCCATTCAACATAAGTCATAGAGCTGCCCAAGCACAGGTTCTGAATCTTTTTGTTATACTCCACTCTGCAGAGCATCCAGAAATAATTATAAAGGTTCAACAAATGCTCAATCAATTGCCTAATATTAATGCACAAAATCTTTAATTTGGCATTTTAATTTTCATATTTTCAATTTATTTTTTTATTTTTTCTATGATTCAAAACCCTAAGTAAACACTAGCATAATTTGTTCAGGAAATGTGAATTTTCTCAAATGTGGATAACCTAAATATTATTTTGCTAAAAGTATTTAACATATTTTGGCAGCCTGAATGGAGGAAAATACTGTTGTGAGTGCTTCGAAAAATGAAAATTGTCTACTACCTGTCCTTTATATATTCAAAATAATATCTGTAAATGAAATTCTAGTTTCCTCCAAAATGTTTTGAAAACTCCAATGTATTTATGTTCTGCAGCTGTTATTATTGTTTTGTTTTCCATTACTAATCTGATGACAATCCTTAGATTATTTTGCATTTAAATTTAAGGCATTTCTTTTCACAGGCCAACTCTCTGGGCTAAGTATCCAAATATCTGCACCACGTTTATAATACAAAGGGTCATATAAACCCTGGCAGGATTGGTAGTTTCTCACAAACCAAAGAACGATGTTATTAACATTCAGATACTTCTTCAGCCTTTGCCTTTTCTTTACCTGCCCAACCATGTGTACCAAAAGCTTTCATAATTTGCTTCAGTTCACATTACCACTGTCAGAGAGACACAGAGCTCTGCTTACATTAGAGATTACTTTCACACTCATGTAAAATAGAATTTGGAGCTAGTCTTCACATTCCACTCCCAGGTATCTGGTGGCATTCAATAATAAATATGTTAAATTTACTTTCCCCAGCTCCACAGGGACACTGGATTGCAGCTTCCCTACCTGTCTCATAGATGCACCCAATTTGTTGAATAAATTACTGGCATATAATCCCTTTCCAGGACCCTACTAGAAAGTCACTCTGCTCTGTGTGCTGGCATGGTTAGCTGAGGGTTCTGAACTCCTCACATAGTCCCTGCTACTCTTCTCCAGTGTCAAATTCGGATTCTAATATTCTCTGTATAAAACATAATTTGTCCCATGTAATATCTCATGAACAATATAGGGCTTTCACTACATTTTGTATGCAATTTGATTATTTATTTTAGATTTCAAGTTCAAAATTGTCTCAGTCCATATCAACTTATTTACTTTTCCTTCTACTGACTATTTTCCTTTGGGTTCCCTGCTAAAGAGTATAGCGGGTAGGCAAGATGGCCAAGTATGGGAGGTGCAGTCAGAGGCTCCCACTGAGAAGAATGAAAATGGTGAGTAAATCCTGTATTGGCAACGGAGGTATCTGACAGAGCAGGATCACCGTCATCTGGGACAAACACCAACACTTTACCCAGGGGAGGCATGTCCACCATCATTGTGGCTGCCTTCTGCCTAAGACAACTGAACTCCCAGGGGGAAGAGCAGCAGCCATCACTTCAGCTCCAGTCTGTTGTTTTCTCCTGCTGGTGCCAGGGAGACTTGGTGGTTTGAACCCAGGAGGAATTTCCTACAGTGCACCACAGCAGCTGTGGCAGATTGTGGCCTGACTGCCTCTTTAGGCCATATCCAGACCCATCCTTCCTCACCAGGTGGGGGCTCCCTGTGGGAATTTCAGCAACTCCAGTCGGGGGTTTATGGACGGAACTCTGATTTCCCTGGGATGGTGCCCCTGTGGGGAGGGGGTGGCTGTGGTTTCTGCACATCAGCATAAATAAAACAGGCAGACAAAATTAGAGAAATAAGAATAAAAAGGATTGAACAAAACCTCCAAGAACTATGGGATTATGTAAAAAGACTGAACCTACAATTGATTGGGGTACCTAAAAGAGACAGGGATAATGGAACCAAGTTGGAAAACATGCTTCAGGATATCATCCAGGAGAACTTCCTCAACACAGCAAGACAGGCCAACATTCACATTCAGAAAATCCAGAGAACCACAGGAAGATACTCCATGAGAAGATCATCCCCAAGACACATAATCATCAGATTCTCCAAAGTCAACATGAAGGAAAAAATGTTAAGGGCAGCCAGAGAGAAAGTCCAGGTCACCTACAAAGGGAAGCCCATCAGACTAACAGCAGATCTCTCAGCCTAAACTCTACAAGCCAGAAGAGATTGGGGCCAGTATTCAACATTCCTAAAGAACAGAGTTTCCAACCGGAATTCCATATCTGGCCACACTAAACTTCGTAAGCAAAGAAGAAATAAAATTCTTTTCAGGCAAGCAAATGCTGAGGGAATTTGTCACCGCCTGGCCTGCCTTGCAAGTGCTCCTAAAGGAAGCACTAAATGTGGAAAAGAAAAGCCATTATGAGCCACTATAAAAATATGCTGAAGTACAAAGACCAATGACATATGAAGCAACTACATCGACAGGTCTGCAAAATAACCAGCTAGCATCATGATGACAGGATCAAATTCATACATAACAATATTAACCTTAAATGTAATATCGGTTACATTTATAATATTATTATATAAATATAAATATTAAACTTACTATTAATACATATTAAACTTAAACTTAATATTAATACATATTAAGTTTAATGTGTAATAGGTATTAAATGTAACAGGTAACCAATATTATAAAATGCCCCAATTAAAAGATACAGGATGGCAAGCTGGATAAACAGTTAAGACCCATCTACTTGTGTGCTATATTCAAGAGACCCATCTCACATGCAAAGACACACATAGCCTCAAAATAAAGGAATGGAGGAAAATTTACCAAGCAAATAGAAAACAGAAAAAAGCAGGAATTGCCATCTTAGTGTCTAACAAAACAGACTTTAAACCTACGAAAATCAAAAAAGACAAAAAAGGCATTACACAATGGTAAAGTGTTCAATTCAACAAGAAGAGCTAACTATCCTAAATATATATGCACCCAATACAGAAGTACCCAGATTCATAAAATAAGTGCTTAGATACCTATGAAGAGACATAGACTCCCACACAATAATAGTGAGAGACGTTAGCACCCCGCTCTCAATATTAGATCATCGAGACAGAAAATTAACAAAGATATTCAGGACTTGAACTCAGCTCTGGATCAAGTGGACCTGACAGATATCTACAGGACTGTCCACCCAAAAACAACAGAATATACATTCTTCTTGGTGCTACATGGCATTCACTCTAAAATTGATCACATAATTGAAAGTAAAATACTTCTCAGCAAATGCAGAAAAACTGAAATCATAACAAACAGTCTCTCAGAACAGAGCACAGTTAAATTAGAACTCAAAATTAAGAAACTCACTCAAAACCACACAACTACATGGACATTGAACAGCCTGCTCCTTAATGACTCCTGGATAAATGATAAAATTAAGACAGAAATTAAGAAGTTCTTTGAAACCAATGAGAGCAAAAAGACAATATACCAGAATCTCTGGGATGCAGCTAAAGCAGTGTTAAGAGGGAAATGTATAGCACTAAATGCCGACATCAAAAAGCTAGAAAGATCTCAAATTGACATCCTAACATCACAACTAAAAGAGCTAGAGAATCAAGAGCAAAAAACCCCAAAGAGAGCAGAAGACAAGAAACAACCAAGATCAGAGCAGAGCAGAACTGAAGGAGAAGGAGATGGAGACACAAAAAATCTTTCAAAAAAATCAATGAATCCAGGTGCTGGTTTTGGGAAAAATTAAGAAAATATATAGACTGCTATCTAGTCTAACCTAGACTAATAAAGGAGAAAAGAGAGAAAAATCAAATAGACACAATAAAGAATGATAAATGGATATCACCCCTGACCCCACAGAAATACAACCAACCACCAGAGAATACTATTAAATACTTCTATGCAAATAAACTAGAAAATCTAGAAGAAATAGGTAAATTTCTGAACACATACAACCTCCCAAGAGAGAATCAGGAAAATGTTGAATCCCTAAATAGACCTACTACAAGTTCTGAAATTGTGGCGTTAATAAATAGCCTACCAAACAAAAAAAGACTAGGCCAACACAGATTTACAGCTGAATTCTACCAGAGGTACAAAGATAAGCTGGTACCATTTCTTCTGAAACTATTTCAAACAATTGAAAAGAAGGGACTTCTCCTTAACTCATTTCATGAAACCGGTATAATCGTGATACCAAAATCTGGCAGAGACACAATAAAAAAAGAAAACTTCAGGCCAATATCCCTGATGAACATCAATGCAAAAATCCTCAATAAAATACTGACAAAGGAAATCCAGCAGCACATCAAAGAGCTTATCCACAACAATCATGTGGGCTTCATCCTTGGGATGCAAGTCTGGTTCAACATATGCAAATCAATAAATGTAATTAATCACATAAACAAAACTAAGGACAAAACCCAAATGATTATCTCAATAGATACAGAAATTGCCTTTGAAAAAGTTCAACATTCCTTCATGTTAAAAACTGTCAATAAACTAGGTATTGATGGGACATACCTCAAAATAATAAGAGCCGTTCATGACAAATACACAGCTGATATCATACTGAATGGGCAAAAGCTAGAAGCATTTCCTTTGAAAACCAGCACAAGACAAAGATGCCCTCTCTCACCACTGCTATTGAACATAGTATTGGAAGTTCTGGCCAGATCAATTAGGCAAGAGAAAGAAATAAAAGGCATTCAAATAGGAGGGGAGGAAGTTAAACTGTCTCTGTTTGGAGATGACATGATCCTATGTCTAGAAAACCCCATTGTCTCTGCCCATATGCTTTTTTTTTTTTTTTTTTTTTTGACAAATTCTCACTCTGTTGCCTAGGCTGGAGTGCAATGGTGCGATCTCTGCTCACTGCAACCTCTGCCTCCCAGGTTCAAGCAATACTCCTGCCTCAGCCTCCCGAGTAGCTTGCATTACAAGTGCCTGCCACCACTCCTAGCTAATTTTTGTATTTTCAGTAGAAGTGAGGTTTCACCATGTGTGCCAGGCTCATCTCAAACTCCTGACCTTAGGTGATCCACCTGTTTCTGCCTCACAATGTGCTAGGATTACAGGAGTGAGGTACCACACTCAGCCTGTCAATTCATATGCTTCTTAAGCTGATAAGCAACCTCAGCAGAGTCTCAGGATACAAAATTAATGTGCAAAGATCACAAGTATTCTTACACACCAACAATAGACAAGCAAAGAGCCAAATCATGAATAAACTCCCATTCACAATTGTTACAAAGAGAATAAAATACCTAGGAAAACAGCTAACAAATGAAGTGAAGGTGAAGGACCTCTTCAAGGAAAACTACAAACCACTATTCAACAAAAAATCAGAGAGGACACAAACAAATGGAGAAATATTCCATGCTCATGAAAGAGTCAATATCATGAAAATGGCCATACTGCCCAAAGTAACTGATAGATACAACAGTATTCCCCTTAAACTACCATTGACATTCTTCACAGTATTAGAAAAACTTTAAAATTTATATGAAACTAAAAAAGAGCCCAGCCCATATAGCTAATTCAATTCTAATCAAAAAGAACAAAGATGGAGGTATTACAGATACCTGACTTCAAACTATACTACAAGGCTACAGTAGCCAAAACAGCACAGTACTGGTACAAAAACAGACATATAGACCAATGGAACAGAATAGAAAACTTAGAAATAAGTCCACACATCTACAACCATCTGATCTTTGACAAATCTGACAAAAACAAGCAATGGAGAAAGGATTCTCTATTTAATAAATAGTGTGGGGAGAACTGGCTAGTGATATGCAGAATATTGAAACTAGACCCCTTCCTTACACCATATTTAAAAAAATCATCTCAAAATGGATTAAAGACTTAAATGTAAAACCCAAAACTATTAAAACCCTAAAAGAAAACCTAGGCAATACCATTCAGGACATAGGCACGGGCAATGATTTCATGACAAGGCACTAAGAGCAGTTGCAACAAAGGCAAAAATTGATAAATGGGATCTAGTTAAACTAAAGAGCTTCTGTGCAGCGAAATAAACTATCATCAGAGTAGAAGACAACCTACAGGATGGGAGAACATGTTTGCAATCTATTCGTCTGACAAAGGTCTCATATCTAGCATCTACAAGGAACTTAAACAAATTTATCAGAAAAAAGCAAACATTAAATAGCGGGCAAAGGATATGAAGAGAGACTTCTCAAAAGATGACATTTATGTGGTAAACAAACATGAAAAAAGCTCAACATCACTAATCATTAGAGAAATGCAAATCAAAACCACAATGATATGCCATCTCACGTCAGTCAGAATGGTGATTATTAAAAAGTCAAGAAACAACAGATGCTGGTGAGGCTGTGGAGCAATAAGATCGCTTTTACACTGTTGATGGGAATGTATTAGTTCAACCATTGTGGAAGACAGTGTGGGAATTCCTCAGACACCTAGAGGAGGAAATATCATTTGACCCAGCAATCCCATTACTGAGTATATACCCAACGGGATATAAATATTTCTATTATAAAGATACAGGCAGGCCGGGCGTGGTCCAGCTACTCGGGAGCCTGAGGCAGGAGAATGGCATGAACCCGGGAGGTGGAGCTTGCAGTGAGCCGAGATCGCACCACTGCACTCCAGCCTGGGTGACAGAGCAAGACTCAGTCTCAAAAAAAAAAAAAAAAAGATACATGTATGCATGTGTTCATTGCGGCACTATTCACAATAGCAAAGACATGGAATCAACATAAATGCCCATCAGTGATAGACTGGATAAAGAAAATGTGGGAAGTACATACCAGGGAATACTATGCAGCCATAAAAGGGAATGAGATTATGTCTTTAGAGGGACATGGTTGGAGCTAGAAGCCATTATCCTCAGCAAACTAATGCAGGAACAGAAAATCAAATACCGCTTATTCTCATTTGAAAGTGGGAGTTGAACAATGAGAACACATGGACACAGGGAGGGGAACAACACACACTGGGGCCTGTCAGAGGTGGGGTCCAGAGGAGGGAGAGCATCAGGATAAATAGCTAATGCATGCTGGGGTTAATACTTTGGTGATGGGTCGATAGATGCAGCAAACAACCATGGCACATGTTGACCTATGTAACAAACCAGCACATCCTGCACATGTATCCTGGAACTTAAAAACTAAAAAAAAAGAGTATAGACATACTGTATTTTGTATTCTTTAGCTTTTTCTCTATGAGCTTTTCATGACTATCCATACCTGTGCCATTCCTTCGCACTTCCTACTTTAGAGTCTGAACATATTTTACTCACTTTATTCTCAAAAAAACACCATAAAAAAGGATCCAATAAATATATTTACACAACAAACATTTAAAAGATTTGACTCAAAGACAACAAACTTTGAGACAAAGGAAAGAAGATATAAAAATGTATTACACCATTACACCACGATTGAGGGACTGTGTTACAGGTCACACCAAGTGCCTCAATATTGCAGTTTATGACCATCTCTGAAGATAGAAAATGTTGTTTTCGGGGACTAGTCTTTCATTCCTGAAGAATAATCTGATTTTGTGAAACTTCAAAAGAAAAAGACAAGTCAACAACTGTGGCCCTAGAAAATTTCATGTGTGCCCTTAGACCCTTTAATGAAGAGATGCCTGTTTTCTTGTTTCAATATAACACATATATTGAACGGCCTCAACAGGATGAGTTCTTTACACATCCAGAAGCCTAGATTTAAATAGATCTTTTGGGGACCAGTATACTTTATTGGTCTCCAATTACTAGTTGTACAGACTTAGACTAAATTAGTTCTATTTTGGTTCATTATGATATTCACTAGTTTTTCCTGAAAAGAACTTATAGGTGATAAAGCTAATAAATTAAAGGAAAGGACAACTCTGACATTTAACAAGGACAAAATAAATGGTTCAATTTAAGGCTAATATTGCCTTGCAGAATATGAAATGGGTGTTAGTAGTCCCAAAGGCCAATATTTTTCAAAATCTCTCTGAAATGCTAAGGGATATTTGGTAAGAGAGTAAAATCTTTATAAAGTGTACTTTTATAGTAATAGGCTATGGCCTCCTATTTAACATAATGTTTTCAAAGTCTAAATTTTCAAGAATAGTGAAATCTTCTTCAGAATTCAACTTACATTTTAAAGATTCTTTCCCAAAATATACAAATATAAAATCTATTTCCTTTCTTGTTAAGATTGCATTACACTTCATTAAGTTCAAACCAATTACTCATTTTATTTCATTTAATTGCTATAACTATTTTCATTTTTACGAAAGCAGAAACCAAGTCTCAAAGATTTCTTAAGAACTTTGCACACAAAATAATCAATAACATGCTTACTGACATGCAATGGAATCTAGCGAGTCAGTCATCCTTAGTTTTCTCATTTTTCCATATTACAGAAAAACTTTAAACTCGTTATTTGCCCTAAGGCTTTTCAATTTTTAGCATTTTAATAAAAAGAAACAATCTTCCAACAAAGATAACTTTAAAAATATGTTTAAATTCCATATGAGTCAGCTGTGTTAATGGAAATAGGAAGGGATTACTACAACTTAATATTTTCCAGAGTGTAGTGACTTCAGAAACAGACTGAACTAAGTTTAAAACTCAATTATACTGTTACTGGGAAACTAACATAACATCTATGACTCAGTTCACGCATCTCTTAATGAGGATAGCCAAAACTTTTCAAGTTTGCAAAAATAGATATAAAGAAGGGCCTTGGTCTGGGTCTGCAGGTCTACAGGGCTGGAACATGGTCCTTGGACCAATTCTTGTAACTATCATGCAGGCTAATGCAGGGTTCATGGTAGTTAATCGTACCTGTTAGGTAGGCATGCAGCCAGAACTTAAGAGCATAAAAGAGGATATTAAAACTAAAAACTCATTGAGATGGCAAACAGAGCTACTTATGGATCCTTAAAGACTCTGCCAAAATTAGGATATTACACCCCTTAAAATTACACCCCTTAAAAATATAGTTAACTGATTTGACAAAACAGCAAAAGCAATTCAATGGAGAAAAGACAGTCTTTTCAACGAATGGTGTTGGAATAATTGTTTATCCATGTTCAATAAAATGAATCAAGACAAAGATCACAAAATTTAACTCGAGATAATAACATATCTCAATGTAAAACACAAAATAAAAGAAATCTAGAAGAAAGTATACGTTAACATCTAGGTGATCCTGGATTTGGTGTAGAGATTTTAGTTACAGCACCAAAACCATAATTCATGAAAGGAAAACTTGTAAGTCAAATTTTATTAAAATGAAAAGCTTCTCTTCTGTGGAAGATATTTTTAAGAGAATCAGAAGACAAACTACAGAATGAGATAAAACACTTGGAAAACAAATATCTGAAAGAAAAAACTTGTATTCAAATATATAAAGAGCTCTTAACATTTAAGAATAAATACACAAACAATCTATTTTTTTTTATATGGGCAAAAAATCTGGGCAGTCTTTTCACCAAAAAATATAAGCATAAAAAATAAAACTACAAAACATGCTCAATACCATTTGTCACTAGGAAATTACAAATAAATATTACTTTGATTTCATATACCTATTAGAAGAGCTGAAATGAGAAAAAAATCTGAAAATATCAATTGTTATCTAGGATGCAGAGCAACATGAACACTTATTAATTACTTTTGGAAATGCAAAATAACACAAGCACTTTGGAACACAGTTCAGCATTTTTTCAAAGCTAAACATCGTCTTACCATATGATATGGCAGTCATGTTCCTATTTGTCTCCCAATTAATTTGAAAATGTATGTTCACACAAAAAAAAATGCTCACAAATGTTTATATAAATTTTATTATAATTTCCCAAAACTGGAACTAACCAAAATATCTTTCAATAGGCAAATTATAAACAAACCTGGTATATCCATCAATACAATATAATAATTTTATTATGAAAAATAAGCTATCAAGCCATTAAAATAAAAATGAATCAAACTTAAATACATTCATTTAAAGAACCCGGTCTGAAAAGACTACATACTGTTTGATTTCATTGATGAATATGATACTCTGGAAAAGGCAAAACTATAAAAACAGTAAATATATTAATGGAAGGTAAGGGTTTAGAGAAGGCAAGAGGGTTAAAGGGAGGGAAATATTTTAGAGTAGTGAACCTGTTCTATATGATACTATAATGGTGCATACTTGACGCTACACATTTGTCAATACTTACATTACTTTAAATTGCAAAGAGTGAACCTTAATATTTAGGAGGTCAGAGGACATCAATATGCATGCAGAAGATGAGAAAACCATCAACTGTATCAAGAATGCCTAAAACAATGACACTGAATGGTGGAGGAGGAATAAGCACTTACATAAGTAATTTGGAAAAAGGGTCAAGTCAATAAGACTAAAGGCAAAAGAAACTATGCATTAGTACCACATTCTAGTTTATACAATTTGTTTCTAAAAGGCACAGGTTAACAATTCTGACATCACTCTATGTGCATACTGAAATTGAAAAATTGTTTAAATGGATGGCAGTTGCTGGTACTCTAGTTTCTCATGGTTGAAGTGGGGATTTATAGATAAATAGGCTAGAGTAATTCATTTGGTAATGGATTGCAGTCAGAGACATCAGAATGAAATCATATTTGCTTTAACATAGATACAGATAGTTAAACATAGACATATTCATATGTCTTTGTATATGCACAGATTAGCGTACACATATATATTTTCATGTTGTGCCAACAGAGAGGACCTAGAAGCAATGACACCTCAGTAGCAAGCAGTACACCTATCCACCTATAACCTAAATCTAATAAGAGGGATCATAGCTATTTGGAGCTCAATAACTGATGAATGAAGTATACAAGATGAGCTTAGAGAATCTTGTAGTGCGAGAAAGTAAGGAGATGCTCAAATTAAAAAATCTCACTATGATGGGGATGTCAACACAATATTGAGCCAACTGAGAGAGCTCTCAATGGCCAAAACTAACACAATTTGAGCAACAAAATAAAGTAATATTGAATTATAACCCGAAGTATAAAATAAATGTTAATTACTCAATGATGACATAAATAAATGAATGAATAAATAAACGGGAGAGAAGAGATAAATCTCCTCTGCAAAATAATTCCAAATAATTTATGTAGGTATTCCACTCTCAAGTAAGTTTTGCATAACTCTCCACTTAAGTGTGGGTTGCACACTGATGTCCTTCTAATGTGCACAATATCAAGCTATAACATGAAGTATTACTGTTGATGTTGAAGTCATCAACAGTAATAAGTCATGTTAATAGTACATACCCTTGATATGATGTGATAGAAATGTCACCTTATTTCTGTGGTTTTTTTCCCCAAATCCCATAACCACAGTCTAATCGTTAAAAAAATCAGACATATACCAGTTGAGGGAAATTAAGCAAAATACCTGACCATTCCTTCTTAAAAATATCAAGAGAGTTCTTCAAAAACAAAGAAAGTTTGAGAAACTGTCATAGTCAAAAGGACTCTAAGGAAACATAATGAGTACATGTAATGTGATAATCTGGATAGGATTCTCAAACAGAGAGAGAATATTAGTTCAATACCAAGGACATCTGAATAAAGTAAGGATTTTAGTTAATAATAATCTATTAATATAAGTTCATTAATTATATAAAATATGTCATATTAATGTTAGACATTAACAACAGGGAAAACTGGGTACTCTGTGCCATCTTCATAATTTTTCTCTAAATCTAAAACTACTCTTAAAATAAAAATAATAGTTTAAAACAATGTTATATAACTTGTCATAGATAGAGCATTTAGCATGTAGCAGAGCCAGGATTTGAACCTAAGCATTCTGACCATAAGTGCCTTTTTACTGTCAACTAATACTAACTGTGAAGAGAGTAATATGTAAGAATAATATAAAGAGAAATAAGTTTGCCACTGGGGTAACAAAGCTTAATAAGCTTCTTTATCATACCAAAAGATTTCTAGGCATTTTCAGTGAGGTAATTAACTGTGACTACTCAAGAAAAGAATATCATTCAACTATGGAAGCATTTCCTTGTGGAACTTATGATCGTGAGGCACATCCTGGAACACATGTTGAATAAAATATATAGTGTAAGAACAATGTCATGCCACTCTTACAAATCTGGGGGGTGAATAAAACATTTCTCTGAACTAAGCTCTACTCTTTGTCAATAAAATGCTTAGTTTTTTATATTTGTTTGTTTTGGCCATTTTAAACAGAGGATGAAGACATACTAAGACTATTTTGTTTATTTCATCAGTATCCATTTTAAAAGAATACTAAGGAAAGGAAAAACACAAAATGAAAAAGTATCCATTTCCATAGCTGGCATATTTCTCTGTCTATTAAGTGAAACAATTTTAGAATATATGTGTTTTCCTGTAATTCATCTTGGCGTGTCATTCTACTTTCCTTGGTACCACTTTGTTCTTTTTCTTCTGATTGCTGTTGCAATGACACTTGTAAATTAAGGAAGAGGAAAAACTACATTTGTAATTAACATATATCTCTTGCATTTCCATATTTTAAAAGTAGAGTGATTAAGCCAGCTTATTAGCTTATGAAACATTTGATTGAGCATTCATTCTTACTACCTTCAGGATTTTTCTTCTTTTCTGCTTCCTACTGCTTAGTACTGGGCAAGATGGAAAACCATCCACCTTGATTTCTCCTCTTGTGAAAATTTGAGATGAAATGTCTTATAAAAATGTAAAAATCCTATGAACAAATGCCAGGGTACAAGATTAACATGGAAGATGGAGCTATGGTCTTCCTTGAATGAATACATATCTCAAGACCTAAAATGGCCTTAGTTCATGTAATTAAAAATCTCTATGCTTATTCCTATGAATGTTATATAGAACTTAATCAAATATGGACTTTTTTGATATTCTAGCTCATGAAATACAAGAAATATGAACCTCATTCAGCATGCCATACTAAAGTGGAAAACTGAAATAATTACTGCTGTCCTCTCTAAATTCAAAATGCGTGCAATTACAATTACTCAGGTTATTTTTTCAATGTGAAAGTCAAAGAGAAATTGTATTACTAAATACTACAGATATATTTTTCAGACATTTTGTGTGATTCAACTATATTCTTATTTTTTATCTATTTATTCAACTAAACTAGTCATTGTAAGTTCCAAACATTTAAGGCTATATTACTTAGCTCAATTTGTTAAAGCATTAAAAATGATATTAAAGTGATTAATAGGTACCATATTAATTTAAAAGGTTATGTAGTCTTACAACTAAATACAATATAATAAGACTCATTATGACATTTCATACACACAAAATGTGTTATTGGTCACCAGGTTAATTAGTACAGAAATCAACAGTTTACAATTAAAATGCGTTGACCTTAAATAAAAACTCTATTCTTCAACTCTTAAAAGACATGGGACTAATTCCACTATGCTTCATATTTCATGTTACCCAAGTGTGTATTCCTTTTATTCATCCTTTATCTTATCACCATCCCCATACTGTTTACTAAATGCTCCTCTTCCTCACTCTGCATGCTATTTTCTAATATATGGAACTCTAAACTTCTGCTCTAAAACTTCTGCTGGGGTCAGTATATTTTGTCTTCCCCACTGCCACTTCTTCTACTCTATTGACATCATGAAATTTACCTTTAACTTGAAATATAGGTTTTAAGAGTGCATGTGTTCTGAAGTCAAAATACACAAGTTCAAATTCTGACTTTGGGCAAGTGACCTAATTACTCCACTTTATAGTTTGATTCCCCATCTATAAATCAAAAGTATCAAGTAATTACCTGATAGGGATAAAAGTGCTTATATATGGAAACAGATACAAATGGAAAATAGTTTAGAGACTATTATGACATAATTAAAATACTGTTTATAAATAAAATACATAGCATTTGCCTATTACTTCATTTTTTTAATAATAGGTAACTCTATTTTATTTGCCCCTTGCTATATGTCATATACAGACGTTGCTAATTTTCTGAAGACTTGACAATCAGTTTATTTCTTTCTGTGACACTCCAATTTCTACTGTTATACTGGGTGATATGAATAACATTATAGGTTACTCATCTAACACTTCTGAGATCTGGACTTCATTATTTCCAAACAACTTCTAATCTATCTCATTAATTAATCTCAGTCACACTATGAACTCTTTCGTTCCTACATACTTTCCTTATCTGGAATCACAATTTCATACCTTCCACTTTTAACAATACTTCTCCATTACTACATCCCCTGTTCTCCAGCTTCACTGGGATCTCCTAGTCTTGATTCTTTCCCTTTGTGTGTATCCACCAACAGCTTTTTGTCTTTTCTTACCTCTGTGTATAGCCTATTTGGCTTAGCAGGCTGATTTCTTCTTTGCATCTAACTTCCATCTCCTTTTTCCCACTACACCTCTGCTTCACTGGACTATTAAATCCTTTAAAGTTGGTATTTATTTTTTCCTGGAACAGAGTTTTCCCCGTACTTATTGGGGTCAGCCTCCAATCCACATAAACCCCTAACCCCATTCACCTAAGTTGACTCCTCAAATCCTCTGATGGCAGTTTGAACACTCTGTATTTGGGGAAGTCTTCTGTGTGTTCTGTATAATTTAACTCTTTTAGAAGTCATCAAATCTATGCTTAACTAAATTATCGTTACATTTATTTATCCAATCACTTGTTTTTTGCAATCACTTGTTTTTTGCTCTAATAAGACCCTTGAATTTCAAGACCTTATCTGATTTCTCATTTAAATAGTAATATGCTTTACAAATGTTATTGTTAATGTAGGTAACAATAACAATGTTAACATAGATATGAATACTATTTTTGACTCCCTTTCTTCCCATATGCCCCCATCTCTAAACTATTTTCCATTTGTGTCTGTTTCCATATATAAAACACAACTTCTTTTCTTAGAAATTCTGAGTTTTAAAACTAGTAATATAAACTGGGGTGTGCTAGGTCACTACTTCCAAGTCATCTGTTTTGGATCGGCTAATATTATTTCTTGCAGATGACAGGAAATGCAATTCAAAGTGGATTAAACAACAGTACAAAAACATTTTTATTGCCTTATGTAACTGAAATATCCAGCTGTACGTTTTCAGGTGCAGCTTGATCTACAGCCTCCAATGCTGTCAACAGGAATTATTTTCCTCTACATGTTGTGCCTCTACATATACGATGTTGGCTTTGTTCTTAGTCTCTAGTTTTCCAGATTTAAGTTTAACAAAGAAGAGTTTGTGACTTTCTTTCAGTTGCCAAAGAAAGCATCACATTGTATCTCAAAGTTTTATTTGGACACTCATCACTTAGTCATCATGGAGTGCAAGAGAATGTTCTACTTCATTCGGTCAGATTTGGGTCTCCTTCCTACTTGCTGTAATCCTGATATTACGAGCAGAATCCCACAAGAAGCATCTGGCTAAAGATTTCCTCTAGATGAAGATGTATAGACCCATATTGGCTACCAGATAAAAAATATGTGGCACACACAAACACATTTGCATGTACATATGCTCACTGGAAATTACAGAAGTAGAAGGGCATCAATGAATTATATATGATCATATCCATACCCCTGACTTTATGGTTTTGGTTATGTAAACAAGAAAGAGTGTTAAACAATGAAAACTAACAAGAGTTATTTCTCTAATTGAGGGGTATTTAATCCATCTTATTATATATGTTATTTATTTCCAAAGATTTGAAGATTAAAACCAAACCATGGAATTTTTGATATGTGCTTATCTTGAAAATCCACAAAGGTATGTTCAAAGCTCACTGGATATGTTTTAGGCTATCTTTTGATCAAAATATATTTCATATTAATACTCTTATAATTAGCAAATAATTAATATCATGTTTCATAAAATATCAAATATGATGAACCTCGTGAGCTAAAAACTATCTGAGAGAATGTGGTTATCCATTCTACAAGATAAAGATAAGGCATGAGAGAAAGTTGGAGAGAGAACACTGTAAGCATTGATGGTAATGGGATAAGAATTCAACCCCCAAAGGTTAAATTATTATACTAATTGAAATACTAAGGTAACTGGTAGAAAAAGAATTAGCCCATAGTTGGCAAAGAATTCCTAGGCATATGGATAGAGAGAATTTGAGTTGCTCCTTGTTCTGCCACTTTCTATTTGACTTTGGTAAGTTATGTATTGTCTTCAGGAATCTGTTTTCTTTCCTATGAAACAGGCATAGTAAGAGCTACCTCTCAAATAGTGATAACAAATATATATATAACACAATAATATTAAATCAATTATTACTCTGCTTTGAAGATGAAGCACTAATTTATAAGAAAGTGGAGAAAAACTGATGACCACAAAAGGAAAAACAGCTAAAAGCCACCTAGGACTAAAAATAAGTGCACTATAAAGCTACAAAATTTAGCTTTTAAAATTCCATAAGTGAAATCTTGACTCATTTTCATGAATGACATTCTCTATATTTTACTTGATTCTGCCAAGACTTATTTTTTTAAGTAGAAGTTTCAAGTGTACCTGCCAATAGGGCCTATTCCTAGAGTCTAAGAACATCAATAACCTTCAAAACTGCAAGAAAGAATACCCAAATTAGTCACTTAACTATTTACCTAATGACTTTCAGTGGTTCAGTTTTCAAATAACCTCTGAGCTGGCTATACTTGAAAAGTCAAAATGTTAAATGAAAGCATCAATAAACTGATCTGGTCACTCCTGGTATCATAGAAGAGAATATAAGACTTGATTTATCTATATTTACTAATTTATTTTATGAATTATTAATATTTTTACCTCACCTATCTTGAGACAATTTTGATTATGTTCACACCTTACATATCAACAGAGATTTATTGAGGGTACATTTTTCAAAGCTGTTTAAAAATCCGTTAGAATGAAAATTGATAATATAAAATGAAAGAGGGTACATTAAAACTGATATGACAGAAATATAAAGACTATCAGAGATTATTATGAACAATTCTACATTAACAAACTGGAAAGCCTTAAAAAATGGATACGTTTCTGAATAAATATAACCTGCCAAGATTTAATTGGAAAGGCACAGAAAACCTGAATAGATCAATAATGAATAAAGAGATTGAAACAGTAATGAAAAATCTTCCAACAAAGAAAATCCCAGGACCTGATAGCTTCACCATTAAATTCCATCAAACACTTAAAATATAAACAATATAATCCTTCTCGAACTCCTCCAAAAAAACTGAAGAGGAGAGAATACCTCCAAACTTAGTTTATGAGGCCAGGAGTATCTTGATACAAAAACCAGACAAGGACCCTGCAAGAAAAAAAAATACACGCCAATAATACTGATAAACATAGATCCAAACATCTTCAACACAGTGCTAGCAAACCAATTAAACAGTATATTAAAAGGATCATTCATCATAATCAAGTGAGATTTATCCCTGGGATGCAATGATGGTTCAACATATCACAAATCAACAAAAGTGATACAACACAGAATGAAGGACAAAAATGAAATGATCATCTCAATACACACAGCAAAGGCATTTGACAACCTTCAACACTGTTTTATGATTAAAAAAGCAAAAACTTTAAACAAATTAAGTATAGAAGGAGTGTACCTCAACACAATAAAGGCTGTATATGACAAACCTACAACTAACACTATACTTAACAGTGAAAAGTTGAAAGATTTTCCTCTAAGATCAAGATCAAGTTAAGAATGCCCATTTTTACCACTTCTGCTCAACATAGTACTGGCAGTCCTTAGTCAGAGAAATTAGGCAAGACAAAGAAATAAAAGCCATCCAAAATGGAAAAAAAAAAAAAGAAGTTAAATTGTCTCTCTTTGCAGACATCATGATCTTATAGCTAGAACACCCTAAAGACTACAAAAACTCATAGAACCAAAAAATAATTTCATTAGGTTTCAGGATACAAAATCAACATGCAAAATCAGTAGCATTTCTATACACTAACAACCATCTATCCAAAAAAGAAATTAAAAAAATACCATTTGAAATATCTTTAAAAAACTTTAGGAATAAATTTAATCAAGGAAGTGAAAAAAACTGTACACTAAAAATCAAAACACTGATGAAAGAAATTGAAAAAAGCACATATAAACGTAAAGATATCTCCTGTTTGTGGTTTGGAAGATGTAACATTGTCAAAGTGTCCATACTATCCAAAGCTATCTAGAAATTCAATACAATTCGTATTTAAGTTTCAGTGACATTTTTTATAGAAATAGGGAAAAAAACTAAAACTTTTATAAAACCACAAAAGACATGAATAGACAAAGCAATCTTGAGAAAACAAAAACAAAAACAAAGCCATAGGCATCACAATACCTGATTCCAAAATCTGCCACAAGTCTATAGTAATCAAGACAGCATGGTACTGGCATAAAAATAGACACATAGACAAATGCAACAGAACAGAGAGTCCAGAAATAAATTCACACTTTCACAGTCTATTGATTTTTGACAAAGATGCCAAGATTACACAATGGGGAAAGGACAGTCTCTTCAACAAATTATGTTGGGAGAACTAGATATATACATGCAGAAGAATGAAATTAAACCCTCATGTCACACTATATTCAAAAATCAACTCAAAATTGTTAAAGACTTACATGTAAGACCTGCAAATGTAAAAACTTTTCAAAGAAACATAGGAGGAGATCTCCATGGCATTGATGAGGGCAATGATTTTTGGATATGACCCCAAAAGCACAGGAAACAGAGGTAAAAATAGACAAATGGAATTACATCAAACTAAAAATCTTCTGCACAGCCAAGGATACAATCAACAGAGTGAAGAGACAACTTACGGAATGCAAGAAAGTTTTGCAAACCATACATTTGACAAGGAATTAATATCCAAAATATATAAGGAACTCCAACAACTCAATAGTAAGAAACACGTAACCTGATTAAAAATGAGCAAAGGACCTGAATAAACATTTCTCAAAACAAGAAATACAAGTGGCCAACAGATATATGAAGAAGTGTTCAACATCACTAATCATCAGGGAAATACAAATGAAATACAAATGAAAACCACAATAAGATATCAGCTTGCATGTGATAGAATGGCTGTTATAAAAAAGATGAAAGATAACAAATGTTAGTGAGCATGTGGATTTAAAAGGAACTCATACACTGTTGGTGGGAATTATTAGCACAGCCATCATGTAAATCAGTATAGAGGTTCTTCAATAAATTAGAAATAGAATTACCATATGATCCAGGAATCCTACTACTGGATATATATTCAAAAGAACTGAAATCAATATATTGAAGAGATATCTGAGTTCCCATGTTTATTGCAGCATTAAATACAATACCCAAACTTTTTTATCAATCTAAGTGTCTATCCATGAATGAATGGATAAAGAAAATGTGGTATATATACAAAATAGAATACTGTTCAGCCTTTTAGAAGAAGAAAATCTGGTTATTTTTACAACGTGAATAAACCTAAAGGACATTATGTTAATATGAAATAAATCAGGTATAGAAAGACAAATAACACAACCCTCACTTATATGAGGAATTTTTAAAAGTTGAACTCATAGAAGCAGAGAGTAGAACGGTGATTACAAGGCTTGAAAGTGGGAGGATTGGGAAAACATTGGGCAAAGTATACATGATTTCAGTTAAGAGGAATAAGTTAAAGAGATCTGTTGTAGAACATGGTGACTATATTTGAAAACATTATATTTTACACTTGGAAATTGCCACTAAATGAGTAGATTTAAGGTATTGTCACCAAAAAAAAAAAAAAAAAAAAAACAGAAAAATGTGAGACAATGCCTATGTCAATCAGCTTGATTTAGGCATTCCACATTGGATACATATATCAAAATATCATATCATATGCTCTAAATATATATATATAACTTTTGTCAATTATTATAACTTAAAAGAATAGTGGATGGTGGACCTCTCCTGTTATTTATACGGATGAATTACTAGGTCAGAAAGGTTTTGCTAATGAATATTTTGATTATTAACGCATTGGAAAAATCATTTGCCAAATCATACTTTTTCATAATAATATCTAATTTTCTCTCTGAGAATGGAGTCTGTTTGCTTCATGACCACAGATTCTGAGAAGGAATTCTGTTTTCTATTCCTGACTCTCTCAAACTAGGATGTGTTTTTATTAGTGTGGTTTTTAAAACTGCACATGTGTTCAATTCGGCTTTTGATATCTCAATCCAATAATTTAGGCAATGACTGATAAATACATAGAATAATGTAACATGACACCATCCTAGGTTTCATATACAGAAAAAATACAAATATTTTCTGGAGTTCACAGAGACAATATATCCTCACATTTACATCAATCCTCTATACACTTATGCATGTTCTAGGTTTTCCAAACATTCCTAGAAGCTTTTCCTCTTCGTAAGTAAGGGAATGAGGCTCAAACACATCTGTGTTGTCTCTGTTTCCTTTTATCCAAATATTCTACCCTGCCCCATGAGACAATATCTCTTTTTTCCATTTTTAATTATACCCTATTGCTGTATGTTGAAATTTGTCAAATTCAATGATGTTTATAATGATACCATTTATAAAAATTATGCTCAAACTCAGAGTTAAGTCATTTAGAAATATTCAACATAAAGCAATAGGGTATAATTAAAAATGGAAAAAACAGATGTTGTCTCATGGGGCAGGGTAGAATATTTGGATAAAAGGAAACAGAGACAACACAGATGTGTTTGAGCCTCATTCCCTTACTTATGAAGAGGAAAAGCTTCCAGGAATGTTTGGAAAACCTAGAACATGCATAAGTGTATAGAGGATTGATGTAAATGTGAGGATATATTGTCTCTGTGAACTCCAGAAAATATTTGTATATTTTCTGTATATGAAACCTAGGATGGTGTCATGTTACATTATTCTATATATTTATCAGTCATTGCCTAAATTATTGGATTGAGACATCAAAAGCCAAATGGAAAAAACTACTTTAAAGTTCATATGGAATCAAAAAAGAGCCCGCATCACCAAGTCAATCTTAAGCCAAAAGAACAAAGCTGGAGGCATCAGGCTACCTGACTTCAAACTATACTACAAGGCTACAGTAACCAAAAGAGCATGGTACTGGTACCAAAACGGAGATATAGATCAATGGAACAGAACAGAGCCCTCAGAAATAATGCCGCATATCTACAACTATCTGATCTTTGACAAACCTAAGAAAAACAAGCAACAGGGAAAGGATTCCCTATTTAATAAATGGTGCTGGGAAAACTGGCTAGCCACATGTAGAAAGCTGAAACTGGATCCCTTCCTTACACCTTATACAAAAATTAATTCAAGATGGATTAAAGACTTAAACGTTAGACTTAAAACTATAAAAACCCTAGAAGAAAACCTAGGCATTACCATTCAGGACATAGGCATGGGCAAGGACTTCATGTCTAAAACACCAAAAGCAATGGCAACAAAAACCAAAATTGACAAATGGGATCTAATTAAACTAAAGAGCTTCTGCACAGCAAAAGAAACTACCATCAGAGTGAACAGGCAACCTACAAAATGGGAGAAAATTTTCGCAACCTACTCATCTGACAAAGGGCTAATATCCAGAATCTACAGTGAAGTCAAACAAATTTACAAGAAAAAAACAAACAAACCCATCAAAAAGTGGGCGAAGGACATGAACAGACACTTCTCAAAAGAAGACATTTATGCAGCCAAAAAACACATGAAAAAATGCTCACCATCACTGGCCATCAGAGAAATGCAAATCAAAACCACAATGAGATACCATCTCACACCAGTTAGAATGGCGATCATTCAAAAGTCAGGAAACAACAGGTGCTGGAGAGGATGTGGAGAAATAGGAACACTTTTACACTGTTGGTGGGATGGTAAACTAGTTCAACCCTTGTGGAAGTCAGTGTGGCGACTCCTCAGGGATCTAGAACTAGAAATACCATTTGACCCAGCCATCCCATTACTGGGTATATACCCAAAGGACTATAAATCATGCTGCTATAAAGACGCATGCACACATATGTTTATTGCGGCACTATTCACAATAGCAAAGACTTGGAACCAACCCAAATGTCCAACAGTGATAGACTGGATTAAGAAAATGTGGCACATATACACCATGGAATACTATGCAGCCATAAAACTGATGAGTTCATGTCCTTTGTAGGGACATGGATGAAATTGGAAATCATCATTCTTAGTAAACTATCGCAAGAACAAAAAACCAAACACCGCATATTCTCACTCATAGATGGGAATTGAACAATGAGAACACTTGGACACAGAAAGGGGAACATCACACTCTGGGGACTGTTTTGGGGTGGGGGGAGGGGGGAGGGATAGCTTTAGGAGATATACCTAATGCTAAATGACCAGTTAATGGGCGCAGCACACCAGCATGGCACATGTATACATATGTAACTAACCTGCACATTGTGCACATGTACCCTAAAACTTAAAATATAATAATAATAAAATTAAATCAAATTAAAAAAAAAGAACATCATTGGTTTTACAGGTTTGATATTTGACCGTTGCAAACTTAGTTTGATAACATAAGTGAATTAATATTTAGGAAAAAAACACAGCTAATGATTTTGTGAGAAATTCCAAAAAGCACGACTGCAGTGAGTCAAGAGATACTGAATACTGAGGTTGTTTTTTGAGTTTCTGGTAGGAAAATATCATCTTATGCTCACATACAAATTTGAGCCTCTTTAATAACACTCTGAAAACTGATTTTTTTTATTAATGCCTACTTTTCTGACTATGCTATGAAATTTTCAAGGGCTGGAATTATAATTACCTTTTTCAGTAGTGCATAGAATTACCTGACATATACCAGGTACTTATTAAATATTGTTTAATTAATAAATACAATTTGTAAATTTTGGAAACAAAGATAACTTATGATTTTAACATTCCATCTCTCTATAAGATTAATCCCTTAATATTAAAAGTCCTACCTAATGAAAAGATTGGGTTATTTCACACTTCTACTTGTAAGTAATAAATCATTCCTTTATCCTAACTTTCCAAATAATTCCTAGATAATTGTACATCTTTTTCCTAGTCTTCATCTTCCACAATATTTGTCCCCTCACTTTTTTGATTCTGTGTTTCTAATGTTATTATTTGGCATAGAGTATTATTCTTTGCCTTGTATAACTACCCAAAGCTTAACTAACACTATGACAATACAACTTATATCATTGCCAGCCTAAATCTTCAGACTTGGAGTATGAATAAAACACAATTTTGAGACGTTGCAACCATGTTATAATCAGAGACTTTCTGAAGAAGATATGAGCTTGAAGAACACCCCTTCATTCCAGTCGTCTAAATTCTGAAGAAGACATTTACAGTAACGTTTATTCAAACATAGATGGTCAGAAAACACCATATTACATCCAAATGGCCTGCACAGATAAGGGGGAGCTAAAATCATGGTTGTTAATGTTGAGTTTTCAAGTCAATGTATACGTTACCTAAATAAATATTTGGATTCTGACACATGCAAGTAACGGATACAATTTTCCAATTTAATCACACTTCAATGTTTAATGATGCCAAGGCTCTTGAATTGTAAATCCAATAACTAACTTACACGGTTTTACCTTCTGTAAGTTGTTCGTTTCTGTGACCTTTACTGTTCTACTTTTCACCTGTTTACTTCACTTATGGTTCCCTCTCATTTTTTATTCTTTCCATCATGTTTACATCTTATACTTTCTCCTTGAAGAAAATTTTTCTATTTCATTATTCTATTACATTAACTTATATTGAGTCCTCCATCATTGAAGTCCTACCACATTTATGTTTAGTACATTATAAAAGTAACTACTTGACAAAATAACTCAAGAGTCACAAAATTAAAGCATTACGAGAATGGGTTTCGTAGTTCTGCAGACTTTGCCATAAAAATCAGTATTGCCACTTTCTTGATGTGTGATTGGAGATGAATTGCTTGACTTCTCTCTGTCCCAATTTCTTCAACAGAAAATTGGGGGTAGTAATTGTACATACTTTGTGGCTTTTTGACAAGACCTAGGCATACTTCCTGTCACATAATGGGAGCTTATTAACCATTCACCACCAGAATATTACTAAGGGACCTTGGACGTCGACATGTCTATGTTACTATCAGCATGACCTTGAAAAAGTTACTTATTTTTGAGAATCAACATCATTAATTCTAAATTGAAGATAAAATTATATATTTTTTATTTAGCTCATAAAAGTTTTGTGAGAATTAGTTCATTGAATCCCACCATTATTATCATTGCCCTGTATATTATTTTTAATTATAATAATTTGTTAAATCTGTTGCATTAAAGTAGGGCACAAGATGGAAAAAGATGAAGTCTTTATATATAAATTTTCACATGCCATTCTCTCAAACACAGGTTTGAAAAATAAGTAACAGGTGCTTAGTAAAGTATTAGTGATCAGGAAATAATAGACCAAAATCCAGGGTTGTTGCTACCTTATTGGATAACAGGTGTATGAGATAAGACAGGAGCAGCATGCTAGGAACAGCATTATCTTGGGATGATTAGTTCATGTTGGGTAGTCTGTCCTCAAGCGTGATTAATTAATCTACTTCATAGCTTACATATATTTTACATACATTCTCTTTTAAGTTTCAGATATTACATAAAATTCTTAAAAAAAAAAAAAAAAGTAGAGGTTGGCCAGGCACGGAGGCTTACACCTGTAATCCTAGCACTTTGGGAGGCCGAGGCGGGTGGATTGCCTGAGTGCAGGCATTCAAGACCAGCCTGGGCAACACAGTGAAACCTCATCTCTACTAAAAAACAAAAAACAAACAAAAATAGCCAGGCATGGCGATGTGCGCCTGTAATCCTAGCTACTCGGGAGGCTGCGACAGGAGAATCGCTTGAACCCGGGAGGCAGAGGTTGCAGTGAGCCGAGATCATGCCACTGCACTCCAGCATGGGCAACAGAGCGTGACTCTGTCTCAAAAAAAAAAAAAAAAAAAGAAGTTACTGACTAAATATTTTCTAACTAGTGTGCATACATAAAATATATGAGATATTTTACATTTGAGATTAAAAAAACACAAATCTTGAGATCAAGTATTTTTTACTGGAAAGACTTTACAAATCCATGCTTACAGGAGATTCTAAAAATTATGTGACAACCAAGTAGGATAAAAACATATGACACCACCCTCTTCCTTTCAGTTTACATCTGAAATAGAATTTTGTAATCATCCTCCACTATGTACTTATTCCTATTGCTTGGTTTTACCCAGATTTTATTTCCTTGTTTATTCCCAAGGATATAATTATACTTTTAAAAAATTTTTAACACTCACTAACATAGTAAAAAATTACCTGAGAAGTAAGGTAACTTAATAAAAGTCAAGCTTTCTTTTTTGCAGCCACAACATATTAAAAATTGCTTTGAGTTTAAATGTAAAACTTGGCATGCAGAGGTAAACAAAGAACAAAGAAGCATGCTGTTGGAAACAGTTGTGCATTGGCCTCTGAGGATAGAGTGTGAGGTGTAAGCTTATAGAAATTATTTCTAGCTGGAAGTTGTATGCATTCCCTCCTGCTGTTTTATCCCCATATTTGCTTATACACTAGACTCATTGTAAGTCTCTATTCACAGAAATTCAATTGGGCTATAGGCTCAATCCATGACTCTTTCATGTGTATAATGTAT
This sequence comes from Pan troglodytes, assembly GCF_028858775.2. Taxonomy (NCBI): domain Eukaryota; kingdom Metazoa; phylum Chordata; class Mammalia; order Primates; family Hominidae; genus Pan; species Pan troglodytes. The sequence goes on from NC_072408.2 coordinate 91,409,825, forward strand.
TTTTTTTTTCTCTGACAAGCTACTTACGTCAAAATCTATAAAATAAATGAGTATTTTAAAAGTATAAAATGGCTCAGTGTAATAGGAATATAACTTCCTGAACCACATTAAACTGTGACAAGTTGTTCAAATTTACATGTTCCTCTTCATCTCAATGACGTGCGTCTGCATAAAGTGTCTCTGAAAAACAGAAATACATCAAATAAACAGATGTGAGAAACTGTGAGTTTGGCCAGAATGAGGAGATAACATAAGAAATATGGGCCAGATACCTAGCATTCTTCAGACACCTGAATTCTGTTTTCTTTGCATTGTGTAAAGTTTCCATGTCCAGTTGATTCCTTTATGATTTAAACTTAATTAAGTAGAACATAAGAAATGTTTCAGTAGGTTTGATGCCTTTCCTTTTGGGTCTGTAAACTACATGAGGTCAGGAACTGTTAGCTTTCCCTCAGTCATGTTGTTGAAATACATAATCCCATAGTTTCACTGGCTTAAAAACACAAAGATTTATGTTTGTTAACATTATAGGTCGACTGTGGGTCGACTGAGGCTCTGCTGTACGAATCTTCATTCTGGAATCTAGACTGAAGAATCAGCCACTATTTGAGACATTTTATTCTCATGGTGGAGAGAAAAGAGTAATGGTAAAAATCTACATGGCCTCTTGAAATTTCTTGTTGACAATGGCATGCACAATTTATGCTTACAGGCCACTGGCCCTGGTCAATAGCTTGGCCAATATTGATGTCAACTGAACAGAAAATGATATATTTCTACTTGGATGTACATTGCAAGGCATATGGCAATGTGTGAGGACTATATTCCTCTTAGAGAGAGGGCAGCAAATAATTGGGAACAATAAAACCATCTGCCACAAGAACTCATTCTGATATTCACTGCCATGTGCCTCGTATCGAGGACAGTTTCCATCATTTAGTAGGTTTTTCATTTATTCTATGATTATTCCAACATTCACTTACTAAGTGTCTACTATCTATCAGATAATTACAATAAGATAAATTAGAGGATAATTTTCACTTATTTGGAAAGGAAGATTAGCATACATGAAAACAAAGGAAAAGGAATAAATGAAAAATCGCAAGAGACTATAAGACTAGAAGAAACAATAGAAGAGAGTAGAAACCATGAATTGAAGAAGATAAATAAAATCCCTGGAAAATGTTAAGTAGCATTTTTCTTGATAAAGAAGGGGAAAAGTGGAAAAGTACATTTACAGAGCCATAGAAAAAAAACAAAGAAATAATTAAATAATTAAATTATAAACTGGAGCAAGTTCATAATTCAATTAACATTGATAATTAGCCTTTGGCAATTTTCACCAATCACAGAATCTCAAGGTCAGTAGTATACTGGTAAACACTTAACAACTGGCTTTGCCAAGAGTAGGAAGGCTCATCATCTGTAACATTTGCTCTTTTCCATGGTGTAAATTCTGCTACCATCACTGATTTCAAGCTACCAAGGTGCGTCAACCGGCCTTAAAAATTCCTGAAAATTAAACAGCCTTGTCTGCCAAGCTAGTAAATGCAATGTTCAGCATGTCACTGCTAAACATTCTTACAACTAAAACAAGTATCTTTATCACTTTGAGAATATCAGCGCCTGGGATATTAATTCCTCTAGATTGCCTGGAAAATAATTAGTTTTCATTTAATCCAGGAACATTTCTAAAAAGCTAAAATTACTCAGGTACTCAGTTAAATGTGCTTGATATTATTTTACTCATTGTTATGATACAGAACTCATAATATTTAGTTCTGTCCTCTGTCGTGCAGCAACTCACTAAGCTCTCCTTGTGAGTGGATTCTTGGTTAGCCCCCGATGCTGTACCTAAAGGGGCTCACAGTTCCACAGGGCAAATTTGATGTTGACCCCTAGTGGTCTCTAAAACTGTGGAATTCAGTGTCTGGGGAAGCAGTTCATATGGAGAGAAAGAAAGAGATTTTGGGGTCAAATTGGAGTTTGCTAATGAAATCCTCATGTACCATCTCTGTGACCTTGGAACAATAATTATATCTCTGAGTTTTCTGTATTTGTATTCAAATCAGTGCTGTCTCTCTGTCCGATTCTGTTCCCAGGTGACCACAGGTAAGTTAATTAATGCTTATGGATTTTATTTACACTTAAGTATTTAATGAGAACTTTGGTACAAATGATCCTTCAGGCCTCTTACATCCTATGATTTTGTGAAAATTTAATCCAAGTCTTGGGGTCCATTTGTTGCTGTAGCATGTTATAAAAGCAGCACTCATACAGAAGCTGTGGCTTCTTTTATATAGAAAGTGATATTTCATGCTTTATGTTTAACTTATTTTGCATATTATACAGAAAGTGATATTTCATGCTGTATGTTTAACTTATTTTGCATATTGTCTCTCTCCTATCATTAGAATATGAGTATTATGATTTCAGGAGTTGTTTTTTTGGTCACTAGGTTTCATTTTAGGTTAGAAGGCTTCCACATTTTCCACTATCTTTCCTAGTACGACTGGTATTTTCTATCCACATAGAAGCTCTTCAAAGTTGAGGTGTCCAGTGAAGTCCCCATGTACCATCTCTGTGACCTTGGAACTTACCTCTCTGAGTTTTCTGTAAGACAGGCCAATAACATTGTTGCTTCACCTATTAGGTAGCATAATTATCAGCTGGCATTTAGTTGTTTTCATTGTTTAACTTTAATCAAATCAGTGATATCCCTCTGTCCAATGTGATAGTCACTAGCCATGGATGGCTACTTAAATTTCCATTAATATGATTAAATCAAATAAAAACTATTCAGTTTGTCAAGTTGCACTACTGCATTTTCAGTGCTCAATAGCTACATCTGAGAACACAGATTTCCATCATTGTAGACAGTTCTATTTGACAGTGCTCCACAAGTATCCATGAAATACCATAATTCATGTAAGGCTAGCACATCAAGTCAGAAGTCTGATCTGATGTGGGGGATGGAACTTTTGACCAAAATCACAGTCTCTTTTCAGTTTTTTCTTCTAAATTCAGTATCTATGGGCTCAGGTTACATTGTGAGAAAAATCTCATCTTGCCTTCTGTACTGTCCCTAGCCTCAGACATCCGTAACAATAAAATAGCTATTATCATTGAGAAGAACATGTGACATAATGGCTTTAAGTGCTTCTTGCAATCATTCATCATTTGCAGATGACAAAACTATGAGTCACACAAGTCACAATGCTTTTTAGTGAAATAGTCAGGCATGTGAACCAGACCGATTGAATATGCAATCCTTTGCTTTTATCCTAGATGTCACACTGCCTCACATTCCTAGGATATGCATGCTTTCTAGGAGTAACTTTCCTATGAAAATTTTGTAATGATGAATAGTTTGTAAAGGAAGACCACAAAGAAAATCCTAATCTATACTTGTAATGGATCATAAACCTAGTATATAAAAGGTTAATGAATATCAATTTCTAACGAAATGTAAATAGTTTTTCTTTGGAATAAAATTAAATTTCTTATTTTTGTTTTATAATCTTAAATCTAGTATCTAATATGTTTGTATATTCTATAATACAATAGATCTTAAGGTTATAGCTATTCGAGCTTATTAAGTAATGTATATTTGTGCTATATATTCCTTCTTTGGTAATAGAAATATATCAAACATTATTTTCCTTGGAAAACAATTTTCTCAAAAATTTCCGCTTTCCTAACAAGCTAAAGTCACTCCTTGAAGAAATTTCATGTAAACTGTTCCATTAATTTCAAAATATATTTTATACTAGATTCATAGGCACAATTTGTAAAAAGAGATCCATCGCAGTTGGTGGTATTTATTTTCTTCTGCAATAGAACAATGTAGGTATAATAGAAAACCAGAAAGAAAAATATCTGTTACTTAAAGAATAATGGTAAGTTAAAACAAAAGTATTTGTTTACTTCTTATGGAAGATGAATGACATTATTTTGTTGTGTACATTCTTGCTTACTTGAAGTACCATTCTGTAAAATATTGAGTGTTTTTGGTTCATGTTTTTGCTCATGTCCAGATATAGACCATTAATCATAGTGTCCACTTGGGTAAGGAGCAGCATTGCAGTAGTTTAGAGCATGCATTAGATATCCAGGCTGCTTAGGTTTGGCTACTAGCTCTGACAATCTATGTGACCTTAAGCAAGTAATGTAACTTCTCTGTGCACCATTTCCTCTGTTGTAGCATGAAAATAATAATTCTACCTTGGCTGAGTAATGAAATTAATTCATAAGAAAAAGGTTTATAATTTTATCTGGAGTAGTAGGCCCTCTATGTTAGCAATTAACCCCTTAGAGAGGCTTATGAGAAAAAGGTAAAATATATCTATATGAATATATAAGACAAACAATTTTTAATAGAGAACACTAATGATCATACACTATTTTCAACAGCCTCAATGTCACAAAGCTCAGAATAAAGACTTGTTTAATTTTCTATTTTTGTTTCTTTTATGTTTATACAGTAAATAGTAAATAAACTACACAACCTAAATGTGCTCTAGAAATAAATTATTCCTCTTTACAATTAAATAGCATAAAAAAGAGTGGGTATTTTCTAATATTTTATTAAAAATAAGCCAAATACATTTATATTAGTCAGCTAAAAGGATAAAGTTACTTCAATTCCTTATGCAAATATCTGATGAGATATTGAAGTTTACAACTAGACTTTCCTACACTAGGATCTCATAGTTATTAATTAGGAAATTATAATCATATTTGGGAGAAACCTGATACAATAAACAATCGTAGCTAAAAGTCAGTTGCTTTGTAACTATTAAATATTTTATTGATATTTTAGGTATGAAATCTTTTAATAACATTTTTTATAAAAGTTTTTATTTTAATTTTAAATAACTGCTTGCATCAGTCAAGGTTTGGGCAGTGAAATAGAAACTATGCTACATACTTCAGAAGAGAATTTAATATAGTGATTAGTTTCACGTGTGGAGGACTCATAAGGCAAAAAGGAACACTGAGGTAATGCAAAGACAGAAACTATAGGAAGCAGCTACTAGCTGTAGAAGGCAGAATGATCAGAATCTAGAAGCTTATGGGAGGGGCCAGAAAGAGCTTGCACTCAAACCTCTGAGGAAGGGTTGCTGCACTGCTTGATGCTAGTAAGTTAAGAGCTCCAAGGAAGGGCCCTAGAGGGTTGGGGCTAAAATTGATGAGATAGATAGTGTTGTCCAGCATGTGTGGATACACGTGAGAGAACACAATGAAGTTCGTTTTAAAAGTATCAAAACCTGGAACCAGCTATTGTTACCCAGGTGAAAGATCATTGCTTGGGCTATATTGACAATAGCACTAATAAATAGAAGGGAGTATATCTCTTCTCTCTACCTGTTTCAATATCCTTTCTTCTGTAATTCCCCGCTGGTGACAAAGAAAAAATGCAGTCTTTGGAGTCCCAGCCTCAGTGTCACAAAGCTCAGATTACAAGGGTAAACAAAGGCTTTATGACTGAAATACACTTAAAAATGAGATTATTGTAAATGTAGACGTTCTCAATGCTCTCAATGTATCACATTGCTCTCCTTCTCCCCGCCCTAGAATAGAGTGAACAATTCCTCACCTTTTCCCTGGAACTTGCCGGGTTTTAGCACTGAAAGCCCTGACTGCACGGAAATCCCTTTGTCCTGGATAAATTAGGATGACTGGCCACCTTATCTTAGAAATTTCTAAATATGGAGAGGGAAATTGCCAGATTGGGAGGAAAACAGAAAACAAATTTTGCTGTAAATAGTTCTATATACTTTCCTAGCTTTAATTTGTCATTTTTTAAAAAAAGAAGTGATAATTTGGGATTCTCTATACATCCACTTATCGGTAGGTTCACTCCCCCTTGTTTTTTCCACTATTCTTGTTTGTAGAGGACCACAAAGAAAACAGTGTAGGAGAATGTGCAAGAAGAAAAGTTTTAACTCTGCCCTCACTTGAGTGAAACTGCAAATTATCACTACCTGACTAATACCTGGAGTTGATTTCTTCACATACCAAAAAGCCAGACAATGACAGTCCACTGTACGGTAAAAGCCAGAACTTTAGGAACTGAACTTCCCAGTCTCTAAGTTGGATTACTGTTGGAATTATTAGATTAGGCAAAATTATACTAGTTACCACATTATCCATGGATGGCTTCTCCATTTCACTGTGCTAAAAGTTAGTTTTCAAAGAATTAGAAGTTCAGCTAGAGCATGTTAACATAAGATATTGGTATTTTCTGTGGGAACTGGCAAGATGTAATGTTCTTGCCTGCCTGGTTCATGGTGAATACTTCAGGGTGCCATCCTGTATCTGAGCTATCATTTGACCTCTCTACCAGGCATCTTATGCCATTTGAAGCAAATTACAACTGAAAAAAAAAAACGTTTTTTCATAGTTAAAACTGTTTTTCACTTTTGATTTTATTTGCCTTCAGAATATTTTTAATGACATTTGAGCCTCTTAAAAGTCTGGATTTCTTACTATATTGTCAACCTCAGTTCCTACTTCTCTGCTTCTCCATTCTTGGTCATCTGGTAGTACTAGTTCAAATATTGTATTAATTAAGGTGAAAGCTAATTTAGGATAGTTATAACAAAAAGACACAAGTAAGTGCATTTCTCTCATGAAACAGTTCAGTTAGTTTTGGATAATTAGGCAGTTGTGCTTTGTGAGATCATTCAGGGAGAGATCCCTTCCATCATTTGTCTGCCATTGGACGTCATACACCATCATTGGCCATTGGACTCTGGCGTGGTCCTCATTGATCCGCAAATCATCTGCATTTTGGTCTGTACAAAAAGAAAAATGAGATGAAATCCCAGACAGTACTTTCTCTTAGAACCAGTGAGGAAGCTGCACAAATCACTCTTCATAACATGGGAGGTCGGGATCTGTAACAGGCAGCTGGGAGGCGATTGCACTTACATATTTCAATGTCTACTCAAATAAGAGACCATGAAATTCTTAAGATGAGTGTAGAGTTTTATTCATTTATGTAGTTTCTAAATTTTGCCCATGGTAGGTGATCACTTCCTGTTACTGAATTGATTTGAATAGACTACATGCTTGTGACAGATAATTAAGTACACAGATTATAACAACCCCAGTTTTACAGATGAGGCCCTGAGGTTCTAACAAAATCAAATGACTTTCTTTAAATCTAGCTCATGATGAAACTAGGAATAGAGCAACCTTTTTGATTTCTGGTACAGTTTTATTAAAGTTAGTCAAGCAATGCCGTGGGTCTGCTCTGGTATGAAAATCATTAATTGAAAAACTAAACATTGTCTATTTGAATGACATTATGTTTATTGTGTATGGTGGGATTTTTTAAATATCAACATTTAAAGACATTCTTCTGCATCATTTTGCAGCTTGAAAATATGGAGAAACTTATTCTTTCCTAATTTAGCATAATCTTACAACTTCCAATTGGCCTTTTTCTAGTGAATATTGCCAGCCAGAAACAGCACACTGACACTCGAGAGTCTTGAAATTGAGGCTGTTGCTCCAATACACTATGAAAAATGCTACAAAAATAAAGACTAATTGGCTTATAATTCATAAAATGAATATACTAGAAAAACCTAAATACAACATTTGTTGGGAAGGCTATAGAGATGATGCTGAAATTTAACAGAAAAAAATTATGGAAATTCAGTGGTGATTGACTATAAAGGGTATAAGTAGTTTCTAGAATCAGTCACCCTAGCTCTACTACTTAACAGCACCATAAATTTTGTAAAGTCACTCTTCCTTTCTAAGCCTCGGCTGCCACATTTCTAAAATAAGAATAACTCTGTAAGATCAACTTTCTAAAATAATTGATTTAACACTTTTCCTAGAATGGATTAAACAAATAATAAATGATGACTATTATTACTATTATTATAGATCTAGAGCCGTATGAGACATGACTGTAACTATAATAAGATATTGAAGAAGCTTTGTTTAAATTAGCTAATAATTTTGAAGTTATCAATAAAAATGATTTCTTTTCTAAATTTCAAGGTTTAGCATTTCTAATATGTTTCTATTTTTTTTGCCAACATACAAATAAAAATGACATAGTTTTTGAATTAGTCTACATTATGCTTAAGATAGCTAAGCAAAGCATAAAAATCCAGCAAACTCCAAGGGGAAAACAAGGAATTGTCAGAAGGGGTAATCACATAGCAATGTAGAAATTGGCAAACGCTTTAAAAGTGCTGAAAACCAAATACATATGAGATGGCTATTTTTAAAAAGAAGAAATATGAAAACATTTTTATAGCCAAAATTTTAAGAATAAGATAAATGAAAAAGAGAAGAGATTGAAAAACAGAGAGAAAATAGTTTTCACTGGTATATATCTGAAAATAAAGCACTTTTACTATCTAACTACTTTCACTACCAAACTAATGTCAACCGTTGAGCAGTAGGTTCCTTAACAAAATAACAGCCTGAAAGAAATTTTGACTTAGAGAGAGGACAAGTTTCTTTCAGATAGCTTTGAAACTTACTATTGGTTGAGTTTTTGAATGGAATAATGTTATTTCTGCAATCAGTTGAGCTAAATGAAAATTATGTATCTGTTTGAACCACCACAGAATTACAGGAGTTAACACTGATAAACTCTGTCACATGTAGTTTAGGGTTTAAAGGAAAGATCTCCAATGGGTTAATTATGAATATTTTATGGAAATATTTTACAAATGTAGTTTGTAATTACAGATTTGAGATGACACTCAGAAAGCTGAATCCAAAGTTAAAGAGAAGTGTAGACATGAAGCCCCCATAATTATTTCTTCTTAAAACTTGAATTGCATTTTATGCCATTTCAGTCTGTCATGTGAATGTCTCTGTGATTACATTTTCATCTTTTTAATATATGAATGAAATAACATGAATTTAATTAATTTTCATATTAGTTGCATTTGTGATTTTTGAATAAAATCTAAAAACAGACATATCAGAACCAGGTTTTCTTTAAATGTAAATATTCTAATTAAAACATATTTGAACCTATTATCATTTACTTCTGTCTAGAATAGGAAAATAATCTAGTAAAAAAAGGGAAATGTAAATTAAGAATAAATTGTTCTGTGTTTCAGTGAAACTTCATTTCATTCCAAAAGAGGGATTGTGTTCATATGCAATCTTTCATAGGCTTATATACATTTTTATTAATTTTTTTCTTATATCACTAATTCATTTCACCCTTTACTGATAAGTTATTGCCTAGCTGTTCAAGAACAAATCTTGAAACATATTATGCAAAGGAAACAAACAATATGATTCAATCACATAGAATACAAAATCTGAAAGATGGATTATATGAGCATTCTTCAGTTAATTAATTAGTTTGCACTTTGACCCTTAAAAATTTAAAGTAGGTGTTGAAAATATTAAATAGTTTTAAATCAATTCCTAAGGCCACAGTAATCGTGCATAACAAATGGCCACAAAACCCCAGATAACTATTACAATGTGTATATTGCTCCTCCATCTGCAGTCATCAGCTACGCAGTACTGCTGTTCTCAATTGGATCAACTCACATTTTTGCATGTTAGATGGCTGTTAACACACACTGGGGTGACTGGGCTGAGTCAGCTCAGCTCCTCATCTTTCATCCTGCACCAGGCTAGCCTGGCCACACTTTCATGACTGCAAGGGCAAAGGCACAAGAGAAACATACATTGTCTTTGAGGCATAGAGCAAGGATAGTACACAATCATATCAACATCTTATTGGCTAAACAAGTTAAAAGGCTAGGTTAATTTCACAGTTCCGGAAAACTTCTGACTTTTTAGTTGCAAGGACCACAGAGTCACATGGCAAAGGGTATGGAACCAGAGGAAAGGAAAGGATTGCCACCATTTTTAGAATCTATAATTATTTTCATGTTTTTAAATCAATTTCTTTTACTTTTACACTAAGCCAATCAAATTACCTACGTGCAAAAATTATTCTATAAACAGTTAACTAATGTGTATATCTGCTTTGTATTTCTGAAGTACGAGGCAATTATACTTATTTCCCAAACAAACAAAAAATTTCTACTTAGATTACTTTGATGATCATATTTTACCACTTCTGAAACAAGTTGAACATTAACAAATTAAATTTTAATAAGCTATTGAAACTTTTGTGGTTCTTACATCACATAATGCAGAAAAGCTTTCCAGTAACATAATAAGAATCTTTCCACTTAGCCACTTTTCCAAGTGAAATAGAGTCACAGACATAATTAGGTAAGAACATGTATATGCCTCTATGGGAATTCATAAAAATTATAAAAGCAGGAATCTGAAGTGCAAGTAAGCATTAAAATCTACTTCTCTTCAACGCAGTTCTTCAGAATATAATTATGAATTCCTTAAAGATGTGTAACAAATAAAATTATCCTTAATGTCGAGTCTAGAAAGTATAATCTCCCACATAGACCAGAAAATTAAGTTATAGTACTAATATTTTAATTGATTCTTATTACTTCCTATTTACTCTCTCAAATTAGCTTAATAAAGATCTGCATTTTTAGAATCATACCTATACTAATTCAAACATTTTGCATGGGACAGTTTTTACATATTTGTTGAATATCATTAACACCATTGATTTCTTCGAATGCTTTCACAATAAATGACATAATGTTTCCAAAAGTAATTGTTGGCCTAACATAGAGGTAATTTAGACTTTACAAAACAAGAATAATTCAGATAAAATTTTAAAAGAAAATATTTTCTATTTGAAAGTTATATTACTGTTTTAATACAGAATTTAAAAAATGGTTGGATAGATTTGCTGATACTAGCAAATTTAAGAATATACATGCTCCAAAGGGGAGCATATTTGTCTTGTTCACCACTGGATTGCCAGAGCCTGGAATAGAGCCTGATACAGGGTATGGGCTTAGTAAATAAGGTTTTAATAAAATATCCATTGACTGAATGAATGATGTTATTATGTAATTGAATAACATTGTTCCTTGATGACATGGGAATAATTGGCAGAGAATTTTCCACAATGCACATAATTAGAAAATAATAAAGACATACTGTAAGAAAGCCATCAGATCCTTCATAAATTTCTTAAAGGTGACATGAATAATCCCAAGATATAGATCAGAGCTAAGAAGAATCCATTTAATTTTCAAGTTTTATACATTTTGCAGATTTCTTTTTAGATTCCTGGCTGTTTGAACACTTCATTGTCAAATCAAAATGTTTCCTTCAAGTTACTTTGGCAGGTAAAACAGAACATATTCTTAGATTAAAAATCTAAGACTGTGTTTAACTTCATGCACTTTATACACTAAGGAATTTGTAAAATTTAAGGGAAAATATATTATTTGCTTTAAACCAGGAACTGCATGCCTGTTAAATTTTCCAAAGAACATCCATATACAATATAACTTAGAAAAGTAGTGTATTTTCCAACATTTCAAAATTTGCTATTCACAAGCTATCCTAAAGTCAAGAGAAAGTTATTGTTTTGTTATTATGTTACTACAAATTCCATAGTGTGATTCAATATGTACAGAAATGAAAACACTGAATTTCCTATCATTTAAAAATGGTGTATTCTCTTAAAAAATAAAAAAATAATAAAATTTAAATTTACTACAATATGCCTTTTCTATCCACCACATAATAGTTGTTCTAAGAAACGCTAAATTAGAAGTTATATAATTACCTAAATTATACAATTTTACTGTTTTTTTGGGCATATTTAATTTAGAAAATTTTAGAGTATCTGATGGGGGAAGTAGAGGAAGTATTAGGGAAGGGACTAATGGATAGACTCAATTACTGTAAATTTTCTACTTCTTAGATTGAGTAGATAGTTCATAATAATCTAACTTCATAACAGTATTGAGCTTTATAATTTATATATATTTTCCATATATATTATGCAAGTATCAAATACTGTTAGTAAATGAAGTTCATTTTCAGAGACAAAAAATATAGTTAAAATTATTTATAAATGCCAATTATGCCGAAGTACTATCAACTCTAAAAATATCTTGCTAAAACCACATCAGGAGAAACATTTTTCATATTTCCTTCCTAATGAGAAACAAAATCTTATTTTTTGTACGTGAAAAGTCTAAATATTATCTAATCAAGTCTTGAATAACATTGTTTCCTGATTACTTGGGTGAAGTCAATAGATTATATTCTACAATCCACAGAAGTGCAAAATAATAAAGATATGTGATACGTTTATTTCATTGAAAGAAAATGTCCACTTACATTTTTTTGGTTAAAAATTAAAGGAATTTAAAATTTGGAAAAATGCATTTATTTGAGAAAAATATTTATTATATGACAATTCTTGTTTCTAAATATGAGTTTAACGAAAATATGTATGTATATATTTTTTAATGTATATAGCATCATATCAAAAGCAAAACCAAAAGTAATTAATAGAATTTAGTGTAAGTGTTAGATAAACTCAACAATTCACACAGTTATCAATAACTTACAACTGTAAACTACAATATATAACTTAATTCAGTTGTTAAAATGTAATAAGGTGATGTATACACAAAGTATAGAATTAGCGCTGAGACAAAAATAATGTGGAAAGGATAAAAATGTAACTGGGTGAAACAATGATAGAAAAAGAATCCATTTCAGATATCTAGAAAATTTATATGCAAAACTCATGTGAAATTAACATCCAATATATTTTTAAAATAAAATTAATTTTGAAAAATTGTAATAGTAGTATATTAAAATTATATTGTTAATTTCAATGTTATTCTGGAAAAAACATTGCAACAAAAAATGAAGCATGAATCCTGAAAATTGTTTCATAATGTCCTTTATGTCTTTCTTCTTTCTTCTTATTTCAGAGAATTGGCATTTCTCCATTCTTACCCACTCGTTAACTTACCTTAGACAGATTTTTACTGGTTGTAAGTAAGAAGAAATCAACTCACATTATTTTAATCAAAAAACAAAAAGGCATTTACTAACACCTGTAATGAGTAAGTCAAGAAAAGACATATGATCTTCGATATTTATGGGTCCAGGAATTATACAATGTCAGAAGGGGCATCAAATCTCTCTGTCCCTTGATTCTACTTTGTCCTGTTTGTGGAAATACCATCAGGCCAGCTCTACTTACAGAGTAAGAATGATGACTACTGGCAGATAGGTAGATGCAGGCTTACATTCCCTCAGCTTGGTTAATCTGACAAAAAAGGGTAGGTATTTTAAGCAGTAATGTAGAAAAGTCCCCAAGGCTAATGTTCATGGCCTTTAGTTTTATGTATATTTCTGAAACAATCGCTGTGCTAGAAACTCTTACTGGCTCAAGACCTAGTTATGGTTTAAAATTGAAAAATATGTTTCTTAAAAGAAAAATCAAATGCAATAACCAAAATAAAGATAAGCATATTCTGGGCTCAAAAGCAACAAATAAAAATGCCTTTAAAGCTTTAGCACCTAATAATAAAACATATACTTTTCCGCCACATGTATAAATTTTGAAATGTCCCAGCATTCACCTCCTTCTTTGTATTTCTATCTAGTCTTTCTCTTTTTTCACACCAAAAAATGTTATTTTTCCAAAATACAGATCTGTACATATCACTGATCATCTCAAAAAATAATTTTATTATTACATACAGAAAACCAAAATCCCCCGAAATATTTATCCAGGTCTTATTTTTAATTGTATTAATACAGAGTCACCATAATGGATAAACTGGACCAGATCTTGGTGCTCAGGAATGTTTAAGTCTAGGGAAAGACACAATTTAGCATGCAATTGCACCAAATAGTCTCCACGAAAGGAGAATAGGAGTGCTATGTTGGCTCAGGGCCAAGAGACAGAATTCAGCACAAGCCAGGGCCAGAAAGCCACTGGGAATGTCAAGAGTAGCATCCTATATATATTCATATATATTCCTATATATATTCCTATATATATTCATATATATTCCTACATATTCATATATATGTTCCTATATATATTCATATATATTCCTATATATATTCATATATATTCATATATATATATTCCTTTGTGAAAGGAAAAGTCAATCAATATGACAAACTTCACTGTTGTTGTCTTATTTGTTGAAATTGCTATAGTGAGCCCCTCCTTCAGCAACCACAATCCTAATCAGGCAGGGGCTACCATCTTTGAGGTAAGACCTTCCTCCTGCAAAAAGATTATGACTTACTGAAGGCTCTCTCTCTCTCTCTCTGTATGTGTGTGTGTGTATATATATATATATATATATATATATATATATATATATATGTACAAATAATTTTAACTCAATATGTATATATATATGCAAATAAGTTTAACTCAAGGCAACCTGTGTTAAGTGCTATATGCAAGAGAGGCCAACAATGAGCTATGAGGAAGGGAAGATTTCAGAATTATTGTCAGATTCTGGTAGATGGGCTGAAATTTATATTTGTATGATCTGTAATCAAATGATTAAATCTTTAAGTCCAGAGTGTAAACTAAATGTAAAGACAGAAAATTACCAGTGATTAAAGAATAAGGTGTTTTTCAGTGCTTTTGGAATGCATTTAAAAATCAGGTAGATAAGCAAATCTATGTGGTAGTTAGGATCTTACTTTGCTACGTTTACTTCCATTAACTGCCATCTAATTAGGAAAACAAGATTTAGTCCAAGGATATATATTTTTTTAACATATAAATTGCCATTTTTCTAAATATAGAAAATAACTCAGCATTTCATTAATTCAGATTAATTTACTCCTTAAATATTAAATAAACACGTACTACTGTTTAAGTACTGATCTAAACTCTTTCTATGAATAATTTTATTTCATTCTCAAAAAACCACTCCTACTATTATTACCATTTTACAGGTGAGGAATTTGTCCATATGGATGCTAATCAACTTGCTGAAGCTTATGCCACCAGTAAAAGGCAGAGCCAATATTCCAGCCCAGACAGATTGGCTCCAGAATACAAAGTGTAAAAAACACCATGGTATGCTGCTTATGATGTTTAACAATATAACTAAGCATAGAAAATAGGGGTTATAAGTTACTTTTGTAATGTTTATTAATACTTAGTATCTTTTTAATGTTACCTACCATAGCCTTTTAGAACTAGACATGTGATATGGTTTGGCTGTGTCCCCACCCAAATCTCATCTTGAATTGTAGCTCCCACAATTGCCACATATCTTGGGAGGGACCCAGTGGGAATGACCCACATGTCATTAATTATGGGAACAGGTATTTCCAATGTTATTCTCATGATAGTGAATAAGTCTCAAGAGATCTGATGGTTTTATAAAGGGCAGGTCCCCTGCACACGATGTCTTGCCTGCTGCCATGTAAGATGTGACTTTGCTCCTCCTTCACCTTCCATCATGATTCTGAGGTCTCCCCAGGCATGTGGAACTGTGAGTCCATTAAACATCTTTGTTTATAAATTACCCAATCTCAGGTATGTCTTAATTAGCAGTGTGAGAACAGACTAGTATAACATGATTATTTTATGTGGTGTTAATGACCTACTAGAATGTATTCGATGGATATGGCAATACATAGAAAAAGCTTTTTTGTGGCACATAATAGTTTATATCAACTGGTGTATTCACAGGTTTGTTTTCTGTGTAACTAAAAACAATGGATGCTGATATGGTTTGGGTGTGTTCCCACCCAAATCTCATGTTGAATTCTAGTTTCCATAATCCCCACGTGTCATGGGAGAGACCCAATGGGAGGTAATTGAATCATGAAGGTGGTTACCCTCATTCTGTTTTCATGATAGTGAATGAGTTATCACGATATCTGATGGTTTTATAAGGAGATTTTTCCTCTTCTCTTGGCACTTCTCTCTCCTGCGCCACATGAAGGACGTGTTTGCTTCCACTTCCACCATGATTTAAGTTTCCTGAGGCCTCCCCAGCCATGCAAAACTATGAGTCAATTAAAATTCCTTCCTTTATAAATTACCAGTCTCGGGCAGTTCTTTATAGCAGCGTGAGAATGGACTAATACAGATGCATTTTTGAATGCGTGAACTATTATGAGCATGTTTCAAGCCAAACTTCCTGAACATTATTTTCCAGATAAAAGAAATTATTTCTACTCACAATTTTCAAAACCAAACATTTTTACCTCAAACCTATAAATATAAAATTAATGCTTTCATGTCTTTGTTTTTCTATCATTTTTGTCATCTTTCTGATTGCTGATTTTTCATTTATTATTAAGTTCTCCTCCTTTAACACTTTCATATGCATACTTCAAAGAACATTGTTCCTTAATCAAGACAGATTTGAAATAGTTCCTATTCTATAGCACACAATGTTCTAGTTGCCTTTTCTTGTTGGTAGTTGATGCACAAAACTAGAAGGTAAAGGGGGAAAAAAGTCTGTTTCTTCTGAGAAGCTGTTTAAGAATGAATAAGTACTGAGAAGAAAAAGAACAATGGATAAAGAAAAAACACACAAAAAAGATGAGGAAAAACTGTTGAAAATATGTTATTGGCTATTTGAAAAATCCTTATGCTTTTAAGTACCTTTCCAATCTATAAAATAAAAACTTGAATATGGTGGCTCTAAACCTTAACCTTCTATCCAATAGATAGCTAATGCCTCTCAGAACTAGTAATGGTAGATCAATGACCATTTAATGACATTATAAACATTGATGTGATTATACCAAGAAGGTTAGAAAAGTTACTATTATGGATCAAATGGAAAACCAATTAAAATCAGTTTGGTAACTATATTTCAGGAAACAGAAGTTTAGACACAGGAAAGTGCTTGAGAGTTTCCTATAAAATATCCTGAGACACTGATGTTCAGTGATGCATTCCTTACTAGGGAAATCCAATGTAATTTTCATTAAAAAAATAATGGTACACTGATTTTTTCAAAGTTAATATTTACAATGATGTTTAATCCTATTATTATTCCTGTGGTTTTTAAAGGATTTTAAAATTATGATAATTATTTCCTCGAAAGTCATCTAAGGTTAAATATTAGGTGCATTTCATCTTAGGATATTTTAGTGCCCTCTAGTGTGCAGATATTTACAATAGCATTTTATCTTCTAACTTATGTAATTGCTTTAAAAATGCAAAATTTAATAAATGGCGATTTTGGATCGATATGAAGTGAGTGAAAGAAATTCAGCTTGGAAAGCAAATTAGAGCCAGATGTCAAATCAACCTAAATATAAAACACAACAAAATGTAACTTTTTTTTTGCTTCTTTTCTTCCATTCAGATTGAACAGCCCCATTTCCACTTTTTGAATGCCAGACAGGACTTCTCATTTGCATTAATCCATCTTTAGATTTCAAAGGTTCAGCCAAGGTAGACTGTGGCTTTTACCCTTTTAAATACTGGGAGTTTCATGTTTTCTGCTGTGTGCATATATGAAATAGGGTAAACATTTGGCTAAAATGGGTGCCTCCTCCAAATCTACTAGCCTCCAACACACTAAAACATTCAATCTGTGATTAGAGCAGTTTGTTTGTGCCAAGTAAAAGGAGCCTAACCTAAAGCCTCCTTTCATTCCTACAAAGGAATTGTTTTTAAAACAATGATGAGATTTTAAGAGATGCCACTATTCAAAAACAAATCAGGGTCTGTGGGGCACCAACAGAATGGATTTGAGTCAAAATCAAAGTTTAAGCTAAGTTTGGAAAATCATTTTAATGAAGATCTTTTGAACTTTACTTTAAATCCAGTGATAGACCCATCAATAGCATTAAGAGGGTAATTATTCTTTATCTATCAATGGCCAATATCAACCAACAAACCTTCTACATTGAAAAGATATAATGGAGCCTATCTACCAGCATTCTTTTAATTTCCTATGTGAATCTATGACTTTTAAATTAGATGCAGTCATATAGAAACCATAGACAAGTTTATACTATTAATACTAGATAATCTGTGAATGCCTCTCAAAACTGACTTGCTTCACCTTTCTTGTATTTACTGAAAAGGGAACAACAGCAAAATGGAGTAACTCCAAATTGTTTGGTGGTTTTCCATATCAGAAAATGTCCACTAATATGAAGACCTATTGCTGAATATTCAAGAGACATTCAAATGTCAGGTAACGATATTTTATTTGGCAACGCTATATTCTTGTTGTGATCCAAATTGCATGAACAATGATATCTGTTAAAATTAAAAAGAATTATTTTGTCTGTGTTTTGGCAAATCTCCTACATGTTTCCTGTGTGTAGCTATGAGATGAAGCCATAAAATTTAGGGGATTGCAGCATTAGAAGAAAATAACATTGCCACACAATGTTGAGTCTAAATGAAAATTCAGTTGATATTTTCAATATTTTAAGATAAAATATTAATAAGTATGTTATTCAGTCAATCTTCTACTTATCAATAATAAATATAACACGTTAGTATATATTTCATAATACATTACTCAAACAAACTGAGTTTTCCTAACTTGCTACACTAAGGAAACATTACATATGGCTTTATCTCTAAAATGTACCAAGGAGCTAGAGAGCCATGGAACCTGATGTGAAGTAACTTGTTTCACAACATAGTAAAGCCTCCAGACAAGCCAGGTAGTACTAAAGCTCAAGAGTTCATTGGAACATTCTGTTAGGTGAATCTACTCCATTCCTACCTCACAGGTTGGGAGTAATTTTTACCATTTGCCGTGGATTAATTATTTGTTTGCACAGAAAAGTAGTTACAACCTTGATAAACTGTCAGTAGAAAAACAGTGTTTGGAGCATTGCTTTCTCAACATCTTTTTTTTTTTTTTTAAGAGACAGGATAGCAGAGACATGGATGGAGCTGGAAGCTATTATTCTCAGCAAACTAATGCAAGAACAGAAAACCAAACACCACATGTTCTCGCTTATAACTGGGAGCCGAACAATGAGAACACATGGACACACTGTAGGGAACAACACACACTGGGGCCTGTTGGAAGGTGGGAGGCGGGAGGAGGGAAAACAACAGGAAGAATAGCTAATGGGTGCTGGGCTTAATACCTAGGTGATGGATTGATCTGTGTAGCAAACCACCATGGCACACGTTTACCTATGTAACAAACCTGCACATCCTACACATGTACCTCATACTTAAAAGTTGAATAAATAAATAAATAAATAAAATACAGGGTCTCACTCTGTCACCCAGGCTGGTGTACAGTAGTGCGATCATAACTCATTGCAGCCTTGAATTCCTGGGGTCAAGCAATCCTCCTGCCTCGGCATCCTGAGTAGCATGACCACAGGTGCAGGCCACTACACCCAGCTATTTTTTTTTTAATTTAGGTGTAGAGATGTGGGGTCTTGCTATGTTGTTTGGGCTGGTCTCCAACTCCTGACCTCTGGCGATACTCCCAGTTCAGCCTCCCAAAGCGCTGGGATTACAGGTGTAAGCCATTGCACCCAGCCCTCAAAATATAAGTTTTATCTTACATAAGACAGAAGGATCAATAGCAGGCAGTGCTTCAAGCCATTATATATTTTTATCTTGCTACTTACTAGTTTATGGCATTTCTATCTGAAAATAAGTGTCCCCATTAAAGAAGGAAATGTTATAAATAAATAAGGTTAGTATTGTCAATCTTCTCTGGTATGAAAGAGCAAACCAAATCATCTTACTAGGGGAGTATGGACAGAGTCATGTTCACAGACAATGCCTGTGGATAAAACCTTTTGTTTTTCTGCCCTCCTTAAACAAAAGAGAATAAACTGCAGTTCTGCACAGGTTTTGAAGCAATTCAAGCAAAGTACCTCACTAGTTAAGGGCTGAGACATGTGAGTAATATCTGAATTACTATGTAATGTTATTTAAGAATAATATTAATAAATTAAAGGAATAAAATCAATAAACTACTCTCATTTTTTTCAGTAAAATCTCTGCTCTCCAACAAATGCTAGTCTTTTGCTATTCCAAACATTTTATTCTTTTGCTTTATAAAAATTATTAATAAATTAATGATAATGAAAGAAGATAGAGAGCTCTCATTCTTTAACCAAGAATTTTCCCCAAATAAATATGTGAAAATTCTGTATATAAAAAACAGAGTTAGAAGCAATAATGTTTCTTGAATGGCAACACAGCTCTCCAGTACAAATAAGTAAATAACATAAAAATGAGGGAACAATTGATCTCTTTATTTATACCACCAAAAATATGCCATGTTAAAAGCCAAAAGCACACAAAAAAACTGATATCACACACCTCTTGGCAAATTTGCTGTCTATATTATTAGCTAGGGCTTTAATTTAAACCCAGGAAAAATGTTTTCCTTCTAAGCTAGAGGCAGTCCTCATTTTCTGTTCTTTTGGGCCCCTGGCCTTAGTTGTCTACAGCTTATGGCTCAATTATGAGAGAATAATGAAGTAAACATACGTAAGCATGGGTCAATTTTTTAAAAACTCAACCTTCAATTCCAGACTCTGCAAAACTAGAGGAATTTTGAAACTGGGGAGGAATTTTTGACCCCTATAGTGCTCTAGGAAGTGAAAGAAAGAGAAAATACCTCACACAAGATGCAAAATACAATGGGAACATTCATGAGGATAATGGTCTCTGAATTGTCTGTGCTAATTATAATTGCTTCACTCTTACAATTTTTGTCTTATTCTGTCTCTGGGGAGCACATCCAATTTGCACATGGAAGCCCCACACAGTAAAGAGTTGCAGTCGTATAAGGATATTTTTATTCTTTATTTTTTCAAGCTCCAGAGCACAGTCTGATACTCCCCCCCCATCACCCCTCTATATTGGAATCACCATGTGTGGGATCCTTATTGTATGCCTGGAAGGAACCATTTTGCCCCAGACCTCTATAATAGTTTCTCTTTTTTTTTTTTTTTTTAACTTTTGTTTTAAGTTCAGTGTTCCAAGTGCAGGTTTGTTACATAGATAAACTTATGTCATGGGTGTTTGTTGTACAAATTATTTCATCACCCAGGTATTAAGCCTAGTACCTGTTAGTTATTTTTCCTGATCCTCTCCCTCTTCCCACCCTCCACCTTCTGATAGGCCCTAGTGTGTGTCGTTCCCTGCTATGTGTCCATGTGTTCTCATCATTTAGCTCCCACTTTTAAGTGAGAGCATGTGATATTTGGTTTTCTGTTCTCTTCTAAAGAAGTGAGGTAGCCAGCTTTTAGAAAATGCCTTTAATTCTTCTTGGACATAGTACAGTGTGCTCAATGGGTGCAGCACACCAGCATGGCACATGTATACATATGTAACTAACCTGCACATTGTGCACATGTACCCTAAAACTTAAAGTATAATAATAATAAAATAAAATAAAATAATAATAAAGCCTTAATAATAATAGGAACAATAATAATAATTCATAAAAACCCCCAATTCACAATTGTCTCCCTCTTCTCACAACTATTCTTACACTTCAAATACTATGTGTAAAACAAACTTTGCATAGGATACACTAATCAAAATGGTTCCTTTATTCCTTGCTTCTTACTGGGGACATAATTAGAGTGACTTGCTACCTTTTTTTCATTTTTCAGCCTTTATATAAAAATATATTACACAACACACATTCAGCACACATTGCCAGCTCACAAAATTTCAAAACTGCACACTGAACCCTTTATTATCAAAGGTGTCATGTTTCCATTAAAAACAACCACAATAATAAAACACTACTAGTGTTATAGTCTGAAAGTTTGTGTCCCCCCAAAATTTATATGTTGGAATTCTAACACCCAAGGTGATGCTATTAGGAGGTGGGGCCTTTGCGAGGTAATTAGGTCATGGGAGTAGAGACCTCATGAATAGAATTAGTGCCTTTATATAAGAGACTCTAGAGAACTTGTTATTCCCTTCAGCCATGTGAGGACATGGCAAAATGATGGCTATCCATGAAGCAGGAAACAGGGCCTCACCAGACACGGTCTTTGCCAGTGCATTGATCTTGAACTTCCCAGCCTCCAGAACTATGATAAATACATTTCTGTTGTTTATAAACTACTCAGGCTATAGTATTTTGTTGCAGCAGTCTGAATGGACTAAGACAACTAGTACATCATGCAGGATTTGCTCAGTGCTGGCAATGCAAAGAAGATTAAGACATTTATAAAATTTTGAACTAAATCCAGGTTTATCTCTTTCAAAATATTATCTGCATCATAAACTGAGATAGAGGTGAATTTTAACCTTTTAACAGGGCACTCACAGTCTTTTAACATCTGGACCTGCGGCAGCTTCTCTCCTGTTGCCCCCTTCACTCATGATCTCTGACTGTTATCTGAACTGTGTGGCCCAGGACTCCCTAAGCATGCGTTCCCATTGCAACTCTTGTCCCAGAATATCCTCCTTTCTCTGTTTGAAAATGATCAACTTATATTTTTACATCTCTGCTCAAATATTACATACTTCGAGGGGAAAATGCCTGATTCCAACAGGAAAAGTTAATGGCACTGTTTAAGGTACCCATATAAAACTCTGATAATAACATTCATTGTATTGCATGCTGTAATGTAATATCTATTTACAGGTCTGTCTTTTTCAACACACTGTAAATGACTTGGGGCTATGTTCTTTTCACATTTTTAAACATATTGTCTGCTTAAAGGGTTTTATCTATGTGAATGAATCAATCAATCAACAGGGTCTGCTATATTGTCACATTGCTAAAGCACCTCTGGTTTCCATGAGGCAAAGCTATATCTCTTTTGTTCATCAGTATTTATCCTATACGAGAGCACTTACTCCATGAGAAAATATTGACACACTAATATACGAACAAATTACTTATAACTCTTTTTAATATTTATATGATTTTTAGAATATGCTTCAATTATAATTTTTATTTTTCTCCCTTCAAAAATATACATAAATTTTCATATCTTTTTACAATGTAATTTGTATCTATTTCTTATATGTTTGCATCATAACTGCCTTATAGAAAAATCTTAACACTTTGTATTAGCCTGTACAAGCAGAGTTCTAATAAAAGTTAATAGAATGAGACATAAAAACAATATACAAGCGAGGTAGTAACAAATATTGTCAGTTTAAAATAAATATTTCATATTATGCTTTGAATAGTTTGAAACTTTCATATCTCCAGAAGGGAAGAATGTATTTCCTCAAAGCTAGCAATTCCCAAAAGTAAGGATCTTAAATGTTTCAACAAATAACCGGCACAGAATTCTTGCTTAAAATCTCTCACTTCAAGTATACCCTGGCCAGACTTCATCCCAAGCAAAACAGAAATTAGTCCTTAAACTGAATGTCTGAAGACAGTGAAAAAAGAACAATCAGACAGCCACAAACAGGTTCTGGTTATCCTTTGCTATCAAGAAGGCAAGCTAAAGTTTTTCAAACACTTGAAGCTATTTTATTTAGTGGTATCTTTGGCTAAGTTTATTGTTTTTTACATTCATGTTTACAACTTGCAAATCTTCTTAGTGAGAAACCTACCCACACCCCTCATAATTTGTGACTTAAGGAAAATAGACTACTGGGACATAATGTGCTGCAGTGTTACTTAACATTTTTCCTTCATGTCAGAACATTCTAAACTTTAAAGTAATTATCAAACACAATGAAAGAAAGAAACAAACAAACAATAATCTTTAATTTTTTTTTTTTCCTTTGAGACAGAGTTTCTCTCTTGTTGCCCAGGCTAGAGTGCAATGGCATATGGCATGGTCTCGGCTCACTGCAACCTCTGGCTCCTGGGTTCAAGCGATTCTCCTGCCTCAGCCTCCTGAGTAGCTGGGATTACAGGCACATGCCACCACGCCCAGCTATTTTTTTGTATTTTTCGTAGAGACAGGGTTTCTCCATGTTGGTCAGGCTGGTCTTGAACTCCCGACCTCAGATGATGTGCCCGCCTTGGCCTCCCAAAGTGTTAGGATTACAGGTGTGAGCCACCGCACCCAACCAATAATTTCAAACAGTTGAATTTGTGTATCAACTATGGGTCTGGCTAATGTCCTTCTACAACAGCTAAATAAAATTATAATATTTCTGATAATAGTTCAGGAAATTGTGACCTAATTATAAATGACCTTTTCTTCTAGAATTTTGCTTTCATTTAACAGAATGCAAGTTGTAGACATTCTGGTTACTTCTATTTATATGTGTTATGGTAAAAAGGTGATAGATGCCTTTAACTCAATTATTGCTCTAATTCATCTGTATGGGCTAATACTGCAGAATCTGGCAATTTAAGTAGTGTAGAGGGAACCTACTGTTTTATTTGTTAAAGGTATCAAAAGCTCCTGGAAATATAGTCAAATAAAATAGACCTGTATGGAATTATTAATTACTTAGTGCTTCAACAAAATAATGTGATTTTGAGTAATTAAATGTCTGGAGAAAGAAAAAAAAATGTATGCAAATGGCCGCCTGCTTCTATCAGTAGGTAAAGCCAAGATGATAATAGCCCTCAGAATTTTAAGTAATACAATTTGTCTTACTATGGTAATGCTCAAAATATAGTCTAAAAACTTTGCTAATGGTTCCCATGAGCAAGAATATAACTAAAAAAATTTAAGATGTTTTCTCTGTGTTTTATATAAAAGCATGACTACTAAAGCTGAATTGGATTTAACTAAACAAATGGTATACCAGGCACTCTTCTTATTTTCTATTTCTTTCTATTTGTTTTTATCTTCCTTCTTTTTTCCACCATTTTCTAAATACTAGTTTCTTCCATTTTCTTAATACTAATCTTCAAAATTTTTCTATTCTTTTTCCCCAGAGACAGCCCATTGAAAACCATTGCAAAGGAAAGCAGTTATCAAACTGCTGACATATTCTGCCTTCCACTTTATCACCTAGCAGTCTTCAACTACTTGGAGAAGTT
Source organism: Pan troglodytes (assembly GCF_028858775.2). NCBI lineage: Eukaryota > Metazoa > Chordata > Mammalia > Primates > Hominidae > Pan > Pan troglodytes. Next base: position 91,434,634 of record NC_072408.2, read on the forward strand.
GTATTATATCCATTATTTCTATTGTACTTTTGTTTTCTATTCAGAACACAGATCCCTCCTTCACTTATATTGATTGCTCAGCATGTGCTAGGCTGTTTAGTTCTTATGAAGGCAAAAATTAGAATAAATAGGAAGAATCACTGTCTTTATTTTTCATTTCTTTAAAATTATCTTTTAGGTTTTTGTGGTTGGCTTCTTACAGGTTGTTTTACATACCAGTACTTCAGGGACCACAGTGAGGATTACCTGGAAATATATAATCTTATATATATGTATTTAGGATTTAAAGGAGAGAGAGGGAAAGAGAATCTGCAAAGTCAGGAGATAAGCCCTTATGAGGCTGCTGTATTGGGCAGTTAAGGCACAAACACACAAACTATGTCAGCCAGAACAGAGTAGACATATTATAGAGGACTCTAGGAAAGCGATTCTTCTCCATAATGCTCTACATTTTTTGTAAGGAGATAAGACAGGCCTCATCTAGGCTACTATATTGCAGTAAGAACTTCCTGATCTAGGAATTGGCTTTTTAGGAAATATACCTCTAGAGTTAAGTGGGTATCATTTTATTCCCATGCTGAGTTAACTCAGTCTTTTAAGGCCAGCTCTTTCTAAGCAAGAGCCAACTTACCCCAACCTCATCCTATGGAAGAGTCACCTGTGTGCAGGTTGCCTCATACTCTCTCCTCACAGGAAAAGGCAGATTGAGGCTGCTGGGTCAGCCTTGATCGCACAGACAGAGCCTGTGCCGTATCTGGCCCTGTCAAGGGGACTGGTGCCTTGTTTTCATCACTCCTTCCTAGTTCTACCGTTCATGCTTCTAAAATAAACAGGACTTGATCTCACACACACACACACACACACACACACACACACAAATAGTTTGAGGAAATTTGAATGACTCTCCAGGGACATCTAAATTATGAGATTAATTTTAGCTGTAGTAATCACAACAAATCAAAATAGTTTGAAAGCAATCTTGATATACCTGGGGGTTATACCAAGTGATATATTAAAAGGGAAAAAATAAGGCTTATTTCTAATACTAAATTTTACAAAGCTGAAGACAGAGTAAAATATAAGGACTCTAGAGGTTTCCACTGATGGGTTTCCTCGTATAAAACTGAATTATATCTAAAGAATACAAAGCTATCTCACTTAAATAAACTCAAGCATCATTCCTTGGCATTGCTGCAAGTTCATTGCCACAAAGGAGTGTGTATGTGGGGAGAGTATCAGGATTACTCAGGAAATTATATTATATTTAATGATTATTGTTTTTAAAAATGAAATAGAGACAATGCAAAACCATCTAGAATTTTAAGAAAAATAAGTATTTTTTCACTAGCAAGTTTGAAATTTCACTTCAAATATAATACATATAAATTGCTTAATAACTGAAACTTTCCTTCTACATTTCAATTTTTTACAGGTTCAGGATTTTAATTACGTATTTAACTTCAACTTAATATGTTATAACCAAAAAATAGAAAAAAGTTTAAAGAGGGATAAAAATAGGCTTCATTAAGGATTTAATATGAAGGGTGTTCATAATTAGATAAAATATATTCAGTTTTAGATTTAGATCAGTATTATTTATGCTCCTTTAAGGTCTATGACTAAAAGCAAATCAATTTATCCATTTCCTATATTCAAAAGTGATCCAATACTTATTATTCACCAAATATTTAAGGAGTCAGGACTATTCTGGGCACTCAGCCTATAGCACCAAACAAAACAGACAAAAAAGTCCCTGCCTTCATGAAGCTTTTAGCTTGTTTGTTTGTTTTGAGGAGAGAGAAAATAAAAATAAACAAACCTATAGCATATTAGCCAAAGATAATTCATAATGGGGTAAAAAAGCTGGAAAGAATATATAAAGAATGAGTGAATTTATAATTGTAGATAGAAAAGCCAAGGAAGACTTTTAAGCAAGAGCCTGAATGAAGCACGAATGTCCATATGTATGTGGGAGAAGAATAAGCTTCCCAAGCAGAGGGAACGGCACGTGTAAAGTTCTTGTTCATAATATCCAATAACAGCAATCAGGCCAAGACGGCAGGCTAAGATGACCTGTTGGGAAGAAAAGCATACAGTGAGTTCAGAGAAAGAGCAAGGTTTACTATCTTATGGGGCTTTTGATGCCTTTTAAAGGCTGTGACTTTACTTGGAGCCAGCTGAAAAGACCTTGAGGGTTTTGAACAGAAGAGTGAAAAGATCTGACTTATATTTTTAAATTATCAGTTTGGTTTATCACAGGGCGAGAGTGGCAGAAGAAGGGAGTCAAGTTAGAGGCTATTAAAATAGAGATAATTCCAGTGAAATAAAATCACAGCTTGAACCATGGTGAAGGGTGGTAAGATGCGGTTAGAAGATAGAACTAAAAGAATTTGCTGATTGACCCGGGTGTTAAATAAAGAGAGGAGAAAAGGACAACACCAAGTATTGGGGCTTGAGCAAATGAGTTCAAGAATTTAAGTATCATTGACCAAGGTAAAATTTTCAGCACGGCACAAAATAAGCAATCAATATAAATGGAGGAGGGATGAGTGTTCTAAACAAGAAACAGAGGTACAATAGAAGTAGTGGATATAATAAGACTCCTCCAAGTAGTTAAAGACTGCTAGGTGATAAAGTGGAAGGCAGAACATGTGAGCAGATGAAGCACACAGAAGTCAGTTTACAGGGTCTTGTAGGACATCCTAAGCTACAACTGTCTTGTGTCAGTTAGGAAAGAGAGGCAGAGCTAAAAATTTGTAATATATCACATACATACATAATACATATTATTATAAATTCTTGACTCTGCCCCTCTTTCCCGAATAACAAAAAAAAATCAGGTATTCAAAGAGAGAAAGAGAATAAAGAACAAAACACTGAGAGAGAGAGAGAGAGAGACAGAGAGCGAGAGAGAGAGAGACAGAGAGAGAGAGAGAGAGACAGAGAGAGAGAGAGAAAATACATATAGAGAGACTTCATTATGTTTGAGTTTCCCATTCAAGAACCCCTAATGTCAGTGCCACCACTTTATTCCCACATATTAATCACAGAAGTCAAACATTCCCCCTTTTGTGTAAATTTGGACTGGATTCCTGTCTTTTGCTATGAAAAGTTGTAACTGATTTTATCAACTTATATGCTAATGAATAATATTCATCCATTGATAGGGAGTTTTCAGTAGTAAACCAAACTCTTCTTCAATATATAGTTAGTATTAAGCTCACATTTCTGCTCTAATTCCAGTTTAAGTGTTTTTCTGTCATTCAGCTGGCCCTATTTCATGTTATGATTTTATTTGTCACATGCTGATCTGTATTTTATACTCTCCCATATTACTCTGTATATTACTTGATATAACTCCTAACTAGCTTATTCTTTCTCTGCAATTGTTCACATTTAGCCTTTAAATTGCAGTCCTTGTTATCTCAGTAACTGCAGCTATTTTATTCTTCATGCCTACCAAAACATTTCTAAGGAAGTTCACTCTTCTCCATTAGATACTCAGAAAATTCTCCTTTTACGGCTCAGGAATGCCATATTGCGGCTGTGTGGTCATGTGTGTGTGTATGTGTGTGCGTGTGCATGTGTGTACATCTGTTTGCATGCTCCCATGCATGTTTTTAGACTAAAGATGTATATAAATGTGTATGAACAGAATGAAGAATAATTACAAACACCTACGTAACTGCTATGCAGATTAAGAAAAGGAGCATTGCCATTATCTTAGAAGTCCTTCTGTTCTCTGCCATGTGTGCCTGCAATAAGGTACATCTCACTTTCTCTTGCCCCCACAGATGACTATTATTCTGACTTTTAGGATAATCAGTTCACTTTTTAATATCTATTATCTATTTATGTCCTTAAATAATATAATTACTAGTTTCACACTTATATCTAGCTTACTTTTGCCTGTAAGTTATATTCATATTGATGTATATGGCAATAATTTATTTTCACAGATTTATAACATGCAATTTTAAGACTACTGCACTTATTTATGCACTCTCCTGCAATAAGGTTCATAATTAGCATAAATATTATAACCCTAGGGCTGAAGATTTTCTTGGAGAACAACTTCATTATTCAAATAATATTCTATAGCATGGTGTCCCAAAATACATTCTGTAATGTTAGGGAAATGAAGTGTTAAACAGATTTCTTTACACTCTAACTTCTAGAATGGTTACATATTCTAAAGATAATTTGAATCAACATAAGGGACATATTATGCAATGTGTTTACTGAACAAATTTAACTAGGGTAAACCTTGTTCAAAGAATGTTTCTTAAGAAATATGTTTCAAAGAAAATACTTTGACAAATAGCACTCAGGGGTTACTTCCTGTATCAAATGCTCCTTCTCTTCTAGTCTCTCCTTCACTCTCATCAGCCTACAGTTTTGCCCTTTATAATTTCATTCCCATGTATGTGTGTGCCATAAAGTGCCATGGATTTTTTTTTTCCTTTGGAGGAGGTGGTTTTCTCTGGATGTCCATATGCCTTTTTGAACCCTATTCATACCCTCTTACTGTTTCTGAGAAAACAATCAGCTTGATGCCTCTCTTAATTACGCCCTTCTGACAATTCCACCTTTGTGTTTTCATTTATTCCTGTACTCACAGCTGAGATTGGGACTACAGTAGTAATATAGTCAGTCAATAATATGAATCGCATACATAATAACCAAACTCAAGATTTTTCAAGACCTATTATAAAACTCAGCATCTTCCACTGTCAGAGGCTACTATAATTTGAATAAAGGATTTGAAAATTACATTTCAATCCAAGTCTGTTTTTCCTATAGTGACTATCTTATCATTTTTACACTGAATTATAAATTGAATGCAATATATTTTACAGAAGGTCCCTGCTTGAAACCCAGTAAAACTGAATTAAGTTAAGAATAAGTTAGCTTTTAGCAGCTCAATTTAATTTTTTATGCCACTTGAAGGGCTGAAGATGTAAAGACATGTATCCTTATTTTTAGGAACAGACCTGAATTTCTTCAGAACATATCAGAACACTTCTGCATCTTTAAACTTTGATGCGTGCTCACTTTCATCCATTTTTCTGAGCTGGCAGTGCAACATTTTCTCATTCTGTTTGTGGTTGCCACTTCACAGGGTAAATAGTGTTTCCTACGATAAAGTGACTGTGTCATGCTAAGCTCCCTTGACATACATTAGGACACACGCTCTCCCACTCCTAGAGTGGCATTGAGAACTCTGATAACTGTAAACAGAAATTATATTTTACTTGCTGGCTAACAAGAACTTTGGCTTTTTCGATGAGTTTTTCAGCCTGAGGCATAAACACACACAAATGATTTTGTGAGAGCTTATAGATTAAAATCACTGCTTTAAGCTTAAAACTAATTTTTCCACATTTTCCCAACATGTCTTAAAAATCAATACAGGAGAGTAATTTAAGAGAAATTATAGAAAGGTATGTCATGAGACATTCTTAAACAACCTAACTTACTTTAATTTTAAGTTAACATTATATGCAAACAAGTGTTTTTTACAAAATGGTTTCCTAGACCCGGACAAAAACCTTGTTGCTTTATGCAGGGGAATTCAATCATATTCAAAGATGGCATAAGGATTTAAACCAGAACATCTATTTTTATGTGATTAACTCTAAGGAATTTTTTCTTAATCTCACGATCACTGCATAGGAAGTAGTCATAACAAGGACCTTCTCGCATGAAAGAAGATGAGATAAACTTTCACTAATTTGAATTATTCTCATTGAATGTAAAACTAGTATGAAAGTACTAAAGAATGCACAAATAAGGGTGTTGCACAGTCTCTGGCATAGTGTGATGACGGCATTAGCTATGATAGTGGTGTTAGTGGTGGTTGTGACAGTAATTGTTAAATTCAACAATCTGAGAGGAAATGAGAAAATAAGTTGTTGCCTAATTTGGAGATTTAGGATTTGTAGAGAAGAAGATATAATGCCATCTTTAAGTCAGCTAAATTAAAAAATACAAAAATAATTGTTTGAATGCAGTTTTCACTGTACATGGGTAAATATCATGCTACCCTGATTTTTGGGCTCCCTAGAATTTGTCATATTCATGTTAATAGAATCTTACTGCATACAGCAGACAAAAAATATAAACACAAATAAGGAGGGTTTAAATGGAGGACATCAGACTTAGCTATAAACTCTGTTGTGGAGAATAAAGACAATTTATTAACATCGAAAAATAAAATCCTGATGATCTTGACACTAAAAAATAATTATAATTAAAAAGTGGCACAAAAATGTGGAAAGTATGTAAAAATAGTAACACAAATGTTTTAAATAAATGAAGTGCAAAGAAGCAAACAATTCATAGGAAATATATATGTTATTTTTGAAACTGTTTTATTTGAACTTTACTGAGGTACGATTTACATACAATAAAATGTACACATGTTAAGTGTACAGTATGATCATGTTTAACATTTGTATTCACCAGTGTATCCACCATAATCAAGATAAAGATCATTAGCGTCACACCAAAAAGGTCCCTTGTGACTCCCTTGCTGTCAACTGAACGCACTACTCTCCTCTAGAAGCCAGTGATCTGCTTTATGTGGTTAGATATTAATTTTGCCTTTCCTAGAATTTCATATAAATAGAGCCATAGTAAGTAGTCTTTGTGTCTGGCTTCTTTTGTTCAGCATATTTTTCAGATTCAGTTGGCTATTGCATGAGTCAGTCATTTGTTCCTTTTTATTGCTGATTAGTATTCCAATATATGGCTACATCATAAGTTGTTTATTCATTCACTGGTGATGGACATTTGTATTGTTTCCAGTCTTTGGCTAATATGAATAAAGCTGTTATGAATGTTGATATACAATTACAGGACATGTGTTGGCATTTTTAAGTAAATTAGGCAATGCAATTCTATTTCTGGACTCAGTATTGTACTCAATTGGTCCATTCATCTGTCTTTTATACTACACCATATTGTCTTGATTCCTGTCGCTTTATAGTAAGTCCCAATATCAAGTAATGTAAGTCCTTCAACTTTGTTCTTTTGCAAAGTTGTTTTGACTGCTATAGGCCTCTGCATATTCTTCTACATCTATGAAACAGATTCTTAAACCTCTCCCAAACCTGACAGAAAAAAACAAAAACAAAAACAAAAAAAAACCTGATTGGATTTTGAGTGGAAATGTATTGGATCTATAGATTAATTTGAAATAAATCATTTCAGCAATAATGAGTCTTTTAATACGTAAACATGATATATCATTCCATCCATTTGGTTCTTTAACTTCTTTAACTTTTGTGATTTTCTGTATAATCTTTAGCTAAATTTATCTCTAAGTGTTTTATGCTTTGAATGTTATCATAAATAGTCCATACGAATTTATCTTCCATTTTTAAATTGCTGTGTACACATAAAATTACATTTTATATATCAACCTTTTATCCTGTCATCTTATCAGTACCTAGTAGCTATTTGAGACACTCTTTAGAGTTCTCTACATTTTATAATTGTGTTAGTCCGTTTTCACACTGCTGATAAAGACATACCCAGGACTGCCGATAAAGACATACCCTTTCTTTAAGATGAAGACATAAAGAAAGAGGTTTAATGGACTCATAGTTCCACGTGGCTGGGGAGGCCTCGCAATCATGGCGGAAGTTGAAAGTCATATCTCACATAGTGGCAGACAAGAGAGGAGAGCTTGTGCAGGGAAACTCCTATTTTTAAAACCATTAGATCTCAGGAGACTCATTCACTGTCAAGAGCACAGTGCAAGAAAGACCTGCCCTCATAATCCAATCACCTCCCACCGGGTTCCTCCCATGACACGTGGGAATCCTGGGAGTTAAAATTCAAGATGAGATTTGGGTGGAGATACAGCCAAACCATATCAATAATCATCTTGTCTGCTGATTTATCTGCTTTTTGTGTATTTTTATTGCCTTATTATACTTAGTAGGCTTGCAGATAAAATATTAAATAGAATGAGACAAATCCATGTCTGTTTTCCTGAGCTTTCTTAGGTGGATATCATTATCTGATGATACTTGGAAGTTTCTCATAATGTTTTTCCAAAGTCTGAGAAAAATTCTCTTCTATTACTCTTTTACTAAAAGTTTTCACCATAATGGTATTGTATTTTATAAATTCCTTTTTGGGCTTCTGTTTCCTACTTTGTGACATTATTATAATAAATTGTATTAGCTGTTTTAATACATTTTAAAGCAACTTTGCATTTCTGGCATAAATTCTATTGGCATAATGTTCTATTTGCATTTATAGGTGGGTCTTTTTATAGTATATTTGGATAATTTTTGCTTGTACTTACCTGAAAGATATTGATATGTAGGCTTCTTAAAAGTTTGCAAGAACTTTATAAAGTTTAAATGTAAAGTAATACTAGTATCTTGAAATGAATTGGGAAATATTTCTAATATTCTTTATTTTATGAACAATATTCTGTAATATTAAATGTTTGGGAGAATTCATCAATAAAGGCAACTGGGCCTTAAATTTTTCTTTGCAAGATGCATTGTCAAATAAAATTTAAATTTCTTTAGGCCTTTGTACTTTCTACATTTTTTCGTGTTCATTTTGATAGTGTGTCTTTCATGGAATTTATCTATCTGACAAAAGTTGTATAACTTATTGTTGTATAAGTTGTAAAATTTACACATTTATTAGTGTTCTGATCTAACCCCACTCAAGATTTGCAATTTTAAAACTCAAGTACTCAAGGGAAATTTTTTAAAAATTGCCTGAGTTTGTATGCTATTTTAGAACAGCAACAAATATACATCTTGTGCCTCTCTGAACAATTTGTCCTAGGAATTTTCACAATAGTTTTGATAAATGGTTAATAATTTTCCTTGTAGAGAATTTACATCTAAATAATATGATCATTTTATACTAATTTTAGCAATAATATAAGTAATCTCTTAAGTAAATTATTATTTAGAACATATTTTTGTAAAGTGTACTAAGGAACATTATTTGGAAGATCCTGAAGGAAGAGAAAACTATTTCACAATATCCGTAAGTAAAAGAATAAGTTGCACTGCTTTGAAAGTACATTATAGGCAGGAGTCATTTTTGAAAGCATCAAAAAAGAGTTGATTAATATCTTTCAAAGAAAATGTGGTCAGCAGAATAGAAGGAAAATACCCAGTTATTAGACAAATATTTAGTCTATGGAATCCTATATTTTCTCACTGTTGAAACTGGAAATTTTTCTTTTTTTCCTTTTTTTTTTTTTTTTTTTGAGACAGACTCTAGCTCTGCCACCCATGCTTGAGTGCAGTAGCACAATCTCAGTTCACTGCAACCTCTATCTCCCCAGTTCAAACAATTCTTCTACCTCAGCCTCCTGAGTAACTGGGATTACAGGTGCGTGCCACCACGCCCAGCTAATTTTTGTATTTTTAGTAGAGACAGGGTTTTGCTTTGTTGGTCACGTTGGTCTCCAACTCCTGACCTCAGGTGATCTGCCCACCTCTGCCTCCCAAAGTGCTGGGATTACAGGCATAAGCCACAGCACCCAGCTAAAGCAGGACATTCTTTTTGTCTCATAGCAATACAATTACCTCAGAAAGGAAAACTTCAATAATCAAAAGTCTTAAGAATTTTAATAATTCATCTTCAGGGTTCACAAAAATCACATATTTTTTGAAATTATGTTATAACTTATCTTGTTGTTTAAAGAATAATGTTTCTCTCCAAGTAGGCTATAATTTCAGTTACAGAATAGGGATTAAAATTATAGTTTATTGTCAAATACTGGCAACACTTTTCAGTAGAGTTTTGTGTCCTTAGACAATTCAGTCTCTTTAAGCTTAACTTTCCTCATCTGCAATTTGTGTATAAAAATTAGTCCTTCTTCCTGGCATAATACATGTAAACCAGAATCTGGCACATAATAAACACTAAATCTATTTTAAATAATAATAATGAGAATGACAGTAAGATTATCTGTTGATTCTTCACTTTGTTTCTTTTTTTTCTTCTCCTTCTTGTTCTTTAGAGAGATTGGGAACTACTGTTCTCTTAGGCCAAATTATGTCTATGGCCTCATTTGGTATGGCTCATGACACAAGAATGTTTTTGCATTTTTAGAGGGCCATAGGAAAATAAACAGAAAACAAAGAAGAAAATGCAGCAGAGACCTCATGGCCTGCAAAGCCTAAAATGTTTATTACCTGGCCATTGAGAGAAATGTAACTGACTCTTTGCTGAGTTATGTGCAATTAATATATATATTTAATTTTGTATTTAATAAACTCTTAGTTTCTCTTAGTCTACCTAAGGAAAAAAAGTGAAAAGAATTCAGTAATCATATAATACCCTCACATTTGCTTAATTGACTATCTTACTCAGGATAGATAAATAAAAATAATAAAAGAAACTCAATTTAAGGACCATGTTTTGAACAATATGGGTAAAATTTTGTTGACATATAGTAGGCCTTCCTTTAAAACGGTTTTGTAATACTTTAAGCCAGATCATGTAAAGCATAATAAATGATGGAATATTTCACAAATGGACAAAAAATGGTCAATTCAAATGAAGAAAAGTTGAATAAAACCAGGAGAAAATTACCGGAATCTATTTTGGCAATTAATTGAAGTTACAGATTTTATAATTAATTGCTGATGGCTAAAATAGCACCTCTCCATTTCTGCTACTTTATATGCTTTTTAAAGGAAATAATGAATTTTACGAAACTAAATACGGTTAATTAAGAATATTATTTAAACTTAGGCAAAATTCTATCATGGCCCCCAAGATTCCCAGTAGGTGGTGCACCTTCTCCCAGTTACTCAAACACTCATATAGGTATCACTGTGAAAAGATTTTGCAAATATAACTAAGGTCCCAAATCAATTGAAAATTGGATAGGAGATTATCTAATGGATCTGACCTAATCACCTAAGATCAACATCAGGAGAGAGATTCTATACAATAGCAATTCATTATTGGCTTTGAAGCTGGTGGGGTCATGTGACAAAGAATGTGTGTGTTAATTGGGAGCTGCAAGATGGCTCTGGAGGAAACAAAAGCCTCAGTCCTTCAACCACAAGAAACTAAATTATGCCAAAATTCTGAATGATGTTAGAAGCAGATTCTTCCCCAGAGCCTCTTGCCTTGAACTCAGCTCATCTAAAAGTTTGATTTTAGCCAGGAAATTCCTGAGCAGAAAACCCAGTCATGCTATGTTTGGACTTCTGTCTCACAGAACTATGAGCTAATGAATATCATGTCAAGCTGCTGAAGTTGAGGTCATTCTTTTTAAGCAATAGAAAACAAATACAAACTGACTTTCTTTAATGTTAAATTTCTCACATTTGGGCATTTTTATTTTGAAGATTTTAAGTTTGTCAATTTTATTCTTTTTATACTGGTCAACAGATAAAGTATAATTGTCTGAATAGTGAACATATTACACTTAAAGTACATCATTCTTAACAGATGTCAAAGTTTCTCAAGCAGGGAAATAGTAGACACACCTATGATTTCATAACGCTTCTTTTAATATATTACCTGTCCTTCAGTTTCACAGTAATAACAGACAAATGTAAAAATTTTTAGCTTGTTTTGAACCTCTACTACTTTCAGTTTTGAGCCTTTCACCAAGAAACAGAGGACTCTGAGCCCCACGTAGCTATTACGGTGTCTGTTTCAGACACAAGAAAGAAAAAAAAGCAAACAATAATAATTTATGAGTTATTATTACCAGGTGGATTATGTTCAAAACTGTGGTATTTAAATTTTATCCTGGATTTATAAATGTAACTTTTCCTGAAGGCAATTGTGTTAGATGGGAGATTAAAGAATTGCTAGTGTTGTAAAAAATATTTGCCTCAAGGCATGTCTCCTGATCTCCAGAAATATCTTGTCTAATACATCCTGTGGAATTGAAGCAACTAAATGACAGGAAAATACTGTGTGTGGGATGCAAGCCACTATATTTTCTGAAATTTTTTTTTCTGCTTTGTACAAACCACTTCATCAGCATTACCTTTTTTATCTTCATGGCCAGGCTATTGCAGTAAGTACCATCATTATCTCCATATTACAGATGAGTTAGCTAGAGTTTAGTGGGGCTAAGTAACTCATCTAAGATTGCATGGCCAGCAAGAGGCCATGACAGGATCTCAACCAGGCTTACTGATCTTTGCTTAGTCACTGCCCAATGTTTCCTTCATGACTGAACATGAGAAACTGAATACCTTCAAATTCAATCAAGTTACTTCATAAATGTTGATGTTTTAAAGCATGTTTAAAATACTTCTAAAATATTTTAGAAAATGCTACATATAGCGGGTTTTCCATTTTAAATTTAATTTGAAGTCTTAGAAAATTTTTTAAAAATTGACTTCTTTTAATTACATATGATAGAATCAATATCTTATATATGATAGAATCAATTGCACAATAAGTTGCAATTGTGCAACTTATTTTTTCTAGTTGTTTTTTAGTTATAATTAACTTCATTTAACTGTGGTCAGAGAACAGATGCTGAGTGATTGCAATCATGTGAAATTTGGTGAAGCTTAATCCTAATGTCAAGAAATGCTACATTTGCAATATTCCATGGTGCGCTATGAAATGCTCCATGGAAAGAATCTGTATTCTGTCATTATTGGCTACAGATATGAATGGAAAATAATGTCAAATAGGTCAGGCTTGTTAATTGTGATGTCATACCCTGTGAATCATGAGTGAGTGTTTTCTGCTTATTTCATCAACTATGGAAAGTGTTCTATTATGATTGTGGATTTACTTGTTTCTCCTAGTTGTGTTAGGTTTTTCTATCCTACAGGTAAAGCTATGAAGTTGGATGCATATAGATTTAAAATTGTTATGTCTTCCTGGAGGACCATTTTATCATTGTGAAAAGTCATCTTCTTCTCTTAAAATGTCTTATCTTAAGGTCTACTATCTGATATTGTTATACCTATCTCATCCTTCATTGATTAGATTGATGCTATTTATATTCTCCCATCCTTTCAGTTCAACCTTTCCATATCTTTAGATTTAAAATTTACCTCTGGTAAGCAACATGCACTTGGGTTTTATATTTTATCAAGTCTTACAATTCTGTAGTTCTAGAATAGTTAACTTAGATTTATAATTACTGAACCATATGGACTATAACAACATTTTTCTTATTTGTTTTCTATTTGGTCTATATGATATTAATTACTTTCTGTTGAATGAAGAAATAAACTACTTATTATCTGCTTTCTTGCCTTTTTAAAATTAATAAAAAATATTTTCTTATCCTGTTTTCTCTTTATGGAATTATTAGTTATCTAAACATTAAGATGACTCCTTGATTAATTAAAATGTAATAAAAATTTTTATCTTTGGCCTCAATAATATAATAAGAGGACTCTTTAGTTACGTTTATTTCATACGCACCTTAATTTTATTGTTTGATGCATTTTGATTATATTTATATTTTAATGAACACAAGATGTTTTTAACTAACTTCTAGAGGAAATATTTATTTATATTTATCTACATATTTGCCATTTCCGTTTTCCCTCACTTTTTCTTGCATTTCTGTGTTTCTCATCGAGATTTCGATATTTCTACCTGAAGAACTCCAGTTAATGATATCTTTTATTAAAATTCTGTTGTCCCATTAACCCTTAAGTTTTTATTTGCTGAAAATGTCTTTACTCTGACTTGATTTTTGAAAGTTATTTTTATTTCTTAGAGAATTGTGTGTAGGCAGTTATTTTTCCTCTAGATTTTAAAGTAGTATCCCATTGCCTTCTGAGTCCCACTGTTTCTTTTAAATATTGAGCAGTAGGTCATAGTATTGCTCCTTTGAATCTATTGTACCCCTTTACTCCTCTGGTTGCTATGTAAGGAATGCTTTTTTAAAAAAATTCTATGATAATCAATGTCATTAACATTGTTTAAAAACCTACTGTTTATCAAATTGTAAATTGTACCTTTTACTTATGCTGTACATGTATGGAAATATCTAGAATGTACATAGAATGTTCAATTCTTGTCAGTTAATTCATGCTTTTGCCTAATATATTATTATAATTTTTAAAATTTAGATATATTAAAACAATTTTAGCATAAATATATGTTTACAAGTTATATTAAAATATTTTAATTGTGTCTAATCTGACTGAGTTTCAATTTCTTTAAATATTCCATAAACAGTTATAATTAAAAAATTACTCAGAATATTAATCACTGCCTCTGTTTGTATTAACTTTGCTTTTAGATAGATGAATAGACAGATAGGTAGATAGGTAGATAGAGAGAGAGAGAGAGAGAGAGAGAGATAGATAGATAGATAGATAGATAGTTTTTGGCTTATGTTTTTAGATCTTCAAAAGAGAATAAATACTGACAAATTCATATTCCCCAAGATATTATTATTCAGCATCAGGATAAAAGATTTTTTCACAAAGTCATCTTATACAGTGGTTTTTCTATTCTGTTCTGTCTTTTGTACTAAGTTTATACTGAGATACTAAGATAACATTGTACATTTCTGAACCCATTATTTGTTGATGAAAGAGCTATGTGTTGTAATTGCCATGCTCCCATCACAGCTCCTTGAATAGAGTAGGAGCTTGAAAAACATTTGTTGAATAAATGATGATATGTTTGGATTAATCAATGAATGCCTTTGAATCTAGGTTTTCTGACTTAATGCTCTGTTTTTTAAATTACTTCCAAATGTATTATCTTTTTTTGGCTGCCATTTTAGTTTTACACTTATTAAAAACCATTTCCCTTCACTATAAATTTCCCCAAGTATAATGATTTTAAAAGGTACAGCCTGTATGAGGTATTGATTGACATATGGTCTGGTCTTCAGAGCTTTCCAGAGAATGCAGGTTATGGTGGAGACAGTGAGCACCCTGTTGAGATCAAAGTTACAAAATTCTTCAAGGCCAAGCTTCTTAAAAGCCTGTTTCTTGGCATAATATACCTTGTCTGCTTCTGAATATAAGTAAGGATGAAATGTTTTATAAATTTACCGTGAAAAATAGAAGAAAAGCAAAATAAGTAAGTTGCCATTCTCTTATACCCAGTGGCTGAAGAAGCATTGGCAGCAGGAACAGGCTAGAACAGACAGAGGAAGTAAGTGAGGCCATGCTCTCTCTTACTCCCCACCTAAGAAGTCTTTAACATCTGACATTATTATAACCAAATGTGAATACAAATTATGGGATCATACAGAGATGTCATTAAGGGAGTTCACCAGCTGGTAGGAAGAGGGAGAGACAACAAAGAAAAATCAATAGCAGTTGCTGAAATATTAAACCTTTTCATGTTACAGTTGTTCCCAGGAGATTCATTTTGCATACAGATTTTATTTCTCTTATTAAACTTTCTGATTTGCATAATCTTTTCCAGCATTGTATTGAGCAACTGATCAATTCCAGTGCCTTAAACATTTCCTCTTTCTGCATCTTTTCAGTCCAACTATTGCAGTGAATAAGCAATTCTCTAAACATAAGTTTGGCTATACTACAAGAGATGCTGACATGGAAAAAGAATGTAGTAACCTTAATAGAAACCTTAGTGAAAATGTGAACACATTTTCTCTCATATAAAGAGACGTTCAATACTGGTAAAAAAAAAAAAATGTAAATATTAAGTGTTGAGCTACAAGGACTTTTCAAAATGTGTAGATTACCAAAACAATAAATAAATCTGACTATTGTTTTTTTTCTGGCTTATTTTTTTGTTTTACTTTTTGAACAAAAATATCAAAATATTTTTGTAGAGTTACAGGTTTACTTAATGGAACAAATCCTTCTAGTATTAATTTGTATATAGTTTGCACTAATTTATTCAGACCTTTTTTTGTTGCTTATACCCTCAGATATACTCAGTCTTATTTTTTTTAAGTCTTTGGCATGGATTTGTACTGAAAATAATCTTTAGGAACATTTTCAGCTAAGATGCTTTATGCTTTGGAGGAAAAATGCCAGCATACGAAGAACAGTATTGAGGAACCCCATAACCAGCATAATCCTCACCCTCCAAGCAATTTCAAAGAGATTAGGAGTTTCAGATAATAATCCCTAAGGGATTTATGTGATAAAACCATGTTGAAGAAAATTCATTAATACATCAAATTGTGAACATAAGCCATGTTGAGGAGAATTCATTAATACATCAATTTGTGAGCATAACCAGTATATTTGAGATGTTTGTTTATGTCCCATGAAAATTTTAACAATTTAGCATTATATTTGAATGAACTAAAATTTGATCCCATTCAAGATCAATTATTTTCACAAAATAGATTTCTATCTTCTGTACATTAGCAACATGTCAGCATAGAAACAGAAGAATTGGCATGTTACTGAAGTCTTTCTTACATGAAAGTATTTAACAAAAGTAAGAAGCTGTTTTAAACTGCAGAATTAATTAAATATTTGAATTTTCACTCAAGTATACTGTTTGAAATAGGGTCACTGGGATTTGGGGAATCAGGAATTACACATTATTGAAAGACTAAGGCTTGATTTTAAGATAACCATTGAAAGAAATGTAAACAAAGGCAGCAACCAAACGGATAATAATTACAGTAAATTTAGTTTACTAAAGTCAAATTTTTCTAGTTCCCCAAGGACAGTGTTTTCTTTATGCATCCTATAGCAGCCAATCTTTCTTACTCTCTAGGCATTAGAAATTATTTATTTTCTATGGATGGTTTCCTGTACATTATTTAATAGCATACAATAAAATTACCTGAGACCAAATCTGAAGTATTGTTATATCATTGGGAGAAGACAGTGTTAGTAATATGCACACAGTTCTCTGAAATATTGGAAAACAGAAGAAATGCAACTTTTTACAATACAACTAGCTAAGTTATAACCCCTCCTACCACCGAATTTTATATGGCATGAATTTATACTTTTCAGTTGTCAGGAACAATAGGGACAGGTATACATGGACTCATCCTGGCAGAATGTCCTCTTGGTGTATTCATGTGGAATTTATTTCTATACAAACACACCCATCTACCCTAGCTTTCCCTCTCAAGCCAGGGAAAGATGGTGAGAGTAGGGGGTATATAAACATAATTAAAAGACAGCTATCTTGGGTGCTAGGAGAAATGCAAATGACGGGACTAAGAGCAAAACTTGTAACAGAATATCTTGTTTTCCTTCCTTTCATGAATCCCCCCACCCCCACTTCTCCCTTTCTGTCTCCATTTGACTGATACCATCACTCACTCTCCCTCCCCACCCCCACTGTACAGACAAACTTAAAAGTATATAAATGCCATCTGTTTCATTGCCAATTCAGTGCCAACCATTGCTGATAGATAAGCTTCACAGAAATAGCAAAAGCTTTTAAGATAAATCAATTAAAAAAAAACACTTCCAGAAGAACAACTCAGGTAGCCATGAACAATTATCTACTATTTTCAAATCCACAGATTTAACACAAAACAATTCCCAATAAAGTTAATTTTATATTTTATATGATTATATTTGATGATTTTCAGAGGGAAGGCAAAATCCTCTAATTATATGTGAGTTCACACTAGACAGAACATTGGACTAGTGAGTGGAACATAAAGGATAAACAATGCAATTAATGAAACAGGCAGTAATTCATTAGTAAGTTATTCACATTGAGATAAACCACCTTATCATCAAGTAAGTTAGAAGTTCTATTCTTAATAGATATTTATTATCTCATTTTTCATAGAAGGTATGTGTACTCATAAACAATTAGAATTATATTGCTAACCCACGATGATGTTTTGAAGGTCAAAGCTCCCTCTTTGCCTAAACATTCATTTTCTACTCAGATAAAATGAATCCTAAAAACGTCTCTCCTTGTCTGGGATACAAACAGATATCAAATATCTTCTCAAATTGTTTATGTTCTACAAACGTGTAAGAAGTACTTTCCTCCACTTCCGTCTCAGAGTCATTTCTCATGAACCTCTGGATAACATGGCACCTTTTTTATTTACTTAGGAAAATGCATTGAGCATCTTACTACACTTTGGTCTCATTAGAAGACAGTCTTTATTTATGTATTTGCCTTATTGCCTGTCCCAGACCTATTCATTCAGATTGCAAGTAAATTTCAATGTACCTGATTCAGCTGGTTTCCTGACGTTGATGACTACTCACATTTCATGTTGGATATCTAATCTACAGAGTGACCCTGATGTGAACTAAATAATCTAATAACACACCATATAATACAAACATATTAAGATGAGGAGAACCATTGCCTATGGAAAAGATCCCTATAAAGTAGCTAAGGGCACAGCATGGCTGAGGCCTATGTGGAAAGGGAGGTTGCATAAAATAATGCACTTTAGGGAGCAAATAGAGACATTTTGCAACTCCTGATCCTGAGATGCATAATAAAAACTATATTCACCTTAATCTGAATAAACATCTTTCATTATACAATTAATTTATTTTACTTAGACTCTGTTCATACCCCTCTTGCCTAAAGAAAATGACCAAAAGAGGAATATGTTCAATTATTTTCTTCATTCAGATACTTATAATTAGAAAATATTTCTATCTTCTAAAATGTCTTTAGATGAGCTATAACTTAATTAGCAAACAGATATCTTGGTCTTTTCAAGTGGTCTTAGTAAAAAAAAAAAGTGACAGAAAAAGAAAGAAAAGGAAAGCATAAATCTAGTTACATCAGAAAACACTGCAAATACTACACCTAAATGTAATTAGTGAATTATTATGGCTAAAATATGCATTTTGTGAGAGTTTTCCATATCCACAAACAGAAGTAAACACAGGAATTTTTAAATGTCTTTTTGGACTAACACTTTAATTTTGGAGGATGTGAGCTTTACAAATTTTTCCCAAATATATCATAAGAAAATGAATGATTTGATACATTTTAGCTATTTTTGTAATTGGTGATTTCACATTAACAACAAAAACAAGCATTAACACTTAATGAATAGTAACAATGCATCAGGCATGGTATTAAGTGCTTTACATTTTGCATTCATTATGTAATTTAATCTCATAATAACCTTATGATACTGTTACTAATGCCCTCATTTCACAAATGAGAACAACTATTTTCAGTCACAAAAAGATAGACATTATTTATATTAAAAATTTTTTCTAAGGGAGTATTTAAAAATCTAATTTTTATTTATTTGTGAGATTACTAAAATATCTAATTATTATATAATATGCCATATACAGTTTGAGGATTATATATTAATAGAAATGGTTTTTCATTAAACAATGCTAAAACGTTTAGCAGTTCAAAAAAATTTAACTATAAAATGTATACCTCAAAGTTTTTCATATTTTCCAGTGCTGCTTCTTATGTTCCATGATGATTACCAGGGTTTTTGTTTATCACTCACAGATACTAATTTTTAGCTTTCTAAAATTCTACAGTTTTCTATAATCCTGAGCATAAAAATTGTATACAGTTTGATATAGTGGGAAAATGGAATGTCCTTGATACACAAATACCTTGTTTATTCACATAGTTTGAGGAAATTATATTCTATTTTTAGTGTAGTTTTTAATGCAAAAATATGCAAAAAACACATACACAAACACATACACACTCTAAACCCCATAACGGGAAAGTCAATAAAATATAGATATTTCTGTTTATTACCAAAAAGGAGCTGTACAAACAAGTTAGTTTTTAAAAAGGAGAATAGCATATTTTTTTCTTTTAAACAATTCTAGTCAGAGGCAAAAAAAAATTAATGTTTTCAGAATTAATTATAAAGGATGAATGCATAGTATTCAAGATATAATCTGTGATGCACCACTCAGAACACCCTTCAGAAATTAAGGACTTATTCTCCAAGTGTCGAAAGTGTTGTTACCTTTGAGGCTTGCCTCAACTCAGCGCTGCCTTACACAAGGTCACATTCCCATACTAGGGCAGACTGCAAGCAATGCCTGATCAACGCGGAGGTATCAAAGACAGCCCCCTTCCTTAGTGGGGAAAACTCTGAATGAATATCCTAGCCTCGACTTCCACTGAGATCTCATCAGACTTTAACTTCCCCCTCAAACCAATCTTGCTTCTGTCACTTCCCTTCCATAGGTGTTGCTCTGTAAAGCTTCCTAGATAACCTCTTGCACACTAATCTCAGTCTCGGAGTCAGCTTTGTGGGGAACTCAGCCTGGGAAAATATTCCTTGTTTTGTTTTGTTTTACTTGAGCAGCTCCACCACCAAAAGCATTCAAGGAACAGCAATGATAATAACCAACGGAATGGAACAGTTCAACCAATAAGAAACCTCAGAATTAAGTGGCCAGCTTTGTATGTGAGTCTGATAGGGCAAGCTGCAAGCAGCCCATCTGGTGCTGCTCCAAAGAAAGTGATATGGTGAAACAGGCCAGGACACCAGGAGAATTTTAAGGATCTATCTCTTATAAAAAGGCTTGACCAGTTTTGAAAGTAATTATCTTTCATTTTTATGATGAATATTCGAATAGTGAAAATAATCTGATAAATTTGTCATCTGTTAAAGTGGGCATCAAATTATTCCTTACTAATACACGATTTTTTTTGTTAAAATAGTCTTCATGAGTCTTTAGGGTATTTTCTCTAGGTCCTTATGAAATCATATAAGATACTGAAGAATTCTTGGAATACAATTTTAAAGTAACCACACAGTTAATAAAAGACAACAAAAATTATTTTTTTTTAAATTTTGAGTGAAGAAAACTTATAATTGGCTTTAAGAATATATTTTGCTTAATATTTTAGCTAATGACACATGTACCAACTATAAATTTTTCTCAAAAACATGCAATGCTACCAAATCACACTGTTCCCCTTAAAAAGTTTTGTTAAAAGAAACAAAAATACACCATCTTCTTTCTTTTAAGCTACTTGCTGCTAAATATTGTGAAAAAGAAAGGGGAAAAAAACAGCCCTGTACTGGGAAACAAATTTGATACTCACAAGTAAGCATCAATGTTATTACATATTTATCTGGTACTTGCAGCTAAGTGATATTGTACTCTCGTTAGACATAAACAATCTCACAAAACATCTACTTCATACAACGTCACTGAGCAACCCACAAAATGGCAAACATTTCTCTGACACATTTACCCATTACATCTTTATCTTTAGTCTATCCTTTCTATAGATGAAATTGATCCACACATCCAATAACAAAATTGCCCAGATTTCTAATAATATCCAATGTAAAGCAAATCTCTTGTTCAAATTACTCAACCAATGTCCAAATTGTATAAGAAGTTCTTTCTAACACTCTCTTACCGAGTCACACCATTCTTCACTTTGTGAACGTTTTGCCTCCCTGCAACCAGGATAAACTCAACTCATTAAACCAAAAATGTGTTCCTGGCAGTTTTTGGCTGAAAGGAACTGGCAGTGGCAAGATGTTTCGGATATTCATAGAACATTAGTGTTTGTTCTAAAAGAAGGGTCTTACAAGCAACCTACAGATGACCAGATCTTCAAATTAACTTTTAAATATTTCTGTCCAATAAGTGTAAAGTGCTTTTCTAATTTTCAAAATTAGGAAACGACTTTGTCAAAGCTAATGGAGCTGTGCTGTAATCTATATACTTTCTTGCTTAAAGAGAAGGAATGAGTTATTAATTGTCATGCATCACATCTTGTTTGATGACATTTATTAAAGCTTTCCGGTCTTCTTTTCTGTAGTCTCGATAAAAGTAATTATTAAAGTTTTTCATTGATAATCACTGCTAATCACTAATCAATACTTTTTACATTTTAATGGATCTCTTTTGGCAATTTTTAGTTACCCCACAGGTATTAATTATATCAAGACTCTTTGAACTGACCACAAATAATGAAAGGATTATCTCACTTAACATAATGTTCTCCAGTTCCATCCATTATGTTACAAATGACAGGATTTCATTTTTCTAATGACAATAATATTTCATTGTGTATTTTACCACATAAGTCAGACACAGAAAGACAAATAATGCATGTTCTAACTTATATATGGTAGCTGAAAAGGTCGATCCCTTCGAGATAGAGAGTGGAATGTTGGTCACCAGGGGATGGGAATAGTAGTAGGAAGAGGGCTAAAGAAGGGTTGGTTAATGGGTACAAAAATACAGTTAGATAGAAGGAATAACGTCTAGTGTTCAATAACACAATAAGATGACTGTAGTTAACAATAATTTTTGTGTATTTTAAAACCACTAGAAAAGTGGAATTGGAATGTTCCTTACACAAAAAATAAACATTTAAGGGGATGAATATTGTAGTAATTCTAATTTGATCATTACATATCATACACTTGTATGGAAATGTAACCCACATGTACCCACAAGTACCCTATAAATACGTATAAGTATTATGTATCCATAAAAATTAAAAATAAAAAGTTGGAAAAACTAACCTATAAAAAGAAAAATTCAATTAAATTTAGCTTGTCTATGAATTTTTAATACTTAAGTTATGATTAGATACTGTATATTAATACAATACTGTAAATAATAAGGGACAATATTCTGTTTTTAAATATATGAATTTATCAAATGTACAAATGGATTTAGTTACTTGGATACAGAGAAATCAAACTTTTTCATTTTTTCTTATATATAAAATGAATTCTCAGTCCCTGCTCCCTCTGCTTATGTTGGTTTGAATACTGGTTCAAATTTCCTGAAGAAGTTTTGTTGATTACATACTGATAGTCTTAAGCCATAATCAAACCCTTTATATTTAAGAATCTCCTTGGGAGCAGGAGATAATTACTTATGATCTATATTAAAGTGACCTTGGAGTTTCCAACAAAAAAATCTCCAAGTCAACTTTTAAGAGCAGACATAAGTGACTATCTTTATTTATTTTCTTCCTGCCATATGTTGCAGTCCTATCACAAGACCCACCACTAAGAGACTTCACGAAGCTACAAAGGCTTATATACTTTTACATACGATTTTCTCTTTTGGTAATCTATCATAAATGAAAAATCTAAAATTATAACATCATTTATAATAGTATACAAAAAATTGAGGACAAAAATGTAAATAATTACTATAGAGTAACAGTTATGGAAAGATTAAGTGTTATACAATTGTTAGGCATGAAGAGTTAACAAGATTTTATATAATCATAAATACATTAAACCAAAAAATATGCATAGAAAAAATAGAAGAAAATGCAGAAACATATTTTCAGGTATATTTTTCTGGTGTGCTAAGTGTTTATCATATTTTCTTAATAGTGTTCTATTTTTTCTAAAATACCTGTATTCATTTTACTTTTATAAGTTATGTGATTTTATAATAAAGCATTTATTTTCATTTTAAAATACGACTATAAATGTTTCTGTGCATTCAGAATGCAAATTAGTCAAAATTAATCATCTTTTTCTATTTTTAAACAACTTTGAAGTACACAAATATGGATATATAACCTAGAAATATAACTTCCTCTATTAAAAATGCAGTTCCAAATATGATTAATTTACAACAGAACAACAGCTCAGATACAAGAGAAATTGAAATAAAACACGAAACATGTATGTGCAATTAGATCTTACTATGTCTGGCTTTGGTCCTATTTCTATGTATGTTATTCTAAAGTATATGTTATTTGTAAATTATTTTCAATTTTCCTTAACAAGGCATTGCTAAAGTTTTAAAAAGAAGGTTATATCACATAGGTATGCTATATGGAAGAACAGTAACTGACTGGCTTAATTTAGAAAAAAAAATATTTTTTTCAAAGGATTTTGGATATGTGAGAATAAATAGGAAGCTTCAAGAAAAGACTTGGGCAGCGTTCAGAACCTATTTTGACTAGGCAGCAGGAAATAATACCAGAAGCACACCATAGGAGCTATCCAATGAGAACATTGCCGCTGCTATTACCACTGAGGTTATGATGTCACTACTAGGACTTTGATCCCTCCTTTCTGGAAGTTCCAAGACTAGTCCAGGCCCTTTAACCTTGCAAAGGCCAGCCACAGGAGACTTACACCTTACTTGGTTTATCTTCAAACAATCTGACTGTTCAGGTGCTTTCTAGCTACAAAAGTGAAACGTGAATTGCAATATTATATTTTTTTGTATTATCAAAACTGCTATAGCATCTACATCTTAGTTGAGTGAATTAGCATCTTCCTAGTCACTCAAAGTAAAAACCTGGAATTCAGCCTTAAATATTTACTCCTTGTCCTGCTTATTCACTGTATTATCAAGCTTTACCATTTTAAAATATTTCAACATCAATGTTCTATTTGTATTCTAAACATCTCTGCGTTAATAAATATCTTTCTTAGTATTTCCAGAACTGCTGCAATAAGATTCTTATTTATTTCTTTTTATGGAAGATATTAAAAATATATATCATCCTCAAACTGTTATTCAACAAACAGTATATCTTTGAAATACATACACATAAATTGGAAAATTTTAGAAATAGAAGGAAAATGTGATAAATGATTCATTGACTCAGCTTTAGAAATTGACAGATTGGGGTGAAAACAATAAATAATAATATAGAAGAGGTAAATAACTGAATCAACAAGCTTGATTTAAAAGATATTCTATCTATTTTCTATTGCTACTCTAATAAGTTATCACAAACCTAGTGGTTGAATCAATATAAATTTATTATTTCAAACAGTTTTATTGGTCAGGAGTTTGACACATGTCTCACCGAGCTAAAATCAAGATGTCAGTGAGGCTCCCTTCCTTTCTGTACGCTCTAAAGATGATTCTTTTTTTCTTGCCTTTTCCACCTGCTAGAGGAAACTCACAATCCTAGGCTCATCGGTCCTTTTGTCAATCTTCAAGGCTAACAAAATAGGATCTCTCTCAAACTCTTCTCATTTGTCACATTTCTGTCACTGAACAAAACTGGGACCATTTCATGGTCCTTAACCTTAATCATTTCTGCATAATCCCTTTTATCATGTAAAGTAACATATTCACAGGTTCTGGAAATTAGGGTGTGGACATCATTTAGAGGCTATTATTCTATGTACAACAAAAATAAACTGTAAACCTCCAAAAGAAAGGATATACATTGTTCTCAAACCCATGCTTGAAACTCCCCAAAAATGACCATAAAGGCGATATTGACAAAAAAACAAAAATTCAGAAATATTGCAGGTCATTTTGCCTGACTACAATTAAAAAAAAAAGACATAATAAAATATCTAAAATATTTAAAGATCAGTAAATTTATAAGCCCTATAATAAAATGAAATTCTTGTGGAATAAAAAGAAAATTAAAATGACAACCTACCATAAAGACATAACATTAAGAATATAGTGCATCAAAAGCTTGGAGGTAGAGCTAAAGTGATCCTCAAAGGAACAGATAACCCTTGTGCTCATTGTCATCAAATGAGAAAATGGAAACTAAATGAGATTATTCTTTGAAAGATCTTCAAAAGGACAACAAAGCCGCCACAAATAAAAAATTAATACAAATACAAGTCTAAGAGAAAAACTAAAGAATTAATGAAGACAATGATTCACAGAAAGATTCAAGTAGACAATACTTTCATATTTATGACTCAGAAAGAGAAAGAGAGTGAAACAGAGAGAGAGGGAATCTGCCTATTTTCTTTCTGACCTAATTTCTCAGTAACTCTCCCTAACTTAATACCACTCTGCCCCCAAAACACTGTTTCTTTGTTGCTCCTGAAAAAGGACAGACATGTTCGGTCTCAGACATTATACCTGCTTTTACACTATGCCTGGAATTCTTTCACCACATAGATATTTTCAATATAATCATTTGTTATTTCTTTCCTTTAAGCTCTCTACTGATGGCACTATTTAACATTGAAACCAGCTCTCCTTACCTTATTTATTTATTTCCTTTTCTTTTTGAAAGTTTTCTTCTATAATTATTATCATCATCAGAGATACCATATTCTGTAGTCTACAAACTCAGTAAGGCTCGGAATTTAGTTTGTTCATTGTACCTCAATGACAGAAAAGTGAATGTTTAATACAAGATATGTGGCTGTAAATTAATATAGGAATGAATTAAAGTAAAAGGGATAAACAAGAAAAACAGCTGTAGACATATAGAAAACAACAAAAATACAACTTTATTGAAATAGGAGTCCAAATCTACATGAAATTTGATTATTATTTGGGAAAATTTAGCCATTGGATTTTCAACATGTATAGCATAACATCAAATAACCTTTATACTCAGTAGATACAAGAAAAAGGAATCATCTGAATATTTTAAATACAGGCATAAACTTTAATTTTTGAAATAAAAATATCTCATTAATTGTATACTATTATTTTTGAATGTCCTTTGCTTGAGGAAGTTGCATGGAACTTGATTTGGGCAATAAGGACTGAAAAGGTAAGAATGAAGACAAAGTAACTTAAAGCCTTGTGTAAGGCATTAAGTTTGAGTTTATAATAACCCAGTGAATAACAATTATATATGAAAACAAAATAATGTTATCATGTAGAGTCCTATTTTCTAGTCTTTCTTGTATCTGGAGTTACTGTCTATACCCATGATATTTATTATAATATTGAGTAGTCATTGCTTTTATATTAACCAGATGTACTAGCCCATTCTCACACTGCTATGAAGAAACACCCAAGAATGGGTAATTTATAAAGAAAAGAGGTTTATGCAGGATGTGCGTAGTGGCTCACACCTCTAAATCCCAGCACTTTGGGAGGTTGAGGCTGGTGGATCACCTGAGGTCAGGAGTTCGAGACCAGTCTGACCAACATGGTGAAACCCTGTCTCTAATACAAAAAAATTAGCCAGGTGTGGTGGCACATGCCTGTAATCCCAGCTACTTAGAAGGCTGAGGCTGGAGAATTGTTTGAACCTGGGAGGCAGAGGTTGCAGTGAGCCGAGATCTCACCATTGTACTGCAGCCTTGGTGACAAGAGCAAAAATCTGTCTCAAAAGGAAAAAAAAAAAAAAAAGAAAAGAAAAGAAAGAAAGAGGAAGGAAGGAAAGAAGAGGTTTAATTGACTCACATTTCCACATGGCTGGGGAGGCCTCAGGAAATTTACAATCATGCCTGAAGGCACCTTTTCACAGTGTGGCAGTAGAGAAAATGAGTGCCAGAAAGGAAAACGCCAGACACTTATAAAACCATCAGGTCTCCTGAGACTCATTCATTATCAGGAGAACAGTATGGGGGAAACCACCTTCATGATTCAGTTACCACCACCTGGTCCCACCCTTGACACATGGGGATTACTACAATTCCAGGTGAGATTTGAGTGGGGACACAGAGCCAAACCATATCACCAGCTATCCCACTTTTTCTAACAACTTCCAGCTTTTCCTTTTGGTAACCAGCCTTCCTCCAATCTTATCATATATTTTTATGGTGTTCAGCCCATACCAAGTTCCAATGATAGGACTTCAGTGGCATCACCTAATTAACATAATCCTGTCACATTGCTGAAGATTAGTTGTGGCATGAGGAGCAGCCTCAATAAATAAGACCAAACTCATGGATTTATTTGATTGTGGTCAGAGTTCATGTTCTCTATCTTTAATGTGAATTAGAGCACTTGTAGACCTGGTTGCTAGTGGCAGCCATTTGGTACACTAAGTAAAAAAGCCCTGAGACCTAAACCAGATAAGAAAGAGAGCATTGCTGAGAGAGTCACAGAAAAATTGAGCTAGAGTCCTGATTGGCCATGCCTGCCACCAGAATTATCTCTAGGCTTTTTAGCTCCATAAATCAGGGAATCTTTTCCATTGTCGAAGTGGTTTTTACTTTATAAGGACAAAATGTGTGTGTGTGTATGTGTGTGTGTGTGTGTGTGTTGTATTGTGTAAGATTTGGATTTTTAAAAAAGTTTGTTTTTCGTTTTTTGTCATTTTTTAAATTGAGATTCTTGCTATATATAAAGTTCTTCCCACTAGCACAGCCTAAAACTCTTGTTCTTTGTATCAAATTAAATTTCTCAGCAGTTTTGCTTCCCTAACCTGTAGTTTTGTTCCCTGAACCTTAAAATAAATTTTAATATGAACATGTAGACACTTCTTCAGTGCATTATTACAGATTGAGATAATTGGCTCTGTAATTATATTGTTTCTCTTTAGAAAAATAGAATCAGAGCACTAATACTGCAATTTGTATGTTGATCCCTTTATATCATTCTGTCAGACTTCTGGTCTTCAAAGGTTTCCTGAGTCTATTACAATATAGCATAATTCATTCATTTTGCCATCCACACCATTTGTGAGAATGTTCTCATTAATTACCTTCAATATCAACCATTACATCCTCATCTGAAACTATGTCCTTTTCTTCAACATTTTTGTCGTGATGTTTTAAACTCTTTCTTCAGGAAAAAATAATAATCTCAGCTCTTTGTGAAGACATGATGAATTATTTCCATGAAGGCTCATTTACGAAAAACAACAAAGAGTTCTTACAAGAAACAAGGGAACAATCAATTCAGATGAAAAAGAAGTGACCTATGCCTACCCAAACCCAAATGAACCTTTTCTATGGTTCAAAAATTTGGTTAGCTTATTTCTGTTTGTTTTCTTTTTCATTTTCATGCTTCTATGCATTTCCAGCTGGACTGACTCTGGAAGGAGCAATATATTACAAGAAAGCTTGTTCTTGTATTTCCAATCTGATTTCAACCTTTCATGAGAAAGGTTAGGATAATCACAAGAATGCTGAGTTTCTTATCTGAACCTCATCTCTCAACCTTAAAAGGCTTACCCATCACTAGTTCTTAATTTCCAGTGTTCCCTTCTGGGCTAGAATATTTGTTATGATTAATGTATCTCTGATCTTTCCCTCTGTCTCTGCCTCATTCTCTTTCTTCCCCTGTCTTCTGAAGATAACATCTTTCCGGTGTTCCTCTCACATTTATTTGTTTATTTCCAGCTCTTTCATCTCTTGAAAGGTTAACTTTGGAATCATGGCTAGATATTCCTTGTGGACTGGAAAGTCCACAAGGAAAATATATTAGAGATTGTGAGTTAACTTTATGATTTTTTCTCTTTTATTAAAAACAATAGTTTCAACACTCAGTTATTTGTCTGGATTGTACAATTAAGGTAGTATTGAATACAAAATATTTGTCACTATCAAACAATTATAGATAATGATTGTATAATGGATATAATTAAGAAGTTTTAAATTCATTGTTTTGTATAAATATTTTTCTTTAAAATGAAATAATTAAAAGCATCATTTTCAAAATACAATATTTTATTAGAGCAAGAAATTGAAGCCATTATTGGCTTTACTTCAGTATCTCTAATCTGTAAACACGCTAACAAGAGAGAATAAAGCCAGGAACACTGAAGTACTACGAACTTAATTTACCATTTTACCAAAGAGGCTGAGATTTTGGGGAAAGGCCTGCATGGAAGTTAGATTAAATTGAGAGCCAGCACAAATTATATTGGAGAAATAAAAATAATAGCCTTGCTACCTAAGAAAAAGTGTAAACAAGAGTGGACAAAGAACACAAAGGAATAGAAATAAGGAATAGATAAATACATAATGTTTTAAGGCACTATCTGTAATTCTTTGGCTAAAAAAAGTTTCACAAGCTAGTCAATATGAACAAATCCCTTCTTAGTAATAATAGTAATTTTTTTAACATTTCCTAATTATTTTTAAAAACTAAACTACATATTTGAAATGAATAAGCAAATGAAGTAATTTTAAAAAACACATTTCAGTATAGTTTTGATGCATAAAATCATGGCAAGCTATTTTTGTCATAAAATCTTTGATTATAGGAAAAGTGGGAAAATCAATGAAACAACAAAAAACTTCTGATTATTCTCCATAATACTTTTATTCTCCATAGCTTTGCTTTTCTCATGACATGATGGCATGTAACAATTAAGTGAGTTTTATTCTAGATCATTTGTTATTAGAGATATTTTATAATACTAATGAAACCTGCAAAACTATTATATAGGCTTTTTATTTAATCCAATCTCAAGTGTTGTTTCTGCTACAGATGCTCTATCTAGAGCATTTCTGAAAGGCCAGCTACAGGAGTGACTCAATTTATGGAATAAGAAATCAGACATTAATAGAGATTCAAATCTCTAGTTCTCATTAACCTTCTAGCTCTGAGCAAGCAAATGAAGTCCTAAGCTTTAGGAGTTAGTTAGTTATTATTTTTCTTTTTATTATGATCTTCTGATAAGGATAAAAAGAAAATCTATCTATATAATCATTATAAAAAGTAAATCTAATACAAGTGGAAAACTATTGAAGAAAAATATTATAAAGTTAGGAATTATAAGAGAACAATAATGGGATTCTAGTAGATTGGACTTGGGGTCGGACACACTTGAGTCCATATCATAAGTTTTCTGCTTTCAAGCTGATGGTTTTATGCAAATTCCAACTTCTTGTAGCCCCAGTTTCCTTACGTGTAAAAATTATGATACCTATCTTATTGAGCAGTTTTGAGAATTAAAAAGGTAAGATGATACTTAGCAGAGCTCTGCAAAGAAAGTAACTAATAATCAATGAAGCTAAAAATAATAATAAGATGGTGCTTTCTGAGTGTTTTGAAGTCATTAAATTGACCAGGTAAGATATAACCTGCTGAAAGTGAGATTAACCTTTTTGAAATTTATGCTAAAGGATGGTGAGCTGAAATTATGTTCCCATCACATTGGATAACTTAAATGACATTTTCATATATATTAAATGATGGGAATAACTAATTTTAAACACATGAACCACTGATAAAAACTTTCTTTTTTTCAAAATTCCTCAAGGACTTTTTAAACTCCCTTAAGGTTATTGTCAATATGATGCTGTTTATTTCAACCTATGGAGCTGCTCTGTCTCCTTGTTTTTTTCCTCAACACATCTACCAGGTTTAACTGGTGTCAACTCTTTGTGACCTCTAGCGAGGCAAATGGCTGAAGCGTCTGGCAGGTTCATTTGCACAGTAATGAGTTCTGTCTACTAGTCTGCTAGAGACTGATGGGGAGAAGGAGATTACCTTCCACCACTGCCTATTAAATGTGATTGACATTCCTGTATGATATCTGTCTTCTTTAACAGCCTTCTCTCCTCCCCTAGAAACATTTCATGAGCACAAAGAGTTGTACTTAAATGAGGTCTGAAGCATTGCTCTTCTTCCACATGTTTTCATTTCAATTCTTAAGGTATAAAAAGAATTTTTAGCGAAAAGAAAAAAATGATATGATACTGTGCATAACTGGTAAGAGGAAAAAAACTTTTGAGTGTTGAAAACATTAAAATAAAATACTTTATCAAGTCTCCTTCGGCAAAAGAAACAGAGAAAAAGTAGAAAATATATTCTAACTCATTATATTTTCTTTAGCATCGTTAATTGTGCCATTTTGCTTAATATTTTAAAACATTGACATTGATCATAGCTTTTATGTCTACATTTATGTTCTAGTCTGTTTTATTTTTTCTTTTAGTTCCATATTATCTATTTTAATATAATTTTTGTTTTATGGTTCAATTCCTATAAACTTCTTTTTAAAAAGGTCTCTTAATAGCTCAGTAACTCGAAAAATTACAACAAACACAATAACTTTTTTATTTTATACCCTCTAAAGCATGCATTTAGCAGAAAACATTCCAAAAAACCTCAACATAACACATATATTTTAATTCTTGTAAAATTTATTTTTTTCTATTACACTTTACTTTCAACATAGAAGGCCATAAAATCATGTACATTTTATTTTAAGGTCCCATTGCCAGAGTCCATTTTAAAACAAAATGGAAGGCTAAATTCTATTTAATTGCAACAAATCATGGGTAAATCATATTGAAATTCTTTCCATGTAGTAAAAAGTGACTATCGTTTTCCATTGTTATATGTTTACATTAATTCCTATGTATGCTTATGATCTATGTTTCATGTCAAACTTCCACTCGGTTGAATTTTTAAATGTACCTAATCATAATATCATTTATGCTAAGATCTGATGACTTAATAGCTTAAATAGTTGCCCACCAACTTTGAACTACATTTATTAGATTCCTTCATAAGCATCTTTCTATATAAGGTAACCATGAAGGTCTGTCTGTTGGTTTAAGTTTTGGGTATAGCTCCAATTGGAGCTATTTGAGGCATGAAATACACCTCAGCATAGTTTAGAATTTCTATATGCCCTGGTGTAAATCAACTGTTTGACAAGAGCAATGTAGCTATGAAAGTGAGAGTAGAGCAGAAATGTGTTTACATTCACTCTACATTCATTTTCATTGAAAGAGAAAGCAAGAGGCAGCCAGCTGCAGAAGAAAAAGTCAAATGCTGCTGTTAGGAGTCACTAAACAATTTTACCCACATCAATTGTTAATAAGATATTTCTCACAGTTTTGCTGTTACAGAATGGGAAGCACTAAAGAATAGTAGATGTCATCTGTCAGCTCTAGCAAAACAGTGTTCTTAAATTCTCTTTGTAATAAAAAATGCTTCTACATTAACGATTGCTTTATTAAAGTATGGATAAGGAGCTGTTGGGGACTTTTCTGGTATTAGTATTATAATTTAATTTAACTTAGAGCAGAGGAGGAAATTTAATCATAGTAACGTGCTCATGTGATTCAGAAGCATGAAAAGTAATTACGTCAACCTTTATAGAGTCCAAAAGAGTTATGATTGATATAGCACAAGAAATGTATTAGAGTTGAAAAGACAAATCTGGAAAAAAAATAACAGGAAGACATATAATATCTTGATTTTATTTTTAAATACACAGACACTGTTTAAAATAATGAATTAAAAGCAAAATAAGCAAGATGCATAAGTATTTACTGGCAAAACTTGAAGATATTGCAGGTTTGATTCCATACCACTGCAAAAAAGCAAGTGACACAATTTTTTTTTGCTTCCCAGTGAATATCATATAAAGGTTATATTTACACTACACTTTAATCTATTACGTTTGCAATAACATTATATCCACAGAAGCAATGTATTAGTTTGGTTCAAAGGTAATTGTGGTTTTCGCAATTACCTTCAATGGTGAAAACCACGATCACTTTTGCACCAATTGAATATACCTCTTAATTAAAAATACTGTATGTCAAAAAATGCTAATGATCATCAGGACCTTCAGTGAGTCATAATTATTTTGCCGGTAGAAGAGGGCAACATCTTCATGCTGATGTTGCTGACTGATCAAAGTGGTGGTTGCTGAAGTTTGGGGTAGCTGTGGCAATTTCTAAACATAAGACAACAATGAAGCTTGTCACATCAATTGACTCTTCCTTTCACAGAAGACTTCTCTGTAGCATGAAATGCTGTTTGGCAGCATTCTAGCCACACTAGAACTGCCTTCAAAATTGGAGTCAAACCTCTCAAATCTTGCTGTTGTTTTGTCGGTTAAATTTATGTAGCATTCCAAATCCTTTGTTGTCATTCCAACAATGTTCCCAGCATCTTCACCTGGTGTAGATTTCACCTCAAGGAACCACTTTCTTGGCTCATCCATAAAATGCAACTCCTCACTCATTCAAATTTTTTCATAAGATTGCAGCAATTCTGTCACATCATCAAGATCCACTTCTAATTATCTTGCTCTTTTAATATATCTTCAGTTGCTTCCTCTACTGAAGACATGAATCCCTCAAAGTCATCCATGAGGGTTGGATTCAGCTTCTTTCAAACTTCTGCTAATATTACTATTTTTACCTTTTCCCATGAATCACAAGTGTTTTTAATGGTATCTAAAATGGTGACTCCCTTCCAGAAGGTTTCAATTTACTTTCCCCAGATTCATGAGATGAATCACTATCTGTGGCAGCTACAGCCAGCCTTATGAAATGTATTTCTTAAATACTGAGGCTTGAAAATTGAACTTCCTACTTGATCCATGGGCTGCAAAATGGATGTTGTGTTAGTAGACATGAGAACATTAATCTCTTTGTACATCTTTATCAGAGTTCTTGGGTGACTAATTGCATTGTCAATGAGCAGTAGTATTTTGAAAGGAATCTTTTTTTTCAAAGCAGTCGTTTTCAACAGTGAGCTTAAAATACTCAGTAAACCATGCTGTAAGCAGATGTGCTATCATCCAGGCTTTGCAATTCCATTTGTAGAGCACTGGTAGAGCAGATTCAGCATAAATCTTAAGGGCCCTAAGA
The DNA here is from genome assembly GCF_028858775.2 of Pan troglodytes. NCBI lineage: Eukaryota > Metazoa > Chordata > Mammalia > Primates > Hominidae > Pan > Pan troglodytes. The sequence continues at coordinate 91,468,718 of NC_072408.2, forward strand.
TTTTGAGATGGTAAATGAGCATTGGCTTCAACTTAAAGTCACTAGCTCCATTAGCACCAACAAGAGGGTCAGCCTGTCCTTTGAAGGTAGATTTCGGCTTTTCCTCTGTCATTATGAAAATTCTAGATAGCATCTTCTTTCAATAGAAAGCTGTTCTGTCTACATTAAAAATCTATTTGTTTAGTATAGCGACTTTCATTAATAATCTTAGCTAGATCTTCTAGATATCTTGCTGCGGCTTCTATATCAGCACTTGCTGCTTCTCCTTGCACTCTTATATTATAAAGGTGACTTCAGTTCTAAAATGTTAAGTTTTCTAGCTTCAAATTCTATTTCTGCAGCTTTCTTACCTCTAAGTCTTCATAGAGTTGAAGAAAGGTAGGACCTAGTTCTGGATTAGGCTTTGGCGTACTTAAGGGAATGCTGTGGCTGCTCTGATCTTCTGTTGAGACCACTAAAACTTTCTTTGTATTAATAATAAGGCTGTCTCACTTTCTTATTCATGCATTCACTGGTTAAGTTCTTTCAATTTTTTTCAAGAACTTTTCCTTTGTATCCACAACTTGGCTAATTGTTGGCTTAAGAGACCTAGGTTTGGCATATCTCAACTTTCAACATGTTTTCCACAGTAAGTTTAATCATTTGTAGCATTTGATTTAGTGAGAGTAGTGTTGCTTTTCTCTTCACCTAAACACTTAGAGGCCATCGTAGGGTTATTAATTGGCCTAACTTCAATATTGTGTCTTAAGGAATAAATAGGAAGAGAGACCAAGGAACAGCCAATCGGCGGAGCAATCAGATAACACACAACATTTATCAATTAAGTTTGCCTTATGTGGGCACAGCTCTGGATAAACACAATAGTAAAATCAAAGATCACTGATCACATCACCATTACAGGTATAATAATAAGGAAAGTCTGAAATGCTATGGGAGTTAGCAAAAATGTGACACAGAGACACGAAGTGAGCACATGCTATTGGAAAAATGGCACCAATAGACTTGTTCAATGCAGGGTTGCCACAAACCTTCAACTTGTTAAAAAAAAAAAGGTATCTGTGAACTGCAATAAAGCAAAGTATATTAAATGAGGTATGCTTGTATAATCCTTAAATTATGTTATATTTGTAATAATCTGGTGATCTGAGTTACCAATATGAGCAACATCTAAAAATTATTCTAATAAGAAATATTAAATGTAACAGAACAACAAAGCTAACAGAATGGACGATGATGAAGTGTTAAAGAAAATCCAGAATTTTTCTTCACTATCAGGAATGAAGAAAATATAATTCACTTTTAGTTTTAAATTTCCAAAAAGATTCAGGTACTATTTAATTTGAGAAATGAAAATATAACTGGTGGAATTTTAAAATACAACATGCAATCTTATATAAATTTCATACTACTGTAAAGGTTGTTTTTCTAGAAGAATTCCTTTTATTATAAAGGCTGGATATTTTATTTTAGATGCCTAAGAGTAAAAACAAAACATTCTTCAACCTTAAAAAGCAAATCTTTTTACCTATCTTTTCTAAGCATCCTTTGTTCTGACAGACATCCTTTTCTAATAGCTCAAAAAGGCAATGCATGAGACCATTTTTTTTCACATTTTTGTATTTTCATTCAGTACATTTTTTGAGGGCCATAGGCTTATCTCTGAGTATTGCATATAGTTATACAGGGTGCTGAACAAGTGTATGTTAAAAAATTGAATGCTGAATATCAACATTGTCTTGGAGACAGTATTAATTATTGAATTTTGAATATTTCCAATCTGTATAGAAAATTATTTGAAACAGAAAAAATTATTAATATATGAGGCTTTGTAGTAAATTATTTCAGCTATTTTATCTCCTAATACATTTAGAAATGCAGACGTAAATGCTTTTCAAATAATGAGCTTTTGCTATCTATACCAAAACCATGCTCAGAAAAAGCAACTGATAAAAATAAATAAACTTTTAATTGCTCTATGTGTCTACCCATCTGGAAACATTCTTTATATTTACTGACTTCTGTGATTTCTCATCCGTGAGACAATGACTTCTGATTTTGGGTTAGCTTCCCATGAGCTATTATTATATTCAATAATATTAATAAATTGTATTTATTGAATATATATTCTGAGTGTTATTTAAATATTTTACATTTATTAATTCATTTAATCCTCAGAACAACTCCCTAAGGCAGGATTTATTATTTTACAAGCATTTTAAAGCTGAGGTAGGAAGGAATGGTGACATTAAGTATCTTTCCCTAGGTCACATACCTATGAAGTGGTAGGATAAGAATTTGAACAAAAGAAACTGGCTTCACAGCCAGCCCTCCTAGCCACTTTGATATACTATTTCTGGCTCCAACCACCAATACCATTGTTAGTTTGTCTTCCGAAAAAATTCATGAATTGTCCTACAGGATATTCATCTTATTAACAGAGTACCCTTTCAGAATCCACATATAACACATTACCAAACCATACACAAAAATAATCTCTTTCCCTAAGGATAATGTACTTAGTATATTAATAAAGGAAAAAGAAAATATTAATCTCTGTGCCTTACTATTGGAAAAGTGATGGTCTGTTTTGATCACTCCAGATATCATAAATTCAGAGACTCAACAAAAACACCCAAGATGCACACATGACACTACTAGAACAAATTCAACCACGGAAAAAAGTTTTTGATTTTAATCAAAGCACCTAAAGTTAAATTAAAGTTGGGTTGGCTATTTATAGGAACACTCTAACCCAACATGAATCAGAACAGTATCTACAGTGTTTGAAGTTATTTTTTTAACTCTGACTTCCTAATGATCACATTTAAGTGTTGCTGTAAGAATTTGTCCTAAATCTCTAATAATCATTCAATAAGTTAGTACCTGAATCAAAGATAACCAAACCAAATAATTGAAACACATACTATTCATTTTAAAACAAGAAAGATATAGCATATAGGCAACTAATATTAAAATAAAAGTTTATTTCCAAAGAATAAATAGGCCAAAACTGAAATCAAATTCCTAAAACAGTCATTTGTAGAGAAGGTCTTGATTCTTAGATTGTGTTCATTTCTGCCTTTAGAAATGAAGACACATATTTCATATACATATACATATATACATATCATATATATACATATAAATATATATACATATGTGTAAATATAGAATATTTTGAAACAGCACTTACATTTCATGTTAATATAAAATTTACCTAGTTTATTTCAAAGCCATTTATAACAAATTGCTTATGCTTTATTCACTCTGTCTCTCTTAATGAAAAACTTATTTTTCCTTTTCTGATTTCCTGAATATTTAGGATTCACTTTGTCCTCTTCTTATTCATTCCAATTCTCCTTCTTTTCTGAGGGTAAAGATATATATTTATGAATCATTCAGCAGGTCAGCCACATGTAGATTCTACATTGCTACAAGCATATGTTATTTGTATCCTGCTTTCTGATTTTGTGATTGACAGCATGAGTGTTTATTTTCTGCAGTTTAAGATCGATAGAAGTTCAGCAAAGCATATTCACTGATATCTAATATTGCTTCCCTGATGACAGTAGGAATGAAAATTGACACATGAGCTCTTTGAACTTTAGGAAAAGAAAAACCTTACCAGACTGTGGGCTAATGCAAATAGTGACACAAATTAACTTTGAAAATGTTGAGAATACAATAGCAAGAAAGAAATTTGACAGTGAGCCAATAATAATGTCAAGAAATTATGGAATTTTTTCAACAACTTTTCACTTTCTAAATTGAAAACATGAGCATTATTCTTTTTATAAGGCAGGTATTACATATTTTATTAATTTACCTTCAAAAATGAATTCAATTATATGATGCAAAATTAAGTAAGGAATACATTATACCTTGGGCTCTGTGCTGACAAGCAGTTAGAAAGTAAATTGTTGCTATAAAACCAGAGCAGAAACTACTAAGAACATGTCATCGTTGCTGAAGCCATTATTGTCATATAAGTTTTAGAAGAGAAAGTAATACAACGTCTAATTTCTTTTAAAATCAGCTATTATGGCTCAAATTTACATAGCAAAGACAAATAATATAAGTTAATAACATTAATAGGCCGGGCGCGGTGGCTCACGCCTGTAATCCCAGCACTTGGGAGGCTGAGGCGGGCAGATCGCGAGATCAGGAGATCGAGACCATCCTGGCTAACATGGTGAAACCCCGTCTCTACTAAAAAACACAAAAAAATTAGCTGGGCATGGTAGCGGGCGCCTGTAGTCCCAGCTACTCCGGAGGCTGAGGTAGGAGAATGGCGTGAATCCGGGAGACTGAGCTTGCAGTGAGCCGAGATCGCGCCACTGCACTCCAGCCTGGGCGACAGGGCGAGACTCCATCTCAAAAAAAAAAAAAAAGGAAAGTTAATATGTTAATATTATGTTATGTATATATATATATAATATGTTAATAATATGTTAATATAAATGTTAATATAAAACATTTATAACATTAATATAAATTATAACAATTATGTAATTTATATTATATTATATAAATTATAACATTAATATAAAATTTATAGCAATATGAAAAATATTTTCCCATAGTTTTTAGTTAGTCAAGATTTTGAAATTGGTAGATGAAGGTTCAATTTTTTTAATCTGGCTAGTCTCTTTTTAGTCCTTAAATAAACCATGCTTTTGCATAGGTCCTTAATGTTCCTGATGCCTGTAACTCTACAAGTACTTTCAGTGGAATTTCTACCTACACTTTGGCTCTCGGTGTAGGAAAAGACCCTCAGTATGTGTTACATATTCCCTTCAAATGTTCCACAGGGTTTTCATTTTCTCAGTCTGAGATTTTATCATACATAGTGTATTTGCTGCTTGTCTTTATTCTTCATAAAATGTAAAAATTATGAGAACAGGAACCAAATCTACTACCAGTGTCTAATATCAATTATATTAGCAATAAATAGTTGCAGTAAGAAACAAATGAGTTAAATAGCACATCCTAGAAAAATTATGAGTATGTCTGTCTCCACATGCAACTGTCTTTTCTGTTGTTTTGAGACGGTGTCACTCTGTCACCCAGGCTGGAGTGCAGTGGCAGGATCTCAGCTCACTGCAGCCTCTTCTCCTGGGTTCAAGCAATTATCCTGCCTCAGCCTTCTGAGTAGCTGGGATTACAGGTGCCCTCCACCATGCCTGGCTAATTTTTGCATTTTTAGTAAAGATGGGGTTTCGCCATGTTGGCCTGGCTGGCCTCATGTGATCCGCCTGCCTCAGCCTCCCAAATTGCTGGAATTACAGGCATGAGCTACCACGCCCAGCTTACAACTATCATTTTTTAATAAGAAAAAAGTAGTGTCTCATTAAGCTTTTTAACACCAATGCCTAACATTAGTTCAAGAATATGATATATATTTAATACATATTTTATTAAATAAAGGCATGTTCAAACAGATATTAGGGAGACACATCTGAATGAAGAGAAAAATCCTGAAACGTACTAACTCCAAAACTTGTTTTTACCAAAGGGAAAAAAAAGAAAAATAATTCCTTCCCATGTCAAAAGACAGCATTGTTTACTGATGGGCAGACTTAGCAAAGTCTTTTATTTACAGTAAGCCCTGATATCATAAGCTAATGTGAGACCTCTTTTCTGCTTCACACCCCAGTTATTACCTAAAGTGGATCCCTCATTTCCTCTTCAAATAGGCAAAATGTTTTTGCTTAAAAAAATAAAAATAAAAAGATACAGTTCATATTGGAGGTGAAAACAGGCATATGCTTAGAGTACAGCATCTAAAATTAAAATATTGTGAGCCTGGGAAACATAGAGAACTTCATCTCTATAAAACATTAAAAAAAATAGCAGGGCATGGTGACACATGTCTTAGGTCCCAGCTAATAAAGAGGCAGAGGTGGGAGGATCCTTTGCATCTGGGAGGTCGAGGCTGCAGGGAGCTGAAGTTGTGCCACCACACTCCAGCCTGGGCAACAGAGTGAGACTCTGTCTTAAAAAAATAAAAATAAAATAAAAAATATATTTTTTTCCTCTGTGGACACCAATGTGGGTGGCATTTACTGTTTGCCATGTGTGGAATTAAGTTTCACCCACTAAGCTGTGGCAAAACTCATATTTCAGGGTGACAAAAACATAGTCTGGGAAATCAGAAAAGCCTAGGGTAGCTGATTCCTTGCTCTGCTACAAACTAAGTGTAGAATGTTGGGAAAATCACTTACACACTTTAAGTATCGATGCCTTCAATTGGAGGAAGAAAATAATACCTAATTCATGGGGATTGAAAAGATTAAATTTGCAATCCTGTCAGATTCTCTTTTCTTTCGTTCCTCACAAACTAGCTCCATAATGCTCCTTTGAAAGGCTGGAGTTCTACAATACCAAAACTATCATTTTCTCAGATGCTCTGATTTCCCGGCCACTTCATAATTACCAATGATGGTGTCTGTGATGCTTGGCGGTAACCATCAATAACTGAATTGTTCTTTTCCTAATCCAGGTACTATCTGTGGGTAATTTTGCTTAAAGCAAACCCATGTTCAAGTCCGCAAGAATGTTTAAAACATTTTCATCGCTCTGGTTTAAAATTCAAACCATAAAATCAAAGGATGGACAAATTATCACATTTTTCTCTAGCCAAGTTTTTTTTCTTTTTTTAATTTTTCGCTATCTGATTTGTGGTGCTAACTAAATTCATTTCCCTGGGTTTTCTAACATTTTTAGTCTCTTGACACTCAGCATATATTTCCGTTTCAAAAAAGTCCCAACTCTACAATTTTTGTTTTTAGGATTATTACTTTTCCTATGGCTTTAAAAGGGGTTTAATTTGAAATACTAAGCTGAGCAATAATGTCTTTGTTATTGGCTGTATTTCTTTATGCCAAAGCAAATGAAGAACTTTCAAAGCTATTCAAGTATTGCCAAAAAGTCAATGGTTGCCCCAAGTCTCTGAAAGACGAATTATCAACAGGTATCTAAAAGTATTATTTGCCACAAAGATTTGCACAAAAAACTAAACCAGGGAATGTTAAAGGGCCCTTTTTATCAAATTTGACAACAAATGGTGCCATACTCCATCACCTTCTCAAACTTCCGGATTTCTTCTCAGCTCACAGTATAGTTTACCACTAGCAATAATATATATATAAAACATTTCACATTTATAACAACACCTGATGTGTAGTAAGTCAATAAATGGTGTGTAGTACCTCAATAAATGGTAGGTAACATTTTAACCAAGTATGATGACTTCTTATAGAAAAAAATTGCAGATTTTTCTTTGTTCTATTATATTGGGACCAATAGGATCCCATCTAATTTTGTAAAGGGCCCTTTGTTAAATTATGATTGGGCAAGGCACAATAATATTTATCACCAACTGCCTTAATCTTTTTTTAATTTCAGGCTATGTATCCTAATATGAGTTATTCATTTCACAGTTGACATGATCTTCTATTTAGTTTATCTATAAAAATTATAGCAAATTCATGAATTTATTTTGAATGTTCCTCTATGACCTTCATCTATTAGCTTTATACCTTCATGTTATTATTTGCCTGTTTCTAATTTTCATGGAATTCTGCCCATGGGCAGAGATTAAGCATTAACTAAGAAGCTCTCTAATCTGTTAAACTATTAATTTGAATTCATTTTTGATCAGTTATTAAAACATCATTTTAAGACCATTTGATTGTTAATACTTTTTATTTTGTAGTGTTTAACAATGAAAACACATTTATAATAAAATATTAAGCATCTGTGACTAATCAGAGCTACAAATTATCTTAAATAACAGTAAAGTAACACAAAATTAATAATTATCATAATCTCCATAGACATGGAACTTCCAGCACTATAGAGGCCACTGTAGGGGAAAAAAAGTCAGTAAAATATATTTCCATTCTCTGTTTCACAGGTGTGTTGGAGGAAGATTTCGGACAGTTTCCAAGTTTTCAAACCTGGCTTTAGGGATCATGTAATGCCCCTTACTGTGTCCTGTTACCTATAAGTAACAAAATCAAAGTTCTATGGCTATTGTTTACAAATGGCTAAGACAAACTCATGCTCTTTCCCTTTGCTAAAACAATTTCGATCCCTACAATCTTTCTTTTTATTTTACACTGTCATTATGTCTAAGGAACATATCTTTTTAAAAACATTTTATTTTAAAGGAACATTTGAAGGTGCTTGGCTGGTGGTAGGTAGCTAAGAACTCAGAAGAATTTGAAATAAGAGTCTATGCCCACTTCTGACATGGTTCAATTAGGTAGTAAAGCAGTTGTAAGATTTACAAGGTTCTCAGCACAAGAAACAGCGGAGAGAGAGTGGCTAAGACCAACAAGCTACCTGCATTTTCACAAGAGCTTTTCATTTGTGCCTCTTTCTCTGCCAGAGGAAACAAGCAGAATTTGATAACCAGTTGCCCTGGACATTGTTGGAGCAAGAGACCTTGAATCATTGTTTTTCCTATATTTTTTTTTTCCCCTGAGTTTTAGCTTCCCTTGGGGGCTTTGGGGCAGGAGTGTTAAAGACTGAAAGAGGATTTGAATTACTGACTATGAGAGCCTCTGGTACAACTGTGTTAGTTCTAGCTAGTAAACTCAGAGTTTCTACTAGAATGACTATGCCAGCCATGTTTTCTAAACACTGTAAAGAAGCAATACATAGAAACTATCTGTGTGGTCAGTTTATCAAGATTTTGTAATTTTAATAAGCCCAGTCATTTGATAATATATGAGGAAAACACCATTGATTAAAACAAATATTTCTTGGAAGACAGCTTCAGATAAACACATGTCTAGAAGCAGAGGGGAGGAGTGGTCACACAGAGGAAGTGTTGGGATCTGCTGGCAAAAAAAAAAAAAAAAAAAATTCACTATATTTGTTCCACAAGAAAAATGTGTAGTCTATTAAATTCCAAGCACTATATATCAAATCCTATAGAAAAAAAATTATGTGTGTCTGTGTGTGTGCGCTCATTTCCCTTAAAATAATTGAGTGTCATGAGATTGAAATGCATAGGAAAGACCGTTGAACTATTGTCCCGTATCCCAAAGTATTTAAAAATCTGAAAAGCTCAATCTAATTATACAAAGCCACATTTAGGGATATTATAGCTTGTTTTTAAAGGCATCATGTATTTTGAGACAACACTAATGGAACTGAAGATCATTATCTTAAAAAGAAATAATTCGGAACAGAAAGTCAAGTACTACATGTTCTCACTTAAAATTAGGGACTAAAAAATGGGTACACATGGACATGCAGAGTGGAATACAGAGACTACAGAAGGTAGGAGGAGTTGAGAGTTGAAAAATCATCCTTGGGTAAAATATTTACTATTTGGGTGATGCGTACAGATTATATGCATATAAGAAACAGGCACGTGGCACGAGCACACACCAGGCTTCTCTCTGGCCTCAGCTCTCCCCTACTGTACCATAGAATCAGCCACCCAGGTAGGCCCTCCAGGCCTCCTGCACCCCACTCTAGTCCCTGGCCCACTTCAGTTCACTGCAATTCCCATGGGTTTCATGAAATAAATGAGAAGTTTGATGCTCGCTCGGTGACATACTGCAACAAGCCAGATATAGAGGTCTGGGAATTGCGTAAAGAAATGAACACATTTATTATCTACTATCTGGTTCCAGGGCCCAAAATTATTGATGCTGCTTGTAGATGGTTAAATGATTTTGCTAGTGCAGTTCTCATCCTAGAGATTGTTGAAGACAAAGAAGGACCTGATAAAGAAAATCTACCCCATGTCATCTAAAACTTAGACAAATTTTAAATGTATTAGGCATATCCACTCTAGAGGAACATGGCCTTGAGAAAGTGTAAACCCCACGGATGTGCTTCCCAAGGATTTGTTGGAACTGCTACTTGATTGTAGTCACCTGGAAATACTGATGATAACATATTACCTTATTTGAACAAGTTTTCCTTTATTGGGTACCAAGCCATGTAATGGTAACTTGGACTTTGAACAACAGGAAATGAATTTTAACTGAAAAAAAGAAAAAAAGCTGTACCTGTACCTCCTAAATACATAAATACTAAAAAAAAAAAAAACAATAACCTCTTTTATTGATTGGTTGATTGATTCTCTTATTCAATACTAGTTATAAATTTTAACACTATACATAGAATTGGAAAGGAAAGAACAACTTATAGAACTCTGAAGATAAAGTTAGGAACCAAGTAAAAAGCCAGAACAGGAAGTACAAGCAGAGTGTCCTAAGAGCACAGCAACAGTAGGCAGACATCGGCAGCCATATGTGAAATCAAGGCAAGCAAAGAATTTTTCCATATGTAACATGAGGTAGGGTTCCCAGAGAGGGCTTCCCGTTTTCAAAAGGAGAGAATCACTACCAAAAGCAAGATAGGAAGCACAATTAGCCAGTTTGAATCAAATTATTACTCACTTTTTCATTAAGTTATTAATTTTTTAAATGTATTAGGTGATTTGTTTGTGACTACAATTGTTTCCTTAGGTCCAAGAGATAACAAGATTAATGAAACAGAATATTTACCTTCAAAAACTCATTTCTGCAATATGCAAAAACTCTTTGACGGGTTGCAGTCATAAGACATTTAGAATATAGCAAGTAGGCCGGGCGCGGTGGCTCACGCCTGTAATCCCGACACTTTGGGAGGCCGACGTGGGTGGATCACGGGGTCAGGAGATCGAGACCATCCTGGCAAACACAGTGAAACCCCGTCTCTACTAAAAATACAAAAAATTAGTTAAGCACGGTGGCAGGCGCCTGTAGTCCGAGCTACTCAGGAGGCTGAGGCAGGAGAATGGCGTGAACCCAGGAGGTGGAGTTTGCAGTGAGCCGAGATCACGCGACTGCACTCCAGCCTGGGCGATAGAGCGAGACTCCGTCTCAAGAAAAAAAAAAAAAAAAAAAAAAAAAAGAATATAGCAAGTAACATACATATTTCACAAAACAAATGAGAAGTATTTGCAATGACAGTTTGTAGAATAAAGTAAATCAGGCATAGCATACAAAAACAAGTCTTCATGTATTTGAATTGGACCCCTTCTATTTTCTCTGCCCAGCATCCTTTCTTACCGGGAATTAATGAAGAAAGGTCTTTCTCTTTTCAGATAGGTGAATCTAAGAATAGGTAAATTCAAAAACTTTTCTTGGCCGTATTCTGCCTGTAGGCCAACAAGCAGGAAAAGGTAGTCGAAAATGAGAGAAAAGAATAATGCAGCTATGTAGAGATAAGTAAAAGAAAGCATGAGGTGGGGAGTGGGGATATGGAGTGGGGGGAGGGGACATGGCATGAGGTGGGGAGTGGGGATATGGAGTTGGGGGAGGGGATATGGAGTAGGGAAAGCAATGAGTTGGAGTTAGAGAGAGAAAATGTCCTATACGTCCTGTGTTTTCCAGTACATCTTTTGCTTGTTTGTCTCTTTTGACGCTTCCTAGACCTTGAATTCCCAGAGATATTGCAGCACTTTTCCAATGAATGCATTTTTTTTTTCACTCTAGCCAAACAATGGAAAAACCCAAATCCTGGAAGAAAATGTCAAGTCTAGTACCACACTAGGAGAAAGGATAATAGCATAAAGTGGCATCTCTTTTAGACAAGAAACCCGACGCAAAATTGTATACATAGGTGAACTTTTTAACTAGATGTATTTTTCTTTCTTTCATAAACTTCTCTTTGAAAGTCTAGTGCTTTTTTCCAAATTAAAATGGTAATCAGTCCAGGCACAGTAGCTCACTCCTCTAAACTCAACACTTGGGGAGGCCAAGGTGAGAGGCTCTCTTGAGCCTAGGGGTTTGAAGCTACAATGAGCTATGATGGTGCCACTATATTCCAGCCTGAATGACAGACCAAGACCCTGTCCTCCCAAAAAGGAAAAAAAAAAATAAGTATTTGCCATCTGAATCTATCCCTTACATGTTCTAGTCAAAGTTCTTTTGGTCATAAGTAATATAATCTGATCAGTCTAGCTCACATAAAAATGGCAAGAATCATGAATGGAAATAAAACAGTTAGATTTTCAGAATCCAGAATAAAGAATTAGGGAAGTGCCAGTTTCTAAAGAAGCCACTGTCTGTATATTTCCTTTCTTCTAGGATTTCTGTGGTCTCTTCTCTGTGTGGATCCATAAAATTTCTCTCTCTGAAGACTGTCACTCTCAGCTTCGTCAAAGTTTCTACACATTCTGTTAACTTGGGCTTGAACTTGGCTTGAGCTGGCCATTGTATTAACTTTGCTCTACATTTTATCTTAGTCTCCTCCTGGAAACTTACTAATCCAAGTGTCTTAGAATTTAAGAAAAGGAAGGAGAGAGAATCTGTTTTATGACTGCTCATAAATTGGACTTGATTCTTTTAAACAATCAAGGCAAAAAACTTTGGATTACAGTGAAAAATTTATTGATAATAATTAATAAGATGATCTAATAGATTTCCTCTGCTTCAGATTTATTTTAGCTCTGGTATATTAAAATTGAATATATATTACAGAAATTAAAACAATCTTACGATAAGGTATCAATAATATATTTTTTGAACTTGAATTAATTGAGATGACAATTCATTAAAATGATTCTTACTAACCTTTATTGTTTACAAGCAAATCCTCAGTTATGTCTTTCCAACTACTCTTTGCTAAGGGAAACTAGGCTCACCTTTTTATTTGTTTTTTTAATTACTAGAACCTTTTATTATTGTTGTTATTATTATTACTTCTTAAGATTTTTATTTTTTAAGTGAAAAACAAGAAACATATTAGCAGATACTGGGCTGAGAACTGTCTATTGCTGGGGACAAATAGTAGTAAACAGATGTAAAACAAAATAACCAAGAAATAAACTATGTTAATAATTAATACAAATATAGTTGTCAAAAAAAATCACAAAAAAATAAGGTTATTTCATCTATTAGCATTCAAAAAAAAGGTAATATTGACTATAGGGCCACTGGGAATTACATTTTCTTTTGTTTTAGATGTTATACTGTATTTTTTATTAGTTTGTATTTTTATTGATTTATTTTTATTTTTTAATTTATTTTTTATTTCAAGTAGGTTTTTGGAGAACAGGTGGTGTTTGGTTATATGAATAAGTTCTTTAGTGGTGATTTCTGAGATTTTGGTGCATCCATCACCCAAGAGGTGCACACTCTACCCAATGTGTAGTCTTTTTTCCCTCAGCCCCCTCCCACCTTTTCCCCTAAGTCCCCAAAGTCCATTGTTAAACTCATCTTTTAAATATCATTTACAACAGTATCTTCTTGACTCTCTGGGTGATTTTCTTTGTTCGTCAATTCTAAGGTTTTTGTCAACTACTTTGGCATAAATTTTCCTTTTTTTATTTCCAACTTTCATTTTAAATTCAGAGGTACATGTGCAGGATTTGCAGGTTTGTTACATAGGTAAATATGTGCCGTGGTGGTTTGCTGCACAGATCATCCCATCCCCTAAGTACTAAGCCCAGCATCCATTAGCTATTCTTCCTGATGCTCTCCCACTCCCCACTTTCTAACAGGCCTCAGTGTCTGTTGTTCCCCCATTGTGTCCATGTGTTCTCATCATTCGGCTCCCACTTGTAAGTTAGAACATGCGGTATTTGGTTTTCTATTCCTGCATTAGTTTGCTGAGGATAATGGCTTTCAGCTCCATCTATATCCCTGTAAAGGAGATCATCTTGTTCCTTTTAAGTCTGCAGAGTATTCCATGGTGTATATGTACTACATTTTCTTTCTCCATTCTATCATTGATGGGTATTTAGGTTGATTCCATGTCTTTGCTATTGTGAATAGTGCTGCAACAGCACTCATTTTCAATACTATTAAGTTGTTTCTTAGGATACAATATCTTTTACAGAGAACTATTTGTTTTATATGTTAATATTATGTTCTAGGCAAACATCATCTCATGCATTTTTGGATCCCTCAAATACATGCAAGCAGTATCCATTCAAAGCAACATTAAAGATTTTAAACAGGTAGAAATTTCCTAGTGACTGTTTTTCTAAATCAAATTAAATATGGTTCTGTCCACTTCTCAACCCAGATGTCTCTTACCAGATGGTAAATAAATAAATAGATAGCTTCTGTCACTGACTCATCTTCTGAGAAGGCCCAGAAGCTCTATCTCGTGTTAATACATGTGACACTAGGTCCCCTAGTTTGATCAATTCATAATTTAAGTTCAGATGGTTCCTGGATGGTGGGCATCTCCATTGCCTTAATGTTGAGAATTCTTGCCATAACAAGAAGCCTATGTTATACACCCCAGACTTCCCATGTGCTCCATCATCTCTGAATCCATTCCCTTCTGAGGTCCTGCTACCACCCCACAGTGACACTGTTCTGCTGAACTCAGCTCCTACTGTAAGAAATTAACTAACATACCCTTCTCAGCTTCAGAATGTTTTCATTTTCCTCTTCTCAGGTTAGTAGTTTCCACTTCTCCCCTATAAGTCCTTTCCTCTATACCTTCTCTCTTTTGTAATGAAGTTCTGGATGTCTCATAAGTTTCCTTCAAAGAACCTGTATGAATTTAATGTTGGTCTGTTTTTCCTATTATTTGACATGGCAGACTAAAAATGCTGAAATATGTTGTTTTTTTTTTACTAGCTCCCCTTGTTTTATTACAACATACACAGTTCATCACTAGAAAAAAGTTTGTAAATAATTGGTTTGATTTGTAAATATTTCAGTTCACAGAAATGTAAGTGAAAAGAGGCAGTCTCAGAAGTTAGAAATTTCAAGAAGGGAGTAAACCAAGCCTATTAACCTGAGACTTCATTCTTACTGACAGATGACAGTATAACTTTGACCTCACTTACAGCAGACAATATTAATAGTATGCACTGCACATTACTGAACATGAGCAAAGTTAAAAGAAATCTAATAAGTTATCTTACTTCCTTTCTCATTAAATTTCAAATTGGCCAATTTCCATATGAATAACATTTGTGCTAGATGAAAGGAAGTATTGTTCATTATTTATAATAAGTGTCTGACATCACAGATCAAATAATTAAATCATAAAATTGGCAATGCTGACCTGACATTTAGGAATAATAGAGAACATAGAAAACTGATATTTAAAAATAATAGCCCTTTCCTGAAGTACTTGCATGAAAAATTCTTACAACAATGAATTATGAAATAGAACTGAGTTATTTTCAAAGCTAAAAATTGTGTGCATGAAATGATAGAAATAATATTTAGAGCACTCACACAGCAGCTTGAATTAAGATAGGAAAATAGTAAAACAAAAAACACCCGCAAATCCTGTATGCTTACAACATCAATAAACTGAAAATATCACAATTATAAGATGTCATGTTAAGGGAGATAAAAGATCTGGAATTTTATCCTCTGCAAACCCTTATCTAGAAAAACAAAGAAAGTTAGAAAAAAGCCATTTTAAAACATTTGTTGCTACTGCCACAGATGAGTTACATTCATTTTAAGCATCCCCTGAAATGGGTAGACAAAATATTAAATTTTATGCTTGACAATTTACAGAGTTCCATGAACCTGATTAAAATATATCCAGATCAATTTCAAACAATGTGCAGGAAGTTTTGTAAAGTAAGACACTTGGCAAATAAATGTGATGCTGAGTGTCTCCACTTTTAAAAAGAATATAGGACATCACGCCTTAAGAGTAGTCAAAATCAGATGTTTCTTAAAAGAACTAATGTGAAATGTTTTAAGAAAATTATAACGATGTATGCTTTTACATTTATAGTCCCTAGCAGTTATCTTGGCTCTCCCCTCTGTAGTTCCTGCCTAGTCCCACTCATTAAAAATACTTGTAATTAGAGGAAACATTTTACCAAATTTTTTATTATTTCCACTCAACTCGCATGTTCTGCATAGAACATATATTTTCTTGTCCTGCTACATATTAGCTTCCAATACCTGTGTAAATTTATTCTTAAGAAGAACTAATTTTAAGTAAAACATTTATTTTAGACTGTACCTCTAAATGCCAGTGCATTCACATTATGTTTATTTTATTTAAACTTCATGCTTGACATAATGTTTAGAATATGGTAGATAGAATTCTATGATGACACCAAAAAAATCCCAACCTCCTGGCATCATTCATAGCATTGTGTAATCCCCTCTCTTGAGTAACTTGTTCTAACCAAGGGACAATCACAACACTGAGAGGAAGTTACCTCCATGATTAGGTAACTATGTGATTTCTGTCTTGCTAGCAGATTCTCTCTCTTGCTAGCTGTGGGGAAGCAAGATATTATGTGGAAAGGCCCATGAGTTAAGGAACTCAGGGAAAACTCCACCCCAGTGAGGAATTGGGGGCCTCAGTTCAACAGCCCAGCCCACAGAAACTGAATCCTGTCAATAACTCCTGAGAGCTGGAAGTAGATCCTCCTGAAGTTGGGCCTTCAAATAAGACCCAGCCCTGGTTGATACTTGGATTGTAGCTTCATGAATGGTCCCGAATTACAGGATCTGCTAAGCCACGCCCAGACTCCTGACCAACTGTGAAAATATATATATATATATATATATATATATATATATATATATATATATATATGTAGTTTTAAGTTGCTAAATTTGTGATAATTTGTCAGGCAGTAGTAGATACCAAATACATAAGATAATATAGGAATAAAATAAATTAAAAGAGCAAAAATTCAAATGTCAGGAATTGTCAATTTTAAGAGTTTCTCTGCAGCCCAAAGTACATTTATATTTTCTGAGATATTCCCTGTATTACTTTGAGTATGTGGACCTAGCATTAAAAATAACAAAATACCAGCATCCACTCTGTTGCTTATATCATGATTCTTTTATTCTTAGCCCCTAGCATCCATTGAATCACTAAGCCCAGTTGAATCACACATATAAAAATTTATCACATCCAGTCACTTCTCTACTTCTTCACAGTTTTCACCCATCACCTGGCATCTGAAACTTATATCCAGCCTTCTCTATTCACTTTACAGGCCCTCCTTCCCCCTCTGATCTCTCTTGTTAAGATAATTCAGAGTGAATTTTCTGAATCCATGTCTGATCATGTTTCTCTTTTTTATGTCTTTTGTAGAATAAAGTCACAAATCTTTAATGGAGTGCACCTGCATAAACATGATCTGGCACCTGCCGGCCTCTCCAGGTTTCATATGATGAATTGTCCTCTATACTGCAGATAGACTGACATTTTGTTTTCATATCCTCACACGGGCCACACTCTGTTCCTCCACATGCTGCTTCCTCTGTCTGGACTGTTCTTTCCTTCCATACCAGTACCCATACACAATCTTCCTTAATTAGCCTATTCATTTAAAAAACTAATCTCAGCTTACAATAACTTCTTCAAGGGAAACATTTTTCCGATCCTTTGTTTAGGTAAAATTTCCCTTTCACATATTTTAATGGTTATCATGACTGGGCAGTGAAGGAAGAAGACAACAATGCTGATGTGTAGCAGGTAAAGACCAAGGATGCTGCCATGCATCCTATACTTCACAGGATAGCCCCCCAAAAAGAAGCATCCAGCTCAAGATGTCAATACTGCTGATATTGAGAAATTCTACTCTAGGTGTTAATACTTATAGAATGAATAATTTATATAACTAATGAACACACTAAGTTTTACTAGGAAGAAATGCAAGATGAGAGAACATGAATAAACAAAACTTTGTTTCTATTAGAATATTATTTTCCTTTACAGTTATTTATTAGAGATGGATTCATTCATTCACTCATTTATTACATATCTGTTGACCCTTAGACATTATGCTTGGTGGTCTTGGGGATTCTTTGGTAAATTCGGACCCTGTATTCAAGGATCTTTCATACCAGTGGAAGAGAGAAGATAATAAACTAATGAACAAATAATTACGTTGTGATAAATGTTAACAAAGAATTAAACAGAGGGATATCACAGAAACTAGCATTGGGGACGAAAGTTGGCAGCACATTAGCAAGGATATAGAAGGTGCCAGACATGCAAAGAACTGGAGAAAGAATATTCCAGGTGTAGAAATAGTGGATGCAAATTCCACTAGACAGGAAAGACCTTCATGTAATCAGAAAACTGAAAGGATTCCAGTAGGATTGGATCATACACATTTGAAATTAATTCAAACTGTGATGGAAATTTATGGTTAAGATATCCATGAGTAATTCAATGAGCTGTAATAGACCAAGGTCTGTTGACTATAGCTCATGGAGCAAATATGGTCCACTGCTTGTTTTTATAAATAAAGTTTTATTCACACACAAAAACTCCCATTTATTTACATTTTATATCTTGCTGTTTTCATGCTTAAAAGAAGAGTTGCAATGAGGAGCATATAGTCTGCAAAGCCTAGAATACACACTGCTGGGCCCTTTACCAAGTTTGCTGACTCTATTGTAGATATTTTATTCAATGATGCATCCTAAACACCAAAAAGATGTCTGGCACTTTATAATTGCTTAATAAATATGGATTGGAGGAATTAATGTCAAATAGGCAGTTAGGCTTATACATTTGGAGATCAGAGGATAGGTCTTAAATTGAGATATACATTTTGAGAGTACTAACTTAGTCATCATTTGAAGTCATAGGATTATATAAAATTGCATTAAGACACCACTGTAATTAAAGGAAAGAGAGAAATTGGAATAGTAAAAGAAGTAAAGGGAAGGAGATCCAGAATGGAATCTCAGAAGTGTGTTAAAATGTAGACAGCTGGTAACAAAACACAGAATTAAGGAGCCTGTAAGGTAAGAGAAAGAACAAACATTATACTGAAATGGGAATGAACAAAGAAAGGAGGATAACTTGTGGTGATTTGGAAAGTGGAGTTCTAGGTAAGGTGATAATGATGAGAACCAGATTCGTGTTCTGAAAAAAGGAGTAAGTAATTAATAAGAGTATAGACGATGCCTCTATTTTTCGCTATGACACCGGCAGAAGAATGTAATAGTATTTGAGAGGATGATGTGAGGACAAAGAAAGGTTTTGTTTTAGGTGATTAGTCTTTCAGCTAGGAGACACTTTAAGCTGAGAGATACTTTAAGCTGGGAGATTTTAGTAACAGGAATTCTAGAGAAGAAAAAAATGTAGCTCAGTGAAGAACTAACTGAAGAACTTGAAAAGTTGAGAAAGTGAATCAAAGAACAAACGAAGGACATGTTTTACAGAAGGGACATCAATTGCATTATAAGAGAGGTTATGATGCAGAAGATAGAAGCAGAAAAATGATTTTAAGATTTGGTAATGGGAATATCATATCTCCAGTTACAAGTAACAGAAAACACAATTCAATGGTTGTGGGAGTTAGTTTTATGTGTCAACTTGACTGAAACAGGGGATTTCCAAATATCCGGTTAAATGTTATTTCTGGGCATATGTGAAAGGGTGGTTCTGGATGAGATTGGGATTGAATGAGAATAGCATTTGAATCCAGTGGCGTCTGTAAGGCAGATTGCCTTCCTGGGGTAGGCGTCATATAAACCACGGAGGCAGAAGAAGGAACTCATACATTTTCTTCCTGTCTGCCTGAGCTGGAACATGGGTCTTCTACTGCCCTAAGACTAGGTTTTACACCATTGTTCTCCCCTGGTTCTCAGGCCTTTGGTCTCGGAAAGGAATTATACCATCTGCATTCCTGGGTCTCCAAATTGTAGATGGCAGACCATGGGACTTCTCAGTTTCCATAATTCTGTGAGCCAATTATCATTACACACACACACACAGAATATGTCCTATTGGTTCTGTTTCTTTAAAGAACCCCAGCTAACACAATATGTTTAAGTAAAAGAGTAGGATTTGTTACCTTACATAAGTTAAAAGTCCAGGAGAAGAACTAGTTTCAGGAGTCTTTGAATTGCTTACTCAAATGTTGTAATTATACCTGGTTGCTTTCTATTGACTCTGCCTCCAGTCTGTGCATTAATTCTCTGTGCATTGCATTAACGGCAGCAGCTTCAAATCACATCTTTGTACCAACATATAGGAAAGAAAGTGCAAGCTTCTCTTTCCCAGTACTATCAGAAAGACCTCCTTTCATTTCTTCACTAGAATGTCTTTATTTAAGGGTAGAGTATAAACTAGTTGATTTAAGTCAATTATGTTTTTCCCCTAGAATTAAATATGGGTCAACCTCATCCACTTACATTGCTAAGTGTTGAGATGGTAATTAGGAAAGCCAGTGAAACTCTGGAGCACCGTAAGGAAAAGAATGGTGAATAATTGCTGATGAGTAAAAACAATATAAAGTGTAATCCTAGCACTTTGGGAGGCTAAGGCGGGCAGTTTAATCGCTTTAACTGAGAATAGAAATTACAGTCTCTTCCTTGCTGTTGTTTGTATGTATCAGTACTTCTGTAAAGGATTTGTTTATTCTTGTGCTATTACTTCTATATCATTATGTAACTTAAAATGTTGTCTTATTACAATGTCATATGAAGGCCGGGCGTGGAGGCTCATGCCTGTAATCCCAGCACTTTGGGAGGCCAAGGTGGGTGGATCACGAGGTCAGGAGATCGAGACCATCCTGCCTAACACGGTGAAACCCCATCTCTACTAAAAATACAAAAAATTAGCCGGGCATAGTGGCAGGCGCCTGTAGTCCCAGCTACTCGAGAGGCTGAGGCAGGAGAATGGTGTGAACCCAAGAGGCAGAGGTTGCAGTGAGCCAAGATCGCACCACTGCACTCCAGCCTGGGCAACACTGTGAGAATCCATCTCAAAAAAAAAAAAAATTGCATCTCTTTATGTTCTATTATGCAATTTAATTTCTGACTGAAAATCCCCATCCCTGAGCTAATGAGAACTTAAACTTGGACCTCTCAGGCATTTATTTTCTTTTGGTAGGGAAAGTTTCAAATACAGGAAGAAAAGTAATGTTTTATCCAGTCCCAAATACACTATGCAAATATGGTTTTAAATAATTATTGAATACTCACCTGAAGTTTGTGGTAATCATTTAAAACTGTAAAAGTCAGTTAAGGTGTGTGGTTTCTCTAACAATTTTCAGGTGCTTGGGAGCAGGTGCAAATGTGATGAATATTTGGGTGAATTCAGGAGAGTTTTATCAAATGGGTACAGTAGAAACAGAATATGTCAAAGAAGTTAAGGACATTGTCAAGGATGTGATTATAATATGACCTTTATCAGGTACAATTATGGATTGCTAGCTATGTTATGGTATTGCCATCATTTACATGGTAAGCAGTTAAATATTTTACTGATATAATATAGTGGAAGAAAAATGAGCTCCAGTCTCCAACAGAACAGAATATTTATACTTTTAAAAAATAGGATTAAGGTCTTCAGAGTCAATGTATGAATCTAACAGCATGTAAATACATAGCTTAAATAAGATTGGCTCATACCAGATTTTGAATCTTGTTTACTGTTTTAGGATTTAGTGTCTTTCTGTTTTTAATATATATATATATATACATGTGTATATTCATATGTATATATGTGTATATATGCATCCATATACATATCCATATAAACATACACATGTAGATATAAATATGTGTATGTATAATACATATTATCTGCGTAAAGTAAAATATGGATGGCAATTATGGATATGCAGTCATGCATCACTTAACAAAAGGGATGTTATGCAAATCCTTAAGTGATTTCTTCATTTGTATGACCATCACAGAGTGTACTTACATAAACCTATATGGTATAGTCTACTGCATACCTATGCTATATGGTATTGCCTATTGTTGCTAAGCTACAAACCCATAAAGCATATTACTGCTCTGAACACTGTGGGCAACTGTAACACAATTGTAAGTATTTGTGCATCTAAACACAGAAAAGATAATGTATGGTGCTATGAAGTTGGAATAGAAGGTGATAGTAACTTTTAGCTCTATTATAATATTATGATACCCCTTTTGTATGTGCCGTCTATCATTGACTGAAACATTCTCATACAGTACATGACTGTAATTATGGAATAACAAAAAGAGGAATTTTGACAGTGTTTAAGATGAAAAAGAAGTCAATATAAGAAAACAAATGATCCTTGGGAATTTATCTCAACATCATAACCACGTGATTCCTCCTTAAATCTCCTGGTAACAACTCGGTACAATCTAGATTACAGTTCCATCTTTTCTGTGTCACTAGTGTAGGCCTGTGAACACACACACACACACACACATATATATACATACACCTTAAGCAATAGGTAGCTTTTAAAAACTCATGTTGGGCCAGGATCAGTGGCTCACGCCTGTAATCGCAGCACTTTGGGAGGCAGAGGTGGGCAGATTGCCAGAGCTCAGGAGTTCCCGACCAGCCTGGGCAACACGGTGAAACCCTGTCTCTATTAAAATACAAAAAATTAGCCAGGCATGGCTACATGTGCCTGTAGTCCTAGCTACTTGGGAGGCTGAGGCAGGAGAATAGCTTGAACCCAGGAGGCAGAGATTGCAGTGAGCGGAGATCTTGCCTCTGCACTCCAGCCTGGGTGACAGAGAGTGAGACTCCATCTCAAAAAAAAAAAAAAAAGAAAAAAGAAAAAAATCATGTTATTGGAGTCATTTGTTTCTGATTCCAAATAATTGTCTATAAATTCGGCTAAAGGGACAAAAAAAGATAAACAGCTTTTACTCCTGCTACTTCATTTAACACTAAGGAAATATTGAATGATCCAGGGACTCTTGAAATACATTGATGGATGCGGTAAATATTGAATATCCAAATTCTAAAGTCAATATTTACTTCAAGCAACAATGTATCACAATACTTCTTCAAACAAGAAGCCAATATAACATATATCTATTACCTCATACATCAGTGTGTATATGTCATAAGTTATATGGTCATTAAAATTTTTGGAAAATCATTCTAGCAGTTTCCACATGGAAATTTCTCTATTGTGAATACACTATAGACTACTTTATTTTGTTTTATGTTTAAAAAGGTTATCACATGAGTTCTGATTTTTAGCTGCTTAAAGTCTACTTGTATTATCTATTAGTGATTAATACATCAAAATGATTAAGTGATTTTCAGTTTCCTCTTTAGACATGTTATGAACTTTACATGAATCTACTCCCTTACCATTTCATAGAAGTGAAGTTTCTACAATAATGCCTAAGAGATTTAGGCATGAAAAATACTTTCTATATAGAGTGACTATTATGCAAGTCCACAGATGCAAATGAAACATGATGAATACATTAGAAGAAAAGCAGAAATCCTATGGTAAATATGTGTTTGTTTCCTAGAGCATTTATAACAAATTACTAGAAAGTTTTAACAAAAATTTATTAACAAAATAAAATAAAATAACAAAAATTTATTCTCTCATGGATCTGGAAGCTAGAAGTCTGAAATTAAGGTTGGTTTCTTCTGGAGGTGCCAAGGAAGAATTTATTCCATATATTCTTAGCTTTTAGTAGTTGCACGCAATCCTTGGGACTCCTTGGCTTGTAGATGCGAGACTCTAGTCTCTGTCTTTGCTGTTACATTGCATGCTTGCTGTGTGTGTCTGTCTCTGTGGTTCTTCTACTTTTATAAAGACACTAGAAATATTAAATATAGGGTCTTCCTTAATCTATGTGACCTCTTAAGTTAACTATAGGACCTCATTGCAAAGACTTCATTTCCAAATAATGCCACATTCACAAGTGTCAGGTAAATATGAATTTTGAGGGAGCACTATTTAAAGCAGAATACTATATAATTAGGCTCATGAGGTGGATGGTCCCCATGCACTCATTACAAAACTAGGTGTATTTATCTGTCCATATTAAATACATAGAGTTTGTCTAAGCACTTCTGTTTCTGCAAATATGATAGACATGATGACTGGAGAAATCCATTCAAAATTGAAAAACTAAAAATGCTGCATATATTATGTATTAATTCTCTTTAAATTCATAACTGAACTAGCAATAAAGAGAAGAAAACCCCTAGAGAAAAAAATTATAAGAAAACATGACTCTGGAGCGGCCATCAAAAACTAAAGCCAACAGCTTTCCCCACAACATCTGCAATTCCTTGTGTACAGCTCTCCATTTTAAAAGTACACATAAGTGTGTGATGGAGAGCAAAGCCTACAGCCTGTGCAAAAAGACAATGTGGATGGATGCCTTCATATAGTATCTTGACCCAAAAGGAGATGTTATGAAGATTGACTGTCGCAGCCTTGGTTCTGGATAGGTACAGGGGAAAAATATTTTCCCCTAAGAATTTCTAATTACAAATCAGAATTGAATTTAAAGTAGTTCCAGATTGGTAGTGTCCCAGATGCCTGGCAGAAGGAAATATAACTTCCCCCTGAAAGAAATCACCTTCAGCCCAGAGCTCAATGTCTTACCATAGGTAAATTCCTATGGAAATTGAGCTCAAAGTAAAAGTCATAAAATAAACAATGAAACAAGCCAGCAGGAGCAGTAGAAATAATAACAAACAGAAACCCATCCATAAAGACTGCAGTTTTCAGTATTATGTAAGATAGAATATGAAATAAGAATTTAATATGTTTAAAATTAAAAGAAAGGATTAAAATATAACAAAGAAACAAAAGACTTGAAAATAAAAGATCCTGTGGAGTTTTTAAAAAGAACCAAAAAGATCTTCAAGATATGGAAAAAAAAGTGACAGTTAAAACTAAGTAACTTAATTTTTTATGGACTAAATATTGAACACATCTGAAGTAAGAATTTGTGAACTAGAAAATGTATTGGAAGATTTTTCCCATAATGCCAAAATATTAAGACATGAGAAAGAATGAAGAGTTTCAGAGAGAAAATAAAGTAGGGATGAGAGACGCAATTCAAAGATCTACTGGATGGGATTTCCAGGACTGACCAAAAATACAAATAATCAGATTTAGGGAAGCAATAAGGGCCTTATTATGATGAATAGGAAGAAATTTGAACCTAAGACATAACATCATGAATCTTCAGGTGAATGAAGGTAAAGAGAATATCTCAAAAGAAGCCACATTAAAAAAATCCAAATTAATGCTTACAAAAATTAATTTAAATAAAAATTAATCAGATAGCTGATATTTTCAACTGCCACAATGAAAATCAGAATATACCCAAATAATTGTAAAGAAATGACAAGGTAAAATCATGTATCAGTTATTTAATAATAAGAGTCCATTAAAAACATTTTTAGCCAAACTAAAAACTAAGATTATATAACCTAAAGGAGTTATTTCGTTTATACAGCAAAAATTAGTGAAGTAGATCCAAAAGAATAGTCTAAGATGCAAAAACAATGGTGAGTAAATAAAATCTGAAATGTAGATAAATCTAAACAAATTTACTTTCTGGGATTATACAAGATACAATTAAGATACTGAACAACCTTATAAATCAGGGAGGTTCTCGTTAAAATTAATATCTTTAAAGATCCTTATATTGTTGACGCAGAAGAAAGAAAATAGTCAATAAAAAGGAGTAAAGGAGGTTGGGGAGATGGATAAAAAAGATAGAACAAGAAAACCCATAATAAAATAGTAGAAATCAATCCAAATTGTATTAGCAACCTCATACAAATAAAACCCTACCCCGGTTATGTTATTTTACAAAGACATGTCAAAATATGAGCATAAATAAAGATTGAAAGCAAAATGTGGAAAAATATATGGCTACATACAAATCAAAGAAAAGTTAAGAGTATCCATAGCATAATGAAACGGCACTATTCGTCTAGGGTAATACCTGAGGTTCATTGTCTCACGCCAAGGAAATCCAGGACTCAGACACACAAGAAATGAGGTTAAGAGTGGAGGTTTAATAAGCGACAGAAAGAGAAAGTTTTTCCCTGAAGAGAGGGGTCCCAGAGAAAATGAGTAGCCAGTTCCGGTGAAATGCATATGGTTTCATAGATGAGCTTGAGGAGGTGCTGTCTGACTTACATAGGAAACGAAAGATTGGTTGGAACAGGTGTGCTATTTACATAGCTTAGGAAGAAGCTGGCCGCCCCACTCTAATCTTTTATTATGCAGATGAGTTATGTACCTGGCCGGCGCCATGTTGTCTGCCTCTTTAATGTACAAGTGGCGACAAAGAGGGAAGATGGAGCCTCCACGCTGAACATACCTTGTTTCCAGGAAGCCCTTTTCTATTGGCATAGCTACTGGCATTCACCCATGCAAGCTTCCACCTTGCTTATCTATGTTTGCAGCTCAATTTTTCAGGCTGCTCTTTGTTAGGAAACAAATGAATTGGGGGCTGCTTTTTGTTAAAAGGGAAACCTTGCCGAGGACTCTGTTGCCCCTACTATCTGCCTAAATAATTTCCTTTTAGCTCCTGTATTAATATTAGACCAAAAGATTTTTGGCAATAAATGTCACTGGAGAAAAAAAGCTACACATAATCTAAATATAAGGCACATAATTTAAAAATCAGTCACAAAAAGAAAACTAGAATTAGAATAACTAGATTAAACCCAGAGACCTCTACTAGTTTTATATAAATTTGGAGGTTCTAAAGTTTCCTTGAGAATAGATACCTTGGTGGCTTAGTTCTCAGAAATAGCAGGCCTTTTTTTCAGGTACCTAATACAGTGTGCAAAGTGTTAGAAATTGTTTTCTTGGGACATAGTTTGGACTTGAGTAGTGAGTTCCAGACTTTAGTGCATATGGCAGGATAAACATAAAATGGGAGTGCTGTTAATGTTACGAGAATGGAGAGACTTCACTGAAAAGCTTTGGAATACATTGCAAGCAAACTTAATGAAGAAAATACATTAAGTGCAAGAGAAAAAGAATCACCTAACCAAGAGCACTGTAAACTGGATTATTGGATTAGGAATGGGGAAAGTGAACTACACCATATTGGAATATATAGTTTTCTCTGCTGCACACTGAAACTTACCACATTTAATCCCAGATAATTATCACATCAAAAATTTTAAGAAAAGCTCTTTTTAGAATTTTGACTAAAAATTCATTATAAAGGTTTATTTTATGAAGTTATAGATTAGCTGCAAAACAAGCCTGTTTCTAGTGGACAGTCTTTGTGAAAAGTCTTTTTTATTATTATTAATTTCATTCTTAAAGGCTATAATTTATAAAATCATTCAGCAATATTTTTTAGTTCAAACTTAAGCTCTGCTGAAAATCATAGGGAAGTTATTTATATTTACATAAAGATTATGCCATCTGTTCTCATTTTTTTACATTATCAGCATTCAGGATTTTCTAAGCTTAAATTGCTCAGAGAAATAAAGTTGGATTTCCTCTAACTTGTTTCCTACTGCATAAGTAAGGTGTGAAGTGAATATGAGCTTTAAAACCCAATGAGTATAAATATCCAAGAATGAGGCTAAATTTTTCCAAGTATGAACCCATGGCTTAATTTTTTTTTCTTACATAATATGATGTCATTTTTTTTTTCATTTTAAAGAAAATATTGGAGCTTCTAAAAACAATGTATGTTCTGGAGTCAGAACTACACAGAAACAAAAATGTAAATGTTTTGCTCTATCTGGCTGGTAACCATATAAATGTAGTTAAAAAGACATATTGGGTTATTTCCTGTTCTTGTTAACTAAGCTCATTCCTCGTGTTTTGTTTCTAATGGGACTAATTTGCATCACATTGTTTAACATATTGGTCTTTTTTCTCTAAATAGGAAAAGAGTGCTAGATAAAGTTTTAAGGGTTGATTATAAAACTTTCACTAAAATGCCTTAGGTAGAATATCAATGTGAAGGGTATAAGTAATCTTAAGAAACTTCTTTGAATCTTAAGAAACTTATTCTCTACAGAGGATTTTCCATTGGTTTCCGCAGGGAGTACACAACTGCTATGCCCACGCATATCTGGAGCACTGCTCTTTTTCAAATTGAGTTCATGTGTATTTATGTCTATATATACCCATTTTGATAGTAATAAATCAAAGGAAGAATTTCAAGAAGACTTCTGGTCTGTCCTCACATCTCCAAGCATAATTGCCTTGGAAAGAGCCCAGAAAAAGAATGATTTGACTTTTCACTAATAACATCACAGAAAATGATTCCACACCTAAGCATACTTCTCTCTAGCATTCCAAACCTTTGAAAGAGTGCATTTCTACCCATCTGAACTTAAACACTTTAGTCATTTTACAAACCCATTAATTTTCGGGTCCTGCTCTCCTGATCACTCTTTTCAACTACATAAAACTAGCAAAATAATTTTGCCTTGTGCTCTTTCTTCCCCAAATCCTTCTGCTTCTTTTCACCAAATTTTAAAACCAATAAAACACTCTTCAGGATCTCATACTTATTTTGTTATAGAGACATTTACTAATGTGTTTAAAACATGTATGGGGAAAAAAAAGTGAAAATTGAGCCAAATAGGACTCTGAGTTGGAGAATTTTTAAATTGGCAAGCAAGTCAAGGAGGAAAGGAAGATCATAAGAGTTATTTTCCTTAGATTCCTTATAAAACACTGACAGAATGTCTCACTATTATGGCTGTATTATAGCTCCAGAGTTTACATGTGTGTGTGTGCATGCATGTGTGTGTGTGTGTGTGTGTGTCTATTAAAGCAATTTACTTTCTTAAGTACTGAGAATGGGCCCAGATTTCTCCTAAGATGTACTTATTGAGGTAGATACACAGATTCATAGATAGGTAGACATATCTTTTGATTCAAATCTATCAGAAGTGTTGCATATTGCCCACAGTTCTTCAGTTATACCATTAAACATCCAGTAATTTTAAAAAAGCATAAAAATGATCTATGGTAATTACTATAAATTGAAGTAATGAAAATTGGATAATGTAAATTACATTTGTTTTTAGATTTTTAATTTAATTTTTCAAAAGCAAATGTCTTTTCCTCAAATCTTTGGTATTTTTCTTAAACTGTTAGCTTTATACTTACTACATAAACCCTTTCTCTCTGATTTATATTTCTCAGTTTTCACTCTGTTCACACACATTTATCAAACTTAGAACTCACTAATTTTAATAGAGTATGCTAAAACATAAAAAAAAATTGTTTACTATAGGGAAAGTACTGTGTTGGGAACCATTTGAATTCAAAATGCATAAGCAATCACTGTATTAAAGAACTTCTCGGGCCAGGTGCAGTGGCTCATGCCTGTAACCCCAGCAATTTGGGAGGCTGAGAGGGGTGGATCACTTGAGGTCAGGAGTTTGAGACCACCTGTCCAACATGGTGAAATCCCATCTTTACCAAAAATACAAAAACTAGCTGGGCCTGGTGGTGCACACCTGTAATCACAGCTACTTGGGAGGCTGAGACAGGAGAATCGCTTGAAACCTGGGAGGCTGAAGTTGCAGTGAGCCGAGATCACACCACTGCACTCCAGCCTGGGCAACAGTGAGACTCCATCACAAAAAACAAAAAGAAAAGAAAACACTTCTCTTTGTGAACAATGTTTTTAAAAGCTATATATAAAGTTATTAGTTTGTTTATTTGTAAATGACAGTGGCAGGAACAAAATGGAATTGAATTAATGCAAGAATGGGAGTTTGTTGGCTCAAACTACTAAAATGACAGGCTGTCACATCACAAAATTCCTGGAGGCATCATTTATACAGAATACAAATGAATAATATTTTCTGAAGTCATGTGACAGAGCATATTTGAATTCAGTGTGTTAAGAATTTTTCATTAGAATTTGACCTTTCTTCATCTCCCATGTGTTTTCAACTCCTTTTTTCTTTGTACTGATTTGATTCTCAAGCAGATCCTCTTCATGTGCTCAACAGCTTCAGGCTTTAATTCTGTCACTTCAGGGACCCAGTAGAAAGGGAATACATCGTTCTTCATCATTTCAAGAAGTCCAGGAGTTGATGCTCAATTTTTCTGCCTTACTTACTTGTATCAGAAAACAATTTACAATGGTCGTGGGAATTGAGTCAAATCGATATAACCTGAGTGGTCCCTAATTTAAACTAGTCTACCATGAACAGAAGCATGTGAAATGGATGCTGAACAAACTATACATCAAGTAAAATAAATAAATATGGCTAAGAAAAAAGTATAGAAGTTCCAGGAGGAAGGTTCAAAGATTCTTCACAAGAGTGGAAAATGAAAGCCATCTTCAGATGGGGAGAATCATCATGAGCCAAGGATGCCTGGAATATTGACCTTAGAAATGGAAATAATGATATTACAAGATGAGTGAAATAAAAACATGAGAAAAAACTTTGTGACCCTGAGACAAGAAATAATGGAGTAAATACAGTGAACTACCTGTTATATAATTTTCAAACTGTGATGAAACTAAAGAGTCAGATAAGAAAGATAGATTGGAAGCTGATAATGAAGGGTTTTGAATGCCAGGATAAAAAATTGGGACTAAATGGACTATAAATAATGAGTCAGTAATGACTTTTGAGCCAGGGAGTAATTTGTTCAAATTTGAGCTTTGACAAGATTCAGATTGCAGCTGTGCGTAAAAGGCATGGTGCCAAGGAAGGACCATTTAGGAGGCTATGGCTGTAGCCCAAGTAAAATATAATGAGGCTGTGAACCTGGAAAGTAGTGGTGGAAAGAGGAGCGAAATTTACACATCTCTTTCATGAAACTACCCCTTAACTCCTGTCCTTGCTTATTTCTATTACCTGAAATATGTGTATAAAATATTGGTATCCTAATGAAAAATCCACTGGCCTTTCTGAAGCCTTGTCTTCTTTAACTTCTTTTCATTATTTGTCACTGTGAACGAATAATCCCTTTAGAAATCATTTCTTTCTTGGCTCTTATGGCACTATGCCACAGAAGAGACAGATGGATACATATGTATATCCCTCATTTCTTCAGACATTCAGTTTTTAAATCTCTCTTCCCTGCTCTGTTTTCTTACCCAACTTTTCTCCCTCTCTCAATATGCTTCTT
Source organism: Pan troglodytes (assembly GCF_028858775.2). Taxonomy (NCBI): domain Eukaryota; kingdom Metazoa; phylum Chordata; class Mammalia; order Primates; family Hominidae; genus Pan; species Pan troglodytes. The sequence continues at coordinate 91,499,526 of NC_072408.2, forward strand.
TTACCACTAAGTAGCTGCCTCCTCATTTGATATCAACAGCCCTGGCCTTTCTCTTGAGCAGCAGAATCACATTTGTAATAGTCTGCCTAATATTTCACCATGAATGCCCTATCTTTTAAACCCTAATTTGTACAAAAACCAAATCTATCATCTTCTCCTCTAAGATCATTCATCCCTCTCCAATTGTCATTATTTTTCAATAATCTTTTCATTAAATTAGAGCCTGTTCAAATGCTACCTCATCCGTGAAAAGCCGTCTGATGTGTCTATGTATGCTATTTTCTTCTTTGCACTGGCAGTGTACCTAATGAACTCCTGTTGTGTCACATACATCCACTAATTTATTTGTTAATTCAATAAACATTTATTAAGTCTTGAGTATTCAGGCTCTAGTAATTTAAAAAATACAACATTGAGTAAACCATCAAGAATAATTCTCTGCTTGCATGAAATATTTATATTCAATTGCAGTGTCCTTGTATGTAGAATGCGTATAGACATCTCTATATAGCAAAGGGTATATAATAGAGGATTTGGGGGTATAAAATTTGTTGGATGAATTAATGAGTGGATGAATCATTAGAACTTTATCTTTTTTAATGTTGAAATATTTTGAATGATGCCAAGTATAAAATCATGGTATAAGATTCTGAAAACAGGGTTACATCTTATGTTTTTTATATTACTCATAATACCTGACTTACAATATTTTATGTATATTCCTCAGGTTTCTGCAATATTTGTTGACCATTTAACTGATATGTTCTAAGAAGTGTCATATTGACAATATATATAACAGACAACAATGAGTAAACACATAGATCATTCTTTTGTGCACAGATTTCTAAAGGATAAATGATAGTCTGAGAAAATAAACTCCATGAAAAGATTCGGGTGAATTTATTTTTTCTTACATGAGTTCTTTTCAACTACACTGAAAATATGAAAAGGCTTATAGTCAAATATGCATGAGGGAATTCCAAATGATTAACTATATTTTCTAATCAGAAATGTCAAAAGTTTTTATCATGTACTAGGTTTCTCTGATAAATTAGCCCAATACAAATTATTAGACTAAGAATTTTCATAGTAACCTAATGCAGGGCTAAGATGCATAAGATAAGAGAATCATGAAAATGCCTTTTTAAAAACTTTTTGAAAAACTGTGCTTAATCGCACAGCTTTTATAAAAAAATAATTATTTTTCTATAGTAATTGATATACCATATTACACATATGGCATACTGCTGCTGTTAGATATGCAAAAGAAGACAGATTCTATAGAACTCTTCAACTGGCCTTTGTGATGGCAATAAAAAGATTATCTATACCTTTACGAGGCTTCTCAACCTTAGCACTTTTGACATTTTGTGCCAGGTGATTTTTTTGTTGTGAGAGCTGTCCTGTATGTTGGACGTATAGCATACATGTCTTCCATTCACTAAATGCCAGTCACACCTCCAGAAGTGAAAATCAAAAATGGGTCTAGACATTGCTAAATATCCACATGGTAGAAGGGTGAGGGTTCTCCCCTGCTTGAGAACCACTGACCTTAGTAATGTTGAATTATCCTAAACCTGCAGGAACTGAAAATAAAGAGTAATTTAAAAAAACAAATTCCTGAGAAGCTGAAAATGTGTTTTTAATGGACCATTTTATCTGATTTGTGTGACGATTGCATATTTTAAAAATATGCAATCTTCCCCTCCCATTCTCAGTGAAGATAAACCCTCTCCTTGCTCTTCATCTTTGGACTGAAGTTGGAAATGATTGCCATTTCCTGGCTCTGTTTGGAGAGGACTGGATGCGATTTCACATTTCTGTTCTAACTGAACCCTGCCCCATGAAAAATAAAATCACCATATGTAATATGAAAATAAAAGTACATTAGGAAAAAAAATCTGTTTCAATTTTGCCCAAAATCATAATAAATTCCATACAGCCAAAGAGTTTTGTAACTGTAATGTGATTATTCTTAACAAGTAGGTTATCCTAATGTCGTTTTGCCTTTCTCTGAGATAAAAACTGAAAGGTTTTCTTAGAAAACAAAATGGATATAAGTACATTGAGACATAAAAATATCAAATATAATCCAGACACTTTTGAGCTTTCGTTTTAATGAAGAAACAAAAATATTTTGTATTAGATACCACTGTCTTATAAAAAAAAAGACAACACAGAATAAATGGAAATGTAGAAACATATTTATCTTGCAAATGTAGCTTCAAAGGTAGCAATTTGGGATTTTTTAAAATCACATTTATATGTCCTCTTGATTGTTTTCTCACAGCGGATTTAAAGAGCTTTCAAATAACAATCCCCTGGGCAGAGTAATTTTGCATGTGCAGCTAGGTCTTGTGTAATGGAGAAAACAGAACTAAAGGATGATGTTCCTATCATTTAAAGCCATTTTCTTTCACCTAAATAAAAAGAAACAAGAAAAAAAAAAAAACCTAGTCTAAAAAGTAAGAAAATAAAGAGGAAATTGCAACGTGTTGAGCAACTGTGATATTGTGGCATATTGGTTACTATATTTTTTATATTTAGGAGCAAATGTAAAATAAGTGGAATTCCAGGAAAGCCTGAATAATGACCAGTGAGCATTATCCCATTGTGGGTTTCCACACAAAGTTTTCATTAAATGCCATTAAATTGTTTGCATCTGGTTTGGTCTTTGTAAAACAGGCACAGGTTAGAAATGGGGGCAATAGAATGTATTGTCGTTTAGAAGCTATAATTTCCAAACTGAAATATCTTTATTTAATCCAACAAGAACTGTGTTCTCAGGGCCATTTTAAACAGATGTTCAAACAGCTTTCCTTCATCTCCTAGTGAATCAATTTAGATATTTGGTGCAGTATCATTTTTCTTTTTGTTAAAAATTGTCCCAGTTTTATGTGCCATTAGTTGGATTTTTAAAAAAATATTAAATTTTAACCAAACAGTTGAACTGCTATAACTGTGCATGTAGAAGGGTATCTAAAACATAAAAGAAAAATAGCTGCTACTATTTGTGATTCTGTGCATATCAAGAGCATTCCTTCAGTAATCAAAACAAATTCACTGGAATCTTTAAAACATCGCATTTTTCAAAACATTGTTACAGGATTTACTTTCTTTGTCATTTAACAGTTATTGTATATTATCTGATAACAACTACCGTAAGCCACTGAAGGGTGAAATAAGCTTATAAATATACCAGAAATTAATTCAGCATCCTTTATTAATAGTCATATAACTTTATATTCATTCAAGAACACCAAAAAAGTCAATTTTAACAGAACTTTATAAAATGATTCAATGTTATTATATATTTAGAACTTTAAAGCATTTCCTCATGTAGCATAAATTTTGTTAATTTATTATTTGTCCCCTCTACCTAAAATGTAAACTCCATGAGGTTCCAGAATGTTTCTTGTGTTCATTGCTTTAGGCTTTGTATGTAGCTAAATATCTGGTATACTTTCTATCACACAGTAAGTATTTACTGAATGACTAGGCAAGTGAATGAAACCTACTCAAATATCATTCCAGAAAAAAAAATAGTTTGCGTTCATTTTTTAAAATGTTAAATACCAAGTTCCCGCATGAAAAATTTGCTATGAATCTAAACTTTTAAAGGACAATAGGTTGTTATATTGGGAATAATCTGCATATAAATCTTGGTTTCTGCCAATTTACAGACTTTCTGTAACTTCAAGCAAGTAGTTTACTTTCTCTGAGTTTGTATTTCCTTTTCTATAAAATAAGGAATCTACAAAACTATCTAACAAAAAGTAGATGCTTAAATAAAATTTTTGTTTTCTTTTATGAATTTTGGGAAATCACTTCTTAAAAGGAACTAAACTACTACTAAATGCTAAGTGGAAACATGATATTGCTTTGTGGTGCCTTTTTTTTAATACTTACACCACTGAAGTATCTGAAAAGCTATGTAATTTGTAGGCCGTATGCAAAATAATAAACTGTCATCCTCTTAAATTAACCTATTCTTTATGTGGTCTTGCAAATAATAGGCCTGCTGTGTATTCAATGTAGTTTAGCTTTGGACTTTGTGCCTTGCATAATTATAGCAATAAAAGCATTATGCCTACTGTCAGAGAATATGAATCCATTCTTACACCAAAGTGAGAAGAGTACTTTCAGAAAACTTTTCTTAATATAATATAAAATAAAGACCTGGAGTCACATAACAATCTACTTTCTTTTTTCCATTGGTGAAGATTTTTGTTTTTGTTTGTTTTTGTTATTGTTGTTGTTTGTTCTGTTTTGTTTTTAGACAGGATCTCTGTAGCCCAGGCTGGAGTGCAGTGGCACAATCACGGCTCACAGCAGTCTTGACCTCTGGGCCCAAGTTATACTCCCACCCCTTCCTCCTGAGTAGTCGGGACCAGAGGAGCAGGCCACCACACCCGGCTAATTTGTGTGTGTGTGTGTGAGAGTGTGAGTGTGTGTGTGTGTGTGTGTGTGTGATGGTTAATACTGAGTGCCAACTTGATTGGATTGAAGGATGCAAAATATTATTGTTCCTGGGTATGTCTGTGAGGGTGTTGCCAAAGGAGATTAACATTTCAGTTTGTGGGCTGGGGAAGGCAGACCCACACTTAATCTGGTGGGCACAATTGAATCAGCTGCCAGTGAATATAAAGCAGGCAGAAAAACGTGAAAAGACAAGACTGGCTTAGCCTCCTAGCCTACATCTTTCTCCCGTGCTGGATGCTTCCTGCCCTCAAACATTGGACTCCAAGTTCTTCAGTTTTGAGACTTGGACTGGCTCTCCTTGTTCCTCAGGCTTGCAGGCAGCCTATTGTGGGACGTGTGATCGTCTAAGTTAATATTTAATAAACATATATATATAATTATATGTATGTTTATATTATATATATATGTTTATATATATATATATAATTAATTCTGTCCTTCTAGGGAACCCTGACTAATAGAGAGAGAGAGTGTGTGAGAGTGTGTGTGTGTGTGTGTGTGTGTGTGCATGTGTGTAAGGACGAGTTTTCCCTATGTTGCTGAGGCTGGTCTCAAACTCCTGGGCTCAAGCAATCCTCCCGACTCTCCTGCCTCGACCTCACAAAGTGCTGGGATTACAGGTATGATCCACTGTGCCCAGGCTTGAAGTTCTTAATTAAATTAAAGACAGGTAGGTAGAAGAGAAATCATGCAGAAAGGGAAATGAAACTATGATTATGCTTTGCTGATGCTAAGATATATATAATGAAAACAAGATCAGTTAGCCATATAGATGGATTTTTCCTATCAATCAAATCCACCTAAAAAGATTCTTGATGATGACTGTCAGTGTTAAGAAGCAGTTACTTTGCAGAAGGAACAAAGTTGATGGAGTCAGTTGAATTAGACTCTAACCTAAAATCTTCTGTATAATAGCTGAACAACATTAAGCAAGTTACTTAAGTTCACCCTTTCCAAATCTCAATATCTTAATGTGAGATAGTCCTTTCAAGACAGTGTATTTTGTTTCATTAAAATTGTCTTTAGATACTATATGTTAAAAATTAGTGATAAATTTTATTAGATATTTAATAAATCATAATGATTATTATTGTCTACCCAAAACCTATGCCTTAACTACACCTAATATGTCTAATATATAAAAGAACTCTACAGCTAAAAGCCAGAAGTAAGAAGCTAAGGACGTTGGAGCATCCCTGGTAACAATTGCCAATGACCTACTTAGTGCTCATGCTCCTTCTTTATTCTAACTTTGATAAAACTCCTGGCTCTCAGATTATATCTTCTTTTTTGCTGCCTCATTGCCCATTGCACTTAGAGACTGATTCTTCTCTTACTGGCTTAATTTCTAACACTTGGTAATATTTATGGCTCAGAAATTTCTATTAAGTATTCTGGTTAAGAATAATCTGCTTTCAACCCTTAATATTAAGTCTCCTCTTACCTAAAAGCTTTCCAGTGTCTAAAAGGTTTGCAATAATCCATCACACTGATTTACATTGGGTAATCTGATTCTGTATGAGAGTAGACTCTCAAATGTGTAATGGCTTTGTGTGTGTGTGTGTGTGTGAGAGAGAGAGAGAGAGAGAGAGAGAGAGAGATGGAGCTTCACTCTGTTGGCCAAGCTTGGAGTGTAGTGTTGCGATCTCAGCTCACCGCAACCTCTGCCTTCCAGATTCAAGTGACTTTCCTGCCTTGGCCTCCCCACTAGCTGGGATTACAGGTATGCGCCACCACACCTGGCTAATATTTGTATTTTTAGTAGACAGGAGATGTCACCATGTTGTCCAGGCTGGTCTCAAAATCCTGACCTCAAGTGATCCACCCACCTCGGCCTTCCAAAGTTCTGGGGTTACAGGCATGAGCCATGGTGCCCTGCTGTAACGGCTTTAAACAATGGAAGTTTATTTTGGTGTTGTTGTTCATTATAATTTGTTCTGTTCTTGATTAATAAATGTTTCCCTTCCATGTGGTGATTCAGGAATGCAGCTTTTTTCCATCTTGTGGCTCTAACATTCCTTAAGTCTTAGTTGTAATTCGTGTCAAGACAACAAGAAAGAAAGTGAGTCTTGGACTAGATAGAACACACATCACTTCTGCTTGCTTTCCCTCAGTCATATGGCCCCTCCTTACTGCAAGAGCTACTGGGAAACATAATCTAGTAATATGATCATAAAGAAAAAAAATAGCAAGGATTTTGGTGAATAGTAAACAACCTCTGCCACATCTGTTAAATCTAGCTTTTAGAGATCTATCATCTATTAATCTCTCTCACTTATCAGTTTCCTTTTGCTATAGCCTCAATAAGCTTCCGTCTTTCCCTTAAACATTTTTATGGCATTGAATTTGCTGCTTCATCTTGCCTTGAATTTTCTACCTCCAGATTACTCATTTCTGTATCTTTCTGTTTCTGCAAATTTCTGCTAAAATGTCACTCCTGGAAGCCATTTTCTCAATTTCTCATTCTAAATTCAAACTCCCAGACATCTCATTTCATATCACTTTGTGTCACTGCCATGAAAAACACCTGTCTGCAATGACTTCTGAGGCTAACTCCTCAGGATTAGGCTGCACTTCACAGGTTAAAGGCACAGTCCTCCAGAAGACTGCCATCACTTTAGACACCAGCTTCAAGTTTGGGGCTTCTCAGGCTACCTGCAATTTCAGACTAACTGGCAACTGATTCAGGGCTTCCTACTGCTATTCCAAGTTTGAAAATCCACTAGAACCAATTACAGAAACTCAGAAGAGTGCTGTATTTACAACTACAGTTTTATTATAGCAAAAAGGATACAACTAAGAACCAGCCAAAAGAAGAAATGCAATGAATGAGATCTCAGAGGGTCCCAAATTAAAAGGAGAAAACAAAACAAAACTACTGGTTTCCTCTCCCCATGACCTCAAGATGAGTCATCCTTTCTGCACATCAATGTATACTACGAACTAAAGAAGCTCACCCAGGTTTGGTGGAGCTTTATTATATTTGTTGAGGATTCATTTATAGTGTCTTTGGCCACATAAGAGAATTCAATCTTTAGCCCTTCTTCACTTCCCGAAGGTCAGTAGAGATCATGTTTCTCAAAGTCCAACACTTTAATCATCTCATTAGTCTTTTTGGCATGGGCAGGCCCGTCTTGAGTCTTCTCACTGCTGCAAGTTATCTAGGGGCCCATAAACTATTAGGACCCACCAGGAATAGCTCAGGCCTTCCTATTACCCAGGAAATTTCAAGGATTTAGCAGTTACCTCCCAGGAGATGGGGAAAGGCCAGCCAAATTCTTTATTATACAACACTTTCTCTAAAATGATCTTGTACACTTATTTTTCAGCATCTAATCCTCCTAAATATAAGCTTCATGGGACCAAAATCCTTGTCTGTTTTGGCAGTGCAGAAGACTGAATAGTAAACAGTAGGTGCTAGATAAATATTTAGAGAATAAATTAACTAAGAATTACAAATTCTGGCCTGGACAGTTCAATTAGGAGTTGTTGGTAGACAGTTCGTTCTTGATGTTCATAAAACTGTGTGTGTGAGCTCTAAATAATAGCTTAATTGAAGTTAATTACGGAAAAAAAAATACATCATTGCCCATTGTTATCTGCTTCTGAATCCTAGCTCTATTACATACGTACTGTGTGAGTTGCTGTGTGCTTGGTGTTCCAATTTAAGCACAGTGATAACTGTCTCTACTTCATAAGGTTCTTGTGAGGATTAAATAAGATGTCTGAAAACCTGTTTGAAAGGGAGCCTATATGGTAAAATCTTTAGTAATTATTGTTTATTATTGAGGATATTGTGATTATGGTATGGAAATGTGGAACGCCATTGAAATGGGAGAGTTATTGAAGTAAATCAGCATCATTACTAACTTTACTAACTTTTTTTTCTTTTTTGAGATGGAGTCTTGCTTTGTTGTCCAGGCTATGGAGTGCAGTGGCACGATCGTGGCTCACTGCAATGTCCGCCTCCTGGGTTCAAGTAATTATCCTGTCTCAGCCTCCTGAGTAGCTAGGACTACAGGTGTCTGCCACCACACCTGGCTAATTTTTGTATTTTCAGTAGAGAAGGGGTTTCACCACATTGGCCAGACTAGTCTCAAACTCCTGACCTCAGCTGATCTGCCTGCCTTGGCCTCACAAAATGCTGGGATTATAGGCGTGAGCCACCATGCCTGGCCCATCATTACTAACTTTACAAATTAATATATTCTGGCCAACAGCATTCTCTGGTCTCACAATAGTCACTCATTAATAAATTATTTAATTTAATTTGAAATTCACTATACTAGATGTGTTGTGGGAAATTCAGATGGTCTATACCTTAATATTACACAAAATACTTATGGGGGGAAAAGATCTGTCTCAAAAAAAGTATACCAGAATGTCCTTGAAATCAGGAATTATATTGTTCAGGTATGCCTCTCTTCCTAGGGTCTCACATGCTACCCAATAGTTAGATCAGTTAGATCTAACAAAATGAAGTAAATTTAGGAGATTAGATAAATTTAATATAGTTGTATGTTAGATATAAAAATGTGTGTGTGTGTATGTATAATACATTTATTAGGTTATACACATTTCTAAAATTATTACCATAAAAATGGTTCCTAGATCAAAAAAAAAAGATTAGAAAATCAGTGTTGGGCCTTTTCTTTTTAAACTTTCAACTGTTGACTATGTCAATATTAAAGTACAATTTATAAAAAGCATAGACAGATTTTTTAAGTAAAGTTTCAAAAAGACATTTTTAAATATGTTATTACTTTCATAATTTGACAAGGTTAAAAAAATTGAACACTAAATTTTTATTTTGTTTACATAGTATATGAACTTGCCTGATGAATTGATTTGTACTTTTCATAAAACTAAAACTGTTTCACCACATTTAGGAAAACCATATTTTCTCCTTTCCATAGCCAACATTTTATACTGAATTTTATTTTAAAGAAAAGAGGCCTCACATTTTGGATGCTATAAGGAGGTTCTACAGACTTCTTAATTTGTACTGGAGGTATGTATTGAGTGCCTATCATGTGACAGGTCCTCTTCTAAATGCTGAGATAAACATTGAACTACATATAAAAAATCCAGTCATGGGGCTTTCATTCAAGTCATGATACTGACCACTTTGGGAAAAATATTCTATAACTTAATCAATATAAAGCCAGATATCAATTATACATCATCATTCTATACTCAGTATTTCTTCACTATTAGGGCATATATTTATTTTATGCTTCCTAATTGCAAGATATGTGCTTAATCCTGAGAATATAATATTGAAAGGGGCATAGGCGATCTGTATCACGATGAAGCAAAGAAAATACAGAACAGAATTTCAGAAATTAAATAACTGTACAAATAATGGTTTGATTAAAATTTTAATTACCGGGAGAAATATGACTTAAACTTTCTTACATGTGAAAAAGGCTTATCTTAGGAAAGAACTTTCCCTCATTTAAAGAGAAAGAAACTGAATTTCTAAAAGATGACTTTATTTGCTTCAGTTAAAGATGCAAGCCAAGATAAAGCACATCTCCTGAGACCAAAGTCAAAATTCTCTTTAGCATAACACCCTCCTTTCATTTCTGCCTAAAAACACAAGCTCCACAGCATGTTTGGAAAAATTCACACCATGGTATTTTGGTGTCTGAAAAAGGTTGAGAATATTATTCAGCCTATTTTTCACATTAATTTTTCTTTTCATTTTCTGAATATGGAGTTTGGGGGACAAGAGTGAAAGAAAATGGAGTTCATGCCCCACTTAATGAGCCTGGAATTTTAAGCTTCTGAAAAGACTACAAAACTAAAGCAGTCTGGACACCATTGTCAATGTCCAACTCCAGCTGAGAGGATTAGAACTTTAAATAAACCAGAAAGAAAATGGCCTTTTCTCAGCATCCCAATCTGACCTTTCATATTTTCAGGTTGAAACTGGGTTACAATGAGGTTTTTCTTATTTTCCCTTTAAAGTAGGCTTGTCAGATAAAATACAGGCTGCTCAGTCAAATTTAAATTTCAGATAAATAATGTTTAATGTTTTATATAAATGTGTTCAATGAAATATTTTTATTTGCTACAATTGGCAATCCTACTTTTAAAAAAAAAATGAAATTGCAATTGTCCTAGTCAATGAAAGAATGGCTCAAGAAAAAAATTACAACAGAAAAAGAATTTCATGGTTAAAAATAAATGGTGCAAAGCAAAGTACTGAGATATGACTCTTAGTTATTTTATACCTGATTCATGGCTTCAGTACCAAGACATCCATAAATGCGTGGTTCGGCTTCATTGTGATGTGCCAAATGAATCCTGTATACATCAGAACTATCACTTTGACTGTTTACCACTGCCTGATAAGATTTCCTCAGTACTTTCTCAAGGAGCTGTTGCTCTATCTAGTACTGATTTTGTATCTACATTTTAAGGTGAATCAAGCGATCTGAAGTTTTCTACAATTTCCCCATTTATATTTCTGCATTGACTACATCTGACAAAAAAACGGTAATAATTCATCCTCCACTGTCACTTCTTCAGATGATTTTTATCTGGGGGTAGAACAGTGAGTGGTTATACAATGAATAACTCATATGAAACTTTTTTTAAGTCTCCTTGTCTAAAGACAGCACAGTCACACTTGATTATTTTATTAACCAAAACAAATATGTCATATGGCATATTGAATCTGCTAATTCAAATATAAATATTATAATACTTTAAAAGCTTAACAAATTTTTAATGCAAATTATATTTTCTGATGCTTGTTTAATTCAAAAACACATACTTGAAGAGGTAAAAATGTACTTGTTTATCACTGTGCTTATTTATTTTTCAGAGTAAACAAAGCTGTATTTTAAAATATAAATTACTGAACTCTAAGGGTGAATGCTTACTTGTAACTTCTTTAAAGAATTAAAGTTAAGAAGCTACTATATTCCTATGAGTATAATTTTAAAATTGTGTCTTCATAAAAAAAAAACATAAAACTGGAAGTAGCCTTGCTAATGGTTTCAAAAAGAGTTATATTTAAAATATATTATAAAAGTGAAAGAAACTTTGAGATCTCAGATGATCTTGACTAAAACTGCTAGCACTGATGGCTGCCATTTTTCACTGAATTATGAACTTATGGTAGCAGGAAAGTCTTATACCTGTTTTGATATCAAACAAAAGGATGAGCTATGAGAGATGTGTGCAAGGATTATCAGCAAGATTAAGTAATCATGGAAAAGATCAAGACTCCTGCCATTACGGAAAACTGGTTTTCAGTCTAAGAAAAAGAAATTCTGCAGAGAGCAGGGAACATGAGCCTACATTCATTCATGGGCTAAATTAAGAAAGTAATGTTTACACAATTGGAAATTTCCCAATTACACTCCAAGTAAGGGTGGAAATCTTGACACCTCTCTCTGAAGAGTATTATAACTCATAAATTACTGATCACACAACATGTTTAAGTTGCCTCTTGGAGCCCTAAAGGGAATAAATATTTAAAATTTATCCCAAATTGCTTAACTCTTGGGCTCTTCTAGCAGGGATAAAAGGAGTACCTTGAAAAGTGAGTAAATAAAATATATGTCAAAAATGAAACACTCCCAAATCCTTAGATCAAAAACATGTTTTGTTGGTCTCTCCTGGTTAATAGGCATGGAATTTCCTTAAAAATTAATCACAGTGGAAGTATCAGCTAAAGGAACATGCAGTAGGGATAAGAAGCAGGGAGAGACAAGGTAAAATTTACTGAAATTGTACTCCATTTTATTTGAGTGTGGAATGAATAGGTATCCTTTCTAACCAAGAATAATGTGTGTAACAGAGAAACCCTAGAAGTTTTAGCATGTACCTTTAGATATAGCCCTGAAGTATAGATATTCTAATTTCATTTTAACAAATATTTTATTTCTACAAATACATTCTGAGTCTGCTACATACCAAATATTGTATTCAGAACCACAACAACCACAAATAGGATAATTCATGGAATGTCTTCATAGAAAAGTTACGCTGATATGGTAGTACATAGAAAAATTATAGTACTGCATATATAAAAACTATGGTAGTACATATATAAAACGATAGCAATATGCAATTCCACTACCCCAGAAAACCTACTTTAGGATACGCCCAGTAAAATATTCTGAAGACTCATTCCTTTCTAAACATTTGAGTATGCTGCTTGGAAAATTCAATAACTAGTTTTTTAATGAGTGGATAAATAAGCTAAGAAATCCCAGAAGAGAGAGTAATTAATTCTGCATGGGGAATTATTTAAAGGTTTCAAAGAGAAGTTGACATTTGAATTGGGTCTTGAAAGATAAATGGAATATTAACAAGCAGTCAGAAAGAGCAGCATATCCAAGCCAAGAGCAATAACATACAAAATAGGTGCCAGGTTTCCTGTTATAATCAGGAAATAATTTTGGGTCTAGTTTCATTGAATGATAAGTTGCATATGGACATTGAGAAGTTCATGATAGAGATGATGGGAAAATGTAAATTGAAGTGATTATAATTAATGATCTGCATTTATGTCAGTTTTAGTTTACGTAGCAATGTAAATTCATACAACTTAAACTTTCTGGGCTTAATTGCTTGATTTCTTTTTTTTCATGTTCATTTTTTTAACATGTATTGATCAAGTCTTACCAGGAGGCAAGCACTGGTCTAATCGCTGGGATACAACCTCAAAAACAAACAAACAAACAAAAAACAGAGAAAAGCCCGTTCTTTCATGGAAAATGTAGCCTACTGAGCATTATGCATAGTTAGGAAGACAGAATCAAGCAAGTGTACCAAAAATCTATAATATTTATTTAACAAATATTTATTGACTACTTCTTTGTGCCAATCGCCATTTAAAACAGACAAAAATCCTTGCATTGTAGATTTGTATTAAGGATAATAATTGTTAAGATAAAAAGAAAAGCAGAATATGGGGCTAGAGAGTCACTAAAGCCATTTGTGGAGAAGTAATCATATTTAATGGAGACATCAGGAAAGCCCTCTCTCTGAGAGAAGAGGACATCTGAGTAAAAACCTTAAAATGCGAGGAGTCAAAATCACATGGTAAAAGAAATCTAAGATTCGAGTATCTTTGTTGTCGTCAAGAAGAGACTACAGGCTGTGGGTAATGTGGCTGGAGTAAATCAAATGGGGGTGAGAGAGTCAGAGGAGCCAAGGTCAGAGAATTACCCAGAACCTAGATGATCAATTCCTGGGTCAATGGAGTAAAATGGAGACACACTTGGTGGTTTTGAGCATGGAAGTGATTTGATTTAATTTATTGAAAGTAGATAACAGAGAGAAAAGTGTAGAAAGAGAAAAAAAAGTTCAGTGTGATTCAATAATGTTGGGAGGAAATGATGGTGGCATTGTCACATTCTGGATAATATCAGAGATAGAGTCAGCAGGATTTGTTGATAAATGGGATATAAAGAAATTAAAAATGGAGCCATCAAGGGTGACCTAAGAAAATGGAAAAATGAACTTGCCATATACACAGGAATGAGCATTTTTTTTGAGGAAATGAGCAGAAGTTTATTTTATGTATATTAACATTAGGGGTTTCTATTAGTATTTCAAGTAAAAATTATTAAATAAGCAGTTGAAATATTTCAATCTAGAGTTCAGGAAAGTGAATGCAGCTGAAGATATAAATTCAAAATCATCTGTATTAAGATAGTATTTAAATATACAGTTTGTATAATGTCAAAATAGGATAATTGTAGATAAAGAAGAGAAATGCGGGGACATCACCCTGTAGAATTGCAGTATTTAGAAGTCAGGAAAAGAAGGAGTAATCTACAAAGAAAAAATAATCAGTAATGTAAGATAACCAGTTGTGATTGTTATCCCATATTCAAGTGATTAAAAAGGTTCTAAGTAGTGGTGTTAGCCATGTTAAGGGCTGCTTAGCAGACAAACAAGATGTAGAATGAGAACTGATGCTTGGATTTCATAATGTAAAGATTACTGGTCAGCTCAATGAGAGTGGTTTTAGTGGAATGTGGTGACAGAAAAATATCGAAATGGATTGTATGAGAATAGGAGGAGAGGAAATAGAAAATATTGAAACGCTCTCAGTAAGTGAAAAGAATTGGGGTGTTAGCTAAAGGGAGTATGGGGTTAAGGAAAAAATATTTTAAGAAGAGAGCTAACATAATTTGTTTGCTACTGGCAAAGAGAGAAGAAAGGAAAAATCTATGATACAAGAGAAAACAAAATTTTGAGGAGGTGAGAGGGGATAGAATGGATGGACAAGTGGAAGAGTTGGCCTGAGGGCAGGAATGGCTCATTCATTGTAATTGAAGGGAAGAAAAAATATATGAGTACAGACTCAAGCAGAATGACAGGATTTTTAGAAATTCTATTCTCATTGTATCTCTTATCTCAGTGAATGAGAAGCATTACCGGCTGAGAGTGAGAAGAAAATATGTGAAATAGTTACATGAAACAGTAGGAAAGTATATTGACTAGGGAAACATAGTAAAATTGCCTGGCAGTGCTAAGGACCCACTTGAGATCCCTGGTCATGAATTTAAAGTGAGATAAGTCAGGATAGTATGGTTTTCTATTTTTCTATAGCTATAGACAGCTGCTGTCATGAAAGAGAGGAGTAGGTGGCAAAATAAGTTAAAGAAGTATCGCAGTTGTTGTAATAGTTGCTGAGGTTGCTAAAGTATTCAACTAACCAAATATATATAAAAAACTTTGAAAGCTATGAAGTACTGTAGAGATATACTTCATCATTGGATCCAGTACTGCAAGGTTCCACATAGTAGCTTTCCTTATGAATGAAAGTCACAGTGCCATTTATTAGTGACAGCCTTTAAAGAAGATCAAAGTCTTGAAGGCTGTACCTGACAGAAGTAAATTAAATTTTACCTTACTACATAAGAAGAACTAAAGGGATCTGGCCAAGAATGTACATATATAACTGAGCTGAGGGCTGTGGCATTTTCATTTTTCAGGATGCTTGCCAACTCCCTTGAAGCTAGTATTATTGTGAGGCTCCAATGGACAAGCTTTGCTTTAGGATTTAAAATGTCTATGCTTTCTCTTATATGTCATGTTAATAATTTCCTTTCCATTAAAAAAAAGGATGGTTTTGCCAGTTATTTCCCTGAAGATTCCTCTGTGAAACAAGTGTTTCACTCTATTAAATTTTTTTTTTCATATTGCAAGATTAGATCAATTTCATTTATTACCATCACCCTTGGCTATCCCTACAGGACTTCTTTGGAGTAATGGAGTAATTCAGCAAATTCAACAATTGCTTTAGCTTTCCCATAACTAAAGAATGGTTCTTTACAAATTTTATTTTCCACTCGAAGCTTTAGGAAGGGAATTGCTGTATTTAAATTCAGGGAAGAATATGCATTTGACTGAATGGATCCTCAGTATTTGGCTTGAAAGTAAGATCTTTCTGAGCAAGTTAACATTTTCACATTTCTTATAAATCAGTTTTCTTTCAAGTGTCCTACATCACCTTTTAGTTTCATATATTCCTTTATATTTAAACACACATTCTTTCTCATATAATTATGTTTACTTTATGATTATATTAAAATAGGTGCTTAGTTTTGGAAATATTTTATTTTAAAATACTATAAAATATCAATATAATTTGAAAATAGCCATGATCAAAACAATTCTGAAAATTGCTTTAACTTGAAGATGTACTGTTAATTATCACTACTAAATATAGTTTGTTTAAATATAAATTGCCAAGCTCAATCAACAAGAGTCAAATAAACTAATTACTAGGACTTATGTTCATATGATAGATGCAGGACAAGTAGTCAAATACATGGTGATTCCAAACTTAACTTTGTGGATAAGATATGATGAATAGTTAAACACGTAATTTACTTTAGTGCAAATGTCAGTATTTAGACACCATTTTAAATACTTAATGTTTTTTAACTTTTATTTTAAGTTCAGGGATACATGTTCAGATTTGTTATATAGGTAGACTTGTGTCATGGGGGTTTGTTGTAGAGATCATTTCATCATCCAGGTATTAAGCCTAGAACCCATTAGTTATTTTTCTTGATCCTCTTCTTCTTCCCACCCCACCCCTCCCAAAGGTCCCAGTATGCGTTGCTCCTCTCTATGTGTCCATGTGTTCTCATCATTTAGCTCCTACTTATAAGTGAGAACATAAGGTGTTTAGTTTTCTGTTTCTGTAATAGTTTCCTAAGGAAAATACCGCCAGCTCCATCCATGTCCCTACAGATGACATGATCTTGTATTTTTTTATTGCTGCATAGTATTCTATGGTAATATTAATTTTTAAATGCCACATGTAACATGCAGAACAGAAAGGAAAATGGCTCTGACTAACCCTGTATAGGAAAATATGACATACAAAATCCTATGAAAAGTTAGTTGTTTGGTTTTGACCCAGATATGCAAACAAACTATCTTTTCTACAAAATATACTCATTTACTATATATTATTTGTGACCTGTTGTTATTTCAAACTTTTGTTTTTCTAATTTCTCATTATTTCATCATCATATTTTTTAATGTAATAATACATCTAGTATATCTTTCCATGATCATTGCATACAAATCTAAGCCATTATTTTTAATGCCTGCAAAGTATTAAATAATATGGGAGAACCGAAATTTAACTTGCAATATCTACCTTCATAGTTTTGGTGTTGCTTACAATTTTGATCATTGCAAACAATTTTGTAGTAAATACTCATGTAAATATATGTATATATATATACACACATATATGTGTGTGTGTGTGTGTAATTTATCTGTATGTCTTTATATATGCCTAAGTGAATATGTATGTATGTAAATGCGTATATATGAATACATATGTATGTATATATAACTGAATGTGTAGATATATTATATATATTACATATATAATAAATATATCTGTATATGTATGTGTGAATATGTGTATTTACCAAGATGGTCTTAACTTTTCTTTCAGCCTGGCTAAGCTTCAGACAGGCTTTTTCTTGACTCTGTGACCCTAATCTCCCTTGTCTTAGATCATTTACTTTAGCAAAATGTCATTACAAACTATTTCTCTTCCCTTTGTGAGATATGTATATCTTGTTTGCATGTGTGTGTGTGTGTGTGTGTGTGTGTGTGACAGAGACACTCTGTTGCCCAGGCTGGAATTCAGTGCGATCTCTGCTCACTGCAACCTCTGCCTCCCAGGCTCAAGTGATACTCCTGCCTCAGCCTCCCAAGTAACTGGGATTACAGGCAGGTGCCACCACACCCAGCTGATTTTTGTATTTTTAGTAGAGGAGAGGTTTTACCATGTTGGCCAGGCTGCCCTTGAACTACTGACTTCAGGTAATCCACCCGCCTCGGCCTCCCAAAATGCTGGGATTACACGCATGAGCCACTGCGTCCGGCCTATATGTATTTTTTTAAAGGATTTTAGCCAGATTTACAACACACAAATGTCTTTCTCAATGACCTGGGGCCCGTCCCTTTGAAATGTAATCATCAAGAATGATGATGCCCCTATGTACTGTGAGAGAGTAGAAGCCTAACTTCCCTGGGTCTCAATTAGCAAACACAGATGGACAAATCACAGAAAAAAAAGTTCAAGCCCAGAAATAAACTCTGTGTGGTTGACACAATCCATGACCAACCTCCGTCCTAGTGTCATCCCCTGGTACTTTTCCACTAGCTCACTGTTAAAACACCCCCGACCTTCCCGCCTTTTGTTTCCACAGAGTTGAGTTCAAAATGCATTCTGGTCTCTCTTCTGTTTCAATCATCCTGAATAAAGTCTTCCTTTCCTGTTTAATCTTGTCTGGGGCAAGCTTTGCTTTGATAGTATTGTATGGTTAATTCCAATATAATATGGATAAGAATATGTATGTAATTCTGATTATTTTAATAAACATAAAAGTATAAAAAATAAATGGAAGATATTTATCTTTAAAATATCTACTCTGCCCTCCAAATCTCCTGACTTAAATTCTTACATCCTTTCCCACATATTTTAATAAGCAATCACATTTTTAAAAATTAAGACAATGAAAAATAGAAGGGTATCCAGGGTTGAGGTGAGATGAAAGATACAAATCATTCTCTAAGGAAGGAAGAGAATCAGAAGTATTTATTGGGCCATACTTTTAATGGTGAAAATGTCCTTCGTAAGTGTCATGGAGGTGGGAAAATGAAGATGTTCTCAGATGGGAAAAGATATGCAATTTCTTGCTAGCAAATCTATCCTCAAAAAATGGTTGAAGTGTGTTCTCAAAAGAAAAATGAAATGATAAACTTCAAAAAGAAATGAAGAATATTTGAATTGTTTAAAAGTATGAAAATATAGACTATTTGCTTCTCATGAGTCTTAATCATATTTGATGACTGAAGAAAAGTTATAACATTATCTGATGTGGGGCTCAAGATATGAAGAGGAAATACTCAGGACAATTACACTTAAAAACAGGGAGGGTAAAGGGACCAAAATGGAAGCAAGTCTTCTGTACTTTACTTCAAGGCTATGCAAAATGTCAACATGAGTTAACTGTGGTAAGTTATGTATATAACCAACAGAGCAACCACTGAGAAAACTAAGCAAAGTGATATACTCAAACACACTATAAATAAATCAAAATGGAATCTTAAAGAGTATTCAAATAATCCACCAAGTAATAGGACAAGAGAAACAAAGGAATGAGAATCACCAGATACAGAGAATGAATAATGCAATACCAGATTTTAAGCCCTAACATCAATATTAATAATTCAATAATACTTATAATTACCTTAAATATCAATGATGTATATACACCAATTAAAAGATAGATTATGTTTGTCTTCCTGTACCTGGTTTATCTCACTTGGCATACACACATCGCATGTTCTCTCTTATTTGTGGGATGTAAAAATCAAAACAATTGAACTCATGGGCAAAGAGTAGAAGGATGGTTACCAGAGACTGGGTTGGGTACTAGCTGGCTGGTGGGTAGGCGGGGTTGGTTAATGAGTCTGAAAAAAAAAAAGAAGAAAGAATAAGACCTACTATTTGATAGTAAAATACGGTGACTATAGTCAATAATAAATTCATGGTACATTTTAAAATAACGTAAAGAGTGTAATTGTATTGTTTTTAACACAAGGATAAATGCTTGAAGGGATGGATTTTTAAAAAGTTTAAAATAACAATATTTTTCTGATTACATAAAAAAGACAGATTAATGGTAGAGTGGATAAAGTGCTTTATCCAAAACTTACTTCTATAACTCACTTCAAAATGCACATCATATATGTATGTGTGTGTATATATATGTATGTGTGTGTGTATATATACATATAGATAGATAGATAGATAGATAGATAGATAGATAGATAGATAGATGATAGATAGATAGAATATATTAAATGCTATATACATGGTCTGATGGCCCCAAACTCATTTTGCCCTACTAGGTGTGGAAGTCATTTTATGAGTCATTGAATATGTTCACTAAATGGCATTCAAATGAAACTTGGACCACACCTTTCCAGAAGTTAAGTATTCCCTACATGTGTACAAGTTTACATCAATATTCTTTTCAAATTTAGTAGCCTCCTTCTTCTCTAAATGAGTGTACTTTAATGTCTCCCAAAAACTAAACATGTCTCCTCCAATAAACCAGAAAGCTGGCAAACTTTTTACATAAATATACAGACAATAAAGGTTTTCGGCTTTGCAAGCTATGTGGTACATCTGCCTGCGTAGCATGAAATGAGTCGTAGGTAATGTGTAAGCAAATATACATGATAACATTTTAATAAAACTTGTTTTATAAAACAGGCATTGGGCCAAATTTATTGCACAAGTTATAATTTGCCAATTCTGGGAAAGGAACGTAAAATTTAAGCTTAAATTTTTCTCTAAAAGAACCTAGAGACTTTGCCACGGGTGACTATTTTTTGGTATCACATTGCTCTGATTAATAGCTATTGCTTGGGAAAATGGACATTTATTTAGGATATGTAAAATGGTGTCAGTACCTTACTCATTTCTAAGAAGTAAATGCCTTCCTTTCAGTTATGCTTAGTTTGAAATCTTCATGTGGCTTTCTCTCATGGTTAGAGCTATGAGATTTTTCTTATTTGTATAGAGAATGCAATCTTGTGTCACAAGAGTGTATGCATTATTCAAATTTGCAAAATTTTTAGTCTCACTTGTATAAATGTTAAAAATGTAGAAAGTATAAAATCTAAGCCTTTATTTTTATAGAAAATGAAAGTGAAACACAAATAGATTAAGTAATTTACAAATTAAGTTGCTCAATTTTTGTCAGAAGTATGGAATGGCACTGAGTCCTGACCAAAAAATAGTGATACTTCAAAATTTAAAAATATACACTCATGCTCAAATAATAATTTTCAACAGATATGTGAAAGCCATTCAGTGAAACCATTTTCAATAAATGGTACTGGAGCAATTGGCCATCCATAAGTAGAAATAAATAAATAAATAAACTCAATTTGGATCACAGACATAAATGTAAAATGTAAACCACAAAGTTTTTAGGGAAAAAAAAGAAGGAAATCCTTGAGATCTAGTGCTAAGCAGAGAGCTCTTATAGTTGACAACAAAAGAATAATCCATTAAAGGACAAACTGATAAGTAGGACTTCATCAAAATATAAAGGTTTTGCTTTGTAAAATATCCTGTGAAGAGGATGAGGAGGCAAGCTATACAGAAGAAGAAAATATTGCAAACCACATATCCAAAGACGAACTAGTATCTAGACTATGTAACGAACTGTCAAAGGCCAACAGTAAAAAAAAAAAACAAATAATGCAACTAGAAAATGACAAAAGAAATAATATTTCACTGAACAGAATGTACAAATAGCAAGTAAGCACATGAAAATGTTCAACATCATTAGCCATTTGGAAAATGCAAATTAACACAAGAATCACCTCATGCCTATAGATCGACTAAAATTTTTCTTAAAAATAGCAATAACACAAAATGCCGGCAAGAATGTGGGTTGTAAAAGGGTAACACTACTCTGGAAAAACGGTTTAAAAGCTTCTTATAAAACTAAAAGTGAGATTAAACAAAACATAAGATAAAAACTGATCAGAAGATAAAAACTAAACAAATTACCATAAGACCAAGAAATTGTACTCTTGGACATTTATCCCAAAGAAATGAAAAGTTATGTTACCCAGAAATTATATTCATCTGTACTTGAGTCTTCAGAGCAGCTTTCATTGTCATAGCCCAGAAAAGGAAACAATCCAGATATCTTTCAATAGGTGATTATTTATACCATGGGATACTACTCACCAGTGAAAGGGAACCAACTATTGACTATTGATCAGCTATTGGAACATGCTATAACTTGGATGAATCTCCAGGGAATTATGCCTAGTGAAAAGAAAACAAAACAAAAAGCCAATGCCAAAAGATTATATATAATATAACTCCATTTATTTAATATTCTTGAAGTGAAGAAGTTACAGAAGTGAAGCACAAATTAGTGGTTGCCAGGGTTCAGGGCTGGGGTTTCAGTGTGGGAAGGAAGCCAGGTAACAGGGCAACATAAAGTAGCCATGTGGTAATTGAATTATTATAAATTTTGTGTGTGGTGGTGGATGCAGAAATAGACGCTTAAGCATTTTTATAGTATAAAATATAAATACACCTACATGCATACACATTGGTGAGTGCATGTAAAACTGGAGACATTTAAATAATATCAGTGGATTGTATCAGTGTCAATTTCTCACATGGGATATCATACTGTCGTTTTACAAGATAGTAACCATTGTGGGAAACTAGGCCAAGGATTCATGGGATCTGTCTATGTTATTTCTAATAGCTGAATTGCATCTATAATTATCCTTTTAAAACGAAAGAAAAATACATATGCATTTGTATGTTCTATTTTGTTGATTTCAATATTGATTTTTCCATTTTACAATATTGGAAATGAGGGTTTTTTTAACCAGTGACTCTCTGTCATTATTTGGTCCTATCTTTTTAAATTACACATAAATTAAAGGTGTATTTATTATTTATGACATCTTAGACTCAGTAAAATTATAAAAATATTCTTTTAGAATGTAATTTTAAAATCATATATTCAACAATACTATAGAAAATATCATCAATCACTCTTAAATCACCAGGGAGTCCATACACGTCTGTATTTTCAGATTTTCAATTAAAATTTTTAATCGTTAACATTTTTCTGAAAGATGTTCACATCAGACCTACTGGATTTAAAGTAGACTAGGCAATAAAGTGAGCTTTCTCAATGCATTTCAATAAGTTCTGTATTTTTATTTAACCTTCAGGAAGACAGTTGAAGCACTTGATTAATAAAAACCCACTTCTCCCATGTCAGGTAGCCTTTCTAGCTTTGAAGCCGACAAGAAAAAATGATTTGAGCATAAGAACTCCTGAGAATTTTATCTATGAAGGCAGTGCTTCGGTTTTCAAAAGGTCAGGCAAGAACATTGTGTTTTATCCTTGTATTCCCAATCCCTATCACAGTGCCTTTTGAAAAAATGAACAAATATCTCAATGTAGGTGGAATATTCTATGCAAAACTCCAGATTATAGGGCTCATTTAGGACGACACATTTCCAAATCTTCCAATGCATTCATTCAAGTGATATTCTGCAAAAGAACTAAGCATTGCATAGAGATTTTCTCACCAAGAGAGTGTCAATTTTATTTTACTATCAATCTCATTGCTGTTTTTGATCCCTGTGTTGTGCAGAAGCAATTACAATTCTTTAGAAGTTCCAAAGTGATAATGTAATTATATGGAGATATGTTTTCAGAAAATCCTTTGTATTGGTCTCAATAAATTGTGGACAACATATTTCCACAATAATGCTCATCTATGTAAATTAAGATTTGACTAGGTTAAAGTCCAAATTCCAAGGGAAGTCACACTTCTTGATACATGTATTTCTCTCTGGTTAAGAAGTTAACCAATCATTCACCCCTAGTTTCTACCAGTGCTGACTTTGGTGCAATAGTGCTTTATTTACAAAGGAATGATAACAGTAGGTTTTTATGTGTCACTTTAATTCAAATTGAAACAACATTTTTTAGCAGACAATCTTGGTATTGAAAATTGCATTATTAGTAGTTTCTTTTTCCTATTACAATATAAAACATTAAATCTTTTTTTAAATTTTTATTTCTGGAATTCTATGTGAAATTAATAGTGTTTTTTTTATCTCTCAGTTTTTACATGTAACAGATAATATGCATGCCAAGGATTTCTTGAGAAAATGTACATAAAATAACATCTTTTAGATATCTTATATTTCAGATAAAATTAAATAAAAAGACTTAAGACATAGCCCCAAATCTTTTACTCTTTCTACGGAATACTGATATGTTTAGTTGTGTGAGTTCCAAAATTCTCACTCTAACTACCACCAACTATCATCCCAATCTCTCCCATTCTCTCACTCCAACTGAAATGGGTCTTTATCTTCTCTGAAATGTTCAATCTCTTCCTTTTCCCTACTTTACTATTACATTATTCTTTCTTGAGCCTTTTTTTACAGTCTTACCTAATGTGAATCCCTACCATCAGTAATGCTGACCATGCCTTTTTATTCTCCTAAAAGTTTCTGGTTATTATAACCACCTCAGAAGCAAATCCCTTTCCTCTACCATAGTTTAAGACTAATTTTATAGTTGCAAAAGCAAAATTTTATCTTAAATCATAGGTCCTTTACACAAAGAACATTGACTTACCAACTGTATGTTAGGTAAAAAAAAAAAAAAAAAATTAATGTCTTGCCTCCTATAATTTGGAAATCTGTAGTAAAGAAGTGGGAAGATTCCCCAGCAGGGGAACAGGAAATAATTACTTCTTTTGCTAACAGCAGAATAAATCCCAGCTGATAGTAGAGAAGGAAATGTCCTACAGATTGTGGGTAGTCTCTTGAGGAGCTGAATCTCCTTACCCAGTAGAGGCAGCTGAGATAGATTTTTATTATTATATTCAGTCTGGAGAAAAAGACATTTCTCCAACAAACTGTGGGTATGAATATTGGTACATAAAGGAAAAAATAATTTCAGAGTTGTACCACCAATTCGTGCATGGATTAAGAGGTAGAAAAAAACCTTTAGTACTGCAAATATTGATAGAAGAAGCAGACTGAGAACACTACTCAGCTCTCAAGAATGGCATATTCCCCAGTGTTCTTTTCAGATATGGGTAAGAAAAGTCCTCCCAGAGAGGAAACCCAAACCCCATAGAGAAACTATTCACAGAATTGAGGACTAATTCAGGAATATTTCCCTACCTTAAAGACAATATCCTTCACAACATTTGACTTACAGGACTTCAGAATAATTATGACCAGAGACTGCTATGTGCCTCACATCCCATTCTTTCTTTTTACGTACTAGACACTAGTATGCTTATTGCAGATAGTTATTACATACTTGCTTCCCATTTTCTCATTATATGTTGTGGAAGTAGAAGAAAAAAATAACTTTGTCTTAGTTCACTGTCTCTAATGTAAGAGAAGCCCACATCAATCTAAGGTAGAGATTATCATGACATCCTGCACATTGAGCCTAATACCATGATTGGATGAGATTTTGGGGTGTGTTCCTCAGGAAAGAGTGAGTAAATTTTGCATGCAAAAAAGTAAATATTTTTGTACCAGAGAGAGGATTACCATGGTTTCTATTTTTTGTTTCTAACTATTTATTCTTCCTCCCTGTAAAAGGATTAAATATTCTTGCCAATTGCCATGTGTCCAGCAGTAACTTCTTGTGGGAAGAGTATACTTTCCCATCCTGTCAATGTTGTATTTAGCCATCTGACTTCCTTTGGCCATGGCACAGAACATGACATTTTGTGTGCCAAATCCAAGTCAATTATACCCTATCATTACAAACATCTCATTGGATACAAATTCAAACTATTCATTAAAATTAAATTACTGAAGTCTGCTTTTTATTTAAAGTCTTCAACCTTCAATTTAAGGCATATTCTAGAGAAATAAATTTTTACTACTGACTAGCAATTTCTTGGGGGAAGCTCAAAGTCCCTTTTGGTAACTGATGTAATACATCACAAACAATAACCTTCCTTTCATTATTTTAAGGTGCTCGATCCTAGGCTGCTGATAATATACAAAGAATGCAACCTATAGCAATTAGTTATACTACAAGGTATCACCATTTAACCTAAATTGGACATAAAATAGTGCTTGGCAATTTTCTTTAAAATTTTTTAATCATTTTGTGTTAACATGTTTACCAAATTGTATACCATAGAACATTATTTCCATGTGATATTTCAGAGACAGAAAAATCTGGGATCTAATAAATCAGGCAAATGTCACATATCTATATTCAAGAAAATATATAATATGTGATGATGTATTTCAAACACAGAGAAAAGCCTGGAGAGGAGAATGATAAACAAACACATTCCACTACTACAAAGCTGTTACATCCTAGCATTTTGCCATATTTTATTTTATTTTATTTTATATATATAACAATGTAGATATAACTAAAGCCTCTCTGATAGGAAGGAATATTATATATTGAAACAAGCCTTATCCAAGGGGTAATTTTGTGCAGCTTTTTATACACTATTCTATTTGCTGTGATTTCAGTTAAAATCATTAAGCATTTAATAAACACCTATTTTGTGCCAGGCTTTTTGTTGAAAAGATTGATTCAATGTTTAAAGAAATGTAAAATTAACAGGAAAAACGAATAACTGAGAATTACTACATACAATTATACTTTAGGATACAGGGCAATGTTATTGAAGATCACAAAGCTAGTAAGGAATTTAGGCGAAGACTAAGTTAGTTCTGGCTCATAATCCAGCTTTCCTTCCTGAAAATCACAAGTGAAATGTAGTTTCATCAAAAAAGAAAAAAATGCATACATATATATATATAAATATGTATATACACACACACATATATATATACATACACATATACATATAATTGTAATATCTCCTGCTGAGATTCTGAAATTAAATATCTGATCTAGAGTTTCTGTAGATGGGTAGCTTATAAATATCAAATGATCTGTATATAAATCTACACGGACTGTAACCTAAAGTATAAGCGTATTTAGTAATTCTCAGTTGTTTTTTTCTCTTAATTTTACATTTCTTTAAACAATGAATCCATATTTTTAACAAAGAGCCTGACACAAAATAGGTGTTTATTAAATGTTTAATAATTTTAACTGAAATTCACAACAAGCAAAATAGTGTATAAAAAACTGCACAAAATTAAAATATTCTTGAAAATATAGAGAGTTACAATAATCTTAATAATCTTAAAATAGATTATAATGGAACCTGAAATTATATTAAAACATTTCTAAAATAAATATTTTATTTTGGGGAAGTCAAACAGAAAGGGTTAAGCTTTGCCATTTTTTAAATTGCATTCTGTTCTCTATATTTAGTGAGTTAAGAAAAGCCACACATTACAAACCTTTTTATATATAATGATCAAGTAGTAGATGGTCTTTTGCAGTTATTCCTGAAATACTCATGTACTATTTTACTACTAATTTTTTGCCAGTGTCGGCAACTGCATTCTAATTTATCTGTGCTTGACTGACTGTTTTGCATTGATAGCTAGATTAGAAGTGTTGGGGCTCAGAGTATGATACCCCGTAATAAGGCATCTTGGTAACTGAGAAAACTGCAGAAGCAAGGATACTCTGACCTTCCCCTGACTTTCTGTGGGACAGCTGAATATAGAATAATTATCTGACTTATCTCTCCTGATAATAGGTAATAAGACTCTCATTTCAGAGGAGCCTGGCCCTATACCCAGAGGCCAAGAAGAATCTGAATAGACAGAACTTACTGCCCCACCCCCTGTGCTATGGTTTGAATTTGCCCCCCAAAACGTACGTGTTGGAAATTTAATTCCATGCAACAGTGTTGAGAGTTGGGATCACTAAGCAGTGATTAGTTTATGAAGGCTCTGCCCCCATGAATGGATTCATGCTTTATCCTGGGAATAGGTTAGTTCTTGTGGGAGTGGACGCCTAATGAAAAGGATGAGTTTGCCCCCCTTTCTCTCTCAAGAGTTTTCTCTTTCCCTTCTTTCTGCCATGGGGTGATGCAACACAAAGGCCCTTACCCGATTGTCAGTGCTGTTTTCTTGGACTTCCCAACCTCCAGAATGGAAGAAATAAACCTCTCATCTGTATAAATTAACCAGTCTGTGGTATTCTGATATAGCAACAAAAAAATGGATGAAGACACCCAGTATAATACGATTAGATTATACCAACTTTGTCCAGTCATACTTCTATACAACTATCCAATTCTTCATCAAACCTAAGTATAAAAATATACAGTTTTTCCCATCTCTTTGGGTCTTCCTTTCTGAAGCCTCCTGTGTCACATAAAACTTTGGTTAAATGAATCTGTAAAACTTTTGTCTTGTTTATCTGACTTTTGTTATAAGAGTGTTAGCAATGACATTTGCAATGGATTAGGAAAGATTGTACTTCTTCTCTCCTACAGAAAAACGATATTATTTTGAAGTAAGATATCTGAACTGATTTAATGAAGAAGAAGCAAACAAGCAAAATGGAAAAAAAAAACATCTCCATGCCACAAGGTAATGAAATTATACATGGATAAAATAGCTCTTTTAAATTGTTTTAACAGCACTATATTTTGTTAAAGAATATAGAATTTGTCAGTTTACTTCTTACTTACAGTAAGAAAGATTATGATATCCCTCTAGCAGATTAAAAGAATGGAAACTGTTGCAATTAAAGAGTAGCCAGATGTGAGGTCTTCTGTATCTTGATCTTTGCCTCAGAATGAGACTTAAAGCCTTTTTTATAAATAGATTTAGGTGGTACTAGTTCAGTTTTCTTGCATGGATATATTGTGCAGTAGTAAAGTTGGAGCTTTTAGTGAAACCATCACCCAGATAGTGTACATGGTACTCAATAGGTAATTTCTCATCATTCACTCCCCCCACTTTCTCATTCTTCCGGGTCTCCAGTATCTATTATTCTACTCTGTATGTCTATGTGTACATACTGTTTATCTCCCATCTTAAAGCCTTTTAAAATATGAACTTACTTACCTTATTTTCTCCTCCTCTCTTAGTTATTGTATCACCTTGTTAAAAGAACTTTTGTAACAATATTTTTCTTATTATTTAAGAAATAATGATTCATTATATCATAAGCAAAAAAGTGTAAAGTTTGGAGTTCATTTGTGACTTTGTGACATTTGCTGTCAAATTATAATGCTGAATATTATGTTTTTTTATTTTAGATGGGTTAATCCATTTTAAAAAAATCATGCCCTGGAAGTAGAGAGGGTATTCTAAAGATGTTTGCTAACATATAAGATCAATACCTGGGGTCAGAAAGATAAAAAAAACAAGTAATAACTTATTGTATTGTAGCCATTTATATGTAGAAAAAAGTAAGTCAGAATTGGAAAGCCTACTCGAAGTCAACAAAATAAATGTAAATTGAGCTTTATTATGGACAATTATAAAACCAAAATTTACAAAATCAAGTAAGTAGCTGCTTTACTTAATTATCACAGTCCTGGACCACATAGTGTTGTCTGTGGAAACTTGAGGGTTTCTGAAACACTTTGAGGAGGTTATGAAGATAAAGATTATTTTTATAAGACCTTTTTTGCCTTCCTCTTATTCATGTGTTGAGATTACACTGATAATAATGAGCATGAATCAAGGCAGTGACACCAAACTATAGTGGATTCTAATATTTACTATGCACTCACAGCTAAAAAAAAAATATCAGGTTCACTTAAGAATGCCCTCCATGATGCAGTAAAAATTAGAAATTTATATTTAGCATTAACTCTTGAGTATGCATCCTTTTAACATTCAGCCTGATGCCGCTTCCTTATAACGAAAGTACAATGGTTGCCTCAAAGCAAAGTATTTTTGCCATTGTTTGAGTGGTGAGCTAAACTAGCAGCTTTCTTTTCATGGAAAAACATTTGCACTTGAAAAAGCAACTGACAAACTATAGTTATGCAGGCTTGCATATTTGGCAGATATTTTCTCAAAAATTAACAAAGTGAGTCTGTCACTTCCAGAAAAATAAATTACGGTATTTGTTGCCAATGATAAAATTTAAGCTTTTGGGCAAAAATCATAATTTTAGAAAAATTGCATCCACCACCATATGTTTGATAGCTTTCCAACACATACTTTTCTGAGGATATTCATGGTAATATTACCAAGTATGATATTTTAATATTGTATTATAAAATGTGTCAAAATTTGGAAGATCTGCATAACAAATTGAACCAGTATTTCCCATAGAGTAATGTAAGTGCTACAAAATAATGCAGAAGTAAAAGATACATTCAAAGTATAACCGAGAATAATGGATTTTAATATACTGCAAAACATTGATTGATATAGTTTTAGACTCCACATTGCCATTATCATTTAAGAAACTACCACTTGTAAGTTTTGGTTTAGAATCAAAGAAAGATGTCTACAATTATCTAAATAGACCATGAAAAGGCTTTTCCCTTTTCTAACCATACATGGGTATAAGGCTAGATTTTCTTCATATACTTTAGTCAAAGCAAAATAGAGCAATAGATTGAATTCAGAACCATATAGGTGAATTCAGAGAGTCTTCAATTAAGCTAGCTATTAGATTTGCAAAAATGCAAAATAATGCCAATATTCTTACGGTTTTTTTGTTTTGGACAAATATAGTCATATTTTGTAAAGCATGTTATTTATGTTAAATTCAATGGTTTATTATAGTTCCTCTTAAATGAATTAGTAAGTTTTTTTCATCTTCTTTCTTTTTTCTTTTTCTTTTTTTTTCTGAAACAGTCTTCAGTTGCCCAGGCTAGAGTGCTGTGGCTCCATCTTGACTCCCTGCAACCTCTGCCTCCAAGTTCAAGAAATTGTTGTGCCTCAGCCTCCCAAGGTGCTGGCAGGCACCACCATGCCTGGCTAATTTTTGTATTTTTAGTAAAGATGGGGTTTTGCCATGTTGGCCAGCCTGGTCTCAAACTCCTGGCCTCAACCAATCTGCCTACCTTAGCCTCTCAAAGTGCTGGTATTACAGGTGTGAGTCACCACTCCCTGCTGGTAGTTTTAAATTGCATTATTTCAATGTCTAATCTTAAAAGATATAACTTATAAAAATAAAAGTTATTTGGGGTCTTCAATAATAAACCCTTTTTTACTCTTATACTTTCAAGAGTGCAAAGGTTTCTCCAGATAAAAACTTGGAAAATTACTTCAAAGGCTTTTTAAACACTTTGCTTCACCTCTTCGAATGGTGGTTCCTCAAGTGCGGTCCTTTTGCCTTGCCACTGCTAGTTGGCTCTCCTAAAGCCTTCAATTACATCACTTTTGCAGATCACTAAAGGTCATTGGTTCTCTTCCTTGTTTTCTTAGACACATCATCTCCCTGTATTTTTCCTATGCCGTTAGTTTTCCTTCCCACAATTCTGCCTTTCAAGTATGTTCTCACTCTGCAAGAGCCATTCAAACGCTAACTCCTTTCCAAAACCTCTTGGATGTTTCTGCTCTCTTCCATCGGAAGCCATTTTTTCTGATCCAAGATATTAGAAAGTTGTGTATATCACTCTTACACATTGCAATATTATACATTTTACTATGAATGTAGTTCTTTCTCTTCCTCATTTGTTAGGTTCTTAAAAGTAATGCCTTGGATTTCACAGTGCCTGACATAGAGCAAGATTTTTTATTCATTCATCATTCATTTATTCAGCAAACATTAGTGATTACTTACCAAGTGTTGGAGGGTAAATAGTTAGTTACATGCAGAACTGTGCATCATGAATTTTGGTATTAGTTGCAGAAATAATTCAGTCTTGTTTGATGCAAAATTCTTCTTATATAACAGCATTGAAACCCAACCCTGTCTCTAGCTATTTAGTTAACTAATTGCCAATGTTTTGCAGATTATATTTACACAAAACAACTCCTTTTAGCAGGTTAAATATACAGTTAACTCTTGAACAACATGAAGGTTAGGAGTGTTGACCTCCACAAAGTCAAAAATCCACACATAGTTTTTGACTCCCCCAGATTCTTACTAATAGACTCCCATTGACTCAAAGCCTTACAAATAACATTTGCGGTTGATTAGACATTTTTTGTTTGCTATATATGTTATATACTGTATTCTTATAAAAACCAGAGAAAAATATGTTATTAAGAAAATTATTTTTAAAAACTACATTTATATACATTAAGTGGAAGTGGGTCATCATAAAAGTCTTCATCCTAGGCATCTTCATGTTGACTAGGCTGAGGAAAAGGAGGAAGAGGAGGGGCTGGTCTTGCTGTCAAATTATAATGCTGAATATTATTTTTTTTATTTTAGATAGGTTAATCCATTTAAAAAATCATGCCCTGGAAGTGGAGAGGTATTCTAGAGATATTTGCATGGCAGAGGTGGAATAAGTGGAGGAGGTGGAAGATGAGGCAGGAGAGGCAGGCATACTTAGTGTAACTTTTATTGAAAAAATATCCTCATGTAAGTGGGCCTTCACAGCTGAAACCCGTGTTGTTCAAGAGTCAACTGCAGATTAGACTTGTTTTTATAAGAATATGTAGAATAATAAATACAACTTTTATAGAGTAATAAATCAGTTCAAATATAGTCTACATGCATTTTCGCATAAAATGAAAGTATGCTCTTGAGCCACAGCCATAGTCCTAAAGGTGTCACTCTGGGCAATAATACTGAAATGTGATTATAACTCTGAACTTCACATGATCAGTATAATTATTCTAAAAGGTTTTCCCTCCTTTCTGTCTTCCACAGCACTTTCTGTGGGTATAGTCTTACTTATACTGTATGGTTATTTGACTAATGTTTGATCCTTCCATTGAACTTCAAGCTCATGAGGGCAGGAAAGTCACTATTGCTCCCTATCATGTCTTCAGAGTGTAACATTGTGCTTCTTACATAGCTGATCCCACGTATTTGTTAAAAATAGGTGTAAAGAACTAAATGCTCCAAGATGGGAATAATATATGCTTTCATTATGATTTCCACAATCTCAGCTTAGATGCACTTCTATGAATGTCAGTATTCTGTTTCCAGTGTAATTAAACATTAGTGCTTACAGTTACTCACAGAAAACAGGAAGCAACACATTTAGGATAGCTGCGTCTACAAAAAGAAAAGCCACAGACATTATACAAAATATTAAATGCTTAAATCAGAGCTGGTTATTAAGCACTACAGCATATAATTAATAATATTATGTAATTGGCAAGATATTTATATTCAGAATAGAAGGCAATAGACAAATATTCTGTGAGTTTGGGGTTTTATAGAAGGTCAAATATTTATTTTGGTGACATTATTATTTTGTTTGTCAAAGTATCCTTATTCATAGGAATAGAGAAAGCTATTGTAATAGCTTCTAAGCTAGATCATCTACCTCCAGCTTCTCTCTATCCTCTCCACACCTTCACACACTTAATTATACTGCGACTGGAATTTCCTCTATAGTCTAAATCTCATCATATAACTCTATTACATGGAACTTGGGTGATTATTAAATGTAGTGGCTCTCAATTGGGAAGCAATTTCTGCCTCCCAGGGAACATTTGGCAGTGTCTGAAGATACTTTTGAACACTACAAATGGAGAAGGCGGCTAAGGGTATTACTTGAATCTAATAAGTAGACACTAAGGAGACTGCTAAATATTCTACGATGCACAAGAGAGCCCTCCACAATAGAGAAGTGGAAAGGCCAAAAATGCAGTAGTGCTGAGGTTGGGAAACCCTGACTGAAGGTTAAAGCCATGGTGTCGAATGTCAAAGTTGCTGATACTATGATAAAGTCACTCTTGTCAGACCCAGTTAGAGTATAGCCAGGAAGTTATGAAAAAGGGGGCTGGCTCATGCTTGTATGCCTGAGGTAAGAACTACCATAAGGAATTTCTAAAACCCACAAGAGATTCTTGCCGCTCTTACATGCATTTCACACCTTACTTGCCTTACAGACCTTGCTTGTTCTGCACTTCCACACATATTTCTGTAAAAAGGTTTGTTGATTCACCCTTTTGTGATGCATCAGATGCTTCATAATTTGCCACAACCTCCAACCATTTGTTACTGTCTTCATTCAGCTGTCTTCACTTGTTCATATTTCCCACCTTACCTAAAATATACCTCAAGTCTGGGCACATCCTACTTCACATCCACATAACAGCCATGCTAAATTCCTAAATTCCTCTATATGCCCCTTCGTGTGTCTGTGTTTTTGCATATGCTACAAAATCACACTGGAATTCTCTATTACTGTGTTTCCCAAGCCCCATTTGCCTGATGTACTGATCTATGTCCTTTCAAATTTGCTCCTTTCATTTGTGTCTCAGGTATGCATTTTATTGTGTGCATCTTATTATATCAGAGTTTGCACAGAATTACATGTTAGTATTTATGCCTTTGCTGTCTACTTTCTTTAGGCTTTCGGGTCTTTGAAAATTATGACCATGCTATAATTAGCATCTTGTCTCACAGCACCTAAGACAGTGCCTGGGCACATATTTAATTTTTGTTGTTGTTGTTGTTGAACTGAAATTAAATCCATCTCTACTCTACCCTTTAACTTTGTAAATCAATACTACCATACATCTAATCACTTGGACTCCAAGTTAAGAATACTTTACACAATTTCTCTTTCCTCAAAGGTATAGAAAGTAGAATTAACATTGCTTTAGTTTTAAATTACAGAGACTAGATGGTATAAAAGAGAAGAATATATCTATTGCAAAAGACTAAAGAATAGTTAATGTTATTACTACAGAAGAATAACTTTCAAAATTAATAGATTTGGGGTTGTGAAATTTGGAGTAATTGAAGATATTTCTTCGTATTTCTCTATATACCCTAAGTTTTCTAAAGCAACTGTGTGTTGCATTAATGTCAGAAAATTAAAAAAAAAGGAAAATCATATTTTATATTTACATTTTAAAGAAAAACAATTTTGGATTAAGATTCAGTTTTTCTATTATGAAATCAGAATATAGAACTGCTGATTAAGCTTCCATTCTTTCTACAAAGAACAAATAAAAAATCTCATAGCATGACCATAGTAATACAAACCATATACATTTTACATTTCTTCAAGTGTTTTGGAAGTACCTTTCAAAGTGTATAGCACTATATGGAAACTACACTTTATTTTTATTTTTGCATCAACAGGATAGATTTACCATTAGCTAATTTGTTCTTCAAAATTCTTTGATTTAATTTGCTAAATAAGCCTATAAACAGAAGCAGGTAAGGTGTTATCGAATGTCAGGTAGTATATTATGATAGGAAGCCTTAGGCTAAATGCTATGGCAACTGCAAATATGTGTAAAGACAGAAAAATGTCCATTATGTAAGTGTGGTGACTTTCTAAGTCTCTGTCCTTTCAAATGTTCCAACAGCAGAAGGCAGATGCAATAATATTTCTGTGGCAGGATTCAGCTAAATGTTTAGCTAAATAGCTAGCTTGTGCAAAGTGACAAAAATCTAGTCAGGAAGGAATTATAAATCAAGTACACTATTATAAGGATATGTTTTATTCAGCTTTCTAGATTCCTACTCCATCTTTAAATGGAGGCAAGTATTCCTTATAATTCCCATATTTAAATAATGCTTATTTCATTAAAAAATGCTTTGTGACTTTTGCTAGGAATATAATTAAACAGCTTCTGTTGTTTATGAAGTACAATGCTAGATAAGCTGGATGAATTCACATGTTTGTATAAGACCTCTGGAGTATGGGGTTCCGAGTATATATTTCAAATGAATATAAATGATCCATGCGTGTGTGCTGCAAACTAGGATGCTTCAGTATTAGACAACTGTCCAAGCAGTAAAATGAAGATTAAAACTAACCAGAACACACACTTATACACATACATACACAACCATTCATAGAAATGGATTTAAATGGGTTATAAATAATATATTCATAATATTTTGCCATTACTTTTAATGTTAAAAACTTCAATTACTTTTGCATCAACATAATAAACTTAAAAATAAAATAATTTTAATAATGGTACTGTATATAGTTAAAACTCTGCTATTGAAATAATACCTCATATTTTTTGAGAATTTCTTAATGCCCTGTGTTTGGAATATCATCTGACTCATTATAGGTACTTCATCAACATTAGAAGTGAATGAATAAATATATCAATATATCCATAAATGAATGAAAGAATCCTGGACACTCTTGTACGTACTTTACAAGCAGTATCTTATGAAACCTAATAAACAATCCAGTAAGTGACATTTTCACCAATGCATTTGTGAGGCTGTGATATTAAGAATTATAATGTGGTGGCATCAGCATTGTAATTTAGATATTAATCATTTTTGTTTCTCTGCTTTTTTCTCTTTCATGCATATGCGTATACATTTATACCATATTAACTGTACAAAGGTGTTGAGTGGACAAAGGCATATAGCCAGGGGGCATCCACACACTAAGCCTGCTGGAACAGCATTTACAGGAGAAAGCTCAGAGACAAAAGCAATAACGGGTGTCCAGATTCCCCATTAAGCCTAGAGATCTAGCAGATCCAAAAGACAGATACTGGAGACAGCTCCCAAATTTGGGTTGTGTGACTTATGAACCAGGTTTTGAAAAAGAAACAGCCTCCCTTGGGGTGATGAATGAGAAGGGGATGTTGGTTCCCAAGACTTGCAGTAATCCAAACTTGATTACCTTAATTACCAGGCCCTGCTGGTTTCCATGGAGCAAACAGAAGGGAGCTCAACCCCTGCCTGGGAGGCCAGCTTGGAAGAATTCGCCTTAGAAAAATTAAACCTTAACTCTCAAAATGAAATGTTAATAATGATTTATATTCTTTCTTGAGCATTTACTTTACCAATGCTAAGTGTCTGAAACAATTCCTGAACCAGCTTTTTAACTCTATAGGATTCCATTGTCTTCCGTATTAAAAATCTGGTCCAGAAACTGAAGCAAAAGCAGGATATATTAAGTATCTTTTATCTCTACCAATAAATAAAATCAGTAGAATTCAGCAAGATTAGCAATAGAGATACAACTTCCACTTGACTGCCTGTTTGGTCTGAGTAAAATCAGGATGCTCACTAAGAGTGAAACAACTAAATCAGCTGTGTTTGAGAACAGACAGTAATCTTTTATTGAGTAGCTTAACATAATTATTACAATAGGTTCAAATTTTATCTAAAAAGCAAAAATATTTTACCCGCATGACAAAATCTGCATTAAAAAGCAAACTCAAAGTAATTTAAGATGGATTTGCAAACCTCCAAGTTACACATTTTGCATGGAATTCAATTAACTAAAATAAAAAATAAATCCTAAGGAAATGTTAAGAATGTATTCTATTTAGTTGAATAATACCAAATTTATTAGAGCAGTTGTTTTCAACTTGTGTTAGCTAAGTACTTCCTAAAGGAATTTGTAAAACTATGTAATTCCCTACACAGTTTTAGCTTAAAATATTTTGTAAATTTTAATACTACCAAAGGAAGTGATTTCTGCATTTGACAAATATTTAATTTTTTAAGTAAATTGGTTGTAATCCTTCTAGGAAATAAATAGAAAATGGGTGGAATGATCCTAAATACCATAGGCATTTAATTCCTATTGTAATATACATTCTTTAAATGTATGAAAAAGTTCTTTTTAACATCCTAACTCTTACCTAGTTATTTTCTCTCGAACTCATATTTCCCATCCATTTCTCTGATAGAATGTTATTTTAAAATATGTTTTGGTACCTAAAATTATTTTAACAATCATACTTCTCTGACACAAAAACATAAATTAAAATTTGGCAGTTTTCTATGACCCCAAAATGCTCAAATTTTCTTCTGGATTAAAGTATTATTACAAATAATATTGACATACTACTGACTGAAACATTATAAATAGATCATATTTTGTTGGTTAACTTAAAATTTTATCTCAGTGTGATGAAAGGTTTTTTTTTTTTTTCTCAATTGTTTCATATATCCATGGTTGACTCTAAATTATTCCTAGACTGAGACTGGATGCAGCATTGATTTCCATCCTATTTTTTGATGAATATTAGCATTGATGACAACCTTCCCATAAATAAATAGATGAGAAATGTTCCCATAAATAAATAGATGAGAAATGTTGAAAATGTTCCCATAAATAAACAGATGAGGAATGTTGAAAATTACCATTGATAACTACCTTCCCATAAATAAGTGGATGAGAAATGTTTATTCTGCAAATAAATTTATCATAATTCTACTCCCCAAAATTTTACAGTTATGTCACTCAACTATTTGAATTCCTTCTTAGTTGCTTGTCAGTGAACTCACAATGATCAACTGAAGAAGGTATTTTTAATCAGCTGACAATTAGGCCTTTCTTCAAATGTATTGCATACAAAACTTGGAAACAACCACACATTAATCAGCATTGTAATCCAGTTAATGGAGCCATTTATTTGTAACACAAATCCATATTTGCTATCATCAATTGTTTGGTGTCGAGGAGATACTATACACTGGTCCAATACACTAGGGTTAACAGTTCAAACAAGTGAGAGATGTGCATATATTTTGTAAAGAAAGAGAAAGGTGAATTTGAAAATACATATGTATATGTATATGTGTATGTATATGTATATACATTTGTGGAAAATGACAACAACTACAAGGTCTTGGCCAACATTCTCTGGCATATTAATTTTACATAAGAGTATGGAGTTCACAAATTCCCAAATCAGATTCCTTAACACTAAGTCACTCTTGAATATATGTCAGTGCCAGAACAGGAAGACCTTTATTTTATAGCAGCTATTAGCATCACAATAAGAGACACTTCATGCTAAAATTTTTACAGTGGCAGGTGTTATTTTATTCAATAAGCATTTTATTGAGGTATTTCATACGTAAAGAAACATACACAAATTCAGAGTACAATTCAAAAGCTTTACAAAGTGAATATCCCTGAGTAATTAGCAAGGATATCAAGAAACAGAAAAATATCAACATCTCAGGAGCCAACTTAAGCCTTCTTTCAGTCATGTCCTCCACCCTCACATTCAAAGGAAACCATTATCTTTATTTCTATACAATTGATTAGTTTTGTTTTTTGCCTTTATGTGAATGGGATCATTCTGTATATTACTTTTGGTTCTGGTTTATTTTGGTCAATGCTGTGTTTTTGAGATTCATGCATAATGTTTTTATTCATCTTGTCCATTCTTTCCCACTTTTTTATGTCATGGGTCTACAAACTACATCTCACAAGTTAAGTCTGGCTCACCGTCCATTTTTGCAAATAGATTTCTCATATTCCTACCCATTATTTATTTTTTATTATTTTTATTATACTTTAAGCTCTGGGATACATGTGCAGAACGTGCAGGTTTGTTACATAGGTAGGTATACATGTGCCATGATGGCTTGCTGCACACATCAACCCATCATCTACATTAGGTATTTCTCCTAATGCTATCCCTCCCCTAGCCCCCCACCCGCTGGCAGGCTCTGGTGTGTGATGTTCCCCTCCCTGAGTCCATGTGTTCTCATTATTCAACTCCCACTTATGAGTGAGAACATGCAGTGTTTGGTTTTCTGTTCTTGTGTTAGTTTGCTGAAAATGATAGTTTCTAGCTTCATCCATGTCCCTGCAAAGGACATGAGCTCATCGTTTTTTATGGCTGCACAGTATTCCATGGTGTATATGTGCCACATTTTCTTTATCCAGTCTATCACTGATGGACATTTGGGTTGGTTCCCAGTCTTTGCTATTGTGAACAGTGCTACAATAAACATACGTGTGCATGTATCTTTATAGTAGCATGATTTATAATCCTTTGGGTATATACCCAGTAATGAGATTGCTGGGCCAAATGGTATTTCTAGTTCTAGATTATTCAGAAATCGCCACACTGTCTTACACAATGGTTGAACTAATTTATGCTCCCACCAACAGTGTAAAAGTGTTCCTATTTCTCCACATCCTCTTTTTCCACATCCTCTCCACTAAAAAGTTTCCTGGCTTTTTGACGATCACCATTCTAACTGGTGTGAGATGTATCTTATTGTGATTTTGACTTGCGTTTCTCTAATGACCAGATCTGCACAGCAAAAGAAACTATCCTACTCATTATTTTTACACAATAGCTATAGCTATTTTTGTACTGCAACAGTAGAATTGTGTGACAGAGACTATATGGTACACAGGTATTTACTATCTGTACCCTAGACAGAAAACTTTGCCCACCTCTGCTTTATAAATATTTTCTAGTATCAATACATGACAATTTATTTTTCTATTCTTGGGGTTGAAGACTATGGCCTGTTTTTGCATATGGTCTGTGAGTTACAAATGGTTTTTTCTCTATTTAAAAAAATTATTACAAAAGAGAAAACCCGCTTTCATCATTCCTGTTCAACATAGTACAAGAAGTCTTAGCCAGAGCAATCAGGCAAAAAAATAAATAAAAGGCATCCAAACAGAAAAAGAAGTCAAACTATCGCTTTTCACTGACAATATGCTTCTATAACTAGAAATCCCTAAAGACTCTGCCAAAAGGCTGCTGGAACTAATCAACAATTTCAGTAACATTTTAGTATACAAAATTAATGTACAAAAATCAGCAGATGTCTATGTACCAATAAAGCTCAAGTGGACAGCCAAATCAAGAACTAGGTCCCTTCTACAATAACCACAAAAACAAACAAACAAACAAACAAAAAAACATACCCAGGAATATAACTAACAAAGGAGGTAAAATATCTCTATAAGGAGAATTACAAAACACTGTGGTCAATCACAGATGACACAAACAAATGGAAAAAGATTCTATGCTCATGGAATGGAATAATCAATAGAGTTAAAATGGTCATACTGCACAGAACAATTTACAAGTTCAATGCAATTTATAGATTTCTATCAAACTACCAATGTCATTTTTCACAGAATCAGAAAAAAACTATTCTAAAATTTATATGGCATCAAAAAAGTGCCCAAATTGCCAGAGCAAATCTCAAGCAAAAAGAACAAAGCCAGAAGCATCATATTACCTGATTTCAAACTATACTATAAGACTACAGTAAACAAAATAGCATGGTACGGGTACAAAAAGAGACACATAGACCAACAGAATGGAATAGAAAACACAGAAATAAAGCCACACACCTGTAGTCATCTGATCTTTGACAAAGGTGACAAAAATAAGTAATGAGGAAAGTACTCCCTAATCAGTAAATGGTGCTTGGATAGCTGGCTAGCCAATATGCAGAAGAATTAACTTGGACCCCTACCTTTCACCATATACAAAAATTAATTCAAGATGGAGTAAAGATTTAAATACATAATCTCAAACTATAAGAATCCTAAAAGAAAACCTATAAAATATTTGGGACATTGGCCTTGGGAAATAATTTTTGATGAACACTTAAAGCAATTGCAATAA
Organism: Pan troglodytes; assembly: GCF_028858775.2. Taxonomy (NCBI): domain Eukaryota; kingdom Metazoa; phylum Chordata; class Mammalia; order Primates; family Hominidae; genus Pan; species Pan troglodytes. The sequence continues at coordinate 91,540,470 of NC_072408.2, forward strand.
AACAAAAGCTGGCAAGTGGGACCTAATTAAACTAAAGTGCTTTCACACAGAAGAAAAAACTATCGACAGAGTAAACAGACAACCTGCAGAATGGGAGAAATCTCCAACAAAAGTGTAATATTCAGAATCTATAAGGAACTTAACAATGCAATAGACAAAAAATAAATAACCTCATTAAAAAGCTGGCAAAAGACTTAAGCAGACACTTTGTATATTAAAAACAAAATTTGTAGGTCCCAGATGATATTAAATTCTCCCAAAAAAAGGCTTATTTTCTCTTCCGGGCAAATAAATTGAGAAAATTTCCCCTTAACATAATCAGAGGCCAAGCTAGCTCAAAGCTGGATTGTACTTTTGGAAAAGTATAGTCTTATTCTGACTTATTCTTCTTACTTTCATCTGAAAGCTTTAGATATCTCTTCATAATGGTTCCTCTCTGGTATGTTTGTCACCTTAGCGCCACAAAATTGTTGTAAACTTCAGTCAGTACCAGATTTTTCCCCTCACTTTCACACAACCTCACAAACTAGCAAATGTTTTGAGACAGAAGAAAGTCCCATGTGACAGCCAAAATCTCTGCTAGTTTCCCCATCCCTCCAGCATGATTTCTCTTTGTGAAGAAACAAATTCTCACCTTCTTGTTTGTGTCCATAAATAGAAAATGACATCAGGGAGAAAGCAGCTACTATCATCAGCTTACCCTCTTTCTGATTCTCTCCTCTGCGGAATACTAACCACTTCAGTTTCATTGCTTCTGCAGCTCTCTGATACATTTATCAGATAACTTTATAAATTAGCTCTTTCTAGTTATTGTCCCTTGGAGCATTTGTCCACTCAAAGAAGTATTCCATTCCATGCAAAATAGAAGTCTGTCATAACTGTGTTGTTTGTTTCCTTTTAATCTCCCTACTGACAGAGTAAGGAAATTTTGGTGCATTCATACAATTGAATACTATGCAGCAATTTTTTAAAATAAGGCAGATTTATTTTATATTCTGCTATGGAAACTTTACCAAGTTATGTTGAGACACTAGCCTTATTTTTATGTTACGCTTTTTTGAGTTATTTAAATTTAAAATATATATATAAAACGTATAATTTTTTAATTTAAAAAATCCTGCCAATAGAGTTCCCTGACCGACTGTACAAATCTAAAAATTAAACTTCTAGTTGCAGGATTGAAAATAAAGGAAACAAATGTTTACCTTCTAAAATTCTATCTTTATAAATGTGCATTAACAAACAAGCATTGATGAGAGTATTCCGTAACTGGAAAATATGGATGTTATTAGATTTTATTCTAGTTTGATTCTATTATTTGGGTGATACTGGAAAGTCTCTGACTTCTCAGTTTCTTAAGATCCAATCTAGAAATTGATAACACTAATAATATAATTCATTTCCAGAATTCTCTTATCCATTAATAGAAACATTATTTGATACCCTGACGATTAAGCGAAATAAACAGATCAGTATCTTAGATTATACATCCTCCATTGAGGAGGAGATGTATATATATATATATATATATATATATATATACACACACACACTAAGTAATAATATAATTTATATAATTATATTTATATATAATTCATATATATTGAATATTATAAATTTAATATGAGATACATATTCATAATAAATATATATATTAATTTTTAAGGTTAAATTGATACCTTCAGGTTAACTTGCTACTCTGTGTGTGTGTGTGTGTGTGTGTGTGTGGTGTTTCATTTAAGCCAAGTACAAAGTATATTCTAAATCATTACATTTATGTGATGATTACAAAAGAATTCTCTGGGTCACGGTAGCTCTTTCTCTTTTGGCTATATTCCATTCTGAAAGCTCATAACCTTGGCCATTACAGATGTTTTAAATTTTAAATAGCATTTATTAGAGTATTTTTTTCAGTTTTAGAATTTATACTTCTATAAGGCACCTTTCCAACTGTAGAGATATGGGGGATTCTTGTTTGCTTGTATTTAAAAACAAGATCCTACTATGTTGCCCTGGCTGGCCTCAAACTTCTGGACTCAAACAATCCTCCCACCTCAGCCTTCCCAGTAGCTGAGACTACAGGCACAGCCACTATCCCTGCTGTGACTATAGAGTTTTGATTATTCAATTTGATACAAATATTTTCCTTTCATAAGGTGTCAAATTTAAATTAATGCATGGGCCATTTTATTGCTAAAGCATAAAAAGCTAAGAAGTTAGCAATATCTAAATGTTATAGCTATTTAATTAAGATAATTTCCAGTGTAATATTTTTGTATTTAGAATGTCTGTGTGAAAATTAGTAGTCTTATTCTACTGGATTCAATATATATTAGAAGTGCACATGCCCTATTATATTTAGCACAATACTAATTTAAGTAACAGCCACAATATTTTAGAATTCAGGTGTAAAGCCACTGTATCTGACTGTGGATGCCCTGCCCAGATTACCTGAATGCCTTTAACTCTTTCTGTGGGCCCTTCCGCCAGCTTTTGTGTCTTTACTTTTAAGAGCTTACATTTGCAACTCTCTTTGGAGTGTTTCCCTTGGCCTACTGAGGCACATTTGCCTGCCCAGACATGCAAACAACAGGAAGTGCTGGGAGTTTCACCAAGTACTCCTTGAGATCTGATTGTTCCACCCTTAGCCAATGACTGAGTAGTGTAGAAGTATGAAATTCCAAGTCTTGTGATTTCAGACATGACAAGCTCTGAGGCATTATTTATACTCCAGAGATGCCCTGCAGGATCAGGCCCAGGCTGAGACTTTCCTTAAAATCTCACCACTTCTTGGCTTCCTTCCCTTCGCTTTACTGCTTCTCCCACTCTTTTGTGGGGTTAAACTGTAAGCATTCTTTTAAATGAATCACTTGTACACATGATTTAAAACAGCCATTTCATGACTAGGCAGCAACTTAGCATAGTGATAATGAGGAAAGATAAGGTACTTTCACCCTCTTCTTGATCCTAACCTCCCTTCCAAGAGAAATAATCATTGTATAAGTTTAGAGTCACTGGGATAATTCTCTTTTCCAGTAGCTATGCTTCTGAAGGTTTATACTATAGAAATATTGACTTTCCTTATGCAAAACAAGCAGAAGTTCTGCCTACCCTGCGTTCATCCTCCCTCAGCCTTAAAATGAGGCATTCAGATAGCCATGCAGACATTGTTACTCTTATTAGAATTTTTCCAATAAATGGAAACAGCATTTTATTCTCACTATATACCAATAAATGGAAACAGCATTTTATTCTCACTATATATCAAATGGATATTAACTTCGTGTATATATTAAGGTTTATTCTAATCAAGTACTTAAAAAGATATTTGTAGCCACTGTTGAAACCCCAAAAGCAAAATATTCTATATTGATACAAGTTTTTTTTCCAAAATTAAAATACCACAGCAGATGGTGGTATAGTTGAAGCATTTCCAAATTATTTCACATAAATGTAATTACATTATGACTCTATTACAGAGAAAAAGAAGGATATGTGAAGTCCATGTTTAATTTTAAAAAATCACAATCAAACTAAATTGCCAGGTGTAATGATACAACTAGAACAGATGGCAGATGTGATATCATACTTAGAAATCAAAATAAGTTATTCTATTAATAAGAATAAACATTTTTCTGTTTTTTAAATGTGAAAAATTGTAATAAAAAATTACCTTATCTCTAAATGTTCTGTAATCTTTTTAAAAAAATTATTCTACCAAACAAACAAAAAACCTTTTAAATAAAACATGCACTAATACCCTTAAAACTCCCTCCAGGATGAATTAATACTGCAATTTACCTGCTTCTTTTAAAAAATATTTCTCAAATTATATTCGATTGCATTTCCATATGTGTTCGCATCAGAAATATACCCAAAAGAGCCGTTTCATCTTTTCATTTCATAAAATTACCATTTCCAGCTGTAGAACTCGTGATTTTATACCTGTTTTTATCTCCTTGTCCAATTAAATATGATTCTACAGAGGATGAAAAGTGTCAGGTATTCTGTACCAGTGCTTCTCAATTATGAGCAAGCATAGGAATCTCATGGACTGCCTGTTAAAACACAGGTTCCTGGTTGCCACCTGAAGAAAGTCTGATGGAATAGGTCTGGGGCAGAGCTAGAGAATTTGCTATTTTATTCGGTTGGTGAAAAAGTAATTGCAGTTTTTGCCACTGAACATAATGGCTAAAACCTACAATTACTTTTGTAATAATGTAACAATGAGAATGTTTCAAGTATCAGGACAACATTTTTAGTAGCACTCTCTAGGTGAATTTATTCCTTCATTTTCCAATGAAAGAATAACTTGGTAGTGCGAATCTGGCCACATATCCTCACCTCTATAGAGGTGTAACAAAAAATGCCAGATTTTGTGTTTCCTCCTTTTTTATTTGCTTTGAATATTGAAATCACATTTTTTCAATTATTTTAAAAGATAAACTTTGGGATTAATCAAGAAGCTAGAAGACTAGGTTCATCCAAACACATGCTCATCAGAGCATTATGTCTAGAAAACTACAAGAAAGCTCAAAAAAGAATCAACTTCTGAGGCGTGTCAACTCCTTTCATCCTGGCTCCTGTCACTTTAACTCTGACCCTCCCATGCCTGACTTTTATTAGATGTTTGGCTTATCCTTCATTGATTGACAAGTTTCATTAATTCTATACCACATTGGGAAAAATAAGTAACAAGTGGTAAGAACCACACCATTTACATTTTTAAAAGAAAGTTTACACCATGTGACTTGAAATTGACTGAATCCTAGGATTGAATCCTGGTGGAACCCTGGACTTGATCACGTGGTATCTTCAACCTCTAGGCAGTTTTGAGTCTATAATGACCTCCAAATTTCAGAGGACTCTTATAATGTATTTTATTAAATAGTTAAGTGTTTCAACTTTCAATATTTTATCACAATCACTTCAGAAGTTTCAGCGAGTTGTTTTTGGAGTTGTTAAATATTTTGGAGAAACTTCCATATTCTTCATCGTGTCTATTACTGGACTGAAATTCTAGACACTCCCTTTGTAATTATCTGTTTTATGAGATCTTGGACAAGGCACTATACTTCTCTCAGCTTCACTTTCACTCATCTGAAAAAAAAATTGGGCCAGATGATCTGTATCACTCTTCTCTTTCAGTTCAGAACTATTCCAAAAGCCAGTTCCTCGTGCCACATTTCTTAGACAATTTTCTTTTGGAGGTGGTGAATGTACATACTCTCTATCCCTGAGAAAGAAGAAAGATGAAGGATAAAATTAGGTTTCCACATTTTTCATGAAGAAAACCGTATTAAAGTTATTTATAGGACTTAAACTACTTCCCCAGGCCAATTTTCTAATCCCAGAGGTAATGTTTAGGTTCTCTATAAACCTGTATTGCTTAATTACTTATACCCTTGGAGAAATCATATTACTACTCACTGCAATTTAATTGACACTAGAGAGTGGTGTTACTTGATCGGTTTAAAACATTATCACACTCCAGATTTCATTAATAAGCATAGCTTTCTGAATTCCTAATATGGATTTTTAGAGAGGTTTCATAGATATACACAATGTAAATTAAATGCTGTATAGCATCATATACATATAAAAAGATACCATTTGAAACAGGATCTAAAAGAACTAGTTTCAACTTATACCACCTCTAATTTTAATAGCAGTTTGACAAAAACTTGGCTTTTCTTAGGCTTCCGTAGAAAATCTTTAACTTTAAAAGGAGCCAGAGCCTTGCCATACAGGGCCCCAGGCCAGCCATTTACAACTTGGAGTCTGTTGTTCTGCATCCAAGCGTGTCACTTCATCAGAGCTAAAGCATCTCTTTTAAATCTGGATAACAGCTTTCTGGGCAGAGTGGGAACAGAACTCTTTGGCCTCCTCCCCATGATTTCCCTCTGAATCATCAGAGAAGTACCTCAACATGGTGGGCCATCACTTTGGATAGGATTATCAAGTCTGTCTAAGCTCAACTTGTCTTTGAGGTTACCCATCTCTACACAATCTGCTCTCACTCAGTAGAGAAGCAATCAGCTCTCTGGTTAATGTCTCTTATCGTGGATACTAGAACTTACCCTTCTGACAGCTGTTAGCTTTTAGCAGCCCAGTCCAAGACAAGTAGAGATAGTTAAAGGGGCCACCTTTATCTTTTGAACACCATAATATACTTAAAATAAACAGAATATGATCTATTTAAACCATTATTAATATAAACCAATAGTTCTCCTTTTTACAGTCCAGACTCTTAATTTTACTAACTTGTGAAAAAAGAGTATTAAATGTCCAGAAAAAAGAAGAAAGCCAAGATGAACAGGATATAGAACAAATGATAGGTTTGAGAATTTATGCAGTCACCTGACTGAAGTCAACAACAAGAAGTTTAGTACAACTATGAAATATTACATTGACAGGCTTCAAAATCAATTGCATAGGTAGCATGGTAGAGATACAGTGATTTCAATGAAAAATATTTGGATGCTTATTTAGTCACTTAATATGAAATAAGAGTATACTGAAAATATGCATAAATATGCTGTGCTCTGTAGGCATTCAAGAAACTTGTCTAATGTTGGACTTCATATCTAAAAAAAGGATTACGAAAAGACATCCAGAATAATTCTTTTAAAAAACTTAATATAATATAATAATGATAATTGAAGGAATTGATGGCTAACAAGACCATCTGGCCAGTTGTGGGTTATACCATTATTGGGATAGACAATGAAAAAACAACAATTTTTTATTGCTCTAAAAAATTGCAAAAAGACTAGTTCTATGCTATTCCTGAAGATAAAATTAGGTTCAAAAGAGCAAACATAATACTAAAACATATTTTGGTTCAACATAAAACATCAACTTTCAAGGAATTTGAGTGCGTAGCAGAGAAATAAGCTTCTTCATCAAATATAGAGCTTAGCATTAATGGAAATGTTCAAGTTATATGACTAATTCTCATGTTGACTCCTACCCTAGATTTAAATTAGAAAATGGAAATTTTATTTTTTTCTGGCCAATGTAAAAAAATCTATGATTCCTCAATTTGAAAATGAGTTTCTTAAAGATAGGGTCTTTTTTTCTTTCATACTCCTTAAATTGGAAGCCTCCCCTTGAAATGGTGTTATTAATCATAGTGTTTCTTTCTTAATACAAGTGGATAATTTTTCTAGTAAATGCATCAAGCATGTATAACAAAAGGGATGATGATATAACCCAATACCAAACACAGAGAAACAATTTTAAACAAATGTTTCTTTATTCATCCCTGATCTTATAGGGCTTTACTTAAGACAGATTTATTTAAGCCTGATTTATGTAGTCATTGCTCATGGTTCCTTTGGCAACTGATAATGAAAATTGTCATTTCTTTTTATTGAAATCTAAGATGTGTCATAAAAAAATCTTCTGCTTAAAAGGCTTCAAACTTCATTTTTCAGAAAAATCCAGATTTCCTGTGATGAAACATTTCCTTACAATTTCATACATGATAAAATACATGTAGCAAATAATTTACATAAGATCCCTTCAATTTGTACAGTGGAAGCTTTTGTAATTTACAGAGCATTTTAAACACAGAGAATTCAGGGAGAAAACAGCAAAAGATTTTTAAACTTCATTGCTTAAAAGTAAGCTTCAGGTGACATTTTAAAATAAGCTTCAAATGCTGTGTTTTTGCTAGATTTACACCTTGAAGCTGTTTCTATTTAGTTGATATTTATGTGGTGTTTCATATTTCCCGCCTCTAAAAAATATTCTTGAGGGGATATTGGCACATTTCCTCTCTGCAATACCACTGCAAGCATATTTAAAGAAAAAGAAGACACTTTGGGAGGCTGAGGCGGAAGGATCACTTGAGACCATAAGTTAGAGGTGGCAGTGAGCTATGACATGCCATTGCACTCCAGCCTTGGGGACAGAGTGAAACCCTGTCTCAAAAATAAATAAATACGTAAAAGAAAAGAAAAATAAAAAAACATTCTGGCAAGTTCATATGATAGCATTTCAGAGTTAGAATTAGAGGCTTGAATTTCAAACTGTTTGATCTTAGACGGTCATTTATCCACTTCACAAAGATGGTAGAAAATTGGTAGCTTTGTGTTGGAGGAATGACACTATCATAGTACACAAAAGAGACACACATATTCTTCAGAATAAATCCTTTGTGTGAGGCTTCAAATGGTGCTGTGCTGTCGCTTATATAGGAATGAATTTTCTGACATTTTCCACCTATTTTCTGTAGTGATAAATTCTGAAATTTTTGTGAAGATAACCGTATGTATTTCAAAGCGATTTAAAAATTTTCAAAATTGAGATGAAATAAGAATCTAACTTTCCCTACATGTTTCTAATAATTATATTAAAACATAATGTGTATTACTGTTTTCCAAACATACTGCAGCCTAATCCAAGTGAGTTTCTCTCTTCAAAGAACTGTTGATACTTTTCATTTTTATGAATTATGCTACTCTAATATATTCTGATTATTTCAGATTAAATATTTTGCTACAATTCAATATTAGCTTCTATTAACTTCAACTATTAACGTGAAAAATGGTGCAAAAGGAAGCTATGGAAGATATTCTACAAAGAAGATAATAGATTTTCTAAATGTTAATTTCAGCTTGAGATAAAAGCCAGACTGTTTAATCATACAACTTTTCTCCTGTAAATCTTGAATTTCCAAATTAAATTGTCAGTCCCAAATAGATTGCATGGCAGAAAACAAAATTCTAAAGTTATCTGTGACAAGTCTGTACAAGAAAGCCTAAAAAGAAGAGTGACAGAAATTAAAAGCATCTATAGTCAAGTTTCAGAGCATAATGCATTTGTTTTTGGTCAAAAAAGTGACACAAAAGGAAATAGGGTGTATTTTCCCTACTGCAATAAAATATAAGGCAAAAAAGATGATAAAATGTTGATCGTATTTCCGAAGTGGCAGAGTTCAATATTAAAGTATGAGAGGAACCCAGAAATGTGAACATCAAAATATTGGGTGATTGTCCTTATCAGAGAATTAGACATCCCTAACCTATTGAACTTAAACACGATCATATGGCTTGCTTTGCTAAGGAAATGAAAGTGAAAGTGACATGTGTCACAGCCAGGCCGAAGGTTCTTTTCATTGACTGCAATTCTGGAAGCCCGTACTGTGATGGATCCTTCATCAGCCAGCATCCATAGATAACAATGATGAGCAGAATATCACTGCTTGCCCACAATAGATATGTAGCATGTGTAAGAACTTTGTTGTTTTAAATAAGTGAAAATTTCCATTTGTTTTTATTATATGATAATTTATGTTACTCTGACTCATAACACTAAGCCATGTGGCCCTTCAGGCTATCACCAGGAGTGAAAGAAGAGAAACATATCCTCTGGTGTCCTGGAGGATTCTGGACAGTGGCATCTTTTAGATCAATGTCATCAGAAAAAAATATATTGGGCGGCTAGAATTCCTTAATTACGGTATGGATATCTGTCATGAAAGAGGGTCCCACACACACATTACTAGAGCTACACAGGGCAGATATAACCTAGACTTTCCTGGGGTAAACCTTGCAAATAGAGAAGTAATAGAGTGTATGCAGGCCTGTGGTATCTATAAGTTACATATGAAATATTAGGCTCCTGAGGGAGCATGACGATTTATACCCAACTTCTCTACCTACATTATAGTAATACTGAAAAGAAGAAATATTAGCAAATAAAGGGATATCATTATTATAACTAACAAAGTTTAGTTTGGAATATAGTATATTGGGATAGTCAAAATGGGTTTATCATTTCCCTAATCACCAATCTGGACCTTAAAATAACCCTCCCAAGGATTTGTGCTTACAGAAAAGACATTCCCAGTGATAGACTCTTACTGGTCAGAATGCAGATACAAGGAATTTGAAAGACAGCAAGTTTTTTCTACACAGAAACTTCTAAAAGATGAACTACACCAAATCAAGAAATGTCAGTCATGTCAACTCACTCATTTTTCTCCCATGAAGAGAAATAAGACAAGAGGGCAAGGGTTTTCAGGGAAAATCTCTATTGAGACTAGTACTAAGGGATGAGTCATTTCTCGTCAAGAACATATCATCTTAACCATTTGATCCTAAACATATGGTCAACCAGAAGTATGGCTCAACACCTTGGAAGAGGACATAAGCAGTTTCTCAGAACAATCTTCTGATCCATTCTTTTAGAAGTGACCTTACAATGTCAATCACAGTTGGTGAGATAAGTCTAGGCTAAAGAGGGTTCTCAAATGAATAAGAACATTGCGTTGAATACATTCACCCTAAGGTCAATTTTTACTCATGACTAAAAGCAAATTTTTTATTCCATTCTTCTTGTATTCTATGTCTGATTACTTTGTCCAATACAGCCAATAAGACCATGAAACAAAAATGACAACATTAACTTAAACCTCAAGAAAACATTCCAATAATAAAATGCTGATGCCTTTTCTTATCAACTTCCCAAGGGAAATTAAAAAATAAAAAATTACATTAATTTGTGTTATAAAGTCAAAAGAAAATAAAGTCAAATATTAAGTTATTTACCCTGTAAATGCAAAGAGAGTGAAGGTTAAAGTGTATCTACCCATATTCTATATTTTGCTTAGTCTCTCAGCAAGTGTTCCTCAAAATCAAGCAGAGTTGTGTTGTTTCTTTTTCTTTCCAGCAGCTAGTCTGTGCTCTTTCTCCCTGAAAATGGTTGTGGTTCCATCACATGAATTTAATGCCAAGTCTTTCAAGAGCCAAATATTTAACGCGTCTAAATAATTAATCGGCTTCACAAAGATTATCACTACACTGCTCAACATCCACCAAATTTAGAAAACAAACTAATCTGCATCTCCAGCAGTGGTTACTCCAGACAACAAAATATTATTCCCAGAACACAATTAGGGTTGCCACAGGCTTATTTAATGACAGAGGTTAGGCAAAGAACGCCTTTGACTTCAGCCTCAGCAGGATCCCATATAACAAGTGTCTATAACAATGGAAAACATCTATGATTTGTGAACCTATCCATTCAGAGAAATATACCATGAATTGTTCATTTTCATACACAGCCTATATTATGACACTTGGGAAGAGGGAAATGCTGTCTTATCTTCCTTCACAAGGTGGCATTCAATCCCTACTGCTTTCTCAATTCATTGAAACCTCTGCAAGCATGGAAACACCTGTCACCAATTTTTACTTGAGATGTTTTCCCCCTTTTATTCAGATTTTAACTTCTGTTTCTTTCTTTTGCTCCCTGTTTTTAGCATTGCAGTATCAAACTGAATATGAATTCTTTGCATATGCATGTGCCCATTAAATGACTCAGAACTAAGATAATTGCCTGCTAAGGAAGAAGCTGCCTCATCCTCCATTTGTTTTACACAGAGAATCACCTGCAGCAGATTCGGAATTGAAGCTGCTGTTGAAACTTGTGAATCCATGTCTCTAGAAACGCAGTGAAGACTAACGCAGTCGTCATGAAATATTTTCATTAGTGTTTTATTATTTCAGCCCTTGAGTGGGTTTTCTCCGTTATATTTTTATCTACACTAGTGGGAGACAACTCTAGTGTTTTATTTTCGTTAGTTTTCCTCTGCTCCCCTTAGGGAAGCTCAGCTGCATTTGCACAGCTAAACTTAATTAATTTTGCCCGTCTTTATCTAAGGCACCTAGAGCAAGCACCGTTTCTTGGGTCAGGCAGCCTTCTAATGGTTTTTGGTCCAGATATTTTCCAGTAGAAAACTATTTTGTTGAAACCCCACAGTGAAAAATTTGAAGCCATGAGTTCTGGGACTGCCAAGAGAATCAACTGTTCCAATATCTTGCCCCATTTCAGATTCCTGATTGAATAATCTTTATCAGGAGATAGAATCCCATCATATGCTATATTAGCCAAGTCCTGGACTCAAGCTATCATTGTCTTCTTTATATCTCTTTAATTCTCTTTATATCATCTTTCCTATGGCTCTCCTAGGAATCCTAATTTCACATGATTTTAAAGTACATTTTCTCAAGACTTAAGCATAACCTGGGTAATTTTCAACATTATGTCACCTTGATTCTCAAAACAAGAGTTCCCTGCTTACATTTTACTCACTTTCATGGTCTTCTTTTCTCCAAAATGTCCAGATTTTTATTTCATATAGCTGTCCCAATCTTTCAAAGATTTCTTTCTCTGACTATGGGTAGTATTAATGCAGCTAAAATGTCAATTCTAAGTTTTTTCATTCTTTTTCTGCTTGTGTGTTTTTTCATATAGCTTTTCTAAAATATAGCTTTTTCCCCCAGTTTTTTTGGTTCTTCTTCTTTTTTTTTAAATGCATACTGGTTTATGCCTAGAACATGTGCCTAGAACAATGCATGGCACAGAGTTGTTGCTCAATTAGTACTCACTAAATAAATGACTGATTATGTTACCATCACAGTTCAAAATTGATCTCTCTATAGTTTTAGTCTAGAAAATTCCAAATTAGTAGCGACCAATCTACTGCCATTCTTTTAGGCCTACAATTAGAATTTTCCACTCATATAACTGAAATACAAAATAAAATACAGCAAATAACTGTTCTGCCTCCTTATGGCCTTAGAGACGGAAATATAAAAATGTATTTCTTTAGAATCTTTGCTTCAGCCACACTTGCATGCTTACTGCGTGATAAAGCCTTATTCTCTTATTTAGGCCAGGCACCTGCTATACATAAGGACATTCATCTGTATAAAAATAGCCACATGCCTTACCTAAAGACACAGTGACACAACAAGTCTTCCTCCAGAAAGTGACATTTAAGACTGCTTTTTTCTAGTAGTTCAGACTATAGAGACACCAGTTGCCAGTTATAACTGACGGATTTTCCCTCATATATACAAATCTTAACTTTGGTTTCCCTTTTAAGCTCCCTGTTTTGGCAATCCAGAGCCAGCGTGGTTGGTGCCTGATAAAGTACTTCCAAAACTTAGAGCCATTCCCCTCAACAGAGTTCAAGCCAAGATCCTTGAACTCTACATATCAAGCTTGCCCATAAAATGTTTCTTCATTGTTTATTCCAACTGGTTGTCCCCTTCCAATCAGATAACATACTTATTCACTATGTAGTATCTTTGCAAACTGAGATTAGGCATTGTTCCACTGCTCTGAGAAGAAGACAAAAGAAAGATAAGACTACCTGGGGGAAAAATCTTAATGGAAACCAGATTTGGGCAAAATAATTCATACAGAATAATCCTCCTTTATATGTGAGTATCTTGATTGATCCCCCAAAATTCATCAAGTTTGCCTTACTTTCTCCATTTTTGAAGATAAGGAATCTGAGCTTTAAAGAACTAAAACAAATTTGCAAAACACACAACCTTCCATTGCCCATAGTTTCTAAATCTATTCATCTATTCACTACTGAAAATTTTATTTGAATCTTTAATTATATATAAGACTTCAACCACGTATAAATAATTCCTCAAAGCTTTTGAAACTCTGTTTCTATTATCTCACTAGTCAAGAATTTTCCATGTAGGTTCTTTACCTTTAGATTGCACCAACAACTTCAAGGGAAGTATTTCTACAAAAAAGAAAGAAAGCCCCCTTTCCCCACTTAGTGCTAATTACAAATGAATTTAGATTAGTCTGAAGTAGTGATTTTCAGTTAAGACTATGATATTAAATTTTGGACTGTTCTGGACTACTATATTTAAATGGGGGAGAGGGAAAAAAAAAAGGAAGGACCAGAAATAGCTTAGAAGAGAAAATAATGGTGGTATCTAAATATGAAAAAAACTAATACTTGAGACATAAATAATAAATTCTAGGTTAGGAGATGGTCCCTGAGATACCAGAATTTTCTTCCTTTATACTCACCTTCTCTCCCCCTTAACTCTCCTTTTCTCTTGTTTTTTTCCCCTCCTCATCCTACCATATTAAGCCCCATACTACATAAAATAAACAAAAAATACACATGGAAATTTCAGGAGGATTTTTGATGAAATATACATTTAAAAATGAATACAGATACAAAAATTAGGTGAGACTTTAAAATACTAATTGAGTTTTAGCAAAAGAAAAAAAATAAAGTAGAAGAAGAAGAAGAAGTCATGTGTAAAGGTACCTGATGATCACTTAAAACCTTGGCCAATTGTGCAATATCTATTACTAGAAATTTAAACCTTTAGAGTTGTCTTCAGAGCATGAGACTTTATTTTGGAAATGTTCATCTTTGTGAATTACAGAGTGCAATTTGTTCTCAGCTAATCATTTGAGCTTTGCACATGCTTTGTTAGAAGAAAATCTATCTTCCTTTTGATTTCCCTGTGCTCTAGAACTATCAAAGAACCTGAAGGCCAGCAGTCTGCAAAGGGATTTAGTTTGAGCTTAGACCCAAGAAGGAGACTCTTAGTTTTGAATGATTCTCCTATAACCTGCTCCTTTGAGACTGAATTGAAACTGGCATCCTGTGTTGCTCCATTGCTGAGATGAAGCCAAGCTAACCAAGAGCTCTGTAATGGCCATCTGCTTCTTTGATAAACAGTTAACTTATTCCTCAGTCTAAACGTAGCCAAGGATGTTCCATGCTTGTGCTTTCACACCTTCAGTTCTTAGTATTGATTCCTTTCGAGTTCATACATCTTAAAAATTCTGAACTATAGGCTGGGCATGGTGGCTCACGCCTGTAATCTTAGCATTTTGGGAGGCCAAGATGGGCAGATCACGAGGTCAGGAGTTCGAGTCCAGCCCGACCAACTTGATGAAACCCCATCTCTACTAAAAATACAAAAATTAGCCTGGTGCGGTGGTGAGTGCCTGTAATCCCAGCTACTCAGGAGGCAGAGGCAGGAGAATCGCTTGAACATGAGAAATGGAGGTTGCAGTGAGCCAAGATTGCACCACTGCACTCCAGCCTGGGCAACGGAGCGAGACTCCATCTCAAAAAATAAAAAAATAAAAAATAATTTAAAAAAATTATGAACTACTATACTCTATTTCTCTTGGCGGGTTCACATGAAGTTTGCCAACTTTTAAGGAAAATATACATTATGCCTACTTTCCCTAAACAAATGGGCTACCTCATGAGGGGCTACAATAAGTGAATAAAATACAAATATCTTTTTACCCAAGCAACTACAAAGTGCATCTCTTCTTTGCAGCCTAATAAAAATTTAATAAAAGTAGAAGTGAAATATATCTGGCCACTTTAATGAGGAATATGCTTGAGGAAAATAAAATGATGTAGTGGCAAATCTAAGGTCGAAGTTAGAAACAACTTCAGCAACCCAGACATCAGCTAGCAAGGAACTGCAATAAAAAATCAGAATAGAAGCCAAGAATCATAAAGCCATTACTGGAAATGACAGAAGAAAATAATGCTATTAATGACAGAGATTCCTTCCCACACACATCTGACAGAATAAACTTCAAAAACTCAGAGATCATATGTGCTTTTAAGGAAAATGTGTAAGTTTTTGCCACCTTCCTTAGGGTTAACAAGTGGTCTATTCTCAGTAATTCAAATTTGAATTTTGGTTGATTTTTTATTTTTGGCACTTTGTTGGGTAAGAGGAAAAACAAAGCTAGAAATGTATTATTTCACAAAGCTTTCTGTTATATTTGAAATTTTGTTTTGATTTTTGGTAGTAAGCAAAACTCATTTAGAAGTGAACATATTAAATGAGAGGGAAGTTCAAGTTGTGATGTGAGTTAAAAATAATCTGTAATTAGAACTAGGAACTGAGTGACTGACAAATAGTTCCGACAGAATTTTTGCTCTCCAGTCCTGGTAGATTCAGTTTTATAAAGAGTCTTACTTTATAGTCACCAATCACAAAGATAGATAGTTTTATCAAAACTTGGAATTCCAGGAGCTAGGAAAAAAACTCAATAATGGGTTAACTTTTGAAAAATTAATAAGTAAAAAGCTGCTAAAATACACATTATAATAGTTAAAATATCATTTTATATGACTAAAATGAATACCTGTCAAAGATTCTGTTCAGTTTAATAATTCATGAAGTAACTAATAAGATGAAAAGGTTAATTAAAAAGAGAATTTGAAAACCAAGGGTTCATGTAGTCAGTCAACAGAATTGAATGAAATACATTTGCTAGTAGATACAACCTGTTAAATGTTCTAAAAGGCCATAAATCTGTAACATTTGGGGTTATTTTTTCTGCCAGACAAAAATCTAAAAGCTTGCATGTAGCAGTCAATATTTTAGTTGTCAGTGCTGTAATTAAATATTAAATACTAAAGTCAAGCATAGGTGCTTCCTCTTGTATAATGAAATAAGTTTTGAATGAGCCTGTTAAAACCTAAAAAGCTATGCAAGACTTGAAAGAAGGAAAAATCATCCACCTGTTTTATTTCAAATTTGGATTTTTTTCTGAAACAAAGTAAAAACAAGTAAAAATGTGTTCTGTAGAGAAGAGTTCGCATTAGGTTAATAGTAAAACTGGATATTTTTTTCTCTTTAAAAGTGAAGTGAGATACTAAAAATGAATATTTATTATATGTAATGGCACATCATTTTCTGCAAGTATATACAGATTTTTTTAAAAAGATACTAAATACAAATAGCGTTCAATTTAGAATTACACATATTCAGTTCAAACACTGGAAATAAAAAGTTTCAAATCAGAAGGGTATGGAAGACTTCACTTTTTTAAATGGGTGTTACTCAGGAAAGCCTCTTTTCTTGTGGAAGTTTCCCTTAGAGATTTGACCCCATAAGGAAAATCACTCAGTATCAACCTGACACATTGGGATATAAAATTTGGCATGCATGGAGCAGAAATCTATGGCTTTAATTTGGTGATTCCATGTCAGGAAATAGTTTTTCCCTTTTATATTCTTGTTTTCACTCCAATGAAAGCCCATTTTAAATAATTACAATACCAGCCTCAGCATAAGAGTAAGATCAGCCAGCCACTCATAAACATATGTGGATGCGTGAAGTAGGTGTGTTATAAAACACACCCCACAACACCATTTATTTCACAGATTATTATTAAATATTGTGAAGTAAATCACTTATTTTACAATTTATTTTACTCAGTAGGTTTTATAAAATATTTCCAATACTTTATTTCTAGGACTAAGTGGGATGACACAAATATTTATATGTCTGCAGAAAACAAAGCAAAAGTTGAGAGCAAAAGGAAATTTGAGAATGCAATCATCTAACAATTATCATTAAAAAGTCATTCATTAATAAGCAAAAATTCTACAGTAATTACTAACATTTTAATAATGACACCTAATTGCCATAAACTTACATAAAAATAAATTTTAAATATCAACTTATATCTTTAATAAACGTGTTAAGGATCTCGGCAACATCATATTTTACATTCCCTGGAAAATGATGATATGAAAAATGTTCGAGGGAACATGTTATGGTCAGATATCTTTGAGAAGCATCTACTTACTTAAACTATAATTTTAGTTATATGGACTATTAATAATAATATTAAGAAGAATATAGCTTGATTATTGCAAGCTCATTTCACCATTTGTAAGGCTCACATGAATGTCGCACTCCATGAAAAAATTTGCGCTAAACCTCTATTTTGCCATATACATAATTGTTCTAGGAAGCTCATCTTATAAACATCATAAATAGATGAAA
Source organism: Pan troglodytes (assembly GCF_028858775.2). NCBI lineage: Eukaryota > Metazoa > Chordata > Mammalia > Primates > Hominidae > Pan > Pan troglodytes. Next base: position 91,558,088 of record NC_072408.2, read on the forward strand.
ATTCTGCTAGCAAATCAGAATAGAAGAAAAAAGTTGATGCATGAAAAGCCTTCTTTACAAATCAAGTACTCATGAAAATTAACTTTCAAAATAACATTTTATCCAAGGGAAAATGAAAACTATCTCAAAACCTAAAAGAACCAGTATTAAGATTTTGGTGTAAATACAGGGTGGGCAACATCACACACTGGGGCCTGTTGTGCGGTGGGGGGCGTGGGGAGGGATAGCACTGGGAGATATACCTAATGTAAATGATGGGTTGATGAGTGCAGCGGGCCAGCATGGCACATGTATACCTATGTAACGAGCCTGCACGTTGTGCACATGTACCCTAGAACTTAAAGCATAATTTAAAAAATATATTTTGGTGTAAATATATTTGCACTTATTTTTTAACATTCACGAATGGGATCTCTTGTACTTCACTGCAATTGTGCCGCATAAATTGTTTTAAAACTTCTCATTTTCTCTTAAAAATGTACCAGGAATGTTTTCACCACTGTAAATAATGCCGCAGTGGGCATCCTTGGACATAAACCTTTGGCCACCCATATTTCTTTGAGAGATTTTAGGAGTGATGTAAGAAAATAAACACTTTTAATTATCTTGGCATGTTTCCGTGATTAAAAAACATATGTGGTGGAAATCAGTTTATGCTGGTTCTCTGTGACAGAATTATAAAACCGATGAGGACATTTGTTTTGTAATAGAAATATTATCAGACTTTTAGAAACTGTGTTCATACAAATTTCAGCTCACATGTTATTAATTACACGAGGGGTTATATAAGATATTAGAGCTAAAATGTGTAAACACTTTGCACTTAATACTTCACTCACATTGTCCCCTAATCCAACCATTCATATAACTGAATAATAAATATGAATTATGTACTAACGTACATTATTATATCTGACCTCTTCTCCTACTAACTGTACTAACTATGTTGTGGTAAGCAAATTATTTTCCTCATCAAGCCACTTTCTTCATCTGTGTAATGGAGATGATAATAATGGTATATACCAGGCCAGGCGCAGTGGCTCATCCCAGCACTTTGAGAGGCTGAGGCAGGCATATCACCTGAGGCCAGGGATTCAAGACCAGCCTGACCAACATGGAGAAACCCCTACGCTACGAAAAATACAAAAATTAGCCAGTGCAGTGGCACACGTCTGTAGTCCCAGCTACTAAGGAAGCCGAGGCATGAGAATCACTTGAGTCTGGGAGGCTGAGATTATAGTGAGTGGAAATCGCACCACTCTACTCCAGCCCGGGCAACAGAGTGGGACTCTGTCTCAAAACAAACAAACAAACAAAGAAAAAAGGTATGTACCTAAGTGGTATTGTTTTGAAATTTAAATGAGTTAATAATAAATCCAAACCACTTAAAACATAGCTAGGTATGTTGCAATCATGCAAAAATATAGGGTACCACTATTACAATTGTAATTATTATTAATAGTAATAGTAGTATACTTTTTTAAAGAATCATAGCCACATATTAAAAATATATGTGGAATCAAACCTGATCCCATAGTCCAGTGTACTTGACAAGAATGTAGAAGTCCAAAGCCAATGACCATGCAGTCAGAAAAGTTGTTTTGTTTGATTTAGTTTAATTTGGTTACACATTTCTGTAACAGAGTGTGTGTGTGTGTAAACCAAAGCACACATTATATATTCTAAATTCGCATCTTTGTTTCCATCTTTGCCTTACCTTTTTACCTTTGCATGTTAGCTAAGAAAACGTTTCTTTGAATTCAGTTTTCAACTGTGTACTCTGAAGTGTATGTACTATATATTTCAGCCACCAAGTTGGGTAATCTGGAAATTCAATAAAGTCTATACTTACCCTTCAGTATTTCTTCATTCATTTAAATAAAAAGAGACCCTTATCAATTAAAATATACACTCCCTAAGTTAATTGCTTGAATATTGAAAGCATTCTGTTAGAAATGAATATTTCATTACAGAATGTATATGTATTAAATCACCAATTTGGTGTATTTTTTTTGTTTTGCCTGTAAACACAAATATTTTTAATAAGTACTACAATTAAGTTCCTGCTGTGCAAAAACTCCAGATCCTACACATTCTGTAATGTAATACCCATTTTATAAATGAGAAAATGGATATTTGGAGAGGCATACGGCCTGCCAAAATGCACCTGAAAATAAAAAGTAGAGCAAGGAATTTAACTCATGTTAGAATGTATCTAAAGCCTGAGAATTATCTGTACTATATTAAGAATGAACTAATTTGGGAAGGGAGAAGATATATACTCTGTGAAAGGAAAAATGACAAAACCTAGTTAAACCTAGTCTATGGTGATAAATGCTCTATTTTTAAAAGGTTTTCTTAAGATGTATACTGCTCCCGAATGGGAGTGTGGTATTTATTTTTAATTTAAAATATTTTTATTACAAATTTACTTTCAGGCCTACTCAATGTAAGAAAAAAAACAAGCACAATATGAAGTTATAATAAGAGTGTGTTGATTTATTTTAATATTGACAGTTCAGAGGGTCTCAGAGACTGCAAGTATTATTCTTAATTATTTACAACATTAAAGGTACTCAGCATCTGGAAAAGAACTTGCTTATAAAATCATGTATACAGCTGCATGGTAAGTACATCTGCCACTAAATTTCAGTTTTTTAAAAGCTGAAACGCTGGAAAAAACTTATAAAAATTACAATTACTATTCATCTTTCTTCTTTAAACATTTGGAATGTAACAATCTCTATGCTAAAAATTAGTAGGAGAGTGTTACAATAAGTTTTTTAAAAACCAAGAAAAAGACAATAAATATTTATATATCTTTGGATCAAATGTGACTTTTATGTCTTATTTATTCAGTGATATTCCCACACCTTTACTTTTGTTCTCCAATAAAAAATAAAAAGTTATGAATGGACTTAATATAGTTCCTGAATTTCAGTTGGCTATATCTGAACTTTGAATACATCTGCTATATAATATTTTTTTTTCTGGAAAACATCACAAAGAAGTGTCTAATATGTGAATGAGAGATTAAAAATATTCAGTCCATCCCATTGTTGTGTCTGCGTTGTGTTTCTCCATACTTTGGTATTGTATTGCTTTTGTAACAAATTGTCACATACTTGATGATTTAAAAATGACAAGACCTTGTTATCTTACAGTTCTAGAGGGAGGAAGCCCAACACAGTCTCACTGAACTAAAATCAAGGTGTCAACAGAGCTGTATTTCATTCTAATATCACTAGGGCATAGTGTATTTCCTTGCATTTTCTAGTTTCTAAAGTCTAACTGCATTCCTTGGCTATGGCCCTCTTTCTCATCTTCAATACCAGTGACACTGCACCTCCAGCAATATCCTTTCATAAATCCATCATCATCCAGTTTCCTCATCTGCCTCTCTCTTCCACTGACGAACATTCTTGTGATTACACTGGACCCACTAGAAAAATCCAGGATAGTCTCTCTATTTTAAAGTCGACAGAGAAGCAATTAATTTCATCCCCAATCTTTATTCCCCTTTGCCATGCCACCTAACATAATCACAGGTTCCAAAGACTAGGACGTGGGCATCTTGAAGAGAAGGAAAGAAGAGCTATTAGTGTACCTAACAAACTCCTCCATTGCATTTCTTCTGTGTCCTGTAAATTACTGGCTAAGTTATTTTAGCAATACATTTAAACCCTCAAGAAGTTATTGTGAAGAAGATACAACTCACTGACTCACTGAACAAAAATCCCAAAACCCCCTTCTCCCTGTAGCCTCCATTGTAGAGACTGATGTAGTTTGTAAATTGCTTTCCCTGCCAGGATCCTGGCTATGAGTGTCTGTATGACATAGTTCTGGTTGATGAGTCCACTGTGGCCTTCTACAAAATATTTTTACTTTCCTTTTAAAAGAGTCAGACCTATCTGCTGACATACATTATTTCTTCTTTCTACCTTATTTACAGAATTGATTCCTGGAGCCATGTACTAATTAAAAGGCCGAGAAAATCACTGATATGGCTGCTCTGATGTGAGGAAACGCCAAACTATTACTTCCAGCGGCTTACCTTAGGCATTTTGTCATATGAGAAAAGTCAGCATTTATTTGTTTATGTGACTACTAATAATAGGCTGGTGCAAAATTAATTGTGGGTTTTGCTGATGAAAGTCATAGCGAAAACTGTAATTACTTTTGCACCAACCTAATAGTTTATTGTTAATGGCAGCCAAATTGATATTCTGAAGTTAGAAGTCAAAATCTTTCATATCTGGTTTACCTTGGATCTAGAAGAAACACTTTAAGAATTTTTTCTGAAAAAAATGACCTAAATATTCTTATTTATTTCTAATTATTAGAAATAAATGCATGTTCTTATTATTCATTAAAAAATATTATCGATGTGGGGGAGGGGGCAAGTTCTAGTATCTATAGAAGTACAATGAGAGTAAACAGAAAATAGTAACAAAAGAACATAAAAATGTATTTTCTTCTAAATATTTATAATGTTATGTGACAATTATTAATATAATGCCTCTCCCCATGAAATCTGTTCTTCCTTGTCTACTCTGCAAAAATGGATCTGACACTTTATATGTATTTTTCTTTTGTCAGCTGGCAGTAAGCTTTGCCAATAGCTGGTGCTAGAAAGGCATTGCTGGAGAAAAGGCTTCTGCTTCCCTTCCTGGTTCAGTTGTGCTTACTTAGCAGGTAAATGTAGCACACTTGGCTTCTCCAGCACTTAGCAATAGTGATGTGGATGGCTTGTCAGTTTCTGCAGTGTCCAGGTCTTGCAGCACACACAGCTTTTCCATTATCAGGCTCCTCCAGTGCTTGTGCAACTTCTTCAGTTCATTTCCTGTAGGGCATGCCATCCAGCAGTACTCAGCAGCCAGCAGCGTCCCCCAGAAACTTCTTAGGCTGTTTTATAATACTTTTCCATGAAACACCTTTTTTTGTGATCAGCTTTCTTCTGCACCCTAGAGAATGGAATTCCAGCAAGTTTCAGAGGAAAGATTTCCAGCAAGTTCCACTAATGCTTCTTCTAGTGACTTCTTTACCATTCAGTGAGAAATGGCCATGCCCTTTCCAACAAGGTATAGCTTTTCGTCCTGGTAGGATGGAAGGCAGGGCATCTTCCTCCACACGTGCTCTATCTCAGTGAGGGGGTACTGGCTGATCCTTGTAACTGCTTTTTCCATGACTTTTAGAGTTCTCTTTATGTTTTACCACCCCATCTCTCATTATGCTAATCCCCATTATAGTTTAAAAGTTTAATTAAAAATTTTCCTGTTCAAATCACTGTGTGGTCTCCCTGATCAGACTCTGATTGACACACATGATATGTCAAAGCTATATCTCCAAGTTATTTGAGGCTATTGTCTATAAAGTTAGAGCAATATTTTACAAGTATTTATAGAATTTGCCTTAAAACAGCTTCTCTCAAAAATGCTTTTCAGAACGTGATGTACTTTGTCACATGATGCGCTCCGAGAAAAATCGATTCCATGGTGCAATAGCTTATTTTTTTTCAATTAGATGTTCATAGTGCTAATGAGAATATTAAACTTTCTCAGAGGTTCTGTAGTTAATATAATCCACTTAATTTTGTTTAAGCCAGCATTTCCTGAACCTTTTTGACCCTGAAAACAGTTCACTGAACAAAAACAACTCTTGTAACTTGTGAAATGTTATGTTGAGCAATAAACTTTGGAAAATGATTCCTTAAGGATATCAGCATAATAAATAGCTCTATTGATTTAAAGAAAGGGTAAAAGCATTTGAAGAGCATGGAGAATGTGTTTTTGTGCCATTGCGTGCTATTTCTTAGGCTCTTCTTTTGAAAGTGCCATGAAAATTTGGCTGCAGGAAGGGTTTCCCACTTTTACATACGTGCATTACTACTCATGTTGGGTATATACAATCTTGGTATGATTTATAAATAGATCTCTAAATGATGACTAGCTAGGGAATAAATAGAGCTTTCAGTTCATGTTTTCTACTCCTAATCTTAACCATGTGTGATATTGGCCACTTTATTGCTATATATATATATATATAATATTTGTTATAAGACTAGCTCTTGATCAAAAATAAATTCCTAACTGAAATCTGGTTGGCCTCTCCCTCATCCAAAGAGAATTTAAATAGAAAAAAATTGCCATCCAACACTCAATAGTTGTGGCTAGCCACTGCTGAGTAAGCTTAGCTGACAAAAACTCAACAGTATCTGCTATAATAAGGGAAAATGACATTGTATATTACTGACGTGATCATTATTTGTTTAGACTAAAACTGCAAAGATTGCCGTTCCTTCCCAAATCCATAACCGTATCATAACTAAAAAATCCAATCTCACTTTTCCCTTTCTGTAATTACTATGGTGATAGATTATACTAAAGAACTCAAATTGAATCTTCAAAAAACAGAAGTATTTATACAGTTTTACTGATTAAAAAATATCCAAAAATGTTTTTAAGTGTTTACTTCTGAGTGATTGAGGTGTTTTGTTAAACAAAATAATATTTTATTGATTTTTGTGTTCCTTGGCATTCAATGGTAATTATAATAAAAGTTATCTTGGAATTTACATGGTGTCTTGAAATGTTGACAACTTCTTGTAACGTCGATCAGAGCAACATTATGGCTTATGTTTCTTTTGTAGCTCTGTGTAAGTTCATAACATGTAGTGGGCCTTCAAAATATAATAAAGTCAAAAACTGTCATAACATGTAATAAAACGTCTTACAAGAAAATGTTCAAAATTTTGTTAATGACCTTTTATGACACAATTCATGTCTTAATTCTTCAGCTGTCACAGATTATGGATGCTTGTGCTTCTTAACTACACTCCACATATGTGGTAGAAAGTCTTGATGCTCCACTCATATCCCCTTTACCAGATTACCATGCTGTGAGTACCGCAGCTAGCAGCTTATAACTGTGACCTCAAAACAACTGCCCTTGGTTGAAGGAAGTCAACTTGCCCATAAACACATGGATGGTTATACCATTTACTGACTAATATTTGCTGACTAATGAAAAGATACCAAGTACTGTCCCTAAGCCTTAAGTTAGTACAACTCTAGGGTGTAATTTACTCTTCAGAAAGGCCCCTCATTCCTCTATGTATCAGAGCAAGGATAGTCTACATTCTTGCTCAGCTTTTTTGTCTCTGCTACTCTGCTTCCCTAATTTCCTTCAGGATTTTCTTGAAGATAATTCACTCAATAAATCACTTATTCCTGAATCCCTGTCTAGGGCTTCACTTCTAGGGAACTGACCTAAGGAGGGACCCCAGAGAAGCAGATTTAAGAATGAGGTTCTGGACTTGAACATCTGGTGACCAGCTGGAGTAAGGGCCTCATCTCTGATGGTAGGTGGAAAATTGATAGTCACTGGCAGGCTGTGAGACTGCAATTGTTAAGGCTTTCACCTACAATGAATTAAGCTAAACTACATTTGGAAAGGATGCATGGCATTGGATTTTTGGTATTAATATCTCTGACCTTTAAGAAGTATGGCTCTATACTTTAAATTTTTAAATATAATTTTATATTTTTATTTTTTATTTATTTTAATTTAACTTTTAATTTTTTAATATAATTTTAAGCATATTAATTGAAAAACTAGATAGTTCTTGGTAGACAGCACTGGTACTTTGAAAAGAGAAAATGGGAGACTCAGGTAATCAAACATTAATTCCAATAATTAAAATAAAAATGTGAGAGTGAGAGGCTTCCTTAGCAAAACTTGAAAACATCATTATTTTCTGTAACAAGAAGGCTTACCATATCGAGGAACAGGTATAGAACTTTATCTAAAGATTAAAATGTAGTAAAATGTAGTAGTTTGATTACTCACGTTGGCAAATCTCTTACATGAAATTTGAGGTCCAACCAGGTACAGTGGCTCACACCATGAGCTGCAATCCCAGCTACTTGAGAGGCTGAAGCCAGGAGTTCAAGACCAGCCTGGGCAACATAATGATATCCTGTCTCAAAAAAAATAAATAAATAAATAATAAATAATAAATAAAAGGGACTTGGGGTCCAGTTATGAAAGGAATTGGATCCCGAGCCTTGGGATGGGTATACTAGATAGACCAAGTGAAAAACCTTGAGGGTTCAATGTCCCTGAAGATTCTAGGCCTAGAGAAGCAGCTAGCACCTCTTGTAAAATAATCACATATAACCCCTTGTTCAGGAGTATGTGGAACTATCAAATGATACAGACATCTTACTAGTCAATGTTTGTCTTTTTCAGGGTCTGCTCATATAACCCCTTCTGCTTAACAGAACGAATCACAACATGATTACAGGTGCGTGCCACCACATCCAACTAATTATTGTATATTTAGTAGAGACAGGGTTTCACTGTCGGCCAGGCTGGTCTCCAACTCCTGACCTCAAATGATCCGCCTGCCTCGGCCTCCCAAAGTGCTGGAATTCTGGCATTAGCCACCATGCCCTGTCAAAACTTTTAAGAATTGGCAAAACTGAAATAAAAAAAGTATATCCTTAAATGTCTTTAATAATAAATAACAGAATGAAAAAAAGAAAAGACAGAAGAAATGAAAGAAGGAAAGAAAGAAGAAAGCAAAGAAGGAGGGAGCCAGGAAGGAAGGTAGTTCTTAGCTTACAAAATACGTCAGAAAGATGACACAAAATAAACCAAATAAACCAGAAAGAAGGAATCAATAAAGATAAAATATAAAATTAATGACTATATAACAAAGCATATATAGAAAAAGTTAAAACCTCTAAATGACTTTTTAAAAGAGTTTAGACCAGCGCTGTCCAATAGAACTTTATGTGATACTAGAAATATTTTATATCTCTACTGCCCAATACTGTAGCTTCTATGTCTGCTGACACTTAAAAGTGCTCAGGGAAACTGAAGAACTAAATTTTTAATTTTATTTAATTTTAATCAACATGAATACATTAATTAAATTTATATAATTTTACAATTTAAGTCAATTAATATAAATTTAAATTTATGTTGCTATTGGACAAAACAGATATAGATAAATGTTTCACCAGCCCAACTTTTTAAACTGAATAAAAATTTAAAACATTTTTATGAATTAAAAAATTCTATAAAAAATTAATGTACAAAAATAGAGAATTTATATATAATATAAATTTATATATTCATATATAAATTCTCTCTATATGTATAGAAACAATTCTATATATATAGAAACAATTTATATATATATATATGTATACACACACACACACACACACACACAGTTAGAAGCCATGCCTGAACTTCAAATTTAGAGAATCTATGAGTGTTGTTTTAAGCTGCAAAATTTGTGGTAATTTGTAATGTGCAATAAAAAACTAATGTATAAGAAAACAAGATGCTGAAAATAAGTGGTTCAAAAAAATTAAAATTGAAGAAACAATGAGTTATTTCTATTGTGATGGTTTTATCACATGGATTCACCCCAATTAAAGGGGGAGTCCAATTCTTCATGAATATAAACCAGCCTTATTCACTGACTTCTAATGACTATAATGAGGTAGAAGTGATGCTAAGTTACTCTCATGGAGTTCTGAGATTTCTTTCCTGGAATGTTTGCCCTTGGAACTCAGCCATCATACCATGAGGAAGCCAAACAGCCCTTGAAAAACTCAGATGTATGTGTTCTAGCCACTACCCCGGGTGAAATCTCAGCCAACAACCACCATCAACTTGCCAGACATATGAGTTAGTAAGCCTTTGGATGACTCCAGCCCACAGCCTTTGAGCAAGCCCAACTGAAGTTGAATAATGAGCTATCTCCAGTAGAGTCCTACCCACACTGCACATTCCTTAGCAAACATTGTCATTATTTTAAGCCACTAAATTTGGGGGTAGTTTGTTATATAGCAAAAGATAACAGGACATCTTCGTACTCATCTGACTGCATCTGACTGGCAAAATGCTATTTTTGTTTTGTGGGTCTTCTTGTTGTTGTTGTTGAGAGAGGGTCTCACTCTTTTGCCCAGGCTAGACTGCAGTGGCCTGATCATAGCTCACAGCAGCCTCAATCTCCTGGGCTCAAACAATCCTCCCACCTCAGCCATTGGAGTAGCTGTGACTATAGGAACATGCCACATGTCTGGCTATTTTTTTTTCTTTTTTTAAAATTTACTTTTATTAGAGGAGACAAGGTCTTGCTATGTTGCCCAGGACAGTCTCAAACTCCTGAGCTCAAGTGATGGTCCCAGGTTAGCATCCCAAAATGATGGGATTGAGAGGCATGAGCCATCACATCTGAACCACTTGCAAAGGTTTTAAAGAATAGTAATAATACCTATGGATGGATGGCGTGTTGGGAAGAAGCTAACTGTGGGGCAACGAACAAAGCTGTTCAAAAATTATTTAGGGCCCTCACTCCGGTTACCAGTGAGATGATGACTGCACCAAAACTCTGCTTCCCACAGGACTAGTAGCTACCTTCGACCACCAGCAAAATAAACTTCAGGGTTTCTAGGTGTTGGGCAATTGGCTTTCTCCCAAACCAATGTAAATATCTGACAAGAAATATCTGCCTTATCTGGAACAAGCTAGAATATTTATTTCTCCACTGACAAATTTACAACAGTGAATAGGATTCCTTTCTTGGAACATTTATGCACTGAGTGTGTATCCAATAAGCTGCTCTATCCCTGGCAGGAATTTCTGTGGGTGATAATGAAGACTGAGGATCTCTGGCTCCTCTTCTTGTTGAACTCTGTTTTAAAAGCTTTCCTAAAAATTTTTGTGTGATATTACAGAAAATGTCCTGAAGTCTAGTGTGTGATTGGTGGCAAACATTACAGGATCCACCTTGCTTGAGAGTGAAAATAAAAGTTCTCAGCTTGCTCAATATTTACTCAAACCAGCTGGTGATTGGTTATTTTGAATTATTTGTATAAATTTATGGAGTACAAGTTAAATGTTGTTACATGGATAGATTGTGTAATGGTGATGTCAGGGCTTTTAGGGTATTTATCATGCAAATAAATACATTGTACACATTAAGTAATCTCTCATTATCCACTCCCCTCCAACCCCAGCCACCCTTCCAAGTTTCTATTGAATATCATTCCACAATCTACACCCATGTGTACCCATTTTTTAGCTCCCACTAATATATGAGAACAAGTGATATTTGTCTTCCTGTGTCCGACTTGCTACACTTAAAGTAATGGCCTCCAGTTTCATCCATGCTGCTGCAAAATACATGATTTCATTCTTGTTTATGGGTGAATAGTGTTCATCATATATATGTGATGATATAATAAAGACATTTTATATATATATATATATAAAACTTTTTTAATCCAATCATCCATTGATGGAAACTTAGGTTGATCCCAAGTCTTTGCTATTGTGAATAATGCTGTGAAAAACACGGGAGTGCAGGTGTCCTGTTGATGTAATGATTTCTTTTCCTTTGGATAGATACCAACTAGTGGAATTGTTGTGTCAAATGGTAGTTTTATCTTTAATTATTTGAGAAATGTCCATAAGAGATTTTCCATAGAGGTTGTATTAATTTATTACAATCTCTTATTAATTTATATAATTCCAACCAACAGCGTATAAGCATTCCCTTTTTCTCTGCATCCTTGCCACCATTTGTTATTTTTTTGCCTTTTTAATAGTTACCATTTTGACTGGTGTAAAGACAGTTTCTCACTGTGGTTTTAATTTGCATTTCTCACATGATTGGTGATGTTAAGCATTTTCCCATATGCTTTTTGGCCATTTCTATGTCTTCTTTTGAAAAAATGTCAATTCATGTCCTTTGCTCACTTTTTAATGAGATTATTTTTGTTGTTGTTGAGTTGTATGAGATATTTGATATGGAACAAAAACACAATGAAAAACACAAAAAAATGAAAAAGGATCAAACCAATTTTGACATCCATTGATAGAGGAATAGTAAAATAAATTATTGTATATCAATAACATGGAAAATAAAAAGCTATTAAAAGGAATAAATTAGAACTATACAAGTTGGCTTGGAAAAGTTTCCATATGGTAAAAGTATTATGATTTCATATGAAAACTAAAGATCAAAAAATTCCATAAAAGGAAAATAAATCTTGGGGCCACAGAATCACTAAGCTGAAGGGAAAAGTCAAGCTGGGAACTGCTTAGGGCAAACCTGTCTCCCATTCCATTCAAAGTCATCCCTCTGCTCACTGAGATAAATGCATATCCGATTGCCTCCTATGGAAAGGCTAATTGGAAACTCAAAAGAATGCAAATATTTGTCTCTAGTCTACCTATGACCTGGAAGCCCCCTCCTTGCTTCAAGTTGTCCTGCCTTTGTTTTGAGTTGTCCCACCTTTCCAGACCGAACCCATGTTCATCTTACATATGTTGATTGATGTCTCATGTCTCCCTAAAATGTACAAAACCAAGCTGTGCTCTGACCACCTTCATCACATGTCATTAGTACCTCTTGAGGCTGTGTCATGGGAATGGATCCTTAACTTTGGCAAAATAAACTTCCTAAATTGACTGAGACCTGTCTCAGATTTTGGTTGTTCACAATCCCATGCATATATATGGGTGTGTATAAATTATATATATATATATGTGTGTGTGTGTTTGTGTGTGTATATATGTGTGTATACCATGTTCATTATGTATATGTGTGTGTGCATAAATCATGTGTATGTATATATACACACACATGAAAATTGTATACATGTACATATGTATATGTGTATACCTTGTCTCAAGATGTGTACACATATGCAATTTATACACACTCATATATAGAATTTATGCATAGCCATACATATGATATTGATGAAAATGAAAAATATGAAAGAATCTACACTGGGTTATTTATATGGAGAGTGCAGGTGGTAGAGAAAAAGAAAATAAAGGTTGATTATGCCTTAAAATATAAATAGGATGTGAGAGTCAAAATGTGTCAAGGTCAGCAGAAATCAGTTATTTTAGAAAGCCAGAATTTATTACCTTGAGAATACAAGCCAAATCATAGAATATTTTAGGTTTTCCTTAGCTACATCATTACTCAACAGATTGTGATAAAAAGAATCACCCTTTTTTTATTCTTATTTTTCCAGACAGATACTTTCCATTGTTGCTGCTCAAACTAATCAGTAGAATGAAAGACTGAGTAATACCATATTTCTTTCAAAGTCGAAGAGTCTGCATTATTATATAATTGATGCTACTTCAGAAAAGCAATCTCCTGATCAAAATAATTGATTACTTCAGAGATTCAACCCCCCTCGGAACCTGCTGGGAGACTGAGGAATATGCTTTATAAGAATCTTCGCATGTTCCTTTGCATTTAAAGTGCAAGAAAAATAAGTAAATAAGAGAATAATAACAATAAGTAAATAAGATTAAGGAAGTAATAAGGAAATGGAGCAGGGTAGGTGTGTACATTCATAATTGAAAAGTAATAGCACATTAAAGTTATTTAGGTACTGTACGGAATAGTTTTTTATTTGTTCATCTGTTTTGCTAACCACTATGAACTGCTTAAGCTCAGAAGCCATATCTTATTTATCTTTGTATACCCAAGCCCTAGCATATTGCCTGGTACAGAAGAGCTCAATCTGTGTTATCTCTTTGATGGTGGTTGAATAAATTTATGAGTTTCCTAAATGGAAAGACACAGAGAGATGCGTATCAGATGGGTGGCATTTGGAATTCAGTCACAGACTGAGGGTGGGCCACATACCTCTATGCTCAGAGGAAATTCCACTTTAGCTGGCTAGCACAACTGGAGAACAAAAAGTAGCTATCTAGACCACAGTGAACTAGAGCTGTTTTGCCCAAAAGGGAAAGATAACAATCCTTCTGGTGCCAATGCGCAGGCCTGCCTGCACACACACACACACACACGCACACTCATACACCCCTAGGAAAAAAAAAATACCAGTAAGAAAACTTTTATTTAAAGGGAAAGAAAAACAAAGCATTCATTGAAATAAGTTATAATAAGGCAGTTAGTTAAGGGCTTAATTACCCATAGCCCCAGAGGAGCGTATGATGTTACAGAAGAGGAAGAAATCATAAAACCTAGCAGCAGGGGTTCATCTTCCCAGATATTAAATAGGTAATTAATCTTAACTGCAAGAAGCAATTATGCCTCACTGAATAAGGTGGAGATTTTTAGTCTCACAAAGCAAAACTTCAGGTCAACACAATAACGGCAAATGCAAGGGAGCAAAATAAATGATACCTATGAGTACTTTTCTCTTAAAAAATATATTAATCTATACTCTTTTGCAGATGTCTAGGTTGTGCCTGAGATAATATTTGATTTTATTTTATTTAGAAAAATATTCTAATTTGCCCTTATGTACTGGATTTTATTATTCAGCAGCTATTATAGGTGTGCCACACTGCTGTAGATGCTTAGAATGCACAGTTGAACATTCTACAGGTTACAGAAATGTAATCTAATGACAAGTCTATAGAAATCCAGGCTGAGAAGCATGGGTAGGAGGATACCGTATATATACCTTTGACAGTACGTGGGTTCTTTTTTTAACTTTTATTTTAAGTTCAGGGATACAAGTGCAGGTTTGTTACACAGGTAAAATTGTGTTATGGGGAATTGTTGTACAGATTATTTCATCACTCAGGTATTAAGCCTTGTTATTTTTCCTGATCCTCACACTCCTCCCACCCTCCGCCCTCCAGTAGGCCCCAGTGTGTGTTGTTCCCCACTGTGTGTCCATGTGTTCTCACAATTTAGCTCCTACTTATAAGTGAGAATATGTGGTATTTGGCTTTATGTTCCTGGGTTAGTTTGCTAAGGATAATGCCCCCAGCTCTATCCATGCCCCTGCAAAGAACATTATCTCATTCATTTTTATGGCTGCATAGCATTCCATGCTGTATATGTTCCATATTTTTTTAATCCAGTCTATTATTGATGGACATTTAGGTTGATTCCAAATAGTCATTCCACTATTTAGGTTGAATAGTGCTACAATGAACATGCACGTGCACGTGTCTTTATAATAGAATGATTTTAATAGGATTAAAATTTACAGGAAACAAACAAACAACTCCATAAAAAAGTGGGGAAACCACATAAACAGACACTTTTCAAAAGAAGACATACATGCCACCAACAGTCATATGAAAAAAAGCTCAACATCATGAACTTTAGAGAAATGCAAATCAAAACCACAATGAGATATTATATTAACACCAGTCAGAATGGTTATTACTGAAAAGTCAAAAAATAACAGATTCTGAAGAGGTTGTGGAGAAAAAGGAATGCTTATATACTGTTGGTGGGGGTGCAAATTAGTTCAGCCATTGTGGAAGACAGTGTGGTGATTCCTCAAAGACCTAAAGACAGAAATACCATTCAACTTAGAAAGTATTTGGGTTCTAAAAGAAACGTCTCATCAAAATAAAATAGCAGTAATTTTGTCCCATATAAAATATTAAGTAAATTAAATTTGAAAAAATTAGCTGATTTTATAAGTTTGATAAGGAAAAATAACATAGACTATATTCATTTGCTAGGGCTGTCATTACAAAATACCACAGACTGAGTGGTTTAAAGAACAGAAATTTATTTTCTGATAGTTCTGGAGGCCAGAATTCCAAGATCGAGGTGTTGGTAGGTTTGGTTTCTCTCTCCTTGGCTTGCAGATGGCCATTTTCTCACGTTAGGTGCTTTTCTCTGTGTGCGTACCTTTCTAGTGTCACTCTGTAAATCCTATTCTACTCTTCCTTCCAGTCTCCAATAAGATTGAATTGGGATCCACCCTAACAACCTTATTTTAACTTAATTAAAGTCCTATCTCTGAATACAATCATAGTCTGAGGTACTGGGAGTCAGGCTTCTTTGTATAAATTTTGAGAGAATACAATTTAGTCCGAAAAATATACACATACCGAAATAAAATTTTAAAAGCCTAAATCTTGGAGGTGAAAAAACCTGTGTCAAAATATTCATTCAACTTTCTTGCTTTACTGATTTGAAGCTATTTAAACATACAAAGCCTTAGATATATGATTGGATTAAAGTACATGTGATTGGATAAAAGCTGTTAATATTATTATGGAAGTTTCCCCTGAGTTCCACCTGCCCTACAATAAAAAACCTGTTCTTGGCAGATTTCAGCTATTTTATCGCCATGTAAACTTTACCCTCCTATGGCCCCAGATGGGATTGTCTTTGCCAAATGAGTTACTGGATTTCTCACATATAAAATAAGAACTATAATAGTACCTACTGCATAGGGTGGTTATGAAGATTAAACAATTACTATTGTGACTACTAAATACTATATGTATATTGCGTGTGTAATATATACATAATATACACATAAAGTGCATGTCCTAGAACTTGGTGCATAGTGAGGTTGCATTACGGTATTGCTACTTTTATTATAACTTGTCTTTACTACAAATATCTGTTTACTACAACTACTACTAGTATTATTATTTAATTACTGCTATTACTATTACCATACTTCTGTTGTTACTATTTTTTCCAAAACTACTGATCTTTCTAAAATGCAGACTGGAAAAGTGTCACTCCCCTGATTCAAACATTTTAGCAAATTGGCCATTGTTTTTGGGAAAAGCCTACTCGCTTTTTTTTTTTTTTTTTTTTTTTTTTTTTGAGAGACGGAGTTTCACTCTTGTTGCCCAGGCTGGAGGGCAATGGTGAGATCTCAGGTCACTGCAACCTCTGCCTCCCATGTTCAAGCAATTTTCCTGCCTCAGCCTCCCAAGTAGCTGGGACTACAGGTGCTCACCACCACACCTGGCTATTTTTTTTTTCTTTTTTGTATTATTAGTAGAGATGGGGTTTCACCATGTTGACCAGGCATGTCCTGAACTACTGAACTCAGGTGATCCACCCGCTTCAGTCTCTCAAAGTGCTGGGATTACAGGGGTGAGCCACGGTGCCTGACCAAGCCCACTCTTTTATAGAGCCCATAATTTCCTGCAGATTGTAAACCTGATGAGCTTTATCTCTAACAATGTCAAACCTCCCACAATGCACCCACATAAATAATATTTCAATTCCATTTACAACAAAAGTACTTATTGCTTGCCTCTCTACTATGATAGAAACAATTCTCTGAGCACAGGAGATATAGTTGTGGGCAAAATAGTCAGGATCCCTACACTCAGGAAAAAGAGACTGTGGAAACAGATAACAAATAAGCAACCATATAAAAATACTTTCAATTTGTGAAAAGCACTTTGAGGAAAAGCAAACAGAAGTACATGAGAAAGACTGAATGGTTAATAGCTTGGGGTAGGTTGGTTGAGAAAGATTGCTCTGAGGAAGTGACAGTTAAGGTGATACTTGAATGAAGAAAATAAGTGAGATTGAACATTCCAGGCAGAGGGAGCAACACATGAGAAAGATCTAAGGTGAGATCTAATTTAGTGAATTCATGCAACTGACAAAAAGGTAGAGTGACCAGGCCCTAGGGATCACAATTGACAGAACTGTTGGAAGCAGCTAGTTCCTTCAAAAAGTTGGGAGCAGCTAGATCCTTCAGGATCCAGCCTGCATTAAATAACTTAATAAACTTTAAACTTAAAGAACTTTAATGCAGGATCTAGCCTGCATTAAAGAACTTGGCTTTTAGTATAACTAAAACATTTATTCTTTTAGTATAACTGAAAGGAAGCCATTAGTATAACTATAGGAAGCCATTAAGCAAACTTGGACAGGATAAAACAAATCTGAATTATATTTCCATAAGGCAACTCCAACTGTTTTATTTATAATTGATTGGAAGAGTACAGTCGTGGAGACCAGGTAGGGGGTGATAATGATAGTCTAGATGAGGAGTGACAGTTGCCTTGAGGAGGGTGGTAGCAGTGGAGATAATGGAGAAGTGGACAGTTTCTTATGACATATATTTACTTTTACAATTATTGTGTGTCATTTGTGTAATGTGGGTGTTTTTATTTTTCTACTGTATTTGATCAGCAACTCATGCCTAGGGTTTCCAGAATTTTATGAAGAGAATAAACATATTAAGTTAATAATGACTGAACTAACAATAGAGAATGAGAACGATATATAGGTAACTAAACTAACTGAAGCATAAACATGAGAAAGACTGAATGAAGCTGCAAGAAAAGCTCTTATCTATTCCTTTGCATTATCTTCCTCATCAAGAAAGCAGTTAAATTTAGCCCGGAGAAAAACTTTCTTCTTTCAGAAAAAAAACTTTTTTCAGAAGTAAAGAATGGTCTGAGAGTCAAATAAGCCTTCCAAATAG
Source organism: Pan troglodytes (assembly GCF_028858775.2). Lineage (NCBI taxonomy): Eukaryota > Metazoa > Chordata > Mammalia > Primates > Hominidae > Pan > Pan troglodytes. The sequence continues at coordinate 91,576,330 of NC_072408.2, forward strand.
AAGTTGTTTAACATTAAAGTGGCTGCTTACCCATTCTTAGTCTAATTTTTTCATCAATAAAATACACATTTTTAATTATTGAAAGCCTGCTATAAGAACTCAGTTCAATAACACATAAATGGTTTTGCACAGAGCCTGCCACATAGTTGTCCATCAATAAAAGTAGCTCCTTTCATTGTGAACTTATCAAGGTCCCTGTTTTCCTCTTCCACACAATTACTGCAGATTCTTTTCTATGTTTCATCCTTTTTTCATCCATTGCCATACTGAGCTAGAATATCACTCCCTTTGCAATAGTTTTAATTGCAAGGAACAGAAACACATTCATGTTCCTTCAATTCAAAAAAATTGTTATTGTTTTTGTTTCCCTTAAAATAAAATGCTAAAATTAAACTCACTGGAATCAGGAAAAGCTATCCTGCCAGACATGATGCAAGGAACAGAAACAAGTATAGTGAGATTGGAGGAAACTGGCATATAGTTCAAAAACAAGATCACTCAGGACCAAGATGGTTCTGGGGACTGGTTTCTAGCCTTGTCTATTAGAAGCCACTGTTTGTTAATCCGTGTACTAGTAATCTCTCCATAATAGTGACTCAGTTCCAACCAATGTGTGGTATTTTCATTATTCCTATAAACCACACACCTCCTCTGTATTATAAAAGTCTTTCAAAAGGCACTCTTCACAGCTTCTGCTTACTTATGAGCATTTTTACTTTTTGGCATCTGCAAATTGGCATTGTTCATTACGTTTCTGCCCGTATTAGTGAGTCTCTTTGCATCTCAAGTTCAAATTACTGAGTTGATCCAGTTAATCACAATCATCTTTATTGAAAAAATCCTCTCATACTAGGACATTCCATGGGACATTACCTAGCCTACAAATTGGGTACTTTGGAGTCAGATATCCTCATCTTATCCAATCAGTTCTTTCCATAATTATGGATCATATGACAAAGTTCATGAACACATATGTCTAAGGCCAGGCCACCTCCTTCTGCAAGTGTAGTGGATTTGGTAGTTTCTCTCAGAGTCTGTAAATATTCTTAGGTTTAGCCTATTTGTTTTAAGTACAAAAAAGGTCAGTTTATATATTTACATATACACATGTTCTTAAAGTTCAGTTTAATTTGTTTGTGAACAATATTATAGGTAATCTGAAAGTGTCAACTGCTGGTTACTTAATATAAAAGTATGGCATATTTCTATTGACGTGGCCTCATTTAGAAGCAATCTAAGTGTCCATCAACAGATGAATGGATAAAGAAAATGTGGTACATATATACAATGGAGTACTATTCAGCCATAAAAGAAGAATGAGATCCATTCATTTTCAACAAACAACATGGATAGAACCAGAATTCATTACGTTTAGTGAAATAAGCCAGGCACAGAAAGACGAACATTGCATGTTCTCTCTTATTTGTGGAATCTAAAAATCAAAACAAATGAACTCATGGACATAGAGAGTAGAAGAATGGTTACCAGAGGTTGGGAAAAGCAGTGGGGTGATAGGGCATACATGGGGATGGTTAAAGTGTCAAAAAAAAAAAATGAGTAAGACCTAGTATTTGACCGTACAATGGGGTGACTATAGTCAATAATAACTTGACTGTACATTTTAAAATAAAGGGTATAATTGAATTGTTTGCAACTCGATGGATAAATGCTTGAGGGTATAGACACCCCATTCTTCATGATGTGCTTATTTCTCATTGCATGCCTGTATCAAAACATCTCATGTAGACAATAAATATACTTGCTATGTACACCTCAAAATTTCTAAAAATTACTCTATAACTCTTGAAACTATTTGATTTTATGTCTGTATGGCCTCATGAAACTTTATGCATTTCAAGATAAGAGCCACTTTTTTTTACCCATCCATATACTCCTATGAATGTTTAATATGTTTGTGGTCTATTATGTTTCTTAGTATTTGCTTATAATTCAGCTGTTTTCTGCCCCTATTAGTGAATCTCTTTGCATCTCAAGTTCAAATTACTGAGTTGATCCAGTTAATCACAATCACAATCATCTTTATTGAAGAAATCCTCTCACACTAGGACATTCCATAGGACATTACCTTACCTAGCCTATGAATTGGGAAATTTGGAGTCACACTCTGACACAGAGTCTATCACAGTGTATGGTAAAATTTAAATTATATTGTTTTGTTTGAGAAATGTAACTTCTATATTGAGTGCAAACTTTATTGTTTGTCTCCTACAGGCAGCGTTAACTCCATTCTGTGAAGACTTTCTTCCACAATCGTTCATTGCTCTATTCCCAATGTTTAGAACAAGACCTGGTAAATGTTAGTTTGGAAATATTTTTGGAATGAAAAGGAACACACACACACACACACACACACACACACACAGTCACCTGTTTAACACTAATAAATATCTTCTGGATCCCTAATTGCTTGTGGGGTAATTTTCAGTTATTTTGTGTCCACTGCCATAAAGGTCAAACCTGTACATCACAACAGATTGGCAAAGCCAGCTAAGCAGCACTTATTATTTTGTAATATATTTATCTTTACTATATCTTTATCTTTAATAGTAGGTACCCATTCTGTCAATGAATATAATATATGATACTAAGTAACCTTTCCTTCAAAAATGTCATTAGGCTAATATAGTATTATCACCTGAAAACAATCCATTGGCATTTTCCTAAATGTAAGTGTAATACATATAGGCTTAACTTTAAAGTACTATAAACTATCTCCTTTTATAAGATACTAGATGTAATTATTCAGGAATTCTTATGATGTCCTTTAATGATAATATATTCTATAATATACAAAAAGAACATTAAGTATTATGCTTTGAAAAAGCTCAATGAAATCTACACTTGGCCCAAACTGTATAAGAAATAGAATCTTACGGAAGGAAAAAAAAAATACCCAAGAGTATATGTGCCAGTATCTCTAATGCAAAAGAAACAAGGAGCTGAAGTGTATTTTAGAAAGAAAGACAGAAGAATGTGAGTTTGTTGCAAATAAAAGTCTATCATTCAATGATATAACAGCCTATGTTTCCAAGTATTTTACAAGTTTATACAAACTATATCTGTTTCCCTATCTGTGGCAGCAAACTTTTCCATCTGGCTACCTTCTATACATGTTGAGAGTACAGTAAAATGACTGAGAGCAGATTCTGGAGGCAGAAGGTCTTTGTTGGAGGCCAAACTCCAGTCGTTACAAGTTGCATGATTAAACTCCCTAATGCCCGATATCAACCCCGTCTCTTTCTCCATATTCTTCTTCAGATAGGTGATAGAAGTTATAAAGTAAAACACTTCCTCTGGACATCTCCCTTGGGGTGTAGCATCGGCATTCCTCATTTCTTCCCTCAAAATTTTTATACCCTACATCTTCAACAATATTGAACTAATGCAATTCCATGAATGTATTTTAGAGGAATTTCTAGACAAAGATAAGGCAATCACCATTAACTCTTCAGGTTACTGACTAATTAGTTAGGTTTTGGTTTGTTTTATTTTTTAAGGCATGAATCAGAAGTTCAGAACAGCATGAGACAGACTAGAAGTTTTTTGTTTATTTATAACGTTCCTTCATTCTGTACTTACAATAACTTCAAGTAATTAAGTAATTATGAGATATTAGTTGTGTATGTTGTTTTCTCACCTGTTGGTGGGCCTTTTATGTTTCTAAAAAGTAGATCACCTACTTTTTTTTGAGGGTAGATAGGAAGAGGTTTATCTAGACAAAGCTCCGTGATCATTAACTTGTCGTTATGTTACCCTTTGACAAGGTGACCTCTGTCCCTCTTTTACACCCCAAATGATTTAGAATACAAGAATATTTAATGCTAGTTTCTCACATAGAGATATGAAAACTACCCAACATATAAAACTACCCAATATTTCTCATAATATAGTAAAATGTGTAAGTGCCATATTACATATCCTGCCTTCCAGTCTTTCCACCTGTTAGAAATTTTATAAATTGTCTCTTAAGAGTAGAATGGCCCATACTATGTCTTCCTATTTTCTCTGGTGCAATTGATCAAGTCTATGTACTGCTGAAGGGAGAAAGCAGTGCCATATGGCAAATGACCATGATCAGGCCTGTCTGAGGTCCTCTGACTTGTATTTCAGTGACTGTGTACATGTTACTCTCTGCTTCGAGTGCCTTGCCTCTTCTTGCTTCCTTTCTTAATCTGGTTCATCTTCCTTTCTTCATCCTCCAAGCCATGGATAAATTTATTTCTTACATATTTATTTTTATTTTTTACATATCTACACACAACTCTGTTGATATTTATTTCAATAGATTGCACTTGTATAAGCCCCTTGAAGAAAGAAATCGAGCTTAGCACAGAGTTTGTCACATGGTAGATATTTAAATGTTTGACTGAGTGCATACATTGATGGTATTGAACCATTCAGCAAGCACATTGCAAAATATATTGTGATCAATGATGAGGAGAAGACACTGAGCTAATAATAGCGCTGTGTAGATAGTGGTATCTAGTGATAAAATTTTGGATAAGAAATCCTCCACTTACATGAAAATAGATACAGATTCTCCCTTTCTAACAGCCATGGAAACTTAAACTTTACTGGAGAAGACAATAATTTGTGGCAAAAGGAAAAGGATAAACTAAAGAAGTTTATTTTTCCCCTGGCACATAACGCCCATTAAAATTAAAGTGTTAAACTGAACTGTAAAGGGATTATAGAGTCTCCATTTTTCCATATAATCAGTTCATTTTCTCCATAAAGTGAATTACAATAGGGACATGATCTCTCAGGAATATAATGAAAGTTTTATACCAGTAGACCTTAAAGGCACAAGCCTAATTTTTTAAAAAATGAATAAATGTCTTCAAAAGGAAAATCTTACAAAATGATTTGAAAATAAGGGTACTCATGGAAAATCCTAATTATCAGAATGTTTCATTATAGCCTTTCAATTGCATCAACCAAATAGAAACATTATTTCTTCATTTTCTGTTTTGCAGTCATAACTGAGAATAACAATGGCCAAGTGGGATTGCATTTCTCTAAAGACAAATAATAGCTGTTATAAATAAGCAACATATGAGAACTTTAATATTGATACATTTATCAAGCAGAGTAGAAATAAAGCTATACCTGGTTATTATGTTAAGCACTTAACACACGAACAAATCAATTAATAAATTATTATTTAGTGGACACTAATTTCACTAAATACCATTACATTCACTAAGTGTGCAAGGAAAACTGAAGCTCCAAAATTGCAATTCTTAAAAGTTTTTCAAGTTACTCATTATAGGAATATTCCTGCTAATAAATTAAGAAGTAATGATAGACTGAGGATTGCACCCTCTAATAAATATTGAATGTAGGAATAAATAATGTTGATAACATGAGAAAAAGGGAGAGAGTAGCACAAGCCTTGTGTCCTGATGGGAGAACACAATACCACTTACATTCTTCACAAAAATGTATCAAATTTGCATCTCATGAAGTCTCTGTATCTAACCTTCAATTTCTAAAAAATAGAGGGGAAAAAAGTACATATTTGACAACACTACAGATATGTAATCAGCAAAATTGAGAATGTGGCAAACTTTAAGGAAAAAGGACTATGTGTCTTCAAAAAATAGTAGGGGGAAGAGAAATAGGGAAGAAGACAAATGAATTAAGATTGGGGACATACAAGTGATTTTAAACGGTTAAAAAGTGAAATTATGAGACGGAGAATGTGAACACCAGTTAGGTATGCAATTATGTTAAGGACTTATCATTCCTTTTCAGGGCATAATAATGGTACTATGGTGATTTTTTTAAAATAGCCGTTATATTTTAGAACTAACTGAAATATTTAAGAAGTAATTATAGGATGACTGGGATTTGATTCAAAATGATCCAGGGGGAGTGTGGAAAGGAAAGGGATCTGGGCACAGAGAAAACAAGTATGGTCACCCATAGGTAACTGCTAAAGCTGGATGACAGGGACAGGGGGCATGATTTAAAAATTCTCTTTATTTTTGGGCCTGTAGTCCCAGCTACTCGAGAGGCTGAGGCAAGAGAATGGCGTGAACCCGGGAGGTGGAGCTTGCAGTGAGCCAAGATCACGCCACTGCACTCCAGCCTGAGCGACAGAGCAAGACTCTGTCTCAAAAAAACAAACAAAAAAACTGTTTATTTTTATAAGTTTAATATTTCACAAAGTAAATATATGATTTATTAGATGTTTAAAAATTAAAATTCTGGCCACTTCACCAACGAGATTTCTTGCTAGCTCATTTTGTGCAAGGGCTCCAGCCTTTTGCCCTGTTATTCAGCACTCTTTCCTCTCTACCATCTGCTTCCCCTATTTTCTGGACCTGTTTTATTCACCAATCCTTCTACATGCACAGACTCTTAATTCTCACACTTACTTAAAGGAGAAGTTCAGTCTCCATCTCCTACAGCTTACTGAGGTTCTGCCTTTGCAGAAACAAAGACTCACTAATGTATTCTACTAAGCAATGGGCCACCTACACCAGGTGCCAACTGTTAGCACCCCACACTGGCAAAGGCATTATTATTAATAAAATGTCCAATATTTAATCTCCTTCTGACAACAAAGCCCTATAAGATAAAAGGAGTAAACATATATTAATTTCCTCCACTCCTCTGAATTATGCAGCCACTAACCTCATTCAGCTCTTTAAAAGGCAGAAATGGCTAAGATCAGAAGATGGTTCCGTTTTACATGATTTTTTTTTTTAAGGGAAGGGTTCGCTCTCTATAACTGTTACTTTTTTTTCATGAGACATTTGTATTGCTTGAATATAATTGGCACAAAATTGGAGACAAGAAAGTTCTCTCAGAATTTAAATTTATAACAAGTACCATGTAAAGCGAGTGCTTTGAATATTTTAGTGAATATTCTGGGGAGGCAACTTTGCATTCCAGTTATGTATTTCATATCTTAATTTAGAAAGACAGAGAGGTGTGTCATTTACTTAAAATGTCCTTTTAAGTCATTAATTAAAATTACCTCTAAATTACGATTGCATATTCTAATTTCATTCCTGACTATGGGTCATATATCATCCATTTAAATAGCTCTAACAGAAAATCAATCTCCTTTTCTCACTCAGAGCAGACCATTTAAATCTTCTAAGTGTAGGATGCATAATAGAAAGTTGAGGACTAAAGGAGGCAAGAGTTAGTGAGTTTCTTTCATTAGGGTTTCTCTTTAGGATCAAGGCAATTTCATGTATAGGACAATCTTCAAGAAAACAACATAATCTTGTCATAATGCAGTGCAGTTATTTGGATTCCAGTGTAGCAAGTTTTGCTCTCAATTAGCCTAAGTTATCTTTCCCTAAAGCTTCAAGTCACCAGTTTCATCCACTATGTCACATGTAATAATGGAAGGATCCAGAAAGCTGCTTTGTTCCAAGGACGACGGGAAGTATTAGCTGCAGACCCAAAGTTCCCATGTGGAGGGAGCCCTAACCTAATGTCAAGCATCTCTTCTGTCAAGCCTGAAAGCTTATTTTACTAGGACTGACTCATCCAGCAACACAACGTAGCTACTGCATGAAAGGGCTTCACGATCACATAACCTCTCTTTGTGAATTATCCAAACCTAAAAGCAGTTTCTCAATATTTTCAACTGCCAAGCAATTACTCCAGTCAATGTAGTTACCATCTATCCTCAGTTTTCTCAAATGTTTTTCCTTTATAAACTTGGCTTCTCCTGCTACAATTATTTGTTCCACTTTTTAACAACAGCAACAACAGCAAAACAAGGTTCTACTATGGTGGCACTCGCACTGGTATCAGATCAGCTTTCGTTTAAATCACTGCTCTGGAAGGTACTAACACATGATTTGGGGCTAGTAAGTTACCCTCAATAAGTCTTAATTTCCTGATCTGCAAAAATGAACATGGTAACAATATATTTCTCTTGGGTTCTTTAAATGAGATACTTTGCAGCAGACCTGAAGTACAGTGTCCCATATATTATATTCAATCAAAATTGGCAGCTGATTGTTTTCAAAGAAAGTTAAAAGCATATGTTTGTTAACTTTAGTAATTAATCAGTGACATAACTGAAATTTTAAATCCAGGATTGTAGGCCTTAGTAGCACACCAAAGTTTACACATTAAAGAGTAACCAATTAGTCTCTGCTGGCAGACTAGCTGGTCCACACCACACAGCAGTGGTGTCTTCATACTCACTTGTAGTCACTAAGCAATTATTTGGTGTCAAGAAATATTTAAATCCAGGCTTTCTGACCCCTAAACTATTACAGTCTCTTTCTTGTGCAACTAAATGTCCTTAACCACAACTTCTTTTCCAAGGGCTTGAAAAGAGCAAATGTTGAACTCCACACACTAAAAAAGAATATTAACAACAAAAACATAAAACAGCTACAACTTCAGCTTTTGCCATTCCGTAGGAGAGAATATTTATCACTCTCTGTGTTTCTCTTTTAATTCATATTGCAAGCTTATCAGGGAATACTGCCTCTTCAATGAGGAAAACTATAATTTGGGGGGAAGACATTCAATTCAGAGCACATATTAGGGAATGTGATTTTACCCCTACGTTGAACCATTGTCTCCAATCAGATTCCTTTGTCTTATTTCCCAGTTGTTTCTAAACTCAATTTCAGAGCAATATTTATTGGCTTCTACAAATACTATTATCCATCAATAGGCAACAGGTATAGTAGAACAAACTGGGTAAGCAATGTAGTTGTATTCCTCAAGCTAATGGGTAATTTGCTGTGCTCTTTTCCCATGTCCAGGGCAAGTGGTAATGCCCCAGATAAAGGAGGCTGTGTCACCTGTTGAAACAGAGGGAATATGTCACAGATGATGATCCCACAGTTGCTGTCTCAGATGGAACATGGGGTCAACTGTGTTTATGCTGTATTTTAGAATAAGATAAAGATATTCTAGTTTATGTTTCATACCAGTATAAGAAAAGAAACCTTTAAAAATATATATCAGATAGTTTCACTCGCTGGCTTAACATTCTCTAAATGGCTCCATTTGGCACTTAGCACAAACTCCAAACTCCATAAAATAGTGTATGTTCATTGTTTTAAAACAGTGCTATTCACCAAGTCTTTTCTGATTTTCTTCTTTCTGCCACATAGTAAATTTACATTTCCCCAACCCCTCTGTAGATATGTACATACATCTATGTGACTTGCTGTTGCAAAGGAAATGCAAGCAGAAATCAAATGACCTATTCTGGAAGTAAATTTTTAGGGACAGTGTTTGATTCACATTTTCTTCTCATTGCTATAGTGACATTGGTGAATCAAGAAAGGATAAACTTCTCTCAGCCTTTAAGTGACTGTAATGAGTTTTCCTATTGATCTGCTCTGAGCAAGAAATAGTGTTGTGTTTGTTTGGGTACATGAGCGTGCACGTGTGTGTGTCTGTGCACGTGTGCTTTATGTCACTGAGATTGTAGGGTTCTATTGTCACAGCATAATCTAGCTCAATTTGATTAGTCTAAAAATTGGTACAATGTTATGTAACTCAGTGTTAAAATATTAGATTGGCTTCATGGCCACTTGGTGGGTAGTAAAAAATCTTTTATCAAATACTGGAAATATAGTGTTCTATGTCCTTGAGAGGCAAAATATTTGGTAAACTAATATTTTAAATAACTTAGAAGCAGATGTTGTATTATAAGTCTAAGGAAAGAGATTGGATACTAGAACATGTGTACTGTATAGATTCCTCTTTTGACCAGAAAGAGATGAACACAGATGAGAATTGGAGGATATTAAGGGAATAGAAATAAATTGAAGAAACTAGAGGAGTTGATGAAGTAATTACCATCCCACTTTACAAAGATTAAAATATAGAATATTAAAGACTTTGCTGGCTGCTATATGGAAAATGAATTGATTAGAGTGAAGATTGATGAATCAGAAATATCACTTTGTGAGTCATACAAGACATGTTAATGGCTTGGACATGGAAGACAGCAACAGTGATATGCAGAACTCGATAGATTCATTTGGTATATATTTTACAGGGAAAACTAGCTGGATGTGCGTTTGAAGAGAGATATCAAGAATGAATTTAAGATTCTAGCTCAAGTAATTAGAAAAACATTGATACTATTTGAGGGCATAGAAAATATTAGGTGAAAGCAGGATTTCTTTGCATGTTTTGCTTGGCATATTTTATTTCTAAATGGTAATTACAAGTTGAAATTTGTGCATATAAATCTTTATTTCAGTGGAGAAGTTAGAGTGAGAAACACGTATTTGATCGTCAGGCAATTGAAGAAGATCATCTAGGAATAAGTGCAAATAGAGAAAATAAAAACCCCAAAGGTCAAGGATAATCCAGGAAAGGATCATGACAAGAAGTATCAAAAAGGAAGAGGGACACCATTAAAACAAATAGAGAGCACTTCAAGGATGATTATCAACTCCAACTGATGCCAGTAGGAAATCAATTAAGATGAGGACTTCCAAGTCCACTAGATGACAAATTTCAGGAGGGCAGGACATTTTGACTGTTTATTTCACTACTGTATCTCCAATACTTACAGTAATGCCCGGGGGGAAAAAATGATGGTAGTGTGGGATAAGATAGCTGCTAGAGGGAGATAAGGAGTCAATACAAATTTTAAGATGAGAAAACTAGTCCCATCAGAGGTTTTACTTCAATAATCTTTTCCTTCCACAGTCTTTTCTTTTGGCATTGTTTCTCTTCCATTTTTATCTACTAATACAGTTGCAATATGTTATTGAGTTTTACTAAGAACTGAACCCAGAATTTTTTTAAAAATACACTCATTTTTGTCCTCACAGTAAATTTAGTGAAGGGGTTGCATGTCTCTTTGATCTCATTCTTGATTCCCCAGTTACTAGCACATTTCCTGGCGCATAATAAATAAGCAATAACTATTGTTAAATAGATTATAAATATTTTTCTCCTTTTAAATGGCAATATCTTTCCTTGACCATTGTGAAATTTCTTTGTTTTCTTAATTTGTATAGAGAGAAACCCAAGTCTACTCAGCACTTGAATTTAATATGGGATCAGGACGGGATGGCAGAAGGTAAGATTTGATGATTTCTATAAACTACTGCATACAGTTCAGAAATCCTTCAGAGTGGAAGTAGGATAGAAATACCTGGGACTATATGAAAGGATAGGGACCTTTACTTCTCTGATAATGTTTTTCTCTCTCTCTCTTTTTATTTGTTATGAAAAATGTGAATTTGCACCAGAGGTTTCCATGTTTTTTGTACAGCATTATTATCCAAACTTCAGCGCTGTTCTTCCACTATTAATTAATGTATCGTTTATCAAATGAGGCACTCAATGAATGAGAACTCTGTCTTTGCTGTTGTCATCATCTTCATTATTGTTATTATTGACTTAGAATTTCAATTTCTCAAATCTTTGTCTTGAGATAGCCTCCTGAAATGTATTTCTTTCTTTCTTTTTTTTTTTTTTTTTTTTTTTCTGGAGACGTGGTTTCGCTTTTGTTGCCCACGCTGGAGTACGGTGGCACAATCTTGGCTCACTGCAACTTCTGCCTCCTAGGTTCAAGCCATTCTCCTGCCTCAGCCTCCTCAGTAGCTGGGATTATAGGCGCCCACCGCCACGCCCGGCTAATTTTTTTGTATTTTTAGTACAGACGGGGTTTCACCATGTTGGCCAGGCTAGCCAGGCTGGTCTTGAACTCCTGAACTCAGGTGATCCATCCGCCTCCACCTCCCAAAGTGCTGGGAGGTGTGACCACCGCGCTCAGCCTCTGAAATGTATTTCTTAGTCCAGTGACTACATGGCTTTTGGGTTAAGTGAGTGGCAAGCACACAGTTGGTTCCCTTCCTGCTTCATCATTCACTCCTTTCTGTAGTTTAACTCTTCAGCATTCAAGTTGTCAGTGAGATTCTCCCAGTCTCCTGTCCTTATTTTCTTATCACTCTACTTTTCTCAGATACAAGAGAATTACCATTGGCAACTTTTACTCTTCCTCCTTGGAATTCCTCAAGAGTAAATGTCACCCTTCCAGAGTTTCTCTAGACATAGAAACTTTGTGGTAGATTTCAATAAATCAGTGATAAAGTATTAATAAGAAAAAAACACCTTTATACTAGCTTATATAAAAGTTGTTTCTCACCTATTTTTAAATTATGCTAGCTTGTATTTTATTTAATTATGAAAATACTCTTAAGAACATTTTAAATAAAGTAGTATATGTATAAAAAATTACTGCCAAACAGAAAGTGGAGAGAGAGAGAGAAGGAGAGAGAAGAAGGGGAGTCTGTGACTGTGTTTGTTGGGGGTAAATGTCTTTTAAAATATAAAAAAAAACCTGTATTCAGTAAGAATCTGAGGTGAAATTGTTTCATATTGCTGAAACATGTCCTTATTTTCTACTGAATGTCTATATCCTTTCTCTCTTTCACAGCACATCATTTGGGAGGGAAAAATCAATGATGTAGTTGTCGCTTTCTGAAATTATATGTCTTAGACACATGGATTCCTTGGGTCATTGCTGTTTTTCACTAATGGAAAATATAATGAAAACTGCATAATGGAAAGAACAATTCCAATGAGAGCAGGTTAAACTGTAGCAGAATTTTAAACTTGAAATGTGAGCTACAGAATAAGCAATTAATGTAAGTTTCATCTCTGTAAAAATAAGAAGTTCTTTGTCTAGAATAACACTAAATTTAAGAAATCTTGCAAAATTTAGAATCTTCCTATGTATTAAAAAATATTTTAATCATAAATGAAGTTGGCATTCCTAATGACTTCAAAGCTAGGACACAGAAATTAAAAGTTGTCCTAAAATGAAAGCGTACCCCTGAGGAGTTATCATTTAAGTGTTATCTGCATGTGTAAATCCATGAATAAAGCTAAGAAATCAGTTTCAGTGAAACTATATAAACATGGAAATGACATGAATATTGAATATAAAATTGTTAAATAACAATATCTCAGAACAACTAAAACCTGGGATGTATTTAATAATACAAATCAGAAAGTGGCATGATGTTCCTCCTTCTAAATGAAATAATTCACTCTTATTTACCCTCAATCAAGAATTTCTTCTATGCTGCCCTCCTCCATTAGCAAAACTTGAGTTAATTTATCAGTCACATTTTCATATATAAAACAGAGAGCACCTCAGGCTAAATTCAGACATAGTTAGCTAGAGAACACAGTGCTCAGATTACAGAGACAGAAAGCTGAAGAACCATGGATACAAAGAGAAAGAAGCCTTCCTAAACCAATAAGAAATTTTAAAATATACTCTGGGAGGAGAAAAGCGATTCCCAACATATGTAAAATTAGAGAAAAGTATTACAAGACACTGAAAAAGTTAACCGTGTGTATTAGTTGTCTACTGCTGCATTAAAAACTACCCCCAAATTTAGCAAATTAGCACATTTATTATCACAAAGTTTCTGTGAGTCAGGGATTGAATAGTGGCTTAGCTGGGTGGTTCAGGATCAGTGTCTCTCACAAGGTGCAGTCAAGATATCAGCTGGGACTAAAGCCATCAGAAGGTTTGACTGGGACTGGAAAATCTGCTTATACCATGGCTCACTTACGTTCTTGGCAGAAGGCCTTAGTTCCTTGCTAGATGTTGACAGGAGGCCTCAGGTCCTGGCTTGGAGCTCATAGGACTATTTGAGTGTTCTCATGGCATCAGATACAGCTCCTCTTATTAGAGAAAAGCTCCAAGCCACAGTGTCTTTTATGATCCCATCTCTGAAGTCATATATAATGGCTTCTGTTATATTCTGTTGGTCAAACACCAATCCAATTAACATGTGACAGGAAACTACACACAAATGTGAATACCTAAAATAGGGATCATTAGAGCCCTCTCACAATCTGGTGATCACACACAGGCCCTGTAACTCATTTTCTCCTTCTTAGGAGACATCTGAGGTGCTGTGGACATAAACCAGAGCCTTCTATAAATATGCTCAGAGTAGTTTACTTGCTGGGAAGTAACTAGAAAAGTTTTCACCTATGGTTGCTCTTAGCAGGCTATGTTTGATCTCATTAAATTGATTATTGAAAATCCCAGAATTCATTGGTTGAGAGATGCACCTGGCTAGAAAGTTGAAAGTAACACATAGTCTCCCTACCCTTGCATGATTCACCAAGCATAAGACTTAGGAAAGTCTAAACTTACACATCTGTACCACAGGGATTGTCAGTGTTGACGTATCAATCCAAAAGTTAAACGTGCTACACTGTGGGAAAAGAGGCCATTAAGAAACTGCATCTGATAAGTTTGGAGACCTCTCTAGAAAAGAATGCTGAATCTGTGCCTGATTTTTGCTTGCATCATTTGGTAAGTGTTATAGGTTGAACTGCATCCAGCAAAAGTAAAAGTTGGAGTCCTATCTCTCAGTACCACAGAATGCAAACTTCTTTGAAAATAGAGTCTCACAGACATAAATAGTTAAAACAAAGTCTTACTGGAGTAGAATGAGCCCTTAATTCAGTATGACTTTTGTCCTTATTTAAAAATGATATGAATATGTAGGGGGAGAATATCATGTAACAATGGAGGCAGAAGTTGATGTTATTCATCTGCAAACTAAAGAACATCAAGGATTGCCAGCTACACCAGAAACTAAGAGAAAGGCATGGAAAAAAATTTTCCCTAGAACATTACTTAGCATGTGGCCCTACAGAAACATGATTTCAGACTTCTGGCCTCCAGAATTATAGGAGATACATTACTCTTATCCTAAGCCACCCAACTTGTGGTGCTTTATTAAGTGAATACAACAAGCATTAGCAAATTTTGGTGTGAGGGATTTATGATGTGCCTGAGTCTACTTTGACAAATCAACATTCTGTGCAATGCAGATTAGTGGCAGTAGTAAAATTGGCATTCAGACCACAAATTATAATGGCTAAAGCATTTGGAGGCAAAAAGAAGAAAAGGAAGTCAGGAAAAGCATGATAATAATTTAATAATGACATCACTTTCTACATATTCTTGATATAAAGAGATGAGAGCCTTGAAGTAGATTACAGAGGATAATCTTCTTAATTAATTGTAAAAATTTGCCCTTAGGCTGAAGGAAATGGATTAAAAGGATGGACAGAGAAGGCTAAGCAAGGGGAAAGTTGACTAAAAGTACTATTTCTAGAGTTTATAGCAGTACTGGTGAAAATTAAATTCCTAAAGAAGAAAACTAGAATAAAAACATCATTTTCTCCACTCAAATGCATAGTTAAGAAGAAAATTAAAACTAATCTCAACACTCTACAATATGTTGTGTAGATCCTACATGTATGCTTATTAAATGAATAATTACTTTTCAGTACATAATATAAATTCAGGCATCATCAAGTATTTATGTGTGGTCTTTATAAAGCATTGAGGTAAGGTATTCATCAAAGTATTTTTATAAATAGTGTTAAGAGATACACTTTGGCAAATTAAAATTTTAAGGAGTGTATCTGAGTGATAGTGATTCATGAATCAGGCATCTCTAGACTGCAAGAGAACAGGGTCTCAGATAAAAGGGCACAGGGAAAGGCTCTTATAGGTTGAAGTTGAAGCTAAGCAGGAAAATAATTTGGTTGACGTTTGAGCAATTGAGTTATTTGAGCTATCCCACTAAGAAGTTTAAAACAATATAAGTGATGCCTACCTTGTGATTGGCTGAGCTTAAGTTTCATTTTTATGCAGAAACCCAGGGTGTTGGAGCTGCCTCAGTCTAAAAGCCTCTCATTTCACAAATTTAACAATAAATATATGAGAAATGTGCATTCTAAGTGGCTATTTTTTTTTTAATTTTGTTGCTCGGAGTGGGAAGTGCTTGATTATTGCTTAAAGTTAATGATGTTAAAAAAAGTTAAAGAAAAACTAAATGGATAGTGGATAAGTTATTACTAATGTGACCCTCCATTAAGAAAGTTCTATGAAAGTAAGAAATTATGATGCAAAGTGAATGAAGATTTAGTAAAGTAAAACATCAGAGGAATTGACAGATCACTTCTAAGAGAAATAGCTTCGTGTTAGAATAATTTAATGCAGTTATATTTATTTGTTACTAATTTTCTTTGTTAATAAATTTAATACTAGTCCATTAAAATTCCACTAATATTGTAAACTGCTTGGGATGGGTGGATTCATTCTTCATAGCATTTTAGTAGTAAGAGTAATATTGTTTTGTCATCCTTGTCACAGAACACTTATGAAATCAGACTTTGGATATGTTGCACTATGTATTTATTGAATGCTTACTAAATGACTAAGTTTATGCACAGTAGATGTCACTATTATACTCAATACTAAAAGGAATATAACTCTAAATAAATTATAAACTATATGACATATTGTCTTATGCCCAATGCCCTCCAGAGGATTGCATTTATATCTGTTGTTAATGATAAAGATGATGACCATATACATAGGGAAAGAGACAATATGCCTATTAGCTATACTCAGAGAGAATACATTTACTGTAATCAAATAGAAGACAAAAATGGCACCCTAATTCTATTATTTTAGTTTTCAACTATAAGCACATTTCAAATTACTGAATCTTTCAAGAGATACAAGAAGTAATTTGGAATTTGTCAAAGCAATTTTTATTCATTTAACAGGAATTCAATTTAATCAACAAATCATTTGTGAATAATACTGGAAAATTAACAAATTTGGTGCTCTACAATTGCCTAAATGCTGCAATCCTTTAAGATGAGGAAATATAAGCAATTGAATAGTTTGAAAGTAAATGTTCTATACTTACATTTGGGATAAGCAATTTAAAATGACTGTTGCCTCTGAAGGATGTCAGTCTAATTTTCAGCAATTTTAATACATTATTACTATGTACATATTTCATTAACATGGAAGTAAAATCTGTCCCCTCTTTTAAGTATAAGACTAAAAGTGTTGCACTCAAAGAGATACTGGTGAAAAGTCATTTTGACATGAGACAAAAAAATAGAAATGGAAACAATCACAGGGAAAACTTACTGGTCTAAGTATATCTATCAAAACTACAACACTTGTTGACTAGGAACTCAGTTTAATTATAAAACTTCATGATTAATGTATGATTGTTCACTCAACAAATCCTTACCCTTTCCTCTATCCATTTCATCTTCATTACACTAATCAACATAAGTAACATTTTCACATTAACCTTGCAACTTTGTATTGTACTGTCTATAATCATTAAAATTCAGAATTGTTGATTTTTATTGATTCTTAATATATGCACCTGTTCAGGGGATATATGTGATAATTTAATACATTAATACAATGTGCAAAGATCAAATCAGGGAAATTAGGATATTCATCACCTTAAATATTTAAAATCATCAATTTTTATTGCCAAAGTATTTTCCCACTTCCTTGCAATTAAGATTTCCTGGTGAAAGAACAAAAATCAAAATAGTTATATCCTGAATGGACATCAACTCCATCTCAAGAAAGGCAGCAATTTCTAAGAGAACTGGTTGATCACAAGCTTTTGAGCTGACTCAGCTGCACTGCTAAAAGCCCTGACCTTGAATCAAGATTAAGGGATCCACTAATGAAAGCCAGCTCTGGCAGTTTTTCAGCACTACCACTGGCAAATGGTCTTCAAATCAGAAATTTTCATAAAAAACCATCGAAGATGTAAGTCCATCAAAATCTTGTATCTACTTATTTTCTTAAGGATTTTGTTTTATAAGCAAGAGTTACAACCAAATTTTAATATGAAAAATATATAAATCTAATATGCAATATAAGTAAATCTATATTTGCATGTGTGTATGTGTGTAAATATGCATGCCTTTAAAAGTTTTTCTTATTGAGTTTGCCATCATAATCTTCATAATGGTTGGGAAGCCGGTATGCAATTTACCAGAAAGTGA
Organism: Pan troglodytes; assembly: GCF_028858775.2. NCBI lineage: Eukaryota > Metazoa > Chordata > Mammalia > Primates > Hominidae > Pan > Pan troglodytes. The sequence continues at coordinate 91,594,198 of NC_072408.2, forward strand.
TAACAATGCCAGAAGGGATTTTTGTTTCATTGGAGTTCTGGCAGAGGTTGTCCAAGGAATTATTTAGAAAGTTTAACACCTTGCTTAAACCATTTTACAAAGGCACCCCATCATTTCGTTGTGGCCAAATAAAAATATAGAAATGAATCTCTATGCAAAATGTTTTATTTTGGAGTGTATGTAAAGACAGAATGGCAATTGAAGGCATATCCATAGACCTGGGTAGTTTTGGGTACGTCTGAAGAATGAAGAGAAGGTTGGGGATTTTATCAGAAAAAAATAATGTTACATATTGCCTTAAAAAACTCATTGGCATGAGCAAAGTTTTGGGGAGCTGGCAAGGTCTGACTGGTGAGTGATAGTGGTAGGTAAAACAAATCTCAGACTAAGAGCAGTTTGTTTCAGCAGTTACTAGGTAAAACTGGTCTTAAGGTTATAGCTGGTCATTTTGGTAGCTGGTTTGTGATATAATGCCTGGGCAAAATGAGGTCTGTGTCCTGAGTGTACCACCTGCTCTGTCTCTTAACTCTAATTTAGTTGGGTATAACAAGATCACTCTAATATATATAATCAGTTCTTACAGAATCCAAAACCTGTTTGACTTGAATATCCATTTTAAGAAATATTTATTGACATCTTTGTCAGGGACTGGAATACACACTCTGCTGATACATGGAGGATATAAACACATGGCGCCAGCTTCCAAGTCTAGTGTTGAAATAACACATAGATGAGCCACCACTTACAATATTTAGTGAAAATCCCCATTTAGGGTGAGTATAGACAAGGTGTATAAATTCTGGCAACACCGTCAACTTAGTAGAGTAGAAATTGTTTTTGAAGCAATATATGAGTTTCTTTTGTATAAACGAATGATGTTTTGCTAAAAACACAAGGAAAAAAGACATCTCTAGCAGGAATAACTGTAAGAGCAAATATGAAAAGACCTGGGTACAGGTGGCATGTTTGCAGGCTAAAACTATTCAGTATTCCTGAAATATAAACAGCAAACTTGTAGACACAAGATCTGAAACACATAAGAAGGAGGTCCTTGATCTTAAATAGCATTGGATTTTATGCCAAGGAATTTAAATTTGATTTTGTAGATAATGGAGAGTCATTGAGGAATTTTGAAAAGGGTGAAACTGAGGTAAAAACACCAGTCACAGGATGATGAAAGTCCAAAAAAGGAGAGCACAAAACAGACAAACTAAGGTAGCAGAGAGGAATAAAGAATTTCAGTTATTATTTAAGCAATCACATGAAAATAATTGAGGGAGGAAAGAGTCTGCAATGATTTTCAAGCTTCTAGCTTGTGGTACCTGGCGAATGGGGTGCTATTCATCCATGCAGAAAATAAGAGAGGAAAAACGTAAGTTTTAATTCTAAACATGTTATATCTGAGGTAACTGATGGGACTGATTAAAAGTCCAAAGTATACTTCGACACAAAATGCTGCTTCTTGGGAGAGAGAAAAAATATGTATTTATTGGAGATACAGAAGCAGTTGGGGTATATGTAGAAATTAATGCCACAGGTTTAAATTTACTAGTAATTTGACTCTATCAATAAATGTTCTTATATATTATGTGATTTATAAAGTTTATATACATAAGATGTATAACAAATATAAAAGTAAAACCTAAATAGACATCACAATGAATTTTACAATACAGTCTCTATGAATATATCATTAATCTAACCCATGGCATCTCACACACTATCTCTTCCTCAACACAAGCAAATGAAAGTCAGAAATCCTTAACATTTAAGCCCTTCCCAGACTTTAATAGTAAAGTCCTTACTGTAGTAAGGAATGCACAGTAGTCATGTACATGTAGAACATTCTTATGTAATTACACTCATCAAAATATGGCTGTTTTCCACAGGCCATCAAGAGAAAAAAGGTTATCAGCCTGGACATCACAGGGAGACTATTATAATGGTCTTTACAATTAGAAGTATGGTCATGCAGTAAGGCAGTAACATAAGTATGGCAAAGAGAGCTCAGAAGAAAAGCCATTTCTATGGCCAAGAAGAAAGAAATGGGTAGTCAATTGAATATGATAGTAGTGAGTGACTACTTCACTCTTTTTCAAGGATGAGAAAACTGAAGCACAGAGAGGAGAAAAGTTCACTCCAGCACTTACACAACAGTAAACCCTGTTCAGTGACAACCTAGGTTCAAATCCATGCTGTAATCCTCTAGATGATTGGCCATTACTAAATTTTAATACACTCTACTGGGTTCCATGAAGTAGTATTATACATATTTATCATAACAAAATTATCACAAATGAAAAGGCTGAATTGACTTATGAGTTCAGATTGGTAAACCTACACAAAAATAGACCAGAAGTATACATTTTTATTTTGTCAGTTGAATGTAAGCTCAATAAAGATAGGTAGGGATTTATGTCTACTAAGCTTTTGCTGTATCCACAGCAACTAAAACTTATAGCACTTAGTAGACTCTTGAAAAACAACTTTAACAAATGAATAAACATCCTAATGATGCCTCAATTATCCAACATATTGGAGAGTAATATATTTTAATTGAGAATATATATTAATAAACGTAAGGATTTTCTCTAAAAAAATTGCTGCATAGAAAATTTGTTTAATTTTAAGAAGAGTTAGAGAAGAAAAAAATAAAATTTATTTAAGATATGCCTAAATAACAATAAAAGTAACCAATTTATAATTTTAATATGTAGGCATAATTTCTAATCTTTTTTAAAAATAATACTTCTATTATTATAGTGATACATCGTTTTTGAAGCAAATGTGTAAAATAAAAGAATGTATAGACACATTCGAAAGGATCTGTCATGCCGTCATCCAGGGATGACTACTGTTGAACATTCAGCGTCTCTATATCCAGTATATACTCTATTTACATGATTACATTTCAATGAACAAATAAGGCTTATACTATGTGTATAGTTTTATTGTATTATTTCTTCTTTTAATAGTTTATTATCAAAATTTCCTGTGCCATTAAATATTTGCAAACTCTGATTTTGGGATACATTGCATTCCATTTTTAAATACACTACAATATATCTGACTTTTATGATTTCTAGTATTTCATTTTCAGGATTTTTGTAAATAATGCTGTATAGACATTCTTACTTATAAATATTTGTACATACTTCTAATTATATCCAAGAATAAATGTGTAGATGTGGTATCCACCATTATTTGTAAGTTGAAATGGCTGTCAGTGATATGTAGATTTTAGTGTTTTATACAATTGCCTGTCTCCCTCAAATATTCTTTCATTTGTTTTTCTTTAGTCAGTAAGACAATTACAGCTATATTGAACAAAATGGAATAATAGGCATTAATACTTAATAAAAGTTAAATAAAGTTAATAATTATTATTACATGTTATTCTGACAACAGGGTTAAATTTTTAAATAACTGTTCTTATACATTTATTTTAATCATCTTTTATTAAATTAATTTAGACCTGAATTTTGATCCACTCCCAAATTTTACAACTATATAGGCTTGCAAAATCAAGAGTTCTTATATCTCAAATCTGTGAAAAGCCTGATAGCTTTCCAGATAGATGGCAGAGATGAAAATTTAAAGAGATTCTGCAAGAACAAATCCATTTTTAAATTTGCATGTAAGATTCAATTGGCTATTAATATCTTAAAGTCCTTTAAATTTAGAAGCAACTCTTTTATTCATATTTTTTACTCTAGCAATCATGATAAAATCAGACAAGATTCATCTCAATAAATATTATGTTCCCTACAGTCATATGAACTTTCATTTTAGAAGTATATAAGTCATATTTTTTGGCACGGCAGGAAAATTAAAGCTTGTTCTGTAACACTCATCTGATATCTAAAATATTATTTTGTATTCCATTTGCCTGGCTTGTTACCTTTTCAGTTGTGTGAAGTATTTTGAGAACTTCTTATATGCACAATTTAATATTGACCCATTAGTCATCGACCATTGAACACTTTAATCTGATATGTACATGATTCAGTGTGAATAACTAACCCTCAAGTATGTCTGGCATAAAATGATCTTCTACAAATTTTTTCATTGGAACCATAAAGATTGAGGGCATTTTGTAGCAAGGACAAGAAAGGGAAAACATTAAATTTTTTTGAGAAAGTACATGTTATAAACCTGACCAAATTTAGCTAAACAAACTATTTTAAAACAAATAGAAATAATAAAAATGGACAACCCCCTTTGGGTCCCCTCCTATTGTATGGGGGCTCTGTTTTCACTCTATTAAATCTTGCAACTGCACACTCCTCTGGTCCGTGTTTGTTATGGCTCGAGCTGAGCTTTGGCTGACAGTCCACCACTGCTGTTTGCTGCCATCGCAGACCCGCAACTGACTTCCACCCCTCCGGATCCGGCAGGGTGTCCGCTGTGCTCCTGATCCAGTAAGGTGCCCATTGCCGCTCCTGATCGGGCTAAAGGTTCGCCATTGTCCCTGCAAGGCTAAGTGCCCGGGTCCTTCCTAATTGAGCTGAACACTACTAGCTCGGTTCCACGGTTCTCTTCCAAGACCCACAGCTTCTAATGGAGCTATGACGCTCACCGTATGGCCCAAGGTTCCATTCCTTGGAATCCATGAGGCCAAGAATCCCAGGTCAGAGAACAAAAGGCTTGCCGCAATCTTGGGAGCGGCCTGCCACCGCCTTGAGATCTCTAAGAACAAAGACCCACCGGTAACATCTGGTGGCCCATATGGGGCTTCTCCAAAGCGATGGGAAACATTCCCCCCAAGGCAAAAATGCCCCTAAGATGTATTCTGGAGAATTGGGACCAATTTGACCCTCAGACGCTAAGAAAGAAGCGGCTTATATTCTTCTGCATAACACCTGGCCACAATATCCTCTTCGAGGGGGAGAAACCTGGCCCCCTGAGGGAAGTATAAATTATAACACCATCTTACACCTAGACCTCTTTTGTAGAAAGGAGGGAAAATGGAGTGAAGTGCCATAAGTGCAAACTTTCTTTTCATTAAGGGACAACTCACAATTATGTAAAAAGTATAAGTTATGCCCTACAGGCAGCCCTCAGAGTCTACCTCCCTGCCCCGGCATTCCCCTGGCTCCTTCCCCAACTAATAAGGACCCCCTTCAACACAAACAGTCCAAAAAGAGATAGACAAAGGGGTAAACAATGAACCCAAGAGTGCCAATTATTCCCCAATTATGCCCCGTCCAGGTAGTGGGAGGAGGAGAATTCAGCCCAATCAGAGTGCATGTACCCTTTTCCCTCTCAGACCTGAAGCAAATTAAAATAGACCTAGGCAAATTCTCAGATAACTCTGATGGCTATATTGATGTTTTACAAGGACTAGGACAATCCTTTGATCTGACATGGAGAGATGTAATGTTACTGCTAGATCAGACACTAACCCCAAATTAAAGGAGTGCCACCATAACTGCAGCCCGGGAGTTTGGCAGTCTCTGGTATCTCAGTCAGGTCAATGATAGGATGACAACAGAAGAAAAAGAACAATTCCCCACAGGCCAGCAGGCAGTTCCCAGTGTAGACCCTCATTGGGACACAGACTCAGAACATGGAGATTGGTGCTGCAGACATTTGCTAACTTGCGTGCTAGAATGACTAAGGAAAACTAGGAAGAAGCCTATGAATTATTCAATGATGTTGATTGTAACATAGAGAAAGGAAGAAAATCCTACTGCCTTTCTGGAGAGACTAAGGGAGGCATTGAGGAAGCAAACCTCTCTGTCACCCAACTGTATTGAAGGCCAACTAATCTTAAAGGATAAGTTTATTACTCAGTCAGCTGCAGACATTAGAAAAAAACGTCAAAAGTCTGCCTTAGGCCCAGAGCAAAACTTAGAAACCCTGTTGAACTTGGCAACCTCAGTTTTTTATAATAGAGATCAGGAGGAGCAGGTGGAATGAGACAAAACTGGATTAAAAAAAGGCCACCACTTTAGTCATGGCCCTCAGGCAAGTGGACTTTGGAGGCTCCGGAAAAGGGAAAGGCTGGACAAATCGAATGCCCAATAGGGCTTGCTTCCAGTGCGGTCTACAAGGACACTTTAAAAAAGATTGTCCGAATAGAAATAAGCCACCCCCTCGTCCATGCCCCTTATGTCAAGGGAATCACTGGAAGGCCCACTGCCTCAGGGGATGAAGGTTCTCTGAGTCAGAAGCCACTAACCAGATGATCCAGCAGCAGGACTGAGGGTGCCCGGGGCAAGTGCCAGCCCATGCCATCACCCTCACAGAACCCCAGGTATGCTTGACCATTGAGGGCCAGGAGGTTAACTGTCTCCTGGACACTGCTGCAGGCTTCTCAGTCTTACTCTCCTGTCCCAGACAACTGTCCTCCAGATCTGTCAATATCCAAGGGCCCTAGGACAGGCAGTCACTAGATAGTTCTCCCAGCCACTAAGTTGTAAATGGGGAACTTTACTCTTTTCACATGCCTTTCTAATTATGACTGAAAGCCCCATTCCTTTATTAGGGAGTGACATCCTAGCAAAAGCAGGGGCCATTATACACTAGAATTAGAAGAAGAAAAAAGGGTAACTATATATACAAACTCTAAGTATGCTTACCTAGTTCTCCATGCCCACACAGCAATATGGAGAGAAAGGGAATTCCTAACTTCCTAGGGAACACCTATCAAACATCAGGAAGCCATTAGGAGATTATTATTGGTTGTACAGAAACCTAAAGAGTGGCAATCTTACACTGCCAGGGTCATCGGAAAGGAAAGGAAAGGGAAATAGAGGGAAACCGCCAAGCGGATATTGAAGCCAAAAGAGCCACAAGGCGGGATCCTCCATTAGAAAAGCTTATAGAAGGACTCCTAGTATGGGGTAATCCACTCCAGGAAACCAAGCCCCAGTTCTCAGCAGAAGAAATAGAATGGGGAACCTCACAAGGACATAGTTTCCTCCCCTCAGGATGGCTAGCCACTGCAGAGGGAAAAATACTTTTGCCTGCAGCTAACCAATGGAAATTACTTAAAACCCTTCACCAGACCTTTCACTTAGGCATTGATAGCACCCATCAGATGGCCAAATCATTATTTACTGGACCAGGCCTTTTCAAAGCTATCAAGCAGATAGTCAGGGCCTGTAAAGAGTGCCAAAGAAATAATCCCTGCCTTATCGCCAAGCTCCTTCAGGAGAACAAAGAACAGGCCATTACCCAGGAGAAGACTGGCAACTAGATTTTACTCGCATGCCCAAATCCCAAGGATTTCAGTATCTACTAGCCTGGGTAGATGCTTTCACTGGTTGGGCAGAGGCCTTCCCTTGTAGGATAGAAAAGGCCCAAGAGGTAATAAAGGCACTAATTCATGAAATAATTCCCAGATTCAGACTTCCCTGAGGCCTACAGAGTGACAATGGCCCCGCTTTCAAGGCTGCAGTAACCCAGGGAGTATCCCAGGCCTTAGGCATACAATATTGCTTACACTGCACCTGGAGGCCACAATCCTCAGGAAAAGTCGAGAAAATGAATGAAATGCTCAGACGACATCTAAAAAAGCGAACCCAAGAAACCTACCTTGCATGGCCTTCTCTGTTGCTTATAGCCTTACTAAGAATCTGAAACTCTCCCCAAAAAGCAGGACTTGGTCCATGCAAGATGCTGTATGGATGGCCCTTCCTAACCAATTACCTTGTGCTTGACAGAGAGATGGCCAACTTAGTTGCAGACATCACCTCCTTAGCCAAATATCAACAAGTTCTTAAAACATTACAGGGAACCTGTTCCTGAGAGGAAGGAAAGGAATTGTTCCACCCTAGTGACATGGTCTTAGTCAAGTCCCTTCCCTTTAATTCCCCATCCCTAGATATATCCTGCGAAGGACCCTACCCAGTCATTTTATCTACCCCAACCACGGTTAAAGTGGCTGGAGTGAAGTCTTGGATACATCACACTCAAGTCAAACCCTGGATACTGCCAAAAAAACCTGAAAATCCCAGGAGACAACGCTAGCTATTCCTGTGAACCTCTAGAGGATCTGCACCTGTTCTTCAAGGGATAACTGTGAGGAAATTAACTAGAATCATAGATCCCCATGGCCCTTGCTTGTCATGTTTTTCTTTTTACTGTTTTCTTACCCCTTTTAACTCTCACTGCACCCCCACTGTGCCACTGTACTACCAGGACCTCCCCTTACCAACAGCTTCTATGGAGAATATGGCTTCCCAGAAATATTGATGCCCCATCGTATAGGAGATTTTCTAAAAGAAACCCCACTTTCACCTCCATACCCATATGCCCCTGCACTTCAGGCAATACATTTCAATCCCTGTATCTTTAACCTCCTTGTTAAGTTTGTCTCTTCCCAAATTGAAGCTGTAAAACTACAAATCGTTCTTCAAATGGAGCCCCAGATGCAGTCCATGACTAAGATCTACTGCAGACCCCTGAACCAGCCTGCTAGCCCATGCTCCAATGTTGATGACATAGAAGGCACCCCTCCTGAGGAAATCTCAACTGCATGACCCCTACTACACCCCAATTCAGCAGGAAGCAGTTAAGGGCGGTCATCTGCCAACATCCTCAACAGCACCTGGGTTTTCCTGTTGAGAGGGGGGACTGAGAGACAGGACTAGCTGGATTTCCTAGGCCTACTAAGAATTCCTAAGCCTAGCTGAGAAAGGTGACTGTACCTACCTTTAAACACAGGGTCTGTAACTCAGCTCACACCCAACCAATCAGGTAGTAAAGAGGGTTCACTAAAATACAAATTAGGCTAAAGCAGGAGGTAAAGAAATAGTCAAATCATATATCGCCTGAGAGCACAGCAGGAGGGACAATGATCGGGATATAAACCCAGACATTCAAGCAGGGAGTGGCAACCCCCTTTGTGTCCCCTCCCATTGCATGGGAGCTCTGTTTTCACTCTATTAAATCTTGCAACTGCAAAAAATAATAAATAAATAAATAAAAACATTCCCACTTTATATTTTCTGGGAAAATATACTTTAAATTGTATGGTGTTGCTGAATTCTATAGAAGTTCCAAAGTATGCTCTAAAGACTATTATATATATGTATATGTAGCAATTAATATATTAATATTAAAAAAACAGAAAATGATCATATGAAGTTTTAACACCAAATAATTTGGAGAAATTTTTTAGATGGAATTAGATACGTTTAATATAATCGTTTTGGTTATGTAGGTTTTTTTTCTCATTGTTAATATTGCATTCATTAAGTATTTTAAATTTTAAGATATTTTTATTCGTTAACTACTGATGCATTAAAAACTACTCCAAAACTTTGAATCTATGGAATTTTGAACAGTTCTGCTTATCTGGACCAAGTACCATTGATCTCTGGACTTGTCCATGCTTCTCTTGTCAGCTGGCAGATCAGCCAGAGACCGAACAATCTAATATCCTCAGCTGGGGCAATGCGATGGTCTTCTGTTTTCTAGCAGGCTAGCCTGGGATTGTTCTCCGAGCAGAAGCAGGATTCCAGAAGAGAAAATAAAGGCATATTAAGCCCTCTGGAATTATACTTCAAAATCGCAATACATCACTTCCGCTGTATTCTGTTGACCAAAGTAAGTCACAAGTGCAGCACAGATGGAAGGGAAAGAGAAAAAGATTTTACCTCTTGATGAAAGTTACATTACAAAGGACATTTATACAGAACAGAATGGTGTATGGGAACCAATATTGTAATCAAACTACCATAGAATTTGACCAGGGAACTCTGTTTATCACATAGTGTCTTCCAAGATTGAATTTGTAGCTCACATCTTAGAAATATTGATATACATGAATTTTATTCATTCAGCTTATCCAACAAATATTAGCTGTGCACTACCTGAGTCCAGTTAACAACAAAGTTTTTGTTATACAAGATGAATTGAGAACATGTTCTTTCTTCTCAAAATAAGTGGGTCTTTCCAATGATAATACAAACCAAATGGTAAAAACACAATTCAATGCAGCTTTCTATGCTTTCCCAAGGTAGGTGTAGTAGATTGTTCCATTGGCATTCTCCCATCAATCACACTTGGTAGTATTTACACTCCTGTGTATACCCCTTGCCCAGTGACTCTGAGGTTGGCCATGTGGTTTGCATGACCAAGGAGACATTAGTAATGTGATGCAAGCAGAGGCTTGATAAGTACTTGCACATGGTCTTTGTCTTCTTGAAATGCTGCCTTTTGAATCTATAAAACCACTCTCTATGAGAAAACTCAAGCTAGCCACAGGGGTAACTCGATGGGTAGGAAACAAAAGATCAAAACAATATCCAGATCCAAGATCCCAAGTGTATGGTGCTAGGTGACCTATTTTAATCAGCTGGAGCCATTCCAGTCCTAGCAGTTTAGGCTGTAGATATTGTACAGCAGGTACCAGCTATCTCTACTGTTCCCAGTCTAAAATTCTGACCCACAAAATTGTGAACAAATAAATATTTCTTGTTTTAATATTTGGGGTGGTTTGTTATGTACCAACAAATAACTGTAAGACAAGTTGATACTAGAAGTGGAGTGTTGCTATTATAAAAACCTAAAACATGTGATTTTGGCCTTGGGCCTGGAAAGTGGGCAACAGGCTTGCATATGTAGAGCATTTCTTATGAAAAACAAAGCCATACTCAGGGGGAAGAAAACAAAAACAAAAAGAAAACCCAGAGAGAATCATCCCATGATACAGAACTGGCCCTTGATAAAGGACCATTTCCTGCTCCCTGGGGCTGTATGGATTTCAGAATTGTTACAGGTCAGTGGTTGTTATGTGCCATATGTTCCCCACTTTTTAACTAGCTTGTATACTTTAATTTTACTATTACTGTTACATCATTAAATATTGGGTGTTTGGAGGTAGAACTGCATCTAAGGATCCTCATTTGCACCTAAACCTGATTTAGATGACAAAATGCTGAGCCTGACACCATAAAGCAATATGATATTGGGGGTTTGGGGAGAAATATTATGTATTTCGTATATGAGAGATCTGTTAATTTTTTTTCTTTTCTTTTTTTTTTTTTTTTTTTTTTGAGATGGAGTCTCGCTCTGTCGCCCAGGCTGTAGTGCAGTGGCGCAATCTCAGCTCACTGCAACCTCCACCTCCCAGGTTCACGCCATTCTCCTGCCTCAGCCTCCCCAGTAGCTAGGACTACAGGCACCTGCCACCAAGCCCAGCTAATTTTTTTGTATTTTTAGTAGGGACAGGGCTTCACTGTGTTAACCAGAATGGTCTCAATCTCCTGACCTCGTGATCCGCCCGCCTTGGCCTCCCAAAGTGCTGGGATTACGGGTGTGAGCCACTGCGCCCGGCCCTGTTAATTTTGTTTTATATTAAAGGATGGACTGTAGAAAACATTTACATTGGTTGCTAACACAAACCCTTGCCTCCCAGTATTCGCCTTCTATACAGTCTCCTCTCACTGTCTCTGGAATTGGCTATGTGACTTATTTTGGCCAATGGGATATTGGAAAATCTGATGCAAGCAGACACTTGCTAGGCACACACATTGGGTTTAGTCCTCATATACTGCACCCTCTTGAAGCTCTGAGACCACCTTTCTATGAGAAAGTACAAGGTAGCTATGTGGAGAGGTCACATGGAGGTGAACTTAAGAAACCAGTCACTAAAATCAAATCCTCAGATATAAAACTTCAATAAAGCTATGGAAGCCTGCTTCTTCCTTTTTAAGCTACAGCACTTCCACTGTTCCCTGCCCAAATTTCTGACTACAGAATCAGGAACCAAGTAAACTGGTTGTTATTTTAAACCACTACATTTTTGGATTGTTTGTTATAGAGCAACAGATAATTGAAACAAGTGGGTATGCTGCAGGTGGTGTAAGAGCGAATATTGTTGTTGCAACATATACATCAGCAAGTATCAGCAGTTACCTCAGCAGCCTCACATAATGAAGAGTGTCCTATAACTTCAAGCTGCCCCACAGAAAGAGAGAAAGCCACAGTTTCTTCTTTTGATATGGTTTGGCTGTGTCACCACCCAAATCTCATCTTTAATTGTAGCTCCTGTAATCTCCACATGTCATGGGAGGGACCTGGTGGGAAGTAATTAAATCATGGGGGCAGGTTTTTCCCATGCTGTTCTCATGATAGTGATTAAGTCTCATCAGATCTGATGGTTTTATAAAGGGCAGTTCCCCTGCCCATACTCTCTACCTGCCACCATGTAAGACACGCCTTTGCTCCTCCTTCGCCTTCTGCCATGATTGTGAAACCTCCCCAGCCGTGTGGAACTGAGTCCATTAAACCTCTTTGTCTTTGTAAATTACCAAGACAATTCTTAAGCTTTTCTTCACAGCACTATGAAAATGGACTCACACATCCTTTCACTGGGATAATTGAGTAACTGAGACATAGCTTCATGACTCTGAGGTATTGGATGCACACACAAACACACACACACACATAATTGACTAACTGCTTCCATATTATTTTATAAAATAATTTCAAATTCTTACATGTTAAATATAGGCTTCATATATAAATCTAGACAATCATATTACAAGCAAGTTATGTAAGCCTGCTTTTAGCTTTTAACTTCAGCTAGGTCTACAAGCTTAAAGTAATGTAATGAAAAATCTGGCAAATAAAACGGAGACAATCTTGTTCCAAAGAAACAGATGTAAGGAGGGGCTAAGCAAGAAAGGAAATGTTCCTACCACTAAGAGTATTCACTACATGTAAAACACTGTGCTTTATATTTGGATAATCTAAGTTGTATTCAACCCTATCTCCATATGAGAACATTTTAATATGAAATCAAATAAACTGGGATTATGGAAACTCCTATTGACTTTTAAATAGTGTTCTATAATTTTACAATTTTCTATGTTTTGAGAAAATATCTGACAATGTTAATATTTTTCTGTTTATAAATTACTTATAAGCATCTATACATTTTAAATGATACATCTACAATAGAAAGGAGAAAAATGCTAAGCATGTTTCACTGAATATGAATTAGAAATTTCTGTATATAAAAATATTAATAATTTATTCCTATATTTTGTCATATTTTCATGATCTATATTGATAGAAGTTTTATGTTTTTGTTTGTTTGAAATGCTTGTATGACCTAATGATCAAGAACAAGGACCTTAGAGCTCAAAGTGCTTAAATTCAAATCCAGGCTCTGTTACTTCACACTGTATGACCTTATGCTTCTGGTTTCACCATGTTGAAATGGAGACATAAATAATAACTTCTTCAGAGCACTGGTATGATAAGTAAATAAAGTAACATATATAAGGCAATCAGATCAGTACCAGAAACAATGTAATATGCACTAAATTAGTATAAGCTGTTGTTATTTTTAGCAGTTTGGCTCCTAAATTTCTCTTCAATTTGGGTAGATTGTCCATTCAGTCTTTTGTACTCCTTTTGGAATTGCTAATAAATTTTTAAAAAGAAAAAGAAAATTAACACTTACTGACCGCCAGGCAATTCTCTAAAAGTTGTGCTTATAGAAGTAATGTACTGATTCATTTAATTGTTACAACAACCTCAATGAGGCAGAAACTATCATCCTCACTTTGGAGATGCAAAAACAGAGCTTCGAATGGGTTAAGTAATCTGCCCAAGATATACCCCTAGTAAATGACACAGTTGGGATTCAAGGCAAATTTTGGAGCCCCAGAGCTTGCAATCTTAATTGTATTTTGTAACCTCTAAACTGCTCAGGATTATATAACATGTATTTTATTCTGTCAAAATTGTATCCTATTAAGATTATTGCTGCCAATAGCCTATCTGTTCAACATCTTAATCTCTGCAGAAGAGACAAAGCAATCAATGGAGCATAAGAGAATCAAGGAAAAGTTCAGGATGATAAGAGAGTTAGAAGAAAGGAACATTGGGATATACAAATCATTGCAGTGAGCACCTATGCCATTTTAGGTAGTGTGGGCACAGGAATGGAAAAGATTGACTCTGAGAAGTCCCCTGCCCATGTGGAGTTAGCAGTCATTCCAGAAAAGTCAGTCACACAATAAAATTCAAGAATCAGTACAAGTTAAGTGAGTACTAAGTACTAAGTAGGCAAACTAGGGTAGTGACATGCAAGGGTCAGGAGCATGCTATTTTTGAGACTGTGCCAGAAAAGGCTTCTGAGTCCACATCGTTTGCCTTAAGACCAGAGTGGCTAAAATTGCATGTTACAGGCAGAGGAAACAACGAAAACTGTGGCTTGAAGTGAGGGGAATGATGGTATGTTTAAGGCACAGTGACAGCACTATGAACAGAGCACAGTGATAAAGAGAGAGAGAGTAAGGAGATGAGGTTCTAGGAGAAGATGAAGATCAGATCACAGAGGGACTTGTGCACCAGGGTAAGGAATTTTGAGTTATTCTGATTGAAACAGAAAGCCAGTGAATAACTTTAAGTGTGAAATTGATTCAATTTGATTTATCTGAATATTTTGTGTCATTCATTTATAGTGATCACCATGCCTGCCCTGCTGCGGCAGAAATGTATGTCAATGTATGGAATTCTGTTTGTTAGAGTTGGAAAAGAAGCCTTCATTAAAATATCCTTGCCTTCACCTACATAATGTCTAACATATCTGCAAAGTGTTGGATTTTCAACTACCATTCAAACTTAATAGCAATAAAACTTGAACAACTGTCTTTCTTTATATATTTTTTTCATTTAAAAATGCCCGTCAAACATGATTTAAACTTAATGACCTTAAAATGTAATAAGAAGTGTAGTAAATGTGTAAGTTACAACTGGGGCATTTTTATTAGCAAAGTATAAATATTCTATGTCATTACAGAGTATTTTTTGTTTTGTTTTTAAAAATCTGCTTTTAAAGCCTGAATTAATAACTGATTGAAGTGATTACAATAACGATAAAACTCATAGACTTCTGAGGATTTTATTAAATCTTGACAGCCTTCTATTTATATTTTAATTTTTTTCTCACTGCTCAGCATGCAAGTGGGAATTATTGGAACACAAAATGAAGGACTGTCCTCTGGGTATCTACAGTCTTTGCAAAGCGGCTAGAAAACTTTAATGTTTCAAAAGCAAACTCCAGTTTGCTTTGGATTAATTTTCTTGTAAAGATCTTGCCTGAGAGGGTAGTTAGAGGTATGAAACAATGTTTCATTTTAATGCCAAAGAGACATTAAGTGATTTGCCCAAGGTCATCAATTGTCGCTAAAATAATAGAGAAAAAAATTCCACCTCTTTGTATGTGTTGCTCTTTCATTCACTAGATCAGTGATTTATAGTCTCTGCCTAAAGCTGTGAAAAGCATAACCAAACCTCCTGATAGGCAACTGAAATATTCACTTTTCAGGTGATTTTTCCCACTCAGATTTTGGCAAGCTATCCAGTGTGGTGCACTAGAAAGAACACAGGAGCTGGAATAATAAGCCTGAATAAGTAATCTAAAGAGGAGGGTTATAATCTCAGCTATCACTTATATCACATGGCTGCCCCCCACATTTGCAGTTGAATGTAGCCAATTGTCTGACTTTTAGTCAGGGGAAGAGTAGTGAAAGTGAAATGTGCCACTTTCAGCACTAGACTGTGAAACCTCTCCTGGGCCTCTTTCATGGTCTTTCCTTATGCACTTGGTTGATAGAGATGAACAATGGAACTTTCAAAGGTATGTGTAGATGATGGAAACATTCAAAAAGTAACCAAGATAGACATAAAGCTCCCCTCAATTTGACAAACTTTAGACAGATTTAGATAGGTTTCTTCCTGACTGAAGCTTCCAACCTCTTTCCTTAGGGTATTCAAAAAATTTGCGATTACTAATTCTTTCTCTGCCCCTTTGAGATGCAAATTTTCTACAACCCAGGAATGTCTTTCTCAAAAACCTGAGAGCCATCCCTTTGAAATGCAATCATGGAGAAAGATAGAGCCCCTACATCTATGGGAATGTAGGAGTCTAACTTCAGTAAGCCCAAATAGCAAATGCAAATGGTCTAATCATATTGACCACACTGACTAATGCCCTCCAGCACTCCTTCACTCCCTCATCAGAGTGCTTACTCTTCTCTCCTTTCATTTCAATGGCATTGAATTTATTCTCCTTCTCTGACAGCAATAATCTTGACATGTATTGCTATAGTCTTGAATAAAGTCTTTCTTGTCTGTTTAATAGGTCCAGTGCAATCTTTGACAGAAGTAGCACAGAGTCACTATATCATCTCATGGATTTTTTTTTTTTTTTACATTCACTATATAGTAACACTGTTTTGGACTTGTCATAAATTAAAAAAAAACAATTCTATTGTTTCAGTTATTAAGGCATTTTGGTTTGATCAATAGAACAATTAACTTTACCTTAATATAATCCCTAAAATAAATACTTGCTCCTTCTTTCTTTCTTTTTTTTTTTTTTTTTTTTTTTTTTGGCAAAGTCTCGCACTGTTACCCAGGCTGGAGTGCAGTGGCACCACCTTGGCTCACTGCAACCTCTGTCTCCTGGGTTCAAGCGGTTCTCCTGCCTCAGCCTCCTTGAGTAGCTGGGATTACAGGCACGCACCACCACGCCTGGCTAATTTTTGTATTTTTAGTAGAGATGGGGTTTCACCATGTTATTCAGGCTGGTTTCGAACTCCTGACCTTGTGATCTGTCCACCTCAGCCTCCCAAAGTGCTGGAATTACAGGCATGAGCCACCACACCCGGCCCCTTCTTTCTTATTCATCATTGTTTCCCTATAATCTTGAGAACACAGAAGAAGGTGAGAAAAAAAAAAAATCTAATTGGGAGGAGTCAGGAAAGTTTTCCAAAAGGTAACATTGATATAAAAACTTACTGAGAAGAAATTTTTCAAGAGCTGATGTCTTTAAAGAGTGATAAGCACATACAAACCGAATACCATAGAAGTAACCAGGAGATGTCACAAACTAGCTTCAAGCTATAATTAGGTCACATGAAATCAAAGAGTATGGATTGATGCTAAATCAGTAAATATGGGCTAAATAGCAATATCTGAATCTCTTTGTTACTGTTGATGAATTTTAAACTTAGCCAGGGTATAGGTTTTTATTGGACCAAGAATGACAGAAAAAAAACTAAGATTCAGAGCACATAGAAATCAGAGAACTGAGGAAATCCAGGAAGCTGGTGGGGAACTTAATTCAAAAAGCTGAAGAAATAGCTAGACAGAAGCATATATCAAAGTCAAGAATATGGAACTAGCAATATACTGATCACAGATATTAGCTAGAAGAGTGTAGATGGTTATTGCAGTAGTACAGGAGAAAAAAATAAGGACCTAAATGTGTGGCATTATGGTGGAGGGAAAGAATCAGATAAAAGAAATGCAATCCACAGAACTCTGTAATTGATAGACTTTGAGAGACTTTACAGAGGAAAATCCACTGGGCCTCAGGTTAATGGCTTCCGGCATAGGCAAATGATAGATAATGTAGTCATTCACTGAAATTGCATGAATGGATTTTATTGACAGTTTTAGTTAAAAATAACAGGATCATATAGGATAAGGCAAATTTTGAAATCTTTATGAGATATCCAGGTTGAAGTACAAGTTTTTGAATAATTAAGAACATGAAGTATGCATTCTGATGAGAGTTGAAGTGTTTGGCAGGTTATTGAATTTGAAATAGGGGTGACAGAGCCCACAGTGGGTTATAAATGGATTCATGAGTTGCCAATGAGTCAGTGACAGAGTAAAAGCAAAAAACTCTGACTCAGAACATGGGAAAAGACTGATGGCTGGAAGAGCTTGTCAGAGTCCACATCAATTTGTTTCAGATAAAAATAAGTCAAGAACTCCATGGACAGGGGTGCAATGACACCAACTTGCAGCTTAATAGAATATGGCAGGGAGACTTCAGATAATACTCTGTTTACTGACAAAATCTATCCTCAATTAAGTTAAACTTTGATTTAGCTTAAGTTAAAAAACAAACAAACAAATATAATATGCAAGTAGGGGTTATCAGATTATCTATTTGATTCTTGGAATTAACAGCAGGCAAAGGACAGATTTGAGTGGCTGGTACTTTTTATTCACATGGAATGGAAAGTAAGGATTTAGACTTAAAGATAGTTGGCAACAGAGCATCAGCTATCTGAGTCAGAAAAAGATCACCTGCGATCAATACAAAACTTATTTTCCATACTTGAAGGTGTAGTAGGAGTTGGCATATGGTATACTGAGTGAGGTGCTCATGAAACAGTGCGTGCTTTGTCTCAGTTAAACTTGTTAAGCAATAGTGGCACTTCATTTAGATTTTTCTCACAAAATAAACTGATTTATTATTGCCAAAATAAAAAAAAAAATTGTTTCCCTAAGTAGTCAAAAATTTAAAATTGTCTCAAGGAGATTATCAAACAATCAGCTGTATATAAAATTTTGCCTGTCTTCTTTTACTAGGCCTATTATAGACTTCTAATAATAAATATGTTTGTGCTATCTGTTACTGACAGAAAAATTATTCCAAAGTCTTGAACAGAAAAATTAGGTATTGTCTTACATGACTGAAAAATTCAGAAGTTATTTGATCAGCAGTTGAAATAATGTTCTAGGATTTAGTTTCCTATTCTCTATCACTCAACTCTACTATCCCTAATATCAGTGCTATTCTCCAGTAAGCTTTCCCCTCTTGATTTAAAAACAGCTTAAGCAGCTCAAAACTATACATGCTCCAAGTTTCATGTTTTTTAAGAAAGTGTGAGATTATCCTATCCAAGACCACCCCCTCCACCATGAGGTTTCATTCATCTCATTGGCCCTGAATGTGTCATATGTTCATCTATGAATCCATCACTGCAGCCAGAGTAATGTGCTCTGCTGATTAGCCAGATCTAGGTAATATATACTTTTGTGTCTTCACATTAAAATCAGCTTTATCCAAACCACATGGAATGAAACTGAAAGATATTGCAGTTTTCAAGAACTAGATGTACCCTATAAATATATACACCTACTAAGTACCCACAATAATTTAAAAAAATAAATAAAGAATAGATAAGTCCTGGGTGCAAAATATATATATATATATATATATATATATATATATATATATATATATTTTTTTTTTTTTTTTTTTTTTTTTTTTGAGACAAAGTCCCACTCTGTTGCCGGGCAGGAGTGTAGTGGCGCCATCTCAGCTCACTGCAACTTCCACCTCCCAGGTTCAAATTGACTCTCATGCCTCAACCTCCCAAGTAGCTGAGATTACAAGGTCACACCATCACACTGGCTAATTTTTGTATTTTTAGTAGTGAAGGGGTTTCACCATGTTGTCCAGGCTGGTCTCTAACTCCTGACCTCAATAGAGATCCACCCGCCTCGACCTTCCAAAGTGCTGGGATTACAGGCATGAGCCACAGCGCCTGGCCCCAGGTGCAGAAATTTTTCTATCTCACATGCAACGTGAAAGGACAGGCCCACTAGACATCAAAAGAACACTTTGGGCTTAGACCACAAAAGATACCTCTGGTAATCAATAATCAGGATATTGCAAGTTATTATCTCATTTGGGGGGCAGCATCTAGATCTCCTGATTTTGAGTGAAACTAGAGGTAAAATAATACCCCAATAATTTCTCAATGGATGAAATATCATCCACCATAGGAGATGGGGAACTCTGAGACAAAACAAACTGGAATTAATGGCATATACAGAGTAATGTTTATTTTACACTTGGACTTGTGGAGTAAAATTAGTATCTCTTCATAAGTGTCTCAGACTTGCTTAGGAAGTGCTGACTTGAGCTTGCAAGATTAAATGCTATTCCTGGAAGCATGGAGAGTCATCAGAGAAATACCAGTATTTGAAGACAATGTACAACTTGGGATAATGTTCAAAATGACATATTCAAAAATTAATAAATATACAAAGCTATAGCCATTCAATAATGTAACCATTTACTGGAAACTATCTTTAAAACTGTAGCTGTGACTCCACAGGATCATCATATGAATTTAGGAAAAGTGAATAAGGAGGAATGGAGGGAGTATTTTGCTTAATCATAAAGCCTCTTTAAAATAAAAAAATCAAAGAAAACAAAATCCTTGACCATATATATTAGGTCATTTTTATACCAATCTCATTTAACTTTCTTTAATGGAAGTATTAAAAATATACATCTGTACTTTAGGGAGACTCTTTTGTTATTGGCAGTAGGGTTGTGTTTAATGTAAAAGATAATTATAAACTATAAATATAATTCCAACTGTAAATATGTGTGGAATAATTGAAGTCCTAGAATCTTATATTTTTGTCCACACACTCCAGCTGAATAAGTAATGAAGCAATGTGACCTCCAGTGATGACAGATAGGCTCAGCTTTTGACAATGTGATTCCTACATTTGCTCAAAGCTAAAACATCTTTAAACTTGATGGAGAATAAAATGAGAATTCTGTTGCACAATATGAAATAAAACTCACTCATATAAATTAATCATGAAAATCATGAACCTAGAGCATTAATTTGCTATGACTTGAGCTACATATAATTATACAAACATGTATTCTAAGTAGGAAAAGCAGAAGCAATTTTATAACATAGTAGTCCATTTTCCCAGGATGGTACAGGGTTGATGGTTAATTAGTTTGCTCTCTTAGTTCACAAAAATATTTGAAAGTGAATTTATTTATTTTAGTAACTTGGTTACTTTAATACTTTCCCCAGGAGATATCTTCCATGCCAAAAGCTAATATCTTCAAAAGTCTAAGAAATTGTCTTAATTTGATTACCTGTATGTTCGTGGCTTTGAAATAAATTGCTCTCTAAGAAATTTATTGTATTAATTATTAAGTTATATAGTTTTCTTTTTTCCTCCTAGCACTTAATTCATTTATTTAAATGTTTTTAATTATCCATAACCTTTTTAGCCAATAAGTAATAAAAAGTCAAAAGAAACTAAAAGTTGAGATTTTACATATAGCTTTCATTACCCCTCAATACACTGAGATAGACTAACTGCTGAACATTTATGTATTTATTTATTTCATGGCAAGACACCAAATTTTCCTTTTTCTTTAAGTTGCTATAGTTAGCTGGAAATCTTTTCATTTTAGTCTTAAATTGAATCAACAGGGGGCAAGTATGCCTGCAGTTCAGAATATATCATAGAATGATTTTCCACTATAACTTTCCT
Source organism: Pan troglodytes (assembly GCF_028858775.2). Lineage (NCBI taxonomy): Eukaryota > Metazoa > Chordata > Mammalia > Primates > Hominidae > Pan > Pan troglodytes. The sequence goes on from NC_072408.2 coordinate 91,615,291, forward strand.
GTGGGAACACTCCGCTACCAGACAAGTATTTTAGCTGCTTTCCATCAGATCATCTGTATTCAGTTATAGAATGCATAACTACTTTGATTCCTGTTTCATTTTTTATTAGATTGTGTTGTAGAAATGAATATTCTGGGTACATTTAAAAAACAAATATAGATAAATCAAGTAGTTAGAGAAGATAAAGGGATTCTTTTTTATCTCATTTGAACAAACACATAAGTGCAATAAAAATTGTTAAGTGTTATTATTTAAATTATGTAAGCCAACTTAACCAATCACCTTTCTTAATTCTCTTCTATCTCTTAGCTTTACGTATGCAGGGGAAGTTGTATCCAACAGTGAATGAGAATATAGATTCTTTTGTCATATTACCTGAGTCCTAATGTTTATTTGCTACCTATGTAACTATGGTAGTCAGAAATTATGTGGCACAAGTGACAAAACCCAGCTCATATTATCTTGTAGGAAAAGAGAGAGAATCTATTGACTTCTATAACTGTATTATAAAAAGATAAATTCAGACATCACTGTATCCAGGGTCACAAACAAGCCACCAGCGTTCTCTTGCTCCATCCGCCAGCTTTTCTTCCTCCTATATTGCTTTTATTATCAGACAATTTGATTGTGCATGGTACTAAAGATGGTCACTGGCTGCTCCAGGACCATACCATTCTTACAACTCAGGCAAAAATATTTCTTGAGAATGACTCTTATTGGCTTGAATTTTGTTATACATTCTTCCCTCAACATGTAGTTAGAGAAAGGGAAATGCTGATTCACTATAGTCAGATGAAGGCAAATAATATGTGGCATAACCCCAAATACCAGATTGACAACCCTAGGAGGTTGAGGGGACAATTCTCAAAAGGAACAGATTATGGACAGATAAAAAGACATAGATGCCCTTATGATAATATTGAGAAAGTTACTTAATTACTTTAACAGCTGACTCTCTCTTCTGTATATATAAAGGGAATAACACTACAACTTCTATAATGCTAAAGAGAATAAGAATTATAGGTAGCTAAGAGACTTCTTAAAAAGATTCCGAGAAATAAAAGGAAAATAACCCTAATGGTGAGTTAATAGAAGGAATGAAATCACAAGCAAAGAAAGTACAGGAATGGTATTTAGGAAAAAAAAAAATAGGGCCAGGTGCGGTGGCTCACACCTGTAATCCCAGCACTTTGGGAGGCTGAGGTGAGTGGATCACAAGGTCAGTAGTTCAAGACCAGCCTGACCAACATGGTGAAACCCTGTCTCTACTAAAAATACAAAAATTAGTCGAGTGTGGTGGCACACACCTGTAATCCAAGCTACTCAGGAGGATGAGGCAGGAGAATCGCTTGAACCCAAGAGGTGGAGGTTGCAGTGAGACAAGATCATGCCACTGCACTCCAGCCTGGGCAACAAAGTGAGACTTCAACACACACACACACACACACACACACAGATATATATATATATATATATATATATATATATATATATATATATGAGTGAATCTGTCATCTTGAAATAACCCTGAGCTTGAAATCGTCATAGAATTAGGAGAAGAAATAAAACATTAAAGAGGTGAATTGACATCATGTCTAAAAAGCAAGCGGCATCTTCATGTCTTCTTATTTATTTTCCATCTATTCTATGATTTTGCTCCCTGGGTGCAAGTAGCCAAGTGTTTACTCTCAGTCAAAAAGAACAGAGCATTCTTTAAAGAAATGGAACAAACTACTTGGGAAGCAAATTAGAGCAGGATTTTCACACCTCAGTATAGAGCTTCCCAAATCTGGTATTTATTTGGGTCTATGACACATTAAAGGCTAGCTCTGCACTGCATAACTTAGAGCGAATCCTGCAAGAAGATCAGCACTTAATATTCATTGTCCTCACAGGCAGCCTCACTTTTTTTTTTTTTTTTTTTTTTTTGAGATGGAGTTTTGCTCTTGTTGCCCAGGCTGGAGTGCAATGACAAGACCTTGGCTCACCGCAACCTCCGCCTCCCGGGTTCACACGATCCTCAGCCTCCCAAGTAGCTGGGATTACAGGCATGGGCCACCACACCTGGCTAATTTTGTATTTTTAGTAGAGATAGTGTGATCTCAGGTGATCTGCCTGCCTCAGCCTCACTAGCCTCAATCTTGAAGAGTAATGAACTCTATAGAAAATAGAATGACACGTACACATCTATAAAATAAACTCATGCCAACCACCAAAAATTACCAACTCAAGTTCTTCTAAAACATGATGAAAGTATTAAAGTTTACCAGACATATGAAAACAATCAAAAGCAAGAGAGAACCAAAATAATATTACAATTCACTCTATACATAATAGACAACTCAGGCAACAGAAATAACTTTTTAAAATCAAGCATCCTCAATGATATTCAAGCCAGATTACTTTGCCCCTATAGAACAGAAACAGGATGTTATTTTAAAGGAACAATTCAGGAATAAGAAATTCCAAAAGGAGACAGATGCAATGGGGAAACCTATCAAAAATGATTGAAGAAAATATCCTGGACCTAAGAACATCACAAGTCTGAAAATTTTAAAGGTCCATACAGTGCCAAGCCAGATAAATAAAAGACATGTCATTATGAAATGTCAGTATGTAAAAAAGACATAAAGGATCCTATAGGTTACAAAGTAGAGGAAAAAAAAAAGACGAAACGTTGATTATAAAGGAATGAGTATCCTTCTCAATAGAATGCCAGATAATCCACAGCACTGGGGCAATGCCTTAAAGCTCTGAGGAAAAATGATTTTGAACCAAGAATAATCTACTCAGAAACACTAAAAATTTAGAAAGAATGGAGAAAGAAGACATTTTCTGACAAATAATATACCCAGTCTCATTTTCAGGTGAGACACCAAAACAGGAAGTGGGAATAAGTGTTTACCAAAAATAAATAAATAGTGAATAAGCCCAATTGGAGAAAAAAAAATCCGAGATGACAGCAGTACACTAAATTCAGAGCTTAATTTGCAAATGTAATGGGGAGAGTGAGGGGATCTCTGAAGGGTAATGAACTCGGGCTGCAAAGAAAGCAGGTCTCAAGAAAGTTTGGCAGGAAAAATAGTTTCCTAAGTGTCAGACTCTATCTGTGAATTATGTGTTCAAATTAGAACAGGTATGGAGTGGGAGCAAAGAATAGTGTCTTAAAAAATAATGGAAAGATGTTAAACAATAGATTTTGAAATGAAAAATATATCCCATTCCCGTATAAAATGAATAGCATGAAGGAAGATGGCTAGGAAGGAAGGAGAGAGGGAGAATGAGAAAGAGAAAGAAAATAAAAGGCAAGGAAACCGAAATTTGACCAGAAAAAAGCCTAAAAATTAGTGGCCCAGATATGAAGCAACTAAAATGTGGCGTGATTTCAATGACTATGGAATGTAAGAAAAAAAAAGTCTATTTGACCTTGATTGTAAGAATATTATCTTTCAAAGAGCCCTACTGAACTTACCAGATTTGGTCGGAAGTATCTAAAACACATAGTCATAATAATAAAAATGGAGCTTATTTTGCTTTCACCTTTTAGAATTTGTTAAAACAAAAATGTAGGATTAATGTATGATTATACAAAAATACATACATATTCTTAACGATGGCCAGGTAAAATAAAGGTCTACCTGCAAACATTTCAAACACATTCATAGACAGGACAGGTACAAAGAAGCATAAGAATCCTAAGAATCTCTTTACAATGGTGAGTCAAGAGGTAATTTTAAGTGGGACAGGAAATAGAGGTTCCCATATTTAAAGTTACATAAACAACAGAATGACTTGTTGGACTTTCTGTTGTTTACATTACAAATCCTTTTAAGGTCTCCTTGTCTTGCTTAAGAGACCTGAGAACTATATTTTCCCAAATTTCTTTCCCTGTGTGGTTTCAGGTTAGAGATGAGCAACTCATGGGAGGAGGGAAGCCATGATTCTTTGGGGGCAGCTGTGGCCTAACACACTGGCAGATGTGAGACTCAAAGAAACTTCCTGGTGAAAATGTGAGAACTACTCTTTTTCCTGTTAGAAATTAATGTAGTCAGTAAAAGCGATATGCTTGAGAATAGCAGGAGCTTCTTGAAAATTATTCTACTTTCTCCTTAAGGCTGAGTCTCATAGCGTCTATCTTGGTCTTACCTTCAGGAATGACTTTCTTGGGCTTGTCCCCAAATCTGCCAATGTTTGTGCAAATCCCTAATACTATATTAAACCTTTTATCCTGGTTTATATGAAATAGCATCTGATTTCCTGACCAAATCCTGGTTGATAAAAGCTATTCAAAAATGGGGAGAGGGAGAGGAAGTGGAAGTAAGTGTGAGTGCTTCATAGCATTCAACAACATTTAGAATTGGTAAAACAGGAAGCATCCATATGGGTGGGCTGGGAGTGCAGCAGGTTTGACCAAGATAAGGGGGTACAGAAACTCTTTTGTTAGAATCTGTATGTATTTCTTATTATGTCTTTGTATTTATTCCTTTCATGACTTGCCTTCCGTATTACCCAGTTTTTCAATATAGTAGTTAGTTTTCTATTGCTGCTGTAACAAATTACTATAAACTTAGTGACTTGAATCAATGCAAATGTATTATCTTACAGTTCTGGATGCGAGGGGGTCTAAAATGAGTCTCACTGAACTAAAATTAAGATTTCAGCAAGGCTGTGTTACTTTTATTTATTTTTTCTTGAGTTTCACTCTTGTTGCCCAGGCTGGAGTGCAATGGCGCAATCTCGGCTCACCACAACCTCTGCCTCCTGGGTTCAAGTAATTCTCCTGCCTCAGCCTTCAGAGTAGCTGGGATTATAGGCACGTGCCACCACGCCTGGCTAATTTTGTATTTTTAGTAGAGACAGGTTTTCTCCATGTTGGTCAGGCTGGTCTCGAACTCTCTACCTCAGGTGATCCGCTGGTCTTGGCCTCCCAAAGTGCTGGGATTACAGGCGTGAGCCACCATGCTTGGCCAAGGCTGTGTTACCTCTGAAAGCTTTAGGCGAGAATCAGTTTCCTTGCCTTTTCCAGATTATAGAGGCTGCCTACATTCTTTGGCTTGTGGCCACTTCTGTCTTCTGAGTGAGCAGATCAGCTCATTCAAACTTCTTTCTCATTCTGACTCCATTCTGCCTCCCTCTTCCATTTGTGACTGCACTGGGTGATTGCCCTGGGTCCATCAAGATAATCCAAGATAATCTTATTTTAAGGTCAGTTGATAAACAACTTTAATTCCATTTGCAATTTTAATTCCTCTTTGCTGTTTCCCAGCTTATCTTTGGGAGGTGCACAAAATTATCTCATATTAAGATGCTTCTCCATTCTTAAAATATTTTAGTGTAAAAGGAACATTTTGAGGGGGCAGGGGAAGCATAGAGCCTGTCCTGTAGATAAGACACTTATTTCATTTCTTCCATGCATATGCGATGCTAATCCATATCTGCTATGCTAAGGATTTGAATTAAAGAAAAGTATATTAATTAATTAATTAATTAATTCTACTTTTAAAATACCTACTATGTATGAGAAAATATGCTAAACACTAGGATTATGGGGTAAATATATTAAACACAGCCTTGGTGATTGCAATGAGTGAGAAAATAAAATGTACAACTGTAAGTTTAAAGATGTTATCTTTTTTTAAATTTTTATTTTAAGTTCAGGGGTACAAGTGCAGGTTTGTTACATAGGTGAACTTGTGTCATGGGGGTTTGTTGTACAGATTATTTCGTCACCTAGGTATTAAGGCTAGTACTTTTTTTTTTTTTTCTGATCCTCTCCTTCCTCCCACCCTCCACCCTCCACCCTCCAAAAGACCCCAGTGTGTGTTGATCTCCTCTATGTGTCCATGTGTTCTCATAATTTAGCTCCCACTTATATGTGAGAACAGGCAATACATGGTTTTCTGTTCCATCATGCTTAGGATGATGGCCTCCAGCTCCGTTCATGTCCCTGAAAGGGACAGGATCTTGTTCTTTTTTATGGCTTCATAGTATTCTATGGTGTGTATGTACCACATTTTTTGAAGTTATCTTTTTCTTAGTGTCAATCATTTTCCCAGTTTTATATTTTGCCTAAGAAAAGAGACTTAGAGAAAACAATGAACAAAATTCGTATATGTGTATATAAATAGGCAGATGTTTAGTGGGTTTTTTCAAAATGTAAAATATCACGGTAATGAAACATTATTTTATTAAAATGTATGCTTTGTGAAGGAAAATTGAAATTTTGATCTTTCAAAATCTTTCTGGTTATTTCATATAAATTGATAAAATGAATCTTTAAGGTTATATCTTCTTTCATAAACTTTTTCTCTAATAGAGATCTATTTTATAATTTTTTTCTTTCATAGGAAACATTCTTGTATTCAGTCTATGCTTCCAGTATAGTTATTATTTTCATTTACTGTATTAGTAGCTAGAGCACATGCTTGCTCATAACACTTTATCTAATATTCAAATGGCATAATCTCAAAGGTGATCTCTATGAAGATATCTATACCACTAAGACATGTGTTACATATCATTCTTATAACGTGAGCAGGTTCTTCCTGACTAAACCTGTGAGAAATCAGTTGTCTTTTCAAAAATTTTATTTAGCTGGTAAAGTCAGGAAAATAAGAACATTTTCATTTAGCATTATCTTTTTAACACTTACGTGTGATACATTTTTTTTCTAGTTCCTAGGGATAAAAAAATAATTATCCATTTCTTTTCTCAAAAGAATCAGTCTAGTAGTATAGAGATGGGTTCCCAGCACACATAAAAGGTGTAATACAAATTTGAATCATCTTTCTTTAGTCCACACCATCCCAATTCTTTTTTGTTCTCATTCCAATTCATCATTCTAGGCTGCAACCTCAGTTTTGTTTTGTTTTTTTTCTTAAAAGGTAAATCTCACCTCTTTACTAACTTGCATTAAAAATCTTAATTTAAATTAAATTATCTTAAGTAATATTGAATAATAATTTGAAAATGGTCCCCTTGAGCCACTTTCCATTTTGAAAAAAATAAACTCAGTTATAAATGTTTGCATTATTTATTAGAAGAATAAGGGCATATGCACATTTAATCAGTAATTTATAACTCTCCTTTGGTCATTTCTTAGTAGTTTCCTAAATAACAAAATTTCACTGGCTACAGTATATCACCGATGGTATATCATTGTACAAAAGCTGTAGGAAGAGATTATTTACAGACTTTAGTAATAGTATTATAGGTGATTTATTTTGGAACCCACCACTAAAAACTTTGAAAATTCATTAATTGATAAATTACAGGCTATAAATGTGCAGATTTGTAAGAAAATACACTCCAGAATAAGCCAAATGTCTCTCAGCATCTAAAACTGAAAATAGAAAAAACTCATATTTTATCCTCAAGCAATAATAATGGCTAACATTTATCTAGAATGTGAACACCTTACAAAGATTTTATATTTTTCATCTCATTTATTCCTCATACCACTATCAATAAGGTATATTTTTATTACCAATTTACTGCTATGGAAACTAAGGCACAGAGAAATTTTGTACCTAGTGATTACATAATGGAATGGCAGAATCAGAACTCGAACTAGGCAATTTGACACCAAGACTAGTACAAAAGAAATAGAAATCTAGAATTTCTCAAGAAAAAAATTAAAAAATACACTCTTGGTGTTATAACTCTCTGTGTAGTATCATAAAATAGAAGCCTAACTAGGTTGGGCAAAAGGAGAATTAATTGGTTAACATGTTTGAGAGTCCAAAAAATAGAAAAAAACTTCAAGAGTATTTTGATTCAAGGGCACACACAATACCAGCTCTCTATTTGCAGCTGTTTCCCTCTACCATGGCTTCTATATCTAAGTTTCATTTGGCTTCAAGATGGCTGTTGGCAGTTGTAAGTCCACATCTATAGATTGAATTCCAAAGAGGAAAGAGAGGGAGAGAGAAGTTCTTGTCTGTAACTCTGTTTAATTGTTGCAAAATCATCCCTGAATCAATGAATGTGACCAGCACAATGTGATGTTCTGCTTGGTCAGGTCTGATTTGCCTTCCAAACTCTGGCCCTAGAATTGGAGTCAAAACAGCCAAATCACCACAAATTGATCTTGAGAGATGTTTCATTGCTTAGGGAAAATTGGAGCACTGAAACCTAAAGGGCAAAACAAACAAACAAAACAACAACAACAACAAAGAAACTAGCCAGAAATAAGGGAGATATCCAGTATACAAATATGCAATCCTTCAATTTGTAGGATTTACAATTATCTACTTATATATGCCTGTGTCCTAGAAAATATACAGTACTAACAGTAATTGAATGGTAGGTTACTATCTAGCAGAACAATGGACTTTAGTTCTCAAAAACTCTAGCAGTATTGTAATACCAGTATATGAATACAATGTTAAGAATAATTATTAATAACTCAGTTGATTACTAATAAGAAATTATTGCTTATACCTAAAAATAAAAAGTACTCATTTGACTATAAGGACTAAATAAGAGAAGAGCCTTATTTTTATCAGTACCTGCCCCTACGAGGCAGATATTCCAACTTCAGAGATTAGGAACATTTGACTAAAACACTGTGGCATACAAGGCGCTTTAAAAATTAATCCAACTTACCTTCATGGTACACTACTTCCTCTTGCAACTTTTATGCTCTCACATATGAAAGATTTCATCACTTTTAAGACATTCTTTTCTTCATGCCTAAAGGCATGTTTTTGTGCTTACTGCTTATTTTTCTAGATAACAACTTTTCTGTCTTCTCAGCTAGGTAAATTGATAATAGCCCATGATAAAACACGTATCACTTCTTGGAAGTTTTCCTAAACGACTTTGGGTAAGTTTAGACTCTCCTACAGAGTGCACTCATGTGGCAAAATTATATTATTGATTATATTTGTGTACCTTGCATATTTTTGTCGCCCAGGCTGGAGTGCAGTGGCGGGATCTCAGTTCACTGCAACCTCTGCCTCCCGGGGTTCATGTCATTCTCCTGCCTCAGCCTCCGGAGTAGCTGGGACTACAGGCGTGCGCCACCACACTTGGCTAATTTTTTTTTGTATTTTTAGTAGAGACCGGGTTTCACCGTGTTAGCCAGGATGGTCTCGATCTCCTGACCTCATGATCCGCCCGCCTCGGCCTCCCAAAGTGTTGGGATTACAGGCATGAGCCACCACGCCCGGCCAAGGTTTGTATTTTATTCATCACTGTCTCTCTAACGTCTAGCATAGCATGATGTCTAGAACATAGTAGGAACTCACAAACACTATATTTCATTACATCTAAAATACTTTCTTATGTAAGGAGCGCCATCATGTTATACACCACTAAGAAAGAAAAAAAATACTTTAGCAATTAGAACTCTTTTTTACATGGTATTTTCTTATAGGTTTTAAAATATATTCCTGGAATGTATTCACATTGAATCTGAAATTTTGGAATTCCTTTTCAACTTGGATAGATTGGTATTCTTTTTATTTTTCTCACAATGTCAAATTCTGTGTTATTACCAACACTGATGTTACGGCATTTCTTGAGAGCATCCTTAATAATTACGCTAAATTTTCTTTCAAGAATGACATGCATTCTTCAGGTTTTTATACTGGGCTTCTTTGATCTTAATAGATCAAGAATCCAAATGCCTTCCTCCAATAGTACTTAAAAGTTTATTGATGAAAGTGTCAATAGTTATGATTGTCCCATCGTGTCACCAAGAAGAATAACCAAGTTAGCGCTAAGTGTGTTTAAAATGAATAAATAAAATTAAAAAATATATCTTATATGTATTTCTTTTCTCTAGCGTATTATAATGAAAGCTTTCAAACATAGGGGAAAAATTGAAAAATTTTACAGTGTCTACTCATATACTCAGCACTTAGATTATATAATTAATATTTTATTATATTTGCTTTACCACATATCTACTCATCAACCCTTCTTCTATCCCTTCATAAACCTACGTTATTTTTAAGCACTATGAAGTTAGCTGCAGACATCAGTACACTCCCCTATAAAGACTTCAGAATATATATGATTATTTAGATTTTAAACTTTGTTTCATTTGAGAAAATGCTTACAAGCAACAAAATGCAAAGATATTTAGTATACCATTTTATAATTTTCCACAAAAGCATATGCTTGTGCAAACCAATATAATATCAAGATATATAATATTAGCATGACCCCAGGAATTATCCTCAGCTACTTTCACGGTAAATCATAGTATCAACTCCCCAGAGATAAACACTATGTTGTTTTGTTTTGTTTTGTTTTTTCTTATTATAGAACTTCTTATATATGTAACCATACAGTCTTATATATATATATGTAACCATATGTATGGCTATATACAACCTTACAATCCATTCTTTGGCACAATTCATTCATTCAGTGTTTTTGAGATTCACCCATGTTACACATATCAATTGTGTGTTCTTTTGATTGCTTAATATTATCCCATTTTATGATTATGTCACAATTTGTTTATCCATTCTCTTACTGAAGGACTCCTGATATGTTGCCAGAAAGTTTTCACTATTATAAATATAACCAGTATGAATATTCTTGTAGATATCTTTTTATGAACATGCTTTAAATTTGTATTGGGTAAAAGCTTAGGACTAGAATTGCCATGTCATGGAAAGTATGTGCTTGGTCTTGTAATAGACAGCCAGATAGTTCCAAAGTAATTGTAACATTTTAAACTCTCACTAACAATACTGAAGAGTTCCAGTATCTCCACATTCTTGCCAATATTCAGTGTGGTCAGTTTTTTTTATTTTAGCCATTCAACTATAAAAATAGGCAGTGGCTTCTCATTGTGGTTTTATTATGATTTTTTTGTGATGACTGAGGATATTACACACTTTTCGTGGTTTTATTGCTCATTCTTATATCTTTTATTTTTAAGACATCTATTAAAATATTTTGCTAATTTATGTCATCTTTTAAAGGTAAAGGAGTTTATATTTTCATGATACCAGTACTTTGTCAGACGTATGATGAGCAAATATTTTAAACATGTTTTCCACATCTGAGACGTAAATATTTGTTTCCTTTTTGACATCTTTTAATGAACAGAGTTTTATTTGATGAGGTCTAACTTATTTTTACTTTTATGGCAAAGTTGTATATCCTAACAAACTTTAGCCTACTTACAAGTTGAAAAGATATTCTGTCTTCTAAACCCTCAATGGTGGTTAACTTTTTCATTTAAGTATATCATCCAAATTATTAATCTCAAATTAATTTTGTATATAAGGAGAAAAGAATTGACATTTTCTCCATAAATTTAGTTGTTTTACCACCATTTGTTGAAAAAAATGTCTCCTTCCCATGTTTTTCCTGATTCATCAAAATATAATTATTTTCATATTTTTGTATTGCACATTATAAATGATCTGATGTAGAAATTCTGACTCTTATATTCTCACAAATACTTTATTTTGAAACCAGTGGTTTAACTTGGCTAAACTCTAGTCAAGAGTTCTTGTTTCCCTTTCAGTGAACAATAGCTTAAACCTCAGGTCAGGTCATTTAGCCTCTTCTGGACTGCTTGGAGACTTCCCCCAAGCATACATATTGTGGAGTCAAACAAAGATGTGAGAAGAGTATATATAGAACTTGGGATTCCCCTTTTTTACTTTCTTCCTCTCAGGATTTCACCCCTAGCTTTCCAGTAACTTTGGTCCTTTCCTGAGCTCTGCCTTGTTCTCAAGCAAACAAGACTGAGGGTTTTTCATTGAAGTTTTAACTGAACTACAATGTATAGTCTCAGACCTGCCTCCAGGCATGTAGTACACTGTAAGTGACAAATTGTAGCTATACGATCACCAGTACCCTTAGGTCCACTCAAACATCTTGCAGTGCTGACACTATGTGTCAGTTAGCAATCTAGCCCAGGGGTTTTTCAGCCCTGGCCCAAGGACTTCCAGGAGACAAGATCATCTCAGCACAGATGAAATTCTCATATACCTAAACCATAAAACAAAGCTTATCCTTACAAGTACAGCTTAAACTCCCTTTAAGAAAGAAACATCTTGTAACTGACATAGACTGAACACCAGTATAAGAAAGGAGGAAGTATCCCCCAAACTCTGAGAATGGTCTCCAGATGTAGACCTTCTTGGGCAGACAGTCCTCTGACCCCTAACTGCATCTCTCTATCTGGCCCATGCCACAAGACTGCTTTCACTATCTGTGGTGGCATATGCCACAATAAACTGCTTGAGTATCAGAGGGTATCTAAGTCTCTTTTTGTTGTTTGCTTATTTTTGGACATGGTCTCACTCTGTAGCCTAGTGGCGCTATTCTAGCTCACTGCATACTTCAACTTCTGACTCAAGCAATCCTCCCGTCTTGGCCTCTTGATTAGCTAGGACTACAGGCACATGCCAACACACCCAGCTATTTTATCTGTGATGGATTTCAAACTGGAAGTGAAAAGTAACTCCTGGGGAAGCTGATTAACTATGACCATCCAGGAGTCCTGAGTACGACAAGGTAACAGCTGTAAAAATGGGAAAATCTCCCAGTGTAATTCTTTTCTTTTTTTCTAAGTGTCACCTCCTTTTCAGTATCTGCCTACTTTTGGACAGTCTCCAGTCTTCTGGTAGTGGTTTGTATCTTTTCCAGAGTTTGTGGTTATTCTTGGTGATATGACTGGTCCTGATTCAACAGGAGATGCACAGCTGTACCTAATTACATTAGATAAATACACTAATTGTTTTACATCCACTTATATGTATATTCATTTCTTCTACAAATAGAATACATTATGATATAGTGTGATTTTTCAATAAGATTGATTATTTTATTCCATTTTTGTCAAAACCAATAGAAAATACTAGGTTTACCAGAATATGAACTGAGAGTGGAAAGATAAGCCATAAAGGGAAAAAGCGAAAATAAGTTTCTGTTTTGTTTGATAAGTTTATGCCAAACATGTAAATAATCCAAGAACAAGACTATTCCTTTTTCTTTTACTTTTTAGAACCGAAGGTATTTTATATATCCAATAGATAGCTTTTATGTTACTCTAAAAATGTCTTTGCTATCCAAGAGAAAACAACTTTTTTAAGGCCAATACTTTAAAAGAAGATATAAAATTTATCAAAAAATTCTGATGAAAATAATTTTTATTACTCTTATAATTCTAAATACAAAATGATATTTTCAAGCCTTCTGTATACAAGTGTATTATTTTCTATATATAGAAAGTATATTATATACATAATAGATATCAAAATAATGAAATACTATTACAAAGAAATCAATAAATAACACAGAAGCCAACCAATCTGTGATTATTTATTTTATATATCTACTTCCAAAACACCTCAATGAAAGTTAATATATCAATCACTTCTATAAAAATTTTGCCAAAAATTATCCTAATGTTGCTAAGTAACTGTCTGAATGTTTCTAACATACATAAAGTTGTTTTGAATTAGTTTTTGCAGTAATTCCACCAGGCAGTCTATATTTATGGAGTACCTATCTGTGCAGGCACTGTCTAAAAAACAATTGTTCCAAATGAAGAAAGCTGAAGAATGATAAATACAGAAAAACAGAGAAAGAGAACACAACCATATGAGAGAAACACAAATCATACTTTTTTAAAAAAGAGGATTAAGATTGGCATTTGGAAAGAATTAGAAAATAAGAAGTTATGAGATTTAAAAGTGTAAAAGGTGAAAATAATAAAATGTAAATAAATGAAATCCAAATCAGAACCAGCTTTGCAAAAATAAAATGAAATGCCATATAAAGGTTGGAAAGAACATACACAGAACATGTTTATAACAAACTAGAGGCCCAATCACTGGACACCTAAATGTGAAGTCCAGTTGATGTAGCACGTAGTAAACATAATTGTAGTTAAAATTGGAAAAAATAGTTAAGATTAAATAGGTTAGAATATGAGTTTGAAAAATATCCATCAAATAAAGTAAATAAAAGGTAAGTGGTCTATAACAAGTTGAAATAAACAGTGCTTGAAATATACCACCTTCGAAAGGTCCAATTTGAGATTTGATTATGCTTTCCTTCTAGAGATGAAAGAATAACAATTGACATTTGTTGCTTTCTATCTTAATTATTACATATTTATTTTCTCGGTCTCATGTATAAAGCTTGTGGTTCAGATCTATTTGGAATGGAGTTATGGTACACTATATTTTTTCAGGCTGTGACCTTAAAGAAGTCTTCATTTCCAATTCTAAGGGAATTGAATGGATTTTTTTCTCTCTTGAACTTATAAAAATGAGTAAATCTTCTAGTCAAACAATAAAAACAAGAAAACAAAAAGTGTTCCATTTTGAAAAACCTTTAGTGATATTTGGTTCCCACACACACATACATAAAAATCTCAGCACTTATACGTGCTCTTAAAATTTCCAAGTTATACTGTCTACTTTTGATTTATGAACCTGCTTTAGATTCCATTACCTAAAGTACACAAAATATGTAATAAATGATTTAACTATATTCTTCAACATAATTCTTAGATAAGAAAAATGTTGCAAAGAAAGATGCTAGGGTAAAATCTATTTTTAGTACATCTCATTTACTGAAAGTCCATATCCATTCTGCACTGATGAATAATGCGAATAAAACTTTGTCAAAATTATCATATTTCAAATATTATGATATGCACTCTTTTATAGTTTAACATCTTTTCGATTGGATATATCTTAGAACTGATAACATCTTACAGTCACTTTCTGCCAGAGGGCAGTTGTGACAGGAAATATGCTATGTTATTCTTTATGCTTTGACTTAGTTGTAATTCCTTGTACCATGACAGGATAATCACAAGTTCTCAAACTTTCAGTCATTACATTATCTAAGAATCATTTAAGAAAAGAATATCGGTTCCAGTAGTTACCTGAAAATGTTCAATTGACATCTTCTGGTAAACTCAACAAAGTGCTAGCATTAAAAATTAGAGTGTTTATCAGTGCCTTGTGTGAAAATCCTGGAAATAATGGTGAAGCTCTCTTAAGGAAAAGAGAATCAACAACCCTCTTGAGGACACAGAAGATGATATTGTAAGGAAAACCATGGAAATTGATGACTAATGCAAAAGTGATTAAAAAGATTCAGACTCTAAGTGGGAAAACATTTTAGTGATACCTTAACCAATGTATTTCACTTATATTTTTCTTTATATGAACACACAAGATGTGTGTGTGTGTGTGCGTGTGTGTGTGTGTGGTAAAATCTTTCAAAGACAAAAACAAAACTTACATTTATTCTAAATGTTTCTCTTCTTCTGTTAGAATATCTGAAATAAATCATCATTATTATTGAAAATTAGAAATCGATTTTGCTTTTAAATTAGTAACTAGAATAACAGTCATTGTTTCATATGCAGTATACATATACTACCCTATGATGTTAAAAAAGGGGGAGTTCTGGGGCCAGACTTTTGAGTTCAAATCCCGTCTTTGAATATTTAGTTACTTAACATTTTTATGCTTCAGTTTTATTATTTGTAATATAGGTATAATATGTTATATCATAGATTTATTATAAAGTTTGCATGTGTAAAGTGCTTACAATAGTGCCTCCTATATCATTACTCTTAGAGTTATATGTATTTACTATGCAATGAAGAGGAACTCAAAATTTAAAACTATGAATGTTACAAACCATTAAGTTTTTACTTATCAGTCTTTTCTTATCTTGTTATCAACAAGTGATCTTTGAAACCAAGAGTGAGGGATGATAAATGTGGAAGAATATCAATCAAAAGAGCATTATTTTTTTCAAAATTCTGCCTTGAATCCACATAAAGCCTACTGATTCAGTTTTCAGGACAGGAGTGAGGTAGAGAATAGAGGTAATATGTGTGGGTCACCTTTTTTTGTTTGTTTGTTTGTTTTGTTTTTTGAGACGGAGTCTGGCTCTGTCACCAGGCTGGAGTGCAGTAGCATGATCTCAGCTCGCTGCAACCTCCACCTCCTGGGTTCAAGCAATTCTCCTGCCTCAGCCTCCCGAGTAGCTGGGACTACAGGTGCGCACCACCGTGGCCTGCTAATTTTTGTATTTTCAGTAGAGACGGGGTTTCTCCATGTTGGCCAGGATGCTCTCGATCTCTTGATCTCGTGATCTGCCCACCTGGGCCTCCCAAAGTTCTGGGATTACAGACATGATCCACTGCACCCGGCCTGAGTCACCTTTTTATCCCAACTATTGAGAGTCATTTTTTTTATATATGATCTAGATTCCAGAATGACTCACAAAAATGAGACTACCCGATGTTTCAACATTGCAGCCTTCTTTTCTGTTTCTTAACAGCCAATTCAGAAGACCAAAATGTGGCAAATTTTTAGTTATTTATTTTTAGTTTATGCTCCTCTAGAGAGTCAAGGAAAAGGGAAAATTAACAGCTTATGCTTTTCTTTGTTTCCTTTGCCTCATGGAAATCTCCCTTTTCTCCTGAACTGTAATGTTACAGAATGCTATGACTCTTCCTCTTTGATAATAACAGCAAACAAATTTTCCTTACAAGATCAAAGAAATGGCAAAGCAAGGCATTTGAGTTGCTTTTAGATTTAAAAAAATTTTTAAAAATTAGCTAATTTTTAATGATTTTCAGTGTGATGTTTTGTGCTTGCTCTAAGAAAGGGTAAACAAAAGTTCTTTAACAACAAAAAGTTGAAAACTCGAACCAAAATCATGATTTAAAGTAAGAAATGTGTTTACCTTTCTGTCCCTGGCTTATTTCACTTAACATAATGTCCTCCAGTTCTATCCATGTTGCCATGAACGAAAGGATTTTGTTTGTTTTTTACTGCTGAATAGTATTCTGTTTGTGTATACACCTCATGTTCTCACTCATGTGTGGAGGCTTTAAAAAATTTCATCTCATAGAAGTAAAAGGTAGAACAGAGGATACTAGAGGCTAAGAAGGGTTGAGGAAGAAGGAATAGGAAGATATTTGTTGAAATTGAAAGGCACAAAATTACAGCCTGATAGGAGGAATAAATTCCAATGTTCTAGATCACTCTAGGATGACTGTAGTTAACAATAATATATGAAATAATTTCAAATAGCTAGGCAGAGGATATTGACTGTTCCCAACATAAAGAAATTATAAATTTTGAGATGATGGATATCCTAATTACACTGATCTGATACCTCTACATTATATGAATCACGAAGTCACGATGTACCCCATAAATATGTTCAATTATTATGTGTCAATGTAAAATTTAAGTAAAAAGAGTAGGTACATATGATTGCCTCTTAAAATGTTACTAATAATAGTCAAATACCACTTTCTGTTTTAAAAATAACTGATGACAAACTTGGATCATCAAATTTTGCCCCAATGAATATGCCTTCTTATAGATAACTTGTGTAACTAACTATAACCGTGTAACTAACTGTAACTGTACATTGAATTTTATAGCAGACTAGCTTTTCTATGAATCTAAAAGTCTTGCTACATATAATCTTTAACCTTAACCAGGGATCCAGAAATTCCATTTAAAGTCCAATCTATGCATGGATAAACATCAATAATAAAATTCCTTGAAATTTAGGTACAATTTATTATTTTTCCAGTCTATAGAAAACACACTGTAACCTGGAACTCACTCTAACTAAGATTGCATTAGGCTCCTCTCTACATATATATATGATTATTTCTGAAATGTTAGCTTTGTTTGGCTCTTTGTTAATTTGGAGGCTGCTCTTCAGTTCCCTCTGTTTGTGTGGATCTTTCCACACAAGTGAAGGATTCATGGATCCTTCATTTATTTATTCAACATAATTATTTGTGAGCCTATTATGAACCTGACAAAGCAAGGAACAAAAAAGTGCTGTTCCTGTCTTCTGAGTCACTGGAGGAAAAGTCTACACTTTTGAAAAAATAATGGAAGGGAACTCTCAAGCTAGGTTTACTTGAAGGTGGAGTTTTATTAGGAATTGAGAATTTCGGATTAAGATCTGAGATGAAGAGAGGATACTGAGAAGGAAACCCCAGCATTTCAAGGGAATGTTTTCCCCTGGTTTCTAGGTGACTTTAGAAGCAACAGTCATGGGAATCTTAACAGAGTAGAGAGAAGTAATTTCTTTGAAATACACCAAAAAGGTACTCAGAAAGAATCTTGGTGTTAATAAAGGACATTGAGTAAAATCCATACATTTTATTTATCCAGTCATTTAACAAACAATTTTGAGTGTCTGTAATGTAGAACTATGATAAACCTTAGGAAACAGATCCAGTATCTGCCCTCTTGGAATTTGTACTTTAGAAGAGCCAAAGTTCATTTATAAATATACTTATTGTGATATATTCTATGATAGAGAAAATAAAGCAAAAATATTTATTCAGTATCTATCATGTGTGTTCAGATGTAACGGTAAATAAAGCAGATTGGCTCCCTATAGGTGAGGAAATCATACCAGTCAAATACATACACAGATATGCAAACTGGCACATGTAACAAAGTGAAAGTATGGTGTATCACATGAGAGTACATAAGGGTTGACTGAGAAGATTGGGGACTCAAGGAAGACGTTCCTTAAGTAATGATGACTGAGCTTATAACCAAAGGACTGTCAAGAGTTAACTAATAAAGCGAGATGGAGGATACGAGTGGAAGGATCAGGCCTAGGCCAAGGGACCACCTTTAGCAATGAAGATAAATTCCAATGGCCTGATTAATACCTTTCATAGCCCGAGTTCTAATCTACCATGGTGGACCCAAAAGTTACAGTCATTCTCCTACACTTTGCAAAATGAGATACTGAAAAAGTCTAGAGAAAACAAATAGTGATTTTTCTGGGAAGAAACCTTCCTTAGCAGAATTCTATAGGAAATTATTTTTCCCCTTTCAAAACGATCAAATTGAGGCAAAAGGCCTTCAGTGGGTTGACATAGAAAATGCAAGTAAGACAGATTATGGAAGTCTTGGAAACCAAAATGGACATTCCATTGTGTGGAAGGACAGCTCTGCCTAAGCCAGAAGGTTAACATGTGAACACTAAGACTTGTGGACCTGATGACAAAAACAAAAGGAAAAGCATGAAGCCAGAGACATTTTAGGAGACCAGATGGCAAAATAAATAAATAAAATACCTCTTTAACAGCAGACCCAGAATACAGTGTGAGGCAACTGCATTCAAGCAAAACCAATGCAATGTTAAAAAGGAGAAGACCAAGAAAGCACATAGCAGTGGCATTAACAAAAGAAGCAATGATGAAGAGCATTTTGTGGTGCAGTTTAGCAAGCCCTTGCACTGTGACGATATGATGCTATATCTGAAAATCACTGAAGGCAACCTAAGAGCTCCAGCATTAACTGAGATGGATTAATGTATTTATTCATCAGTTCACCAAATATTGGTTGAACTCCCACTCTGTTCTAAGCACTGTGCTCGACATTAGGGATACAGCAGTTAACAACAACAAGAAAATCCTAGCCTTTATTCATTTAAAGAAGATCTATAAAAACATATAAACTAATCTTTAGTACAGTAAATATTTTTAAGTACTGCAGGGGGAAATGTCAGATAAGAAACCTAGAAAATTCTGGGAGTGGAAAGTCAACCATAGCTCAGTGGCAATGCAGCATTAAATAGAGTCCCACAAGAAGAGAAGGAGGAAACAATAGGGATTCCTGGAAAATATTCCAGGCAGAGAAGAGGAAATAGCCAAGACCCTTCCTCCAGAATTTTCCTCCTGAGTTCAGAGATTACATGTCTGTACAACACTAGAGAGTATCTTTAATAGTGGCTTAGACAGCATTCACTAAGTGCTAGGCACTGTTTCTAGTGATTAACAGAAGTACACTCAGGTAACTCATTTCATCCTTACAACAACCCTAGAAGTCATATACTATTATTATCATCATCCCTATTTTACAGATGAGAAATGGAGGAAAAGAGAAGTTGAACAACTAATCCAGAATCGCATAGTTACTATGCGGCATTGCTGGGATTTGAACCCAGATGGTCTGGCTCTGTATTGGTCTTGAGTCCTTCTCACATCACATCACATATCATCTGACCTCTTCCATAGCCACACCTTTCTTTGACTCTGTCTTTTCTGCCTCTCTTTTTTCAATTTGAAAAACTCTTGTGATTATGTTGCATCTATCTGTATAATCTGGAATACACTATTTTACAGTCAGCTGATTAGCAAACTTAATTCTATTGCAAACTTCATTCTATTGCAAACTTCTTTCTCCTTCGCCAGATAACATAACATATTCACAAGCTCTGGGGCAGAATGTTGACATTTTTGTGGTGAGGACAGAGGGTGGGCAGGCATTAATCTGCCTACCATAAGCTCTAAAAATGTACTCTCAACCACTAAATTACTCTACCCTTACAAACATAGCCAGAACACAGGTGGTTTCTGTTTGGGTCAGCCAGACTAAGTCTCATATCCTCTGCATATTCTAGGGCACCAACATGATTAAAGCTAGACAAATTTGGGTTCTGAAATATGTTTTGAGTCTAGTCATAAACTCAACAGGCATTGAGTTGAAATGTAAAGGACAGGCGTGCTACGCATTCAACTGGCATGGGATTTGAGTCATATATGATTACTTGAAACACAATTTTATTATTTCTATGTTATAAAAACATGAAAATATTTTTAATATAAAACATTTTAGTACTCTTGCTTCCCACTTAGTTCAGTTCTATTGTCATTTGTATAACTTGTTTCTAGTAGCTTTTTCTCTACTTTTTTTTTTTTTTTTTTGAGACGGAGTCTCGCTCCGTCGCCCAGGCTGGAGTGCAGTGGCGCGATCTCGGCTCACTGCAAGCTCCGCCTCCCGGGTTCACGCCATTCTCCTGCCTCAGCCTCCCCAGTAGCTGGGACTACAGGCGCCCGCTACCACGCCCGGCTAATTTTTTGTATTTTTAGTAGAGACGGGGTTTCACCGTGTTAGCCAGGATGGTCTCGATCTCCTGACCTCGTGATCCGCCCGCCTCGGCCTCCCAAAGTGCTGGGATTACAGGCGTGAGCCACCGCGCCCGGCCTTTCTCTACTTTTTTACTCTGCATTCATTCTTTTGTATTCCACATGAGAAGCTCCAAATGTTATTCCTGTCTGTGATTTGTGTTTTTCAATGAATTTAAAAGCAAAAATAAAGAGTGCTTGCCTACAATATAATTTCTCCCAAGGAGTGAGACAATTTTGCTTTTCCTAAACCCATCCTATACTTAGTCTTATCTCTACAGTCTTCATTCATTATTCCTTCATCCTCTCTCCAGCCTTGCTGGTAAATTCTACTCATCTTTCAAAGCCTGGTTATTTTTCCTGTGTGCTCTTAATGGCATTTGTTTCTTCTTTGAGATGACACATATTGTATATTGTCATAAGTTATTTGTTGTATTCATTTTTATGTATTACTTACTGAATTTATTTTGTGTAGCAGGATATACATGCAAATGATTTTGATAGATAAATGTAACTCTTTAAAATGTTTTTTTTTTTTTTGGCAAATTAATGCTGGTCACATTTTTCAGTTATATAAAAATGTGTTTATAATTTTCTAACATTTATTTACTTTCATGAAATTAAATTCATATATTAAATAATTACCTGCCTATGACTAATTAAAAAATAATCTCTCTAATATGTCTAATGCCAATTTGGGAATTTGGCATTTAATAAATAAAAATAAAATAATTTATAATAAAACTCTGCTTTCTTTTCCTGTCAATGCCCCAGCAGGTCTGCACTACACTATATGAAGTGGCAAAAAGGTTGTGCCTGTATATAAAATTACAATGGATTCACTGCCATGTATGTTTATTCATTCTGTGTATTTTACTGTGGATGTAAATATTATTAATTGGCATTACTATTATTTATTTTATTTCCCACAACGTGAAATACTCTTGGTAAGTTCCCAAACAGAAGAGTATGCAATTTTCTCTTGATATATACAGTACCGGCATTTCTACACAATTCAGTGAAAATCAAAATAGTGCAAAAATCCTTTATGATTACATGTAGAAGAGAAAGAAGAATAGATTACAAATAGAGTACATTTAAAAAATTGTAATAAGAACATGCAACATGAGATATGCCTTTTTAACAAATTTTAAGTGTACAATATAGTATTGCTAGCTATAGCCATGATGTTGTACGGCAAATCTCTAAAACTTACTCATCTTCTGTAACTGAAACTTTACATCTGCTGAATAGCTTTTCATTTCCTCTTCCCTCATCCCTGGGCCACCACCATTCTACTTTCTGCTTCCATGAGTTTGGCTATTTTACATACTTTATATAAGTGGAAAAATACAGTATGCGTTCTTTGATGGCTAGCTTATTTTACTTAGCATGATATCCTCCAAGTTCATCCATATTGTTGCATATTTCAGGATTTCCTTCCTTTTTAAGGTTAAAGAATATTTCATTATATATGTATACCACATTTTCTCTATCTATTAATCCACTGATGGACATTTAGGTTGTTTCCACATCTTGACTATTGTGAATTATGCTTCAATGAACATGGGAGTGCAAATATTAATTCTTTCCTTTCTCTTTTTTTCATTATTTACTCTCCCTTTGCAAAGAAATAGTGCTAGAGAGTGTGATTTTACAGCATTTCCTTTTCATAATGTTCTAAGATTTTTCTGAATCCAAACATCAAATTCATCTTTACACAATATGCAGCTAGTAATTGGTCAGACCAACTAATAATGATATATGTATATCTATGTATATTTGAAGGTGATATATTTTGAGCATAAAATAGGTATCTTAATAAACATTTGTTTAATTGGATTTAAAATCATTATAATCAGTACAACCATGGTCCTTTCTTCTACTTTTTTTTTCACATTTTGATAATAAAGATTGTTGAAGCTTTCTTCTCTAAGTATCCTCCACAACATTGCGTATGTTATAGGTTTCAGTAACTATTTTGAATGAATTTTAAAATGAATGTGTAAATAAAGTGACTACTAATTGTTAGGCAAGAGGCTTAGCAAAATACCTAATATGATTTGCATTCAGCACCTGCCTTGTCAACTCTGAAATGATTACTTTGATTTTCACCATTATCTTAGTTTTAGAAAATAATGCTATTGGATTTTGAAATTGAAATTGAGGATTATTTTTCATGCCTATACATACTTGTGTTTGTAGCTAGATCAAGAGGAACAAAAAATGCACAGCTATTTTTGGAACTTCAAGTATGGTCTCCTGTGCTACAAACTATGCAAATAAATCAACACACCTGGGTAACCTAGGTCAGAAAAAAACACATAAACAACAACTTCAAGTCTGTTTAGCAAATCTGGGTATTATTGCCTCATGCAGGCTATGCCACTGTGGACAGCTTCTACAGCTACAGCATGGCTGAAGTGCTGTACCCTGGAAAATGTAGGCCCTGCTGGATCAAAAGTAAACAACTATGCAACAGTGAAGTTTCGATAGACCACAAGTATATCTAAGTAGAAAAACAGCATCCCACCAAGTGATTACTTTAGCCAGCTGTGTGAATTTGCCTTGGGCTGAGGCAGAACCTTCACAGTGCCAATCCGTCATTAGTAGAATTCTGAGTATGTGTCTTTTGGAGCCAAGAAAATGGGATGGAGAGGGAGGGAATATCCAAATACCTAGGTGCATTTTGGCAAGCAAATCAACTGGACACAATTATATTCTAAACTTTTCACAGTGAAAGAATCATAGCATACGTGAGAAAAAATGTCTGATTTCTTTACCCTTGATCACTTGAATAAAAGTGCATTAAGTCAGCCATCAACACAAGACAATGTTTTTCTATACAGAGAAATGTAAGACAGAAATTACTTATCGTGTTATAGAAATGCAGAAAAGATAAAATATCTTAATTACCCCACTTTAACAAAAAGAGTCAACAAATATTTCTTTCTTATATACTCTGTATTAGGAGCTGTTATAATTGCTTACTAGATATCTCTGAGAAAATGCCGTTCTCCTTAAAGATTATATGTTCTAATAATAAACTAAAAAAATTAAGATTATATATGTGTATGTGTATATGGAAAGAGAGTACATAAGGAATATATAATAATATATTATAATATAATAATATAACAAAGAGTGATCAGGACAGGAAAGAAGTTTGAAAGTGGGCTCTTATTTTTACTGAAACTGTCAAAGAAGTCCTGTCTGAAATAACAATTGTGTTTGTATGCATTATTTTATTTATGAAACATATACTATAGGAGATGAGGATTTCTAAGAAATTTGCCAATAGTTGTGAATAGACAAATATCCCTACCATCACTACCTTCCAATGATGATGGAGAAGAGCAGTGAAAACCAAAATTATGATCAGTAAACATAATAAATAACTAATATAAGAGAGTGTGATATGTGCCATTTAGAGGTGATAACAGATATTTGGGATCCTAAGAGCTGGTGGAAAGCTGCCATTTAAATAGGGATCAGGTAGTTTTAGGGGAGAGATAATATTTGAGCAAAGATTTTAAGGAGGTAAGAGATCTAGCCATAGGATATTTGGAATAAGCATATTCCAGGCAGAGGCAACATCTAGTGCAGAATCTTGAGGTAGTTTGCTTGGAGATTATCAGAAACAGCAAAGAGGCCAGTATGTCTGCAGTAGGGTTAGGAAGGGGATATATTGCACAGAGGCAATGGGAATCCAGGTCATGTGGAACCCTACTGGACATTGTAAGGTCTCCAGGTTTGACTCTAAATGATGTGTCTGTAGCTATATGTCAAACTATTTTGCCTCAAAATTCAGCGCTGCTTCACTTGATAGAAAAGAAGCTTTGAAGGGAGGAGGGGCACCTGCTCAGAATGAAAACCCCTTCCTTTTCTCTCTTGATCTTACAAAACACTTCTACCCCAAATCTTCATGCACATATGTCTCCAACATGCACCTATACCTATGTGCACTCTCAGCAGAGAAAATAATTTGTCTAAGTCAGTGGTTCACCACCCTGGCTGGGACTCACGCTCACTGATGGAGCTTATTAACCACACATGTCAGAGGCCCACTTAAGTGAACCTAATTCAGAACTAGGTTTAGACACAGGCTTCTCTTTTGGTGTGAAACCTCCCTCAGGTGACTCTGATGGGCTGTCACATATAGGACTCACTGCTCTAGATGCTAGCTACTCAGTGTGCGGTCTGTGGTCCAGCAATATCAGCATCATCTGGGAGCTTGTTAGAAATGAGAAACTCAGGCTTCATCAGAAAACTATGAAATCAGAACCTATATTTTAACAAACTCCTCAGTTGATTCGTATGCATACTCAAGTTCGAGATGCATTTCTCTAGCTCTTTTTCTCAACTCTCTATTACTTTACACTCAGTCTTTGTACATATGCCCAGGTATTTAAAATCTATTTCTTAGATGAAAGTAATTGCAGATCAAGGAAATAAAATAATCTCCTTCCCAACAGAAACACTTCATCGAACTTCTTATGTAAATCTGTTTTCTTTCTCACCCATATTTTATAGCCTGGAAACAATTTGTAAAACAGTTTATGTGACCAGAAATCCTTCATGATAATTCTGTGTAATTTGATACCATAATAATACAATTATTTGTTAATTCTTTGTTGAAACTTTTTTTTTAAGTTTCTATGGAGAAGTCTTGAAATTAAACATTTCTCCTGATATAGTTTGGCTATGTCCCTACCCAAAATCTCATCTTGAATTGTAATCCCCATAAACTCCATAATCCCCACATGTTGTGAGCAGGACCAGGTGGAGGTAACTGGATTATGGAGACAGTTTGCCCCATGCTGTTCTCATGAAAATGAATGATTCTC
Organism: Pan troglodytes; assembly: GCF_028858775.2. Lineage (NCBI taxonomy): Eukaryota > Metazoa > Chordata > Mammalia > Primates > Hominidae > Pan > Pan troglodytes. The sequence continues at coordinate 91,641,055 of NC_072408.2, forward strand.
ACAATATCTGATGGTTTTATAAGTGTCTGGCATTTCCCCTTCTTGCACTCACTCTGTCCTGCCACCCTGTGAAGAAGGTGCCTGCTTCTCTTTTGCCTTCCACCATGATTTTAAGTTTCCTGAGGCCTCCCCAACAATGTGGAACTGTGAGTCAATTAAACCTCTTTCCTTTATAAATTACCCAGTCTCAGGTATTTCTTCATAGTAGTATACGAATGGACTAATACAGTAAATTGGTACCGAGATAGTGGGGCATTGCTATAAGATACCTGAGAATGTGGAAACAACTTTGGGACTGGGTAATAGGTAGAGATTGAAACCACTGTAGGGGTCAGAAGACAGAAAGATTTGGGAAAATTTGGAACTTCCTAGAGACTTGTTGAATGGCTTTGACCAAAATGCTAATACTGATATGGGCAATGAAGTCCAGGCTGAGGTGGTCTCAAATGGAGTTGAGTAACTTGTTGGGAACTCTTGCTATACTTTAGCAAACAGACTGGCGGCATTTAGCACCTGCCCTAGGGATCTGTGTAACTTTGAACTTGATAGAGATGATTTGGGGTATCTGGTAGAAGAAATTCTAAGCAGAAAAGTGTTCAAAAGGAAGCAGAGCATACAAATTAGGAAAATTTGCAGCATGACGATGTGATAGAAAAAAAATTCTGGGGAGAAATTCAAGCCCACTGCAGAAATGTTAATCACCAAGACAATGAGGAAAACATCTCCAGGGCATGTTAGATACCTTCATGGCAGTGCCTCCCATCCAGGCCCAGAGGCCTAGGAGGGAAAAATGGTTTTGTGTGCTGGGCCCAGGGCATCCTGCTCTATGCAACCTTGGGACATGGTCCCCTGTGTTCCAGCTGCTTCACCTACAAGCATGGCTAAAAGGGGTCAAGGTACAGCCTGGGCTATTGCTTCAGAAGGTGCAAGTCCCAAGCCTTGGCAATTTCCATGTAGTGTTGAGCCTGCAGATATACAGAAGTCAGGAATTGAGGTTAGGAACCTCCATCTAGATTTAAGGGGATGTATGGAAATGCCTGCATGTCCAGGCAGAAGTTTGCTGCAGGGGCAGAGCTCTCATGAAGAGCCTCTACTAGTGTAGTGCAGAAGGGATATATCAGGTTGTAGCCCCCACACAGAATACCCACTGGGACACTGCATAGTGGAACTGTGAGAAGAGGGCACTATTCTCCCATCCCCAGAACAGTAGATCCACCAACAGCTTGCACCATGTGGCTGGAAAAGCTGCAGACACTTGGTGCCAGCTTGTGAAAGCATCTAGGAGAGGGGCTGTACCCTGCAAAGCCACAGGGCCGGAGTTGTCCAAGGCCATGGGAGCCCACCTCTTGCATCAGCATGACCTGGATGTGAGACCTAGTGTCAAAGGAGATCATTTTGGAACTTTAAGGTTTAATATCTGCCCTATTGGATTTGGGACTTGCATGGCGCCTGTAGCCCATTTGTTTTGGCCAGTTTCTTCTATTTGGAACAGGTTTATTTACCCAATGCCTGTACTCCCATTGTATCTTGAAAGTAACTAACTTGCTTTTGATTTTACAGGGTCAAAGGCAGACAGGACTTGCCTTGTCTCAGGTGAGACTTTGGAATTAGACTTTTGGGTTAATGCTGGAATGAGTTAAGACTCTGGAGGACTGTTGGAAAGCCATGACTGTGTTTTAAAATGTGAGGACACAAGATTTGGGAGAGGCCAGGGATGGAATGACATGGTTTGACTATGTTCCTACGAAAATCTCATCCTGAATTGTAATCCCCATAATCCCCACGTGTCAAGGGTGGGACCAGGTGGAGGTAATTGGATCCTGGGGTCAGTTTGCCTCATGCTGTTCTCCTGATAATGAGTAAGTCTCATGAGATCTGATGGTTTTGTATGCATTTGGCATTTCCCCTGCTTGCACTCACTCTGTTCTGCCACCCTGTGAAGAAGGTGCCTGCTTCTCTTTGCCTTCCACCATAAGTATATGTTTCCTGAGGCCTTCCCAACAATGTAGAACTGTGAGGCAATTAAAGCTCTTTTCTTTACAAATTACACAGTCTTGGGAATTTCTTCATTGCAGTGCGAGAGCGGACTAATATATCCCCTCTCCTAGCTTGTAAATACACGTGGGATCTTCTACATGTTCAAAATTAGAAAATGTTCAAATTAATATAGGGAAAATTTGGGAGAGGAGCGTATTTTTTAGGGTCTGGCAAACTGTGTAATTTTTTTCTCATTTTGTTTTCTTTCTCTCTCTGCTTCTAATGAGTAGACATGAGGAATACACTTATGGCTCAAAATTTCTTTCTCCACATATGCATTTTAAATAATAAATAACAGTCTATAATTGAAACAAAATATTTTAATTAAAAAAATTGAAAGGAAATTATTTAGGGTTTCACATATATAAATAAACTCTAAAAGCCTGATTTAACATGGTACACTAGAGATTATCACTTTTTGGTAAGGTCAACTTTAATGATAAAAGATTATTAGCTGAATAAAAAATAGCAAAATGAGTAATTAGTTCAGGAGATAAAAATAAGTAAAATAATTTGGGGGAAGCATCACAATGCTGTCACGAACTTTAAAGAAAAAAAAAAAAAAAAAAAAGGCTGGCCTGCACCTTTTAAATCCAAAAGCTTAAAGCTGTCAGATAAAATATATTGCATGTAAAAAGTGTTATTTAAAGACAATTCATATATTTTTCTACTTTTTAAGATAACTTTTATTTGAAATATATTTCAACCTCACTATAATTTTGTTAGTTCAGAAGGTCAAAATCTTTAGGACAGCTCCTCAGAAATCCAAACCCTTTAGGATTACTCATCAAAAGGTCAAAATCTTTAGGATTGTTCTTCATATTCTTTAAACATTAACTAAGCTATCTTCCATCTAGGTATGTGCTTTCCAGAAATAATTATCTTCTCTAGCCCTTTGTACATTTTCTAAAGATCCAGTGGTTTGAGGAGCATAGAAGAATGGATGAAGAGAATACACAATAGCAGTAATTGGATTTATTGACATACCTAGTATCCAAGACGGAATGTCTTTGTGCCTCCATTTTTAAGACCAAAGAAATTGTTCTTTATAGTTAAATTAAATTGCCCTAATTTTAACTAGAACCATCAGATTCTAATACACAGTCATTATAGCAGAAGTTAAAATAAACTCAAGGTTTTTAATAGTGTATGAAATTAGTTTGAATAATATATGCCAAAAAACTTTCACTGAATTATCTCAGAAAAAGAGAAATCCGGATTATGCCTATTTTCTTGAGTACTGTGGGAGTTGTAGAGATAAGAAATTCACTGATTTATTTTTAGCAACTCTCGATGATAGCAAATGTTTCTTCAGAATGGAGCTATTGCAAGACCAAAATATATACATTTGAATCACTGACAATTTAGAGACTATTGTCTGGGGAAAAATTGTGAAAGAAGTTCAAATATTTTGAAAACTGTTTCTAAAGGAAAACAACTTTTTGATAACACTCACATCTTTTCATCCTATTTCACTAGTTCCCAAAATTGACCACACACTAGAATTTCTCATACTATTTAATGAAAACTACAGAATTCAAATGTTAATCCCTGAAGATTCTGAGTTGATAGAGCTCTAGAAGTGGAGTTTTTTTTTTAAAGATCCCAACAGACTTGGATGACCCCCTAATCTAGATATGAGGATTTATAATCTATGTCAAAAGATGCAAATATATAAGATTATGTTAAAGAGATAATAAAATAAAACATAAAAATAAAAAATAACTGGTTATATGTAACAATTCCATAAAAATCTATAAATATTATATTTGAGTGTGGAACTACTTGAATATTCAAATAAATTAGATTTTTTTTCTATAAATGAATCAGTCTAACTTGCTTAAGGCTATGTATTATCTCAGAGATCAACCATATTGACTACAAAGTGTAACTGGGCACTCATGCCAGTGTCAGCAGTAAACAGAATTTTTTTTAGACAAGAATAAAATCCCAAGTAAATATTTCTGCAATTACTATTTTCCACACTCCATTATGTCATGTTTATTCTTACCAGTCTTTCCTATGACATTGCTTTATCTATGACTATTTTTGGGAATCTACTTGAGAAATACAGGAATAAAGTGTTTGGTGAAGAGATTTTAGGCCTATTTAGAGTAAGCCTCTTTAAAAGTGTTCCCAATTAAATTCTGATTGGTGGATTTCTGTGTTACTTTATTTACTTTTGTAACTTTTCAGTATTTTGTAAATTTACATAATGTTTCTGAATTACTTTCACAATTAGAAAGAAATTTCAAAAATAGACCAAATGCAAATCGTAAATGGTATGAATATTGTCATAATAATCAAGGATATTTACACCAATTGCCTTATTCATGTGGTAAGACAATTCATTAAGTTAATAATTTATGTGCTTTCATTCTTGTTAATATTTTTCCTTCCCTTTTTATCAAACCATGTCCTTGGGCACCCCTTCCTCAGAAGCAAAGCAAAATACTTTCCTTTTCTCTCACATAAAAATTTGAGTTCATTGAATGTAAACGGACTGTGAGTAGGTGAAAGGAAGTATCCATGATGATATGATAAATGTTAATTATTGAAAGGTCATTAATAAACATGAATTTATGTTTTACAGTAGCTTTCAAACTATTGGGGTAAAAGGAAGCAAGGAAAGTGCCCATGCAGGGGAAAGAATTAGCCAAAGACTCTGTGTTGGGTCTAAGGAAGTCGGATTATTTAGATCCAGGTGTTTCACAGTAGGACAGAGTTAAGGGCATCTGGTAGAGTAAAATAGTTTGTGCACCTAAGTTAGTACAGTATGGAATATACTCACTACTTTTTTTTTTCTTCTTCTCAATTACTAAAGTTTATTTAATATACTCTATGGAATAATATTTCTTATAGTAAGTGACAAAAATCATTTGCATCAAGATCCCCAAAGTTATTTGTTTAAAAAAAAATGCTGGTCACTGAACCCCTTCCAGATATATTAAATTAGAATTTCTGAGAGCTCAGGAGCTATTATTCAAATGAGCAATGTAAGTTGTTTGAATCATAGTAAAGTTTGAAAACTATTGTTGTAAATGAATAAATTCATGTTTATTGAATAACTTTATATTCCATAATTAACATTTATCATATCATCATTTTAAATATTGGGGCAAATCTTGTATCCTTTCCTCAGACTGAGAGGAAGTCTTCTCTGATCCACAATAACATGAGAAAATAAGGATAATGCAGTGAGTGTATAACTAGTTCTCAGCCTCCTGGAGAACTGATTGCTGTGGACAGGAGGATAATGAATCTTTATCACCCTTTTCACTTCCATCTATTTGCTTCTGTTTAATCTAAGGTAAGTAAATATGGTATTTAGTTTTATGAAAGAACTTTTACTAGAAGAAGGTATCTGCAAGTGACAGATGCTTGGAAAATGCACAGCAATTACCACAGTTTCTCACTGGCTCATAACCCTTTGGGTATGGTTTTGGAATTAGGGAGAGGAACACAAGGGTGAGTTGTAACACTTTGGTGTTACATGGAAGGCAAGGTACCCTATAGATACATAGTTTATTTAATATGAATACGGGCCATATTGACAAATTATTATTTGAAACTTGGAGTACCAAAATCTGATTCCAGACCTGTGAGCTACACCTGAAGTCCCAGGTCTCATACAGACAGTTCCGTTTAAGCCTCCTCTACCTTTCTTAGGCAGTTTATTATAAACAGAATGACTTAGACCTATGATATTTACTCAGGTCCATTTATTATGTCCCCAGATTGTATTAATGGAAGGAAAGAACTGATTATAAAATAAGGCTGGACTCTTCAGTTTTCAGTGGAGTTTTCCAAGAGGGAAAAATGAAACTGTGATAGCTTACGGGAAAGTATTGTCAGGAGATAGAGAACAGAGAAGGCCTTCATAGGGTAGCAGGGCTAGGTTCTGGGGAGTCTTCTCATGGGGGCCTGGATTAGTCTGAAAATCCTTTGGTTTAATGGTTTTTAATAGCATGGGAATTTCCCTAACACTCATCATAAAAGGAAAGACATTTTTTCCCTTATTCTCTAGGGGTATAGGTGGGATTAGGAACTTTTGATTGTCAACAACGGACCTTAAAATCTGCATGAACTTTTCCTCAAAGAAGATAAAATTAACCATAATGGAAGTAACATGTAAGATTCATTGCTATTTTAGTGTTGTTTTTAGAAAATAGGAAGGGACCACCTGTTCATTGAACCCATCTCAAATGAGGTGATAGAATTGTAATTGCCTGTTCCCATGACCCATTGTTTCTGCCCAAGTGGAAGTCATAAAAGTGGCCAAATTCCTCTTTACTTTGCAACAGTCACCTGGTTGTAAGCAATATCAGAACTTCCCCCTCTGGGAAGCCCAGAACTTCTCAGAGATTTAGAAAAGGAGGAAGAAGAAAAGGAGTCCTTCTAATTAGAACTAAGCGATGAAACCTGTGGGGATAGAAACTGAATGTGTTTAATGCTGGTTTGGGGTAAATAATTAAAACGCATAGTAGATTGGTCTCTGCCTCTGTGTCATTTTTGTTTCTTACAGAAGAATCAAACTAAAATTACATGATGTCTGATATTTGCTTTAAAATATTCTAGAAAAAAGTTACAGAATATACTAAACAAGATTGGTAAATCGTTTATAATTATTCCAGTTGGATGAATAAGGGTGCAGGGGGGTTTGTTTATTGTTACCTTCTCTCTTCCTTATGTATTTCTGAAAATTACAGAAAAAACATTGAGTTTTAGCCCAGAAAATAGTGTCATCTCTGATTTTAGCTAGATCTAAAACAGTGACCCTTTTAAATGCCCCCCGCCCCTGCCTCGAGTCCCCAAGTGAAGTCTGGCCTTTTGTATAGCAACACCTCAGTTGAAAACATTGTCAAATATACTGGGGAGGGCAATGGTCCTGAAGCTTTAGACCATAATCAGCAAAGAAGTTGCCGTGAGTTCCATTTTAGAAGTGAGAGAATTGGGAAAGAACACTTTAAATATCTGCTTCCAAACAATCTAGTTGAAGATATAACTACCTTCTCTCCCAAATATAGTAGCAGAGAATGATCCTCGAGGAATATCTGTGTATATCCACATGTGTCTGTGTCCGCTAATACGTTGCCAACTGCCTCTTCTTTGAAAGAGTTGGCTTCAATTCTGACAGTATATTCTTCCTCCATTTTGTATTCCAATGTCTTTTCTTTATGAAGTGGTGAGGCTAACATATGGTAGTACGGCAAATATTTTTTAAATCTCATTTTATGTTGTTCTACAAAACTGTTTTGAAATTATTTTAAAAATCCAGGGATATTGTCTTTGTTTAATCTCCTTTTTTGTCTATTCCATCCCTTCATCTCCTTCCCTTAATTATCTGTTTCTCCAATTTGTTTACTTCTATAATTTTTCTCCTCTATTCCATCAAGTCTCATTATGTTGAGATTTGTACAATCACAGATTTTTTTAATTTTTAAAAAATCACTATTCACTCTGGTCACCATCCAAGATTCCTGTGAACACACAACAAACATAAAACAGAAAGATGCATATTATGTAGAAGTAATACCTTGATTTTCCATTTTGCAACAGTGAAGGAATGATGAAGTAAAAATTAACAAAGAGACTTTCACCTTTGTATGTCCAACATTTTTTCAGAGCTGTGTTGGTTGATGATGATTACATTAATAAAGTCTATTTTAAAGAACAGAAACCATACTAGTTATTTTAATAGATATAATTTAATATAGGTAATTTGTTAAAGAGGTATTGGTGGGCCTAGAATATTTAAAAATAAAAGGCATCACAGGCCGGGCGCAGTGGCTCACGCCTGTAATCTCAGCACTTTGGGATCACGAAGTCAGGAGTTCGAGACCAGCCTGACCAACATGGTGAAACCTCGTCTCTACTAGAAATACAAAAGTTAGCTGGGCGTGGTGGCACGTGCCTGTAATCTCAGCTACTCAGAAGGCTGAGGCAGGAGAATCACTTGAACCCGGGAGGCAGAGGTTGCAGTGAGCCAAAATTGTGCCACCCACGCCAGCCTGGGCAACAGAGCAAGACTCCGTCTCTGAATAAATAAATAGGTATCACAAAGAGAGTAAAGGAAAGAAGCAGCCACCATCCTTTCAGATGGAGGAAAAGGGAAGAAGTTGAAGGTATTAGAACTTAGAAGTTTGAAAGAGGAACCCTGTAGAGTTAAGGCTTAGTCTCCTTAGAAAGGAGGAAGACCAAGTAGTGCTAATATTTTAGGAGCCAGGGAAAGGAACTCAGCTGAGCTAGGACCTAGGCATTGGAATGAAGATGCTGCTTGGCTGGTGCTGGTACCTCAGGAGCTCAGATCCATGCTTTGCAAAGATGCAACTCAGATCTCTAAAGAGAGGGCTCTACCCTTCAGGAACTAGTCCCTCTAAGGAGAGGTAATAAGTCTGTTTGGTGAAGAAAGTTATTACTGGGACAGCACTGTCAGGAATAACACTAGCATCACAGAGCAGATAACAAGTGTAGGTTTGGAGATAAGAGAAAAATGACCAACATGATAAATCCCTTCTGCTACTAATCACTTGTACACACCTTTCTGCATATATTAAAATGTCCATATAACAATAAAAGCAATTTTATGCTTTTGCCTCAAAGTATTCAAATATCTTTTATACACATGAAGATGTTCTCATCTACTCCCTAAAAAAGTCAGATAAAATCTAAACAGTCATAGAATCCATCTCTGGATATTATCCATTAATCCCCACCTGAAAATACTGTAATTTAAAGACTAAATTATAAAATTGACCACCCATGACAATCCTTAATATGATAAGGATAAGAGTGGGATACAAAGTAACTGGTACACACACACACACACACACACACACACACTACATCACAACATGCTAGGAGAAACAGGCTTAGCTGCTCTAGTACTTGTTTTTGTAACCAGCCATAAAGTCATAGTTGATATTATGTTCTGATTTGTAGCATTGGCTGAATTCTGTGGGGGTAAATATTCCCACAAATGCCAATTTCAAGATGCCAAGGTGATGTCACTAAAAACAGAGTTGGGAAATGATGCACATCAGTGATTCTGAGGAGTCCATATGAACCTGTTGCAGTGTGCCAGCTCTTTCACAGCATTGGAAGTTAAACTGCACCTACCCATCTTGCACTTGGCCATTTTGCACTCCTCACGCTGTTGAAACAAGATGCAAAGAAGATAGTACACTGGCCAGGGTGATAGATCCTAACTAATATAAGATGAGGTTGCTACTCCACAGGGGAGCAAGAAAGGCTCTAAAACCTATGGAATTCTCTAGGGGCTATTCTCATTCTTCCATTCCAATTGGTAAAGGTTAGTCTGAAAAAAAAAAACAAAAACAAACAAACAAAAAAAAACCCAAAAACACCTTCAATGAAAAGTTGGAGCAAAGTGCAAAACAAATGAAAAAACCAACAAGCAACCATACAACAGATGAGGCAGGTCCACTCATGATTCAGACCTTTCAGAAATGAAGGTTGAGATCACTACCAGGTAAAGAACTTCAACCAGCTGAGACTTTTGACACAAAACTAGAGGCATATAGAATATGTAATCAAAAAAGAATACTGACTAGTCATATTTTTGTTCCCAAAATCTAAGAGTGTTTTGGCACATTTAAATGCTCAAAAAAGTATTTGCCAACTGAATAAAAGTTGTCTACCAGACTAATTAAATTGTCATTAAACCAAGTGATGTTTTCTGAACTAAATGATCAAATACACTGATGTCTTTGGGTTTGAAATTCCCATTTCCTGATACATGTGTGCCAAAATATAACCAAAAAGTGACTCAATTAATTTTGCCAACCTGATAAAAATCTTCTGAGTAATCCTGTACAGAGGTACCCAAATTTCTCACTTTGCTTTTTATTATATTGATATGAGGATTTTTGAAGAACTAAAGATAAAACATTTATCTTCACCTGACTAGAATGACAGTTGCTGAATAATAGCCATTAATTTGGATACTGAGCTTAAAGAAGAAATAACACCAATCCACCTGTATTAGACATTGTTTGCTAATTCTCAGTATCATCCCTATCCTTCAAATCTCTCCCCAAAACTGCAGGGGAAGAAAGCTAAAGGCCCCATTTCCCTAATCCCCTGTCAGTAGGGCTGTGAGAAACACTCACATAAGTTTGGGAGGTAGGAGATGAGAAGGAGTATCCTGCGACAGCTGTGGGCAAGTGTGAGGGCATCTGCAGGCAAGCAGCAGATGAAGGGTATTTTGGACAGGAATTCCACCTGAGGATTCCCACATTAGTATTCTACGACTTGAGATCATTAGTAGAGGCTCCCTGAGGCTTTCTGGGATCCTTCAGAAAATGACCCACCCTTGTACTGCAGGCAGCTGAGGTCACTGGCAACTACTTTTCTGCTCTATTTCCATTTCTCAATTTCCTAAAAGTGCTTTTCTCAGCCCTTATAATGGTTTTGGGAAGCTACTTGTTATTCATTTAAATCTTTTCCCTGTATTACATTAATCTGTGGTCACCTATGCACGATACACCATTCAATCCCATACTTTTCCTTCATAAATGGCATAATGAAGATAGATGAAGCAGAAGGAATAAGCAGAAAAGGCAAATAGATCAATATTTGTTTATTTTTCTTCAAAATTAATACAAAGATTTCCTAGTCCCAGGGATACTTAGAGATGGATCAGATGAACATTTGTCAGAAAATGCTGAAAATCAGTATCGTTTAAGGAATCTAATAATTATGTCTAAAATTAGCTTTAATGCTACAATGTTGTATTTATATGAACCATCATTGAATGGTAGGCATTTAGAACCATTGTGGAACTGTTATTAAGTTATCTAAAATGTGATAGAATAATAGCAGTAATAGGATTGATAGCTTATATTAGCACTTAAAACTGTTTTTCGGTACAGGATTGCATAATTTCATCCTAAAACTTTCCCTATGGAAGCATTATTCTATAATTCTTTTCACTCTTCTAATTATTTTTTAAATGATATAAAAATCTCCAGTTAATTAATATATAACACACACAAAATATTTCATACACGCAAGACCCTATGCTATGCATGTACTTTGGGACATAGCAAAGAGTATAATTTACATGCTCCCTGATTTTACAGCGAACCTCAGAGTCATCCATAATCGCCATGGGCCTGCCTCCTCACCCTTGCTTCTATACATTTTTCTCCCCATCCCACCACCACCACCAAGCCAATTTAAACTCAGCATGGACAGGACAGTTTTTTTAAAAATCAGGATCATACCGATCACCTGATTTTAAACTTTCAGGGCTTCCACTTTTTTAAATGACAACATCCATATGCCTTTGGCCACTCAAGTCCTGCAAGACAGGGCTCCTGCATATCTCTCAAGCCTTATCTCATAATACTGCACCCTTTCCCTTCCTATGCTGCAGCCACTCTGCCCTTCTGTATCAACCTCCTTCCTTTGTGTTAGCATCTTGGCATTTTCAATTCTCTCCCTGGTAAAATCACTGGTGTTTCCTTTGTTTTGTTTTGTTTTGTTTTGTTTTGTTTTTTGAGACAGAGTTTCGCTCTTGTTGCCCAGGCTGGAGTGCAATGGTGCAATCTCGGCTCACTGCAATCTCCGCCTCCAGGGTTCAAGCGATTCTCCTGCCTCAGCCTCCTGAGTAGCTAGGACTATAGGCACCCACCACCACGCCAGTCGTGGGGTAGGGGAAGGGTGAGGGATAGCATTAAGAGAAATACCTAATGTAAATGATGAGTTAATGGGTGTAGCACACCAACATGGCACATGTATACATATGTAACAAACCTGCAAGTTATGCACATGTACCCTAGAACTTAAGGTATAATAAAATAAATAAATAAATAAAAATAATTTACATATTTTTAGTAGAGACGGGGTTTCACCATGTTGGCCAGGCTGGTCTTGAACTCCTGACCTCAGGTGATCCACCCGCCTCGGCCTCCCAATGTGCTGGGATTACAGGCGTGAGCCACCACGACTGGCCCACTGGTGTTTTTTTTTAATAAAAATAAATGTATTTTGAAATAATTTTTGAATTCACATAAATGTTGTCAGCTAGTATTAAGAACTCCCAGAAACACTTTTTCTAGATTAGGACACTTGCATCAATAACCACAGCAAAATAATCACAATCATGAAATTATCATTGATCAAATATTGATTAAATATCATTATCTTATCCACAAACCGTATTCAAATCTCCTTGATTGTCCTTGTAATATGCTTCTAAGGACAAGAATCCAATCCAATATTGTATAATACATGTAACTATCATGTTTCATTAGCCTTTTAAGACTGGAACAGTTGCTCAGGCTCTCCTTGTATTTCATGGTTTTGAGAGATATGAAGAATGCAGGCTAGTTGCTTTGCATAGTGTTTTATATTGATTTGTATTCTCGTTACATTGTATCAGAAAGTACACAACAGCTAACTGTCATTTTACTGATGATGTTAACTTTTATCATTTTGTTAAGATAGTGCCAGGTTTCTCCACTGTAGAATTAACTAATATATGCTTTAATTAATACATAAGTTTAAGCATTTTGTAGAAATATACTCTGACACTTTGTAACTGTCCTGTTCCTCATCAAAATTTCACCCACCAATTTGCATCCATTTATGATTCATGCATGAATTATTGCTATGATGATTGCCAAATGCTGATTATCCAATTCCAGCATTTCTTTTGCACTTATTAGTCAGCAGTCTACTTAAGTAGAACTTGCCCTCTCTTCCATTTAATAATTATTCAGTTATCATTTATTTATTTATGGATTTTGGATTTCTGTCCTACTCAAAATGTTGACATTGTTACTACAGCTATTTTGACACTCAAATTATCTTATATTTGTTAAGTAGAAGCCTGTTCAATGTTGTTGCTGTATCTTTTTGACACACCTACATTATTCTTTGAGCACATTCTTACTCCAAGCCCAAGTGGTTCCCAGCTCATCCTGTATTTCCTTGCCCAAGCCTTGGAGTGAGCCACTTCTTCAAAGAATCTTGGTTCATTTTAGTGAATAATTATATTTATGAACCAAGACCAATGTGCTAATGTGCTCATTTCAAATGAAGCATCACTATATATTGGCTGGTCGGTGGAGAGATTTGGGAAATATATATGTGTATATATATATATATATATATGTACACACACACATGCACACATACACATATATGTGTGTGTATATATATACACACACACGTACAAACTCATACATGTGTATCTATTTTAATATCAACTTACATATAATTTATTCTTGAAAATCATGATTTCACACTGCTACTTCAAATTCTAGCCATTCCATTTCCATGTCTGTAACTCCATTTTTTAACAGTGTGAAACTTAGCTTCCTTCTTCCTCAATTTGTTTGCTTATTTTCTTCATCCTCTTATATCATATGTAGCAATCTTACAGCAGTCTTGGTAATATCTCAACACCTATGGAGGGGGAAAAAAAGAAAAGAATAACGAAGAAAGAGATAATCTCACCATGTCTTTCAACTAGTTCAATTTCACCCTTGAGGTCTTAGCTCAAATGCAACTACCCTTTACAACTGGCCTTTTCACACAGGGCCACAGAGGGCCACACAAGTCCCACGTAAAAATATAAGAAAATTGACTACCTAGTTTTTATAATGTTTTATTTTTTCAATGTGTCAAATTTTTGATGCTTTATTCCAGTAAACTGGTTAAGATCTTAGACTTTTTGAGATTTGATTCTGCCATTTATTAGCATTATGAACTTGGGTGATGGATTTTAATTCTCAAATATAAAATGGAGCTCATATTACAAAGACAGCTAACTCATACAGATGTTGTAAAGAACAAATGAGATCAGAACTTAAAGTTCTTGGCATGAGTTTTATCTGGCATGTAGTAATCACTTAAACAAGAAACGTTAGTTGTTGCTGAAATATATTTGGGGTAGTATTGTTGTTGCTATCAGGTTCAATTGATGTTAATATTAGCATTAGCACTCTTAAGATTTTTTCCTACAATAATTTATGTATCTTCCAAATCAGAATCATATGCTATACAGTTACCATTAAAGTATCTGAAGATTTTTTCTTAAGAAACATAAATTTACAACAATAAAAATCTTGCATAATTTTAGCATAGTATTCATAATGATGTGAATATATTGATTATGTTAGCCTGCCTATTACAAAGAGATTCTATTATTTTCAAAGTTGATTCATGGCATTATACACACACTAATACACACACACATATATAGACACATAATATATGCCTAAGCAATGACGAAAAAACTGGCAAATTCATCTTTTAACTGTTTATATTTTAATAAAAGTGTTTTTAAAATATATTACTAATGTCCAGAATTGTTACTAGAAAATCAATACATTAGATCAATTTTCTTGATGCCTGCTTTTATTTAGAAAAAAAAATGTTTAATGATTGTCTGTATTTTGTTTTTAGGAATCAATAATGTTGGTCTCTCATGTTTTTTGAGTAAAGGTTTTATTTCTAAATGGAAATAAAATACATTTTATTTTAAAAATGCATGATAATAGAGTACACAAAATAAAACTAAAACAACAACAACAACCAAAAACAAGAGGATTTTACATAAACATACACCTTCCAAGCAACCAATTATTAGCATCAATTTACTTGGACATAATATGAATGAAAATAGCTGAAAACCTATTGGTATGGAAATGTGCCACTGCCCTCTTATGGAAGATACTTGAATGACACTCAGTGGTTTCACAGATCACTTTTGGAGTGGAGATATAATTAAGATTATAGTGAACAATATGGTTCAATTCATTATACTTTATTCTGTTCACCTATTGTTTAGATTTTTGTAAGTTAATTTCCTTACTACAAAATATTTTAAAGTTATATTTGTATAATATTAAAATTCCCCTTAAACTAATCAACTAATCAGTATAGAATTTTGACAAATTTCCTTTTTATATAGCGTCCTTCAAACTTGTATCAGAATTATAATAGTATGTTTAGTGAAAAATTAAAATACAGTAGTTGAGCATTTATGTTTGAAGGTGGGTGACATAACTCATTTTAATGTTTAAATCATGGCTGGTTAACACAGATGGAAAAGCTGGATAGATGTCGAAAATAATAGTTCACATTATGTAACATGTATTATTTGACATGCATTGTTCTAGGTTTAAAGCATTCCACATTATTAATCCACTATATCCTTACATCAACCTTATGAATTAAGTACTGTTATCATTTCTAATTCAGATGGAGACATGGAAAAGTTACATTAATTATTCAAAGTCATTTGGATTCAAAGTAGAAGAGCTGGTATTTCAGCCAAGGCAATCTGGTTTCAAATAATTTATATGAAGATATTACACAGGCCTACCTTGTTTTATTACACTTTGCTTTACAGAGCTTTGCACATACTGTGGTTTTTCTTTTACAAATTGATGGTTTCTTCCTTTAATCCAGCTAGTCTATCAGAACCATTTTTCCAACACCATTCTCACTTCATGTCTCTATGTCACATTTAGGTAATTATTGAAATATGTTAAGCTTTTATATTATGATTACAACTTCTGTGGTGATCTCTTATGTTAGATTATTGCGGTTTTGGGGTACCATTAACCTCATCCTTATAAGACAGCAAAGTTAATAAATGTTGCCAGTATTCTGACTGTTTCACCAACTGGCTTTTCCCCAGTGTCTCTTACTCCTAGGGCTTCCCTATTCTCTGAGACTCAAGAATATAAAAACTAGGCCAATTAATAGCATTACAATTCTAAGTGTTCAAGTGAAAGGAAGTGTTGTTCATCTCTCACTTTAAATCAAAAGCTGGAAATGATTAAGCTTATTGAGGAAGGCATGTCAAAAGCTGATATAGGCCGAAAGCTGATATAGGCTGAAAGCTAGGCCTGTTGCACCAAACAGCCAAGTTGAGGGTGCAAAGAAAAATTTCTGAAGGAAATTAAAAGTGCTACTTCAGTTATCACACCAATGATAAGAAAGCAAAACAGCTTTATTACTGAAATACAGGACGTTTTAGTGATCTAGATAGAAGATCAAACCAGCCACAACACTCTCTTAAGCTAAGCCTAATCCAGAGCAAAGCACTAACTCTCTTCTATTCTGTGAAATCTGAAAGTAGTGAGAAAAAAAGAAAAAACTGAAGCTAAAGAAGTTGATTCATGAGTTTAAGGAAAGAAGCCATCTCCATAACATAAAAGTACAAGGTGAAGCAGAAAGTGCTGATGGAGAAGCTGCAGGAAGTTATCTAGAAGATCCAGCAAAGATAATTAATGGGATGACTACACTAAACAACAGATTTTCAGTGTAGATGAAACAGCCCTGTATTTTAAGGATATGCAACCTAGAACTTTCATGGCTAGGGAAAAGTCAGTATCTAGCTTTAAATCTTCAAAAGACAGGCTGACTCTCTTGTTACAGGCTAATGCAGCTAATGACTTTAAGTTGAAGCCATTGCTCACTTACCATTACACCAATCCTAGGACCCTTTAGAATTACGCTAAATCTACTCTGCCTGTGCTCTGCAAATGTAACAACATAGTCTGGATGACAGCATATATGTTTATAGCATGGCTTACTGAGTATTTTAAGTGTGCCATTGAGAACTACTCCTCAGGGAAAAAAAATCCTTTTAAAATCTTATTGCCCATTGCCAATGCACCTGTTCATCCAAGAGCTCTGATGGAGATGTACAAGGTTGGTGTTCTTTTCATGTCTGCTAATACATTCTTCAGCCCAAAGAACAAGGAGTAACTTTGGCTTTCAAGTCTTATTATTTAATGAATACATTTTGTAAAGCTGTATTCGCCAAAGATAATTATTCTTTTGATGGATCTAGGCCAAGTATATTGAAAACGTCTGGAAAAGTATCACCGTCTAGATGCCATTAAGAACATTAGTGATTCATGGGAGGAGCTCAAAGTATCAACATTAACAGCAGTTTGGAAGAAGGTGATTCCAGCCCTCATGGATGATTTTGAGGGGTTCAGAGTCTTAAATGGAGAAAGGAAGTATAGATGCGATGGAAATAGTAAATGAACTGGAATCAGTAAGTGGAGCCCGAAGTTGTGACTGAATTGCTGCAATCTCATGATTCAAATTCAATAGATAAGAAGTTGCTTCTAGTGGATAGCAAAAAAAAAAGTGGTTTCTTGAGATGAAATATACTCCTAGTGAAAATGATATGGACATTGTGGAAATGACGAGAAAGGATTTAGAATACTGCACAAACTAACTTGATAAAGCAGCAACAGGGTTTGAATGGATTGAATCCAATTTTGAAAGAAGTTCTGTGGGTAAAATGCTATCAAACAACATCACATCCTACACAGAAATCTTTCATGAAAGGAAGTCAACCTATGGGACAAGCTTTATTGTCTCACTTTTAGAAATTGCCACAGCCACCCTAACGTTCAGCAACCACCACCCTGCTCAGTCAACAGCCCAACCATCAACATTAAGGTAAGATCCTCCACTAGCAAAAAGATTAAGACTTGCTTAAGACTCAAATGAATATTAGCATTTTTTAGCAACAAAGTATTTTTAATTAAAATATGTACCCTATTTTTTATGCATAATACTATTGCACAGATAGTAGACTACAGTATTGTGCAAACATAACTTTCTATGCACTGGGAAATTTAAAAATCCATGTGACTTGCTTATTGTGATATTTGCTTGATTCAGGTGGTCTGGAACTGAACTTGCAAAATCTCTAAGGTATGCTGTGTATTTATCCATGATCCCTGAAGAGAACTTAGCAATGGTCAGCTCATCTCTACTTATATCATTATAATGAGTTTCCACAATTTAAGTAGGCAAACTAATTTGATCCTATAATAAGAGTGTAATTGTTCATATGGGGCTCTGTTTATTCTCCTCTAATATTTCTTCCTCTTTCAATACCTGCTTCTCTTCTACCCCACCTACTTAAAAAAAAATAAAAATGAAACGCTTGTGTCTTCTATGTCAAGTGCTATGTAAGTTCTGGGAACATGATTCTGAACAAAACAAAACACCTCACTTTTGGGAGTTTATAGACTAATGTAAGAAACAGATAATTTCAATATAGTGTGATGAATGCTGTGCTAAGGGTGAGCAGAGCACACAATCAGGACAAACAGCCCCACAAAAGAAAATACCATCTGAACTAAGAACTGAAAGATGTGTTGATTCTAGTCAAAGTTTAAGGGAAGAATGGAGAGGGATGTGGATATAGGTAATAGCATGTACAAGGAAATGAAGTAGAAGAAATTTAGAATACAATAGTTAAGAACTATGAATATAGCAATTGCTAGGGGACAGAGGCATAAACTTATTGCAGAGAAGGAGGGTTACCATCTTAAACACTTTGTACTGTAGGAAATAAAAAGACTTAAAATGAGTTTTGTACTTTAGAAGGTGTATGTTTATGTAAAATCTTGTTTCTTTTTGTTTTCTTTGCTTAATGCTTTATTTTACACACCTCTATTAATGTGTAATTTTAAAAGAAAATGTACTTTTATTTCTCCATAGAAATAAAACTTAGTAAAATAATATTAAAAGGTCAACATTATTGATTCCTAAAAACAAAATACAATCATTAAGTGTGTTTTCCTAAATGAAAGCAAGCATCAAGAAAACTGATATAATATATTGATATTCCAATAACAATTCTGGACATTAGTAAAATATTTTGAAAACACTTTCATTAAAATGTAAATAGTGAAAAGATTAATTAGTTAGGTTTTTTCATCATTGCTTTGGTATTATTGTGTGTGTGTGTGTATGTGTATTACTGTTTGTTAAATGCCATAAATCATCTTTGATAATAATAAAACCTCTTTGTATTAAGTAAGCTAGCACAATAAATTTATTTATATCATTTTGAATAATATGCAATATAAATCTAATACTGCTAAAAGTAATAATATAGATTTCACTATTTTCCTTCATATTTCTAGAGAAAAATACAAATCACTGAAATATTTAAAAGTATAATTCTAGTCTGATCATTCTCTTAAAAACCTAAGTCAGCCTTGTTAGTTATTCAATGAGCCAGACAAGGTTGCCATGTCTGGCTGATCAGTGAAGGGCATCAAAGAATGGAAAACAAAAGTAGGAGCTCACAGTCCATTACTCTGTCTAGTGCACACTTTTCTTTAATGATGTTACAAGATAATACAATTTTATATTAAAAGATAAAATCTCATCCACATATAATTAGTCCTTCCTCTCTGATAATCAAAACTATCATGTGAACACAGAAATTTATAATTCTATTCTGTCTATTATCAAGTAATTATAATTTTTATTAAGACAAAGCATAATTTAATGCCAAAAATATTTTTTCCCTATTCCAAAAACTTTTTTATGGCCTTAACATTACCTGAAATTGTATGACTATAATTTTTAAAAGTTATTATACTTTAATAATATACAACTATTGAATTTTCTGAAACAAACTACTTGTGAAATTTCAGATATTTTCATGTGGTAATCAAAAATTGATGAAATAGAAAATTAGCTGGCAGAATCAAGACAAAATCTCAGAATTAATGTTTATCAGCATTATATGCATCATGAAGTGCACGCTAATGATGAGAATATAAAAAAAAAGTGAATGTTTCCACCCATCATCCCCATCACAGAGGTATTTGCTGACTCTGCCTAAGTGAATCAGTTCTAACGGCTTAATTTAAATAAATTGGAAATTTGAAAATTTGGAACCTCTGGAAAATTGAAGTTTAGTATTGAACTATTGTATTTTCTAAAAACACACAGATAAATATACAACAAAGTCATGACAAAAATAACTGTTGTTTTTGCTATTGAAATGAGTGAATAGCAAAACCAGAAGATAGATTTATTTACTTATTTTGGTTGAAATTTGTTTGAATATAAATATTTTATTAACAGTTGAGAAAAAATAAAAGTGAAACAGTCCTGGATAAGAAAACGCTCCCTCTGCTTTATGGATAAGTTATTATTAAAAGAGTTATAAAGTAAAAACACAATAGAAAATCAGTTCCATATCATGATATTAAAGTGTATATGATGTAAATAGTCAAATTTATTTTACTGAAACTAATTACTAGAACCAGTTTGCCAGTGGCTTCATTTGGCAAAAGAAATGGAGAGTAGGGCTGGGCATGATGTCAAGTGCCTATATAGTCCCAACTACTCAGGAAGTGAGGCAGGAAGATGGCTTGAGCCTAGGAGTGTGAAGCTGTAGTGTGAAATGATCACATTTGTGAATAGTTACTGCACTCTAGCCTGGGCACCATAGAGAGACCTTTTCTCTAAAAAGAAAAAAAAGAAAGAAGAAAAGAAAGGGAAGGAAGAGGAGGAGAAGAAGAGGGAAAGAATGGAGGAAGAAGGGAGGGAGAGAAGGAAGGAAGGAGAGATGAAGAAAGGAAGAAAGAAAGGAAGGAGGGAAAGAGGAAGGAAGGAAGGAAGGTGGGAGGGAAGGAGTGGAAGGGAGGGAGAAATAGAGGGAGGGAGGAAGAAAAGAAAGTGAAAGAAGAAAAAGAAAGAAGGAAGGAAAGAAAAAAGAGAGAAAGAGAGAGAAGGAAAGAGAAGGAAAGAAAGAAAAGAAAGAAAGAAAAAGAAAGAAAGAAAGAGGGATGGATGGAGGGAGGGAAAGAAAGAAAGAAAGAAAGAAAAAGAAAGAAAGAAAGAAAGATGGAGGGAGGGAGGGAAAGAAAGAGAGAGAGAAAGGAAGAAAGAAAGAGGAAGGAAGAAAGAAAGGGGAAAATAGAGAAAGAGAAAGAAATAGGGTAGATACTAATATGTAGAATAGCTGGTTGTTTGGTTGGTTGTCTATTTCAACATTGCATTACTTGATACAAGAACTCAGAAAAAAGGAATTTGAAAAGATTAAATCTCTTGTAGGAATGCTTACAGAAAGAAAGAATTCAAATTATTATTTCCAAAAGTGGATTTAGAAAGTATAGAGTGAATAGTTAAACTTTGATTTGATTTGTTCAGCAGAGATTCGGACATCCAGGTCCCTTCTGCTCAGACAGGCAATCTTCATTGTTCAGTTCTATAAGATATTAATTTCACTATTGTAATGCTCATATGTTCCAGTATTAATCCTTTTAATATTTGCTCAAATTAAAATCTTTAAAATGGAGGTTTAAAAAGGCATATCCCAGATGAGACAGAGAGTGCTCTGGAGGGAATAAATATAAGCCAGGTGTCTGCATTATGAATTCTATTGACCTTGCACTAATGTGTGTAAATGCTAGTGATGAGCAGATAGAATGGCTGCCACATTGTTATTGTGCTTGAAATTTTTTAAATTTACTCTATATTATCAGGTCAAGGTGTGCTGGGGTTTCATGTTCTACTTTTTTTTTGCTTTTTATAATGAAACATTCCTTTAAAAACACTGAAACAACCCATTTTTGGAACTAGTATATTAGACTGTTCCTGAAAAAATTCTATTCTCAGAAAAACAAATGTCAATCTCTACTAATTAGTTTTTTTTAATCTTCTTTACTATGCAACTGAATATACCCTGAAAAGGCAATTGATGAAAAATAATAGCAGCTGGGATATCACCACTCATCTACAGGAGATGGTTTCTTTTATTTACGCAGCACCACATATGGTATTGCAGAGGCACAACATGGCACGTTTTTGCTGTTCAAACAATTCAGGTGTTTTTGGTTTTGGTGGTGACAGTGTGTGTACATATGTTTTGATGGTGGTACTAAAAAAGATCTTGGTGTGTTAAAGCAATAACCAAATCCAAAGGGCATTTAATTTAGGACAAGATAGTGTTTAGTCCCTTTTTTCTTTTCACCTCCACATGAGAGGTATTCTTAAGACAAACTTTTAGGTAGAATTTCATGTCATAATAGCTAGAGGATGAGTCAATTTTGGAGTTAAGCATTTGAGGCAAAATAACATATGAAGCATTTTATTTCAGTTCCAAATTTTGAAGGTGAAAATATGCTATAGTCAGTAATAGATAGCTTATGGAATGTTTTGTTTTAATATTTCCAATAGTTTTCTAGAGTTTTAAGGTTTTCTCTTTTTGTCAAAACTTTATGGCTCAAAAATTTACAACTAAGCACTTTCATTTTCATTCTGTTTGAGAAAAGGCAATAATAATTTGTCTTATTTCATTTTGTGTTGCTATAACAGAATACCAAAGTCCGGGTAATTTATGAAGAGTTTAATTAGCTCATGGTTCTGCAGGCTGGGAAGTTCAAGAAGCATGGTGCCAGCATCTGCTTGGCTTCTGGTGAGGGCTTTTGTGCTGGTCACAACATGGTAGAAGGTCAAAAGGCAAGAAGACGTGTGAAAAGGGACCAACCAGGAGGAACTTCCCTTTATAACAACCCAATATCATGGGCACTATTCCATTCTTATAAGAACTAATCCAGTCTCATGAGAGAGAGAACTCACTTCTGCAAGAAAGCCACCAAGCAATCCATGAGTGGTCCACTCCCATGACCCAAACGTCTCCCATCAGGCCCCATATTCCAGTACTGCCACATTACGGATAAAATTTCTACATGCATTTTAGTCAAGGAGAAACCACATCCAAAGGATATCAAAATCAGTATTTTACTTGTCATTTTTAAATTTTCTTTGCACCCATAATTCCTAACCAAGAATATATATTAGAATAACTGTGAAGTTTTAAAACTATACTCTTGTCCTGCTTCCAACCCCAAAAGAATTTTTATTTAGTAGGTTGGAAATTGATATGGTTTGGCTCTTTGTCTCCATCCAAATCTTATCTTGAATTCTAATCCAAATTGTATTGCACATGTGTTGGGGGAGGGAACTCATGAGAGATAATTAGATCACGGGGGTGGTTCCCTCATGCTGTTCTTGTGATAGTGAGTGAGTTCTCATGAGATATGATGGTTTTATAAGGGATTTTCCCCCTTCATTCAGCATTTCTCTTTCCTGCTGCCATGTGAAGAAGGATGTGTTTGCTTCCCCTTCTGCCATGATTGTAAGTTTCCTGAGGCCTTCCCAGCCCTGTGAAACTATGAGGTAATTATACCTCTTTCCTTTATAAATTATCAGTCTCAGATATTTCTACATAGCAGTGTGAGAATAGACTAACACAGAAATATAGCTTTAACAAGGGTACAGGTGATTGAAAACATAATTATAGTTAAGGAGCACTATGTATTGATCTTGAATTTACTGGAAACACATACTTATTTGATGATTTGTTAAAAAGAAGTAACTTCTGCATAAAAATACACATAAACACAAACACATGAAAATGCAAATATATTTTCATGAAATTATGTCCTAAGGTCTGACTGTATCAATATACTAGACTATCTCATTATGACTCTAATACCTTACTCAGTACCTTTTCTCCTTCATTCTTTTATGTTTTAATTTTTATTTTTAATTATTGTGGGTATATTGTAGGTGTACATATTTGTGGCTGATATGGTTTTTCTGTGTCCCTACCCAAATCTTATCTTGAATTGTAACTCCAACAATTCCCACATGTCATGGGAGGAACCCAGTGAGAGGTGATTGAATTACGGGGGCAGGTCTTTCCTGCGCTATTCTTGCAATAGTGAATGAGTCTCACAAGATCTATGATTTTAAAAACGGGAGTGTCCCCGTACGAGTTCTCCTTTTTGCCTGCCACCATCCACATAAGATGTGATTTTCTCTTCCTTTCTTTCCACCATGATTGTGAGGCTTCTCCAGCCACGTGAAAATGTAAGTCCGTTAAACCTCTTTCTTCCGTAAATTGCCCAGTCTTGGGTATGTCTTTATCAGCAGCATGAAAATGGATTAATACAGTGGCATACATGAGACATTTTTATACAAGCCTGCAATGCATTATAATAAAATCATGGAAATGAGGTATCCATCCCCTCAAGCATTTATCCTTGTGTCACAAACAATCCAATTATACTCTTAGTTATTTTAAAATGTACAATTAAATTATTATTGACTATAGTCACCCTGCTGTGCTATCAATAGTAGGTCTTAACTCATTCTTTATAACTATTTCTTTTGACTCATCAAGCATCCCCACCTCCCCCACACTCCCCAACTCTCCTTCTACCCTGCCTAACCTATGGTAACCATCCTTCTACTCTCTATCTTAATGATTTCCATTACTTTGATTTTTAGATCTCACAAATAAGTGAAAACATTCAATGTTTGTCTTTATGTTTCTGGTTTATTTCACCTTACAAGATGACCTCCAGTTCTATCCATGTTGTTGCAAATGACAGGATCTCTTATGCATTTTTATGACAGAATATGCTCAATTGTGTAAAAGTATCACATTTTCTTTAACCATTTATCCGTTAATGAGCACTTAGGTTGCTTCCAAATCTTGACCATTGCTGTGACAAACATTGGCATCTAGATATATCTTTGATATACTGGTTTCCTTTCTTTTAGGCATATACTCAGAAGTAGGATTGCTGGATCATATGGTAGCTCTATTTTTAGGTTTTCAAGAAAACTCCTAAAGGTTCTCCATAGTCGTTGTACTATTTTACACCCCCACCAAGAGTGTACAAGAGTTCCCTTTTCACCACATCCTTGCTTACATTTGCTATTGACTGTCTTTTGTTTCTGCATTCTCTATTCTGTTCCACTGGTCCATGTCTCTATTTTTATGACAGTATCATGGAGTTTTGGCTATCATAGCTTTGAACTATAATTTGAAGTTTGGTAATATCATTCCTCTGATTTTATTCTTTTTGCTCAGGATAGCGTTGGCTACTCTGGGTCTTTTGTGGAACTGATTTTGTATGTTGATTTTGTATCTTGCAACTTTACTGAATTCGTTTATCAGTCCTAACAGTTTTTTTGGTGGAGTCTCTAGGTTATTCCAAATATAAGATCATATCATCTACAACAAGGATAACTTGACTTTTTTCTTTTCAGTTTGGATACCCTTTATTTTTTTTCTCATGTCTGATTGCTCTAGCTAGGACTTCGAGTACAATTGAGATGTTGAATAATAGTAGTGACAGTGGGCATCCTTGTCGTGTTCCAGATCTTAGAGGAAATGCTTTTAGATTTTCCCCATGCAGTATGATACTAGCTATGGAGCTGTCTTATATGGGTTTTATCATGTTGAGGTATGTTCCTTCTATATCCAGTTTTTGAGGGATTTTATCATGAAGCAACGTTGAATTTTACCAAATGCTTTTTCAGCATCAATTGAAATATCATATGGTTTTTATCCTTCATTCTGTTGATACAATATATCACATTGATTGACTTGCAAATGTTGAGCCATCCTTGCATCCCAGGAATAAATCCCACGTGGACATAACGAATGATCTTTTAAATGTATTGTTGAGTCCTGTTTGCTAATATTTTGTTGGGGATTTTTGCATGAGTATTAATCAGAGATATTGGTCTGGCATTTTATTTTTTTGATATGTCTTTGTCTGGTTTTGGTATCAGAGTAATACTCGTCTCATAGAATTAGTTTTTAAGTATCCCCTCTCCTATTCTTTGAAATAGTTTGAGTAGGATTGGTATTATTTCTTTTTTAAATGTTTGGTAGAATTTAGCAGAGAAGCCATTGGGGCCCAGGTTTCTCCTTGCTGGGTGAGTTTCATTGCAGCTTCAATATCATCATTTGTTATTGGTCTGTTTGGGTTATGTATTTTCTCATGGTTCAGTCTTGGTGGATTGTATTGTCTGGGAATTTATCGGCTTCTACTAGATTTTCAAATTTATTGGCATATAATTACTCATAGTAGCCACTAACAATCTTTTCAATTTCTGCAGTATCAATTGTAATGGTTACGTTTTTCATCTCTGATTTTATTTATTTGGGTCTTCTCCCTTTTTTCTTTGTTAGTCTGGTTAAAGGTTTGTCAATTTTGTTTAACTTTTCAAAAAGCCAACTTTTTGTTTTGTTGCTATTTTACATTTTCATCATTTCAAATGCATTTACTTCTGCTCTTATCTTTATTATTATGTTTTTCTACCACTTATTTTAGTTTTGGCTTGCTCTTCCTTTTCTAATTACTTAAGATGCATCATTAGATTGTTTATTTGAAGTTATTCTCCTTTTTTGATGTAGGCACTTATAGCTATACATGTTCCTCTTAGCACTGTTTTCACTGTATCCCATGAGTTTTGGTATGTTGTGTTTCAATTATCATTTGTTTCCAGAAATCTTAAATTTTCTTCTGAATTTCTTCATCGACTCACTGGTCATTCAGGACCATATAATTTAATTTCAATGTGTTTGTATAGTTTCCAAAATTTCTTTTGTTATTGATCTCTAGTATTATTCCCTTGTAGCCAGATACGATGCTTGATATTATTTCATTTTCTTGAATGTTTTAAGACTTGTTTTATGACCTAATGTATGATCTATCTTTTAGAATGATTCATGTGCTGAGGAGAAGAATGTGTATTCTGAAGCTGATGTATGAAATTTTCTGTAAATATCTATAAGGTTTATATTTGGTCTGTAGTGCAGATTAATTCTGATTTTTTTTGTTGATTTTCTGTCTGGGAGATCTGTTCAATGCTAAAAATGGGGTCTTGAAGTCTCTGGCTATTATTTTATTGGAGTTTCTATCTCTCTTTAGATCCAATAATATTTGCTTTATATATCTTGGTTCTTCAATGTTGGTCGCATATGTATTTATAATTGTTATATTTTCTGACTGAATTTACCCCTTTATCATTAAATAATGACCTTCTTTGTATTTTCTTATAGTTTTTGTATTGAAATCTATTTTGTCTGACAAAAGTATAGCTACTCTTGCTCTTTTTTTTGTTTGTTTCTAATGATTTGGAATATCTTTTTCCACCTTTTATTTTCAGTCTACATGTATTTTTATAAGTGAAGTGTGTTTCTTGTAGGTGACAGATTATTTGTTCTTGTTTTTTCATCCATTCAGCCACTCTATGTCTTTTGATTGGAATATTTAGTTCATTTATAATCAATGTTATCATTGGCAAGCAAGGACTTCCTCTTGCCATTTTGCTAAATTTTTTCCAGTTGTTTCATTGTCTTCTCTTTTTTCTTTTCTTCCTGTCTTCCTCTTAGTGAATATTGTTTTCTCTGGTGGTATGATTTAATTTTTTTGCTTTTTGTATATCCATTGTATGTTTTTCAATTTGAGGTTACCATGAAGCTTGCAAATATTATCTTATAATACATTATTTTAAAATGATGACAACTTAACACTAATTGTATAAATGAACAAATATCCCAGAAGAAACCTTATAAAAACTCTATACTGTAACTTAATCCCCTACTTTAAAAACTGTTTTTATTTCTCTTCATATCTTATTGTACTATGTCTGAAAAGCTGTTGTACTCATTTTTAATATTTCATCATTTAGTCTTTCTACTTAAGATGAGT
This sequence comes from Pan troglodytes, assembly GCF_028858775.2. Classification (NCBI taxonomy): domain Eukaryota; kingdom Metazoa; phylum Chordata; class Mammalia; order Primates; family Hominidae; genus Pan; species Pan troglodytes. Next base: position 91,668,432 of record NC_072408.2, read on the forward strand.
ATTTTACACACCCCAATTACAATGTTATAATATTCTATGCTTTTCTATGAGCTTACTATTACCCATGAGTTTTGTATCTTCTTGCTTATTAACACTATTTTCTTCCAAATTGAAGAACTCCCTGTAGCAGTTTTTGTAGAAGAGGTCTGGTATGAATGAAATCTCTCAGCTTTTGTTTGCTTGGGAAAGCCTTTATTTTTCCTTCAGGCTTGAAGAATATATTTGCCAGATATACCATACTAGGGTAAAGTTTTTTTTTTTTTTTTCTAATTTTATTTTTGGCTCCAGCACTTTAAATATGGTTTGTCACTCTATGTTGGCCTGTAATCTTTCCATTGAAAAGCCTGCTGCCAGACATACTGGCATTCCATTATATGTTATTTATTTCCTTTCTCCTGCTGCTTTTAGGAACCTTTCTTTATGCTTGATCTTTGGGAGTTTGATTATTACATGCATCAAAATAGTTTTCTTTGGCTTAAATCTGCTTGGTGTCCTATAACCTTGTTGCATTTGAAAACTGATATTTCTAGGTTTAGGAAGTTCTCTATTATTATCCCTTTGAATGAATTTCTATCCCTGTCTCTTTCTCTATCTCCTCTTTAAGGGCAATAACTCTTATATTTGCCCTTTTAGGCTATTTTCTATATCTTACTGACATGCTTGATTCTTCTTATTTTCTTATGTCTCCTCTGACTGTATATCAAATAGCCTGTCTTCAAGTTCACTAATTCTTTCTTCTGCTTGATCAGTTCTGCTATTAAGAGATTGATGCATTTTCTGTATGTCAATTGCACTTTTCAACTCCAGAATTTCTGCTTCTTTTTAATTATTTCAATCTCTTTGTTAAATTTATCTGATAGAATTCAGAACTTTTTCTTTGTGTTATCTTCAATTTCTTTGAGTTTCCTCAAAACAACAATTTAAAATTATCTGTACGAATGATCACATATCTCTTTTTCTCCAGGACTGGTCCCTGGCGCCTTTTAGTTCATTTAGCGAGCTCATGTGTTTCTGAATCATCTTGATGCTTGTGGATGGTCAATGCTTCCGGGCATTGATGAGTCGGGTATTTATTGTACTCTGCAGTCTGGGCTTGTTTGTGCCTGTCCTTCTTGAGAACGCTTTCCAGATATTCAAAAGGACTTGTGCCTGAAGCCCAATAATGCTGTCTTTTGTTTGTTTGTGTGTTTGTTTGTTTTGTTTGTTTTTTTCAGATTCGTAGAGATATTCCCTTGGTGACTTGAATAAGATCTGGGAGCATTTTCTGGATTACCAGGGAGAGACACTTGTTCTCTTCCCTTAATTTCTCTCAAATAAATGGAGTCTCTCTTTGTACTGAGCCACCTGGAACTGGGAATGTGGCATTGCAAGTACCCCTGTGGTCACCACCACTGGAACTATGCTGGGCTTGACCTGAAGCCAGCACAACACTATGTCTCACCCGTTGCCTTCTGTAACCACCACCTGGCTACCAACTGTGTTCACTCAAGGCCCTACAGCTCCATAATAGGTAGGTAGCAAAGCCAACCAGGTTTATGTCTTTCCTCTCAGGTGTTGGGTTCTCCCAGGTCCCAGACAGGTCCAGAGATGCTGTCTGGGAGGCAGGGATTGGAGTCAAAAATCTTAAAAATTTACCCGATGTTCTACTCTTCTGCAGCAAAGCTGGCACTCAAACCACAAGACAAAATTCTCTCCACTTTTCCCTCCTCTTTCCTCAGTCAGAGGAGCCTCTCTCTGTGGCCACTACCACCAGCCCATAAGGTGCTCTGCCAGACCACCACTGATGTTCACTTAAAGACCAAGGACTCTTCAGTCAGCTTGTGGTGGATGCTGCCAGGACTGAGACTCACCCTTCAGAAAAGTGGGCTCCCGTCTGGCCAAGAGCTGGTCCAGAAATGCTGTCCAAGAGCCTAGTCCTTGGCTCAGAGACCCCAAGACCCTGCTTGTTGCCCTAGCCCATTGTGGCGGAGCTGGTACCTAAGGTGCAAGACAAAGTCATCTTTATTTTCTCCCTGATTTCCTTAAACAGAAGGAGTGTTTTACTATTGTCACTAGAGCTGGGAGTGTGCTGGGTCACATATGAAGCCAGTACATCTCAGAGCCCAAGGCCCATGGCATACTACCTGGGTATCACTACTGGTTATTCAAGGCACAAGGGCTCTTTAGTCAGCATGTGGTAAGTCCTGCCAGAACTGGGTCTTTTCCTTCAGGGCAGAAGGCTCCCTTTTGGCCCAGGATGTGTCTAGAAATGTCACCCAGGAGCTAGGGTCTGGAATGGGGACCTTGTCACAGCTCTACTCTGTGCCCTATCCTACTGTGGCTGAGCTGGTATCCAAGATGCAAGATACAGTCCTTCTTACTGTTTGATCTCTCCTCAAGAAAAAGGAAGGAGTCATTTTTGTTGCTGCAAGTCACACTGCCTGGGGTTGGGGGAGTGGTGGCACAAGCACTACTCCCTTAACCACCCAGGCTGGTGTTTCCCTAGGTCATGTGCCACCCTAGTCCACCCTAGTCCCAGCCCAGCAGTAGGAATTGCCTAGGAATTGCAGTCCTTGTGTCCTAGACTGCCTTTCAAGTTTACCTAGAACCCCAGAGCACTTTGGCCCATGTTGGTGATGCTTGCTGGGACACCCAAGTTTTGACTGCTGGGATGGGCGATTTCTTTCCAGATATGTTTGGTCTAAATGCTCTCTCTGTGCACAGGTGCTGACTCAGCCTAGCACAGCTTTTCTCTCCTCTGTGGCAGGGCAGCACTGAGTTATAAGTAAAAGTCCCTTAGTCACTGTGCTTTCCCTTCCCCAAGTGCACAGGCTGCACAGCAGGCCCTCTGTTAGGAAATGGGAAAGGGGTGGCTTCAGCAATTCAAGAATGTCCCCTACCCTCTTCAATGCCTCTTTCAGCAATATGAAGTTAAAACCAGTATTGTGAATGTTCACCTGAATTTTTTGTTCTTGTAATTGTGCTTTTCTGTGTACATGCAGTTGTTAAAATTTGGTGTTCCTGCAAGGAAGATAAAAGGTGTAGGCTTCTATTCCACCATCTTGCTCCACCCTCTCATCCTTTTATTCCACTTTATTATCCCTCCCGTCACAGTCCCTAGTCTCCTTTCTGTTTGAAGACAGACAAATCTTGGCTACATCACTTGGAGGTGCAACTTTAGGCCAGGGTTTATAGAAGTAGTGGAAAGTAATACAAATTTGAAAGCCTCAAATTTTACAGTATAGAGAAGGCTATTTCAAACCACCATTTGTTGATTAACTCTTACATTGCCTGGGGAAAGGCAGGTAGCAGGTCTCACTGGCAAAGAAGAGAAAATGGAAAAAAAAATCAATAGCATTTATACTCTAATTATAATGATGTCTTGTATAAAGTACTTAGAATAAGTTAGAATTTTAGTTAATAGAACCTGAGTGAATAAATCAATAAATAAGTGTACAGCTGAAGAACTGACTGCATGAAGGAAGCAAAAAGAAGAGAACTTTGTTCATTTTTCTTTAACTTCTTTGGCCAGATTTCCTTATCTGCCAAGTGAAACCATAATAAGGGTTTTAAATTCTATTTCAATTCAAAAATAAGATTCCTGCATTGTTCATATTACTCAGTGAATAGAAGGATGGAGAAATAATTCCTAGTGCAAGGCAGGTACCCAAACTGTAGATTATATCAAAAGGAAATGAAATCAGCACTTCATAGAAAGATCTGTGCTCCCACGTGCATTGCAGCATTATTCATAATAGCCAAGATATGGAAACAATTTAAGTGTCGATCAATGGAAGAATGAATAAAGAAATTGTGACATATATACACAATGGAATATTATACCATTTGTGAAAGCATGGATAAACTTGGAGGACATTATGCTAAGTGAAGTAAGCCAGACAGAGAAAGAAATATAGCATGACCTCACTTATATGTAGAAATGTAAAAAAAAAAAAAAATCAAGTGTATGGAAACAGAGAGTAGAACAGTTGATTATCAGGAGCAGGAAGAAGGTGAAAATGGGGAGAAGTAGGTCAAAAGATTCAAAGTTACATAGAATGAATAACTCTAGAGGTCTCATGTAAAACATGAAAATAATAGTTAATAATATTGCATTGAATATTGAAAAAATTGCTAAAAGAATACATTTTAGGTGCACTTGCCACCAGAAAATGTAACTATGGGAGATGATGGACAAGTTAATCACTGCAACTATGTTTATGTATATCAAAACAGCATATTGTACACCTTAGATATATACTTTATTTGCTTTCACTATATTTATATACATCAAAACAGCATGTTGTACACCTTAGATGTATACTTTTTTTTTTAAGAGCCCCCATGGCAAGAGAGTGAGAGAAGAAGAATGGTGCTATTTGGCAATACATTATTGTGTTACGGTTAAAGTCTGGCAGGTTAAGTATTAAAGATTAGGGTACCATATAAAAATATTGCCTCAACACAAAAATAAACAAAATTTTTATTACTTCAGCCTCTGAAATAAGGAAGCACATTTGTGAATATTCATACATAAAATGCTGTTCAAAATAAATTATTCACAGAAATAGGTAAGATATAGAAGAGAGAATATAGAATGCTGTCATTTATGTAATATATTGTATTTCCAGAAGGATACAGAAGAAACTGGCAATGATGATTGCCTTTAAAGATGGAGAATGGATGGCCAGGAGAAATGTTGGATGAGAACTTACTTCACACTGAATTGTCATAATTTTTTAGTTTTGTATAATGTGCATATACTGCCTATTTATAAAATATTAAACATTTTAAAGGGATACAAACACAATATTCATGAATATATTTTAAAAGACTAAAAATTTATGCACCAGTGGGTTTAATACTTTAAATGCTGTGATACCGTTTATTCACATCTATCTATAGCAGAGCGAGAATACTGGCTGAAATAAATCAATTGATATGGCATGTGTATTACCTCACCTATTTTGCTGCTATATCCATCATTGTTTTAAAAATGTAACTGATCTGGTGGTAGGATAAATGAAAGATTTTTAACTAGAGGGCATTCAGTGAGGTTCCTCTGCTCTATCCAATTTCATATATACAACAGTTTTATTTAAAAATCATAGTCTTTTTTACTTTGCAGACAATATTGAATCAGCAAGCAGTCAATTGTACACATGGTTTCTTGGGAGGCTGTAAGTACTTTTTCAAGAATCATAAGACTACATAAGAACACCATTGAACCATAATACTCTATTTTTCCTTAGACTCTGAAGCGGTGGTAACTCTATTCAATTAATGTAATTAATCCCACTTGGAATGCGATGTTTAGTTATTATGAAATGCCTAAGTGCTGACTGAAATGAAAGACAATCCAGTTCAGGTGATACAAAGAAAATCAATGTGAAAAACAAACATCATTTTTAAACTTTGTTTATTTGTAGATTAAAATGTAATGCATTAAAATTTTAACAATCACTTAAAAATGATTTATATTTGCATAAAGCAGAAGCAAAACAGAAATATATTAATTAAAATGCCATCTTGCTTCAAGTTTTCAAATTAGTACTTTAAGTACTTAAATGCATTGCAAGTATATTGTATAAATATACTATGAATAATCTTGAAACCACAATAAATATCAAGTAGGTTTTTAGGCACACGGCATAAGAAAAATGCAGAATCTGCATAATTCTTGAGAGTGCTGAGTAACTCACTCTTAGTTCATTTTCACACATATATTTTACACAAAATATACAGCCATCACTCACATGATTCTCAGTCACCTCTGAATCTCATCTTTCATCCCAGCGTTAGTGCCTTCTCATGCTTTGATTGCTATTGCTCTATACAGCTATTACATAAGAAAATATTTTGCAGTTTTCTTCAACTAATTGCCTAAGAAGGTATCAATGCTACCAAAATCAATACAGCCTATCTACATAATATATTCATGGAAATGTGCTGAGAGGCACCCACTTACAGAACTGCTCATTGTGACACTGGAAGTTACCCTGAAGGCAAACTTATAAATTTTAAGGTATACCATTTTTAATTGTCAACACTACTAAACCCAGAAATTATTAGAAACTGAGGTAATACCATTTTTTTTAAGAGATAGAAATATTTGAAAATACACCAAAGGTACTTAAAAAAAAATCCTGGCAAACATGTACCTCAGCCCTCCTAAGATTTGTCTGCAATCCTTTCTGCACAAATGTAAACCAAAGAATCCAAAAGAATGCTCAAGTTGAACTGACATATACTGTTAGGATTAAAGATCACAGCCACAGAACACCTGAGATTGCCCTCTGATAAGTGAAGCCTAATGCTTCTCTTACTAGGGCCAATGTTCATTGGTAAAAATGAACCAAATAAAACCCACTGACTTTTCCCCCAGCTACAAATCAGATTCTGGCATATCTGGCATAATATCTGCCATCAAGTACCCTATTCCATACCGTCCATTGGGAGCAGTATCCAGAGTTGGGGATCCACTCTGTTTTCGATAAATATTTTTACCAAAATTTGGAGATGGCATCTCGCTCGGTATTTTTCCGTGAATGAGGCTTGTATCATCGCCCTCTAAGTTCACAGGCTCTTTCAGGACCCTTCCTCTCTTATAGGTCACAGATGCTAAATTACCAGAACTATCATCTATAAGGTTGAAGCGACGAACAATGAAAACTACAGGGACTGGGAGTATTGCAAAGACAACCAGAGAGACACAAACAACCAGTCCCCACGTTGGATAGCTCAGAAATTCTTCAGATGCCTGTTAAAGAAGAAAATAATAATTATTAGTAATCTATCTTTCTTTGCACATACATAAAATATTGTACTTGCTTCAAGTTTGTAAGCAAAGAATCTGGGCTGGCTTTGTGACTTGCTTTGACCAATAGAAAGCAGTAGAAGTGACACTCAGCAACTTCCAAGACTAGGCCTCAAAGGCCTTCCAATTTCTGCTTCTTTCTTAGAATATTGCCCTGAATATGATGCTTGGAAACGTTATAAGTGAAAGACCACCTAAAGAGAGAGCCCAGCTCTCCTCCAAGCTGAATGCAACTGCTTGAGTTAGCCCAGGCAAGAAAAGAAGAAGAACTGCTCAGCTCAGCCACAGAACTGTAAGAAATAATAAATCAATGTCGCTCTTAGCCATTAAATTTCAGGGTAGTTTGTTACTAAGCAATAGATACCTCTTAAATGTGTCATATATCTTTCTAAAATCTGGAAACCAAACTTTTGAAGCACATCTGGCCCCAAGGGTTTTGGTGAGAGAACGGATTTGTTTATGCCTCAGTCTGGAATTATTAACCATAGGATAGTTAAAGGTCAGAGGTATCTCTGAAAATAAGCACTTTGATTTTATAACAGCTGACATATACCTAATGATTACATTATTATTCAGCTTGAGAATAGAAATTGAAATAGTTATTGCTAATATAAAAATTAGAACTTTACTTCAAAATTTACTTATTTTAAATTGTGTACTTTGCTAATATATATTTTTCATCATTATATAGAATCTGGGATACAATTTTTATTTATTTATTTGTTTATTGATTGATTGAGTGATTGATAGTGACTTGCTTTGTCACACAGGCTGGACTGCAGTGGTAATCATAACTCACTTTAACCTTCAACTCCTAGGCTCAAGCTATCCTTCAGCCTCAGCCTGACTAGTAGCTAGGACTATAGGCGTGTGCTACCATGCCCAGCTAATTTTTTCATCTTTTGTAGAGACAGGGATTCTCTATGTTGCACAGGCTGCTCTCAAGCTGCTGGCCTCAAGTGATGCTTTTGCCTTGGCCTCCAAAAGTGTTGGGATTATAGGTATGAGTCACTGCACCTGGCCTGGGATACAACTTCATAAATTCATATATTAAAATATTTCTGGAGTTTTGATTAATATGTTTTCTAGAGTCAAAGGCCCAATAATTATTGGTTCATCAGTGTTAAGATGGATATATCTGCTTTAATAAGGACAAGGTCAGTGTTTCACATGTGTTGAAAACATTCACAATGTATTTAAAAAATCACATATGCTCGGGGCAGAGCACAAACGTAAATCTCATATCCTTGCATAAAAGTTATGCCATTCATTAAACAGCAAAAAATACTGTGATGGAGACAAAAGAAAAAGCCCTCTAAAAAAGCTTTTTATGTATCTTTTAAAAATGTAATTCCCTTATTTTGTATTTACCTTATCTTCAATCCATGCGTTATAGCCAGGAGGACTTAATCCCATATTCACAACACTAGCTATTAGCAATGATAATAGCATTAGAGGAGAAATATATTTCCACATATAGTAGTAATATCTGCTGGGAGCAAAGCCCAGCATATCTTTTAGGTCTTCCATAAACCTGAATAAAAAGAAAGTATTTAATTATTCCTTAATTTAATATTGCTAAACCTTAAAAAATGTGCATTATATTAATGGTCTGACAAACATTTACCATTGATACCCTATGACATTTTATACTGTATCAAAGTTCCTCTTGGAAGATGACTATAAAGTAAAATGAAGCCAGGTAAGTACTATAATTTTTATTTAGGGAAAGCTCTCTTAAGCCAATTATTGATTTCTCCTTCTACTGATAACTTTCTATTCTATAAACAAAATATTTTCAGTATATTAAAAATTTCTTGTCTCTTTTTTAGTAATACAAGTAATAATTACAAAAAGGAATTATTTAGAAATTATTTCTTTTAGTAATTACTGCTTAAATATTATTAAGAAATATTAAGTAATTATATATTAAGGAATTATTACTATGCTATTAATACTATTCTATCAAGGAATTATTACTTTTAGTAATAATTACTTATTAGTAAATAATTTTACTAATTACTACTTTTCCTAATAATTTTACTATTACTTTAGTAATAATTAGTAAAAGTAATAATTCCTTAATATCACAGCATTAAAAGCATAATAATAATTCCTTAATATCATCAAATATACCTAATCAATGTTATATTTTCTGAACTCTTCTTTTTACATTCCGAATTTCTAAAAAGGTCTACATATAATAACTAATTGTTATGAATTGTTATGTCTCTTGAGTCCATTCTTTCTTTTTTTTTTTTTTTTTTTTTTGAGACAGAGTCTCACCTGTTGCCCAGGCTGGAGTACAGTGGCACAATCTCGACTCACTGCAACCTCATCTTCCCAGGTTCAAGCAATTCTCCTGCCTCAGCCTCCCGAGTAGCTGGGATTACAGGCGACCACCATCACGCCCGGCTGATTTTTGTATTTTTAGTAGAGATGGCGTTTCACCATGTTGGTCAGACTGGTCTCTATCTCCTGACCTCAAGTGATCTGCCCACCTTGACCTCCCAAAGTGTTGGGATTACAGGCGTGAGCCACCACACCTGGCCCAGTCTTAATCTCTATGTTTCTCCTCCCTTTTTCATTTCTTCCAAGTTGCTCCAGAATCTTAAAGGACATCTTCAATGTAAGAATTCTATACCTGCCCTTTAGAAAAAATATGAACTTTGAAGACCAAGAGACCTCATTTCAGATCACAGTTCTGTGTTCTTTTGATGTATATCTTAATCTCTCTAAGCTTCATTTTTGGTGTTTTCCAAAAAGATAATATAATACCCACCTTTGAGGGTTATTACTAGAACCATAAACAATGGATGCTTAGCATACTACCTCACATATGGTACAAAATCGACAGATGCATCTATTAGTAGTAGTATTTTTTCTTCTGTTGTTATAAATAGTGTTATTCAGGAACACTAGCATTAAAAAGAGAGATTCTTTAGTAAGTCTATCATGAATAACGAACTGTCTAAATGGAAATCTAAATTACAAATGTATTTATTTACAGATCAGTCCAAAAACAATATCAAATTCCATCATGGTACAGGTTATGAGTTTTGAGTAGCCTAGTAAAGCTTAGAGAAACCTGGCCTTGAAATGAAGGTCAAGGTTACAGTACTGGCTCTACAGCTAACATATTGTATCCTCCTGTAAAAGAAGGGGCAGTTTCCCATCTGTAAGATATGGATCATGTTAGTTAACAAGGAGTATTTTTTGATTACACACTTTATTTTTTAAGAGCAATTTTAGGTTCACAGCAAAATTGAGCTGAAAGAAGAGAGATTTCCCATATAGCTCCTACCAATATATGTGCATAACCTCCTCCATTATCAGCATCCCCCACGAGAGTGGAATATTGGTTACAATTGATAAACCTACATAAGTTAACACATCATTATTACCTAGAGCCCACAGTTTACGCTGGAATTCACTGTTTGTGTAGTACATTCTCTGGGTTTGGACAAATGTATAATGACGTGTGTCCACCATTACAGTGTCATACAGAGTAGTTTCACTGCCCTAAACATTCTGTGCTCAGCCTATACATCCCTGGATCTGGCCCAACCCCTGTTAACTGCTGATGTTTTTACTGTTTCCATAGTTTTACCTTTTCCATATTATAATATAGGGGAATCTTACAATATGTAACCTTTTCATATGTGACTTTTTTTCACTAAGTAATGTGCATTAAAATTTCCTCTGTGTCTTTTCATGGATTGAATAATATTTCATTGTCTGGATGTATGACAATTTATCCATTTACCTACTAAAGGATATCTTGTTTGCCTCCAAGTTTGGGCAATTATGAATATAGTTGCTATAAACACCCACGTGCAGAATTTTAAGTGGGCATAAGTTTTCAACTCCTTTGGGTAAATACCAAGTAGCATGATTGCTGGGTTATACACTAAGAGCTATTACTACTATTATTATACAGTACATGATTATTAAATGTAAGTTCTCCTAAGCTTCCTGACCTGGAGCTTTTGGCAACCACAAAAAACATTCTCTAAGCTTTGTTATAAAGCTCATTCAATACCCACAATATTCTTTATGCTGCTTAAAAGGACTCTGGCCTTCACTTAAGGTGCATGCATTACTACTTTACATAGGGCTGTAATGAACTTGGTGATCTTACTACCTCTCAGCCCATATATGTGATTAGAGACAGTGACTATAAAAAGTATTGGACAAATCCTCCAAAGGTCTTTTTCCCTTGAGAGAACTCTGGTGCTTCACATCATTTCAAATACATACACTTTTCACATCAGTGTACCTGAATGGTGTGAAAAGTATGTGTATTTGATATGAATTTATGAATAAATAGTGAATTTATTCATTATTTATGCGTATAGTGAATTTAAGTAATGACTCTATATAAAAATAATGTTTCTGTGCAGCAAATGACATATACATCTCAGACCTGGGAAAATATCATTTCCCAATATTGTCCTGCTATATAAGGCATTATGACACATGCACTCCTCTTATAAATCAATTTAGCAATATAATTAGGAGATAAGCTTTAGAGTTAAACAGAAATGGACATGAGACCCAGGTCTGCTGCTGTCCAGGTGGGTGACAGGCAAGTCACAGGGTGTCTCTCTAAGCTTGATTTTCCTTATCTGTGAAATGTAGATAACAATAAACAACTCAAAAGAAACTAAGGTTCTTGGAACTCTGCCAATACTTACTAAATCCTGAAAGTTAGCTATTTGATAACCAGGACCAAATCAAAGACCTAAAATTCTACATACTATTACATCCTATATAATTCTATTTGCCCAACAGGGAAATGTACTTTACCAAAACTGTTGAATCAGTGAGAGCCTGCAAAAGGTTTGATTTTTTAAAGAATTGTTCCCTCTATTCATTTATTTCCTCTTCTAAATGAAATGAACATTGATAATTGATGTTTTCAAACTAGAGATTAAAAGTGAATACATAAAAGCAAATATACTTACTTATCTATGCCATAAACAAAGCATACAGCAATATTCTCCAAAATGACTACAATTAGCAGAGGCAGTGTAGCAGAATAATCATCAAACATTGTAACAAAGTAATTTCCAGAGCGTTGCACAAATATCAGGCCAATACAAAATGCCAGAAGACAACAGATAACTAGACAAAAGAAATAAATGAAAAAATGAGACTCTATTCAGAGACAAGTCCTTTAAACTTTATTGTAAATTATTATATTCAAACTTTTAAAACTTTTATAACATGTCCATCATATAAACAGGCAATACCTTTCCTGATAAATGGCATATAACCTATTAGGAATTAGGTTACCTGGGTGTAGCCTCAACATTCATACAAATTTATTCTAAGACAGTAATTCATCTCCCTGAGCCCGTGGAAACTCATTTACCAAGTACAATAATAAATGAGTCAAAGTTTAGAGAAAAATTTAAAAGTATAAATTTCCATACTCTACTCGTATAATTAATAGCAAAGTGACTTCTTCAGGCACCAAATATTTATAGGTCGTTTATTCATTTAATAATGTTCTACAGTGTTGAAATATAGATGAGATTTTTGAATTAATAATGAGACTAATATTGCTTATATTATTATGAAATATACATATTATATATTTGATTGAAATATGGTTACTTTTCAAGCATAAGTGGAAAAATCTGACCAGACTTAACCTCAGCAACAATCCACATTTATATCTTTATCTTGCCTGAACAGATTAGTTTGGAAACAAATTATAATGGAGTTGAGCAATCTGATCATCCACATAACATCTAAGAAAAATCATCTAAAAAGTGTTTCGCCAGTAATAGCTAAGAAACAGATGCATAAATTTCTGACCAGCTACTACTTAGAAAAGTTTTTGAAATTCATATAATATTCCCATATTTTTGTTGGACTCTGTTCTTTTGTGCTCATTAGCAGAGAAGCCTCCAAAGGTAAAAGATGACTGCATTCCATTTCTCAACCACATTTCGGCAGAGGTGAGTAAACTTGAAAGAAGTAGAGTAGTAATGGCAGCTAAGGAAAAAAGACACCCATGGAGTCAATCATATGAACACTCCCTAACAATTTCAGCAAGTATGTGTGACATGAAGAAATTACCTCCATCTCTTAAGTACTATACTAGTGCTGTGAGTTACATCTTACAGAAATGAATGTCGTATGTAAACATATAATGTAGAATAAGAAAAGTAACATTTACTTGGATTCTACTGCATATTAAATTTAAATGCTTATCACAGTATAAAATAATATTGCATTCTCTTACTTAATTTTTATAACATCCCAGTTGAACAATGTATTGCTTTGTTTACAGATGAGAGAAATGATCCCGAAGAACGTTAAGTAATGTGCTTAAATTCTCAAGCTGGAAGTAGCAGAGTTTGGATCTGCACCCAAATCTGTCTGCCTCAACAGCCTGTGTCACTTTCACTATCTCCTAATTACACCCCAGTATGAGGCAAATATAAAAAAGTGCATTATAAGTGGTACAGACAGTAAGAGTTTTGCTGGAGATGTGAGGGAAAAAGATAATGAGTAATTCATTTGCCTAAATCTTACTGCATAAAGAAGTAAACACACCTACCAAAGAAAATAAGGTAATATTTCATTGAGGTCAAATACAACTACGATTTGAAGTATCAGTATGATCCCAAAAAACAAGAAGTGGGAAAGAGGGTACATTCCCCTTTGCTCTTTCCAAATAAGTCTTCCAGAAGGTCTTAGAAAATACTGCTTTGTGTGATTTTCCCTTTACACTGTTACTTTTTCCTTAACCTGCAAGCCTTTTACTACAGGAGGGGACAGTTTGGATATGGTGAGCAAGGATAAGAATACAAAAATGACTTTAGCCTGCATGTCAGGCAGGATATGGATTTTCATATTAAGTAGAAATCACTTTCTTGAATAATATAAAGCAGTTTCTCATTTCTGTTCAGCTGAATTGTGGATATATAGCTATCAATATTAACAAACTGCTGAAATTAAATTGTTTTATACACGCACACACATGCACATGCACAAACACATACAGACATAATTATCAGAGCAGCAAATGATAAAGGTATATATTTGAGACTTATTTAGACATATATTATTAGTAAATTTTTTATGGCTAAGAAAGAGCTGGGCACGGTGGCTCACGCCTGTAATCCTAGCACTTTGGGAGGCTGAGGCGGGCGGATCACGAGGTCAGGAGATTGAGACCATCCTGGCTAACACGGTGAAACCCCGTCTCTATTAAAAAAAATACAAAAAATTAGCCAAGCGTGGTGGCGGGCGCCTGTAGTCCCAGCTACTCGGGAGGCTGAGGCAGGAGAATGGCGTGAACCCGGGAGGCGGAGCTTGCAGTGAGCTGAGATCGCACCACTGCCGCACTCCAGCCTGGGCGACAGAGCAAGACTACGTCTCAAAAAAAAAAAAAAAAAAAAAAAAAAAGCCTTGGGGAATTGCACACCACTGCCCAGCATTCATGGTCATCTCTACAAAATTTGTATCCAATCTTATTTTACATCACTTACCAGTATTGTTTCTGTACTCTCGTATGGTTGGCTTTCTTATTGTTGCCTTTATCTTCATTTATGTATGTTTACTAGTTATCCTCTGACCCTTGAGAAGATCCTTCCTCTTTCCAATTCAACTTCCATCTCTTTCTCTGACAGTTCCATCATATATTTAGATGACCTAGACTCTTTTGAATTCTTACATGTAAAATCCATTATGCTATCAGTATTTTACATGCTGTAAGTCTTATCTATGCAATCTGATTTTAATTTTAGTGTTATTGTTTTTGGAGAAGAGTTTTTTTATATATTTGTATATCTCTTATAATTTATTTTATATCCTTTATAGCCCTTAAATGGGAGTATGATGCATTAAACTGGTACTTTAATAATCACTTGTAAATTGGACCTATTAACTACCATCCATATTGATAAATTGTTTTATTTTCTTCTCTACTTGGAGACATTAACTACTAGTAAATTACTACTGCTGCTGTATATGAGAACGGGATTTAGGTTTATCATTTTCAGCTATGCACTTTTTGGATAGGAATATCACATCTGAACTGCTCTAATTATGATTATTTGACTTGTATAAAAATTATACACAAACACTCCATGACTTTATTCTAGTGTCAGTCATTCTTGATAATGCATTACTATTAATGAATAACAATAAATATTTTTATAAATGATAAAATATAATTTATATTAAAACATCCATATTATATTATATATACAATAAAATTTATACAATTAAAATAAAATAAAATAAATTATACAATGTATACAATAATAAATAGTGATAATAGACATTAATAAAACTCAAAATATAAGACTTTCCACTTTTCATCTCTAATCTTTCACCAAGAATAAAATGGCCTGGATTTGTTCAATGAAAAGTCAAATACAAAAAAACTCACCAGTAAGAATTTCTTTCCTCACTTTGAAAGTGTCCACAATAGGCGTGACAATCCCTTCAATGGTTCCAAACATACTGCCAAGGCCTAGATTGACCAGCATGAGGAAAAACATCACTGACCAGAAGGGAGATGCAGGAAAATGTGTCATCGCTTCTGTAAAGGCAATAAAAGCTAAGCCGGTCCCCTGAACAGCCTGCAAAATACACAAAATAGCAACATTAGTACAGAGTAATTATTAAACAATGGCTCTATATGTCAGTTACAATGAGGAGGAAAGATCTCTGAATAATGTCCAGGACTGCTGGAAATAGACATGCTCACATCAGCTCTTAACCTGATAAATCATGTTGTCATTCTCAGAACCTGGATTTAATTAGATCAAGCGGATCCAAATAATGAAATTTTGTTTATAATTAATAAACAGAGTACACGATTGTGTTGTATATACTAACTATTTCACAAGGCTCCTAGAATGAAAAACTATATTAAAGAATACATAATATTTTTGGTTTTGTTAAAGCTTATGAATATGAATAGTGACATATTATCATAGATATATAAATACAAATATATATATACAACTATTTCTGGCTCATATATAAAGATTTTTAAAATTTGGTTTTACCTTACCTCAAAGTGGCTCAATCAATTGTTGTTATATATATATATACATATACACTATGAATAATAAACTTGTTTTGATTTAAGAGAAAACTGCAAATGCAAAATAAAAGGATGTGAACAGAATAAGTAGATTATAAAAAGCCAATTTTTAATTTAAAAAACCGACATCTTTACCTTTTTTTACTTCTGATATTCCTACCTCCCTGATTAAAAAAAAAAAAAAGTTGGGCTGATATACTGGTTTGCATAATTCAGAAGAGACAATGAATTTCCAGTCAAAACTAATAACAAAATGAATAAAAAGACAGATACTCCAATTGGGCAGAAAGAAATTGAATTACTTGCAAATATTAATGTGAGTTTATTTTATAAATATCACAAATATTGAGTTGTAAAATAACAACTTACTTTGTCTAACTAACTGTACCTATAACCAAACTTCAAGTTGATTGTGTTGTCTCATAAAGACAGATGAGAATTTAAAAAAAAAAACTTTGAACGGTACATTAGTAATTAATTAAATATTTCCTTAAGGAATTCAAGGTTTTTATATTAATGATGGCTTTACTTTTTAATGAATAATATCCACACATGATTCTTTATGTTAGTCTCAAGTACAGTTAACTATCTTAAAGCAAATAATTAGTGACTAATTTCTCCATTATATTTTCCTTTTCGACATACAGGAGACAGTGGCAGCCAATACAAGGACATTTATTAATGGTGACCTATTTCTTATTTAATACAACATAGCTAAGAAAAAGAACTTCATCGGTTGGGCACGGTGGCTGAGGCCTGTAATCGCAGCACTTTGGGAGGCCAAGGCGGGCGGATCATGAGGTCAAGTGTTCGAGACCAGCCTGGCCAAAATGGTGAACCGCCTTCTCCCGTCTCTACTAAAAGTACAAAAATTAGCCAGGTGTGGTGGTATGTGCCTGTAATCCCAGCTACTTGGGAGGCTGACCAGGAGAATTGCTTGAACCTGGGAAGCAGAGGATGCAGTGAGCCGAGATCGCACCACTGCACCCCGGCCTGGGCGACAGAGAGAGACTACGGCTCAAAAAAAAAAAAAAAAAAGAACTTGATCATGACTTGTGGAACACAACTATTAAAATTTCTATTTTAAATATTATTCATGCATCAAAGCAATCATGTATGTGTAAATGAGAGCCATAATTCTAATTCTGTATTGAAAATTATAGCAAGAAAGATTTCAGACTAATCATCATTCTATGATGAAAATCACTTTATATTCATATTTTAAATTATTGTGGCTCAATCAATGAAATAACTTTTTAAAATAAAGCAAATCTTTACCATTTAAGAAAACATATTCTCTAAAATTAAGAATGTAAATTCTGAAGGACTTATAATACCCAGGAGCTTCTCCGGGCATTTTAAGAGCTTCTTCGGGCATTTTAAAGCCCTTTTCCTGAAGGGAGTCTGCTGGATAATGCACATTTCAAGTGAATGATAATTATTTTATTGCTCAAACATGGCTTACTAACTTTATTTAGCTCTTCTTCAATTTTACAGGAATTGAGATGAAGAGCAGGAAACTCTTCTTCTTTCACTTTTTGAATGATGTCATAAACTAAATGATAATCTTCTGCAGTAACAGTTGAAAGGTTGATATGATGGGGAATAATATCCTGACTAATGTTCCCCATTTTCAAAAATTTCATGATCGTCTCTGAATTTCTGAAAAATAAAACAACATACAAATGAGCACATAAGAGTTCTTTGGTGTATAGTTTGTGAATGACTATGCCATTATAAGCTAATGAATGAGCAATGTTCCCAACACAAAGAAATGATTAATGTTTGAGGTGATGACTATCCCAATTACCCAGATTTGACCATTATACATTGTATGTTTGTGTCGAACTATCACATGTATCTCATAAATATGTATAGCTATCATGTATCAATAAAAGTATAAATAACAAAATAAAAACTAAGAAAAAAGGCAAATGGAAATTAGTATTCATACTGTGTAATGCATTTCTCATTTATGACATTTGCTTTGAAGCCCAGAACTGCAAACACCACCAATGTTGCCAGGACAGAAGTGAAAAAATTGATGAAGGACACCAGGACAGCATCAAAGTGGCAGTTGTTGTCTCTCTTGTTGTAGCTTGAAAAGGCAATGACACCACCAAATCCCAGACCTAAGGCAAAGAACACTTGAGTAGCAGCTTCTCTCCAGACCTTGGGCTCCAGCATTATTTCAAGCTGTTTAAAAATAAACATAATAGAATCAGCTACAAAATAATGTTTCAGAATAATTAATTTTTTATGGAATTTACTGTTTATGGAGTATACAATGATATTTATGCATCCAAAGTTTATTTAAATCGAGAAATAATATGTTCTTAAGCATAAACATCTATTTTTTAGGAAACAAATAATTATGAGTAAGAAAGTTGATCAGTCCTTTACATGGAGATTTTAAGTACATGGGGATTTTCTACTTACATGGTGGTTTTTAAATATTTTAAGAATATCAAAGGAAATATGAAATGAGAATATGAAGAAAAATTAATTATCCTCAATCATTTCCCATTATGTCTTTTATTCTTTCCATAGCAAAACAGGTCAATTACCAATAAAAGTTAATAGTTGCTTCACTAACACTCCATGTTTTGTGTTTTCTGCTGTTAATCTAATGGTTGAAGCAGAAAACAATTATAAACTTCGCAGAGTTGAACTATTTGTACTTTGCATATTCACATATGTATTCTTCATTCATTCAAAAGTCTGCTAAAAGATTTTTCTTTGAAAATTGAAGAAATTCACCTATATTGTCTATAAGATACTCTTTCAGATCCAAAGTTCTGACATTGAACAGATATTAAATATTGAACAGACATTTCATGTAGTTGTGCTTTATGTCTTAGATAATTATCACTGTATATAATCAAAACTTAAATGAAACAATTCAGATCAGCCATGTGTGGCCCAGACCTTAATAAACAGTTCCGTTTGATTTCAGTAATAATAGCGTTTAAATTGGCATTTTATCTCTTTTTGCCATTACAATCAAATTGCCTTTATTGAGAGCCATGTCAAACATGACTAAGAACACGAATTCTACAGAGAGTTTCAGATTCTGATTCTGCCATTTAGTAATTTTAAAATAGTTCAAACAATGGCAAATGGCGTGTCCTCTTTGAGTTTCAGCTTCTTCAGAAAGATCAGAATAATAAGAAGTGTACCACTTACCACGGTGCCTACCACACTCTAAAAATGCTCAGCAACCGATAACATAGATGAGCTATAGCGGCAAACACACCGGTAAGCATTTTACATGGTTTAACTCATTTAGTACTCACAACAACCCACGAAGCTGTTGCTACTATTAACTGATTCTTAGGAAGGTTATGTAACTTGCCTAAGTTTACACAGCAGCTCTGAGGTAGAGATGAAATAAGAACATAGGTAGATTCCAAAATCCATATTCTCTCAAACAATAGGATGTATTGCTTCAATTAATTTTGGTTATTAAAATCTATGAAATATGCTTATTAAACATAATCATGATTATCTTTATAATTTATGAACAATTAACATATGCACATTGTTTACTGATCATTGCTACATCATATTCTATTAAAATACACTCAACTGTCTATCTCTGCTTTAGCCACTAGGTGGCAGAAAAGACCTGTTAACTAAAGACATTACCAGCAGCCCAATTTCTGAACTAAATCTCCACTCACTGTTTCACAAGTATTTGATGTGCTTATGTACTTTCTCTCCTACATAAACAATGTAAAATTTTTAAAAATTACAATTACTTCTCATATTGAGTATCACATCCTACAGAAATGTAATACAGTCTTATCAACACTCAATGAAAAGTTAGCTGAAGGAAAACTAACATTTTAATAGTGATCCCTAGTCTAGGTCAGAAATGTTAATTCATGCTGCAGTTTTCAGTACTGGGGCTATATAGAATTATTACATATAAGCATTTAAATTCTAAAATATCTAGCTAAATCAAATGTTTAGAATTTTGTCACAAGCAATTGTCAGTTTAGAAAGAATATATTCTAGAAATTCACACAGAATTTTGGTTGTCTTGAACTCAGAAAACATTTTCTTCAATATTATACATATAAGTATTTTTGGTCATTAAGTGTGGCCCATTTGTAGCAGATTTAAATTATAGTGTGGCTGAAACTCGTAAATCTTAACTAGTTGTTCACAGAGAAGTTCCAAGAACTCTAAATGTTAAACAGGAATTTTGAAGTAGCTGAGAAAACCAGACACCAGTGCCAGCATTTTTGCTGCTACAGAATGAATACCAACCCAGAACTAAACACACAAAGAACACAGCTTCTTTTACGCGGTATCAAGGCAGCTGCCAGGAGTGACAAAGAATTCCAGAGAAGCTAATCCCTTATGCCCAAATCTCACAGCACAATGCTGCCTGCACATTCATCCTTCAGATAACTTTTAATTTCTAAACTAATTTTGAAATCATATCTTTAGACAGTTTCATCTTAATGTCTGCCTATGATAGTATTAGCAAACTAATAGTGGGGTGCTATATATATAATCAAAAACTTGTTTCCTGTTAAATCAGTATAAGAAGTTATGATTAAGTCCACACTTATGATTAACCAGGTTAAGTGTGCCCAGTGTTGAGTTTAGCTCTACAAAGTTGCATGATGGATTATAAGTTCTGAGCCCCTGATGGAGTCTAATGAGAATTTTCCTAAAATATATATGCATCTATAGAAGTTACAGAATTTCACAAGCTGATTACTATAAATATTCTTCCAAAAACTACAAAACTACAAAGCCTCAAAAAAATTAACTAAGAAAAGAAAACACTGATTTTCTCTGAGAGAGTATTTTAGGGTTCTTAATCTTATTTTAGGGTCCATGGATTCCAGATGATCAATCAACTTCCGGATACACTAAGCAAATTAATATGTTCATTTTTTTTTTTCGGTAAGAAAATCCTCATCACTTTTTCAAATGGATCCATGACACAAAAAGGTTAAAAACCACTAGAATAAAGGGGAAAGAGTAAATGAAGACTGAAAAATTCTGAAGTCTAATCAGTATAAAACTTAGAAATAAATTTATTATAAAAGAGAGATTTTTGAAGTTGAAATAGTGGTAGCCTTACTCTAAAATCAAAATGGGATATAAAAAATGGAGATAAATGGCTATAATTATACATAAAAAATGCTGCTTTTTCCTAGACTGGTTAACAACTATAAAAGTTTAATGTACATATATTAGAACAATTATTCCTTAAATATAACTTAGAATATTTTAACAATAAACATAATACTTTCATGATCATAAGCCTTAAATAGAAATATGGTACATACCTTAGGGGTAAACATGTGGCGAATGCCATCAATTGAACCATTTAAAAGGAATGCTCTGATGAGGAAGCATATAAGTACCACATATGGAAACAGAGAACTAAAATATATGATCTGCAAAGAAATAAAAATAAAAATAAGTGAGATGCAATGACCATTTTTTTATAGTTAAGATTTTATATGTTAGTTTCTGTACTTTGACAGTCACTGTTTCATGACAGGATTAATAAAACTATTAATAACTTCTAAAGCCATTTTTAAGAATGGTTTATGAGTCGTGATTCAGCCTTAAGATTTTATTTGAGATATAATTTAAATTTAAAATACTCTATCTCCTTTGAAAAAATCCATCAGCTATGGTGTAGCTTCAATAGTGTTGATTCCTTATAGTTCATAAAACAAGAAATATTTAAGACAGAAATGAACAGGCACTAACTACCTAATGAATTCCTACTTTTTTGTTGTTGTTCTAAGTAGCAAAATAAAGTCCTATTTCTTTTTCTTTTAACCAAATTTTCATTGTGATTCTGTAAAGCTTTCAATGCAGCATTGTTCCTATGCTGTATCTTCCAGAACCCAAACAATCAAACGTGTAAAGATTTTACTTTCCGCTTCAGCAATTTTCACTGTTAAACAGTTCAGCAAATATTTATAATAGAAAAGGAAGTGTGCTACTCAGACATTCACTGCCTCCTTGACATCTTCCTCTGGAGGCCTAATAGGTCTCTAAAATGTTTCAGGTCCAGAGGGAAACTTCTGAATTTCCCTCAAAGCTATTCCCACCCATCTCTATTTCAGAAAATGGCCCCACCCTCCATCCCATTAGTAAAGCCAAACATCTAGAAATGGTTCTGGACTATTCATAATATTCTCCTAACTGAATTGCTGGCTGCCCCTTGGTTTATGTCATACCCTGCTTAAAACACTCCAGGAATTTCTAATGTCGTTGGAGTGAAGTGCTGATTCCACCCTCTGGCCTGCAAAGTCTTACCTTAGAGTGCCTGCTTGCCTGGCCACCACTCTTCCCATGGAGCTCTGGCCACTCAGGCCCTTGCTATCCTGTGAGTCTACCAAGCTCAGCCAGCCTTAAGATGCAGGGCGGCACCTTCCTTCAGAAGCACCTCTTCCTTATTTGCAGATGACTTGCTCCTCCTTACTATTTTAGTCTCATCTTCATCTTCTCCCTGAGGTCTTCCCTGACCACCCAAAATAAGGTGATGCCTTTTTCCATCCTTTCTCTCCCATCTGCACCCTGCCAACCCTCAGTGATACTACCCTAGGTTTGTTGTTGTTGTTGTTTAGAGCACTTAGCACTTTTCGAATTTTATTTATGTGTTTCTGTGTTTATTTTTTGTATCCTCTACCAGGGTATAAGCTAGTGAGGGTAAAGATATTTTCTGTTTACTACCATATCTCACACACCTAACACAGTTGCTGACATAGTAACTCTATCATATGTATCTGTGGAAGGAAGGAATGGAAGGAGAATTGGAACAATGGAGGAGAAAGTGCCATAGCAGATGATGCTTCCGGGCAGGTAAAAGATACTGAATTCAATAATAACTACAAACAACATTAATATAAGGCAACACAATAAGGGGCACTTTCTCTAGTTTTACCCACTTAAGAATCATATATAAACACATGGCACACCTTAAGGAAAAAATATGGATAAAATGTCAGCATACTTTAGAACACAATATTTTAAAAATAAATTATATTTTAACTTAATTAGTTGTAATGAACATAATTTTTTAATAATTTCAAATTGGTTTAATCCTTTGATTAATCCTTCACTCAGATTTTTTGACTTTTTAAAAAATCAGAATGCTTTCAGATGGATTTTTTCATTCTCCCTGCGTACTTTTGGCATTCATTAAATTTGGCAGTTGCCTTGATCTCACTTGAATTAAAGTTATCCCCTTTATGATTCTTCTTCACAAATGTTGTGGCTAGCCAGAAGCATGGATTCACTTTTGAACAATAGCTTCTTTTTATGTTTTTAAACAAAACTCAAATGTACTGCTTTATAAATCATATAATTGACTTCCATTAATTCTGCTTATATAAAAGTGAAAATGAAGATTATACATTATAAAGTCTAGATAGACTGATTATGATTTTATCCAATAAAATATGCTTTTTAATTTTGTTTTAATTTTATATTTTATCTTTATATTTTTAATATAATTTCTAATTAGGTACTAAGAAAAGATTCTTCCTGTACTCATATTATTCGAGGCTAAAATACTCTCATCTACCCTTAGTATGTCCCACTTCCTCAAATCCCATAAACCAACTGATCACCACACCCAGCTAATTCTACCACAGAAATCTCACATCTGTCCCTTTGCTTCACCTCTCAATAGCACACCTTTCAGTATGAAAACAGTTTCCTGCTCATCTTGCCTCCAGATTCTGTTAGCTTTCCTCTGCATCCCAGAAATCCATTTTTCACAGTTGCCAGAGCGATCTTTCTAAAAATCTGGTGCTATCACTGAACTATTAAAAATCCTCAAATGTTCCACACTGTTTGCTAGCTAACAGCCCATCATTTTACAAGAGTCCACAGATCCTCCAATATCATCAGTCAATTTGCATATCATCCTTCGTCTTCCACAAGCTGCACAAGTTGTATGCAAAAGTCACACAAATACTCAGCAGTCATTGAGCTTTGTACATGCTGTTGTCTGTGTCTACACACAGTTCTCTGTGAACTTGCTAGTGAACTTCTCTTCAACCATTGAACCCTACTCCAAAATTTACATCCCCTGTGAAGCCTTCTTGCAAATCCAGTTTAACTGCAATTACTGACTCTACACTATCACACACTTTCTTGTTTTTGGAGACCGAGTCTCACTCTGTCGCCCAGGGTGGAGTGCCGTGGTGCAATCTCGGCTCACTGCAACCACTGCTTCCCGGGTTCAAGTGATTATTTTGCCTCAGCCTCCCGAGTAGCTGGGATTACAGGCACCTGCCACCATGCCCGGCTAATTTTTGTATTTTAGTAGAGACGGAGTTTCACCGTTTTGCCCAGGCTGGTCTCAAACTCGTGAGCTCAGGCAATCCACCCGCCTCGGCCTCCAAAAGTGCTGGGATTACAGGCGTGAGCCACCGCCTGGCCACTATCACACACTTTGTATGTGCTTCTGTTACTCCACTTAGTATGTTCTAATCATCATTACAATATGTTGCAATATGGTTGTACAATAATATAATACTAAAACATATTGCACATTAAGATAAAACTTATAGGAATTTAAGTTTTTCTTCTTGTACACAATTCATTCATTGAATTGTGGGTTCCATGAGGACAGACTGTGGCCTATTAATCTTTGCATATCCATCAGTGCCTGACAAATAGCAGATATTCAAATATATTGTTCATTGAGAGAGGATTTACAGGAATTTGAGTTTTTCTTCCTGCACACAATTCCTAAAATTGCAAGCTTATGGTTATTCTGCAGTATTTTGAAAATTATATTCTAATTATATGTCCAGACATTTCAATTTTCATTTATTAATTCAACAAACATTTAAATTCTTAAGGACACTGATCTGGATTCAGTAAGACTCTAACACAGTTTCCTAATAAGTTACAAGAACATTTCAAGCCTGCAAGATGGAGAAAAATAAGTCAATATTTCAAACATTTAAGTGATATTAAGAAGGCAACACATCAATTTTATTCCTCTGTGAGCAGGTAAGAGGACAAAATATTTCATTTTTAAATTCCATGATTTAAAAAGATGTGTCTTAGGAGTCAGCAGGTTACTTAAATATCTGTGTCATTTATAAACACAAATTATTTGCATTCAGTCATATGGCTCTAATCTTAATAGACCAAAACAGCCACTTGCATAATATTATTAAAATGAGTTAAATTCAACCTATTCACTGTATTTATACCAACCACTTTCTTCTCTCTATGTGTTACGCCTTATAACTTGAAGTTATTTTATAAATTTGTTTATTGTTTGCTGCCTCTGCCACTAAATGGAAACTCCATGAGGACAGGCACATTGTTTACCTTGTTAGTTGTATTTCCAAAACTAGATCAGTGTCTAGAACATAGTAAGTGCTTAATAAATATTTGCTCAAAATAATAATGAATGGGTGAATGATTATTACACATTGTCCAAGAAGTATACATTTTTAAAACTGGGAAATGATACAAAGAAACATGTTCCTTTGACTGATTTTTAAGACCCCTCCCCCGGGCCTTGACAACTATTATGCCTGTCAAAGCAAGTACGTTAGTAAGAGAGACTATTTTATCTTTCAAAATATTGTATAAAACATTTTCATTTTACTAAAGTGTTTAAAAAATCGAAAACAAAAACCATTGTTTTACATATGAAAATGTTTATTATAAACATACCTTCAGAATGTATCATTCTTTTTGAAAATTCTGTAGCCCAGTTTTAGCCCTGTCTATCATGTATTGGTTGCTTAATTCTGGCCAACTATTTATTTTTCCTGAGCTTGTCAACTTTGCAGTAAAATGGGGATAAAATATGCAAATTATCTAGCTGATAGAAAGAATAAACAAGATAATGTATGCATAGTATTTAGCATAGTAGTAGTAACAACAGGAAAGTAGTCAGAGTAGAAAATACTACCTTAGAGTTAAAAGCAAGCTTGGGGCTTCTCATTTCTGTCCTACATATTTGAGGCAGTCATCCCCTTAATAGATTCTGTAACTAGGGCACATGCTACCTCTGTGTGACCACCTCCAGTGATGCTGAGCTCTCTACCATTGAGGCAACTGATTTCATTATTATCAAGTTTGATTCTTGAAAGGTCTTTCTTTCTTTGAAGGCTTACCACCATCACAACCTCCTCCATAATACCCAATATTTGATCATAGTTTTGCTCTCTATGGCCACACAAAGCAGCCCTATTCTTCTTTTGGTTTAACTATTTGAAGACTTTGATCACTGAGCTGAAATTTCTCATAATAAAAAGGAAAATACAAGATTTCAGTAAAATCCAGTATTGCAGATGTGGTCCAACTGATATGTGCCTACCTAGCCCAAAGGACAATGTCCCTACATACCCCTCTTTTAATTCATGCAGTTTCCACTTAGCATTTTGGGGTATATGTATATGCATGTATGACTGTGTGTTTTGACCAAGCACATCACCAGCTGACTCATTCTTCTTTTAGCTGCTAAATCCTCTAAGTTGTTTTTCCATGTGCTAGCCTTAAACAATATTTCTCTCTTCTGTACTTGTGACACTGTTTATTTGGAGGCATTTTCTGTTTAGTAGGTAAACACAAAGCTTAACCTTTAATTCCTCATAAAGTCATTCTTGTTATATTTAACTCATTGTTTCAGATTGAGGAATTGTGACAATTTTGGCTTCCACATCTTTGCTCACATTACCTACAGCTAGCTTTCTCCCCATCAGTGCCTGTTAAATTCTTTCTTCAAATATTGCCCAAATACTAGTCTTTTCCTGAGGCATTCTCATTAAAATAATAAATGTATGTACTAAATAAATTGTATGACATTTTCTATATAAATTTACACTACATGACATGAGAAAAACAACCCCAAGATTCTGTGATAAGAAAAGGATGAATAGTTCTTTAAGTAATGCTAAGACACAGACTAAGAAGAAACAGAAACAAAACGTGGTAGTAAGAGAACCTGAGTACAAGAGTTTTTGAGCTTCTCTGGATGACCACAGTTGGTTTTCTTTCTACCAAATGATATTATGTTAGGAATCATATAAATATGGTTAGGTCTTATTTAAGAATCCACTCCTTCATTTATAATGTGACGGGAATGTGGCTCTGACATAGTGGAAGACACACACAATTGAACAATTCGAAGTTATTTAGTCATATAATACAATAACATTGCCAAAGACTTAAAGATATTTAGATGTGTTAACAAGTATATTCACAAATTCAAAAGACAAAATGATACAGAGTTTCCTTCAGGAAGATAAATGTAAAATCAGCTACAATTTACAAGTTAAAAAGTCACTGAAATTTTTAATTAAATATAAAGCAACAGGAAGCAAAGATGAATTAGACAGACTTCTGCCCTAAAAGAGTTCACTAATTGGTGGGACTAGGACGGGGTGAGACATTATAGTGTTGTAGTTAAAGAACATGGGCTCTAGATTTAGACAGACTTGCATTTGACTCCAAATGCTGGAACTTAATAGCCATGAAACTTTGGATAAGTTAACCTAATTCCTCAAACCTGTTTATTTTAAATCTGTAAAATGGTTCTGAAAATAAAAATTACTTCTCAAGAGTGGTTTTTATAATTAAATGGGATAAAGTATAAAAAGTAGTTATCACAGTACCCAAAGCAAAATAAATTTGTAATAAATAATTGGCTTCAATTACTGTTCTTACCCTAATTCTTGTCAGAAACATCTTTATCATCATTTATTATTATTGTTATTATGACTACTTCTACTATTGCTGCTGCTACTACTACTACTATTGCCATTCCTGCTAGTATATGATGATGAGTGGTAATAAGTTAGCCTGAAATCAGAGTTATACTTTGAAAAGGAAAATAGCACAGCTGGACAGTTAAACGGCAGAGAGAAAAGCCAACAGTAAATTCTTGCTATGATCCAGCCAAGAGATGTGGAGAGCTTTAGAACAATGGCTGTGATAATGAAAAAAAAAAAGTAATACGAAAGCAAAATAGTGAATAGCAATTACTTTCCTAGCGCGTCCTTTAAAAATAATAACAAACAAGCTACCTAGAATTCACTTAATGTCTTTTTAAACCACAACCATTCTAATTTTCAATTTGCCTTAGAAGGAATGATATTTAGTCTTTTACATTACTCTGAATTCCTTGTTGGAATTATTATTAACTACTTAATGATGTTCAGAGCGTTAAGAAACACTCCACATTACATTATTTCAAAATGTCTTATGCAACTATTCCTTAGAACACCTACAGCAGAGAGAAACAAATGATATCAAACAAACAAAATGAATGAATTACTCATTTTACCACTTTCCCCAATTTCCATAATTTAACTAATTGGTAATTAGAGAACTGAAACATTAGGTCTGATTGAATAAAGGGCAAAAAGAAAGGACTTTTAAGTATTCACAAAAATTTTAAAGACCTTGTTGAAATAAGGAAAGATTATAATTAACCTTAGATTTCACTATAAAACACTGTTTTTATTTGTCTTTTTAAAAATGTAAGCACACTTTTAAAGTGTCACTTTTCACTAATATTTAACTACCTAGAATGAAGTGTTATGTGTGATTTGCCCACAGAAATCTGTAACAGAATTTGAGAGAGGGATGAATCCAGAAATGGTGATTAGCAGAATGGGGAAGGGCTCTAACATACTAACTTTTCCAGAAGACTGAATGCCTTTGATCATAGCCAAGCAAACCATGACCCAGGCAGCCAACAAGCAGATGGTCATCTTCCAGTTTAAGCCCCCACTTTCAGAAATGGAACTTGAAATATTCAGTGCTTCCCTGTACCAGTAATAGGTGGTGGCAGAACTTTGTTCACATTCTGGTTCTACAACTGTAGAAAGAAAAGTAACACACAATTATTTCAGAATATAAAGAGCAATGAGACAATTTCTTTTCCAATAAACCTGTAAGTGAATTCTTAATGCTTCCTAGAAAAGTACTACCATTGTATAGCAGCATGTAAATTCACAATGAACAATAAAAATTCAACTGTGCAACCAACAGAAATGTATCCTGTTAAATATTTCTTATGCAGTCCTGCAGTAAGAATATGTGAACCTCTTATCAAAGTAATTTTTATTTATTTATTTTTATTTTATTTTATTCTTATTTTTGAGACTGAGTTTTGCTCTGTCGCCCAGGCTGGAGTGCAATGGTGCGATCTCGGCTCACTGCAACCTCTGCCTCCCGGATTCAAGTGATTCTCCTGCCTCAGCCTCCCAAGTAGCTGGGATTACAGGCACCCGCCACCAAACCCAGCTAATTTTTGTATTTTTAGTAGAGATGTTGTTTCACCACATTGGCCAGACTGTTCTCAAACTCCTGACCTCAGGGGCTCTACCTGCCTCGACCTCCCAAAGTGCTGGGATTACAGGTGTGAGCCACCGCACCCAACCCCTTATCAAAGTAATTTAAGCAAATCAGGTTTATCACCCCTACTACCCTTGGAATTATGGGATTGACTCCCTGGGTAAGCACTGTCAAATATGCTAGCTGCTGGCCACATGTTGCTTTTGAAATGGGGCCAATCTAAAGTGACATGGGTTACAAATGTGAAATTTGAACTAGATTTCAGATTCAGTATAAGAAAATTATTGTGAATTATATTAATAATGTTTAGAGTAATTATATATTGAAATAGTATTTTTATATAATAGATTAAGTAAAATATTTCATCTATTTCTTTTTACTTTCTTTAAACATGTTTACTTGAAAAATATAAACTATATCTTTGCATTACAATCTATGTTTACTAGACATCACTACTATAGGTGACTGCTCTTTAAAATATTTATATTATATTATGGGATTTAAAAAAATGATGGGAAAAGCATGAAACAACAGAACCAAAGACATAAAAGCAACTATTTTCATTCAAATTCTTATTTCTGTCCCCTTTCTCTTAGTTTTAATGAAAATGTAAGGCATCAATCAGGGCATACAAAATAAAGATTATCAAAGTTAATAAGTGAAGGCTTATAATACTTTACCCTAATATCATAGGGCATAGTAAAGTAACTTGGAAAGAGCTAGAAAAATTAGATGGTCCCAAAAGTCTATCTCTAAGAGTATGTCAATCCTGAATGTGAGCAAAGTCTGTTATAATGATAATTTTGAATGATGTTTCTACATTATTTTAAAAAGAAAAAAATCTTGAAAGCTTGTACCTTTGCCACTCTTATAATGCTTAAATACCAAAACACTATATTATACATATCTTACAAGTGTGTGAAGCATTTTTCACCAAAGGACACTGATCCCAAGGCAGGGGTTGCTGAAAAGACTGAGAAAAATAAAACAAACTCCAGCCAATGATGACGTTGTAGTAGAGAGCTACAAAATAGCACACCTGCAAAATAAAATGATATCCCATTAAACCTCTCATACCTCTTCCATTAAAAGAATGAGATCAAATGCATAAAATTTTATTTAACATTTTAAAATCCTCTTCATTTTATTATTTATTTGGGACACATTATCTTTTCTAAAAAGTTAATGTCTTTCTCAGGACTTAGAACAGGCATTAACAACATTGAGCTATATTAATATTTATAGTTAATCCATATGCCAGTAACGTTTTCTAAAACATAGTAAAAGAGTTGTTTATTAACACACACTCCAAAGTTTCATTTAAATGTTAATTATATAATTTGAAACCCTATAAAGATTAGAGCATACACCAACACCAGGAAACTTACTACACAACTTGCAAATCCAATCCCGCCCAGTTTAGGGCTTATGTAATTCCATACACCAATGCTGCCTCGCCGAATTCTTTGACCCACAGAGAGTTCCAAGAAAAAAAGGGGAATACCTATTACCATAAGTAGTATTAAATATGGTAAAAGATATGCACCTAAAGAAACAAGAACAAAAAATAGATTATATTTTCAATACAGTAGAAAATACACTAATTCAGTTTATCCCATTAAAGATAATATTTGAATTACTATATAGTGCAATTATGGAGAACTCTGAAGAAGACACAATTTCATTACTTTGCACTTTCTAGATTCTGAAACTTGAACTTGATTTCTACAAAGAGTTTCTGATAATAAAATAATTAGGGTAAAATTAAGAATATTAATGAATAGCTTTAGTTTAAATTTCTTTAAAGAGTAAAACAGTTTCATTTTCCATAAAAATAATTGATTATTTAAAATTCATTCTTTTCTGGGGCAGGTTTCACAAACTCCTAGAAATCTTATTCACACAATGTTTATGAACTCATTTATTAAAATTTATACGAACTCATTGAAATAATGCATTCTAAATCAGAAAAATTAGAGTGAATGAGATTTTATGGTATTAATGTTGACTTTTTTTTCCAAATAAAATAACATCATGGAAGAAGAAATGTCTGCTTAGACTGAAAAAGAAAAAAAAAAAACAGCAACATAACTTCTACCAGAGACAAATGTCATTTTTCCCATAAATACTACATAAAAGAAGTACACAAATAGTTTTTTTGTTTTCCAAAATTATCAGAAAAGGTAGTGAGAGTCATTAAGAAATTGAAACATTAATATCTATTGTAAAAATGTATATGTTATTATCCTTGTAATAAAATTTCCATATTTTAAAAAGTACTTTTTAGTTAAATCACAAATTAAGACATATGACTATGACTAGTGATTTCAAAAAGTACCTAGTTTGACAATGTTAATACAAGATTCTATTAACTGAATTATAAAAAGATGAATGTGAAATCTTTACTCATTTCTTTGTGTCTTTCTTTCCTTTTCTTTCCTTTTGGAGACAGGCTCTCACTCTGTCACCCAGGCTGAAGTACAGTGGTGTGATCACTGTTCACTGCATTCTCAAACTACCCAGCTCAAGGGATCTTCCCACCTCAGCCTGCGGAGGTCATTCCTACATGAGGCTACATGTGCAAATTATTATTAAATGACCTCTTAGCTAAACTTCTTACATTCAATTTTTTAATCTGCAGTTTTGTCCAACTAGATACTGTTAAATGTAATGGTCTTACAATCAATGGTAACTAATTCCTGTTTTCTATAAAGAGCCTTTTATTATACATTTCCTACATATTTATCATATGTTTAATGGCACTGAATAGATTTTTGAAGCTATTCGAATCGTCTTAATGGAATATTTAGTGGAACACAAATATTTAGTGAGTAACTGTATTCAGCTGAAGCAGTGAAATAATGGATTTTTTCAAATTATTTATCTCAGCATCTGTATATCTCTGTAATAATGATTATATCCAGGCACTTCCCTACATAGTGGTTGCTACATAATCTGAACCTTTCTATGACTGATTTTCAGTCTTTCATTCTTAGTTGATTCTAACAAAACTACATATACAATGTAAAAATTGGATGCATGAGCTTAGAAAACAAAATTCTAATTCTAAAATGATTAGTAACATTCAGGAACTGCTGACCTTAATGTTTTTCCCAAAGACTGAAAGTGAATTTTAACATCTGCATCAAATCTTAGATTATGAATGGGTTTTTTATACGCATGTGAATGAGTAAGAAAAAAGAGAGAGAGAAAGAATTATGACTGAACTCATTGGGGATTTTTTTCCAGTTATGTGTGCGTGACATGCTGTTGGATACTTAGACTTTTCTTCTATCTCAAATTCTTCTATAGAAAACAGTATGAAGAACCCTTAAAGAACTGAAAGTAGATCTACATTCAATCCAGCAAGCCCACTCCTAGATATCTACCCAAAGGAAGAAAAGTTATTATATGAAAAAGATACTTGAGGCTGGGCACGGTGGCTCATGCCTGTAATCTCAGCACTTTGGGAGGCCGAGGCTGGCAGATCGCTTGAGTTCAGGAGTTCGAGACCAGCTTGGGCAACATGGTGAGACCCCCCCGTCTCTACTAAAAAAAAAATAAAATACAAAAAAAAAAAAGAAAAAAAAAACAGCTGAGCGTGGGCTGCGCACCTGTGGTCCCAGCTACTCGGAAGGCTGAGGTGGGAAGACTGACTCTTGAGTCCAAAGATGGGGAGAGGTTGCAGTGAGCTGAGATCGCACCACTGCACTCCAGTCTGGGTGACAGAGTGAGACCTTGTCGAAAAAAAAAAAAAAAAAGCCAAAAACAAAAACAAAAAAAAGACACTTACATGCATATGTTTACAGCAGTACAATTCACAATTGCAAAGATGTGGAACCAGCCTAAGTGCCCATCGACTAATGAGTGGATAAAGAAAAGGTGATATTATGCACCACAGAATACTACTCAGCCATAAAAAGGAACAAAATAATGCCCTTCATATTAAATTGAATGGAGCTGGAGGCCATTATTCTAAGTGAAATAACTTAGGAGTAGAAAACCAAAAACTTTATGTTCTTATTTATAAGTAGGAGTTAGGCTATAAGTATGCAAAGGCATACAGTATGATGTAATGCACTTTAGAGATTCAGAAGGGGAAAATTGGGATAGGGGATAGGGTTAAAAAACTACATATTATGTACAATGTATGCTACTTGGGTGAGGGGTACATTAAAATCTCTGAATTCACCACTATATAATTCATTTATGTAACAAAAATCCACTTCTACTCCAAAAGCTATTGAAATAATTTTTCTTTTAAGCGTGGCACGTTGGCATGCTGGATACCTTGAACTAAAGGAAATTGGAAGGACCTCGGAAGCCAAGGCTTCCTGGCCTTTTTCTTTACTCCTGTCTCCCACTCTTTTTTTGTCCCTGAAGCAAGTCACAGACACAAGATTTCTTTCCCTCAAGGTGGGTCATAGAAACTAGAATGCCTCTTCCCCAAAGCAAGCCACAAAACCTAGAAAGGTCATTTTCTCCCTTCTCCCTTGAAGATCCTCATTCCGGAGACGTCCTGTTTCATATCCAGGAGGAAGGAATGCTACTCAGAGAGGTCAAGAAAAATCTGAACAGACAGGACTTGCTGGGTTTGCTTCCTTTAGTCTATTCTCATTAGATCTACCCTTTTGTCCAATCACATTTCTACATGGCTGCCTATTCTTCAGGTAATCTAAGCATAAAAACAGTTGCCTGGGCACGGTAGCCATGCCTGTAGTCCCAGCACTTTGGGAGGCCGAGGCAGACGGATCATGAGGTCAGGAGATCAAGACCATCCTGGCTAACACGGTGAAACCCTGTCTCTACCAAAAATACAAAAAATTAGCCGGGCGTGGTGGCGGGCGCCCGTAGTCCCAGCTACTCGGGAGGCTGAGGCAGGAGAATGGTGTGAACCCGGGAGGCGGAGCTTGTAGTGAGCAGACAGAGATTGCGCCACTGAACTCCAGGCTGGGCAAAAGAGCAAGACTGGGTCTCAGAAAAAAAAGAAAAAAAAAAAAAAAACAGTTTTCCCTGAGTCTTTGGGTCTTCATTTCTGAAAGTTCCCATGTTATGAAAGACTACGATTTAATAAATGTGTTACGCTTTAAATACATATATTTGAACATGTACTATTTGCCAGCCACATTTCTAAGCACATTACCTGTAGCTATTAATGTATCCCTTACAAGAATCCTTGGAGATAGATAAAATTATTAACCCTATTTTACAGGGTGGAAACTAAGCCTGAACAAATGAGGTAGCCTGTGAAAGGTCACATGGGTAGTGTGTAAAAGAACCAGGCTTCAAACAGTGAAATTGACTTCAAAACCTGATCTGGAAGTCTCTATACTATACCACCTACTTCGCTTAACCATTGTGTTTTAAAAGGATAATATCATTAGGCAAATAAACTTATATTGACTCTATTACCTTTTTTTTCTATTACTCAAAAAGTGCTTAAGTGATTCATGAATAAGATTTTGATAGCCTGAGGCAGAGGACTATCTTCTGGTTGTTTAGCCAGAAGATATTCCTCCAACAATTAGAAGACTCAATGCCATACTGAATGGTGAGTACAATCTTTGGTACTGTAACAACCATTCTAAAGTGAAAAATCGGTTTGTATTTTATAATATGTACACTACTGCTTTCTAGTATTTCCATTTAGTAGAAAAGAAATAATACTAGAAAAGATATTTTGACTTTTTTAATGTATGGAAATAAGAAGGAGGAGCCATTTGTGCTAAGAACCAATTACTACATATAAAATCTTTTAGCACTCTCCAGCAAGACAGAAATTGTACTAAATGGAAGTCAACCTGACTTTTCAGCCAAATCAGCTATCCTCCTTAATAGTGTGGTCAATACGATTTACAAGGCAAAAAAGTCTTAAAACCAGAATTGATATTCTGCTAGTCTTGGCAAATGGAATGATTTGTGAGAAACAAAAAGCAGGATAGTACATAGTTGCTTACAGCTGATTTAATAAATAATTCATGTGTGAGGTTACCAGCTAGCTAAGGAGCTTTTCAGTATAGGGATGCACAGTGCGTCACTGACTCTAGGTATTGATCTTTACCTCTAAGGCAGATTTGCCAAATGGGCTACTTTTTCCAAACCTTTTGTTTTGTGCCTGTTTGAATTAACTAAAAGATATCTTAAACATATTTTGTCACCATAACATCTTAAGAGTTTCATGTTTCAGTGGCCAGGAAAAAATTTACATACGCATGGGTTTTATTATTTTATTTGATGTAGGGTTTGTAGATTACAACCACATTAAAAATAAACCATATTTTTGTCCAGTCAATAAAATTATCACAAACTAGAATCAAATACCAAAATATTCTTTATATACTTTGTGTCCTGAAATGCATGACTTATGGAATATTTTGTTTTCAGCCACACTTATTTTAACAGCATGTACATGTACATAAATAATAATATTTCATATACATAGATAATAACATTTCAATCCAATGTTAGTTAAATTAAATTCAGTTTGGTTTTGGTGTACTATAGAACTAGCATCATATGTAAACAATTTTCCCCTTTGTAAAGTTTTTTCCCTAGACTTCTAAGATAATTTTGCTAAGTAAGCCTTTATAAGTACAAATGCAAATATTAATAGCAAGAATAGCAATGATGTTGCAGATAATTTTGTTTAAAATTAAGGTTGCTAATTTCTTTAAAGTTGTCTTTGAAATGGAACATTGTTCCAAAATACCCCCATAGAACTGGAAAGGAAATGCATAAAATGCCTAAGAATGAAGAATGTCTAGCATTGTATTATCTGTTTACATTCCTTCTACTGGGATCTAAATGTTCTCATCAGCATTTGAAGATTATGATTATTCTAAGTTACATATCATTTTGTATTTTTTGAAGAATGAGGCAACTTAAAATTAAGAATTAATAAATCACGGAGAGAAAATTCTGTTTTCCTTCACCAGTATTGTCATATATCAGAAGCTTTAGGTTATTCTTCAAAGGGAATAATTTACAGGCACAAATGATGCAAGAAAAGTTTCACTCAGTTATTCAGAGTTGTTTAATAAGCTTCCAGAGAAAGAAGTTGAGAATGTGTTACCCTTAAGCAATCCCTGAGCATTCACAGCAAGCCCATCTGCTCCTGTGGAAACGTAATCTGAAAACATATCTGGGCTCACTTCCCACAAAGAAGTGGGTTTCTCTAGCTTTACAATGAAATCGAAAGTTTCAAAAATAATGAGAAACAGCAATAATAGGAGCTATTTGAGAAACCCAATTGCAATTTACTACAGTAATTTATCACTTAAAAAGATTACTTACCACCCCCATTCTTCTGACATAGGTATGGAAATCGCCACACATTTCCTAAACCTACAGAAAATCCAACTTGGGCCAGGATGTATTGTAGTTTACTGTTCCAAGCTGGTCTTTCATCTTCGACTTCAGATCCTTCTTCAACATCTGTATCTTTCTCTTCCTGGCCATCAACAATTAGTTCACTTGTCTTAAAAGCATCATCAGCTGCGTCTTCATTGGAAAGAAGGTCTTTGACAGACTCAGTAACATCATCATCTAATTCTCTTTTTACCACCTTGCTATTTTTGGGCATTGGAGAGTATGCGAAGTATTTTAAAAAAAAAAAAACTCCCTTATGGCAAATGTGTTAATTCTGTTTTTCAAAACAATGTTACTTGATAGGAAGTAAAGACCGAGGATGATATCAAATAAATCCTTGATTCAAGGTGATAAAGCCTTATGGATTCTGAATCCGTATGTCCAGTATTCCGTAGGTACCTGTAAAATTATAAGTTGAAATGTGATCATATTTAATGATGAAAAAATTTAAATACAGAATTATTCTTTTTTGTTTATTTTTATGATAGAAACCCTTTCTACAGAGTATAAAACATGTAACTGTCTTTAGCATTTCAGAGCTTAATATTCCCATAAGTATAAGAATTTTAAAGCACATATGAGCTTCAAATACAACTTTCTTAGCTAACATCCTCCTTCTTGCAAAAATCTCAGATACACTCCAATGCATAATGAATATTCTGTTCATTAGTAACTAAACTTTTAGGACTCTTTTTCTTAATTCTTTATTTTTTCCTCCCTGACTAAAGCAGATATTTTCTTATATATCCCTGATTTTGTTCCTTGTGGAATTATAAACACAATTGCAAACCAACTCTGTAAATTTGTCTCATATATAATCTCTTCTGTTCAAACATTCGTCATTCACTCATTTGATATTAATTGTTCTCAAAAATTTAACCTAGTTTATTTTATTTTTATTTTTGGAGACAGGGTCCCACTCTGTCACCCAGGCTGGAGTGCTGTGGCAAAATCAGGACTCACTGCAGCCTGTACCTCTCCCAGAGATCCTCTTGCCTCAGTCCCAGAAGTAGCTGGGACTACAGGTGTGTACCACCACACCCAGCTAATTTTATTTTTCTTTTCTTTGTAGAGATGAAGTCTCACTATGTTGCCTAGGCAGATCTCGAACTTCTGGGTTCAAGGGATCCCGCCTTGGCCTCCCAAAGTGCTGGGATTATATTGCATAAGTGATCTCACCCAACCCATTTGATATTTATTGTGATGAGGCTTTATGGGATACAATAATC
Organism: Pan troglodytes; assembly: GCF_028858775.2. Taxonomy (NCBI): domain Eukaryota; kingdom Metazoa; phylum Chordata; class Mammalia; order Primates; family Hominidae; genus Pan; species Pan troglodytes. The sequence continues at coordinate 91,706,224 of NC_072408.2, forward strand.
AATGAAACGTACAAAGCATGTTTTTAAGGATCTTATATTTAATAGAGAGAAAGGTACATCAAATAACAATTCTATAGTGCAGAATTTAAATGACCCAACATTATTACAACAGGAAAGATCAGGAATGTTGGATAAAATTAGAGTTGAGCATAAATGGAGAGAGGTCATACCCAAACATAAGGAAAAGTATAAATGAGACAAGAAATGATCAAAATGTACATTATATATGTGATCAGTCTCTTAACAGCTCAGGAAAAACACTGTAATCACTTTGGGATTTTTTTTCCTTTCTTTATTTGTATGTTACGTCTCCTATCCTTTTCCCCACTCAGATACAGACCAAGTAAGTATATAAGACATGTCTACAGACCAGCGACACTATGTTAAAATGTGACTGAAAAATATGAGTGCTTCTCTTCAAATCTGAATCAGGAAATTTATGAAATGGTAGCCCAAGAATTCCGCCCTTCATTTCTGGAATAAAATAGAATTTCTTAAGAGAACTGCTATTAGATTGACATTAAAAGTCAAAGAAAACAGCTATCATATTTCAATCTATAATCTTAATGAGCAAGACAAAGTGTTGGGTAACCCAGTGGAAAAAAAATTACTTAACTTACTATGTAACTAATTTGTTGCCTTTAGGTTGGGATGATGTTTAGTTGTTTTAAAATTAAAATATATACCCTAAGAGCAAACACTCCTCGTTTAGGATTTGGTGAAGATTAAGAGAAAACTGTTTAGAAAATTGTGAAAGAGATGCATTCCCAAAATATTTTGAGTGATAGACACATCTCCAGAATAGGTGTAAAACTTCCCACAGTGATTATTTTAAACTGATAAGAACAGATACTACACTTGATCTTAGCAAAAAGGCCGAGAAGTGATCACAGTGACTATTTCACAGAGGCCAATAAAGTTTTGATATGGAAATAATTCATGAGGTTTGACATTTTGTCTGTTTAATGTATATTATTTCCCCTACAGCTCAGTAAATATTAGTTGAATACATTAATAAATATAGCCATTGAAAAACTGAAATAAACAAATTTCTAGATGGTATTTGCTGGAAGAAAACAACCTGACATATAAAAAATTGTGATTTGTAAGACATGAATTATCCAGAAAAAAGTTTTACATTTATTAAATTATCTGAAGATAAAATGTGTTGGCATAGTAGCAAGTGATATATGGATAAGAGCATGGATTTTAGTCTGACAAATTTGGAGTTGTGTCCTAGCACTCTAACTTATTAATTGTGTAAATGCTGATAGTTATGCCTCTCTTAACCTCAGTTCCCACAATAAACTTTGGTTTCTTATTCCTTTTGCTTTTTCCATACAGACAGAAAACTAAGGAGTGTATCCAAGCTTAGAGATACTATTATAGTAAAAACACTCAACATTTTACAAAGAAAAAAAATTTTAAATAGTGTGAACCATGAATCTCCCCCAAATTTTTATGGAAAATACTATATCTCTTCTATACATTTCTATTCTTTGGACAAAAAATACACACACAAAAATCAAAATAAAAAGTAATACCTTTGGCTACTACTGCATGTTTTTTACACACCAAGTGAATAATCCTCACCAATTTGCGTAAGATATCCTTTGGCAAAGTTTACACTTAAAAATTCTGATCAAACTACCTGAAGGTCATATTTTCTATTTTAAAAAGTCAGTATCTAATGTAAATAAATTTTAAATGTAATATTATATCATAAACACTTTGAATATACATAAATATATACTATAGATATTGTATAACAACTCTAGCCAAACTTTATAAAATAAAATACTTATTAAAAAGGGAGTTGAAGTGGGTATTTGCATGCATTAAGAGCTCCTTTTCTCATATGAGCAAAAAACTATAATGAATCCTTAATGATATTATAAATAAAATTATCAAAGCTCTCTTTTCTTACTATTTTTCTTACCCTGTCCCACTTCTTGGTCTGTCTGGGGTGGTTGTAGGAAGATAGGGGAAGAATTGTAATTAACATTAAAATATTCACAATAACATGTAAGTCTAGGAGAAAATAAGTCATTGCCTTGAGAATGACATTGTTTATCTTACTCACCCCCATATTACCAATGTTTAAACTTGTCTGTTGAATGAATGAACCGAAAGGTTTAAAGAATAAGATCATATAACTAAACAAGTATTTTGCACTTAGATGTTTTCATTTTTGTTTGTTTTTGTTTTTGTTTTTGTTTTGTTTTGTTTTGTTTTTTTTGAGATGGAGTCTCACTCTGTCGCCCAGCCTGGAGTGCAGTGGCGTGATCTCGGCTCACCACAACCTCTGCCTCCCGAGTTCAAGCAATTCTCTGCCTCAGCCTCTTGGGTAGCTGGGATTACAGGCACCCGTCCCCATGCCCGGCTAATTTTTGTATTTTTAGTAGAGACAAGGTTTCACCTTCTTGGTCAGGCTGGTCTTGAACTCCTGACCTCGTGATCCACCCACCTCGGCCTCCCAAAGTGCTAGGATTACAAGCGTGAGCCACCATGCCCAGCTTGTTTGTATTTTTACTTTAAGACCATGCACCCACTGAACATAAGAATTCACTTCTTGTGCACAGGTTTCATATAGCCAAAAGTAAATAAATAAATTTAGTTTCTGAAGAGATTTATTAAAACTACGTATAGCAACAATAATTTAGAAGCCAGATCAATTTCAAATTTTTAAGAGTAACTTTCTTGAAGGATAACCATTTTTATAAATTCTAAAAGCCCGCCTAAAAACTAAGTCCATAAATGTAGTCCATAAACATAGACGAAAAAGAAAATCAAAAGAGAGGTTGGCAATTGCCAAAAATGTATTACAATTGTTACATCTGAGAACAGAAGAAGAAATGAAGAGAAATGTCCAGGAAGAGAGATAGAGTGATAAAGTATCAGTGCTCGATAGGTCATATGGACAGTAGTGGAATCAGTATCAAGTAACAGCACAATCTCTGCCAACTTAGCAGCATCCATTCTTGTGACAGAGAATCAACTAAGGAACAAACTATCACTCACTGCACTTCATCTGCCCCGAAGAGTTGTAATACTTGTCCTCATCATTATTGGGTAAGAGCCTCCTGTCTACAACTGTACAATAGAGCAGGAGTCAACACAATATTGCTCATGGGCCAAATACAACCCACCATCTGTATTTTGTAAAAAAGATTGCATTGGCATGTATCCATGCCCATAAAATATTGCTCATGGGCCAAATACAACCCACCATCTGTATTTTGTAAAAAAAAAAAAAAAAAAAAAAGATTGTGTTGGCACGTATCCATGCCCATAGATTTACATTTTGTTATGGCTGATTTTGTGCTACAACAACAGAGTTATTGTTATGGACCATAAAGCCTAAAATGTTTACTAACTCTTCACTGAAAACATTTGCCAACCTCTCTTTCAGAGAATAAATCTAAATTGAAAATGTGGAGTTCCCCAGCTCACTCAATTTATATGGCACTCAATTCCCATGTCAAAAAATATTCCAATATAGAAATTTTCCTATTGAAAATGAGTAGTTCCAAATAATGAAAAATATGTGTATGGAAATGGAAAGATAGAGGTGATAGTGGACAGAGGAAGAAACATAAGCAAAAGACATATACAGAATATAAATATACACCAGGAAACAATGTGCTTCAGAGTTACAAAGAAAACATTTATTTAAAACAAATTTCATGGAAGTGAACTAAAAGATTAACTGAAAGAAAAAGGTAAGTGGATGAACACAAGAAATGGGAGAATTCATCAGAGGACTGAAAGTCACATTAGAAGCAACTGAAGGCCAGGTGTGGTGGTTCATGCCTGTAAACCCAGCACTTTGGGAGCACTAGGCGGGTGGATCACTTGAGGCCAGGAGTTCGAGGCCATACTGGCCAATATGGTGAAACTCCCTCTCCCCTAAAAAAATACAAAAATTAGCTGGGTGTGGTGGCAGGCGCCTGTAATCCCAGATACTCAGGAGGCTGGGGCAGGAGAATCATTTGAACTGGGGAGGCAGAGGTTGCAGGCAGCGGTTGCACAAATCATACCACTGCATTCCAGCCTGAGTGACGGAGCAAGACCGTGTCTCAAATAAAATAAATAAAATAAAATAAAATAAAGAAAAAGAAACAACAGAAACTAGAATAAACACTACTGAAACTATATCTGAGACATGGAGGACAGATGTAAAGAAAGTTCACAAAAAAGAAATGAAAAGTTACAAATATCTTAAAGTAATTTAGAAGAAAGCTAATGAAAACTGAAGTCAGCTAAAGGTAATCCAACAAACTTCTAATTGGTATAGCCAAACACAATAATACAATTAATAAAATACAAAATACTAAAAGAAAAGCAGAGGTTTTGCTTGAAGACTTGTATTTGCAAATAATAATAACAATACAGAAGAGTAAACACTGATAAATTACCAAGATAAGAATTCCTAGGGATTTCAAGCAGAAGTAGAAAGATCAAATTAAAACACTTCTCATAATATCCATTAATAGATGAAATTAAAACGCTTCTCATAATATTCATTAATTTCAATAAAACTAAGAGAAAAATATGTGATCTCCAATTTTATACCCAATTAATTTGTATTCTGATTATAAAAGCCACAGGCAAATATTCCTAAGCATAAGAGAAATGATGAGCCCTATGGCATGAAGGAGTGGGGTATGGAGGGAAAGACTACATAATCATAAAATTTAGCCAAACAGAGAAAACAAAGTAAAAGATCTTAGTAAAGAGGAGCCATGTTGAAGAATAGAAGTGAACATTAATTTAAACAAGGAGATATGGTTTACTTTTTATAGAAATTATGTGCAGGGGACAATTGTGAGTTAAATTACAAAAAAAAACAAAATCGAAAATTGAAATGAGAGGAGAAAAAGAAATAAGAGTGTGAAAATATGCTCATCTTTCGTGTAGGAAGTAATAGATACTGTGTAAATATGACTTGGTTGGGCACAGTGGCTCATGCCTATAATCCCAGCACTGGGAGGCTGAGATGGGCAGATCACTTGATGCCAGGAGTTCAAGACCAGCCTGGCCAACATGGTGAAACCCCATCTCTACCAAAAACTACAAAAATTAGCCAGGCCTGGTGGCATGCACCTTTAGTCCCAGCTACTTGGTTGGCTGAGGCATAAGAATCACTTGAGCCAGGAGGTGGATGTTGCAGTGAGCTGAGATTGCATCACTGCACTCCAGCCTCGGTGACAGAGTGAGATCTGTCTTAAACAAACAAACAAACAAACAAACAAGCAAAAAACAACTTATTATATAAAAGAGGATAATGACCTCAAGCTCTTCATGTTTTCATATAATCTTTCTTATTTAATTGTAATGTGATATTATAAGAATCAATATGTTTTGATGTGAAAAGACATGTATTGGTCCCAAATATTTATACATAGATTTTAGAAAGAGACTATGTGAGTTCAAATTGTAACTCTGTCACTTATGGTTTTATGACCCTGGCCAAGTTACTAAACTGTGCTTCAGTTTCTTCATTTATAAAATGAGAACAATAATATACTTATCTACTGACACAGTACATAAGTCAATGTCAGCACACTGAGAGGACTCAATATATTCTCTCTTTTATTACTATGATTATCACAACACTAAGACTATAATATAACTGATTTGTTGTAGATGCTTCTGTAATATTAAGGACAATGTTAGGTCCAGAGCCAATGCTGCATGTTTAATTTTCTCCTTAACACAACTTTTTGTTTGTTTCAGTTATCCATGGCTGCACATCAAATCTCCTTTATATTTAGTGGCTTTGAAAAACAATTTAATTCATTCATGATTCTCTGAATTAGCAGTGTGAACTAGGCTTACAGGATCAGTTGTTCTTGAATTCGGTCCTGCACTGCAGTGATCTGTCAGTTCCAAGAAGGTGGTCTAATATGGTCTAATTGACATTCTAGCAAAAGTCAGGCTGTCAGCTGGAGCACTTTGGTTTGCTTATAAGTAATCTCTCCAAAATACTACCTGCAACTTGTTCATATTGTAGCTCAGATTTCCAACTGTAGCCAAAAAAAAAGGTGAGCCCAATGTACAAGTGCTACTAGAGCCTCTCTCTATTTCACATCGGCTAATGCCTCATTGACCAAAGAAAGTCTCAAACCTAAGTCCATACTGATTCAAGAGTAGAGATAAACCTTACTTTTTGATGGAAGGGACAAAAAAACCCTACTGCAAAAGGCATGCGTAGAAAGGAAAAAAAAATACTGCCACTATCTTCGAAAAAATTCAGCATTTGCTTAGTTTCCACCTCCCTGGAGTTTTAATCTTGAGGAGAGGCACAAAGTGATAAAAAGGTAGGCATGTCATCCAATTCCATCAAAGGCATTATGCCCAGGCTGTAAATACTACCGTAGTCATGGACATTGGCTCCTAGTTTTCAGAACTATTTTCATTCTTGCCTTTTTCCATTTCATTGCCAAGCATCCCATTGTTTCTTTGAGCTCCTGTGACTGCCAATATTACTTTTCTTTGCCTCTTATCCAGCATCAGTTTCTAAAGCTTGCAAAGAACCCCAAATGGCTTACAAATTATGAATCAAAAACTACTGCTATATTTCCATTCATCTATCTACGTATATGAACATAAATACATAAATATGTTGGGAACTTTACAGTATTTAAAATTGAACTTATATTTACCTCTTTCTCAATCTCTCATTTTTTGTATCGCTTTAGTTATCTTCATATATTTTTCAAAATAAATCTATTTTGAAGCACTTAAAAGTAGATCCAAAATTTTTAAAATCATGATAATAAATTTCCAACTCAGTGGTTCTTAACCCCAACCATTTTACTTTTTGTGTTCTTTTTCAAGATTGTTTCACCTGTTCTAGGTTCTTTTATTTCCACGTAATTTTTGAAATCAGCTTGACAATTTCTACCACAAAAAACCCAGCCTACTAGGATTTAAAATTGAATTACATTGATTTCATTGATCTATTTGGGGAACACTGATATCTACCAAATTGAGTTTTCCACTCTATAAACTTGGTGTATCTTTTTATTTATTTCATGTCTTTAATTTCTCTCAACAGTGTTTCAGAGATTTCAGTGTATTGGTCTTGCACAACTTTTGTTAAATTTATTTCTGATTAATGTGTGTTTGGGGTATGATTGCAAATTCTTTTCTTAGGTTTCAATTATATTTTGCTAGTATATGCAATATAACTGATTTTTAATATAGGCTTCTGCCCACAAAGATGCTAAATCAAGTTTTGCATCTTTCTAAGATCCCGAGGGACCTCCATTTACATAATCATGTCATCAGTCAATAATGATAATTTAACTTTCATTTTTATAATCATTATTTTTATATCTTTCTCTTGACTTATTTTACTGGCTAAGACATCCACCAAAACATTGACTAGAAATGCTAAAGGCAAACATCTTCATTTATGTCTCAGTGTTATTTGTAGTCAATATTCCCCTACGTTCAATGTTAATTGGACATTGTTTTCATAGATCCCTTTATTAGTTTAGAGAAGTTACTTTATATTCCTAGTTCAGTGAGGTCATTAGTTTGAATTACTGTGTTAAATTTTGACAAATTATTTTTGCCTTTATTAAGATAACCATATCATTTCTTCATCTATTCATATGGAGTATCACGTTCGTTGCTCTTCTATCTTAAAACAATCTTTCATTTATGAAATAAACCTCACTTGGTCAAGATGAATTACTTTTTAATATATCACTAAAATAAATCTGCTATATTTTGTTATAGATTTTCTTTCAACTACATTCATAGGAAAGTGGATGTATATATGTATGTATATATATACATATCTATACACATATATACATGTATATATGTATATATGTATACGTATATATGTGTGTGTGTGTATATATATATAAAATGTATTTTGCTTCTGTGGTTTTGGTGGTGTCTTAGAAAGCTTTGAAATGATTTATCTTTTATTTTCTGAGAGTACGTGTGTAGAATTAGTTTTATTCTTCTTTAAAAGTTTGGCAGCACTCACCAATAAAGCCATCTGGGCTTGGGGTTTTCTTTCTGAAAGGTTTTAAATTAAAAATTCAATTCATTTCATTGATATACAGCTACTAAGATTTTCCTTTTCTTGTTTTACTTTTGGTAAGCCATCTTTTTGAAGGATTTGTCCATTTTATGTAAGGTGCCAAACTCATTGCCATAAAGTGTTCTATAATATTCCACAGTTTTTTAAACACATATAGAATTCGTCATCATATCTTATCTTTATTACTGATATTGGTAATAGGTATTTTTCTTTGTTTTTATCTTGACCAGTCTTGCTATAATATGTTCACTAAAAAATTAACTCAATACTTTCCCCCATTCTTGTTCCATCTTTCAAAATTTCCTACCTCCCAAGCCATTGTTACAATCTCTTTTGAAATTATATTAAATTTTAATTAACATTTCCAGTGAAAATATGCAAACACTTGAAGTAGCAGGTAGGTGTCTGCATCTGACATATATGATGGATGACTCAAACATATATATCTGCACTGGCTAATTTTTGGCATTTGTCACAAGCTTAGTATTCTATAATAAAGCACTAGAACACTAGTAAATTATCTCCCTGTCTTTGACAACTTAAAATTTCACTGAAAAAAAAAGTTTTATTTAAATACGAACTAATTTGAATATGAAATGTTTAATTATTTATAGATTCAAATGAAATTCATTTTTCTATTTTCTAATATAGGACAAAAATAAAGACCATCCAAATAAAATCAAAATTTGGACCATACTGTAATGCTCAAGAAAAATTGTCACCATATGCCGATTAGTTTATAGTTACGGTATAATTATAGAGGAAAAATATTTTCATCAAGAGATTTCATGAAATACTGAAATAATAATCTTGATGAATAATGTGAAATATTTTTAACAATATAGAATTCAATAAATTGAAATGTATTTTGCAAATTGTATCCTGGTTTACATAAAATTTTTGCACTGAGTTATCAAATAAAAAATTACAGAGCCAATCAAAAGGAAGGGAACTTTTTTTACAAATAACAATACCAAGTCACAATTTATACTTCATTAAATGTATATGTTTTTTTCCCAAAAGGTGGGCTACAAATAACACACCTATCAGAATGGCTAAACTTTGTTTTTAAAAGTAATAACACCAAATATTGGTGAGGACATGTAGAAACTAAATCAATCACATGTTGCTGGTGGAAATGTAAAATGGTACAGCCACTCTGAAAAACAACTTGGTTACTTTTAACACTAATAAAGACTTCTCATAGTAACCAGCAACTATATTTCAGAGATATATCACAGAAAAATAAAAAAAAAACCTTACAAAACTTGTATACAAATGTCCATAGCAGCTTTACTTATAATAGAAAAAAACTGGAAACTATCCAGTATGCGTTTCAATGGGTGAATGGTTAAACTGTGCTACATTTGCACCATGAACCACTACTCAGCAGTAAAAAAGAACTATTGATACATGCAACAACTTGCATGTGCCCAAAGGAAATGATACTCAGTGAAAACAATATAAAAATGCCAATTTCAAAGAAATACATATATAACAATTTTTATATAACATTTGTAAAACAACATAATTATAGAAATAAACAACATATTCATGGTTTGAAGAGTTAGGGATGGAGAGGGTAAGTGGGTGTGCTTATAAAAGAGTAGCAGGAGAGAATCATATGGTAAGGCACACAGGTTACTATCTTCATTGTGGTAAGGGATAGAAGAAGGTATACATTTTATAAAATTTCATAGAGCTATAAACGTGGACATACTATGGATTATACCAACATCCATATGCTGGTTTTGATATAGTACCGTATCTGACATAAGATGTTAGTGGTGGGGAAGTCGAGTAAATGGTGCATACACCTCCATGTGCACCCTTCTGTGAAATCATAATTATTTCAAAATTAATTATAATCATAAAGCAATTTCCATAAATTGGAGTATATTTTTGTTGACTTCTGTGAATCAAAGATAGACAATCTTTCAAAATTCTTTTAGAGATTTCTGAAGTAGACAAAAAGTTTTTAAGACAAAGTTTTATTAACATAAGATATACCTCATGTAAGTGATGACTTCATGGGTGCAGCACACCAACATGGCACATGTATACATATGTAACAAACCTGCACATTGTGCACATGTACCCTAAAACTTAAAGTATAACAAAAAATAAAATAAAATATACTAATATGCCCTAGTATTAAAAAAATAAAAAAATAAAAAATAAAAAACATTGAGAATAAAAAAAATTACTTCAAATTTAATGTCTCAAAACAACAGAAATGTATTCTTTCATACTTCTGGAGACCAAAGAATCCAAATTAAGTTACAGTCAACCAAAATCAAGGCGTTACCAGGGTGGTATTTTCTTGGGAGGCTCTAGGGGAGAACATGAACCTTGCCTTCTCCAGTTTCTGGTGGCTGCTGGCATTCCTCAATTTGTGGCCTCATTACTCCATTCTCTGTTTCTGTAGTCAGATTGCCTACTTCCTTCTACTTCAGTCTCTCTCCATCTTTCCTATAAGGATGCTTGTCATGGCATGTAGGGCCCATCTGGATCTTCCGAAATCATATCTTCATCTCAATACTATATCTGCAAAGACTTTTCTTCCAAATTAGGTAACATTTATAGATGTCAGGAAGTAGGAACTGGACACATCTTTAGGAGGCATATACTATTATTTAAACTAATTTATACTATGTTTTCTAAAAATATTAATTTAAAGGCACTGAATATGTTTTATTTGTTCATACACCCTTATAGAATGTTGTTTGATCTTTTATAGTTATTTGTTGTAGTAGGCTGTTTTCCCTTCTTTTAAATCTGGGTTAACTTTGGTTTGCTTTGACCAGAAGGCAGCAGCAGTGAAACTATGCAAGTTCCAAGGCTATAGAAGCTTGGCAGTTTCCGCTTTCCCTCTTTTGGAAGCTAGGCACCATGTAAAACGTCTGCTTCTCCTGCTAGAAACCCCACATGGAAAGAGGGAGAGAAAGGGAGAGAAAGGGGGGGGGAGGGGGAGAGAGACAGAGAGAGAGAGAGAGAGAAATAGTCTCAAGCAACCATCATCTGAGGTGAAGCTCCAGGCATAAGAACAAAGGTATTGATATTCCAGCCCTAGCTGAACAGCCAGGTAACACACCAATTAGAGCAAATGAACCACCCAAATGAGCCCAACCACCCCACAGAAGAATGATTTTAAAAAGTCATTATTTTAAGACACTATGTTGTAGAATGGTTTGTTGTGTAGCAATAGATACCTGAAACATTTGTCTATGGATAAGATTAATTATGTATTGGATTTAACTAAAATTATACAAACTGTACTGAAATTTAAAATATTGTCCAATAACCTGTTCACAATGTGGCTAGATATATGTAGAGGATATGTGGTTTAGGTTTTTAAATACACACAGTGATTTTATTTTAACCACGAAATAGGTATTAACTTTCAAAGCCACATTTAGTCAATCATATGTAAAGCTGCATAAAGTCAATTTCATGCTTAAGGCATCTTGGATATCATAAGTGAAACAGGAATTATCATTGCAAAATCTGCAGACATCAAAATCACCACGAGAGAATACTAACAAAAACTCTACACACATAAATTTAGTAACTGAGGTGTAACCAATCAGTTCCTTAAAAAACACAAACTACCACAACTTAGCCAATAAGAAATAGATCATTTAATAGCTATATAACTAATAAATAAGTTGAATGCATAATTTTAAAACTGTCACAAAAGAAATATCACTGGAAAATTCTACCAAACATTTAAAGAAGAATTAACATCAATTCTACACAATCTCTTCAGGCAATAGAAGATGATAGAATAATTTGTATTTCATTTTATGAAAGCAGTATTACTCAGATACCAAAACCAGGCAAAGATCATAGTAAAAAATAAAAAACTACAGATCAATATTCCTAATGAATATAGACACAAAATTCCTTTACACAGTGTTAGAAAACAGAATTCAGTGATGTATAGAAAGAATTATATTCCATGATCAAGTAGGGTTTATTCTAAGTATTCAAGGTTGGTTCAATATTCAAAAATCAATATGTAATATACAATAATGACAGGCTAAAGGAAAAATCACATGACTATATCTACTGATGCAGGAAAGACAAAATTCAATGTCCATTTATGATCAAAAATGTCAAAAATTAGGAACAGAAGGAAACTTTCTCAACTTGATCAACAGCATCTACAAAAAATTTACAGTTGACATTATATTTACTGGTGAAAGACTAAATGCTTTTCCTTCAGGATAAGAAACAAGATAAAAACGTCTACTCTCACACTCTTATTCAACATAGTATTGGAAGTTCTAAGCAGTGGCATAAGGCAAGAAAAAGAAAATACAGTCAGCCCTTAGTGTCCAAGGGACATTGTTGAAGGACCTCCCACAAATACCAAAATCCTCAGATGCTCAAGTCCCGCATTCATCTGTGGGTCCTGCATCCCACAAGTACTATATTCACATCTGCATTTGGTTGAATCTGTGGATGCAGAACCTAAGGATACAGAAGCCTAACTGTATAAGTCACATAAATCAAGAAACAAGAAAAGTCAAGTTACAAATTTATGTATAAGTCACATAAATCAAGAAAGAAGAACAGCCAAGTTACAAAAGAGTTCCATCACATAAGGATTCCCTGTGTTGGCCTTTTTTAACTACAACCACTGTGCTCCAGTCCCCAGGCTCTCCTTAACTCCTGGCAACCTCTAATCTGTTCTCCATACTTATTTTTTGGTCATTTCAAGAATGTCATATGAATGTAATAATACAGTATTCAATTTTTTTGCAGATATTTTGATTGTCTATATTATAAATTCTAATGAATCTACAAAAATACCTTCTAGAGTAATAGTCCCAAAAAGTCACAGAATACACGGTAAACATACACAAATCATTTACAGTTCCATATGTTACCAATAAACAAGTGAACACAGAAATTAAAAATGCAATAGCATTTACAATCATTAAACTGACATAATTACACGAAAATGTAACAAAACCTGGATGGTACATTTTTGCTGACAACTACAAAGTGCTGATAAAGTAAATGAAAGAAGATCTAAATGTATGGGAAGACATGCCATGTTCATGGATTAGAAAACTCAACATAAGAAAGATGTCAAATTTCCCTAAATTGATATATGGTTAAATGAATTCCTATCAAAATATCAGTGACATTTTTCTACAAAGAAGATTATTTCAAAATTTATATGAACAGGCAAAAAATTAGAGGAGCTACAACAATTTTAAACAGAAGAATGAAGTGGGAGGAATGATTCTACCGAATTTTGTGACTTATTATATAGCTACAGTAATGAAGTCTATGTGAGGTTGGTGAAAGGATAGACAAAAATGAATGTAACAGAAGAGGCTACCCAGAAAGAAGTGCACACAATATGCCTAACTAATTTTTGATAAAAGTACCAAAGCAATTTCAATGGAGAAAAAAATAGCTCTTTCAACAAATTGTTCTGGAAATAATTGGACATCCCTAGGCAAAAGTATAACCCTGAACCTAAATCTCATATCTTACACAAAAATTAATTCAAAATGAATTACAAACTTAAGTGGAAAATATAAAACTTTAAGAAACAAGTCATCAGATTAAATCTTTGAGATCTAGGGTTAACCAAAGAGCTCTTAGACATGACAAAAGCAGGATTCAGAAACACAAAAATTGATAAACTGGGCCCCAAAATTTGAAACTTTTGCTATGAGAAAGAATCTATTAAGAGGATGGGGGAAAAAAAGCTTAAAAGTGGGAGAATATATTTGAAGGTCACAAATGACTGGTGTTTAGGATATATAAAGAACTCTTAAAACTCGACCGTTGCCAGGCGCGGTGGCTCACGCCTGTAATCCCAGCACTTTGGGAGGTCCAGACAGGTGGATCATGAGGTCAGGAGATTGAGACCATCCTGGCTAACACGGTGAAACCCTGTCTATACTAAAAATACAAAAATTAGCCGGGTGTGGTGGCGGGTACCTGTAGTCCCAGCTACTTGGGAGGCTGAGGCAGGAGAATGGTGTGAACCAGGGAGGCGGAGCTTGCAGTGAGCTGAGATCGCGCCACTGAACTCCAGCCTGGGCCACAGAGACTCCGTCTCGAAAAAAAACAAAAAACAAAAAAAACTCGACCATTATAAATAAAATAAGAAAACAGGTAGAGATATTTCAATGAATATTATATGTGAATGACAAATAAGCACAAGAACTGAGGCTCGATATTATTAGCCATTAGGTAAATGCAAATATAAAATACTATGAGATGTTGCTATATACCTATCAGAATGGCCAAAATATAGTGACAACCAAATTCTGGCAAGGATGCAGAGAAAATGGATCATTTATTCATTACTGGTGAGAATGTAAAATTGTACAAACACTCTGGAAAAGTTCGACTGTTCATTTAAAAACTAAACACACTGCTACCATATAACCGAGCAAGTGTTCTCATTTATCCCAGATAAATGAAAATTTATGTTCCAGAAAAGCCTATGCAGGAATGTCCATAGCAGTTTTATTTACATTAACCCTAAACTAGAAATAATCCAGATGTCATTCAATGGGTAAATAGTTATAAATTCTGGCACATCCATACCATTAACTACTATTTAGCAAAAACTACCAATATACATGACTTAGATAAATCTACAGAAAATTATGCCGAGTGAAAAAACATCAATTCAAATACATTGAATACTGTATGATTACATTTATATAATATTCTTGCAATGACCAAAAAATAAATATGGAGAACAGAGTAGAGGTTGCCAGGAGTTAAGGAGAGCCTGGGGACTGGAGTGAAGTGGTTGTGGTTATAAAAGGCCAACACAGTTAATCCTTATGTAATGGAACTCTTTTGTAACTTAACTGTATCAATGTCAATATTCTGATTAGGAAGGTTTAATATAGTTATTACAAAATGTTATATTTGCAGGAAATTTGTCAAGAGCTCACAAGAACTCTCTGTGTTATTTCTTACCAACTACATGGGACTCAACACCCATCTCAAAATTAAGACTTTTTTTATACCCTAAAATTATGCCTTTTTTGCTAGTATAATTGGTTAACTTTATTGAATCAAGTACTAAATATGCTTCTCCAATATAATTTTATTACTAAAACTCTTGAAAGAGGAAGCTTTCTTGTAAATTCAGAAACAACAACAAAAATCAGGGGGTCGTCAAAATACTCATTGACTTTTGTACCTTACTAATTCCATGGCATGTGATGAATGAATAAAACTCTACCAAAGGTGTTTATTTGCCTCTGTCTTTACTTTAAAATATTTTATATATTTATATTTTGAATACAAAATACTGTAATATGATATTAAAGGGCAAAGAGTAAAGAAACATACATATATATACATATATATCTTCCTACCCTTTCTCCCTAGAATATACTGTACCATCTGTACCTCCCAATAAGTAACCAAAATCTTCAATAAATATTTTCTGTATATTCAAGCATATATATATGTGTGTATACACACTTAAACACTCTATATATATTCAAGCTAATATGTGTTTTCTCCCCACCAGCCCCCAATCTGCTTCTTTTTATACAACTATTACTATGTGCATAATTCTACCTCTTAGTTTTTCACTCAAATAAATTCTTCAAAACTCTTGATCTCAATGTAATAGCTTCATTTAAAAAACTTCTGTATGATGTTCCTTGGTATAGGTATACCATATATTTAGATCATCACTGATAATTTGCTACTACAATGTTCCAACAAATTATTTTGTATATCTTGCATCTCCATATCTGTAGAATAAATTCCTAGAACTGGAACAGCTTGATCAAAAGGTACAAGCTTTTATAATTTTGATAAATATTACCAAATAGCCCTTGATAAAAATTGTGTCCATTTGCACTATCACCAGCAATGCATGAGAGTGCCCACTTTCTTCTACCGTCTTCTGTATAACAAATAATCTCTTTGATCTTTGCCAATCTGATAGGTGAAAAAGTTCCCAAAGTATGCATTCTATTTAAAAATAAAAGTCAATTAATCTTATATGAAAAGATACCTTAGCACATTAATGACAAGGAAATAAAGTGACCTTCAAGGCTGAACACAACTTACAGCTCTGCCCTGTGTCAAGTGATACTATGCATTTGAAATTGCCCTATATCCCAGTTTATTTTTAGGGCTTGTTGTTCACAGAAAAAGAGATGATCATTACTGGTCAAAGTTAATATTTAAGCAGATAAATACATCAAAAATTGTTTAGTAAAGACAGCCAGAAGAGTGGTATGATAAGCAAAGTGGAAATAAATCTAATGATTCCTGCTATGTAACCTTGAATGTTGTTCATGCATCCAACTATGCCTGTAGATTTTTATTAATACTATCTGCTGAGAAAACCATTTCAAAATCTACTCTGCACAGCTGCATAAGAATATACTAATATATTCTATCATGCATATGTATGTAGTAATAAAGAATTAACATACTCTTCCACAAGGTGAGAGGTCCATTGAGAAGTGAAAGAAAAGTTTTTAGGAGATTTTGATAGCCACCAAGCTCTCTTTTGGGTCTGCTATTCTAAGTCAATGATTCAATTGCCTAGATGATATAATCCCAGAGTTAAAAAGAATGCAAATATCTTACCTATTCATATACAAATTATATTTTATGACAAGAGAAGCATATTTACAATTTCAACTATGATCACTGGGTAAGGTAATAACTATGAATATGGACTTTAGAGTTTAGTAACTATTCTGACTTATTTTAAATGTTTCAGTAGGTGAAAAGGAAGGCATCTCATCTGATTATTGGCATCTCTCATAACTGTTATCCAGTTTTAAGATTCTGCATTATTTCATATTTATTCAGTGATAGAGTACTGATCTCCTAGAAACATATAAAAATACCTTTCTTAATTCGATTAAAATACTACATCTTGAGTTAACTACATTAGAATTATAAAATAAGTTTTCAATCAACTATATAATGTGCAATCAGAAAAAAGAAAAGCTTATCAACAGTAAAATATTATCTTTCTTTAAAAATCCTATTAATTCCTGTCATCCTAAAAAAAAACACAAACTGAAAGCTTTATTTAGAGAAAAATGGTTAATAAATTCCATTTTAAATTTGTTGGGATATGTTTTACTACAACAAATACACATGGATCATTGATGATTCCATAGAAAAGGCAACAACACATAAAAATAAAATCGCCTGATTTGATGGTCAAATATCTTGAATTTAATATGAGAGAAAAAAATACATACTGTTTGTTAGTCCAAACTGCACCATGTTGTAAGCTCCCTGCTATTTTGCAGACCTTGGTGAAAGCGAAACATTTCACAGGGGTTCGAGCTGTGAGAAACATCCCGTCTAACCAACTGACCACGAGTTGGACAAAGGCCCAACTAAAGAGACATCCCTATCATATCTTGCTGGACAAAGGTCCAAGGAACACCCTGAACACCAGAACGACATCGCGCCGGAACAAGAGCCAGAACCGCCTCTTCATGGAAGCATCTTATTAATATCCCGCGGAGCAGCAAGCCATACTGCTCAGACCCCTTCTGCCCATACCTATAAATTGCTCCAGCCTGTAAGCGGCTGCGGGCTCCCGCATTAGGCTGGTCCTCCACTTCTATAGGTTTTATGCTGGACAGAGCCGCCCTCTTCGTGTGTGTGTGTGTGTGTGTGTGTGTGTGTGTGTGTGTGTGTGTGTTTCTTTAACCCTTCCCTTCAAAACCTAACACTGTTCAAAGAAGATTTAGTCCATCATTAAGTGTTTATTAAGAACGTACAAGTCAAGCCCGCTACTGGGCACCTAAGACATAAATAGGTCTGTGTTTCAGCAATGATATTGCAGAAATGAGGTTGGGTGGGTGAGGGGCTTGTTGGGGTTGTGTCTGCAGATAATAACTCCTCAAAACAAACACTTTGTTGCTGGCATCGCGGAAAAGCAATCAGGCATTGACAGGTAGAAAATAGCTTTTACAGCATGGGCGATGAGGAGCCCCAGAGCAGCATATAAAGCAAATCCTTCATTTCTCCCATACGTCTTAAGTAGTGAACCGCAAGGATGGTGCAGACTAAGATTGGGTCTACCTATAAGATCTGGAGGGGAAAACGGCAAGACCAGAAGAAACCGTCGCAGACTCATTTGCATAAGCACCCAAACACTGCTTACGTCACTGCGCCGGAGTCCGGACCCCGCCCCGTCTTACTCCAGCCTTTCCCAGCTAGCGAGGAGGATGGAAAGGGAAAGCGGGACGCTGGAGAGCGCGAGCCTGGGGGCTTTGCTTCCTAAAACGTACATCAAAAGCTGCTTCTCAGCTCAGGAAAAATAATTCCCGTTCCCGCAGCCTGTGCCACTGGGTGGGTCATGCCTGTTCCCGAACGCCTCGGGAGTCTTGATTCATTCTTATGTATCCGATTGGTGCGCTACGTTAGAGTGCAAGGTTTTCCCTGTACTCAATACCATCTTCTTCCCAGTCACACACAGACCAGCCTAGTGAAAGAAAGGTAGAAACGATCTGGGTTTCTAACTGCTTCCCATCTTCTTACAGTCCCAGCAGCACCACCCTCACCGCCACACTCTCAAATTCCAGGATGCGCAGAAACACAGGAGCCGTGATTTCTCCAGCAGCCACGTGCCTTTCGTACGGCGAAAGGCCCCCTTTCGGGCCATTTATCACAGGATACCTCAAGCAAAAGGGAACTGTGGTCACGTGAAAACACTCTGTCCTCGGTAGTCGCCTTCTGCCTTTGCTAAAGCGAACGGAAGCGAATGAGGAATAAAGCTCTCTGCTCTCCCCGCCCCATCGCCCACCTGCACGAGGTTTAGCTTCCAATTCACCTCGCGTCTCTCTCTGCCCCAACCCTCCCAACTTCCCTCTTGGACTTTCCCGTGTTGGACCCCACCCTTCAACCAACCCCGACTTGGCTTGGAAACGAGTAGGTCTCTGGGGATGCTGTGGGCAATTTCCACGACGGGAAGAAAGGATGGCGGCACGTTTCAACCCATGTGCTTCCCCTTACATGTGCAGCCTGTCGCCCCCCACCCTGATTGTACAGAGATGCAGAGTTAGAAGGTTGCCCGCCCAGCCCAGCTTCTCCCTCCCAGGGCTTTTGAGCTGCCCTCCCTCCTTCCACCACAGGACGCAGCGAGTCCTTCCCGGCATCCATCCATCAATTCGTTCCCGGTGCTGGTGCCCAGGCTCCTGGGTGGCTAATGGCGAGCCCCACCTCACCCCCAGTTGTGCCCTTAGCGTAGGCCCTTGCCATTACCGTCAGTGTGTCTTGACCAAGCGCCTCTTGCTGCTTCCACGTCCGGGCAGCAGCAGCAGCAGTCGCGAAAGGGTAGGGTCCAGGTGGCTGTGACGGAGGCCGAAGAGGAGCTGTTGGCAGAGAAGCAGCTTCTTGCCTAGGTTGGGACCCGGAGCTGGGTTTTGGGGGTCGCCGCCCTGCAGGCTGGCAAGGAGAGACTCGTGAGCGCCTGTGTGTCTGCCAGGGAAACAGCACGGGATACAGGCGCGCGGGTGCGGGTGCGCGTGTACATGCGTATGTGTGTGTGCGCGCGCGCGTGTGTGTATGTGTGAGGGTGTGACGGAGGCGCCCACGTGCTCGGCCCGCCCGTGTTACGGCCGCCTACCGGCTGCAGAGGAGAAGGGTAGGCTGTGGGCGGCGGCGGGGCGCGGAGGGGTAGCCAGGAGCGCAGGCTGGGCTCCGCACCTCCCTGCCCCAAAACCCAATGATGCAGCGGCCACTGCGGCTGCCGAGCGGCGTCTTCCCAGAGCCCGGGGCTGTGCCCGCCCGAGGCAGGATGCAACTGAGGAAGCCCGCTCCAAAGCAAAACAAAACAAATTCCTCCAGCCATCCCGTCTTTCTCCAACCCATTCAAGCGGAAGAATGGACACCAGTTACCCGCCGCTGACTTTTGTCTCAGTGAGAATAATAATAGGCATGGTGCTACCTGGCGCCATCTGAATATTCTCAAAGAGTCAGTAATGGGACTAGAAAAAATGGGTGACCCAAAGAACCCTTTTCCCTACCTATCCCCCCAAGCAGGCCATTTACATCTCTTGCGAAAGAAAAAGCCTCTGGGCATTGGCTCCTCCGTCAGGCGATGGCCTCATAGCGCTCAGTGATTCTCGCCAGGTTATGAAAGGCCGTTTTAGAAAGCTGGCCCTCACCCACCCTGTGTTGGTGCCTCAGCAGCAGACTTTTTTCCAAGGGGTCTCATTACAAGATGAAGCCTGACTTACCTCTGCTAACAATCGAGGCATGCTCGTAATTAAGCCACGTGGAGAATTCCTAAAATATACACCTCTGAACACAAAGCTTAGCCTCCTTTTGAAAATGGCTGAACCGTCCCCTAAACAGTGCATATGCTCTAAGGATGAAATTTTCCGTCCTTGAAACGTTCAAAATTTGAAAGAAATACAAAATGAACCTAGAACCTAGGTAGAAAGGTTCAGTAACTTAGCAAAGTACATTTTTCACTTGCAGATTATTAATATTACTCTTTAAAAATACTTTTGTGCACTTTTAGGCCTTTTAACAATCCCTTAGATTTTTACGGTTCGTATCCAATTAAGATTGAATTAAATTAAAAAGGCCATTGCAAACAGGTTTTTCATGCAGTGAAAAATCTCTTGGAAAGAAATCACAAGACCTAAATTTCAGGTCAGAACATTGCTACTAATCCTTAGCTTTTAAAACAGCCAAGAGAGCTTTTTCTCAGCCTCTCTTCCAATCCCAACTTTGAAAAATTAAAAGTTAAGAAATTAAATTAGATTTGATTCCCTGATACCCCTCCCCTGCCATGAGTAAATAAATGCTCTTTGATAGATGCACCGCGTGAAAAAATAAAAACAGTCAAAATAAACCTTTTATAGGACTTTTTTTGCTTTTTACTTCACATTTTGGTGACAGGCAAATATTTAATGTTGATATATAAAGAAACTGAAATACAGTACCAACATTATCAGTAACAACTGAGAAAATTTTAGGAAAATAAGGAGAGCTGTGTCCACCATGATCAGGATTAGGATTATCTGTGGGAAACAAAGTTATCCATATGCTGGCAGAAATCGTTTACGGTAGTACCAAGAAGTACGAAAATTATTTCTCTCCCACGCTTTTTCACTAGTGTCTGATACCTAATTCCAATACATATGCATAGGTCACAAAATATTTGTAGTGCGATGCCCTCCATAATGACTGATACTAATTTATGTCTCAATGCCAATGAAGAGAAGTAGGAGAAAGCAACTATTGTTTTAAGCTTCCCTCTAAGTACCTGGGGCTTAATAATATCTTATTTAATCCTCTCAACTAATTAATGAGGTGATTTTTCCTAATTTAGAGATTAGAGAGAGGTGATACTCAAAAAAAAATTGCAAAAAGTCAGAAAACTTGTTCAATGACAGAATGGAGAAATAAATTCAGATCTGCTGGCCTCAAACTTCATGTGCTTTTATACTATCCTGTAACCCTTTAACAAATTATATATTTTTAACAGGAGGAAAGGGTGGAATCTCAACACAAGTGGTAGGCATCTTTGAAAACAATAAATAGATGAAGAATGGAGAGACCTCAAAAGGAGAGTCTGGGAACCCTAGCCAAAGGTAAAATGTATTCATTTTTAAAATTTAACAACAATGAGTCTTCAAAGATTTAAAATTCAATTGCTAATATCTTTTAGGCTAATGATTACAGAGTTCTTTCTCTGTCACCATAGGGCAAAATGGCCAACATGGGATTGGTGTGGGAGGAAGAGGCAGCACACAGAAAGGAAAAAAACAGAACTTGGAAGAATTAACTACAAGTTAAGGGAGACTAGTGCTTCCAGCCACACTGTATTTAATAATATTAACAAGGATTGATTAATGTTAACTATGTGTCTTTGAAATGTACAGAATAATTTCTATATTTTATGAATATATACTTCTTAATTCTTACACCAAGCCTGTGATGTAGGTCTAGTTTTTACAAAACATTGCCAGAAAAGAAACTGAAGCTTCGATTGTCCAAGGTCATACCGTCAAAAGGCATCTGTTAGATATTGTAAAAATAAAAACCTGCCCTATCTAAATCACTTTCTGAAATTGATACCTACTTTTAATCAATTAATATTACACTTGCTATTTTTAAAATTTGATAAAAGATCACATGAAGGAAAAGAGTATTCTCTTTGACTAGAGGAGAGAAGGAATCTGACTCACCAAGCCTTTCTACCTTATTTCTTAAACCAAATCCTTTAGAATAACAATATTATGTAAAAACTTCCAAAGATGTAGCACTAGAGTTCAGAAAAATAATTCAGACATTTACTAAAAGATGATTTTAAAACTACAATACTAAAGAAAAACATTGAAATCAATTCACATCCTAAGATTACATTAATTCATTTGCTTATATTGCTATATGGGCAGTAGAGTATATTGTGAGGATTTTTTTTTTGCATTTTAATAAAACTTTTTATTCTAATGTCCTCCATGCCAAATGTCATTTGATATATGGTCTCCAAATTTTTATGAAAACAAAGTCTGCACAAGCCCAAAATATCCACTGAATATTCTGTTCTGTTCATACTACTGATAAGAACTGAGAGGTAGATGCAAGGAAAGTAGGTTCTCTGATTTCTCAATGGGTAGAGGATGGGTTAACTGAATTGGCAAATGTCAGAGTAATCAAATCAATTTTTTAAGTAATTGACTAAGATAGTAAAGCAATCAAGACAATGTAGGAAATGATTGAATTTTACTGTTTCTGCACTTTGAAGATAAAGCCTAAATGGCCCTGGCGAGTAAAAATACCAACACAAGCTGTCATTTTTTTGACAGAGAAATGCATCCCCTACCTCTGTAAACTGATTATAACCACTAAGTTTTTAAGTTGCCCTTTTATTATAATATAATAGCAAACTATGTCTCTAAAACATTTTATGTGTGTCAGGTACTATGCTCAGCATTAGTCTATATAGCTACTTAAATGTCCGAAACCAAAATATTTAGTGGTATTTGTTTTGTATAAAGTATATGAGGTGCCTTTTATTTGCTGCACAATCTCATTGATATATACAGATTCTATAGGCTCCATGATTTTTATACGTACTTCTAAAATATAATTTGAATACAAAAGTGATACTTGCTCATTGAATACATTTCAATCTATGAACTTGTACATGGTGAAAAGTTAAGACCCCTGTGTTTATGTTCGCCTGACTTTGAGGAGGGTCCCAGGAAAGAGGGTAGAGTTAGATTTTAAATAGAGTGGTCAGGGTAGGTCTCATTGAGATTTTACTGGTGCAAGGACACAAAGGATTTGCAGGAGTTAGCCTTGTAGATATAAGGAGATAGGAGTAAGTTCCAGGGAGAGGTCAGTGAAAAGGGTCTTTTCAGTCAGTTTAAAAAGATTGTAGGATCAGTGAATAGACCCTAAAAAAAGAATTTAACTGGTATGTTTGAGGAAGAGAAAGAAGACCCAGATATTGCAAATATGTCTTACTCCGTAGAGACAAGCTTATAGTTTTTACAATTTAATTTATTTTATAAAATTCATATTCATAGATTTTCTGTTATTGAACCATGCTTGCATCCCTGGAATAAATCCTACTTGATTATGAGATAATATTCTTCTTTATATAAATTGATGGACCCAATTTTTTCATATTTTTATAGAGTTTTTCATCTATATACATAAATGTATTTGATAAGTGATTTATATTCTCCTTATAAGGTTATTCTAGCACTGTAAAATGAGATCCAAAGCTTACACTTGTAGTCTCTCAAATACCCTTTTATGATATAGACATTGTTTCTTACTCACCTGAGAAATCAAGGAAAGTAGGAAAGTGGTAAGATACAGATTTTTTATTTATGCTTTTTTTTTTTTTCTTTTGAGACAGGGCCTGGCTCTGTCATCCAGACTGGAATGCAGTGTTGGAGTCACAGCTCACTGCAGCCTCAACTTCTCAGGCTCAAGTGAACCTCCCACCCCAGCTTCCCAGGTAGCCGAGACTACAGGTGCATGCCACCATGCCCAGTTAATTTTTTAATATTTATTTATTTATTATTATTTATTTTTTTTTTTTTTGAGACAGAGTCTCGTTCTGTCACCCAGGCTAGAGTGCAGTGACGCGATCTCGGCTCGCTGTAACCTTCGCCTCCCGGGTTCATGCAGTTCTCCTGCCTCAGCCTCCCGAGTAGCTGGGATTACACATCACCATGCCCGACCAATTTTTTGTATTTTCAGTAGAGACGGGGTTTCACTATATTGCTCAGACTGGTCTCGAACTTTTGACCTCATGATCTGCCTGCCTCGGCCTCCCAAAGTGCTGGGATTACAGGTGTGAGCCACCGCACCTGGCCTAATATTTATTTTTCTAGAGACAGGGTCTCACCATGTTGCCCAGGTTGGTCTTCAACTCCTGTGCTCAAGCAATCCTTCCACCTTGGCCTCCAAATATACCAAGATTACAGTTGTGAACCACAGTACCCAGCAATATGTTTTATTATTTATTGAGTTTTTCTATTGGTCTATTCAAGTTAACTAGTTCTTCTTTAGTAAATGAGTAAATGTTGCCAATTCATTTCTTTTAAAGTGTTCATTTCACCTAATTTTTAAAAGTGCTTCAATAATTTTTGTACTATTTTCTTTTGAATTTTAAATCCTAGATTACATTTATAGATATATGAACTTCTCCATAGGTTTTGTTTCAACCTTTTCTTCATATCTCTTTTAATCTGTTAAATGCTAAACATTATCTATGAGTCTTTTCAAAGAAACAACTATTGATATTATTGGTGTTATAAATTTTATTTTCTGTAAATTTCTTTTCTTGTGTTATTTATATATTTCTCCTACTTTCTTTGAGTTCAGTCTTTTCCTAGGTTTTGAATTTGAACAAATATAGTACATTTTAATTTCTATATTGCTTCAAGGTTATAATTTATTTTATAAGTATAGCTTTAGCTGCAACCTAAACATTTTGGTTATATAATACTTTAAGTGTTCATTTAAAATAATTTCAGGAGCCTCTCTGAACCTATTCTGGCTTGAAGAGGCCGCCCTAAAAATAATAATCATAATTTCAATTCTTATTTGCTTAATTTATGAGCATATTTTAAACTTTTTTACTGTTTATTACTTATAGTTACATTTAAGTCATAAAACTTAATATTTGTGATATCAATTCTGTTGGATTTGTTGAGACATTCTTTGTGGCCTAGTACTTGTTCACTTTCATTTACATTATCTATGTTGTCTTCCAGAGTATGTATGTTTTATTTGTTAAATCCAGCTTATTAATTGTGGATTTTAAATCTTCAAATATGCAGCATAGACTTTTAAGACACATATGGTTGCATAATCCTATTCCAAGTAGATTTAGTTTTTTATTTGTTTGTTTGTTTTGAAAAGGATTTTTGCTCTTGTTGCCCAGGCTGGAGTGCAATGGCGCGATTTCAGCTCACTGCAATCTTCGCCCCCCGGTTTCAAGCAATTCTCCTGTCTCAGCCTCCTGAGTAGCTGGGATTATGGGCATATGCCACCACACCCGGCTAATTTTCTATTTTTAGTAGAGAAAGGGTTTCACCATGTGGGTCAGGCTGGTTTCAAACTCTTGATCTCAGGTGATCCTCCCGCCTCAGTCTCCCAAAGTGCTGGGATTACAGGCATGAGCCACCATGCCCGGCCTAGATTTAGTTTTTTTAAAAAATTTTAGATTAAAAAAAAATGTGGGATGTTGGTTTGTTTCTTTCTTTTTCTTTTTCCTCCTCCTCCTCCTCTTCCTCCTTCTTTGTCTTCCCCTTCCCTTCCTTCTCCTTCTTATTCTCCTTCTTCTCCTTCTTTGACTTCTATACCTCCCAGGGAAGACTTTGGCTATGTTGGGGTCACTTTCCTACACCTGAGCCAACCAAGGTGGCTTCAGAAATGAAGTTCATTTTTCCATATGATCAGAGTGGCATAAACTTCTCCCAATGAAAGAAAGCACTATTAACAGAAAAAGGGCAAAAGGGAAAAAAAAATTTAAACACTCAAAAACATGAACAAATAAAATATCTCCTACACTTCATGTATGAAAATACATTCTACAGGGAGTATAGCTACCTTGGATACTAGGAACTGAAGAGTTTGAGTCATTGAGAAAAAGTTTGACGGTCTAGCATATAATTAAATGGTGATGTTTGGGCCTGGCTTTCTCAGCTGATGGTGGAATCATGAGTCATGAGAACTCAAATGAATGAAGAGCATTGTCCCTGAGTAATGAATGGTGAACTCTGGCCACCCCCCAGTGTTATTTCTGTATCTCATCCTTGCCCCCCACCCCAACCACAAGCAATATAATAGGGGTGGACTAGACTAATAATTTGGTCACTAGTCTAATAATTTGGAAGTTGGCTTTAGACCTAGAGAATTTGGAATTCTCTAGGTGTGCAGGGATTTGGCATGCATAATTTTATGCGGGTAGTAAATATTTACTCCCCCGCCTCCCAAATCCGAATTTGACATATGCTAGAACCTCAGTAGGTAAATGCCCTTGGATTATCAGACCACATTCAGCAGTACAGTAGTCTCCCTTTATCCTGGGAGAATATGTTCTAAGACTTTCCATGGATGCTTGAAATCACGAACAGTACCAAACTGGATTGCCAAACAGTTGGAACATGTTTCTTTTAAGGTCTTTTATCCACAAATTTGATGCCTTTTCCATCTTATCTAAGCACTTATTATGCACTGTGGCTGTAACTTTTGCAGTTTGAAGTGCTATAGCAAAACCAGCACAAGTCTATTTTTTTCACAGTGACACAGATAGAAGAATTATTCTTAATGTAAATCTTAGCAACCTCAGCATACGATTGTTTCTTCTTTTCGTATTGAGAGCTTTCATCTTTTTATTTTTATTTTTTAATTACTGAGACAGAATCTCATTCTGTTGCCCAGGCTGGAGTGCCTTGGTTCAATTATAGCTCACTGTAGCCTCAAACTCCTGGGCTCAAGCAATTATTCTGCCTCCGTCTCCTGAATAGCTGGGACTACAGGCCTACATCACTACTCACAGCCTCACATTTTACTTAAAGAAAGCACTTTACTCCTTTCCTCTGGCATATCCAAATTGCTAGCATCACTACTCTTGCCCTTTGGGGCCATTATGAAGTCAAATAAGGGTGAATTGAACACAAGCATTGCCATCTCATGATATTCTATCCGATAACCAAGGCTGATACTAAGTGACTACTGGGCAGGTAGTGTCTACAGCATGAAGAATCTGGACAAAGGAATGATTCATGTCCTAGGCAGGATGGTGTGGTACAGAACAAGATTTCATCACACTACTTAGAAGGGAGTGCAATTTAAAACTGATAAAACTGTGGGTAAGGGGAGCCACTGTAGCTGCAACTCTTATTTCTATAAATTAATTTAATTTCTAACTCTGAACTCACATACAATTTATCTGCAAAGAAAAAAAAAGTATACCTCATTCATTCTTAGGGCCTCCTTGCAATCTCCAAGCATCCTCTGTGCCCCCACCTCACTCCTATATTTTTATATCAAGGATTTTGGGACTTCATATAGGTCCCAGGCAAAAGAGTTGGTATCATCTGATTATTGGGTTATGTATCTGCAGAGATAATCACTAAGATGTCCACTATCTTTGCTCATATTATTCCTTCAGGTTCTATGGGGTACCACTCTTCCCATTCCAAGTTTGGGACACAAGACTCTGCTAAGGCAGAGTCTAAGTCTATGCTTAGAATTGCCCCCAACCTACAGTTAAACCTTGCTGATTCCCTGTTGCCGCTTTAGCTTAACAGATGCTAATACTAAGCCAGAAGCTATTAGGGTTTATTAATTGCAAGGCAGTTTGCTTGCTATCAAATAAATACCCATGTATACTTCTTCACAGACCCACATATGCTACCATGTGGCCCTCCCTACTCAACCTCAGTATATCTTTACTGAAAAACACATGCCAAAGAACAACACCCAGAGAGCTGGAAACACTGGAAAAGATTTCGTGATGCCCCCAACTTTACTTTATAGGGAAGGTACGTAAGTAAAATCTCATTATAACATCCTCCACAGGGAATTGTCCAATAATTACAATGACAACATTGTAAGTTAATAAAATGGTTATGTTAGTCTCTGTTGCATGAGGAACACAAAAATAAACAAAGGCAAAGTTACTCACTGTTAGAGAATAAGAAATAAAGGAGGGAAGCCTGTCGTAGTGAAAAAGGGGCTATGTCATTCATGGGCATCAAAGTAAGGGGCAGAAGCGGTTTAAATCAAGATCAAATATTTACATTTGGGTTTCAAATATTCCATTTGTAGCTCCTATAGCTTGAGTTTAGTCCCCCAACTAATACTTCGGTGACATTTCTTAGACTCAGTTTTACCACTGTTATGTAGTCTCTTTCCTAACACTAGAGAGATTGTCAGAATCTCATTTACTACTGGCAGGAAAGCCTTTTAATGTAAGCAGATTCTGGAACCACTTTCGGACTCCTTTCCTTAAAGTCATTTCCCGTAGAACCATTCTTGTATGAACATTTTTATTAGTCCTGGTTTGGTCAGCAAAGCAGAGCCACCATAAATGTTACAGGAATAAGATATTTAATATAGGAAATAGGACTTCAAAAATTTGGCAGGAATTAATATAGGAGAGTAAAATTCTAGAATGCTACAGCCAGAGAATCAAATATTTACCAACAACTTTAGTTTCAAGCAATGTAGCAAGCTGGTTGTATGACCTCCTGAAAATTGTGGCTTCTATTTCTGTCTTCCAAAATACATGCCAATTTATCTTATTGTCAAGCCCTAAAAACCTACAGGGAAGATGATTCTTTGAAATGTACTGCCCACTACACTAGAAGAAAGTAACGGTAGCAAGAAATTGACAACAGCCAATCCAGTAAAGTATTTCCATGTATAACAGAAATTTTTTTCTCATGAGTGTGTGTTTGTGTGTGTGTGTGTGTGTGTGTGTTATTTTTGTTAGATGTTGTTATTATGGCAATGCTGATTTTTACAAAATGAATTGGAGATATTTTTTGTTTTACCAAATTGTCGAATAGCATGGATGTATCTTCCTGGAAGTATCTCTTCTTTGCAAGATTGAAATAAACTAGCTTGTAAGGCCATCTGGCCTGGTAGTCTTTGGGAGGTAATTCTTTCACATTTTCTCCAAGATCTTCTAAAAAAAATCTGCCTATTTAGTTTTTTCTTCTTTCTCTATAGCCATTTTGGAAATTTTTTTCAGAAATCATTACTTCAAGAATATTATTTTATATTGAAAAAATCAATTTTTCCTGTAAGCTTGTGTTTATGTTAGTTCAGGTTGCTGTGACAAATTACCATAGACTAGGTGGCTTAAATAACAAACATTTATTTTCTCACAGTTCTGGAGTTTGGGAGTTGAAAAGCAAGATGCTGGCAGGTCTACTGTCTGGTGAGGGACTGCTTCCTGGTTTGCAGATAGCTGACTTTTTGCTGTGTCCTCATATGGCAGAGAGCAAAGACAAGAAAAACGAACTCAAGAATCCCTTTTATAAGGACACTAATCCCATTCACGAGGTATCCACCCTTATGATCTAATTACCTAACTATGGATCAGTCCATGGCAGCTTGTCTCAGACAGCCTTACTGCACCACTATTTACCAAAAAATCTGAGTTCCTTACAACACAACACACATTTATTACTCACTCACATTACATTCCTGCAACTGTAGTTTGCTCAACTCTACTCAGCTCTGCTCCACTTTGCTCCATGTGTCTTCTCATTCTGGAACTTTGCCTGAAGGAGCAAACTTTCTACAGGACACACTTATTCTCTTAGGGAATAAGCGGGAAGGGAGGAACAAGAGGAGAAATCAAACCACACAATTACAAATAGAGCTTCTGTTTAGATGTAGTATGTTTCACATTTTTCAGTTTTCATTGTCCAAAGCAAGTAAAGTACATTTGTGGCTGCTTTTAATCTAGAGACATAGTATGGGGGGAAAGCCAAGTTGTCCAGCCTTCTACTCTTGCCACCAAACCCCACAATACAAATCCAATACTTAATGGCAGAATGGGGACAAGATTAGCTATGATAAGCACTACCATTTAGAGTATTCATTGGTTCATAGCAATTCTTAAGTCTCACTGAGCTAACTTTGTTGAGTGTTCCTACCCTGATCAAGGAAATGTTACTTAGAAGTTATGGTTCTCCTCCCCGGAAGTAGCACACTTGTCTTTTGTTCTCCATGGCTCCTGGGTTCCCACTTTTTTTCCATTATTATCTTTGGCCACATCTGAAATGGACAGTTTTGTGCCTAAAGTATCTCAGTCTCTCTAACTAGACTGATGGTGTTAGGGCAACAGGAGCCTGCGAGAGCCAGAGTAACACCATTTTAAAATCAACTCCATTTTGAGACTAGCAAAGCACATTCCTTGCCAATCACAACCCATATTCACAGATGCTTACAGCAAAAGAAACAACCTAAGGATACTGCAAGGACACACTCCTACAACAGCAAAGTCCAGATCTCTCAAAACCAATAACAATATATATTCTTCAGATAATAACAGTTATGATTTCATGTAGTCACAAACTAGACTGTCAAGGCTAGTTCTCTTTAAATAAATAGAGTAATAAATTTGTCATAATGCCGGCTCACCCACATGTGGACACAGCTTAGCTTAGTCTTTACATAGACAAGATCCCTATATGAGAAAAACTTAAAGCCAGGGCATTCCTCCTCTTGTTTGCTTGCTTAACCTACTGTGCACCCAGGCTGGAGTCCAGTGGCCGATCTTGGCTCACTGCAACCTTCACCTCTCGGGTTCAAGCGATTCTTGTGCCTCAAGCCTCCTGAGTGGCTGGGGTTATAGGTATGCACCACCATGCCTGGCTATTTTTATTTTTATTTTTATTTTTATTTTTAGTAGAGACGGGGTTTCACCATGTTGGCCAGGCTGGTCTCAAACTCCTGGCCTCCAGTGATCCATTCAACTTGACCTCCCAAAGTACTGGGATTACATTTTTACTTTTACCAGTCAGAGAAGAGAACAACTTATATTTCCAAATCCTGCAAGTGTTGAAATTTCTAAACTGCTTTTCTCTTTCATCTCATTTTGAAAATGAGCTGATTCTTCCCTGAACTTAACTCTTTCTTGGAAGATATCTTATCAAGTGCAGCTAATACCAAAAAGCTCATTTAATAACATTCTGTTTAAAAACTCCTTTTCCCAGAGCCACAGGTTCATTAGATACAATTATCTGTTTTTTAAATTATTGCAAGTGACATGTTTACCAAATATTTTACCATTGCATCATGTCTGTTGCCATTTTTCTCATCTCTAGTAACTGTTTACTATCTATCTACAATCTGATCACGAGCCAATATTACATGTGTCAGTTTCTTGTTGATATTTGCTTATTTGTTATGTGTTATGTCAGGACCAACTTCTTGTATCAATTTCTGTGCTAATCCTCTTTATTGAATAACAAACATGCTTAATGTGGCTTATTCTGGAGCTCATGTAGCAGATGCCTATGTGTCCAGGCAAAGAGCAGAGGCAAGAATATAAGCAAAACCACGTGGTCATATTCATAACTGCTAAGACATTCAGAATATTTTATTTTTGTGAAAGACCCAACTCTTAAACTTATTTGTATATTTTATCAATTTTCCTACTTTCAAATTTACTAAATTTGGCTTTAACTCTGTTATGTTCTTCTGCTTTTATTGATTTGTTTTTCGATTTCAGACTCCTTAAATTAATGCTCAATTCATTTTCCTTTCTTCCTTCCCTTCTTTCTTACCTTTTTTTTTCTTTGTTAATAAGGAAGTGATCTTGCCAGTCACAAAGTGATGATGTATTCAGCCTGTTTCCTAGAGTTGCTGACTCAGTGTCAGGAACTTTCCCCAGATGCCCTTTTATTTCAGCTTTCTCTGAAAGTTACTGTATGTTGTCTGTTGGCTTGTTGGCTTATTGGCTTATGGTTTGAAGTCCAGCTGCTTTCAAATTTATAGAGTTCCACTGCAGGAAAAAGAAAAGAGATAAATGGTATCTCTGCCTCATAGTTGATTAAAGATTTTACCCCTTGCTCTACAAATCAGAGTGCACTTAAGATGTTCTAAAAAGGCATATCTTTATTATTTAGAAGTGACACAACATTTTCAAGGAGAAAAAGAATCCTCTTTATGTCTTCATTTGCTATATCTAGTTAAAATTCTTCACAGTTGTTTTTTAACATCTTTCTTTAGTTTTCACTTTATATTCAGAAATTTCTCCTTTAAAATTCCCTTTGATCATTGCAGTGAGGAGCCAAGGAGGACTTAATTGCCTGTGTTCGTCTTACTCAAAACTTTTCTTTTGAATCATAAACATATAATGCAATACAGATTTGAATAATATCTAAATACGCTGAAGTTGTAAGGAGGCAGAGTTTTTACTGGTGGAGAAGAGTGATACAAATAAGCAATGCTAGAAGTCAAAGAAGGCAAAAAATGTAAAGAAGAACCCCCTATTCTCGCAGCAAAATTGCAGGTATCAGAATAAGTTCATTACTTAAAGGTATAATTTAAGCTTTAAATGATTAAAAAGAGATGGGAACATTCAAAAGGATACAGGAAATAGCTTGAAAGACTTCCAACCTGATATATATATATATGTATGTGTGTGTGTGTGTATATATATATATATATATATATATATATATATTTAAATTGTATATTTGAATGGAAATTCAGTAGAATTTTATAAATTTTATACTTGTATATATAACATATACATTTAAAAATAAAATATATTTATAAATAATAATATACATCAATTTTAAAATAAAATTCATGAAATTTTACTGAAAGTGTCTAAAGTCAAAGACACACCTAGCAATGAGTATATCTAGCAGCCTGGTCTTGGCTTCCAGATGTTATTCTCAATTCACAAGAATCAAAGTTTCTGAAGGGAATGGCTGCATGAAGTTCTGGGACAGAGACAATACAAAATGAGCTTGCAAATATCTTGTGTCAAAAGTGATTAAAACAGGATAGGGACATATCTAAAGGAAACAGAAGTAGCTTGGAAATTAATAATAACAGTGATGTAGTATAATTGAGTAAATAGAGTAAGCACAGACCATGCTCACAATAAATAAATCAATAATTATGGGGGGATAAAAAAGCTCCTTCTTACAGTAAAATGCCAACTAATAAATGTTGATGGAATGAAAGACTTAGAGGAACAATCATTTTGCATCCAGGAGAGTAATCATAGATTAGAGTAACAATATGATTTCGAAAGCTAGTGGTTAACATTTTTTTCCAATATTTATTATGAAAAATCTCAAACGTACAGAAAAGTTTAAGGAATTGTCTAGCAAACACTGATAACCCACCACTTTGATTCTACCATTAACATTTTACTACATGTGGTTTATCACACATTGTGACATGATGAGGATGTATATTTGGTCTCTGCCCCTACGAGCTCCTAAACTGCTTGTCATTTCCTGGTTGACAGAAGGATTTTTTGTTCTAATGAGGGAACTCTTGTTGGGCTCCTGATAGCTTCATAGTTGAGGCTGGTTACCAGAAAGACCAAGCCATAATTAGAGTCTTGGAACTTTCAGCCCCACCCTTTATTTTCTGGGAAAGGGAGAGGGGCTAGAGGTTGAGTTAATAATTGATCAAGCCTATATGAAGAAACCCCTATAAAATCTCCTAAACTATAGAGTTCAGGAGCCTCCAGGTTGGGGATGCATCCATGTACCTGGCATGGGGCACACCCCCACTCCATCAGGACAGAAGCTTCTGTGCTGGGAACTCTTCTAGATCTTGCCTGATATGGACCTCTTCACCTGGCTGTTCATTTGTAACTTTTATAGTATCCTTTACAATGAGCCTGTAAACATTAATAAAATGTTTCCCTGAGTTTTTTTGGCTATTATAGCAAATTCTCAAACATGAGAAGAAGGTGGTAGGAAGCCCAATTTGTAGCCAAGCCAGATAGAAGTGAGTACCCTGGGCACTAAATACTTGTGACTGGTGTCTGAAGAGGGAGCAAGTCTTGTGGGACTTAGCCTTTAAACTGTGGGGTCTGCACTAACTTTGGGTAGTTAGTGTGAGAATTGAATGAATTGTAGGATACCCAACTGGAGTCCACAGAAAACTGGAGAATTGGTTGGTGTGGAAAACTTACATCTTTGGTGGGAACTGAGTGTAAAGAAACAGTTTCCTATACACATTAGACCATCTTTTCATCATTCTACCTAACCATCAATCCATCATATTTTATTGAAGCATTTCCAAATAAATTTTAAACATCAATGAATTTTCTCCCTAAACACTTCAGCATATATTCACTGGAATTCAATATGTTTATAGTTCTTTTTTTCCTTTGGAGATGAAATTTACATAAGACAAAGTTAACAAGTCTTAAGTATATCATTTAGAATCTTGACACAACTCTGTAACCCAACTACTTGTCAAGATATAAAACATTGTCATCACTGGAGAAAATTTGTTCTTTCCTCTTCCCAGTCAACACCTACACCATTCCCCAGAGGCAACTACTTTTCAGATTTTGTTTTTCCAACATACATACATTTTACATCTCTACAACTTTATATAAATAAAATAATAGAGTAGTGTCTTTTATTAATGCTAGTTTCACTGAGCATAATGCTTTTTGATTCATCCATGTTGTTTGCGTTTCTTTTTATGGCTGAGTAGAATTCTTTCAGATGAATACAAATATACAATGATTATTCATACTCTTAATGATGGATATCTGTGATATTTTCAATGTGGAATGTTTAGAATACTTTTGCTACAAATATTCTTGCATATTTCTTTTTGTGTACTTTTTTTTTTCATTTCTTTTAAGTAAATTCCTTTGGTAGAATTCTTGTGCCATACCATAATTGTATATTTAGCTTTAAAGGAAACTGGTGGAACTTCTAAAAAATGGGTCTATCTTCCAAATTTGTGCTCTTAATGACTATGTATAGAGTTGAGAGGGACTTTACAGGAAGAATAGGATTTTTTTTTTCAAGGAGAAAATTTAGAGAAAGATATTTCAGATCAAGGGAATAATACCAAAAAAGTACACACCTGTCAGAATACATTTCGCCCATGAGAAGAAATTAGATATGTGTTTGGATATAGTGAGAGATGAGATTGCAAAGGTAATTAAATCGTGTCCTGGAGATTTGCTTGATCACAGTGCTAAAGATTTGGGACTTATTGCCACAAAAAGTGGGCAATCATAGCAGTTTTGGGGAGAAGGAGTAACCATTTATTCATTCATTCTTAATAGAAAACACTTCCAAACTGCTAAGCATACATAAGCACTATAGTGGTCTCTCTAGTAGTTTAAGAGGAGATGCAAGGGGTCTGAGATGGTATAATCTCAGGAAAGGAAAGAACATCTCTTGAGAATCACTGAAAAGGTGAAATCTAAGAGATCTTGTGGTTAATTAGATTTAGCTTTCTGAAAGAAAATAAGGGTCTGTTGTTAGCCCGAATCTGAAGAGTTGGGAAGCTAACATTGCCTTAACCAGAAGAGGAAACCTAAAAGATAGTCAAGTTAAAACCAGAAAGCTGGAAGCAGAAAGTGTTTTTGAAGACACACGTCTTATGAAACACAGCAGTTCTGCTAGGATACCAAGTACCTCATAAAAGAGCTTCTAATTGGGAGAGTTTGTGTTCCAGGTTTTACATAAGAAAATAAAACTTGTTTAAACTGTTCTGCAATAAACACAGGGCTATTTTAATTCTAAGTTGATATGCCATAGTCCAGTTACAGTTATAAGGATCTGTCAGATAATTTCTTAGAATAGTTTTGTTTGTTGTAGGAAAGAAATACAGCCAAGAAGATCATATTTCCTTTGAAAATAACAATATTCAATGATTTAAAATTGGATTTCAAGCCAAGTGCAGTGGCTCACCCCTGTAGTCCCAGCACTTTGGGAGGCCAGGATAGGCAGATCTCATGAGCCCAGGAGTTTGAGACCAGTCTGAGAAATGAGGCAAAACACCAACTCTACTAAATATAAAAATTAGCCAGTCCTGGTGATGTGTGCCTGTAGTCTCAGCTATTTGGGGGCTTGAGGCAGGAGGATCACGTGAGCCCAGGAGGTGAAGGCTACAGTGAAGTGAGATCATGCCACTGTACTTCAGCCTGGGCAACAGAGCAAGATTCTCTCTCTAAATAAATAAATAATTTAAAAATAGATATATATATAATAGATTTCAGAGCTTTTAAAATGTATTAATGTATTAGTATTAGTGCATTTTTGGACTTAGGCTAAACCAATATGCAGAACTAAGAGATAGAGGGAGATATAATAACTTTATATTTCAAGGAAAAGCAGTGTACACTTGTATTTAATATGTTACTTTAATTTTCTGCCTAGAAAGCATTTGGGGATTTGCGTAAAACCTGAGAATTCAGAGTGAGTCAGAAATGAATCTATAGTCTCATAAAAGCTCTACTAACAATTTTTCTCTTTCATTATTTTAAGATGTCCTACCTTGAGTCTAATTGTCATATTATAATCTGTTGGTTATTTGCACATGCTTCTCTTGTGAGTAATACTTGAGCATTGTGTTTTCCACCCAGTTAAGTGGATTTTTATATTAAATTAAGTTAAATTCTGCTTTTCTAATTGTCTAGAGTCTTCCTCTATTTCAGAATGCTGGGACCACCATTTAATGAACCCTTTTACCATGTACTCAGCTCTGTCAATTTCTGATTGTAAGGAAATTTATAATAAAAGTCACAGTTTAAAATAATATAGCATGGAGGAGGATATAGGAGGGACTTGGGACATTCAATTGAAAAATAGTGCTAATTCGAGAAAAAAAGTGAGGAACACTGAGTAAATCAGCTGTTGCCACAATAATGCTGCAAAACAAATCATTCCCAAGGCCAAAGTCTTAAAACTACAATTATTATATTTGTCACATATCTATGTGGTTGATGGAAAGTACATTTTCTAGACTGGCCTGAATCTATTGCTTCTAAACTTTATTTAGGACTGCTTCACAAGTTCCTCATCCATCTTAAATCGGTAGTGTCAAGGCATGCTCTTCTCATGGAAAAAGGCAGGAATGTAAAAAGGGTCAACAAAAACATGGTAACTCTTAAGGCCAGGGTTAATTCTGGGACAGTGTTAGAACTGCTGATATTCTACTGGCCAAAGCAAGTCACTTGGCCAAGCCCCACATGAGGAGGTAGGGAAGTAAATTTATTCCATAATGTTAGGGGAAAGAACTGAATATTTGTGAAGAGTAATCTAATACAACACAACCACTTAGGTAATCTAAACTATTTTCTGCAACCTAGAAGTATCTCTCTTGAATTTCATACCTATACATATCCCTGCCTGATCTTGCCCAGTAGCATCTTTTAAGGAAATTTTATTTGTAGGCACAGCCTCACCTGAGTCATCAATAAGAAAATAAAGCAATTTTTTAGTCATCCCATTTCTGTTAAGTCTTGCTGTAGAAACTAAACATCATAATGCCATAGGTCCTATAGGCTTGCTAGGCATCAGCCCCTGTGTTTCTAAAAAACTTTTGCAAAGAGGTGGGAAGTTTTAAAACTAGGATTCTGAATCACTTTTCCAAAGTGCATGCTAGAATCCAACCTCAGTATATCCTGTTAGAAAGGTCTAATCTATCTTTCTAGAGCTTGATCTGTTTCTTATGCCCATAGTGATTGGACTGAATTCTTTTCCAACCTCAAAAGTGGATCCACATGCCTCAAATATTGCTCATGGCAAGGATTTCCTGCTTGAAAACCTACTTGGCCAAAATATCACCTCTGAAAAGAGTTTTGGTTTTTTTGTGTGTATACTACATGCCAGATAAGCCCTTGGATGTTGACTTTATTCTGATTAAGGAAAGGTCCTTAGAGGTCTCAATCAAGTATCAAGAAAAACATTAAAGTTCATGGAGCTACCATCTTTTCATCTTTTTCTATGTACAATCACATACCACATAACAACATTTCAGTCAAGGATGTATTAAATATATGATGGTCTTCCCATAAGATTATAATGAATCAGAAAATTTCTACCACCTGATGACATTATAGCCATCATAGGGTCATAATATGATGCATTATTCATGTTTTCAGTGATGCTGTCTTAAACAAATCTATGCTGCCAGTTGTATAAAAGTGTGCTATAAGGTCATAGGCCTTCATATTCATTTACCACTCACTCACTAATGCATCCCAGAGCAACTTCCCATACTGCAAACTCCATTCATGGTAACTGTCCTATAAAAGCATATATTTTCTTTAAAAATCATTTATACTCTATTTTTACAGCACCTTTCCTATGTTTAGATATGTTCAGGTATACAAACTTACCATTATGTACAATTAATATTCAGTACAGTAACATGCTGTACAGTTTTGTAGCCTAGGAGCAATAGGCTATACCACAGAGATTATATGTGTAGTATGGTACATCTAGGTTGGTGTAAGTACACTCTTTAAGGTTCACAGAATGACAAAATCACCTAATGATAAGTTTTTCGTAATGTATCCCCATTGTTAAGCAACACATGATTATATAGTATATTAGCAAATTCTATCAGCTATTTCATAAAACATTTCTCATATTGATCCATTTCAAATTATTCTTTCTGTTTCTACCATTGTCTCAACAAACATTTTACTTGCAAAACAGCTCTTGTCGCTGAGCTGTAATCTCTGTGAGCTATCATTTCTAACTTTGAACATCCCAAACACAGCTAGACATTTTATTTGAACATTTGGCTGCTCTCTTCTGTATGTTAGTCTTGCTAACCTTGAATCTACACAGTCTTGACAGGCAGACAACACTGCTGAAGACCATGGACTCAGAAGCCTCTTTTATTGGGTTCGAAGCTCAACTCTGCCATGTGCTATCTGTATAGCTTTGGAAGCTCACTTAACATTTTTGTGTTTCAGCTTTCTTCTCTGTAAAATAGAGATAATAGCACCTACCTTACAAGATAGCTATAAGTGTTAAAAGTTATGTAAAGCATTTATAAAAGTGGCTAACATCTAAAGAGGTTCTTAAAAAGTTCATGGAAAATGTGCGTTATGAAAAAACTATGCATGAATTTCAATTTTTTTGCACCAAAATAAACTTTTACTATCTTGTTATAATATGTCTGAACAATACATAGTGTTGGGCACTAATTAGGATAAAACATAAGTTTGAAAAGAACCGCAGGCCGGGCACGGTGGCTCACACCTGTAATCCCAGCAATTTGGGAAGCCAAGGCAGGAGGATCACCTGAGCCCAGGAGTTTGAGGCCAGTCTGGACAACATGGCAAGACCCAGTCTCTACAAAAATTTTTTAAAATATCTGAGTCTGGTAGTGTGTGTCTGTGGTTTCAGACACTTGGGAGGCTGAGGCAGGTGAATCATTTGAGCCCAAGAGGTTGAGGCTGCAGTGAGCCATGTTTGGGCTACTGCACTCCAGCCTGGGCAACAGAGCGAGACCTTGTCTTGGGAAAAAAAAAATAAGAAAAAAGAGAAGAAAAGAACACCTATCAGAGCAATGTGAACTCTACTAAAGTTGAAGCAAGAACAAACATCAAATTCATGGTGGAATTTGGGTGGGAGAATGATGAAGTCATTGATACTTTATGAAAAGTTTATGCAGACAATGTCCTAAAGAAATGAGCACTTTACAAATGGAAAACTCATTTTATGAAAAGACAAGAAGATGTTGAAAATGAATTCTATGGTGGCAGACCATCAACAATAATTTTGAAGGAAAATAAGTTGTTCACTTTTTCATGCTCTAATTGAAGAAGATTGAGGATTAACAGCAGAAACAATAGCCAGCACTGCAGACATCTCCATTGGTTTAGCTTACACAACTCTGATTCGAAAATTTAAGTTCAACAAGTTTACCACTTGATGAGTACCAAAACCATTATACCCACATCAGCTGCAAATAAGACCACAGTTTTCCATGAAAATTTTAAACAAATGAAACCAAAATCCTGAAGCATTTCCTCAAAGCATTGTAGCAGAAGATAAAACATGGCTTTACCAGTAGAATCCTGAAGACAAAGCACAGTCAAAGCAATGGCTACCATGCCAGTCAGGAGCAAAAATCATGACAGTAGCTTTTTGGGATGTTCAAGGCATTTTTCTTGTTGACTTTCTGATAAGCCAGAGAAAAAATAACATCTGCTTTTTGTGAAGGTTTTGAGAAAGTTAATCAAAGTGTTAGCAGAAAAACACCTGAGAAAGCTTCACCAGAGAGTCTTTCTCCACCGTGACAATGCTCCTGCTCATTCCTCTCATCAAACAAGGGCAATTTTGCAAGAGTTTTGATGGAAAAATCATTAGGCATCCATCTTTCTGTTTGGATTTGGCTCCTTCTGACTTCTTTTTGTTTCTAATCTTAAAAAAATCTATAAAGGCCACCCATTTTTCTTCAGTTAATAATGTGAAAAAAAACTACATTGACATTGTTAGATTCCCAGAATGTTCAGTTCTTTAGGAATGGACTAAATGGCTGGTATTATTGCTTACAAAAGCGTCTTGAATGTGATGAAATTTATGCTGAAAAAATTGTTTTTATTTTTATCTTTTAATTTAATTTTCCTCATGAACATAATATATACAAGCTCCCTTGTGTATATATTATGAATTTGTTTCACTTTCCTTGTTCAATGCTAGAATTTCACACCTTGTTGGGGAGACCTAAAGAATCCATAATGGAAAAAAGTGAAATTTCCACTACATAAGAACAAATAAAAATAAATTATAAAGCCAAAGAGACCAAATATAATGTCAAATTCAAAAAAATTAAATGTGAGAAAATATTTACTATGTGCCTTGCTTTCCTTGCCTTTGTATAAGCTATTGCACTTTCTTTCCATCTCCAACTGACAAAAAGCTATTTGTTTTTTAAAACGCAATTTATTTTTTACTGGTATAACAGAAAAGTGGGGTAAAAGGTAAAGGAAAAGTTATAAAAATTCAAAATATTCAAGGTGAATAGTAAAATAATGGGACATCAATGATAGAAATAAAATTATCAGATGGGGAACCATTTTTGAAGAAAGACATTATAGAGATCCAACTGAAAGTTTTCTGGAAGCTTAGCAATTATGTAGAAGAAATTCTACATTGTGTTAGAAAAGAACTCTGTGGCCAGGGAGGTCAAATAATTTGTTTATTGTCACATGGCTAGTTAAAGAAGAATTAGAAGAAAAACACCCTAAATACTTTTTCACGTACACTATGCTACCTTCTAACAAGTAACATACTTGAGGTCAAAATTAGACCTCCAGTTAGACAGTCCATGAGAGCACTAGATCAAGTATCACTAGATATGATACTAGATCAAGTGTCAGGCCTGGATATTTAGAGGAACAAAGATTTATATTAAGGGCGAGAGAACATAAGTACACAGCAGTATGCATGCTTTGATATCTTAAGAAATAAGTCATGAAAGAAAGAAAGGAAACTATAAAAAAGGAAAGAAAAATTCTGAGAGGAAGTAAGCACAGAAAGAGAACAACAAAGGTAATATGAAAGAACTTTGAGTAACTTCATCCTGTTTTTGTTTTGTTTTGTTTTGTTTTGTTTGACAGAGTCTTGCTCTGTTGCCCAGGCTGTAGTGCAGTGGCACGATCTCGGCTCACTGCAACCTCCGCCTCCCAGCTTCAAGCGATTCTCCTGCCTCAGCACCCCATGTAGCTGGGAATACAGGCACCCGCCACCATGAGTGGATAATTTTTGTATTTTTAGTAGAGATGGGGTTTCACCATATTGGCAAGGCAGGTCTTGAACTCCTGACCACAGGTGATCCGCCTGCCTCGACCTCCCAAAGTGCTGGGATTACAGGTGTGAGCCATCGTGCCCGGCCTGAATAACTTCATTCTGATGGTCATTTGCCTCTATTAGGGTTCTATTTAGTTTCTGTAGTATTAGGAGAAAAAAACAGAGAAAAATAATCAGTAACAGGAAAATATAGTGCCCTAGAAATTTAAGGAGTAATCAGGCAACAGGAAGTTGCCATAATTTATCTTAAATAATGCATCGTTAGTACAGGAATAATAAGGAAAGAAATCATTGTCATTCTTATTAATTTATTCAATAAATATGTTTAGGAAAATCTAATTTGTGCTAGGCACTTGCCTAGATGTAGGTTTTAGAAATCTGAGAAAGAAACATTTGGACAGGAAGTTGACCTTGAATTTGGGAACAAAAGGAAAAACAAATGATAGGGTCAATAATAAAATAATTATTTGATTTTGTTTTCAAGTTTAACACATTCTGCTCTGCAGCAAGCTATGTATTACTAGCACATTCCAGTCTACAAAGTGTACATATAGATTTTTTAAAATCAGCCAAATTAATGCTGTTTTTTAAAAACTTCATCTTTCAATATTAAGGATTTCTTTCATTGTTTAAATTGATGACCATACAATGTTAATATGCATAATTGAAGTGTCCATGATATTGAATCTTAGGTAGGTCTTCTTGATCTTTGAATTTTTAAATTTGAAAATTATTCCTGATTACTATAAAAATAACTGAATTCAAAGATATGGCCAATTGTGACTTAGAAAAAAATCTATTCTTTTTTTTTTTTTTTTTGATGGAATCTCACTCTGTTGCCTAGACTGGAATGCAGCAGTGTGATCTCAGCTCACTGCAACCTCTGACTCCTGGGTTCAAGCAATTCTGCCTCAACCTCCCGAGTAGCTGGGATTACAGGTGTGTGCCCCCACGCTTGGCTAATTTTTGTATTTTTAGTAGAGATGGAGTTTCACCATGTTGGCCAGGCTGGTCTCGAACTCCTGACCTCAGGTAATCCGTCCACCTTGGCCTCCCAAAGTGCTGGGACTACAGGCATTAACCACCGTGCCCGGCCGAGAAAAATATATACCTATAAGATAAAAAATAAATATAAGAATAAACTTTATTATTTGTTTTGCGATAAAGGTTGAGGCATTTTTGTCTGTATTCTCGTGGATATTACTATATTCCAGGACATAAAATTGGGAAAGTAGGTCTATATACACATAATTACAGTCACAGGACAAAAAAAAAATCAGTAATACGTATTATACTCTACCCTCAATGGTCATTACATGGAATATAATCAAGTAATTTGTACTCTGTAAATAACTGGGTATATTTAACAGTGCTAAGTTTTTGATTTGAAAAAAAGTTGGCCCAATTTAAAGAAATAGTTCACGTCAACATCAAAAATGGCATTTTTATTTTGTCGTACTTTTTCTTTATAAAGAAATGATTGATGTGAACATATTGCATTTAAAGTGGTAGTGCAGAACTATGCCAACCTCATTATATTTGAATTACTAAAAATGTATCGTTTTGTAAGAACATTAGCTAAAAGAAAAAGGAAAATGAACCTTCCAATAAAAAGTTAACACCTTTAAAGTTACAGTTCTATCAGAAAACTTTCTTCTGCTTCATAGAAATAGTTCTTAAAATCAGAGACAATATAATGGGTATCAAGCTAGCTAAATAGATTTGATAATGCCTATTATCTTTTTGTAAAAAAAATTCTTTACTCAAAAATTTTTAAAGTTTAAATTTTGTGGTTAAAAATTGATTAGAAAGATTACTAATTTACATAAAAACTGGCTTATTATCATACCAGCTGCTGAAAAATTTGTGAAACAAGTTTCAGGTTGGCAAGCAGAACTACAGGCTGTCATAGATGTAAAAATATCTGCAAGCATGAAAGATGTTTTATGCAATTAGAGAAGAAGTACAAATCCAAGTTTTGAATTTCTCAGAGTTTCTCTTGTAGACAATTTTCATTCTCAGTGAAGATAGGAAGTAACAAGAGAAGTTTACCTGGCAAAGGTGGATACCCTGCAACTAAATTGACCTCTTCTCAGGTAAAAATATTATTATAGACAGGATCATGTAAGCTTAATGAATCAGCACGCTACAAGATATAGATGTGCATTACACATTTTCTTAATAAAATTAAATCAACGGGTAGTTCAGATTTTATTTTAAAGTCTTTCTATCCTTACTCCTGAGAGAGTTCAGAGTTTTAAAATATGTCCCTGTGGTTTCACCTATTTTCCACTCAATAGTAAAATAGTCAAAGATTAAAATATCTTTCTCTAAAAAACATTTCTCATTCTTTTTGCATTCGAATTGTTGACAGACC
This sequence comes from Pan troglodytes, assembly GCF_028858775.2. NCBI lineage: Eukaryota > Metazoa > Chordata > Mammalia > Primates > Hominidae > Pan > Pan troglodytes. The sequence goes on from NC_072408.2 coordinate 91,750,445, forward strand.
AAAATAAAACAAAAAACAAAAAAAAATTCACAAGAATGTTCTGAAATAGTTTCGTGATTTGCATAATATTATTCATTCTGTGGAATCTACTAGAGGTGATTTTTAGAAGAAAAATTATAAAATTATCCAATGAACTCAGCTTTTCAAAGAGCAGATGCTTCCAAAGTATTTTTAAACTGAACTCCTTGTGTTACATGATGTTTTATAAAAACTTATCTCTAATCATTTTATTCAGTGACCTAAATATCTTCAGTCTATCATTTATATTTACTAGTTAAAAAAAAAACTAGAAAAACCCTGGTTTCAATTACATTGAAATATAAATATCAATTTAAAGGTACATATAAACATAGTCAATATAGACAATGCATGGTTACTACAATAATGCAAACAAGATCCTCTGCTTCTCTATCGCCTGGACTTGTTCTCCAATTTATTGGATTAGTTACTTTCACTACTGTTATGGGCTTTAGATAAAAATAATTTAAAAATAAAATTAAGCTAAAATAATTAAATTTCCACTTTATATATTCATGTGTCCATTTTTTTTTACTTTAGGACCCTATATATTTTCTCAGATCAAAAATAAAATCCATATTGCCACTTATAGAAGGTAAAAACAGGGTTCATTTCCAATTTGTTGTCAGATTTGGGAGCTATATTACTTGTTTTTTTCTTACTACATAACTTAAACTTATAGAGGTTATTGGAAATTTCTGTTCATTTTGTGCTAAGTTTAACATAAATTTTACAAACTGTAAGGTCAAATGTAATTATATTTGATGCACTACTTTTTGTATCTTTATGAGAAGAACAGTACCCAAGAATACTGTATTAATTGTTCTCAAGAATATCTTATTGGCTTACTTTCACATTGCCTTCCAAAAAAGATTTGTATTTAAAATAATTTTTCACTCCTTTCTTTTTTCATCCATTCTCTTTCACTGGTAGTGTCTCTTTCTTGATTGCATATTTTTGTTAGGAACACAACAACTATTACATTCTCTCACCATAGTAATAATATAATTGATGAAAGGATTGAGTGAATTAACCTTTGTAATTATTTTATTAAAATAAACATGAGTATCTGATATTCTGAAACATATCATTAGATGTCACATAAAATTTTTCTTTACAGAACACATAATAAACAAAATAGCCAAACATAATTGAAAAATTTTTAAAAGCTTTCTCAAATTATTTAATTTAAGAAACTTTACAGCAGTGGCAAGATGGCAGAATAGAAACCTGTGTGGTTTGTCCCCAACACTGAAACATCAAATTTTAGCAACTATCTGCACACAGAAAAGTGCCATCACAAGAACCAAAAATCAGGTGAGCAATCAACTACCCCATTTTAACACCATATTTCTGAAAAAGGCATCGAGGAGGGCAGGAGAGACAGCCTTGATGTACCAACAACACCCCACTCCCATCCTCCACGCAATGGCTTTCTGTTGTGGAGAGAAAATCCATGCACTTTGGGGAGGGAGAGCACAGCGACTGGGAGACCTTGCATTGAACTCAGTACTGCCCTGTCACAGGAGAAAGAAAAACCATGCTGAGCCCAGTCAGCCCCTGCACACAGAGGGAGCCTTTAGACCAGACATAGCAAGAGGGGAATTGCCCATCCCAGCAGTCAGAACTTGAGTTTCTTGGCAAGGCTTGCCAACACAAGCCAAAGTGCTCTGGGGTCCTAGGAAACATGCAAGGCAATCTAAGACACAAGGACTGCAATTTCTAGGCAACTCCTAGTGCTGGGTTGGGCTCAGAGCTAGTGGTCTAGGATGGCATGTGATCTAGGGATACACCAGCCTGGGTGGTTAACCCCCAACCCCAGGCAGTGCAGCTCGCAGCAACAAAGTGACTTCTTCCTTCTGCTTAGGAAAAGGAGATCAAAGAGTAAAGAGGACTAAATCTTGCATCTTGGATACCAGCTCAGCCACAGTAGGATAGGGCACCAGGTAGGGTTGTGAGGTCTCCATTCTCCATTGCAGACCCTAGCTCTGGATGACATTTCTAGACACATCCTGGGCCAAAAGGGAGTCTGCTGCCTTGAAGAAAAGGACCCATTCCTGGCAGGATTTATCACCTGCTGACTAAAGAGCCCTTGTGCCCTGAATAGCCAGTAGTGGATACTCAGGTAGTAAGTTATGCGTCTTGGGCTCTGAGATCTACTGGTTTCAGGTGTAACCCAGCATACTCCTAGCTGTGGAGGCTGTGATGAAAGACTCCTTCTGTTTAAGAGAATGAAAGTTAAAGGGACTTTGTCTTGTACTTTAGGTACCAGCTCAGCCACAATGGGCCAGAGCAACAAGCAGGGTGTTGGAGTTCCTGAGCCCAGGCCTAGGCTCTTGGACATCATTTCTGGACCAGCTCTGGGCCAGAAGGGAACCCACTGACCTGAAGGGTGAGTCCCAGTCCTGTCGGTACACAACACAAGCTGACTGAAGAGCTCTTGGCCTTTAAGTGAATACCAGTGGTTGCCTGGAAGAACATCCATGGACTGGTGGTGGTGGTTGCCACAGGAGAGGCTTCTCTGCTTGTGTAAAGGGGAGGGAATAGCAAGAAGGTCTTTGTATTGTGGTTTGAGTCTTAGCTTATCCACAATACAATAGAAATCAGGGAAACTGCTAAAGTTTTTAACTCCAATTCCTGGCTCCCAGCCAGCATCTCTAAACAAGCCCAGAGACTGGGATAACTTACTGTCCTGGGCAAGACTCAGTGGTGTGCTGGCTTCAGGTCTGACCCAGCACAGTCCCAGTGATGGTGGCCACAGGGCTGCTTGCATCATATACTCCCAGTTCCAAGTGGCTTATTACAGAGAGAAGGAGACTGTTTGTCCGGGAGAAAGTAAGGGAATAGAACAAGAATCTCTATTTGGTTATGTAGAGAATTCTTCCAGATCTTACCTAAGACAACCAAGGTGGCCCATCTATGAGTCTGCAACAACCACAGTGTTATTAGGCTTGGGACCTATGCCCCTTCAAATACAAGGAAAGCCTTCCCAAGAAGGACAGACACAAACAAGCCCGGATTGTAAAGATTACAATAAATACCTAACTCTTCAACACCCAGAGAATGACGAACATCTACAAGCATCAGTATCACCCAGGAAAACGTGACATCACCAAATGAAATAAATAAGGCACCAGGAATGAATCCCGGAGGAACGAGATATACGATCTTTCAGACAGATAATTCAAAAGAGCTGTTTTGAGAAAATTCAAAGAAGTTCAGGATAACACAGAGAAATAATTCAGAATTCTATCAGATAAATTTAATGAAAAGATTCAATAATCAAAATCAAGCAGAAATTCTAGAGATGAAAAATACAAGTCACATGCTGAAGAATACATCAGTATCTTTTTTTTTTTTTAATGCAGTGCTTTATTATTCTCAACACCAATGACAGTGGCCTCCATAGGACAGGGGAGTGAGTTCCGTCGACGGAGGGGTGGCCCCTTCTTGCTGGCGATGAGCGAGTTCCTCAGAACCACGATGTCTCAGTCCTCACGCAGGAACGTCTTGGAGATGTAGTGGTCTTTCTTGACTGGCTTGGACTTCTTCTTGCCCTTGCCACTCTTGGGTACCTCAGTCCACATCTCCTTCAAGTATCTTAATAGCAGACTTGATCAAGTAGAAGAAAGAATTAGTGAGCTTGAAGAAAGGCTATCTAAAAATACACAGTCAAAGGAGACAAATTAAAAAAGGATAAAAAACAATGGAGCACTTCTATAATATCTAGAACATTGCCTCACAAGGGCAAATCTAAGAGTTATTACCCTTAAAGTAGAGACAGAGAAAGAGATAAGGGTAGACAGTGTATTCAAATGGATATCAGAGAATTTCCCAAACCTAGAGAAAGATATCAACATTCAAGTATACGAAAGTTATAGAAAACTAAGTAGATTTAACCCAAAGAAGACTTCCTCAGGGCATTTAATAATCCAACTCCCAAAGATTAAAGATGAAGAAAGGATCCTAAAAGCAGCAAGATACAAAAATCAGACAAAGATGTAACAAAAAAGGAAAATGGCAGGCTAATATCATTGATTAATATTGATGCAAAAATCCTCAACCAAATATTAGAAAATGTAATTAACAATACATTAAAAATATCATTTATCATGACCAGTGGATTTACCCAAAAGATATAAGGATAGTTCAACATACGGAAAACAACCATTGTTATACATCATATCAATAGAATAAAAGACAAAAAGCTTATGATCATTTTAATTGATTCTGTTGAAGCATTTGATAAATTTCAACATCCCTTCATGGTAAAAACCATCAAAAATTGTGTACAGAAGGAACATACCTCAACATAATAAAATCCATATATGAAAGACCTGCAGCTAGTATCATATTGAATGGGAGGAAACTGAAAGCCTATCCCCTAATATCTGGAACATGATAGGGATGCCCACTGTCATCACTGTTATGCAACTTATTACTGGAAGTCCTAGCTACAACAATCTGACAAGAAAAAGAAATAAAAGGCATCTGATTTGGAAAAGAAGAAGTCAAATTATCTTGTTTGCAGATGCTATGATCTTATATTTAGAAAAACCTAAGGTCTCTGCAAGAAAACCAGTAGGACTGATAAACGCAGTAAATTTGCAGGATACAAAATCAACATACAAAAATTAGTTTCATTTCCATATATCAACAGTGAACAATCTGGAAATGAATCAAAAAAGTAATCTCATTTACAATAGCTACATATAAGATAAAATACCTAGGAATTAACATAGCCCAAGAAGTGAAAGATTTCTTTAATAAAAAGTATAAAACACTGATGAAAGAAATTGAAGTGGCACAAAAAAATAGAAAAATATTCCACATTCATAGATTGGAATAATTGACACTGTTAAAATGTCCATACCACCCAAAGCAATCTACAGATTCAATGCCATCTCTGTCAAAATAGCAATGACATTCTTCACAGAAATAGAAATGACAATCCCAAAATTTATATGGAACCACAAAAGACGCAGAATGGGCAAAGCTATCCTGAGCAAAATGAACAAAACTGGAGGAATCTCATTACCTGACTTCATATTATAGTACAGAGTTATAGTAACCAAAACAGCATTGTATTGGCATAAAAATAGACACGTGGAGCAATGGGACAGAATGGAGAACAGTTTGGAGATTACTCAAAAAAACTAAAAAATGAGCTACCATACAATCCAGCAATTCTACTGCTGGGTATGTACCCAAAAGAAAGAAAATCGGTATATTGAAGAGATATCTACACTCCCATAGATCTTACAGCACTGTTCACAACAGCTAAGATTTGGAAGCAACATAAGTGTCCATCAATAGACAAATGGATAAAGAAAATGTGGTGCTTCACTTGAACCCAGGAGGTGGAGGTTGCAGTGAACTGAGATTGCGCCACTGCACTCCAGTCTGGGCAACAGAGGGAGACTCTGTCTCAAAAAAAAAAAGAAGGAAAAGGAAAAGGAAAAGGAGAAGGGGAAAGGAAAGGAAAGGAAAGGAAAAGAAGAGGGAGGGAAAGAAAAGAAGGAAGGAAAGAGGGAGGGAGGGAAGGAAGGAAGGAAGCAAGGAAGGAAGCAAGGAAGGAAAGAAGGAAGGAAATGTGGTCCTTATACAAATGGAGTACTATTCAGCCATAAAAGAAATGAGATTCTGTCACTGCAACAACATGGATGCAACTAACCTCATTATATTCAGCGAAATAAGTCAGGCACAGAAAGACCATCATTGCATGTTCTCACTTATCATTAGGATCTAAAAATCAAAACAATTGAACTAATGGAGATAGAGATTTGAAGGGTGGTTACCAGAGGCTTAGAAGGATAGCGGGAGGCTGAGGGGTAGGTAGGGATGCTTAATGGGTACCAAAAAAAATAGTCAGAAAGAATGAGTTAAGACCTAATATTCGAGAGCACAACAGAGTGACTATAGTCAATAATAATTTAATTGTACATTTTAAAATAACTAAAAGAGTATAATTGGATTGCTTGTACCACAAAGGATAAGTGCTTGAGGAGATGGATACCCAATTTTCCATGATGTGATTATTACACATTTCATACCTGTACCAAAATATCTCATGTATCCCATAAATATATACTCCTACCATGTACCCACAAAAATTTAAAAAAGAATATTTAATGCTAATATATTTACTGAGTACCTTGTAAAGTTAAGGCAAAGTGATATATATAATATGCACCCTGTCCTCAAGCAATTCACTCACCATTCATATGAGAGACAATACAAATATACTTAAAAGGAAGAATGAGTGCAACAATTTGAGTAAGTTATTTAGCATTATACGGCCATTTTAAGAACATAATATCTAGCTAAATTAATACAAGAACACATCAAACATTTTAAATGAAACTTAAAAATTGGTAAACTTCAAAACGCATTCAGATACGAATTACCTCTCATTCCTTCTCCATCTGTCATCCCTATATGAACCACCATCTTATCTTTTATCTACATTATTCTCATAGCCTCCTTACTGTTTAACCTGATTCTGCCATGTCTCTCTATACTTCATTTGCAGTAGCACATGTAATGAAACTATACTTTAAAAAATGGAAGGTATATTCTGTCTCTTCCATGCTTAAAAAGCTGCAATGACTCCCCATCTCATTCAGAGTAAAGTCAAATTTATCAAATGACCTATCAGATCTTCTATGATCCCCCCTCCTTTCCTTATCACACCATCCAAGCTTATTATGTGCGATTCTCCCTTGCTCATCTTCTTTGCTCAGTTAGCTGCTGCCACATTGGCTTCCTTTCTATTCTTGAACACTCCATGCATGCTCTACCCTTAGTAGGGCCTTTGCAGTGGCTATTTCCTCTACCTGCAATATTCTTGCTCCACAGTCAAATGTTATCACCTTTAACTTTGCTCAAGTATCCTTGACCATGTTTTTTTGTTTGTTTGTTTGTTTTTTGTTTGTTTGTTCTCTCCCCAAGATGGAGTCTCCCTCTGTTGCCCAGGCTGGAGTGCAGTGGCCCGATCTTGAGTCACTGCAAACTCCGCCTCCCAGGGTTCAAGTGATTCTCCTGCCTCAACCTCCTGAGTAGCTGGGATTACAGGTGCACGCCACGGGCTGGCTAATTTTTTTTTTTTTCTTTGAGAGGGAGTCTCACTCTGTCGCCCAGTCTGGAGTGCAGTGGCACAATCTCGGCTTACTGCAACCTCCGCCTCCCCAGTTTAAGTGATTCTTCTGCCTCAGCCTCCCGAGTAGCTGAGACTACAGGTGTGTGCCACCACGCCTGGATAATTGTTGTATTTTTAGCAGAGACGGTGTTTCACCATATTGGCCAGGCTGGTCTCAAACTCCTAACCTTGAGATCTGCCTGCCTCGACCTTCCAAAGTGCTGGGATTACAGGCGTGAGCCACTGCGCCCAGCCTAATTTTTGTATTTTTAATAGAGACAGGGTTTTACCATGTTGGTCAGGCTGGACTCGAACTCCTGACCTCCAGTGATCTACCCACCTCGGCCTCCCAAAGTGTTGGGATTATAAGCCTGAGCCACCGCGCCCAACTAACCATCTTATTTTAAATTGCATACTACTCCTTAGCCTGGCATTCTCAATTCTCCTCAACCTTCTTTATTTACTGTTTTTCCACGGCACTTTTTACATTCTAATGAACCGTAATTATTTAGTTATTTGTTATGCTCAGTGTTTACTTTTTCTCCTTAACTCCATGAGGCTAAGAGTCTTTGGATTGCTTGCTGATATATTTCAAATCAGTAGAGTAATGCGGGACTCACAGAGGGAACTTAATAAAAATGTGTTAGGTAAATGAACAAATGATTATATGAACGTATAGGAAATTCTAGTTTGATTTTTATAAAAGGTCAACTTTTACGATAATGAAAGTTACCTATATTGTATTTGGATTTTAATTTAGTTTTCTTCTTTATTTCTAGTTATGAACTTTTGCTAGAAAAAAACTAAAATAACACCACTATGTATGTAGGAGAAACAAGAAATAATAAAAGAAAAATTATCATTCCACCTCTGTTATTATTGATTAAATATAAAATTTCAAAGTTAAAGTCTAATTATTTTCTTATTTGCTATTCAAAAGGGAATATCTCTTGTGATGCTACATTAGATAAATTATTAGTCAGATCTTCCAACAGGCAGATCAAAGCCTGGGCTTTGGACCACTGTCTGAGACAGGCACCTTATGTAGGTTTGTGGAAGGATGAGAATGAATAGCTTTTCCCCCTTGATGAGAACAGACCTCTGCACACCTGTTTTGTTCCTGTCTTCATTGGTGCTGGCACTCTTTTTTTTCCCTTCCAGGACATAGGCCATGGATACATACTTAAGGATATAAACAGAACTATGTGAAATTAATTACTATTTTAACTATGGCTCTTCCTCTTTCTCTTCTGCAATAATAATAATAATAAGCGTATCAGAATGCTAGTAACATTAGTAATTTTATACATAATCCAAGTGATTTCATGAAAATATTTTAAAATTTATAAAAGTTAGCTTTTATTGCCTGCAAATATAAGGTAGGAATATAAATGACAAAGCAACAAAGGGTTTTGACACTGAGTGAAGAAACACTAGCTCATCAATTTCTGAGCACGCATTTGAGGGAAAAACAGGAAGTGAGAGGTTCCACTGATACATATTGACAGCTGACTATAGAACATTTATTGATTCATTGATTCATTAATTATTCAATAGATATTGAACCTTACGTCTCAGAAAATATATTATTATAACAGGGTGCAAATATAAGACATTGTCTTTTTAAAAAAGAAAGTATAAACTAGTAGGAGAAGGAGAGATAAAAAGATAATTAGAGTGAAATATGCGAATTTTGCTAGGCAGCAAAATATAAGCAAAAATTCTGTAGAAGAAATAAAATAAAACTTTATCCTCTCTGAAACTAAATAGCCAATATTCACTAAAATTTAGCTCAAGCAGTTCCCTATTTTGAGCATCCTATGATTTCGACTGTAGAATAAATTCTTTGACTTAAGTTACACAAAAATATGCATGTATAAACTAAATCTCTCATGGTGATATAAACATGGAATGGACATCTAATTATTTCTTTCTGTGCTCAAAGTATTCCAATGTGCTCTTTTTTTGTCAGTGACTACATGACTTTTTCTAACTTGAGCCTCAAACTTTACCTCTCATGTTCTGCCTCCACATCTTGCTTTTCTAAAGTCAAACTTCTCCCCTTTCCAAAAACTGTGCTTCTTTTGATTTAACAAGGCAGAACCACATATAGCTTCCTCAAAACAAACTATGCTTTTTCATGCTTCTGAATTGTTGTTTGTGCTGTTTGCTATTTTCTATGCCTATAATACCATTCCAACTTTCCCCTAAGAAAATTCTGCCTATTCTTTAAAACTTTTTATATCCAAATTATGTGAATTTTTCCCTGAGGTCAGAGTCACCCACTCCTACTTAGTACTCTTGAAATTGCATTTAAAAGTTTTTATTTTGCATTTATATATCACATTTTAAATGTTCTCCTATTTCTTTCCGTTTCTCATTAGCTAAAACATTCTGAGAATAAGAGATACAACATTCATTTATGCTTCCATTATCTCTCATAGTATTGGTATATAGTGGCTGATCAGTAAATATCAATTAAAATGAGCTTAATTTGAACATTATATGTTTTTGTTATTTTTTGTTTATGTCATGGGAAACTTTTAAAGCATCACATTTGCCATTTACTTCTCAATAAATATTTACTTTGCCTTAGTCTCCTAACCTACATGAATTCATCACTTTGTGTTAAACTCATAGACAGCTAATATTTTTTCATTATATCTTTGCCCAGAGCCACATTTTAAAACTACCAACATTTATATAACTTCTATTCACAACTCCAAATCAGGAAACTATGTATCTTTGTTTCTAGTTGAAGTACCTTCTAGCTACTTCATGAAACACATATATTTTTCAAATGATAGATTGCTCAATCTGGCAAAGACAATCTGTTACTGTAGAAGATACATATTCATTTTTCAATTCGTAAGAAAATCATATTGATATTAACCTAAATTACTCAGATTCTTATTGTTTCAGGCAAGAAGGAAAATATGAAGAACCCAGCCATGTTATAATAAGAGCTGATCCTAGTGCTTTCTGTGTATTGGCTTATTTCAGTGTGTCACATTTCTGTTATTTCACTGACTCAGCACGTTGGTGCAGGTTTACGAATCCTGACCTCTCGAGAAATGGTCCTATATTGACTAGCTGACAATATTTGAAACATTTGTGAAAAACAGAAGAATTTGTCTGCCACTGAGAAATATTTTTATATTTATCAGGTCATATGAGTGAAATCACAGAATTAAATTAGAATATTTATTTCTAGGCCAGAAGATTTCCTTAGTCATTATAGTGATTTTTCTGGGATGGGAGTGGGGAGGACAAGTTTTAAAGAAGAATTCTTTAATGCACCCATATTTTAAAATTTGAAAAAAAAATGTAATCTTCCTAAATCTTAGGCTAATTTTAATACAAATAATCAAGTTAGTTTAGAATATGAGGTAAATAATATACGAAGTCAATAGCTAGATAATAATATCAACCAGCACCAAAACATAAAGAATTGGGAGTTCACTCTAGAATAAATTTTGAGTTAGTTTACTCTACCCTGATTTACCCTGGAAATTTTAATAAGATTTGTGGCAATTATGACTTCCAACCTAGCTTTAAAAGGCAAAAGATTTATATAATATGAAGAGTAACCAGAGTTTAACCAAGTTTAAATCCACAGAGGAGTTATGATAAAGGAACACCAGACGTTCACACATATTTTTACCAATGAAAGTAGTCAGCTTGATTCTTGAAATTAAAAACAGTACTGTTTTATGATTGTGGAGATGCGGCAGGAAATGAAAACAGAGGACTGTGTTTTCACAGTCAGTTTCAGCTAGTTTCATTGAGCGATGTAATAGTACCAAACATCATCTGGATTCTGTGATTTTTGCTTCCTATGCTGTATTAATATCACAATCTCTAAAGTCTCCAACATTTGCATTTGTAACTCTCATCACCCATCAACCCATTTCAAAAGGAATCTTTGCATAATCTATATTCCTAACCTTGTTAGACCCAGATGCTAAAGTAATTTTGTGATTTTATTCTCAACACTCTTACTATCTGAAAATGGACACAGAGTATGATTTTATATGCAAATGTCTGTAGATAGTATTAAAAGAGGAGGCTAGCAACATGGAGATGTTATTTTCCTGTACAATATGATACAGGAAGCTTGGTATTATGAAATCCAACCTTGTTACTATCCTGTAGGTGCATATAAGAAAATGTATCGATCTTCTTATATACCCAACAGAATTCTCCATATACACTGCTGCAAATACATAGATTCCACTCTGTTAGGAAAATGTGTTGTTCATTAAATGATGTTTGGTGAAAACAAATCCGGTGACTGACAATCGCCAGGGGTAGAAGATAGGGAGAAAATTGCTACAAACATGTTGCTAAGATCAGTATACATGAAAAAATGGATTTATTAACAATGCCACCTAGCTAGTACCTTTAGCCAAAAAAATGGTAAATGATTCACTGTTGTCACCTTAAGACAGTGCTGCAGGTTTTCAGCACTCAAATGCATTGTGTCTAGAAACAGAAGCTGATGGGCCGTGCGCGATGGTGCACTCCTGTAATCCCAGCACTTTGGGAGGCCGAGGCGGGCGGATCACGAGGTCAGGAGATCGAGACCATCCTGGCTAACACGGTGAAACCCCGTCTCTACTAAAAATACAAAAAAAATTAGCCGGGCATTGTGGCGGGCGCCTGTAGTCCCAGCTACTCTGGAGGCTGAGGCAGGAGAATGGTGTGAAGCCGGGAGGCGGAGCCTGCAGTGAGCCGGGATCGCGCCACTGGACTCCAGCCTGGGCAACAGAGCGAGACTCTGTCTCAAAAGAAAAAAAGAAAAGAAAAAAGGAAAAAGAAACCAAGAAGCTGATGGTAGCCCTAGGCATTGGAAACACTGTAAAAGAATAATATTCTTTTTGATAAAATCTCAAAAGATTGACAACTCAAATTGTTATTTTTATTTTGAAATTCAAACTTCTCTTTAATAATTTGAGTTAAGAGTTCATTGTTAAGGATGTTAGTGTTTACAGAATGTTTTGTAAAGTCAAAAAATGCAAACTGATCAGACAAGTACATATAAAACCAAATTAAATGATACTACCCATACAACATTTTTCTTTGTTTATGTTATTCATGTTGTGAATTAATATTTGAAATGATTGGACACTTTAGGAGGTGAAAAAAATCACTGCAGTAAATTTAATATAAACTAATGGAGCAATATTGTATCTGTCAGATTGTGCTTACACTTTTTTTTCACTTTATAATTTCTCTTTTTAAAAATTTTTAATTAAGCTATAACCCAACCCAACAAACCTGCCACACATTTCCTTTAAAATATAAATCATGCTTCCAGGAAAATTTTTACAAGTTCAGTCAAATGTTGGAATGTATTAAGAAAGCCATAGTTGGGTAAAATGAGTTTAATATCAATATCCTATCATAAGGCACTTATGCAAAACAAAATGAAGATTTCTAAATAAATTGAAATGCTCAGACCTTCTCATGGTATGACTTACATTATGCTAAGACATGCCCCCTTTTTCAACTTAGTGTATGCTTGATATTACAAAATAATCATTTATAGTAACAGAAAAGCATTCATTTATTTATCCATCTATTTGGTTGATATTTATTCATTGGTTTGTATATGACCTACACTGTTTTTAAGGAATGAAACACGTAGTTTGTATCTGATATGTATTTTTTCTTTATCCAACATCAGTTCCTTTAAGAGTAATCCCCTGCTTCTTTTTTTTTTTTTTTTTTTTTTTTTTTTTTTGAGATGGAGTCTCACTCTGTCACCCAGGCTGGAGTGCAGTGGCACAGTCTAGGCTCACTGCAGCCTCTGCCTCCCAGGTTCAAGCAATTTGCCTGCCTCAGCCTCCCAAGTAGCTGAGATTACAGGTGGACACCACCACGCCCAGCTAATATTTGTATTTTTAGTAGAGACAGGGTTTCGCTATGTTGGCCAGGGTGGTCTCGAACTCCTGACCTCAAGTGATCCACCTGCCTTGGCCTCCCAAAGTGTTGGGATTACAGGCATGAGCCACCATGCCCAGCCACCCTTTCTTATACCATGTGTTTCTGGTAGAGTTGAGTTTTTTGTTTGTTTGTTTTTTGTTTTAAATGGAGTCTTGCTCTGTCACCCAGGCTGGAATGCAGTGGCATGATCTCAGCTCACTGCAACCTCTGCCTCCCAGGTTCAAGCGATTCTCCTGCCTCAGCCTCCCGAGTAGCTAGGATTACAGGAGCCTGCTACCATAATGAGCCCTAACTACCCCACCACAGAGGTGAGCACATAATCCAGGCTAACCAAAAAAAAAAAAAAAAAGTGAGAGAAAAGAAAATAAAAAAACAGATGATTCCACTGCACGTGAACAACTGTTCCATGATTGGGCACATAATAACTTGAAATCACTGTTTGCCTGTGAGTGAAATCTACACAGAAGTAAGCTCGGATTACTTGAGAGTGGAATCTACACAGAAGTAAGATTGTCTGAGAGCGAAATCTACCCAGAAGTAAACTCAGAGAAGAAATGATTTCCTATTCAGTGAATGGTACTGGCATAACTGGCTAACCACATGCAGAAGATTGACATGGGACCCCTTCCTTTCACCATATACAAAAATCAACTCAATATGGACTAAAGACTTAAATGTAAAACCTAACACTGTAAAAACCCTAGAAGAGAATCTAGGAAATACCATATTGAACATAGGCACTGGCAGTGAGTTCATGATGAAGATGCCAAAAGCAATGGCAACAAAAATAAAAATTGACAAATGATACCTAATTAAAGAGCTTCTGCACAGCAAAAGAAACTATCAACAGAGTAAATAGACAACTTAGACAGAATGGGAGAAAAGATTTGCAAACTATGCATTTAACAAAGGTCTAATATCTAGGATCTATAAGGAACTTAAACCAACAAGCAAAAACCAAACAACCCCATTAAAAAATAGGCAAAGGACATGAACAGACCGTTCTCAAAAATAAATAAATAAATAAAAGACAAACATGCAGGCAACATGCATATACAAAAAAATAAGCACCGCTAATCAGTAGAGAAATACAAATCAAAATTGGAGTGAGATACCATCTCACACCAGTCAGAATGGCTATTATTAAGTCAAAAAATAACAGATGCTGGTGAGGTTGCAGAGAAAAGGGAACACTTATACACTGCGGGTGGGAACGTGAACTAGTTCAGCCACTGTGGAAAGCTGTTTGGAGATCTCTTAAAGAACTTAGAACTACCATTCGACCGAGCAATTCCATTATTGTGTGTATACCCAATGGAATATAAATAATTCTGTCATAAAGACCCATACACATGTACGTTCAATGCAACGTTATTCACAATAACAAAGACAAGGAATCAACCTAAATGGCCATAATGGTGAACTCGATAAAGAAAATGTGGTACATATGCATCATGGAATACTACACAGCCATAAAAGACTACCCTTTGAAGATCATGTCCTTTGGAGTAACACAGATAGAGCTGGAAGTCATTATCCTAAGCAAATTAACACAGGAACAGGAAGCCAAATCCTGCATGTTCTGACTTATAAGTAGTCCACAAACATTAAGAACACATGGACATAGGAACAACAAACAGCAGAGCCTACTTGAGGGTGGAGAGTGGGAGGAGGGTGAGGATGGAAAAACTAACCATTGAGTACTATGCTTACTTACCTGGGTAATGAAATAATCTGTATACCAAACCCCCACAAGATGCAATTTACCTATATAACAAACTTGCACATGTACCCATGAACCTAAAATAAAAGTTTGAAGAAAAAAAAACACCAAGAAAATCATACAGAAACTGTCTAAAGAAATTATCTCTCAGACATGAGATGGAGGATATGCATTAAACTTACCTTTCATAATAAAAAGAAAAGAAAAGGAAAAGCAGTCACATCAACTTGAGAATGATAAGAAGAATCGTAAAATTAGTCAGATTTAAAACTGATCTTGAGCAATGCAGGGAATTCCGGCAAGTACATGAGTGTGAATGCTGTTGCAGGCCTGGGCAGTATGAGCACATGTGAAGTATCTGCCTGTTTGCCTTCCTTCTTTCCTCCCTCCTTTCCTCACTTCCTTTTTTTCTCCCTCCCTTCCTGTCTTCCTTGTCTCCTCCTTCCCTCCCTTTCTTCCTTCTTTCCTTCCTCCCTTCCTCTCTTCTACCCTTTCTTCCCTCCTTCTCTCTCACTCTCTCTTCTTCCTTTCCTTTGTCCATCCTCTCCCTTTCTCCTTTCTTTTCTTCCTACCTTAAGCATTTTGGGGGCAGTAACTAAAAACCATAATGGATGCTAAGGTTAGAAATGAAAATAAAGAGTTCCTGTCTTCTAGATCATGGAGTAAGAATGCAATATCTATATATATTTTTGATGGAATTTTAAATGATCCATGCAAAACAACTTTTTTTCATATTCCTCTTAGAATTCAGATAATACAGCATTTCTATAAGTAGAAATGTATAAGAAGTATGTTTTGTGGAAGTTGGATTTAAATCTTTGATATATGCCAAGTGATCAAAAATTATATATTGCCCTGAGTCTATTTAGAATATGAAAAATTGGGTATGAAGTAGAAAATAATTTGATTTTTACATGAAATATATAAATTTATTTGAAACTATAAAATACAATTAAACATTGTCTTTCTGACTCTATTGTTATGCTGTGTGATATGCATCTTTAAAAGAATGGTTTTAGCACTTTTTAGAGAACTGTGTGGCTGATGACTTTTCACATGGCTTAAATAATTATCCAATTAAATTTGTGCATATAAAGCCAAATGGAAAAACACTTTGTTTCTAACAGATGAATAATTTGATGAAGAAAGAATAGAGGGATAATGTATAGATAAATTAAAAATTACACACACACAGTGGAAATACTCTCATAAGAGGACAATTTCACCTTAATGTAATAAAAATTAAATGTCAATTAATTTAATGATTCTAAGAGAATAATTATATTATTTAGACTTCTTCAAGACTGTAGAATCTTCTATTTTTTTATATTGCCAACTATGAAATTGCTTTCTTTTTGTAGCCAGAAAGCACAGCTGACAGATAAAAAAAATTGTTAATTTCATAACTCTTAAAGACTAAATGGAGACTGGCATTAAGATTTGAGATATTCAATGCTATTTCTGTACAATATGTTTAGCTTGTTGTTTTCTCAATTTGATGTTGGGATATGGCCCAGAGTTTTTCTTTCTATTTTAACTGTGCTCTTGAGATATGCATTTCATAATTTTTGTCTCTATTACAATTGAAAAAAACGTCTACATAAATTACTCTAATTACATAAATTACCTAAATTAACTGAAGACAGTAAAAGGAAAACTTTGCAATTATCCATTTCACTTAACATAAAAGGCACAATATTATTTTAACAGATGTCTGCTTTATCCTTTGTTTAGACACAACTGTAAAGCACTTTTTGTGAGATTTCAACTGGGGAATTTTCTATGAAGATGTAAAATAAAAAATATGTTTGATTACAATAAAATAAAATTTATTCAATTATTCTATGATGTGCACATAATTAGACATTATAGGTAGTTCCAAAAGTATAAACATAGGTTTTTTCCAAAATTTTATTTATGAGAAAAAATTTTTTTAAGAAAGGGAAAATGAGTGGCTTTTCTACAGAATCTCATAAAGGTTTATTTTATCCACTAATAAGCTGTCTTACAGCAAATTAATACTCTGCTAATAAATGCCTGTGTATAAGACTACCCAGAGAACATAAAATGTTTTTTTAATAAGAATAATAGAATTAAGCAAAAGTTAATAGAAATTATTAACGAGAAAGAAATGAGACAAAATATTTTACGTTGATTTTTGTTCAAACATTGATCTGGGTAAACTTATACAGTTAAATAAAGAATTGTTTAAAGCAATGTTACTATATTGGACATTTTGGTTATCTCCATTATCTATGACTTTCCAATACATTAGCCCATTGGTTTGTAGGATTCATCTCAGCTCAGTTAGGTGCTGCAAGTAATCTAAGGTTCTCGTTCTCGACACTGACGGCACATTAGAATGAGCAGGAGAGGTTTTTGTGTTTTTTTTTTTAAATCTAATGGTGTTAGGGCCTCTCTTCATAGCCTCTGACCAGTATTTTTTATTTCTTGCGTCATTCTAAAGTGCAGCCATTACTGAGAATTATTGGTGGCAACTAATTACAATATTGCGTTTATCTATCCGACAAATATTTTAGAAACCAGGTTTGATTCAAGCGTGGGAATGTAGAATTGTAGATCCTGGTCAGGCAGTGGCATCTGGTGTCTCCTGGCAACATCAGAGAATGCATACCCACAGACAGATGAAACCTATGAGGCACTGCTCATGAGTGATATCTAGTGACTAGTTTGTAATGTGTCCAAGACATATAAAGATAGTCCCCATTGCATTTTAAGAAAATACATCTAAATTTCACATTTTAGATCCAGGTGACATGGGTTATTAGAATCAATTATGGTAACACTTTAAATTAAGTGTATTAGAGCTTCAGGGTGATATGTTAAGGTAGCTCCCTTGCTAAGCCCACTCTTAGGACTTGTCACAATCTGGAAGAACACACAGAATACTATTGCCAACATGACCAGGAAAACTGGAAAATGTCAGTTTTAGACATCCCAGTTGTCTCAGTGCTTTCTCAGTACCCTCCGCTGAAAATATATTGTCTACATTTATCACAGCAAAATATAACTTCTATAGAATTTGTCAGTGTTTATTTTTATCATGTCTCTAACCCATTTGCTTATGGAATTACCACAGCATATGATATAATTCTGTCCACTGACACATGAATGAAAGTTCATTGGGATTCCTAGAATACATTTTCACTGGGACTTCTACAAAAAAATTTCAGACACCTCTTCTAGATGTTGTAATATGGCTTTGAACCTTACAAAATGTTGTATCCTTTCGTTTGTATCAAATGAAAATGAAACTGGTGAAAGGAAGGTGGTGAATTGCAGAGAAGCACATTGGAGATACTTAGGGCACCTCTGCAGCCTGGTCTGCTTCTGGATTTCTAGTTACATGAAGCAGTAACTGCTGCCAAGAGCATGCTTGCCGTAAGAGTTAGTACATGTCTACCCAGAAAACAGTATGTTCAGGCCCACCATTTTTATCTAAAATGCTTGGGATCACAAGTATTTCATAAGCATTTGTATTATTTTAGGAAGGCCGTATACATGTTACATACTGTGAAATAAGCTTAGCAGAGCCTAGGACAGCACTACATTATCAAGAAAAAAAATCTCTGGAACAAAAAAACGTGTGTGGATGAATGGTTGGCTAGAGAGATGGAAATAGATATACTGCTATACAGGTATATACAGGTATTTGTGTACACATGTATACACACACATTCACACTATGTATCATAAAGACTATAAATAGTCTCACTTCAGTTCACTTCAGGTCTTGTCTAAATTAGTCATAAGCCACTTTCAGTTTTTGGATTTCAGATTTGTGGACAAGCATTGTGAACCTTTTATACTTATATGACTCTTCTCTTCCTCTCATTCTTTTTTCTCTTTACCCTTTTATGTTAATCTTAGATTATGGCACCAGAGATAAGCAGATAATGTGAACAACAAATATAATCACAGTCAGTCCTGTATGACTGATTTTTAAGATTATTTTGTTAATTTTCAAAACTCAATTTCTTCTAATTATATTTGGCAATGATAGGCCATATTAACTCATAATTCGAGCAATTTGAAAAAATTCAATTTAATGCTTATTCATTAAAATGTTCAAGAATCAATAATAATTTAATCATAAGACATAAGTACACATATTAAGATTGTAAAACTAATGGTCATCTAATTCTCTTAGATAATTAGGTTATATACAAAGATTGTCCAGAAATTGCATCTAATTAAAGCATGAATGAAGTAATCATCAGAAGTTCATAAAAGACTTTCCTTCATCATCTTCCTTTTCTCCCTGGTCATATTTCTCACTTTTCATTAGTTCACAAATTAATCATTCCAAGCTATTCAAATTGGGAGAGCAAGAAACTCAGAAGTAGCATAGCCTTAACAAGGGATGCATATGATAACACATTAAACGTATTTCAAAATTTTATTTCCAGGTTTTGCATACTGTGATTTTATATGTTTAGTGTTACAGAAAGGTTTAAAATATCTTAATCAGAATTTAAATGCACCGTGATCCTTGGGTATATGTTTTACATTTCAATCTCTACATTTTTTTCCACTGTAACGTAACTTTGCACATGAGTCATTTGAACTAGTTTATTTATAAACATGTAGCTCTGGCTGAAGAGACCTAAATGATTCCTTTAGTTTTAGACTCATCCCCATTTCTTACTCATCACCTGAATAAGGATATCCTACAGATACTTCCAATTCAAGAAGGTCAAAACTGACTGCAAGTTCCTAACAAAGCAAGCTCTTGTTTTTTAATTCTCCTTTTCATTAGATGCTATTCCATTTGCATTCAGTCAGGAACAGAGATACTTGGGGGTCATCCCCGACTCCTCTTCGTCATCAATTTCCACATCCAGTCTACTTGCAATGTTTGACAACATACTTCATAACTATCCATTATCAGTTTTCTTCTTTGTCACCCATATTAACAAGGATTAAGATCAGCTACTTAGTGTCCCTTGCAGTGGCTATACAATCATGTTGTGGTTTCCCTGATGCCAGTTGTGTACCCTTCATATTCCTCTGTCCTAAATTGGCCAGAGTGTTATTCCTACAATGTAAATATGGCCATGTCATTCCTATTCAAAATTCTGCAAGAACTTATGACAAATAATGTTCTATATAATGTGCCACTGCTTAACTCTCCAAATTGATTATCCGATAAATTCTGTTTTAAATGTTATCTTTCAATGTGTGTTTTTACCTACATAAACAATAATATGTTACCTGTTAGGACCAAGCACTGGGGATACAAAAAAAGTAATATATGGTCCCAACTGCTAAAAAGGCCACAGGCATGTAAACAAAAACTTACGAAGTTTTTGTAATAGTAGAGATATCCACCATATTTGATGACAACACAGGATGGGCTGAGGATAGCTAAATATACTTATTTATTTTCCATTTATACACCAACTAGTGCACTTTGACTTTCTCTCCTTACCACTTTGCAACAGGTGCATCTTTCAAGGTCATGAACATTTTAAATTTCTTATTGAACAATAATATTTGACATATCTAAAAGATAATCTCTTTTAAATTTTATAATCCTTTGGCGTACATTAGAAAATTAGACTCTATAATTCTGTTTTCTCCTTAATAACACTTTGTTTTGTTTTCTCTTAGAGCCATCCAGCTCTGTTTCCTCTTAATCACTGTGTTCTACTCTTTATTATCCTTAAATGCTTGTTGAACAACCTCATCCACTTTCATACATATCAACTACTTACTTTATATTGTAATGTTTCACAGATGTCTGTCTCTAGGCTTGACCATCCTTTTGAGATTTGGATTCCTACATCTGACTACTTAACAGGTATATATCCTCTAGATACTCCTGAAACAAGGTCTATATGCCCCATGCTATGAAGCAGCATCAAACATTCCAGTCCCCAAATGTATCATCATATCGTTCTGATTGTATATTTTATCTTTCTCTTGTATTAGGTAGTTTTTAGAAAGAATACAAGTCTTGTACTCATTCTTTTGTAATTATTGCTAAATATTTTATTCTTTTTGATGCAATATTCAATGGAATTATTCATTTAATTATCAGATTTTTAATTATATCTATTTGATTACAATTGATTTTTTCTGTAGGACTAAAACTTTGTGTGTGTGTGGGGGGGGGGGTGTGTGTGTGTGTGTGTGTGTAGACTACTATTTGATGTATTGCCCAGGTTAGAGTGCAGTGCCTATTCACAGGCATGATTGTAGCACACTACAGACTCAAACTCCTGGACTCAAACTATTCCCCTACTTCAGCCTCCCAAGTAGCTGGGACTACAGGCTTTGAAGGCAATTGATTTTTGTATATTGATCTTGCATCCTGTCACTTTGATAAACTCACTTATTAGATCTAATAGCATTTTGTGGATTTCTGAGGACTTTCTATATAGAAGATCATGTTATCTGCAAATAGTGGTTTTTTAATTAATTAATTTATTTATTTATTTATTATTTTATTTTTTGAGACAGAATCTCACTCTGTCTCCAGGATGGAGTGCAGTGATGCGCTCTTGGCTCACTGCAACCTCCGCCTCCTTGGTTCAAGTGATTCTTCTGCCTCAGCCTCCTGAGTAGCTGGGACTACAGGCATGTGCCACCACGCCCAGCTGATTTTTGTATTTTTAGTAGAGACAGTGTTTCACCATGTTGGCCAGGATGGTCTCAATCTCTTGACCTCGTGATCTGCCTGCCTCTGCCTCCCAAAGTACTGGGATTACAGGCATGAGCCACCCCGCCTGGCTTATTTATTTATCTTTAAAATTTGCATGTATTTCATTTATTATTCTTCCTCATTACCCTACATACCAGTACAATGTGAAATGGAAGTGTGAATGTGATTTTTTTTCCATAGAGGAAGCATTTCTTCTTCTTTTACCACTAAGTATGATATCAGCTGTGTATTAATCATAGATGCCCTTTATCAGGTTTGAGGTTGAGGTTGAAGTTTGTCAGGTTGAAGACATTCCCTTCTGTTCCTAGTTTGTTGAGTATTCTTTTCAGGAAAGGGTTTGAGATTTTGTCAAATGCTTTTCCTACATATATTGAGATGACCATGTGATTTTTGTATTTTATTCTTGTTAGTATGGTATATTACATGGATTAATTTTCACATGTTAATTCAAACTTACATTTCTGGGATAAATCCTACTTGACCATGGTACATCGTCCTTTTTATATGTTGCAACATTTGATTTGCCAGTATTTTGTTGAGGATATTTGCAAGACGTGTTTATCAGATTTTGGTATCAAGATAATGCTAGCCTAATAAAATGAACTGGAATATGTTTCCTCCTCTTTCATACTTTGGAAGAGTTTGTGAGGGACAAATATTATTCTTTGAATGTTTGGTAGAATTTACCAGTGAAGCTGAGACTGGGCTTTACATTGTAGGTAGCTTTTAAAATATTAGTTCAATTCCTTCAATTATTAAAAGACTATTCCAATGTTCTACTTCTTCTTGAATTAGTTTTGTTAATTTCTTTCTTTCTAGAGCATTGTCCATTTTATTCAGGTTATCATATTTGTTGGCATATAGTTGTTGATAATATTAACTTACAATCCTTGTATTTCTATAAGATCAGTAATAATGCCTCTTCTTTTATTCTTGATTTACTAATTTGAGTCTTTTATGGTTTCATTTATGTCAGGCTAGCTAAACTTTGTCATTTTGTTGATTTGTTAACAAACCAACTTTTAGTTTAGTTGATTAGGAAATCAACTAAAACTATTGTTTTTCCAATCTCAATTTCATTCATTTTCACTCTAATCTTTATCATGCCTCTCCTGCTTCCTTTGGGTTTTATTTGTTTTTCTTTTCCCAGTTTTTCAGGGGAAAGCTTATATTATTTGAAATTTGAGATTTTTTTAATGTAGGCATTTACAACTATAAATTTCTCTCTAATCACTGCTTTACCTGCATCCTATAGATTCATACATGTTGTGGCTTTGTTTTCATTTATCTCATGGTATTTTCTAATTTCTTTTGCTATTTCTTCTTTGAATGATTAGTTATTTAGGAATGTGTTTTTAAATTTCTACTTGTTTTGAATTTCCCAAATTTTCTTTTATTATTAATTTCTAGTTTCATTCCATTGTGGTCACAAAACATACTATGTATGATTTTATTCCTTTTACATATATTGAGGTTTGTTTTATGGAGTAACATATGGTCTATCCTGGAGAATGTGCCATATACACTTGAGAATGTGTTCTAGGGATATCTGTTAGTTATCATTGATTTATAGTGTTGATCAAGTCTTCCATTTCCATGTTGATTTTTACCTAGTTTTTCTATCCATTACTGAAAGTGAGCTAATAATATCTCCCACTATTACTTATTATTGAATTGCCAATTTCCCCCTTCAATTCTGTCAATTTAAAAAAATATATTCTAGGGCTGTCTTTAGGTCCATATATGTTCATAATTGTTTTCTTGCTTACGAACTTATACCTTTTCATTTAAATGTCCTTCTTTGTCTCCAGTAACAATTTTGCCTTAACATTGATTGGCATATACTTGTTGATGATATTATCTTATAATTCATGTATTTCTATAAGGTCAGTAATAATGGGCCAGGTGCAGTGGCTCACGCCTGTAATCCCTGCACTTTGGGAGGCCAAGGCGGGTGGATCACCTGAGGTCAGGAGTTTGAGGCCAACCTGACAAACATGGCAAAACCCCATCTCTACTAAAAATACAAAAATTAGCCAAGCTTGGCGGTGGGTGCCTGTAATCCCAGCTACTCGGGAGGTTGAGACATGAGAATAGCTTGAACCCTGGAGGCAGAGGTTGCAGTGAGCCAAGATTGTGCCATTGCACTCCAGCCTGGGCAAGACTCCATCTCAAAAAAAAAAAAAACCAGTAATAATGTCTCTTCTTTCATTCTTTTATTCTATACTAATAGTATAGCCACTACAGCTCTATTTTGTTTACTATTTGCATGGTATATTTTTTTCATCCTTATATTTTGAACTTATATGTGTGTTTAAATTTAACATGTGTCTCTGGTAGACAGAATACATGTGGATCATGTAGTTTTACCAAAAATTCATTCAACTAACTTCTGCCTTTTGATAGGAGAATTAAATTCATTTATATTTATTATAATTGCCAACATAGTAGGATTTACAGCTGGCATTTTACTATTTGTTTCTATATGTCTTATGTCTTTTTCTTTGTCTATTCTTTCATTACTATTTTCTTTTGTACTAAATTAATATTTTCTCATGTGCTATTTAAAACCCCTGTTTCTTTTACCATATTTTAGGATTTTTCTTAGTGATAGCCCTGAGCATTACAATTAAAATATTAACTTAAATATTTAGTTCAGATTAAGACCAAATTGATTTCAATAATAGTACATGAAAGTTTATTTTAATAGAGTTCCATTTCATCATCGCTTCTTTATGTTCTTATTTTTATACTTATAAGCCCATTGATACAGTTTTAATACTTTAGCCATTATTTTTAAATCTAGTAGGAGAAGAAAATAATTATAAACAAAAATATATTTATTCTTTCATTTATATTGACCTATGTGGTTACCTTACTGCTGCCATTTACTTTTTGATGTGAATTCAAGTAAAATTTTAGTGCCTTAATTTCTGATTGAAGGATTTTCTTTAGTAGTTCTTATAAGATATGTCTGCTAGTAACAAATTCTCTCAGTTTTCATTTATATGAATATCTCTGTATTTCCCCTTCAATTTTGAAGGATAGTTTTACTTGATGTAGAATTATTGGCTGACTGATATTTTCTTTTAGAACTTTGAACATGTCATTGTACTGTATTCTGGTTATCAATATTATTGAGGATTCATTGTATGTGATAAGTTTTTCTTCTTTCACTGTTTTTAAGAATCTATGTCTTTGGCTTTCAACCATTTGAATATTTTGTGTCTAGGTGCAGTTCTCTGAGTTTATCTTACTTGAAGTTCATTAAACATTTTGGATATAGAGATTAAATGTTTTTCATCAAATTTTAGAGTTCCAGCCTTGAAAATATAGTAAGACTACATCTCTGCTAAAATTTTAAAAAATAGCAATTTAGCCAGGCATGGTGATATGTGCCTGCAGTCCCAGTTGCTTGGGAGTCTGAGGCAAAAGGATCACTTGGGCCCAGGAGTTCAAAGTTGAAGTGAACTATGATTGCCGTTGCACTCTAGCCTGGGAAACAGAATGAAACTTTGTCTAAAAATAAATTTTTTGAGAAGTTTTTGGAATTTTTTTTCAAATATTCTTCCCATTTCTCTCCCTCTCTCTTTCTAGGATTTCCATTATGCGTATATTGTAACACTTGTTGATATTCTACAGGTGTCTGAGGCTCTGTTCAGTTTTTCTTTATTCTATTTCCTTTTCATTATTCAGACTGAATATACTCAATCACCAATTTTCAAGTTCACTGATTCTTTCTTCTGTCAATTCAAATCTTCTGTTAATTCCATTTAGTGGTTTTTTTTTAATTTCGTGTATTGGACTTACCTATACCACAATATTTCTTTCTTTCTTTTTATAATTTCACTTTATAGATAAGCTCTATTATGTGAGATATCGTTCTCACACTTTTCTTTCGCTCTGTAGAGAAAGTTTTTTCCTTTGTTTCTTGAATATATTTATAATAGCTTATATAAATTCTTTGCCTAGTTAAGTTCACATCTGAACTTCCTCAGGGATAATTTATTTTTACTTTTTTTCTATGTAGGGGCCACCCTTTCCTGTCTCTTTGCATGTCTCATTTTTTTTATTGAAAACTGGACATTTTAACTCACATAATGTGGCAAATTTGTAAATCAAATCCATAGCTGGTTGTTATTGCTGTTTCGATGTGGCTAATGCTGCTGGTTTTTAGTGGTTTTCCTGGACTTATTCTGTAAAAGCTCTATTTTCTGTCATGTACAGCTTTTGAAGTCTCTGCTCAAAAGACTATCTTAGTGGTAATCTCATGACTAGACAGTCATCTTTGGATGACTTAATCCAATAAGTTTTCTACCCCTTGCCAAATGATTCTGTGCTTGTGTTGGAACATGGAATCAATGCTTTGGCAGTTTATAGCTCTGCCTTCTTGTCTTTCCTTACTGGTCATTCAGAGGCTCATAGTCAGCTGGAGTTGAAAGATTAGTGATTCTGCATGACTTTCCTGAGCATGTACATATTTTTACACATGTATGTGGGCCAGATCATCAGAAAGATCTCAGTGTTTTTCAAGGCTCTTATAGTTACCTGATTTCCAGATCTCCCTTTTCAGATTTTTTGGCCAGCCTTTCGTTTGTCCCAGTTGCTATCACTGCCTCACATAGATGAGATGCTAAATAATTGCTGCTGATTGTTTTTGAAAAATTACCTAGGGATGTTTATTTTTAATTTTTTTTACTTTTTTTCTTCATCGAGTGAGCTCTGGGTCCATTCAAATAAAGACAATTCCTATAAATGGGACTTTTCCAGGGAACTGCCAGACATATCAAATAGTGACAATTCTCTAGAAATAAGGAATTTTTGAGGTGCTGTAAACTTGGTCTATGTTCTCTATGTTCAGTGACTGCTAAACTGTTGGTTTCAATAGCTGTCATCATAGTGAACCTGTTGGTTTTCAAGGCTGCTATGGAGCTGAGAGAGGGCAAATTAAGACACTATGAAGTTCACAGCTTTTGCCAAGATTCTGCTATTTTTCATGAATAAATACTCAGACCGTTGCAGGCCTTTGGTTAATTTCCAGAGTTCCAAAATGATTTTAACAATTAGTGACTGTTTTCTCATTGTGCTTACGGGAGAATAGATTTTTGATGTCCTTACTATGCCATTCTGGAAATACTGCATTCCACCTATTTTGAAGGACTATCTTCTATTCTTCTTTTTTTTTTTCCCTAGCAGAAATTTTACATAAACACACCTGCTATCCCATTATTCCAAATGCCTTTCCTTTGGTCATAACTGGGACAATATGAAAAACCTTCGATTAGCTGCTGGGGTTGATTACAAAGAACAATTCAATAATCACGACATTAAATCTGCCAGAATAGATGTTTAGATAGCATTGGCATAGAATAATAATTAATTGCTTCTCTTGATGTTTTGAGGGAGAAAGGAGCTGAGATAAATAGGGATGCAATTTTTCAGAGCACTTATATAGATTGAAACTTTTAAATGACAGTATGCTGATCTCCAGAGATAGGGTAAAATAAAACCCCATATGATGTCACCAGAGTTTCATTTCTTCCTGGAGATGATGAGGATGAGCATGGAAAAGTGTGGGGAGAGGGAGCCACTCTGCATCATCTAGAATAGATGGTCAGAGTCTACATATTGACTAACAAAAATTAGATAAAGATATACAGCAGTAGCAACATCAAGAGTAAGAAGGCAGTTATAACAGGAATGAATATAATTTTTCCCAGGGAAAGCCTGAAATTTGGATTAAAATGAATGATAATATATTAGCCAAAATAATTAATGCCAGCTACTGCAACAAAATTTTAGGGACTTATAACCAAAGTTTTTTTTTTTCTCACATAACATCGAAAGTAGCTTAGGTGCTTCTCCTACAAGAAATCTGTTCTTAATAATAATGAAGATACCCATATTATTTCCATCTTGCAGATCCACCTTCTTTGAATTGTTTCTAGCTGCACAGAGGAGAAAAAAGAAAGAATGAAGTGAAAAGACCCAAACATCCTTGGCTGCCTCAAAGCAGAGGTGACCCATCGCTTTACTTCTGCTCCTAATACATTGATGTTAAATAACTACCTACCTGTACCCAGCTAGACACGTTGTAGGTTTCTGTGAAATACAGGAAAAACATGTGGATAATTGGTTAGCACTAGCTGTCTCTGCCATACCCTCACAATCTAACAAACCAAAGGATAACCAACAACAGAAAGAAAATATTCTATTGTCTTTCTGAATTTGATGGCTTCAAACTTCACCTAGTAATTTCTATAAGTTAGAATTAAATTCCACTGTGTAAAACTTGTTAATATTAGTTTCAATTATAAGAAATCTGAAAAAATATGACTTTAAAATACAAATGCTGCAAAAACTGTTCGGCATTTTTGTATGAAGATATACTTACCATATGACCATCAATTCTTAGATATTACCCAAGGGAAACAAAAACTTATGTTCACACAAAACCTTATGTTCACACAAAACCTTATGTTCACACAAAAATGTGAATGGGAATATTTACGGTGGCAAGAATGGTTAATTTTGTCAACTGAGCTTGGCTGTGGTACCCAGTTGTTTTGCAAACATCAGTCTAAATATTGCTGTGAAGTTTTTTTTTAGATGTAATTAACATTAAAATCAGTACACATTGAATAAAGATTAACATCAAAATCAGTAGATTTTTGAGTAAAGCAGATTACCCCCTGTAATGTGGTAGGCATTATTCAATCAGTTGGAGGTCCTAGGAGCAAAGACTGAGATTTCCAGCTGGGAAGGAATCCTGTCTCTAGACTGCCTTCAGACTCAAGATTGCAACATTGACTAATGGCAGAATTGTCAGTCTGCCAGACTTGCCATCAGGGGATGGCATCATCACGTGAGATGATTCTTTAAAATAAATCTCTCTTTTTTATTCTCCCTCTTTCCTTCTCTCACAGAGTTTCTTCTCTCCCTCTCTCTCCATATACATACACACACCCTGTTAGCTCTGTTTCCCTGGAGAACCCGGACTGAGCATAAATTGCTTAGAAGAAGAAATGGCCAGATGTACAATTGCATACCAACTCATTAGTTGGGACCAAAGACTTGACTGAATGGTCAGGGACTTGGAAGAAACATTACTGGAAAACTGATAACAGGGAAGTCTGGAGAAGAGGTATATGGATAGACTTCTATGAATGGACCAAAAATGTCAGAAAATAAAGTGAAGATATTTATGCCCCTTGTGAATGTACAGTAAAGAGTGACCTCAGCATAGGAAAATTTTAATCATTAAATGGACAGGATAACCCGTTGTCTTTCCCCACTCACTTTCACTGTATTCTATTCTTTTTCAAGGGAGTCACTAGGTCTAACCCATGGACTCAATGGAGGAGATCACATAAGGGTGTAAATACCAGGTAGGGGGATGGAGATCATAAGAGTCCTATCTACTATGTAGGGTCTGTCTTCCTTGTTTAGACACTGGAGAAAAGGAGTTTCTTATTAGCACTGCTCACAGTATTTAGATGATAGTTTTGAAATAATAAATGTCTTCTTTATCTTTGTATTCCCCTCCTTCAGTATCCAGTGCAGGTTTAGCATGTAGGAGAAGTTCAATTAATATTCTTTGAACTGAGCTAAACTGAGATTCCCTTTGTGAACCCTTCATTCAAATTAGCCCTGAAAAGCCACCATCTCATGAACACATCATAGACTTTTTTTTTCCATGTTTTTATTCATTCTATTGTCTACTGAGAATGGCTTTCTCTAAACTCTGCTTTAAATCCATTTCAAATTCTATTTCCAGTAAATTTTTATAGAATTCTACTGAAAATCAATAATGGTCATATTTACATATATTACATTATTGTTTTAATATTATTTAGATCTTCTGCTGACTTTTAGCTTTTCATACTTTCCTATCTTCTCATCTTCTCTACCCGGCTAAATTGTAAATGTGCTGAGAACAGAAATGCTCTTGTGAAATTCTTTACATCACTCAAAAAGACGTATGGTGTAGCATGTGATTTTATGTTTTCATGGTAATGGATTGTAAGGCATTTTTAATATTAAGCAGTATTATGAAAACTTAATGTACTTATTTTTCCTTATGGTTATTATAATCCTTTTAAAATGACATGGCATTATTCAATAGCATTTTTCCCTTTAGGGTAATGTACATTAAGCCAATAAAAATAATGAAGTTTTATTGTACTGGAAAGTTAATTGTAAATTTCAGGCGTCAAAATATTCATATATACACAGAAGCACATTTACTGACTCAACTCATGTCAAATTTTGCCCAAAACTAAAAATTTCACCAAAACAGTCAAATACCTCTTCAACTTACAGTATTAATAAAAATATAGATACTTGTATATTTGCTACATAAATGATGACCACTTTTTTTAGCCAAATTTGTAATATGATAAAACTTTTTATTTTATATATTTTTTTGACTTTTTATTTTTTATTATTATACTTTAAGTTCTGGGATACATGTGCAGGCAGAACGTGCAGGTTTGTTACATAGGTATACGTATGCCATGGTGGTTTGCTGCACCCATCAACCCGTCATCTAGGTTTTAAGCCCCGCATGCACTAGGTATTGGTCCTAATGCTATCCCTCCCTTGTCCCCAGCATCTGACAGGCCCTGGTGTGTGATGTTACCCTCCCTGTGTCCATGTATTCTCATTGTTCAACTCCCACTAATCAGTGAGAACATGCGGTGTTTGGTTTTCTGTTCCCGTGTTCGTTTGCTGAAAATGATGGTTTCCAGCAAAGGTCATGAACTCATTCTTCATTCTTTTTTATGCATAGTATTCCACGGTGTATATGTGCCACATTTTCTTTATCGCATTGATTGGCATTTGCGTTGGTTCAAAGTCTTTGCTATTGTAAATAGTACTGCAATAAACATACATGTGTATGTGTCTTTATAGTAGGATGATTTATAATCCTTTGGGTATATAATCAGTAGTGGGATTGCCGGGTCAAATGGTATATCTGGTTCTAGATTCTTGAGGAATCACCGCAGTGTCTTCCACAATGGCTGAGCTAATTTACACTCCCACCAAGAGTGTAAAAACATTCCTATTTCTCCACATCCTTGCCATCATCTGTTGTTTCCTGACTTTTTAATGATCGCCATTCTAACTGGCATGAGATGTTATCTCATTGTGGTTTTGATTTGCATTTCTCTAATGACCAGTGATGATGAGCTTTTTTTCATATGTTTTCATATGTTTGTTGTCCACATTAATATCTTCTTTTGAGAAGTGTCTGTTCATATCCTTTGCTCACTTTTTGATGGGGTTGTTTGTTTTTTTCTTGTAAATTTGTTTCAGTTCCTTGTAGATTCTGGATATTAGACTTTTGTCAGATAGATAGATTGTAAAACTTTTCTCCCATTCTGTAGGTTGCCTGTTCACTCTGATGATAGTTTCTCTTGCTGAGCAGAAGTTATTTGTTTAATTGGATCTCCTTTGTCAATTTTGGCTTTTGTTGCAATTGCTTTTGATGTTTTAGTCATAAAGTCTTTGCCCAGGCCTATGTCCTTAATGGGATTGCCTAGGTTTTCTTCTAGGGTTTTTATGGTTTTAGGTCTTATGTTTAAGTCTTTAATCTATCTTGAGTTAATTTTTGTATAAAGTGTAAGGAAGGGATCCAGTTCCAGTTTTCCGCATATGGCTAACCAAAACCTAACATTTTAAAGTGAGACTCTTACACAATGTGAATGCATGGTCACCACTGACGTAAGCCATCAGCAAAC
The DNA here is from genome assembly GCF_028858775.2 of Pan troglodytes. NCBI lineage: Eukaryota > Metazoa > Chordata > Mammalia > Primates > Hominidae > Pan > Pan troglodytes. The sequence goes on from NC_072408.2 coordinate 91,781,704, forward strand.
ACTTAATCCTTCCTTTGACCAAAGTTCTACATTCATTAAACTGTCCAGGACTATTCAGAGTGCCAGTGAAGTCTATTTCCACCAGTGCATTGGTTCACATCAAAATAAAAGAAAACTGGATGGTCAGGCTTTCACTTCTCAGTCACTAATTACTGAAACTTTAAAAATATTTATTTGATACAGCTTGATTTTATGTCTATATAATTCATTGAATTGAACATATTTATGTTTCCAATTTTACTCTGTAAGAAGTTACAGAAAATTACATATATTATGGAAAAACTGAAAATAAAATAACATTCTGGACACTTTTTCATGCCACTTATAATACTTTAAGTTTTTATTGTACTATCAATTTCTATTTGATTAAATCCACAACTACCCACATACATTTTACTTTTGCTTACTCTCCTAAATTTATAAAGTAATTTATATTCAGGTAAATTCATGCCACATTAACTGAGAGTCAGGCTAATTCAGAAGATGCTTTTCTTCACATAATGCTGCAGTAATAAGTAACTTCAGTAGACATTGGCTATGCTGAACAGATGCTGGAGACTCCAATGAGTCTCAATTTTATGGCTACACTAAGAAATGTTTGACTTCAGCTTAATTTTGTTATTGTTGCAAATCTGGACTGTAGTCTTAAAAAGGCAAGGGTCATATCTCTGTCCCTCTCTTTAATGTTTCTTATATCTAACTAACATAGCGCCGGGCATGCAAAATTCATTCTGTAAATACTTATTGAATAAATTAATTTATGCTAGATTAATTACGAATACAATAATCATCTCTCTACACTACTTATAAGTCATTCCCACTCTTTTTCCCATTAATTAGCTTAATGTACATTTTTTTTTCTTTTTACTCCAAATTTTCTTCACTTTTTCTCCTTATCTAACCTTGGTATCCATCTCATAATGTCATGATCATGAGCCACAAATGGTTCTGTGTAATAGAATAGTGTCTCATATGCACATCAAGATTCTATGTACAGGCCCTGAACTTGACATACATTAACTCACTGAATACTCCATATATTTGTGCTGGTGTTTTTATTTTTTAACTTGTCACTGACTTGAAGCTCATGTGAAGTTGGGAATATTAATATGTCTATTTCACAGATAATGAAACTGAGGCACCTAGAAACCGGTAATGTGCTTAAGGTCATACAGCTAGTGACACTAGGATTTTAATTTAGCCCATTGGACTCCAGAATGTGTATTCTAACATAACATTCTAGCCACTGCAATCTTATGCTGCCTCACCACTATGGTGTGATTTAAATTATGATTCACTTTTATAATCAACGTAGCTCTCATTGTATAAGAGCCTCTCCTTAAATAAATTCTTATAAATATAAATAATTGATGCTTATATCTCAAATATATTGCTGAAAAGTTAATGTTTGTATTTTAACAATATATTTTCCATCTACAAAATTTGTAATCAGGCCCAGATTCAAATTTTATATTTGCCTCGTATTAACTATGCCACTTTCACTATGTTACTTATCTTTACCTCTTTTAGTACAATTGTTTAATCTGTGACACAGCTAATACAACTGCTCTGAAGTTAAATAAGATGAAAAAAAATTTTAAAGTACTTAACACAGTGCCCAAAATATAATAGCCTTTCAATAAATATAAATAGTAATAATACATTTTGTAAGGATTCTAACATATTTACTGTATTTGCAATATTTGTGCCAAATCTCCTCCCATATTTAGTTAAGGTTTACGGTTCAACATCCTGGGTAGCATGTTGTTAAATCTTGTGATCAAACATATAGTTTAGAAAGATTACCTATTGCTTTATTATTTAATTGCAAAAATACGCATATTTCATGGGAGATGAATAAAAGGCCTCTAAAAAGTTTGTCTTTAAATATAAAATATTTGCATGAACTCATAATGTTGAGTGTACTAGATCACTATATTGACACTTTGAAAGTATATATGCATCAACTATGCCCTTCTAGTTTCATCTCCATTGATAATCTTATTTAAAATCAGATCTATTCATATCTTCAAATTAAGAAATAGAATATAAAAGGACCTTAATTTCATTTTGTTTTCAAAAGAAAAAAATAAGTCAATAAAAAGCTGTGTTGTACAGGAAATAACACATGTTTAACTAATAAATGCCAAAGGATTTATTTCAACATTATAGACTAATGTTCAGTTATGAATGTACACTTTGAGGATTAGCCTGTGGGTACAGGAAACAACATGTTCAAGAGATCACCTTTTCAGAACAATGAAATACCCTAGAGCATTATGAGGCTTAATTGAATAAAATTTCACCATATACACCCATTTATAAGCCTACAACTCTTGACAAGTTCAAACTTCATCAAGAATTCAACATCAATAAAAATTAATTTCTACCAGCCATGATGCGTGAAACCCTAATCCAGACAGGATGATATTACTAACATCTACATTCTTTCTCCAAGACACAGTTGCCTCTAAGCTAATTGTAAAATGTGTTTCTCTTTTTTCCATTTCCCTTGAAGAAAGTATCAAACAAATGACATCCCATTCTTAGATTATTTTTTAAAGGACAAGACTTTAAAATTTTATTTTCCTTCAAAGGAAGTGATCCATCACTGTAAAGCATTTACATATGTAGCTACAAAATATTCTTAGCCCTTCATAAATTAACAGTAGGATTATAAGAATAAATGCATTAGCAATATTAAAAGTATTATTCATTTATACAAATTTAGTACCTACTCAAAATCTCCAACAAATCAGGGCTTTCGACAATCGTTAAATACGAGTTGTGTGCCTACTATGTGAAATATGTATAAATTTCTTATTAATCAAAAATAAGGATAGTGCAGACTAAAGCAGAATGTGGTTAGTTTGTTGTAGATAATGATTTCATAGATTAGAGTCTTAAAGACTAAGAAATTTTGCTAAATTATATGATTAATTCTAAAAAGTAATAGCTATCTTATGTTGGATAATTATAAACAAAAACTAATGGGGTGAGCATGGTCTTAGTAAGTGCATACTGTGTCACTCAGCTTATTCATAAGACAAATGATTTTAAATATATTCAGTTGTTTGTACCTAAGTGTTTTCCACCCTTCTGTTATGTTTTGATTACGTACTCAGTCTAAGAAGATACATGCTGAGAGAATAGAGTTATTGTGACTTTACTTGTCTTACTTGTCAAATTATTTGAAGCAGACTTTAGGTCAACAGCATTTAAAATTTCTATTGAATAGTGAACAGCTGAAGGAATTTTCCAGGAAGAATGAAAAGGAATGAATAGATGTTTCATAGATCCTAATATAGAATAAACAAGCTATGAAAAATTCCCTTTGTCTTCCTCATAACATTTTCTCTTTTTCTTCTTTACTTTAAAATCTACTAAAAAATACAACCCTTGCTCTCTTTGGTCTTTAGAAATAAGTTTATTAGACTATTTAACAAGTCATTTAACTTCTCAGCGCTTCAGTCTTCTCATCTGCAATATAAGGTGACAGGATTAGAACATGTGGCCCACAAACTTTAGGTGTGTGTAAGAATCAACATGGAAAGCTTGTTAAAATACAGCTTCCCAAGGCCAGCTTCAGAAATCCTCATTTAGTAGGATTGGGGTAACCCTCTGAATCTGGTTGTTTTTAATATGCCCCTAAATATTTTTGAAGCTGGTAGTCTACATATCTTATTTAGAAGCCCTGAAAATGTGACAAATTCTCTCCAAGTCTCCTTCCATCTCTCATAAATCGCCAGGTCAATATTTCCCTTAGAGTCCATAAAATGAGTGAAAACTAATTTTCTGGCTCCCAAAGGTAAAGTAGGGAGAATCTTGATATTATCTTTGTGTTCCAGTTCATCCATTCAGTTTTTTAACATCTATGTAGAGGCCACTCTAAAAGTCAACAGAGTATTGCAAGAGAAATATACCTTCCTAGTGATTATATTGTAGGTCCTGGAGCATTTTATTAAATATTAAAAGACTATACAGAGATTGTATTATGATATCAGAACAAATACTCTTGTTTGAAAGTGTTGAGCTCTTACAGATTCAAGGTGATAACAGAAATAAAATGAATATGTGCCTTGTCTTTTCATTTCAGTTTGTAATGGAACATCAAGAGGAATCAAAATTACAAAGTTTTAGAGGTTGTCTATTATAAATATTTCTATTCCCTCTAAGGTGTTATCTGCTCCCTGATACCAACAATCCAAGTGTCTTTCTGTTTGTATTCTGGTAACACAGTTCTTCATTCACTGTAGACATTCAAAAAAGGACACTGAATGAATGAGAATAAATAAATGGAAAAGAATGCATTCCATCATTGAAGTACTGACAGAGACTCAGTGAAGAACTGGACTCATTTGTTAAAAGGCAGATCTATTTTTAGGGCATGGTCAGATATCTTCATTCCTAACAGAGGCTTTTAAACATTTGTGTTGTGCTTCTTTGTAAAATTAGCTCTTATGTCTCTAAAAATGTGTGAAGGGCTGCCTTTCCTCTTGCCTCATCTCCATTACCACCATAGGCAACATATCCTGAAATGCTCAAGGAAGTCCCATTTTATTCAAAAAATTTTGCTACTTACAGCCTGTATGATTGAAAATCTTAATAATTCCAGATTACTTTTTTTGAAGTTAATGAGTCTTTCTGTGTACTACTTAATGTATACCTATCATATGGCAATAATGTAACAGGTTACAAACAATAGCTAGTAACATCTGAAATCATGTGATTCTTGTTTTATTTTTATTTGTGAGAATTACATCATAAAATGAGGCTTATTATTTTATATCACACTAGCTCAAATTCTCATGATTTAAATCTTCACAAAATGCAAAACACACACTCTCACCATTTTAATTCTGATGCACAAGTCTGAAAACAACTGGGATAAGACTATCTTGGCAATCTCTTGTCAGTCTCCTTATTTTCTACATGGCCTTGCTTGATAGCAACATGTGTAACTGGAGTGAATATTTAGTTATTTAATTTAGTCACTTGCTCCCGAGGAAAGGGGATACTGTCATCTAGCTTGTCGCAGTGTACAGGGGATGAGATTTTTCATGTGATTTGCTTTAGACAGATAAGATGCCATATGGATAAGGCAAAACATTAGGAGTCAATTCAAGGCATAATTAATACTTAATGTTTTAGCAGAGGTAGATTTATTTACTGAAAAAAAGAAACAAATTTAACATACTCAAGAAGAGGCAAGAGTATTCTCATTGTTTTAGTTACCTACAGTCATCTAACAAACCACCCCAAAATACAGTAGCTTCAAATAACAACCATTTCATTATATCTCAGCTTCTGTGATACTCAGATTTCTGTTTACTACTTAATACTTAATACTTCTGTTTAGCACTTTCTCTGCTGGTCTTGCTTTCAGTCTTCACAGTGTTACAGTGGAATGGTGGCTATGACTGACATCTGGCTCATTGTTCCACCCCTTGGCCTCTCTTCATCCAGCAGATCTGCCTAAACTTCATTAATGTGGGGATTCGTGTTCTAAGAAGGAGAAAGGGGGAGTCGCAAGGCAGACTTTTACATTCCCAGACTCACAAGTCCCAGAGCATTTCTTCTTTCACATTATGTTGGTCAAAGCAGGGGCAAGCCCAGCCTAGATTCAATGGGAAGGGGCATAACCGGCACCTCTTAATAGGAGGAACAGCATTCAGGAAAACAGATGAGTGGAATTGTTTGGAAATTCGCTACCACACTTATGGATCTTCTAGGGAAATATTGATATACCCAGATTACAGATTATTGTGATCTCTGAGGACAGTTTTTGGATGCTTTCTGAAAGTATTTCTGTGAATTCTTTCTGAAGCCTTATATGGTTAAACTATACCATCCAGTATTATCTATGTACTTTTACAAAAAGGCAGAATAGCATTAATTGATTGTGTGGAGCAGACAAAGAAGAAAAGCTGGAAATCCTCTTATCACTCACACATCAACTCCTAGACCCTTGCTGGTATCACAATCCCACAATGAAAGATTCTTGTGGGTACAAACATTCTTTCTCTCTGAACTGACATCCCTAACAAAGATGTGATGTGTGAAGGATGCTTACTTACCCAGACTATGACCTTTGCCATTCTAGGGAGAGTTACAGGAATAGTGCAGGGTTTAAGATATTATCCTACACAGATGGAAGACCAACCAGAGCAGCCCTAATTTTCCATGAGGTGGGTTCTACATTTTAAGGTTCTTCCCTCTTCTTCTAATAGTTTTTTTTTTTAAGTCAGATGAAGATTGCTTTAAAGGGCCTTCTTTTCTCAAGGATGTGCCATCAGAAACTAAAGAGATGTGTCTGTTATAGACTTACTTCTTCCTGAGACTTATTTGGAGGTATGAGATAGATTTTGTATTGTCTGAACTGCTGCTTCCTGCTATTTCTATTTCTATATTTCTAATAATACAAAATAATCGTAGAAAAAAACCTAAATGCTCAGACTTAACAATTGCTTTATGATTTTTTAAAACCCCAATAACCAAGAATACTTAATCCAAAAATTACTTAAGAAATTTCTGGCGTGAGCCAGGGTGTCAGTCCACATATGCCTGAATATAATTCTCTTTGAATCATGGAAGAGGAGAAGAAAATAGCAAGCTTATATTTCTACAGTAGAATGGTTAAAAAAAAAAAAATCTCCTAGCCTTCTCTGAAAACTGGGTACCATGACAGAGCTTCACCACATGACTAGGATAAAAGACTGGGTCATGGCCTCAGTAATCCCTAGATTCAACTTCCTATAACCAGTGTATTGAACAAGTAGCTGTCATGAAATGTAACCATAAAACATACTTGATTTTGCATCTGTGGAGAAATTTTTCTTGGTGAAAACATGGGAAGTTTACACCTTGTTTTTAGACAATTAAAATTTCCTGGGTGTCTTTAAGTCATAAAACAGTGTCAATTTAATATTTACATTATCTGGTCCTGTATACTACTCAAAACTTTTGATTTCATTCAAGATAATAGCCAATTTTTTTTTTTTTTTCCTGAAGCTTCTAACTCTTCTGTCCCATCTTTTAACTGTAACTCTGATTTTTCAGAGTTGAAATAAAGGGAGGCAGAAGAGTAAGGGGAGAAAAATAAGTCATGCTTGACTGGTATTCTTTTATCCTGGCTACATTATTGATGAGCTTTCCAAGTTTTTAAAGCTGACAAAGTCCCTAGTGGCTGTCTTCACACATTCCTCAGAGGCCCCACATTCACATTCAGTTTCCTCAGTCTGAGTGAATGATTCTCTCATGTGACCTTTTGCTTAATCTTGCAACCCCAAAAATATATTAGTTTCTAGCACTTAATGCTGAGGTTCTCTTGCTCCTCAAAATTGATCCTACTGGTAAGGCCCAGGACTATCTGCATGCTGCTCTTTTACATGTGCCCCACACATGGGCTTCAGGAAACACTCACACAACCTTTGTTTCAACAGTTAGTAAGAGGAAATGCTGATCCTAGCTAAGTGGCAAAACCTTTTAACTCTTGCCTTTGGAGCAGTTTCCCAGGCCATCCCTGCTGTTTACTACTCACAGATGAGGGTCAGGAAAAAATCTACTATGCTTCCCCAAACTCAAAAGTGGAGGTCAAGTTTTCTGAGAGACCCATTGATGTGTCTCTCAAACTCTCATTCTCACTCTCGCTCTAAATTTGAAAGGAAAAGGGAGAACCCCACTTCACTCCTGTGGGGAAGATTCTAGTCAAGATCTGGTCTTTCAGCTGTTTTATGTGCCTGAGGTGAGCCAAGGTGTTCAAGATTCATATAAGTGGTTTTGATTATAGCTCCTTGGAAATCCTTGGGCACCATCTGCATTACTTTGGTATTTGAGAAACAGAGTAACGTAGTGGTCAAAAGAACAGCCCTGGAGCTAGGTTTCCCAGCTTCATATTCCAATATACTTAACTTAGCTAGTGTTAAGTCACCTCTTCAATAAAATGGTCTCACTTAGCTGGCATAAATAGTGCCTACTTACGTTCTTTGTGATGATTAAATAGGACACTGAAAGGAGTGGCCCAGAAGTCAACACAAGAAGAATCTTATTTTAACACCCTGTTAACATTATCATTATTGCCAGAAATGTCAATCAAAAGCTGGAATGTCAAATATGTTAGGGAACTTCCCTCCATAAGAGGAAGGAAGGTGAATTAAAACTCAGATTCAATTATCCAGGCAACCTAGCTAAAGGTTCAATACTGCTACTAAGTAACAATGTGATCTAAGGAAGATTCTTTAATAACTTGTATGCTTAGATTTCTTATTTATATGTAAGTTTCATAGTTTTTCCCACTTCAGGACATGGAACTGATGGCAGCAGGAGGCAGACAAATCCTAGGCAGACAGAGCCAGGTCCATGGTAAAACCAGACCTTCAAGCCTATGACAGTTTAAAGCCTAGCTACAAGTCTCAGGTAAATCCTTGGACTGGATTGAGAGCCTCTCTTCCCATTTGGAGTGCTTTCCTCTAACTGATCCCCACCATTCACCTATTTTACATATACCTCCCCTTCCCTAATTTGTTTTCTACACTGTCTTGGCCATCTTTGAGCCATACCTTTGTTTAAACCCTTTTTGCATATTCACAAACCCATCTGAGCCTATAAAACCCTTGGACTCAGCTGTACTGGGAGAGAGACCACCCGGCTTTGGGTGGGAAACCACCCCTGCATTCCCTTTCCACTGAGAGCTGTTTTGTCACTCAATAAAATTCTTCTCCATCCTCCTGACCCTTCAATTATCAGCGTAACCTCATTCTTCTTGGATGTGGTGCAAGAATTTGGAACACATCAAACGCAGGTACAAAAAAAGGCTGTAACACCGTGGCCCTCTGCCCTCTGCCAGTGAAGGCGGCCACCCCATGCAACAGGAAGCAGTGGCAGGGCCGAGCCAGCCTTGGAGCCATGGAACAGAGTGAGGTAACAGGGTTGGCAGAACTGTTAATGCACCTCCATCTGTCAGGCTGCAGACGGGGGACTAAAAGAGCAAATTAGCATGCTTTAACACTCCCTCTGGGGCTTTGGGGTCACAGACACCCACCACATTTCCCTCATCTGGGTGCCAGAGTCCACCACAGGAGTGGCTTGCTACATGCCTGGTCCAGCCACAAGCCCCGCAAGGATCCCACTCCTGTGTCAGTGCTTGGAATGGCTGGCCAGACCCCACACTCACTTGCTCACACTCCCCTCCCAACGAGGGTTGGGCATGCAGTCATGGCAGCTGCAGGATCTGTGCTGGAGTGCAGGCCTGGCACAGCCCAGTGGGCCAAGTGGATGGGGTGTCTCCTGTGGTGAGCCCAGGCCCCAGGTGATGCAGGGGCATCACCAGCCAGAGGTCTCTGGCTGGCAAAATGACTGAGAAAAATCCTGCATCAAAACTTCTATGTCAATAGATATTTATTCAATAGGTATCTATTGAATGAAAGGTATTTATTCAGTAAAGTACTTATTAAGCAAATACTATGTGCCAGGTTCTCTAGGCTCTGAGGATACAGCAGTGAACAAAAACGGAAAAAATCATCTCTGCCATCAGGTATATTATACACTGCTGACAGGACCCAGAAAACAAATGAAATATGTGTTATGTCTTACAGTTGTTTCACTGTTCATAAAACCACATGGGAACTGACTTCAGGAGAGGAGTAATGTGCCTGTGTGTCTGCACTTCATTGTTGTGACAGAAGTAGTCCCATGTTTAAGACATAAAATGATTTCCAGTCGTCTCAAGCACAGAGTGGTTATGGGACTGTGAATAGTATTCAGGAAAGGAAACAATGAGGCTTTCACTGGGAGCATGCAGAGTTCTGGTGCCATCTCTTTTGCTGAACAATGATGATGTTGAGACTAGCAAGGAGTAGCCTTACTTGAAGAACACAGATCTTCTGGACTTCCTCTTAACTCCTGATGGAGTCTTTAGAGGCTGAGGAGCGGTAGTCTTACATGGTGCTCCTTATCCCATGATCCTTTCTGATTCTTAAAGGAAGAAATCTTTGAGACTTGTTCCGGTATCCTGCAGATGTGGGGACAAAGGATGATAAAAAAAAAATCTGTTTTTAAGGCTTGTATGTGTTTTTGGATTCTTTCTAACTGGGATTAAATACTGTTTTGTGATCTGTAAAAGAAGAACCTAGAAACACTAGTGTCATTTTAAAATTCTTGTTGGATTTATATTTAACAGAATGGCTAATATGAAAAAGACTGACAACACCAAATGTGAGTAAGACTGTAGGCCAATCTGAGATCTCATACATTACTGGTGTGAGTGGAAAGTGGTACAACTACTTTGAAAAAAAATCTGGCAATTTTTATAAAATTAAGTATACACCTACTATGTGAACTCCTGAATAGAATTTATTCAGGAGAAAAGAAAACACATGTTCACACATATATAAAAAAATACAGTGATATTCATAACAGCTTATTCATAATAGTCCAAAACAAGAAACTGCCCACCAATTGGAGAATAGATAGACTGTGGCTTATTCATAGAAGATACCAGTCATCAGCGAAAAGGAATGAAACAACACAGAGGAATCTCGGCACATGGAGCTGAGTGAAAGAAATACTACACAAAAGAGTATGTACTACATGATCTATAGGAAGTTCTGGAACAGAAAAAAAACTAATCTATAGAAAAAAAATAAGACTAGTGGTTGTCTCTGGGATGGTAGGAGCAAGGATTGACAGGGAAGGAACATGAAGGAACTTTCTGTGGTTACAGTAGTCTTCTTTATTTTGATAGGGATTATGGGTTGCACAGGTGTGTGTCCTGTGATCAGTTCCTGAACGGACTAAATGGTACACTGAAGAACTTTGCAATTCATTATATGCAAATTTTACCTCAGCTCTAGTTAATGCCATGCATGTTTAAATATATGGGAAATGTATTGCTCTCTGCACCTTATTTGGAAAAGCATCAAAAAATAAGATGAATTGTTAGAGGGGTAGTGGGATTAATAATTATATGATCAAACAAATTTATAAAGGGTTAAAAATAGAATCTGGGTAATGGGTACATGTTTATTTACTAAATAATTCTTTTATTTTCTGTGACCGAGATAATTCTCAAAATAAAATTTTAAGAAAAAATTTTAGTTTGAGCAGGGCATATGATATTTTATTATCATATTTTCATATTTTAAAAATTCAAACAATAGAAATATCTTACAGTTTTATTATAAAAGATGCATTTATTAACTAAATAATTATTTATTAAGTAACTAATTGTCAATCTTCAGTGAGAACAGGCACAATAGTTTATTCCTGCCCTTATATTCTAATGGAAGAAGAAAAGGTACTTATTTTACAATTATTTCACAAATAAATAATATAACATTTATATTTAAAATAATGTTTTAAAAGTAATTTTCTTGTAAAATTCCCAATATTGCTTGAGTAGTTTACTTATATTTGATTTGAAATATTTGCAATTAAAAATAAGGAACTGTTATGAAAATATGTTGTAGAAATTGGTTTTCTGGTGCTTTCTATATTGAACCAATAGCTAGCAATTTGTCTCCCACTAATATTCTTCATGTGTTTCATGTAAAGCACATTAATACTAGCCCATAAAATAAATGTACCCAAAAAGAAACCAGCAGAATAAGTAATCATTAAGAAGTACAAACTAGAACATTTTTAAGAAAATCAAAAAGAAAATCTTTTTGAAACACAGCCAGCAACATCACAAGATTTATCCTTAATACCTACATAATATAAATTATATCTGGCATGTCTCCTCAGTAAAGTCACAGTGTCCAGACAAACTAAATAGCTTTAAGCAAGTTAATTTGTAATCTCGTCCAGTAAGTGTATATGCAGCTGTCAAAAAACATTAGTCTTCTAGTTACTGATTGAAATACAAATCCTATTATCTCTATTATTGAAATGCTAATACCAAGCTTTTAATCAGTGAGATGTTAGGTCCAGTCCTTAGTCTTTCTCCATTCTTTTTCTTTGTTCTTTTCTTTTGTGAATTTACCTAACTGGTCCTTTCCCTAAGCTCCAGTCTTATTTTGCCTAAATAATATTATGTATTTTTCTTTAAATATTTCCAACACTAAACTTTTCATCCTTCTCCCAAAAAGGACATGCAATTTTCTTTCTTAACCATAGCTCTACTATTTTCTCATCACCCAGAAGTTAAATTCAGTTTATTCTTCTGTTAATCTAGTACATTAAGCCACTGAATTGTATTAGATTGTTTTCTCTAAAGTTTCTTATGCCTCTTTTTTTTTCTTTTTATACTCATTGTCTCTAGTCTAGTTTAATGATCTTGCACTGAACTATTGCAATAGCTTTTAAAAGTAGAATTTATTGTTTTTCTGATTATTAAAAACAAATAGAAATAATTTAAAATATGAATTATTTAAAGCATAGTTTTTGGTATTGCTATGTTCTTGTTTTGCATATGCTTCTAGTTCCTTCTCCCTTTTCTTTGAAAACAGTTTTTAAATATGTATACTACTTTTTCATAAATACATCATATATATTTAAATCTACTTTTTAATATTTATTTTATTACTAATTTTGTCTCACTATAAATAACTGATATAGACATCTGTGTGTGTCTATATATAAACATATATATATATGTTTGTACAAACCTCTGATTATTTCCTAAAGATAATACAAAGAAGTGGAAATAGTGACTTAAATAGTATTAATTATTGAAACATAAAGTGATCTTGTCAAATTTCCTTTCAATCCTACTTCCAACCGTGTATGAGTATCTGTTTTGTCATCCTTGAAAAAAAAATTCGGCATTATCACTTATAAGTAATACTTATCAATTGTGTAGCTTAAAATTGTATCTTGTTATACTGATCAGCCCTATTTGCTTAGTGATAAAATAATTACTCCCTTATTCATAAGTTTTACAGATCACTTATACTTCTTTATTGTTAATTACCAATTCGTAAATTTTCTTATCGGAGGGGCTGGTCTTTGCTTATTTGTTTGCCATAGCTTTTTTTTTTTTTCGAGACGGAGTCTCGCTCTGTCCCCCAGGCTGGAGTGCAGTGACACTATCTCGGCTCACTGCAAGCTCCGCCTTCCGGGTTCATGTCATTCTCCTGCCTCAGCCTCCCGAGTAGCCGGGACTACAGGCGCCCACCACCACGCCCGGCTAATTTTTTGTATTTTTAGTAGAGACGGGGTTTCACCGTGGTCTCGATCTCCCGACCTTGTGATCCACCCGCCTCGGCCTCCCAGAGTGCTGGGATTACAAGCGTGAGCCACCGCGCCCGGCCGCCATAGCTTTATAATCAGTATGTCTGTCTACAATTTTTTCAATTCTAATTTATCCTGTGTTTCATTTCAAGAGAAATATTGCCAATACAGTATTTGCTTGTCCACATTGTAAGTGTTTCTGTATTGCCCTACAGAATCAAGAGTTCAACATTCAAGCATTCTAATTCCCGTCTACCTACCTATGTATTAGTACATTTTGAATTGCTATAAAGGAATATCTGAGGCTGAGTAATTTATAAAGAAAAGAAGTTTATTTGGCTCACAGTTCTGCAAGCTGTACAAAAAGCACGGTGCTGACATATGCTTTTGATGAAGGTCTCAGGAGGCTTCCAATCATGGCAGAGACCAGCTAATATCCTTATTTTAAATGTCTTCACTTATTATATTTGGAATACATGATTCAACTACATATAGAAATAAATGTGCACATTTGTCAGTTTGATAATATTTCAAAATATTCTATTAGAATATAATAAGCAATAATTTCTAAATTCAGATTATATTTTGGTGTTAGTTTGTGAGTATTCCTTTCTCTGTTTTTGTTTTTCACTTTTGCCTGATCTCTCTCTTTTTTTTTCTGTGTAATTGCTAAATCTAGCAAAGTCCTAAAACAGTAAGTCAGTACCTAATAATGACACAACACAAATGTATGTGAAAATATATTGTTTAAAAATATATTTACAGGAAAACGTTCTAATCCCATGTGATTTTCTATTTTACATATGAAGAAACTGAGACTCAGAGAGGTTAAGCGAGGTCCCATACCAGATCCTGTTGCCTCTAGGAGGAGGAATGGGAGCAGGGTACACCAACACTGGTATGCCAATAAGCTACACCATTATGGTGTGGTGGATGACGTAAGGGGGTGCTACATACAGCAGCTGTGTGTAGTATGTGCCTTTCTCTGTTGCCACCACAATTAAGAACAGGATTAAGAATTCAATTAACTATTACGATGCTTGTTTTTAAAAAGCTAGAGAAATGAATTTTCGGAGGAAATTCTTTTTCTGTAGTTTATACAACAGATGAAAATGAATAGAATTATTCATTTTAAGATCATATACATGGAGTAACATTATCTATGCCTAATGCAAAACTAAGATTTTAAAAATTATATATATTTGTGTATTGATATATGTAGGTAGTATATATATTTAAATATAATACAAATATAAATATACATATTTATATAATAGCCCAACACATATTTATGTGAAAATATATAACATATTTATAAATACATAATATATAAATGATATACATCATATATAAATATATCATATGTATTTTTAAAAGCTATTTTTAAAATATTTACATTTATATGTTCTAATCCCACGTGATGCTCTATTTTACATATGAAGAAACTGAGACTTCGAGAGGTTAAGTGAGATCAAATATTACATTTCCAGGTAGTGAAGGAGGAGAAATTCAAATCCTAATTTCTGATTTAAATCCATTTTCCTTCAACATCACCAAAAACTGAAGAACATAGAGGTAATACAGAAAATAGACAAATGACACCTAAAAACCAAATTCCCTTTCTGTGCCACCAAATACTTAAAAGTTTCCAATGATTTGATTATTTAAATAGCATTATTAATTTATACCTGCAATAGCAATGTGAGAATTGAGTAATGCCTCAGTGAGTTAGGTTAGTTAGTGTGCTCAATCCTCTCTCACTTTAATTAGCTGAAAAATTGCTTCAACTTTTCAATTCTCTTTGTCCATGGAGACTTAACTTGAGATTCAACTTTCGTTATGTGAAAATCACATTGTTTTTTTCTCAGAGAATCTGTTCAACTTTCTTCACCAAAATGATTGACAACTGTTCAGAATGAACAAAATTCAGATAAAACTTTACACTAAGAATTACTGATCCATGAAAGAATGGTTTCTTTACACTGAAAGAAAAAAAAAATACTTGGATTTAGAATTTTAAAACATTTTATATCATTTTATATACTTATATGTATTTATACCATAGCTGTCATCTACTTAAATATATTTATGCTTTTATATATCTGTATGTGCATATTAAGTAGTAATTTTTTTTTTAAATATGTGAGATCCCCAAGACTGAGACACATTTACTTGAAGTAAAATCACAGGAAAAACAGCATATACAATGAACTATGCAGCAATATGAAAATTAAAAATTAAAGTTTAATATCGACTGGACCATATCCTTTTCTACATATGACCTTGTATTTTACATATTTTATGTATTTTTTATTGTCTTTTAAATAAGGTTGAGTACAAGTTGCCATCTAAAATCAAGAGAAACAGCAACTGAAGAATCGAGGAGTTTATACAGTCTATTCTCATTATTCAGGCAAAAGTCTTAGTTTGTTATGAATCCCATTTTGACTCTTCATTTTATCTAGTCATAGAGGCAGTGAATTGATTACACATTAACATAGAAAGGAAATAAATTTTATTTAACTGAATTTAGAACCATATTTTAAAGGCCACATGATTACACGGCATATAAAATCATAAAACTTAAAGGTAAACTGCCTTTGAAATGTTTAAGCTCTTTCCAACCATCATGTGTTTGTGTGTGTAACGTGACATACGATAGCCAGTTTTTGCCATCTGTAGTGTTGCCCTTAGCAACAAAAAAGCATGTGACAGTGCTTATGTGACTCTGCTGGCCTGCAACAGTGTGTAGAAGGATTTAAGCAAAATGAAACAGACAGAAATATTGATCCAGACAACTGGAATTTTCAAGTGTATTGCAATGATAATGCCGACTGGAAAGGAAAGAGAAGAAGGTAACAAAGAAAAGCCAAGAAAACTATTTGGAGTGAGAGACTATGGTAATATAAAAGGTATATTTTCTAGAAGTTATTATAAAGTTTAAGTTAAATTATGTACATGTATAACAGATATAATAATTTTCTTCTTTTGCACCATCATGTTATAATTTGCATTTAGTAAATAAAGTTAAACCCTACTCTGTTGCTGGACATGAAAGGGGGTAGTTCTATGTCACACACATCTTTCTCTGTTGCCATCACAGTTAAGAACAAGATTAAGAATTCTATTAACTATTACCATGCTCGTTTTCAAAAAGCTAGAGAAATGGATTTTCAGACGATATTATTTTCTGTAGTTCATACAACAGAGTAAAATGTATAGAATTATTCATTGTAAAATCATATATATGGAATAATATATAATCAGGCCTAATGCAAAACCGTAAGTTATCTCATATATATATGTATATATATATTTAGTTTTGGAAGCTTCAATAATAAAAGTAGGAAAGAGAAAATTCTGTAGTGTACATTTGTAAACAAACCCAACTTATTCACCCTGTTTTTAAGAAACTCTGGCTATATATCTTCAACCAGAAAGAAAAAAATGCAGACGTGACAACATGAGGACATGTGCTAGATAAATAGCATGTAAAGAAATATGCTTCTGGGTCATTTAATTATTCAGTCAAAGTTTCAGTGCATTTAATAGTCTATTGTGAAGAGAACTATGGTGGAGAGAACAAATCTCAAAAGGGAAAATACCTTCACTTTTACTATTGTATATTTACTATTGTAAAGAAGAAAATCAATAGATGAACTTTACACTTCCCAGATAGTTCAATTTTTAGGAGAGCCCAAAATACTGAGCATTTGTGATACCTAATTCCTTTATATTACCTCATTGTGAAATTATACCCATCTTAGAGATGAGAAACGTGGGGTGTTTATAATAGAGTGTGTTAATTTCCCATTGCTTCTACTCAGTAATTAAGTCTATATTTTCACCCAAGCCTTGTCCCCTACTCTTTTTCTCCACTAATTCACTTGGATAGAAGGAAGTGTGTATGCATGCACATTCAATATCACAGTGTCTCGTACAACTGCAAGAAATGAGCAGTCCATTTGAACTCTGAGCTTCCAAAAAGTCAAACCAATAAGTACATGACAAGTTTTAGTTCTCTAATTTTTCCAACAAATATTCATTTAGTACTGTTTCTATGTCAGACATTGTGTTAGTCACTAGAAAGAGAATACAGGTAAAACAGGTGTGGTTCCTGCCTTATGTGTTCCAGCCTTGCCTCATGTGTTTGTGGCTTCATGGAATTACCATGGTCTTTCCTCTTAGTCCTCATCAAAATGGTAAAATACAACATTAATCAAGTGTTATGTTTAGTTTTGTTTTCTAATAAGAGTGATAACAAGTGATCTTATTTTCACTGCTATAACCTAGAACTGTGTCTGACTCCATAATTATGCTCTAATGAATTACTAAAGAAATTAGACCTAACTATGTAATTAAAACTATGGAAGGAGGCATACTGGTTTTATAAGGAGCAGAGAAAATGCCAGATAGCTTCAGAAATGAAGAAGAGATATGAAAACAGATAGTAATTGGAAAGAACACTTGAGAAGTTTGGCTACCAATGGGAATAACAAGATAAGATAGCTTGAAAGAAAAGAAGAGATAATAAAAAGTTTTAAATTTTTGAGTTTAACTTTGCTTTTTTTTTTCTTAAGGTAGAAGAAATTTGAATAAGCTTAACCATTGATTAGAAGTATGGCAGATGCTGCTTGTCCTCCAAAAGTTATTCTCTTTTTCTATAAAAAGTGTTAGCTTGGCACATGGCCACTGAGTTAGAGACTAAATTTCTTAACTTCCCTTGCAGCTAAGTATGGCTGTAGACCCTAGCCAGGGGTATACGAGTGAAAGTGATCTTCGCAACCTCCACAAGGCTTAGTTAAAAGCAAACTTTGTGCTCTCCACTTCTTCCCTTTCCCTCTTTCACAGGCTATATATAATGTGGTAAAATCGTGGGGACTTAATTCCATCATATGGAGGGTTACTGAATGTATCAGAGACAGCCTGCAGTTCATCACCACACAAATTAGGTAAGAGAGAAATAAGCATTTATCTTATTACTAATGTCTTTATTTTGGAGTCTCTTTTCCCCCACGCTTCTTTAGCTTACATTTTTAGCCTAGGAAGGATCCAGTGGAGGGAGAAGTTAGAGGCACCATAGTTAAAATAAATAAGTAAGGTTCATAAGAAATTGTAAAAATAAAGAATCACACTGTATATTGCATATATGAAAATATAATATGTATAGCAGTCTTTCCTGGCTCTGACACTTGAGAGAAATTTCTTTTGAGATCCTCATATCTTCAAGATATATTCAAGAACATTTTAAAATACATATATTGTATTTTATACAACTGCTTATTTTAACATTCCTCAATGCCTATATATGAACTAATGTCAAACCTTATTTAATAAATATGGCTCTGTGAATCTAAATTTATATAGAGACAGCTCTATTAATTGGTAATAGGATTTTTACGTAATAAAATTGGGCAATATACAGAAGCAAGTTTTGTACTAGAGGAATGAGGATGCTGTTAAGGATAAAGACATTTTAAGCACATATTGTGAGTCCTGCACAATATTAGGTAACTTAACTATATTAGTTTATTTAATAGTGATAATGATGCTCAGAGATAAATTTTATTAAATTAGGGTTTTAGAAATGTAGAGTCAGAGAGGCCATGTATTTGTCCATTGTCTCACAGCTATTAAGTGGTTTATACAGACAGAGTTCAAAGATGAAATATCCAATTCCTAATTCTCTGCACATTTCACTAGTCTCCTGATAACAAAATTCTTATTTGAATTCTAATTTAAATGTCTATCATCTTAAAAATAAAATATCTACTAATCCAACTCAAATATCTAATAAATTATCAATAAGTAGTTTAAGGGACTATAATTAATGGAATACTAGCTTAAAAAAATTGCTTATTCCATTTCATGCCCGTGTCTTAGGGGAATTATAATTAAATGTGATCCTACTCCAAGTCTACATACTAAGTCTGATTACATTCATTTGTAATTTGTCCTAGCCACTAGCCATTACTTTGTCATAATCAGGAGCTCCTCTTTTTACAAACTTCTCTAACTTGCAAACTTTCAAGGCCGGGCGTGGTGGCTCACACCTGTAATCCTAGCAGTTTAGTAGGCCGAGGTGGGTGGATTGCCTGAGCTCAGGAGTTCTAGAACAGCCTGGGAAACACGGTGAAACCCAGTCTCTACTAAAAAACAAAAAGTTAGCTGGGCATGGTGGTGTGCGCCTGTAATCCCAGCTACTTGGGAGGCTGAGGCAGGACGATCAGTTGAATCCAGGAGGTGGAGGTTGCAGTGAGCTGAGATAGCGCCACTGCCCTCCAGCCTGGGCAACAGAGCAAGACTTTGTCTCAAAACAAAACAAAACAAACAAATAAAAAACTTTCATAGATTTGAAGCTACTTTTCAGAACAAAAGTATGTCACCTCTGCTTGTTCCCAATAAAAGGAACATTCACTAGTGCAACACTGCTATGTCATTATAAACAAATGAATTTAGAAACAACCTTTCATAAGTTACTGTTTTCATAGAAAAGGGAGCTTTTGAACACTTTTGCTCCAGTGTTTCTCAAATCTTAGCCGTCAGTAAATCCCATGACTGGTGCTTAGCTGGTAACAACCTTCAGAGAATAGAAGTTGAAAAGGTTACTCTGTAGTCAGACTGCTTGTTCAAATCCCAGATCTTTTCACGTCCTAAAAGCAGGTTACTGTGCAAGTTACTTCATGCCTCTCTGCCTCAGTTTCCTTATCTGTGGAAAATGTTGTTGTGAAGGGAAAATGAGATAATTTATGTAATTACAGTTAAAGAATATTTAAGATGCATATTGGTTAAAATATCCTAAACTTTTGCATTTTATTTACACATATTCAGTCATTATTCTACCCAGACTTTGTTTTTTTCTTAAGAAAAAGTATTAACTCACTCAAACTACACGGTTATTAACAAATTTAAAAATTTTAAACTACTGTTAAAAACAGTTTTGAAAACATAAGATACACTTCTTAAATCTTAAGAGGAGATTTTTAAATATGTAGAAAGCTGAAAGCTTATACATAAAATGATGTTTCTTTACTAAACTCTAGTACTATACCTACCTTTGTCACAGCTTCGGTTTTTTAAAGTAATAATTCAAAGAATTTTAAATCTACACATATGTGTGCACAGAAACACACATATACAGCATGTGCATAAAGCTGGAGTTTTAGCTCAATGCTCAACTATATCCATTGATACAATTCACTCCTATGGGAGGTATGAAAGGGACAGTGTTTCATTATTTATTTATTTCATTGCTTCCAAACAAAGATTCACACACCAAATTATGGAGGTAAATTATGAATGATAAGATAAAAGCTAAGGCCTGGCACACAATGGCTTATGCCTGTAATTCCAGCATTTTGGGAAGCCAAGGTGGGAGGATTGCTTGAAGTCACGAGTTTGAGACCAGCCTGGGCAACAAAATAAGACCCTATTTCTTTAAAAATATATATATATCTATATATAGTCAGGTATGATGGCACACACCTATAGTTCTAGCTACTCAGGAGACTGAGGTGGGAGAATTGCTTGAGCCCAGGGGGTTCAAGGTTGCAGTGAGCTGTGAGGCACCACTACACTCCAGCCTATGCAACAGAGAGACCCTGTCTCAAAAAAGATAAAAAAAAAAAAGATTAAAAGATAAAAAGCTAAACTCTATAAGAAGAAACTAAACATAGAGTAACTTAAAAGAGGTTTCTCTTTTAATTGGTGGTCTGGTCCCATGTTCCTGGGTTCGCATGCCATCTTCGCTATCAGAGACTTCACTATTAGAGACTCAGATATTTTCCATCTTATTGCTCTGTCACCCCTAAAATATGGTCCTCGTCCACATAGCAAAAGGTAATTTACCACCACATCCACATTTCAGCTGTGGGAAGGGGAAGGGAGATAGGGTACAAACTTTTATTTTTATGGGCATGACCCCATAGTTGAAAACATAACTTCCAATTGTATTCATTGACGAGAAAGTGATTACATCCACCACCTTAGCAGAAAGAGAAGCTAGGAATTGTAGCCTAAGCTAGGTAGGCATAAGTCTAGCTAAGACTTATGTAGAAGAAATCGAGAAAAGGAAGTGGAGACAGAAACATCAGTCTCTAACATAGTACAGCAAAGCCCAATTCATTTGAATCCACAGATTCAAAAGTTGCTGACGATCTTGTTTGCCAACCTATTTTACTTCTTCTGAAAAATTTAGGTTTGTGTACAGAACAATAAGTAATGACTCTGAGAAAAATATTTTTCAGTTTATTCTTGAATACATTGTTTAATGCCATCTGAGCTTTCATTTTGAATGGAGAGTAAAGCATAAATAAAGCTCAGTTTAGGGGTTCAGCCTGGGAAAGGACCCTGGGCAGGCGAAGCATAATGTTACTGTGGACTTAAGGAAAAGGAAGTTGGAAATAATTTTCAATTTTCAGTGTTAAAAAAGAGTCTACAAAGAATATGCTGGGCATGACATCTTGCTTTCTTTTCTCTACTAGGAGCAACGTAAGAAGAGAAAAAGAAAAAGGAATTACAGATTAAAAAATGCAAGAGAATATAAACAAAAACATGTTCAACTGGAATTTGTATTGGGATTGTATTAAATGGATGAACTAATTTGTGAGGAAATGATATCATTCCATCCAAGAGCATGGAACTCCTATTTTTCCTATTGTCTTCTATGTTTCTTTTTAAAAAGTTTTAAGTTTTCTCTGTAGAGTTTTTTGCATTCTGGATGATTTTAATTGAAACATACTGTATAGATATTGTTACTATTATAAGTGGTGCCTCTTATTAGATTTTGTAATTCATTATGATTGGTAAAGCAAATAGGATAGATTTTGAACCTAGAAAACTGCCTCAATTACCTCATTACTTCAAAAAGTGTTGCCATTGGTTCTATTGCTTTTTTTAAAAAAAACATGATAATATCTTCTGCACATTATGAAATTTTATCTCAACACTTTCAATCACTGCATCTCTGTTTGACACCGATGAACACTTCCAAAGTGAAATATTTTGCTCTCTTTATTTTTCTCCTTTTGCTTTTTGGGGCCTCTTTACTTTCTAAACTTGTCACTTCTTGGTTTATCTTCCATACCTCTTGGCTTTTCTTTTGTGTAGTATACTTTAGCTTCATTCTGGGAGAGTTTTTCATTCTGAACTTTTCGATTTACTAGTTTATTCTCCATCAGTATGTTTGCTAATTTTTCTTCCATTGACTGCTTTTCCCAAATACTTATTTTTCATACTTTATATTTTCACTTGGAATTTGGGGGGAATATTTTGTTCTAGTTTCAAATTGATCCTATATTTTTTGTCTCCTTAAGTATATTTATCAGGCTTATTTTAAATTCTTGATTTATGTGTTATAATAATGCTACCTTAGATGGCATATGCTGCTCAATTTTTCTTTCCCTTTTCCACTCTAGTAGTGGTAGTCCTCTGGCTTCTGGTTATTTTTGTCTCTAGAGTTATGTTATGTTATTATAACAGATGTGAGAAAGGGCCCAAAACCAGGTTTTAGCCTGTGTCTGCTCTAATGAGTTAATGTGATTACTATGGATGATCTTCAGAGTAGAATACAATAAGCAATTGTTGTTTATTACAAGTTTCGAGTTTATAACTGTGAAATCTACTGTGCTTCCTAATTTAGCACCTTTAACAATCTATGATCTAGGCTATTGCTTCCAACTTTTAAAGTTTAAGGGAAGACACTGATTGTCCCAAGGAAATGTGGTCAGAGGAAATAACAGAGGTAATACTCAAAATAAGAAATACTCGAAATAAGTTAATGTGAAAAACAATAGTATAGAAGCAGCTCAAGAAGGAAATGATGAGTTGCAAGATCAGATTGAAGAACTGTTCCAGAAGGCAGCAAGAAACAATAATGTAAAATTTTAAAAATTAATAATAATAACAAAAAACTAAAAGACATGGAGGATAGAAATAGATATATATGGTGTGTTGTATGAGATGAGTCAGTTAGCTTATGAGCAAGCAACCCAACCATATCTAAACATATATCTGAGTATGCTTTAACTCATGTACTTACAAAATTGCATTTCTTAGTGAAAAAAAAATCAAGAAAGAAAAGAATTCCTAAGGTTAGTGATGAAAGTATAAAGTCAAGAGATAAACTAGTGATTTTCAAAAAAAAAAAAAAAGTAACTTTAGAGTGGCAAATCAAATGTCACTCTGTTCATACAAGATTCATGAAACTGTTTCAGAGAGGGTTTTGTTCCTTGCAAAAGTTGTTCACCCACAAGAGACAGATTTTGTAAAATTTAAAATGTAGCTAATTTTCCATGTGATTAGGCAGTGTAATTTAAAGAAACTCAAGATTTTCTACAAATAATTTTTTGAGGCAAGAAGATGCTAAAGTCACTTGTACTGCCACTAAACTTTACTAAAAGTTGGTTTGAACACTTTAATTGCTTTTGAATAGATGATTGAAGCTGTGAAGAGGTGGCAGCAGCTGACATGTTGCCATGGTAGCATTTCCTCCCCAGCTGAGGAGGCTATACAGAAGAAAGGATATAGGTCAGAAAGTGTTTATACTGACAAAACAACCGCATATTAAAATCAAATGCTTTTGTAAACATCATAAGCCAAATGAGAGTTGTGAAATCTAGTTTCAGGCTATTAAAGACAGACTGATTTATCTTTAGGATGATGTATCAAGCTGTACGGTGAGAATGGAGCATTCAAGGTCAAGAATACTCTCCTTCCTGCATATTGGCAATTCAATTTTAAAAGATTGAAACACGATGAAAGTGTTTCTATCAGTTTCTTCTGTGTTCCTTGCAATAAGGATATATTTAATTGAAAAATTCTTCTGGAAGGTAGTTCATCTCTGAATAAACTACTCCAGGGTAAGGAGGATCAACTCTATGATCAATAAATATCTGTTGGTTAATTACTTTTGTACTCTGACAAAATTTTATAAATGCAATTAAGGAAGATCTAACTACAATGAGAGAGGGAATAAGAGAGAGAAAGGTGGGAAGAAATGGAGTAAAGTTGGCCAGTAGTTCAGTGGGGAGACAGAATGAAAGAAATATGATGGAAAGAAGGAAGGAAAGAAAAAGGGAAGAAAGGAAGGAAGGAAGGAGATAGGTAGGGAGGGAGGGAGGAAGTGAGGGAGGGAAGGAGGGAAGGGCGGGCACTAGGAAGTGTCAGTCTTCCTGATGAAAGGAAGAGGGTGCCATTTGCAAGACAGTGGCTGAAATGGAAATTTGTAAATTGCCTTAACAGCATTAATCATTCCTCACATCTTCAGACAATTGAACTGTTTTTCATGAGGAATTCACACTTCACCATTTTTACTGAATTTGGTTTAGATAAGGTTAACTCAAGGTGCTGTTCTAAGTACAGCATCTGATTGGTTTAAGCTAATAATATATCCCATTCTTCCCTGGAAAAAGTAGTTAGTTCAGGGACAGGCAGCTAACCCAATCGAGCATACTTTTTTTTTTTTTTTTTTTTTTTGTTCCTAGAACATAAAAGCCCTTTTAACCTTTTCCTGGATTGTTAATACAAAAATTTGAGGTCTCTCTGCAGCCATCTCAGTACAACTAGGAAAAAGCTTGAAACTGGTAGAAGCTATCAATGAAGTCTGAAGATAGAGACACCATAGGAGAAGGTGACTTGCATCTAGTGACATTTAAGCCCTGAATCTGAAACCAATCCTATAAACATTATAAAAATTAGTCAGGGAAGAAGGGAGGTGGAGAAACAAAAATAAACCAAGATTGCACCAAACTTAGCATTAATCATTAGGTAAACTTGATCTCTGACCCACTTCCTAATAGTTGTTTCCTGCCTACTCCACCCCCACCCTAGAATCACATAAACCTGGTCACAAGATTACAGCTCTCCCTAAATGTTCTATAGATGACAACTTAAACATTATGAAAAGTTACATTTTCCATTAGAGATATTCATTCAGGTCCTGCATACTAATGAAACTACTGATGCTAGCTGGACTGAAGGATGTCATGAATTCCAGCTGATCTAAAAGACCCTATGAGGAGCTGACACACCAAAAGAAATGTAGTTTCCACAACCTGATGATTTCATCCCCCTTACCTTAACCAATTAATGACCCCAATTTTCCAGTCCCTAGCCCTTCACAATCCGCTTAAAAATCTCAGCCCAGAAGTCCTCAAGGAGACAGATGTAAGGGTCTCTTCTTGTCTCCTTACTAGGCCTCTCTTTGATCATTAAACTCTTCCACTGCTACAAACCCTGCTGTCTCAGTGTATTGGTCTGTAACTGCACAGTGGGCATATGGACCTGTTGGTTCTATAATAAACCTGTAAACTAAAAAATATAATTCTAAGCTCTTCAACTGACTGAATGGACCCACTCTTGGCCAAGGGAACCCTAGATAAACCTTAAAAACTGAGTTCTTGGCCATGATCAGAAGACTTATCAGACATGCCTTGTTGCCAGGTGCAGTGGCTCATGCTTGTAATCCCAGCACTTTGGGAGGCCGAGGCGGGCGGATCACCTGAGGTCAGAAGTTCGAGACCACCCTGGCCAACAAGGTGAAACCCCGTCTCTACCAAAAATACAAAAATTAGCTGGGAGTGGTGGCAGGTGCCTATAATCCCAACTACTCAGGGGGCTGAGGCAGGAGAATCACTTGAACCCAGGAGGCTGAAGTTCGCACCGTTTAACCCAGGAGGGGAGATTGCACCATTGCACTCCAGCCTAGGAGAAATGAGCAAGACTTCAGCTCAAGGAAACTTAAAAAAAAAAAAAAAAAAAGACATGCCTGGTTATACCCCCTTCTTTTTGGAGTTTAAGCACAACTGACAAACATTAAGTTAAAAATAGAGGTCATGAGACTGACAGAACGCTCTTTGTGTGAATAAGATAACAAGTTATAAACAAAGCCTAAGGCCATGGAAGGCAAGGGTTCAGTCAGGCCCTACAACCATAAAATCTCATTGAACAGTTTTTTAAAATTATACACCTGGTATAATGTGGCTTACATTCCAAGGTGAGTCTGGTATGGCATCACATGACAGATAGCAGACCCCCTTGCCTTAACTAAAGCATTCCTTTTAACTGACTTCAAGTCTTTAGACAAAGCTTAGCTCCTTTAACCAAATGCCAAACTAACAATCCTTAAAAACATCTTATGACTTAAAAATCCCAGCTTTGAGATGTCCCACCTTTTCAGGCCAAACCAATGTACAACTTCCGTATATTGAGTTAAGATTTTACCTGTAATTTCTGTCTCCCTAAAATGTTTAAAACCATACTGCAACCCAACTGCCTTGTGTGCACTTTCTCAGGACCTATTGAAACTGTGTTCCTGAGGCATGGTCACCATATCGGCTCAGAATAAAGCTCTTTAAAATGTTTTACAGGACTTAATTTTTTTTTTTCATTAGCAAACCAACTACAACAGAAGGCAGAACTATCCATGAGCTGCAAGAGAAATTACATCCCTTATTTTGACTGAACCAGTTTGAGCTGAGTTTTCCATTTCTTATTTTGTGAAAGAATGCTAATAAAATTTCCCTTGATTCCCAAATCTTCCCACCCCTTTGAACCAAATGAAGGTAACTGAAGTAATTAAGACAAAATAATGGTCATCTCTTTGGGTTAGGATTCCATGAAAATCCCTTGAACTCATATTTGTCACCTCCCATGTGCAACAGAAAGGGTTTAAAAATAAACAAGACAACATCTATGACATTGATCTGTGAAATCTGCAGATAATAGGATAAAATCACTTTTGCTAGATCCAGACAAAATAGGACTGAGAAGGCACAAAGGAGATGGGCTCATACAAACATGCTTAACTAAGAAATTGTTTCCAAGGACTTTCTAAAAACCCCACAAGAAATCCTTTCACATCCTTCACATGTTTCCTGTTTTCCACAGCGTGTACGTTTCACACATATTCATATACTCCTATGACAAGACTTATTACTAGATTTTCTTTAGGACTGTAGTAATTCGGATAAGATGTTCTGGAAAGAATATTTGCCCAGTAATGGCATCTCCGCCAATGAACTGACAACAACTCTGTCTTTGAGTCTCTAGAACCAATAAACTCTGTTTATAAGTAGCTTATGTGAACTTTTCCCATGTTACCAATAAGAGCTTCCTTTTACCTTTCTCTCACCAGATGCACTTGTGGCTGGCCACTCAGTGCATACTGGATCCTAATACTTATTTCTCATTCCCTCAAAAACTCAACATAGTTGGACATATTTTTCTCTAATTTTTGGAGGGAAGGGGAGCCTTGATAGAGCCTAGAAACTAACAAAGGCCAGGATGGGTAACAAATAATTAATAAGGAGGTAGATATTTTGTTGTCATTATTTTAAAAAACCTGAGGCATTAAATTTAAATAACTGCCTAGAGAGGTGACAGAATTGATGGAGTATAGAGCTGCAGACCAAGCTACTTTGATTTATATGAACTGTCAGCCAACACATAGTAGTAAATATTATGTGCTGTCTATGTTACATTCATATACCAATAAATCCCACCTGTTTATGGGCATTTCTATTAGTAATAAAAAAATAGCTGTTAAATTATAAAGAATTTGACTGGCATTTGCCTCTGGTTCCTAGGAAACAATAAATTATTGGGATTTTCCAAGTGATAGTATTTCTTTGTTATTCACAGCAGGCTTTGATAATTTATGTTAATGAGATGACCTATGATGGTCATTACTATTGGCTTCTGTTAGCCAGATGATTTGTGATGGGCATAAGCCACTGCCAAAAAACCAACCATGTGATAAAGGGATTGGAGCTTTGACTCACATGGTATCAGCCCAAGTTCCAACATCAGGGGAAAAAAGAAAGGCTGGAAGTTGAATTCAATCAGGTGCTCAATGATTTAACCAATAATACCTACTTAATGAAACTGCAATAATGACTCTGGACATCAAAAATTGATTATCTTCCTGGTTGGTAAATACACTGATGTGGCAGGAGGGTGATGTGCTCTGATTCCGTAGGATGAGTTCATAGAAGCCTTGTGTTTCTTTCTAGGTTGCACTGTATGTGTTCTTCATTTGGCTGGCTCTCCTGATTTATGTCCTTTGTAATACAACTGTAATCATAGGTATAGTGCTTTCCTGATTTCTGTGTCCTTTTAGCAAGTTATCAAAACTGATTTAGAGTCATGGAAACCTCTGAATTTATAGCCAGTCAGTCATAAGAAGTATGAGTGTCTCCTGATAACTCTAAAGTGTGGCTGTAGTGTATCAAGTCAGGGCAGCCTTCTTAGGGACCAAGTCTTATAATCTGTGGAATCTGTGCTAACTCCAATTGGTCAGCTGCAGAATTGAATTGCAGTGCACCCAGTTGGTTTTAGACAATTTGTGCTGAAATAGAACAACAACATAAACACCATAATAAAATTTCAGGAACTAAAAAAATCTAAGCAAAAAATGTATCTCAAGTCCAAATCTAATACAATGATATTTAAAGAAAAAATAAATTTTCCCTTGGCATTTTTTCATTGAAGTATAGCAAGGATTTAAGAAGAATTTTATGGAATGCACTGAGCTTTTGGGAGACATTTTAATGAAAGATTTGTGAAGACAGATATTTTTAAACAGCTTTTAAATTAGAGTTGCTGCTGTTCATAGCTCATAGTTGAAGACTGAGAGAATTGCAACTGCACATGAAGACAGCCATACCTGAATTCCTTCTGCACCTCATTCTGCAGTAAGGACAGAGTACTTCCAAAACATTTCATATGCCATTGGAGTCATTTGAAGTAAGTTAGGTGGGAAGAAGCTTCTGAGGCTCAAGCAATTATGTGACTCAAGAGTCTAGAAGTGGATCCAGGGCTCAAATTCAGGTCATTTCGTTCATAAATGTGTGGTGTTTTTCTGCTATAACATACTGGCCTAAGGATAAAAATAGGCTTCCACTAAGTCAATAAACAGGGAACATGTATTTACATATTCATTATTTATTATCATTTTTACAAATCCTATAAAATCCACTTCTCAAACCCTACTCACAGTAATATTCCCTGTAAGAGATGGACCTTATCAGAAATCCACTAGTATTGTCAAGAAATACTGAGTGTTGATTTAATGTCAGTTATCGTAATTTTATTCTGTTCTGTGCAGTTGTAATATTTTATCCAGCAAACTTCAACTACACCAGAGTCAGCGTAGACTTAGCTACTGAAATCAAGGGTGAGAGAAGGGTGGTTGAAAGATGTTACTAATGAATCCTGAATCTAAGTTAAAAAAGAGATGAGGACAGGAGGTGGGTGTTGACAAATAGAAAAAAATTCTAAGCACCCCTAACATATCTCTTCTTGGCCAAAGGGACCCCAGAGAAACCTTGGAAGCTGAGTTCCAGCCATGATGGCATAGGAGGTTGGGCATGCCTCATTATAATCCCTAATTTGCTATCCACCATTAGGCTTTCTTTCCTAAGGGATAAACAGAAATCATCCCTTTCAAAAGATTCCATCACCAATTTCAACCAACTGATTTAAACTGGTTCTGATTTCAACTGCTGCTCCTCCCTTTTGCAGTTTCAACACAACTGACCTGCATTCCTTCTTAATAAGACACCAGCAACTATGGAGTGATTCTGGACAGTCTACAGAGGATCCACATTAAGTATCTTCCTGTCTTCTCTTTCACGTTTTTTAGACAGCCAAAAACTCCACCCTTGGACCCATGAAGAGGCATGAGGCCAATTGTGCATGTGCATGTTTCTCCTTTTGGAAATATTTATGACATTCATGACTCCTTCTATAGCTCATTGAATATGTATATGTAGCCACCCATTCAGCATACATCTGTCTTATTCTTCTGAGCCTCCTCAAGTGCCTGTTTCTGGCCTCTGCCCAGAGGCTATGCTTCCCAGGCTGTGAAAATGGCCACTTGCAGGCTGCAACCCTTTATAAGAAATAAAGCTCTGCTTTCCAAATTTATGAACCTGTCATTCTTTAGTTGGCAGTATGATTAGCGAGGATGTGGAGGGCTCAATAGACTGGAGGACTATAGAGTAAAAGAAGTGTTTCTATGGGGCACTTAGAGGCAGGGTGGAAGTGTGGGGAGATACCAAGATATTTTTCTAGTCTCATTTTAAGCCCTCTGAGTTCAGAGGACCAAGAGGCCCAATCACCCTAGCTGGTTGGATTTAGAAGAAAATAATATAACTCAAAGTCAAACACTGGTAAATTCAGAAGTAAACACTAAAAGTATTTTTTTTTCTTGCAAACCCCTACATACCTGAAAAGCAAACTTCCTAATGCTGTGTCTGTTTTGTTCACAGTTCATTTTGAGGTGACTGGTAGAATTTGATGAATTTTTGTGTGAAATTATTCTAGACTTTTTAAAAGAATGTCCCTCTGAGGTGTTCCTGAAATCAGGCACAGTAGTAACTTACCCCATTTAAGCTGTTCCAGGAGACTAGGAGACCAGTTCAGTCCAGCTTCTTAAGACATGAAAACACTTCTCTCTCAAAGTCTACTCTGTCACCCTTACTTCATGGATTCCAGTGACTGGCATATCATGAATATTCCTCAGAGCAATTAAGATACAAATATCCTATATTCCTCAGAGCAATTAGGAATTCAGTATAATTTGTTTATTTTACCAATATGTGAATAAAATTCCTTTACAAGGCATTAGGTCACATTCTTAAATACTTTGTAAACATCAAAGCATTTAATCCTAACATAGTAATACCTAATTCATAGGGTTATTTTTTATTATATGTATATTTTGAATAAGGAAACTGAACTACAGAAAGGTGAAGAAACTTGCTTAACATCACATAATAAGTGGCATGATTTGAACCAAGACCATCTGACTCCAAAATTATGCATTGATCACTCCACTTTTCTGCTTCTCAGTGGTCTGTAAAGGACATTAGGTTTCTACCAACAGATTTGTAGGAGGCTTAAGCAATGGAAACAGAATGAACCAACGCATGGAAAGCAATAGGACATTTTTACAAAAAAAACTAACGTGCTCAGATGTGACTGATCTGATGCTGGAATGAAATAGGAGTGGTATGATGAGACAAGATGGCCTATTAGACACAGCTGGGAAGCAACTCTCTCACTGAAAGAAACCAAAATATTGAGTAAACCATCACATTTTGAACAGATCTTTTAAGAGAAAACACTGAAAGTTGACAGACATGCAACAGAAACACTGAGATGGAAGAGACAGGAAGCTGGGAACTCTGAATAGAGTTGCTGAGCACCAGGGCCAGCTCCCATCCCTGAAAAGGTAATTAGGAAGGGGTAAGGGAAGGAACTGCAGGACAACACACTCCCATTGTGGACCTCTGGGATCCTCACTACAAGAGATTCCACAATCCCCATAGTCAATTGAATTGGTGGGGGAAACTGCCTGCAGAGTAGGCAGAAGCAGAGCTCAGGCTGCATTTCTCTTTACTGATGATGTGATTCTATACCTAGAACACCCTAAAGATTCCACCCATACATAGGTTTCTAGGACTGATAAAGAACTTCAGTAAAGTTTCAGGATACAAAATCAATCTTTCTTTCTTTCTTTCTTTCTTTCTTTCTTTCTTTCTTTCTTTCTTTCTTTCTTTCTTTCTTTCCTTCTTTCCTTCTTTCAATGGTGATATGGTTTGGCTGTGTCTCCACCCAAATCTCAACTTGAATTGTATCTCCCAGAATTCCTGCATGTTGTAGGAGAGGCCTAGCGGGAGGTAATTGAATCATGGGGGATGGTCTTTCCCATGTTATTTTCATGATAGTGAATAAGTCTCATGAGATATGATGGGTTTATCAGGGATTTGCGCTTTTGCTTCTTCCTCATTTTTTCTCTTGCCACAGCCATGTAAGAAGTGCCTTTCACCTCCTGCCATGATTCTGAGGCCTCCCCAGCCATGTGGAACTGAAAGTCCAATTAAACCTCTTTTTGTTCCCAGTTTCAGATATGTCTTTATCAGCAGCATGAAAATCAACCAATATAGATGGGGTTTCACCATGTTGACCAGGCTGGTCTTGTGCTCTTCAGCTCAAATTATGCACCTGACTTGGCCTCCCAAAGTGCTTACAGGCAGGAGTCACCATGCCTGGCTTCTCAGTAGCATTTCTTTTTTTCTTTTTCTTACTTTCTTACTTTTTTTTTTTTTCTTTCTTTCTTTTTTTTTTGTTGTTGTTGTTGATGGCATCTCACTCTGTCTACCAGGGTGGAGTCCAGTGGCATGAACTCAGCTCACTGCAACCTCGGCCTCCTGGGTTCAAGTGAGTCTCCTGCTTCAGCCTCCCAAGTAGCTGGGACTACAGGCCTGCGCTACTACGCCTGGCTATTTTTTTTTTTTTCAGTAGAGACAAGGTTTCACCATCTTTGCCAGGCTGGTTTCAAACTCATAACCTCATGTGATCTACCCACCTCAGCCTCCCAAAGTGCTGAGATTACGGGTGTGAAACACTGTGGCTGGCCCTCAGTAGCATTTTTATACAGCAATAATGTTCAAGTTGAGAGCCAAATCAAAAATTTATCTAATTTGCAATAGCCACAAAAAGATTAAAATACCTAGGAATACATTAACCAAGGAGTTAAAAGTTCCATAAAAAAAGAAGTATAAAAAACTGCAAAAATAAATCAGAGATGATACAAATACGTAGAAAAATATTTCATGCTCATGAATTGGAAGAATCAATATTATCAAAATGTCCATATTGCCCAGAGCAATTTACAGATTCAACACTATTCCTACCAAACTACCAACGGCATTTTTTTTTTAACAGAATTAGGGGAAAAAAAATCTAAAACTCTTATAGAACTCAAAAAGAGCCTGAGTAGCCAAAGCAATCCTAAGCAGAAAAAACAAAGCTGGAGGCATCACACTACCTGACTTCAAACTATAATATACTGCTACAGTAGCCCAAACAACATGGTATTGGTACAAAAACAGACATATTGACCAATGGAACAGGACAGAGAACCCATGAAAAAACTTTCCACCTACAACCATCCAATCTTTGACAAAGTCAACAAAAATAATCAATGGAAAGATGCACCCTATTTAATACATGTTGCTGGGACAGCTAGCTGTCCATGTACAGAAAAAAGCGAAACTAGACCCCTACCTATCATAATATACAAAAATTAACTCAAGATAAATTAAAGATTTAAATGTAAGGCCTCCAACTATTAAAATCCTATAAGAAAACTGATATAGTTTGGCTGTGTATCCCCATCAAAATCTCACCTTGAATTGTAATAATCCCCACCTGTCAAGGGCAGGACCTGGTAGAGGTAATTGAATCAATAGGGGTGGTTTCCCCCATGCCGTTCTCATGGTAATGAGTGGGTCTCATGAATTTGATGGTTTTGTAAGCATCTGGCATTTTCCCTGCTCATTCTCATGCTCTCTCCTGCTGCTCTGTGAAGAGGTGCCTTCTGCCATGACTGTAATTTTCCTGAGGCTTCCCCAGCCATGTGGAACTGTGAGTCAATTAAACCTCTTTCTTTTTTTTTTTTTTTAATAAATTACTTAGTCTTGGGTATTTCTTCAAAGCAGCATGAGAACAGACTAATACAGTAAATTGGTACTGAGGTGGTGGGGCACTGCTGTGAAGATACTTGAAAATGTGGAAGTGACTTTGGAACTGGGTAACAGGCAGTGTTGAAACAGTTTAGAGGGCTCAGAAGAAGACAGAAAAATGTGAGAAAGCTTGGAACTTCCCAGAGACTTGGAGGGCTCAGAAGACAGAAAAGTGTGGGAAAGTTTGGAACTTCCTAGAGACTTGTTGAACGGCTTTGACTAAAATGCTGATAGTGATATAGACAATGAAGTCCAGGCTAAGGTGGTCTCAGATGGACCTGAGGAACTTATCAGGAACTGAAGTAAAGATCACTCTTGCTGTGCTTTAGCCAAAAGACTGGTGGCTTTTTGCTCCTGCCCTAGAGATCTGTAGAACTTTAAACTTGACAGAGATCATTTAGGGTACCTGGAGGAAGAAATTTCTAAGCAGCAAAGCATTCAAGAGAAAGCAGAGTATAAAAGTTTGGAAAATTTGCAGCCTGACGATGAGATAGAAAAGAAAAGCCCATTTTCTGGAGAGAAATTCAAGCCAGCTGCAGAAATTTGCATAAGTAATGAGGAGCCAAATGTTAATCACCAAGACAAAGGGGAAAATGTCAGGAGGGCATGTCAGAGACCTTCATAGCAGCCCCTCCTATCACAAGCCTGGAGGCCTAGGAGGGAAAAATGGTTTGGTGAGCTTGACCCAGGGTCCCCCTGCTCTGTGCAGCCTCAGAACATGGTGCCCTGGATCCCAGCTGCTTCAGCTCCAGCCATGGCTAAAAGGGGTCAACATACAGCTCAGACCATGGCTTCAGAGGGTGCAAGCCCCAAGCCTTGGTGGCTTACACATGGTGTTGGGACTGCAGGTGTGCGGAAGTCAAGAATTGAGGTATGGGAACTGTGCCTAGATTTCAGAGGATCTATGGAAATACCTGAATGTCCAGGCAGAGGTATGCTTCAGGGTGAAACCCTCATGGAGAAACTCTGCTAAGGCAGTGTAGAAGGAAAATGTGGGGTTGAAGCCCACACATAGGGTACCAACTGGGGCACAGCCTAGTGAACCTGTGAGAAGAGGGCCACCATCCTCCAGACCCTAGAATGGTAGATCCACTGACAGTTTGCACCGTGCACCCGGAAAAACCACAGACACTCAATGCCAGCACATGAAAGCAGCTGGTAGGGGTGCTGTACCTTTCAAAGCCACAGGGGTGGAGGTACTGAAGGCTGTGGGAGTTTTCCAAGTATGTGGGAGCCCACCTCTTGCATCGGAGTGAGCTGGGTGTGCGACATGGAGTCAGAGGATATTATTTTAGAACTTTAGGGTTTAATGACTATCCTATTGGATTTCAGACTTGCATGGGGCCTGGGGCCCCTTTGTTTTGGGCAATTTCTCCCATTTGGAACAGGTGTATGTACTCTATGCCTAGGTATCCCCATTGTATCTAGTAAGTAACTAACTTGCTTTTGAGTTTACAGAGTCATAGGCAGATGCGACTTGCCTTGTCTCAGATGAGACTTTGATCTTGGACATTTGGGTTGATGCTGGAATGAATTAAGAATTTGGGGGACTGTTGAAGGGGCATGATTGTGTTTTGAAATGTGAGGACATGAGATTTGGATGGGGCCAAGGGTGGAATAATATTATCTGCCTCTGTGTCTCCACCTAAATCTCACTTTAAATTGTAGTAATCCCCACATGTCAGAATCAGGTGGTGGTAATTGAATCATGGGAGCAGTTTCCCCCATACTATTCTCATGATAATGAGTGAGTCTCATGAGTTCTGATGGTTTTATAAGCATCTGGCATATCCTCTGTTCACGCTCATTCTCTCTTCTGCCACCCTGTGAAGAGGTGCCTTCTGCCATGATTGTAAGTTTCCTAAAGCCTCCCTAGCCATGGGGACGTGTGAGTCAATTAACCTCTTTTCTATATAAATTACCCAGTCTTGCATATTTCTTCATAGGAATGTGAGAATGAACTAATACAAAAACCTAGGAAATCTTCTCAATATCAGCTTTGGAATATAATTTATGGCTAAGTCCTCAAAAGCAATTGCAACAAAAACAAAAATTGACAGTGGGAACTAATTATACTACAGAGCTTCTGCACAGCAAGAAAAACTGTCAAGGGAGTAAAAACAGACAACCTACAGAATGAAAGATAATATTTGCAAACTATGCATATGACAAAGGTCTAAAATCCTGTATTTATAAGGAACTTAAACAATTCAACAAGCAAAAAACAACTAATCCCATTACAAAGTGGTCAAAAAACATGAACAGACACTTCCCAAAAGAAGACATACAAGTGGCCAACAAATATATGAAAAAAATACTCTACAACACTAATCATCAGAGAAAGGAAATCAAAACCACCATAAGATATTATCTCCCATCAGTCAGAATGGCTTCTGTTAAAAAGTCAAAAAATAACAGATGTTGGCAGGACTGTGAAGGAAAAGGAAGGCTTATCCACTGTTGGTGGGAATGTAAACTAGCTCAGCCACTGTATAAAGCAGTTTGGAGATCTCTCAAAGAACTCAGAACTACCATTCAATCCAGCAATCCCATTACTGGGTCCATAACCAAAGGAAAATAAATCGTTATACCAAAGACACATGCAACTCTATGTTCATCACAGCATTATTCATAATAGTAAGGACATAGAATTAACCCAGGTGCCCATCAACAGCAGATCGCATAAAGAAAATGTGATACATATACACCATAAAATACTACACGACTGTAGAAAAGAATGAAATTATGTCCTTTGCATCAACATATATGCAGCTACATGTCATTATCCGAAGTGAAGTAATGCAGAAACAGAAAACTAAATATTCTATGTTCACACTTGTAAGGAGAGCTAAACATTGGGTCCACATGTACATAAAGATGGGAACAATATACACTGGGAATACAGGAGGAGAGAGAGAAGGAGTGGGGCAAAGTTTGAAAAACTACCTATTGGTTACTATACTCACTACCTGGGTAATGGGCACTTCAGTTGTGCTTTAGACCTCAGCATCACACAATATACTTTTGTAACAAACCTGCACATGTATCCCCTGAATCTAAAACTTTTAGTCAAACTATTGAATTTTGTCAAAAAATTAATAATAAGAGTGTTAAATGAAAATAGTTACAAGATAGTAATGACATCAATGAAGGAATAAACATTCAAAGCAAATATTTTGGGTGAAGGTAATGTATTTCCGTGTATTGAAAGCAACATGTTCAAGCCCTTTTGGTAGACTAGAATTATCCTTTTTCAGAGAGTGTGGTGAGAGTTCCCAGTGTGAATCTAGGTTCAGTGATTCACTAGAAGAACTCACAGAACTCAGCTCATGACTATGACTTATTACAGTAAAGGATTACCAAAAAAAGTCAGCCAAAACAAACAAAAAAAATGGGGCAAAGTACAGAGGAAATCTGGCACCAGCTTTTAAGAGTCCTCTGCCAATAGAGTCACACTTTACACATCTATTTCCTCTAGCAAGTGGGTTGTGGGAACACATATGAAATATTTTCTACCAAGGAAGCTCATTAAAGATTCAACATCCAAGGTTTTCGTTGGAGATGGCCCACATAGGCATGTTCTGCCTAGCAGATACCTACATTCCAAAATCCCAAAGGGAAAGCAAGTATTCGGCATAAACCACATTGCTTGTAGCAAATTTTTAGGTACAGTAAGCCATTCTTATTTAAGAAAAGTTTTATATCCATGCTGGAAACTCTGTATCAGCCAAGTTCCCAGATGTCAGCTAAGGGTCAACCTAGCAAGCAGGACTTTCTAAGGCTAGACAGGCTCAGGCCTGCCACATTAACTCTTTTCTGCACAAAGCGTCACTAGAAAAAAAAAGTCCATAATTTGTCAGGTAAAGAATATTGCCTTCTATTTTGAGTATGAGATTCTAAGTGAAAAAGATATCCATGTTTTCTTAAATATATTCATTTATTTGGTGTATGCCTGTGATATGATGGAGGTACCAAATCACAAGAACAAAAA
Source organism: Pan troglodytes (assembly GCF_028858775.2). NCBI lineage: Eukaryota > Metazoa > Chordata > Mammalia > Primates > Hominidae > Pan > Pan troglodytes. Next base: position 91,819,396 of record NC_072408.2, read on the forward strand.
CTGGTCTAAGTGTAGACTGTGATTGAGGCCTTAAAGCTGAGAATAAATAGCTGGAGACCCCCCTGTCTCGGTCCATTTTGTGTTGCTGTAACAGAATACCTATGGTGCATAATTTATTTAAAAAAAATTTATTTCTTGCAGTTCTGAAGGCTGGGGAAGCCCAATATGAAAGTGCTGTCAGGCCGGGCACAGTGGCTCATGCCTCTAATCCCAGCACTTTGGGAGGCCAAGGCGGGGGAATCACCTGAGGTCGGGAGTTCAAGACCAGCCTAACCAACATGGAGAAACCCTGTCTCTACTAAAAATACAAAATTAGCTGGGCATGGTGGTGCATACCTGTAATCCCAGCTACTTGGGAGGCTGAGGCAGGAGAATCGCTTGAACCCAGGAGGCAGAGGTTGCGGTGAGCCAAGATCATGCCATTGCACTCCAGCCTGGGCAACAAGAGCGAAACTCTTCTAAAAAAAAAGCAAGAAAGAAAGTGCTGTCATCTGGCAAGGGCCTTTGTGGTGCATCCTCCCATGGCAGAAGGTGAAAGGGCAAGCAAGGGCAAGGTAGAAACAACAAGAGAGGGTTGAATTGGCTTTTTACAACAATCCACTTCCAAAATAATGAATTAATTCCCAAGATAACGACATTATTCCATTCATGAGAGCAGATTCCTTATATCCTAATCACTTCTTATTGGTCCCACTTCTTAATACCATCACAGTGGCAAATAAATTTCAACATAAATTTTGGAGAGCCATTCAAACCCCATAGCACCTCTCTCATATTCTTAAGTATACTGCAAGAGATTCTTGCAAGTCTTGCAAATAGGGTCGTCCAAATGAAATGGGCAAACCTTAGTCTATCTCATATCTCAAGAACTTATACACATCAGTGTAGTGCAGGATGTAAAAATAATGTTTTTTTCTTTTTTTAAATAGGAAAAGAAAATAACTTATAAAGTGTATTAGTAGAGGGCTTAATGAGATTTGGATGCTCAGAAGATGAAAGGCCTCTTTTTTTCATCCTCTGGGCGATATACAACTCTCCCTTAGGAGACTCGGGAAGGAAAATTTCCACTCAGCAACGACTGTAGTATTGGGGCTCACAGGTTTAATTCAGAAAAAATAAAGATAAGTGATGTTTCTGAAACACCTACGCTTTCTGAAGGCAAATCTATATCTGGTATAAGGTCTATGGGTTGAAGAAAAATCAGAGATATCATGGAAAAAAATTAGTTGGCTTTGAAATATACTAAAACTCAAGAATGAAATTGCTGAGATGAAAAAATAACTTTGGTAATGTTTTTAATTAAAATGGATAAATATATGACCCTATAAATGCATAATTAATTGGTATGATGATCTACAGGGTAACTTCTTATGTTTAGTAAGAATTACTAATTAAATGCATAGTTGCAGATATCCAGTACTAGATTAGATTTGAAGGAAAGGCAGATTAGATTTGAAGAAAATGCTTTATGCCTAAAAGTCAGCTAACAATGGACACAAAAGTCAACACTAAATTTTTGTATCTTTATATACTACAGACTTGAAAAATAATCTCCCAATCCTGTTACCATCTTGTTTTTAATTCATTTGAGGTTGTTAATAATGTTTCCAAATTTTACTGTAGAATTACTCTAACACTTTTAAAACATTTTTTATTTTCTAACACAGAAGAAATTCTTATAAGCCTCAATAGGTTTAAATTGATCCATGACATGCTAGCCATACTTTTACTTAATAGAATTTGGGCACAGTATATAGCAATATACTTAGTAGAATACGAAAATTGCTTACTCACATCTGACATTGTTGTTTAAACATTTCCTAATACATTTTGTTCCTGGAGTTTTAATAGTAATAACACATTTCAACATTGAAAAAAGTTATATTTCATCCTCTTGGATGAAATAAATGAATAAATAGTAAACCACTTACATTGGAATATCGGTGATAAATTTTGATTTGCCAACACTTTAATGTGTCTCTATCCTAGAAATTTAACAATGAAAGACTCTGTTGATTTTGTATATATTATTTCTATTCTACTGCATATGATACTTTTTGTTTTGTGTATATCTTTTTGTAGGCATTTTATATATAATCTTTTGTATATAATATATTATTGTATACAATATACATTTTGTATATAACATATTCTTTTGAATATAGCACATTCTAATTTTGTATATAACATTCTAATTCTACTACATATGATAGTTTGTGCTATATATTCGCATATATTTATACACATATTAAATAATGATTTGTATTTTAATAAAAACCTGTATAGATTCTTACAGACATATTCTATTGTCTAGTATCTTTTACATTTTTCCCCTGAAATAAAATATCCTACTGAGAGGAATCATTAATCAAGGAAATCAATAGTTTTGCATATTTCAGTACATGTGTCTTCTCAAACATTAAGGAGGATGAATTACTACTATAGTTGAATATGGTCAGTTACAGATTTAATAATACATCCCAACAATTGTTAAGCACTTTCAATTTATAAATGCACCTATGTAAAAATGTTTTCATTATTGAAATATTGAAACTAGTGAAAGAGTCATCTCTATAATTTGTCCAAAAATAGCTTCTGCTCTCCGTTTTTGTCATTTATACAGTGTTAAAATCTGTTATTGTTCAGTAGTTATTTATAGTTCTACTAAAAATATGCTATCATTCTCTCTAATATAATAGGTGGTCCCCCACAAAAAAAAAGAATAAAGAAGCAAAATAAAGAAGCTAAACTTATATCAGTAAAACAAGTGGTGTAGAGCAGTTTATCTGTTTTTTTAAAAATATATTTTCCAGACCTTTATCATGGTAGTGAGAACATTGATTTTTAGTGTGTGTCTTCCTTTTGCCAGGGACTCTTATATCCCCGAACGGTTACTCCTCTAAGATCAGAAAGCTAAAATGAAGGTATACAAATATTAAACAAATGCCACAAACATGAAACAAAAGCTTAGGACTGGCTAATATGATTTCTATTGTGTTATTCTCTTAAACATTTGTTTCAACGAAATCTTTTTAAAGAAGTTTTGATTCACAAATATCTCTCATTCAGGTTCCTAGATAGAGGAGATGTGGGTGGCAGCGAGTAACTGAACTCGCATCTCTTATTTACCAAACACATCTGGACTTTATGATAGCCTAATGAAATCAAAACTATGGAATATAGTCAGCATCAAACTAAGAGGACAACTGGGCTTACGCTGATGGCATGTGGAATAACCTGAACTTTTAAAGTTTATTAACATTTATTGTTAGGTTCTGAGCAGGGCTTTGAAGTTTTAAAAATGACTCAAAAAATAGCTAGCCTTAAGTTTTTTTGCTGACTAGTGGGGGATGCAGACACTTAAGAAACCGTTTCAGTAAGATTTTTAAAGTGTTAAGTATTAAAATTACCTTGTTTCTTCCAAACTCTTTCCCATTTTAGAAAATGGTAATTCCATCCTTCCAGTTACTCTGGTCATCCTTAACCCCTCTCTTTCATATTCCTACATTCAAACTGTGGGTAAATTCTGATGACTCCACCCCGAAATGCATACAGAATCCGATCACTTCTCAGTAACTTCACCTCTACTCTTCAGCCTAATCCACCACCATCTATCTAGATTATTAGATAAAATCCAGTCTGTTTTCCCTGCTTCCACACTTGCCCCCTTTATTTTTAACATGGCAGCTATATTGCTCCTATTAAATACAAATCTGACCATGTCACTTATGAAAAATCTGCCAACTGCTTTACATCTTACTTGAGTAGAAATGAAAGTCCTGAGAGTGGTTGTCAAGTCCCATCAAGACCTTTTACCCCTCTGAACCTTTCTCCATTCCTCCCCAGCCTCTTTACTAGGCACACTGCTTTTCTGCCTTTCTTTGAACTCAACATGCTCACAGCGCACTTTCCCCTTATTTTCTTGTCTCTATCAGTACTTTACTCAAAAGTCATTTTCTCAGTGAGGCTTTTTTGTTTGTTTGTTTGTTTTTGTATATCCTATATAGAACTGCAATCCCCACAATCCCCCATCTCCTGCTTATTCTACTTCCTCATTTTTTCTCTATAGCACTTCCTGCCATGACATGATGTCAACTTTATATTTTGTTGTTTGGTTTCCCTGACTTGAAGGTAACCTTCATGAGGGCAATGTTTTTTTAAATTTTTTTTATTTTGTTTGATTCACTGCCATTTCCCTACCACTCGGTACAGTGCTGGACATATACTAGTTGCTGAATAAGTAATTGCTGAATTAATGACTTTTCTTTCAGAAGTGCTCTCTGAACCTCTAAGGCAAACTGGCATTCCCTCTCTTGGTGTCTATAAAAATTATTACATATATAAAATGTATTTGTTTTCATATCTGGCTGCATGACGGGACTCAAAATTTAATGACAGGGACAGGGCCAGCTACTTACAAAGCTACTTACATGGGCCTCTTCTAAATGCAGGTTGCATGCCCCTAAAGTCAGCCCTGTATATCTTTTCATCTTCATATCCCAATAATTAGCAGTGTCACTGGTGAAGGTATTATATGTTCTCCATAAATGCTTGTTGACTGAATGCATACATCCTTATCGAGAACAATTCTAAAATATTCTACTTACATAGTACCATCTCAATATAACCCTGATTTTTGAAGCATAATTAAAGTGGGGAGCCTGAAGCAAGTTAAATGTGTTTGTGTAAATGATATGACCATTTGAAGGGAAACTCAGAATTAGGTGTTATCCTAGGTTCTAATTCACTGTTTCACTTCTGATCCAGATTAATTTTTAGGCCTTTCCAAATGTTCTATCTCAGATTTAAAAAAAAAAAAAACAAGATTAAGAAGAGAAACATGATTCTGATCTACTCTATTTCATTTTGCCAAATAAGTAGTTATTATATCCAAGGTATAAAGCAACTTCCTTCAAAACAATATTCCCTAGAATCATAAAGATGATTGATTCAGTCAGTGGTGCATATAATTTTTGAATTAACTGTATTAACTATGAATAGGCAATCTACTATATACTTTTTGATGTAAAATCAAATGATCTATAATAGTTATTTGATTAACAATAGTTGGTTTTCAATTCCTAAGAGAGAGCTTTTTGCTATCAGTGTGATCCTGTGACATACTTTAGAGAAAACAGAAATTTGAAGATGAGTTTTAAATCCCAACAGAATATTTCCCAAAGAATAGAAGTTACATCTACTTGACATATCTAAACCTAAAGAAGGTTTCATTGAGGAAAATGGTTATTGTATTTTCTTTTGTGCTGACATTAAAAAGTCCATAAGTCTCTGAAATCTTCAATGTTCTAAATAGATGGATGAAAAGAGATATGATTGAATTCGTAAATGAGAGAGAGCTTTCTATAGGAGTTGGAGCAATGCAGGATCTTCAGTTAATCTATCTTTTCTTCATGTCCTCAAGGTCAAGACAGCCTTTTGCTATTAAGGACAACAATAATAGTACCTCACATCTGTATAGCACGTTTTACTTTTCAAAGAATTTATTTTTCTCACAGAATCATTGTTAGGAAAATAGGACAGGTAGGTTATTTTTATATTCTTCAGAGAATTGTGTACACATGCATTTAATACAATTTAAGGAAAAAGAGAAGAAAAATGAGCTAGTAAAAGGTATGGGATTTCAGTACTTAGAATGGATTATTTTTACTACAGTTAAAACTTCACTGTTATTTTAATATTGTGTTATTGCCATAAAAGTATAACCAAGCCTCTAATTTTAAGTTTATTATCCACTTGCAAACATTATCAGGAAAGACAGATAAATGATTTAGTACAGATGTTAGTGTCATGAAGATTTAGTACAGATGTTAGTGTCATAAAATATTTTTCTTTTAAATGTCCTATAAAATCAGTATTGTTTTCTTAAGATTTGCAAATAAAAGGTACATGATATGATTGATTACTTAATTAGTATTTTCTGAACATCATATAGGTATTTTCTCTACAAAAGAAACTCAAAACATACGGTGATACTTCTGAATTTGGTATATATGATAGTACCCTTTAAATTCAGGTGAACTTCTGAACGGTAGAATTTAATATTTTGAAAAACAAAATTAATATAATTTCATGAATGTTTTATTATAGTATTCAGTAATTCAATATTACATATAACTAATAATTTGAATAGATCTGTTATTTAATACAATTCAAAACGTTTTTGGAATAAAATAATATAATGTGATTTTTTTAAGAATTAACTGGTTTCTTCTGAACAAATTGAAATCCAAAGGTCACATTTCTGCATGGATTATATTCTTGATGTTTTTGAAGAAACAAACTGTTAATGAGACTTGGAAAACCTGGAAGAAAAGGGAACAATAAGAGATTAAAATTTAATCAATGATAAGAGTAATTTGCAAAGTTAACAATATATAGTCACCAAAATGCGTATTGTAAAGGGAAAAGGGATCAAAACTGGTGAGAAAATTTCAGAATAAGGTACATACAGTTGTGAATAGGAAGTCTGCAAAATGAGTCTTCAAGAATAACCCACCTGTTACCAAGTTCATGTACAGAGGAGAATAAGGAAAAACCTTTAGGTTTTAATTACATTAGCTATCACTGAGCTACATGCCTGGACAAACTGCTGATGGTTTTCTTGTTGTTGTTGTTCGATATCTTTCTAACTATGTCATTAAATGTACAAAACTGCTTCTTTTTTTTATAGATAATGAAAGGTGGCTTGTAAAGGGCAGAAGATAAAATGGAACATGGATATTACCTCTGCAGTTTTGTCTTAAGATATTCCGGCATGAACACAATAAACATTTAAAAACAATGATATTAATGTGTATAAAGAATGTCTTGGTTTACTACCATTCTGAGACTAAAATTGTTACCAATTGAAGAGATGAAAACTTAGGTCAGGGGCTTCATGGATCTATACAAAGTCAAATGCAGTATGTATTTGTTTTAGTGGCATAGTCCCCACTATAACACTCTATTTACTCTCACAGTTTCTTTGAATCCATAGCCTGCACTTATTCTTAATAGTTTTCACTGAGACTGAAGAATAGCGTCTTGCTTCTGAAACTTAATTCTGCGGTTGACACCTTTAGGTCATGGAATGTGTCTATTTTGCGTCTCATTGTATATTCAACATCTAGTACAGTACATGACACACAGTAAATGCCCCCCGTCCCTCCAAATACATTGAATGAATGAACATATGAGTGAATAGTGGATCTTACTAAAGTCAAACATCTGCCTAGATTTCAGAAGTCTGGCAACTTGCAGACTGCCCAACATGGTGCTCTTACTGCCAATATATGAACATATATATATATATATATATATATATATATATATATATATACACACACACACACACACACATAAAGATATCTATACATCAATAGATCTATCTATAGATATATATAGAAAGAAAGATAAAAATATACATAGGTACTATACATAGTAATAAAATCACTACCTCCAGGATGACCAGTTATTAATAGGCTCCCCCCGACCTGGCTGATTAAGGAATCACCTATACAACTCTTGGATGTAAAGAGCCTCAAAGTCCTGGCTCTATTATATGAACTTATCTGATTAGGTCTCCACCTGATGGCTCTGCAGTCTATTCTGTATAGCTTATACTTAATATTTTTCATTTTAACATTTGAACAAAAGCTTACCTCTGAAGTTAAAAGTCCAAAGTTAATTCCGATTAAGGTTAACACATTAACATTATACCATGTACTGATTTTATTTTCACAACCCTAAGAAAAAGAAGTTATTCAGATGGACATGGAGATGGAAATGATCTTATACATAAATCTTTACAAAAAATAAAAGGTAAACAGAGATTAGTAATTTACCAAAGTCTAAATAGTAAGTCAATATCTAATTGGCGAACTGGATTTTTAGTCCAGAAAGCTTTCTACGGCAGCAGGACACCTCAGTTGCTAATTTTAAAATTGCTAAGATGTTATCATGTAATTAAAATCAGAAATTTGTTACATTTTAGGAAGAGATTTTCTCTTCTGCAGACTATTGTAATTCATCAGGATACAGTAGTTTCCCCACTTACCCACCAGCAATACCCCCAGTGGAGGCCTGAAAACACAGACAGTATCAAACCCTAAATATATTACATGTTTTCCTATAGAAACATATATATAATAGAGTTTAATTTATAAATTAGGCACAACAAAAGATTAAAACAATAACTAATAATAAAATAGAACAATTATAACAATATGCCAGCATCACTATTCTTACACTTTGGGGTTATCATTAAGTAAATTAAGGGTTCTTGAACACAGGCACTGTGATACCTCAACAGTCGATCTTACAATGAAGATGACTACTAAGTGACTAAGGGTGGGTAGCATCTGCATCATGAATACACTGGACAAAGGGATGACTCATGTCCCAGGAGGGAACAGGGCAGGAAGACACAAGATTTCATCATACTACCCAGAACAGTGTGCAATTTAAAACTTATGAATTGTTTATTTCTGGAATTTTCCACTTAATATTTTCAATGGTTGAACTCTCACAATGTGAAACTGCAGATAGGGGCAACTACTGTATATATCACCACGTAAAATGGTTATTTCCCAAAGAGTAGATGCTTTTTTTTTAAAAAAAGTAATGTTCCATTTATTTATGAATTAATTATGCAATTGAAACAATACATCTTAAGATTAGAATAAGCTTAATATGTAAACTATACAAAGTATTAGCAGTTCTTAGGATGAAAAAATCTAGTTATCAGTATCCCACACCTGTAAATCGCAGTTGCTCCAGACAACCCTTTACTCTTGCTTCTGCTACACTTACTTGAACACCACATTCATCATTGCTGGGGTCCACTCCCTTTAGTTTTTCCTATTCTTTTACTCCTGGTGTTTTAGCTCCCTTTCCAATCTTATGCACCAAGGCTTTGACAGAAGTGCCTCCTCTTTCTGCAGGACTTCTCAAGGAAGGCTGGGGAGAAAGACTGATGATATCCCAAGTTCCAAGAATACATAAATCATATACTCCCAGGAAATTTATTTACTTTACGTATTATACACTGGAAATGACACTACAATTTACCTAATTACGTGTTCAACTTAGGGAAGTGGATTAAGAATGTAGCCACCGTCAACAACATTATTTTTATATAAAAATTTGCTCAGAATTCTAAATTGACTTGCAAAATAAACAAACAAAATACTATAAATACTTGGAGAAGCCTAGATTTACCTTTACCTCAAGGTAAGTTGCATTCAGTGGCTCATCACAAAACCATTTTCTTAAAGTTGACTTTGTGCAAGAACATGGCACCTGTCCTGAATTTTCTTTGTTCTTATTCTTTATCCAGTCTGTGTAATTATGTTGGCCACAACACTGTAACTAGGAAAAAGCTTATATGAATTTTACCATAAAATGTTCAAAATGCAGTTAATTATATGAGATTAATATTGAAGTGGTTTTTGTGATGAAGATAACTCATTAATTTTTCCCCATGAACATGTAATGAATTAAATAAGTATATCTGTGTTTGTTTAATTCATTACTTTGTTTCTGCTATTATTGTTGTCAGCCATAGATAAAGATCTCTGCTCACATTAGTGGCTTGTGGTTGGATAGAATTATTACATCTGAATTTTATCCAGGATAGAAGATATACTTGATATGCTTATGTATAAATGATGCTTAGGACCATAATATAAAACAATCACTGGAGCCATATCTTGCTCCCAACTGTAGCAGTTCTCTTTGTATTTAAAGAATATGCAGTCATAACTGTTTGGTATACCTAAAAAGAGATGCAGGGTAATATCTACTTTTCTAGGATTAATGTGAGACGTTAACTTTCAATTTTGTGTTGTGTGAAAATTACCATAAAGAACCAAAAGAAGATAATAAAAATAGTCATAAAATGATCCAACTTTTAAGAAATGTCTCATTTGTAGTGCTGATTCTGGAATCTTATCAAGCAGAGTTAGGAGGATATGAAAGAATCTGTTTACATATTTGTCACTTAGGAAATAAGAGAAAGGTGAAGTAATTGTTTTCTAAACTTTTATGGAAAATGATAACATTAGTACTGCCTATGTTTACAATATATACCAACAATCTACGACAATTCTAGGAAATGCTGACGACTAAAATATTGATTGAGAGTTAGGTTACTGAAAGTTAGTTTAAACAAACAAACCTACATATATTATCTCAGTTATATTAATGGCTAGGAATTGAAAGCTGGAATTTCACTAATAGTAGTGATATGATAGACAGAATTGTTTCCTCATCATTTTCTGCCCATAGGAAGGTTCACTTCTCTGCTGTAAGTTGTAATGCAGTTTGAAAATACAACACATGTACGGATCACATACATAAGAGAAAAAGACAATGAGTAAAAGTATTGGTAATTACATTTCAATTCTCTTAAAATGTATTTCCGTTATCATATGTACTATAAATAAAACCTATTTTTTTATGTGAGGCATATAATATAGCAGTAAAAAGTACAGAATCTAGTGCCAGATTGTGTGGGTTTGAATCTTGGCTCTGCCACTTATTAGCTGCACAATCATCATTAAATTACTAAATTTCTCAGTTTTTCATCTATAAAATGAGGATAACAGTTCCTATGTTATAGGGTTGGGAGGACTGAATTAGCTAATATATGCAAAGCACTTACAAAAAAGTCTGGGACTATGTAAATGTTTGGTATTTTTTTAATTGGGCACTTACTATATTCCAGGTGCTGATCTATTTCTGTAAACCATTTAGCCGACAATACCTTTCTCTTACCCTTCCACTGCACCTGTCTGGAAAAATCTGCACTGTGAAATAATAATCTTTAAAAATTAGCTAAAAAGTGTTAGTTGCATTTATGCCCTGGATCCAAGCCTTTCTATATATAGCCTTTCTATAATATATAGAATATCTATATATTACTTCATTTATTCCTGCCAACCAGAGGTAGAGGTTAGTATGCCCACTTTACGAATGTGGAACTTGGAGTTTAAGAGGGTTACTTGTCCAGAACCACAAAGCTATTGCACAGCAATCCTGGTATTCAGACTCAAATGGTAACCACAATGCTGCCAGCAGAGACTACTGCTTAAACTTATCTCCCATCAGGTGCAGCAGGATAGACTATCCCACTTGGCAAAAGACCAGCAGCACTTTTCCAGGTGAAACTAAGTTAAAATGCACATCCATTAACACAGAAAAGAAGATAGGAGTTACAAAAGGAGGATATAAATCAAGATTTGTAAGTGTGGAGAATGCCCTTTTTGCCCAGTTTGTTTGAAAGAAATACAACAAACTCTCATTCCTCTGCTCCATCCCCTGCCCTGACCTATTCTCTCTTCTGTCCCACAGTGGTCAACACTGACATCTAATTTTTTAGTTAATTTCATCTTACTGTTTTCTGTAAGGCATTCAGAATAGTCCACTTGGTTATATCTTCAGGCTTATCTTTAGATCCATACTCAGAAATGACAAAATCAATTTTGTCATGCCATAGTTGCTGAACCTGTAGAAAATTGTATTAAAAATGAAAATTTCATAGGAATGTATCCATAAAAATTTCATAGAAATTGATGGTTCCTCAAGAGTACCATCATGAAAAGAATATTCAATATTATTTTTCTGTTTTCTGTTTATTTCTTTTTAAAATAACTTTTTAACACTTTCAGTGGATATCAAATCATATGGTTTTTCAATTCATAATCTATAGGAAGAATATATTAGGCTCATTTTACAATTAAGAAGTAATGTGCCATTCTCATGCATATCTAAGGGAAATTTCTTTCTTTTTTTTTTTAACTTTTTTTTTTAATTATACTTTAAGTTTTAGGGTACATGTGCACATTGTGCAGGTTAGTTACATATGTATACATGGGCCATGCTGGTGCGCTGTACCCACTAACTCATCATCTAGCATTAGGTATATCTACCAATGCTATCCCTCCCCCCTCCCCCCTCCCCACCACAGTCCCCAGAGTGTGATATTCCCCTTCCTGTGTCCATGTGATCTCATTGTTCAATTCCCACCTATGAGTGAGAATATGCGGTGTTTGGTTTTTTGTTCTTGCGATAGTTTACTGAGAATGATGGTTTCCAGTTTCATCCATGTCCCTACAAAGGACATGAACTCATCATTTTTTATGGCTGCATAGTATTCCATGGTGTATATGTGCCACATTTTCTTAATCCAGTCTATCATTGTTGGACATTTGGGTTGGTTCCAAGTCTTTGCTATTGTGAATAATGCCGCAGTAAACATACGTGTGCATGTGTCTTTATAGCAGCATGATTTATAGTCATTTGGGTATATACCCAGTAATGGGATGGCTGGGTCAAATGGTATTTCTAGTTCTAGATCCCTGAGGAATCGCCACACTGACTTCCACAATGGTTGAACTAGTTTACAGTCCCACAAGCAATGGGGAAAGGATTCCCTATTTAATAAATGGTGCTGGGAAAACTGGCTAGCCATATGTAGAAAGCTGAAACTGGATCCCTTCCTTACACCTTATACAAAAATCAATTCAAGATGGATTAAAGATTTAAACATTAGACCTAAAACCATAAAAACCCTAGAAGAAAACCTAGGCATTACCATTCAGGACATAGGCGTGGGCAAGGACTTCATGTCCAAAACACCAAAAGCAATGGCAACAAAAGCCAAAATTGACAAATGGGATCTAATTAAACTAAAGAGCTTCTGCACAGCAAAAGAAACTACCATCAGAGTGAACAGGCAACCTACAACATGGGAGAAAATTTTCGCAACCTACTCATCTGACAAAGGGCTAATATACAGAATCTACAATGAACTCAAACAAATTTACAAGAAAAAAACAAACAACCCCATCAAAAAGTGGGCGAAGGACATGAACACACTTCTCAAAAGAAGACATTTATGCAGCCAAAAAACACATGAAAAAATGCTCATCATCACTGGCCATCAGAGAAATGCAAATCAAAACCACTATGAGATATCATCTCACACCAGTTAGAATGGCAATCATTAAAAAGTCAGGAAACAACAGGTGCTGGAGAGGATGTGGAGAAATAGGAACACTTTTACACTGTTGGTGGGACTGTAAACTAGTTCAACCATTGTGGAAGTCAGTGTGGCGATTCCTCAGGGAAATTTCTTCTCATACTCTCAGGAAAAAAACTGTAAAAGTATTTTATATAAGCCAAAAAAGTTTGTTGAGTGTCTTTTCAATGGACACTAGGCTTTTTCTGGCAAACTTCAACATTCCTTGATTCTGTGGGGGTTTGTACTGTACTTTTCATGGTTTATAATTTCTTTTACAACTTTAGAATTTGTAGAAAACTATAGTTATGCAAGTTATACTTGGTCAGACAAATGTACATTTTTCTCGGTGAAGGTATATTTAATTCCTTCTCTCTCCAAGCCTGTTTTGCGTCTATTAAGTGATGGCCTATATAAATGTCTTCTTTGGATTCTCCTTTGAATTAGTTTTCTATCATACTGGTTCCCTCATTAATTAAGATGTTAAATAAAATAATTGACTTTTGAAATCTACTGTATATTTCTACAAAAATTATGATTTTTAAATTTTAAATATTATCCTTTCATAGTACTATCAGGGCTCAGAATACAACAGCTCCAAAATATAGCACCTTGGTATGCTGAGTATTTTAAGCTCAAGGAAATTGAGAAAACTGCAGAAGCAGGAAGGTCACTTTCTGACCTTCTCCTGCCTTTCTCCCATGAGGCAGGTCATAATAGAATTCTCTGACCCATTTCCCCTGAAGGTATAGCATCAGATCCTCATTCCAGAGGGGTCCTGTCCTATATGCAGAAGCCAAGAAGCATCTGAACAGACAGGCCTTGCTAAATTTCCCCTAGTTTATTACCATTAGATTATATGCTTTTGTCCTCCAATCACACTTTCACATGACTGTCCACAAAAATAGATTTCCTTGGATCTTTGAGTCTTTATTTTTTGGTTAAGTAAATTTGTTATGCTTTTCATTTGTTAGTTTGTCTTTTGTTATAGGGATCTCAGCCAAGAGCCTTGTGATGAATGAGATATAACTTTTTCTCTCCAATACTAACACAAAAATGATCAGATTTGGATGGGGATAAACAAAACTCTGCAATTTCAAAAATCTAGGTAATGCAAAAGTAGAACGATTGTCATAGTAACTTAAGCATTTACAAATTTATATAATTTTTTATAACAAATTACTAATTTGGTCCTCAATAATACCAAAAGGTAGGAAGAATAGATATTATTACTGTTTTATGAATGGAATACAGACACTCAGAGAATTTAATTATTTACTTTTGTTTACAAGGAGCTGAGACTTTTAAATATAATCATTTGAATACTAGTCTTAAGGATTTTTACTGAATTATGCTGTCTTTGACAATAAAAACTAAGTAACTGGTGGGAATATCACAGTAATTATAAAAGGCATGTAAGCTAAAATCTTACTTAGTTACTTATATATCTGTATTTTAATACATTTAAGAAGATTAGAATAATGAAAAGGAGATTTTAGATCTACTTTATACTCTGTTCATTTTTATTTAGAATAAATAAGATATATAGTGCTGTTGGCAGTGTGTGGGGGGTGAAACTTATGGCCTCGTTTTGTTTCTAAAACATTATTTGGGAGATCCAGAGTGCATATAAATGACAATTTCATACATAAGTACTTTCCTATGTAACCTATGTGACTAATGTATAAATAAAATTCCCTTATGCTTACTCAAATTTGGTAAGCATCTATGAAAGGCCTAGTTTATCTTCCACACTGAGTTAGGTACTGTAAATGGCATAAAAGATTTAGAGGCTTTTAAGAACTTAATCCAGTTTGAATGCAGAAGACAAATTGATGTAAACAAAGCTGTTAGCTCTGGGGTCAGCTAATGAGTATTTGAGTCTAGGCTCTGTCATTTGGCCATGAAATACTTTAACAAGCATTTCTCATCTCAAAGCCTCAGTTTTCTCTTCTATAAAGTAGGACTTACAGTGCTTCTTTAGGGGTTGCTATGAGGATTAATAATACAATGGCTATAGTGTTTATCACAGTCTCTGGCACATGGTAGTTATAAATCAGTTCTTATTTCTAATATATAGAGAGATACAGGAGTGTGTGCATAACATTGAAGCAAATATGGGTGACTGATAAACTATATTTACATATTGATAGCTCTTATGTGTCATATTTATGTTCTATAATGAGGTTGAAAAGTTTGAGGATGATAGATTGGGATTTGGTGTTTTGCCAGCAAAGCAGCTTTCCAAAACTTACCCGCTGCAGCTAACATACCTTTAAAACTCACACACACACAAACACACGCACACACACACACACACACATTTTAGATGTGGAGAAAAGTAATTTTAGTTCTAAATGCCAGGCCATTAACAGTAGGCACTGGATGATGAGCTGTCCAGTAAAGAATGAAGTTCTTTCATTCTTTATCATACAGAAAAGATTGTTTTTGAACTTTGGCCATTACAGAAGAGTATAGATAGATATAAAGAAAATCTAGGAACCATATAAATTAATCAGGAGATCCTTCAAGATTAATTAAGGCGAGGTAAGAGAACTCTTGAGTAGCTACTTTACAACTGAAACTTGATAAATTGTCAGTTAATGACAACTCTGTAAGGTAGGTAGGTATTAATTATATTTTACAGATAAGGACATTGTATTTTACAGATACAGCAACAACTTGCTGTAAAGCAAGTTGTTGATCCCTAACCATATTCATATCTGTATGACTTCAAGTAAATGTTCATTTTACTATAGGACAATTAATCTTCCGTGATATAAGACAGACCTTGACTGAACTGAAATACTGAAATGTCCTAAAGGATTAAAAGTAACTGTAGGTTGTAATAGGTAAGTTTTGTTGATCAAAAGTTTTTTCAGGCTTATTATATGCTTTTTTGAACTAAATTTGATAAACCTAAATCTTGCTCTAATTAATCACTCATCACTCTACCTGTGGAAAATATAGGAATTATTCAGTATGTCTTGTTTAAGTGAAATTGCTAAATTTCAAATTAGTTAGAGTCTAAATTTGTTTCTTTGCAAAAACATAATACAGTGATTGGGTCAGTAGTGGTAGTCAGAATTGGTAAGAGGAGAAGGTAAAAATTTGAACTCCTAAATCTCAGTACCACCTCCTCTTCCTCAATACTGTTTGATATTTAAAGCTACTTTCTAATCATATGCAAACAGAGTTAAAGGCAAGTTCCCCTATCTACCCTTTTCAATGTGACTCCTGGCCCCTTCCTATACTCTAGTACTTTTGTTAAATATTATTTTCCCCTAAAGAAATTTACCTTTGGCTTTTAATATAGGATCAATGGTCTCAATACTCTAAGGTATCCAATTTCCTTTAAACTTCAAATAACAGGATGTATTGAAAAGGATTTACTTTCCATACCTCCTCTTTCTTTGTGATGATGAATGCTGAAAGTACAACCTGAACAGCAAAGGTCCATGTTATCAATACTGCATACTAAAACAAAAGAAAAATAGAGATGATGACTATGCTACTAATATATGTTTTGTATGCTCAAATAATGGGAAAACACACACCATTGGAAATATGTAACCATAAAGTATATATGGGTATTGCTGAGGCTTCCTGCCTTCACAAATATGAATGAAATTAGTGAAATAGCAAGGCAAAGTAAAAAACAAATGAACATTTGGATAAGAGCAAGAGAGAAAGAAGTGATACTAATTAATGAGCACCTTGGTCCAATAGAGTTGTCGATGATGCCATCTTAATTCAGTTCTAAAGCTATTATAGGGTGAATTTAATTATCTTCACCTCACATTATTTTGCTAAAACTAAAGACTCACTAAATTTCTGATGTACTATTTAAACTTATGCAGCAAGTAGAACGTATAACAAAAGCAACTGCAATAATAAACTTAATTCTTTAAGTATACTTGGGCTATTTCCTGAAAACTGAAAATACTTGTATCCAAACCAAATAAAATAATTTTTACATTTATTAGACTATTTAATTTTTTTAAAAAAAATGGCCAATTTAGTCTTCTTCATCATAGCTGTTGTCAACCTAAGAAAAAGGCACAAAAGAAAATTATCTCTAAATATGTTGAGTTATTCAAGAATAAGAAATAAAGATTATAGTCCAGATTGCATGAAATGGTAAACTACCAGTTCATTCTGTGAGGAGAGGGTAGCGAGAAGCATTTAGTAGCAAAATGGGCGAGATTTACATAAACTACTTAGAAACAGAGTTTATTGGTTCTAAAGATTCAAAGCCAGAGTTGTTGCCAGTTCACTGGTAGAGATGCCATGACTGGTCAAGTGCTCTTCCAAGAACATCTTATCTGAATTACTGCAGTCCTAAGGAATATCTAGCCATAAACCTTATAAAAGCAGGAGATGACTGAAGACAGTCTCTAGCTGGGAGTTTTCAGAAAGTCCTTAGAAACAGTATTTATTTCAGACACGTAAGCATGGGCCTCCTCTCCTTTAGGCTTTCCTGGCTCTATTTTTTCTGGATCTGACAAAAGTGATTTCCTGCTGGTAACTGCAACTTTTACACAGCACATATTAATATATAAGATTTAGAATTTGGCTGGGCACAGTGGCTCACAGCTGTTAATCCCAGCACGTTGGGAGGCCAAGATGGGCAGATCACTTTAGATCAGGAGTTCAAGACCAGCCTGGCCCACATGGTGAAATCCCTCTCTACTAAAAATACAAAAATTAGCCAGCCATGGTGGCTCGCACCTGTAATTCCAGCTACTTCGGAATCTGAGGCAGGAGAATCGCTTGAATCCGGGAGGTGGAGGTTGCAGTGAGCCGAGATCGTGCCACTGCACTCCAGCCTAGTGACAGAGCGAGACTCCACCTCAAAAAAAAAAAAAAAAAAAGATTTAGAATTCATAATAATTTTAAAAGTAAGAGGTCTGAATATTTACTAGGCAAAATATAAGTACTAATGATTTACTGTATTATTTATTTACTTTTTACTTGACCCTCAGAGATAAAAATTATTTAATTACACATATTTTATACATCTAATACTTTAAAATATCAGACCAAAATTTTCTTCTTGAGATAAGTTATGTTTCCTAGTTTCAGAGAAAAAAAAATTCTGAGACAAAAATGTAATCTTTACCTCTATTTAGATGTTTAGATTTTTAACTTCTACATGCAATATCTCACTTAATCTTATACTAATAAGGGATTGGTAGAGGCAGGAAAAATTATATGAAACCTTTTTTTTTTTTTAAATGGAGTCTCGCTCTGTGGCCCAGGCTGGAGTGCAGTGGCGCCATCTCAGCTCTCTGCAACCTTCGCCTCCCAGGTTCAAGCGATTCTCGTTCCTCAGCCTCCCTAGTAGCTGGGATTACCGGTGCCCACCACCACACCAGGCTGATTTTTGTATTTTTAATAGAGATGGGGTTTCACCATGGTGGCCAGGCTGGTCTCCAACTACTGGCTGGTCTCAGGTGATCTGCCCACCTTGGCCTCCCAAATGGTTGGGATTACAGGCGTGAGCCACCACACCCGGCATATGAAACAATTTTTAAAGTTACTGGGTATCTTAGATTAGAGTAGGAGTATGTTAAATCACCTTTAAGACATGGAATAGCTTTTTTTGTTGGTGGGGGGAGGTGGGGGATGGAGTTTCACTCTTCTTGACCAGGCTGGAGTGCAATGGTGTGATCTTGGCTCACTGCAACCTCCGCCTCCCGGGTTCAAGCGATTCTCCTGCCTCAGCCTTCCAAGTAGCTGGGATTACAGGCACCTGCCATCATGCCCAGCTAATTTTTTGTATTTTTAGTAGAGATGGGGTTTCCCCATGTTGGCCAGGATGGTCTTGATCTCTTGACCTCGTGATCTGCCTGCCTTGGCCTCCCAAAGTGCTGGGATTACAGGCGTGAGCCACCGCACCTGGCCCAAGACATGGAATAGCTTTTAGGCCTATAATATTTGCCCATAAGTTGACTGTGTGAATTAATTTGGTTCAGAGAAAGATATATTCATCAGAAAAATATTGGTAAATTCAGAGGAGAATAGCAAAAGTGTCACAATGGCCAAATTAGCAATACCTTTCCATGGAATGTCTAAAAGGAATGGTAGTATCTTGGTTCCAGGCCCTAATCTGTCAGATCCTATGTTCATGTATATCCTTATGATGGTGTCTATCAGGCTTTCTCATTCAGATGCCATTAATGCTTGAATTATATGAGGCAGAAACTTAGGAAATGTTTGTTTTACTCCCTCTACTTTCCCCCTTCATTTCCTATCCCCTGCCCACTACATTGTATAAGTAGTAGACTCTGCATTTCCTTTGCCTATATGGAAATTTGTGACAAGAAGAAAAAAATCAAGGTTTTCTTGCAAGCCATTTCTGTTCTGGTTTTTATATCCAAAATCTGAAGCTCAGTGAGAAAATTATGCTAAGGATCCTGGAAAGAGAGAAAGATAAGATTTGAGAAGAGAGGGTTGGCCTTGGAGGAGAATAAGAAGAAAGAGTAAAGTCTCTTCTTAGACTAAAAAGATTTTGAGGTGGAATCTGGAAGTCTGTGGGTTTCCAGAGCAACAGAGCATAGTCCTTGGAATCCTGGCACTGCCCTGGTAAGGTGGTAAAACCCCAGAAGGAAATCAGGGTCCATACCTAAAATGCCTGTGCCAGGGTAATATTCAAATAGTAGTAGAAATTACTATTAATAGGAAGCAACTGATTCCTATGTCAGGTGTACCTCCTAATTGCTGTGTCACTGGGGAGGTCTGACTGCCTCAGGGAAGGAAGACTGAAGGAATGGAACTGAGGTACTGGTTATTTACCAATATTTCACAAAAGGGTTTCACTGATATGCCTGTACGGGTAAATACTGGATGAATAGCAGCCCTACCTTTGCCACTCATGGCCATTCAAAGAGCAGAGTGAGTAGACCTGAAGGGACCATGTGAGCTGGGAAAGTGAGTGTGTTTGTGGTAACTGGCATAGACTGATAACTAGTGTCCAGGGTGACCACCCAGACTTTCAGTGCTCCATAAAAGCTGAGTATCTCTGCATTCTTCCTGGTAAGGGACAAAATGACAGCAGCTGAACTTCCTATCTGCTTGGCTGCAATTAAAATCAATTTGATTTAGAGAAAAATGTAAAGGCTATATTTCATCTGAGTATGTGAATTGTGATCCATAACTGCCACATGTATGGTAATTGGCTCATGTCCAAGTCAGTACTCTGGAATATAATTTGCCTTTTCACGTTACAAGCCTCGAGAGAAACAGTGGGCAACCAGATGCTAGAGTCTGCCTCTTTCAGTAATTATAGTTCTCTTTTAAAAATAACAATTTGTGATCTCAATTATAAGTTACCTTTCATGGCAACGGTAGACACTATTATTAAAGAGGGGAGGAAAAGAGTGGGGCAAAGGTTGAAAAGTAACTGCTGGGTGCTATGCTCACTCATTGGCTGGGTGACAGGATCAATCGAATTCCAAACCTCAGCATCGTGCAATATACCCATGTAACAAACTTGCACATGTACCCTGAATATACAATAGAAGTTGAAATTATAAAAAAATACATACATACATAAGTTACCTTTCCGCGTGCCATGCCCACAAAGAGAAAAATGTGCTGACTATAGATCATGTTTCTTTTTCCCTGGTAAGCTACATTCCTCATTGACTTGAATACACTTTATTCTAATTCTAGCCTTCAGATTCTTAAGTTTGGTGAATTGTAGTTCCCCCTAGGAGATGGAGAGTCCTATTGACTCTGTGTTGAAAATTAAATGTCCAAATGTGCTGAGGTACAGATTCAATTCATAGAAAACGCACTAAGAAAATCCTGTCTGGAAAAGTGACTTTGTTGGAGGGAGGAGGGTGTGCTTCATTTGAATTACTCTAAGGACATATTCTACTGCAGTGCCATGGTAATATAAATCAGTATTCATTTGTGTAACTTAGATACTTAAAAATCTAAGACAAAAATTCAAACTATTGACATGAAATACGTACCACAATTAGGAGCCATCTGATTTCGTTGTGAATTCCTATATAACCCAATAGACAAAAAAGAACAGTAGAAGATCCCATTCCAATCAAAATTTTAGAAATAGATACTATGAAGTGATTATTTTCATCTGTGAAAAGTACAAAATTACTTATTATGAAGTGGTATTTTATATGAAGTGGTATTTTATTTATTTTCTATTTAAGAATAATTGCAGCAATCAAAAGTTTTTCTGAGCAGCTGTTGCCAAACCACTAGGATTCTCTGTCTCTCTCTGTCTCTCAATTTTTGACCTCATGTACCAGCTCTTACTTTTAGAAACAACCTTTCTTCCTTTTCTGACATGAAGAGAATTTCTTAAATTTCAGAAGATCGCTTTACCCTTATCCTCCTTGTCTTCTATGATAGAATAATTTTTTTCTAAGATTTCTTCTATGTCCAATGTATATTCAAACATTCATGTATTCATTCATTCATCAAAAATCTTTAGAACTTAATATGTGTGAGTTAGATGTATACACCCTGAATTTATTGCTAATATGATCCCTTTCAAACTATATTTTATTTTTCCCCATCTAGACTGTGAGCCCTCAGTGCTAGAGATTATATATATTTATCCAGTCAACAGGCTGACTGTTGAATGCTTGATGCTATGGCACAAACAGCAGAGCAATAAATGCTCAACAAATAATTGTTTTAAAAAAGAAGGACAGATAAATAAATTAAACATGTGGGAGGTGTTATGGGAGAACAGTGTAGGCAGTGGTGTGCTGGAGTGAGCTTGTACTGGCTAATAAAAGCCAATTGTGATATTTTCAGGAAATCTGCAAACCAACTGAATTCACTTTGACACCTTGAAATTGGCCATTGAGGAACTGTTTAAACCATGGAAATGGGCAGATGTCATAAATCAATATTCTCTATTCCAGAACTGGTTGTTAAACGTTTGCCGGCATACTACTGGGAACAGAGGCACCTAAACCAGTTGGGGGAGAAGGTTAGGAGGTTTGGGCAAGGCTGCTGGTAAAGGTAACATCTGAGCATAGGCTTTATTGGTCATTGTAAATAACCAGGTTGGAATGGTGGAGCATTTCTGAGACATCCAGCAGCAAAGGGTGTGTAAGAAACTCAGCTTTGTTGGCACTTACAGTTTGAGTCAGATGAGACTAAAAATGTTTGCAGGGATGACATTATAGGCACTTTGTTTTTCAGTCTTCTTCACTGAAATAAAGCTCCATGTGGATAGGAACTTTATTTTGTTTGCTCACTACCATATCCTCAGCTCTTAGGGCAATGACTGACACAGAGAAGATGCTTAGTAATATTTGCTGTACGAGTAAATAGTGGCAATGGGGAGTCACATAAGCTTTTAATAGGAAAGTTACATGGTTAAAATTGCATTTTTAAATTTTCTTTTTAAAGTGACAACTAATAATTGTACATATTCATGGGTGTTGTTTTGATACATACTATATATAGTGATCAGATCAGAGTAATTAGCATGTCCGGTCATCTCAAATATGTATCATTTTTGTGTGTTGGGAATATTCAATATTCTTCTAGCTATTTGTGACTATGTAATACATTATTGTTAACTACAGTCATCCTACAGTAGCATAGAACACTAGAACTTTTTTCTTCTACCTAGCTGTAATTTTGTATCCTTTAAAAAATCTCTACAACTGATGAAGACTTTCAGAAGGAATGCTGGACACTTAATAAATTACAGAGAAATACTGCCACCTGCTGAATAAATTGTGTACACAACTGTTAAAAATTGAATGTCTATTTCACTGAGAGAAAAACAAAAATAGATACATACCAAAAGCTGTTAAAAAATTATTTCTATCTAATAAAAGCCATGCACCAAATCCCATGAATAAAAGTCCAAGAACCTAAAATAAGAAAATCAATGCTTATTTTTTTGTAATTGCCTATACAATAGATTACATTTTCTTTACTATATAATTATGAAGATTCTTACCAAGAAAGCTCCATTAATGAGATTAAGAAAGTACTTAATAATTATTGTTTTGTTATTTCTTAACATTCTTTTTCTTCCAAGATACTGATGATTCTGAAAAGACAACCATAACTTTTTAAACATTCTACACAACAACTTTAAATATTTCTCCCTACTTATGTTCTTTATTTGCACATTTTTCTTCTCAAATCAATTATCAGTATAACATACTTCCATCTCTAAATGAAAGGATATATTGAAGGTATCTTGAAACTGTACCTTGCCTGCATTTTCTTTTTACTAGAGAGTATCTGTACTTAAAATAATAAATATATATCTGCAATGCTTTGACTAGGCAATCAGGAGTAAGAAGACATTTGTATAACAAGTCAAGCAGCCTTACTGAATTTCTTGCAGTTTCAAAAAGTATAAGATATTTTGTTTTCCATCTTACTGTGTTTTTAAATTTTTATTTTAATCCTAACCATTAGATAGCCAGGAACATTTCCAGTCTTAATATACCTTGTTCCCTTGGCTGGAAAGTTTTCCTCACTTCTGCATGCCCTTCCCCTTTCTCAGAATAATATTAGCTCCTCACTGAGGTGTTGGTTTGGGGATCTTTCTCTTAACCCAATTTGTTGCCTCTCAAATTTATCATTGACCTGTCTTCTTCCCCACAGAGAGTCAGGGGTATTTAAGTGGCGAGAGTATGTCTTATATACCATTGTAACCTCCAGGTTTAGCACACAGCAGGTACTTGATATATATTTGTTGAATGCATGAATAGATAGATGAATTAAATTACTTAATCTATAATTTAGTTTGGTATGCCGTATATAAAAAAACTAAAGTAGCTTTCATTAAAACTTATTTTCCAGGTAGTCAATTTTCCTAAAACTTTCATGGAAAAATCAATACCTACTCCATTGGTTTTTGGTGCTGGTTAGCAGAGATGAAAGTTTCAAATCTAATCTTGAGTGTGTTCCCAGATTTTCTCTTTTCTCTTCTCACTGTTTTAATTCTAACTAGCACTATAATTTTAAACATACTGTAGTTTACAATGTTTTAATATATGTAGCGCATGATTGACATGATAGAAGCGGATTTAATAAGATTATTTTAAAGCTATTTGTCTGTCCCTAATTAGGCAGAAAGCAATTTATTTATTGAACTGAAGGATCCTTTGAAAAGTGGAAAAAAAAGAGATGTCTACATTAGTCTATGTACTACCTTCCCTACTTCATCATAAACCATCTTCCTCGTAAAATCTCCCAGTGTTCTTCTCAGTTTAAGGAGTCACTACAGGTTATATCTTCTACCTATGCTTTGAATTCTCTTGCTGTCATTTGGTTTTTCTACTTTCCATCCTATTGTCTTATTCTTTAATTCCTCTAATGCCTGGCATGTTTTGATGGAACACTCAGTTGGAAAGACTGCATGATTTTTATTTCAGTTTATTTCAAAGATGCTATAAATCTACATTTTTGGTTCCAATTCCATTTACTACCACATGTGAAAAGCTCTCTCACAGCCTGAACGAGAAGATAGGCACAAGGTCTTGGCCCCTGTCTGTGAACAAGAAAGAGAATGGATACTAATGAACCAGAAAGCTCTGTAGTAACTCTGATGTGAAATGTTGAAGGCATGGACTTGAGTGTTGATGTGGTAATAATTAGCATGTTAGGCAGGGTCAAGCTGCAGTACTTTATCAAAGGACCCAAATATAGAAATAAACTTTTATTTATCTCAGTTCAAAGTAGGTGATTGGTTCACTTCTAGAAAATCATGTTAGAAACTTGGAGCTAACTCTGGCCTGTTCAACATGTGGCTTCCAAATTGGCTCCAGGTGCCATCTTTTATACCTAACAGAAAGGGAAGGGGATGAGTAAACTCAGGCAGGCATCTTTTAAGCAAGTGAGGTTGAAGTTGTACACTTCTCTTCTGTTTAGAGTCCACCAGCACAGACTTGGTCCCACAGCAATACTCAGCTCCAGTTGAAAGCAACCATGTACCCAGGATGAAGAAAAGAAAATAGGGTGGTGAGGGCCAAACAAAATGCCCACTGGTCAGAAAAGGCCAATTACAGAAGATAATTAGAAAAAAAAGAGAGCTTGCATTAAGCTTTAATATGCTTTACTGTGGAAAAGAATCAAAGACAATCAGAAAGATTCATGTAGGATGGGAAAATAAAAGAATAATGGTAATCACTGGAAATTTAAAATTCCAGGAAAATGGTTTAGAAGAAAAATTCATAAATTCAATATTTCATGATTGAATTTGAATTGGTAAAGGATATCTGTGGGTTATGTCTCATAAGGACTATAAATGGAGTGCAGATAAATGGGTAGCATAGGCTGTACAGACTTGAAAGTCATTCATAGAGAACCAGTGTCATGGGTGTGAATGAAAGAGAAGAGGGACTGTCTATAGATGGAAATGGGCAGAGGTTTGATGGTAGAGAATGAAATGATACAATTAAGAATTTGGAATTTTTAAAGCTGACTTTTACAGACTGAGAAGACAATCAAGGCATGATCTCATGGAAACCAATAGAGAAAGACATTTCTAGATCATGGTGTCATATCATGGTGTTACATGGTATAGAAGTCAAAAGGGGTGAGAACTTAGTAAGCGCAAATGTAGGCAACGTGGTAAGGAAGATGTTTATGGTAATTTCAAAACTGTGGTTCAAGGTTACAAAGTTAAAACACAACAAACTGTGCATCCAAGCAACGATTCAAAGAAGCCCATGACTATGTTTACAAAGAATGGTAAAATGAGATGTTAATGTGTTGGCTTTTTCAGCCATAAGCTCCACATACTGGAAACAACGTCAATGAGAACAATGACGTGCCAACACAAAGATACACAGTAAGTTAAGTGTAGTTCTTATTTAAATATTTGTAGTGTGAAAGATCTACATTTTCTTTTGCTATAAACAAAGAATTTGTTTCTAACTTAATTAAATAAGGTCCCGGTGTGGCATTTATTTTGTTCAGTTCCTGATTAGTTAATTGATGTTGAAAGCTCAACAGCAGAGATGCTATAGGAATGGACAACTTACAATAATTAATCTATTCATAGGTATTATTTTGCACTAGTTTAATAAACTCTAATTGCTTCTTGTTATTGTTTTTATATTCTAAGTTCCAAGAGATGGGAACACACAAATGAACAAGTAAGAGAACGTCAAGGAGTCAAATATTAAAACCTGTGGCTGACTCTGAATTATGTGTTGAGGTGGGGACAGGAAATAAAGGAAACAGGAAAGTTTCATAGAGAAGATGATTTTGAGATGATTCTTGAAGGAAGATTAAGAAGGTCCTAGTTAGATAAAAATGGGAGAGAGATAGGAAATATTCAAGACAGAGGGAACACTATGCTCAGAAGCTTTACAATGAGGTGTAAGGAGGCATGGATCAGAGTGGCAAGAGATGAAAGATAAGCTAAAGAAGCAGACTTCGTAAAGATTGTGACAAATCTTATATGCTTTACTAAAGATTTTTTTTTCCTGAAGGTAATAGGGAGTCATAATTCTGGCCTCAATGTGGAAGCCAAATTAGAAAAGACACTTAAGATAGGGGGATAATTTATAAATGGCTGTGGGAATGGAAACAGTATCACAATATGAGAGATGTAGTAGGAAGTAGAATTGCCAGCATTGGGATAACCAAAGAATCAAAGATGGAATGTAGTCTGTAGAAATGATGTAATTAAACTTTGAACATTATCTCATATTCTACATTGTCTCATTTAAATTGATTCCCTTTATCATCGATATTTTGCAAATGCTATTATCCCCAATATCATCAATGAGGAGAGAAAGACTCAGCAAGGCAAAATTACTTGCCAAAGGTCACTTAGTTAATAAATGGCAGAGATGAGATTTAACTCCATAGATATAAACCACCCTCTCAATAACTTTCCCTAGCGCCAGTGTCATCATCTGTAAATGCAGATTGTAATAGTACACGCCTCAAAGAGATGTTGTGAAAATTAGATGAGATTATGTTTGTAAAGCTCTTAGCCCAGTGCCTGGCTAGATGTTAGTTATCTCGTTATATCATAAGGCTAGAATCTCGTTATATCATATCTCAGTATAGAAATATTAAGATTATACAAGAGTCATGCATGTGAGAATGGGGAATGGGATGGAAACTGTGGGAAAGTCATAAATTCTCATTTTTCTGTGAAGTGGTTGGTCATGACAGCAGCTTGGAGGGAGCACAAAGAGAGTTAGAGAATCTGAAGGCTTGAGACACACTTTAAGTGGAACAAGAGAATGAGAGGCCTAAGAATACAATATGTGGTACTATGAGCTACATAGTAAATTACTTTTACTCAATAATTACCGTGCCTCAAGAAAATGAAACAAAGAAATACCTGCTATGAAACTATTTTGAACACAACAATGATATTATGGGATATTTAAATTATATCACTGCCATATGAAGAATAAAGCAGTTGTTGAAAAATGCTCTTAAACTAAAATGATTTCACTACAACACATTTTCAAAGGAATATTAGTCTTGTCAGATAACAAAGAACAAACAGTTATCTCTCATTCTTTCATTCTCTCAATAAATATTTATTATGTACTCTCTAAAGGAAATATGCATTGTTAAGCCAATATGCTATAAATCAACCACACCTACAAATTGTTTTTAAAATTTAAATGAAATGAAGTTAACATGTTCAAAAGAAACAAAAGTCTACTCAGTCATAGGCAAACCAACATACTCAATCTGAAGTTACCGTTTCTAGGAATAATGCAATTAAAATGGACTTCTGCTAAATACTACATGGTTGATAAACAACAGTGTCAAGTTAAATTTACTTATAATCTACAAATGTATTAGATAACTGCTGCCTTTTATTTTTGATTAGTAATATTCTAGCGAAATTATGACTAATTGATAAAGTTGTCCTTTCTTCCAAAGTAAAAAATCGCATGACAATATAGGAGATCTATCACCATGAATTAATTTATCTTCAGAAAATCTTTCAGTGTTTTTCTTTTTTGCTGTCAATATTTGACAAAGTAAGCTTTGAGAAGGAAAGGAACTAAGGCATTATTTCCAAAATTATTTGATTATGAAAACTAGTTATTCAAAATTAATTTTGAAATTATTAAAGGATTTATAAATTTTAGAAGTCTGGATAGTTTCACAATCAAAAATAAAACTAATCTTAAGATTCTTACATGTGAACTTCAACACAATATGAAAGTCTATTTTAAATGAAGAGTTTGAGGTTCGAACACAGTAGCTCATACCTATAATCCCAGTGCTTTGGGAGGCCAAGGCGGGAGGATTACTTGAGTACAAGAGTTGGAGGCTACAGTGAGCAATAATTGTACCACTGCACTCCAGCCTGGGCAACAGAGGGAGACCCTGTCTCTAAAAAAACAATAAAAAATAGATAATTTCAATAGTCTATAAATCAGCAATAAAACCAAACTTAAAAAAAAGAACAAATTCCATTTGAGCATGGACTTTGATAATGAAAATACTCTGAATTTAATTAGACCTGAAACCAAGTGTAGTTTATTTTTTAAAATCATCTTTCCTGAAAAGGAAACTAACATGTGTGCTTTTAATATGAGAAATCTATTAACGTCTCACTTTATATTATTAGTTCTTATGTTGATGCAATTCAAGTTTATTGTTACCAGGAAATGTAGTCTATTTTTTTTTCCAGAGGCTCAATGAAATATTTGCTTTTAGCTTATTTTATAGCAGATACCTTTTACAATTATGGCTACTTCCTTTTAGAATTTAATGCCTTATTTGCAAACTTTAAAAGAAAATTAAAGTAAAAAATGTTATTAATTAAAATATTATTTTGTACCCTATGTATTTGCTCCACAAAAAACTTAATAAATTAAGTTAAAATTAAATAGCATGACATAAACTTAGAAATTAAGGTTTTATATTGAAATACTGTGTGACAATATTTTTACAGTAAAATAACTCCAGAAAATAATTTTTCAAATTTCTCACCCACATCCCTTCAGTTAGAGGTTTTTGATGGGCATTGATTGATGATTTTTTTCTTTTTTCTTTTCTTTTCTTTTTTAAAAAACTGTTGTCATGGAAGGCAAACAACTTATTGACTTCTCTTCCATACTTCTAGGTCCCACAAATCACTGTTCAGGATTAAGGGTTTGTGGAATGAACACCTTATACATGGTCAAATCACCAGATGGAAATATAAATATATGTAGCTCAGAAACAATTTAAACAATTTAAAAGTGAGATTACATCTACTTGGGTAATTATAACAAAATTTCATTTTATTAAGTATTTTCCAAAGTTACTTAAATATTAAAATCTACCTGTAAAAAACCGTAAGCTCCTCATCCAGTCCCTGAAATGCTGCGTTCGTTTCAATTTAGAATCGAGATTGTTTGTCCTTCTAGAGCACCTGTAGGGAAAAACCGGTCTCTCTTCCTTGTGATTGGCCGTTGCCATGGATACGCTTTGTGTAGCGGCTATGGGCGCTGTCTTACAACAAAGCCAAGGAATCTCGCTGCTGAGGGGTGAGCCGGGGCCTTAAGGCTGGGATTCCTGTTGAGGGAGGTGAACAGCTGTGGGAGCTCAGGCCGAGCCGGGACTCTCTCTGCCTGGCCAGACTTCCAGGAAAGGGAGAGACCGCGGGTCGGGGGATGGCTGTGCGACTCTGCGAAGCTCGAGGCTCCCTTCCACCCTGGAGATTTCGAGAACTCATTCAACACTTAACGAGATGTCTTGGCTATGTAGGGATCATTCGATGGTTACTCACTCACCGCTCCCCACAAACCAATTGACATTATTTTCCTTCCTTCCTTCCCTTCTTGTCGCCCTCCTTTGCACCCTTTCCTTTTCTGTCTCTGTTTCTTTTTTTTTTTTTTTTTGGTAATATATAATTTATATGAACCTTATAAAGTAGATTTCTCTCCCCTTTCTTTACAGGGGTTGAAGGGGGAGTTCCTTAAGCTTTTCTACTTTTGACAGCTTTAGTGAACTCCAAGTGATTCGTTATCAACTTAGAGGACTTTAATGTAGCCCATTTACAGTGAGACCCATCCGTGACTGCACGTCATATACAGTAACCACTAACTGCAGGTGGCTACTGAGGACTTGAAATGCAGCTAATCCTAACTGAGATGTGCTGCAGGTGTAAAACACACAACAGATTTCTAAGAATTACTGTCCAAAGAAAGAATATAAACTCTTTGCAATGATATTAATAATTAATTTTGTTATTACACGTTGAAATATTTTGGATATATTGGGTTAAATAAAATATATTATAAAAATTAATTGCACTTGATTCTCTTTTGTTTTTAAAACGTTGCTAATAGAAAATTTAAACTTGCGTAAGTGCTCAAATATGTAATTGGACAGGGGTGATCTAATGAGCCAGTAGATGAACAGAGAAAGTCATGTAAAGGAAATGACACTTACCTCCACCATACTCTCCTGCCTCTCTTTCTATATAAAGTTTAGTATACCCGTGCATTTTGCTTTGTAGGCATAAAAAAAAAATCTAGCTTTCCTTCTAATAAAGCTTTTTACATGCACTTTGAGTTCCATTACAGGATAATATTTTGCCCTGGTTCTGTCTGGAGTTCCATTTCACTTTGTTTTTCTTTTCTTTTCTTTCTTTTCCTTTTTTTTATTTTATTTTTGAGTGAGTGAGTGAGGGTGGAAGTTATGGGTAGAACTGATTTTGAGATGATTGAGTAGAGTGAAAGGAGGAATTAACAAAAGGGAAAGAGGATGGAAAGAAGGAATGAAGAAAAGAACAAGAAGACAGGTGGAAAGGTCAGGCCCTTGAGTAAAGAAAGAAAAGTTTAAACTAGTGTCATGAAAAATAAAGTGATAGCTGACTAGTACATTTTCAAACCTTTTTTGGGACTAAGACCAACAGTGAAAAATAAAAAACAGAACATTAACAACAACACATATTACATTGCAACTCATGCATACATACCTACATTTATATGTATTAATAACTGAAACAAAAATTTTATAAACAATTCTGATCTTTATTATATATAGTACAATTATATAAACATATAAATCAATAAGAGTATTAGCGTACAATTACAGTTGATCATTTTGTAGTCAAAGTTTAAAAAGAATGAAGAGATAAAACAATGTTTGGTGTAACCATAATAAGGTGTGATAAAAGTTTGTTAAATTAAAACATGTTTAAATAAATATGTTGGATTGGTATGACAAATTAGAGAACACATAATTTTTAGTGACATATTAGCCTCTTCATTTTTAAAAGCAGTTCTGTGCTTTATTATGAAGAATAATGGACGATGATGATGCAAAGCTCAAAGCAGAAATAGAAGCTGAATTGGATAAACTCAGCATTTCCTCCTTGGAAAAAGAAGACATTGAGAGTGATGCAAAATCAGAAACCCAGAGTGATGACAGTGATACAGTGAGTATTGCACTTTTGAGCCTTTTAGCAGGAGTAGGCTTTTCAGGAGAAATATTACGTTTCTCAGGATGTTTTTATGTACTTCTCATTTTTAGCAGCATTGTTATAAACAATTTATATAAATATAAATTATATTGAATATATATAGTCACCTATACATCTTCGTAAAATTGTGATTATCATTATATATATTTATATCCTGATTTTTGTTTTTACTTGTGAACATTTTAGCATGATTAAATTACATGGGAAGAAAAATGTATATGAAATCTTTTGACATATCAAAATGGTTACTTTTGGAAATAAAACAAATTATCCTTTTATTTGTGTATATTTACCAATGTTTATATGCTTCAGAGTTTATTCATAGATTTATTCATTTATACCAATATCCTTAATCCAACTGGAATTTATTTTCAGGAATGTTATGAAATGTAGAACTAATTTGAAAATCTCCTGCACATATTGAGCTAATATTTCCAGTGTCTCTTGTTTAATAATCTAATTTTTCTCAATTGATTTATCATATGTCTTACTGATAGTTATTGTACATATGATCTATCCGAGGCTGTCTGTTCTTTTCCATTACTTTATTCATTATTTTCCTGCTGTTGTATATTTGTAAATATTGAGTGGACCAAATTCTTCACATCTTTTTATCATTTGAAAATCTTAACTAAGCTTTTTTTGAAAAAGAAAATTTTTTAAAGATTTGAGAACTTTGTTATTTTATTAGGATTGCACTAAACCTACCTATTGCATTTAGAAAAATTAACATTGTTACATTATTATGTCTTTTATCCAGAGCTCATTTAAATGAGACAAAAAAATCTGAAATTCTTTATTTGAGTATGAAATCCAACAGAATAATGGATTGTTTTATATTTTATTATACCTTTTTATATAAAGGAAGAAGAAAATTTTAAAGCCCTTCTGTTTCAATTAAGATACCTCACTATTATTTATATCACTTAGAATCAATGTAAGTATTATTACCAGGGGAAAAAATTATTAACTAAGGATTTACAGATTATGAACTATATTTCCCAAGGCATAACAACAATCTCTACAATCCAGGTAGCTTAGAATTCTATTTCTTAGTTAAACAAGAAATAGAAATCTCAATGCAGGACAGATGTCAGAAAAGTAGAATTGATATTTTTGTCACTATTTTTAATACACTACTTTATCAGGACTCATTTTATGACATATAATTTTACATGCTTTTCTGTAGTACTAAAAGAAAGGTAATATTTTCTCATTATCTTCTAATGTTCATTCTCAAAACTAAACACTGAATTCCATTAGTTAGGATAGAGAAAATAAAGCTGGCTGTAAATCCTAAATTCAACACATGAAAACCCAGTATGGCAGACAATATTTGTTTTTAGTTAAATAAAAGCAGGTGCATATCATGTTCTTCTATATAGAAACATTTATATTGTTTCATCGATGCCATGCTTGAGGTCCCTCAGTGAAGTGTTGTCATCATGTAGATATATGTAACTTCAAGATTATTATTAAAGTTGTTCCTGGATGCTTCAAGTATTTTGTTGTTATGAATATTATTTATTTGCATTATATTTTCTAACTAGTTACGGTGTTTATGGAGGAAGGAATTTTATTTTTGCATTTTGCATATCAATATATTTAGCTATTTAGAAAATTTACAAATCGATTTACATAGGCTATATTGGTAGATATTTTATAATAGCTTACAAATGTGACTAAATTTGTGTATGATAATCACAAAGCCAGTTTTGAATGTAATAAATAATTATATCAGGTATTAGTTTGATATTAAATATTTTGAAAAAATAATCCTGCAGTTTTGATTAATATTTGATAATATTTATTTGAAGTTGGAATTAATCTAAAAATATATACAACTATTGAGGGCATTCAAAAATAAACAGCCTGTAATAAAGTTAACGAAAGTGATGTGTAGGTAACTCTTTTTGTTTGTTTTCTTAGAGTTTTCTAGGAATGCACAACCACCTGAAAATTAAAAGTAAACTCTAGCCAAATATATTTGTCTGAACTATGCTGTTTATATGGAATCTTTTTACTTCATTTACATGTTTTGGTCACATTTTTGCTGTGGAATGAAGGGTCCAAAATTTGACACATAATTTTGATAATAAACACTTTCACAGTTTCTTGTATTATTCAAATTTTTAGGATTCAGTTGAATTACCAGAATCAGTTCTTCACTGTATTAACATCATAAAGAACAGGAGTAAAGCTGTTGAAGAGCTCATTCTTCAGGACCTGGAAGATACTGATATTTTAAGTAAGTACTATTTTCATCTGTCTGGCAGATAAGCTTTCTGTAAGTATGAACAAATTATAATTTAGTAAACTAAATTGCTTAAAGTTCTTATCTCTTACTGTGCACATGTGTATACATTTAGTGTATTTCTAATATATCTACAGTATATTGGACTGTTGGGTTTAGTTCATTCATTATTTTTTTTTACTATCTTTCTTAGGTCTTCAGTAAATACCATCAGCATTTTGCTTCCGCAGTCCTAATTAATACCAGACATCCTATTATTTTATATTAAAGAAAATAAAACTAATCAAGAGACTTTTTTTGGCAGTATCAGTATATACATCTTTTTTTGGGAAAAATATAATCACTTATTTGAAAAGCCCAACAGTATTTTGCTTGAATTGTGCAAATTTACTTCTTGGAATTGTTCTAAGACTAATGGAAAGATCAAAGATTTAATTAGAATTAACCTTGGCTTGGTTTATAATGAGAAATGGCAGCATTCTAAATGTTCAACAAGACCTTTTTTGTTGACTAATAAACCTATTTTTTAAAATGACAGACAAATATTTAATGTAAAAAATATTCATGATATGTTAAAAGCTATTTTAAAATTAAATGGCATTTATGTATTAGTATAAATTACAATGTAGATATTCATATTCATTCAATAAATATTGCTTTCTGATAGAATGTGTTCTAGTCACTAAGAATACAGCAGTGAACAAAACAGGCAAAGATTCTGTTTCTCTATTTTAATGTTCCAGTGTAGGGAGACAGATAATAAACAAATATGCAATATTTCAATAGTGATAACTGCTATGAAGGAAAAAAATGTAAGGAGATAGAGACTGGAGTTTGCTATTTTAAATAGTCAGGGAAGGTCTCTGTGACAAGGTGATATTTGAGCAATGACTTAATGAATGTAAGGCTGAGCCACATGGTTATCTAGGAAGCCTGTATTCTGGAAAGAGGGAAGTATAAAGGCCCACTGAGTGGATTTAATATGTTTGAATAACAGCAAGTAAACGTTTCTGGTTGTATGTGAGAAAACAAAGGATTAGATGATATAGGGCTCTTCCAAACTATTTTGTGGACTTTGGATTCTATTCTCAACATATAAAAAATTTTGAGTAAGCAATGACAGTATCTCAATTTTATTTGGAAACAATCATTCTGTTGACTGTGTAGAGAATATGCCTTGAGGTAGTCAAGCTACTACAAGACTATTGCAATAATATGACAAGAGATGAGAGTGGTTTGGGTAGACATGAAGAAATATGGTCATATTCTGGACATTATTTTAAGGTAGAAAGAGAAGCATATATTGGTGGACTGGTACAAAATGAAGAAAGGAAGGTGGCTCCAAGAATTTTGTCCCGAACACCAGCATGAATTGCTATGTAAAGATTTGCTGTATATTTTGACAATGATTATCTGTGGTTGAATTATGAAGAATGTTGACATGTTTTGTTTATTTTTACTCAGGTTTAAACACTGAAAATATAAATACATTGACAGGTATACAGCCTATTTATAGCCTAATTATAAAAAAAATCAAGGAAAACACAATTGTAGAAATTAGTTACATGAACTGAGATACAACTACAGTTACAGCAGTGGTTTAGAAAATTATGAGATCTTGTATATAACTCTAACCTAATCTAATCTAATCTGATTTCTAATAAGATCAAATAAATCAGAGCCTTATAAAAGATATTTGACAATCGTAATGAATAAAGTAATTTTCCCAGAAAATTTAAATTAATTTAATTATTTAAAATCGTTAATTATTTAAATTATTTAAAATTATTAAATTTATCTTAGTAAAATAAAGTATGAATTATTAAAATTATTTTAATTTATTAAATTAAAATAATTGTTAAAATTATTAAATTTATTATCATCATAAGTTTATTATTCATTAAATTATACTAATATGTATTATTTATTAAATTTGAATTTATTGAAATTTAATTTAAATTATCCTGTGTAATAATTTAATAATTTACATTATGTATTCATTCTTATATGAATTATTTAGTTTAAATTATTTATTACATTATTTGTTACACGGGATGATAGTTTAAAATTAAATTAATGATTTTTCAAGAAAACAAATTATCAAAATTATTTGAAAAAGTGAAAAACAAATCAATAATATGGCAAAGAGGTGGAAAGAGATTTTTCAAATGTTATTAAACTAGGAAAGATGTTATAACTAAATTCTTACAACCTATTAAGGAGCAAAAATACTTTATTTCTAAAAGCTATATATTTCAGATCAAAATTGTACAAGCATAGCACAGATAAAAGAAACTAGAAGCTAGTTTCACTTATGAATATAGATGATTGGGGTTCTCAGTTGTAGAAAACAGACACTCTAGCTACTTTAGGCAGTAAGTTTTTTTGTTTATTTTTATAAGGAGAGATGTTCTAAATATTTATTGCTGTGTTATGAATATAGATGTATTGATCGGGGTTCTCAGTTGTAGAGAACGGGCACTAGCTGCTTTATGGGCAGTAAGGTTTTTTGTTTATTTTTATAAGGAGAGATATTCTGAATATTTATTGCCGTGAAACAAAGTTAGAAAGTTAAAATAATTTATTACTATATCTTTTGGTTCTGTTGGTTGACTGGGCTCACCTGGACAGTTCTTGCTTGGGTTTTTCATGCATTTATAGTCAAATGTTGATTAAGTCTGTAGTCATCTGAAGGCTTGACTGGATTACAAAAAAAATAGCTCATTAAAATGTCTGGCTATTGATGCAACCTGTTGGCTGGAGAGTTCAGATGTGGCTTTCAACTGGAGGCACCTACATGTAGCCTCTCTCTGTGGCTTTCGCTCCTCAGATCATGTAGATTCTGAGAAGTGTTCTACAGCAAAATACCAAGAGACCAAGGTGGAACCTTGTAGGGCTTCTCATGATCTTTTCTCAGACATCATGCGTCATTTCTGCCACATCCTGATGGTCACGCAGGGTCAGCTTATGTCCTATGTGAGAGGGAACTACACGGGATATGTATACCAGTAGGTGTGATTCTTTGGGAGAAACATCTTTGGGGACTATCTACTAGAATAAGTAACCGAGTTATTAATAAGACTGAAGAAGCAGTCTCTAGTCTAAACATCCAAGGTGTAGAACAAACCCCACACATATATCATAAAACTGGGCTGCATCAGAAGCTGCTGTCTGCTATACTTAAGAAGTTCAGAGACATTAATCCTCTACTATACACTCCTGTCTCCCAACTCCAAGCTCCTTCTACCACATTCTGGCTCATAGAAATAAAAACATCATCACCTGCCTCCCTTTATACATAATAATTTATGAAAAAAAGAGTTATGTAAATATATTTATGAACATAAACTAAATCACTCTCAGAAATCTAGCTGCAAAGGTATCTGGATGATGTCATTTTTTTCTTTTTGACCTCTCACACAGGAAAGCATGCCAGAAAGGTAGTGAATAGGTGTTAAAAGAAAATCTATAATATCTGACAAAATAGGTGTGAATAATCAGTTAGCCAGCAGAATGGTCCTCTGTAAAGTTAGTTTGCTATTAGGAAACATTACCACGTTATAACATATTAATTGAATGAAAGAAAATAAACATAACTACATCTGCACACATAATTAAAAATTATAAAATTCAACAACTCATAAAATAAGAAATATAATTCCTCTTCATTTACATGGTAATAATTATAATTTTTAAATTAATATTTTTATTAAAATATTTTCAATATCTTGTGCAAGGTCATGTCTGGTTTGTGGCAGATAGAGTTGAATTTTTGTTGATTTCTAATCAAGATGCCATTGCAATATCAAGCCAGGCATGATCCTTTTTGCCTGGGAAATAAACTTCAGGCACTAGAATATGGAAAATGATAGAGTCAAAGCACTTTAGAAATTTATTACTTTTATTTTTAGAATAAATATATCAGATTTCCTCTATTGTTTATTCTTAATAATTTTTCTGTTATTCTGAGTTACTCTTACTGATCAACAATATACCCTGATAGAATTTGAGGTTAAAAATTAAGAAAGGGTTTGAAATTTTGAGATGTTGTATTGTACTCTAATATTGGAAGTTATATACATTTTTTCTTTCTCTAGGCTGTAGTTATGGAGCAGTTTCTAATAATCATATGCATTTAAGAACAGGACTATCAACTGAATATGAAGAAAGTTCAGAGCAATTAATTAAGGTATATATTCAATATTTGACTTAAAATATTCACTATTATAATTAGAAATTTTCTCTCTTACACAAGATTGATACTTCACTGATTTTAAGTTCACTGATTTAAATATTAAAAATTTAATTATTCTTAAGCAAATCATCTGTGGTTTTATGGTTTCTTCTGGCATATGATATAAAAACACTCAATTTTCAGTCTTTAAGAATATTAAAAGTGGTGGGTTGAGCCATTTATACCTGGCAATTTAATGTGCATGTAGATAAAATAGTAGAACTATATTACACAAATTTTGTTGTCTAAAAATTCTGAAGAAAATAATGAATATACTCTTATTTACTCTTTCTTAGGATTGTACTATGTTCCTGCAGAGATGTTATAGAAAATTTAAATTTACAATACTTTATAGTAGTTTTTAGAAACAAATAAAAGAAAAACTTACTTAAAAAATAAGAAGAGCCTTAGCAGTTTAAGTTAAAATCCCACAAATGGATTTAAGAGAAAGTCTCTCCTAAAGATTCACTTCTTAGATTGACTTTTACCTCTCATTTTATCCAGCTTTCTCTCCTTTTACCTATTTCTCCTCCATAATGTGTTTAACATAATTTGAAAATTTCTTATATATATCATTCTTTTTTAATGTTTTACTCTATTGAATTTTTTGTAATACTCAAATTTGAAATATTAATTTTCAATTATTATACTGTTACTTCCTTGGAATAAATAGCCTGTATCTTTCCAACTAAAGTATGGTGAAAATATAATTATGGAAAATAATTGATATAAATGATGTATATATAATTTAGGTTACAGAATAGTTCTCTTTTGTATCATATAGAATATATAAAAAGTTTGTGTATGTGAACAGTCACTACAGTCAGAAAAATAGAATATATTAAAAGGAAAACATTAGTAGAAACATTTTGAAGTGATTGTCAGATGGTTTAATTGAATATTGTGGAATAATATTAAAGACTTATTAGAGTTCCGAAAAACATAAGGAGCGTTACTAATGCTTGCATGGGAAAATTTTTTATTCATTGTAAAGAGAATAATTATCAATGTGCTGCAGATTTGTATTTGAGAGAAATCTGGGGTACATTAAAATTCTTGGTATATACATATAAATATTTAATGTATTATTAAAACGACAGCTTTACTCTCTATTTTGATTTTCTTTAATCATTGGTACTCATTTAACCTCTTAGATATTATCTGAAATAGAAAAAGAAGAATTTATGAGAAGTAAAACCGATTGTGCCAGTCCTGATTTTGTTCCTGAGCCTAGTCCTCATGACTTGCCTATGGATGAACATGTTTTACCAGGTGGACTAAATTGCTCAATGATATGTTTGTTAATTTTTATATGATTGATCATAGTTATTTTAAAAAAATTGGACAGTTGATTTTTGTTCTTTTGATATTTAGAAAAGCAATTACAGTGTTTGAAGATTATTGTGCCTTTGCTATATTTATTAAATTACATATCATCATACTTTTATGCCTTCTAAATTTACTTGATTTAAATATTTTTTCCACATGTTCAGCTGATTGCAATAGATTTGACTATCCCTGACTTTATTTGGTATCTCTTAACTATCTCTTAACTATCTCTTAATGACACACATACACACACACACACACTTGTGGGTTTATTTTTATATTAAGTTTTGTGGAATATTTTAAGTCAACTTATGTAACTTTATTCACTTTGGTGAAATTTCTACGTCTATTCAACAATGTATTTTATTGTTGCATATTCTCGCTTTGGGAATATGTTAACATTATTTTTTTACTTTAAGATTCCTCAAGGATCTAGAACTAGAAATACCATTTGATCCAGCCATCCCATTACTGGGTATATACCCAAAGGATTATACATCATGCTGCTATAAAGACACATCCACACATATGTTTATTGCGGCACTATTCACAATAGCAAAGACTTGGAACCAACCCAAATGTCCATCAATGATAGACTGGATTAAGAAAATGTGGCACATATACACCATGGAATATTACGCAGCCATAAAAAAGGATGAGTTCATGTCCTTTGTAGGGACATGGATGAAGCTGGAAACCATCATTCTGAGCAAACTATTGCAAGGACAAAAAACCAAAAACCGCATGTTCTCACTCATCGGTGGGAATTAAACAATGAGAACACTTGGACACAGGAAGGGGAACATCACACACCAGGGCCTCTCATGGGGTTGGGGGAGGGGAGAGAGATAGCATTAGGAGATATACCTAATGTAAATGACGAGTTAATGGGTGCAGCACACCAACATGGCACATGTATACATATGTAACAAACCTGCACGTTGTGCACATGTACCCTAGAACTTAAAGTAAAATTAAAAAAAAAATTTAAAAAATTACTTTTATACTTTGAATTAGTTTTGACAGTTTTGATCTTACAAATGATGATGTTATTTTTCTTCATGAGTGCAGATGATGCTGATATAAATTTTGGATACTGTGAAGTGGAAGAAAAATGTAGACAGTCTTTTGAGGCTTGGCAAGAGAAACAGAAGGAATTAGAAGATAAAGAGAAACAAACTCTCAAAGCTCAGAGGGATAGAGAAGAAAAACAATTTCAAGAAGAAGAAGAAAAGCGACATTGCTGGATGAAACAATTTAAAGTTGAAAAGAAGAAATTAGAGAACATTCAGAAGGTATTTTGCTTTTGTTTTTCATGTATTTTTAAAATCAGTAGCTACCTCTGAAGAATATTGATATTTGGATTGTGTTGCAGATTGAGCTTAATAGTATGACTTTTAATTACTCTCTGATAGAGGAAGAAATTGACTGTGAATTAACAGTATTTAATATGAGGTCCTTGATTAGTTTTTATTGAAATTCATTGGAAGGTCAGACACACTTCTGATCTTGGGGGCCAATGGAGTCTATGAATTTCAGGGGTCATCGTGGATAGCCTGAAATTTATAATATAAATTGTTGTTTTTCTTTATATGCTTCGAAACATTGGAAAAAGCAATGAAAAATTCTTGAGTATGCATTAACCTTGCTCTGTGGTCTGGCATATGACATGTAAAACATATTTAAAAGTAGTTCAACCATTTAGAGACAGTCTGCGCCCCACCTTCATAATTGAGCTACTTCCTTGAACTGGAAACTTTTTGGTGTGAAGTTTTGTACTGTTTTCATTTCTGTCGTATGTGTTGTTGGTGTTGTTTTCCCCCTAGGAGATCCACACAATCAGATCATAGTGGTGGTATATCGGTATTGAGAAACTGGTGGATTTTAGGACACCACTTGCAGGTCATGAGAACCTTAGAATATTTGGATAACAGGCATGACTGACTTCTCTATCTTTCATGATTAAAGTTGATTTATACATTATCCAGAACTTGCTGGGTTTGAGTGTTGCATATAAAGAACATTAGCTTGTTCAACATTTTTTAATCCTCCATGTTGAGGACATTTCATTTCTTGACTGTGTAGAAAATAAACGCATTAAAGGCTGGGCGCGGTGGCTCACGCCTGTAATCCCAGCACTTTGGGAGGCCGAGACGGGTGTATAACGAGGTCAGGAGATCGAGATCATCCTGGCTAACACGGTGAAACCCCGTCTCTACTAAAAATACAGAAAATTAGCCGGGCATAGTGGCGGGCGCCTCTAGTCCCAGCTACTTGGGAGGCTGAGGCAGGAGAATGGCGTGAACCCGGGAGGCAGACCTTGCAGTGAGCCAAGATCGTGCCACTGCACTCCAGCCTGGGCGACAGAGCAAGACTCCGTCTCAAAAAAAAAAAAAAGAAAGAAAGAAGAAAAAAGAAAATAAACACATTAAATTGTAATATTGTAGAACCAGTTATGCCATGACTTTTTCTAATAGTAAGATATGAATCTTTAATTTTCCTTTAGTTATGTTTTCTTTCCCGTAGACCAGAATGACATAGTCATTTCTGAGATCAAAAGCTTTAAGAAAACGAAATCCAAAATAGGATTGAGTATAATGTAGATTATTGGAGTAGTATTTGTTGGTTTGTACTAAAATACATAATTGCTATTAAGTGTTGGTAGTATTTTCAGATTTAAGAAACATCTGATTTCAATCCTATTCAGCAAAGTTGTCATTTTTATTTGTTTTATAACCAAAATTTGCTGACTACCTTAAGGGCAAAGCATTCAGCTGTGTGCTTAGATGATGCAAAAGAGATCTAACAGCAAATCCCACCCTCAAAGAATTATAACTTATTTTTTGAAACTAATTTGCAATTTATCATATAATTATGATTTAAGGAAATGCAATAATATTAGGTGTAATGAATTCCTAAATATGTCCTTCATTATGCCTTGGAGCTTAAAAGTTTCCAATGGGACTAGCCCATATTTTGTATGATTGACTCTAAATATATAATTTACTTTCTGTCAGTAGTTCTTTCCTGGGTTGTTTGTTAGCTGCCTCTCCATTCCCCAAAATAGCAATCATAAATCTCTTAAGAATTACACCCAATTCCTCCCCTCTCATTATTAGCAAATAACCACATAACATTTTTTTGCATCAAATACAAACTTTCTCTTTTAATTCCACAGCTATTTAGTATCAACATCTGTACTCATCCTTTTTAAAATTATTATTGGCCTTCCCTCCTATCCCAGTAAGAAATGTTTCTTCCTTCTGCCAAAGGTTAGCTTTTCCTCCTCTACTTTATATTTTATCATTTTTCAACCTACACCTGCTTTTTCTATATGCTGAAACACTCCTATCATCTTCCTCCTTTTTTATTGTTTATAAGCATGTTCAATTTCCTCCCATCCTTAAAATAAAACAAAAGAAAAATCGTGAGATCATTCTTATGTTTTTCTTTAGCTGTTCTTTGATTGGCTTTTTAAAGGCTGTGTATGATAGGCTTCTTAAAGAGTGGTTATTTATACTGTATCAATTTTTTCATTTCTAATCCAATTCTAATCCTGCTAGGTTTTTGGCAGCATTACCACACTGAATGAAACTGTTCTTGAGGACGATAACCAATGACTTCTATGTATTATACTCACAGGTTTCTTTCAGTTATTTTGGACTCTGTAGCATTTTATGCCAGCAAAAATTTGATGGTTGACCATTTTACTTTCCCTTGACTTCTGTGAGATCACATTGTCTTGATTCTGTCACATCTTTGGCAATTACTCATTGATATCCATTTTAGACTTCATTTTCTCTCTCTGTCCTTGTGTTTTCCATTAGGCTGTTCCTGCATTGCTATAAAGAAAACGCCTGAGACTGGGTAATTTTTAAAAGTGGCACACACTTTTGAATGACCAGATCTAATGTGGACTCAGAGCAAAATCTCACTTATCACCAAGGGGATGGTCAAAGACCTTCATAAGGGACCTGCTCCCATGATCCAAACACCTCCCACCAGGCCCCACCTCCAACACTGGGGAGTAGAGTTCAACCTGAGATTTGGGTAGGAACTAACATCATGGATTCTATTTTTGTCCCTTTTTTTTCTTACTCCATATACCTCCACCTTGATAATTTCATCTTAATGAATTCCCTAATGTGTCCTTTATTATGCCTTGGTGCTTAAAACAAATGACCGTTGATAACCAAATCTACAATTGTATCAAAACAAGGTAGACTACATAACTCTCCTACAAAAACTGCATACTCAGAGAACTTTATGTATCTAAAACTGAATGCATTGTCTTTCTTTCTGAGTTGTTCTTCCCTGGGATTCTTAATTTTGATAAGCCACATTATTATCATTAGTCCAAGATAGAAAAATGAAGGTAATGTTTTATTCTTCCTTCTTTTTTATTACTATCTTTGCTCCAATTATTGTATTAGCCATCTTCTCATCCATGTACTTTACAGCTCCTTTGTAGTTCAAGCTGCCTGAGGGTCTAACTTGGGATATTTACTATATTCTCTAATTGGTCTCCCTACCTTTGGTCTTACGTTTCTCACACTTATCCATAGCACTGTCAGACAACTATTTATTTAAAAATACGTTACTTCCATGCTTAAACCTCATCAAAAATTCCCATAGCTCATATGAGATAATGATCAAAGAACTTTTCCCACTTTTTAAAATATCTAATGATTGGTAATTTGTGGCAATTTCATGTTTACGTTGTCTTTGCATTTGTTCTCACTCTTGCTACCTATCTACAGAAGGTCCTACTCATTCTCACATGGTCATTTCCGATGCTTTCTGATACAGTTTGGATGTTTATCCCCTTGAAATCTCATGGAATCACCAGTGTTGGAGGTGGGGCCTAGTGGGAAGTATTTGTCTCATGGAGGTGGATCCCTCATGAATAGCTTGGTGCTCTCCCCATAGTAATGACTGAGTGTTTGCTCCGTTAGTTGCCACAAGATCTGACTGTTAAAAGGAGCCTAGCACTTTCTCCTCTCTCTCTCTCTCTCTCGCTCCCTCTCTTGCCATGTGACTCACTGGCTTCATTTCTCTTCCACCGTGAGTAAAAGCATCCTCAGGCCTCACCAGAACCAGATGCTGGCACCGTTCT
Source organism: Pan troglodytes (assembly GCF_028858775.2). NCBI lineage: Eukaryota > Metazoa > Chordata > Mammalia > Primates > Hominidae > Pan > Pan troglodytes. Next base: position 91,863,774 of record NC_072408.2, read on the forward strand.
TCCTGTACAGCCAGCAAAATCGTGAATTAAATAAACCTCTTTTCTTTATGAATTATCTAGCCTCAGGTGTTCCTTTACAGCAACACACTAATATAATTTGCTCACTGATCTCATTGTCTCCTTGGTTCTCTTTTAATTTTATCTAATGTAAACTGATGATTTTCATAAAAACAGTGATGTAATTATTTTCCTAGCTCAAAATGCTTAATAAGTGCCAAAAATATGTTTCTCTTCTTGAAAACCTAGTGATTTCAAATACAGTCTTTTGCATAAAACCTTTCATGATCTAATTATCATGCCCATTATTATTTTTTATATTTTTCTCTTGCAATAAACTTATTCTGCTAGATTTTGGGTAATGTGTAAATTTATTATAGTGTCTTCACATTATCAGAAGAGTTTTTGAAGAAGGGGGTTGTATTTTACTGATCTGTTTATTCTGAGGAGTCTTATCGAATGTGTTGATAAAAACTTATTGAAAGAAAACCATTACTTACTGAACTGATTTATGTGAATTAAATGGTATGACATGGTGAGAAAACAATTGTAACACAAAACCCATTTTACAAACATTATTGTGATTTTTACAATGCCTAACAGTGTTTCGAGCCAATACATTATATTCTGTGAATAAACATACTCAAATAAATACAACAACTTTCCTAGGTTGCAAACTTCTTTATGTTCTCAGAATGGAAACCCTAGGTATTATGTGACACTTCAGTTTGAGATTAAAGTTGTTATCCCAGTACTAAAAATTGAAAGCCATTGGTTGGGTTGTCAGCTTTAACTATTGTTTACAAATATATGTTATGAGAATCATATATAATTAACATAATATTTTTGATATTTGAGTATAGTCATATTTATTATTATCATATGTTCAGCAAGAACAGGACAAGATGAATGATGAACTCTATAAAGAAGAGAAAATTTGGAAAGAGAAATTTAAACAGCATGAGGTATCTATTTGTTGTTTTTATTTAGCACATTAAGCTTTCTTTATTTGAAATACATTACTATGCTTGAAATGGTTATTTTTAGATAATGCTGCCTAAGTAGTATAAGATTTTAGTTTATTACGGCATTAAAAATTTATTAATCCTCAGAAACACTCCTTGAAATAGAATGTCTTAAAAATGAGAGTTAGCTGGTTTGGTGAGTGTTGTCCGTATAAAATTGTAATTCTAACATTTCTTTTAAGGTTTGATGAAATGTACCATTTTGAATATTTCTTTATGTTCAAAGATTGTTATGAAAGCTTACTCTTTTTCCTAAACACAATTAAATTTGTTTTGAATATAAGATTATTCTGATGATACATATACTGATGAAGTTTTAGTTTTTATTTACTCTAGAGTTTTCATATACAATTATTTTAAGTAATTACAAATTTAAAGTAGATATCTCCATAATCCTGTTATTTAGCTAAACATTATCCTTTTTTGTATTCCTTTCAAATCTTTTTTAAATTTATATAAACCCGCTCCTGCAAAAGTAGGTGTCTACTACACATTGTCAAATTAAAAAGCTGGTTAAGCATGTAAAGAGACAGAGTCATATGAATGACAAGTGACAAAAAAAGACATTAATAGCTCACCTATAGATAATCCAAATGGTAAGTATAGTAGAGCTGTTAAAATACCTATAATTATCATCCAGTAGCAAAATACTTAAACAGGTGATGTGAAAAGAAAAATAGCATCTATAATGAAGTACCAACTCTACATTCTAGAGTTTAAAAAATTCAGTATATAAAATTAAAATTTAGTGGGTGAATTTGATTGGACATAGCAGATGACACCATTAGTGAAATGAGACAGTTCAATAGAAAATATCCAAATTAAAGCACAGAGAAGAAAAAAAATTGCAAGAAGAGGAAAACAGCACAAGAAATATGTGACACATGGTGAAAAGATATAAAATTTGTATCATATCTTGAGAGGAGGCAGAGAATGGGGCAGAAGCAATGAGGTAAAGAGATAATGGTTAAAAAGATTTCAAATTGTTTTTAAAAAATCAACCAGCATATTCAAAGATGAAAAATAATTTCCAAGTAGGACAAATACAAAGAAAATGCTACCTTGGAATAAATAATACAATTATTGAAATTCAAAACAAAGGAAAAATAAAATCTTAGAAGCATCTGGAGGATAAAAGACGCATTACCTAAAAAGGAGTAACAGTAAAACAAATAGCCATCTTTAAGTAAAATGATGGAAGAAAGAAGACGATTCAAAAAACGTAAGTATTCAATGATAATGGTTTCTTTGTTTATTAGTGTTCTTTGAATCCTGACTCTTCCTCCATTTTCTGGACTCAATTTTTAATTTCCTGTAGTATACACTTAAATAGTTGTCAAAAAACATTTTTGGATGCTAGATTTTCTCAATCTTTGTTTGCATATTTGAAAATATTTTGTTTTGTTTTTTGTTTTTTAAGATGGAGTCTCGCTCTGTCGCCCAGGCTGGAGTGCAGTGGCGCCATCTCGGCTCACTTCAAGCTCCGCCTCCCGGGCTCACGCCATTCTCCTGCCTCAGCCTCCCGAGTAGCTGGGACTACAGGCGCCCGCCACTGCGCCCAGCTAATTTTTTGTATTGTTAGTAGACACAAGGTTTCACCGTGTTACCCAGGATTGAAAATATTTTTAGTTTGCTTTTAAAAATGAATGGTCAGTTTCTTCGGGTGTAGAATACAGATTTATTACCACGTTTAACAATGTAAAGATATGACTTTGTTGCATATTTATTTTTGCCTGTGCTATCTATGATTGCAAATTTGATGCCTTTTCCTTACATTCTTTTGAAGCTTTAGGATTTTTTCATTTTATACATTCATCCACACATATTTACTGGTTTTCTACTAGGTCAGGCACTTCTCTGAGTGTTTAAGATATGACAGTACATAAAATTGAAAATAATCCCTACTTTCAAATGCGACACACAATTTCCAAGGAGGAGAGATACAAAGAAAATCACACCTTGGAATTAAGTAGTACTATTCAAATTCAAGACAAAGGAAAAATAGTGTTGGAAGCATCCAGAGGCAAAAAGACACACCACCTAAAAAGGAGCACAGTAAAACTAACAGCTTACATTCCCCAGAGTTCTGAAATATTGCTAGCATCTGTCTAAGTGTGTTGTGTATGTGTGCATGCAATGTTCGGTCTTTCTCCCATGGCTTTTTGTTGTTGTTTTTAAGAAAACGTATTTTTCTATTATTTTCTTCCCTTCAGTTTTTCTCAGTTCTTTATTCAGGAACTCCTACTAGTCATATGTTGGAGTTTCTGTGTTAATCTTCTTTACCTCTGACATATAATTTTTATCTTTGTTATTATTTGTTGTTTGGGGAAAACATCTCATTTTGAAGTTTTTTTTTAAGTAATCAGCTATCCAGCCATTCTATTTTGATTATTGGTTTAAGTGAGTCGTTTTTATTTGAACACTTGAAATATGAGGTTATTCCTGTTTAAATATTTTTTCTAAAATATCTTTATTTAAATTTTTATCTAGTTTATTTAATAGTTTGATTTTCTCAGAAATTGGTTCTTCCTTCTGCTGATTAAGATATAGTCTCATATCCTTTTTGTTAGTTTCCGTTAGATATTTGCTCAATTTTGTTGATCTTCTTACTTTTGGTTTAGGACTCTAGTAAAAATAATATTTTCTCACCTAACTCTAAATATTTCATTAAATGCAGTAGTATGTGGTTATGAACTATTTTGATCATTGAGAAGGGATAAGATATGTGAGTAGGCTGGTTCTGTATATTGTTTGTATGTAGGGACTATCTGGCTTTCTTGGTACCATAAGTTTCACAAAATAATTCCTGTTTTTGCAGTCTCAATACTAGCTCTGAGTCTTCTTTATCAGAACTCTCATTCCAGAAAGTTTGAAGTCCTTTTCTTTTACATGGTTTTTAGCCTGTGGTTTCCCTTTTGTTGTTGTTGTTGTTTGTTTGCTTATTCTGTGTCTTTCTGATTTTATATGCTTTCTATCTTCAAGGAAATCTTCAATTCATATCTGGGTGGCTTAGAATACATGTAACATTAGAGTATCAACTTAACATGATTCAATCTCCTAAATATTAAAAAAGTAATACCTTTTAAGATAAATGACTTTAGTTTCTCTAAATAAATTTTATAGAAACTTTATTAAGACTTCAGTTTTAGTATTTGTTTTCAATCTACATTTCAGATGACATTTTAGTAACATCTCATGTTTAGTTTATGCTGACTACCATGTATCTTACTTTGTTTTAGGAGTATATTAGAAACTTGCATTTACAAATGGAAGAAGAAAGAACAAGATTTAAAGACCAACAAGAAAAAGAAAAAAATTGTTTGTTAAAACAGCAGAATAATGCAGCTGTTAAAATTCAAGCTAAATATAAAGCATTTGTAGCCTATAAAAAATATGGCCCAATTATTAAAGAGCAAATTGAAAGTAAGAAAAGGAAAGCACAAGAGTGGAAGGAAAAGGAAGCAAAAATACGACAAAAGGAGGAAGAAAATCGAAAAAGATTAGAGGAGGAACAAAGGATAAAAGAAGAGAGAAAAAAGCAAAAGGAAGAGGAAAGGAAAAGGAGAGAAAAAGAATATGAAGAAAAAAAGAATATTGTGAAACAGGAAAGAGAGCAACTAATAAGCAAGGAAAAAATAATATTAAGAGAAGATGCAAGCCAACAGCTAATAATAAGTAGTGCGTTAAAGAAGAGAGGATATAATAACAAACATTTAAGTCTTGAAGATATTTCAAATGATAAGGGTGATATAGCCAAAAATCTAGTGGATCAAAATTCAAAGAAGCAGGAAGATGTTCTCCTTTGGCTAGTTGAGGAATCAAATATGAAAGAAAATGTAGATAGACAGACTATATTAAAAGAATCAATACAAGTAAAGTTAAAAGAATCTATATCAAGCCAAACAATTCTGGCAGATTTTAAAATGGAAGAAAAAAATGAAAACCTAGCAAAAAAACGATGTTCAGAAGAATTGGTTAAGCAAGAAAGAAAATATGAAAATACAGATAACAAAACTGAATTGGGAAACTCTGATCTAAAAGGAAATCTGAAAGAACAGTTTCCATTGCAAGAATTAAAGTCTGATGCACAAAAAGAAGAAAAAATCATGAAACATGTCATAAATGAGAATACAGGACAAAAAACCCAGATAATATTAGGACATAACCAAGAAATCAGTGAGGTGAAAACCAATGAAGAGCAGAAAATAATCAAAGATAATCAGCAGAAAAAGATACAAAAAGTAGAAAAAGAAGAGATACAAGAACAGAATGGATTATTATATAAAGATAAGGATACTTTAGTTATTTCAGTGAAACAAAAATCACTCTCACTAACATCAGAAAATTCCAAAGATGTAGGAGAAAACGTAATATTACAAGAAAAAGAAATTTATTCAAAATCCAAAGAAATTGAGGAGACCCCAAAAGACAATGCTTGGAATAGTGGCATTGTGATTTTTAACACAACTGATACCATGATAAATATAGAAGGCAAAAGAAATGACCAAGATTATGTGTTAGGTAGACATGCTCCTTGTGAGGGCTTGAGTAACTATAATGCAGAAAGCTCCATGGTATCTAAAGAAGTCAACTCTCTTAAATCTGAGATTAGAAATATTTCAGAAAAATGCCATGAAATTGCACCTGAACCTGATAGCATGACCTGCTGTGTATCAGAGTCAACCCTTCTATATTCTATTGAAGAAAGGAGACTAGCCTGGATAAAATCATTTAAACCTTGGCTTGAAATTTTCAAGCAAAATCAACAAAAGAAAATTGTTAGAAGAAAGAGACCTGTGAAATGCCCAGCCAACATGACACCCGCTTTGGATAAACTGGAAATTCTTCGATGTGGCCCTTGGGATACTTTACAGCAGGTATTTCTAATTTTATAATAATTTTTCACATTTAATTACAATTAGCTCTTTAAACTATAACTTTTCAGATCTTAGAAAAAGAAATATTTTGTATACAAGAATTGTCTCTTGTTTAATAAAGTTATGAATGAAATATTACCCCATTTGGGAGGGGATATATCTCAACAAATTGTTCGAGGCATCTTCCCTAAGTGACACTCTATAAAAAGCTTTGATTTATGTTTTTTAATATCTTGAAGCCTGTGTTCAAGTCATTATTTAAACCTCTAAGAATGGAAGCATATAGAAAGTTAGGGTTAGAATTATAGTAGGAAACTCCTAAGTAAACAGAAGTTTGCTTTAAACTTGAGCCACCACACCACCTAGTGGCTGCTTTTGGAATAAAGTGGATTTTATGTCCATGACCACTGTTGTGAAAGAAGGGCTTGCATGACAGAAGACCCTGAAGACCCTAGAATTCCCATCTAGCAACAATTATTTAGCGTGTGCCATTTAAAGGTGGTGCATATATGTCTGAAATGTAAAATAGTTGTCATCAAATGTTACTAATTTTATATGGTTATGGATAACATAGTTTCAACCAAAATTAAGACACAGAAACTAATAAACGTATAGAAAAAGAGAAAATAATATTTTAAACAGTGTAACACTAGAAAGCACTTATGATTAAAATACATATATTTAGCTAAGGCCTGAAAGTCAAAAGTATTCAATAAAGTTTATTTAGTTTCTTGATAGACTTTCTTGCTAGACAGATGCCTAGGAGAAAGAACAATCATATTAATAGATAAACATTATTTTGTTTATTCACTCAGCAAATATTCATCTATCCAATAAGATGATCAATATTTATTGGTTGACTAATAAACAAAGAAAACCCAGTCTTTTACGGAGCTTAAACAAATAAATACACACATAAATACGTTATTATGGATCTTGAGAATTGCTGTAAATAAGGCTTCAGAGTATCCTGTGAGAGAATAATAAAATAGTGGGATTTTGAAGATATTTCTGGTATATGAAATAGCAATATAAGAGACGAGAACTGGGACATACACTTTTAAGTGTCTTTTATTTCCTGGGTAATGTATTTGCCACATCTATCAGGTCTGCAGAGCTACATATAGAATCTCTCATCTGCTCTTCTCCAATTTTTTCCTTGCGCATGTTATCTCTGGAATCATGTTTTAGCACTTTTCTTTCTCTAACATATTGCTGCAGGCCTTCCAATATGATAACATTAGCAATTATTTAATTTTCCTCATGAGTATCTGTTAAAGCTAGGCACGAGTGATGGCTTCATGCCTACAGTGTACTTGCTTCAAAAGTGAAAATGAAGTTACAGAAACAGTAGTGTTCCTCCCTTGCTTTGTAGGTCTCTGTTCTGTCCAATGAGAAGGAAGTTAAGATGTGTGAGCCTCTTTCTCCTTGGCATTTCTTCTCCAGCTGACTCTCTGTTCCTTCTTTCGAACGTTTGTCAATTTACATAAAATGATATTAACTCTTTCTTTTACTTCTTAGAGCAAGGCCTGGCAAACTATTAAAATCTATAGAATACCTGAAGCTTTGTAGAAATGTGGATTCTGATTCAATAGGTCTGGTGATCCACCCATTCTCCATTCTTGCAATGATTCTAAATGATGATGTTGGTGCTGGTGAATGGACTAATCTGAGTAGCAGTGTTCTAAAGGGCACCATAATCCTCTCATCCCTTCTTAAAACAACTATCTCAAGCTTTTAATTTGGCTTTGAAGCATCAAATAGGCAGTATAAAGATGAAAAATACATATGAATGTGCCATATAGATGCTAAAATGTTAAGAAAATATCATCTTTTGTTACCAGACAACTCCTGTAAAGATTCTGTTTGGTAGATGGCTTACCATGGTGTCTTTATTCACCACTGTTACTACTGATCCATGGCTCAGTTTCTTTTTGACTTTCTGATCTTTTAGCTTCAAATCTTTGTTCTTATCCTGATCACTCACTGCCATCCTTGGGATGTCCTTCTGGAGATCAACTTAGAAAAGTTTATTGCCTCCCAGTAATGCATTCATTTTGCTTACATTAATCTCTTACTTTGAGACTTCAAGACATAAATCAGATCTTCGTGTTGTTCATACTTCTTTACACATTGCCAGGCAAATAAAGATACTCCTCAAGTTACAATGAAGTTACATCCAGATAAACCTACATAGCTTACAACTGGGCAAAATCATCTGGCAACGTGGTACACTGTAGAGTATTTGTTGTTTACCCTCATGATCATGTGACTGACTGGGAGATGCAGCTCCCTGCCGTTGCCTGACATTGTGAGAAATGATCATACTTTATATTGCTAGCTTGGGAAAAGATCAAAATTCAAAATTTGAAGTATGGTTTCAACTAAATGTCTATTGATCTCACACCATCATAAAATTAAAAAAAAAATTCTACGTTAAACTATCTCTTGTCAGGAACTTTCTGTAATGACTTTCATTACCTGATTATAGGATGGATGAGTGGGGGAATGAATAAATTGATGAATAAAGAATTCCAGTCGAAATATCTAATGTAGAGGACGGGTTGATGGGTGCATCAAACCACCATGGCACGTGGCACGTGTATACCTATATAACAAAACTGCACGTTCTGCACATGTATCCCATGTATACATGTAACCTAAAGTATAATTTAAAAAAAAGAACTGCAATTGAATGTTAATCTTATCTCCTCATTACTACCAGTTTCACAGTTTAGATAAAGTATATCGACTGAAGAGGAAATGAATGTAAAATTATTGAAGTGTAGCTTATTAGACTACTAAGTTCTATGTTAATATTGTTTCTAATTTTATTTCTGCCACTTATGGCTGTGACACCTTATGCAAATGCTTGACCTGTATGAGCCTCAGTTTTGTCTTTCACAAACTGGAACAGCAATATCTATTATATAGGATCATTGAGTTTTAAAATGCTGTATGTAAAGAACATGGCCCAGGGCTTCTAATACCACTTGTCAAATGTGGGTCTCAAGCAAGCAAAGAGAAGGCAAATGGATTGTTTTCGAGGGCTGCTTAATAGCCTGTTTCATCAAAAAAGTTATAAAGTTGAAAATAATAGACCATTGGGTTATATGCAGTAATATCTCAAAAGAGAAGACTAAAGAGCAATAATTATGGGTAATGAATATATTTTTATTTTTTATTTTTAAATGTTTTAACTATTTTTTATTTTTGGCATTTTGCTACTAATGGTAACTTGTATTAAGTAATAACCACCACAAAAAAGGGCACTGAGCTTAAGGATTTTTAAATATTTCTTTATACCATAACGTGAATAATAATATTTTAGCTGCTTATTAACTATTAGATCAAGAAGTCTCACTTCTCTTATACAAAGTAAATTGTAATGAACTGCTATTGGAATAATAGGTGACATACCTGAAATTATTTTGTAGCTGTTTTATTCAAACCACTAATCAAACCTTGGACTCAGTCCCTTTGCAGCTGATTTTTAAAACAATATTATTTTTCCCTGCCAAATAGATTTGAGATTGGACCACTGAATAAATGTTCTGAAAAAGTAAAAAAAAAAATAAAATAGACTTGTTGCTTGCATTACTTTTGTAATTACATTTACCATAGATGACTGACACTTCTTAGGTTGAACTCAAGAATAATTGAGAATAAAATCTCTAAATGTATGTTGCTGAGTTAGGGAATTTTATCTTCAATGGGCTGTAAAGGATTTGGGAAAATACAGATGATTAAGTAGAAAATTGATTTGGAATCTGTTATTAAAATATAATGAGAGTTTCATAGCTTCTATAGGTGGAATAGTTCATTCTCAAGTCATGAGAGTCTGAAAGTATAACTTTTTCAAATGTTTTTACATAATTCTTTATAAGAAAAAGGAAGTAAAGTATGAGAGCTATAAATATAGTTGAGTTTTGCCACAGGCTAGGGAAGTTCATTCATTTATTTATTTTAAGAAACATTTACCCAACACCCATTATGCTCCAATTGCTGTTTTTCTAGTTGACCATACAGTAATGAACACATACGATTACTAATTCTATATTGACCTTAATTTCGAAGCATAAAGTGGTTTTATGTATGTGGCTCCTGTCATACATGTATCCATAATTAATACAAAAATTTATTTTGATCTCATGTATTTGGAAAAATCTGTGGTCGAGTAGGGGACTATATTGCTATACTATAAAGATTTTTTTTAAATGTTCAATGAAAAGAGTTTCAATTAAAGGAGGAAATAGGAAGCTCCTCATATTCAAAAGTAAATACCACTAACAAGGATACTGTAGCAGTTACTTCTGTACTATAATAAGATTAAAGGACAGAAATTGCCACATCATAAATAACTAGAACTTAATTGTGCTCGTATAGTTGATTGAAAGCAACATGTTACTAAATCACACTGAATAATATAAATTATAATGTTGAGTAGCATTTGTTACTATACAGCTGTAATTGTTGAATTTTCAATTCTTAAGTGCTCAATTCTAAATAATGTTTTCATTTTTAGTGTAGAGCCAGTTTTCCAATTACAGAATGTATATCTGTTTGTTACAGATTAACTAGGCAGTATATAGAAGTCATCTCCCTACAAATTGATGAGTATATTTTCTTTCTGAAAAAAATATTAAAAATAAATTTGTTTCAAAATTGCTTTAGATTATGAATAATTGAGACATTCTTAAAATGATTTTGAAACTAGAAGTCTTATTTATCTGAAGTTTTAATTATTGCTTTTGGTACTTAAAATGGAGTGGTCTAATTCCTTTCTTTATATCACCATGAACACATGGTCCTTCAATTTACTTACATAAATATGTAAATTTAAAACTTTTAGTTCAATTTAATGCACAGGAAATGTTCTGTACAAAGAGGAGTTACTGCATTCTAAAATTTTGTACTTTTTCAGTGTTTTTGAAATAATAGTGTTTCCAATTTTAATATAATGTTTTTATAATTTTAAGTATGGTATACACAAGAATATTCCTATCAAGCTAATGATTTTTAACTTTTACTTTAAGTTCAAGGGTACAAACGCAGCTTTGTTATAAAGGTATATTGCATGATGCTGAAGTTTGGAGCATGATTGAACCTGTCACCCAGGTAGTGAGCACAGTACCCAGTAGGTAGTTTTTCGACTCTTGTCCCCTTCCTTTACACCACTTCGTGTTTTCCCCAGTGTCTGTTGTTCCTATTTTTATGTCCTTGTTTACCCAATTTTTAGTTCCCACTTATAAATGAGAATATGTGGTATTTGGTTTTCTGTTTCTGTGTTAGTTGGCTTGGGATAGTGGTTTCCACTTGCAACCATGTTGCTGCGAAAGGCATGATTTCATTTTTTATGGCTATATGTTATTCCAGGCTATATATGTACTACTTTTTTTTTTTTAATCTAATCCACTGTTGATGAGCATCTGGGTTGATTCCATGTCTTTGGTATTGTGAATGGTGCTGCGATGAACATACCGATATATGTGTCTTTTTGGTAGAATGATTTATTTTTCTTTTGATATATATCCAGTAATGGGATAGGTGGGTTGAATGGTGGTTCAACTCTTAGTTCTTTGAAAAATCTCCAAACCGCTTTCCACAGTGGCTTAACTAATTTATATCTCTACCAACAATGAACAGGTGTTCCCTTTTCTCTGTAACCTCACCAACATCTATTATTTTTTGACTTTTTAGCAAAAGCCATTCTAATTGGTGTGAGATGGTATCTCATTGTGGTTTTTATTTGCATTTCTCTGATGAGTCGTGGTGTTGAGCATTTTTTCTTATGTTTGTTGGCCACGTGTATGTCTTCTTTCAAAACATCTCTGTTCATGTTCTTTGCCCACTTCTTCATGGGGTTATTTGCTTTTTACTTGCTGATTTAAGTTCCTTGTAGATGCTGCATATTATATGTTTGTCCGGTGCATAGTCTACAGATTTTTTTTCCCATTCTGTAGGTTGTCTGTTTACTCTTTTAATAGTTTCTCTAGCCGTGCAGAAGCTCTCTAGTTTAATTAGGCCCCACTTGTCAATTTTTGTTTTTGTTGCAATTGCTTTTGAGGACTTAGCCATACATTATTTGCCAAAGGTGACATAAAGAAGGGTATTTCCCATAAAAATTAATTTAAGATAGATGAAAGACTTAAATAGAAGACCTCAAACTATGAAAATCCTACAAAAGCTAATGATTTTATTTAATCTAATTTTTAACTTTTGTGGGTACATAGTAGGTATATATATATTTATGGGATACATGATATATTTTGATTCAGGCATACAATGCATAATAATCACATTATAGTAGATGGGGTATCCATTATCTCAAGTATTTACCCTTTCTTTGTGTTACAAATAATCCAGTTATACTCTTAGTCATTTTAAAATATACAATAAATTATTATTGACTTTAGTCACCCTATTGTGCTATCAAATACTAGATCATATTCATTTATCTTATTATATTTTGTACCCATTCATCATCTCCACTTCCCTCAACCCCACCCCACTACCATTCCAGCCTCTGGTAACCATCATTTGACTTTCTAATCCTATGAGTTCAATTGTTTTATTTTTAGTTCCCACAAATAAGCGAGGATATGCAAAGTTTGTCTATCTGTACTGGTTTATTTCACTTAATGACTTCCAATTTTATCTATATTGTTGCAAATGGCAGGATCTCATTGTTTTTGATGGCTGAATAGTGCTCCATGGTGTATATGTACCACTTTTTCTCTATTCATTTCTCTGTTGATGAACACTTAGGTTGCTTCTAAATCTTGGCTGTTGTGCAGAGTACTGCCATGAAAATGAGGGTACAGATAACTCTTCATTATACTGATTTCATTTCTTTCGGATATATACCTAGCAGCAGTATTGCTGGAACATATGGTAGCTCAGTTGTTTGAGGAATCTCCAAACTGTTCTCCACGGTGGCTGTACTAATTCACATTCCCACCAACAGTGTAAGAGGTTCCCTTTTCTCCACATCCTCTCCAGCATTTGCCTGACTTTTGCACATAAGCCATTTTAACTGGGGTGAGTTGATATCTCATTGTCGTTTTGATTTACATTTATCTGATGATCAGTGATAATAAGCATCTTTTCATATGACTGTTTGCCATTTATATATTTTCTTGAGAAATATCTATTCAGATCTTTTGCCCATTTTAGATTGGATTATGAGACTTTTTCCTATTGAGTTGTTTGAGCTTCTTATATATTCCGGTTACTAATCCCTTGTCAGATGGATAGTTTGCAAGTATTATTCCCTTTCTGTGGACTGTCTCTCCACTTTGTTGATTGTTTCCTTTGCTGTACAGAAGCTTTTTAACTTGATGTAATTCCATTAGTCCATTTTTGCCTTGGTTGCCTGTGTTTGTAGGGTATTACTCAAGAAATATTTGCCCAGTCCTGTGTCCTGGAGAGTTTCCCCAATTAAAAAAATATATTATCAGTTTCATAGTTTGGGGTCTTAGATTTAAGTATGTTTAATCTATTTTAATTTGATTTTTGTGTGTGGTAAGAGATGGGGGTCTAGTTTCATTTTTCTGCATATGGATATCCAGTGTTTTCCAGCACCATTATTGAAGAGGCTGGCCTTTCTCCAATGTATGTTCTTGGCACCTTTGTCGAAAATGAGTTAACTGTAGATGTATGAATTTGTTTTTGCGTTCTCTGTGCTGTTTCATTGGTCTGTGTGTCTGTTTTTATGCCAGTACCATGCTGTTTTGATTACTACAGCTGTGTAGTATAATTTGAAGTCCATACCACTTTAAAAATAAAAAATTGGTGAAAACTCAGGGAGTGAGCTAATACATGATTATGTTGTTGCTTTTATGTATCTTACCTTTGGACTTGAATTTGTCATAGATGATTGCAATATTTTGTCCTTGTATGTGGGGAACAAAAGAGGCCAGATAGCTTAACAAATTGAGTTGTTAATAAATGTAGGCTTCAACATGTAGTATTACTTTTCTTAAATGAATTTTCTAAACAGTTTTGTAAGGCTAATATTGTTTATATTCAGTTTTGTTAAATAACACTACACACTCCAATTTTCTTGGTTCCTCTAGGTTACAACAGTTACATTTCAAGATTTGCCAGGCTGTGTTCTCTCCACACTGGCAGAGTGTACAAATCTTCAGTTTCTATACCTTCGACGCTGTGGATTAACTTCTTTGCACAGCCTGAGTAATTGTAAAAAACTTAAGTACATTGATGCACAGGTATGCTCTCTGCCCTACTGTTATTTATTTTATAATAAAATATAAAATGGATTTATGTTTACATTTCAGAAATGACACTTTTGAAGAAACAATTACTAAACTAACCTGTAACTCAGAGCCTGAAGAGATCAGGTGGTATGGTAAAGTTTTGAGAAGCAGAGAGGGAAGTTTATTGGATGATACAACCTAAAATGACCTATCTCTTTTTGTAGCTAATATGGTTATTGTTTTCATTACTTTTGCTGCACAACAAATGATTATATTACTTAGTAGTTTAAACCAACAACTATCCTATTTGTTCATGGGTCTGTGGGCCATTAATTTGACTAAACTTGGCTGGGCATTTTTTCTGATTTCTATTATATTTACTGGCTCTCTTATGTAACTGCAGTGAGATGGAAGCTAGAGCTAGAATGTCCTAAATCACTTACCTTATACGTCTGCTGCCTTGGCAGGATTGTCCGGAAGATGGGAATCTCTCTAGTTATCTGGGGCTTCTTTCCAGGGTGCTTATAGGGTATTACTCAAGAGCAGGATCTGAAGAGTGAGTGTTCCTAAAAGACATGCTGCAGTATGCAAGTGCTTATAAAACATCTGCTTACATCATGTTGGCTAATGTTTTATTGGCTAAGCCCTGAGGTCATGTGGAAGGGGACCATATGGATATGCGAATATTGGTTTCTGATGTGTACTGGGAGCTACCAAGGTAACAGTCTATTAAAATCTATCCTCTGGCTTATAATGATTCACATCTTTCCCACATGCAAAATGCATTCATATCCCAAATACACCAAAGTATCATTAACTTAAGGCATCAGGCTCAAGCTCAAAGCACAGGCTTTTCTCATCTAAATCAGATCCAGGTGGAGATGAGGCTCACCAGGTCCAGTTCCTTGGATGCATCCACTGAGGTGAAGCCCTCTCAACTCAGATATCTGCAATCTAAAATTAAAAATTATCTACTGCCACCCCACATACAATGGTGAGACAGGGCCTGATTAACAACAATAGCCATTCCCATTCAAGATGGGAGAAACAAGAATGACAATATATTAACTTTTTAAAATTTATATTGTTTAAAATACTTGTTATCCTCTGTATTTTCTGTATTTTAAAACAATAATATTTAATATATTAAAAATTAATTATTTATTAGTTTACCTAATATTTTCATCCAAATAGTATAACAGTTTGCAGGGTTATCTTAGAAGTTAAAGATTCAGATATTAATTTGGAGATCCTATCTCATCTTTCTTTCCTCTTTTTGAAAGCTTTAAATAGTTCATTACTAAGCCATTGAAATAAAACTAATTACATTTGTTCTTTGCTTCAGGAAAACCATATTGAGGCTATTGAGTGTGAAAATTTGGAAAATCTCTGTGTTGTTCTTCTTAATAAAAATCAACTGACTTCTCTTCATGGTTTGGATGGCTGTACTAATATTCAATGTCTTGAACTTTCACATAATAAAATTACTCGAATTGGTAAGAACAATGAAATTTTAATATTTAAAGATATATTTCTCATAATTTATTGTGTTTTATTTATTCCTTTTTAGGAGTAGGCCACCATCACAAATCTGCATATTTTATTTATGTTATACTTTTAAAATTTTAGATTAAAAAAATAAAATTACTTTTAATGTCTATAAAAGGAATATGCTCTTCCACCACTGGCAACTCTGTAGTTCTTAGCAGCCCCCTAAGTTAGTATATTTACTTCTCTGTTTCTTTTCCTACAACCAATAGTAATTTGAGCTCTATGGGAATATAACAACTTGATATTGTGCCATGATATTTTTATGGATCATCTGCTTCCCAGATGCCTCAGCAATTGTTGTAACTATTTGCTGGTAAACCTTTTTCATCACCACTCTCATTAGCACATACATCACTTGGACTTATCTTTCCTTCTTTAGATAAAGTTGCTAAAACCACATGAAAGATTCATCAGGCTGCATCTCCCTAAACTTCTCAGTCCCTCCAGAGCTATATCTACATGTAACTATATTGACTTCCTTCCTTATATCTTATAATTTATATAGGTAGCAATGAAAATCTCTTTTCTTACTTAAAGACCAGTCCTTTTATTTTTTGTTTTAGCAATTTTTTTTGTGGACCCAACTTTTATCTTTTATTTTTTATTTATTTATTTATATTTTTGATATGGTCTTGCTATGTTGCCCAGGCATGTCTCGAACTCCTGGACTCAACGGATTTGCCCACCTCAGTTTCCCGAGTACTGGGACTACAGACATGTACCACTACAGTCAACTAGTCCAATTTTTATAAATATTCCCATCAGCCCGTCAAGACCTTACTCCATTATTTTACATCAGCCTTCTGTCAAAGTGTTTCTATTGCTGTGTCCTTTCTCTCACATTTCTAAATGAAATTAAAACAAAAGAGAAAATGAAAAAAAAGAAAACCTTTCCTCTTAACCTCACATTGAGTTCTGTCGTTGCCTCCCATCTCTTCTTCCCCTTTATTGTCAAGTTTTGGGAAAGAAAGAATGTTTTGTGTTTGCTTTTACCTCTTATCACCCAACTTCCCTCTTCTACCCACTGAAATGCGACTCAGGTTACTTCTGCATTATTGCCAGTGTGATGATGCTGAAATAAAAATTGTATTATTCACCTCCTGGCTTGATTTCTTCTATTGTTTTTTATTATTTAATTCATGATGAAATTCTCAAGGGCCTTGGTAGAGGCTTAATAATGGTTAATGAACAATCAAGTATCGCCAAAAAGTTGGGAACTGGATTAAAATTTTACTTTGATATGGGACAGATGGCTGAAATATTGGGCTCCCAGAGGATACCATACTGTCCACCTTTTCAGTCCTATAATCATTGGAAAGTCTAATCTCGACTGAAATATCAGAGTAGAAAGGGTGTAGATAGAGGAATAGAAATAAGCTTAATTTCTGTGTTTAGTCCTGGTTATACTATTAGTTTTGCTTGTTTGTGTATATTTTGTTTTTTCTTCTTTTATTGTGGAAAATTTCAAACATTTATAAATGTACAATAATACATAGAAATTCCATATAACCATTAGTTATATTAAACATTTGCTTCATCTTTACTTTTTTGGGGTTTTGATTTCATTTTTTTCTTTCATAAAGGAGATCCCCAGACCATGTAATTCCATTCCTTCATACTTCAGGAGACAGTTTTGAATAATATGGCCGTCTCTTACTTAACCCCATTGCATTATAACACCTAATGGAATTAATAATGAATCCTTGTATCAACTGATAGCACGTAATCAAATTTTTCTAATTTTCTAAGTGTCTGGGTTTATTGGAATCATAACATCAATGAGTATATATTACATTTATCTAGGTCTTTGAAGTCCCTTTAAATCTGCAGCAGTCCTCACGGCTTTTTTTTTTTTCCATTCCGTTGATATGTTGCAGAACCTGTGTGAATTGTCTTACAGAATGTCCTGCCTCAGGCTTTGTCCATTTACTTTTTTTAATTTCAATGAAATTGTTTCATTAAGCCCTGTATTTTCTTATTTATTTATTTATTTAATTTTATTATTATTATACTTTAAGTTTTAGGGTACATGTACACAACGTGCAGGTTTGTTACATATGTATACATGTGCCATGTTGGTGTGCTGCACCCATTAACTCGTCATTTAGCATTAGGTATACCTCCTAATGCTATCCCTCCCCCCTCCCCCCACCTCACAACAGTCCCCGGTGTGTGATGTTCCCCACCCTGTGTCCATGTGTTCTCATTGTTCAATTCCCACCTGTGAGTGAGAACATGCGGTGTTTGGTTTTTCGTCCTTGCAATAGTTTGCTGAGAATGATGGTTTCCAGTTTCATCCATGTCCCCACAAAGGACATGAACCCATCATTTTTTATGGCTGCATAGTATTCCATGGTGTATATGTGCCACATTTTCTTAATCCAGTCTATCGTTGTTGTACATTTAGGTTGGTTCCAAGTCTTTGCTATTGTGAATAGTGCCGCAATAAACATACGTGTGCATGTGTCTTTATAACAGCATGATTTATAATCCTTTGGGTATATACCTAGTAATGGGATGGCTGGGTCAAACGGTATTTCTAGTTCTAGATCCCTGAGGAATCGCCACACTGACTTCCACAATGGTTGAACTAGTTTACAGTCCCACCAACAGCGTAAAAGTGTTCCTATTTCTCCACATCCTCTCCAGCACCTGTTGTTTCCTGACTTTTTAATGATCGCCATTCTAACTGGTGTGAGATGGTATCTCATTGTGATTTTGATTTGCATTTCTCTGATGGCCAGTGATGATGAGCATTTTTTCATGTGTTTTTTGGCTGCATAAATGTCTTCTTTTGAGAAGTGTCTTCATATCCTTCGCCTACTTTTTGATGGGGTTGTTTGTTTTTTTCTTGTGAGTTTGTTGGAGTTCATTGTAGATTCTGGATATTAGCCCTTTGTCAGATGAGTAGGTTGCAAACATTTTCTCCCATTCTGTAGGTTGCCTGTTCACTCTGATGGTAGTTTCTTTTGCTGTGCAGAAGCTCTTTAGTTTAATTAGATCCCATTTGTCAATTTTGGCTTTTGTTGCCATTGCTTTTGGTGTTTTAGACATGAAGTCCTTGCCCATGCCTATGTCCTGAATGGTATTGCCTAGGTTTTCTTCAAGATGGATTAAAGACTTAAATGTTAGACCTAAAACCATAAGCTCTGTATTTTCTATAAATTGAAGTTGGTTAAAAACGGTTTGATTAAGTTAAAAAGTAAGCTGCTTTGGCGGGAATTCTTCATAGGTGGTGTTCTGTGTTTTATATTTGATTGCATCCTCAGTCATACAGTATTTGACGATTTACTTTTAGTGATGCTACACTTGAGTGTTTGGTGTAGCTGATGATAGCCTAAACGCTCCATTATAAAGCTCGCCATCAACCTTTCATCTAATGTTCATCCGTTAATTAATATGACCTGGATCAATTAATGCAGCAGAGGATGTGATTTGTGAATTTTCTATTTGATCATTTCTTCCACAGCCTTTAAGCTGGAATTCTTTAATCAATTAGAACTATTTTGTTATCCTGAAATGGTTTGTAGCAGAATGACAGGGCTAAATGCTTACTATTGTATTGAGAAATTCTTAAAGTCTTAGTGACTCTAGTTACTTTCAGTGGTGCCAACTTGTTTTTTGTTTGTTTGTTTAGTTTGTTTTACTACTTGTTCTACCTTTCTCTCTCTCTCTCAATATTCTTATGAAAATATACATTTTTACAGCTCAGAATATTTCAGTCAGTTGCTCTGTTATTCGTTTTGATACTCTAATTGTTTTGTATTGTGAACTTGAATTGAGGATAGCAAATATGCTTTAGACTTACAGCTGTATTCATTTTTTCTTCCACTATATTCCTTGGTTTATGGCAACATTAATATAACCATGTGCCATATCTTATCCATAAAATAGCTTCAAAACAACAATGCCGCTATTACTATTTATAATATAGCTTACTAATTTTAAGATTTATTTACATTTTTTGTCCTTGCACTATCCCAAACAGATATGATTAAAATAGTATGTTATAAAATCATTTGAAATAGTTTATCTTTGGGATTAGATTATAAATTGATAATTTAGTTTGCTAAATTAATTTGATAAATTAATTCACTTTTCCCATTTGATTGTGTTTAACTTTTATATGTAACACAGATTCATGATTCCAAGATGAAAACTACATTAAAAAAGCATACTCAAGATATTGTGCATTAGTCCGTCCTTTTCACTCTTCTCTCCCATTTACTCTTATATGTGGAATTTTTGAATAATATGTACATATATAATACGTAAAACATATATATGTGTGCATCTATATATATGCACATATCTAAGGAAATACATGTTATGTATGCTAATCCTCTCACAAAATGTAGCATATTTTAAGTACTGTTCTTTGTCTTGCTTTTTTTACTTAACAACATGTTATGGAACTTATAATTATTTTTCCATAGCTACTTAATATACTATTGTGTGAAATGAGCAGAGTTTTCCTATTTTTGCCTTGCTGATGGATATTGAATGGTTTCCAATCTTCCATATTACCATAATGAATATGACATCTATTTAATTTCATATTTGATCAGATATATCTTCAGGTTAATTTCCTGCAATTTGTATCAATGGGTCAAAAGATACCTATAATTTAGGAAGATAGTGTCAGACTCCCTTTATATATATTGTGCCTATTCTCATGCTGCTGATAAAGACATAGCTGAGAATGGGTGATTTATAAAGGAAAGAGGTTTAATAGACTCACAGTTCCACATGGCTGGGGCCTCAAAATCATGGAGGAAGACAATGCAAGAGCAAAGGGATGTCTTACATGGTGGCAGGCCAAAGGGCTTGTGCAGGGGAACTCCCATTTTTAAAACCATCAGATCTTGTGAGACTTATTCACTACCACAAGAACAGTATGGAGGAAACTTCTCCCATGATTCAGTTATCTCCACCTGGCCTGCCCTTGACGTGTGGGGATTATTACAATTCAAGGTGAGATTTGGGTGGGGACACAACCAAACCATATCATTGCCATTTAGTACTTTTACCACAAATGCATGGTAATACTAGTTTCTTGGCTTTTTCTTTTCTGTTTATTATGCTGTTCTTTTCTATTTTGAGTTAAATATTTAATACAATTATTTTTAAATTTTTTCAATCGTATTGACATACTTAAATCTATAGATTTTCCTCTGAGCAATGCTTATTCTGTAACTTGTGACATGTAGATATTTTCATCATTTTCATAATTTTAGGGTTTTTAAAAATCTTTTACCTAAGATTTAAAATTTCCATACAGAAAGGTCATTTTTTTGGTGATTCTTTTTAGTTTTATTGCTTTATAGCCGGAGAATAATTTTTGTGCTATTTCTGTTTTTGGAACTTATTTTGGCTGTCTTGCTAATCTAATATGTGGTCAATTTTCATGAATGTTTTAGGTGTACTTGAAAAGGAGGCAGGGTTTTTTATTATTGGGATAAAGAGTTTATTTTGTATGTGTAAGATCTACCTTACTGATAATTTTTTTAAAGGTGATCTGTTTGCTTGATTTACTTTGGACTGAGGAAGTTGCCTGTGAATTTGCCTGTTATTGATTTGTCGTTAATCAGCCTTTTTTTTTTTTTGGTAAATCCTTTGGTTTCTGTTTTGTGAATGTTACTGCCGTGCAATTTTATAAATGTCTTATCTTTTTCGTAAATTTTAGCTTTGACTATTATGTTTTTTTCATTCTCTCTTTGATGCCTTTGAAACTAAATTCTACCTTGTCCGATATGGTTTATTTTTATTTTTGTTTGCCTACCTGGCCATCTTTTTTATTTTTAACCTTTTGAATCAAGTTTAGACATTTATTTTTATACAGTATAGATTTAGGTTTTATTTTTTGCTCCAGGTTTAAATTTTTTTCTCATATAAGCTATAACCACTTGCATTTATTAATTCATCTTATATATTTGGTCTTAATTCTGTCATCCTACTCAGGATATTCCTTCTTTCTGGAAGAAAACCTTGTTGACAATACAGGGTTCTGCCATCACTTGGGCACCTCCACTTCTTACTTATCCCTCGCACAAGTCTGGATTCCAACTGGATTATGTTGGTCCTGGATACCTATTACCTCACTTACAAAAAATTCAGATTGTAATTTCCTTATCTCCCACTTATACTGGAATTGTATGTTGTGTTTATTTTTTATTTTGTTACTCTTTATGGATTTCTAGAGGAGGTATGGGGAGGGTTGGATCTAGGCAGTCACCATCATCTCCTTTATTTTTTTAAATATAGGTAAAATATAGCTGTTTTCACAAAATAAGCTTTATTTTGCAAACATTTCAAGGCACACTTTTGAAAATATAACATATAATATGCTTTAATGTGTTTATTTGCCCACGTTCTTGTGCTGCCTGCTTTGGATTACTATGACTTCTTCCATATGGAAATGCTGATAGTTTTGACACAAATATTTTTACTTTAAAATTTTAGTTTAAAATAATTTTGTTGTTGTTGGAGTGAAGGCAAGTGCATTGATAATGTATGTTACTATATTGGCACACACTGAAGCAAACTTTAAAAAGAAAAGAAAGGCTGTTTGTAAAAAAAGAAATGCTTGAATTCCCATTTACTTCATTTTCATTGCCAGCAGTGCTGTACGAATTTTTTTGGTAAGTAGTGGATTTCCTGGGATAGGATATCAGCAAGATTTATGTGAAAACTGCCATAGTATTAATTGATAAACCTGAGATATCTCTGTGCATGCAGTACAGAGCAAACAAGGTAAAAGACTTCTTTGGTGTCTGTTGGGTACAATGAAAACACTGTATTTATTGAGTGTGAGAATAGTATACATGAGAAAGTAGATTTTCTGAAGAGCAGTTGGAGCCTGTTTTTCATCTTCAGGAAATGCTTAGAGATTCTGGTTGAGCTAAGTGAAAAGCATAGATTTTGTCTTTCAGTGATATATTGATGCTAAGAACTCTTATGAAGGGAGACAAAGATAGATTTGTGTTTGTAAGTTAGTGAGTTACTATTCCATGCTATAATATTTCTTAAGGAGGTGAAATAAAATTGGAAGCAATACCACAATATTTCACATTGATAGTTTCAAGTTTAATTTGTTTCTAATTCTTACTGTGCTATAGTTATCACAGTAGTTAATATGTAATGTTAACTATATTCTTTTTATTAGAAAATATTAATGTACATATTTATTTGGTTGATACTATTTGCATTTAAGTGAATGAGAATAGTGAATGTGTCAATCTTTTTAAGGCAATTTATTTGAAATTAGTTATGAATGTTTTCCATTCTAATTAAACTATGCAATTGTAAAAACAAAAATATAACATGAAATATTCATACCAGTTTTATTTTATTTTTTAATTTTTATTTTTGTGGGTACATAGTAGGTGTATATATTTATGGGATACATGTGATGTTTTGACATAGGCATGCAATGTGAAATAATCATATCATGGAAAATGGGGTATCTATCCCCTCAAAGATTTATCCTTTGTTTCTACAAACAAATTACAATCTTTTAGTTATATTAAAATGTAAAATTAAGTTATTATTAACTATCATGCTGTTGTGCTATCAGATAGTAGGTCTTATTCATTCATTCTGTTTTTTTTATACATATATACATTAAGCAAGCATCCCCAACTCCTCCCAGCCCCTTACTACCTTTCCCAGCTTCTGGTAACATCCTTCTACTCTCTATTTTATGACCAATTTTAAATAAGAAAATCTTTCATGTTGTCCTTTGTTTGAAATTTCCCATAAGTAAATTTAAGGCAAAATTGGTAAAACTGTGTTTTCTATATGAGATGTGGCAAAAAATATATTGAATGAATGTTGCCACATGATTGTTAAAGTTTATAAAATGGTTCATGGAAAACCTTTAGTCCTTTGAGTCAGTATTTTTCAGTTAGTTTTTAAAGTAAGAATAGCCAAAGCAAATGAAAAACAGGGGATTTATAACTTAAAATCTAGTTTTCTTTATTTCTCTTATTTTATGTTGAATTTCATTGACTTTCTAGCAGAAAATTTTGAAACTAAATTAATTTTGAATAAATCCATATTTGAAAAAAGTTATTTTATACATTTTATTTACATAAAAATACAATTAAGTGTTATACAGTAATAGATAGCTTTCTTACCAATAGGTATTTAAGTGCTTTATACAAATTAACTCATTTGCTTTTCACATCACTGGCATGAGTTAGGTACTATTAAATATTTTCGGCTGGGCACAGTGGCTCACGCTTATAATCCTAGCACTTTGGGAGGCCTAAGAGGGAGTATCACTTAAGGCCAGGAGTTCAAGACCAAACTGGGCAACATAGTGGGGCCCTGCCTCTACAATTTTTTTTTATTAGCTAGGTGTATTAGGCCATTTATGCCTTCCTATAAAGAAATACCCAAGACTAGGTAAAAGAAAAGAGGTTTAATTGGCTCATGGTTCTGCAGGCTTTACAGGAAGCATGGTACTGACATCTGCTTGGCTTCTAGAGAGGCCTCAGGAAGCTTACAATCATGGCAGAAGGCGAAGCTGGTGCAGGCACGTTGCAAGCAAAAGCAGGAGCAAGGGAGACAGAATGTGGTGGTGGTGGGGATATTGCCATACACTTTTAAATAACCAGATCTTGTGAGAACTCTATCTCCAAGACAACACCAAGCCCTGATGGATCCCCCCCACCCCAATCATGATCCAAACACCTCCCAGCAGGCTCCACCTCCAGCATTGAGGATTAGAATTCCACATGAGATCTGGACAGGGACAAATATCCAAACTGTATCACTGAGTATGGTGGCATGCTCCTGCATTCCCTGCTACTCGGGAGGCTGAGTTGAGAGGAATTCATGAGACTGCAGTGAACTGTGATCATGCCACTGCACTCCAGGCTGGGTGATAAAGAGAAACCTTGTCTCAAAAAAAAAAAAAAAATTCTGACCCCACCAGATAAGAAAACTGAGACACAAAGAAGTAGAGTAGATTATCTAAAATTACACAGCTAGTAAATGATAGAGACAGGATTTGAAACTCAGCAGTCTATCTCTAGTGCCTAATTTTTAAATTACCTTATTCTTCTATTCTTCTACTTTTTAAATAAATATACATTTAATAATTTAGATTACTACTATTTTTATACTACATTAAAACTCTTTATGCTGAACAAATGTAATGATTTTGACATTTTTTCAAAATGAATTTATTGAGTACCTATATGTATAAGCGCTTTTTCAGCACTGAAATATTTCTGGGGATGTAGCAATAAACAAAATAAATGATTATCTTGACTTTTTCCACACAAAACAAACGACTCTCTTGACTTTAATATCATAGTGATATACATTTTCTCTATATATATGGAATTGGAATAAGTTATTTCTTTTATTAAATATTTAATAAAAATAAAAATAAATATAATGTTAACATGTAAGAGTAAATGATCATTTTTATATTCTTGTTCATGATGGATCTGTTTCTGTTTAGGAAAACTTTAATCTGAAAAAATATTTCTTTAATTTAAGCAATATATTTGCCAATTTATAAATTTCACATCATATATTCCTAAAAATTATCATGTAAATAGTAGAGATACTAAGAGTTTTTTTCCTTCTTTATTTTCTAGATAATACTGCTTTCTGGAAAATTGCCCACTAGTATTGTAAATATGAAAGATATGGAAATAATTTAACATTTTCACATAGGCTTGATTGCTGTGTCGTGGCTTATAGTGCTTGGAATAATTCTTGCTTTCAAATATTGTCTTTGAATCATTGGGAGGAAAAATAAAGTAAGAACTCTGACATTTTGCTTATAAGAATCTTCACTATTACCTATTCAGTGATTTTTTTTTTTTGGAGTCCACTAGATGGTGCTAGCTTACTTGTTAGTTTTGAAGGGCAACACAATGCTTAGTGTAAAGCTGAAAGGGATCTTAGGTATCTCGCTAGTCTAGGCTGCTTAGTTTACAGATGAAAAAACACCCACATAGTTTTCATCTAACTCATGGCAGAGGTAGGGCTGGGATCCAAGTTTCCTGATTCCTGTTTCAGTATTACTCTTTCTATACAACATGTATAATCCTGAAGTACTTTTGCACTAAAATTAAAAAGTCTCAAGTGCAACTTTGTATATTTGTATGTGTGAATGAAAAACCATCAGACATGGCAATCAGTGAACAGCTGAAGGAGGTTGATCTTCAGTGAAAAACCTCCAGCCTAATTTAACATTTTTAATTTTGCTGTTCCTTACAGAATTTTCTCCCCTGTGGCAGGAATGTTTTATTAGACCATTGGCTCATTTCTGTGGGAAGAATTATTTGAAATAGATATTTGTAGAAAGTATGGCCAAAAGTTAATTTTGCCATGGGCATGAGCCCTTTGAAGAGTGAACACACTTGACTTAAGTTTTATTTTGTGAGATCTAGGAAACTTTAAAAGAGCTGTTAAAAGAATATATTTAACCAGTAAGCTAAACAATATTTAAGCAAGTCTTTATTTGTATTATATTTAAGTCCTTTGAAAAGGCTCTTTAATATTTTTGTGGCTATTGTTTGTTTTATTTTGAATAGGGCAGGGGAAGAAATATTGGATATTTTATCTGGGAAAGAATAATTTTCTTAGAGGTGTTAAGGAATTAATGGTATCCTAAGATAGGACTTGCTATAAGTTTATTTTACTCAGTTGTCAGCCTTTATTTGACATTAAAGAATTTGTAAAATTAGGACAGGCATGGTGGCTTACACCTGTAATCACAGCACATGGTGGCTTACACCTGTAATCACAGCACTTTGGGAGGCCAAGCTGGGCAGATGGCTTGAGCTCACGAGTTGGAGACCAGCCTGGGCAACATAGTGAGACCTCATTTCTACTAAAAATAAAAAAAAATAAATAAACAAAAAATAAGCCAGATGGGGTGGTGCATGCTTGTAGCTCCAGCTACTTGGGAGGCTGAGATGGGAGAATCACTTGAGCTTGGGGGATCAAGGCTGTAGTAAGCCGAGATCACACCAATGCACTCCAACCTGGGCACCAGAACGAGACCCTGTCTCAAAAAAAAAAAAAATTGATTAAAGACAAAGGGTAGCAACCTACTCTAACTTCATTTACATCTAGAACCCACCCACCCCTTCCATCCAAGTGCATTTATGGAATCGATTACTGTTTAATCAGTTGTGCATAGAGTTTTTGGAATGTATATTAATATTGTTTCTCCTTTAATGTTTGACTCAAAATTCAGCCCTCTCTGAAGGCTTATTTGGTCACCACAAATTTATAGTTTTAAACTCCTTGTTTTATTAAGAATAATTATTGGGAAATAATACTAGCTATCATTTTTAGTAGCTATCTTGTGAAAATCCTGTATAATATTATTTTTAATCCTCATAATGAGGTGAAGTTACCCTCACTCTATAAATAAAAAAGCTAAAGTTCAGAGAAGTTAAGTCACTTGTCTACCTTCAAATAGCTAGTTTGGGAGTAGGCTTGTTTTTTACAACTCAGGACAGCCTACTTCTGAACCTATATATTTTTGTTATGCCACCTGCCTGTTGATTAAGTGTGGTACTGATAATATTAGCAATGACTGTCATGATTATTGTAGTTCAATCTTTTTATTCTTATATATTTTTTTACTTTAAATGTTTTTGAGGGCATGCTATTTGGTGCCTGCAAATTTATAACTGTTACATGTTTCTGTTAAATTGATCAGTTTCATCATTTTAAAACGTCTCTTTTCATAGGTAGTAAAGCTTTCTGCTTTAGTCTTCTGTGTCTTATATAATTAAACGAGCTTTATTTTAGATGCAGGACCGTTTTACATTCTCAAAAATTATTGAGGACCTCTCTCAAATAACTTATTTGTATGGATTATGTCTAGCAATATTGCCAAGTAGTCGAAAAAAAATTTTTTTACGTTTTATTAATTCATTTAGAATTTCAAATAATAAAACTTTTGGATTCACAAAAATTTTATAAATGTTAATTCTGTTTTCTAAACAAAGAGTTATTCTGGGAAGAAGGGTGTTGTTACACATTTTTGTAAATCTCTTTAATGTCTGACTTAACAAGACATCTGGGTTCTCATATTTGCCTCTTCAGTCAATTTGCTATAATATCACAAGTCATGTAGCCTCTGGAAAACTCCACTATACTCTCTTGACCAAATGAGAGTGAAAAACCAAATAGCACTTTGGAATTATTATGAAAGCAGTACTGACTTTACAGAACCTTTAAAAGCATCTCTGGGAGGTCTCTGGACCACACTTTGAGAACCACTAGTTTAGTGTTCACATGATGTATCTTTTTCTATCTTTTTTTTTTTTTTTTTTTTTTTTTGAGATGGAGTCTCACTCTGTCTCGGCTTACTGCAAGCTCCGCCTCCCGGGTTCAAGCAATTCTGTTGCCTCAGCCTCTTGGGTAGATGGGATTACAGGTGCTCACCACCATGCCCGGCTAATTTTTTGTATTTTTAGTAGAGACGGGGTTTCACCATGTTGGCCAGACTGGTCTCGAACTCCTGACCTTGGGATCCGCCTGCCTCCACCTCCCAAAGTGCTGGGATTACAGGTGTAAGAGCTGCCACCATGCCCAGCCTCTATCTTTTTACTTAAAATATGTCTACAAATTTTGTTTCCAGTTTGTCTCTTTTTTGTAACATGAAAATTTGTTGATTTTGTTATTGCTTTATCTGGACTGGCTTACAAACTCTAGCTTTGATTTGTAGCCATTAGTCCTTAGCAATTAATTAGTTATATCATTAATTTCATATAATCATTGATGTATTTGAGATTAAACCATCTTACTATTTTTTATTCTGTTCATTCTGCCTGCTTTTTTCTTTTTGCCCTTATTTGGTTTGACTGAGGTTTTAAATTATTTCATTTTTTCCTCTTATATTTACCAGCTACATATTATTTTTCTATTCTTTTAGGTTACTATAGAAAAGATGACTATACCAATGGTAGTATTATTATGTAATAATATAGTATAAACTTTCCATTGCTCTTTATTTTGTCTTTCATCTACAATGTTCCTTCTGCCCAAAGAATATCTATTAGTATTTCCTTTATTGTAGGTCTGCTGGTGATGAATTCTTCAGATATTATATGCTTAAGTATGTTTTTAATACACACGCGCACACACGTACCCACAAATACATATACGTACGTGTGTGTGTCTATTTGAGGTATAGACTTACATTTGTATTGCAATTTTTGCATTGTAAATATATTTTATTGTATTCTAGCTTTCCTGGCTTAAGTTGATCCTTGAAATATAATTTTCTTTTTCCATTTTTGAGATTTTTTTCTTTGTCCATTTTGGTTACCTTAATATTCACTCTGTCTGAATTCATTGTGCCTCCTAAATCTGTGGCTCAGTGTCTGTATTCAATGTTGAAAAATTCCAAATACACATGTTTTTAATGATTTAATATATGTTAACAGATATAATTATTATATGTAACAATATATATTTAATGTAATATAGAGGGCATAATATATTTAATGTCTTTTATATGAGATGTATGTCCTATACTTTTCTTATATATGTATATTTTTTATAATTATACTCAAAATTATTATATATTTCATTTGTCTCCATGTATTTCTCTGGATATTTTCTTTTAACTCAATTTACAGTTTCCTAGTCCTTCAAGCACATCTAATATAATGTTCAATCTATCCATGAAAGTGTTGTTTGCAGTTGTTGTAGTTTTTGGTTTTAGAATTTTTACTTGTTTTTTTTTTTACTTGACATTCAATTTGCATTTTTATAGTATCTAGTATTCAGGTATTTAATTTTAACTTTTATTTAACATGTTCAGCAAAGTTTTTTTATATTCTGTGTCTGGTAACTTCATTATCTTGATTTCCAGTGGGTAGTTTCTATTACTTATTGTTTTTCTTTATTTTTGGTCACTTAGTGTTATTTTCTTGCTTATTTTTTATTATTTGGCAGACAGAGAATACTATGAAAAAATAAAATTGTGGAACCAATTAGAGGCTAGTATATTATTATTTTCCTCTAGAGGTCCTTATTTTTTACTTAGGGCAATCTCTGTGTAGTTGAATCTATACATTGGTATTGAGATTATTTGAAGTTTAGCTTCAGGCCCTCAGAACCCTTTCTGTATTTGAATGATTCTTACTCTTAAGGGATAGTGCATGCTGATCCCAACCAAAAGTAAGGTAGGGGTTTCTTAGGTCTACTCTGATGAAGAGGGCCCTAGAAGCCAAATTGTGACCTCCTAGGTTTGTAAGCTTTCTTTCTGAGGATTACTAGATATCCTGAAAGATGTGATCTTCTCACTTTTGAATCTTAACCGTATGATTCGGTAGTACCATTTTAATCCTTTAATGTCTTGAGCAGATATGTTTATATAATTTTCAGTTTTTCTACTTCTCAACAGATGAACTGTCCTTCATTACCTAGTCCATTATTACTATAATCAGAAATCTTGTGCAACATATTCTATTTCTCCTTCCTCTCCTCTGTTGTCTTCTTTTGGATTGGCTTTTTTTTTTGTCATTTCCTGTTTTATTCATGAATTCCTTTAGTAGCTATATACTTTATTAATTTAATGGTTACTGCAGAAATTAAAAGTATACACTTAATTTATCTCAAGTTAATATCTTTACCTCCTGTTTCCTGACTTAAAGGTGTGTGTGTTGCAGGATTTTAAATGTATTTTTATTTAACTCTGCAAGGAAAACATAATGATTATTTTTATAAAGTTTAATTATATTTGCTGACATTTGTCATTTTTATGCCCTTTATTTCTTCTTCTTCTTCTTTTTTTTTTTTTTTTTTTTTTTGAGACAGTCTCACTCTGTTGCCTTGGCTGGAGTGCAGTGGTGGGGTCTCAGCTCACTGCAACCTGTGCCTCCCAGTTTCAGGCTATTGTGCCTCAGCCTCCTGAGTAGCTAGGACTATAGGTGTACACCACCAAGCCTGGCTAATTTTTTTGTATTTTTAGTAGAGAAGGGGTTTCACCATGTTGGCCAGGCTGGTCTCAAACTCCTGACCTCAAGTCATCTGCTCGCCTCGGCGTCCCAAAGTGCTCAGATTACAGGCATGAGCCACTGTGCAGGGCCTCTTCTTTTATTAAAACTTTGACTCACTTTTCTTCCTTTTGATGTAGATCCTTTACATTTTTCTCTAGTAAGAAAATTGGTAGGTGGGAAACTCTACTGGATTTTGTCTGTAAATATCTTTCCTTAACACTTATTTAAATTATAATTTGTATTTCTCTAGGTCGAAGTTTATTTCAGTAATTTGAAGTATCAATCTATTATTATTATTATTATTATTATTAACTTTTACTTTCACCAATGCTGTTAAGAATGCTATCAGTTATTTTTGGACTTTTGAGGATATTTTCTGTCTTCTTCACATATCTTTTCTTTGTCTTTGCGGTTATGCACCTTTACATTGATGTGTCTAGGCAGGGATTTGTTTTTGATTCATCCTGTCGGGGCTTATTGCAGTTCATGAATATGTGGATTGCTTTTTTATTGTATCTATTTGTCTGCCATTATTTCTTCAAATATTTTTTCCTTTTCATTTTGTTTTCTCCTTCTGAAACATTATGTATGTGTGATATATTTATTTTTATATCCTTGACTCTAGGCTTCATGTTGCCTGTATTCTATATCTCTATCTCTCTTTGATGCCCATAGGTAATTTATATGTATACATCTATGTCCCAGTTGACAAACTTGAAATTGCTCTTAATCGAGCTCATTGAGTTTTAAAACTTCAGCTAATTCTAATTTCCACGTAGTTCTGTTTCTGTGTGTTTTATTATTTCTGCTAACTCTTATGATACCATATTGCATTGTGTATTTCATGCCTTTTATTGTTTGGGTTTGGTTTACTTGTTTATTGTCATCTTTTTCTTTGCCCTGGAACATAAGTTTGTGATTATTCTTAGATTTGGAATGAAAGTTTGGTCTCTAGAAATAATTTTTCAGGTGTCTGGGGACACAAACAATCTACAGTCATTTATGGTACGTTTCTAGTGGCGGTTTTCTGATCACTATCTGAGCAAATCTGAGCTACAAACCTATGGGAGTGTCAGCTTGTGTTTATTATTTTTTAAATGAGATTTTTATCCCACTCTACTGAATATTGAGATTCAGGATAAGAGATTTAACTTTCAGCAATGTATAGCTGATTGATGTTCCAGGTTTGTGTGGGATTGTAGGTTATACCTGTCCACCTTAGGTGCATTTTGAATTTTGTTTCCTTAAGTTCTGAGGCTGCAGAAATGGATTGTCATATTCATCAGTTTAACAAGTTTTCTCACTTTAAAAAGTAGCTTTATTGTTTTGCTTATCTCTCTTTGCTTGCCATATTTATTTAGATTTTTGAATGAGAATTCATTACTTTCATAGCAGCTCTTTTGGAAATATTCTAAAAAATGATGACTTTTTAGTTATTTTCAGAGGTGAGGATGATCAGGCTATCTGAACAGAAATTTCTGAAAATGGATTATTAGTTTTTTTCTAAGTAACTTTTTTTTTTTTTTAAGACGGAGTCTCACTCTGTCGCCAGGCTGGAGTGCAGTGGCCTGATCTCAGCTCACTGCAACCTCCACCTCCCAGGTTCAAGTGATTCTCCTGCCTCAGCCTCCCGAGTAGCTGGGATTACAGGCATGTGTCACCACGCCCAGCTAATTTTTGTATTTTCAGTAGGGACGGGGTTTCACCATGTTGGCCAGGATGGTCTCAATCTCTTGACCTCGTGATCTGCCTGCCTCGGCCTCCCAAAGTGCTGAGATTACAGGCATGAGCCACCGCACCCGGCCTAGTAACTTTTTGTCTACATAATTAATACCTGCCTATTGTCTAAAAATTATACTGTAAAATGATAAAGCAGTAATCTATAATTGTGTCATCCAGATACAGCCAGTATGTATGAGCCTTCCAGATTGTTTTCTGTGCATTTGGAAAATCACTGCTGTAATTCTCTTAACAATAAATTGTATTTTTATATGTCAGTAATTATTTTTCTACTTGTATTTATCATATAAGAGATACTTGAAAGCAGAGATTCTGTCTTGTATTATTTTCTGTCTCCCAGATGACATGACAAAGTGCTGAAACTAGTAAAACCAGTCTCTTATGAGTTTTATATCAGAGTAAAGCTATTTTTGGAAAAATAGATTTTCATATTTTTAAAAATATAGAGAATATAATTGGTTTATATCTGCTTACATATAACATTCTATGCCTATTATTTCAAGAAATTAGAAACAAAAATCACATACAACTATTAAAATAAAATTGTAATAAAAATAGCAAACACCTGAATAGAAATTCAATAATCTTTGAGTACCAACAAATGTAAACACTAAACAAAATGTGCTCATATATGAAGGAGACATAGCATATGAAAAAAGTTGATTAAAATAATAATTTTTTTGAAATGAACATTGTAATAATTCAGCCAATGATGCCTACTTTTTCTATATAAGTAAATGTAGTTAGGGTACAGTTTAATTAGAAAAAGTTCAAGTGGATAATTAAGTAACTTTTAATTGATAATAATACTTATTATTGCTAGGGTATATGTAAACTGATATGTTTTCCGCATAGATTTTATATTTTAATATTAAAGAAATGTTTAAAGTTTTAGTACTGCTTTTGAAATGAAGTCTGAATTTTACACTACTGAAACAGAATATCAATTTTAATGTTTTAAAAGTACAGTGAGGCTGGGCATGGTGGCTCATGTCTGTAATCCCAGCACTTTGGGAGGCTGAGGGAGGCAGATCACCTGACGTCAGGAGTTCAAGACCAGCCTGGCCAACATGGTGAAACCCTGTCTCTACTAAAAATACAAAAATTAGCCAGGCATGGTGGCGCATGCCTGTAGTCCCAGTTACTTGGTAGGCTGAGGTGGAAGGATCACTTGAACCCAGAAGGCAGAGGTTGCAGTGAGCTGAGATCGCGCCACTGCATTCCAGCCTGGGCAACAGAGTAAGACTCCATCTCAAAAAAAAAAAAAAAAAAAAGAAGTACAATGATTTATAAAGTAAGTCATTCTGGAAATATATTATGGTACTAAAAATCATTTTATAATGCCAAAAAGCATCCACATGTCAATTATGGTTGTAACATTTATTCTCAGACAATTTTCCTACAGATAATTTACTAAGATGAGACATAGTATTTGTTTTTTTTTGCGTGTTTCCCGCCACCCCCAATTTATTTAGTTTCAGGGATTGTATTAGTCTGTTTTCACAGTGTGATAAAGAAATACCCGAGACTGGGTAATTTATAAAGGGAAGAGGTTTAATTGATTCGCAGTTCCGCACAGCTGGAACAGTTCTGCAACAGTTCTTCAGGAAACTTACAATCATGGTTAAAGTAAGCAAAGGAAGAACTTGCCAAATACTTACAAAACCACCAGATCTCATGAAAACTCACTCACTATCACAAGAGCAGCATAGGGGGATCTGCCACTTGGGTCTCTCCCTCAGCACTTGGGGATTACAATTCAAGATGAGATTTTGGTGGGGACAGAAAGCCTAACCATATCAGGGGGAATATGTGCAGGTTTGTTACACGGGTAAATGGCATGTTGCTGAGGTTTGTTGTATGCATAATCCCATTACCCAGATAGTGAGCATAGTATCCAATAGGTACTTTTTCAACCACTCCCTGCTTCACTCTCTCCCCTCTGGTAGTTTCTACTATTTATTGTTCCCATCTTTATGTCCATACATACCCAATGCTTAGCTCCCACTTATAGTTGAGAAGATGTAGTATTTGGTTTTCTGTTTCTTTGTTAATTTGCTTAGGATAATGGTCATCAGCTGCATCCATATTACTGCAGAGGACATGGTTTCATTCTTCTTTATGGCTGTGTAGGATTCCATGGTGTATAAGTACTACATTTTCTTTATCCAGTTCCCTGTTTCTAGTCATCTAGGTTGATTCCATGTCTTTGCTGTTGTGAATAATGCTACAATGAACATACAAGTGCAGATATCTTTTTGGTGGAATGATTTACTTTCCTTTAACTATATACTTAGTAATGGTATTGTTGGGTCAAATGGTAGTTCTAATTTCTTTGAGAATTCTCTAAACTGTTTGAACAGTCACTGAACTAATTCACATTTTCACCAATGGTGTATAAATGTTCCCTTTTCTCTGCAACCTCTCCAACATCTGTTATTTTTCGACTTTCTTACTAATGGCCATTCTGACTAGTGTGAGATGGTATATCATTGTGATTTTAACTTACAATTCTCTAATGATTAGTGACGCAGAGCATTTTTTTCACATATTTGTTGACTGCATGTATGTCTTTGATATAGCTTAGATATTTGTTCCTACCCAAATCTCATATTAAATTGTAATCCTCAGTGCTGGAGGTGGGGCCTGATGGGAGGTGTTGTGTCATGGGGGAGGCTCCCTCATGGCATGGTGTTGTCTTCTGGATACTGAGTTGTCGTGAGGTCTGGTGGTTTAAAAGTGTGTAGCACCTCACCCCCACTCTGTCACTTGCTCCTGCTTTTGCCATGTGACATGCCTGCTCCCCTTTTGCCTTCTGCCATGATTGTAAACTTCCTGAGGCCTCGCTAGGAGCCAAGCAGATGTCAGCACTATGCTTCCTGTAAAGCCTGGAGAATATGAAACAATTAAATATCTTTTCTTTATAAATTACCCAGTCTTAGGTATTTCTTTTCTTTTTTTTTTTTCTGGAGAGATGCACCCTCCTCCGAAAGAGGTTGTGATTATAAATAACAAAATAAATATCAAATTTGTGTAGATACAGTTGATGAAACTGAGATTCAGGGAGGTGGTGCCACTTCACCAGAACTCAACAACTAGAAAGTGACAGAGTGTTATAGAAACAAGTCTGTCTGAAACTAAAGCCTGGTTCTTTGTACTCAACAATGGAAATCTCTCCTCCTCCTGGCTTACAGGGGGAGTAGAAGCCCAGACTGCCTTACTCACTACTTTCTCCTCCACTTTGCATTCAACTATTGAATCTCAGATTGTTCTTCATTATTATTATTATTGTTATACTTTAAGTTCTAGGGTACATGTGCACAACGTGCAGGTTTGTTACATATGTATACATGTGCCATGTTGGTGTACTGCACCCATTAACTCATCATTTACATTAGGTATATCTCCTAATGCTATCCCTCCCCATCCCCCCACCCCACGACAGGCCCTGGTGTGTGATGTCCCCCATCCTGTGTCCAAGTGTTCTCATTGTTCAATTCCCACCTATGAGTGAGAACATGTGGTGTTTGGTTTTCTGTCCTTGCAATAGTTTGCTCAGAATGATGGTTTCCAGCTTCATCCATGTCCCTACAAAGGACATGAACTCATCATTTTTTTATTGCTGCATAGTATTCCATGGTGTATATGTGCCACATTTTCTTAATCCAGTCTATCATTGATGGACATTTGGGTTGGTTCCAAGTCTTTGCTATTGTGAATAGTGCTGCAATAAACATATGTGTGCATGTGTCTTTATAGCAGCATGATTTATAATCCTTTGGGTATATACCCAGTAATGGGATACCTGGGTCAAATGGTATTTCTAGTTCTAAATCCTTGAGGAATCACTACACTGTCTTCCACAATGGTTGAACTAGTTTACAGTCCCACCAACAGTGTAAAAGTGTTCCTGTTTCTCCACATCCTCTCCAGCACCTGTTGTTTCCTGACTTTTTAATGATTGCCATTCTAACTGGTGTGAGATGGTATCTCATTGTGATTTTGATGTGCATTTCTCTGATGATCAGTGATGATGAGCATTTTTTCGTGTGTCTGTTGGCTGCATAAATGTCTTCTTTTGAGAAGTGTCTGTTCATATCCTTTGTCCACTTTTTGATGGAGTTGTTTGATTTTTTTCTTGTAAATTTGTTTAAGCTCTTTGTAGATTCTGGATATTAGCCCTTTGTCAGATGGGTAGATTGCAAAAATGTTCTCCCATTCTGTAGGTTTCCTGTTCACTCTGATGGTAGTTTCTTTTGCGATGCAGAAGCTCTTTAGTTTAATTAGATCCCATTTGTCAATTTTGGCTTTTGTTGCCATTGCTTTCGGTGTTTTAGACATGAAGTCCTTGGCCATGCCTATGTCCTGAATGGTATTGCCTAGGTTTTCTTCTAGGACTTTTATGGTTTTAGGTCTAACATGTAAGTCTTTAATCCGTCTTGAATTAATTTTTGTATAAGGTGTGAGGAAGGGATCCAGTTTCAGCTTTCTACATATGGCTAGCCAGTTTTCCCAGCACCATTTATTAAATAGGGAATCCTTTCCCTATTTCTTGTTTTTTTAAGGTTTGTCAAAGATCAGATGGTTGTAGATGTGTGGTATTATTTCTGAGGGCTCTGTTCTGTTCCATTGGTCTATATCTCTGTTTTGGTACCAGTACCATGCTTTTTTGGTTACTGTAGGCTTGTGATGTAGTTTGAAGTCAGGTAGCATGATGCCTCCAGCTTTGTTCTTTTGGCTTAGGATTGTGTTGGCAATGTGGGCTCTTTTTTGGTTCCATATGAACTTTAAAGTAGTTTTTTCCAATTCTGTGAAGAAAGTCATTGGTAGCTTGATGGGGATAGCATTGAATCTATAAATTACCTTGGGCAGTATGGCCATTTTCATGATGTTGATTCTTCCTATCCATGATGATGGAATGTTTTTCCATTTGTTTGTGTCCTCTTTTATTTCGTTGAGTAGTGGTTTGTAGTTCGCCTTGAAGAGGTCCTTCACATCCCTTGTAAGTTGGATTCCTAGGTATTTTATTCTCTTTGAAGCAGTTGTGAATGGAGTTACTTATGATTTGGCTCTCTGTCTGTTATTGGTGTAGAGGAATGCTTGTGATTTTTGCACATTGATTTTGTATCCTGAGACTTTGCTGAAGTTGCTTATCAGCTTAAGGAGATTTTGGGCTGAGACAGTGGGGTTTTCTAAATATACAATCATGTCATCTGCAAACAGAGACAATTTGACTTCCTCTTTTCCTAATTGAATACCATTTATTTCTTTCTCCTGCCTGATTGCCCTGGCCAAAACTTCCAACACTGTGTTGAATAGGAGTGGTGAGAGAGGACATCCTTGTCTTGTGCCAGTTTTCAAAGGGAATACTTCCAGTTTTTGCCCATTCAGTGTGATATTGGCTCTGGGTTTGTCATAAATAGCTCTTATTATTTTGAGATACGTCCCATCAATAATCATGTGGTTTTTGTCTTTGGTTCTTTTTATATGATGGAGAAGTTTCTCAGTTATTTCTTTATAGCAGTGTAAGAATGGTCTCATGCAGAAAATTGGTATCAAGAAGAGGGGCATTGCTATAAAGATACCTAAAAATTTTGAAACAGCTTTGGAACTGCATAACAGGGAGACATTCAAAGAGTTTGGAGGGCTTAGAAGAAGATAAGAAGATGAGAGAAAGTTTGGAACTTATTGGAGCCTGGATAAATGGTTGTTGCCAAAATGCTGATAGTGATATGGACAGTGACATCCAGGATGCAGAGGTCTCAGATACAAATGAGAAACTTATGGGGAATTGGCAAGATTATGTGTGTTATGCCTTAGCAAAGAGTGAGGCTGCATTGTATTCATACCCTAGTGATTGTTGGGCATTTGGACTTGAGAGTGGTGATTTATGGTTATCTGATTAAAGAAACTTCTAAGCAGCAAAGGGTTCCAGACTTCGCCTGGCTGCTTCTAACAACCTGTGTTCAGATGTGGTAGCAAAATAATGACTTATAGTTGGAACTTGTATTTAAAAGGGAAACAAAGCATAAACGTTTGGAGAATTTTCAGTCTGGCATATGGTAGAGAAAGAAAAAAGCTTTTTGGGGGGGAGTAATTAAAGCAGGCTGTAGAGAAATTACTTGCTAGAGATATTTGCATGACTAAAAAGGAGGCAAGTGCTGATAGCCAAGACAATAAGGAAAAAGCTACGAAGGCATTACAGCGATCTAAGAGGCAGCCTAGGAGGACTGAATGGTTTCCTCAGCGAGGCCAAGGGCCCCACTGCCCTGTGTGGCCACAGGATACTGCTCCCCACATCCCGGCTGCTCTAGCTCCAGCTGTGGCTCAAAGGAGCCCAGGCACAGCTTGGACTTCCACTTTGCCTAATGCACATCATAAGCCTTGGCATCTTCCACGTGGTATTAAGCCTACAGGTGCACAGAGTGCAAGAGTGGTGGATTCTTGGCAGCGTCTGCCTAGGTATCAGAGGATGTATGGAAAACCCTGGGGGTCCAGGCAAGGCAGAGCCCTCATAGAGAACCTCTACCAAAGTAGGGCAGAGGGGAAATGTGTGATTGGAGGCCCGACACAGTCTCTACTGAGGCACTACCTAGTAGAGCTAAGAGAAGGGTACCACGGTCCTCCAGACTCAAGAATTGTAGATCCACTGGCAGCTTGCACCTTGCATCCAAAAAAGCTACAGACACTCAACTCCAGCCCATGAGAGCAACCTCTGGGGATAAACCCGGTAAAGCTACAGCAGTGGAGTTTTCCCAGACCTTGGAAGTCCAACCCTTACAGCATTGTACCCTGGAGTCAAAGGAGATTATTTTGGAGCTTTAAGATTTAATGACTTCCTTGCTGGGTTTTGAATTTGCATGGGGATTGTAGCCCCTTTCATTTGGCTGATTTCTCCCTTTTGGAATTGTAATGTTTACCCAGTTCTGATACTTTCATTGTATCTTAGAAGTAAATAACTTGTTTCTGATTTTACAGACACATAGGTGGAAGGGACTTGCCTTATCTCAGATGAGACTTTGGACTTTTGAGTTAATTCTGAAATGAGTTAAGACTTTAGGGGACTGTTGGGAAGGCATGATTATATTTTACAATGTGAGAAGGACATGATATTTGGGAGGGGGCAGGGGTGGATAAATATCTAAATACAACTTGGTTATTTGTTCCTGCCCGAGTCTCATGTTGAATTTTAATCCCCAATGCTGAAGGTGAGGTATAGTGGGAGGTGTTTGACTTATGGGGTGGATCCGTGATAGCTTGATGCTGTCTTTTCAATAGTGAGTTCTCATGAGATCTGGTGGTTTAAAAGTGTGTGGCATCTGCCCCCTCTCTCTCACTTGCTTCTTTTTTTTACCTTGTGACATGTCTGCTCCCTAATTGCCTTTTACAATGATTGTAAGCTTCCTAAGGTCTCTCTAGAAGCTGAGAAGATGCCAGCACCATACTTTCTGTAAAGCCTGTAGAACCAGGAGCCAGTTAAACCTCTTTTATTTATAAATTGTCCAGTCTCGGTTATTTATTTATAGCAATGCAAGAATGGCCTAATACAGTCTTCCTTTGAGAAGTGTCTGTTTATGTCCTTTGCGCATGTTTTAATGTGGTGGTTTTTTGTTTGTTGAATTGTTTAAAAATTCCTTATAGATTCTGTATTTTAGACCTTTGTCAGTTGTATAGTTTGGGAATATTTTCTCCTATTCTATAGGTTGTCTGTT
The DNA here is from genome assembly GCF_028858775.2 of Pan troglodytes. NCBI lineage: Eukaryota > Metazoa > Chordata > Mammalia > Primates > Hominidae > Pan > Pan troglodytes. Next base: position 91,903,888 of record NC_072408.2, read on the forward strand.
TACTCTGTTTATAGTTTCTTTTGCTTTACAGAAGCTCTTTAGTTTAATTAGGTCCCACTTGTCAATTTTTGTTGTTGTTGTTGTTGCAATTGCTTTTGGGGACTTAGTCATAAATTTTTTGACAAGGCTGATATCCAGCATGGTGGTCCCTAGGTTTTCTCCTGGATTTTTATAGTTTTAAGTGCTACATTTAGGTCTAATCCATCTTGAGTTAGTTTTTGTATATGGTGAAAAGTAAAGGTCCGGTTTTATTCTGGATGTGGATAGCCAGTTATCCCAGCACCATTTATTGAATAGGGAGCCCTTTCCACATTGCTTGCTTCTTAAAAAACTTGTTAAATATTAGATAAGTGTACGTGTATGGCTTTATTTCTGAGTTCTGTATCCCAGGGGTTCCCATCTTCCAGGTAATGGACCAGTAGCGGTCCATGGCCTGTTAGAATCCAGGCCTCACAGCAGAAGATGAGTGGTAGGCAAGTGAGTGAATCTTTGTCTGTATTTACAATGGCTCGCTGTTGTTTGCATTACTGCCTGATTTCCACCACCTGTCAGTTCATCAGCAGCATTAGATTCTCATAGGAGCGTGAATCCTATTGTGAACTGAGCATGCAAGGGATCTAGGTTGCACACTCCTTACAATAATCTGGGGAGTAGCTGCAAATACAGATTAACATTTGCAGAGAGTTTTGACTGCCCAGAGATCATAATAAATCAGTTGCTTACAGAATCATATAAAAACCCCATCAGTGAGTGGCAAGTAACAATCAAACTGCATTTGGTGGCAGGCTTTATGGTGTCAAGAGAGTTGATGTACTTCAATTATACAGCTGCAACTTATGGCAGATTTTTAGTCAGAATCCAACACTTATTTTAGTCTGTGTGTGGCCCACTCATTATTTTATTTATCATTTCCATCCACACCTCTTTCCTGCACTGTGCACTTGCCTCAGTCACAGTTTTTGTAAGCCCACAAGATAACCTCAGCCAAAATGAGTAAAAGCCAAACATCACCGGAGAGTTTATTTGAAAACCGTGAAAGACTCTTCAAATGATGAGACATCAGAAGACTCTGTAAGACTGCCAACAAAAGGAAAGTTGCATCTAAAAGAAAATATCAAGATTTCCACTTAAATCACGAGTTCATTGCAACAAATGATTCACATTCTCCAAGTCCATTTTGTATAATATTTGGCATCTGGCTATACAATGAAACCATGAAACCTTCAAAACTTCTTTGTCACATGGAGACCAAGCACCCTGCACTAACCTTTGGTGTTTGTCAAAAGGAAAAACATGTAGAACAGAAGCAGTTATTGAAGGCCACCACTTTATCAAACGTGCCTGCACCGACGGCATCATTCTTAGAGACTAACCACATCGCTAAAGCAAAGAAGTCCTTTGCTATTGATGAAGAGTTAATCCTGCCTGCTGCTAATGACATTTGTCATGAAGTTTTAAGAGAGGCTGCAGTTTAAAAGATGACACATGTTCTTCTTTTGGCTAGCACCATAACCAGACAATTAGATGAAATAGCAGAGGATACTGAGAAGTAATTGTTGGAGAGGATTAATGAGTCACCATGGTACACAATCCAGGTTGATGAGTCTACTGATGTTGACAACAAGGTAACAATACTTGTCTTTATGCGATATATTTTTCAGGAGGGTGTGCATGAGGATATGTTATGTACACTTTTGTTGTCAACCAACACAACAGCTGCAGAACTATTCAAGTATTTGAATAATTACATCTCAGGAGAATGGAATTGATCATTTTGTGTCAGTATATGCACAAATGGAGCAGCTACCATGACTGGACAGCTTTCTGGTTTCACTACTCAGGTCAAAGAGGTTGCTTCTGAATGGAAGTTATGCATGGTGGCATCCTTAAAGAAATGCTGGCTAGCTCAAAAATGTCACTTGAAATTAATGTTTTGCAGGATATGACTAAAATTGTCAACCACATTAAAGTGCATGCCCTTAACTCACATCTGTTTGCACACGTACGTGAGAAGATGGATGCAGAGCACGCATGTCTTCTCTTATACAGAGAAGTGAGATGGCTTTCTAAAGGTAGATCACTGGCCGGAGTTTTTGAGCTATAAGAGCCACTCCAAAGATTTATTTTAGAAAACACCCACCACTGGCAGCACATTTCAGTAACACAAAAAGTGTCCCCACATTTGCTTACTTCTATGACATATGACACCTCAACAAACTCAACCTGTCACTTCAGAAGAGAACAATAATTGTGTTCAAGTCGGCAGATAAAGTGGCTGCATTCAAAGCCAAACTGGAATTTTGGATGCAACAAGTGAACACAGAGATTTTTTATATGATTCAGACAGTAGCAGAGATTTTTGAAAGAGACTGAGCCAAGGCCTCCTTTCTCCCAGCTGCTGCATCATTGCCTATCTCAGCTTTCAAAAGAGTTTGAGCATTATTTCCCAACCACAAAAGACCCCTGAACTGAGAAGGAATGGATCTGTGACCATTTGTGAATAAGCCAGGTGAATTGACTTTGGCCAGGCTAGAAGAGGATCAACTGCTTGAGACTGCAAATGATGGTGGCCTTAAAAGTACATTTGAGACAACTTCAAATCTCCATACATTCTGAATTAAAGTCAAAGCTAGATATCCTGAGTTTGCCAGAAAAGCGCTGGAAAGCCTGCTTCAATTTGCAGCATTTAATCTTTGTGAAACAGGGCTTTCTGGAGAGATAGCAACCAAAATGAGATTACGGTGTAGACTGGACATAAGCAACACACTTTGCATTTAATCTTTGTGAAACAGGGCTTTCTGGAGAGATAGCAACCAAAATGAGATTACGGTGTAGACTGGACATAAGCAACACACTTTGCATGTCACTGTCTTCCATCACCAACAAATGGGGCCCTGAGCTTGCTCAGGGCTCCCACTGATTCTACTTTGTGGTGAGTTGTATAATTATTTTATTATATACTAAAATGTAATAATAATAAAAATAAATTTCACAATAAAGGCAATTTGCTTGAATAATCCAGAAACCATCACCATGAAACCGGTCACTGGTGCCAGAGAGGTTGGAGACCACTGCTATATCCTGTCCCATTGGTCTATTTGTTTTTGTACCAATACCATGCTATTTTGGTTACTACAGTCTTATAGCATAGTTTGAAGTCTGGTAGTGTGATACCTCTGACTTTCTTCTTTTTGCTTAGGATTTCCTTGTCTATATGGTCTTTTTTATGTTCCATATTAATTTTAGAATAGTTTTTTTTTCTAATTTTATAAAAAATGATGTTGGTAGTTTGGTAGAAATAGTGTTATATCTGTAAACTCCTTTGGGCAGTATGGCCATGTTAATGATGTTGATTCCTTTAATCCATGAGCATGGAATGTTTTTCCATTGTATTATCTCTGATTTCTTTCAGTGGTGCTTTGTAGTTCTCTTTGTAGAGCTCTTTCACATTCTGGTTAGATATATTGCTAGGTGTGTACGTGTGTGTTTGTGTGTGTATGTCTATTGTAAATGGATTTGTATTCTTGATAGAGCTCTCAGCTTCAATATTACTGGTGTATAGAAATGCTACTGATTTTTCTACGTTGATTTTGTATCCTGAAACTTTACTGAAGTCATTTATCAAATCGAGGAGCCTCTGGGCAGAGTCTTTAGGATTTTCTAGATGTAGAATCACATCATCAGAAAGTGAGGTATTTTACTTCTTTTGTGTGTGTGCCTTTTTATTTCTTTCTCTTGCCTGATTGCTCTGACTAGAACTTCCAGTACTGTGTTGAATAGGAGTGGTGATAGTGGACATCCTTGTCTTGTTCCAGTTCTCAAGGAGAATGCTTCCAGCTTTTGCCCATTCATTATAATCTTGGTTGTGTCTTTGCCATATAGGGCTCTAATTATTTTGAGTTATGTTCTTTAAGTGCCTAGTTTGTTGAGAGTTTTTATCATTAACGGATGTTGGATTTTATCAAAAGCTTTTTCTGTGTCTATTGAGAGGATCATATGATTTTTGTTTTTAATTCTGCTTATGTGGTGAATTACATTTATTGATTTGCATGTATTAAAACAGTCTGGCGTCCCAGTAATAAAGTGTACTTGATTGTGGTGAGTTACCTTTTTTTATGTGCTGCTAGATTTGGTTTGCTAGTATTTTGTTGAGGATTTTTGCATCTAGGTTCATCAGGAATATTGACTTGTAGTTTCCTTTTTCTGTTGTTGTTCTGTCACTGCCAGATTTTGGTATTAGAGTGATGCTGGCTTCATAAAGCTTTGCATCATGCATGAGGTATGGGGGAGTCCCTACTCCTTACATTTTTTTGTGGAATAGCTTAAGTAGATCTGGTGCCAGCTCTTCCTGGTACTGTATAATTCAGCTTTGAATCCATCTGGTCCAGGGCTCTTTTTGGTTAGTTAGTTTAGTTTTTCTTTTTTTTTAAATTACTAATTCAATTTCAGAACTCCATATTGGTCTGTTCAGGGTTTCTGTTTCTTCCTGACTTACTCTTGCAAGGTTGTGTGTTTCCAAGAATTTATCTACTTCCTGTATATTTTCTTGTTTGTGTGAATATATGTGAATAGAATTATTTATACTACTCTCTGAGGATATTTTGTATTTCTGTGGGATTGGTTGTAGTATCAGCTTTGTTGTTTCTCAGGACACTTATTTGGATCTTCTCTCATTTTTTCTTGTTAATCTAGCTAGTAATCTATTTATCTTGTTTATCCTTTCAAAGAAAGAGCTTTCAATTTTGTTTATTCTTTGTGTGGATTTTTAGGTCTAAATTATGTTTGGTTCTGTGGTGATTTTAGTTATTTCTTTTGTTCCACTAGCTTTGGGGTTAGTTTGTTCTTGGTGTTCTACTTCCAGTAGGCATGATGTTAAATTGTTAATTTGAGATTTTTCTAACTTCTTGATGTAGGCATTTAGTGCTATAAACTTTCCTCTTAACACTGTTGTAGCTGTTTCCCAGAGATTTTGGTATATTGTATATCCTTTTTCATTTGTTTCAAATAATTTGTAAATTTCTGCCTTAATTTTGTTGTTTAACCAAAAGGCATTCAGAAGCCAGTTGATTTCCCTGTAGTTGTGTGGGTTTTGAGAGAACATCTTGGTGTTGATTTGTATTTTTATGCTACTCTGGTCTGAAAGTATGATTGGTATGATTTCTCTGTGTTTTAATTCATTCAGACATGCTTTGGGCTGAGTATGAATTTGACCTTAGCATATGTTCTGTGTGTAGATGAGAAGAATGTATATTCTGTGGTTTATGGGTAGAGCATTCTGTAGACACCTATTAGTTCCAGTTGCTCAAGTGTCAAATTTAAGTCTAGAATTTCTTTGTTGGTTTTCTGCTTAAGTGATGATCTGTCTAATGCTATCCATGGGAAGTTGAAGTCCTCCATGATTACTGTGTGGCTAAGTCTTTTTGTAGGTCTAGAAGTACTCTTTTTATTAATTTAGGAGCTCCAATGTTGGATCTGTATGTATTTAGGGTAATTATGTCATCTTGTTGGATTAAACCATTTATCATGATGCAATGCCCTTCTTTGTCCTTTTGAACTGTTGTTGGTTTAAAGCATAGTTTATCTGACATATGTATAGCAACTCCTGCTCTTCTATGTTTTCTCTTGCATGATAGACGTTTCATGAACCCTTTACTTTGAGCCTATATGTTTTGTTAAATGTGAGGTAGACCTCTTGAAGACAACAGATAGATGTGTCTTGTTTTTTATTCAGCTTCTCAATTTGTGCCTTTTAAGGGGGCATTGTATTAGTTTATTCTCACACTGCTATAAAGAACAACCTGAGACTGGGTAATATATAAAGAAATGAGGTTTAATTGACTCACCTTTCTGCATGCTTAACAGGAAGCATGACCGGGAGGCCCCAGGGAACTTAGAATCATGACAGAAGCTGAAGGGGAAACAAGCACCTTCTTCACATGGTGGCAGGAGAGAGAGAAATAGCAGGGGGAACTGCCACACACTTTTAAACTCATCATTTACATTAGGTATATCTCCAGTGCCCTCCCCCCTCACCCACCCTACCACAGGCCCCAGTGTGTGATGTTCCCCACCCTGTGTCCAAGTGTTCTCATTGTTCAATTCCAACCTATGAGTGAGAACATGCGGTGTTTGGTTTTCTGTCCTTGGCGATAGTTTGCTCAGAATGATGGTTTCCAGCTTCATCCATGTCCCTACAAAGGACATGAACTCATCCTTTTTTATGGCTACATAATTTTAACTAACAGAGTAACACCTACAGAAAAAAATGCATAGTCTAGTATCTAATTTAAAGAACATTTTCTAGATTTTTAATATCTTCCATGAAACTTTACACACTTCCTCAGCATCTTTTTCTCATGCTAACTCCTGATGGCTGATTTAAGCAACCTTCTCAGTTTTTTCCTTATGACCACTGAGTTACAGTTTCTAAGGCTCATCTAATATTTTGTAGATAGTATCGTACTGATTTTAAGTTTATCTGGTCAAAGAGGAGGTCCCTCATGACAATATTGAAATACCTGAAGAATTTGCTACTAATTCATTGGTTCTGTATTCAAATGGTAGGAAAATGACATTCTAATACTATACATGCAACCTGAAGCAAGGATTCAAAGTTCAAAGGCTCTGGAATGAGCTAAAAACTATTCTTTTAAGAAAAAAGTCGTTATATCTCTCCCTTGTTTTATTCTTATTTGAATATAAAGCATTCATTCCCAGTGTATGCCTTTTAGTACTTTGTGCAATTTTTAATTGATAGATAATTATGTCATTCAAAAATATGTCACCCAGATGCCAGTTTAAATAATAACACAGTTTACAAGATATGTTTCACCAGGAATTTGGACTAAGTCCTCACTTGTAATTAATGATAGTGAGAAATACAAAGGTGCAATTATTTAGAAAAAAAATGGAAACTTTCTTCTAGAGTCTGGAAGACTGTGTGACACAGGTGATCTTATAACTTTTTTCTTCTAGGTGGTTTAGAATCTTTGAAAAATCTTCAACAACTAATTTTGGACCACAATCAGTTAATTAATACAAAAGGTCTTTGTGATACACCTACCATTGTATACCTAGATTGCTCCCATAATCATCTTACTGATGTAGAGGGCGTTGAAAATTGTGGATTGCTCCAAATATTGAAGTTACAGGGAAATTATCTGAGTGAGGTAATTGCTTTGAATTAATTGATTTCTGTGATAAAGCAACACTTTTCTTTTGATAGAAATACCCATCACATATTAAAAGCAATTTTGAATAATTATTTTGTTCATTTTTCACCATGAAGTAACCTTTATCAAGAATATTAAATATTATACAGTTAATTAATAGAAATTTTATTCATATTTAAAAAGTCTTATACCTTATGATATGCATTTTATCAGAATCTATCTGTTGTTAGTTTTGGAAGGTTGTGTATTTTTTAAGTGGGCTAAATGATAAAATATTTTGCTTAATATAAACTAATGAACCAAATTTAAATATAGCTTCCATCCTTGGAGAATCTTGTTTTACTAAGAGAATTGCACTTGGATGATAACAGCATTTCAACTGTGGAAGCATTTTCTTCATACTGGCTGCCTTTACTACAAAATATTACTATCTCTCAAAACAGGTAAAAGCATACTTAAGAAATAAATTCAGTGAATGATTGTTTAAAATAAATATGTGATGTTCATAAACTACCATAAAAGTTAGATTTCTCTAATAATTCAATGAGATTGCATCAAAATAAATTAGTATATAAATTATAAAAATAACATTATAGAATTTTTAAAAATTAAGATGAATTATTGGCATACCCTAAAATTTTAGTAGAATTTTAATTGTCCATTTATCTTTCCAATTTTATTTCTTCTCAAAGATGCACTTGTATAAATCTCTCAGGGAAGATTTGTTTACGTTTATACGGAGCATAGTCCTTGGAAAATACAGGAGGTAGTTAATTTAATTCAGAAGGATGTCTCATTCTCTCAAATGGTACTTATTAAGTCCTGGAAGGACAATTTTTACTCTGCTCTCAACTTGCTTGTCTTTTTGAAACTGTTAGGATGGATTTAAATTTGATTTCCCTAAGGATATAAAGTAACACTTAAAAAAATACCTTAACATTCAATTGAAATGGGTACCTGCCTCAGAAGATCTATTTGAAACCACCAAACATCTGGATCTTTGCTGAGAATAACTGGCTAAACCAAAGCAGGAGCACAATATGTGTATTTCTCCTCTGCTTAATATTTCATTGTAATCCATTCACTATAATATGATTAATTTCTTCATCGAAGGCACAAGGAGTAGGGGAAAGAAACCACCTTTAACAAGAAATTGTTTCTTTAAGTTATACAATGCTCACAAAACACATGAATAAGGACAATATCATTTTTACATATATACCTATTTTCCCCCAAGACATATAAAATCATGTCTCAATCTCTTCCACAACAGTGTTCATCTTTTAAGCAGGCATATACTAAATGACTTAACTTCCACCTATTAAAACTTGACATTGAAAAACAAATATGTATTCAAAAAATCCCCTCAAATTACTTTAATCCAATGTAAAATTTAAAATTTGACTTGAGTTTAAAAGGACATTTGTTCCCAGAGCCAGCTCCATCAGATAATACTGTGTAAGTAATTTGGGCAATTTACAAACTCCTTGGATCTTTTCAGAATATTTTCCAGGTACAGAGTATACTTTCAAAATGAAATATTCAGCTATGTTTTGGACATACGCAGTAAGTCACGGAGGAATTGATATACCTAACGTATTTTATAAAAGTGGACCTCAAGCCACATTAATAAGCATAAAATATTTAAAGAGATTATAAAGAAAATCAAGAAATTTTTTGACAAGTAATGCCTTTAATTTATTTGGGCAATTTAAGTTATCAAAGATAGTCTATTTCTAAAAATTAAATTTAATACTAGCTGATAGACTTTTGCTGTATCAGTATGATATGACATATGCATATCAAGCTGATAAAATGGGAGTTATATAAACTAGAGAATTAAATATTTTTTAGAACTGAGCATGATAATTGGAATGATTAATACAAATGTTTTCTATTTATAATTTTGTTTGCATAATCTTATAACGTTTGACTGTTGAGATGGGGTTTGCTATTTGGGGGATAAAAAAATGAGTAATGTATGTTCTTACACCCACAGAGCATTTTGGCATAAAAGAACTTAATTTTTAAAACTCATCTATACCAAAAAGTAAAATTATTGTATAATATATGTGATTTTGACATTTCAAATAATACTGTCACTGATACTGGAATGTATTTCTTCTGAGTCTGTCAGAGCTCTTTGTACCTGTAACCTTCTGCCATTATTGAGAGGATGAAGGGAGAAGGCCCAAGAGCACCAGGGAAATGTCGTTGATAGCAAAGGACATATGGAATACTAAAATGATTTTGTAATGTCATAGTGTAAAGATAATCTTCAACCTTAGAATATTTCACAAGTTTATTTTCATTGACTGTAGAAATTATCTATTTTAATTTATTTTAATTTATGCTCTTACATGTGAAATGACTTTTTTAAAAACCATATTAGGTTTGATAAAACCAAATCTATGTTTGAATATTGAACCTACAACTTGGTCAGTAGATGTTGAGCAATTCTGCTCTCTGACCCTCAGTTTTTTCTCACAAGTAAAAGTGGTAATGCCTACCTTACCTAGTTTATGGGATTTTAATGATGATCCAAGAGGAAAGGGAGAATAATTTTATAATGTGATATTTGGATTTGTGTTTGGTATGGATTTTAAATTATATATACTTTTCCTTTAATTTTTGATATATTCATCACAAAGAAGATATTATGTGTCCATATGCTTTTTTTCCCAACAAATAATGGAATACATATAAAGAATGATACTTAGTACATATTGTTTGAAATACTTGTTTCATCCTGATTTCTGTTTTAAATTTTCAGTAAGACATGTGACTGTTTTAAGTTTGACTTAGTGGAGTTCTAACTGGATGACTCTCTGGCTTTATAAGCCTTTTTACTTCCAGTGAGACTCTAAGTAGGAGCACAAAGTGGAAACTATTACCCATTGGCTGTTCATTGTACAAATCTTTTGCTTTTTGTCGTCTTTGAAATTTATATCTTTTTAATGCCCAGGGCTAATGTGACAAGGTCAAATGGTTTTAGGTTTTCACTAATGTCCTTTGTCTTTCTGGTTTGAATTTTCTTGGAAATAATATGCACAGAATGTCGGTAAAAGGAAAAGTTCTAGAGGTTTTTTAAAAAAGGATTATACTATTAAGTTTCTACCATCCTAATGAATAGTTATAAAGGTGAATGAGTAGCCAGTTTTCTTGATTAAAATTTCAGAAGAAGAAAACAAACATGATTTTAACAGCACGGTTATCTGAAAAGATTACTTTCAATATTACAAAAAGATTTTTTCAAAGCGTATATTTCTTCACTTTGATTGATTTTTGCAAAGATTTATTGATTTTTGATTCTAAAAAAATTATTGGTTATTTGCATTTGAGGTCTTTTTATAACCTATATGTTACCATATAACTTATTGGCTAAAAACATGAGATACTCTGAAAAAAGAAAAAAAGTTGTATTCTGAATGGTTTAATATGCCATTACTATTAATATTTCAAAATCCTTTCACTGGAAGGGTGAAGAGTTAGTATTAGAAATATATTAAGGGTAGAGCACAGAAACAATTTTCTTGTTAATAAGTACATTTATTAAAATTTTATTTTTACTTGAATTATATTTATATATATATTGCATGTAACAATTATACAGAACGTGCTTGAATAGGAAATGTCATAAAATTGAGACTTAAACCCACTAATTATGTAAAGGTAAAGCCTGAATTTCCTCTATCCCTCCATGTCTTCCCACCCCACTTCCCTTCCCTTCCCTTGACTTTTTTTTCCTTTTCTTTACTTCAATATCAATGTGAAATTTCAGTAAATTTCACTGTTATGGAGTATATGTACAAATAATTCAGTGTATGTAATGGCCAATACATTCTCACTTTTATTACCTTGGATATTTTTCTCCTGGAAATTGCTTTTAAGAAGTGGGATCTTATATGTTTAATATGAATGTAATATTGTATTTAGGATTGGCAACATGCAGAGAAATGTTCTCCCAGCCTCATTATATCATCTACTTTTTCATCAGTAGTGTATCTTCTTTCTCTCTGCTAATGCTGAAAGGGATAGTACAAGGGAAGGGTGAAGGTCAATACAAGGGTTAATCTTCTGCCACACCCCATGAGGCTTCCACTCACAGGGTTACTCTGTGAGCTTCTGACCTGAGAATATAAAAATAAGAGATTTCGTTGTTGTTGTTGGTGGTGGTGGTGTTTTCTGTGGCAGTGAGTTTGTAGAAATAAAGAGGTAAAGGACCCTTCCAGGACAACTGGAGGGAGAGTATAAAAAACACGAAAGCAATAAAAGTGAAAATTAATGCATACTTACTTATTTTGTAGCAGAGATAGACCTTGAGCCAAAGCGTATTTTGAACAGCTATGGAATTATAGTGGGAATTAATTCAGAAGGCTTTTCTAATTGTGGCAAAAATATATATATATATATATATATATATATATATATATATATTTTTTTTTTTTTTTTACTAAGGAGTTTTTATCTTGCTTAAAGATTCAGATGAGCTGGCTTCATTTAATTTCCAAATAGCTACAGGTAATGTGATATTATGTTACACAGTAAGTGTAGACTTGTCCTAGTTGGAAATGCAAATCAAACTAGAGTTAATTTACCCTTTATAGCTTTTGTTTCCAATGACATGGGTATTTTTAATATCACGATTTTTGTTTGAATATGGGTTTTCGATAACAATTACAACTTAGAAGACAATAAAAACCTTTAAATGTAGGAGGAAAATTAATTATTACTATATTATAATATGCATAATTAATTAGTATTAATTTTAAATATCAGTGTGTTTTGGCCAAGTTTAAGTCCATTCTATTGAGGTAAAACATTTTGTGTTATTCTGTTCTTATACTCATTTATTTACATATTGAGTATATTTCCAATTTAAAAGTAAGCCCAGTTTAATTTTGAATACTTACAGTACTATAATACTTTCAATTAGTAAAGAAAGATTTTTTAAAACAAAACTAGTGATTAGTTAGTTCTCCTGTTGAAAAGTAGTAATTTCTCCTGTTGAAAAGTGATTTTTCATTTGTACCTTAAAAGTTTTGGTTATGTGTTTTAGGCAGGGAGAAAAATAAATAAAAAATGTAAATTCTTGGTAAATTTGGCCTTATATGAATACAAAACAAAATAATCAGAAGAAAACACACTTATTCTTATTTAAATAGCAAATACACATGAAAATCCATGATTTTTGTGATTGAAATTAGTAATTTCAGGATTTCTTTTACAAAATGAATAGAAGTCTTCCATCATAAATACGTAGAAGTCTGTAACTACTGCATTTGTAAAAAGCACTGTTAGCAAGTGCTATAATTTTATTGTACAATTATAATTGTATATATAAAATTGTATAAAATGTATATAATTATATAATTGTATTATAAAAATGTATTGTTATATAGTTACAATGGTAACATTAAGGACTTTCCAATTTAGAATTTTGATGAAGTTTTTGTTTTTGTTTTCAGCTTGACTAAAATCGTACCACTTTTTCATTTTGTTTCATTGGAAAAGCTAGATGTCAGCCACAATTGTCTTTCTGGTAAGTTTAGCATAATATATATATTTTAATAATAGACTTTTGACTTTCTGTTTCAAATATGATAAGGGGTTGTTTTAAATGCATAAGTTAATGGCATTTACATATAATAAACCTGTAAAATAAAGCATGCTGAAATAATTCACTTGAAATTTTATTTCCACTTTTACAGTCATATTACTTCCACATCTTTCTGGTAGGCCTAGCCAAAGTCACAGTTATCCTTTTATTTAAAAGTCATACATCTTTTACTTATGAAATGTATAGCCTAATGAAGATGAGCAAACAATATACCTTTCTAACAGGTATAGAGTAGTCACTCATTAAAAATTTATTAAAGAATCATGACTTGAATTGACTCCTTCCTTTCTTCAAAATTTCCTCATTCCCAGTCCCAGTCAGTCCACTCCTAGAGGCAGCCACAGACTGAATTTATCACCACACATTAATTTTGTCTTTATATTAATTGGATCAAACAGTACATTCCTTTTTTCTACAACTTTCTTTGTGTGATATTAGCATCTGACATTCTACCACTTTATATATTTATTAAATATATTTATTTTTCTGAAGTGTAAGGGATATATGAATATATCACAGTTTGTTTATCCATTCCCCTGTTGAACATACTTTGATTGTTTGTGGTTGGGGGGTTATGAATACAAAGTTCCTATGGTTCTTGTACAAGTATTTTTGCAGGCTTAAGTTTTCTCTTCTCTTGGGTAAATGTGTAAGAGTATAATTGTTGGATAATAGAGTAGGTGTAACTCTAAAAGAAACTGACATACTATTTTCCAAAGTAGTTGGAACATTTTACAACCACACCAGAAATAAGAGTTACAATTGCTCCATTCTTGAGAGCTTTTAATAATTTACTATGTTATCTCATTGTGGTTTTAGTTTGCATTGACCTGATAAATAAAGACGTTGAACTTCTTTACAAGTGTTTATTGGTGATTTTTGCACCCTCTTTTGTTGTGTCTATTCAAGTGTTTCACCATTTTGGAAATGTGACTATTTTTATTTTTCTTATTGATCTATAAAAATGTTTACATATTCTGGACATCATTGTCTTATAAATTTCTAGCCTTTGTTTTACCTATCAATTTTCTAAATGGTATATTTAGATGAGTAGATATTTTTAATTTTTTCGTTATTTTTTGTGTCCTTTTATAATAAAATTTTCACTCCCAGGTTGAAAAGATAATTTTCTGTGCTTTATTCTAGAAGCTTTTGTACTTTCAGTTTTTTACTGTTAGGCCTATGATCCCTCTCAAATTAATTTTTATGTATGGTGTGAAGTAGAGGTTGAGTTCATTTTTTATATGGATATCGAATTGTTCTAGCCACACTGGTTGAATAACCTTTTTTTTCCATAATCGAATTACTTTGCCACCTTTGTGCAAAAATTGTTTTACATTTTGTTTTCTTTGGGATATGTTTCCATTGATTGCTTTTCTCATAACTATGGCTTATGTTTTCCTATTTCTTTGGATGTCTAGTAAATTTTAACTATTTGTTGAACATTGTAGATAATTCTACATTGAACATTGTAGATAGTTCAGTAAGTCAGGGTGTTGTTGTCTTCTTTTAAAGGATGATAAGTTTTATTCTTGCAGGAAGTCAAATTAATTATGAATAATTTTTAAATAATTTTTTTCCTGCCGGGCTTAGTTTTATTCTATTTTAGGACAGGTCATTTTAGTTTTCTTTCTTTCTTTTTTTTTTTTTTTTTTTTTTTTGAGACAGAGTTTCATTCTTGTTTCCCAGGCTGGAGTGCAATAGCACGATCTCAGCTCATTGCAACCTCCATCTCCCGGGTTCAAGTGACTCTCCTGCCTCAGCTTCCTAAGTAGCTAGGATTACAGGCATGCGCCACCATGCCCAGCTAATTTTGTATTTTTAGTAGAGATGGGATTTCTCCATGTTGGTCAGGCTGGTCTCAAACTCCTGACCTCAGGTGGTCTGCCCGCCTTGGCCTCCCAAAGTGCTGGGATTACAGGTGTGAGCCACTGCCTCCGGCCCTATATTGACTTTTTTAAGGTAAAAAGGTCCATGCAATCTATTTTGTTGTATATACAATTTTAACACTTATCCTATTACTTTAGATTTTACTTCTTCAGATTTTGTGCTTACAATCTGTCACAAACTATTCTAAGTCTTTTACACACATTATCTCATTTAATCCTAACCCTATAAGACAGATATGAACTCGAATTGTAAAGCAGATTTGCAAAAGTTCACACAGCTGTTAAATGGTAGAAACATATATTCTGACAATAGTCTGTGTTCTTAACACAGTTTTCTTTAAAAAGCATATAGCATTCTGCAGAAGAAATAAAAATATTGCTTTTCTTTAATAGCAAACCAGTAAATACAGTGGTCATAGATTTATGATATTTGTTCTAAATCCGTGATGATACCTTTCAAAATGATTTTATTTTCTGTAGATCTTAAAAGTGCCATAAAATGGTTTGATGCATGCTATTCTCTCCATGAATTGTCTCTCACTGGAAACCCACTTCTTCAAGAAACAAACTGGAGGTAAAGAGGCATTGTTGCACCCCATGTATATCCATTATTATAGTTGCAGAAAAAAGTTTGATAAAAATTGTCCTGTGAATAACAATTACCTAGGATAAGTTAATCTAAAAATAAAGTCATTTTAAACCAAAAAAGTTTTGTAAAAGTAGTTTTAAAAATGTTTTTATTCTAAAATAATTTTCTTGCACATGTGTGAACTAATAAAAAATTGAAATTAAAATTGTAATGTAAACCATTAATTATGTGACAAGTTTAGTGTGATATTAACTTGGGTTTTGCATTTATAGAAAATATATTTGTTGAGAATTGCTTTTTTGCCAATAATATAATTACATAGCTTCCTACTTAAATTGTTTCCTTTTTGAGAGTAATTTGGTTTTGTTTTATTTTCCTAATAGAGAAGGATGGTGTCTGTTAAAAAGTTTGTGTTATAAGCATATTTAAATTCTTGCTCCTCTTTGGAATATTGCAATACCTAAATGTAAACCAAGAAAAATATTTTGTAATTTTTAATACACTTTTGTAGAAAAAAAGTATTCTCATTTACACTTCTAATAATATACTAACACCATTTCCCCCAAATTGACCACCATCTTTTTTCAAAAATTAGCTATTTTGTGATAACTTACATAGCATAATTTTTATCATTTTTGTTTATGAATATGAATATTTTGTGAAAAACTGGACATTTTTATCACCTTAAGAAATACCTCATGCTTTTTTGCAATAAGTTCCCTCCCCCAGTATTTTAAAAACATCTCTCCACTCTTTTATGGCTTTCATTGTTTCTGGTGAGAAATGTCTACTGACATTCTTGTCTTTCTTTCTCTAAGAATGATTTTAAGATTTTCTCTTGATCACTGGTTTTCAACAATTTGATTACAGTATGTTTTGGTGTGGTTGCATTTAGTTTCCTTGGGATTTATCACACTTTCTGGATCTGCCATTTTCATAAAATTTGGAAAATTTATGGCCATTTTTTTTCAGATTTTTTTGTTCTCCCTTTCACTACCTATTCTGCCCTAGTAGGACTCCAGTTTCAACAATATCAGACCACTTGAATTATCCCAGGAGTTGCTGTTGTTTTCTTTTACTTATTATTATTTATTTCCCTTTCCATGCCTCACTCACTCCGAATAGTTTCTATTGCTTTGTCTTCAAATTCTCTGATATTTTCTGTTTAAGTATCTACTCTGCTTTCAGACTCATCTATTTTTCATTTCTGATTGCAGATATATTTTTCCTCTATATAAATTTGTGTATTTCTTTAACATTTGTAATTTCTCTTCTAATCATGCTCATGCTTTCTGGAACCTTCTGGAACATATGGAAAATAATAATAGCTGTATTAATTTAACTTCCTTATCTGTTCTTTCCATCATCTCTATCATTTGAAGGTCTACTTGTATTGAATTTTTTTTCACTGATTCTGGATCATATTTCTCTGCTTCATTGCATGCCTGGTCAGTATTGGTTGTATTCTGGACATTTTGAATTTTATATTCCCAATGCTTAATTTCATTGTATTACTTTAAATAGCCTCTATTTTATGTTTGGTGTGCAGTGGCTAAGTTACTTGGCACTAATGAGATACTTTCTAAGCTTGCTTTTAAGTTCTGTTAGAATGGTCCAAAGAAATCGTTGGAGTAATGCTAATTTAGCCCTACTACTATGATGACAATTTTCTGAGTATTTTTTCCAGATGTCTCATATAGAGACAGGCTGGTCTCGAACTCCTGGGCTCAAGAAATCCTCCCACCTCAGTCTCCCAAAGTGCTGGGATAACAGATGTGAGCCACTGTGCCCGGTCTTCTATGTATTCTTTTAACTTTGCCTGTGGGAACTAATCTCCTATGTCAGTTCCTATAGTTCTGCCTTCAGTTTCTACTGGTCCTTTCCCCTGAATTTAGATGGCTTTTTCTTACACATCAACAGAAGATTACTGATTTGCCAAGTTTAAGTGAATTACCTCCCAGAATACTGAGAGAATTTGCATATGTCCACCGTGAAATTTTCCACTGTGGAATTGGTGATCATTCTGGCTTACACTTTTGTCTTTTTTTTATGCTCAGAACATTCACTTTTGAGATGGTTTCACATTATTTATTGTACATTTGACATTTTTATACTGTCATTTCACTGGTACATCAAGGCAGGATAAGCCAAGCATAAACAAGGCTACAATTTAGGAAAATGAGTTTGCCAATACAAACATGCTAAGTATAGGGGAAGGCACACATTTACTAAAATACATATTAGGTAGCAAAATATATATTAGGACCATTAGAGTTTAAATCGAATCAGGAAAACTTGTCAACTTGTTCAGGCAATTAAAATACATTTATGAACAAAACACAAACTAAAAAAAAAAAAAATAGCTATAACACCTGATCCTAGGGCAGAAGCTGTTGACTTTTTGCCCTGATTTGGTTTCTCTGCAAGGTGTAGCCATGTCCAGGAAGATCCTGGATCTGACAATTTCAGAGGAGTATAAGATATATTACAGAAGAATTAAATGTCTGGTTATGTTTAAAATTCCCATATCTGACTTAATGTACCTGTAGAACAAGCTATTAGAGTCTGGGGAATAGTCTGTCTTCCCACTCTTGTCTGAGGCTACTGCAAACCTCTGACATTCTTTCTAGGTTAATTTGTTTCCTGGATTTGTTACTTGGTCTTTGGTTAAGAAGGTAGAAGCATTTTTACACTAACTCAAACACCTATGTAATTTACTGCATATTGGTAACTTGTATATCTTAGAAGAGTTATTATCTTGGCCCAGAAAGTCCATTTTTCTTTCCTTTTTCTTTAGAGCCAGGTTTCCAAAAAAGTTTCTAATAGTACAATGTTATTTAGGGAAATCTGGCATGTTTCCACATTTTAGAAAAAAATGTCAACTTCCAGTTTAGAAATGTCTTTTCCAAGTGTACGTTAAGCTGTGCAGCACAGATGAAAGAGTATGACCTAGTACAGTGGTTCTCAAAGGTGTGTCTCTTGACCAGCATCAGTCATCATCACCTGGAAACCCAGCAGAAATGCAGTATTTTTGACACCATCCAAGCCTACTGAATCAGAAACCTAGGAATGGTGTTCAGTAATCTGTACTTTAAGAAGCCCTTTTGATGATTCTGATATATACTAAAGTTTGAAAACCACCATTTTAAAACAAGGATATTCTACCCCTACCCCATACTGTGTGATCCTGGACAAGTAACTTAATTTTCTTTTTTAGATATGTGGTCTTTCTCTGTTGCCCAGGATGGCCTTGAACTCCTGGACTTAAGCATTTCCTTTACCAAAGCCTCCTGAGTAGCTGGGACAAGAGGTGTATGCCACCATGTCCAGCTCTAACTTAACTTTTTTATGTCTCTGAATCCCCAGTAGTAAAATGAAGATGATAGTCTCATGGGGTGGTTATCAGAACTGAATGGTATAATACGCATAATTTATTTAGAACAATTCTTAGAACATGGTAAGATAACGAAAATTTACTATTTCCCATTACCATGTTAACCAGATTATATATGGGATCTTATTTAATCACCAAGTATTTTATGAACTCCTCCTGTATGCAGTGTCCTCAGTGTCCTAACATGTTGGACATTATGAAGGAAATTTAATATAACCCATAATTTTAAGACATTTTTCTAATCATATTGGGGAGATAAAATGTAGGCACAGAATTGATAACCATGAAAAATAATAATGATCAAAACCACTAATACAACATTCACTCTGTGCTCAACACTCTTCTCATTTAATCTATACAATATGCCTAATAATTATGTATGTAACCCAGCATCCCATTTTATAGTTGAGGAAACTGAGTCCCATAAAGGCTAAATAACTTGACCAAGGTTACATAGCTATCAAGTAGAGGAGCCAGGAAATCTAACTCATGCAGTCTGGCTGCAAAATCTACGCTTGTAACTCTTAGAGTTTTTGTGTCTAATAAAACACTAGTGTCAAATGATTATTGTAGGCAACATATAAGCTTTAAAAATTTAGAAAAATCATCTCAGTTTAGTGTGACAAGGAGAAACGGCCTTGGCTAAAGGGGCACACTTTTAGTTAAACCTCAGAAGTTTGCTAAGATTTAAAATCATAAAGAACTAATAAAAGCAATTCTGGTGGAGGAATATCCAAGAAAAGTAAGGAAGGTCAGATGTAGCTAGACTCTGTTTGAAGCTAGTCTATTCAGATGTAAAATGGGTATACTGGGAAATACCATTGGAAGGAGATGAGAAATCAAGTACTTACAGTGGTCAGAGAATAGACGAAGTACTCTCTCTATATATTACTTTATTTCACAGCAGCCCTGTAAGTTGGGTTCTGTAATTGTCATTCTCATTTTAGAGAGGTATTTACAAAAGCCTAGAAACCTTATGATTTGAATAGTACTTATCTCATAGGGTAATATAGGTTAGGCTTCATAAAAAATAACCCAGAAATCTGTGTGGTTCAATACTAGATTATTTCTTGTTTACATTACATTTGATGTGGGTTCAGCCTGTATAATGTAGGCAGACTCAGAAACTCAGGCTGCTTCCATTTTGTAGACCTGTTTCATGTGGCTTCACTGTACTTGGCTTTTGTAAGCTAGTGGATTGTGGTAGGAGAGAGGGAAAGGGACCGACCATAGGGAAGGGTACAACTGACATATAACCACTCTGCTTTCACAGGTGGCAGTCATCACTTCACTCAAATTCCATTCCGTTGACTGGTTCCATTCATGTAACTGGTCATATCACCAAACCTACTGCACGAGAGGCTAGAAAAGGTAAAGAACAAGGCAGTCATCACTTCACTCATATTCCACTCCGTTGACTAGTTCCATTCGTGTAACTAGTCATATCACCAAACCTACTTCACAAGAGGCTAGAAAAGGTAAAGAACAAGAATATCAGCCAACACTAACAGTCTGTGTGAAGGCTAAATATGCTACCACATGAAAGCATTTTATAGAGTGCCTCTCACCTGCCACACTAAGAAAATATTAGCTATTGTTTTTAGTGAGCAATAGAGAACATTTGAATATATGTGTGGTTATAAAAATGGTAGATTACATGTTTAGTTCTGAATATATTTCTGGCATTGTCCCAGACATTTTGTATTTCTACCAGAAATAAGCATTTTGGGAAGACTTTTTTCATCAGCAAACCGATAAGAGATTAGGAAACAAGTGACCAAATTTATTAGAGTCCAGGAATTATAAAGGGCTAAAATTCAGTCATGGAAATAGCCCCAAATTATTGTACAGATTCTTCCAGAATAGAGCTGGAAGGGGACATATGTACCATATATATGTATATGGTATTAGACATTTTATATATATATATATATATACACACACACACACACACACCCCCTCTCTCAATTCTTTCATTTTGTTAATAAATAAAAATTGAGGTGCAGAGATTAATTAGCATACATTAGATATGACATGTTTGCATGCACAGTTTTCTAAAAAATGTCAAAATATCTAAAAAATGATTTCTAAAAACATCTGAAGTATAAAAGTTTCCAGAGATGGAAAGATTAAATAAATATTGTTCATTTTATTATATCCTTGGATAGGACATTCTTCAATCTTGTATAGTTTATCATCTCCTGAATAGCTAGACTACATCTTCTTAGATTTGGATCTATTTTCTCTTAAAATGATTTTTATAGGGTTTATACCCTTGATATTATTTCCTCTCTTTTATTTACACATAGTTTTTAAAATCAATATTAATATTTTCTATTAATATTAAAGTTAATGTATAAATAGGCTATTTCTATACTTTTTATATTAATAGCATAAGAAATATTTCTAACTTGGAATATATATTGTTTTCCCATTCATACTAAACATATGCTATTCTTTTCTCATGGCTTTCTTTTGCTTTTTAAGAGTTTTGCTTCTGAAAGACAAAGCAAGAAGAATTTTATGTTCTGAAATAATCTCTTTGGGTACTGGGGATTCTGTAGTTATAAAAATGGCAGTTTACATTTTTATTTCTGGATATATTTCTTGCATTGTCCCAGGCACTTCTTATTTCTACCAGAGGAAATTGGTCACTGCCTCAAGGCATGGGTTATTTTAGGGAAGTCTCAAATATTTTACTCATTCAGATGTGATTTCAGGGAAGCCATTAAAAATGCGTTAGTTGGACTCATGTAATGAGAACATACTCTTCCCCTCTCATTCTCTTATAGATAAGATCTTTTAACTTACTATCTCACAGGCTATCTTTAGGGCACAAAATCCCTGTTCTCCCAAATGTCTGGATGGCTTTTCTTGCCTCTTATTTAATTTATAATAAGCTTATGGCTTCCCTCTTGTCTTTTTGCTTTAGCAAGTTGGCATTCTGTTTACTCAGAGATAAATATCTCTCTTCATTTATTGGGGAAAGGATATAATCACTTTTCCTTACTAATATTATACTTTAGTCCTTCACCATGTGCCCTTTGGATGCATATGGTCAATTCTCAATCCGGAGACATTTGTGGCACCTTGAGCACAAATGTTCAGACCAGTTTCCTTAACTTTTGTTGAATACAAGAACAGAATTGCAATTTTAAAGAGAACAGAAGGAAACATAATTGGTGACAGAATTACCATTTATATCTTGGAAACAAATTCTGGAGGGTGCAGAGTACATTTCCTTTATTTTTTTAAAGGACATATATTCATTTACGCAGAGAGTTTAACAGCTTGATCTGCAGTACTGAATTGTGTAGATTGCACTTAGTTTGTCCATTTCAGGTTTGTGTTGTAGCATTTCACTGAGATCTGTTAAATTGAGAAATTTTATTTATATCCATTAATTTTTAAAAGGATATAATCTAAAACAGCCAACTAAAATGTTATATCCCTAATGGAAAAAATTTTGTTTATTGTTTTTGCTTCAGTTACATAGTACCAGCAAAGTCCCTTGTATGTAATAGACACCCCAAAATATTTGTTGAACAAATACATTACAGTATTTAATTACATTGTAATGTGTAAAGGCTTGACAAATTGCGTGTTTCTGCCCCCCTCCACCAAGTTTTTCTATTGAACTCATTTAATTTTACATTAGTGATTAGAAATGTTATTCCTGATAAATTGACAACTGGTGTTATTGCTAATTCACAGTAATTGTCAGTATCAGGAATTGTGAAACTACAGTACTCAGACTTCTAAAGTGCTATAGTATTTATCACATTCCCCAGGTTTCCTGAGAAACTGAACTATAGGACATATTACTACAAGAAATGTCAACTGTTGATGTCAAATCATAAGGGTATCAGAAATTTCAATTATTCAAATGAGTTGTGTGTGTGTGTGTGTGTGTGTGTGTGTGTGTGTGTGTGTGTGAAAGGCCACCTAAATGTGTTTCTAGACCTTTCGTGCACTGGGTATAGGACCCCCTCATCTGGAATAGAAGCAATCGATATTTCCACTTACCTGTAGTGACTCAAGTTCTGGGGCTATGCTTCTTTTACACTGGGTTTAAAGTACTCCTAATCTCCAAGTTTGGGATCCTCACTTTTAGGAGCTAGATCTTAAAGTGAAACTTCTCATACAAAAACAAGAGTATAATTACATCTAAAAGGCACTGCTTGGCAAGTAATACTGTTTATAATGAAAATATCTGATGGGTTGTTTTTAGGTGGATTTTTTTTTTCCTAGTAACTATACGGGCCAAGCCTAGATGACAAATAAAAAATATTAGCTTTTCCCATGATTCAGAGCACGTCCTTTTAGGGCCATGAATTGTTTGTTAGTTGTTGAGCAAAAATGACATGAATTATCTTGCTGATCTGGTGTCACTTTCCATCCAAATAGCTGCCACATTGCCAGTTTCAACAACCAGAAACAAAATTAATGTCTCAAATAATCTTTCAATGTATTTTTTATCATTTTGTTTGCATGAAGCATGAACACTTATTTTATTGACTAAAACATACTTGTGGGAAAATAAATTGACATATTTTATTACAAATTTGTAAAGATAAATATTCACATTTTACTGCTTTTGTTGAGTTTATGTGATTTAGAGTTTTACAGAAAATATATAAGAATATGAAAGAAAATAAATAATATTTATATTATAAGTATGAAAAATGATTTGGCTATAATTTCTATATTTAAATGAACTTTTCTGGACTAGAGTAATTCCCACTTTAGAATGTTGGCTGTCAAATTTCATTTACATCAGTTGGCCTATACTTAATTTGAGAAATTCATTTATCTAAAGGGTTTTAAATCTGGAAACCTATAAAATATGGATTTATTAATCAAAGGATCAACTCAAACTTTAAGCAGTGTATTCCAATGAACTTTACATAACCCCATGATACCAACAAAAGGATTAGTTATAAATTTTCCCAACTGGCTTCTTACTTTCATGTCTAGCCAGTGATAACAGGGACAATGCTGATGTACTAAAAAATCTCTTTTTAAAACTTAATCCATAGACTCAGTTTGAAATCTCCTTTGGGAATTTCTCTCATTCATTCATGATTAATAGAGCTTCTTAAGTGGTGGAATATTCACCAGGAAATTTTCACCAAATGAAATATTGGTTCAGCCCTTGATTAGGAGGCGCCCAGCTGGAAAAACTAATGTTGAGATCTCACAGTATTCTGATACTTCATTTCCAACATTCATCAACTTGTTATGACACTTTCTAATATATTCATCATAAACTCTTATAAGTCTGCATTTAGAACTTGAGGCCAATCCATGCACTGCTCTGTTATGCAGTTCTGAGGATTGTTCTTTAATAAGTAAATAACATGAAGAAAATGTTTAAAATAAAACACTAACTCCAATCTGGATACTGATTATATAAATCACAAATTTCAAGATATTGTTATAGTCTTAAATATCCAAGCAAACTAAATATCTACATTCAAAGGAATTCCAAATACTAAATCATTTGGAAACTTTTTATATAAAGGTGATAAACATAACATCAAAGTATTCCTAACGTAAAAATTCAACCTCTCTTGATCCACATTCCCTAGAATTGTTCCCCATACCTGAAATATTGGATGTAATATTTATATCAGCATCTATGACCAAAATATAGTATTTCATGATAAAATCATTACTTTGTTCCTTGCTGATCTGGTATCAGTTTCCATCTGAACAACTTTTGTGTAGTAACAGTTCCAACAACTAGAAACAAACCTATACTTCCATATTATCTTTAAATGTATTTATTTTTATTGTTTGGAGTATAAAATATTTTTTATTAAATAAAATATGCTTATAGTAAAATATATTTATCTGTTCATTTTTCTGACAAAACAAATATTTATATTAGATTATTGTGTTAAGGTAGCTCTTCATTTTGTCATTAATTATTCTGCATAGAAGCCCAGTGTCTCTATGTATTTGAAATGTACTCTCTAAATTCAGAGTTCCAGGAATACCGTTCTAAGACACGGTCATACTCTTTATGTAAAACAAGTGGAAATGTTAACCGGTGAACAAATTATTGTAGTATAACTGCAGCAGTGCCACAATATTTCTTATTGTACTTAGCAAATTCTTTTTTTGTTGTTGTTTGTTTGTTTGTTTGTTTGAGACGGAGTCTCGCTCTGTCGCCCAGGCTGGAGTGCAGTGGCGCGATCTCGGCTCACTGCAAGCTCCGCCTCCCAGGTTCATGCCATTCTCCTGCCTCAGCCACCCGAGTAGCTGGGACTACAGGCGCCCACCACCACGCCTGGCTAATTGTACTTTT
The DNA here is from genome assembly GCF_028858775.2 of Pan troglodytes. Classification (NCBI taxonomy): domain Eukaryota; kingdom Metazoa; phylum Chordata; class Mammalia; order Primates; family Hominidae; genus Pan; species Pan troglodytes. The sequence continues at coordinate 91,928,865 of NC_072408.2, forward strand.
TTTTTAGTAGAGACGGGGTTTCATTGTGTTAGCCAGGCTGGTCTGGATCTCCTGACCTCGTGATCCGCCCGCCTCGGCCTCCCAAAGTGCTGGGATTACAAGCGTGAGCCACCGGGCACAGCCGGGTTCTTATTCTTTAGTGTGCATAAAGAAGGCTATATTTAAAAAATAAAGCTTACCCCAACCTATCAGCAGGGTTATTTCATACAATCAAAGACAGCAGTTTTCTTTTTTTCTTTTACTTTTATTTTAGGTTTTGGAGCAGATGTGAAGGTTTGTTACACAGGTAAACACATGTCATGGGGGTTTGTTGTAGATATTATTTCCTCACCCAGGTATGAAGCCCAGTACCCAATAGTTATCTTTTCTGTTCCTCTCCCTCCTCCCACACTCCTGGCTCAAGTAGACCCCAATGTCTGTTGTTTTCTTCTTTGTGTTCATAATTCTTATCATTTAGCTCCCACTTAAAAGTGAGAACATGTAGTATTTTGTTTCTGCCTTAGTTTGCTAAGGATAATAGCCTCCAGCTCCATCCATGTTACCACAAAGGACATGATCTCGTTCTTTTTTTTTTTTTATGGCTGCATATATTCCATGGTGTATATGTACCACATTTTCTTTATCCAATCTGTCATTGATAGTCATTTAGGTTGATTCCATGTCTTTGCTATTGTGAGTAGTGCTGCAATGAACATTTGCGTGCATGTGGAAAGACTGCATTTTTCAAAGCATCCCAGGTACAACTGATACAGTAGTTCATAAACAGTCATTTCAGAAACACTGCCCTGCAGTGTTGGAGGCACACTATAAGGATCTAGCCTTGAATTTCTTTCTTGAGGGATATAGAGAGTGAATAAGAAGCAGTTTGTTAGACCTTGGGAATATCAGGTAGCAGCCTGAGTATTATCTTGCTTTGATGACGTCTCCTCATTCAGCCAAAATGAGACTTGAAAGATGGCTACTCAAAAGGGTCTCACAGGCATTATTGCATTTGCACTACCACTGTGGATCCAGGATCACTTTTCCCGGTGAAAAGTATGGAAGTTTCAACAGCTTACTGTTACTATTTAACTAGAAATTATTATAGTAGGAGAAGAAAAAATCTGCTTCATATAACTCCAAAAAGATACAACTTAAAAAAGAAAATCTGCTTTATTAATTTTTCTTGTAAGATATATCTATTTCAAAGACTAGAACATGACTTTGGCAGACCTCCTTTTTTCACTTTCATTCACTCAGGTCCACTCTAGAGATCAAGGTGTCAGACAAAAATCTGCTTGGCATCCAAAGAATTAGAATAAACTGTGGGTTATTCTCAAGAGCTATTTCCATCAAGTTGTTGAAGCTTTATGTTTAGTCTTCTAATTTAGGAAATTGAATCTTGAAAAAGGTCCAGCAACAGAATCAGAGTATCTTCTTTTTGATACTGGTTGAAGAGATGCATTCTTAACTGCCAGTACACTTTATTGTCACATCTTAAAAACATCATTAGTTCATACCTGGCATTTTATAATCATAACTAAGTAAGTTATTTTGGCATCACAGTCATGCCTTTAAGAAAACTTGACTGAGTAATTTTATGGAGATTTAGAATACAATGTAGCTTCATCAGTAATACAGTAAACAACTTGGTGAGGTGGGTTATGGATAGCTGATTTCTTCATTTATTTTTGGTTATTACCAGTTTTATTTTCAGAAAGTAACCTTTCTTTGTTTTGAAGAAAGCCCTGGTCAAAGATTATCCCTGGTGATTATCTCTGATTATCTCCTAACCCCTCTGATGAATAGCTGTTATCTTAACATAACATTCTGCCTTTGAACCATGTCTTAAAATTAATGCAACCAGAAACACGATGTATGTTATTTATTCCTTTGTGGCAAATAGGGTAGTTTATGATTTGGTAAACATTGGTAGCTTCAAAACTACTGAACAAGTTCAAAATATATGGACTCATATTTTCTTAACTTGATCAAACTATTTATTAGCAAAGTGTCAAGATTTTTATCTGCTTCATAATATGTAGATCATCTGATAATTACCTTGAAGAAACAAATCCAATTTATTTCCCTCTTCCCTTATTTAAATATTGATGAGAAAAAAAGTTTCAGTTTTCTTTCAGGGGAGGGAGCAGAGTGGGGGTTGGGAGCTATTTCTGCACTCAGTACATGAAAAACTATGTTTTTTTTTTTTTTGCTTTTATAGAGGAAAATGTATTTATCTATCTCTTGTAATTATTTTTTAATTTACTATTACTACCAAGACTACCAAGATTATAACTATACACAGAGATATATTATTACTTTGGTTGGCCCTAGGCATTTTTGCCTTCATGGGCCACTTCTTTTGTAATACATATACATATGCTAAAATTATATTTCATAACCGTTTGTATAAATGAATATTTCATCTCAGACTATACAATCTAGGTAGAGATCTGCCTGAAGTTTTATTTCTTAAATCTTAACATTTTAATAATCTCGCTTTGTCATTCTTCATTTAGTGTTTAGGAATTGTTACTTTCTTTTTTTAATTAATAAAATTTATTTTTAGAGTAGTCATAGGTTAACAGCAAAACTGAGCAGAAAGTACAGAGTTCCCACATACCTCAACCCCATACGTGCACAACATTTCCTGCTATCAAAATTCTGCTCCAGAGAGGTATATTTGTCACCATCAATGAGTCTACATTGACATTGTCACTCAATGCCCATAGTTTACATTAGGGTTCACTCTTGGTGTTTCATAATCTATAAGTTTTGACAAACGTATAATTACATGTATCCACTATTGTAGTATGATAAACTATAGTTTCACTGCCCTAAAATCTGTGCTTTGCCTATTCATCTCTGCCTCCCACCAACCCATGACAACTAGCGATCTTACTGTCTAAATAGTTTTGCCTTTTCTAGAATGTCATTAAATTGGAACAATATAGTATGTGAATTTTTTCATATTGACTTCTTTCACTTAATAATATGCACTTAACTTTTCTCCACCTCTTTTCATGGCTTCCTAGTTCACTTCATTTTAGCACTGAATAATTTAGCACCTATTTTCTAGTTGTAGCACAGTTTATTATCCACTCACCTACTGAATGACATCTTGGTTGCTTCCAAGTTTTGGCAATTATGAATAAAGTTGCTATAAACATCTGTTTACAGATTGTTGTGTGAATATAAATTTTCAATTCATTTGAATAAATGCCAAGGAATATTATTGCTGGGTCATTTGGTGAGATTTAATTTAGTTTTATAGGAAATTATCAAATTGTCTTCCAAAGTGGCTGTACCATTTTGCATTCCCACCAGCAACGAATGTGAGTTTCTCTTGCTCTATATCTTCACCAGCATTTGGTATTGTCAGTATTTCTGGGTTTTGGTTATTCTAATAGGTACGTAGTGGTATCACATTGTCTCATTGTTATTTTAATTTTCAATTTTCTAATGAATATCATGTCGAACATCTTCTTATATGCTGGCTTGTCATCTGTATATATTCTTTAGTAAGGTGTCTGTTGAGGTTTCTTGCCTATTTTTAAATTAGTTTGTGCATTTTCTGATTGTTGACTTTTGTTCTTTGATATATTGGATAACAGTTCTTAAACAGATATATCTTTTGAAATGTTTTCTCCCAGTCTGTGGCTTGTCTTCTTATTCTCTTGAGATTGTCTTTCATACAGTAGAAAATTTTAATTTTAATGAAGTCAAATGTATTTTTTCTTTCCTTGATTTATACCTTTGGTGATTTTTGAACTCTCCTTCCTACACACTGACATACCTTTTGCATTTTATGTAAAAAATCATCATCATACCAAAGGTCATCTAGATTTTCTCCTATATTATATTCTAGGAGTTTTAACATTCTATATTTTACATTTAGGTCTTTGATTCCTTCTGAGATAATATTTTGTGAAGGGTGTAGTCTGTCTAGCTTCATGCTTACTCATGTGGATTTTGAGTTGTCCCAGGACCATTTGTTGAAAAGACTATCTTAGCTCTATTGTACTGGTGTTGCTCCTTTGCCAAAGATCAGTTCGCTATATTTGTGTGGGTCTATTTCTGGACTTTCTATTCTGTTCCTTTGATCTGTCTATTCTTTCACCAATACCATACTGTCTCTACTACTATAGCTTCATATTAAGTCTTGAAATCAGTTAGTGTCAGTCTTCTAACTGTTGTTTTCCTTCAATATTGAGTTGGCTATTTTGGATCTTTTACCTCTCTATATAAACTTTAGAAAGACTTTGTTGATATCCACAAAATACCTTGCTATAATTTTGATTGGCAGTGAGTTTAATCTATAGATCAATAAGGGAATAACTTATATCTGGACAATATTGAGTCTTCCTATCCATGAACCCCCCCACTGGGATATCTCTTGATTTATTTAGTTCATCTTGGATATCTTTCATTAGAGTTGTATAGTTTCCCCATAGGAACTATTAGTTTTTAATTAGGGGATTAACTTTATTGAAGGAGTTCACTTTTCCCCTGTAACTATCAGCAGCCTGGTGAAAAGAGACCTACACTCTCCTTGAGAAGGGTTTCGGCTAGTAGTTCTAAATGGCTGAGCTTGATGGAAAGCTCTTGCTGTCTGACCTGGCTTTTTCACAGCATTAGTTTTTGTTTTTTTGTTTGTTTGTTTGTTTTTTGTTTTTTGTTTGTTTTTGTTTTTTGAGATGGAGCCTCGCTCTGTCACCAGGCTGGAGAGCAGTGGCACGATCTTGGGTCACTGCAACCTCCACCTCCCCGGTTCAAGTGATTCTCCTGCCTCAGCCTCCCGGCTAACTGGGATTACAGGTGCGCACCACCAAAAATTGATATAGACTTTTGCAAATACCTTGAAGATTTTTACCTTTATAATCCTTAGCAAGATTCAGGAGAAAATATAATTTTAGATGTTCCAGATCATGATAAACAGGGTAATATCCTACCTCTTTTGTTTTAGTCCTACTCTCAGTATATTTTACTAAGAGAAACAGAATATACCTCTATTTCTGAAATAAAAGACAACTTTTGGTAAGATTATTATAGTTATCTTCTGTTTAAAAGTTTATCTAATATTATTATTCTTTTCATAATGCATCTTTTTACACTCCAAATTCCAGCCTGAGTTTCCAAGTTTCAATCTTTCATTTGTGTTTTAGAAGAAAAAGGTTAAAGAACTAACTCTAAAACTTACTTTGTATATGACCTGATGCCATGCTTTTTAAAGAAATGTAACAACAACAAAAACAAAATCTAACTCTATCATTTTCCCTACAGTCACATTTTCTGAGATATATATCCTATGCTTGTATTATTTAAATGATTAGTATATGGTTATTTAGATACATACTCTCCTTATCAAGATCAGGATTATTAACTTTTTTGTTGTTTTCAATAGGGATTCTCTACTTAAAGTGTTGCCTGCTCTGAGAATCCTTAATGGCAATATACTAAACTCTAATTCAGAAAGCCGCACTGAAGAACACAATCAACTGGGATCAGCAGGTTTCCTGGCACTTTGTCAGTCTCAGATTCGAGAATTCAACTTGCTAATTGAAAATTATATAACTGGAAAAGGGTAAGATTGTGATCTTCCCATTGATGTATTTAGAATCAATAATGTAATTTATAAATGTGATTTTAAAGTATTCTGATTAACACAATTATACTTTTTTGGATTAGAACAGTGTGTTTTGGGGATATTCTACCTTTAAAAACTTTGGACATCATGTTTTTATTCTTGAAATATATTAATATGTATTTTGAACATAATTTCAAATATTTAAATGCTACAATATTAGATAAAGAAAATGAAAGCATGTGGATAGCATCAAGACAAGAGGCAAAAATTCATAATTATTCAGTCATAATTTTATTCAATAATTATTGTAGGCAAGACTATTTATCCCCAAATAATTCACAAATTAACATAAGAGAAAATTGGGTAAACACCTAGAATAGAGTGAGGTAAGTTTTATAACACATGTAATTTATATTACATATTAAAATAGTGTACATATACTTACGTATCAAGGTATCATGGGAGCACAGTAGAAAAAAGCAGTCAGCACTTGCACCCATTTAGACTACAGAAGTTGACAGTAATCAGAATCAAATGTTGAAGAAAGAAAACTTCCTATTCCCCACCTCGAATTCTGAATGCATTATAATTGATATTTCTAAAACTGTACTTTTTAATTTGCATTATGTCAGGAAATGTAAATTATAAACAAAGATGATTTTTTATTGTTTCACTTACAATGACTCTTCATTGCAATTGGAAAAATAACATGCACTTCCAAATGTCTAAATTTTCCTACTAAATTATATTCTTAAGGTTTTGCTATTGATACTTTTATATATGCTTGTCCTATGTAAAAGTTCGTTTTCTGTGTAAATATTTTTGAACATAGTCTATTTTGATTAAAAAGAAATCTCACATCATTAAAAATAATTTCAATTGTTATAAGTAATGTTTAATGTAACAAATACTGTGATTATTTACATTTGTCTTTATGCAAATCTAAAATAATATTTACTTGTATATATGTGGTAATATACAATTTTGTATGTAAAGGTGACTCTTCACATTCCCTTGAAGTCCAAATTTCAACATGAGATTTTAAATGTAGTCCTTTGGACTATTTATTTTATTGCAACTTAAGTTTTATTTTAGCATTGAAAATGGAAAGACTATAGGAAGAAAGAAAATTCTAATTTTATAATACGTAAAATAGACTATATTTTATATGTTGAATGCATAAGTGGTGGTGAGTTCAACAAGTAACCATAAACACTTAATATTCTAATATTGAACTTTTTTTGCATTATTAGCCAATGAAATGAATGAAATACAAAATATAAAACATATATTGGATGAGCCTATGCTAATGTCTAAAATTACCTTTGTGAACATAGGAGCTATCAAATTGTCTCTACATTTTTGGAAATAATTGTAACTTTCATTTTGTTTGATGTGATTAACATTTTATTTTTTATATACTGTATTTTTTCAGAAAAAAATTAGGCAGCTTGTGGCAATATATTAAATATAGCCAGAAAATATAAGTTAAAAATAAGCAAAAATTTTTAGACATGAAATAAAAATAAAGGAAGACAAAATGTAGCCAAGAATAAGGCTCATACAAGTGAAAAGTCCTTTACATTTCTTACTGAGAACTTCAAATCCAGCCAACATTAAAATTGGATTAATTATACAAGTTATAAAATTCAAAAGCTAGAAATCCAATCATTGTTCAAGAGAATCTTAGCCATTAATGTCTTAAAGTACTTGAATTCTCTTTGCAATAGATTATTATTTTTCCAGAGATAAATGGGAATAAAAATTTTCCCATAATGTAAGTTCTTTGTTTAAAAGTCCAATACAAATATTTTGCGTGGCAAAAGTCAATGTAGAAAGCACTTTTAACTTTATTTCATAAATAACTTCTCCAAATTTAGTCAGCCATGATTTCTCATGTTTATGGTAATAAAAGCATGAATTTTTCTCATTCATTTATACCAAAAATACCTAGAATAAAAATGGTCCTAAAACTTCCAGACATTTTGTCTGGACTGATGGATCTAAATTAACTAAACAAATCTTTTCAAATTTTGTTATAAACGAGATCCATTTTTATATAAACAACTAGAAATAATCTATAATGAATGTTGTACTGAAGTTTAATATTCATTTGAGGCCATACAGTGAAATTTTCAAAACTTGCACAAGTTTTAATATTTGCTGGCACTATTCTTATTAAATGTTCTCATCATTTATTTGTTCAGAGATGTATTTACCTTGGATACTGCAGAAAATCTCTGTCATTATTTTAAGAAATTGATGATACTTAGTACTGAATACCGACATGCACATGAACGAGGGGATGTAACTATCACCAAGAAAGATGAATCAGAAGCCCAGAAAAATCATTTGGCCCCTACAAACAGTGACAGCACTCTGCAAAATGGAGTCTTCTACTCTTGTGCACGTGAAGGTGAGCCAGACTCACCAGATATTCCTGAGAAATGGATGGACTCTGTCTCCAGCCACTCCCCATTAAGCAAATCCTCCACATGTGAAAATATGGAAGGAAGACATCAGGAAATATTAGTATGTCAGAAGAGAGAAGACAGCAAGGCAAGCAGTATTCCCACCATAAGAATCCCATTTAAGGAAGTAGTAATGACAAATTCTTTGCTGAGGAATCACCAAAATATTGAGCCTAGTGAAAAAATGTAAGATATATAAATAATGTTTCTTTTATAGATGTATGTTTACTCCTTTTGATGGATGATATTAGTCAATGGTACCTAGTAATTTGCTGAAGGATTCAAATCACAATCATATTTCATACCGATTCCATTATGTTTTCGTGAGGTGCATTATGTTTTCATGAGGTGCACAAATCATTAATTATAGTGCATATTAATTTGATTAAATTCTCATTTAATTTCTAGTGGTATTTAAATGAGTAAATGTGAGTTTTTTTCTGCCTTGTAATTTCTAAATAATTAATATGTTTTAAGGAGAAATAAAATATCACAGTCTAAAAATAATAAAAACATTTTCTGAGTAATCAAGTATTTTCATTTTTTAAAAATATACCTTTGCAGGCCGGGCGCAGTGGCTCATGCCTGTAATCCCAGCACTTTGGGAGGCCGAGGCGGGCGGATCACGAGGTCAGGAGATCGAGACCATCCTGGCTAACACGGTGAAACCCCGTCTCTACTAAAAAATACAAAAAATTAGCCAGGCGTTGTGGCGGGCGCCTGTAGTCCCAGCTACTCGGGAGGCTGAGGCAGGAGAATGGCGTGAACCCAGGAGGTGGAGGTTGCAGTGAGCCGAGATCACGCCACTGCACTCCAGCCAGGGTGACAGAGCGAGACTCCATCTCAAAAATAAATAAATAAACAAAATAAAAATATATATATACCTTTGCACATGCCATTTATTTGCCCATTGATTTAATAAACATTTAAAGAGCATCTTTGCACGTATTTGAATGTATGTGCTATAGTTTTTTGGCATTAATAGATCTATAAGGTAGGGCAATATTCTGTATGATTAATCAAGTAAACCCCCTTATAACCATTAAATAATTTTAGAAAGCTAATGACTATTGAACCAGCAAGGATTAGGTTTTACTTTGGCCTGTCAGTTTCTTCTTGTTCTTTTTACTTTTGGCCTCAGAGTCAAGCTAAGAAAAGAAAAATTGCTCAGATTTATCTTCTCTTATAAATTACTGGTGCTGAGCAGTGCAAATATCAGAATATCACAGTAACTAGCAAATCTTGCTTTTCCCAGTCTTCCTTTTTTCAAAAGTTGTCAGGGTAAAGAGTAATTTTTATTACTCTGGGAGCTAGGTTAAGTAATTTGATATGCTGAAACTAACTTGTTTCCTAATGTAAATTTTTAATATTTATCAAAAGTGGCTTTAATATTTTCTGATTTATGTTTTATCAGTTTATTTAATTGGTTGCCTTTGCTCCAAACACTTCAAATGTTGCCTATTGAAATTTCATATAAACAATATTTTTAACTTCTTAATCCTAAATAAAATAGCCAAATGATGATAGTAAGTAAGGAAGAAGAACTGAAAATATAGATAAACTAAAGACCCAAAGAATAAACGGGAAAGAAAATGTATACCCGTTGCTGAATCTTAACATTCAGTGATTCAGGAGATTCATTGCCAATTGTATAAGAGTTTCCTAAGAATTATTTACATGTGCTCTTATTCTAAAGACACTTTTGACATTATAATTTTGCCAAAAATATGATGATCATGATGATGATCATGGAGTTGTTTTTCTTAACCTGTAGTGCACCCTACATTCAGGAAACCATAAAGTCAGCTTCTTTATCTGCTTTCAATGTAGTGAAAAGCAGTCCATATGTTAGTGTCACTGAAGAAAATACCCCTCATCTACCTTCTGTTTTTGTTTTCCCTGGGGAATTTTGATGATATTAGGCTGAGGAATTCATGCAATCAATGACTTTACAAGAAATTCACAGTTACAGTTCGTGAAACTTGCATGTGTCTATAAAGAAATATAAGATACTGTCTCAGGTTTTATGTGTTTTCCCATAAGCCTTTTAATTTTTACTGGTTACATATTACAAATGTGTTTTCTGATTCTTTTATCACCCAAAGTGCCTATTAAAGGTGCTTTGAAATCCCCTAATCCATTTTTGTTCAAAAGATGAAGTAATGAATGGATGATTGAATGAATAAATGTGAATTATATTTATATCAAAATTTACAAAGTTCTGTTTACCCTAGGAGGAGGAAATGATTTGTTGGAACATGAATATTTTTTTCAAAGTACTGGAAATTCAAATAGCTTATCTTAGACCATATATTTTAGCCTTTAACTTCAATATTCTATTCGTACTAAAACAGATTGGAGCCTTCTACTGGCCTTACATAAAATGGGGATGATGATGTTAACAATGATGATGATAGTAATACCGATAATAAGCCAAAACAGCAATAGAAAATGGCTTCATAATTCCTTTCTAATTTCCCAGAAATGTATTACTATGAGAAAAAAAATGTGTGGTCATATCTAGTAGAGTTTATCACTTCATTCCACTTTGCCTTAAACTAAATTGTATGAGGAATGGAGAAGTTTCATTGGATTTGGCAATTATAAAATTATTGAAAACTATTTCAAGGGAGCATTAGGAAATGGAGATAGGTCAAGAATTACTAATCTTTTTAAGCCAATGTCAGGAATTTGAAAAGAGAGTAAGAGAGAATAGTCAGCACTTTGACTACACTCTTTACCTTGATAATATTCCTCTAATAATCTATGTTGGGAAAGTAAAACATTTCTGATTAGTAAGAGTTAAATTACTAAACACACTGACAATCCACTTTTATATTCAATGTACATTTTAAATCACATTTTGCTAATGTTGCTGGGCAACTTAAGGAGATATGGAAAACACATAACATTGATCCATTCAGTGCCTGAAATTGGCAAATAGATGTGGACCAGAAAAATGTTAAGTATTTACTACTGAGTCTGTAAGAGTGTAATTTAACTGTTTGTGGGCAGAGAAGAAAGTGAAGCTCCTAAGCACCTGATAGGGTCCTTCCTCTTACAGTAAAGGAAGCCTCCTTCCTCTTACATTCGAAGGTAATTTCTCCACAAGGAATAGGATTTTACCCCTCTTGCCAAGTAAACATTGGCTCCTACATTTGTCCTCTCTCTTCTGCCTCACCACTTTTTCCCCTTCTCTCTGGACAAATATCCCCAGAATGATACAAGATCTCTATAAATCTCTCTCCTTAAAAGAAACAAATGAAACTCCCTTTTACCCACATACCCAACTACTGGCCCATTTCTTTTCTTCAGATTGGAAGGTTTTCTTACTATTTTTACTTCTATGACAATGGTTAAACAAAAGAAGTGGTCTTATTTTTAAATAATACTTTATGTGTTCTTTGTTTAAAATATTGTTTAGGAGGACCTTTTATCTACAACTCTGTATTTACAGATAATAAAAAAGTGTGTGTTTTTTTTCTCCTCTTAATAGTATGGCAGCTGTGGTAATCCAGTCATACTGGCGTGGTTACCTCATGCGCAGACAGATTCATTTCTCCACAAGGCTACATACTGCTGCAACAGAAGGCCTGCCAAATTCTTCCATCAAGAATCAGACTATTTTAAAGAAAGGAAAAAGAGAAAATATTGTGAATATCCGAAAACAGAGGGAGAAGGCTGCTATTCTTATTCAGGTTAATTTCAATCTTTTGGTAACATAGTTACAAAAGATATATTAGTTGTCTTTCATGATTTATTCTGTATTAAAAATAACCTCCAAATCTCAGTGATTACAGTTATGTAGATTTATTTCTTATTCAAGTGACATGTTGGCTGCAGGTTAGCTGCAGGTTAGCTGTGGGTTGGCTGTGGCTCTGCTTGATATCTGGATTGAAGGAATAAGCCTTAAATACAAAATACCATTGCATGACTGAGAGTCAAGCTGGACCACACAACCATATTTAAAACTTCTCATCAAGGCAGGATGTGGTGGCTCAAGCCTGTAATACCAGCACTTTGGGAGGCAAAGGCAGGAGGATTGCTTGAAGCCAGGAGTTCGAGATCAGCCTGGCCCAGAAAGCGAGACTCCATATCTACAAAAAATACAAAAATTAGGTGGGTGTGGTGATGCACACCTGTAGTCCTAGCTACTTGGGAGGCTGACGCAGGAGGATTGCTTGAGCTCAGAAGTGTGAGGTTGCAGTGAGCTATGATCATACCACTGCACACTAGCCTGGATATAGAGTGAGACCTTGTCTCAAAAAACAACAACAACAACTTCTCATCAAGTATGTCATTTGTCACATCTGCTAACATTTGATTAACCAAAGCAGGTCTTGCTTGGCCTTGATAGCTATTTCTATATGTTTGAAAATCTACCAAAATAATTGTTAAAGTTTTTCAAATACTTTCATTTAAAAATTTAGAAAGCAAATAATTAATAGACTTGACTCAATCTCACCAAGACCAGGGTTTTCTTTTTAAGCAGTATAAAACATTACCATTTATTATTGTAAAATTTTTGTAACTCAGAAGTCCGAGCACAACATGGATGGATTTTCTGCTCAGTGTCTCACCAGTCTGATATCAAAGTGTTGACTGGGGCCTTAGATCTCATCTGGGGCTTGGGTCCTCTTCCAATCCAACTTGTTGCTAGAAGAACTCATTTGCTCACAGCTGTAAGACTGAGGTTCCCAGTTTCATTCTTTCTGTTGTCCAGGAACTTCTCTCAACTCTTAGATACCACTGGCGGTACCTTACCAATTGGTCCCCACAGGCAGTTCACAAAGTGTATTCCAAGACCAGATTTTAAAACGAAGTTCATGTTGATCACACTCATTTTTAAAAATTTATTTACTCATCAAATTTTTTTAGAAGGTACAACTTGTCAGGAATTGTTCTAGGCTCGGGAAATAAAACTTAAAATCAACAAGATTCCTACCTTCATGGAATTTATATCCTGGTGGAGGATGCAGATATAAACTAAATAAAATAAGATCTGTAGAAATTCGTGTTAAATGATAGTAATTAAACAAAATTTAGCATTTCCCTTTATTCATTCAGCAAATATTTCTTGCTACAAAAATCTTTGTAGCTTACGTTCTGTTGGAATATGCAGTTCATAAATATGTTAGCTATGAGAAATATTGTGGGTGAAAATATAAAGCAGGAAAAGTGGGATGGGAGTATCAAAGAAAAGTTTATCAATTTAGATAGGATGGATGTGTAAGACCAGGAAATGTGACATTGGAGAGAGACTTAGCCATTCGATATCTGTGGGAAGAATATTCGAGGCAAAGGAACATCAGATTCTAAGGCCATGATTTAGTAGCCTACTCACAGTGTTTAGGAATTAGCAAGAGGCCAGTGTGACTAGAGAGTAATGAAAAGGAGCAAAGTAGGATTTAAAAGTCAAAGGTCTTATATGATATGGAAAGACACTGGTGGAATTTGAACAGTGGATTGACGTGGTCGAGTTTACTCTCTGTCACAATTATACTGTAAGAGGACAGAGGCAGAAAAAGCCAAATCAGTTAGCATCCTATTACAGTAAACCAGGCAAGAGATAACGTCGGCATGGACCCGAGTATCAGCAGCGGAGGTGGTAAGAATATCACATTCCAGAATATGTGTTGATTTTATCTTGAGAGTAAATACATGAGAGATAGGAATCAGGAAGGTTTCCAAGGTATTTAGGAAGAGCAACTGGAGAAATGGCCTTAAAATTCAGAAAAAAAGAAATTACCCTTCCTCTCAAGTTCTCAGCTCTTAATATTAAAGACATAGCTTTCAAGAGAAACACCTTTGCTGAGTTGCTAATCAAGGTATCCAGTATTTCCATTTACTTAATTTGTCTATACTGTACTCCTCCTGAGAACAGTGAATAGGCAAAGCTGTTTTTGTTACCTGATAGAAGTGGGAGTGAGGAGGCAGCAATTGATTCAAGGAAACTCTGAGAAAAAATAAAAAGAAACTTCACTTACTATCTCCAAATGTTATTTTGCTACCTAAGGAATGTAGACGCCATGCATCCAAACTCCCGCCTGTCATCGGTGGATGAACAATACATTTTTCAGCATTAACAGTAAACAACTATTCAACTTTTGCTTCATTCCTCTCCCTAAAGAGAAGGTTCATTACCTTATGAAGTAGTCTAGTTGTGACTGATACCTCTGTTGTGAGTTCTTTGGTTGAGCTTCTTTGTATCAGTAACAAAAGGAAGCATCATTCAGTCTTTCTTTGTAACTTAATGTAAGTCTCTTTTGTACATCCTATTACTTCAAATCATTGAAGTGAACTCCATTTTCACATCTGTTGGGAACAATCATCTAGCTTCTTAAATGACTCATCTTAAAATATGAATTTTAGACTGCCTAAACATTCTGAGGGAGTACAGTGTGATATAGCAGAAACAACTGGGGCTTAAGAAGGATCAAAATGAAAGGTTTTGTGAAGGATGTGCCAGAGACTGCTCTCTCTTCACCAAAACCACATTCTTCTCTTCTACCTGGCATAGAGCCAGACTAGATTTCCAAGCTTTCCTTGCAATTGAGCTCTCAGAGTTCTCGTCATTAGAATGTGAATGATAGGCCGGGCGCAGTGGCTCATGCCTGAGATCCCAACACTTTGAGAGGCCAAGGTGGGTGGATCACTTGAGGTCCAGAGTTCGAGACCAGTCTGGCCAATGTGGTGAAACCTTCATCTCTACTAAAAAAAAAAAAAAAAATTAGCCAGGCATGGTGGCAGGTGCCTGTAAACTACTTGGGAGGCTGAGACATGAGAATCTCTTGAACCCAGAGGGGAAGGAGGTTGCAGTGAGCCGAGATCACACCACTGCACTCCAGCCTGGGCAACAGAGTGAGATTTTTGTCTCAAAAAAAAAAAAAAAATTTCAGTGGTAGATTTGTGTATATCACTTTCAGATCTACCCCATAAAATTTCCCACAGACACTCCTTCATTTCATTTTCCCTTTCTGATTGGCTGAAATGGAGACAGCACCCAAGTCACCTCATGTTAAAGTGCTGTCCCACTGGCTTGTTTACTCTCAGTGTTTGTTATGTGATCAAGAGATAAACTCTTGTTTTTGGATTATTATGCATTTTTACTCTGTTATAGCACTTACCCTACCCCACTTAAAGGATATGAGCTACACCTTAAGTAATAGTAGGACTCAATGTAGATAGGTAAGAGATAGGAATTCCAGGTATAAAGGACAGTGTAAGTAAAATAACATAGGATTTAATGTTACTTAACATAGGATTTCATGTCACTAGAATGGTAGTAAGCTTCAGCACAACAAGAATACCATAAGAACTAGAATCTTAAGAGAATGTAGGAGTAACATGGTGAGAGATGTGTGCAGTTTCAACAAGGAGCAAGTATATAGTATGCTACAGGGGGTAAGAGTTGATGATAGTTGGAGAACAAAAAGATGTTAGATATGTCCAGTAGAGAATTGTCAGGCCAGAGAATTGATTTGAATATATGAGAAAGAGAGATGAGTTAATCATAGATAGATTACTAGGATAAAAATGTGACTTAGTCAGAAATAAATAAGTTAGAAGAAGAATCTGAATATTACTTACCCACATGTTTACATGACCATTATTTCTGATAAACTAAACAGAGATGGCTGGGTCTTGAATTTCTGACCCTAAGCAGATTCATGAGGGAGATATAGATATCTCTGTGTGACACACCAGAAAACACACATGCTATGTATTTTATAGTCTGTAGCTTTGCAGAAGCCCGGACCCTGATGATCTGAGCAGGATCCATTTTGAGCCACAGTGAATCAATCCTTTGGCTCATGTCACTTAGCGCTGGATTAAAGGTTGCCCTTGCCAGCTTCTTTTCACTAGGTCTGCACTCAATCTTGATATCATTATGTTGATATTTTAAAAAGGGAGGAAGGTAGGTAAAAAAAAAAGATAAGATGACCTCAGGAAAAAAGATAATCAAGAGAAAGAGAGCATGTTTCCCTGATTCTTGGAACCTTTCCAGGACAGGGTTGCAGAGGAAGGGATATGCAGGGTACCTCCCTAGCAGGAAGAAGCCACTTGGCCCATTTGCCATGTTAGGGAGAAGGCGTTCTGAAAGAAAGCAAGTAACCAAGAGAGCATAAATACCCAGATATGAAAATCTAAGGCTGGGCCTGGTGGAGCACACCTGTAATCTCAGCACTTCTGGAGGCCAAGTTGGACAGATTGCTTGAGCTCAGGAGTTCAATACCAGCCTGGGCAACATGGCAAAACCCTGTCTCTATAAAAAATACAAAAATTAACTGGGTGGCATGTACCTGTAGTTTCAGCTACTCAGGAGGTTGTGGTAGGGGATCTCTTGAGCCCGGATGGTCAAGGCTACAGTGAGCCAGGATTGCACCACTGCATTCCAGCCTAGGTGAAAGAGTGAGACCCTGTCTCAAAAAAATAAAAAATAAATAAATAAAATAAAATAGAAATAAAAATAATTTTTTAAAATACCAAAATGAAAGAGGTAAAAGAAAAATAGTGTTATTTATCTCTGTGGTAGCTTGCATGCACTAGTCATCCAGACCATGTGACATGCCAATCATAAAGAGGGCAAAGAGCTGATGGTATGCTCCATAATGGGTAAGTTAAAAAGAGTAAAAAAGTTAGAGGTAAATACGATTAAAATTAATCAACTGTATTTTTTAACATTATACAATGTTAAATATCACATGATTTTCTTATTTGTTGAACTAAGTGAATAAAGTTGTTAGAAATAAAGCATCAAGGAAATTGGGGGAAATATATTTATTGAGTGCGTATTAGGTGATAATCACATGCTTATCATTGTGTTTAAATTTTCTAGTTTAATCTACATGGCAATCCTATATGATTTTTTATATTTTTCCCTTTACAAATAATTTTGACCTTTCTTGAAAATATTGATAACAATCATAATTTGAGTTAGAATTTTGTAGGTTGGGTAAAAAGAAAGTTGTATCAGTAAAAAGTAGAAAAACATAGTTTAGGCAATAAATAGACTAGATAACATAGCCCCTCCTGGAGTCTCAAACCTACGCACACTTTCCTGGAAAAGAGATCTCAGTATGTGTAAATGGAATCTGAAACCTGACACATAAGCAATAGCAAAATAAATTGTAATTCTTCCGAGGGTGTGACAATATATTTCTTACTTCTCCTGTGGTGAGGTTGCCTTGGAGAAAGCTATAAAGGAGGCTGCTGAAATAGATGGTGAGGTTTGATTGAAACAGGTTTCTTCCAGGAAGATAAAGTGGCACTGGGGGTAGACGGAGTGGATATGTTTCAGGGTTTGAAAAGGATAATTGAATTTTCAAGCCAGACTTGTTGGATGGGTAAAGGAGTAGAGTTATGAGGAACTAGCCTCTTTGACAGTGCTGTCTCTCCACTCAGAAAGTAGGGTAGGTAACTATACCTATTCCTAGAAGCCTGAGCTTCTCACAGCTTTTTGGGAAGAAGGAAGGTTAACATTGAATGACTCAAGTATTTATCACAGTCTGGGAAAAGAAAATCTCTACTATACTGTATCAGAGAAATCAGACTATTAATAAGCATAAGTAAGGACTGGGTTCACCACTTGTGAAAAGCTTGTAAATTCCAACACAGTAGAATCACTGAGGCACAGTATGCCCATCTGTATCAGCATCTTCCAACTCCTGCTCAGGACCACAGTCTCAAGACTATTGGCAGCAGTAGAAGCTATAGCACAGCTTCTGATTTGAGTAGTGCAAGACCAGTTGGCCACAGAATGAGAGTGCAAGAATGCATAGAAAACAGCAGTTGTAGGCCACTGCAGAAATCTTGCTCTACTGAGCTTAAGCCAGAACAAGGGTATAAAGAATAACATTCCGGCTATTAATTTTGCCTGCTGATGGTATATTTAGGTTGGTGGCTCATAGGCTCCATTATGCACATATATTCAAATGTTAAATACACAGTGGGAGGTCCTTAGGATACCCTATTTAAAATAGCAATACCTCCCCAATGCTCCCCATCTCTTGTGACTGTTATTTTTGTCCATAGCATTTATTTAGCATACAGTTTAGTTCCCTTGTGTATTTTATTTTCAGTCTCAGTCCCCTTTAAAATGGGAAGTCCATGCTTAGAGATTTTTTTGTCTGTTTTAGTCACTGCTATGTCATGTGTGCCTTGTATATAATAGACATTCAGTAAATTTTGAAAACCATGCTACTTATTTACCCTCCTTGATTTGTATGGGGTGGGCTCCATGGAAGAATACTGTTCCTTTGCATTTCCATCAAGAATCGTGGTTATATCCTTAATCATTGGAAATTATGAATGACAACCAGCAAAAGAAGCTTGTAAGGTCACGTGAAGCTTGATTTCTCACTTTATGTAATTTTATTGATTGTAAGAAAAAAGATAAGTGCACTATCTGTGACTTTCTAAACATTTAGTTACAAAACATTTCAAAAGTACAGAGAAGATCCAAGACCACATATACCTACCTTCAACATGAGTTGAACTACTGGTCAATATTGACTCTTTTAAAACCAATTCACATCTCCCTCCTCATCACTAGATTATTTAAAATAAATTATTCCTTTCATAAATATTTTAGCATGAATTTCTATAATTCAAGCAATTATATTGCTTTGAATATAATTTCAGTACATTACCAACCTTAAAAATAACAATTATTTTTCACTATCACCAAATATCGTATCAGTATTACAAATTCCTGTAGCATTTAATACGTCTTTGCAGATTTTTCTTAATCAAAATACAAGTCATCACTCAAACTTTTATATGTTAAGTCTTTTATTATACAGCAACTCCCTTCTTTTTCTTGCAATTTATTTATTGAAGTAACCAGGTCATTTGTCCTATAGGGTTTTCCAATTTCTGAATTTTGCCAAATGCATCCTCATGACATCATTTAACATGTTTATCATCTCCTGGTTTTCTGTAAATTGATACTAAGATCTACTGTTTGTTCTGATTCAGGTTTTTTTTTTAGCAAGAATATTTCATAGGTGGTGGTTGTATTACAGAAATGAGATACATAGTATCTGGTTGCCTCTCTTTAAGGAATATTACTGGCCATTGGTAAACATTGCCTAGATCAATTATTGTATTAATGGTTTGCACAATGGTGATACTTTCTATCTACTATTCTTTATTTATTAACTAAAGTATGTAAAAATACAAAAAAAAAAACTTTATTTAACTAGTTATCCTAAGGTACAGTTCAAATTAGAAAGGCAAGTTAAATGCTTGATATTAATAATTTTCCTTAATTTACCAATTTTTAGATTAATGAGGTCTCCTAGCATTCTCCAAAGGTCACCAAAATGGGTACTATGATAATAAACACAGATTTTAAATATATGTGTTTGATTTCATTGCAGTTAGTATTATTATTGCTGCTTAAATGGTGGTCTTTTATTTGGCCAGTGGTAGTCTCATCAAGTTCAATTTTTGCCACAATTTAGTAGTCTTTAAAATTGTCCTTGCTTTCTAATGTGACACAATGTTCCAGGTTCATTTGACATACATTTTGCCCCAGGCCTAGAATCAGTCATTTGTCTAAAGATCCTTGGTTTATTTAATGGAAATGACATATAGAGCACCCCATCTGGATTTTAGAAATACTTGTTTCTACTGGTATGGTCATTATTTATATAATGTACATTCAATGTACTTAGTTTGCAGATAGATATTTTTAGGAAAAAAAAATATACCATGGGTACATATTGATGTTTTGAAATTATAGTTAGGACTATAGGATTTTTACTTATTTAATTGTATATTTGCATCTCTTTTCTTCTATAGAAAATCTTGTCTTTTACTGACATTATCATAATTGCTTTCTTTACTCCTCTCCCTCACTCCTCCAACCTGCGTGTACTTGTGTATGTGTATGTGGGTGTGCACACACACATACGTATACAGTGGAAATAAAGACCACACAAATGAGAAAAAAATGGGCCACTGAGAGTATATGCTAATGAGGGAGTCAGCCATCATCACTTGCCTTTGGCATAGACCCCAAAACGTGGAAGGGAGTGGGAAAGTTTTTAGTGGAAAAAGGGAATGCTTCAGGTATGCTCTATTGGAGGTTGTTGGCATGGGGAAAGTGGGTAGGGAGAGACAAGAAGTAGAGCATATTATGTGATTGGTTTGGGAAGCATATTTGGCTTTCTCTGGTTGTTCCTGAGTTCGAAGCAGAGTTAAAAACAAGGAAGCTGGGTCATTGATCAAGTTTTGACCATTCTTGGCTAATTGCTGCAGAGGTTGTCACTTAGCATTCTGGGTTATTTGCTTCAGAGATTATGGTTTGGCTTCCTAGGCTGGGTGTTAACAAAGGTTGTGGGTGACTGCTATTGTCATAGAGGGTTTCACCATTTTGTATATTTCACTTTGCTCTCTCTCTCTTTCTGTATATATATATATTTCAGAATGAAAATACCAATCTCATTACTAACAATATGATTACTGAAAACCATTTTAAAATCTCTTTTGTGGCCAAATTTGTCTTTTGAGTATATTTCACCTGGGGGTAGCCAAATAAATCTATTTTAAGTCACTTTAAATAACTTGTATGGTTATTCCACAGCATGAAACATTTTTTATATTTTAGGCATTTCTTTCTGTTTCATATTTACTTAATTTGTTTCACAATTCTCTTAAGCATGTGCATAGTTTGAAAGTCAAATCCAAGCAAGATGTATTTAGAGAAGTCTGGCTTCTATTGCTATACATTCTACCCTGTTTTATGCCTTTATAGGTAACCATTTTTAAAATTAATTTTATAATTCGAGCTTTTTAAAATTTATATATATACATATATACTTCAAAATATGTGTTAATGTAATGTATATATTTATACACAGTTTTTCATAGCTAAACAGTAACATAAAAAACACTTATTTCTCCCTTGGTTTTTACACAGTATATTCTGAAGCTCATTCCACATGAGCATAAATATATTCTTTATATTTATAAATATAAAGATATTCATTTTTTACAAGCTACATTGTACTTGGAGTTATAGTTAGGAAAGCTCATCCTACTCCAGGATTATTGAGGAATCTGAATGTTTTAAATTTTGTTATTTTATGCTTAATTTATTTAAAAATGAAATTAATTCATCATTATAGGCCATAATACTCCCTGTATAATATGGCCATTTATATATGTTGATGTTTTCTTAATTGTGCTTTATTTTATACATAATCATTTGAACATTAGCAAAATGGGTTTTGCTTTGTATCTGTTTCTTCTTAGTTTAGAATGGGTCCTGGAGGAATTGTAACATAATTGATTGGTTGACCTACATGTGCAGTTGAGGGAGTTTTAAAGATTCTTTTTTGCTTACTACAAGGAAAGTCTCCTGAGATTCAGAACTTTAGACACATGTCGTCGTTTAATTTATCTTTCAGTTTTAAGTGTCACATAAAGTTCAGAAAACAGATTATTGTGTCATTAAACTTAGGTCTAAGATGTTTTATCTTCCTAATGGGATAACACAGATAATCTGGTTTAGGGTTTGATCTATAACTTTGTATAACATACTTTACATTTTTGTTTAGGCAGTTTGGAAGGGCTTTATTTTGCGAAAGAAACTGACAACAGCTCTAGAGGCTATTAAGAATGAAGAATCCGATGAAGAATACAGAGAAATAGATTTAGAGGATTTTATATTTGATGAAGTAAGTACGAACTATAGTATATAAATATTGGTCTTAAAATACGTTTAGTGTACTGTTTTGAAGATAAACCAGTTTCTAAGGTGTTTATCCTATTAACATTGTTACAGACTTTTTTCCTAACATTGAGAAACTTTTCCTAACATCATCTTCTTTCATCCTACAAGCTTGTATAGTGTGCAAAGGTGGCAGCAAAATACTTACAAGAGCGTCTTTGTGCCCTTCAACCATGTTCTCCAGTTATCAAAATTAGGGAATTAACATTGATGTAATACTATGATCTAATCAACCTTATCAAATTTGTGAGTAGTCTTACTAATGCCCTATATTTAGTCTGAGATCTAATCCAGAATCATAAGTTGCATTTAGTTGTCATTTTTCCTTAGTCTCCTTTAAACTAGAATAGTTCCTCATCTTTTCTCTGTATTTTACAAATTTAATACTTTTAAAGACTACTGAAAAATTATTTTGTAGAATATCTCTGAATTTGTGTTTGTTATATAGTTTCTTCTCATTGTATTCAGGTTATGTATTTTTGGTGAGAATACAACAGAGGTGATATTGTGTTCTTCTCAATGTGTCACTGCAGGAAGGTGATGAAGTTTCTCAGGACGTAAAATTATCCTAAACTGCATTTGGCTTAGCTACACAGTTATAAATCCCCTGCCTTAAAACTTTTTTGTAAGTGGATGGGATATAAATTAATATAACTGTAAAGGTCATATGATATAAAACAGAAATTTTTAAATGCTGTAATTCCATAATTTAAAAACACTTAAAATCTTTTATGCTAGAAAAAAAGCCTATGTTAAACAAACATGAAACATACAAATTTCTCTTTATTTTCTTTCATCTACCTATATGACCATCATTTTTCCAAAGTTCTCCTTATCTTTTTAAAACCTGACCATAAAGTTTATACTCTGATCATTGTAATCATGGTAGTCTTACGTAGCAGATGTGTGAATGGAGTTCTAGTTAATTTTTTGCAGCACTTAGCCAAGGCTCATGAGGAGTGAAAAAGGATATGATGGTGAGAGAGAAACCTATGAAGATTCAGTGGCTCATCACAGCAGTGGAATTTCTAGGACTGTAATAAACTGGGACATGTTGGCATTACTTCCAAAGTAAGGGGTGGATTGTTGCTTCATGTAGTTTCCACCACTAAGAAGAATGAGTTGGTAAACCTCTTTAGGTTCTAGAGGCTGCATAGATCATTCTTGGGAATACTGCTTCAGGTTTTAAAAGGGCCCAGAATAGGAAAGATCTTTTCAGCACACCCATGCTATGTAACAAAAAGGGCATCAACTGTAGACATTCTGTTACTAAATCATTCAAAGATATGTGTAAGAATACATTTATTGAATCTTAATGAGCTTCAAGGTTCTCTTACCAGATGTCATCTCACAATAACTGGTCTAATTTATTTCTGGTAACTTTAATGTGTTGATAGGAAAATGAAATGGAAGTAATATCACCACGTGCCCTAACTGCAAGAGGTAAATATAGTCTTACGGTTTCATATGTACATATGTGACACGTCAGTGAGAATTTTGATATTCAATTGTATGGTATTTTTCAGAATTCAGCTAGGAGACTTGAACTCTATTTTATAAATTTTTCAATTATTTCTATCAAACATAATTTACTGAAAGTCTCCAAATTTCACTGCAATAATGAATTATGAATTTGTGAAAATATTATCAATAAGACTATGAAGATGAAGCTGTTGTAGAGACAGAACACTATTGCTCACGTCTGAATTATTTTCATAGGCATAATCATATCTTAATCAAAAGGAAGCCCTTAAAAATTCAACATTAATCTATTAGGTTAGGAAACTGCTTTTTTGGAACATGCTGCTGATTAGCACGTTTCTAGAAATGTCAGCATTAATATTTTTAGTTGATATTTGGGTAGTATAATTGTAAAATCTACCATTATTTTGCACTCTCTCAAATCTTAAATGCTCAAATAAATTGAACTGTTTCTTTCTTCACATTCTTGATAACGTCAGCTATTTATTCTCAGGAAAAACTGTGTTTCTACTTCTATGTAATGAAAAAAACTAGGTATCATGAAAACAATGTAAATGCTTTTAAAATACACTTATATGCAAAATCTTTCTGGCTACTTTCTATTCTAAATTTATCTCCAATGTTTTTCAAAACTGAATTTAATTTACCTTGTTTTTGAAAATATTGAGTAAATCGAAGCCTGCTTTCCTCACTTCAGTTTTCCACAACAAACCTCAATGTGGAAAATACTATTTCATAATGACTTGTATTAATGAGAAGTCAGTTTCTCTTCTTCTGATGTGTTAGTACTGACTATAATAAAATATTCAAAGCGTTTTGGAATATCTGAAATAGCAAGAAACCATGGAGATTTTGTTCGTAGTGGTCTTGTACATTTTTAGTTGGATTTGTTCCTAAGTATATATAGAAATACAATTTATTTTTGTATATTGACCTCATCTTCAACCACTTTGCTGAAATCACCCATTAATTTTAATAGATTATCTGTCAAATATTTTGAATATACTGTATACACAATCATATCACCTGAGAATGACAGTTTTCTCTTTTTTTCCAATTCTTATACCTGTTATTTATTTTTCTTGCCTTATTATCCTGATTACTGCTTCCATTATAATGTTAAATAGTGATGATATTAGCAAGCATCTTTTTCTAGTTCTTTGTCTCAGGGTGAAAGCTTTCAATATTTCACCACTAAGTAAGATGTTTCCTATAGGTTTCTTAGAGAAACTCTGTATGGTTTAAGGAAGTTAACTTCCTTAGAATCTTAGAGATTAAGATGCTGCTGCTGCTGCTACTGATAATGATGATGATGGTGACTTTATATGCAATTTGGATTTTATCAAATACTTCTTAATACATCTAACATTGACTTTCAAACATTAAACCTTGTATTCTTAGAATAAACTAACTTAGCTATAATGCATTATCTTTTTCTACCTATTACTAGCTTATATTTGCTATTATTTTATTTAGCATTTTCTCATTTTATTCAAAAAGAAATTCACTATGTAAATTCTATTTCTTATACAGCTCCCTCTTCGGGTTTTAGTATCATATTATGTTGGCCTTATACATTTTGTTGGGAAGTGTTTCCTCTGCTTCTGTTTTCAAGGGGAGTTTGATATAAGATTGATGTTCTTTGTTGTTCAAAATTTTGTCTCAGCATATACTATATTTTTTGAAATGTTTCATGTGAACATAAAAGGAGTATGTATTCTGTAGGTAAGTATATTGTTATTAAAAATCCCATTTACTTTAAGTTTATGTTTTTTTTTCTTTAATCTTCTGTATCCTAAGTGATTTGCAGGAGGGGCATTCTACGAGGTATTGAGAGAGGAGTGCTAAAATCTCTTACTGTGCTGGTGGATTTCTCTAAATTGGCTTTTATTTCTGTCACATTTGGCCTCATAATTCGGGGCTGTGTTTTTGGGGCATACACATTTTAAGGCTATTGAATTATTGTATCGCTGAACCTCTTATAATAATATTTTCCTCTTGAACAATAGTTTCTCTCTTTAACTAATTGCTTAAGGGCCATTTCCTTTGATATTTTTATACCTACAGCAGCTTTTTTTTTTTTTGGCTACTGTTTTCATAACGTATATCTTTCTAACCATTCTCATTCACCTTTACTGTGATTTTATATTTAAAATGTATCTTATAACTGCATATAGTTGGGTTCTGCTTATTTTTATATTTTATTCTGGCATTATTTTTATTAGAGTATTTAGACTGTTTTAATTGATTTTAATTTAGAATATAATTTGGTTTATACAATTTTCATTTGTTTTCTATTTGTTCTATGTTGATTTTTTCCTTTTTATTACCCTCTTTTGCATTTATCAAGTATTTTTGTTTTTCTATTTTTCCCTTTATTCACTAGTTAATTGAGTTTTATTTTTTCGTGCGCTTCATTCTTTCCTGCATTAACATGCTTCCATCTAGGATCATTTTCTTTTACCTGAAAGACACTCTCTAGTAGGAGTCAGTTTTTGATTGCTTGAAAATTTATTTCTTTTTTAAATATTTTGGAATATTTATCTAAATATTTATCTTCTCTAAAAATAGAATTCTAGTTAGGCTTTCAATTTTAAAATATGCCATTTTGTTAGCATTTCTGGCTTCCATAGTTCCTGTTGAAAAGTGAGTATTAAGTCTTAACTTTTCTTCTCTGAAGATATTGGCTTCCTATCCCATCCCCCAGGTAACTTTTAAGGTTGATTTTCTATTTTTGTTTTTCAAACTGGCTATGATTTTCTTTATTTGCCCTGCTTGGAGTTGGTGAGATCATACAGCTTCTTGAATCTGTGGTAAATATCTTTCATTAGTTTTGGAAATCTCTTGCCCAAATTTATTTCAAATATTTGTTCTTTGATGTTTTGAAGTATATATACATTGTGAAATATGTAAACCTAGCTAATTAGCATATGCATTAGTTAACACATTTTTATAGTGAGAATACTTTCATTCGCTCTCAACATTTTTCAAGAGCACAATCTGTTGTTAGCTATAGCCATCATGTTGCATAACAGATCTTTTGAACTTATTCCTCCTCTCTAAGTGAAATTTTGTATGCTGTGACCAAGATCTCCTGCAACCGCCACCACCACCCCCACTGACCACCTTAAACCCTAGTAATCACCATTATACTCTCTACTTCTATGATATTAAGTTTTTTGGATTCCCTGTCTAAGTGAAACCGTGAGGTATTCTCTTTCTGTGCCTAGCTTATCTCACTTAACATAATGTCCTCTTCGTTCATTCATGTTGTTGCCAATGACCAAGTTCCCATCTTTTTTATGGATGGATAATTTTCCATTGTGTATTTTCTTTGTTCGTGTATCCATTGATGGACACAGGTTCATTCCATATTTTGGTTATTGTGAATAATGCTAGAGTGAAGACAACGATACAGATATCTCTTCAACATACTGATTTTATTGCCTTTTGGTATACCTAGTAGTGGAATTGCTGGGTCATATGACAGTTCTATTTTTAATTTTTTTGAAGAGCCT
The DNA here is from genome assembly GCF_028858775.2 of Pan troglodytes. NCBI lineage: Eukaryota > Metazoa > Chordata > Mammalia > Primates > Hominidae > Pan > Pan troglodytes. The sequence goes on from NC_072408.2 coordinate 91,955,646, forward strand.
TCATAGTGCTTTTCATAATGGCTTATACTAATTTACTTTTCCACTAACAGTGTGTGAGGGTTCCCTTTTGTCCACATCCTTACCAACACTTGTTATCTTTTATCTTTTTGATATAGCTGTTTTAACATGTGTGAGGTGATATCTCATTGTGGTTTTAATCTGCATTTCCCTGATGGCTAAAGCTGTTAAGCATTTTTTCATATACCTATTAGCCACTTGTATGTCTTCTTTTAAGAAATGTCTGTTCAGGTCCTTTGCTCATTTCCAGTTGATTGATTTGTTGTTTGTTATTGAGTTGTTTGAGTTCCTTATATATTTTGGATATTAACCTCTTATCAGATATATGATTTGTAAATATGTTCTCCCATTATGTAGGTTGTCTCTTCATTTTCTTCATTGTTTACTTTGCTGCACTGGAGCTTTTTAATTTGATGTAACTCCATTTGTCTATTTTTTGCTTTTGTTGTCTATCTTTGCTTTTAGGTTCATATTTTTAAAATCATTGCTCAGACAAATGTCATGGAGTGTTCGTGGTTTAATTTGGATGTTTCCTACTGACCTACTTTGTGTTCATTAATCATGCTCCCTACTTTAACTCATGATGTTTTTAGCCTATCTATTATATTCTTATTTTGTTATTCTGTTTTTTAGTTATAAAATTCCTAATTGATTCTTTTTTATAAATTCCATTTATATGTTGAAATTTTCTATCATGTCCACTATTTTCTTGAACATAATAAGTATGGTATTTTCAAACCTTTGTAATTTAATGCAATACCTGGATCACTTGCAGATATCTTTCTATCAGGTGTTTATGTTTTGTTTTTTAGTCAGCTTAAAGAAGCAAGAGGTGTGTCCCTGTATTGAGCCAGAACTGAAATCTTTTTAAAATTTTTAAATTTTAGTTTCAGGGGTACATGTGCAGCTTTGCTATATAGGTAAATTACGTGTCATGGGGTTTGAAGTACAGATTATCACATCATCCAGGTAGTAAGCATGGTACCTGACAACTAGTTTATTGATCCTCACCTCCTCCTGTCCTCCGCCCTCAAGTAGGCCCCAGTGTCTGTTGTTCTCTTCTTCGTGTCCATGTGTACTCATTGTTTAGCTCCAACTTATAAGTGAGAACATGCAGTATTTGGTTTTCTGAACCTGCATTAGTTCACTTAGGATAATGGTCTCCAAATCCAGAATTGAAATATTTATAAATGAGTATTTCAGTACTAAACAATCATTTTAAATCTTCTAGGCATTGTTCTTACCACAGTGAAGAAAAGAGATAAGATCCCTGACTTCATAGTATTTACATTTTATTTGAGGTAACAGACAATAAATACATATATAAATATATAGCAGAAAATAAGATATTGAAAATTACTGTAAAAATTAAGAAAGTTTAAGATATAGAGCATAGTGTTTAATTGGTTGATCAAGAAAGGCCTGTGTAAGGTATAACACTTTACTAGAGATGTGAAAATAAAGTGAGGGAATAAGTTTCATATAAACAAAACAGTATACTGTTTTGGGCTAAGTGTCAGGCAAGTATGTAAGGCTTGAAATAGGAAATCAGCGTAATAAAGGAAGAGAAAGTTTACAATAGGTAGACTGATTAGTAAAGGAGAAAAAATACAGAAGAGAAGAAATACAAAAGTAGCCAGGGATCAGTCCACATTAGGCCTAGGATATGATGTCAAGCACTTTGGATTTTATTTCAAGTGTGATAGAATATTATTATTGGGTTTCAAGTAAGGGAGTTAAATATTGTTCATATTTTAAGTGGATAATTTTGTTTGCAATGCGGAGATTACTTCCTGTGACCTATCCTTACCCCTTTTCCATTGCCATCACTTTATTTTAAAATCATCTTAAAACTTCAGATGATGTAATTGAATTGTTTTGTTTGTTTTTGTTTTTTGTTTTTTTGTTTTCTTTTTTTCTTGCTTAAATTTTTCTGTATACAAAACTTATCTGATGAGGATTTCCCTTTTTTCACTGATTTAGTTGAAAAAAATAGTTGCCTTTAGGATTAAAACTTCTGGATTTTTAAGACATATCCTTATGTAATTATATAAAATCTTTTCAAACTTATTTTTTCCTTTCCTGCCAACAATGCTTACAATATGGCAGACACCATGCTTAGTGCCAGGATAGGTAAATAGACAGAAAAAACATAGCTCTAAGTTTAGGGAATATCAGAAATATATTAGAATGTTTTCAGTTAATTATAATTTTTATAAGAGGAGTAAATATAAAATTATCATGATAAATTAGCCAGGATCCAAAAGCCTAGATCAACTGTCCATGAAATATTTCCTTAGATTGATTTGTTGCCTCTCTGAAATGTGATTTCATTTAACAAGTGATTAACCACGAACACTTACAACCAAGAGTCATTTTATTTTAGTTTTGTTAAGTATAGTTTACCCTAATTTATTAAGTGCCAAGAACTATGAGGGATCTGAGATTTTATCCTACATGAACTCTAACAAGTTAGGATGCTGATAGAAGAAATGAAACTTCAAGAGACAAATACAGTTATTACCTGTAACAGCAGGGAGCAAGAGCTTCATGTACCAATTCTCCTTTTCCCCCAAGTTCCATAGGAGGAAATCTGAAGAATGTCTTCCTAGTAGTCTTGAGCCTAGGATATCCCATGTCTTCTAAACGGCTGTTAGCAACCCTGCCCATCCTGTGCTCCACAGAAAGTTGTTATCTTTATTACACCAGACAGCAAACAAATTTCTGCCCTCTACTCCAAAGGGAAACACAGTCTCTGCCTTCCCATTCTGTTAGTTTTATGAACATCTTTGGAAAGATAGTCTGTAACAAAATCTGTCGTAAGTCACGCAGAATTGTTAGAGATCCATGGAGAATTGTATCCCAAAAATATCCATCCCTTGTTTTTACATGAGAAATTTTCTAATAAGTATACTATTCCAGTGGCCACCCTGAATAATCTGACAGGGGCTGGGACAAAAATCAATTAGATTTGCCTCATGGTTCATGCAATTAAGGTTACTATCAATAGTCCAGGTGTTTTCTCCTTAATTTTTAAATTGATCTTCCCAATAGGCTTGAGACTTTAATCCAACTATAGCTGGACTCCTTCTTTTCCCTCAGGAAGGAATTACAGGACAATTCTGCCATCCAGAATAACCCTGGTCAGCGAGTTGAAGCTGAACTGAATGCTTTCTAGGGCTATAGTGCTGTTGACTTAACACTTAAAAGTATGTTATGACCACCACACCTTCTAGGTGGTATTTGTCCACCCCATGGGATGACTGAGGATGGGGATGGGGAAAATATCCACATCTGTTTCACAAGGGAAGTACAACATCTGGGGCCATGCCCTGCTGTCTTGATGGATTTCTTAGTAAACTTAAGATAAATTACTATGAAATTCTGTTCAGAGCCCCTTGGAAGGGGATGGCAGGTCCATTAGTAAGTTAAATTTAAGGTGCTTGCAGCAGTTTGGGACAGTCCTGCAGAAGTTTTGTTTTTGTTTTTGAAGGAGGCTATAGGGGCAGTTCAAAAGATAAAAATCTCCCTCTTTCATGCTTCCCAGGATTTAAGGTATTCCTTTCAAAGATTCTGGTTTTTTGTTCTCCACCTACTCCCTCAAAATTAGGGTGTTACATTTCAATAGTTATAACTTCACCATTTTTCTAATCATTCTCTATTAACACTTAGACCTTTCATCTTGAAAGTTCAGGAACAAGGAACAAGTGCACTTTTATAAACCATAACTAAGATTAGTTTGAATACTCTTACTCTTCTTTTGGCCAGGCTGTACCTTGTTTAATCATTCTGGCCTATACTCGCTGTTAGAGAAAAGAGATACTCATCATACCCAGGAGTAGTCAGGATAGAATCCTGAGTTGTCCAAATAGATCTATATTACCTTCCATGCATTTTTCCTAATCATTGCCTAGGAAGTGGCTGCAAGAATATGATATTTTTTGGGAGAGAGCCATGCTCACTGATAAAATTGCTTTATATAGATGTGTCGATAGAAGGAGGTGATAGAGGTAGGCGCAGACTATCAGTTCATTGTTGATTAGCTTGTGTCACAACTGTCACAATCAAATGGTACAGAAAACTGAAAACTTAGGCAACTAATTTCAAAGGCCACATTTGTATGGCCAAAGCCAGCTGATGGATAACCTAAAAGATATTAACAGTGGCAAAGATTTGAAGGTGTAGTGTAGTCAATTTTCCAACAGGAAGGGGCAAAAATCCACAAGATGAGAGACATCCTTCACTATAAGACAAATGAGAAAATTTTTCAGGAATCACAAGTCTGATATAAAAAGTAGGTCTACCTTAGATATAAAGTTAGACCCAATCAGTTACTTGATTCCAGTCATTCTCATTAGGGAATGGGCCCTTACCATGGGCATCTGTATGAATAACACAGACAGGGCTATAGGCAGCTGTGATTTGTTTTCCCTGTTTGAGGGCCCAAGTCATGGTGTCTTTGGCTTTTCATGTGGCAGACCCAACTGTTAAGCCATTGGCAACAGTCCAATAATCAGCTTGCTTTCAGCTTAGCCAAACCATCACTGAACCAGGCTCAAGAATTTAAGCGAACTTGGGTGAATTGAGGTCCCTGTGAGACATCAAATTTGGTTCAGGCAGTGAAGTGGAGATGAGTATTCCCTGAGATAGATAGCTGCTATTTTTTTTTTTTCATGAGAAACCGAATGCTACTGAGGCACATTTTTGAGTATACCATTTTCTTTTTACAAGTGAAACCTTTTGGGACCTTCTCACCTTGTTGGTCATTGAATTCAAGTTGTCCCACCCAAAATGGGAATTATCAAGCCAGTGAGTCACAAGAACTCTAAGTGCCAGTCATTTAGTTTCTAAAGGAATCAAATAGAACGACAATAGGTGCCTTTCCATAGGAGTGTACCTGATTGCTGTATCAGAAAGGCTGCAAATCCAAAACCAGAAGTGATGTCTCCAGATGAACACTGCCTCCATTGCCAGTTAGAAATCTATCCAAGTTCAACTTCATTTTCAATACATAAGTAATAAGTACATTTGATAATAATTCTCAAGTAGCTAGAAAGCTTTCCAGATCCTCGGTTGTAATTTAAAGAATATCTGAACAGAAGGCTTTCTTTTTTTTTTAATGTATTTATTTATTTTACTTTTAGTTCTGGGATACAAGTGCAGAACATGCAGATTTGTTACGTAGGTATACGTGTCCCATGGTGTTTCACTGCACCTATTGACCTGTCCTCACAGATCCCTCTCCTTGCCTCCCCACCCACCAACAGGCCCTGATGTGTGTTGTTCCCCTCCCTGTGTCCATATGTTCTCATTGTTCAACTCCCGTTTATGAGTGAGAACATGCAGTGTTTGGTTTTCTGTTCCTATGTTAGTTTGCTGAGGATGATGGCTTCCAGTTTCACCCATGTCCCTGCAAAGGACATGATCTCATTCCTTTTTATGGTTGTGCAGTATTCCGTGATGTATATGTACCATCTTTTCTTTATCTAGTCTATCATTATTGGGCATTTGGGTTGGTTCCATGACTTTGCTATTATAAATAGTGCTGCAGTAAGCATATGTGTGCATGTGTCTTTTAGTAGAATGATTTATATTCCTTTGGGTATATACCTAGTAATGAGATTGCTGGGTCAAATGGTATTTCTGGTTCTGGATCCTTGATGAATCTCCATACTGTCTTCCAGAATGGTTGAACTAGATTACATTACCACCAACAGTGTAAAAGTGTTCCTATTTCTCCACAGCCTCACCAGCGTCTGTTGTTTCTTTACATTTTAATAATTGTCATTCTGACTGGTGTGAGATAGTATCTCATTGTGGTTTTGATTTGCATTTCTCTAATGATTGGTAATGTTGAACCTTTTTTTATATGTTTGTTGGCCATGTAAATGTCTTCTTTTGAGAAGTGTCTGTTTATGTCCTTTGCTCGCTTTTTGATGGGGTTATTTGTTTTTTTCTTGTAAATTTGTTTGAGTTCCTAGTAACTTCTGGATATTAGACTTTTGTCAAATGGGAAAGTTGCAAAAATTTTCTGCCATTCTGTAGGTTGCCTGTTCACTCTGATGATAGTTTCTTTTGCTGAGCAGAAGCTCTTTAATTTAGTTAGATCCCGTTTGTGAATTTTGGCTTTTATTGCAATTGCTTTTGGCATTATCGTCATGAAGTCTTTGCCTATGCCTGTGTCCTGAATGGTATTACCTAGGTTTTCTTCTAGGGTTTTTATGATTCGAGGTTTCATATTTACGTCTTTAATCCAGCTTGAGTTAGTTTTTGTATAAGGTGTAAGGAAGTTGTCCAGTTTCAGTTTTCTGCATATGGCTAGCCAGTTTTCTCAGCACCATTTATTGAACAGGAGATCTTTTTCCCATTGCTTATTTTTGTCAGGTTTGCTGAAAATCAGATGGTTGTAGATGTGTGGTGTTATTTCTCAGGTCTCTGTTCTGTTCCATTGGTCTATGTGAGTAGAAGGCTTTATTAAGCAACAACTGAAATTTGTATAAATTTGCAGTGGTAAGCATGATATATTAACATACATTTAAAAAAACAGTGATATATTTATAACTCCTAGCCAATTCCTCCTGACATTTTGAGATTTTATTTCCCTCAGCATACTAGGTAATGCCAAATCTATTTGATATTAATAAGCTTGAATACATATAAATTCGTTGTCTTGGTAACATATTTTTGGTTGCGATTATATAATTACCAAAAGCATCTTTAACATTTTATATACAACCTTCTCTTTATGCTTCTAGAAATTTCTAAGAGATAGTAGTTAAATAATTGTTCTGGGATTCTATAAAAGTTTCTATAAACTTTCTATTCAGCCAAAAAAAGCTATTTTCAAAGTTTTCTGTACTTTTAGATATTAATTAGAAAATGTCAATTTTATCCAGACTTTATGTAGCCTTTCCAAGGAAGAGCACTCTATCAACATCTCTATGATGTGGCAAAGAAGTTTATTGTGCTTTGTGGGATCTTGTCCTGCTGAAGAGAGAAAACAGCTGGATTTCTAGAGAATATAAAAAGTAGATGGTTTGGCAGGTGTTTAAGAAAACAAAAATTTTAAAAAGGCTGTTTGTATAAAATCAGTGTAAGAGTCAGGCAACTTGCCTGACAGTGCTGGTCGTTTTCCATAACCACTCCTCAGGTGGCATGTTGCCTTTGTAATATTGTCTCCTTCACATTTTCTCATCAATTTAGCAGTTTTCAGCAGAATAAAAATACTAATTCAATTATAGCTGATATAGTGGCCCTTGATCTTCCCTGAGATATGACTGGATTTTCCCTTGTCATTGAAAAGAAAAAACAAAAAAACTCTAAGTTCTAAATCCTGTTTACAATTTTACATCAAATAAAAATTTCCATCCCCACCTTATTTTAACAGAAAAGTCATTAGATTTATTTGTCATTCATGATGAGCTAAAGAGAGAATTCTGATTGTATAAATCAGTGGGAGTTTACTGAGTTACTAGCCTGATTTAACAAGCAATCAACATAAATGGCTTAAATACATTAGAAATAAATGGCCGTATCTTTTTTTTCTGTAATTTTCCAAAAGTACCAAAGCATATGTGTTTCCTTTTATTTTAGAGTCTCCCTGAACTGTAGCCATTGTTTCTAGACTGCCATTTTCAACCCTTTTCTTTCTGTGAGGATGAGAAGGAGGAATACTCATGGCTCTGGTGAGAGAGCTTTGTCTCTCTCTGCCTCTCTCTTTTTCCAATAACGCATTTTTTAACAAATATTGAATTATTTACAAATACTGAAATTTGAATTTTTAATTGACAAATAAAAATTGTATATGTTTATTGTGTAAAACATGACATTTTGAAATATGTATACATTGTAGAAAGGCTAAATTGAGCTTATTAACATGTGCGTTACCTCACATAGTTAACATTTTTTTGTGGTGAGAATGCTTAAAATGTATTCTCTTAATGATTTTCAAGAATATACTATATTGTTATTAACTATAGTCACCATGTTGTGCAAAAGAGCTCTTGAATTTATTCCTCTCATGTAACTGACAAATAGCAATTCTTCAACCAAATATATATTAAACCATATATAACTATGAGATATATATATATGTATATGTTAATATTCGCTACCTAGAAGAAATTTAACAATTGATCTGTCTAGCAACTGAATAGAGGCACACTATTTACATAACATTCAAATGGTGCAAGTTTGGTTAGGTATCCTAAGACTAAATTTCATTAAGTGAAATTCTGTCATTGCACTACCTGCCTGTAGTCAATATGTCCTAGGCCTGCCTTTCCAATGGTCTTTCAAAAGGCAGTCAAGACACACTGTAATTGTGTAAATGAAAAATTGCATTTACATCCCCTCAGAATAAATTATTCTAGTTTTAAATCATAAAATGTTTGATTATTTTACAACCTTTTTAAAAAAAATTGGTATTGTAAGCATCTTTTTCCCCCAAAAAAAATACAGAAACATAGAAATTAATTCTAAGCCATATTATATATTCAATCAAGTAAAAATCAGATAATTACATCCTAAATTATACAACACTAATATAATTAGCAGGTTCCATTGTGGAAAGATAGAGTAAATTTGGAAATTCCATAAATTGGAGAAATATGTCTTAAGAGAGGGAGTTTAAAACAGGAATTTCCAAATTTGGGCTTAAATTTATAATTTTGTTATTTGAACAGTTGAATTAGAGAATATAAATCAGGGACCATGTTCCTTGTATTGTTTAATTCATTGCCACAAAATGTGGTTTTTTACTCTATTCAGAAAATTTGTGAAAATAAAAAAATTTAAGAAAAAGCTGGTTTATAGACTGTTTATAGAAAAATTGACACTAACATATTAAAATACTATAAATTTTCAATAGTGATGTCTGTACTGTAAGAGCTAAAAAAATGACTTTACTCAGTTCCATCTAGATTTGGCTCAGAGTCATAGTTATAAACAGTTAAATACACTGAAGAGTCTGCACCTCATTTTTTAGAGCATTCAAATATCAAGTTTTCACTTTATCCAAAACTTAGGGATGAAAAGTCTTATCCCATTTTTAGCATGTTTTCATTAAACAGATGAATATCATCTCACAATAGTAAGTAGAAAATTTCCTGTAAATAAAAATTCTGATATACTTTGTCAACATTTGTAGTCTATAAGATGAATTAAAAGAAACATTGTAAAAGTTATGTAAGCTAAATTACATACATTTTAATATTATTTGTGCAGGCTGCCTTAGAAGAAGAATGGCTAGCATTAGATTCCACCCGCTTCCCTTCACAAACACTGCTTCTTTCAAACCAGCTGCATTGGCCAAAGGTAACATGTCATGGAAACTTCTGAGTCCTCGATCTTTGCTCATTTCTTAAGGTTATGCTATGTTGCAGTGATTAATAATACAATTTATTGACTTGAAAAACATAATTACTTTTAGAAGCCTCTGACTTCCTCCTTATCCCCAGATGTAATTTTTCATGTAGCTTTTCTTTCATTTGCTCCTTTTTTTCTTTATTTTGGATTTCTTTCAACACTTTATTTCACAGTAGCAAAAGAAAAAAAATGATATGCTTCAGCTGCATATTTGGCAGTAGACTAAAATCACTAGTTGACAGCACTTTAAAAATACAAAAATATGCATTAAGAGGGCAACAGCTGAAGATTTTCAGTCAGAGGTCAATGGACTGCAATATCTGTTATTTATTTGATAATCTTTGAAGTTTTAGTTTTCTGAGATTTTTAAAGATCTTTGCAATTAATCATTTTCTATATGAGAGCTATCCCAAAAAGCATAATTTCCACCACTACAACAAAGGACATGTATAATATATTACATAAATTTCATTTTATTATAATTTTAATTTTATAATGAGTTTCCCTTAGGAGGCTATTTGGTAATATGCATGTAAAATAATACAACATAAATGCTAGGATTTTTTATTTTACTTCACACTTATTTACTTTTTTTGTGAAAAGATTCCTGGAAACTTAAAATGGGATGATACTTCATTTAATTTACCAAGTAATCCAGCTCAAGCATGGTTATGTAATGACAAAGAAAATTTGTCTTCTTCAGAACACACACAATTTAATAGCAGGTAAGCTAAACTACTGTTTTAGAGAATCAACTTGTGAATGACAACAGTATTACATATCATACAAAAGTAGTACAATTATAAAACTAGATGTGAATTTACTTGTTTAGAAAACAGAATATTTAGTGTTAAAAACATCATGGTCATGAAGAGTTTTCAGTGTAAGGAAAATGAATGAAGTAGGTACATTAAAGCAACTACAAAATTTATATGTCAGGGAAACAACGTAATTAATTATTGTAAACAAGTGGATCTTTAAATACTATATAGGTACAGATAATGATTAGACTAAAAATTCCAGTGCTGTGTTACTTTTCACAAAGGGATTGAAATATGCTTCAAGTAATTGAAATGTAAACATTTTAAATTAATGGCAGACTTTTATTGCCTTTCAAGATAATGTTTTTTGCTAACTTAGATTTTATTTCCAAGTTTGAGACAACATAAACAGTTTGTAGTTTTAAAAAGTGCTGATATACTTGTGTTGATTCAGTTAAAAGTGGTTTTTTTCTATTGCCAGATCAGAAAATAAAACTTCTTCCTGGACACCTGAATCAAAGACCAGTAGAAAGAGTTTGCTAAAATCTGAAAAAGAAAAAAAAATTTCAGAAGAATGGTATGTAGTCAATTTGACACTAATAAATTAAAAAATTGAGAGATTGCTGAAAGTCCAAGACAGATACTTTTCAAGATTTTAAGAATACCTATATTAGTTTTTTATAAATTGTCCATCCAATTTAGTTTCTTAAATGGGAATTCACATTTATTTTAGTATGCTATAATTCAGATATGCATGTCTATTTTTATATGCATATCTAAATATGATCCGGGTATTTGTTTTACCTTTATTATATTTAATCTTTTAATAGGGGCTTTAAGGATATTTCTACTGCTCAGCAAATGTTGAAGAGGGCACAGAAAATGAAATCGAAGAAACTGAAGAAAAAAATAGGTGAGTAATTAGTGCTCTTTGAATAATAACTGTGTATGGAAAATTGAAGATAATTTCTTTAAAATATATTTTATAAATTATGTTTAATAAGAACAGTAATCAATTCACAGATGACTATGTCTAAGATACTCTAAAAAAAATAAAACTTACGAGAAAATTATGCTATGCCATTGAATGATTTATACTCTTAAACACTATTTTTACTTTTTTCGGCTCTTTCTTATATACTTTGCTATTGATTGTTCTAGCTATTGTGTACTGAGAATTATAAGTTGTTTTAAAACTGGTTCATTTTGGCAAATGTTGACTCTAAAGAGTATCTGTTTCACTCCTTAGTCTTTTGTGTGCTTTTAAATTGCTTGATTATTCAATAAATTATATAAATTTATCAGTTCAATGGATTTTAGCTATGAAAACTTCACAACTTAGAATCTTGGAAAAGCAAAGTTTATATATTTTATGATTTTGTAGGACTTGGGAAATGTTCTAAAGCATCTTTTATTCTATCCCACTTACAAGGCTACTCTTTAAATCATTTGTTTTTCTTTGGATACCTCTAATCATTTTAGTGTAATTACTTAATATATGGAGTCAGAGAAGAAATATCAGGATACTATGATATCTTTAATTAAAACTATTTAAAATAATTGCATGTAACTTTATATATAACTGTAAATATTTACTCATATAAATATAAGAACATGTATTTCTTTTGTACATCAGTTTTGTTTTCTAAAGTTCTTATTGTTAGTAAAAAGTTTCCAGAAAAGACCAGTTACTCATGAGCAGTGCCATAAATGTATACTTTTCCTATAGATCTAGCTTATGTAATCATATGAAAAAATATTTCATAAAACTATTTTTATCTTTTTCTATTAATTATATTTTAATTATAATTCAGTAAATTCTAAGAACCAGATATAAATATAACATTTTAAAACAAGTAAATGTTGCAAAAGTGCTTTTGATTTTCAAGGAATAACTGATATTTATTGGCACATCACTGACTAGCCATTGATAAGTTACTGGTGATTCATTTTTATATTCTGAAGTGTTCAACTTGCATACCTTATTGTTATATTAGTGATATCTTAATTTTTTTACTTTTTTGTGATAACATTTTTATTGAGTAGTAAATTTTTTCAGGTTTAAAACATTAACATTTCAAGCATTTTTAAAGAAAATATAAACACCTTGCTTTTTAATTTGTTTTTACCTCCTGCACTCTCATTTTGTAAGCTCCTGTTAAGTTCATCAGGCTTCTCTGAACTGAATGCTATGTGGTGGTTACCCAGTGAAATAGTAACTCCAGACTCTTAACGATAGTGAGATTCTCTTTCAGTTCTCTAGATATAGAATCTAGTAGTGTAAATCTGGTAGTGTAATAAACTCTATTATTGCTTTGATGTCTATTTCTACCCATCTTCAGCAGTATCAAAAACATTCTTTAAACAACTGTTTTGAGAATAATAACAATTTCTGAAACTCCTGGGGCAAGTTCAAATATCAGAGGTGGTTTAAGAACTGATTCAGCCAATATTCAACAAATAATTATGACATAGTTGTATTCAAGGAATTTTGCTAGGCCCACTTTTAAAAGTATTTGTAATGTTTGCAATAAATAGCCTCCAGTAGTGAAAGCAGAGGAAAAGCTTAGCTTGTCAGACTTCCCATATGATTCCGTCTCTGGGAAATATATAGGTCTTTCTTGCCAACTCTTGTAATTGAGGGTTTTGTTGGGGGTGAGAACATTTTTTATAAAGCAGCATAGCAAGTGTTTTAGCAAAGGATTCAGTAAGGAATATATGCTAGTATATAAAAATCATTGCTTTAATGGCCACGACTAGAGATAATTATCAGGCAAAAATTAAACCTCTTTTATCAGTCACAAGGGGGCATGACAGGGTAACAAATGAAAGAAAGTAACCAGACATCCAACTTAATGACCACATCTTTAACTTAACATTTTGGGTTAGGTTAAAATCCTAAATGACAATTGTATAATATTTATGGGGACTATTACTCTAATAACATGATTATAATCCAAATTGCATTCTTATGACCGTGTAAGGTTTTGTATCTCTATGTATCATTTTTGTTTTGCTTTTTTTATCAATATATTAGAATAATGAAACAAAACATTTTATGTTTAAAACATGAACGCTGAAATGTAAAATTTAGTGATAAGTTTTATACTCTTCTCACTTTTTTCATTCTATTTTTCATTCACAACAGATATACAGATTAGAAACATTAAAGGGAGGATTAATGGTGAAAGGCATGAAAAAGAAAATCTGAGAGATATTTTCTAATCATCACATTTTGTCTATCTTCTGTTCAGTTGATGATGTAGAACTTATTTCATTTTGTATCTGTGAGCAAATTATTTAAGATTCTGTGCCTCAGGTTTTCTTCTTATAGAATAAAAAATGTTCAGTACTTTTTCCAGTTTTATAATTCAATCGATCTGTGATATACCATTAACTTACTTGCATCTGTCTCAAATAATGACCATAATTTAAATTTTTACTCACTAATGAGTTAAAACAATGTTTTAAATATCTAAATTTGGTTAAACACTGAAAGATTTACTAGCAATTTTTAAATATACTTGGAGATACATACCTTACATAGACAACTTGCTAACTTGAAATTTTTAAGCCACTAGAGGGCAACATCGTCTATAAAACTGCTGCGAGACTAACTAGCTCTACGGGAGTGGGGAGCATGGCAGGAGGGGTGTCAGAGAATAAGAACAATTAATTAATGTAATAAATTATGGCCTACAATCTAACAAAGTAGTAATCCTCAAGGAAATGGAGCACAATTGCAAGAATTATGGTAGTTTTAATTCAAATTTCTGCCACAGAAAACCTTAGAGCGCTCAGTAGCAAGCACTTCATATTTTCTGTTTGTATTTTGTACATGTTTTTATCAGTCAAGGGATATGAGTCAATAATATTTTATTTATTTAAGATGAAAATGAAAATACAGCAAAAAGCAGAGGGTCAATTAATTTAAGAAAGTAGAATGTAATGGAATCAGTTGCAGAGAGAGGGAAGAATATGAGGAAGCTCATTTATGAAGAGGCAACAAACTGAGGAAAGATGTGGTATGGGCAGCTACTAGGGGAGACTTAGTATCGATGACTTCTATTGGTAGAAGTGAGACCATCTGATTAAAAGAGGAGGAGGGTGGAGAAGGAAGAGGAGGAATTGATTGGAAGCTACACGGTAAAATCTAAAATTGTGAGGAGTTATCATTACTTATACAGTTTATGTTTGGGTTATGGTGGTTGTTTTCCCTAGTGAGTAATTGCTTTTAACCTCTTGATTGGCATAAGCTTGAACCAATATTGACTGGTCTTGTATTTCTGGGTTTTATTTGTTTGTTTGTTTGTATTTATTGTTGCTTCATACACAGAAGCAGTTTCAGAATTTGGTGATCTGTGTTGAAATTTAGCAGATATCCAGGGAAGTTTAGAATTCAGTAGTGCAGTGAAGAAGATCCTGTGTAAGGTGAGAGTTACTGGTTTATTGAAAACATGCAGGGTCAATAATCTCACAACACTGAGTGTAATTGGTAGCAAGACTGAGATGAGGTGGATGCAGAAAGGGAGTGGGTGTTTGGTTTTGATGTGGAGCACTCCTCAGAGTGCTCAGAGAGAATGGGGTCTGAGTATAGGGATTTTGGTGGAGATTAGCTGGTAAGAGGTTTAAGGAACATAGGACGAAGACCTAACATGGATTTTCTGCCAGGAATTAAGCCAGCATTAAAAAAAGGCTAATTTTTTATGTCAAGTAAACAACTCATGGGCTATAGCAAAGCCATCAGATTGCAGAATGATAATAAATGTAACTAAAGAATGTTAAGGGGGAGGGACCAGCAGGGAATAGTATAGACAAAACTCTACCAAAATGAAGTTTATTCAAGATTTATTTTGTTTACCACATCAATTTTCAGAAAGATTTTACAAGAATTTTGATCAGATGTTACTGTGTTATGCTCTCAACAACAAAAAATTAATAATAAAATTCATCTGAATAGTAAAATCCTTGAGGGCTGAAACACTCTTGACATCTCAGACCTACTACCACCATGCCTAGCACCTGGTAGATATCCAATGAATGTCAATTGACTTAAAAAAAAAAACTAGATAAAAGTCACTAATATACATTTTACAGTATGTGTGTGCATTTTAGTCATGTAAATATATGCTTATATTTGGGAAAATTTAAATTAGTAAATAGTACTCCTTTTAAGATTATGAAATATTGCTAGTTATTCAAGCTTATTTTACAGCACTGCTATACACCTTATTTTACACCTGCAAAAAATGGGTAATAATAACCAGATTTGTATGTAAGAAGAAAAATACTAAAATAAAACAATGAGATAAATTAGAATTATAAAAGTTGAAAAGGGATTGTACAAGGATTTAATAATATGGATACTCTAATGCTTAACTAAAATTATATTATTTAAATGAAATAATAAACTGTTAAGTATAGAGATGCATGCATAATAGGGACATGGTTACTTACCTAGGGGTTTCTTGAAACATTTTTGAACATCTATTTAATACCTATTTCCCCAACACTGGGCAAGTCATTGCTGGGAGATACAAAGGTTATGTTTATAAGGCAACTTACACCTGCTGTTGATTACCACAGAGGAGTAGACTTAAGTGTACAAAACTGACTTTATAATGAATAAAAACGTGTAACAAACTATACTGTTTACAATTACCTTATCCCTTGGCTTTTTTTTTTAACTGGGTTGTGTTTTTATTTATTTATTCATTTTTTTTATTAAGGTAAGAATACTGCATTATTACCAGTGGTATTTTCAGGGACTATCAAAATCAAGTGATTTTTTTTTCTATCTAAAAGTACTATGTTTCTTACTTCTTATAATTATCCCTTTGCAATTTGAATTAATTCAAGATTAAATCAATTTATGCTGATGCAATCAGAATGACTGATAATGTAGCACTATTGCTCTTGGAGAATAAAATTATTTTGAGTAACTTGAGCTAGATAACCTTTCTAAATATTTTGTACATATTAAATTATTTGACCTTGATAATAGTATGAGGAAAGTATGATTGTTTTATTATTTGGCCAAGGAAATGCCAAAGAACTTATAAAATATCCATAGCTTCTGTTCAGTGCACTGTGTTAAATGAAATGGAGCCAATTATGGTTCTATGTATTTTTATATATTGCAGTAAATTTTATGAAGAATGTAAGTTTTTTTTCTAAGAATATAAACTGGAAATGTTTCATTGTTGATGTCATAATTATGTCTGTTAGCTGTTATTTGTTGAGAACCTACACGAATGTGTGCATGGGACTTGATTTTTTTTACACAAATGATCTCATTAATTTGTACAGTACTACTAGTACTTCAAAGACAATATTACTTCTGTTGGACAGAGGAAGAGACAGAAGGTGAGAACAGTTTTTCCAGAGTCATACAACTAGTAAAATTTGGCACTAGGATCTAACCCGGGTCTGCTGAATTGTTTGTGATGTTGTCAGAAAATACATAGATCAAATAAAAAGGCAAGAAGAGCAAGAGAGTAGAGAGATGGTTATAAGACACCAAACAGTTTGCAAGCCCATGGTAATGTCTTTCCTCATTGACTAATTGTTCTTTGACATGTCATTTTTTTTTGTAAGTGACTTAGATGATATATAATACTTATTTTATGAAATATATATACACAGATTTTATTATTCTTACTGATAGTTCATATTGAATTCATAAGAAACATTTAATAACACCTGAGATTACATATATTAATACTTACAAAATGTACCTAAACATTGTCCAACATTTTCCCTAATCTTGAGAAATACAATCATTGTGAAAAATGTAAATCATACTTAGTAAAGATGAATTATTACTAGAAGACTAATGGAAATTGTCAGGTTGCTCATGCTGGAGAATAGCTATGCAAATACTATTTATTTTTGCTACTTTAGCATTTAATTAAAATATGTAATTTGGTATTTACAACATTAAAAATCTTGTTTCTTAATTTGATATGTAGAGTCTGCATTCACAATCTATTTTTTGTAATATTAATAGATCTTGAATATTCTTGGCTTTGAATATATGGAGAAAATTTATACATCTTTGTTATCTGAAAATACATTAGGGCAAAGAGAAACCACTGTTTTAGGTGTTAAATTAATGAAATAACCTTTTCCTACCTGTTTCTTATTCCATTAGTTGTCTTGCTTCCATCTTTTGTATCCCATCTCCCCACAGTTTAGATGGAAAAGTAGAGTATTTCTGTTCTTTAAGTATTGGCTATTTGTTTAATCAGATAACCAATAATACGTACATGGTTGGCTACCTTTCCATGTTATGAAGCTTAATATAACATCATCATCAATTTCATAGAGCTTTATAAAGTGGATTTTTTTTACTACCACCATATAAGAAATATGTGAACATTTAGAGAAGGAATTAACCAAAGATGAACTTTGCTCCTTTCTTATTCATTTTGTTTAGATTCCACTGTGCGTCTAGCCTTATTCAAAAACAGTGAAAATAAAGTGTCTCTTCCAAAATCACCAAAGATGGTACAGCCCAGAAGAGATGGTTACTTTGAAGGTATGGCTTAATAACAGATACATAGAGAGGTAAAAAGATAAAGAAAGATTAAAAGAATTATATTTACAATAAATTTTTAATTCTTAATCATAAAGTATATATATAAAGAATTATGTATAACATATACTTGAATAACTCAAAATATGGCTCTTAAAGCTGAAGTGCTAATTTAGTGTGCTGAAATATTGATATAGTCATTGAAAATTTGTATCAGTGTTTACATAAATTTTAATTTTTTTATTTATATATGAACATTTTATAATGATGTATCATCAGTGACATTAATGTTATTTAAATTTTACAGTGACAGATATATTAACTTGTATCAGTGGAAGTGATCACATGTCGAAATGATATTCTGTTTACTGCCAATTTACACAAATTGTATTAAGCCCTATAAATTATACTCTGGAATTTAAAATATTTTACAATATTTGAAGTTTGCCCAACTCACTGTTGGAGTGAGGGATTTGCACATCTAGGTGGTGATAGTTCTGATTATATCTCTGATTTCAACGTTCAGAAAAAACATGAACTTAAATTATTAAACAGAAATATTTAAATGTAATAAAGTAGCAAGCATGATGCAAAACAGTGCAGCAAACATGACTTAAAACGTTTGCCATCTGCTTTCCTTTTAATATTAATGTTTTTTAGTTTTTATACTAAAAAATTGTACTACTTTTTTAGTATAAAATTTTTATTTAGTTTTAAATTTTCATTTTAGTATAAATTTTTTATAATTTAACCTATAGTTTGGATAGCAATTTTAATAGAAAAATGGAATCATATTTTAATGAAAAGGACCTATGAACATTTTCAATATTTTGTCTTCTATAAGATTTAAATAAATCTTAAAATTTAGGCATCTTCATAGCATGATTGAAAATGGAAACAGTTTGATTTACATTTCTGTTTTGTAATGTCTAAAACTAAAGAAAAGTTTGTTAACCACCAAATTTACACCATCCTAGAAATGCCTACTGAAGTATGTAGGGGTAGAAGTCATGGAGTCTAGAATTTTCGGTAAAGTAGATAGCAATAGTCTGGGCATGATGGCTCACGCCTGTAATCTCAGCACTTTGGGAGGCCGAGGCAGACAGATCACGAGGTCAGGAGATCGAGACCATCCTGGCTAACACGGTGAAACCCTGTCTCTACTAAAAATATAAAAAATTAGCCGGGCGTGGTGGCTGGCTCCTGTAGTCCCAGCTACTCGGAGGCTGAGGCAGGAGAATGGCGTGAACCCGGGAGGCAGAGCTTGCAGTGAGCCAAGATCGCGCCACTGCACTCCAGCCTGGGCGACAGAGCGAGACTCCACCTCAAAAAAAAAAAAATTAATAATAAAAACATACATAGAAAGATAAATAAAGCAAGTGTGGGAAATTATTTTGAAATTGTTGGACCAACAGATGATAGTGTGTAAAGGTTTCCTTTACATTCTTTTTTTATATTAAATATTTTCCATAGTAAAACATTTAAAAATTTTGGTGCCCATTATCCATGTCAAAACACAATATTATTTCAACAAATATTTATGGATTAATATTTTGATAGAATTAAAATATATTCCCATTTTAAAATAAGGCTTGGGTTTTAATCATTGAGTATATTTCATTGTTATAGTCTTAACTCTACCATTTCAGTCTTTTTTAAAAAAATGTAGAAATTCTGCTGAAATCAGTAATAACTCTACAGATATTGTTTATTAAATAGGAATGTTGTTGCATTAGAAAAGAACTGCCTAGGAAGAAAGATAAGCAGGGTGTTTTTATCCTTTAATTTAACACATATCTCAGACTCATAAAATAAATCTATCCTAATAGGTTCTCTTGCATCCTATCTTTTCTATTAAATGTGAAGCTACATTACCATCTAGAATAGTATAATATGTATGTATGATATGTTTATTGAATTGTGTACTGGTATAAAATATGCTAGAAATAGTTCAAAGTAGTGATAAATTCAAAGTGGCCTATAGAATATAAAACATTTCCACATAAGCTTTACGATGTGATGTTCTATGATTTCGTTTTCTTTCCCCCAAGTGAATTTTGTTTCGTTTGCTTTCTTTTGGAACCAAGTAAAGTACATTTGGCATTTCATTAATTTCACTGAATGAGTTTTATGTATTTACCAGATTTTCTAATGTGCTATAGGTTTTTGTTGTTGTTTGTTTAGGAATAGGCTTGGCAAAAACAGTTTTATATGGAAGATTTTTTTTAACAGTTAATATGTTTATTCTGGTCCCTCTTTTTAAGGGGAAAACAGTGACGAAAAGTGAGGCAAAATCATTTGTTCATTGCTGGCCAAGTTGAACCCCATGTTGTCTTTAACTGCTGCTCTGGAATTATTCACTTCAGAGAATCACAGATATTTCCTGATGCCACAGAGTGCAGCTTCCAAAGAAATATCCCAACTTACCCCTACTGCCCAGTAGAGAGTGCCTCCTGAACCCAATTCTTTTGAGATACAACTTTATTATAAAATGCACCTCTTTTAAAAGTGCAATACAATGAACTCTACTATATTTACAGTTACATAACCATCACCAAATCTAGTTTTAGAACATTGGAAGATCTTTTATTCCTTAAGAAAAAAATCAAATAAAATTAGTGGTTGGGCATCTGATGCCCCCCAGAAAAGTGAGGAAGATCAAAATTAAATTTTCCTGTAGGTTCATATTGAATAATTCCATGTGGAACAGTATCTCAGCACAATGGTATGCCAACACTGTCTTATAATTTCCTTGGTTTTGTTGAAATTGGATCATACTGTAGAACTGCTTGACTATTGCTTTCCAAAATCCACATTTATTTTAGTAACATTGTATAAATTTTTTAAAAAATTACTTTCTATCTCCACTCTGCAATGTTGACTATATGGGGTTTCCATGATTCTTCTTACAAATTTGATTTTTATTGTGGCTTTTTCTGAACATCCCTAGCAAAAACATTAGTAGCAAGAAAGGATGGTAGATATATCTCTGTTGGTCTATGATTAAAAATATGCTTAAATTCAAGGAATAGTTGATATTAAATATCAAATTATATTAAAAATATAAGGTAAAATATTATACCATTTTAACAGTCTATGTTTTACAGGATGTTCTTCTATTTTTTCTATGTTCATAAAATGTTGACCATTTTTGTCTGGCTACCAGATTTAGATCTTTAACTTAATCAAGTATGAGGAGCCTTTGACCACGCCTGTCCCCAGAGTCACCTCATATATGTGCCATGTGTCACCTATTAGCCAGTTGTTCCTATGAGACAAGTCTGAGAGCCTGAACACTTTGCAGATTTAACATTGGCTTATTTTATTTATTTGTTTATTTATATTTATTTTGAATCAGATGCCTGTCTTTGTTTACCTTTGTTACCAACCTGTAATACCTACTTGGATTTCAATATCCTATATTGTCTTAGAACTCAAAACAATTTCTTGGTTATTGCCTTAAAGATCTGCAGTCAAGTTTCTTTTTTTTCTGTCTTAATTGTTTAGTTTGGAGCTCTGACATCATTTATATTCATCACTTGCATAAGAACAAGCATAGCTTAATGGACGTTAGTGTAGATTCTGGAGTTAGTCCAACACAGTTTGAATCTTGACTTTATCGTTTATTAGCTCTGTGACCTTTGGGAAGTTGTTTAACTTCTCTGTTTCTCATTATTTTTCATCTATGAAATAAGAGGCGAACAGTACTTAGGCATGGGGAGTATTGTGAGGATTACATAGATTTTATTTGTGAGAATCTTGGAACACACAATCTAAGTACATATTAAGTGCTCAAAATGTAATCATTAGCAATAGTCATTTTAAAAGTATGGCATTCCTTCTTGTTCTTGTTTACAATTAGTTCTCTTTATTCCATTTATTATTAAGTACTGTGCTGAGAGTTTTACTTACGTTCTCTGATTCAGTGCTTTCAGAAACTTTGAGAAAGGTATTATGACTGTCAACATTTTACAGATGATAAAACAGTAGTATTGAGAGATTGATAGGTGACTTGACCAAGGTTTCTACATAGAAAACAAGTGACTGAAGGGAAATGGTAATAATTTCTTTGACAAATAAAGCTTGCAAAATCAAAACAAAATACAAATGTTAGAGAAAAAAGATTACCAGGTAACCATGAAATTTATACCACTTAGAATTAAAATACTTAGGAAAAAAGTAAAGACTAATTATTAAAATAAGGTAAAACTCTGAGAAAACCATAATCAATTTTGGTTTTTATTCCTTTCTCCTAGTTGCATTAATATAATTTAGGATATCATTTAGTGCCAACATGGTAATGAAGATTTTATTTGTGACCTATAGTTAGCTGCTATCTTGGATAATGTTATTATTGATATTATTATGATAACCTAATATTAAATATCAAGTCTGTGAGATTCTTAGTAAAGAGTGACCATTTTAAAAATAATTCCAACTTTTATTTTAGATTCAGGGGTAACATGGGCAGTTTTGTTAAATTGTGTATGATACTGAGGTTTGGGCTACAAATGATCTCATCACCCAGATAAAGAGCATAGTAACAAACAGGTACCGTTTTTCAGCCCCTGGTTTCCTCCCTCTCTCCCCACTCTAGTAGTTCCTGGGGTCTATTGTTTCTGTCTTTGCGTCCATGTGTACCTGATGTTTAGCTCCCACTTATAAGTGAGAACATGCGGTATTTGGTTTTCTGTTCCTGCATTAATTGCTTTAAGATAATGGCCTCCATGTTGCTGGAAAGGACATGATTTCTTACTTTTTTTTTTTTTTTTTGAGACAGAGTCTTGCTCTGTCACCCAGGCTCAAGTGCAGTGACACTATCTCTTCTCACTGCAACCTCTGCCTCCCGGGTTCAAGCAATTCTCCTGCCTCATCCTCCCAAGTAGCTGGCATTACAGGCACACGCCACCACGCCCAGCTAATTTCTTTTGTATTTTAGTAGAGACGGGGTTTCACCGTGTTGCCCAGGTTGGTCTCCTGAGCTCAGGCAATCCACCCGCCTTGGCCTCCCAAAGTGCTAGGATTACAGGCATGAGCCACCGCACCCGGCTGATTTGATGCATTTTAATGGCTCCATAGTATTCCATGGTATATATGTTCCACATTTTCTTTATCCAAACCACTGCTGACGAGCACCTAGGTTGATTTCAGGTCCCTGCTATTGTGACTAGTGCCGCGATGTACATACGAGTGCATGTCTTTTTGGTAGAAGGATTTATTTTCCTTTGGGTTTATACCCAGTAATAGGATTGCTGTGTCGAATGGTAGTTCTATTTTCAGTTCTTTGAGAAATCTCCCACATTTTGAATCACATGTTTTAATTTTCAGATATATGAGAACCTCCCCACAGAGCCTATATTTTTGCTTCATTATTCCTATTTTTATTTATACATAAATTAAGTCACTTTCCTGCCCTCATCTACTGAAACTTCTAAATTTGCTACTTCTAAAGTCAATGCCAAATTCAGACTTCTGGCTTTGGTCAGGGAAGGAAGTTAGCCAAGCCAGGAAAAAAATTTAGTCTGGCCCAACAACTTTCTCAGGAATGCGGGTTTATTTAGTCTTAGCTCCTCCATTCCCTAGGACAATTGTACTCGATTTCAAGTCAGATTTTCTTAATTCCCAGTCTGCTGCTGTCATCACTAACATGCTTCCTATTTGTTCTTTTATAAAATAGAAGATTTGCAGATAACTCTTGGTTTTATAAACATATATTCAAATATTTTTGTATTAAATGTTTAAATATTGAATGTATTAAGAAACCTATAACTTCTATAATTTTTACTCCAGAACATTTCTTTTGTGACACTTTTTACTTTAGAATTATAAGCATTTTCTCCTCCTGACTTCTCCTTTTTAATGCCAGCTTAGAGAACAGTTTATGTTGTGTAGATTGCTTTAAAGGAGGTCTTGCATTTCCCTAGCTGTTTATAGTACTTGCTAATAGTGCCAATGACTATGTATTAAGAGATGGCAGCATAAATGCCACAGGGCTTATGCAGGCAACAAAATACCTGAAGGCAGCCCCGTAAGAAGAGATGCTCATAATTTTATTCCACTGAGCAAGATTCAATAATTAGTCAAAATTATCATGGATGCGAAGATTTATAAAATGTGATTTATCAGTATGTCAGTCTCCAACAAACACTATATTTTGAATTACTGTTTTCCTACTAAGTTTTGAGCTCCATGTATTTCTTTAATACCCCTAGCCCTTAGCACAGTGCCTAATGTATAATGGATGCTTAATAAATGTTTTTTGATGAATAACTGAAAAATACGAAGGACCCTGGCATTAAAGAGTGTCAAACATAGATGGAGTTGCAATATGCTTATATAATATTTTTTAACATGCTGTTTGCTTTGCCAAATTAGACTCATTGCCCTATGCAATCCAGAAAAATCTCTTCACTTGGCTAATTTGTATTATCTCAGGCATTTAATTTTTTAGGAAGACTTTTCTGATTCTAGTTTAGAACACCACTCACTGTGTGTCCTGAATAAACTTTTATATGCCATATGTATTATTAGTCAGGGTTCTCTAGAGGGACAAAACTAATAGGATAGATGTATATATAAAGGGAATTTATTAAAAAGTATTGACTAACACGATCACAGAGTGAAGCCCCACAATAGGCCATCTGCAAGCTGAGGAGCAAGGAAGCCAGCCCGAGTCTCAAAACCTCAAAAGTAGGGAAGCCAACAGTGCAGTCTTCAGTCGTTTGCTGAAGGCCCAAGTGCCTCTTGCAAACTGCTGGTGTAAGTCCAAGAGTCCAAAAGCTGAAGAACTTGGAGTCCAATTTTCTAGGGCAGGAAGCATTCAGCATGGGAGAAAGATGAAGGCTGGAAGACTCAGCAAGTCTCTCTTCCATCTTCTCCTGCCTACTTAATTCAAGCCAAGCTGGCAGCTGATTAGATGGTGCCCACCCAGATTGAGGGTGGGCCTGCCTTTCCCTGTTTACTGACTCAAATGTTAATCTCCTTTGGCAACACCCTCACAGACACAACCAGGAACAATACTTTGCATTCTTCTATCCAATCAAGTTGACACCCAGTATTAACCATCACAAGTCCACCCCTTGTCAACTTGAACCCATTCACATGTCCTGACATCACACATAATCTTCAAATAAAGACAATAATAAGGTCATAATAATGCCTAACCTAACGCAGCTAGCATTCATACAATCGGAAGTGCACTAATCCTTAACCTAAATGCTATTACATAAAGTTAACAACACTTAAATCCTGTCATGAAGTCAATAAATTTTATGGCACATTATAAAGGAAAAAGAAAGGAAATAAAATGAAGATATTTTCTTAGTACAAGTGTATACGTGCACAAACAAGTTCTTAATGAAATAAGAAGAAAATACTCTTGACAATCACAGTCCTACCTTCTTCTAATACCCATCCCATTGCCTTCAGCAAGCACCTCAGCAGGTCATGGTTTTTTATCTGGAGGAGTGAACCAAACCTTCATTCCTGAAGGGGCTGGGCCATTTGTAGTCCTGCCTGGAGTGGGTTCCTGTAGTTACCTACTGACCTTAATCACAGGGCATGGTAATACTAAGGGACACCCTAAGGGATCTCCTGTCCCACTCATATTCCGCCTTACCTCCATCATGAAGTAGTAGACTTCATCTTGATACTCTGGGCCAATCACCCCAGCCAACACTACAGCTCCCTTGTTAGCCTATTGACTTAGAGGTAGGAGGAGCACAAAGTAGCCAGGTGGCAATCTTAACTTCCAGTTTAATGGAATTATTGTTGTATCTCCTGGTGGCAGCATTCCTCCTTTTGGAACTAAGACCTCTAGGCCAGCAGAATATAATGTCATAGGAACAGGAAGCAAAAATTTTGCTAGTGGGTCACTAGGGGTGATGGTGAGTGGTGCCACTTCCAATTCCGCCCCTTAATTCCTGGACCTGTGAATCCTGGCTATGGGAGAAAGAGTACCATATATTGGACACTGATTCAGGGAATACACAGCCTTCTGGAGAACTTTGCCCCAGGCCTGCAAAGTATTGTCACCTATTTTGTATTGTAATTGTGACTTCGAAAGGCCATTCCACCATTCTATCAATGCAGCTGCTTCAGCTTCAGATGATGGGGAATATGGTAAGACCAGTGAATTCCATGAGCATAAGCCCACTGCCACACTTCTTTAGTTATAAAGTTTGTGCCTTGGTCAGAGGCAATACTGTGAGGAATACCATGGCAACAACATATCATCAATAGGGTAAAACTAACCTGTCTCACACCACCACTCACTATGTTTCAATAGTATCCTGAGGAAATTATTATATACCATATAATATAATAGCCTCCTTAGTGTTGCTTATCATTTATCATTTGTACAAGGCACTGTTCTAAGTATTTTATCTCTACTAATTAATGACATTCTCACAAGCAGGCTTTTGAGATAGGAGACAAAACTTCATTCCTTTTGGAAAAGATAGTATCTTTTCCAAATCTGCCTGCATTTGCAAGGAATGAAGGATAAAATAGCAAAATCTTGTAATCTGTTTTTTGCATGATTTTTTTTATAAGTCTTGACTAGTAGGGAGAGAGGAACCTGGAGAAAGAGTCAGTAACAAAACTAAATAAAATTGAAATGTAAGTTGGAAGCCCTTAGATAATTGAAGATCAGGAGCTATGTTTTGATTTTTTTAATGTGATATGATAGCTCTTGATATAATTAAGTATCTAAAATCTTTTCATGGCCTCCTGTTGTCCTTTGAATAAAAGCTGGACTTGATATTAAATATCATGTCCTACCGGACTGTAATTGTCAAGCCCTCTTTCTGTTCCTCAAGTATGATAAGCACTTTATTATTTTGTAGCTTTCGTATTTCATCCTCTTTCTGCCTAAACAGTGCCCTTAGCATTTTACACAAATGGCTGTCTTATTGTTTAGTTTCACATTTATCCAGTGTGAGAACCTTTCCCTGTAACACTATTTCACATAGCCTTTTCCTCTCTTACCAGCTCCTGTCTCTCATAACACCTGTCATTTTGTGGCATTTATTTGCTATTGTCTCATTTATTTATTTAAACTGCTTACTTATATATTGTGGCTCCAGCAATAGTATGGAAGGAGAGCCATGTCAGAATGGTTTATTCTTATATCCTCAGCACTTAGAGCAGTGCCAGTAGTATATTGGTTCTCAATAAATATATGATTAAGAAAGAATGTAAATGTACATGACATCTTATAATTAAAACTTCCTAAATATATTCTAGGCAGTATCACATCATTTAGTAATACAAGGTTTGAAATAAATTTCAATTTTCTACAGAAAAAATAAATCTGATTAGAGAATTTGGTCCAGTGAAGCATAAAACAAACAATAACTTTTAAAACATTTATATCTGGATAAGGTAGATTCAGGGAATGGCAATCTAAGGTCTGAGAGCAACCTATTCAACTATTTTTTAATCCAAATCAGTTATAAATAGCTCATATTTTTTGTATTTCCCCCTAATTCTGCCATAATTGAATATTTGTGTTCTATTCCAAAGTATGTATTTGTATGTGCATATTATATATATATATATGTACTTAAATGCTCATATGAAGTCAGTAAAACTTACATCACATAATAAAGGAAAAAGAAAGGAAATAAAATGAAGATATTTTCTTAGTACAAGCATATACATGCACAAACGTGTTCTTAACAAAATAAGGAGTCATATATACTATGCATATACAAAAAATTGTATATGCATAGTATATGCACATATTATATGTATATATAATTTACATATCCCATGTATAAATATATATATAACATATATACTTTATAGATACACTTTTTATACATATATGTGTGTATATATGAGAGATATGTATATGGTTAAATTTTTAAATAGGAAGAGATTTCAGAGCTCTTAGAGTTTTTTGAAATGGACCATATGTAGCCTGTGTACTTTTTGTTAAAAAAAAAAAAGAGGACTTCCACTTCTCATAATAGAGGACTATGTAATTCTGATCAACTGTACTTCAGAGAACAACTACAAAAGCTGGAAAATTTTTGTTTTAAAAATTTCAGTGAAGTCATTGGAGACCTAACAAGTAAGAAATTATAAGTCAAGAAGGAAATCCAAAGAGCTGAGAAGCTGATAAAAATTTTTGATGTTACTTGCCTAGGTCAACTGGAAATAGATTTTTCACTAGCCTCTTACCTGAAACAAAAATAAATCATCTCCAAAAATAGATAACATAATTCTAGACTTCTTTTTATCTCCACAGTTTTTCATATAAAATATCTGGCACACAGTGAAAAATAAACATGGAAAGAGATGAGACATCATTATTGAACAAGAGAAACAATAGACGATGTAAGTAGAGCCAATGAGACTTTAGATAATGGAGATTTAAAAATAAATGTACATAATGTCTTTGAGGATACGGAAGAAGAAATTGAGAATTTCAGCAGGATATTAAACCTATAAAAATATCCAAATTGAAAGTTTATAACTTAAAACCACGACTGAACTTAAAAATTCAATGGATGGATTCAGCTACAGATTAATCAAAACTGAAGAGAGAATTATCAACTGAAACACATTTAGAATCCAATAAAGAGAAGTGTGAGGCAGTGGAGTACAAGTAACATTTGAAGGATTTATGGTTGAATATTTACCAAAAGTGAAGAAAAAGCTGAAGTTGTAAATGCAAGAAATTAATGTGCATAAAGAAAATATATACAATAAAAACCACATCTTGGCATATCATCATAAAATTGCTAAAATAGAAGACAAAGACAGAAATTTTAATAAGAGCCACAGAAAAAGATACATCATCTTCAAAGAAGCATCAGTAATAAAGCTAACTTCTTCAGAGAAACAAAGCCAGAAGATAATTGTTGTGGACTTAGTTGTGTCCTTCAAAAATTCATAGGTTGAAGCCTTGATGTCCAATTTGACTGTATTTGGAGTTAGGAACTGAAAGAGGTAATTGAGATAAAATTCAGTCAGAAGGTTGGGCCCATAATCCAATAGAATGAATGTCCTTTTTAGAAGAGGAAGAGACACCAGGAGTGTGTGGGTACAGAGGCAAGCACATATGAAGAGAAGGTGGCCATCTGCAAGCCAAGGAGAGAAGCCTCTGAAGAAACCTCACCTTCCAGCACCTGGATCTTGGACTTTTAGCTTCTACAACTGTGAGCAAATAAATTTCTGTTATTTAAGCATCCCAGTCTGTTTTGTTATAGCAGCCCAAGCTAACTAATGTAATAATGTAGTGGTAGCTTCAAAGTGCTAAAATAATATATCTTCCACCATGAAAGTTTATATCTAGCAAAACTTCTTACATCAAAAAGAAAGCAAAGCACACATACCACCCAACTCCCCAACTGCTGCTTTCCTGGACAGCTACAAGGAAGAAGAAAGAAGGCACCTGGGTTCCTGAGCCAAAGCTTCACAGAGAAAGTAGGGAAGAATAGTAACTTTGGTGAAGTCCATGGCACCCCTTTGTCCCTTGCCCCTTGTAAGAAACTTCTCTGTCATCTGTATCAGGTACCCCCCTACCTGTCTCATAGGACACTCTGTATTTCTGGAATAGCTAGAAATTCTATCCAAGTCTCAGAGAATTACTACAACATCTTGGAAAGTTTGTCATCCTTAAGAATATTGCCTTTTATCTAAACTAGGCTACATGAATTAATGAAGTAACAATGGATTTAGACTGAGAAAGTCTTGTGTTAAATCTTGCATAGACACTCACTAGCTAAATACTCCATGTCCTGTTTTTCTGAATTGCAAAATCAGAATACTAGCCTTTACTTCTCATGATATTTTGAAAATTAAATGAGAATCTAAGAGCTTCTGGATAAAAATGATGCTGCTGAAAATCTCCCTAAAATTTCTGTGGAGGTATTTTTAAGATATAGATGAGCAAATATGGGAATATTAGGAAGGGGCAACAGCAATAGAACTTTTTAGGCTAGAAAGTAAATATGTGAGTAATAATGAGAAAGCAAAAGCTTAAACCAGCAATGGGAAAATATGAGATCTGTCTCTATGTCAAAGGTTCGGGAATTGATGGTATTAGGCCCTCTTGATATGAGATGAAGTGGGCATTAAAATAAATATATTGGCCGGGTGCAGCAGCTCATACCTGTAATCCCAGCACTTTGTGAAGCTGAGGCGGGTGGATCACAAGATCAAGAGATCGAGCCCACCCTGGTGAACATGGTGAAACCCCATCTCTACTAAAAATTAAAAAAAAAAAATAGCTGGCATGGTGGTGCACACCTGTAGTCCCAGCTACTCGGGAGACTGAGGTAGGAGAATCGCTTGAACCTGGGAGGCAGAGGTTGCAGTGAGCCGAGTTCGTGCCATTGCATTCTAGCCTGGTGACAAAGCAAGACTCCGTCTCAAAAACAATAAATAAAATAAAATAAAATACTATTTGTCTTACCTCAACAAAATTTTTAACATTAATTCTGTAATAAAATTCTGTAAATTCTGTAAATTTAACATTAACATTAATTCTGTAAATACTGTCTCTGTATTTGAGAATACCAGGCTTATTTGAGATTCTTGGTGTCTTGTTAAAACTAAGAGTAATTGTAGGAATGTATATTAAATGCTAAGGCCCTAGGCCATTCTTCTAATTAGCTTCCAGAATGCTGATATATGTGTCCTAGTGAGCTTATGCTCCCATAACAAAATACCATAGTCTGGGTGCCTTAGAGAACAGAAATTTATTTCTCACAAATCTGCAGCCTGGGAAGTCCAACGTCAAGGTTCTAGCTAATTCAATTCCTGATGAGGGCTCCTGTCTTGGATTGTTGACAGCCACCTGCTTGCCATATCCTTACATGTGCAAATACACTCTTTTTCTCCCTGCTCACTCAGAAAGCTAGAGACTACACACGCAATCTCTCATACACACACACACACATGCACACACACATACACACACACACAGAAAGAGAGAGAGAGAGAGAGAGGTCTTTCTCTTCTTCTTCTTATAGGACCAGTAATTCCATCATGAGGATCCCACCCTCATTTCCTAATTTAACCCTAATTACCTCCTTAAAGACTGCATTACAAATACCATCACATTGGGGGTTAGGGTTTCAACGTATGAATTTTGGGGGTACACAAATATTTAGACCATAGCACCATGCCTTTAATCTCCAGGCAAGAGATTAGAAGAGTCTTTCTGAAGATTCTTATCAGTGCAAGAGGAAACATCTAAAAACTGATATCAGGTATTACAATATAGGACTCGTGTAAGTCACCTTTAGGTAAAACTCTCAGACAGTAGGGTTTGCAGTTTCCTATCAACTTTATAGACCCCCACTCTAAAAGAAGCAAATGACGATCATTAAACAAACTAAAGAAAATATATAACATGAAAATTAGGGGAAAAAGTAGCAAGCATAATAAAGATACCAGATGAAAAACATCTTCAAGAATACCATTAATATTTTCATAGACATAAAAAAGGGTATGCCCATGAAATAGAATGAGATGCTATAATAAGAAAGAGGGAGATCAGAGACCCAAAAATATCTCTTCGATAGCAGAAATAAAAAAAAAACTTGGCAGAAGATATTGATAAATAAGTCTCCCAGAAACCAGAGGAAAAATACAAAATACTAGAATAACATACAAAAGAAAATATAAATAGAGACTCAGTTCAGGAGGTCCAACATTTGATAAATAATCAGAGATCCAGGCCCGAAGCAGTGGCTCACACCTGTAATCCCAGCACTTTGGGAGGCCAAGGCGGGCAGATAGTTGAGGCCAAGAGTTCTAGATCAGCCTGGCCAACATGGCGAAACCCTGTCTCTACTAAAAATACAAAAAAAAAAAAATAGCTGGGCATGGTGCTGTGTGCCCTTAGTCCCAGTTACTTGGGACGCTGAGAAAAGAGAATCACTTGAACCCGAGAGGCAGAAGCTGTAGTGAACCAAGATCACGCCACTGTACTCCAGCCTGGGTGACAGAGCAAGAGTACAGCTCAAAAAAAAAAAAAAAAAAAAAAAATCTGAGATCCAGAAACAGAGAATAGCAGCAATGTCAACAACAAACAGATGGAAGAAAATTATCAAATAAATAATTCCAAAAAAATATTCCAAAACTAAAGGACCATTTTCCAGGCCCACTAAATGTTAGGAAAATGAATGAAAATAAACCAATCTTTTTGGCCCATATTTGAAAAATGTCATAAAACCAAGGACAATGAAACGAACCTCAAAGTCCTCCAAAAGGAAGACCAGATCTCTTGCAATGGGTCAGTTATCTAAAATATATTGAATTTCCCAACAGTAGCCTTGGATCCTAGAAAACAATAGAACAGTATTTTCAACATTCTTAGAAAACATTATTTCCAACCTAAAATTATATGAACAGGGAAACTATTAATAAAATTTAAGAATATAAAAGCATACTAAGTCTTAATTTATTTCCCTTGCAATCTTGCTCAGAAAGCTACTGAGGGAACTGCTCCACTGAAGTGGTAAACCAATAAAAACTAATACATGAGATCCAGCAAGAGAAAGAAGCAAAGGAATTTCATGATGATAGTGAAAAGAGATCTCAAGATGACAGCTCACACGGGCTTAGAGAATAAACATTCCATGATGACAGAGAACACCATGAGCAGTCCTTCTGAGCAGGGAGAAAAAGAGTATATTTGCTATCAATACATTCAAGTATATCAGATCAATTCTAAAGTAAATACTAAAGAGTATTCTTCGGGCAGAAGAAAAAGACTTCCAGATAAAATCTAGGAGATATAGGAAGTAATAAGAAGCAAAGAAGGGTTTCTATATGGTTAAATCTAAATAATCATTGGCTTCGTTCAGGGGTTTTAACAATAATAAGACATGAAGTCCTTGCCCATGCCTATGTCCTGAATGGTAATGCCTAGGTTTTCTTCTAGGGTTTTTATGGTTTTAGGTCTAACGTTTAAATCTTTAATCCATCTTGAATTGATTTTTGTATAAGGTGTAAGGAAGGGATCCAGTTTCAGCTTTCTACATATGGCTAGCCAGTTTTCCCAGCACCATTTATTAAATAGGGAATCCTTTCCCCATTGCTTGTTTTTCTCAGGTTTGTCAAAGATCAGATAGTTGTAGATATGCGGCATTATTTCTGAGGGCTCTGTTCTGTTCCATTGATCTATATCTCTGTTTTGGTACCAGTACCATGCTTTTTTGGTTACTGTAGCCTTGTAGTATAGTTTGAAGTCAGGTAGTGTGATGCCTCCAACTTTGTTATTTTGGCTTAGGATTGACTTGGCAATGCGGGCTCTTTTTTGGTTCCATATGAACTTTAAAGTAGTTTTTTCCAATTCTGTGAAGAAAGTCATTGGTAGCTTGATGGGGATGGCATTGAATCTGTAAATTACCTTGGGCAGTATGGCCATTTTCACAATATTGATTCTTCCTACCCATGAGCATGGAATGTTCTTCCATTTGTTTGTATCCTCTTTTATTTCCTTGAGCAGTGGTTTGTAGTTCTCCTTGAAGAGGTCCTTCACATCCCTTGTAAGTTGGATTCCTAGGTATTTGATTCTCTTTGAAGCAATTGTGAATGGGAGTTCACTCATGATTTGGCTCTCTGTTTGTCTGTTATTGGTGTATAAGAATGCCTGTGATTTTTGTACATTGATTTTGTATCCTGAGACTTTGCTGAAGTGGCGCATATACACCATGGAATACTATGCAGCCATAAAAAATGATGAGTTCATGTCCTTTGTAGGGACATGGATGAAATTGGAAATCATCATTCTCAGTAAACTATTGCAAGAACAAAAAACCAAACACCACATATTCTCACTCATAGGTGGGAATTGAACAATGAGATCACATGGACACAAGAAGGGGAATATCACACTCTGGGGACTGTTGTGGGGTGGGGGGAGGGGGGAGGGATAGTATCAGGAGATATACCTAATGCTAGATGACGAGTTAGTGGGTGCAGTGCACCAGCATGGCACATGTGTACATATGTAACTAACCTGCACAATGTGCACATGTACCCTAAAACTTAAAGTATAATAAAAAATAAAAAAAATAAAAAAATAAAAAAAATAATGAGAATTTTAGATGGGTCTATAATATTTATAGTCATGGTAACAATAACATTATGCTTTGGGTTTTTTAAACTATGCATTAAATTACTTATGCCTAAAATGGTTTTTGGCCTGTTTCTTTGTTTTGTTTTGGATGAGTCTTACATTTCTTTCTATTTTTGCTATCTATACAGCAGTGGTGGAATAAAAATCATATTCACCAACTTGGAATTATGTAAGACAGAGTTTTGACTCTAGTCCAAACCTACGTAATTTTGGTTAAGTTACTTAACCTTCCTGTACTTGATTTTCCTCATCAATTAATTGGAACAAGTAATATACACCACATAAAGTCACTGGGTAAATTGAATAAAAATGTATAAAATCTACAAGAATGAGCTCACCTTTAGAATGTGTTAACTAAGATTTAATTCCTTATCTTCCCTATTTATTCTACCAGTACATGTTTATTGAATTTCTGCTTTGAGTTTGGCATTGCAGAAAAAGATGAGGGTACAGTGATCAATGACATAAACACAAACCACGTGTAATAGAGTTCTCTATCTAGAAGCAGGGGTTGGGGGTGAGGGGCAACATAAATACTCCATGTAAGTGTATAACACAAATGAGTAAAGCTCTGTGGAGGGAAGCTCATTATGAATCTAGCCCAGAGACATGAGGGAAGAAGTGACACTTGGGCTGAGTTTGAAGGCTGAGTAAAAGTAACTAGGCAAGGTGGGGAGGTTGTGTAGAATGACTGTTCCAGACTAAGGCATGGTCCTATTGAAAGACTTTGAAGACTAGGTTAGCCTGGGCCATTCAAAGAACTGAAAGAAGGTTGGTATGGCTAGAGAACAAGGAGTGAGATGAAGCTGGAAAAATTGGTAAGGCACAGGGCAATTTTAGTCTGTCCTTTTTAGTCCATATTGAGGATTTGACTTTCTATATTCCAATGATTACAGCCACTGTAGGATTGTAAGCAAAAGATAAAATGGTCAGATTTGTTTTCCAAGTAACAATTATGGAACATATGGTGTGAAGGATTAATAGGAAGGAAACAAGAGTAAACACAATATCAGTCAAAAGATCATGGCAGTGGTTCAGCACAGAGATGGTAACTTAGACCAGGGAGAACATAATAGATATGGAGATTTAGGTGGAAAAACAGCAAATAAATCATGGTTACCAAGTATGAGTATGTGCAACTTGCATCTCATCTATAGAATGAGAAGAATAATACCTATCTCAGAGAGATGTTGTGAGGAGTGAGATAACTGCTTACCATAGTAAGCGGTGCTCAGTATATGACAGCAATTATTATTTTTATTTCCATTATCGTTCAAAATTTTTCTATCACTTTCTTTCCTTCTCTCTTAGCAATTGGTGTCCCATTTCCTTTTTATGGCTAAAATTTTCATCTTTCTTTGGATGTTGTCTTACCTGATACATGATGATCTTCCATGGTGATCCCATATTTAGTTATCTCCTGTAGTTTGTTTCTTAAATTTCTGTCTCCATCATCTACCTTAGTTTGTTAAAATAAATATGTAGAGAAGCTGTAATACTGCCATTGAAAATATTATTCCACCTCCTCCTCAGACCACTATCCCATTCATCTGTCTTTAATCCTTGCCAACCTTCTTAGGCAGTCTAATCAGTGTCTTTATGCCCCACCTTTAGTTATTCTGCATTTTTTATTTTTTCAAAACTCACTTTTGAGCTTTCATTTTCTTCCACTGTCCTTGAGACAGGATTCATGGTGCACATTCTACTCAAATTACATTCATTATAGTAATCAGTGTTAACCTCTTAGTTACTAAATTCAGAAACCTCTTTTCTATCCTCATTCTACTTATCTTCAGTATTTCATTCATCATTCTCCCCATAATTTATCTTAGTCCCTTACATCTTCGCTTCCATTCTCTCTTGGTTCTTCTATTTACCTGGGACCACTCCTTTTTAATTATCTTCTCCATCTATTCCTGTTCATTAAATATAAATATTACATAGAATTTTGTTCATATATGACCTCATTCTCTACTCAAAACACATATTTACTTACTGATACAGCAAATATTTAGCGTGTCAGACATTATATTAGGCTGTAGGGATACAAAGATGAATATAGGGATACAAAAATGAGTAGTACATAGTCTCTGTCTTTAAAAAAAAAAAAACCAGCCTCTGAGTCCAGTTGAGAAACCTTATGTAAATGGGCAAAACAAAATATTTTAGGAGTGTACAACACACCTATTCCTATGGCACAATGGAAAGATCAAGATAGAATACCTAATTCTGTTATGTAACCTATGGTTACAGGCAATAACAACCGAATATCTCCCTCTGTCCTTCCTCTTTTTATTTATACCATAAAGTATATTATATTCATTCTAATCAGAATCTGTTTGATTATTTTTATTTCCTGTGTCTGTTAATAGCATCATTAGCCACTTAATTTAGAAAGTCAGAATCATTCTTAATTCTGTTCTCTCTCTTTCTCTCTCATTCCCTAAATACAAGCACTACCTTCACATATCCCACTGACTTCAGTGTCTCTTGCCTTGAAATATTGTAATAGTGTCCTTGTGCAGTGCTTTTCAACAGCAGTGTGCCATAAGCAGTGTTATGGTTTGTGAAGACATTGCAGTAAAGAAGTAGATGATAGCATTTGCAAGATTGAGAGATGTGTGGATATTACAAAGGATACTATTACAATATTGTGATTATAATATTCTGTGATTACAGACTTGTGAAAGTGATGGTAGAAAGTGGACTAGGAACAATAAGTGAAGGGCATTGTATATGAAAGACTGGAATTCATCCTTGTACTTTCCTCCCCATCTCCTGAAATATTCACTAATTATACTAAAATAGTTCAGTATATCCCCAACTATGATAAACTGTGTTCTTTCTAAAATGTCCTGTTCTACAAACCTTTATGCTGTTTCCTTTATCTGAAATGACCCTCATCACCTTTCCATCCGACACTTCCATTTATCCTTCACAATTCAGATAAATGTCATTTCATCTGCAAGTCATTCCTAAGACACCAAGCCTCCCACAGGCCTTTGTCCATGTCTCTGTAACATCGTCTGTGACTATGTTTTTATCTAAATCCTCCCAACTGTTAATCTTTTCAAGGTCAGGGATCAAATCTTAATCATATTTCTGCTTCCTCCCATCCTCAGAACATAGTAACTGTATTAGATTCATCTATACTAGGCACTCAATAAGTGTTTGTTGAATTAATAAACATTTCTGACTTAAAAAAATCTTTGGATTCTCAGAAACACTCTTCCTGCCAATTGCTATTACTCAAAGTCAGACACTGGCCTATTTCCAACTTAAACTTACAACTCATTCAGTGTTCACATTCAAGCTATAAGTTCCCCTGTCTCAACCACCTCTGAGATCTATTTAGCACACTTTGGAATTTATTTAATCATTTCCTACTGAAGTTCAACCAACTGTGAGGTTATGGACCCTGAAAAACTTAATCATTATAAACATTGTCCCTTCATTTTAAGGTTTCATAGCTTCTGAAACATTTTTATGAAAGAATGGAAAGGGGTACTATACTAACATCAATATGTGTTTTTATGTTTCTCAAAAAACTAAATAATATTTTCCATGAAAATTTTATAGTACTTTAATAGAACTGGGGGATCCCACATATTTTCCCTAAAGCTTCAATACCTTCTGCAAGATTTCTCAAGATCATTATTTTAATTAAAAAAAAATGATAGTTCAACCTAATGGTTAGGAGAGTGGGCTATGGAGCAAGACAATTTAGGTCTGAATTTTAACTCTGTCCCTTTCTAGGGATATGACTTTAATTAACCCCATACATTTCTTTGTCCATTTCCTCATTTTTGAATTTGGCATAATGAGATAAAATAATGCATAACTCACAGAGTTGAGTAAATGAATTAGTATGTGTAAAATGCTGAAAACAATACCTAATGCATACAAGTTCAATGAATGTATTGAACTTGGCTATTGCTATTATCAGGAACAGTAGCCATTTGCAATGAAATGTGTTAAAATTTAGAATTTGATTATAGTAACTGGATACATTTTGAAATATTACATTTTAAAACATGGTGTGTTTGTGTGTCTGTGTGTTGGGGAAATTTATTATTCTGCTTAGTCAATCAATTTTCAATGGAAAGGAATTTTCTCGGTAATGGTGAATACAAATACTTGATAGATAAGATGTAGATTCTGATAAATGATCTATTCTACTATAAATTTTAGCTGGACAAATTTGATAAGCAGGTTTAATCCACATGTCTCAAGGTGATGTCAATCAATCAATCAGTCACACTTCTGGCATTAACCTACCACCCCCAGTATATATACTATCCCATGTCATTTCTTTTCTTCACCCTGTATAAGGTCTTGAACTTAGGTAGCCCATTGAAGCATGAATTAAAGAAGAAACTGATATCTTTAAACATTCCAGTAATAAATCTAATTATAAAAATTAACTTAGTTTTTATCCCCCACTTAGAGATAAAATATTTTCATTCAGATATTGATATATGCTTTATAAAGATAAAATTTATATTGCAATATTTTTCATGAAGAATAGAAAAACCAACCCTTCTAGAATTGCTGAGCTGGAAGAGTGAATATATTTTCTATAATTCTTGTGATTCTAGGATCTAATTTTTAACAATTTTGAGGCATTTATCAATATTATAGGGAAATAAAATTATCTTTTGAAATTTTCCAAAACATAACCCATGGTTCTTTGTACCAATGACCTTAAATTGTATATGAGATTTTTCTATTTAAAGAGAAATGATTATATCAATTACTATTTGAACATTAGTGAAGTGAATTAT
This sequence comes from Pan troglodytes, assembly GCF_028858775.2. Taxonomy (NCBI): domain Eukaryota; kingdom Metazoa; phylum Chordata; class Mammalia; order Primates; family Hominidae; genus Pan; species Pan troglodytes. The sequence goes on from NC_072408.2 coordinate 91,994,217, forward strand.
TATAAATAACATTTAGATTTAATTTTAAGAATTTAAAATTTATGTACCATAAAGTCAACATTTTATCATCACACAAATGCTAAACTCAGTGTCAGTTTCTCAGAATTGCAACTTTTGAATGACACACTTATGTTCAAATGGACTTATCTGTGTTTGTGGTAGTTTATACATTTAAGCTACTCTCCTATCTCATTGTGAGGAATCTGCACATGTACATATATACATATTTCCATCTGATGAAATGAGTACTTATTCTTGGCGGGAAAAGTTAAATGAGAATTTATAACTTTTCCATTAAATTGCTTGCCTTTTTATCAGGTTTTGTATTGAAACCAAGATTCTGCATTAAAATATCCCTTATTTTTTCATGTATTTTTCTTTGATATATTTGTTACTACTAGAAGAAATATATTATTTAAATATTGAGAAAGCCTTTCTATTGTTATATGTGTCAGTAATTTATATATCTGAAGTATTTTAATGTTTAAAATATTTAAACTTAACTAAAATGTTTATAATACAAAAATCCCATTGCAACTGGAACCTTAGGTTCTTAACTATTTGAACATGTTCCCAAAAAATCAATGAAAATCTTCCCCTTTTGTACCATTTCTTCAAAGAAGGAAAACCGTTTCTGTTTTTAAAAATATTAATAGTCATGTTCAAAAAGGTCATCCGATCATCTCTGAGTTTGAAATAGTTTGAGGACATAAAAACACCTGAATTACAACTCATCTCACCCAAGTTAAGAAAAAAAAAATGTTGAAGAAATAGAAACATGACAGAGGTTGGTAGATTAGAAGGAGAGTAGACCCTTTTATATGTTTTTGTTTGGCTATTAACTAAAATTATGTGTGCCAAGATTTAGGTTAGTTGAAAGCCCTACAAACTGGGCTTATGGAAATAGTAACTGAGCCTTCTAACATTTTGTTTTTTACTACACCACAAGAATGCATTTCCCCAAAAGTGTGAGATCCCTATCTTGAGATGTGATGAAATGCTTTAAAAAATTATATCATAAAAGAGAAACATCTTTCTTAAAATTCTAAATCATGTAGCTAATGTGAGCTCACACAATAGAGGCCCGCACATTGAAATATTTTCTCATTTTTAAGGGAATTAATGGCTCTCCACCAGCCCTTTAACATGTAAAATGAGTAGGTTACTTGTGTCCAGTACATCCAAAAAAGAGCCAGGATAAAATAAACATAAGGGGTTGGATATCTTGGAAAAAATCTGTCATGGGTTTGGGTTAATCATCTCCAGAAGAAATTCAACTTGATGCCTGAAATGTAAGACTTCTTGGAGAAAGCAGAAAGGCCCGAGGCAGTGTTGATCTGAAGGAGTGCTCTCCATGGGTCAGAGCTGCTCTGCTGGCAGAGTGCAAACCCAGTTCACAACCGCGGCCTCTGAAAAGTTGTAAAAGACTGCAGGGGCCTTCCAGTGCACGCACTCCAGCTTTGGTTACATAGTTTTAATGGCCTAGTTTCTTATTATAAAATAAAACTTAAAAATAAAATCTGTGCCTAATTTTCCAACCTTCTGTCCATCAATGACAGGATTCCTTCCTTCAACATTTGTAGAATAAAACAATTTCTTAAGTTTTAGTAATCATATAGAAAAGTATTTGGAAATACAGCACACTTGTATTTGATGCAGTTTTCATGATGTCCTATTTGTAGGCTTCTGAACTTTGGAACGTGAGTTATTTAAGCAGTACTTTGGATTAATTTTCTTCGATCACTTTTCATACATTTTTGAAGTGTTTTTTCCAGCGACAAGTTTCTCTTTGTCTAAAATCCCTGACACTACATGCCTTGTAGACTGAAAAAAAAATCATTTTAATTATCAATAATGATTGTGAACTCCAACTAAACTGATCTTATGCCAACTAGCTCAACTCAGATATTTGCTCATTTTGCCCCAAATTCTCCTTGATTTTTTTTCAGTTTCATCATCATACCTAGAGTATATTCACTTGAAATAAAATAAAGTGAATATAAAAATATAAAAAGAAAATATCATGGGCTTATGTTAATCATTATTAGCACAGGAATAATTATGTGATTTTATCCTGTATGGAAGTTCAATGTGCTGCTAAGTTACCATGACAAGTTTTAAATCCACTTTAGAAGAAACATAGCATAAAGAAATACTTTTTAGTTCCCTTTGCTTCTATACATAATTTTATTGCACCCAACTGCCAAGGGAATTAAACTCAGGTAAGGTCTTAATTAAAATACCTGAGCATGTCTTAAAGATGCTTACTTTTTATAGACATATAAGGTTGTTTGTTTACTGTTATACTCTTATAAAATCTGTTTATGTTCTATGTAGACTTTTCTTAAAATTACATACAGGCATAACCTTACTAGTTCTAGCAGAGAAACTTCAAACTTTAAACAGTGTAAAAGTCAATCAGTTCAATGAATAGAGTCCTAAGTGCTGAAGCATTTCAAATCCTTTTTCATTTGACCACTTGGTGACCTGATAACTATTTCCTGTCCCTAAATAAGGTTGTGACCCAGGTCTTAGAGTGCGAAACTCAGATAATTTTAGAAACAAGCCAAATACCATAGAATTAAAGAAGTAGAAGACAGTTCGACTGAAATTCTTTCTTTTAAAGTGGAGTATGTTAAATATGTAAAAAACTTGAAATATATTAACTTGTATTTATCCATCATATTTAAAACTATGAAATCATTGATTTTATCACCAGATGTCTCTAAAAGATTAACTTGCAGTGCAATTCCTCATTTCCATTTCATTATGATAACTGAGATTATAAAATAAATAAGTAAATACATCACATGTAATAATAACACTATTTGAATAAATCACCAGAATAGTTTGAAAACAAGTGATGTTAAAAATTATACATTAAACTTATACATATAGATGTGTATGTGTATGTGTCTGTATGAGTGTAATAATCTAAACTTTATTAATATTTATAACTACAGAAAGTTGAAAGTTATTAAAGAGCAGTAACTACAAAAGACCTGTACATTTCAGACAATATGGCAGGAATATTTCTAGCCACCTATTTGAGCTGTTAAAATGCCTTTGGCAATTGGATTAAGGGAAGGAAGACCCTTACAAGTGCATTTTGCTGATCTGAAAATGTAATTGACTATAGTTTGTTTTGATAATTTTTTTTTTGCTTTTCTGTAACTTGGATGTGAAATATAATGTTATGAAATGTTAATTATTTTAATGAGGTCAAGAAGTATTTCCTTAAAATAGCAGTTTTAATGTTAAACATACGTTTGATACTTTTTCTCTTTGTACAGTTAATAAAGCTATGGATTAAAATATATAAGAACTAAACTTAAAATATGATTTTTAAAAAGTAAATATTAAGAAAAGCCTCTGAAATTGACACTTAGCCTGAGCTATTTAAAGTAAGCTAAGGTTTACACTTTTCATAAGGATCATATGATTTATCAAACAGAAGAAATTCTCAGTGTTGGTCTCAAGCATTCTAAAGAATGATTATAAACTAAGCAACTAAAAACTATAGGGTTGATTAAACAGTGAGAAAGCATTATCTCAGATACTGTTTTAGAATGTGATATGCCATATTACTCATAAGGATTACACATTTTTATTGATAATATACCAATTATACACTCGGAAAGATAGAATTTCACTCTTCTTCAGATGAATGTTGAACTATTGCCAATTCCACTCTTAAAATTTTCTAATTTGTTTTACTGTGTGTTTCATATGGAATTATATCATGGAAATGTGTATATGTATGTGTTTAAATATTAAAGGTAAGGATTTTCAAAAGTGAAATATAAATTAATATAAAATAAAACAAAACATCAAACTCTTGATTTTCTTCTTAGAGTTTATCTGAACAAAAGGAGAGCCCCTTAAAATCATTCTATTTTAAGGATGATTTGTGAAAAATATGTACAGAAATAAAATTTATACCATAATAATAAAGTTTAAATATTTAAGTTATAGCAATAACAAAAATTATAGCATAACTAGAGATGTTTTAAACATTTATTATTAAATTAACAGCCTAGAATAAAAGTATGAATAAAGTAAATTTTCAAGTGTGATCTGAGGTTTCTAGCAAAGTGGTGGTAATGACTCATAAATTTCAAATTGTTGTTAAAGTGTGAACTAATATTGTGCATTATCTGTCTCATATAAACAGAAATACAATTTTATTCCACATACATTTTATTTTTGCTCTTTGATTTAAATGAATGTTTCAGCTACCTATTTATAAACACAGCTTTTGCTACATATTACTACTATTTATAAATTTTGTGTATTTTATCAAAAATTACTTTTTTGAATTTAATTGCTTATATATATAAGGTACATGCTATGATATATAAATGATAAGTAACTGATAAAATTTGAAATTGTTTAAGACTATTTTTATTGTTTTACGTATAATGCACTTTATACTTAATATTATAAAGTTTAAATCATATTACCACTGTAATCATAATTTTAAATAATATTTAAATAACATTGAAGAGCAAATAATAAAAATGCAATTAAGCTACAAATGCATACATTTATGAAAGTTTGTTTTATTGTTGTTAAGGTCAGACAACAAAAACTTATTAAGCATCTACTTGTTCAAAAGAAAGTTATAGTTATAAGATTAAAAACTGTCAGGGATTAAGACTAGAATTAAGCTCTAAGTACCAGGAAGGTAACTTAGATTTAACCTACAGATGACCTGGACTTGTTTGTTCAGATGACAGTTCTAAAAGTGTATAGGGAATATTCCTATTTAACACAATTATTTGCTGCAAGCCTTGACCTCAGTGATTGTCAGGGACCAAGTCTGAATTGGCCCATTCTCTGATATGGTGACATTGCTTCTGTTGCCTCGATTGTGACCTCTGATTGCATGGTACCCTTGAGAGTTCTGTAACAAGCGTAACTCCTGGTTCTTAGCCAGGAAGGTTGGTCTGCCTGCATAGATTTGTCAGCCCCTTCAGTCTGAGTAACATATGCTATCTACCCTGCCATGGTATACTAGTTATTTTATTTATATACATCTCTCCGAGTACTTTAATGGTAGCATTTCACAACTAGTGAAATATGCAAAAAAAGCCTGTGTAATTTATTAGTTCTTAGAACAAATGCTTATTTACTTTCAAGCAGGTTTATTGTCTTAGAGCATTGCTTTATATGTATGTAACAATTTCTCACCCACATACATACCTTTGCCTGCCTCAGAGAAGTGCACACCTCTTCCATCCCTCATCCCCTTAATCCTACAATATCTAGTATAAAGAGAGTTGATGTAGAGAAGTAGCATGGCATAATTTGATAATGATAATGATTATAAGAAAAAAATATTTTTTAAACTGCCTTAAAATTGCAGCTTCAGCACTGTCACCATGGACAAACTAGTTCTGAACCTCCGTAAAGCATCACTCAGAGTTTTAATCAGAATTAAATGAAAATTAATGTACTATAAAGGGCATATCACAACTTCAGAACATACTATAATTATTATTATGATAATGATATTTTTCTATGCTTCCCAAAGGAGAAAAAACATGGGAACCCATACATCAGTACATACAGGATAGTTCCTAAATTTTTGTACTCACAGCATGGAATGAAGGATGTTGCATGCACAGCAACCTGAACAGAACAATTTACATAGCTTTCCTTACAGTTTAAAAGCTAGGATCAAGATAATGTGGAATCATTTGTTTGTCAGTCATGTGTTTAGACATGGTTTGGTTATTTTAAGTTAAATTATAAATGGGCAGTAGAAATGGAAATTTAAACATTTTCATGCTGAGATTTAGTGCCTTGTCCACCAGATCAGTGGTTTTCTAACTTCATATTTTAGCAGAAAACCTCTGTTTTCCCATGAAATATTGCTCACAGTTCAATATAGGATGTAAATCAGCAAAGAGTACTTATGCTCTGGTTTAGAAAGTGGGTCAGCCAGGCGCGGTGGTTCACACCTGTAATCCCAGCACTTTGGGAGGCCAAGGCAGGTGGATCACCTAAGGTCAGGAGTTCGAGACCAGCTTAGCCAACGTGGCAAAACCCCGTTTCTACTAAAAATACAAAAAAAAATAGCTGGGCGTGGTGGCTCAGGCCTGTAATCCCAGCTACCCGGGAGGCTGAGGCAGGAGAATCGCTTGAATCTGGGAGGCGGAGATTGCAGTGAGCCAAGATGACACCACTGCACTCCAGCCAGGGCAACAAGAGCAAAACTTCATCTCAAAAAAAAAAAAAAAAGAAAGAAAATAGGTCTGATCTTTTTGCTGCTTCCCTAGTAGCCACCAAGATGCATTTGCAAAGCCTCCTAGGGCTTCACAGAGCACAATTTAAAACCCTGATTAGACCTTACCAAAGAACAATCCCCATTAAAACACTCTCATTGTACTCAGGACCAACCTACATGTCCTTAGTGTTTATCACACACACAGAAGTATACATTTAAAAGCTATGACTAGAATGTCTTTATGCTGTGTGCTGCCTGAAGTTTGGGACTCTATTGGCTTACTGCTAGGTCCTCAGTACTTAGAATAAGCCTGGCACATATTAAGCACTCAGTAAAAAAAAAAAAAAAAAAAAAAAAAAAAACAAGTAATCCATGCAAATACATCAAATTATATTGGAGTAACAACCAAAAATCATATAACATGATTCTTGTTCTGGTTAGGCTAATTTAATGACCCAAGATTGACTGGTATGGATAATTACATTTTAATTATAGAATACAAGGTGCTGTTAAAGTATTAACTATTTGGTATTTCATTGATTACAAGATGTACATTTTATTCAGATTTTAACCACTCTGAACACAGAATGCATAAACAGCATAATAAATGGCACAACTGATGGCAACTCAGAGTTGCTGCCAACCAGGTGATAGTTGGCAAATAATATAAAAACCTTTGATTGTTATTTTCCAGCAAAATCAAGATCAAAGCATTATAGATCCTATGAAATAATGTAGCCCTCTAAAATTTGCAGAGTACTCATAAGACTGACATATGTGTGACTGAAGCAGTAGTTAAAATATTGAAATACTCTCTTATATGATTGTTACATAGCTACTTCCTGGAGTCCCCTTCCCACTACAGCAATGCCAACAACTGTGGCTGTCTTAGTGCTTCCCTTGAAAACCCCTTGCAAGTTTACAATATTAAGTAACTAAAGGATTTACATCCTGCACAGCAGAGGCCCTTCAGAACTCTGTCCCTGTTTAAAGCCAGTGTCCTTCCTGATTGGTCAGTGCCAATGTCATACAGCTTAAAGTTCTTTACTATCACCTCTATTACACATAAAATTTTTGATATGATTCCACTCTGAGAGCGAGTCATAGGAATTATGATCCGCAAGTTTTATAGATGAAGAAATCAGGTTCAGCAAGGCAATGTTACCTATCCAATTCGGCAAACTTCATTTTGAACTGACGCCTTTGGTAATAGAGACTGCACAAGGTGGAGAATCTCAAATCCAAGCAAGTACAGGCACAAAACTTGATCGTAAGATTAAGTTAAAGTAAGCAAAAATCCCAGAAAAAAACATAAACAGTTAGCTAATTCAAAGATGCAACTCCACCAGGGAATGCTAAGATATGCTCCTGTTAGCAAAGCAGCCCATTTCCAAGAATGATTAGCTCTTGGGGCCTCCAGATGAAATGAAGAAAAGAGCAAATGGCTAAATTCAATATCAAGAGACACATTGCATATCAGCCCTCTCTGGGCAGCTCTGGCATTACTGTATTAATGAAATGACCCCTCTAAGAAGTGCCTTTACATACTGTAACTATGCTTCATTTACTGCTCTCTGATGTCTGTATTCTTGCCACAGTATGAGCACTAAGGAAATATTCAAATGGAAAAGACAATACAAGTAAAGGTAGGGAAAAACAAAAAACAAGTGAAGATTTTTTAAGAAAGGAAGTATTGGGGAATTATGAGAAATCTTGAAAAGCAAAATAACAAAATTACATCGATTATAACATCAAGAGATTAAGAAGCATAAAGGTATATCCTCCAAATAATACTCAGCCTCTGAAAGTCACCATGAAAAGTATAACAATATAAACATTAGTGACTGGATAAAAAATTATTTTTGGTACAAACTTTTTAGGTAATTCTTGACTGCAAAAACCTACATATGGTACTAGATAAAATAAGGAATTGAATTTCCTTTTCCTGGTGGGAAGATTAAAAATATATATAATATCTAATAATATATATTATTTATTATATCTGTAACTGTACAGTTAATATAAATAATAATTAAATATTATTGAATTATATATTTATTATAATTTATATATGTATATAAGATTATATATTATATATCATATATTATATCTGTAACTACAGTTAATATAAATAATAATTATATTATTGTATTATATATTAATATGTAACATATAGTAATATAACAGTATATTATATTATATATAATTTAATATGTTATAATTTTAATTATATATAATATATAACCTATATAACAGTTATATAACCCCTATACATAATATGTAATATAGTTAGTGTATATTATATCTGTAACTATAGCTCACATCAATAATAATTATATTATATTTATATATAATATAGTAATATAACAATATATTATGTATGATGTGTTATAATAATTCAATATATTATAATTATAATTTTATAATTTTATAATGATATATTAATATACATTATATTATATATTATTAACTGTAGCTACACAGTTAACAACTATAAAGTTAATAATTTATGTTATTAACTGTAACTATACAGTTAAAAACTACAGTTAATTACACAAATTATTAACTGTAACTATACAGTTAATAAATATACAGTTAATGTATATCATTAACTATAACTATACAGTTAATATAAATAATTATATCGAATTGTTTAATATTAATATAAATAGTATATTATGTAATTATATTTATATTATATTATATTTATATTATATATAATTTTATAGTTATGTGCATTAATATAAATAATATGTGAACATAAATAATATATATCAATAATACATATGCTATTATAAGGTAATATAAATGCATATATTATCTATATTATGTGTGTAAGTGTACAGTTAGATATTCTGATGGGCGTTTCAGACTGATTTTAAATTTGTAACTCTACCACTTTAAATGTTATACATAACCTCTCTGGGCTAAAGCATTCTTATCTTTTAAATGGAAATAATAATGTGGGCCTCTTGGAATTTTTGTGAGATAATGTACTGGAAGTGTGGACACCACTGCTGAGCATACAGTAGTCTTTAGTAGATGATAACTTCTGTTGCTGCTAAAGCCTTTTATCTCTAACTCCAAATTTCACCTCTAGCCATGTCAAACAGACTTTCTCATGTATTGTCTCTGTGATATTGAGCTTCTGATTGCACAGCATATGTTAAACAGGTTTCTGTTTCTGGCAGTGTGGTGAGTTAAATGTTCATGTGCAGCTCACCTAAAAGTGCTGAAGTAAAAAACCATTTTTTAAATAGACTCTATATTTTAGTATAGTTTATGTCCACAGCAAAATTTAACAGAAAGTACAGATAGTTTTCATGTACTCCGCAAATGTACAGTCTCCCTGGCTTTAAACATCTCTTAGTAGAGTGGTAAAACCTATATTGGCACATCATTATCACCCAAAGTCCATAGTTTACATTAGATCTCACTCTTGCTGTTGTGCATTATATGGATTTTGACAAATGTTTGATGACATGTATCCAGCCTCATAGTGCCATGCAAAATAGTTTCTCTGTCATAAAAACCTTACGTGTTTTATCTATAAGCATCCTTCCCTCCCTGATTTCCAGCAACCAGTGATCTTTTTACTGACTCCATAATTTTTCCTTTTCCAGAATGTCACATAGTTGGAATCATGTGGTATATAGCCTTTTCAGATTGGCATCTTTCACTTAGTAACATGCTTTTAAGGTTCCTCCATGTCTGGTCTTAACTTGATAGCTCATTTCTTTTTAATGCTAAATAATGTTTCATTGAATGGAAGTACCACAGTTTATGTAACCATCCACCTACTGAAGGACATCTTAGTTGTTCTGAAGTTTTAACAGTTATGAATAAAGCTGCTATAAATGTCCATGTTAAAATTTTTGTGAGTGCACACATTTTCAACTTATTTAGGTAAGAGTGACTGCTGAATTGTATGGCAAGAGTGTGTTTAGTTTTGTAAGAAATGGCCAACGTGACTGTACCATTTTCATTTTCACCAGCAATGAATGACAGTCCTGTCATTCTCATTGTTTTGGATATTCTCCATTATATTAGGTGGGGGGTAGTACCACATTGTTGTTTATTTTACAATTCCTTAATGACATATGATACTGAGCATCTTTTCATATGTTATTTGCTATCACTGTATCTTCCTTGGTGTGGTGTCTATTCAGGTCTTTTGACCATATTTTAATGGGGTTGTTCGTTTTCTAATTGTTGAGTTAAAAAATTTGTTTTAAGTATTTTACATTCATGGGTATACATGCAGATTTGTTACAAAGGTAAATTGCGTGTCACGGGGGGTTGTTTACAGATTATTCTGTCACTCAGGTAATAAGTGTAAGTATTATAGTATCTGATAAGTATTACAGCTTTTCAGTCCTTATCCATCTCCTGTCCTTCACCCTCAAGTAGGCCCTGATGTCTGCTATTCTCTTCTTTTTGCCCACCTGTACTCGATGTATAGCTGCCACTTATACATGAGAACAAGTGGTATTTCATTTTCTGTTCCTGTATCAGTTTGCTTAGGATAGTGGCCTCCAGCTCCATTCATGTCACTGCAAAGGACATGATCTCATTCTTTTTTTATGGCTCTGTACTCTTCCGTTATATATATATTTTATATATATAGTGTATAGATATTTATATAATTATATACATTATATATATTTATATATAAATATAGAATATAATATAATTATATATATATAATTATATATAATTATATATAATTATAATATAATTATATATATATAATTATATATAATTATATATAATTATAATATAATTATATATAATTATAATATAATTATATATAAATATAAATATATATAATTATATATAATAAAATATAATAATACATTTATAATATTATATTTATTATAATATAATATAATATTTATATTATATTTATTACAAATATATTTATAATAATCATATTTGTAATAAATATAATATTTATAATATTATATTTATTATAAATATATTTATTATAAATATAACATTATATTTATAATATTATATTATATTTATAATATAATATTATATATATTATATTTATTACAAATATAATAAAGATAATATATATAATAAAATATAATAAAAATATAATAAAATATATAATAAAAATATATAAAATTATAAATATAATTATATATAATTATATAATATAATTATATAATATAATTATATATAATATAATTATATAAATATATATAATTATATAATATAATTATATAATATAATTATATAAATATATATAATTATATAATATAATTATATATAATTATATTATATAATTATATAAATATATAATTATATTATATAATTATATAAATATATAATTATATTATATATTATATATAACATATATTATATAATATATTATATATAATATATGATTTATATATAATATATTATATAATATATATTTATATAATATATATTATATTATGTATTATATGTTATATTTATATTTTTATATATATATATTTTTTTCTTTATCCGGAATGGGCATTTAGGTTGGTTCCATGTCTTTGTTATTGTGAATAGTGCTGCAATGAACATACGTGTCCATGTGTCTTTATGGTTCTCATTTATATTTCCTTTGGTGTATACCCAAAAGTGGAATTGCTGAGGTAAATGGTAATTCTGTTTTAAGTTATTTCATAAATTGCTAAACGACTTTCCACAATGGCTGAACAAATTTATATCCCCACCAGCAGTGTATATGCATTTCCTTTTCTTCACAACCTCACCAGCATCTGTTATTGTTTTGACTTTTTATTAATAGCCATTCCTACTGGTGTGAGATAGTATCTCATTGTGGTTTTAATTAGTATTTCTCTAATGGTTAGTGATGTTAAGCATTTTTTTTTTTTGAGACGGAGTCTCGCTCTGTTGCCCAGGCTGGAGTGCAGTGGCGCTATCTCAGCTCACTGCAAGCTCCGCCTCCTGGGTTCACGCCATTCTCCTGCCTCAGCCTCCCAAGTAGCTGGGACTACAGGTGCCTGCCTCCATACCCGGCTAATTTTTTTGTATTTTTAGTAGAGACGGGGTTCCACCATGTTAGCCAGAATGGTCTCGATCTGCTGACCTCGTGATCCACCCGCCTTGGCCTCCCAAAGTGCTGGGATTACAGGTGTAAGACACCGCACCCGGCCGATGTTAAGCATTTTTTATATGTTTGTTGGCCGAATGTATGTCTTTATTTGAAAAGTGTCTGTTCAAGTCCTTTGCCCACTTTTTAATGGGGTTGTTTGTTTTGTTCTTGTAAATTTAAGTTCCTTATAGGTTCTGGATATTAGAGCTTTGTTGGATGCACAGTTGGCAAATATTTTCTCCCGTTCTGTAAGTTGTCTGCTTACTCCGTTGATAGTTTATTTTGCTGTATAGAAACTCTTTAGTTTAATTAGGCCCCATTTATTAAGTATTTGTTTTTGTTGCAATTGTTTTTGGTGTCTTTATCATGAAGTCTTTGCCAGGTCCCATGTGCCAGATGGTGTTTTCTAGGTTTTCTTCTAGGGTTTTTATAGTTTTATGTTTTACATTTAAGTTTCCAATCCATCTTGAGTTGATTTTGTATCTGGTGTAAGGAAGGGGTCCAGTTTCAATCTTCCGCATATAGGCAGCCCGTTATTCCAGCGCTTTTTATTGAATAGGGAAGTCCTTTCCCCATTGCTTTTGTTGACTTTGTAGAGGTCAGATGGTAGTAGGTGTGTGACATTATTTCTGGTCTCTCTATTTGGCCCCATTGGTCTATGTGTCTGTTTTTGTACCAGTACTATGCTGTTTTGGTTACTGTGGCCTTATAGTATAGTTTAAAGTCAGTGTATTAGTCTGTACTCACACTGCGATGAAGAAATACCCGAGACTGGGTAATTCATAAAGGAAAAAGGCTGAATTGACTCACAATTCTACATTGCTGGGGGAAGCCTCAGGATACTTATAATCATGGTAGAAGGCAAAGGAGAAGCAGACACCTTCTCAGGGCAGCAGGATGGAGAGAGTGCAAGCAGGGGAAATACCAGATGCTTATAAAACCATCAGATCTTGTGAGACTCACTCACTATCACAAGAAACTGCACCCATGATTTGATTACCTCCACCTGGTACTGCCCTTGAAACATGGGAATTATGGGGATTACAATTCAAGAAGAGATTTTGGGTGGGAACACAGCCAAAACATATCCGTCAGGTAATGTAATTCCTCCAGCTCTGTTCTTTTCACTAAGAATTGCCTTTGATGTTCAGGCTCTTTTTTGGTATCATATGAATTTTAAAACAGTATTTCCTAATTCCATGAAGTATATCATTGGTAGTTTGATAGGAATACCATTGAATCTGTAAATTGCTTTGGGCAGCATGACCATTTTAACAATATTGATTCTTCCTATGCATGAGCATGGAATGTTTTTCCATTTGTTTGTGTCATCTCTGATTTCTGAGCAGCGTTTTATAATTATTGTTGTAGAGATCTTTCACCTCCCTGTTTAGCTGTATCTCTAGGTATTTTATTCTTTTTGTGCCCATTGTGAGTAGGATTGCATTATTGACTGGGCTCTCAGCTTGGATGTTGTTGGTCTTTAGGAATGCTACTGAATTTTGTACATTGATTTTTGTATGCTGACATTTTGCTGAAGTTGTTTATCAGATCAAGGAGCTTTTGGGTGAGATTCTGGGGTTTTCTAGCTATGAAATCTGCAAATAGAGATAGTCTGACAAATCTCTTCCTATTTTGATGCCTTTTATATCTCTCTCTTGCCTGATTGCCCTGACCATGACTTCCAGTACTATGTTAAATAGGAGTGGTGAGAGAGGACATGCTTGCCTTGCTACAGTTTATAAGAGGTTTGTTTCCAGCTTTTGCCCATTCAGTATGCTATTGGCTGTGGGTTTGTCATAGGTGGCTCTTATTATTCTGAAACATGTTCCTTCAATGCCTAGTTCATTGAAGGGATGTTGGATTTTAGCAAAAGCCTTTTCTGCATCTATTGAGATTTCTTGTGGTTTTTGTTTTAGTTCTGTTTATGTGATGAATCACATTTATTGATTTCGGTTTGTTGAACTAACCTTGCATCCCATGGATGAAGCCTACTTGTTGATCATGATGGCTTAGCATTTTTTTTTTCTTTTTTTTTGAGACAGGGTCTCACTCTGTCACCCAGGCTGCAGTGCAGTGGAGCGATCTCAGCTCACTGCAACCTTCACCTCCTGGGTTCCAGCGATCTTCCTGCCTCAGCCTCCCGAGTAGCTGGGACCGCAGGTGCACGCCACCATTCCTGGCTAATTTTGTGTGTGTGTGTGTATTTTTAGTATAGACAGGGTTTCACCATGTTGGCCAGGCTGGTCTTGACCTCAAATGATTCACCTGCCTCTGCCTCCCAAAGTGCTGAGTTTATAGTCATGAGCCACCACACCTGGCCGATGGTTTAGCTTTTTGATGTGCTGCTAGATTTAGTTTGCTAGTATTTTGTTGAGGATTTTTGTGTCGATGTTCATCGAGGCTATTGGCCTGATGTTTTCTTTCTTTCTCTTCTTCTTTTTTTTTTTTCAATAATGTCCCTCAGGTTTTAGTATCAGGATGATGCTGGGCTCATAGAATGAGTTAGCAAGGAGTCTTTCCTCATCAATTTTTTTCAAATAGTTTCAATATAAATGATACCAGCTCTTCTTTTATACATTTGGTATAATTTGGCTGGGAATCCTCATCCTGGGCTTTGTTTGATTGGCCAACTTACTACTGATTCATTTTTGGAATTCATTATTGGTCTCTTTAGAGATTCAGTTTCTTCCTAGTTCAGTCTTGGGTGGCTGAATGTGTCGAGGACTTTATCCATTTCCTCTAGGTTTTCTAGTTTGTGTGAACAGAGGTGTTCATAGTAGTCTCTGAAGGTTTTTTGTATTTCTCTAGGGTCAGTGGTAATGTCCCCTTCATCATTACTGATTGTGTTTGTGTGGATCTTCTCTCTTTACTAAAAAAAATTAGTCTAGCTAGTTGTCTTTCCTATTAATGTTTTCATAAAATGACTTTTGGATTTATCAATCGTTTGTATGTTTTTTTGTTTGTTAATTTCCTTCAGTTCAGCTTTAATTTTGGTCATTTCTTGTCTTCTGCTAGCTTTTAGGTTGGTTTTCTCTTGTTTCTCTAGTTCCTCTAGTTATGGGGATAGGTTGTTATAATAATTTCAGGTTTTTCTTACTTTTTGGTGTGTGCTCTCAGTGCTATAAACTTCCCTCCTAACACTGTCTTAGCTGTGTCCCAGATGTTCTAGTATGTTTTATTTTTGTTCTTATTCATTTCAAATAATTTATTGATTTCTGCCTTAATTTTATTACTTACCCAAAAGTCATTCAGGAGCAGGTTTCCATGTAATTATGTAATTTTGAGTGATTTTCTTAGTATTGATTTCTATTTTTATTGTGCTATGGTCTTGATTGTGGTTAGTATAAATTCAGTTGTTGTTGTTGTTGTTTCAATTTGCTGAGGATTTTTTTTACATCTGTTTGTGTGGTCAGTTTTAGAGTATGTGCCATAAGCAGGTGAAAAGAATTTATATTCTGTTGTTTTGAGTGGAGTGTTCTGCAAATGTCTATTACATCCATTTGGTCAAGTGTCAAGTTCAGTCTCAAATATCTTTGTTTTCTGCCTTAACGATCAATCTAATATTGTCAGTGGTGTATTGAAGTCTCCCACTATTATTGTGCTATCTAAGCCTCTTCATAGATCTCTTAAGAACATGCTTCATGAATATGGGTTCTCCTATGTAGTGTGCATATATATTTAGGATAGTTAGGTCTTCTTGTTGAATTGAGCCCTGTACTATTATGTAATGGCCTTCTTTATCCTTCTTGGTCTTTCCTTGTTTAAAGTCTATTTTGTCTGAAATTAGAATAGCAACCCCTGATTTTTCTCTGTTTACAATTACTTGGTAGATTTTTCTCCGTCTCTTTACTTTGAGCTGATGGGTGTCCTTGCATGTGAGATGGAGACTTTTCAAGACAGCATACAATTGGGTCTTGCTTCTTTATCCAGCTTGCCACTCTGTGCCATTTAATTGGGGCATTTAGCACATTTCCATTCTAGGTTACTATTGATATGTGTGAATTTGTTTCTGTTTTCATGTTGTTAGCTGGTTATTACCAGACTTCTCTCTCTGGTGGCTGTGTAGTCTCACTGGCCTATGTACTTAAGTGTGTTTTTGTAGTGGCCAGTAATGGTTTTTCCTTTCCATGTTTAGCACTCCCTTCAGGACTTCTTGTAAGGCAGGTCTGGTGGTAGGAATTTGATACAGTTTGGCTCTGTGTCCCCACACAAACCTCATCTTAAACTGTACTCCCATAATTCCCACATGTTGTAGGAGTGACCAGGTGGGAGATAATTGTATCATAGTGGCAGCTTCCCCCATAGTGTTCTCGTGGTGGTGAATAAGTCTCATAAGATCTGATGGCTTTATCAGGGGTTTTCGATTTTGCATCTTCCTCATTCTGTCTTTGCCTGCTGCCATCCATGTAAGACAGGACTTGCTCCTCCTTGCCTTCTGCTATGATTGTGAGGTTTCCCCAGCCATGTAGAAATGTAAGTCCAATTAAACCTCTTTCTTTTGTAAATTTCCCATTCTTGGGTATGTCTTTATCAGCAGTGTGAAAATGGACTAATACAGTAAATTGCTATCAGTAGAGTGGGGCATTGCTGAAAAGATACCGAAAAATGTGGAAGTGACTTTGGAACTGGATAAGAGGCAGAGAGAGGTGGGAACAGTTTGGGGGGCTCAGAATAAGTCAGAAAAATGTGGGCAAGTTTGGAACTTCCTAGAGACTGTTGAGTGGCTTTGCCCAAAATGCTGATAGCAATATGGATAATAAGGTCCAGTCTGAGGTGATCTCAGATGGAGATGAGGAATTTGTTGGGAACTGGAGCAAAGGTGTGTCTTGTTATGTTTTAGCAAAGAGACTGGTGGCATTGTGTCCCTGCCCTAGAGATTTGTGGAACTTTGACCTTGAGAGAGATGATTTAGGGTAACTGGTGGAAGAAATTTCTAAGCAGCAAAACATTCAAGCGGTGACTTGAGTGCTGTAAAAGGCATTCTGTTTTAAAAGGCAAACAGCATAAAAGTATGAGGAATTTGCAGCCTGACAATGCAATAGAAGAGAAAATCCCATTTTCCGAGGAGAAAGTCAAGCAGGCTGCAGAAATTTGCATGAGTAACAAGGACCCAAATGTTAACCCCCAAGACAATGGGGAAAATGTCTCCAGGGCATGTCAGAGATCTTCACAACAGCCCCTCCCATCACAGGCCTGAAGGCCTAGGAGGAAAAAATGGTTTTGTGGGCTGGGCCCAAGGTCCCAATGCTGTGTGCAGCCTAGGGATTTGGTGTCCTGTGTCCCAGCTGCTTCATTGTCCCATGGCTAAAAGGGGCCAATGTAGAGCTCAGGCTGTGGCTTCAGATGGTGCAAGCCCCAAACCTTGGCAGCTTCCACATGGTGTTGAGCCTGCAAGTGCACAGAAGTCAAGAATTCAGGTTCAGGAACCTCCACCTAGATTTCAGAATTTTGCCTGGATGCCCAGGCAAAAGTTTGCTACAGAGACAGGGCTCTCATGGAGAACTTCTGCTAGGGCAGCAAGGAAGGGAAATGTGAGGTCAGAG
This sequence comes from Pan troglodytes, assembly GCF_028858775.2. Classification (NCBI taxonomy): domain Eukaryota; kingdom Metazoa; phylum Chordata; class Mammalia; order Primates; family Hominidae; genus Pan; species Pan troglodytes. The sequence continues at coordinate 92,012,092 of NC_072408.2, forward strand.
TCCCCACACAGAGCCCCTACTGGGGCACCACCTAGTATAGCTGTGAGAAGAGGGCCACCATCCTCCAGACCCCAAAATGGTAGATCCACCAACAGCTTGCACAGTGTGCCTGGAAAAGCAGCAGACACTCAGTGCTAGCCCATGAAAGCAGCCATGTGGGAGGCTGTACCCTGGAAAGCCCCAAGGATGGAGCTGCCCACGACCATGGGCACTCACCTGTTGCATCAGTGTGACCTAGATGTGAGAAATGGAGTCAAAGGAGATCATTTTGGAGCTTTAAGATTTGACTGCCCTGCTGGATTTTGGACTTGCATGGGATCTGTAGCCCCTTTGTTTTGGCCATTTTCTCCTATTTGGAATGATTGTATTTTCCCAATATCTGTACCCCCATTGTATCTAGGAAATAACCAGCTTGCTTTTGATTTTACAGGCTCATAGGAGAAGGGACTTGCCTTATCTCAGATGAGACTTTGGACTGTGGACTTTTGAGTTAATTCTGAAATGAGTTAAGACTTTGAGGGACCATTGGGAAGGCATGATTAGTTTTGAAATTTGAGGACTTGATATTTGGCAGGGGCTGGGGTGGAATGATAAGGTTTGACTCTGTGTCCCCGCCCAAATCTCATCTCAAATTGTACTTCCATAATTCCCACGTATTGTGGGAGGGCCTAGGTGTGAGATAATTAAATCAGGGGGGTGGTTTCTCTTATAGTGTTCTCTTGGTAGTGGATAAGTCTCACGAGGTCTGATGGTTTTATCAGGAGTTTCCACTTTTGCTTCCTCCTCATTCTCTCTTTGCCCGCTGCCATCCATGTAAGATGGCACTTGCTCCTCCTTGCCTTCCGCCATGATTGTGAGGCTTCCCCAGCCATGTAGAACTGTAAATCCAATTAAACCTCTTTCTTTTGTAAATTTCCCATTCGTGGGTATGTCTTTATCAGCAGCATGAAAATAGACTAATACAGAATTCCCTTAGCATTTGCTTGTCTGAAAAATATTTTATTTCTTCTTGGTTTAGGAAGCTTACTTTGACTGGATATGACATTCTTGGTTGGGAATTCTTTTCTTAAGAATTCTGAATATAGGCCCCCATTGTCTTCTGGCTTGTAGGGTTTCTCCTGAAAGGTCTGCTGTTAGCCTGATAGATTTCCTTTGTAGGTGACCTGCCCTTCACTCTATCTGCCTTTAACATTTTCTCTTTCATTTCAACCTTGGAGAATCTGATGACTATGTGTCTTGGGGAGGGTCTCCTTATGTAGTATTTTGCAAGGGTTCCCTGAATTTTCTGAATATGAATATTGGCCTCTCTGGCAAGGTTGGGAAAATATTCATGGATGATATGCTGAAATATGTTTTCCAAGTAGCTTGCTTTCTCTCCCTGTCTTTCTGGGAAGCCATTGAGCCATAGATTTGATCTCTTTGCATAGTCTTAGATTTATTGGAGGTTTTGTTCATTCTTCTTTATTGTTTTCTCTTTATTTTTGCCTGACTGAGTTATTTTGGAAAGGCGGTTTTCAAGCTCAGAGTTTCTTTCCTCTGCTCCGTTGATCCTGCTGTTAATACTTGTGATTGTATTGTGAAATTCTTGGAGAGAGTTTTTTATCTCTATCAGCTCAGTTTGGTTCTCTGGCCCCTCAGGGTTGGGAACTTGCTGGATTGTAAGGGCTGAGGTGTTCCTGGACCACTGGCCGCAACACTCTGAAGGATGGTGCTGACCAAAGCATTTGTCAGGCCATGGCAGCAAGATCCTTGCTCATTTGCACATGCCAGCAGCAGCACTGGCTCATCACCTGGGGCAGAACACTGGTGAGCCTGGGGCTGCTGACTTCCAGGTGGGCTTTGGCAGTGCTGAGTTGCAGAGGGGGACTACTGGGGTCCATGTGTGTGTTTCCACCTGCAGCAGTGTGGGCACATGAGTGGGGTGCTGGCAGGCACTGGTGAGTGCATTCCATCTACAAGTGGTAGTGGCATAAGGCAGGTGGCAGGGCTGCTGGTTTCCCTGTCCATGTTCATACCAGTGACAGTGAGAGTGCAGGGATATGGGGCAGGGCCACTGGTGTCTGTGTTTGTTTTTGTGCTGGCAATGGCAGCGCAGTGGTGCAGTGGCGGTAAGGGGTGGGTATGCTTGCACTGACAGCAATGGTCCAGTAGGGTACACACACACCCACATGCAGGAAGTAAAGGGGAGACAAAGTCTGTCCACATGTTCACCAGCAAAGCAATGGGGGTGAGGGGGTGCTCCTGCATGAGTGATTGCTAGCAAAGTGGCACAGAGGAGAGTGGGGTTGGAGAGGGTGTGGGTGGACTGTGACTCCAGGAGAATGCCACTCTCCTGGAGGTCTCTGACAATCAGGTGCACTCTGCCAGCAGGAGGTATGATGCAGACCCCAGGAGGCATCCTGTTAGATATCCAAAGCTGCACTGCAAGCAAGCATGGCCAAGCTTGGGCCCCAGGGTAGGCCAGCAGACAGAGGGGAACTCAGGTCAAACGGGCCTCATCTCACAGGCAAGATTGCTCTGCTCTGTTCAGGTCTTACAGTTCCCCTAAGACTACCATCTCCTAGCGGAGCATGGAGACCCTTGGAAGATGGGCGTCACTGACCTTGCTCCCCTGCAGATGTTCCCACACCAAACCCCTGGAGCTCCAAACGGGCTAGAATCCTGCCACTACCACTTCCCTAGGCAGCTCTTCCTGACAGTTCATGTCCTGGAGGACCGTGGGGTGTCCTGCTGCCAGGATTCCAGAGGTCTTACGGCATGAGTGGGTCACTTGTCACCTGCTCTACTGACCTTATCACCAGGAGTGCTTGGGGAGCCGGGAATAAATCCCAGTACACAGTAGCCTTGTGCAGAGTTCCCAGCTTCCAACCACTTCAGCCCAGCATCTGTGTCCTCCCTCCGTCCACTCTCAATGCCTTCCTTCCAAAGATGTGTTTGAAGTGCACCAGTCTTCTACTATCCTGGTCTCTTGGTGGCAGGTGTGCCTCCTACTTTCATATGGTTGGCCATCATATGTCCTGAAAAAAAATTATTATTGAGTTTTAAGAGTATTTTGTGTATTTTTGATAACAGTCCTTTATCAGCTGCATCTTTGGCAAATATTTTCTCCCAGTCTGTGTCTTGTCTGCCCATTCTTTTGGTGTCTTTCACACAGAAGCATTTTTAATTTTAATGAAGTCTGAATTATCAATCATTTTTTTCATGGATTGTGCCCTTGATGTTGTATCTAAAAAGTTATCACCAAACCCAAGAACACCTAGATTTTGTCCTGTGTTATCTCCTAGTAGTTTTATAGTTTTGTGTTTTGCACTTGGGTCTATGATTCATTTTGAGGTACTATTTTGAAGGGTGTGAGATCTGGGTTTAGATTCTTTTTTTGGGAGTGGGGAGGCATGTATCCAGTTGTTCCGACATCATTTGATGAAAAAAGTATTTTTTTCTCTATTGTATTGCCTTTTCTCTTTTGGCAAAGATCAGTTGACTATATTTTTGTGGATCTATTTCTGACTTGTCTATTATGTTCCACTGGTCTTATTTGTCTATTCTTTCACCAATACCATACTGTCTTTTTGTTTTGTTTCAACACTCTTTATCTTAAATAATGCTTAAATTGAATATGAAATATAGGTTCCTTTTTAGAGTGGTAACTTTCCTCTCGTGTTCCTTTTTTTTCAAACTTATATTTTTAGTTGACAAAGTTTTATATATATACATATATTTAACGTGTACAATGTGCTATTTTGAGGTATATATATACATTGTGAAATGACTAAATCTAGCTAATCGATGCACTGTTTAGATTACTGTAGCTTTATATAGTAGGTCTTGAAGTTAGGTAATATCCATTGTCAAAAAAAAAAAAGAAATGAAAGTTGATAAGGAGTTCCTCAAAACTCAGAAATGACAATAAAACAAACATATAGGTATAGTAAGTTATTGCTGAGAATTATCTATCTAGAGTAAGGAGGAATGTGCCTCCAGGTACCTGCCAAAAAGTACTTAAAAAGCTTTCTGAGTTGAAACAGTTTAAATTCACACTTCTAGAAATTCACATTAATGCGGATATATAGAACATAAATTAACTAAAAAAATAAGAAAACACTAAACATCTCAGGAAATAAGCCACAAGAATGATAGTAAATAGAAATACAAACTACAAAATTAGCCCATTTGAATACTTAAGATAGTGGATTCATCAGATACAGAATATGAAATAAGTATCTTTAGTTTAATCAAATGCATAAAAATTGATTTGATAATGTAATTAAGCAATGAGACTAGTAAAATTAGAAAACTAAAAAAATAGTGATTCTAAAAATGAAAACTATTATTGATATTACAAACTCAATGGATGGTTTAAAGAAAATTCGAACTACGGTCCAAAAAAAGTGAACCCGTTCTATTGTTACTATGCATTATCTATGCAGTTATATATTAAGTTCCAAAGACAACACACTTTATTTGGGATTGTTATCTAATGTTATAAACTTGACATTTTCTTAGGACTCACATGACCTAAAATACTGGCAATTTTCTATAGAGACTTAAGAAATTTTTTCTGTCTTCTGGTGCTGTTACTCAAAAAGATATATTAGCAAGCATTCTTGACCCTTTTGAACACATAGAGCACTCAGCTATGAACTTAGACAACTTTAAACTCACCAGTTACCTTAATATTGGCAACATAGTGAAAAAGGGACCAGTCTAAGATTTAGAAAAAGGTTCCTAATTTGCCACTAAATAGCTCTTGCATCCTGGATGTCACTTAACTTAACTTTTCTCAATCTCATTTGAAAATATATCTATATTAGTTTGTTCTCATGCTGCTATGAAGAAATACCTAAGATTGGGTAATTTATAAAGGAAAGAGGTTTAATTCACTGATAGTTCTACAGGGCTGGGGAGGCCTCAGGAAACTTGCAATCATGGCAGAAGGAGAAGCAAACACATCCCTCTTCACATAGTGGCAGTGAGAAGAAGCGGTGAGCAAAAGGGGGAAAAGCCCCTTATAAAACCATCAGATCTGGGGAGAACTCAATATCACAAGAACAGCATGGAGGTAACCACCCCCATGATTCAATTACCTCCCATCAGATTTCTACTACCATATGTGGGGATTATGGGAACTACAATTCAAGATATTTGTGTGGGGACACACCGAAACCATATCAATCTGTGTATCTTCTCTTTATTTTAAAAAAATGCATTTTTATTTGTAAGTTCATCTGAGTATAGCTATAGTAAATATCTAAAGTTGATTTTTCTACCCTCAGGCTAGTAGTTAAACACTGATTAGGAGCTCTAGTAAATATCTGTACCTAAGAAATTGATGCCTAAGATTTATTCTTAATATTTTGAGGTAGCTGCCACAGGAGAAAAGAGCATGAGATGCTATTTCTTGAGCAACAAAAATATTATCTAGGGATTTTATATATCTGATTGTTTCTTCACAACATCCATGAAAAAAAAAAATACAATTACCCTCATTTTTTGGAGACTGAAACTAAAATTTTGAGCTTATGTAAGACTCATGAGAATTTGAACTTAGGTCTGACTCCAAAGCCCATGGTATTTCCACTTCATCAAGAAGCCATATTTTTCCATGAGACTCCTCTTAATGTCATGTTTCTTAATACGGAAATGAATGACATTTTAAAATGTTCTTAATATACTAGCTATAATAAATAATGCAGAATTTCTTTTTTTCTTGTGGAAGACTTTTAGAAAATAAGGAATAATTTTGAAATACAGTTTTTCATATTTGTTCCCAGAGGACCTTATACATTTCTACTAAATTTATTCAAATATTAAATTATGAAAATGACAAAGCACAATAAACATTCCAGTCATAGGATATTATGTATGAATTGGTCAAAAACCACAGTATTCTATAACTCCATAGTTTTCCTATGTAAGTACATTCTGAAGAATAGCTTTTTCACACATTTGGAGAATAAATATGTTTGTGATCATTTACAGCATATTTCTTGCCAATGCTTACGGAAAAACTAATATAATTTTTAGTTACATGTGTTTCCACGCTGCAAAAGGATGATAAAACACGATGTTTTTGATGTAAAGATAGTAGAATTTGTTGGACTTGTTTTTCCATTTTTGTTTTCTCTTTTTAAACTAAAATGTAAATGTCTTGGTTTAGCTTCTTTAATTGTTTTTTAAATTAAGAAAACAGTTTTATCAAGAGAAAATTTTTACAAATTGAACACTCAAGATCACAGATAGTAAATAAGTTGGTTAGATTAACTACATCTATAGTGTTACTATAGTCGGAATTCTAATAGAAGAAAGAAGCAAATCATTGGTTTCGTATACAAAATGTACTTAGTGTTGGGAGACCGATCTCCGTGGGACTCTCGTGTTTCTGAACATTCTGGAAGTGAGGCATGTACTGCCCTTTAGTTTCAGACTATGTTTAAAAAAATGTTTGTGTACTGAACAAACTTAGAAGATAAAGATAGTGTGCCCACTGAAGCTGAGGACAAATTCACTTGCTGCTCAGCACTAAAAAGATAACGTTTTCCTCTAGTGCAAAGGATAGGTTGGTTTACAAGCAATTATAAAATATTTGAACTCCCTAAGCTTGGGATTTCTCAGCTATAACACAAACCAACCATCTGCATGGTGTCTACCTGAACTCCTTCACTTTACCTTTGTAGAAATTGAGGGGCAAAGGAGACCCACACAAATATGCTGATGCTCATATTTCTTCTTGTGCTGTGAGTAAAACTTTTTCTTTCTGAATTAGGAGTCTTGCTTCTTTTTCAGCGTTCATAAAACTATGCCATGCTCACATCAACCTGAAAATAGGATAAAATCTCAAACCCTCAGAAGTCATGATATAGAAAAACTTTAATTTCACTCTTATATACCCAAGGATGAATACGTGGAATTATAGAACAAATCATTCTTGCTTTATGAGTTGTTTTTAAGCATATGTATATTTTTCCCATCTTTTTGACTTATTTACTTTGTGAAATGCTCTTTGTAACCATGAGTGTATAATTATGGCTTCTTACCCATATTGTAGTTTTAAGGAACACCAATCTACAATATTTTAGGACTGCAATAATGTGTCAAATTTACCTAGCAGTGGCTGTGATTTTGGGATACGTGTTATGTAAATTAGCACAAACAAGCCTTATCCCTAAAAACATGCCATTTTATGTAGCAGAGAGAGAGAAAGTATTGGAATCACACAAACTTTGGCTCAAAAATCAAAATTGCCATTTCCAAAGTTTGCATCCACCAGAAATAACAAAGTGACAGTTATTTTTATATTTACTGTATTCAAATGATTTCACATCTTGCCTCACATATTGACATGTATTATTCCTATTTCACAATTGATAAAATTGATATTTAAAATGGTAATAGTCACTTTCTGCCTCTTAGTACACTTTCCTCTCCACAATACCTCAAGTTACATTAAACTTGGATCATTCATAAATGATGGGCAATATTTTAATAATATATTTCTTTCCTTATAGAGAATCACACTGGAAATCAACTCTGTTTATCATTTCTTCTACTAAATTAAGAATCATTCAGTTGTATGTGGTCCTTTGACTTCAGAAAAGATGCTCTAAGTGATCAGATAAAAGGAAACAAAAGGTTAAAAAAAATGGGGGCCAAGCATGGTGGTTCACGCCTGTAATCCCAGCACTTTGGGAGGCTGAGGTGGGCAATTGCTTGAGTCCAGGAGTTTGAGACTAGCCAGGGCAACATGGCAAAAACCCGTCTCTACTAAAACTACAACAACAACAATAACAACAAAAAGTAGCCAGGTGTGGTGGCATGCACCTGTAGTCCCAGCTGCTTGGGAGGCTGAGGTGGGAGAATCACCTGAGCCCAGGAGATGGAGGCTGCAGATGGTGCTGAGATCACACCACTGCACTCCAACCTGGGCAACCAAGGTAAGACCCTGTCTCAAAAAAACAAACAAAAAACACCACCAGAAAAGAAAAGAAAAAAAACAGGGAAACTAAATAGTGCAGAATTACTCTAGGCAAAGAAAGGCACTATGGGTTTATGATATACAAGAGAAATACATTTTTTTAAAGGGGCAGTCTTTTTGGCCAAAAAAGTCACAGATGGAAGATCCAAGTTGCAAGAATATAGAAAAATTAACTAAGAGGAGAATATATTGGTGAAATCAAGCATAAATTTAAAATATTAATAACAGTAATAATATGAAATGTAATGTTACATGTAAGGAACACAGAAATATCAATATATAACTGAAAAATGAAGCTAAATTGAGTCAAAATGTTCTATGATTCTTGTATTCTCTAGGAGGAGAGAAAAATGGTTACTTTTAGATTACATTAAATTCCATGTATGTATGGAATATATATATGTTCCATAAATATATGGAATATATTTATAATACGTATTGAATATATATTTCATATATATAGGGAGAGAGAAAGAGAGAGAGAAAGAGAGAGAGAGAGAGGGTTCTAGGGTAAAAACTCAATGAGTAGGTTAAAACAATATTACTGCCACACTACTAGAAAGAAACCTGTAGGAAGAAAAGAAGTACTCTATCGAATATGGAGTCAAGAAAGTAAAAAAAAAGAACACAGTACAGACAGCATATGGAAGGCACAAAATGAGATTGTGTACTTATACTCAAAATATAAGTACTTGAATTACATATAAATGATTAAATAGCCCAGGTAGCAAATAGTAATTGTTTCTAGATTTTAAAAAAATCCAAGAAACAAACTTAAACTATAAAGGTGCAGTAGGTTCAAAAGCAAAAAGATAGAAAAAACATGCCACAAAACTCTAACAACAGCAACAAAAAAAGCTAGTGTTCTTATATTTATATAAGAAAAAAATACACATTGGGGGAAAAAAATTACCAAACATAAAGAGCAGAATTTCAAAATGATAAAAAGTTCCATTTACTAGAGATATGATACTTTTAATAAACTAGTATAACACAACCTCAAAAATAAGGCAAAAATTAAAGAATACTAAGAAGTAGCAAATTCCACAACTATATTGGATGATTTTAAGGACATTTCTGTCACATCTATATAGCATGTGACATCTATACTCAAAAAATCAGTAAGGGACAGGCTTTGATAAACTGGTTTAATACAATTTTCATAAAATACTTATACAGAACATTCAACAATTGGAAAATGTACATTATCCTTAGGCCCACATAGGACTTTTACCAAACTTGAACTTATACTGGCCTTAAATCAGGTATCAAAAAATGTCTTCAGGATTAAAATCTTATGCAGGGTGTTTTCTGAATACAATGCTAGTAAACTACAAATCAATAATACCAATGTAACTAGAAAATCATTTTATTGGAAGTTAAAGAACACTTAAAAACTTATGAGTAGAAGAAATCATAATGATTTTTAAAAGTAACAATAACAAAAACACCACATATTGTAGACAACAATAATTAATGAAATAAAAAAAGTAATAAAATGTATCAATAAGACCAAAATTGTTTGAAAAGACTAGTAAACGTGATGCAACCCTGGCAAGTTTGATCATGAAAATAAGAGAGAAAACACAAATAACCAGTATCATGAATAGAAAAGGGATACATTGACAGATGATACCAACTATAAAGCTTTAATAAAATAATATTGTGAACAACTTTATGTCAATGCATTTGAAAATTTAGAGGAAATTTAAAAACCTAGAAAAATACAATTTCCCAAACTGACCCTATTCTTAAACTAACTCTATGAATAAACAATCAGAAGGAAAAGAAATGCAACCAGTAATAATATTTTTTAATCAAATATTGAAGATACATCTAACAAGAGATGCATAAGACCTTATGAAGAAAATCATAAAACTTTACTGAAAATGCTAAAGAAAAGCTTTAAGTATATTTATAAATTGGAAGACTAAATATTAAAGAACTAAGTCTTTCCAAATTAACTTATGACTACAATCTCAATTAAATCCCACAAGGTGTTTATGAAAGCTGACAAGCAGAATCTAAAATTTCTATGGAAATTCAAAATCCACAAATAGCCAATTACACTCAACAAAGATAAAGTGGAAGAATTCACCATATCAAACACCACAACTTATTATAAAACTGCATAAGATAAGACAGTGAATATCATGTGATATGGTATGATATGGTGGTAATTGTGTGGTGGATAGACAGGGTAGGGAAAGGTAAGGATATAGAAAACAGCAGCGGGAGAGCCAAGACAGAGGCCCATACATATAATGTTTAGTTGATATTGTTATAGAGGTTGCATTCCAAATCAGTGAGGAATAGGTAGGGTTTTCTAAATCTTATTTTAAAGTTAGTTATCTATATTAAAATAAGTTATTCTGCCTACTTAAAAAAGACCTGTGTGTAAGAAGAAAAAATATAAAACTTACAGAAGATAATATGGAAGAATATATTTATAAACTTAGATATGCAATTATTTCTTTAAAAATATGCAAAAAGTACTAGTCATATTAATAAATATGTACGCATTATAGTTAAGAACCCACATACATCGAAAGATGTCATAATAGTAGTGAAACAGCAGCCACATGGAGAAGGTATTTGCTACACAAACCAACAAAGCACTCACATCCAGTATAAATAATTCTGAGGAAGCATTAAAATAGAGACAGTTCAAGAGAAAAATAAACAGGAAGTTTTAACGTACATCTCATAAAAGAAATCCAAATAACTCATGAACATATAAACAAGTGATAATCTCATTTGCAACCAGAGAAAGGCTAATTAAAACACACAAACAAATAAACAACAAAAACAGCCTAACAGAACTTAGTATTATAGAGGACAAGAACCAATGAAACTCATATTTTGCTAATTGGAATATATTATAATTTGGGGTAACCATTTGACAAACAACTTTGACACTCCAGTAGAGTTGAAGATATGCATACCCTATCATCCTTCAAGCAACACTCATAGATATTTGCACCATAGGAAGCCTTGCACAAGGATAGTCAGAGCAGTGTTGTTCTTTTCCTTTTTAAGTTCAGGGGTACGTGTGCCGGTTTGTTACATAGCTAGACTTGTGTCATGGGGGTTTGTTGTACAGATTATTTTATCATCCAGGTATTAAGCCTAGTATCCATTAATTATTTTTTCCTGATCTTCTCCCTCTACCCACCCTCCAACCTCCAATAGGCCCCAATGTCTGTTGTTCCTCTCTGTGTGTTCATGTGTTCTCATTTAGCCCCTACTTATAAGTGAGAACAAACTTTATCGGGTTTTCTGTTTCTATGTTAGTTTGCTAAGGATAATGGCCTCAAGTTCCATCCATGTCCCTGCTGAAATGACAGAAGTAGGATGCAAGTGTTGTTCTTAATAGTCCCAAACTGGAAACAACCGATGTGGCCAACAACAATGCAATGGATAAGCTCTAATTCATATAGTGAAATATACAGTACAGCAATAAAAAAAGAACCATATCTATACACAGCAACGCAGATACATTTTACAAACAATATTGAACAAATGAAAACAAAATAATACCTACAGAATTGTTCTATGTATAGTTCAAAAGCAAACAAAGCTACAATATAGCGCTTAAACATGTATGTGCTAAACATTATAAAGGAAATCAAGAAAGTCAAGGTTATAAGCTTAACTATAGTAGTTGCCCTTAAGAGAAGCAAGACCTTTTCTTTTTTGTAATTTTACTTTAAGTTCTGAGGTACATGTGCGGAACGTGCAGGTTCATTACATAAATATACACATGCCGTGGTGGTTTGCTGCATCCATCAACTCGTCATCTACATTAGGTATTTCTCCTAATGCTATCCCTCTCCTACCCCCCCCACCCCCTGACAGGCCCCGGTGTGTGATGTCCCCATCGCTGTGTCCATGTGTTCTCGTTCAACTCCCACTTATGAGTGAGAACATGCAGTATTTGGTTTTCTGTTCCTGTGTTTGTTGAGAATGATGGCTTCCAGCTTCATCTATGTCCCTGCAAAGGACATGAACTTCTTCTTTTTATGGTTGCATGGTATTCCATGGTGAATTAGGAGAGATTTTGAGCAGGACCGCTGGTATGCAGGCAGTGTTCTATATTTTGAAATGATCAGAGGAATATTTTTATGAAATTTCATTTATATAATTAATTTACATATAATTTAATATATAATGTATATAATTCTTTATATTTCATAGTATATTTATAAATCTTGCAATTGAATATACACATAGTATATGTAAAATTTTGTGTATGTGTTATATTTCAAAACAAAATCATTGAAAATAGCTTTCAAAAATTAATATTTACATGATTAATAGTTTAAAGCTAAAAAGTAATTTTACAGTGTAGACCAATAATTCCTACCTGTATTGACTCATTTCTCCAATAGAATATGAGTAGACAAGGACTGCTTTTACCTATTTTCAAATTAAACGTGAAATTCCTGTAAAAAGGACCTCATTTGTAAATTTCATTTACAAATGAAATTCTGCTACATAAAATAAAAGTCAGTCTTTCTAAAAATAGTACAATAAAAGATAAAACTTTGGCATTAATAAAGTATTCAGCTGGAAAACTCTTAAATATTCAGCCAGCTATAGGGATAATTGCTTAATATTGTTGCTTATGGAAAACAACAACTTTAGAACCAGGTTTATTACTTTCTAATATGTTGGCATGCAAATTGTGAAAGTTATTTTTAATTATTGCTTGCATAATGCACACAGTATTTTAATATATATTCAGTATTTCATTTGAACTTATCTCTGTATCAGAAACATCTATATAATTCAGTTTGACAAATACAAAAATTATCATAGGCAGAAGTTTATAATAAAATGATATAAATGCACATAATGGGAATTTCATTATGAACATATAGACATATGTGCTATGAGCATTTCTGTTATATAGCTATGTAATAATATAAAGTATGTTTTATTGAGTTTTTCAAGCTTCTATCACTAATATATCAACTAATGCACTTATTGGTTTCTTTTGAAATAAAAGTAGTAAAGGAAATAAAACCACCTACTTGTCCCTCAATTAATAAATATATGTAAATCAGTAGAATTAGAAATACATTTTTATCAATGAGTGAAAACCTTTAGATAGAGCAGGGACCTGAAGTGTATGTGTGCGTGTATATATATATATATATATATATATATATATATATATATACACACACATACACACACACACACACACATATATATACATATATATGTGTGTGTATATATATGTATATATATGTAACTGTGTGTATATATATATGTAATGTGTGTGTATATATATATATAAAATGTGTGTGTCTCTCTCTATATATATGTAATGTGTTCATACACACATATATATGTGTGTGGCAGTAATATTTATGTGGCCACTATCACCATGTTATTCTGAAAGCCAACCTACTGACATCATTAGATGCTCCATTATGCTATTGAGCGGGCCCTAGTTTGGATGACTTACTATATTAACACTCCCTGAGGGAGTCTAGGTTGGATAGAGGAATATTTTTCAAGGATAATTAAATTGAGACGGTGAAACAGGAGAGAATCATGTCAATGGAGCCTCCTTCATGGTTATTACTAATTGATAAAAATAATTGGTAATAACTTAAAATCAATTAAGATTTTACATCTACTCTTCTTATCGTGTGGAAATTGATTTTTCTTTTTAAGGATGCACTAAAATCCTTATATATTATGAAATAAAAGACATTTAAAAATATGGGTTACATATTTAGAATTCTGGTAAGGAGTGCTTCCTGGACTTACCCCCTAGACAATTTTTCTGACTAGTTTTGTGTTAATCATCAATCTTTCCCTCCTGTCAGTGACCCCCTAGAACCCCGAAGTTGACCTGAATTTAGAGTAAGTCTTGGCCTTTGGCACTTGAGATAGCATTAAGGCTATGCATGATGGAATTCATTTTACTTTTTTAAGTGAAAAATAGTAATATGGCTAGTAAATCCTTACTATATGTTACATACTCTATATGTTCATTCTATGTTATTATTTACCTTTTAAAAGGAGAAAACTGAGACAGAGAGAAGATAAATACTTTACCCAACATTATACAGCTAGTAAGTGAAAAAGCCAACTTACTATGTACAATTTCGTTGCTAGGCAGATACAAAGATGGATAAGGTACAGACCCTAGTTTTACAGACTGAATTAATTTATTCTCTAATGAATTTCCTATAAGTCAGATTCCAGGACCTCTTGTAATGGAAAATGAGGTAGTGTGACAGCCTCATGGGAAAAAATCATAAATTCCATGGCTACTGAGTAGTTCTAAAAGCAATATCCTATTAACATTTACATTAATATTTCTCAGAAATGAATAAATACCAGGACAGGGACAGAATTAGTATTACTGATTTTTCCTTTTGCATCAGGCTTCAATACAACTTGGCATAACACTGTTACTAGTCCTGTTATTTAAAACTTGGATATTTTGCTTCTCTTAAATTTTTGCATTACTTTTGATTTTTAAATATTACAGTAAAATATTATTTATCTTAATCACTGAGGGTTTTTTGCACTTTCTTAAATGTTATGCCTAAGGCAAGTACCTCACTTGTCCTACTCACCTTACTCTAGTCCCAGCCCTAGTTATAGCACACATGGAGACACATTACATGTTAATGTATATATGACTTAAGCAACCTAGGATTTTCCTGAGTTATGTGATTCTCTGGAAAGAAACCAAAGAATCACCCTTTATATAGTATTTGGTACTGCACGGTAAAGATATTAGTGAGGAAATACAGCCCAGCTGAACAATATACATGGCAAAACATATTTACTTTAATGTAGAGTTGTGTAGAAGTTGAATACAGATTATTTATTACAATTTGTTAATAAGCACAACTATAGTCGATTTGTTAAAGGATGTTTCTGCTATTGCAGAGGGATTCAGTTAAATCTAGTAATTCCATAATATCAAAAAATGTGTCTTGCAAAATCTAAATATTTTCCATGATATAATTTAATAACTAATTTTATTTTTCTTTGCCTTCATAAAGGTTATTCATACACTTTATGTACTATCCCATACCCCAAATGGACCAATTTTGAGAATGAATTCAAATGTCAGAAACTAGCACATAACTTTTCATTTTAGTTTTTTTTTCCCTCTCTGCCATAAAATATAGTGAAATATGTAAAGGAGTGATTGGTGCTAATGTTAGCCTTTGACCTTATATATAGGTTTGGCACTATTCCCAAAATTTCTGTTTTTTAAACTTTTGCACCAACAATTCTCTTTATTCATGAAGTCATTTTTTCTGAGTGATCAATTACATATATACTTAAATATATTTTTAAAGAATAGGGATGTTGCTTGTCACACACAAAATGGCTCTCATAGAGTTACTGGTTTCGTGCCAATGCTGTCAACTTTCCAACAACAGATTGGATTGGTTAAGGAAGAAACCATAAACAGCCTATCAACAAGTATTTATACAAATGTTAATGAAATTAAAATTCTGTTAGTGTAACATTTATGCCAAATTCCATTTTTAGTTGGGCTTTATTTGTGAGGTATAATGCAATAACTTATTTTAATAAACACATACAGACCACTTTTGCTTTATAGTGTAAATCAAAATTTTAGTATTGCCGACATAAGATACATAGAATCAGCCATTTATCAAAGTTACCAAAAATATTTCCATTGCATGAAGAAGTGTTTTTCTGAGCCACAACTATGTCCTCCAAAAACTTTTGGTAAAGAAATGAACTCATCTCTATTAATGAAACCAAGAGTATTTTATTATATTACTGAGAAAAGCCATTAAGGGAAAAGAAAATAGTCATGGGAAAGTTGCCATAAGTATTAAAAATATAAATAGTTAGCTTATTTTTCTGTGCCTTAAATGATAATTGAATCTTAATCTCCCTCACTTTAGGATATTATGTTATATTGAAAATTTAGAAAACTGATTTATTTGAAGCATATGGGTTTAATGAACACTTTTGTTTTGCTTTTCATGAAAAAAAGAATAATGTTTCCATTAATTTAAAAAGTACTTCATTTCTTTTGGTGAACTTCTTAAAACTAATCTGCTTTCCTCTATGATTGAGTATATTTCAAACATTTTATAAAGTAATTTTATATGAATGAGTAGTGTTTCTTTTTTTTGGTTTTGTGTTTTATTTTTATTTATTTATTTTTATTTTATTTTATTATTATACTTTAAGTTTTAGGGTACATGGGCACAATGTGCAGGTTTGTTACATATGTATACATGTGCCATGTTGGTGTAATGCACCCATTAACTCGTCATTTAGCATTAGGTATATCTCCTAATGCTATTCATCCCCCCTCCCCCTGTTTTTATTTAATTTTATTTTTTGAGACAAAGTTTCGCTCTGTCGCCCAGGTTGGAGGGCAGTGGCATGATCCTGGCTCATTGCAAACCCCTCCCCCCAGGTTCAAGCAATTCTTCTGCCTCAGCCTCCCTATAGTAGTTGGGATTACAGGCGTGCAATACCACACACCCGGCTAATTTTTGTATTTTTATTAGAGATGGGATTTCACCATGCTGGCCAGGCTGGTCTCGAACTACTGACCTCAGGTGATCTGCCCCCGTCAGGCTCCCAAAGTTCTGGAATTACAGACGTGAGCCACCATGCCTGGCCTGGTTTTGTGTTTAATTCCATACCATTAGTTGTTAATTTTTATCCCAATCTAATCTTGACCTTCAGAGCTAAAGTTTCTATTATAATAATTAAATTAATCATGTTTAGACATATGTTATCCTCCACAATGCACAGATTTGTCCACATGCTAAAAACCTCCAAATTCTAGTTCTACTTTTCTCAGGGTACTGAGACAACATTAATCGACTGTAATAATTATTTTATTTCACAAATATTTTTGAGCACCATCCTACTATGTACCACTTAAGGAGATTATATTGTATTAGACTGGTGGAAAAGTAATTGTAATTTTTGCCCTTGATAATAGTAGGAAAGCAGACACATAGATAAGAAAATAAAATATAATGTAATGAATGCTATCATGGGGTATCTATACAGTTCTTTGGAATGAGCATACCTAACCTAATTTAAATAAGGAATGCAGCGTTGGATGATCAGGGAGCATACCCCAAAGAATGGAAGTTCTAAACTGAGACCTAAAGACCTGAAGCAGGAATACCCTTGGCAAAGTGCATAGTCCCAAGCATAGAAGACAGTATGGGCAAAGGTCTGTGGGCAAAAGAGAACATTTGGGGTAACTACACTATGTCTAGGGGATTGAGACAGGAACCTAACAGAAGTGTCTGAAGATATAAAGTAAGACCTATACATTATGGAAAAAAACTTTGAATATTATCTAAAGGCAGTGGAGAACCAGGAATTTAACCTATGAGATGGCACAATTAGATTTGTACTTTAGCAAGATCATTTGCAGTATGGAGATATATCTGTGGGAGGAAGAATAAAAGCAGAGGCCAGTTAGAAGGCTGTTGCAGTAATTCAGTAGAAACAATGTTAGCCTGAATTAAAAATAGTGGCAGTGGGAATGGAGGGGATTTGATAGATTTAACATAGATGGTAAAATATGCAGTTGGAAGGTGAGAGGTGAGAAAGAATCAGTGCCACACTCTGCTTTCTCAGTTGTAAATTAATGATAGTGATAGCATTATAGAAAATTTAGGAAAAGGTTAAATAATAAACATGAGTTCAATTTTTTGACGTGCTTGAAGTATCTGTTGGATATATGTGAGGGGTCTTTGAATACATGTCTCAGAAGGAAATAAAGATGGCAATTGAAGAATTTGAATGGATATCATTATACAGAGAGAGTATAGCCTAAAAATAAAATGGGGCCAAGATAGAACTCCAGAGAAGAATCCTGAGATTGAAAAAGATGGCAAGGGAAGAGGGGCCCTTGGAAGAGACTGGGGTTTAGCCAAAGGATTGAGAATAAAAACATGGAGAAGGTAATGAATCCAGGGAAAACAAGCCTTTCGAGAAGGAGGGAGTGGATAACAGTGAATAATACTATAGAGAAGTCAGTAAGATATGAACTTCAAAAAGTCCCCCAAATTTAGCATTATGATGCTTTTGATGTGCACAGTTCCAGTGAAAGGGTGTTGGGAGAAAGCCATAACGCAGATGGCAAGTAAGTCAACAGAGACTAATCTTTGTCTTCAAGAAGCTCATTTGATTAGGGAAGGAGAGAGAGAAGAGTCACTGGAGGGGAATGTAAAAAGTCAGTTTTAAGAGATGCTGAAAATATAGAAGAAAAGGGAAACTGATGGCAAGGTATTCTAGATAATATGGAAGGATTGGGATCTGGTGCACAGTTCAAGGCGTTGGGTTTGAGAGGAAGAGAACCTCTTCTGTTGTGACAGGTAAGAAAGGTACCCTTACACATACATATATCACCACATATAGGACTGCTCACTCACGTTCAGAATGCGGCCTGAAGTAAAATGGTTGCAATGGCGAAAGAAAGAAGGAACCAGATTAGTAGTTTACCCAGGAGGTGGACTAGATCTTATTTCTGATTAGATATTTGTACTTAAAGAATAAGTAGCCAATATTGACTACAGACTGAGTAATCTGAGTTACTTCGGAATCCAGGAGGAAAAAACATACTTTAGTAGGATGATGATGGTAAAGACAAGTTGTGATTTTGAAGTTCAGGTGGAAATATGAGATACAAGAACAGGATTAAGGCAGAGGTTGGTGATACCTAGTCCTCTCCGCTGTTAGTTCATGAGATAAGAAACTATGCCAATCAGGTTGACTGTTGTCAGAAGCTAGCACAGTGCCAGATATAGAGTGGGAACTGACTCCTAGGTACTTGTAAAATTGGGAGCATCAACATCTAAAGGAATCTAAAAAGGATCCTGAAGGGTGGGAATACTTGATGTCTGGTGTCCCAAAGACCTGCAGAAAAAAAAAGAGTTGTAAGACAAAGGAAGTGGTCTGGAATCCAGCAGTGAGGTCCGTGAAATTAAGGAATGAATATAATTGTTAGATAAGCCAGTTTCAGGCCATTTTACAGTATCTCATAGTGATATTATTTGTGAAAAACAAAATATTGGAAGAGTGTCCAATTTGTCCCTGAAATCCTCTTATATCTCATGCAGTTTATAGAATTAGGAAATACCTATAAATTATGAGAGGAAAGTAGCCTATAGTTTAGAAGATTTGGGGCAAATATATAAATCTGTATGCCTACAGAAAATGAAAATTGCCCCTTTTGAAAACAGAGTAGAAACTAAAATCAACCAATGGTCAGGAGAAAATATTTGCACCAGGGATAACAGAAAAAGAAGTATAAATAGTCAAAAACAAAAAAGGAAACTAGAATCCAGTAGATAATTGAAGAAAACAAAAAAGATATTTTACAATGTACAAACTAAAATTATTAAATAATTATAATGTTCCATTTCACTAGCAAAGATGTATAAATTAAGACCATAATTAGACAGTATTGTTATCAAATTATCAGCAGTTTAAAAATATTTGCTCTCTTACTGTTGACCAGGACTCAGTAAAATAAGCAATCTCATAAAGTATGTAATTGGTGAGACCTTTTAAAACCATTTGACAATATAGATTATATCAAATTCTTTAAAATATTTATACTATTAGATATTTTATTCTTAATTCCATCTTTTAAAATGGATTAATTATTTATGCAGACAACAAACATATGAAAAAAAGCTCATCATCACTGGTCATTAAAGAAATGCAAATCAAAACCACAGTGAGATACCATCTCACACCAGTTAGAATGGCAATCATTGAAGAATCAGGAAACAACATCCTGGAGAGGATGTGGAGAAATAGGAACACTTTTACACTGTTGGTGGGAGTGTAAATTAGTTCAACCATTGTGGAAGACAGTGTGGCGATCTAGAACCAGAAATACCATTTGACCCAGCAATCCCATTAGCGGGTATATACCCAAAGGATTACACATCATTCTACTATAAAGACACATCCATACATATGTTTATTGCAGTACTATTCACAATAGCAAAGACTGAAGTCAACCCAAATGCCCATCAATGATGCACTGGATTAAGAAAATGTGGCACATATACACCATGGAATACTATGCAGCCATCAAAAAGGATGAGTTCATGTCCTTTGCAGGGACATGGATGAAGCTGGAAACCATCATTCTCAGCAAGATAACACAGGAACAGAAAACCAAATACCACATGTTCTCACTCATAATTGGGAGTTGAACAATGAGAACATATGGACACAGGGAGGGGGAAAACACACAGTTGGGCATGTTGAGGGGTGGGGGGCTAGGGGAGGGGTAGCATTAGGAGAAATACCTAATGTAGATGATGAGTTGATGGGTGCAGTAAACTACCATGGCACGTGTATAGTTATATAACAAAACTGCACATTCTGCACATGTATCTCAGAACTTAAGGTAAAATTTAAAAAGAGATAATTAAAAACCTATTATACAATAAGTTGGTAGATCATAGTATAAAACCATGAAAATTGTGTCTGAGTTTTCTATTACATATAATACATTTATTATAATACTCACTGAAAAATAGGATAGGAAGAAGACATATAATTACAGTCAGCCTCTCATATCCATGGGTTCTGCATCTGTAGGTTCAACCAACTGCAGATTAAAAAAAAATTTTTTAAATGCACTTATACTGAACATGTACAGATTTTTTCTTTCATTAATTCCTAAAAAAATTAGTATAACAGTTTATATTATATTGGGCATTATGAGTAATCTATAAATGATTTAATGTACCTAGGAGGATGTTCACAGATTATAAGCAAATGCCATTTCCTATCAGGGACTTGAGCATCCACCAATTTTTGTATTCAAAGAAGGTCCTGGAACCAATCCCTTATGGGTACTGAGGAACAACTATGTGTGTAAACTAAAGTCAAAACAAAAAAATGTGAAAACAGCTACAAGTAAATGCCTTTAAATATTAACCAGTGGTTGTCTTGATAATGGTGGTTGCAGATTGTCTTTTCTTTGACTTTTTACTTTCTAAATTTCCTATAATGAGTATGTATTATTTTTATAATAAAAGGTCAAAAAATGTTTAAATAAAATTACTTAAGGTTGTGTTTTGAAGTAAAAAGCATATATAAACAGTAGTAACTGGAGGACAGCAAGAATCAAAGGAAGGCATTTTTCTTAGGTTGATAATATAGGGAATTGATGATGCAAGACCCATAGAAGTAGCAAGGAATTGTGGACAAAGGGATTAGTGTTCTGAAGGCAGAAGGTTGCTTCTTCTAATATTGAAAGGAAGGAATTACTGGGCAGCCTAACTGGAAACTGATAAGTATCTGTTAATTTATCCAGGTCACCCTTATTCTTCCTACACAAGTTGCTAAAAGAAGGACTTCTGAAGCTTCCAAGAATAAATGTTACTTTCTCTTCCTCAGTAACAGGAGTAATTCTGAAATGATTTTGCTGAGACAGAACCACTTCCTCTAACATTTGAATTGCAGTATTTTCAAGTACATCCAGCCAATTTCACCACTATGCTTGTTCTGTTTCTTACACTGAGCTCATGCCAATCTACCAATTTATGCCTTGGGGTTAAAATGGTTAATAAGAATTGGATCCTTATGATGAAATCTCTCCTTTTTACTCAGGAATTGTTTAGAACTTTGGCTGAGTTTTGATGTAAAATTACTTAGTGTTTATGAAGTGTTATTGTAGAATTGAGGAAAGCTTTCCAAAATGAGTACTTTAAAAAGTGACCATTGCAAGTATATGTCACTATTTTTAAGAACGGGAAGACTGAGATTATTTCTGTTTTAACTAAAAGTTTGCTTATTACAAAAGGATTCTCTCCATATCAGGAGTAGGTGAGTTTCAAGTCTTGGGCTCAGTTGATCATCAGGGTCACTGAGTCATCACTGTTTTCTGTCACTGTGCTGTCCAACATCTGGCCTGGTCACTAAGGAAACCAGATCAGTAGCTGGGGTTTTGCTAGAAAGGAGACCCAATGCAGTGTGTAGCAATGCCAAATCTTCCCTTTGTTTGAGTGTGTCTTATAACTTTTGTATAATTATTTTTTTCTACTTCCTTTTTTTTTTTTTTACTTTAAGTTCTAAGGGTACATGTGCACAACGTGCAGGTTTGTTACATATGTATACATGTGCCATGTTGGTGTGCTGCACCCATTAACTCGTCATTTACATTAGGTATATCTCCTAATGCCATCCCTCCCCCCTCCCCCCACCCCCCAGCAGGCCCCGGTGTGTGATATTCCCCACCTTTTCCATGTGTTCTCATTGTTCAATTCCCACCTATGAGTGAGAACATGCGGTGTTTGGTTTTCTGTCCTTGTGATAGTTTGCTCAGAATGATGGTTTCCAGCTGCATCCATGTCCCTATAAAGGACATGAACTCATCCTTTTTTATGGCTGCATAGTATTCCATGGTGTATATGTGCCACATTTTCTTAATCCAGTCTATCATTGATGGACATTTGGGTTGGTTCCAAGTCTTTGCTATTGGGAATAGTGCCACAATAAACATACATGTGCATGTGTCTTTATAGCAGCATGATTTATAATCCTTTGGGTATATGCCCAGTAATGGGATGGCTGGGTCAAATGGTATTTCTAGTTCTAGATCCTTGAAGAATCGCCACACTGTCTTCCACAATGGTTGAACTAGTTTACAGTCCCACCAACAGTGTAAAAGTGTTCCTATTTCTCCACATCCTCTCCAGCACCTGTTGTTGCCTGACTTTTTAATGATCACCATTCTAACTGGTGTGAGATGGTATCTCATTGTGATTTTGATTTGCATTTCTTTTTTTTATATACTGTAAGTTTTAGGGTACATGTGCACAATGTGCAGGTTTGTTACATATGTATACATGTGCCATGTTGGTGTGCTGCACCCATTAACTTGTCATTTAGTATTAGGTAGATTTGCATTTCTCTGATGGCCAATGATAATGAGCATTTTTTCATGTGTCTATTGGCTGCATAAATGTCTTCTTTTGAGAAGTGTCTGTTCATATCCTTCGCCCACTTTTTGATGGGGTTGTTTGATTTTTTCTTGTAAATTTGTTTAAGTTCTCATGAATAGGAAGAATCAGTATCGTGAAAATGGCCACACTGCCCAAGGTAATTTATAGATCCAATGCCATCCCCATCAAGCTACCAATGACTTTCTTCACAGAAATGGAAAAACCTACTTTAAAGTTCATATGGAACCAAAAAAGAGCCTGCATTGCCAACACAATCCTAAGCCAAAAGAACAAAGCTGGAGGCATCACGCTACCTGACTTCAAACTATACTACAAGGCTACAATAACCACAACAGCATGGTACTGGTACCAAAACAGAGATATAGACTAATGGAACAGAATAGAGCCCTCAGCAATAATACCACACATCTACAACCATCTGATCTTTGACAAACCTGACAAAAACAAGAAATGGGGAAAAGATTCCCTATTTAATAAATGATGCTGGGAAAACTGGCTAGCAATATGTGGAAAGCTGAAACTGGGTCCCTTCCTTACACCTTATACAAAAATCAGTTCAAGATGGATTAAAGACTTAAATGTTAGACCTAAAACCATAAAAACCTTAGAAGAAAACCTTGGCAATACCATTCAGGACATAGGCATGGGCAAGGACTTCATGACTAAAACACCAAAAGCAATGGCAACAAAAGCCAAAATTGACAAATGGGATCTAATTAAACTAAACAGCTTCTGCACAGCAAAAGAAACTACCATCAGAGTGAACAGGCAACCTACAGAATGGGAGAAAATTTTTACGATCTACCCATCTGACAAGGGGCTAATATCCAGAATCTACAAATAACTTTTGTATAATTATAAGGCTATTTATGAAAATGGAGTCTGCTCATGGATTCAATGGCCAATCCCTTCATGTGAAGTAAGTGTTCCTCTAATTGTAGCAACTATGGAAGAGTTGGCCTAAGTTCAGGTTTCAAGGGCTGAAGTCATTTTAGAAACATAAGGTCGCATAAGAAGCAATAGGAACTTTACTAAGTAACAGAGTTTTAGATACCCAAAGCACCCAGATTTTACGCTTTCCAGAGACCTGGCTTCAACATCTGTTTAAATTGAAAACTAGAGTCATTTCACTAATTACAACAGTAACTTTTAAAGAAGAAAGACATGTTAGATATATCATCCACAACATATTCTGAATGACATATGCTAAGCTTGTGTGTATGTGTGTCTGCACGTACATGCACAGAGTATTCAAAATAGGTTTTGCACCATGCTTTATTCATTTTCCAAACAACTTGCAAATATGTAGACTTTTTATGTACAAACATCTATAACAAAAGCATATTTCAAAGTAATAAATTGACTTTAAATTTTCAGGTTTTTAAACTACAGAATTGTTCTGACTTGATTACAGTGATTTAGGTTTTAAGAGGTGTCTCCCTCTGGTGTACTGTCAATCAAGTTTATGAAGCCAACAAGCCCTAAACCAAAAATGGAGCAGTCTAAAAGATCAAGTCCATGGAGGAAGGCTTTAAAACAACTAGTCTTCAGTGTAACTCTGATATGCATGAAATACTATAGTAGCTTACACAAAGCAAGCTCAGTTTTATGTAAATGAAAATTCAGGTTCAAAAACACTCAATATAATTTATAAATTCTCCATATGGATAAGAGTGGTATAAAAACAATTAGACTTTAATCCTGAAAAGACAGATAGGGAACAGATGTTTTTATATTAGAAAAATTCTACAGTCTACCAAAAAATAACTCTCTGATTTTTCTAATTAAAAACTCAAAAACAAACCCTATAAATGGTGATTGATTTTAAGTATTTTTTTCAAAATAGATGGGTTTGAAACCTAAGCAGGAAAAGCAGTTAATCTGTGACTGACATGACTTTTCTTACTGACATTAGTTTTCTTACAGATTTAGCTCTCATAAGTTAGTATTTTTTTTTCTTTCTTGTGATAAAATGTTTAGCACAGATGGAACTGGTTGGCCAAAGTTTGGTCTCTTTAAATAATAAGTACACGTTCCATATTTCTTTCACAGGTGAAGAAGACCCTATCCACAAAGATACCACTGCAAATGAAAAATTAGAACGGAATAGAGAATATACATACCAATGGCTTCACACACAGGTTGGGGTTCATGAAACGACTAGTTCCAGAAATATGAAATGGTGAGGTCATTTCCTCTAAATTAGATTTTTGTACTGTAAACACATCTTGAAAATTGAAACCTAGGTTAATTGTGCTAAAACAAACATGACTTTATAGCCAAAGGCCAATACACTACGTTGCCGGGTAATACAAAGGCCTTTCATATAGAATAGATTTAATTACTCCTTCTATTTTTCACCCTGAAATGTTTGGGAACAACTCTATTCTGTAATACTTGAAACCAACAGATGAGCCACAAAAATAATTCTACTCTATAAAGTAAAAAATGTGGTATTCATTAAATGTTTTTAGATATCATGTATATTATAGGTTGTGTTTTATTTTGCTTTATTTTTGTTATTTATAAGTTTGACAGTTAAAATTATAATTCAACCCTGTGGCTGTCACTTTACCAGTCATGTAATTCATTTCACTGATGCCCCAAAGCTTCAGTTTCCTCTTTAAAAGAGAGAGAATAATTCTAACTCATGGCGTACAGGTGAGCTACAAGGTTGAAGATATCAAATGTTTATATTCTCTAGCAACAAGGTACCTTAAATCTAAAAGTTGCTTAATTAATTTTTGTTATATTAATGTATGTACCATTTTGCTAGGGCTGCCATAACAAAATACCAGATTGGGTAGTTTAAACAAGGGAAAATTATTTTATCTCACTCAGCTCCAGAGGCTACAAGTTCAAGATCAAGGTGTCAGCAGGTTTAGTATCTTTGGAGACCTTCTCCTTTGTTTGCAGATGGCTACTTTCTTGCTGTATCCTCACAAGGATGTGGGCTGTGTTGTCTTTGTTCTAATCTTCTCTTCCTATAAGGACACCAGTGATACTGGATTAAGGCACACCTATATGATCTTATCTACCTTATTACCTCTTTCCAATCTCTAAGTACAGCCATATTCTGAGGTACTAGGGGTTAGAACTTCAATATATGAATTTTAGGGGACAGAATCCAGCCCCTAACAATATGATATAAAGCATATACGCATCCTGAACCAAAGATTTAAGGAAATAAAAGTCCAGAGATGATATTTTTACATAGGTTTTCAAGATTTTTGTTTTAGCTACATATATCCACAAAGGAGTAAAAGTGTTATTATAGGCATTTATTAAAAATGTAAGCTTGGCTGGGCGCGGTGGCTCACGCCTGTAATCCCAGCACTTTGGGAGGCTGAGGCGGGCGGATCACGAGGTCAGGAGATCGAAACCATCCTGGCTAACACAGTGAAACCCCGTCTCTACTAAAAATACAACAAATTAGCCGGGCGCGGTAGGGGGCGCCTGTAGTCCCAGCTACTCTGGAGGCTGAGGCAGGAGAATGGCACGAACCCGGGAGGCGGAGCTTGCAGTGAGCCGAGATCGTGCCACTGCACTCCAGCCTGGGCGACAGAGCCAGACTCCACCTCAAAAAAAAAAAAAAAAGTAAGCCAATATTGAATATAAAGACAATTTTAGAAATATTTCCAGGCATTGTGGGTAGTAACTGTTTCACATGAGTATCAAACACACAAACAAAAAGCTATCATTATTACAGTTAAAACTTAGTTTAACAGCAAGTCAAAATAGGTTTAAAACAAATCTCGTTTAATAATATATATAAACCTAACTTTAATATGTGATCAATTATATCCATTTAATTCATTTAAAAATGTGAAAAATCATATGGAAATGAAAGTAAAACTTTGTGATCTGAATTATGTCAGATTGTAATGTGAACAGAAAAGTAGGAATAAAGGCATCAATATTTGAGAATTTTTATCTTACTAAGTATTCAAATTAATGTAAGCACAATTTATTTTATGTTGTTATTAATCGATTTAATTAATAGGGTAGTATTTTATTCTGTTTTGTGTTGCTATAACAGAATAGCTCAGACTGGGTAATTAATAATAAAAAAAGAGGTTTAGTTAGCTCATGGTTCTGCAGGCTGAGTTGTTCAAGGAACATGGCACCAGAATCGGCTTGGTGTCTGATGCCAGGTCACAACATGGTGGAAGGTATATGGGGAAATAGACACACATGAAGGGGCAAAACCCAAGGGGTATACTGGGTTTTCAACAACCCATTCTCATGGGAACTAATCCAGTCCTGCCAGAACTCATCCAGGCTAACAAGAACAAGAACTCACTCACTGCAAGAATAGCACCAAGGCATTCGTGAGAGGTAACCACCCTCATGACCCAAACACCTCTCCACTAGTTTCCAGCACCCAACGTTGCTACACTGGGGATCAAATTTCAACATGGGTTTTGGTGAGACTACATCCAAACCATAAGAGAAAGCATCCTTAGAACTATAAACCAACGTACAATAATAGGATTCATAACTTACTATTTCTATTAACCAGATATAAGAGGTCTTGTTCAGAAAATTAAAAACATTAGAACAGATGTAAAGAAAAATATAAGAAAAATGTTTCATGATGAAATTTTGATATACTTAAATATTTAACAATAACCCTTACTCATAAATAAGTTACATATAAAATTTTAAACAATAAGCAATTGTTAATAAACTTTCTCCTTTGAAAATATGATATATTAAATAGGTAGTCATATTTTAAGAAAAAAATTATTTTCAAAGGCAAGAGTTCTTGAAAAGCCAAATATCATTGTTCTAGTTTTAAACAGAATTTTATTTTGAATATTAGTATAACACATTAAACACACTAGAGCTATTTTAAAAGTAGGAAACTTCACTTTTTGAAAAGACGACTAAAACATGTAAGCAAATACAAATAAAATGTTGAAAAATTCTATAATTTGTTAACCATCTTTACTAGTACTAATCAACTGTGGCTCTTTGCATGTGTTTATGTTTGACAAAGAAGAGTGGTATTGAAGTGTTATTAGAAATTGAGTTTTATCTCAAATTGATTTTTTTAAATTAGGAAAAGATGTACATTTGTACTTATTTTTACTTGTAGCCTAATTTAAGAAAACTGTTGTTTCCATTTTGTAAATAACGAATTTCTCTCAAGCTTTTTAGTTGGGCGTTTCTTTTATATGCTTCCTCTACATTTACATTATAAAATACTTTCTGTTTTTGTCACTATGCAGCAATCACTTTTTGCCTGAGTTAGATCCAGATGTACTTAATGGTGGAAGAGTTCAGCTTGTGGTAAGAAATGTGCTTAAAGTTACAGAAAAATGTTGTAGACACTAGTGCTCAAATAAATGGCACTTTAAAATATGTTTATAATTAAACTATGAAAATATCACAACTGTATCTATTTGGGATAATATCAAAATATCATGTGTTAAAATAATAACATGTTTTCTTGACTTGTAATACAATTTAAAATGTGACATTGCTTAAAAATATTAATTTTATGTGATAGATGTAAAAATATTAGCATCCTACAACTTTAAAATAAAATTACTGTGGATGGAAAATTGAAACTTTTTTCTTGGATATTTTAGAAGAGTAGAATTTGTAGGCTATAACTGGAGGAAATACCAAAGCACCCTCATTACTCAGAAAATCCAACCATATAAAAAATTAACAAATAATTGTGAGCTCAACCACTCTATGTAATAAAGTGTAAAATATTGAAGCTTTTGGTACAACCAGGTTTTCAACATAATGATCAGAATAAAGACGCTATGCAGTATAACTGTATGTGCATTGCTAAAGTCAATTGCACTATATGCTACTAGATAAGCAGAAGGAGAATGGTCAATTTGGAGTCTAGAAAACTGATCACATAAAATAAGAATTTTTCAGTGCGTTTCTAGAAATTTCCAGAGAAGAGAGTATTCTGACCAGTGACAGAAGTGTGTGGCCTTTTTGGTAGGTGAAAATGGATGCATCAGGTGACCCTAAGTTTACAACCAGTCATTACCCCTTGCTCAGATTCTGCATTCACCAAAAACTGATTATAATTTAGCTTGTCTTATAGAATTTTATATTAAAAGATCATGTGTTTCTTGAATGAAATGAGTATTATGATTTCCAGACCAGTTATATTCATCATTTTCATGAACAACTCATGCAAGGAGTTTTCCTGAAAGAGAAGCAAATATTAAGGTAGTCGCTAGCTAAATTGCATGTGTTTTGGAAAATACTTTTGGAATCTAAGCACAGATTTGAGATAACTACTCAGCAAATATCTTCTTGCATTTTAATAGAGACCTCTCTAAGAAAGTGGCCTGTAGATTATCCAAGGAAAATTGCTAATTTAAGCCATTAACACTACACATATTATTGATTAGCACTTTGGCACAGATTGGTTAGTGGCCACTTTAGAGCAAGAATTGAGATCATAAATCTGCCAAGGAATGCAAGGATAAAGAAGTGATATAATATTTTGGTCAAGCATGGTGGCTCAGGCCTGTAATCTCAGCACTTTCGGAGGCTGAGGCAGACAGACTTCTTGAGCCCAAGAGTTCAAGACCACTCTGGGTAACATGGCAAAACCCCATCTGTACCCCCAAAAATACAAAAAAAGAATAGCTGAGCATGGGGGTGCACACCTGTAGCCCCAGCTACTTGGGAGGCTTAGGTGGGAAGATCATTTGAGCCTAGAAGATGGAAATTGCAGTGACTTGAGATTGCACAACTGTACTCCAGATTGGATGTCAGAGTGAGACTTTCTTTCAAAAAACAAAAAAGTTATAATATTTAATTTTTCCTTGTTTAAAAAGGAATGGAAACTGATTGGATAGATTACTGATCATAATAGGTTTATGAGATTAATGCAAGGATATTAATTCTTTTTCCATACTCCTCTATCCTCCACTATATACAAATAAATAATATACATTACAATGATACATTTTGTTTTCACATTGAAGAGATAGATACAACTGAACACAAAAACAAGGTAAATGGTAGTAGAATAGAAATATCCAGATGTCTCTTTTTTTAATTGAGTGGATGCAGGGAAAGGCATCAGTGGCTTTTATCAAAAGGATACAGAGCTGACTAAAGGACCAGAGTAGGTATCTAGAAGAGTATTGGAGAATGAAAGCACCCCACTTGCCCACTTGTGCCAGGGAACTGGAGGCAGATAATTACACAATCGGTACAAGGCTATAACTAGGAGGAAAACTGAAAGTAAAAACAGAAAGAAAAAACCACTGCAACTGTTACTAGTATAAGATTCTTAAAAATGTAATAATAACACCCACAATTAAAGGACAGAAGATTATGAAGCGAAAGTTATCAAATGTTAGAAAAGACAGATGGGTATGCAAGCAAACCAATTATAAACTCTGGAAATAAAACATTTCATTTATATACACTAGACTGGACTCTATAAAAGATAAATTTAGTAAATCAGAAGATTACCTACAAAGAAACAATAATTAGACTGACAGCTAACTTCATATCGGAAGCAATGAATGCCAAAAGACAGTGGATTTTATTTCTTAGTTATAGGGATGAGTATCATCCAGAATACTCTTTAGTAACCTTCAATAGTGAGGCAAGAATAAGGCATAATCAAACATTTAAATTCTGGATATTGAGGAAACTAGTAAATAACATTTCTGTCTTTCAAGGAAGAGCAAAGCATATTGCATGACAGGAATTAGAAAAATGGAAACAAAATATCATTTTCTTTACGTCCAAAAATATATCAGAAGTCACGTCAAATATATAGACAATTTTATATTTAATTGACTAAATGGATCCCCCCAAACTCCGGAATTTCCCTGAAGAAGACAGAATTATAATTCAGGTTTCCCAGGAAACATACTCTGATAGTTTTATGTTTGAATGCAGAGAGTTTATTCAGCAGAGCTTTCCAAAACGACTCCTGTGAGAGATGAAAGAAGCAGAAAGGAACAGAGGAAAATGGTGACCTTCAATAGAGATGCATCAGAGAAAGTGAGGTCTGGAGACGGGGAAGACCCTTTTGGGTTGTCCTAGCTTGAGGCAAGAGGACTAGGCTTTAATAGTCCTGTATCTCCTCAGGAGAAAGTATGACTTTGATAAGGCAGTTCTCTTCAGCGAAGGATAATTTCCAGAGAGGGATTTGTCTGAGACCCCTCAGGCTGCAGTTTTCTCAGTGACTATCTCTGACTCAGTTGTTAAATATGATCTAGGTAGGGTATGATAATATCAAGGCAAGTTTAGTATTCATGAGTGCAACAACTTAGTCTAGAAAATGTGTCAAATGTACCTAAATAAATCTATACATTAGAAGAAATCTCATCCAATATTACAATGGTTGTTGCAAGCCTGATAAATCTCATCTTAAAATGTGTATTGAGGATTAAAAACCCAAGAATATGTGGGTTAACTTTGAAAAAGAATAGTAAGTTGTGTCACAAGACATAAAGGCTTAGTAAAAAGCTAAAGCAAACTTCATGGTTCTGGCACAGGAATGGATGAATAGACCAATAGAAATGAATAGCAAGGTCAGGAATAGATCTATGACTCTGTACTATAAAGATTGGAAAGCTGAGATTGTTTACTAAATGGCATTGAAAAAATGCAGGAGTATGAATGCACACCTTTTACAACAGTGGACAGAATTCAGAAGGTTCAAAGATCCAAATAGGAAAGGTAAAGCTGTAAAACAGGTAAAACAAGGAATAATATCTTTGCAACTTAGCAGTTAAAAATACATTTTTAAAAAGGTATGAATAGTACAAACTATACGGCAAAAATATCAGTTGACTCTGTTAAATTAAATATCTCTTTGTATTAAGGATTTTATAGAAAAGGTTAACAGGTATATGACTACTGTTTTCAGTGCCTCATTTAACAGAGCTTAATATCTAAATACAGAAAGATCTCTTTCAGGTAACCCAATGAATACATTAGAAAAATAATATAAATTGGTGGTTCACAGAGATGATGCCTAAATGGGCAAGTGTATGTGAAGAGATGCTCGGTTTCCAGATGAGAGGAATGAAAATGAAAATTAAGTTGTCTTATGACAATACTAATCAAATGGCAAAAAATGGAAAACTGGATATTGCAAAGGGATGTCACCAATGTGAAAATCCTTGTGTACACTTGGTGAAAGTAGAAGCTGGTACAGTCATTCTGGAAAGAAACTTGTCAGTGTTTATTAAAGTAGGTATTTGAATACCCTATTAGTCTGCAAGCCCATTCTTGGAGGAAAAAAAGATACATATTTTTGGATACATATATATATTTGGATATATATATATGTATTTCTGGATATATGTATCTTTTTGATGTATATATATTTCTGGATATATGTATGTGTGTGTGTGTGTATGTATATATATATATATATCTCCCAGATTATTTTTACATACAGCCATCAAAAAATATATACCAAGAAGTGTGTTGCTGTATTATTTATACACATTTAGAGGCAACTTAAGAACTCTTTATTAAATAAATGAATAATTGGTTGGATATATATTATGAAACACAGTACTGCAGGCAAGAGGAATAGATTAAAACCATGCAGAAAATAGATATATTTAAATCATATATTATTGTGTTTAAAAATTAATGACCAAAATGTTAATACCAATTTATTTGTTTTCCTAATTGTTTCTGCTTTGGGCTATGATGTAGTATAGACCAGTCCTTCTGAAGAAAAACGTTTTTATAAAACCCGGATAAAATTAATCAAACAACTATTTTATAAGTTGAAAAACAGGCAGAACAGGACTATGATCCCTGAGATAAAAGAAACACATGAGTTCCACAGTCAATTCAGGTAACAGCTTGGAAACACTTTCTGGACTACAGCAGAGGGAAGGGAAGCCTAAAGAGAGCTCAGTAGTTTCACTGAGTTGAAAAGAAAGAGAGAAAGGGGTGTTCAGAGTTGCTGAGATAAATGGTATTTACAGGGTAAAATACTAGAGAAAGTGTTGCAAAAATTGGTATAGTGGTTTCCTTAAGTGTTTGGCCAAGTACTAAGCTCTGTATATAGTGCACTATGTGACTCATTGAGGTCCAGAAGGGAATAGCTACTGGGAATATCTGAACTGAACAGAGACTCTAGAGACCAATCAAAACCGGGAAACATTGGAGTTCTGACCTGCTACAGTGGAGAACGTCCCAGACATTTAGTTAAGACCATGTAAAGTTAAACTTTAGGAAGGGGTGACTCTAGCCCTGGATTAAAAAACTCCTCTAGATCCACATAGTAAAACATAAATGTAAGCCTCAAAAAGACCAAGTTAATCAACAAATAAATCAACTGCCTGCTAGAATAAAAACTGCCTCTGTTAGAATAAAAGCTAACAGAGTTTAAAGGATGCTAACAAAATCTACAGATTCAGCAAATGAAATTACAATGTCCAGTGTGCAGTAAAAAATTGCTAATCCTTCAAAGCAGCAGGAAAATCAGCCTTGTAAGAAAAAAAAAATCATCACTAGAACCAAATCAGATAACCTTTTTAAGATTCTTGCCTGCAAGTTATAACATCTATTATAAATATATTCAGAGATCTAAATGTTGAGGAAACAGATTGAAATCTTAATAGAGAAAATAAACTTTAAAAAATAAGAAGATAGAAAATCTAGAACTGGAAACTGTTTCACCTTAATTGAAAAAAAAATAATGGCTGGACTTAATAAATTAGACATTGGGAAGAAAAGTGCACTCAGAAACAAAGCAAGGTAAACTCTCCAAAGTGGGGCAGAGAGAGAAAAAATAACTTAAAAAAAATCAAAGCTTGAGTGCTCTGTCAGATAATAGCAAGCAAGCTAATAGATATGTTGTTGACTTTCCGGAAGAGAGATTAGAGATGAAAAAATATGTGAAACCTAATCACTGAAAACATTTAAAATTTGATGAGAAATATGAGAAAACAGATTTAAAAAGCTTAACACAAAAATTACACCTATGCACCTCATAATCAAATTGCTGAAAACCAACAAGAAAGAAAAAAATTTAAAGCAGCTAAAGTATACATGATATACAGGGGACCATTTGTAAGGATTATGGTTCATTGTCGATCATAAATATTGACATCCAGAAGAAAGTGGAAGAAAAAAATGTCAACCTTCAATTCTATATCTAGTAAAAATAGAATTGTAATTTACCACATTAACATAAAAAGGAGAACAATCATTATCTCAATATATGCAGAAAATGTTTACCACGAATTCAACAGATTTGTGGTAAAAATTCATAGAAAATTAGGACTAGAAGACACTTTCTTAACTTGATATACTTAGTGGTTAAAGGCCCAATGTTTTGTATCTAATATCAGGAACAAGGCAAGAAAATCTGATTGGAAAAGAAAACCATCTGATTTTCACAGATGACATCTTCTTGTACATAAAAGTCTTAAGAAATCCTCACAAACAGTTTAGACATAAGTGAATTTACTCAAGGACACACAATAAAGATTAATTTAAAATATGCTACGTTTCTAAATATTAGCAATAAAGTTTAAAAATTAAATTTAAAAATTTCATTCATGACAATGTCAAAAATGGAAAATATTTAAAAATAAATGTTAACATTGAAATGTGCAAGCCGTCTACACTAATAACTGCAAAACACTGCTTTAAAAGATTTCAGAGACATACCATATTTATAAATAAGTTGAAAAACTCAAATTGTAAGAAATTAATTCTCCCCAAATGTTCTGTAGATTCAAAGCAATCCCAGTAAAATATTTGGTAGAAATGTACACACTGATATTAAACTGTGTATGGAAACGGAAAGGACCTAGAATAGCAAATGCAATCTTGAAAAAAGAATAGTAAGACTCGTGCTACGCAGAATTCAAGACTTGCTATCAATCCCCAGTAATTGAGACTGTTTTATACACACACACACACACACACACACACACGTGTATATATATACACACACATATATGTATGTATATATATTTATATATGTGTTAAGATACAAGAATCTGTCAATGGAAAGTATAGGGAGTCCAGAAAAATACCCACACTTGTAAGGTCAATTGATTTTCTATAAAGTATCAAAACAATTCAAGGGGGGGAAGATAACCCTTTCTACACATAGTGCTGGACAACTAGATAACTATATGAAAAAAGAATCTTGACTCCTACTTCTTATCTTATGAAAAATGAATTTAAGATGAACTATGAGCCTAAATTTAAAAGCCAAAATTGTAAAACCTATTGAAGAGGCCTGGCATGGTGGCTCGCGCTTGTAATTTCAGCACTGTGGGAGGCCCAGGCAGGTGGATCATTTGAGGCCAGGAGTTTGGGACCAGCCTGGTCAACATGATGAAACTCCATCTCTATCAAAAATACAAAAATTAGCTGGGCATGGTGGCATGTGCCTGTAATCCCAGCTACTCAGGAGGCTGGGTCACAAGAATCCCTTGAACTGGGGAGGCAGACTTTGCAGTGAGCTGAGATCACACCACTGCACTGCAGCCTGGGCAACAGGGCAAGACCCTGTCTCCAAAAAAAGTAAAATATAATCAAATAAATAAAAATAAAACCTATTGAAGAAAACAGTAAGATACATCCGCAAACCTGGCATAGGCAAAAAGCCTAAACCAAAAGTTACAAATCAATTATAGTTCATATTTAAAAGCATTTGCCCTTACGAAGACACAATTCAGAAAATAAAGAGAAATGAAAAGTCAAACCACATTATCAGAGAAACATTCATACTCTTTATTTCTGTCAAAAGCAAATGAAAACGTGTTCACTTAGAGAAATAATTAAAGCCACTATATAATACCACTCTACCCCATTAAAGTGGTTAAAATAAAAAATACTGAAATTATCAAATGTTGACAAGTATGCAGAGCAACTGTATCTCTCATGCATTGCTGGTGAAAATGGTACAGCCACTCTGGAGAAAAAAACTTTATAAGCTTTATAAGCTTGTAAAGACTCTGGTACCTTCAGAAGCTTTATAAGCTTCTTATAAAGTTAAATATACACTTAACATACGACCTAATTATTCTTCCTTTGAGCATTTTTCCTAGAGAAGTGAACTTTCATTCAAACAAAAAACTGTACATAAACTTTCATAGCAGTGTTATTTGTAATAGCCAAAACTTAACACAACTCAAATCTCATTGAATGGGTAAAATAATAAAGAAATGAGGGTACATACATACAATGGATATACAACACACAATTAAAAAGCAATAAACAAGAAAGCTGTTGACATATACAAATATTTCCATCGATCTCAAGAACGTTATGTTGAGTTAAAAAGGGCTAATCTCAAAAGATTACATGCTGTATTATTTCATTAATATAACATCCTTAAGCATCACATAATTATAGTAATTGAGAAAACGTGATTAGTTGCCATGCTTAGATTGGGGAAAGGATGTGACTATAAAGGAGAACAACAGAGTTTCTTTGGGAAGACGGAATAGATTTGTGTCCTAATTGTGATAATAGTTGAATCTATACATATTAATACAATACATAATCTATACATATATGTATGCATAATTTATACATATGATAGAATGTCATAGAACTGCAAACAAGAAAAAATTAGGGCATGTGAAAGCTAGCGAAGTCCTAATAAGGTCAGTAGTTTAGTAATAGTATTGATACAGTGTCAGTTTTCTGGTTTTGTTGATCATGATTTGGTTATGTGAAATGTTGTCATTGAGGCATGCTGGGTGTAGGGGGCATAGGGAACTCATTGCTATATTTTGTAACTTCTATGGGAGTTTTAAACTTCTATGGGAGTTGAACTTCATGTTTAAGGTCTTTGCACTTTACGGCATGTACATTATGTCTTTTAAATATTTAAAGTGCCTTCCCTACCCACATATGTTATATAACAAGACATCTGTCTTATTACATAAGAAAAGGAGTTTATGAAAAGATGATGTATTATGAATTTAGGAGTATGCATAATTCATTTTCTTTACATGAAGTTAAAAAGCTTTTAAAATCACTCATATGTCTAGATATATTACAAATAATTATGTGATATATTTATAGTATATATTGTAATTTTGCCATAATTTGCAAATTATTCTAACAGTTAAAATAAATGAACTAAATCTAGATCTCACATATATAATGTACAGTGAAAAAAGCAAGCAGCAGAAAATATATCATTTATGTTAATTTTGAAATAATACTCTAAAATGTTTGATACATATGTAGAAAAACAAAGTAGCATGTAAGGGGGCTTCATCTTTATAAAACTTGCTTTCTCCCTTTATAAAGAAATATCTGGGTAATAAGTACATAGACATTTGTTTTTATGTGTGCTGTTTTGTATATCTTCACTTCCAAAAAGACAATACTTTTAAAATTAATAATTAATAAAATCTTGTTTATGAAAAAAATGTAGAAGAGGAAATCCCTCTTGTTTAATATATGAGAGAGAATCTCTTTTTTAATTAAGTTGCCAAAGTTGGAAGTGAATCAGAATCCAAATGCTTGGAAAGTCCTGTCCCAAAATGTACATCCCTCATTTCATTGTGAAATTATAGGGCGGAAGTGGGGAGAGCGGCAATTACAAACCTTGTAGGTAGGGCGATAAAAGAGATCCGTTCCAAAAACAAAGACCTAAAAGAATTTTGCAAAATTACAGTCTAATAAGTATTTGCCATTATGTTGTATGTGAGAAAATTCTTATCTGACATTAACTTGAGATTGTTTATTATATTATAACCATAAAAAATATTGCACTATTTTGGAATCCAACATACCTTTTTATAGAATAAATGTCGAATGTGTGATCAGTTATCTTCAGGTTTTTTAAGTTGGCCCTCCATATCTGTCAACCAACTCTGGATTGAAAATATTCAAACAAACAAAAAATAACAATACAACAATAAAAATGATGCAAATAAAAAAGCAATAGAGTATAACAACTATTTATGTAGCATTTACATTTAATTAGGTATTAGAAGTAATCTAGAGATTATTTAAAATATAAGGGAGAATATGCATAGGTTATATGCAAATAATTCTCCATTTTATATAAGGGATGTAAGCATCCATGGATTTTGTTATCTGTGGAAGTCCTGAAACAAATCCTCACAAATACTGAGGAATGACTGTATATACAATTTACATGACATTGAAGAAAATCTGTATCTTCTTTACCATTTCTCTATTTTTTAACACTAAGCAGAGAATGATGTTTAGTTGGGAAGCCAATGTTTTCAAAAATAAGATCTAAATATTGTTGCATATCGCTGTGCCAGATTCACTGAAAGACATTTAACTAGCCCATTTATGAAATTTCTAGGTTTGCTTTTAAGCTGCTAAATGGCATCATTGTGAAGCCATGTGTTTCCGGTAATTTTACTTCTAAAGTTTATTTCCTATATAATTGACCAAATTAGTAACTGACACTAGTTATTTTCTACTTTGGAAAAAATCATCTTTGGATGTTAATTACTTAGATGATAATAAATTTTTTGGAAGGTGTTTATTTACGAATATTTTCTTGACTGTAGGTTTTGTCTTTAGGGGAGAGTGGGAATTCTACTTTCTAAATAGGTGTAGTGAAATTATGTCATTACATTTAAATAAATAAACCTCATTTTATAATATTAAGGCTTATAATCTTAAAGCCTCTTTAGTCTTCAGGAGGGTCCCTTATGTGGTTCCCATGTTTTTTCTTGTTACCTAAGTAGCCTCTCCAAAATTGTGGTATTGCTTTGATATTTCCCCTTAACTTTTGACTGTTTTTTTTTTTTTAAGGTTTACCATTGATGGAACTTTTCTAATGCAGCTATTCTAATGTTAGACATGTACTCTTGGATACTATTGAAATACATTTCAAAAATAATGTATAACTTTTATTATTATTATTATTATACTTTAAGTTTTAGGGTACCTGTGCACATACAAATCACAAGTATACATTGGAAACGATTTTTATTTATTTTATTTTAATGTTTTCTACCGAGGTTTTTTGACAATGTCATTATATTACTTAGCCAGTTACATTAAGAATGATTGACATTATACAATGGTTTATATTCTGAACTCAGCAAGAGCAATACTTGCTTACTTAAAAATAGTATGTGAGGCAATACATATGTTAATTTGCTCAATTTAGCCATTCCACAGTGTATATATATATTTTAAAACAATGTGTTGTACATGATACATGTATACAATGTTTGTCAATTAAGACCAAATAAACAGGGAAAATATAAATAAATTTGGAAAAATAGAAGTATATTAAAATAAATAAATGTAAGTTCATATGTTTAAGAGTAGGAAGAAGGTGGGAGGGGGATGTAAAGGTGAAGGGCAAATATCTGAATTTTAAAGAGGGTCATTTTTGGATACTAGTTCCTTGAGTCTTTGTGGCTCATCTTATGGAGACAGCTTTTTAACCACAGTGGTGGTTTTATGCTTTTATTTTGCTATATTTAAGTTTTCCTAACATCAAACATTAAGAACAATGCATTTTCACAGGATTTCAAGCATAGTGTGGTTTTGGTTAAATCCCAGCTACTCTGAGGCTGCTTTGCTTTCCCTCATGGCATTTCCCCCTATTTCAGAACTGAATCCTAATATATCTTTATGTAATGATATTCAACATTATGTACAACAATGTTTTATAGGTAAGAAGCAATTATTTTTGGCACTTAGATTCGGTCTAAGTAATACAAATTCAAAGGCAATTTGAGATAAAATAAATAATTTTTATGTTCATTAAATAATGTCCTGAAATATCTATATATTTATAATTATCCCAAAATTAGTATTAAATATAATTTTTTATATTGATAATGGCTTTAATGAGAAGGTAAAGAGTGTCTGTAGCTTAATTGTATGCAAGCATGGGGTGAAAGGCATTTCAGAGAATTTTATTGATAAGACTAATACATATAAGTGGCAACATATAATTTTTGCAAAAAATAACCCCATATGACATGTCTAACATTCAATTAAAAATTAAATAATATACTTGGCAAATAAATAATGTTAAGCTCTTTAAAGTTTCATCAGCTACCTTTGATATTGATTTTCATCAAAATTACTGTACTAAAATGTTTTCTTTTGTTGTACAGACTCAAATAGCAATCCTCAATTTTACAATCGACTCTTATTTGCAAAAAATGCTTTGACATAGTGCATTTGTTCTGCCTGGGCAGCAATAAAGGATTGTGGTATCATTTTGAAGAAGGTTGTTTGACAGAGCCTGTTTGTTTATTTGGGGTAATGTGAGCTGCATTCAGAAAATGCCATATTTTGTTTCATGATTGTATACATTCTCTTCCATTGCTCCCAGGCAAGACTTGTAAGCAGAGAAGACACGGATTTAGACCTTTTTTCCATGACCAATGGAAGTGCTTTGTCTGTGAACAGAGAAAAAAAAAATCAGGCACACAGACACTCAGCAGGATCTTCAAGTAAGTTGTGGTTTCCTTCAAAATTAATTTAGAAATCACAAACGAATTGATGGAACCTAATGCCAACAAGCATTCTTTTTCAGATAGGGGGTAGGATGCCAGCAACCTGAACTGCCCAAAAATGTGTATTTAAATTTTTTCTTTCTTTAAATATCCTCTTTTGATATAAACAAAATTAAATTATTTCTAAAATTAACTGCATCAGTTTTTATTTTAATTGTATTTGGGGCTTCAATATCTCCTGCCCCCCACACCCTGTGAATCATATTGAATTCTTTGATCATTTAATTCTAAAAGAATTTTTTAGACTAATTGTTAAATGTTAGATTTATATATGAAAGTAGTGTGTCTTGGCCTTTTGCCATTGATTTAATAGATACTGTATGTAAAGATAATTTCCAAAGATAATTTTTTTAAATAGAAGAGCTTTAAATAATATTATACTGTCAGAAAGCATGCTTTCAAAAACTATTTCCATTGCATATGTAAGAGTTTGATTATGTCTATTAATGATGACTCTTAATTCATAAACCTGTCACACACATCTATTACCTTTAACTTGGTGAGAAATATACATATATATTAAATATATAATACATTTATATAACATATTTGTTATATATATGTAGAGAAAGAATATAAAAATAATGATTTCAACAAGAATTATATTGCAATTATTAACTCTGAAAAATGTAAACATTTAAAAAATAGCTGTATCTTGTGGTATTTCACGGGAATCAAGAGCGATTTCTTTCAAAGTCCTTATTTAACCCTAGACAGTTTGAGATCTCTTCTAAAATGTGACAATACATTAGTATAAAAGATATTTTGCTTAATATTACATTTTGTTAATTTCCCCAATATATAGTGAAACTCAAGATTTAATCATAATTAAGTCTTTATACTTAATTATAATTATTATTTTTGAAAGAGTTGTATTACTCACTGGTATTATAGTTACATATATACATATAGAGAGAGAGAGACTCACACACACACACACACAATACAAAATCAATATTTGATTGAAAGTGAAAAATTCAGTGATCCAGATTGTGCTCTCCAGATAAATGAAAACTTCAAAATGATTATCTGACTTTCACTTTTCATCCAAGTACTTGGCTTTATTAGATTATAATCATTTATATTTATTAATACATGCAAGTTCATTTTGATAAATTTTAATTTACTTTTGAAATAATAATTTTAATACGTCTAATTTTGAAATATTTTCCAAGTTTCAAAAACCCTGGAGAGCTTGAAGTTTTCTTACATGATTATAGAATCTGGTCATTGAAATGTTGCCCTAGTCAATATAGTTAAGAAATAAATATTTTAAGTTTAAATTATTCACCTAATGTAAACTTTTTAGTTTTTAACATAATGTACTAACTTTATCAAATTTCAAAATCTTTATTCCATTTCAGAAGTAATCAGCCTGTGTCAATATATATTA
This sequence comes from Pan troglodytes, assembly GCF_028858775.2. Classification (NCBI taxonomy): domain Eukaryota; kingdom Metazoa; phylum Chordata; class Mammalia; order Primates; family Hominidae; genus Pan; species Pan troglodytes. The sequence continues at coordinate 92,053,933 of NC_072408.2, forward strand.
ATAAATAATGATAATTATATGCATTGCATATTACAAACTCATATGATATCACTTTGGAGCATTGTAGGTAAGAAATAAGCAAATCAAAAACAAAAACAAAAAATTGCTTTTTCACTTTAGAATTTCAAAACTTCTGTTTATAATGTATTACCTGAATGTTAGCACATGAATAGCTCAATAAATCAGCAACTAGTTTCAAATATGCAAGTTTCATCATTCACTTACGTGATATTTAATTATGGATTTTAGAGATATAATTATATAGAGTTCATTTTAACACATTCTCCAAGAAGCTGAAATAATGCAATTCTCACTGTAATTCCAACTACTTGTCAACAAATAATATTACTGAAAACACTACTAATCTCTGAATGTGTTAATAAGCAACAATTTAAGGCAAACTACTTTAGAAGAGTAGAGTTTTAAAAAAATAATAAAATGATTATGAATCAAATACTACTTGCTTAATCACTGTAGTTGCTAAGTAACTATAACAACATCAGTATTATATAATAATAAGGAGTGTGGTCTCTGAGGTCAATTTGCCTGGATTTGAATGAGGACTTAATCTTTAAAATAGGAATGATAATAGAAGCACCTCTTTGTAGAGTTGTTGTTGGGATCAAATGCATACCAGTTAGAACACAAACTGGTACAAAATCAGTGCTTAATAAGTGTTCTTTATAATCATCACCTAAACATAGTTATATAAGAAGCATCTTTTGGGCTAAAGTATGGAAGTCTCAAGTATCTAGGCACATGGTCTAATTGGTTCAGCTTATAAAAAACCTACTCTTAGTTGCTTAATTAAAATATTTGGCTTAGTCTATTTTTCTGTAGAAATCAAAGTCCTTGGGCCCTAGGCCTCCATGGCCCTGGGTCAACCAGTTAACAGCTTTGGTATCTTGAAAGCTCTTTTTCCTTTAGCTTTCTCTCTCTGTCTCAAAATTTGTCACCTTATAAAGCTATTAATAAAATATTTCTTTTAGCTTTGCAGGCCAAATCTAGAGAGTACTTTGTGGACTACAGCTGTAAAACTCTTTTTGAGCCTTTGAACTTTTCTAGATATTTCTCTTTTAGTGTTATTATAATTTTATAACGTGTATTCTTTGGAATCAGATAAATTCAGATTTAAAATCCCAGTTCCACCATCACATATGAGTTGTGTGCCCTTAGGTAAATTGTTTAACCTCTAACATTAAGTTTACTGTCTGTAAAATGGGAATAGTAATGTTTATATTATAGTTTTAGTGAGGAAAAATTGAGTAAAAATATACATAAAGCATATGATATATTGCCTTGGGTATTATAGAGTCCTAAAGAATAGTACCTGTTGTCTTCATTGTTTCTTGTTGTATGTTTGGTAATTCTCTTGAGTCATTATGAAACAACCCCACAGTAGAATTGTCTTCCTTTTCTGTGTGTCAAAAATAATAAGACCAGGAGGAGTATACTTTGAACATACTGGCCATCTCAGGCAATATTGTCTTTTGTTAGAAAACTTCCTAAATTTTCTGTCCCTTTCCTTTTAGGCTTTACTGTTTCCTTACAAAGAGGCCAAAGCAGTCTTCTGCTATCTAAATTTCTAATCTTTCTTATGGTTTACAAAGTTATGAAAGAGATTACATTCTCATTCAAAAATTATCGTTTATAAAATGGACATAGCAAGAGATTTCCTCATTTATATAATATTTAGTCAAAATATTTGAATTTACTAAATGATTTTAGTTTTCTCAATTTCCTCATTTAATGCTTAAAGTATGCATTGCAATATATAATAATACTTCTATTGTTAGAGCAATTTATAGCTTTATACATTATCTTTATTTATCTTTTCTCATGTATAATGATCATATTTCTTTGACAGCTAACATAAATGAAACTCAGGAATCTAACTAATTTGCTTTTCACACAAAAATTAGCAAAGAAGAGCAGCAACTTGAATTTATCTTTGTTTTTGTTCTAAATCCAGTGATATATCATCTTTAATTTTTCTATGGACTAAAACATATAGCTTAGTTAGTAAAATAGTAGAAGAAAAATTATTATAATTTTTAATCATTAAATTATCCAAGAGTCATTTATTGAATGCTCACTGCTCCCTGCATACCCACGAGTGGTTTTCAGGTGCCTCCTTCTGATTATCTCTGTACTTTCCAGGATACATTACATTTTCACAGTTAGTTGGGGTTTGAAAACCCACAATACCTCTGTAATAGTGAGTAATCAGACCCTCCTGAAGTTGTTCTTTGCTTATAACTAAACTTATGAAAAGTTAGTCTTTTTAATATGGTATTGAATTTTCTGAATGTGACAGAAAACATTGTTCAGAAGAGAAGAAATTATAGTGGTTGAGGTGACTTAGAAAGACTTCTTAAAGGCACTATTCGTGATTTGTGCCTAGAATGACATTTGGGATTTAAGTAAGGAAAGAGGTAGAAGAAAACCATTTAAGCAAAAGTAAAGGATAAAATATGAATGTATCATTGTGGAACGTTGAAGAGTCTGTCTGGGCCAGAGGTTCCATATACTGAAGTAAGTAATATAAGGTTGGATTAAAGAAGAAGCCCAGTTTTAAGTAAGTTTGAAAGTAAAGTAGAAGACTTGAAATTTCCTGCTAAGTAACAAATGAAGATTTCAAAAAATGTTTTAGAAAACTAAACTATTTGTTAAGGAAAGGTATTCTGAATCTGTTCTAACATTACATACTTCCTCTAATATATTGAAAGAGTAATTTTATAGCTCTTATGAAAAAATATTGATTTTTGTGATAAAAACTTCAAAACGAAATAGATTGCTAGGAGTTCATGCCTAGTATTGTTTACAGGTAGAAGTCTAAGGATAGTACCTAAAGCAAAAGTAGATTCCAAAGATGGATATTGAAGTTTATTTCAAGTAGAATTAGCACATTTCAATAATATAATTTTAAACTTGCAAATCAAGAAGGTAGCATGTTGTGTATTTATGTATATTTATGTATATCTATGTACATATATTCATATGTATACATGTATATGAATATCTAATTTGTGCATACCTGGAAATAAATGTGTGTGTCTGTGTGCATCTGTGTGTGTGTGTGTAACATGCATAATAATTCCACACTGTGTGAACTCAAGAACTATCATTGCATGTATTTAGGTATTTTTATATAAACCACACATCATGATAGTAAGCAGTTACATACCTACAATGTGAAAATCACTTCCACAAGCCATTAAGAAAATATAAATATGAATTATATGTGCCTAGCACATAGTAGGCACTTACATTAAGTGAATAAATGAATATATGAGCCATTGTTGCTACTCTCCTATATCATGTGTTCCTATCAGTTTATTTTTAAATGGATATTGTTTTCCACAAAAACAAAAACATTTTCTTTAACATTCATGGACTTCTTTATAAACTGTATGTATGAGATTTAGATTAATAAATTGTTGCAGATATTAAAGTAATATTGTCATAGATTATAAAAAGCGCTCTATGATGGAATTTAATCGACGTGAAGATGGAATTTTCAAGGGCTTGGCTTATATCAGGGAGGAAAATCTCTCTTAAAAGCCCTAAACATACTTTCTTTTAAATTCCATTGTCAACAACAATGTTGTACTAATTTTTTTTTATTGTTTCTTCTTCTCCTCTGCTAGAGTGTATGCTACAGGGAAGCAGGGAGTTTAATTAAATATTCTAGATACCTAGAACAATTCCCTGGCATATTGTCTATTATATGTATTGGAGGAATTGATACATGGATGGATGGAAGGATGAATATCATCATTCTTTAGATGCATCAGAGCTAGGAAAATGAGTATCTGACATTTTCTTGCTCCGTAGTAAGAGGAAGGCTTTACCGACAAAGAAGCAGGGTAGAAGATTGCCTATTTAGTAGACATTCAACATCTATCATATCTTCTCAGAGCTTTGCAAAACCCTGGCATTTATAAGCCTTAAAAAATATAGTTGCTCCATATGTTAAGTGTTTCATTTCAGGTGAAGTTTTCAAATACCACAATCAGAAGATGTAAATTTCCACAGATCTAGCCTATATGAAGCCAATCCTGTAATTTCTTCATTCAAAAATATTTATGAGCCAGGTGCAATGGCTCATGTATATAATCCCAGCAATTTGGGAGGTCGAGGTGGGAGAATTGCTTGAGCCCAGGACCTTGAGACCAGCCTGAGCAACATAGTGGGATCCTTACCCTACAAAAAATAAAAAAATTAGCTAGGTGTGGTTCTGTGCACCTGTAGTCCCAGCTACTCAGGAAGCTGAGGTAGGAGGATCTATTGAGCTCAGGAGATTGAGTCCTCAGTTAATTATAATCACACCACTGGACTTCAGCCTGGGCAACAGAGCAAGGCTCTGCTGCTAAGAGGCAATAAATAGATAATGGAATATGGAAAAAATATATATATTATATTATAGATTATATATATTATATATAATATATATTATAGATTATATATTATATTATATATAATATATATACCTTAAATTACTATTTTCTGAATATAATAATTTTCATATATGTATGAATTTGAATTATAAGTGTATTTATGAAGAACGTCTTTATGAAAAGTAATTTGGACTCAATTTTCTTCTCTTTAAAAGAGATTTGCAGCTTGGACCACATGAAGTCCAAGTATTATTTATTCACAGCATTTTAGTCTAGAAAGTGTATTTGAGAGAAATTGAGGAAAAGCATAAGGACTGAAATTGTCAATAAAGCATTGTTTCATCATTCTTTTTCTCTTTCCTTTCCTCTAAGTTTTAGAAATTTATAGACTGGAAATAGCCTATAAGATTATGTCATTAGCTAGGAAAAACTGTTAACTAGAGAGTGACTAATAAAGTATAATATGGCTCTCATTAAACTGGAATTATGAGGTAAAGAGTAGTAAAAGATGATTAATATGCCGATTTAGGTTTTAAACATGGTGAGTGTGGTATCGATAAGAATATGTGTTTAGAGTTTGGGCAGTCTCATTCCTAGTCCTTGTTGGCTCTTTCCTAGCTTGAGGACTTGGTTAAATCATTTGCAACTCTTATGTAAATTTAGCAGGTAAAGGCAGCCTGGCATAGTGGAAAGAAATTTGGAGTAGACCATATCTAAATTTGAATTTGTTTTCTTACATATATGATCTTTGTAAACTTGAATAGGATATTTGAGGTCTAGTTTGTCCATTAAGAGAACATTATGGTGAAAATTAGAAAGATATATATGTGTATTTTGGACTCATGAGAAGTGGCGCAAAAAAAAAACAGATATAGAGGAGATCAAGATTCCTTCTAGCTTTCAAATTCCATAATTCTGCAACTAGAACAATACAACTTTGTAGTCGACAATTTCCCAAATAAAAAGCAACAGAAACTATCATTTCTGATATTTTTCAGTATGAAAATCATGCTTGAAACTCAAACTTTTCTCTATGCCAGAATACTTTGCAATGATTCTAATCTTAAACATTGTTTAAATGGTCTCTAATTATTGTAGCTCAGCACAATCAACTGAGAGGGGAAAAACTTAATATTTTCTTTAAATGATTTTAAAGTAAAGATCAGAAGACTACATTATATGTGAGATATTACAGCTATTTTATAAAATCAAGTTGAATTTTAGAATGCTAAAACTAAAGCCCACAACCTCTACAGAAATAACCTATTTTAAGAATATTCTACTATAAATATTTAGTAGTTGATTTTTAATGTCCCAATCCGTTTTCAAAGAAAAAGAAAATAGGTAGTTTTCTATTGAAAAGTCAGTCCCTATCTCATAGAATGGCATTTGAAAATGATATTTTAGTTAATCCATAGCTAGATGCTTACTTTTTAGGAAAATGTTGTTTGTAATTGAAAATTAAAGACGCTGAGGAAGAAGCTAGTTATAGACCAACAGATACAATGTAATTTAATAATTAGATTATTTTGAAGGTGGTTATTAAAGTGTATGAAGTTTTTATACAAGTATGAAATGTTTTTATGAGAAAAACAAAGGCGTAAGATGCTAGCCAGCCATCTTCTTTAAGAGAAATTTAAGTTTTTCAATTTATGGAATTCTGTGAAAGGTGACCTTGGTTGTAAATCTGATTAATTCTGATGAAGAATATTAAAAGAGTCAGGACTGAAATCTCTCTTGAAAAAAAAATAACAACAGTATATGTTTTGAAGAGAACTCTAGTATATTAGTGGACCAAAATTGGGAGGAGACAGAAAGTTTCCTTTTTTGAAGATAAAGTTAATAATACTTTAAATTTACCCTTAAAAATTGTACCTTTGAAGTTATATATGGCCGTTTGATTCAACAAACTCCTATTGAGCACTATTATATATTGAGCACTATTATATATTGTTGATATAATTTCAAATTTAATTTAATATCTAAGTTCTAAACATTAAAACCACAGGGCAGTCTCTGTACCTTATGATTACACTTAATATAAGTAAATGATACAGTTTTTTTTTAAGTAGAGCTTAAGTTTATTTTCAAAAATAAAAAAAAGTAATGGGATTTCAAAAAGAAAACAATGTCTTACGTGAAATAGGCTTTTTTTCTCTCTCTGAAAGCATTAATAATGAACATCATCCAATTAAAAATGTGTAATGAATTGCAGCATTAATATTTAAAGTTGGAGAACCTGCGTCTGGGGTCTTGAGTTTTCTCTTTCCATTCCTACAGCAAGGAGTGCTTGGGTGAGAAGGGTGTATTCTCCAAAGAAACCCCACTAAACATAAATACATGGTTCACTGTGGCCCATATGCCTTAGGAATTTATCTTTAGTAAATTACAGTTTGAGTAACTGCTGTTACTATTATCCAAGACTATTCCAAAATAGACTACTCACACAAGAGTCATGCAATATTCTCAAATCTAGGAGTCCCTTATATATTTCAGGGAAGTATAGCTCTGGTGCTGGACCAGCACCTGTTATTTAGAACCATCTAAGGAACCTTTCAACACAAAGAATGTGGAGATTTTCATACTTTATTGTCTCTTGCCAGCCAGAACCACAACATTCTCATTATAGTGTCTTCTCATTAAAGGAAGAGAAAATCATAATAATGTGACATTTTCATGTTACCAAGTTTCTTACTTGGATTATAAATTTACAGTTTTACATAAAATAGTAGGCCAAAGATGTAGACAGATAGTTCAATAGATTAGACACACAAACACAAATGGACACACACACACAGAACTTTACTTCCTAATCCTTGCTGTTACCATGTATGACTACAAGTATAAATTATTTTGTTTTAATTTATGAATATACTAATCACTGATGCTTCATCAGTGAATTTACCTGCCCATTTTGTCATCTTGTTCTCCAAGCTTTCTGCCATCTATTTCTAATACATATCTGCTGATATAGTTTGGATGTGTGTCCCTGCTCACATCTCATTGAAATCTAATCCCCAGTGTGGGAAGTGGGGACTGAAAGGGAGATGATTGGATCACAGGGGAGGATTACTCATGGTTTAGCGGCATCCCCCATGGTACTGTCCTTGCAATAGTGAGTCAGTTCTTCTGAGATCTGGTCATTTGAAACTGTGTAGCACCTACCCCCTCGCTCTCTCTTGCTCCTTCTCTGGCCATGTCATGTGTCTGCTCCCCCTTTACCTTTGCCATGATTGTGAGCTTCTGGGGAGGCCTCAAGAAGCTCAGCAGATGCCATCATGCTTCCTGTACAGCCTGCAGAACCATGAGCCAATTAAACCTCTTTTCTTCATAAATTATGCAGTCTCAGGTATTGCTTTACAGCAATGTGAGAACAGACTAATACATCTGCTTTGAAAAAAGTTTTTCCAAAGCTCCATGATGTTTAACTAGCATTTTGAACATTTTGGGAGCTCTGCTACTTCCTACTGGTCCCTTAGATTTCATAACTGAAATTTACAAATAAATTATTTCTACACTGGATGTTAGAAACATTTCACATTTACCTTAATTTTCTACTGCATATAGTGTTGAAAAAGTGAGCAAAAGTTATGTTTTATCATGTCCTTGCTTGCATGTTTTTTAATATAGACTGCAACTATATATAAAAAAGAAGAAATTTAGTTTTGTTTCATCTCTCCACTAATTAACTAGCATATTAATTTTACTTGTACATGGCCTTTACAAAATTCAAATAGTTATATATTTCTGATGTATTTTCCTCAGACACCATCTTAGAGAAAATGTCATTTAGAAGTCTCTAGTATTCTCAGTCTATTTTTGCAAGGTTCAAAGTAGTCACTACTCATTAATGTTTTATTAAAATATGTGTTCATGTAATATAATCGAAATCATTCAAATATGAATATTCTTTGAATAACTCCAGAACTTCTGGTAATGTCAAATTTACAAAGAACTTGAGGAGTGAACAGAAATTTAGCAAGATAAGTAAAGGACATGAAAGTGTGAATAAACCTTTTGATAAAATTTTTAAATTAGAAAAATCATGTTGGAGTTATATGTATATATATAATTTTTTATATATAGAAATCTTTCTCTTCTAACTTATGAATTGAAAATAGTATTGTTTTTCACTGATGCCTTTTATTCATTTTTAGTTTCATCGGCCTTATTTCCAGGTAATATATATTGCTGAAGAGCAAATGGATAATGAGGAAATATGGGCAATAAGCACATAATACTCTACTATAACTCCAGTAGATTTGATGATAAAAATGTAATTATTAAATGCAAAATAAGAAAATTTAAAATATGTGAATTACAGTAATACTGTTAATTAACTGGCAAATTTGTAAGTGATGCCATTCTACTTATAAACTCTTCTAATAAAATAATTGCCTGATATCCACTATCTATGTCAATTGTTGCACAGTTTCACAGGAGAAGTCAACATTGACTTTCATATTTCCTATTAAAATATTAAAACTTCAATCCCACTCTAGATTTATCTTTTTCCTCATATAAAAACAATAAAATGGTAATATCTTATAAATAACTGTGGCCAATTTAAACATTTTTGTTCCATACATAATGAAATCTGGGTCTTTTAAAATCCTCTTTTGCTTTTTATCTCAACTATTCAACTTGAAGTAATATATCAGTAATGAACTTATAGCCACATCTCATGGAATTATTTTTATTATTGTTATCACTTTATGGTCAGCAAGAGTTATTCTCTAGCAATGTAAAAATTTATATTTTAAGAGTCTTTTAAATTATTGTTTAAACCATTAAATCTGATTCTTGGACTGAAATTTTTGGCCAGGAACTTTAAGACACAAATTTTTTAGGTGTTGATATTTTGTTCCTGAACCCGGACAATTAATTACATAAAAACATTAACACTTAAACCCTTAAAATAGTCTACTGACTAGACCTAGAAGATGAAAATTAATTGCTGTTACACCAAGAGCATATTTACATGGTTAGTGGACTCATGTAATATGGATTAATTTTAAAATCTACTTTTTAGAAGAGTAAACACATAATAGTTATTGATTTACTGTCTTTTAACAACTTGTTACGATCCTAAGTAACAACATTCTAAGACAGTTAAATGAGTCAACAATTATTCCAGGCACAGTTAAATATCACAGTTATTAGTAACTACAGAATGATGTTTACGGAGCTAAGACAGTAGCTAGTTTCAACAGCAGTTGACATTATCCAGAAAAAGACAAATTTCATCTGTATTTTGTAAGAGAACTAGTTGTACATATGTTAGCTACATTTATTCTTTGTTAAAAATTTAACATTTTTTGACGACAGGATTCATGCATGCTCTATTGATAATACAGTAAATCATGATGTTTCCAACTGTAATATTTTAGTTCTTATCCATTTATATGATCATTTTCTTTCTTAAATTGTTTGACTTGTATTTTTGTTATTTTTTTCTTTCAAACCAATTTTTCACACTAGCTAATGTGCAAAAATAAATGGATATGGTTAAATATGAAATGCATTTGTCGAATGAATGAAACTGGAGTGAAATAACATAATAAATCCTCAGGCTAGTTATGTTTATTGTTGCCAAATGTCTCCCTGCTAAGAACTAATAAGTATGAAAATGAATAATGAAAGTTTCCATGAAAAATTTTTGGGAGATCTATTCAGAAGTCTTCACTATCTGGGAATGTGGAAATAAGTATTTGTTTTATACAAGTTCCATATGAAGATGGTAAAGATGAAATTAAGAAAATAGAGTCAAATAGCAACTACAGTATGACAGTTTCTAACATTATGTGGCTCACAGAAGAAAATTAACAGGAAAGTTCCATTGAAAGAAATACGTGTTGAATGAATATGTAAATAGAAGAAAGATTTTAAATTAAATTTTTCAAAGACTAAAAGTGATCTTGAAAATCTAATTTGAGTTTTAAATGTTTATATTCTAAAATAAATAGCTCAATAATAAGCATTTTGGAATTCACTTAAAATTCCTATTTTGCTAAAAATATACTTTGGCAAAATTAATTTGGGAAATATTGGGTGAGAGAAGATAATTAGAGGCTGAAATGTAATATATACATATAATATATATTATATATAATATATAAATATATCTTATATATTATATAAATATATAAATATATATAATATATATATTATATATAATATATATTATATAAATATATATATAATATATATATATAAAGACTGGTTTCAAAGGAACATGCATATCCATCCAGATCCATAAAAAAGATGCTCTCAACTATAAGCGTCACTTATGCCATTGTTCTTTAATTACAAATATTTGTAGACGCTTTGTTGTAAATATAATGAAACTGAATAGAGCCCTGAAGAGGACATTAAAAAATAAAAAATGATTGTGGAGTTTGGGAATAGACCTTTCCCAAACTAACAAAATAAACAGGACTTATATGACCTGATTTCCAGAATTCCTTTTAGAACTGTGTGCAGTAGAAAATGTGGGACCTAGATAGCTTATGGATTGTTAAATTGCATTCTTAACTGCTTATTGGATTACACTTTTGATTATCCAGTCAATTTAAAAGTTTAAACACCCAATAGGTATCAACTATTTCAGTGGGAAACCAGAAAACCACAATAACCAGCATTACATGGGGTAGTTATCAATGGAAAGATGGGTTTTAGTTAATTTACAGGCCACATGAGGAAGTCAATCTAGTTCTGAAACAAATCACAAAACCCTTTTAGATTTTATAACTAGAAACCACTCACTCAAAGAATTTGAAAAACCCTCCAAGAAAAAAGTATGAAAACAATGTAAGAATGACAGAATTTAGTGAAGACTTTTTTTTTAGCACCACATTTGTAGCGCCACATTCCAGCCATCATTTTGCAAACACAGCCACATGGCATCTTTAAGAAAAAATCAACACACTGGTATGTTAAAAATAAAACCTGGGAAAACAGTGCATATTATAAGGCAGCCTCAGAGATTCAAATGTAAAATATGCATGGTAGATATTATAAAAGGTAAATAAACAGGCAAAATACATGAGTTAAAAAAACTATGCATTTATCAAAATGAGATTCCCAACCCAATGTGATATGTATTAGCTTTTACAGTCATTCTGAATTGTTTTTTCAAAATAAATATACACAGACAAAAAATGTGTTACTCACGTTTTTTTTAAAAACATTTTGATTATTAACACCAGTAATAATGCTAGTAACAAATACTGTGGATATTTTTGTGACTATCAAGAGTACCAAACATAAGTGATTTTCGTATTTATATGCCACTTAAATTTATATGAGTAAGAAGAATAAATGTGTCATGGTTCAATTGGGATTTGGAGAAACAAAAGTTTTATTAATTTTTTATAATGTACAAAAATACTTTTATTCACTGAAAAGGTAAAAAGCAATCTCAAAAACAAGAAAAATCACAATATTACGTTGAGGAAATCCAAATATGGTATAAACAACCTGTTCAATATTTATTTTTTATTTTCAGTGTTAGACTTTATCTACTTAAAGTTCACTATAAATGATTATTATAATTCAAGCTTGGACACAGCAGTGACCTTACAAAGCAACTGTTATTTGAATATTGTAATATCTACCTCAACCCCAAATTTGCGCAACGTAACTCATTCACAGCACTTAAATTGATGTAAACGCTTTGCTGCTAAAAATTGGTTCTGGTCACTTTCATTAAAATGTTTAATTTTTTTTCTCCATGCTTTACTTATGCTGTATCTGCTGTTAAGTAATAAAATATGGAAAGGATTTTGAAATAATTTCTATATCCAGACACATAATGTTGGGTATATCAATGAAAATTCAATGACGTATTACTATACATCATGAAATTCCTATTTTGACCTGTTAAACGGTTTTTTATACATACCAGGAGAGTCATTCAAAGCATTTTACATATTAAATTACTTATCAAAACACAACATATATATAGACCTTGACATTTTTTAAAGAACCAAGGATTTAACAATAAAATATTTAAAGGACCAGAACAAATCTTGAGCAGAACACAGATTATGTAGCAAAGAAGTGACTTCTTGAAAAATAGAGCATAATCATCAAGACATAGTTTCAGCACTTGTATAAGCAATTGATGAGTTGATTTATATGCTCACCTGCAAATAAGCAGCAGATTGTTGTTAAACATAAAATCTATAACAATAATGTTGCAGAAAAGGGAAAACAATTGTCAAAGATTTGTTAGTCGTACATATTTTTGTTCTAGGAGTCCATCAGTAGGTTTAGCTCCAATATCAATATTTTGAGGCCAGAGTCTCTTGCTATTTTATTTTCATATGGGTAATTTTAGTATGATTATACATTGACCATATTAAATTGCTTCTTTTTATGTTTTTTCATTTCTGGAGTAATCATAGGACAAAGTAATGACTTTGCAATGAATGCCAATATGTGATTCTCTCAGAGATGTGTTATTTTGCTCCTCAATTTATTCTCTATATATGTAGTGATTTGGGAATTTATATGATAACAAAAAACTCTCACTAAATGCAATGAGAGAATAAGCTATATAGATTACTGCTCAAATTGTTACTTTACACATAGCAGAACAATACAACTCAAGCTTTTAATCACACCTAAAATATTGTTTTGACAAAACATTATATATTCACTTAAGTGTTTGTTAAAGACTCATTTTCTATAGCATTTTCATTCCACTTCAAAACTGCTATAAAGCTGTCTTGTAATATTACACAATGTGCTTTTTGAATTGTAATTATTATTTGCTTAAGGAATTATACCAAGCAATGGAAAGTTTACAAACTGTTTTTAAAATATAGATTTACGTTGTGAGTAAGTACAAAAAGATTTAAAGATTCATCAGCAGCTTCAAATACAACATAATAATATTGGGGGGAAATGTACCATATGGTAAATTTCTGTCAATAGAAAAGTCCCTTAAAATGTAGAAACACTGTTAAGAATAAAAGTTTGATCTAAAGAAAAGCTGGGCTTTAATGCAATTCAGTCTATTTCATTTTGAAATATTTTAGAAGCATATGAAATTATCTATATGTGTTTCAATACTTTATACCAAAAGTACTACCCTCCTTACATGTTACTTTTCATGTTGGTTTAAAAAAAAAAAAAAGCTTATATTAAGAATAAAACCCTTTGCATGCCTTTAGTCCCAGCTTCTGGGAAGGCTGAGTTGAGATGAGAGGATCACTTGAGCCCAGCATGTGGAGGCTTTGGTGAGCTGAGATTCAATTAATACACTGCACTCCAGCCTGGGTGACTATGAAACACTGTATCAAAAAATAAATAAAATGAAGAAAGCCCTGAAGACATCTTTATACTAAGATAGTTTTATCAAGAATATTAACTAATGAGAAATTATATTATTGAATTAAATTTTAAAATACATACTTACTTCTACTTATTACCTTGAATAATGCTTGGAAGGCACTTGACTTAGCTTACTGTAGTGGAACAAAATGTATTAGTCATTTGTGAAAATCTGCTTACTGTTTTATTAATCTCTTTTTTATCTTAAATAAATATATCAAAATTGTAAAGTTACTTCATTAGTTCATTACTCAGACACCCTTCTCCCTCTACCTCCACCCGTGGCCCCAGCATTCTCCCTATTTAATGTATTCTCATAAATACATATTCGGTATCCAGGCAACAGTTATATTTACAAACAATTTTTACTGCTGAGGCAAGATGAGGGTTTACTATTACTTTTATTGTTTTTTAAAATGGACCAAAGTAGACATTCCATTCTGTTATCTGGGAAAAAATATCAAGCTATAGGTTTCCAATGTATAAATAGTAAGTAGAAGGAGGATAGGTTTTTAAGACACTTTCTTAATGCATTTTAGGCCAATAGTTTATCATCTAAGAAACTCTTGCTTCTATGCTTAGTAATATTTCTGTTGCTTGAAAGAGTTCTTGCACTTTCTTGAAGGACTACTGACTGATTCATAGAGAGTAGCTCAGCGTAGAATGAATCTGGCTAACACATGGAAGTCAACTTCAGTTGGCATCTGTCTCAGTTGTTAGTCTCTCTACTGAGATTTGCCTTCACAAGTGCCAACCATGAAGGTCTCTAAATTCCTGAGCCATGATCTGTCTCTAGCTCCGTTACAGACTAGTGTCTGTAGACATGAGCATTAGTCTCTATTGTATCCTGCATGTCCTGTACTTAATCATTAGCCTTTAACTTTATCCCTGCTTTTTAGTGCTGTTCTCTTGGTGGAATAAAAGTAAAATATATTCCCTGTATGGAGGTTCATTAACTCCTTTGAATTTGTTTTGCTAATCATAATTTTAAGATTAAAAACCAAAATTCAGTATTCTGTATTTAAAGAGCTTTTAAACATAAAATGAACATTTACAATCAATATTCACCATCATGTTGCATCAAATTTGAAATTACAGACCAATTTCCTCAAATGGCCTAATGTTTGCTGACTCTTCTATTTGAATTTATATTTTTTAAATATTTAAAATTTTAGTTGGAAAAGTATTAATCTCAAAAAACATTCTATTTTTTTTTTCTCTAACCTTACTTAAGCACGAAAGCATCACAATGAGAATCATGTAGTTTCAACCTTTGCCTCAAGCCAGTACTGAGGAAGCCCTGGAATGCCTCACTCTGCTACCTCCAAACCCTTTCCCCACAGATACAGCCCTGTGCTCTTGCTTAATCCTAAGGGGATTTAAAGCAGAGGATCATAATTTTTATTTTTTTGTTTATTTTATTTATTTATTTATTTATTTATTTTTGAGACGGAGTTTGGCTCATGTTGCCCAGGCTGGAGTGCAATGGCGCGATCTCGGCTCACCGCAACCCTCCGCCTCCCAGGTTCAAGCGATTACCCTGCCTCAGCCTTCCGAGTAGCTGGGATTACAGGCATGCGCCACCACGCCCGGCTAATTTTGTGTTTTTGATAGAGACAGGGTATCGCCATGTTGGTCAGGCTGGTCTCGAACTCCTGACCTCAAGTGATCCGCCAGCCTCGGTCTCCCAGTGCTGGGATTACAGGCGTAAGCCACTGCGCCAGGCCATAATTCTTTAATAGTATTCTTGATATGGCATCCTGGGGTCTTACTGAGTAAACATTCTGAATCCACGAACTATTCTTAGGTCTATTGTTTTTAACCTCTCAAAGTTTTTATTATATATAAATAATAATTTCTTCCATTTTATGGCACCTGTGTACAAAGCAGTCTCACTGATCTTACTACCACTTACAACATAATCAGAAAGGCAATCTTCACAATAATCCTGATGTGCATATATTATTTCTCTCATTTATAAAACTGGTACTCAGAAAGACTGTTACCTGTCCAGAGTCACAAAGCTCTATTTTAGGTAGCCAAAGTAAAATTCATGAATATCTTGATATTCTAGATCTAATGTACTTTCCACTTTACCAAAAACTCCTTTTTCTGAAAAAGACCTTCATTCAACCGGACTATTTATAAGACAAATGTTAACATGTTTTATTATAATAATATAAATAATGATAGCAATTTAAACTATGAAAATATAAACAAATATAAGTACCTTAAAACTAAGAAGATTTATCATTTTATAGTTGTGAAACACCAATGATATTTGAATCTGTTGATAGAAGGAAACCATTATATCTATTTAATATTTTTAGTACCCTCCCTCTATTTAACCTAAACACATTTTATACCAATCTTGATTATACAGTATTACTTTGTAAACAAAAATAAGCTCAACAAAGATACGTCTGTTAAACTCGAAGATCATAGACTTTTCAACTGCATGTTTTTGACTTAAATATATTTCTTACTTTAAAATATAATGTATTTGGTTCATATTCAGTGAAAGTGTATATTTAATATCACTGTCTAGGTTGTTCAGTTAAGGGAATACCAATATCGCCAATAATAACAAATACAAGACCTTCTAAAAAAGAACGTATATCATTCCGAGACAATCCTGTACAACTCAGTGGTGGATGGGGAAGTGGCAAAAAGAAGGCGAACATTTCCAACTAATCCTTAAGGCTTCAGCATTCAAAACACGTGGCAAACTGTTTCATGAAGTCTGGATATCTAGTCATGTTACCAATTGGATACAAGGTTTTAGAGTCCTATATTTAATTTGGTTTATTATACGTATTTCACAAGTTTGTTTTCTAGTGGAGCTATCTTATTTCTCATCTGTAAAATGTAGTTTTGCATTTCTTCCTGTGTTCATGTGGAATGGCCTCCAGAAAATTCTTGAGATATTGTAATGGAACTTGCATATCCAGTTTTTTTAGTTTTAATTTTTATGACACATGTATTCAAGATAGCTTTTGTTACCAATAATAAATATTAATGCTATACACATAAAAGAGAATGTAACTGTCTTACTGATGCTGTTTAATGTAGCAATAATGATTAATATATTAATAAACTTTATTCTATTAGATTATTGTACTTGAGTATTTCAAAGATAAATTAATACATGGAATAACTGAAAATAAACAGTGACAAAGGCCTTTATTTTTTAATTTTAAATTATCTTAAATAGATTAGAGAGTAATGATAAAATGTATAGTCAGTTTAAATTAAAATAGAAATTTAAGTAATTACCAATTGGATAATTGGATATTTTATCTGTAATGTCAGATGTTTATTACCCTTATTTATAGAGGTAGATGCTAATTTTGGTTCATTAACATTATTATACTAATTCAAGAAATACTTTATCATTTTAATTTTTCATTAAGGTACCTTAAAATTGTCATTTAAAAGTACTTTTTCAAAGTTCAACTTACCATTTTGTAATATTAACCTATTTTCTAAAATTACAGACCCATTTTATTAAAGTCTTACTGTTGTGTGATTAATGTTCTACCCTATCTTAGTAAATTTACAAAATGCTGTGTTTACACTTAGTTCTCATTGAGCTGTTACTCTCCCGAGTCTGGAACTTTTTTCATAAAGCTAAATTCATAGTATTTCAGTTACTTTCTATAGCTGTGTTGCTCAATAATAGCATCCAGTGAACTTTAGTTTTTTTTGTTTTTCCTGTATTTTATTAAAATATTTCATCTAAAGATGACTGAAGTGATGTAGAGATACTTGTATTAATTTGTATCCCCCATCTACTTTTGGATCCCTATTGCATTGCAAACCTATAAATCTCTTTTAACTTGATTGAGATAGAAACGTTAATGAGACTTGAGCTGTCAATCAATAAAGAAGATGTAGATTCATATGTGGTGTCCTAGAATTTCCACTCCATGTATAGTTGGAACTACATCAAGATCAGCTTTAATCTATAATTTCCTTATTCTGTAAACTGTGTAATTGTTTCATAATATTAACTTTGAGGATGATGAATGGTGCTGATGCTCCTAAATTTGTAGGTAATGATTGATATATATGTCAATAAAATACTTTCCTAATTATGGTGTGAAACTGGAAGTTTTTTATAGTGCTGTTTATTGTGTTCAGCCTTGACATTATCTTTAAAAAATTCTTTCAATGCTCAAACTTATCATTTTGTAGCACTACTTTATTCATGTTGATGGAAATAGAAAAATTAAACTGAAATTTAAAAAAATTGGATAAAACATGAAAGAAATCAAACCAAGAAATAGTCTTTCTCCTGTTTCCTTGAGTCAACATTATAACTAATATTTGTTTTTAAGATTCAGGGAGGTAAAAATATGAGCCTTTCTCTTCACTTAGTTGGCACTGAATTTTGGACTAACAGTGATGGACCTAGGCAATGTTACTATTCAAACATGTGACCCACAATGACTTTTTGTCCTCTCCTGTGCTCTATATCCTATCCCCAACCCCTTACAAATTTAATTCTCACCTTTCTGTAAATACCCCATCCCACTGATGTAACACTTATCATCACTGCTAGCTAGTAAGAATGGTAAAATGAATAGCTAATCACAAAAAGCTTGGTAGAAGTGCTAGGTGGGGGGTGTTTGGAGATTTCAGAATATTTTGATGAGAATCAACTACGTTGGTTTATGGAGATAGCCCCGTCCCAAGGTCCAATCCACCAATATATTTGTGTATGTACTGACATGTGTAATACTGTGTCTGTGTAATACTGACATGAAGTTTAGACAAATAACATTAAACATTTATGATATATTTTGATTATATTTTACCCTAGTATGCTATAATAAAAGTAGCTGTAATAGGTTTCCTAGGAAAGAGAAACATAGTGATGTCCTTAAAGTAGTATTCATTATTATTTATCATGTAGCTAATTATTCATCATCTGTATTTATGGCTTTTATGACTGCACTGAGAGCAAAATGAGTTATAATTAATATATTTTAATTTAGGGGAAGAAGACCCCTAAGGGGTCTATGGAATTGCATTTGTCAAATCTAATTTCTAACTAGTCACTAATATGAGATGTAATTCTATTCTTCTTTTCAGTATACAATGAAATCTATTATCTGCCATGATATTTTTACTTACCTAGATGGAGTTGTTTTGCTCTAATTATTGTGAAATTCAGAGAAAGGCCCTTTCCGAGCACTGAAAGAACCATAATCTAGACCTTGCTGTGCAACACATTAGCCACTAGACAATTGTGATTAGGGTGTACTTAAAATATGGCTAATCTCAGCTGAGATAAAGTGTAAGTGTAAAATTCATATCAGATTTCAGAGATTTCATATAAAAATACAGAATTGCCCAATAATGTTATATTAATTAAAATAATATCTTGTTTCTTTTTAATTTTTTCAATGTAAGTACTAAAAAATTCAAATTTTATATATGGTTAACATATTTCTGTTGGACGACACTAACCTTGAAGCTGTTGTGTAAAATAATATAGAAAGGGTGTTTTATGCAGAAAATAATTGGTAAGATATTAGGAGACACAGAGACTACACAAAACAGGGCACACAAATCCTAGTTTATAAAACAAGAGAACTTGGATTCTGCTAAACATAGTGAATATTATGAAATAAAAAGTGGAAATAACCCTCCATTGTGGTTCTAGACTTTAAAGTGGCATAATTGAATTTAACCCTTCATTTCCTGTACTTATTTGTTTTTAATCAAAGACCATCTTACAAAGTCAGGATAAAGTCTTTTATGTTATTAAAATACTTGTTGTAAGAAATAGGATTAGCCCCTGACTTGTAATCTATTTCATATCAGGTTTTACATAGATAGAGTTATTAATTATTCAAATAGCACAATTTGCACTGTGATATGGATGGATTCTTGTAATGAGAGCCATATTATATTTGACATCCTGTTGGGTCATAAATCCAGTTTTAATCTAAAAGACACAAAATATAAGAGCCAACAGCAGTCGCGTAAGTGAATATATTTGAAAGATAAAAACAAGTATAATGCATTTATAACTTCCAAGAATCATATGATTATGTTTTATGTGGCACTTCCTGACAACCACTTACACTTCCTTTTCAAATATGCAGATCATCTACATTACTGGGAACCAGAATTTTACCCAAACCAAAAGTTAAACTGAAACGCTTCATGTGACTTCTCTATAATTCACATCCCTGTCAGCACTTCAGGGCAAGGGAGCAAGTAAGTTTCGAGAGCCCTCTCTAGTGGATCTGGAATAGCCACCTGTAGGAAAGGATCATGAGGCTTCATTAGATTTCAGTACAGAACAATGCATAAGGCAGCATGGAAGAGTGTCACAACTGCCAATGTCTGCTGTAGCAGTGGGAGGTTAGAGTGAGTGAGAACTTACTTGCTAGTAGTCTTTGCTGTAAGGCAATAACAAGCCAAGGTGCTACAGGAAGATTCTTTGAAGCTTTTGAGAAAAGTGAGCCAATTCAATTAGTAGTGCAACAGGAAAAGTTCTCCTTACATTTCATGGTTATATTTGCCATTAGTGATGAATATAATCTGCATAGCACTCCTACATTTTAGGAAGTGTTGTTATAACCACATTTATATTGCAAGAGCAGAGGTGAGAAAGCACTTCAAGTTCATAATTTCCTTGTGGAGGCCTGAATGCAGCTGCCAGTGATAACCAGATGAGTAAATGTAAAACTATTTTTTAAAATAAATACGTCTGAAAAGTAATTTTCTCCCACAAACGCTATAATAGAAACTTTCAAACTATTTTTATGACCCCCAAAGGATAGATCTAGATCAGCATTGTCCAATGTAAGTATGATGTGAGCCATGTATGTAATTTTACATTTTTAACAGTCACATTAGAAATGTAAAAATAAATTGGTAAACTTAATTTAATACTGTATTTTATTTAATCTAATATATCCAACAGATACCTTTTATTTAAAGGAATTATGAGGACATTGTCTTACACGAGAAAATTTTAGCCATGTTAGCCCCTAAAATTACATGTCTTAAAGAAACAAAAATGCATAAAAATAAAGTAATTTTAGATTAACATCTATAAGTATGTAGCTATTAGTAAATGTTAATACATGTTACAAATAAAATAATAAATGCCAAATTAATACTTTAAACTTTCATATGGATGTGAGGTTTTCTCCCAAAGTTATTGGATTCAAGAGATCTCTACCAAAGCTCATGTATCAGTAGAAAATTACAAGGAGACTTAGTAAGGGTGAATCTCCTTCTCATCTTTCTCCACATTATTCAAATTTGATCCAACCATGGATTTTCTGTTAACTTCAAAATAAAACCAGTGCTTAGAATAACTCAGTGTGATACATAGACAAAGTAAGAAATAAGCACAACAATTTTGTTCTGCTAAGCACATATTTTGGTGTGAGACATATGGAAGGAAGTGAAAAGAACTTTTGTTTTTTGTAATCTGATTGTGCTGTGTTCCAATCCTTGCTCTGATGGGCATCTTGAACAAGTGACAAACTCTCTGAGCCTGTTTCCTTACCATTAAGTTCAGATTAATGTATAACTCAATAGCGTCAAGTGACAAAGTATAATGAGAAGCCCCTGGCCTAATATCTTGATTTTCATAAACATTCAGCAAATACCAACTTGATACAGTAAACCTTTCCAGAACAATATTCCAAAATTAAACCAAAAATACTCTAAGCAGATTAAAATTGGATCAATTCGACATACCATATTTAGGAAATATTTCCATGAAATGATGGGAAATATTTCCATGAAATGATGGGAAATTTTTCAAAGAAAAACTTTGAGACCTGATTCCTCTAGATTTGTCTTGAAATGGAAGTAGAACTCAATGTTTTAAATACATCAATCTTAAGCCTCTTCCATTGTAAGTGTGTAGAATCTTTGGAAATGTAAAAGGTATAAATTTCTAATAGCATGTTAACTTATTTTTTCACATGGCAAGTACAAGATGCATTTCTAGAAAATAGGTGGGAATGTCAACACCAGGACTCCTTATGCAATGCTCTATACTCAAAAATACACCCAGAAAATGTTTCCACCACCAGGATCCCAAAGTGGATGCCAGATAATTGATTAGAGTGACCCATATTCTCTGTAAAATAAATTGGTAGAATAATTTAATATATACCTTTTATTAAATAGAATTATGAGGACATTGTCCTACAGGAGAAAATTTTAGCTGTATTAGCCCCTTAAATTATATGTCCTAAAGAAAAATAAAATACATAAAATAAGGTGGTTTTAGATTATTAACATCTGTAACTATGTAGCTACATTTTCATCCCTTTCCCTTTAAAGGGAAATATTGGCTAGTTGTCTTTCTAGGGAGACAAAGAGAAGGATATCCACCACTTTGTTTTGTTTCGTTGTTAATCTTATTCAGTGTTTAAACTGTGCAATTATATTTTCTATTGAGAATAAAAAACTTTTTTGTTTTCTTATCTTCATAAACTATTTTTAAAGTATTGACCTAGATCCAATAAACAACACTATAAGGAACTTATAGTTTAGTATCCTAAAGGGGATTAAAAAAATGTTTTGGAGGTAGGAAGGATTGGTTTCTAATCATAATGGACAGGGAGCAGGTGTTTTCAGATTCTATTTAACTGACATTGAAGGATGAATTAATGAAAGCATTTTAAGTGAAGAATACAGCCTAAATAAATACCTGGAGACAGATCACAATAATGTATCCAGGTAATGGAGAGTAGAACAAACCAAGGACTGGATTATTGGACAGAACTGAGATAGTTTGGTGAGATACCGGAAATTAGTGGAAAATGTGAGTGGGAAACAAGATTGGATCAACTACCCTGATACCTGTCCAATCTATAGGCTTCAGGGTATTTGTATAATCTCTAGGTGGAAAACTGCTACGTGATGGTTTTCAAAATAGGAAGGCAATAGCATTCTCAGATAATGTTCATTCCAATAATTATTGGTATATTTTGAAATAAAATTAGACATGGTTAGGGGAAATGGTAATTTAATTCAAATATGAAGCGACAACAATCAAGTTACCTACACTGAAGTCTCTACTTAATGGGTATATCAATTTATAAGTATTATTAAGTGCAAGAAAACTTGATCTACAGAGGTATTGGCATTTCATTCTGTTGATAGTTGATTTTACATGTGCTGATTCCTCTTAAATCTCAGTGAATCTGCTTCCAAGTATAGACATTGGTAGAACCATTTGTAAATACTTTCCTCACAAGAATATTGATATAGACAGTGATTTCCTGAACAAGCTAATCTACTCAAGGGATTGAGTTCCTTGAGGCCTTCAGGAGCACTATGATGAGTCCTCTAAGTCTAGTATTGGCTGGAAAAAGCTAGAATTTCTAAGATTATTTATCTGGAATACATTAGAATCAAAGAATTGGAATGCCTTTCTATCTTAGACAGCTCGGGCTCCTGTTACAGAATACCATAGACTTGATGGCTTAAATAACAAATATTTATTTTTCACAGTTCTGGAGGCTGGAATTCTGAGATCAGGGTGTCAGTATTCGTGGGTTCTTGATTAGGGCCTTCCTCTTGGTTAAAGAAAGCCGTCTTCTTACTATATCTTCACATATCTGGGAGAAAGATCTTGTATCTCTTCATCCCCTTTCAAGGTGATTAATCCCATCATGAGGACCCCACCTTCATGACCTAATCTAACGTTATTACCTCCTAAAGTCCCCATCTCCAAGTACCATCACATGGAGGATTAGAGTTTCACCATAATGAATTTTGAAGGATCATGTCCACTCATAGCAGCATCTTAGAGACCATATAGTTTAATTGATAAGAATTATATTTCTAATAAACTTTTAAAAATACATAGTCTTACAATTGGAATATTTTAACAGGAGAAGCTGAGACTTTAAAAGGTAACTGTACTTGTTTTAGGTTATACAGATTGTTAATGACAGAGTTAGGAGTAGGATCCCCATCTCCTGAGTCACAAAAATCATGGAAAATTTATGTTAGAGGCAATACCTATGTTTATAGCCTAACTGAATAGTACTTTGGGGTAAACACACTTACCTTAATGCAGTACACACACCTCAGGACCTAGCAACTTCACAGAAATTTATTTCTCATGTGTGATCCATTTTCTTTCTTTCCATCTTCTAACAATCATAATTATATACTTCATATTCTTAATGTAAATAGTTGAATCTGTTTCTGCTTTTAAGTCACTTTTCATTGCACAGCACCATTTGTTAATTATTTTTTCTATGTCCATAATCCTTAGTAAATGATCTCACAATCTGAATTTTAAAATATATAACAACAACAAACACATAGTGCTTATTTTATGACCAGGCACTGTTCTAAATGCTTTAGATACATTAACTTTCTTTATATTTACTCCTACCCTTGGAGATAAATAGCCTTCATTTGATAGAAGATAACACTGAATCAGATTCTCAGCATCCCACAGCCAGCGAGTGGTAGAGCTGGACGTAACCCCAGTGAGTCTGAAAGTAGTCTCTACATTATTACATTTTTGGTGTTATAGATGAAATAGATATGCAAAAATACACATTATGATACAAGTGTGTAACCAGTTAGCCAAACTTGCTTATCTGTATAATGAAAACATAGGCTAGAATGATACAATAGTTATTTGACGGAAGACACTCGTGTTCTAAGTTTAGTCTTTAATTTCAGCTTAAGGCAAAATATAAGGAGTTATTTTCTTCCTCTTAGAGAAAATTAATCCTAATTTAAGAAATAGTAGTACTATAACATATTTGTGAACAAACTTCAGATATGTAAACTATTGTGAGCATTAAAGATGTCGTTTGGAAGCTTTGATTAGAAAGAGACTTGCATGACAGGTTTAACCCTGTAACACACGTTGTTCAGTGCAACTGAATGTGAAATTTTGAGAATCAGCCACTTTAGTTATAGGGAAATTTCAATGTTAGAAAGTTAGTCTTTTACATGAAAAAAAAAAATCTAACTCAAGTCAATCCACTTAGTTCCACCACTGGGGCAAAACTGAACAAAT
This sequence comes from Pan troglodytes, assembly GCF_028858775.2. Taxonomy (NCBI): domain Eukaryota; kingdom Metazoa; phylum Chordata; class Mammalia; order Primates; family Hominidae; genus Pan; species Pan troglodytes. The sequence continues at coordinate 92,078,707 of NC_072408.2, forward strand.
TTAATCACTCTTATGTCTTAGCTAAAATTCACTGTCTTTCTTACAACCATTCTTTAATATGATGTGGTTTACAAATCCTTTTTGCCTCAGCCACAGTACACAAAATAGCTTCATATTATTATTCTTTCTCTATAAAAATAGTTTCCAGAGCTCTTCTTAATTCTCTAGATTTCTTCATATTTCAGTGTATTTTGAAGATCTGGTCTTCCTTGATGTGTGACTGCTTCATTTCTGTTAATGTAATATAAGCTAATTTTTTAAAGCTTCCTTAGCAACTAAGTCACGCTGTAGACTCAAAAATATCCTCAGAGCTTTATTGTTTGAACCCCATAAGCTTTGTTTTTCTTCTCTATATTTTTTGACTTTAATTTGCAATTTTGGGTTTGCATCCATTAATTTAATCCTATCATCCTACCTTTGCCCAAAATATCTGCATCCCAATTGTTGTGGTATTCTAAAGATTTAGATGGCCATCCTAGGAATGCATAATTTGTAAAACACAGTAAGTACAAAATATATATATTTAAGTTTTTGGTGAAAATATTGGATAAAGGTACACCTTTAATGGATGATACCTGAAGAAATTTTTTAAAGTGATTTACAGGATTCCATGGTGTTCACCTCTAGAACTAAATAGTTGCATGACGTACCATAGAGACACTTTTATATCCTATATGGTTTGCCTCAACTGTGATCCAGTAGTTAGAGATGCCCAAAGAAGCTAATATACCTTAAATGAAACAGTACATATAGATCTACTTTATTTCATAAAAGCAAAAATTAGTAAAGTTTCTTTAATTTATTTTGCCAATATTTATATTTCTTTTTAAGTTTTAAGCTAAATATTCAAAGTTTATTAACCTAAAAAAGAATGCAAGATTAAAGGGCATTTCTACTCAAAACAGAGTAATTGATTATTTAGATTTTGCTTAATTCAACTCAATTCAATTATTAAGCAATTCCTAATGTGGCAAAAGAGTGGCTGTATACCTCTCCCCAAAAATAGCATATATGAATCAAATACAGTGTAAAATAAAAAATTTCAAGAATATTAATCAGAAATGAACCCAAAACAAGTCCTTTTTAAAATTAAAGTCCTTTTTAAATACTTAGTTTATAGTAATTTTAATATTGCAAAAAGTGTTTGAAACCTCACAAAGAAATGGAAATAAATGTATTCTTTAAAGTCTTTTTTTTTTTTTCTTTTGGTAACTTAAAAATACTTGTTTAGTGGAATGGCAGGAAACATTTTAATTGCTTATTATATTTGAACTGTATTAATAAATTGTGCGTTCATGAAGTTTTGTGAACTGAGAGAGCAAGTGTGAAGGTAAGAAAGTGTTTAATTTTTTTAGGATTTTATAACGAGGGTCCATTTGGGGGCATCTGATGTTGGAAACTGAAAGATGATGTAATCCCATGAGGTCTCTGAGGCTTTTCAACAGAGGTCTTCGGATGCCCAGGGCGCCACCCTGCTAGAGGTAATGCATCAACTTTGTTTAATAAAAAGGACATAAAATATCCAGTAAAGGTTAAGAATTTTTTACTGTGTGGAACAAGATCTTAAGAAGAGACATTACCGTGGCCTGGCATTGAAAATATTGGCAGTCAGGCTGAAACCTGGCTTTTTTTTTTTTTTTTTTTTAATCGGGGGAGTGGATCATTACTTGTTGAGGACAGGTAGTTAAAAGTGAGGTATGAGCTACTTTCGGGCGCTCCCCCCACCCCCAATTTGTCCCCCCACGTTTGTGTGTGTGTGCAGGCGTGCTCTTTTTACTGTCAGAGAGTTACATGTCTCTTGACTAAAGTCGAAATCTGCCGCATTTTGTGATATGGATTAATTCTGATTGCCAACATGTGAAACAAAAAGGGCACTGTCCTTACCAAGGGACGGCTAGATGATCCATTTGCCAACATCAATATTTGGATGGAAAGCTTAAAATATGCTGTTTTTCCAAGGGTTAAACTTTAAAGGGGTGAAAGCACAACTGATGAAATGTTAGCATCAAATCGGTTAACCACTAACTCCTTTCCATATTCGTCGTCGAGGCTCTTTTAAGTTTCCATGAGAAGCGAAACTTCATTCTCTTTGCTCAGAATAGAGACTCCTCCACCTATGCGCGTTTAACCACAGAGTTGTGCTTGATTGTAAGGGACTTCGCCCACTTGGTTGAAGTGGAGAGCCGGTCCTCATTCCAGACGTCCCGCACGGCAGTCGCTCATGGCTCCCTCCAGGCCGGGAGCCAGGAGGGTGGTCCTTCACCGAGGTGCGCACCAAGCGGCGGTCCACCCAGGCAATGGGGTGCACCAATTTGCCTCCAAAAATTTGCTGCGCACACAACCTGTTCACAGTTCCTGATCAGAAAGGGCTAACGAGATGTCTGTCTACAGCTGTCGCTGGGCGAGGGCGCAGGCTTTGGGAAGTGGTTCAGCGCGATCGGGGACACCGCTTGCAGCCCTTGGTCCTGCACCCCTAGGAGGGGTGTCCCACAAGCTCGGCTTCCCTTTTGCGAGCCACAGAGAGCTTTTTGTTCCGAAACTCTCATTACGACAGATAGTATTTAAAACTCATCAAAATTCGCTTCAGAAATCTGTGTTGCTCGGGATAGGCAAGACAGGTTGGGAGGAAAAAAGGAGTGAATATTAATCTTTACCTTTCTCTAAAGTTCTTTGATGATTTTCGAAATAAAGGGGCTGGCGCTCTCTCCTCCCTCTTTTTTTCTCTCTGAATAATCCTTGATGTAATAAATGTGTTTGTGTTTTTCCTCTTTCTGTTGAACTTATAAAACACCATGACAGAGGATAAGCTAGATTTTGAGACGTTTTCATGGCCACAATGAGATGCATTCTAAGCTCAACACCTTGGGGTCCAAACCCTAGCCTCTTGTCCTGATATAAAAGGTATCAATGGGCACGGAAGGGGCACAGTAGGTGGAGAACTTACGGGAGGCCAATCTACTTCACTCCTTCGACTCTCTTTGATTTTGTATATTGGCTATACTCTGGTCGGGTTTGATTAATGACCACGGACTTCACATTTACGTTGCATAATTCCAGTCCAAAGGAGAAATATCCATGATTTTGTCTCAGTTATCTTTACTGAGATTTTTCTTTAAGGAAGTCTTTCCCTGAAATGGGAAAGCTCAAGGAGTGAATACACACGCACATCTTTTTGAAAATAAGCAGCCCTGTCTTTCAGACATACCTAGTAACTCAGCAGGAAAAAAAATGTATTTAAATATATCGAGTAGAAGTTTAACAATTCACTTATCAAACAAAATAGTGGAAAAACGTTTTAGAGACATGATTAATAGTTTAATAGTGAAATACCAGTCTATGAATTGAATACAGTTTAACTTACTTATGCACTTCTATATGTGTCATAGAGGAAGTCTAGCGTTAACGGTCTTTATTATGTTCAGAACTTCCTGGAAAAATGACGACAGCCATAGAAAGAAATAAAGGTGACTAGATTATTGCAGATAAATTATTTCTAAAGTTTGGAATAAAATACATTTTTATAGTAAAAGCAAACAATGTCTATTGTAATGTGCACACATATGCTAGATAAATCAAGATATTTGCACCAACGTCAAGGAGTCATACTGTATTTTTACATTTAAATTGGATCCTTTAGGAGAACAGAAGTTTATTTCTCTCTCTTTTAAGAAAACGCAACTGTGTGAAAAACTATTATTGAAACACATTGGTATTCAGAAACAAGTATCACTTTTTGAAAAACCAGAAGTTTATGAAACACCAAAACATTTAATAATATTATTACAATAAGTGTAAAAATTTAATTCATCATACTGGACAGCTTTGCAGCAGCATACTTTAAAGACTTACAATATTGATTAACATCTGTGTAATTTTTTTTAAAGGCAGAAACTTCAAAAATGTCACAAAGTTACACTTTTGTCTGTAGGTGTGTTTTCTGGAGTAGATGATGGTGGATTGGGCATATATTTTAAAGAAAAGCCTAAATATTTCTTTGTGTGTCCAAATATTTTTATTTTGATGAAAACCTCTTGAGCTGCTTTGATGCAAAATATATTTCAGTATCTGTTATGTCTGCAGAGCTGTGGGAAGGCTGAAGATGAAGGCAGGGAGGGAAAACAGCAGTAGAGCACACAAAAACACGAGGCCACCTGGCATCTTGCCATGCTACATGACATTCAATTATTTTAGTACTTTTTCATGAAAGTTTCTCTCCACCAGCTCCTCCCCTCTTCAGACCATTGCTCTTCTACATTTGGCATAGTTCGCCTGATTCAGCACACATTTTTTTCCTTGCTCTACTTACAATAAGCCTCAAACTCTCACTGCAAAAAGGAAGTGCTAAGACTAAAATCCTAGCAATCCTATCTTGACATTCCCACTATTAGTATGTAAGTGTGACATTTCTCTCAATAAGTCGAAATCAGAAGAAACTAGAGTGGTCTATACATTTATTCTACCACTGCTTTAATGCTGCATATGTAAATATTTTTTTCATTTCCCAAAACATATTTTCAAAGGGATGACTGGCTTTAAAAGCAGCTTTTAGTCTGTGAGGTTTTTTTTTTCTTTTTTAGTAAAATGAGTCAAGATGCCTTAACCTGCGAATCCTTTATCTGAATTTTACTTTCTAATAAAGCACTACTTTGGGGGTGGGGGAGGTTCAAATACTCATTTCAATGGACTTTCTAATAATTTTAACTTCTTTGATTATTTTAATTCTAGGCTCTAAATGGGAACTAAAAAAAAATACTTTAAAAAATATCCCAAATCACTGTTTGGGAGAGCTGCCACCTAACAACAACAACAAACTGGTCGCAGGAATAATATTAGATGTCACTTCAAATGGTAGCATCAGTCATCTTTATCTTCACAAAATAGCTTCCCCCTCTCTGTTAGGATCCCATGGTGCCAGAGGAATGATCTAGTTTGCTCCAACACATCTCAATTACTAGAGGAGAAAGTTTTTCAGAGAGGCTGAGACTTGAATCTGTAATAGCCTTGTTAACCCTCATTATTCCTCCTGATCCCCGCCCTACACCTCACCTGCAGGCACTGCTCCTCATCCCCATCAAGAAGATGTGAAGAAGCATCAATACGCAGTGAAGATCCAAAAGTGCTGAAATCCTAGGATGTCCTAAATTCTGTTAGGTTTTAAAAGAAATCAATTACTCCCCACCTCTGTTGCTCTCCTACCCCCTCTCTCACCCCACCACTTCCTGCAAGTGTTAGTGCCCATCCAGAAAGTTCAGATCTGAAGGAAGCAAATCAGAAAAGGATGCACAGCAGCTTATTCTAGTTAGATATCTTGACTGACATAAAAGAAGGAAAGCTGAATCCTGGGTTTATATCCTGAATATGGAAAAAGATGAACAATACTCTCAAAGGCAAAATAAGTGGGTAAAGAAGAAAACTGATGCCTGGGGTTGATGGGCTGAGGCCCCAGGAGATAAAACCCCAACTAGAACCTGACCTAATAAACTGGATCATATATATATATATATATATATATATGTATGTATATGTATGTGTGTGTGTGTATATATATATATATATATATATATATATATATATATATATAGTGAGCTGATTACCCCTCAGAACACACTTGCCCCTGAGGCCTGGGCCAAGCTGACTTGCTGGAATTGAGGAGGACTTTTAAAAGCTGTGGTGGTAGGAGCCAAGCTGGATCTGGACGACTGAAAGCATTTATCAAAGTACTGTGGCCAGTTTCCAAGAAGGCTATCCTCAAAGCATTGGTGGAAAAAGCCCAGGTAGATCTCAGGGAAAGTGAGACCATCTCCAATGTAATTTCTTCTCCCTTCTTGTGACTTTTAGAAATTATTGAATTATTATTGTTTTGATTAGTATTATTTTCAATGTATTATTAATGCCCCTATCTCTAGAGCTGTGTCATAACCATAAACTCAATCTCAACCTCTCAAAATTCATGTAATGCAGCTGTTGGCAACCAAATACCCAGCTTCTTGCCAAAAACTGCAGATTAAACATTCGTTAAGGGAGTTTGCCATTAGCTGTTTCCTCTGTTATGGGCACATGTGGTTACATGTCACAAAACACACGGGATTCTGTGTAGTATATTTGCGTTTCCAGGAAGCTCCAGGGATATTATGTTGGTTTGGTGACACCTTACACCCCACCCCTTCAACCATTACCATCAAAAGTGAGTTTTGGTAATGGGGCAGAAACGGGTTTACTAGACAGCTCTTGTCCTCGGCTACGCTGTACTTTTCTCTATGAGTTGGACCTTTATTGGCATACAAGTATCCTAGAACTTGTATCACATGTCTTTCATTTAAAAGACACCTAATGTTTTTCCGGAAATTTAGGGCTTTTAAGACATATATTTATAAACAAGCTGACAGAGCTCTACAAGATAACTTGGTTGATAACTAGTTTGTATATTTCCTCAAGTCAGCAATAGGTGTTGTTCTTGCTGCTGTGAATTTTTGTAAAACATATTAAACGACCATTTTCTTATCTTTCCTGTGTTTAGTAGAGAAAGTCAGACTTTCAGGATACCTGAAGATAAGAAGGTACCGAAGGGGATAGGAAAGAATCGAAAATGGCTAACCCAACAGGAGTGAGTGAATAACGCAACACTCAATGTTTCCACAAGGCTGCCCGGGAGCCCGCTAGAAAGTGTCCAAAGAACGCAGAGCTGAGGCTACTGCTCACGCAAGGTCGGGATGCTACAGGACACTTTAAGAAGAGCGTTTCAATGGCTTCTTCCGACACCTCACTCTCTCCCCCTGGGCCTGACCTCAGCATGCCAGGTTGTCTGGTTTGGAGTTCCTGCGGCCCGACTCAGCCTGGCTTCCTGCTGAAGCTCAGTCCCTAGTGCTTTTCTTTGACCTTGCTCCCCTGAAATTTAACAATCTGCAGTTGGTTCTTGCAGCACTGCTCTGGAGAGAGTAATAATAATACAGCAGAAGCTAGTTAGTCCCAGGAATAGTGTCCACTTGCCTGAATCTGAGTGCGCGCTCAAGGCCACACTGAGCGCTGCGCCACGTGAACTAAGCTTGTGCGCCTCCTTGGGAGAACAGTCTGGGTTGGACTCTGGCCGGGCGAGCAAGGCTGCTGCTGCCAGCTGATCTGCTCGGGATCCGCCGGTCGGATCTGGGTGCTTAAGGCCGACCCTGCCTTTCGCGCAACGCTAAGGAGCAGTTCCGGGGTGCACAGCCCTCCCTGATTGTTACTCTCTGGCTGAGGCCTGGTCAGGTCTCGAAGAAGGTCTCACCAAAGAGGCGTGGGTCAGCTAAGACCCCCGCAGAAGGTGGAAACTCTCAAACCCATCAGCATGCCCACCACAGCTGGGCTTGGCCTCACCATCCTCAGAATCCGGGCTGCTCGGCCTGCCCGAGGCCTCACCGTAATTGCCAGACTTGTCTGGGGAAACGCGACGGCCGCTGTGAGTGCCAGTGTTGACAAAGGCTGTGTCAGGACGTCTAAGCAGAGGCCTACCTGGACCACAACCTGTCCGGCTTATTTTCACCAAATTTGCTAGCTTAGGGTGCTTGACGCAAATGCGATTTTGTGCCCAGGGCACCGAACGCATTTCCCCCAAGCGCCGCGGGCTCCTAGGAAGCCAAGAGTCGTGCCAAAAGTCACACAGAAGGGCTTTCAACCTAGCAGTGCTGTCCTGCCTGCCCTACCATCCCCTCTGGTGGAAATGGAGGCCTTGGACCTGTCCGCGCCCAGGACGCCGCGCCGCGAGTGCCCGCAGCTCCGCGCGCTCACCACTCACTCCCAGAGCGCTTTTCGGAGTAACTCCACAGCAACTCTTTAAAATTAAAAGTAATTTCTGTAAAAATATGCAGACATTCCTCTTCTTCATAAACCCCTATTTGTAACAATCCTCACTTTGGCATTAGAGTAAAAGCCTTTCAAAGGCACCGATCATAACGGGTTTTCTTAAAATAATTTGGGTCTAATGATAAAATCGTGGACCAAAGGGAAGGGTGGCGAAGAGGGTAGGGAATTGGTTGGCATTAGTATAATGGCTTCATTGCCTCTTGCTCGGCTTCTCTCTCCCACCCATCGCCACCGCGTCCACACTCCGCCGCATTCCAGAGAAAAAGAAAAGGCCACGGCCTCGTAGAGCTCCCAGCTGGCCTGGACCCCGAGCTCCTCCCGGTTAGAAGCCGAAGCGGCCCCTCTACTACGGCGGCTGCGATTAACAGTTGCCAATGCATCTGGTTCCTTGGGCTTCGGATTAATGTGAATCTTCCACGTAAACGATTTACGGATGAAATAAAAGCCTTTTAGAGCAATGCTTCCTTTCAAGTTCTTAAGACGCCTCTAAATCTTTCTGGTAGTGAGTGGCCGGCATGGGGGCGGGGTGGGGACGGGTGGCTCAGGAAGGCGCAGGCAGTAGGGAGTGGAGGTTTAACTGCTTTGCGATCTCACCAAGATCTTCCGAAATGCCAGTCCACTGTCACGGCGGCAATGAATCTGGGTGTCAGGGGCTCGTCTCTCCTGGCATTTGTCTGAAATGGAGCTGTCTGTCTGTCTATCCTAGGCCTGGACGCCCTCTGCCCGGGTAAGTGGGGAAAATGGGGGTGGGGTAGGGGCGGAGGGGGGACCCGGGGTGGAGTTAGTCGCCCGCCTATTTTCATATTCATTAGAATTGGGAGGCTGCCCGAGGAGCCAGCTGAGTTTCAAGATATAAAAGCAACTTCGGGTGCTCCTTTTCCAGCCGGGACGTATTAAAGGGACCGGAGCGGGGCAGTTCCCGACGCCGCAGCGCTCGCTTTCCCTTCCCTCCTCTCTGGCCCTCCCTCCTCCCACCCACTGGCTCCCTCCCCCAGCGCTCTCCAGTTTCTGTGCCCCAGGAGCTACGCGACAGTCTTCCAGGATTATGGAGTTTCTGAGCGAGAAGTTTGCCCTCAAGAGCCCTCCGAGTAAAAACAGTGACTTTTACATGGGCGCAGGAGGTCCTCTGGAGCACGTTATGGAGACGCTGGACAATGAGTCCTTTTACAGCAAAGCGTCTGCAGGCAAATGCGTGCAGGCCTTCGGACCCCTGCCCCGCGCCGAGCATCACGTGCGCTTGGAGAGGACCTCGCCCTGTCAGGACAGCAGCGGTGAGTCGCTAGCGCCCCAGCCAGAGCCGCCGCAGCCCTTCCGCAATCGAAAATGCAGGATCTGTCTGATCAGGCAGGGAGGGAGAAGGGAGAAAAGTGGGAGCGAGGGACCTGGAAGGTGGAGGAAGGTAGTGGAAGGTGCTCGCTTTATGAAGCGGTGTTACTGCTGCTGCAGCCTTTGGGGGCGGAGGACGGAGGGAGGGAGAGATCCAGCACCGGGTTGCCTCTGAGCGATTCTCCTTTCGCTGTAGGGTCTGGTCGCCTACGGATCCCTGAGTCCTTCTGTAATATTGGTTCCTGGAGTAAACTGATAGGGCGCTAAATAGAGCGTAATTGAGTCAAGACAGAACGCTTCCTCTGCGAGCCCGCCTTGCAGTCCGGGCGGTAGGAACTGAAATCGATCACAGCTCGTTAGAGTACGTCACTGTCGTCACGAGTAGGAAAAAAAAAACCGGAAAACAAAAACAAAAAACAAAAAACCCTTTGAGCTCCTTTAGGTAAAGATAAATCTTTTTAATTTTCCAAGACGTAGCGATATGTTTTCAAAGTTTGAGGATCCCTAGATTTCTAGCGTGTGTGAATTTGTAATTTCTGCTTTTTTTTGCGTTTGCAATACAACACGCGTTGAATGTTTGTTAAACACTAAAGCACATTAAATAGCTTCGGGCAAACCATCCCCGGCCTAATCACTCATTCCCAGATTCTACGTTTTGTGTTTTTATGACTTCACATTAAAAGTCACCTAAGGAGTCTTTGGAATGCTTCTGGGTGAAATCTTCAACTTTGAATGCCCAAGTATCTCCAAGTCAAAATCTTATCAAAACAAACCATCTATCTTTTCTATCTTGTAACCTAATACGAACCTATTATTTCAGATCGCGACAGCTAAAGCACGTTTACAATTCCAAGAGAACTTTTCCTTATCATTGTATATATTCCACAGTTAAGCTATAAGGGGCGGGTTGCTTTAAAATAACAAACGAATTAAGTGTGAAATATTTACAACAAGCCCCCTGCCCCCTATTTTATGGAAATTCAAAATCTGACAAAACACTGGCCTGTAGAAGCTCATTTTCTAAATATTTTGAACACAAGTTTTTTTCTTTTATTAATCTCATATTTAACTAATTTTATTTAACGTTGCAAGTAACTTTTGACTAAGGGTAAATCAAAAATAAAGGTGCAAATAATAAAGAAAATAATCAGCTAAGTCGTTTCAGTCATTTATTTAGAAAGATTCGAGCGTATACTTTTTATTATTCTTACACTGAGTTGTTGGTTTTCTGGCTGCGTTTCAGACCTGGTATCTGTATTTGTGGAATTCTTAGGTGCATGCCTAACGTTATTTGAATTGACAGGTCTTTCTTTAATGATTCTGCAATGTCTTGTATTGACTCTGGATGGACTCGATCATAATATTTTATTTTAAATAGTCGAGAATCCAAAATAAGAGACATAATTGATGCGTTATCAACTTTTAAACAAATATCACACTATTAAGATGAATTTTAACAAAGAAGGGTTAAGGAAGATGAACATAGGCAGTCATCCGCTTAATTTAGGAGAGATCCTGTCTTTCTCTTGAGATGCCCTTAGCCTCTCTGATGCTTCCCCTCCCCCATCCCTAATTGCTGCAGTTCCCCCTTTAATTTTGCCCAAGGAGATAGAACCGTATTGTTAATCAGTCATGGCTCTTCTTTATATTTGGTTTAACATCACATCTTCCTTTGCATGAAAACCGTTAATTTAAAAAATTTGTTATATATATATTGACAAATTATAGTTGTATATATTTATGGGGTACAAAGTAATGTTACTTTTTTTAATGCAATGTGGAATGATTAAATTACATTAATTGGCCATCACCTCAAATATTTGACATTTTTTATTATGAGAACATTTTTGAGAGTTACTCCGTTAGTGACATTGAAATGCACAGTACTCAATTATTAGCTATTGAAGTTATATGCGCATTAAACTTGAATATATTTGTATAATGATGAAAAGAGTTGTAAAAATACATTATGGGGGTAATTTTAAAAAAGAAACAAATGAAAAAAGTATGATCATCTATTGGAAATTATTATTCTGGCTGGATTGACTTTACTTTTTAAAAAGTGCTTCCCATTTCACTATGTGCATCCATTGCATTTGTGGGTGTTTGGCATTATATGATATATCTTTGTTTTATATCACACTGCAAGCATGCAATCAAATCTGAAGAAAATTACTGAAATTAAACATCCCTTAACAGAATGCTAGATGTCATGCTCTGTAATGTTTTAATAGCTGTTTTAATTTCTGTGTTTCAGCAGAGAAAAAAGAAAAGTTTTCAATCCCAAAACTTATCTAACTAGCTAAGCAGAAATATGAAATGTTTTAAAAAGAACTGCGTAAGTTTTTAGGTAAAAAAAAATGCTGCTTAAATCTAATTTCCGATAGAAAGCGTATTCAAAATTTGGCATGAAATTTATTTTGTCAATTTAATAGATTATTTTTGAAGAAAAAGTGTAAATGCAGACATGGATATAAAGTTGAAATATTCAAAATTTAGTGGAAATAATGTCACATCTGAAATCTATCATCAGTACATTTTACGTGGAGGGGGATAATAAGTTTCAGATATTAGTACAGAGGTATTATTTAAGATTAAAATATATTTTCTGAGCCACATTAGTAGCTTGGTTTTATCTGCTGTGAATAAACACATGACATTAAATTTGCTTCAGTTTTCAAAAATCATGGACACTTAAAGTTTCTTTCATGAAACACCCAGATCATCTTTTAATTCGAGTACATGAATTTAAGTAAAAAACATGTGCATAAACTTATAAATCCTGTAAAATAGAACTGCGGATTTTGGCAGATCATAGCAGTTGCATGAACACGTTTTAAAATGGTATTTAAACCTGTCCTACAATGAATTAAGTATAGAAATGTGGTAATTGAATTAATACTAGCACAATAAATTATTAATAGGCCAATTTCTTGATACTCTTAATTACTTCTACTTATTGATTTAATTGAGATGAGTTTCACAATCCTGAGAACTGTTGTTTTTCCTCCTCTGGGTACAGTGAACTATGGGATCACTAAAGTAGAAGGACAGCCCCTTCACACCGAACTGAATAGAGCTATGGACAACTGTAACAGTCTCCGAATGTCTCCCGTGAAAGGGATGCAAGAGAAGGGAGAGCTGGATGAACTTGGGGATAAATGTGATAGCAATGTATCCAGCAGTAAGAAACGGAGGCACCGAACCACCTTCACCAGTTTGCAGCTAGAGGAGCTGGAGAAAGTCTTTCAGAAAACTCATTACCCGGATGTGTATGTCAGAGAACAGCTTGCTCTGAGGACAGAGCTCACTGAGGCCAGGGTCCAGGTAGGAGCCAAACAGAGGCCTTGATGGATGGGATAGGAAAATAAATGGTGTTAGAATAATTGAATAAGTGCATTTTGCCACAAAGAAACAAACTGATTCCCTAGCTGAAGATGAGAAACAGAGTAATACATATGAATATATGTCTACTAAAATTATTTTTTAATTGCAAAAATTTTGACAACTCACGCAATATGTAAAACAAAAGAACACAAGTTATTACAGAGACATAAAAATGAACAATCATTCAAACATAACAATATGATAATATATCTCTGATTTTCAAAAGCAGTTTTTAAAGGATTAAAAGCAGAATCATGACTATTTAGTAATTGGTATATTTATTTGTTTTTTTTTTTCGGTTTTATTAGCCACTAAGGTTCTTTTTTAGATTATATATCAGGTATTTTTAAATTATTTGTATAATAGCCCATACATCTAGAAATTTCTAGATTTGGAGCCATAATAAAAAAAAAAAATCCCACAAATTCCCAATTGTTATGTATACCATGGAATGTTTTCACTATGGATAATTAAAAATAAGATCAAATAGTGCTCATTTACAATTTTATAGTTCTAGTAGTTGTCAACATGTAAATATTCCATTATAATGGTTAAAGTCTAGATAAATCATATGAATTTTGCATAGGCAATAAAAATAATGGCTTTAAAGTAAATTTTTGTGTATACTCAATTATGTTTATAAGATATATTCTAGTTATTAAATTGGATGATCCAATATGCTTAATTTTTAAAAATAATTTGAGAAAGAAAAATCATACCAGGTAAAATTTTACCTCTTAGGAGTACTTTATTTTGACTAAATTTGATATTCTTAAACTATATTTTACTAGTTTCCAAGTAGTAAGAGTTTAAAATGCAACAATAATTCAGGATAATGGCCTTTGTCTTTGTGTGTGTTCTGACTCCTCTACAAAAGTATTGATTTTTGCAATTCCCATAAACTGCTAAAATGGGGGAATGAATAAAATAGTGAAAATTTTTGTTCTAAATCGAGTAACTGTATTTCTTCTTAAGATTAAGCCATTGTAAGGCTCTTACATCATTAGAGACAACATCTGGTGGCACACGGATAACAAGCAGCAGATTTTTACTTGAGTTTGTGGAAGCAAATGATTACTTTATCTTGGTTCAGGAAGTAAATATGTAGAAAGTTCATGCTAACAAAGAATTTTAGAATTGTCGAGTATTAACACCCGCTGTGTATGTTTGAGATTTTTGTCTTTGTCTATATTTAAATTAGTTATACTTGTAACCATAAACAAATATGTTTGCACACAGAGTGACCAACTGTACATAATGCATCTTTTCCCCTTAACATTCACCAAGTCTTGATTAATTTTTGTCTAAGAACATGCACAGAGAGCCAACTTGAACTTAATTTACTCAGGTCGTTCTCTTTCCTGCTTTGCACATAAGAGTGGTAACTATTACTCATTTTAAGGAAATTGTCAAGTTCTTTTTGTCAATGGAAAAAAAATAAAACCCAAAAACGTATTACTAAATTCCCTTAGTGTGTTCCTGGGGCTCATCTGCGGAGACAGCAAGAAGATTTGATTTGTTTTTTGTTGTTGTTGATGTCTTGAGCCTTGGCATAATGGATAATATGCATTTATCAGCAGTGTACTAAAACTATAATGAACATGTAGCTCTCTGGCTCATTTCAATTGCTGAAAACTCTGCAAAGTGCCATCTTAAATTTGTAATGTGTACTAAAAAATTAAACTGAGTATTAATATGTTGCCATAATAGTGAAGGTAAAGATATACAAGATTAGAATTGAGTATGAAAAAGAGTGAAAATTTCAAGTAAACTTCAACAAAAGGCTTTTACAACTTGCATTTTTTATATTTGATTTCTAGCCTTTTTCCTAAATATTTTATATTCTGAACATAATTGTGTGAAGAAGACTAAATAGATTCCCAAAAGCTACTCCTATAATGTTCACTTAAAAACATCAAAGTATATATATTGAATATAATCTTCTGCATCTCCCTTTAATATTAAAGTGAAGATATTGGAATATTACAGGTATGAATTAATGAATATCCAACCTGCTGAGGAAGATGGTTCTTATGATAAATACTTCTAATAGGTAATTAGAGAAATTGTGGAAGATAGCTTAGTGACCTTAGCTGCCACAGTAACTGATAGACTTTCTTGACACTTGGTTCTATCTGCCCTATTTCTTATATTATTTCCATTACCTGTGCTTTAAATTAGAGAAATTACGTAAAGATATCCGAGCATTTTCATAAGGGAAAATAAGTTGCATAATGTATGTAATAAGCACATTCACGTATTTTAAAACCATAGTTCAACTTTAGATGATTCCTTTTTACCTATAATTCTTGTCATGCTTATTATAATATGTAATCTCATTTTTTCCTATTTCTAGATAATCATGATGTTCCTGCTGCTGCCATATATTTAGGTGTAATCTTTATGTTTAAATTTTTAAAAGATTATGTAGGTATGAGCACAACCGAGAAGAGCTTTCACTTTTGTGATATATTTTAAAGATAATTTTTAATAGGCTCAGATATTAATTTGCTTATAGATTGACTGAGTTTACGTTACGGCATATACGTCTTCCAGACTTGCAGCATTCTCTTAAAGGAGACTTATCCATGACAATGTGGAGATATATGGAGTATTCAGGATCATATAATCTAATTGCTTTTTGTTTTCCATAAATGAGAAAACAGAGGCTCAGACGTATCAGATGTATTTCCCGAAAGTCTCCTGCCTCTTTCTATTAAATTATTTTGTCTCATGGGAAAATCACTTACCACATCGAGATACAAGAAAAAGTAAAATCTGTGGATCCTTTTCTAACGTAAATACATTTTTTTATGTAATTTTTTTAACCTGGTTTACCTTTCTTGTTTGATGTCTTTTAACATCACATTTGCTTTATCAAATATTCCTTAGCTAAAATTCTACTTTTTATTAAATAATTAGGTTTGGTTTCAAAATCGAAGGGCCAAATGGAGAAAAAGGGAACGTTATGGCCAAATACAACAAGCGAAAAGCCATTTTGCTGCCACCTACGATATATCAGTTTTGCCAAGGACTGACAGCTACCCACAGGTATGCTAAACTACACAGAATACTGATCAAGAAAAGGAGATTTGGTTTGTATATTCTCAAAATGGTTAGCATAGGCTTTATTATATGTAAGATAATAGTCAAGAATGAAAATCTAAGCTTCAGAAAACATTCTTCATGTCTGCTAAGTTTTAATTTTTCTGAATTATTTTCTTGTTGTTTTCTTACAGAGTCATTCATTTAAAAATATTTCAGGGTATTTTTTTCTTTTGAATTTTGTTGTATATTGCCACCAATGAAATAGCATCATTTAATGATACAGGTATTTTAATTATCCTACATTCTAATTACTCAGACTCTCTTCCTTTGTTAACTTTTAAAAATACTGTAAATAGAGTGTTGCTTAGCATGCAATCTCTGTGGATATTGTTTTATGAACTATACTAAAACCTGATGTCAAATGTGGCCTATTAAGCCCTTAACTCCATTTAAAACTGTGTCTCTTTTTCTATGTTTTTTTTTTTTCAGTTTTCAAATTGCTTATTCTCTAAAGGTCCACATTTGGTCCTGTTTGACTTAAAACGGAGATAGAATTAGTATCAGACATAATTTTAAAAGTTAATCACAGATGAGTAACAGCTTCCCTTTATAATGGGTGCTCTTTTACTTCATTACAAAAAGTGTTAGAAATTCTTTTTCTTCTCATTTTTCTTTTTCAATATAGAGACTATATATTTCTTTTTCATATTTTGTAATGAATGTAAATGTTTGTCTTTCTAATTTATTTTGTGTCACTTTTTCCTAATACTTAATAATGATATTCAGAACTGTATTTGATACATGATGAAAAAAAACCTACGTTATAAGCAACGAGCTATGCATTATTTTGTTATTTATTATTTAATGATATGCATTATAAGAGACCCCTGTGAAAACACATATGAAACATATATGCTGGAGAAATACCTTGATAGTTCACTAACTAGATGATCTGAACCCCAAACTTGAGTATTCATTTTCTTCAACACTATGAGTACAAATTCAGTTCTTTAATGTTGTTCTTTCCTTGTGTTCCTATGCCTTTTATGATTCTTAAAAACCAATTTTAGAAACCTCACTCCTCCAGATAAATCCCCCAAATTTATTAAAATAATATTATATGTTAAATAAAAGAAGTCTTGGAGGTCACCTTGTTCAACTCCTTCATTTAAAAAAGTTATGAAAACGGGCTCAATTGAGTTAAGGAATTGGTTTGTGATCATACAAGTGGGTTCCTGCAGGAGAGACTATAAAGGTCGCTACGTCTAAACCTTTACCCAATGGTTTGCTAGAAGACTATTCTTATGGATACCTTTTCAATAAATGCTTCCTATCTCCTTGCCATAGGAGGAATCTTGTTTCTCTTTTAAAATTTATCTTAAAGAGGTTACCTTATGTTTTCTCCTATTTTAAAGCATGAGGATACCTCTGGTGGTTACTTACCATCATAGGGCTAGTCAAATTTTGTTTGCCAAATATTTTTGAGTGCCTTAGTTGAGTCAGTGTGAGTTAGTTTGAGTGCCGTTAGTTTCTAAACAAAATTCTGTAAAAATGTTTCCCCTCTAGGCTGCAAGCTCCATGAGGACAGGGACTGCAGTGTCTTCATGGTTCTTAACACTACTGTAGCCCTCACTGTATATCTGGGCACTGTTCTAAGCAGATTACATATATTATCTCATTTAATCCTCACAACAACCTTATGTGCTAGGTGTTACTAATTGTCTCCATTGCTCAAATGAGAAAGAGGTGAGGTGAAGTTCAGATTTGACCAGAGACAATTTGGTTCCCACTTGCCAGATTTTAACCTGACAATAGACTGTCTCTACCTGTGAATATATTTAAATGATACCAAAGGAGCATAAAGTTTGAGCTGCATTATTGTAAGTCTGCGCTTTAGTGTCGGGAGCCACAACCAGAGAAATAACAATAAAAATATAGGTGAAATGGAGAATGGTTTATATCATTTTGAACTACTTGACTGTGGTGACTTTAGACGTAATAAAGTAACAAATTATGAGCTCTTCACATGGATTTTAAACTCTTACTAAGTATATCCCACAACACTTGACTATGACTACTTTTTTGTGCATTTTATTCTTTCAGTCTTCATTTCCTTTCAAACCCCATTTCTATCTGTTTTCAACTTTTCTGTCCCTGTACGTTGGTTGTTTTATATTTGACTCTTCTTGCTTCTTTGATAAAGCAATCAGAATAGGGCCTAGCATCAATTAAGACCTATATAAAGGGTAAAGCATTCAGAATAGTGCATATTCTGAATCTAAAACTTTATACAGCTTTAAGACATGTATAAAGGCTCAATATGACTCAGTGTACTCTGACTAACCATCTCTTTTCCCTAAGATTATCTTACCATTGTGTTATTGTACCTCAAAGCTTTATATATTATTAATTAAAAGAATGAGGTAACCTAGACACCGATGGAGGAACGGACATGGTACACCAAATTATATATTTGATCATCTTTTTCACTCCAATGAAAAATTAATTTAAAAAATTTCCCCCCACAAATCATGGGAATGTTGCACTAATTATTCCTCATAATTTTGTATACATTGGCTATACCACCTGATAATTTAAGAATGGAGAACATATGTTGGAATTACTTCAACAGTGCCAATCATGAATAATAATAAAAATTAATACCATGAAATCCATAGTACTTTCTTGTATTGGTAAATCATTTAATGTTTGGTTACCAAAATTTCCGAAATTATGTGGCTGCAACTCCCCACTGTAGATACTGGATAAAGCCGGGGGAATTTTTATTTTAACTTAAATATATACAAGATACTTTTTTAGTTTGTTTGAAAAAATAATTGGGCCAAGATCATGTCTCTCAAGAGTTAGCCTAAATGAAATGTTTTTTTTTTATCATGAGGCTTGAAAATAGGAACTTGTAATGGGAGAAATAGAAACAGAAGTAGAATCCAATATCTCAGTCTAATAAGACATTGGATTTGGTGACTGTTAATTACAGAAAAAATTATTAATTTCAGAAAAGTTGGAAACTAGAAAATGTTAGAGGCAGGACAGAAATAAAGAATTAGCAATTTGGCAGAAAGAAAAGCCATACATAGAAATACATGAAAAACAGAGATAGTTTAGAAAATGATCTCCTCAAGCCTGCTCAGTATGTACAAGCATAATATGTTTATTTCTATATAGTAATTAATACTTTCTAATATGTTCTAATAAATACTTTGTTTCAACTGGCCGTCTTTTTACTATAGTAGCAACAGCTGTAACAGTAAAAATAATTACTAATAATTGGGGGCATATTTAAAGCCAGACACTGTGCTTCCTTCTTGTATCTATTAACCTGTTTAATTTAAGCTCAGGTTTTCTGAGCTCAGGAACCCAAAGACCTTTATGTAACATTATCTCTTTAATTCATCACTGAAGAGTGAAATTATTCAAATTGGATCCTAAAATATCACATCCTTTTTGGAAGGTAAAAATGCTTCTGTTTTTAAATTTATAAACATTTAAAAAGTCTAAACACCTCATTGACTGTTTCAAGATTTTTTTCTTAAACTTACTTATCTTTGATAGCAAACGAATAAGAAAGTGAGAGACGTGATGTTCATATTTACATATTTTAAGGTAGTATATTTTGATGTACTGACAACAGTATCTTTTTGTTTAAGTTCTTTATTTTGGCTCAAGATATCAGTTGCCATTTGGCAATGCTGTGATTTAACTAAATTAATCTATTCATTTTTCCTCAAGAGTTAACGTTTTTGAAAGCATTCTCATTGCTTGGGATGAATTTGTTTCCTCTGTCTTGAATTTCCCTCCCTCACCTAAGCCATATTTACTCCATGAAGCCTCTGGGATGTGCCATCTATCTGCACATCACTTTCTCGCTGACATTTTGGTGGGTTGTATTAAAGGTCTGACTTCCCATTTACAATGTAAAATATTTAAAAGATGACCCAGTTACTAGTCACCTTTGTATCACCAAGGATGGTCTGCTATGAATTGAGCAAATTATATAGACATTGGATAGATATGAGTAACAGTACAGATTCACTTCAATATATTAATATATTAAGTAGTGTATCATAAAACAAAAATAATCAATTTTCAATAAAACAGATTCTGAATTTGTTATTAACCAGTTTTGTGATATAAGCAATTAACTTTTCCTCAATTTCTTCCTCTGTTCAAAAAAATAGGCTAGAAATATTTTGCAGACACTTTTCAGCTGACTTTTATTCCAAAGTTATTTGCCTTTCAAAACAAATATATGTCATGCACTGTTGCAGGGATCAGGGATATATAATTGATCTAGACAAAATTCCCTGCTTTGTAGAAAGACTAAAAACTGGGTAATATTTGTACTAAATTTGCAAACACTTCTTGGTGCAAACTAGGCCCAAGAAACCGTAAATCTAAATAATTTTGGCCTTAAATTTAAAAAGTGAGCAAAGATCTAGTGATATTATATTTTAAATTGTTTCTAATATGGCAAAACCAAAGCATTTTAAAAATAATTATTTTAGTGAATAAAATAATTTATCTTAAGGTATAAGTATTTCCTTGAGAATTATAATTACCCTTCATTTCTTACAAGGAACTTTACAATTTCATGTTCTTAGGTTTGGATTACATGAGCATTGACATTATTATCTAGATAGATAACTTTGAGTTACAACTTTGACTTGATCTTCAGATTCTTTATTTGTAAAATGGAAGTATTGTTGGTGCTGGTGTTGGTGGTGTTGATAGTGTAGATGATCAAGACGATGATGGTTTTTCTGTTATTGTGAAGACTAAATGGATTTCCGAAAAGGAAAGCCCTCTGTTTATAGACTACAGAGGTGAATCCTGGGATTTGAAGAGGGCCAGGGGTTAACATTAATGACTATGAGCTTTCCAGTCAGAGAGATGTGGGTTCAAGTTTTGGCTTTTCAGTTTAATAGCTTTTAGACCTTTGGCAAATGAATTTACCATGAGGAACAGTTCTTTTCATTTATAAAATGGGGGTAAAAGCTCATATGATGTTTGTGAATGTTAAACAAACTTGTTTATGCAAATTACTTAGGGCATTGCCTAGTACAAAACAGAACTTAATAAGTAGTAGGAATTCTATCATTTCCATTAGTCATTATTAATTTTGTTCTAAAGTACCTGCCTCTCCAGGTAGCTAAATTGCTTGTTATCTTATGTTGTAGCGTTTTAATTAATCCAATCTCTGAGTAAATTTACTATGTAGGGATCTAGGGAAATATTAATTTCAGTTAAACATACTTTCCTTTTTAAATTGAAAACCAAATACAGTAACTTTAGAAAAGTTTAAGTATATATTCAATTCACCAGAATTATTTTCTTGTAAATATTTTCATCACAAATTTCAGAAAAAGAATTGAAGTGCTTTTCCCACCAAAATTTTGAATGAGGTTTCACTGAGTATTGTATAGTGAAAACTATCTCTAAATCTATGCTTACCAAATGTACCAAGGAATCCACACAGTGTCTTGTCTTCCATTGTATTATTGAGGACTTCATAAATATATGCCACTTAGAATTTGAACACGCCAAGAGGTAGATTCAAGTTATAGGTAATTTGTGGTCATTTTTATAATTTAATACATAGATTAAAGCTGTAAAACATTTTAGTTTAACACATTCTATTTGAAATATTGTAGTTATACAATTAAAAAATGAAATTTTAAGGTTTTCATGTAATGGTAGTTCCCATATAATAGATTGTAGACATATTGCTTATCTACCTTGGTTTTAATGGCAGTTTCTATATTAATCTTAATGGTTGTCTTAACTTAAGCTAAATAAGGAACATAGGACTTGTCTCCTTCAACCACTGTGGTTTATAATTAAAAGGCATTTGTAGCATTTTTTACCTTTGGAGAAAATATAATTTTGTCACTATAATTTCTATTTTTTCCCAAATATTTGAAGTAAACAAACCAAAATCTTTTAAAAATATTACTAATACAGCGGTAATTAATACATTGTATGATGAATGCTTTTACATCCATGAAACAACCAATGAATGGTCATACAATGATACAGTGAAAATTCTTGTATGACTTATGACCAAAATGTTACCATCATTTTCAAAATATCATCTTGATATTGCACAATTTGTCACTGATAATAAACACAAATATTTTAAGTGACAGAAGAAATATAATGATAATCTACCTTACTAAAATATAGTTTTTGCAGCGAGTAAATATACTGATTTAATTAAATTTATATAGTTTAAATAAATATGAATAAAATATTTATATATGTATGTGTGTATATATATATGTTATGTGTAGCATGAGACAATTTTTGTCAGTATCATTAGGTGAAGGTACAGTTAGCTACAGTGAATTCTTTTCTTAATTTTTATTTTGTTGAAATATTTTAATTTTAATGAAATGGAATTCATTTAATGAAAAAAATTTTAATAAAAATGAAACATTTCATTTTTATTAAAACTTTAATTAATTTTTATTCTGTTGCATATACAAAGACTCTAAAGAGGCAAAGAATATCCTCCAAAAGAAACAAAGTTCACTCATGTCAATTATGAAAATAATTAGGCCTATTCTTTTGAAAATGTAATATTCTAATGTGACTGTACACAGTAAGTTAACAAAATTTTTTTAAATAAGTGTTTTTTATTTTACAAGGAAACTAAATCAGTTAAGTTGAATAGATAACCAAATAAATAAGAAGAAAATAAAAATGAATGTTGCAGAGTGCCAACGTTAGCTTATACATATAAAAACCTCACAAGAAGATGGAGAAATAACAGGCAGAAAATTAAGCCATCAAAGCCCAGGAAGTCTATGAGCACAGAACTGTTGTTTAAAATCTGCAGTTCACACTATTGTTAGTGTGAACCTTATGATATACTTTAATCCAGAATTATATGCATGCCATGTTTATGAAGCCTCATGTGTCTATGGATTTTCTTTTTTATTCTGCATCATAGACATTAAATAGGTAAACTTCCGTACAAACTCACAGTTGATTTTTAAAATTACAAAAATAAAATGTCGACTTTGTAGTTAATACAAAGAGATGATGAGTAAAATCAATAGCTTCACTTAATATTTTAGGAATAAATTCAAAGTCCATAAATGACTCCAAGCAAGATCTCTAAAATTAAAAATTTTCTGTACAAATTAAAATATTTGTGTATTTTATTCATATTCTAAGCTATTTATGCATAAAAGCTTAATTTACAAGCTTACATTTTTATCTTTATTTCTTATATTGTGAATTTTGTTTCAATAGGATAATTTCATCACTAAAATGAATCAGACACTGATGAATCAGCAATAGCTATCATACATGTATTAAAATACATGAAAAATAATGCAACAAGTGTCTGGAAAATCCTCCATATGATAATTATTGCTTGATAGTAATAAAATAGCAAAGGTTAGGTGTTACCATTTTATTTCTTCCTTAAATGAGTTGATTTGAAAACTTTCATTTTAAAGCAATCGTGAGAGTTTCTATAAATCTTCTTTTTAAAAGTCACTTAATATAGAATTTAAGAATACAGTCAACACCAAAGAAAAATTTTCTTAATGTTCTTATATCTTGGACTTGGAGCATTTTTCAAATATTATTTGAATAATGAAAAATGTAAACACATTTATATGATGTTATGCTGAAAATTTACAGACATTAACATTTCTTATTAAGCTTCGTGCTTTTAATTTTGCACTAAAAGTAGACATACACATTTATTTTTCTGCTAAGCAGTTTTCTTCTTAAATTATCAGTCTCATATGGGTGTGATATTTAATGGTGATTTTTTTTAATGGAAAAGGCACCTTTCTTGTTTCAAATCTCTGTATACATATCTAAGATGGAATTTTACTAAAAAATAAAAGTGACAGTATTTAGTATATGATCTGTTTCTGATGAATAAATGATTTCTAATCACTTTAGTTTAATAATATATATTGGAAAACTACTTTAAGAATGTTTGAAATGTCAATAGACTTATCAAAATCTAAATATTTTATATATCACCTTAAAATATTTTTTGATGAAAATTAGATCTAATGAGTAGACACTGATGAAAATGTGCCCTCACTTTTACCTTAGGCAGTACCTAAAAAATACTCAGATTAATCTTTTCATTGCTTAATTAATTCAAGTTGGGATCTTTTTTTTTCAGGTAGACAAAGTCTCAGTGTGTGTTAGTTACTGGTGGTAAATTCAATATTTAAAGATTCACTTATACTCTTTCTCCCTGCCAGCAACTTACTGATGTAGTAAATAGAAAAGTTAATGGGATCCTAAAGTTAGTCAATAGCTAAAAATATCTGCATGTTGCTAAGCAAATGATTCTTATTAATATTTTGTCATGTAAATGTTACAGGAATATACTAGTGAATTTCATAAAAGTCTCTTTAAAAATTTAGCTGTTTTCCCAGAAATCAGTGTTTTCATTTTTAAGAGAACATGTACAGATCTAGTAAATTCAATTACATAGTGTTACTGTCTTAATACATTTATATAGTATTAAATGATATACAGAAAATTAATAAATGTAAACATTATGCCAAAGAGGAAAACCAAATCAGTTTTTAGATTTTCATGTAAAGAGGTATTGCTATAACATCATCACAAGTAACTCTATAAATCTCTGATCTCTGTCTTTTAAAGTATCCTTTAATTCCCACAGGAAAGTGTGTGAGCATGTGATGCGAGAATTGTGTGAGTGTGCACATGGAGTGTGTGTGCAGACGTATGGGTATGTATGTGTGTTTATGCAAGTAAATATGATCGATGTTGGTGGCAGGAGATAGGAGCACTCTATATATAGATGAGAAGTAGAGTTAAATAAACTTATTTTAGTAGAAAAACGTTACTTAATTAGTTGTTTTGGAGATGCTTTAAAATTAAGGGAAGGTTGTTACTTACATATTTTCATGTTTAGTATTTCTATGAAATTTGATAGTGTTGTTTCTTCTAAATAGCACTAATATTAGGATATTGACTATAAAATGCTATCATGAAACTATTTTTTTGTTACACCGTGCTATTTTACAATTAAGTAAAAAACTAACAAACTCACTATTCTTTTAAAAGGCCTTTATAGAAAAATATATTAAAAAGTACTCACTATATAAAATCAGTAAATATATTAGAAATGTAAACCAGGGTTAGAACAACAAAATCCACTTTGTAGTTCTGATTACAAAGAATATATTCATATCAAGGTTCTAAGGTAAAAAATAAATAATTTTCTACCCATAACTTACTGTAGTAATTGAATTTATTACAAATATATATCCACAGTAAAAACCTCTTAGTATTTATGTTTATGTTAATATATATTTATGTATTTTCCCTTCTTCTTCCTCTCTACTGCTTTTAATCCCTTGGAAAAAAATGAGTATTAAATGAATTAGGTTTCAGTTTGGAATAAATAAGACAAAAATAAAACTTTTCTCTAAAACTCCAAAGTCATGGGATAATTAAGTGTTAACGTTTATTTGGTTAGAAAAACATGAAGTGGCAAACGTTCAAAGTGAAGTGCAGTAAATCCGCTGTACTTCCATTCATGCTAATGGGAGGTAGTTGGCTAAGTTCCCTGGACAGAGTTCCCTGGACAGTGCTTTGAACACACCCCTAATATTTAAAAAAAAAGTTTCAGAGAACGTTAAAACATGAAATGTTTTTAGATTCTCCACTCCTTTTAAACACAACAAAGAAAAAAAAAATAAAGGCAGTCAATCTTTTTCTCTTTCTTTTTAAAAAACACACATACAAGAAGGATATGGGAATTATTTGTTTCTGGTTGTAAAGCCCTTGAATATTAAACAGAGGCCTACGAAAACACCGTAAAATTATATGGTGCCAGGTATTGTCATTGCAGTATCTATGAAATAGTTCAAAATAAGAGTAGTTATCCTATTTAGGAAGAAAATTAATATTTTTTTACTTCCAAAATTGAACCACAAATATAATTTTTCCTTTAACGAATCAGAGTGCGATTTTGATGGGCTTCCCAGTTGACAAAAATGTAATAGGCACTTTTAGATAATATGCACATGGATTTATACTTTCCAGGGCATAGTTTAAAAATTACTCCCTATATGAGAATATATTGGTGTAGGGATGGAGGAACAGTGTGAGTCCAGCTTGATAGCAGTATAGTCAACCCTTAGCTCAAATAATGTTGTTGTTTAATCGGATCTAGATGGCCTAGAACAAAGATTTTATCTGCCAGCTTTTTCCTACAGCAATCAGATGATATGCAGTGTATGATATTCTGGTGTAAATGCTATGTATTGGTAAGGGTAAACGGTATTGATAAGCTCAGACATATCCAGAATAACATGATCTGAATGATACAGTGTCTACAAACCAAGTCATATGAGGAATGGTTAAAAGCACTGGAGATGATTACCTGGAGAAAAAGGATTTGGGGGTTGTATCATCATGCCCGATTACATTTTAAGATTTTTA
Organism: Pan troglodytes; assembly: GCF_028858775.2. Taxonomy (NCBI): domain Eukaryota; kingdom Metazoa; phylum Chordata; class Mammalia; order Primates; family Hominidae; genus Pan; species Pan troglodytes. The sequence continues at coordinate 92,104,780 of NC_072408.2, forward strand.
CATGTAAGAAAGATGATCTTATTCTACGTCATTATAGGGCACATAAATGGAAGCCATAGGTAGAGGTAGAGGAATATAACAGCTTACTTTTATAGAAAAGAAATGGAATTTTTTTTTAAACAGGTGAGCTTCTTATCACAAGAGGTAAACAAAATTGGTGTACAAAGAATTTTTCATTTGGAAGGAAGTTGGACTCCAGTAGTGTTTCCTAATTTCAATTGATTTTCAGAATTCCATGTGTGTATTTTATTACTATTATTTTAATACAGAGCCCCTGAGCCATACTAAATGAATCAGAGTCTCCAAGGATATGTATCTGTTGTGGAGAATCAGTGTTTAATAATAAAAATAAAGAACTTCCCAGGTAAATGCAGTTAGCAAGGTCTAGGAATGTAATTTTCATGATCACTGTTAAGATTATTGAGTATGGTGATTTGGGAGTTCATATTATGAAACAAAAATTTTGATATATTAACATAAATCATCCATAAAATTTTGATTATATCTGCAAGATGGATCAGTCCATATTTTTCAAGCACTTAATAACTTTGTATTAAGGACTTACCTTGTACCACATTAGACCTGAGGATGACAAAACAGTTGTGAGAAATAATTGTGGGTTTTTCTTTCAGAGAGTAGAGACTATGAACCTACACAAAGTAGGGATAATGAGTAAATAAATAATTTCAACTCATAAAACTAGTCATTATTACAGCATTTCTAAGGTTTCCTAGGTTGAGATTTGACCTCCACCATTGGAACTATGCAATCTTGGGTGATCTTCTTCAGCTCTGTTCTATAGTGTTACCATCCTCAAAAGGGGGATAGCAAAAGAACACGCTGTTTAGTGTACTGAAACAATTAAAAGTGTTCATAATATATTTAACATAATGCCTCAAGCATGGTAATTAATTGGTAACCATTAGCTATAATGAACATGGTCTTGAGCATTATCATCAAATGTTTAAACACCCAGAGGGCAGGCTTCAGAGAAGTAAAATCACAATATACCGAGGATACTATCTTTTATGAGTTGCATCTAAATAAATTTACAATGTGGAAACCAACAATGTTTCTAAAGTCAAATAAAGATTTGCTGGAAATTTAAAAAAGGAAAGATCAGCAGTGGTGCTGGGGAGGAGGAAGAAATAGATATTTTGAAAACAAGATAGATCAGTAAAAATGTGTGAGGATATCTCTACCTATGGGAATAAATGACAATCTTCAAAATATTTAGGGTATCTTCGCAAGCCCAACTAAAATATTGTTATCATATTTACTTTACCAGTCTGTTCTGCCCAGAAAAACATGTCTATATGTTAGAAATTATTTCATCAAAAGTAATGCATATAACGTGCTTGATCATGTCCAGATAAGAAGTTTTGATCAAAATAAAATTTGCTTTTTTATGTACTCTACAGAATATTTTTCAATTTATAGGTAGATTTATGTTAATTATGTTAGGGAGGCAATATTTTCTTAATTTATATCTATAGGTTACCTCCCTTGCCTTTACCTTTCTGATTTTAGCTTTTTCATCTAGTTGGTGAACATATTTCTGTGCATTTGGAATATGAATGAATGATTTTAATAAAAAATTCAAGAAACACTGTATAAATCAAGCAATTCTTTAACAAACAAAATATAAATAATCCTTCTCTTTCATTATCTTGTCTTCCTTTTTTTTTTTTTTTAAGTAAGCAAGCAAAGTTCACTTTCATTTCTGAAAGCTCTTTTATCAGACATGTGACTATGGTTTTTGCCGAGTAGCACAATGTGTGTGATTGAATGTCAGAGGAAAATCACCCAGATGAAGTTAGAAGAGGTAGTTTGACAGAGTAATGACATTAGCAGCCCTCTTGTTGGTTTGAGATACATACTCAGCAATCACTGATACCAATCATTATGTTTTGCCTAAAGTGGAACACATATAGTAGAATGAGCCAGAATTAGAACATAGCCTGAGACAATTTAAGGATTAACAAAATATGCAAATCATATATATATATATAATATATATGTTTAGATATGGATATGTAGATTTCTCTCTTTGTCTCTTTCTACATATGTATATATTTAACAACTTTAAAGCAGCTTATACATATATTTATATAAAGAATTATTTTTTAAGACAACCCAGATATGTAAGCACCTTGCCAATCACTAAAACCCCACCTAAAGGTTGAAATTACTTATTAAGGTTTTTCTCTTACGTTTTGAACCTGGTTAATCAGTCCTTTCTTGAGTGACAGAGTACCTTTTTACCAGTGTGATCTAGAAGATTTATTAACATATTTTTTGCTCTTATTTGAAAATTAGTTGCCATAGAAAGTACAACTCAAGCATGGGTATTGTAAGACTACACCAGACCTTATTTGTAGGTGCCTGGAATCTTTATGTAGAAACAAATATAGGAAGACATATGTGTCCTACTCATTGATGATTCTACTCTTACATCATGATTTTAAAAGATAAGGAAACCTGATGTGATTAACATGTGTATTGCTGCTATGTTCTAGTCCAAATGTATTATAATAATGTTGCTAAAAGCATTCAGTTTTATTTCATCTTCAAAGGGCTGCATCATAGTATTACTATCCCATGCAACATTTTCTTTTTTTACCTTCCCCAGCTCCTGCCATTTGTCATGATTTTTTCTGAGCTTCCCAGTAACGTATGGGGTTCCTGTTTTTGTTTGTTTAAATAGCTTGTATATTAAGATTGAGATATGTCCTACTTAAAATTCATGTTACATAAGGTCTATATCATGTTTCTTTTACATGCTAGTAACTTTAGATAAATTTGTACTTGTTAATATTGCATTGAATTGTTTCCTGTAGAGATTTAATAATACGAAGTGTGAATATCTTGGGTGTGAATGATAAAGCAGTTTCTACTCTATAGGAGTACTATATAACACAAGAGTAACTGCATTATACTCATCTGATGTTTTTGCTAAATAGTTGCACCTCTTTCTCAGCTATGATTCCATTATTTGGTAAAGGCCAATGTTTTAAAATTCTAACTTTGTTTTACATGTCACATGTCTGTTTCAAATTCATTATATCATATATAAATCACAGAATAAATTTTAAAAATATGTATATTTACATATTTTGTAATTTCCCAGATTCTCAGAGCTGTTTCTTCAAGACTATAGGATACGAAAAAGCAATAGGAGGGCAAACATGTTCCAGAATAAGTTTGATCAAAAATATCTTTGCAGAACAGTCTATTGTCAGCAATGGTTTCCAACGAAAACTGCCACACCAGGAGTCCCAGTTAGAATTTTTTTAAAAAATGCATTTGTGTCATTTTGTTTAGAAAGACAAAAACTATCTTTAAACTTAAAACCAGATTTTAAACTACTTTTCTAATCACATGAATTGGTCATGACTCAATCTTCCAGATTCATTTTTAAAATCATGACTATGAAAATAATACTTTTTTATAGGAGATAGACATGTTTGAGAGTACGTTATGTGGCCAAAAATGTGAGATTTGTTGCTCTATTTCAGTATAACAAACTAGAAGGATCTCTCAAATAATTTTTTTTAGTCATTGTTGTATGTAATTACAGACCACCCAACAGGAGCAAACAATGAATAGTTAACCAAATTTAGTAAATACAACTTAACAAAAGTAAGAGAACAAAAGTGAGAACATGTAAATGTAATATTTGTTGTTTTATATATTCCAGATTCAGAACAATTTGTGGGCAGGAAATGCAAGTGGTGGTTCTGTGGTTACTTCATGCATGTTACCACGTGACACTTCCTCCTGTATGACACCTTATTCTCACTCGCCTCGGACAGATTCCAGTTACACGGGGTTTTCAAACCACCAGAACCAGTTCAGCCACGTGCCCCTCAACAATTTTTTCACTGACTCTCTTCTTACTGGGGCAACCAATGGACATGCATTTGAAACAAAGCCAGAGTTTGAAAGGAGGTCTTCCAGTATCGCAGTTCTTCGAATGAAAGCCAAGGAGCACACCGCCAATATTTCATGGGCCATGTAACATACAGTACTCTTTTATTTTTCTTTTAATAGCAAAGTTAAACATTCTTATTTCTCATATTTAAAGGATACCACAATAAGCTGCTGTGTGTGGAATTGCTAAAGGTCAAGATATTCAGTGAGACCAGCTTAAATGAATAGTTGTTATTTAACATTAAAATCTAAGAATGAACCTCTGAAAAGACTAAATAGGTTTACCATGTGCCAGTCTCCACAAACCCTGTTTTAGTAGTAAGGTTTTCTTTTTCTATTGTACAAGTCAATGAAATATGATCACGCAACTTATTAAAGAATAAATGTGTTAAACAAATTCTTCTGTTATAGATTGATTTATGTTACTTCTGTATAACAAGAAATCTCTTGTAAAATAATACCTGATAAAGAAGGAAATGCACTGGGGAAAACGTCAAGATGCCAAAGTCGTCAGGTAAATATTGAATCAGGGTGTTTTGGGGAGTTAACTGCTCTCTCTCTCTCTCCAAAAAGCAGTGGGCAAAAACCCTGTTGCTGAGAATTTATTTTCAAGCCTCATTTTTGTTTTTGTTTTTACCCTTTGATGTTTTAGTGAATTTCCACTCTGTTAAACAAGAGATCTTTTAAAATAACCAACATTCGCATGAGATATTTGGGCATGGTTTCCTGAAGCCACATGGCTAAAGGTGATAACTGAAGTATTCTGGTGTGATTGAAAATATAGTCATGGGAGCGGACTTTATAAATGTCATTTTTCCAGTGAAGAAGCCAGCATAGACTCAATTACTTAATCATCACAAACAAGAAAAAATTTATAAACCTTGCTGTTGCTTTTAAACTAAGATAGTGTTGATTAAACTGTGCACATAAACCACTAATTAATACTACACTGAAAGTAACATTTTCTGTTAAAGCATCAGTGAGTTGGAATTTATATGTATTTTGTGGGTATGTGCATGCTTACATGCATGTGTGTTTGTTTCTCAACATATTATGCCTTAAGCATTTTTTGCTACTGTGGTTTTTGCATAGAGAATTAAAATGTCAGAAAGCTTTCTAAAATTTCTGTTGGAAAAGAAGAGAAGAAAAATACGTTGCATCTGGAAAATTGCTAACCCCTTTGATTTACTTCTCCTCCCTTTACCCTGTCACATTCCAAGCTTTTTCAGATGAGTGAAATGTCAACCTCCATGAAAGATTCTTAAGTTCATAAAGGCAAAGTAAATTAATTGAAATGAAGATGACTTCCATGGCTCAGATTAGAGCTGAGCTCTTTGTACTCTGTAGAATCTTCTTGTGGTTCCTGCAGACTTTAGGAATATGCTTGGGAGCTCTAATGGCTAAAGGACGAGAAAAAATGAATTTTAAAATTAAATTTTGGAAAAAGTACTTAAATCCCGTAAGTGTATCTTCTTAGTGGGAAAATATTTATAGCAATTAAACATCTTTTGTAATAAAATTTTAAATCAAGCTGATGATAGAAATGAGTAATGTCCTAAACAAACATTCCCTGACTTCATAATACTTTATTCTTTATTACTTTTGTGTTCCCTTTCTTTATTTTTGTTTCTAAAAGAAATGTGTTCAATTTGGCTGTGAGAATTATGCTTTCATGCAAGATCTTTTGTTAAAAGTCTATTTAGGCAGCTGTTAAATATCCTTTATGGTTTTAGAAGAGAATGACTTATTTTCATATATATTCATATATGTGGTTAATAGGAATTTGTGAACTAAAACTTAAAACAAAAATGTAAGATTTTCTTTTCAAAAATTTCACAAATTAATAGTGTTCATTTTCATTTTCTTCCTCTTTAATTTAAATTTTAGTATCCCTTGGCTAGTACCATATATTTTTCAAATGAGAGACAGAAGTCATATTGTCAAGTTCAAATTTCATTTTCTTCCTCAGTTTTTCTAGTCTTTTTCTCCTTATACTTAATAATTAGGTAATAATTAGTTGGAGCTTCTATAACTATTTTTTCAATTGAAACATCTTTTTAATTAAGGTTTTACATCTATAATTCTCTGTATAATTCACATATTTTAAAAACGTAGATGAAGGCTATTTGCAATAATAAAATAAGTAATGGAATCATAGTTCTTGTCCTTTATGAGTTCACAATCTTCCTGGACAAACACATGCCTGAAGTTTTTACCCTCAGCCATGCCTCAAATTGTATTATGGCAGTAAGAATCTCATGAATTTTCCTGTGTTAACATTCCAACTTCCTTTTGTACACAGTGAATTTTTATTATGTATTCAAGTTGCCAAAAATAAATAAAATGAACTTTTGATATAATAGGGTAAGATAAAGCTAAAACAAAGTACATAAAATGAATTTCCTGAATTTTCTCTTGCTCCTTCTGAATTTAAGTTTCAATACTAGAATTCATATTGATGTTATATACTTTTCTTAAGAGAAAAAACTAAGGAACATTTTACTTACTTTTATTTGGGCTTATTATTGACAGTATTATTGGGAGTTTTGGTACAATAAGTAATTTGAACCACATGGACATTTGTTCCTATAGCTATCTCATCCCCTATTTGCCCCTTCCATACATTTTCCTTGCATACACGGTTTAAAAGATGCTTCTTGTACTCTTTTTCTTGAGCAACGTGGTTAACCCTTGAACCTCATGAGGAGAGATAAATTTATGGGAAAATTAGGTAAGGTTGCAGTTTCTTAAGGATAAAATGAAATTTAAGAAATGGTTTATAAATTTTTGAAAGTGTCTTATTTATTTTTTATGAATATTAAATAGTATTTTATTCTTATATAATATCTTATGAAAGTAGAAAAATAAAGTCACTGCAGTCTTTGCCCTGAGTCCTGACAACATATCTTAAAGGAATAACAGTTATATAACCTATATAACCTTGAGGAAACTCATGAAATTGTGTGTATAAATTATGGGAATGTATTAGTTTCATCGTTTCATCTGACTGCTTATTTTGCCTTCAAGGGAGGGATAACAGGCAGACCATTTGACTTAACACAGTTCCTCCCAAGATGATATGCAATTGTTTACTTTTTGTCTCTTTATTTTCTTCTCTCAAATACCTTTGGACTTAATACAGTTCTTCTCAAGACAATATGCCATTGTTTTCTCTTTGTATCTTTACTTTCTCATCTCAGACACTTGGTGCTTGTTGTGACTGCCATGGTATAATTCACGTATCACCTCTATCTGTGTGTGTGTGTGTGTGTGTGTGTGTGTGTGTGTGTGTGTGTTTTTCGGAGTTTCGCTCTTGTTGCCCAGGCTGGAGTGCAATGGTGTGATCTCGGCTCACTGCAACCTCTGCCTCCCAGGTTCAAGTGATTCTCCTGTCTCAGCCTCCCAAGTAGCTGGGATTACAGGCGCCTGCCACCATGCTAGGCTAATTTTTTGTATTTTTAGTAGAGACGGGGTTTCGCTATATTGGCCAGGCTGGTCTCGAACTTCTGACCTCAGCCTCACAAAGTGCTGGGATTATAAGCGTGGGCAACCACGCCCAGCCTCCATCTGTTTTATGTAATGCTGTTCTATATATAATACTATAGTTTTAGTTAACCAGCAACTAAAAAAATGCCTTGGATGAAATAAGAAGTGAAAAGATCAATTACAGTGTTTATATAAGCTTTGAAAATTTTAATTTCCTAAATTTATCAGTGGCTCTTATTTCTGTCTTTCAACATTTAATTCAGATAATATTCTATACAATAAGTAATTATGTTAGCATATTTTGTGTTAAAATATTTGTCACTTATACTACCAAATATTTTAGGAGAAAAATTTAAATGATCTTATTTTTAAAATTCCAGTTGGTGGTGACCTCTCTTTTCTCTAATTAGAATGTAAAAATATATCTCTATTACTTAGCTCATAATTGTTCTCTTTAACCTATTTCTACTTTTAAAAATTAGGCATGTAAAACTTCAACAGATATTATTTCCTTATAGAAACTCATATATTGCATTGACTAAGAAGTATGACTTTTTGCAAGATAATCTACTTATTAAAGTGATATATTAAATAATATTTTAGCTCTTGGCCTCTAAGTCCTATGATATATATTTTATATACGCCAGGTAGTATTAAATAATTTCACTGGTGGTCAAATATGCAAATGAAGTCATAAATGAAATACCTAGCAGTACAGCTCCATTTATGGCCCAAAATCTCAAAAATGATTAAATGTGATATTTTATAGCACATAGTAAATGCTGAAAGAGGATTTTTTTGTTTCAGTAATTCTCTTTATATAAGCATATTGTCATTAATCTTGGAAATGTACTGCAAGACGGTGAACAATGCTTCAAGACAGGAACTAGCTAATTCTTCAGTTTTACTGAATAAAATAGTAAAGAGCTGAAAGGAGCCCTTTTAGTGCCTTGTTATTCTTAGAATTGCATACCACTAAGCGTTTTCCATGTCCAAGGGGCAAATAAATGATTTCACTTGAAAATTTCATCATGACTCTATTTTATAGTATGTTTTTGATTTTTTTTACAAAAGAAACTTTATGTACTGAAGTTTTTTCATGTGTCTTCACATAATGTATACTTGCAATATTTATTTTACCTGTTTACCTTGAGGTAAAATTTAAAGGCTTAAGGGAATAATCCAGAACAATTGTTAGCATTGTCAAAACATGACAGCTTTTCAATAGGAGGCAAAAGGACCCCCCTACGAGCTATTTACACAGTAAATAGGAGAGGATGCCTGTCTGAATATAATTTAGAGTTTCCATGAACTGAGATGGAAACTAATTAAATCTTTATTTTCACTAATACCTGGAATAAATCTTAGCATTTTCTTTCATTTAGTATATAGACAATAGATGTCAGTAGTATTTGCAATACCTGTGAATTTGTCCCCAATAGAAAGAGTAGATATTTTCATGAAGAGTTATTGTAGATTCCTTGCAATAACTATAATTAAAATTCATAATTTGATTAAGGCAGTTTTCAAACATGACTTCAACATTGACATAGTTTTTAGCTCTGTTACTGGCTCTTGTTGATCTGTCATAAAGATGCACAGATATCACTACATCGAAGAGTTAGTTTTGTAACTATTTGGATGCCTCTATTTGAACATACTTGGTTTCGCTCCTAAGCCTATGCATTTTCTTTTACTTAAAATCATTTTCTAAGTAAGAATTCACAGACTTTACTGAATTGCCAAAAGTGTTCGTAGGATATTCTCTTTTGCCGTTATTTTCACTCTGAATACGTTGACTATTTTTAGGGTTTTCCTTCTTAATATTTAGTCCTCTTCCTACCTCACTAAAAAAAATTTCTAAGGTGTTTCTATGAATATTTTTTCCTGACTTTTTTATTTGAACCAGAAAACATATCCACAAGGGTAGCTCCTTTAAAAAGTTGCATAAAGTTTTAAATTAACAGAGCACTTTCATATTTATTTTCTCACTTGACTTTCACAGTTCTGTGACAGTGGGTATAATTATCATCTCCCTTTCACATTATGAGGAAACTTAGGGGCAGAGAGTATAAGGATCTCCTGTTAAAAGCATCTCCTGCTGCCTCCTTATCCTGCAGACTTTTTTTAAGCTATGAAAAAAAAATAATTTAGATATACATTTTAAAAGTATTATATTGTATTCTGTGAAGTACTTAAATGAAATTCTTTTAAAATAGGATTTAATTTTTCCTTCTGTTAAGTCAGTGTTAGACTTCTTTCTCTTCATTTATGAATTTTTAAATTCAGTTTTGCTCAATATACCAAACATTTATTGACAACCCACTTTGAGCCAAGACCTTAGAGAAACTAACATGCTGGTTGGGAAGACCAGAGAGTCAAACAAATAATTACAGTATGACATGAACATGTCTCAAGCAAAATGCTATTGGAAAACAGGTAAGAGATTAATTAATTTAATATTTTATAGGTCATGGAAGACTACAGAGAAGAGATGACATTTGAAGCAGACCTTGAAAGATGAATATGAACTTATAGAAATGACATTTTCTCTCTTTTTTCTTTTAAATAGAGCCCAAATAAGTTTAGAAAAGCTAAGTTCATGCTAGTTAAAATATTTGTAATCCTTTAAGATTTGTATCATTCCACAACTTTTCTCGAATTTTAAATATTTCATTTTGTTTGTATTATTATGTTTATTAACTGGACCAAAGTTCTCAAGCTCAACAGAAAAATGTTTTTTCATTCAATAATTTTTTTCAAGTTTTCTATAATAATATTAATTTAAACAAAATGTGCTGAGCTCATACTACAACGTACTATGCCAGCCATGGAGGTTATGAATAAATTCAAGCCACGGACTTTGTTTTCAAGGAATATTCACTTTAGTTGGATGGGTGACATTATTGAAACTTTCATAATATGAAAAAATAGCATACATATTTTAATAGATCTATATATATAATGTATAACAAAAAGTGGTAAAATTATAAGTGCACTTCAAAATGCACATCTGTAGAAAGCTGATAGTAAAGTTCAATAAGAATAAGGTTTCACCCTGGTATATCCCTTGATCTCTGACCAAAAAAAAGAGAGAGAGAAGATTTTGAGGTCATTACAGGAAAAATACTCCCTACTCCATGAATGGGAGAAGAAAAAGAGGCAGCTGGGTATTGCTTTTGTGTCTTTAATTTAACTCTTTGCCCCACCTGGCTAAAGTCTGTCTCACTTTATACAAAACTGTTTTCTAAATTGTATAAGCCGAGTTTTAATGGAGGAATAGGTATCTCTTATCTAAACTCCTCTATTCCCAGCTGTGATATTGATTGATGTTTTTAAAGTCCTGAGGAGCTACCCTTGTGGATATGTTTTCTAGTCCAAAGAAAAACAAGTCAGGAAAAAGGGAATCATAGGAACACCTTAGAAATATGTTTAATGACCTAGGAAGAGAACTAAACGTTAAGAAAAGAAACTCTAAAAATAGTCAATGTATTCAGAGTGAAAATAATGGCAAAAGAGAATTTGCTAGGCTCATGTAGTTACATGACTCAGATTAGCATTTGTAGCTGTGTGAAGATTTCATAGATTTAAAGTTCTTCACGTGACGTTTCCATTGGCTTTGGCTGAAGTCACTATTTGGCAGAACAGAATCAAGATTCTGATGCCAGATATGTCACTGATGATCAGTTCCATCTCACCTCGCAGTTCTCAGAGTTCAAATCAATTCAGCAAATATTTATTGAGTGCTTATGGCTGCTGACTTTTCTAAGTCAGAGAAAAGTAATGAGATGTTAGTAAAATGTGACATGTCTCGGGTTAGACAGCCACAGATATAGAAAGCCACTATCATCATTGCTATTTTAAACCAAAAGTATAATTAGATTGCATTAATAACACCAATAGTGTACATTGCTTCGAGTTACCATAATTTCCACACTGGATTCTTATTTTTAGCTACAGAAATCACTGGATATGAACTGAAGTCCCCAAGGCTTGACTTATAGGTAAAAGAACACCATCCCTCATCTAGCATCAGTTATGTATATTTCTAATAGCTCAGCTGAGGGACAGCATTAAGCCATTATATAAACTAATTGGGTTAATTCTGCTCTGGAATTTAGGCAAATAATGTAACTGAGATAAACGAAAGGTCACTTATGCATCTACTTGTACACATTTATCTACACTTCTTATTTATACTACTAAATGCTTAAAACAACACTAGGCTATAAATTTGCCTTTTCTTTCTGATTCTCTTGGCAGGGTTTCTTACATGCTTGACTTTTAAAGAGTTGAGATCGGTCTCCTCTCAAATAAATAAGAGAGCAGTGGAAGGAAAAAACTGCAGCTACAAAGTAGTTCTAACCCATTAAACGCAGATGGCCCACAGGGGGTTTAATCATCAGGAGCGAACACACATCACGCTGAAATATAGAGCTGTTTTCTATCACTTGTTACCATTTGAATGTCTGTCTCAAGAAAGTGAATTCCATATATCTTCCTGGCCATCAGTTGCCCTTTGAATACTCCTCTCTCTGATGTAGCTAGATTTCTCTTCAGAACTTACTGAGATGAATGAGCTCTTGCCACACGTAGAAGTGAAAGAAAACATTTCTTTCTTTGCCAGAACAGATGAGATTCGTCATTAGGAGAATGGATTTGACCTTGTAAAGTGGACCAAAGCAATTAACAAACAAATCCCTTTGGGGCAGATTGAGTTTATTCTAGTCCTTTAACAGAAGCTTTTTTTTTTTTTTTTTTTAGTACTCCACAGCAATCTTGTAAATTCATGGAATCTGAGCACAACAAAATCGAAAACATGGAATTTAAAAAATCATCTTCTATTTAAGCCTTTCCATGTAAGAGAATTTAAAGGACACTTAAAAAAAGGCACATAGGTTTATCCTCAGATACCATATCAACAAGTCAAATTAGTCAAGAAATCATGAAAGAAAATAGATAAAACCAATTTGATAGCATCATATAAAAGAAAAACTAGAGATCAGCATTAAGGTCTATTGCAAAATGAGGAAAAACCCAATTTTAGGGCAATTTACAGTACCTAAGGGAAAGATTAATTGTACTTTGCGTCTCATACTCATTGTATGAGCTTCTTTAATATATTTATCTCTTATTGATGATGTCCCTTCTATAGTGTCTTTCCCAGGCTTTTTATCTATGTCTTGTTCTTTTTAACTTTATTTTCCTCTTTCCTGGAGCCTATACCTAGCTAAAGTCCATTCTTCAAGTTTAAAGTCTTATGTGACATTCATGGAAAGAACAGCTACCAATTCGTTGGACAGCACAGTAAGTAAGCAGCTTTCTTACTTTCCCTAGAGTACGTATTTAGCTAATGCTATTAAAGTGAATGACACAATCTTGAGTAAACCCAGCTGATAAACCCCATGGAAGCTGCTCATCTACCATGGGCCTGCAACACTTTGGCCTTGCTCTTTTATTTGTCTTTCTGAGTTTGTAAACCATTCAGCAATTTTGACACTTAGATGCAAATTGAAAGTTATTATTTTAACCCCTAAATAACCTAGTCAGTTCAAAGCATTAATAAAAAAGCATTTCTTCTTTTAAAATTTTGTACTTGTATTAATTTTTTTGTTTTGCAAAGTCTGCTTTTTCAAAATCCAAAAATAGGTCAAAGGAAAGATATCAGACTAGCAAAAGATCTGAGGTCTCAATATATTTGCAAACTTTTGGGTGCTTTAAAAATTTTATTATTAATGAGGAAAATATTAAATCCACTTATTTTTAATTTTTATTTTTTTTTACCAGTAGGTGGCACTGCACAGATGTAAGAGATATTTACATTTAATGTGATTTAGGGGACAAGAGAATCATCAGCAATGCTAGCTGGTGTGAAATTCCCTCCAATAGAGTTAGCTCTTAAAGTATTGTATCTGGGAGTCCCAACAGTTGTATAAGGGAAGAACATAAATTTATTAACACTAATTTTATTGATCAAACACTTTAACAGTGCTCACTATGTGACAGATGAGTAGGTTCTCTTATTCTCCTATTCAGGTAAGAAAACTGAAGCACAGAGAGGTTAAGATTTCCGGATGTCAAACTTCTAGTGAGATATAGGACAGAGATTGGAGCTAGGCATTTGAGCCAGTCTGCGCTCTCTGCTTTGTTCCCTCTTACCTCACTAACATGAATCACTCATCCATCTATTCAGTGATTTCTAAGGAGCTAACTCGAAGACATAGAGTATTAAAACTAATACACAGTCCAATTAGAAAACCAGAGAAGTACTAGGAGCATGGGGGTAATCTTGAGGAAAGCGAAGGAGTCCTTAAGAGGAAGGGAACATGTGGGTCTCCCTTCTAAAGAGCAGAGCTATATATCTGATCACCTACTTGTGCTCACAGGCACACCAGATATTAGGAGGCTGAAAATGGAACAAAAAATCCCAACCTACCCCTGCTTTTGTACAACATATACATACAGTTAATAGACCATATTTTCAAGAACAGTCTCAGGTTTACAGAACAGTTCAGTAGAAAGCAGAGAGAGTTTTGTTTACCTCTTTCTATTATGAATATTTGTATTAGTGCTCTACATTTTTACAACTGATATGACTTTATGAATACATTACTGTTAAATAAAGTCTACAGTTGACAACAGGTTTCATTCTTGGTGCTGTACATTCTATGGGCTTTGACAAATATATAATGACGTGTATTCACCATTACGGTAGCATTCAGAATAGATTTACTGGCCTAAGGATCCCCTTTGTTCCACCTATCCATCCCTTCTTTCCTTCTTCCAAACCTTTCACAACCACTTATCTTTTTACCGTCTCTATAGTTTTGCCTATTCCAGAACGTCATACAGTTGTAATCACACAGTATATAGTCTTTCTAGATTGGTTTCTTTCACTTCATTTCATCTGAGTTTTCTCCAAATATTTTCATGACTTGGCTCATTTTTCATCACTGAAAAACACATTATCATATGAATGGATGTAACACAGTTTATCCATTCATATTGAAGGACATCTTGGTTGCTGTAAGGGTTGGCAATTATGAATAAAGCTATTATAAGCAATCATGTGCAGATTATTGTGTGGACATAAGATTTCAACTTATTTGGGTAAATTACAGGGAGTACGATTCCTGGATCATATGGTAAGAGTTTGCTTAGTTTTATAAGAAACTGCCAAAATGTCTTCCAAAATGTTTCAATGATTTGGTATCCGCCCCAGCAATGAATGAGACTTCCTCTTGCTCCACATCCTCTCTAACATTTAGTGTTGTCCGTGTTTTGGATTTTAGTAATTATAAAAGATGCACAGTGGTATTTCATTGCTTTAATTTGCAATTCACTGATAACATGATATTAAGCATCTTTTTATATACTTGTTTTATATCTGTATATCTTCTTTGGTGAGGTGCCCAGATCTTTTACCCATTTTTAATTTTTGTTGTTGTTGTTGTCTTTTTGGGTTTTAAGAGTTCTTTGATATTTTAAATACAAGTTCTTTGTCAGATATACGTTTTGCATTTTTTCCTTATTCTATGGCTTTTTATTTCTTTTTTTTAATTATACTTTAAGTTTCAGGGTACATGTGCACATTGTGAAGGTTAGTTACATATGTATACATGTGCCATGCTGGTGCGCTGCACCCACTAACTCGTCATCTAGCATTAGGTATATCTCCCATTGCTATCCCTCCCCCCTCCCCCCACCCCACAACAGTCCCCAGAGTGTGATATTCCCCTTCCTGTGTCCATGTGATCTCATTGTTCAATTCCCACCTATGAGTGAGAATTTGCAGTGTTTGATTTTTTGTTCTTGTGATAGTTTACTGAGAATGATGATTTCCAATTTCATCCATGTCCCTACAAAGGACATGAACTCATTTTTTATGGCTGCATAGCATTCCATGGTGTATATGTGCCACATTTTCTTAATCCAGTCTATCACTGTTGGACATTTGGCTTGGTTCCAAGTCTTTGCTATTGTGAATAATGCCGCAATAAACATACGTGTGCATGTGTCTTTATAGCAGCATGATTTATAGTCCTTTGGGTATATACCCAGTAATGGGATGGCTGGGTCAAATGGTATTTCTAGTTCTAGATCCCTGAGGAATTGCCACACTGACTTCCACAATGGTTGAACTAGTTTACAGTCCCACCAACAGTGTAAAAGTGTTCCTATTTCTCCACATCCTCTCCAGCACCTGTTGTTTCCTGACTTTTTAATGATCGCCGCCATTCTAACTGGTGTGAGATGGTATCTCATTGTGGTTTTGATTTGCATTTCTCTGATGGCCAGTGATGGTGAGCATTTTTTCATGTGTTTTTTGGCTGCATAAATGTCTTCTTTTGAGAAGTGTCTGTTCATGTCCTTCGCCCACTTTTTGATGGGGTTGTTTGTTTTTTTCTTGTAAATTTGTTGGAGTTCATTGTAGATTCTGGATATTAGCCCTTTGTCAGATGAGTAGGTTGCGAAAATTTTCTCCCATTTTGTAGGTTGCCTGTTCACTCTGATGGTAGTTTCTTTTGCTGTGCAGAAGCTCTTTAGTTTAATTAGATCTCATTTGTCAATTTTGTCTTTTGTTGCCATTGCTTTTGGTGTTTTAGACATGAAGTCCTTGCCCATGCCTATGTCCTGAATGGTAATGCCTAGGTTTTCTTCTAGGGTTTTTATGGTTTTAGGTCTAACATGTAAGTCTTTAATCCATCTTGAATTGATTTTTGTATAAGGTGTAAGGAAGGGATCCAGTTTCAGCTTTCTACATATGGCTAGCCAGTTTTCCCAGCACCATTTATTAAATAGGGAATCCTTTCCCCATTGCTTGTTTTTCTCAGGTTTGTCAAAGATCAGATAGTTGTAGATATGCGGCGTTATTTCTGAGGGCTCTGTTCTGTTCCATTGATCTATATCTCTGTTTTGGTACCAGTACCATGCTCTTTTGGTTACTGTAGCCTTGTAGTATAGTTTGAAGTCAGGTAGTGTGATGGCTCCAGCTTTGTTCTTTTGGCTTAGGATTGACTTGGCGATGTGGGCTCTTTTTTGGTTGCATATGAACTTTAAAGTAGTTTTTTCCAATTCTGTGAAGAAAGTCATTGGTAGCTTGATGGGGATGGCATTGAATCTATAAATTACCTTGGGCAGTATGGCCATTTTCACGATATTGATTCTTCCTACCCATGAGCATGGAATGTTCTTCCATTTGTTTGTATCCTCTTTTATTTCCTTGAGCAGTGGTTTGTAGTTCTCCTTGAAGAGGTCCTTCACGTCCCTTGTAAGTTGGATTCCTAGGTATTTTATTCTCTTTGAAGCAATTGCAAATGGGAGTTCACTCATGATTTGGCTCTCTGTTTGTCTGTTGTTGGTGTATAAGAATGCTTGTGATTTTGGTACATTGATTTTGTATCCTGAGACTTTGCTGAAGTTGCTTATCAGCTTAAGGAGATTCTGGGCTGAGACAATGGGGTTTTCTAGATATACAATCATGTCGTCTGCAAACAGGGACAATTTGACTTCCTCTTTTCCTAATTGAATACTCTTTATTTCCTTCTCCTGCCTAATTGCCCTGGCCAGAACTTCCAACACTATGTTGAATAGGAGTGGTGAGAGAGGGCATCCCTGTCTTGTGCCAGTTTTCAAAGGGAATGTTTCCAGTTTTTGCCCATTCAGTATGATATTGGCTGTGGGTTTGTCATAGATAGCTCTTATTATTTTGAAATACATCCCATCAATACCTAATTTATTGAGAGTTTTTATCATGAAGGGTTGTTGAATTTTGTCAAAGGCTTTTTCTGCATCTATTGAGATAATCATGTGGTTTTTGTCTTTGGCTCTGTTTATATGCTGGATTATATTTATTGATTTGCATATATTGAACCAGCCTTGCATCCCAGGGATGAAGCCCACTTGATCATGGTGGATAAGCTTTTTGATGTGCTGCTGGATTCGGTTTGCCAGTATTTTATTGAGGATTTTTGCATCAATGTTCATCAATGATATTGGTCTAAAATTCTCTTTTTTGGTTGTGTCTCTGCCCGGCTTTGGTATCAGAATGATGCTGGCCTCATAAAATGAGTTAGGGAGGATTCCCTCTTTTTCTATTGATTGGAATAGTTTCAGAAGGAATGGTACCAGTTCCTCCTTGTACCTCTGGTAGAATTCGGCTGTGAATCCATCTGGTCCTGGACTCTTTTTGGTTGGTAAGCTATTGATTATTGCCACAGTTTCAGATCCTGTTATTGGTCTATTCAGAGATTCAACTTCTTCCTGGTTTAGTCTTGGGAGAGTGTATGTGTCGAGGAATGTATCCATTTCTTCTAGATTTTCTAGTTTATTTGCGTAGACGTGTTTGTAGTATTCTCTGATGGTAGTTTGTATTTCTGTGGGATCGGTGGTGATATCCCCTTTATCATTTTTTATTGCATCTATTTGATTCTTCTCTCTTTTTTTCTTTATTAGTCTTGCTAGCGGTCTATCAATTTTGTTGATCCTTTCAAAAAACCAGCTCCTGGATTCATTAATTTTTTGAAGGGTTTTTTGTGTCTCTATTTCCTTCAGTTCTGCTCTGATTTTAGTTATTTCTTGCCTTCTGCTAGCTTTTGAATGTGTTTGCTCTTGCTTTTCTAGTTCTTTTAATTGTGATGTTAGGGTGTCAATTTTGGATCTTTCCTGCTTTCTCTTGTGGGCATTTAGTGCTATAAATTTCCCTCTACACACTGCTTTGAATGCGTCCCAGAGATTCTGGTATGTTGTGTCTTTGTTCTCGTTGGTTTCAAAGAACATCTTTTTATTTCTGCCTTCATTTTGTTATGTACCCAGTATTCATTCAGGAGCAGGTTGTTCAGTTTCCATGTAGTTGAGCGGTTTTGAGTGAGATTCTTAATCCTGAGTTCTAGTTTGATTTTACTGTGGTCTGAGAGATAGTTTGTTATAATTTCTGTTCTTTTACATTTGCTGAGGAGAGCTTTACTTCCAAGTATGTGGTCAATTTTGGAATAGGTGTGGTGTGGTGCTGAAAAAAATGTATATTCTGTTGATTTGGGGTGGAGAGTTCTGTAGATGTCTATTAGGTCCACTTGGTGCAGAGCTGAGTTCAATTCCTGGGTATCCTTGTTGACTTTCTGTCTCGTTGATCTGTCTAATGTTGACAGTGGGGTGTTAAAGTCTCCCATTATTAATGTGTGGGAGTCTAAGTCTCTTTGTAGGTCACTCAGGACTTGCTTTATGAATCTGGGTGCTCCTGTATTGGGTGCATATATATTTAGGATAGTTAGCTCTTCTTGTTGAATTGATCCCTTTACCATTATGTAATGGCCTGCTTTGTCTCTTTTGATCTTTGTTGGTTTAAAGTCTGTTTTATCAGAGACTAGGATTGCAACCCCTGCCTTTTTTTGTTTTCCATTTGCTTGGTAGATCTTCCTCCATCCTTTTATTTTGAGCCTATGTGTGTCTCTGCACGTGAGATGGGTTTCCTGAATACAGCACAGTGATGGGTCTTGACTCTTTATCCAATTGGCCAGCCTGTGTCTTTTAATTGGAGCATTTAGTCCATTTACATTTAAAGTTAATATTGTTATGTGTGAATTTGATCCTGTCATTATGATGTTAGCTGGTTATTTTGCTCGTTAGTTGATGCAGTTTCTTCCTAGTCTCGATGGTCTTTACATTTTGGCATGATTTTGCAGCGGCTGGTACTGGTTGTTCCTTTCCATGTTTAGTGCTTCCTTCAGGAACTCTTTTAGGGCAGGCCTCGTGGTGACAAAATCTCTCAGCATTTGCTTGTCTGTAAAGTATTTTATTTCTCCTTCACTTATGAAGCTTAGTTTGGCTGGATACGAAATTCTGGGTTGAAAATTCTTTTCTTTAAGAATGTTGAATATGGGCCCCCACTCTCTTCTGGCTTGTAGGGTTTCTGCCAAGAGATCCGCTGTTAGTCTGATGGGCTTCCCTTTGAGGGTAACCCGACCTTTCTCTCTGGCTGCCCTTAACATTTTTTCCTTCATTTCAACTTTGGTGAATCTGACAATTATGTGTCTTGGAGTTGCTCTTCTCGAGGAGTATCTTTGTGGTGTTCTCTGTATTTCCTGAATCTGAACGTTGGCCTGCCTTGCTAGATTGGGGAAATTCTCTTGGATAATATCCCGTAGAGTGTTTTCCAACTTGGTTCCATTCTCCCCATCACTTTCAGGTACACCAATCAGATGTAGATTTGGTCTTTTCACATAGTCCCATATTTCTTGGAGGCTTTGCTCATTTCTTTTTATTCTTTTTTCTCTAAACGTCCCTTCTCGCTTCATTTCATTCATTTCATCTTCCATTGCTGATACCCTTTCTTCCAGTTGATCGCATCGGCTCCTGAGGCTTCTGCATTCTTCACGTAGTTCTTGAGCCTTGGTTTTCAGCTCCATCAGCTCCTTTAAGCACTTCTCTGTATTGATTATTCTAGTTATACATTCTTCTAAATTTTTTTCAAAGTTTTCAACTTCTTTGCCTTTGGTTTGAATGTCCTCCCATAGCTCAGAGTAATTTGATCGTCTGAAGCCTTCTTCTCTCAGCTCGTCAAAGTCATTCTCCATCCAGCTTTGTTCCGTTGCTGGTGAGGAACTGCGTTCCTTTGGAGGAGGAGAGGCGCTCTGCTTTTTAGAGTTTCCAGTTTTTCTGTTCTGTTTTTTCCCCATCTTTGTGGTTTTATCTACCTTTGGTCTTTGATGATGGTGATGTACAGATGGGTTTTTGGTGTGGATGTCCTTTCTGTTTGTTAGTTTTCCTTCTAACAGACAGGACCGTCAGCCGCAGGTCTGTTGGAATACCCTGCCGTGTGAGGTGTCAGTGTGCCCCTGCTGGGGGGTGCCTCCCAGTTAGGCTGCTCGGGGGTCAGGGGTCAGGGACCCACTTGAGGAGGCAGTCTGCCCGTTCTCAGATCTCCAGCTGCGTGCTGGGAGAACCACTGCTCTCTTCAAAGCTGTCAGACAGGGACATTTAAGTCTGCAGAGGTTACTGTTGTCTTTTTGTTTGTCTGTGCCCTGCCCCCAGAGGTGGAGCCTACAGAGGCAGGCAGGCATCCTTGAGCTGTGGTGGGCTCCACCCAGTTGGAGCTTCCCGGCTGCTTTGTTTACCTAAGCAAGCCTGGGCAATGGCGGGCGCCCCTCCCCCAGCCTCGCTGCCGCCTTGCAGTTTGATCTCAGACTGCTGTGCTAGCAATCAGCGAGACTCCGTGGGCGTAGGACCCTCCGAGCCAGGTGCGTGATATAATCTCGTGGTGCGCCGTTTTTTAAGCCCGTCGGAAAAGCGCAGTATTCGGGTGGGAGTGACCCGATTTTCCAGGTGCCGTCTGTCACCCCTTTCTTTGACTCGGAAAGGGAACTCCCTGACCCCTTGTGCTTCCCAAGTGAGGCAATGCCTCGCCCTCCTTCGGCTCGCGCAGGGTGCGCGCACCCACTGACCTGCGCCCACTGTCTGGCACTCCCTAGTGAGATGAACTCGGTACCTCAGATGGAAATGCAGAAATCACCCGTCTTATGTGTCCCTCACGCTGGGAGCTGTAGACAGGAGCTGTTCCTATTCGGCCATCTTGGCTCCTCTCTTCGCTTTTTATTTCTTTCTCTTGACAAAGTTTCTCACAGAACAGAAGTTTTTAATTTTAATGAAGTCTAACTCACTAATTTTTCCTTTTATGGATCGGGCTTTTGGTATTGTATCTAAAAAGTTGTTGCCAAACATAAGGTCACCTAGATTTTCTCCTATATTATTTCTTAAGAGTTTTATAGTTTTGTGATTTACACTTAAGTCTTTAATACCTTTTGAGCTAATTTTTGTGAAAAGTATAAGGACTATGCCTAGATTCCTTTTTTTTCTTTTGTATGTGGATGTCCAGTTGTTGAAAAAAAAGTATTTTATTGAAAAAGTATCATTTCTCCCATGAATCACCTTAGCTCCTTTGTCAAAGATCAGTTGACTATATTTGTGTGAGTCCATTCTTGGGCTACTGCTTTTCATTTCTCTGTTATTCCTCTATTATTTCTTCTGTAATACAAACTTGAGTGTCATTTTTTAAAAATTCCTGTCTCTTCTCCCTCATAGGCATCAGCTATCAAAACTTATGGTAAGTATTTTTAATGTATTATTTATTTTATTACTACAACAATCCTCTGTATTATTAGGCCCATATTAAGTGAGAAACGGCTCAGAGAGGGAGTCTACTTATATAGACTGAAACAACTGTATTCTTCACTTATTTGGGAAATTACCACACACATCTCATAAGTGGCAGAGCAGTTTGACTTCAGGATCTGAACTTCCAAGCATTACTGTAATTTCTAAATCTATTTTGTCATTAATTCGCTTCACCTGTATTGCCATCATATTAATTCAAGCCACTATCATCCCACAGTAAATTTCCTAACAACACTCAGTGTCTTCCTTCTTTCCTTCCTTCCTTTTTTCTTTCTTTCTTTTCTTTCTTTCTTTTCCTTCCCTCCTTCCTTCCTTCCTTCCCTCCTTACTTATTTTCTTTCTTTCTCCTTTCTTCTTTCCTCCCCCTTCTTCTCCTCTTCCTCCTCCTCCTCCTTCCCTCTTCCTTCTTCCTTCTTTCCCCTTCCCCCTCTCCTCCCTTCCTCTCCCCCCTACATTCCCCTCCCCTCCCCCTCCTCTTTGTCCTCCTCCTCCTCTTTCTTCTTCTTCTTCCTCTCCCTCTCCTTCTTCTTTTTCTTCTCCTTTTTCTCAGAGGTGAAGTTTTGCTATATTGCCCAGAGTGATCTTGAACTCCCAGGCTCAAGGGATCCTCCTGCCTCAGCCTCCCAAAGTGTTGAGATTACAGGCACAAGTCACTGCACCTGGCCCACTCAGGATGATTCTTGAGTCTGGTCCCACTCCAGATGGTTTTCTTCTAAATCACAAATCTGATAGCACTAAACACAAAACTACCTAATGGCTCTCCATCATCTCTAAAGAAAGCAGGCAATCTAAAATATGATTACATACCTTCTCCTCATCCAAATCTCTAATCCTACTACACTGACCTACATGTACTTCTCTTCAGGCACTGTGTCTGTGCTTAAATATTCACCTTGTACAGGTGAGTCCATTTGCCTCTATTGGTCTTTTCTGTCTTTTCATTTGGCTAATGCTTTGTTTTCCTTCAGATTGAAACTTAAAGGTTGTATTCAAGTAGTGTTGTCAAATTTAGCAAATGGAAATACAAGACACCTAGCAACAGATATTGCATGGGACATAATTATATTAAGAAATTACTCATTGTTTATGTGAAAATCAAATGTTATTGGACATTCTCTATTTTCTCTGGCAATGCTATGTCCTAGGGATATCTTCCCTGAAACCATACCCTATGATTTGGCTAAACACTCCTCGGATTTGCTCCTGTAGCATCCTATGTTTACTCTATCACAACACTCATTTCTTATCTATTATTCGTATAATACATCCATCTCTGTCATCATCCTTAAGGACAAAGAATCTATCTTTTTCAGCAGCATGTTTCCAGCATCTAAATATCCAATGCTTGGTGCCCAATAAATATTTATTTGGTATTTTTAAATGAATGAATGAATTAAACAACTTTAATTCAAATCCTTAAGCCATTTTAGGATGTATTATGAATATCAAGATGTAGTTTACACCTATTTTGATGTGTTTAAAATTAAATTAGAAATTTTAGTTTAGAATTTTTGAAATGATATCAATCATTTTCAAGTAATTCCTGGCAAGCCTTATATCTTAGGTCATTAAGGCTGTAACAAAATACCATGAACCAGGTGGCTTACAAACAACAGAAATTTATTTTTACAGTCTGGAGGCTGGGAAGTCCAAGATCAAGGCACTAGCAAGATAGATTTGGTCACTGATAGATGATGCCTTCTCACTGTGTCCTTGTATGGGTAAAGGAAAAAACTCTGGTCTCACAGGTTCATTATAGGCCACTAATCTCATTCATGAGGGCTTCACCCTAATGACCTAAACACCTTCAAAGGTCCCTCCTCTTAATATCTTCAAAATGGGTATTAAGTTTCAACATATGATTTTTGAGGGGACACAAACATTCAGACTATAGCAATTTAGCTTCCCTAAGCACAAAGGCATATGAAGTTGAACCCTAGGCTGCTAAATTTGTAACTTACTGAAATTGCAGCCAAAGATTGGGTTCCCTCTGCCTTCCAGAGGTTGGAAATAACAGATGACATGCTAAATATTGCCCACTTATCCAATCCATAGGGGGAAAATATTGATTTTTCTATATTTGTCATCTAGATCAATATTTTCCTCCACAACATGTGTCAAAGATCTTTCATTGTTCAGGTTGATAACAGGTGTTCTTCAAAAGCAAAAATATTATAAGTTTTTTTACCTGCTAGGTAAAACAAGCCTAAACCAATTTCCATCCTCTAGGAATTTTCAGAACCATTAACATATCAATTTATGTAGTGAATTTCCAAAAGGTGTTGTATAAAATAGGTGATTTTTCTAATCTAAACAGAACAGAGTAGTTTTGTTAGGTAATAACCAATTTGGGAAATAATTATATAGATTTCGTTGTAGGGTAAATGTGTATGTCTACTTGATTTTTGTTGTTAAAAACAAGTCTTTGGAATGCCTGATTCAGATATGGGATTGCATAATTTGTGTAATACACCTAGCTTTCTTGGGTCACGTTCATCTGTTTTGAAGTAGAGCACCGAAAATTTTCCAAAATAAATGTTCTTGGGATTTAGTATATGTAAAAGAAAGTTTGTATTTCATACAGAAATCTGTAAGCCCATAAAGAGATATGTAAAGTT
This sequence comes from Pan troglodytes, assembly GCF_028858775.2. NCBI lineage: Eukaryota > Metazoa > Chordata > Mammalia > Primates > Hominidae > Pan > Pan troglodytes. The sequence goes on from NC_072408.2 coordinate 92,128,986, forward strand.
CTTGAGTAGTTATATATAATTTGGATTGCTGAACATTAAGTCTATTGGATTTTAAAACAAGAACTTCAAAGGTAAAATATAATTCTCACTAATGAAAAGCACATGTGGTATGGCTAAATCCCCCAGCCCCCACCCCCATAAGCAACAGTCAGGGCAGGCCTGATGTATGATCAGAGTACACGGCCACCTGTGAACTGAAGTTTGAAGGACCTGATCTACCTAGCTGCCTTCCAAATCATGCTTACTTCCATCAGTGGAATAAGGTTGAGTGTCACCAGAAGAGTTAATATGTATAGTGTTGACTGTGAAAGATGGCACATCAAGTTATTACTGCCTATTAACCTAGAAGTTAGTATAGGTTTATTATCATTATTGTTGCATGCCACGGCACTAATATTTAATAATAATAGGTACCATTTCACTCAACCACATAAGCCAGTTGTTTTATATGATGGTGACAGTAGGTAACATTTTTGACCACTTAGTGTGCTACACATAATGCTAAGTTTTTTACTTACATTATTACATTTAATTATTTCAATACCTTCTTGAAGTCAATTTCACTTTTATATCCATTTTATAGATGATGATGCTTAAGGCTTTGAAAACTTAAGTGTTTTACTCAAGAGGTATAGTAAGTGGCTGAGATGGTCTTTAAAATGATCTTTATATGATCTGTGAGCCTGCATTCTTGAAGCTCTATGCTTTAAGAATAATTATAATTCCCCAGTTTGGATAGATGCTGAAGTATTCGTATGGACCTTAATCATGGAAACAACTGATGCTCATAAAAGTCTACATACTTTGTCCAGGGTCTTGAGGGAACAGATACATAGTTTCACTGCAAGAAAATAAAAATAAATTATGTAAAACTACCTATGCCAGCAGTAGCACCAAATATGAGATTCAGGGCAAGAAGAACATATAGTTTGGCAACACGGAGATGAGGTGAAGGGAGAGAACAAAAAATAAAGTAGGATAAACCCCAAAGACCAAATTGGCCTTTGCAACAATTCCTTTTCAGACTTTAAGGAAACACTCTGGCTATTAAATCTTACTTAATGTTTTCTATGTAATTTATAAACTGTCTAAAAAATAAAATGGGTTTGAATAAAAAATAATGTTTTCATTCCTAAAAGCATTAGGAAATAGACCACTTGAGGTCAGGGTAACACCAAAAAGAATTTCCCAGCACTAAAACAAACCACATTGCAAACTCTTCCTAAGTGCTTAGCAACGTTCTGAAATGGCTCCATTTATGTGAGGCTTGAGAAAGGGAAGAGGCCTCTTGTGAACTTTTCAACCACAGAGAGGAGTGTTCTCTAAAAAGATATATTCAGAGTGCTATAACAAGTGCTACATATAAGTTGGTGAATCGCCTTATTTAAAAACAAGTGCCAATAAAAGATATTCTTCCTGTTGACAATAAAAATAATTCAATTTTCAGAAATTAAGTTTCTGCAAGTCATAATAACTGTTTTGTGTTTAATGTTCTTTATGTTCTGTAGCTATTTTTGATTTCTTATATCTGTTTTTAATTACTATCTCATTGAAGATCTCATGATTGTTTTTGCAACATCTTTTTGAATGACTGAGTAATGTAGATAGATATTAATAAAAAACTGACATTGAGTGATATCTGACACACTGCTGCTAAGAGGATCTGGAATATAGAAAATAAGAATTTGTCATGGTGGTTGTTTGATTTCAAATATTTCCTTTCTAGCAAACTTCCCCAGGAGAAAATATTGATTCCCACTTTCACAGCCCAAATAGAGGTGAGATTACAAATAATCCTTGATGTATTACAACTACAAAGGTTAATATTCCATTTTTTTTATCCTGCTAAGTACTAATCACTTTAGAAAGCACTCTGTGAGACACCTATTATTATTATCCCATTGATAGATAAGGAAACTAAATTTTAGAGAGGTTAAGTAATTCATCCAAAGTCACACAGTTAGTCAGTGGTAGAGCCAGGATTTAAATTCTGGCAATTTAACTTCAATTCCAACAGTCAACAGTTGTAATGTTATGGTCTAGATGGTCTCCTGTGGAAAGAGCATTGTTGGAAACCCAGTTCTGACACTGCCATGACCTTCGTTTCTCTGTGTCTTGGATTCCCCATCTGAATAACGAGGAAATCTCTAACTGAGCCCTGAGATCTATCAGATGCCTAACGTTCTATGACTGTCTCTAATTGTTAAAGCAAAACCTTAGAGAAATGACTACTTGTGCAGTATCCAAAATGGATTATATTATAAATGGAAAAACTAGAGAAAAAGAATGGTTATTTATAAAAGGGGAAATTAAAATCATACGTATTAATAACTCATGAAATACAGTGAATTCATTTAGTGTTCTGGTGCATATGAAAAAATCGCTTTTACAGATGCCTTTGGCGATTGCATTCCTAGACCTTGGACCTTAAACCTGGAAAACATTTTTTGTTTGTTTGTATGTTTTATGTATTTGAATTTAAACAGCTGGTATAGAGTGCTCTTTTTCTTATATTCCTAAGTATGGTAAGTTAGAAAAATTTTGCCAAGGACCCTTCAATTCCCTTTGTCTAAAATATGCTTGTCTGACTTTCTTGGGTGTGACCAAAGGTCTTTAGTCTTATTTTCAAGTGAAGTTGAAGGTCCTATTTTCAAGTGAACTTTTCCCTTTGTAACTCCATCTTCCATTTTTATTAACCAGTCAAGCATGTTTTACTTTACACTGTGATAAGAGGATCAGAAACAGCTTCCCCACATCTAAGGCGATCTTAATCAATTGCAAGGAATACATGAGTGGCATAGTGTGGAAGCTTCCTGCCTAGAGGAAGAAGAGAGCTCCTCTGGATTATTACTTTTGATTCCACTGATAAAGGAAGAAAATTAGGTAACCTTGAAAATGAGTACTTTTGCCTGTGAACCATTTTGAAGGGACATGAGGTAAATTGTTACCCCCCTGTCGACCCTCAACTAACCTTTCACTTTTAACATATGTTTTTTGAAGTGCCGGCCATGTTGATTTGCATGGCTGTTTGGGTACAAGTTTCAGAGAAATCTGCTGCCCCCAAGTCTTTCATCACTTTTTTGAACTTTGAGTATAAACATTAAAATGCCCTTATGGCTCACAGAAGACTGGATGACTGGCATTGACTAAGAGATATTCTTTAGTAACACACCCTTAGTAACCCCAAGGTGTGTTACTTAGCCCCTCACTCAGCAACCTAACTATGAGGTCTAGTTACCCAGGATGGAAAATAACTACTATAAGCTCATTGTGCTTGCAGGGATGAAGTGGTGATTGTATCATAGAATCTCTGGAATATCCTGAATTTTTCTTTGTGGCCCACTGGGTTCTGAGGCATTTTCCAGGTTATTTCAGTGTGAATCAAGCTACCGTATCCTAATACTTCTGTCTCTCAATGTCAAAGGATGTGATCAATAAAAGAAGAAATATATAGTTAATGTGATAAGATACTGACAAAGCAAAAAAAGAAAGCAAAGAAAGTATTAAGTGTTTGCTTTTTTGGCAAAGGCTGTTTCACTGTAGTGTAATCTAAAGGAATAAATATGCAAAAGGCTGTTTCGCTATAGTGTAATCTAAAAGAATAAATATGCAGTTAATCATAAGTACACATAATATGGTCCTCAAAGGAAGAGAAATGCAAGGGTTAAACACATTAAATTATCTTTCTTTCTCCTTTGGTGCCTGTTAAATAACTTTAACTCTTTCTTTTATTGTCCTTAATACCAATGCTCCCACCTCTGAAAAACCCACCACTTTTTTTTCTTTCTTTCTTTCTTTTTTTTTTTTCTAGAAGGAATAAGGTCAAATTAATGGAATGAAAATATGAAAATCAGTTCTCACTAATGTCCAGGGTAGAGGCTGGCAACGTTCCAGAAATGCTTTTCCAAAATACTTGTTTCAAGTTTTCATTGTGGCGGAGGGAGGGAGAGAGGGGATTTTGGAACACTGAGAACCCCTGGGGATTATTGCTGGCTCAGACACCTCATTACAGAACTTTAGAGGCAAAGTGACAGGAGAGCCTTGGAGGCCAGGGAGATCCTGGAGAAAGACTTCATGAAAGTAGGAGTGTAGAAAAATAAATAAATAAATAAAGTAGAAAAATAATGTCTTTCATTTGTGATATTAGTAGTGATAATCCTATTAATTAAATATGCTGATAGGTTTAACAAACTCAGTGCTGTGTGAAATGTATATATTTTTTGCTCCTCTCTGAATTTCTAATGGGTAGCCATACATTACCCAATAAATTGCATATAGCAAATACTCAATAAAAATCTGCTGAATTAATTTAAGTTAAATGTCATCTATAGGCAACGTTGTTATTTATCACATCCGAATATCTACTTTGTGTCGAGCCCTGTGCTAAGTATTGCAAAGGATAATGGAATACATTTTTGAGACATAGATCCTGCCATCAAGGGGTTTATAGTTTAACTATGATCATAACAAAAGTTTGAAAGCCAGTCTGATGTGATGTCAGTTGCCGTAAGTTGACCTTGAGTGCATGAAAAAAATAAATCGTGCCACGTCCAAAGCATTTTATATTGAACTGTCTTTCTTTCTTTTCTTTTCTATTTTTCTTTTTCTTTTTCTTTTTTTTTTTTTTTTTTTGAGACGGAGTTTCGCTCTTGTCACCCAGGCTGGAGTGCAATGGCTTGATCTTCGCCCACTGCAACCTCAGCCTCCTGGGTTCAAGTGATTCTCCTGCCACAGCCTCCCGAGTAGCTGGAATTGCAGGCGCCTGCCACCACACCCAGTTAATTTTTGTATTTTTAGTAGAGACGGGGTTTTGCCATGTTGGCAAGGCTTTTCTCAAACTCCTGGCCTCAAGTTATATTGAACTTTCAATTGGGAGGATAGATAACCTTCAGCCTTTTAAAAAACTCATGTAGCTACGAAGAAATTGAAGTTTCACTATTTTATGAATATATGTATATCAATACCTTTTATAATAATTCTCTCAAGACCCTAATTATTTTACTATACAATAGCAGCTATTTAAAAATATTTCTCAATGTAACATGTATGTACACATATATATGTGTACGTATATTTGTGTGTGATTGTATGTGTGCAAGTTAAACACATGTGGAGGGAAGGAGAGTAAGAGTGAACTTGTACCGAACATACGTTTCATGAGTTAATGAATAACATTAGTTTGAGGAAAAAGCTGTTTCTAAATATTTCATGGAAACCAACATAAATAGGAAAATTTCTCCGCATTGGAATAAAAATGTCATCTATTCACCATGTCTGCACGGATTACTGCAACTCTGCCTTTATCTATCACGATCCGTAACCTATCTCCAAAAAGAGTGTACAGCTGACGTCGGATTGAGTCACTTCTCTGCTTAAATCTCTTCAGTGTCTTCAGTTGCTTTAGATCAAAGTCAAAACCCAGTATCATGGTTAACAATGCCTACCGTAATCTGGCATTTGCTAACCTCTCCAGCCTTTCTTGCTGGATGCTCCAGTCCAGTGGCTGAATGTTGTTCCATTCCTGGATGCCCTATACCCTTTGTTTGATCTTTTAAGTTTTCCTATCTCTTACCTTTGCCAAGAAAAAATCTTCTCTCGCTCTTTCTAATGGCCTTCCTTTCCTTTGGTTCTAACTTAAAAGTCACTTATTTCTGACACTTTGCTGACATTGACTTAGTTGGTCTGCTCAGTGCTTTCTTAGTACCTTCTTTTTCCTGGGTTATAACAATTGTCATACTTTTTATGATTGTTACTGTAAGTATGTCTCCTCACTACACTGGCATCCTCCATGAACATAGGGATAATGTCTATTTTGTTCACAGCATGTGAAACATAGAATAAATGCAATATTTATAGAATTCATTCATTCATTCAAGAAGTATATATTCATTGATGCTAAGCAGTGTTCTAGGTACTTGGAATAAAGCATGAACAATACAGACAAAATTATCTGGTCCCATGGGTTTATATTCTAAAGAAATAAGGGGAATCATAGTTTGTTAGAAATGACAAATGCTAAATCAAAAAAACAAAAAGGGAGGGGCAGGTAGGAAATTGCTGTGGTGAAAGGGGGTTATACTTATAATTGAGATGGATTAAGAAGGGCCTTATTGAAAAGGTGACTTGAAGGAGCTGCAATAGAGTCAAGGGGATATGGGGCAGAAGAGCCCTGCAGGCAGAGATACAGAGGTAAGGCCCTGAGGCAGGATTGTCCCTATTGTGTGAAAGGGAAAATGTTAAGAGATCAGACAGGTAATGGGAACCAGATCACTAAGATACTTGCCAGCTATTCAATTATCCTATTTCTTCTTAAAGTTTCATCTGCTAATTTTAGTATTTATTCATGGCTCTTGCCTACACTAATAATTACTATAGTGTGTTCTAATGGTGATTTTCCATTTCCTTTATTTTTTCTATATTATTTGAAATTCTCCTGTAAAGAAGATTTTCCTTTTCTCCCATTTATTTATTTGTCCATTCAACCATTTATTTATACCCATGTGTCCTCATAGATATTTGTTTTTATTACTTGGGTTATAATTCAATGCCCTAATTATTTATTGCATTTGTCAAATTGTTTCAGATTTTGCTATTGGGAAATTCTTTCTGATTGGCTCCTGCCTCCTTTTGATATGCTCTGGTCTTGTTTTTATTGAGCCCTTCCTTACTCTCAGGCACTACAAGATGCTCCAGGATCATCTTGTATGTTCCCTGCCCCAGTCATGTATATTAACCTATGTATACACACATATCTATATCCAATTATGTCTGTCTGTTTGTATGTCTGTCTGTATATAAATACATACATTCAGGTAATATCTGTGATTCTAGTCCAGCACCACAGAGTTTAATTCTAGTTTTCTGTCTTGCTTATTTATGACTTCTTTCTCTTACAGCAAGAAACCTAGCTCCCATTATCTATAATTTATTGACTCATTTGTTCAACCTAGTATGCAGGCAAAGTAGTTTGAGGATTGTTGATCTGTACCCAGGATCTTGGCTTTAATGTAAGAGAAGGAATATTTCTGTTTTATGATCATCTTTAGAATTATTCTCTGGTACATGCTGGACATTAGTCTATTGTTGATAATACTAATAAATAATGGAATCAGTCAATACAACTCACATTTTATCATGTTGTGCAATAGTTAGACATCAGGAAGCTCTGACTGGTGTCCTTCATGTCAGTTTAATAGCAAAGAATGTAAGCCTTGCGTCAAAGAAATGGCTTGAAAATGTTGCCACGTAAACGTAAGAAATGAGTATCTTACAGCATACATGTTGGTACTCGAGTGGAGACATCTCTGCCCAATTTCATATCACTAGAGTGGCTGAACCATAGATGTATTGACTGTTGTGCTAATTTACCTTATGATTAAGTGTTTGTCACTGCTCCATTATTTTGCATGCATTGATACAGATTATTTTCAGATATTTTGCAAAATGGAAGAAAACCTGAAGTTAAGGTAGTTAATTTAAGACATTTAAATTAAGACAGTTTAAACAATTAACTTTTAGTAGTAATTCTCTCTCTGTCTCTCTTCCTCTTTGACACATAGTTTCGCTCTGTTGCCCAGTCCGGGCTGGAATGCAGTAGCACAATTACAGCTCACTGCAGCCTTGAACCCCTGGGCTTGAGACATCCTTTCACCTCAGTCTCCTGAGTAGCTGGGACTACAGGCACACACCACCATGCACAGCTACTGTTTAAATTGTTTGAAGAGATGGGGTCTCCCTGTGTTGCTCAGGCTGGTCTTGAATTCCTGGGCTCAAGTGATCCTCATATCTCAAACTCCCAAAGTGCAGGGATTACAGGTGTGAGCCACAGTGCCCAACCCCATTTCGTCTTTTTAAGGTAAATGAGTTCTGCACATTTTAAGAGATGTGAAAGATAACAAAGCAGTTAGTATTCCATACCTGAACTGCTCAGTTGAAATTTAGGTGTGCTAACATGAACTCTACCAGTTCAAAAGCAAGAAGAGCTGAGCTGTTTGTAAATTAGTCTGTATCTTTTCAGTGCTGTCTAAAGCTACATAAATATTGTCCTTTGAAAAGTGTTTCAAACGATGTAAAACTTGATATTTTACCTGGTTATGCAATAGATTAGCTCACAAAATAGAAAATAGTATTTGAAAATAATGACATTATAATTTAATGACATGTCAAGTGAATCATTTCATCAAAATAATAAAGAGAAAGGTAAAAAAAATGCTTCTGAAAATCAGTTATGAACACAGTAGAATGCTTTAGGGTACTGTGCTGAACAAATAGAAGTAATACAGAAGCGATTCAACAGGAGCGAAATGGCTTGGTAAATACTATTCACTAGCTGGTTCAAATGACAGTTATCGTTCATTGTTTGTCATTGTAAACTGAAAGAAAGCAGGAACAAGATAAAATAGCTGACCTCAGTTTATTTTAATTAACATTTTTGTATGGTTCATTTTTGTCCAAGACATACATGTGCATTTTCAGTGCACAAATGCAACAACAATTTTAAAATGCTTAATGTGTAGAATCTGTATCACCAGAGACTTAACTAAACAGACATAAATAAGCTGAAATTTTTCCTACAATCAAAGAGAGCATTTTAGTGTATGAGTTATGTTGCCTGTAAGCCTAAGTTTGCTTGTTCTTTCTCCCTTGCCACAAACAGGACTTACAGAAGTCTCACCTTCCTCTTTCCTCAGTAGCTCCTATTTTCCTCCAGGGACCCATACTCACATTCTTCCTTCCTCCCTCCCTTTCTCCACCCCCTCTCTCTCTTCCTTTCCTCCATTTTATAAAATCTTGCCTTTCTTTTAGACTTTGGCTTTTTCTGCCACTGACTTGACATCATTCCTTCTGTATTTACTTAACACTAATAATTCCATTAAAACTCATTATCCTATTTCTCCCTTTGCCTTCCTCTCCTCTTTTTCAGAGTTATTGCAGGTTAAAGAGAACAGTCTGATCATAAAGTGTGTTAACACAGTTACTTCTGTCACTTATGTTTGTCACTGTGTCCTCTCTTCTCTTGTGCGAAGGGTATACACAGGCACACTGGTTCTTTACACACACAAACAAGTGTGATTGTTTTGTCTATGCCAGTCAAGTCAATCACAGGGTAAGCCCTTCTTTTTTCCTTCTGACTTGACTGATTGAGTCAGTCAAAGCATCAAACTGGTTTATGTGACTAGACAGCATCACTCTGTGTCTTGTTTGTTATGACATGCCATGGTTCCCTGACTTTTTTGTAAATTTTAAGTTACGACATTTTCTTTGAAATCTGCTGCTACTGTTTCTGGAGAAATATATCTGTGAAGTCTCCAGCTTTTCAACTCCCTCGTTGGAAGTCATCACTCTCTTGAATGCTTCCCCTACACTTTGATCATACCCCCATTACTTCATGCATTTTACTTAGCTGAACATGCAAATGTTCCCTCTTCTAGATTATACGTTCTTCAAAGAGTAATTTTTTGTATCTTCAGTATTTTCTAAATTTTCTTTTATTTAATGGGTGTCCAGGTACATATTCTATAAATCAGTGAATGATTGCACTGTAATTTTTAAAAGTAAAATTTTGAGTTAATTCTAAGCAAAGAGATTATAAATCTCATGATGGCAAAAAATATGAAACCTGATTTCAAAGGAAAATCACTACTACACTGTTAGTTCTTCTATTATATCAATATTATACTTAACAAAAATTGGGAAATAGTTCATCTTTGTCTATTCTCCTCCCTAACTTTATAGATTCATAGGGAAAAAATAGAAGAATTCTTGTGCTAATTTATGGAAAGATTTTTTTAAACATTAAATTAAAGGCAATATATGTTTTCCATAGGCAAGTATGCTTTGAAGCTTTTACTTAGATTTAAGTTTATGTAACTTTTAATTGGTAACATGTGCTCTGGGGATGTCTATGTGTATGAATGTATACACAGTATACCTACAGAAGTAGATATAAAAATGATTCGAATCCCCCTTATCTGTTTATAGGTTTCCACTTTACAGCTTCTAAAATTTACTAAATTCATCTAAGTACTATACCTTTTTGACAAATAAAAACCATCTACAAAATAATGTATTTATGCATCTGTCTCTCAATATCACATCTACACATTTACAGGCAGAGGAAAGAAGAGAACAAGAAAAAAGAAGAGAATAAGGGGAGAGAAATATGTATGTGAGTAAATTCATTTCTAGAGTAGCATGTTTGTGTTTGTGCCTCTGGCAGTGGATCCATGAACACTGGAATATATGAGTAACCGCATCTATATCTTTATAACTCATTCTCTATGTATTCATATCATCTGTTGATTAAAAAATATTTTTACTTATATATGTTCTAATTTTACAAATTATCATTTTTTAAAATGTTACCAAAAATAACATCTATTTAAAATTAGAATGCTAGTAATAATGATACAAATTACATAGATAATACAAGGTTTGAATTTTAGAGTTACAAATGTGGGTGTACTAACCAAAATGTAAATATGAGGAACTTTTTTCATTGCTAGTGCATTATAAAAATTATTATTCATGGCTGTCTAAGACAGAGAATGAGGTATCAAATTGGGATGAGTATTTGATTATTTGACCAACCTAAGTTTTTATTCTTAGAACAGATTGGTCAATTTGCTTCCATAATTTAAACTGCCTAATTTTTTAAAATTTTCTTGCATAAAACATTTATTTAGTGTAATTATGTTTTTTAGTAACCTGGTTTTATATGTGAAAACAATAACCTTAAACATGATTTGAAAAGCATAAAGAAACAAACATTTTTCCCAAACAAGATATCTGAAAGTTCAAAATAATTCAGATTTTTAAGAAAACTGGCTTGTCCAAGGGGTGATCTTCATGTCTCCTTTTAATTTTAAATTCTTATTAAGCTTTTTTCTTTTGTTAGTAGCTCTAAGCTATACTTGCTTATAAAGAACATCACCTAAAACTTTAGTGTCATCTGGCTAGATTTTAAAAAGTTGTGATTCCTAAATATATATAATCAAACAGCAAAATATTTGTTTCTGTGCTATGGTCAGTTGATTTATTGACCATATAAATATGGACATTTCAGTTTCAATAAATTAACTAGAAACTGTCAACATTGCGTATAGCATGTGGAAAGCTTTTGTTGTAAAGCACATAGAAGAAAGAATGTCTATTTAAACTGAAATATTTAGCCATTAGCCTGAAACATATTCATTGCCATAATTTTTATTCTGATAGCTTTTAAAATGCGAAATAGTAGATAGCATAAAAGTAAATCATCTTATATTTGTTTTCTGGGATTTTTTTAAGGCCAGAGAAGGTAATCTTAGTCTTAGGTTCATATTGGTGAATAACTTTTTAGCCATTTTTTTAAAAAACAAAAACCATTTCTAAAAACTTCAGGCAAATAAGTAACTCTTTGATAATAATTGGCCAATAAATTGGGTTAATTAACAGTTTTTTAAATTGAATTTGATAATCTTCAAGCTTGTTTGTCAAAATAAAGATGGATTTAATTATAAGAAATTGTCCGCAGACTGTGTCCTGTAATATTTATGAACTAACTATATATCAGCTTTTCTGAGTCTAATTTTCTCAGTCTAATTGTTGACTGTACACTCATTGTTTCTTCTGCGCCATTTACATATATAAATAGACACACTTACAGGGGCAGAAGAGAAAATATTAAATTTTTATTTCAACTTTTTAGTATTACTGGTGTGAAAAGGACACCGAAGAAAAGAATGAAACTGCATTCATTAAAAATGGGGATTAGGAATTTAAAAAATTATCTTCTTTAAAAATTAATCAGATAATGCACACTGTTCAAATTTAGCATTAAGGCCATGATGAACACATAGACATATGCAGTTTTTATTTGCATGAATGCTGTACGTGTAGCATTCTAATGCTTAATCACTCTGCTTCTCAGAAGTGACTTCTCTTACTACCTTGTGGTCTCCATTGAATTTTTCCCCTCTATATTCTCTCTTTCTCTCTTCCTGCATCCCCTTTCTTCTTCTTTCAAGGAGGGGGATTGGATAACAATGTTTTATATAAAATGAGTGAGGTACATAATATAGAAGGAAAAAGTGAAAAGGTGAAGGGACGATAGGAGAGACAATTGCCTTAGGACACTGAAGGATAAGGCAAGTCTGCAGTGCATGATGTGCTATACATTTCTGTTTCATTTCCTCTGTCATTTTTTCCTTTCTTTAAGATCACTTGATTATATGTAGGTATGAAGTATAGGAGGACTCAGATTATTTCAAAGTACACACTTAGTTCAGAAATTTATCCATGAGTAGAGAATTTAGTATTTGGAAGATTAAAAGAAAGTCCAACTTGAAGAACATGACGGTGCTAATTAATACATGATCATCTAATCAATTATTATATCCAGCTGATTTGTCTACTTTCCTCCTTTTACAGGTCTCACTTATGAATATAGTGTAATCTGTTTCAATTGTTGTGTTTGGTATATTAATGGTGTGGGTATTTAGTTCAAGGCTTTCCACTACATAAACACTCTACAACCTGTAAAGGCATTTTTGTTCTAAAAATATGTTCGTAATTTAGTTGTTTGGAACTTAATAGACCTTGTTTCTCCAAGAGTTCACAATGTTAATAATGGTAGCTAAGATCTCAGTATAATTCCACAGAGGTGCGTTTAGCCTAACTCTGTATACTGGTTTGTCCCTTAGCACATATAAGAGACATTCCCCAAGAAAGAAATATATGCTTAACTTCGCAATCCCCGCCCCGCTCACCCCCAGCATAGGTGAAGCAGTTTTATTCCACTGTGTTCTGTAAGATGTATCCTTTCTCTCTTTTTCTCTCTGCTTACTTTCATCTTTATCTCTCCTCTTCCTCCAAAGATCACAGTTAGGTAACACCGACCAGCACTGGCCAGCACGTGAAAAGAACCTTCTCAATAATACAGAGTGATACCGTTTTATATCTGCCCGATTTCATTAGGCAGAGAGTGTCTGTCTAAAGTACCAAGGTGGCAAGGCACTAAGGCTGCTTCATTCTGCAAGTGACAGATTTTATTTCGTGATGGAGATTCTAATTTTTCCTTGGGTTTTTTCAGGCAGCTGGTTGTTGTCTGTGTTACATCAAATAAGAAGGTATTTAGATTGTACCTGGCTTTACAGAAAGACATTTTATTATATGTTGACAACAAACTTCAATATGCTGCTAAACTCTTGAGGAAATGTATACTGAGTCTACTCATAGGTTTATATATTAATGAAGGATTGGATTATAAATGACTATTCTTAGACTTTTTTTTAAGTCAACATTCTAGAACTAAAACCATTTTCATCCTTTCCTGATGAATTTTATAATACTTGCAGAGGAATGATTCTCTGCTTCACGTCTCTGAGTTTCACTCAATTGTTTCCTCAATTTAGGTTTGGATATAATCTGTGTGCATTTAATATCACATCTCTAGATCTGGTCAAGGTTTCCCCTTAAATCTAAAGGAAATAGTTGAAAGGAAAAAGGCAGAATAAAATATCTTAGGAAGACTTAGACTTGGTCTGGCTATGTTTAGATTTCTTCCAAATTTTGGCTCAGTTTTAAGCTTTATTGGCAGTCTCATTCAGAACTGTGGCTTTATCCTCTTTTTTTCATTTGGCTAATATGATTTGTTAAAACATTCTCTGTTTATTTCTTCTTGCTTAACATTTTTCCACACGGCAGGCATAATGAATTTTTGTTTATGATGGGCCGTGCTGCCTGAATTATGGTATGGAATCTGGGTTTGGTTTCTTTGGAAAGATATTTTATTGCAATTTCAGGGGATTTATGTAGCTTCTGGTGTTCAATCTTAGACATGAGTTTCTCTGAAACTCGTTGCTTTAGGAGGAGTTATTTCTAAGGAAAACTAGGCAGCATCTGGTAGTAAAAAACCACCACAATTTATTATAAATAGATTTACCAGATTTCTTGGTATAAGCATTATCATGTTCCCTACCAAATTATCTTTGTATCTGAATTATGCACAATTAAAGAGTGAAATGCATCTTTTTAACTCAAGATCCTCAAAGCTCATTAAAGTGCCACATGCACTGGGGTTTGTTGATGCTGATCAGCCACAGACAACACATGTTAAAATATACTCTTCCCCAAAAGAGCTAAGGAGATCATGTTTCCCTGTACAAGGAATACTGATATGGGCTACATTCTGAATTGAAAGTACCTGGTTTGTAGCTAAGGAAATAATTCTACCCCTTGATCCTTTTTGTCAATTCAAATTGCATAAATTTCTAAAGAAACCAAACGGCAATTTCTAGGTTAATGTGAAAAGTTACCACCATATCATATAAACTGACTTGACTTAGAGCATTCTGAGAGAAGAATATTCATGAAATTAATCCACATATTCATTTATTTTTGAAATGCATACTGTATTTTAATGAACATATTTTTAATGTACTTTATGCATCAATTATTGTAGCACTTTTCTTGAGATTAAAAAACGGAGACAAACCCCCCAAAGCCTTTGTGTTAAATTATTTTTAGTTCATTTACTTGTGAGATGACCATCCAAATACCAGATTTCCCACAGATTAAAGAGCACAGAATTTGAAGCTAGGCTGATCCTATTTGGAATCCCAGTTCTATCTCTAAGTTACCTAACCTATGTTAAGGCTCAGTCTCCTCGTCTATAAAATAAATGAATGCAAAACTTGAAAAGTTGTTATGCTGTCATACAGAGTAAGTGATGTAGTAAATGCAAAATGTCTTATATTATCTGTGGCAGATATTATATGTTCAATAAATGATAGCTGGTATTACTTGTATTGTTATGCATTCAGTGGTAATGGATATTTCCAGAGAGACATTTCGAAGTAAAAAATTGTCATCTGTGATGCTATTGAAAATATATTTAATGAATGGCAGTCAACATATGGATCAGCAGCATAGAAACGACATTTTGAAATAGAATTGGATCCTTTTTTAAATTTTGGAATAAACAACTCAGGATCAAAGAACTTGAGAAGAATTTCAGTGGGGAAATGAAAAGTGGCCAAAGCTTTGAAAAATAAGCTCCGGCCGGGCGCGGTGGCTCATGCCTGTAATCCCAGGACTTTGGGAGGCCGAGGCGGGTGGATCACGAGGTCAGGAGATCGAGACCACCCTGGCTAACACGGTGAAACCCCGTCTGTACTAAAAATACAAAAAATTAGCTGGGCGTGGTGGTGGGCGCCTGTAGTCCCAGTTGCTCGGGAGGCTGAGGCAGGAGAATGGCATGAACCCGTGAGGCGGAGGTTGCAGTGAGCCGAGATCGCGCCACTGCACTCCAGCCTGGGTGACAGCAAGACTCCGTCTCAAAAAAAAAAAGAAAGAAAGAAAGAAAGAAAGAAAAATAAGCTCCATGATAAACAGAATGAAAGTAATGTTACTAGGTATTTTTTGTTTCCTTAAGTCTAGAGTTTCTGCATAGTTCCCATAATATAGTTATTAAGGGCACAGGTTCTGGGGTCAGCATGCCTGGATATGACCCACTTACTATTTCTGTGATCTTAGATGTTACTCTCCTCTTTGCTTCCATTCCCTTACCCAATATTATAAAACTAGCTTAATAATACTCCACAGAGTAAATTTTTATGCTTTCCTACTACATTAATACATATAAAGTGTTTAAAATAGTACCTACACAGAATAGGTAGTCAATAAATTTAGCTAATAGAATTATTTAGACAGAACAAGGATTTATATTCTTATCTTACTTGTAAGTACAGAATTCAAAATAGGGCTGTAAGAAATTTTCCTCATATAACTTACATTTCTGTATCTTATATAAATCTGTTTTGTCTTTGCATTTTACACGTCGATCAGCATAAAAACCAAACTAGAGATTAATGTAGTAGATCTACAGTATTTAATTTCTTATAATTTACATATTACATTTTAATAATAAAAGCAAATAAATATCAAAACATTAATGTTCTTATGATCAAGGACATTCCACTCTACCTTTAAAAAAATTTAATACCTGCTGTTTCCTGCTACATTGTATGCTATAAGTTTGACGGGTATTGACTCAAAGCATCTTTTTCATAATTCCCAAAACCAAAAACTTAGACATTGAGTTTTTTTTTTGTAATCTACTTGATAGAAAAACTCAATATGATAAAAAACAATTTGATTATAAAACATGCTCCGAAATAACATGATAATTATAGTCTTTTTTGTTAACTCAGTATAAATGCTTACATGTATATGTCAGAATGAGCTAGGTTATGCTGTAGTAACAAACAACCCTCAGATCTAGTGGCTTAGAACAACGTGTCCACTATGGTTTGACATAGTCACTCAAGAAGCTGGGTTGATAGACTGCCCGTCACAAATGCTGCTGGCTGTCATGTCAGAGGAGTAGAGAAAGCTCTGGATGATTTTTCATTAATAATTGATACTTGAACTTAGAAATGACACCATGATTCCACTGACAACCAGAACTAGTTACATGGCTCCTCCCCAACACAAGAAGTATAATCCTACTGGGTGTCTAGTAGGGAAGAGAAATATAAATATTTGGTAAATAGCGCTAATGATTACTATATTATATTTCACTGCAGAAATATTACTATGGTGATTTTATATTTAAGACCCAGAAAACTGTTGTCATCTTGTATATTATATATCATAAATTCCATACAATTTTTATAAAATCTGAAATGTTTTCATTCCAACAAGACAATCTTTTCAGATATGAAATTAAGAATTAATTCTATGTTGAGTTCTAGGGACCCGAGGAAAAATTAGACATGGTCTCCACTTGGTAGAACTCAGAGTCCAGTGAGAGAGTAAGGCATATAGCCAAAACTTTCAAAGGAATGCATAATGTATTACATTAGAGGTCTGATGGGAGTGTGATTGCAGTACAGAGGAGGGAGTGAAGAGATAGGCCTGATCTAAATAGAATGACTTCATAGGTATTGCATTTAAGCTAGGATTTGAAGCATGGTAAGCATTGAGGGTATAATTAGCATTTCTGATATATTTTAATTAACTTTTTATTGGCAGGCTCTATGTTTTGTTTATACAATATGTACATATTTTTTATTGTATATGCAATGTTTGGGGTGCAATAAATATGATGGTGGTTCCATGATAGAGAAAGATAAGTTTGGGAAAAACGTTACGCCCCATCATGAGGGAATTGGGCATGCTGTAGAAAAGGAGTTTTAGACCAGGCACGGTGGCTCATGCCTGTAGTCCCAGCACTTTGGGAGGCTGAGGCGGGCAGATCACCTGAGGTCCAGGGTTCGAGACCAGCCTGACCAACATGGAGAAACCTCGTCTGTACTAAAAATACAAAATTAGCCAGGCGTAGTGGTGCATGCCTGTAATCCCAGCTACTCGGGAGACTGAGGCAGGAGAATCGCTTGAACCAGGGAGGTGGAGGTTGCGGTGAGCCGCGATCATGCCATTGCACTCCAGCCTGGGAAACAAGAGCAAAACTCCATCTAAAAAACAAACAAACAAACAAAATTAATGTTATTCTGAGGGTAAAGATAATCAACTAAGTTTTTAAAGAAGGAACATAAAATGTTCTGTGCTTTCTGAAGGTCCTTTTGTGCCAGAGGATCAATGTAGGAATGTCAAACTCATTAGAAAAAGTGATTTATGAAAAGAGAAGTAAATTATACTGTTTTTAT
The DNA here is from genome assembly GCF_028858775.2 of Pan troglodytes. NCBI lineage: Eukaryota > Metazoa > Chordata > Mammalia > Primates > Hominidae > Pan > Pan troglodytes. Next base: position 92,146,637 of record NC_072408.2, read on the forward strand.
ATTTCAGTTGTTTTAGTAATGTCTTTTCAATATAGTGTGTATATTCAATATTAAACCTAGCTGAGAACTCAAATCTTAAACATCGATGTGCTTGTCTGAACAGAAGGTTATACAGAGGAATTCCTCATGTTTATGTTTAGGTAGGTTGACTACAACTTTTCCTTATGCATGTAGCATTCCTGGAGTCCTATCGAGTGTCAAATACATTTTGCCACTGTCATTCTTCTGTATTTTAATTCTTGAAATATGTGAATAGCATATGATGGATAAATTTTGTACAATAAGTCATGTATACACCTCCTTAAAAACCACAGCTGCACTTGCATCAATACTTGAAGTGAAATTGCAGGAAAATCTCTGAAATGAGGAAAACATAAAAAATTGAACAGTTTACATTTATAGAAAAAATACTTCATTTAGAAAAATATATGAACTACTTAAGAAATATTGAAGTCAAAATTTGTATTATATTTTGCACATTGTATATAGTTACAGCATTTATAAAATGTATGATTCAATAAGATGATATGTTACTAACATATTGAGATTATTTTAAAGTATATACCAGCCTATATATTTTTTAATAATACATAATGTATAAAACACTTTTCTATACATTCAGGTCAGTTACTAAGCATAAAATCATTGAAGTAGTAAAAGTGTAAATTATGTTGCATCTTTATCACACAGACATCAGTTGAACAGTTTATTGCAGTTAGCCAATGAAATAAAACTAACCAATATAAAAATACTATGATATGACTTTTTATTGCAGAAAACATTATAGAAGACCTTACTTTAATGAAAAAAAGTGACTTTTTGGGGAAAGTGGTAGTTTACTATCTATGAAATAGAATTTCCTTTCTACTTGTTTCATTCTATAGGCCAACATGAAATGGAATAATGAGATGAATTAGAATTTGTATTGAAATACATATGAATTGAATGCCTGGTTTTGCTACTTATTAACTATAGCCTTGAGTGAGTTGGTTAAACTCCCAAGTCTCTGTTTATGCATGTGTAAATTGAGAATTATGACAGCTAGTATAAGGAGTTGTGTATATGAAGAAAATGATGCAAAGTCAATGCAATGAATAGGAGCCATTGATAGATGAAGAGAACTGTAATACCATCATGATTCTGCTGTTAATGGCCTGCCACCCTCTCTCACAGAGATCCCATCTTCTTTATATTTATCATCCTTTAGGTAGAACAAAATCTCACTTTCACAAAAACTTAAAACAAAAACACTTCAATGAGGGGGCATCACATTGCGTTTATTTTAATAAAAATCAGCTGATACATCAATGGAACAAGTTGTACTACAAAGACAAATCTGGGATATCAATTGGAAACAAAATTCCATGGAGATGATGTAGTACAAAAAAATAGCAGTCTGAACTTGTTATCAAAGCTTCACCTCAGATTGGCCTCATAACTTCACAGGTGCTTCAAATACTTATACTCAAATACTTATACTCAAAGGTGATATGCTCTCTTTCTCCTCCAATATCTCCTCCAGCCTCACATCTTTCACTGTCCCATCCAAGAAGTTTACATCCATTAAATTATAAAGACCATTGTCCTGTATTTGAACTTGCTGATCACTTCTTTTTTTCTGCTTTTGTTTATAACTTTGGGTTCTATGATGCCATATTCTCCTGGTTCTACTGACACTGCTCTGATCATCTATTTTTTATTCCTATTCTAAGCATTGTTTCTCTGGTTATCCTTTAAATTTTTGTGATTCCCAGGATATTATATCTTATATTTTCCTTATAATTTTTGGGTTACTGTATCTAAGTTTTCTGATTTTAACCATCATCTACATGTTCATTCCTGGAAATATTTGCACCTTTATTAGTTTCCTATTGCTGTTGTATCAGCTACAAATGTAATAGCTTAAATAACACAAATTTATTATCTTACAGTTCTTCAGGTAAGAATTCCAAAATCAGTTTCATGAGGCTATAGTCAAGGTACTGGCAAGGCTGCTTCCTTCTGTAGGTTAGAAGGGAAAATTAATTTCCTGGCCTTTCCCCATTTTTACCTCCCAAGCCTACATTCCTTAACTCATGGTCCCTTCCTCCTTCTTCAAAGGCAGCAGCATAGAATTTTCTCTCTTTTCAGGTCATTGGTTCCATTCTGATCCTCCTGCAACCTTCTTGTAAGGATCTTTGCAATTACATTGAGCCCAACTGGATAATACAAGATAGGCTTCCCATCTCAATATCCTCAATCACATCTGCAAAGTCCCTTTTACTATATAAGGTTCCAGGGACTAGGTTGTGGACATATTTAGGAGGCCATTTGTCAGCCTACCGTACTTCCCAGGAGTCTGATGAACATCTACAGCTAGATGTTTTCCTGTCATTTCAAATTCAACTTCTCAAAAACTGAATTCACCATACTATCCTGTCTCATAGACCCAGTTCTCCCTTTGTATTCCATGTCTCAGTTGATGGGAAAGCCATCATCTCATTCACCCAAATGAGAAATCTAGGAGTCATCTTTGACTTTTCCTCTTTTTTCTCTACATATAGAACATTATGGCTTCCAACTTTAAATTTTAAATTTCCATCCCACTAATACTGCCCTATTTTAAGTCAGAAATGTTCGCTTACTGGCCTATAGTCTTTCACTTTCAAATTTATCTCATTTGCCATCATCTGAATAATATATATGAAAGCAAATCAGATCATTCTATCCCCTCACTTTTATGCCCCTCTCTCCTGCCATGTCTATTACCTACAAGCTAAAAATTAAACTTTTAAAATCAATCTATTTTCAATGTGTGCTACTAAAATATAATCACTTGAAGACAAAGCTTGGGATTTATGTTTTGCCCTTAGCACATGACAATACCTGTCTTTGCTCAAGGAATGTTTCTTGATTTGAACTGAAGCTCTTTATCATGAAATAAAAAGGTTCTCTATGGTGGGATTGTACCTTTCTCTCTCATCTCTCCTTATTTGCACTGCAATAACATAATTTATACACAAAAGCAAATATCACTATTTATTCATGAAAACAACCTCCTCCCTTTCTGAGCCAAAAGATAGAATACATTTCCTAGCCTCCCTTGCAGATTGATATGACCATGTTACTGTTTTTTAGGGAAATGGAATTGAAGACAACTACTTCTAGAATTGGTGCATGGAAGCTTCTCATAGGTGATTAGCCACACTCTTCTTCTGTCAACCTGGTGCAGAAAAGCTTGAAGACCTCGGAAATCACATATTGATGATGGAGGAGATACAAGAATGAAGGACCCTGGGTTCCTGAATCAACACTCTAAGAAGAGACTCCTTGAAATCAAGAGCGCTCATTTTGACATTGCAAACGGAAAAATTCACTTCTATCAGGTTTGAACCAATATATAGTTTAGGGTTTTTAAAAAATAACTGTTAGCATGACTTTAACTAATACACATGCCATACAGGATCAGACCTCTGTGACTTTGCTTTTACAGTCTGCTCTGTCTGGAGGGGAGTTTCATCTTTGCCATCCTTAATCATATAGCATAGACGCTATGTCCTCCAGAAACTTCCTTGGCACCCACATTTTTGGATGGAAGCTTCTTGTCATTTCTATGGAAAGTAAGCTTAGTCTTGTCAATGTGGTTCAACATCAAATTTGAATTATGTTCACCTATCTTGTTTCCAACCTTCCCAACTAAAATTTAAATTTCATAAAGGACTGAAAGCAATCATTTTGTATCTCCAGCCAGGAACACAATGCCAAGCTTGGCTCCTCCAAACTTGGCATTGTGTTCCTGGCTGGAGATACAAAATGATTGCAATAAGATTGCAATAAATGCTTATTGGACGGACCTCAACACAATTTCCTTACCTATAAAAATAACATAATAATTCAGACCCCATGTGGTTACTGTGATGATTAAGTGAGGCAATATATGCAAAGCACCTGGCACATAGCAGGTACTTAATAAATGTTCGTGTTCATCCCTTCACAGAGCCTTCCTTAACTACATTGGTTCAGGCTTTCATCTTTTATCTTAATTGTCTCCAGTCAGGATTACATTTTGGTTCTCAGTTCTTTGATAATTTTATGTATGCATTAATTTTCCCTCCCTATCCAAACTGTAAACTCCTTCTGGAAACAACTGCTTCTTATCCTTCTTTCTAGCCTTATTGCACCTTGGACAGAGGAGGTGTTCAATATACACTTTTTTAAGTTGACTGAGTACTCTCTGTATGTGTTCTATTATGTTACATTAAAAACAGCTCTAAAGCCAGGTCTCTATGACAGCAAACAAATCTCCGGCCAAGAAATAAGCCAGTGCATAAAACATGCTGTCAACTTGGCTTTCATACTAACCTATGCAGGTGTGTCTCTGTTTAGGGTGTAGAATATTATGAAATATCAGTGCCAATTTAGTGCGGGGAGTGAAGAGAGGATTGTGTATGTACGTAACAGATAATCTGTAAAAATGCTGGATTCACTGGCTGTACTTAAGCAGCATATGTACATATGCACTGACTCTAGAACCGTATGTTTTGCCATCACTTCACATGGTGTCACTCTATTTGACATATCCTAAACTCCTCCAGGAATATGTCCTCTTTTAAACTGATCCTTCTGTGACAATAATATTCTTCATTCATTAGCACAATTTACCTGTGAGGTGCCAGAGTTGCAATATCAAAGATATTCTGGGAGGTGGTTCAGTTTACTGAGTGTGTTGGAAATAAACGGATATTCAGGGTTTAGATGGGGATGAGCTAAAGGTTATCCCAATAATATATTATAAAGAATGAGAGCGTGAGAGCACAGACTCTTGAACCAGACTACCTGAGTTTTATTTCTGGTATTGTCCCTTGCTGTGGGATGCAAATTTGTTCAGGTTATTCAAGCATTCAAGAAGTATTTATTCAGTGCCTAATATTTTTCAGTCCAAGAAGGAGCAGTAAACAACACAAACAAAGTTTCTTTCAGTCATGGAGCTTACATTCCAATGGAAGAAGGCAAACAATAGACAACAACAACGAAAGTATGTAGAGTGTTATATGATGAAATATTCTGAGAAAAAACGGAAGAGAAACAAGGAAGATGGATAAAGACTGCAAAGTAAATAGGTTTGAATTTTAACAGGGGTACCAGGGAAGTCCGTATTGAAATGATGGAATGTGAAAAATGACCTTAAGGGAGAGAGGGAGAACATTCTGCAGGCATTGGGTAGAGAGGTTGCTAAGAAAGGAATAGCAGTTGGAAAACTGAGCAACCTAAAAGAAGAGGAAGATGGAGCATTTATAGGCACTTTAGGCCATTTCCAGGACTTCGGTTTTATTCTGAGTGATTTGGAAAGCTACGAAAATGTTTTGACAGAGGAGTGGCTTGTGTGCTAACAGTAGAATGAAGTGGCAAGAAGGCAGAGAAGCAGGAGACCAGTTAGAAGCCTATTGCAAAAATTCAACCAAGAGTTTAAAATGGGGCTTTGACTAGAAGGTAGTAATGGTGATAATAATAAGAGGTTAGATTTGAGGATATATGTTTGAAAATAGAGCTAATAGGGTTTGCAGATGAATAGCTTGTAGGGAATGAGAGAACACAGTCAAGGATAACTCAAAGATTTGGGGCCTGATTAAATAGGAAGATAGAATCACCATTAAGTGACAGAAGGCTATGGAGCATAGAAGCTATCTCAGTTTTTGGTGTTTGGAAAGCCTGTGAGACAGTGAGATATATGAATCCAAGACACTGAGATATATGAATCTTAAGATCAGAGCAGAAAGTCCAAATCAGCCATATGAATAATTAAATCAGTTAAGCAAAAATTTAGTACTGTATTTAAAGCCTTAATATTAGATGAGATTAGCAAGTGGATATTAGTACCCACAAAAGTTAAGAGTCTGCAAGGTGTACTGTGATAAGAGCTAAGTCAATGGTCCATTGTGATGATTTAATAAGTTATATATGTAAAATTCGTAAGGCATTATCTGATACATAGCAATTCTTCCATAACTATCAGATGTGCTAGTCTTCCTTTAAACACAATAGAATGAAAGAGTCTTGTTTAGATATTATGTATCATAAATTATATTATTAAATGAAGACTCAATATTATCTGACACAAACTCACTTCTCACATATCTTCTTCTCTAAAGCATATTTTTCTATAGTAGTCTCATATAATAAATTAAAATGTTGAGTAGTATTGGAATTAGAGTTGAGCACTGATTTCACGTGTTCTAACCTTTCTTCCCGTATGCACTATAATAGCATTTGTTTAGTGTTTTATTCTTCTATGTTGCATGACTCTCTCATTTCACTATCTCCATATGTTATAATTTGTTTGTGTGTTTTACCCACTATACTATGAAATCCTTATTTATTTTTGTAGTCCCAGTGCATAATACCAGCCTGGAACCCAAACACTACTCAATAAATATTTGGTGAATGTAGAATGAATAGGTAGATATTATGTGCTAGACATTGCACTAGGGCTCTTTGATAGTTTTCTTTTAAACTTATTTAATACCTGCAAGAGTCTACCAAGACTAGTATTAGTAATCCCATTTAAAAGATTTAACAATGTCTTCACAGACACTAATGAATATGCTTACAGTAACAACCTAGTTAGTTGCAGTGCTTCTATTATACCACAGGGATACCCTATGGCCCAAGTGTTCCCTGCTGTTTCCAAAAGTTGCTTTCCAATGCAAAAGTTACTTTTGTAATATTTATGAAAGATAATAATTGATCCTTCACTGAAAAAGGTAAAAAAAAAAAGGAAGGATCACTAATTATAAAAAAAACCTGTGCTATCATTATTACAACCTTGATTGTTAGCATCCCTTTGATATATTGAGCCAAAAGAAGATAAATTGTAATAATATGTAAATAGATACTTCATATATATGAATATATATTATATGTAACAGTATATATGATTTTTGGACAATCGTAAACCTACTGGAAAGTTAAAGGCACACAGCACACAGAATACTTTTTCCTGAACTTACAAACACTTCAATGTGCATTTCTTACATTCTCCTACATAACCAAAATATTAGCATAGCAATCAGGAAATTAGCATAGGCACATTATTACCATTTCATTCTCAGTCCCCATTCATATTTCACCAGTTGTCTCAACAATGTCCATAACAGACAAAAAATCCAGTTCAGAATCATGTGCTGCATTTACTTTTCATATCACTTTAGTCTTTTTAAACATGGAACAATTCCTCAGTTGCTCTTTGACTTTCATGATGATGAGACTTGAAGATTTCAAGCCATTTTCTGTGTTGAATATCTCTCAAAATTGGTTTGTCTAATATTTCCCATTATTAGATTCAGGTTGTACTTCACTGAAATGCCACTACATTCTTCTCATTGCATTCTACTAGGTGACAGGCAATTTCAGTCTCATGCTAATGATTTTTATTAGTTGATTAAGGTAGGCTTCTCCACTGGAAAGTTAATTAATATATATGTTAATAGTAAATACTTACAGCAATAATAAGTATTTTGTGCTTATTACGTATATTAGTCCATTCTCACACTGCTATAAAGATACTACCTGGGACTGGGTAACTTATAAACAAAAAAGGTTTCATTCACTCACCATTCTGCATGGCTGGGGAGGCCTCAAGAATCTTATAATCATGGTGGAAGGTGAAAGGGAAGCAAGGCACATCTTACATGGCCTCAGGAGAGAGAGAGCAAAAGAGAAGTGCCACATTTTAAAACCATCAGATATCATGAGAACTGATTCACTATAAAGAGAGCGGCATGGGAGAAACTGCCCCCATAATCAGATCACCTCCCACCAGGTCTCTCCCTCAAAACATGGAGATTACAATTCAGGATGATATTTGGGTGGGGACACAGAGCCAAATTATATCATATGTCAATACCCCATTCCTCAACAAACTTTCAATTAATTTATCTCATTATACCAATTTGGTCTCAGGGCTTTTTTTATTATTTCCAATTGGTTATAATATTTTATTCATTATTTTTTATGCCCAAATTGTTATAGATTTGACACTGGGAGCCCCTTTCAAACAGACTTCTGTATCTGTTTGACATTTTCTCATCATTCATGAGCACCTCCTGCTTTCTGCTAGATGAAAATGTTTTCGGCTCATTTTGTGTTTTTCCTACCATGGCCTGGAAAAACAAAGAGAAGAGAAGTGAACAAGCAAGTAACATTTTTAAAGGTCAAAATGTACGTGATTTTTTTCAAGCTTATTTTTAAAACACCCCTTATAAAATGTTTTTCTTTATTCTTGTTATGTACTTGAAATTTAATTGCAAAAATGTGTAAGTCGCTGCCTTTGATAAATTCAAACTTCCAGCGGTGATAGGCACAGAACAAGTCCACAGAGATTTTTTTTGTTCATCACAATTGCTACTTTGTGTATATAATTGCATTGTTCATCTAAACAAAAAGCAAAGAATTTTAGGTTTCAAAAGGTCCTATATGATTCAAGCCCTCTCCCATTACAGACATTGCTCTGTGAATTCTTGACTAAGTGTGACCCAAAGTTTCCTTGAACCATCACAGAGACAACTTCACTACTTTTTGAGATCCCCTTCTCCATGTTAGATAATTCAGATTTTCTAGAATTGAATCAAATGTATATTTGCCAGGCTTCTACCCATTAGTAGTAGTTCTACATGTTGGTGCAAGACAAAAAAAAAATCACCTTTTCTGCATAGTAGCCATTCAAATCTTAGAGAAAGCTTTGATTCCTGCCTTACTAGCCTTCAAGTGATCCTTGCTAATGGTGAAACATATCAAATTTCCTCATTCTTCACAGTACATGTTTCCTTGGTCCTTTATTTCATTATATCATAGAAGTATGTTAGTCTACTAAAAGGATAGAACATACTTTTAAGACTATAAACTACTTGAATTTAATAATATAAAATGGTTCTCTTATATGTAGGATAACTAAGAAACTGTCTGCTTTATTTCAATGAAAATTAATCTCAAGGAAAATTGGGACCCATCTTGCTACAAATTCAGAAATTTCTTGGGCTGCACCTGACATGCACTGGAAAGTCTACAGTCTACTATCACTATATGGGTACATTGCAACAATAATTTTTTAGTATTTTAATAATGCATTGCATTTCCAATAGGTTATTTGTTTTATATATGAACATATTATTTTTTAAATATTATGTTGAATGTTAAAAGTTCATCTTGAAAGAAATTTTTAATTTTAAGTAAATTCCCAGACATAGGTGAAGAAGGAAAACTGAGAACATTTCTTAGCACTAGAAGAACTTTAATTAAAGTCCAGACCCATGAGCCCTCTGTTGAGAAGAGCTTACTCCTGATCCCTAATTTGAAGCCTTGGGATTTTAGAAAAAAATGTTATTCAATTCCACTGTCATGGAGGTCCAGAGGGTGACTGCAAATTATGGTGAGAAAAACATTGGGAGAACATATCAAAATGTCACAAAACAATTCTCAGTGTGAGCAAGTACCTACCAGATATCTAAATGGTTTTTAAAAGAAAATGCCTCTAGGAAAACTCAATGACATCAGTTTATGACTTTCTCTAAACCAGAAAGAGCCTCAAGTAATTATGAGAAAACAGTAGATTGTACTCTAAGCTCTGATTTGAGTAATGACTTTTTAAACTGTGATTGAGAAACGATTGCACCCTTCTGGGTTACTTTGACTAGAATGTAATGAATATTGGTGAGATTATGCCACAGTTTTTACGAATGTAACATAGTAAGTTGTGTTCATGATGTGTAGTTTTATGTTTATGAGTTTTTAAATTGGCTCCTGACATCTGGGTTAGAAAATATAGAGAGAAATGGGAGGAGAAAAAAATAGTGGCATTTCTATGAGAAGAATACAAAACAAAGATAAAAAATTAAAACCTATTAGTGACATTGCTGCTCTAAACAATTCATGTTTGTTATTCCATCTCAAAAACAAAGCCGGAAAAAGATGCATCATTCTAGTTTCCTATAAAGATAACTTCTAAAGACAGATGTGGAGTATATAACTCAGTTATTTTTTTCAAGAAAAAAATGAAGAACCTAGTCTTTTCAGGTGAGCAAGCAAAACACTAGCATTTATGTATATACCTTCTTCAGATTTTTCAACACATTTTAATATATTTTGTATTTTTTTCATTTTTAAATGACACTTTTACATAAAGAAGATTGTCTCCTAAATTAAAGAAAGTCTTCTCAAAATGATAGCATGTTTGGTAGTGAATATGGTAGTCAGACACTGGTTATTTCATTTTACCATTATTAACTATGTAATTTCATTTTGTACTTTTGATAGGTGTGATTAAAAGTTTTTTTTAATAATTAATCCTTAGGCAGGAATAAAGCTTCTCTTAGTTTATTTCATATAAAATAATATCATAGACTAATATATATCCCTACTTTCTGTTAAGGTTATTTAAATTTGGCAAAGGAAATAATAATATATATTTTAGCATATTTTATAATGAACATTAATATCTTTCTGACTAAAGAATAATATTCCAAAATTGTTCTTATAAAGCTAAAACACAAAAACAGAAATGTCAGTATCATGACCAAGAATAAAAACAGAATAGGTATGTAGTAGCTTGCTTCAAGAGCTACTCTTAAATAGTCTACTGCAAAATAATGGGAAAATTTTTATCTAATTATTGAGCCAACCAAATGCTCCTATAGTGAAGGTTTATATAGATAAATATTAGAAATTTACATTTTTCCAAATTTCTATATTTGTAAATTTCCACCTTCATTGAAAGTAGATGAATTTTCAATATAAAGAATTTCAAAGATTTGAAATAAATGTATTATACTAATGATCAGAGAAAAGTAAAAATTCTAAACAAAAATTAATTTAAAGGAACAATCGTGAAAAAGGAGCAGGTTCTTTGAAATAACTATTTTCCTTATTAGTCATTTATCTATCATTGTTAGTAGCTTGAATTTAATTCCAGAATGTATCATATATTTAAAAAATCCAAAGTAATTATAGAAACTTGATATAGTAACTTTTGTTCTGAGTGATTAGAACTATACTGAAAGGAACTTTTAAGATTTCATGGATTTACAGTTTAGTGCGATTTGTTTTAAGTGCCCAGTTCTGCTGTATGTCTCCTGCCATTTGTGTGCTGGAGACATTCTGCTTTTCTCCCCTAATGAAGTGCATTAGTCAAGAGCTCAGTGACCTCTGACAAGGCTCAGTATGGGATTATAGCCTGACAGGAGGCAGCTGGAAGAAATAGTTGACAATTCACACTTAAAGTAATCCCTGAAAATTGCATGGCAGTTATGAGGAAGTAACAGTTTGGCTCCCTTGTGAAAAAAAAAAAAAAAGGTAATAAAAGATATTTCAAGTAGAGTTTTTGGACCCTAACTATAGTTTCTGAATTAAGGCTTAATTTTCAAGTTCTGTAAGCACCAGTTAATAGGAAGAACATTTTCATGAATAGATTCAATCTACAATACTATTTCAAGCAGCTACCACTTTTAGTCCGTTGATAGAAAACTCATTTAGCCAATGGATTATCTATAATTGACTAACTTCTTTAATAGAGTTTTAACACACCTCACATGTAAAAACATTATCGGGGAGGCTCACAGAGAATAGTAGTTGTAAGCAGAAATATAAAATGATCATTTTCTGTAAAAATTATAGCAAGAAATCAATAATACAGATTTTTATATGTTGACTTGTATTTTTCTAACATGCTATTTTATTTAAAATGTGTTTTCTTTTCAAACAATAACTGCTCCACTATAATTTTGCTTGAAATCCCATTAATTTGTATGCTTAATGGCAAAAATATTTTGCAAAATAACTTTCAAAGATTACATATATATCATAGTAAATATGTTGTTATATAGAATTATTATATCTTACATTATAATCTATTACACAATACATAATTGAATAGCACACCTATATTTTAAAAATACAGATACTTTTTTAGTAACTTTTTTTCTGTCTATGTCCCAATATCAGATGTTTCTTTTTTATCTCTGTTATTATTTTCTTGCAGTTGTGATTACAATAATTTCCATAGAGAAATGAAAACATCAGAATGGTCTTTCTTTGGAAAACACACTGCTTGTTCTCTAACTTCAGATTTTCACTATGCACAATATGTGATGATTGACTTACACCCAGCAGGCACCCAATAAATGTGTGATGGGTTAAATTGAAAAAACATAGTATTACTCTCATAATTGTTCAACATTTCTATAAAATATAGTTTTCCTAGGCCATTCAACAAATATTGTCTGATATCCATTACGTGACAACCCTGCTGCTGAATGTAAAATTCAATTTTTTGGTCCATAAAACTGTTTTCACTTTCTGCTCAACTCATAGTTTAACCTCTAAATTCATTCATTTATAAGTCTACAGCACATTTTAAGAAAAATTAGGTTAATAAGTCTATACTTACTTAAATTAATCCCTACCTGTTTGTACCATTTATTGTGTAGAGATAGAGTGACCTACCTTCCAAACAAGCAAACACATGATGTTTCTGATTCTGTTTTTTTCTACCTGTAAACCTAGTGTCTAATTATGCATCTTCTTTTAACATTTACACTTTCAGAGTTTATTAGAGAACATTTTTTATTATGATCCTTATGAATGCCTATCATAATTTAGGCTAAATGTCCACAAGCTGGTTTGCATATTTTTATGTTGTGAAGGTGACAAAAAGGTAGGAGGTAGAGTATCTGCTCAAACATCAAAAAAGAATGCCTAAATTCTTTCTCAGATGCTTAACTTTGGGATGTGATAACTGCTTGAGTGTAGAGACAATTTAGGTCCCAGCAATAATAGAATGGCAGGACTGACTGTGCAGCAGCTGTGGAATAGCACAGCAGGTTGAATGGTCTCATGGGTCTCCTAAGGCATGTGTATTAAGAGTTTCTGATTTAGACCATGTGTCTCTTAGTTAAGAGAACTACTTGTTAGATGATCAAATTCAGAGTAGTAATATTGGTTCAATATTACTCAAGGGGATGACAAAATCTTGCTGAATTTAGCTTTTCACTTCCTTGTTCTTAATTGATATTCTATTGAACAACATTAGCTAGAGGAATATCTGTTCTTTATTTATTGATTTGCATTTATTGAACTCTATTGAGAACAATATTATACCTATACTTGAGAAATTAGTCCTTGAAGTTTTATGGCTGCACACACACCAACTCACACCCATTTACAGTATTTCCTCTGCAGTGGTAGGTGTGGTTCCAAACTAGTTGTTAGTTGTGACATTTAGGCAATAAAAAAAAAAAAAATACAAAAAGAGACTTTCAGACATATGGAGTTGTATTACATAAAAATTAAATTCACATCCAAATGCTGCTCAAAATGCCACATAAGCTTTTCAGCTACTGTTTTATAGTCTTTTTATTCCTTTTCTTACTTTACTTTAAAAATGTGTATGTACCTTTGATTGCTTTGCTCTATCATGCAAAGTATCAATAAACTTGTAAAATCTAGCTTTAGAACTATAAATTTCAAATTTTAGTTTCAGTGGACACATTTTTCCTCTTAGCTGTGGTACGATGTCCAGTAGTTTAATCACTCAGAGGTGAGTACATGTCTTCCAAAATGTACTCAGCACCTAAAGGCTTAGGATATGTTCTTCAAACTGCTGCCATAGAACATCTCAGAAAACAGGACTGCCTGGGCAGCTCAGACTGACACACTTGCTTTCATCTGAAACCAGCTAATATTTCATTTTGCTTGCTCAATTATTCTGCTTTTATAGAACTCATGACACTCAGTGCAGTAAAATCATAATTAGAAGCTCTTATGTATAACATTGATTATTTCATGCCATGTCTTTATTGTAACAATAACATTTATTTGTTGTTTGTTATCAGGTGTCATTAGTTCCTTGCTAGAATTTCTTTGGTGTCCTTTCTGCATTTCAAACTCACAAAGGTAATCAGAATTGATATTGATGTTTAAGCTCACAGTATATACAGCACCAGTTTGCCTTTTTAAACTCATGTTCAGCATGTGATAAATAAGTCAATTACTATGTATCTCATGGGGAACTAGAAATAAAGAATGCTGCAGTCTTCCAGATAACGAAGCCTCAAGATTAAAGACTTTTTAAATTCTGTGTAGCCTAGTGTCTAGTACAATGCAAACATAGAGTAATGCTTAATAAATGTTTATAGAATGGTTAATTGTTGAAGAAGAGGCTAGATAGTTGTCGAGAAATTATCACTTATAAGAAATGTGTCATCTTAAATCCACTAGCTTTCCATAATCTCAGGTGTTATTGCTATTCTCAGGTATTTACCTTCTGAAACTTATACTATTCCTACTCCCTACTGCACCCTACAATATGACTTTAGGGAATGCTTGTATTATTTAATTAATAGAAAGCCCAATTGTTCTGTATGTTTCAGACTGAGTATAGACTATATTATCTAATTTGAAGCCTGACCAACCTGATAAAATCGCCAATTTATTCAAAATTACCCATAAGCCATTTTGCTTGAGCTCCTAATATAGGCAATAGATAGCATATGAAGATTTTTCTTTCTCAGATGGAAGAAAAATGAGTGCCTCGCATTTACATAGTATTTTGACATTCAACTCTGCAAAATGAACAAGGCAGATAAAATTCCATGAAATTGTATGAAAAATTGTTTTTGCAGGCGTGACTTTATCTGATAAGAGGTTCAATATCTTTTGATCAGATTCTCAAATGTTTTTCTGATACCTCCCTTTTCACCATATAAGATCTTTGATGTTGTAATTTTCTGAAGAAGCAGAGAAGCATAAGCACTTTTAGCGCAAGGTGCAAAGTGAGGACAGCTCCCATATTTAAGTGAGGCTAGCATGTGTTTTTAAAACGTGACATGATTTGGGATGTTTGGAGCACAGGGTACAACAGAGAATATCTGGAGATGAGGCTTCAGAGGAAGTTGGGGAGATATTGTGAAAGGCCATGTGGTTTAAGCTGATGAATTTAAACTGTATCCTGTGACCAATAAGGGGACATTACAAATTTAAAAGCAAAGACTAACTGTGGGTTTATTTTTAAATGAAGATGAGAGTGGGAGGTGCCTTGGCATGGGCATGGCTGGAAGCAGGGAACAATCAGTAAGAAGGAGCTGTAATAGTTTAAGAGATGATGAGCAGGATGATGAGCAGTTTAACTAAAGGAGACTCATCTTATGTAAGAATAGCCAATAAAGTAAAAGGGAGAGTCCAGGGCTGATAATAATCCTTGGTAAGAACAAGAAAGCAAGTTGGCTCAGGAAAGACAGCAAGAAAACTTAGAGAAGTAGGGGAACTAGGTGAAAGAAATGTGATGAAATCTAAGGGAAGTGTTTTCACATTTTCTGACACACAGAAAACAATAAATGTTAAACAAATTACTGAATGTTCGCCTTAGGAGTATCAAATGTCTTAGAGAGGTCAGCTTGGTTAAGGACTTACAATAACTAAAGGCAATTACGAGGTCACTGGTGACTTCTCTGAAAGCAAATACAACAGATTTGTGGGGGCAGAAGTCATATTTTAGAATAATGAAGAGTGAATTTGAGCTGAGGAAGCTTTTATGATGATTATGAACATCTCTTTTAAGAAGTTTGGCCAGAAAATAGTTTAATTCAGTATATATTTATTGATCATTCATTTTGTGGCAGGTTCTGTGAAAAGCAATATGTTCCCCAGTGGAGCTTAAAGTCTGGTGCAGAAAGCAGACATTTAACAGGTAAGCTGAGTGTTCAGAAAGGCTAAGCACAAGATGATATAGGCAATAAAGCTGACCTACTATAGATTAAGGCAGACCTTTCTAAAGCAGAGACAACTAAGGAATGTGGGAATTTGCCAGGCAAAGATTGGTGCGGGGCGGGGGGGACATTGGAAAAATGAAAGAATATTACTGGCTACATAATTGAAACTTTATAACAGTCGAATTGGTCATAGAGTTGATAACACTGTATTGTGCACTTAAAATTTTGTTAAGACAGCAGATCTCACGTTGTCTTCTTACCAAGATAATAATAATAATAAAAGAATAAGAGCATTACTTGTTGAAGAATATGTAAAGAGATAGAAACATAAGACATTTCTCTAAAAATAACATTATAAGTCATTGGCTATGGAGATGTTTGGCATTGTTGCATAACGTCGAATTGTTTCTGAAGACCTTAGAGTTTTTGAAGATCTCAAAGAGTCAGGACTGTTGAAACATACAGAGAAACAGGATGATGGGTTATAAGAAGATATCAAAGAAAAAAGTGTTAGTTTGCATGTGTGCTTGTTAATTTGTGTGTTTTCAGCATAGGGAACATATTTCAGCATAGGCAACACATTTATGAAAGCACATGGAAGGAAACCAGTGGATGGAGAGATTTTGAAGACAAAAGTGAGAGACAGCATAATTAATGGCACAAGTTTCCAAAGGAGTGGGGAAAATGAGTTCAAGTTCGTAACGGAGAGGGGAAAGAACTGAGAATAAAAACAGGGTCTTCTAGTTACACTGCCCAGTGTTTCTTCACACTTGCTAAAGCTGGTTAAGAAACAATAGCAGCACAATGTAAAAGTAAATGCATTATTCTTTTATGATTCGAAACAAATTTCTAATATAGTAGAAGGATGAGTGTTTTATTTTATTTTTTCATGTACCAACTCAAGATAATGGAGAAAAGAGTCTGAAGACCATGAGCACAATGTAAACTCTCCTCTTGGAGCTATCCATTGAAAAATTCCTCTAAAAAATTCTTCTAGTCACCATTTTCCACAGGCATTAAGACGATTCAAGTGACTTTTATTAGTAAAAAGCTATATTCTTCAAAAGAATATGTGTCTGGTTGAATATTTTTTCGTATATTATTGCTTTTATTATAACAATGGTTAAGGTGTCTTGATCATTACACTGAGTGTTGCCAGTACACAAGGACCAAGCTGGTAAATGTTAAACATTTAACATCCGAGATGTGTCCAGGAACAGTTATTCAACTCCGCTAGAATGACTGTGTCAATTAATCAACCACTCATGAGGAAGTGTACATGATGGATTTTCAATTTTTTTTGGCAAAAAACTGTTTTTGTGTGTGTGTGTGTATATACACATGCAAATATTTGTATTTGAAAGATAATATTTGTATTATCTTTCAAAACTATTTTTAAATTGTTTAAATGCTTAGACCTTTTGGAAAAGCTACCGTTACTGAAGCTAGAATATGAGTTTCAGGATTCTACCTTTTGCTCCAAGAGATAGCTTTAGAAGGGTCATTTAAAAAATGTGCTGATAGGTAAAAATCAGTCAAAGGAAGGATAAACGTTTCCAGGCTTTCTCTACTGTTTGTATCTAGGCTAGACAAGTCTATCTCGGCTTATTGTTATTCCAGTCTGACTAATTTTCTTTGTATTTAATAACTCTGTTACATGTGTCTGCTTTATGTTTCACAAATACTTAATCATCTGCTTATTTGATCATAAAGGAACTTTTTGTTTACAGATTAAGTTTAATATATATGAGTTGCTTCTTTACTATTTAATATCCCTGGAGGATAATCTCATTGGAAAATACTTCCTGTTTTCCTTCCCCCACAGTCCATATTCATGCCTCATTTTTGTTGCTATCTGAGGTCAAAGCAGCCAAAATCCTGCCTTCACATTGGCTTTAGCTTCAGTTAAAAGCAGGCAGCTATATGTTTGGGAAGCCCTGTATAATTTATATGGTGTGGGTAATATCTTGAACACTCTGCAGGAAAAAGGAAGTTTTCATGTAAAGGCTTGCTGGTCTTCCACTATAATATAACACCTTTATATCTCTTATGAGGTCATCAGAATCATATGTGCACTTATTCCTTTGGAAAAACGCAACCATGTGAGTAGCATATAAAACTCGACATGATTTTTCCATTGCTGCCAGCTCTAAGGTCACAAACAACTCTAACCTCAGCTGGAAAGATAATACTTTGTTTCTTATGGTCTTTTAAGAGTAAGAGTTTCCATTTTCTTTATAACTCAGTCCACATCAAAAAAGATTTGTGATTGCTATTTGTAAGAGAGTATTTTAGCTTCTGGCCAAAACTCCTGGTTTTTATACAGGTTAGGTTTCAGCATCTATTCTGCCATTTGCTCCCAGTGGGGTACAAATAACCACAATACATATGAATGGCATTTCTAAAGCTCAATTCTCCACTCCATATATATTCTTGAAAATAGTTATAGGAGAAAAATTGAAGTTATACAAAATACATCTGTCTGGATTTATAGTGGAATTTTGCAAAAAATCATCTTGTAAACTGAAAAGTTAAAACTGGCCTCCCCACACTAGCTGCTAATAACCTGCTTCATCTGTCTTATGTCTGAGAGCTAAGCTTAACTCAGAGGTGGGGCAACCTTTCCAACTTAGAAGTCAACATGAGAAGAAACAGTGACAGTTGTAGGTAAGAGATGATTTATATACCTTTTGACTCCCTTTACCTTCCTCAGACACCATTGAAAATATTCCAATGACCTTTGTGCCTTATTTACGCACAGAGTAGTTTGACCACTTTTGCTTGCAGTACATTAGTAACTATATTGATTCTAGGAGCTCATTTAACAAGCGTTTTAATAGTAATGTGTATAAATAATTTCCAAAGTATGTTCTCAGTCATTATCTCATTTAGCTATATCAGATAACTGTAAATTAAACAGATTACATATGATTAACCCATTCTCTGGTTGAATAAACTGAGGCTGGAAGTATTTAACATAACCTTCTTAAAGATGATTAATAAGTAGTAGAGTGAAATTCTAGACTTCTAACTCTTTACTAAGAACTCTTTTTACTATGTATCCTATATTTTGTTGAGAATGAAGCAATTGTTTCAATTCACATTAGAAATTTTACTCCAACGTTTAGTGTTTAATGTCTTTCCTTGTTAGAATCATACTTAGACAAATTCACTTTAACTTGTTCTGAACTACACAAAAGTTTCTTTATCTGTGTTAGCATAAATCAATTAACCTTCTTTACTTTCTGCTGAAAGTTTAAAACTTCAAATGAATTATGCATTAAGTTTGTCTGTGTAGCCAGTGTACTAACAACAATAAAAATAAGCATCTGAATGGAATATTATTTTCAATCCAATTTTCTTATGTATGCCTTGAAGAAAGATCATCAGGAGCTGGCCCTGATGTTTTATATACTGGCAACATTTTGGTGATAGAAAAAATGTTACTGGTAACTCATTTGCAAGAACTGTCAGCACTGCAGATAGTTTTTAACTAGTCTCCTTCCAACAGTAAGGGGCAAGAATTTCAGCATTCTGTGTGCCAAGCAAGTGAATATTCAGACTGAAGTTCTCACAAGTATACAATGGTAAAAATGAGCCAGAGATGTAATTTATATAGGACTTAGCAAATGTTTTATCAAGCTCCACTGATTTTTTTTTGTATGAGGTAAGGTAAAAACTATTTAATTTATTTCATTGAACAAAAGAGGCCACATAAAGCTGTTTGAAGCACAATTAAAATCAAAGAATAAGGAAGTCAGGCACACTGCAAATAAGTTTGCTGGGGTTCTGAAGTTTTCTTCCTTCCTTTCCTTTCCCCTCCCTCTTTCCCTCTCTTCCCTCCCTTCCTTCCTTCTGTCTTTCTCCTTTCCTTTCTTCTCTTCTTCCTTATTTTCTTTCCTCCTTCCCCCTCCCCTTCCCTTCTCTCCCTTTCTCTATCCCTCCCTGTCTCCCTCCCTCCCTCCCTCCCTTCCTTCCTTCCTTCCTTCCTTCCTTCTTTCCAAGCATGTTATATAAATAAGCAATTGCTCATATGCTTGAATGGCACCACAGTAAGAAATCCTTTTTGGAAGTGTCTAAATGCTTACCCTTAATTTCTGACCTTTTCTCTTCAAAGATTTGTAACATGCAAATCGTTGACCAGCACTGACCAAGCCCCACTGTCAGTTCTTGTCTGGCCGTTACCAGTAGGTAACTTTTTTTTTTTAATCAGGCTTGCTCTCTGTTACGGCTCTCCTTTAGTAAAGTTTCCCAACAGCATATAAATGGTATTTTTAAAAGATAATACCAAGAAATCCCTGGCTTAAAATCCTTCATGGGCTTCCCATCGCACTTAATGGTAGTTCCACCTGGCTGACGTGGGGACCCTGTATAAACTGGCCCTGATAACCTCTCCTACTGAATTTCTTTGTTTCCCACATAATCACTGTCATTCTGTTTTTGGCTTTGCTTTATTTTAGAACTTCTTGTGTACTCTTTTCTCTTCCTAGAATGTATTTCCCCTGGCTCTC
This sequence comes from Pan troglodytes, assembly GCF_028858775.2. NCBI lineage: Eukaryota > Metazoa > Chordata > Mammalia > Primates > Hominidae > Pan > Pan troglodytes. Next base: position 92,166,882 of record NC_072408.2, read on the forward strand.
TACCTGAGACTCAGTTTTGTTCATCTTTAGACCAAGGATGGGCAAAGTTCATAAAAAGCATGACAGTAAATATTTTTACGCTTTTGGGTCATGCAGTCTTTGTCACAACTAGTCACCCAGCCATAGACAATACATAATGAATAAGCATGACTGTTTTTCCACCAATCTTTATTTATGGACATTGAAGTTTGAATTTATATAATTTTCGTGTATAAAAATATTCTTCTCCTTTTTAAACAATTAAATATAAAAAGACATTTTAGCTCAAGGGTGTATTTTGGAGATCTATTTGTCTAAATTTAGCTTAAAAGTCATTTCATAAGGGATTTTTCTGACTTTATTATCTAATAAGTATATTTTGTATCTCGGCACTGTTATTTTACGTTACATTACCTTTTTGTTCTTTTGAGACTTGTTTGTTTTCGAATTGTTTGTTCATTTCATATTTTCATTCCATTACAACTTTTCTGATCTTAACTATTCCACTTATCTCTGTATATTCACCCTTAGGACAATGACTGGTACATAGTTGGTGTTCAGGATGTATTTGTTGACTAAATTAATTAATTTGGTGAACTTATTTTCCTACACCTCAAAGTGCTTTAAAAATGAGCTATGTCACCTAGAAAAACAACTTCAGTAAAGTTTCAGGATACAAATCAACATTAAAAAAAAGTAGCATTTATATACACTAATAACATTCAAGCTGTGAGCCAAATTGAGAATGCAATCCCATTTACAACACACACACACACATACACACACACACACACACACACACACACACCCCTAGGAATACATCTAACCAAGAAGGTGAACGATCTCTACAAGGAGAACTACAAAACATTGAAGAAATAAATTATAGATGACACAAACAAATGGAAAAACATTTCATGCTCAGGGGCTGGAAGAATCAATATCATTAAAATGACCATACTGCTTAATGCAATCTACAGATTCAACACTATTTCTATCATACTACCAATGTCATTTTTCACAGAATTAGAAATTCTATTCTCAAATTCATATGGAACGAAAATGAATCCAAATAGCCAAAGCAATCCAAACAAAAAGAACAAAGCTGGAGGCATCACATTACATGACTTCAAACTATACTACAAAGCTACAGTACCAGCATGGTACTGGTTCAAAAACAGACACATAGACCCATGGAACAGAATAGAGAAGCTAGAAATAAAGCCACACACCTATGACTGTCTGATCTTCGACACAGGCTTAAAAAAAATGAAGAAATAAGGAAATGACTCCCTATTCAATAAATGGTGCTGTGAAAACTGGCTAGCCATATGCAGAAAATGAAACTGGACCCCTACCTCTCACCTTATTAAAAAATTAACTCAAGTAAGACCTCAAACTGTAAACATTCTAGAAGAAAACCTAGAAACTATCCCTCTTGACTTCACTGTTGGTAAAAAGTTTATGACTAAGTCCTCAAAAGCAATTGCAACAAAAGTGAAAATTAACAGTGGGACCTAGTTAAACTAAAGAGCTTCTGCACAGTAAAAGAAACTATCAACAGAGCAAACAGCCTACAGAACAGGAGAAAATATTCACAAACTATGCAGCTGACAAAGGTCTAAAATCCAGACTCTATAAAGAACTTACAAAAATCAACAAGCAAAAAACCAAATAACCCCATTAGGAAGTGGGCAAAGAACATGAAAAGACACTTCTCAAAATAAGACATATAAGCGGCCAAAAAAATGAATGAAAACATGCTCATATCATTAATCAGAAAGAAATGCAAATCAGAATTGTGATATACCATCTCACACTAGTCAGAATGGCTTTTGTTAAAAAGTGAAAATTTAACAGGTGTTGGAGAGGCTGCAGAGACAAAGGAACACTTATACACTATTGGTGGGAATTTAAATTAGTTCAGCCAATGTGGAAAGCAGTTTGGAGATTTCTCAAAGAACTAAAAATAGAACTACTAGTTTACCCAGCAATCTAATTACTGGGTCTATACCTAAAGAAAAAAATTATTTTACCAAAAAGATATATATACCTGTATGTTTGTTGTAGCACTATTCATAATAGCAAAGACATGGACTCAACCTAGGTGTCTGTCAATAGTGGCTTGTATAAAGAAAATGTGGTACGTATACACCATGGGATACTATGCAGTAATAAAAAATAACAAAATCATTTCCTCTGCAGCAACATGGATGCAGTTGGAGGTCATTATCCTAATGGAATTAACACAGAAACAGAAAACCAAATATTGTATGTTTTCACTTATAAATGGGAGCTAAACATTGGGCACATATAGACATAAAGATGAAAGCGATAGACACTGGGGACTACAAGAGGGAGGAGGAGAGAGTAGGACAAGGGTTGAACTACCCAGTGGGTACTATGCTCGTTACCTGGGTGATGGGTTCAATTGTACCCTAAATCTCAGCATCATGCAATACAATCATGTAACAAACCTGCACGTGTTACACCTTGAATCTAAAATAATTTTAAAAAGACAGGAAAAATATTTGGAAAAATGCACGCCCAACTGCTTTACATGGTGGGCAGAATGAAAGCCATTTCACTTTCATGTAGAAATTTCAGAAGTGGTTAAACTAGTATAAACAGAACATATTAATTTTGTAATTTGGAAATTTTTCCATGGTAAACATTGTATTTTTTCTCTTAAAAAAAAAAGAAAAAAGCTATGTCAAACAGCTTGTTTTAGGAGGTTTAATACATTGTGAGAATAGAACTTAACATAAGCATTCTATTATTTTTCTCATTGTGGTTTGTATTCAAACTAAATCTGAGAGAATATTTGCTCTCCTCATTCAATCTTCAACAGCCATAAACGGTGCAAACAAAAAAATTCTACACATTCACACTGTGTATCGCATTGTGTTTATAAAAAGATCATAAAAAGGCACAGTGTGGCTGGGTACCGTGGCTCACGCCGTAATCCCAGATCTTTGGGAAGCCCAGGCAGGCAGATCCCTTGAGGTCAGGAGTTCAAGATCAGCCTGGCCAACATGGTGAAACCACATCTCTACTAAAATTACAAAAACTAGTCAGGCATGGTGGCACATATTTGTAATCCCAGCTACTTGGGAGGCTGAGGCAGGAGAATCAGTTGAACCTGGGAGGCAGAGGTTTCAGTGAGCTGACATCATACCACTGCACTCCAGCCTAGGCAACAGAGTGAGACTCAGTCAAAAAAATAAAATAAAAAAAAGAAAGAAAAAGAGAGAGAGAGAGACAATGTAGTATTATTATAGTCTTAAGACTTTTACTTGACGTTCAAATTACAGTCATTTACACAAAAATGAATTCCTCTGGTATAATTTGTGAGTCTCATGAAATGTCTTTGTTGCATAAAGAATTGAAAGTAGCCATAAAGCTGTGCCAGTCATTGTTGGTGTCCATCAGTTCCCTCACTCTCCCCTTGCCTGTCTCAGTGGCAGAGCCCTGGTGTGATTATGTGCCTACGGAAGCTGACCCCACCTTGGCCCAGAGTGAATGTTGATTTGTTTTAGCCAATTGTGACAATTCCATCCCCCCATCTAAAGGAATCACCAGGTAGGAACCAATGACACCAAAAGTGGGTTGTTAGGGACTTTGGTGAAGGATCTTCTCCTCTGTCAAAACAGACACAATAAGAAGTATGGCTCTTCCTCTTCCAGTCTTTGAACAAGGCCATGTGAAAACATAATGTAATATATCAGAGCAAAGATAAAAGAATAAAGATAGTGAATAATAAAACATGTATCTCTAAAAACTAAGAATTTAAACCCCAGCTTTCTGATTTAGGCCTTTCATTTCAATATAATACAGGAATTGCCTGTCTGAAACAATGCAAAGGTTATAGGGACAGTTGTGAAAGAAGCATAGACAGTGAACAAAATTGCATCAGTACAAAAATTTACCTGAAAAAAACCATAAATGATGTCATGAAAATGACAACTGATTCTCATGGTAAACACAAGATGGCCTCTTCTGTGATTGCTTATACTTCCAGGAAACGGCTATTCTTTTGTATATCCTCTGATTATTGCTGCCAGCCCAATATCATGTAACTAATATACTAAAAATACATTTTGAATAATGAAAGAAACTCTTGCAAGTAACCTATTGTATGACACTTTTTTATATCAAAATATCAAAATAAAAGCTAATGCTAAAAATCAAAAGCTCCTTCTTTTCTGAGAATGAGTAACTAGCTAGATTAGCAGCCAACCCAGATGCAAGGCCAATTGATGGGTCAGGAAGCAAGTTCAACAATCCAGGAACACGATGTTGATTTTGGCCATTCGCTAAAGAATGTTTTTCTGAATATTCAGGGTGGTGCTGACTTCAGTTTTTCTTTCTGCTAGCATGATGCGTAAAATGAAATCTTCTACAAATCTCCTTCCTACAAGTGTTTATTCTCTGATTAAATTGTAAAAGGAAGTTTTTTTTGTTTTTTTTTTTTTTAAGTCACGAATTTTCCTAGATACTTAATCTGATCCATTTCTTTAAAAACCCGTGGTCTGTTCTCAAAGAGATAAGGAAACAGGATGGTTGTCTAGGCCCCAACTTTTTAGGCAAATTATTACTAAGGGCAGGTTTTCTGTTTCCCTGGTCTATAGAATCAATGTCAGTTCACTCTTCTCTGAATTTTAGATCCACATCAAATCTCTAACTATATGCTGATGCTGAGTGCCATAGTTTTATAAACAGTGATATTTCTTACTGTTTGATGTCAGCTGATTTCTATGCTTTTTTTTATTTCTATGCTCTTTACTTTTGTGTTCCACAATTTGTTTTTGTGGTTTATATGTAGTTTACGCTGTATACTTTAAATATTCAATTAGATATAAGTTGAATCATTGTAGATTAAAACTATATGTCAACCTAGAAATGTCACTTAATTCTTTAATAATTTTGATTATGCACACACAAGAATGTTTAATAAAATTTCCAAGGAAAAGTCTATATCATCACAAATGCATATTTATGCTACCAACATACTTGATTACATCCTAAAATGATTGATAAACAGGTGAAAATATGTATTTAAAATTAAAACCTGTATACATTATATGAAACTGGTGTGCTGATTGAGACTCAGCCACAAGTGCAGGCAAACATTTCCAAACCAAGCTATACATGTTAGACCGCAATGAATAATCTCATGCTGGGCTAATTTCATTTTTTCCTCATAGAAGTTAAAGAAAAAAAAAACATCAGTGTGGCTAACAATGAAATAAGATTAGAGCTATGGAAATGCTAGAATCAAATATACTAATAACCCAATTAAATATAAAGATACTATTTAATTTCACAACTTTTAAAAAATCTCTTATATGCTTACAACTTTAGGCTTTATTTCTCTGAAAAATATTTAATTTCTATAATAAAGATAAATTATTTTTCAATATAGCTAAATGATAAAGTTATGCCAACATAACATTGCATGTTTAGAAAATATAGAAAGATTGTTATAGATATGTTTAGCAAAAATTCTTCTTTCCAGTAACCTCAGATGAATTTTTACTTGCAGTTAGAGTCTTTGTTTTCTTCTTATAGTTAAAGAAAAAGTTAATAAATCAATAGATCTTTAAATTTAAAACGATGTCATGAATCATTCTTAAACCCTAGGTTACTATGGCTATTGCAGAAAGGTAAAATTATATGATGCTGTTTTATTTTTTTAAAAAAAATCAATAAAAGCAATTTTACTTGAGCTGTGATTTCAAAATTATAACCTACTGGTTTAAATTCACTGTATAACTGATTAAGTGGTAAGCAGAATATGATCATTAGGATAGCTTTAACAGAACAAGCTGTTAAAGGAAAGGGAATTTATGTATCAGACGTAGTCTCTGTATATTTGGTTTTCTGTATTCAAAAAGCATATGTAGTAATATTTTTAAAAACTGTACCACAGTCCACTTTGTGTAATAGTATTTTCTAGGATAACAGACTATAATACTCTGTGTCAAGTGTAGAATTGGTCCTGATAGTAATGGCTATCACATACTGAGTAATCGCTATGGGCCCGATACAGTGCCCAGCTGAAATGGTTTGGCTCTGTGTCTCCACCCGTCTCACTTTGAATTGTAATAATCTCCACCTGTTAAGGGCAGGGCCAGGTGGAGGTAATTGAATCATTGGGTCAGTTTCCCCCATACCGTTCTCGTGGTAGTGAGTAAGTCTCGCGAGATCTGATGGTTTGATAAGGGGAAACCCGTTTCACCTGTCTTTCATTCTCTCTTTTCCTGCCGCCATTGTTGTGAGATGTGACTTGCTCCTTCTTGCTTTCCACCGTGATTCTGAGGCCTCCCCAGTCATGTGGAACTGTGAGTCCAATTAAACCTCTTTCTTTTGTAAATTGCCCAGTCTCGGTTATGTCTTTATAAGCAGCGTGAAAGCAGACTAATACCCCAACACTTAATACAGATCTCTCATTTCATCATGCAACAATCCCTTAAAGGTAGATACTTTTTTCTCCCTATTTTAAAGATGTGGAAACTGAGGCTTAGAGTGATTAAGCAGCTTGGTCAGGGCCCAATCGTTTACCAGTATTTGTAACCCGACTTGAATTTAAGAAATCCAACCCCAGAGTGTAGTTTTGCGTTTGTTTTATAAAAAGGAAGCTTGACTCAGTTTTGAAGCCTTGACTAGAGGCTGGTCACTTCCCCTTCGTTTTTTTGTTTTTTTTTTTTTTGTTTTTTTTTGAGATGGAGTTTCGCTCTTGTCGCCCAGGCTGGAGTGCAATGGCCTATCTCCGTTCACTGCGACCTCTACCTCCTGGGTTCAAGCGATTGCCTCAGCCTCCCGAGCAGCTGGGATTACAGGCGCCCACCACCACATCCAGCTAATTTTTGTATTTTTAGTAGAGACGGGGTTTCACCATGTTGGCCAGGCTGCTCTCGAATTCCTGACTTCAGGTGATCTGCCCGCCTCCGCCTCCCAAAGTGCTGGTATTACAGGCGTGAGCCACTGTGCCCAGCCACTTTCCCTTCTTGAAAAGCCAGTTAAGTCCATACTCCATCCATTTTCCTTTTTGAATCTTATACTCTGATCCTCTATGTACCAGCCTTTATCATCCCAAGACCATATATCAGACAACTAGGGATAATCCTTTTTCCCCGAAGCACAGGATACTATTCAAATTACCCAATCCAGAGAAATTTAGGAAACCTAGCTATCCCCCGCTACTTGCCGTATGTTAGTTTCTCCCTACAGCTTCAACTTGCTGTTACCCTTTCCCAGGGTGCAACAACTGTTGGCCCTGCCTAGCAGTTTGGAGCTGTTAAGTAACTAGTTTGGAGCTGTTAAGTAACAAAGATTTCTGTCCTTCATCTATCCTAGTGTCATTGTGTTATATCTCATCATCAAAATAATGTTTAAATCTTATAAAACACAGAATCCATGCCCTCAATCCCAGCATTTCCTCCCACTTATAGTGAAGGTGTTTTGTTTTGTTTTGTTTTGTTTGTTTTTTTGAGACAGAGTCTCGCTCTGTTGCCCAGGCTGGAGTGCAGTGGTGCAGTCTCGGCTCACTGCAACCTCCACCTCCCAGGTTCAAGAGATTATCTCGCTCAGCCTCCTAAATATCTGTGATTACAGGTGCCCACCACCATGCCCAGCTAATTTTTGCATTTTTAGTAGAGACATGTTTCACCATGTTGGTTAGGCTGGTCTTGAACTCCTGACTTTAAGTGATCCAAACACATCTGCTTCCAAAAGTGCTGGGATTACAGGCGTTAGCCACTGCACCCAGCCAAAGATGATAAATTATAAACCACTTAACTCTCTTTACCATGTACATTTAATTGGTCTGGAGTCATATTAACTGGAATTGGTTACAAGAACTTAAGCATTTCTTTCCACATGTTATGATAAAGGTCATATTTAAGGTAAAATTGAATTGAATAGGGCAAAGGAGATTATACAGTTTTTAAAAATAGGCTTTAAAATTATGCTTTCTGGTTGGTTTATAAATAAATAGTCAAGAAAATTTATCAGAAAGGAAAAGAATTATTGTGTCAGTCAATACAATGAAAATATAGAATAACTCAAATGAATAATAACTTTAAATAAGGCCCCTTGTACTTGAATACTTTAAAGATGAAAGCATTAGTGAAAAAGCCCCCCCCCCGCCCCCCACCACCCCGCTGATGTCAGAAAGAAGTCATTGCAATGTGTAAACTGCTATGAATTACTTTAATAGTGTAATGCAGGGTTTGGAAAACTTGTAGAGAGTCAAATAGTAAATACTTTAAGGCTGTGGAGGCCATAAGGTCTCTATCTTAACTACTCAGCTCTGCCTTTGTAATGTGAAAACAGCCATGGGCAGTGGTTAAGTGAATGGGTGTGTCTGTTTGCAAATAAAGCTTTATTTATATAAACAGGCAGCAGGTTGGATTTGGCCCCACAGGTCGTAGTTTGCTGACCCCTGTTCTAATAGTCTAAATTATAGTTATGGCTTCCTTCTCATCCATGAGTGACACACTTTTATAGAAGGGACTTCCCTTTTTAGGAAATATGAGAGCCGCATTCCAGGGATAAAGTAACTCTAGAGTGATCCAGCCAAAGGCATTTTGTTTGAAACAATGTTATGATCATAATTCAACTGACCTTTTTAGGACAGTTGGGATAGGCCACATAAATAAAGACTGCTTTGTTGTGATACTACCAGTTTCAGCTTCACAAAACTCCTGATTTTTATAAGGTTTATCATCTGCTGCTCTGCATTTTGTATTTGTTAATTTCCAAAAAAAACTTGTACCTAGTAAACTATTCATCTCTCATATGAAATGATTTATCAGTTGAGACTAGAAATGAATAACACCCTTTTATGACATATAAATAATAATCATAGTACAGGTTGAATATCCCTTATCTGAAATACTTGGGACCAGAAGTGTTTCAGATTTCAGATTTTTTTTTTCTTGGACTTTTGAATATTTGCAAAGAGATATCCTAGGGAATAGACCCAAGTATAAACATGAAATTTATTTATGATCCATATATACCTTATACAAATAGCCTGAAGGTAATTTAATACAATATTTTAAATATTTTAGTGCATGAAACAAAGTTTTTGTTAAGTACTTACATGTGGAATTTTCCACTTAGGGCATCATGACAGTGCTCAAAAGGGATTTCAGGCCAGGCGCTGTGGCTCACGCCTGTAATGCCAGCACTTTGGGAGGCCGAGGCAGGTGGATCACAAGGTCAGAAGTTTGATACCAGCCTGACCAATATGGTGAAACCCCGTCTCTGCTAAAAATATGAAAATTAGCTGGACATGGTGGTGGGCAACTGTAGTCTCAGCTACTTGGGAGGCTGAGGCTGGGAATCGCTTGAACCTGGGAGGCGGAGGTTACAGTGAGCTGAGATTGCGCCACTGCACTCCAGCCTAGGTGATACAGCAAGACTCCATCTCAAAAAAAAAAAAAAAAAGGATTTCAGATTAGAGGTGATCAAGCTGTAATAATAACAACAATAAGAGATGGTAGATATTGAATATTTACTGTGCGAAATCCTGCTTTCTCTTCAAGACCCATTTTGTCTAGGAAGCCTTCTCTGACTCCATGGACTAAGAGTTGCATCCTTTTATTCGCCACCCCTTATAGCTCTCTGGTTTTCTTTGTATCACAGCACTTGTCACACTCCAAGAGTCTTACTATCATTTCCCTCCTCAACTGGTAATAAGTGCCTGGGGGGGGTCAGGAATGATGATTTATTTATCCTTGCATCCCTAGGGAATAGCACAGTGCCTGGCTCCTAACAGGCTATCATGCTATAAATGCTTACAAAAGAAATGGATGAACGATACCTGGAGCCATAGTGGAGCTGGCTAGCCTCCTGAGGCCTATAGGAACTGAAAGGAAAAGCTGAGTCCTGGCATAATATCAAGGTTTGGATGAAAGGCCCATCACTCTGAATCATTCTAGCACAAATTATAGGCTTTAAAAATGGTTTGTGAATGTTAACGGTTTTGAGTTTACTGCACTGTAAGATACCTTAAATTTCGCTCCCTTCCCTGGGCCCCTACTCTTTCTGATTGTATGTTGGTTTGTTCACTCAAGTGAGGAAGAAAGGCAGTTTGAAAACAAACCACAAATACAGATTGTTTTCCTTGTCTGATTCCCCCTTTGTTTTTGTTTATCACAGAACCAGAACTAAGATGCCTTTAGAGATGTGTGCAGATAAGCTACCAGAAATGAAATTTCAATTCAAGTTTGGCACTAAGTAAGCCACTCTCCCAAAAGTTTTTTACAATGTGCTGACTGTAATACTTTGACCATAAACCACTGGTAATAACAAGAAATTAGGCCCTGGTTACAAACATATTACTGCATTGCCAAGCCCTTCAGTGGAATTCAACTACTACATATTTTTAGGTTAAAGAGAACTAGATCTTCTGTGTTTCAGCCAAATTTGACTTTGGTTTCAAATTACCTCTGAGGAGAATTTTTAGCTGATAATTTATCGTATATGATTTGTCTCACATAGAGATATATTTATAGCACATTTGGTAAATAAATATCTTTTCTATTAAAAAGGCCAAAGCACATCCAGTGATAACTTCTTAACTTAAGCACATCCAGTGATACTTCTTAACTAAAGGTTCCCTGTGGAAAATATTGGTTCTTCTGGGGACTAAAAAGGGAAGTAGATAGAAATTCTGATATCTTAGGTCATTGGAAATAGGGAAGTGGGAGTGAGTAAATGTAGGGATTTCAGAAAAAAGAAAAAAAAAGACTATATATGTATATATCTCTCTCTCTCTCTCACAGTACCTGGCTCCTAACAGGCTCTCATGCTATATATATATATGTATTTACATATATATATACACACACACACACACGTTTTACATATATAATATATATTATGTATATGCATATATATTACGTATATGTGTATATATTACATATATACATGTATATATATTTGACATATATACATGTATATATTTGACATATATATACATGTATATATATTTGACATATATATATATGTAAAAAAAAAAAAAAGGGACTCTGAGGTCTCCAGAGAAATATCTGGAAAAGTCTGAGGCTTCATTCTAGGGAGTATTCCTGCTAGGTCGGCACGAAAACCTCTAATTCTGACTGGGCTTACTTGGTTATATTTACAGATATCACACATATGTGTCTTCAACACTTGTCATTTTTCATTTCCCCTTGGTTGATCTTTCCTCATTCCTTTTCTCTTGAAAGATAAAGTAGTGAAAACATGTGGATGAAAAGGGAAATCCCAGAATTTTTCTTCTAAACTCAGTTGGATAAGATAACGTAAAGTAAATCTACATTTCTCTACTAACTTGCAATCTACAGCGCTGGTTAATAGAGCATACAGGGACTATCAATACCTTAAGAAACACTAAAATAAGAAACAAAAAAATGTTTAGGAAAGCAGTTTGTGTCAAGGAGAGACTTCTCTAATTATTTACTTATTCCACAAATATTTACTGATTGCTGGCTATATGAATGAACATAGGTGAAAAGTAATTTTAAGAAGTCATTGTAATTCATATTTCCTTTGCTAGAGCAGCTTAATCTGTAGTAAAAATTTTCAATTTGACATTTTAAGATTATGGGTTCTCTGAGAAAATTTAACTCTGAAATTCCAACATAGTTCTTATTTGTGATAAACCTGAGCACTGACCTTTGTAAGTTTTACTTACTTGGTTATTATTGTAATTGATCTTAAGGCAGTTTTTCATATTCTTTGAGCTCTCTTCCAAATCATTCCTGACACATAATTCTACCAACTGCTAAACCTAATCTTCCATAATAATTTGTGTTTACATGTTCTAATCTTACTGTCAATTTAAGAGGTATTAATGAGTAATACTGAATATATTCTCAGAAAAAAATGGTTGTTTTATTTACCTAAATAAAACACTTAGGTTTTAATAAGACTGTTAGAATGCTTATGCATAGTTCTATGATATATGAAGTTGAAGATTTTTCCTTTTAATTTAAAAAAGTTCTCTTGCATTTAAGGAATGAAAGCCATTCCAACTTGAGTTCATGGTTTATTATATTAAGGAGGCTTAAGCTACAGACTTTGGTGTCATACCAATTGTAATGGTTACTGCTTATTCCTGTTTTTAAAAGGAAGCTTTTAATGGAAACAGAACACACAAACAAGTGCACAGAACAAAAATATCTGCTTCTTTTCACTAATTAGCATAGTCATATACAGTCATGGACTACATTTATAAATGTAAGGTGAAATCACCTTTTCAAAAACCTGAAAGTTTTAAGTTTTGGATTCATTCATCTGGCTGTCTTTCTTTGGGAGCAAAGCTAGGAAAAAAAAATACGAGTTTCTCTAAGTTTAAGTCAATTTTTCCGGAGCATTTAATAGCACACTTGCACTACGCGTTATGAAGAAACATAAGCTCTACACATTGACATATTTACATTTAACCTTGCTTAACCTTATCCTTGTAGTTTTTTTTAAGGAAAATAATTCCATTCTCTCTGAGCATTGTTCTTCCTTAAGCTTTTGTCAGATCTTCGTAGAGGATAATCACTGTGGCAAAAAATTCAAGAAACTAAAGGTAATGGGTAATGCTGATTCAACATTTTACACAGTTCTTGGAAATAGACATGCCATTTGAAAGCAATCTTTTCATTAGCAAGTCATTTTTGCCTACTATATACAAGGATAATAATGAAAGAATTGCAACATATTCAGTAATATATTCAGTCATACACAGTCAGATATGCCAATTCATTTATAAATCTATACATGAATATTTAATGTAGTTGACTCAGGTATATAGAGTTTTTAGATGCAAGTTTAAATTATTTAGACTACAAAATTTAGAAGGATACAGTGTAGTGTAGTCAAAAGAACACTGAACTTTGAATCAAGATGTGTTCTGTTTTATTTTTCACGGGGGTTTGGTGTACAGATTATTTGATCACCCAGGTAATAAGCATATTATCTGATAGGTAGTTTCTCAATACTCATCCTCCCCTTACCCTCCACCCTCAAGTAAGTCCTGGTGTCTATTGTTCCTTTCTTTGTGTCCATGTCTACTCAATATTTAGTTCCCACTTATAAGTAAGAACTTGTGGTATTTGATTTCCTGCTTCTGCATTAGTTTGCTCAGAATAAGGGCCTCCAGCTCCTTCCATGTTGCTGCAAAGGACATGATCTCATTCTTTTTTATGGCTATGTAGTATTCTACGGTGTATATGTACACATTTTCTTCATCCAGTCTACTGTCAATGGGCATTTATGTTGATTCCAAGGAAGACGTGTTGTGATTTATATTCTAAGACTACTAGCAGCATGATTTTAGGCTATTTTAGTGCCAAAGGCCTTGATTTCCTTATCTGTTAAATTTCCACACATTTTTAACATTCAGTGATTCCTTATGGCTGAGAGGCTAAATAGATACTAATAATTTGATTTGAATGAATTCAATGTTTTTAATGGTTACCTAACTGGCTTGCTTAACCTTATCCTCGTATTTTTTTTTTTTGAGTTCAACTTTCGGTTTTGTTTTGTTTGTTTCATTTTTCATAGTATCATCTCTTCCGATTGTTAGTGGTTTTCTATAATTTGATATAGATTCTTGATTATGTAACATTTTGATTTAGGAGAGGTATAAAGTACTGATAGATGTAGCAAAGATGATCATAAAAACAAATATTCTATGATCATTTTTGTGTACTTACGGTAGTGATTAAAAAGGTAGTTTAACTTGCAGCATCTATTATATAAATAGATTTTATTTTTTAGAGAGGTGTTAGGGTCATAGCAAAATTGAGGGGAAAGTGAAATAAAATTGAGAAGAAGGTACAGAGACTTTTCATATATCTCATTTTTATATCCGTATTATATGTAAAATAATTAGCTTGAAATCTGTGCCATTTTAAGCATCACATGTTGATTCAGATAATTATGACTACTATTCATACAATTAAAATCTGAATTTTCTCCATATCTTTTTCCGAAACTGTACTTATTAAGCTTGTGAAATATTACATTGAGTCATCACTTGTTATCCCTTATTTTCCTTGACCTTTGCTTAATATTTACACTCTCCTAAACACCCCTCCCCATGAACATTTGAAATCTTCTTTCCTCTGGCCATTTGGATTCATAATTCTTTGTTGGCTCACTGCCTACATACTCAATATTGACATACTCCATAGTTCCATTCTAGGATCTCTTCTGACTCCACTCATTGCTAGGTGAGTTTACGACTTCAATAAAATGCCCTCCAAATGTATACCTCTAATTTTCAACTCTCTCCCAGATCCAGATTCCTGTTTCTAATAGCAGCCCATTCCATTTAGATCTCCTGCAAGACCCTCAAAATCAACACTAACAGAAGTAATATTTAGTAATCTCTCTCTTCAAAAATGTTTCTTCTCCTCTAATGTTTATTCTTAGTACTGGCAAGTCATCTATGCAGTGATCTAAGAGAGAAATCTGAGACTCATAAAATTCTTTATTTCTCATGGCTTCCTAGTTATAGAAACAGGCTCTAGCATCCATGTTTGAGTTTGAATTTCAGCTCTATGGGTCTTGTACTTCCTATTGTTGTGACCTTGGAAAATATGGTTGACTGCCCATTGCCTTAGTATCCTTATCTGTAACATGGCGATAATAGTAGAATGAACCACTTGGGGTTATTCTGAGAATTACATTTATTAAATAAGCATGAAGTTTTTAGAATGTTATCTAGCAAAGAGTGAGCACTCAGTAAGTGTTAGCTATTATTGTTATCATCATCATCATAATTATAATTTTCAAGTGACGCTTTTGACTCACTGTTATTGCCTTTTTCTGGGACTTTGTGATCTCAGTCTTAGACTGTTGAGTTCTAGATTCTTCAAAATTATCTTGCCTTCAGTCATTCCCCTTCTTAATTTATGCTTTTCTCTGTTAATTTAGTGATCCTACACACTTTTAATAAAATTTGCCATATAATCTGCTTATATTATTTGCATATTCCTCTACTTGACTGATATTTATAAGAAGGATAATGTCTTATATATCTTTTTATTGCTAACCCTTGGCATAGAGCTAAAACTTAAGTTTTTGTTAAACAACATAATAAATGAAAGTTTATTTAGAACTAAGTTGTAATTCAAGGCTTAAGATTTTTATGGTTATCAAATTATATTTACTAAATAGAGTGCTGAACAGACCAAAAATGTAAATGGTACTATTATTTGGTATGCATTTAAACATATAATTTATAATACATTCATGAGTGGAGGTGAGCTGTAATTTCCAAAATAATGTCTGTTAAGTTTGAACTCCATAGTCCATTTAGAGGAATCTTACACAGATTGTTGCAGGAAGTTTTTAGGCCTAATCAAACACTTTCTGTCTAAATACACCCCCTCTGGTTAATCTTTAACCATTGCATGAAAGCAATTAGAAGCCACTTTTTAATGTTTTCTTAAAGAATTAAGAATCCATGATAGGCCCTCTCTAACTAATCCTGCTAGGAAATCTAAGAACTTTAGTGATTGTTGAGCCCAGCATTAGGAGACAAGTATTTGACACCTTCCTTTTCTCCAGAGTACCCAGGACAACACAGCAGGCTCTCCTGTTAGATAAGGTGTATGTTAAAACTGCCAATTCATGTTTTATTCTGGTTGGTTGGCGTATAATGGGTAATCTTTTGAGAAAACAAAAATGGTAGAATATTTGGAGCCATGAAAAGACAAAATAATTTCTTCTGAGTTTCTTCTTTGAATATGTTTTGGCTGTGCCAAAGGATTCATTAATTCAGTCAGTATAAGCATCAACTCCAAATCATTCTGGGAAAAAGTTGTCTGTTTATTCAATCATAATTTACTTCACTTCAAATTTGGACATGACCACAGAATTATACTCAGAGCAACAATCCAGGACGTTGATTAAATGATGGGTTTTATTGAGTTTGAAAATTAATTAGAACTTTCCAAACATAGAATTATACTTTTCTTCTGTGGTGAATTATTGCCGTAGATCGAAACATCAATTATACATGGATTTAGATGCCAAGAACATTTACTTCCAAATGAATAAGGATTTATGCATAGCGATCATAACTGTAAATATGAATTTGAGATTATCATAATATTCATTCTGTATATTACTTAAATGAGAAATAATTATTGTCTTCTGAAATCATTTAAATTTTGTTATTCATTTTCTATATTAGAATTTTAGTTTGATCCTGTTTATACTTTGGTTTTTACTAAATTATACGCTGCTTCTTTGAGAAACTGTCTGTGATATTGTCTTTGTATTATCTTTCCGTGATGCTTTTAACATACTAGATATTTAAAAAATAACCCAAACTTCCATTTAGGTATATAAATAGTAAATTTATAAATTTATATTACTCTTTATATATCTAAATTTACCTTTATATACCTTTAATCCTTAAAGCAACCTTATAAGTATTTTAATGTATATTTTATAAATAAAAAAGCAGAGGGTCAGAAAATTTGAAGAGCTCCTCATCCAGTTTCACCAGGATAGGAAATGAAGAGGTTATGTTTACACCCAGGTCTTTTTTCACTGTGTCACACTGCTTTACATATTGATTATTAGTAAAGGTAGACATTTAAAAAATACTATATAGGTTCTAGGAAAATCTTTGGTTAAAATATATTCAACCAAATAATTGAGAAAAAAAATTCCCTGGGTGCTATGACTTAAGTTTTCTCTACTGTAAGGTTACCTGTCACCTCAGTGGATGAGTGTAAGGGATGATTCTGTCCTAAACATGGCTGGGCTCAGAAACTAATGTAGGCCAGATATTCCAATTAATGTTGAAGTGCTCATGAAACCGTTAGGTTTGATTTGGTGAATTCAACTAAGAGTTCTAGTCTTGTACATGGTGAAAAAAACAGTAGGAGATGTGTCAGTAGAAGTATTCTTTCAGGCAGGCTGCTGCTCTTAGTTCCTTGTGGGTTAATAAGGATCATACTCAGCATCTGGGATTCAGGGACAGTATCTGTCTCCCAAATCTCCAAAGCTCACCTCAATGAGAAGAATGCAGATAAGGCTAGGTAAGGGTAAGGAACTAGCCAACTTGGTTTAGGTTCATGTTAGGGCCCCATTCCAGTGGAGACAGTGAACTGCAAATCAGTACATCCCACTTAGGAACTTTCACAGCACACAGTCACATACACTAAGATCTGTGCACGAATAACCAAGCTGCTTATTGTGATTAGTTCAAAGATGTGCCCATATATCAAGCCAGAATACTGAGAATC
This sequence comes from Pan troglodytes, assembly GCF_028858775.2. Lineage (NCBI taxonomy): Eukaryota > Metazoa > Chordata > Mammalia > Primates > Hominidae > Pan > Pan troglodytes. Next base: position 92,184,131 of record NC_072408.2, read on the forward strand.
CCTTCTAGGATTCTTTCTTTAAATCATAGAAAGAGAAATTATGCAGTTGTTAGCTACAGTAATGTACACTAAAGTTTCTGTGGGTTACTATGTCAACTACTCTGAGAATATAACTAACACAGAGAAAGATGATTGATGAGCGAGAACAAAAAAGACAAAAAGGGAGAAGATAAGGGAAAGAGGAGGAGGACAGAGAAAGAGAAAAAAAGAGCCTAGTTTTCTTATATTGTTTGAGCACCTAGTTCCAGACATTCCTGATCTATTTGCGGAATTTTACACTTCAAATACTATTATTATTATTATTTTTTACTTAAGGTAATTTGATTTTACAATGTGAACTCCTCATATTAATGAATAACAACCTTGGAAAAGTCACTTCATGGACTTTATCATGAAATGGGGATATTAAATAAACATAGTAATACTAACAATAATAATAAATGATGTCAGTCTTGCATGACTGTTATAAATAGTGAATGATATAATACATGTGAAAGGCAGAAATAATTACTAATTATTATTCTTTAAAGAGTTACCTAGGTACTTTGTATTTTGTTGACAAACATAAAAATATATGTCTAGCATTGAAAAGGGATATGATCGTCATTATTATAGATAACAGGATCTTTTATTTAGAAAGTCCCCCAAATACAGAAAAAGATTTAGGGAGTAATGTAAGATTTTTGTCTTTTTTTTTAAAGCTGGATATAGAATTAATGAATAAACATTTTTTGTGCTTTCAGTTTATATACCAGCAAAAATAACTGGAAATTGCAATTAAGTAGAAGATAATACTGCTTGCAGTATTCTCAGAGAATATCAAGTACATAGATAAAGCTAACATACAGTGTGAAGGACCTCTGCAAAGAAAATTTTAAAACTTTATTAGTAGATATGAAAGAACACAAATAATGTGAAGATTATGTTCAATTTTCCCCAAATAAGTTATTAAATAAAAGCAATTTTAATCAAAATCTCAGAGTTTTCCATGAAATTTGATAAAATGTATGTGTTAGAGTAAATGTTCAAGATCAGCTATTAGATATCTTAGGAGGAATATGAAATGGGAATTGCCATATCCACTGTCAGAACTTGGTATGAATCTACAGTAAATTAGACAAGGTGGCAGTAGTTCAAAGAAAGAAAAAAAAATGACCAATGGAATTCTAAAGAGGGAGCCCAGAAGAGTGGCTGTGTGGCTGTGTCACTTTATCTAAGTTGGAACAGTGATTCCCAGAATTGTCATAATTTTGCGTTGGATGACATTTCCAAAACCTTCATTCATTTTAGTAGTTCAAGGGCTGATTCACATTGTTTTCAGTAAATTTTTCCTGGTTACCTTAGCCACAAGTAGACCATACCTGTACCTCTTGCATATTTTAGGAAACAGACCTTCTTTGGAAAGGTTAGCATGGTGCCTTAGTTGTAGGAAGTAAGAACAGGTTGCCAAGGGGGAGAATTCAAACACAACGTAGAAAGCAAGCTTATTCCTAGTCTAGGGGCTTTAAAAATGATCTGTTGTTATTGTTGGACAGATTATAAAGTTCTACTAGGGACACATTGAAGGAATACCACAGTATTTTATCTTCAATTTAAGTAAATAACCACAAAATGTATCATTCCAAGGTTGCTGCTGGCTGAACATTTTATCAACATGACATTTTAATATAGAGAATAGAAATTCTCAAACTTTGCTCCTTAAGATATTAATATACACTTCTATCAAGAAAGAAAAAAAAGGAAGAAAATAAAAAAGTAAATTTGGATATATTTGGCAAATGCTGTCAAATATTAACTACCCATGGCTAATTAACAATGTCAACTAGCATACAAAATTATATGGAAAAGCTGGCAGGAAGAGTGTAGACTGTTTCCTCCCTTTAAATATGGATCAGACTTTTAACTACTTCAACCAGAAGAGTAAGGCAGAAGTGATATTGTATGACTTCGAATAGTAGGTCATAAAAAAGACGTAGCTTCCACTTGACCCATACTGTTTGGAATGCTAGCTCTGGGTAAGCCAGCCACCATGCTGTAAACTCAAACTGGGTTTGGATCGTAATCTGAAAGACAAAAACCTGAATGCCATAATCCTGAATGTTAAAATCCCCAAAGATCAAAATTCCTTATGTCTAAAATCCCAAAACATCAGACCTTGAAAATATAATTTTGGAGACGAAAATATCAAAGACATTATTTACATTTTAAAAATGGGGTTTAGGGCTGGGTGCGGTGGCTCAGGCCTGTAATCCCAGCACTTTGGGAGGCTGAGGCGGGTGGATCACGAGACCAGGAGATCGAGACCATCCTGGCTAACATGGTGAAACCCTGTCTCTACTAAAAATACAAAAAATTAGCTGGGCGTGGTGGCGTGCACCTGTAGTCCCAGCTACTTGGGAGGCTGAGGCAGGAGAATGGCATGAACCCAGGAGGTGGAGCTTGCAGTGAGCCAAGATCGCGCCACTGCACTCCAGACTGGGGGAGAGAGCGAGACTCCGTCTCAAAAAAAAAAAAAAGGGGGGGGGATTTATTTGAAAACATATAAGAACATGAGAGGATACTTCATCAGCTACTTTACACAATAAGACATACAATAACAGGACACATATTTTTGCAAGCATAAACACTAATATATACTAACAAGTCACACAAATATAACAGTTATAAATCAACTATATTTATAAAGAAATAGGTCGAAAAGCAAAATGCATAAACATATATCACTATGGTTGGCAATTGTGTGCACCCAACTTTTTAACTGTGGTCATGTAAAATACTATGATGGACACACTGAGTCTTTTGACAAGATCTATCAAATACTGCAATGGGTCCCAACAAAGTATGCAGTTGCCCAAAGAGCTGAGATCTTGAAAAAATTTTTTCTTTCACAAATGCAGATATACAAAATAAGATATATCTTCATGTATTGAGGATCAGAGTTTTTATATTCACTCACAATGCTTACATATGAAGTGAACATTGTGATAATGCATTTTTTGTGGAGTCAAATTTGAAGAAGAAAATATAAAAGTTTTTAAACAATGATGTAATGATTAAATATATAACACAGCAAATTGGCATTACGGTACAGAAGTACACTATCAAATTAGTTGGTAGAGGAGATTTCAAGCATTTTTCACCTGTGTTTTCACCTCTATGATCTTCAAAATACTCTGCACTTGTGTTTGGAGAGTGGTTGTGGTCCATACATTCTATAAGTGTATGCTGTGCATTTGAAAATCTGGTTATTGCTCAGATATCACAAGCAATTTTCTGCTTTCACATGCAGTACCTATAATAGTTAGCTTTTAAACTTTTATCATTACGCCATTATCACAGCCTTTTTGTGAGGGAATAATTTCACAGATCTCTTTCATTGTGTTGTATACAGTAAAAGGAGTAACACTTAGCTTCCCTAATACCACATCTGTGTTAGTCAGAGTTCTTCACAGAGACAGAAGCATTAGGATATGTATATAAATATATGAGAAGGGATTTATTATGATAATTTGTTCACACAATTATGGGGCTGAGAGTCCCATGACAAGCTGTCTGCCAGCTGGAGACCTGGGAATGCCAGCAGCATGGCTCAGTCCAAGTCTGAAGGCCTGAGAACCAGGGAAGCTGATGGTATAGCCAAAAGCTTTGGGACCTGGGGAGCCACTGGTGTAAGTCTCGGAGTCCAAAGGCCGGTGAGTCTGGAGTTCTGATGTCCAAGGCAGCAGAAAAAAAGTCTGTCCTAGCTCTCAGAGATAGGGACCAATTTGTCTTCTGAATTTGTTCTCAGGGCCCATGGCCTATTAGATGGTGCCCATCAACACTGAGGGCAGATCTTCTCCACCTAATTTACTTACACTCAGATGCTAATCTCTTCTGGAAACATCCTCACAGACACACCCAAAATAATGCATTACCAGATTTCTAGATATTCCTTAATCCAGTCAAGTTAACACCAAAAATTAAGTCCATGCAACTGTCTTTCACACAACTGAAAAATGCACTAATTTCTTCCCCAGAATTCAGCTTTCAGGATTTTAACATTTAGGGTTTTAATGTTTCAGTATTGTCTGGATTTTAGACATCAGGGATTTTAGATTTTAGGGATTTTGACTTTGGGGATTTCAACATTTTGGATTATGGAGTTTGGATTATGATCAGCACAAAGTTGTCTCAACACTATGAATTAAAAAGTTTGTGTTTGCCCAGGATTGAAGATGCAGTCTTCACTTTAAAACAAATGTGATAAGTGTAATAGAATCACTTTTAACTCTCAATTCTGTCCTTTCCATCTTATTTTACATGCACTGTTTTAATTATCTAAGCTTTTTTTTTTTTTTTTTTTTTGAGATGGAGTCTTGCTTTGTCGCCCAGGCTGGGCACGATATCAGCTCACTGCAACCTCTGCCTCCCAGGTTCAAGAAATTCTCCTGTCTTAGCCTCCTGAGTAGCTGGGATTACAGGCACGTGCTACCACACGCAGCTAATTTTTGTATTTTTAGTAGAGATGGGGTTTCGCCGTGTTGGCCAGGCTGGTCTCAAACTCCTGACCTCAGGTGATCCACCTGCCTTGGCCTCCCAAAGTGCTGAGATTACAGGCGTGAGCCATCTCGCCCAGCCAATTATTGAAGCTTTTTATTGTGTGCTGTTTTACTATCTGATAGGGCTGGTCTCCTTACATTGTTTTCTTACTTAGAGTTTCAGTGGCTTTTATTGTTCATTTATTTTTCTTGTTGTAAATTCGAATCAGCACATCCATTTCTTCCAGGGTTGAAAATAAATAAAACCTGTAGAAACCTTTTCATTGTTATTGTATTGAATTTCTTAATTTTATTGTTCCTGTTGATATGGTACACAAGACTTTCTCTTCCATTATATTTTTACCTAGATCTTGTCATTTATGATGACAGTATATCTCCGTATTATTTTTAAATCGCTATGTTACTGAATTATCTTTTTGTTTGGATAGACGTTTGTTTGGATAGCTAGAGAATAATTGCATCTACAAATAATAAAAACTTTACCTTCCCATTTATATACATCTCTTTATTTTCCTAATATATTTTCACTGGAGAATACCTACCAAAAATGTACAATATATAGTTGTGACAGCAACAGCCTTTTATTATTACTAGCTTTAATGAAACTGTCCCCAGTATTATTTTTCCATTTAATCTGATGCTGGCTTTCAGACTGATATGAATATAAATGTTCAATCAATATCTGTCTATTTTTCTATCTATCCATATCTTCCCTTCTCTAAATTTGTTTGTTATGCAATCTCTATAGTGTCCAAAAATATAACCTTCAATTTCACTCTTTTACTCTAATCACCCTCCCCACCTTTTATTTTTGGATCTGCAGTTAAATGTAGTCAGTGCTAGTAGCTCATCTTTTTACTGCTATTTGAATGGAATTCATTATCAGGCAGTCTCTTCAAGGACTATGTGAATGCTCTTCCCTGAGTACCTTCAAGTTAAAAACCATTTGTTGGGCAAGGGGAGGAGAGCATTAGGGCAAATATCTAATGCATGCGGGGCTTAAAACCTAGATGATGGGTTGATAGGTGCAGCAAACCACCATGGCACATGTATACCGATGTAACAAACCTGCATGTTCTCCATATGTATCCCAGAACTTTAAGTAAAATAAATAAATAAACAATGATAGAGATGCAACTTCATCTAATTATAAGGATGTTTATTGTGGTGTTGTTTATCATAAAAAGTTGAAACTTCCTAAGTACCCAACAACACAAGGTTAAGAAAACATTGGTAAATCCATATATTAAAAAATAGAATTGATGTGGAAAGATGTTCAAGATAATGGTGAAATAAAAAAGTAGACTGCAAAACAGTAGGCACAGTAGGATCCTATTTTGGTAAAAAAGACATATGTCTGTGTTAGCTGTGTACACATAAGAAATGACTAGAAGGTATGTAGAGTGGGTCCCTGTGGGTGATGAGATTACAAGTAATTTGGAAATTCTTCTTTCTGGTTCTCTATATGCTCTGCAAATAACTAGAGGTAGTTATCACTGGTACCTGTTAAGTGCTGATTATGTCTCCCCAAATTCAAATGCTGGAGTTCAGGATATGACTATTTGGATACAGGATTTTTAAAGAGGTAATTGAGTTAAAATAAGGTCATATGAGTGGGCCCTAATCTGATATGACTGGTGTCCTTATAAAAGGAGGAAACTTGGACACAGACATATATAAAGGGAAGTCCATGTGAAGACATAGATAGAAGACAGCCATCTACAAGCCAATAAGAGAGGCCTTAGAAGAAAGCAACTCTGCTGACACCTTGATATTAAACTTTTAGCCTGTGAAACTGTGAGAAAATACATTTTTGTTGTTTAAAAAAAAAATTTTTAAATGTCTTTACCCTACATAGCTGAAGGAGAGCTTATAGGAATGTGAAGAAGGTTCATATGGAATGTTGCGTGCAAGTCTGATACCAGCTTCATTGTTTTCTCATATATGTGACACAATATTTTTTGCCTGGATTCTTTAATTTGAAAGTCAAATAAATTTACAAAGAAATGTAACATTGTCCTGAGTGAATTTTTCTTGGTACACAATATGGTCTTTCAATATATGAAATGATATAGTTCTGTTTCAGAATGTTTTCTTTAATTACATATTTAACTTTTTGTCTTGTCTCATTGTTTAGTTTCCTTCAGGAATTTCAGTGATATGTACAGTGGAATCACCTTTTCCTTTTATGTTTATCATTTTTCTTTTAGTGGCTACTGTCCTTTTCCTTTCTGTAATTTAAGCCATTATTTCTCAAGTATTTTGGCTATTTTCCTTCTATTTACTTCCTGAGAGCTACAGTTTTCCCTTTCTCTTTCTTCTGTGGTATGCTTCCTGCCTATTCCAGCCTATACTGCTGTTCTCAGCATTCTTGTATTCCTGATCTTCTCTTAAATCAACAGTTGCTACATTGTTGTTGTTTTTATGGTGGTTTTCATGTAGTAATGTTGAATTGTAATTATTGAAAACGTTGTGAGATTTTTTTCCTTGTGAATTTTTTTCTAGTGAGTTTTTCTCACATGTATAAAAGATTCATAACTTTAACTTTTGTTGTAACAGTATGCAGTGTTTTAAAATTTTCTTTAAATATTTGTATGTAAGACAGATAAATTTTCCTGGATGAGCTGATAGCAGATAAATACTATTATATGTATATGGCAAGTGGAATGGAGGGAGGCAAGGAGAGGGACAGGGTAGCTTCAAAATATACAATCCTTGCTCCTTGTCCCTCTAGGTATGTGGGATTCTGTAACTTATTCAGATGATCTGGACTTTGTGTAATTTTGCTTACTTCATTGGTCTGATGTGAAGAAGTCAAGCACAGTGCTGGTTGTATAATGAATATGCAGTGGGTGAAAATTCTCATTCTACCTTCTGTCTAACCTGATTTGTCTAAGCTGTAGAAATTATAAAATGGTTGGCTTCTATTGTAGCATACATTAAAACACAAAAACCAAGTAAATGTTCAAATATAAAAACTGGTCTCTGTTCTCTGCCCAGAACAATGAGGTTAATGCAAATAAATAAAGAAAGAAAGAACAAAGAATTACTGCAGATTTTCTGCGTACCTTATTTATTTATTTACATCAACTACATTGTCTTGGTCAGAAAGCAGATACCAATTTTGATCTGTTCCATAGGGAAACTTTTTGATACTTGTTAATCATTTGAGTGAATGGAAACTTAGAGGTGCTAAAAGGGGGATGAATGAATATCATTTCAAAAGTAACAATTCTCATCAACAAAAAGAAGACTCTTGGCTTTGAGTAGCAAAAGATTCTTTTGTCAGGGCACATTTATTCATCATGTGTACGAAAGCTCAGTGGAAAATATTAGTATAGTTATGAGATTAAGAAGTTTTTGACATAAGTATGAAATCATTAATTATTCAAATGTATCACTTCAACTAAAAATATTTGTAGACATTTAATAAATAAGGCATCTTTAATATTTGATGTTAGAATGGCTTAGTCATACCATCAAAATTAAAGAAAATATAAATTAAAACTATCTAAATTTTTAATAATATATTCAAAAATAAAGTCAATATGCACACAACAGTATAAAAAGTTATGTATTTTTTATTTGAAAAAGTAGATTTCTAAGTTAAGTATCTAAGTTTGTTTTGGATCATATATATAAAACTATGAAATTATTTTGTGTAACTGTGTACTTCTTCATGAAGAATTAGGTCATCTTGATACATTAAGAGACAGGGCATTTATTGATAAGCTTTAATAGTAAGGTACGCATACTGAAGCCTATTTTAGAAAATATCTTCCAGTGGATACTTTAGAAAACTTGGGTAATTTATGAAATTGAACTTGGCAGCTTAAGAGAAAGACATAGTTTATATGCTATGGCTACTGTATTTCAGCAACTTGTTTAAGAGCAGCTTTTTCATTTAAATAATTTTTTAGAAGAAAAACATCAGAGAAACTTCAAACTTTTTTTTATTTGTTAGAAATTAAAATATTCATAAGTGTTTATCCAACATAAATGAAGTTATTTCTCCTCTTTTGGAACTTTAGGTAAAAGCTTAGTGAAAATGAACTTCCTCTTTAAAGATTTACAATTCTTCATATTTCTTTTCATGGTAACAGAAAGGCTGAAATATCATTTTCCCTTTAAGAGTACAGTATTTTTGTTTCAGAGCCAAACTAAACTAAAGCCATCTGGGAAACTGCCCTTCCTCACCTTTCAATTTATTTACCTAGTGGAGATGATGACCCACAACTCTTACTGTTTTCATATTTCAGTTCACCTAACAACTTTGAATAAATACCATCCATTTGCCTATATGATTTTTATCTGTTTTTATTATTTTTAATTTGTTCTCTATATGTCTATCTCTTTATCCAAAAATAAAGTTCTTAACAATATATAATTATCTCTTTCTCTCTCTTTTCCTCGTTTCTCTTGCTTTATCTCAATTTCCAGTATGAGGAAAGTCACAAAACATATATTATTAGTTACTCCCTTAATTTAACAGAAAGTGATGACCTATGAGACTTGGAAGATTTTAGCTTCTAAAACTAATATAGTTTCCAAATCTAGTAAAGAGCATTTAAAAACATTCTCTTTTATTTTCAAATTCCTATTGTATATATTTCAAATCACACCATGCATTATTGCAAAGATCTCCTGTGTTCTCCTTATGGTACGTATTTTCTCCTCTTGGTGCTTAGTCTAGCCCTAGATACCCAAGAGACAGTGATCAGTGAGAAAGATGTTGGATCTTCCTTCATGGAGGTCCAGCCACTTAGAAATGATAGACTAAAAAACAGTCAAATATGTAGAAGAGTTAACAATTGTGGTAACTGCTATTAACAAATAAATTAGGTACTGAGGTAGAAAGTGATAGGAAGACCTACTTTCGATTAGATAGTCAGGGAATTGTTTCCTGGGGACACCAACTTAAGGTGAGAGATGAAGGATGAGGAGATAACCATGCAAATAGCTTGACTCAGCCTGACATTACTGTCAATATTAAGATTTCCATGTGACATATTATATATCTTTCTTCTACTTCTCTGTTGTGTGTGTGTTTGTGTTTGTGTGGGTGTGGGTGTGGGTGTGGGTGTGGTTTTTGAAGTATCTTTCCTTTACCTTTTTCATTACTGTTAGCTTTTGTTAAAAAACCTTATTAACCCCATTAACAGACTCTTTTTCCACTTTGACTTCCCTTTCAAACTATTCTCTCAGCAACTTGTACATATCTATTAACTTTCTACCCGGCCCCCAAATTCTTAGTTTTTAATAGTCTTAATTGGAGGCTTGGAGATCAAGCCTCCAATTCTTTTAAAGAACAAATGAAATATTAACACAAATTGGTCAAATTCTATGTCACAAATTAACATTAAATACCAAAATTTATCATACAGACTATGTTGTCTGATCATAAAGCAGTGAAATGGATAGCTTTAAAAAATCTCATGTATCTGGAAGCTCCAAAGCATTCCATTAAAAAACAAAGAACAAGAGCAACAGTGTAATCTTAGAACTGAACCATGGTAAAAATAAATAAGAAAACAAAATCTGTGAAACACTGCTAAGAAAAGTAATAGTTAAAAATACAAAATAAAAAAACAAGAGCAAGAAATATTTTAAAATAAATGAATTGAGTTTAATTGGAAAAGCTGAAATGAAAGCCACAAACTAAAGAAATAAGAGAAAAGTAAATTATAAAGACAGAGGAAGGAAAGAATACTATAGAGAACAACGATACAAAAATAAGAGTAAGAAAATCACAAACTGTTTTCTTCAAAAGATTAACAAAATAATCAGTTTTCAATAGTTATCCTGAAAAAGGTATAAGCAATTAATAAAAATGAACAAATAACTACAGATAGCAGATATTTACAAGTAATGAATGACAAGTTTAAAATGATGGTTTTGAAAAACATGCACTAGAAATTAAACATAAACAACATTCTGAAGAATATAATTTTGCTATAATGAGCCATTAGCCATGAAGGAAGACCCCAGGAACAAATGGTTTCATAGGTATATTGCATCAAATTCCATGAATCAGGAAATTCCTTTCTTATACCATTTTTTCCAAATAGGAACATTCAAAAAGTGCTTTCATTTTGTGATGCTAGTGTCATTTTGATGTCAAAACAGATATTGACAGCACACACACATAAAGGGAAAATTACTTAGTATGAGCCTAGCTTAATCATGAATACAGATTCAACAATTGTAAATAAAAGCTCAATTCAACAGTGAATAAAATTATATACAAAAATAAAAAAGTTTGTTGTAGAAAGGCAAGAGTGGTTTGACATTAGAAACATCTGTATAACTGATGTAAGGATTTTGGGTTTTATCTGCCTGGTCTCAGATAAATGTTAAATCCTTTGTAGGTTTAAGCATGGGAGTAAATGTCAAATTTACCTTATGGAAAGACCATTCAATTTTCAATGTACATTTTTAATTGAAGTGAAAAAGGACTGGAGGATTGGAGATCATTTAGGATATTATCACACAAATCCATGAAGAGGTGACTAGGATTTTAACTTTAGTAGTGTCATTGGCTGTTGAAAGGATAAAAAGGAAAATAAGTAGGATATATTTTCTCATCAAGCTGCAACTTCTTTGAGCATGAAAGAGTGTAACCCATATTTAAACTAGAACAACAGGTAAAGTCTAGAACTTCCCAGGGCTAGCAAGGATCTGTTGTCACCATTCATACAAGGAACTATCAGAGAACAAAATATGCAGAATTTGCCAGTAATTAAATGTGTGAAGTGAGGGAAAGAATGGAACAAATAATGACTCCCAGATTTCTGGCTTGGATCACTAGTAAATAATGGAGGAGAAGATTGGGGGTATGAGAGTGGAGTGGGAATATGATGAAATTATTCTCAGAGATGTTGAGTTAAATTTGCATGTAAAATATCAAAAGGGAGAAGGCACTTGAGTGAATTTTTCTGACAGTGGTCAGAAGAGAAGTCTGGATAGAAGGTATGGACCTGTATGACTCAAGACAGAGATGGGAGTTCAGTCCCTGAGAGTGAATTCACCTTTCCAAAAAGCAAATATTGTTTTGTGCAGAAAACATATAGCCTTCCTTCAGTAGAAAGCAACTCATTAGATCATTTGGGAAAGATCCCAAATCCCCAATTCCTGGGCCTATATTTAATCAAAAATTACACACTTATTTTTAAGTACCGTTTTTTCCTTTATCCTAAAGATTTTTGTCAAATTCAAAATATTATCAGTATAGAATATTTCTTGATACTTCGAGTTTAAAATAGCGCATGCTTACATGGGTAGAATAGAGATAAATTATAAGTCACAAATATTTGAAAGAAGGTATAGTTTGAATAGTCTATTTGCATTACTACTAATAAAATAATATTAATTTCTAACACTTATTCACCACTTACTTTGTGCCAAGCACTGTTGTAAGGGCATTATTTGAAATGCCTCACTTGAAATTCACAACCTGTTGGGGATATTAGTGGGATACTACCGTATTCTTTAATTGCAAGTTAAGAAAATTATGGCCCAGAAAATTTAAGTGACTTGTTCAAATGATCATAGCTAATAAGTGATAGATTCATGACTCAGATTCTTCACTCTTAGTCACTCTTCCATTCCAATGGAATGAACCTCACGTAAAATGCAATTCAATTTTAATTTTCACTAATGCTGCAATTAATATGGACATATGCATAGATTTTGTCCTTTATTCATCATCATAGTTCAAGTAAGAGCAACCTAAAAGTGTTTTAATTTTCATTCATATGTTAGAGTGTTTTCATATAAAATAGTTTTAACTAAAAAGTGAAACATTTCACTATTAATTTATCCTTTTATTTATGATAACAGGCAGTTTCCTTGAATATTTAATCTTGGGTCTCCACTGTGCACACTGATCCATATAAATGCCACACTTTGCGATGGGGCATCAATAATCAAAACTTTTTGATTATCAAATATTCCAGAAAATAATGTATTTTCTTTCCTGTATATCAAATTATTTTTACTTTTAAAAATATGATAGTGATCTTAATAAAGTGTTTGAAAACATTTTTTAAATCCTATTTTTGTCAATGAAATCAGCATACTTACCATCACATATGATTTTTAAAAATCCTTAGAATTAAAATAATCTTTAACTCTACTGACTGCACATTCTCCAGATCCAATCAATAGCCAAGATGTACTGGTTATACTTCCCTGTAGTCTCATACATCTTGGCCTCTTCCTTTCTATTCTTACTGTCACTACTATAGTTTCATTTCTTGTCATATCTGCTTAAAACACTGTAAGAACTTCATAACCTGTGTCCTGTTCTTTAATTTCCCTCCAGTTTAGTTTATCCTTCACATTGCTTTCAGATACATCTTCATTAAAGCACAATCATAATCATGTAACTTGCATTTTCAAAATGATTCTAATACTCTATTTGGCCTAGCAAATTACATCACTATCTCTTGAGTTTGACATTAGTGTGCTGGAGAAAGCTCATATCACTTTCCGAGACTGAATGTTAAATTTTGAGAAATTTTGTGACCCAATTGTTAAATACAAGTATTAGGAAAGATTAAATTATATAAACAGAATTAAACATTTTTGTTAAAAACACAGGTAATAAAACTTCAAAATTCATTACTTTAAAATTATTTTGCCATTTTGCCATTATGCTCTTGAGGTTATTAACATATGTTGCATCTGTATGGTGGAAATACTCTTTATGGTGTGATACCATGCATCTTTTCCTAACTGCGTACAGTAATGTGTTGTTAGTAAATTGAAATCACCATTATGGGAAAATTTACACCACAGAAATGGGAAAATATTGCATATTGGGAATAAAAATGAATTGTTTTCTTGAGTGTGTACAAAGTTGGCAAATGATAGCCAGTGGACCAGCTGCTGGTTTTTGTATTAAAATTCAGCCATGTTCATTTTTTAGGTATTGCCTATGACTGTTTTTACACTGCAGTGGCAGACTAGAGTAGTTTTGGCAGAGACAATTGGCTCCCAACCCTGAAATATTTATTCTCTGGCCCTTTAAGAAACAGTTTGCTTATGATTGCAAGGGGAAAGCAGCCAAAACTAACAGGGAAACAAATGGTAGTTCCTGTGTTTTAATAAAACGTTATTTGCAAAAACAGATGGTGGGCCAAACATGGCCCATAGACTGTGTATAATTTGCTAACCCTTGGTCTTGACTTACAAAAGTAATAGAAAAAAATGTTAATAATGCACATCAAACTTAAAAATGTGTTGTGTGTAGCCCTCAAATTATGACTATCATAACAAATTGAAGAAATATTCTTTCAGTTTTCAAAAACTATTTTGTGTATGATTTAAAAGTTGTGCATGTCATTGAAAAAAATGAATAAATGTCCAACATTCATCTTTATTGTTTTACTCTCATCTTATTAATGTAAGCAAAATTATCAACCAATATTCATGTTGGAACTATAATGAGTTGTTAATTGCAACCATAGTTTGGCTTTGGATACAAGAGTGCATCAATATCAATGAAAGTACTCTGTGAGAATTATTTGACTACGTGGAAATTATAATAAAAAGTACTGTATTTTATCATCATTTATAAAATTGTGAGTTACACATCCTTTACACCAATAACATAAATTAATGTACATGAATCTGTGTGTATATATACATTTTATGAGAGCTGGTGTTAAGTACATATCAGCAGACCATGGGAAATAGCTCTATTTTCAGCTTCTTTCCCTCATTTACAGGCATTCAAATGAAAGTGAATATGTGCTCTTCCATGAGCGCACCTTTCATTTTCCCAACTCCCTGTGCCTGGGTTGCTCCTTCCACGTGGAATGACTTCGCAAACTAATTCTGTTATTATTGCTTTATACACATTTCAAGACTTAGTTCATATGGCGCCTTCATTAAGAGTACCATTACCTCTCAGGTTACATATGACTTATTTCTGCAGTAAGTACCAAGAGTGCTTTTTATATTTCTTTGCAACACATCAGAGTTTTTTGTATACTTTTTAGGTATTGCCTGTGACTGCCTTTGCACTGCAGTGGCAGAATAGAGTAGTTTTGGCAGAGATAGTTGAAAAAAAAGTTCCTTCTTGATTAAAACTTCCTTGAGAGCACATGTTTTATCTCTTCAATTTTTCACTCTTTATGGAATCTAGTTGTGTCTACTCATAGCGTTTAATGCACTTTATTGAATTGAACTGAATAATAAAATTGCTGAGATATTTTTGTTAGCATTATTTCCTCCACATAATCTCCCTTTAGTACGACTCACTTTCTCCTAAAACACATCTTTTACATGAATGCCCTTTCTTAGAGTTATTCTCTAAGAAATAACTTCTTCATCTATTTCTCTTCTCATCTGAATCCTACCTACTCGTTAAGACCCACGTTGTTTCCCTTCTCAAGCAAGTAATATTCCCTGAAATTAAGAGCCAAAGGATAGATTCCTCAGTGTGCTTCACTTGTCTAGTACTTTTCTTAAATGTTATATATTTTTAAAATTGCCTTCTGTCTTAATTCAGGCTGCTATAACAAAGCACCACAGACTGGGTGGCTTATAAATAACAGAAACTTATTTATCGTAGCTCTAGAAGTCCAAAATCAGGGTACCAGCATGGTCAGGTTCTGATGAGGACCCTTCTTTAGGTTGCACATTGTGGTCTTCTTGTCGTATCCTCCCATAGCTAGAGAGCTCCCTGGGGTATAAAGACACTAATTTCATTCCTGAGGGCTCCACTCTCATGACCTAACTGCTCCCCAAAGGTCCCACCTCCTAATACCATCACATTGGGGGTTAGAATTTCAGCATATGAATTTGGGGGTGGGGGACAAAACGTTAAGTCTATAACATCTCCATAGCTGGCTATAAGATTCTTGAAGAAAAGAATATCTTTCTCATCTTTAAAAGGCACAGAGTACTTCTACGGTACTCAGCACAGAACGTCACACTCAAATGCTCAATAAAAAGTTTCTTGAATAAATTTTTCATGTCTCTATATTGTCAATGGTGGTAAATGGTGCTGAACACATTGTAGTCATTCAATAAAAAGGTGCTGATTGATAGATATGTTAGTGAAACATAAAAACTGAAAGTAGTTGAAAATTAGACTCATATTTTATTGAAATGCAATAAAACTATCTTCGGTTTCTAAGTATTTTAATGCTTTCAACTTTTGTTTCATCTTTCCATCACAGCTAAATTTTTATGCAATGTCATGAGGCTGTTGTCTGCTCAAATTTATAAGACTCTTAAAAATGCTCAAGCCCCATAGCAGTGCCAGGATCTAGGAAATCTGCAGTCATTTATGATTAATGATGCTCTGTGTTTTGTGAGGCATTATTAAAAACAGAAGCCTATGACTTCACTGTTTCTGACAATAACTTTGAACACAAGGTCAGTCCTTCAATTTTAACATTTCTTTGTAAGATTAAAAGAAAGTAAAAACAATCACATTGGGAGCTTCACCCAGATGTCAGAAAATAAGAGACACAAGTTTTCAATCTGTTTCTTCCAATGAAACATCATCTCATTCATGGGATATTGATGATGAGCAAATGTTACTGAAGGGCAAATCTAGTCATCAGAAAAACATAGAGTTCAGGACTCTATCAGGCATCACATAGTCAATTCATAGAAGATGTTAACCAAAAGACTTAAGAGTAGCTTAGCAAATGCAGTTTAATATTTGCATTTCTCTCCAGATGAATAATTGGAAAAAGAGTTATCAACCTTTACAAAATCAAAGTATTCAAGGTTCTGTTAAAAATGTAAGCAAGTCCTAGATGTTTCCTGAAAACAAAAAGTTATATTAGAGCCATTTTTATTCAATTACTTAAAAATCATAATGTGCTACAGCAAATTAAAAAGTAAAAATAACATGATACTTTGTTTTTAAATAGAAATTTCAGATTCAAGAACACACATAGTTCTCCCTTTATATAAGAAGATAAATATGTATAAATAAATGTTTTATCTATAATAGATTATTTGAAATTATTGTCATTTCTAAAGGGAATGCATGCTTTTACAAAAAAAATTAATTCAAACATATTAACTCTGCTTACTGACAAAAGTTTACAATCCATAGGAAATAAAAACTAATTTCTTATAAGAATTAGTACAGCCTTCAAAATATACCATTGCATTGAATTCCATTTCTGCTACCAACTGAAAAGCCGGCTTTTAATTGTCAGGTAATACAGTGATCATATTCAAAATAGCCACATAATTGTGTGACTTTTTCCATGTTAGAAGTACCTCACTGGTTGCTAGGCCATAGGCTGACCTTAAATTTGTATGAAAAATTAAGTGGAAGGCCAACAGTTGAGTTGTGGTTTCTCTCAGTTTCATATGATTGCCCTGGAGTCTGGCAAGGAAAGAAAAAAAACAGCTGCCTGATGGGAATTGTCACTTTCTAATCCTTCAATGAAACAGTACTAGAGAGGATTTAGTTGGAGCCAGCTTCCAGCCAATCCTTCTTTCTGAAAATGTGATGATGTGAGGATAGACAAGCTAAAAGGAAGATATAATCCAAAAAATGTCTTCCTCACTTTATTACTGAAAGTTAACTTCTTTAAAAATTTTTTTAAAAAGTCCACTTGCCTTTTTTGCTTCAAAGCAGTAAAATGATGTGTCAAAGCTATGTAGTTAAATTAACAGTCTTGGGCTGTAAGAACAAAGATCCTAACATGTCGTGTGTTCAGTTGTTAGAGTAACCCCAATTTATCGTAATCAAACAAGAGATATCTGAGAAAGAGAACCCATTCATAACTTTGCAGTTTAAAACCTTCTTTTCAATGTAACTGAACAGGATTTGTGAATTAGGGGGTGTTTGTACACGTGTGCTGAAATAAGCTCTTTGCAGTGAATGTCACAAAGGAAGTGAATTATAGGCTTTGTAATAAGACACCTTTTTCTTTAAGTAATGAGTATGGTGTTGCTTTCTACCAATGAAATTGTCATCCTCTGTGTATGGAACTTTTGCTGGTTGTTTAATTATTTGATATACCTTTGCTTCCATACATTCAGTATTTGCTCAAATACTTTCAAAATACTATACTTTGTAAATAGATCCAAATGTTCAGAATGTGGATTTCTAAAAGTGTTGGTTAAGTTCCAAGAAATGGAAAATACAAATAACTGGCTCAAAAAATTGTTGTTCGTATTTCTCCTTTACATTTTGTGGGTTAAGCAAACTAAAAGCAAAGGAGTAGAAATATAAAATACTTTAATGAGATTTTAAAATCCTCCTAGACACACGAAGTGAATCAGCAACATAGGAATCTCTTCCCTGTGAAGGAATTGTTGTGTTTTTTTGTTTGTTTTTGTTTTTTATTTTTATCCCCATGTACTCATGGCTTTCATTCATTCACTCTTTCCTATAACAAATATTTATTGGGCACCAACCATGATAAATCTTAATGCCAGGCTCTGAGGATGTAGCAAAAAGAGAAGGTAGGCCTGGTCTCATTCTCATACACATACAGCCTCGCGATGGGAATAGCATGATAACCAAGCAAATTAACAAGAATAAGACAAATAGCAAATGTTAAGGCCTCCTTGTGGAGATGACTTGTTAGCTGAGATCTGAATGATAAGATGGCATAAATTATATGAATATCTGTACAGAAATTCAAGGCAAAGGATGCAAGGGCCCTGAAGGAATAAGCTGGGTGTGTTGGAAGAACTGAAATAAAGGTATGCATTGCTGGAGTGCCAGTGCGAGCGAAGTGGGTAAAAGAGGGGTGAGAGGAGATCAGAGGAATGTGAGGCCAGATCACAGACTACGGCACAGGCTAGGGCAATAAGGTAGAATTTCCTCTGGCTGTGATGGAAAGCCATTAAAAGATACTAAGAAGGGGAGTATTATGAATTATGTTTTTAAAAACATCCTTCTGTCCATTATATATAGAATAGATTATAGACAAGCAGTAGTTGAAATAAGTTTCTTTATTTTAACTTTTATTTCAGATTCAGGAGTACATGTGCAAGTTTGTTAATACAGGTAAACTTGTCTCATTGGGGTTTGGTGTACAGACCATTTTATCACCCAGGTACTAAGCATAGTACTCAATAGTTACTTTTCCTGATCCTTTCTGTCTTCTCACCATCCTCCCTCAAGTAGACCTTAATGTCTGTTATTCTCCTCTCTGTGTCCATTGGTTCTGATTATTTAGCTCCAACTTATAAGTGAGAATATGTGGTATTTGATTTTCTGTTCCTGCGTTAGTTTGCTAAGGATAATGGCCTTTAGCTCCATCCATGTTCTTGCAAAGAACACGATCTCATTCTTCCATATAGCTATATAGTATTTCATGGTGTATATGTACCACATTTTCTTTATCCAGTCTTTTGTTGATGGGCATGTAGGTTGATTCTATGTCTTTGCTATTGTGAAGAGTGCGGCAATGAACATACATGTGCATGTGTCTTTATCGTAGAATGAATAATTTATATATCCAAATAGGAAGAAAGGAAATAAAGGTATCCCTATTTGCAGACAAAATTATTCTCTATCTAGAAAACCCCACAGTCTCTGCCGAAAAGCTCCTTGAGCTGATAAACAACTTCAGCAAAGTCTCAGCATACAAAATCAATATATTTCACAAAAAATCAGTAGCATTCCTATACACTGGCAACATCCAAGCCAAGAGCCACATTAAAAACACAATCCCATTCACAATTACCACAAAAAGAATAAAATACCTAGGAATACAGCTGACTGGGGAAATGAGGGAGGTTTGTAGTCACTTTGTTATTGCTGTGGGCTGGATTATGTGACACAACATTGAATGGGAGAGGGGTTTGTGTATAATACAATTCTGATAAATTCCTTATGTTTTTTATGTTTATCTTTCACATGTGCTATAAACATTGCCTTGCCTATGATTCCAGAAATGTTCATTTTCCATCTACTTTCCAGTCCCCAAAATCCATATACCCTACCTCCTTCATGAAATCTTCCTTGATTAAGATAAATTTTAATTTCCATACATTTATCTTCAACAATAAATTATAATTTATAATATATTATCCATAATAATAATTTGGAGTCTGGGCAACATGGTGAAATCATGTCTATACAAAAAATACAAAAATTAGCTGGGCCTGGTGGTGCACACCTGTAGTGCCAGCTATTCTGGAGGCTGAGATGGGAAGATTGATTGAGCCTGGGAGGTCGAGGCTGCAGTGAGTCAAGATCACACCACTGCACTCTGACCTGGGTGACAAAGCGAGACCCTGTCTCAAAAAGAAAAAAAAATTGGGTATAATATAACTTATTTTAATAACTGAAGCCAAAGTTTATCACTTACAAATAATAAAGACTCAAGAAAAGGCAATAAATTGTTCAGCTGTTTAGTGGCAGAACCAGGGTTTGAAGCATGAGTTTTCTCACAAATAAAGCTCTTGTTTTTTTCACTGTGGCTAACTATCCTTTTAGTTGAGAATGTATTCCTTTTTGTCAATTATCGGGACCTTAACAGACATAAAGCGTCACAAAGAAGAACGTTCCTGTATATGATTATGGGTGTAAAAAGGAGTATCAATAGGTAAAAGTTATTGCTTTTAACCAGTTCCAATATCTTCATTCTTAGAAAATGAACAATAGAATATAGCTAGGAAATGTCTGAACCTTGTCTCAAGGGACTAGGAAAGAAGGAAATATAGAATGATGATTGATAACATGTAGTTGTATTCCTGTTCATATGTACATTGGATACTACATGCTTAATAACATGTAGCTATGTTAGCACCTTTTAAAACAATAAAAATCTACAGATTGTGGCTTTACATCTAGTTTCAGAATATAGCATGGTGTCATAAAGCTGCCTTGGTCATTGTTATCTGCTTAGTTTAGAGTAAATGACAGCCACAGAGTTATACAATTCAGCAAAGCAGAATGGATCAGATGACAAACTGACCCTATTTTCAAATTTCTCCCTTTTATCACCACACTTCTCCATGGCAACATAAGATAAAATGAGCATAAGAAAAAAATATAACACATAAATTATCTATGAAGACTGATTTCGACACATTTCCTAAGTAAGAATTCTTGAAAAACTACTGTGGGTTTCCCTTGTTACAGTATAGCAGGAACCTTAGGCCAAGGGAGATTATGGTACCTTATTTTCTTGTTGACTGATTGAATTCTGATTGCAATCTTAGCCCATTGAAGTAAATAAAGAATGCTTCTGAATCAATAAGTTGACATTGATTTTCTTAGGAAAGCCTAGAAGGAAGTTTATCAGTCAGTCCGTTTATAAAATTAAATTGACTATGAAGGGGTTAACCTTGATTTTGTATTAGCACGTAATGATGATGGAAGAATTAATTTAAATAATGCTTGATTTCAAAATAGATCTCGTATTTTAACAGAAAATTTGAAGATATAGCCACTTCGTATAGCTAAAAGTAAAATTAAAATACTACTTTGCCTACATAACAAAAGCAGATCTATGCTATTGTTAACTTCTAAAAGGATAAAAAAGAATGGAAGAAAAATTATACCCTATTTCAAATTGCAGAATGTGATCAACATTTTCTTAACATTCCTCTTTTATTAACTTCCCACTTTTACTACCAGAAAGTTATTTAACTTAGATTCAGTTGAATAACTCAGAGTCAGTTTTCAGAGACGCTTACCTGATATATGGAAAACTTTATGAATATTTTGAAACATGTTATGCAAAATTCAAAAGCTGTGTTTTTTCACCAGTATAAAGCTGAGTTCAATACTTGGAAAAATGAGTTGGTCATTCAATTAAAATCAACAGGTCTTTGTTATATATGATTACCCATGATCTGTCCTGACTGATTCAGTTAAATTTAATATGATAATTTAATGTTGCAGTGTAGGCATTTTGCATCACATAACTGTTTATGTTTGTTGAATATACATTTTGTTTTACAATTGTTCAGCTACTCTGAGATTTTAGAAGAGAAATGAAATAAATGCTGTATCCTTTAAAACAATAATTATAAAGCAATGAATTTCAAAAGAAAAACTTGCCTTCATTTCCACATGAACAAAGGCACATTCAGTTAGTCACCTGATTGTTTGGCTACATAACATCAAATATCAAGATATTAAGAAACATTGACATTTTAGGCAATAGCAATGTAATGAACTTTTTATTTTACTTTTTACTTAGATTTTGGGCATCATTTAGAAATAGTTTTGGATTAAAATTTACTTAAGTTTTTAAAACAACATTATTTAGAGTGGAAAGCACAACTCTGTCTTCTTATTTGAGGACAGAAATGATTCTCAATGGGGGTTGATTTTGTCCCCCAGGATATATTTTTTAATATCTGGACACATTTTTGTTTGACACAACTGGGGGAGGGGCACTAGCAGGATCTAGTTGGTAGAGGCCAGGGATGCTGCTAAATATCCTTCACTGCACAGGACAATACTCTACAGAAATAATTATCCTGTCCCAAACATCAATAGTGCCGAGTTTGGAAAACCCTGAAGTAGAGAGGTATTAAAGAACCATAATGGTACAAAGTGCATTAAAAATGATATACTAAGAATGTAAGCATTATGAAGTCAGGGACAGATTCTACTTGGCTAATCTTTGTGTATTGCACATGACAGAAACTCAGTAAATATTCACTGAATGAATGCAAACGGGCAAAATACAATTGTTCACTGCAGACTTGCTCAGTATTTGCAAGTAAAAGAAGACGGGTAGATACTCTTTTCAATACCAAAACAAGTTAATAATCATTGCTGTAGGGCAACATATCCTATTTTATGTATGAGAAGCATTTTTAGGATTATGTTTATGCCATACTTCAGAATGCATGTAAATGAAGGATACAAATATGTTTCAACTCCTTTTTGTATATGGGACATATTAAGATGGATTTGGTAATACTTACATGTAGCCATTTTATTATACTATAAAATTACTTCTCATTCTTATAGAACAATAAAACTTGTGAAAAGGGCCTTTTTACAATTTTTAGCCACAAATGATAGAATTTTTATATGCCCCAGGCAGTAATATTGCTTATAAATTTATACCATACGCCACTTTAACTTAAACTTTTTTTTTTTTTTATTAAGGGGACTGATCAGAGTCAAACCATATGCTGTGGCTTTTGCTCCATGGAAATCTCAACTATACTGCAAGAATAATTATTCCTACTTAATGAAGTTACAGAAGAGAATGTGGTGCTGGACGGTAAGATGTATATAACCTAATGAATACCCTCTGTAAAGTCTCTAAAGACTTGTGCTAGGAGTTTTTCAGTTTTGTGGGGGTTTTTTCTTATTAAGAGACTAAATAGCTGTTGAAATCTCTAAAAGAATAAATGGATGCTAAAAATTCAAAAACTTTCCTACTCAGGGGATTCCATCATAAGTGTATAATAAAGAGTTTTGGTCCTTTGGGAAATCAGTGCCTTTATTACGGGAGGGGGGAATTTAAAATTATATATGGCTCAAAAAAACACATCATGTAGAGTTTTTCTCTATTTGGAAACTAAAGCATACATTAAAGCCTCATCATTTTCTTTTGATTAGACCATTGCCTTAGCCTGCTAAGTGTCTTTCTGCTCACATTCTTTTTTAAATTTAGCCATTCTTCAGAGCTTTCTCTGTTTTTTGTTTTGCTTTGTTTTGTTTTGTTTTGTTTTTAAAAGCACAGATCTGGAAATGTCTGTCCTCAGCCTCAAAAATACTCAACCTCCATAGCAGGGTAGGTAAATTATTTTGAAATCTACTCTCTACCATTCTGACCAACTATATCCTCACTACTCATGGACTATCCACACACGTCTTTCCCCTTCTCTAAAAATGCCATCATCTTTTATGCGTTTGCGTCTTCACTTTTTCATATCTAGCTGAGTCAAGGTATCTTTCTAATTCTAAATCTTTAAAAGTTTTCCATAATCTTTCTTTGACTTCACTTCCCTATGTTTCTAAAAGAATTTCTCTGTACCTATATTGAAGGGTTTACCACATTGTACTTGAAGTTATGAGTTTGATTATTATTTTCTCATTGACTGTCACATCTGTGAAAGAAGGGACATATTATTAAGCATTATATTCCCACTGCCAATGCCTGACACATAGTCGGTGTTTTAAAAATTAAAAGGTGAACTAGTGTACACTTCATGATGGCTAAAATTC
The DNA here is from genome assembly GCF_028858775.2 of Pan troglodytes. NCBI lineage: Eukaryota > Metazoa > Chordata > Mammalia > Primates > Hominidae > Pan > Pan troglodytes. The sequence goes on from NC_072408.2 coordinate 92,207,810, forward strand.
AAAAGACTAATTAAATTAAGTAAGTTGAGTCAAGGCTGTGGAAGATCTCAAACTCCCATACACTGCTGGAAATAGTGGGAAAATAGTAAAACCACTTTGGAAAATACTTGGGGCAATTTTTTAAATAGCTACACGTACAGATATATGATCTGCCTATTACACTACTAGGTAGCTACCCACATGAAAGTAAGCATATGTGCATATAAAAACTTGTACATTAATGTTCTTAGATGCTCTATTTTAATAACCAAAAACTGAAAACAACTCAAATTTCCATCGACAGGTGCATGGAGAAACAAACTGTGGTATACCCATACAACGTAATACTATTTACGGCAATACAAAAGAATGAACTTTTGAGAAATGCAATGAAATGAATGAATTTCAAAATAATTATGCTGAGTGAAAGAGGTCAGAAAACACAAGTATAGGGTATATAGACCAATTTTATAAAACATCAAAACAATGCAAACTCTTCTATGGTGACAGAAAGCAGAATAGTGGTTGCTGGGGTTTGCGTGAGGCAAATACTGGAAGGCTGAGGATGGAAGGATTAAAAAGAGGCATGAGAAAACTACTGAGGGTGATGGATATATTCACAATCTTGGTTGTGGTTAGGCTTTTATGGGTATAAATATATATCAAAACCTATCAAATTGTGTAAATATGTGCATTTTTCTATGTCATTTACACTTTAATAAAGCTTTTGTTAAAAAAGTTAGAAAGTGAAATGATAAAACTATATTTTGCAAGTAATTTTACAAAATAGATGCTACTGGTTTTCTTAGGGCACAACTGGGTAGGTATATATATTTATCAACATAATTTGGTAATACATACCTTTTTCAAGAACTGACAGCATTATTGATTTGGGATACTATAAAGTCAGACACTATTCTTTACCATTTAAAATATTTATATTCTTCTCTGTTAATCAAATATGTGATTGTTTATTATCTGTATTTACTGTGGTAGAATGGGAAGAAAAAGTGAACTGACCTTATACCAAGGTCAGTATGTGGCCCCTGAGCAGGTAGTTTAAGCTTGCTAGGCATCGGTGCTTCATTTTGTAAAGTAAGGCAGTTAATATACAGTGAATACGGTTCAACAAGTAAAGTTTGTAAAAATTGAGACAGAATTTTGACAAAAATACTTAGGAAAGGTGTTAGAGTTGGTAGATAGTATTCATGGCCTCTGGAGCAGTTTAAAATCTAGAAGGTATATGAGGCCATGCCTAAGTAATTTTAAAGAAGATATGGGTTCAAACTGGATATGTCGTAAGCCAGGAAGGAGGCAAATGCTCTGAGAAGACAGTGAGATCCCTTCTGAATGGAGTCTGCAGAAAGCTTGTGAATAACACTTCACTGGAGTCAGCTCTAAAAGAATGGGTAAAATCCCAAGAAAATGGAATTGTGATATTGTGACAACACAAAGTCTTAAATATTATTTAACCAAACAGAGATGGAAAGAAAGATAATCTAAACAGAGATAACTTGGCAGCAGTGTACACAGTAGACTTGACAAGAGGGAATTACTAATGTTGGCTGGAGCAGGCTATTCTTTATATATATATATATTTTTATTATACTTTAAGTTCTAGGGTACGTGTGTACAACGTGCAGGTTAGTTACATATGTATACATGTGCCATGTTGGTGTGCTGCACCCATTAACTCGTCATTTACATTAGTTATATCTCCTAATGCTATCCCTCCCCCCTCCCCCCACCCCACAACAGGCCCTGGCGTGTGATGTTCCCCTTCCTGTGTCCAAGTGTTCTCATTGTTCAATTCCCACCTATGAGTGAGAACATGTGGTGTTTGGTTTTTTGTCCTTGTGATAGTTTGCTGAGAATGATGGTTTCCAGCTTCATCCATGTCCCTACAAAGGACAAAAACTCATCATTTTTATGACTGCATTGTATTCCATGGTGTGTATGTGCCACATTTTCTTAATCCAGTCTATCATTGTTGGACATTTAGGTTGGTTCCAAGTCTTTGCTATTGTGAATAGTGCCACAATAAACATACATGTGCATGTGTCTTTATAGTAGCATGATTTATATTCCTTTGGGTATATACCCAGTAATGGGATGGCTGGGTCGAATGGTATTTCTAGTTCTAGATCCCTGAGGAATCGCCACACCGACTTCCACAATGGTTGAACTAGTTTACAGTCCCACCAACAGTGTAAAAGTGTTCCTATTTCTCCACATCCTCTCCAGCACCTGTTGTTTCCTGACATTTTAATGATCGCCATTCTAACTGGTGTGAGATGATATCTCATTGTGGTTTTGATTTTCATTTTTCTGATGGCCAGTGATGATGAGCATTTTTTCATGTGTCTGTTGGCTGCATAAATGTCTTCTTTTGAGAAGTGTCTGTTCATATCCTTCGCCCACTTTTTCAAATGGGATCTAATTAAACTAAAGAGCTTCTGCACAGCAAAAGAAACTACCATCAGAGTGAACAGGCAACCTACAGAATGGGAGAAAATTTTTGCAATCTACTCATCTGACAAAGGGCTAATATCCAGAATCTACAAAGAACTGAAACAAATTTACAAGAAAAAAGCAAACAACCCCATCTAAAAGTGGAGCAGGCTATTCTTAAAAGCAAGTAGGAATGTGAAGTGAGCTTGGAAAAGGTTTGGTGCAAATCGCTGAGGACCTTGAATGCACGGTTAAGAAATCCAGAAGTTTGGACTCATGCTTCAGAAAGTGAGTTCATGAGAACTTTCATTTAAGCAAAACTACCGTGTAAACACGAAAAATTCTTTTTGGAAATTAAATTTACTTTACCCTGTCTGGAGAGCATTGATGCTCAAAACCAAGACAGTGCACACAATTGAAGCATCTGGTTTACAGGGAAAGTGAGTAAGCTCAATTTTAAACATTGAGTTTGAGGTATTGGTGGAACAATTAGATAGCAAGGGCCCATGGGCAATTGATGTTTAAATTTTAGACTTAGCCTAGAGAAGTTATTATGAGTGCAGCTTATTCATAAGCTTTTCAATAAGTAACTTTTATTTATTGAGGATTCACAATACGCAAGGCATTTCTTTTTAAAATGTTACAATTTTATATACCTATTAGTTCGTGTCACCATCTATTAATGAGTCACTTTTCAGTCCCTTTCCTGATTTTACCTTATATCTCTGACTAGTAAATGTAAGAATGCTTCAAAGTGCAGTGATTGACCCTCTTTTCTTTTTCTCTTTCTCTAACTATGCTCATTCCCTAAGTAATTTCACATCCAGTCCTATGACTTGAAGCACAATTGTTATGTTGTTAAAGACACCTACATAAATGTACTTGGCTAGACTCTCCTGGGACTTAGCATATCTAATAGATATCTTAAACTTAAGATGATCAAAGACAAAGTTTTTATTTCAGTTTCTCCACCCACAAACCTTTTGGCAGTCTTTCCGCATCTTAGAAAATGGTAACTCCATTTTTCCAGTTATTGAGGTGGCAAAAAAAAAAAAGGGTTGCTCTATATTTATTTTCCTCACTCATGCTTTACATTCAATCGATAAGGAAATCCAGTAACTCTACCTTCAAGATATATCCAGAATTCATTTATCATATTCACTACTATATCCTTATATAAACCAGCATCCTGTCCCATCTAGATTAATACAATTTTTTTCCCTAAATGGTCTCTCTGTTTCACTTTCGCCCGCTTTCAATTTATGATCCGCACAACAGGCAGAGTTATTTATTTAAAACATATGATAGATTATACCACTCCTCTGCTAACAACCCTCAGAATAAAAAAGTCGAAGTCCTTAGCAAAAAGCCTGGTTACTCCTCTGGTATCCTCTAACTTCTGTACCCCTTTTAATTACCAGGATGTACTTCTTGCTATTCCTGGAACTCTGAGAAGGCTTCACCATTATGGTCCTATTACTTGGTCTTTCTTCTGCCTGGAATGTTCTTCCGTCTTACATTTCCAAGGTTCACCCTTTTTCTAGCTCCAGGTCTCTGCTTAAAGGCACCTAATCAAAAAGGCTTTGCTTAACTATCTTATTCAAATAACAAGCCTCTTCACAGCATTACTGGATGATAGTGGGTGCTCCAAAATATTTGAATGAATAGTCAATATTTCAAGGAATAGTCTCCATCTTGGAAATGAGTACCTTGTGGCTTAAATTGTAGGAGCTAAAGTGTTAGGAACTAAAGAAGATTTTCAAGTTAATATTGGGATTTATATTCCCGTAAGATAACTAAGGTTTTGAAGTAAAAAAGAATTGGATTAAAGTTTCTGCTCTAGAATTTAAAAATATAAAAACAGAACATTTATTTAAGGCACAAGTGGGAGATAAGTGATGAGAACACATTGACACATAGAAGGCAACAACACACGCTGAGGCCTTTCAGAGGGTGGAAGGTGGGAGGAAGGAGAGGATCAGGAAAAATAACTAATGGATACTAGGCTTAATACCTGGGTGATGAAATAATCTATACAACAAACCCTCAACACAAGTTTACCTGTGTAACAAACCTCCACTTGTACCCCTGCACTCAAAAGAAAAAAATTTTAAAAAGAAAATCTTATTTAAAAAGAAATATTTGAAACTGTGGTAGGAGATGGGATTATATTGTGGCTAGATCTTATAGATGGATTAAGATAGACATTATAGTTAAGGTCATAGATTCCTTTGAAAATCTAATATAACTCCCCCCAAACACATGTGATCATGTACCACAGTCTTGCACCGTATTACATGTAATTTACAGACTCTACATTATGCTCTAGATGAAAAGGACAAAAAATGCAGACAGAGGTGAACTTGAAGTTTTTTTGTGCAGACTCATCTTTTGGGCAGTTTGCATGTAAATGTAAAGGGAAGGCCAGTGAGTCTTCCAGATCTACAGGCGTGGATGCCACCGTTTGTGCATAAATAATTCAAATATTGTGGTCTCATCGAGTTGAGATAGAAGGAACAGACAAGATCATCTAACATCTTCATTTTTTACATGACAAAGTGGTGTCCCAGAGGCTTGCCCATGTTTCCTCAACTGGCTAGTGGCAGAGCAGGGACTAGATTCCAGGTGTCATAACTGAAGGTCCATGCTCCTTTGACATACCCTGATGCCTCCTTGGAAAAAGTAGTTGTCCTTCTGTGCTTCTGAGCTATGTTCAGATGCTTCAGCGTAAAAGATATTGGTGTTTTTCTCCATTGAAACATAGTTGAATAAAGATATGAACCGTGCTTTGCACTGGAATTATTCTTTTTTATTGCCCAAACATGCCAAAAAGTCATTTAGTAACTAATTTGTGGATTTGAGAAATTTACTGGTTATAACTGATGAAAAAAAATTTTTGTGGTTAAGTGAGTGCTTAAAATCTAGACAAGGCTTAAAGTACTAGTGCAAGAATTTCATTCCATTATGCAAGTAATTTTAACCTACAATTTGGTTTTCATTGTGGAGACAGCTGAAATAGTGCAAGATTGTGACATTGTGGTCAATTGCAAAATTACAAGGAATGTTATGCATTCCAGATCTCCATAGACACAGTACAAAATGCTGGTGTATTTTCATTCACTTGGAGAAGCTTAAATAATATTTTAAATCTCCAAATCCAATAGTAATACTAAGGGGAGTTTAAATTGAATGTCTAGCCCCTTTATTTCTCTATTCGTCTATCAATTTATCTATTCATCCATTGACTTAAAAAAATAGCATTGCTAATAAAGTGGAAATCCTCATGCATTATGTATGGACTCTGCCTGAGTGACTGACAGGACTACCCAGAGTGTCAATGTATTCTCCGCTCCAGCTTATCAGTTAACTAGTGAAATTTAACACGGATGGTGTCGGCTTTTTATTTAGAGTGTTACTGTATAAACAGAAGAGGCCACTGGGAGAATCTTGTTTTGGAGTTTTCACCTCATTTAAATTCTTAATTTTCCCCCTCAGTTTAGAAAAGGCTATTGCAGTGTGGTCCTGCTTCCAATTAATGAGCTTCAGAAAAGGATTAGGTTTGCCTCACTCAGTCTTTCCAAAATAGACTAACCTTGAATCACACAAATTCCAAGAAAAGGTAAATATTCTTTTCTGATTCAAATTAACTTAGACAGGGAAGACAACCTTAGGTTGTTTATTTTATTATAAGCCAAGCTAAGAGTCCCGAAAGTTAAAGTTAATGAAAGAGATAGGCATTTTGTTGAAAGATAAGAAAAAAAAAGAGAAATATTAGTTTAGTACACTTGTTAATTTTTTTCACTTATCTAATATTTTCCATTTCTATTCTTTCAATAAAATAGCAGCAGTAATAAATAGCTTGTATCATTGTGAAGAAGTTTAAAATATTTGCATGATTTTGTTTTTTGGAACTAAATTCTGAAGAGCTGGTTAAAAAACAAATAAAATATTAAATACCTTAAGCATATTGTGGGATTATAAAGGGAATATAGTGTGTCCATGTCTGTAGGTTCACTTTAAGTTTGTGCATTTGCCTGTAATAACTTCTTGGGGGTCTCATAGAAATCAAGACATCTAGAAGTGTCACAGTCTAGCTTCTTTTTGCATGAAGGTAGTCAGCCATTGCCCCGTCAAATCCATCCCACACTCATACCCAGGAATAAAGATTACGTGTTGAGGGATCTATGATGGCATTTAAAAAAAATCTTAATTCATTTTTGCTAGTTTCTTTTATGTGTTCTACCTGAGTAATTTAGAGTGTTAATTCCTGAATTCTTTGAACTTAAAAATGTGCCAGTCATGCCCACAACCACATATACATGATACCCCCTTCTAAAGGTGAATTGAACTCCTAATTTATTTCCATAAAAAATAAATGTAATAAATATACTGGATGCTTATGTATTAAAGGTAAGCTATTTTCAGTAGCAAAGACAGCAATAAGAAATTAATCAATTTGGTCAAATTACTTTTGTAGTTAAAAACATTAGTTTTAAATAAGTTACTCAGCCAAGGGTCAAAGCAATCAGCACAGTTGTAAATGAAAATATGTTTGAATTAAAACAATTAGGCTTGATTTTCTTGTCTTACATCTCACAGCAGGTATTCGAGCACAGCCAAAATTTGGATGTGCTGACACCTGTAATCAACACAATAGGTATCTTTTAAACTAACAAATCATCTTTCCCAGTGGAAGTATAAACAAAACTCTAATTGGAGGCTTTGCTAACTATTCTTCCCTGCTGTGAACACTAGTTAGTGTTTTGTGTAAAGCAGTAACATTAGCTACAATTTATAATTGGCAAAGGATAAGAGCTAATTCTCCAGATTCAGTCAGTTAGTAGGTATACTTAAATTGAGCATACCTCATTCAATGATTTCTTACTTAACAGTTAGTATCAAGCATCTTGAAACTATGTTTTAATTGCAAGGAGACAAATAATAACTAACACATACAATGCTGATGAAGTGCCAAACTACATCCTAAGCACTTTTAAACATATTCGCTTATTTAGACTTCACAAAGTACATTTGAGATAGACACTATTATTCCCAATTGACACATGAAAAAATTGAGACTACATAATAGTTTGTTCTAAGCATCACAACTACTAAATAGTGGAAGTGAGTTTTGTTTTTTTTTAAATAATGAATCATAAATTTTATTTCAAAATGTAAACATCACTAAACATGCATACACATTAAAACAATAAAATTTACAATTTCATTAATTTTTCTTTTTGCATAGGACATCATTACAATATAGAATCTATGCCATACAAAATACATACAAAGTTTTATCCGAGCAAGCCAAGGCCAGACTGGGAACTGTACAACTGTAATACTTCACTGTAGTGATCCAGGAAAGATGAAACATGGCCTTCGGGAAGTGAGTTTTGAAACCAAGCAGTATAAGCCCAGAGTCTGTGCCTTGCCATCTCCATTAAAAATAAAGATTTAAATAAATAAATGTAGCTAGTACCTCATTTTAGACAACTAAATTTAACACATGTGCTGACAAGATCCTTCATGCCTGCTTCCTAGTTTTTACATCTTACTTATGGATTCTGAGGTCTACAGTTTGCAAGAAAAGGCATAACCTCGATTAAAATAACTGATTGGAGAAAATAAATCTCAGTGCACAATGAATGAACACAAATAAGAAGTAAAAGTGATGTTAATTCGGTAATAAATATGTGCTTTTTCATCTTAGAACGTATTTTGTCTTAACTATGCAGGAATGTAACTTTCTCCCCACCTATTGCTCAATGTGGTTATCAACAGGCTTTAAAGGTAGATTTTCCTGTTCCCTAAAGTAGGTACTGCTAAGACCCAACACTAGAATTATGTATAATTCATCGAAAATGATGAAAATGTAATAAAAGTAAAATAAGGATTAAAAATGAGAATGGTGCCAGGTGGAGTTCAGAACATAAAACATGTGCCACAAAATCCTGCACACGTTAGAAACAAGCCCTGATTTTAGCTCTCAGCTTCCTAGAAGCCAAAGTAGAGACCATCAACTACTCGACTTAGTCCAAATTGAAAATTAAATTCTTGCACATGAGCAGTTCAGTTATGCCTGGAATTGGAGGGATTTTTTTTTATGACTCCTAGTAAAAAGGACACATTATGATGTAATAAAAAAAATCCTCAACCCACTCCTTAAAATAAACATGGCGATAGTTTTATATAATTATTTTGTGTAATTCACCTTTTAAGCAATAAACAGATAAATATTTTAGTAAATGTAATACAACAAAGATAAAAAAGGCTGCAAGAGAAAATCTTGGAATAGAGATATAAATACAAACATATACACCCATATAGGCGTATGAACAGAACAAACTGAGATGCAGATATGGCAAGATTACACCAAAGCTCCAATTTAGTACACACCAATTTCACTGTCTTTATATTTTACTGTCTTTGTATGTATGGAGCTATATACTTCTGAACAACAAAATGGATGGATAATTAAACAAAAACATTAGTGCCATGATTTCCTTAATATATGCCCCTTTCCCTGACATGTAATTTGTTTCCAATTTTTACGGGAACTAATCTTATAACTGAAAGATATTTTTGTGCACATCTTTATGTTTCTATGTGTTTTAGCATAATTTGCTTTGAATGGATTACCATAATTGAAATTGAGGTTAAAGGGGTTAAGCATTTTAACGTTTTAATAGAAATAGTATACTTTTAAATATCACAAAGTGCCTACTGGATACAAAAATGTTATAATCAACCTGAAGATCCTCAGCATATTCTGACTTTTATATACTTAGCTATGAATATGCTTGTTATGCAAATGTTTGATGTTTGTAATCTTTCCATGTAGGAATAAATAGGCTATATTAATACTGTCACTAGGAAAACCATTCAGAACAGATACCTTACCAATGCCAGTCCAACATAGTTAATTCTCTATCTAAAGTAAACTGTATTTTCCTTTAACACACACTGAAAGAACACTTATGGCACACCCTATTTTACCCAGTAAAGATTAAATGTGTAGCTTTATTTTATGTTTTTGACTGTGTTAATAAATATTTAGAGAGAAGCAATACTAAACTGCAAAATTTCAGAAGCTTTTTTTTTTTTTTGAGATGAAGTCTCACTCTTGTCCTCTAGGCTGGAGTGCAATGGCGTGATCTCGGCTCACTGCAACCTCTGCCTCCTGGGTTCAAACGATTCTCCTGCCTCAGCCTCCTGAGTAGCTGTGATTACAGGTGCCTGCCACCACGTCCAGCTAATTTTTGTTTTTTTCAGTAGAGACGGGGTTTCACCATTTTGACCAGGCTGGTCTCGAACTCCTGGCTTCAGGTGATGTGCCCACCTCGGCCTCCCAAAGTGCTGGGATTACAGGTGTCAGCCACCGTGCCCTGCCCAGAAGCTTAACATAATACAGATTTATGTTTCACTCACCTAGAAATTCCATGTAGGTATTTCTGGTTGGAGTTGAGAAGGACTTCTGTTCCATGCAGTCGTTCATGGAGTCATTGATAGAGGCACTTTCATCTATGACAGTGGCTTTCGAAGTCACCCTGGGTGTCAAAAAACAACTGGTAAGCTGATGAGAGAGACTGTGGGAAGACACAGTCTGTTTTGTCTTCTCCACAAAATGACAAATTACTTTTACCGTCGTTCAATTAGCAAGAATTAGTCTTACGGCCTCATTTAAGCCCTATTTGTACATCCTTGGGGAAACTGCTTAACCTTTATAAATTTCAGTTTTCCTATTGGTAAAATGGGGATAACAAAGTAATGAGCTCACATGGTAATTTTGAAGATTAAATACTATATATAAAACAGTTAGTATTTGACTTATACTAAGGATTTAATCAACAATCTCTCATCATTATTATCATTTTTAATATTAGAAAAGACATTCAACTAGACATATATTAGAAAACTATTTTAATTACATGTAATTACATTTAATAATTTTTAAAATAATCCCTATAAACAGGAAAAAACATACCTACCAAAAAAAATAAGTCTAGTTTCTGACCTCTCTATAGTACAAAGTATCAGAAAAAAAATGAAGATTAAAAAAATATTATGGCCAACAATGTGATCACTAGACTAATGTATAAGACAATAAGAATACATATTTACATGTATAGATACATGGAAAATATAGTACTTATGCTTCATTTAGAAAAACAAAAAGATACATTCTAAAAAGCTGAACTCAAGAACGAAGAAGACGTTGGCTAAAAGGGATGGTGATGACTTCTAACTTTCTGAGTTAAGTTAAAAAATTATTATAAATATCAGTAAAAATAATTTAAGATGTTAAGAATAATTATTGAAAGGTAATATGTGTGTTGTGAAATTAATGAAATTACATGTGAAGCATGAGATTATCTAAATAAAGGAGAAATCTGAAGAAAGATAAAATGAACACTGGAGTGGCAAGCAGGGACAAGAACAGAATATTGAGTTTTTTAAGTCTGCATATGGTAGAAAGTAGGGTGGCATGATGAGAGTCAAGCTTTCAAAAACAAACAACAAACAAATAAACAAAAAAACACTCCGGAGGCATTTGGTGAATGGACTCAGGAAATTTAAGAATGGATCTGGGATCTGGGGAGTCCAGGTGGTTTGCTTACGGTGTTTGACATTATAGCGGAAAGAAGTGGACACATTAGAGAATATTTAGGCTTTGGGAATGGTAGAGCTCTGTAATGCATTGGGCAAGTGGATGGGGAAGAAAGATGGGAAGGGTGGCATAGTGTCTGGCTGTGGTACTAGGTAGTGGGTAGTGATGCTATTCAATAATACTGAGGTAGAAGACTTATAGAACAAAATTTAAGATTAGTTTGTGACAAGTTGAGTTTGAACAACTTTGTGACACGCGAGTGGAGATATTATATAGAGAACTGAATACAAGGACCAAAGATTCAAAGGAGCTATTTGCAGTAAAAATTTTAATGCATAGTCATATAGGTGGTATAATTGAAGCTCAAGACAAAGTTTCTCAACCTTGGAACACTGACATTGTGGCCGAATAATTTTTTATTGTACAGGGTGATACTGTGTATTGCAGAATATTTAGAGCATCCCTAGCCTCTGCTCACAGATGTTAGTAGCAACCCCTGAGTCATGATAACCAAAAATGTCTGCAGCTTTACCAAATATTCCACAGGGGTGCAAAACCACACCTTTTTGAGAAACACTCGTTAAATGATAGTAAGTAGGAAGAGAATGCAGAGTAATAAGAAAACCATATAACCCTACTGAGACAAGAAACCTTAAATTTAATTTGGCTCCAATATATATGGCTCAAATAATTTTCTTTAATTGGAATAATTGTCATGGATATAAAAGTGGGTAACAAGAACAGGAACGCAACATTATCTTTCAGTACTATTTTGAGACTTTCAGTTAAAGTAGGATCCAGGGTAGACGGAGAAGTAAAGCCAAAAGAGAGATTTCCAAGTGGTTTAAGATTAAGTTTGCTGGAAACAAAAGAATTTTAAAAGGTATGAAGTATTTGTAAATTCCAATTTGAAAGGGGTGGGGTGTATCTACTTATACAGGTGGTTAATCTGGCATATCCTTGAATAAGCTTAACTGAGAGACCATGTTCTTGCTGATTACATTTTCGGAAAAAGCAGAGCTGGTCTGTATCTCTACTATACATGTGGACATTAATCAGGCCAGAATCTTTTTCACTGGAATTTTTGCTCCTGTTACTGGCAATGAACTCTAGTGGCTTCATGGCAAGTCTTAGTATCTTTGAAGAGTGATAGACTATTAGGACTTTGTTGAACCCTGTAAGGTAACATTACTAGTTACATGCAACTATAAACATTATTAGTTACATGCTACTGTTAACAGTATTTTAAATACCTAATTTTTATTCATTGATTTGTATAAATTTAGATTACATATATTAGAAATATAATTTGCACTGTTGGTCTGATTATTTTGTTGGTAAGCAAATAATTGCTTTATTTTGTTGATAAGCAAAATAATTTATTCCCTGAAAGATACATAAATATATAATCATTTTACAAAATGAAACCTGTGGAACCTGAGGTAAAGTTAAATCACACATCATTTGCTTCCTCTTTTATTAAAGTTATTTACTTAATTTGCAAAATTTCAATTGAATGTTGTTTTCTGAAGTACTTACATTTAAGTTTCACTTGAATATTTTGAATCTACATTGCTTTGATATTACAGTTTCTTTTATTTGCAATACTGAGTATAGCAAGTAGTGCTTTGCCTATAACTGCCAGCTCCTTTGAAAGTGAGAGTGAAAAAAATAGAAATCTCTTTTAAAACAATTTAAAGATGCCTTTTTTTCTCCTAATGACCAGAAATGTCTAAAATTCTGGTTTCTAAAATTGTGCCATTTTGAAATTTCCCTGGCGGATAGCACTGCTCTGCTGTATTACATGTGGTTAATGTTAGTCACATCCTTGATGTAACATAACACAAGCTGGCTAAGGTAATCCAATGTGACATATGACAGCATTGTGAGCCAGTCTGGGATATTTGAAAATATGCCATCTTTCAAAGACCATGGACAGCATGGTTAGTCAAGATTATGAACACTGTTGCATTCATTTCAAACAACATAGTCAAGGCTCTGTAATAATTAAAGGGTAATTTCCAACATGGTCGAGTCTGACAAATGCTAAAATGCTAACAAGAGTACTTTTTCCTTTTTTCTTGCTGCTGAGTTTATATTTGAAGCCACTAGGTTAAATTGTAAGAAAAACAACTACTAAGATGTAATTATACGTTGTTTTAGGTATGAGAATGAGTGAAAATTTATAAGACAATGCAGGGATGAGTGAACAATGTCTAGTAATTTATAAAGAGGCAACAGGTAGGCATTTGGTACCCAGTTATTTCCATTTGCCAAAAGCACTCAGGTTGAATCAAGTATGTTAGCATTAGATGAATACAATCTAGAAACATGAGCACCCAGGCGAAAATCTATATTTTCTACATGTGTTGTTGAGTTTCCCTGTAAAAGTCTTTCTGTCTTCAACCTAATTTATTGTGCAGGCTGTGGAAAATCTGAAAACCATGTTTTCTTCTAGGATTACTTCATGATCAGCTTCTTTGGTTTTAAATTTGTTGCACATTTGCTTAAGCAGAAAATACTACCACTAATAATTCCTGATGAATAGTGATGAGTTACAGAAATGAAAATAACCTGGACACTAAATTCGATAGAGGATGGAAGAGGAAATTGAACATAATATGAACATCTTAAAATGAAAAGGTAAAACTGAACTACAAGGTAAAGAGTCAGTGGAGCTGTCTTTTTGTGAGATTTACAACTGCAGGTCATAATATGCTGTTGCCTTATTATGTTCTAAAACACCCTAATTTTATAAAAAAAACTTTTTTCTCTCTCCCTGTAAGTCAGAATCATTAAGTAATACCTGTGCTAATCTATTAATAAAATGATTTAAATAAATATGGAAAATAATTTATTTTCTTGCAAATTAAAAAGTATATACCTCATGCACATATAAAAGGATAGGTAAATATATTTTAATATTGGTTTTCATATAAAATTTGTTTAAAATATTACATTGAAGTTTACTGAACTGCTGAGATGACAAAGAATATAGGAAGAAAATGCTGGCATTTTTAATTTTAGGTACAATAGAAACATTCGTAACACTGTAATATTAATCTTCTAGTTTAGAGTAATATTTTTCTATTGTTTTCTCATTTGAACCTCAAAAGTACATTGCATATTACGAAGATAGATTGTTTTATCTACTTAATGGAAATAAAAATTAATGTAATCCAACCTTGATCCAGTCTTTGAACTTCAAGTCTACTACCTTTCTTTCTGTGATTTTCATAAAATTAGAAGTTTGTTGAAGTGACTCAAGACATAATGAGTGATGCCAAAATTTAATGTAAAGACAAATAACTTAATGTTAAATGAAGAATGGATCTGCCATCCTGGTGTTATGCTTTAACATGCAAAAAGTGCACACAGATATTACCGCTCAATTCTGGTTGATAATTAGATTAAAACACGGTTATAGCTAAAACTTTGTAATATTTTATAGTTAATGCTATAGGGTGTGTTAGAGTAGAAACATAATAATACAAGAGAAATCCAGTATAGAAGACCTGATACTTTTGATTGAGCAGATACAAGAAAAGTAAATATTCCCAAAGGGCCAGGCGTGGTGACTCATGTCTGTAAGCCCAGCACTTTGGGAGGTCGAGGCAGGCAGATCACTCGAGGTCAGGAGTTCGAGACCATTCCGGCCAATATGGTGAAACCCTGTCTGTACTAAAAAAATAAAATACATAAATAAATAAAATCAGCCAGGCGTGGTGGCACAGGCCTGTAGTCCCACCTACTCAGGAGGCTGAGGCGGGAGAATCACTTGACTCGAAAGGCGGAAGTTGCAGTGAGCTGAGATTGTACCACTGCACTCCAGCCTGGGTGACAGAACAAGACTCCATCTCAAAAACAAATATATACCTATAGCCAAAGTTACTGATTTTATAAAACAATATACAAAGTCCTTTAGAAAAACAAAGCAAAAGAAAACAAGCTTGCCTCTTTTGAAGAAACTCAAGGTAAAATTATATAAACTGAGGCCAGGCTCAGTGGCTCAGCACTTTGGGAGGCCGAGGCAGGCAGATCACTTGAGCCTCAGGATTTGAGACCAGCCTGAGCACCATGGTGAAAACCGGTCTCTACAAAAAATACAAAAATTAGCTGGGTGTGGTGGTGTTCACCTGTAGTCCCAGCTACTCAGGAGGTTGAAGTGGGAAGATCACTTAAGCCCAGGAGGTCGAGGAGAAGTGAGCTGAGGTGATGCCACTGCACTCCAGCCTGGGTGACAGAGTGACACCCTGTCCCAAAAACAAAAAAGAACAAAACAATATATTAATATATAAACTGAGGAAAATCAAGGTGGAAGGTGAAGCATATTTTTTTTTCTCTGTGTTGGTTTCAAGAGTGTTGTTTGAATATTTTGTGGAACTAGTTATCCATGACTCTGCAATTTCTTCTAGAGATGTTACCTCACTTAACAGAAGGGATAGGATACCAGGAAAAAAAAGTTAATCTTTGTTAGATGCCTGCTATGACAACAGTTTTTCATGCATTATTGATTATCAAAGAAAGCCTGTGAATGGATATTATTATCCCATTATATATGCCAAGAACTGAGGCTTACAGAGGTTGTGACTTGTTCATGGTAATATAGCAAATAACTGGCAGAGCAGGGATTTGTACCCAAGTATGGAGTTAAGGTTTGAATATTAAAAATAATGAAAATATGTATATTAACCTTGGAAGAAATATAAACAGATAATAAGTAAATAACAGAGAATAGAATAGAATAGAATAGAATAGAATAGAAAAGATAAAAGAACAAAGAAGTTTTTCTGGTCTAGCATTTGTACAGGCCTACTGAGGAAAAATTGTGTGAATCAGTGGAATAATGGAAAATTCTGTTTGGTATTTAGTTGAATTATACAACTAAGGAATCTTTCAGATAATGAGTTGGCATGCATTTTGACCTCCTGAAATACTGTAAGGTAGAACATGGCAAATGGAGCCGGACACCTGCATTCGTTTCCTTGCTGTCTAGTTTACTAACTGTGCTACTTTGTGCAACTTACTTTGTTCCTCCAATCCTTAATGCACTCCTCTACTAAATGAGTATTAATGTTACTTACCTGTGTTCTGTTAAGGTGTTTGTGGTCAAAAACATTGCCAAAATCTGAGAGGCTTACAACATCAAAGGTCCATTTATTGCTTGGATTGCAGATCCTTTTCAGGTCAGCTAAAGTTCTGCTCCCTGTTTTCTTCCTTCTGGCAGAAGAAGCCACCCCTTCTGGGATGTGTTGGTCTTATGGCAGAGGGAGAAGAGAGATGCAGGAACCGATTATACGGTAGCTCTGAAAGGGTTTGCTTAAACGGGCCATGCATCACTCTCACTCACCTTTAAATAGGCAGGAGGAAGTCACATACCCAAGCCTCACATGGAGGAAGGTATCATCACCTCATAGGAAAAGGCAGAGGATAACTGGAAAAATACTATCACCTACCACAACATCCACAGGATTATCGTATGATTAAATGAGATGAAAAAGTAAAGCTCCCAGCAGGGTTTTAGGCACATAATATGTTCTCTAGAAATGGTATTTCACTTTCATTCTATGGGATCCAGAGTTAAGCTAAACAAAGACCAAGCTCGTGAGGAATTACAGCCACATATAACAATTTTCCAGTGTCTGTTTTGTTTGCAACCTTTATTATAATAATTGATAGTTAAAAGAATGAAAGTCATATTTCAAAAATAACAGTAACAGAAAGATTTTAATCCTCCAATGCAATTGTCAATAAAGAATTGACAAATTAAGACCTGATTTTTAAAAATGCATTCTTAATTTTTTAGGTGTTCTTAATTTCTTAGAAACTTTAATTGATATATATATATCTCAATTAAATGGGCATCATTAACAAAATAATAAAGCAAAGCTTCCATTGGAAGGTAGCATGTGGGATACCCATTGAAAATAAATTTTGGTTAAGATTGAATTCCAGTAAGAAATTTATCAGGGATTTTGCAAACTTTAGGACTGGAGGAAAAATTCCCTATTGAATGTTTCTGAAAAGGTCTCTTATCTTTGTCATGTGGTCAAATAATTTTGTATGAGTAATGAATTTGGTCTTGTAGATTTTTGGATAAATCCTTAAGAAAAAAGCCAACAAGTCTTGCCCTCCCTCTATGAGATCAAAGACACCACTGTGTTTTTGGTATGAAAAAGGTTTCCCCATGGTTGCCAAAAATACGCTGTTTCCCCATCAGCTGTGTAGCGGCCATGAAATGATTGACGGCCTTTGCAGTTTCTCCAGGGTGGTTCAATTTCAAGTTGAAGGTAGTGCTGAATTTGAAAAGTATTTTGAGTCCCTTTTGAATAAAAATTACAACAGGGCAAAAATACTTCTTCCTTTCAGCTGACAGTCAATGACATCCACTTAGTAAGGTGTTACTGTAGTACGAAGTGGCCCTTTGTGAATACATGGGATAAATTTCCATCTATGCAAGGCCAAAGTACTCAGTTGTGATGATTTACCTTTTTTTCATAATAAAATTTAATAGAGAAAAAATAATTTGAGATGAAGACTGAATTCTTTAAATGCTTTCACAGAAACAAATTTTTGAAAAATTTCTTGTGAGAAAAAATATAACAATGTTATTGATACATAATTATCTTATTGTAAACTCTTTAAATAATAAAAATCTGTTATCACATGATTTTAGAAGTACTAAAGTTTGAAACATATACTCTCTAAATATAATAAATTATCAGAAAACTCTGGCATAAAATGAATAATGACAAAAGGGTGTTAGTCATATCCTATCAAGGAATCTCACAATATATAAACCCCACTTTGATACCACATATGTGAGAAAAATTTTGAGAATCCATGTGCTTGTAGTTTAGCATACTTTTTAAAAACTTCAATGTATCCACTACGTTACAAAATTGAAAACTTAAAAATAAATTGGTAAAAAATAAATGTTAACAAAAATTGATTAAAATTCCTCTCAGTTATTTGTGGGAGAAAGGAAGGAGGTACAAATCATTAAGTCTTTCTGAAAAGAGCATGCCCTTTGAGCTGCTTAATGTATACGAGAATGGAGAGTCCAGTTGCCTTAAAAAAAAATTCCAGAAAACATCCTCTTTTAGGAACTACCTGGTTTTTACACGAGTGTTTACAACCTTGAGATTTGTAGTATTCCTTAGCTTTCCCTTGAATCTCAGGTCCAAATCAATGAAGCAATGTGAAATAAAACACTTAGGCACTTTATGATCCAAATCATAAAACTAAGGATATGAGATGTTGAATAATTAGAACTAATTGGTGACTGCAAACAGCGATCAAATTCACCAGAAAGCTGCATGACTTTTTCTTTAGTTCATAGGCACTGTTTAAGATCAGAGGTTTAAAAAAAAAGGTTGCATGTTGTGTTAATTGATTCAGGAATATGTTTTCTGCTCACTTTTGATGCTATAAAATGAAATGGAACAGTCTGGAATGCAAACTGAAACAAGGGGTTACATGGGTGTGGCAGCTTCACAGCCTACACTCGTTTGTTGTTTGCCGGTAAGCATTCATTTGTTCAACTTCTGATATTTGGGCCTTGTTCCAAGAGTATTTTTGAGAAAACGTAAAAGTTCTGTGTGAAGTGGATGAAGTACTCTTTTAACTTTTGAGTATTCATTGTCTCAAATATTTATATATTCCATTAATTCTATTTCACCCATTTTTTTCCAAGTTACTCTTTAATGTCTCCACTTCAATTTGAATGTATCTAGTTCTAAATATTCTGCAGCCTACAGGGGACACTTATGTCTATATTCTGCAATGTCTTGTTACTTTTTAAAGTCTATTATATACAGATAATTCATTTTAATTGTTTTATTAAACAAAATAGCAAATTTTTTAAGTGAAATTTTTGAAGACATTAAAAAACCCACAGTAAATCTCAAAGTCCATTTAAGTAATTATAATGTGATTGACAAATGATGCTGCCTATAGTAATAATGTAGGTATATATGTACACATGCATCTTTTTCAAAAGTGAAAATTTGATAGACATCTTCTTTCTTCTAATTCCTGCTTTGCAAATATCCCAGATCTGAAAACAAGCTTATACTTTATACCAGAATGATCTGAAACTGAGAAAAAAGCCATGCTCTTGGCAGAAATGTGTGAAGTGAACTTAAATTGTTAGATTTTTAAAATATTTGAATGATGGTTATCTATGGTGGGTCTCTTCTGATATTTGAGCTTTTCTTATTACTGCTTGAATCATTATCAAGAAATTCATTTTTTCAAGATTTCTCTAAATTGGGAAGCTTTATTCCCTATTTATGCACCTATTATGAAATTAAATTATTCCATTGACAACAACCAAAATTAATAAACTAGAGGCTTTTACTGTTAACTGTGTATTTATCTTTAGACTAATGCTATTATTTGAGAGTTAGATGTTAATAAAATCTATGCAGTATTAGTGAAATAACTTATTAACAAGTTTAGAATATGCTAAAGTGAAACTCAACCCGTTTTATGTTTACATTCCTAAAGCTTTGATTAAATCCTAATACATATCATCCAGCTGCACTGAATTCATCTGATGCAAACACTTGATAATTGTTCACCTTATACCCTTATCATCTATACACATTCTCTAGCACTCTCTCTTTGAAAAAATAAACTCAAATACCAAAGTAAAAAAAAAAATTACACAGCAGTCTGAACTCTGAATACAAAAATAGCAATCTTTGAAAATAAAAACAGAAACCTCTAAAATAATGTTTTATTTATCACATACAAACATGTTTTCCTAAGAATTACTTCCAGTATGGGCCACCATATGGAAGTAGAAAGCCATTATAGGAATGAACTAAGATGGTTTGTATCACCTGCATAACTTGTTTTGTTCTATGCCTTCAGGGTTCAAAACCCGCTTCCCATATTTTTTTCCTTTCTTTAAAAATAATGTACATCAGTTTAATTTATCCCAGGTCCTGACAGAAGGATCGGATTTTAAGCATTTAATGCTGTGGTTTCAAATCCAATTTCTCAGTGTTCATCGTTTCAAAAGTGGCAGAATTCAGTTTTTGAAAAAGTTCAAGAACGTGGGGAGGACTGGCATGCTTTCTAAAGTTCCACATTGATGTTAAAGGAAGCTCTGTATGGGAGAGAGCAGTTTGGTCTGAATTTTTCTATAGTGCTCCAGGAAATATTAAACCCTCCACCTTCTTCAACAAGAGCCTCTTCTTATTGGTATCAACCTAGGAATACTTTTTAAACTCATAAAGCATATTGAATACATAATCTATTACAGGTTTTCTGAACTAGGGCCCTGACTGGTTGATATATTTTCCTAAATGGAGGGCATCGATATATCTGCTTAAGGCTTGATTCCACTGAATGTGTTTGGAAACAACTTTCCCTGAAACTAAGGGGATTTTTATCCATTCAGAAACTAAAGCAGTAGACCCTTGCACAGTAAATTCATTGTAGGCTTTCTTTATGGGTGGTGGGGGAATCTCTAAAGGTCAGGAGTCCAGATTGCTTCAAATAAACATCCAGAATCTCAGATGCTTTTTTGAAACGAGCCCAAGTTTATCTGAACCTCTTTCTCTGGTTTGGAAATCAGGCTGAAAATGTCACAGAAACAGATTTTCTTGTGAGATCTCAGAATGTTGTGGTTTAAGTAAAGTAATAAACAAAGTTGAAAAATGAAAGGCAAAATTGGCTCAAACTCACCTGGTTTCGTTCTGTTAGATGCCTAAAACTGAGTGGCACTGTGCAATCTTTAAAACAGAAAAGATAAAAACAAAACAAAAACAGAGTTTGGCTGTGGGTTAGCCTAAAATCATCAAACATTTCTCCTGAGGAGGTTTAAGAGAAACTTTTGCCACTCCATCATGCGCTGTCCTTATGTTGCAATGTTTCGTTTATCCCCCTCTCCATCTTCAATTTGAGAGACTTCAGAACTGGTCTTCCGTTTTTAAACTGTCAATAAGGAATAACTCTTTGACCTTTTGAAGTGGAATACGTTCCTTTTTATTTATGGGTGTGATTGCCTTGAAATGCATATTTTAGTATTTGTGTGGTATATATATAACATTAAAAAATAAAGTAGAATTTTTTCGAATAGCTATTATTGAATACCAGGGATGAGTTAAAACTTCTCCACATATCATATTATTTAATCCTCACAGCAAAACCATTAAGCAGGTATTTTTTATCTCCATTTAATAAATGATATAAAAACAGTTTATGAAGATACAGTAACATTCTTAATTGTACAGCTGTGATACTTATAGCAAGTAAGTAAAGGCAGGATTGAAGCTGAGGATGGCTGACTTCAAAGACCGTACATTTTACTACTAATTTATGTAGTTTCCCAAGAGCTGTTTTTAAAATCCATTTAATATGTCTAATAGCTTTAGCCCTACCTATTACAAATAATGGGTTACATATCTAATACACTAGCTGAAAAGTTCGTTTCTGAAAAGGTCTCTTATCTGTGTCATGTGGTCAAAGAGTTTTATATGAGTAATGGATTTGGTCTTGTAGACTTTTGGATAAATCCTTAAGAAAAAAGCCAACTGTGTATTTTCAATACACTGAAAAGCAGTGTATTAGATATATAGCTGAAATTATTATAATGATAATGCCTTAGATTTATAAGCAGTCTACAGAATCCAAATCCTTTTGTATTTGTTTTCTCATTCTAATCCTTCCAACAAACTAGAAAGTAGGCAAATAAGGCATCTGGATCCACGACTGGGGAAAACTGAGGCTTCATGAAATTAAGAGATTTTTCCAAAGTCGTGAAACGAAAATAAATCCAGAAGAAACGGCAAATAGAATGTTTTACCTATGTAAATTGCTCTTTGCAAATCAACACTTCAAAATTCCACTCTGCGGTCACCTTTTAATATCTTATGTTATTTTCTCAGTCGCTTCTTTTCAATTACGCTCACTTTTCTCCACAGTACTTTTGCATATTTCAGCTTTTTATATATCCTGTGCTCCTGATAGAAAGTGTTCTGCACTAACTGATAAAATCCAAACTACTTTTGCAAAGCCTGAAAAGGTCTAGACACATGATACCAATGCTATTCTTGGGCTACCCATTTAAGTTATGTATCAAGTCTAAATTTAATCAAGGCCACATTTTATTTATACATTTCATGCATTAAACTCATTTAAACTTTTAGTCAGATTTCATTAGAAGAAATACTACCGTGTACATCATGCAGTAGTAAAGCTAATGTGCTTCAAGAATTTGAAAGGAGTTGGAGATCGGGGGTCTGATTTCAAAATTTCTTTTTCTTTCTCTCCTTAGTGCTTGCAGCAGGTCTGTGAGCAGCACACAGTTTGTTTCCTAGGACACTAATACAGTCAGCATGCTCTGTACAAATGTGTAAACACAGACATTCCCTGTAATCAGGGAGGTTGGTGTCTTAAGGCAAGATTATGTTTTTTTAGGAAATGCAATTTATGTTCAGGATTAAATTTCTCTTGCAGACTGATAACGTCTGAGGTTCAGGGAGATGATAATAAATGTTGTGTCCTAAACTGCCTGCCCTGAATCTGAAGCCTTGAATTAGTCTTCCTGTATAGCCCTCATTCTTATGACCCCAAATTAGGTAGTTCTTCATGTCTTAGAAAGATGAGAGAAGTAAATAATATAAAAAGACAAAATACACTTTAAAAAATGTAAAGCATCTATAAACCTCATGGTGGTTACAAGGAAATACAGAGACATAAGGAAAAAATACAGATGACACCATGGCTAATATCCTTCTTCACAATTCAGGAAATTTAAATTTGTGTCTGGTACTTTGGTATTCGTGAAATTGAGATGGAGATGGGCAGAAAGTTAGACAATATTCTTATAATCACTTTAGTCTTCTCATGGAATGATCCTAACACTATAAAACAACTTAAACACATAACAAATATTCTCTCTTTCTAAACAGTAGTTGAAATAAATCCAACCAGAATACCAAGAAAACCTTCTCTATAAATCCTTTCATCACAAAACTGCTCTATTTCTTTTCCAAACCAGAAAAAAAAGTTTTCAGAAGTTAAAAGGGCAGTTTTTATGCCAAAACCACAATTTTTTTTGACCTAATATTAAATTCTTAAGATTTTTTCCTTTCTTTCTTTCTTTTTCTTTCTTTTCTTTTCTCTCTTTCCTTTCCTTCTTTCCTTCTTTCTTTTTCTTTATTTTTTTCTTTTTTTCTCTTTTTCTTGCTTTCTTTCTTTCTTCTCTCATCTTCCTCCTCTTCCTGTCATTGTCTTCCTTCTCCTTCTTTTCTTTATTTTTCTTTTTCTTTTAACCTTCAGAGGCAGAGATCTGTGGTTACTACCAACTCCTTTTTACACAGGGAATGCAGATCATACAAAAGAAAAGCATGGCCTTGATCAGACAGCTGAGTTTTTTTTAATCTTAAAAAAAATCTATTTTATCCAAATGAATTGAGTACTCAGAACTGGAACTTTTCAGACCACAAGGAAGACTGACATGCTTTTTTATCATGGTAACAGGTACTGACTGCATGGGGAGAGGCCATACCACAGAAACCTCAATCTGCCTGAGCCGTGACTCTGAGAGCTGGAGTACCACTGGACAGGGTGAGGGGAGCTTTTGCTTGTTTACTCAGAAATATTTTCTAAATTACCTGTTTGTGTTATTTAGGAGGGCAGGATTGGGGAATGCCACTTTGACCTGATTTTTACAGAATAAACTCCTTGCGTAGCATTATAATAATCAGAATAACTAGATAGGCTCTTTTAGGCAAGGTTGGGCAAACTTTCTATATTCTGACTCCTCTTGTTGTTTTCTTCCCAAACATTTGAAAGAAAACACATTACAGTTTACAAAAAAATCCCTCATTCCCCCTTGTGTTGGTTCCACCTCCCCTAAAAATAGAATTTTATGATGCTCAATCTAATTTCTTTTCAAGACCATTTATTTAATAAGAAGAATGTTCTCCTGGCCTGAGATGCAATATAAGTGAGTATGTATTTTTTTCATAGAGTTAATGTTTACGGCAGAGGGCTAAAGCATTGAAAATAAGGAACTGAAATGGAAACTCTGACATCACTTTAACGGCAGTCCTGCTGCCTTACTGGGGAGAAAAATATTAGCTCTTGTCTAACTTACCTTTTCCATAAGGTGTAAAAAGCACCCTATACAGAGGGAGTATATGAAACCCATAGCTAGTCTGATTGCTTGCATGCTATTCATATACACGCCCGTTGTAAGCTGGCACTGGGTGAACCCGCTGATTCTAACCATATGGCTGCCTGCAGAAGTGCACTGAGGAGTTTCCTCCAGGGTGCCCGAACAGTGTCCTACTGGCTTCCTAGGCTGCAGGAAAAAATGAAAAAAAAAATGTAATTTTCCCATTATGAGATTTCATCCAGATGCTCATGAGGTCATACATTAAATAATGAGACTTTAAAGAACATTACTATTTTGAAAAATTGCAAACTGTATGCATTTCTCCACTGGGTGGCGCTCGAAGTCCATAATCATGAAGACAACTAAAAGACCCGGAAACTGAAAATCTAATTTAGAAAATATCACTTAAGGGTTAATTAATTCAGAACTACTATTCTTCTAATCAGATTACCAGTTTATAGTGCTGCGTGTCAGTCAGACTGTGCTGGTTCTGCCTGTTGGTAGACAATTTTGCATTACAGAGAGCTGTAGAAACTTTTGAGCTATTGAAAGATTTTATCTACACTGGTAAACTTATATTTTTTTGGAATAATTATCAGGAATAAAATATTTTCTACCACTATGTATTCAATTGTCCACTGACCACAACAATTTCTCTACAATCAGGTTTTTTTTTTTTTTTTTTTTTTTTTTTTTGCATAACTTTACACAGCTTTTGAAGAAGGTATTTCTTGTCCCAAATCTTTCAAAATTCCAGAAAGGTATCATTTTGCTTAATAGTATTCCTTGGTTATGGCCTGTTATTAACAACCCCTATAAACTATTCTGATTATTTCTGGAACTGGAGTCTATACAGCTATATAGGACATTCATTTCAGTTTAATAATGCTCAGCTCTTGTGTGCTAAGCTATTAACCGTAAATAGAAAATCTCATGTAAGGATTTAGATTCCAGTGAGATGTAGTCAAGGTTCATATTAGATAAATGCCTTTACTTTTAGCTTGTTGAGTTGGTTTTCCTTCTTCTTTCTTCTAGCTTTAATTTCTGTGTCTTTCTCCATATCTGCATGTACAAATCCCATTTCAGGTAGGTCTTGGCTAAAAGAAAGAAGTGCACAAGTAGTATAAATAGAGCACACATTAGGGCTAAGCTCTTCTGCAGGATGTAGTTATGTGCCCCATACCCCACCACCCACCTTGTATGACCAACCAGAACCAGATATAAGTCAAATTGTGCAGTAGGTGAATTGGTTTTGCTTCATAATCATCTCCTCTTTCCCTGACCTTATCTCCATATTACATGTAGTAATGGGCAAACCCTGGTGCTTTCCTTTACCTCTCATGTTCTCAAGGGCTTTCCAGGTATAGCCGACAGTTGCCACATCACACAGACCTTGAGTTTCTGATAGGACTGTTGGTCAGTGTCAGACCCTGCTCGTGAAGGCTGTGAGGCAGCTGGCATTTGCTAAAGGCAGTTGATCTATAAAGTTGTTCTGCTGGCCAAAAAATAAATGATTTTGAGCACTACAATGGAGGAGATCCAGTCACCCGGCTGCAGAGTTCAGACCTCACTAAGGACTTGCTTTTCTTCTGCTTTTACTTAAAGATTAATGTAGGGTGATGGACTTTGGATGGAGAATGCCTGGCTGCCCTGTCTTCAGCTCTATCTTGCACTGTGGTCATCAACTTTTCTCAGATCAAAAATAGGCAGGTACGGGTAGTGGGCTTACAATGTTTGACCGCAACTGGTTTTTCTAAGTATTCTGTACATTTTTCAGCAGCAAAACCAAACTGGGTCTTCAGCTTTATCCCCATTTCTTGCAAAGGAAGAGCCTTTATATGATTGGGCACATTTTGATTTTTCCTTACTGAGAATTTTAATCTTCTTTTGTATTGTTTCTGTAATAATTTGTAAACATATTTATTTTTACCTACTTTTTAAAACTTTTCTGGTGAAATTCATTGTACTGCGTTTTATTTGTCAAAATAAACATTCTCATAATGCTGGTTAAAAAAAAAATGCAGCTTAAAATGAGGCGTGCTCAGCAAACATCAGTGAATTACAACAGTTCCAAAGAAAACTAGTTCACTAGTTGACAAAACAAAAGCACAGGTTTTAAACAGGCTTGGGTTAGAATCTTGATACCGTTATTTACAGATTACATAATTTAGGTTAATTTACTTAATATCTCTGCATTACTATTACCTAATTTGGAAAATGGGAAGAATAGTTCCTATAACTAACAGTGGTTTTGGTTATTAGATTAGATAAAACATATGAAACACTTAATCATCTAACCTATGGTAACTTCTCAATAAATGGTAGCAATTTTCATCCAGAGTAAACATTTAAAAAACCTAACTCTGTGTGGCACTGTGATAGACTGAGATTAAAAGATCATAAGGCACACTCTCTGCCCTAAAATATATACAGTCCTCTTGAGATAATTATTTCTTCACCAACAAATATTTACTGAACACCTAGTACATAACAGAAATTGGTTTTGATGATGATATTGATGATATTACAGGCTAAATAACCCTTTTACATATCTCCTGGGACCAGAAGTCTTTTGAATTTTTTTTTGATTTGGGAATATCCCCATATACATAATGAGATTGGGACCCAAGTCTAAACACAAAATTCATTTATGTGTCTGTACATCTTAAACACATTGTACTTTTATACAATATTTTTCATAATATATGCAACCTGTCACATGAGATCAGGTGTAGAATTTTCTATTACGGTGACATGTCAGTGCTCAGAAAGTTTCAGATTTGGGAACATATTGGATTGCAGATTTTCAGATTGGGGACTCTCAACTTGTATAACAATGAATGAAAGAAACATGAACCTTGCACTTAGGAAGATTACAGTTCTGTGGGAGAAACAAAGTTTAAGCAAAAACACATTATTCAAATATTTTAAAAATCATAATCTGTAAGTACCATGATGTCAAAGTACAGCATAGTTAAAGCCTAGATGTCAGCTGGGAGTCACCCTCTACATGGAATTAAAAATAAATATTAATCTTCTATGATGTTCTCTGAGAAAATGGATATTCTCCTCATAGCCATGCAGATTCCTCCAGACTTATTTTCTGAGAGTCATCTCTTTCCCTAATTCCATATTCCTACTAAAATCTCTATTTCTCTGCAAATTTAACTCCTACATTCTTTTCCTTCTGTCTGCCTTTCGTAGACCAAGACAGATTATACAGCCTTTTCCCCTGGTGTTCCCCCACCCACCGCAAACATCACTCACATGTATAATGGGGTCAACACCGCAGCACCACTCAGGGATCAATTTCAAGTTGAATCTTAGGTGTTCTTTTCTTAACAGACATTTGCCCATTCTAACCAAACAGAATGTCTAACTTGTCAAAAAAGAGAGAAAGCTAAGCAATTCTGAGTCAGCCAGATGATCTTCACAGGAGTATTGGTTTGAAAAAGGCATTTTGTTTCAATGATGACAGTTTTTGTTGATATTTTGTTATGCCTTTATAGACTGTTTTGTAGACCTAAGCTAGATTGAAAGATGAAGTAAAACTTTCCTGAGGAAGTGACATTTAAGCATAGAATTGAAGGGTGTGTCATGAGTTGCAGAAAAGGATTCAAAACAGATAACGGCATATGTATAAAGGCTGGAAGATTTTTAATATGCTTGACTTGATCTGACTGTAGTCACATTCATAAAACTTAAGTAGAAATACTCAGTAGCTCAAGTTCACTTTCAAGTTGCTATCCTAGGGAAAATTCCAGAAGTTCAGGGAAGGGAGAGTTGAGTGAAGGGTGGAAATCCAAGGTGAGTCTTGTTTAAAGAGGTGTGATTTGTGGAGCTTGAAGAAAGAGTGGAACTTATACAGTGAGAGATTGAAAAGGACAGGAGGAGCAATGGGATGGAATGAAGGCTGGGTGCTTGCTGTTGTGCTCATGGAGAAGGAGTCAAATTTGGTGAAGGAAAAGGAAGTCAATGATTCTTCTTGAAAAGTCATCAAAAATCTGACTGAGGAGTCCTTGAATATCTTCGAGAGATAGGGAGATAACTTTTGAGTAAAACAGTATCGTAGAAAGCTGGGAAGTCTTAATTCCTCAGGAACATTGGTGGATGATGCTAGTTTAGACTTTAGTTGAGGCTGTTGGCTTAAACACCTGCAATATGGGCTCTCCAAGTGGTATGGGCTTTCTCACAACATAGTGGCTGGATTTTTTTTTTTTTTTGACAGAGTCTCACTTTGTTGTCCAGGCTGGAGTGCAGTGTCATGATTTCGCCTCACTGCAACCTCCATCTCCTGGGTTCAAGCGATTCTCGTACCTCAGCCTCCGGAGTAGCTGGGATTACAGGTATACACCACCATGCCCAGCTAATTTTTTGTATTAGTAGAGATGGGGTTTCATCATGTTGGCCAGGCTGGTCTCGAACTCCTGACCTCAGATGATCCACCCACCTCGGCCTCCCAAAGTGCTGGGATTATAGGCATAAGCCACCGTGCCCTACCTAGTGGCTGAGTTCTAATAGTGAATATTCCAAGAGAAAGCCAGGTAGCCGCTGTATGTGCTTTCATAACCTAGCCTCAGAGATCAATGGCACTTATGCATATTCTATTTATCAGGATGGTCAAAACCTTACCAGGTTCAAAGAGAATGGAAAGAAATTTAATTTCTGGATGAGGAATGTCAAGATTGTGAAAGAATGTTAGGGACTAGAAATATTGCTTCAGCCATATATGGAAAATACAATGTGCCGATTTTCTTTGTCTCTCAGCTTGGAAGTAGGAATATGGATTTGCGTTTCAAGGCAGTAGACTCTATGTGGATTATTTTGTCTTTAGGAAAATTAACATCTTCATTAATGTGATTTACTTGACACTGGCAATGAGAAATTTTGTTCATCCTAAGAAGTTGTTTTGAGTGTGTGCGAGCACAAGCATTTCAAACAGTAGTTATCCGTCGACAAGTTTGATGAGTGAGGAAGCTTCGACCTTGGAATGCTGATGTCCATTTCAACATAGTCTTTTGAAGCTTCTATAGCATTGCATAGCTCTGAGTCAGAGAAATGCACAATTGTGGCATTTTGTTCAATAAACTTATAGTGTTAAGAAAGAAAGATGGGCTGGGTGCAGTGGCTCATGCCCGTAATCTCAACACTTTGGAGGCTGAGGTGAGCTGATCACCTAAGGTCAGGAGTTAGAGACCAGCCTCGCCAACATGGTAAAACCCCCATCTTTACTAAAAATAAAAAATAAAAATAAAAATTAGCTGGATGTGGGGGCAGGTGCCCTGTAATCCCATCTGCTAGGGAGGCTGAGGCAGGAGAATTGCTGGAACCTGGGAGGCGGAGGTTGCAGTGACCAAGATCGCGCCACTACACTCCAGCTTGGGTGACAGAGAAGGACTCCATCTCAAAAGAAAAGGAAGAAAGAAAGGAAGAGATAGACTCAGGCTTAGGAGATTGAGTTTTTCTAAAAGTGACTGTGAGGTTAGAACTGTGAATGAAGAAAAAGGGACTTTCAAGAGCAAGCTAGGAAAGGGTCTTATAAAGGATTTGCCTTTTGTAGTTTTCTATTTATTTTATTTTATTTTTTTAGATAGCGTCTCACCCTGTTGCCCAGGCTGGTGCACAGTGGTGCAATTTAGGCTCACTGCAACCTCTGCCTCCCGGGTTCAAGCAATTCTCCTGCCTCAGCCTCCCAAGTAGCTGGGATTACAGGCACCTGCCACCACTCCCACGGCACAAAGTATTTTATATAAAAATACAAAAATAATTTTTTGTATTTTTAGTAGAGATGGGGTTTCACCACATTGGCCAGGCTGGTCTCGAACTCCTGACCTCAGGTGATCCGCCCACCTTGGCCTCCCAAAGTGCTGGGATTACAGTTGTGAGCCACCGTGCCCGGCCTGTAGTTATTTTCTTTAGCACCGTGAGAACAGTCATACTTAGCATAGTGTGTTTGGCATTTTTTTTTGTTGTTTTTTTCTATGTTGTAACTTGATTCTCTTCAGTAATGCCTCAACTTTTCAATCAATTCTGTCATATATATAAAAGTCTTAGTAGTCGTCCATGTGAAATTAAGGGATTGGGTAGAATGGCATCCAATAGATGCCAGTTTCTAGGTAGTGACCAGTAAGAGCCTAATGCAGAACTCAAATATGACAGAGAAACAACTTCCAGGTAGATGATTCATATAGGAAACAGATACTTGAAGCTAGCATTTGGATTAAACATGTAATGTGTCCAGTATAATGACTATCATATAGTAAGCATTGACTTATAGAAGCTATTATTGCTGTCGATAGTAAAGACAGAACTCTTTATGCTAATCATAATTTGATTTTAAAATCAGAGTTCTAATGCTGAAATTGATTAATCTGATTGCTATTTATTAATGGCACTGATGATGCAAATAGATGTTTATGGTAAAGACCAAAGACCAATGATAATGATCCTAACCTAGTGGAAAGAGATTTTATGACTAAATTATCTTCTAGCACCTCTCAAATCACACCAAATAAGGATTTTTTCTTTTTTTTTTCTTTCTTCCTTTCTTTCTTTCTTTTTATTTCTTTTTTAAACCAAGCTTATTTGCAAAGCAGCTTCCAATAATTTGGACAAAGTTTTAAAATGTAATTAAAAAGACAACTTTTAGCTAATTAAAAAAAAATCCTGCAAAATTTGACTTTGAGTTTAATTTGTTTGTCATCACTATTTCATGATGCTTCTCCAAGGAAGTAAAATGTATAAATTTGATAAAATTTGATTTAAAAATTGATGAAAATGATTATTTCAGCTATTTCAATAGCTATTACATATGACAATTGGATGAGTAAAATTAACTAGTGGGAATAGAGCTTAAAGAATAAAATGAACACAAACTTATTTCTAATATTGTATATGTCTTCGTTGTGAAGGTCAAAACTGGCTAGAAATGTATACTTGTTATGATATCATAGGGGAGTTCATCTGGAGTTAGGAGGCTTGGGTTCTAATAAGCAAGTATACGTAAGTCTCTAAAACCCAGTTGTAATGCACTGTCTAATATAGTAGCCACTGGCAATATTTTTAAAAAGTTAAATAAATTTTCATTTAAAATTAAATAAAATTTTAAATTTGACTCCTCAGTCATACTAGTCCCATGTCAAGTAATCAATATTTATTCACAATTAGTGGCTACCATGGTGGACAGCTAGCTCAGTTACAGACATTGCAGAAAGTTCTTTTGTATAGTGCTATTCTAGAATGTCTATCCTCAGCTACAAGCATATTATTATACTCTGTGCCTTGCCTTTTCCCTTATCATTTTTAATGCTCTATTTTGGGGAAAAGAAAATTTTAATTCTAGTGTGTTTTTAATTATCCATTTTTTTCTTATAACTCTTTCTGTGTCCATTTAACAAAACTTTGCCAATTTCAAGATCATGAAGATATTATTCTGCCTTTTTCTGAAAGAATAAGATATTTCACCTTCTATCATATTGTGAATCAGCACTTACCTAGATAGGAATGAAATGAATGCTAATGATAATGGTGGTGATATGACTGCCAATTTATAGTCTCAATACATAAAATACTAAAAGAAAAGTTATATTATGAAAAATAGTCTTTTTTATAGAGAGAAGTGTAGGGATATGGAAAGTATTCTAAAATATTTTCTGGCAATTAATCTTTAATTTTTGTATTGTTTTAACTAAGTATCAGTAAGACATATTTCAATTGATATCATGTCAACAAGTAAATAGTTTGTTTTGTGAAGCTATCTATGTACTCAGTTGTGAAAGAATGTGTTTTATAGGCTTGGGTTATAGCTTTCAACTTTCTTTCTTTTTTTAAAATTATACTTTAAGTTTTAGGGTACATGTGCACAATGTGCAGGTTAGTTACATATGTATACATGTGCCATGTTGGTGTGCTGCACCCAGTAACTGGTCATTTAACATTAGATATATCTCCTAATGCTATCCCTCTCCTGTCCCCCCACCCCACAACAGGCCCCGGTGTGTGACGTTCCCCTTCCTGTGTCCATGTGTTCTCATTGTTCAATTCCCACCTATGAGTGAGAACATGCGGTGTTTGGTTTTTTGTCCTTGCAATAGTTTGCTGAGAATGATGGTTTCCAGCTTCATCCATGTCCCTACAAAGGACACGAACTCATCATTTTTTATGGCTGCATAGTATTCCATGGTGTATATGTGCCACATTTTCTTAATCCAGTCTATCATTGTTGGACATTTGGGTTGGTTCCAAGTCTTTGCTATTGTGAATAGTGCCGCAATAAACATACATGTGCATGTGTCTTTATAGCAGCATGATTTATACTCCTTTGGGTATATACCCAGTAATGGGATGACTGGGTCAAATGATATTTCTAGTTCTAGATCCTTGAAGAATCGCCACACTGTCTTCCACAATGGTTGAACTAGTTTACACTCCCACCAACAGTGTAAAAGTGTTCCTATTTCTCCACATCCTCTCCAGCACCTGTTGTTTCCTGACTTTTTAATGATCGCCATTCTAACTGGTGTGAGATGGTATCTCATTGTGATTTTGATTTGCATTTCTCTGATGGCCAGTGATGATGAGCATTTTTTCATGTGTCTGTTGGCTGCATAAATGTCTTCTTTTGAGAAGTGTCTGTTCATACCCTTTGCCCACTTGTTGATGGGGTTGTTTGTTTTTTTCTTGTGAGTTTGTTGGAGTTCATTGTAGATTCTGGATATTAGCACTTTGTCAGATGGGTAGATTGCAAAAATTTTCTCACATTCTGTAGGTTGCCTGTTCACTCTGATGGTAGTTTCTTTTGCTGCACAGAAGCTCTTTAGTTTAATTAGATCCCATTTGCAATTTTGTCTTTTGTTGCCATTGCTTTTGGTGTTTTAGACATGAAGTCCTTGCCCATGCCTATGTCCTGAATGGTAATGCCTAGGTTTTCTTCTAGGGTTTTTTTGGTTTTAGGTCTAACATGTAAGTCTTTAATCCATCTTGAATTAATTTTTGTATAAGGTGTAAGGAAGGGATCCAGTTTCAGCTTTCTACATATGGCTAGCCAGTTTTCCCAGCACCATTCACAATTGCTTCAAAGAGAATAAAATACCTAGGAATCCAACTTACAAGGGACGTGAAGGACCTCTTCAAGGAGAACTACAAACCACTGCTCAATGAAAGAAAAGAGGATACAAACGAATGGAAGAACATTCCATGCTCATGGGTAGGAAGAATGAATATCATGAAAATGGCCATACTGCCCAAGGTAATTTATAGATTCAATGCCATCCCCATCAAGCTACCAATGGCTTTCTTCACAGAATTGGAAAAAACTACTTTAAAGTTCATATGGAACCAAAGAAGAGCCCGCATTGCCAAGTCAATCCTAAGCCAAAAGAACAAAGCTGGAGGCATCACACTACCTGACTTCAGACTATACTACAAGGCTGCAGTAACCAAAACAGCATGGTACTGGTACCAAAACAGAGATATAGACCAATGGAACAGAACAGAGCCCTCAGAAATAATGCCGCATATCTACAACCATCTGATCTTTGACAAACCTGACAAAAACAAGAAATGGGGAAATGATTCTCTATTTAATAGCTTTCAACTTTCTATCTCTACTTATTTGAAAATGTTTGCTGTGTGGATCAAAAACCCTTAACCTATGGTTGCCAGACCAGGTACCTTCTTTTCTATTCTGCCTGCTCCGGATGCACTTTCAACCTTAGCAATCCTCTTTTGGTAAGGCAAAATGCTGCACTTGATGAAAATGTTTAGACCGATAAACTTTATGCTTTATAATTTAGGGCTTGTGTAAAGGCTTGGGGCTTTTGAGTTGTATTTTATTTAAAGATTTTCATATTTCTGCTCAACTGTTAAATTGTGACAATTTTTTCTGAACTGATTTGATCTATAATAAAGCTTCAATTTGTATTCTAACTCTGAGGTTTTGAGTTCATTTGAATGTCATTTAAATTGTCTCTGTAGTCTCCACTTTGCATGAACCCTCCTTCTAATGACAGGCAAAATAGGAAAATGAAATATACATATGTAATAGTTTTCCAGACATTTGGGGGAAAAGGTGTGTTATCAGTGACAACATGACTTTTTAGTAGTTTGCCCTCAGTCCTCCAATCTCATAACTTTCCTTTACCTCAAATAATATGTGTATTAGTCAGGGTTCTTCAGAGAGACAGAATCCATAGGGGATGGATGGATGGATGGATGGATGGATGGATGGATGGATGAATAGATAGATAGATAGATAGATAGATAGATAGATAGATAGATAGATAGATGAAACAGGATTTATTAGAGAATTGCCTCACATGATTATGGAGCATGATAAGTCCCACAATAAGCTGTCTGCAAGCTGGAGAACCAGGGAAGTCAGTGGCATAGCTAACGCAAGTCTGAGAGCCTGACCACCAGGGAAACCGATAGTGTTACTCTTAGACAAAGACTGAAGGCCTGAGAACATGGAGGGCCACTGGTGCAAATCTTAGAGTCCAAAGTTCAGAGAACCTGGAGTTCTGATGTCCAAAGGTAGGAGAAGAGGTTTCCCAGCTCCAGAAGAGAAAGAAGAGAGAGCGAGAGTGAGACAGAGAGAGAGAAATTCTCCTTTCCTTTGCCTTTTGTTCTATCTGGGCCCTAATTCAACTGGATAGTTCCTGTCCACATTGTCCACATGGGGTGAGGGTAGATCTTATTTACTTAGTCCACCGATTCAAATGCTAATCTCTACTGGAAACACCCTCATAGACCCAGAAATGATGTTTTATCAGCTACCTAGGTATGGCTTAATCCAGTCAAGTTGACATCTAAAATTAACCATCACAATACAGTTTATCCAGAAGAAAATCATCATAGTGATTATGTTGTTTCCTTACAAGCAAAGTTTATTATAAATAGAGGTCAGGCCATGCATGGTGGCTCACGCCTGTAATTCCAGCACTTTGGAGGCTGAGGCGTTGGATTACACCACTGCACTGCAGCCTGGGTGACAGAGCAACACTGTCTTACACAAAAAATAAATTAAATAAATAAATAAATTGATCAAAGAGATATACTTTACATAGGAAATTGCTGATCATCAAAACATTTCTTTAAAGGAAGCTCACCAAGCACTCTGCTCAATCCCTACCTTTATTACCACATTAGTATATTTCATCTTAACAGCATCTCCAAAATCTTGCCAGTATTCTCCCACTAAGCTCATTCTCCATCACGAACTCTGTTTTATTCTCTTTTCAGCGCTTAACAACTATCTGACATTTTATGTATTCATTTGCTTACCTTTTACTGTTTGTCTACAACAACTACTTCATTCTAGCTGTTTTCCTAATAACAGTTCACTATGTTTTTCTATTTTCTTTATCAAATTTTTCCTGTTATAAGAAGAAATACAAATTATCCTCAAAGACAGCTTAAGGTGGAATACAAATTAAGAAATTACCTATAAGCAAATTTTAAAATTGAATAAATTATAATCACATTATAATAGTCTCTATACCATTTTGCTATCTTGTTTACAGCTCTATTCCTAGGGTAAAGAATAGTGACTGTCACATGGTAAGACATTCAATGAATATTTCTGGAATGAGTGAGTGAATTTATTAGATAAGCAAAAAAGATGACTCTGCTGTCTAGAGACAGGTCTGTGATGGAAATAAAAATTTCCTGAGTTTTCAAACTCATATACTTTCCTTATGTCAATCTGCCACTGAACTTAATTTTGAATAAGAAAGAACTGATTGGTGAGGTAGAATTTAGCAGAATTTTCAGGGAAAATTACAGTATCATATAAGTTGACATTAACCAAAGAATTCCTAATCAGCAATAAATATCTATTTTTAGAAAATAGGATTTCCAGAATGTTCAGATAAATTTGAACAGGGCTTGAGGCTCTAAAAAAGAAGATGTTTGAAAAGAGATGAGAAGACCTCAAAAATGCAATTATTGTATTTATGTTCTCAAATTAGTACTACTTTATACACTTATTTCTCTCGGTTATATATTAAATTTGATTACTTCTTTGTTCTCATTATATTTTAACCTGATTTGATCTTTCTATGTTCCCCACAGCAAGTATTCCATTGTATACAATAAGCATTAAATAGTCACTGAATAGAATCAGATGATTTAAATCAGAAGAAAAATAGATACATTTAAACAAACAAATATTTCTCTACAATTAGATTATAATTCATTTGGATTTTCAAAGGTCTTATCTAGGAGATAGAATGAAGTGGATACATACTTAAAATGTGTATATAATGAATAATGAAGAATTAGAATAATTAGTTCATATTTTTCTTACCTATCCCATTGAGCATTACTCCTGTCTTCTTGAAATAGTAAAAAGTAGGGAAAATGTAAATTTAAATTTTTTAAATATAATTGATGAAGAATTTGTTGGAAAAACATTAGAGGGCACCATTACAAAAATTCAAGTCTCCTAGAACAGATGTGTCATATTCTGAAATGTGATTCAGGTATTTGCAAATTATTAATGAGACATCATGGAAAGTTAGAGCTATCTTGAAAGAAAGCTAGGGACAGAAAAATGTCCAAATAAACAAAAGGGAGAAGAATTTATGGCAATGACATTTAGTGTTACATATCTGATGTCAATTCTTTTTTTGGGGGGGTAGGGGGCCGACTCCAGAGTACATGTTAAAATAACCATGTTTATTCGATGCAAAAATTTGGTAATGGTGAAGTATTCTAGTTCTCTTCTGATTATCCCAATTCCCATAGTTTTTTCTTCACAGAAGCTTTATTTGTAGCAGCCAAACACTAGAAATTCTCCAAATATCCATCCACAGGAGAGTAGATAAATTGTGGTGTGTTCATACAATGAAAAACTACTCGGCAATAAAAGAACAAACTAATATGCCCACAACAACTTATACAGTCTCATAAGTGTTGTGTAAAGTGAAAGATGCATTAAGAGTACATAAGATATTATTCCATTTCTGTGAATTTCAAAAACAGGCAGCTCTAATCTATGTGAATAGAAATGAAAATGGTGGTTGCCTCTCGGCAGGGGAACTAACTGGAAGAGGCATGAGGACACCTCTTGTGGTGATGGAGATGTTTTATACATACATATATATATATATATATATATATATAGTTTAATTTTAGTTTTAGGGATACACGTGTATGTTGGCTCTACAGATAAATTGTATGTTGTTAGGGTTTGTATCCATATTATTTTGTCACCCATGTGATAAGCAAAGTACCCAACAGGTGTTTTTTTGATCTTCCCACCCTTCATCCTCAAGTAGGCCTTTGTGTCTATTTTTCTCTTATTTGTGTCCATGTGTACTAAAAGTTTAGCTCCCATTATAAGGAAGAATATGTGACATCTGGTTTTCTGTTCCTGTTTTAGTTTGCTTAGGATAATGGCCTCCAACTCCGTCCATGTTGCTGGATAGGACATAACCTTGTTCTTTTTTATGGCTGCATGGTGTTCTATGGGATATACATACAACATATTCTTTATTAAGTCTAGCATTGATGGGCATTTAGGTGGATTCCATGTCTTTAGTATTGTGAATAGTGCTGTGATGAACATACATATGTAAGTGTCTTTATAGTAGAATGATTAACAGTCCTTTGTGTATATACTCAATAATGGGATTGGTGAGTTGAATGGTAGTTCTGTTTAAAGTTCTTTGAGAAATTGCCAAACTGCTTTCCACAGTGGCTGAACTAATTTACATTCCCACCAGCAATATATAAGTGTTCCCTTTTCTCTGCAGCCTCACTAGCATCTATTACTTTTTGACTTTTTAATAATAGACAATTCTGACTGGAATAAAATGGTATCAGTATCTCATTGTGGTTTTGATTTGGATTTCTCAAATAATTAGAGAATGTTTGTCAGGGCCTATGTCTAGAAAGGTATTTCCTAGGTTTTCTTCAAGGGTTCTACAGTTTACATTTTACATTTAAGTCTTTAATTTATAGTGGGTTGATTTTTATATATGGCTTAGGGAATGGGGTCCAGTTTCTGTGTATGTCTTCTGTGTATGTCCACTCAGGTATCTTAGGACCATTTGTTGAATAAGGAATCATTTTCCCATTGCTTGTTACTTTTTCAGAGATCAGATTGTTGCAGGTGTGCAGCTTTATTTCTGTACTCTCTATTCTGTTCCATTGGTCTATGTGTCTATTTTTGTACCAGTACCATGCTGTTTTGGTTACTGTAGCATTGTAGTATAGTTTGAATTTGC
Organism: Pan troglodytes; assembly: GCF_028858775.2. NCBI lineage: Eukaryota > Metazoa > Chordata > Mammalia > Primates > Hominidae > Pan > Pan troglodytes. The sequence continues at coordinate 92,246,220 of NC_072408.2, forward strand.
ATAATGTGATGCCCCTGACTTTGTTCTTTTTGCTTAGGATGGCTTTTGCTATTTGGGCTCTTTTTTTGTGTTCCATATGAATTTTAGAATAGTTAGTTTTTTTTTCCAATTCTGTGAAGAATGTGATTGATAGTTTAATAGGAGTAGCATTTAGTCTTGAAATTGCTTTGGGTAGTATGCCATTTTAACAAAGTCGATTCTTCCTATCCATGAGCATGGAATGTTTTTCCATTTGTTTGTGTCATCTCTGATTTATTTGAGCAGTGCTTTCTAATTCTCATTGTAGAAAACTTTCATCTCCCTGGTTAGCTGTATTCCTAGGTATTTTATCTTTTCTGTAGCTATTGTGGGGGTTTTTCTTGATTTGGCACTCATGTTGGACTTTACTGGTGTGTAGAAATGCTACTGACTTTTGTACATTAGTGTTGGATCCGGAAACTTTGCAGAAGTTGTTTATCAGATCTAGGAGCTTTTAGTCAGAGACTAAAAGTTTTCTGGGTATAAAATCCTATCATCTGCAAATAGAGATAGTTTGATTTCCTCTTCCTATTTTGACCCATTTATTTTTTTCTCTTGCCTGATTGCTCTGACTAGGACTTTTCAGTACTATGTTGCATAGGAGTGGTGAGTGGTGAGAGTGGGCATCCTTGTCTTGTCAGTCTGGAGTCAGTCTGGAGGCTCTAGTAAGAGTCATGGGGGATCTCCTGAGCCCAGGATTGCAAAGGTCCACAGCACAAGTGGTTCCTGGAGGCTCTCACTCACTCACTACTTCACTATGGTGGGGAGCCTACCCTGACTCCACACCAATCCTGGGTGGGTGGCTGTCCTGTCTTGCTTTTATCTGTTCTCCATGGGCCACCTTGCTTCCTTGATGAATCCCAACATGCCAAGCTGGATGACCTACTTGAGACACTAGTATTTACTCACCACTCTTTCTTTTCTTCATGAAGCAATGCACATTAGCTACTTCTAGTTAATTATCTTGGCTCCAACACCCTGACATTAATTGATGAATTTCTAAAATTATAATCATTTATAATCATTGATCACTAGAAAATATTATAAAATCACTTGGAATAAAGTTTGTCTAGAGTTGCAATGGATCTGAAATATTGCCCTACTTGCAAGCTAGCAAGTGAGCCTGCCACAACTTCATAGATGTTGGCAGAAGATATGAGACTCCTAGGTTAGAGATCAAGAAAAATATTTCTCATGGCAGAGCAAGCAATTTGAACATCAACATATTTTCATAAATTTATTTTGCCTCAATACTCCTGAGGTGATTTGACAAGCCCAAATGATACCTGAAAATACAATGGCTTACATATAAAAGAGAAATTACTACCTTAGAGAACTACAATCTTTTACTCAGGGCAGTAAACAAACTTGCCCTTTGCTCCGAAGAGAGAAAAGTACTGTTATCTTTCAAGACTGTTTGCTATACAAACACTCTTGATAAGATTGCCAGAAACAAGAGGCAGTGAATGCCTCTCTCCTAGGAGGTGCAGAAATGCAAGAAGCCTGGAGAATCATTTCTCAACCAAAGTATGTCAAACTAAGATAATTTTCTTTTTCTGATGTTCACTGTATTTCAGAATTCTTATAAGAATATACTAATTTTATCATGTGATAACATTTCTTCTGGTACACTTGCACATAAGAAAGCTGTATAGATGAAAACATGTTGTAATTGGATGAATCTGTTGCACACAGGGTCCACATAGTTTAATTTATGAAAACCTTAAGGGAAGTCTTAGGCAATACTCTTGAACAAGTTATCACCAATAATTGCCGTCCTTCTTGATATATTAATTTCAAGTACTTTTTTCTCTGACCTATGTCCTACTCTTTTATAAAATATATTTTAGCACCCCCCTCCAAAAATTGTATAAGTTCGTTTGAGGTTTACAATCTACTTATCCCATTACTTTTTCAATGTATTTCAACCCATCATGCCTTTATCATCTATGGGCACGATTTATATTCTATGATCAATAATTAGGATAATTCTCTACAACTAGTGGCTGATTGAATTGCTGCTAGTCTTAATGTGTGTCTCCCCAAAATTCATAAGTTGGAACTTAATCTGCAGTGCAACAGTATTAAAACGTGGTGACTTTGGGAAGTGATTATGATATAAGAACTCTGCCCTCATAAATGGGATGAGTGCCCTTATAAAAGAGACCCCAGGGAGCTTTTTTGCCTGTTCCGCCATGCAGGGAAACATAGAAGGCACTGTCTATAAGAAACAGGCCCTCACCAGAAACCAAATATGCTGGCACCTTGATCTTGGATTTCCCATCTTCTAGAACTGTGAGCAATAAATTTCTGTAGTTATAAATTACACAGGGTAAGGTATTTTGTTATAGCAGTCTGAATAAACCAAGAAAATTTCATGTAACCATTGTGGGATCAGAGAAAAAGCAACCATAATCCAAGGGCTTCTATTTTAAATTCATGGCCAAAAACCACAAATGTTCAAATAATATTTAGAAAATGTTTAGTATCATGGCCCATCATAATAAAGCGACTATCCAACGAGCTGCATATTTTACAACTATACCTATGCAGATGAATGGGACTGAAACACACACCCACATTCACACAAACACACATTCATGAGATACATGTACTCAGACACACCAGGGCTGACTTTTTGCCTTTCCTTTACTGTAAATCTCAAATGTGTACTAAAACTGACAAACCATTCCATTATATTTTCTCGGAATATTTTCTTTCCCACTCATTCTCTCAGAGCATTATGACACACATTTTTCCCTCTGTACAAACCTCCAACAATCTCCTAATTTCCAGGTGATTATATTAACTCATATTTAACTGGAAAATAAAACAAGATTAATCTGACTCTAGGAGGACAAGACAACTATCCAGAGATTTGCAGTGCCACCTAATGGATAGTCCAGAGGGCTGATCTAGAGTTAAGGGAGAGAAGTTAGAGGAAAAAAAAGTTATTCCCAGATGATTTTGAGCTACTTAGTGAAATACTGGGAGGGTGAAGCTTGGCAACTATGTTTACATGCTCTTATAGATAAAAAACAACCAGATTTGAGTCACTGTTGGGTTTGAAGCTGTATATGACACTTGTAATAGTGTTAAATTCTCAATGTGACATGAGAAGAGTTTTTAATAAATCTAAATAGGTGGGCATATGTAGAGATAAAATAGACTTACCAGGCCAGGCACAGTGACTCACGCCTGTAATCCCAGCACTTTGTGAGGCCGAGGCGGGCAGATCACGAGGTCAGGAGATCGAGACCATCCTAGTAAACACGGTGGAACCCCGTCTCTACTAAAAATACAAAAACAAAATTAGCTGGGTGTGGTGGCGGCCGCCTGTAGTCCCAACTACTAGGGAGGCTGAGGCAGCAGAATGGCGCAGAATGGTGTGAACCTGGGAGGCGGAGCTTGCAGTGAGCTGAGATGGCGCCTATGCCCTCCAGCCTGGCAGCCTCGGTGACAGAGCGAGCCTCCCTCTCAAAAACAAAAACAAAAACAAAACAATAACAACAACAAAAAACAGACTTACCAAAAGTTAATAAAAGAAAAACAGTTAATTTAATTAATGCGACCTTCCAGCCAAACTTACCTGAAGGGATAGAAAGTGAACATCCCTAGGCAGGGGAATGTTAAGTATTCTGGATCTCATTATTCCAGGAAGGGTGGAGCATAATTTGCTAGTAGATGGGGGAGGAGATTGAGGTTGTTGTCCCAGAAACCATGATTTACCTGAGAATTTCTGATTCAGCTCTTGAGGTCCACGATTCTACCAATAGCTTTCAGGCAATAATATACACTACAGTACATATTCTGAGACCTGTTTGATCCAAAGTAAACCCTGGGAATCTTCCTGCATGAGACGGACCAGCATTCAGCCCATGGGTTATTGATGCACAGGTCTTTAGCATTTTATTGCTGAAAGCCAATCATATTTTCATTCATTCATTCATTCAACACCTTTATTGAGTATTACTACTTTAAACGCAGGGAATATTTTAAGTGCAGTAAAAATTAGATATAACCACCTTCTCTCTTGAAACTGGTATTCTGATGGGAGAAGGCAAAAATTAGATTGAGTAAGTAAAATATAAATGTAATAGACCGGGCTCGGTGGCTCACGCCTGTAATCCCAGCACTTTGGGAGGCCGAGGCGGGCGGATCACGAGGTCAGGAGATCGAGACCATGCTGGCTAACACGGTGAAACCCCATCTCTACTAAAAGTACAAACAATTAGCTGGGCGTGGTGGCAGGCACCTGTAGTCCCAGCTACTCGAGAGGCTGAGACAGGAGAATGGTGTGAACCCAGGAGGCGGAGCTTGCAGTGAGCCGAGATCGCGCTACTGCACTCCAGCCTGGGCGACAGTGCGAGACTCCGTCTCAAAAAAAAAAAAAAAAAGTAATAGATAGCAATATATGCTATGAACAAAAATATAGAGGATAGGGGTTAGGTGTGCATGAATAGAGATTATAAATTTAAATAAGGTGGGTAGAAAGGCCTGAGATGTGGTATTTAATGAAAGAACTGAAGTTTGGGAAGTAGAATGGAAGAAAAAAAAAAGGGTAATGACTAGTTTAGCACACAGGTATCTAAGAGGTACCTAGGGAAAGTGTTCAGGCAGAAAGCACAAAACAGTTCAATACTTTAAGCAGGTTGGTTTCCTAAGTGTGCACCCTGTGCTGATGCACAAGATCTTGCACAAGACCCTTGCCATCTTGAAATTTTTTAAAATTTTTGAACAGTAAAACTTGCATTTTGCTTTTTGTACTGGGCCCCACGAATAATATATCCAATCTGGGCCTTAAGGCACATCAGGGGAATGGCAATGAAGTCCCCATGATTAGAGGGAAGTGAGATAGACAGAGTAGTAGATGTCAGGGATGGAGAGAGGTGACATATCTTGTTTGACCTTGAATTACGTGAATAAAGCTTTAACAGAATCTGTACAACTGCTACGTTGAAAATAGAATGAAAGGATCAAGAGTAGAAACAGAGTGATCAGTTTTAAGAGAATTATTTCAGTGAAATCTTAGCAAGACTTGCTGGTAGAAATAATATCTGGTCCTAAATGTAAAATACTGTTGTATCGTCCTGTTTTTATTTAAAGGCTTATAGGTTTCAATGCATTTAGATGACTGTTTAGGGACAAAAGGGAGAAAGCCTTATTATAAAGTGCCATTTGTTGCTGAAAGGCAAGCTGTGATAGAAGATTGTCTCCTGTCAATGTACCATTTATGATCTGTGATCTAAATGTCCCAAGCATATTTTAAAATATGCCTTATAAACTGTATGAAGTTATGATCATTACTACAATTGGGAAATTTGAACTATCTCATCTGTGATGTTTCTTTCCATTTCTTATTTTTTGATTTGTACATTGTCTTTTGCCATTTAATAGTATCTTAAATCTGATTTTATTTTACTTACTCTGGCTTCAGAGAGACTAAGTTTATTTTCAATTCACATTTAATTTTGAGGGTGGTAGAGTTGTCGTAAGTATTGTATTTTTAAATATGATTATGTACATTTCACCATTTAGGATCAAATGACATAATGTATATGAAAATGCTTTCAAAAGCCTAAATCACTCTATATATGCAAAAGATTAAATCATGTATTAGGAACATTGTAGTTTAAATCTGTTTGAAATAATTTGTTTGAAATTCACATCATCCAGCAATTTGAGAGAACTACATACTCTTTTACTATAGCTAAAACATAGAACTTGCTTTCATTTTACAAAATAAAATTTTTGGAGAAGGATTAACTAACAATTTTCTACATAGTGTAAGATTGTTCTGATATTGGCACCTGAAGGCTGTTTAGAATTTTCCTGCCAAATGTGCAGTTTCTTGGATTTTTTTTATGTTATGGGAGAGAATTAATTTTCTGTGTTCATGCTTGTTTCCAACTTTAGACTTCAATTTATAAGGAAAAAAAAAAAAAAAGCTTTCTTCCCCCTACCTAAAATGTTAAATTGAAATACTCATTCCCTGGATCAAGTTGTTGGTAACTATAATGTTGGCTACAAATGTATCTGTTTTGTTATGATCCAGACAGTGATGTGATTGTAGATATATTTCTTTATGAAGATGGTGATTAAGGTAGCAAAGGTTAAATGTTCTATCATGACTCTTCATCCCAGCCTCAAACATCAAGTATCAGCTTTTACCCAGCTCCCTCTTTCCAGCCCTCCCTGTGTTCCCAGATATGGTCACACCCATCACTGCCTTCCACTCTCTTCCTCCAGGGAATTTGTCCTGATTGGATTGATATGCTTTTTCTCTATTAGCTCTCTCCCCCACAGATTCTAAACCTGGTTGGAGTAGGACCCAATGCCTGTTTGTTCTCCCAATCCTATCCTGTTACTTGGCAAATAGAAGCTGCTGTGAAATTATTCCTTACGTAGTTAACATCAGGGTGCCTGCTTCAAGTGGGATTATTGTACTAAAATGTTTAGAATATGCGAAATATATTAGTAGCCACAGGATAAACAGTGATCAAGTAGCAAATTTTACTTTGAGTTTTTAAAAAATGAAACACAACTTTACAATTATTTACTTTACTGGTTTAATTAGTCAGGATATGCTAGACTATGCTGCATTAAACATTAACCTCCCACATGTTAGCAGTTGTCTTGTGAGCTCAGTGGAAATCACTGCTCTGGGAGATTACTCAGGGACCCCAGCTGACTGACGTTCCTCAATACTGGGACACACCACCTCAAAGCACGGCTTCCAGGGCAGCTGCAAGAAGGAAAGAGACAAGGCCAGGGAACTCACACTCATTCTCGAATGCTGTGGATTGGACATGACAAGTGCCACTCTGTGCACAGCCATTTGGCCAATACTTGTCATATGGCCCTGCATAATGCAGGAGTCTTGAAAGCCTTCTATTATACAAAGAAAAGTGAAACAAAGCAGATGTAGTGAGACCTAAAACAATTTATCACTAAGTAAAATTTTTATACTAGGTAACATTTCAGGATTTTTTGTTTTGTTTTGTTTTTTTAGATGGAGTCTCACTCCGTTGCCTAGGCTGGAGTGAAGTGGCACGATCTTGGCTCATTGCAACCTCTGCCCCTCAGGTTCAAGTGATTCTCCTGGCTCAGCCTCCCTAGTGCCTTGGCCCCCCAAAGTGCCGAGATTACAGGAGTGTGCCACCATGCTCAGCGTTTATCTCAGGATTTTGAATGAGAAATTATAAATGTGACAATAAACAAGTAGAAAGTTTATTCTGAAAAAGCAAAAGGGCTTGATCAGAGAATATTATCTAAAAGGCAAAATGCCTTGAATTAACTTTATTATGTGAGTTCTGAACACCATCTGATGGTAATATATCTAAATTATATAAAATCTAGCCTCCCTCCCTCCCTTCCTTCTTCCTTCCTTCCTTCCTTCCTTCTCCCCGCTCCCCCAATGAATTTGAAATGTGAAGCATAAACTGTCAGCCTAAGTCATTAGAAAACATAAATTAAGCCATTTTTAAAAAGGATTTTGTACTTCTTTATATAACTTTTACAGTTAAAAACTTGACAAATGCATAAAATATGAACTACAAATACTTGATAAAATTATTCAGTCATTCTGCTTTTGAAAAATTGTTTGAAATAAAGCATGATAATAATAAAGCTGTGACCATGATTATGGCAATGAAGGGACAGGGTTGCAATCAAAGTTCCTCTGTATGGGAGCCTAAGAGACTATTCTTAGAAATGGGAACATGGGTTTTTATAAATTTCATTTAGTCTACATAACCAGCTTTGACAGTTTAACTAATTTTAGAGCTTACTAAATACTTATTTTTCAATTTAGTCAAATAACTGGTGAAAAACAAGTGTGTTTAGCTAAGGTAGTGAGTAAAACTAAGAAAAATCATCGAATTGGTAGAACATATAGTTTTAGCCTCAAATTATATCCAAAAGACTATGACAGAACTGAATGTGACCAAAAGTTGTTTTGGTTTGGAAATCCCTGACCCCAATTCAATGTAATTGTTAAAAACTACTTACCCTGGATTGACTTCTCACAGGGATGTCTTACTGAATCAGAGAAATGGACAGTTAGCAACATCTGATTCCACCACAGTTACACATATACAGACTAGGCATGAAAGCTATATTAAAACATAATCACATCAAACCAAAAGCTAAAGTGAAATATAAAAATGTCTATGCCTTTATGCAACAAATGCATTTGTGTTATGGAAATACACACTCTAGGAAACCCAGTTTGGCTCACTGCATCGTCCTAATTTAACTCCTATTATCTTTTCCAGAAGGAGGGGTTATATCAACTTATAGCATGTAACGCCAAGTGAGCTTTGGCAAACTTTAGAGATATTTATTTTGCTTATTGGTAGCCATTTATTGAAAATATGTTTTATATTATGGGTTGTAAATAAATATCTTTTGAATTAAAATTGATACCATGTATGTAATATAATTGATATCTTCTTTAGTTTTCTTTTTCATATTTCTATAAGGAAAAACTTCTCATCTCTTTTGACTGAACACTATTAATGCTTAGAGTATAACTTATTCATTCAATAAGTATTTATTGAGCATCTACTAGTTTATTATTTCAGAACTTTGGTTGAAATCAAATAAACAAACAGAACCTCTTCTCTCATGGAGTGAGGAAGGCAGGCATTAACAATTATAAGTAAGTAATCTGTACAGGGTGCTAGGAAAGAGGTAGCATGGAGATGATGAAGATGTAGGTGGGGCAGGCTAGGTAGGACTCATTGAGAAGGCACCATTTGAGGAAAGACTTGAAGATGGTGTGGCAGCAGCCAAGTAGTACTCTGGGGAACAGCATTCCAAGTAAAACAAAGTAAAGAACCAGAGCAGAGTTGTGTATCTGCTTTGTCTGCAGAAAAGACTTGGGGTGTGGTTTGGGGTGAATAAGAGAAGTGGGGAATGGTAGGAGTTGAGGCCAGAAGGGTAGTAGGGAACCAGAACTTAGACATTCACTCTGAGTGAAACAGGAACATTTTCATGTTTTGAGCAGGTCAGGGACATGATCTGAGTGGTGATTTAAAAAGACCCACTACTTACTAGGTTAAGAATACACTGCAGGAAAACAGGGGCTGAAATGAAGAGGGCAGTAGAGAGGTGATGGTGGCTAAAAAGAAGATAACAGCAGTAGGGGTGAGAAGAAGTGGTTAGATTCTGGGAATACTTTGAAAATAGAGTCAACATGACTTTCCGACATATTGGATGTGGAGAGAGAGGCAGACAGAGATAGCAAGAGAAATGTGAGAACAACAACAAAAAAAGAACAAATTGATAAAACAGAGAAGTGAATGATGACTCCAGCACTTTTGGGCCCAAGTAGTGGGAAAGATGCAGTTTTTATCCAGAGACATGAAAACTGTCGATGAAATAGATTTGGGTGAGAGTGATGAAGATCAGAAGCTTAATCTTGGATGTGTTGAATCTGAGAAAACTGTTAGGCATTTATGTGGAGACATTGAGCCCTTGGTTGTGAAACTGAAGTATTAGGAAATAGATTTACATTCTAAAAAAAGTTTACGGAGGAAGACAGACATTTAGAACAGTAATAGAAAAAAATTGTGTTTCCAGTTCAAATAGGAAAATATTTTCCCTCAGTCATATGTACTGAATTTTATAGCTGTACATATAAACCACACGACTATTTTTGGTCTCGCTGCTGGGAAAATAGCACCATCTTGTGGGTAATAATATACAGGTATATTTTTAAAAATTGTAAAAAATGGTAGTATAGTACATTTCCCTGTATCCTAAAGAAATTTAATTCTTTTTTAAAAAATAAATATATTTATTTACTTTTACATTTTTTGTTTTAATATTTCTGAATACATAATATTTGTACATAGGCATGAAGCACATGTGATATATTGATGTAAGCACACACTGTAATGATCAGGTCAGCAATTGGGATATCCATCATCTTAGCATTTGTCATTTCTTTGTATTGAAGACATCTACATCCGCTTCTTTAGTTATTTTGAAATATACAATAAATTATTGTTAACTATAGTTGCCCTATTGTGCTACTGAACACTACATCTTATTCTTTCTATCTAATTATATTTTTCTAACCATTAACTATTCCCAAATTCCCCACTCCTCCCCACTCTCCTTCCCAGTCTCTGGTAACCATCATTCACTCTCTACCTCCATGAGATCAATGTTTTTTAGCTACCACATATGAATGAGCACATGAAATACATGTCTCTTTGTGCCTGGCTTATTTCGCTTAACATAACGTCCTACAGTTCTATCCATGCTGGAAATAAGAAGATTTCATTCTTTTTTTAAATGACTGAATATCCCATAGTATATACGTACTACATTTTCTCTATGTATCTTGGCTATTGTGAATAGTGCTGTGATAAACGTGGGAGTGCAAACACCTCTTCAAAATACCAGTTTCCTTTCTTTAGGACATTTGCTTGGACATGAGATTTCTGGATCTTATGGTAGCTCTAGTTTTAGCTTTCAAAGTAACCTGCATACTGTTTGCCATAGTGGCAGTACTAATTTACATTTCCACCAATAGTGTATTAGCATTTACCTTTCTCTGCATCCTCATTAACGTGTTTTTTTTGTGTGTGTGTGTGTGTGTCTTTTTGATGAAAGGCATTTTGACTGAGGTGAGAGGATATCTCACTGCGGTTTTCCTTTGCATTTCTCTGATGATTAGTGATGTTGAGTATTTTCTCACATACCTGTTGGTCATTTGTAGACCTTCTTTTGTGAAATGCCTATTCAGATTTTTTGCCCATTTAAAAAATATAATTATTTATTTTGCTGTTATCAAGTTGTTTGAGTTCCTTATATATTCTGTTTTTTTAAAAAATACATTTATTTATTTATTTAGAGATAAGGTCATTGTCTCCCAGGCCGGAATGCAGTGGCATGATCATAGCTCACTGCTGCCTTGGACTCCTGGGCTCAAGAAATCCTCCCACCTCAGCCACCAGAGTAGCTGGAAATACAGGAGTGAGCCACCTCACTTGACTCTATAGACTGTTTATTAACCCCTTGTCAATTGAATAGTTGGCTTATATTTTCTCCTATTCTATAGGTTGTCTCTTCACGTTGTTGTTTCCTTTGCTGTTCTAAAGATTTTTAGCTTGATGTGATCTCATTTGTTCATTTTTTCCTTTGGTTGCCTGTGCTTTTGAGGTTGCACTCAAGAAATTTTTCCCAGACCAATGTCCTGAAGCATTTCCCCAATGTTATCTTCTACTACTTTCATTGTTTCAGATCTTATATTGAAGACCTGAAATCTGACCATGTTGATTTGATTTTTGTATGTGGTGAGAGATAGGAGTCTAGTTTCACTCTTCTGCATATGTCCCTCTACTTTTCCAAGCACCATTTATTGAAGAAATTATCCTTTCCCCAATGTGTGTTCTTGGCACCTTTGTAAAAAAAAATCAATTGACTGTAAATTCTTGGATGTATTTCTGGGTTTTCTGTTCCATTCCATTGGCCTATGTGTCTGTTTTTATGATAGTACCATGCTGTTTGATTACTGTAGTTTTGCAGTATAATTTGAACTCAGGTAATCTGATGCCTTCTGCTTTATTCTTTTTATTCAGTATTGTTTGGCTATTCTGCTTCTTTTTTTTAATTGATGAATAATAATTGTGTATATTTATAGAATACAATGTAATGTTTTAATCTATGTATACTTTGCAGAAAGACTATATCAAGTTAATTAATACATCCATCATATCACCAACTTATTATTTTCTTTGCTGAAAATATTAAAAACCTATGTTTTCACTTAAATGCAGAATCTAAAAAAAGTCTTAGAAACACAGAGTAGAAAGGTGGTTACCAGGGAATAGAGGTGCAGGGAGGTGGGCAGCTGGAATTCATTAATTTACTCATTCATTCTTCAAAAATTTTGAAATACATTATCTATATATGCATAATGATATCAGGCCCAGTGGGAAACCAAATAAATTATATAAATCAATATCACTGTCCTGAGGAAACGTACTGCCCCATTAAACTTACATCCTATTAATATTTAAAGAATAATAAAACTGGAAATTATAGCAATAAAAAATAAGTATGCAGTAGCTGTTTATAATCCAGATTATTATTTTTGTTTTGTTTATAATTTATTTAAGAGGTATAATTTTCTTCAAGAAAACAGTTTTATCATTTTTAAAAAAGGTACACATTATAATTGCACATCTTTATGAGGTATAGTTTGATGTTTCAACACACATATATGTTGTATAATGATAAAATCAAGGTATCCAGCATAACCCTCATTTCATGCATTTATCATTTCTCTGTGGTGAGAACATTCGAAAGCCTATTTTCCAGCTATTTTGTAATGTATAATACCTTACTCTTAACTATCCTGACCCTACTGTGCAATAGAACAGTGGTCTCTAACCCCTGGGTCCTGGACCCCTATGGGTCCGTGGCCTGTTAGGAACTGGAACAGTAGGAGGGGAGGTGAGCCACCAGTGAGCATTACTGCCTGAGCTCCACCTTCTGTCAGATCAGCAGCGGCTTTAGGTTCTCATAGGAGAGAGAACCCTATCGTGAACTGAGTATGCGAGGGATCTAGGTTCTGCACCCCTTATTTTTCTTATTAGAATCTAATTAATGCCTGATGATATAAGTTGGAACAGTGTCATCCCAAAACCACCATGACCCACACCACTGGTCCATGGAAAAATTGTCTTCCATGAAACCTGTCTCTGGTGCCAAAAAGGCTGGCACAGGTCTGATGCAGTAGAATGCCAGAATTTATTCCTCTTTTCTGATTGTATCTTTGTAGCCATTGACCAACCTGTCCCCATCTTCCCTACCTCCTTCACCTCTTCAGTCTCTAGTAACCACTGTTCTACTCTGTGAGGAAGTCAAATTACTAGTTTAGACTATTGTTTTTTAAATCGGGTTCACTGAATTTGCTTTAGGAGTTCCACAGCATTTTACCAAAAGGTAAGAGAATGGCTGTGTAAGAAAGTTTGCTTTGATTTTGTAAATGACCATAAAAAACACATTTAAAATATTCTATTTGAATACCAAGTTCATATTTTTTCTCATTTTTTTCACTTTTATTGTTATGTTCTAACCAAGTCAGACACAAAGTGTATTTAGTTCTTTACATATATCTAGTATAACTTTGATAATGAGCTGGATATCTTTTAGAAATTAAAACAAATAATCAATCAAACAAATAAATGTATAAATTACTAAGCATCATCATTTTGTAACCAAAATTGTAATAACTGATTCAGACAAAGATTATCAGTGCATACTAAAACCATTGAGTAAAAAGTTGTCTGGGAACTTAATGCTCAACTGATCACAAGTATCACTATAGATTACATATGAATTTAAAACGGGAAGAGGTATGTACCTCTACAGTGGAGAAATCTAGTGAACATCATCTTTGCCAAGTGTTTAAGATTAGCATAATCAGTAATGGCATAAGCTTAAATTATATTTCCCCTGATATGATACCATGGGAAGGATACAACATTATCTAAAATATAGTATTGTTGACATAAATATTTAATCTGAATCTAATCATGAAAATACAAACAAATCTACAAGGTAGTCTATAATGCAACTGGCCTAGAGTCTACAGTGTGAATGTCATAAAATATAAAGTAAGAGCTGTTTTAGATTAAAGGAACTAAAGAAACAAGACAATTAGATATAATATAATTTTTTGATCATCATTTAGAGGGAAAAAAGCAGCTATAATCTAAATTGTTGAGATACTTGGGAAGATTTCTTATATAAGATGATTATTATTGTATTAAGATTATATTTCTTCAGTGTGATAATGTTATTGTGATTATGTAGGAGAATATTGTGTCATTATGAGACAATATAGAAAGTATTATGATGCTTAAGTAATAAGGAGTATAGTATCATCATATCTGCAATTTACTCTCAATATTTTTCTGGAAAAGAAGACAAATCTGTATCTATATTTATGTCTACCTCTATTTCTATGACTATATCTATGTGAATAACTCAATATCTATAGTTATATCTCATATGCAACTATATTTATCAATGAAGCAAATGATTAACAACTGATGAATCTAAATTAAAGCCATGTAGGAGTTCTTTCAAATTTCTTATAGGTCTGAAAATTTTCAAACAAAAGAAATTAGGGTAAAAATGGTCTCATTTACTACATAACATATTTTTTTCTTAATTTGCCCCATATTTTTGACATATAACAAGCTATAGAAAATATGCTGATAATTAAGACCAACATTCAAAATACTACTTACCCAAACTCACAAAGTTAAAATCTGATAGGGCTGAGATACACATCCAGGCTGGACTGGAAGTTCTTGTCCTTGTCACATTGTTACATATTGCTTTCACGGTACACCTAATTACAATCTTCAGACTGGTTCGTGATTACTAACTCAATTTTTTTAATCTCCCAATCACAACTTTCTTCTGACTTTATGTTCTGACTTTAACTGATTTTTGAATTTGACTACCAATTCTTAGAACACTTTTCGTCTATAAAATAAAAGGTTTAGACTAGATGGAAGTTCAGGCTCCCACTAATTCTAAGATTTTAGGCTTTTGTGTATTTCACATATTTTTCATCTCAAGTAAATATGATCTGATGTCATGTGTAAGAAAGTTTGCTTTGATTTTGTAAATGACCAATAATCTACAAAATGGAAATAATCTACAAAATGGAAAGACCATAAAATCCTTTTATCTAACAATAATGTACACATTCAAGTTAAGTTTTAGTAGTAAATATGATGCAATATTCCGATTATTTGAATATTATAATTTATATATATTCTATTATTTAATATATCTAAATCTCTACTCATTCCAGACATTTTAGCTTTTGCTGTATTTTCCAAATTGGGATTTCAGAAATGAGCAATTTCTACCATTAGAATTATAAATAGGTTTAAAACAAATTTATTTAAATAATTTAATACTTTAAAAATTATTTCCAAGCAATTTATCTATGAATGTATTCCTCTCTTTCTTCATGCTTCCTAGCTTCTACCTATGTCCATGAAAGTCTCATTCACTAGTGAAGGGAATTCTGGAAGCTTTTACTTCGTTTCTCTTGCTAGGATAGCCATTTCCTTTGCATTAATTAAATTCAGTTAACTTGTTTTACATTCCACTTGGCTTTAACAGTGAAAGCATTGAGGAATGATATAAGGAAAGGAAGGGTAGATATAAACAAGAAAAACACTCGACAAATGTAATAAAGAATGGACACAATGTTTTGCTGTAATAAATTAAGAGCACTTTAATTTGGGTAGGGAAATTTTGTGGACTCTGTAAGGCACTATGATTTATGGGACTAGGCTGAATGCAAAAATTTATCAGTATCCAAATATCTAGTCAGATTAAAATTGAGAGAGCAGAGATTCAGAAAATAAGAAAGTTGTTGGTTTCTATCCTCACCCTTCTACCTATCACCAAGAGTTCTATCTCTTAAACCTGCTTGAAAATCACTGACTGTCAAAGAAAGCCCTTACCCTCATGTTGGAGCAAAAATAAATAGAGACATATTGGTTATTATGCTTCCTCTTCCAACAGAGGGCTGTTATTTTCCGGCATTTCATGAGAATTCATAATTATGTGTATTTTTATAATACATTTAGAGAGAAATGCATTTCAGCCTTTTCTTGACAGCAACTGTACAACTCTCAGATGTCACCTTCTATCTCAATTCAAATATGGAACATGTGAAATTAAACAGTATTGCTGCTAATAGTGCAGTGCTACTTACTGGTAGCCTACTTACTGTTTCTTTTCCTAAGGAAGTCAAATTATTTTTTTAAAGATTAGCAAATGAATAGCAATATAATATAAGAAACTGGCAGAAACCTCAACATGGGGGAAGCTTTTGGAAAAAAAAATTGAATTAGTAGATTTTTAACAATCCTAGTGCCACAGTTACTGCCTTGAATACTGTGATAATGCAAGTATATTGAGCAATTTCAGGCAAAGGGGTTTGATTACAATTCATTTATGGAAAGAAGAGAAGACAGTTACCTCTTGTTTTTCATTTCACAAATGATTTTCATGCTATTTTAAAATGTATAATAGCTTTATAAAATGATTCTCTTTTATTTTTCTGACCCCTTTGTGGCATTCCAGTCTAATAGATTAAGGTGAAACTCAGATAAGTGTCTTCAATGGCCTGCAAAGTAAATGTCACCAAAGATCTAAAATCAAAATGCTATCACTGTAAGTTATAATTTGTGTTTACTTAGTTTCTAAGAATTGATTTTAAAAGGGAGGTTAAGGCATTAATTGCATGTTTCATACTAAACAAGTCAAAGAAAACATAATCTCATAATCTGAATAACTCATGAATGGTACAAGATAAACCTAAAAACAGTATTTTAATTATAGTGCATTTGTCTTCTGTTTCCTACAAAGATATTGTCTCTATGCAATCTTCTGATACAACTTTTCTTTCTGAGAGAGGCAATAGCTTTAAATTATAAGCATTTATATTATTTATCTCCTCTGCTGTCTGTGGAGGGTGGGTCTGATGGAAGAATCTCTTCCTTTGCTATATTGAGTGGTGGATAGAAATAATAGAACCCTGGGGAATGGCTTGATAGGTCTACATCAACATGTGAATCATACAGGGGGAAAATTCCAGTGAGAGGAGAGGTAAAATGTAGATTCAGTGTGACCTAAGAATGTGTGCTGAGATAGGGTAGATTTGAGAGTACATGAAGAGTATAAAACTTTTGGAAAGGAAATAATAACTTAAAGAGTAGTTTTTGACATGTACTATGTGATTTAATTTCATTTTGTGTCTTCTGCAAGAAATAATCAGTAAAAGATTGCATTATTTTTAAGATGTCTTGGAAATGGATGTCTAGAACTTTTAGATGAGATGGTGGGCTGAGATGGGTCTTAATGTAGGAGAATGTCAGCATTTTGTTGTGCTTACACAGCTTTCCATAACTCATTTATAAACCTGACTCCTTTCTGGTCTGCCTCTTACAACTTTGTATGCCTTCCACCTTCCCAATTTATCTCTTTGACTTTCAGGTGCCTTCCCCTCTTACCTCAAGTATCCAGGGAAAAGATTAAATGAAAATCACACCACCAACTTTCAGCCATTCTTACCTCCTAAATATTTCTGTTTCTGAAATATGTGGTTTCAACACATGCAACCTGTTTTCTTTTACTCTTGTGTTTATATTAACTCTATAAGTCCTAAAGACCAATTTTAATTATTAGTATTTTGTAGCATTTGATACCATCTACTTTCTCATGTTCTTGAAATTCATCCAGCATTTGGCACTGATACGGGAGGCAGGCAGGGAAGTGCTGGGTAGAGAAGGGTGGGGTACCTGGTGAGGGCTCCACCCTCAGGCCTGTGTCCATGGATTTAAATGAGGACAGGAATTTCTGTTTTTGTGCCCCAAAAGTTGTCTTTTGGCCCACCACCCCCCACCCCCCAACCTTGTGCTCATAAAAACCTGGGGCACAGACCCAAGTGGCTGGATATCAGTAGAAGCAGAAGAAGGCACTGACAGACACCAGCAGACAGTGGCAGGCCAGAGATGGTGGAGTGACGTGGATGCCAAGGAAACTTTGGCCAGGGGCAGTTGGAGGGGAGTCTGGCTGCTGGGCAGCCCAACTCCAGGGAAGACCACCTTCCCTTTCCATCCCCTTTCTGGCTCCCCATCCATCTTGCTAAGAGCTACCTCCACCATTCCATAAAACTTTGCGCTCATCCTCCAAACCCACGTCTGATCCGATGCTTCTGGTACACTAGGGCAAGAACCCAGGATACAGAAAGCCCTCTGTCCTTGTGATAAGGCAGAGGGTCTATCTGAGCTGATTAACACAAGCCACCTGCAGATGGCAAAACTGAAAGAGCACACTGTAACACACACCCACTAGGGCTTCAGGAGCTATAAACACTCAACCCTAGATGCTGCCATGGGGTGGGAGTCCAGAAATGCTCCCCAGGACCTGCCCGTCTGCATGCTTCCCTTATGGGTTTGAGCAGTGGGGCACTGAAGAAGCAAACCACACCCCTGTTGCATGCCCTGAGAAGGGGATAATGGGAACTCTCCCATTTCAGCATTTTGTGGTAAGATAATGGAGAATTTCTTCTTTTGTTTTTGCTTATCTAACAGATGTCAGGTTTCATATCAAGCCTTTACATGCACAACAATCCTGCAGATACCTCATTTCAGTGATGTTATAGAGAGAAAATGTTAGCATACAAGTGAGGTAAATTTGTCCAAGATTGCATGGTGCCTTTTGAAGTTTAATGTAGGCATTCTGTCTCTAGAGTATGCTCACTTAGGTACCCCACTGAATATTTTATAACCAATGAGATTGATTATATTGCCACTAGTTTTCTTTGTACAACAAAGATCATATTCCTTTCATAAGTAAAATTAGGAGATGGTACACAACTTATCTGAAATGTACTTTACTATCCTTACCTCCAGCCTACCTTAACCACTCTGCAGCCAAAACTAAACTTAGACATTGTTTTCGTTATTTTGTACTACCCGTTCCTCAAAGATGTCCACAAAGACCTCAGGGTCTTTGTTCTTACCCTTCTCTTTCTTGAATGCACTTCCCACATATACTATCTTCACATGAGTTGATCTCACTTTCTTTAGGCATCTTCTCAAAGGCCAGTTTGAAAGGCTTTCCTTGACCTCTGCCTAAATAGCAATCCTCCCTATGATATGCTCTATCCTGTTACCTGTTTGATTTTATTTCATGTCATTTTGTGGCACTTTTCACTACCTAACACATTCCCTATTTATTTCTTAGTTCCTTGTTTTTCACCAACAGAATATAACTTATTTAAAATTGGAACTTTATTTTGTTCATAGTTTTATCTCCATGCCAAGAACAATGCTTGCCTGAAGGAAATAAATCAATAAGTGTTTTGGCATGAACCCAAGAATTAAACTAGCTTTATTGCATTAAATATGTTTCTCCCGCCTTTTAATAAAAATTTTAAATTGTGGGCCACATGTGCAGGATGCACAGGTTTGTTACACAGGTAAACGTGTGCCACGGTGGTTTGCTGCACCTGTTAACCCATAACCTGGGTATTATGTCCAGAATGCATTAGCTGTTTTTCCTGATGCTCTCCCCCACCCCTCCTCCCCTGCCAACAGGCCCCAGTGTGTGTTGTTCCCCTCCCTGTGTCCATGTGTTCTCATTGTTCGCCTTCTACTTGTAAGTGGGAATGACTAGTTTTTAAAACTAGATCAAGATCAAATGAATCTTTTCTAAGACACCATTTCTTCCACTAGGAAGACTTAATTGCTCCATCTTTACAGTTAATATTACACTTTGTAGTTAAGTGTATTTCAGCATATTGCTTAAAAAGTGTTTTTATTTTGCATTGTGTTTATGTTTTTTTCATCCTTGACTAGAATATAAAATATTAAAGTCATGAATTTTGAATAGCTAAAAAAATACTTGAATGGTTGAAACAATTATTCAATGAAGTACAAATTAAAAACAAGTACTAGATAAAAAGAGAGAAAAATAGTTTTTTTCTCATTGAAAATATTCAAGGTACTTTCCCTCTGGGTAGTCAGTTACATTTATAACACATATTCTTACACTGTTGCATCTTTAAATACAGAAATACAAAGAGGCTCTGGGGTTTGAGCTTGGCCCTAACTTGACAAGTGTCAGGTCAATTCATTTTAGAATATAGGGAGATCACGGTACAGAATACACCTTCCTTAAAATATCTCTATTGAAAATAGAAAAGAATAAGACTATCCTTCCAGATCTGATTGGAATATTTTAGAACTTTAACAATTTAATCTGGAGTTTGAAATTAGATTTTTTTCCTAAATCGTTAAATTGTTCAGGAAAGCACCTTCCGAAAGATTTTAAATAACATAATTGCCTGACAATTACTTTGAACACACTGAACAATCTTCTTTCACTAAGAAGAAACTGAGCTCTTAAAAAACAAAACAAAACAAAAAAAACAGTCACTTAGCTGTAGCACACTGGAATAACAGTCCAAAAACTTAATAGCTGGAGTTTCTTTCTGTCTTGCCAAATGAAAGTAATTTAATGACTCACTTTGCCACAGTTTTTCTCTGGCTAAAATCATAGAAAATTCTTTTTCATTTGTGTATATTTGTGTGTGTGTTTCTATAGGTCACAAAAAAAGGAATCCTAAAAAAGCAGTGGAGTCATACATAAATGACAAGTCTTCTTTACTTATTTTTCTTTCTTTCTTTCTTTGTTTTTTTTTTTTTGTTTGTTTGTTTGTTTTTTTCCCAAGATGGAGTCTCGCTGTGTTGCCCAGGCTGCCAGGCTGGAGTTCAATGGCGCGATCTAGGCTCACTGCAAGCTCCACCTCCCAGATTCACACCATTCTCCTGCCTCAGCCTCCCGAGTAGCTGGGACTACAGGCGCCTGCCACCATGCCCGGCTAATTTTTTTATATTTTTAGTAGAGACGGGGTTTCACCGTGTTAGCCAGGATGGTCTCGATCTCCTGACCTCATGATCCGCCCGCCTCAGCCTCCCAAAGTGCTGGGATTACAGGCATGAGCTACCGCGCCTGGCCTTACTTCTTTCTATTCTATAACTCTTAAATTATTTCTAAACTCACATAGATGTCTCCCTAAACCCCTGCCCCTAACATTTCCGTTGGATAGTTTTAGAGCTCTATCTATGGTCCCTGGGTCCCTGCTGGCACCTTAATATTACTCAGATTTTCACTTATTTTTCTAAAATGGCAAGTCCAGCTCAGCCCATGGGCTGTCATTGGTATGACAATTAGTGTTTTTCATTGTCTTCTCTTTGTAGCAATTGGTATTTATTCTCTGACTTGGGTGTAGAAATCAGTATCAGTGCTTTATACATCTGTCACAGTGTTTGGAGCAATTGCCTTCATAAACACTGTATTTTGCACTAAACACTAAATTTTAATTTTTAGAGACAACCACCTTTTAATCTTTATCTGTCATATGGAAATTGAATTTGACTTCTACTATCATTGAAAATTGTACTTTTGTGACTCAAGTTCTTTCCCGCTGTCAGACTAAAAAGAAACATTGTCAGAATTAGTTCTTGCTGGTCTTTCATTTTGTAAGCTTCCAGTAAGTAAATGGGGTCATACTTAAAACTAGGTCACTTATTTTCAACTTTAGAATTTTGTTATCTAATTTATATGATGATTCAAATTTAAAATAATCTATAGAATTACAAAAACACAATAAATTAGTTGTATTCTTTGCAGCTGTTGTCATTTAATTGAATGAACTTTTCACTTAAAAAAAGTATTTTTCTGATGTCATGATATTAGAAGTATAAACAACAATAATAATTGATAACATTTGTCCATAATCTTATGCTTTACATGCATTATCTTAATTTTTTAACAACTACTATAACATAGGCTCTATTGTCCATATTTTATAGAAAATACATCTTTAGATTTATGGAGATTATATAATTTGCTCATGCTCATACATTTAGTAAGTGTTAGATTATAACTGAGAATTCATTCTATATTAGGCTTTGTTATATTTACTAATAAATTGTAACTTCAAATGATATGCTAAATTATAATTTCAGGTGTATTTGAAACAATTACACTATAATAAATGATTATAAACAGATACAGAAGAATTTGACAGGCCTATCTCAAAGAGAGAATTGAGATTATTTAATCATTTAATCTACCAAAATCATAAAATTTCATTGAAGACTT
Organism: Pan troglodytes; assembly: GCF_028858775.2. Classification (NCBI taxonomy): domain Eukaryota; kingdom Metazoa; phylum Chordata; class Mammalia; order Primates; family Hominidae; genus Pan; species Pan troglodytes. The sequence goes on from NC_072408.2 coordinate 92,267,970, forward strand.
AAAAAATTGAGACTATATTGAAAGTATGAACCTTTCTTATAAACTTACATTAAAAATTATACATATTATGTATATTTTCTAAGACAATATTAATATTTTTAATTATAAAGCTTTATGAAATGACTCTTCTAATTTCAGTCATTGGTAATATTTAAATACAGGTAGTTGACAGAGTAACCTGTGTCCATCTTCATATTAAATAATCTTAATTATTTTAACTCAACAGCTCTTGAATATCCTGTTTAAGGATCAATGCCAGTACTATAAGTTTAATTTTACCATGTACAGGAAAACAATATATATGGGAACCAACTTGAATATATTCTGAGAAATGAATAAATGATTTGGGTAAAATATTTTATTAGTATTTAAATGTATATTCAATACTAAAGAGCATAAGACTATAATACATAAATAATTAAACTTGGAGGTTCTTTTAGGATATTTCAGCATACAAAAATATTAAAGAGGCATACTTACTGTATAACAGGTAAGAGATGTTTATTTTACAGGTTCGTCAGTAAGGAAAAGGAACATGTCTCAGCAGGTTTTGGGGAGAACTTCAATATGAGTCAAGGTTCAGGATAGTTCTACAGACTTGATTCCCTTTGGACGACCCGTTTTCTTCTAAAAAGTAGGCTTCCATTGTTCCATACAAGACCTCTGCCACTGTGGACAGTCAGCTAAGCTTCTGTCTGTTTTGGCTTTTACTGTTAGTGCTCTACAGGCTAAATGTCCCTACTCTCTTTTGTTGTGTCCATGGCTTTGGCTGACTCATGGCTTCTCCTCATTCAGGACCTGCTCAACGGTGCTACCGTTGGCATTTGGGGCCAAATAACTCTTTTTTGTAGGGGGCTGTCCTGCGCATTGCAGGATGTTTAGCAAGATCCTTACTTCTGGCACTTGATGGCAGAAATGTCCCCAAGTTGTCACAACCAAACATGTCTCCAGACATTGCTAAATGTTCCCTGGGTCGGGGAGGGTGGGTAGGCAAAATTTTAAGTGATTTAAATCATTGACTTACACTTAAATTTCTCCCTATGAGTTAGATCCCCACCTCACAGTTACTCACCTGAGATGTACTGTCCCCATCTCACAGTTAAACTCACCTTTACAGAGAGCTTCCCAGAAGGTAGCAGTATGCCCAGCCAATATCTTACATGGCCTTTCCATTAGAGTTAAGTAATATCTTCGCTGTTAAGCCCTTAAGGGTTGCTAAATAAACCAAATTAGAAACACAATTTCCTTTTTATTTTGTTATTGTTTATAAGAATTTATTCTGTAATCTCTATACCATTTCTGTAAGTATATACCTACAGACATTATATTTGCTTATTTATATTCCAGAATGCCTGGGTTCAAGTTCAGATTGGTACTTACTAGTTTTGTGACTTTAAGCAGTTTACTTAACCCAACTAGGCCTTAGTTTTCTTAAGTGGGGATAAAATAACACCACACTTGTAGGATTTTTAGAATGGTTAATTAACGTTTATTAAAAATATGTTTAATGTCTGTTAAATACATAATCAAAATAATGATATCTATTACCCCCAAAACTTTTCTCATATATCAATATATTGACTGTGGTGATGGTTTCATGGCTTTACACGTCTCAAATTTACCACATTGTACATTTTAAATATGTGCAGTTTGTTGTATATCGATTATACCTCACTAGGAGTAAAAAAATTGTATCTATTATGTCAATTATATATATATATTTGTAATGATATTTACCTAATGATAAAAATAGTTATTTCTGGATTGTGGTAGTTTGTGTCATTTGTTTGTGGCTTAACTAAAGTTTTGTTGTGTTTAATTTAAAAACTGTTATTCTTTACTGCATTGTTTAAAATTTTTATAATGAATATATAAAATAAACATGAACCATTTATCTTAATTTCTTAGGGGAAGTATTTTGAATATAATAATGTATTTAATATTCATTTCTAATTCTTTATACTTTGTCACTCTTCCTTATGCAGGCTTCTGATTTAATATTTCTCATCCAAATCTCTAAGTGCTTTTCTTCTAATGTTTTACATTTGACAGATTCACATCTCAGAAAGGCGACTTACTTCTTACTTTTCCATTTCTTAGTATGGCTATGAAAACTCATTCCATAATTTTCTCATGTTTTGTATTTCTTTCCTGTATTTGGAAATAATTTGCGTAGTAAATGAACACTTCCTTATATTTAACTTAATAGCAAGCTACAATTTAAGTTAATTCTTGCTTCCTGTCTACAGAAAACAACGGCTGCTAACCAATTTTGGCTTAGCAGTTTTTCACATACAGGAAGTGTTAAATTCTCTTTGCTCCTCTGCATCAGATTAATTTTGTTTCTTTTATAGCATGGTGGCTTTTATTTTTGTTTCCACAAACTATAAGTAATCATGATGTTCTTCACTTAACTGCCTCTGAGTAGGCCAAATTTTGTTAATTTCTGCAGTGTAACGGCAAGAACCTCCCTCTCTTCCGCTGATACACACAAAGTCCTCCTTTCATGCCTGAAGCTATGGGAAATTTAAAGATTTAAAAAATCAGATTATTGACTATAGCACAAAACTTCTCACCCATAATGATATGGCTAGCATTGCCTCATACACATCGTTATTTTAATCAGTGCCTATGTTAAACACTCCCTTTTTAAAATTAATTTTTGTTATAAAAATATATTCAGTTTTGAATACATAAATTGCAAACATTTAGAAACTACATGTAATTATTATTTTATTTTATGTTTCTCCCTTCTATTGGCAATAACAGTGGTTGTGCCAATGACTGCTTTTATATGGACACGGGATGGAGGAAGCAAAGGTGCTACTGATTACAATAGTCTTCTCTTTGTTTATGAAGTAAGCAAGCACAGCACCGCTTTAAATTTCCATTTTCTTTTGACTTGGGAATAGCTTGGAACCAGTATGTCTCTATCTCATTTGACACATTTATATTTTTATTCAAAAACCTACTATTTGATTGGCTATTCTTTTCAACACTATCCCCAGACCATTGTGGTATCATTTTGGTTCTCTATTAATTCTGTTTCATTTCATTACCTCAACTTCTTCCTCAACACTTGGTTCTTTCTCTGTCATTTTCCAGCTGTGTTCCTCCTATCACCTTTTAAATGTGATGGTCAAATTCTCACCCTGATTTTCAAAACATGCCAAGATCTAATATGTGGTGACTGCCTCTGACATGGATTATGTGTTCCACTCAGATGACTTGTCATGGAAAAGTGGACATGCCACATCATTCATCATGTCAGATATATATTTTGTGTTTTTTTTTTTTTTTTCATTTCATGTTTGGATGCCTACCTTGTCCTTGAACACTTTGTGAAACCTATTTTTTCTTTGAGGCTCATTTCATGTCCTATTCCCTCTGAGGACACATTTGTTCACTTCCTAGTCTGATTATCTTTAAAATTAAAGTCTTAGAATTTCCAGGCGTAAGGAATTTCAGAGATCATGTAGTCCAATACCTTAGATAATCTAAGGAAATTCGGAATTTTGGAGATCATGTAGTTTAATACCTTAGAAAATTTAAGGAAATTTATCAGTGTCAAAGAACTAGGTACTGCAGAGCTGACTAACAGCTTCAAATTTTATATAATAGGAAGTGCTCTTTTATTTTTCCCCCAATAACATGTTGTTTTGTTTTGCCATTAAATCACATCTTATTTTCTTGTATTACTTTATTGTTTCATTGCATGAGTCTTGTTTCCCAATTTGGTAGAGGGTTCTTAAAATTTAGGTTCATACTTTGCATATCCTCCAAGTGCCTAGACCATCCAAGCCACAGACTGTTGTATGTGCGTGCACTCTCCCTCTGCTCTCTTTCTATCTCCCTCTCTCTCTACACACACACACACACACACACACACACACACACACACTTACCAGTCATAGATTTACCAGATGTCTGTTTTTAAGAGCTTTAATCATCAAGTCTTTGTATGTCCAATATAGACTCCGTTAAGGCATCTTGTGATACTGTACGTGTATTTAGTTTTGTCCAATATTAGATTATAAAAATGCACTGGATGAATCTCTGACTCCCTTCTACGTCTGCCACCCTAAATTATTATTAATCAGGTTCATCAGCTTCTTTTCTTTTTCTTTCCTTTGTGGTAGGAAAAAGCTGATACCTGTATGTGACAAGTACTCTCACAACTCCTCCACTGAAACAAATTTCCTTAAGAGGCAAAAAAAGGCCAGAGCTCAGTGTAAACGAAGCTTTGTACATGTGTTTTAGGAATTGCCTCTTTTTTCCTCTGGTCATTGCATGTGTCTTGTTTGTTTAGGCTTATTCATTTTGTGAAATTATGAAAAAGTAATTACTATTTTCATTAGAAGACGTATATCTTTGTAGATTCATGTAGCATTTTGCCTCTATTCTAATAGTTTCACCACAAGTAAAGAACTAAATCTGTAAGACAAAAACGTGTGTGTGTGTGTGTGTGTGTGTGTGTGGTGGGGGGAGGTTGGGAAGCAGCTGCTATTAGGATAGTTGTATGTGGAAACCACAAAACTGAGTCATAAAATACACTGCATGAAGAGAGAACAGGTTTGAACATAAGGAAGTCTTACAGTGAATTACCCTTTCCACAAGGAAGCAGTCCCTCTGGAACATCAAGTTAGTAATCTAAACTATATTTTACTGTTAAAACTACTCATGCTTGATATAAGTTGTCCTAGTCCTTAATTAAATCATAAAATCACTGAAAAAACTAACTGACATCTTTATAAAATGGGGATTTAATTATAACTTTAATCTTGGCAATGCTGCTTGAAGTGAAACTTAACACTATGACCATAAATGTGTATACTCAATAAAATGTAACCTTTCCACTTATTAGCAACATTTCCTTCACTTAAAGGGTTTCCTTTTCTTAGGCTGTTGGCACATTTAACCGCTCTCCACTTTATGAGTCCTTGGAGAAATACATAGTTCTTCAAATATGGAGACAAATTTGGAGACAACATTCAGAAGCGTCTCAAATGACTTATAACTTAAAACTTAGGCTTAATCATAATTTCCATTTGGGGAAATCAAAGAAATGTTAAGTAGCAGCATGATGCATTCCTTTTCACCTATAATTCAATTTATTTATATTTTTTAAAATGAGACCTTAATGTTTATTACCTTTAGCAGAAATAAAAAGAAATCTTGCTTGTCTACTGCAGTATCTTTTCACACTTAAGAAAACTCTCTGCTGGAAATAGACTGCCTTAGAGAAAGTATGTCTGTCTTGTGCATTGACATGGCTTGAGCACATAGCAAAAGGCATCACCTGCCCTCACGAATGCTCATTACCTGGATATCATCTTTTACAGCAAGCCCTAGAAACAGTACCTTCATAATGCAGCCTATCTTCGGCTTTTGTTCAAATTGGTGAAAGTAGGCTAACTTCTCTAGCAATACTCCTGAAACCATATCAGCTCTTGCTGAATATATTTTTCCCCACATAAACCAGTCAAGTGATCAACTGGACAGGCGACCTTCTTAACAGTCATTCGGGCTCCCAGGTGAATGCAGGTTCTCTCATCTTCAGCAGATTTCGATACCCTGTAAGCCACCATCTTGGTAGACTTGAAGTGAAGCATACATTGAGGAGAATGTGTAGTAGGTTTTCATAGTCCAATCTTGGTAGTAGCACATATCATTTCTGCTTCCTTTCTTTTGGCTAGAATTTAGTACATGGCCACACATAAGTAAAAGGGAGGCAAGAAAACATGATTTGGCTTGACCTTGTATCCAGAAAGAAGAGAGGCTCATGCATTTGGGTGATCAAGTGGTCATTTATGCAACACCTGTTCAGGCTCATTCAGTCTTTACTGGTGCAAGAAAGGAATATCTTACTTTTGGATAGCTCATTTCAAGAAACCTTGTGTCTTCTAAAAGGAAATCCAGCTGGGCCATTTCCAGTTTTCAATTCCAGAAAGATGATCAGATTTCTCCTAATGAAATCGGGACCACTGATATCAAGCACAGTATCTCCAAGTAGATACAACTTAGAGATTTTATAACATTGGTAACCTTATTTTCTGTGTCTGGAAAAAGTCAACCATGTTTGTTTCTGTGTAAGCCTGTATTCTATCCAATCCATTACTGACAATTTTAGTGCTAGGTTGAAAAATTCAAGGTCTATAGAACTGGCTTGAGCTTTTGGGTTTCAAAATTTATCAGGTTTCCTAATAGAATATTTTTATTTACTTTTATTTTGGAAGAGTTAAAGTGAAAAACTACCAACTGTGTGACTCAGATGCAAAGGAATGACATTGGTGAAATTGGAGGCTTTGGATGATGTCACACAAATTCACACAAATTCAGTTTCCCATTATTCAAAATGAACATTGCTTTTCTAGTAATGAGTTATGCCAAATTCATTTTGTTCCTATATCTTTTTTGTCCATTGATTTACTCATTTTGGAAATAAAAGACTGCTAAAGTTAAAAAAAATAAAAGTTGCTTCTAGCAGGAGAAACCATCTAATCTAATATAATAATGTAATATAATATAATCTTGTGATGACTCCAATCAGTAAGAATTCTGAATTCTGCCTCTTCGCTATTGTTAGCAAAGGTAGCTTCTCCTGTTGGATTTTTGATGCCTCCTCTTGATGTAATGCCTAATAATGATTCCCCAGCAGCTGGTATTCTCAATCTGGATCATTTTAGAAGGACTTTGAATCTTTGCTGAGCTTTCTTCTGGTAGCTACAACTGTGCAAACTCTTTTTTAAGGAAGTTTCTTCAGTAGGTGACCAACTGTCCTAGTTTGCTTGGGGCTCAAGGGTCTTCCAGGATACAGGAATTTCAGTGATAAACCAGGAAAATCCCAGGCAAACCAAGATGAGTTGGTTATAATCTTATGGTTCTTTGGAGCAGCCAGGTAACAACAGCAGCACAAGATCCCATACTTCCTTGCTTTCCTCTCAACATCATTTTTACTTTCTGTGAAGTAGCAATTGGCAGTGCCAATTTACCTTTGGCTTAGTAGAAAGCATTTCTCCAATTGTGGTTACATGCAACCTGAAGCAAAGTAAGAGTGCTTTTTTAAATTCAAATCCTTGAGTTCTACCTCAGATCAACCCTCAAATCTCACAGATGGAACCTGCAAAACCACATTTCTAATAAGTATTTTATAGGGATATCTGTATGCATTAAAGTTTGGGCTGTATTTCTTTATGAAGTCTATTTATAAAGTAGCAAGAGAGAACTTCTGTTTTTAGCTATCTGGATGAAGTTTAGGTAATGACAGAGTTGACAAAAGCCTCATACTTATTTTTTGATGTATTGAACTTATTTAAGTAATACAGGCACTTATGTAAATAAGGCCTCAAGTTGTGGTTACATGCATACTTTGGGGTATACATACCTGGGGTTTACCAAAATCCTGCCCCATGCAGGAGTGCTTGGTGTATAAATGGGATTCTAAACATTGTTTCAGAATCTTCCCTCCAACTCTTGCCCCAGGGCAATTATTAGATGTTTAATCTCCAATCAGGCCCTCCTTTCTCTTGTATATTCCATAGCTGCCATTTCAAAATTATCATTATTGCAGTCATATCTATACCACTATCAAATTCTTTAAGGGAAAGCTGCACTCCTCCCAACCCCCCTCAACTCCTACTTCTTTCTTTGTCCCATCTTCCCCTTCATAGGAGTCATCACCATGAGAGGACCCTCCTACCCTGGAATGTGAGCACAGTGGGAAGGTCCTTCTCACCCTGTGTCAGCACAGTATTTACAGCTCTTCTGAGACACACCGCTGGCCGCCTCCACTCCCTTCTCTGCCTGTGGGCTGGGTAGTGAGTTTTTCTGTGGGGGAGAAAGGAGACAATGATTAGCATTCCCTCCCATCTTTACTTCTAGGCTTAAACTTCTTTCTTTAATTGCCAAGTATTAGCTAGAGCATCCCATTTCTGCATGGCTGACTCCCTCCAATTTATTTTCATCATTTTAAGAAAAATCCAGGGAGAGCGAACAACCTGTTGTGGTCATGCTGGATCATTCCACTAGATGGCACACTTAGGTTAGCTTTGCTTCCAGTTTCCATAAATGCAGGATTTTTACAGTGAAGCAAAAGCTGAAAGAGTCATAATTTATGTTTCATGATTTACTTGGCTGGTTAGTGAAGGGGTGGGTTGCCCCTCCACACCTGTGGGCGTTTCTCGTCAGGTGGAACGAGAGACTTGGAAAAGAAAGAGACACAGAGACAAAGTATAGAGAAAGAAAAATGGGCCCAGGGGACCGGCGTTCGCATACGGAGGTCCCGCGCCGGCACTGGCCTCTGAGTTCCCTTAGTATTTATTGATCATTATCGGGTGTTTCTCGGAGAGGGGATGTGGCAGGACAATAGGGTAATAGTGGAGAGAAGGTCAGCAGGAAAACATGTGAACAAATGTCTCTGCATCATAAACAAGATAAAAAGTGCTGTGCTTTTGATGTGCATATATGTAAACATCTCAATGCCTTAAACAGCAGTATTGCTGCCAGCATTTCCCACCTCCAGCTCTAAGGCAGTTTTCCCCTATCTCAGTAGATGGAATATACAATCCGGCTTTACAGGGAGACATTCCATTGCCCAGGGACGAGCAGGAGACAGATGCCTTCCTCTTATCTCAACTGCAAAGAGGCCTTCCTTCCTCTTTTACTAATCCTCCTCAGCACGGACCCTTTATGGGGGTCGGGCTGGAGGACGGTCAGGTCTTTCCCTTCCCACGAGGCCATATTTCAGACTATCACATGGGAGAAACCTTGGACAGTACCTGGCTTTCCTAGGCAGAGGTCCCTGCGGCCTTCTGCAGTGTATTGTGCTCTGGGTACTTGAGATTAGGGAGTGGTGATACTCTTAACAAGTATGCTGCCTTCAAGCATTTGTTTAACAAAGCACATCCTGCACAGCCCTTAATCCATTTAACCCTGAGTTGACACAGCACATGTTTCAGGGAGCACAGGGTTGGGGGTAGGGTTACAGATTAACAGCATCTCAAGGCAGAAGAATTTTTCTTAGTACAGAACAAAATGGAGTCTCTTACGTCTACTTCTTTCTACACAGACACAGTAACAGTCTGATCTCTCTTTCTTTCCCACACAGTTAGAAGTACTACAGAGTTTTACACTGTTTCAGAAATTAAGATATGTACTTTACTGTTGAATCTGACTTAATTATATTGTAATACATTGGGGGTTACCTTATAATGTAGGCAAACAGTAGTAAGCAGGTGAATGCCTTTATTGGGTCCTCCTACTATTTGTTGTGGTAAATTAAACAGCCCAGAAGGAGCAAAGTACCTCTTTCCCAGAGACAGAGCTTGGGTCTTACTATAGCTCTCACTGAGACAACTCTATTTTCACCAGTAGCCTCTCTTCTCTTCCAACTCTTAAACAGCACAGCCCGCTGTGCCACCCATTTTCACTGGTCATCGTTCTTGACTCTCTCTACTATACAAACTAAGTTTTAATAATAATTTTGGTTATATTTCATATTCACTATTACATCTTATGACTTTAATTAAAAGACATATTTTCAGAAGAAATGATTAGGGGTTTGGAATAAGATAGTTTTATATTTTTAAAAAATATTGTATTTTATTTTTGTATTACGTCAGATTCAGGGATGCATGTTCAGATTTGTTAAACGGATATATTACATAATGCTGGGGTCTGGTCTTCTATTGACCTCACCACACAAATACGAAACATCATACCCAACTGGTAGTTTTTTCAAACCTTGCCCTCCTGTCTTCCTCCCCGCTTTTGGAGTCCCCGGTGCTGATGTTTCCGTCTTTATATCCACGTGTACCCGTTGTTTAGTTCCCACTTACAAGTGAGGACACGTGGTATTTGATATTCTGTTTCTGCAAAAATTAACTTAGGATAATGGCCTCCCCTGCATCCATGTTGCTGCAAGTAACATGATTTCGTTCTTTTTTATAGTTATGCTGTATTCCAGAGTGTGTATGTACCACATTTTCTTTGTTCAGTCCACTTTTGATGGACACTTATGTTGATTCCATGACTTTGCTATTGCAAAGAGTGCTGCAATATCATGAGAGTGCAGGTGTCTTTTTGGTGAAATGATTCATTTTTCCTCCAGGTAGATACCTAGTAGTAGAATTGCTGGGTCAAATAGTAGCTTTTTTGTTTGTTTGTTTGTTTGTTTTAGTTATTTGAGAAATACTATACTACTTGCTGTAAACGCTGAACTAGTTTACATTTCTACCAAATGTTCTTTTTTGCTCCATCCTCAGCAACATCTGTTTTTTTTTTTTTTTTGACTTTTTAATAGTAGCCATTGTGAATGGTGTGAGATGGTATCTCTTTGTGGTTTTAATTTGCATTTCTCTGATGATTAGTGATGATGAGCATCTTTCCATCTATTTGTTGACTGCTTGTATGTCTTATTTTGAGAAATGCCTATTCATGTTTTTTGCTCACTTTTTAATGGGGTTATTTTTTTTCTTTCTGCTTTAAGTCACATATAGATTCTGGATATTAGTCCTTTGTCAGATACATAGACTGCAAATGTTTTCTCCCATTCTGTAGGCTGTTTGTTTACTCTGTTGATCATTTCTTTTGCTGTGCCGAAGCACTTTGGTCCCATTTGTCAATGTTTTTGTGTTTGTTGTAATGGCTTTTGAGGTCTTAGTCATAAATTATTTGCCTTGGCCAATGTCGAAAAGAGTTTTTCCTAGGTTTCCTTCTGGGATTTTTATTGTTTGAGGTTTTACATTTAAGTCTTTAATACATTTTGAGTTTGTTTATAATTTCTATATATGGTGATGAGAGACCCTAGAGAAAAACGCTAGACAGTCTCTTAAGGAAAAACACCCAGAAAAACACCAGCTAGTCTCTTAGAGAAAAACATCAGATGGCCACTTGGAAAACACCAGATGACCACTAGAGAAACACCAGATGGTCAGGAGTCAGGGTGTGTCGATGGCTATCAAGGGCACCAGAAGCCCAGGGCAGGGCAAGGAGCCCCGGTCCCCCTCCCCTGTTCCGGGAACCAAAAACAGAAAAACATTTCCAGGAAATACTGCCCGCCACCTGTAAGCCCCTGACCAACCAGAGTGAGACAGCTGGCTCAGGCCATAATTAAAAACCAATCAGTTACTCCCAATCCTCGCGCCTTAATGTGTGACCCAATCAAATGTGTGTATCCTCCCCTTGTTTGAATTTGTAACCTCCCCCTGATTACTGTGTAACTCCTCCCTTGTTTTGATGTGTGGTTTTTGCCTATATAAACTGTGTAAAAACAGCCGTTTGGGGTCTCTCGGCCTCTTGTGCTGGGGACCCTAGCGCGCTAGTAATAAAGTGTGCTCTTTGCTGTGATCTCCGTGTCGGGTGGTCTCTCGCGGCGACCCCATCCCAAAGTAGAATCTTGAGCAAGGTTCTAACAGTGAGAGGAAGGGGTCCAGTTTCATTTTCCAGCAAATTGCTAGCCAGTTTTCACAGCATCATTTACTGAATAGTATGCCTTTTCCCCATTGCTCATTTTTGTCAGCTTTATTGAAAATCAGTTGGTTGTAGATGTGTGGCTATTTCTGGGTTCTCTATTCTGTGCCATTGATGTATGTGTCTATTTTTGTAACAGTACCCTGCTGTTTGGGTTACTGTAGCCTTGTATATTGCTATAGGTAATATATAGTCAGCAGATATACCTAATAGTATAGTCAGGTAATGTGATACCACTGCCACTGGTTTTGTTGTTTTTGTTTGTTAGTTAGTTTGTTTTTAAAGCTATTTGGGTTCCTTTTTGGTTCCATGTGAATTTTAGAATTTTTTTTCTAATTCTGTGAATAGTGACATTTTTAATTTGATAGAAATTGCATTGAATCTGTAGATTACTTTGGGCAATATCATCATTTTAATATTTGTTCCTCCAATCTATAGCATGGGCTGTTTTTCCGTTTGTTTGTTTCATTTATAATTTCTTTCATCAGTGTTTTGTAGTTGTCCTTGTAGAGATCTTGCACCTCCTTGGTTAAATATACTCTTAGATATTTTATTTGTATATGTGTGGCTACTGTAAATGGGATTGAGTTCTTGATTCGATTCTCAGTTTGAAGGTTACTTGCGTATAGAAAGCTGTTGATTTTTGTACATTGATTTGTGTCTTGAAACATTGCAGTTGGTTTTCAGCTGTAGGAGGCTTTTAGAGGACTCTTTAGGGTTTTCTAGTTATCTTAGGGTTTCTAGGATGATGTCATCAGCCAACAGAGATAATTTGACTTTCTCTTTTCCTATTTGGATGGCTTTTGTTTCTTTCTTTTGCCTAGTTGCTCTGCATAAGACTTCCAATAGTATGTTCAGTAGGCGCAGCTGAGTGGATGTCCTTATCTTCTTCCAGTTCTTAGGGAGAATGCTGTTGTTAATTTGAGATCTTCCTATCGATTTGATATAGGCATTTAGTGCTATAAACTTTCCTTTTAACACTGCTTTTGCTCCATCCCAGAGGTTGTGGTATGTTGTGTCTTTTTATTTGTTTCATTTTTTTAAAAAAATGTCTGCCTTAATTTTGCTGCTTACCCCTATAGTCAAATTATGAGAATAATGATGAAACATTTCATATCTAGAAAGAGGGGAAAAATAATGAGATTATTTAACCTAAAGCAGTGCTATCTATGGCATTATTTAGGTAATGGTACATCCTGAAAGGCAGGAGCCCTGTCTTGGGTTTCACTTATTTCTTCCTCTGGATAGTGCTGTAAACATTCTCTAGTACAGTCTACTTGTATATCTTGAGCAAATTATTAAAACTCTATAAGCCTCATTTTTCTCAACTGTAAAATTGTGAAGATAATATTCAGTCTTAGAAAGTGCTGGTGAGGTTTCAATTATACAATGTTTGTAAAGCATATTAATAACCATTCAGTAGGGTATCAGAACAGAGTGTCTTGAATAGTACAATAGGGTCTCTAGGTGGAAGGCATTCGTATTTTCCAATTAACCCTCTTTATGTAGTTTTTAGTAAATGCACATATGCTGGGTCACTTTGCTTTTATACTTTAAGAGTCTTAGCAAGAAAACTCTAATTTTCTGCACATAATTTAATTGAGAAAGAACTCTCTTATTTGTATATTTGTAGGGAAGAGATATCAGAGCTGGAATGGTTGCAGGACTGGAACATTAAGTGAGATTTTAATACCTCAGAATGATAAGGAGTGATTAAAAAAAGAGGATTCAGAAAACACAGTTGAATTAATGGGTATTAGTGACCTTCAGCCTGTGGAAAAATAAATTGAGAAAATAATTTGATATATTAATAAAGTATGGGCTTCCTCTTCAATCCACCTAATTTTTTTCATGTAATAATTTGTAATAAGCTCATTTAAACTTTGACAATAGAAATCAAACATATACAATAAAAATGTATAAATTATATCGATCATGATAAATTTTCAAGTTGTTAAGTAAATGTCTTGACTCAGTTTCATGCTGATGATATGTTTGAACACCAATCCTCAGTCTTAAAGGTATTGAAATGAAACATTTTTCTTTCAGTTTTTTAAATTGAAAATGTTTCCACTTTATTTCAGTCTTTTTGAATGTACAGGCATACTCTAAAGTGGCTTCATGGGTTTATGTAATTAATAAGAAGTCATATCATAAGAGAATAAAAATCAGTTTTCTTAATCACACTCTACAGTATACTATTTTTATTTTCATTTTAAAGCATTAAGAACTATCAAATGTATTTGCAAAAATCAGCTTACTGAATTTTTTTTCTTTTTTCTTTTTGTCAGAGTGAAACATTGGTTGGGTTGAAATGTAGATTTATGTTATCACATTAAAAAAAAAAAACCTGCTTGGAGTGTCCTAAATAACAAATTAAATTAGTACTATGAAGTGTGGGCACCTGAATAGACAAATAGTGCAATAATGTTAACTTATTTCCCTTTCTTTATTTCTGACCACTTCTCTGTTTTACAATGGCATTCTGAATTTCTATCACCCTTAAAATAGGTAAGTTGATACTGGTCGTAACTTTAATAAGAATGCTTTGTACTCAATAATTCATATCAGGAAACAATAACTGTCTAAAATACCAGACCCAGCCTCACTTCCCTGAACATGTTCTCTAAGTTGATGATGGCCTACTAATTACAATTTATGGAAATGAAAAAGTTTTACTCAATTTACTAATATGCTAGGTAAGATTTTAGAAAATCATTTACTGGAGTCAAGATAAAAGAGGTCTGACACTTGGTATATCCAGAATTCTAATATTTACAAAATTTTTGGAGGCCAGACCAACAAAATTGGAGAAAGCACAGAACAAAACTCTAAACTTTAATTGTTTGAAATGGGGTTTGGCAAAAATATAAGAAATGTTAGAATTGTTTGACTGGTTTGGCCTAAGGGAACACTTCCCAATTTTTTTTATATTTCAAATTTGAGGCAAATAAAAGATATTTATATATTTTTTTTTCTTGAGACAGTGTTGCTCTGTTGCCCAGGCCGGAGCACAGTGGCAACGATCTCGGTTCACTGCAACCTCGCCTCCTAAGTTCCAGCGATTCTCCTGCCTCAGCCTCTCGAGTAGCTGGGACTACAGGCTCATGCCACCACGCCCAGCTAATTTTTGTATTATACCACCATGTTGGTCAGGCTGGTCTTGAGCTCCTGTCCCTGTGATCCACCCACCTTGGCCTCCCAAAGTGCTGGCATTACAGGCATGAGCCACTGTGCCCTGCCCAAAGAGAATATTTTTAAAAGCCAGAAAAAAAGCCTTAGTAGTTTATTAATCCAAGAAATGGTTGTAATTTTTACTGAATGCAAAATTAGTATCAGTATTTCTTTTGTCCTGCAAACTTTGTGCAAACTGGCACATTCTCTATGGCCCTGACCTTAAAGGCTGGACTACTTACAGGAATGATTGAGTGTAAAATCTAGATTTATTTATTTACATAAATCTAGATTTATGTAAAATCTAAAGATAATTTAGATTTTACATAAAAACTAATCTATGCATAATAATGAGCACTACATTTCAATGTAAGCCTCAATTTAAAGATTTTCAAGAACTGTAAACAATAAAATACATTTGATATCTTTCTTCATATTCTTCACTTTA
The DNA here is from genome assembly GCF_028858775.2 of Pan troglodytes. Classification (NCBI taxonomy): domain Eukaryota; kingdom Metazoa; phylum Chordata; class Mammalia; order Primates; family Hominidae; genus Pan; species Pan troglodytes. The sequence continues at coordinate 92,283,061 of NC_072408.2, forward strand.
CCAGTGTCTGCTGATATACCTCTAGTTTTCATTTCAAGCCTTATTTAAAATGCTAAATTCAACCAAGTTTGTTACTATATTTTGAATCTAAATATTTTTATAGATTTATACCGAGGTCTGGATTGATCTTTTTAGACTGTTAGACTTTAGGATATTTGTAGCATTTATTTTATTACTATTATTTTATTTTATTATTTTATTATTATTATATTTTATTATTATTATTATTATTATTATTTTGAGATGGTGTCTCACTCTGTTGCCCAGGCTGGAGTGCAGTGGTGTGATCTTGGCTCACTGCAACCTCCACCTCCCAAGTAGCTGGGACTACAGGCGTGCACTACCATGCCAGGCTAATTTTTGTATTTTTAGTAGAGATAAGGTTTCACCATGTTACCCAGGCTGGTCTAGAGCTCCCTGCCAGCCCAGGTCTCCCAAAATGCTGAAATTACAAGTATGAGCCACCATACCTAGCTTATAGTATTTATTCTGTTATTGATTTACCCTAGCCATCTGCTTAGAATTAGAGAAATACAAAAGAAGGAAAGAAGGGGAAACAGAGAGAGAGAGAAAAAAAAAAAAAAGAAAGAAAAAAACAGAAAGAGAGAGAGAACAGGAAGATCACATTGACCCGTGCTGTTTTTATTTTCTCTATTCTCACTTCTTGGTACAAGAGAGTAGAAATATAGCCTTGATGATGACTGGACACATCAATTAACACTCTTCTTACTTCTCTGACACAGTAGCGAGCTCCGCAACATTAGGAGTGTTTATGTGAGATGATTGGCAAATGTGTTTTGTAGATTAATTAGAAATGCAATTAAGCCATAAATAAGTAGATGCTGCTGATTTGTGCAAATCTTCTAGTGAGATCTTTTTCTTTAGTCTACATTGACTAGTCAATGAAGAAGCTTCATACCTAGGGAATATGTCCTCCAGCTGTTTTCTGAGCAATGGCCGCTTTCACAGTCATCTATATCCTTCAGATGAGGGTAGAAATACATTTTAAAAAACAGATAAATTATATAAATTATTATGGAAGGAGGATTTATTATGGGTCATATGGCAAATGCTTTTGTACAAAAAGGTTGATTTGTAGGAGCATTATGCCCTCCTACAGTCCTAGAAACATTGTAAAAGAAATAGCTATCTAGGACAATTGTAGATACTCCTGAGTTCCTGAGTAGCGACAAGTTAAATTGTTGGCCATCTTCTAAATATCTGTCTCTTCAGCTCAGGCTTTCAGAAGAAAAGTTTCCACATTAAAGAGAGCATGAGCTAGCAGAAATTTTCATTCCTCTCAGATCCAATTCCTTTTCATAACAAATATCCTAAATGAATATTCATAAGTAATATAGCTCATCTACAAATATAATTTATAAATCCAGATAATGTCCCATTTGTAATATAAAAGACAAAAAGAAATGTACTAGATGATAAAAAAGTTCTACATTTCAACCTGTAAATACTTGGGAACAAATACACTAGAAAACGTAACAAAGTAGTTAGATGTCTACACCTAAATATAGAATTGCCACTAATGTAACAGTTAAAAATTGTAAACTAATACAGGGTTTTTTTTTTTTTGCCAACCAAAATACCATAATATCATAAGTGGTTTAGATCAATGCCATGGTTTTTTAAAATGGTGAACATGTCTTAAAGCTCCAGAAAAAAATAAAAGCTAAATTTCCTTATTACACAGTAGTTTCATTCCTGGAAATGTCAATTTGTATTAATATATTAAAAAATCATTAGTCTTTATTTGCAAAGTAGAGTTGGGTTCATGCAGCTGACATTTGTAATAGGGTTCGCGTAGAACTACTAGGCTTTTCAAAGAGGAAAAAATAATTTTCTGAGTTCAAGATAGTTCTCCTTACCCCTATCAACCACGTTGTAATTTTGCACGGAGGGGAGGAAAACAGGCCTGAGAATGAAGACCACCACAGAGTAACGTGACTTTAGGTTTTCTCGTTGTCATCGTGCATCTCAAGTCCAAAATTAGCCTCCCACTTGGAATCACAGATTGGCCCTTTTCCACAGCTTTTAGTCCAAAGTAATGAAGTTATTTAGGTCAAAACAGTTGTCTTTGAAAAATGTGTGTACTTCCTAAGATTCGAATACACCACTTCCAAGTGGTAGTATATTGCTTTTCCAATGCTAGTAGGTTACCCAAATTAATAATTCTTTAATTACAAAATGAAGGAAATTGCTGTTAACCCCAAGCATATCTGTCACTAACAGATAGGTGGCATGCTACAGAGGTTTGGGGTCTGACAAAACTGTTTGCAAATCTCAACTTTGCAAATTACTGAATAATGTCCACTTTGTTACTTAATCACTCTAAAGTATTATCTTTACTTCATGGGGCTGTCATAAAGATCAAATGAAACTTAATTAGTGGAAGCTAACATTTTTAACTCATCCTGTTCTGTTATAAAATAGCCCAGGAACAGAAATAGAGAGAAAAATTCAAAGAGGAAATGATGCTAGGAAACATAAGACAGAGAAAAAGTAAGTTTTCCTGGGAGAGAATAAAGGGAGAGTGTTAAACTGGATAAGAGATGATAAATTAAATTCAAATTCCCTTCTCAAAATTAAGATTTTTGTTCTTCTATTTATCCTGATAAAAAAATGACTAGACCTGTTGTTGCTTATATGAAGAAGACCAATGGGAGCTTGTTCTCATCATTTATTATGTGAATCTAATGTGCATTCCTTTTTTTAAAAAAGGAGCTTAAGAGGAATAAAGATATTTGAGAAATTCTTTTTTTGTTAGATTAGTATCACTGTCATTTTAGTTAATACCACATCTTGCAGTATCTAGTTACCTGCTTAAATTTCACAATTCTAAATTGCCATTTACAGTAAAAAGGGGATATTTTACAGAAATAGAAAAAAATATAATGATATTATAAAAATAAGCATATTGGTATTCAAATATGTATCAATAATTAAATGTTAACTAGTTAATTTAAAAATAATTATCTTTTTCATTCAGAAAACCATTATGTATATCAAGAATTAATTTTACTCTCACAATAATAATTAATCCTACCAAAAAATCCTGCAATTAACTAGAAAGAGAACTCTCATTGATTCATTAATTCATTTTAGCTTTTTTAAAAAATGTCTTACATTCCTACCTGATGTTATGCCCTGCGCTAAATGCTGGGAATCCAATGACGAGTAAGGTTACTATATCCATCCTTAAGTAAGTAACATTCAATGTTAAGTACATTTTGTTTAGAAACAAAAAATGATGTTGTTGTAGTTTATCCACATACACATATTTTCTCCTGCCTTTCCAGTTTTGATTTTGGGTTATGATATTATTCATGTGAGAGCTAAGCATAAAATCCTTATAGTCAATAAAACACATTTAAAAGGTAAAATAAGCTACTTGCAGAAATAAAAAACAATTTCAGGCATTTTATATAAACTTTTTTGTTTTCAGAACTAGAAAGTAAAAGTGTCAAATAATTTGCTATGTGCAGTGATCTACAAGATGAATTTGGCACAGCAGTCTACCAATTTATTATGGACTACAGTGCAGAATAATTCCTACTTAAAGTTATGAGGAAATTTCAAGGACCATCAAACGTCTTTTTTTGGAAATCCCAGTTTTTAAGTGTTAGCATATCATACTATGATGACTTACCATGACTAAACCCTAAGATATTTTGGTTGAACTTTGCTCTGATGCTTGGAACTAATGAATCACTTCAGTGGCATAGCTAGCAATTTAAGGCCTCAAAACAAAAATGAAAAATGATACTAGTTTTCACATCAGCATTCACAGTAAGCTCTGAATCTTCACTCAAGTAAATCCAGAAATTGAGATGTGACATGGTTCCTGAGAGATCTGAAATTTTCCAGCTGACTAGTTTTAAATGGTAAATTTAATTTTACCCCCCAGTTGAATCTGAAATGATTTCATATTGAATAACACATGAACAACCAAATTGAAAATATACCAAAAATCATAGCTTTGGGCTCACTGAACATTTTTAGATTATTTGTTTTATTTTTAAATTTCAGTGAAATCCAGTAGTTCAAGGACTATCTAAGAGATCACATGGAGATTAATATTTTAAAAAGTTGCTGAAGTTCAAATGGAAATGGCCTAAGTATATACATGTTTCTGGAAACATTGCTGTTCAAAAATATCTGTTTCATGCCAAGGAGCCTCTATAATGTGACCTCTTATTACATGTTCCTAAAATATATTATTAAATTGCTATTGTGTATAGTTGTTCGCCTTGACAAACAATTAATTTTTGAAGCCTTACAATGTAGGCCAGGGTGTTAGGCACTGGAGTTTCCAAAATAATTGAGATATGGTCCCTGTCCTCAATTTGGTCACAGTCTAACTGGATTTAATAAGAAAGACAAATCTGTCACTTGAAACTGATATTAAACAAGGACTTCCGCTCTATGTGGAACATATATAGCTCACATGCGAGCTACAAATGTTCACTCTTAATTGCTCTGAAAAGGCAAGGTAAAAGTTATTCGGGCTCTTTAGGAAGTTTTAGGCAGATCTACATATTGGCATAGCAATAAAAAAAAACTACTAAAATTTTCTTCTGGTTCTTGGAACACGGTGTTGTTTCAGGTTACAGCTACTTACTTTCCCTGCCCTTCTATGGGACTTGCTGCACAGGTTTCTCTATGAGTCCAGAGACTCATGCTGGAGCCGTGAGTCCTCAAGCCCAAATGTAGGTTAAAATCACCTGGCGTGCTTCAAAAAGTACCCATGCTCAGACCCCCTCCAGATTAAGTAAATCAAAATCTCTGCTGATGGGGATTGCGAATCACTGTCTGTTTTAAAATTTCCCACAGTGAGGATTTAAAACACACTGCTTTAGACATTCCCACATTTCCTAAACTGAATCATATTACTAATGCACTGTAAAAGTGCACTAGCTATTGTGTAACAACATGAAGGCAATATGGAAAGCAGCTGAGTGTTTTGTCATGTTATAAATTACATAACTTTTACTTTAAATATCTCATCTGTCCTCTAAACCCAAATAGCCATGAAGGAATAGGTTAATCTCTTTCAATACAGCTGCAGTATTGGAACCTTAAGGTTTACTTATTCTAACCTTTAATTCGATGTAGGTATCACATCTATAACAGTTACGACTCCTGCTTATACACTGATTGTTCACTGCCTCACAAGGCAGCCTATTACTTTAATGGAGATTTAACTATCAGAAAATTATTCTTTCTTATGTTAAACCAAAACACTTTTCTCTATTATTTTACTTATTAGTCCTTATATCAATTTTCTTGAGGAAATACATTCCAAGACCCTCAGTGGATACCTGAAACCACAGATAGCACTGAATCCTATTTAGGCTAGGTATTTTAGATCTGATAACTTAGTCTGTTACTCAGTGACTAACGATATGCTGTACAAAGAGACGATTGACATACCTGGAAGGATGAAATGGGACTACGCGAGATTCAATGACTATACTCAGAATGGCACATAATTTAATGGAAGTGAATTGTTTATTTCTGGAATTTTCCATTTAATATTTTCAGACCATGGTTGACCATAGCTAACTGAAACTTCTGAAAGAAAAACTGCAGGTAAGAGATGACTATGGTATATGGACTACACACATCTTAATTTCATTGATAACCCTTCAGATAGCTGAAAACAGTTACCAGAACTTCTTTGTCTCTTCTGCATATGGGATATTCTTAGTAACTATTCCCTGTAGATGCCTGGTGGCTTAAAAATAAGGTTGCAAATTTTCTGATACTTTATTTATAAGTAGACAGGTCTTTACTTGAGTAACTCTAGGTGGACTTGTGAGTGAGAATGTGACTGTAACGATGCTATATGAATTCCAAAGTTAGGTCATTTAAATTAATGTAGCTTTCTTCTTGTCCATTGGAACATTTGCTGCTACATCTCTAATCCACTATGTAAGAAGTCTAGGTGTACTGAGACACCCATGCTGATGAAGCCACGTGTAAATATCCCAGTCAGCACTCCCAACGGAGCTCACCTTCCAGCCATCTTCACAAATGTACCCTCCAGATCAGCTGAATCTCACTGAGTTTTGCAATCACTGCCACATGGAACAAAAGAAACCCCAGCTGAGCTCTGTCCAAATTCTCACTCATAAAATCATGAGCTATAATTATATGACTATTGTTTTAAGCTACTAAGTTTTGGGGTAGTCAGTTACTTAGCAACAGACCTGACACACTGTGGTATATTTGTTGTATATATCACAACATCTTTTTACACACCCACATGAGCAAAAATCATCTAAAAAAATCTTATACCTGTTTACATGTCAATGTCTGATATCACTTTAGCTTTGTAGAGGCAAACATTGAAAAGTGGCAGGTGTTTATTTTTCTTATATTTCATGGTCCCATCAATATGCCTCTCTGAAGTTCTGTGTTATGAACTTGAATTCTGGTTTACAGGAACAGAAAGGCAAGGAAGAAACAATGGCTTCAACATTTAGCATATTTTTCTGCACCTAATCTAGATGGTGAAAAGCCATTGTCAAGTATTTTCTCAAATTACACAACTTAAAAAGAAAATGTGATGTCAAGTATTTTCTCAACTGACCCAACTTGAAAATGTGAAAAGTTCATCAATTTTACTTCCTTATTTTTGATATTGATGTGTATGCTATATACAGGGTGGCTGGTCATGAATAAGCTAGATATCAGTTAAGTTAGTGAATAAAATGTCTCAGATTTAGTAAATAATGTTTAAATTTTTGGTACAACCATTTTTACAAAATTTAGCATAAATATTGTTATCATATGGAAGGTTGAATTTTACTTCCTAACTAGATACTTTCCTGAATACACACACACACACACACACACACACAGATGTTTAAACATTAGGTTGGTGCAAAAGTAATGGCAGTTACTGCCATTACTTTTAATACATAACACAGAAAACGAATTTGTAGCAATGTTTTCTTATAGAACTATGTCTTTAATATATTTCTAATTGTACCACTAGATGGAGATATTTATTAGAAAGTTGTCTGCCTCTTAACCCAAAGAATTGCTTGGGTGGAGGGGAAATATTTTTTCCATTATATATTCTTTTGGAAATATGAAAAATAATTAAAATATAAATAAAATATCTAATAAAGTTTTCTGAGTTGATCAACTCATCTAAGAGTGAGAAGACATATGAATATTTAAGCACTATCAAATTTCAGAAATTTTTTTCTATTGCTCTTGAATAAAAAATCTGAAACAATCCTCAGAAATACAATCTGAAAAGTTTTGGTTCCCTGGAACACATGTCTCTTACCAGTGCACAGATAATAGTGTCATGGGTGTCCAGAGTGTATACATTCTATTCTTGAAAAAATACATTCTAAAAAATTACAAAGCCAAATGACAGACTTTAGGAAGATAGATAAGAATGTTTTGTGGAACTTTTGTTAAAAGCATAAGCAGATAATCAGCACAGTTACGAGCAACCTGGCACCATGCTCTTAATGAATGAATGTCTCTGCTAGAGGCACACACTTTGATCTTTGTTCTCAGTCATTTGCATATAATTGCTGCATTTATCATGTGGCCAATAGATATTAAAAACATAATAGAAGGAGATAATGAATGAAATTGGACTGAAATTGCACTTTGTGGTCAAAAGGCCAGTGCTGAGCAAACCTACTTTAATCTAGAAAATGCCTACTGGTCAGAGTTAACTTTATTTGCTCAGTGAAGGACTGGTTCTAAACCCATAATGAGTTTACACCCAGTTGAAAAAGAAGATCCTTGCCAAGTTGTATTAGTTCGTTTTCACACTGCTGATAAAGGCATACCCAAGACTGGGCAATTTACAAAAGAAAGAGGTTTAATTGGACATACAGTTCCACATGGCTGGGGAAGCCTCACAATCATGGTGGAAGGCAAGGAGGAGCAAGTCCCGTCTTACATGGATGGCAGCAGGCAAAGAGAGAGTGAGGAAGACGCAAAAGTGGAAACCCCTGGAAAAACCATCAGATCTCGTGACACTCACTCATTACCATGAGAACAGTATGGGGTAAACCTCCCCCATGATTCAATTATCTCCTACCAGATCCCTCCCATATCATATGGGAATTATGGGAGTACATTTCAAGATGAGACTTGAGTGGAGACACAGAGCCAAACCATATCATTCCATCCCTGGCCCCTGCCAAATCTCATGTCCTCACATTTCAAAACCAATCATGCCTTCCCCACAGTCCCCCAAAGTCTTAACTAATTTCAGCATTAACTCAAAAGTCTGCAGTCCAAAGTCTCATCTGAGACAGGGCAAGTCCCTTTCACCTATGAGCCTGTAAAATCAAAAGCAAGCTAGTTATTTCCTAGACACAATGGGGGTACAGGCATTGGGTAAATTCAACTGTTCCAGATGGGAGACATTGGCCAAAACAAAGGGGCTACAAGGTCCATCCAAGTCCGAAATCCAGTGGGGCAGTCAAATCTTAAAGCTCCAAAATGACCTCCTTTGACTCCATGTCTCACATCCAGGTCACACTGATGCAAGAGGTGGGTTCCCATGGTCTTGGGCGGCTCTGCCCCTGTGTCTTTGCAGGCTAGAGCCTCTCTCCTGGCTGCTTTCACAGGCTGACATTAAGTGTCTGTGGCTTTTCTAGGTGCATGGTGCAAGCCGTCAGTGGATCTACCATTCTGGGGTCTGGTGAATGGTGGCCCTCTTCTCACAGCTCCACCAGGCAGTGCCCCAGTAGGGACTCTGTGTGGGGGCTTCAACCCCACATTTCCCTTCCACACTGCCCTAGCAGAGGTTCTCCATGAGAGCCCCACTCTTGCAGCAAACTTCTGCCTGGGCATCCAGGCATTTCCATACATCTTCTAAAATCTAGATGGGGGTTCACAAACCTCAATTATTGACTTCTGGGTACCCACAGGCTCAACACCACATGAATGCTGCCAAGACTTGGGGCTTGTACCACCTGAAGCCAAGAACCAAGCTCTACATTGGCCCCTTATGGCCATGGCTGGAGCCTCTGGGGCACATGGCATCAAGTCCCTAGGCTCCACATAGCTCAGGGACCCTGGGCCCAGCCTTCAAAACCACTTTTTTTTCCCTAGGCCTCTGGACCTGTGATGGGAAGGGATGCCGTGAAGACTGCTGACATGCCCTGGAGACAGTTTCACAATTGTCGTAGGGATTCACTTTTGGCTCCTCATTACTTATGCAAATTTCTGCAGCCAGCTTGAATTTCTCCTCAGAAAATGGGATTTTCTTTTCTAACGCATTGTCAGCCTGAAAATTTTTCAAACTTTTATGCTCTGTTTTCCTTTTAAAACTGAATGCTTTTAACAGCACCCAAGTCACCTCGTGAATGCTTTGTTGCTTAGAAATTTATTCCACCAGATACCCTAAATCATCTCTCTCAAGGTCAAAGTTCCACAAATTTCTAGTGCAGGGGCAAAATGCCACCCATCTCTTTGCTAAAACATAGCAAGAGTCATCTTTGCTCCAGTTACCAAAAAGTTCCTCATCTCCCTCTGAGACCATCTCAGCCTCGACCTTATTGCCCATATCACTACCAGCATTTTGGGCAAAGCCATTCAACAAGTCTCTAGGAAGTTCCAAACTTTCCCACATTTTTCTATCTTCTTCTGAGCCCTCCAAGCTGTTCCAACCTCTGCCTCTTACCCAGTTCCAAAGTTTCTTACACATTTTTGGGTATATTTTCAGCAACACCCCACTCTACTGGTAACAATTTACTGTATTAGTCTGTTTTCACAGTGTTGATAAAGACATACCCAAGACTGGGTGATTTACAAAAGAAAGAGGTTTAATTGGACTTACAGTTCCACGTGGCTGGGAAGCCTTACAATCATGGCAGAAGGCAAGGAGGAGCAAGTCCATCATACATGGATGGCAGCAGGCAAAGAGAGAATGAGAAAGATGCAAAAGCAGAAACCCCTGATAAAACCATCAGATCTCGTGAGACTTATTCATTACCATGAGAACAGTATGGGGGAAACCACCTCCATGATTCAATTATCTCCCATCAGGTCTCTCCCACAACATGTGGGAATTATGGGAGTACAATTCAAGATGAGATTTGTGAGAGGACACAGAACCAAACCATATCACCAGCTAACCATTTATTCATCTATTCCTGTAATCACATAAAGCATACTCTTTGAGGGACTACTATGTGAAAGGCAGTCATGTAAGCCGATAAATCCTATTCATTACAAATTCAACACTGGAAGTATGAATAGAGTCTGATGGAAAACAGAGGAGGAATAGACAAAGAATGCTGTGATTGGTAGTATAATGCCACATTGAGAGGGTGATAGTCGAGCAGGCTCTAGAAGCATACTTAGGGGTGTTAGAGATAAAGGATGTGTTAAAGACAATAGAAAAGAAACTTTCACTGTATTAAATTGGGTGTGGATATAAAGATAAGCAAAATTTAATAAAGTAAGATTTGAAAATAAAATGTATGACTTGGTCACCATGGTCTCTACTGAGATCCCAGCATGGGCAAATCTAATGGTGGGATACTCAATAGTGAGAGTTCTGTAATGGGAACTTTACTTATTATCTCTTGTTAACTTGGAATATGGTTTTTATAAGTGCCAGAACCTATAACCTATAAACCTGAGATGCTTTCTCACAAGGCCAAAACTGCCAAAATGTTTTATTCTTACAATCTCCTGTGATATTTTCAATAAGATGGAAAAAAATGAGAAATAAATAGATTTTATGAAAATACTGGGGACACTTGATGTCCAGATACGCCCACATGAGAAGAGTCCACATAGAAAGAATCTCCACCTGGAAAGAATGGAAAGGATTGGATGAGTGAATATACTCAGTAAGAAAGCTGAAACAAGGAAATTTTTTTGGCTCTGGAAACACAGAGCAGAGAGCAACTGGATCAAGAACAGTTCTGCTAGTCTCTTATCATATAGAACTTTGTGGTAATTTACTTTTAAAAGGTGAATTTAACTCACCCAGTTAGAAATACTTATGATTTTGTCTACTGGTGGTAGGAAACGTATTTGCAGGAGAGGCTGTCATGGCAGTGCTGAGCTGAGCCTGTAGCCTCAAGTATACTAAAAAAACACCATTTTTCCCTCTCTTTAGGTTAGGGAGGCTCTTGAAACAGAGATACTGAGTTTCTTAATTCTTGTATGATGAAGGAAAGTCTACATAAGAGGTGACTGGGGAGAGGGAAGCAGAGAGGTGCATTAGGATGGGAAATGAGAGTCAAACAAAAGCTTACAAACCTCAATTTTGTCTGTCTTAATGCTCTGCTTAGAGCCCAATACTGAAGTCTAAGAAAATATTTGGTCTGTCTGTCTCCAAAAGTAATGCTCTTTTCATTACTAAACTCGATGGAAGAAGGAAGTAATTACAACTAAAGGAGGAGAAGGAGAATAAAATATATGTTTTACATTGGCAGAAAAACTGGTTATGTTAGCACTTTAGATTGGAACAAAAATGATTCAGAATGAAACTCTCTTTTTTTTCCATCCATAGATATTTACCCTATAAATATTTTTTAAGTTATCCTAAGTTCTAGGTCCTAAACTTTATTAATCTATTATCCAAAATTCATTGAGGTACTGTAATAGACTTCTTAAGGAATCTATGCTGTCCATACATCCCTTGCCTTGAAGTATTCATAATATTTAGTCATCTATTTGCTTTCCTAAGAGGACAAAACATTAACTCTTCCATTATTCCTTTGCCTTGTGTTAATCCTTCAAACACAAGTATTCTCAAGTGGAAGTCTCATTCATTTCTCCCATCTTAATAGCCATCTGTGTAGCTACACTTTTAACAACAATACTGTACAAGAAAGGAAATGCTATTGGATTGAATATCTTAGAAAAGCATATAAAAATTTATATTTTCAACTGCTTTACTTCTAACCATCATTTTTTTAATAGAGAAGAAAAAATTTCACTTGAAATAATGGTTGTCCATTTACATCGATCACACTTTCCATCCTCTTCCCAAACTCTCTTGATAATACAATGTAAATATGGGAAATGACACGAGATTTAGTTCCTGTACTGTGAGATAAGACCCTTAATAGAAGAACCAAATTGTCATTCTTACAAGAACCTGAAGAGTCTAGAACCTCCAATGTGTAAAGTTAATAATAATAAGAAAGAAAAAAAAGGATGAGCTGGAGCTACTCAGTGGGATTTATAGGTCACACATTAAAACTAAAAATCTTGATTTGCTGGTTTGGGATCTTACAAATGTTTATCTCTCTAGACAGAAAGTTAACAAATGACCTTCTATAGTGCTGATATAATTATTTTTTCTAAGATAATGAACTTGCTGTTTGACACCACTGCCAATTTTAAAAATAATCTGCTTGTCTGAAATATCAGAATAATGATTAAGCACAACATGTTCAGAGATCTAAGATAATTTGATATTGACAAGCATTTGTTAATGGTACAAAGTATAATGAGTCTGTATTTGATGGTAGAAAATCTGCCATTAGTAGTTAAGCCATCATCGTAACAGCTGTTTGACAACAGAAAGAGCTTGTTAGTATTTATTCTGTTTGGCTAAAGTATCAATTAATACTGAACCAATCAGCCAGCCAGCTAAAAAGAAACATAAAAAATGCAAAGTTCTTTTCTTGCCTTTTCAATATAATTTGAAGCCATCAAAATTAAATTGAATGTTATAATTAAAACACATTACACAAGTGTGTTTAATAAAGACTAAAATTCTCTATTAAAAGTGAACAGGAACCAGAGAAACATTTATAATGCAAAATAACTCTAAACTGACAACAGTAAACTGCTGTTGCATAGAAATTGGAAAGTGATATTGTTTAATGTCAACAAAGGAGATGCCAAATACCTTCTTTAAAGAGGCTTGAAAGAAATAATTTACCATGGAAACTCTGCCCAATTCCAGAGACTGCGTGTGCTTTCATACAGTGAGAAAATCTGTGAGATTCCAACTCTTTGTAGAATGTGAGAGGAGTAAAATGGCTGTCCTCATTCCCCACTTTAATTTGAGCAATCCAGAATTTACTATGGAGTGTTCCACTGAACAAGTAGCTATACAAAAATTGAATAGGTGTATCTAAGAAACAACAGCTACATAGACAACCAAAGAACGCTTGCTCAAAGAAGTCTGGGAAATGATGAAGTGAACAACACTAAACCTCACTGCAGGATCTCATAGAGCCTCTAACATTTGAGATGTCCTGAGAAGCTTCAAAAGGTGAATGGAGTTCCTACCAGTTCCCAAAAAAGTAAACCCTCTTTTTTTGCATAGGGTATATTATGGCATTAGGACTCACTGGAAAATATTAATACAATCAGAATTTAACTAAAAACAAGAAATTTCAAATTTATATAAATTGCTTCTTTGAATTTTAGGTTTCTAAGAAATATAGCAAAGGTAAAAACTATGTAACATGTAATATGCGTAAACTCTTTTCCTTGTTTGTGCACTTATACCAAATTTAACTCAAGTTTCCTACCTCATTGATAGGGGATAGGCAACAAGGAAATCCCAAATTCCTGGAAAATTGCTTGATTATATAGCAATAATTTATTAATTGTCTTTTAACATAGGGGTATTATCCTTCCAGTAGCATAATGTCCAAGAATGCTACAGTGGGATCCAGTCTGGGTTTGCATCTTGGCTCAGCTACCTACTAGTTGTAACCCCTTAAAAAACGTATTTAATGTCTTTATACTTCTTTTTCTTCACCTGTGAAATGAGAATAATAATAATGTACCTATATCATAGGTTATTAAGCAGACATCAAATACATGTTATAAGTATTGCTTATATATAAGTGTGTATAAGTATAACTAAAGGTATGACTTACAGTTTTTTTAAAAGAATAAGTAGCACTAACTCCTCAATCAACCCCACAATTTTTTTATCATCTTACATCAAAAGTTCACACAAGAGTCAGACCTGAAGAGCTAACTGTGTTTATCCTTTGAACCTTACCTTGGCACCTCCTAACTTTTAAAGAGCATCTTCAAATAAGGTACTCCCAAGTACTACTTGAAGAGTAAGAGTAAATAAAGTAAGAGAGACTGTAGAGGGCCTATGAGTCTGAAACCCCCTGCAAAAACTTCAAGATAATGTAACTCTATACAAGCTTTTTCAGAATGATCTGTTCACTCCCACTGATGCAGCAAAGGACCTTGTTCGTGCTAGGACCAAGAATAGCTATACAGTTGCACATCCTCTAGTTGTTTCAGGTCTGTGATACTCTCTGATGTGTACCCTTCATGCCACTCAAGTTATTTCCTCCCTGAGAAAATGAAAATTAGAAGAAAAAGGGTGTGTGTGATCAAAATGTTCCATCATCTTCCTTCCTTGGGAGCCATCATTTTAGGACAAGGAGACTTCTCTTTTGTCTTTCCATTTCTCACCTAAAGTTTCCATGGTTGTTGGCCTAAAATAATTCTAAAAGTCCTAAAAGATATGCATGTTTCTTTTATTGTGACCTTAAGGGAATTCTTAGAGACAGTTAGTTGTACTACTCCTTTTCTCTCTGAAACTCTCAATTCTTCTCCTTTAAACTTGTGTGTGCTGTGCATAAAATCTGTGAAGGATAAGAATAGTGGTTTAAAAATATTTCAGCTGTTCCTAATATGTAAAATAGTCTAAAATACCCCTCCTTTACCTCTTTATTTTTCCTTCTCCTTTGAGGAGTAGATTTTTGGTAAATTTCATTTTGGGACACTTCAGGCATTTTTTTCACAAAACTTAATTATAAATCTAGTGATATTACTTTTGAAAGGCAATGAAAAATAGAAATTTAAATTTCTAGAAAACATTGCATTTTTACTGACCCTTCCAAATGTTATGCTATACTTTTGAGAAAGTTTTTTTTTTTCAATCAGGTTATTGAGATTCTCAGTGTTGGAAAATTATTAAAGAAGAAACAGTATAAGCAATTGACATTTCCTTTTGGGGATTTTGCCCAGGATTTAGGAAAATGAATGAGGCATGTGAGAAACATTAACAAGGCAGTGTTAGCACATTATAGAAACATAACTATGCATTATTTCCTAAAACTAGTACAAATTTTAAACAGTAGATATTTTAAGAGAGAAAGATATAAGCTCACTGCGGCATAAAAGACAGTAAAAACCTGTTATCGAACTCCAAATATACTAAGAAACAGCAGTGGAATGAGTAATTCTTTCATGAGGAAAAAGTGAGCCATTATTACTGATCAGTTCTGCTTCTGTGTGCCTGTTTAACCTTCTACTTCCTCTCCTCTTTCCACAGTGGGAACTGGAGGGGAATTGAACTATCTGGGGCACCTGTTTCTCTGGTAATGTAACAGCCTATAATTTCCACTAGGGCGAGATCCTCATCAAACCTCAGGGCAAAGCTATTTTGCCTGCAATTTCTGAGCCATCGATCATGTCCTTAAATATGACTTGCTTCTATGAGATTGCTTTTGAGGATGATGAAAGGAGAGTTTATTTAGAGGCACCTGTGCCTGCTAGGTGATACTACCTAATTTTGAGCTAAACAAACAAACAAACAAACAAAATACTCTGTAGATAAAATATACAGCATCTTTTTTTCTTGTTGGATTCTTGAAAAGCCAGTATTCCACATTTGAGAGGTTTAAAATCAGAGCTGACAAATGCAGGATTTTAATTGAAGTATTTTATGTAAATAGTAGTATACACTTGTCCAGATATGGAATGAGGTTCTGTTAGGATAATTTCAGTTCTTTAGGAACTGTTCATCTTACGTCATCATTTTAGTTAGAATAAAGACATTCTTTATGTGGTATTCATTGTAAGTAAATTAGTAATTTTTCTTTCATAGTTTATATGTACTGTTGGTTGTATTGTTCTGAAAAGCCTGTACTAAAATTCAAGCTGCCATTATGTATATATTTTTAAATGAGAACTCTTGCATTTCTTACTTGTGTATAACAAAATACCAATGCCTGAAAAATCTGCTGAAAATCTCTGTTAATACAGTACAATTAAATATGGTTATCAAGGAAATAGGTGAACATAAATTTTAAAAAGTGCTTATGCCCAGAGAAACATGTTTCTTTTTTTCTACAAAAGTCTTTAAAGTAGCCCTGAGGAGACAAATGACTGGACATCAGTCTATTATCATTTGGAGAATGTGACATAAGCTCCAGTTTTATTTCCTTTAGAGTTGAAAAATGATCTGTATTTTCCCTGATCTCCTTCACAGTTTATTCTCGTGTAAGTATAAAGTATATATTTTAAAAATATTGTTTAGCTTGCATATCTGGCCACTTGATGACATGAATTATAAATCACAGTATAAAATAGTGTTTTTCCTGGCCAATCAGAGAAAAAAAGAGACAATGAATGCCTTTATTTCATTTCATTGGGGGCTGGTGAAAATTAAATGTAATAAAGGCTACAGCTCTAAATGGACATGATCAGATACAATTGCATTGGAAAGTCAGAGGACAATATTAACAAAAAGCACTTTTTTATTAGGGGATTCCATTCTTAAATGCTAACACATTTAAAAATAATAAACTGTGTTAATACATAAATATATACTACCTATATCTTTTTAAAAATGTTTTTAAACTGTCATGGCTTATTGGGCACAGAGGGACACCTCTTGTGACAATTATAAAATCTCCCAGTTGAATATGAATTATGTGTAAAGAGAAAGTATGTTTTGCCTCTGTATTTTATACACAATGGCAAAAAAATAAGAACCCATTAATTTAGAAAATAGACAATGAGATACTCTCTAATTAAATAGAAAGTTTCAGGAACTGGACCTTTGCTTCTCTCTTGCCCATCCCAAACATGTGGATGAATAAGCTCAGTGCATTAGGGATTGGAATTTAGTCTATGGTAATTTAGATCATAGAAAGTAGGAATAAGCAGTGGTAACTGAAACATATAACTCTAGGGAAAAAATATATATAGTGTAAAAAGTAGTCTCCATTTGGAGAGATTATGACTTGATTTATGTATTTTGCTAGGATTGAATTTTACTAAATTACAGTTTTCAATTTTTCTGTATTAATAGAGATACCTCATTAGGCAATTTGGTGTGCCTAACATGTACTATGACTAATACTGTTAATGCTTTCAAAATTGGACATAAACACTAGGAGATAGTCATCTAAATTGACTTAATCATAATTTAATTACTGTATACTAAGGCACACCCATTACAAAATTCAGACCCATACTGGCCAAATAATGGATTACAAATAACAGTGTGATCATGCAAGACTGAATAATAAACTCACTTATAGATGACTGAGAAAAGATTTTAGGAAAAATTCATAGGATAGTTGTAATGAAGAAGAAAACTCCACTTTTTAAATTTAGAATCTCAATTTTCCAGTCTCCTATTTTTCTAGTTTGATGATTGATGAGGAACCAATTACACTTTTGGCTTCCAGAATATAAATAGAAACTTATGACAAAATATCCTAACTCTTGCAGCTTCAACAATTGGATACTCAATTTCTTTTTTCTATGATAATAAAATTAACAGAAAGAGACCAAAACATTTTTAACCATTAATACTTTATTGCAATAAGCACAATTTCTGACGGGAGGTGCTCATATGCCATGGAGAAAATTCATTCCCAGTTTTTCCAGATCACAATCAATCTTTCTTGTGACAGTAAAAGGTTTGACCTTCTTAGAAAGTTGTGGGATAAGAGGAGTCTATTGTTAGGACACAGGTTTAAATATATTCAAGTCCGGACTGTTCTACCAAAAATATTTTTTATGTGAGTTCAGTAAGAAACTGTTTCAGATTAAGCTCACGCTTTCAATTTGGCTCCATAAATGTGTATAGAGCATATAGTGTTTCTAAAGCACAATACTGGGAATTAAAGTCAGTTCCAGGCATCAGCCGATACGACGCTTGAACCAACCATGATCCTTCAGAGTCCTCTTTAAAACAAAGCTTACTGTATGAAGATTATAATCCATGGATGCTTAAGCAAAAAGGGGATGAAAAAAAGCAAGTAAAGTCAAGGACATTGCTCCAATGCTTCACATTGCTCTCTGTACACAATCTAAATTTTTTACCTTGAAGTACAACTTACTCCAGGGCTTGGTTCCCCAACTTACTCCAGAGCTTGGTTCCCCATGTGGGGCCAACCCACATGTCTGCCCTCCTGTTTATTATTTTTCCTTTCTATTGCCTGTCCTAAAACCTCTAGATTAATCATATTCTTTCATTACATGGTTCATTCAATATCACTCTTTCGCTGTAAAAACCCTTCCTTCATTTTAAGATCCGGATGAGGTAATAAGTCCTTGGAAACCTCTTGTTTCCTCAGGGAAAGTTGCCCCATTCTCTGCATTTCTAGAGTTTATTGCTTATAGCACTGTAACTGTGTTTATCATATTATGTTGTAACTTAAAATATGTAAGTTTGTCTGTTGAGAGCAAGAACCTTGTATTATTAATCTTCACATATTCAGTATTAAGAATATCAAGCATATACTATTCAAAAAATGTTAAATGTTCATGGAGGATAAGATTTTTTTTTGGAGGGAATCTCATGAGCTAGTAAAAAAAACAAGCATAAAAGAAATAAACAGAAAAGACTACAACACAAGAGTAAGAGCTAACTTTCATTATGTCCTTACTCTGTGCTAATTACTGTACTAAAATATGTTCATGAATTATATTGAAACTTCATGCCGATTTTAGAAAGTAGGTATTATCACTATATCCATTTTATATATTGCACTGTGCTCTCACATGACATTGACATTTCTTTGTTTGTTGTTTCTGTAATCCACGTTAGACTGTAAAGTCTTTGACTACATGGACTATATCTGGCACTGCTTCATCCTCAGAATCTTATATGGTGCCTAACACCTAATCAATAATCAAAATACTGATTGATAACATTTGTTAAGGCATTCATGCATGAATCAAAGGATTCCTTTTACCCAGTGTTTTAAAGATTATGACAGCACATGCTTATGTAATGCTTATGTTGTGCCAGATGCTGTTCTAAGTGCTTTACAAATATTAGCTTACCAAACCCTCACCACACCTTGGGAGCCAGCTTTTGTCCCGGTAAACTGAGTAATATTTTACAGATGAACAAACTGAAGCACATATAGGTAAAGCAATTTGGCTAAGGCCATATAGCTAATTATGTATTGTGGATAAGGCTCTTAAAGTTGAACTGAGATAAAACCTAGACTATGAAATCAGCTATGCAAAATCTACTAAAATGCCAATTTAGAGATTGTAAATAGTTTTAAGTGGTTTAATGATCATTTTTCATCTTTCTTATCTGGTGAACCCTTAGCTTATTTTCACCAATTTTATTTATTTTCTCTTATCGCCAACCTGTGCTGTAAGCTTAGCTCTCCTTTGTTGATACAAAGAACATGCTCTCTACATATTGCCTGGGATTTATCTCTGAAATTTCTCCTTAAGAAATAGAATTTTTGTTACAATAACCTAGAATGTACGGTCTGTCTGTCAATTGCCTTTCTAATTTCTGTTCCTAATTAGCATTGAATAAGTTTGTGTGTACTGGAAATAGCCAGAAATAAGATCTTTCAAATGTAGATATGGCTCCTATGATAATTGGGCTATTGAATTTTGCATATCTCTTCACTTCTAAGTAGGCAGAAAAATCTTTCATGCATATTTACCACATTGTTCAAAATTTCTTTCTCCAACAACTTCTTTTTCTTAATTTGTTCCAAAAGTGTCTCTTGTTTTTCAAATAAATTTATTTAATATAGATAAAATTGTATGTATTTATTATGTAAAAAATGATGCCTTATGGGACATATACATTGTAGAATGATAAAATCTAGATAATTAACATATACATCAGCTCACATAATTATTATTTTTCTTGTGAGAACAGTTAACGTTTGCATTCTTCAGTGTATCTTCATATACTATAGTCATTATGCTGTATAACAGACCTCTTGAATTTCTTTCTCCTGTCTAACTGCAATTTTGTATCCTTTTACCAAATTCTCCCCCTGGGCCCTGTCCAGTACAACTTCCACAGCCTCTAGTAAACACCATTCTACTATCTGTTTCTATGAGATCAACTTTTTTAGATTCTACACATAAGTGAGCTCATGTGATATTTGTATTTCTGTGCCTGGCTTATTTCACTTGTCTTTCAGGTTCATCCATATTGTTACAAATGACTGAATTGCCTTCTTTTAATGGCTGAATTTTATTCCATGTGTTACCACATTTTCTTTTTCCACTCATCTGTTGATGGACACATAAATTGACTCCAAATCTTGGCTATTGTAAATAGTGCTGAAATAAACACTGGAGTGTAGATGTCTCTTTACATACTGATTTTATATCCTTTGGATTTATACCCTATAGTGGTATTGCTAGATCATATTGTAGTTCTAGTTTTAATTTTTTGAGGAACTTCTATACTGCTTTCCATAGTGGCTGTACTAATTTACATTTCCACAAACAGTGTGCAAATGTCTCTTTTCTCCATATCCTTTCCTAATACTCATTTTTTAAGTTTTTAGTAATAATCCTTCTAACAATAATGAGGTGATACCTCATCATGGTTTTGATTTGCATTTTCTTGATGTTTAGGCATGTTGAGCATTTCTCATATATGTGTTGGCCATTTGTGTAGCTTTGCTTTAGAAATGTCCATTCAGGTCTTTTGTCCACTTTTAATTATTTGTTTTCCTGGTATTGGGTCACCAACTTTATAATATATTTAGGATATTCCCCTTATATGATATATAGTTTGCAGATATTTTCTCCCATTCTGTAGATACTCTATCCACTCTATTGATTGTTTTCCTTCCTGTGCTAAATAAACATTTTTGTTTGATATAATTTCATTTTTCTATTTTTGCTTTTGTTTTCTCCGCTTTTAAGGTCAGATCCAAAAAATTATTGCCCATACCAATGTCATGAAGCATTCCACCTATCATTTCTTCTAGTAGTTTCATAGATTCAGGTCTTATATTTAAATTTTAAATTCATTTTGAGTTGATTTTGTATATGGTGTCAGATAAGGGTCTAACTTTATTCTTCTGCATATGGAGATCCAATTTTCCTGGAGCCATTTATTGAAGAGACTATTCTTTCCTCATTGAGTGTTCTTGGCAACTTTTTGAGAAAATAATCGGCTGTGTAAACATGAATTTATTTATGAGATTTCTATTCTGTTTCATTGGTCTATGTGTCTTTTTATGTCACTACCATGCTGTTTTGAGCCATCCTTGCAGCCCTGGGATGAATCTCACTAGATCATGGTGAATAATATTTTTTAATGTTCTGTTGAATTTAATGTACTGTTGAATGTGCTATAACTTTATAGTATGTTTTGAAGTCAAGTAATGTGGTGCTGCTAGCTTTGTTCTTTGTTCTAAAGATTGCTTTGGCGATTCAGAGTCTTTTGTGGTTCCATATAAGTTTTAGGATTTTTTTTACTATTTTTGTGAAAAATACCTCTGCTATTTTGATGGAAATTGCACTGAATCTGTAGATTGCTTTGGGCAATATAGACATTTTAACAATATTAGTTCTACTCCATTAACATGGATGACTATTTCATTTATTTGTGTCATTTTCAATTTCTTTCATAAATGCTGTATAGTTTTCAATGTAGATATTTTTCACCTGCTTGGTTAACTTTATTACTAAGTTTTTGGTTTTTTTTGTAGCTACTGATAGTTTGCTGTTAATACACAGAAACACTATAGATTTTTGAATGTTAATTTTGTATTTTACATCTTTATTGAATTTATTAGTTCTAACAATTTTGTTTTCAGTGGAGTTTTATATTTAAGGTGGTATAAATGTAAGACAGTGTCATTTGCCAATAGGAATAATTTCGCTTCTTCCTTTCCATTTTGGATGCCTTTTATTTCTTTCTCTTGCCTAAATGCTCTGGCTAAGACTTCCAAAACTATGTTGAATAGAAATGGTAAGAGTGAGCATCCTTGTCTTGTTCCAGATTTTAGATGAGATCTTTCCATTTTTTTCCAATTGACTATGAATGTTAGCTGTGGTTTTGCCATACATGGTCTTTATTATGTTGAGATACATTACTTCAAAACATAATTTGTTGAGTTTTTATCATGAAAGGATGTTGAATTTTGTCAAATGCTTCTGTGTATCTGTTGAACTGATCATATGGTGGTTTTTGTCCTTCATTCTCTTAATATGATGTATCATGATTTTTGATTTGGGAATGTTGAGCCTTCCTTGGATCCCTGGGATGAATCTCACTTGATCTTGGTGAATAATCTTTTTTAATGTGCTATCGAATTCAGTTTTTTAGCATTTCTTTGAGGATTTTTGCATTTATATTCAGCAAGGATAGTGAATTATCATTTTATTTTTGCTATATCTTTGTCTGATTTTGATATTATGGTAATTATGGCCTTATAAAGTAGGTTTTCAAGTATTCCTTTCTCTTCAGTTTTTTGGAAGAGTTAAGTCATCAGTTTCTGTAGGCAGCACATAGTTGGTTTTGATTGTCTATCCATTCAGCCATTATATATCTTTTGATAGGAGAATTTACATCATTTAAATTCAAGGTTATGACTGATAGGTTAGGACTTCTGACTGTAATTTTGTTAATTGTTTTCTATTTGCCTTGTAGATCTGTTGTGTTTTTCTTTTTTTCTTTCTGTTTGTCTCTATTTGTGGTTAAATGATTTTTCTTTTGTGGTATGTTTTAATTTCTTGTGTTTCATTTATTTTTTAAATCTACCATAGATTTTGCTTTGTAGTTACTATGATGCTTACAATAAACATCTTATAGTTAAAATAGATTATTTTAAGCTGATAATAACTTAACTTCGATTGCCAACAAACACCCGCAATGAAAATCTCTATGCATTTCCTCAACTGTCCACCTAACATTTAAAATTTTTAATGTTACCATTGTAATCTTTCTATATTGTATATCTCTTAACAAATTACTGTAGTTATTATTTTTAGTTTTGTCTTTTAATATCATTTATGTTAAAGTTATAAGTGATTTACACACTACCATTTACAGTATTAGAGTATTCTAAATTGGACTACGTACTTACTTTTACTAATTAGTTTTATACTTTCAGATATTTTTGTCTTACTCATTAGTAAGTAAGCTATTTCTTCAGCTAGAAGAACTTTGTTTGGCATTTATTACAGGACAAGTCTGGTGGTGATAAAATCCCTCAGCTTTTGTTTATCTGCTTTATCTCTTCTTCATTTCTTTTTTTCCCTTTCTTTTTTTTTTTTTTTTTTCTTTTTTTTTGAGACAGAGTGGCTCTGTTGCTCAGGCTGGAGTCCTGTGATGATGTCATGGCTCATTGCAGCCTCTGCCTTCTGGGCTTAAGCAATCCTCCCATCTCGGTCTCCCAAATAGCTGGGACTACAGACATATACCACCATGCCTGGCTAATCTTTTATTTTACTTTATTTTTTATAGAGATGAGGTTTCTCCATGTCATCCAGGCTTGTCTCAAACTCTTGGACTCAAGTAATCTATCTCAGCCTCTGAAATTGCTGGGATTAAAGGCATGAGCCACCATGCCCTGCCTCTTCTTCATTTCTCAAGCACAGTTTTGCTGGGTACGATATGCTTGGTTGGTAGTTCTCTTCTTTTTTTTTTAACTTTTAAGTTCAGGGGTACAAGTGCAGGTTTGTTCCATAGATAAACTCATGCCATGGGGATTTGTTGTACAGATTATTTCATCACGCAGGTATTAAGCCTAGTGCCCATTAGTTATTTTTCCTGATCTTCTACCTCCTCCCATCCGCCAGCCTCCAAAAGGCCCCAGTGTGTGTTGTTCCCCTCTATGTGTCCATGTATTCTCATCACTTAGCTTCCACTTATAAGTGAGAATATGCAGTATTTGGTTTTCTGTTCCTGTGTTCATTTGCTAAGGATAATGGCTTCAGCTTCATCCATGTCCCTGCAAAGGACATGTTCTCATTCTTTGAGCACTTTTAATATTTTATCCCACTCTTTTCTGGCCTGTAATGTTTCTTCTGAGAGTCTGATGCTAGGTGTATTAAAACTCTCTTATATGTTATTTGCTTCTTTTCTTGGGCTCCCTTCAGAATTTCCTTTTTGTTTTTTATTTTTGATAATTTGATTATAATATGGCTTAGGCTAGTATTATTTGAATTTAGCCTGATTGAAGACCTTTGACCTTCCTTGATCTGGACATTTATATTTTTCTGCATATTTGAAAGGTTGTCAAATATTATTTCAATTCCAGAATTTGTTTAATTTTTAAAAAAAAAATTACTGTTACTATTTCAGTCTCTCTGTTAAATTTCTAATTCTGGTCATTTACTTTTCTTGTTCCACATTGCTTTGAATTATTTCTCTGTATTTACTTGAAATATATTGAATGTCCTTTAAACAGTTATTTTGACCTCTTTGTCATACCATTCATACATCTCCATCTCTTTAGAGTCAGCCCCTAGCACTTTACTGTATCTGCCTGGTTATATCATGTCTCCCCAATTGTTTCTGATCCTTATAAACATTCTTTGATGTCTACTGATTTGAAGAAGTATGTATTTCTTCCAGTCTTGAAGTCTGGCTTTGTCTGAGAATGCCCTTCAACAGTAAACCTGTTCAGAGATTCTGAGCAGATCATCTGGTGTGATCCCTATACCAAGGACCACTGTGGCTATTTCAGTGCTATGGAGTGCCCTAAGCTGAGACCCACCATGACTAGCATGGGGCAGAGCTGGAATCTTATGGCCACTGAGACTGACTCAGTACTAAGGTGTTCTTGAAGCCTACAGCTGCTGCGTCCTGCATATTGCTGTGGTTTTACAGGTACCCAAGTCTCTCATAGTTGGCTGTGGTGAAAACTGCAGATAGAGCCCATTTTGCAGGAACTATGGGTTCCTGTATGGCACTGGAACAGATCTGGCTCAGTCCACTGGTATCAACCTGGAGTCAGAGGTCATGGGGATCCACCTGATGCTGGGTTTTACTGTGGCAGGCCCAATGTTAGATTCCAAGGAAAAATCCTATGCTTACTTTTCTCTTTCCCTTAAGCAGATGGTATTTCTCTCCACACTGTGCTGCTTGAAAGTGGGGTAATGGGTAATGTGGGTAATGTAAAACTGTTCTTTCTACTCTCTTCAATGCATTTAAAAAAAATTATTGTGCTATATTCAGGTACTTTCATCTCTCAGCTGGTCCCTTAGCCCTTGTGAAGATAGATTTGTGCATGAATAATTGTTCAAATTGATGTTTCTGTCAGGGGATGATTGCTGGGGAGTACCATTTTGCCATCTTGCTCCACCTTCTTCTAAAGTGCTCTCATTTCAATTAAACTATCTTCCCTTTGTATTCAGCCCATTGGGTTGAACAGTGCTTTTTTCTGTTTATATTACATGTTAATTAGCATTGCATGCATGTTAACACTCTTTTACTCTATAAATTCTATTTTATGGTCACATATTTTCTATGCACATGGTCTCACTTATTAAATAGTAGTGATAATTGGCTTATTACAAAGTGAATTATAAATGGTTATGGGTAATTTAGAGAGTTGTTCCTTGGAGAGTTGTACATTATTCAGTTTTTCTATACCTACAAACATATAATCTGATCATTTAATAACTCTTAAAAGTTTATTATAGAATAATATAATACTTCAAATAATTTTAAAAAAACATTAACCACAAATATTAAAATATATAAGACATATAAAAATGTTAGCTGCTTTTATAACTTTGGAATGAATTTTAAATCTATAGAAGCCTGAATAAAGGACTCCTTTATAGTCCATATGCTTGTTTTCTATTGCTGAATTCCATGTCCCACAAATTTATCAGCTGGAAACAATACTCACATATTAATTAATGCCTTTTTATGCCAAAAGTTCACCAAGATGTATCTAGATTTGTGCTGCTCAGGATATCGTAAGACTGAACTCAAGGTGTCAATCAGGCCTGAGCTTTCCTCTGAAGGTGCTGGGAAAGAATCTGCTTCTAAGCTCATTTGGGTAGTTGGCAGAATCCCATTCCTTGCAGTTATAATGAGATACCTAGAGTTTTGCTTCTAGAGCGTTCGTTCCTAAAGGTCACTCTCAGGTTTTTTTCCATATAGCTTTGTTCAACTTCAAACCAGACACGGCATATCAAATTTGTTTCCTCTTTCAAATCTCTCTTTGACATTTCTGCAACCAGTGCCATATAACTTAATCATGGGAGTAAAATCCACCATGTTCACTGTCTTGAGGATTATGCAAAGCTTTTACACAGAAGTGTTTGGGGGGTTGGTGAAAATTTAGAATTCTGATTACCACAGTCCCCAATTGGAAAAGGTTACCTCTAAATTTCAAAGCATACCTTTTTTTTTCTCCGTAACTAAAAATATTCTTGTATATCTTTTCATATGATATGTAGTCATATTCTGCCAATTTTTGCAGAGTTAACATTTTCAGACTGGCTAAAGATGAATGATGTTTCTACCATTTCAGTGTATATTTGTGACTTTTAAAAATATGTGCACATAAGCATCTGAAGCACTTTTAATAAATCTTAATAATTAAAATTTGCTGATATCTTGGCTACATAAACTGAATATTTAGAGAATCAAGAAAAAGACTACATATATATTGATGAAATCTATCACTGCTGGGTTTTCACATAAAATATTTTAAGATCAAGTATTAGTCTGCTCAGGCTGCCGTAACAAAGAACTACAGACTAGGTAGCTTAAACAATGAAAATTTATTTCCTCACAGTTCTAGAGGCTGAAAGTCCAAGATCAAGGTGCCAACAGGGTTGATTTATTTCGAAGCCTCCCTCCCTGACATAAAGATAGCCACTCTCCTGCTGCCTCTGTACCTTTGCTTATAAGAAAATGAGTCATATTGGATTAGGGTGCATCCTCATGGCCTAATTTTAATTTAATCATCTCTCTTCTTAATTACCTTTTAGACCCTATCTCCAAATATAGTCACATTCTAAGGTACTGGATATTACAGCTTTAACATATGAATTTGGGGGGATGCAATTCAGTCTATAATAGATTCTGAATAAAACTTATCATAAGAACCTTTATTTTTTATAAACATAGTGCTGTGAGGCCCACAATTATCAAACTAGTGAGAAGACCCGTCATGTGTGATGAATTTTCTTTCTTTATATACCTATAGATGACTATCAAGATAATAAAGTGATATCTGGGATGGATGTTTTCCCCAGAATATTTTATTTAGATTTAGTCATTCTTATGTTCTTATTAAAAAATCACTCACATGCAAATTGTTCCAGTTTTCAGAAAATATAAAATATATATTTTCTAAAATATGAACTAAAGTCATCACTATAAGAAAATGATTTTTATAGATAGAAAAGTCCTGTGTTGATCTGTGCCTCCATGTAAAATAGGAAAGAAAAGTAAACATTAAAGAACGAGCAATGGCTGGGTGCGGTGGCTCATGCCTGTAATTCCAGCACTTTGGGAGGCCGAGCGGGCAGATCACGAGGTCAGGAGATTGAGACTATCCTGGCTAACACGGTGAAACCCCGTCTCTACTAACAGATACAAAAATTTAGTCAGGTGTGGTGGTGGGCACCTGTAGTCCCAGCTGCTTGGGAGGCTGAGGCAGGAGAATGGCATGAACCCAGGAGGCAGAGCTTGCAGTGAGCCGAGATCGCGCCACTGCACTCCCGCCTGGGTGACAGAGCGAGACTCCATCTCAAAAAATAAAATAAAATAAAATAAATAATAAAATAAAATAAAATAAAATAAAATAAAATAAATGAGGAATGGACTGCAAGAATAGTAAAATGTAGACTATTATCCTCCTTTTTTATATACATAATATTAAGCACTGGCTTTTTGTAATAAACACATCATAAACTGAGGTTATTGACAAAATAAATATAATCAGGACAATTGGGAAATAATTTGAGAAAAATATCCTTTTTAATATGAAGTATATTATTATGCCTTTTAACTAAGTAGGCCATATTCCTTTTATTTCAAATTAAATAGGTAGATGGTGAAGAATTTATTGTTATTTCCAGAGTCATGGAAGAGTAGTTACCAAAAGTCCCTCTTATGGACAAAAGCCCAAAGACTGAATTAGTAACCATTAAATGGCTATGATATACCCAGTTGCATTTGTTTGCTGTTGCCACTGTAACAAATTACCACAAATTTAAAGGCTTACAATAGCACAAATTTATTATCTTTCAGTTCTGGAGCCTAGAAATTTAAAATAAAATGTATGGGCTTAGAACAAGGCTGTTTTTTCCGAGACTCCAAGGGAGAATCTGCTTCTTGACTCTTCTACTTTTAGGGGATTCTATCCTTCCTTGACTCCTGGCTACATCACTCCATTCTCTGTTTCTGTGGTCACATTGGTTTCTCTACTGTTGTCAAATCTACCTACCTCTTATAATATTTTCTCTTTGTGATTATACTTATGGCCCATGCAAACAATCCAGAATAATCTTTTCATCTCAAAATCTTTAACTTAATCACATCTGCAATGTTATTTTTGTTACATAGGGTAACAGTCACATATTCTTGAGTTTAAAGTGTAGACATCTTAGGGAGCCATTATTCAGCCTATCATACCACTACTGTTCTGTAGTACTGCTCGAGATGTCAAAAAGAAAGAGATAAGTCCTCCATGGGTTTATAATATAACTGGAAAGACAAAAGAAGTCTTCCTTATCAAATAAAGAATACTTTATGCAGGATGAGGCCAGCAATAAGAAAAAAATATTTCATAGTTTAAAGAATGAAGAAATCAATTGGAAGAGGCTTGGAAAAATACATGAGCAAAGACAGGAGAGGTAGAGTAGGCATGTCTTAGAAGACAGTTTCATAGAACTGGATTTCTAAGGTAGAGCAAACACTTGTAGGATGGAAACATGTAGTGCCTTCTACATTGTCAAGTACACAGGTAGGCAATACGCAAATATCTATATGAAAAATAATAGATGATTGGTTAAAATTGGAATGAATGAATATATGAATAAATGGATAATTAAATTGATTATATACAGATTATGAAAAATTATGTGAATTAATCTTCATAAAGTTCTGTTATCATTATGTAATTTGTTAGAATAAGTTGTATCCGTAACTTAAGGGGCAACAGTGAAACCAACAGAAAATCCTAGAAGACGCATCCTAACATCTTGATACAATGATACAGCCTTGGGTGCCTAAAAGGTATTTGCTACACGTAAAGTTTAGCACTGAGAATTTCTTAAATATGCTTTCCTTTTAAATATCTTGATCACCAAGGATGATATCTCTTGAAAGCTGCTGTTCAGCTCAGTGTGTATGCATCTTATATAAAAGGGTCAGTTTAAGAAATGTGAAGGTCAGAAAAACACAGAATGGAAATGAGAAACAGAAAGGTATAATATTTCATTAAAAATATATCAATGCCTCTGAAAAGTAAGAACAGGAGACAAAAGTTTCAAATTGATTAGGAGCAGCTCAAGAAAGTTACTGCTGTCAACTCTTTTTAGAAGGCAATGTTGGGCAACAGATGAGATGGCATATAAGTTTATATATGTGTGTCTGTGTGTGTGTATATATATATGTATACAATTTATATTAAATTTTAGAGTACTGCCAAATGGTAATTAGAACTATATACAGAGCTGTCTTAAATCTTGTTTGTGTTTCTCTCAGTGCGCTGTGTTTTCAGTGTTTGTTCATGGAAATAGTATGTTTTGTGAAAACAATACATGAATATAGTGGCCATGATTTAAAGTTAAATTTCTTTTTGCATTTTTCTTTGACATATAACTGAAATTAAAATCATTTTATATGTTTTAGAGATAATGAAAAACTAATCTGTTTCCTTTGAGAATACAATACCCTTGAAATGAATGGTCACTGTGTTGGAAATCAGATCTGGATTGTGAGTTGCTGGCATCTTCATTGGTTTTGTTGAGTGATATTTCATCCCTCATTTATAAATGTAAATCGGTTACAGTGTTTGGGGGTGACTGGGCGCGATGGCTCGCCTGTAATCCCAGCACTTTGGGAGGCTGAGGTGGGCGGATCACGAGGTCAGGAGATCAAGACAATCCTGGCTAACACGGTGAAACCCCGTCTCTACTAAAAATACAAAAAAATTAGCCAGGCGTGGTGGCGGGTGCCTGTAGTCCCAGCTACTCAGGAGGCTGAGGCAGGAGAATGGCGTGAACCCGGGAGGCAGAGCTTGCAGTGGGCCGAGATTGCGCCACTGCACTCCAGCCTGGGCGACGAGCGAGACTCGGTCTCAAAAAAAAAAAAAAAAATGTTTGGGGGTAAATTACTATTATGTTGCTTTATACAATAATATCATTAAATTTACTAGAAGGAAAAGCCACTGTCTGTAATCATTACAGTTGTTCAATGAATATTTATTTTGAAGTTTTCTTCTGAAGAAAACTTAAACCACAAGCAAGTTTTACAGTTGGTTTTAAAAATATAGATTATGGTTTATTAACTTACATTTTTCCCACCCCATATTGGCTTGTAATATTTTTCCCCAAAGAAGTGGAATTGAAACTTGACTCAGTTTGGAGGTGTTCACTAATGATCTCTTGAATCATTTCCTTCTCCACAGTTTTTATTCCTCTATATTAGAAAGCATACAGCATATTGCCAATTTTTCACTAATGATGCATGAAACGTAATGAGTTGAATGGGCCTCCAAAATATTACATGAATAGCCTTCAGTATGTTGTTTCACTGTGGTCTCCAAACTCATATTCCATAATTGCAAGGAAATAATTTTTAACTTTGCAATCACTCAACTGAATAGCATACTACAATTGTACTACCTGCTATTCCAATTTGGCTATCAAATTTTTATCAACATGTAAGCACAACTATCTTATTCAGCTTTGTATTATACAAGCATTAGGTTAAATGAAATTAACATGTACTAATTATTCTGAAAAATAATTAATTAAAATAGACTACAACAAAGCAAACATATATTTTTGCCCTTTCGGTTCATTTTATGATATGTATTTTTCTAATTTCTACTTTATATCACTTATTATATCTGAAATTATCTTGTTTGTTTATGAACTGATTGTCTGTATTCTTCTCTAGAATGTAATCTCCATGATCAAAGGGTGCTTCTCTGTTTTGTTTAGTGTTATATCTTCAATGTTTTGATTTTTCTGGTTTTGTAGTTAAGTTTTAAATGCAGAAGGTGTGAGTCCAAATTATAGGCTTTTAATAGTCATTTGGTATCTTCTACCATTGAATGTTAGATTTTAAATCTGTGTTTAATCACAAATTTAATAGTTCTAAAAATTATGGGACTATTTTACTAATAGTAGTAAACAATAAATATACTTACTAAGATATGAATAGTCACTAAGATACAGTAAGTCACATTTTTATCAACTTATGGGTATCCTGTGTCCATTGTAATCATTTTCTGAGTCAAATGAAGATTTAGTCATTTAATTTTAAAAATTTATCAAAATTATGCAAGACAACGTGTTCTGTCTGCATGGGCTTAGGGTAAGACACCAACCTTGCTTTAAGAATGCACTCTAGAGAGGAAGGTAAGATAAAAGCACAACTAGTTATAAATGTAAGAAATTTGCAGGTAGTTAGAAAAAAGTGAAACACATATTCAAATTATAAAACTATCACTTGCCTTTGGGAGAAAGGCATCTTGAAGGAAGTCACAGTGATTTTAAGGTATCTTGGGATGTGCAAGTGATCTATAAGTAAAGATGGGGAAGTGAAACATGGAGAAAGGAAAGAGATATTGGAAGATATTGAATGTATTACAGAATAAGCTATGTTGGAGCCACGTGTCAGATAAGGTTAGGAGAAAGGTTTGGATATTATTGTAACAAATTCTACAATTCCACACAAACAAATTTTATTTAATTTGTTATGAAATAGAGAATCATTGAAAGTTTATGATCATGAAGGAAATTGTAAGAATTCTGCTTTTGAATGATTAGTATTGCCATGATTAGCAGTTTTGACAGAACTGAAATATAACTTGAGGTAGAAGAACAGGTAGTTGGTGGCTGAAATTGTTTGGGTGAAGTATGATGCATTGTTGAAATAAAAACAATAGCTCTGGAAATGGAAAGAAAGGTATATTTAGTAAATATAAAATTAGGTATCCCTCGAGTTGAGGTATGGATAAGGTCTTTTTGTTATTATTGTTGTTGTAGTGGTGGTGGTAAGAGCACTTAACATGAGATCTACCAGCTTAACAAAGTTTTATAGGTATAATACCACATTGTATATGAGGACAATGTTGTACAGAAGATTTCTAGGACTAATTATTGTGTATAAATGAAATTTTATCCCTATTGAACAGGGACAAAGTCTTGAACTAATTCTCAACTAGGAACCCACTTCTGACATTGGCCAATGGAAAAAAAAATTTTCTATAGTGGAATTCTTTAGCGAAACTGTCTCATTTAGTGTATCATTTTGTGAAGCTTCTAAATAAAGGTAGTGGTATATAGATATTCATTTTTGTGCCTATTATTGCTGCTGCAAAGGATACAAATTAATATTTTTATAAAAATTCTCATTTTGGCCGGGCGCGGTGACTCAAACCTGTAATCCCAGCACTTTGGGAGGCCGAGGCAGGTGGATCACCTAAGGTTAGGAGTTCGCGACCAGACTGGCCAACATGGCAAAACCCTGTCTCTACTGAAAATACAAAAATTAGCAGGGCATGGTGGCATGCGTCTGTAATCCCAGCTACTCGGGAGGCTGAGGCAGAAGAATCGCTTGAACCCAGGAGGCGGAGGTTGCAGTGAACCGGGATCACACCATTGCACTCCAGACTGGGAGACAAGAGTGAGACTCCATCTCAAAAAGAAAAAATTCTCATTTTATTTCGTATGTGTATTAAATCTAGGGATACAAACAGTCACGAATCTGTTGCCATATTACATCATATTTTGTCTGTATTCAACATTTATTGTTGACCTATTAGGAATTTTAATGATCATGAAAAATGTGTTTGTTAGCATTAATTGAGTGGTATGGTATAACATTGGCAGACCCCTCTCTTTTCCTGAAACCTCGAATTTCTAATTTGTCAAGTTATTAGTAGTATTATAAATTTTATTATTTATATTGGTTAAACTTAAGGTAAGTCTTTCCAGGAACCTTACCTCCCAGGACAGCATGTCTCCTCCTTCTGATACAGAAGCCCATGAGGTGATAACTTAAAGCTCTAGCTCCTCCCCTTCCATACTTTTCACATTGCTTAGTCTTCTTCATCATAAGTTTTGACCATAATATCTCAGTCACTCTAAACTTCCAGATATAGAAGAAACACTAGAAGGTTTTGCTTAAGAGCTAAGAATATACTTTTCTTTTTCTTGAAATGTCCATTTGCCCAATCTTTTCAAATCTTTTCATTCCATCATTTTTTTAAATGAGAGTAGTTTTCTGATTTCTTTATAAAACCATAATTTCGGAACAATTGGCAGACTCCACCCCCAGGGCACTCCATGAAGATATTGAAATGCCCTGGGCTTGTTAGGTCATATCAATTTACACTGGCTCCCGGGTTATTGGGAACTAAGCACTTATGTCTTTGACATGAGAACACTTTATTTCCCTGAGGCTCAATCTTACCACTTTCAATCCATGGTCAGATAATCTTGGTCTTTTATAATTAGCCCATGCCTTAGTTGGTTACCTTAAGTTCTAAAACTGAATAAAGTTATCCAGATGAATTTATTAAATCATAGAGTATGAATAAAGCTTTTCCTCATAGTGTATGGTGAGATAGTTTAGCAAAAAGATGCAATACGCTTAAATAAAAGACTCATTTAAATAAAATGATTATATTTAATGAGTAACCAAAGGAGGAGTAACAGTACCATCTAGCATGTAATGAATAATAAGTATTCGTATTACCCAGTTAACTAGAAAACCTAAGAAACAAAATTTGTGTCTTTTTTCCTGTGGACAACAAAATCAATAGGGCAATAATTCTAGCCAAAATAAACAAAACATTATGAAACAACTGACTTAGAGAGTTATCGACTATGGACATGTCTTCAAAACAAAACTAACAGATAAAAACACTGTACTATTTCTCATATACAGCTATAGAGGCAAAGTTTTCATGACAAATCACAGCAAAAGCACAAATTGGCAAATGGGTTCTAACTAATTTTAAGAGCTTCTGCACAGCAAAATAAACTAGCAACAGAGTAAACAGGCATCCTACAGAATGGGAGAAAAGTTTTGCAAGCTATGCATCTGACAAAGGTCTAATATCTAGCATCTGTAAGAAATTTAAATTTACAAGAAAAAATGCATTAAAAAGCGGGCAAAATACATGAACAAACACTTCTTGAAAGAAGACGTACATGTTGCCGACAAGCATATGAAAAAAAGCTCAATATCAATATCGTTCTGGGACAACAAAAACTTTATTGATCATGTATCTAATATCAGAAATTTAATTTGCATATTTATGCTATTTTGATGACTCTGCAATCAGTATTTTCCATATACAAACTTTTGCTATTTTTAAATTTTTCCTTAATATGAAGTATGAAATAACTGAATCAAGACATAAGAACTGTGTATCCTTTAAAATATTTGGTCATATACCTATGCATAATTTATAATGCCCATAGCAGCCTGAGAATTTATAGTTTTTGTGCAATTTCACAAGAATTTTAAGGTTGTTAACATACTAGGTTTAAATGGTACTTCAAATTTTGATTAATTTGTGGCCGGGCACAGTGGCTAACACCTGTAATCCCAGCACTTTGGGAGCCCGAGGCAGGTGGATCACTTGAGGTCAGGAGTTTGAGACCTGTCTGGCCAAAATGGTGAAACCCCGTCTCTACTAAAAATAAAGAAATTAGTTGAGTGTGGTGGCGCATCCCTGTAATCCCAGCTACTCTGGAGGCTGAGGTAGAAGAATCACTTGAAGCCAGGAGATGAAGGTTGCAGTGAGCTGAGATCACGCCATTGCACTCCTGCACTTCAGCCTGGGCGACAGAGCAAGATTCTGTCTCAAAAAAAAAAAAAAAAAAAAGGCCGGGCGCGATCCTCACACCTGTAATCCCAGCACTTTGGGAGGCCGAGGTGGGCAGATCAGGAGGTCAGGAGATCGAGACCACCCTGGCTAACACAGTGAAACTCCGTCTCTACTAAAAATACAAAAAAATTAGCCAGATGTGGTGGCGGGCGCCTGTAGTCACAGCTACTTGGGAGGCTGAGGCAGGAGAATGGTGTGAACCCAGGAGGCGGAGCTTGCAGTGAGCCGAGATCACGCCATTACACTCCAGCCTGGGCTACAGAGCGAGACTCTGTCTCAAAAAAAAAAAAAAAGCAAAATTTTGATTAACTTGTGATTATTTCATTTCTAAGATGATTAAACAAGTTTCCTTATGTTTACTATTTTTATACTTTGAATGTGGAGATGGGGTGAAGATGTGAAGATGTGTGGAAAAGATAATACAACAGTTTGAAATTAAAAACAGATACATGATTCCTTTTAACACAACCTTATCATAAGACTAATTCCAAACTGAATGTTATCCATTCAATCCAATGATTAAATAGAGAAAATAGCAAATATAGTTAACATTATTTTGTAGGTTTATTGGCAAAATAGTTGATCCCTGTATCAAGTTCTATAAAATTAATTAGTAGTCAATGATAAAGGTATTCAAACAGAATACTCATTTAATCATTAGTAAATCAAAGTACTATTTACTATACTCATTCTCCAAATTCTGATTTCTTTATTAATGCTTTATTAATATGGAAATTGGAAACAAAATCACTCAAGTATAGGTATATATCAGGTGATACAATTATATTATGTTTTGCTTTATTTGAGACATTCTGTTTTCATTAATTACTAGGCATATAGGGCCTAATATTTTAAAAATTTCCATTATTCAAGTTATTATTCTATCAGATTACTTTTTTCATTTTGTCTATATTTTCCGGAGTTATTATATTTGTATGTTTGTAAGCAAGATAAATAAACAAAATTAATCATATATGCTTCTTTGAATTTTTAGGTATATATTAAGAATAAGGGAAAAATGTATGCATGACTTTGATTAACAGGAAGCTCTGTACCTCAGCCAGAGACAAAACAACATGTATTAAATTATATACAAAAAAAAATTACTTTAAGTAGAAATGTATTGCTGCTGGAAATATCATTTAAAAACTTTGGGCTGGGCGCAGTGGCTTGTGCCTGTAATCCCAGCACTTTGGGTGGCCGAGGCGGGCAGATCACAAGGTTAGGAGATCGAGACCATCCTGGCTAACACAGTGAAACCCTGTCTCTACTAAAAAAAAAAAAAACAAAAAAAAAAAACAAAAAATTAGCTGGGCGTGGTGGTGGGCACCTGTAGTCCCAGCTACTTGGGAGGCTGAGGCAGGAGAATGGCGTGAACCCAGGAGGCGGAGTTTGCAGTGAGCGGAGATCGTGCCACTGCACTCCAGCCTGGGTGACAGAGGGAGACTCTGTCAAAAAATAAATAAATAAATAAAAGAATTTGAACGATATGATTCAGTCACATAATTTCCTGTTTCTATTACATTTAATCAACCATTTTGTCAAAAACTGTTAATGTTGCCCAAATCTTTTAAATTAATATAAGTGGTCATTTGGATAATGATTATACCTGAGAGAATAATAAATTTTTATTTTTTTCTTGTGGTTCAGCAGTGGATCAAGAACAAGTTGTGATAATTGCTCAATCAGTTATGACTAAAAACTTTTTCAGGGAATAAAAACCTTTTCACTTTTTTCTTACTATTGTTCATTTGGCATGGAACAAGCAAGAGATCTGGCTGACAACATATTTGCTGAGTAATAAATCTTAGTATTACTGATGATAATGTTTCCAGGCATTATATGCTTCTTATTATGGTACAAAATAAGGTATACAACACCACCTAGTTAGATTATTCTTGCCAAAAATATTTAATTTGAGTCCAGTCAAGTCTTTAGGTCTTATTTTTAGTTTATAAGAAAATTACAGAACAAATTAGAAAATTCCTGTGTTAGGTATTGAGTATTATTTTGGATAACAAAGTGTAGATCATTGCATTTGTTTTGCAGTTGTTATCGTTTTGCCCTCTTCTCATTCGTTGCCAAGCATAACACCTTATAAAAAATCATTGTTTAATAAATTAAGATTTGGATTATTATGGAATTTAAGGCTTATATATATTATCTAATTTGAAACACACCACAACTTTTGGAAGCAGTTATAGTTGTACCCCTTCCAACATGAACCTAGAAGTCTGGGAGAAAAACAGTGCTCTATCTTCCAAAACATACTGAACTTATTGAATTAGACATTTCTGATAAACTACTCAGTTGGTTGAGATGGAGGTAAGGTTGAAGTGTTAATGAGCTCAGTGTGCTGGGGGATACATCTGTAAAACTAGCTATTTGGCATCAGCTATATGAAATGTCACAGCAATTTTTGAACCATTTATTTCGAACATCATCTTTAAGACATTCATTCAAAATAGGAATTTCAACTATGTACAAGACAATTTTTGAGGTGTAGAAGAACCAAGAGTGAATAAAATGGCCCTACCCTCATACAGCTTACATTCTCATGTGGAGAAAACAAATCTTAAACTATTTTTTAAAGTACATGTAGAATTTGTCATATGGTGATACATTTTATAGAAAAAAGTTAACTGGACAACTAAATGAAGGGATAAGTGATGGAGAAGGCAGAACAGAACTATATGACTCAGGTGATTAGAGAAGGCTTCTCTTTTAAGAGATCTGAAGTGTGACTGAAATACATCAGGAATTGAACCATGAAAATGACTTAAAACAAAACAAAACAAAAACAAAAACAAAACAAAACACCCTTCCCAGGTAGAGGAAACAGTAATTGCAGAGACTCATGGCAACATGGGCTTACCATGCTGGGAAAATGAACAAGAAAAACATGTTGTTGAAGTGGAGTGAACCAGGGAAAAAACAGTAAGACAGAATCAGAGAGGCAACTGCGGGCCAGATCATCAAGAACTTTGGAGGGCATTTTAAATACTTCAAATCTGAGTGAAATGGGAAGCCATTGGAGGGTTTTGTGATAAGTTATGAAATCTGTTTTTTGTTTAGTACTTTAAAAAAACATTTATTCCTAATTATCTGGTGGTGGTGGTGGTAGTGGAAAGACCTGAAGCAGTAAGATCCTCCATGAAAGAGGCTCTCATGGATTGGACCAGGTGGTTAGTGGTGGAGGTATTGAAAAATAGATTCTGGATATATTTTGAATGTAAGCTCTAAGGGAACTTACCAAATGATCAAATATGTGGGAGGACATATGAGTGAAATTAAGCCAAACTTCTAATATTTGGAATTTAGGTTCCTAGAAGGATGAACCTGGCTTTCACTGGATGTCCTCATTGTGAAAAACCCGATTGTGAATAATCAGGTTTTGGCAGGGAAGAATCAGGATTTCAGCTATGAGCATGGTACACTTGATTTGCTTTCTAAGCATACCAGAGGCAACATCAAGTAGGTAATTAGATATTATGAGTCTAGATTTCAAAAGAGCAGACTAAATATAAACTTTGGAGTTATTAACATGTAGTTGGTACTTAAAGCCATGAGACCTGATAAGATGAGCCAGGGGTGGGACTAGAAAGACGGGAGTTCTGAAGATGAAGCCGGAGACATTCGATTTGAGAGACAGAAAAGATGAGGGGAAAACCAGCAAAAGAGATTGAAAGGAGCATCAGAAAATTCAGGGAGCCAAAGGCCTGTGGGATCGTGACCAACTCAGCATTCCACTGGAGGCTATATGATCAAACAGCAAACTGTTGATCATGAATGCAGGATGTGAGCAAATCACACTGCACCTGCCACCAAAAGGTTTGCTGAGGGCCTCACACTCCCTGGCACCGGGCTCCTTGAAGTTATCTACTGAGAAATCCAGCACTTATTGCAGTCTTGCAAGCCTGCTGTGAACCAAACGGCCGGCTGACAATTACCTGACAATCACCCCCGCTTTCTTGCTATCTCTTTTGTGTAATAAATATGGAGGTCTGTGTAAAGCTCAGGGCCCTTGTCCACTAGAGGCAACGTGCCCCCTGACCCCATCTTCCAAATATACTCTCTTGTCTTTGACTTTTATTCCCGCTTTCACCACCCTTTGTTCAGTCCACCAAGGATCCTGGCAGGTTACAAGAAAAGTAGGAGAAAAATCTGGAGGAAGGAAGTGGAGTCTCAGAAACCAAGTTAAGAGTGTGGTGGAGCCAGAAAAAGTCCAGTTGAGATAAGAGGAATCTGAAAGAATGGTGTACCACAGAGGCTAACTGGAGACCAAGGAAGTGGTCAACATGGTAAGATAATGCTGATGGTCTGGATAAATAGGATCAAATATTGTCCATCAAATTTATCAATATGGAGATCACTGATGACCTGCTTTGTTGGAATGGTGGTGCTAAATACTATTTGGAATGGGTCAGTGGAGAATGGGAAGTGTATTAATGTTCTAGTACTGTGAAATAAACTACCATAAACTTAGTGGTTAAAAAACAACACCTATTTATTAGCTCAGAGTCTGGGTCAGAATTGTGGCACAGCAGGACTGTCAGCCACTCTGTGTTCTCATGTGGAGCTTGTGGTCTTCTTTTAAGCTTGCATGGTTGTGGCAAGATTCACTTCCTCGTGGTGGTTATGGGCGGTCCCTGCTTCCTTGCTGGCTGTCAGATGGGAAATACTCTCACCTTCTGGAGGCAACCCACATTCCCTAGCATGTGGTTTTGTCCATTTGCAAAGCCAGCAATGGAAAATCTCCCTCATGTAAAATCTCTCATACTTGAATTTCTGACTTCCTCTTTTATGAAAAGCTGGGAAAAAACTGCATTTACCTGGATGTTCTATTTTAAGATTAACGGTGCCACATAACAAAACCTAATCACAGAAATAAATTCATCCTATTTGTGGTCCCAGGGATTATAGAGGTTTTGTACATCAAGAGGACGGGGAAAACTTTTGGGGGTTTTCTTAGAATTATGCCTACCACAGTAAAACTGAAGATGGGTAGTATAGACTGCTTTTTGAGTGACTTGTTTTGCCAATAAGACAGCAGAACAATAGGGCAATAACTCAAAGGAAAATGGGATCAAAAAAGGATAGTTTTAATATGTAAGACATTTTAAAAATATCTGTATGCTGATAAGAATAATTCTCCCCCAGACAGAACATCTGATATGTCTTGAGAGGAGTGAGCTGCTTGAATAATATCTATTTTTGAGTAGGTCAGGATGAATGGGATCTCTGGCACATGTGTAGATGTCGATCTTAATCAGGAGAGTAGAAAAAACAGATTCTTTGCAGTAAAGAAAGAATTCTTTAGTTATTTTGCTCAAAGCTACCAGAAAATTTCTTCTGTTGCTTCTTTTGTTCTCCTGCGTCAGTGAAATAAAAAGATTTATGAGTGAACTGTAAGGATGGGAGAAATGGTGACAGAGATTTGAGGACAATGTATAAGGACTTGGAATGGAATATATACAAGCCAACATATAATCACGAAGAAAATTTTACAAAGGATTTTTTTTCACAAAGAGATCAAATTATTTGTGCTGCAGAAATAAGTTTTATAGTTTTAAGAAAAGAATAATGGAAGAGGAAAAAGAGAGGAAGGAATGCAGGGACGCCTATGCATTTACTTGAGTGAGTGTTATTTTTCAATCACATTATTAGTGCTATGAGAATAAATAAAATACAGTCCTAGCATTAAAGGTTAAGAAGGGTCTTGTAAATTTTTATGAAAATACATATTTATGTGGATAAAATAACAAGAAGAGATATGAAGGATGACAAAAGGGCTTAACCTGCCTAGAAGACATCATAGAAAAGTAACATTTGAGATACATAGTTCTTAAGAGAAAAACAGAGAATGTTTTTCTAACAAAATAGATAGTATTACATATAGTTGTCCTTAATTCTGATGAAAAATAATCTTTGGGGGGAGATAATACAATAGAGAAATAGTGTAGAGTAAAATAGTATAAATCAGGATAAAATCCAAGACCTGTAGGTGCAATGATGGCTTCAGTTGTAGGCCAACCAGTGAATGGTATTCCTCATTTAAAATGTCCATTCTGGTCTCAAATAGAATATTCCTAAAGTGTGCCCT
The DNA here is from genome assembly GCF_028858775.2 of Pan troglodytes. Classification (NCBI taxonomy): domain Eukaryota; kingdom Metazoa; phylum Chordata; class Mammalia; order Primates; family Hominidae; genus Pan; species Pan troglodytes. The sequence goes on from NC_072408.2 coordinate 92,324,191, forward strand.
TCAAAAGAACTTACCTAATTGTTTTTATATTAACCTAATTATCATCATCATCAGGATAATAATAATTTAATTAACTAACTACAACTATTAATATTTCATGATTGTTTTAGTAAGACTCAGACTTTTTTAATAAGATTCAGGCATTTCAGATCATGTAAAATAAGCAAAAAATATTCTGTAGCAAAGTATTTGTAGCTAAAAGGCCAATGAACACATTTGCTCTTGCTCCAAAATGTTGTAACCTATCTGCTTGATGCTTTACATTTTAAAATATTAACAATTTATATAGGTTGTTTTTCTTGTGAACTAAGGTAACTGACATGCCAACAGAAAATGGTAATTTCTTTCACATCACTTGTACTTGTAAGCTTATTGTCTATTTGATAGTATTTATTTTAAAAATCTTAGTTGATGTTTACAATTAGACAATAGATTTTTGTTAAACACTTTATAGACACTATATAACCTATTTATATTCTTGAATTTTATTAGAAAAGGTAATACTAAAAATAACCACAATTTATATAAACCACCAATAACTTTATTATTTCTCCTATTCATTGAGCTCTTAAATAAAAACAACATTTAGAGTAATTTCAGCACCCTTGAATTTTCTATCTTTGAACCAGAAAAAGATATCCAGGTTTGATTTCTGACTTTTAGTTCTAGATAATAGTATAATATTGAAAAAAAAAGTCAAATAATTATCACTGCAAAATTAGGCTTGTAATTCTAATAGTTCAGAAAATAAGACTATCATGATTACTTTTCTCTATTGTAATGGCTGACTTGTGAGACAAAATGGGTATAAAAAAAGCTGTAAATCCCGTTCTCATGTATTCTTTTTTCCCACAAAATTTCATTTTCAAATAAGAATATATAAGTGTATAACATATACATACCATTTTTATTTAAAGAAAAAATTAGTAGCCTGATTTTTTTTTCTAGAATGAGATTCATGCAAAGGGCATCAGCAAAATTTGTGAATAACTAATTAGAGATTTTAGTCATTTCTTTGAAAAGAAAATGATTAAACTAATTAACAGCTATAACTAAGACCACCATTTACTAGAAATAATAAAACTTTTAAACATTTTAACATTTTATATAAAATAATTATAAAATTTAGTCTAAGTAAAATGTAGTACATGTGATTTCTATAATAGTTCAGGAAATAATACCTGAAAATAGCTCATGCCAAATTAAAATAGATATACATGTATGTATGCATGTGATAAATGTCTATGTGTGTGCATGTGCATGCATGTATAATCAAAACTATACGTTAAAAATAGCATAACATGATGTAAAAGCCAATCAACTGAGAAATTATATACCAGATACTTGACAGTGATTTAGCAAAATTAATGTGTAATGATCTCTTATTAATTCACATACACACACAAAATATAAGCATCTAAAAACAGTGGGACACAGAACCCAAACAAACAAGCAAATCACATATGTCAAATAAACATATAAGAATATGATAAATGTCATTAATAAAGAAATATAAAGTAAATAACAATGTATTTTTTAATGTTTCAAATTATCAAAGATTATTTAAAGTTATCAAACCCAGTATTTGAGGAAGATATCCTCAAAAGAAACTATTACTCAAAAGCGAGAAAAACTCAGAAAATTAATTTGGAGTCTGAATAATGTTTATATACTTAAAAAAGATTTGTAGGTACATAGCAGGTGTATATATTTATGGGGTACATAAAATATTTTGATACAAGCATACAATGCATAATAATTACATCAGGGTAAATGGGGTATTGTTCACCTCAAGCATTTGGCCTGTGTGTTACAAACAATTCAATTATATTATTTTACCTGGTGTTCTTAATTAAAAGAATTTATCTTAAGAAAATAATCAATGATGTGAAATATACATAAATATTTATGTGTAATAATACCTGTGTATTTCATAATTGCAAAAAGTAGGAAGTAACTTCATTATCAAAAGTAAAGGGATGATTAATTAAAATATATATCCACTTAATATAGCATATATATAATCCTTCCCAGTCCTTCATAAATAGTTGAAACAGCCAGTTGTAAATACACTAAAATTTTAAAAAATATTTAAATAACAATTGATGACCAAAATGGAAAAATAATACATGAATCAATAGATCACAACAATTTTTACCAGCCCTTCCAGATTCTAGAGACAAGGCTCTAACCCTATTTCATCTGCCTAAGCATCTAGCGAAGCTCCCCTAAGCTTTGAAAGATCCAGCCACCAATCACATACCTAACAATGGACTCCCAGGATCAACTATTTGGAAAGCTTGCAGCCAGGTAACTCTAGACTACCTGTTTTCCTTAGTTATTGACCCTGATGTAGATATATCTTGTCATGCCCTCTTTCCTATGTAATAATACCCATGCTGCTTTGTATTTTTTTCAACCCAAACTCATTCTCCCACAGCTGCTTTCTTTCCAAATCTTCCTACTTTCTTCTCTGAAATCCCTGTTTCAGAGTAAGCAAGCTCGCTTTTATCATAATCCGTTTCCTGAATGCTGTTTCCACTTTTGGGAAACTTGAGTCTCCACTAAAGACATTACTTTCCAGTGGATCTATTTCAAAGTAACAAGGGAGGATTTATCCTTACTTTCTCCCACTGCTGCTCCTCAACTATTACTTCTTTATCCTCATGTAAAACTCCTTGTTCTCTGCAGGCTTATGAAATTGGGCTGAAGTCTCTGCTCACAAGAATTGCTTTTATCTACTCAAACTCCCAGCCACTCTCATTTACAAGGAATTTCTAGATCATACTAGATGACTGTAATCTGGTATCAGTACTCTGTTGAACAATCTAGCTCATCAGATTCCTGACCTTGCTAACTCCAAGAACCTTTATACCCACCTATTTTAGTTTTCCACTTCTGCTAAAGCTATACTTTAAAACTTGTCATCACAGAAGTCCGTTTCCATAATAGTAAGTTCAGAGATTCTTCTTTCTGGCTGCAACCTCCTATTTTCCTGATTGCCTCCGTTACTTCTATCATACATTTTCTTTGATCCATTGGAGACCATGAGTCTCTTAACCACTCTATTTTTTCCCAGTAGTTACACCCTATCTTCATTTTCTTTCCTAATCAGCTTAATTGCATGTGCCACCACATGGCAGTATTATCATGCCTTTCATCTGTCTGTGCTGTCATTGTCTTTAGATAGCAAAATTCTTAACCAGGGTTACTCCAGCTAGCAATAATGTCCATAGAACTCTGAGGGAAGGTAAGCACTGCTGGAGATACTTGCATTTACCTGGACTGCTACAAATTCATGATATCCTACCTTATTTGGGTAGCTCAATATTCCAGGAAAACTCCTATAATTTTCCAGTCAACTGGATTCCACTTTATATAGCCCTGATTTATCTTTTGAATCTTTCTCTTGTTTACTGTCTGCTAGATGCCTACTCTTAAGCTACACTAAACTAATTGTACTTCCTCATCTAAGTTTGGATAAGCTGCTAGTAGTATATATTCTACGGAGAGTCACACTTCCTTTATTGTAGTACATTTTCCTATAATGATGCTGCCTGTTTACTTGGTTACATTTGTTATTAGCATGACAATATGCCAACAGAAACAGACAAAGCCATGTGAAATAAAAATAATTTAGTCTGATGTCATTTTAATAACTATATGAGTTTTGGCCCTATCAAATAGGGAAAATGTGGTAAAAAAAAAAAAAAAGAAAAGAAAATCAGCAAAAACAGTAAACAAACACAAATATTGCAGAATTGTGTACACTTAAATGAGGGGGATGGAGATCAACAGATTATATAATAATGATATGAAGGACTCTGTCAAACAGCACTAATGAATCTATACAGACATGGAAAGACACAAATGTATTAAGAGAACTAAAGAAATGCAAATAAAGCAGTAAAGGGAGGTAGCAAAAATTCTAGTGGGAGCTCAGACGTTTTTGAGTAAAGACTGGAAAAATTAGGTAGTAATATGGCTTATCCTAGGACACGAACTTTTTTTTCAGTTTTAGAGACTTAGTTTGTATAACAGAAATTGATTGGGTGTGCACCCATAGAGTTACAGACAAAAAAAAAAAAAAAAAATCCTGTGATGTGATTAGAATTTTTAATGATTTAAGTAAAATCCCAATGCATTGGCATAGAAAATTCTCATTTCCATAGATTGGGATGAGAATTATTTGCATTGTAGGATACGTATTCTAAATCAATATTTATAATAAATATAGAAATTATAAATTAAATAATAACCTTAGAACTAATGTGTTTTACATTACTTATAGGAGTAATCTGTGTTTTACATTTTAAGTAGAATTAATGTTTAAGAGAATTTTGCACATTAGAGTAGCTAACAGATTTATTCTGAATTTCCAATTTAAAGTTTGTAACTTAATGAATAATTCTGTATTCTAATTTTAAGTTTAAAGGCATACGTTTTTATGAGGTCTATAAACAATACAGTATTTGTTAGACAATTGAAATGCTGAAACACTAAATATTTGTATTAAATCTGTAAATCATTTATTTGAATACAGTATTAACCAAAAGAGTAGTTCCTGAATTTTACACCAAAGCTGCTCAAAGGATACCAGAAATATTAATTATTCACTCTTTGAAATTAAGGACATGCCATTTTTATTACAATTAATCTTGCACTATTGGGGATATAGTGAAGGTCTATGAAATATTTCTAAAATGAAAGATGAATGCATGAAACTGTTAGAATCATCTTTAGTAATAATGCTTAATGAAATTAGAAATGCTGATGCAGCAAAAGAGAATAAGAAAAGAATACATATCTTTAAATTAAAAAGAGTACATACCTTAATTCTATAAAGATTGCATATATGTATTTTGAAATATATATTATGTATAAGTCTGCTTTTAATGGAAACTAACTCTATTCATTTATATTAACTCTGAAGAGTACAATCAGTAAATGCTCTCATTTCTAGAATATAAATTTTCTCTCTCCCAAGAAGTAAAAGTATGAATTACCTTTAGAAGAGACTTTTATGTGGGGAAAAAAATCACTGTAAAATGTTCTATTTATTTTCAGAAATGTAAAGCAAGTCCTATCCTTTATTCATGTGGAAAATGGCAAAATCCCCATTTTTGTGTCCTTTTGATGATATAAATCATGTGTGGTTGAGTCTGGGATGAATCTCTCAGACTGTTGCTTTTTATAAAATGAGAAAAAATTTTTATTTTGATGAGTTAACATGACATTCTGCCTATAAAATATAGTTTGTTTTTATTTGTTCAGAGTGATGGAGATATCCAAAGAAGTCTAAGTATGGAATGCACAAGTAGCACTGTTTTGAGGAAAGACCTAGTAACACGTGGCCTGGCTTTCTATGCAGCTCAACCTGGAACTGAGTTTCCCTGACTAAGTGTTAAGGTTAAGCAAGTCTGAAAATCCTGAATGTACCAGGTCGTGTCTTGTGTTCTGATATAATTGTTGTGATGGGTTCACAGTCCTGAGATTTCCCCTGAAGGGAATGAAAATGTTCATTTTCAGTCATCCTGGAAAAGACAAACCCTCAAAAAAGAAACCAGAATTACAGGGGTCACACCTTAAACTAGATGGCAGGTGGTGAGGCTCAGGAAAACAAACTACTTCTTAATGTGAATCATGCTTGGATCACCTCCAGTAGCCATGATGGAGGGAAGGGGGAGTGGAGGGACACCTTCAATGTTCTGATTCAGAAGTACGCCTTGGGTGGAGCCCAGGTATCTATGTTTGCATCAAGCCTTGCTCTCTTTTGCCCACTACCCTGTGATTCTAATGAAAGTAGCCTGCATACTGTAAGATATATTAGACTTAAAGAGTAGCAACTTTTGCATATAAAATCAAACACAAAACTGGACAATAGAAATAGTGTTTAAAAATGCATCATTTTGCTACCTTTGACATCTATCTTTTTTCTTATGCCAAAAATAAGTTAAAATCTGCTAGAGAGCTATATCATTAAAAAAATCATAAGACCACTCTTCAGTATAAAATAGCTGCCATGCCATTACTAAGGTGTGGCTAATGTGGTTATCTCCTCGTTCAAATTCATTTTGGGTCTTAATTATTATTCTGGCCTTGGGAGAATCAGAATATGCTGGAGTTTCACTCATTGCCTTTGGCTTGTGTTTTAAGTATGACATCAGAGACAATTCTTTTTACTGTCAATCAAGGAGTGAACAAGCCATGTCAGTGGTACACAGGAGGAAAACAAAATTGTCCACAGACTTCTTGTTTTTCACATTCATAGTTTATACTTCATCACATTGGTTCGTGAATAGGATTTAATGGTCCTACTACATAGTAAACAGAGACAGTTTTCAATTTGATTAGCAGTTAGTTTTGTAGGTAGCTTTTTCATGATTAAAAAAATCTAGTAATTACTTATTGTTTTGTGTTAACAACCGCATACAAGCAATTTTGATAAATATCACCTGTCATGATATTTATCATTGTTAGATAATACTAACAGAGAAACAATTATTTCTTATCTTTTTTTGCACATATTTAGCCTTATTATTTAACCATATATCATAGAATTTAAAATATTTCTATAGTAAGAGGTCATTTTTGATTTATATAATACTTCTACTTATCCCTGACCAGGAATGATCAATCATGATACAACTGTCTATTAAAGAATGAAGAATATATTGCATTTTCCCCTTGTGAATTTCAACAGAAAAATTAGACTATGCTATATTTTATTGCTTGTGGACTCTAAAATTGGAACTTAATGTAGAGTAAGACCTGCATTTAAAGCTGTGGCAAACCCAATTTAGTGGCGTATTAGAGGTTCTTTATACCGGTTCAAAAGAGCTGATTGTTGAATGTTCACAAGTTTAACAAGCTGGTTGTTAAACCCAGGCATTATCAAAAATTTGAACATATAAACTTACATATAAATATATAGGGACAATGTATACTGAAAACATATTTTCCAATTATTTTACTATTATTCCTCCTCTTAGGTTATTTATGTATATTATATCTAAATGGTAGGAATTCTATATTTATTGGTGTGCTTCTGGTGTGTAATGTAATGTAACTGTATATTTCTGGGCATCTTGTCCCACTTTATGTTCAAGTTCGTAGTTTAAAAACAGCCATGGTGGGAATATTTACACCACAGAAATAGAAAAATGCTACAAATCAGAGGTTTTAGCATACTATTGTCTGGGTTCCTGCTTTTCAATTCCCAGAGCCAGGTCTCATCCATAATTCCTGACATTATTTCATATATATAGCATTTTCCATCAATTACTTGAAATAGCATCTCTTTTATTTGTTAACTCTTTGGATTCTTATTCCTTGCAACTAAAAACGCTTGAATAAAACAAATGCAATTGTAAAAAATGCACATTCTTCAAGTGTTTGCACTTTCCCTGGGTTTCTTTTATAATGAATATTTTTCATGTTTACATTTGTGTGACTTCAGAAAGGTGAATATCCTACGAAATTAGTAAGGCAGGATTATATTTGCTTTGTCCACTCACTCTAAGCTCCTCTGACCCACACATTGGCTTCTTCAACAGCCTAGAGGCTCTCATTCATGCAGGTGAGGACAACAAAGCAGACTTTTCAAATTCAGGGCTGAAAAAGTAGCAGATATTCTTTTAGTAGAATGGGTACCAGAGATAACAGTGGTAAAAAGCTAATTATTGTTCCATTTTTAGATAACCTATCCTAAACCTCAATTGCCATGAAAGTCTCTTATTTTTATCTTCTCTTTTTTTTTTTTTTTCCACACTTAGGGTTGATTATCCACCTTTTACTGCTTCTCATTAGTAGAACTGGATGTGACTTAAAAATGTCTAACGACCCCTGCTACAGGGAGCATGTAAGAGATGAGGTCACCTGCGTGACACAGACAAAGCAATTTAAAGGATCAAGGGTTTGTGGATTAGGAGGGAGATAGAAAGAGGAGTTGTTTGGTTAGGGAAAGAAAGGAAGAAAAGTTATTGGGAGGTAGTCAGAAACCGTGCTTCTCAAAGTGACTGGTTCAGTTTGCAATGAGATAAGTACAAGAATTGAGATTATAGCATCACCAGTTTTCAGAGAAATGCAAATAAAAATCATAATGAACTATCATCTCACTCCACTTGAAATGGCTTTTATCAAAAAAACAAAAAGTAACAGATGCTGATAAAGATGCAGAGAAAGGGAAATGTTCGTACATGGTTTAGTTCATGCAAATGTAAATTAATAGAACCAGTATGGAAAGCAGTGTGGAGTTTCTGCAAAAAACTTAAAAACAGAACTACCATGTGATTCAGGAATCTCACTATTGGGCATATATCTAAAAGAAAGGAAATTAGTATATCAAAGATGTGTCTGCACTCTCATGTTCATCATAATAGCCAAGGTATGGAATCAAGTTAAGTGAACATCAATGGATAAATGGATAAAGAAAATGTGGTGCACATACAGAATGTAATTGTATTTAGACATAAAATAATGAAATACTGTCATTTGCAACAACATGGATGAAACTGGAGGAGTGAAATAAGCCAGGCACAGAAAAACAAACATTACATGTTTTTACTTATATATGGGAGCTACAAATTGATCTCATGAAGTTATAGATTAAAATGAAGGTTAACAGAGGGTGGGAAGGATAGTGAGGGAGTGGAGGGTTAAAAAGATATTAGCTAATGGGTTCAAAAATACAGTTAGATAGAAGGAATAAGATCCAATATTCAGTAGCACAATAGGGTGACAGTAGTTAACGATAAAATTTTGTATATTTCAAAATAGGTAGAAAAGAAAATTTGGAATGTTCTTTTTTATTATTATTTATTTTATTTTATCTTGAGATGGGTCTCGCTCTGTTGCCAACCTGGAGTGCAGTGGCACGATCTCGGATTACTGCAACCTCTGCCTCCAGGGTTCAAAAGATTCTCCTACCAGCCTCCTGAGTAGCTGGGACTACAGGCACGTGCCACCACATCCAGCTAATTTTTGTATTTTTTGTAGAAACGGGGTTTCACCATGTTGGCCAGGATGGTCTCGAACTCCTGACCTCATGATCTGCCCACCTCTGCCTCCCAAAGTGCTGGCATTACAGGCGTGAGCCACTGCACCCAGCCTCGGAATGTTCTTAACACAAGTGATAAATGTTTGAGGTAATTGATATCCCAGTTACTCTGATTTGATCATTACACATTGTATGCTCATAGCAAAATATAACATGTATATAATAAATATATACAACAATTACATATCCATAAAAATAAAAAATAAGCGGAGCTTAGTCCTTTAAACACTTCTAGAATGTTTACATAGCAATTTTATATCTATTGACTCTAATAGCAAAATAAAGGGGCTTGAATTTTTCATTCTCCAAAATTGTATATTGTCAGTAATTAGGATTAAAAAAAATTTACAAAAGTATTGGTCCGCAATGGACTTGAAATTAAGGAAAAAATATCTTTTACCAGAGATAGTTTAAAACACTGCTAAACATAGGTGATTGAAATAATGTTTAAAATAATAAAATTTATATTAATTACCTCACAGATTGTATAAACAAATGCACACCTACACATATAAATAGACACCAGTTTGCAAGCTACAACTTCAAAAACTTTTTAAATTGTCAAGGAAAAGCTACATATATTCAATATTTTGATGTTTTCCAAGAGTAAACTGTATTTCGATATATATATATATTTTTCTTTCGAGACAGTCTCCCTCTGTTGCCTTTGCCTAGGCTGTAGTACAGTGGTACGATAACAGTTCACTGCAGCCTTGACATCCTGGGCTCAAGTGATTCTTCCACCTCAGCATCCTGAATAGTTGGGGCTACAGGTGGGCACATGATGCCCAGCTAATATTTGTATGTTTTGTAGGGTCGGGGTTTTGCCATGTTGCCCAGACTGGTCTCGAACTCCTAAGCTCAAGGGATCCTCCTACCTCAGCTTTCCAAAGTGCTGGATCTACAGGTGTAAACCACCATGCCTGGCCCCAAAATATTATATATTATTTTTCAATAATTTGATTTTTTATTGATTGTTAAAGGTAGCCTTCCAGATAAGAACATTTGATCCTCACCCCCAGCCCACCTGTTTCTCCCTCAGCCTCCCCAGCTCTAGTCACCATCCAACCACCTGCTGAATCCAGATCCTCCTTTTCCCCAGCCTCCCATATTTACTCCTCTGGGTTTTCTATCCAAAGTGTTTCCTCAATTCTCAACCTGCCTTCATTCCCACCTCCACTACCTTATTACAGAGCATCATCATTTTTCAACGGCAGAAGCTGCGATAATCTTGTAAGTGGTCTTCCTCCTTCTACACCTGATTCTAGAGTTGTCTTCACGGATATGTGACCTGTGCAGTCATGGAGGGCCTCATACATAAGGGTCTCACAGTTGGTTTAATATTGTACTGTCAGCATCTTGAAATTCTTAATAGTTTTTGAAAAAGAATTTCACCTCTCAAATTCCATAGCTGGTTCTGACTCTTCCCTTAATATTTCTCTCCACTAAGCAGCCAGAGTAATTTTTAAACTACAAATCAAATTTTGCATTTCCCTACTTAACACCCTCTATTCTATGCCCCCTGCCCATAACTTGTAGAAAAAAATCCACGTTCTTAACTTTTGCCTTAGAAACCCTATTTATGTGGATCCTGCCTAACTGGCCTACTGTCTTGCCGTTTGTTTGCTCACTCCTGCCACGTTGGCCTTTTTTTAATGCTCTTCCCACAGCTGAACTCCTTCCTAGGTGCTGCGGACTGAATTGTGTCCTTCCAATTTCATATGCTGAAGCCCTAGCCCGCAATGTGATAGGGCTTTTAGAAGGTAATTAGGATTGGATGATAGGTCATAAGGATTGGATGGTCATAGGATTGGATGATAGGTTATGACAGGTCACAAGGATGAGGTCCTGATCCAATAAGATTGGTGACCTTATAAGAAGAGGAAGAGAGAGAGGGAAGGCCATGTGATACCCAGCAGGAAGGCAGCCATCTGCAAGCCAGAATGAGAGCTGTCACCAGACCCTGAGCTCGCTAGCACCCTGATCTTACACTTCCACCCTTCAAAACTGTGAGGAAATAAATTCTGTTGTTTATATCACCCAGTTTATAATATTTTGTTATGGCAGCCCAAGCTAAGACAAAAGGTCACTGTGCTTTATAATCCTCAGCTTGGAAAGCCTTTGCTTCAGCTCTCTTCTTAACTGACTTCTTAAAATACTTCAGGTCTTACTTTCAATACCATCTTTTCAGTGAGGCATCCTGTAAACAGCACCACTTACTCACTTCCTACTGTATTTCTTTAATTAAGTACACTTATTATTTTATTTGTTTGTTTGTTTTTGGTTTGTCTTCTCAGCCAACCCTTCCCATCTCTATGCCACTCAATGTAATCTCCTTGAGGACAATGATGTAGTTTGCAGTTTTAGCATCTGTACCTAGAATAGTACATGGAATATGGTAATTACCCAGTAGTTATTTCTTGAACAAGTGAATGAAAGTATTCAGGCATGTTACATTAGAAGTCCTAGAGATAGAGAATTTGACTCAGTCCAGTACCCAATGTGTTTGTGAATATTTGCCCAATAAAAGTGCCATGAAATAATTCATTTGGCATATTCATTATTCCAAAATGTTTAAAAAAAGAAACTATAAAGCAGTATAGATACTAACCATTCTCTCTGATCCAGAGATAATGTTTATCAGTATATAATGTATTCAATAAATTGTAATTCTGATGTCATTCATTTATCCAAGATTATCAGAGAAGTTTTATTTAGTTTATTATAAACAAAGTTATTGTTTCCTGCCTTTGCCTTTTACTATGTGTGAACATCTGGGAGCAATATAAATCAGAGATAGTACACAAGTGTTTATAGTTTGCATATTTCTCATAATGAGTAATCTATTGTTACTTTTATGTACACACTTATGCAATGACAAAATGTAACTACAAATACAGTGATGTTCCAAGAATATGTCATTAATAACATATTCTCTCATGTCATCAGCACATTTTTACTGAGCCAGCCACACCTCAAAAAGGGTGTATGCTAAAATGTGTCCTAATACTCTATATTCAGAGTATTTTCTGTGAAACACATTAAACAGGTGTATTCCAACTGGTGTGTTAAAAACTCAAGCAGACTGTCTAGACAGGCGTATCTGCTCTGACTGAATGCCAGCTCATGCTTCCCTTCTCTAGGAGGCTGTAATTAATATTGAGGTCTAGGAGAGGTTGATGAAAAGCTAATATTAAATAATTGCTAACATATAGGAGTATTTATTATGTATTTTATATGCATCCAATCTCATAGCAACCCTATGGGATAAGTCCTCTATCTTCATTATATAGAATGCAATGTGCTCGCAGTTCAAAATACATTATATTATGTAAATCATCACAACTCTATGAAAGAGTTAATGCCATTCTTACTTTATAGATAAGAAAAATGATGTTCAAGCATGGTAAAGAAGTTTTCCAAATATGCATATCTTATTTGTGGAAAAATAAGAATTGTTATTCAAATCTGTCTGGCTCCAAATCCTGAGTTCTGCTACTCCCTGATGCCTCTCAGGAAGGAGTTTAGGAAAAAGTTTAAAATTTCCACTCCAGGGGGTTGTTTCTTCTGTTAGTTTTTCCAATACTGTCTATATTGCATGCTCTTTAATTTCCTTTTTTTTTTTTTTTTTTTTTTTGGAGACAGAGACTCACTCTATACCCCAGCCTGGAGTGCAGTGGCACAATCTTGGCTCACTGCACCTCTGCCTCCCAGGTTCAAGCAATTACCATGCCTCAGCCTCCCGAGTAGCTGGGATTACAGGAGCCTGCTTTCATGCCCGGCGACTTTTTGTATTTTTAGTAGAGATGGGGTTTCGCCATGTTGGCCAGTCTGGTGTCGAACTTCTGACCTCAGGTGGTCCGCCCCCCTGGGACTCCCAAAGTGCTGGGATTACAGGCATGAGCCACCACTTCTGGCTGCATGTTCTTTATGAATCTCAGCTCCTAATTTCTCTTTGTGAACAATTGGTCATCTAAGTCAAGACATTTTCTTACTGTTACCTCCCTCTTTATCATTATTACTAAGACAAATTAGTTCCTCCCTTTCTCAGGCCAAGTAGCCTATCACTGTCCATGTCTCTGTTAACTATGATGCGTATATTTAAGTGTTTCCATTATTTCATCTTGCTGGCTGAAAATCTAGTTTTTTGTTTTTGTTTTTTTGTTTGTTTGTTTGTTTTTCACTAACTCATTAGGGCTGCTGCAACAAATTATTACAGAATGTTTTAAATGAACAGAACTTAATTCTTTCGCAGATTAGGAGGGCAAAATTCTGAAATCATGATTCCAACAGGATTGGTCCCTTCTGGATCCTCTGCAGGAGACTTTTCCTATTCCAAGCTTCTGGTGGTTGCCGACAATTCTGGCCATTCTTTGGCTGGTAGATACATCATTTAAATCTCTGCCTCCATCTTCATTCACATGATGTTCTCTTCTCTGTGTCTCTGTGCATTATTCAGCCTACTACATTGCCTGGCTAGCCTAGCAGCCCTCATGGATCCTCCAATTTTCTCATTCTTTCTGTCAATGGGGCAAAAATGAGAGAGGCAAATATCTCTTTGATTCAAACTATTGAATCAAATCATCAACATTTTAAAATATTAAGCCAATGGCTTTTCTTTTGATTCCTCTGTCTTGTACTTCTGGTACAATCTTTCACACTGGGGCCATCTACTAACATCCAAGACACTCATCTTTGTCAAGGGCTTGTACACATTATTTTAAATATTCTTCATCCTCATTTTTCTGTCAGTAACAACAGAATATCCACATTAGTATTTTCAGTCTCTGACAGTGTGAGTCCCAGGTTGTTCCTTATCTCTGAATTCATGAATTTCCATTTCCTCTATATCTCAGTGACTTTATCTGCAGGCTCTGCTTTATCCCCGAAGTGGAGAATCTGCCAGGATGTTAAACTCAAAAGTCTCACTTGAATCTTCAATCTGGTTATCTTTCATGTCTCTTTCATCCTATACTGTGGTTTTTATTCTTAGTCTGGCCTCTAGTTTCTCATTTTTTCCTCCAGTATATCCAGCCCTTTTATTCATTTAGTTTTTGACATATTTACCTCTTTCCTGCTCTGGAATCTTTCCGGAAACTTTTGTTTTTCCTATATATAATAGCTTGTTTAAGCACTTAACATAGTAAAGATACCATGGAGGTATAAGAATCAAATCATGAAATAAACAAAAGTTCAAACTTAATTAAATGTCAACTTCTATCTATGTTGTCCCTCTGTAATCCTTATAATCTTCTGGTTAATCTTTCTAATTCTTCTGAAAAAAAAAAGAAATTAGTTTTTCACAGCTTTTGTATTTCCAAAATAAATTTGTTTCTGAAATTATTTCTTATTCTAGGAAGTAGGAAACTGCTTTGTAGAAATGAAAACAGAACCTTAAAAAAACTACTAGGCCAGGTGCTGTGGCTCACGCCTGTAATCCCAGCACTTTGGGAGGCCAAGATGGGTGGGTCACAATGTCAGGAGATTGAGACCATCCTGGCTAACACGGTGAAACCCTGTCTCTACTAAAAATACAAAAACAAAATTAGCCAGGCATGGTGGTGGGCACCTGTAGTCCCAGCTACTTGGGAGGCTGAGGCAGGAGAATGGCGTGAACCTGTGAGGCGGAGCTTGCAGTGAGCCGAGATCGTGCCACTGAACTCCATCCTGGGGCAAAGAGTGAGACTCCATCTCAAAAACAAAAACAAAAAAACAAACAAACAAAAACTACTAGTGCCACCAAAGCTTTCAAAGTGTGTGTGTTTTTGTGTGTATATAATCAGGAGATTTATAAGATAGTGATCAATAATATGCATCAATTCTATGAGTTTCTCATGAGTTCAGCCAACATGCTTAATTCTCTCAAGTTCTAATTATGCCTAAAATATGTAGCTGAGTGATATAGTTTTTATATTTGTCCCACTCAAATCTGATGTTGAACTGTAATCTCCAATGTTGGATGTGGGGCCTGGTGGAAGGTGACTGGATCATGGGGGTGGATTTCTCATGAATGGTTTATCACCATCCCCTTGGTGCTGTTCTGGTGATAGTGAGTAAGTTCTCCTGAGATCTGGTTGTTTAAAAGTATGTGGTACTTCCCCTCCAAACTCTTTCTGTCTTGCTCCTGCTTCTGTCATGTGAGATGTCTTCTTGCTCTTCGCCTTCTACCATGATGGTAAGCTTCCTGAGGCCTCCTCGGAAGCAGATGATGCCTAGGTTATGCTTCTTGTACAGTCTGCAGAACAATAAGCTCATTAAACCTCTTTTCTTTATACATTTTTCAGTCTCAAATATTTCTTTATAGGAATGCAAGAATGGCCTAATACAGAAAATTGGTACCAAAGGATGGGACATTGCTATAAACATACCTGCTATACACATACTGTGGAAGTGACTTTGGAACTGGGTAATATGCAGAGGTTGGAAGAGTTTGGAGGGCTCAAAAAAGACAGGAAGATGAGGGAAAGTTTGAAGCTTCTTAAAGACTGGTTAAATGGTTGTGACCAAAATGCTGATAGTGATATGGGCAGTAAAGTCTAGGCTGACAAGGTCTCAGATGGAAACAAGAAACTTATTGAGAACTAGAGCAAAGATTACATTTGTTATACCTTAGTAAAAAAAAACGTGGCTGCATTTTGTTTATGCCCCAGGAATCTGTGGAAAGTTGAACTTGAGAGTGATAATTTAGAGTATCTGGTACAAGAAATTACTAAGCATCAAAGCCTTCAAGATGTCACCTGGCTGCTTCTGAGAATCTATGCTCAGATATGGGAGCAAATAAATGATAAAATTGCAATTTATATTTTTTACAGGAAGCAGAGCATAAAAATTTGGATAATGTGCAGCCTGTTTGTGTGACAGAGAAAGTAAAAGCATTTTTTAGAGAGAAATTAAAGCAGGCTGTGGAGTAACCACTTCCTAGAGACATTTGCATAACTGAAAAAGAGCTATGTACTAACAGCAAAGACAATGAGAAAAAGGCCTTGAAGGCATTTCTGAAATCTTCCAGGCTGCCTCTCTCATCACAGGCCCTGAGACCTAGGAGGGAAGAATGGTTTGGCCGGCCAGGCCCAGGGTCCCATTGCCCTGCCAGCCTCTGGACACTGCTTCCCACATCCCAGCTGCTCCAGCTCCAGTCAGAGCTCAAAGGGGTCCAGTTACAGCTCAAATTGCCACTTTGGAGAATGCAAACCATAAGCCTTGGTGGCTTCCATATGGTTTTAAGCCTGAGTGAGTTGAGGCTTAGGACCCTCCACTTAAATTTCAGTGAATGTATGGAAGTGTTATGCCCAGACCGTTAGTTCCCCAAAGAAGACCACCAGAGTCCAGAGTCAAAGCCAAGTGGCAAGGATCTTTACTACAAGTTCGAACCTGGTCCCTCCATTCCACAGCATACAAGAGGGCCCTGAACAATGGGAGTGTTTGCTTTTTATAGCCTGAAAGTTACAGGGGAACAAAGGAATTCTTTTGGTTCCCGCTCTTCCAGTAAAACTTTGAACGGCTGTCTCCTTATCGGAGACTTTCCTGGTGGTGTTTGTACTGGGCTCAGGAAGTTTGAGAGATATATGGCGATATGTGGTGGGATGGGAGGATGGGATGTGTTTGTACTGGGCTTGTTTGTTTTGAGCCCAGGGCTGAGGAATGTGCCCAGCTCTTTTCATTCCCCCCCTTTCTTTTCAGGTATTTTTAGAGCCAATCTTGGGTCTTATAAGTCTGATTCTGTTTCAGCGTTTATAGGTTGGTATTGGGCTCTGAGGACCATGAGTTGTACAGTGTCAAACCTTTCTCTAACGAACCGCAAAATTCTGTTAACAACACAAGGTCCTACGGTAAGCAGAAATAGTAGACTCAGCAGGGGTCCAAGGAAGGGGGCTAACAGAGAAAACATAGATGAGTTCCACCATTGGTCTGCAGCTGAAGCAAACTGCCGTGTTCTTACTTCTGTGCTTAACTTGCGTAACTGTTGGACCCGGTCTTCCACAAGCCCTGATTCATTTATGTAGAAACAACAGTCTTCCTTTAGAAACATACACGTACCCCCTTTTTCAGCAGTGAGTAGGTCTAAGGCCCTCCGGTTCTGCAAGGTTACCTGTGCTAGGGACGTGAGCTGCCACTGGAGGGAGGCAAGGGACTCAGCTGACTCCTCCACAGCAACGGCAAATTGTTGGTACAGCTTGTTACTTTCTATGAGGGTGTGACCTAGGGCTCCCCCAGCCAGTCCGGCCGCCTTGAAGGATGCGGTGAGGGAGATTCCTGCAATGAGGGGGAGAAATATGGCTTGTGCAGGTCTCGGTCTAGGGTCTGGGTGAATAACAGCACTAGTCCAGTTACCGGTACACCCTAGGAACTCGCCGGCAGTAAGTAGAGTTAACCAGGGAACTAATGTGACAGGAAGACACAGTAGGTTGGTAACAGAGGGGCTTGATAGGTTTTTAGATAATGTTCCATTACACCAGAAGAATATGCCTGACGGAGCCCTTAAGGTGATATTAGGGGGCGTTGCAGTGATGCTGCAGAGGCTGGAATTAGTTCCTGAGAAACAGTAGGGAAACTTTTCTTGACTGGGGTTTAGGTATAGTGGCACGTTAGGGATAGGGGCATATGAGAGGTTTCGGTGGTTGTTAGCTTGGGCAGAGGTGGAGGATCCCCATGGCAGGGGGACAGCGGTTAGCGGTGGACGCCCTAGAGTGGCACACAGAAAGCAGCCAGACAGGCTGTGAAGTCCTGTAAGGTTGGCAAGTTCTAATCCTTCTTGCAATAATTTTAACCAGGAAAAAGGACGTAAATCTTGTGTCAGGCAGTTTTCTTGTCGCTGGATATTTCCATGGACCAGGGGCTGTACCTGCACTAGACCCCGCCACAGATAGAGGTGACTGCTAGGCCATGTGGAGGCGGAGGAGTAGTATACAGCCCCATGTTGAGGCGTGGTCCAGCGGGAGTTCCAGGGGTCTCTAACTATCCATGTATATGAAAGGTCTCTATCTCGTCTGCGATGGAAGGGCCATCTGGGATCTATCTGTTCTTTTCCACCCCACCATTGGTATTTATGGATGTTACAATAGTTATAAGGGCAGCCGGCACTTTGGTGCCACCAATAGTGCTTACAATTGTATTCAGTCTGATCATACTCGAAGCATATTATTGGTGCCACTGGTTTGGCTACTGGGAAATCGGTAAAATTTAGTAAAATTGGGCTATTGCACCCTGAGGAGGGGCAATCTGCACTGGCCACTAGTTTCCCGGGCTTATGCGGTTGCCCAGGGTGGGTTTGGTTTTCATAAAGCCAGAATCTCCAGACAAAGGGATTAGGAGCTGGCTTTATGTTTTCCCCAGCGGCCACTAGGGCAACCAATGTTAGAGTTAGACTACCTAACTGCATGTTTGCAGTGAGCTATGCTCCGGCGCAGGGTGAGTTTTAAAGGGGTTGTTCTTAGCTCTGTCCACAGTCCACGTGTCCGGTGCTTCAGCCGCCGCCGTGATTGGCCCCAGAAGGTCGGAGGTTGGGTCCACTGGCTTGACGTGGGTGTAGTGGATCCACGACGCAATGCCTTCTACCTTCAGGGCGGTGGGTGTGGTCAGGAGTACTTGGAGTGGTCCTTTCCACCTGGGCTCTAGGGTCTCTTGTCGGTGTCGCTTAGCCAGGACCCAGTCTCCCAGCTGGTACGGATGGGGTGTCGGTGGGGGACTGGTCTCATATAGCTCTTTCAGCTTGGGCCAGATTTCTTGGTGAATTTTCTGTAAGGCTTGTAAGGAAAATAAGAATTCAGAGACATTTTCTGTTTCAGACTTAAGCAGGTCATCTTTTAAGCTAGGAACCAGGGGTGGAGGTCTGCCATACGTGATTTTGTAAGGGGTAAGGCCCAGTTTGTAAGGGGTATTACGGGCCCGGAACAGAGCATAGGGGAGAAGGACTACCCAATTAGTGCCAGTCTCTATAGTCAATTTAGTTAAGGTCTCTTTTAAGGTCCGATTCATCCTTTCTACCTGTCCTGAACTCTGGGGCCTGTAAGCGCAATGTAGTTTCCAATTTGCCCCAAGGATGGAAGCCAAGTCCTGACTTACCTTAGCGACGAAAGCGGGCCCATTATCTGACCCTATCTGGATGGGGAAGCCATACCTGGGAAGGATATCTTCCAGAATTTTCTTTGCTACGACCTGAGCAGTTTCTCTTTTGGTTGGGAATGCTTCAGTCCACCCTGAAAAAGTATCTACAAAGACAAGTAAGTACTGGTACCCGTACTTTCCTGGCTTTATTTTAGTAAAATCTACTTCCCAGTAGATACCGGGCCTGGTTCCCCTGAGCCTTGTTCCTGTTGCAGCTTGAGATTGGGGGTATGCGTTGTTAAGCTGGCAGACTTTGCAACTTGTCACGATACTGCTGGCCGTCTCAGCTATATGTCTGATTTTGAGCTTGGAGCGTCTGATCAGGTCTATCATCTGCCGGGCCCCCAGGTGGGTGGTTCGGTGGATGTGTTCTAACACCTGTTGTCCTAATTTTTCTGGTAGGATGGTTTGGTCATTAGTATCAGTCCACCACCCATTCTGGATTTGTTTCAGGGGAAGTTTGTCAATCCACTGGAGATCTTGTTCTGAATATTCAGGGAAATATGGCAAGTCCCGGGGGCCCGGGTCAGGGAGCTGGAGTGCAAGGAGTTGGCTGGGAGCCTTCGCCACATTCCTTGCAGTTTGGTCTGCCAGAAAGTTGCCTTGAGCAGTTGGAGTAGTTAGTTTCTGATGCCCTGGGCAATGTACAATGGCTAATTTTTCTGGCCTCCATAGGGCTGTTAGCAGGGCTAGGATCTCTTGCTTGTTTTTTATCTCTTTTCCTTTAGCCGTCAGTAACCCTCGTTCCCTGTAAATGGCCCCATGTATATGCGCCGTTGCAAAAGCATATCGGCTGTCTGTATATACTGTCAGCTTTTTCCCCGCCCCTAAGGTAAGAGCTTGGGTGAGCGCTATCAGTTCGGCCTTCTGGGCCGATGTCCCCGGGGGCAGGGGTTCCGCCCAGATTACCTCAGTCTCTGAAGTTACTGCCGCTCTAGCGTACCTCTGGCCTTGATGCATGAAGCTGCTCCCATCAGTGAACCAGACGAGGTCGGCGTCAGGAAGTGGGCGGTCCTGCAGGTCTTCTCGAACTCCGTGCACCTGAGCTAGTATCTTGGTGCAGTCATGGAGTGGGGCGTCCAGGTCCGGGTTGGGCAGCAGCGAAGCAGGGTTTAAGGTCGTTGGGGGCAGGAAAATTATCCTGAGAGGATTTAGTAGTAGTCCTTTGTAGTGGGTGAGCCGGGCGTTACTCATCCATCGATTAGGTGGCTGTTTGAGTACACCTTCGATGGCATGTGGAGTAATGACCCGCAATTCTTGCCCCATGACAAGTTTATGAGCATCTTGCACCATCAGAGCTGTGGCCGCAATCATTCGGAGACAAGGGGGCCACCCGGCAGCTACTGGGTCTAACTTCTTTGACAGGTAGGCAACTGGCCTCCGCCAGGGGCCTAAGTTCTGAGTTATTACCGCCTTGGCGACACCCTTATTCTCATCCACGTATAAGTGGAAGGGTTTGGTAACATCAGGTAGTCCTAGTGCAGGCGCGGAGAGTAGGGTGGTTTTAATCTGTTGGAAGGCCAACTCGGCTTCGTCTGTCCAATTAAATGGCTGTTGCCCCCATGTTGCCTGATACAAGGGTTTAGCCAGTTCTGCGAACCCAGGTATCCATAGTCTGCAAAATCCCGCCGACCCCAGGAATTCTCTCACTTGTCGGGTGGATTGTGGCCTGGGGATCTGCAGAACAGTTTGTTTCCGGGCGTCTGTTAGCCAGCGCTGCCCTCCCTTAAGCAGGTACCCTAGATATGTTACCTCTAGCTGTAGATGCTCTTTCTGTACCACTGCTGCCAGGACCTTGGTCATTTTTTTTTAGTGGCCTTAAATTGCTTTTCCTCTGGAGTATCTCTGTTATTGTAAACCCGCTGGGCTATCTGAAGGAGGTCCTGAATCCGCTTTCCCTCCAAGTCTTCTAATTTCTGGAGTTTTCTCTTAATATCTGGGGCTGCCTGATTTACGAAAGACATTACAATAGCTGCCTGACTTTCTGGAGCCTCTGGATCTATGGGGGTGTACTGTCTAAAAGCTTCCATTAATCTTTCTAAGTAGGTAGCTGGGCTCTCTGTCTTTCCCTGCAGAATAGAATATACTTTAGCCAAATTAGTGGGCTTGCGAGCAGCTGCCCGGAGACCTGCCATTAGAGTCTGGCGATAAAGGTGTAGCCGTCCCCTACCTTCTGCCATGTTGTAGTCCCACGCCGGCCTGTTCAGAGGAAAGGTTGCGTTTATGAGGTCGGGGTTGGAAGTCGGTTGACCGTTGTCCCCTGGGACCAGCTTTCTAGCTTCTATCTGTATTCTCTCTCGCTCTTCCGTGGTGAACAAAATTCGGAGGAGCTGCTGACAATCATCCCAAGTGGGCTGGTGGGTGAACATGACACTATCTAGTAAAGCCAGTAAATCTTTGGGGTTGTCTGAAAACCGAGCACTCTGAGTTTTCCAGTTATACAGATCACTGGTGGAGAATGGCCAGTACTGGAGCCTGGGGATTCCTGTGTCATCTGGGGGTCCTATTTCCCGAAGGGGTAAAGCCACCGTGGAGTCAGGCGGCTGAGGGGGGCTAGTCCGTGAAGTGCGCCCTCACGTCCTCCCCGCCGGCCCTTCAAAGTTACTTTCCCTTTCAGCGGGCCCGTGTGTGCCAGCCACCTCCCGTCCGCCTGCTTCCTCCCGCAGCTCAGCCAGGGGGGCTGGGGCCTGGGGCCCGGAGGGGTACGGAGGGGGTTCTGTGAACAGTGGGTCCCCGCTGTCAGGTAGAACAGGATGGGGGGGGGCAGTTGGTTGCTTGGATTTTAGTGGTCGAGCAACCAGTGCCTTACAGGGTTCAGAGGCCAATTGGAAAGGGGACAGCCAAGGAGGCGGGTTCTCAACAAGGTCCTGCCATATGAGGATATATGGGATTTGATCTAAGTGGCCCACACGCCCTGGTAGGAAAATCTTGGACTTTACCCTAGTGATGACAGCAAGTCGGAAGGTCCCTTCAGGCGGCCACCCCACATCAAAGGCAGGCCATTCGGAGCGACACAGAGTAATTAGCTTTCCTTTCCTGATTTCTATACCAAGATCATGGCCCCTTGCTCTAACTTCTTTGAAATTACTCGTAAGGAGAGATAGAGGAGTGCTCTGGGTATTACCCATCCTGTAATAATTTGTAGTCTCTTCCTGTAAAGGCATGTGGGTTTGAATCCCTGTAAAGGAAATCTGATCTGACTTATTAATGATATCTAATAGCAGGTGCACTTTGGCAGCCCTGGTCAGAGGCAGCTGCTGCCCGCCAAACCGGGGCAGTTCAGATCGCAAGCGCGCACCGGAAGCCCGGGTCAGAGTTGGCTGCCTGGATCGCGGTCGCGCTGGGGCAGCCCAGATTAGAGACAGCTACTGCCTGCCAAACCGGGGCAGTTCAGATCAGAGACAGATGCTGCCCGCCCAACCGGGGCAGCTCAGATCAGAGACAGCTGCTGCCCGCCCAACCGGGGCAGCTCAGATCAGAGACAGCTGCTGCCCGCCAAACCGGGGCAGTTCAGATCGCAAGCGCGCACCGGAAGCCTGGGTCAGAGTTGGCTGCCTGGATCACGGTCGCGCTGGGGCAGCCCAGATTAGAGACAGCTGCTGCCCACCAAACCGGGGCAGTTCAGATCGCAAGCGCGCACCGGAAGCCCAGGTCAGAGTTAGCTGCCTGGATCGCGGTCGCGCTGGGGCAGCCCAGATCAGAGATGGCTGCTGCCCGCCAAACCGGGGCAGCTCAGATCAGAGACAGCTGCTGCCCGCCAAACCAGGGCAGCTCAGATCAGAGACAGATGCTGCCCACCAAACCAGGGCAGCTCAGATCAGAGACAGCTGCTGCCCGCCCAACCGGGGCAGCTCAGATCAGAGACAGCTGCTGCCTGCCCAACCGGGCAGCTCAGATACGGCTGCTGCCCGCCAAACCAGGGCAGCTCAGATCAGAGACAGCTGCTGCCCACCAAACCGGGGCAGCTCAGATCAGAGACAGCTGCTGCCCGCCCAACCGGGGCAGCTCAGATCAGAGACAGCTGCTGCCCGCCCAACCGGGCAGCTCAGATCAGAGACAGCTGCTGCCCGCCAAACCGGGGCAGCTGAGATCAGAGACAGCTGCTGCCCACCAAACCGGGGCAGCTCAGATCGCAATATAGATCAGATGAGAGCCAGGGGACGTCTCCCACCGGTCTCCACTGGCCGTCCTATAGCGCATCCGCCAGGACTGTGCCAGCTCCAGTTTCAGACCTCGCGAGTCACAGATTCGGATTCAGAACAGACACAGACAGACAAATGGAGACGAGCCAGCTCACCTATCAGTAGATCGATCCTAGCAGATCCGTTGACCAGGGGTCTGGTGGGCTTGGGGAATCCCAGACGAGCCCCCAGATGTTATGCCCAGACCGTTAGTTCCCCAGAGAAGACCATCAGAGTCCAGAGTCAAAGCCAAGTGGCAAGGATCTTTACTACAAGTTCGAACCTGGTCCCTCCATTCCACAGCATACAAGAGGGCCCTGAACAATGCGAGTGTTTGCTTTTTATAGCCTGAAAGTTACAGGGGAACAAAGGAATTCTTTTGGTTCCTGCTCTTTCAGTAAAACTTTGAATGGCTGTCTCCTTATCGGAGACTTTCCTGGTGGTGTTTGTACTGGGCTCAGGAAGTTTGAGAGATATATGGCGATATGTGGTGGGATGGGAGGATGGGATGTGTTTGTACTGGGCTTGTTTGTTTTGAGCCCGGGGCTGAGGAATGTGCCCGGCTCTTTTCAGAAGAATCTGAGGGTCCAGGCAGAAGCCTGCTGCAGGGACAGAGTCCTCACAGAGAACCTTTAGTAGGGCAATGCCAAGGGGAAATGTGGGGTTAGAGCCCCCACACAGAGCCCTCACTGGAGCATTGTCTAGTGGAGCTGTGAGAAAGAGGCCACCACCCTCCAGATGTGAGAATGGTAGATCCACTGGAAGCTTGCCCTCTGCACTTGGAAAAGCCACAGGCACTCAACAACCAGTGAAAGCAGGGACTGCACTTTTCAAAGCCATAGGTGCAGATCTTTCAGGTATGAACTAGTTTTTTTTCTTATATATATCATTAAGTCTGCACAAAAATTCCCACTGTGGAATGACTAGTAATCCCCCAATTATACAAATGGGGAAAAACATACAAGGAAGTTAACTGCTCAAGATCACTAAAAAGTTAAGAGCTGAGATTTGAACCCTGGTTTGCCTGATTGCAAAGCCTGTGAGATCTCTTAATCATGATACGTCACTACAAACTATATCTGTATTAATTTTAATTTATAAGAACGAGTTAAAATAAGCTTCATGTCATTTCTCTGTTAGTAAGTCATAACTCAATGTGGAAGTGTGATCTCCTAATAGACTCTGAGAGAACCAAACCCATTCTTTCTTAAAGCAGTCTGCATTGAAATGCATTCTTACACATGTTCCTGTGAAGATCTTTTTGCCACACATATGTACAAAAAAGCAAACTCATTCCTTTAGCATTTATCAGACTATTGTAACAATAAAGATCTGTGGTTATCTTATTCACATGTTTCTTCTTTTTTAAGTTAAATTTAAGCCAGGTGTAGTATTTTGAATTGCTGCCCATCACAAAGCCTGACCCTTGGAAGTTTCTGTACCTAGTCCCTTAAGGGGCGCAGGCATAGGCTCTGCCTCTGACTCCAGGTTTACAGGAATTTGATCACATACTGCTTCAAATGAAAACAAGCACAGCAGAGCTGCATGATTGGGGTGAGATCTACCTTGGTTCAAGTCAGATCTTTTCTGTGAAAAATCACTGTGATTTTAAGCAAATTACTTCATCTCTCTAAGATCATCATCTTTCTCATTTATATAAACAAAATCTAATATATACCTTGCAGGGTTTTTGTGCAATTAACAATAACAGAGATAATACACCTAGCATTCTCCCTTGAATATATTATGGAATCATATTTATCTTCCCTACCCCTATTTTAGTGATAACAGAGAAAAGGGCTTTTTTTCTTTAAAACATTTTCCCCCATACACACTGCAAACCACTGATTGAAAGGCATTCTGTCTTCTTGTCTCTTAAACCTTAAGTTGGAGCACAAAATAAATATCGCTGTTAGGTAGAAATGGATTTGTGGGAAAGAGGCAAAATGATATAAAAATCTGATTGCTAAGAGTTGACTACATAAATTGCACAATTATTTGTTGTTTGATTAATGCCAGTCATTTGTTGCCCCATTAAACTCTAGACCTCCAAGCAAAATCTGGAGAAGAGAAATCAGTTAATTGAATAGATATTTATTTTAAAAAAAAGGTTTAGGAGGAAACACAATTAAAGAAGAAAACAATGAGTTGTAAACTCTGTGACAATAGGATTTCCATCATACTCCTTATGAACAAGACTTGGCTTGAAAAATGTGTCCGTTTTTTTTTCCCCAATCCTGTCAATCTCAAGATGATTTGCCTTAAAATGTTGTATTTCCCTTTAGCTACAAAAAGTTTCTTTTTATTTTTTTTGAGACAGGTTTTCGCTTGTCACCCTTTCACCCGTGCCAGAGTACAGTGGCACAGTCACATCATCTGACTACAGTCTCGACCTCCTGGCCTCAGTGCCATCCTCCCATCTCAACACTTCACCTCCCCCACCAGTCCCAAGTAGCTGGCACTACAGGCACACTCCACCACACTCAGCTAATTTTTTATTTTATTTTTATTTTTAGATACAGGGTCTCACTATGTTACCCAGACTGGTCTTAAATTCACGAGCTCAAGCAACGCTCCCACCTCGGCCTCCCAAAGTGTTGGGATTAAGGTGTGAGTCACTGTGACTGGTCTAAGTTATTCTTTGTAAGATTTTTCTTTCATGAAATTTAAATATGAGAATATCACATTTTTAAAAGATTTTTAATAAAATATTTCTTTTGTAAGAAGTAATTTCATGTATAATTTAACACCCACTTACCTCTCAAAAAAGAATCAAAGGCATTTAGGATCATCATGAACCTGCTCATCTTAAAATATGACTAATTAGTTTAACATTATGCTTCAGGTTTTTCTTTAAATGACTCTGGAAAAGACCTTAACTGTGTATTTTCCATCCAAGTGAACTTTGAAAACAATGTAAATTGCAGTGGGTATAATAAAAGCATTTTGTTGATAATTTGACCTCACTACTGAAAAGAATGAGGAAGTTACTTTTCTTTTTATTCCCTGTCACCAGGACTACAATTATATTTTTAAAAATAATTTCTTTAAAAAGGTACAAAGCTTTTATTGCTTAACATTTTGAAAGATAATTTAATTGTGGACTTAGATCTTGAGAAATTGTCAGACGCCAACTACCAAGTTTTTCAGTGAGGAGTGAAACCAGGGGTGATATAACCACTTTTCTCCATTTCCAGATGGAGGGGCGGGTGTTAGGAGCTTTATTCTAGAGGGACCCTGACTGAGAGTAGGTCCAGGTTCCCAGAATACCTGATCTCTTGTCAAATTGTAGCCTGGTGATTATCTATTGTTCCCTTCACAGATACTCCTAAAAGAGTCTGTCTGTTGAGAGCAACCTTTCAGATTGAGGGATGTTCCATTGTTTCATAAATTGTAACCTTTGACTAGATGGTTATTCTACTTTCAGAGTAACTAGTAGAATTGTACCTTCAAACTCATAGCTCTTTCTTCCCTGGCCACAGGGCCACCTCCCCTTAAATAAAGGTAGGGGCAAGTTCAGAGTCCTTCTCAGCCTACTCACAGTGCCTGCTAACTCGCTTGTTGCCGTCTGGGGCCCCAGGGGCTCCGAGTGGCATAGTGTGGAAGTCACTAAGCATGTTCTTCGGCCTTTTTCTATTTATTTTATTGTATCCTTTTTGAAATTTATTTCAGACCCATCCATGAAAGTCAGTCTCCTTCTTCAGGGAATGTCCTTTCAAAAGGCAAAGTTGGCCTCTACATAAAAAATAATAAATTCTAATATTAAAGACATTTAATGGAAATATTAGATGATATTTCCCTTAATGTTTCTTTATCACGATTGGTATGATTAATTCATGGTTTCTATTAATTTTGATTAGATATGTAACACTGGGCTTAGTTCTTTATTCTTGCTATATGTTTTGAGTGAATAAAAATTCTTAGTGGCATGTAAGATGTCATACTTCATGTGCATATGATCACATAATGTAGAAACACATATATGTATAAGCACAGTTAACTGTGAGCTCTACAGGGCAATAAGTATTTAAGAAAGCATTCTTTCTTAAATACTGTAGATAGATTTTCTGTGTTGAAATGTTGGAGAAAAGTTTTTCACCTCTCTGTGCTTACTTTCCTCATCTACAAAATAGAGACAACAGTACATACTTAAGAGAATTAATAGGCAGGTACAAATGAAATATCACATGTAACTCAGCACTTCACTGGAACAGCGTAAGGGTTCTATAAACGCTTGTTAGTAGTATTACAAACATAAAAAATATTATGTGTAATGAAGGCTACAGGATGAGAGGTCTTGTTTAAGAAAAGTTTCTGAAGAGGCAAACAGCTGAAACTGAAAACTGATGAATGATTATCTAATATGCAATAAGCTCTGAACTGTCTTTGACTGCCTGGCTGTTTTCACTTTCTATCCATGCTTAGACACACAGAGGTAATATTCTATCCTGGGTTGCACACAATAGAGAAGGGAAAGCAATGTAATACTGTTAAACTCTGAAGGCCGAGATTAAACAGGAGCATATTTTACTTCCTGGGAATAAGAAAAAGAAATTGTATTTTCTTTCACATTTCATATGGGAAATTGATTGCTTAAGTTTGACATTTCCTTTAATTGAAACACTTTGTTGAATTCCTTCTAAGTCTCCATTAAAAGTGGTGTAAGTAGTATGAAATCACTCACTCTCTAGTATATCAGTGTTTGATATTTCATTACACCTAGTATTACCCTCATATTATCTTATTCTTCTTTCTCACGTCATTACCTTTGAAGAAAGATCAATTGACAATATATTGCTTTAAAATTATGTCATAGGCATATTGAGTCTATTGCTTAACACCCATGTCTAATATTTTGTTCAGTTGTTAAAAAAGTTGATCCCTTTATTTAATTGTCCATAAAGAAGATGGGAAGAGTTTGCTGTTCTCTGTGAAACAACAAATACCCTCTACCCATTCCGAGTGCCCCATACACACTTTATTTATAGTAACCAATGTGGTTGTTATTCAAGGCTTATTCCAATGCGTATGGGGATCTATACTCCTCTTTATGCCTAACTCTACCAAAGTTACCTGCAGTAACACTGGTAGTGAAAAACTCAGGAGCCTCCAAAAACACAACTGCATTTGGTAAGAGACCAGAGTAGCAACTTCCTAGGCCTGTCCACCCATCTCATAGCCTGCTGGAGAATGGTCTGGTGCTGTTGCCTCCGGACATTCACTCAACTCCTCTAGCCCTTCTCCTTCCTAGCTTGCCAGCCCAGCTACCACTTATTAGAAGGAAATAAGAGGATTTGGTGAACAAATAGTCAATAAAAATTGACTATTTCTGCAGATAGCAATGGGATCTGGGTTAGTGGATTAAGGGTATTTAATGGAATAACTTAATCTTTGTAATGTTCAAAATCCAGTTCTTACTGTTCTCTAACAACAACTGTGTTCAGTATTTTGGCTTTATATTTTGACTCAAGGCTTGCTTATAAAATATATATTACAAAATACATATATAAAGCAACACTGATAATACCCATTTTTTCAATAAATTATTGAATTTTTTAAATAGATACATTTTTTCATAGATAAATTGTGTCTCAAAATATATTAAGCCAGATCATGTATCTTTGTTTAAAATGTTTCAATGCTTTATCTTCTCGGTCATAGTTAAAGCTAAAGCTGGTATGCCCACTATGCCCACTGCCCAATGTTGCTGTTTAACAAATAATCCCAAAGTTTAGTGGTCTAAAACAAAACAACTTCATATTCTTTGATATAGAAATCCAATCAGGGCACAGTAGGGATAATTTATTTCTGTTTCTCAATGTTTGGAGCCTTAGCTGGGAATACTTATATAGTTGTTGTCACCACGGATGTATGAAATTATTTAGAAAGATTTTAATCCACATTTCTAGTATCTGGGTTAGGTTGGGCTCAGCTTGCATTGTTGACCAGAGCCCCTACATATGGCCTGACCATGTAGCTTGTGCTCCCTGAAACATGGTAACGAGTTTGTAAGAGGAAGTGTATCTAAAGGAATCATCTGGAAGTGAGCATACCAAAAAATCCAGGGACAAGCTGCATTTCTTTTATGACTTAGCTTTGGAAGAAATAGTGCATCATTTTCTTCACACTCTATTGGTCAAAGCAGACACATGCCAGCATCTATTCAAGAGGAAGGGACAGAGACAGCACTTCTCCATGGGAAGAATGTCAACTTTTTTTTTTTGACACCGAACCTCACTCTGTTGCCCAGGCTGGAGTGCAATGGCATGATCTCGGCTCACTGCAACCTCCACCTCCTGGGTTCAAGCGATTCTCCTCTCTCAGAATCCCAAGTAGCTGGGACTACAGGCACATGCCACCACACCAGGCTAACTTTTGTATTATTAGTAAAGATGGG
Source organism: Pan troglodytes (assembly GCF_028858775.2). Lineage (NCBI taxonomy): Eukaryota > Metazoa > Chordata > Mammalia > Primates > Hominidae > Pan > Pan troglodytes. The sequence goes on from NC_072408.2 coordinate 92,353,931, forward strand.
GTTTTGCCATGTTGACCAGGCTGGTCTCGAACTCCTGACCTCAGTTGATCTGCTTGCCTTGGCCTCCCAAAGTGCTGGTATTACAGGCGTGAGCCACCACACCCAGCCTCAACAAATTTTTGGACTTTTTTTTTTTTCCATTGCATAATCTGTGCTCTGGCTACAAAGTATTTATGTTTTCCTTACATGAAAAATAAATTCAAAATGTTCAAAGACCTACCAAAAGCTTTATTCCACTTTGGCATCATGCTCAGGCTTAAGGTCTAGAATCTCATAATTTAAATCAGATCAGGAAGCACAGGAATTACCTCAGGGTCAATTCCTTGGGTAAATATTTTGCCAATCTGAAATCCTTTTAGCCCACCCTACAGTTACCCAGTAAATGTGGGCGAACAGGCATAGTATAGTGCAACAGAAACTTCCATTCAAAAAGAAAAGGTAAGGGAGGCACTTAGCAAACACGGACCCACAGCATTTTTGAAATTCAGTTAGGTACATGCCATTTCCTTGATTATGGGCCCAGTAAAATTCTCTAGGACTGATTCTCCCCAGATCTTGACTAGATCCCCTGAGATCCTCTCTGTTCTAAGTCATTCTTGCTTAGTCCTTTTTTTAGCTACGTAGTTTTCTTAATTATCTTCTACTTGTAGAAGTTTGAGAGTCCAAAGTCCTCTTTTGATTTTGTACTGCCTGTCCTTTTCAGCCCAAGGTGGCATATTGTGTTTTTTTCTGTGGGCTTCAGTACTTAACTGAGTTGTAATCCATTGTATTAGACAAAAATCAATCCCACAAATCCTTTTGAAATGAGTTATTCTCAACTTTAAGTTTCTTATGGAGTTGCAGTAGGATAACACTCTTTATAATTTTTAGAAGCTTCATTGTTTCATGGCAAGGATACGTGAGGCATATCCTTAAAATCTTTAAAAGGCCTTTGACTGCCTGAGCTGAGTGGATCTGTGAGGCTCCACGTGAAACCATCCTGACATTTTAACAAAGGCCTTATAGTTGTATTCTTAGCTTTATCTTTAGTCTCAGACCAAGATAACCCTTTCTTACATTATGAGAAATAGTTTTATTTTAAATCCAGCAACACTTGGCCTTTTTACATTCCTTTTAAATTTTGCTTGAAAATTGAATAATTCATTCTTCAGCTAATGCTTTATATTCACAGTTATGGACTGAATGTTTGCGTTCCTACAAAATTCATATGTTGAATTTCTATCCCCCAATGTGATGGTATTAGGAGGTGAAGGATGTGGAGGTGATTTTGTCTTGTATGCTGTGAGGGTAAAGCCCTCATGATTAGTGTTCTCATAAGAGGCATGTGAGCTTGCTTGCTCTATCTGCTCTCTACCATGGAGGGATACAACGAAAAGGTGACATTCTGCAAACCAGGAAGCAGTTTCTCTCCAGACACTGGATCTGCTGGCTCCTTGGTCTTGGACTTCCCAGCCTCCAGAATTGTAAGAAATAAATTTCTGTTTTTTAAGTCACTCTCTCTATGGTGATTTTGTTATACCAGCCCAAACTGACTATGACACACATCTTATAAAATAAAGTTCAAAGAAGCCACTTGACACTCTCTATAATCTGCCAAAAATCTCTTTAGCCAGATCTGTTGCATTAAGATCTGTTTTCTTAGGTACATTTTCTATTTTCCATGACACCAAAGATGGCAGTTTTCCTAAACTTTTACTACTATATAACAACGTCAACTTTTCTTTAGCATCGAATAACACTTTCTTTACTTTAAGTTATTGAAACATCTTTCTCAAGGCCTGTCAGGCTTCCATATACTGTCCCCTTAAGACTATTTCAACTCCAAAATTTGCAGTTTTACCTCTTAGCCAAAGCCACATATTTTAGGTTTTTGTTATGGCAGCATTCCAATGTGAGTACTGAATTCTGTTTCCTCACGGAGACCACTGCAAAACCTAGCAGTGTAAAAAAGTGGCCATTTTGTTATGCTTAAGGTTTCTGTAATTCAGGAATTTGGAGAGGGCACAGAGGGAATGGCTATTTCTGTTATATGATGTCTGAAACCTTATCTGGGGAGACCCAATTGATGCAGGGTGACATAAATGGTTGAAACCTCAATTAATCTGGACATTTCTTCACTTACGTATCTGGCACCTAGGCTGAGAAAACTAAAAGCCTAGGTTTTGCTAGGATTGTCAGAGCCTCTTCATGTGGCCTCTCCATGTGGTTTGGGTTTCTTATAGCAAAGTGGTTGGGATACACAAAGGAGAAACACCCAGAGAATGAATATTTCAAGAGAAGCAGGAAGCTTCATAACTTTTTATGGCTTACTCTAACGAGTAATTTACTGTGATTTTCACTGTAGTTTATTAGCCAAAAGAGTTACAAGCCCACTTATATTCATAAAAGAAAACATTAGATGCCAACTGTAAATGGGGGAGTGTCAAATGATTTGAAAACTTTTTAAAAAGCAGCTATAACCCACATGATCTGTCTTCCTTTTCCTCAGCCAGTTACCTCTGACATAATCTGCTGTTCTCCTTGTTCTCCTTTTGATCATTCTGTTACTGAAATGCCTTCACTCTTCATCAGAAGCAGCAAGCAGGTTTCTGTCTTAAGGGCTCTGTATTTTCCATTTCTTTTGACTGGAATGCTCTTCATTAAGATATCAGCATGTCTCATCTACTCGTTTGCTTCAGGTCTCTAGTCATATTTTCTTATTTTATTTTTTAATTTTAATTTTAATTTTAAGTCCTAGGGTACATGTGCAGGATGCGCAGGTTTGTTACCTAGGTAAACTTGAGCCTTTGTGGTTTGCTGCACTTATCAACCCATCACCTAGGTATTAAGCCCAGCATGCATTAACTATTTTACCTAATGCTCTTGCTCTCCCACCCCACCCCATGACAGGTCCCAGTGTGTGTTTTTCCCCTCCCTGTGTCCATGCGTTCTCATTGTTCAGCTCCCACTTAGAAGTGAAAACATGGGATGTTTAGTTTTCTGTTCCTGCATTAGTTTGCTGAGGATAATTCAGGGATGGAGCTGGAAGCCATATGTTATTTTTATTGGAATGTAAGCTCCAGAATAATTTTAGATGTTGTTGTTCATGTTTGATTGGTTGCATTTAGAGCACTAACACACAGTAGGTGGTAAATATATGTATAATGCATTGAATAAATTAATCTTTAATTCCCACATTGATTATTTCTTTTTCTTATTTTCTCTACTTTTATTAAGAGATTGAACATGGTAGAATGGGAAATTAAGAATGGGGAATAAAGGATACAAACTAAAACAAACAAAGGTGGGGGTTGAGATGGGACATTTTTACTGCTGATATTGAACCTTAGGTTCTCACCAAATGTAGAGGAATTTTATTAAATTAAAATTTCCTTCTCCAAATCAATTTCTACCTCTGGTTTATACACCTAGCTCATAAATATGAGGTGAACGATTATGTGAACTTTTTCACATAATAGTCTTAAAACTATGAGGCTGACTTATGTTAAAATTGATTAAATATTTTAAAAAGATGGTTTTAAAAATTTAAAAAGTAATTTTAAAAGATTGATATTAAAGTGTAAAATCTAATAAAATTAAAACATCTGCTTTTTGGAGTTTTGAGCTATAATGATATATCCTCCATAACATTTTATGTTAATTAAGGTTGAATCAAATTTACAAATCAAGCTAAACAAATCCTCACTTTGGTTGATAAAAAATAAGAAAGAATACAGTTTACATTTTCTTATTTCTCCTTTCACTCTTCAGTCCCAACATTACTGCCATATACAAAATATACATATACAACTTCTACAAAAGTTCACTTCTCGGTTTTACTTGTAGGCACTCTAGTTTTGAGGATGATCAAATTCTACCCTCTGCTGTACTTGATATTGAAGTATTTTATGATTCAGTTCCAGATAAAATAAATTTACGATTTACAGAGTGTGGAGACCATTACTATAGATAAAGGGGCTTTATCACTCTAGTAACTTTGCACTCAAACTTTATTTTTATTGGAATTCCATAAATGCTATCTTGAAGGCAATACACAATAGAACGTTCTAACGGACCATGTAGTTTTAAAAGTCCCATGTCTAGTTTCAGACTTTTTTCTTGTTGTATTTTGAAGGTAGCAAATTCCATGTAACTGGAAAAGAAATATGAATCCTATTTTGACTAATCATATAAATTGCTCCAAAAATTGCTAACATTGTCTAGTAAATGATTGAGTATAATAGCTTATAACTGAGTCCAAATTATACTCTCTGTTTGTAGATTAAGCCTGGTAGGATTTTGTGGTTTATCACATGGAAATTATCCTCAGTTATCTTTCATTATTTATTCAAAATTTGTAAAAGTGCCTAATGGCCAAAAGTTGCTGTATCAGTGATTAATGTCTTGAATCACAGTCATCAGTCACAATCATCCCAAAGGTCTCAGGTTAAGCTTTTGTTTGTGAGTTTACCTGAGGTAATTTCAGGTTTCTGGAGACTAGGTGATACTTTTTAATTGTTCATATTCTCCTCAGTAGGTGGATGAAGCCATGTTGTTGGTCACATATTTCATTTACAATTTTTATACTCAAATGTACACTTTTATGTTTTCTAACATTTATTTCCAGATTTTTATATTTTCAATGATTTTACAATAACTGACATGCTTAGTCATAAATATAACGTTTCCTATTTTCCATTGAAATGAACACTTGAAATGCTTTGTTCTGAGAGTCTGAGTGCTGATTCAGCCACTCATCCTAAATGATGTGAGTTGCTAGGTCCTAAGGCAGAAAAGCGACTGTTGTAAAGGATGTTCCCTCATTCTCTGAACTCTTCTTTCTGACTTTTGAAATTCCTACCACACATTTTATCAATGCAGTATTATCTGGTTCATTCATGTGAGTATCTTCCTCCTTATGATATTTTAGCTTCCTGAAGACAAAGGTCATTTCTTATTCATCTTAGCCATTTTTATGTACATATAATCTGTCTGTCTGTTTCTCTGTCTCTGAATTTACAATAAAATGGCAAAGCTTTTTAATGTTTATGTAACATGTCCATATTATCATTATTATTTATTCTGATTACATGCATATTGGACTTATATATTTATGTATTAAACTTACAGCAATGGGTTGTCTTCTGACAAAATGATAAAGAATACCATCAGATGGAGAAATGGGTCCATAAATCATCAGAGCAGATAAAATTCCATAATTATTTGAACATGATTTCTGTTATATATAAAAAGTAGTACATATTGAACATTTTTCAGTTTCATCAAATAGCATGTACCTGTTTTATTCCTATTTTAAATGCCAAAATAGCTGAAAAATAAACTTCATAAAATCATAATGCTAAAAGACACCTCAAAAACTTTACATTTTCCTTCACATTGAAATGGGTTTTATCAAAACCATCCCAAATATGTGAATATGCATTGAGATATTATATGTAAAAACGTTTATGTGCATATACTTGTGTCAGTATATACACCATATTTTAAAAACAATATATTTTTTAATTCTTTAGAACTCTACTAAAATTAATTAAAATTTAAGCTTATTCCTTTGGAAATTCTTACACATTGCTCACAGGAGCATCATACCCAGTCCCATAATTCTGTTTTTCTATATTCTTTTACTTAAAAGTATTTTTATTGCCATTTATATAATATATAAATATATTATTCATATATATCCTTTATATATATATTTGTGTGTGTGTTAGTTAAAAACCTTCAAATCTTACTGACTTAAAAAAAAAAAACGAGGCTTTATTTCTCCCACTCTCTACATGTTCACTGCTGTTTGGTCAGGGGCTATTTTCACATTGTCTTGCCACTTAGATCCAAGCTAACAGATCAAACACTGTCTAGAACACCTGCTATCATCATGGTAGATGAAAAGAGAGTGTGGTTTTCACACACAGGCTCTTCACGCTTTCAAACAGAAGTGTCACACAGCACTTGTACTTATCTCTTATTGACCAAAGGAAAACACAATCACAACTAGCTTTAAGGGAACTTGGAAGTACAATCCTACCAAGAGCCATGGAAGAGAATTGTAATTATTTGGTGGCCATCATTACAAAAACATTCTGCAAGTTGGGTCTTTGTCGTTCTTGTTTTACAGATTGAAAGCTAATGCTTGAGAATTTGATAACTTATTCAGGGTCACACAACAGTCATAAAGTAACAAACTATGCTACAACATGAGCCTTAAAAAATAGCTGCCTAATAGTAATATGACATGGATAAAACTCAGCTTTTAATCAAAGATATGATGAAACCATTATTATTGTTCTGTTGCCTGTATTTTAGAAGGATTTTTTTTGCAATGAGTAACTATATGTTAACCCTGGAGCTATATAATTCATCATTCTTACCATCATATCCACAGATCTTAACCATTAAACTTAATCCCAGCACTTTGGGAGGTAGAGGTGGGACAATCTCTTGAGGCCAACCAAGAGTTCAAGACCAGCCTGGGCAACAGAGTGAGACCTTGTCTCTACAAAAAATTTTTAAAAATTAAAAAATAAAATAGAATTATAGAAAAGGTAATATGTATATTTCTTTATTTTCAATAGTCCATTAAAACCTAAAACCGTAACTCTAGCCTCTAGAATAGTCTCTGGTTCATAAAAATTTGTTGAATGAATGAATAAATTTGACTCTTCACACCACGATGTTATTATTTTAGCATTATTTTCAAATTAACATGCCCATTTTTGTTGTTGGAATTCTGTTTTGTTTTATTTTACTCTGTAACAGGGCTATAACTTTCATCGATGTTGAAAATATATTTTCTTAATATCTAACAAGTATCTAAAAATAATTTAAAAATGAAAAGAAAATGTATCTTCCTTGATTGTGCATACTCCTCATGTAATTCTCTAACTAAAACATCATATCCCAAGCTTCTTGCTAATAAAAACTGCAAACGCATTTGTAGCCTGTTTATTCAGATGATATACTTCCATTTTTACCTAAAATGGTTATTTTCAAATAAATACTGCAGCAGGCAATAAGAAGAATCTTTGAGGAAAAACTAAACACATAAAATATAATTAGTTATAATAAATACAGCTCAGCAACTAATTTGGACAGAGGTATAAATGCAAATAACTAAAATAAATGGCAAAAATTATATTTAATCAACCACATGCCTTTAGTAAGAGTTTAGGAAGGTAAAAACTATAAATAGTAACATTGGGATGAGAGTTACTCTTTTATCAGTTGTAAGTAAATATTAACTGAAGCTAATAAATCAAGTGAGAGAAATCTGAGTTTATTTTTAAAGTTATGGGTTAAGCACTAGAATTAATGAAATAAAAACACAAAACCCAGAAATGTTTAGAAGAGATTACTTGGGAGAGGCAAATAAGAGAATTGGAAACAATTGCTTATGCTCTTCTGTATGATTTGATTCAATAACGTGCAAATATTGTTTTGATTGAAGTGCCTGTTTGATGTCTCCATTTGGATCCTCAAATGAACCTTAAATTTAAAAAAAAATTAACAAAATTCACAGACAGTTTTTTCCCACTGTCTCCTATATAAATTAATGACACAGATCCATATTACCAGTCATTCTAGACACTTCTCTCTGCCTCATGCCTCGTGGCCTATTTCTCACTAAGCCCTCAGTTTCTCTCTTGTAAGTATCCCTTGAATATATATGCTTCTCTTATTCTCAGTGATTGCCTTTATGATATGCTTTATGGGACTGAATTTCATTTTTTATAGTATTTCCTAAATCCATTCTGAGCCCTCTCATTAGAGTTTGAGTTACATTTTCAAATTGTCAATGTGATCATGTATACTATTCCTACTTTAAACACAGGAATGGTTTCCAATTGCTCTTAGAATACAGAGTAGATCTTTCTGAAATGAGACTAGGAATCCACTTCAGGGTGATGCCACAGAACCATCTTATATCATTGTCTACCTCACTCTCTGTGCGGGGGATCATTTTAACTAGAAGTCACATAGTACATCTATTCATGAGAACTTTGCAAGACCTTCCTCTGCCTCTTGTAAATAGCTTTACTCATAACCCACTATCACACTGTTCAATCTTAATCATTCCTTAAATCTCAGCTAAGTGGAAGCTGCCACACCATTTTTAATCATATTCCTTGGAATATGTTCATAAACAAACACATGCATTTGAATTAAAATATTTCTTGCACACTATCTGTCTCTCTCTCTTTTTTTGCTATTTCCCCAATTCAATATTTAGTTGAATGAGAAAGTGATAGCGTAGTTTTTGCTCACCATTACAAGCCCAGCAATTAAGATAGTTCATGACAAATTGTACAAACTATGAAGTATTTTTATGAATAATTCATGACCCATTGGTCACTTATTCAAGCAACAATGCAAACATTCTCATTCTTCCTATCGACATCCCTCCAAGTTAAATTTCTCTGGTATAAACTTTTGGATACTCTATATCTTGCTCTACTTCTGTTTTTAGGCCTAATTGCTTCTTACAGTTCCATACAAGGCTAAGAAAGTATATACTTTTCATTATAAATATGCTGTACCCTGCAATGCCTTTGGCTGCTTGAGATTTGCTAGACTGCTATGTATCTCAAAAGTGGAAATATTTTTTTTCACATTTAGTGCTGGCTGATTATAATTATTCCTTTTTTTCTCAAATGTTCTTATTTTTGGTCATTCTCTGTGTTATATATTCACTGGAAAATAAATAATTACTTATCTCTTGTAGATATGTTTGGCAAATTGAACATTTTCAGTATTTACATTTTTCAAATAATTCTATGTAGACTCCTATGTTTCCATGGGGAGAAACTTTCACGTTCATCTGTAAACTCTATGGTGTGTCACTATCAAAAGCAGAGTATTATGTTCTATGAACTAAGAACCTACTGATGTTTAAATTCTGAAATAAATAAACATAAGGCTATAGTCACAGTAGATGACTGAGGATTATTTGCTTGATGAAAGAAAACTATATCTTATTTGAAGAGGAGAACCAGATATATGCCAATGTTAGTGATGCTTGTGGATTTGTGGTTTTAGTTGTTTTGGAATTGCTATTAGGATGCAGGACACTCTTAGCATCCTAAATGAGAGGTGGAGGGAGGATTTCTGAGTTTATATGATTTGCCTCATTATGGTCAGATGGAAAAAAAAAGTACTGCATTATAAAGAGATTTTTAATTTCTCAAGATAGCAATGTAAGTTTTAAGTATTTTTATTTGAAAATATATTCTTCCTGATTGCTTCATGTCACTGCCCTACATCCAGATTAATTCAGGAAAAAAGCAGTCTCAATATTTTCTTATTTATTTATTTATTGGGACATGATCTAGCTCTGTTGCCCAGGTTGGAATGCGGTGGTGCAATCTCTGCTCACTGCAATCTCCGTCTCCCGGGTTCAAGAGATTGTGTTGTGGCCACGATGCCCAGCTAATTTTAGTATTTTTAGTAGAGACTGGGTTTTGCCATGTTGGCCAGGCTGGTCTCGAATTCCTGACTTCAAGTGATTTGCCCGCCTCACCCTCTCAAAATTCTGGGATTATAGACATGAACCACAGCACCCGGGTGGTAATATTTTCTATGTGTTATCAAGTAGCAATCAATCTAATTGAATTTATGGATTAATTTTGATTAGGTAAAATTGTTCTCAGGAGAACTGCAGAAATAAAAATAAATTATGTTATGTCAAGATTTTCTCCTAAATTTCAAAATAAATGAATTACAAAAGGAATGATAACAGTTTCGTAGTTTGATAGATAGGGTATTTTGACATGAATAGATTTAAAAGATCAAAGAGATGGAGATAAATTTCCATTTTCTCTTGACTTCTTCATCAAAGTGCAGTAGCATTTGACAAAGCTCTTTTTTTTCACTAACTCCCACATTTCATAAATTTGAGCTGAGAATTCTCAATAAATGTCAAAGAAGATGCAACTTGCTTCTTACATTTTCTTACGTGAATGACCCAATGAGATACTTTCCAAACTAAAGGAAAATGCTGTAATAGAGTTATAAATGAAGAGACATATGGAGACAAGTTCCAATATGACTGCTAAAACCTGTTATATGTGTTTAATTCTCAAGAGATCTCAATACTTACAGATTGATTTTATTCTTTGAAATACCATTCAAAGTTACATTTTTTCAATGACAAATGCCCAATAGTGTTCATCTATATGATGTTTATTTATTGCTTCTTTTTATAAAAGATGCTGAAATATAAAAAAAACCTAAAGATGAAATACAGAAATATTTTAAAAGTGTATTGTTTTTAGCTATAGGGCCAACATTACAAGTGAGACAAAGATAGATGAACAGTAAGATGCCTATTTTTATTATTTTCTTTTTGGAAGTTGGATTATGGAAGAACAGTTTCATTCCTCTTGAAGCACCACAATCCATGTAACCAAAAACAGATGAGGTCTTCCTCCCTGGAAAATTTGAACTGATCCTTCATGGCATGTACCTCTACTTCACAGAGAGCTATAAAATTTATTTTGGCGGATACAAAGAATTTTAGTTATTTAATTATTGTAAACATTTATTAAGCATCTACTATATCGTAGATATTGTGGTAGGCATTGATATTCAAAAGGAAATTAAGCATTGTCTCTGACGTTGAAGAGTTCATTTCAAAAGAAAGATATATACAGATATACAGATGGGCCCCACTTAGGATGGTTCAACTTACAATTTTTCAACTTTATGATAGGTTTAACAGGTTATAACCCCATTATAGCTTGAGGAGTATTTCTAATACATATTTACCTTATGGTATGGTTTCGCTGTGTCCCCACCCAAATCTCATCTTGAATTGTAGCTCCCATAATCCCATGTGTCATGGGAGGGACTTGGTAGGAGGTAATTTAATCATAGGGGTGGTTACCCTCATGCTGTTCTCATGATAGTGAGTGAGTTCTCATGAAATCTGATGGTTTTATATGAGGCTTTTCCCTTTTGCTTGGCACTTCTCCTTGATGCTGCTATATGAAGAATGCTGTGTTTGCTTCCCCTTCCCTCATGATTGAAGGTTTCCTGAAGCTTCCTCAGCCATGCTGAATTGTGAGCCAATAAAATCTTTTCATTTACAAATTACCCAGTCTTGGGTATGTCTTTATTAGCAGCATGAGAACAGACTAGTACGCCACACAATGTAATAAGTGCTTAAACAGTGGCATATGTGAAAATAATTCTGTTGGACTATAAAGAAGAATAATATTCTGCCTGGTGGTCATGTGAGAGATATCATATGGAAACAGAGATCAAATAATGTCATTGCTGGAAGCAATGGAGCCAAGAAATGTGGGCAACTTCTAAAGCCTGGCAAGGGCAGGGAATTAATACTCTCTTAGAGCTTTCAGAAGGAACCAGACCTGCCAACAGCCTGACTTTAACCCAATAAGAGAGAGAATAAATTTGTGTTGTTTGAAACCACTGCATTTGTAGTGATTTGTTGCAGCAATAGGAAATGAATACAATGACCATAGGTGGTGGAATAGCTTTACCGAGTTGTGTTTATGCATCTCCTGGGATGTGAGCCACATGTAGTTTAAAAATGTATTCAAGTCATTGTCATATTCTCTCTTAAAAATGCCCCCTGCTACCTTCTCCTCCTCCTTCAACTCTTATGGGAATCATTGAGGTAAATCATTCTGAGTAAAAACAAGATTACCTTGAAACAGAAATATAGAGTATGAGCCCCAAGCATAATAATTTACTTATTCTTTGGTTGCCTTAGGTTTTGAGTAAGATAAGCTTAGGAGCATTTTTCTCGGAACTACTAGGGCTTGAAACTACCTTTGTCCCCACCCTAGCCAATACCATTCTATAACAGGATTTCCTTTGACCATTAGAGAAAATAATCTAAATTAGTTGAAACTTATAGACTTTGAACCTAAAGCTGGATGATGTAGTAGGGTTTAGTTTTTTTGGTATCCATGCTATATTTGAAATGTAGACGTATGATTTATGGATTATTTTGTGCATGGGAACCCCAACACCTGAATTCGGGATCACTCTGAGGAGAGCTGCAACTGTAAATATATAGGCTCTCATGGTCATCTCTCCAGGACAGTCAGAGGCATTAGAAATGTATTCTATCTCTTTATTTGGCAAAGACAATCTTTTTTAAAATCCAAAACTCTTTTTCAGCTCCACCTCTCAAACAACAACAAAATAATTCCCTTAATCACATAAATTTAGAATCCAGAATGATTTGTTTTTGAAGCCATAACTATCTAAATCTTGGCAAACCATATGTTGCAGTATAGTTACCTGCCTTGATGAGTTTATTTGAAACTTCGAGCTCCAAAAATACTTATATATACACCCTGAAGACAAATTATTTAACTAAATATTTGGTCTGTTATTATTGTTAAAAGAGGGACAAGGCCAGGCTCATGAAATTCCGTCAATCTGTGAAGGAAATACAACCTTCCAAAAAGTTCAATTCCATAAGTAGAAGAACTATTCTTGCTATTAATAAATTCTCAGAGTGATAAAAAAATTTTATCCAGTTTTAAAAAAATTTCCAGTTTTAAAACTGGAAAAAATAAAGTCCTAGACATTTTTCATTTAAAACAAATAGCTATAAAACCTTTATAAACAGAAAGAAACCAAAGATGCAAATAATAATGATTTCAAAAAAGTCAATGATAACAGCAGGAGAGAAAAAGTAACTTTATTTTTACAGGATTTTTCACCAACCAAACTCAGCATGAAGAAAGATTGTCAGCATGGCAAAACCCATTAATGTATAAAATCAAAAAATAATAAAAAAGAATGATAAAACCAAATAGTTTGAGAAGATACTAAAGAATTTAAAGAAGAATGGAATCAAAAGACAGACTGGGGTTCAATAAGCTTAGACTGTAACCCTGGGGATTGGACTGAATGTAAAAGAATCAGAAGTTGTGCTTGAATGAAGAAGTTTTAGCACCATATGGAAGCAACTGTAAGTTTGCTCAGTTCAAAATAATAACTAGAGACTTTCTGTTGTTCAAAGGAAATTGATAATAAGCTCTGCTTCCATGGATTCTACCAGATCAGACAGGAAAACATGTCTCTCAATATCAATTTTGAAAACATATATCTGAGGGTAATCTTCTGCTCCTACCGACCGAAAGATAAGGGAATATTTCTTCTTCAGTAACTGTAAACTCAGGAATCCTGGGGATATTCTTTAATAATCGTTGTTCAGGAAGATATTGATAATGAAACACTGTTTGATCCTTTTTTGGAACCAGAGATATCCACTGTACGACAATACATGCTAGCAGGCATTTCAAACACACACACACACACACGCACATACACATTTTAAAATAAATATTGGGACCCAAATTATATTGTGTACTAAATAGAATGTGTATGAGGCATGGCACTCAAACTGTACCCCGTTAGCATAAATATGCTCACGCTTTTCCAGGTTACTCTTAACTTTTCAGAAAAAATAAAGATCTTCTCATAATATAGTTTAAGCCACTAGCCTTTGTAATTTTTCCTACTTTCCAAAACATGTTTAATGCTGATTTTTTTTTTCTTTTACTTCTCTTTGTTACTCCAGTAATAGGGTTATTTTATCTTTAAGCCTTGGAATTTATTCCTGGATTTTACTTACTATAGATCATCTTAAAGTGACACAAATCCAGTTTAAATTTATGCCCCTGGCCTCTAATCACGTACATGTTTTGAGTAGGGTACATTTTTATCCTGGGGTTATAATGTTCTGTTTAATTATCCTGAATGACTTCCTATTTGGTATCTTCTTCATCTCCTTCCCTTTTATGTAATTTGTGCTGTGGCTTAATTATCTCTGTAAAATTTGATTTCTCATCTTCATCATGCTTTCTTCAATGTATCAGGGGTTATCAATCAACCTTGCTGGATGTACATCTTCAAATTTCACCATCTCATCATCAAAGTGGCAGGGATGGATGTTTGAAAGGGGATATCAGAAATTCTTCTTTTTTCCTAGGGGAAGTTTGTTTTTAAGTGTATTTTCAGGAAACTTCTTTTTCAAACAGAAACATGGCATGAAAAGAGACCAAAGGATTTCTGATAGAATGTAATTTAAGAAAAGGAAAAAGCTATGATAAGACCTATGAAAGATGAAGCTGTCATTGTAATGTGGATTCTGAGCACTAGGCTTTATGTGTCAGTGGGTGAGTGAAGTCTATACCAAGCATCATGCTCATTACATGTACTATTCTTCAAAAATCCTGTGTTATTAAAATAGCACTCCAAATATATTGGGAGAGCTACCTGAAACAGAGTCTAACTGGTACTGTGATCATTATAACTAGTACTCTCCTGGTGTTCATTCTTAAGTACTAGTGTTAATTCAGATGTTAATATTGGATATTGTATATTCAGTGCCCTGTTAGAGAATTTTTTGCTGGTACTGAAGAAACGCTATTTTTTCTACTTGTATTCTTTATTTATTTTATTAACGTAACATTTAATATATATAAAATAGTATTTAGTACAGTGGTAGGGTATATGCATAACAGTATGATAGAATCATAAAAGACACCTGCCTAATGCAGGTACTGAAATATTTTCAGTAATAAGAATCTACCAATGTGCCCCTCTTTTATTCTATTTCCCTATCTTCCTGTTTGGTAAAAATAATATTATACTGACATAGTCTTTGGGTACTTTTAAAAAAATATGGGTCTAAAATTCATCTATACTTTTTTGTATTGCTCTACTTCATTCGTTTAGTTGTTTTTTGATATGTCGTGGTTTCTCTGTGCTTTACTTAATAGTTTTATTGTCAATGGACATTCCCAAACTCTAGTTTCCTTGGGCACGGTGTTGTATAAATGGGGCTAGTCATAGGGAAAAGATAACTAAGATAAAACCTACTGTTTAATATCATCTTGCTGCAGCGTGTGTGATCATGGTTAATAATCCCAGGAAATGTGAATTATTCTAATGGTTCTTGGGCTCATATGACATGTATTTTGAGTACCATACTCTCTCAGATTATAGTAAGTCTATAAATGTAATAGATATAATACATTATACATTATGGCACTTTCTATCCACAGCAGGTAAAAAATCTAGCCCTTGAGAGATTAGCAACATTTACCAAATAAGATAAAATAGCATTTATTTAACACTAAGTGTACAGGATGTTAAAGTTACTCTTGCTATAGATAAATGATGAAAAACTCTTTATGGATACAGAATACATGTTAATATTTAAACAATTGAGGAAGCTGTTTTCAGCTTGTACTCCAAGAAGGAAAAGTGGTTTTTTTCCACAAAAACAGCTTGAAAATATCCCTAGTCGTTGCGAAACTGCCTACAAATACAATGGAAAGGAAAATATAGACACTTTACAAGGAAGCCCAAGCTTAGTTTAAAAAGAGAGACAGTAAGCCATCAGCAAATTTAGCCATTTTTGTTAATCAGCAAAACTGAGGCCTGATATTTTGCAGAGCCTGCTGGAGGAAGTCAACAACTCCCACAGAAATCAACTAATAAAAATTCAAAAACAAAGACTGCATGAGGTGAGCATTAAAACTTCCCATGTTTAGCAAAAAGAGTTCTGAAATAACAAATAGCATCCCAACCAGGTAGTTTAGAGCAAGGTAATGTGGTACTTTCTAAAGACAATCCATTTAATAAGAAAAATGCAAAGTGTAGAAAAAGAATTACAACAGTTTTTCCTCTGATAGAAATGAGGTTGGCATTATAATCCCTCCATATATTATTGTACTTTATAGTCTGTCATATATATATGCTTTAATTTCAAAGTCAATTTTATTCACTTTCAAGAAACACTTTAGTCACCTTCATAAACCCCCACGTTTAAAAAAAATTAAAAAAAAAAATGCTCTAGATGTCAAAAACATACAGGCGCGTGGATGGATTGAATGACCACAGCCAAATTCTAAGATTTGAGTTCCATTACTTGGAGTGGGTGTAGTTAGGCAAGCATCCCTTTCTTAGACAGTACCATGTCTATGCCACTTAATTCTCTCCCATATGCTTACAAAAAACATTGTTACATAGTCAGGAGGAGAAGCTATAGAGCTTGGAACCATTAGTTTAGTTCTCTTTCTTCCACCATTGCTGCCTAAGTGCCTGTTCCAATTGTTAACAATATTTGTGAAAAATAAAATGTTGACATCCTTTGCCCCTAAAGCTATATGTCTATTTAACTAAGGTAGCTTTGTACTTTAACCCCAACTAGCTATCTTTAAACATTACATCATTAGTTACAACATAGGTTGAGTGAGAAATCATGAATGGACGTGAGCCATTCATGATCATTAAAGGAAAATCAACTCCAATACAGTCTATATTGCTCTTAGGCAATCTGTATCATGTTTGCGCCCAGAGTTGTGCATTACATTATATGATATCCTTTGCCAAGGACAATTGAAAGTCTTAAACATATAAAGGGTTATTGTGCAAAGGATGCTGTTAAGCAGCCAGCCATCTGTATATGAGCTTAAATTCTAGCTGCTGGGATTTAGGATGCTCACGATCATTGCTGTTATTGACAGAACATTCCTGGAGTATGGATCAGCAGACAGGAGATGTTTGAGAACATACTAATGTGGGATTAGGAGCACTGGCACTGAAACAGGTTTCCAAGGGAAACTTGTAGATCTCCTTTCCTGGAACCTTTTGATCGATGCCTTACCATCTGGCATAGCTAAAATCTGTCCTGCCTGAAGCAGAACTGATGATCTAATGTCTAGAGGTCGCTTCCAAGCCTATGACAGAGAACTAAATTCAAGACAATACAAAGAACAAAGCATGGTGTCAAATAAATTGTTCATATTCTTCTTAAGTTCTCAATTCCCTGCAGCAACAGATGAATCTGAACAATAGTTACAGAAATAAAATAAATAATCTCACAATTAACTAGGGTGTACATTGCATTGTGACTATTATGTTTATCATTTAATCATAATTTAAGCTAGATATCACAAAAGGAGAAACAGACCTGGTAGTGAAAACCTTATTATACTGATTAGAATGTCTTTCTATGAGGTATTGTGGAATGATGGTGATGATTTTACAAGCTAAATTACTAGGTTTGAGGAGTTCCAGGCACGTGTAAGAGTAAGTGCACTAGACTTCCCTAATAAAGCTTTCTTTTTCTTGTATTTTAACACAAGGGTCTGGTTCTGCACTATCTTGGCCTCACGTTTCACACACTATAGAAACTTTTCACAGCAGCCCTATTAAAGAAGTGCTTAAACCCCAAGCTTTGTTTTCCCACTGCTTTTACCTTAAATTAGATCTTTCATTGTTTTCTTTCCTTTTGAATACATTCATCCAGTGATTATTTGATCACCTTGGAAGAACATTATACTGTCTGAAAGATATGTACCATGCTGACTTCACTTACACCATATTGCACTCACTCTGCAAGCTCTTCAACAAGACATGCTATGAAATCACCTACTCTCTCTCACTGTTTCAAACAGACCTTTGCCACTGCAGATCAAGACTTTTAAAGTTCACTTCCTGACTTGCAGCAGCTCTTTGAATGTTTTCCAAGCTTGCAAGCATGCTGTTGTAAAGTAAAAGTGAAGCTTTTAAAGTTTGCACAGCAGCAGGGATTCACTCCTTTAATGGAGAAAATTCAAATTTGCAATCCCAAACTGGCAATGTGGGGTGTCACATTTCCCACAATCTGTTGTGAGGCCTGCAGGTGTGACAACTTTGCCACATGTTTAAATGAGCACTACTGCTCCTCCTATATGCTGCAGAATTGGCGATTTATCTCCTTCTGTTCAATTTGCTTTCTGCAGATCATTTTCAGAAACCAATTTAGAGGAATGCACTCTAATCCAAGGACATTTCTGCTTTATTTTCCTTTCATTGTGAATCTCTTGATAAACCCGACCATTTACAGGTAAACCAAGTATTATTCCCATGCATTTAATAAAACTGCATCACATCAAACACAGACTGGAAATCAAATCTCAGATTTCAAAATAATAGTACAGATAGGGTTTCTTTTGATTCACTATTATCTTACTTCTATCTCTCACCTAAGCTTAATATAGGAGATAGTAAGGAAGCAGTAGTACAAATAGAATATTTAGAATCACAGAACCAAGAACTTGGTCAGCTGCTGTGTGATTTTGTCTAAGCTGCCTAACTTCTCAAAGCCCTATGCTCCTATCTTCAAAATAAGAGAGAAATAGGGTTCATGTGAGAAACAAATGAGATTACATAATCTATTTAGCCAATGAACCATTCAGCAAACATTTACCAAGGACCAATTTGCTCTATGGATCAGATTAAGGGGGAATACAATACAAAAGACAAAATATTGATCCAAAGTGAAAACACCATGTTAATCTTAAAACACTATACTTTTATTAGATGTTGCTGTTACAATCTAAATTGGAAGCCCCAAACTAGCTAAGGAGTCAATAAACTGTATTGATAATCTTACCATTTTAAATCACAGTAAATATACAGTGATGCAGGTAGTAAAAATATGAAATTTGGGAGGTAATTTTATGTTTTGTATTAGAAATTCTGGAAAAAACTGATGAGAAAAAAATATTTTTCTTGTTCCAATCCTGAAAACATACAAGCAATTTTGTGTCAAATTATTGTTATAATGGCAGATAATAGCTCCAAAGTTGTATTGTTGTTTATTTCCAATGCTGTTGAGTAAATGTACGCCTGGATTTAGCAAATACATGAAATACAATATGCCCTCAATGTTCAATTGTATCAAAAGAAAATGTAATGCAATTCCATTTTTTTTCTCTTCACAATGAAGAGAAAATCAAGACAACATTATTAGACACAGTTTGGCCCAGCCCTGTGCTAGGCTAACATAAAAACACAAATTTTATGTTTAGATACTTTACAATTGATTCTAGAGAAATAGGCTTGACATATATGAAACAACTAATATACAGTGTCACATGTTAGGGATAGTACACAAACTTCACGAAGATTTCAAACTCAGAAATATTTTACTAGTAGACAATGATTACTGTAAGGATTTTCAATGAAGATTTCACTAGAGGATAAATCCCACTCTTCAGGATTAATTGGGTTTCTCCGCTAGCTCCCCTGCAAGTTTCTGATTCAGTAGATCTGGAATGTGATTCCATAATTTGCATTTCCAAGAAGTTACCAGGCAATGCTGATGCTGATCTGGGAACCATTCATCCTAGGATGAATCCTATAAGCAATTAACAAACAGGACAAATGTTTTAGTCTCTTTGTATCTCTGGAATGAAACTGACGGCAAGAATATATAGTGGCTTACATTTTGTCAATCATCTTTTCTTAAGATAGGCGATAGATACATGGGAGTTCCATATACTGTCATCTATATTTGTATGCAAAAGTTAGTTTACAATTTCAAAAATGGGAATGCCATAAAGAAAATTATGCTTAATAATACAGTGTTATATAGAAATATAATAAGTTGTATTGTGCAGAATGAATTTAGTGGGAGTGACAGGAGAAAGGTAATAAAGATGCCTGTTGAGAGGTTATCATTCATATTTGCTTCATAGCTACTGGATTTCTTGTTATTTCTATGACCTTTCTAAACAATGTTAGCATAGCACTCCACTTGGAGTTAATCGTCAGGAGAGTGTTTTTCAGTGGCTTATATAACGTTAAGATTCACTGACTTTATTATTATAATTAGCTAATCAATTGAAGTTGAGTTTGCTTACCTGATAAAATTGGCATTGCTTAATACCTTAATAACTTGAGGTGAGGGATGGGGTAGGTAAGGAAGAAACTCAATAACACTTGATTTTATAGCATTACATGCAAATAATTAAATATTAAATTTAAAAATTCAATAATTTTCCTCTCTATAGATATACCTGGCTAATATTATCAAAAATAGCTTTACTTGCAAAATTAATTGTATTTTAATTTGTGGGTTATATTATTAATATTCTGATACTGTCATGGATGCAATAAGCTAAACATGTAAGAATCTTTAAAAAGAAATAAGAAAAATTTCACTAAATGAGTTATGTATAATTTTTAAGGTGTTTTTGCTATTATGACTTCCTGTTAGTCTCATTATTCACATTTCTCAATTGCTTTTGTGTACTACTAGTTATAGGGAGATAGGTTCTTGGCTGTGAGTCTATATATATATATACATTTATATATATATATAATATTGGTAAATGTTAGATGATCAGTTATCGAAATTCAGTAATTTAAGCTTTGCTAGCATCTAGTGAATAATGAACTCAAACAGATAATTCTTTAGTAACTGGTTTAAACTCTGGATCAATCTAATTGAGGCTTTCTTATCAATATCAACTTTCATTGTTAAGCCAACTTGCACATTAGGGAAAATAATTTTCTCTTTCTATTAGCTATTACTGAGCTACTACTGAGGTGAATGGTGGTGTGATTTTTATTTTCAGCCTAGCAAATAGAGCACTTGAGAAAGCAAATTTTGTGTTACATAATCACATAATGCATTTCAACGTCTAACATAAGTTTCCTTTGAACTCTCAGCTCTTTTGGGATAATGGCATAGCTGCTTTCTGATTTTAATTTCCTCTATGATTTTAGAAAGAGTCCAAAGTGGTGATGATAAAGGTCAAAGTAATTTCCATGGCGCCTGATAGCCAGTGAATGTTTGCAAGCTCTTATCTAAATGTGACCAATTGAAACACACTTACTAAGATATTATGAAAAATGATGACGATGATGGTGATGACGATGATTTGAATGCTGAAGCTATAACTGATACTTAGATATGTAGGCCAAATTGAAGATATGTTGAATTAGAGACTTTAACCTAACCAGTCTTTTAACTATCTTTATGGAAAAAAAAGTTAAATAATTATAGATAAATAATGAAAAGGAAATCTTCACATATGGTAGTACATTGTGGAGATAAAGAGCATGAAAACAGGGACCAAACTCTTGGAGATCAAACCCTCGCTCTGCCTCTTACTGACTGCATGATCCTAGGCATGTTACACATCCTTCTCATCCCTCAGTTTTCTAATATGTAAAAGAAGGATAATGATAGCACATGTCACATAGAGTTGATTTGAGAATTAAATGAATCAGTTTCTAAAGCACTTAAAGCAGTGCCTGGAAGACAGTAAGAACCAATTGAATGTTTGTTAAGCAAAACACTTTGAGTAATAAAAACAACCTAGTATGGATGTAGAGATTATGAGTCTTGGTTTTAAACAGGTTATCAAATTCTTCCAAGTTCTATTTAATAATTTACTCTCATGACTCCCTTCTATTTCCTGCTTGTTCTCCAAATTTGGATGTAAACTCTATAGATTTATAATAGAGGTATTTACATGGTAAATAATTACTTTATAGTTAAAATATTTCTTGCCTTATAGTTATTCCAACATTGTTTTATAAAAATGTAATAAACTATTCTCTCTGTCATAAAATATGTAATCAACAATTGGCATATATGTATCTCTTATCAAGTAGGAATGCCAAACTAGCTCACCTATTTAATTTGTTTTAAATAAGGGGATTATTAACATTGTATTGTCTTAAATTTCAGTTACACAGGAGAAATAAGTTTACTCTTAAACTATATTGTACATTATATATTGTACAACATAGTGACTACACAATGTATTGTATTCTCAAAAAATGCTACGAATGGATGTAAAGTGTTTTCATCACAAAAATAAGTGTGTGAGGCAATACATATGTTAATTAGCTAGATTTCATCATTCCACACTGTATATATACTTCAAGACATCATGTCGTACATGACAAATATCCATAAATTTTATCTGTCAATTTAAAAATAAAAAAAAAACACTCAGGTTGCAATCTATCTGGTGGAATTAAATGCAAGGTCAGGAATTAGCAACCTACTATTTTCATGGAGGATCATGATTAGATATTTGTGTATAACCTTAGTGATAACTACAGTCCATAAAATATAAAATAAAATTGTAACATGATAAAAAGTTATATTGCCCTTAATATTTTTATTTCTATACGCAAGAGTTTATCAAGTTGTAAAGAGTTACATACCCCTTTTTATCTTTGGAATAAAAAAAGAATTGTAAAATTGTAAAATTTATCAGGTGGAAGAGACTCTATGTTACGTAGTTTGTGTTCAGAAACTGGCCTCATGGACATATAATGGCCTCATGGACACTTAATTGCAAACCAGGTCTTGAATTGTAGGATTTGCAGAAATCACATCTGATAGTTTTTCCTTCATCTTCTTCAACTTCCACATGCACACATAGTGTAAGAATTAGTACTTCTTCAGTCATAATTATGTGCAACATACTGCACATATTTTCCGTATTATTAGGTTGGTGCAAAAGTAATTGCAGGTTCTGCAATTGAAACTATTGCAAAAACCGCAAATACGTTTGCACCAACCTAATAACTCATGTTATCTTCACAAACACCTTATGAAATTGTCATTGTTATTATCCTAATTTTACTGATGAGAAAACTATAAAAAAGAGCAAACTAACTAACTTGATCCAAAATATAGAGAAAGTGGCAGATTTGGTAGTTTGACTTAGGCAGTTCAACTTCAGAAGCCAAGCTTTTAATCACCAACATACACTATCTCTTCCACATGTTATCCATTGGATCAAAGATGAAATCCATGACAACCAGTTTAAGATGCAACTAAGAGTAGTCAGTTTCTGAAGTGGTTGCACCCATACTCCTCTTTGGGAGCTTAGGTGGAAGAACTTGATTGAATTATCACCATTCTTAACCTTGACAGAGAAGTTCAACCTTGTAGTCAATGTATCTTAATTTCTAATACAAAACATTAAATTAGGCTTGAAAAAAATGTAAGATGCTTACATGATATTACTTTCTTTCAATATCTTTTAAGTCTCATGTTATTGATGCCTAAGATATTAGGCCCTATTTTAGCAACCTAATTTTATTACTTTAAAGACTTGATATATACTTTATTTCATTATCAGTCAATATTAAAAGCTATAAAAGTGTGAGTTTTTAAAAAATAAGTAAAGCAGTCAAGGACTTATAATTTAAATATTTGAGAAAATGTGGTTCATAAGCTTCTAATAGCAAATGGTTGTACTTCTATGTCTCTCCTGTCTTTTTTTTTAAATTTTTAGGCTTTACCATTTCTTTTGTCTTGGTCTATGTTTAGGCATAACATGGCAGAATAATTACAATTTTTATAATAGCTTATCCTTATTCTTTCAAAGAAACTTGTTATATGAAATGGTGTGTTTTCATTTTTAAATGCTCCAAATATATTGCATACTAAAAACTCTTAAGAAACATTGTCATTTTCTCTTTTCGTATTTCGTAAAACTAATATGAATTTTACATATTCATATTATGAATGTAAAAACTTTATAATTTTAGAACTGAAAGTGACTGCAGTTAACTAGTCCTAAGCCCTGATTTTTTTCAAATTGGAAAACTAAGTTCCAAATAGATTAGATTACATTCCCAAATAAATCATCCTGGTTTGTGATACATATAAGATACTTGACTGAAAGATGTCTTGCATACCTGGTTGAATTTCTACTCTCATATTTGAGAAGAAAACGTGAATACCTTTTTTTCAAGATGCAGAGTATATGAATGTATAATTTTAACTTAATCTTAATTTTAATTGTATAATCTAAGAGTTAAAATAAAAGCATGGTTCAGAATAAGATGAAAACCACTTAGATTAGCGGAAATTTTCCCAATAGGCTTTGAACAACTCAGAGAAGTTAATCTTAAAATATCTCAAGGCAGGTACTACTGTGTTTCAGCAGACACTGCTCTTGTATCCCACAAAACAGTAACTGTTATACCATGTTTTTCATATGAAATATACAGCCAGAAAAAAAATTCACATGTTACTAAGCACAAACAAATGTATTATTCCGTATGTTGGAGACATTGTGGTTTCTTTTAATTTTTAAAAAATCCTTTTTGTTTTTGAAAGTAAAATACTAATTAAAAAACTTTTGTAAGAATACATTTTTAATGTGTGTTCTAGCATTTAATAAATTTAAACCACTATTTTAAAATTACATTAAAAAGGTTTTATAATAATATATCTTCTTCCTGTACTCAAGCATTCTGGAAAGCATTTAAACAAAGATCATAATGCCAGTTTTCTTCACTTTTAAATTTGTGGGGTATATAACTTACACTGGAGTCATATCAAAATATCAAGAAAGATTCATAACAAATCAGAAGTAACTGTGAAAATGTCACCTGATGCAGAAAGTCAGGTTGTTGTAAACAGAGTACCTTATTATAATATTCAGGAAAAAATTCTCATCAAAATGAGAAGTTGCTGTATCATAAAATTTAAATCAACCAAAATTATTGAGTAAAACTATAATTATACTTAAGTCAAAGGAAAAAAAAACAGTCTCCTAGAGTGATGTTTGTAATTGGGCCGAAAATGTTTCTCTGAATAAAAATCTAAAAGTAGAACTGAATTGTATTATAACTGTTTTATGACAGATGCTAATCAAAATATATGGCCAGAAAAGTCAACATAGGCATCAAAAACATTAGGAAACACAGCAGAAATTTTATAGTGTGGTCTAAATATAATCTACATAGAAGTTTTATGATTAAATTTTTGGCTGGTAAATATGTAATTTTGTTTTCTGTTCAACAATTGTTCAGTGACTTGTCCAATCTAAACTACAAATTAATTGAAAGAAAGCTTAACTGTATAAGCTGAAGAAGCAGACAATAAATTTATTATGTAGAAAGTAGACACAGTAAAAATAAAATAACATGTGTTTTATCTTTTATCAGCTAAGTAGTAATCATATCTACAGTATACATGTAGTATTATGTATCATAAAATCAATTTAGTTTGTTTTACTAAGGAAGTTAAGTGGATATGTAAAGTTAAGCTGGATTTCTTTCATTCTCAGGGGCTGAACATCATTAGATATGACTTTTTTTAAGCAGATGTGGTTTAGTGACTAAAAAGACTTCAAAATGCTGGTTTTTATGTAAGCATTTTAAGCAGCTGGCTCTTTTTCTTAATAAGAGAAAGTTTTTCACAAGAGACATTCATATGAAGTCATTGTGAGAAAGGAGTAAAAAATTTAGGGCTACTTATCTGGGAAATAACAACAAAAATAAAAAGAACTCCAGTTGGAGCTGCATATGAATCCTTCAGAAATTTTTCAAAGTGGACACTTCAAGAACTTGACAGACATGAATTAAAAATATAAGAGCTGATTCAAATATGTGGTACCCAACTGGAAGGAGGGTGGTATAATTGTGGTGACAGCTTAAATGATCTCTGAAAGCTGTCAGTATGGCCTCATTCAGGGAAGAATAAAGGTTTTTCAGAGAGTTCAAGCTTAACAGTTGAGGGAACAGTTATAATATGAGATGTGTCAGACTAGCTGGGAGAACAGTCAGTACTCAGTAAAAGAATGAAAAGAAAAATACTAGAGGATAAATAATATTGGGATTATTAGTGCCCATCACTTTGTAAATGTTTTTCTGTGTTTCTGAGACTATTAGAGACATTTCCTTTATCATGACATTACTAATATGCCATAGTCATCTCTTTATCACAAAAATGTTTGGGATGTGGATAATTTCATATTTACAGCCTAACCAGTGTATTCATCATCGTATACTAAGTTGTAATCCAGTCCTTCTCTCTTTTTTAAGTTATTATAAAACCGCTAATGAACAAAATAATGGTTTTTATCTTCTCCATTTAAATTGGCAGGTAGGCATATTTTTACTATCAGAAGGAGAGTACGCTCAGTGTACTCTATGAATAGTTTCATTTATAGTTTCACTTTTAACAATAATGTTAAAACTAAGCTAGTTAATTCATGAGAATGAGTAAGACAATTGTGAATATATTGTTATTCAATTTGGTAGAAGGAAGATGTCCCAGAACAGGCAGCTATAGTCTAATTTCCAGATATTTCCATTTAAAATAATTTTGACTCCCATTTTTTCTATTGTAGGGTACATCTTGTCATTTTGTTGTCTAGCTAGCATCAATACCACTCCTTATTTTGGTACTAGAACCCTGATTTTCTTTTATAAGTAGTATTGTTGGGATTGTCTACTTCAAGCTTATATAATATCTAAATTGAACTGCTAATGAAAGTGATTGTTTTCCCTAGTCAAAGGGTAGTCAGATTATCTCTCCTGGAAATATGAACTTTGAGCCAAATGTAGATTCAAAGTTAATCACTGTATTTGAATGAGATCATCCAATGGTTCCTGTTACTAAGATCTCATGAGCCATGCTAGTTCTTATCCTCACCAAGGCCTCATTCTTCAATATTTTCTTTTATTTTGTGACCTAACCTACTTGCTTTCAGTTGTCACTTTTTTCCTAGGTTGAGCCAGCCTGATTTACTTTACTTTCCACTGAATAAATTGAACTGATTCATCTTCATTACATTCATTCACTCCTATTAGTTCACTTATTCATCTAACAAGTATACAGTGAACAGCAGATGACTAAGATGTAATTGTGAAAATATAATTTCCCCCTTAAGAAATTTGACATCCGATATAATAGACCAGCAGTGGGCAAACATTTTTGTAAAGAGCTAGATAGTCAATATTTTAGGTTTTGTGACAATATGATCTCTATTGCAACTACTCCGCAGGTGTAGTGCAAAAGTACTTATAAGCATTGTATACATCAAAGAGAATGGATGATTTACATTATTACTCTATTTAAAGATATTAAAATATGCATTTCATAAAATATTTATTTGTCCTGAAATATTATTCTTCTTTTGATTTTTGTCTACAATTTTAAAAAGTAAAAACCAAAAACCAACCAACCAAAAACATTCTTAGTTTGTGAGCCATACAAAAACAAGCAGTAGACTGGATCATGCTGATCTCTGAGATGGACCTAAAAGAGAACAGTTATTTGTGAGCCATATAATGAAGTAGTAAAATTTGGATAAGGAGGATGTCTTAGCAGTAAATGGAAAGTAGCATGGGGTTTTAGAGGTAAGAACCTAACTCAGTATATGAGGAAATAATGGGTTGGGGGAGGCCTTTCTGAAGGAATTACATTTAGATGTACTTGAGAATAGAGTAGGAATAAGCTAACAAAAAAGAAAAAAATAAAGTATTCAAAGTAAATGGAACAGTGACTATTAATGCTTACAAGAAAGGCAGAGAATCATAACTTAAAATGGCTGGATGCTTGGACGATGTGAAAGAAATAGTTACAAGAGGGGTTGGAAAGTAAAGCTAGAGGCTTAAGAATGGCCTTGGCGCTCAGTTATCTTGAAGCCTATTCAACATGTGCTTGGGGGAACCAGCAAAGAGAGTCAATTCCAGAGTGGGAGGTGGCGATGGGAGTAAGGGAGAATGCCTCTGAAGGAGAGCCATTAAAGATTAGTTGCTCACGCCTGTAATCCTCGCACTTTGGAAGACCAAGGCGGGCAGATCACTTGAGATCAGGAGTTCAAGACCAGCCTGACCAACATGGTGAAACCCCGTCTCTACTAATAATACAAAAATTAGCCGGGGGTAGTGGCACCAACCTGTAGTTCCAGCTACTCAGGAGGCTGAGGCAGGAGAATCACTTGAACCCAGGAGGCGGAGGTTGCAGTGATCTGAGATTATACCACTGAACTCCAGCCTAAGTGACAGAGCCAGACTCTGTCTCAAAAAAAAAAAAAAAAAAAATTGTCATTATCATTGTGAGCAAAAATGAAAATTGTTATATTTCCTAATATTAATATTTTATATTGTCATTTTGTATGGTATTTAATTTAAATTACTTATGGAAAAGAATGCAAAAAAATTAAGGGCTTCTACAATTTTGATTTAGATAAACTTAAAACTTAGGTTAAGTGTTTTAGAATTCAATTTAAGAGCAATGGGGTAAGGGAGTCACTGCCTTTAAGTGGAGAAACTACATGATTTGATCTTTTTTGAAAAACCACTCTGGTTTTCATGCAGAAAAACAGATCAGTGGGAAAAAGAGAAGAGAGTCAAGGATATGACTGAAGGAACTTTTGCTATCATTTTCTGTTGGACACATGATGATGACTTAAAATAAAAGGCAAGGAGGTAGGAATACAGACAAGTGGCCCCATCTCTAGTACTATTAAACAGATAGATTAGAAGACCCTTACTGATTCACAAACATGAAGAATTATTGTGAAGATGGAGGCAAGGATAACTATTAGGTCTCTGATTGGAACAGTTCTATGGATGTCTCCACTACCTGGAAACAGGAGAAAGAAAAACACGTTTTGGAGGGAAAAGAGTTCAGATTTGACATATTTAATCTGGTGTGCATGTATTTTTAAACTTCAAGATAAAGATAGCAAGTAGGTCACTGGATATATCAGAAAAGTGATCTAGGCTACAGCAAAAACTTTGCTGTTTGACACAATATTTTGAAAATTCATTTAATTGAATTTGTCAAACACATTGTGTGTCCTGCATTTTACTAAACAAATTACATGCATTGAATTAATCTTCACAATAATACAGGGTGTAATTGTTTTTACTACTATTATGACTACTACATTATGAGTTATAAAGGTTAAGTTACTTGCCAAAATTATTAAAGCTAGTAGTAAATGGAAAAGATGTGATTCAAGCATCAGATTTGTTAGATTCCAAAAGAAACACTTTTAATCACCATGCTGAATCAAACAAGCATGATATGAGAAGCAGTTTCCTTCCAGGTTGAGGGAAATAATTCAAGGGAGAACAGTAAGGCAAGATCTTCTAACTTTTGGAAGGCATTTTTCTAATTGTTTTTCCAAGAATAATGCAGTTTGTCAGGTCTTGTAAAACAATTCTAATAAGTGAAGCAAACAATAGACTGCTTATAAATGGAATCCCTGTAAATCTACCTAAAGGTGATCAGTTTATGAAATGTTAGTTTAACCTTGGGTACTTTCATACATTGTCCATAAATTCACCCAAGTTAGCTAGTATACTTAATAGATTTTCCCAACCCAAATCATGACTGGTAATAATTATTTTGACCATTTTAAAACACACTGAATTCAAGGTCTATAATTAACAAAATAAGCATAGTAAGTACAATTGATATAACAATGATGAAGTATCTATAAGGGTTATATTTTGGGGGGGGTTGGCAGGGTAAATCAGCTTAGATCAAGATTTTTCTACAGACACACAAAAATTGTGTAAACATAGTTCAAAGAAAAATGACTATCCCTTTTTTCATTAAAATTCAAACAATGTGTTGGATGCTAAATACTACATTAATGTATAAATTATGCAGCATACACTCATCTCCCCTGTCTTTCCACTAACATAGCTTACAATGCAGTAATAGTCATCATTTATTAGAAACATGATGCATGTAAATGCTTCCCATCCTCTTCTCTCTGCAGATAATTTAGATAGATTCCTGTCATTAGGTAATCAGAAGCTTTCTTGTTACATACATTTCATAAAGTGAATGACATGACTAAGCAGAGAAATGCACACCTCAATCTGGACTAATGTATAAGGGAGCTATTGGAACTAAAAATCGAATGTGTGATTCCTTTTCCATCAAGAAATAAATAGCAACTTGACAAACTGTAGGAATCACAAATTCTGTCTATATCAGGGTTTCTCAATTTTGACATTATTAATATTTTGAACTGGATAAGTATTTGTTGCAGTTTTCCCACAACAAATCCTATGCATATCCTATGCACTGTAGGATCTTTAACAACATCCCTGGACTCCATTCACTAGATGCTAGTGACACATTCTCAGCTGTGATGATCAAAAATGTCTCCAGACATTGTTAAATATCCCTTGGCAGGCAAAATTATCCCTGCTGAGTACCTCTTTTTAATATAAACTGTCCTAAATCACACTAGTGCCCATAATATATTTACTTACATATTTTTGCTTCACTTATTAGTTGACATCATTATCTAATCAGAAAAGAAGGATGCATCGAATATGTGTCATCTTTTGTAGCTAAATAGGATGAAATTGTTTAGTAAATATGAGATATAACAAACATATCAGAATAATTTAAGATCCAGGAAATTCAGCCATATGAAATTTGGCATTATATTTGATTAATCATAATTACTGTCTATATTTTTTTCTGTATAAAAGTTAACTTTCAAGTGGGTAACATTAGAGGATATATGTACAATAAGGAACAATAAAAATATAAAGGGAACAAGTGTTTAATATAATTGCTGTGCAAAAGAAAAGGGGAAATGGAAGTTGGCGAAAACAATTCTCAAATGCTCTTCTTCCAAGAAACAATTTTATCAGAGCTCACTCCTGAGAAAATGTAAGTAATATATCGTGGAGTAGACTATTCTTTATAACACAGATAGATTATTACACTCTGGATCAGACAGGAAAATTATGCAATCTTGTTGAGCAGTTAGAAGCCTTGGAGTAAATGGCAGTAAAGTTTTACTAAAATAAGATAAATTAGCTAACATAAGAGACAATTTTAATTCATTAATGCCAAAAACTCTCTGCAAAACATATTTATCACTAAAATAAGCTTTCAGATTCTGCATGAATTGTTTTTCGAGATGAAAGAGAAAGAGTAGTAGGAATAAGGTAATCTTCTTTTTTTTAGCAGACTGGAAGTAAAGCTGATCTCACAGATTTAAATTCTCAAATGAAAATCTAACCATTTCAATAAACTAAAATGCAGTGGATATAGGAGATAATTGTTTTTAATTACTTATTAAAGTCACATTAATTTCAAACATGCTTTTATCCATGCCCATAAGTTTCTCATGATGGTTTTGGAGCACTAAACAGAATTTTTACCTGAGGCTGATTTAATTTTCATTATTAAAGGCCAATTGCAGAAGCAGTTTTGTAGCCTGCAGTGTATTGCAGTTTTAGAATTGGAGACTGAAATTCTTGATCAAGGAATGAGAAGCCTGAAACACTGATTACTTCACTTGTGGTTTCATAAAATATTCTATTATTTTTATTTTTACATTATTGTATTTCTTTATTTAAAATATTGAGCATGAATATATGAAGAATCAAGTTAGAATTATTAAGTAGCAGCTTACCTAATTATTATATACTCAAATTATAATTACAACATTTAGAACATTTTTATATGCAACCTTATTTAATTCTCACAAGCTACCTTGCAAAACTAGCAGGAGACAAGTAGTTGCAATTCAGCAGATTCAAAACGTTAGGCTCAACTATATTTAGTGATCACTTAGAGTTAGTAATTAGAGGAATTTGGGACTACCATTTAGGGCAAATAAGCAACATCTTCAAAGTATACTGAAAAAAGCATAGGAAAAGTTATACAAATGTTAGTGGAACTTTACTTTGACCTCAACAAGCTTTATAAAGCCTGTTTCAGAAAAGATTCACCTATTCTATAAACCTGCCATGTTTAATCCTCTCTCTACGCTTTCCATCATGCTTTTGCTTTCAGATAAAATATCTTCCCCTTCCGCTATGACTGCACGCTCTCTGTTTGTGTATTACACTTCCAGACACATGTAGATTGCAAGATCTTCATGAATATTTTTTGAGTAATAGCTTTTTGTTCACTTCCTGCAGCTTTTAGAGTCATCACATTTGTTTTGCATCTAATTACATTACTGTTATTTGCTGTCACTTTAAGTGTGTTTTCCTCACCGCTTGAATTGCATTGTAATTTGTTTGAGAAAGGAATATGTTCATAGTTCTTCTATTTCCCAAAGAGTGAGTTGATGTTAATGTATATATTTTTAAATTATTAATATTATACTGGTTTTAAGTTTTCCCTTACTGATATTTTGATAAGGTACCTTTTTCACTATATATTTATTGACATAAACTATCTTAAACCCGTTGGATTTGCCAACCCTTTAATCAACTCCTGTTAACCTCTCATTTTGTTGGCAGGTTTTATAGGCATATACACACAGAGACATAGGCACACTCACACATACACTTACACATATACAGAAGTATCATGCCCCAAGCCTATGTTCTCAATAATTTGTTTTCTGCTGGTTGGCTGCCATGCCTTACTCTTAATTAATAGGTTGCTTTTCAACAGAAATATTATGCCTTGGGCATATTCATAAACAATGTGTCTTCTTATGAAGATTTAAAGGTTATAGTAATGAAAAGAATCTTGAATGTTAGAGAAGGCAGGGGCAGAAATTATTTTTTGTCAGGCAAATTCTTTGCTTACCACCAAGTTATACTACATTACTGTTTTAATTTTATGCTTAGAATAAGCTTTCTAGGTTAAACTAGAAAACGAGTATATATATGTTTAAAGTCCAACTAAAATGAAAGTTTGGCACAATAATAATCATATGCTTGATCTACTTGTTTTTGAAGAAAATATACAATTATTTTTCCAACTTTTGAAACACAAGATTATACATGCTTATGAAGAATGCCCAAGTTCATTTCTAACTAGCTAGATGATGATATATTATATGAGACTTGGGGTTTAATTCAGAGGATTGCCTGTCATTTTTCCAGAAATGATTATCATTGTTATCACTAATAAATTATATATTCTTATTTATTGATTTATCTCAGGGAATATAGTATTTATAAGCAGAAACAAATGAAAAGTAAACTTAGTTCTACTTCATATTATAAATAGCTTTCATAATAAAATAATATGCACAAAACATTTAAAGGATTATAAATACATAAAGGATTCATTGTTTTAAAAAATTCTATTTTCTGTTGATTTTTAACATATATATTGCTTATTAAACATGGGTTGTTCTATTAATGGAAAATATGCATTTCAAAGTTTGTGTAAATTACTTTTTTGGATTGCTACTGTAATATATGTTCATGGTGGGGCAAAAAAGTGAAACTTAAATTTGAACACGAAGAGTGAATGCTACTTAATTGAGTCAGTGTCAAAGAAAAGTGTTGCAAACAGAGGGAACAACATGGGTGGAGACAGGAGGTGAGAGAGCATGAGGCTCCTGCGAGACTTTAAGAAATTCAATGCTGCTGGATGGTTGGAGAGGAAGTGGGAAGTGATACCAGGTGGCAATGATGAGACAGGTAGAAATAATTATTCTTGATTTCCTCAGTAACGTTATACCAGAGTTTACCATAATTTTGCATCATTATGGAAAATACATGGGAATAAGGCAATTTTTGAGGCAGAATGACAAAATAAGCATCCACGGCAGCAAAATATAATGAAGAAAAATGTGTTGGTTTTTTGTTTGTTTTATATGTGGCCTAAGGGAACATGAAGAATCAGTGATGAAGCCCAGGCTTAGTTTTGTTTTATTTTTTTTTGTTTAGTTTTGTGGGGGCAGTTGTGTAGACTGCCCTGCCATGACATTTATTATGATAGAAGAGGAAAAAAATCTATTAACGGTGTTTCAGGGACAAAGAACTGGTTTGGGAGATTTTTGGTATAAATTATCTCTAAGAAAACAAATTAGCAATGTATAAAAGGCAATAGCTACCATTTTCCAATGAAATGAACCAGGGGTCCTTGGAGAAACGGCAGATTCTGGTACTAAGGCAATAAGATAAAATAAAAGAGCATCATACGTATAGTGCCAGAAAGTAAGAAAAAACTCAAAACAAACAAACAAAAGAGAATGAGGTTATGTCAAAGTGACACAGGAACCAATTTAAAAGAGCTCTCAATGGCCAAAACTAGAATAACTTTAAAAATAAAATAAGCAAGGTAGTATTGAATTATAACTCAAAATATAAAATAAATATACAGAAATACATATTTATATGGCCAAATTATTGATTAAATGAATAAATGAAGGATAAGGTCAAGTCTTCCTCACAGAAGGGTCCCAAATGATATTTATAAGTACTCTCTTAATTAAAGCCCAGAAATAGGTCCATATAAATAGTCAATTGATCACTGACAATGGAACAAAGACAATACAACAAAAAAAGATAAATCTTTTTAACAAAAGGTTCTGGAACAACTGGACTTCCACATAAAAAAAAAAAAAGAATCTAGATACAGACTTTACACTCTTTCCAAAATTAACTCAATATAGATCATAGACCTAAATGCAAAATGCAAATTTATAAAACTCCTAGAAGAGTTTTGAGGTAGAAGTGGCATCTTATCCCTGCCTGGCAATGGGAAGGCAACATTCCTTAAGCTCCAAGATGACTAGATCACCTTTGGAATATTAAAATTTTTATTAAGGGTGAAAGAAATCACATTTAGGCCCTATTTGACTTTAATCTAAAGTTAAATATATACACATAAGATTACTGGTGTCAAGATGTTAATTTCAAAACACTGTACAGTATTTTAATTACATGATGGAGCAGTTTCTTCCAGCATTGAAAGATTAAATGAGGGGTTGTGCACCCGAGTTGGTTGGTGCCATGCTGTCACATGATGCAGAGCAAGTTCTGTGGTACCTGTTCGAGGTGGAGGAGCTTGTTGAGGAGGTGCTGGTGGACAAACAGCAGATTGTGGATGTGGACACCGAAAGGAATAAAAACCCAGAGGGCCTGAGAGCCCTGCAGAATGGTCTCAGCCTCTCTGAAGATGTGGTTTGCCTCAGGAACATGTTTGTCAAGATGCCTCACCCTCAGGTGAAGGAAATGATTAAGAAAAATCAGGATCATCTGGATAAATAGAAATAATCCAAAAACAATGGGCCCAAGGCAAACCAGAGCCGAAGAGTTTTAACTTGAACCCCTTCAGTCAGGATGAACATAAAGCTCTCAAGTTCTTGAAAGGATGAGACACAAGAATCAAGATGGGGTACCAGTGACCAGCTCCTCTACCTGGGGTCATGGAGGACCGAAGACCCTCCAACCTTGACGCCTGTAAGGACAGGCGCTCCTGTAAGGGATCAGGTGTAAAGAATCTGGCCATAGCTCCTGTACAAAGCCTCTTTGTCTGAAGTACTTGGGTGCTCTTTGACGGCAGGAGGGAACACAACCTGTCGGTGGCTGCTGGACCTCACCACCAGGGCTCAGTGGACATAAGATCTATTGACAGGCCCTGGCAGTCACCAGTGGATGTGTGTGGCAGTGGCTGTGGGGTGTGAGAATGACTGCAACAGGCACTTCTCAACAATGACCTGCTGTTCACATGGGCCCAGAGCAGGGAGGAAGGGAGAGGGACAATGGAAGCTTTGTTCCAGCGTTCCTCTTAGAAAGGGGAGAGACAATTTCAGGCAGGTGTAATGGAATTGGAATAAAGCAGGAGGCTCAAGGGTGGTTTCTGAGTGAAGGACAGAACCATGGTGCTTTGTGGTTCACCACAGCCTTCCATGGGCAGACACACACATTTCTCCCTACTGCCTCCATTTTTACCCCTTTTTTCCTACTTGCTTCCAAGAGTAGATGCTGCTTATCAGCCATCTGTGGCTGCTCTTTGGTCAGGAGGGTGTTGCAGAGTCCTGCACCAGGGATGAGTGAGTGGGTGTGCCCCTGAGCATATAACGGGTGTCAAGAATGCTGCCCCACCACCTCTGAAAGCAGGGCCTGGCCAGCTCTGACTGCTCAGAGTACCTTCTGCCTTTAGTGGTCTGAGGTCCTGGTGTGAATGTGCTGTCAGGGCAAAAAAAAAAAAAAAAAAAAAAAATCAAATACGCATGGAAATACTTCTTCAACTTTGATTGTAAAAGTAATGCTTCATGTCATATTTTATCTTTCTATTTAAAATCTACTATTAAACTAAGTTTGTTTGGTGATTTTTGTATGTCTTTGAATGATGATGGTCTTTCTACTCTGATAAATTATTCTCTATTAATGTAAATTACATGAAACTTTTCTTGGTTTTTATAGTTTTAATCT
This sequence comes from Pan troglodytes, assembly GCF_028858775.2. Taxonomy (NCBI): domain Eukaryota; kingdom Metazoa; phylum Chordata; class Mammalia; order Primates; family Hominidae; genus Pan; species Pan troglodytes. The sequence goes on from NC_072408.2 coordinate 92,389,640, forward strand.
ATTTAAACTTCAAAAATCTTCTGTCAACAATTAACCTACTATTTATATAGAATTACAGAGTTATGTTTTATCTTGAAGTCATGCCATGTGACCTAAAGTAGAACAGGAAGCATACTGATAGTCATATTTTTAAAATGGGCAAGTGCCTACAAGTTGGGATACTTACAAAGGCTGGGATAAACCTTACCCGAAGCCAAGCTATGCTGGATTTAGTAATTTAACAACTGTTATTTAAATGCGATTAATTTTTCACTTTAGAGTTTCTCAGGTATACATATGTATGTGTACCTGTATGTGTGTGTCTGTGTGTGTGTGTGATTATATTTATGTAAGCAACTGAAAATAAATATTGAAACATTTAGACTGTAAGATCTATATAAAGGCTATGACCAATAACATTTTTCTGATGACCTCTCTGCAGTTATGTTTTAGCACACTTCATGTTGTTATGTATGTTAGTTCTCTATTGCTGTATAAAAATTACCTCAAATAGTGGCTTAAAACAATATATATTTATTACCTTAAAGTTTGCATGGGTCAGGAATGTGGGCACAGCATAAGTGTGTCCTCATATTGATCTCAAAAGGCTGCAGTAAAGGTGACCAGGATTGTATTCTCATCTGGAGCTTGAGATCCTCTTCAAAATCATTCAAGTTTTTTGCAGAATTCAATTCCTTGTGTTTGTGAGATTGATGCTCACAGTTCCTAGAGGTAACCTTCTGCATAGGTAGTTCAGAAAATGGCTGTTTCTTCTTCAAGACCAGAAGGCAAGAATCCCTGCTGCTTCGAGTCTCTTCTTTCGGGGAATGCCTGGTTCTTCTTTTAAGAGGCTTTCTTGGTTATGTCAGGTCCTCCCAGGATGATCTTCCTTTTTATTAGAAACCTTATGTCTGCAAAATTCCTTTACTTTGCCATATTCATGGTTAAAAGCGAGGTAAAGTTTCTGTCTGCAAACAAAGAGAGAAGCTTATGCTTGGATACTTAGAATTGGATACTAGGGGTGGGGATCATGAAGACCATCTTAGAATTCTGCCTACCACAACTGTCATGCAAAACCAGTGTGCTCACTCTGCTGGTCTACTGTGTATGGTAGGGTAGAAAAAAATAACACTAGTTTCTCCTAAAATAAAATACAATTTGTAAATTCACAATATTTTTTCCTTTTTTAAATTTTCTATTCCCATTATAGGATTCCTTGTAGCTTAGAAAAACACTTACTGAATTAAACTGCATAATTTATTGGTTTGGAGTTGTAGTTGTACTACTCTATACTGATAATTGAATAAATGCTTCAGATTCCCTTTTCATAATCTAAATGTTATTTGCCATTTTCTTCATACAATAAGCTGAGAAATATAAGAGGAAAAAATGCCTCATTTGAAAGTCCAAGAATTTTTACTAATATTTAGGTTAGCAAATATTAACCTAGGTTTCTTAACAATGTTGGTCCTAATTAGATATGGCATTGAAAAACAAAATAAGTAATCTTTTAAACTTAACAGTATGAGGATACTGTGAAAGTCACTCTCTTTTTAAAAGTATAGACACTCTAAACCTTTGATTTCAAATATACAGAGCAGAAACAAAAGCCTCACCCAAGTAACTGTCCTCTGAAGCATTAGGAACATTTCCTACTTCAACACAAATCCTTAGCTTTAAGAGATTTTCTTCTATAGATTTACAACACTTCTCCCTCGAATGCATATTTGGGAACATGGACTAACTCCATTTTTTTTTTGTTTTGTGTTCATGTGCAGATAAATAATTCATTGTAGCTACTACAATTCCTCTGAAAGTCACTAGAAATTATATAACAGTGCAAGTATGATATAAAATATAAAAGACAGTAAGTGATGAGTATTGTTACTTTTACAACCTACTGGATCTCCTTATCTGTGTCTTAGTTTACACAGCTGAACACTATGACCTGTCTTCACGGTTTACAGCTCTAGAAAGTGGCTGCTTACTGAAGATATTCTGAAAAAAATGCTGTTTTTTCCTACTTTAAGAAAACTTTATATTTTTCTTTTTCTGATTTTTAAAATAATAAAATATAGCTGTTCTTGAATATTTATTGTTCCTCAATCTATCTTAGTTGCTGGCAATTTGTTTTCAGTGATAGCATTTCTCTTACTATTCCATAATTTTCGAGAGAGAGACATATATATGTACATACAAAATGTACATATTCAGAAAAATATGTATATTTTCCCCCCAATTTTTAGTGTTGCCTTTTTTTGTACCCAAGGCAATCTTCTGCAATGGAATTTAATTTTTAAATTATTTTTCTAGTGGAGGACATGCTATTGTTACAAAATACTGAATTTGATTAATATTAGTGGTATACTGAAAAATAGATTTAAATTGAACAGAATCAATGTCCTAAAGATTGAAATATGTCTTAATATCTAGGGACATTAAGAAACATATTCACCGTCATTCCATATAATTGAAGACATCAGTGTCTTTTTATTCAATGTAGAAATTATTATATTTTCCTTTGTAGTTCTTCATTTCATTTAGTCCTACTCTAAGCAAAAATAAAAGCACACTGTGAAAACACTTTAAAACATATAGCATTGTTATGGGTTGAACTGTGTCCGCCCAAATTCATATATTAAAGTCCTCACTCCTTAGTACCTCACAATGGTACTTAGAGTCTTTATAGAGGTTATCAAGTTAAAATAAGGTCATTAAGGTGTCCCCTAATACAATATGATTGATATCTATTTAAAAAGGGAAAATTTGGACACAGAGATGTATACAGAAAAAAAATGTGAAGACGCTGAGAGAAGACATCCATGTATAAGCCAAGAAAAGAGCAGTTTAACAGATACCTCCCTCACAGCCCTCAGAAGAAACTGACCCTGCCTTTACCTTTTCTCTGGCTCCTAATCTTCAGAACTATGAAAAAGTACATTTCTCTTGGTTAAGTCATCCAAGTTGTGGAACTTTGCTAAAGCAGCTCTAACAAACTAATGCAAGTTCTTTAAAATTGTATTATCTTGTGCTTATTAATATCATCTGGTTCTTCACGGTAACAGCAACTTTTGAAATCAACAGCTCCAGGAGACCATACCGGCATTGTCCAATGAGACGTAGTCCTCCCTTCTACCTGGATTATTACTTATTGATCATGTCCTACACTCCATTTGCCCTCATGGGCTTTGATTCCTTAATGTAGAAATTGTATACATAGCCTAGTGATTAAGAGATTTGGGGCCAGACTTTCTGAGTTGAAATACTGACTGCTTTATTTGCTAGCTATGAGTTTTTATGCAATTTACTTTGTCTATGTGCTTGACTAGCTGCAAAATTTGTGAGGCCTACTGCAATAGGATGATGTGGGTTACCTCATAAGAAATGCAGGAAAAAAGTGACATTAAATGTAACTAAAAATTAAACAGTTTTTAAAAATTTATTAATTATAAAATGTAATAGAGAACCATGATACATGAATAAAAACATAAATTTACAAACGAAAAACATTTTGGTGTCATAAATTTATGTAATATAACAAATAGTGAAAGATAAACAAAATATTGAAAAACAGATTTAAATTGAACAGAATCAAAGTTTTAAAGATTGAGATTTGTCTTTGTATCTAGGGATATCAGGGAACATATTCACTCACCAGGATTCTATATCATTGAAAATGTCAATATCTTTTAATACTTTATTAATGTGGTATCTTGATTAATCATAAGATTTTTCTGGATCACTTCTGCAAATTTGTTTATTAAGTCATCAAAACTTATACTTAAATTTTCTAAAAATATATGTGAAAGTGACATCAATTGCTCTTGAGAAATGCAACGCCACAAATAATTTTCTATTTTGAGAAGAATATTTTTGGTAAACTACTAAAGCTATGTAGAGTATTTATGACTCAATACAAATCTATTTTATGTATTCTGAGTTTAGTTTTAAATTTAAACTTACACAATATTATTTTAACACTTCTTCAGACATTCCCTGTAACTTGTAGAATCAATTTAAGAAACTAAAAATGGATTCATTACATATATATATATATATATATATATATATATATATAAAATTCAAAATGCCTGGTAATGCATTTTATCTTTGTATCTTCAATTAGGAGAGAAAATTTAATTTTAGAGTTGCTTTTCTTATTAATTTTAAAGTTATCTTTATTCCAAAAAGATAGTGGACATGCAAACTATTTTTCCTTTAGGAGAGTATGAGAGGAAAAAGCAGCTGACAAACATACTAAGAAGAACACATCTGAAATTTTAATGAATTTTTAAAGATTAAATGTAGGTTATCCTGAGAATTTAGTTTATCTGAAGATTCATATGGAAATCATGTTCTTTTCTGTTCAATATGGTGATCTTTAAATTTAATTTTTATTTTTAAGACTGTTGATATCTGCTTTCCAATATTGCAGCAGTTTTCAAAACTGGATATTCCAAACACTTTGAAGAATTTTAGCCACTTCCTGGTACGTTTTATTACAACATTTATGTGTAAGTTTTATTTTTTAATTATTTGCTGACATAGTATATTGCCTGTGCATTAACAGTTCTTGTCCAGCCCTCGGTTTAGAGAGTTAATATTTGTGCACAAGCCACAAGGATGGGCTCTGGGGATGGACGATCCAGCCATACTCTCTCCATGGGGCCTAGTGCTGCTGATATATGGAGCCTCACTTCTCTCTTGTGGCTAGAACCACTACCGCCATCTCTACTGCGTCTCACCATGGCTCCTAATCTGGACCCAGGTGCCACCTGGTTTTCTTGGGACCCCAGAATACCCCCTGAACTGGCTGAAGCCTATACCTGTGTGATGGGGCACCAGGCCAATTGCTTAAAGCCTAAGGCTCAAAATCCTGAGCCTGCACTTGCATGGACATCCTGAGGCCAATCTCCACCACTTACTGGCATGCTCTATATCTCATAGACTTTACTTGTAATTCAAAAATAAAAGTATTAGGAATTTCTAGGTGGCAATAGCAGATTCTTTTTAAAAAATGTATTATTGATATTTCTTCTTTTAAAACTCATACTTTAAGTTCAAGGGTACAAGTGCAGTTTTGCTACATAGGTAAATTTGTGTTGTGGGAGTTTAAAACTAAGTGTGGGGCCCTTCTCAGAGTAATGCCCTATAATTTTTACTGTAGAGGTCACATGCCTATATACCTTGCCCTGCCCTGTCTGTGTTTGCTTACTGAACTTAAGGTTAGAATGATAATGCCTACGTTATAAAGTTGGTGATGATACTACATGAGATTGTAAATATGAAGCGTTTATAACAGAGTAGACCACATTTATAGCAAGCTCTCTGTAAATATAAGCTCTATTATTATTACAATAATGTGTGAGACACAGTCACTGCTTCAGACGTGTTTGTAATCTAGTTAGAGAGATAGACATGTGGACAATCCACTACAACAATGTAATAAATAAATATCACTAGGCATTGGGAATATAAAAATGCCTTGTCTACAAGAGATCTATGGAAGTGAAACTGACATTTATATAATTATTGTTTAATATGATTAGTGTGAGCTCTACTTCCACTTAGGATGTAGAAAATCTCAAGACATAGGACAATGTCTCTACTACTCTAGTATCAAAAAAAGAAAATAGAAGAAAGGAAAAAGAGAAAGTATAATCTAAGAAGTTATAACTTTTCTGAGCTCATCAGAGAATTGAGGTTGAAAGACAACTAGGTGAACTGAATTCCAAAAGGGTGACAATCCCCTCCAAAAAGATGGTGTACATGCCAACTATTTTTCCTTTAGCAGAGTGTGAGAGGAAGAAGCAGCTGACATAAACATGCTAAGAGGAAAACGTCTAAAATGTTAATGAATTTTTGAAGATTAAATTTGGGAAATCATGAGAATTTAGAATTTCTCGAAACTTCAAACATGAGGTACCTCAGCACTTTCTTATCAGCTTTTTAACATGGGCCTCCACTGGGTGCATGTGAGAAAGACTGGGATCAGAGAAAAGAACCTGACAAGCTCCACCCGCTGTGTCAGTGGTGCAGGTATGCAAATGAGACTACAGTATTCAAATGGTGCTGCTGGAGAACAGACGTGAAATCCAGACTCTAGGCAGAGGCAAGAATGCTCAGGGTTTTATATTTTTGCAGTAATACAAAGCAAAACTACTGGGGACAGACAGGAAATGCACTCTTGGCCTAGACCCTCCTCATCCTTACAAGGCAGAGTTCTGGTCGGCAGGGGATTGGGAAGGGTGAGTTGCTGGGAGATATAAGGAATGCTCAGAAAGCCCCATCCTGGAAGGGTAAGTGTACAGGGCTTACCTAAGACTGAGGCTGGAATAAGAGAACTGAGAAATTTCCCGGCTCCTACCATAAGGCCTGCATGAAATAATAAGCAACAGCAGTAAACTGCTGAGATAACACTAGGAACATGGACAAAGACCCTTTCTGAGTCATCCCTATGCAGGGCTGCTCAAAGCAACCATGCTGAGAAAAGCCTTCCAACACTCTAGATGTTATACAAAGCACAAGATAGCAGTAGTCCTCAACATAAGGACCCAGGATCATCTCCATTGATATTTAGGCCATAGCAGAAAAGTGCCACGAGATGGCACCAAACCTCAAACACTTCCTGAACAGGTCTGGATTACATAGCTGTACTCCTGGACCACCCATTTTTCTAGATGTATAGTCTAGTCCTAGTCATTGAATGTTTCTTGTCTGTCATTACAACCCTGCATTTAATATTAATGTTTTGCCTTTATTATTACTGGCCATTGTGACATAAAATATCTGTGTTTTTTTTTAATTTGAGTTTTCTAAAACTATGTATTACAAAAGTGGTATGACTTGAGGATTGTTTTATATATGCAACTGGGTTGGAAGAAGTGATCAAACATGCGCACAAACAGAGAGAGAGAGAAAGGGAGAACTCTAAGATGAAATTAAATAAATGTCCTAGTTGAATTTGTCAAATATATATATATATGTGGCAAATACAGTGGCATACAGGAAATGAGATCATATATCATGTTTTAGTGTAGTTTCTCATGATCCTCAAGAGTCCTCATGGGACATTAAGCTGTCACTAACATATTTGCAGGATCTGGAAAATGGAATTCTTGCTATATCATGGACATCAAGTAAGGATGGCTCTCTAATGCAGAACTACATTTTAAAATTTGCACTTACTTTTAACATTTTTATGCATTAATGATCTTGCCTAAATCAATGATTACTTTGGAGATTATAAAATGGTGATTTGTTACTTCTAGGTTTATGCTGTTTCATTTTATCTCATTTTATTTTGATTCCAAGAGAGAAAAATAATAATAAATGTGCATCATCAACCCACTGGTTTAGCCTGATAACATATCGGTTTAAAAGTCATTAAAAGGGGCCAGGTGCGGTGGCTCACACCTTTAATCCCAGCACTTTGGGAGGCCAATGTGGGCAGATCACTTGAGGTCAGGAGTTCGAGACCAGCCTGGCCAACATGGTATAACTCTGTCTCTACTAAAAATACAAAAAAATTAGCTGGATGGGGTGGCAGGTGCCTGTAAACTCAGCTACTCAGGAGGCTGAGGTGGGAGGTTCTCTTGAACCTGGGACTTGGAGGTTGCAGTGAGTCAAGATCACACCACTGAACTCTGGCCTGGGTGACAAACTGAGACTCCATCTCAAAAAAACAAAAGCAAAACAAACAAACAAAAAACTCAAAAGTCATTACAAGAAGAAATAAGAGATATTTTAGAAGAAAGATATAAAAAAGGCCTTTCCTAATATATATTTGATGATTTTCCAAGAGGCAAGAGTTCAGCTTACTTGTTCTCCTCATTATGTGGTTGGAGGTTGGGTGTATTAGATAAACCAAGGCAGGCATATTTTTAATTTATCACATTTCTTATCTTGGTCTCCGGGCTCTATATCACTTTATCCTCACTTGATCTCACAAAGTCTTCTATAATTCTCTCCTGTGATCCATACAGTACAGGTGCATTTGCCCCTTCTTATTCCTCAGACATATGCCACTTTGCCAGATTGTCATATAGCTTCCTTCTTCTTGTCTTTCATTTCTTGGATTCAGTGTCCTGTCCGTAGACTGTCCTTTTCAGACCATTCAATATAGAGTATCTGCTGCCTGCTCTATGTTACAGGAGCCTCCTTAAAATCCATGCTAGCATTTGTGATATCTGTTTTTTGTTTTTTTCTTTTTTGGTCCTTTCCTGTCTTCCCCTACTAGAATGTCAGTTCCAGAATAGCAGGTGTCTTGGCAATCTATCCGTTTCTTACTATATCCCACCACCTAGAGTAGGATTGTAAACAGTATTTTTTGTTTTTTTTTTTAACATAAAAGCACCTTTGTTTATTCACTTCTTAAACTTTTACCTTTTCACTTTCTTATTATTAGGTAAAAAATATGGATTTACATGTAAAAAAAATATTTAGTGGCCCAGGAGTCCTGCTTCTTTTAGTGGCAATTGTAATTCGGTTCAACCCTCTCAATAAGGTAGATTAAGAAAGTGTGTATCTGCGTATGTGTCTGTGCATGTGCACACATGTGCATTTGGAGTGCTAGGAAGACAATTATAGGACCAAATTCCAAAATAAAAGAAAATGAAACTTAGAGAAACATGAACCTGGTATTTAGCTCAATTTTTTTCCTTTAGGAGTATCTGCCAATTCAGGAAGAAGTGGTTGGTGAGATCAAGAAGTTGTTGAGAGTTTTTGGAAAATTCATAGAAATGAAAATAAAAATTGGGTTCAAATTTTGCTAAGAGACATTGGTAATTCACCAACAGTTTTGATTAGGATTCTGATGATCTACACCCCTCAAATAAGGGGAAAATATATTTGCAACTTCTAATTTAAATTCTTGATAATATGAAGGTCACTCTGGTCTATTGATAGCCCTAGACACTTGCATAAAGAAAAATAAACCTACTCTAGAGGATAAGAAAATTATCCTGGACCTTAAATCCTTTTTGCATATTTTTATATTGAACCTTGCAAACAATGAAGAGCAACTGGGCAAATGAATAAACAGATGATGTAGCAGAAAAGAAGAGAACTAGAGAAATAATAAATAATAGTAAATAAGAATCAAGACAGGCCAGGCACTGTGGCTCATGCCTGTAATCCCAGCACTTTGGGAGGCTGAGGTGGGAGGATCACCTGAGATCAGGAGTTCGAGATCAGCCTGGCCAACATAGCAAAACCCCGTCTTTACTAGAAATACAAAAAAATTAACCAGGCATGGTGGTGTGTGTGCCTGTAATTCCAGCTACCTGGGAGGTGGAGGTTACAGTGAGCCGAGATCACGCCATTGCACTCCAGCCTGGGCAACAAGAGTGAAATTTTGTCCCCCCAAAATAAGTAAATGAATAAATAAAAAAGACCTACTGCAATGGTTTCTAGTAAGCAATGCAATGTATACATTGAAAGCTGAACAATCGCTTTCAGTGCATGCATTGATTTCCAAAAAGAGTAAGTCATAATTTCTTACTCTCCTCCCTCCCCCAGCCCATTTCACCTTTTCTCTGTGAAAGGCAACCTCCTTGTTCCAGGGCTTATCCTAAGGTATCATTGTGCTCTTTGTCTCCTTTCTTTCTGTCATGCTCTACACATGATTGGTTAGGAAATATTTACTTTTATTCCAAAATATAGACAAATACAGTTGCTAATAATTTCTCATCACATCCACAGCTACCACCTTGCTACCCTATCTTACTGAATGCTTGTAGCCTCTGCTTACAGTCTTAACACAGCAGTCAGTATAGTCCTATTAAAGCATAAATAAAACCAGATTGCTGTTTGCTCAAAATTTTGCAATAGCCACCCTTACACTCAGACTAAAAGTAAAATCCATAAAATGGCTTACAATGCTCTAAGCCTTTCCAAATCCATGTCATGGCCTTAGAGACAGCTGTATGTCTGTATCATGTATTTATCTTACCCCAAATCTTCTATAATAGTGTGTATCATAGGATGTCAATTAACTACAGCTCTGCCTTTTCCTATAATATACATGTTTACAGTGAGCAGAGAAGTGTTTTGTTGACACTGAAAAAACTGCAATGAAAACTATATACTGGAAGATTATATCAATCCTTTTTAAAAACCTTATAATTTTGGTAGCAGAATGATGTTTCAGTTATCATCAATGAAGAAATTTTTCAGGGAATAGTGGGAAGGGGGGATGGTTACTAGGGGTAGTATGAGGAAGATCTTTGTAGTGCTAGAACAGTTTTTTTTTTTTTTTTTTGGAGACGGAGTTTCACTCTGTCGCCCAGGCTAGGGTGCAGTGGCACAATCTTGGCTCACTGCAAGCTCTGCCTCCCAGGTTCACGCCATTCTCTTGCCTTGGCCTCCCGAGTAGCTGGGACTACAGGTGCCCGCCACCACACCCGGCTAATTTTTTTTCTTTTTTTATATTTTTAGTAGAGACGGAGTTTCAGGGTTTCACCATCATGGTCTCGATCTCCTGACCTCTTGATCCGCCTGCCTCGGCCTTCCAAAGTGCTGGGATTACAGGCGTGAGCCACTGTGCCCAGCCGAACAGTTTTTAATTTTGATTATGTTATACAAATCTTCACATGTAATAGAATTGCAAGAACTAAATACACAATACACACACACATGAATAAGTGCATGTAAAACTAGTGAATCTGAAGAAACTGTGTATGTCTTACCTTGATTGATGGGCATCAATTTCTGTTTTAAACAACTAATAGTTTGCTTTCATCATTTTTGCTTTCATATAGTATTTTCTGATTATATAAATCTCCCTTTGAGCACCAGACAGCTATTTTATTAACCAATTTTAATCTCCTGATAGTCTAAAGATAAAAATAATTGTATATACACAGCTCTTAACTTTTTTTTTTTTTTTTTTTGCTTTTGAGTAATGTTTCATGATTAAAGCAATTCCTCATTGGACTCCAGAGAATTCTTTTATTGATCTATTTCAATCTAATGGTGGTTTAAAGATAAATAAGCTTGACTATAAAAAACTGTTTTGGAGCAGAGAAGCTAGAAACTAGAGCACAGCCCTGATTGTCATATAGTTCTAAAGACTTGTTTATCACACTATGTTTAGAGGTACATTTCAATTAAAGATTGTCAAATTTTGGAAGTTGAGCTTTTCCTAAAACATAGGTTCCCCAGAGCTTTCAGGGATCTATTTTGTTGTTGTTGTTTGTTTCTTTTCTTTTTCTACATAAATGCAAGGTATAACTACTTTTTAACTATAATTAATTTTCTTCAATCAAATTAGATTATGTAATTAAACTAAAATTAAAATAATGAAATAGAAGGTAAGACAATGCTATATGACCATTTATTTTAAACCTTGTTTTAGCAAGATGAGTAATACATTAATAAATCCAACAACCTTGGTTGCTGTCACCGTGACCTGGACCCTCCTAGTCCACATCCTGAATCAGGATCTTGGACGTCACCCACAGTGGAAGCTGTGCCATGTGAGTGGAAAAAATGGAAACCACATTTTGATATTCAGTTCTGAGGAGGAAACTCTTTTGTCAAAAACAATTTGTTTCACAATTTTAATTTCAATTATCTACAGCCTGATAGCTAAAATGTGCTTTCCTTTTGTTTTGATTTGCTGAGGAAGCACAGATCAATCTACATGGCCACATGCACACAGCTGCCAAAACCGTTCCTTATAAAAAGGATAATTTCTACACAATGGGGAGAGCAAGTACATTTCCTGCCCCTCTCAAAATTATATCTGTCTACTTTGGCATAAGAAAATAATTCCCACCTTACTTTCCCAAATTAACATTAAATTTGTAATAGGTGAGCAAATTATATATTTAAATATCATGTATTATAAGACAAATAATTGAAATTTACCTTGATAGCAGTTTGGTTTTGCACAATTTTTTACACATAAATACATTTTATATGTATATATCTTTTATATATATTATTATTGTTGTTTATAATAAACAATATTATAATAATAGAATATTGGTTGACTTCTTAAAACATTTAAGAAAAAAGAAAATCTTAAAAAATAATAAGCCAATTTTTATACAGCTTTTTATAGGTTTTTTGTTTGCAAAATAATGTGATAATATTTTATGTGGAAGACTTATATTCTTGCAATAACATTTACTAAAATTCTAAGTTCCATATACTTACAAAGCTTTTGACACTCAATTTAGGGAGATGTTATAAATAACATTAGACTAGATTCAAAATTTTAAAGTTTAGAAAACCATTGTCAATGGTATATTTAACTTGTGAATCTTTTTCTTCAGAAACAAGTTTTAAAAAGCAACCTGCAACTCTTTATATTCATATCTTGTTTAGTTCACTCAGTACATATTGATTGAGTGCTGAATTTTTTGTATGGACAAGTCTGTTCAGTACTACTGACACAGCAATAAACAAGAAAGAAACTTCCTGCCCTCAGGTATCTTAGGACAAGTGGATGTAATAAAATGAAAAATATTAATTGCTATAGAAATACATTGATGTTCCTTTGTGCATTAAACTTTTTATCAAAGTGATTACATGTCATGGTTATTCTTCCCCTTCCCCCTTTCACTTACACATTAAATTGATCTGTTAAAATTGACTGTAAAATCTGTTAAAACATAGGATTTTTTTTAGATGATCCCTCTTTATAACAGACAAAAGAAATAATATACAGAAGACAGTTCATAGAGTTCCTATTCTCTTCCCCATTCCTTTGTGACACAGTCTGTTTCGAATACTAAGTATATATGTGTATATATACACAAAATATATATATATATACATACACTAAGTATATATATGCTCTAAGCTGACTTATTTATACACTCCACTACAGGAATATTAATGGCTTTACAGGGTGCTGAGCCAGGCTCCACTAGGAATGTTCTGTAATATACAAAAGAGGCATCATATTGCTCTTTTTTTTTTTTTAATTTTGAGTTCCCTAGAACTTCTGGCTCCAGCAATTCTAAGTAAGGTTTTATAGATGTGTACTAAGATCACCGTGCCTGCAGCCAAGACAAGCTGCAAGGATCCATGAAGAAGCCAGCTTGTCTCCCACCTTGTCCAACCTCCACCTTTCTTGTCCCATGACTCTGTCTCCCAACCTTTGTGAATAGTTGTGGCAAACCTGTGGGCAAGCCTAGAAGTCAGATATGTATAAAATAGTTTTTATTTCTATATTAACCTGTAATATTGATATAACCCTTCAAAGATAGTGCCAGATGAAACCTCTCATATCATCAAACTAACTTTGGTTTGCAGCCTATGCAGTTTACATGCTTACAGTGATTTGAATGGCTTGCTTGACAAGAATGGCAAAATCACATCCTTACCCTGTAACTCATTTTTACATTTCTTTTGATTAGGATTTTCCTGAGGGCAAAGACATGCCTTATTCATCACTTTAATATAAGAGAATACAAAAGAAGAAATTAGAGTAGTAGTTAAGCAATTCGTATGTGTTGAATTATTTGTTGTTGACTACGTAACTACATTTTGTGTACATGGAAACAGGATTGTGCCTTCAGGTGAACTCAGGGCAATTCTTTAATTAATGCATCAGAGTGAAGAGTTGCCAGGTTCACATATATGAAAGCAAGCTCACCCTTGAGATTCAGCTTAGGTATTAATTCCTCCAGAAATTATTCCCTGACCTTCCTTTCTCACTGGCCATACTGCTAACACCCTCTCTTGCCCTCAGAATTTAGTCCTTTTCTATTCTCCCATAGTACTCTGTCATTACATTTAACAAATAGTTTGTAATTGTGAGTTGCAGTTTCACAACAGAGGATAAGCTCTTTGAGGGCAAGAAGTGTCTTTTATTCTTCTTTGTGGACTCATTACCAAGAATTCTGTAGTTAATTAATGTATCTCTATGCTTTGGAATGTTGCTTGAATGAATTGAATGAATGGATAAGTGCATGAGATGGTCATTGATTTTGCCTGTACAGTCCTTTTAATCAAATAACACAACAAGCTCTACAGGATGGTTGTCATTCTACTGTCTCCAAGATGATTTGCTTTCTGGAATGATTGTTTAACAGATAAAATCAATGTAAAACACTAAAGTTAAGGTTATTAATATAGAAGATTAATCACCAGAGCTAAAGCTAAAATTTAAGATGGATTTTAAAAATGGGACAGGCAATACAGAAACATACTCAAAAAGACCTAAGTTGGAGTATGGGTCCTTCTATTGGTAAGACATCCTCAGGTAATATACATAATTTTTAAAGCCTCAGTTTTTTTTTAGTAATGACTATTTCATAATATTGCTGTGAAATTATACATGTAGGTAAAGAGTTCCTAGTCCAATGTTTAACATATATTAAATACAACTATCTTTGATGTACTGTAAATATGGGCATTATGATTTCTAAGCAACAGTAACAAAGTGGACTAAAAGGAATGTTGTAAGATAATAGAAACACAAAGACTAATGAAATTTCCTATGATAGAGTGTATCAAAAATAAACATAATTCATGGAGGAGGTAGCCATAGATGAAAGAGCCTGGAAGGTAATTTTATGGTGATGTAAATATATTTACAAAACAGCTGTGGCTGTGATGACCAAATATCCATATATGCCTGGGACAGACTCACTCTACGCTTCTTGGCTTACTCTATTAATAGCTCTGTTTCACTCTCATAATTGTCAGGGTTTAGACAATAACTTGGTTGGTTACTATATCATGGTTCATGTGCTAATCAGAAAAAGTTTTAAGAGGAACTTTTCCAAATACTTAATAAATACCACACAATGAAAATTTACAAAAGCATGTATAGGATGAGTTTTATGTTCAGTGTACAAAGACCCAAGTTAATTAATATTTACATTTTTATTCTATCCAAGTAATTGAGCTGATCTGAAAGTAAATGTCCTTTTAGCAATTCAGAAAGAATGTAACTTGATGGCAATGGAATTGGCAAGTGACTTCTCAGGGTTGCCTTTTTTACTTACTTTTATTTTTTATTTTGCCAGCTTCTGATAATTGGCTTCATATACGGTAATTTAGAAAAGGCTATTTTATGCTTTTCCCTTATGATCCTAGATGCAGAAAGATGAAGAGATAATGAGAGGTGTTCACTGCCTTTCTTTCCCCCCTTTTTATAAAGGATAATATCCTTTCCAACAATTATTTGATAAAGGAAAAAAATACTGATAGGAAATTCTTCTTTGTTGTCATTTACCAATTTTTTTGTTACCAAAACAAAAACGGTAGTATTACTTCAAGTAATTTCTTTTTTACCCAGCATCTAAAAAACAAACCAAAACAAACACAAAAAACTACGTTTTTATTTATAGATACAAAAACTTTGCTATTATGCCTGGTGTGATGGCATATGTCTGTCATCCCAGCTACTCAAGAGGCTGAGGCAGGGGGATTGCTTAAGCTCAGGAGTTGCAGACCAGCCTGGGCAAAATAGCCAGACTCCATCCCTGCAACCCTCCAAAAAAAAGTAAGCTGAAGACAAATGACAAAAAAAAAAAAAAAAAGGAACGCAAATCATCTCCCTGTTTCAAAGTATTGTATAAACTTTTCTCACTATAAATGGTGAACAAGAAAAAGTATAAATAGTGATGAAGAAAGCAACATCAGATTCTGTTAATGTACAGAGGAATAGCCTTCTTAAACTATTATTTCTAGCAATAGAGATATGGATCACATTATCAGAAATTTGATGATTTTCAGATATTCTGAAATATCTGTTCTGATAATCACAAATTATCAAAAATTTGTGATTAAAAGAGTTGAGAAGAATTGCTTGGTGAGTTATAAGTCCAAATTTCTCATTATTATCCCAAGAAAATGTAAAAAATTGAATAGTATTTAAAAAGACACTTTAATCTGTGATGATGGCTTCTTGCAGAGGGAAACTAATTGTGCAATATTAATGTGGTAACTCATATCTGTAAGTAGAATTAAAATAATGCTAAAAGTTCAACATTGCCTTGTAGAAAATGTCCAGTAACTCATATCTGTAAGTAGAATTAAAATAATGCTAAAAGTTCAACATTGCCTTGTAGAAAATGTCCAGTAACTCATATCTGTAAGTAGAATTAAAATAATGCTAAAAGTTCAACATTGCCTTGTAGAAAATGTCCAGTCAGTTTAAGTATAAAACTCAGTAAGATTACTGGTAATAATTACAGTTTCATTATATTGTGTCTAGTGTTAATATTTTAGATATTCAGACCATGTGAGATTATATCATTTTCATAGAAAAATACATTAACTTTGTCCTGATGTTTAATAATGAATTTGTTGGAAAATATTTTACTTTAAGAGTTTTTAATCAGTTGTATTAAAAGAAAAGAGAAATTAAAAAACAATTAAAGGTATCAGGCTTAGTGTGGTGGCTTGTGCCTCTAATCCCAGTACTTTGAGAAGCTGAGGTAGGAGGATCACTTGAGGCCAGGAGTTCAAGACTAGCGAGACACCTGTTTCTAACATTTTTTTTTTTTTAACTAGCCAGGCATGGTAGCATGCGCCTGTTGTCCAGCTACTTGGGAGGCTGAAGTGGTGGGATTGCTTGAGCCCAGGAGTTCCAGGTTGTAGTGAGCTATGATTGTGCCACCGCACTCCAGCCTGGGGATCAGAATGAAACTCTGTCTCTACCAAAAATACAAAATAAGATAAAAATAAATAAATAAAAACTATCAGTCTTCTGGCTATCTGGCTTGGTCTTAAGTTTTAGATGTTTAACTTCTCTCATATGGCAGTTTAGATTTATGTTTATTGACCATTTTTAATCAAACTGCAACTCTGCTGATGGATAGGAAGAATCAATATCATGAAAATGGCCATATTGCCCAAAGCAATTTGCAAATTCAGTGCTATTCCTATCAAACTACCATTGACATTCTTCACAGAACTAGAAAAAAACAGGGTTATAATTCATATGGAATAAAAAAAGAGTCTGAATAGCCAAGGCAATCCAAAACAAAAGTAACGAAGCTGGAGGCATCATGCTACCCAACTTCAAACTATACTACAGGGCTACAGAAACAAAAACAGCATGACATGCGTGCAAAAACAAACACATAGACCAATGGAACAGATTAACCCAGAAATAAGGCCACACACCTAAAGCTGACAAAAACAAGCTTTCCATAAAGCTGACAAAAACAAGCAATGGAGAAAACACTCCCTGTTCAATAAATGATGCTGGGATAACTGGCTAGCCATATGCAGAAGATGGAAGCTGCACTCCTTCCTTACACCATATACAAAAATCAACCCAAGACGGATTAAAGACTTAAATGTAAAACCCAAAACTATAAAAAACCCTGGAAACCAACCTAAGCAATACCATCCTGGACATAGGAATGAGCAAAGATTTCATGACAAATCACAACAAATGCAATCACAACAAAACCCAAATTTGACAAATGAGATGTAATTAAACTTAAGCACTTCTGCACAACAAAAGAAACTAGCAACAGAATAAACAACCTACAGGATAAGATAAAATATTTGCAAACTATGCATCTAACAAAGGCCTGATATGTAGCGTCTGTAGGAAAATTAAGCAAATTTACAAGAAAAAACAACTTCATTAAAAAGTGGGCAAAGGACATGAGCAGACACTTTTCAAAAGAAGACATACATGTGGCCAAGAAGCATATGAAAAAAAGCTCAGTATCACTGATCATTAGAGAAAGGCAAATCAAAACCACAATAAGATACCATCTCACATCAGTCAGAATGGCTATTATTATGAAAGAATAAAAAAAAAAACCAGATGCTGGAGAGATTATGGAGAAATGGGAACACTTATGAATTAGTTCAGCTACTGTGGAAAGCAGTGTGTTGATTCCTCAAAGGGACAAACAGAACTACCATTTGACCCAACAATCCCAGTACTGGGTGTACACCCAGAGACATAAATCATTTTACCATAGAGACACATGCATGCAAATGTTCATTGCAACACTATTCACAATAGCAAAAGACATGGCACAATATCAAAATCAACCTAGAGGCCCATCAATGACAGAATGGATAAAGAAAATGTGGTACATATACACCATGGAATACTATGCAGCCATGAAAAATAACGAGATCATGTCTTTTTCAATAACATGGATGAAGCTGGAGATTATTATCCTTAGCAAATTAACACAGAAACATAAAATCAAATACTGCACGTTCTCACAAGCGTGAGCTAAATGGTGAGAACTCATGAAAACAAAGAAGGGAACAACAGACACTGGGGTCTACTTGAGAGTAGAGGGTGTGAGGAGGGAGAGGAGCAGAAAAAATAACTATTGGGTACCAGGCTTAATACACTGGTGATGAAATAATTTGAACAACAAACCCCTGTTACATGAATTTACCCGTATAACAAACCTGTGTATGTATTCCTGAACCTAAAATAAAAGTTAATAAAAGATTTCATAGCACTGTGTACCTCCTTTTGCAACATTTATCACAGTTGGAAGTTGCCATTTGTTTGTGTAATTATTTCATTAATGTGTGTTTTCCTCAGTAGAGAGGACTACAAAAAACATGGATAGTATCAGGTTTTGCAGCTAGTACAGCCTGACGTATAGTGTGGACTCAATAAATATTTGTTGAATGAATAAATGAATAAACTCTCGTGTACATGTTTTGTACAGAAAGGAGAGTGTGGAATACAATACCTGCATGGTGAAACTAGGAAATTTTAATTATCTTTGAGTCCAGAGGTAAAGTGAAGAAGAAATAATGTACTGCTTCATATAAAATTCCAAAGTTGCCTGTCTAAGTAAGAATAGAAAAGTAACAAACACATAGAACAAAAAAATAACCTGTGACTTGAAGAGAATGATAGCCAATTCGGAATAATTTCTGTTATGTTCTGGGATAGAATAAAATTTTTCCTTTACAATCTGCTTATTATAACAGGTTCATCATATCTTCCATAAATCCTTTACAAGCTCACTGAGTTGCGACATTATCCCCAAATCCACCCAAAACAAATTGGTTTTTATATAGCCAACAATCTTTGAGTACAGCACTTCTCTACAAAAGTGGCTGTGTCTGTTTGTGCGTTATGGTTACCATGGTTAGGAAATATTCCCTGAGAATGGTCTTTAAAAAAATTAGCTATCAAATTCAGGTAAACAGCTGTTTTAGAGCTGATAAGGCTGAGAAAGCAGATAACAGGCAGACATGTTGCCAATGACTACAACAGTCTCAGGAGATCTTGAATTTAATATTTTCAGAAAAGTAATTAAAATACCAGGAAGATCAACCTGTATGATGCATGCTAGAAATCCTGTTACAAGAAGAAAAAGCAGACCCCTTCCCAAAAAAGAAAATAAATTCAAAATTATATTCAAATATAATAAAAATTGCTGGATATATCAAAAGGAAGTTGAAAAGGAAGCTCAATGAATAAAGCAGAGTGATAATAAAGGAAAATAAGAGACAGTGGAGAGGAGACAGAAATTAGCAGGAGATAAAGGAAATATTCATGTCATCAAAAGATTTCATATTACATTTTTAAAATACATGATCATTTCCCATTAGTGATAGAATACAATTACGTTGTCAAGTACTCTAATTATGCCTTGATTAAGTCAGTTCTACCCTTGTCTCAAGTGCAAAATTAAATACAAAATTCCACTTGCTATAAAATGAATGGTAAAAGATTTGTGAGAATTTTACAAAATATATAACTCAATATATTTTGAATGTGTGACTTTAAAAAAATTATAACAGATGCATTCTCTTTATTTTTATTTTGAAATTTATAGTCTTAATTGAGATATATATTTATAAATCAATACTTTATGTAATATAACCTAATCCCATGTTTTCCTCTAAGTACAGTCATGAGATATTATTTACATACGCATGTATATATATATAATTTATTGTACATTGAATGTGTTTACAATTCCAAGGGTTTATTTTTTACCCTTAGATAGCTAATATGTAGGCATCACTTGAGTCTTTAAAATAAAGTTATATATATTGTTATGAACTGAATTATGTTCACCCCAAATTCATGTGTTGAAGCCCTAACCCCAGATGTGCCTCTATTAAGATCTAGAGCCTTTAAGGAGGTAATTAAGGTTAAAGGAGGTCATATAGGTGGGCCCCTAATCTGATAGAACAGAGATTCTTAGGAGAAGCAGAAGGAACACCAGAGATCTCTCTCTTCGGCACACACAAAGAGGAAAGGTAATGTGAAGGCACAGCAAAAAAGCTGCCACGTAAAGGCCAGGAAGAGGGGGTCTTCCCAGAAACCAAATTGGTTGGCACCTTGATCTTGGACTTTTAGCCTTTAGAACTGTGAGAAAATAAATGTTTGTTTAAGCCACCTAGTCTAGAGCATTTTGTTATTGCAGCCCTAGCAGACTAATACACACATACCATTACATTTTATTTCACAAACACACTGGAAGTACAGCCCTTATTTTAAATTTACAAAATTTAGCATAGATATATATACTTAACTAAAACAAATAAGTACATAAAATAAGTTCATTATTTGCAAATTTTTAACATATTTTTAAGTTAAATGATTAGTTTCTTTGATGAATCTCTGGTTCTTGCTGCTATGGACATATTTTCTATTATATTATTTTAAAGTTTTATATATATATATATAGCATACAAATATTTTCCCTCCTTTTGCCAATATCTTTGCAAAATTAATAAGGCAGAGCATCCAGGAGCAAGATAATTAAGGTTTATTAAGTATCTGCTATAACTGATAAATATTTTGCTTTAAAAATACAACAATTTATTACATACTAGGGAAATTATTACCTTTTACTCATTAGCAAAAAAATTTACGCATCTTTCTCATCTACCAATCAATCTAAAACTGACTCAGTATATGTCTGTGGATGATATATAATACAATTACCCATAGTAAGTGGGCCCTGATTCTACCTATTCCCTGTAGTGTTTACAATGGGCGTCTGAGTACATTGAATATACAATACATGATTTTCAAACTGAATTTAAAATCCTAATTAAGATAAATACTAATCAGGAGTAATTTCAACTTTGCATTATTTATCAGAATTGATAAGAAGAGACTCTTTGGGTAATGGTAATAATGATCCTCTCTCCAAAATAGGATTTTTAGTTACCAGGAAGATGGCTTTACAGATTGAAACAAATATTGCTATATTTGTTAATATTCTTTTTTTTTCAATCATTCAAAAAGTAGCTCTTTGAAAGTTGATGTCTGTTCATGTGTTTACATGTCTTATCTCAACTGTTATTTCCTTAGGGAAGCTTTTCCTAATCTATCACACTACATATATTTTCCTCTTTCATAGCCCAATACAATGTCATTTCTTTACAATACTCTGTGTGCTGATGCTTAATTTATTGTTTTAATTATTTGTTTACTTATAATCTCAATTGTGAAATACATGAGAGCTGGCACCATGTCTGTTCAGTGTGTATATATATACATATATATGTATATATATTGTATATATTGTTATACATATATATACATGTATATATACAATGTATGTATATATTGATATACATATATATCAATATATCTAAATCTTATAGATCTACCTTCATCTATATCTATAGCTCTCTATGTGTATATATACACACGTAATTTACTTCCAACTGTTATCCAAGGACTTTGACAAAGTGGAAAGCTTTGAATATTTGCATCTAGCCAAAAACATCCTTCAATAATGTAAACCACTAGTATCAGAACTGGTCAGAACCAGAACTTGAAAGGCTCTAAAACAGATAGGATTGAAAGACTAGATCCTAAGAGTCATCAGCATATATATATAAATAGTAATTCAAATAATGCATGTATATGAGACCACTTAGGAAGAAAGAACAACGTAAAACAAAGCAACAGAGCATAGTTGTTAAAAACAAGGCCACTGCAATCAGAATATCTAGATTCAAATCCTGACTCTACCACCAACTAGTTATATAAAACTAGTGAAGTTGGGGTTAATTTGGGGCAAATGATTGTACATTGATCACAGAATACTTGCAAGGATTAAATGTAATAACTAAGAGTAAGCATTCTACATATATTGACTCTTATTAGACTGTAAGAAAAAACAAAAAACTAGCACTAATTCCTTAAGGACTCCAAAACTGAAAGACAGAGAAAAGTGAAGAAGTTTTTACCTCTTATACAGTGAGAGGTAAGAGGTAAAACTTGAATAAATGATGCTAAGGAAGACAAATAAGGAGAGTGAATCTAGAGGGTATGTCTCTTAGCTCTTTGATGTCTTTCCAAGATTTACCCTCCAACCTCGAACAACTAAATCCAGACCAACTATACAAAAACAAAAAAATGCCAGTTTTCAAGGTACTGGAGATGAAACGAGAAAGGATAATGATCCCTGTAAAGATGAAAAACAAATATAATAAGCCCTACCATGGTCCCAGCCTACTGTTTTCAAAAAGATTCCAGACCAGTGAAAGGATAGGGAAGTCAAATAGATACCTACAGATTCCCTGGGATGAGGAGACAGGGCAAGAGTCTGAGAAGATCAAGGTGGCTAGAATCACCGAACAGAGTAGCAAGGAAAAGAGAGCTGCACACAGAGAAAAGCCTGAAGATCTGCAGAGGCCTCCCTTGAGTAGGGAGCAAAATATTCATCAGCATTTGCCAGTGAGAAAATTAGCAGAAGCTGGGGAATGATTCGCATCTTTTCTCATCAGCCAGACTGCGAAACCTCGTAAGTCATGGAGCACTATAAAGAGTACTTAGAAATCTCTCTCCTGAATAATGTGACTATTTAGTTCAAAACTCTCATCCTATCTCATCTTATCTGAAAAGCAAAAGAAAAAATAACCTCTTTCCAACTAATTCGACTTTATACCACAACAAAGCTCAAGAATTTTTATGGGACTACAAATGTGCTTAGCTTCCAACAAGTTAGAATTTACAATGTCTGGCATCCAATAAAAAATGACCATACATGCAAAGAAGCAGGAAAATTCAACCCATAGTAAGAAGAAAAATAAATCAATCAAATTGGGCACGGACAGACACAAATGTTATAATTGGCAGAGAAAAACATTAAAACATTATTATAACTATATTTCAAGGTTTAAAAAGCTACAGAAGAGATCAAAATGTTTAATAGAAACATAAAAAATATAAGAGACAGAAACCAAGCCTCTAGAGAGGAAAACTATAATGTCTGAGATATGCTGGATGGGAATAACAGTGAATGAGATTTGGGGAGAGAAAAAAATAGTGAACTTGGACACTAGCAATAGCAAATATCTAAAATACTTAAATATTCACAGAGAAAAAATACTTAAAACGATAAAAATATCATCAGGGAGCTGTGGGAGGCTTTAAAGTGTTCTAATATACACGTAACAGAAGAAGTAGAGCCAAGAAAAAAGTTTTAAAAATCATGGCCAAAATCTTTCCAAACTTTATGGACACTATAAGTACACATATCCAAGAAGCTCAATGAAATTTAAGCACAGGAAATATGATGAAAACTACACCAAGGCACATCATAATTAATTTGCTCAAAGCCAGTGATAAAGAGAAAATCTTAAAGACAGCCAGAGAAAAATAGGAATCATAAAAAGTTACAAAGGTAAGGAAACAATGAAAGCAAAACAGCACTGAAGAAACATCTTTAATGTACTGAAATTAAAAACAAAAATAAAAAAATTATCAATCAAAAATTCTACCAGGAAATAATATCTTCCAAGTATGAAGGCAAAATATCATTTTTTTTTAACTTTTATTTTAAGTTCAAAGGTACATGTGCAAGTTTGTTATATAAGTAAACCTGTGTCATGGGGGTTTGTTGTACAGATTATTTTGTCTCCCAGGTATTAAGCCTAGTACCCAATAGTTTTTTTTTTTCTGATCTTCTCCCTCCACCCTCAAGTAGCCCCAGTGTCTGTTGTTCCCTTCCATGTGTCCATGTGTTCTCATCATTTAGCTCCTGCTTGCAGGTGAATAGCAGTATTTGGTTTTCTGTTCCTGCATTAGTTTGCTAAGAATAATAACCTCCAGCTCCATACATGTTCCTGCAAAGGCCAAGATCTCATTACATTTTATGGCAGCATAGTATTCCATGATGTCTATGTATCATATTTTCTTTATCCAGTCAGTCACTGATGGGCATTTAGATTTATTCCATGTATTTGCTATTGTGAATAGTGCTGCAATGAACATATGTGTGCATGTGTCTTTATGATAGAATAATTTATATCCTTTTGGGTATATACCCAGTAATGGGATTGCTGGGTCAAATGGTAGTACTGTTTTTAGCTCTTTGAGGAATCACCACACTCCTTTCCACAATGGTTGAAGTAATTTACACTCCCACCAACAGTATGTAAGTGTTCCTTTTTCTCTGTAACCTCACCAGCATCTGTTATTTTTTGACTTTTTAATAATAGCCATAGTGACTGGCATAAGATGGTATCTCATTGTGGTTTTGATTTGTATTTCTCTAATGATCAGTGATATTGAGCTTTTTTCCTATGTTTCTTGGCCGCATTTATGTCTCCTTTGGAAAGTGTCTGTTCATGTTTTTTGCCCACTTTTTAATAGAGTGGGTTGTTTGTTTTTTCTTGCAAATTTATTTAAGTTCCTTATAGATGCTGAATAGTAGACCTTTGTCAGATGCATAGTTTACAAAAATTTTCTCTCATTCTATAGGTTGTCTGTTTATTCTGTTGATAGTTTCTTTTGTTGTGCAGAAGCTCTTTAGTTTGATTAGATTCCATTTGTCAATTTTTGCTTTTGTTGTAATTACTTTTAGTGTCTTCCTCATGAAATCTTTGTCCTTTCCTGTGTCTAGAATGGTATTGCCTACTTTATCTTCCAGGGTTTTTAGAGTTTTAGGTTTTACACTTAAGACTTTAATCTATCTTGAGTTGATCTTCATACATGGTGTAAAGAAGGGGTCCAGTTTCAATCCTCTGCATATGGCTAAGCAGTTAGTCTGGCACCATTTATTGAATAGGAAATCCTTTCCCCATTGCTTTAGTCAGGTTTATTAAAGATCAGATGGTTGTAGGTGTGCAGCCTTATTTCCGTATTTTCTATTCATTCCATTGTTCCATGTTTCTCTTTTTATACCAGCATCATGCTCTTTTGGTTATTGTATCCCTATAGTTTAGTTTGAAGTCAGGTAGTGTGATGCCTCCAACTTTGTTCTTTTTGCTTAGGATATAGACATTTTAAGACATAGAAAAGATGAAAGAATTTATCACCAGCAGACCTGAATAAGAAATGATAACAGAAGTGTTCAGAAAGAAGGCCAATGAGAACAGATGAAAATATGAATTCTTGCAAAGGTCTATGAGCAACTATAAATGGTAATTATGCTAGTATACATATAAGGCCTTTTTCTTACTATATAAATCTCTTTATGATGTAATGGATTATTTAAATAAAATAATAATGTAATGGAGATGTTAGTAGAAGTAAATTGTATGAAAACAAGGTCAAGAGAGAAGTCATGGAAAAACATTACTGTATGGCTTTTATAATAAATATGAAGTGATATAGTATCATTTGAATGTAGACTGTGATTAAATTGAAGATATAGGCCTTAAGCCCTAAATCAATCACTAAAATAATGTAACAAAATGTTAAATGTAATATGCCAATAAATAAGATAATTTGAAATTATAAGAAATTATTAACTAAAAATTAGAAATTTAAAAAGAGAAAAAGAAAACAAAGGACAGATGAAACAATATCTGCATATAAAAGATGATAGATTTAAATCTAATTACATCGATAATTGCATTAACTGTAAATTGTTTAAGCACCCTAATCAAAAGGCAGTGATTAACAGATTGGACTAAAAAAATCAAGACTCGAGTATATTTTGCCTCCAAAAATCCAGCTTTAAATGTAGATACAAAGATGTTAAAAGTAAAATGATGGAGAATGATACAGGATGCAAGCAGGAAACATAAGAAGTTGAATTGCCTATGTTAACATCAAACAAATTAGATTCCAAAGCCAAGAATAGTACTGCATAAAATGAGATATTTCATAATGATGAATGAGCCAATCTATCAAGAAAAACTCATTATCCTAAATATTTATTCATTCAGTTAAAGAGCTTCAAAACATATATACCAACAATGGTTAGAATTTCAGGGAGAAATTATATTCACAGATTTCAATACCTTCCCGTGTATAATTGATTAAACAAGTAAATAGAATATTAATAAAAATAAAGATAAAAAGACTGAATAACACTGTATTAGTCCGTTTTCACACTGCTGATAGACATACCCAAGACTGGGCAATTTACAAAGGAAAGGGGTTTATTGGACTGACAGTTCCAGGTGGCTGAGGAGGCTTCACAATCATGGTGAAAGGTGAAAGGCAAGGAGGAGCAAGTCACGTCTTACATGGATGGTGGCAGGCAAAGAGAGTTTGTGCATGGAAACTGTCATTTTTAAAACCATCACATCTTGTAAGACTTATTCACTATCATGAGAACAGCGAAGAAAAGACCCGTTGCCATAATTCAATCACTTCCCACTGAGTTCCTCCCAGGACACATGGGATCTGTGGAAGTTACAATTCAAAATGAGATTTGGATGGGGACAGAGTCAAACCATATCATTCTGCCCCTGGACCCTCACATATCTCATGTCCTCACATTTCAAAACCAATAATGCCTTCCCAACAGTCCCCCAAAGTCTTAACTCATTTCAGCATTTATTCAAAAGTCCACCATCCAACATCCTATCTGAGACAAGGCAAGTCCCTTCCACCCATACGCCTGTAAAATCGAAAGCAAGTTAGTTACTTCCTAGATACAATAAGGGTACAGGCATTGGGTAAATACAGCCATTCCAAATGGGACAAATTTGCCAAAACAAAGAGACTACAGGCCCCATGCAAGTCTGAAATCCAGTAGAGCAGTCAAATCTGAAAACTCCAAAATGATCTCCTTTGACTCCATGTCTCACATCCAGGTAACGCTAATGCAAGCAGTGGGCTCCCACAGCCTTGGGCAGCTCTGCCCTGTGGCTTTGCAGGGTACAGCTCCATTCCTGGCTGCTTTCATGGGCTGGTGTTGGGTGTCTGCAGCTGTTCCAGGCACACAGTACAAGCTGTTGATGGTTCTACCATTCTGGGGTTTGGAGGATGGTGACCCTCTTCTCACAGCTCCACTAGGTGGTACCCCAGTGGGGGTACATTTCCCTTCTGCATTGCCCTAGCAGAGGTTCTCCATGAGGGTCCTGCCCCTTCAGCAAACTTCTGCGTGGACATCCAGGCATTTCCATACATCCTCTGAATTTTAGGCAGAGATTCCCAAACCTCAATTCTTGACTTCTGTGCCCCCGCAGGCTCAACACCATGTGGATCTGCCAAGGCTTGGGGCATGCACCCTCTGAAGCCATGACCTGAGCTGCACCTTGTCCCCATTTAGTCATGCCTGGAGAGGCTGGGACTGACAGCACCAAGTCCCTAGAATGCACATAGCACGGGGATGCTGGGCCTGGCCCATGAAACCATTTTTTTCCTCCTAGGCCTCCAAGCCTGTGATGGGTGAGGCTGCTGTGAAGACCTCTGACATGCCCTGGAGACATTTTCCCCATTGTCTTGGTAATCTGCATTCAACTTCTTCTTACTTAGGTAAATTTCTGCAGCTGGCTTGAATTTCTCCTCAGAAAATAGGATTTTCTTTTCTACCACATTGTAAGGCTGCAAATTTTTCAAACTTGTATACTCTGTTTTCTTTATAAAGCTCAATGCCTTTAACACTACTCAAGTCACCTCTTGAATGCTTTGCTGTTTAGAAATGTCTTCTGCCAGATACTCTAAATTATCTCTGTCAAGTTAAAAGTTCCACAAATCTCTAGGGCAGGGGCAAAATACCACTAGTCTCTTTGCTAAAACATAACAAGAGTCATCTTTGCTTCAGTTCCCAACAAGTTCCTCATCTTTATCTGAGACCACCTTAGCCTAGACCTTATTGTACATATCACTATCAGCATTTTTGTTAAAGCCATTCAACAAGTCTCTAGGAAGTTCCAAACTTTCCCACATTTTCCTCTCTTCTGAGCCCTCTAAACTGTTCCAACCTCTGTCTGTTACCCAGTTCCCAAAGCCACTTCTGCATTTTTGGGTATCTTTTCAGCAACACCCCACTCTACTGGTACCAATTTACTGTACTAGTCTGTTTTCAGGTTCCTGATAAAGACATACATGAGACTGGGCAATTTACAAAAGAAAAAGGTTTATTGGACTTACAGTTCCACATGGCTGGGAGGCCTCACAATCATGACAGATGGTGAAAGGCAAGGGCAAGGAGGAGCAAGTCGCGTCTTACATATATGATGGCAGGCAAAGGGAGAGTTTGTGCATGGAAACTCCTGTTTTTAAAACCATCAGATCTCGTGAGACTCATTCACTATCATGAGAACAGAGCAGGAAAGACCCACCCCCATAATTCCATCACCTCGTATGGGGTTCTTCCCGCAACACGTGAGAATTGTGGGAGTTACAATTAAAGATGAGATTTGAGTGGTGACACAGCCAAACCACATCAAACACTATCAACCAACTTGATCTAATTGACATTTATAGAAATGTCACCAAGAGCAGAAGACACATTCTTTTCAAAAGCACACTATTAGAGCAACTAAAATTTAAAGACTGAGCATACCATGTGTCAACAAGGATATAGAAAACCAGAAATCTGATGATTGTATATTCCTATCATCAGATTCTAGTTTCCTAAAGTTACAACCACTTGGAAACAGTTGAGCAGTTTTTGTTTTTTTGTTTATTTGTTTGTTTGTTTTTAGATGGAGTTTTACTCTTGTTGCCCAGCCTGGAGTACAATGGCACAACCTCGGCTCACCACAACCTTCGCCTCCCAGGTTCAAGTGATTCTCCTGCCTCAGCCTCCCAAGTAGCTGGGATTGCAGGCATGCACCACCACGCCAGCTAATTTTGTATATTTAGTAGAAACGGGGTTTCTCCACATTGGTCAGGCTGGTCTCAAACTCCCAACCTCAATGTGATCCACCCATTTTGGCCTCCCAAAATACTGGGATTACAGGTGTAAGCCACCATGCATGGCCCAGTTAAGCAGTTTTTATAAAGAATTAACCATACAACTATCATATAATCCAGCTATTCCAAAAAAATTTGAAAGAATAAACTGTGGTATATCCATTCAGTGGAATGTTACAATAAAAAGCAAGGAATTGTTGACATATGCTGCAACATGGATCAATCTCAAAGTAATTATACTGAGTGAAAGAAGCTGAAAGAAGAAAAGAGTACGTGTTACATAATTCCATTAATATAGAATTCCACCAAATGCAAACTAATATATATTCACAAAAAGCAAATTAATCAGTGTCTGGGAATGGGGTTGGGGACGAAAGCTGAAAATGAAAATGAGGGAAGGGGGAATTTTTGTTCTTGGGCATACTTTTTTATTTATAAAACATCTAGGTCAGTGCCTGGTATGTAAAATCTCACAATGTATTTTTACTTTCCTTTATTAGCTTTGTGACTTTAGACAGGTCACTTAATCTGTCTCAGTTTTTCATCTATAAAACAGGATAAAAACCATTTCATAGATTTCTTGTGAAAATCCATTGAAATATGGATACAAAGTACTTTGATATATTTTAAAGCCTATAAATATTACTCATAATTCTACAACCACTGATACACCAATAAATATTAGAATTCACAGAGCATTTTCTCTTCCACAACTTGCAGTGCCTGGGTTGTATACCGTTGGGTATTTCCTAAATGAGTCCATGATATCATTTGATCCTTTTGTCAACATTTTGAGTTTAGCATGGTAGCTGTCACCTTTTAAATGATTTGCCTAATTTTATATGTCTAGTTGATCTTATGTCATTTGTCTACGTCTACCACTTATAATGTCATAAAGTCTAAGTTTTATTCTCATTAAAAATAAAACAATATTGCAAGGCAGATAATTAAACAATTTATAATAATAATTACTGATGGAAGGCACCTTTTTTCGTTGGCATTGCCCTACCTATTATGTTTTTCATGTATTCATAGAACAAATATTCATTGAGCATCCACCAGCATCTAGATATGGGAAACATGGCAATAAGCAAAACAGAAATAAATCCCTCCCCGTATAGAGTTTACATTGAAAGTATAAATAGTTTAATTGCAGCAATCTTAAAAAAAAATTCTCCTTTGGGAGGCCGAGGTGAGTGGATCCCCTGAGGTCAGGAGTTCAAGACCAGCCTGACCAACAAGGTGAAACCCCGTCTCTACTAAAAATACAAAAATTAGATGGGTGTGGTAGCAGACGCCTGTAGTCCCAGCTACTCGGGAGGCTGAGACAGGAGAATTGCTTGAACTCGGGAGGCTGAGACAGGAGAATTGCTTGAACCCGGGAGGCAGAGGATGCAGTGAGCCAAGACTGCACCACTGCACTCCAGCCTGGGTGAGGGAGGAAGACTCTTATCTCAAACAAAAACAAAAACAAAAACAAAAAAACCCTCAAAACTAAAGAGTAATTAACAATGAGAAGAAGAAAAAACTAATAACAAGTGATACAGTTGAAAACAGGAATTTAATTTTTTATTGTTAATAAAATATGTTTCCTATTTTTGTTATAGCCCTTAAAAATCACATTTTTGAATTTGTGTAGTGGATATCTAAATCATGAATGTTTGCTTCTCTCTATACAATGCAGGGGGATATCACCACTTCTACTCTGTGCCTGAAAACATTAATGAGTGTTTAAGGAAATGGGTAGTGATTTGGTAGCTTTAATTCATATTTATTCTTAGAATATTGTTTCTTCTGGCCTTAAAATATTGAATACACATTTTAATAGTCACTTCATACAGACGAACTGCCCGATATCAGCTGTCGTAGATTCTATTTTCCTTATTTATCCAGACACTTAATAGGAGGTGTGAATTTGATATTCCTTAGAAACAGTTGTTCATTTAACTTATTCACCTCTTCAGGGAAAGACATCAATTTTTATTGTCATATATAAATGCCATTCAGACATCAGTACATGTCTTCATTTTCAGAAACAGTAAACCATAAATAGAATAAGTGGTTCTGATATTTCCTGTATTGATGTTTTAAAATGCACAAGGGTAATCTTTCTAAAAGGTAAATTCAATCAGGTAAATCCCTGAAATCTGAATATCCAGGAAGCTCATTCACTCATTAAAACAAAAATGCGTTTATGATACAAGTCACTAACATAAAAGTCACAACCTTTGCTTATGCTATGACAAATACGAAGACAACAGACAGATAAGTGATATTCTTATCTTCAACAAACTCATAATCTACTAGGGTTTTCGAGATATCTCCATTAAAAGTATTCTAAAAGGTCAGTAGGAAGGTAATAGCAATAAACAAGGTATGATCAAATGCTTTAATAATTTAGAAAAGCTAATGTGCACTAGTGGATTTAAAGATGATATGGTACTATATATAGGTGGCATTTGCATTGAACTATTATAGGTCAACCATGAACAGACAGAGATCATGAAGAACATTAAAGTTAAGGAGAAAGCAATCATATTTAGAGATGAACATTTGAGGAAGGGTAATTAGTTTCTCTATGTCTCAAATACAAAATGGTTTTAGACTTATCTACAATATCATGATTTATGACAAACCAGGAAACATTATCTTCAAAGTACCTGAGATGAAGTTACAAATAATCCTTTACCAAAAAATAGCTAACAATAGGTCATAAATCAGTTGGAAACCCCCTTAGATCATTTTACTGTTCTCAGGCATGATTTCCTCAGTCTAACCACATATAGTGATGGGCTTTAAGACAGCAAGGACCAGTGTTAAAATACGAAAGAAATTGGAAGCTGGTTATTAAAATAAAGAACTAAACCCTTT
The DNA here is from genome assembly GCF_028858775.2 of Pan troglodytes. Classification (NCBI taxonomy): domain Eukaryota; kingdom Metazoa; phylum Chordata; class Mammalia; order Primates; family Hominidae; genus Pan; species Pan troglodytes. The sequence continues at coordinate 92,421,477 of NC_072408.2, forward strand.
TCTCCAAGATCTATTATTCCCTGAATAAATGACTTGAGAAATTTTCACTTAAATAAGACTTCTGTCTCTAAAAGTGCATTTCACAAGAAAATATTTTTTTCTAATCTCATATTTCCTAAAAGAAGGAACCATATGATCTCCTGCCAAGTCTCTAATGCAAGTCCATACCAATGGTCAGTTCCAAATGGGGTAATAAAACTTAAAAAGTTGAACATAGGAACATATCTTTTCACAATTGTCACATACATTTCCTTTCCCTTTAAATTTTATACCATTCTTCTTTCAGCCATTAATCTTTTCTTGTAAATATGAAACCACCTTTAATTGTAAAATATAAACCATCAAATAGTAGTTCCTTCATTTTTCATCAACAAATCTATAAACTTACCTGTATCTGAATCAGTCTTCTTGAAGTTTTTAATCTAATTGTCACTGACAGTAGCAAAGGCTAATACTGATTTGTGTCCTGTGTCCCATTGCCTCTCAATTTTTAAAGAACTTTATTCCAATTGTTATACCCTTTTTCTCTTGAGTCTGTAATCTATCCCTTTTTAATCTATTATTCCTGTCAACATTCACCCAATCTCTAATACCTCTAGAAAAAAAAAAGTCTTCTCTTGATCTCACATCTCTCTCCAGTTGTTGTACTATTTCTCTGCTCCCTTGAATTTCCAAGCTTTTTTGGGGGAAAAGGTAGGGGTGTCTACATGTAGCTAATTTATTTATTTCTCGTTTACTCTTTGATATTCCCATCCAACCTCTGATATAATCTCCATTTGTCAAAGGCAATGAAAACTTTCCTGTCATCAGCAGTCATCCCAGTTGATCACTCTTTCCTTCAAACACATTCATTCCACTGTATTCCCAATACACACCCTGCTTCCTCCTCTGCCACCCCAAACCAATATTCTTTTTCCCCCACTCCCAGTTGTATTATCTTAGATTCCTTTCCTGTCTCGTTTTGTCATTATCTCTCTGCTAAAGGACCAGGGACAGGTTGAAAATGCATGGTTTTCATAATTTCTCTTTTAATAAGATACTAAAATGCCTAAAATATTAATGAGGCTACATGATTGACTATACTCCACGATCTGGACAAGTCTATAGCTTGGGTTCATAATACTTCCTAAAAGCCAGATAAATTATTTAGTTACAGAATATATTTTCTCAAATTCAGGTAATATTCATTCAGTTTTTTATTCAATAAGTATTATTCATCACTTACCATGTGTCAAGCATTGTTACAGATCCTAGGGATAAAACAGTAACCAAGATAGACAAGATACCTGCCTTTGTGGAGCATGAGAGTAAAGGCAGGAAGGGAGGATTGTGGATGTTATACAGAGTTAAGAGCATTATCACAATGGATTAAATGCTAGATTTTCATCAACTCATGTTATAGAGATTCTAAACTCCAGAATAACCTACCATTTTTTTTCCTAGAAATATATGCAAAGACAAGACCTACTTGACCTTGCTATGTCTCTCTGTACCTCAAGATATTCTTATAGTAAAAAAGCTGAGGGGAAATTCTGCACATTTTAAGATCTACCCTTTTAGACAGACTTGTGAAAAATAGGACCTCATGTTTGAGAATAAGCATCATAAATGGATAATTAATTACATTAAAATTAGCTGGCAGTTAAAGATGTAGTCCAACCTCCACAATCAGTCCCCCACCCCATTTTCTGCCAAAAATAAAGGTAAGTCATTCTGATAATGACAATTTTAGAAACAACTCATACAAAAATGTCTGTACCTCATTGCACAGTGTCTACAGAACCAGGTGCTATAAGAGTTTATTAGGAGGAGTGACAGCGCGTGTTTCTTCAGCACTTATGGAGGAGAGTCGCACACCTATGTTCAGAACTTGGGGCTTGTAGTGCATATATGAATGGCATGATATATTCCAAATCACAGAACATCGCTTATTTTAATAAGCTAAAATATCATTTAGTACAAAATTTAAGAAGCTCTTCTTCATGTGAATCTGGCTAGACCTCTTCATCTTTCTTTGCCTCTCTTTTCTCATTGATAAAATATGGCTAGTAATGTTCACTCTATCTAACTGATCAGATTGCATTGAGATAATTATAGGATAAGGGTTATGAGTTCATATTAAATTAAAAAATACATTAAAATATGATTTACAACTATGATCATTGCTATAATCACAAGTGTTAAAATAATAGTACATGCTTTCCAGATTAAATGATTTTTATTTCTTCAAAAATGTCTTTCATTTATACTTTCTTATTGTTTTCATACATGTGAAAACTGCCTCAAATCCTTTGTTATAAGGCATTTTAAATGTTGAAAATTCAAGTCTGAGCAGCTAATTTGAACATGAACATACGGTAGAAAGCAAAAGTTTATTCAATATACCTATTTGATTGAGTTTTTAACTAAAAACAGTCAAGATAGTGGAGTTACATAGCCCTAGTCTAAATGATATTAGATCTCTTTAAAAGATGTTTTTCGGTGAATTTGACAAATAGCAATTACTAAACACAACACCAACAGTGATAAATATTCCAATTTCAACCTGTCAAAAACGAACTGAAGACTAAAAGGAAACACATGATAGGAAACATCTGTTCCTTTCTCAGACCTGCTGAGAGATGATGAGGATACACCTTATGACAATATATAAATAATAAAATAAAATTTCAAAAGTCAGTTTATTTGTTTTTTCACATTACCTCTTTGAACTGAAGAGAGAATATGTACTGTAAAAAACGGAGAGATATGTGTCTTAGTGCTTAATACACACTAAAATAAACTTTGAATAATTTCATCTCCATATTTTAATAAGGAGCAGATTAATGAGAGCTTAAGTTAGAACTTTAAAGACAAAGGAATTGCCAAGGTATATCTATTATGAATAAGATTCTAATCCCCTTTCTGATGACTTGTTTATGTTTAATATTAGGAAACATTTCATTTATAAAGTAAACTTAAGAGTTAAAAAAATTTTTATTCAAAATTCAGTTATTTTTGGACTGTATTCAAATTAAGAAAGATTAGAATTATGAACTAGATGTTTTTCTGCCTCAACAGAGTAAAGGTGCTGAAGGTTTCTATTTCCACACTACCTCCTCTTTTTTTGTGCCATTATTGCTCTTCTGGGGATCCAGGTTCTCCTCTCTGTTTTGTGGGAGGTCGCGGGGATAAGGGAGGATTCAATATCACCCTGGGACACTGATAAAGGAGATTGATTACATCGGTGTTTCTACAGGGCAGGGTTAGACAGCATTCCTGCTTAGCTGTTCAGTAAAAGACACATAGCAATGAATGGAAGTATAGGAATTCTTAGTCTTTACCAGGGATGATGTGCTATGCTCACTGAAATGTTGATAGGGTAGTCTTCTGATGCAGATTCAGTTTATACAGGACACAGATTGAGGAACATACTAAGACTGGGAAAGGTTTATGGGAATGTTTGAGGATATGCAAAGTGACAGCAGGCTGAGTCTAGAAAAGTAAATCAATTACCCATAGAACACTAATGGTATTTCATTCTGCAGTATATGGAGAGCTGGTGAAGAGCCTTGAATAAGTTAGACTAGCACTGTCCCATTGAAATATAACTCAAGCCAACTAAAAACATTTAAATATTTTAGTAGTTACTAATTTAAATATTTATTACTATATATGTTTGGTAGTCGGTAGTTTTAATGCTTGTTAAAAATAGTGAAAAGAAGCAAGGAAACTCAATGTTAATCATAATTAACTCAGTATATACAAAAATATTATTATTTGTACATGTAATCAACATAAAATTAATGAGATGTTTTATATTTTTGTACTAAGTTTTTTTTTTTTTTTTTTTTTTTTTTTTTTTTTTTGAGACGGAGTCTCGCTCTGTCGCCCAGGCTGGAGTGCAGTGGCGCAATCTCGGCTCACTGCAAGCTCCGCCTCCCGGGTTCACGCCATTCTCCTGCCTCAGCCTCCCGAGTAGCTGGGACTACAGGCGCCCGCTACCACGCCCGGCTAATTTTTTGTATTTTTAGTAGAGACGGGGTTTCACCGTGTTAGCCAGGATGGTCTCGATCTCCTGACCTCGTGATCCGCCCGCCTCGGCCTCCCAATGTACTAAGTTTTTAAACTCTGTTGTGTTTCTTATCTACAGCCATCTCAATTCCTACGCCAATTTTTTATAAAAAATATGCTTCATATTTAGATATCATAACATTTAAAGTTACAAAAGTAGATTTATATACCTAAGTTGTTCCAGATTCCCAACAACTAAGCTGATGTCAGTTTGTAAACTTACATTTAAACTGACTGAAATTTAAATTTCAGTTTCCAGTGACACTAGCTTCATTTCAAGGGATGAACAGCAACTTGTGACTAGTGGTTCTCATATTGGACAGTGCAGCTGTAAACTGAGAAATTTCAACTGACCAAGACAGCCTTGGAAAAGAAAGCATTATGAAATGGCAGGCAGATAGAGAAAAGGTCATGATATATAAAGTTTATAAGCTAGATAATCAGATTATGAGTAATTCAGTGGTGACTGTCATAAAATTCACTTGCTCGATATTCAGTCCTTTCCATTTGTAGTGACACACAAAACCAGAGTGGAGTATAATTGAGGAAAATTTTCAAAGCTTTTAAAAAATTCTATTGTAAGAGTACAGAGATATCTTAGATAACTCTTAGATATCATCTAGTCCAATTCATTTTATATTTATGAAACATGTCTAGAAAATACTATTCACTTATCCAAAGTCTAAGTTAAGACAAAGGTTGCTGTTAGATCTAGATCCCGAAAATAGTGTTTTTTTCCTATAGTATCAAATAAGATTCGAATATAATATTAATATTAAATGAATAACCCACAAATATAATTTTCATTCATTTACCTGAGGCATTTCCCAGTTTTTCAAACTACTGTATTACATTATTACTCAATAGTAGCTTTGTTATGAAATATCACCTCTATTGGGTAAAAAATTTAAAAACAAAATTTAAATTAAATGGAAAAAATAAATATAAATTCCTTTAATAACAATAAGAAGAACACAACTGAAGTTAAAACTTTAGGCTTGAACTTAAACTGAGCCTGATATCAAGTATATGTAAGAAAACTGTTAATTAAAACAATTTTGTCTGATAAACATGTGATTCACTGTCTGAACGAATCTAAGTGAGAAATACAAATTCATGTTTGCCTATTTGACTTTGCAGGTGAACTTAGTACCAGTAAGTTGAATGCGTACGTGACATACTTGTAATCATTCACCAGTTACTTCCATACCTTGTTTGTTGTAGAAGAAAATACTGCAGCAATTTTTTTGTCTTTAGAAAAGAATTATAGATGTCTTCAATCTGTGCCAAAGTGAACATGTTCACACATCTCAATTATTGCTCATCGTGGAATATATCTTATGCTATCTACATTATCTCCACAGACAAATGAATAAGTTTAGAATTATATAAGTTTAGCATTCTATTTCCCTGTATTCCATTGTAAATAAGTTATTTAACAGTTACATATGTTGAGTACTTAAGGTTGTATAGAGTCAGCTATTGGAAGTCAATCCTAGAAACAGACACTAGTTTTGAGTTGATACTTCATTTGGCTCTTTTACCCGAAAGATTTATATGAGGACAAGCAAAACCTGTTTATTCAGAGCTTGCTCTAGCAAAGGAGGCAGCCACCATCATTTGTGTTTTGGCAGAGACTCAAAGACAAACAGGAGAGTGGAAAAGCTTTATAGACAAAATAAATAAATAAATAAATAAATAAATAAATAAATAAATAAATAAAAGGGATGCCTTCAAGTATTCTCTGATTGGAGGCTCTTGGAATGGGGAAGCTGTAGCTGGGCTAATTAGAAGCAAGGCATCCTTTATGAGTGGTTATGGGTGTATATTTGGCTTTCCCTGTTGGTCTTAAGTTGGAAGTGGGGACAAAGATTAAGGAAACTGTCAGTTATTAATCATGTCCAGGCCATTTTAGGACTGATTTTACAGGAACTATTGTTTCTCTTCCTAGATGGTTACTAGAGATAGTGGTCTAACTTCCTAAAAGTCTGAATTGTAGATAGCAGACTGACTCCCTGGGCTGGTTATTGTAGAGAATAAGTTGGTTTGCTGGGCTTGTTGCTGCAGATTTTTGGTTAGAATTCTAATTTTATATATAGTTTGGCTGTTTTCCTTTGTATGTTCAGTCTTTTGGTATCCATAAACAATAATGACTCACTGGGATATTTTAAACAATTTATCAACAGACTTTTTTGATTAATGGTATTATTTCACTTCTTAAAGTAATTAGATTTGCATTTATCCTGTTTAACTTTGGAAACTTTACTCTCAGGATATATAAACTGCTCATTTTTCAGTCAGTATTCTTAGGGAGAAATAAGAAAAGAGGAACAAAATATTTACTTAAATGTAATTTTCTAAAATCATTAATCATAATTAAATGCATCTTTGAGTTTTACAATGTTGTTTAAGACTGTGAAAATAATTCAAAATAAAGATAAATCACTTCAATAGAAGTGGTGCAATCAAAATTCTTTATTAAAAAAATCACTGAAAATATTTCCAAAATTCAGTTTCTTATTATCTTTTTGTCACAAATTAGGAAATACTGTGATCAAGTCAGACTTGTTTTCTTTTTTAAGATTTCAACAGTCTGATTCCTGAGGGTGGGAAAACTTGTAAGAAGTGTTTGAAATTTAAGTAAAACATAATTCTCCATTTTTGTTATCTGAACATGATTAGGCAAAGAGAGGAAATGACCTAGTGATGAAGTATATTCAATAATTATGTCAGTTGGATAAACATTTTGTATATTACTGAACTATTTCAATTAAGGATCACAGAGTTCTAAGACCAGATATTTTATTTATTGATTGATGTTAATTGAATAGAGATTATATTTACTTATTTATGTTAATTGAAAATTTGAAGTTAATGAATACTGTTTCATAGTACAACAGTATAAAAGGGAATGTGGTTAGAACACTGATTAACCAACATCTTGTAATGCTCAAGAATAAGTTGATTGGGATGCCTCATCCCTCTTACATATAAAGCAAGACCAAGCCAACAGTTTTCCTTAGTTAAATATCTTTTTCATTTCTACAATAATTAATTTTATCATTTTCCTAGGGCTGGCTGCCATGTCAAAGAGCTATCAACCAGGTGCATTAAAACAACAGAAATGTATTCTTTCACAGTTCTGGTGGCTAGAAGTCTCAAATCACAGTTTTGTCAGGGCCATGCTCCCTCTGAAGGCTCTAAAAAAGAAGACTTCCTTGTCTCTTTTAGCTTATTGTGGCTGCTGGTAATCTTTGGAATTCCTTGGTTTGTAGCAGCATCATTTCAATCTTTGCCTCTGTCTTTATGTGGTCTTCTTTCTGTGTCTCTATGTCTAAATTTCTCTCTTATAAAAGCAACAGTCATCAAATTAGGACCCAACCTAGTCCAATATGAGCTCATTTTACCTTGCTTACATTTATGAAGACTCTATTTCCAGGTAATGTCAAATTTACAGGTACAGTAGTCAGGATTTCAACATATCTTTTTGCAGGACGCAATTAAAACCCACAACACTGCCCAACATCTTTGCATCGGCTAAAATTCTGTTTCTTAGGTAGAGCTTTATTTTTTTAGCTTAAAGATCTCAACCTGATCATTTTCCTGACAGAGATAAAATTTTCAGCCTGGAAGAGCCCTAAGAGATATATAGATACCCAAATAATTCATGATTACACTTAACAAATTCCAGGCAATGTTTTAAGTACATTACATATAATATTGTATTTAATCTTTACAAAGACTGTTTAGTACTGTTATTGTTTCCATCTTACATAGGAAATAACTGAGTGTTTTGAACAAAAATAAATTAACTTTGTTCTCCACAAGTATTCAATGTTTTAGATAACTCTAGTTAGGTATCACTGAGAATCAGCCTTGCTATAGGTGGCATGTATTATGATGAATCCAAGTCTCCACATGAATTATTGCCTCCTAGTTAACAATAAATGGATACAAAGACAGTCATACAACCTATTCTGTATATATGACTAAATCCCACCTCTCTATACTTCTAAATGCTCTGACAGCACATATCAAGAAATTTTCATTTGGGCCCAGGGCAGGGCTCACTCCTGTAATCCCAGCACTTTGGGAGGCAGAGGCAGGCCAATCACCTGAGGTCAGGAGTTCAAGATCCGCCTGGTCAACATGGTGAAACCCCATCTCTACTAAAAATACAAAAATTAGCCGGGCATGGTGGTACACACCTGTACTCCCAGCTACTCGGGAGGCTGAGGCAGAAGAACTGCTTGAACCCAGGAGGCAGAGGTTGCAGTGAGCCAAGATTGTGCCACTGCAGTCCATCCTGGGCAACAGAGCGAGACTCCGTCTCAAAAAAAAAAAAATTATTTTCTCACAATTTGGAGGCCAGAAGTCAAAGATCAAGGAGTCCTCCTTGGTGTACAGATGGCTGCCTTCTTGCTGTGTGCTCACACGGTCATCCTTCTGTCTGTGTTGTCTGTATCTTAATCTTTTCTCAACAAGATATTAGTCATATTGGATTGGTCCGCACTGAGAATCCCATTTTAATTTAATTACCTCTTTAAAGGCCCTACTTCCAAACATAGTCATATTCTGAGGTATTGCATGTTAGGGCTTCAGCATGTTAGGGCTTCAACATATGAACTTTAATGGGACAAAATTTAGCCCAAAGCAGAGGTAATAATCTATCTTTTGTGCTCCTTTCTTATTCTCATGTCACAAAGTGAAAGCTCTGATAGAATGATCCTCAAACATCATCATATACACCATAAAATGAATATTTTTGAGCTTTTTATAATGTCAGGCACATTTGCTCTGGAATTAGATTACCAGGTTATCCTCGATAATCATATATCAAGTTGAAATGCCTGAATGAATATATCCTATAAATCACACTCCATTACACATATCAGTCACTTGATTGGACCAAGTTATAAATGTTTACCCTCATATTTTTCCCAGCATAATAAATTATCAACCTTATCAAACAAAATTGCTCTGCAGGGAATTGCCTCTTCGAATATGCCTCCTCACTCAAATGTTTAAGCTCATATCTGTATGTCTTCCCCACTACCTTGTGGTTTTCCCTTGTTCTACTTGATATGCAACCAGGATATTATTTCATCTGATATTTCATTTAGCATTTTATGACTTTTTCCTTTACAATATGCAACATGAAACTCTTGTTTTAGAGTTCTCTTTGCTGAAAGTCTTCCTACTGCTCTCTGATATTCACTCCTCTTCTCAAGGGAAAAAAATAAAATGTCCTTGGCTCCTGCTTCTACTTGTAGAAGAGGGTAATCAGTAGAAAATCCCTTATTATGCTACTGTCATTTCCGCCAGTGACAAAATTTAGTAACTACTCTGGTACAATCACACAAAATCATGTGGATGCTCAGTCTCTCTCTGAAACTGTGCACTAAGATAAACACTGTGATTTATTTCATTTTCAACAGCCTATCATTTGCCTGCCTGACCTGTGTCAGGCTGTGCTGAGGCCATAATTCTCAGAGGCATTCACAGGACAATCTCAGCATGTATTAAAGGACTAAGAATCTTTTTTTAAAAAATATCCTGATACCTTAGAAAAAGAATATGAATAAAAGGTAAAGGATTAGTAGAGATAAAATAGCTCCCGTAGTTTTCTCTGGGATCAAGAGTGCAAATCTCAGCTGTTGTTAAATTTTTACTCTACCATTCACAGCCTGAACAAGTTCTATGCCTCAGTTTCCATTAAATAAAAAATAACATTCTTTAAGGTTTATATCATACTTAACCAACAATAGCAATTACCTTGAACATATGAAAGTTTGTTATTATACTCCAATATTCTGTAGGGCATTCTACACACTAATCAAAATAAGAATTACCTTCTCAATCAAGGCTCCCACCCTACAGAGTCTCCAAAAGAATTGTGGTTATTATAGCCAAAAACCATCAGAGCTAATTTCAGCCCAAGGAACAGTTAGTCATTTGAGCCTTGAGACAGGGGCTGAGCTGAAATGTGTTCTTTTGAATTGTCACGTTCTTCATCTCTAAAATTTGATAACCACATCTATCTTCTTAGAGTTCCCCAGATTTTCTTGAAATAGTATTGAGCAGAAAAAAAATAATTTTTTTTTAGGTTCAGGGGTACACGTGCTGGTTTGTTATATAGGTAAATTAATTGCGTGTCACAGGGGTTTGTGTATAGATTATTTCCTCAATCAGGTAGTAAGCATAGTACCTTATAGGTAGTTTTCCTATCCTCCCCCTCCTCCTGTAGTCCACCCTTAAGTAAGTCCCGGTGTCTGCTCTTCCCTTCTTTGTGTTCATGTGTACTCAATGTTTAGTTTCCACCTAAAAGTGAAAACATGTGGTGATTGGTTTTCTGTTCCTGTGTTGGTTCACTCAGGATAATGGCCTCCAACTCCATCTATGTTGCTGCAAAGGACAAGATTTCATTCCATTTGATGGCTGCATAGTATTCAATGGTGTATATATACCATGTTTTCTTTATCCAGTCTACTTTTGGTGGATATTTAAGTTGATTCAATATCTTTGCTATTGTGAATAGCACTGCAATTAATATACGCATGCATGTGTCTTTATGATAGAATGATTTACATTCTTCTGGATATATACCCAATAATGGGATTGCTTGGTTGAATGGTAATTCTGTTTTGAGTTCTTTGAGAAATTGCCACACTGCTTTCAGAGCTGCTGAACTAATTTACATCAGTATATAAGGATTCTCTTTTCTCTGCAACCTCACCAGCATCTGTCGTTTTTGACTTTGTAATAATAGCCATTCTGAAAGGTTTGAGATGGTATCTCATTGTGGTGTTGATTTGCATTTCTCTAATGATTAGTGATGTTGACCATTTTTTCATATGCTTATTAGTTGAATGTATGTCTTCTTTTTAAAAGTGTCTGTTCATGTCCTTGGTCCATTTTTAATTCTTTTCTTTTTTTCTTTTTCTTTTTTTTTTTTTTTTTGCTTCTTAAAGTTCCTTACAGATTCTGGATGTTAGACCTTTGTTGGATGCATAGTTTGCCAATATTTTCTCCCATTTTGTAGGTTGTCTGCTAACTCTGTTGATATTTTCTTGTTCAGTGCAGAAGCTCTTTAGTTTAATTCGGTCCCATTTGTCAATTTTTGTTCTGTTGTAATTGCTTTTGGTATCTTTTTCATGAAATATTTGCTGGGGCCTGAGTCTAAAATGGTATTTCTCAGGTTGTCTTCCAGGGTTTTTATAGTTTTAGGCTTTACATTTAAGTCTTTAATCTATCTTGAGCTGATTTTTGTATGTGGTGTAAGGAAGGGATCTAGTTTCAATCCTCTGCATAACCAGTTAGCCCAGCACCATTTATTGACTAGGGAGTCCTTTCCCGATTGCTTATTTTTATGAGCTTTTTCAAAGATATAGCTTACAGCTGCACACACCTATAAGTGTGCAGCATTATTTCTGGATTTTCTATTCTGTACCATTGGTCTGTGTGTCTGTTTTGTACCAGTACCATGCTGTTTTGGTTACTGTAGCCTTGTAGTATAGTTTCAAGTCAGGTAACCTGATTCCTCCAGCTTTATTCATTTTGCTTAGAATTTTCTTTGCTATTTGGGCTCTTTTTAAAATTCTAAATAAATTTTAGAATTTCTTTTCTAAATCTGTGAAGAATGTCATTTGTAGTTTGATAGGAATAGCATTGAATCTGTAGACGGCTTTGGGAAGTATGGCCATTTAACAATATTGATTCTTCCTATTCCTGAGCATGAAATGTTTTTCCAGTTGTTTGTGTCATCTCTAATTTCTTTGAATAGTATTTTGTAATTCTCATTGTAGAGATCTTTCACCTCCCTGGTTAGCTGTATTCCTATATATTTTATTCTTTTTGTGGCTATTGTATATGGGATTGTGTTCTCGACTGTTAATATTTTATGTATCAATACATAAGATAATTAGCTAGGAAGAAGTTTTCCTATCTAAATGACTTTTTAGCATATTCTTCACTTCTTTTCCTCTCAGGATTCTCAGCTGGTGAGGGGAGCAGATCAATAAGACCTTGAAGAAAATACCTTCAGAAAATTTAGTATATTCACTCCTAGAAGTTCAAAATGCATAAACATCTAACGTTTTCAGATTTTATCTTTCTTGTTATGGTTGTTTGAACCTTATCTTTTATATTCCCCCCAGAATACTAAAAACAAAATATAGTCTCCTAAGGGTTGTAGGGGAGAAGAAATATATTTCCTTTCTGTCTTAGGTTCATGGCTGTGGCCCTGTAAGAAAAAACAGATTCACAAAAGAAATGTACACAAATATATTTAATATAAATTTTGCATAATATGGGAGATGTCAGAAAGGACCAAAGAAACAGGATATCTTGTGGATTTTTATGGACAGTCATGTGGAAGTATGATTGGAGGACAAAAGGTATGATCTAATGGTAATAAACTGGGGGGAAATTAGCAAGGTCTCTTTGTTCAGATTTCTCTTGGCATCACTGTGTTTTTGCAGATAAGGGTGTTCTTTTCATCTGGGAATAGGGTGAGCATATCTGGAATGAAAGTCTTATGACCCACTTCAGAGAAAGGTCAGAAAATTATTGTATAGCCTGCTTCAGGGGAGAAGGGCGAGGGGAAGGTAAGAATGACCCTCCTGATTCTGCCATTTCCTCAAATGCCAATGTGCTATATTCCAGGGTATTATGTCCTGAACCCCAACAGTGTCCAAGATTGCAAATCAATGACAAATTGGACTACCTTATTATATAAGAGGTGATGTAACTGAATTTAAGTGTGCATATATTTTCATTGATGTCTATAACCTAAGTCAGGGTAAAGTCTTGGTTCTGAAAATGGCCACTCATATTCTAGGAAGAAACAGTAAATTTAAGTTTATATACCAACTCTGTTATATTTACAAAATATTAAATATGATTAATAAAGGCCATAGTGACACTGTTCCTCCATGAATAATAACTGGTAAACATAAGTAGTTATAAAAATAATATGACTTTTACTTACAGAGTAAATTTTTTTGCACTGTAATCCTAGTTTGAAGTACTAAATAAAACTAAGGGGGAGAGAAGATTAGAAAATAAGTTTTAAAGAAGGACTCAAGAATTTTGTTAATGCTACTTGGCACTTGGCAATTTTAGCATCTTTCCATGGTCCATTCAATTTCCCACTTCTCTCGACTGTTTCTTACCTTTTTGTCCCTTCTTTAAAACTGAAACATTTCCTCTTGCTTCTTTTCCTGTGCTGATGATCTTGACTCCTTTTCCGTTTAGAAAATAAAAAGAATTAAAACAGAGCTTTTTACACATCATTGCCAGCCAACATCCACTTGTCTTCATCTATTCTTTATTTCCCTGTAACCAGCAGAAGGAGGGGACAGTGCTCTTACCTAAGCCTAGCCTCTCCTCTCTTTCATGTCCAGCACTTCTCATTCAATAGAAGATGTTATTCCAAACATTTGTCTCTCTCTTTCCTCTACCTTCAATCTTTCCCCTCTATTGGATTATTTCTGTCAAAATGCAAACATAAACATTCTACAGTATATCCAGTCCTAAAAAAAAGACTATTTTAATAAAAATCCATTTCACCCTCCATTCCTCTTGTGCTCCTATCCCCTTTCTCTTATCCCTCTTACAGCAAAACTCCTCAACAGTGTTTCCCTCCTTTTTTCTTTCTTGGCTCTCTTCTTTTTGTTCTTTTTTTAAACCACTGTAACTGGGTTTTCATCCCCATTATGCTGGTGTAACAGCCTTTTATACCACTCAATATATGTATTCATGGAATCGTTGATTCAAGAAAATGTTTTGAGCACCTACTATGTGCTCCCCACAAAGATAGTGAGTGGGAACCTCAGTACCCAAACACTTCTTTTTCCTTTTGTCCAGGAGTAAAATTTTAAACTCTTGAAGGGATCAAAGCTGAACAAATCTTGGTATATTTTCAGGAAAATTGTACAGATGGACAAATCTTGTACACTTCTACTTCCTGTTTCTCAAAGGGAATGGGACATACAAAATAGACCCAGGATATCTTGAACAGTGACTACACTCAATTTTACGGTACTGCCCTCGGCCCAGGAAGTCATGTCTCCTCTCCTGGGACCCATACTTAAGAGAGTCGTACACATGAATCGCTTTAAATTACAGACTTCAAAGATACAAAGAATCTAAATGTGTAAATTTATTTTCATCAAATTTATCTTCATTACTGTCTCAGCCTCCAAGATAGCATATTTACATGCTAAATGGCTTCTGGACGTTTAGGCTTTCTCTCTCTCTCTCTCTCTCTCTATGTGTGTATATATATATATATATATTCTTTCCATGTCCCCTTTTAAGCACCTTAACTATATAAACTTCAGAAGATTTCCTGATATTTTGGTTTTCCTTCTTTTAATGGTCTTCTATGACTTTTCTTGAAAATGCTTTTCTAAAACGTTTCAGCATCTAGTCCAGAGAAGTAAATTCAGTAGTTGACTTCGGGCACTGTGATGCTGCTTCAAGAAGATAGTAATTTTCTTTGTCAATGACTGACTTTGCTAGAGAATTTGTAAGGCGGAAGATAGAGGATTCCTTTTTTTCTCTTCTGCTCCTCAGAAGAATATCTTTCTTCTATATGTGTCAAATTTTTTTAAAGGAAAACACCTATCTAGTCATTGATAGATTTGAATTTTAAGTCTCAAAATAATCTCTAAACTACATTGATCACTTTTGTACTATATATCTGATTAATAACTGCTTTGAAGCTCTTATAATAGAGGTGTTATTAAATATGTTCAAGGTTCCTACGATAAACATTCTCTTCTAGTGTAGTCCAGTAGTCCAGTAAACATGGCAAGAGTAGCTTTTCCATTCAGATACCTCAAAGCTTTGACAGAAAAGCATCTTTTTAATTTTTTTTAAAGTTTTCAAATTAAAACCACTAAATTAGGTCAACTCATTGTCTCTGGTTATTTAGAAATAAAATGGAAGATGCTATGGAGAAACCATAATGAACTTAACAAATAAAATACAATAAGATGTAGCATGAGCCAATCAAGAACTACTTTGCCTGGAAATGTGAACATAACAAAATAACAAACTTAAAATTGTGTAGCTCTTTCTTTGTGGAAACCTTATGCCAACAACAACAACAAATCTTCCAGTGAGGTGTTTTATCTCTAGGTAGAACTGCTTCAAGTACAGTTAAAGGATCAGCGTTTTTCAATCCTAGTCCCTTTTCTTCTTACTTTCTCAAGTGGAAATAAGTCAAGCATTTGACATAAAGCAAACTGAAGGAATACAGTATTTAAAATAGGTTGTCTCTTCCGTAAGGAAATAACAGATTTGAATCTTCTTAGCTTACCTCTAACAGTTTATACTGGCAACAATACAATTTAAAACAGCAGATGGTTACTTGCCTATCATAGATAAGCAGGAAAAAAGCTAGTGAGATACCAACTGGGATTGCAGCTGGGAAAACTTACAAATTTCAGCAAGGGCTACAGAGACTGAATGTTTATGAGCAATAAGGAAAGGAAAAATGAACAGGAGGCAAAAACCTTAATATAAAAAGGAAAGGTTAATGTGGCAGGTGGTGTGGGCCTGTTACTCTTTCCCCTAGGAGAGAGCAAATGCATTTGATAATTTTGCTGTTGCATAATGTGTACACCATCAGAAGAGTGCAGCATGGACACAAAGGGCTATAATGAAGCAAGTAGACTCATCATGTTCACCACTGAGCATACCTTCACACTGCATTCAGTAAATGGCTCTTTTCTGCATACACAATCAAGCCTGTACTCAGCCGAGCTTTCCTTTCTCCTCTGTTCATATTAGAGTGTTTCTTTTCCTGTCTCATCATGAACTTGTATCAATTATGCAAACTTATTAATATATGGATCACCTCTGTAGCATGTGGCTATTGCTCTAATTTGCTCACAGCAAGCTGAGATTCCTAATATACCATTTGGAATAAATTATACAGGCTATAGAGTTTATTATATTTTAGTGCAGTCTGGAACAATTTTCTATATCTCATTTGATTCCTTTTGCCTATTTTGTTATTTAATCTCTATGTTTCTTCATCTGCAAATGGGGATAATAATAGTACCTACTTCACAGGTTTATTGTGAGGATTTAATGAGTACACGTAAAGCATTGAAACAGCAAAGCCCTGCGCTGGCTACTAAATGCTATTTTTAGTAGTATTAATGTGTGCAGACAACACTGCAGAGCAGTTTACTGCAGACCCTCTTCTTGCTTTAAAAGTTCCAGCTTCCCTCCTTCTACCCTACTAGTGCAGCAGATAACTTTTTAAAATTATAAATAAAAAATAGCTGACATTTAGTGTTCACCATGTGCCAGGCACTATTCTAAGTATTTCATATGTATCAACACATTTAATTTTTACAAGATCCTATGATGGTGTTAATATTTCTATTTTACATGTGAGGAAATGAATGCACAGAGAAGTGAAAACTGTTTTCCTATGGCAACGTAGTTAATAACTGATGGAACCCAGCTTCAGAACCAGGCTGTTTGGCTCCAGGGTCCACAATCATTTCCACTTCTGTACACAGCTGTCTCTGTTTGTTCTCACATTATCCTGTCTTTATGCCTCAGTTCTTTCATTCTAGTCCCAACTCAACTGAGTTTCTCACCTATTCTCTGACTTGATTACTTCCCACTTGCCCTGTAATTCTTTCTTTCCAAGTATCTTTAATTTTTCCCATTTCGGCCGCATTCCAAACAACCAGCTTTCCTTTTTGAAATTAATAAATGTAACCCTTTAATTAGTGTGATAGTGTCCTAGAAATATTCCATTTCCTCGCCTTTTCTTTACTCCATATTTAACTTCATGAGACAAAGCCTATCCCAGCTGTTGGCAACTGTTACCAAGTTCTTTCCTCACCTATTCCCACTACCCCATTGTAACTGCTCTCTGGAAGTTACTGTGACCCAGGCAAACCTAGAGACCTTTTCTGGCTCTCCTCTCATAGAAGGGCCTTTGGAGATAAAGCCCACAAAAACAGTTATTCCAGGAAATGAGTGAATTAGGATAACTGCTATGAGAGACAGTATAAAAGACTTCCTTTAAAAATTAGTGCTCCTTTTATTTATTATCACTTCAGGAGCTACTCTTGATTACTTAGGACTTAAATAATTCACTATGATATAAATTTTACCGATATATTTGAAATAAGTATATAATTTTCTATATTCAAGGATTTCTTTTTTTCATTATTTTGACATTTTCTTAGCATTGTTCTTTTCCCTCAAACTTTAACAATGTTACAAATAAAAATCCTTACAAATGAAGATGATTAGCATAATAATGTCCATGACCCTTAATTTCTTAAAGCAACTGATATTTAAAAACTAGTTTGACAGTTTGTCATTAAACTGTAAGACTTATCTATGAACTTTTCAGATAATTGCTAATTTAAAAATATCCATGGTTTGTAACTGTGTATTGTTTAAAGGGAATCACACATACACACACACTCTCTCTCTCTCTCTCTCTCTCTCTCTATATATATATATATATATATATATATATATATACACATACATATATGTCCCAACTGACATAGGCCCTGAGCTAAATTCAGGATCTAGGAAAGGGTACTTCTTGATTCAACTGGCATTCATACAATGTCATTTCCTGACTGGGTATTAGGCTCAGCTTTTAAAGGGTATCTTTGTGTCTCTCACAACACACAGCACAGTGTATGAGGTAGAATAATTATTCTACTATTCCATTCTATTATTCAATAATTACTCATGGAATGAATGCACGACTCTATGATGGGTTGGAGAGAATGAGGAGAGTATTTTTATAGTCTCTCTTGCTTCTCACCTCACGTTTTACTTAAGAACTATGTGGTATTTTAGAAGCAGAATCTTGGAAGTTTAACTAAAAACAGGGGGAGGAGAGTGATAATATTCCCTCCTTCCATCCAGTTCTATCCTGGCATCTTGGCTTTTACTAGGTAACAGTAGTTACCTGGCTGAATATTATAATAGTCATAATAATGCAAAGGCTGAATATTGACTTAAATAAAATTGTGCTAGAACTATGTTGGATTCTGTATTAGTCAGGGTCCATCAGAGAAATATAAACAACACAAGATATGTATTAATATATACACATATACATATATATTCATATATATACACATTTTATATACTATATATGTATTTTGTGTATTTGTGTGTGCATATGTATATGTGTGAAAGAGAGAGATTTATTATAATAAATTAGCTCTCTGAAGCCGAGGTGACCATAAAATAATTAAAAATGGAAAAAAACAAGCTCACATGATTTTGGAGGCTGACAAGTTGCAAGATCTGCAGGGTAAATTGGCGAGCTGGAAACTGAGGAGAGGCGATGGTGTGGTCCCAACCTGAAGTCTGGCAGACTTAAGACCCAGGAAGAGCCAATGTTGTAGTCTGAGTCCAGAGATAAGGTAAAACCAATATCTCAGTTTGAAAGCAGAGAGGCAGAAGGAATCCTCTCCTATTCAGGGGAAGTTCATCCCTTTTTGGATGAGGTGTACCTGCTTTGGGGAGGGTACTCTGCTTTCCTCAACCTGCTGTCTTAAATGTTAGTCTCGGCCGGACGCGGAGGCTCACGCCTGTAATCCCAGCATTTTTGAGAGGCCGAGGCAGGTGGAACACTTGAGGTCAGCCTGGCCACCACGGTGAAATCCCCTCTCTACTAAAAATACAAAAAATTAGGCCAGGCGTGGTGGCGTGTGCCTATAGTCACAGCTACTAGGGATGCTGAGGCACGAGAATCGCTTGAATCCAGAGGGCTGAGGCTGTGGTGAGCAGAGATCATACCACTGCACTCCAGCCTGAAGTTAATCCCATTTACAAACACCCTCACAGAAACAGCCAGCATAGTATTTGACCATATGTGGGTACCTCATGGCCCAGTCAAGCTGACACAAAATGAACCATCACAGATTTTATAAGAGTGTAATATATGGTGGGCCGGGGGGCTGGGGGTGGTGGTGCTAAGCATGGGGTGGGTGCAAAATAGCAATGATTATTAAAACAACTTTTTTGGAGATTTAAAACAAGCTAGTAATATAGGCATATTTAGAGGACTCCAAAAAAAAGACATTAACAAAATTACAGTTTTAAATAATATTTAACATTTATTAAGTATCATCAGTACTCAGTTGTTTGATTTGTTTTCAATATTTTTTTTCACATAATTCTTATAGAAACTCTGTGGTAACTGTGATTGTTGTCACCATGTTACAGATTAGCAAAGTTTACCTGTGACACAGTGGTTAAGATCACACACGGACACTGGAGTCAGACTGCTGGGGCTCAAAGCCTGGTTCTGCTACTTACCAGATGACTGACGCTGAGCAATTTACTTAGCCTCTTTGTGCCTCAGTTTTCTTATCCATAAAGTGGGTGTAATAACAGTACAATATGTTCTGATGGCTGTGATTTAACTGACTTAAAATTTGTAATGTGTATAAAACTCTTAAAGCAGTCCTGACACTGATGGAAACTAAGTGTGTTAATAATAACAATAATAATTATTATTTTTGTATTATTTGCCACCAGAAAAAAAGTATTATTAGCCGCAACTAAGACCAATAGCAGCTACTAAATTTCCCAATGTCTGGCACTGTAACACGTTTTTTACAGATCAGTCTTATGCAGTTTTAGAGACAATATTAAGTGTTTTGATATGCATTTTCATCTTCACAAAAAGTCTAGCAGGTAGATTTGATTATTCTCATTTTTAAAGCAAGGAAATTGAGGTTTAGAGAATCAGCATGGCCATTTGATGGTATGGTATATCTCTTTTTCCTTCTCTAACTCAACTAAAATTAGAGGAATAAAACAAGAATAAATCCACAGAAAGAATCCAAACAAATGGTAGATAACCCCACAGGAGGGCTGGCAACCTAATTTTGGAAGATGGAAAGTGAACGAAGGTATGGTTACTGTATAGATCATTCATCTATGCTCTTAGCTCAAATCCATCCTTCTTTGTGATGTTGGACATGGGTCTCTGAACTCCATTTCTCAGAAATCCTTGCTGGCTGGCTTCTTGTCAGAGTCTCTCAATAGGGGGGACTAAAGGGAGATCAGACAACAAGAGTTTCTTTGTGTTCTGATAAAGATTCTTACCCTGACCAAACTTTAGTCAGACTCCTCTGAAGCTTCTTGCCAACTAGGCCACAACTTTTGGACTTCTGTGTCTGTCTTGTATCACTCAATTTTAGCAAGAATCCTGCTAAGCTGGTTTAGCGAGAATCCCTCACCTTCAATGACTGATCATCCTCAATATAATATCTGACAAATTTCCCCACCCCCTACCATCCCACAGGCGATGTCAGATCACCCTGGCTTGTCTTCATCAAGAGCTATGTCAGGTCCAAACAGCTAGAATCTCCTTTTACCCCTGCTGTTTCTTCTTAGTGATGTTCTATCCACTGCTCCTCACCCCATTTCTGTCTGTAAATTTCCACTTTATCTTGCTTGTTATATTCAGAATTGAGCCCAGTTCTACCTTGAGATTATTTTCCCTGTTGCAATGGTCCCAAAGAAAATCTGTTTTTATCTATTTAGCTACTGATCAGCTCTTGTTTTCTTGGACAGTTCCCCTGCCCCACCTGGCCTTTTGGTTTGAAATGTTAGCTTCTTTCAGGACTCTCACAGCTAGCTGCCTCATGTCCCTGCAGAGGTACCAGCAGCAACTACGCTTACATTGTGAACCCCAGTTCTGTGAGGACTCTCCTCTGTTCCTCTAGGCTCTGAAAACCCCATCACTTCTCTTTTGTTCCTTAAGCCCTAGAGGGGGTGGTAATTATATCCAACTTTGTAATCAATTATTTGAGTCTAATTTTCTTTGCTTGATATAACTTGTGTGGTTCATGTTTTTTCCAGTTGGTCCCTGAGCGACCCATTAACTGACTTAATAACTTAATAGAGAAGAGAAAACTGAAGCCTGTTTAGATGAGGAAATAAACATGAAGTGAGAAGACTGAAGCCACAAAACATCAGAAAGTGTCAGAAACTGTAAACATGAGGAACCTCTGAAGATGAGGACAGGGGTGGGATGAATAGAGAAGGCCTGAGAGTGTGTCTTAGAAGCAGTTATATTCTACAGATTCTTTTCCTTTTCCATACAGAAAGATGAACGTTTTTACATGGCCGTGGCAGGAAACAGAAGGTTCACTTTCACAATAACCGAAGCAGCACAGTCTAAAATTAATCCTAGAGCAGTCTCAGAATCTGGAACAACAAAAATAGTGAAAGCAGGATAGAGCAGATTTAAGGAAATATAGCAAGAATGGGAAATGGGGATTAAGTGAAAATCATCTTATTGAAAACTATCGTTGCCATCTCCTTTGAACTCTGAAACACTGACAGCTAGGTTCACATGGAAAGCAGAAATTGGATCATTATTCTCTTGATACGCTGAGAACCACAAGAGAAATAGCCATAGGTCCTGAAATTTGGTCTCCCAAATAGCTACAAAGACAGCTTGACCCATAGTCACTGGATAGTGAAACTCACTGGGTGAAATGCCCTGTTCCTACACACTGAAATTTCAGTTGCATGTTTGAGAGTTAAATATGAATGGCCAACCCATTGGCAGTTGAACAAAAGTGCTAATATAAGGGGCAAAATGACAACCAAAAAAAAAAAAAAAAAGTAGAAAAAAGAGGCAAAGTAATAAGAGAGGAAAACATCACGAAATCTATTACTATATTTAGAGAAATAAAAGAATATAATTCTGCTTTTAAAAAAATAAAGATTATTTAGAGAACAAGAATATGTTCTTACAAAAATCAAGAATCTGGTAGCAAAATTAAATACACATATTTTTGGATATTTATATGCAGTATACTTTTATATATACATATATGTATGCAGTAGAAAAAAAAAAGTTCGAGAAATTTCCCAGAAAGTAACACTAAAAGGAAAATTCATGGATATTAAGAGATAAGAAATGTTTAAGGACAATCATGAAGGTTAAATATCTGAATGCTAGGAAATCCAGAATAAGAAAACAGAGAAATTGAAGGGTCAGGCATGAAGAAGGAAAGATGCATTAATTATCAAGTAGGTAGTAAAAGAAAATTTCCCAGAACTGTGAAATATTAGTTTCTCAATTAAAAGACTCCATAGATAGCACATGAATTAAAACAACAACAACAACAGCAACAACACACACACACACACACAAATCATGGCACTTCATTATGTCATATTAGAAGACCAGAGATAAAGAGATGGTCTGAAAAACTTAACAAAAAGTTAAGAAGAGGGAAAAAAAGACACATGCAAAGTATCAGGAAATGGAATCGAAGGGGATGATGGCTTTTCTAAAATAATGTTAGCATTGCTTACATTTTAAACTGTAATCCTGATTGTCTTCAAATTAAATTTAAAGGTATGCATAGAATTTGCCAAATATCACAAAAGTAAATAATGACATGGTGGGATTCTGATCCAGATCTACTAACACCAATTTCCACCTTCTTCAATAGAGTTCAATATAGTTAGAGTTGGTGCAGAATAAACACAAATAAAGGAATGATTAAAGAAAAACTTTTTGAAAGTCAGTGTTGTGCTTGGTTTTCAAAATGATGAATCTGAATTGCTTGATAAAAGTAGAGAAAAACATTTACAGTTGATTAAATGATCACATGCTATTAAGCCTAGGAAAACTAGCTTTATTAAGGTGGAAAGAGTTTATTTGATAGGGTGTCTACAGTGTTTATAATACAGTTTACCAGGTACTTCATTCTCTTCTCTTTTCCTTTCATCTAGTAAAGACACCATTCTTCTTTCCACCCTGACTCCAAATGACCCAAGCTGGGCCAATTCTAATATCTTACTCCCGTGGCTATAGTGATGATAGGCGCATGATACAAGGAAGACAAATCAGATCTTTACCCTGATATTTATAAAACTGGACATGTGACAGAGAAGGTCCTTTTTTCTAAAGTCATGAAATTGTTAGAATAAGAGCCCAGAGCTGCTAAGCACCATGTCTTTCACTATGTGAGGCAAAGTGGGAGAAAGGAAAAAAACAATGAGAGTAGAGTTTCAATAGCATTTTGAAAGCCACAATTCAACCTTGTATAATGCCAGCTTACTGATGTCTTTCCAGTGATTTGTTTGTATGAGACAATAAATTTAGCTTAAGTGAGTTGGGTTGACCTTCTATCACTGAACTTTAGAATCTTGGCTAAATCACAAGAAGTATTTGAAGGGTTATAGGGTACAAGGGAGAAAGTTAGTTGAGTAAATTTTGATGAAAAACTAAAGAGTGATTATTAGTTATAATAACTAATGGGGGGCAGTTCAGATTGTAGACTTGTTTAAGGTGATAAAACGGTTTTTAACAAAGTCACTTTTTCTATATCATTAAGAAGATGATATTGGGTGACAAAAAGGCTAGCAATAAAAAACGAGCCAAAATACAACTGTAAGAGTTCACTCATGATAAAGGATGAGTCTACCCTATAAAAATGGATGAATGTAAATTCTTTCTTATAGTTGTGCTTTTGGTTCATTTTAATTACTTTGATTTCTGCAAGCTGATAGTATTTAAAGGCCAAAATTTTTGATATTTATTTCACAGAATAGGTGAGAAAATAAAAACAATTTTTGAAAAGTTATAGCCAAAAAAAAAAAACAAACAAACGGTGTAGAGTTCATAAAGTGTTCTAAAACCTCTTTAATGCTAATTATGTTCCAGGCATTATATATAGCACTGCATCATCTATTTAACGCAACTCTAAAAGGTTCTTTTTATTGGGTCCATTTTTCAGATGAGGAAACCAAAATTCAGAGAGTTTAATGACTTGCCTGTGATTACACAGTCAGTAGGTAGAAACGGATTCAAACCAAAGCCTACGTAACTCCCAAATTCATCCTTTTCATAATGCTCCACTGCCAAATGGAAATGCATATCAAGTTTCATAGGTATAATTACCATGCTCTCACAAAAGAATATGTAAATTTACAATAGTAGAGTAGAATTTTCATAGATAAGAACTTTTATGTTCTGTTTCAATTTAGATACTGAATCTAAGGTTCTTTGAGAGCAGGACATGGCTTATACTTTTTGTCGTTATGTTGACTGCCCAAACAAAATTCACTCAATGCATTTTCTTTTTATTCTTAGAATCATATTAACATGATTCTTTATATATGAATTTCAGTTTGCAACACTCTTAAACCTAATTTATTCTAACTGAATAAAAGTAATTTCTGATTAATAAATTTCATAGTTGATATATGTCATTGAGTTTTCCTTTCCAACTATATAGTTAAGTGTGACTTTCTGTTTTCTCAGTTTCAGCCAAGGCCCCAAGAGGCTAGACAAAACAATAGGTGTCAGGTTCCTACCATGATAAAGAAGGTTGAGAGGCCACCTAAAGAAGACTTAGAGGTCCTCTAGACCTGCACCGTGTAATACTGTAGTCACTGGTCACACGCATCCATTTAAGTTCAAATGTAAAAGCATTAAAATGAAGTAAAATTAAAAATTAAGTCCTCCAATTGTACTAGTCACATCTGAAGTGCACAATAGTCATGTTTGAATAATGTTTCTCATATTGAACAGTGTAATATAGAATATTTCCTTCATTGTGGAAAATTCTGTTGGACAGCATTGATCTAAACAATGTGAAAAACACTTATAATGGAGTAGTTAAAAAACTGCCCCTTCAGCATTAACCTATAACTTATCCTTATTCCTATAAGAAATGCCCAAGAAAATGTGATTAGACATTGATATCTAACCCATTCCTCCAAAAAATATTTAAAGCCCTAATTTGTATCATTTTCTAATTTCCATGATATAAGTATTTCCAACATATGGTTTCATGCTACCGTGATAAAGCCACTGAATACAGCGTTGGGAATTGACTCTACCAGCTCTTCCGAGCCCTTCACATAAGCTTCATCTCCATAATAAACATTGCCTTTTACCAATTAAACCACAAAGCATGCTGCAAGAAAAAAAACCGGCATCCAACATGAAGGCCTGATACTAAGTTACAACTGAACCCGTCACATCTGGCCTTTTTGCCCCTGTACCACTTCTCTGCTCTCCTGTACTTGACACTGCAGAGATCAGAAATATGAGGTAAACAATGTAAATACAGAGCAAAATATGAGGTAAGAACTGCCAGAGAATTAGATAAAAAGCATATCAAGTGAAAAAATATTGTCAACCCTGCATTTTTTCCCCCAGTATAGCATGTGACAGATGTAAACTGAAGTAGGAGAGAAGTTTTCCATTAGATAATGGTGTGTATTTTTATAGAGAATGACCTGGTTTTTTGCTATTTGAAAATTTTCTAAAAGCTGTGGAATCTATCCAACTTCATTAGGAAAAAGAAAAAACATCTTCAGATAAAATTCAAAAAGTAGAGGTGAAAAAAAATACAGCTGCATTCTGCCTGTGCCTAACCTAGTCTAACTAGTTCAATAAATTGGTTCTATAAGTAATATAGAAAGTCAAACAAGAATGAATGCCTAGAAGAAATTTAATCCTAAATATAATTTTAATAAAGTAAAGTTATTATCATGACTAATCCCAACCTTATCTGGGCTACCCTCTGCTGTTGCAATCACTTTTTCAGAATTAGTCACTTCCTCTCACCCCCAAGAAAAGTTATTTTTCCAATTAAGCTCTTAGTACAGTCTTCCTTGGGTTTCCTCTAGACTGCCTAATCTCCTCTACTGTTAATTGTTGGGGGTTGGAATCATGGGGTGTTTATTTTTGTATCCTTGCCATGCTTAAAATGAGATACAGTTTTTCACCTGTATATAGTTGTGTACTGCAGTGTCTGTGGGAAACATTTGATCCCTTTAGTAGTTTAAGAAGATTCTTTATACTAGGTATGAAATTGGTTTGCACAAGTTATTCATTTATTTGTTTTTTTGAGACAGTGTCTCACTCTGTTTCCCAGGCTGAAGGGCAATGGTGTGAACTTGGCTCACTGCAGCCTCGACCTCCCAGGCTCAAGCAATCCTCCCACCTCAGTCTTCTGAGTAGCTGGGACTACAGGCACATGATACCATGCCTGGCTAATTTTTAATTTTTTTTTTTTTTTGGTAGAGATAGAGTTTTGCTATAATGCTAGACCTGGTCTTGAAATCCTGGGCTGAAGCAATCCTCCCACCTTGGCCTCACAAAGTGCTGGGATTACAGATGTGAGCCATCACACCTGGCCTACACAAGTCATTTTATATTGGCATGTAAATGTCAGTTTAATTCCAATTTGGGTGAATAAAATAATAAATTCTACTCAATAAAAATAAAAATAAATTACATTTTATTATCCAGTGGGGAGGATTCATAGCCCACACAAATCTAGTAAACCAACAGAAGTTGGAAAGAGCATAAATGTTAGGCACACTGAATCTTCCAACAGCACAAAATTATTTGTCAATTCTTGAGGAATGTTTTTCCTCAGAATTTTATACAATAAAAAGGATAACTTCTTAACTGCATGTGTGAAATTGTTTAGTAAAATACGTAGAGATTGTCAAATATCATAATTTATGTAAATTAACATAATATATGAAATTACTATTTTGTGGTAACAAAGAAGAACACCACTAATTTTCAATTCCACTAGAACAAAGTCTGTTAGCTCTTATTCACATTCATTCTACGGTTTCAAATCTATGAATCATTTTACTTGCCTAAAGGGGCTTATGTTTGATCGTATCTATTTTGAACTAATTTATGCTCTTGATTCACTTCCTTCTGAGACTTGCTACATGCACAGCTCTCCACATCTCAATTGGTAGTAACAGTATCAATTTACATAGTTGTTCTGGGCCAAAACCTTAACATCATCCATGACCCCACTCATTTTCTCATATTTCACATCCAGGAAGTCCTGCTGACTCAACCACCAAAAATATATATGGATTCTAACTTTTCTCCTTGGTCCAAATTAACATCTGAAATAGCTATAAAACTGGTATCCTTGTTTTTACCTTGCCCCTTTATTATTCTTGTCTTTTATAGTGAATACTACTTTCTTACATGAAATATTAAAGTATATTTATTTTTCAATGACTATCTCCTCTACTATAATATAAGCCCTGCTAGGGCAGAGATTTCTCATATATGTGTGTGTACACATATATTTGCATATAACATACAAAAATGAATTTGTTGAGCAAAAAAATGAACATTTGTTAGGACAAGCATTTATTCACTGCTTAAATATTTGTTGAAGATATCCATGTATATATCTATCTATAGATATATATAAAATATATTTTAAAATATATGTATGTATATACATAAATATTTGTGCATATATGTCTGTATAATTATATATACACATACACTCAGCTACACATATAATGTATATGTGTATATTATTTGCATAGAAAGTTACGTTTGGTAGAATATTATAAATATATTTATTTTATATTTTTAAATTTTTTTATTATGCTTTAGGTTCTGGGATACATGTGCAGAATGTGCAGGTTTGTTGCATAGGTATACACCTGCCATGGCGGTTTGCTGCACCCATCAACCTGTTATCTACATTAGGTATCTCTCCCAGTGCTATCCTTCCCTTATCTCCCCACCCTCAGACAGGCCCCAATGTGTGATATTCCTCTCCCTGTGTCCATGTGTTCTCATTGTTCAACTCCCACTTATGGGTGAGAACATGCAGTGTTTGGTTTTCTGTTCTTCTGTTAGTGTGCTGAGAATGATGGTTTCTAGCTTAATCCATGTCCCTGCGAAGGACATGAACTCATCCTTTTTTATGGCTGCATAGTATTCCTTGGTGTATATGTGCCACATTTTCTTTATCCAGTCTATCATCGATGGGCATTTGGGTTGGTTCCAAATCTTTGCTATTGTGAACAGTGCCACAATAAACATACATGTGCATGTATCTTTATAGTAGAATGATTTACAATCCTTTGGGTATATACCCAGTAATGGATTGCTAGGTCAAATGGTATTTCCGGTTCTAGATCCTTGAGGAATTGCCACACTGTCTTCCACAATGGTTGAAAATATATTTATTTTAGATTTTATTAAATATAATATTTGATCCTTCAAAATTTCATCCTATAAAAAAATTATGACAACATGAATCTAGAAGTTTTACATCAATACTTTGAATGAAGACTGTAGAAAAGCAATACCTCAAAGGGACTATGGGAGTAATAGAGCTTGGCTTTTGTCATTTATGGATATATCCACTGAAAGCAGCATGTTGCTTATGTTATTTAACAGGAAAATGACTAAACTAATTCCTTCATTCAAAAACATATATTTAATATGTACTTTGTGTATGAAATTGTGCAGTTTTCATGCACCTTTGAGCCTTTGGGTGCACATGAAAATGAATGAGACACAGATTTTGTTGTTAATCTTGATGTAATGAATAGTAGAATTTTATTTAATATAAAAATAGTCATAATGTGATTATTACCATACCAGGAGCACACACATAGTGTTACATACACTCGAAGAAAGAAGAGATAAATATGGAATAAAATTTGTGTTTTTATTTCTTTTTTAATGACATTGAAATGAAGGGAAGACATTTTTAAAATTGAAAATGTTTCCCTTCCCTCTTTGAGATGAAATATCTATAAAACTTTACTAAAAGTTCACATAACAATTAAAGACATTTTGGATTTATTATTTTTTTAATTTCAGAACTTATTAGACTTTGAAATGGGTGATGGTTAATTTTTAACATGAAAAATTACAAGAGCTATGCTTTTATAGAACATGTAATGTGGCAAATTTCAGCAAAAACATCCAAGCTGGGGGCTAATTAAGTAGACATCAAAAGAGCCACCCATATGAAAAGAATCTTAAATACCTCTGAAATTAATGGAATTTATGTGTGTGATTAAATGGGGAAATAATTATCCCATTCCTAAATTATAGAATGAAGAATAAAAATTCATGTTACAGAAAGCAACAATCTCACGTAGCATTTACAACTGTGAATGACACATTGAAAATGTATTTGCCTTTTTGAAAAGCAGTGTAATTTCTTAGGATCAAAATTTGTAGTTGATACATTTAGCAATTTCTGGATATAAAATTCATTCATTTGTTCCTTAGGATATCTATCTCTAATAGGAAAAGGAACAGACATTCTTAAGATACTATACTTTTCTTTCAACAATGAAAATATCTCACAAATGCCTTAATTAAAAATAATTTGGCCAGGCACAGTGGCTCACACCTGTAATCCTAGCATTTTGAGAGGCCAAGGTGGGCAGATCATTTGAGGTCAGGAATTTGAGAACAGCCTGACCAACATGGTGAAACGCTGTCTGTACTAAAAATACAAAAAAATTAGCTGGGCATGGTGACACATGCTCGTAATCCCAGCTACTGAGGAGGCTGAGACACGAGAATCGCTTGAACCTGGGAGGAGAAGGTTGCAGTCAGCAGAGATCACGCCACTTCACTCCAGCCTGGGCGACAGAGTGAGACTCCGTCTCAAAAAAAAAAAAAAAAAATTATCCTTAGTTTGTTTTGTTTTGTTTGTTTGTTTGTTTCTTTTCCTATTGTCATAGAATATAATCCACTCCCTGGTATTTATTCTTTTTAAAATTTTTGCCATTTTACCTCCAACCTCCTTCATAAACTTTCCTGACTTTACTAAACATATTACATCCCTCTTTTTAAAAATTCAGTTTAGGCTGGGAGCGGTGGCTCATGCCTGTAATCCTAGCACTTTGGGAGGCTGAGGCGGGCAGATCACGAGATCAGGAGATCGAGACCATCCTGGCTAACATGGTGAAACCCCATCTCTACTAAAAATAAAAATTCAGTTTGTATTCTGCTGCATATGTATACATTCACAGGCATTCAGATTTGGGAGAATGAAATCTCTTGCCATTGTACCTGTCATCTATAAAATCCAGTGGTGTGCTAGCAAATTGGCTCTCCCAATTAAAAAAAAAAATCCTGATTTGGAGTATTTGCCGGTTTCTCTAGTGTGTATTCACCCACCCCTTGGTGATTTTAAGCAACCAAACCAACTGAAAAAATTCTTGATTATTTAATAATCAGCTTTCATAACCACTATAAACTGACTCAAACACATGTTGAGTCAGATATACTCATGATGAGTATCCAGATACATTTATCTAGAATATCTTTTGTGACTTACAATTATTTCATGAAGTGTCCATCTATTGATGGAGATCTCAAGCTGTAAAAAAGATTTCCCTGGCCGTGCATGGTGGATCATGCCTGTAATCCCAGCACTTTGGGAGACTGAGGTGGGCAGATCACCTGAGGTCAGGAGTTCGAGAACAATGTGACCAACATGGAGAAACCCCATCTCTACTAAAAATACAAAATTAGCCGGGCATGGTGGCGCATGCCTGTCATCCCAGCTACTCTGGAGGCTGAGGCAGGAGAATCGCTTGAATCCAGGAGGCAGAGGTTGTGGTGAGCTGAGATCATGCCATTGCACTCCAGCCTGGGTGACAAGAGAGAAACTCCATCTCAAAAAAAAAAAAAAGAAAGAAAAAATTCCCTGATATCAACTCAACATCTTCCCTGCATTTTTCCTGAATTGGCATTAGTCAAAATTCAAAAGCTATACAATGTAAATAGAAATTATTTGCCAATGTCATTGAAAGACTTTAAGGTGGCTAGTATGCATGTCTTCTTTCCCAGATTAAGCACAATTTTTTCCAACTGCTCCTCATATCCCATGGTTTCCATAGTCCTTAGCAACTGATTCTATTCCTAGGGGTGTATGAAAATTAACAGTCATCAGGGTTCAGAAATTAACACCTAGTTCCAGATGTGGTCTGGGTAGAGCAAAGTGCCAGAGAATTAATGCTTTGCTTTCCCTGTCACTTTAATTTTGCTAATGCAATGTATGGATTCGTTAGAAATTTTGGCTGCCACATCACTCAGTTTACAGTGAAATTGTAAAGCCAACTTATCCACCCAGACCTCTTGGTTTTTTTCAAACCCAAAATGCAGTTCAGCCAGTTTTTCATCATCTTGTATTTGTCCAACTAATTTCTGAAGCTAGGTGTAGGAACTGTGTTTAATACCTCATGTATTTCATACCATTAGTTAGACTCTTCATTTCAAACAATATGAATGAATTCATAATCAATCAACCTCTCCCATCACTGTGGTATTATAGTATCCTCAGATACAAAATATGCCTTCTTCCTTTTTTATGCAAAGGAAAAATAACCTCAAATGATAAGGATAACAAGAAGAAACAAAGAGCCTATCGGTAGCAGCATATGGGAAAAACCTGTGCTTTAGATCTTTAGATCTCTTTTTTTTTTTCATTGTGAGATGTTCTCTTTTTCTCCTCAGCCATCCATCATTCTGAAATGATGGGGTGTATCCCAGAAAACACATTTTTTTACACCATCTGCATTGACTCAATTCCAAATACTTCTTTGTCTCCAACGTAGATTTTTCAATTAGATCAAGGGATGATAACTCCACCTGTACAATGCAACTTCCCTGCCCCAAATCCTTTTGCCTTCAACCTTAGATTTCAAAGTAACTAAAGATGTAATTCAAGTTCCTTCCTGAGCTATTGCTCATTTTCTCATGAATCAGCAAAAGAAGGAAGCAGCTTGAGCTTCTCGTAGGTTCTGGCGGATTCCTCTTTATCTCAGATAAGAATTTCTTGGAAGACAGTACTCTTCCCTATTAACTATGGGAAGTGTTTATATAACTAACTCTGTATACCTCAAGAGAAAATCACTAGTGCTTACTGTATGTCTTTTTTTCAGGGTATAATACTGATTTGTTTCCACCAGTTTGCACTTTCTACTTATTTTGCACATGGTAATGTAAATCAATACCTGTAACAGCTGACATTGTCATATACTTTGGTGTGTGGTAAGCTTTTCTCCTTTACTCCTTAAAATCAAGATCTGTTTTAAATATTTTATGTCTCTTACAGAACTGAATTTAACTAGTTTTTGTTAATATGCTTACATATATATCTTAAGTGAGAATTTTTTCAATGGGCTAACTAATAGAGTAACATGATAGAGTTACATCTCAAACCTGGGCTCCAAACAAACCTCTTCTAGGAAACCTCTCTTATTAACTATACCTGACCATAGTCAATCTTTTTGATGAGTTCTTGTAAGCACTAAGATGCTCGCTGTAAAGCACTCTGAATTAAACTTATTAATATGTTGCAGATATGTTAGTGCTTAATATTTTCCAATCTTTGTTTCTTACCTCCCCCACTACATGATAACTTCTCATTGGGCAGAGGCTTTGCCAATCTTTTAACTCTCTTCTCAGAGCCCTTCAGGTCCTGAAACTGTTTAAAACGGGTTGTGAAGCATCTGGCTGCCTTCCATCTTTCCAGGTTCAACAACCGATATGCAGCTCTTCACACTCTAGGCTCCCGGGTTGCTCCATAGTTTCCAGAAGATATTCCACCCCTGGTATGCTTCTGTTCCTTCCTGGAATGACTGATATTTCTACCATTCTTCAGAAAATTTATTCCTTTTCTGTCAGGTTCAGCTCAAGGATTGCTTTCTAATGAAATCCATCCTGTGCCCATAACCTCTGTGTCTCTCTTTTCTACTGAACTATCTTTCCTGTATGGGTTTCTGTAAAGGGTAATTAATAGGACACACACTTTTGAGTCACAGAGACCTTGGCATGAATCCAATTCTACCACTTCTAAGATATGTGATTTCTGTCAAGTTATTTAACAATTCTAATCCCTTTTCTAGGGTAGTTTTGAGGTTTAAATGAGTGATTCATGTAAAGTGCTTAGCAATTAGGTTGGCACAGAGTAAGTCCTTAATAAGTGGCAGCTCTTTTGAACTGTAAGGTTCTGGAGACCAGGTCATCTTCGAAATCAAGAGTCTGCTTCTTCATAAGTGCTTGGTAAGTGTTTATAGAATTATTGCAATGAATACTTCTACCACAGGGGAAGCATTGAACATTGAGACAGGGATAGTCAGTCCTCGACATGCTGTAGGCCTGACTTCAGATAGGACCTTCAGATTTTTACTAGGCTTTCAGCACATTGACTAGAATTTACGTACTGAAGAGTGGAAAAGTTAATATTAAAAATGAAAATACTAATTAAGACTACTTAAAAGTCCTCCATAATTTTCAGTGAGACTTTTTTTTGTTAAACCAGTTTTCAGACACTCACCCTACCATTCATTTTTAGATCTGTGAAATGATAGAAGAGAAGCATTATTATGCTTGTATGACAAATCTCTTGATTAAAATACACGCAAGTGCAATTTCAAAATACCATAATAAAAATCAGCCCAGTTGTTTAGAACCAAACATGGCAAGTTCATTGTCATGTATTAAATTAAACCAGGCTCAAGTTAAAAATAATAATAAAAAATAGTACTTTACTTTGGGTAATGTCTATAAGTAAAAACTGACCAGTTATATGTCATTTTGAAGGACAAAAGTACTGGCATCTAGAAGGTCAGAAGCAAACCCATTTCATTTTTACAGAGACTATTTTAGGGCCGATCTTTAGCTTTTACTTACACATTAAATAGGCTCCTAATATTTCTTCCTAGCTTCAGTCTTGACCCACCATAATGCTCCCTTTACGACTTGAGCCAATATAATCTACCTTAAAAAAACATGGCTCTGATCACATACTACCTCCATTCGATAAATGTAAAGTGTTCTCTTTAACACTCAGTAAAATTTCAAGTCTGTGTATGGCATTTGATATGGTTTCCAAGCCGACCCAAGCTCTATTTAGCTCTGCTTCCCTCAATATATCCTTCAGTGGAAAGAACAATAGCAATATCAAAAACTCTACACTTCGCTTTTCCTAACACAACCCATATTGTATGAGATCTACATTCCTCCTAGAATTCTTTTCACACTTATCTCTGTTCTTTTGTTTAAACAGCTTTATTGAAATATAATTGATATACAAAATCACTGCAAATGTTTAATGTATAAACTTTGATGAGTTTGAACATATGCATACCACAATTAAGATATTAAACGTATCCACTACCTCCAAAAGTTCCCTTGGGTGTGTTTGTTTGCTTGTTCTTTGTAGCAAGAACACTGAACATAAAATCTGCCCTTTTAACACATTTTAATTACACGATACCACATTTTTAACTTAGACGCTATGTTAAACAGCGGGTCTCTAGAACTTACTCATCTTGCGTAACTGAAACTTTATTCCCATTTCCCCATCCCACCAGCCCCACAAACCACCATTCTACCGTCTGCTTCTATGAGTTTTACTAATGTAGAGACCTCAAATAAGTGGAATCACGCAGTATTTGTCTTTCTGTGATGGTTGTACTTAATATAATGATTTACAGATTCATCAGTGTAGATGCAAATTATAAGACTTCCTTCTTAAGTTTCAA
This sequence comes from Pan troglodytes, assembly GCF_028858775.2. Lineage (NCBI taxonomy): Eukaryota > Metazoa > Chordata > Mammalia > Primates > Hominidae > Pan > Pan troglodytes. The sequence goes on from NC_072408.2 coordinate 92,455,893, forward strand.
TAATATTCCATAGCTTATATATACCAAGTTTTCTTGATCAATTTACCTGTCGATAGACATTTAGACATTTAGCCATGTACTGGCTATTGCAATTATACTGCAATAAATGTGGGAGTGGAGATATATCTTTGAAATCCTCGTTTCAGTTCTTTTGGATGTGGAACTGCTGGATCCACATTTTTTGAGAAACCTCCACACTATTTTCCAGAGTGGCTGTACCATTTTACTATACATTCCCACCAACAGTGTCAAGAGTACCAACTTCTCCACACTCTTGCCAACACTTGCTATCTTTGTTTATTTTTTAAATGATAGCCATCCTAGCAGGTGTGAGATGGTATCTCATTGTGGTTTTAATTTGCATTTTACTGATGAATAATGATGCCAAGCATCATTTTGTATACCTTGTGAACCTTTGTATGTCTTTTTGAGAAATGTCTATTCATGTTCTTTGCCCTTTGTTTAATCAGTTCTATATTGTTTTATTGATATTTAGTTGTAGAATTTTTTTGTTTTTTTCAATGTTAACCCCTTATCAGATAAATAATTTGCAAATATTTTCTCCCATTCTGTAAGTTGTCTCTTGACTTTGTTGATTGTATCTTTTATTGTTCAGAAGCCTTTTAGTTTGAAATGTCCCACTTTTTAATTTTTCTTTTGTTACCTATAATTTTGGTGTTAAATGCAAAAAAAGTAACTGCTGAGACCAATATCTAGAAGCCTTTTCCCTGTATTTTGTTCTAGGTGTCTTGTAGTTTCATGTCTTAAATGTCAAGTCTTTAATCCATTTTGACTATTGTGTATGGTATAAGATAGGAGTCCACATTTCATTCTTTGTATGTGGATATCTAGTTTTCCTAACACTGTTTGTTAAAGACACTATCCTTTTTCCATTGTATATTCTTGCCACCTTTGTCAAAGATCTGTTGACTCTGAACGCATGGGTTTATTTCTGAACTCTTTATTCTGTATCATTGGTCTATATGTCTGCCCCTTGGATTTTAGGCAAGGATTTCTTTTGAAGCCATTTTAGGTGGAGTGGCTCTTTTTTTCCCATAATATTTATTTGTATGTCTATTATGATCACCTCAGTGTTTACGTGAAAAACCTTTCTGAAAATTGTAAAATGATTCATAAAACTTTAAATCAAGTTAATTTTTTTCTCAAAAGAAATAAACAGGGTAGAAAAATAAGACAAAAAATATATTTGTGCTTTTTCCCCCCATATCACATTAATCTGAGTAACACATAAACTTTTATGGAGAAAAGTGAAACCTCAGATAACATTAATTTATAACCAGGATTTATTATCCTGCTTTTCCATTATAAAAATTTTTGTATCCAAGCCTCTGTCATTCTCAAGGATTTTTTGGATTCACTTATTTCTCAGATTATATCAGCATTGTCATGTAGTGCTCTGATTGTTTTCACTATGGTGAAGCAAGAAGTTGGTAGCAGCAATACATTCTTATTTGCTTTGTGTCCAGTGAACACCATTTTATCTTTGTAGCGATGGCCTTCTAACATTTGACATCAGAGGTTTTTGTTTGAAATTAATGAAATTATTATTAGTTTTAATTTCACTTCAGATAAAAATTGAAAATAATCACTTGGGGTAACAGTAAGTTCACAAACCACACTACCAAGCATCTTAATAAGATGAATTCTGTGCCATCCGGGAAGATTGATGCCAGTCGGAAAATGACCTGTCATCTTGCTATGAGTAGTTATTACATTTCCTTTATTCACTTGTGGATTCATGTAGGAATCTAGTACCTACACTGGATTCCTAAAATGTACTGACTTTAATACTCAAGGTGCTGATGGGGCCTTTTATTTTCATTTTAATTTGAATGCACATTTTAAAGAAAGGAATAAATTCTATCACACCATTTCAAAAAGCATATCAATCATCCATAAATGAGAAGCAGATATATTAAGATTATTATATTCTAACTTACAGTCTACTTGTAGATATGTATTTCATTATTTTCAACTTGATTTGAAGCTTCTCTTGGTAAAACATCTACCTTATACATTCTTTTTCAGAATGTAAATGCCTTATACATTCTTTTTCAGCTTTGACAGAACCTAACAAATTGCCTTATTCATCAGAGTAGTGCATGTTTGTTGAATCAAATTACATTTGATTAAATCTAATGACAGGATAGTTATTTTGAGGATGGGGAAGATATATTTATTTTTGTATTCATTTTGCGATTATACATTGTAATGTTCATTAACATGTACAAGCAATTTAAATTTAGAAACGTATATTCCAATCAATATTAATCTTCATTACAAAAATTCCTCTACTAAATACCACCTGCGTGGTCAAAAATGGCAAGTCTCATGGTTTTCAAGAAATATTCACATAGAAACCAAATGACAAGTAATAGCCAACACCTGCTGCCTTTAGGCAAACTGTAATTAAAGTCCCCTATGTTTAGAAACATAGAAGTGTTCTGCTATCTAGATAGTAGACATGCAAAATCATTTTATTTGGCAACGTTTTTCTTCTTGATATATACATATCTGTGTGAAATAAGTCACATAGCCATTCATTGGCTATGGGACAAAACACATTTACCTTCTTAGTACAGGGTTCATTGATTTTATTGATTTGTTTTCCTAGGGCTTACTTCTGACTGTAAAGCTACTAAATTATAATTTTCAAAAAGGTAAAATCATAAATATTATATAAAAAGTATGGGCTAAAGGTTTGTTTAACTCAATTAGTATGAGCAGCCATACGATGTTATAACCCATTCAAGAGATAATATGGCAACCAGCCCTTCAAAAATACTGAAATTAATTTGCCAATAGATCCAAAACTGCTTAATGTTTCATACAGCCATGATAAGTAATATTTGGGTTTCTTTTTTCTATAGAACAGAAACTAATTTTATCTTTTCTTTCTTTGTGCCACTCAGTTTTTTTTTTATTTTTTTCTTTTACAAAGATGTAAAAATGGCTGAATCAACAGAAAGCCAGTTACATCTATATATCCTTTTGAATTAGATAAAACTCTGAGGGTGCAATAAAAGGGCATCCAGTACTCTTTTTTTGTCAATTCCAAATCTTGGACATTTTTTTTATTTTCATGAAAGGGCATCTAATGTGGGAATGTAATTTTGACATTTAATCTTCTCCAGGATTAACTAGAGCCTATCGCAATTTATTTTTTAAAAAAAGGCTATTCAATAGTGTGATTAATTTTTGATGGGTATAAACTTTTGATATGCAGGATGGTGGTTCATGTCATAGCTAGATACCAGAGTCATTCAAATTCAGAGGTAACTCTTAGAAGTTTCTAATTCTGTGGCTTTTCTGAGCTCAATTCTGTCAAATCAAAGCTATTTCTTCCTTTCTGTGCTTCTCTAGCCACTAAGGATTTATGATCTGGTTTAAATTACAGGCTCAACTTTTTAATTAAATGCAAAGCTATTTCCAGTTTCCAAGATCAGAAACTCATTAGATTTCCTCTTTAACTTCCACATCCAGAAGTCTTTTTAGTTCTGTTTATTGTGAGCCAGGTAAACTTTTTGCTGTTAAGTGTAGCCAAGAGTGACAGTGGGAGGGGAGTTCAAATATATTTTCTCTGACAGTATATGCTGATGGATCCCTTATTCCCTGATGAAAGTCAGGATTGGTTTCACTTTTTAGGGTGATGGCGGGGGTGGGGGTCATACTCCCTGAGAAGGACATGTTAGCCAAATAAAGAAAATAATAACATTAAAAAAAACATACACACACACACACACAGTTTGGGAAGCACTCCTTCCCATTTCAAGTCAGTGAGAACATTTGCACAGAGCTAGATTTCCAAGGGATCATTGTGTAAGAGTGTAGCTATGGGCTTGATAAACTTACTATTTTATAGACTAATCCTTTGTTCTATATAGTGACCTGCAGAGTGACCTGCCATACTATTTACCACATATGGAAACATAGTTATGATAAAAGAAAAACTTCAGCCGAATTAAATTTAGAAGAGTTTAATTAAATGGTGAATGATCCACAAATCGGGCAGCCCCCAGAATCACAGCAGATTCACAGAGACTCCACTGCAGCCACGTGGTGGAAAAATATTTACAGACAAAAAAAAAAAAAAAAAGGAAACGATGTACAGAAATTGAAAGTGAGGTATAGAATAAGTTGGCATTAGCCTCATTTGAACACAGTTTGAACACTCAGCAGTGTATGAATGGTTGAAGTATGATGGCTGAGATTGGCCAAGACTCAGCTATTGTTACAGATGCATACTCCTAAGTCAGGTTTTCAATCTTGTCTACCTATTAAGCTAGGTTGCAGTTTCTCCACAAGGACTCAAATATAGAAGTACAGAGTCCTTCTCAGGCCACATTTAGTTCATTTTAACAGTTAGTAGTTCCTTGAAGCTCTTTCCAAATGTAGTAAAATCACACTCTGTTTATATGAGTAAAACATGCTTTCACATTCTGTTATTTACCAATGATGTGAAAGCTAGATGAAAGGCAGGTAAGCCTAAAGTCAAAGATCCAAATTAAGTGACTATTTCAATAGTCTGAGTAAAGTATGGAACTAAGGAAGTTGTTGTGGGAAAAGAAAGATAGTTGAAAAGCATAATTTTTAGGATTTGATGAATTAGGTATGAGTAGACAGCAGGGCCTAAGCTGACTCAAAGATGTCAGGACTCAGTATCTCTGTAGACAGAGGGTTCATTAAGTGAGGTTTTTGTATATGAGTAGTAGGTAGATTATGTGAAATTTGTCACAATAGTAATAAGTAGGTTTTTAACTATTCTGAAGGTAAATTCAGTATCTAATCTGGAGATGCACATTTGAGGCTATTGAGCCTATAGGGCATGGTTAAAATCAAGAGTGTTGATATTGCAAAAGAGGGTATGTGCATGGAAAGAAAAGACTGAGAATCCAGGGTCAGAAACCTGATGGCAGAGCCAAAAAAGTGACTAAAAAGAATGAATTAAGAGGTCAGCGAAAAACTCTGGAGAGATAAATTGGTATCAATTCGGTCACTGGAAAGAGTGCTTAAGATTGTGTGCCTTGAGTATGCATATAAAGACAAAGACCCAATAGAGATTGCAGCAGTTAAATACATAAGAGAAAGTAGATAACCTTGATGGACAAATATGCTAGAAAAGACAGGAAATGATGGGTAGAGATAAGTTACTTGACATTTAAAGGAAGAATACAACCTCTTATTCTTATCTGAGAATAAAGAAAGAGCACATGCAGTTATAAATAATGTTGTATGAAGGGGAAAGGGAGTTGGAATAGTTCATGCCTGATGACCTCAATTTTATTTAAAAACTGAAAGCAAGTTTGTTATGTGTGAGGTTTAGCTTATTCAGAAAATCTAAATGGAAGGATGAGTACATGAAAGGTTCTTAACAGAAAGAAAAAGGTAACTGACCAAGGAAAACAAAAATTGTTGAATGTTTCTGGAGTTCAGATGAAATAAAATTCTATTAATATGTAGTGACTCAAATATATGCAATTCTATGATTTTCTTCAGTAGTAGCAGATGTGTGTGTGAAGAGGGTGAAAACACTTGTTCAAATGAGTCCCAGTGATTAGCAAAGCAGCAATTTCGGTCAGAGAGAGGAAAGTTCAAGATGAGACTAATACACTGGAAAAAAAAAAACTCCAGATATCTCTATAAAATCAAAGAGTAGGCCATGAAAGTGAGGGTCTGAGGAACTACAATGTTAGGAGATAAACATTTTGAGGTTCCTGGTTTCTGCTGAGACATATTTTTTGTGATAAGAAGGTCCAAAGTGAATCCCTTAATATAAAGAAAGAAGTATAATCAAACAGAAGTTGATTGAATTTAAAGCAATTATGAATTTATGAGATGAGATCTATAGTTATTTCCTTCTCTGGTCTTCGAAATTACTATGACTGATTATAGTACATGGGATAGAGAAAAACACTGATTCCGATGCCAAGAACTTTAATTGATATGAGAGAGTGATACAAAGATTTTTAGATTAAATTGTAAAGAGGAAAAATAAACAGCAGTATGCTCAGAGCCTGTGAATTTCAAATGAAGAGAGAATTTTACAAGAGAGTAGAAAGTGAGAATTTTGAAATCAAGAATAATAATTGCACTTTTGGTTCTTATGGCTTATGTGTGAAGAAGTATCTTCTTAATGGGATGGTTTAATAGAAGAGTTTTCTTCTAGTAAGGGAGGTAGAAATCAAATGAAGCTGCCTTTGCAAAACTTATGACAGTGAGAGAAATCTGATATCACTTACTCCATCTTGCTTCTAACCTCACAAGCTAACTGCATTTGTTAACGTTAAAACAAAGATGATAACAGTCCTTTCCTCAAACTAATCACATCCTTGCTCAGGGACTGAAACTTGCCTTTGTAAGATGAATGAAAGTCCACGAGGTTAGGATTACAAGAGGGGTCAGAATTCTGCTAAAATGTAGGTGTAGCTGAATGATAAGCAGACATTGTCTTCTAGCTTGCTTTTTTATGATTCCTTACTGCTCAGGGGTTATGCAGCCAGAGGCCACAAGATTTGTAACTTCCTCAGTTGCTCCTATAGATTATATCACTATTGTAAATCCTGAGATTAGCCTTTGAGATATTTTTTAGGCTTTTGCATTCTGGTTACCACCTGACTCTGCTTGGACTCACCCAGACCTGTGATTCACACTAAGAAACTGACTCAACTGGTCTTGAGGCCCCTATCCAGAAACTGACCCACGATGTAAAGTCCATTTTTGACCCTCTAGGATTTCATCCTCAATCCAACCAATCAGCATTCTCAATTGCTAGCCCCCTGCCTGCCAAACTATCCTTGAAAAATCTTAGCCTCTGAATTCTCAGGAAGGTAGATTTGAGAAATGTCTCCTGTTCCCCTGCTTGGCTGTCCCTATGATAATTAAACTCTTCCTTTGCTGCAATACCTGCTGTTCTCAGTACATTGGCTTTTCTGCATGACTGAAAAGATGAACCTATTGGGCTGCTCCACAAGTATTAGGGACATTGTTAAGAAGAGCCAGCTTTTTGTATGATGGATATTTTTAAATGTCAGACTAGTAATTCGAAAAGTATATTTGAAAGGCGTGGGAAGTAGGGTAAGAGGAAGCACAGTTCCATGAAAGAGTAAGGTTCAGCAGATAATATAAAAACAGTGTCAAACTGAAAGAAAGAAGTTGAAGCAAAACTAATATAGGTAGAGAGTTTATTTGGGCCAAGCTTGAGGATTGCAACCCTGGAGCATAGATTCAAGTTGTCCTGAATATACACTCTTATTAGCAATAGCAATAAGTAGGTTTTTAAATTAAAATAAAAGGCAGTGTCTAAGTTGTTCTCCAATAATTTACATTAAAATATCAAAAGCTATTCATTGGCTATATATTGTTTTTCGTGTCACAAATCCCCAAAACATGAAGATAATGGGTAAGGTCGCTAATCGGGAACAAAATGATTTTAAACAATCGCTCCCAGGCAACGGAAAGGAGACCAGACTATGCTCATGTCTTCTGACTGGGTACCCTACAGAGTCAGACTGCTCTGAGTTATTTTTCTTTTCTCAACAGTGAGATGTTCACAGTGAAATCCTCTGTGATGAGCATGATGCAAGGACCAGGGTTGCAAAACACATTGCAATGCTCTGGCCATAAACTTTGAAACTCTAATGTCAACACGGGCATAGAGCCTCCTGGTGTCGCAGAGAGGGAAGCTCATGTGATGGCTTGTAAGGCTTTTGGAATCAGAGTGAAAGAATTTATTGATTCTAGGCCTATAAGATAGCATTTGCCTTTTCAAATAGATTTTACATTTTCTCTTTTTTGCTACTGATCACGCTCAGAGGACATGTTTTGTTGTTGTTGTTCTTAATCCCAGATCTTCTCTTTTGAGCAAGCTCTGTCATTTGCAATATTCTTTCTGGTGTGGCACCCAGACAGCAATAGCGTACACAGTATGTTCTATCTTAAACATGGAAGACTAAAATGTCCCCACTGAAAATATGATGCAAGGGAATAATGTGTTAGTTCATTTAACATTATGCTATGACTTAAATTGAACTCATTAACTCCCAAATAGAGCCCAGTACTTATCTTTATATATGTATTTTAAAATAAAGCCCTTCTCTTTATAGTGTTATATTTGATCAGACTGTCAATATTATGAATCCATCATGAATCCACTGTACTGATGTTCCTTCCCAATTTTGTGTTTTTTAAAATTTTGTTAAGTTGGAATCATCAACATTAATTACAAATGTGAAAGAAGACACAAAGATAGAGTCTATGGCATAAAATACATGACCTCCTTTAAAGCTGATGTCCATTATGTGTAGTGGTTAATCCACTTACAAACCATTTAACTCTATTGTCTTTTCCATGTTTATTTATTTATTTATTTTTATTTTTTCTTAGAGACAGGGTCTCACTGTGTTGTCCAGGCTGATCTTAAACTCCTGGACTCAAGTGATCTTCCTGCCTCAGTCTCCCAAAATGCTGGGTTTGCAAGCGTGAGCCACCATGTCCAGCCTGTCTTTTACTCATTTCCATATTATCTATTAGGACACCATGAAGAATGTTGCAAGTAGCTCAATTAGTTTATGCATGCATGCATTCTCTTTACTTGAGTTCAATAATAATCTAACAAGTGAATCTGTACTTGTTAGAATTTTTATGGTATGATGAAAATACTTCTGCTAAATCCATGCTCTGAAGGCTGTTTCCATATTTCCCCAATCCTGTCTACATTTCTTACAACCTTCTTTGCTCAGGTAGTTTCCTTGGCATAAGTATCTTAACTAAAGATTTTAATATAAAATTTCTAGATTATCTCTGAGCAGAGAGAATGTGAGAATATTTTGGAAAATAATATGCTGCCTAACTTATAAATAGCCTAATAAATATTTTTCTGCCCCTCAAAACTCTGTTAAGTCATTTATTTAGCAAACAATAAACTCACTATGTCCTATTTGTATTGAGGTCAATTTTTTTTAAAATACTGTATGTACCAGGCATTGGGCAGATGTTGAAAATACAAAAATCAATAAAAGTTAGTTCTTATCCCTGAGGAGCTTACAGTCTAATGACAGAAAAAGATATTTAAATAGGTAATACTATATGGTAAGAGGCATAAATAAAATAATGTGAGAATGTGGAATACTCGAAGCATGTGTCAGCTGGAATCTAAGTCTAAAGAAATTTGTAGTGTTCTCAAGTTAATATTATTTACATAGGGTTTTGTCTAAAACTTTTTTCACTGTAAAAATCATTCTGTTTTGTGATAATCACTTTAGTGAAACATTTCATCAGACCAATCTTGGCCCACTGACATGAAACTGCCACCCACACCTGTATTTACAAACTAATTCTTTTGTATTTTTTTGTGTGTATTTGTGCTCAATATAGTACATTCAGAACATTCCCAGGCATAGCTCAGAACGCTGATTAATAATCCAATTCAATTTCCATTTCTCATGAACCTGGGATCTATTTCCACACATGTATTGTTCAGCATGAAGGAAAAGCAAATAAATTCATTTCTTTGTGGATGAGAAAACAGGCCTAAGCTAGTTGGCATCTCTCTATGGCTCCTTCCAAGGGTTTATTTTCAAAAGCCAGATCTCCATCCTTTTGTTGAGCTGAAAAAAAAAAAAAAAAAAAACCCAAGTAAAAAGCTATAGGAAACTTCCTTTGTGAAGGAAGAAGCCATGTGTGAAAAGTTTTCATCCACCATGCACTGCCAATATTACTAAGTCTAACTCACTACCAAGGGCATTGCCTCATGACTGAATTTGCTTACGAGTGATTAAGGCCATAAATTACACAAAGAAAATGAGCATACAGCTAAAATAATTGCTCTAACACTAATTCTACCCTGTTATATCTTGCTAAGAATCCTTTGCCATCCACGCAGTCCCATCATGTTTATTGCAATTTTCAAGTCTGGCCTATTAAGATTATTTCTTGTACTGAAACTTACTCCATTATTACCTTTAAGGATCATGAGGATTAGATAATGAAAACCTTTAAATTACTCCCTTTTGCAACCCTGTTGCTTACAAGGTAGTCAAAAAGCTACCCAATTTGATTCGTATATTTTAAAAGCCTTATGAAAGAATTATGTTTATAAATATTTTTATGCTAGTAGTTGTATGTCAATATTCAAAGTTCCTATGCAAAGGCCTTTCATCCACAGAACTACAAAATTAAGAGAATTTCTGCAGTGAAATAATTTCCTTTCATGTTTTAAGTACTAGATCGATTTACAACTCTCCACTAAGATGAAAGTGTTCAAATTATCCCCCAACCCATCTTTCAAGTTTAAAATGAACTAAGTGATTTTGCCTTTGGTATTTTACAATGTCAGTGAGCTTTAAAGAGCTTTTAAACAAATAGGATTGCCTAGGCAGCCACCAAGAACCAGATCATCATCTTCTTTGGGTTTCTATGCAATTGAAATGGTTTCACTGATTCAGGCCATGTCTCTCTAGGTACCCAGGGTACCTTGATACTTGGGTCATCACTGATACTGTTCCCAGGAGACTTACCCAACTAGACTTTCCTTGAAGATCATTTCTCTTCCACTCCTCCCAGTGAAGAAGAAGTACTACCAGGAGCGAGGATTACTACCATCTGGGTGATATGGCCCATCCTTCAATTTGAAACTTCCACCTTCTCAAATAAATCTCTTACTAAGTCTCCTGTTAAGTAAATACAGTTTTCACAAGAGCCTTTCTAAGTCTCACTCTTTTGCACTAGGACTCTTGCCCACCACCCATATCCCATTCAAATTAGAAACAGTCTACTTTTCCCTCTTTCCTCAGGCATCAACCGTAGGTTTAAAGACAACTGCTAGCTAAGTTTCTCTGCAGCTAAATTGCCTTTGATGACCAAAAGTTAAGCTAGCTCATGAAGTAAGACTTTCAAAGCTTGGGACTTAATTCACCAAACAGGGACAGGGCATAACTAATATAAAAATAATAGTTCTTTTCAATTCTGGGATATTATTAGCCATCACAAACAAAACAGGCTTGGGCCTGTATCTTTCAGGAATGACAGACTTTGAAATAAACACATGCTGCTTCATGAATATGTTGAATCTAGAGAAGCATTTTTTCAAGAGAGGCATTATTTAGAAAGAACTAGATGGTAGTCTGTTGCATGGTTCAGCTATTTGTAATCATGTTATGTTAAAAGTTTCTATTCAGAATAAAGACTATAATAAGCATTTCTGAAAAGGTAGAAGCCTATCTAAACAATTACATTTAATACAGTTTATTTAAAGTAAAGTAGAATTTACTTTTCTGACACAGACTCAAATGCTACCACTCTGATTTCCCCCAATGTATTTAAATGCAGCTTTACTTGCTCTTCTATCATATCTTTTCTTTTTTTTGGTATTCTTTTTAGCATTTATTACACTGTTTGCCATTGTTTGTTTATATGTCTGTTTCTCCTATAGAATTCAACATTTAGATGCCAATAATCATTTGGTCAGATTTGTATCCTGGATCTTTGAGTAAATAACTGAATTGTATTTTATTATTTTTAAAAAATCTGTATTTAACAATTTGGTAAATTGTTTTAATATACCAACTAAATTATGGAAGCTTTAGAATGTTCTGATAATATGTTTTGAATGGAATATAAGTAAAGATAGAATGTTTTTCTTATCTGTTTTTAAGGTATGTCTTATGTGACATGTCATATTTTTACAAATAAAATATTTCTTCCTGAATCTATATATGTGCTGAACAAACACATAGATTGAAACCAAAATTGTTCCAACTAAATTTCTAAATTATAATTTTTAAGAATTGAGCTTTAAAATATATATATATATATTTCAATTAGGTAAAGCTCATTACATATTCTTAAATGCATATGCTAATATACCGTCCATAGGCTGGTGCAAAAGTAATTGCAGCTTTTGCCATTAAAGTAATAGCAATTACTTTTGCACCAACTTAACAGATTTAAAAGGTATTTCCTACTACTACTGAGGCTTATAGACATGATGAAAATGGCCCAGACAAGTGAAATTTTAGTTTACCCCAAGTAGCTCTCATCATTCTTATATTTACTTTTTCTTCTTATTTTCAATACACTGTATCTGCTGATGGCTTTTCAGTTCAGGCTGACTATATAAACATACTGTGAGATTACACTGGTGTTTACAGGAATTTTTGTTCCAGGGCAGCCAATTAGCAAACTGAACTGGGTTAGGTATAGGTAATTACCACTAGGATGACAGGAGATGTTTACTTCAAATTTGTTATCTTCCCTGTAATAGAGAACATATTTGTGTTTGAAAAATACCATTAATCCATGAAAATATGTATTCAGCTGAATGATGGTTCTTCTCGTGTTACAATATGCAATTTATGTGTTCCTAAACAGAGAACAGGGATATTCCCATAGTGAAAGCTAACAGGGATACACCATTTATGGAATTAAAAAAAAAAAAGAAAAGAATTCAATTGAGTTAGAAACATACGTAAGTATAATTAAGAAGAATGTCAAAAATTCTGAATAAAAATGTATGATTTTAGTCACTATAGTCCTCTTTGTATATAGTGTGGCATTATTAATTCTGTACAAATGTGCCTGTCTTTATACAAAGCATAGTTGAAAAGACTAAATATGTATTTGTGGAATTTTATATAAAGGGTAAATGGAGCTGTAGCAATGATTTATTTAATCTGACCCATGGAAAATTCAATACGGAAAAATTCAGAAGAAAAAAATGTAGGTTTTATTAATTTTTAAACATTTGTATTTAAATTGATAAAAATATGTATATTTCTGAATATTTAATTTTATTTTGTATAGAGGCAGGGTATAGTAAAATTAGTAAGTTCTATCTATTTTATCATTTGCTTAGTTTTCAGTCAACTATCAAATATGTTAGGCCTAGATCTGGTCATCAGCTCACTTTGTATGTGCCTGATTTATTCTAAATAATAATATGAAAGTTCCCCAATATATTTTCTTATATGATTAAGTGTGTGTGTGTGTGTGTGTGACTTTTTAATATTAATAATAATGGTTCTTACTGGTGTGAGATGGTATCCCATTGTGGTTTTGATTTGTATTTCTCTTATAATCAGTGATATTGAGCTTTTTTTTCCACATGTTTGTTGGCTGCATGTATGTCTTCTTTTGAAAGTGTCTGTTCATATCCTTTGCCCACTTTTTAATGAGGTTGTTTTTCTCTTATAAGTTCCTTTATAGTTGTGAGATACTCTTTGTCAGATGTATAGTTTACACCTTTTTCTCCCATTCTATAGGTTGACTATTCTTTTAATAGTTTCTTTGGCTGTGCAGAAGCTCTTTAGTTTCATTAGATCCCATTTGTCAATTTTTGCTTTTGTTGCAATTGCTTTTGGTGTCTTCTTTGCCTATTCTTATGTCAGGATGGTATTCCCTAGCTGGGTCTTCCAGGGTTTTTATAGTATTAGGTTTTACTTTCAAGTCTTTAATCCATCTTGAGTTGTTTTTCATGTTGTGTAAGAAAGGAGTCCAGCTTCAATCTTCTGAGTATGGCCAGCCAGTTATCCCAGCACAATTTATTAAACAGGGAGCCTCTTTCCTATTGGTTGTTTTGTCAGCTGTGTCAAAGATCAGATAGTCATAGGTGTGTGGGTTTATTTCCTGGCTCTCTATCCTTTCCATTGATCTATGCATTTGTTTTTGTACCAGTACCATGCTCTTTTGGTTACTGTAACCCTGTAGTATAAAGCTGGATAGTGTGATGACTCCAGCTTTGTTCCTTTTGCTTAGAATTGCCTTATTATTGCCCATTAGGGCTCTTTTTTTTGGTTCCATGTGAATTTTAAAATAGGTTTTTCTAGTTCTGTCAAGAATGTCATTGATGGGAATAGCATTTCATCTCTAGATTGCTTTGGGCAGTAAGGCAATTTTAATGATATTGATACTTCCTATCCATAAACATGTGATGTTTTTGCATTTCTTTGTGTCTTTGTTTTAGCAGTGTTTTGTAATTCTCATTGTAGAGATCTTTCACCCGCCCCCGCCCTCCGCCCCGGTTAGCTGTATTCCTAGGTATTTTATTCTTTTTGTGGCGTTTGTGAATGGGACTTCCTTCCTAATTTTGCTCTTGGATTGGCTGTTGGTGGTGTACAGAAATGCTAGTGATTTTTGTACATTAATTTTGTATCCTGTATCTTTGCTGAAATTTTTTAGCTGAAGGAGCTTTTGGGCCAAGACTACTGAGTTTTCCAGATATAAAATTATGTCATTTGCAAACAGGGATAATTTTTGACTTCCTCTTTTCCTATTTGGTTGCCTTTTATTTCTTTCTCTTGCCTGATTTCTCTGGCTAGGACTTCCAATACTATGTTGAATAGGAGTGGTGACAGAGGGCATCCTTGTCTTGTGCTGGTTTTTAAGAGGAATGCTTCCAGCTTTTGCCCATTAAGTAGGATGTTGGCTGTGGGTTTGTCATAGATTGCTCTTATTATTCAGCGGTATGTTCCTTTAGTACCTAGTTTATTGAGAGTTTTTAATATGAAGGGATATTGAATTTTATCACAAGCCTTTTCTGCATCTATTTAGATAATCATGCAGTTTTTGTCTTTAGTTCTGTTTATGTTATGAGCCACATTTATTGATTTGTGTAAGTTGAGCCAACCTGGCTTCCCAGGGATGAAGCCTACTTAATCATGGTAGATTAGCTTTTTGATGTGCTGCTGGATTTGGTTTGCCAGTATTTTGTTGAAGATTTTTGCATCAATGTTCATTAAAGATATTTGCTTGAAGTTTTCTTTTTTGTTGTTGTTGTGTCTCTATCAGCCTTTGGTATCAAGATGATACTGGCCTCATAGAATGAGCTGGGGAGGACTCCCTTCTCAATTTTTTGGATAGTTTCAGTAGGAATGTACCACCTCTTTGTATATCTGGTAGAGTTTGGCTGTGAGTCCATCAGGTCCTGGACTTTTTTTGGTTCATAGGATATTTGTTACCGATTCAGTTTCAGAACTCATCATTGATCTGTTAAGGGAATCAATTTCTTCCTGGTTCAGCCTTGGGAGGGTGTATGTGTCCAGAAATTTATCCATTACTTCTAGTTTTCTAGTTTGTGTGCATAGAGGTGTTCATAGTAGTTTCTGATAGCTATTTTTATTTCTTTGGGTCTCTGGTAACATTCCCTTTATCATTTCCAATTGTGGTCATTTGGATCTCCTCTTTTTTCTTCTTTATTAGTCTAGCTAGCAGCCTATCTATTTGTTAATGTTTTCAAAAACCAACTCCTGGATTCATTGATCTTTTGAATGTTGTTTTGTGTGTGTGTGTGTGTGTGTGTGTGTGTGTGTGTGTGTGTGTGTTTGTGTGTCTCGATTTCCTTCAGTTCAGATCTAATTTTGGTTATTTCTTGTCTCCTGCTAGCTTTGTGGTTGATTGGCTCTTGCTTCTCTAATTCTTTCAGTTATGATGTTAGGCTGTTAATTTGAGATATTTCTAACTTTCTGATAGGCATTTAATACTATAATTTTCCCTCTTAACACTGCTTTAGCTGTGTTTCAGATACTCTGATACGTTGTATCTTTGTTCTCATTGGTTTCAAAGAATTTCTCGATTTCTGCCTTAATTTCATTATTTACCCAAAATTCATTCAGGAGCATGTTGTTTAATTTCCATTTAATTGCATAGTGTTGAGCAATGTTCTTAGTCTCAACTTCTATTTTTATTGTGCTGTGGCTTGTGGGTGCATTTGGTATGATTTTGGTTCCTTTGCATTTGCTGAGGATTGTTTTATGTCCAAGTACATGGTCAGTTTTAGAGTATGTGCCATATTATGATAAGAAGAATGTTTATCCTATTGTTTTAGGGTGGAGAGTTCTGTAGAGATCTGTCTATCAGATCCATTTGTTCCAATGTTGAATTCAGGTCCAAAATATCTTTGTTAATTTTCTGCCTTGATGATCTGCCTAATACTGTTAGTGGAGTGTTGAAGTTTCCCACTATTATTATGTGGGAGTCTATGTTTCTTTGTGGATCTCTAAGAACTTGCTTTATAAATCTGGGTACTCCTGTGTTAGTGCATATATATTTGATAGTTAGGTCTTCTTGATGAATTGAACACTTTACCATTATATAATGCCCTTCTCCCTCTTTTTTTTTTAATCTTTGTTGGCTTAAAGTTCGTTTTGTCTAAAATTCGGCTTGCAACCCCTGCTTTTTTCTGTTTTCCATTTTCTTGGTAGATTTTTCCCCATCTCTTTATTTTGATCCTATGGGTGTCATTACATGTGAGCTGAGTCTCCTGTAGACAGCACACCATTGAGTCATAGCTTGCCATTTTCTGTCTAGCTTGCCACCCTGCTTTTTAAGTGGGGGTATTTATCACGTTTAAATTTGAGGTTAGTATTGATATGTGTGGATTTGATCTTATCATTGTGTTGTTAGCTTGTTATTGGGCTGGCTTGTTTGCATGGTTGCTTTATAGCATCACTGGTCTGTGTATTTAAGTGTGTTTTTGTATTAGCTGGTAGTGGTCTTTGTTTTCTTTCTATATTTAGTGCTCCTTTCAAGATCTCCTGTAAGGCAGGTCTGTTGGTAACAAACACCCTCAATATTTGCTTATCATAAAAGAATTTTAGAGGGAGGAGCCAAGATGGCCGAATAGGAACAGCTCCGGTCTACAGCTCCCAGCGTGAGCGACGCAGAAGACGGGGGATTTCTGCATTTCCATCTGAGGTACCGGGTTCATCTCACTAGGGAGTGCCAGACAGTGGGCGCAGGCCAGTGGGTGCGTGCACCATGAGCGAGCCGAAGCAGGACGAGGCATTGCCTCACCTGGGAAGCGCAAGGGGTCAGGGAGTTCCCTTTCCGAGTCAGAGAAAGGGGTGACGGACGCACCTGGAAAATCGGGTCACTCCCACCCGAATATTGCGCTTTTCAGACCGGCTTAAAAAACGGCGCACCACGAGACTATATCCCACACCTGGCTCGGAGGGTCCTACGCCCACGGAATCTCGCTGATTGCTAGCACAGCAGTCTGAGATCAAACTGCAAGGCGGCAGTGAGGCTGGGGGAGGGGCGCCCGCCATTGCCCAGGCTTGCTTAGGTAAACAAAGCAGCCGGGAAGCTCGAACTGGGTGGAGCCCACCACAGCTCAAGGAGCTGTGCCTGCCTCTGTAGGCTCCACCTCTGGGGGCAGGGCACAGACAATCAAAAAGACAGCAGTAACCTCTGCAGACTTAAATGTCCCTGTCTGACAGCTTTGAAGAGAGCAGTGGTTCTCCCAGCACGCAGCTGGAGATCTGAGAACGGGCAGACTGCCTCCTCAAGTGGGTCCCTGACCCCTGACCCCCGAGCAGCCTAACTGGGAGGCACCCCCCAGCAGGGGCACACTGACACCTCACACGGCAGGGTATTCCAACAGACCTGCAGCTGAGGGTCCTGTCTGTTAGAAGGAAAACTAACAAACAGAAAGGACATCCACACCGAAAACCCATCTGTACATCACCATCATCAAAGACCAAAAGTAGATAAAACCACAAAGATGGGGAAAAAACAGAACAGAAAAACTGGAAACTCTAAAACGCAGAGTGCCTCTCCTCCTCCAAAGGAACGCAGTTCCTCACCAGCAACGGAACAAAGCTGGATGGAGAATGATTTTGACGAGCTGAGAGAAGAAGGCTTCAGACGATCAAATTACTCTGAGCTACGGGAGGATATTCAAACCAAAGGCAAAGAAGTTGAAAACTTTGAAAAAAATTTAGACGAATGTATAACTAGAATAACCAATACAGAGAAGTGCTTAAAGGAGCTGATGGAGCTGAAAACTAAGGCTCGAGAACTACATGAAGAATGCAGAAGCCTCAGGAGCCGATGTGATCAACTGGAAGAAAGGGTATCAGCAATGGAAGATGAAATGAATGAAATGAAGCGAGAAGGGAAGTTTAGAGAAAAAAGAATAAAAAGAAATGAGCAAAGCCTCCAAGAAATATGGGACTATGTGAAAAGACCAAATCTACGTCTGATTGGTGTACCTGAAAGTGATGCAGAGAATGGAACCAAGTTGGAAAACACTCTGCAGGATATTATCCAGGAGAACTTCCCCAATCTAACAAGGCAGGCCAACATTCAGATTCAGGAAATACAGAGAACGCCACAAAGATACTCCTCGAGAAGAGCAACTCCAAGACACATAATTGTCAGATTCACCAAAGTTGAAATGAAGGAAAAAATGTTAAGGGCAGCCAGAGAGAAAGGTCGGGTTACCCTCAAAGGGAAGCCCATCAGACTAACAGCGGATCTCTCGGCAGAAACCCTACAAGCCAGAAGAGAGTGGGGGCCAATATTCAACATTCTTAAAGAAAAGAATTTTCAACCCAGAATTTCATATCCAGCCAAACTAAGCTTCATAAGTGAAGGAGAAATAAAATACTTTACAGACAAGCAAATGCTGACCGATTTTGTCACCACCAGGCCTGCCCTAAAAGAGCTCCTGAAGGAAGTGCTAAACATGGAAAGGAACAACCGGTACCAGCCGCTGCAAAATCATGCCAAAATGTAAAGACCATCGAGACTAGGAAGAAACTGCATCAACTAACGAGCAAAATCACCAGCTAATATCATAATGACAGGATCAAATTCACACATAACAATATTAACTTTAAATGTAAATGGACTAAATTCTCCAATTAAAAGACACAGACTGGCAAGTTGGATAAAGAGTCAAGACCCATCAGTGTGCTGTATTCAGGAAACCCATCTCACGTGCAGAGACACTCATAGGCTCAAAATAAAAGGATGGAGGAAGATTTACCAAGCAAACGGAAAACAAAAAAAGGCAGGGGTTGCAATCCTAGTCTCTGATAAAACAGACTTTAAACCAACAAAGATCAAAAGAGACAAAGAAGGCCATTACATAATGGTAAAGGGATCAATTCAACAAGAGGAGCTAACTATCCTAAATATATATGCACCCAATACAGGAGCACCCAGATTCATAAAGCAAGTCCTGAGTGACCTACAAAGAGACTTAGACTCCCACACATTAATAATGGGAGACTTTAACACCCCACTGTCAACATTAGACAGATCAACGAGACAGAAAGTCAACAAGGATACCCAGGAATTGAACTCAGCTCTGCACCAAGCGGACCTAATAGACATCTACAGAACTCTCCACCCCAAATCAACAGAATATACATTTTTTTCAGCACCACACCACACCTATTCCAAAATTGACCACATACTTGGAAGTAAAGCTCTCCTCAGCAAATGTAAAAGAACAGAAATTATAACAAACTCTCTCTCAGACCACAGTGCAATCAAACTAGAACTCAGGATTAAGAATCTCATTCAAAGCCGCTCAACTACATGGAAACTGAACAACCTGCTCCTGAATGACTACTGGGTACATAACGAAATGAAGGCAGAAATAAAGATGTTCTTTGAAACCAACGAGAACAAAGACACAACATACCAGAATCTCTGGGACACATTCAAAGCAGTGTGTAGAGGGAAATTTATAGCACTAAATGCCCACAAGAGAAAGCAGGAAAGATCCAAAATTGACACCCTAACATCACAATTAAAAGAACTAGAAAAGCAAGAGCAAACACATTCAAAAGCTAGCAGAAGGCAAGAAATAACTAAAATCCGAGCAGAACTGAAGGAAATAGAGACACAAAAAACCCTTCAAAAAATTAATGAATCCAGGAGCTGGTTTTTTGAAAGGATCAACAAAATTGATAGACCGCTAGCAAGACTAATAAAGAAAAAAAGAGAGAAGAATCAAATAGACACAATAAAAAATGATAAAGGGGATATCACCACCGATCCCACAGAAATACAAACTACCATCAGAGAATACTACAACCACCTCTATGCAAATAAACTAGAAAATCTAGAAGAAATGGATAAATTCCTGGACACATACACTCTCCCAAGACTAAACCAGGAAGAAGTTGAATCTCTGAATAGACCAATAACAGGAGCTGAAATTGTGGCAATAATCAATAGTTTACCAACCAAAAAGAGTCCAGGACCAGATGGATTCACAGCCGAATTCTACCAGAGGTACAAGGAGGAACTGGTACCATTCCTTCTGAAACTATTCCAATCAATAGAAAAAGAGGGAATCCTCCCTAACTCATTTTATGAGGCCAGCATCATTCTGATACCAAAGCCGGGCAGAGACACAACCAAAAAAGAGAATTTTAGACCAATATCCTTGATGAACATTGATGCAAAAATCCTCAATAAAATACTGGCAAACCGAATCCAGCAGCACATCAAAAAGCTTATCCACCATGATCAAGTGGGCTTCATCCCTGGGATGCAAGGCTGGTTCAATATACGCAAATCAATAAATGTAATCCAGCATATAAACAGAGCCAAAGACAAAAACCACATGATTATCTCAATAGATGCAGAAAAAGCCTTTGACAAAATTCAACAACCCTTCATGCTAAAAACTCTCAATAAATTAGGTATTGATGGGACATATTTCAAAATAATAAGAGCTATCTATGACAAACCCACAGCCAATATCATACTGAATGGGCAAAAACTGGAAGCATTCCCTTTAAAAACTGGCACAAGACAGGGATGCCCTCTCTCACCGCTCCTATTCAACATAGTGTTGGAAGTTCTGGCCAGGGCAATCAGGCAGGAGAAGGAAATAAAGGGTATTCAATTAGGAAAAGAGGAAGTCAAATTGTCCCTGTTTGCAGACGACATGATTGTTTATCTAGAAAACCCCATCGTCTCAGCCCAAAATCTCCTTAAGCTGATAAGCAACTTCAGCAAAGTCTCAGGATACAAAATCAATGTACAAAAATCACAAGCATTCCTATACACCAACAACAGACAAACAGAGAGCCAAATCATGAGTGAACTCCCATTCACAATTGCTTCAAAGAGAATAAAATACCTAGGAATCCAACTTACAAGGGATGTGAAGGACCTCTTCAAGGAGAACTACAAACCACTGCTCAAGGAAATAAAAGAGCATACAAACAAATGGAAGAACATTCCATGCTCATGGGTAGGAAGAATCAATATCATGAAAATGGCCATACTGCCCAAGGTAATTTACAGATTCAATGCCATCCCCATCAAGCTACCAATGACTTTCTTCACAGAATTGGAAAAAACTACTTTAAAGTTCATATGGAACCAAAAAAGAGCCCGCATCGCCAAGTCAATCCTAAGCCAAAAGAACAAAGCTGGAGGCATCACACTACCTGACTTCAAACTATACTACAAGGCTACAGTAACCAAAACAGCATGGTACTGGTACCAAAACAGAGATATAGATCAATGGAACAGAACAGAGCCCTCAGAAATAACCCCAGTTACCTACAACTATCTGATCTTTGACAAACCTGAGAAAAACAAGCAATGGGGAAAGGATTCCCTATTTAATAAATGGTGCTGGGAAAACTGGCTAGCCATATGTAGAAAGCTGAAACTGGATCCCTTCCTTACACCTTATACAAAAATCAATTCAAGATGGATTAAAGATTTAAACGTTAGACCTAAAACCATAAAAACCCTAGAAGAAAACCTAGGCATTACCATTCAGGACATAGGCGTGGGCAAGGACTTCATGTCCAAAACACCAAAAGCAATGGCAACAAAAGCCAAAATTGACAAATGGGATCTAATTAAACTAAAGAGCTTCTGCACAGCAAAAGAAACTACCATCAGAGTGAACAGGCAACCTACAACATGGAAGAAAATTTTCGCAACCTACTCATCTGACAAAGGGCTAATATCCAGAATCTACAATGAAGTCAAACAAATTCACAAGAAAAAAACAAACAACCCCATCAAAAAGTGGGCGAAGGACATGAACAGACACTTCTCAAAAGAAGACATTTATGCAGCCAAAAAACACATGAAAAAATGCTCATCATCACTGGCCATCAGAGAAATGCAAATCAAAACCACTATGAGATATCATCTCACACCAGTTAGAATGGCAATCATTAAAAAGTCAGGAAACAACAGGTGCTGGAGAGGATGTGGAGAAATAGGAACACTTTTACACTGTTGGTGGGACTGTAAACTAGTTCAACCATTGTGGAAGTCAGTGTGGCGATTCCTCAGGGATCTAGAGCTAGAAATACCATTTGACCCAGCCATCCCATTACTGGGTATATACCCAAATGACTATAAATCATGCTACTATAAAGACACCTGCACACGTATGTTTATTGTGGCATTATTCACAGTAGCAAAGACTTGGAACCAACCCAAATGTCCAACAATGATAGACTGGATTAAGAAAATGTGGCACATGTACACCATGGAATACTATGCAGCCATAAAAAATGATGAGTTCATGTCCTTTGTAGGGACATGGATGAAACTGGAAACCATCATTCTCAGTAAACTATCACAAGAACAAAACACCAAACACCGCATATTCTCACTCATAGGTGGGAATTGAACAATGAGATCACATGGACACAGGAAGGGGAATATCACACTCTGGGGACTGTGGTGGGGAGGGGGGAGGGGGGAGGGATAGCACTGGGAGATATACCTAATGCTAGATGACGAGTTAGTGGGTGCAGCGCACCAGCATGGCACATGTATACATATGTAACTAACCTGCACAATGTGCACATGTACCCTAAAACTTAAAGTATAATAATAAAAAAAAAAAAAAAAGAATTTTATTTCTCCCTCACCTAAGAAATTTAGTTTAGCTGGTTATAAAATTTTTGGTTTAAGATTTTTTTTTTTTTTAAGAACATTGAATATAGGCCCTCAATCTCTTCTGGCTTGCAGGGTTTCAGCTGAGAGGTCTGCTGGTAGCCTGATGGGGTTCCCTTTGTAGGTGACCTGCCTTTTCTTTCTAACTGCTTTTAACATTCTTTCTTTTGTCATTTCAGCCTTGGAAAATCTGATAATTGTGTGTCTTGGGGATGATATTCTTGTGCAGAATATTGCAGGAGTTCTCTATATTTTCTGAATTGGACTGTTGGCTTCTCTAGCAATGTTGGGGAATATTTCATGAATGGTATACTGAAATATGTTTTCCAAGTTGCCTGTTTTCTGCCCCTCCCTTTCAGGAATGCCAGTGATTTGTAGATTTGGCCTCTACATAATTCCATACTTCTTAGAGGTTTTGTTTATTCCTTTTTATTCTTTTTAAAAATTTTGTGTCTGTCTTGTTTCAGTAAGCCAGTCTTCAACTTCAGTTTCTTTCCTCATTGGTTTATTCTGCTGTTAATACTTGTGATTTTATTGTGAAATTTTTCTATTGTGTTATTCAGCTCTGTCAGATCCGATAGGTTCTTTTTTATACTGGCTGTTTCATCCTTCAGTTCCTATATTGTTTTAATGTTGTTAGTAGTTTCCTTGGTTGGCTTTTGCTGTTTTCCTGAATCTCGATGATCTTCATTCCTATCCACATTTTGAATTTTATTTATGTCATTTCACCCAGCTCAGCCTGGTTAAGAACTCTTGTTGGAGAACTGGTATAGTCATTTGGAAGACATATGACACTCTGGCCATTTGAGTTACCAGAGTTCTTGTGTATGTTCCTTTTCATCTCTGCATGTGGGTATACCTTTAACTGCAGTGTAGACTGAGTCTCTTGTAGTCAATAGATTTCTTTTCTGAGTGTTTTCACAGGGACGAGGCTTTGTGCAGTGTCTATTTGAAGCTGACTTCTCATTTTTGGTTTTAGATGGGAATATGTTAGCTAGCAATTTTTGGTGTTGAAGATTTGGGGTGTGATCCATTAGGTGGCACTTAGGTACACTGGTCAGTTGGTAGACCCTTCCTCAGTTGTGTTTCCTGTGTTTCCTCACAGTTGAAACTGTATTCCCTCTCAATGGTCTGAATGTGTGAATTCCTCTCCCCCTTGAGTGTTGGCTGTACATCACAGCTTAGCACTCCTGGGCTGCCCACTGCAGCTCTGGGGTGATCTCAGTGTTCATGATCCTTCCCCAACATGGAGGCAGCAGAGGAAGGGACCTTAGTAGTGTTTGTGTTCAAGGGTCTTTTGTTTTTTTCCAGGGGGCTCCCCCAAGAAAGATGCAGGCCAGCAATCACTCAGTATAATCAACTAAGGATGGAGGGTCTATGCTGTCATCAAAGCTGGGGATTCCCTGTCTGGTGATGAGTGGGGGGATGGTGGTACCCATGGGAGATGGGCTGGCCTGCTCTCTTTGGGTCAGACTGCAGCTTGTTGGAGGAGTGGGTAAAGCACTTAGAGTCTTTGCTCCTTCATTAGTCCGAGGGTAGCAAGGGCAATTCTACTGCAGAGGAATTGGAGTGCTCCGGAGACACTGTCCAGGGAGTTGCAGAACCGCTACTGGCTCCATAGCTCTAAAAGGGAGCGTGCCTGCAGGCCCAGGCCTGGAGTCCTTGCCTGGTGAGGAGATAATGGAAATGGGCACCCATGTGACAATCTGGACAATTTTCTGTAGGGCTGCTGTGGTATGCTGGGGGTCCCATCCAGTCCCTAGTCACCTCAGACTTTCACCTGGAGATATCATCAGTGAAGGCTGTGAAACAGCAAAGATGGCAGCCTGCCCCTCCCTCTGGGAGCTCCATTCCAGGGAGCTATGGACCTGTGTCCTGCCCAAATGCACCTGTAGGAGGTGAGTAGAGACCTCATTTGGAGGTCCCACCCAGTGAGGAGGAATGGGTTTGGGGACTCACTTATAAAAGCCATCTGGCCATGTTTTTATAGAGCAGCTATGGTGTGCTGGGGGTCCATTTATACTCCCAATCAGCTTGAAATCTCCAAAGCCTAAAGGCTGGAACAGGTAGGTCACCCTAACAACAAAGATGGTGGTCTGCCCCTTCCTCTGGAAGCTCTGTCCCAGGGTGGCTTCAAATCTCTGTTCACCTGAAAACACCACTGGGGGTGGCTGGAGACCCTGGCTGGGAGGTACTACCCAGTGAGGAGCAAAGGGTTGGGGACCTGCTTAAACAAGCATTCTGGCCACTTTTTTGTAGGGAGAGATAAAGCTGCTACTGGTGGCTGTCTGGAATTCCAAGCCAGTGGGTCTTATCCTGTGAGGTGCCATGGAAGTGAAGCCTGCAAACTGTCACTGCTCAGCCCCCTGGATTTAACTCCTTTCCTAGGGATATGTACAGGGGTCTAAACTCCCACTTTGCTGGAGTTGCAGCTACTTTTGCAAGCAGGCCTGGAAAGCCTGCATTTCTAAGGCTCTTGGGTCTCCACATGTGCTTGAATAGCTGCTCTGTTGAGACTCCATATAGTTTTGGACCTTCAATCTGAAGGTCCTGGTGGAGTGGGTTCACAGAGAGATCTCCTGACATAAGGTTGCATAGATCTGTTGGAGAAGCATGAGTTCCTGGGGTTTCACATTCAATCACGACTTCCCTGGGTGGGGGAAGTTCCCCTGGCTCCATGTTGCTCCTGAGTGGGCTATCATCCTGCCTTGCTTTTTTCCATTCTTCGTGGGTCTGGTAGTTTCCTTGATTAGTCCCAATGTATGTACCCGAATGTTTCAGTTAAAAGTGCTGTATTTACTTGCACCTCTGTTTCTCTCCATGAAAGTCGCACACCCTAGTTGCCTCTAGTTGACCATCTTGGCCACTCCCCCTTTTTATTATTATTATAAAATATTGAGACCTACATTAATTATTCATAATAACATGTCATAAATTTTCTTAACCTCTTGATTATTATCAGAAAACTATTTCCTGGTACTAAACTCTCATTTTTGCATAATTATTGTGTGTTTTTCTTAATTTTTTATCAGTGAGATAGAGGAAAATCTGTTTCTTCCATGTTTCCATAGGGTGCCATAGGGTATTCCATATGCAGAAATATATCCGCTTCTAAGTTGGATTGTATTCTTCAATCTTGTTCTGTTCTAAAGTCATGCCTATTGAGGGTCAAAGAACAATAGAAACATTCATACAGTCTTTATTCCCCCCATTATATACGATGGCAGAGCATACCTAGATTTTACCTGTTCTGATAGTTGCCTTCTGTTAAAAGAGGAACTCTTTATTCTAATTGTTTGAACCTTTCTTAACCCAAAGCTCGCATTTATCATCTTTGGGGCATACTTCAGAGAGGGTGTACTATAACTCATAAAGAAAAAGTATGGTAAGAAATGCCAGTTGACTATTTCAGCAAAGAGACTGAGTACTCTGATGCTTATAATGAACTTCACTGTAGTAGGAATTATTGCTCCTGATGAAATCTAGACACATGTTCCTTTACTTAGTTTGAGATAGAAAGGCTAAATTTCTCCCCAAGATATATTTGCCAACATGCATATTCTAAGCAAAGAAACTTCAATAAATGGATTTGATAACTTTAGGCAATCTTCCCACAGTATCAAGTGACATTGGCCCACCTTCAAAAGAATATTGTTCAAAAATATTAGCCATATCTATGTTCAGCAGAAGGAAATTGTAGTCACAATGTGTGTATGTGTGTGTGTGTGTGTGTGTGTGTGTGTGTGTATGTGTGATGGGGCAGCGTGAGGCAGCTGCCCACTGAGAAGCCATTCCCAAGCACTGTTTAGAGAATTTTCCCAAAGAACTCCTGGAACATAGAGTTGAAATAATCTAAACAATGAGTTATTTTGGTTCCAGTACATTCACTTTTAGGAAGCTCAATATATTCAGGCCTATTAATACTTGTATACTCAACATAGTGAAAGTTACAAAGATTTTAAAGATGATCTATTTCAGCCAGGCGCGGTGGCTCACGCCTGTAATCCCAGCACTTTGGGAGGCTGAGGCGGGCTGATCACGAGGTCAGGAGATCAAGACCATCCTGGCTAACACGGTGCAACCCTGTCTCTATTAAAAAGTACAAAAAAAAAATTATCCAGGCATGGTGGCAGGTGCCTGTAGTCCCAGCTACTCAGGAGGCTGAGGCAGGAGAATGGCGTGAACCCGGGAGGCAGAGGTTGCAGTGAGCCGAGATCATGCCACTGCACTACAGCCTGGGTGACAGAGCGAGACTCCGTCTCAAACAAACAAAAAAAAGATGATCTATTTCAGCTCTTCTATTTAAGGGCAACTCTAAATCCATGAATAAGAATATAATCTTTAAATCAGAGTTTAATGAAAGCTGTGAATGAAAATCAGATCTACAAATGTCCTGTCTCATTCAAGTTGTATAGTACGAAATAGCATTATTGGAAGTTTTCTGGCATGAAATTAAAAAGATATGACTAAGCTAACCAAGAAGGAAATATAAGCAGAGTCTGATTGAAGAAAAGGTTATAAGGAGATGATGATATTTCCACCTCAGAGAATAAAGAGATGGAAGAATTAGGCACAGTCACTGGAAGGTTAAACCTAAGAATTGAAGAGGACATTAGTATCTTAGTTAAAATGCTCTTCTAAGAAGAATGATATGTGTGAATTATTTAAGGGAGAGAGGGAAAAGTCCAAAGGGGATATGGTGAGCAGAATTTCATGTGCTAAAACTATGACAACAGAAGGACCCACTAATTTAATTTAATAGCTAAATTAGCTGACTAGCCAATATTGTTATTAGTAATTCACTTACTGACTGATACTTTAGGAAATAAATAGGGACCCTAATTAAAATGACTTAAGCATATCAAGAGTAAAATGATGGTTCTTTTTTAAATAGGAACTAATAAGTTTACTAAAAACCTTATATTTAGTATTCAACAAATAGAACTATTTGATTTGATAGGTTGTAATAACCAAGTAAATTTGGTCTGACAAAACAAATATATTATTATGGCAATCAGTATAAAATTATAGTAATTTACCGCTACCATAGCAATATATTAGGCCTATATTCATAAAAATCATAAACCATTTATTTGATACTTTAAAAGTTAATTTTTAAATTGTGAAAATATATTTTCATAAAGATTACTTATTCTTAGCTCAAATAAAGTGCTATACCTTTAAAACCACGGATAGGCAACAAAATAATCACTGATAAATTTTTAAAAATGCATTAAGTTTTATGCATTTTAATGCATAAAAGAGGGAAAATTATTTCCCTCCAAATTTTTATTACAACAAAAACAGTGAATTTAAAAATCAAAAAGAAATATATTTATGTTTTAATGATGTAAGATTTTCTAAGTAAAGTCTAATGAAAGTTGCAATAGATATAATACTGCTTTGTTGGCTTAGCTTGTGCTATACTTTAAGATAAAGCGTTCGAAGAATAAACAAGAGTCTATGCTCCTTAATAAAAAGACCCCTTTATTCTATTGAAACAGTAAACTATTCATGTTTCTGAAGAAAAGAAACTCATCTAAACAAAGTGTCTTAGAGTTCTGGCAAGAATTCCTCATTTTAGATAACTAACATAATAATATACCTTAATGTAAGTATGTTTTTAAATCTCAAAGTAGAATGTTGTAATCTAGTTAAGTAATATTTATCATAATAAATTACATGGTTGTTTATCACATGTGTCATTACCATGAAGTGAAATATGTAGTCAAACCAGCAAAAACATAATATGAAGATGCTTAAGCAGAATAACTATAGTGAAAATATGTATGTGCCCATGAGGCAAAGTGATGTCTTATTGACATCATTGGTAAGAAGTACCAATTGATTACCAACTGGTAAGAAGTACCAGTTAATTATTCCAGCAAAAGAACTGAGTATACACCCTGGGTTACTGACTTAGCCATTCAAGCTGCTGTAACAAAATACTTTAGACTAGGTAATTTATAAGCAATAAAATTTATTGCTCACAGTTCTGGATGCTGGGAAGTCCAAGCTCAAGGTGCCAGCAGATTTGGTGTGTGATAAGGGCCCTTTCTCATAGATGGAGCCTTCTTGCTATGTTCTCATGTGGCAGAAGGGGTGAATGGGTTCCCTCAGGCTTCTTTTATACAGGCACTAATCCAGTTCATGAGGCTGGAGACCCAATCAACTTCCAAAGGTCTCACTTCCCAATACCACTGCAATTAGGATTGAATTTCAACATGTGAATTTTGAGGGGACACAAGTAATCAGACCATGGCAGCTACCTCTAGATTAAAATATGTTTTGAGGCTGGCAGTGTGTAGGCATAATTTTTTTTTTACCTTGAGAGTTCTTGTTCTGGGGGAGGGGGAAGTTTTCAGAAGAGTTGGCAGAATAGCTCTGATATGGTTTAGCTATGTCCCCACCCAAATCTCATCTTGAATTTCCACATTTTGTGGGAGGGACTCGGCAGGAGGTAATTGCATCATGGGGGCAGGTCTTTCCCATGCTGTTCTCATAATAGTGAGATCTGATGGCTTCATAAAAGGGAGTTTCCCTGTACAACCTTTCTTCTCTTGTCTGCCGCCATGTGAGTTGTGCCTTTAATCTCACACCATGATTGCGAGGCTTCCCCAGCCACATGAAACTGTAAGTCTGTTAAACCTCTTTCTTTTGTAAGTTGTCCAGTCTTGGGTACGTCTTTATCAGCAGCATGAAAACAGACTAATACAATAAATTGGTACCAGGAATTGGGTACTGCTGAAAAGATACCTGAAAATGTGAAAGTGACTTTGTAACTGGGCAACAAAAGAGGTTGGAACAGACTGGAGGGCTCAGAAGAAGATAGAAAAATATGGGAAAATTTGGAACTTCCTAGAGACTTGTTGAATGGCTTTCAAATATGCTGATAATGGTATGGACAATGAAATTCAGGCTGAAGTAGTATCAGATGGAGATGAGGAACTTGTTGGGAACTGGAGAAAATGTGACTCTTGTTACGTTTTAGCAAAGAGAGTGAGTGGCATTTTGCCCCTGCCCTAAAGATTTGTAGAACTTTAAACTTGAGAGAGATGATTTACTGTATCTGGTGTGGGAAATTTATTATTTATTTATTTATTTATTTTGGAGTCTTGCTCTGTCACCAGGCTGGAATGCAGTGGCACGATCTCGGCTCACTGCAACCTCTGACTCCCTGATTCAAGCAATTCTCCTGCCTCAGCCTCTGAGTAGCAGGGATTACAGGCATGTGCCACTACACCCAGCTAATTTTTGTATTTTTAGTAAAGACAGGGTTTCACCATGTTGGCCAGGATGGTCTCAATCTCCAGACCTCATGATCCACCTGCCTTGGCCTCGCAAAGTGCTGGGATTTCAGGCATGAGCCATCACGCCTGGCCAGTGGAGGAAATTTCTAAGCAGCAAAGCATTCAAGAGGTGATTTGGATGCTGTTAAAAGTATTAAGTTTTAAAAGGGAAACAGAACATAAAAGTTCAGTAAATTTGCAGCCTGAAATGTGATAGATAAGAAAATCCCATTTTCTTTTTCTTTTCTTTTTTTTTTTTTTTTGAGACAGAGTCTTGCTCTCTTGCCCAGGCTGAAGTGCAGTGGCACCATCTCCGTTCACTACAAGCTCCGCCTCCCAGGTTCACACCATTCTCCTGCCTCAGCCTCCTGAGTAGCTGGGACTATAGGCACCCACCACCATGCCTGGCTAAAGTTTTATTTTGTTGTATTTTTAGTAGAGATGGGGTTTCACCTTGTTAGCCAGGATGGTCTCGATATCCTGACCTCATGATCCACCCGCCTCAGCCTCCCAATGTGCCGGGATTACAGAGAAAATCCCATTTTCTGAGAATAAATTTAAGCTGCCTACAGAAATTTGCATAAATAATGAGGAGATAAATGTTCATCCCCAAGACAATGGGGACAACGTCTTCAGGGCATGTCAGAGGTCTTCACAGTAGCCCCTCCCATCACAGGTCCAGAGACCTAGGAGGAGAAAATGGTTTTGTGGTCTGGGCCCAGGGTCCCTGTGCTGTGTACAGCCTAAGGACTTGGTGCCATGTCCCAGCCACTCCAGCCGTGGCTGAAAGGGGTCAATGTAGAGCTCAGGCCATGGCTTCAGAGGGTGCAAGCCCCAAGGCTTGGCAGCTTCCACATGATGTTGAGTCTGCAAGTGCACAGAAGTCAAGAATTGGAGTTTGGGAACCTCCATCTAGATTTCAGAGGATGTATGGAAATACCTGTAGGTCCAGGAAAAGTTTGCTGCACAGGCAAGTCCCTCACAGAGAACCCCTGCTAAGGCAGTGCAGAAGGGAAATGTGGGTCAGAGCCTCCACACAGAGTCCCTTCTGGGGCACACCTGGTGGAGCTGTGAGAAGAGGGCCACCATCCTCCAGACCCCAGAATGGCAGATCCACTGACAGCTTACACAGTGCACCTAGAAAAGATGTGCATACTTAATGCTAGCCTGTGAAACCAGCTGGGGGGAGGCTGTACCCTGCAAAGCGACAGGGGCAGAGCAGCCCAAGACGATGGGAACCCATCTCTTGCACCAGCATAACCTGGATGTGAGACATGGAGTCAAAGGAGATCATTTTGGAGCTTTAAGATTTGACTGCCCCTCTGGATTTCAGACTTGCATGGGGCTTGTAGCCCCCTTATTTTGGCCAATTTCTCCTATTTGGAATGGCTGCATTTACCCAATACCTATACCCCCATTGTATCTAGGAAGTAACTAACTTGCTTTTGATTTTATAGGCTTATAGACGGAAGCGACTTGCCTTGTCTCAGATGAGGCTTTGGATTGTGGACTTTTGAGTTAATGCTGAAATGAGTTAAAGCTTTGGGGGATTGTTGGGAAGGCATGATTGGTTTTGAAATGTGAGGACCTGAGTTTTTGGAGGGGCCAGGGATGTAGTGATACGGTTTGCCTGTGTCCCCAACCAAATCTCATCTTGAATTCCCACGTGTTGTGGAAGGGACCTGGTGGGAGGTATTTGAATCATAGGGGCAGTTCTTTCCTGTGCTGTTCTTATGATAGTGAAAAAATCTCACAAGATCTAGTGGTTTTGTAAAGGCAAGTTTCCCTACACAAGCTCTCTTCTCTTCTCTGCTGCCATGTGAGACATGCCTTTCACCTTCTGCCATGATCGTGAGGCCTTCCCAGCCACTCGAAACTGTAATTCCATTAAATCTCTTTCTTTTGTGAAGTGCCCAGTCTCAGGTATATCTTTATCAGAAGCTTGAAAATGGACTAATACAAGCTCAGAGGAGAAAAATAAAAGTATACGATAGCTTAGAATCTACTGGATCCACAAAACTTTTTTAAAAA
This sequence comes from Pan troglodytes, assembly GCF_028858775.2. Classification (NCBI taxonomy): domain Eukaryota; kingdom Metazoa; phylum Chordata; class Mammalia; order Primates; family Hominidae; genus Pan; species Pan troglodytes. The sequence goes on from NC_072408.2 coordinate 92,487,905, forward strand.
GTCTAATCCTTCTATAAATAGCTTCACAGTTAATATTTTATTCAATGTCAAATAACTAGATCTTAAGAGGAAGGTCTAAAACTGCTGAACTGTAATGATTGAGTTCAAAACTCACACACAGAAAGGGAAAAGAAGAAGCAAAACAACTTTCAGACTTTTATAGAAGTCACTTCATTTACTTTTTAAATCAATACTTAACAAATATTATATTTCTAATTTCAACAAGGAGGTTCTGCCGGTGCTCTATCATCAACTATCTCCCAAGAGTAGGAAATTAGATTACTTACTTATTAAACCAAAGTTTAACTTGTGGGTTCGCTTTCTTGCTGTCACCATTCCTCTATGATCACGGTTTCCTTAGTGATGACATCCCTCGCCATTCCCCCTGCCCACTTGTTCATCAGCATGAGTAGAGCTGTTTTATTACTTATTCTTCCACAACAGTGAGTTCATCATGAAAATTTCAGAGTATCATTTAACTTCCAGATTTCTGATGCTCTAATTTGCTTTAGCCTTTTCATAAGAGCTATTATTTAGATTAATAATTACCACTTTGAAATTTTCAATACAATTTGTAGAAGTGGAAAAAATTATATAGTCTCTGGCAGGACCTGATGTGGTCAGCCTCAACAGTTCCATAAGGGAAAACTCACATTATCTGGTCACTGATTTCAAATCTTTTTCCACAGCACTTCTTGGTAGGCTGCAGCAAGTTCCCTCTATTCCACTTTCGTAGTTGCTGTTGACATCAAGGAATCATCAAGTTTTTCTCTTTCTGACTCCTAAGTACTCCCTTGATCCCTGGGGTCTCTCCATAGGCCTGGTTCTGGAATAAGATGCTGTCTTTAGACTTCCAGCTACATGATCTTTTTCTTTGAAATCCTAGGAGAAAAAAAAAATGACAAAGGCCCCTTTTATTTTATAGACTACTAAAAACCTTCAGAAATTTGAATAAATTACATAAATTAAGAGCATCAAAATGTAACAATGATTATAAAGTATTTATAGTAGTAGCAATACTCATACATATTAATTCTCTACTCTTTTCTACTCTGGTAAATAAAAGGAAGTCACAGTTGGACTTTTGCCCTGCAGTTGCAATTCACCCACTGCATCTTGCCATTCATTATCCACCCCATGCCTAAGCTCCCACCTACCAACCACTTCCCACTGCTAACCACTCGTTGCCACAAACCACTTTCCTACTTAAAAAAAATTTAACTTTTACTTTTGATACATGGGGTACATGTGCATGTTTGTTACATGTATTGCATGATGCTGAGGTTTAGGGTATGGATCTCATTACTCAGGTACTGAGCATTGTCCCCAATAGGCAGTTATTCCACCCTCAATTCCCTCCCTCTCTCTCTCCTCTATTAGTCCCTAGTGTCTATTTTTCTCATGTTTATGTCCATGTGTGCTCAATGTTTAGCTCCCACTTATAATTGAGAACATTTGGCATTTTGTGTTCTGTTCCTGTGTTAATTTGCTTATGATCATGTCCTTCAGCTACACACATGTTGCTGCAAAGGACATGATTTTGTTCTTTATGGCTGTGTAGTATTCCATGGTATATGAACATGTACCACATTTTCTTTACCCAATCCATCATTGATGGGCACCTGGATTGATTCCATGTCTTTGCTGTTGTGAATATTGCTATGGGACTGTGGCATGTGTGTTTTTTAGAAGAATAATTTTATAGTCCTTTGAGTATATACCCATTAATGGGATTGCTGTGTCAAACGGTAGCTCTGTTTTAAGTTCTTTGAGAAATCTCCAAACTGCTTTCCACAGTGGCTGAACTAATTTACATTCCCACCAATAGTGTATAAATGTTCCCTTTTCTCTGCAACCTCACTAACATCTGTTTTTTGTTTTTTGTTTTTTTGACTTTTGATAATAGTCATTCTGACTGGTGTGAGATGGTATCTCATTGTGGTTTTGATTTGCATTTCTCTGATGATCAGTGATACCAAGCATTTTTTCATATACTTGTTGACTGCTTGTATGTCTTCTTTTGAGAAGTGTCTCCTCATGTATTTTGCCCATGTTTTCATGGGGTTATTTGTTTTTTGCTTTTTGATTTGTTTAGGTTCCTTTTAGATTCTAGATATTAGAGCTTAGTTGGATGCATAGTTTGTAAATATTTTCTCCCATTCTGTAAGTTGTCTGTTTATTCTATGTGTATTTCTTTTTTTTTCTGTGCAAAAGCACTTTAGTTTAACTAGGTTCCACTGCCAATTTAAATTTTTGTCCAGCAACAACTTTCTGTCACCAACCACCATAGTCTTTTATGATTTGATGGCTGCTTGTCTCCAGATAGATCCATCTTAACAAACTGTATTAGTTCACTCTTGCATTGCAATAAAGAAATACTTGAGATTGAATAATTCATGTTAAAAAGAGGTTTAATTGGCTCATGATTCTGCTGGCTATATAGAAAGCATAATGCTGGCATCTGCTCCACTTCTGGGGAAACCTCAGGAAACTTACAATCATGGCAAAAGGCAAAGGGGAGCGGACACATCACATAATGAAAGCAGGTGCAAAAGAGTGAGGGGGCAGGTGCTACATGCTTTCAACCCACCAGATCTCAGGAGAACTCATTCACACTCACGAGGACAGTACCAAGAGTGATGATGATAAACCATTTATGAGAAATCTGTACTCATGATCCAATGACCTCCCAATAGTCCCCACCTCCAACACTGGGGATTACATTTCAGCATGACATTTGCATGGGGACACATATCCAAACTATATCACAAACTAAGGATAAAAATCCACACTTACAAATTAAGAAGTCTCCTTGCTACAAGAGGTAAATTGTTTCCCTGAAGAAATGCAGATGCTGAGACAACCATTTCCTACAATCTATCATGTCAGAAATGATTGTACATTTTATACATTTTCTCCCAACTCCTAGGAATAGGCAAATGCTGCCCAGGTATGAAACAAAACTTGGAGGCAGGTGCAGTGTGTAAGGCAACATTTTTTTTTTAATTCATCCTTGTGTTTCTTGGTCCACCTAAGATAAAAATGTTATTTTCCTTCTTGAAATTGAATCTATTATGATATACTCAAATAAATTTTACAGCACTACTTGTTTTAAAGAAGGTGATACAAAAGTAAAGTATTTAACAGTACTGTAATAAATGAAAATGTAAGATGAAATATATTGCAAGAAGTTTATGTTTTGTTTTTCATTTATATGTTTACAAATGTGTCACCAACTTGTATCATCTCCTCTTTAAAGTGTCTCTTCCCTATAAAAGCCTTTTCCCCAAAAAGGTCTATAAGGTTTTTGGCCATTCTGATTATACCCCACCCAATTTGGCTTCATAGCTGTTTTCTGGCACTTAGCCAACATTTTCTTTATTTCTCTTCAAAATAAATATCAGCCAATAATTTTTAATTACACTTTAAAAATTATAATTAATAATGCTTCCATTGGCTTTGCTAAACTTCTTTTTATTTTAAAAAAAGTAGGCAATAAGAATTTTAAAAAATATTCCATACTGTTTTTCTTTTTAATGTTATTTTTAATTGAAAAATAACAACTGTTATAAATTATTTATGAGGTACAAGGTGATATTTTGTTCTATACACACATTATAGAAATATCCAGTAAAGCTAATTAATATTCTTATCTCACCAACTCATTTATTTTGTGGTGAGAATGTTAAAAATCTATTATTTCAGCAATTTTGAAATATACAGTACATTATTATTAATTGTGGTCACCATGCATTAAAATAGATCACTAAAACTTATTTCTCCAGTCTAAGACTTTACACCCTTTGATCAACATCTCGCTTTCCCCAACCCTCCTCCTCCCATGACAAAGTCCCAAGGATACACTATTTCAAAATCATAAGTTATGAGCAGATTGGTTAGAGAAAAATCATTCAGACTTACTCTACTATTCTTGACCCCTGTTTCTCTGAGTTCTAAGTGAATTCTAAGCTGCATATTTATATGTTTGGCTTGGTTTTTACCTTTGATGTAACACACCACAAATTGAAATAATAAAATAAAATTACACACAGAATCTTTGTTCACTCAAATCCACATCAGGTATAATGATCAATTATGGTCATAGAATAAAAAATTATTTCCTAAAACAATTAAAAGCTAGCATATAGGATATATTTCCTTTAATTTATTAAACCACTGATTATATTTTCTTTTAGAAATATAATTGATTTAATGAAATTTGTAGAAAGTAAAGTAACAGAGAAAATGACAAAAATGTATAGAAGGGAAAAAAGCTTTGGATAGAGCATATTTTGTATCATTTTGCAAATGGACCTGGTAAAACATGGCTATTGGCAATGACTAAATTTTTAAATGGATGATTACCACAACCACTGAGTACAAACATCTGACCCAATTCATCTCTTCCACTGCATTCAGTAGCACTAAACACCTTAGCTGAGTAGCCAAGAAAAGCACATTCTAGTTTTCTCTCCCTATAGTTAGCTGTGATAACACAGGTTATAAATTTTTCCTGGAATAAGTTATTACAGGAGGCTTTCACTATATAAATAAATAGTGGAGAGGCATATCCTCAGTGTAGCTCCACTGGGTACTGTGATAACACATAAGTTTAAACCATACACAGATATATTCACTTAAACTTACTTTAACTCATTACTAGTATAGTTGAAATAATTATATCATATCTGTGCATCTATGAGATGGAAGCTGAGCAGGTGTTGCTCTCATCAGTATTTTCAAATAGATAAAAATTTATTTTGTTCTCAACAATTTGATCTTTTAAAAAGCAAATAAAGAAAATATATTAAATTGGAGTCATCCTATGACCCAGTAATTCTACTTCTAGGAGTTTAACGTAGGAACATAATAAAAGATGCTAACAAATAGTTTGCCACAAGAGTTCCATTAAGATATTGTTTGTAATCATGGAATGACAATAGAAAATTATTTAAATAAGTAACAACATGAAATACCTTTTTGGTGGATTAATATGGAGCCATTATTCTGTATAATTACATATTGTGACATAGAAAATGAACAAAAATGTATTAAGTAAAAATGGTAAATTTTTATAATACATGTAACATAAGATCCCATTTTTTAAAAGTAAATGTATCAAAATACATTTAGATCCCAAAATGTTAACAGTGCCTATCTTTTTGTGAATAAATTTTGATTTTAATTTTATTTCCTTCATTTTATTATTTTGTGATACATACCAAAATGTTAACAGTGATTATCTTTTTGTGGGGAAAATTAAGGTTAATTTTAATTATATTTCCTTCTATTACTTTTTAAAAAAAATATATACTAACTTTCCTATTGTGGACTTATGTTACATACATATTAATTATATTAACAACAAAGTAACTTGGTAACTGTTTTTAACATGCAATTACCTAACAATTTTAAAATCAATCAAAGCAATCAAATTACTTATGAACCGCAAGGGGCTTTTATGAGCAACACTGCCAGAATTTCTATTAATCGCTCAGAAAACCTGCAGAAAGTTCCCAGTTCATATATAGGCTGGATATCCCAAACTTCACTAATTAGCCCTTTGGAATTCAGGATACATCTCACCTGAAAAGGCAATGTTATAAATGATAGCTAGGTTTTCAGACAAATGATTCATCCCCTGAATATATACTAAGATCTTACTGTAAGTTAACCATTGTAAGCCCTGAGGAATCATTAGGGACAAAACATAAAAATCCATCCTCTCCTGTAGCTCACATTTAATCTATACACACTACAGAGTATATCAGATAAATGTTAAGGAGCCTAGTGAAATAATGTCTGTTGAATTAACTGAAACCCTAAACATTGTTATGAAAAGCAGTAGAAAATAATATTAAGGTTAAACTAATAAGAAATAAAATATAATTAATGTAATAAGTATTTTTTCAAATAGTAGCGTATTGTAGGTTGGATTGAGTCTTTCCAAAAATATGTTTTTAAGTCCTTACCCCATCTATGAATGTAACCTTATTTGGAAATGGGGTCTTCACAGTTGTAATCAAGTTAAGATGAAGTCATACTGGAGTAGGACGGAACTTTAAGCTAATATGGCTGGTGTCCTCATAAGAAGAAGAGAAGAGACATGAACACAGTGATATACAGGGAGAATGTCATGTGATTATGAAGAAAGAGATTGGAGTCCACCTCTGCGGACCAAGGAACACTAAGGATTGCTGGCAACACAAGGAGCTGACAGAAAGACATGGAAAAGATTCTCCCCTAGAGCCTTCAGAGAGAGCATGGCCCTCTGGACAGTTTTGGATATCTAGCTGCTAGAGATGTGAGAGAAAAACTTTCTATTGATTTAAGCCATCTAATTTATCATAGTTTGTTATGGCAGCCTTAGAAACTAATACGATGGTACTTGAGAAAATACGGAAGCTCTCATTTAGCCAGAGTTTCCTGTTTCTTACCAGATGAGAAGGAAAATTTTAACATTTTCCATATTTCTACTCCAGGTGCCATTTTAAACCATCCTGCCCAGCAATTTTAGTTTTCTTCAAATGAGCAGGGCTTTCATCTGCCTATGACCCATGGTCCTTTTGCTTTCATTAGCTAAGTAAGGATTGAGGGAGGCGATTGCTTCCCCAAGCAAATTATTGTTTTCTAAGTACACCTTTGTTCACCTTACTTCTATATGATTAATGAACAAAAAAGAAGCTATCATTCATTGAGCATTGAGCAGCCCACATTGGAAAGTGAGGGAGGACTATCTTTTTTTTTTTTTTTTTTTTTTTTTTTTTTTTTTTTTTTGAGACAGAGTCTCGCTCAGTCGCCCAGGCTGGAGTGCAGTGGCGCCATCTCGGCTCACTGCAAGCTCGGCCTCCCGGATTCACGCCATTCTCCTTTCTCAGCCTCCGGAGTAGCTGGGACTACAGGCGCCTGCCACCACGCCCAGCTAATTTTTGTATTTTTAGTAGAGATGGGGTTTCACCTTGTTAGCCAGGATAGTCTCGATCTCCTGACCTCGTGATCTGCCTGCCTCGGCCTCCCAAAGTGCTGGGATTACAGGCGTGAGCCACTGCCCACGGCCTGGAGGACTATCTTAACCCTTCTTTTTAGATACTCTCTACTTTCCTAAAAGAAAGTGATGGTGGGGAGCCTAAATGATTTCTTTGGAATCATTTTGGCCCCATGAATGTACTAAGTCAGAAAAAGATTACAGGAATAAAAATTAAGTGGAAACATTTTCTCTATCCAGGAAATTTTCCTGTAATCAGGAGGAGTGATTATGAGATGGAGGAAGAATAGAGCACTTTTTTTGATATTCATGAATAAGAGGATTTCATGTTTATCCTTTGTCATTAACCATACACAAATGCATTCTTTTTTGAGAGGATGAAGAGAGACTCGTAAGAAGATGTTCATGCATATTTACATCAATAAAGCAGGGATATACACCCTGGGGATCATATGAAGTAATTTTTAATAACAGAGTGAGTTAAATTGGAACCCGGTAATTACTTCTTCCAGCACCTTTGCCCTAACTCACTGTTTTTACAGTCTTCCACCAGTTTTTCAGGATTCTTAGCCAGAGCTTTTTGTTTGTTTGTTTATAATTGTTATACCTGATTTTCTTAAAGGAATTGAATAATAATAGCAAAAATATCAATAATAATACTATCCGTTATAATAACTTTCAGAGAACTCCTTTTGCAACATATGCATTAAATTCCTTTCACAGCTGGCTGGTCGCGGTGGCTCACTCCTGTAATCCCAGCACTTTGGGAGGCCGATGCGGGCGGATCACGAGGTTAGCAAATCGAGACCATCCTGGCTAGCACGGTGAAACCCCGTCCGTCTCTACTAAAAATACAAAAAATTAGCTGGGCGTGGTGGCAGGCACTTGTAGTCCCAGCTACTCGGGAGGCTGAGGCAGGAGAATGACATGAACCGGGGAGGCGGTGCTTGCAGTGAGCCGAGATCGCGCTACTGCACTCCAGCCTGGGCGACAGAGCAAGACTCCGTCTCAAAAAATAAAATAAAATAAAAATTCCTTTCACAGCTAACTTCTTGTGCTTTGAATCCTAGTTCAGGCATAATCACTACTGGTAATCTTTATTTTACTGACCATCCCCAATAAGGTAGAGAAAGACTCAGGGATTTAAGTATTACCCCTACTTCTCTTAAGGCATCCACTATTGTTTTTTATCTTAGTCCTTCCAGCAATACTGTAAACTATTTTGCCAACTATAGAGAATATGACCTCTTTGTTTTATTATTATTTTCTTTCCTTCCTTCCTTCCTTCCTTCCTTCTTTCCTCTCTCCCTCCCTCCTTCCCTCCTATCCTTCCACAAATGAATAAAATGAGGATTTAATGAACCATATATTTGATGGACACTTATGGAAAGCAGAGTCTTCTATTTAGTGGCCCCTTTTCTGGCCACTGTAATGAACACTGGAAAAGTGATGAAAGGGTAGGGAATGCCTATGACTTTATAAGGCTTATATGAAAAGTGAGAGAGAAATCAGAAGTAAAAAAACAAGAAAACAACCTCACGTGGGGTGATATCCAACAAGGTAAAGTAATAGAAAGAAACTGAGAAAGGTAGTGTAGGAAGGCTTCTCTGAAAAGGTAAGATTTGTATTCCAAGACTTTACTTCTTCAGGAGTTACATTTAAGTAAATAAAACTTTCATTTGTTATCAAAATAAAAATTAAATATTAAGTACTTCTTCCCACTGAGTTGAATGATGTATTCAATTCAGGAATCAAGGAACAGATACCAGTCAGATATCATTGAAAATGGTTGTGCAGTTTAGGCCTCTGGCAAAAGTGTCTGGCTGAGGGATGGACAGGGGTCAAAATCAGCCCAAGTTCAAATCATGAACTCATGCACAAAAGGTTCAGTTACTCTTACAGGGCTTAGTCAGCCACGAGGAAAAAGCAGACTTTTATTTTTTCTCTTGTCCAGAATAGACACATTTTCTTAATTGCTGTCTGTTAGGGAGTGGTGGGGTTGGGGGCTTTTCCTAATTATTTATTTCAGAGGAAGATATATTTTAAAATTCATAAAAAAGACCCATAAAACTGACCCAAAAGACCCAAACATAGTATCTGTTGCCCTGAAAATCTTCATAGTCTTAAGCTTTACATTTAATAAATAAGAAAGTCATCCAAATGATTACTCTGGGTTCAATAAGTATAAAAATGATAGTTAATAATTATTTTCTTACTTTATTATATGTGCCATTTGCTAGAATCGGGAAAGAAAATATTTTTTGGTGGGAAAGGCATAAATTTGGTTCTTGTAAGATAAATAAAAAGGAATAAATTTTAGGTTCCCAAGGTTCATTTGATTAGTGACCATTAAAGAAGTTTCATTAATTTTCTATTTGATATGATATCATACAACATTTAATAAAACATATATTCTAGAATCAATGCAATAATATCAAAATGTACATTGATTATGAGAGTTTTTATTTTTACAAGTCCAAGTATATCTGGATTCCCTTCCATATACACACTCCCATTATTTTGTGGGATTAGCACAGAATGTCTTGTTTGTAATTGAGTAAAAATTTCAAAGAGACTACTGCTTTTATAGCTTCTCTTTGTGAAAAAAATGACTGGGTATAGAGACATACAATGTAATTCATTACTTTGCTTTGGGTGGATTTGAAAAGCAGGTCCTTCTGTTCTTTAGTAGCAACTTTAAGTAGCAAGCTGGCAAAATTTTGTACAAAATTTTGTCACAAAAATTTGGAACACATGGAATTACATACTCCATTTGTTGTACTAATGTGAAATCTGTATTTCTAAGGAAAAAACAAAAACACATCTTACTTGAATGTGTTGATAAATTTTAGGACTCACAAATTTATATTTATATCTTTTTTACTAAGGGAGGAAAAAGAATCCTTAAATTAGTGGGGATTAGAAATAGGAGAGTGAACTCGACTAAGAATTTCTTTGAAATATATAATCATCAATAAAATTAGTAATCACCTTACTACTCCATGGACATAAATCACACCAAATTAAAGGAGCAAAACAAAATAAAACAGGTATTTAATTTAGTTATAAAATCTAATACAGCACATAGTCTAAGAAACATCCAAACAAAACCAATAATCCCACCTCAATCCTTGGCTGCATATACAAAACATGAATGTCTTTCTTAGCACAGGTTCTAATATGTTTTGTAGGCAATGAGGAAGAGATTGCTTTCTCTAGATATTGGCTGTATTAACCAAATGTATCAATCCTAACAAAACTTCGGTATATCTACTTGGACAATAGGGCTTCTCTTCTAATAGTTTTAAGTAACATTTTAATTAGCATATTTTTCCCAATTGTTTTGCCACAATTCCTTTCAATATTTTTTGTTTCAACATCCTCCCAAGAAATGCAGAGGAGATATATAAGGAAGTCAGACTGATAGTATGTTTCTATTTTTCTTGTCATTATCAGATTTAATTAAAGTGTATTAACTGTAATGTTTACTTTCTTATAGAAAGCTGCCTGTTTTAATGCTGTATGAAATTTTCCCCCTAAATTATTACTCTGTTGGCAATGAGTCAATCCTTTTGAAAATACATATTCATACATTTAATCAGGACAAGTGTTTGTTTTTAATTTTTAATTTTTTTATCTTTTTATTTTCATTGTATTTTTATTTTTGAGACAGCCTCACTCTGTTGCCAAGGCTGGAGTGCAGTGGCATGATCTCAGCTAATTGCAACCTCTGCCTTGAGGGTTCAAGCGATTCTCCTACCTCAGCCTCCCAGGTAGCTGGGATTACAGGCACCCACCACCATGCCTGGCTAATTTTTTTTTTTTTTTTTTTTTTTGTTTAGTGGAGATGGGGTTTCAGGGTGGCTTCGAACTCCTGACCTCAGGTGATCCACCTGCCTCAGCCTCCCAAACTGCTGGGATTATAAGCATGAGCCACTGCACCCAGCTGTTTTTTAAACTAGTATGTTTATAGTTGAGATTATGACTGCTTAAAATGCTTCTTACAGTTATTTATATCCAAAGTTAATGTATGCTTTTGAAATGAATTTACTAAGATTATCACAATTAGAATATTTAAAGACTACTATCTGTTCATTTGCAGAGAAAATTATCTCTTGAGGCATATAATTTTAGTGACAGTTCAGTAGAAATCTAACTCTCCCTTGTATTTCTCCACTACTGCAATGTTCTTTCTACTGGGACTTATGGAAGTTATTTTCGTTGTCTAGTGTCCTGGGGAGGTCATTCATCTTGATTCACTTTGGAAGAAGCTTATTGACCTGATTTCAGAAAGGCAAATTTACCATATTGTTTCATTTCATTTCCGCTTGAAGGTGGAGGATTCATGACAGAAACCAGTCTGAATTAAAGTCATTATATCATTACTTTACTAGTCTCAAAAAATCCTTTCTACTTGCGGAGTTCCCACACCAAGGAATTATTCTGAGTGATGAATAAAACTTTTATTTGCCTTTCCCATAAGTTGCCTCTAGCATCCCTCTAATTATCTCATTTCCTTTCCCAGTGAACAAACTGTCCTTAATTAGGATTAATCATTTTTATTTTGAAGAAACTCATTTCTCTTGTTTATACACAAGTGTAAATGCTGTGATATAGCATATTAACTACATAATATAGTATATACTATAATTAGTAATTGTGTATAAATATGTTTAGGCACATTTCTCAACAGAAACATTGGGAAATGGTTTCCTATGTATTCCTCATGGGATATGGTAATCAAGGTGCTCTAGGTTATTATATATTTACTTCTGAAGTCATAAGTGCTTTATCAGATGTTATTTCTAGGATAAATTATGCATTTATATTATGAAAAAGTTAACTAAACCTTAACTTTGCCATTTATTGCAATGACCATGTTTGATTTCAATAAATAATGGAATGGTTTTTACTGATTTGAACAGTTTGTGAGACTGAATAAATTAAGACAAGGTGATTGCACATAGATGGGGTGCATTAGTCCATTTTCACACTGCTATCAAGAACTACCTGAGACTGGGTAACTTATAAGAAAGAAGGTGTAATTGACTCACTGTTCCTCCTGGCCAGGGAAGCCTCCGGAAACTTACAATCATTGAAGATGAAGGAGGAGCAAGCACCTTCTTCATAAGGCAGCAGGACAGAAAGTGAGTGAGCAGGGAACTGCCTAACATTAAACCATCAGATCTCATGAGAACTCACTCACTATCATAAGAACAGCATGGGGAAAACCACCCCCCCGCCATGATCCAGTCACCTCCCACCAAGTCCCTCCCTCGGCACATGGGGATTATAATTTGAGATGAGATTTGGATGGGGACACAGAACCAAATCATATTATTCCACCCATGGCCTCTCCCAAATCTCATGTCCTTATCACATTTCAAAATGCAATTATGTCTTCCCAACTGTCCCCTAACTTAACCCATTCCAGCATCAACTCTAAGGTTCAAGTACAAAATGTCATCTGAGATAAGGCAAGTCCCTTCTGCCTATGAGCCTGTAAAATCGAAAACAAGTTAGTTACTTCCAAGACACAATGGGGATGCAGGCACTGAGTAAATGTTCCCATTCTAAATGGGAGAAATTGGCCAAAACAAAGGAGCCACAGGCCTCATGCAAGTTCAAAACCTGGCAGGGCATTCATTAAATCTTAAAGCTCCAAAATAATCTCCTTTAACCTTTAACTCCATCTCTCACATCCAGGTTACACTGATGCAAAGGGTGGGCCCCTAAGGCCTTTGGAAACTCCACCCCTGTGTCTCTGCAGAGTATAGCCTCCATGGCTGCTTTCCTCTGCTGACATTGGATACCTGTAGCTTTTCTAGGTGCATGGTACAAACTGTCAGTGGATCTACCATTTTGGGTTCTGGAGGACAGTGGCCATCTTCTCACAGCTCCACTAGGCAGTGCCTTAGTGAGAGCTCTGTGTGGGAGCTCCAACCCCACATTTCCCCTCTGCATTGTTCAAGTAGAGGTTCTCCATGAGGGCTCTACCCCTGCAGCAGACTTCCGCCTGGACATCCAGATATTTCCATACATCCTCTGAAATCTAGGTGGAGGCTCCCAAAGCTCAACTCTTGTCTTGTGCACACCCACAGGCCCAACACCATGTGGAAGCTGCCAAGGCTTGGGACCTGCATCTTCTGAAGCAACAGCCTTAGCTGTCCATTGGCCCCTTTTTGTCACAGCTGGAGCTGGAGTGGCTGGGCAGGGCATAGAAAGACAAATACTGCATAATCTCACTTACTTGTGAAAATTTTAAAAGTCAAACTCATAGAAACAGAAAATAGAATGATAGTTGCCAGAGACTGGGGAGGTGGCAAAATGGGGAAATGTCAGTAAACGGGTACAAAGTTTGTATTAGGCCAGTTAAATAAGTTCTGGGGATCTAATGTATAGCATGGTGACTATAGTTAATAATATTACATTGTATTCATGAAATTTGATGAGAGTAGATCTTAATGTTCTCATCACACACACATACACAAATAATTATGTGAACTGATGAATATGTTAATGGGCTTGATTGTGGTAACTATTTCACAATGTGTACATATATCAGAACATCATGGGGCCAGGCACTGTGGCTCACGCCTGTAATCCCAGCAGTTTGGGAGGCCAAGGCAGGCAGATCACGAGGTCAGGAGATTGAGACCATCCTGGCTAACATGGTGAAACCCCATCTCTATTAAAAATACAAAAAATTAGCTGGGCATGGTAGCGGGCACCTGTAGTCCCAGCTATTTGGGTGGCTGAGGCAGGAGAATGGCGTGAACCTGGGAGGCGGAGCTTACAGTGAGTGGAGATCGCACCACTGCACTCCAGTCTGGGAGACAGAGCAAGACTCCGTCTCAAAAAAAAAAGAAAAGAAAAGAAAAGAAAAGAAAAGAAAAGAAAACATCCCTTTTTACACCATAAATAGTATACAATTGTTATTTGTAAATTATACCTCAATAAAAATAGAGAAAAAAGAGAGTTAAAAAAGAAAAGAATAAAAGACAGCATGGAGCAACATAGCCCTGACCTGGCTGCTGAATGAAAGACATTGAACAAAAATAAGTTGCAGTAGGTGATTGAATAACTCCTATTTATCCTTCTGGTTTCACTGTATAAAAATTTCTACGATGTCTTTTCTGGCTCAACAAGATTTGTGTATTTACCACTCCCTTGTGCTCTCAGAGCACACTCTACCTTTTTTCATCATACAGTGATTTGAGATTTACTCATCAGTCTTTCCACAGCGTCTTTTTCATGATTATATTCCCTTAGTGCATGATGAGCATTCAGTAAATACGAAACTAAACAATGAATGAAAGAATAAGAAAATGAAGGGAAATGATAGGGAAGAAGGAAAGAGAGAAAGGAAAGCAGCACATTCAGTGAAGAAGACACTATATGAAAAGGGAAGCTCATCCTCTTTGCCTAAGTGATTATACCTGTAGAGAATACGGGGTCATATGCTTGCCAGTCATACAGGCAATGTCAAGCAGCATAGGACACGTAGTTGAAGCAAGAGTATCTTCACATCCCCTGCAGTAAAGAACAGATCAGGCAGTAGAAGATCAGGGAAGAGACCACAGACCCAAGGACTTGAAGCTGCAACTGAAAAAACCAAACACAAACACACACACACACACACACACACACACCCCAAAACTTTACTATTCTGAAAACTCTCAGTAAGAGAATAAATCTTTTGCAAAGTACACCTTCTTATTGTGTGACTGTTATTGTTTTGTAAAGATGTCTTCGTATGCTGATACTTTAACAAAGAAGCCAGTAGAAGCCCCAATGTGTGATGGGAAAAATCCTTCTTGAGTAGAATATGTAGAATCGACAAAATTAAATTGTGGTTAACTTGATTGACAATTATTCTGATTACTTTAGTAATAGTGATAGTCACCTGATAAACACTTGTCATATTGCAAAAATTATATGGCAATCGATCTACAGTTTTTTTTTTATCCAAATAGGAACAAAAATCTGCATGTCTTATACTTTACCTTACTTTTGGGGATATCTGTATATTTTTATTTTTAATATTTAAATTTTTCAATGTTTCCATCATGCAAGAGAACTGTACCTCCAAATATGCTCCATTCACTTTGTACTAACTCATTGTTCCATTTACTACAATCACTGTTTCATAACCATTTACATATCTTGCTACATGGTTGGTCATATGACAAGCTAATCTTAACATTTCTATATAAAAATAATAATGCAACAGAATTATGAATCAGTAATTTTAGAAGTAAATCATGCTGCAAATTACATATTTGTATAGTCTGATTAATAGACAACTTTAAAATGGATTTAAATATTTGGAAAGCCTCCCTTGTACTATGTTGGATAGAAATGTTTTGTTAAGTGCACTTTTGAAGTGACAATGTAAGGTATAGCCCAGAGAGCAAGAGTCGTGCCACAACATGACAATAAAACTCAGACAATCAGGAAATTAATAAAATAGAAAACATTACATGTGTAAGTTCAGTGTTTTCTCAAATTGTTTTCCAGAGAAAGTTTGAATGCCAGGCTTTCTAGCTTAAGAAAAAATTCTGACACTTAGCAATCTCATTTATTTGTTGAAATTTTTAAAACTACAATAAACAGAAACATGATTTATGTCTAATTTATTACTTCCTTATTCATTCAAAAACCACTGAGCTAGTCCTCTTATTCAATGAGAAAACTGAAGTTTATTCAGGTGTGGCTTTAGTATTGAATGTCTTTTTTAATTCACTTTGGTACAGTACCTTAGGCATGTCAAGAAAATGCCTTCTATTAAAATTACAATCAATAAATTTTATTTTCAGTTTAATTTTTACCCAGATAGTAAATATATTTAACCAGTAATTTTGTACACTTCTTTGACATAGTTTTCATAATTATCACTTTGCACAATACATTTAGATAGAAACTTGAATAGGTACTTTAGATTGCCAAATTTGAACTTGTTGAACAGGTAAAAACTTGGCTAAATTTCATGTCCTTAGAATCAAGACTTCAGTGGCAGAGTAGTTTTTATAAAGAGGAAATAAAGCACATTTTAATGAAATTAGAAAAATCATACTTAAGTTTGCCACCAAGAAAATCCAAAAATGGACGCTTAAATATTTTGCTTTAAGGTAAAGCATATATATTTTTCATGAGAATAATTTAGGCAACCAGAATAAAATACTAATTTACATTTGTAAATAACTTTAGTGATGCTTAATAATGTAGCAGTGGACTTCAAAATATATATCTACAAATTTTCTCTTAAACTGTCTGAATCACAGTGTACTGCCCACGCTGATATGCAATTAGATCATTTCACAGTAGATAAAAAGACATTATTTCCATTGAGTATAAAGCTGAAAATTATTCTAAAATCTACCAAATTAAATATTTCTAAATAACTTTAATCAAATATTTTATTTTTATTCAAAATTGTTGGCAATTATTTAGCTAGTATTTACTTTGATATTTATGAGAATACATTGGATAGCATACAACATATTAATATATAAAAGCAAAATTTGTTGAAAAAGGTATATATACATAGAGCTGCTGAAAAGAAGCTAAAGAATCTCACATTAATCTTGTCCAATTTATGTAGTAAATTGGAAATATAGAAATAAAGGTTATGCTTACCAAGCTGATGATTTTGTCAGCTCTGATTATTGAATAAGTTAAGCAGTTTTTCTATATAATGGAGTTTATTGATAATTTGATATACTAATAAACACAGAAATAGCAAAAGCCTACATTTTAATGATGTCTTTGCTTTCAAGCCAGTTATGTATTAAACATAGTACCTACCTAGCCAAACAAATATAAAATAGTTCTGAATATTCTAAAATTATATGATAGGTGCTACATGATTTATTATAAATTTTGACAGTTTTATGTTTAATTAAATTATTTTATAAGTGAAAATATTCTAAATTATTTCATGATTTCAAGGTCTCAAAATCTTAATAATACATAACCTGATATGAAGAGTTTATATTGAAGATGGCGATATATCTTTATGTCAATAAATTATATTTTATATGTAAAAAGATCATGCCAGTATGTGGCTAAAAATACAAATGAGATAGATTAATTTGTCTCAAAAGTGATGTGAATTACCAATAAATTGGCTATTTGAAGGAATTGCTAATCATAAAAATGACCATGATAGAAACCTAGTTCTATCATTTACTCCCATTTTATATATAAGCACAGTCATTGTTGCAGTTAAGAAATGCCAGAAAAGAAAAAGACTTACTTTAAAAAAATTAGCAGCAAGTTATTAATTCCCAACTCATTAAAATCATACAGCTAAATGCCTAAGACAGTAATAGGTATATAACAAATATTACCAAACATCTACTGAGTAAAATGACCACCTCAATTTGTTTGAATATCCAGTGTGATGAAGAATCATAAAATGCAAAAGAGTTTTTTATATTTTTAGTTATTGCTGGTGAGTCCTTGTTTCAATTACTTGGACAGGACTGTTGTTGAGATGTGCTTAGACTTAAACATCTGTTCAGTTAAAATGGGAAAAGCTTGGAATTGGGAGATACTTGGTCTTGAGGAAGGAATAACAGCATTCATAATGGACAGGCAACAATTCAAGTCACCTATGTATCTAAAGCTACATATTGAACATAGCCTGACTCAAGAAGTGATCATTATGCAAGAAATTTCTTTTCCTTCAAATTTTAATTTTTTTCATTGAGGTATAAGTTAAATAACAGTAAATAAGCACATATCTTAAGGATAATGAGTCTTGACAAATATATACACCCATGAGATCAACACCCCAATCAAGATATAAAAGATTCCCTCATGCTGGTTTAGTGTCAGGTCTCCCTCTTTCCACCACTGAGCCTACTATCATATATATTTTTTTACTGGAGGTTTTTGCTTATTCTTGAATAGTACATACATGCAATTAGAATATGTACTCTCTTATGCCTATCTCATTTTATTCAGAATAATGTTTGTGTGATTTATCCATGCTGTTGTGATGGAATTTGGGACACACTACCTCAAAATATGGCACCTTGATATTTAAGAATACAGCAAAAATTGGAAGGTCTCTCTCACCTTCCCTTCACACCTTGTACTCTGAAACAGGTCATTAAACCCAATTGACTTTCCTCTGAAGTAATTCATTATACCTCATTCCAAAGACGCCATCCCTATACCTAGAAAAAGGATGTCATTATTTCTGAAGACACAGGGACACAAAGAAAATCTGAACAAACAGGCCTGGCTAAGGCCCCTCTCCAGTTTACTACTACTAGATCATACCCACTTTGTCCAATCATACTTCTGCACAATGGTCCATTCTTCATCAAACCTAAGCATAAAAGTGTATGTTTTCCTGTTTCTTTAGGTCTTCATTTCTGAAGGTGCCTGTGTCACAAAATCTTATATTGCACAAATTTATGTGTTTTTCTTTTGTTAATCTGTCTTTTGTTATAGAAGCATCAGCCATGTACTTTGCAATGGGTGAGAAAAAAATAATTACTTTCTCTCCTCTACAGTTGCATGTATCCAATTTCAGTCAACTTTTTTTACTGAGTTGTGTTATATTGCATGAATATATCAAAATTTATCCATTCCTCTGCTGATGGATTTTTTTTATTTTTTATGAATAAAGCTGCTATGAGCATCTTGTACAGATCTTTTCATTAATATAGTGCTTATCTTGGTAAATTCTTAGAAATTGAATTGCTAGAAAAAATTTTTGTTTAACTTTTCAAGAAACTATATAATTCTTTTCTGATGTGGTTTCACTGTTTTATACTCCTGACAGCAGTCTCTGAGAGTTCTAATTGTTCCCTATCCTTACCAAAACTTAATCTTAGCCATTCTAATGGGTGGAAAGTAGTTTCTAATGGCAATTTTAACTACAATCTCCTTGATGAATAATAGGGCAACTTTTCTAGTGTTTATTAGCAATTTACATTTTTACTTTTCTGTTAGGCCTTTTGCTCATTATTTTGTTTTTCTTTTTAGTATTGAGTTAAGGGTATCATTTCTGTATTACCTATATGTTACTTATAGTCATGTGTCACCTAACAACTGGGATACTTTCTGAGAAATGTGTAATTAGGTGATTTTGTGGTTGTGTGAACATCATAGAGTGCACTTATACAAACCTAGATAGTGTAGCCTACTACACACCTAGGCTATGTGCTATAGCCTATTGCTCCTATTGATAGTGATAGGAGACAGACAAAATCCTAGGTAGACAGGGATGGGTCCCCAGTAAGGCTTGACCTTCAAGCCAAGGACAGTCTAAGGCCTGGAAACCAAACTGCCAGTTCTGGATAGAATCCTCAATAGGAGTGAGAACTTGCATCCCCCTCTTGCCCACTCTCTCTTGATTGGTTCCTTCTATATGATGCCTTTAAACCAATGGAATGGCTTTTTCCAAGACAATCCATGGACCAATCAACACCCATTCCTCCATTCTAAGCCCATAAAAACCCCAGACTCAGCCTCACAGGTGATAACCCACTTTCAGGACCCATCTTCTTCCTGAAAGCTTTCTCTCTGTCACTAAATAAAATTCTACTCTGCTTTATTCATTCTCCAGTGTCCACATACCTTATTTCTCTTGGTCACAGGACAAGAACCCAGAACTTGCTGAAGAGTAGTAGTAAAAGAGTTCCTCCTGCTTGCTGAACTGCAGGCAGTGGGAGTAAAATAGCTATAACCCTCCCTCCCAGTCACTAAACAAAGAGAGAGATGAAGCTGCTGGGCACTACTCACTCCTACTTGCTGATCAACAGGAGAGAAGAAGCAAAGCCACTGGGCTCCACTCCCTTCTGCTTGCTGAGCTCCAGGAGTCAAGAAACAAAACCACTGCCAAACTATGGGAGCACTCCCTCTAGCTTGCCAAATGATAGGAATAAAAAAGCCTTAACACTAGGCTACTGTAGAAAGTGAAGTAGAAGTTCCTCTTTAAAGGGATTTTCCTCCTCGTCTAATTAGAAATGAATAGTAACCTCTCTTAGAAGCAAAATTTCTTCAAAACCTGTGCTAACATTCTTAGATATCTGCTAGCTGAAATAAAGAGATCAATGTGCTTTGTGTTCTTAGCTCACACATTTTAGCCTAGATACTTGCCCTGGCATGCTTACACAGGCCCAAGCAAGCATTAGGTCATAGCCTGTTCCTCTTCCTTATTTGGGGGTGTTTTTACCTTTCTCAGCATTCCACAAGTTGCTTCCTCCTTCCTTTGTTCTCCTCTGCCTTTTCCTCTTTTGGAAAGTTCTAAGTTGCTAGCCAGTCAGGACAAGTACAGAATGTGAGGTCCCATTCCAGCCAGTGGAAACAGCCATAGGGTGGACCATCAGGTTATACATGACCCTGTCTCCTTTGTTCATGTGTACTCTTGTGGCAGGATTGCTAGTGAGTGGCACCCTTTCTGCAGAAAGTAAAATTGGCCTTTCTGAGAGATCCTTTGTCTTAGTGTTGATTTCTGCGATATTGAAAACCCATTTCTAACAGCTACAAACGGGTATAACATGTTACTGTACTGAATACTGTATGCAATTATAACAAATGCTAAGTATTTGTATATCTAAACATAGAAAAAATACACTAAACATAATGATATAAGAGATTAAAAATGGTACACCTGTATAAGGCACTTACCATGAATGGAGCTTGCAGGACTTGGAAGTTCCTCGGATGAGTGAATGAGTAAGTGAGTAGTAAGTGAATGTGAAAGCATAAGACATTACTATATACTAGTATAGACTTCTTAAGCACTTTACACTTAGGCTTTGGTAAATTTATTTAAAAATTTTCTCTCTTCAATAATAAATTAACCTTTGCTTACTGTAACATTTTACTTTATAAACTTTATGTTTTTTAAGTTTTTGACTTTTATAATAACTCAGCTTAAAGCACAAATGTATTTTATATCCGTACAAAAATCGTTTCCTTCTTTATATTCTTACTCTGAGCTTTTTTCAATTTTTATATTTTTACTTTTTAAACTTTTTAAAATAAAAACTAAGACACAAACACACATTAGCATAAGGCTACAAAGTTTCAGGATCAATATCACTGTCTTCCACCTTTAGAAGATCTTCAGGGGCAATAACATACATGGAGCTGTCTTAACAGCTTAACAGTGTCTTCTTGGGAATACATACTGAAGGACTGCCTGAGACTGGTTTATAGTTGACCTCTTTCTTTTTTTTTTTTTTTTTTTTGAGACGGAGTCTCCCTCTGTTGCCCAGGCTGGAGTGCAGTGGCGCGATCTCAGCTGACTGCAAGCTCTGCCTACTGGGTTCACGCCATTCTCCTGCCTCAGCCTCCCAAGTAGCTGGGACTACAGGCGCCCACCATCATGCCTGGATAATTTTTTTGTATTTTTAGTAGAAACAGGGTTTCACCATGTTAGCCAGGATGGTCTCGATCTCCTGACCTCGTGATCTGCCTGTCTCGGCCTCCCAAAGTGCTGGGATTACCAGCGTGAGCCACCATGCCCAGCTGACCTCTTTTTTTAATAAGTAAAAGGTGTACACTATAAAGTAAGGATAAAAATGTAGTAAATACATAAACCATTAAAATATTCATTTATTATAATCAAATATGTATCATACATAATTATGTGTGCTATACTTTACAGGACTGGTAGCACAGTAAGTTTGCTTACACCAGAATCACCACAAACATGTGAGTAATGGATTGTGCTATGACATTAGGACAGCTACGAAGTCACTAGGTGATAGGAATTTTTCAGCGCCATTATAATCTTATGGAACCATCATCATATATGTGGCCTGTCATTGAAATGTTATTACATGGCACATTACTGTATCCTCTGTATTCTTTTATTATTTGTTGAGACAGGGTCTCATTCTATTGCCCAGGCTGGTGTACAGTGGCCCGATCATGGCTCACTGCCGCCTCAACCTCCCAGGCTCAGGTGATTCTCCCACCTCTGCCTCCTGGGTAGCTGGGAATACAAGCCTTCACTACCATGCCTGACTAATTTTTTTTCTTTGTAGAGACAGGTATTGCCATGTTGCCCAGGCTGGTCTCAAACATCTGGTCTCAAGCAATCCACCTGCCTCCACCTCTCAAAGTGTTGAGATTGATTAGAGACAGAAGTCACTGTGCCTGGCCGACTGATTTCTTATATTACAGCTTTACATGTTCTTAATATATGCTAGGCACATCTTGTATCAGATATATGTGTACTGTTAATATTTTCTCCCAGTTTGTGGCTTACCTTTTTATACACCTTAACTGTTATCTTTTAATGAACAGAAGTTTTAAATGGATGAGGTACAGCTTATAAAATTTTTCTTATATGGTTCATGCTTTCTGGGCCTTATGTAAGAAATCTTTGCCTACTCAAAGTTCATTAAAAATTCCTCATATGTTTTGTCTATAAGATATACAGTTTTAGCTTTTACATTTAGGTTTATGCTAACCTATATATTCTTGAACTGAATATGTATATGAGTGAGGTAGGAAAGATAAAAGTTTTTGAGCTTTATTTTGTTTTTTCTGTACGAGTATCCAGTTGTTCAAGAACTTTTCTTTCTCCCATTTAGTTACATTTACACCTTCCTTTAAAAAAAATTGACTACATATGTATCACTACATTTCTCTACTTTCTATTCTGTTTCATTGATCAAAAAGTCAAGCTCTGTATTTACATAAAAATAGCAATTGACTTTTAATAGGAATTTCATAAAACCTATAAACATTTTGAAAAATTGATTTCTTAACAGTTTTTCTTCTAATACATGATTATTATTGGATCTTTTGCCATTTATTTGTTTTTATCTCTACTTTTTTCTCCTCAAGATATTTTATAGTTAATAGTATACAGAATTTGCATGTACTTTGTTAAATATATCCATAATTATTTCATGTTCTTTATGCTGTATTTTAAATTTTATTTTCTGGTTGTCCATGACATGTCCATGTATATTTATTTTGTATTTTGTGAACTTGTTAAATTTATAGTTCCATTCTAGGAGATTTTTTGAAGATTTCTTTGGGTTTTGTAAATAAACAATAATGTTATCTGTGAATAAATACAATATTACTTTTTCTAGTACAGTTGGAATGTCTTTGTTTTATTTTTCTTACCTCATACTGGTGATGATTTTTACTTCAATGTTGAATTAAAGTGGCAAAGGTGGACATATTTACCTAGTTTTTTAATCTTAGGATAGAAATGTTCCATCTTCCACCATTAAATATATTAGCTGTAGGTTTTCCATACATGTCCTTTATTAGATTGAAGATGTTTCTTTCTCTTCCTTGTGTGCTAAATACATTTATCATGAAAGGCTGCTGAATTTTTTCTAATATTCTTTTCTGTATTCATTGTGGTGCTTGCGTATTTTTCTTTTTGTTATTTCAATGGTGAATCACTTTTCTTAATTTTCATATGTTAAGCCAACCTTGTATTAATGAAACAAATTTCACTTGCTCATAATATACTTTTATGTTTGTGTATAGATATTGCTGCTTGCAATTTACCGATACTTTGTTAAATATTTTAGCATCTATATTTATAAGGAATGTGAGTCCATAATGATATTTTATACTGTTTTTGTCAGAATTTATTTATCCACTTCATGCTGATAAACTTTATAGACAACTTGGTAAATGTTGCTTCCTTTTATATCATCCTTAAATGGTTAATAGTATTTACCAGGTTTAGCATATGACTCTGGAATTTTTTTTGACAGGAGGTTTTTAATTGTGAATTCACTTTTCTTTAACAGATATAGGGCTCTTGAAAATTTTTACATTATTGTGAAAATAATATACTCAGAAATTCAGAAGTCATATATTCTTGATAGCTGCTAAAATAGGTTTGAAGAGTGAAAGCTTGTACATGGTCTACTACTTTCCAGAAGGACTTTACCTAGTAGTTGAATGTTTGAGAGCTGCAGCTTCTGAGCAGGATACACGAGAAGGCAAAAGCCGAGTAAGTTGCTGGGGTCACAGACACATAGTTGGCTTTGTGCAAGATTTCATTCTCTGTGGGGAAACTGAAGTTAATTAAAGAAATAGAGTGGGAAGTTCGGTTACACCGAATGAGCAAATACAGCAGAGGTTAAGAAAAAGTTCTGTTTCTACGCTCATGTCAATTGAAGCACAGATGGAAGTGATATAACAACTAAACTGGCTTTAATAAAAAGAAGGGCCAATCTCAATGGTTCAAAACTGTGTGATTCAATTTATATAATATTCTCAAATGACAAAATTATAAAGAAAGAAAATGGACAAGTGGTTACAAGGGTTTAAGGAAATGGAGGGGGTGAAGCAGGACAAGAGAGTTTTTTGTAAAGATGTAATGATGTACGAATAGTCCTTTAGCTTGATTATAATAATGGCTATACGAATTTATACATATAACAAAATGTCATACAATTATACTCAATGGAATAAAATTGAGTATGTGCAAAATATGCTAAAATCCAAGTAAGGCTGCCATCTGCTTAATCATACTGTAGCAATCTATTTCCTGATTTTGATAATATCCTGTAGTTACATTAGATGTCACCATTGGGAGAAGCTGGCAATTTGTACAAGAAACCTCCCTGTACTATTTTTGCAAATTTGTATGCGTCTGTAGTTATTTCAAAGTAAAAAGTTCAAGCAAATTAAAAAATAAATGAAAAGGGGAATGTGTTGGCTCATACAAATGAAGTGTTTAAGGTAGTACTATGCCAGAATTTCAAATTACATTATTATGACCCAGTTTAAGAATATGTCTTAATTCTGCTCCTTCACATTGGCTTCTGACAAAGGTTTAATGCAAAGGCAATAGCTTCCAGAGTCAAGTCAAGTACATTTTTTTGCATTTGTATCTTATTCCAATAATTCAAAAATCCTGTGTCTAAGTATCATTAGGTAAAATCAGCCCATGTGATTATCCCTAAGTCAATCACAGTGCCCACACCCAGAGTATGTTGTTGAGTCAACTTCATTAAAAAACATCGTGAATTGAGACTGTAGAAGGGATAATTCTTCAAAGGTAATTCAAGGTATTGTTACCAAAAGAAAAAAGAATCGATGCTGGGGACCCTGCAAAATCACTATCGTGACATGCAATTACTCAGAGCTCATCCCAGGCATTCCAGACACCTAGTAGAAAATGGTAGGCTCTGCCGGTCACGGTGGCTGACGCCTGTAATCCCAGCACTTTGGGAGGCGGAGGCGGGTGGATCACGAGGTCAGGAGACCGAGACCATCCTGCCTAACACGGTGTAACCCCGTCTCTACTAAAAAAGTACAAAAAAAATTAGCCAGGCGTGGTGGCGGGCGCCTGTAGTCCCAGCTACTCAGGAGGCTGAGGCAGGAGAATGGCGTGAACCCAGGAGGCGGAGCTTGCCGTGAGCGGAGATCGCGCCACTGCACTCCAGCCTGGGCGACAGAGCGAGACTCTGTCTCAAAAAAAAAAAAATGCTCTCTAGAGCTACATAAAATAAGTCTAATGTTTTATCTTGAAATCTCTTTTTAACAAGGCTAAAATTCGTTAGTTCTTATTTGTCGTGATTATCATGACAGATGTCATGGAATCTCTTATATGTCATGGTTTCCAAATGCATTCCTTCTTAAAGAAGTATGTGAATCATTCTAGATCTGGTCTGACAGGCAGAGTAAAGCAAAATTCTTACCTTCCACGTACACTCTATCTCTGTTAACAGATTACCTTTGTCGGTATCTTCACTATGCCATCATCAACTCATTGTATTTGCAGTAGACCAAAAGCCTTTCAGACTCTCCTACCTATACTTCTATTTAGCTGTACCTTGCCAATACTGTACTTGCAAAAAAAATTGTTAACCTTTTTGTTTTTTAATTTTACTGTTCCTATTTATAAATTTCACCTTTTTAGACTTTTCCCCTTAGTTTAAACAACCTAGGATTACCTGGAATTTAATCTCTCCCATTTTGGATGTTGCCATTATTCTCAATGTCTTCTCATCAATAAGTTTCAAGCAACATTTTACCTGTATCATCACTGAAAATATTTCTCTATAGTTTAGATGTGAAACAGCTTCTCATATATGTGACAGTATTAGGTTATGGTGATTAAGTCTTTATGAGTTTTCTATTGTCAAAATTGCTAAAACTCACTGTGTGTTGAAGACAGGTCTGAGCTCTGCACATGTTACTTTATTTAATCATCACAACCTATGAAGACGCATTATTAACATTCCCATTTTACATATTAGAAAGCTGGGTCACAGAGGGTTTAAGTAACTTTCCCTAGATGGTACTACTAGTTAGTAGCTAAGCCAGGATTCTAACAAGGCCATCTGATTCCTCTGTTCTTAACTTACCATTTTTTCCTCACCATTAATGTCTGCAAAAATATCATTTGGGCCGGGCGCGGTGGCTCACGCCTGTAATCCCAGCACTTTGGGAGGCCGAGGTGGGCGGATCACGAGGTCAGGAGATCGAGACCATCTTGGCTAACACGGTGAAACCCCGTCTCTACTAAAAATACAAAAAAAATTAGCCGGGCGAGGTGGCGGGCGCCTGTAGTCCCAGCTACTCGGGAGGCTGAGGCAGGAGAATGGCGTAAACCCCGGGGGGCGGAGCCTGCAGTGAGCCGAGATCGCGCCACTGCACTCCAGCCTGGGCGATAGAGCGAGACTCCGTCTCAAAAAAAAAAAAAAAAAAAAAAAAAATCATTTGACAGTCTCTCAAAAGGCCATGTTGAACTTCAAATGGCATTAGAGCTCTGGAATCACTAAATGTCCCACTATGTTCCCAATTAGTTATAGTCATGACTGCAAAGAAATGAATGGGGATGTATAAATAATTAATAAAGCATGTATCATTGCTATAAGTCTGACAGGACCCTTTATTATCATCTAACATTTAGAGGCAAGGACATCCATTCAGTTGTGAGCTGGATAACCTACATTTACCATAGGCCATCTGAAGTCAAGTCCATAATGTTATTTTTGTTACACCTCTCATATCAATATTTGTTTAACCATTTCAAGTCCAAGGTTTCTTTGTCCTTCCCTGTCATTTCTTCTTCTAAGAGATCCGCATCAGAAGTCTGTTTTTGTCCTCCTTAGATCAAGAATTCCTGCCTCCCAGAGAAGGTTCTTCCTTTCACCACACATTTGGCCCAGCAGGTGAAATTCCTCTCACATTCTACCACAAGTAGAAGCATTTTTAATTAAAGATATTATACTTCGGGATAATTATCAATACTATACCCTCAAGGACCCAGAAAGAATGTATACTCAAGGTTCTTAAAATCTGCAAATTTGATTAAGGTACTTACAATAAAATAACATAAAGCAAAAATAAAATTGGAGTCAAGAGAGCTATATGGTAACAAATTCAGATGCCAGTACACTAAAACTCTGCCTACTATGAGCTCTGATCATCTATTTTGGATTGCATTCCATTCTCTCCTTTTTCAATTATTTTGGTAAACATTAATTATATTAGCACTTGTAACAGAATTCTACTGGATAAAAACATCAGAAACTCAAAATCAGCTTAGAAAAGAAGGAAATATTACCACTCTCTTAAAAAAAAAAAATCGAACTCAGAACCACAATAAAGCCAGTGATTATGCCAAAAAAAAAAAAAAAAAGAGAGAGAATTCTAATGACAGCATAACCAGCATCATACAGTCTTCCTCTTTCTACCACTTTTCTCATTTTCTTCTTCTCTCTTATCATCATTATTATTATTATTTTCCTTCTTCAGGTTGGTTTTATCCTATTAAAGCTAATTCCTTTAAGATATTAAAGTCTTTATCCTGGCAGCTTTAGGAATCTTTCCTTTCACTATCAGAAAGTAACTCCCTTTCTCTTTAATTAAAATTCCAATAATCCTTGGGGGAAAGGGCAGGAAATTCTGATTGGCTTGACATGAATTGTGCCCTCATCCCTTTGGATAATGGGTTGGGTTTCCATAATTGACAGATCCTATCACTACCTGAGGATGGAGTAGAGGAGGAGCTATTCTAATCAAAATGGGGAGAATTGTTTCTAGAATAAAGCAGAGGTGTTCAGTAGGCAAACAACTGGTGTCCAGAGCATGCTCCCTGGTTTATATTGCTTTGTTTTCTCTTTCTGGCCCACAGCAATACAAACATTCCTCCCTTACGCTGTGCAATTTGTGCTGGAATGAGGAAATTCTTTTTCCAACCCTGGAATTCATGTGTAAAGCAACCACCTTGTACTATCAAGATTCTGATTTTGCATTCAAATGTTAAAGCACTCAGTCTGCACATTTTTCACCTAACTCACAATGTTCACAAGCAAATAAAATCCCTGCCAATGAAACTTCCTGTGGCTATTTATACCTACCCAGATATGTCTAACTATTCAACATATAGACAGTTTAAGTTCCAGATCTAGGACCCTTGCTCTGTAAACTTAAAAGACGGTAGCATTCTGATATATTAAATGTTCATTTTGAAGAGTTTTAAAAGGATTAAGTGGAAATCACACAATCAGTGAAAAATATGAATCACTTGTGTTGCTTAGCTAGTTCAAATGAAATTAAGATTACACATATTCCAAAAAGTTAATTGCTTTTGAATTGATCCATAGCCCCATGCAACTGGCCAAAATACCATGAACAGAAAACAGAAATGATCCAAATTATTTAATCCCACAACAAGAAAAGCAACAGAAAGCATTTTCTGGCTGGGCCTGCTGGTTCATACCTATAATTCCAGCACTTTGGAAGGCCAAGAGAGGAGGATCACTGGGGCTCAGGAGTTTGAGACCAGCCTGGGTAACATACCGAGACCTCATCTCTATAAAATGTTTTTTAAAAATTAGATGGGTGTGTGGCATGTGCCTGTAGTCCCAGCCATTTGGGATGCTGAGGTGGAAGGATTGCTTGAGCCCAGGAGCTCCAGAATACAGTGATCTGCTGTCAAAGCACTCCACTCTAGCATGGGCAACTGAGTGAGACTCTGTCTCCCAAAAAAGAAAAAAGAACAAAAACAAAAATAAAAAGGAAGCACTTTTTTTGATATATTAAAACCCCAGTCCTTAATGTCCTTTTTTTTCTACACATTCATAAATTGCCATGAGTTATGATGCATGTCATGAGTGTTTTGTACTAAGAACTACAGTATCAAAATTTGTAAATAATTCCCTTTTCAGTAATTTATGTGGATCCAAGTTCATTCTATACAATTCAGCATTATTTTCTCGTTTATATCTTTCCAACATTTCTCCTTGAATGGAAGAGAAAAGAGGGATCTTACAGGAAGAATGCTAGAATTAAAGCTATTGAAGTCTGTTTAATAGGATGAACATGACCAGATTTGCATTTGTGAAAGAGCACATTGAATACATTGTGAAAAGTAGCAAACTATGAAGCAAGCTGACAACATCATAGACTGCTGCAGTGACTTTGCAGAGAGACTATGAAGCCAAAGATCAGAGGTAGAAGTAGTGGCAATGCATGTTACCAGGTAAATTGATAAAAATACAGCCTGACTTACATATGCAGACTGCCTTTGAAAAATCACTCAAGGAAGTTCACTTTAGATTAAAAAATTAAGCTGGTATGTAGTGGGCAATCACTCTGTGCAGGGCACAAGCATTGTTACAAACAAAACATTTCTAAAAATCCCTGCTTTCACGAAGCTTATATTCCAGATGGCAGTATGAAGAAAATAAAAAACAAATAAAATGTATACTGTGTTTGCCACTGATACATGCTACAGGGAATAATAAAACAAGAATGAGAGTTAAAAGTGCCTGAGGGCTATAATCACAGGTTTTACCAGAAATGATCATACTGAGAAAGTGGATTTGAGCAAAGTCCCAAAGGAAATGAGAGAGTCAAGCAGGTTTAAAGAAACTACTAGCAAAGGAGATATCTCTGAGGTAAGAAAGTGATGTTTCCTGGGAGGTCTTCATGACTGGAGAAAAGTAAAGGAAGTGAGAGTTGCAGAAGATAAGATCAGAGGCAAATGAGGGTTGTAGGGTCCAGATCGCACAGTGCCTCTTAAGTTATGGCACGACTTCATTTTTGGTTCAGCATAAGATGGCAACACGTTCTAATCATTTGAACTCAAGAGTGAGGTAATCTGACTTATTTTAACAGGATTACCCTGGCTGCTGTGTTGACAATAGACTGATAGGGCAGAAAGAGGACAAAGGTGGAAGAAGGTTCATCAGTTAGGAAGCTTTTGGAAAAATCCAGGTGAGGAATAACGGCATCGTGGACCAGTACGATAGCAGTGGGATGGTAAGAAGTGGTTAGATTCCGAATATATTTTGAAAGTAGAGTTAATAAGATTTGCTGATGGACCAAATACCACCAAAGGGAGAGGTAGGGGCCATCATTCAGCCCATTATAAATGTACATTATTTGTAATACAAGAATCAAATCATTTCAGAATACTATACTGGAGTTACTAAACTATTAGTAATTTCATACTATTAGACAGTATTGCTCAGAATCTGTGGAGAATATCATTGACAGAAAAAAAGCACTAATATCTGGAAAGAGAATATGATATTTATGCCACAAATTGATTTTCCCTGTTTTAATTGTGGCATAATTAACAGATCATTTAACTTGCTTTTGCTACTTAGGCTGTGCACAGAAATGTTATCAATAGTAATAATTGTTTTCTCAGAAGAAAATTTACACACATTTGCAAAAAGTATTAAAATATTTTAAATAGAAAAATAGCACAATATTTTAATTAATTAATTACCGGACTCACCTGTATACTTTGTTCTTAATTTGTCCAGAATAATATTTCATCATCTGTTCATAAAACCATAATTTGAAATGTGATTTTCTATAGGGTGGGTATAAAGATTATTTAGTCTTTTCTTTAGCTTAATCAAATTTTACTTTTGATTACTGAGAAGTTTCTTAAGCATTTTTATAATTTTCATCATTAGATATTTTAAGATCCACTGTGTAAAAGTAGTTTTGACATGTTGAAACTCTGATGATCTTTCTTTTCTTTCTTCTTTAAGTATACTTGTCTAGCTTTCACTCATATACTTTCTTCCTGTCATATTTAAATTTTGGCAAGGTATAATCCTGAAAAAATGAATACAAAATTAGTCTGAAATTGATGCCTGCTCAAGAGCACTTCAAATGCATATTTAAATTATCTCTATGTTGCATTGACCTATTCTTTACATGTTGTAACAAATTGCTCTTGCACTATATATTTTGAATTATTGACAAAGTGTAGGAGTTTTATCACTAGAACACTGTTTCTTCAGGATTTTTTGCTACATTGGTGTCAATTTTTCGCATTACTTTATCTGAAACTGATAAACTTCATCAAGACAAAATGTGTTAGACACACTAAGACATGATCCCTATATAAAAAACATAAGATTTCATGTACAGATACATGGATGTACTCAAGAATTATAGGGCTTCTATCAGTCCAAATCCTAAAAGCAATGATTCTGATAAATCCCATTGTGCACAATTTCCATTAAAACAAGCAAATGAATGAAAAAGAGTGTGCACATATAATTGTATTTGATGCTTCAGTGAGTATATTCCTGATAGAAGAAGACTTCTGTTTTGGCCAGACATTGAAGCAAAGACAATCTACTGCTTCAAATGTTGCACATATAATGACTGAAATAATTTTCCACATAGTTCTAGTTCTGGTTCTGTACGTTTCAAACCTTGTTTCTCTTTCACACACTTCTGGCACTAAGGGAGATAAAATGTGCTCATATTTCAATATTACTTCTGCCATGCACCTTTGAGCATCCATGTAAGTCAATGTGGTGAGTGATAGGAGTCTTTGTGAAGGTCATTTTAACTGTGGCTGGCAATCACTTATACACAAAAATGACTGTAAATCAAATAAAATATCCTACTAAACCCAATAAATGTCAATTCAACTAAACTCCCCATTATCCAGATTTAAGAAAAAAATGCCATGACTATTCCAGGGAATTGTGGCAAAGGGAAGATCATGATAACAAGATGTATAAAATTGTGAACATATATATACTAAGTATAATTGTAATGCATGAAAAATATGAGTTCACACATAGATGAATTCACTGTTTGCAGTACTGCTGTAGGTTTATGCCCTACAAATACTAGAATTTTGATAAGAAGTATTACGCACTACATGAGAAAGAAAAAGATGATGCACTCATAATTATGGTGTTGAGCATATAGGAAATGTTCATAGTTTGGTAGTCTCTGATCCGGCATCTCATGATAGCAGCTGGTGAATCAGCACGCAGACAGAGGAGGTACACCTGGAAGTTTCTAATCTCCCTCCAGTGCTTGGAACTTGCTGGCATCAGTAGTGTCATCTGGCCACAGTATCCTAAGCCACTGATGTTGTCATTCCTCCTCTCAAGGTACCCCAACCAACCACACCCCAACCCTTCCTCCTCTTATGTGGCAAACCAGATGTCTCATGAAACTCTGGGACTCATGCCTGTGAGATCATTCTCAGGTCTTAAAACAAACTCCAGCTCCAGGATAGTGGCCTGGCAATAGCAACCATTAGCTGCATGGTATTTCTTTCAGAGGATCATGTGAGACCATATTCAGGCCACTAGAATGACACTGATGTGCTGATTTTGGTGACTCTCACATCAGACATATCACATCAGACATGAGACCAGTTCAGGGCTCTGAACTGCCAACAAGACACCCTCAGCTTAGCTGTGTGTTTTGGCCGGTGTCTCAGCTTTCTTCTTTGGGATTTCCAAATGAAGGCTGCCTCTGGTTCATAGAATATTTTTGATATTTACTGCTCCATATAAATAATTTCATTCATTGAATTTCATTAACAAACTCTATTTAATTTGGATTGCCTTGCATTCATAAATTTTCTTTTCATAGGAATAAATGTTGCTGGACATGGTAGCTCACATCTGTAATCTAAATGCTTTGGGAGGCTGAGGCTGGAGGATCGTTTGATTCCAGGAGTTCTAGATCAGCCTGGGAAACAAAGTGAGATCCCATCTCTACAAAAAATTAGCTGAGTGTGGTGGCACACACCTGTAGTCCTAGCAACTTGGGAGGCTGAGGCAGTAGGATTGCTTGAGCCCAGAAGTTCAAGGTTTCAGTGAGGTATGATCATGTCACTGCACTTCAACATCAGCGACAGAGTGAGACCCTGTCTCTAGAATAAATAAATAAATAAATAATAAGTGTTTCCACCAATAAATATATCTTTTCTATTATTTGAATATTTTATTATTTTAAAAAAGTTTTAATTTTTCCATATTTTTAACAATTTTACTATACCTACTGTGAAGGGTATCTTTTAACTGTTATGTTTTCTAACTGCTTATTCTGTTAACTAGTGGAGTTATTGATTTTTATGTGAAGAACTTGTATCTAACCACTTTGGTAAAATGTTTCATTAATTCAATATCCTATCATTTAATTAATTTGGTTTTATATGATGATAAGTATGTCATCAGCAAATAATGGTTTTATCTCATTTCTTCTGCTTATCTATTACATTGGCTGGGATATCAAATACAATATTCAATAATGACAATGAAATTGTCTTGTTCCTTTGTTTAACATTGTATCTAATGCTAACATTATATCTAATTCTCTCAACACAACTTCTGTTAGCTATGCTTTACCAAATTAGAAAAATACAGACAAATGTGGCTATTTTGTGTTTCCCTGTTTATCTAGAAGAGTTCCTTTTTGTTTCTCAGTTATGACCCAGCCAACTTAGGATTCCTTCTCCAGAGTTAGATTTTCCTAATGCCATGATTATAATGCACAATTTTAGTGAAATTCCAATTTAGAGAAATTGAGGAAGAGCCATAGAAGAGTTAATGTATAATGCAAATACAAAAATGTCATTTGACATAATAATTTTAAAATTTCCAGTTTGCATTTAGATAAAGGATGAAACTATAAATGTTACAACATGACATCTTTTCACAACATGTGTTACCCTAGATATTTAATGCAAATGTCAGTCTCTTTTCATCCATAAATAGGATCAGAGCCCAGATGTAATTCATGTAAAATAACATATTTCAACCTATTTTGAATAATTTGGTGGAAATGAATTTAAATATTTATGAAGATACAATTTATTTTTGAGTATGTTGTTCACAGGCCTATCACTTTCATACAGCCAAAGTTCACGGGACGTTATCAATCCAGGGTCATAATTCTATGCCCTATTATTTATTAAACCCTAAACAGAACTATTTTCTATAAAAGAATGCTTGGTGTTATGGTTGATTGCCAAGTGAGATAAATTGACTATTAAAAGTTGTCAGGAATTTCTGTTTCTAGTAGTGAGTAATTTGAGCAGGTTCCTTTATTCAAAGTAAAGCAGTGTAGAACCTGATCTCTTTTCTTTTGAAGTTCGGCATTATTAAAATATCTTAATAAGAAGGGTTGACTGAGGTCAGCTGACAAACATGGGCAGCAGCTCCTCTTGAAGGGAAAGTCATTGAAAATGTGGGAAAAATATGGACTGGAGACCTGGGCTCAAAACCAATTCTTTGAACACTGTGCAGTTGAGACCAGGTTGTCCTTCTGACCTAGCTGTGCTGTCACTCCGCAGGTTGCTTGCAGGAAAGTGGCACGTGAATACTTACACTTAGAAAGTCCTTGAAATTAAAATGTTATTTTAGAAGCCTAACTCTTCTTTGCCATGGGATAGCCACTGCTAATCGTAGTATAAAGAGAGAGAAGATTTTTCTACCCTGCTGTCACCTACTCTCTGAGAAACTGCTGCAGGCCAGCAAATGGAGGGACTATCTCTGAGTCTCTGCAGGTTTAATAATACTCAGTACATAGTTCTCACTATATAGCTATAATTTTAGCCACAACATAGGAGAATAGGATTCTCTGACAAGTTTAGCAGGCTTTCTGGTTTTCTGTCCTTAAATAATAATATCAACCAATCTTTGCCTCATGGCAAGAAAAAAAAGATGCAGGCAGGGAAATAAAGCCATTCTCTCCATGTGTGAATTGAAGACTGGTATAATTTAACTTGTATAATATCATACTGTGCTATTCTAAGTGAAAGAAGTATAGAACATATTATAGCAAACCCTAAACCAAACCTTGCAGGCAATAATGATATGGTTTCGATTGGTAAGGTAGAACCATAGAGTGTAAGTATCAGTTCAGATAATTTTGTTTCTAAAAGTACATTGAATTCCTCTTTTGATTATCTGACAAGTAGCCAGGTAGCTATCTGAAGGTTTATGGATTTAACTAGCTATTCAAATTCTTTTTATATCATTAATGACTAAATTAGTATTAATATAAATTAAGCTTATAAGGCATCATGAAATGACATCCAGGGTAGCCAGGAAGAGTGAGTGGCATGAGAAGAGAAAGGACAAAGATGAAGACCAATAGAAGCCACTTGTGATTTGTAAAGAGATACTGTAATAGAATGTTAAGGATAAAAAGCCAGAATAGAGTGGAATAAATTAAATAGAAATGAGGAAAAGAGTAAGTGCACAGAATGCTAGAATTTTGGATTTTAATGAAAGAGAGAGGTAGGTTGAGGTATACATCTCTCTCTCTCTCTCTCTAAATACATATATATACACATATTTCCATTATATATATGGAATGTATATTTCCATATATATATACATATATATATATATGGAAAGCTAGGTAGCAAAATAACCTGATTAATAAACAAAAGTGATTATAGTTGGAAAGATCTGGATTTGGAATTTGGGAGCTGATATTTATTAGCTGGATGAGTACAAATTGCCTCAGTTTCATCATTTCTAAAATAGAGATATTGATGCTTATTTCACAAAGTGGCTTTAGAGAATAAATTAAATGTTATGTGTCTACTCCTTCGGCAAATAGAAGTGCTTAATAAGTGGTACACATTAATAATATTTTTAAGTTGGTTAAATTATCTCTCTAATAAATTTGGTTATTAATAATAATATTAATCATGATAATAATTGCTATTGACTATTTCTACTAATCAGGTTTTCTTCATGGTTAACATGAAAATTCATTAACATAAGCATTAAGGAATTTATTGTAAGATTATGTCATGAAGCTTGCAAAATTAATAAAAAACTGAAGTGCCAAGGTTAAGCATGAATGCCAAAAGGCAAGGCATAGCCAAGCTGCCAAAATGTTTTTACAGAAGCCATTTGCTCATGACATTGCATTTTGACCAGACAACCTGACATTCTGCCATCTCTGCACAACTGCTGCTGTGATACTGCATTGTTCTCTCTGCTATCAGTATGATTCCAGGCTTTCTCAACCTAAGCACTATTGACATTTGGATGAGACTTCGATGTATGGAGCTTTCTTGTACCTTGCAGGATACTTAGCAGCATCTCTGGCTTCTACTCATTAGATACCAGTAGCACTCCCTGAATCCTGACAATCAAAAATTTCTGCAGACATTGCACAAATGTCCCAGTTGACAACCAGTACTATGCAAATATCTCTACTGACCTGAACTTTTGCTTCACTCCTTCAAGATTCAAATATGAAACAGGAGCATCTGCTTACTCATATTTGCTTCATATAATCTAACCACCAGAAGGGTACAGGAAAAAAATGTTTCTTCCATTTTTCTTTTTGGAGACAATGGACTTCCAGTTACCTGGAATTGCTCTGTTATATTTGAATGGTGTTCAAATACAGAGCCACAAAAACAAATATACATGGAATCTCCTATGTGCCAATTATTATGGTAGCCTCACTGCAGTCATTTATAATCATTATGACAATCTTTTAAGGAAGCTGTTGTTATAATCATTTTACTGATGCACAAAGTGATGTTTAAAGACTTTACGTGCTTTGCTGAGCATCGACCAGCTCAAACAAATTTTGTTTGATGCTGATATCTTTCATCTTCTATCAGTTGAATTCAACTGACATTTACAGCAATCCCACCTCAAGTTGCTATTTTTTTCTTTTTGTTTACTACTTAGAGAAAATGATTTTTAAATGGTTTTTAATTATATTGAACTATAATTTCTCTATTGTGGGAATGCATCCACCCAGTGTTCCCTGTAGTGAATAATTACAGACCTGTTTTTTGATTCATATCTCCACTCAATAAAGAACACTGCCCATTCTTCTCATTCCAAATTCTCTTTCTACTGTCACTCAAATTAAGGTTATTTAAATGTCATGAATACAAGAAAGAATTTCAGTTTCGAGAAATCCTTGAAGATGTTTTTCAGATAACAGCTATGTTAAAAAAAAATCCTAAGTTTCCTCTTTACCTAAGATAATTCTTTTTTACTTCTTAATTGTGTATTACCTAGCCAACTCAGAATTTCTCCTCCAAACTAACAACCTAGCGCAGAGTCAGTCAAATTGAGGTAACCTCGGTATGGAAGAAGGCAGAATGCACTATTGGAATAGCTGGAAGATAGTGTGCAATTGGTCTATTTATTTCTTAGTATGATAACTCTTAGTCATCAGTAATTATTATATAAACAAAAATTTGAGTGTCTCTGAACCACTGATTTTTCTGCTGCTTGGTTACCTCTGTAGATACTTTATTTTCTTTCATATTTAATCATCTTCACACCTACGCATTTACTAATTTAATCTTATATTCATCAAATTTTTTGAGTCATATGTAGACGTTAGCTTCAAAAAATACCAACTCTCTTACACAAATGCACAAAAATCCCCAAACAATTAATGTAGTTTTGTTATTAATCAATGTTTTTGTCTGTATGCCAATCCAGTAGCTAAATATGTTATGGGATACATCATTGACAATGATGATTTTTTTGGACTAAGAAGTCTGTTGCTCTCATGATTATGCAAATCCTTTCATCCTCTGGCCAATATCATGTTTTCAAAGTTTTGTCTTTCAGTATGAGATACAGATAAGAAGAATAGGAGAGGTTAGAAAAAGAAAGAAACCTAATCTCAGTGTATTTCCCTCTTTCCCATAGCACATTTATGTTGATCAAAATACCAGACACATTGCCAAAATCTAAGGGCAACATAACAATTTTAATAATCAGCCTTAATTGAGTACATTCCAGGTCACATGTACTGGGTAATGTGCTTTACATGCCTTATTTCATTTATTTCTCAAAAACACTAGGAAATAGATTTATTTTCACTCTCTTTTTACAGCTGAGGAGTCTGAGTTACAATAAAATGGAGAATGCAACAAGTTAGTACCAGGGCCAAAATTCTCACTGTTGCTTTCTAACACAGGGGTCTAGTTTCAGGTTACAAATGTTTTACCAGTATAGGAGACAGCTAGTGAATGGTCAGCAAAGTGATTTGGACTAAATGAATAATAGGAATTCATATAATGAGGAAGATAACTAAGGAATTTATTTGTGTTTGTATCTGTGAACGTTTGTCTGGCTTTACCTATGCATATATGACAGAGCACTTGCTCTTTTAAGCCCTTTACAAATATTAACCCATTTATTTCTCACACCAACTTTCTGAAATAGGTTTTATTATCATGTTAATTATTATCATTTGAGAGGTGAGGAATGTGAGATAAAGAAAATTAATAACACGCCTGTCAAATTGCTAAGCGCAGCAATGGAATTCTAAACCAGGTGCTGTGGCCCTTAACTGGTATTCTATGCTGATACCTGTGGAAGGAGTCCCATATATTCTCTGGGCCATGATTCCTTTCCACTAGGCTTAAATTCTGCAGTAAATCATTATAGCTAATCCCTTGCATATCACCGTTTTTTCTTCCCTACTTGATCTTTCACATCAGCTGACAATTATGTTACTATGTATCCGTTGTTTAAAATATATATATTTATATAAATAAAATGTATTTATATAAATAAAATAAATTATATATATATATATATATATATATATATACCCTCTTAACTCCATTTCCCTTTGCAAATGTTATCCATTTTCTACTAGTCTTTATAATAACATTTCTCTGAAGATATTTTCCATACTCATTTTCTCCACTTTATCTGCTTACATTTCCTCTTAAGTCGGCTTCAGGGCTTCATCTCCAGTACCCCATCAAAACTAGTTACTAGTGTCAACACTGGCTTTTGCATTGTTCAATCCAGAGATGAATTTATGAATTCTGAGTTATAGTGTTTGACTCATCAGAATCTTTTTTTTTTTTTTTTTTTTTGGAGACAGAGTCTCACTCTGTTGCCCAGGCTGGAGTGCAGTGGCGCAATCTCGGCTCACTACAAGCTCCACCTCCCAGGTTCACGCCATTCTCCTGCCTCAGCCTCCCGAGTAGCTGGGACTACAGGCGCCCGCCACCATGCCCGGCTAATTTTTTGTATTTTTAGTAGAGACGGGGTTTCACCATGTTAGTCAGGATGGTCTCGATCTCCTGGCCTCGTGATCCACCCGCCTCGGCCTCCCAAAGTGCTGGGATTACAGGTGTGAGCCACCGCGCCCGGCCCAGAATCTTTCATTATTTAAAATATTGTCTTTTTTTTTCTATCATATACCTGAAACTTGCTAATAGAGGAGATCTTAAGTGTTCTTGCCATCTCCCACAAAAAAAAACAACCATAACTATGTGAGATGATAGATATGTTAATTAGTTTGTTTTTGGCAATTATTCCACAGTGTATATGTATATGAAAATATCAAGTTGTGCACAGTAAATATATAAAATTTTTATTTTCCAAGTATACTTCAGTAAAGCTGGGAAAAAACACATTTAAGAAAAAAACACATTTAAGAAATATATACTCCATATAAACTTCATTACGGCAGGTATAGTTATCTGCTTTGCTCACTACTGTATCTCAGGGCTGAGAAGCCCTAAGATAAGCTCTTATAAATGGATGAAATATGGAGTATAGGATAAAACATATTAGACTTGAAATTTTCACAGCTGTACATACAAGTCTAGTATAGTTTTCAGGGCTTTATAATTAGGTATTCACTTTTGGTCTTTTGGGAAGGAGACTCAACAGGAGATGAAATGTGTGTTTCCTGTGTTGCATCTTCCTGCACAGGTACTTCGAGGACAGTAGATCTTACCACCCCTTCTAAATACTCTGTGTGTGTACATTTTTGAGATTACATATTTGGATTTTATGTTTTTTTAAAAAAAAAGAAATAAAATACTGTCTTTTTTTTTTTTTTGTACTTTTTGCATTAGAACACTACCCTCACTTGGTTTTCTACTTAATTTTGGGGTAGTTCTATCTCAGTTTATTATCCTAGTTCCTCCTTATCTCCCCAAGATGTAGACAGTGCAATGTTCCAGGGCTCAGTCCTTGGACCCCTTGTCTCTGTACTTACAGTTTTCTATTTATATTTACTCCCTGTGTGGTCTCATCTAGTTTCATATCCTACTAACAACTGTATTCAGATTAGTCTCAAATTTTGTTTTCCACTCGTACCTATCCCCTAAACTGCAAACATATTCATCCAGTTGTTTCTTTTACACTTGGCTGTCTAACAGGCATCTCAAACTTAACTGGTTCAAAACGCGGTTCTTAGTCTTTTTCCCCCTTAACCCTGTTCCTCCTTCAACTACCCCATAGCATCACCCCACATCAACCTGCTCTACCTATAGTTGTCCCGCTTCATTATTTGAAGTTCATTATATGAAAACACCATCTTTACTCATCTGGTAGCGTATCACAGATCCCACAGAATATGATTTGCCTCAAAATATTGCCATAAACTTCCCACTTTTCATTAACCTCCCTACTTCTACCCTGATGCCCTTGGATTGCTGAAAGTTTCTAAATATATCCATGTTTCTATCCTTGCCACTATAACCTGTTTTCCATGTAGAAATTGGAGTTATCCTTTTAAAACACAGTTAGATCCACTGCTGAACTCCTTCCACTGCCATGCAAATCACTAAGCTTCTATAAGGTTTTGGGTTCCTAAGTAATCTCTTTGATCTGTCCCTTGTGACTCTCTTCCTGGTTTACCGTTTTCCTCCCACACCGGCTCTTTTTGATGTTTCTTGCACAAGTCAAACATGTTCCCACAGTGGAACCTGTGTACCTACTACTCCCTCAAATGAAATACTCTTTCCCCCTATATACATTGCCTGCCTTCTCTACCCTTTCAAGTCTCTCCTCAAATGCCACCTGCTCAGTGTCACCTTCTCTAGCAAGCCAGTCAAAAATATCAATCCCCCTCAGTTCCAGACACTCATGATACTCCTTTCTTGCTTTAGTTTTCTCCTCAAGTCTTAGAGTCAGTGAATATATTATATATTTTACAGACTTATCTTTTTAAAATTAATCTGTCTCTCCCTAATAGTATGTAAGATTTATTAGGGCAGAAAGTTTTATATTTTGTTCACAGCTTTACTTCAGAATATAGGATAGTAGATGATTAATAAAGATGTGTTGAATAAATGAACTGTACACTATAAAAGTGGATAAGGAAGTAATCATGGAAGTATAAGTAAG
The DNA here is from genome assembly GCF_028858775.2 of Pan troglodytes. Classification (NCBI taxonomy): domain Eukaryota; kingdom Metazoa; phylum Chordata; class Mammalia; order Primates; family Hominidae; genus Pan; species Pan troglodytes. The sequence continues at coordinate 92,529,245 of NC_072408.2, forward strand.
GTTAACCTTAAAGGACTGGTAGAGTTCCTCAGACAGAGAAAATAAGAAATACTTTGGGCAAGAAAAAAACATGAGTTGAGGCTTTGGCAGTAAGAATTAGTATGTTATGTCTACCAGAGAGAGATGAAATCAACAGAATGAAGTTAGAAGGTGTATCTTTTATTTTAAAATATTTATTTATTCACAAACAAGATTGATAAACCTACTACATGTTAGCACAAATAGCACATTTTGTGGGGAGTTATACTGTCTTTTCCAAAATATGCAAAATAATTTAATGAAAAGATTGTCATTGCCTTACAGATTTACAAATCTCTTTAATGCTTAACAATAAAAGGATAGGTGGGTGGTATGGTTAGGCTTTGTGTCCCCACCCAAATCTCATCTTGAATTGTAATCCCCATAATCCACATAATCCCCATGTGTCAAGGGAGAGACCAGGTGGAGGTAACTGAATCATAGAGGTGGTTTCCCCCATGCTGCTCTCTGATAGTGAGTGAGTTCTCATGAGATCTGATGTCTTTACAGGTCTTTGGTACTTCCTCCTGCATTCATTCTCCTTCCTGCTGCCCTGTGAAGAAGGTGCCTTGCTTCACCTTTGCCTTCTACTATGACTGTAAGTTTCCTGAAGCCTCGCCAGAGATGCTGAACTGTGAGTCAATTAAACCTCTTTCCTTTATAAAATACCCAGCCTCAGGCAGTTATTTATGGCAGTATACAATTGACTAATAGTGTGCCACTACATTAATTGGTTGAAAAATGTTGTTTTGGTAAACAAGGAAAAGGTCTTCACACAAAAATGTACTTGGAAAAGAGAGGATTATTTTAATAGGTTTTTCAGCTAATTGAAACTATTCATTTTTTATGAAGTCAAGCCTTGAATATTTGTAATTTTTTGAAGGTTAGCTGTTACATAGAATCTAAAATATCAATAAGCTTTGATACTCACTTGTTAGATTAAAATTCAATGCTCTATCTTGCAGTACAAATGGATTTTTGATGCATGCATGAATTTGTAACATTATGCATGAATATTTGGAAAATGTGGGTTATGTAGATCTTTCAAATGATAATAGACATTATATGATATTTTAACATCACACTCCTTAATATCATCGCTGATCCCATCAAGTAAGTTTTCAAGTATTGGCAAGTTGTCACAATCACAGTGGTGGTACCATTGTTCTAGAATTCTAATTTTTGTTAAAAGCTCAGATTTTGTCAATGATGACACATACTCTCAGTTGTTCAAAGTGCAAAGCTAACTTGATTCATTTTTTAGAAAATATCTTCCAAAAATTCAAATCTGAATAACCATAGTTGATCAACCATTTGTTCTTTTAAGTACAAATGATCTTTCTTGGGTGGAAAGAGAGCCCTTAGTTCAGCTTTTAACTCAATCACATAAGTGCTTTTCTTTCAGGCAGCCCTCTAACTCTGGTATGCACTAATACTTCCAATTTCATCACACAAAATTGAAAAAGTACGTACTTAAGGGTAAAAGTTTAATACAAATAAAATTATTATGTTTCAATCAGGGATATTTTTTATTGAAACTGGCCACCGTGTGGATACCTGGCAGTGAAGAATGTAATGGCTAGCAATATAGTTTTGTGCCACTACTTTGATTCATGCTAAGGTACAAGCCTATCATTACTTTTTTTTACTGTCAATGAAAAATTGTACAGTGTCTCAATAGTGCTAAAAAAATAGCTTTGACTCAGTGACTCCTCTAAAAGGGTCTTTGGAACTGCATAGTTCTGTGAACCACACGTTAAAAACTGCTTTCCTAAGTGTTTCCGAATTTTAGCATAGGTGCGAGACAACATAAATGTAAGAAACTTACAATAATCATAATTACAATAACTAGGTTAATGCAAAAAACAGTTGAAAAATCATATATTCAAGACAAAATTCAATTAAATAGTAAATATTTTCAGATGAAATGCTATAACCTGCATGCAAAGTCTTCTAAACCTTAGCCAAGGTTTAGATGGTTTATAGAGTTATACTCAGTTACCGACAGATCTAAAATGAACTTCTTCCTGTGATGACATACTGTTTTGGCAATAACAGGAGTCTTGACAATTTTTGAATCTGTATGTCTAACCTGGATACTCCTACTCATATCTAGAGTTACATAGCTTTCTGTAGTTATGAGATATACATATATACACATATATACACATGTATATACATATACACACATATATACATATATGTATATACATATATACACACATATATACATATATACACATATATACATATATGTATATACATATATATATACACATATATACACATATATACATATATGTATATACATATATATATATACACATATATGTTTTTTTCCACAGTCCCTGGTTTATAACTTTCATATCACTTGTTATAAACTTTTGTTATAATGGGGGATATTTTAGGCCTTGGAACAGTCCTCAGGAAACAGAATCTGTCCAATCTTCTTCTGCCCTCCTTTTACCTGCCCCAGTCCTCCCCCACCTTTCTGATTGTGGGGCTTAAGACCCTCACCAAAGAGGGCCTTGCCCAATACCCTGGGTGCAATAATGCTGATGTTATAAAGCTTCCATAAAACTCCAACAGGACTTTTATTTGTTTCTCTCAAAAGTTTTACCTAAGAATATATCCTGTGTATTGGGTTCTGCTATATCTATCAGGAATCCTAAGCACACTGATGGGTAACTAGAAAGATAAATGATAAGAAAATTCACAGGGCTCAAATACTAAGAAAATAGAGAGTACGTGTGATTCATAAACACCATGAAGAACAAGAGCTTTCAACCTGGACACATCTTAGTCTGATACTTATTCTGTCACATAATATAGTAAACCTCTTAGCAATTTAAGCCTCTCTAAGAACTACTTTATTAACTTGTAAAATAGAGCTAATATCTACCAACATAGCTTATTGAATATTAAATAAAATATATATACATATGTTTAAAAATAATATATAACTAATACTGATTATGTATTAATTATGTACTAATCCATATTAATTATATGGTATATGTTATGTTACACCATGTCATATCATATCATACATTATATCATACTATATATTGAAAACTGCCCATCATATTGTATTTATGAAAAGTATGTAAATACTCAAAAATAACCACAATTTTATAGTTGAAATATGCATATGAAATCAGCTACAGTTTGAATGTAGGCTTACTACTATAGATTAGCTAACAACAGAACTAACAGTTTCCAGATCAAATAATGCAAATTATTAATTAAATGTTCAATTGCTGATTGTGATAGAAACCACAGCTGAGTAATTATAAGTATTTGTAACATGTAAATAATTTTCAGCATATTTTTTGTTTTTAATACTGACATGGTTTGGCTAGGTCCCCATCCAAATCTCATCTTGAATTGTAGTTCCCATAATCCCCACATGTCATGGGGGACCCAGTGGGAGGTAACTGAATCATGGGGGCAGTTACCTCCATGCTGTTCTTGTGATAGTTAATAAGTCTTATGAGATCTGATGGTTTTATAAAGGGTAGTTCCCCTGCACTCACTGTCTTGTCTGCAGCCATGTAAGATATGCCTTTGCTTGTCATTCATCTTCCACCATGATTGTGAGGCCTCCCCAGCCATGTGGAACTGTGAGTCCATTAAATCTCTTTTTCTTTATAAATTACCCAGTCTTGGATATTTCTTCATAGCAGTATGAAAATGGACTAATACAAATACTTTAGTTTATACAATCTTTTTGTTTTTGTTTGGTTTGGTTTTGGTTTTGGTTTTAGTGGAAGAGTTAAATAATGGGCAAAGAATGGTTTCTCATGACATCCTAGAAAAACAAAAGTATAAGGAAAGAACAGTAGAGTGGTAGAAACAGAGAAGGATAGGGATGTGGTTGACTACAGGGTTAGTCTGTTTTTGTTGCTATAAAATTGCTATAAATTACCCATACCTGAGGTTTGTTGCTATAAATTACCCATACCTGGGTGGGGTTGGGTAATTCATAAAAATGATTAATTGGCTTTTGGTTCTAAAGGCTTCACAGGAAGCATTGTGCTGGAACCTGCTCCTGGTGAGGGCTTAAGGAAGCTTCTAATCATGGGAGAAGGCAAAGGGGAGTCAACATGTTATATGGCAAGACAGGAAGCAAGAGAGAGGAAGGAGGAGGTGCCAGTCTCCTTTAAACAACTTGCCCTTGTGCACAAAATTACAGAACAAGAACTCCCTCATTACTGTAAGGATGGTGCCAAACTGTTCGTGAGGGATTTGCTCCCATGACACAAACGCCTCCCACCAGGACCCATTTCCAACAGAGAGGATCACATTGTAACATGAGATTTGGAGGGGATAAACATCCAAGACATAACAGCTACCAAGAGTCATAGGTGAATTTTGGGGAGTGATGGAACTGTTCTTTAACTTTATTATGGCAGAGGTATCATAACTCTACATATCTGTTACAACTTGCAGAACTGAAAAAAAAAAATGTGTTCCTTGATTTAAAAATCTAAATTGGGCCTCTGAAACATGAAGCAACAATTAATTGAAATGTTTTAAAAGTATTCAAAGTTAATGTGCTACGTAGACTGAAAAATTATGACACTCATTAAAGAATACCCCATTTGGAAGATTAGTATTGTTTGAACATTGTATTAGTTTGCTAGGGAAGCAATACGAAGCACCCAGAATGAGTGGTTTAAACAGTAGAAACTTATTATCTCGAATTCTGAAGCTTAGAAGTCCGAGATCAAAAGATTGGCAGTTTTCTTTTGAGTCCTCCCTCTTTGGCTGTACATAACTGTCTTCTACTTCTATCTACACATCATCTTCTCTCTGTACTTCTCTGTACAGAGATTTTCTCTCCTTATAAGGACAGTGGTCATATTGGATTCGGGTCTTCACTAAAATCTCATTTTAATTTAATTACTTATTTTAAGACCCTGTAAACCAAAAATAAAATTCTAAGCCCCCGATGATATAAATGAAACCCTCCTCTCAGCTAAGGGCATTCAAAAGTTAACCTGTAAAACTAGTTCAGGCTGTGACGAGAAGGAGAAGTCCAACATGCCTCATTACCATTAACACCAATACAGACCTTAGGACTGATAGAACAGATTCTTTGAGTCGGATAAGAAATACTTACAATCTATTCTCTTTAGAGCCTGTTACCTGGAGGCTTCAACTGTATGATAAAACCTTGGTCTCCACAACCCCTTATCACAACCCAGACATTCTAATGATTCCAGGTCTTCAAATAATAACTCAGCCAATTGCCAATCAGAAAATCTTTGAGGATCATTGGTTTAAAGTAACTTTTGTTTTGGTCTCAGGTTGTTTTATAAGAATAGGGACATATATTTCTCGTTGTTTTTAGGAACTGTTGCTCAGACCAAGGAAATAAAACCCAGGATATATTAAGTTAACATTGCGACTCTGATTCTTTATGCAGATTGCACACAAAGGTGTATATTTGTATTTTCATTCATCTTACATATCTTTTCCTCATAGTCAAATAATTAAAGTAATTTTCAGATACAATAATTTTTCTAAGAATGTTTGGCAAGAACTCTGCCAAACAAGTCTATTTAACTACAAATTGTTGCTTTGCTTATCCCTGGATGTAAAACCAATTTCCTTTTGAAGCCCACCAATCTAGGAACTTTTGCATTTAGGTGAGTGCAAAAGTGAATGTGGTTCTTGCATTGTTGGAATTTGCCATTTGAAAATGGAATACTTTCTTAAATAAATGTCGTTATGTTATACATCATTTTAATGGGCATTTCTTGCTTTATGTTTTTCTGCTAATGACTTTTTACTTGCTGTTTGTTTTATGTTTATTTTAGACTATGGAAATGATGTTAGACAAAAAGCAAATTTGAGCAATTTTCTTATTCGAGTCCAAAATGGGTCATAATGCAGTGGAGACAACTTGCAACATCAACAACGCATTTGGCCCAGGAACTGCTAATGAATATACAGGTGCAGTGGTGGTTCAAGAAGTTTTGCAAAGGAGACGAGAACCTTGAAGATGAGGAGCATCACGGCCAGCCATCAGAAGCTGACAATGAATGACCAGCTGAAAGCAATCATTGAAGCGATCTCTTACAACTACATGAGAAGTCACCAAGGAACTCAATGTCGACCATGGTTATTTGGCATTTGAAGCAAATTGGAAAGATGAGAAAGCTTGATAAGTGTGTGCCTCATGATCTGAGTGAAAATAAAAAAAATCAACCTTTCAAAGTGCTGCCTTCTCTTATTCTACACAACAACGAACAGTTTCTCAATTGGATTGTGATGTGTGACAACAGGTGGATTTTATATGACAACTGCCGATGACCAGCTCAGTAGTTGGGCTGAGAAGAAGCTCCAAAGCACTTCCCAAAGCCAAATTTGCACCAAAAAAAGGTCATGGTCACTGTTGGTGGTCTGCTGCCAGTCTGATCCACTACTGCTTTCTGAATCCTGTCTGGCAAAACCATTACATCTGAGAATTATGCTCAGCAAATCGATGAGATGCACTGAAAACTGCAACATCTGCTGTGTCGTTGGTCAACAAAAAGGACCCAATTCTTCTATGTGATAACGCCTGACTGCACGTGGCACAACCAACACTTCATAAGTTGAATGAATTGGGCTACGAAGTTTTGCCTTATCCGCTATATTCACCCAACATCTTGCCAACCAACTACCACTTTTTAATTTTTATTATTTTATTTATTTATTTATTTTGAGACAGAGTCTCGCTCTGTCACCGAGGCTGGAGTACAGTGGCGCAATCTCGGCTCACTGCAACCTCTGCCTCCTGGGGTTCAAGTGATACTCCTGCCTCAGCCTCCTGCTGACTACCACTTCTTAAAGTATCTTGACAACTTTTTTGGAGGGAAAATGTTTCCACAACCAGCAGGATGCAGAAAATGCTTTCCAAAAGTTTGTCAAATCCTGAAGCACAGATTTTTACTACAAGAATAAACAAACTTATTTCTCATTGGCAAAAATGTGTTGATTGTAATTGTTCTCATTTTGATTAATAAAGATGTGTTTCAGTCTAGTTACAATGATTTAAAAGTCACCGTCCGAAACTGCAATTACGTTTGCATCAACCTAGTAGAATAATTATACCATAGACAAGATTACAAAGCAAATGAATTATTTCTCTAACTGAATGCAAATTTATTCATGAAGAGAGTAAAGTAACATTTGCACCAGAAAATCATAGCTGAAGCCAGCAATTTTCCAGAGGGAAATTTGTTAATGACCCTTTAGCTATTCAGAGAATAATCTTTTTCAAAGCTTGATAACATCTATAACCCTCTCCCTAAGACAAAATTTACTAAGGTTTTTAAAAAATAAAAAAAGGGTTTTTTTCTATTTTTATGAACATAATATTACTTAAACCATCATCTAAATTAGGATTTCTCCACTGCAGCATATCACTGTTTTGGACCAGATAATTCTGATTGTTGAGGGTATAAGGTGCATTTCAAGATGTTTTCCAGCATCTTTGGTCTCTGCTAGGTTCTAGTAGCAATTACTCAGTCATGACAATCTAAAATATCTCTTGAAATTGCCAGATGTTTCTTGGGAGACAAAATTGCTTCTAATTAAAAAATACTAACCTAAATATATGTCTACCCTCTTCTGCTCACATTGTACTAAGGGTACTTATTTTCAACCACAAATATGACAGTCAAACATTTTCTGGAAGTCTATGGTATTTCTGGATGCTGCAATGATAAAAATGGACTTTGAATGAATTAATACATGTAGTCATTGAAGAAAAGGGGCCTTTGTTAGAGTTTACAGGGAGAAAAATAATATATTTCTTTAATTGGTAGAAAGAAGATACTTGAGTTAAAGATTTGTCTTCTCTATGCTGACTCAGAAGCTGTGTTAAGACCCATGACTGGATGTTACAGTGAAAAATACTAAAACAGAATAGAAGAATTTAAATAATTAGAACATTGCTAAAATGATGTTTAAATGTTTATTAAAAATTACTTAGGATTACCAAGGATTTAAAAACTAAAAATGATTTTTTTTGTGGGGTGACATAATATTACTTAAGTCATCATCTAAATCAGGATTTCTCAAATGTAGCACTATTGCTATTTTGGACAAGACACTTAAATTACTACTGCATATTAACTATTGATAATATACCATCTTGAATTACCAGCTCAGGTTATCTATACATTTCAACTATTGTGGTATTTATATTTTGATAATTTGTAAGAGTCTTTTTTAAAGAAAAGCCATTAACTTTTGCTTGCTATATGTAATACATATGTCACTACTATATTTAATTTTTTCACTTTATTTTGATTATTTTCAATATAGAGCTCTTGTTAAATTTTTTTACTCTAAGCCATTAATATGTTGCTATTATTTATCCATTGCTTTTATGTCTAGTAAGCTCTTTTCCATAATTAGAAAAACAAACACTCACCTGAATATTTATTGACTCTGTTTTTAATTTGTTTAGTAACTTTTATATTCTGTCATTATTAAAGGACTTCTAATTCCAGGCTACTGAATCTTCAAAAACTGGGAAAATAATTTATTTACTGAATGCCTACAGCATGCCTGGGTGGTTTAAAAGTTGCATCCTATATAACCTTATTTAACATGTCATCACTATTAACAAGGTATAATTATTCTTAGTTTACAGATGAGGATATTGAAAACCACAAAATGTAATAGTTCTATCAATTCCACACAGTTATATGCAGTGGAGCAGACATTTAGACCAGTTCTGCTTGACCTAAAGCTCATGTTCTTTCAATTACAGCAATACTCTACAAGCAACAGGGAGCATCTTAGACTTTTAAGTGGGAAAAATGACATGATCAAAGCTGTGCTTTAAGAAAATCTATTTAGCAGAAGCGGACATGAAACATTTTTAAAAAGGGGAGTCTGAATGCTATTGAAATAGCCAAATACCCAAGTCAAGGATAATAAAATCCCTGGGTCTGAATGAGTGTAGTAACTGGAAACTGAAGAGGAAGAAATAGAAAAGAGGTATTATGGGAAGATAATTTACAGAAAAGGGTAACTGATTCAATGTTGGTGTCAGTAAGCAGAGGTGTTAAAGATTATTAGGAATTTCCTGTTAATTCAAGTAGAAAGAACATATAAGCAGTTTTTTTTAATATGAAGTTTTTCTAAGGAAGATTGTGACCTCAAGTTTGGACATCCTGAGGCACTAAATGCAGAGGAAGAGCCTTTGGTGGAAGTTTAAAACTTAAAATTGCACCCTGGGACATGAAAAACGGGGTTAAAATTTATTGCTGGATGTGGGAGTCATCTGCACTGATTTAATAGAAACCACGAGATTGCCAAGGGTAAGAGTTGAGATGAGAATCATCATGGGCAGATTCATGAAAAATATTTATATTTAAGTGGTGAGAACAGGAAAAGAATCTAGATACAAAAATAAAAGGAGTGAGCAAAAAGTAGAAAGGGACACAAAGAAAAACATTTGATGTTTGCAACTGATTCGTATTTTATTTTATCTTTCTTTGGCTCTTAACTGTCGCCCGAAGGCTCTGACATCAGAAATGACTCCCACCCCTGATCAAGAGTCTCTCCAACCTCACAGATGCTGGCCTCTTGGCACCTGCCTAGCTCTTGGGCCTGACCTTCAGTCCTGCTGGCCTCTTATTATTTCCCTCACCCTAGGTTTGGCCCCTGGAACCTCTCCCTCCTGTGTACCACACCCCACCTGCTGTGGAGCCCATTGTGGGGGCAGGGAGAGAGGCCTCCCCTGAGGATCTACTGCCCCCTGGGGCTGTTGAGTTGGGCAGAATCCTGGGCCCCCAGAGGCCTTTGCTCACACACACTCCTTCTCCCTGTTCCTGGCACACTCCCTTCCCCAAGATTACATAATAGTCAGAGTCCTTCTTTCCAGGGGATTGGGCCATGGGTCCTCCACCCATATGTCCATCCTCCTCCCCATGTAAGTGCTGTTTGGGCAGGAGTCATCATGCAAGGGTGACGTCAACAACCATGTACCAAGCCACCGCAGCTGCTGCCACTCTGGAGCCTATACAGAAGAAACTGAATCTTTTTCATCTTCTCATAAATCAATGTGAGTTTTTGATAGAAAACTATGATGATTATTTAAACTTATCATTAGTTGCAAACAGTAAATATTTTTTGTTTTTGTTTTTGTTTTTTGTTTTTTTATTTTTTATTATACTTTAAGTTTTAGGGTACATGTGCACATTGTGCAGGTTAGTTACATATGTATACATGTGCCATGCTGGTGCACTGCACCCACTAACTCGTCATCTAGCATTAGGTATATCTCCCAATGCTATCCCTCCCCCCTCCCCCCACTCCACAACAGTCCGCAGTGTGATATTCCCCTTCCTGTGTCCATGTGTTCTCATTGTTCAATTCCCACCTATGAGTGAGAATATGCGGTGTTTGGTTTTTTGTTCTTGCGATAGTTTACTGAGAATGATGTTTTCCAATTTCATCCATGTCCCTACAAAGGACATGAACTCATCATTTTTTATGGCTGCATAGTATTCCATGGTGTATATGCGCCACATTTTCTTAATTCAGTCTATCATTGTTGGACATTTGGGTTGGTTCCAAGTCTTTGCTATTGTGAATAATGCCGCAATAGACATACGTGTGCATGTGTCTTTATAGCAGCATGATTTATAGTCCTTTGGGTATATACCCAGTAGTGGGATGGCTGGATCAAATGGTATTTCTAGTTCTAGATCCCTGAGGAATCGCCACACTGACTTCCACAATGGTTGAACTAGTTTACAGTCCCACCAACAGTGTAAAAGTCTTCCTATTTCTCCACATCCTCTCCAGCACCTGTTGTTTCCTGACTTTTTAATGATTGCCATTCGAACTGGTGTGAGATGGTATCTCATTGTGGTTTTGATTTGCATTTCTCTAATGGCCAGTGATGATGAGCATTTTTTCATGTGTTTTTTGGCTGCATAAATGTCTTCTTTTGAGAAGTGTCTGTTCATGTCCTTCGCCCACTTTTTGATGGGGTTGTTTGTTTTTTTCTTGTAAATTTGTTGGAGTTCATTGTAGATTCTGGATATTAGCCCTTGGTCAGATGAGTAGGTTGCGAAAATTTTCTCCCATTTTGTAGGTTGCCTGCTCACTCTGATGGTAGTTTCTTTTGCCGTGCAGAAGCTCTTTAGTTTAATGAGATCCCATTTGTCAATTTTGTCTTTTGTTGCCATTGCTTTTGGTGTTTTAGACATGAAGTCCTTGCCCATGCCTATGTCCTCAATGGTAATGCCTAGGTTTTCTTCTAGGGTTTTTATGGTTTTAGGTCTAACGTTTAAGTCTTTAATCCATCTTGAATTGATTTTTGTATAAGGTGTAAGGAAGGGATCCAGTTTCAGCTTTCTACATATGGCTAGCCAGTTTTCCCAGCACCATTTATTAAATAGGGAATCCTTTCCCCATTGCTTGTTTTTCTCAGGTTTGTCAAAGATCAGATAGTTGTAGATATGCGGCGTTATTTCTGAGGGCTCTGTTCTGTTTCATTGATCTATATCTCTGTTTTGGTACCAGTACCATGCTGTTTTGGTTACTGTAGCCTTGTAGTATAGTTTGAAGTCAGGTAGTGTGATGCCTCCAGCTTTGTTCTTTTGGCTTAGGATTGACTTGGCGATGCGGGCTCTTTTTTGGTTCCATATGAACTTTAAAGTAGTTTTTTCCAATTCTGTGAAGAAAGTCATTGGTAGCTTGATGGGGATGGCATTGAATCTATAAATTACCTTGGGCAGTATGGCCATTTTCACAATATTGACTCTTCCTACCCATGAGCATGGAATGTTCTTCCATTTGTTTGTATCCTCTTTTATTTCCTTGAGCAGTGGTTTGTAGTTCTCCTTGAAGAGGTCCTTCACATCCCTTGTAAGTTGGATTCCTAGGTATTTTATTCTCTTTGAAGCAATTGTGAATGGGAGTTCACTCATGATTTGGCTCTCTGTTTGTCTGTTGTTGGTGTGTAAGAATGCTTTTGATTTTTGTACATTGATTTTGTATCCTGAGACTTTGCTGAAGTTGCTTATCAGCTTAAGGAGATTTTGGGCTGAGACAATGGGGTTTTCTAGATATACAATCATATCGTCTGCAAACAGGGACAATTTGAGTTCCTCTTTTCCTAATTGAATACCCTTTATTTCCTTCTCCTGCCTAATTGCCCTGGCCAGAACTTCCAACACTATGTTGAATAGGAGTGGTGAGAGAGGGCATCCCTGTCTTGTGCCAGTTTTCAAAGGGAATGCTTCCAGTTTTTGCCCATTCAGTATGATATTGGCTGTGGGTTTGTCATAGATAGCACTTATTAACAGTAAATATTTTTAAACAGCATAGAAATATACTGTCAGTACCATACCCATATCCCCTCCCACTAATCAGATGGATATATAGCTGACTAAATTCCAACATCTAGCCCCTGCATTACTTTGCTTGAGAGTTTTCTCTTGTCTCCAGAATCTGCTATGCTTGCTCACCCTATAGGTTAGTAGTGTCAGAGAGTTTCCCTCCAATCCCCAGCCCTCAGCCACTATTTGATGGAACTTAGTACATAAATACTCCAGCTCCTTTGCACCTTGGATAGGATAACTATGAAGCACATTGTCTACATTGGCTATGCCAGTACCCTGACATGTTTAACTTTAAGTTACTATCAGAAAGAACTTGGCTAATAACAAAAGCTTTACTGTCTTTTCTTTTATCATTGCCCTAGTAATGTTTCTTGATATCACTTACAAAATAAACTTCTTGTGCTCTTAAACTCAACACTGCCTCACGGTCTGCTTCTGGGAGAACCCAAATGAAAACAGAACATGAAGGATGATAAAGGTTATTAGAAACAGAAAAGTTAACTGCTGATCTTAAAGACAGATGAGGAACAGATAAATTGAGTGTAAGAAAACCAAGAATAAGAGAGTGTTTGGAAATGCCAGGCAATTTGAGGTTATGTTGAGGGAAGCTGAGAGAAGCATTTGAACTTGGTCTGAGTAAAAAATTCTCTGCCTTGAGTAATGTGAAGGGGGATGTTAAGAATCTGGAAAAGAGTAGATGAAGTTTGGAACAGCTGTGGTGTATAACATGGTAAGCTGTCAATCGGGGTTAAAAATATTTTATGATAGTGTCAAATAATGAAAAGCATATTTTTCTTCAATCAAGCAGACCTGCATAGGAATTCTGGCCTTACCTCACTGTGTGAACATGTGCAAGATATTTAACATCTCTGGCCTCATTTTCTACATCTGTGAAATGATAATAAGGTTCAGCAATCAAGGATCGATGGATTAAATGCAGCAGCATGTAGGAGCCTAGCACATGGTAAATAATTAATAAATTTAAGCTGTTACTCCAACTGAGAGAGAAAAGAATCCAGCTGAAATTTGATTGCATGAGTTTAGAGCAGTGATATTCAGCTTGGTATTGTGTAACTTAAAAAAAATAGAATGTTCATCTCTATTACAGAGATCTTGGGATAAGAAACACCTATGTGTTCCAAGTTTTTCCTTTCCCAGGGGTTCTCATGGACTTACACGTGCTATTTTTGATAACTTACTACATTTGTCTAGGCATGCACTTAAAAGGGTAACAAAAATAAAAGTAAGTTCAGTTTCAGATTTGTAAGTGCTTTACATGGGTATTATTTATCAGACAATGAATAGTATCTGATTATTTTGGTAAATCAGACTTAAGCCTTCCTTCTCAGCTTTATTTATAGATTAAAACAATGAACTTAATACTAACTTAAAAAAAATTTCAAGCACACAACATTGTTATGTTGCCAACAGAAGTTACAACCTCAAATGAACTTCCTTGTTCTTAATACATATTCTAATTTATTTTTAAAATTTTCTTTCTTCAAAGTACATTGGTCTTTATATACTTTCACATTCTTTTCACTATTAGACTTTAATAACATTGTCATTACAGCAAAAAAACCCTACCTTACTATTATTTCTATAGCTCCCAATAATTGAATCCTGGGAATTTTCTGTACTGAAGAATGTTCCATGTGCATTTTTGAAGAATGTGTACTCTACTATTGTTAGATGGAATGTTCTATAGATGTCTATTAGTTCTAGTAGTTTACAGTTGTCAAGTCTTCTGTTTCCTTGTGGATCTTTTGTCTAGTTGTTCTATCCACTATTAAAAGTGGAGTATTGAAGCCTCGAGCTATTATTCTTATTTTTTTTAATTTTTCTCTTAAAATCTGTTAGTTTCTGTTTCATATATTTTGGAATTTTTTCATTATTGTTAGTAACCATTTTTATCTTAAAGTCTACTTTGTCTAATACTAGTATAGCCACTCCAGCTTTCTTTTAGTTACTGCTTGAAAGGTGTATCTTTTTCCATCCTTTTAAATCTACATATACCTTTGAAGTGGGATCTTGTTATTGTTGTTTAATCTATTCTGTCCAATTTCTGCCTTTTGATTGGAATGTTTAATCCATTTTCCTTTAATGTTACTATTGATAATGAAGGATTTATATCTGCTGTTGTGTTACTTATTTTCTGTCTTATTACTTTATGATGTCATTGTTTCTCTATTTTTTATTGCCTACTTTTTGGTGAAATAAGTATTTTTAAGTATACAAATTTAATTCTGCCGATATTTCTTTTACCACATTTTTGCATTGTTTTCTTAGTGATTTCCCAAAGAACTATAACTAAAACTGATAACAATTTAGTTTGGACTAATACCAACTACTTTAAATCATATACAAAAACTTTGCTCCTATATAGTTCCATCGTCTCCTTATATTTCTGTTTTTATTGCCATAAAAATTACATCCTTATACATTATATTTTCATGTATACTCTTTTAGTTCACTTGGGTGGCTATTAAAAAATACTACAGACCTGGTAGTTCAAAAACAATAGAAATTTATCTCGTATAGTTTTGGAAAGACCAAGACCAAAGTTCTGTTAGATTTGATGGCTGGCGAGGGCCTCTTTTTCGGTTCCTAGATGGTGCCTTCTAGCTGTGTCTTCACCTGGTAGAATGGGCAAGGCAGCTTTCTGGGGCCTCTTTTATAAGAACACTAATCCCATTTGGGAGGGCTGACCCTCAAAACTTAATTACCTCCAAATACCCCACTTTCTAAAACCATCACATTAGTAATTAAATTTTCACACATGAATTTCAGGGCACACAAACATTCAGACCATAACATAAGCATTAGCTTATGCAGTTATTTTACAACTTAGAAGAAAAAAGAGTTACAAACAAAATATATTTATGCTTTAAAAATATTGCTTTCCTATGCAGTGCTCTTTGCAGTGCTCATTATTTATTTTGTTTGGCGATACTGTATTGTTTCCTTTCACTTCAGCCTGAAGGACTCCCTTGAGAGTTTCATGTGGGCAAGACAACTAGTGAAAATTTACCTGTTTTTGTTTGGTTGTTTGTTTTGTTTTGTTTTCAATCTGGGAACGTCTTAAGGTCTTCTTCATTTTTGAAGGATAATTTAGCTAATATAGAATTTTTGGTTGTCAGTCTTTTGCTTCAACCTTTTGAAGATGTTATCTTAGTGCCTTTTGAATTCCAGGTTTCTAATGAGAAACCATACACCAATCTTATTGTACATCTCTTTTTTTGTGTTGAGGCACTTTTTCCTTGCACTTTTCAAGATCCTCTCTTCTTTTTCAGCTCTTTATGGTTGGATTTGTATATGTCTGTGTTAATCTTTATCAGTTTATTCTATTGGGTGTTCATTGAGCTTCTTGAATGTGTAGATTAACGTTTTTCATCAAATGTGAGAAGTTTTGGCTATAAAATTTTAAATAATAGCCATTCCTTCTGGGATTCTCATTATGAATGTGTTGGTATCCACAAGTCTCTGAGCTTTTGCTTATTTATATTTATTTATTACTTTTAAATTTGTGTCCTCAGGCTAAATAAGTATAATTGACTTATTTTTCAAATTCACGGATACTTCCTTCTACCAGTTCAAATCTGCTGTTGAGTTTTTCTAGTGCATTTTCATTTACTGAAAATGCTCTTCAACTACTGGATATCTTTTTTAAAAATATTCTTATCTCATTGTTGATGTTCTCTATTTCCTGAAATAGTATTCTCATACTGTAGTTCTTTATACAATGTTTTCTTTAGTTCTTTGAGCATATTTAAAATAACTGATTACATCTTTGTCTAGTAAGTCCTGCAGATGTGCTATTTCATGGGCAATTTCTGTCTATTTCTTTGTTATTCCTGTATATGTATCTAACTTTCATGATCCTTTACATGTCATAAATTTTGTAGAAAATTGGACATTTTAAAAATATAATGTGACAACTCTAGAAATAAGATTCTATCCTTTTCTCATTGTTTATAGTTATTGCTATTTGTTATCGCTTTTGGTGTTGTTTCTTTTTATTTGCCTAATGGCTTTCCTGAATTAATTTTGTAAGTCAATATTTATCATCATGTATAGCCACTGAAGTCTCTGCTTGATTAGTTTGGTGACTAGCTATTTATAGTGCATAGATTTCCTTAAATGTCATGTTTAAGTCAATTTTCACATTGCTGATAAAGCCAAACCTGAGACTGGGCAATTTACAAAAGAAAGAGGTTTATTGGACTCAACAGTTCTGCATGGCTAGAGAGGCTTCACAATCATGGTAGAAGGTGAAAGACATTTCTTAAATGGCGGCAGCAAGAGAGAAGAGAGCTTGTGCAGGGAAACTCCCCTTTTTAAAACTATCAGATCTTGTGAGCCTTGTTTGCTATCGCAAGAACAGCATGGGAAAGACCTGCCCCCCATGATTCAGTTATCTTTCATTGGGTCCCTCGCACAACACATGGGAATTCCGGGAGCTACAAGATGAGATTTAAGTGGGGACACATAGCCAGACCATATCATTCCACTCCTGGCCCCTCCCAAATCTCATGTCTTCACATTTCAAAACCAATCATGCCTTCCTTGCAGTCCCCCAAAGACTTAACTGTTTTCAGCATTAACTCAAAAGTCCACTCTCCAACGTTACATCTGAGACAAGGCAAGTCCCTCCCATCTATGAGCCTGTAAAATCAAAAGCAAGTTAGCTACTTCCTAGATACAATGGGGATATAGGCATTGGGTAAATACAGCCATTCCAAATGGGAGAAATTGGCCAAGACAATGGGACTCCAGGCCCCATGCAAGTCTGAAATGCAGCAGGGCAGTCAAATCTTAAATCTCTAAAATGATCTCCTTTGACTCCATGTCTTGCACCCAGGTCACACTGATGCAAGAGGTTCCCATGGTCTTGGGCAGCTCTGTCCCTGTGGCTTTGCAGCGTACCGCCTCCCTCCTGGCTGCTTTCACAGACTTCTATTGAGTGTCTGCAGCTTTTCCTGGCACATGGTGCAAGCTGTTGGTGGATCTACCATTCTGGGGTCTGGAGGACAGTGCCCCTCTAGTCCCAGCTCCACTAGGCTGTGCCCCATGGGGAACTCTGTGTGGGAGCTCCCACCCCACATTTGACTTGCACACTCTCCCAGCAGAGGTTCTCCATGAGCACCCTGCCCCTGCAGCAAACTTCCAATTGGACATCCAGGCATTTCCATACATCCTGTGAAACCTAGGCAGAAGTTCCCAAACCTCAGTTCTTGACTTCTGTGCACCTGCAGGCTTAACACCACATGGAAGCTGCCAAACTGTGGGGCTTGCACCATCAGAAGCCATGGCCTGAGGTGTACCTTGGCCACTTTTAGTCATGGCCAGAGAGGCTGGGATGCAGAACATCAAGTCCCTAGATTGCATACAGCAAAGAGCCTCTGGTTCTGGTCCACAAAACCATTTTTTACTCCTAGGTTTGCAGGCCTGTGATGGGAGGGGTTGCCGCAAAGGTCTCTGACATGACCTGAAGACATTTCCCCCATTGTCTTGGGTATTAAGATTTGGCTCCTCATAACTTTGCAAATTTCTGCAGCCAGCTTGAATAAAAAATCCCTCAGAAGATGGGATTTTCTGTTCTATCACATTGTCAGGCCACACATTTTTCATACTTTTATGCTGTTTCCCTCTAAAACCGAATGCCTTTAACAGCACCCAAGTCACCTCTTGAATGCTTTGCTGCTTAGAAATTTCTTCCACCAGAAACCCTAAATCATCTCACTCAAGTTCAAAATCCCACAAATCTCTGGGACAGGGGAAAAATTCCACCAGTTTCTTTGCTAAAACATAGCAAGGGTCACCTTTGTTTCGGTTCCCAACAAATTCCTCATCTCCATCTGAGACGACTTCAGCCTGGATTTCATTGTCCACATCACTCTCAGCATTTTGGTCAAAGCCATTTGACAAGCCTCTAGGGAGTTCCAAACTTTCCCACATTTTCCTATCTTCTGAGCTGTCCAAACTGTTCCAATCTCTGCCTGCTACTGAGTTCCAAAGTTGCTTCCACATTTTGAGGTATCTACAGCAGTGCCCACTATATTGGTACCAATTTTCTGTGTTAGTCTGTTTTCACACTGCTGATAAAGGCATACTCAAGACTGGGCAATTTACAAAAGAAACAGTTTTATTGGACTCACAGATGTACATGGGTGGGGAAGCCTCACAATCATAGAAGAAGGTGAAAGGCACTTCCTATATGGTGGCAGCAAGAGAGAAGAGAGATTGTGCAGGCAAACTTTCCTTTTTAAAACTATAAGATCTCATGAGACTTACTTGCTATTACAAGAATAGCACAGGAAAGAGCTGCCCCCATGATTCAATTATCTTTCACTGGTTCCCTCCCATAACACATAGGAATTATGGGAGCTACAAGATGAGATTTGGGTGGGGACACAGAGCCAAACCACATCATGCCATGAACAATTATGTCCCTCTGGATTTCTCAGTGGGCTAAATGTGTGTTATGGTGTGTGTTCAGTGCTCAGGCACCCAATTTATAACTGTAACATAACCTTCAGTTCTTCTTTCCCAGTGCCTCATAGTCTGCCAGAGGTGAGAATCTAGGGCCTTCTCAGATATTTCCTGGGTGCATAAACAACCTCATACACGCATGTTCCTTCTAGATTCCCAGGAATATATTGGGACATTTCAACCTCTTGAAACCTCTTCTAGGTTTGCAGACTACCAACTTTTTGTTGTATCCTCACATGCAGAAGAAGATGAGAGAGCTTTCCAGGATCTCTTCCATAAGGGCACTACTCATTTATAAGGGATCCAGCCTCATGACCTAATTACATGTCAAAGGCCCTACCCCCTAATACCATCACTATCACGTTGTAAGTTAGGACTTCGACATATAAATGGGAGAAGGGGCACATACCTTCAGTCTCTTGTAAATGACCGTTTTAAGTAGATGGGTGTTTTGGAGGAGCTCCAATCTCATGATGTCCCCTTCAGTTGATATTAGCACGCTTGTTTTCACCATAGTGGTGGAGCTGTGCTTTCTAAGGCTAGTGCAGAGCTGAAGAGAGAGAGATGGGAATAGGGATAATTACAAACAAAATATAGTTTACTATTCTCTATATTTAGCCATTTGTCTTAAATAAATACTTTCAGGTTCTTGTAAACTGTTGGTTAACTTTTAGGTTTCTAAAAAACTTATTTTGACAGTTTTTGCCAGTGCTTTTATTAAATAAATAGGCTAACTTTGGATCCCACCCTAACACAAAGAAATTACAGTAAATATATTTTTTCCTTCTTTTGTTTTGAAAAACTACAACAAAAAATGTATAATGATCTACAAAAATTGCAACTTGGTTCATCTAAGGCAAACTAAACCATCATTAGTATGTTAGAGCAAAATTGAAAAATTGTCAGACCTATGAAAATGTCCAAAAAGAGAAGTATATCTCTTTAATCAGACTAAATTGGCCCTAGTGAAAGATAAAAATTGCATTAATTGAAAAAACAGTTAAAAAAGAAAGTAAAGTGTTCCAACAAAGAGAAGATGGTCAGTAGGGTCAGAGTACTGCTGGGGGGCACAATTCAAGTGTAGAATTTGTCCAAGGACAAGTGACATCCTCTACCTCTTCAACTTTCTCTGGCACACATGTATTATCCTTGTTTATAGCTTTTTACATGATTTTTGTATAATAACTAAATCCAGCTAAAATAGCATGAGGACAAAAGAGTGGAATAGGCACTCTTTATACTCAAAATCTCTTTACTTGGGGTAAAACTACAATTGCTGGTAATGAAGAGCACAGGCTTTGAAGAGAATCAAATCTAAATTTAAATTTGACTCCTCTACTTAATAGTTCTGTGACATTAAGTTCCTTACTCTCTGGAAACCTTATTTTTCTCATAGGTAAAATCTAGAACTTTGTAATAAACTAAATAATGTATGTAAAACTTTTAGTCAGGTGTCTAGCATATAAGGAGTGCTAAATAAATGATAGCTATGATTTATGTGAGTATTAGTATAGCCTATAATAAATGTCTGTTTTTATAAATGAGGAGTTCTCTTGAGTCAGCAGTTTTTAAAAAAAACACATAAATTTAAATAAGGTCTGGTATTCAGACCTTATTATTTTACATGTAAATGTGAACCATATACAACTTGACCAATAGTTAATTTATGTATTGCAATAAACAAGTGAGTATAACCAAAGTGTGGTTCTATCACTCCTACTTTTTTGTGTTATTGGAAAAAAAATCCAGAGTTCTTTAAGATGAAAGGCTGAATAATTTTATTCATTGTGTTGCTATCTTATTGTTCTTGCTTTGTGTCTCTATAGGTCTGAATTGTTTTCTAATGTGTCATAACATTTTCTTCTGTTTATACCATGCTTGTTTTTGTCTGATATCAGATCAAGTACACTACTGCGGAAAAGTCTTGACATCCTTCAACATGACTTTATAATCACTCCTCATTCAAACTCAGCTATACAATCTGTATCTGAAACATTGTTACTGTTATAAATATTTCTTTCCTAATTACCATTTCATAGATCAACAGAATATTACATTTTCTTTCTCACAAAAACAAAATAATAATTGTCACTACCAATTATTGAGGATCAACTATAAGGTAGGCACTGACCCAGTCCCAGGAATAATAATAACAATGAGTACTCTATATTGAGAAAGGTTTTATGCATATCTCATTAGTCTATACAACAAACGTATAAATGAAGTATTCTTATTTTGGCAGTGAGAACAATGAGATTTTTGAAAGCTACATGAGTAGAAAATTGAAGAGCTTTATTTTTAATCTAGTTCAAAATACATGCTCTTTATATTTTACCATACAGCCACTCCATATAAATGCATGCAAAAATATTTCCCTTTAAGTCATATTGTTACAAAGGTCTTCTCCAGTGATGTTGGAGTGACATTATAGGTTGCTTGTAAATGTAACAATTGTTTTCAAATTTATCATTGCTTCTAAGACTGTTCTGCTTTACTTAAAACTGTTCTTGTTGGTTGACTATTGATTCCTCCTCTCATGCATA
This sequence comes from Pan troglodytes, assembly GCF_028858775.2. Classification (NCBI taxonomy): domain Eukaryota; kingdom Metazoa; phylum Chordata; class Mammalia; order Primates; family Hominidae; genus Pan; species Pan troglodytes. The sequence continues at coordinate 92,550,660 of NC_072408.2, forward strand.
TCTTGCTCTTCCTTCTATATGTCTTTTACCCATGACATCTGGCGTTAAATATATTTAATGGTTTCATAGTCATTAACATATAAATTATGCTAGATCCCACTCTTACACTCCTTGTTCCGTAAGTTATCCAGCACTGTGTCAGTTAGTAAGCATGCATACCCACACAAAATACACACAAACACACACACACACACACACACACACACACACCCCAATACTACTGAATAAACCACCTCAAAATCCTATGGGTTAAAACAATAATTTTTCTCATAGTCTGGGGGTCAACTGAGGGTAAGCAGATTTGGCTGGACTCAGCTAAAAGTCTTGCTGATCTCAGCTGATGGCATTCAGGCATCTGAAAATAGACTGATAAAGATTGGGTTCTACCCCTACTTTTTTTTCCCATATGCAATATTTGGCTTGCTGGACATTTTATTTCATTGTGAAGTAATATGCACAAAAGAGGATCACCAACAGTGCAAGTACTTTTCAAACCTCTGCTTTTATAACTTCTGCTAAAATTATATTGGACAAAACAAGTCTCTGAATTCTCTGAATCCTGGATAAAAATGTAGACTGCCACAGTTAACATTACATCTCATACATCTGGATGGCTTATGACATACACAAATCTACTCTGGAGCCAGTTCATTCTCGTCATAGTTCAGGAAGAGCCATTGCACTAAATTTACTATCAACCTTACCTACCAACAGAAAAATAATGTTCACACAATTCAGTCTTCTTCCTTGTATGTAATGGTGAATTAAGATAGGAGTCATTAGCATACCATCCTCATTTGTTTACTACACAAATAAATGGGCCACCTCTCTTTAGTTTTCACCTTTTTGGGGAGCATGATATAAAGGGTAATTCATTCATGAGAAATATGTAAGTGAACTAAAAATAATTGAAATTGTCAGTCTGCAAATTACCCAGGTTGGTGCAGAAACACTTTTTCTTTTCTTTTTTTTTTTTATTATACTTTAAGTTTTAGGGTACATGTGCACATTGTGCAGGTTAGTTACATATGTATACATGTGCCATGCTGGTGCGCTGCACCCACTAACTCGTCATCTAGCATTAGGTATATCACCCAATGCTATCCCTCCCCCCTCCCCCCTCCCCACCACAGTCCCCAGAGTGTGATATTCCCCTTCCTGTGTCCATGTGATCTCATTGTTCAATTCCCACCTATGACTGAGAATATGCGGTGTTTGGTATTTTGTTCTTGCAATAGTTTACTGAGAATGATGGTTTCCAGTTTCATCCATGTCCCTACAAAGGACATGAACTCATCATTTTTTATGGCTGCATAGTATTCCATGGTGTATATGTGCCACATTTTCTTAATCCAGTCTATCATTGTTGGACATTTGGGTTGGTTCCAAGTCTTTGCTATTGTGAATAATGCCGCAATAAACATACGTGTGCATGTGTCTTTATAGCAGCATGATTTATAGTCCTTTGGGTATATACCCAGTAATGGGATGGCTGGGTCAAATGGTATTTCTAGTTCTAGATCCCTGAGGAATCGCCACACTGACTTCCACAATGGTTGAACTAGTTTACAGTCCCACCAACAGTGTATAATATATTTAAGAAACACCTTCCTCACTGTTGAAAAAGTGTTTCTGTAAACCAGAAACACTTTTTCAACAGTGAGGAAGGTGTTTCTTAAATGTATTATATTGCTTGTCCCCAAATAGCTGTCGTTTCTGTATATTCTCTGTATAAGAAAATAGAAAAAGGTATTAAAATAAGGAAAGTTGGTGAATTATGATTAATAGCATATGTGTGGTGATAATTTCAAATTTGACTTGAGATAAAGCTTAAATAATTGTTTTAATAACACAGATAAGGTAGAAGTTTTCCTTTTAAGATGTATATATACCTATATCTACGTATAAATACATGTATCTCAAGCTAATATAAATAAAGCTAATTTATATTGATATGAAGCTATTTTATATGTATATATACTTAAGTATATATATATTTAAAATTATTAGCATCTGGAAGAACTTATTGTCTTTGTATAGCATATCAAATAATTCCAGAATTTCATGTGTATTTCTTATTTAGTAAAACTCATATTATTTTTCCATTCAATACTAGAAGGTAAACAGTTTATCTTGAAAATCAGCTGGAAACTTTTGACAGATACTTCATCATTGCCTGAGTGACAGCTTTCTCTGACACATCAGTGAATCCTTGGTCTTCCCAAGGCTTGTGAATTCTCTGATGGTCTGAAGGGATTTGGCTATTTCTACTTCTTAAACTGAATTACTGGGCTTATAACAGAGAATTACTGTTATATATAATAGTTGTTTATTTTAAGAATGTTTCACACCATAATCTTTGGAATAAATTTTCAGGCCCAATTTCTATAATTTAAACTAAAATTTGCCGCCTCTTCAAATAATTCAACTGAAGGAAATTAGATGAGAATATGAAATACGTCTTCAGTACCCTTCTCTTCTAATTCATCTACTCGCACACACACACACACAGCGACAATGACAACAATCAGAGAGTCAACACTGATTTCTTAGCCCCTAGATAGGCAGATGTCATTTTACTTTGATTCCAATTTCAAAAATATTTAGCATCTTAAAATAATGAACCCAGAAATTCAACAAATAGGGTCCCTTATCTTTCATTAAATTAACATCATTTTAAAAGCAAACATATTGGTTGAAGTGATTTGTTACATGATCTTCAATATAATTAAACTACATGATTAAAATAAAAATATATAATTTGTATTCAGCATTAGTTCATTATATAACACAATTTTACTCTGAAATGACATTAATTATTGGCCTAGAATTAGAGACCAGGCTTTTACAAAGTTGAAAATGATTGATAGTATACTCTTAGGATCATATAATACTAAAATCATTCAATTATTTATTTCTAGATATACAGTCACCCTCAAAGCATGTATGTATAGATTTTATGAATCACTTAACCATTTTGCATCTCTTTCCATATGTTAAATATATCAATAATACACATGTCAAAAGCATAACCATTAATAACCTTACAGAGGTATAATTTAAGTAACTTTAAATCATTACAATCACCTTCCAGTTGCCAGGCTGTCTTGAAAATATGTAATTGTTAAGTTGATGCTATAGTAACTGTCAATGTTTCTAATGGCAACCAAGAAAAGCAATCTTGAAGTTTAGCATTTTGAAAAGTTTCAAAGGAAAAAAATTGGAAAAAATTATCTGACTACCTCTAACAATATTATGAAAAACAGCAAAGAGAACAGTTTGAAAATGTGTAAGTCCTATGCAAATTTGTTGACATGGTTCTAAGGATAGCTTTAATTTTCCCAAAGACAACTATTTGAGCCACTATAATTACTTTAATGTGCTTTTATTTTTGTTTAGACAAAAATTATAATTAGTTATAATTGGTTTTTTGTTGTTGTTGTTGTTGTTTTTGAGACAGAGTCTTGCTCTGTCACCCAGGCTGGAGTGCAGTGGCTCCATCTGAGCTCACTGCAAATTCCACCTCCTGGATTCAAGCAATTCTCCTTCCTCAGCCTCCCAAGTAGCTGAGATTATAGGTGCCCACCACCACGCCCAGCTAATTTTTGTATTTTTAGTAGAGATATGGTTTCACCCCATTGGCCAGGCTGGTCTTGAACTCCTGACCTCAAGTGATCTGCCCGCCTTGGCCTCCCAAAGAGCTGGGATTATAGGCATGAGCCACCACACTTGGCCTGTCTAAATATAATTGTTGATTCATTCATTACAGTATTTAAAGCAAGGTTGTAAAAGTTTTGATAGTCTACTATACTTTTTAAATGAGGTATACTTCTCTTACAGTAGGAATGTGTGTCTTTTTAGAATAAAATTGTGTTATATAATAAATTAATGCTGAATACAAATTATGTATTTTTATTTTAACCATACAGTTTAATTGTATGGAAGATCACGTAATAAATCATTTCAACCAACACAATTTTGCTTTTAAAATTATGTTAATTTAATGAAAGATAAGAGACCTTATTTGTCAAATTTCTAGGTCTGTTCTATTAAAATGCTAAACATTTTTGAAACTGGAATCAAAGTAAGGTGATTTCTGCCTATCTAGTGGCTAAGAAGTCAGTGCTGACTCTCTGGTTGTTATTGTCATAGTGTGTGCGTGTGTGTAGATGAATTAGAAGGGAAGGGTGCTGAAGACATGTTCTCATCCAATTGTTCTCAGTTTAATTATTTGAAAAGATGGCAAAATTTAGTTTAAAGTATACCTGAATCCCTAATTGTGCCTAAAAATTTATTCCAACGATTATGCTATGGAGTATTCTTAAAATTAAAACTATTGTGTATACCAATCATTCTCTATCATAGTCCAGCAATTCAGTTTAGAAAGTAGAAATAGCCAAATCCCTTCAGACCATCAGAGAATTTATAAACCTTGGGAAGGCCAAAGATTTATTGATGTGTCGCAGAAAGCTGTCACTCAGGCATTGGTGAAGTATCTGTCAAAAGTTTCCAGCTGATTTTCAAGATAAACTGTTTACCTTCCAGCATGGAAGAGAAAAATAATAAGTTTTACTAAATAAGAAATACACATGAAATTCTGGAATTATTTGATATGCTATACAATGACAATCAATTCTTCAAGATGCATATAATTTCAAGATAATAAGCACAGGCTTTGTCAGCTTACACTGTGCAAACTCCTAGAAGTGATTCAGACGATCATTTAGACTGATTAGGAGTAAGGAAGAGATCTCCTGTGATATTAAAGATTAAAGTGAACTGATGTTATACGGAATTATACTTTTCTAGTTGTCTTTTTAAATATGTATATTTTGTTTTTTCATAGAGCTTCTAAGAAATGGGTGATGTGTTTCACAATTTACAATGTCTATAAATAGAGGAAATGTATACTTTACAAAGAAAAATACCTGTCCAATTACATTTTATTTGTAAATGCTCTTTCTAAAATGATTGAAATCACATTTTCCATCTTGAGAAGGCAGAAATTTTTCATAGAATTTTCTTGATCTACTTTATTATATTGAAAAACTTTTCTCATAAAGTCATAGGTAAGCTTTTATTGAGCTTTGTCTTTACTTTGTCTTATTATTGCTAATTCAATATTTTTTCTTTCCCTACTTTTTCTACAAATCTCTCAAGTTATAATCTATAGTTTCCTCTGACATTCTATATTTATTATTGTATTATCAGGACATAATATCTATTTCAGTTTCTCAACTTCAGCACTAATGACATTATGTGTCATGTAATTCTTTGTTGTGGGGAACTGTCTTGTGCATTGTAGCATATTTAGCAACATCTCTGGCCACTACCCACTACATGTCAGCAGCAAGACCTCCTTACCCCATCTGTGACAACCAAAATTATCTCCAGACACTGCCAAATGTTCTCTGGAGGGCAAAATGACTCCACTTGAGAACTACTAATCTATATAGTACTTGTTACATGGCTTGGTAAAGTTTACATACGGAACTATGATTCATAACCCAGGTCTCTCTAGTTCTTAAAAAACCCAGGTCCCTCTATTTCTTACAGTTTGTGTGATCTTGGGCCTCAGTTGTGTAACCTCTGAAATGTAAATAATACATTTCTTATAGAATTGTTATTTAAATTGAATGGGATAGTATATGTTTTAAAAATAACAATTTATACCTTTTACTATAAAGAAAATTTAAAAGTAGCATTTAGGGACAAAAGGAAGAGAGACCATATCTAGAGTTGTTTATGTATATATTATTATCATTTCAGTCCAACAATTTTGAAAATTACTTGTTTTATCTTGTAAAGTCATTATTGGCGTGTATTTTTGATCGGACTTCTTGCTCTTTTCATTCATTTTCTTAGACACAATACTTTGTAAAGGTATAAAACTTTTGGTCACCTTCCTTGTTATAATTCCTCATGTAATTGAGTAAAAGTTTTGAGTTGCATAGCACACTATAATTACACTCAACTATGCCCGTTATTTTATGCATTCATTATTCGTTCCAACTACTAGCCTTAACGTTCAATCTTGTTATTTCTCTTCATGCATTGACCACTGAAATTTGTTCCTACTCTAATAGGGAATTAGACACCGGAAGTGATATCCATTTGTGTGTATCGTATCTTTCATTGGTCAACATAACTTAATTTTTACCAGCCTTGAATATTAGCCAGCCTTTAGTGGCCTGATCTGACTCAAGTGTCATGAAAAATTGGGAATGGGAAAAACTCTTAGGAGACTATTTCAGTAATCTGAAAGAACAATGATAACAAAGAAGAGATGGATATTAGAGCTATGTAGATATGAATCAGGTTGGATATCAATGATGAGCAAAATGATGGCATCTGAAGTTAACTTAAGGTTTGTGGGACATGAATGACTTATTAGACTGAAGAATCGTGGGAGGAAAGATGTGTGCATTTTGCTATCTAACTATATATGTATATGTAGGTATGTACACACATATGTCTTTATATATATGTATGCATATATAGAAGTTAAAACTTTAAGATGAATCATAAAAAAATAAAATCTTCCAGTATTAGAATTATTCATATCATGTAAATCTTTTTAGGGGGCCAATTAATTTTTAAAGTCTTACATTAAATGAATAATTTACTTATGAAAAAAATATCAGCCATCATATGATTGCTAATGGGAAGATGACAACATACTCTTAGAACGTATTACTACAGTTCACAAACCATGACTTTGTGACAGCTATATAATTTTAGTGAAATTATGAAGTAGAAAAAGCATTGTGATGTTGGAAAAAAATGCTTCAAAATCAGTTCTTGCACTGAGACATTGTATAATAACATAGTTGCCACCGCTTCATATTTTTTTCTTGCAAGTAGAAGAAATTGTCATATATTCCCTCTTTTACATTGTTAACTTTATTTACACTAATATACTAATCAGATTTGAAAGTATTATCAGAAATTATTGCTTTTCTTTTCATACCTCTCAAAGTTCGAATAGTTCATCTTAAACTTCAGATCCTTCTACAACAGTTAAATTTAATCCAACATCCTTTGAATATTTTACCTCCATTGCTCTCTTTCACCAGTTTGATAAGAGCTTATGCGGCAAACCTCAGAAAATGGTTTTAAATGAATATGTCATTTAATGAACTAACACCATGAAGCTTCAAATGTCAATAGGATAATGAGTTAGCTTTCAGTGGGAAACAAATAATATGATATTATAAAACATTATTTTAAATTAAAAGAGATTTGCTAATTCTGGAATAGTTACCCTCTCTCATTACATAATGTAATCCTACAAATGGTGAATTAATACTATGAAAAAAATTTAATATAAAGTAAAATTAATGTATATATTATAATGTAATATAAATAGATATATGCATAGATACATAAGTAGACACACAATAAACTCATAGTAATAACTGAGTTAATTATTATTATTATTTTATGTATTTTTTTTTTGAGATGGAGTCTCCCTCTGTCGCCCATGCTGGAGTGCAGTGGCGCCATCTCGGCTCACTGCAAGCTCCGCCTCCAGGGTTCATGACATTCTCCTGCCTCAGCCTCCCGAGTAGCTGGGACTACAGGCGCCCGCCACCACGATCGGCTAAATTTTTGGATTTTTAGTAAAGACGGGGTTTCACCGTGTTGGCCAGGATGGCCTCCATCTCCCGACCTCGTGATCCGCCTGCCTCGGCCCCACAAAGTGCTGGGATTACAGGCGTGAGCCACTGCACCCAGCCAACTGGGTGAATTATTATGGAACAATTTTTAAATTGTAGTCCTTGTAAGTCTACCCATCAAGGAGCCTTGTGCTCTTACACATGAATAGAAGGTAGGGTCACGAGTCCAGGCACAGCTTAGTTGGACCCTTACCTTTGAGTATTAATACGCTGAAATTACAGCATGGTCAGTAGCTCACGCCTGTAATCCCAGCACTTTGGGAGACCGAGGTGGGTGGATCACGAGGTCAGGAGGTCGAGATCATCCTGGCTAACATGGTGAAACCCGGTCTCTGCTAAAAATATGAAAAATTAGCCAGGCGTGGTGGTGTGCGCCTATAGTCCCAGCTACTCAAGAGGCTGAGGCAGGAGAATGGCGTGAACGCGGGAGGCGGAGCTTGCAGTGAGCCAAGATCGCGCCACTGCACTCCAGCCTGAGCGACAGAGCGAGACAACGTCTCAAAAAAAAAAAAAAAAGAAAAGAAATTACAACATGGTGACTGTGGTTAATGATAATCTACTGTATTCTTGAAAAATGCTAAGAGAATGGGTGTTAAGTGTTTTTACCACAAAAATGATGACTGTTTATGAGGTGATGCATAGATTTACCCATTCCATAATGTGTATACTTTCCTGTGTCTCTTAACAACAAGGGTACATTCTCAGAAAAGAGTTGTTAGGCTGTGTTGTCATTGTACAAACATCATAAAGTATACTTACGTGGACCTACATGATATTGCCTACTCTAATACCTAAAGTGTATATACAGCCTATTGATCCTAGGCTGCAAACCTGTATAATCTGTTACTATGTTGAATACTGTAGGCAGTTGTAAAAGAATGTTAACTATTTGTGTATCTAAACATATCTAAGGTTAGAAAAAGTACACTAAAAGTATGGCATAAAAGATTAAAAATGTACACTTGTGCAGGGCAATTATCATGAATGGAGTTTGCAGGACTCAGTGGCTTTGGGTAAGTCAGTGAGTTAGTGGTGAGTGAATGTGAAGGCCTAGGACATTATTGTACACTACTGCAAACTTTATAAATACTGTACATGTAGGCAACACTAAATTTGTTTTAAAAATTCATTTCTTCAATAACAAATTAACCTTAACTTACTGTAACTTTTTTACTTTATAACCTTTTAATGTTTTAACCTTTGACTCTTTTGTAATAACAGCTTAAAACAGGAACACATTGGGCTGGGCGCGGTGGCTCACGCCTGTAATCCCAGCACTTTGGGAGGCCAAGATGGGCTGATCATGAGGTCAGGAGATTGAGACCATCCTGGCTAACACGGTGAAACTCCGTCTCTACTAAAAATACAAAAAATTAGCCAGGCATGGTGGCGAGCGCCAGTAGTCCCAGTTACTCCGGAGGCCGAGACAGGAGAATGGCGTGAACCCGGGAGGCGGAGCTTGCAGTGAGCCGAAATCGCGCTGTGGCACTCCAGCCTGGGTGAAAGACAGAGACTCTGTCTCAAAAAAAAAAAAAAAAAAAAAAGTTGGAAAACATTGTACAGCTGTACAAAAATATTTTCTTTCCTTACATCCTTATTCTATAAGCTTTTTTCCATTTAAAATTTTTATTTTTTTTAATGTTTTTAACCTTTTTGTTAAAACCTTAGAAAGAAACACACACATTAGCCTAGGCCTACATGGCGTCAGGATCATCAGTATCACTGTGTACCACATCCTGTCCCACTGGAAGCTCTTCAGGAGAAATAACACACATGGAGCTGTCAATTCCTATAATAACAACACCTTCTTCTGAAATTCCTCCTGAAGGATCTGTCTGAGCCTGCTTTATAGTTGACTTCTTATTTTATAAGTAGAAGTTATATACTTCTACTTATTAAAAAGATAAAGATATAGTGAATACATAAACCAGTAACATGGTCATTTATTATCATTTTCAAGTATTATGTATTATACATAATTGTATGTGCTATACTTTTATAGGACTGGCAACACAGTACATTTGTTTACACCAACATCATCACAACCACGAGTGAGTAATGCATTTCTGTGCAACATTATGATGGCTACAATGTCACTAGTCAATAGGAATTTATCAGCTCCATTGTAATCTTATGGACCACCATCATATGTGTGGTCCATTGTTCACTGAAACCTCATTATGTGACTATGACTGTATGCTTCAAACATCATGTCATACACAATACATATATACAATTATATCCTTAAATTTAAAAAATTAATTCATTTTGGGGACAAAATGACTGAAACCAAAGTAGCAACTGGGCTCCATTCTCATATTGTGGTTCAACTTGGAAAGAATTCACTTCCAAGCTCTTTCTGGGTGGGTAATGGCAGAATTTATTTCCTCTTTTCCTTGGTTTTTGCTGGCTATTGGCAGGAAGATACCCTCAGAGCCTGGAGCCTGCCAGCTGTTCTCAAAGTCTACTCCCAGTTTCTTGCCTTGTGAGCTTCTCCAACATAGTTTCAAGGAGAGTTTTTAGCTCCAGTGTGCTAAGGTGGAGCATTATATAATAGCATAATTACAATAGTGACATCTCAAGTTTCCTATGCTATGTAACTGAATCATGGGAGTAACATTGTTTTACTTTTGCTGTATTCTATGGTTGTAAGAAAGTCACTGGTCCTGCCTGTGGAAGGGGATTGCACAAAGGAGTAAATGCCAGGATAGGAATCATTTGAAGGATCACATTAGGGTCTGCCACCACACAAGTTTTGAATAACTTAGAGAATATGAGACATAAAGGAATCAAATAAATGGAGCCAGGAAAAAATTACATATGCCAGTGCATGCATTTGGAGATTAGGGTTATTTTTCCATTTTTGTACTCTGTATTTTCTGTTTTACGATTATGTTAGATTTATAATAAAAAGTGATTGATTTTAAAAGTTTGCCAAAAGAGGTAATACCGTATTATCATTCTTCTGAAATATAATTTTTTCAAAAATTACTACTGACCCACAAATTATAAATTCTGAGTTTTTTTGTGGTGAAATTTGTACTATTAATATTTCCTCTTAACTTCCTTGGGGCTACTCAGTTCCAATTACCCAGTTATTCTCCAGACATTGTTACCACAGTTAGTGCATTTCTATCTTGACGCTCTCAACATAGGTATTGATTAAGCCTGTCTTCTTAACTATCCACTCTTCTCACCCTATTTTTTGGTGATCACAATCTGTCCTTCTGCTTCAACTGTCATTTCAATGTAAATTATACTTAAAATATTTCCTCCAGAAACTGTATCATCTGAAATGCAAGGCCTTTTTTATTGCTACATGAATGGGTTTTTTAAAGTCCAGTAACATGACTAGACATGTGTACTTCGTATCTTGCCATCATGTCAAACTCGAGAAATAAAACTGAAGTCAAAATTCTACTAAACTTTTACTCCTAAATTATTTCTTTTATGTTAATGATAATTTTCCTCATAAATTCTCTTATACATTTAACATTTTCACATGTTAGTCTGTCTTATTTTATTCCATTATGTTATGCCTGGAGCCAAGCTATTATAGAAGTAAGGTACAAAAAAACAAAAATAAAAATAAAATAAAATTTGGGCCTCATCCTGGGAGTAATTTGATAATTAACCAGCTGTGTAATGCTGAATGCTGTGGTTATGATACAAAACCATGCTAAGGAAATACCTATAAGTCTAACAGGAAACCAATCTAAAGTGTTGGAAGATGCCTCTAATCTCAAACTGGGTGGTCTTAGAAGAGAGGACCACTAAATTTGATCTTGATGTCAGTTTGTCAGTAAAAAGATACATGGATAAAAAAAGAGCTTCTCTGTCTGAAGAAATCACATTTATAAAGGCATAAAGTCACTTAATTATAAAATATTCTTGACCTGACTCTTATTATGTCACACATAGTTCAGTGCTTTACTCGAGTCCTTTACTCCAACTTCAGAACATTCCTCTTACCTTTTGCATTTTCTTTGCTGCAATTTGGTTTAGACTTTCAGTGACTCTTACCTGGACTCATCTCTCTGATTCCTAACTGATGTTTCTGCCTTTCCTCTGTTCTAATGCCAACTCATCTACTCACCAAAGTCAAATAACTGTAACTACATTAGAAACGAATTGAATTTGGTCTTGAAGTTTTAATTAGAGCTTTTCATCATTCCAATTCAAGAATCATTGGAGGTTTGTGTCATTTTCTAAATATTATAGAGATAAGAAAAATAAAACTTGGAACCTTATAAAAGTAATATAATTCATGATGTAAATAAGAGATGTGTAGATAGACACAGACAGAAGGAAGAGAACAGAAGATTACATGATTGATGAAGCAATATAAGGAAAAAAATAAAAAAGATTCTTCCAGAGAGATCATCAAAAGTCATAGACAAGGTTGGGCACAGTGGCTTGTGCCTGTAAATCCCTGCACTTTGGGAAGCCAAGGTAGGTGGATCACCTGAGATCAGGAGTTGGAGACCAGCCTTGCCAACACGGTGAAAACCTACCTTTACTAAAAATACAAAAAATTAGCTGGACGTGGCAGCATGCACCCTTAGTCCCAGCTACTTGGGAGGCTGAGGCAGAAGAATCACTTGAACCCGGGAAAGAGGTTGCAGTGAGCCAAGATCACACCACTGCCCTCCAGCCCGAGCAACAGAGTGAGACTCTGTCTCAAAAACAACAACAAATAAAAGAAAGTCATTTGTAGATGACTTAATGATTAGGTGAAAAAAAAAAGAGGAAATAAGAAAAGAATCTGAGTAGATACAAAAGCATGTAGACTGTCAAAAAGTCATAAATATCTTGCATACAAGATACTTGTAAATTGTTAGCAGTCTGCTTCATCTAGGAAAAAAATATGAAAATGTGAATGGTTGGAAATCTCCAGAACTCCTAGGATGAATGCTGAGCTTCTTAACTTGAAATTTAAGGTTTTTATGATAATCTCAGTGGTCTTTTAGTTATTTCTTTCTACATTTGTTATACCCCCACAATATTAGAGTTCTTCAGAGAAACAGGATAAATAAGATCTGTATATACATAGAGAAAAATTTCTTTCAAGGAATTGGCTCACATTATTACAAAGGCTGAAAAGTCTCAAAACTGCAAAGTGGGCTAACAGGACAGAGACACAGGGAATAGTTGATGTTGCAGTTCAAGTCAAAATGCTGTAAGGCTGGAGACCTGGTATAAGTAAGCTTGGGCTGCCATAATAAGATATCACAGAGTGTGTGGATTAAACAACAGACGTTTTCTTTCTCACAATTCTGGAGTCTAAAAAGCCCCAAATTGAAGTTCATCAGTGTTCGGATTACGGTGAGGGCTCTCTTTCTGCCTTGTACCTTCTCTCTGTGTCCTCACATGGTGGAGAGAGATTACGATTTCTCTCTTCCATTTCTTATAAAGCCACAAATTCTATCCCATTAGAGCCCCACCCTTATTACTTCATGTAACCTTAATTACCTTCTAAAAGCCCATCTCCAAATACATTCACATTGGGGATGTATTTGTTGGGATCTTCCACATATAAATTTTAAGGAGACACAATTCAGTCCATAGCGCCCAGGAAAAGCTGATCTTATAGTTCAAGCCTGAAGGTGTTCAAACTGGAGATCACATAATAGTCAATGTTGCAGTTCAAATCTGAACGTCATCTGCTGGCAGAACTACTTCTTTCTCAAAGGAGGTTGATCTTTGTTCTCTTCACACCTTCCACTGATTAGAAAAGGCCCACACACATTGGGGAGATTTTTACTCTGCTTTACTCAAAGCCCATCAACTTAAATATCAACTCAATCCGAAAACATCTTTACAGAAGCATCCAAAATACCTGAGCACCATGGCTAAACAAGTAGACAAATAAATTTAACCATCACATTTATGTTTCACCCTGTTTTCTTCCTTTATCTTTTGACATGCTCCAAAACATACTTCTTCCAAATGTTTGTTCATCTGGAATATATTATTTTCCTATAACTATCTAGTAAAATTCCTCCCATTCAGTAAGACACAAATAAAATGTCATCACTTTTGTAAAGTTTCCCCTAATTTTTTTCACTTGTGATTGTTATAGCTTTCTATTTTGGAAGCCTATAGTAGTTCAAAGCATCCATGTAGTTCTTACCATAAACTGATTTACATTATTTGTGTGCTTGTCCAGTTTCATTACTAGATTTTCACTAAGCTTATTACTAGAGTGTCTTAAAAACATAAACTTACAATGCCTTTCATTGTTTCATATCTTCCCATATATATTATTTCTATTTCCCCATGTTACTCAACACAAAGACCCTGGGGTTTCGTTCTTCTACCGTGGGGTTAACTGGAGAGATAATAACAAAAGGTGTTGAAGTAGCAAATGTATAGTGAGTCAATACTATGGTGTTTGAATTCTTAAAATGACACAAATGCATATGCTTATGTTTGAATATGATGTAATGATCACTATATTGTCAGTGTGTGTAGCATTAGAGTTGGGTTTTGGCAATATTTAAATATATATATATTTTTAAAACAGAAAGCTCTTTTGACATTTCAGTAAGTGTTACAGGACCAACAGGTTTGTATGCCTGCTGCACAGTAACAGACCAATATGCCAAGACCTCAGAGTTTGCAGCAAAGAAAGAGTTTAATGATCACAGGGTGGCTGAGTGAAGAGATAAGCGGAGACCCTCAAATCTGTCTCCCTAAGGAGTTCTGGGCTGGGGTTTTGTGAGAGTTAATATTAGGTGTCAACTTGACTGGGTCTAGGGACTCCTAGATGGCTGGTAAAGTATTGTTTCTGGATGTGTCTGTGAGGGTGTTGCCAGAGGAGACCAATAGATATTTGAATCAGTTGACTGGGAGAGAAAGACCCTTCTCAATATGGGTGGTCACCATCCAGTTGGCTGCCAGCATGGCTAGAACAAAGCAGGTGGAAGAAGGGGGATAAGCTTGTTTGCTGAGTCTTCTGGTTTGCTTTTTCTTCCTGTGCCAAACTCTCACTTCTTCTTCTTCTGCCCTTGGATATCAGACTCCGGGTTCTTTGGTCTTCGGTCTTTGGACTCTGGGCCTTGCACCAGCCGCTTCTCAGGGGCTCTCAGACTGAAGGCTGCACTGTCAGCTTCCCTGTTTTCAGCTTGCAGACAACCTATCCTGGGATTTCACCCATAAGCATGTAAGCTAACTCATATACATATATCTCTCTCTTATTGGTTCTCTTCCTCTGGATAATCCTGACTAATACAGATTTTTAAGGGGATCATGGAGGCAGAAAAACAGGAAAATTGGGGTCATTGATTGTTAGGGATGTGTGGGATAGAATCATCAGGATGTGGAAACTTCATTCTTTAGTGAGTCAGCTCCTCGTAGGGGTTCTTCAGATCAGCTTCAGACCAGCTGATGTCAGTAGTTTCACTAGTATATAGGACTTGAAAGAATATCTCACATGAAAAACTTAACATTTCACAATGTTCACGTTGTTATCTATAGGGGAGTTAACAGTCATTATAATCTTGTGACAGAGTCTGCACAATTCCAGGACAACAGGCTGCAAACAACTGTGAGGAAGGAGGTCAGAGAGTGAGCTGACCTAATGCTTAATATTGAATGTGCTGTATGTTTGGTTTATTTCCATTTTTCCCCTTTCTTTTTCTCTGATTAACTTTATATAGTTTATAGGGACAGGTTCAGAAGCACAGGAAGAAAAAATATAACATCACATCTTTTATAATGCAAAATTTTGAAAGTCGATCTAAACATTGTATGTTAGTTTTCTAGCACTCCCTTAATGAAGTACCACAGACTGAGTGGCTTTAAGTAACAGAAATTTATTGTCTCACAGCTCTGGAGTCTGGAAGTCCAAAATCAAGATGTCAGTAAGACCATGCTCTCTCACAGCTCTAGGGAATAATCTGCTCCAAGGCTTACTAAGCTTTTGGTGTTGCTGGCAATCCTAAACATTCCTTGGCTTGCAGCTGAATAATGCCAGTCTCTGCTTTCTCATCAGATAGTTGTTTTTTCATCATCTTCTTATAATTACACTAGTCATATTGTATTAAAGTCCTACCTTACTCAAGTGTAACCTCATCTTAACTAATTACATCCACAAAGACCCTATTTTTAAGTTGGATCACATTTTGCAGTACTGGGTGCTAGAAATTCAACATATCTTTTCGAGGGGGAACACAATTCAGTCCATAACAATGATCAACCCAAAATACTTCATTTTATATTGGGAAATATACTAAAATATTGACAGATCACATTTTTAAAATGACCATCTCAACAGGTCTAAAAATCAGTTGAAAAAATTTGAGACATTTCTGATTGAAAAAAAAACCAATAAGAAACAAAAATGAACTCTTAAAGAAATAAAAGGATTCGAAATATCCATATTTACAAACAAATTATTTTCTCAGATTGTTTAAAACAATTTAAAAACTATTTGTGTTGGATAAATGTTAAACAAATATGAGTGTACACATGTATACTCCAGAAAACATTTAGAAAATAGCTTAGATACAACTTTCACAACTAAACAATAAGAAATTTTATACATTAATATATATACAGCAATACATTATTAATGTAGTAATAATACATTTATACATTACTAATATATATACAGCAATACATTAATATATTAATATATTAATATGTAATAGGAAGTTGTATATTTTTCCTAACAAAATATATAACTTCAATGTAGGAAGATAATATTTAAAAACTAAGGTCAACTCTATATAAATCCCAATTTAATACAATGAAAACTGAACAAAATGATTTTAAAGCTCCTTTGGAAGAGTAAAATGGTAAAAATATCCAAGGAAATTTTTAAATTAAAAATTCAACATAAATATATTAAAATACACAATAAAATATAATATAAAAATATTACTGTTTTAAAAATAGATACAAAGACCAAACATTGACATTTTCTGGAATCAACCAGTTATTTTTTTCTCTAATTTTCTCCTTTTAATTAATAAGGATATCTGATCACTTTTGTAACATACAGAGCAAATTCAAGGAGGCTAAATAAGATACAAGTTTATTTCTTTTTGTAGGCAAAACTGGATTAGGCAATCTAGGGCTATTATGTCACCTCCACATTCATCTGGATTTTAACAAGCTTTTTCAAGGCTAACACCCTGACATCCTCAACAGACATTTTCTTTATAGTGGTACAGAATGACTATTTCTAGATTCTTTTATGTGTCCTAATTTCAACCTAGGAGAAGGGGAAAAAGTGATAAGAAGAGACTTGCACATAATCACTTCTGCTCACACCTCATTTGTGAGAAAATAATCATGTGGTTCAATCTAGCAGAGAACATAGGAAATATAGTCTTTAGCTAAGCAGCAATGTTCACAACTAAAATACTTGTTGAAAAAGAAAAGATATTAGTAAATAAAAGCAGTCTTTGCTGCACTGCCCATTTAGCCATTCAGATAAATATGTAACCCTTTCTTCCCACCCATGAAAAATTTTAAACTTTCCCCAAGGAGAAAGAATCCAAAAGCTCTTTCCAGTTTTGTTATCAAGACAAAAGTTTATTTTTCACTTCTACAGTGAGTAAAAATGCTTATGTATTTAACACTAAATATTGGTAAACTTGTAAAGAAATAGATACTTTCAAACATGGTGAAGGAAAGAAAATGGAAATAATCTAGTTTTTTGAGAGAACAATTTGATATACACTGAGACCACAAAACATAAATTTTTACCCAATAACATAATCAGTGACATAGTTATAACTTATTTTTTACAAAAAAAAAAGTTGTGTAGTGGCAATGGTTTACTGAATAGAATATTATACAGTCTTTGAAAATATGCGTAAAAAGTCTTTAATGAACATGCTCATATTATCTCAATATGATAAAAACATCAGGATAAAAATTGTACATCCATTAATTTCTGTATAATTAATATAAATATATATATAATGTTATACTCCAAGTAATAATGTCACTGGATCCTTTCAATTTCATCACCAGAAATTACTCATTCACTGAAATGACTTTGATTAATTCTCTGAGAGTACCTCAGGATGATAAACGCTTAGAACAGGTTCCACGCTTGCTTTCTTCTAGGCCTCATTGGTGCTCCCACACCGACTTTTACAAATGATGCTAATGAAGTTATCTTTCTGCTGCACACAACTAAACTTAGCTGGTGACTGCCATGCCTACCATCACTCTGGCCTTGAAGGGGACAACAACACTGTTTTTCTGGTCTGTTCCAAGAAAAAAGACAGGACCTTTCTTTAAACTGAATGACTTACCACTATATTTCACTGAAGCCAGACTAATCTTTTTCTACCAACAGAAACATTCCACAGTTCCATACCTTAGAGTCCAGAATGAACATTCCCTTGCCTTTAAAAAGCAGACAGAGGATTCTTTTTCTTAATTTCAGATAAACATTTGTCACCTACTAGTTAATAAATATTATTATAACTAAATGCAGTCATTTAATATTCTGCAAAAAACTCTTAAGGGATAAAAAAATTAAAATTAGGCTCCAGTCTTTAAAGAATTTAAAAGATGAGATTAATATACAATTGAACCTAGCAAAAAATGCAAACCATATATAATTAGTTATTAAATTGCATGGTATAGAACATAACTTTTTGAAAAACGAAAGATTAGAAAGGATAATTTATAAGAATCTTGACAGCCCTTTCATGTTGGGCTCCTGCCATTGGTGTACCGATGGGACAGAAATGATTTATGCAGTTTGAGTACTCTGTGCTAATGGAACCATAATTTCCTAAATCTGTTCCCAAATGGACTTTCATTCTGGACTCTGTATTTTCATTAAAATGATGTTTATGGGAATCCTATTGATTACCCCATCTTTTGCTAAACAACGTGCAGAATCCATGATGATTTTGATGGTGCGTGCCAATTAACTTGGGCATTACATTCAATAATACTACCTATAATTTTGTAGGGTAAGAATTACTACCCACATTTCATAGATGTTAGAAATGAGGCCAGGGAGTTAAAGTAGTTTGCCTGATCACATCATTTGTGACATACAAAACTGGTGTAAGTGCCCAGACTGCTCAGTAAAATGTCAGAGTAGAAAGCTGGGCAGCAGAGTGGGAGTGGGTGAAAGGAACAACGGTGAAAGTTTGTTTTCAAATGGAAAACAATTTTTGGCTGGCAAGATAAGTGTACTAGGAGTAAATCTGAGTTTTAAGAAGCAGAAAATTAATGTTAAATACTAAGTTTTAAGAACAGAAATTACGATAAGATGAAATTGTGTTAAAGCAACAAACCATGATAGAAAAAAAGTAGACTGAGAAACTATAGGGATAATGACATAATAGGGAAGGTAACTCATTCACTGTCTAGCCACATACTACCTCTTCAACCCCATTTCCTACCATTTCTCTTTCCAGATACTGTAGCTAAAATGAGCATTTTTACACATCCTGTGAATTACAAAAGTTCTCTTAATGCTAAGTTTTTGTATCTTTTTTTTGTCCAATTACCATTCTATTCATAACTGTAGACAATGTATTTCTGTCATAAAAAGACTATGCCAGAAGGAAAAAGTCAGGTTAAAAGAAATAATTCTTGAAAATTAAGAATATGAATACAGAAACTTACAAAATAATAATAATAAATAGCCTAATAGTAATGCTTACATTTATAACCACTACTCCATGTTGTCTCAAATAGAAAAAGGAATATTTATGAGAAAAATTTGAATTTTCAGGCTCAAAGAACTACTGAATACCCAGTAGATTCTGAAAATTTACCCCAGGAAAAATAAGAAGACTCTTAAAAATGAGAAGACCCTAAAAGCCCCAGAAAGAAAGAATTAAGATGATATACAAAGGCATGTGAATGGAAAAGATATAAAGTTTCTGATCTGCTAAAAATCAGTGAAATAATGCCTTAAAAACACTGAAAGAAAATTATTCTATCTTGTGTAGCTATCCATCTAGTGGGAGACTGTAACAAAATATTTTCAGATACAAATGTTACTTTTCAAAATATAATAAAAGATAAAAATGTGACTTTTATTAATATATAAAATAAGTCAAAGATTTTATTTCTCCCTATTAGTCAGTTTAGGCTTGGCACAGTGACTTATATCTGTAATCCCAGCACTTTGGGAGGCCAAGGTGGGAGGATCACGTGAGGCCAACAGTTCAAGACCAGCCTAAGCAACATAGCAAGACTACACTTCTACAAAAAAAATAGAAAAAAAGATAACGCCAGTTCAAAGGAGAATTTGAATATATATATATATATACACACATCTTTTGTATAATAGCAATATGTCATTTGCATAATATGTCAAATTTTTATCCACTAGAGGAGTATGAGTTAATGTTTAGGATCATCTTTTCTCTAAGGCAGAAATCAGTTGTATCTCTACCTACTAGACAAACTCATTTGCATTGCTAAGGAAAAAAATAATTTGAATGACTGTCAGTTTTTTACACCTTGATTTCTACCCCTACGCAATTGTAAAATAGGTTAGTTAATGGAAAGAATTTTACAGGAACATACCTGTATAGTTCAGGCCATCCCTGAAAGTGTTTGCCAGACAATGCCCAGCACTTCACTGAAAGAGAACACACAATAATATTTTGCCCATTTCCAAGTCGGTGAGATTTTTTCCTAACATGAGGAAGCATATACAAATTTTAATTTCTAAGCACTTAGAAAGCTATTAAAAGATGATGATCAACCAAACAAGGAGTAACCCAAGAAAGTATACTCAAGTTCTGGAGGACAGGTAATCCATCCAGCACCATTGTTCTATTACTTGAGGAGAGCAGATCTCCAAGATGACAGTTAAGCATCAATCACAGAAGATAACCATTCAGAACAGCATGCAAAATCTAAAAATGCAATTTATCTGTTATCAATATATATTGGAGCATTTGAGAATATCATCCCCAACATTTGACAAATCTGTTGGTGTATTTAGAAAAGAAAAATAATAATTAATGCATAAAAATCTAAACAAATGAAAGAAATGCAATTATTCATGTCAAGAAAAACATGGTTTAATAGGAATATACAAATAAATATTGCCTGTAGTTCTTGGATTGAATACAAACCATAATTATACATAAAAATAAAATCAGCTCTGTCTGTTGATTTGATGCACACTTATGATGTAACTACATTGGTTTAATGAATGGTAGGGAAAGATGCCTGAAATAAAATGGCTAAACCATTACCTAACATAAGAGGAAATTAATAAGTGATGTCTAAATTTGATAGATTGGGAAATAAAACTTAAAGAATATTTTTTATTTTATTTAAAAATACCTGGAAAAAATAAATGATACTTTTGAAAATAGTTGTCTCTGGAAAGAGGGCCTAGGTTAAGTAAGAGCTAAAGAATGTGTTTCTAGTTTTTATTATGTCTTTTAATTTTATTTGATTTATCGCATAAATCTATTTATGTGCAATTATAACATTGACAAAAATAAAAATAATCTCCAATAAAATGAACAAAAGTATAACTGCATATTATGTGTAGTAAAAACTGGATTAACATACGTGGGTAAAGTTGGAAAATTATGTTTAATTGAGGTGACAATTGATTGGGTACCCATGATAAAGTTCAGGTTTCCCTTGATGAAAAATGAGAAGTAAAGGTTTTACAGCAGAGAAAATATTATGTGAGTAGGTCTCTTACATTCATATAAGTAATTTTATTGAGTTATGGATACAACAGAGTTGGGGATCAAATTTTGTAGTAAAAGATCTCTGATATTTCCAGACTACTTGCATAAAATTTAAGTCTATATACAATAAAATTAATGAAGATTACATAAATTTATATTTGTATTTTCCATTCATGTTGTGTTACATGGGTTTGTTAGTCTTTGCTTTTCAGATATTCTAATACTTTAGCTTTCATTATTCAGACGAGAACACAAAGAAAAATGAAGAATAAATTACATGTGGATTAACATAAAAAACTTTCAAATTCTTGTATGGAAAGCAAGTCTTTAATGTATGCAAGCACATATTTTCTCATAAACAGATGTTGAGATTACAAAACAACAAGTAATTGAGCACAGATGGTGTGCTTGGCATACTAAAAAAATGCTTAAAGGAGAGTTAGCACTTAACAGAGAGAGCAGATTTCCTTTCAGTCAGGGTTCTTTTGGCTTTAAATGTTCCAGATTTTTTTTTTTTAATAACTTAATGCCTTTTTGCCAAGGTAGTGTTCTGAGCCAGTATGAAAATAATAATATGTCAAATGTTAATGATAGATACAAAATGATTTTTATTCCATATCAACCATAAAGAAACTGTGCTGCATAGTCTAAGTATAAATGGTAATATTACTATTATGCTTGAATTACCTTTGTATCTTCTATATCTTTTGTATTCCATTTAATTTTTTATTTTAGTGAGATAATTAATGCATTCATTTCTATAACTGAGTAAATTAAGCTTGCTGCAGTGGCAGCTTAGTATTATTTAATATTTTTTATAATTGCAGTAAATTAGACCTGTAGCATAATAAAATAGTGTCTACTTTTTCCTATTTATATTTCCTGTTGAAAATGTGTCTAAGTACTTAAACAAAATACTAATGATGATAATTAAGGGAAGAAATGGAGAAAAAAGTAAACTCTTAAATGTAGTTAGTAGATAGATAATGGTTTCAAATTACCATTTTCTATAGCAAAATAACATCAATTTTCATTTTTAAAAATAACATCAAGATATCTTCATCGTGTTAACAGTATTGACTAGAAATGTGAAAAAAATTTTGAAGACTTTTTCTCTTTATAAAAAAAGGAGAAGAGGCAGACTTTATATCTAAAATTTCTGGGCTGTGCTAAATATTTTATATTCAATTGAGAAAGAATTTGCATTATTGTATTCCCCAAAGGCATTTTTTCTGTGCAAAAGTTTTCCCTCTGACTTCAAAGTGGGAACCACAAGAGTGCATATTAACATTGAAATGGATGAAAAACAGACTCAAGTTTTTGAATGAGCATAGCAAATTGAAAGGTAGCTATTAGAAATAGAGGTTCAGTCAGGCTAACAGACCATTTAAGTCTCTATTGTATTAAAGTCAAATTTAAAAGATGGACACAATTTTTGCTAAGAATGTGAAAAATTTCAGACAATGGAAATCAAAACACAGGAAGGAAGGAAGTTTTCAACCCCTTTAATGTAATGAAATATTACTATAATTTAATGAAGCAGGTAGAATACTTTGCTCTTGGTTATGGAATTTTACTTCTCATGCTAAATCCAAGGATGTACAGTGATTATGGTCAGAATAACATCACAGGGAAATTGATACTTTCCGAGGAGGAATTTCCATGGATCATTCCCAGGAGGACTTTTCAAAATAGGAGAGAAAAGTATTTTGGGATTTCAGAGTCCGGAAGAGCCCGGAATTAAACAATCTCTCTCTCTTTTTAAAGCATCTTAGACTGTAAGGGGGGCCATAACAATGGGCTACCACCTAAGATTTTTGCTGTGCCTTAGGTACTGCTGTCCCAACGAGTTCCTTAGGACCAAACAGTTCTTAATTATTCTTCACAGTTGTGCTTTTATGGGTTTTGTATTAAATAAAAACCTTAGAAGAATTAGATAGCTCTGATATTCTCCCCTTTAGGACAGGTTGTATTTTTAAGATGAATTAGTTTGTTTTCACACTGCTGACAAAGACATACTTGAGATTGGGCAATTTACAAAAGAAAAAGCTTTATTGAACTTAACAGTTCCACGTGGCTCAGGAGGCCTCACAATCACAGTAGAAGGCAAGGAAAGCAAGTGACATCTAACATAGATGGCAGCAGGCAAACAGAGATCTTGTGCAGGGGAATGCCTCTTTTTAAAACCATGAGATCTTGTGAGACTTATTCACTATCACGAGAACGGTGCAGGAAAGACCTGACCCCATAATTCAATCACCTCCCACTGGGTTCCTCCAACAGACAATATGTGAGAATTGTGGGAGCTACAATTCAAGATGAGATTTGGGTGAGGACACAGGCAAACCATATTATTATACCCTTGGCCCCTCCCAACTCTCATTTCCTCACACCTTAAAACCAATTATGCCTTCCCAACAGTCCCCCAAAATCTTAACTCATTTCAGCATTAACTCAATAGTTCACAGTCAAGTGTCTCATCTGAAACAAGGCAAGACCCTTCCACTTATGAGCCTGTAAAGCCAAAAGCAAGTTAGTTACTACCTAGATACAATGGGGGTACAGGTATTGGGTAAATACTGTCGTTCCATATGGGAGAAATTGGCCAGAACAACGTAGGTACAGTAGGCCCCATGCCAGTCTGAAATCCAGCAGAGCAGTCAAATCTTGAAGCTTCAAAATGATCTTTATTGAATCCATGTCTTTTTTGAATCCAGCATTCATGTCACACTGATGGAAAAGTTGGGTGCTCATGCTCTTGGGCAGCTCCACTCTTGTGGCTTTGCAGGGGACAGCCTCCCTCCCTGCTGTTTTCATGGGCTGGTGTAGAGTGTCTGCAGCTTCTTCAGGCATAGGGTGCAAGCTGTCGATAGATCTACTATTCTGAGGTCTGGAGGATGGTGGTCCTCTTCTCACAGCTCCACCTGGTGGTGCCCCAGTAGGGACTCTGTGTGGAGGCTCTGACCCCATAAGGCCCTAGCAGAGGGCTTTCCTTCCATAAGGCCCCAGCAGAGGGCTACCCATCTGACAAGAGATTAATCACCAAAATTTATAAGGAGCTCAAACAACTCTATAGGAAAAAATCTAATAATCTGATCCAAAAATGGGCAAAAGATTTGTCTAGACATTTTTCAAAAGAAGGCATATAAATGGCAAACAAGCATATGAAAATGTGCACAACATTACTGATTATTAGTGAAATGCAAATGAGAAATGCAAAACTACAATGAGATAATATCTCACCCCAGTTAAAATGGTTTATATTCAAAAGACAGACAAAAACAAATGCTGGAGAGGATGTAGAAAAAAGGGAACCCGGCCGGGGAAGGTGGCTCACGTCTGTAATCTCAGCACTTTGGGAAGCCAAGGCAGGCAGATCACGAGGTCAAGATATTGAGACCATCCTTGACAACATAGTGAAAACGCGTCTCTACTAAAAATACAAAAATTAGCTGGGTGTGGTGGCACACCTGTAGTCTCAGCTACTCGGGAGGCTGAGGCAGGAGAATCGTTTGAATCCGGGAGGCAGAGGTTGCAGTGAGCCGAGATTGCGCCACTGCACTCCAGCCTGGTGACAGAACGGGACTCCATTTCAAAAATAAATGAATAAATAAATAATAAAAAAATAAAAGAAAAGACAAAAAGGGAACCCTTGTAAACTATTGGTGGGAATGTAAACTAGTACAACCACTATGCAGTAGCTAAAAATTGAGCTACCATAGGATCCAGCAATCCCACCACTGGGTATATACCCAAAAGAAAGGAAATCAGTATATTGAAGAGATATCTGCATTCTTACATTTGTTGCTACACTGTTTACAATAGCTAATATTTGGAAATAACCTAAGTGTTCATCAAGAGATAAATGGATAAAGAAAATGTATTGCATATACACGATGGAGCACTATTCAGCCATAAAAAAAGTGAGATTCAGTCATTTGCAACAACATGAATCAAACTGGAGATCATTATGTTAAGTGAAATAAGCCAGGAATGGAAAGACAAATGTCACATGTTTTCACTTCTTTGTGGCATTTAAAAATCAAAACAATTGAATTCATGGAGATAGAGAGTAGAAGGATCGTTACCAAAGGCTGGGAAGTGTAGTGGGGGTCTTGGGAGGAAGTAGGGAAGGTTAGTGGGTAAAAAAAAGGTTAGAAAGAATGAATAAAATGCTTTTATTTGCTAAATAAAAACTATATATTTGATAGCACTATGGGTTTACTATAGTCAATAATAACTTAATAGTACAGTTTAAAATAACTTAGAGTGTAATTGTTTGTAACTCAAAGGATAAATGCTTCAGGGGATTGATAACCAATTCTCCGTGATGTGCACTTTTCACATTGTATGCCTGTATCAACATATTGCATGTACCAAATAAATAAATAAATAAATACCTATATGAACCTACTATGTACACACAAAGATTAAAATAAAATAAACAAAAAAGCCAAAGAACATTCTCAGCATTTGTTGTCCTTTACTTTCTTACTTTTATGGAAATAGAAGGGTTTTGTATGAGATAGAGATGATAGAGCAAAGTGGCTCAATCTCCTTCTAGCAGTGATTCTCAACCTTGGATTGACTGTTAGTATCAGATGGATAACTTTAAGAAAGTACTAATTCTCAAGCTGTACTGCCAGATATTCGGATTCAATTTGTCATCACAGCACCCAGAAGTCAATATTTTTAATAGAATTTCCCAAGGAGAATTTTTTTTTTACTGTTGATCATTGTTGAATCACCAACATTTGTTTCTATACATACTCTGAACTCAGTAAGTATTTGCCAGATGAATGAACAAACGAATGATAATCAGTCTGCTTTCAGGTGAAATACCAATAGCTAGATAGTTGTATATTATTGAAAGATATGTTAACAGCTCAAGGAGAAAAAAATAGGTGGTCCTAAAATTTTATACACCATTGAATTCTTAATGAAATATGAAGAAAAATAAGCACGCTTTGAAGTATGTATACACAGTTCACTACCAAAGCATACTAAATGAAAATATGATGCAATGTCATGCTATAACCAAATATATGTATATACAACACAGAAATCATAAACCAATTCTAAAATAATTAAAAGAGGATCCTGTCGACCCTGCCACTTGGAAGATTCTCATTACCACAGGAAATTTCATTGATTGAAGACTACATTTCCTGTATTTGCTTTTCAGTCATGCTATTGCTTTTACAGCAAATAATTTTATAAATTTCAAATGCTGTGTAAACTAAATCCAGCAATTAATACTTAATACAATTACCAAATAAAATATAATTTTTAATAACCATGGTATAATAAGAAATATATTTGGTATCTGTCCCTGGATCCTGGCACTGAGCTCCTAACATGATTTGGAGATGTGAATAAGGTGACTTAGAGTGACATCCCTAGATCACTTCAAAATAATCAGAATAATTGGAAAATTTAATCTCACCTTCTGACCTTGTGGAAGGGGGCTGGAGATTAAGCTCTACAGACTCTTAAACAAAATGTGATGAGCCTTAGACTTGACAAACCCATACACATGCTGAGTGGCAGCCCAGCTCCACAGCAACAGAAGCTTTCAGCCCAAGACCCTTCTGTCCTTGTTCTATGTACCTCCTGATTTGGCTATTGATTTGTAATCTTCTTGAATTTTGAGACCACCCTCACAAATTATCAAACATTAGGAGGAGGTTCATCAGAAGTATGGACCTCTGGGACTTGAGACCAGCATCTAAAGTTGGGGGCTGTATTTTGGAACTCAGCCCTTAAATAACAGAACCTGCACTAATTTTGAGTAGTTAGTGTTAGAATTGAACTGAATTGTTGAACATCTAGTTGGTGAATCAGAGTATTAGTTGTTGGTGTTGGAAAATATCCCTTAAAATAACCTTTAAAATTTAAAAGTAACTAAAAGTGGAATATTAAAAGGAGAGTTATTAGAAAATACAGAAATTATAATAGTATCACATTTTATAGTAGGGAGTTAACACATAATCATTAACATTAATTAATCATAGAATATGGATATAAGCACTAAATTTAAAATCTTAAACACTGCCACAGAAAATGAAATTTAATAACCACCACTTGAAGCTGTGGTGGAAAAGGGCAGTAAGAGATAGTGTAAGTGCTTCAATCGTTCTAGTGTAGGTGTATCAATTGTTCACCTTTCATAGTTGGCAGCCAACAGATGTTATAGGATGTTATAAAATAGTAAATAGAATTATAAAATTTAAACTTATACTGGTAACTATAAAAGTAATAACAACAGAAACTCTTTTATTTTTCATTTATTTATTTATTTATTTATTTATTTATTTAATAAGGCCTTTCTCTGTCACCCAGGCTGGAGTGCAGTGGCTCAAACAAGGTTCACTGCAGCTTCGATTTCCTGGCCTCAAGCAATCCTCCCACCTCAGCCTCCTGAACAGCTAGGACTACAGGCATGTCAAATTTTTGATTTTTTGTAGAGACAATGTTTCCCCAGCTGGTCTCTAGCTCCTGAGCTCAAAGGATCCTTCCACCTTGACCTCCAAAGTTCAGGCCTTACAGGCGTGAGCTACTGCACCTGGCCAGAAACCATTTTCTTATAAAGAATAGCAGCCTCTAGGGAGTTGCAGGGATCAAAATGGTATTTTTTGTTTAATATTCTCATGTCCTACCATAATTTTTGCATTTATTACTTCTATAATTTAAATATGTAATTTAAAATATCATTTGAACTGCAAAAGAAAGCACCATATAACAGATAATTCAGGAAAACATATTAGTCTTAATATTTTATTATTATGCTTTATAAAATGCACATATTTGAAAATAAAAGACATAACCCTATGTGCGCTGTTTTTATAATTCAGTTACACTATACATGCAGTGCAGTTTACGCCTATTATATATTCTAGAGCTCTCTGTTTACTTATTAATACCTACCTATTTCAGAATTACAGGTTGATGTTTTGGCTTGCCTTTTTCAAATATGTTGGGTCAGGTAAAATTTATTAAAACCTTTCAAATTATGTTTTAATTCCACCACACAGATATCTTCCTTGGATATTTATAGAATTATTCACAGAGTATTAGGTAGTATAATGCTGTCAATATTCCTATCTCTTTTATATAATTTATTTCTTTGCATGTATTTTTTACTTTGTGAATATTGTAATTTTGTGACAACTATATGAAATTTACACAGTGTGCAATTAAATTAATCAAGGGCCATCAATGTGGTATATTGAGTTACTGAGCAAGAGAGCCTTAAAAACTACTTAGAACTTGATTAATTTTGATTTATAATGCATCTCTATCAAATAGAGTATCTAAAGCACTAGTTGTCATGACTAAAATATGAAGAGAAATTTAAAGGAGTAAGGTTAGAGAGTACTTTTTAAAATACAATGTGTTCCCATTAATATTTGCAAGTTTATACGTGCAAAAAGAACTTGTCTTTGTAAACTTATGGTCTGTTTATGCGGACACCTGCTTTCAGAATGCAGTTTCCCTTTTGTGAGCTCTAATGGGAAGGTAGTGGGGTACAGGGAGTTCACCCAAATACACAATTATGAGGATGGTCCCACCTAGATTTAGAAATTGCTCTTCTACAAAAAAATAAAATAAAATAAAAACTTGTTTCTCAAAAGAACTCTAAGAATATGAGAGCAATGTGTTTGGAGGGGAAAAAATAACAGAATTGATTTATAAACAAATTAAAACAGAACCAATTATACATATAAACAGTAGAGGTAGGTTTACTTAGGCTGTTTGATTATATCTCAGTGATAATAGTTCATTAATCTGAGAAGGCTGTGTGTGCATATTTCAGTATGTTTTTTATTTTTCTGCTGTTTACTTATGTTGTTTGAGGAAGCCTTATAGACTTCCTTTGCAACTTAATCAACATGCATTTATCCCGTAACCCAAATTTGCTGCTCACTTTCACAGTCTGGCTCTTTAAAAGCATTACTGCACTCTGCTGTTTCTCTCTTTCGCACAATTTCATGTTGATTGAGCTCTCCATGACCTATTTTCAATGCTATAGCTCTTTTTCCCCCAACACATAGCTTCCTGTTTTTCTGTTTAGCCGTGTTTGTACTAGTATTTCCTATGGCCAGATGATCACTTCAATTCTGCTTTTAATTTTTTTCTGGCTCTTGGCTCTTGGCAGGTTTTATTTACTTCCCAAAGGAAATTCTGTATATAAAGGGCTGCCTAATTAGTGAATGGTCACAAAAAAATCTTTCTGCCATCACAGAACACTATACAAACATTCTCTTAATGGTGCTTCCTGGCTTCCTTCCTTTAAAACATCCCCTGACAAAGCTAAAATATAGCTATCTTTAAACCTTTGGCCCTCCACTGGAGTGATAGAACCTTTGAACTCTTTTTTGTCCAGTGAATATAGTATGCATTTCTATGTGGAATATGGTGTAGAAGATATGACAAGTTATATTTTCTTTCAGCACTTCCATTTCCTCATCTACAAAAATGGGAGTAAATAGTGCTTACTTTTTTAGTTCATGTTAGGGATTAAATAACATCAACACTTTTTAAAACTCCTAGCAAAGGGGCTGATGCAGAGTGATTTAATTTGGACATCTATTTTGAAAACCACTGCTGATTAAATATTTATTAAAAGACTGCTATTTTTTATTTTAATTCTGTAAGAAATGATATGAGTTGTTAAACAATCTTTGAATGCTTTCTCAGTTCATTTTCATTGAAACTATGATAGAATGTGAGGTGCACCTGCTGTATTATACTCCATTTCTTAGAAAAATAAAACAATAAAAATAAAACAATTTCAATTATTTAATCAATGACCATTATTGATAGAGCAGGGCCCAAATGTTGTGATATAAATGTGGTAATTACCTCTATTGGTTTGCAGAGATGGCCCACCACACACTCTCACAACACACACATACACATTTGCAGATTTCTCCTTTTGAGTTACAACTTTTATACAATTTAGTTTGGAGAATATAGCCATAGCAAATTCAGCAGAAATAAATTCAGCCAGAAATCTAAGTTATATCTATGGTAAAATCAATGAAGTATTTTTAAATTCAGCTGCTTAACTTTATTAGTGTGGGTTTAATATTACATGTAAAACAATAGCACAAAGTTCAGGAAGTGAAAGAACAGAACTTCATGATTTTTAATTTCTTATATCATGCATAAAGTGGTATAATATCATCAGAAACTAGACTGTCATAACTTAAAGATGTAAACTCTAAATATTAACATATTCAAAATTAACATATTCAAAATTTTTAAAAATAAAAAAATTGTAGCTAATGAGATAGCAAAAGAAATAAAAGAGAATCATTAAAAGCATACCCATCAAATTCAAAACAAAGCAGCAAAAAAAGACCAGTGAATAAAAAAGACAATAAGCAAATATCAAGTTCATAGATTTACACCTAGCCACATTACTGATTGTACTAAATGTAAATATTTTGAATGAAGACACATTTATGTCATCTTTGTATGTATATTATATATGTATACACACACATATGTGCATATATATGTAACTTGATATATATGCAAACATTCATACATATATACCTGTAACTGTATATATACATCACTTATACATATCTCGGTGTGTGTATGTGTGCATGTGTATACACATGTTATATATACACACATATATATATTTTATATATATATAGTCACCTAATGAACTTATGTAATGAATTTTTCCATGGGTCAAGGCTGAAACTCTGTTTGAAAACCATCCCCTTAATGTGCTCAAATTCTGAGATGAAAAAATTTTCAAATTCTGAGATGAAAAAATTCCTAGAAATTGAAGAATAGGATTGGCACAACCGAACACTAAATAATACGAAATTTTAGACCTCAAGAGGAAAATAGTAACTAGAAGAACAGTGGAAGAAAATAAGAATATATGTCATACATTTAAGAAATTAAGATTTCCCAGAAGTGATAAGTCATTTCAAAAGGGGTACATGATTCTAAAAAGATTCATGGTGTGACTAACAGTGAGGTACAGCTAGAGTGATCAAAGTCCCAATTTTCTCAATATATGCATACTTTATACCTGATAATTTTGTTGTCTGACTGATACTGACTTGCCCAGTATTGACATCTATATGTTTTGGACCTGCTTGAATTAGTAAATTCCGGTGCAGAGCTTTCCATTTTCCTTAGATGAGCCAACTTGGTGTCTGCAGTCATAGTTTTAGTGCTCATCTTGGGTAAAAACAAAGCAAGTAGCACACTTTGTAGAACAGACCCAAGAAATGCTTTCTTTCTCTGTCAGGATGTACTACCACACACACATATTATTTCACCAAAGATATTTTACTAAGTATTTTTAAACACTTTGTAATCTGAATACCTCACTTAAAAAAGCTTTTACCCAAAGTAGTTTACCTCCAACATGAAGTGTTCAAATGCAGTCCTTATTTTAATATTGTTTAAAATTTGTTTTAAATATTATTTGAAATATTATTAATAGAAAGCTATGTTATTTCTGAAATTATCTTAAGATGACTCTTCTTTTTCTCCATATGCCCATATATATCACTATCTCTAGAAGAAACTGTGATAGCATAAATTAGAAAATAAAGTGATCAAAAATAGCAGTATAATTTTAAACCACGAGGTAATAGAGAGTATCATAAATTGAAATTCAGAATTGCAGTTTCCAGTTTTGTTTTTAACTACTATTGTTATCTTGATTATTCTACCAGCTTCAGTTTTCTTATCTAAGATATTATGACATTAAATTAGACGACTTTAAAAGTGTTTTTGTTGTTAAGATTGTGTGAAGTGACTTTCTACAGAATTAAATAA
Organism: Pan troglodytes; assembly: GCF_028858775.2. NCBI lineage: Eukaryota > Metazoa > Chordata > Mammalia > Primates > Hominidae > Pan > Pan troglodytes. The sequence goes on from NC_072408.2 coordinate 92,582,812, forward strand.
TTCTAGTCAAATGTTAAATCATTGATAATTGTTAATTCACCAAGCCAGTTATTGATTTTCTTCAAATAGGCTTATTCAAGTGTATCAAATTTAGTTAAGAATTTAAATGCACATTTTGAGACTACTGTTTCTCTCTCTGTTAACAATTATTTAAAGATCATTTTCTTCTATTGACAATTATCTCTACCCTGTTAAATTAATCATTCTTTTGGCAGGTTTTTCTAATGTCACTCTTTTTGCTATAGGAAAGTCTGCTTAGTCCAAACTCTTGTTTGAAAAAGTCTGGCCCTCTGAGAAATCTGTTTATTTCTCCCAGGGATTTGGCTCAAACCGACAAGTTAAATAAAGTTAAAGAAGAGGGGAAAACTTGACAATGGCTCAAATTCTGAGTCAGAGCTGCACGGTGTGCTCTCATTATTTTGTTCAACGTCAATTCACGAAACATTAGATGTGCTCGTATGTAATGTGAGTACAAAATGCAAGTACAGACACAAAAGCCAAATATAAATGGAGAGTTGGCTGATTGCAGGGGCAGAAAATATACAAGATGACTTCAGAGCATCACGTAGTGCCAGAAGGTTAGGAAGCACCCAACACAAACACAATGATGGGACTTTGTCAAAGGGACGGACAGAGGAGCTAACTGAAAGAGTTCCCAATGGTCAAAGCTAGAATAACTTTAGCAAAAACATAAGATAGAAATGGATCATAGCCCAAAGCATAAAATAAATATAATTTTATATGCATATAAATAATTTAATAAGTAAATTGGAGGGAATAGACAACTCTTCCATGTAGAAGAATTGTAAGTAATGTATGTAGATACTTTTGCTTCAAGGAGTTGGAGCATGATTGCTCACTTCTTAAGTGGAAGCTGCATATAGTGAGTTCCTTCGAAAGAGCACAGTAGGGAACAGGAAAGGAGAAAAAAGGAACTTTACTGTAGAAAATCCTGACAAACCTAACAAACACGATGTTAGCCAGGTGAGCAAGGTTGACATCAAAAGTGATAATTCATTTTTTATATTATGTACCTTTGATACAATCTGGTGAAAATGGCACCTGACCTCTGTGGCCTTCCTCCCAAGAACACATGACCATTTCTTATTATGAGAAAAAGATCAAAGAAATCTCAACTGAGGGACATTCTACAAAATACCTGACCTGTACTCTTAAAAATTGACAAGTCTATCAAAAACAAGGAAAGAACGAGCAACTGTCACAACTAAGAGAAATCATAACTACGAAACGTCATGTGATTTCCTGAATAAAACCCTGAAACAGAAAAGGATATTAGATAATAACAAAGGAAATCTAAATATAGACTTTAATATTGGTTGATTAATTGCAGCAAATTGTTTTATTAATGTAAGAAATTAAGGAACAGGGAAACTGTTGTTGGATATAAGGGAAATCTGCACTACCTTCTCTATTTTTCTGTAAATATAAAACTGCTACTAAGTTAAAAGTTTATTTTGAAAAATATCCTTGTCTCTTTTTGGGAGGAATTTTTAAATATCATTGCTTTCATTTCAGTGATGACCTGAAATAATAATGTGATCATATTCTGTTTCACCAAGATGACAATTTATAACAAAATTCTACCAAGTAATTTCAACTTTCAATATTTGCATTTGTGTATATGAAAAATTATCTAGAGCTGCTGAGAAGCAAATATCAGCTTAATTAATAATCAAATATTTGTTCCAAGCAAGTGATGTTAAGCAATCCACAACACATTACTGCTTTGTACTAGTTCTACCTGCTAGGATATTAAAACATTTATCTCTAATCTATTAACCTATATCTTATAAGCAAGTTGACTTCGATATTCTATGTTTTTTCTAGATTTTTTCTATGTCTTAATATTCTCCACTTTGATTACTTCATAAAATATATATATTTTTTCAGGTGTCTATTTCTTCTTAGTTTTTGAGGAAAAATTCTCTTCAGAGCTGCATTCCTTTTGGATTATGATCAAGGAATATGTCTTGCTGTACCTCTTACATTTATTTTTTATTTTTGTATTTTTAACATGGGAGCAAAGTCATTAACATGAAAGAGTGAAATTGTTTCATTTATGATGGTATATACTACTACTGTGTACCAACATCTTTTTTCCTTTCCCACAGCAACATTGGCACATGTAAATTTCAATATTTTAATATCACCCCTCAGCTGATAGGTGCTAAGGTAATGTAAAGAGAGGTGAGAGATGCATAAATTAGTAGCTAATTTACTATTACATAGCAAAACACAAACTCTTAAGCTAGATGTATATTAAAGTAACTGAAGTTGTTAAAAAAGAAACAAAATCCTAGCTTTTCTTATTTTTATATTGTTAGATGAATCATAATCCATCACGTTTTGTTTTAAACAATAATGAAATTATATTACGGTAATATATAAAGTTATTGGTTTGTGATGGTTTAATTGGTATTTATATAGCATTTTCAGTTTCATGGATATTAAGAAATTCATAAGGAAAATACCTGCTTCATTTCTCATTTCTTCATACGAAATCTCATTTCTCATTCTTCATTTCTCTTCATACTCTGCTATTATTATTGAAAATAATAGCAGAAAGTGGTATTAACACATTTAATCATTAGATTTATTTATCAAGCATTCACAATTGCTAATTTGGAAAAGACAATTGTATTATGAAGGATTTTCTCATAGATTTTTAAATTTATCAAATTAGTATAGTGCGTTTATCTTGTGGAGAATGAAAATTAATTTTAGCCTATTGTTTATTTTTAAGAGCATTTAAAATTTTAAATTGATAAATTACATCAATTGAATTTTAATAAATATGAATCATTTTGTATTATCACAATAATAAAAGAGCTATTGTTCATTATTTTTACATGTATTAACATAATGATGCTGTCTGAAATGCTTGACTGATTTAAAGTGGTGATTTTATTCTTTACAAAATTAAAATAAAATCCCAAACTTTTAAATACTATCTGAAAAAAAATAGACCTTCCTTTAGTATGTTAGACTTTTATGTTTGATAATTTTTAGTATGTCATAACCCTTTAAACAGGTAATTATGACTTCGAACGATTTTGTAAAAGCATTTCAATTACAGATTAGAAAATTAAAGTTTTTTGAAACCCCAAATTAAATTTTTAAAAACCCCTCATTTGCTATTGGAAAGGTTTGTAAAAGGTAAAAATTATTGAAATTTCAATATATTTATTTTGCTAAAACTTTTGTTGTATAAAAATAATCAGAACGGTATTTTTTGCCAATATTTGATGTTCCCATTTATCATGGTGGCACCAAAATTCCTTCTTTCTCATGAAATAATTTTAAACTTTTTCTTTCTTTATTTCTCACATTGATACATCAAATGGAAATATATCTTGTTTAAAACTGAAGAAGTATGGGATTTACCAGTAAAATTTGCAGTTATGTAGTTATGATAATTCTGAGATAAGGGCAAACAAGAAGTAAGGAGGAAACCTGTAAATTATTTGAACTTATTTATTTATTTATTCATTCCATGATTTTTTTAAATTTTAGGTATTGATGTGTTTGGATTTGTGTCCCCACCCAAGTCTCATGTTGAATTGTAATCCCCAGTGTTGGAGAAGGGACCTGATGGGAGGTGATTGGATGATGGGGCAGATTTTCCACCTGCCGTTCTCATGAAAGTGAATGAGATCTCACCAGATCTGGTTGCTTCAAAGTGTGTAACACCTCCCCCTTCATGGTCTCTTTCTCCTGCTCTGGCCATATGAAGATGTGCCTGCTTCCCCTTCACCTTCCACTATGATTATAAGTATCCTCAGACCTTCCCAACCATGCTTCCCACACAGCCTGTGAAACCATAAGCCAATTAAAACTCTTTTATTTATAAATTACCCACTTTCAGGTATTTTTTTAAAGTAGTGTGAGAAAGGACTATACAGAAAATTGATACTGAGAATAGGGCATTGCTGTAAAAATACCTGAAAATGTGAAAGCTGCTTTGGAACTGGGTAACAGGCAGAGGTTGGAATAGTTTGGAGGGCTCAGAAGACAGGAAGATGAAGGAAAGTTTGGACAGGTCCCAGAGACCTGTCCAGTGATTTTGGCCAAAATGTTGATAGTGATATGGACAGAGAAGGCAAAGATGAGGAGGTCTGAGATGGAGGCAAGGAACTTATTGAGTACTAGAGCAAAGTTTACTTTTGTTATGCATTAGCAAAAAGGTTGGCGCCATTGTGCCCTTGCCCTAGTGATCTGTGGAACTTTGAACTTTAGAGTGATGATTTAGCATATTTGGCAGAAGATATTCCTAAGCAGCAAAATGTTCAACATGTGGCATTGCTGCTTCTAGCAGCCTATGTTCATATTTGTGAGCAAAAAAAAAAAAGACATAAAACTGGAACTTACATTTAAATAGGGAAGCAACATGTAAAAGTTTGGAAAATTTGCAGCCTGGCCATGTGGTAGAAAAGAAAATCCCATTTTCTGGGGAGGAATTCAAGCTGGCTGCAGAAATTTGCATAAGTAAAGAGGAGGCAAATGTTGCTAGCCAAAATAATGGAGAAAACACCTCAAAGGCATTTCAGATACCTTCCTGGAAGCCCCTCCCATCACAGGCCTGGAGGCCTAGGACAGAAGAATGGTTTTGTGGGCCAGACTCAGGGCCTTGCTGCTCTGTGCAGCCTCAGGACTTAGCACCCTGCATCAGGGCCACTCTAGCCCCACTCATGGCTAAAAGGGCCCAAAGTACAGATAGGGCCATTGCTTCAGAGGGAGAGTGCAAGCTGTAAGCCTTGGTAGCTTCAATGTTGTGTTTAGCCTGTGGGTGCACAGTGTGTAAAAATCTAGGTGGGATCCTCCACCTAGATTTCAGAAGATGTCTGGAAAAGCCCGGATGTCCATGCAGAAGTCTCCCACAGAGGCAGAGCCCTCATGGAGAACCTCTACTAGGGCCATGCAGAGGGGAAATCTGGGGTTGGAGTCCCCACTCAGAGTCCCCACTGGGGCACTGCCTGGTGGAGCTGGGAGAAGAGGGTAACCATCCTACAGACCCCAGAATTGTAGATCCACTGACAGCTTCAACTGTACACCTAGAATATCCACAGGGACTCAATACCAGCCCATGAAAGCAGCAACCAAGGCTGTACCCTGCAGAGCCACAGGGTGGAGTTTCCCAAGGCCTTGGGAGCCCAACACTTGCATCAGCATGCCCTGGATATGAGACATGGAATCAAAGAAGATGATTTCAGAGCTTTAATATTTAATGATTGCCTCACTGGGTTTTGGACTTGCATGGTACCTCTGCCCCCTTTGTTTTGAGCAATTTCTCCCATTTGAAATGGGAATATTTACCCAATGCCTATATCCTCATTGTATCTTGAAAGTAACTAACTTTTTTGTTTTTTGTTTTTTTGTTTTGTTTTGTTTTTTAATTTTACAGGCTCATAGGTGGAAGAGATTTGCTTTGTTTCAGATGAGACTTTGGATCTTGGGCTTTTGAGTTAATGCTGGAATGAGTTATGACTTTAGGGGACTATTGGGAAGGCATGATTGTATTTTGAAGTATGAGAAGGACATGAGATTTGGGAGGGGCAAGGGGTGGAATAATGTGCTTTGGATTTGTGTCTCCACACAAATCTCATGTTGAATTGTAATCCTTAATTGGAGAGGGGCCTGGTGGGAGGTGATTGGATCATGGGGGGTGGATTTCTCCTTGCTGTTCTCATGATAGATAATAGCTAATGAGTTCTTAGCAGATCTTGTTGTTTAAAAGAGTGTAACACCTCCCACTTCACTCTCTCTCCCTCCTGCTCTGGTCATGTGAAGACATGCCTGCTTTCCCCTCACCTTCTAACATGATTGTAAGTTTCTTGAGGCCCTCCTTGTCATGCTTTCTATACAGCCTGCAGAACTGTGAGCCAATTAAACCTCTTTGTTTTATCAATTGCCCGGTTTCAGGTATTTCTTTATAGCAGTGCGAGAATGAACTAATACAGATATTATGGTAGACGCTGATGATACATGATAAAATAAAATGTGGTCTTTGATTTCTTAGAACTTTTCTAACATTTACACTGGGTATGTATAAAATATGTCTTCTTGGTTACAGTGTATGTGGGAATGCACTGTGATTAGAAGGTTCCTCTGCTTTGGTAATCAAGGAGACACATAGTCAAGAATCACCTTTCTTCTGTGCCTAGGGATTGGAATTTTGATTTACTTAGACGTAGAATATTCTAGGAATTTCAAAGAAACTTAGCAACAATTAAATGGTATCAAATTATTTGGTTAAGATTACACATTTATTTTCAAAGACAGAATTTTACTCTACTTTTAATAATGAAATTATATTTTCTAGTGTTGTGGCATAAAAATTATGTGACTACATTATTGTTTATATATCCTTTATTTCCTTTTATGTCATAAAGAAAGAAAACAAACCTTTTTTTTCATTATATTTATGCAATCTGAAGTTGATAGGTAATTATTTGTATGGCTTCATCTATATTTTTATCTCCTGTTTTCCCTTTGCTACATGACTTTAAATATAAAAACAAAAATAAAAACTCAAACTATTTGCTATTCTAACAGTTTAAAAAAAACTTGAACACAATGCTCCTAATGATTAATAAATGTTAATAGCAATATTTAAAGAATCTTTAAAATTAATGTGACATTTAATACACAGAGCAAATAAGTCATATTAAAAGTGTAATTTCTTTTATTTCATTAGAATCTAACAAATTGTTTATCCTAAATTACTTTTGCTTTTACCCACTCCTTAATTTCTCTTGCTTTCTTAACTTAAGAATATCTTTTTATCTTCTCTAATTCATTATCTTTATTTTATTTATTCTTAAATTTATGAATGATTTAAAACAAAACGAAGCAATATACTATGGCCTATATTTAATTAGAATTGCAGTCTAATGACCTATATGCCTCTTGCCTATGTCCAAAGAAATTGGAGAATAGCTTATACCTCATTATTTCACCCTGCCCTACCTGTCATTAACGGCCACTCCTCATGTTTTCATTGCCTTGCTTCAACATGCTGCCTAACTACCCTCCTGTAGCCACCTTTGTATTCCCTGATACTTTTTTTTTTTTTTTTTTTTTTTTTTGAGATGGAGCCTTGCTCTGTCACCCAGGCTGGATTGTAATGGTGCAATCTCGGCTCACTGCTATCTCTGCCTCCTGGGTTCAAGCAATTCTCCTGTCTCAGCTTCCAGAGTAGCTGGGATTATAGGTGTGTGCCACCTCTCCCAGCTAATTTTTGTATTTTTAGTAGAGACAGGGTTTCACCATCTTGGCCAGGCTAGTCTTGAACTCCTGACCTCGTGATCCACCCACCTTGGCCTCCCAAAGTGTTGGGATTACAGGCGTGAGCCACCGCGCCTGGCCTCCCTGATACATTTACTAAGTTTCCCAAACATTATCCACTTTTCATATTAACCACTTGATGTATTTTTCAGATACCATAAATAATATTTCTAATAATTTTCCAATCCCATCCACAATGTGTAAGAATTATTAAGAAATTAATATCATTTTGTGCTCATTATGAGCAGCACATTTTTGAAAGCACAATCTTTTATAAAGACACTAAAGTGCATCAGATAGTTTTTCTGATAATTTTTGTATCCTTAATAAAGTGCAATTGTTCTGCAAGGATAACTACATATAGCAAAAATCCATTAAACTGCATATAGCAAAAATCCATTAAAAATTATGAAAATTTACAGACAGTAAATTTTCTGTTAAATAGAATTTATCAAATTGGTTTACAAATTTTTGGAAAGAAGGCAAAGCATAAGAAATCTATCTTTTTATCCCAAAATATTTTAAACACATTCATATACCAGGAATGGTATCACACATAGCCATTTTCTATTATAAGAAAAATAATGTGCTACTTCCTTTGAGAAAACAATCTTTGTCTAGAAATTTCACTAAAAAGCTTCTTAATAGAGCTTTCTACCTTTAGTCATAGGCCGAAGTTTTAACTCCTCTTCTATTACCCTCTACTCGTCAGCTATGTGGCTTCCTATGCACTTTTATTGCACAATGCTTCCCATTCCTTAAGTAGTTTTTTATGATACGATATACTGTTTCTCAAACTAGATTAAATAATTTGATGTCATCTTATTTTTTATATAAATCTAGGTTCAATATTGATACTTGCGGGTTGAGATTTGCCGCAGCATCCTTCAATAACAATATACTTACAAAATTGTACTGAAAGAAAAGTATTTTCTTTGATATTGTATTTGATAAGATCCTGAGCCAAGGACATCGAATTATGGATAAGAGCAGAGTACGTCAAGAATGATGATGATTTACAGCTTTGGTAAATAAACCCATCATGTTTAGAGATTGGGAAGGGGCAAAGGTAGGTGAGTTGGGAAAAACACAGCAGGAACAGTGGTTGAGTGTTGTGGCTCCAGCTTATACCCCAGCACTTTGGGAGGTCAAGGCAGGAGGATTGCTTGAGGCCAGGAGTTTGAGACCAGCCTGGGAAAATATAGTGAGATCTCATCTCTACATTTTTTTTTTAATTAGCTGGGCAATTGTGTGTGTGCCAGTAGCCCTAGCTACTCAGGAGGCTGAGGCAAGAACATTGCTTAAGACCAGGAGTTTGAGCTTGCAGAGAGCTATGACTGCACTCCAGTCTGGGCAATAAAGCTACGCCCTGTCTCAAAAAAGAAAAAAGAAAGAGAAAAGAAAAGGAAGAGGGGAGGGGAGGGGAGGAGAGGGGAGGAGAGGGGAGGGGAAGAGGAGAGGAGAGGAGAAGAGAGGAGAGGAGAGGAGAGGAGAGGAGGAGAGGAGAGGAGAGGAGGAGAGGAGAGGAGGAGGATAAAAGCCCAACAGGTTTACAGGTGAAAATAATGAGAGTGGATTTCGATTCTTAAGCTTCGGGTGCATGAATTACTTTCAAGTGGTAATGATTAATAGGCAGTAGGAAATACAGGTATAACAAAGAAAGGGAGGGTGATGAAATAGATTTGGTAAAGCCTAATATTTCAAGCCATTAGACTGGATGTAATCCATTCGGACAATATTCAAAGAGGAGGAAGGAAAGAGAGAGAGAAAAGAGAACCAACAGAAGAAAAATGGCTCAGAAGGCTGCCTGTAAGACCAGAGTTCAGTTGTTTTAAGGACAGATTAGTAGACATAGACCAAGAGAAGGCACAACTGACGAGCTTAATCAATGGATATAAAACAAAGTAGTATGTAAATATGATTTATAATTTGTAAACAGAGTCTGAAACTCAAGAATTCTATCTAAGAACATAAGAAAAAGAAATTCACACAAGTTCTGATGGACCACTGAAGCCATTGAGCTCATTTTACAATTACTAAGGCCCTAAACTATGAGAACATTTGAACTCAAGATTCAAAAACCTTAGCTAATAAGCAGACATGGGTAGGAAATAGGAAACTCAGTCAAAAATGGGTTTAGATAATAGGATCATTAAAATAGTTATTACAGAAATTGTGATTCACCTAAGAGCTCAGTTAATAAGAAACTCTAATACGAATGCAAAGTAAGGGCCCAACTGAGTGCGTTATAAAATCCCTGTATATCCCCACTAGTTTCCTTTGTGTCTGGAGTAGGCGTCATCCATAAAGCAGAAGTGAATATCGTTAAGTCATTTCCAATGCTACTTCTATGGAAGTGAGAAGCCAGGCTTATCCACTGGTAGATATAGGCAGCTTGGGGACCGCAGACCTCTCCAAAAGAAGATCAGACCAGTCAGGCTGACCCAAAGAAGAAAGGCAGGGTCTCAGGCTCAGCTCCTTTCAGATTCTGTAATCATATTAGTCCCTCTTCTTCCATGGATGGAAGTGAAAGCAGAGTACGACTTCCAGGAAAGTTCCTCTAAATAGAAACATGAGAATTGAGCATAAAGTATTTTCCCCTGAGAGAACACATAAGGCTTATTGTCACCCTGTTCTTCTTTCAGGAGTTATTACTGAAGATAATGAGAAAGTTCTATCATTTCTCTAGGCTTGTCTTTTAAAAGTTTCCTATTATAATTTTTTAGAGTAACTATATGTAATTAAACAGTGATTTCCCATATTTGGTGCTGCCCTAGAGTAAGACGCTTGCTGTCTTTTACACTAAAGCTAAGAACCAAACCAAAGCAGATGAGATTTTTGATAAGAAGATGGTAAATATGTGCTACTCTAATAAGTCACTAGAATTTGCCAAAGAAGAGGTGAGTATTAGCAAGACAATTGTTCATATAAGAATTGTTTCATTTTGATAAGAGAATAGGATGTTTACTTCTCTTTCTCCTCTCCTACATCTTGGGAGCATAAAATTGAAGAAACCTATAAACCTTGTTTTCAACTTAATAGAGAGGAAGTGAGGTGTTACCTGAGAACTTAGGATCTGCCCCAGAGAAGAAGAATTGGTCTGGAGATGTCCTGTACTGCAAAAGCAGCATATAGATAGGTCATTTGTATTCACATCTGTAAAATATCCTTTCACTAGGAAAAGTGTTAAATCCATTCCCAATCCTGTATTAATGGTATTTTATTTTGAATTTTTGTTTGATACAGCACTGTAGCCTTTGTGCTGACAGAGGTCTCTTCCTAACTAGAGCTTTGGTGAGTCTTTCCCCACACCACTTTGGAAGTGTTTATCGTATCTGTTGCTTTTTCAGCAGTCCTCTCAGCAACTGTGTTCATTTCAGATTATAATAGGACAATTGGATAGACTATCTTTTAAATACAAAAGAACTTTGTGAAGAAATATGAAAAATAAATTCATTGGATTTCAACCCAATGTTCTATATTGATTAGCTTTTAGTTTCCAGATGTAATGTTGTATCCAAAAGTCTCTGATAAATTACAGTGGCTGTTAATATTTCAAGAGGTTATATCAGATACCTGGGAAATTTTCTCCTGCCAAATTTTGCTACACTTCATTTTTTAAATTATCAGTTTCATAATTTATACCTTTTTTCACAGAGTCTTTAAAAATTTTCCTTTGAAAAAGTTGATTTCTTTCTTTGTTAACTTAGAATTTCTTTTCATTTTTTAAAAATGTATTTTGCCTTTTGTGTTTTGGTATAACTTTATACCAACCAAGAGTGTCATATTTAGACAAGAAGTTAAAAATTATGTACATTTTATTGTAGGTTCTTGAGAAGTTTGTAGTTAAGTGGAAGAGAATATCAGACATTTGCGATTTTGCATTCTGGATTGTGAGCTTTAAAAAGGAGATAATTAAAATAAAATAAACAGTAGTAGACTAACTTCTAAAGAATTAAAGGAAGTAGGCCAGGTGCAGTGGCTCACACCTGTAATCCCAGCATTTTGGGAGGCTGAGGCGGGCGGATCACAAGGTCAAGAGATCAAGACCATCCTGGCCAACACGGTGAAACCTTGTCTCTACTAAAAATACAAAAATTAGCCGGGTGTGGTAGTGCAAGCCTGTAGTCCCAGCTAGTAGGGAGGCTGAGGCAGGAGAATCGCTTGAACGCAGGAGGCAGAGGTTGCAGTGAGCCAAGATCATGCCACTGCACTCCAGCCTGGTGACAGAGCAAGACTCCATTAAAAAAAAAAAAAATTAAAGGAAGTAAAAGAAACATGTAAAACTGAATTATCTAGATGTTTTTATTCCACACATAAATATAGACACTAAATAATGTTCATTTACTTCTCACCTAATTCAATCTCTTCCTATGATGGTTTCTACTATTTTGGTATGATATCAATGCCTGTATTAGTTAGGACTTTGGTTGCTTCTATATCAGACCTATCCACGGTGGCTAAAACAAATACGATTTTTTTTTTCAATTAATAAGAGTTAGGAAGTAGGCCATTAAGTTTCATGCAGCTGCTTAAGGGAATCATCAGGGACCTAGATTAATACTAGCTCCTGATCTGTCATCTTTAGCATGTAATTTTGGTTCCTGCTCCACTTCCAGGGAACTTCACTATACTTCAGTAAATAAAGGCCAAAGGCACTGCAGTTATGTCTTTGGCTAGACTACAGTAAACTTCAGTGCAATTATTATTATTATTATTTTATTTTTATTTATTTATTTGTTTTTTTGAGACAGAGTCTCCCTCTGTCACCCAGGCTGGAGTGCCCGGGCATGATCTCGGCTCACTGCAGGCTCCGCCTCCCAGGTTCACGTCATTCTCCTGCCTCAGCCTCCTGAGTAGCTGGGACTACAGGCGCCCACCACCACACCCGGCTAATTTTTTGTGTTTTTAGTGGAGACGGGGTTTCACCGTGTTAGCCAGGATGGTGTCGATCTCCTGACCTCGTGATCCACCCGCGTCGGCCTCCCATAGTGCTGGGATTACAGGCGTGAGCCACTGTGCCCTGCCAACTTCAGTGCAATTATTTTTAACTCAGTTTTAGCCAAATAAAAGCACGATTCTTTCAGTAAGTAAATAATATACCTGCTATCATACTGCTGGGATAAAAAATGAGTTACAGATATGACATGGCACATGTATACAAATGTAACAAACCTGCACGTTGTGCACATGTACCCTAGAACTTAAAGTATAATTTTAAAAAATGAGTTACAGATATGTGTTATAATTATAACACTTTATAGTGATTGTAGAGGTTTTCAAAATTCAGAATGCATAATATTCATATAGAAAGTTTATAAAAGAGACAGATTTTAAGTTCTCAAAAAGAGATACTCTTATTCAACAGGGCAGAGCATGTTTCAAAAGTTTCTATATGCAACTATCATCATAGCTATAGATGGTTCATGAACCACTTTTTGAGAAATACAGGTAAACTTTGATACAATTTATTGAAGAACCTTTCCATTGATGAGTAAAGGTCAAAGATAATTGTCCTTTAATTTATTTGAACTCTATGCTTCAACTTCTTATAATTTTATTCTTAAACTTCTTCTTAATATTTCCTTTCTTTGCTTTTCTTTATTTTTAAAGATGAAACTACCAGGCTTATTGCAAATTATGCCATTTCTAAAGAAAGTAATTATTAAGTGAACTTTACTAATTATTTTTCTGTCTTCATTGATTCTTAAGTCATAGTCAGTCTGGAAGCTATTATGTACTTTTGGGAATATATTCTGAATCTATTACTTCAGGTAAAATTTAATTACTTCAAGTTATATTTGAAGATGGTGACATATTTAGTATTTTTCAAGTTTGAGAGTATGAAAGCATCAAGTCCTCAGGGTTGCTTGTGAAAGAAGACCTTGTTTCTGTCTGTCTCTTCCCTTTGACGTTGGTACTGATTTTTGTAAATATCTCTTTCAGTTTTCCATTGAATAGAATGTGGTCTACCATAAAGGAAGCAGAGAGGCCAGTAGTTACTATGCAGTTCCTCCCTTCATGGCCCTTATTTAGTGACTTTCTGGAGCAAGCTCATGCTGGATTCTGAGAGTTAATTCTCAGCATCTATTCTCAACTCTGTGTTCTGTGACATTAGCTTGATAGTTAGAAATTGGCCACGGTGGGTATATTTTACACCACAGAATTCAAGAACTGCTACAAACCAGGCTTTTGTTTGGTTTTTACTAGCACATCACAGCCTACATTCACCTGTGTCATCTTGTGGATGTGTAAACAGCTGTCAAAGTCAAATTACCCACCTTCCTCACCTTCAGCCCACTAGGAGTCTTGTTTTGCATGGGCTAAACCAGAGTGCTGATTGCAGAATTACAACTCTTAAATAAGAAACATCTAAACATAAAATGAAGCACCAAGATGACTTTCCATTTCTGTTGTTACAAATTAGGAACCTGATCAAAAACAATGAGGTCTTGTAGTAGAAATGGAGTCACAGTCTTTAATTTATCAAAAGTTATTTATAAATGTTCATCGAAATGACCACAACATTGGAATTCTTCTTTGCTTTGGGACATGACTATTTTCAAAAGTAAGTTAGCAAAGGTATGAAAGAAGGAAAGAGAGGTGGAGATAATGAAACAAAGGGACAAAAAAGGAAGAATAAAAGGAAGGAGGAAGGGAGGGAGGGGGAGGAAGGGAAAAAGAGAAAAAGAGAGAAATAAAGAGAATACTTGGTGAAATCAATAAAAATTTGCACTTGCTTTGTTTTCAATTTTAGTCTAAATAAAAAAAATAAATTGGCCCCTCACGCCTGTAATCCCAGCACTTTCCAAGGCCAAGGTGGGCAGGTCTCTTGAGGTCAGGAGTTTGAGACCAGCCATGGCCAACATGGTGAAACCCAGTCTCTACTAAGAACACAAAAATTAGCTGAGGGTGGTGGTGCACACCTGTAATCTCAGCAGCTCAGACGGCTGAGGCAAAAGAATCACCTGAACCTGGGAGGTGGAGGTGAGCCCCCTGGGAGACAGAGTGAGAACCTGTCTCATAAAAACAAAACAAAGCAAAACAGAAACCATGAACTAGAGTCTGAAGATGTGAAATAGAATCATTATTAATAAAATAAAAATTTTAAAAACATATTTTCTCTATATAATAACTAGTTTCTAGTAAAAATTTCTTGGTTGCATTAAAATTGTTTTGCTCCTCTTTTTGCAAATAAAGAATGAGGTGTTTTTGAAAAACAGGATGTACCACAGAGAAGAAAGGTGTTAAATAGCTCTAGAACAAAGTATGTCATATAAATGATTTACTATGTTCTGTAGGATACAGATCATTATTGCTGAGATCGTTACAATGGAAAATATTGATTTGTTTATAAGAAAGTATAAAGTCAGAACTGAGTCAACCCTCAAAGAACACTACAGAATGATGCCCTATAAAATCCTACAAAGACAAGCTGTATTGTTAATCAGCCTCTACACAGCCTGATTTTGCAAGATGTCCTTGATTGAGGCACAGAGTCAGCTATCCTTACATCAATACAGTATGTCAATAGTGAAGAAATATGTTTGTAATTGCTTTTGTTTGTGAGAGAGCTCTATGGAATCCTGAAGGCACTGTGAGATGGGATAGACTACTAAATTAGCACTCCAAAGATAACAGTCCCATATATCATTGATAAACAAATCACCACACATGCATTCTGGCTGAGAGTCTGTATTTTGTAAGTCAATTTAAATGAGTAGGGCACACCGTGTAATAGACTTTTAAAAAGATCTCAATTAAGGACAGGAGTTTGGGAAAGACAAATGTATCAAAAAGACATTGAAAGGAGTGCAGTCACTGTCTCTACCAAAATAACCAAACATTATTCAAGCTTATTTTCCTTGGATTTTCCAAGTAGATTAATTGCAATATTTTAAATATTGCAATAATTTAATAAATAACAGAAAGACAAATCGATGTTTTGTGAATAGACAAGGCAGTCATAAGAATTTATTGGCTATATATCCATATAAAAATTATCTTATTTTGATTCTAGTGTTTTGTAAATCTGTCACAGTGTGTGTAGTTCCACCCACTTTCACATGTACCCACAATGCCAGACATCTTTCATATTGGTATTAATATTGTTATTATTATCACCAAACGTACTGCTAAAGAATTATATACTGGACTACTAAAGTAATAGTGAAAAATATTCCAGGTATCTTATGTGTATTAAACTTCTTTAACATTTACTTGATAGAAACCTAACTCAAAGTAGAGAAATTGAAAAGAAAAGGGTCAATTTCACAAAAACTGAGGACAGGTGTGGAAGTAACATAGGCATAAGAGTGGATCTGGCGCTCATGTTCTATTCTTAGAAGTGTGCTTGTCCTGCTTCTCTTTGTGTTTTGGCCACATTCTCTGCTACTACAGAAAGGTTTCATTCATGTGGTGGGGAAGGGTGGTGAGAGTTCTTAAAATCCTTCCTGCAATGGGAACCCAACAGCAAGAAAATAACTTTTCACCTTCCTAGCATAGAAAGAATGTCTCAGCCTAGTTTAAATTATGTGCCCATCCTGGAACCCAATCACTAGACAGGACAGTGAGACAGTCTGACTGATAAGGTCTAAAACATAAGCCTTCTCCTAAATCTGGGAGTGACTGGGATGTTATGGTTGACAGGTCCACAGTTACTGCAAGAAATAGAAATGTAAATAGTTGCCAAAGACGGAGGTTTCAAGGGCAGACAAAATCAAGAGATATGCACTACGCCATTTAGCAAAGTATTCATATTTGATTCTGGTACTTTTGAGCTCCCCAACAAAAGTAAGCAGAATTTATTTATTTATTTATTTATTTATTTATTTATTTATTTATTTTTGAGGTGGAGTCTCACTCTGTCACCCAGGCTGGAGTGCACTGGCACGATCTCGGCTCACTGCAACCACCACCTTCCAGGTTCAAGCGATTCTCCCACCTCAGCCTCCCAAGTAGCTGGGATTACAGGCGCTTGCCACCACGACCGGCTAATTTTTGTATTTTTGGTAGAGACGGGGTTTTGCCATGTTGGCCAGGCTGGTTTCAAACTCCTGTCCTCAGGTGATCCACCCGCCTCAGCCTCCCAAAGTGCTGGGATTACAGGCGTGAGCCACCGCGCCTGGCCAAAAGTAAGCAGAATTTTAAATGTTCTCCAATTCACCCAGGAATAGCTGAAGAACATATATAACAAGTTTCAACTAACAACTTCACAGACGCAATCATATTTGCTTCATGTAGTTTGAGTAGGTAGGCTTTTGTCACTTCTAACTGAGAGACCTGATTAACAATGTTTTCCACATGTTGTTCAATTATTATAATTATTCCAAATAAAAAAAAACAGATCCCAATGAGAAAAGCAAAGCGGTCCCGATTTTGATCAATTTCAACAATTCATCTTTATTCATTTATGTATTTTAATTTCTGTACTTTTCTTACCCTGCCTTTTGAGAGCAACCATGCCCCCAGGTAAGTAAAGATTCCAATGCTATATTCATTTCAATGAACATTTCTAAGTTAATTTTGTTGAATTAGACATCACTCCATTTCCACTGGAAGACCTCCTTGTTCTTGATGAACTTACTAATTGGTAGCAATATCAATAGAAAGTCATTTTGTTCCTACAACACTGTTAGGCGAACATATTGTTCAATTTTCTGTCCGTTTTGTGGAAGAAAATCAGAGTACCATTAGCCTAAGCCTTTATTTGAAAATGCCAGGAACAAGGATGCTCACTAGGAGTGTTTTGTCTTGGAGAAGGAAGGAGGAATTTTATAAAGCTTTAGCAAAAGGGATTATACAAAATTCAGCTAATTGGGAAATAGTTGGTCAATATCAATTCTGAGAAGAGGGTGAAATTGTTATGTGAATTTGTAGCTGTTTATTGATCAATTCAAATGTAACAAAGGTGAGGAGGAAGAGTTAGGCACTGACTCATGTATAAATTACGTGGGAAGGAACAGTTGAGAAAGGAGGGGGACAAAAACATGCAAAGGCCACAGTGGACAATACAGTCTTTCAAGATCTCTTACAATTGTATTCCAGCTTATGAGGTATGAACTCATCTCCCCTCACTTATTTTTTTGGTAATATCGTCTAGATTACATGTAAATAGAATTGTATTTACCCTCTCTTATTTATGTACAAGAAGATCTTTTTGGATTTTTAAGTTATTTGTACTTAACCCAATCAACAACCAAAACCAAAACAAAACAAAACCCATTTTTTAAAGCCCCTTTTTACTTTCACAGTTCAAAGAATTAGAGTATTCGCCTATAACTTTGTTCTATGCTCTAAAATAACCTATAATTGGATAATAAGAAAAATGTAAAGCTTGCTTAATACATGAATGTAATATATAATGTATTATAATTAAATGAATACATATCCTAATTTATTTTGAATTCCTTTGAAATCTGTGCTACCTTTAAATCATATTACATGGAAATTAGCATCAGTAATTCTGTTCACTGGAAGCTATGTAATAGGAACCCTGCAAATGTGTGGTAGCTGAATAATATGCATTTGGAAAAATATCAAGTAGTGGCATTTGTCATATAATATGCACATTGGCAATAATGGTTATCAGGTAATGCAAGATAATAATTCAATATGACAGCCTAATTTGAATCAACTGCTTGCTTTATTGAATAACATAATTAAAATATGTCCAATCTATTGGTATTTAAATGTATTTATATGGTGACAAAACAGAATAAACCAACATTTAAAGGTTCCCAGTCAACATCATAAAACAACACGGAAAGAAAAGCAAAGAAACCAAGTGGGACCTGTCTATGTACACAGTGTTCATTAGACCCACGTTATGTTTGGTTAGACTGGTTTTGAAAGCAGAGCTTTTGCATAAATAATAAATACAGTCCCCACAACAGAGAATATCCCTGTTATGATAATAATAACAAATGAAAACATATCAACTAATTCATTTCTGACAAAAGACTGGAATAATCTGGGTTAGCATAAATGTTCTATTTTGTAAATATTTCACTGTCAACATATATTTTCAACAAACAATTATGTAATACATAGTACCATTGTTCCTAGGAAGTTATCCAGAATTCTAATATTTAAGGTTTCCTCAAATATCATTGCCTGTCATTGGATTAAATTGATGACATACAGTAAAAATAATATGAAGTAGGAAGACTGTGACCAAATAGTTCTTTATAAGAGTACATTTAAATATGTCTTCTTTCCTGGGGTAGAGCCTTTCAGAAATAAATGAAGCAGGTGAGAAATAATGTACCATCAATCAAAGACACTGGACACCTTACTGCCCAACCTTCCCCAGTCCTGCAGAAACCCAGTGACATCAAACTCTCTTGCCTGTCAAGATGAAGAATTCCATAGTGGTTAGACACAGATTCTAGAAGCAGCTGCTTATGTTCAGACCTCAACTTTATCACTCACTGCCTTTAAGACTTTGGACAAACAACTTATAATACCTACCTTATAATGCTTACCTTCACACAACAAATGACAAAAGTAAATAAAAAACCAATCCCATATCATTGCTGTGATGGTGAAAAGATTGGGTATGTACAAAGTGCTAAAGACGGTGCCTGGTTCATAATATGGACTGTGTAGATGTGAGTTCATATTATTGTTTATTCCTGTTCTAGGTGTCCACACCATCTTTCTGTGGGGGAAAGCTTTTAAATAAAGTTTAAGCATGAGCCTAGGCAGAGACAAAAAATTTGGGTGACTGACGACTAATTTGAATATGTCAGGAAGAGAACTTGTTGAGAAAGATGGTAATATCCACCAAACTCCAACCCTCCAGGAGCATACAAGCAGAGAGCAATTAAAGGTCGGATTTTTATTTTCTTTCTTTTTTTTCTTTTCCATAGGCTGCTTTTAGAGTACAATTCTATGGGGCTACTTTCAATGTAGTTTTGGCTCACAGTCTCAGTTCTCAGCCTGCCTCCAAGCAAATACTCAAAATATGTCTGAATTTTGAAGATAAATTTTCCTTTTACAGAAAAAATGACTCAATTAAAAAATAACAAATTTATCTTTCATAGGTCACACAACAACTCATACATAGGCAATCCCATAATAGAATCAACTAATTAAGCTTTTGATTTACTTTTCATACCCTTCCCCTTGTTCTAAGGCTTTAAATAATAAAACTCACAGGTTGAAATACTTCCATTTGGAATCCCATTATATGAAACCAAACCAATCAAGGATATATTCAGTAAAAAAAATTTAAAATGTGAGTGATACAAAAGCAAAAAATATAAGTACTAGAACTGACCATACTGTCCAAGTTGAAGTCTCAAGGCAGTCCAAATTTCTAAGGAAATTTCTTATTCTAAAGTCTTTAAAAAGTGTGCTTTCTGAAGTCAGTTAAATTTCCTCCTCTGGTGTTCTATCTCTCATTACCAATAGTACCATTTTTTTCAATGTGAATGGCAATCTGGAGATTCATTCTAGACTTTACCTTTCCTTTCAAATTATTATACTGCAAAATCTCTCTTCATTTCCTCTCTAGCTCCCTCTTTCGATTATCTCAATTCAAGATTCAACCAGTTTTGTCGAATTGCTTCCTGGCTTTCTTTCTCAATCATCTTGCCTAAAGTGCCTGCGTAATGTGACCCAACCCGTTTCCAACTTTGTTTCTTACTACCCCCTACCAGCACCCCACTTCGTCACTGCAGCCTACACAACTGTTGTCCTGAACTCTAGTGTTAACATGTTCTAATGTTTCCATGCCTTTATACGTTATTCCCATAGTCTAAAATGTGCCTTTCTTCCTCCTACTCTTCATTCTTTTAGATGAGATTCAAATAGTTCTACCACTGAATTTCCATATTCTGGGTTAGCTACTGGGTTAATTAGTGTTTTGTTACTGCTGTTTTCCGCTCAGACCTCTTTCCTGACCTCCCACAAGAAGTAGGAGGACACATAGCCCCAGCTTGGAAAGTCACAATGTACCCACTGCTGTGGAAATTGATATTGGTCTAGGACTGTTGTAGCCCGTCCAACGAGAATCCCTTTCTGAGATTTTTCTTATTATACCAACATGGAAACTCTCTGTTCTTCCTGGCACATAGAGCAAGAAGCATGTGAGCCTGGGTAAGTTAGTGGCTATAGTCTCTATCATTTGAGACAGCCTGTCAGTAGGAGAATGAATGATGCCAAGTAAAGAGAAAAGACAGGTAGAAAAGTAGTGTTGGCAGAGTTTAATTTCTTTTACAAACCCCGAGGTCCTCAGAGGTGGCTACTTTCCTATAGAATTTCCTTTGATTATGAGAGCTTCTTTGTTATCCTTCCAATGTAGCTCCGCTTTTGCATAAGTAAGTTGTTAATAGTTGGATTTCTGTCACTGGCAACTACAAAGTCCTGACTAATAAAAATACCCACCCTTGACCACATGCTATTAGAGTACTCTCATAGTCTACTGTAATGAATTTATTTATTTTCTCACATATTCCCTGAATAAAACTGAGGACTTTTGGGGGGCAATGGGTGGGACTTCATATCTGATTCTGCAAAATATTAGCACAATAAAAATATCTAATTGTTGAATAAATACGTTAACAAAAGCCTAACTTATCAAGCTTTAAAAATAAAGCAAATGAAACTTCATTATGTGCAGTTATGAATTTTGAATCAATACATTTTTATAAATTAACTTTTGGGGTTTTTCATAATAAAATTGATTAATTATATTATTTGGCCTCACTTGTCATATACCCCAATGTTATCCTTTTGCAGATAAAAGATACAGGTTTGAAGTGATGAAACGTCACCAAGATCATATGGTTGATTGTGAATTTTCTCAACCTTAAATTTAGTGTAAGTGTAATTACACTACAATAGTTAAAAAGAAAAATTTTTAAAAAGTAATTCCATGAGTTAAATTAGATACAATTACTTACTCATCTTTATTAGTGTCATTGCTTTCAATTATGTATAGCTTCCTTTATATTTATTGTTTCTGCATTAACTGATGAAGCTTCCAGGAATTAAAACTCTAATCATTGTAAAAATATATTTATTTTCCTTTTATGTATTTATCTTTTTCCGACAGGGAGTAAATCAATAGTAAAGAATAGAGTGAACATGTCAAGTTGATGCTCCAGGACACTTAATTGATTCTTAAGCTTTTGACATTTGCCCTAAGTATATACTATAAGCACCACCCATCGAAACTTTTTAAAGATGTTTCCTATAGTAAAAGTAAACAGTAAAAATTGATGTGAATCAACCTTACAAAACATCTCTGAAATAGACATCTCACAGAACACTTCATGAGAAATGAAATCTTTCAGAAATATGCATATATATTTTAGTCTGAAAGTTGTAAATAATTCTAAATCAGATAAACAGCATGTGAGATTTTAGAAGGCAATATACACTTTTCTTTTTAATAAAAATATTATTTTCTTTAAAAAAATTAATATTAAGCTGTGATATGGTTTGGCTGTGTCGCCATTTAAATCTCATCTTGAAATGTAACTCCCACAATTCCCTCGTCATGGGAGTGACCCAGTGGGAGGTCATTGAATCACGGGGGCAGGTCTTCCTTATACTGTTCTCGTGATAGTAAGTCTCACAAGATCTGATGGTTTTATAAAGAGGAATTCCCCAGCACAAGCTCTCTCTCTCTCTTTGCCTGGCACCATCCATGTAAGATGTGACTTGCCCCTCCTTGCCTTCTGCCATGATTGTGAGGCCTCCCCAGCCATGTGGAACTGTAAGCCCTTAAACCCCTTTTTCTTCCCAGTCTCGGTTATGTCTTTACTGGCAGCATGAAAAGCAGACTTATACAAGCTGTTTATACAAAAATTCCATCAAAGCAAAGTTAGGGATTTATTTAATCAATTTAGTATCTGCATAAAACACCTTTATTGTACACATTCACCACATCTATTTTTTCAGGGAAAAATTCACCATAACATAAAAGTCTACCACAAATTGGATCACTTCTCATCATCTCCACTGCTGTCACCTTCATTCAGCCTCTATCATCTTTTACTGGATACCTGGATCATTTCAGTAGGTAGTTCAGTGGAGTCTTAACCAGTAAAACTCTTGGTGTTTTACTGTCTTGGACACCCCACCTCCACTTTCTGTATTACACGTATTTTCCAGAGGGATGCTAGTAAAATATAACTTAGATTTTGCCTCCTCTATGTCTTTTTTTTTTTTTTTTTTTTGACAGAGTCTTGCTGTGTCACCAGGCTGGTTTGCAGTGGCGCCATCTCAGCTCACTGCAACCTCCACCTCCTGGGTTCAAGCGATTCTCCTGCCTCAGCCTCCTGAGGAGCTGGGACTACAGGCGCCTGCCACCACACCCAGCTAATTTTTGTATTTTTAGTAGAGACGGGGTTTCACCATGTTGGCCAGGATGGTCTCCATCTCTTAACTTCGTGATCTGCCCACCTCAGCCTCCCAAAGTGCTGGGATTACAGGCGTGAGCCACCGCGCCTGGCCTCCCCTATGTCTTTATAGTTTCTTCCTACACACTCTAGCCCAAGGTTATCTCTCAGAGTTCCAATCACTAAATCACTCTAACCATGTTCCCAGCCACCCACTTTGCGTGACTATTCTGTGAGCACATCGTACATGCCCACGGATAAGGGCATATGCTTTTTCTTCTCTTTGTCTCAAATGCTCTGTGCCATTATTTACAGATGTTGCTTATTTACTTCCTTCAGATATCTGCACAAATGTCGGTTGTTCAGAGGGACCTTGAGAGGGTATCCTATATAAAATTAGTTATACTCCTGTAACATACTTTGCTTTCTTAGAGCAAATATCACCAGCTAACATATTGAATTCTTATTTGCCTATTTTCTGTCTCCATTCACTATAATATAAGCTACATGGGGCCAGGGATATTGTCTGTTTTGTTTACTACCATATCCTCAGAAGCAAGTGGGTGCTCAAAAATATTTACTGGATAAAAGAATAAATGAATTAAAAAATAGAATAGCAGTATTTATTTCCATACTGCAGCATTTAAATATATTTATAATCATTTCTAAGTGTTGTCATTACTTCAATCATTTTCATTTCAGAGTTCGTGGATTTTATTCTAAATAAATTTTATATATTCTAACATTGGGGTTAAATGTGTGATTTGATGTAAATATGACATTTATTTATTTTTCTTCCAGGTTTGTGAGTTTGAGAGTGTATTCTTGCTAATTTGACTCTTCATATTAGACCACAGCCCTAGCCAACATCTTGATTACAAACTTGTGAGAACTTTTAAAGGAGAGAACTTAACTAAGCTGTTGCTAGGTTTCTGTTCCACAAAAACAGTTAAAAAAATAAATTTGCATTGTTTTAGGCTGCCAAGTCTTGGGATAAATTGCTATGCTGCAATAGATCACTAATACAGACAAGGTAATTTTGCATATATTTATCTGCACATAGAACTTCAAAGGTAAAATTTCTTGTTCTTTAAAAACATTCATTTGTTTATTTTTGGCAGTGTAGAAATTTATCATTAGCATAGGATTTTTTCTTCCAAAATATTTTTTTCTTAATCGTGAAAGGTATCATCACCCAGATCTGGGAACAATCAAAGCACCTTAAAGCTTTTTCATTTTTTTGTCCGGGTGCTGTGGCTCACACCTGTAATCCCAGCACTTTGGGAGGCCGAGGCAGGTGGATCACGAGGTCAGGAGATTGAGACCACCCTGGCTAACACGGTGAAAGCCTGTCTCTACTAAAAATACAAAAAAATAAGCCAGGCGCGGTGGCGGGCGCCTGTAGTCCCAGCTACTCAGGAGGCTGAGGCAGGAGAATGGCGTGAACCCGGAGGCAGAGCTTGCAGTGAGCCAAGATCACGCCACTGCACTCAGCCTAGGTGACAGAGCGAGACTCTGTCTCAAATAAAAAATAAAAAAAAAAACTTTTTCATTTTTTCTTAATATAAGTTGTTTTAAAAATCCCAGAATCTATTATATGCAAAGGTTAAATACGCTTTGGTTTGTCTATTATGCTCAATTGTCTTCCCACATAGTCTTTTATTGTTTCTAAAATAAATTGCTTATCTGTGGAACTTTCCATTTGCTATCTGTTGTAGAGCCTTTTTGATAGTTTATTCTGTTCATTTTTGTTTTGGTCACATCCCTGAGATTACTCTTTGCCCACACAATCTGTCACCTAATTTTATGGCCAATTTTTTTTTTTCTTTGTGACTCACTATTGTTTTCCTTTGATGAACTGGAATTTTTCCCCACAGTGATATACTAACTTTTCCTTTTTCTTAACCTTGTATACCAATTTTTTTAAAAATAAAAAAATGCCAAAGATAATCAAGGCTTTAGGGATTGCTATTATACTTCAGCAAATTTAATTTAGCAGATTTGTGTTATGACACAATAGTAGATCATTTGTAAAAACAAGGAACTCAAGAGGGGCTTTTGTTATGGGAAAAGAGTTGGCTATAGCTAAAGCTAATTGAATTTAGAAGCCACAAAACCAGCATCATTATGCTAGAATTTCTGACTCTACACCTCCTTGAAAAGGAGTGGGTGATCAATATCTTGACAAGGAAAAGAAAATTGGAAACAAGTAAAGCATGTTCAGTTTTCATCAGGTTGGGATTGAAAATGGAGAGTAATTATTTCAAGATAATTTCACCTTAGAAAGAAAACAATTACTATCCCCTTTGCTGCGATTGGTGAATTGCATAAAATCTCTATGTAATTAAGTGTTTACTGTAACCTGGCCCAGCCCTTCATTTCATTAGATTTGTGAAAGAAAACCACTGTATTTCTTTCCCCTATCACTCAGCAGGATATATCTCTGTGTATAACTACAAATAGAGCTTAATTATGTGTCTTCAGTATGACACAGTTCAAACTATTGTTTGTCCTTGGAACTCTTTACCATTAGATATAAGAAAACAAGAAAGGGAAAACAAGAGAATGATGTTTGCAATCCTAAACAACAAAAATATTTATTTTCTTAAGTTATTTTCTACACAGGAACTAACGATACATTCTATTGTAAATGATTAGCATCCTGATTTCATGCACATTTAAGTTTTAGTTGGAGCTAAGTGAAAACTAATGGTTTAGTAGCAGTGATTTTATATTGTTCAGCCTAGCAGGATACCTGATCTCAAATTATTCTTTTAAGAAACTTTAGCCTACATTTGAATTATTATTCATTTGAAATTAATATTTGCTTCTCAAATTGTTTGGAAGTAAATTGAATACTTGTCTATAAAAACATTTTCTCTTTTCCAAACTCATTTTTAATCATATATTTTAGCATATCTACAGATTTGAGGCCACACCATTTTATATATAACACCAACTAGCTTACCTCTTAGCCTGTGTGTGGGCCTGCAGATGGGACAGACTCACATTTGTGTTGCAGTTGTCTATAATTACCTATGAAAATATGAAGCAGCCTTTCTAAGCCAGGACTGAACTCCTCTTCTCAGTGGAACATGTGGTCAAATTGATTTTTTAAAATAATCCTTGTGGTTTTAAGATGATAATTGTAGTGTTAAAGATAAACTTTGGCAAATTAAAGTTTTTAGGAGTTTATTTCAGCAGACAGCGAAGGAACACAGAGTGTTAGAGCTTCCTCATTCTAATAGCTTTCCATTTAATTATTGTAACATTCGAAAAGTTAGAATAAATAATCAGGCCAAATGAAACCAATTTCTACGTAAAATACCTTCATTAACATTCTGATATATGATCTACATTTTTCATATAATATATTACAAAAATCAGTGTATGCACATGCATTGTATCTCGTGTATTGTGTGTGTCTACTATATTGTGTGTGTCTGTGTGTGTGAGTGTGTATGTGGTTGCATAGAAAAAAGTGCATGGTTGATGGACCTGTTAACATTTTTTTTCCTGAATTCTTGTTACTATGATATCCTCTCTCATATTGTATCTATTAATATTTTAAGGCAAAGACTAATTATCCATGATGCTCTCATATTTTTTTAAAATACAAGTGTCTGTATATTCTTCTAATACCAGTACATAAATACGTGCTTCAACTCATGTACAATTAAATATAAAGGAAATTGACATTTGTCTAGTGAATTAAAGGAAAAATAGATAGCTGACTACTTAAACCAATAAAGGCAGAAGAAAATAAAAGATAATAGATTAATTTAATTACTTCCTAATTAATCTAAGACAATAATTGCTAAAACTACAATTAAATTCAAACTAGGAAAGTCACTTTCCAAATATGTTCTATAAAATGCTATTTTAGTGGATCTTTTAGGTGTAACAGAAAAAAGTTCAGTAACCCAGTAAGTTTGGACATACTTAGCTTGAGTGAAGCAGGTTTTGTTGTGGTGGTAGTTTGTTATTGTGTATTTATTTGCGTGTATTCTGACATTAGACCCTCTCAGATCTGTAATCTACTAATGTGCATTGTAAATATCCAATACTAGATGGTAGTGTTACCAGAAAAACTGGTCTTCATCCAGACCCCAAGAGAAAGTTCTTGGATCCCACATAGGAAAGAATTCAAATAGAGTCACAGAGTGCAGTGAGAAGAGACATTGTATTGCTAGCTTAACGGGCATCCCCTTTCTGAGGACACCTATTACAGAGTAGGGTGTCCTCACAAAGCAGGCAAAGAAACACATCGGCTTTAAGTTTTTCTTCTGTTGTGGTCTTGTCTATGTAAAGACTAAACTAAGCTGTGACTACGTGCAGTTGGGCTGACAGCATGACAGTATTTATTATTCTATTGATTTAAAGAAAACTATCTTTGACATTTTAGTGTGTAAGTACATCAAAGCATAACTATAAATATCTTAAAAGCACATATTGTTATGGGTATTGAGACATCTGGACTTTTTGCCATTGTAGGAGTGTGTCCTTGTAGGTATATTTAGGCTGTTTCCTCAACTATAAGCATCTTAGGACCATGAGTTAAGACCGGCAAATAATGCATCTTGCTAGTCTTTAAGATTTAGTTGATTCTAAAATGGTGTCACCTTGGCTATCTTAGGCTCCTGTTTCCCTAAGAGTAGGATACAATATTTCCCAAAATTGTTGGCCATGGACATCCTTTACTCTGTTTGTTGAAAGAGCTGACTAATATTTCAGTGAACAATTCCTGGCAAATGCTTGTGTAAAAATATCAAAATATTTTCCTTGAATGCATTGTGTGTTGTTTATTGTAGTAGATTCTATACATAGACTAGACTGTAACCCTTTATGCAGATTTTTTTTTTCTTGAGACGGAGTCTCACTCTGTTGCCCAGGCTGGAGTGCAGTGGCGTGATCTCGGCTCACTGCAACCTCTGCCTCCTGGGTTCAAGCAATTCTCCTGCCTCAGCCTCCCGAGTAGCTGCGACTACAGGTGCACGCCACCACACCTGGCTAATTTTTTGTGTTTTAGTAGAGACAGGGTTTCACTGTGTTGCCCGGCTTTTCTCAAACTCCTGAGATCAGGCAATCCACCCGCCTTGGCTTCCCAAAGGCTAGGATTACAGGTGTGAGCGCCCAGCCTATGCAGATATTTTAATATCACAGCATCACCTGTCTTAAAGTCTTTAAATTTAGTGACCTTCGTGGCCCCTACTTCTTAGTCTCCAAGGTATTTTGACATTAACTTACATTGTATAAGCATAAACTATGAAATATTTCTCTTTTATTACATTTTTTATCTTACTTCTTTCACTTTTTTACTTGATTGAACAAATTCCCCATTATTGGTCATCACAGTCAGTATTTACATGCACCTCTTTCTTTTCCCTACTTTGGCTTTGTGTATCAATGTAACCAATTGGAACTTCAGGCTTGGCTATTTTCATAATAGGCTTACTACTCCTATAAAATCTCTCAGAAACTAAGGGCCTGCTTCTACTCTTTCCTTCTTGTCAATTTCCAGATATGAATCATATGCACAGCAAACTTACTTCACAGTCACCCTACCCCCAATTTCCCTAAGAGCAGAACCTTATTGAAAGAAGTCTCAAAGCTATGCTAATAAAGTAGGCATCCCTACTGAGCCCTCACTGTTACTCTGAAATCTTTGCGTGTGTGTCTTCTTGATAACATTACCAAAGTTTGCACATAAACTATCCCAGACCTTCTTAACTCTCCTAAAAGTACATATCCCACTTTGAAACCCTAAGAAAATGACCATGTGTTCTAATTTTTAGAGAATTCAAAGTCATTCTTAGAACATGTGAAAAAGGCAACGTCAAAAATAAAACAAAACTAAAAAATAAAAATAACAAAACAAAACAACACAAAAAAGTCGTTCTTCCTAATTCATTTTATTATCCAAGAATATGGCGCCATTCTGTTCGCCAGGACTAATCCTCTGTATGCATTTGCATCTCACTTTTCCTTAACTTTCTCCAGGACTCTATTTTATTGGTCTTCTTTCGATTACATGTTTAATCTTTTTCTATTTCTTACTTCCTTCCCTTCAGTTTTAACTGCTCATAGGTAAAAAATCAGGAAATATCAAATTACTTCAATTCATTTCTTTCTTCCTCAGCCCCCAGACCACTTCTTTTCCAAAAACTAGTTCGCACAAACTAGCTCCCCTTTTTCAACACTCATTCTCTCAATTAATTATAATATGATATTCACCTCATTCCTGAAAGTTAATTCTCTAGCCAGCAGTTAACTTCCTTCTCAACAAACCTGAAACCTCTTTCAGTTCTCATCCTAATTGTGTATGAACAGTTGGCCTATTGAGTATCCCTGCTTATTTGGCTTCTTTTCTTGTTTGGCCCTCAGGATCTTGCATTATTCAGTTTTTCCTACCTCTCTGTGGTCTCCTGTTTGTCTACTTCGCTGATTCACGATTCTACAGTGTGTATTTACATACTCCACCACCTGCTGATCTCATTCATATCCATACCTTCAATTTTCATGCTCTATGGTATTGCTTCTTAACTGTGGCTGCATACTGGGAAGATTTTTAAAATTACTAATGATTATATTTACCCCCAAGTATCCTGATTTAATTGATCTGGGTATAGCATATATATTGGGATCTTTATAATCTTCTTAAAGTCATTATAATGAACAGCCTAGGCTTAAGTCACTGCTCTGTGGATTTCTCTTGCTTATAGCAATTGACTTTTCAATTCAAACAATGCCTTGAAATCAACAAATCTGCATCTGTAATATTTTATCTGTTTGTGATCATACTAAGTTCTGATGAATTTACAATTTTATATTATTTTTTGTCTTCTAGCTCCGCTATAACCGACATATTCAAATGCTTTCTTACAGATAATATTACTGAGCATCTCATATATTTTGTTCAATAACCCCAACCGTAGCGACCTGTTAATGCCACATTGCCTCCTGCTTAGACTTTTACAATTGTATCTATTCAGTATACCTTTTCAGAATAATATTTTCAGAAAACAGTTTCATGGTATTATTGCCAATTTGTTAGCTACTAAAATTAAGTACAAGCTCATGCAATATTTATTTCTCACTGTCCCCAAGCCTGTTTCATTTAACAAGTCTAGACTCCTCAGATCTTTTGCTTCTTCACTCATCTTTTTATCCCATTGCTTATACTGTTTTTTTTCTCTCTCTCTTTATGTTCAACTTTCCAAGTCCCTCGGGGACCAAAATAAGATCTTTGATTTAGTTTCAAATCTGATCTTGTTATAGTGGGAAATTTTCTTATCCTCTTTTGGTCTCAGGTTGGTTGCTTGGGTTTTTTTATACCTGTAAGGTTGAGATGACATCTTTCTCTCAGAGTTTGAAATTGAAATACGATAGTAATTGCAAAGTTCCTAGCTAAATATTAGTCCTCAAAAATGTTAACTACCTTTCCTGATTTTTCCTTCCATATAGTTCTAAAATTTGTGTTGTTATTTTTTATCATCTTCACTCAACTCTTTTATGGTTGTGTGTTTTGCCTCCTCAACAAGCTCTTAGGGACTGTGCCCCGTCTTGAATCATACTTCTTTTGTTACTACCACATACTTAACATGTATTATATTCATTGTAGGGCTCATCAAATATTTGTTTAATGAGTTTTGCTAAATAAATTACAAAATCTTCAGAGTACAGATCAAAGTTTTGCAAGTCTAAATTACGGAGGATTTTTGTGGGAGCTTCTAATTTGTGGCTGAAAGAACAGAGCCAAATAACTTCCAGTATTAAAACACACACACACACACACACACAGAGAGACAGAGAGAGAGAGAGAGAGAAGAAAAAATAAAACAAGGAAAGGAAAAAATCAATTAACATAATTTCTGGAAATCAAAATGCAGATATGGTTTAAAACTGGATCTTATTCTCTGCCTACAATTTTAACCATATGGAAATGCTGGGAGAAAAATAACTGATGTGTCTTAGTTTCAACATCACTAAAATGTAGGTAAATTGTTTTTAACTTTCTTCCATATGAGTTATGATGGTTGGCCAATGTCATGAATGAAATATACTTTGAGGTTTCTGTAAAGCATCAAGAAACTGCTGTATTAAAGTGAGATTATTACTGTATATACTATAAATATTGTGTAGGTGTGTTTCTTCCAATATTTAGAATATTCTGTTTCTTCTTCTAATTTTTTCAGTGTTTCATTTCTCTTTTTTACTTCATCAAGACAATCAAAGTACAAGTGCTGCACATTAAAAATATACAAATACATCACTCACACCGCATCAACTCCTACAGGCAAAAGGGCTTTTACTAAACATTGCTCCTCTTCAAAGCACATAATCACAGCTAAATGTATCAAGAGCCATCTGCTGGTCCAATGTAGCCAACTCCAATTAGCAAGATGTCTATTAGTGTCCATATTTCCAGGCCACTGAAGCTGAAGAGCTTGCCAAGGCCTTCTTGCCACTGGTTGAGGTGGAAATGGTCTGCTCCAAAGCCACCAAGGGTGATGCTTAGAGCCAGAGCAATAGACCACTTATAGCCTCCAGCCCAATTTCAGTGCAGCATTTTGAAAAAAGTAGTTACCCAAGTCATGAATGTGTTTATCATGTATTTGGCAGCATAATGCCGTTGAGGACAGGACCTCATGCAGCTGGTAGAATTGAAACATTCATATTCTGTTTCTGGAGGCTTCCATCAAAATCAAGTCATGTTGATGAGAAAGTTACTTTGGGATTTTAACTCCTAATCAACACAGGCAACAGAAGGTTTCACTGTACAGTCAAAAGTGACTAGCTTCCCATAGACACAGAGGACATTTGTTGTGCAGTCTATAAATTCTGCAGAATACCTGCTACACAAACCATTGCTTGAACATAAAAGGTGTAATTTCGGTACTTTCACTGCCTAACAGGAAGTAGCACTCTGAGAGTAAAAGCAGCACATGGCACAGGCAGTGGGGACCCCACAGCTGAGCTGTTAACAGCCACCCATAATTTTGTTTTCTTAGTCATAATTGTTTTTGTTTTCATATCATTTATTATACTATGATCTACTCTCCCTCCTCTGACTCTCTTTGCTAAATGTGCTACCTGAAGTTCAGGTCTATCCAAATTCAGCTTCCTCGCCCATCCTCAGTTGTGCGTTCTAGGTTACAGACGAAACCTCAGGATGTCTTTGTTATAATTAGAGTACAGTCAACTCTTAATTATCTATGATAATGGATTACTGGGAGAGCCTGAATAAACAAATTGGTTTGAAGATTTGTCACCTTGAGTGAACTCTGTCTCCCATGCTGTCCCTTGGGAGTGGTAGCAAGGGTAGGGTGAGGGAAACAGGCGGGCCAACTCCTCACAGTGACTCATGCTCCAGAGGGTAGCTTCACAGATAACTTCTGGAATGTCCCTGTGTCACTCCTCTCTTAAAGATGAAAGGATGGAAAAAACTGAGAGCCACTAGCAACAAACATTTGTTGAGTGAATGAATGAATGAATGATAGGATTTACTTGATGTGGTTCCCACAGAGAAGAAGTCTCATCTTTCACTTCCATCACCAGTTTGGAGTGACTAAATGCACTCACTGAAGAAACATTGTGGTAGTGCAAAGACATCACTAAGAAGGCTCTACATAGATGAGGTACATTTCTGTCAGTGCTCATAAATCATGGGCAATTTAAATATATTCACTGCAATAAAGCAACAGACCAACAAGGAAACATTTTAAAATTAATGCTATATAAGGAATAATGCTTCTATAAATATTGCCCAATGTTTATAATATTTATATCCATTTCTTTTTTGCTACTTTGGAAATAACTGGTATTTTCCCATAGGAGATACACAGGAAAATGTGAACCGTTTGTTGAAACAGATGAAAAGATATAGATCTTCTAATTGTGCTGCTAGTTGTCAAATGACTAATGAATTTGAATTCAATCAATGTTCATTAAACATTTGTCAATGGTAGGCATTTTTCTAGTGACTGAGCATGAAGAGATAGTTGAACAAAGATAAATAGGATATTGCAACTGTCCCTTCGTTGTTTCTATGGATACCTGGTGTGAGTTACAGGAGAATTAAACTCCAGACTCAAGTTCTTCCTAGGCAATGTGATACTTTCTATGCGTTTTTTTTTTCTAAGAAAGAGAATATTATAATTAAGGAAAATGTTATAATTTAGCTAAAGCTGAGTGTATTATTTTTCAGAATTAAGACAGTAAGTATTGCATTAACAGAGAAATGTGAGGAATCCACTTTCCTTGAGGCAACTTGAAGAAGAAAAAAAGCACTCTGAGAGTTCAAAGGTCTTAATTTCAGTAATAATTTCACTATGAACTATCTAAAAACCTTCAGTTGTCTGGTATTCTTTTTGATCTTGTAACATGATGGATTTGGAGTACATAAACTTATAAATTCCTCCCAGACCTAACTTAAAAAAGACTCTGATAAAAGAAAGATTGAATTTCTGAGAAATACATGACAAAAATTAACAGGTCTTGGAGACATTGAATATGAGTAGTTGGTAGAGTAATGAGTCTAAGGAGATTCTGAAAAGGCCAATTTGAATAACTGATGTCTGGTTAACAGAGTTAACTGTTAAATCTCTCAAAATGCAGGCAAAATGAGGAGAAAGCAGCAGCCAGGTGATTCACATATTTGACAATTGAGCACTGATTGCTTAGGAAAGCTATCATCAATCTTTTTTTCTTGTTTTCTTTTCCTGACTTGTGTATTCTTGTTCTAACCACCTAGAAAAATTTCCTTGGCATTATGCATAAAAACTCGTTACTCACTTAGCATGGACAAAGCAGACACTCTTCAAGCCTCATTTAATTTGTATCTATGAGGAATGATGAACACTAAGCATGGGCTCTAATTATAAATTAAAGGTAGTGGGGTAAAGCTTAAAGTAGTGACTACCCCTGAGCCTAGCTAATGGTGGTATTAGGTGCAATAAAGTGGAGACAAAAACTTGCAGAGCCAGTTTCAGCTGAGCTTCCATGGTGACAGAGACCTTCACAAAATGCTATTAAGTCTGTTTGTAATGACACATTGTTGCATCAGGCTTTGAATATTTAACTCATATCACATACTTTAACTTCACTAGATATGAGAGTCTGCTTTTTTTGTGTATGTATGAAAAGTCTGAAAGATTTTAAGTTCAAAATAAGCAGATAATTTTTTATTTTTATAGTAATTAGAGGATTCTTCATTCTCAGTCATTGCAATTCATTATTTTGTGTGTGAAATAATGGCCATGTAATTTTCTACCTAAGAATGATATATTACTTGTATATCCAACATGTTCATTGCTAAAATAATCCTTTTAAAATTATACATTAAGATAAAGGTAGGATCTAGTCTCTTTCCAACTGTACCATATTCAAAATGTAACTCCTTACATGCCAAAGTTCAGTCATAAATTGCCTCCTCTCTAGCTTAACTAAAGTGAAGTAATATTAGAGGAAGATGGTTAAATGTTATTGATGATTATTCACAGATATTAAAAAATGTTATAAATGTTTCTCAAGATTTCTGGAAACTCACCCCATATATTAGGTCAAAATCCATGTCTAAAATGCATCTTAATTTAAATGCCATTTGATCCTTTTTAAAACTGTTTTGCTTAAATTTGTATAATCTGACTACCTCCATCTTCTTCAGGCTCTGGAGTTATCTTTCTTTTTGATATATAAATAAAGCCACTTGAAGCTCTCCTCTCATGTGTTATAGGTAATAAATGTTCTAATATTTCCTACGATTACCAAATGGAATGGAAATTTGCTGCTTCTATCTTTTTCATTTAAATTTCTTTTCCTATATCAGGTTTTTTCTTTTTAAGAAATCACGGTGGGAGATTGTTGTTAAGTTAAATTGACATTTTAGGAGGTTCCGAGATGGAACAGCTGCAGTCTAAAGCTCCCAGCATGAGTGAGGCAGAAGACAGGTGATTTCTGCATTTCCAACTGAGGTACTGGGTTCATCTTACTGGGGCTTGTTGGACAGCGGGTGCAGGACAGTGGGTGCAGTGCACCAAGCATGAGCTGAAGCAGGGCAAGGCATTGCCTCACCCTGGAAGTGCAAGGGGTCAGGGAATTCCCTTTCCTAGCCAAGCAAAGCCGAGACAGACGGCACCTGGAAAATCAGGTCACTCCCACCCTAACACTGTGCTTTTCCAATGGTCTTAGCAAACGGCATACCAGGAGATTATATCCTACGCCTGGCTAAGAGGTTCCCACGCCCATGGAGCCCCGCTCATTGCTAGCACAGCAGTCTGAGATCAAACTGCAAGGCAGCAGCGAGGCTGGGGGAGGGGCACCCGCCATTGCTGAGGCTTGAGTGGGTAAACAAAGCCGCCGGAAAGCTCAAACTGGGTGGAGCCCACCGCAGCTCAAGGAGGCCTGCCTGCCTCTGTAGACTCCACCTCTGGGGGCAGGGCATAGCCAAACAAAAGGCAGCAGAAACCTCTGCAGATTTAAATGTCCCTGTCTATTAGCTTTGAAGCAAGTAGTGGTTCTCCCAGCATGGAGTTTGAGATCTGAGAATGGACTGACTGCCTCCTCAAGTGGGTCACTGACCCCCGAGTAGCCTAACTGGGAGGCACCCCCCAGTAGGGGCAGACTGACACCTCACACGGCCGGGTACTCCTCTGAGATGAAACTTCCAGAGGAATGATCAGGCAGCAACATTTGCTGTTCACCAATATTAGCTGTTCTGCAGCCTCTGCTGCTGATACCCAGGCAAACAGGGTCTGGAGTGGACCTCCAGCAAACTCCAACAGACCTCCAGCTGAGGGTCCTGACTGTTAGAAGGAAAACTAACAAACAGAAAGGACATCCACATTAAAACCCCATCTGTATGTCACCATCATCAAAGACCAAAGGTAGATAAAACCACAAAGATGGGGAAAAAACAGAGCAGAAAAACTGAAAATTCTAAAAATCAGAGTGCCTCTCCCCCTCCAAAGGAACGAAGCTCCTCGCCAACAATGGAACAAAGCTGTAAGGAGAATGACTTTGACAAGTTGAGAGAAGAAGGCTTCAGACGATCAAACTTCTCCGAGCTAAAGGAGGAAGTTCGAACCCATCGCAAAGAAGCTAAAAACCATGAAAAAAGATTAGACGAATGGCTAACTAGAATAACTAGTGTAGAGAAGTCCTTAAATGACCTGATGGAGCTGAAAACCATGGCATGAGAACTACGTGACAAATGCACAAGCTTCAGTAGCCAATTTGATCAACTGGAAGTAAGGGTATCAGTGATTGAAGATCAAATGAATGAAATGAAGTGATAAGAGAAGTTTAGAGAAAAAAGAGTAAAAAGAAATGATCAGAGCCTCCAAGAAATATGGGACTATGTGAAAAGACCAAATCTACGTCTGATTGGTGTACCTGAAAGTGATGGGGAGAATGGAACCAAGTTGGAAAACAATCTGCAGGATATTATCC
This sequence comes from Pan troglodytes, assembly GCF_028858775.2. Lineage (NCBI taxonomy): Eukaryota > Metazoa > Chordata > Mammalia > Primates > Hominidae > Pan > Pan troglodytes. The sequence goes on from NC_072408.2 coordinate 92,618,919, forward strand.
AGGAGAACTTCCCCAACCTATCAAGGCAGGCCAACATTCAAATTCAGGAAATACAGAGAACACCACAAAGATACTCCTCGAGAAGAGCAACTCCAAGACACATATTTGTCAGATTCACCAAAGTTGAAATGAAGGAAAAAATGTTAAGGGCAGCCAGAGAGAAAGGTCGGGTTACCCACAAAGGGAAGCCCATCAGACTAACAGTGGATCTCTCGGCAGAAACTCTACAAGCCAGAAGAGAGTGGGGGCCAATATTCAACATTCTTAAAGAAAAGAATTTTTAACCCAGAATTTCATATCCAGCCAAACTAAGCTAAATAAGTGAAGGAGAAATAAAATACTTTATAGACAAGCAAATGCTGAGACATTTTGTCACCACCAAGCCTGCCCCACAAGAGCTCCTGAAGGAAGCACTAAACATGGAAAGGAACAACCGCTACCAGCCACTGCAAAAACATGCCAAACTGTAAAGACCATTGATGCTAGGAAGAAACTGCATCAACTAATGAGCAAAATAACCAGCTAACATCATAATGACAGCATCAGATTCACACATAACAATATTAACCTTAAATGTAAATAGGCTAAATGCTCCAATTAAAAGACACAGACGCAAATTGGATAAAGAGTTAAGACCCATTAGTGTGCTGTATTGAGGAGACCCATCTCACATGCAGAGACACACATAGGCTCAAAATAAAGGGATGGAGGAAGATCTACTAAGCAAATGGAAAACCAAAAAAGGCAGGGGCTGCAATCCTAGTCTCTGATAAAACAGACTTTAAACCAACAAAGATCAAAAAAGACAAAGAAGGCCATTACATAATGGTAAAGGGATCAGTTCAACAAGAAGAGCTAACTATCCTAAATATATATGCACCCAATACAGGAGCACCCAGATTCATAAAGCAAGTCCTTAGAGACCTACAAAGAGACTTAGACTCCCACACAATAATAACGGGAGACTTTAACACCCCACTGTCAACATTAGACAGATCAACAAGACAGAAAGTTAACAAGGATATCCAGGAATTAAACTCAGCTCTGCACCAAGCAGACCTAATAGACATCTACAGAACTCTCCCCCCTAAAATCAACAGAATATACATTCTTCTCAGCACCACATCACACTTATTGCAAAATTGACCACATAGCTGGAAGTAAAGCACTCCTCAGCAAATGTAAAAGAACAGAAATTATAACAAACTATCAGACCACAGTGCAATCAAACTAGAACTCAGGATTAAGAAACTCACTCAAAACCGCTCAACTACATGGAAACTGAACAACCTGCTCCTGAATGACTACTGGGTACATATCAAAATGAAGGCAGAAATAAAGATGTTTTTTGAAACCAACGAGAACAAAGACACCACATACCAGAATCTCAGGGACACATTTAAAGCAGTGTGTAGAGGGAAGTTTATAGCACTAAATGCCCACAAGAGAAAGCAGGAAAGATCTAAAACTGACACCCTAGCATCACAATGAAAAGAACTAGAGAAACAAGAACAAACACATTCAAAAGCTAGCAGAAGGCAAGAAATAACTTAAGATCAGACCAGAACTGAAGGAGATAGAGACACAAAAAACGCTTCAAAAAATCAATGAATCCAGGAGCTGGTTTTTTGAAAAGATCAACAAAATTGATAGACCACTAGCAAGACTAATAAAGAAGAAAAGAGAGAAGAATCAAATAGATGCAATAAAAAGTGATAAAGGGGATATCACCACAGATCCCACAGAAATACAAACTACCATCAGAGAATACTATAAACACCTCTATGCAAATAAACTAGAAAATCTAGAAGAAATGGATAAATTCCTGGACACATACACTCTCCCAAGACTAAACCAGGAAGAAGTTGAATCTCTGAATAGACAAATAACAGGCTCTGAAATTGAGGCAATAATTAATAGCTTACAAACCAAAAAAAGTCCAGGACCGGACGGATTCACGGCCGAGTTCTACCAGAGGTACAAGGAGGAGCTGGTACCATTTCTTCTGAAACTCTTCCAATCAATAGAAAAAGAGGAAATCCTCCCTAACTCATTTTATGAGGCCAGCATCATCCTGATACCAAAGTCTGGCAGAGACACAACCAAAAAAAAGAGAATTTTAGACCAACATCCCTGATGAACATCGTTGCAAAAATCCTCAACAAAATACTGGCAAACCGAATCCAGCAGTACATCAAAAAGCTTATCTACCATGATCAAGTGGGCTTCATTCCTGGGATGCAAGGCTGGTTCAACATATGCAAATCAATAAAAGTAATGCAGCATATAAACAGAACCAAAGACAAGAACCACATGATTATCTCAATAGATGCAGAAAAGGCCTTTGACAAAATTCAACAGCCCTTCCTGCTAAAAACTCTCAATAAATTAGGTATTGATGGGACGTATCTCAAAATAATCAGAGCTATTTATGCAGACCCACAGCCAATAACATACTGAATTGGTAAAAACTGGAAGCATTCCCTTTGAAAACTGGCACAAGACAGGGATGCCCTCTCTCACCACTCCTATTCAACATAGCGTTGGAAGTTCTGGCCAGGGCAGTCAGGCAGGAGAAAGAAATAAAGGGTATTCAATTAGGAAAAGAAGAAGTCAAATTGTCCCTGTTTGCAGATGACATGATTATATATCTAGAAAACCCCATTGTCTCAGCCCAAAATCTCCTAAGCTGATAAGCAACTTCAGCAAAGTCTCAGGATACAAAATCAATGTGCAAAAATCACAAGCATTCTTATACAACAATAACAGACTAACAGAGAGCCAAACCATGAGTGAACTCCCGTTCACAATTGTTTCAAAGAGAATAAAATACCTAGGAATCCAACTTAAAAAGGATGTGAAGGACCTCCTTAAGGAGAACTACAAAACACTGCTCAACGAAATAAAAGAAGACACAAACAAATGGAAGAATATTCCATGCTCATGGGTAGGAAGAATCAATATCGTGAAAATGGCCATACTGCCCAAATTAATTTATAGATTCAATGCCATCCCCATCAAGCTACCAATGACTTTCTTCACAGAATTGGAAAAAACTACTTTAAAGTTCATATGGAACCAAAAAAGAGCCTGCATCGCCAAGTCAATCCTAAGCCAAAAGAACAAAGCTGGAGGCATCACGCTACCTGACTTCAAACTACACTACAAGGCTACAGTATCCAAAACAGCATAGTACTGTTACCAAAACAGAGATATAGACAAATGGAACAGAACAGAGCCCTCAGAAATAATAACACACATCTACAACCATCTGATCTTTGACAAACCTGACAAAAACAAGAAATGGGGAAAGGATTCCCTATTTAATAAATGGTGCTGGGAAAACTGGCTAGCCATATGTAGAAAGCTGAAACTGGATCCCTTCCTTACACCTTATACAAAAATTAATTCAAGATGGATTAAAGACTTAAATGTTCGACCTAAAGCCATAAAAACCCTAGAAGAAAACCTAGGCAATACCATCCAGGACATAGGCATGGGCAAGGACTTCATGTCTAAAACACCAAAAACAATAGCAAAAAAGCCAAAATTGACAAATGGGATCTAATTAAACTAAAGAGCTTCTGCACAGCAAAAGAAACTACTATCAGAGTGAACAGGCAACATACAGAATGGGAAAAAATTTTTGCAATCTACTCATCTGACAAAGGGCTAATATCCAGAATCTACAATGAACTCAAACAAATTTAGAAGAAAAAAACAAACAACCCCATCAACAAATGGGCGAAGGATATGAACAGACACTTCTCAAAAGAAGACATTTATGCAGCCAAAACACACATGAAAAAATGCTCATCATCACTGGCCATCAGAGAAATGGAAATCAAAACCACAATGAGATACCATCTCACACCAGTTAGAATGGCGATCATTAAAAGTCAAGAAATAACAGGTGCTAGAGAGGATGTGGAGAAATAGGAACACTTTTACACTGTTGGTGGGACTGTAAACTAGTTCAACCATTGTGGAAGACAGTGTGGCGATTCCTCAAAGATCTAGAACTAGAAATACCATTTGACCCAGCTATCCCATTACTGGGTATATACCCAAATGATTATAAATCATGCTGCTATAAAGACACATGCACACATATGTTTGTTGTGGCGTTATTCAATAGACTTGGAACCAACCCAAATGTCCATCAATGATAGACTGGATTAAGAAAATGCGGCACATATACACCATGGAATACTATGCAGCCATAAAAAAGGATGAGTTCATGTCCTTTGTAGGGACATGGATGAAGCTGGAAACCATCATTCTCAGCAAACTATCACAAGGACAAAAAACCAAACACCACATGTTCTCACTCATAGGTGGGAATTGAACAATGAGAACACTTGGACACAGGAAGGGGAACATCACACACTGGGGCCTGTTGTGGGGTGGGGGGAGTGGGGAGGGATAGCAGTAGGAGATATACCTAAGGTAAATGACGAGTTAATGGGTGCAGCACACCACCATGGCACATGTACACATATTTAACAAACCTGCACGTTATGCACATGTACCCTAGAACTTAAAGTATAATTTTTTAAAAAATGACATTTAAAATTTTGTTTACCAAATTCTTAGCAAATATGCCCCTATTAGATACAAAATTATTGGTGCTGCTTAATATCATAGAATCATGAAGACTTTAAGTTATCTGTGTTTTGTAGTTGTTAAAACAATCCTCAAATAGTAAGTTATTTCATTGAAATACTTTTAGAAAGAATATTTAGGAGAGTCTTTGAAAGCTCTTGTTACAAATAGTGGTAATATTTAGTGTATTTCATGTTGAAGATAAACACTTCATATGAAACATTGATTTAATACATTTTTCTAATAATAATTCTAATTATTAGATATATTTCCAAGACTATAGAATAAATCTTTAAATTCATATTAATATTTACTTTTCCCTGGGCTTATCAATGAAGAACTTTGTATCTAACTAATAAACAGGTATATTGTATGTGACATTCTGTAGGAGAAGCAAAAAGGAAGGATGCAACAAAAGAGACTAGATAACTGCGTTATATATCTTTCACACGAACAGCCCATTGTGAACAGTAGAGTTAATTAAATGCACACCAGATGCCTTTAAAAGTTTGTTTGCCTAAATGGCAATTACAACCTCCACATACAAACAAGAAAAATAAAAATAATACAGGACACTATATTTTTAATGATTATAGTACACATACCACTTCTAACCATTAACTGGGTTCTCCCATATTATGATTTGTTTTCTGCTCAGCATGTTACTTTCCCCAGCTTCTCTCAACTCCACTTTTTTCTGATAGGTGGACGTGGAATCTTTTTTATTCTCCAAAATATTATAAAACAATACTTTTGCATGAAAAGAATGCTAGTGAGGTTTGAGGATAATGACTCAAGTAAAGCTCAGAAAAGGAACAATTCAATTCAAATGTATGACCTCAAAATCCATTGCTAACTTCTCACTAGGAGCCACCTGCTTACTATCACTTTATAAGTCTCAAAACTCAATATTGCAGGGTTATTTTTCATTTTTGATCACTTTTTTAAATTTTACATCCGTTTGTTAAAATTTGAATCCTCTACTCCACTGTGGTTTCTTAAGCAATTTTTTTCAAATAAACAAAAATAATTACTTACACAGAGTACCAAGACAAAACAACACAAACCACTGAGACAAATTTTTACACTTGCCGTAGCAAGTTTTCCTTTGCATAGCAATTTAAATTTTTCCCTGATTGATAGATTTACACAATAATTTTTTTGTTACAATCTTTTGCATTTTTTGGAAATTGAAGTTTTGATGTGACACTCGATGTTATCTATTATAAAATATGTGTTTAATAATAAGGTATCTGTACTATACTTATAATAATACAGTTTTTCTAAAAACAGTTTTTGAAGAATAAAAGAAATACATGCTGTAGTATTTTTAGCCAACAATCATGTACCTTTTTTCTATGTTATATTAGCAATTTAAGTCTAAGTGTTCTCATTAAGAATTTATAAGTTGTTCTATATTACTTTTAAGCATTGAGAATTATGATTAATTCATATGCATATAAAATATTGGTTTTCATAACAAATATTTACGACCTTTATTTCTTTATTTTGAGAAAAACATGGAATATAACAATCTGCAATTCTCCTTGGCCATAACTTGATTCCTCAACATAATTAAGCATTACTGGAAAAATGATTTTTTTCTAAAAATAAAGCAGATTTTTTTTTTTGACAAATTGTCATTTGATACCTGAGTGATAGTCTTTATAATACATAAGTTACATCAACCTCTCTTAACTTTGAAAATTCTGTGGTCTGGCTGGGCGCAGTGGCTCATGCCTGTAATCCCAGCACTTTGGGAGGCCGAGACGGGCGGATCACGAGGTCAGGAGATCGAGACCATCCTGGCTAACACGGTGAAACCCCGTCTCTACTAAAAATACAAAAAAATTAGCCTGGCGTGGTGGCGGGCGCCTGTAGTCCCAGCTACTCGGGAGGCTGAGGCAGGAGAATGGCGTGAACCCAGGAGGCGGAGCTTGCAGTGAGCCGAGATTGCACCACCACTGCACTCCAGCCTGGGTGACAGAGCGAGACTCCGTCTCAAAAAAAAAAAAAAAAAAAAAAAAAAAAAAGGAAAATTCTGTGGTCTATTCTGGGGTACTTGGATGTTTCTACTGCCTTTAATTGCTCAGCCTGTTTTGTGAATAGAAAATCTTTTCAATGACCATATACAGTGCAACTTTATCTGTCTTATCAGGTATTAGAAAACTTTTGGCTATTGCCCCAAATTAAGTATAAATGTGGTCATCCTTCAAGGAAGAACACATACATTGCTTATAATGCTTGTGTTATAGCTGATCTCATAGCTCTGTTTTTGTTCTCTTCCTATCCACATACAAATTTTTATTTCAATGATGGACTGTAGTAAAATATATTAAATAAACTTTTATGATGGAGTGAAAGTTGCATAAATACTCAAATGAAATAACAGTAGAATGAACAGATAGTTACCCTGTAAATAATCCCCAAGAGCTAAGAGCAGAAACTGCAGCAAAACCTACTGTTCAAACTGATGGGCACTTACATATTTTTGACATATGTATAGTGATGCATCCTTCATTATAAAATCAAGAAAATATTGGACTAATAATGGTTGCTATAATAATAAGAGTCTACTCTATACAAGGTGAGATGCTGAGTATTTTTCATGCTACATCTCCTATCTTTAAAGCATTCCAAAAAGTTAGGCATTATTATTATCACAATTTTCCAGTTGAAGAACTTCATGAACAGAATAGTTGAATAATTTGATTAAAATCATGCAAGTAACTAGGGCTTGAACCCAAATTTGAACCAAATATGTCCGGCTTCTTAAAGGAGACTTGTCTTAATTATTTTTAGAATAAATTACTTTTAATTTGAGCCAAGAAAAACGACACTTTTGGACAATTAACTAATATACAAGCCCTGTTAATGTCATATTTCAGGAAAATAGTGTAAGACACATAAAAAATATCTGCAGTACTTATATGATAACAGGAGTTCCCACAGTAGTCTAATTTATTCCATCATTTTCATCTTAGATTAGGCACTATTTGAAAAAGAGACAATAACCTTTGGGCACCTGGAGTCTCCGGATCAGCCCTTTAATACATTTCTGTTTCCCAATTACCCTTGGCTTGGGACCTAGTGCTTTTTATGTTTCTTCCAAGTCAATGAGCTCTATGCATCACTTTAGGAATGCTTCTCTCCACATCCCTTCATTTAGCTTGGTAAAGTGTTTAGTCATCAGCTCTGCTGTGAGTTAATAAACCACACTCTAATGCCATTTCTTTAGAATCATTTGGCTAGATTTTAAAATCACAAAAGTTAGGGCTGCAATCCAGACCACCTCAATCAAATTCACCAGGGTGAAGTTCAGGAATCTGCATTTTTAACAAGTACTTTTTGTGAGTTTGTTGTGGAAACAGGTTTGGGAATTACCTCCAAAAGACTCATGACTTGGCTTGACCTAAATTTAAATCTCCAATGCAGGATATTTTCCTCCTTAGTCTGTCTTACTTTTGAATGATAAACCCCAGTTACCATTACCACCCTCATCCTTTGTGAAACTGCTGTTCCTCACATTATTTGACATTTTGGTATTTTATAATTTTTTGGACGATTACTTCAGGAGTGGGGTGGTATGCGTGGATGCTAAAAGAGGGATATGTAGCTTTGATATCCATCTTCGGGCTCTTTCCGTCTAAGGTAATTTAGAGGTTTTGTGATAAGATTTGTACTTGGAAAGCAAAACAATTATTACCAATCACCATGCCATGCACCTGAACTTACTTGAGAACAGTGACTTGCAAATTTCACAGGATACTAACAAATATTTCAAAATCTTAGCTTCAGTTCTGAAAATGTATAAAACTTTTCTGTTCCCTTGTCTGGGATATGACAAATGCTACTTAGAATAATTTTTTGTTGTTGTTGTTGAGATGAAATCTCACCCTGTCGCCCAGGCTGTAGTGCAGTGGTGCGATATCAGCTCACTGCAACTTCCGTCTCCTGGGTTCAAGCGATTCTTCTGCCTCAGCCTCCAGAGTAGCTGGGACTACAGGCGCATGCCACCAAGCCTAGCTAATGTTTGTATTTTTTTTTTTTTTTAGTAGAGACAGGGTTTCACCATATTCGCCAGAATGGTCTTGAACTCCTGACCTCGTCATCTGCCTGCTTCAGCCTCCTAAGATGCTGAGATTACAGGCGTGAGCCACTGTTCCCAGCCTAGAATAAATTTTAAAACTTCAAAAATAGTATTTGAAGTCGAAAAGCCATACCTTGATTTTATATCTGTATAAGTACCAATGTATTTGCCCTGAGTGATGGAAACAGGAAAGAGAGGAAGTGGTGTTCATTTCAAATAAAGTATGTAAGCAATATTTTACCCTTACTAGACATTTAACTTTTCTTTCATTACTTACAATAACAAGAGTTAACATTTATAGAATAACTATAAAGTTCCAGGCACTATGCTTGCCCTTTTGTTACATATCTAATTTTATTAACATGTATTGGCAAATATTAGGTTCCAATCTCTGTTGGACACTAGAGATATTAAAATAAATAATACAAGTTACTATTCTCTCCACCTCTATTTACAGAATAGCTTTTTCTGTTCTGGAAACACAAATGATGTTCTTTTTTCCCTAGCCATACATTGTTTAGCTAACATAATCATGACTCTTTTGTCTATCATGGCCAATAATAACAACCCTACAGCCCCACCCTAACTAATCTGGAAAGAAATGAGAGATAAGAGTGAACATATCAGGAGAAGCAGAGTTTTGAGTTTTAACTCCCTCCTTTTTCAATTAGTAGGCTACTTTAACCTCTTCTTAAGGTGGTTCTATAAAGAATAAAATAAAATAAATAGAGCCAAGTGCAATAAATAAACACCTAATATTTGTTGTGCACATACCAAATCTATTGAAGGAATTATTCAATATAATTTGACCAAGTTGAAAACCTTAAAGGTTATCTAATTTAGCTTTTTAATTTTTTTATTTTAAATTATTTTCTAGGTTGGAATCTGACATCCTAGAATTCAAATTGTTTACAGCCTTCAGGTTTCCAGTTCTCAGTTAGTTGACTTTGACATTACCCATTACGCTGCAGCTGTTTGATGTTCAAAAAAGCCTTTAAAGAGCCTCAGCAAAGAAACAAGAAAGTTAGAAGAATATTATATATAGGAAACACTTTTAAAGTTTTTAAATTATAAAGATCCTGTATTTTGAAATATATTTATAGTGGAAAAGAAATATGTCATCCCTAAAATCATCAAGTTAAAACAAAAACTTGCAGAAAAATTTTGCATTTCCAATTTCATATGGATTTGCTTTTAGGTATGCAGTTTTTATTTTTAACATAGTTTGTTTACAGGCATTTGTGAAATAATTCCTTTTAAACTAGATTTTACTATTGTATTCTTATAATGAGAAATATTAATATTTATAAATTTCAGTAATCTGAACTTATTCTAATAATACCCGAGAACCTACTTAACACCTCCTGTATTATCAGGATTTTAATTTGCTGTTATGCATAAAGCTAAGACAAATACTTTCATGCATATATGTTTTCACAAATTTTGGAATATTTTCCCTCTACTTATTATGAATTGTAGGAATGCTGATTGAAAGCTGTGAATTGTTGATCTATACTATTATTTCCAAATTATTTTCCAATATGTTACACCAATTGCCGTAAGTAAATCTAGGGGTTTACTTATCAAGGAAGGCCATTTCATTCACTTTATTTTCAAATGGAAAGTTCTTCAATAATAGGAATGGTGGGGCTGTTACATGATAGAAATGCATAAACTCTAACAATGCTGAGAAAATGAGAACTAAATACCTAAAATTCTGATACTTACAGACCAGAGTCATTATAGACATATTTAGTCTTGATTTTTTGTTTGTTTTGTAGAGACAGGGTCTCTCTATGTTGGCCTGGCTGGTCTCAAACCCCTGGCCTCAAGCAATCCTCCTGCCTCAGACTCCCAAAGCACTGGGATTACAGGTGTGAACCACAACACCTGGCCTTATAGACGTATTTAGTATTTATGACTGCTACTTGTTCTCTAACCTCTAGTCTTCTTTTCTGTTTGGCCGTTGCTTGAATTTTTAAGTAGTAACTTGTAAGCAACATTTTCTCATCTCAGAATAATAATTAGTGTTTTAATTTATCATTAACTACCCCTATAGGTATGAATTAAACAAAACTGAAGAAAAATATTCTTCCCAAATTAAGTCTTTTGGAACTTTTATTTCATCCTAGCAGAAATTATAGAATACTTGTGCTAAGACAACTGTTTCAATATCTGATCATTTGATTAGCACTTTCTGAAGCACCATACCTATGGAAGCATATTAACAAGATTCTGTAGACTTTGAAATCAACTTGGGCTGTTGAATTCCTGGCAAATGAGGATGATGTCAATCATCATTCAAGAAAAAAACCTAAATTGTCTCCCATCTTTATGCTTATGTCTCAGTTTCGTAAATTATTATTGGGCTTGATCTACTAAGGCCCTCCTTCCTTTGTTTTAAGCAGATTGTTCTGTGCATTTGTACTTAATATACCAAGCTCATGTCATTGACTCTTCTTTTAATTTTATTTTTAAAAGATAAGTGGTATTTTATTATAACAATAATTGAACTCCCGTAAGACTTCATTATTTGCAACCAAGGACAATACTAGCCTCTAGGGAATGCTTGGAAACATTAGGGATGAGAGGAGGGGTTAGACGAAGACAATTTTGCTTGTCCCAGTATATAGCAGTACCATTGCCAGTTTGTAGGAGGCATCCTGGTGTGCTAAATGTTTTTCAGTTAATGGGAGAGTCTAGCAGACAAAAAACTCTCCTGCCAAAATGCCAATAATGCCACAGCTGAGAAACTCTGCAGGTTAAGCATTTTTCTTATGCAAACATTCATTTCGTAGCCTCATAAAGTTCCTAAGTGGACTAATGATACAATATTACTAGACATTCTATTTTTATTTATGTCATGGCCATTACAAATATTACTAATTAAATTTAGGTATTCTATCCTATGCAAATTAGTAAAAATCTTAGACTTCTTTGCATTCAAATGTGTTTTGATCTTAATTTTGTTAGTCAGTTAATTTGTTTTTCTAGGGTAAGGATAGTTGTTTGTTTGAAATTTCAGAGAATTTCCTAACTTTTTCAATTCACTTTGCTGGTATACAAAATAATGTAAGAAAGAAAGTCTACATGCATGAGAGCAAGAATCATTTGAATATGTGGTTGAAAGTTTAAAACTAAAGCATGAATGCACTGTAAAGAATTAATGTACTATTAATCCACTATATTCAGTGAAATTATTGAATTCAGTAGATAAAATATAGTTCTGAAGTGAGGGCTTAAAACAAGCAATCAGTAGGGAATTTCCAAATTTTAACCTGGATGAAGACAATTATCAGTTGAATAATTTAATGAGGAGAAACAAACCTAATTTATGACAGTAACACAAAAGGTATGAAATTCAGAAATAAATCTTATATTGCTTGTGCAAGAAGAGAATAAAGTTTTAAATCCTGCTGAGGGACACAATTGAAGACTTGAACAAAAGGAAACACATAAGGCTCTCAGACAGTAAGTCTCAATATTAAAGTAGTCAGTTTTCCCTAAATGTATACATAAATTTAGCACGCTCTCAATTTAAAATACCAACAGACTATTTTTGTAGCTGTGCAAGATGATTATAAATATTGCAAAATTTATAAAGAACAGGAAAATTTTTTAAAACAAACACGAGTAATAGGAATATATAAATAATTAAAATATACCAAATCTTAAAAGGATTATAAAGTCACAATAATTCAAATTATGTAGCTCTTGAACGTGAATACACAGCCAAATCAATGGGATGGCAGAAAAAATCCAAAAATAGATTCAAAATATGTACCAGAATATGGTTCACAATAAAGGGGGTATTTAAAAACAGTGGCACAACGTTATTTGGCAAATAATGTGGAATAACTTGTAATTACCTAAACAAGATTCAATTATCTCCATAAGTTTAAGCATGTAACGAACTTAATTTCAGATGGTTGAAAGTTTACAACTAAAGCATGAATACACTCTAAAGAAGCATCAGAGAAATTATTTCAAAAATTATTTTAAAAATTATTTATCATGCAGTGTGAAGGCCTGTTTAAAAATGACCAAAAAACACTTTACGAGTTACTTATCCATACATTCAACTATATAACTTAATTTTTTGCTTTAAGATAAATTAAAAGACAAATAGCATACTCTGTGGGTGGGAAGAGTACATTAACAACTTGGGTAGTAAAAGATTAATTTTTATAAAGATCAATTGTCAATGTTTATTAAATTTGAAAATGCCTCTGTTACCCTTTAAGCCAATATTCCTACATCTGGCAATCTAGTCTTACAGAAATGCATTGATGGAATGACGTTGTTTATAATAGTAAATTTTCAGAAAACATCCAAATGCCTATAAGGAGGGGATTAGTTAAATAAATTATTATAATTGATACAATGAGTTTCCCTGCTGCTATCAAACACAGTAAGGAATCTCTATATGAACAATATAGGGCCATCTCCAGAATAACCACATCTCAGAATGAGTAAGGAGTTATGTAAGAAAAATATGAGGAAGAGTCTGCATATTCTTCCACAATAAATTGGAAGAAATATGTATAAAACCTAATAAATAGTTTTGTTCAATCTTACTTCCTGTATATTTACGTTTTCATGAAATAACTAATCTTAAAATAAATTGTGCATTATATTAGCAATTATATAATTCATGGTCGGGTATGGTGGCTCATGCCTGTAATCCTAGCAGTTTAGAAGGCCAAGGGGGCAAATTGCCTGAGCTCAGGAGTTCGAGACCATCTTGGGCAACATGGTGAAAGCCCGTCTCTACTAAAATACAAAAGAAATTACCAAGCGTGGTAGTGGGTGCCTGTAGCCTCAGCTACTCGGGAGGCTGAGACTCGACAATTGCTTGAACCCAACCCGGGAGGCAGAGGTTGCAGTGAGCCGAGATCGCACCACTGCACTCCAGCCTGGGTGACAAAGCTAGACTCTGTCTCAAAAAAAAAAAAAAAAAAAAAAGGATAGCAATTATATAATTCAACCTGAAAGAAGATTTATTTTTAATATAGCCAAATAAAAGACCACCCAAAACAATATCACAAGAAAGGTATAATTATTTCTTTTATTATTTTGGATCAGTTACAACATGATAAAATGATATATACTTAATATTTGTCACATCATGTTTATTAAACCAATCAGGCAGTATGAAAAGAAATAGCCTAGTATTTAAAAACTATATATCAGGATAAAATGTATTTCTTTGTCACTAGAAAAATATGTTTTAAGTAGATTATGTCTACTTGGAAAATAATTATAAAAGGCAGCCACAGAAATATATTTTGTCATGTACAGTAGATATTTAAATAAATATAAAAATAAAATTTTAATGGATTAGAATAGCTTCTACACACTAATGAGGTGTTGTTATTTTACTTAAGAAGAAAAATGAAATAGATATTTTGTTTAGGATATTTTAAAGTTACTTTCTGTATCTACCATTTAAAACCCAACTCTAAAATATGTTTTTTCTCATAAGCACACAATGAAATAAAAAATTCTATAATATAACCATTAAATCAGCTTAAAGAGACATTTGGGCTTTATTAAGTCAGTAATACTATTATTAAAAATAAACATTGATGCCACATTTTAAAAAATCATAGTAGCATGAAGATTTAATTTTTCTTTCCCAAAATGTATAAGGTCAATTGCTGTTAATGTTTTAAGTCTGTTAAAATACATATTCATTCATGTACAAAATGTACAAGCATCATTTACCATCTATAAAACACACACACACACACACAAAAGCTACAAACCTCTAAAATTTAGCCACTCAATTCAAAAAGGGAGCAGGGGGCAAAGAAGTTAATAGGAAAGAGTAAGGCTAACAAGACAGATGATAAAGTAATTTAATAAGAATTCATTGGTCGGGCACGGTGGCTCACGCCTGTAATCCCAGCACTTTGGGAGGCCGAGACGGGTGGATCACAAGGTCAGGACATCGAGACCATCCTGGCTAACACGGTGAAACCCCGTCTCTACTAAAAAAATTAGCCTGGCGTGGTGGCGGGCGCCTGTAGTCCCAGCTACTCAGGAGGCTGAGGCAGGAGAATGGCGTGAACCCGGGAGGCGGAGCTTGCAGTGAGCCAAGATCGTGCCACTGCACTCCAGCCTGGGCTACACAGTGAGACTCCGTCTCAAGAAAAAAAAAAAAGAATTCATTGAAGGAGGGGAATTAGGTAAGTGCATAAATATATATAGCGTAAGCCAGAATAAAAATGCTTCTTATGAGAAGTACCTCTAAAATATTTCTGGGTTCAGAGATGAGATTCCAACTAATTGAATGGAACAAACGTATATCATAGAAGAGCTAGCACATTAAAAAGACTGTGGAAAGGGTAAGATTTCAGAGCATTACAGAAGGAGAAAAAGGAGAATTCCAAGTGGAAGGATGACCAAGGATGAATCTAGGTCCTGTTACACAAATTAAGAATAGTCAGCTTTGGTTTGTTTCTTCTAGCTGCATATGGCAATTTCATAGTTAACCTGTCAGGTTACTCAAGAATTTATACTTTAACGTTTCTATAGATAATAACATTACACTTTCTATCAAGTTCTATACTTATAATTCCAATTCTCACTTAATTTAATAACAAATAGTTCAGTATCCAGACATGAGGGCATTGTATTTCAGTACTTCTATTTGTGTTAATATATTAACATGTAACTGTAAATTAAGAGGTTCACCATGGTAGCTGATGAAGGATTAAAACTTAATGATTGTAGTGATCAAACGCACAAATACATTTGTATAACTAATGAGCAAATGGAAATTCTGAAATGAATTTAAAAAGCAATGGTACTACTTTCTGAGACTTACAAACATTATTTACTGTAAAATGTAGAAGAATTGAGCCTTAAATGCATTACTGTGCTTAACTGTATAAAAGCAGAAGTTAATTCAAAGTTTCTAAGATGAAATTATCTCTCCAGGCCTACTTCTTATCAGAACCTCTTTTGAATTCAGATAATTAGTCAAATAGATAAGCATGTTCTTTCAGTATTTTCTCACTAAAGATAAGAATAATTCAAAGAGATGACTTCCACTGTAGGAAAATGATACAATGGGTTTATCATTTATGATGATCTTCTGAATTTGATCCCCATTAGTGAACAATGAATATGTCAGTGGCTTATATTGTTGAATAATTTTATGGACTCTTAGTCAGGTGAACTTTCCTTTCACAGATGACTATTCAATTTTATCTTTTTTAAAAAAATGTAACCGATGTCAGAATTATTACTCTTTATCACTGTATTTTTCCATAGAATGGAAATTTCTATTTTTCTTACCAGCCAACTTGAAATAAGACCTGAAAATATCTATTTTGGTACAAGAAATGATAGTATAAATGCTCACGAAACTGAAACAATCAGAAAATTCTAAATGTCTTCCCAAAGATGAGTTAAAAGACAGGAGAAGGCAGGAACAAACAAATATGTTAAGAAAATTTAAGGAACAATATATTTTTTTAAATGAGTTAACAATAAAGTTGCTTTAAAAAATTAAATACTTTTCAAATTTTGAAAGTAAAACAATAAGAAAACTGAGTTAGAACCTGCACTAAAAGTATGCAAAAGAATAAAAGAGAAGAAATGAGAAGGATTGGGACCCTTAACCAATGTCCACATATTAAAACTCAGTAAAATAATATTTCTACTTACATGTGCAGTGACACACAGGAAAGATATCAGCTAAATAAAAATAAACTGCAGCAGTATTCAGTTAACAGTACAATAAAAAATAATTATTTCATTATGATTGCATCATGTGTTCATTGGCAGGAAGGAAGCAAAGGAAAAAAAGAAGACGGGAGAAGGAGAGATGAAGGCAGGAAAAGAGAGGAAGTAAGGCAGACAGGAAGGCAAATAAGAAGAAAGTAAGCAAAGAAGGGAGAGAGAAGAAAGCACATTTCTAATTAAAACACAAGCATAGTAGGCCATAATAATGATTGTCAGTCAAGATGAGACCTAAATAATCCCTTCAATTTCTTGGATTCTTACTAGTGTGTTTGGGATTTTGCTGGTACTTTTTTAGGAACTAAGTTTCTTTTAAGCACTTTAGATGAAGAAATAAGACAATCTGAGTTATAGCATAGCAGAATAAGTCTTTTGTCCATGTGGTCTCCTCTCTGTAGGTTCAGAGACAAAATGCTAATAATTATAGCAGATTCTATTTTATCCACAGAAGGGTTCCAAATTCCATCATTGCAACTTTTGTAGATAGGACATAAACAAATAACACTATGACTGATTTTCTCTGTAACCCACACTATACCTCACTCAGTGAATGAACATGGGTTTGGTCAGGAGATCTGAATTGCCAGATAGCAAACATCCACACATAGCTCTTAATAAATTGAGGCTTCTTTATAAAAATTGCTGTTTGTACGCAGCACTTGGCCCTGCCTCATCTGTACCCTATACGTGTCTGATTCCCTGCCAGTATTTATACATGTCCCAACAGCAGCCTGTTTCATAGGCCTCAACAGGTAGAAGGGTTCAGGAAGTGATATACATGATACCTTGTATTATCAAGGATCAATTAAAAGAACCAAACTTTGAATTAATGCAGTTACAACACAGTAGCTCCCATATACTTTACAGATTTAAAAATTCCAATTATACAGTGTTGGAAAAATATATATTACAGCACATTTTAATTCTACTTCTTCATGTTTGAATATTTGGACTGTCTGATATTGAGGATTGCTTTTAAAGTTTATGTAAATCGTTTTCCACAGATGCTAAGGAAGACTATCATATGATTCCCATCAAATTATTTCTGTGTTCTACAACGACAAGCTATTTGTGCTGCATTCGTGATAAATAGTTCATTGCTTGAACTTGCAATAATTAAAGTTCCTTTGGAAATTTCACATCAGAAACAATACATTTCTCTAGTTTTTATTAACTATTGAATACTACAATATGATTTACATTTTTTGAGTGTTATATTTAAAATGAGGTTTCCTATTAAATTAAACAAACATTAAAACATGAAAGCAGGTCAGAAAGGAGCCATTGGAACTATGTTGACAACAGCACCACATCTCCTACTGTTGTTTCGGAGTCCTGACTGTGGTTAGAACTGATACCAGTGTCCGAGTCTGTGTCATTTGTGTAATTGCTAAATACTCTTTGAGTAAAGGGAGGAATCTCCCCATTGCTACTGGGAACCTCAGATTCCTTCGCTCTGTTTTCCTTTAACTGGCACCCATCTTTGTTGCTAATGTGAAGTGAATTGAATTCCTTGGCCAGGAGTTCATATTCTTTTGCTTTCATCTGAAGCAATGAGTCACTGTATTTAATCTCTTTCTGGATGCCACTCAAATGAGAGTGAATTTTCAAACCAGCTCTCATGCTTTTCTCCAAATCACACTTAACACTCTCTAAATTAGAGCTTTCCAGTTCACTTGCAGCTTCCCCTTCCGCATCTTCATTTATATCAATGCAAACACTTTTTACCTCTTTTTCTATTTCAGCAGAGAGCTTATCAATGAGTATTCGGTAATATTTCAGTCGTTCTTCCAGCTGTTCAATTCCATCACTTTCGCTCAGGTCCTCCAGAGTCTGGTTTTCCTCATACTGCAAGTCTAGATTTTGCTCAACTTCACTGAAACTGGGCATTAAATATGCATCCTGAACATAGTTTTCTCCATCATTTTCTACTCGATCAAGATGGAACTTAGCTTCACACTTTTCAATTTCCAGATCCAGCTCTTTCATTCTCTTGACTTGCTGATGAATAGTATGGTCCTGGGAAATGATCAGATGAACTAATGTCTCCATATTATCTCGATCATGAGAAACTGTGTCCTGCTTAATTTTAGCCAGTTTCCGGAAAGTTTTCCTGACTATTCTTTTTTGTTTATCTGGTGGTAAAGTCTTCATGTAGTTTGCTGGGCTGAGCTCCCACAATTTTTCTGTGTTTTGCACTAATTTGGCTTCAGCTGTCCGCCACAAAGGAACTGGAAGAAAAGCATCTGCTTTAACCAAAACAAATTGCATATTGGGCTGCTCATCTCCCCACGCTTTCCAAAGCTTCAGGATTCTAGTTAGTGGAGGAAGAACCCTTTCGGAGCCTCTCCACTTCTCTATGATGCAGTAATCACTGGGCTTCCCCAGAAGAAATCGTTTCTCTCCAAACGTAGCCTCATGTTCCTCAAGCAAAGCCTGGATGACATCAGCAGAGGTGGTGCGTTTAGTCAGCCCACAGACAAGCTTCTCTTCTTGGCAAACCCAAACCACAATTTCCTTCTCTTCTGAATCCATGTCTTTAGTTGGAGATCTGAAAGAAAAACAAAAGCACATTATATTTCTGTCATTGCCTGTGTAAACTCAGAAAGATGGTTTAACATTAATATGCTTTCTAGATTTTTACCCTTAATGAGAGAGGCATTTTTTTTCTGTCGCCCAGGCTGGAGTGCAGTGGTGCGGTCTCAGCTCATTGCAAGCTCCGCTTCCCGGGTTCACGCCATTCTCCTGCCTCAGCCTCTCCAGTAGCTGGGACTACAGGCACCTGCCACCAGGCCCGGCTAATTTTTTTTTGTATTTTTAGTACAGACGGGGTTTCACCATGTTAGCCAGGATGGTCTCGATCTCCTGACCTTGTGATCCACCCGTCTCGGCCTCCCAAAGTGCTGGGATTACAGGCGTGAGCCACTGCGCCTGGCCGAGAGAAGCATTTTTAAGTTGAGAATAAGAGTCAGAAGATTGGCCGGGTGTGGTGGCTCACGCCTGTAATCCCAGCACTTTCGCAGGCCGAGGCGGGTGGATCACCTGAGGTCAGGAGCTTGAGACCAGCCTGGCCAACATGGATAAACCCCATCTCTACTAAAAATACAAAAATTAGCCAGATGTGGTGATGGACACCTGTAATTCCAGCTACTCAGGAGGCTGAGGCAGGAGAATTGCTTTAATCCAGGAGGCGGTGGTTGCAGGGAGTGGAGATTGTGCCACTGCACTCCAGCCTGGGCAACAGCGTGAGACTCCATCTCAAAAAAAAAAAAAAAAAGAAGATATAATGCAAGAAAAATATAAAAACCATGGAAAGAATCTTAATTATCTTTTTATTTCCTAGTGTGCTCTGGGAAGAGCAAACTTTCATTCAAGAAATCTGAGGCTATTTTAATTAAAGCATAGGTAGCAATAGTGAAATCATAGAGTTAAAAATAGTACAAAATGGAAAAATCGTCATTCTTTTTCATTAACAACTGTTTATTTCATGCCAACTATATGCCAGACACACCTGAAGATACTAAGGATATAGTAATAAACAAAGAAGACAAGAATGCTGACATGAATATGTAACTAATGTAATATCAAATCACAGTAAATGCTATGAAGAAAATTACATGGGGCAAAGGAATAGAAAACGACCTGGAAGAAGGGCGGTCTATTTTACTTAAAGTGCTTAGGACAGTCTTCCCCAAGGAGGTGACATTTGAATAGGGGTATCAATTATCAAAAAGAGGCAATCAGAGTTCTCAGGAAAGAATTCCAGGAACAATGAGCAGAAGTATAAGGATCTAGGGACAGCAATACTGTGAATGTAGTTGAAAGCTGAGGATAGCAGAGTTGGAAATTGCTGCTGGTGGGAAGGAGAGATTAAATAATAGGCAACGGAGGGGATGGAGAAAAGCAACATCTCCTTTCTCCATCCCCTACTTTAGAGAAGGGGGAAGCCAAACAAAGTGTTAGCTAACACCTTCCTAAGCTAAAGCAACTGGAAAGTTTTAAGTAGAGGTAAAACTAATTTATGCTTTACATATGTCTGTCTTCTGTTTGTGAAATGGACTGGAAAATAGAAAAAAATAGAAGCAAGAAGCCTATTCCATCAGTCTAGAAAATTGATGATGATTTCCTGGACTAGAGTTTTAACAGTACAGATATCATAAAGGAATCAGAGTTGGGATATAGATGATTAGACAGATAGATCCCCCCTACCCAGCACGGAGAGGCACACACATGTATTTATGTAAATATACATGTATATATGGGCTTGATAGTACTTTTCTCTGTTCTATAGAAGGTCAAGGGGAAAAAAACACTTCAGTTCTCTGGAGAAAAAATGACACAGGTAGTAAAAGAAGCAAAAATTCCATGATGTCTAGATCATACCTATTGGAACATTTTTAAGATCATACTTTCCATCATGACTATGCATCAAGTTGACTGTGTCTTTCATAATGCCTCTTTAAAAGAATGCTAAGAAACAAATGACATGAAATTAGTTATGCTACAATGTGATTTATGATGGTATAACAGTTTTGAGTAGTAATTGGCTTCTTGTGAAAGTTAAGTCAAATCATTTATCACTTTATTTATATAGTGCACTCAAAGGATATGACTCCAAGGACCACTTACCAAAGAAAATTTCCCTGCCTTCTATAATAATTTAACATTTAGAATTTATAGTGTTTATGTTTTGGCAGCAATAGTGATTAATTCTATGTTGTTATCTTTATTTTAAATTAACTAACTCTTATACTTTGGTTATTGACTCACATGAAGTAAAAAAGTTATTACTAAAGGTGAAAGATACACCAGGGATGCCAAGTAACACTAAAGATTAGGTCCAACTCCTAACAAAAAATTTCCAGGAAAATATAAGTATTCACATGGAGGAAGTAAAATGTTGTAGTTTATTACTCAAAAAATCACACCAAGTTGTGATAATTCTCTTATAAAATATTTTGCACTTAATGACTCAATACTGAGTATTATATTTTGAAGTAAGTATGATATTTGACAATGTTTATAATTCATCATTTAATAATTGCAAGTAGCAAAAGAGTAGGTTAGAAATTAGAATACCAAACTTACTTTCATATTTTGATTAGTAGAGAAATAAGACACAAATACTGTCTAAACAAAAACAAGTAAGTTCTTTAAGTAAGTGATACTAACTACTATCTGTGTTATGGCTATATAGCACAAGTCAGCTCTAAATAAATCCTTAACTTAATATGTTTTAATTATGTGCATGCAATATCCAAAATTAGTATAACATTTTTTGTACCACATAGAGTTAATTTACTTCAACTAGGATATTTGAAAAGCAATAAACAATATTCTATGTACTTATTGCATGTTAAATTACAAAATTTTATTTTAAAATAAATAATGGTAAAAATAAAATTAAATAGTGGTCATAATTATCAACCTTATAATGCTAATAGTTATTATGTTAAAACTAAGGACAAATTTGTTTTATGTTATTTTTTGGTATTTAAGATTAAATTCTAAAAGAAACCCTGTTCAAAATAAATAGCATTAAAGATAGTAACTATCAATCATAAAGTATCTAAAATGTTCCAGGCACTGTTCTAATCTCTTGCATGTACTAAGTAATTTAATTGTCACCATTCTGTAAGGAAGGTAAAAATATTATCCCCATTTTACAGATAAAGAAAGAGAGGCACAAGAGGTGTTGGTAGCTTGCCTCAGGTCACACAGTGAGTGGTGCAATGAAGGTTCAAACATAAGCAAGAAAACTGGCTCCAGAGTCCGCAGTTCTAACCACTACACTATAAAAACAAATTTATAAGTTTTATAATTTAGATATGTGGATTAATTTGGAAATAATATGAACCACTTTTTTAGCAAGAACTTAAATTAGTCTTTGATACCAATGGAATGAACCACAGTGCCCCATTAGAGCACTCAAATGATCAAGGAAGAACTTTTTCCACTAGGCAGCCATAAAGAAATGTGTGCAGAAATTGTTCTCTTCTGTGCCTTTTTAATTTTAGTCAAATCTTGTTCTATAGTTGATGCAGTAATAAAATATTTCTGGCTGACCTGGGTATCTCCCTTAGCTGACAAAACTCTCATGTAACCAAAAACCTCTGTTGTTGTCTCCTCAGAGTAGTCCCTATTTCCTGTAGCAGACATATAAATTCTTCATCCCTACACTAGAGCTCTGAAGGAGACTCAGAAACTGAGCATATATTCATTTTTAATAGTAGAATAGTAATAATGATGATGATGATGATGATGATGTATGTGACAATTCCCCAATACTCCCATGACCCCTATTCCAGTTGGAATCCTTCCTGCTTAGGAAGGATCAAATTCTTGTGTATTGTGGCCTCCTCCAGAGATCTGCCAGTTTTCAGCTCATATGGAAAGAACACTAATGATCATGATGCACATTGGTTCTGTTACATACTAAAAAAGTAATGCCTTATTAATAACCTCACAATCTGACTGGCACCAAAACTATCATTTTCTTTTTTTCTTTTTTAAATCTGCCCCGAATGTCCTTCTATTTTCTGCAGTCAGCTATTTCTCAATATTTCGGGGAAATTTTACAATCATTCAAACAGAACAATTTTTAAAACTTCTGAGCACATTTAAAAGTAATAACCATCTATTACTGAATTCAGGCAATAAATCATTCATAACTATTATATGCTTCACCAAGCCTAGAGTCTCCTTTATAGCAGACTTAGGATTTATTTAAAATAAACCATATTTATTTTATAATGTGGCTGCGGCTGAGTTTCTATTCATTTATTCCACAAATGTTTGTTAAGCACCTCTTCTGTGGCTGGCACTGTCATGGGAAATGTGTATGATACAAAGACATGTGTGATTTACAGGAAAATGTTTCTCTCTTATGGTGGGAAACTGTGCCAGGGTTGGGAATGGAACGTTTTGTTTGTTTATTGGTGGTTCTAGCGCTAAATTCCTTATTACATTAGTAGCACCCAGTTGCTAGACTGATATAGACTTATGACCCTCAGCATCATTTCATAAAGTTAAAAAAATTAAAAAATATAGAAAGGATATGGAATAAATATCCATCAAAATTAAACCAGTTTAGAAATCTTAAATAATCATAACTTTATAGACATAAACGCTTTCATTTGATCACAGCCCCATGAAAATCCAGTCGTCTGATATAAATAAATATTTTAACACTCGAACTGGGCCTAAATAAAATGTTCCCATCTCAATCTTTGAAAATTTACTATTTAGTAGAAATAATATCTACAAACGCAAACACAACTAAAGTTTAAACATACAAATTTAGACTAGATAGCTTGGTTCGTTATGTAATACCATGTAACAAACAGTTCTTACCTAATGGATTCAAATCTAGTAGTTGAGACACACAACCTCTGATTCTAATGCAACAGGGGATTGCATAAAATATGCACATATATTGCATGTGTAAAATTGTTATTTGTTCTGTTTTACTTTGCTTTGTGTGTGTGTGTTTGTTGGGGCTGAGCAGATAAACATTGCTTTATTTTGTTTTTAATTTATAAAATCTCATATCCCAAGGTTCATGTCCATTTTCTATTCTTATCTCAGTGTTTTAGTTTCATTGATGAACAATGCCACTGCCAATTTGATTGTTATTATTCCTTTTTTTCCTTTTCAGCTCACCATACTCTGCTCTTGCTCACTCAATACTTTTTAATACCTCAAATATTTTTTTCCTGTTCATTGGAAATATGTTTATTGATATTTACTATTTTCAATCCAATGAAGATATTTCTATTTTAGAGGTTTCTTGGTTTGCAACAGCCCTGAAGTTAAGAACCCATGTATAGGGCATTACTAATATTATCCCAGTTTTACAGATGACAGAACTGAGGCAAGGAGAGGGAAGGTCATTTGCCTAAGGTCACAAAGCTAGGAAGTAGGAGTGTTCCTTCCAGCTCTGGCTTTATACTTTAACCTGTAACTAATCCCTGAAAGTAGATTACAATAGCCATTAAGACTACCCACTTACAAATATTTTCCAATTTATATGAACTGATTATGTGTCAATAGTTATTTTTAAATTAACACTTGGAACTCAATGCACTTTTCCTCATAAAATTAATGTTTTACCTACTATAGTTAATCAAACTCCTGGGTTGAATGCTTTTAGGTAAGGTATAATTTTGCCTCCCTTTAATTCTATTATCTTCTTCTTGAACATTCAGTATAAAGGCAAGCATTGAGAGAATCCCCTGTATCTGACTCTGGAATACTAGAGGAATAGGGACTGAGACTGAAGGCAGATGATAAAATTGATATTGATGTTAGTTCCAGGAGTGATCCTCACTAGATACTCTGGAAGGGAGTAACCAACAGGTGGATATCCTGATGGGCACCTCTATAGGAATACCATAATTGTTTGCAAGTGTAGGTTAGTTTAAATTAACTGGTTATAAAATAGAGATTTCCTGGATTATGGGATTCCAAATTTATTACTCCTGTGTTACATTATAGAGGAAAAGCATTTACTCAAAAAAGTGTGCATTTAACAGAATAAAGTAACTATCACACTCACAATTTATGCCAGTTTCGGTTTTGAATTTTAGGTTAACTTGATAACTGTTATCTTCACAATTTGCAAGTAGATATAAAATTTCATAAGCCAGAATTCAATCGGGTCATGGCTTCAAAGTATAGTACTTAGCATCCTAATAGCTTATTATCCATGAACTTTCTTTAATAAATTATATGGTCACAAAGATTTGAATCAGTTATCTACACCATTACATATAACAAGGTAATTCACCAGATGTCCACTTTAAGCAGGAAAAACAATGAACAAATAAAAATTCAGAGTACCATCTTACTCAGTGTTAATTAGGGTATGTCACATTTTGGTTCTGATTAAAACTCATCACAGTCAATAAAACTTAAGAAGTTGTACAATGAAATATATGTTCAAAATTGAATAAGATCATAGCTGTGTTTGGACTTGACTTGAACTAGTTTGTCCATTTCAAGAATGGTTCCTAACAAAAGAGAAAATGCTCTTTTAGTCATATCTAAACTATGACTCCCACAATTTCATAACTACTCCACACAATTATCTTTTTAGTTATTGGAAATTGAATGAAAAGCAATTCAAAACATCATTCAAAAGATTTTGTTACACTATTATATGCACATATTATGCTACAACTATATGTAGTATACATTTATGAAATTTCTTATGCACATAACTATTCTTAGTTGTATATGTGTTTTTGATACCTTATTAAATTTGATAATATTAAATATATCCTAAGGTTTTCACAGAAATATTTTGTTTTGTTGCTTAGCATACTTCTGTTTATTTTAAAGATAGTTTATAATCACATAGTATGTTTGAAAATTATTAATATATACACAAGAGAAATTTTTTAAAGTTCATAATGCTATAATATACATTTTAATTTAATATCCCCTGAAATATTGATGAGATTCATTTGTAAATATTTTGAAAAATATATAGCAGGAACGATTGGACTTGAAAATTTAAATTTATGATTTTATCTTAGTTTTTACTATCAGATTTTAAAAATTTAGCTAAATCTTTTTTTCTAATTCTATATATTCTTCACTATAATACTGCAATATAGATGTCTGGCATATTTCTGCAAATAAAAATAAGAGTAATAGAACTGGAAAATTGTGGAAAATATACTGTATAAATACAGGTTATTAGGAATGACAATAAAATTACCACTATTATTATTTAATACAGAGAAAGGTGTAGTGTTTTTAGTATTCTTATTCAGTAATCTTATTGAACTTACTATAGTAGTTAGCAATATTATTTTATAAATATTTTCTAACCTATGCACAATGTTTTTTCACCTGTTTCAACTAGTCTGGTTTTTTATTGGCATGAACTCTACCAAAATAAAATAACTCTTAACCAAATAAGAGGCGTTTTAAAAATCATTAGTATACACTTTGGATCAAAGATGAGCCAAGAATGTTTTTAATCTTCCCCTGATTTATAGTTTTCTGATTTTGACTAAATTTGTGCTAATGAGGCACATTTCACTGAAAAGATAGATATATACTTGGTTATTCGTCAACACCAGTTTCATTATTCAGGTTTTGCCTTTTCAGAATATCTTCATCATAAATTCAAGAGGATTTATATACTACATGAAACTTTCAACAACATGTGTTAGCCTCAGGGATATTTTTCCATATTCATTCTGAAATATTAGTGAAAAATTGAATATGAAACTTTTTACATTGACTCTATTATGAAGAAAAAGCTTAAAATAGTTCTCCATTGATAATTAGCATTAATAACATAAAAAATTACACAGAATTAAAATGAGTTGGCTTGTAATAAAAAGGCAAGATTCATACAATCAAATATTCTTTGAAAATAATTTAATTGACTAAGCACAAAGCATCAAGAAATAAATTAAGTTTAAATCTTGAAGTTTTAAGATAAAATATTGTCTATGATATTGTAACATCAAATTGGAGATTCAACAGAATTTATATTTACAGAAAAAGAATTTAGTGTGGAGGTAGAGAAAAATGAAGATAAATGGATATAACTTGGCAATCTTTATTCAGTGATCCAAAGATAAAAGGCACTAAAGTTGGGGTCTGGAAAATCAATCGAAGAGCAAAATTTCTTCCTAGTGTATAGTAGACACTAAACTTTGGCTGAAATTTTATATATAAAACTTAGCAGGATGAATACCAAACCCTTTCAAAATAATAAGAATAAATAAAATATTAAATTATTAATTAAGAATAATTACATTATAAGATATGCTTCTAAAACCCATTATATGAAGACTAGGATGCAATCTGTAAATATTTATGGAAAATATTGAGAACTCTGAATGTATTTTTCCATAGAACATATGAAATAACTCTTTATTTCCTAGGCCAGCCTGGAAAGTATAATACTAACACAATCTAGCTACTGTGTAAAGGAGTGATTCCAAGGGAAATGCTTTTATTGCTTGAGTCTCTGCAGAACAAGACTTCGTGCTTGAAAATCAGAGTCTGGACCTTTTCAGTTTCAAGCTATTGGTGGCACCTATGCCTAGAGATTGTGATGGAAACTTCCATCAGATTGAAGCATAAGCCCTGTGAAGCTTTGGGGGCATATCTGAGTCTTGGCCAGCTTCCCAAAACTGGTCTTTGTTTCCTTCTTATTACCATTGTTTATTCTTTAAACTGAAGTTTATCTCAGTGGTTCCCTACCAAGGGTGATTTGCCCCCACGAGATATGTGACAGTGTGTAGAGACATTTTTGGTTTTCACATCAGGTGGCACTGTTGACACACCCTGTTCCAGATTTAAAACCAAACAGTATGTATCCAGTGGGTAGAAGCCAGGAAGATAAATATCCTACAATGCACAAGACAGCCTCTCACATCAAATGATTATCTGGCCTGAAATGTCAATAGTGGCACTGTTGACAAGCCCTGTTCCAGATTTAAAATAAAACATATTTTCATCATCGCTCCCCTTTTACCCCTTTTTCTTACCACTTCTAGGGAATCTAAGAGTAAAATTTATTAAAGCAAAAATAGCAAGCCAGGGAGACCCACCAATCTCAAGTAGTCTAAAACATGATTAAAGGTGGCATTCTATTTAACAAAATATGAATAGGAATTTTTTTTTTTTTTGCTCCTTTTCATCCCATCATCAACCTTTATGCTTGCTATAATTAATTCTACCCAACTGGGCCTCCCTTTGTTAACTCCAGAGCTGGTTCTAAGGAATAAGATTAATTTTAGTTCATGGAAAGGCTTCCATTCATAGCCTTGTAAATTTTTCTTCTTGATTAAGAAATTGTATTTGAATATATGGCCACTATATATGGGAAATGAGCTATGGGATAAAAAGAAGATGTGTGGATGACATGACATACTCGGAATGGTGGAGACCCATGCAGTGATGGTTGTGGTAGGGCTGTGAGTCAGCACAATGGGTTATTGCAATTCTCTTATATGTCTTCCTTGAAGTTGTTATTTCTGTCCTGGACAGAAGGGACAAACAAAGATCAGAATTAGGAAGGAAGATTTCTAGGCACTCAAAGGTTAAGGAAAGAGGTGGCCAAGGAATTATTTGCAGTCTTTACAAGGTGAAAGGGAAACCCCACACACAACTGTACGAAATGAGAGAGAGAGAAAAAAACTCCAAAAACCTCTGGTTTAGGGGAGTTGTAGGCATAAAGATAGGTCTAAATAAGTCAGGGACAGCCTTTGAAAAATAGCTTAGCAATAAAATTAAACTGAATATAATATTTTGCTTTTGTTGTCCAGAAGACATTCTGGAATCTAATATGGTCACAAAGTCACCATTATTCATGTGAATTGGTGACATGCATTATTCTAAACAAAAGTATGGTTATTTGTGCTTTCTGATTGCTGAATATAAAGCAATGGTTGCTCCTTTGGGTATATACCCAGTAATGGAATTGCTGAGTCTAATGGTATTTCTGAATTTAGTTCTTTGAGGAATTGCCACACTGTCTTCCACAATGACTGAACTAATGTACACTCCTACCAACAGTGTATAAGCATTCCTTTCTCTCCACAACCTTGCCAGCATCTGTTATTTTTGATTTTTTAAATAATAGCCATTCTGACTGGAGTGAGATGGTATCTCACTGGTGTTTTGATTTGCATTTCTCTAATGATCAGTGATGTCGACCTTTAATTCATATGATGGTTGGTCGCATGTATGTCTTCATTTGAAAAGTATCTGTTCATGTCATTGGCCCACTTTTTTATGGGATTGTTTGGTTTTTTTCTTGTAAATTTGTTTAAGTTCCTTATAGAGGCTAGAAATAAAAATGCATGTACATACGCATATTTCATTGCAGCACTATTCACAATAGCAAAGACATGGAATCAACCTAAATGCCCATCAACAGCAGACTGGATAAAGAAAATGTGGTTCATATACACCATGGAATACTATGCAGCTATAAAAGAATGAGATCATGTCCTTACAAGGATATGAATATAAATGGAGTCCATTATCCTGGGCAAACTAACATAGAAACAGAAAACCAAGTACTCACATGTTCTCACTTATAAGTGGGAGCTAAATGATGAGAACACATGGACATATAGAGGGCAACAACACACACTGGGGCCTTTCAGAGGGTAGAGAGTGGGAGGAGGGAGAGGTTCAGGCAAAATAACTAATGGGTACTAGGCTTAATACCTAGGTGAGAGGATAATCTGTATAACAAACCCCCATGACACAAGTTTACCTACGTAACAAACCTGCACTGGTACCCCTGAACTTAAAAGTTAAAAAAAAAAAAAAAAGCAATGGTTACTAATATTCTACATTTTATCAGTAGTTGACTAAGCTAAGATAGTGTCATAGCCTGATGTTTTTCATGCTGTAGAAGGTAAATAAATGTTTTCAGCCAAAATTTTCTTTCCGTAGAGAAATGGGGATTATCTTTCTAATATTTTCTTAAAACATAATACACGTAATTCCCTTCAAAATTTCAGTTAAATATCAGTACACTTATAATAATATAATCCTCAGTAGATGGAAGCTGATTTTACCCTAATATCATCACACAATTTAAGGTCATAGCATGAAACAAAACCAGAATTAGTACAAACTATTATTCACCTATATGTGTTTGATATTCTGACATATGCAATATGAAATAATAATACAGAGATAAAAATTGATTTCTGGTCAGAGAAGCTGACAAAGCAGTAAGCACAGATTTTAATAACTTTTCCATAAAAATTAAACTTTTTATGAAAAATATAAATGACTAAGCCAGTTATGAAAATCCTTTCTAGATAGAACATCTTATGCAAATAAGTTACTGAGTCTTATGGAGAATGAGGTCCAGCCTACTGAAAACCTCACCAGCTCACTGTATATGGCACTCATATTAAAAACATGCCAGCAAACAAAACTTGGAGATAGAATAACTCAAAGACGCCAAGTTCGGAAATAGAGTTAGGAATGGGAGCTATAAAACAATAAGAAGACAAAATATTATATTTCAGTATATTTATCTCAGGCTTAAATGTATAGAATGTGTAGAAATTCACACTGCTTTGAATAAAAGCATATAATACATTAAATAATAAAGATGTGTTTATTTATAAAGAACAAGTTTACTAAATTTAATCCCTGTTCCAGAAATTGTAAACTTGTATTTGAGTTTGCAAACCCAGCTCTATACCAATTATGAAGTTTAAAGTGTTTTAAGATGCCATGAATAATCCATTTAGATGTTAAAGAGTCAAATACAATGTCACAGCCATTTTCAAACTAAGAGATCATACTTTTAAATTCAATACTATCTTTTCCCACGAATCAGTTATTAGAGTGCAACTACAATTGGTTTACCTAATAAATTAATTTAGCTTTATTATGACTATGTAAGAGAAAAATATATCTTTTGTATAATATGACTAGTTGTCTTTGTAATTAGAGAAAAGAAGCGATCCAAACCCAAGCAGAAATTTAGAGAGAAAATTGGGTAAGAATAAATGCTTAAATGTACAATTTTTAATGAAAATTTTTATATAAGTAAATTGCATTTGTTCTAGGTTACTTTACCTCCAAATACATTGTTCATTTTAAATTATGGTATATAAATTATTATAATTTGTTTCAACATGTATTTGTTAATGGAACTTCAGTTTTAACAAATATGATTTGGTATTAAGGATATAAAAGAAATGGAAGATAAAGTGATCTTTATATTCAGAAAATTGTCACATAGCTGGAAAGAAAAAAGTACATGTTTAGAGAAATAAATTTTTAAAATTCAAGACCACACTAAGCATTACTAGAAATCATAAGATATGCTCTGTACAAATGTACTACACAATTTCAGAGAAGAAAAACAACAATAAAGTTAAGTAGTCTTTAACAAATAATAAAAAAGACATAGAAGTTGTCCTCAATACCTTCAATTCATTCACAACTTCCATAACCCTTTGTAGAAAGAGCTTCAAGAGATTTAATGTGGGATGAAGGTGGTAATTTAGATCTTGTCTGTAAAGGAGGCCTATTCAAACTGTGCCTTAACATGATTAATGTGGGCATGGTAGCTGAGGCACAGCTACTTAAAAAATAGTAAGATAACTAAAGAACAGTTGAGGATAGGTAAAAGATACATTTGGATAATAATAACGCATATTTATTGTATGCTTAGTAAATGTCAGCAAGTGTTGTAAATGCTTTATGCATATAAATTCACTTTTCATTACAACCATATCAAATAGGTTGTATTATCAAACCCATGTTACAGATTAGAAAACTGAGGCACAAGAGATTGTTTGTTCAATGCTACCCTCAGCTAATAAGTGGAGTAAAATAAGTTTAGATAAATGAATTATAATTGAGTCAGACCACTGATGAACTCTCTAGTAAATCCAATATAATAATCAATATGTTTTAGTAAGTTTTTTTCTGAAAACAAAATATAATATCTGAGTTCGATTTGAACCTATTGAGAAAATTTGCTTTTTTGGCATAAAAACATAAGACAATATATATTTATCAACTACATCAATGTATTATCAATATAGAAGCCTATCTACAATGCAATATTCAATAATTGATTTTCTTGCAATCCAGTGGCTCATCATACACAGTCTCCTAATTTTTTAAAGCAGTTTAAAAGGGAACTATAAAACTTGCCGGGCGTGGTGGCTCACGTCTGTAATCCTAGCACTTCGGGATGCCGAGGCGGGCGGATCATGAGGTCAAGAAATCGAGACCATCCTGGCCAACATGGTGAAACCTCGTCTCTACTAAAAACACAAAAATTAGCCGGGCGTGGTGGCGGGCGCCTGTAGTCCCAGCTACTCTGGAGGCAGAAGCAGGAGAATGGCATGAACCCGGGAGGTGGAGCTTGCAGTGAGCTGATATCGCGCCACTATACTCCAGCCTGGGCGAGACAGCGAGACTCCGTCAAAAAAAAAAAAAAAAAAAAGGAACTGTAAAATTATTTTGTAATTTCTGTGGTGAACACCGGAATAAAATGTTGAATTGCCCGTTCAATGCAGATTTCTAAAAATATTTTTAAAAACTGGATTAAACAAAGTTTCTTCATGGTATTGTAAACCTCCAAAAAAACATAATGAGTAACTTGGAAGGAATCAAATGCATGCATGTTTGATTACTGGCTTTTTCACATACTAGGCAATTTTTAATGCTTTAAGCATTTTTTTTTTCTTTTTTTAGAGACAGGGTCTCACTATGTTGCTGGAGCTGGTCCCATACTTAAGTGATCCTCATGCCTCAGCCTCCCAAGGTGCTGGGATTACAGGCACGAGCCACAGTGCCTGGCCGCTTTAATCATTCTTGATTATACTACAATGTTTATCGTAAAAATTAGCAAAATATGGATTTTAAATAAGAAAATTTAAAATGACCTATTCATTCCTGCACCTGGAGACAATTAATATTTAATTATTTTCTAATAAAAAATACCAATATTTAATGAACACTTACTATGTGCTATGCTCTAAGTGCTTTACATGTTCAAACCTATTTAATCCAAACCAATGAGGATGTACTAAAATTATGCCCATTTTATGGATGGGTGAATGAATAAGTACAGACAGATCATTATGCACATCTAAGCTTCAATTTTCTCATCTACATAACACACCCTAATCACAAGTTTGTGATAAATATTAAATTACACAATATATGTGAAGTTCCTAAGCCAATGACTGATAGATAGTTAGCATTTATAATGACTAATTCCCTGTCTGCTTTAGAAAAACCAAAAGAAAGAAGACAACAATAATGTGGTTATATGAAGACCAGCAGAACGCCAAGTTCATATTTGTAAATAATTAGTACCTTGTCTAGATATTTAAACATACAAAGCTAAAATGTCTCTGCTAGTTTTGGAAATGGAAAATTGAAAAGGATAACTGGTTCAGTTATTTTTCTAGTTTTCTTTAGACTTGTTCATTATTCGATAAATAGGTGATAAGTCAATGTTTTGACATTCAAATAAATTTGGAAATTATTTGGCTACCACAGTGTTGGCAAACTATAGCCCTTTGATCACATGCAGGCCACCACCAGTTTTTGTATGGTTCATGGGCTAGGAATGTGTTTTACATTTTTAAGTGTTTTTTAAAATTAAAAGGAAAATAACCAGCTTAGACATGAAAAACATAGGATTCAAATTTCAGTGTCCATAAAGTTTTATTGAAAACCAGCCATGCTCATTTGTTTACATATTGTACATGGCTGTTTTCATGCTGCAATGACGGAGTTGAGCCTCTGACAGAGAGTGATCTTATGGTTCACAAACCTTAAAATATTTACTATTAGTCATTTACTGAAAGTTTGCCAACCCCTGGATGAACACAGTGAAATTTCTTCACTTTAGGAATTCTGAGGGCATTTAATATGATGTTGTTACATCATAAAGCCCCAAGAAAAGGAAAATGATTTCAGTATGTAGAATTTTCTAAATGTATTTGACCTTGGCACAACATTTCACAATATTTAAGGTTTACATGAAACATCTATAATGCACAAATTCAACTGAAATTTGAAATATAAAATGAAAAATGTCATTTTTTCCTCAGAAGTCACCTGTATTTGCTAACAAGAAATTAAATAATATTTCCCTCATATAAATAATGTATGACTGCATATAATTCTATTAAAATGCTGATGGGATCTCTTACATAAAACATTAAAAATTTTTTTTCAGGAATATGTATTGAATATCAATCTAGGAGACCTTTGAATGTCTTCTTTAAGTTTTAGAGAATTGTTCAATTTATTTCTAGTAAGTTTCAAAGCATGATATGTTCCCCCACTTGTTCAGCCTTTAAAAGCTACATTGAGGCCGGGCGCGGTGGCTCATGCCTATAATCCCAGCACTTTGGCAGGCTGAGGTGGGCAGATCACGAGGTCAAGAGATCCAGACCATCCTGGCCAACATGGTGAAACCCCGTCTCTACTAAAAATACAAAAATTAGTCAGGCGTGGTGGCATGGGCCTATAGTCCCAGCTACTTGGGAGGCTGAGACAGGATAATTGCTTGAACCCGGGAGGTAGAGGTTGCAGTGAGCCAAGATGGCGCCACTGCACTCCAGCCTGGCAACAAAAAACAAATAAATAAATAAAAAATAAAAGAAAAAAAAAGCTACATTGACCAATAAATTCTAAGTTTGTTTGGCTATTTTCTACACTTAAAAAATAATCACCTCAGAAAAAATGAAGGCATTTTAGGTAAAGCAAATATGCCACACATGAAATAGGAAGCTCTGGCCCAAAACTAACTGATTAATTTTACACAGTATGTGGCAAATGTCTTCTGAAGTAACATTAGTTTTTGGATCATAGAGCTGCAATGTTAGGGAGAGATAAACACAGAACTCATAAATAA
Source organism: Pan troglodytes (assembly GCF_028858775.2). Classification (NCBI taxonomy): domain Eukaryota; kingdom Metazoa; phylum Chordata; class Mammalia; order Primates; family Hominidae; genus Pan; species Pan troglodytes. Next base: position 92,653,763 of record NC_072408.2, read on the forward strand.
TACAGCTCTTTTCTTAGGTTGCTAAGGAAATTTGAATCACTGTTTTGACAGATAAAGCATGAAATATAGTGCTATGAAAATAGTTTCCTCCAAACACAAACCATTAACATTTTTTAAAAATAGTTTGAAAATTGGAGTCTTTCAGAAAATTAATGACTCTATGAAAACCTAGGACAGTCATCACTTAATAAAAACAAAAGAAAAAATTATCTTGAAAATTAAAATTTGATATATATGTTTGTGTATCTACGAGTGTGTGTGTGTGTTTATTTGTATTTATTAGTTCTGTGCTCTACTAATGCTACTTTAATTTTCGAAGAAGTAATATTATAAACCAGTCATGTGGGATAAGAAAAACCCTAGACATTCCATAGTGGCTGGGTAGCTATAGAACATAATTCCCATGAACAGGGTAAAGGGAAGAGAATGTGTAAAGAATGTGTATTGGAAACTACTTGGGGTTAAGTAAACTAAGCTCATAGTTCAGATTCCGGAAATTGATTATAGTCCAAATGTAAATATTTAACATGTGTTATTTACCAGATGAAATGGTGAGAAAATATCTAATCTTGTTGGAAATTCGGGTGTACCTGCACCTGGGAGGTTGCTAAAGTGCCCTTACTGATTGGTATTTTGTAAAGAAATATTTCGCAACAAAAAAAAGTGCTTATTAAAAGGAAAGTCACCTAGCCTTAATGTTTAGTTTACTGATAACTATCGTTATTTCAGCTATTAGTAAGAGATTTTCTTTTGACAGCCGAATCCACATTGGCTTTGCCTTCTTAGTGGAAGATATTTCCTAATGATAATGATTTTGAGCTTATATTTACCTGCAACCACCTGCTCTTCCCCTCTAAATGTATTCCGAGATAAGCTGGTAAACTTGAAGGACATAAGTCATATGCAGGAATTTCAGTTATCCAGTTGGATAGCTGAAAACATGAGGTGAGCCCCGTTATCCCTGACTTCCATTTTCTGAATATACCCTGTAATGAACTGCAATAAAATAACTTCCAGTTGGAAGCTTCATCTGAATAATCAACTATTTACATTAATCACAAATAAATTTCTTGAAGAGAAAAAGAAAATTATTAACTTGTAGAAACGAGAGTATATCAGGGCCTGCCATTCTATTTTGTTAAGGAAAAGGAGAGATATTATTCTTGGGAACATTATTGATAAGAGAAAAATACTAATCATCTATATCAAAAGTATTGTGCCTTTATTTTTCTTCCCTAGGTTTTAAACTCTTTAATATGCTTTGAATTTTACTGTCGCCACCTCTTCTAGGACTTTGCTTTATAATTCACCCCTTCGTAAACTCTTTTTATCTTCTACCTTTTTCTCTGGTTCTTTCTACTATCTTGTCACATTAAAAGAACCTTCGCTTGACCACATATTCCCCTCCACTATCTTTCCTTCACACACCAAATAGCAATCCATCGTTATTCTCTCTAGTACATCACTTTCCAGAAACTCCTCAGCCCACCACAAAATGTCTACTGCCGGCCAGGCGCGGTGGCTCACGCCTGTAATCCCAGCACTTTGCGAGCCCGAGGCGGGCGGATCACGAGGTCAGGAGATCGAGACCATCCTGGCTAACACGGTGAAACCCCGTCTCCACTAAAAATACAAAAATTTAGCCGGGCGTGTTAGTGGGCGCCTGTAGTCCCAGCTACTCGGGAGGCTGAGGCAGGAGAATGGGGTGAACCTGGGAGGCGGAGCTTGCAGTGAGCTGAGATCACACCACTGCACTCCAGCCTGGGCGACAGAGCAAAACTCCGTCTCAAAAAAAAAAAAAAAGTCTACTGCCTCCACTCATCCTCAGTAGCCACTTTTCTTCTTAGGGTTATCGGAAATCTCTTAACTGCCACACCCAATAGCCACTTGCAGAACTGATCTGACATATCCTCTTTGTAACATAATGCATTGTGACCTCCTCCTCCCATTCTTGCAGCTTTCCTCTCCTTGACTGTTACGATGCCATTCTCACATGGATCTTCCTTTACTTTTCCAGCTGCTTCTTCCCAGATCCCACATGCACCTTGCTTCTTCCACATAGTCAATAGATGTGGATGTCATGCAAGTTAAGATTAGCATGGCCACAAACACTTGACAGTTCTTCCCGTTAAGAGAAGCCCTCTATTTCTTCACCCCTTGAATAGACCTTGGAACTTGCTATGACCAATGGAATGTGGCAAAAACATGTTTGCATGTTCTGGAGTTCAGGCTTCAAGAAGCCTTGTATCTTCTGCTTAATTCTTTTTGAAATGCAGTCCTGAGACTGCTGTTTGATGAAAAAGCCTGAGTTCAAAGATTATATGGAGAGAAAAGAGGCAAACCATCGAAATCAAGTTGCTCTACCTGAACTGAGCCCTCAGCCAATCAGCTGCTCATGAGAGAGCCCAGGTGAAGCCAGCAGAAGAACCAGTCTTGCTGACCCACAGAATTATGGAAAATAATAAATTGTTCTTTCAGCCACTAATTTTGGGAGTGTTTTATTGTGCAGTAAGTGATAACTGATACAATTGGCATCCCCTAGGTTTTCGACTGTGACTCATTTCTTGTCTCACTATACACATTCTTGTGGGTGACTGCAATAATAGTTGCAGTCTGTAAACCAATTGTATGATGATGGTTCTCAAATCTAACTATTACGACCTTGAGCTCTAGACCTATATTCCCAACTTCTTTTTTTTTTTTTTGCATCCTGATATTTTCATTTTCATAACTTACAGACACCTCAAATTTGACCCATGAAAACTAATTCATCATACTCTTCTCTAAAATATCAAACTATTCCATTGCCTGAGTTCCCATCCTACTGAATGCAATTATAGTGAATGCAAAAATAGTGTTCCCCACCTGTCTACCCAGCTTGAAAACTGAGTTTTCCTAAACACTTTCCTTTGCCTCTCTCCTCTTACTTTAACAACCAATCACTGTTTGTTTTATCCTTTCTCTTAAATGTCCCAAATATCTGCCCTCATATTCATCACCCCTACCACAATTCAGATAACTCTGTTTTACTATATATTACTGCAGTAAGATATTGTAGGTTGTTATAAAATCTTTCCCCTTCACATTTGTGCCCCGTAATCTTACCAGACTGTCATTTTTAAACTGCAAATCTATTTTTTAAATTTTTTTATTGAAATCTTTAAACTATTTCTAAGTCCTGCATTTTAAACCTGTCTCTGTCTCTCTTTATCCCACTATCTCTTGTCTGCTCCTAGGATTGCTTCCATAATCTGACTCCTCTAACTCATAGCCAAGCATTAATTAATATACACATTGAGTTAGCCATTCCTTACTTCTTGCTGATCTCTGACAGATCTACTATGAGAACAACCTGCTGTTACACATATTACATTATTGATTGCTAGACTGGAATGGACTGCATCTGCTACGCTTTTATTTTGACTTCGAGCTTTTCCATAACCTGTTGCCTTGTCCTGAAACACTCGATCCCTTCTCCATCTAACTCTTACTCTGCTTTAGGTGTTAAGTGTTGCTTTCAGGAAAGTTCTCTGACCTTCTCTGAATAACCCCACTCCCACAAACCCAAATGGAAATGTGTGCTTATTTATTTATTTATTTATTTATTTATTTATGAGAGGAAGTCTCACTCCGTGACCAGGCTGGAGTACAGTGGTGCGATCTCGGCTCACTGCAACCTCTACCTCCCAGGTTCAAGTGAGTCTCCTGCCTCACCCTCCCTGGTAGCTAGGATTACAGGCGCGTGCCACTATGCCTGATTAATTTTTGTATTTTTAGTAGAGACAGGGTTTCACCATGTTGATACTTCTACAAAATCTAATGTACACTTAGTAGCAGCACTTTGTACTTTGGATAATGCATCCTTTTTTGCTAGTTTGCCAGTCAAGTCCTGGGCTAAGTCTCACTTTTGAAGTCTAAATGCCTAATACGGTAGGTATTAAACTTGGGAGTGGGGTAGAGATGAGAAGGGGGAGTTTTAGGGAGATATATAAAGGGAATTTCTCAGTCAATAATCTAGATCAAGTGTCTGAAAACTAAGGACCTCGTGGTTATAACTGCCCCACCACCTGTTTTTGTAAATAAAAGTTTTATTGAAACACAGCCACATCAATTTCATTATGTATTATCTATAGCTGTTTTCATACTACAAGGACAGAGTAGTTGAGATGGAGACATTATGACTGGGAAAATATAAAATATTTATTATGTTTTTTACACAAAAAGTTTGACAACTCTTGTCCTAGATAATTTGGCTGCCCCAGAAATCTGCACTGTATTTATTTAAATAATAAAATGTTTATTGAACTTCAATATCTACACAAGTTTTCTCTGTACCATTCTCTAGGAGATAAAAAGGTAAAAATAATGTGATCTTTACACACACACACACACCCTTACAGTCTAGTGGAAATAATGGCTATGTTTGAAAGCAATTTCAACCAAAGGTAATGATTAAAGGATCATTAAAAGGGTGACTGCCTTATGTGGCCTGACTGTGATTAATATAAGATTAGTCAGCCTGACAGCCCTGACTGGGAAACCAGTTTGTGTTTTGCCTTGAAAGCCCCACTCCAGGTGCACTGTGCTATTCTGTATTAATCAGCCCCATATGAATGTGAGGAGGGATGAGAGTGGGTTGGATGAAAGGCTGCTTTCACAGTCCCATCTCAGGTGCAGTGTGTCCAAACACCAGGTGTTTACTGGTGGAATATTTAGAAACATTCAAATCACACCTTAATTTTCTTCACTCTTCACCCTGATGTTCTTCCCTCACCAAGCCTATCTCTGCCATATTTTCTGTTCTTTATGATGACACACATGTATGTCCAGTTACTCAGAACCAAAATCTAGTCACCAATGGTTCTTTTTTCCATCCTGATATTGGCCCCATGCATTGAATTTTGAATTCCTATAAATTCCGCCTCCATGGTGACTCTTGAATCATTCTTCTCTTTCTATTTAAGAAAGTCCTTTAACTCCCTCGTACCTGGCCCACTCGTATTCTTTCTCCATTCCTTCCAATATATATATATATATTTTTTGAGGCAGAATCTCGCTCTGTCGCCCAGGCTGGAGTGCAGTGGCACGATTTTGGTTCACTGCAAGCTCCGCCTCCCAGGTTCACGCCATTCTCCTGCCTCAGCCTCCCGAGTAGCTGGGATTACAGGCACCCACCACCGTGCCTGGCTAATTTTTTGTATTTTTAGTAGAGTCGGGGTTTCACTGTGTTAGCCAGGTCTCGATCTCCTGACCTCGTGATCTGCCTGCCTCAGCCTCCCAAAGTGCTGGGATTACAGGCATGAGCCACCGCGCCTGGCCCATCCCTTCCAATATTTTTAAATATATTTCTTCAAGTTTAATATTTATGTGACATAATGATTATATCATTTTCTTGCTCATAGCCCTTCAATGGTTCCCACCACAATATAAAGAAAAATTAAATTAAATTTAAAAAATAAAATAATCAGTTTGGCCATTCACAAACTCACTGATACTATTATGCCAAATATTTTACATTTCTTCCTCTTTCTCCTTTACCTACAATATTCTTTTTCCCAACTTTTTATATTCTAATCTTCCCTCTCATTTAGATTCTAGTATAGACGCTGTTTTGTAAAACCCACAGAGGTTGCTTCTCCTTGTCACCTAACATACCACTCAATCTCAGTCTTGAGCTTCAGGCCCAATATCTTACTGAATACCTCTACTTTATGTATTTAACTGGCATCTGAAACTTAGCAAGGCTAGAGAAGAATCATTAATTTTCCACACATTCTTCCCAACATCTGCTGTTTGACAAGTATCTTCAGAATCATCCCTGTTAAAACCCTCAGAATCATCCCTCATTTTTCATCTTCACTCACTCAGTACAAATTTAAGTTCTCTTTCTAAACTGTATCAATTTTGTCACCTACATTCCTTCTCTACTATCATTACACTAGTCATCATATTTTGCCTACACTACTGTAATGTCACCGCAACTAGAGTCCCTGCTTTCACTCCTCGTCCTACTACAATTACCTCTCTACATCCTAGGCAAGTTGACCTTTTGAAAAATGTAAATAAGATTCTATAATTCCCCTGGTTAGCACCCTTCAATGGATTTCCCTTGCATTTAAAGTACAATCAACATCCCTTATGATCCACAAATATCTAAATAATCATACTCCATCTAGGTCCTCAACTACATTCCCTACTCGTAAGCCCCTTACTAACTGGTTTTTCTTCATGTTTTCCACAGCTCCAAACCATATTCTGTCTCAGTGCATTTATACCTTCTGTTCAACCTGGCTAAAACAGTCTTCTACCACAAGCCTGACATGCCTGATTTCTTTGGTTCATTACAGTCTTAACTAACAAGGCAACTCTTCCCAGACCACTCTCCACTACATGAATCTAGTTTTTCCTGATAACAGTAATTACTATCTCAAATGTCTAATTCACATATTGTTTTTGCATTGTCTGTCCATCTACCACTGCATTATACATTCGATCAGAGGAAAAACCTTGATTATCTTTCTCACTACTTTATCCTTAGCATCTAGAAAAATATATGGCACATACTACAAAGTAAATAAATATTTATTATTCAACATATGGATTTTATTATGACACTTTAAAATGCTTGTTTTGTATTTCAATTGTTTACATATGGCTTGTGTGTCTTGTTAATCAGCAAGCTCCTTAAAAACATAATCCATACCTGATTTATCATTAATATTTCACAATATAACTCGATATAAATATATATGTGTGTATGTGTGTGTGTATTTAAGTAGATCACAAGTCTGACAGAGTGAGATTTGTGATCTACTTAGAACATCATGTATATTTTTTTCTGAGATGATAAAATAGGTTTTCTAGTATCTAATAGCACAACAGTGTGGTTGTAGGCAGTAATAATTTAATTGTACATATTAAAATAACTAAAAGAGTGTAATCAGATTGTAACACAAGGATAAATATTTGAGGTGGTAGATACCTCATTTATCCTGATGTGATTATTATGCATTGTATGCTTGTATCAAAATATCTCATGTATCACATAAATATATATATACACTTACTATGTACCCACAAAAATGAAAAATAAAATATTATGAGCATATTCTGTAAAACAATACATTCCACAGTCAACCATTTTACTTAATCTTCTAAATTGTGATTACAGCAAGTTCTCCTAATTAAAAGTAGAACCACAAAAATTGCTTAACATTGTTAAAACAGTAACTTAATCTATGTCTCATGGCTATTAATTACAGTTCTAGGAAGAAATTCCTCAACTTTCACTGCTGGAAGAACAGGCAGTCAAGGAACAAAGCTGACTACTTTGTGGTCTACCTCTGTAATGTGCATAGTTTCCTGCACTATTAACAAAGATGAAACCTCAAAATTCTACTATGGCCTTTTAAGTGTTTTTACTAATCATGTATAATTCTTCTCCATAGGAGAAGGTAGTTATTACATGTCTACCCCATAAAAAGGTCCATGGTTTATCAATAGAATCTCTCTTATCTTCCAGAAAAACACAAGGTCTCATGTGCAGAGCTGAAATAGATATCCTTTTAGGCTTTACTGTGGAAGACTGTGTTTTCCCAAAACAAACGCTCTTCTACTGAATGCTAAATTACCACACTTAACCATAATTTCAGGGATTCCAGTGGGACTGAAAAAGATCAGAGTAAATAAGGAGCATTAAGAGTAACTAAAGGTATATGAGGTGGCTACAAAATGTCCCAACCATTGGTTGAGAACAATAAACATGCACCAGAGGGCATATCAATAGGCCTCTCACACAAAGCTTCTAGCAGTCATACGCCATAATTAATGAGCCTGAAAATTTGCTGAAGTTGGACCACTATCTGCATCAATGGAAATAAAATTTAAAAGACTCATAAAATGGTAGAGTTACTCAGTTTCAAGATCTGATACACGGACCAATTTAATGTGATTATTAGAATAAACAGAAGTCAACTGCCATTGACTTTCAGCTGACAATGTTGTATAAATACACAAAATTATTTTAAATACTTCTATTGTAATTGTAAAATATTGTTTTCCACCAACTCAACTAAGATTATGGATTGCCAAACTGACCATATTACTGCCCGTTTCTTGGATTCTTTTGATTATCATATGTGAGTCAGTCTTAGCCCTGTGTGATTCAGCCCCCTCCTACATATTTTTCTAAATCTTATTGCATTCCCTTCTCTTGTTCAAGCCTGTCGCCTGTGGGAGTTTAATAAATGCTAGCTAATTATGATGATGCTCATTTTATTTTCCTTTACCTCCATTTACTCCTCTCTTAAATATTTCTACATAGAGTTAATCAACATTTATTGAGCACCTACTCTACAGAGGAATAGCCTTCATCAACTCCGAGAGATTGTACTCTAATTTTCTTAATTATATTGCAAAAATTATGATTTTGTCTACCCTGTCAAAGATAGTTTTCCATGGAAGAGTGATTTTAAAAAAGTTCTTGCATGAACTATTTTACTATAATACTGTTTTCTCAATTAGGAGTTTAATCTCTTAGGAATGGGGTTTTGTCTTTGCATGTCTGGTACAGTACTAAACACAGTTTACCCATCCTAAAGAAACAAAATTAAAAGGTAGCCACTCAGAACATTCCTATAACTGTGTTGCTAAACTATCTCAAATGAGTAGGAGATATGCTCCACATTCAACAGTGAGGTCTGTGGAACCCATTCAGTCTCACCCACCCAACTTCACTCATATGCATACCTGGCTGTGTTCTAGGGGGATGAGGGGAGGTAAGAGCATCCATAGAGAAGAACAAATGACCATGATTCTTGATTTGTTTTTCTACCAAAAGTCTGGTAAAGTTGTATATCATCTGTTTATTAGATATGGCCCTTTACCACTTGAAAGCCAGGAGCTGGGCCTAGGAGCAAGGAAGATGAGAGGTCAACCTTGCATTTATGGATTCATTCTTTAAGTTACCCATGTATCCACTTAACATAAATGCACTACTGATCAGCTGTATTTTAAGAGTATATGTTGAATTTCTTTATTCAATCAACAAATATTTTTTGAGCACTTACTCTCTGGCTATCTAGGAAGGAAAGATACAAGTAAGGTCCCTGCTCTGATTGGACCTATACTCAATGATTTTTTTAACAGAATGCTTAAATCACTTCATTTATAAAAGCAGGGTGCATTATAGTCTGAAGATATAAACCTCTGAGTATAATTTTCCTTGTTTGTTAGCAGATTTAATTTGCATTGCTCATTCTTATACTTGAAATATCTTGTTTATTACTGCCAGTGCTAAACATCTTCCCAAGGCTCTACTCCACTTGCATAAATACTTTGTACTTGTATGATCATTTATATTAGTAATCGCTTTCAATTTTATCCAACAAATACACAAACTTTCTCTAGATGGTGTAGTACTACAACAGACTCTACAAGAATGGAGTCACAATATATTAAAAATAGTAAAGAATTAGCATTTAAGAAATCAGTGTTGTGTTTTGCCAATGTTGTGTTTGGATGTCAAGAAATTAATTAAGCAACCATACATTAAAGTCATTAGAATGCAGAAGTAAGCTGAACTTTTTCCTCTGACATATACATGGTGCAGATATCATGAGGTTTCATTTTAGAAAGCTGATATGTAAGAGGCAAAGAGATTCCTTGTCAAGGACTGGTATTCATATACACCTGCAAGAGGTAAACACATACCCTTACTTCAACCTTATTTCATTTTCAGAACTACTATCAAAAGAATAGAGCCACATATTTGTGAATTATTTAGAGTTATCATCAGATCTCCTGGAACTACACGCCAACAACATAACATCAAAACTTCCTGAGTTATACAGCCAACGAACACATTATCTAAATTAAATTGTTAGACAGCTTCAAACTTTTTAAAACTTTTCTCCAAAAAATTAATTTAAGTACTTCTCGCCTTGACATGTGTCAGGCACTGACACTGTAGATAATACATTTTATGTAGTACAAAGCTGGCTTAGATTTTCTTGAAAAACAATTCAGGTTTAACCTAGAGCTCAATTTCACCCTTGGCACAGCTCTCAGGATATTTTTGTTAGGGATAAAGCATTCCAGTCATTGTTCCTAATGAGCTATCCACTGCCAACTAATAACTACTTAAGTTACCAGGTATAATCAGGGGAAATCACTTTCAGGAACTCCTGAGAATTTTGAAGATTTACATACTCAAATATCTGACACTTCTCCATACAATTTTGGATACATTTTAAATCTTGATTGGAAGGATAAACAAAATAGTGCATAATAATTTCCCACTCTGCAGAATTCACAAATTACCATACTTCTAATAACAGAGAGAAGACATCCTTCTTGTCAGCAACTTTTACCCTAACCACAAAATTTAATTCTTTCTTCTGATGAAGCAATCATTGAATGATTTACTTCTAGTGACAATATAATGTACTTGGCCTTAAGAACTGTTGTCTAAATATGTTCTAATTGATGCAAAAGCAACCTGGAATGCAAATTTTATGTATCAATTATAAAACAATAAAGCTATAATATTTTATGCTAATAAATTCAGGACAAGCAAATTTTTTGGAGTCTTTTAATTTTAGGTTGATATTACAAGCATGTCTGCTATAGCCTGTGGTGGATATTCATATATCAGTACGTTTTGTGAAAGCCGAAGGGAACCCTTGAGATGACTTAAGGGAAAATGAAGAGAAAACTAAATAGCACTTCAAAATAATTTTAAGTGCCCTTTAAACTGGATTCAATACTTTTACATTCATTATTTTTTATCTTACAAATCACCTATGCAAACTATTCTAATTTCCTATTTTGAAAAATATATTGGACACTATTTCATTATGGCAATGTTATGCTTCTAGCAAGGTTTGGTGAAAGTACCAACCAATTCTCTGTCTCCAAATCTTATTAATTAAAACACTAAGAAATCATACCTTACAACCAAGTATTCCAAAAAAAAAGCTTTATAATAACATTCTAGTTATCTGAACTTTTACAAAATTTCTGATTGCTATTTAGACACATTAACATTAAAACAATCCTTACCTTGAAAACCTAATCTAATATAAAGACAATCACATTCACAAATGGAATCTATGTGAATGGTAAATAGGTTCATAATCTAAATCCAATTGTTGAATGTCCACATGAATCTCAAATGGACTGGTGTTTCATTATTTACTACTTTAGCTTTTATGTGAGGAACACTGGTTCCCTAGCGACTTTTAGAAAACACTTTCAGAACTTGAACAGCTTACTGAAAAAATATCTAGACTCTCAAACATTTGTATTCTTCATGTTGAACAAAAAGTCTGATGAAGAAGATATGCATCAAGAATCTTTGGAATTCAGTCATAGAATATTCTGTTTTTCTGGAATCAAAATGAATAATTCATCTCCTAAAAGCAACAGATTCTCTTAAAACCGAAGTCTTCCAATTAAACATTACTACAATTAGAAAAATTCTAAAGATTAACTCTCATTGTAAACAGAAAGAATTTAGGTTGGTTCCATGTCTTTATATGAAAATTTGAAATGAAAAGCCTGATTATATTTGGACATACAAACTTTTTAGGCTTTATATTTAGGCATCTATTATTCTCAAATTTCCTGAATACTATTTCGCAAATTGTTGAACTAAATAATCTTTAAATTTAGAAAAAAAATTATGTAGTAGGATAAGATTAGGTTGGTTTCAAAATCCATATAATTATGTGTCCATCTCTTTAGGTTTTGAATTATATTAAATATCAACTAATCCTTTAAAAAGTATTCACTTTTATATAATACCAGCTGATATCACATGATGAATAGAGAATAAAATAATTAGTATATTTATGGTTTGAGTAAAAATCATAATTCAGTTTACAAAACTGAATAAACAATTGTATTGTAGGTCTACCACATGGCAGGCACTGTCCTGGACATGAAAACACAATGGTGTCTAGACAGATATGACCCCACCTTCTCCAAGCTTTATGGTTTGTATTTTCTAAAATTTTGTATTGCCTCATACTTTGAAGTTTTAATTGCATCCTGTCTGTCTCTAAAACTCTCAACTATCCATTTATTATAAGCACATTTATAGTACTATCTCATGAGGTTCAATTTTGGGTGATTAAATATCACTCCAAGAGTGACCAAACATGAAAAGAGAGGCAGAGAATAGCATGCAGAAAAATTCTGTAAGCAGACTTTCTCAAAATTTTATGATCTTTAATCCCCAATGTTCCTTCTAACAGTTCATATATTTTCCTGCTGATAAAGATGCAATTATGCTCAAGTAGTTTTTTGTTATTGTTGCCTGTTATATATCATAAGGCATAGAAATATATTTGTTATCCAAATTCTTACTTTACATTGTACAATAAATTTTATATGTCTGTATTTGAAGAATATAGTGACTCTTATCAGATAACTGTCTTATCATAAATCACATTTTCCAAGAAAGGATAAATCACTCATCATTTAAGAAAAGATATTTTGTTTCTGTGCTTTAGAATGTGGTTATTCAAATCATTACGGAAACTGTAAACAAAATGAGTAAACTTAATCTTGCAAGTAATTTTCACCTGTGGTCTCACCTCTGCTAAGGTGAAACAACAAAACAAAAGACCCTGTATATAGCATTACTAAATACCAAAACAAATATTAATTCTATTTCAATACACTCTGTGATCTTTTCACTGCTTAATTTGAAATATCCATATTTTTGTGTCCTAGACCACTGCTGTGGTTTAAATCTTTCTTAAGGATTGAAAAATACAAATCTGTAGAGGGAAATACTTTCATTAGAGAAGCTTACGCATATCCTTACTATTGCCACCTTTTCCAAAACACTTGCATTTATAACAAATATCATCTTCAGAAGCCATTCCATTTTCTGAGAAACTTGAAATTCCACACTATTAAATTCTCTTTTTTATTTTTATTTTCACCTTTTCATAATTTTGCATAGAAAACTTTTAAAAAATGTTTGTATACTCACCTCCTCGAAAGAAAGCTAGTTTTACAGGTAGAGTAGATAGTAGAGTGGCAGAACTGATGTAATGAAATTGAAGAATGCACTTCCCTGAGGGAAACTCAGGGGCGCATGCAAAGTTTTATTGCCCTGTATTTGGCATACCAATGACAGAAATCTCAAATTGCTAAAGCAAAACAAAAAAACCTCAAACAAACAAACAGAAAGCCCTGACTGCAGGGATAGTATGCCAGAAACACAACTTGATTTATGAAACCATAAAGTTTTCCAGAGTATTTTTATACATTTTGATGACATTTAAACAAATGCCAAAATAATACTACAAAAATACCACTACAAAAATATCATTTAAAAAACAGAGTATTTTTATTTTTGGCTTGGGGGAGGCTTTTCTGGAATATTCTAGAATATTTTTAAATGCATTGTCACCATCAAAACACAAATTTTAAATACTCAAACCACTTTATTTTAATATAGTTTCATTATCTTTAATTACCATAAATAGCATATTTGTGAAATATTGTCAAATTATTAGAAAATAAAGCTTACTTAGAAACTTTTACAGTATTTATTAAGGCCATTTACTTTCTAAAGGAAATTTTGTCAGCTAAATCATGAATACATTTGGAATGAGTTAAAAACAGGATTTTCAAAGTAGACATGTGTGCACAAAATAAAGTATGGAGATTTACTTTAAAGTTGTATTACTCTATATTGTCATGTAGACACTTTAAAATAATTATATCATTTCCTACCATGTAATTGTATCCTTTTGAATCTGCACTGAGCAAATTATGACAAGTACAAACAGGCATGATTGAGAGAAAAGTGGTGGACAAGACCCTATGCCAAAATAAATATATTTTAAAAAAATATAGCCCATGTCTAAATTTATTCTCAAGTTTTTGGCATGAAAATGTAACATTTGATGTGTAAATAAAATATTTAATAAGACTGCTACAGACATACTGTCCCTAGAAAAATACGTGTGTGTATGTGTGTTTTGAGTAACTTATTTATACTATGGGCATTTCAAGCTTGAAATATCAAATCAAATCAAAGTAAAACAGTAATAATAAGGATTAGAGAGGATAGCTGCTTGAATCCTTCTTTAGTGCTTAAAACTACCTAAAATTCTCAAAGATTTTTTAAAGAATCAGTTCAAACAAAGTTTCTCTCCAGAGTGTTTCCACTTTGGGAACATTCCAGGTTTCAGGAATGCCTCACTCTCAGGGGAGCCAAAGCATTGTTTCTGAATTGTATCAGCAGTTTTATTTTTCATCTTACTTAGTGGCTATAAATACTAGTTACATCTTTATTAAAGTTTTAATTATTTCTACAATATTCTAAAGTTCTGTTTGAAACAAAATGACACTTTTTATTGTACTACCCTCAAATGCCCAGGGCAACAAAAAGAGAAACTGTTTATGTTGCTAGTTGTGGAAACAGGACTGGTCAAAAGGGGAGAAAGGAGTCAAATATAATCACTCTTTATTCTCTGCGATCCTTGAGCTGGTCACTCCCATCATCAATACTGGGAGAATATCCTTACTATCTAGGTGTTCATACTAGCCTAACTCCTTAGGCTAGGACTTTGTCCCCACGAAGCCTTTTTTATCAGAATCTAACAACCACAAAACACATACTTACACAGGTAGGGTCCAGACTACACACACAAGACACACACACACACACACACACACACACACACAGAGACACACACACACACTTACTCACACGCTTGACTTTACCTGTTTTTATGCCGAGTCTTTAGCAAGTTTCTTCCAAAGGGAGCCATGGTCTGTCGGGCAAACGAATAAAGAAATTATCTTAAAGCGATCTGAGGGTGGGGGTGGGGGTGTCTGGATTTCCAGGGTGAAGGGAGGAGGGCTGGAAGCTTTCTCTTCTCCTCGGATGTTGCTGGCTTTCAGCTCATTAGTAGCCGGCTGAGAAAGTTGCTGGAAGTTGTGCAACTGCTGCTTAACTTTGAACTGCGGGATTGTTGTGGCTGCTGCACCTTTGGAGACCTGCCCAGCTTCAGCCTCGAAGAAGGCGTTTGGAAGCAGGAAAAGAAAAAAAAAGAAAGAGAGAGAGAGGAAGGGAGGAGGACTCTATTGTGTTCTGTAGTTATTTGCAGACTTAAAGAACTGCCAACCCCACGAGCATGGTAATACCAATGGAATGGGAATTTCACTCGATCTGGAAATCCACCCTCCCCCGCTTTCCACACCCAACCACACAAGGTGTACTGAACGCACATAAAAGGATTAAAAGTAAATATCCCCCAACTCCTGGTCAGCTTCAGTCTGTGAAAACTCATCTGATCATGGCAAGCATGAGGGAGAGCTGAGAACTCTCTTTGCCAACTCATTCGACCCCAGATCCCCTGCCAGGGTGTCAGGACTTTAAAATATGTTAGGGAGAGCGAAGCTGGAAACCGGATCAAGGTGGACTCACACACCACTTAGAATTGTTAAGTCCCTGAGTTCACGGTCTTAAGAGTTTCTTCCAGGCCCCTCCTCCACACTCTCAAGTTCATCTTGCAAAAGTCGAAGGACCTGAAGGACCACAGGGCTCCAGGGCTGATGCATCACAGTTTGGTCTAGGAACCAGCTGGAGTTTAGTGTTTGACTCCCAAGGCGTTTATGTTGACCCCTACCCCATCTTTGACATTCATTGGGCCTTCAGAGCCCTGGGAATTTCAGAGGAAAAGCAAACTGCTCCTGCCCCTCAAGGAGTAAAGAAGACACACCTAGGGGATCTGCTGGAACTCGAAATGTGAAGTGGAAGTCTAAGGGAGGGAGGGCTTCATCTGGTCCCAGGAGAGCTCGAATCCAGAAGCAGGGCAGAGGAATGGAGCTGGGAGAGTTCAGGTGCCTGTGGGAGGCCCAGCGCAGCTCCCACCAGGTACCTGGCACTCATGGGAAAGCACTGTTTAGGGGCAAGGGCCAGGAGAGCTTTCTCATGGACGTGTTTTACTGGGATTTTGCCCCTCCTAAAACCACCCCACCACCCTCCACCCCGCCAGGCTTCTAATCATGGGCTTCCCAGGCAGACGATGAGGGAGGGAGGGAAAAGAAAGCCAACAAACTTGTGAGTTCTTTCTGAGCCTTGGCAAAGAATATGAATGGCTCGTACTTACTTTGGGAGTTTATCCCCTACCCCCAACAACACCAAACAAAAAAATAATGTCAAGGTCTTCCATGATTCTGATACACACTGATTTATGCAGTGCTCAGATAAATCATGTTTTTCATTATTTATTATCATAATCTTTCTCTATTCATCTATATTTCATGTTTCCGTATGTGCATATACACATGTGTCATATACTATTTTATTATTTATAATATTTTCTTTATAATTTTATATAATAAATCATATATTATATCCATATATGCACCCAAATCATTATGAAGTGAAAAACATCACAATAGCCAATGTTAAAGTTTAGTTACCTTTTTATATCCCTGGGAGTTAGGATAACTAAAAAATACATACCCATATTAATTTGATATGGTCAGTGATTCCAGAGAAAATCAAGACACCAAAAATAGTAATGACATGTTCTGTGTATATATATGTATATATGTACACATATATACATGTATAAACATCTGTATAAACATCTTCATCTTTGTAAACATAAGTATATATATGTGTGTGTATATATATATATATATGTATTACATGCTATGTATATATGCACTTCACATGCAACGTAAGCTACATAATCTTGGGTGTGTTTCTGTTTCCGTTCTTGATTTTGTTTTACTAGCACCTCACAAGAAATGATTTAAACTGTTATGGAAGTTTACCTAGTTATTCTAAGTTGTTCAAAATGTAATCCCTTAAAGCTATACTGTTTACTTATTAATATAATTGTTGCAGTCAATTTGCAAATAATTTCACATTTACAAATATCCCTGTTTCCTTTAGTTTTGGTTCTCCATGCTTATTAACATTATTTATATACATATGTGTATTATATTTTTCAATAAAAGAGTTTTAATGGGGAATGGGGAAACAACACTATATCTTTACTAGCATAATCTTGCGTTGAGTTTCAGGTTATCACAAATGAGTTTCATTTAGGTGTCATTAATCCTCACACAAAATGCCCTGTTAATATTTTTCATGACAAGCTCTTTGATGTATAAGAATTACACATAAAAGGGTTTGTACACATTAAATATATACCATTTTTATTTGACAATTATACCTTAATAAAGCTGAAAGAAAAAGCACAAAGGGTTAATGTCTCTCAGATAGAAGCGGAAAGGAATAAAAACAACATGAATACTAATGCCTTAATAGAAAAATAAGCAAAAGCAATCTTAAAAGAAAGTAACAAAACCATTGTTTTTTTTTAATTTTTAATTTTTTTATTTTTTTGAGTTAGGATCTTCCTGTGTGGCCCAGGCTAGAGTGCAGTGGCTATTCACAGGCACAATTGTTACACACTACAGCCTCAAACTCCTGAACTCAGGAAATCGTTTTGTCTCTCATCTAAGTAGCTAGTACTACAGGTATGTTCCACCATGTCCAGTTAAAACCATGCTTTAAAAAATTGACTACAATCAGCAATAATTTGTTGTATATTTTAGAATAATGAATAACAGGAGTACAATTTAAAATGTTTGAAACACAAATAATGAATGCTTGAAGAACTGAAAACTTCATGTACCCTGAGGTGATTATTACACACTGTATGCGTGTATCAAAATATCTCATGTACCCCATAAATATATACCCCATATATGTACTAATACTTTTAAGTAACCTTCACTAGTAACTAGGTATTGTATAGTTACATTGAAACAAGACTTTGTTTCACATCTACCAAATTGACTACTTTTTAAAATGATGATGCTCAATAGTGTTCATATGATGATCATAGTATACTACTCTGCATAAATGTTAAAAATTGGCATATCTTTTTTGAGAAATGAATTTGGCTATGTAGAGCAATAACCTTCAAAATATTCAAACTCTCATTCAAGTTTTTCTCATAAAAACTTCTTGGAAGAAAATAATAAGTTTCAGAAAAAGTCTTATGCTAATTGATATTAATTCTGAGAACTAAATGAAATAATGCATACCAATTGCTGACATATAGTGTTAACCTAAGTACTATTTTTATTATAGGGTTGGATAAATTATCTCACACTTGAAAATAAAACAAATGGATGACTGCATGTTATTTCAAAGATATAATGGACTATTGTCTAATAGACACTTTCAACGATTCTCTGGAAGAATGCGTTTTTTCTTACTTACTATTTTTATTAGGCTGAGAGTCCATGAGATTAGATGTTAAATTGTTTTTTTAAAAAAGAGTAAATTTTGTTGTTCAGTAGCAATACTAATTATTTTATCTAGTAGAAAAGATAACACAAAAATTGTAGTTTTATTGCCTTGTAGAACATCAACCAACTTTACCTTTATTTAATTTTCTTTCAGCATTCTGTCTTTAATTCACTGTTTATCCATAACAGTCTTTCTTACTCTCTTTTGGACCAGCTTTATAATTCTGCTGGATCCTTCACTAACGAGTTAAGTCAATTTTGTCACTTGCTCGCTACACAATTGTATGAAATTCATGTTTTGCCTTCCTGAAAATTACATCCTGAAAAACTATGAGAATACATTAATCCCTTTTCTGAACAAATAAGAAGTCTTTATAGAAGAAAAATGGCTACTTATCCATATAATTTCTACTTTTCTTAAAACATAAAATGTGCAAAAAGTGTTTGATAGTAGAAAATAGAATGTCCTTTCATTCATTTATGATATGAAGCTCAGCCAAAATAGATAGAAAAGATGTATTCCCTTACAAATAGATTAACATATGAAAAATCAACACTGAAGATGACACATTATACCTGAAAAAGAATAAATGTATATTCCCCGCAATTAAATGAAAATTATTTAATCTTTGGTTGACTTGATATCAAAAGCTAGGCATTGTTAAAACATGTAGTCTGGTAGAGACCCGGCCTGTTACCATATAAAGTCTTATTTGTTTGTTTGTTTGTTTTGAGATAGTGTCACTCTGTCACCCAAGCTGGAGTGCAGTGACACCGATCTTGGCTCACTGTAGCCTCGACTTAAGGGACTCAGGTGATTCTTCCACCTCAGCCTCCTGAGTAGCTGGGACTATAGACATGCACCACCACACACAGCTATTTTCTGTATTTTTTTGTAGAGATGGGGTTTTGACATGTTGTCCAAGCTGGTCTCGAACTCCTGGGATCAAGCGATCCACCTGCCTCAGCCTCGCAATATGCTGGGATTACAGGTATGAACCACTGCACCTGACCCATATGAAGATGTATTAATTTCCTTTCTGACAATTAAATTTAACAATTATTTGGGCTGATCTAACGCATGCAAAGAATGGAGAGCAAAGTCTTTGTACAGCTCCCTGACCGTTTACATCAATGTCTTGATTTTCTTCCTCCTGCAATACGTTATAAAACTAAAGTTTTAAAAATATCACTCTCATTTTCATCTTAAATCCTTTAAAGACTCTTAGAATTCAGCACAAACTCTGTAGGTTATCATTCAAGGCTCTTTATTACACAAGCTTTTCTGACTTTTAGCTTTAGTATACATGACTTCACTAAAGGGGCGGCAGATATGGCGTGAGAGTTAAGAGTGTTAAGTTTTGGAGCTGTACAGACAAGGATCCATGTCACGGCTCTGTCACTTCCTAGTAGAGACCTTGGGTAAATTATTTAACCTTCCGAGCCTCAGTTTTCTGATCTGATAAATGGAGAAAATAATAATAATGCAACCTCATTTTCTTATTAAATATAAGTCTGAGAGAATTTTTCTTCTAAAAATCTCTTATACAGATGAGCTCTCTTCTTATTGCTAGAAATTTACTTTTCACATTTTAATTATTAAATTGGGTTACTGATATAATTACAATAGGCATCTGTGATAACAGCCAGTTGTCCCCAGGGCCTTCATAAAAAAAACAGCAGAGCTGAAATTCTTCTGATTACACAGATACTTGACTGTGAGCCAATTTGTCGCCACTTACACGGTAATCTGTGAGGAAATAACATACTAGAGAGCTTGTTATAATCAATCAGTTTATCTGATTTACTCAAAATCCCATTCTCAATCAAGCAAATAATAATAAAATAGAACTTCTTTTGTATGGAAAAGAGAGAGAAAAACTCAGAAATAATTAGAGCTGGCCAGAGGGTAGGACCATAATTGGAGTGAGAATCTTCGGACAACAGATTGTGGCGAAAGGGCATTGTGCAAAACAGAGCCATTTACAACAAAAAGTAGGAAAGCCCCCAAAAGTCAGTAAAAATAAATTCTTAAATAGAATACCAGAGCTACTACAATTATTATCATTATCTACAAGTACCTCTCTTCAGCAGTTCGTTCCTGTCTTAAATTTGCTCATGGTAATAGGAAACTGTCTCTAAAAATTGGAATGGATGAGGCTTCTCTCACAAAGCCTTTTAAATATGGGTAGTAGGTGTCATGGGTTGTAAATTAACCTCTCTAAAAGGTTTTAAGCAAAGAAGAAATAACTATCTTGAATGGATTAGGTATATCTCAGAAGCAGGGATTCCCTTTCAACTCTAGGTTTCTATGGTGTCAATGCTCTTTTGATTCTCTATAGAAGTTTAGAATGGCACTACTAAGCTTTGAAGTAATTACATATAGTCAGATGGTATAATTAGTCATCCAGTTACAATAGGCGATTCCATTAAAAATATTTTTTAATAAATTAAACTTAATATTTGAGTAGCTGACTGGCTGAATGTTGGCCAGATACCTGTGTCCTAAATAAAAGGCCAAATGTCTTCACTTAGGAGCTATGACTGTTATTAATGAGTATGTATCTAATGTATCTAATGTGTTAATGAGTATGTATCTAATGTATCTAATGAGATAAATCCATATAAGCCTGGCTACTGGTGGAAATTGCTCTACTTCGAAGAAATTTTGAAGGCTATAAAACACAAAATATGCACATAACATAAAATATGTGCATGTAAGTATATAAACACCACCAAATATACATTCACCTTCTATGGTAAATGATGTAATATTATGTTGTAGTGCTTTACATAGGCGTTTTTATATTTGGTGTCTTATTTGGTCACAGCATGCTGAGCAGGAAAGAAAATAGAATCTCAAATTTACAGATAAGAAAAGTGAGGTTGAGAGCTATGTGATGATTGAATAATTAATCAAAACCAAATCAAGACCAACCTATTGCTGTTAACAAAAATAATAATTTATAATTATAATATAATCACTTAATTGCCTTTGGAAATTTTCCTTAAGTGATACTTTACTTTTATTAAGTAGATTTGGGACTCTTTCCTTTTTAAGACTTATTAAAGATTCTGTGAATGTAATGTGAATTCAACACTGTACAAATTTTATTTCCTTATGATTTGGAGAACATCATAGGCTCATATGTATCAGAGCACTAATACTAATTGTTACTGATTGAATTGTGTCCTCCACAAAATTCATATGTTGAAGCCCTAAACCCAATGTGACTGTATTTAAAGAGAGAGCCTTTATGGCAATAATTAAAGTTAAATGAGGGCATACGGGTGGGTCTCTAAACTGATAGGGTTGGTGTTCTTACAAGAGGAGGAAGAGACAGCAGAGTTCTCTCTCTCTCATTACTCATAAACAGTTAAAAAGTCGTGTGAGGATTCAGCCAGAGACGGTGGCCATCTACAAGCCTGGAAGAGAACCCTCACCAGAAACTATTTTTGGACACTTTGATTACGGACTTTTAGCCTCTAGAACTGTGAGAATATGAATTTATGTTGTTGAAGCCACCCAGTCTGTGTCATTTGCTCATGACAGCAGACTAATACACCAATAATATGAAGCAGATGAAATTGGGCTGACTTTCCTTGGAGAAGGACACCATAGTACCATTTGCCCTTTGAGTAAAAACTACCCTCTCTTACTATGCTTTTGTATTCTGGAAGAAGAGGTGGATGATTTGCACCTGCACCTAGGAGCCTCCTGGGAAGCGCAGGGTTCTGAATCCATACTTACCCTTTGAGCAGCAATGTTACAGAATTTTTCAATGAATTAAGGTTTCCTATTGAACTGAAAAGATACCAGTGATGCTAAAAGTGATCCAAATCCAAATGTAAGTAATAGCAGTGGCAGACCATCTGAAGCAGCCGCTGCCACGGCTCAGGCTGCAATGGGAAGGCACAGCCGGGGTTGCATGCTCCACAGAGCCAGCGGGAGCCAGGGACAAGTGGCAACCCCGCCCTACCGAGGTGGCAGGGCAGGAGCTCCCTGGGAGCAACTGCTGCTGTCCAAACCATGGCTGCGGACCCGGGCCTTCCTGTGCTCTTGGAGGCTGGGAGCAGGCCTCCTGTCTGCCCTCCTGGGCACAGCTGAAGCCACCCAAGTCACAGCTGCAGACCTGGGCCTCCCTGTGCTCCTGGGGGCCGGAAAGAGGCGGGAGCCCCGCCCTTCCGGGCCCAGATGCAGTTACCCCAGCCGTGACTGAGGACCTGGGCATCTCTAAGTCTTGGGGATCCAGAAATACCCCCTTTCATGCCTCAGCAGGCTTGAAGGTGTCAGCTCCAACTGCCTGGCCTCTCCCAACTCTCGGCACCGCTCTGATCTCAGAGCAAGATTGGGGCTGAGCCCCGGTGCTGTCACAGCCCAGTCGGGTGTGTGCACACTTGGGGCAGCACTGACATGCCAGACCTCTGCTGTCTCAGCCCCCTCTGGACTTTGGGCTCTAATAAGCACAAGAGGGAGGCCAAGTGGGGACTGAGGGAAGCTCGGCACTGGCCTGCCTGGACCTTCTTCATGAACAGCCTGGGCACCATAGAAAGCAGTAGAAGGCAGACAGGCTCCAAGGAAGAAAGGGATGGGTCCCTTGTGAAGTCCCACCTTCAGACTGGGGAAAGCCTAAAGCCTGGGGGCCAGGCGCCAGTCTCCTGGACCACAGAGGGAACCTGTGGTGTTTTATCCTGTGCCCGCCCATGGCAGCCCATGGACCAATCAGCAGGTACTTCCTCCCCTCTGAGGCCCATAGAAACCCCAGACTCAGCCAGATTTGGGGAGACAATGGGATGACTTGCCTGCAGAGAGGAGCTACCTACTCCAATGCCTCCTCTCAGCTGACAGTTGAACACTGGATGGGACAACCTGCCTGCAGAGAGGAGCTATCCACTCCAGGGTCTCCTCTGAGCTATTCTGGCACTCAGTAAAGCTCCTCTTCAACTTGCTCACCCTCTACTTGTCCACATACCTCATTCTTCCTGGAGGCAGGACAAGAACTCAGGACCTGCCAAATGGCAGGGTTGAAAGAGCTATAACAGGTCTGAAACACTCCTTGCTCACCACATTGCAGATGAAGGGGAGAGAAGAACTATGGCCCTTCGGGGACCCCAGACCTGGGAAGCTCCCCGAGCCAGGGCTGTTACTCTCTCTTTGGGGCCCTGCAGGTCCTGGAGTCTCCAAGCTTCTCGGCACCACCACATTCCCCAGTGTCAGCCATGGAAGCTGCTTGCAGCGTACCTGGTCCAGCCACAGCCTCTCAGTGAGCTGGTGCCCATGCCAGCACCTGGAGCTGCCCATCCACTGCAGTAGCCAGCGTGCCTGACTTTGTGCAGTGGTCGGACCCCATGCTCCCTTGCTCTCACACACCTCACCACTCCACATCTGGCTTGCCCTTAGCAGGAATGGAATCCAGGCAGGTAGCGTGAGCCGAGCACAGCCTACCAGGCTGAGTGGGCAGAACAAACCCAGTGGACCTAAGCAAAACTCGGCAAAGATACCACTGTTCACAGAGGTTTCTGGCCAGAAAAACGACACCCGACGGATCCTGTGACATAAGAAATTTCTCAGGTTACAGCTTTCTCACTAGAGTTCAACAGAAAAACCTGCAGGCTTATGAGCAAGGATTTTTTTCTGGAAACCACTCAAAATACAACCACTATGGATCTTCAGATTCTAGCTAAGTGTGCGAGTTTCTGAGAGAACATCAGGAAGTAATGTTTGACTACATGACCTTAAGGTTACTTCTTCTGCACTTGCAGGGGTCTGAGCTTGTTAGGGCAGTGGTCGCAGATCTGACTTTGTTCACCTAGTTTTTGAGATTGAAACCTTTGAGAGCAATAGAAAGCAGGGCAGCTAAAAAGCTAGAACTGCAGGTAAGCTGTTCACATTTGTCAATCTCGGCTCACTGAAACCTCCACTTCCCAGGATCAAGCAATTCTCCTGCCTCAGCTTCCCGAGTAGCTGGGATTACAGGCGTGTACCACTACCACCCGGCTAATTTTTGTATTTTTAGTAGAGACAGGGTTTCAACCATGTTGGCCAGACTGGTCTTGAATCCTGACCTCAAATGACCCACCCTCGTCAGCCTTCTAAAGTTCTGGGATTACATGTGTGAGCCACCGTGCCTGGCCAAGTGTAGAAGGTCTTATTAAAATACTTGTAATGAATAAAAGTGGGTTAGCTTCTAACAAATACTGGCAGAAGTAATGGTGTATCATTTTCAGTATTAGGTTTTAAAAGACTGGCTTCTGTCTTGCTCTGGGGGAAGCCATTTTGTGACCAGCCCTATGGAGAGGTGCACATGGTGAGGAACTGAAGCCCCCTGCCAATAGCCATAGGAGTCAATTTAGATACTCCAGTCCCTTCAGAGATGGCAGCCCTGGTCTACAGTTTACCTGCAATCTCGTGAGACACCTTGAGGCCTTAGCATCTAGCAAAGCTGCTCCCAGATTCTTGACTCTTACAAACTGCTTTAGTTAATAAATGTTCCAAGATGCTAAGTTTTGGAGTAAATTGTTACACAGAGTTAAATAACTGTTACAATTAGACTTAGTAGGTATCAGAGAAAGGTAGCATAAAACAACAAAAGCAAGCCACTTTTTAAATATTAGATTCGCCAAATTTTAAAAGAATAATCCTCCCCAGTATCTACCAGGCACACACTATTGATGTGTATTTAATTGAAACTCGCTGCTTGGGGAATAATTTTCCAAAATTACATCTGTAAAACTTTAAAGTGCACATTTCTTTCTTTTTTTACTTAATGGTTCTAATTCTAAAAATCTAACCTAAAGGAGTTGAACATTGTAAATGCCCCAAAAGGTATATTTTGGCATCATTGCATGCAATAGTAAAAAATGAATTGTCTAACAACTATCTATTATATGTCAGGCACTTGCCTTAATGTTTACAAAAGCCTATGAGATAGGCTCATGTTCAAATCTGTTTTATGATAAGGGAAACTCGGAAGAGAGATGTGAAATAACTTGCTTGGGGTTGCAAAGCTACTCAGAGGCAGAGAAGAGATATAAAGCTGTGCTTTTAGCAATTACAATAGGCAGCCTCTTGTATAAAGAAATATATTGAATGTACTTTAATAAGTGAATGTTTAAATACAAAAACACACCCCAGTTATGGACCTTTTGATACAAATGTTTAAAAGAATAAGGTAGATCTGTAGACAATTTTACAAAGTGATGTCAGTGAATATTTTTCTTTCAAGTGAAACTACATATCAATGGCCTCTAACTAAATTTCCGAAGGGTGTTAAACAGGTTATGCTAATGAATATAGCGACCTAGATAGCTCTAGCAGATTGCCCCTATGTGGAACATGGGTCCATTATTTCTGCAGTTTCTGATTATTTTTTCGAGAGAGAAACCCTAAAAATCTGACTTTTTAAAAGTGAAATCTTGTCATATTAAATGAATGGTAATAAATTATATTCTTAAAAATCTAAAATCAAATATGACATTTCTGAATGCAGACGCCATCCACTGTGTTCCAGATTGCAATCTCCCTGTACATTAACAATAATAAATTAAGAACAGTTATTCAAAGCCACCTGACAAAACTTCACTGAAACATGATTGACTCCATTATCACATCTAAATAAATAATGCCTTAGTTAAAATGACATTGACCACACACTGGAAGCAGAGTAAAAGAGAGAGAAAGAAGTGCTGCACCCAAGCAATCTCAATACAAGTATTGCCATCCCAAGAATCTATATATCAGGTACTTACATATTGTGGACCCTGCATATGTTTATAGCAGAACGGTTGAGAACGTGGACTCTTGAGCTAGACTACATGTGTTTGAAGCACAGTTCCACCACAAACTGCTTATTCAAACTCTGGGCCTCTGTGTCTCTATTTGTAAAGCAGGATATAATTGAATCCCATAGAGATGCTGTAAGAAAACAATGACTCCATAAATACCAGCTATTATTAATGTGGAGATAAAGTATTGTATTACCACAACCAGGTGCCAGAAAACATTCTTATTATTTACCAGCCTTTCTGCTGACTTCATTCTCACAAAACAATTCCTGATTATAATCACTTGTGTGCAATGAAAGAATGTCTTGGCCTGAAGGTGTGAAAGCAAACACTGTAGTAAAGATCTTAGTATATTTTTAAAAATTGCTACATTTTACTTTTATTTTTTAAATCAACAGATAAAATTGTATGTTCTTACTATTTACAAAATATTTTTTGGAGTATACATACATTGTGGAATGACTAACTTGGTTAATTAATATATCTATCACCTTACATAGTTATTTTTGTCGTAAGGACCCTTTACATCCATTCAGTATTTTCAAGAATACAATATATTGTTAACTATGGCCAATATGTTGTACAATAGATCTCTTGAACATATGTCTCCTGTCTAATTGAAACTTTGTGTCCTGTTATCAACATTTCCAAACACCCACCCCCAAAACCATTCCAGTCCCTGGTAACCATCGTTCTACTTTCTACTTATCTGAGTTCAACTCTTTCAGATTATGCATATTTTTCCTTTCGTACCTGGCTTATTTCACTTAATGTAACATCCTTCAGGTTTATTCATGCTGTCAAAAACCATATAATTCCCTTATTTTTATAGCTAAATACTATTTTATTGTGTATATTTATCACATTTTCTTTATTCATTCATCCATTGATAGACATTTTGGTAGATTCCCCATTTTAGCTATTGTGAATAATGTTGCAATAAACATAGAGGTGCAGATATCTCTTTGAAATACAGATCTCTTTTCCTTTGGATATATGCCCAGTAGTTAAATTAATGGATCAGATGGCAGTTTTATTTTTTTATTTTTTGAGAGACCTCCATACAATTTTCCATAATTACATTCCCACTAACTGTGTGAGGACTTCCTTTTCCCCACATCCTAGTCAACACTTGTTATCTTTTTTTTTATAATAGTCATTCCAACAGGTGCGAGGCAACATCTCATTGTGTTTTTAATTTGCATTTCCCTTGATGTAGAGCACTACATACAGACACACACACACACACACACACTTACACTTGTTGGGCATTTTGTCTCATTGGGAGAAATAACTGTTCAAGTCCTTTGCATATATATATATATTTTTTTTTTGGACAGAGTTCTCTTGTTGCCCAGGCAGGAGTGCAATGGTGCGATCTCGGTTCACCGCAACCTCCACCTCCTGGGTTCAAGCGATTCTCATCCCTCAGCCTCCCTAGTAGCTGGGACTACAGGCGTGCACCACCATGCCTGGCTAATTTTTTTTTTTTTTCTTTTGGTAGAGACAGGGTTTTTCCACGTTGGTCTGGCTGGTCTCAAACTCCCGACTTCAGGTGTTCTGCCCACTTCTGCCTCCCAACGTGCTGGGGTTACAGGTGTGAGCCACTGCGCCTGGCCCTTTTGCCTATTTTTTAATTGGCTTATTTATTTACTTGGTATTGAGTTGAGTTACTTATATATTTTGGATATTAGCACCTTTACAGATGCATAGTTTGCAGATATTGTCTCCCATTCTATCAATTGCATATTCACTATTGATATGGTCTGGCTCTGTGTCCACACCAAAATCCTATCTTAAATTGTAATCCCAATTGTAACCCCCACATGTTGGGAGAGGGACCCCGTGGAGAGGTGATTAGATCATGGGGATGTTTCCCCATGCTGTTCTCATGATAGCGAGTGAGTTCTCATGGTTTTATAAGGGTTTCTGCACTTTCCTCACTTTGCTCTGCAATTCTCCTTCCTGCCACCATGTGAAGGACATGTTTACTTTCCCCTTTGTCATGATTATATGGTTCCTGAGACCTCTCCAGCCCTGCAGAACTCTGAGTCAATTAAGACTCTTTCCTTTATAAATTACCCTCTTAGGCAGCTCTTTACAGTAGTGTCAGAATGGACTAATACAACTATATTGATTGTTTCCTTTGCTGTGAAGTATCTTTTTAGTTTGATATAATCTCATTTGTCTATTTCTACTTTTGTTGTCTGGTTTTTTTTTTTTTTTGTCATCCTATTAAAGAAATCATTGCCCAGACCAATATGATGAAGTTTTTCCCTTATGTTTTCTTCTAGCAGTTTTAGAGTTTGAAGTGTTATATTTAAGATTTTTGTTCATTTTGAGCTGTTTTTTTATACAGTGTGATATAAGAATCTAATTTCATTCTTCTGCATGTTCATATCAGTTTTTCCATTACCATTTATTGAAAAACCTGCCTTTTTCCTATTGTTATACTTGGCATCTTTGTTGAAAATCAATTGGCTGTAATAAATGTGTGGATTTAATTTTGAGCCTGCAATCCACTTATGTTTAATTTCAACATTTATTTTAGATTCAGAGGATATATGTGCATGTTTGTTACATGGAAATATTGCATGAAGTTGAGGGTTAGGCACATTCGATCCCATCACCCAGGTTGTAAGCATAGTATACAATAAATAGTTTTTCAACCCTTGCCCCTCTCTCTCCCCTCAGGCCCCAGTAGTTCCAAGTGTCTATTGTTGTCATCTTTACGTCTGTGTGTACCCAATGTTGAGCTTTTTCTTGTAAGTGAGAACACGTGGTATTTGGTTTTCTGTTTCTTCAATAATTTGCTTAGGATAATGACCTTTAGCTATATCCATGTTGCTGCAAAGGAAACAATTTTGTTTATTTTTATGGCTGTGTAGTATTCCATGGTATACATGGACCACATTTTCTTTATCCAGTCCACCATTGATGGGCATATGAGTTGATTCCATGTCTTTGCTATCATGAGTAACAATATGATAAACATATGACTGGACATGTCATTTTGGTAGAATAATTGATTTTCCTTTGGGTATATAATCAGTAATGGAGTTGGTAGGTTGAAAGGTAGTAGTTCTATTTTTGAATTCCTTGAGAAATCTCCAAACTGCTTTCCACAGTGTCTGAGCTCATTTACATTCCCATCAACAATATATAAGCATTCACTTTTCTCCATAACCACACCATCATCTGTTATATTTTAACTTTTTAATAAAAGCCATTCTGACTGGTGTTACTTATGTCATTGTGGTTTTGATTTGCATTTCTCTGAGGATTAGTGATGTGGAATATTTTTTCATGTTTGTTGGCTGCTTATATGTATTCTTTTGAGAAATGTCTGTTCATGCTTTTTGCCCATTTTTAAAAATTGGGTTATTTGTATTTTACTTGTTGATTTGTTTAAGTTCCTTATAATAAGGTTCTGGATACTAGACCTTTATTGGATGCATAGTTTGTGAATATTTTCTCCCATTCTGTACTTATCTATTTACTCTGTCCTTATCACTTGTATTTTCTTAAGCCATTGATTGTCCAAGTCTTAAGTAATTTGTGGTGCACCATGACATCTTGTAGGCACACATTAGAGGGCTTAAAAATAAGCAGAGGAAAACTTCTGTCATCCTCCGTGATTAGTTTTTGATGAAAGACAGATTAGATAAAAGAAGCAGAACACATGAATAGGCCTAGATTTGTTTGAAAAAAAAAAATTTACAAGTCTAAACTTTCCCACCAGGCCAAGATGTTTTCACTGGTAGACTCTAACTGATGGTAAAGCAATGATACCAGTCTTACACAAATGTTTCAGCTATAAAAGAAAAGAGATCACTTCCCAAATAATTTTATGAGGCCCGACTAATTATGATATGAATATTAGTTGTATATATTTCAAGGAACAAATAGCACAGAACACAATCTCTTATGAAAAGACAAGTAAAAATCCTTAACAAAGTACAAAATATATTCTACATTATATAAATAGTATAAGACATGACATTATGCTGTTATCCCAACAATATAATGTTGATTTAACATTTTAAAAATTAGCCGAAACCATTATCAAAATAATAAAAGGAAAGGACAAAATTCATATGATAATCTTAATACATGTGGCAAAAACATTTGACAAAATTAAGCACCCATGTATGATTTAAAAATAAAAACCTATCAGCAAACTAGAAATACAAAGAAAAACTACAGTTAGTATAATGCTTAATTGTAAAATACTAACTGCTTCCACTTAAAATCAGAAATTGGACAAGGATTTCTGCTCTCACCACTTGATCAACACCTTTGTACTGGAAGTGTCAGCCAATTCAGCAAGAAACAACAACAAATAACTAAATGACTTATGGGTTAGAAAGAAAGAAAAAAGAAGTGTCTTTATCTGCATACAGTATGGTTGTTTAGGTAGACAATCCAAGGGAATCTACAAAGACATAGCTAATAGATCTAATCAATGAATTTAACAACATTGCAGGGTAGAATGACAATTTATAAATATAATTTTGCTGTCTATATGCTAACAATTAACAATTAGAAATAAAACTTGCTCACTGCAGCCTGGAATTCCTGGGCTCAAGGGATCTTCTCGCCTCAGCTTTCAAAGTAGCTGGAACTACTGATGTGCCTCACCATGCCCAGCAGAAGTTAAGTTTAAAAAGACCTGAAGTAATGGAGAACATACTATATTAATGGATTAGAAGACTAAATACATTGAACTTATCAATTATCTCAAATTAATCAATTTGATTTAATGCAATCCCAATCAAAATCAGGCTTCGAAAATACAAACAAAAAGCCTGATTTGAAAATGTATGTAGAAATGTAAAGAATAAACAGAAACCAGCATGATTTTGCAGAAAACAAAGCTGAGGAACTTAAGTTTGTTGATTTTAAAGTTACTACAAAGCTACAGTAATCAAAATACTATATTATTTACATAAGGTCACATAAAGAGACCATTCAAAGAGAGTAAACTTATATGATCTGATCAATGGTTTTTCAAAGGAGGCAGCAAATAATCTCAATGGGGAAACAATATCTATTCAACAAATAATGTGGAGGAATGAAATATAAAAATGAAAACCTGACCTCAACAGCATGCACAAAGATTAATTTGAGATCATTTCATGGATTTAAATTATAAAAGCTAGAATTGCAAACTTTCTAGAAGCAAACATAAACATTTTTGTGACATTGAGGTATGCAACGATTTCTTAGGCTATTAGGAGCACTAATCAGAAAGAATAAAAGTGGTCAATTGATTCCATCAAACTTAAATACTGGCTCTTTGAAAGACATTCTTATGAAAATAGGTAAGCTGCAAATTGGAAGAAAATATTTGCAGTGCATATACCTGAAAAGAAAAACCTCATAACTCAACAATAAAAAGGCAGCCAGTTAAACGATGGATAATGATCTGAACATTATCTGAACATTTATTTTTCTTTTCTAAAGAAAAATAAAAAAGTAGCCATGGCTGGGTGCAGTGGCTCACACCTGTAATGCTGTCATAGGATGGTTAGGGTGTTGCTTTTCCAGCTTGAAACTTCTGTGGCCGGTGGCAGTTTTGCCTGAGTTTTTCTTGGGCCCACTGAGCTTGTTCTGCCCACACGGCCTGGCAGCCTGTACTCGGCTCATGCTACCAGTCCACATCCCATGCCTGCCAAGGGCGAGCCAGGTGTGGAGTGGTAAGAGTTGTGTGAGCAAGCACAGAGTCTGGCCACTGCACACAGTCAGGCATGTTGGATTCAACGGGGTGGGCAGCTCCAGGCACCACACAGGCACCAGCTCCCTGTGAGGCTGCAGCTGAAGCAAGTGCACTGCAATTGACTTCCACTGCAGGGACCAGGGAACACAGTGGCACCGAGAAGCTTGGGGTTGCCAGGAACTGCAGAGCCCCAAAGAGGGTGTCACAGCTCTGGCTTGGGGAGCTCCTAGGTCTGGGTTGCCCGAAGGGCCGCTAATATGGTTGGGCTCTGTGTCCCCACCCAAATCTTATCTTGTAGCTCTTATAATTTTCATGTGTTGTGGGAGGGACCCAGTGGGAGATGATTGAATCATGGGGGCAGGTCATTTCTGTGCTGTTCTTGTGACAGTGAATAAGTCTGACGTGATGTGATGGTTTTAAAAATGGGAGTTTCCCTGCACGAGCTCTCTGTCTTTGCCCACTGCCATCCATGTAAGATGTGACTAGCTCCTCCTTTCCTTCCACCATGAT
This sequence comes from Pan troglodytes, assembly GCF_028858775.2. Taxonomy (NCBI): domain Eukaryota; kingdom Metazoa; phylum Chordata; class Mammalia; order Primates; family Hominidae; genus Pan; species Pan troglodytes. The sequence continues at coordinate 92,686,083 of NC_072408.2, forward strand.
TGTGAGGCCTCCCCAGCGATGTGCAACTGTAAGTCCATTAAACCTCTTTTTCTTCCCAGTCTCAGGTATGTCTTTATCAGCAGTGTGGAAATAAACTAAGACAACTGCAGCTTTTCTCTCTTTCCCTCTTCTCTCCTACTTGTCACCCACAAAGTTATGAGCAGGGGGGTGTTTCAGTCCTGTTTGTGTGACAGCTCTTTCAGTTCTGCCATTCAATGGGTCCTGAGTACTTGTCCTGCATCCAGAAAGAATGAGGTATGTGGGCAACTGGAGGGTGAGCAAGGTGAAGAGGAGCTTCACTGAGCAAAGGAACAGCCCTCAGGAGACCAAAAGAGCAAAGGTGCCACTGGCCACAGAGGTTTCTAGCTGGAAAAGTGGCACCCTAAGGATCCTGTGACAGCATTACAGGTGTGAGACACTGCACCCAGCCATGGCTACTCATATTTTTCTTAGGAAGGTGTTCGTTCAGATCATTGCCCATTATTTAACTGGGCTGTCTTTTTATTGTTATGAGGTTTCTCTTTTCAGATATATGCACAGCAAATATTTTCTCCCAGTTTGCAGCTTATCTATCTTCATAAGAATGTCTTTCAAAGAGCCAGTATTTAAGTTTGATGGAATCAGTTGACCATTTTTATTATTTCTGATTAGTGCTCCTAATAGCCTACAAAAATAGCTCCTTTCCACAGGCAGTGCATCCCAACAAGTGCCCAGCTCTCAGCAGAGAGGAGACTCATAGTGGGTAGCTCCTTTCCACATGTAGGTAGTACTGTTGAGTGCAGCCTTCAGTGGAGAGGAGACTGGGAGTGGGTAGCTCCTTCATGTAGGTGGTAGTCCCAATGTCCAGTTGAGTCTGGGTTTTTATGGGCTCAGAAGGGAGGAAGTGTGTGCTAATTGGTTCATGGGCAGCCATGGGTGGGCCCAGAGAAAACACTGTAAGTTCTCACTCTGGGCAGTAAACTCTACTCAGAACTGGCAGCCCAGGCCCAGGATTCAGAGTATCCCTGGATTGAAATTGGAATTTCACTGGGGACCTGCCACTTTCCACCCAGGAACCTGTCTGTCTCCTGCCATTAACATGCCATCCATGTATGGGTGGCTGTTGCTGCATCCTGGAGCACAAGCCTCCCGCCACCCAACTAGGTAGGGAGCAGTGCTCCCACCTGCTCTCTGCTCCTGCCAGCTCCATGGAGTGCACAGCTCTAACTGTACCTCCCTTGCTGCAGCTGATGTTCCCACAGCAGCTGCTTCAGATGGGCCACCACCACCACCAATCTCAGAATTTTGGGAAGCTGAGGCAGGTGGATTGCTTGAATCGAGGAGTTCGAGACCAGCCTGGACAACATAGAGAAACCCCATCTCTGCAAAAAATACAAAAATTAGCCAGGTGTGATGGCACACTCCTGTAGTCCCAGCCACTCTGGAGGCTGAGGGAGAAACATGCTTGAGCCCAGGAAATCAAGGCTGCAGTGAGCCAAGATCTCATCACTGCACTCCAGCCTGGGTTACAGAGTGAGACCCTGTCTCAACAACAACAACAACAACAACAAAGAATAGCCACTATGCATGAGACAAAGAGTTCAACATTGTCATAAAAAATGAAATTGAAGACCAAGAAATAACACATTACAACAACTACAATGGCTAAAATATAAAGGAATGGTAACACCAAATGTTAGCAAGGACTTTAAAAGGACCCACCATAATGAACTGTTGGGTAGTTTCTTACTAACGTGAGCATACACCTACTCTAAAACTCAGCACTTTCATTCTAAGTATTTATACAAGAACAATAAAAATATATGTCCAGAAAAATACTTATATGTGCAGGAAGTTTCATAAGAGCTTTTTTCGTAATAGCTCCAAACTAGAAACAACACAAATGTTAATTGCACAGGAGAACGAATAAAGTTACAGTATATTCATACAATGGAATAATACTCAGCAATAAAGTGGTATGCACTACTGATATGTGTAGTACCATAAAGCAATCTTGAAAGCATTATATTGAACATCAGTAGACACTCACTTAAAAAGTATACAAAAATTGATTCAATTTATATGAACATTAAAAATAGGCAAATTTAAGTGCTTACCTGTGATGTCAGAGGATTCTCTGAGAATGTGCATGAGAAAATATTCAGGTGTGAATATTTTCCCAATTTTGGGGGGGTTTTGAATTACACAAATGTATACAATTGTCAAAATTCATCAACATTTATACTTAGGACTTATGCCTTCCACTGGATGCGAATTTTACCTCAGTTAAAAAATAACCCAAAGAGGGACAAATGATACATATGAAACTAACACTAAAAGACCTCAATATTGGAAAGCAAAGAGACAAAAAGATGCTCAACTTTGGAGAGAAGGAAGAGAAATAAGGTTCATATAGAATCTCTGAGATGGAATCTGATTTAAGATTTTGCAAACATATCCCAGAATGATTTAAAGAGATTAAAGTATGTAAATGTAAAGTAAAAGAGGAAAAATGAGTAAATGAGAGGGGCGAGTTTAGTTTACTGTTGGATGTGTAAGCTAACTTTTATTGAATGCCTGCTACATAACACATTTTGTAATATATGCATACTATATAAGAATAAATATGATCCATATTACTTTATTTTAGAGAACTATTATTATTTTATTTTACAGGTGATGAGAGAGGTCCAGAGAATTAAAATCTAAAGCCAGAGGCTGAAAGTTACAGAAATACGATTTAAATGAGAAACTAGCAAAATGGTGAACCTTGAGGCCGAACTCAGTAGCTACACATCACTTTTTTTTTTTTTTTTTTTTTGAGACGGAGTCTCGCTCTATCGCCCAGGCTGAAGTGCTGTGGCTCACTGCAACCTCCACCTCCTGGGTTCCAGTGATTCTCCTGCCTCAGCCTTCCGAGTAGCTGGGACTGCAGGAGCCCGCCACCATGCCCAGTTAATTTTTTTTTTTTTTTTTTTTTAGTAGGGATGGGGTTTCACCATATTGGCTAGGCTGGTCTCAAACTCCTAACTTTGTGATCTGCCTGCCTTGGCCTCCCAAAGTGCTGGGATTACAGGAGTGAGCCACCGCACATGGCCAGTAGCTGCACATTCCAATTTGTCTGCATAGTGTTGTAAATAAATTGAACTAAAGATTAGCATTTAAAGATTGTAAGATTCTCATAAAATACAATTTTGTGCAAAATCCTGAAAATTGGAAGATTTGCCTTTCTTGGTTTCTATTTTCTTTTATTAAAAAAAAAAAAAACTTTGTGGGCTGGGCGCGGTGGCTCACACCTGTAAACCCAGCACCTTGGGAGGCAGAGGTGGGTGGATCACGAGGTCAGGATCAAGATCATCATGGCTAGCACGGTGAAACCCCGTCTCTACTAAAAATACAAAAAATTAGCCGGGTGTGGTGGGACACGTCTATAGTCCCAGCCACTTGGGAGACTGAGGCAGGAGAATTGCTTGAACCTGGGAGGCAGAGGTCGCAGCCTGGGTGACAGCAAGAATCTGCCTGAAAAAAAAAAAAAAAAATTGTGGCCCGGGCGCAGTGGCTCACGCCTGTAATCCCGGAAGTTTGGGAGGCCGAGGCAGGTGGATCACGAGGTCAGGAGATCAAGACTATCCTGGCTAACACTGTAAAAACCCATTTCTACTAAAAATAAAAATAAAAATAATTAGCCGGGCGTGATGGCATGCGCCTGTAGTCCCAGCTGCTCGGGAGGCTGAGGCAGGAGAATCCCTTCAACCCAGGAGGCGGAGGTTGCAGTGAGCTGAGATTGCATCACTGCACTCCAGCCTGGGAGACAGAATGAGACTGTCTTAAACAAAACAAAACAAAACAAAAATTTTGTTTTTCTTTATTTCTTCTTAAAAAACAGATACATGTGCAGAACGTGCAGGTTTGTTAGATAGGTATGTGTGCCACGATGATTTGCTGCACCTATCAACCCACCCTCTAAGTTCCCTCCCTCACCCCCATCCCTTCAACAAGCACTGCTGTGTGTTGTTCCCCTTCTGTGTCCATGTGTTCTCAATGTTCAACTCCCACTTATGAGTGAGAACATGTGATACTCGGTTTTCTGTTCCTGTGTTAGTTTGCTGAGGATGATGGCTTCCAGCTTCATCCATGTCCCCATTTTTTATGGCTGCATAGTATTCCATGGTGTATATATACCACATTTTCTTTATCCAGTCTATATCACTGATGGGTATCTGGGTTGGTTCCATGTCTTTGCTATTGTAAATAGTGCTGCAATAAACATACATATGCATGTGTCTTTATAGTAGAATTATTCATATTCCTTTGGGTATATACCCAGTAATGGGATTGCTGAGTCAAATGGTATTTCTGGTTCTAGATCCTTGAGGAATTGCCATACTGTCTTCCACAATGGTTGAACTAAATTACATTCCTACCAACAGTGTAAAACGTTCCTATTTCTCCACAGCCTCGTCAGCATCTATTGTTTCTTGATTTTTTTTTTTTTTTTTTTTTTTTTTTTTTGAGATGGAGTCTCACTCTGTCACCCAGGCTGGAGTGCAGTGGCTAATCTCGGCTCACTGCAAGCTCCGCCTCCCGGGTTCACGCCATTCTCCTGCCTCAGCCTCCCGAGTAGCTGGGACTACAAGTGCCCACCACCACCCCTGGCTAATTTTTTGTGTTTTTAATAGAGACGGGGTTTCACGGTGTTAGCCAGGATGGTCTTGATCTCCTGACCTGGTGATCCGCCTGCCTCGGCCTCCCAAAGTACTGGGATTTACAGGCGTGAGCCACCACACCTGGCTTGTTTCTTGATTTTTTAATAATTGCCATTCTGACTGGCTTGAGATGGTTTGTCATTGTGGTTTTGATTTGCATTTCTCTGATGACGATCAGTGATGTTGTGCTTTTTTTCACATGTTTCTTGGCTGTGTAAATGTCTTCTTTCAAGAAGTGCCTGTTTATATACTTTGCCCACATTTTGATGGGATTGTTTACTTTTTTTCTTCCTGTAAATTTGTTTAAGTTCTTTGAAAATTCTGGATATTAGATCTTTGTCAGATGGGTAGATTGCAAAAATTTTCCCCACTCTGTAGGTTGCCTGTTCACTCTGATGATAGTTTCTTTTGCTGTGCAAAAGCTTTTTAGTTTAATTAGATCTCATTTGTCAATTTTGGCTTTGTTGCCATTGCTTTCGGCATTTTCATCATGAAGTCTTGCCCATGCCTATGTCCTGAAAGGTATTGCCTAGGTTTTCTTCTAGGATTTTTATGATTTGGGGTTTTACATTTAAGTTTTTAATTCATCTTGAGTTAAATTTTGTGCAAGATATAAGGAAGGAGTTTAGTTTCACTTTTTTGCATATGGCTAGCCAGTTTTCCCAGCACCATTTATTGAATAGCAAATCCTTTCCGCATCACTTGTTTTTGTCAGATTTGTCAAAGATCAGATGGTTGTAGATGTGTGGTGTTGTTTCTGAGGTCTCTGTTCTGTTCCATTGGTCTGTTTGTCAGGTATGTCAAAGATCAGATGGTTGTTGATGTGTGGTGTTGTTTCTGAGGTCTCTGTTCTGTTCCATTTGTCTATATGTCTGTTTTGGTACACAGTATCATGAGGTTTTGGTTACTGTAGCTTTGTGGGATAGTGTGAAGTCAGGTGGTGTGATGCCTCCAGCTTTGTTCTTTTTGCTTTGGATTGTCTTGGTTATATGGGGTCTTCTTTGATTCCATATAAAATTTAAAGTAGTTTTTTCCTAATTCTGTGAAGAATGTCAATGGTAATTTGATGAGAATATCATTGAATCTATAAATTACTTTGGGCAGTATGGCCATTTCACAATATTGAGTCTTCCTATCCATGAGGATGGAATGTTTTTCCATTTGTTTGTGTCCTCTCTGATTTCCTTGAGCACTGGTTTGTAGTCTTCCTTGAAGAGGTTCTTCACAGCCCTTTTTAGCTGTGTTCGTAGGTATTTTATTCTCTGTAGTGATTGTGAATGGGAGTTCATTCATGATTTGGCTCTCTGATTGTCTACTGTTGGTGTATAGCAATGCTTGTGATTTTTGCACATTGATTTTTGTACTCTGAGACTCTGCTGATGTTGCTTATCAGTTTAAGGAGTTTTGGGGCTGAGATGATGGGGTTTTCTAAATATGAAATCCTGTCATCTGCAAGCAGAGACAGTTTAACTTCCTCTTCCTATTTGAATATGTTTTATTTCTTTCTCTTGCCTGATTGTCCTGGCCAGAACTTCCAAAACTATGATAAATAGAGTAGTGAGAGGGCATTCTTGTCATGTACCAGTTTTCAAAGGGAATGCTTCCAGCTTTTTCCCATTTAATATGACATTGGGTGTGGGTTTGGCATAAATAGCTCTTATTATTTTGAGATATATTCCATCAATATCTAGTTTATTGAGAGTTTTTAACATGAAGGTATGTTGAATTTTATCAAAGGCCTTTTCTGAATCTATTGAAATAATTGTGAGATTTTCATCTTTGTTTCTGTTTATGTGATGGATTATGTTTATTGATTTGCATATGTCGAACCAGCCTTGCATCCCAGGGATGAAGCCAACTTGATTGTGGGGTAAGCTTTTTGATATGCTGCTGGATTCAGTTTGCCAGTATTTTATTGAGGATTTTTGCATCAGTGCTCATCAGGGATATTGGCCTGAAATTTTATTATTTTTTTTTGCTGTGTCTTTTCCTGGTTGTGGATTCCGGATGATGCTGGCTTCATAAAATTAGTTAGGGAAGAGTCTCTCTTTTTCAATTGTTTGGAATAGTTTCAAAAGGAATGGTAACAGCTCCTCTTTGTATTTCTGGTAGAATTTGGCTGTGAATCTGACTAGTCCTGGGCTTTTTTTGTTTGGTAGGCTACTAATTATTACCTCAATTTCAGAACTTGTTATTGGTCTATTCAGAGATTTGACTTCCTGGTTTAGTCTTGGGAGGGTATACGCATCCAGGAATTAATCCACTTCTTTTAGATTTTCCAGTTTATTTGCATAGAGGTGTTTATAGTATTCTCTGATGGTAGTTTGTATTTCTATGGGGTCGGTGGTGATATCCCATTTATCATTTTTTAATGTGTCTGTTTGATTCTTCTCTCTTTTCTTCTTTATTAGTCTAGCTAACCATCTATCTATTTTGTTAATTAATTTTCTCAAAAAATCAGCTCCTGGAATCATTGATATTTTGGAGGGTTTTTCATGTGTCTATCTCCTTCAATTCTGCTCTGATCTTGATTATTTCTTCTCTTCTGCTAGCTTTTAGAATAGTTTGCTCTTGCCTCTCTAGCTCTTTTAATTGTCATGTTAGGGTGTTGATTTGCGATCTTTCTGATGTAGGCATTTACTGCTATAAATTTCACTCTTAACAGTGCTTTAGCTGTGTCCCAGAGATTATGATACATTGTCTCTTTGTTCTGATCGGTTTCAAAAAACTTGATTTCTGCCTTAATTTCATTATTTACCCAGGAGTCATTCAGGAGCAGGTTGTTCAATTTCCATGTAATTGTGTGGTTTTGAGTGAGGTTCTTAATCCTGATTTCTAATTTGATTGCACTGTGGTCTGAGAGACTGTTTGTTATGATTTCGGTTTGTTTGCATTTGCTGAGGAATGTTTTACTTCCAATTATGTGGTCGATTTTAGAATAAGGGCCATGGTGGCACTGAGAAGAATTGATTTGGAGTGGAGAGGTCTGTAAATGTCTATTGGGTCCACTTGATCCAGAGCTGAGTTCAAGTCCTAGATATCCTTGATAATTTTCTGTCTTGTTGATCTAATATTGAAAGTTAGGTGTTAAAGTCTCCCACTATTAATGTGTGGGAGTCTAAGTCTCTTTGTGGGTCTCTAAGACCTTGTTTTATGAATCTGGATGCTCTAGTATTGGGTGCATATGTATTTAGAATAGTTAGCTCTCCTTGTAGAATTGTTCCCTTTACCATTATGTAATCCCCTTCTTTGTCTTTTTTGGTCTTTGTTGGTTTAAAGTCTGTTTTGTCAGAGACTAGGATTGCAACCTTGCAACCACTGCTTTTTTTTTTTTTCCATTTGCTTGGTGAATTTTCTTCCATCCCTTTATTTGGGCCTTCGTGTGTCTTTGCACATGAGGTGGGTCTCCTGAATACAGCACACCAGTGGGTCTTGACCCTTTATCCAATTTGCCAGTCTGTGTCTTTTAATTGGGGCATTTAGCCCATTTACATTTAAGATTAGTATTGTTATGTGTGAATTCATCCTGTCATCATGATGCTATTTGGTTATTTTGCATGCTAGTTGATGCAGTTTCTTCACAGTGCCATTGGACTTTATATTTTGGTGTGGTTTTGCTGTGGCTGGTACTGATTTTTCCTTTCCACATTTAGTGCTGCTCTCAGGAGCTCTTGCAAAGCAGGCCTGGTGGTAGTGAAATCTCTCAGCATTTACTTGTCTGAAAAGGATTTTATTTCTCCTTTGCTTATGAAGCTTAGTTTGTCTGGATATGAAATTTTGGTTGAAAATTATTTCTTTGAGAACGTTGAATATTGGCCCCCAATCTCTTCTGGCTTGTAGAGTTTCTACCAAGACATCCACTGTTAGTCTGATAAGCTTCCCTTTGTAGGTGACCTGCATTCTCTCTGCCTACCCTTAACATTTTTTCCTTCATTTCAAACTTGGAGAATCTGATGATTAGGTGTCTTGGGGTTGATCTTCTCATGAAGTATCTTAGTGGTGTTCTCTGTGTTTCTTGAATTTGCATGTTGGCCTGTCTTGGCAGATCAGGGAAGTTCTCCTGGGTGTTATCCTCAAGTGTGTTTTCCTGCTTGTTTCCATGCTCCCTGCCTCCTTCAGTTACTCCAATCAATCATAGGTTCAGTCTTTTTATGAAATCCCATATTTCTTGGAGGCTTTGTTCATTCCTTTTCATTTTTCTTTCTCTAGTCTTGTCTGCATGCCTTATTTCAGCAAGGTGGACTCCAAACTCTGATATCCTTTCTTCTGCTGGGTCCGTTTGGCTATTGATACTTGTGTATGCTTCAGGAAGTTCTCGTGCTGTGTTTTTCAGCTCCATCAGGTCATTTATGTTCCTTTCTAAACTAGTTATTCTAGTTAGCATTTCCTCTAACCTTTTATCAAGGTTCTTAGCTTCTTTGCCTTGGGTTAGAACATGCTCCTTTAGCTTGGTGTAGTTTTTTATTACCCATCTTATGAAGCCTACTTTGGTCAATTTGTCCATCTCATCTTTTGTCCAGTTTTGCACCCTTGCTGGTGAGACGTCGCAATCATTTGAAAGAGAAGAGGCACTCCGGCTTTTTGGGTTTTCAGCATTTTTTAGTGGATTCTTTCTCATCTTTATGAGTTTGTCTAGTTTCAATCTTTGAGGCTGCTGACACTTGGATGGGGTTTTTGTGGGGGCTTTTTTTGTTGTAGTAGATGCTGTTGTTCTTACTTTCTGTTTGCTTTTCTTTCAATGGTCAGGTCCTTCTTCTGTAGGGCTGCTGCAGTTTGCTGGGGGTTTACTTCAGGCCCTACTCATCTGGTTCATCCCCATGCCAGAGATGTCACTGAAGGAGTTGGGAGAAGAGCAAAGATGGGTGCCTGCTCCTTCTTCTGGGATCTCTGAACTTGAGGGGCATCAAGTTGATGCCAGTAGGGTTGGTCTTATATAGGGTGTCTGACAACCCCTGTTGGAGGGTCTCACCCAGTTTGGGGGCATGGGAAACAACACCAATTTAGTAAACCACTTTGTCCCTTGGTGGAAGGGGTGTGCTTCGCTGGGGGAAAACCCACTTGTTTGGGCTGCCCAGATTCCTCAGAACTACCAGGAGGAAAGGCTAAGTTTGCTGGTCCATAGAGACTGCAGCCACCCCTCCCACTAGGGGCTCAGGCCCAGGGAAATCCAGGTTCTGTCCCTGAGCCTCTGGCTGGAGTTATTGGAGTTCCTGCAGGGAAGCCCCACCCAGTGAGGAAGGATGAGTCAGGGTCAGGCCTGAAAAGGCAGTCTGGCTGCCATCTGCCACAGTCAGAGTGTCGGGCTGTGGGAGACACATCTTGGGACCAAGTGGTCCAGCCTCCCGGACTCCAGCAGGGGGAAAATGCAGTCTGGAGCTATAGAGATGAATGCCGCCCTTCCCCCACCCAGGGAGCTTAGCATGTTAGGCAGTTGTGAGTCCCAGTGCTGGCTGCTGCCCTTTCCCCAAGGAGCTCAAATGGCTTAGACAGCAGTCAGCTGCAGCTGTGGTGCTGGCAGCTTGGTAGACTTAAGCAGATTCCATCTGAGAGGCTGTTGAGAATCTGCGCAGCTCCAGAGTTGGGATGCTAGGCCCCAGTGGTGTGGGTTCATGAGTGGGATCTTCCAATCCATGGTTTGCACAGTACCATGGAAAAAGCACAGTTTCCCCAGCTGGGTAGCATGCTCACTCACCGCCTCCCTTGGCTGGGGGTAGGGGGTCCCCTGCCCCATGCGGCTCTCAGGTGGGCCACTGCACCACACTGTTCTTCCTCTCTGTGGATCATGCCAGCCTCCTAGTCAGTTCTGATGAGAGAACCTGGATACCTTGGTTGCCGGTAAAGGATTCTCACACTTATTATGGTTCTTTTAGACGGGAGTCTCCCAACGCCGCTGTTTCTAGTGGGCCACCTTGGCCTCAGCCCCACCCCTCCACCCCAGTTTGTACTTTCTTGTGGAGAAAAATCATCTGAAGCTCAGGAGCACGGAGATGATCCCCTTAAACAGAACCTAAATAGGATATGTTACCTGCCTGGTCCTTGTAGGTATTTGAGTATGGTTATCTGACATATGACCATGTCCATTCAACTTCAGGGCCAGAGAGACTTAGAAAAAAGGTGATGATGTTACATAGTAAAACAAAAGTTTATCCAAGTAGAGATTCCATGATCTAGGAGCTAAAGGATTTGTGTTTACTGGACGATAGCAACAGAATTGATTGTGCCAAAAACAAGACATTCTGCTGAATAAAGACAAAAAAATAGGCTGTCCAAAAAGAAAGCCTATTTCAAAGTGACTAATCCCTTTGATGTGTTCCAACTTGTGGGGATGCTATACAGAAACTCACAGAGAAGAAATTATTTCTCAAAGTAGCTTGACGGATGTTGGAGAATCAATCCTTCCCCTGAGAAAAGAAGTGAGGTCAGACTCAGAGCAGTTAGGACCTATGTGATTAAGAGTTGGAAGGTGAAGGAAATTTGTAACCCATCTCTAGAATATCTGGACTTCTGTCTCTTTCTCTGAAAAATGAAAGTATGAGACTAGCTCCATACAGCTATTTTCAGTTTTACGTTTTCTGGGTCAATGAATTATGATGACATTAATATATGGTCTAGAACTGTGAGTTCTTGCTTGATATTTCCATTCTGTACATACTAGTGCCGCCACCTAGAGTACAAAGTGGGAAATATTCTCCTTCCCAGGCACCAAGCTTTGACTCCCCTCAGGCTAAAACCCCACTTTTTCTCTGATTCTTCTATGCATACTTTCTGTCTTCTACCCAGTCACGACAACTCATTGCATTCAGAGCCCATTTAGGTTCTTCATGATCTCTGTGTTTAGAAGAAGGATTCTGAGATCAAGGGTCTGTGTTTTTGTTTAATATGTGTAATACAGGTAAGTCTGAAAAGGTGGAAAAACATGGGTAAACTGATGAATTGGAATTAAAATCACACCTAATTTTTTCACTAAATGTACATTCAAGTTAAAAGTATTAGCCTATATTTTGTTTGGCATAATATTTTATACAGCATGTTAATACAAGATTTTCTTTGACTTATTACTTGGGTCTGGTATTAATGTTACAAAGATTAGCTGTTGCTTTGGAATGAAAACATTGCAGTCCTACCCATACTCTATTTAGTAAGTCCCATTGTCCTTAGTTAAACTCTTTGTATCTCTTATTTTTTTTAACCTGCACAATAGGAATAATATCCTGTGAACTCTGCTTCACGGTATGCTATGTTACATGAAATAAAATTAACCTGGCATATAGTAGGTTTTTAATAATGAATTTGAAAAGTATTCTTTAGATTACTCCTAGATCTGTAGTAGTGGTTACAGTGACTGTTTCTTCTAGACTCAGAATGCTCTAATGTTGACTATAGTCTTCTGTGTCTGACAGCTTGCCGGTACTTATCCTTTCTGCACAAATTGGCTCACCAAATTTGGGGCCTTCTGTAACACCGTACACCCAGTTTTCCTCAAGGACAACTTACAAAATTCCAACTGAAATTAAATCAATATTCAAGAATCTTTGAAAGGAAGCATTTTTTCATACTATTTCATTTTGCTAGGAATTTCTCCAAAAGAGGTTTCCTGGATTTTATTATTCACAGATTGGAGAATAAAAATGTCCTTGTGAGAGGTGAGGGAGCGGTAGCTTGTTCTAAAACCATCAGGGAGGGATTCTTGGAATTCGATTAATTCATTAACGCATATTGTCAATATTTACTGAATGATTACTATGAGGAGAATTATTTATGTTCTGATAATTTAGGGAAACAAGACAAGAATATCCATGCTTTTATTAACAAAAGACAAAAATAAATGAACAAATAAAGACTTGTAGAGATTGAATGGGGATAGTGGTGAAATAGGTTTTAAAATAAATGGTTGTATCGGTCAGCTATTGCCACAAAAATGCAGTATAACAAGTGACTCCAAAAGTCAATTACTTTAAAGCAAATTATTTAACCCTGTTCACATGTCTCTGAATCAGCTAGGGTAACCCTGCTTTAAGCTCAGGAATCTCTCCCTTACATTGCAGGTGTGCAAGTCAGCTGGGGCAGCTTTGCTCCATATGTCCCTCCTCATTTGGGGATCATCTGAGAAAAGAAAAGAGTTTCTCATGGCAATGACAGAAGAGAAAAAGGGAAAGCCCTATGTTTCAAGCACAAATCAAGTCTGTCTTTTTCTTATGTCTACTAACATTCCACTGGCCAAAGCAAGTCTCATTTCCCAAGTTAAAGTCAAAGAGTGAGGAAGTATATTTCATCCACTCTGGGAGGAGTAAGGGAATGAATATTTGATGAACAGTAATCACAGTGTTCATTGCAGATCTTTAACAAAAAAGCTTAGCATGTTGCACAAAAGCCAGAAGACCAATGTGCTTGAAACATAGGAACAGAAGGGGAGAATGGTGGAATATGATGATAGAGAGGAAGACAAAACCCACTCAGGTAGCATAGGTCATCATCAGGCATGACAAGAGGAAACCTTTAGAATGTTTTAAGCAGAGAATGACAGGAATAGATTTACATTTTTAGAAACTTTTCTGGAGTTTTTGAAAGCCGAAAGGGATCAAGGTTGTAGGGAGACTACTCAAATGGTTATTATGGCAGCGCAGGAGAAAGGTGGTGGTGGCTTGGACTTAGGTGGCAATAATGACATAAGGAAAAGTAGTTAGATTTGAAATATATTTTGGAACAGGCCTGCACCCCAGGGGGTTTTGCTAGCTTGGAAGTGGAGGGGAGAGAGAAACAATGTAAATGGATTCTAGTTTTTAGATATGTGCAACTCAGTAAATCATGGTTCTAATAATTGAAATGAAAAACTCTAGAGGGGCAGAAGATTATTAGAAAGATGTTTGGAGGAATCAAAAGTTTTACTTTAGACAATAAGTCTGCCTAATGAAACTCCAAGTAGGGCTGCTAATGAGGTGATTGCATATACAATTTGAGTAGTCAGAGATACAAACTTGGAGGTTATTAGGAAATAGAAAGGATTCAAAACCATAAGACTTATCAGATTCACTGGGAAAGCACAGTAAATTTAAAAAGAATCATAAACCCAAGGAGTATGAATAATATAAAACTATTACATTCCAAATTTAACATGTAATATCTTCTTGAGAAAAAGAAAAAAAGTGTTTCACTGAATTTGCTCCTGATAGACGGTAGCTCAAGTACATCTGCTCTGTTTCAGGTATTGCAGGTGCTATGGAAATTTTCTTAGACTTTGTAATATTACAAAAGAAAAGAGAAAGTTTTCTTATAATAAGAATTTGTCTCATTTATTACATTAGATAATTACACTAATTTATAAAGCTAAGAAACATGAAAGAAGAAATTTGTCAGGAACATTTTTTTCTGTAATACTTTTATTTTGGTCTTATTCAAAAGGGAGACCTATAAGGAAAACTACCTGAGCATTACACATAATGGGTGGTGATTTTGTGAGTATTTACATTTTTTCCTAGACACGAGAAGCAAGATTATAGGTGAAGTCAGCAATGGCTGCAATGTGGAGCGTGGTTAGTTAAATACAGTAACTCATTAACATGTAAGTCCCAAGCAAACCATATTTTGTAATTACGGTTTAAGTTGCAAAATATGCTTTGACTACAGAAGTCAGTCATCAATTTTTCCAGGTTAATTACCTATATGGATGCAATAACAGAGATAGGAAGAGCCGAAAGGAAATGAGCTAGGAATTTGTAAGGATTATGGGCAAAGCAAGGTTACATACAGATTGGGAAATTGAATGTTTGTTTACATTTACCTAAATCTCCAAGGTTGGATTATACACATCCTATGTGGGTGTATGCATGCACACATCCATCTGTATTTCTAGAAAATATACTTTAATTGAACAGAAAAATCAACTGGGTTCACAGACTTTGACATCATTATTTGTTCAGATGAATCAGAGTTGCAGCGTCAAATGATAGACTCATTTATAGAAATGGAGCAAACTCACAATTTGTCTAAACATTCAGCTGATGATTGTACATGATCCAAGGACAATCTTCTTGAATGATTTTTTTAAAGTTAACATTTCCAGTCAGAGAGGAAAAGGATGATGAGAGAAAAGGCTGAGAAAACTGACTATAAAAGCTCACATAAAATATGAAGATTAATGATAACAAAAGAGTGTTAAAAGGTGTGGCTGAAAGAAACATTTAAAATTAAAACACAGAAAGGGCATGTAAGAAATTAAACGTAATCAGTATTTTCATTCAATTTAGTAAGTATGTATTGATCACTTATGGATTATAAACCTTAGAAGTCAGAATGTTCTCCTTCTAGCAGTTTACAGTTTACCATAAACTGTATAAACAAACTACGGAGCATTTAACATAAAACTAGGAAAAATAGAAGTAGACAAGACTACTTTCAGGACTCAAACTTGGAAATGTTTTTGTTGATTAAGCCATAAAATACAGGATGATCAAAGGAAGGTGAAGGGGAGATTCCAGGTTGTAGAAACACAACAGGCCAAGTTTCAGGTATTTAGGTTACCAAAAGATTGGAAAATCCGGGAAGCTGTTAATAAGGTATTAAAGTCACCAGAGCTATAGGAAAAAACCATAAGGAACTGAAAAACCAACCCTTGATCAGTTGGTTCCAGAGCTCGCCCTTCTCCAAAGATAAGCTTACAGACCACTCTTTCTAACTGCCAATTCTTCAGGTGTCTCTGTTGATTATTTTCAGCAATTACCTAATAAAGGTCTGACATAAGTAACAGTACAAGCTTAGAAATCTACCTACTTTAGAGATGTTGTAATCAACAGGTACCTAACAGGTAACATCCATTTAAGAAGGCCAACACAGGAATATTATTAAAGGACAATGCTTAAAATCTTTATCAGATATTTTAAGAACTAGGTAACCCTTAGAAGGATCTAAGGTATGCCAGGCATGGTGGCTTACGCCTGTAATCCCAGCACTTTGGGAGGCCGAGGTGGGCGGATCATGAGGTCAAGAGATCGAGACCATCCTGGCCAACATGGTGAAACCCTGTCTCTACTAAAAATACAAGAATTAGCTGGGCCTGATGGTGTGCCTGTAGTCCCAGCTACTCGGGGGGGCTGAGGCAGGAGAGTTGCTTGAACCCAGGAGGCGGAGACTGCAGTGAGCCGAGATCACACCACTGCACTCCAGCCTGGTGACAGAGAGAAGCTCCATCTCAAAAAAAAAAAAAAAAGAAAAAGGATCTGGGGTAAAAAGCCTTTAAAATAAAAACAGTTCACCCATCTCCATAGCAAGGTGTCTACAATCCTGCATTAAAGGCATCATTTAGGAAGTTCATAGGGTACTTTTTAAGTGGAAAAATACATACTTAACCTTTATCCCTACAACAAATTGTTTTATTGGTTTATCTGTAGCTTGAAGGCATTAGATTAGAGCAAGAAACAAAAAGCGTAACACATTAAAGAAAATACCAATTAGAGGTCAAAGTTTATCTACATCATAATTTTACCAAAGTTATACAACTTTTTTCCCCAAAAGAAAAATAGCATATAGCATCTATTTGAATTTGAATTATTGGACATAACTTAATGTTTCCCCTATTCTTGAATATTTATCACATATCTCAATTTTCACATTAACAACTAATATCCATGTTATATATTTAAAATGAATTTCCATTAATCCTTCTCCCCCTTTTTTCTAATTAATTAGGGATCAATTTTGTCAACATATTGAAGAAATCATCTGAGGAAAATAAGAATCACATTTCCTTTTTACTATTAGACTGCTATCACACATTTTAAAAGATCATTCTTTGTATTTGCAATTCAAAAGCAGAGAAAACAACTAATTTAATTATCATGCAAAGTATATATAATTTTCCCGATTTGTTAATCAAAGTGGCTTTAAGAGGATTCTGTCACAAAGATGCTCTGATAGTAACAGGAAAGTAAGCACAAATCCTCACTGAGACTCTGTTAAGTGAAAATCAAGTGTTTGAAGCTTCCATTGCTCCCCCTAATGGTAGGAAAGCAGAAAACATCTAGACGTATGTATTTCACATTTGTCAATTAAATACTTTATAGAAACCTTCCTCCATGTGAGTATGTTCAATATTGTGTTTTATGTAAGTTCAGAAAACAAACTAAAAGTAATAAATATATCAGTTATTATTAAATTTCTGGTATTATATGAAAGACTCCTTGCTATTCTAAGTAATTATTAAATGTTTGGATTTAATCGCTTTGCTTAAGTTTTGGGTAAAGGTGAAAAAGTTAAACTCATAGATTGTATAATATAAATCAATTATCTATAGGAACCAATCCTATTTTTTCTCAACTGTTACTACATGATTGATTTATTTAAAAATTAAACAAGACTCAGACAACTTTACATTCAAATATTCACATCTCTAACAGCACTGACTTGTCAAATTACCCCATGTATCTTGAAATGCTTACTACAAGAAGAAAGGTTTACTCTAAAAGGCATTTTGAACAATTTTCTTTTGAGAACTCAGACAAAGAATGGGTATCAGTGTAACTCATGAAATACATGAAGACTATCATAGAAAAGTGACTTTGGTGAATGGTGGTTATTTAGGATTGTCTCCTTTCCAAAAGTACAATCTCTTTTTTATGGTGAAGAGAGTATTATAACAGGGAAAGAAAGCCGATGCAATAGTAAAAACTGTTGAGAAGGGAATTATACAAAGAGTGAGACATGGCATCAAGAATGAATTCAAAAAGAGCAGAAAATTATAGGCACAAAAAGAGATAATGTACAGAAAAAAAGTCAGTGATACAACAATACAAATTTTTACCTGCTAGAATGTAAGTAATTTAGAGCTGGATTTTATAAACATGAAATTGTTTTTCTAATACATTCAACCAAAAGTCAGCACACATAGTTCAGTCATCTCTCATTACTTACAATAAAATATTTTCTATTTGTTAGGAAATAATATCTTATTCCCTGGATCTATTATTTCTTTTTATTGATTTTCTTTCTATTCTCTAAACTTATTTGCTTAATTTTTATAACTGATTCTCTGTCTATATTCCATCTTATTCTAGCATGGATTATTTAAAACCTGTATTAGTTTTGGAACCACTAAACATTTGCTCAGAAGTTTGAATTACCAGAGAAGCACCCTAACTCTTCAAGAACTTCCAGCCTAAGGAATCACTGATTTCATGCATTCATCCTGGAGATTTTCCTTAAAAATTAGAAATAACAGATCTCATGTTTCACAAAATCAAAATGACAACTTTTGGAGTGGGGGAATGAGAAGTGGGAAAAGGATGATACTGGGGGTTCTTCGTCAGTATGCTGTATATAGCAGTGCAGTTGAATGACTCCTTCTGTGCGTCAGAAATCCAAAGCAGCAGCAGCAGCAGCAATTAGGGAAGATCGTCACTTTCACTCAAGGTTCAGAAATGGGGGAGGAGAGCAGGGGGGACAAAGGAAAAGGGGAGGAGAAAGCGGGACGAAGAGGGGAGGGATGGAGGTGAAGATAGGGCACATCCTGCAAAGATAATGCCTGTACAATCAATGACATCATCCTCCTGCTTATATATATAGGGGAATGGCCAGAGCACCTCTCATAGTTCACTCACTTTCAAAGCCAGCTGAAGGCAAAAGGAAGTGCTAGAGAGAGCCCCCTTCAGTGTGCTTCTGACTTTTATGGACTTGGCTTGTTAGAAGGCTGAAAGATGATGGCAGGAATGAAAATCCAGCTTGTATGCATGCTACTCCTGGCTTTCAGCTCCTGGAGTCTGTGCTCAGGTAAGCAAAACAGAATTTCACAACTCCCTGAAGTGATTTCTTTTTTCTCTTTTGCAGTGTGTTGCTACTGATGTTAATGTATCTAGGGAGAAGGGTTGCTCCTTTTTATTCAGGATTTACCTTTTAGTGACAGAAACTGAATATCTTTTTCTCTGCCTTTATGATTACTGAGAGATGTATTTTCCCTGTTAAAATATGCAAAGCAATAAAAGGGATTTCAATGAAACACTGCACGACCTCCTTTGGAATTCAACAACTAGAGGGAAAAAAACCCTACAAAACTTTCAATTAGGCTGATCATTATCTAATGAGAAATACAGAGGCAGTGGCTGTCAACTTGCAAACCCATCATTAAATCCCATTCCATTCAAAATGTTTTACTCTCATCCTCATTCGTTCTCTTAGGAAGCGGTGGCCCTCACGCCCTTGTAATAGTCCCCGTATTATTTTCTTAATTGTTTGTGTTAAGATAACAAATAAAGTGAAAATTGATACTTAGTGAAAAATGAAGCATTATTTGTAGAAAATTATTTCTAGAAAAATACAAAAATATTCCAGATCCTTTTTGAGAATAGAATTTGCATAGTCTAATAAGTGTGATATTAATATAACTGTTTGGCATTTTTTCCATGCCATTTAAGTTAATACAAAATACAGTTGGAAAATTGGTATTCTTATACTGATGGAAATGATTTGACTTTAGAGTGTTTTGCATGTGGTTTGAAAGAAGTTATATAGTCCTAAATATCTACGAATAACTCACTTTGAAAATAAGACTTAAATTGAAAGGTATAACATGAAATATTACAACCATTGCAAAAGGCTCTACTTAATATTTAAGAAATACTAGAATGAACACTTCAAAGGGAAAAGAACACCTTAGGAAGCAAATGCAGCAAAAATAATTTAACCTGTTCTGTGCTTTTATGTATCATAAATATGACATGGAAATGTTTAACTCAAACTCATGCTATCATTTGATTTAAATTATGAAATTAAAATCTAAGAAGATATAAATGCGATTTATACAAAATTTTAAATTTATTTTAATCATCAGAACATAACTTTCAGCTTCTACTTTTTAAATCTTATGAGAAAAAACAAACTTTTCTACAATTATGATTTTATCTGAAAGTTATATGAGATTAAAGATTCACATACTTCTGGAAGAAAAACTGGGTTATTGATTAAGCACTGTGTTTATTAACTTGAAACTACTTGTTGTAATAATGCAATAGTTATAAGGATTTTGGTATACATTGTTCATAAATTCCTAAAACAGATTATGTCTCTAACAAATAGGGAGAAAAGATCTCTTGTATAATTTAGGTTCTAGGTAAAATTAAGCCAACGGTTTCTCCAATTGTGGCATTTCTTTTTACTGAGTGTGTAGTACAAAGGAAGATAGAGTCATTTTTAACTTTATTTTTATTATTGTATAGTATTTTCTAAATTTTCCTTCTCTGTAAAATATTCATTAACAGAAACTTGGATAGAGTTTTTTAAAAATCCAGAGATCCATTTTCAATGCTGTTGTACATGTGTTGTTGAACAGCTCCACTTTTGCTTTAAACAATTTCCTTAAATGCCTATGAAAAAATTAAGGATACATAATTTTGAATTCTTACTTAAAGTACAAATACAATTCTTTCAACGCGTGTTTTGTAAAAAACATCTCAAGTTAAGTAAACCTCAGTATCTTTATTATTCTAAAATTATCAGTAAGAAATTCCCTTTGGTTTTGTCTTGAAAAAGTCTCTTGTATAGTCTTCATTATGTTGTGTTTTTAAATGTTAATATGCATATTTTCTATATATGTAAACTATGGCTGGTAAGAAATAAACTACTCTAGCATATTTGGTAAAATATGTATTATACAATGTAATCACATTTTTAAAGCCTGAAATTCAAAGATTAAACAACTCCCAGTGATCAATAGCTGTCTGAAAAATAATCATATGCTTATTTTCTTAGAAGTGCTTCTACTATTTTAGCTTCCTATTATGCTAAAGTATAACTATAATTTGTTTTTTAGGATTACTATTTTTAAGAAAATACATAAGAAAGACACTAACCTCTAAGATTATTTTTTTAGATTAACCTAAAATCTGTAGATTATGATATAATTATATGATATGTAATTATAGTAAACCTGATTTTGATTTTACTCAGATTCAGAAGAGGAAATGAAAGCATTAGAAGCAGATTTCTTGACCAATATGCATACATCAAAGGTAACTTTTTCTTTTCTTTAACCCTGAGTTGAAGAACATATGAACTTTCATTATAAACATGGTATCCTTTTCCCATAGTAATAACTTCTCATCAAGATTGAAAAGTTCCTTGAGAGGCATTTCCTTTTTGAAAAAAAAAATTTCTTTTAGTTAAAAGAAGTTAAAGGTGTTGATATGACAGGCAAAGAAATTATAATTCTATCAATCAGCATGTTGCAATTTTAATTAATTGCCACACATATTTACTTGCCTGTAAATGTTTTTAAAGGAACTTGCTTCCATGCCTTTTACATTGGGTATGATGAAAGGTATATTGGTCTCAAGTTAAATGAAAACAAAGTGAGCTCTTTGCCTTTTTTATTATATTGGGGGAAATAAAAAGGTGTTCCTAAATTAGAAATAAAAGTTCATGACAACCTGCAAAAGAAATGTAGTATAGAGGGGATAGCAACGGACTGGTAAGCAGGAGCATTGAGATCTAATCCTGAAACAGTGACTTATTAAATATTTTATCTTTAACAAGTGGATTAGTTCACCTTGCTTACCTGTGTTTCCTTGTTTTTAAATGCAGGGATTGCAGTTCATAATCTTCTAGACATTTACCGTTCTACAATGTATTTAGGAATTACTAAACTGTACTCTTCATCGTATGTCTGGATTTAAATTCTCCCTATAACGGACATGTTATTTTTACATGTTCTTTTTTTTTTTTTTTTAATTGAGCCAAATACAACTTTGTATCCTGGGCCCTATTACTCCTCTGTTGGGGTCTTGAAAGCCAGTTTTTAAAATTCCAATCTGTACCTAGGAATACGTTCTGGGGTACATGTGCAGGATGTGCAGGTTTGTTAGATAGGTAAACATATGCCTTGGTGGTTTTCTGCACCTATCAACCCATCACCTAGGTATTAAGCCTAGCATGCATTAGCCCTTCCTCCTCCACTCCACCCTCTGACAGGCCCCGGTGTGGGTTGTTCCCCTCCCTGTGCCCATGTGTTCTCATTGTTTAGTACTCAATCAGAATACCAATGGCTACAACCTCTTCAGTTCAAAAATAGACAACTGAAGTTAATAGTCCGTGTTAGAAAATGGGATAAGTTGGGTGTCTTTGTGTCTTGGTATAGGTTTACCTAATTCCCAGGTGCAAGTTAATACATGAAGGTTCTATATAATCTGTGATGCTACCCATAACAATTATTAATGTGTGGAATGCATTTCTAGCCTCATACTTTGTGATTGTCCACATTTAATAATACCATCTTTGTCACTGCTCCATTACATGTTAAGCTGAAATGTAATAGAGAGAGAATAATTTTTTTATTTTTAATTTTTCATCTGTGAGAGATATATCATTTATATATTTCTGCCATCATTTTAATTTCCTTGCTTTCTTACTTTGCTCTGTGTGTACACACATAAGTGCATGTGTATGTGAATATAACTATTGCATTTTATTAAACAGAAGTTCTGAGATATTGGCAGTATACAACTTTGTGAACATGATGTTACTAAATAAATAACACTGTATTTATTAGACTGGAGTAGCAATTAGACCCTAAATGCGATGGTTTAGCACACTAGGAATTCATTTCTTGCTCATGTAACACAAGTTTTAATTGCAGGGGTTTTTAAAATATATTTCAGATGAGTAAAGCACATGTTCCCTCTTGGAAGATGACTCTGCTAAATGTTTGCAGTCTTGTAAATAATTTGAACAGCCCAGCTGAGGAAACAGGAGAAGTTCATGAAGAGGAGCTTGTTGCAAGAAGGAAACTTCCTACTGCTTTAGATGGCTTTAGTTTGGAAGCAATGTTGACAATATACCAGCTCCACAAAATCTGTCACAGCAGGGCCTTTCAACACTGGGAGGTACAGCAATAACAAAATATTAATATGATTATAGTTACACTAGTTAGCTCTCACTTGTATTAATTTCTTAAATTCCCAATCATAATCATAACAAGAAGAGTTACAAGTATTGAAGAAGAACAAGCCATGTTTTGAAGTCAACATTGCTTCAGATCTTCAAAGTGTCCTTCAAATATTTGAAACTCAGCAAAATATGTTTTTCTTCAATATTAAAAAGAGGATATATCTTAAGGCAGATTTGATCCACATGTTTTTATTATGCTTAAGTGGATGGCATGTTTAGACAATTTTTGTTGTTGTAGTTGGTGGCATGTCTAACAAATTTAAGCAACTCAAAATGTTGTCTTAGAAACACAAAGTCATATGTAGTGATCTATAAACAAACACAGAATATAAAGGTTCCAAGTAAAACTGGAATAAAACATAAATATTTGTATTTAAATATATTAGGCAAATAAAAATTTCTTATGTATATAAAATATATTTTTATGTATATTTTACATATATTTAAAATATATGTAAATAAAATATATAAAAATATATTTTATGTATATAAAAATATAGAATAAGGATATATTAGATTAGTGCAAAAGTAATTGCAGTTTTTACCATCAAAAGTAATGGCAAGAACCGTAATTACTTTTGCACCAACCTAATATATCCCTATTATTCCAGTTTTATCTGGAACCTTTTGTATTTGAATATACTAGGAAAATAAAAATATTTTTTAATTTATATAAAGGTATATATAGTAAGGATATATATCCCCATCATTTCAGTTTATTTGGAAACCTTTGTGTTCTGTGTTTGTTTATAAATACACACAAAACTTAGTGTGTAATAATGTACTTGCAAAATGCTTTACAATTTATTGTCTTCATTGATATATTTTGCTCTGAAAGATAAATTACAGCTTTGGAAAGATATAGAACAATGTCAGGATAAAGAAGAGAAGGGGGAAGAAAAATAAATTCTTTAACAAAATCAAAACAAATTTTTAAAAATTTCCGACAAGGGAAACATTTCTTTCAAATTAACCTCTAAGAGAAATTTGGTCAATATTTTATATTCTGGATTTACACTAACATTGGGGATCTGAGGGTGTCTTCCCTGCTAATTTAACAAACTTGCGATTGACTACCAAAGAGCTACCCTGTGGATAAGAAGAAGTGCAGGCAGAATTTCTAGTGTTTATTATAACTGGTAAGCAAAAAGACAATTTCTAAACAAAAAACTGAAATGACCAGTTTTTAATTTACTATTAATTATTTAATTAAATTCCTGGTAAATTGTTTAGTATTTAAAATATGTTTTGGCCAGGCACGGTGGCTCACGCCTGTAATCCCAGCACTTTGGGAGGCCGAGACGGGCGGATCACGAGGTCAGGAGATCGAGACCATCCCGGCTAACACCGTGAAACCCCGTCTCTACTAAAAATATAAAAAATTAGCCGGGCGTAGTGGCCGGCGCCTGTAGTCCCAGCTACTGGGGAGGCTGAGGCAGGAGAACGGCCTGAACCCGAGAGGCGGAGCTTGCAGTGAGCTGAGATCATGGCACTGCACTCCAGCCTGGGCGACAGAGCGAGACTCCACCTCGAACAAACAAACAAAAAGTTTAAGGTCAAAGAAACTTGAAAAATACGTATTTTGATATAGGAAAATGTCCATTATATGTTATTTATCAAAAAAAAAAAACCCTCAGTAAACTATTATGTAGACCAATCAAGTGCAAATAAGATTAAAACTTTTCCCTATTTTAAATGTTATTGAGTGATTTAAAATAAAATGATAATATTCTGAGCATAGTACAAGTAATTACAGACTATGCACAAAAAAACTAAAGATTAAGAAACTAGATTGTCTGACAGTAGCTGTTTTTTCTCCTCTGAAATTGAATAGCTGTGAGTTGAAATAAAATACTTGGTTGTAAGATTTTATTCATATGCATTGCAATTTAAAACTTAGTCCCCTATCAGTATTTGTTATAGTGACCCCTCAAATTAGAAGACAACCAAAAATACAAAGAAAATTTTTCTCTTTAACATATTTTTAAAGTTTCTGTAAATTGTGTATTAAACTCTGGACAGATTTCCTAAATGGTAACTGAAATTTTTGAGTCTGAGCCGTATTCTTAGAAAAAAAATTATGCTTAATATTAGAATGGGGCATACTCCTGCCTCATGATGTTAGGCAAGATTCTACATGGTGCTTAACTCCCTTAAGTTAGTGAATCTGAGCTTGCTTTAGTGATTAAGCACCAGCATCTAAAGAGATTGTTATCATTTAAACAGAGCTTTCCCATATGTTGATTTCTACAACTGACGAAGTTGGATAAAGCAACTTTCATCCCTCTATTGAGAATTAGATCCTTGGAATGGTTTTCATGTCAAATCAGTAACTGACTTAATTGAATATAACATTTTGTTACCTTTGTGGCCAAACTTGGTTTACCAGATCAAAAACTATATTTATTGTAATATATTATATATTTCATCCTTTTGGTGTTTCCATCATAAATTGAAGCCTGAAAAGTACTCAAAGGTCTATTTGATGTTTTTCTTCAAAGGGCTGGATTAGTGTACGGCCTTGAAATATATAGTTAGTAAAGTTTATAGAAATTTTTAAAAAGAGCTAGCCTGGTGAACTAGGAAGAATACTGAACTGAGTCAGAATTACCATATTCTTATACTATTTCAGCCACTGAATGGCCGTCTCTCCTTTGAAAAAACAATTTCTTTGAACTTCATGTATCTCCTATCTCACCTACATATGTCTTGCTGTCTTAACAGCAAATGAGATAGAATGTAGAAAAATGCTCTGAAACAAAAGAGTTTATTCATGTAAGTTTCACTTATTTTATCTCTATCTTGCAGTTAATCCAGGAAGATATTCTTGATACTGGAAATGACAAAAATGAAAAGGAAGAAGTCATAAAGAGAAAAATTCCTTATATTCTGAAACGGCAGCTGTATGAGAATAAACCCAGAAGACCCTACATACTCAAAAGAGATTCTTACTATTACTGAGAGAATAAATCATTTATTTACATGTGATTGTGATTCATCATCCCTTAATTAAATATCAAATTATATTTGTGTGAAAATGTGA
The DNA here is from genome assembly GCF_028858775.2 of Pan troglodytes. Classification (NCBI taxonomy): domain Eukaryota; kingdom Metazoa; phylum Chordata; class Mammalia; order Primates; family Hominidae; genus Pan; species Pan troglodytes. Next base: position 92,711,736 of record NC_072408.2, read on the forward strand.
CAAACACACTTATTTGTCTCTTCTACAATTGTGGTTTATTGAATGTGATTTTTCTGCACTAATATAAATTAGACTAAGTGTTTTCAAATAAATCTAAATCTTCAGCATGATGTGTTGTGTATAATTGGAGTAGATATTAATTAAGTCACCTGTATAATGTTTTGTAATTTTGCAAAACATATCTTGAGTTGTTTAAACAGTCAAAATGTTTGATATTTTATACCAGCTTATGAGCTCAAAGTACTACAGCAAAGCCTAGCCTGCATATCATTCACCCAAAACAAAGTAATAGCGCCTCTTTTATTATTTTGACTGAATGTTTTATGGAATTGAAAGAAACATACGTTCTTTTCAAGACTTCCTCATGAATCTCTCAATTATAGGAAAAGTTATTGTGATAAAATAGGAACAGCTGAAAGATTGATTAATGAACTATTGTTAATTCTTCCTATTTTAATGAATGACATTGAACTGAATTTTTTGTCTGTTAAATGAACTTGATAGCTAATAAAAAGACAACTAGCCATCAAAATCATATGTTTCTCTACAGATTTAGTTCTTTATAGAGGTACTTTTTATATAATTTTTCCCCTTTTGCATTTTGATCTAGTAAATAATAGTTTTACTTTTAACTTCACTGAGATATTTGTGTGACTAACATTTTTCTCAATTGGGAGGACATATTTGAGGCAAAAGCTATGCTTGAAATAACACCTTTAAATTTTCTTTAAGATCACACATACGGTGTCTGAAGCCCTCAAAGCCTTTGCAAGTCATCATTAGTAGTGACTTTCTTGACTCTTTCTTTTATAGTGGTCTAGGAAGTCCTCTCCTCACAAGGCTGCAACTTATCCCACAGTCATCTATGCAGGATAAATCAGATCTTGAGTTGTTCTGGTATTAAGAAGCCTTTACAACTCCATATCCCTTTGAGAATATTGTCCCTCCCTGAGGATTAATATTACTCTCGAAAGAAGTTAAATCTATAGATCTCTGAGATTTTCTTGTAAAATCACAACTTCTCATTCCTACTACCCCACCATCTCTTACCATCCCATTAGTCTCATAACTGAAAGTGCCCAAAGTCCTGCTTATAAGAAGGAAACTATTTCATAATGATTAAAAGTGTCTTCTCTGCAGCTAGAATGCCTAGATTCAGCTCCATTACGCACTAAGCAGTATTGGACAACTTACTTAGCCTCCTTGTTTATTGAATCATAAAATGTAGACAACAATGAGGTTTGCAGGAGGGTGATATGAGCTGATATATATATATATACACATATAAAATGCTTAGAATGATGCCTTGAATATATTAATAACACACTAACAGTTATTAGTAGTAACAGTAGTACCAACTTTCCCATAAGAAAGTACTCATCAGATGATATACTTCCCTGTTTACTTCATTAGTTAACAAAAGTTCAAATCTACTAGGTCATACATCATCATCAAAACTCTGTTCTAAGCCAACACCCACTCTTTTCCAACCCTTTAAATCCTTTCATTGGTTATTCTATGAAATTCATGGTCATTGCTTTCTTAATAGATTTTTCAATGCCTGACTGACTTTTACAACATGTGGTAACATTATCTGGAAGTGAGGTATGTATTCTGGTCACTACTATACCATTTTTCCTTTCCCTTTTAAAAACTATGGATTATTTGAAATATAGGGCATAAGACAATTTCATCTACTGTGTTTTGAATAATTATTGTTCTCTCAGTTTCTGAACATCTTCACCTCCAATAACGAACATTTAACCTTTTCATATCAACCAGTCACTTCCATGGTCATATCACAGAACACTTCACTACCAATAAATTCATTCTTTACAAAATCTCATTTTCAAGCACTCTATTCTGGAAACATCATCTTGTTTCTCCAGTTCACATAAGCTAGTACTCTCACTACAGCATCTATGATTCTGCCCAACCCATTGTCCCACATCTTTTTACTCTTCGTCTTCTAATTATGACCTTATCTTCCTCTTTAGTTAGCTTACTTTGCTCCAAAATTAAAATGACTCCCTTGTTACCCTCAACCCTCTGTCTTAAATCATATAAGTTTCTCAAAACATTAGCAGTTAAACTTAAATCTCTCCTGATTCTGACCTCACTGAAAAAGCTTAAGATAACTTAAAGAAATTGTTCAGCCTTGTTGAAAACCACACTTAAAATTTTTAATCACAAATCTCAGGTGGATCCTTATTATTGCCCAGAATTCCTGTTACATTAGTCTAACAAATTTCACTTCTGATTCTCAGTGATGATTGTTTCATACCCTCTCTTCTTTAAATTCCAACATTTTTCATTCTCCTAACTTCATTTGATGACTTTTCAATTATTTCTCCAAAAATTAAAAACAATAAGAAAACATTTTTTATCATTCTTCCCTCTCTATCAAGTATAACCATCTCCCTGCATCTAACTTTCATCCTTTTTCTCCCCTTCCATTTTGATGGAAGAACTTTTTCTTTTCTTATCAGGGGCACCTCTTCATGTCTCCTTCTCAGTAAATGGCCCTAATCCCTGCTCAGGCTAAAAATCTAATAGTCATTCTTAATTTATTCTTTTAATATACATCTCCCATTTTGTCCACTAAGAAGTTTTGTTGGCTTTGCCTTCAAAATACATCTTAAACCTGTGTCTTGTCACATTCACTATTACTATCGTAAGCCACCATATGTCCCTCTGAACTATGGCCCTTTCTTCCTAGCTTCACACCCCGGTATCAATTTCATTCATCTATATCCACATAGCATATACCTTTTTACAAATTTTGATTTACTTTTTCATTGGTACACAGTAAATACACGTATTTTCTGGGTACATGTGATAATTTAATACATTCATATAATTTGTAAAGAGCAAATCAGTGTAATTAGGATGTCCACCACCTTAAATATTTTTCTTTTCTTTATACTAGAAACATTTGAATTATTCTCTTCTGATATTTTGAAATATACAATAAACTATTGCAAGCTATAGTCATCCTACTGATCTATCAAACACTAGGTCTTATTTTATTTATCAAATTGTATGTTGGTGCCCATTTATTATTTTTAATTAATCTCTTTATCTCCCCCTCCCCCTACCCTTCCTGGCCTCTGGTAACCACCAATCTACTGTCTATCTTTATGAGATCCACTTTTTTAGCTGCAACATCTTAAGGAGAAAATGCAAATTTGTCTTTCTGTGCTTGGCTTATTTCATTTACATAATGACCTCCTATTCCATCCATGTTGTTGCAAATGACAGGATTTGATTCTTTTTTATGACTGAATAATATTTATACACTATCTTTTTTTTTTCTTTTTTTGAAGGAGTCTTGCTCTGTTGCCCAGGCTGAAGTGCAATGGCACTGGTGATCCGCCCGCCTCAGCCTCCCAAAGTGCACACTACCTTTGTTTTTAGAGGCATAAATTAAATTATGCCACACACCCCATCTCAAAATCCCACAGTGGACTTCTGATATATATATATATCAATAGAAGCCTCCAAAACTGAAAAGCAAAGAAAATAAAGACTGAAAAAACATGGAACAGAATATTCAATAACTGTAGAACAACTATAGAAATGTAACTTATGCATAGGGGGAAAACCAAAGGAAGAAGAAAAAGAGAAAAGAACAGAAGAAATATTTGAAACAACAATAATTGAGAATTTCCCCAAATTATTGTCAGATATCAAAACACAGATCCCAGGAAACTCAGAAAATACCAAGCAGGATAAATGGAAAAGGAAAGGAAAAGGAAAGGAAAAATTTTCAAATTAAATACAATCAAAGATGAAGAAAGAAACCCAAAAAAGAATCCCAAAAAATGACATAAGAGAAATAAACACCTTGCCTGTAGAAGAGCAAAGAATCACATCTGACACCCTCAGAAACCAGGTTAGCAAGAAGATAAAGAATGAAAATATTTAAAGTGTTAAGAGAAAAGAAATCATCAACCTAGAATTTCTTACCCCATTAAGCTACCTTCAAAAGTAAATGGGAAATAAAGATCTCAGACAAATATTGAAAAAAATGTGTTGCCAGTAGCCCTGCATTGCTAGAAATGTCAAAGGAAGTTCTTTAGGCAGAGGGAAAATGATATCAGTCAGAAACTTTGATCTATATAAGAAAAGAAGAGCATAAATGAATAAATAATAATGGTACATAACATAAAAACTACTACTTTTTTATTTTTAATTGATCTATCAGATAATAGTTTGTTCAAAATTATAATAGTAACAATGCATCCAAATATGTATGTATATGCTTATGTGTAAGTGAAATGAATGACAGCAATAATACAAAAGATGAAAGAAAGAAATTAGGATTGCTTTGTTTTTTTTTATTTTATTTTATTTTATTTTTTTCTGAAACAGTGTCTCGCTCTGTTGCCCAGGTTGGAGTGCAGTGGTGCAATCTCGGCTCACTGCAAGTTCCGCCTCCCGAGTTCAAGCCATTCTGCTGCCTCAGCCTCCTGAGTAGCTGGGACTACAGGCACCCGCCACCATGCCTGGGTAATGTTTTGTATTTTTAGTAGAGACAGGGTTTCACCGTGTTAGCCAGGATGGTCTCGATCTCCTGACTCCATGATCCTCCTGGCTCAGCCTCCCAAAGTGCTGGGATTATAGGCGTGAGCCACCGAGCCCAGCCGATTGCTTTGTTCTTATAAGGCACTCACATTACCTATGAAGCAGTAGAATGTTATTTGAAAATGAACTTGAGTTGGTTGTAAATATATACTGTAAACTCTAAGACAACCACTAATAGAGAAAAAAAAACAACTCATACAATACATACAATTAATACACTAAAAGGAGGAGCAAATACGATAATATAAAATTCTCAATTAAAACCAAAAAAGGAAAAAAATTGTGAAAAATTAAAAAAGCAGGAACAAAAATAGAAAACAGTACAAATATAATAGATATTAACCCAACCATATGAATAATCATTTTAAATGTCCATGGTCTAAATGAATCATTTAAATGATAGATATTGTCAGAGTGGATCCAAAAAACATGACCCCACCGTATGTTATCTATGAGAAACCCATTTAAAATATAAAGACACGTATAGATTAAAAGTAAATTGATAGTAATTATATAATATGCTAACACTACTGACAAGAAAGCAGGAGTAACTATAGTAAATTTAGATAGAGCAGACTTTGTGAAAATAATATGCATACATTTAATAGAAACCATACTTTGAGTAGCCATACAACCATTCTGTTTTTCCACTGTCAGTATGGTGTTCAAAAAATTATATAAGATTTTCAGCACTTTATTATAAAATAGGCTTTGTGTTAGAAGATTTTGCCCAGGCCAGGCTAATGTAACTGTTCTGTGTACATTTAAAGCAGGCTAGGATAAGCTGATATTTATTAGGTTAAGGGTATTAAATGCATTTTCAACTTATGATATTTTCCATTTATGATGAGTTTATTGGGATGTACCACATTGTAAGTTCAGGATCATCTATAGCTGCAATGGAAAGAAATGGATTTGTAAAATATGAAAAGAACTAATATAAACTGCATCTTGCACATAGGAAGAAAGAATAAACAAAAGATACTGAGATTCTTTTAATATTTCAAGTTAGGAAGATTATTCTTTATATTTGTGCTGTTTGAGATGTTGCCACTAAGATAGTCTGAGCTATGTAAAAGTTGAATTTAAATTCTGATTTTTGCCATTCTAGCCTCATTCATTTGAAGCCTGAAGGCTTCCAATCAAACACAGACTTTTATCCAAATTTTGTTGAAAATTTTTATACTGTATGAAATGTCTGTTTTAAACACCCACCTCAGGAGAAATAACAATATTTATAATATAATTTATAAAATCAAATGTCCTATGTTTCTAGAATTTTCTTCACATTTCTCTTATTGCAGGAGTAGCTATAGTAAATTTACACAGAACAGACTTCACAACATAATAAGTTATCAGAAATAGAGTTCTTATGTAATGATAAAGGAATCAATTCTTCTAATAGACATAACAATCCTTTACCTGCGTGTACGAATATTTTTCAACATTTGAAAAATAATTCATGTAATTTATCACATTGACAGGTTAAAAAAGAAAAATCCCATGTTCATATTAGTACATGAAGAAAAACATTGGACAAAATACAGGAATCATTCATGATTAAAACTCTCAGTATACTAGGAATAGAGGGGTTCATCCTCAGTGTGATATAGAATATCCACAAAAAACCTATAGCTAACCGTATACTTAATGATAAGAAACTAGCAGCTTCCCCACTAAGATCAGGAATAAGGCAAGGATGTCTCCTCTCTCACTGCTTTTCAACATCCTACTTTTGTTTTATTGCACATATTATTTATAGTAATTTTTTAAAGTAGATATTAAGAATATTTTACAGGTAAGAGAACTGAGTTTCCAGAGAGATTAAGTCACTTGCCCAATTTCAAACTGAGTGGTAGTATAAGAACCTGAATTCAAAGTCAAGTGTGTTTACCTTGTTGCTATGCTGCTGTGTGTTTTAGTAGAATACACCATTGGCAACATACCTGAGTTTTAAATGGTGAGCTTCCATATTTGAAATTCTGTATGAATAAGAATGAAAAAATATTTAACTAGATTCTTTTGACAGATGAAAAACACAAACACAGCATCCCTGAAAATGAAATTTTCAACGATTTTGTATTAATTTGCTAATTATATAAGTAATCAAATTAAGCATTTCGCTACATTCTCATTTTCTTATCATGTACATATTAGTAACTGAATGAAGAAAAAATTATGTTAAGACTTTAGAACATTATCTTTCAAATATGTTTCTTTTATTACAGATACATTTCTTTTGTTTCTCCCATGAATAAACTCATGTTTTCTATGCAAAATATAATAATTAAAAGTCATACTGAAATTGCAACAAAGTTTTAAATTTATGTTATATTTTTATACATATGCTACAACAAATATAAAAATTATCTTACTTTTTTAACAGCTGAAAAGGTTAGCTACTATTCATCCCCACTTACTTGCATATGAAAAAATAATTCAGCTTTTTATGTAATATTTATTTAATATTAGTATTATAAATTAATATTATTTGTGAAATACAATAATTGGTATTATAAAACACATGTCTCTTTCAAAATCTTGAATTTTAAAAATGTATTCAGAAAGTTTTCAAAAATTCAGTACTCATGCTTGCTTTTTATCTCCTGTGGATATGTATTACAAATAAACAAACTTGATACTTCTCAGAAAACAAATAACTGAAAAATAGAAAACATTCTTTGGGAAATAGTATGGAGATTTCTCAGAGAACTAAAAATAGAACTATCCCTTTGATTCAGCAACTCTGCTCCTGGGTATCTGCCCAAAGGAAAAGAAATCCTTATATCAAAAAGATACTTGTATGTTTATCTCAGCACCATTCACAATAGCAAAGATATGGAATCAACCTAACTGGCCATCAACGGATGCCTGGATGAAGAAAACGTGGTATATACACAATGGAATACTACTCAGCCATGAAAACAATGAATCATGTGCTTGCAAGCAACATGTGTGGAACTGGAGGCCATTATGTTAAGTAAAACAATTCAGAAACTGAAAATCAAATATTGCATGTTCTCACTTGGAAGCAGGAACTAAATCATGTGTACACATGACGTGGAGTGTGAAATGATAGACATTGGAGACTTGGAATGGTAGAGAGGTGGTAGGAGAGTGACTGATGAGAAATTATTTAACAGGTATGATATACATTATTTAGGAGATGGATACAGTGAAAGCCAAGACTTCACCACTGTACAATATATGCATAGTGCACATATACACATGATAAAAATATACAAAATTGCACTTGTACTTTTGAAATTTATATAGATTTTAAAAAGAGAGAAAGATGCTTAAAAACAAACAACCAAAAACTACTCTTAAAGATCAAGGCTACCACCAGACCAAATTTTTAATAAGATGTCACTTCCTCCCAGCGGATAGGATACAGCCCTGTGTCTATGTGCACAGCTAGGCCAGCAGAGCATGGATAATATTCTATCTTCCACCATTCTCTCTTCTGGAAACCTTTGTGCCGAGCACACCTTGCCCATGTAGGCACTGGCAAGGCTAAAGAACTTAAAAGTAGTTGCTAATTCAAATATCAACTGGAAACTAATTTGAGCCTTAAGTTACACTAACAGAAAAAAAGAAGTCCTCTTCTGAAAGTTTGGCATTTAGTGTTGAATCATTATTAACTCTGATTAAATTTACTCAAGTGGCAGATTATATTTTTTAAACATCTTAATTGGAAATATTCCGTGCACGGTGGCTCACACCTGTAATCCCAGCAATTTGGGAGGCCTAGGCGAGCAGATCTCCTGAGGTCAGGAGTTCGAGACCAGCCTGACCAACATGGCGAAACCCCATCACTACTAAAAATACAAAAATTAGTCGGGCATGGTGGTGGGTGCGTGTAATCCCAGCAACTCGGGAGGCTGAGGCAGGAGAATCATTTGAACCTGGGAGGCGGAGGTTGCAGTGAGCTCAGATCATGCCACTGCACTCCAGCCTGGGTGACAATGAGAGACTCCATCTCGAAAAAAATAAATAAATAAATCTTAATTGGAAACATATCTCTGTGCTGTATTTATTTTTATCAGAATTAATTCTGGACAAAATTGCAAAGAAGCAGTTTTTCTCTAGTTTCCTTTCTCCTTCCATCTTGCATCATTTTTTCCTCCTCTGGGTGACAAATTTACAATGACCATCTCAAAACTAAGAGACAGTTTGGTTCTCTCCACAAGGAGCCTACAACCCCTTTTGCAATGTCTTTCTTCCCCTACCTTTCAGATTCTGGTTTCTCTGCCCTTTTGCTGATCTGTACCATAAAGACCCAGATGAAACAACTTCTCATCAGGGTGAAGAGGGAATGTGTGTGCCAGCAATTGCATGCTCACTTTGGTTGCCTGGAGAGGAGGGAGACTGGTGACAACTCCCACATGATATATTTAACTTCATCTAAGAAATACTAATGTACAGAGTAGTAAAGTGGCACGTTTTAAAGCTACACTAATTTATTACACAGCAAGTATTAGAAACAAGGTTCATTTATTTTTTCATGTAGTTTCTTCCCTGAGAAAGGCCTCCTGAGGCAAATAAAGCTGGCTCATTAAACATTATCAAAGTATTGTGCCAGGTTGAACTTATTTAGAAATGGAGAGCAGGAGTTCCAAGTTGGAGCCGGAAACTTAAGTGCAGCTTGTTGTTACTGTGGAACGCAGACTGTTAGAGCAGGGTTTCTCAAATGAAGGCTGGCTTCTTCATCTGAATTAAAAATATAAATTCTGTGACTTCCTTGCAGAATTAGTAAATCAGAATTTCTGAGAGTGAAGTTTGTTTTTATTACTATTATTATTAGTTTATTTTTTAAGACAAGGTCTCACACACTCGCCCAAGCTAGAGTACAATGGAATGATCATGGTTTACGGCAGCCTCAACCTCCTGTACTCAAGCTTTCCTCCCATCTCTGCCTCCATAGTAGCTGGGACTACAGCTGCAAACCATCATGCCCAGCTAGCTAAGTTTTTTTTTTTTCCTTTTGTAGAGATGGGATCTTGCCATGTTTCCCAGGCTGATCTTGAACTCCTGGCTTCAAGTGATCCTCCTGCCTCAGACTTCCAAAGTGCTGGGATTACAGGTGTGAACCACTGCACCTGGTCAAAATTTGGTATTTTTATTTGTAATAAGCTACTTGGGTAACTGTGATACACAGTAATATATGGGAAATATCTGGCTGTTAGCTATTTTCAGAGAATTACTTTCCACCTGGTAATCTATGTGCGACATAAATAGATTTTATGTCTATTGTAGGAATAAAGGGAAAATTTCCCTTTTATCCTCTGAACGTTTGCTGAAATATAAACTGAAAAAAGATGGATTAATAGGAGATAAGGCATAAAAATTTACTTGATCATAGTTTTATTTGAAAAGCAAGCCTTCAGTATGAAGACCCAAAGATACAGAGAAAACTGTCCATTTTTATTCTTTGGTTCAATAAAGTATGGAAAATTGTATAAAAAAGACAGAATAAAAAAGGGTATGATCTAATGCCAGCACATTGAGTGGGAAAAGCCAGCAAGGCCTGTATGTCTATATTCTTCTTGGCCTCTCTGTGCAGCACTTTTTTATTCTAGGTATGGGGTAGCATCCTTTCTGAAACGAAGTTCTTATGACCTACAATCAAACAAGTTAGGTCAATTTAATGGCCAGTTTTTACACAGAAAGGTGGAGGAAAGAGCAATATTTTGGGGTTTTATGGTGGGCTTTAGGGGAAAAGCCTACTTTCTATGACTCACCTTGCAGAAGAGGGATCCTAGTTTCTATGGCCTCCCTCAGGGAAGAAGGAGGGAAGAGAAACAGGAGAATAGGACAAAGTCAGAAAGAAACTTTTGCCTCTGAAGCAGTTTATTTATATATTAATTTTTAATTTTTGCGAGTACATAGTAGGTGTATGTATTTATGGGGTATATGAGATGTTTTGATACAGGCCTTCAATGTATAATAATTGAATTAGAGTATATGGGGTATCTATCACCAAAGCATTTATCATTACTTTGTGTTACAAATATCCCAATTATATATACTCTTTTAGTTCTTTTTGAATATACAATAAATTATTATTGATTGTAGTCACCCTGTTGTGGCAAATACTAAATCTTATTCATTCTAACTATATTTTTGTACATGTTAACCACCTCCTCCTCCCTCACCCCAACCCCACTACTCTTCCCAGCCTCTGGTAACCATCCTTTCACTCTCTATGCCTATGAATTCAATTGTTTTAATTTTTAGTTCCTACAAATTAGTGGGAACATGCAAAGATTGTTTTTCTGTGCCTGGCTTATTTCACTTAACATAATGACCTTCAGTTCCATCCATGCCATTGCAAATGACAGAACCTAATTCTTCTTATGGCTGAATAGTACTCCATTGTGTATATATGTACTACATTTTCCTTTTCCATTCATCTGTTGAGGGATACTTAGGTTGATTCCAAATCTTGACTATTATAAATAGTGCTGCCATAAACATGGGAAAGCAGATATCACTTCAATATACTGACGTCCTTTCTTTTGGATATATAGCTAGCAGCTGGGTTGCTGGATCATATGGTAGCTCTATTTTTAGTTTTTTGAGGAACATCCATACATTTTTCATAGTGGTTTGCCAATTTGCATTCCCACCAACAGCGTATGAGGCTTCCCTCTCTCTGGCATTCATATCCTTGCCAGCATTCATAATTGCTGCTATTTTGGATAAAAGCCATTTGAAATGGGGTGAGATGATATCTCATTGTAGTTTGATATGCATTTCTCTGATGATCAATGATGTTGAGCACCTTTTCATATACCTGCTTGCCATTTGTATGTCTTCTTTTGAGAAACGTGCATTCAGATCTATTGTCCATCTTTTAATCAAATTATTAGATTTTTTTCTCGTATAGAGTTGCTTGAGCTCCTTACATATTGTGGTAATTAATCCCATTTCAGATGGGTAATGTGCAAATATTTTCTCTCCTGTGAATTGTCTCTTCACTTTGTTGATTGTCTTCTTTGCTATGTAGAAGTTTTTTAACTTGATGTGATCCCATTTGTCCATTTTTGCTTTGGTTTCCTGTACTTTTGGAGTATTACTCAAAAAACTTTTCCCCAACCAATTTCCTGGAGAGTTTCTCCAGTGTTTTAATTGTTTCATAGTATGAGGTCTTAGATTTAAGTATTTGATTCATATTATTTGATTTTTGTATATGGCAAAAGACAAGGGTTTAATTTCTTTGTTCTTCTTTTTTTAAATGTGCCACCATTTATTTACCAAATCACCTGTGCTAAACAGTAGGTCATTTTTATTTTTTGGTTATTGTTTACATTGTCTCAATTGACCTTACCAAAGACACATGTTTCAACAGTTGTTCAGTTTCTGAAGAATAAATGGTAAGGCTTTTGATACATAATGCCAAATTTCCCTTGGAAAGGTTGTATCAGAGGACAGTCCTTCCAGGAGCACAGAAAGCATGCCAGAGGACATGGACGCACTCCATGTGCTGTCACTGGATTTTCCAGCCAGAGTGTCTTTGACTGCAGCTAATGAGAACTGGGAGATGGTATGGCTTCAACATAGACAGCTTGGTTTCAAATCTCAATTCTGTCACTCACTAGCTGTGTGACACAGGAAGTTTTCTGGGCTTTCATTTTCCTCATCCACAGCAATGCACATCTTACAGGGTTATTCTGAGGATGGAGTGAGATGATAGACAAAATGCACTTAGAATTACCCCTGGCACACAAGAAATAGTAACAAAACATTAGCTGTTTCATTGTTTACATAATTAAAATGATATACTAACACATTTGTCTGATGTTGTCATCTTGCTGGTTTGTATATTGTTGCTTATTAATTCTGTCAGAAGCAAAGATTTTTCTGTTTGATTATTAAAAAATCATACTTAAATCTACTTTATCTTCTAAATCTTGCAACAGCCCCAAACAATAAAATCCTGACCTAAGATATGAAATATAACAGCACCTGCAGGGATTAATTTTGCATATGTTGTAGAAAAAGTTCCTGAGGTTTCCTTTTATTTAAATTTTAGGTTCAGGGGTATATTTGCATATTTGTTACATAGGTAAATTAGTGTAATGGGGTCTTGTTGTACAGATTGTTTCATCACCCAGGTACAAATCTTAGTATCCAGTAGTTATTTTTTTCTGATCTTCTCCCTCCTCCCATCTTCCACCCTTAAGTACACTCCAGTGTCTGTTGTTTCTCTCTGCGTCCATGGGTTGTCACCATTTAGCTCCCACTTATAAGTGAGAGCAAGTGGTGTTTGGTTTTCTGTTTCTGCATTAGTTTGCTAAGAATGATGGCTTTCAGCTCCATCCATATTCCTGCAAAGGATATGATCTTGTTCTTTCTAATGGCAGTATAGTATTCCACGGTGTATATGTACCATATTTTCTTTCTCCAGTCTATTATTGATGGGCATTTAGGTTGATTGCATGTCATTGCTATTGTGAATAGTGCTTCAGTGAACACATACATGCAAGCGACTTTATGATAGAACAATTTATATTCCTTTGACTATATACCCAGTAACGGGATTGCTTGGTCAAATAGTAGCTCTGTTTTTAGCTCTTGGAGCAATCACCTCGCTGCTTTCCATAATAGTTGAACTAATTTACACTCCCATCAACAGTGTATAAGCTTTCCCTTTTCTCTGAAACCTCACCACTATCTGTTATTTTTTAAATGTTTTAATAAAAGCAATTCTGACCAGTTTCAGATGGTATCTCATCGTGGTTTTGATTTTCATTTCTCTGTTGATCAGTGATATTGAGCTTTTTCTTCATATGCTTCTTTTGAAAATTGTCTGTTCACGTCCTTTGTCCACTTTTTAATAGGGTTGTTTGTTTTTTTCTTGTAAATTTAATTCTCTATAGATATTGGATATCAGATCTTTGTCAGCTGCATAGTTTGCAAAACTTTCTCTCATTCTGTTTATTCTGTTGTCTGTTTATTCTGTTGATAGTTTCTTTTGTTGTGCAGAAGCTCATAAGTTTAATTTTTTAGTTAATTATTTGTCAATTTTTTATTTTTTACTTTATTTTTGTCAATTTTTGCTTTTCTTGCAATTACTTTTGGCATCCTCATTGTGAAACCTTTGCCAGTCACTATGTCCAGAATGATATTTCTTAAGTTATCTTCCAGGGTTTTAATAGTCTTGAGTTTTACCTTTAAGTCTTTATTCCATCTGGAGTTGATTTTTGCATATGGTGTAAAAGAGAGTTCCAGTTTCCTTCTTCCTCCTTCCCCTATTATCAATATCCCCACCAGACTGATACATGAATTACAAATAATATAGTTGTATTTAAGAACTACATCAGTTTGTAATCATCATTTCTTAAAGTTTGTAGTTTACATTAAGGTTCACTCTTGGTCTTGAACATTCTAGGGGTTTGGGAAAATATATAATGATATGTATGCATCATTATAATATCATACAGAGTATTTTCATTGCCCTGAAATCTGTGTTCCATCTATTTATCCCTCTCCTCACCCTGACCCCTGGCAAACACTGATCTTTCCATTGTCTTCACAGTTTTGCCTTTTCCAGAATACCATATAGTTGGAATCACATAGTATGTAGTTTTTCAGACTGAGTCCTTTCACTTTCCAGTATGCAGTTAAATTTCCTCCATGTTTTTTCATGGCTTGACCACTCATTTCCTTTTAGCACTGAATAATGTTCCATTGTCTGAATGTACCACAATTTATTTAGCCATTCACCTAGTGAGGGACGTCTGAGTCTTTCCACAGTTTGGCAATTATGAATAAAGCTGCTATAAACATTCTTGTACAGGTTTTTTTGTGGACATAAGTTTTCACTTCTTTAGATAAATAACAAGAAACACAATTGCTAGATCATATGGTTTAAGAGTATGTTTAGTTTTATAAGAAACTGCCTATCTTCCAAAGTGGCTGTACCATTTTGCATTCTCAACAGCAATGAATAAGAATTTATGTTGCTTCATATCCCTGAGAGAATTTGTTGTAGAATATTGTATTTTAGCTTGCATCCCGTGATTTCTTAGGCCATAAACCCTTCATTCCACACTGAGATGGGAAGTCTGCTAATTTCATTGTGATAACTGATTCTTTTCAGTTTTCATCTGAATGACTGTTGATAGTAGAGAAGTACTCTTGAAGTCAGAGGAATATGATGTAATAAAGCATTCAGATATTTCACATCACAGAATCAGAATAGTAGAAAGGCTTTTTCACATTGTGTTCACTGATAAAACTTTATAATGAGGCTGGGTGTGGTGACTCACTCATGTAATCCCAGCACTTTGGGAAGCTGAGGTGGGCAGATCTCTTGAACCCAGGAATTCAAAACCAGCCTGTGCACCAGGACAAAACCCCATCCTTCAAAAAATTAGTTAGTCATGATGGTGTGCGACTGTAGTCCCAGTTACTCAGGAGGCTAAGATGGGAGAATTGCATAAGCCCAGGAGGTTGAGGCTGCAGGGAGCCGTGATCGTGCCACTGAACTCCAACCTAGGTGACAGAGTGAGACCCCTTTTCAAAAAAATATATAAAAAACTATAATGAAAGTAAACCTGAATTTGCCTTATGCTCTGAATTCATTTAAGTGTAAAAACATGTCTGAATAAGCCACATAACCTCTAGCATGAAATGCGCAAACACTAATGATATGGCCTAACTCTCTGGCTTCATAATCCCTCATTCTCGCATGGTGAACTATGTGCATTTACTGTTTATTAATTGTGCTCTTTGCTCCTGATAACGTTTCATCCTTTTCACATTAAGACAAAATATTACTACTTGGAAGTGTTTTCTAACCTACAGCTCACCACCAAAAGCTCAGTTAGGTCTCACTGGTGTTCCTCTTCTGTACTGCTGTGATACCTTATGTACGTCCTTGTTAGCAGATTTACCACATGGTATTATAATAGATTGCATGCTTTTCTGAAGACAGTTCAAACTTCCTTTAGTTAAATATTATGCTCTGTTCATATCTGTATCCCTCACTTAGTTCCTGGCACATAGTATGCGCTCATGAAAATGTTTGTTGAATAAATAAATCATTGCTTAGCTAAGGTAGGCAATGATTGCAGTCATTCATCTTCACCCATCTCTTTTGTGGATAGTCCTCTAAGAAGATGTATTTAGAAAGACCCAAGTCTGCCCCTTTATAGAACCAACTGTGGCCAGGTGCGGTGGCTCACACCTGTAATCCCAGCACTTTGGGAGGCCAAGGCGGGCAGATCACCTGAGGTCGGGAGTTTGAGACGGGCCTTACTAACATGGTGAAACCCTGTCTCTACTAAAAATACAAAAATTATCTGGGCATAATGGGGGTTGCCTGTAATCCCAGCTACTCAGGAGGCTGAGGCAGGAGAATCACCTGAATCCAGAAGGCGGAGGTTGCAGTGAGTCAAGATAGCTCCATTGCACTCCAGCCTGGGCTACAGAGTGAGACTCCATCTCAAAAAAAAAAAAAAAAAAAGAACCAACTGTAAGATCCCATATGAATACTAATATTCTATGTATAGCAGTTTTTTGGTTTCTATTTCAGAATGGTAATGAGGCTGTACCAAAAATTGGAGTGCCACTGTCGTCTATGGAACTAGTGCTTTCAGAAATTTGCTTATCCAGCTCAGTTTATGATAAGTAGCACATGCATTGAAGGCCTCAAGAAAGAGCTGCCCTAGCTGTCTGAAATTCATCCAGGAGGCATCCCAGGCTTAATATCCTCTTACTGAGCCCACCTACCCCGGTGAACAAATTGACTCCCTCCACCAGGCATTGCTATTCTAACCAGGACCAACCCAAAATAAGTTTTCTCTGTTTAAAAACAACAGTCTAACTGCAGTTAGGTTTTCTATGACAGAAAATCTTTTAGTGCTTCCAAGCTTTTCATAAATGACTGCATCTGATGTCTACTTTGTTCCAATTAAAATTACATTAGACTTTTATCGGGCATTCAATATACAGACTTTAACTTTAGGAGAAGAATTCTCATGAGTACTGAAATACTAACAGCTGGAAATATGTATAAATAAATCTACATAAGAGTTTTTGAGTGTTCTCAGCAGGGTCCTGGGGAAAAATAAGTGAGGAATTTAAACTATTTCTTGCTATATTATTATTGGTAACTTTGGAAGGAGGCATAAAGCAATGTACTGTGAGGCTACCTTCAGCATGGGACAGTCTAATGAAGGAAAAGTTATCTGACATTTACAAGAAAAGCCTTCATGTCCCTGGATTTAAATTCAGTGAGTGTTAAAGTATCCTGTATCATGCTTGTAAAGCTAATTCCTGCTTACTTAAGAACTTACCACTTTTCTAGTAGATGGAAGCTGGCTGTTTAACTGTCCTCAGGTAAGCGGTTCGACTCATTTGCTCTCCTAACCAAATTTTAATCAAGGGAAAACTGTCAACATAGAGAGCAGTTTAGATATGTTCACTTTTTCTCCTTCTAAAATGTCTTCTTGCTATCTAAAATGTGCCCAAATACAACCAAATAATAGAGTTGCCAAAATAGTTTCATGAAATTCTGAGTGATAATCACAAATACACCAGGATGAGTACCAAGGCCAGGTTAGTTTTCTGAGAACATCATTATTTAGGGTTTTAAGTCTTGAAGCTTTGTTTTGTTTTCAGACTCTTTTTTTTTCCAAAGAATTTTGATACCAATTTCATCAAGATGCAAAAAAGGTCTAGTTATTAAAATTAATTAAGTTTTCTTTTAATTAACAAATACTTCTTGAGTACCTACTTTCTGAGACACTGTGAATAGCATTGCAAACACCAGTATAAAGACATCCTTCCAATTGTGTGTAAATAATACCTTTCAGTATTACATGTTTTTTTCAGATGAATAAGTTCAGGCAAAGGGATATGCTCATGAACAGAGCACTGACAGAAATTCTTTTTACCCTGTGTTTCATCTTACCTCAATCCTGCCTCCTGTAACACAGATGCCTTCTTGGACCATAAGGTCTGGGGAAACACACAAAGTGTGGCACAACAGCGACTTGGAAGAAGCTTAAGTCACAGAGAAGCAGAGCCACCTCACTAGCCCTGGATGATACACCTCTGGATTTTTATATGAGAAAGAAAGAAACACTTACGTTTTGTTAAGCTGGTTGTAATTTTAAGATTTTCTCTTACTAAAGCTAAAATTATGATCAAATCACCTCCCAATCTCCTTTTGCCTTGTAAATCCTTCACCACATAGACCAGAAATCATTCCCACTGACAAGCTTCCCCTGATAAGGACTAACCAAAGCAGCTAAAATGTAAAGTAAAATAAATTTCTACAATGCAGCATAAATAGGAAATATGACATAGAAGCTAAGAAACAGAGGATTGAGAAAATGTGAAGCACAGACAAATTTAAAGAGATTTCTAAGCACTTACAGAAAGTTTAAGGATTCCCAAGCAGGATGAATAAAACAATATTTACATACAGACAATTATTAGTGAAACTACAGAACACAAACAACTCTTAGAAGCAGCAAACTATTTCTAACTCCACATAATCTAATCACTTAAAAACTGGTAAATAGACTGAATTGAATTCTCAGTAACAATAGAAGTCGGAAGACAGTGAATCGTCTTTAACATGTCAAGAAAAATAACTCTCAGCTGAGATTTCTGTGCCCAGTAATAGAACATTTCAAGAGCAAGTAAAAAATAACGATCATTTCTTTAATTTAGAGATTTTGACAGCATAGAAAATAATTTTGGAAAGGAAATAATTCTATTAAAATACCTGGGATGCAAGAAGAAGTGGTGAGTAAAGGTATTGGTAAATATGAGCTAAATCAAAACGCCAATAGACTACATTAGGGAGAGTAATAGTATAAACTTTGAGGGATTAAAAAAGGCAAACTTTTGATTGAATCAAAACACTCATCAGCATCTTCATATTAGAAAGAAAGGAGTTGGAAGCTAAAATATTTAAGTTGTTGAATTATTTCAGAACATCTAAATACATCGATTGATGTATGACTCAAAGTATACACCAAAATAATAGGTATAGAGTAATTTGTAAACTGGCAAAGAAAAAAAACATGGAAAGGAGATAAATAAAGGGGAAAAATAAGTTCAATAAATCTTGAAGATGGCTTGAGAAGAAAAACAGAAAATAAATAGGAAATGAAAAATAAATCAGTCATCTGTGGTGTGACTTTGGGAATGATGATGTGACGTTTTCTGTGAAACCTCTCCCATAAGGAGACATTTTATTAAAGGTATCAAAAACATGAAAAATAAAATATTCAAAATCTATCCAAATTGATTGAAGAACTTGTAACAAATTAAGAGGCATTTACTCAGCACATCTACAGAACTTGGTAAGAGCGGGGCAGGTCATGTCATTGGAACTCAGAGCTGCACCCATTCCTCCACAGTTCTGTATGCTGAAAGAGTAATTTTTCTGGGCTCAACGGCAAAGTGGTAGTTTTCATATCCCCCAACTTTCTATTAAATAGTATGGAATTGCTATTTTGGGTGGACTCAATAACAAATAAAACATGGTCAGATCCCGTCTTACCTGGCTCTGCGTTGCTGAAGATATATACTGGGCAGTGGTGGCAGCTAGATGATGACTCCAATTCTTCCTTCCCTAACAACTTGTTCCTCAGGGAGGATCATCATGGCACAGGCAGTGAAAAGAGGTTTCTAATCTACCCCTAGATATATATAGGCAAGAGAAATGAAAACGTGTCCACACAAAATCTTGCACACAAATGTTCATACCATCAGCATTTATGATAGTTAATAGGGGAAACACAGCTCTCCATCAATTGATGAATAGGTAAACAAAATATAGTATAACTCAAAATGTTATACATATTAAAGTGAGTTACAAATAACTACATATTACATGATTCCGATCATACAAAATATGCAAAATAGGCAATTCCATAGAGAAATATGATAGATTAGTGGTTGCTTAGGACTTAGGGAAGGGAGATGTGACAGCTAATGGGTATAAGGTTTCTTTTGGAGTGATGAAAATGTTCTCAAATTACATTATAGTAAAGCCTGTACTACTCTGTAAATAGATGAAAAACCATTATAAACTATAAACTTTAAACAGGTGAACTTTATTGTGCATAAATTATATATCAATAAAAATATTAATGTAAAAAATGATGAAAATAACATGAATAAACCATTGGTTTCAATGTATGAGGCAAAATAAATGATAGAACTGCAAAGAAAATCAATAAATCCAGCAACAAAGTGGTAGGTTTTACTACCTGTTGTTATGGAGTAAATTGTGTTTTTTCCAAAATTTACATGTTGAAGCCCCAACCGCCAGTATTTTAGAATGTGGCTGTATTTAGAGAGAAGGACTTTAAAGAGATAATTAAGGTGAAATGAGATAATAAATGTGGGTCCTAATCCGATCTGACTGGTGTCTTCACAAGAAAAGGAAGAGATAACAGAGATGTCTGTGCACAAAGGAAATGTCATCTGAGGACACAGGGAGAAGGTGGCTATCTGCAAGCCAGAGAGAGAGGCCTTAAGAAAAACCAAACCTGCCAACACCTGATCTTGGACTTCTAGTCTCCAGAACTGTGAGAAAATCAATTCCTTTTCTTAAGGCCACCCTGTCTGTATCATTTTATTAGGGCAACAATAGGAAACTGATATGCCTCTCTTTCAATATTTGATAGATAAATACACACCAAATCACTATAAAAAATTAGATTTAAAAATTATAAATAGCTAATGGACATAGAGGTGATTTCTCACACAAAAACTGGGAAGTACATATTCTTTTCAAGCACATTTGGAGCATTTCTTTAAAAAATTTAATTCATATTAGGCCATAAAAAAGCCTTGCCAAAATTCAAAGAGTCACACAGACCTCATTGTATGTTCAAAATCTAATTAAGTTAGGCATAAATAGAAATATTTATAACCAGAAAAATCCTCAATTTTAGAAATTTAGAAATACAATATTAATCCATAAGTCAATAGAAAAATCATAAAATATTTACAACACTATAGTAATGAAAATGGTATATGTGAGTATCTACATACTCACATACATGCAATAATGAAAAATATATAGGTAAAATAAGTTGTCATATAATACAAAATAAATACAAATTGTATAATTTTTTTCTTTCTTTTTTTTTTTTTTTTGAGATAGGGTCTCACTTTGCGGCACAAGCTGGAGTGCAGTGGCACCATCATAGCTCACTGCAACCTTGAATTACTGTCTTCAAGTCATACTCCTGCCTTGGTTTCCCAAGTAAATAGGACTGAACACACCACCAGGACTTTTTTTTTTTTTTTAATAGACAACGTATTTCCACATTGCTCTGGCTGAGCTTGAACTCCTGGCCTCAAGGGATTCTGCCTGGGCCTTTCATAGAGTCGGGATTACAGGTTTGAGCCACCGCACTGGCTCTATTATTTATTTATTTTTTCTGACCACGTAACACTTTGAGATACCAATTTAATAAAGTGTCTATCGGACTTGGTTTGATCCTCTACCTCATAGATTTTATACAACCATCCAAACCAATCTCTTACATCAAAACTCGATAGTTATGCTGGTGAAATTTTTTGTCAGTTATTGCTTGGTTGTTTTTTTAATCTTTCTTTTAAAATTTTTTATTTCCTTAGGTTATTGGGGAACAGGTGTTTGGTTACATGATTAAGTTCTATAGTGGTGATTTGTGAGATTGTGGTGCATCCACCACCCAAGCAGTATGCACTGCACACAATTTGTAGTCTTTTATCCCTCAATCCCTTTCCACCCTTTCCCTCCAAGTCCCCAAGTCCATTGTGTCATTCTTATGGCTTTGCATCCTCATAGCTTAGGTCCCACTTATGAGTGAGAACATGCAATGTTTGCTTTTCCATTCCTAAGTTACTTCACTTAAAATAATAGTCTCCAATCTCATCCAGGTCGCTGTGAATATTGTTAATTCATTTCTTTCATGGCTGAGTAGTATTCCATCACACACACACATATATATGTATATATATGTATATATATACACGTATAGCTATATATATCACAGTTTCTTTATCCACTGGTTGACTAATCGGCAAAATTCATATTTTTGCAATTGCAAAGTGTGCTGCTATAAACATGCATGTGCAAGTATCATTTTTGGATAATGACTTCTTTTCCTCCGTGTAGATACTCTTCATCCAGTGATTTGACTGTCAAAATTTCTCTACCTTTCTTTTAAACCCTATGCTTCAAAATGTCAAAAAATTCTGTCAGTTCTTCCTTCAAAATATATCCCAACTTTGAGCTATCAATTACATATTTTTATTCTTTTATTTTTATTTTATTTATTTTTATTTTTCTATAGGTTATTGGGGTACAGGTGGCGTTTGGTTACATGAGTAAGTTCTTTAGTGGTAATTTGTGAGATTTTGGTGCACCCATCACCCGAGCAGTGTACACTGCACCTTATTTGTAGTCTTTTATTCTTCACCACTCTCCCCGCCTTTCCCCCCAAGTTCCCAAAGTCTATTGTGTCATTCTTATGCTTTCGTGTCTTCATAGCTTAGCTCCTACATATCAGTGAGAACATACAATGTTTGGTTTTCCATTCCTGAGTTACTTCACTTAAAATAATAGTAATAGTCTCCAGTCTCATCCAGGTGGCCGTCAATGCCGTTAATTCCGTCCTTTTTTTGGCTGAGTGATATTCCATCATATATATCTTTATATCAATCAATGAGTGGATTTTTATCCACTCATTGATTGATAGCATATATTGATTGATAGTTTATATTGATTGATAGCATATATATCTTTCTATCAATCAATGAGTGGATTGATAGCATTCGGATTGGTTCCACTATTTTGCAATTGCGAATTGTGCTGCTATAAACATGAGTGTGCAAGTTTTTTTTTTTTTTGTATAATGACTTCTTTTCCTCTGGGTTGATACCCAGTAGTGGGATTGCTAAATCAAATGGTAGTTCTACTTTTAGCTCTTTAAGAAATCTCTGCACTGTTTGCCATAATGGTTGTACTAGTTTACATTTCCACCAGCAGTGTGGAAGTGTTCCCTGATCACCACATCCATGCCAACATCTCTTTTTTTTTTTTATTTTTTGATTATGGCCATTCTTGCAGGAGTAAGGTGGTATCGCATTGTGGTTTTGATTTGCATTTCCTTGATTATTTGTGATGCTGAGCATTTTTTCATCTATTTGTTGGCCATTTGTATATCTTCTTTTGAGAATCGTCTATTCATGTCCTTAGCCCAATTTTTGATGGGATTGTTTGTTTTTTCCTTGCTGATATGTTTGAGTTCACTGTTGATTCTAGATATTAGTCCTTCGTCAGATGCATAGACTGTGAAGATTTTCTCCCACTCTGTGGGTTTTCTGTTTTATCTCTGTTCCTTTTGCAATGCAAAAGCTCTTCAGTTTAATTAAGTCCCAGCTATTTATTTTTGTTTTTATTGCATTTGCTTTTGGGTTCTTGGTCATGAAATCTTTGCCTAAGCCAATATCTAGAAGGATATGTTATCTTTGATATCTAAAAGATATCCAATGTTATCTTTGATATCTAAAAGATATCCAATGTTATCTTTGATATCTAAAAGATATCCAATGTTATCTTTTAGAAGTTTTAAAGTTTCAGGTCTTAGATTTAAGTCCTTAATCCATCTTGAGTTGATTTTTCTATGAGATGAGGGGTCAGATTCCACTTTCATTCTCTTACATATGGTTAGCCAATTATCCTAGTGCCATTTGTTGAAAATGGTGTCCTTTCCCCACTTTGTGTTTTTGTTTGTTTTGTTGAAGATCAGTTGGCTGTGAGTATTAAGGCGTATTTCTGCATTCTCTATTCTGTTACATTGGCCTATGTGCCTATTTTTGTACCAGTACCATGCTGTTTTGGTGACTATGGCCATATAGTATAGTTTGAAATCAGGTAGTTTGAGTTGATGACTATGGCCTTATAGTATAGTTTAAAATCAGGTAGTTTGATTTGGTGACTATGGCCTTATAGTAGTTTGAAATCAGATTTGTTCTTTTTGGTTAGTCTTGCTTTGGCCTTGTAGGCTCTTTTTTGGTTCCATATGAATTTTAGAATTTTTTTTCCATTCTGTGAAGAATGATGGTGGTGTTTTGATGGGAATTGCATTGAATTTGTAGATTGCTTTTGGCAGCATGGTCATTTTCACAATATTGATTCTACCCCTCCATGAGCATGAGATGTATTTCCATTTGTTGGTGTCGTCTATGATTTCTTATAGCAGTGTTTTGTATTTTTACTTGTAGAGGTCTTTCACCTTCTTGGTTAGGCATATTCTTAAGTATTTTATGTTTTTTGCAGCTATTGTGAAAGGGGTTGAGTTCTTGATTTGATTCTCCCCTTGGTCACTGTTGGCATATAGAAGAGCTACTGGTTTGTCTGGTTTGTGCACATTAATCTTGTATCTGGAAACTTTACTGAATTATTTTATCAGTTTTACGTACTTTCTGGAGAATCCTTAGGGCTTCCAAGGTCAATGATCATATCATAAGCAAATAGTGACAGTTTGACTTCCACTTTACTGATTTGGATGCCCTTTATTTCTTTCTCTTGTCTGATTGCTCTGGCTAGGACTTCCAATACTATGTTGAAGAGAAGCGGTGAGAGTGGGCATCCTTTTCTTGTTCCAGTTCTCAGAGGGAACACTTTCAACTTTTCCCCATTCAGTATTATGTTGACTGTGGGTTTGTCATAGATGGCTTTTATTACATTAAGATATGTCCCTTGTATGCCGATTTTGCTGAGAGTTTTAATCATAAAGTGATGCTGGATTTTGTCAAATGTTTTTCCCGCCTCTGTTGAAATAATCATGTGATTTTTGTTTTTAATTCTGTTTATGTCTGTATCGCATTTATTGACTTAGGTATGTTAAACCATCCCCACATCCTTGTTATGAAGCCCACTTGATCATGGTGGATATTCTTTTTGATATGTTGTTGAATTCGGTTAGCTAGTATTTTGTTAAGGATTTTAGTACCTATGTTCATCAGGAATATTGGTCTGTAGTCTTCTTATTTGGTTATGTTCTCTCCTGGTTTTGGTATTAGGGTGATGCTGACTTCATAGAATGAATCAGAGATTTCCTCTTGGTTTGAATCCATTTGCTGGTGAGCTAGTGTGATTTTGGGGTGATATTAAAGAGCCTTGTTTTGTCATATTTCCAGAGTTGGTTTTCTGGTTCCTTCTCATTTGTGTAGCCTCTGTCAGAGGGAAGGTCTAGGGCTGAAGGCTGCGGTTCAGATTCTTTTGTCCCATGGGGTGTTCCCTTGATATAATACTCTCCTCCTTTTCCTATGGATGTGGCTTCCTGAGAGCTGAGCTGTAGTGATTGTTGTCTCTCTTCTGGGTCTAGGCACCCAGCAAATCTACCAGGCTCTAGGCTGGTACTGGGGGTTGTCTGCACAGAGTCCTGTGATGTGAACCATCTTTGGGTCTCTCAGCCTGTTCTGAGAGAATATACCAGCACCTGTTCTGCTGGAGGTGGCACGGGGGTGAAATGGACTCTGCAGTTCTTAGCTTTGGTGGTTTAATGCTTTATTTTTGTGCTGGTTGGCCTCTGGCCACCTCCTGCCAGGAGGTGGTACTTTCCAGACAGCATCAGCTATGGTAGTATGGAGAAAAACTTGTGGTGGGTGGGGCCCTAGAACTCCCGAGGGTACATACCCTTTTTGTTCAGTTAGCAGGGTGGGTAGGGAAGGACCATCAGGTGAGGGCAGGGCTAGGCATGTCTGAGCTCAGACTCTCTTCGGGCGGGTCTTGCTGTGGCTGCTATGGGGGATGGGAATGAGGTTCCCAGGTCAATGGAGTTATGTACATAGGAGAATTATGGCTGCCTCTGCTAGGTCATGCAGGCTGTCAGGGAAGTGGGGGAAAGCTGGCAGTCAGTGAAGGGCTGATCTCACTCTCACTGTGCCCCTACAACAGCACTGAGTCTATTTCCAGGCAGTCGGAAAGCAGGGCTGAGAACTTGCCCCAGGCTACTTGTCTGCCAGCTGTGAAAGAAAGTAGGGCTTTAGTTCTTCCCCTGCCTATGGAGTCTGCACGCTAGATTCATGTCTTCTCCTGAGTTCTGGCCAGGAGGCTTCTCAGACCAGTTCAAATTGTTACAAAGTTCAGCTGGAGAGTTCCTTCTCCCTGTCATGGTTTCCCTGCACCTCTGGCCACCCTCCCAAAGGATCCTTGTGATGCCAGTCAGGAATGGCCTGCTTGGGGACCCAGCAAGCTCAGAGGCTATTTCCTGCTGCTTCCTTTACCCCTGTGTTTTGCTTGTCTCCTAAATTAACTCAGCTCCAGGAAATATTTCAATTACTCTGATTTGATTATATGAATGTATCAAATTATCACATATACCCTGAAAATATGTATATCCAATATGCATCAATAAAAATAAGTAATTTTTAAAATGTAGGAAGGCACCAAAAAAAAAAAATCCAGAAGGATAATTTTTTTACATCAAAATTAAGGCAAAAAACCTGTAAGGGGATAAAAGACTTAAATATAAAATCCAAAACCATAAAAACTCTAGAAGAAAACTTAGGCAATACCATTCAGGACATAGGCATGGGCAAGAACTTCATGACTAAAACACAAAAAGCAATTGCAACAAAAGCCAAAATTGACAAATGGGATCTAATTAAACTAAAGAGCTTCTGCACAGCAAAAGAAGCTATGATCAGGGTGAACAGGTAAGCCACAGAATGGGAGAACATTTTTGCAATCTATCCATCTGACATAGGTCTAATATCCAGAATCTACAAGGAACTGAAACAAATTTACAAGGAAAAATAAAAACCTCATCAAAAAGTGGGCAAAGGATATGAACAGACACTTTTCAAAAGAAGACATTTATGCACCCAGCAAACATATGAAAAAAAAGCTCATCATCACTGGTCATTAGAGAAATGCAAATCAAAACCACAATGAGATACCATGTCATGCCAGTTAGAATGGTGATCATTAAAATGTCAGTAAACAACAGATGCTGGAGAGGATGTGCAGAAATAAGAATGCTTTTACACCATTGGTGGGAGTGTAAATTCGTCCAACCATTGTGGAAAATAGTGTGGCAATTCCTCAAGGATATAGAACTAGAAATATCATTCGACCCAGCAATCCTGGGTATATACCCAAAGGATTATAAATCATTCTACTATAAAGACACATGCACACGTATGTTTATTATAGCACTATTTACGATAGCAAAGACTTGGAACCAATGCCCATCAACAATAGACTGGATAATGCCCAACCCAAAGACCCATCAACAATAGACTGGATAAAGAAAATGTGGCACATATACACCATGAAATACTATACAACTATAAAAAAGAATGAGTTCATGTCCTTTGCAGGGACATAAATGAAGCTGGAAACCATCATTCTCAGAAAACTAATACAGAAACAGAAAACCAAACACTGCATGTTCTCACTCAGGTGGGAGTTAAACATTGGGAACACATGGACACAGGGAGGGGAACATCACACACCGGGACCTGCCGGGGGGTGGGGGGCAAGGGGAGGGAGAGTATTAGGACAAATACGTAATGCATGCGAGGCTTAAAATCTAGATGACAGGTTGATAGGTGCACCAAACCACCATGACACATGTAAATATATACCTATTTAACAAATCTGCATGTTCTGCATATGTATTCCAGAACTCAAAGTAAATTTTTAAAAAGTTACTTTTAAAGAAAGATGGGGCTAATTTTCTATGTGCTAAGAATTTGTCTCAATATTATTTTCCCCACAAAGTAATTAAGCAATATTCCAGAATTAAATTAAAAAAAAATTTTATGGGTACATAATAGGTGTATATATTTATGGGGTGCATAAGATATTTTGATAGAGGCATGCAATGCTTAATAGTCACATCAGGGTAAATGGGGTATCCATCACCAGTAAGCATTTATCCTTTGTGTTAACTGACAATCTAATTATAATCTTTTGGTTATTTAAAAATAAACAATTATTTTTGACGACAGTCACCCTGTTGTGCTAGCAAATACTATGTCTTATTCTTCTAACTATATTTTGTACCTATTAACTATCCCCACTTTCTCTCAACACCAATTACTACCATTCCGAGCCTCTGGTAACCATTCTTTTACCATCTTCATGAGTTCAATTGTTTTAATTTTTATCTCCCACAAGTAAGTGAGAATATGTGAAGTTTATCTTTCTGTTCCTGGCTTATTTTGTTCAACATGATGACCTCCAGTTCCATCCATGTTGTTGCAAATAACAGGATCTCATTCTTTTTATGGCTGAATAGTACTCCATTGGGTATATATACACATTTTATTTATCCATTTCTCTGTTGATAGAAGCTTTGGTTGATTCTCAACCTTGGCTATTGTGAATAATGCTGCAATAAATATGGGATTGCATGGTACAGGTAGTTAGTCAGGCATGAGCAGGGCAGGAGAGGACTCCCCGCACTCACCCACCAGGAATGTCAGGTGACAGCTCAGCAGTTATCACACTGCCTCTCTAAAAATGATAATTGGCAGCCAGCCCCAGGGAGGGCCAATTTCCTGATGGCCCACAGCTGCCACACTAAAGTGATAATTGATTGCAGGAACCAGGGAGAGGCAACTTCCCAAACAGATAAAAACACTTTACATTGGTAATATGCTTCCAGTAAAATCTCAGGAATTGGGCAAATGAGCTTGGGCATGTGCATTAAGAGACAAAATATTGGAGTATGACCTTCTGGGGGCATTCAACCAGAAAAGGGAAGAAAGCTTCAGATGGGCATGCATACAACTCCCTAAACACACTGCGCATGCTCACCTCCCAAGCAAAAGGAGGGCACGGCACATGCGGTCAGGCCACCCTAAGGGAAGAGTCATGGGGAAAGAGGAGCAAGACACCAGGAGTGGACAAACATATAAAGTCCTAGGATCAAGGTTAAACACAGCACTTGTCCTTCAAGTCGCCTACTTGAGTCTCTTTCAAATGTACTTTCCTTTCTTTTCTGCTCTAAATCTTTTTTAAAATAAACTTCCACTCCTGCTCTGAAACTTGCCTCTGTCTGTTTTTCTGCCTTATGCCCCTCAGTTAAATTATCTCCTGAGGAAGCAAGTATTGAGGTTGCTGCAGACCCATATGGATTCACCACTGGTAACTTGAATACTTTCAACCCATAACATGCAGATATCTCTTCATTATAATGATACCGATCTCTTCAGTATAATTTCCATTCTTTTGAGCATATACCTAGCAGTGGGATTGCTGAATTGTATGATAGCTCTATTTTTAGATATTGAGGAAACTACATACTGTTCTCTGTAGTGGTTGTGCTAATTTAGATTCCCATCAACAGTGTATAAGCATTCCCTTTTCTCCACATCCTCACTAGCATTTGTTACTGGTGGTGTTTTGGATAAAAACCATTTTAATTAGGATGAGATAATATCTAATTGTAATTTTGATTTGGATTTATCTGATGATCAGTGATGTTGAGCACCTTTTCACACACCTGTATGCCATTTGTATGTCTTCTTTTGAGAAATGTATATTCAAATCTTTTGCACATTTTTATTGAATTACCGGATTTTTTTCATATAGATTATTTGAGCTTCTTACATATTCTGGTTGTTAATTCCTTGTCAGATGAGTAGTTTGTAATTATTTTTCTTCATTCTGTGGGTTGTCTCTTCACTTCGTTGATTGTTTTCTTCGCTGTGCAGAAGGTTTTAAATTTGATCCCACTTGTCCATTTTTGTTTTGGTTGCCAGTGATGGTTGGGTATTGCTCAAGAAATTTTTGCCCAGATCAATGTCCTAGAGTTTCCCCAAAGTTTTCTTGTAGTAGTTTCATGGTTTGAAGTCTTAGATTTATATCTTCAATCCATTTTGATTTGATTTTTGTATATGGCAAGAGATAAAGATCTAGGTTTATTCCTCTGAATATGGATATGCAGTTTTTACACCACTATTTATTGAAGAGACTGTCGTTTCTCTAATGTATGTTCTTAGGACCTATGTCAAAAACGAGTTCACTGTAGATGTTTAGATTTGTTTCTGGGTTTTCTATTCTGTTCCATTGGTTTACGTCTTTTTTTTTTTTTTTTTTTTTTTTTTTTTGCCAGTACCATGCCGTTTTCTCTACTACAGCTCCATAGTACAATTTAAAGTCAGATAATGTGGTTCTTTCAGTTACATTCTTTTTGCTTAAAATAGCTGTGGCTGTTGTGGGTCTATTATGGTTTCATATAAATTTTAGGATTGTTTTGTCTGTCTTTGTGAAGAATGTCATTAGTAATTTGATATAGGTTGCAGTAAATCTATAGATTGCTTTAGGTAGTATGGACATTGTAACAATTTTGATTCTTCCAATCCATGAACATGAAATATTTTCCATTTTTTGTGTCCTCTTCAATTTCTTGCATCAATTTTTTTGTTTTTTATTGTAGACATCTTTTACAGTTTTGTTAATTCCTAGGCATTTTATTTTATGTGTAGCCCTTGTAAATAATTTTTTTCAGATTGTTCACTATTGGCATTTAGAACTGTTACTGATTTTTTGTATGTCAATTTTGTATCCTGCAAACTCACTAAATTGTTATATAACTTCAAATCGTTTTTTGGTGAAGTCCTTAGGCTTTTCTAAATATAAGATTATATTATCAATTTGACATCTCCCTTTCCAGTTTACATGTCCTTTGTTTCTTTTTCTTTTTTGAAGGGATAGCAGAGAACTTCTTAAACCTAGAGAAAGACATAAATATCCAAATACAAGAAGAATATAGAACACCAAACAGATTTAACCCAAATAAGACTAAATCAAGACATTTAATAATCAAACTCCCCAAGAACAAGGATAAAGAAAAGATGGCCAGGTGCGGTGGCTCACGCCTATAATCCCAGCACTTTGGGAGGCTGAGGCGGGTGGATCACCTGAGGTCAGGAGTTTGAGACCAGCCTCAACATGGAGAAACCCCATCTCTTCTAAAAATACAAAATTAGCCGGGTGTGGTGGTGCATGCCTGTAATCCCAGCTACTTGGGAGGCTGAGGCAGGAGAATTGCTTGAACCTGGGAGGCGGAAGTTGCGGTGAGCTGAGATTGCGCCATTGCACTCCAGCCTGGGCAACAAGAGCGAAACTCCGTCTCAAAAAAAAAAAAAAGATACTAAAAGCAGCAAGAGAAATGAAACAAATAACATACAATAAAGCTCCAATATTTGGTAGTGGACTTTTCAGTGGGAACTTCACAGGCCAGGAGAGAGGGTCATGACATATTTAAAGTGCTGAAGGAAAGAAAACAAAAACATTTTACCCTATAAGACTTTATCTAGCGAAAATATCTTTCAATCATGAAGGTAAAATAAAGACTTTCCCAGACCAAAAAAAAAAAAAGCCTCTTGAGGCTGTACCCCAAGCCCCAGGCTATGATCACTTATATTTGGCTCAGAATAAACCTTTTTAAATTTTTTAGAGTTTGGCTTTTTTTTTTTCCCCAACACCATCTTGTTGCTGCCCAGCATCACCTAAACACATAAACACTTTATCTGATTCTTCTAACTTATTGACAAATTCCTTGCCCTATCCCCCTTTCAGGTGATGGCTGGAAGGTCTCCTGGAAGAGACTTCTTTTATGAAACCCTGTCCAAGCACTGCCCAATAAACTTGCTGTGTGCTTAGGGGTGGTTGTTGCTTCATTTCGGTGGATGAGTAGGTGTATTTGTTTTCTAGGACTTCTGTAACAAAGTATCCCAAATTGAGTGGTTTAAACAAAATAAGTTATTTTCTCACAAGCCTTGGAGGCTAAAAGTCTGAGATCAAAGTGTCAGTAGGACTTGCTAATTCTGAGGGCTATGAGAAAGAATCTGTTCTGTGTCTGTTCCCTAGCTTCCTGAGCTTTGCTAGCAATTCGCTGTGTTCTTTGACTTGTAGAAGCATCAACCTGGTCTCTGCCTTTATCATCACTAACATCATGTGGTGTTCTCCCTGTGAGTGTCTATGTCCAAATTTCCCCTTCTTATAATGACACCAGTCATATTGATTCACCTTACTCTAGTAAGACCTCATCTTAACTAATTACATCTGCAATAAACCTATTTTCAAATTAGTTCACATTCTGAGTTCCTTGGTGGGGGAGGGTGGTGGTTAATACTTCAACATATGATTTTTTAGGGGGATACACTTCAACCCATAACAATAGGTAGATAAGTCACAGTTCAGAAGTTGACACTGACTCACATCTAGTTTTGTACATGTTTGAGACATTGTCTGATATTCCCAAATGTCAATTGTCTAGTAAGTGGTTGAACAGAAGATACAGCATTCAAAGGAGAGATCAAGCTAGAGATACAAAATTATAAAATCAAGAACCATACTCATATAATCACTGATGCCATATGCATTGCTGATATTAATTAAGGGAAGATAATACAGAGAAGAGAACTTAGGATTGTACATTGAGCTTTATTGGAGAGAAATGACTATAATCACAGTAATTTATAATATAATTATTCAGCTCTCTTAGGGTGTATGGAAAGTACTGTATGGAAGACAGAAGTATAAAATTCATGATTTAAAGGAAACACTAAAACATCAATACCTTTCAGAACAAAATAAGAAGGTAATATAGGATGAGCTTCACCTTATTGTATTGTAATAAGCATTCTCTCTTATTCCAATAAAAATTTGAAAATCCATTTCCTGCATAACAGTGTGCGTATGTTTCTGTGTCGTAAGTTTAGAGTTATGAAGGTAAAAGTTTGGAATGGAGGTGTTTTGAATGGAAACTTTCAAAAAAGCTTTCAGCTGGAGAATTGCTAACCTTTCCAAACTAATTTGTTTTCCACAAGCCGCTGATGACCTTTTCATTTTTAGTTCAGTTTTTTTCTCATCCCAGTTTGAAAAATAAAGTAGTAAGAAAACATGCTGAGACCAGAGTCAGAATCCCTATATATTTATGGACAAAGAACCAACAGGCATTTGGACATTTATATGAACTACAAAGGAGTATGACAACTTCAAAAAAAGAAAATCTATGATTTGATACAAGACTATTGTGAATTTTATTTTTCTCTCTTCCCAGCAAACGGAAACAGTCTTTGAAATAAGAACACAGTTCTACTTGAATCCTTCGGCAAAATGCAATGTTGAAAAGTGTCCACAACACTGTTGCCAACTGCTTTGAAAGAAATAGATCCATCTTTTTGTGGTGGGCTGTAATGCAATCTAGGTCATCTCTATGCTTTTGGCAATAGGTGATTTCTGAGAATCATTCTCATTATAGCTCTTATTGAAGTAATCAGCGTGCTGCATCAATCCAGAGGAGTAATTGGTAATGATGTAAAACTTGCCACCTCCATCATCTGTAACTAAAAGCTAGAACAAACAGCACCTAAGCAATCTGCCTCTGTACCAAGGTCATACTCATAAAACGAGAAAGAGGTAGACTCACACAGCTTGATACTCTGGCCCATGGGTTAGAAAAGTTGCCATAAATATGTAAAGGAAAGAAATATCTGTGATTTGATAAGGCAGCAGGAAAATTTACACAAACTTGGGAGTGGGAAAGAAAGGCTTTTCTCCTTTCCATAGCTCAGTGATAGAAAGTGAAGAAAGACTTCAATTTTTTAATATCAAATGGAAAATCGAATCAAATATGAAGTTTGGTATATTTTGAAGATTTTTTTTTCTAAATAATAATAGTGATCCAATTTTTACCTCTAGGTTGGGGTGGCCTGAAATAGATCAAGTCAGCTGTCATTGACTATATTTATAAGATAGCAAAATACATATGTGAAAAATGAAATATTTTCAGTAGATTTTCACTCAATGTTTAAATAGAATAATTCAGTAGAAAATATTGTTAATGTATACACACTTATTGTATTGCCTAATCCAGTGTATTTACATGAAACGATAGTTTACTGAAATATTAATGTCTTTTTTTATTGGGTTCTTTGATGAAGTAGGCTCCACACTTCTATTGTGACCTATTGTGACCTATTGTGACCACTTCTTCAAGATACTGCTCATAAACAATGTCATGTCCTGGAATTGCTCATCACATTGTAGGTTCAACATAACTCCACAATTTTTGATGCCTGGTCATAAATATAAGTCATTTCCTACGGCCATTGTACCTCAAATTGAGATGTAAAATGCAGAAGATACAGCTTTCAAAAGGTAGTTTTAGCAGCCCTACAAGGTTATTAGGCTGATGTTTCATGGTGACATCATTAGTAATGCAAGAAGTTTGAGCGCCCCCTACTATCCCCTCCTTCCTCGGAGTTTCCAATGACCCAATGAAACTCTTATAGAGCAAGTGAAGTATCATGTCCACCTACCCCATTGTGCCTTCTGTGAGAAATTGGGAACTTGGGAAACCAATTTCACCAATCAGTCCCACAGTCTGACACTTCTTCATGCTTTGCTGAGTCTGCCCTAACTTCTCTAGGATTTATTTATCAGACTGCTTATTTTTGGCAAGCCTCCGGGCCCACTGCTCTGAGGAAATATTTCACACAAAGTTTGGAAAATTATCTGATAAGCAAAGTTTAAAAGGAATACAGGCCTGAGCCAGCACACCCAGCCCATCCATATTTTTATATGTAACTGTAATTCATGTATTTTTATCACTAAATGAAATTCATAATATATGTTATTCATTCTTCCCTTGATGGACGTTAGGGTTTTGTTGTTGTTGTTGTTACTAATTATTTTCATTTTTATTTTTTTACTAGAAAGCCGAACTACTTTGTAAAGATGTTATGACAATTTATAATTTCACCAGCTGTGTATAAGAATTCTTTTTTATCTTCACCTATGGTCTTATTAAAGACCTGTCAGTCTTTTCAATTTTTGCCATTCTCAGGTGTACACAATGGTATTGAATATTGGTTTTAATTTGCATTTCCTTGATGACTAATAAGGTTGAACACCTTTTCATATCTTTACTGTCCATTTAATATCCTTATTTTGAAGTGCCTGTTCAAGTCTCTTGCCTGTTGTTCTGTAGTGAAATCTTTTTTATCTATTTGATTCCTAGGTGACAAAATTACCTAGAAATCAATAAGAAAAAACTATATATGCTCTATTGATGATATGCACTATAAACATATTCTTAATCTAATTTGTGGCATCTTTCATTCTTAAAATGGTGGCTCAAAAGAAATAATTATTTTAATTTTAATGTAGTCATGCATTTGTAAAATATTTGTAAGTATTTTTAATGCTTAATACTTCTATACTTCTTCTTTTTTTTTTTTTTTTCATGGAGTATTGCTCTGTTGCCCAGGCTGGAGTACAGTGTCGTGATCTTGGCTCACTGCAACCTCCACTTCCCAGGTTCAAGTGCTTCTCTTGCCTCAGCCTCCCGAGTAGTTGGGATTACAGGCATGTGTCACCATGCCTGGCTACTTTTTGTATTCGTAGTAGAGACGGGGTTTCACCACGTTGGCCAAGCTGGTCTTGAACTCCTGACTTCAAATGATCCACCCACCTCAGCCTCACAAAGTGCTGGGATTATAGGTGTGAGCCACCACACCCAGCCAATCCTTGTTTTTAAGACATCATCCATCATCTTGTGAATTTTTATTTTGTTATCTCCTAAGAGCTTTAGTATTTTGCCTTTCCTATTTATATCCCAAATTGACCTTGAAATTATTTGTGTATCAATGTAGAGAAAGGATGAATTTTCTTTTTTTTCCAGATGAGTATTCATTTTTCCCAGAATTATTTATTGAAGGGCTTTTACTTCCCCACTATTCTACAGTGCCGAATTTATCATGAATTAAGTGTTCACTTACTTATAGTGTGTAATACTCTACTCAGTTGCATTTATCAATTTTCTATCCTTGAAGTAATATCACACTCTCATAATTACTTCAACTTAGTAGTAATCTTGATTGTTCATTAAACAAACCCTCCTACCTTTTTTTCTTCTTCGAGAATGTTAGTTATTTTTGTTACCCTTGTATTCCATTAAAAATTTGGAATTAGCTTGTCAAGTACCACACATACAAACAAAACCTGTAAGGATTTTTATAAGTATTGCATTAAACCTGTAGATCAATTTTAGAAAAATGAACAACTTCAAAATATTGAATTTTATAATCCACATACCTGGCATATCTTTCTTCTAACACTCCTTTAATCTCCCTCAAAAGTAAAAAAAGATAATTTTGCATAGAGCTCTTGCAATGTTTTGTTAAATTTATTTCTACATAATATTGTTATTGTTCTTATAAACAATAACTTAATTTGTTATCACTTCATAAAAATATAGTTGATTTTTAAAAATATATTTACCTATTTAAGTCCTTTGTCCATTTTTGAATTGGGTTTTTGTTGCTGTTTTAAGAGTCTTCTACAGATTATAGGTGTTAGTCCCTTATGAGACATGTGATTTGTAAAGCTGTTTTTTGTTGTTTTTTTTTTTCCTTCTGTAAGTTATCTTTTTACCAGCACCACTTTTACTGTTCTTTTACTATTGAATGGTCTTGGCACCCCTAAGGGAGTCATTTGACCATATATGCCAAAATTAATTTCTGGGATCTTTAATCTGTTCCAATGGACTGTAAGTCTGTCTTTATTCCAGTACCACAATGTTTTGATTACTGTAGCATTGTAGTAAGTTTTGAAATCAGAAAGTATGAGTAATCCAATTTTGTTCTTTTTTGTCAAGATTATTTTGGTGATTTGAGGTCCCTTAGATTGCATATTAATTTTAGGATTTATTTTTCTATTTCTTTAGAAAACAATGTCGAGATTTTGATAGGGATTGCAATGAATCTTTAAATTGTTTGGGGAAGTATTGACATCTTAACAATTTTAAGTCTTCCAATTAAAGAATATAGGATATCTTTCCATTTATTGATGTCTTCTTTAATTTCTCTCATAAGTGTTCTGTAGTTTTCATTGTACAAGTCTCTCACTTCCTTGGTTAATTCCTAAGTATTTTCTTCTTTTTGGTACTATTGTAAACAGAATTGTTTTCTTAATTTTCTTTTTGGATTGTTCATTGTTAAAGTATAGGGTCACAAATAATTTGTGTTGATTTTGTATCCTGCTACTTTACTAAATTTGTTTATTCATTTTAAGTGATGTTTTAAGTAGAATCTTTAGGGCTTTCTGTATGCAAGATTATATCATCTGCCTTAGAAAGTAGCGTCACAATAATTTATCAAGAATTTGTCTCCATTTACTTCAATACTTTTATGGTGGTGAAAATAGGTTAGAATGACTATTGGTATATAAATTTAAAAGAATAATAGATAATTAAAGATACTTTGATGAGTGGCAGGTTATTTAAACACATTTGTGCTATAGATAAAGAAACTGAATGTCAGTTTATTTATTTATTTACTTTTGAGATGGAGTCTCACTCTGTCACACAGGCTGGAGTGCAGTGGCGCGAACTCGGCTCACTGCAATCTCCGCCTACCAGGTTCAAGCGATTCTCCTGCGTCAGCCTCCCGAGCAGCTGGGACTGCAGGCAGGTGCCACCACGCCAGCTAATTTTTGTATTTTTTTAGTAGAGACGGAGTTTCACCATATTGGCCAGTCTGGTCTCAAACTCCTGACCTCGTGATCCATCCGCTTCAGCCTCCCAAAGTGCAGGGACTACAGGAGTGAGCCACCGCTCCAGGCCTGATGTCAGTATATTTAAAAGCTTCGAGTTCTCTGACTGTGGAGTTAACCTTTGCTCCTCAGTTACTTTGAGGCATTGTAAATCCTGGGGCCTAATTCACATGGACCTCCTTTAGAATAATCAAAGATGAGATAAAAATACAGAATATTTTTATAGCATTTTAATTATCTTGGAAAATAGTCAAGTTAATTACTCTCTTTAAAACTAAAAAACACAACTTCATTTCCTGATCGTACTGGAAAAAGAGAACCTATAAGTTATCTTTACACATTCCAATAATCTTTATTACATCACCTTATATGGCATTTTAAAGTTGCCATTAGTATAACTTATTGTTGCGATTGTATATCTATAAATAATCTTATATTTAGGAGTATAAGGCAGATGGGTTTTCTTACACAATTCATAATTTCAAGGATGTGAACAGAGAAATAAAAATGATACAAAGATAGGTGCATAGATTATAGGATCTAATTTTGGAATTATAGACAAATTTCAGAGATGCACGGAAAATATTTGTTAGACTGTGACGATAAGCAAATCTAAAGAGGGCGTTTAAAATATATTTTTATTTTTTGCATTGTATTGCCACCTAGTGGTTACAACTGTTATGAAAAGCAAAGCTTTTATAACCTTTGATGTCAGAAAGCCTTAATAATCAACAAATACTGAAAAGAGAAGAGATGAATACATTATTTTCTTTTTTCATTTTCTCTGCTCATCTGCTTAGAGAGATAATCACTAGTTCTGTGGAAGGCAGGAGGGGAAATAATTCAGACCCTTCCCACTAGCAGTGACTATGGCTAAATTTCTGCTTACATACTTGAAGACAAACATACAGCATCAACAGGATATTAATTTCTTTATAAAGACTATACAGTCTAGACAGTATTTAATAAGAATATGTGCCCTGGCTTTTATTCTAAATAAATATTTTTCTTTTTGATTGCAAGGAGCCCTCAGTTTAGCTCAGAATTCCCTTGCTGAGCCACCATAAGAAAATGGTGCTAATACAAAATACAAATACAAAATAGTCTCCCCATCCCCTATTTCTCTATCTTTTTACTGTATCTGGCCAAGCTTTGAATAGTCTCCCCTATTCAAATTTTTCAACTCATATGAAAAGAGAAATGCCAATTCGTTCTTTAACATTGTAGGCCAGCATTTCTTGCATAATATTATAACCAATAAAATTTGAGCTCAGTGAATAATGACCATATATCACATTATATATTTTGAATTTTAAAATTAAAAAATTATATTTATATATTTATTTGTGTCCAAATTGGAATAAAAATAATTTTATTTATAAAAATAATTTTCATTTAATGAAGTTTAACAGTACAAAATAAGCTATAAAGCTACCACCTTTAAGTTGTTCATCTCCTTACCAACTAGTATATAAGGTCATATATTTTATATATGATTTTCTGAGGCTTAGTAGAGAAGGAAACCCTGGAAATTATAATATACTTAGAAAACCTGGTATATGTCCAGGGAAGTCAAATTTGTTAAAACATAATAAACATTTATTAAATAAATGAAGGAATGACTAAATGAATGGATGAATGGACGGAGGGAAGGAGGGATGGATGGATGGATGGATGGATGGATAGATGGGCTGTCAAACCTATAGAAAGAGGATTTCTCCTTCCATGAGTTCAAACATTAGACATTAAAAAAAAAAAGTTCTCAATTTTCCCATGAATGAAACAGATGTCTTTATATCCTTGCTCCTTCTAGGAAGGCCCAACAGTGCCGTTTTAGAAATTCTTTGAGAGAGATGTCACTTAAAGTAAGCAATCCCCAATTGCTCAACCTGACAAATCACTGCAAATATTAACATGTTACCAAAATTAGCCTCCCCCTATGCCCCCCAAACAGGATATCAAGCAGTCTGGTAAGAGATATACAAATAGAAAATTGTTTCAAGGGATTTAGGTTCCAAAAGTGGTGGTGGTGGCGGTGGCGGTGGCGGTGGCGGTGGTGGTGGTGGTGGTGTGTGTGTGTGTGTGTGTGTGTGTATTTATAGGCTTCTTGTGTCTTTTGAAAAACCATGTCATAGGACCTCCTAATTTACCCTGCGTAGGAATTCTTGTAAGCATTTGCAGTGCCCTGGTGCTCTTTGCAGTGTAGGGTTTCCTAAAACCTCTACTGATTAACTGTTTAATGTGGGCACTTTTTAACAAGAGAGACTCCAGAATACAATAAGGGAAGGATAAAAATTGATATTCCTGACATGCACAGTGGGACCAGAGCCAGTGAGTTTTTTCTGGTGAAAACATGCTGGCAAAGTATTTGGCAGTACAATTAATGAAGACCTTTAATGAACTAACCAATACTAAGAAAGAATTCAGTGAAAAATTCTGTCAACAACTTTTCTAATAAGCCACACTAATAGAGAACTAGGATTTCAAAATGAGTAACTTTTCAGTAAAATTCCTTGATAAACTTTTTTTTCTTATGAAATGCTAATGACTAAACAGTAAATATGTGCAGCATCAAAATCCTTGGTGAAATCACAGGGCTATTTCAACTATAGTGAAAACCGTCACCACTCTACAAAGAGAGACCTCATGATTTGCAGCAAAGTATCTGTCTAAGTTTTCTATTGCTGTTGTAGCAAATTACCACAAATTCACTAGCCTAAACCACACAAATTTATTGTCTTACTGTTCTGAAGGCCGGAAGTTTGAAATCAGTCTAAAAAGGTGTATTAGTCTGTTTCTGCACTGCTATGAAGATACCACCCGAGACAGGGTAATTTATAAACAAAGGAGATTTAATTGACTCACAGTTCCGCATGGCTTGGCAGGCCTCAGGAAACATAATCATGGCAGAAGAGGAAGCAGGCATGTCTTACATGGTGGCAGGCAAGAGAGAGTGAAGGGGGAAGAGCCCCTTATAAAACCATTAGATCTCATGAGAACTCCCTCACTATCAAGAGAACAGCATGGGGGAGTCTGCCCCCATGGATCCAATCACTTCCCACCAG
Source organism: Pan troglodytes (assembly GCF_028858775.2). Taxonomy (NCBI): domain Eukaryota; kingdom Metazoa; phylum Chordata; class Mammalia; order Primates; family Hominidae; genus Pan; species Pan troglodytes. Next base: position 92,751,945 of record NC_072408.2, read on the forward strand.
GTACCTCCCTCAACACCTGGGGCTTGCAACCCGGATTATAATTCAAGATGAGATTTGGGTGGGGACACAGCCAAACCATATCAGGTAAGTCAAGGTATCTGCAGGGCTGGCTCCTTCAGGAGTCTCGGACCAAGGAGTCTGCTTCCCTGTCTTTTTCAGCTTCAAGCAGCCACATGTATTCCATGGTTTGTCATCTTGTAGCCTTTCCTCCATCTTCGAAGCCCATTACTCCAATTTCTCCTTACTTCATTAGGTAGCCATCTCTTCTGACTTTACTCCTCCTGTTTCCCTTCCAGAATAATCCAGGTCCACTAAATAATCCAGGATAATCTCCCTATTTCATAATCCTTAATTTATTCACATCTGCAAAGTTTCTTTTGCCAATATAAAGTAACATTCACAGGTTCCTAGGAATAGGATGTGAATATATTTGAGAGCTATTATTCAGCCTACAATGGTCTCTATGTATCTGAAGTAGATAGCTATACATATTTATATAGAGGGCAATAAATTTAGGGTCAGTTAGTAATTTAAATTATCATAGAGATATTTATGAACCTTGATAATAATTAAGCTCCTATTAAGCTCCTATTCATTCCACTTTTCAAAATATTGAACAATAGATTGCACTTACATTTTAGTATATTTTTGTCAGGTTGTTACTCTCTTGAACATTTCATTTTTATTTTATCAAAATTTCTTTATGTAAACCAGAAGTACCTAAAGCTGTACATTGTTTTCATATATTCTGATATAGTTTTTTGCCATCTTCTTTTTAGGTAAATATGTTACCATGGGTTTCCTTTGAAAGTCAAAACTCTAAAATTACAAAAAAATTAAAAATATACTCAAGAGGAATAAAATTAATGAGGAACAAGCAGATATGAGGCATCTACATTAAAGAAGTATCAGGGCAGCATAACTATTTTTGACCACTAGGTGGTATTCCTAATCCACAAAACTGTGATAAAACATGTTCTTTAAGATTTAATTTCTTTTGGAAGTTTAGTCATTTTATTATTTTTGGACTGATTTTTAATGTGAGATTTAGATTAGCCAAACAGTGGTTTCTTACAAAAATACCTCTCCACTGAATTTCAATACCACAGACATACTTTGCTTTAAACAACCATGTTTTTAAAATACAGGACAGGACTAGAACAGTTTGTTGGCTGTTTCCTCACAGTTTATTTACTTCTTAATTGTAAGTTTCTGTTGTAAAGTACCATAAAGTTAGTGCAAACCAAATAATTATTATCTAGCCTCCTCCCCTGAAACACATAAACAAGTATCAATACAAAAAATTAACATTTTTAAATAATACTATTCATATGTTTACATCTTAACACTGTTAAATTTTCATAACCCTGAATATCATGTTCTTAATGGATAATTTTTAAATCAGATAATAAGGTATATAGTACATTTCTTTGATATTTTCAGAGCTTTAAAATAATACAGAACCGTGGCTTACAATAGATCTCTGTGATGCTGCTGGAGCACTACTTATCACATTTTCATACATGTAAATTTCCAAAGAGCAAATTTTGACAAGAATGTCAGCAGAATGGCATTTTTAAAGGTCATACTGAGTGTTACCATCTTTGCTACACGTAAATCTTTGTGAAAATACAATTACAAGTATTTTTCCCTAGCTGCTGATTAATTACAATTTGTTTTTTACAAAGTCGAATTCATTAAAAAAAAAAAAATTAGATGCAATATCCCGAATAAAAAAGGGAAGAAATCAACTGATTTGCAGTTCAGAGGGATTGTATTTTTTTAAAAATTGGGCAAAGCATTTAAATTATGAAAGAAAGATTAATGGAATTACAGTCATGCTAATGAGCCACAATCTGTGACACTGAGAGCTATACAAGTAGATTTCTCCATTATATCTAAAAAAATTGCAGATGAGTAACTAAACCTTATGCTGGAGCCCTCTCTTTGGTGTCGCATGTGAAGATTAACATTTTATGTAAGATCTGCAATGTGTTTATATTTTAGAATAAAGAAAGAGTTTTGAAAATTATTGACGTAAGTAAATAAACTGAATTTCAACTATGTTGGGACATGATTCAAAGGCATTCAAAATTTTTTGAAATATATTTTCTGATTTGATTTGGTCTTTTAACAGTATTGAGAAGTTTGTAGCTCAACTGGGAGGTAAATTAGGTTATTTTGCTTACTCCCTACTGAAAATAGCTAGAAACATTGGAGCATGAAACCAAAAGTGTACAAGAGCTATATTTCCTCCATAGAGCAAAGATCTAGGAGAAGAAATAATTATGGAAACATGAATGCATAACCTCAAACTGAGGGAGGAGACCACCCCTCATATTGTCTTATGCCCAATTTCTGCCTCCAAAGAAAGAAGTAAAAACTAAAAGGCGGAAATGAAATCCACAGGCAGACAGCCCAGCGCCACACCCTGGGCCTGGTAGTTAAAGATCGACCCCTGACCTAATTGGTTATGTTATCTGTTGATTACAGACATTGTATGGAAAAGCACTGTGAAAATCCCTGTCCTGTTCTGTTCCGTTCTAATTACCGGTGCATGTAGCCCCCAGTCATGCACCCCCTGCTTGCTCAATTGATCACAACCCTCTCCTGCAGACCCCCTTAGAGTTGTAAGCCCTTAAGAGGAACAGGAATTGCTCCCTTGGGAAGGTCAGTTTTTGAGCCGTGAGTCTTGCCGATGCTCCCGGCCGAATAAAGCTCTTCCTTCAACTCAGTGTGTGAGGGGTTTTGTCTGCGGCTCGTCCTGCTACAAAGCCAAGAGAGCAAATCAAAACAACATTGCATCCCAACAGGAATGATACAGATTAGTACTACCCTCAAAGTCATAGAGAATGCAAGAGTAGTGATTTCCATCATCATCCTATTTAATTTACCAGTTTGGTCCCTTTAAAGATTGAGTGCACTGTAGCAGATGAGAGTGGACTATCACAGATTCAACCGAGAGGTTACAACTGCAAGGCTGGTTGTGGTATATTTACTAGAGCATGTCAACATTGCCTCTGGTAAATGTTACATGGCTTTTAATTTGAAAAATATGTTATTTTCAATATCCTTTAGGATAGAAAACCAGCAGCTTACATTTACTTGGAATGGACAACATATACATTCATGGTCTTGCCTTTGGGCTTTGTTAATTCACCTAATCTCTGTCACGATATAGTCTAATGGAACATTGGTTATCTATACGTTTTCTTGAATATTAAATTTATTGGACCTTATGAGCATGAAGTCACAAATCCTCTGGGAATCTTGGTAACACATGCACTCCAGAGGATGGGAGACAAAATTTCAAAAGATTCAGGAGTCGACACTTTGGTAAAATTATGAGGATTCAGTAGTTTGGGACATTCTGGTACCTCTTTTCCAAATTGAAAGATGAATTATTGATACTTCAACACTATACTACTTCTAAGACAGACACGTAATTAGTAGGTTTGTTTGGCTTTAGAGTTAACATATGGCTTTGATCTATTTACTGAGTGATGTGGAAAACTAACAGATTTATATTAGACCCAGAACAATAAAAGGGCTCTGTAGCAGTCCAAAACGTTGTATAAGCAGTCCTGCTATTTGGGCCTTACAATTAAGAATATGTCATGGTACTTACTAGAAGTATTTGTTGTAAAGCTACCATCTGAAACATCTGATAAGTGCCATTAAAAAATTACATCCTAGACCCCTAGGTTTCTGGAGAAAGGCCATGCTAAATACAGAAGGGAAATGTGTATCATCCAAATAACAGAGCCCTGCATGTTACTGAGTCTTGGCAGAGACAGGCATCTAACCATGAGTTAACTGACCATATGGCCATAACTGCCCCTTGTAAGCTAACCAATTGAAGATTTACCAAGTCAGAAGACATAAGCAGCAATAAACTATCATAAACATGGAAAAATGGACGTGACACATTTGGGATCAGGCTCAAAAAGGTCTAGAGAGGACAAATGAGCTTCACAAGCAACTAGTCCTGACTTGCATATGTCACCACTCAGGGCCAATTATGTGGTACTGTGTCCTCAATAAGCACACATTGGTTCAGGACCAAGGGTTGGTGTTCTCTCTCATGATCACTCCAAGTTACCCATTTCTAATTTGGGGAATTTATTCCTTCCTGTTTAGGTATCTTTCATTTGAGAAGTCCTATTTCCAGAGAGAAGAATGCTTTCAACGTGTAACACAGTAAGAGTCCTACTAAATTTAAAAGTCTGAATGATGCTTTTCACTTTAAGTTCCTTGCACCTGTACAACAGCAGGCAAAGTTACAACACTGCCAGAAATAAATGACCCTGAATTTTATGAGGCAGTAAGTCTGCTGCTACTTAATGGATGCCCTGGGGAATTTCTTGATATACTTGCCCAGTACAAGTTCTGAAATCACAAACTGTTAAAAATGGTGACCAGATACTAATCTCCCTCAGAGATGAAAGTTGGGGTTACCCCATCAGCCCACTTATTTTACATAGTCTAACAGAAGATTTGGTCAAGGGGAAAAAGGAAATTTGGAATATGTGTTGAAGGTAGATCTAAATTATTCATCACTTTAGGGGTTTTACATGATAATAAATGGAAAATTAATCCATAATTTCAGCTTTTGGATATTGCTATGGTTTGGATGTTTGTCCTCTCCAAACTTCATGTTGAAATTTGGTCCCCAGTGTTGGAGGTGGGGCTTAATGGCAGGTGTGTTGGTCATGGGAATGGATCCTTCAGGAATAGATTAATTTCCTCCTTCAGGGGTGAGTGAGCTCTCACTTTATTGGTACCACTGAAGCTGGTTTTTAAAAAGAACATGGCACCTTCCCCTTTCTCTTGCTTCCATTCTTACCCTGTGAACTGCACATGCTGAGTCCCCTTTACCTTCTACCGCAAGAGGAAGCAGCCTGAGGCTCTCCCCAGGTACAGATGCCCAATCTTAAACTTGCCAGCCATCAGAATTGTGAGCCAAATAAAATATTTGTTGTTACTATTTTTTTAACTTTTATTTTAGGATCGGGGTACACATGTAGGTTTGTGATGTAGGTCAACTCATGTCATGAGGGTTTGTTGTACAAATTACTTTGTCAGTCAAGTACTAAGCCCAGTAACCAATAGTTATTTTTTCTGCTCCTCTTTCTCCTCCCACCCTCCCCATTCAGGTAGGCCCCAGTGTCTGCTGTTCCTCCCCTTGTGTCTGTGTGTTCTCATCATTTAGCTCCCATTTATAAGTGAGAACATGCGGTGTCTGGTTTTCTGTTCCTGCATTAGTTTACTAGGAATAATGACCTCCATCTCCATCCATACCCCTGCAAAGGACATGATCTTCTTTTTTATAGCTGTATAGTATTCTATGGTGTACATATACCACATATTCTTTATTCAGTCTACCATTGATTTGGAAAGAAAAACACATATTGTGTTTTAGAAATAAGAATTTCAAGTATTTGCATATAAAAGCTGCTGTATAATTATTCAATGTCTCAACAAAAGTCATTTAATGAATGCGATTAAACCATAGATTATACAATAGAACTTTAAAACTTAGGTCATCACCATTGCTGTGTAGATAATTAATGTTTTACTTATGTTATGAGATGAGACAGTAAGAGAGTGAAAGGAAGAAATGAGCTCCTTAAATTTCTTTCAGTTCTTTGAATGTACAGTATATTAAATATATCTTTGTCACTTCTCAATTGAGTTTAGATATATTATGTGGTTCCTATTAAGATTTCTTGCTTCTCTTCATTTTGCTTTAGTTTTCATGATTTAAAACTGTTTCTGTTCAAGTGGTTAATCAGAATGGTTGTTTGTTAGGTTAGTCACTGAAGCAAAAACTAACTATGTGGAAATTACAAGGGAAAATTATGAAATTTATTCACTATCATAGTTCACTACTAAACTATAGTAATTATAGTTTAATAATTTGCAGTTTTAATATGTAATGATAGAGTGTTTCATTGAAATTATTTAATAGGAAAATTCTGAGCCTCTTATTATTACAATAGGGATTTTGTTATTTAAAGCAATGGTAACTAGAGCAAATTTATTAGTTTTTCATTCCTGGAATGAGACATGAATATTTGAACATGCTCTTTTATTGATATGAACATAATTTAATATGGATGTATAATTTGTATATCATTTCCTCATGTAATAAATATGTCTTTTGTTTAAAATTGCAAAAAGGTTTTCTAGAGAGAATATAATGGAAATAGTGACAATTATTCAAATCTAAAGTATTTTGAATTCAATTATCTACATTTTCAGAATGAATGTATAGTAAAGGGGCTTAATTCTCTAATCTCATATAAAACAATGATAAATTCTCTCAGGAGATTTAAGCAGTGATGAGGTGGAATGTTGCTATGCTGCTTATTGCCTAGAGTTCCACAGCTTCCCATCCATTCTCCAGAATCGCATCTTCCATATTCCCTTTGACGAGTGACTTCCTGTTGAATTTTGCCAATGAACGCTTAAAATAACATACATAAATATGTAGGTAGCATGTATGTATGCATATATGTATGTTTTGTGGTTTTTTGTTTCTAAGTTACCTCTGCTGTAGTCAGACAACAAATTCTGAATTATTTCAATGCTTTGAAATCTGTTAAGACTTACCTTATTGCCTTACTAAGGTAAATGTCCCATGGACTTTTGAAAATCATGCTTTTTTCTTTTCTTTTTTTTTTTAATTTGCTAGTGGGCAGTTTTATTAACATAATCATGAGTCTAAAGAAACACGAGGACATTTCCAGGCGTTGATATAAAATGTTTTAATTTTACAAGATGATACCAGGAGCAACGTTTATAGTTCTTGTACTATATCTTGATAGACATTAACAAGTTAGAAAATATGCAGTATAGAATGGTACCTGAAGCTCTATATAACTATGTGTATTCCCTTCTCTACATATTATGACTTTTAAATGTCTATCTGACCTATCCAGTTTCATTATTGTTCTTTATACTTGTGAATGATATAGTTATGTAGCTCTGAGGATTTCACAAACACAGTGGCTTTATAACAAATATATGTCACTGTATCATTCATGCAGATATATTTTTAATTTTTGACAAATTTATACTTCAAAGATTACCGATAATGAACTTCAAAATGTTTTTATTACCAATTTTTAAATGTATATCTAACCCAATCATTATAACCAAAAATGCATGCTCTACTATATTTTATACTTTTTAAGTATATTTATAATGGCTGAAAAGACCAATTTTTAAAGGAATAATGTTAAACATAAGTAGTATTTTTGTAAATTTCCAACTATGAAAAGCTGAGTATCAGATTAAAAAGCCTTAATCATCAGAGATTTAAGTTTGTTGTGTTAAGAACATCAATTTTTAAAACTATGAAAACACACTTATGTACTTTCGTTGTTAATTCATTTTTTAAAATGAATTTCATTTTGATGAAAGAATAAAATGTATGAGCTATATTTTATATGGAAATTAAAGATGTATTGTAATTATTTAACTTCTGTTGATACATTAAGAATACATATTTTCATGTGATAGTCATTTTGAGGCAATTATCCAGAATTTCCTAGATACAGTAGTGGTTTCTGGAAGCATACAAAAAAAAAACCCCAGAAAATCATGGGTCATATAAGGAAGTCTACATTATAAAAAGAATTAATATTTGGGTGGCCAGATATATGAAAATTTATTGATAACACTAAACAGTAAATGTGTATAATTTCATCTACATATGTAGAGCACTAAATAATGAAAATAATTAAGATGTAGGAGATTAAGCAAAAGATAATTTGTAGAAGGCCTAAGAATCCAAACGTCCAGATATAATGGGAAATATTTTCCACATAAAAATGAAGGACAACAGTCAGTAGTAACTCAGATACCTACATATGTCAAATATTAATATTTAATCTCTTGACAAAACATCTCAGTTTTAATATTTAATCTCTTGACAAAACCCCTCTGTCTAACAACAAAACAAGTGGTTTCAAGGTGGTATTCACATATTTGCTATAAAATTAAATGTCAAGATGTTTGACTGATTTCTCATGATTGACATCCAATAAATAGTGGTTTGTTTTGTGTGACTTGAATATTAATATCCTAAAATCTGTTTGGGATTGTGAAAAATCAGTGTATAAAAGACAATGTTAAGAATATGAGGGAGAAAAGCAGACTAGAACTTTGCAACACTACATTTTGGGGTTGGTCTCCATCAACAAATATTATGTGCATATTTATATGTATCAAAATATACATTTAAGTTGGTTCATTAATGGAGCAAACACCTTCAACTTTCTCAATCAACAATCAGGACAGATGTGACAAAATTAAGACAATATAAAACCATAGTCTTCATGATTTACTAAGTTTCCTGAAATATATTCTGGGAATTATTACTGTTGAGATAACTTTAGATCCTCAAAATTAATTTAGTTAGAATTGCTTCTTATCTAATTTATGTATGTCACAAGTGCATCATTTAGAGCACTTAAAAATTAATACAATACTCAATACCGTGACTCACTGAAGATTTATACTTCTGCTTCCTGAAACTTTTGTTATTACCTGAGACCAATGCAGCGAAAATGAACAGAAACCATTCATGTCTTTAGGATACATCAGAATACAAGGAAAAGACTACTGGCTTGGGAATCAGAAATCTCCCTCAGACTCTGCAGTCAAAATTATCTTTGAATCTTCACAAATACAAACGTCCTGGCCCTCACAGTTTTGTTACTTTTTCAAGGGGTGAGGGCTTTAGGTATTGATTTAATACCTATTTTACGTCCAACAAAATATTATCTCATGATAATTTTAGTCGTATCATCATATTAATGTAAGTAGAAAACTTATTAAATAATTTTCAAAAATATTTTATTATAATGAAAATTATGAGAAATTTTTGTAAGAATTAGGCAAGTGTAGGCTTTATTTACTTTTTAAAAAATCTAATGCAGGTAGCCGACTTAATATTTTATTTTTTAACAAAAGGTAAACTATTAAAATAGGGATCATTAAAATGTTTTAAAGCTACACACAATATCTACCTTTTTAAACTTAACGAAAGTAGGGCTGTATTTAAAAATTAATTTTCTTTCAACTGTTCTTTCTTTAGGTAGTAACTAGAAAAGCCAGGTAATGTGATGTCTCCAACTTTATTATTATTTTTCAAGATTGATTGAGCTATTGTAGTTCCTTTGTGTTTCCACATAAATTTTGGAATCAGCTGTCAATGGTAAATTCTACAGAATTTCTTTCTTTTTTTTTTTTTTTTTTGATTTACATTTGAGTATTTTGCTTTTGGGGTGATTTTAAATGATTTATTTTAAAAAAATTATGTGTCCTTTTGTACCTTGCTAATATACAGAAACACAATTGATTTAATGTGTTTGTCTTGTATCGTAAGATCTGCATAAACTCACTTATTAATTCTAGGAAGTTTATTTTGTTGATTTTAAAATAATTCTTGAATATTTTGCATAAATAATTATGTCAGCTGTGAATAGGAGAATTTTTAGTTCTGGCTGACCAAACTATATGACTTTTATTTTGTTTTCTTGCTTTATTCCACCAGCTAGAATCTCCAGGAAAGGGTGAATGGAAGTGATAAGAAAAGTATTTGTATTACTCTTGATCTTAGGAGAAAAGCTTTCAGTTTTCACTATGAATTATAATGTTACCTTTATGTTTTTTGTAGATTCTCTTAATCAAGTTTTGAGAGTTGACTTCTAAAACTAGCTTGATAAGATTTTTTGGAATAAATGGGTATCATATTTTATCAGTATTTCTTCTTTACATGTTTGGAAAAACTTGCCAGTGAAACCAATGGAACCTGGCTATTTCTCTTTTTTTTTTTTTCCAGGTTTTACACTATTATTTAAATATCTTCAGTAGTTCTAAGACTATTCAAGTTATCTACTTCATCTAAGGTAAATTATAGTCATTGGTAATTTTCCAGGAATTAGTTCAATTTCTCTAAATTATTAAATTCTTTTACAAAGGTTGTTCATAATATTTTTCTATTGTTGTTTAATATTTGTGGAGTTGACAGTGGAAACTGCTAGTTTTCCATTGTGGATATTAGTAACGTGTGCTTACTAATTTGAAAAGGATACTTTTTTCTTTTCTTTTCATTTGCCAGTGGGCAGTTTTATTAACATAATCATGAGCCTAAAGAAACACGAGGCCATTCTAGGCGTTGGTATAAAATGTTTTAATTTTATATAATCTCTCTCTCTCTCTGTGATTCTTGGTACCCTTGGTACCAAAGAATGAACTTTCAGCTTCATTGCAAGTCTTTATTATTATGTGATTTTGTGAAACCAACATTAACTGAAAGTCAAGATAATTATTTGCAATAATTAAATTAGAATAGAAATAGCTTAAAATAATGCCTTGCATGTAGCAAGCCCTAAATGAATAGTAGCTTTATTTATTAACCTACATCATTTAATTTTATGCTTCATGAAAAAAATCACATGAAGAAAATATTATCATCCTTATTTTATATTAAAAGCTGATAAGTTTGAGTTGCAGAGAGATTAAACACTGTGCCCAAATTTAACTTACTTAGGTAATGGAAGAAATAGGATTCAACTGCAAGCTATATAATACAAAACCCATACTCTTTCCACTAAAATAAACCCTTTATAATATTTAGAAACAACCTACCTTTTTCTTTTCAGATCTCTAAAAAGACAGGAATGAGAAACTGTAACAAAGCCATTAGTTCTTTGTCAGATACAGTAGTCCCCTTCAATCTGAGGGAGATATGTTCCAAGACTGCCACTGCATGCCTGAAACCATAGATAGTACTGAACCATATATATATATTTACTATACATTCATACTTGTGATAAAGATCAGTTTATAATTTAGGCACAGTAAGAGATTAACAATAACAACTAATAATAAAATGGAACAATTATAACGATATGTCAGCATCACCACTCTTGCTCTTTGGGGCCATTATTAAGTAAAATAAGAGATATTTGAATACAAGCACTGTTATACCATGATCTGATAACAGAGATGTCAACTAAGTGACTAAGAGTACTATGTACAGTGTTGCTATGCTGAAAAAAGGGATAATTCACATTCTGGGTGGGATTGAGTGGAATAGCACAAGATTTCATCATGCTACTCAGAATGATGTGCACTTTAAAACTTAAGAATTTTTTTCTAGAATATTCCATTTAATATTTTTGGACCATGGTTTGCTGCAGGTAACTGAAACCACAAAAAACTAAACCACAGATAAGGAAGGAGTACTGTATATTAATTATTAATATGTCTACCAGTCTATAACTTGCCTATTTATTTAATGGTGTTTTAGTTGAAAATTTTTTAAAGATTGCAATGTAGTACAATTCATTTTTTTATCTTTTATTGTTAGTGTTATGTATGTATGTTTGTATATACATCTTATTTTTAAAAATAAGATGTGTATATAACTCCCAGGTTGTGAAAATTATTCTAAGTTTATCATATAGGAGTCTTATGGTTCTAGCATTTGTGAGAGTGTGTGTGTGGGGTGGGGGGGGAGGTCTCTATCAAATAAATTTTTGGTATGGCATAAGATAATGGTCAAGATTTTTTTTTCTGCATGTACATAGTTACAGCATCATTTTCTAAAAATATTAGGTTGGTGCAAAAGTAATTGCGGTTTTTGCCATTAAAAGTAATGTATCTGTTTCTGAACTCTCTATTCTGTTTTATTGGTATGTATGTCTACCTTGTGCCATATTGAAACCAGCAAATAAATATTATCTGAAATTATTCCTTTAAAAATTGTTTTGGCCATTATAGTTTATTTGCATTTCCAAATATATATTAAAATCATGTCAATTTCCTCAAAAAAGCTTGCTGAAATTTTAATAGACATCTTATTCATTCATTATTTTGGTAGAACTGGTATTAAAAATATTGAATCTTCCAATACAGAAATGTGGTATACTTCTTTATTTATTTGGGACTTAACGTTTCATAGCAATATTTTGTGGCTTTCATTGTACATGTCAAATTTCTAGTCATCTGGTGTTTTTTATGTTATTAAGGTGGCATTTTATAGTTTAATTTCCTAGTTGCTTGTTGCTTCTGTATCAAATATCAGTAAAATATTAATATTCATATCCATAGGTACAGAAAAAGAACTTAATAAAATTCAAGCAATTCATGTAAAAAACACTTAGTGTATTAGTCTGCTTAGGCTGATATAACAAAATACCATAGACTGAGTGGCTTACACAACAGACATTTATTTCTCACAGTTCTGGAGACAGGGCAGTCCAAGATCAAGGGGCTCACTGATTTGATTTCTGGCGAGGAATATTCTTCAAACTTGCAGACAGCTGCCTTCCTGATGTCCTCAAGTTGAGAGACAGAGAGAAAGCACTAGTATCTCTTCCTGTTCTTACAAAAACACTAAGTCCATCATGAGAGCCTTGTCCTCATTACCTCATCTAAACCTAATTATCCCTCAGACACTATATCTTCAAAAATTAGTGCTTCAACATTTTGAATTTGGGGAGATACAATTCAGCCCATAGCAATTAGCAAACTTCAAATTACAGATACTGTAATAAAAAAATCTACCCCCAGCCAGGCATGGTACCTCACGCCTGTAATCCCAGCACTTTGGGAGGCCAAGGCGGGCAGATCACTTGAGGTCAGGAGATCGAGACCAGCTTGGCCAACATGGTGAAACCCCGTCTCTCTAAAAATACAAAAATTAGCCAGGCATGATGGAAGATGCCTGTAATCCTAGCTACTTGGGAGGCTGAGGCAGGAGAATCACTTGAACCTGGGAGGCGGAAGTTGCATTGAGATGAGATAGTGCCACTGCACTCCAGCCTGGGCAACAGAGTGAGACTCCATCTCATAAAAAAAAAAAAACAGAAAAACTACTCCCAAAATGCTACATAAAATATATTATATATTTATGTTGAACAACTGAAAATCTTCTCTCTAAAATTATGGATAAGATGCAGAGATTCACTATCTCCCCTTATATTAAGAGCTATATAGAAGGTTCTGCCTAGTTCAATAAAATAAGGAAAAGAAATGATAAGTATTATAATCGGAAAATAAAAAGATGTTTTAACACTGTCAACATAACACACAAAAAATTGTACAGTATTTACAGAAGATATTTTATAATGAATAATTTAGTGTAACAATTTTCTTGGATGCAATGTAAATATGGAAAACTATTTTATTTTATATATAGTTTCTTGTTTTTCAGTGTTCTTGGAAAAGGACACTGAGAAAATGCAGCTTCTAGAACAGAAAATAGCTGAATTAAAAAATTCACAGGATAGTATGTGGATCGTATAAGAGCAGATTAGACACTGAAGGAGAAAATTGTGGTTACCTGAATAAATAGCAAGAGAACCTGTTCAACTGAAAGTGCAGGATGAAAAAAAATAAATAAATGAAGATAACCTCTGTGACCATTGGAGAAAAGTAAAAGCACTGTTGCCTACGTATAATTGGAGTCCCAGGGGGAGAGGCAAAAATATTTGAAGTTATAATAGATAATACTTTTCAAATTTGATTAAACTATTAATGCCACCATGGTAGCTTTAAATATGTATCTAAAATTCTTTGACACTTTTTCTTTAAAGTGTTGGGGTACATATCTTTTCTCCTTAAATATGTTGGACTTAACTCTTTAAACAAACAGTATAGGGCAAGTGAAATTCTGTGATGTCTAGGATAAATGATGAAGTTTTGCCTAATTCTTTTGTGATGCTTGCTCCAGGAGAAGCAAAGTTTATGTAAAAATCCTAATATATCCTACTTCCACCATGCCATAGAGGCCTTATGTACATGCTCTGGTAAACAACCCAGCTGGCTCCCAGCTGGCCACAAATTCCCATTGTTGGCTTTGTGAGTGAGCAAATTTAGACATCCAACCTAGTTGGGGCTGTATGGTCATGTGTCACTTAAAGAAAGATATATTCTGAGACATAAGTCTGTGATGGTTAAAACTGAGTGTCAACTTGTTTGGATTGAAGGATGCAAAGTACTGAACCTGGGTATGTCTATGAAGGTGTTGCCAAAGGAAATTAGCATTTGAGTCAGTGCGCTGGGAAAGGCAGACCCACCCTTAATCTGGGTGGGCACAAGCTAATCAGCTCCCAACACAGCTAGAATGTTAAGGAAGCAGAAAAACCTGAAAAGACTAGACTGATCTAGTCTCCCAAACTACATCCTTCTCCCATTCTGGATGTTTCCTGCCCTTGAACATTGGACTGCAGGTTCTTCAGATTTGGAACTCGGACTGGCTCTTGTTGCTCCTCAGCTTGCAGGCAGCCTATTGAGGGACCTTGTGATCATGTGAGTTAATACTTTAAAAACTCCCCCTTATTTATATGTATCTATCCTATTAGTTCTGTCCCACTAGAGGACCCTAATACAGGTTTTGGTATCAGGAGTGATTTTAGGAGAACAGAATATTAAGGGATGGGTTCTTTTGTTGGTTTTGGGGTTTCTGGAGTTGGCTGCTTAATATGATTAGACCCAAAAATGCTAAGGACTCTACTTCTAATAGTATGGAGAATGCTGATAGTCTTTGGTGTGAACTGTTTAGAGAGTTATGCACAAATAATGCATTTAACACTCCTGATTCACTGCTCGTGAGAGGCAAGGAGCTTAGTGACCCTATTCATGATACCGTTGACCATAAGTGGAGAGCCAAGGAACATAGTGAAGCTGGTTGGTAGCTCCTAAGCTTAGTGGACAAAGTGATGAAAGAAAATGATGAACTCAGGGATTCTAATTCCCAGCTCCCGGAGCAGATGCTGAGCCTCAAGTCTGCTAAGATAGCCCTGAGTGAGAGTCTTATCTCCTGTAGAGAAAGAGCTGAAATTGTGGGAAAACGCAGGGGTGGTGATTCCCACCTTATCCCATCCAACTCTCCCATTTGGCCTGTGCAGAACACAGATGGATCTTGGAGAATGACAATGGAGTATAGTAAGCTTAACCAAGTGGTGATTACAATTGCAGCTGCTGTAGCAGATGTGGTTTTATTGCTTGGGCAAATTAACACATCTCCTGGTGCCTGGTATGCAGCCATTGACTTGGCGAATGCCTTTTTCTCCATTCCTGTCCATGAGGCCTACCAGAGCAATTTGCCTTCAGCTAGCAAGGCCAGCAATATACCTTTACTATCCTACCTCAGGGATATATCAGCTTTCTGGCTTTGTGTCATAATCTTATTTGGAGAGAACTTTATCGCTTTTCATTTCCACAAAATATAATACACATCAATATAATGTCCATTACATTGATGACATTATGCTGATTGGATCCAGTGAGCAACAAGTAGAAAACACACTGGACATATTGATGAAACATTTGCATGCCAGAGGGTGAGAAATAAATCTGACTAAAATGCAGGGAACTTCTACCTCAGTAAAACTTCTAGGGGTCCAGTGGTGTGGGGTCTGTTAATATATTCCTTCTAAGGTGAAGCATAAGTTGCTGTGTTTGGCTGCTCCTTCAACATAGAAAGAGGCACAATGCCTAGTGGGCCTATTTGGATTTTGGAGGCAACACATTCTCCATTTGGGTATGTTACTGTAGCTCGTTTATTGAGTAACCTGAAAGGCTGCCAGTTTTGAGTGGGGTCCAGAGCAGGAGAAGGCTCTGCAACAGGTCCAGGCTGCTGTGCAAGCTGCTCTTCCACTTGGGTCATAAGACCTAGCAGATCCAATGGTGCTTGGGGTGTCAGTGGCAGATAAGGATGCTGTTTGGAGCCTTTGGCTGTCCCCCATAGGCAAATCACAGCAGAGGCCTCTAGGATTTTAGAGCAAGGCCCTGCCATCTTCTTCAGATAACTACTCTCCTTTTGAGAGACAGCTCTTGGTCTGTTACTGGGCTTTGGTGGAAACTGAACTTTTGACTATGGGTCATCAAGTCACAATGTGAACCAAACTGCCTATAATGAACTGTGTGATTTCTAACCATCTAGCCACAAATTGGTTCATGCACAGCAGCATTTCTTCATCAATGTAATGGGGCTCAGGCAGGTTCTGAAGGCACAAGTAAGTTACATGAGGAAGTGGCCCAAATGCCCATGGCCTCTACTCCTGCCACCCTGCCTTCTGTCCCCCAGCCTGCACCAATGGCCCCATGGGGAGTTCCCTATGATCAGTTGACAGAGGAAGAGAAGACTAGGGCCTGGTTCACAGATGATTCTGTACAATATGCAGGCATCACCCGAAAGTGGATAGCTGCAGCACTGCAGCCCCTTTCCAGGACATCTCTGAAGGACAGCAGTGAAGGGAAATCTTCCCAGTGGACAGAACTTTGAGTAATGCACCCGGTTGTGCACTTTGTGTGGAAGGAGAAAGGGCTAGATATGCAATTATATATTAATTCATGGGCTGTAGCCAATTATTTGGCTGAATGGGCAGGGACTTGGAAAAAGCATGATTGCAAAATTGGCAACAAAGAAACTTAGGGAAGAAGTATGTGGATGGATCTCTCTGAGTGGTCAAAAACTGTGAAGATAATTGTATCTCATGTGAGTGCTCACCAACATGTGACCTCAGCAGAGGAGTATTTTAATAATCAAGCAGATAGTATGACCCATTCTGTGGACACCACTCAGCCTTTCTCCCCAGCAACCCCTGTCATAGCCCAAAGGGTCCATGAACAAAGTGGCCATGGTGGCAGGAATGGGGGTTACACATGGCCTCAGCGACATGGACTTCCACTCACCAAAGCTGACCTGGCTATGGCCACTGCTGAGTGCCCAATTTTCCAGCAGCAAAGACCAACACTGAGCCCTCCATATGGCACCATTCCTTGGGATGATCAGCCAGCTATCTGGTGGCAGGTTGATTATATTGGACCTCTTCCATCATAGAAAGGGCAGAGGTTTGTCCTCACTGGAATAGACACTTACTCCAGATATGGATTTGCCTATCCCGCATGCCATGCTTCTGCCAAGACTGCCATCTTTAAACTCACAGAATGCCTTATCCACTGTCATAGTATTCCACACAGCATTGTCTCTGACCAAGACACTCACTTTACAGTTAAAGAAGTGTGGGAGTGGGCTCGTGCTCATGGAATTAACTGGTCCTACCATATTCCCCATCATCCTGAAGCAGCTGGGTTGACAGAACGGTGGAATGGCCTTCTGAAGTTACAATTACAATGCCAACTAGGTGACAATACTTTGCAGGGCTGGGACAAAGTTCTTCAGAGGGCTATGTATGCTCTGAATCAGTGACCAATATATAGTGCTGTTTCTCCCATAGCCAGGATTCATGGGTCCAGGAATTAAGGGTTGGAAGTGGAAGTGGCACCATTCATGGGTAGCAGAAGAAGGTACTCATCAATACTAGCTATAACCACATGACCTGCTACAGAAATTAAGAGTGTAATTGTCATGAGTATTTCTTCTTTCTTTTGTTAAAAACATGTTTTTGCATGTATACACTTGTACTAAGGAAATATCTTCATTTTATTTCTTTTTTATCATGTGACATAAGATTCATTGACTTCATATCAGCATTTAAGTATTGTTAACTTTATGTAATAGTATTTGGATTGGGGATTGGTGCATTTCTGGTTGTAGAAAGGATAGGTGTATTATGTTAGGCATAAATATGACCTTGCTATTGTCTTTATTTGAAGATTACTTATGATCTCAGGAGATGTGTATGGGTTCAAGTTGACAAAGGGTAAACTTGTGATAGTTAATACTGAGTGTCAAGATTAAATTTAATGATACAAAGTATTGATTCTGGGTGTTTCTGTGAGGGTGTTTCCAAAGGAGATTAACATTTGAGTCAATGGGCTGGGAAAGGCAGACTCACCCTTAATCTGTGTGGGCACCATCTAATCAGCTGCCAGCAAGGCTAGAATATACAGAAGTAAAAATATGAAAAAACTAGACTGTCTTAGCCTCCCAGCCTACATCTTTCTTCCATACTGGACACCAATTTCTTTAGTTTTTGGGACTCGGACTGGCTCCCCTTGCTCCTCAGCTTGCAGATGGCCTATTGTGGGACCTTGTGATCCTATGAGTTCATAATTAATAAATGCTCCTTTATATATGTATATGTATCCTATTGGTTCTGTCCCTCTGGAGAACTCTGACTAATACAATGTCATTAGGCAATTTTTTCATTTTGTGAACATCCTAGAGTGTATTTACACAAATCTAGGTTGTATAACCTGCTACACACCTAGACTATAATGGTATAGCCTATTGTGTTTAGGCTACAAGCCAGTAGAGCATGTTACTGTATGAAATACTATAGGCAATTGTTACAAAATGGTATTTGGGTATTTAGACATAGAAAAGATAATGTGCTGCACTACAATGTTACAACAGCTACTACAATGGCTACAACATCACTAGGCCATAGAGATTTTTCAGCTTCATTATAGTCTCATGGGACCACCATTTTGCATATTATCTGTCACTGACTGAAAATGTAGTTATGCAGCATATGACTGTACATGTCTGCAACAAAAATAATCAGTTCATTGCAACCATATGAGATAACTCAAGCAGAAATAGCTGACCTTCTTGAATTTCTGAACTCTCAAAATCATAAGCCAAATAAAATTGCTATTTGAAGCCATCAAGTTTGAGGTAATTTGTAATGTAGCAATAGAAGTTAAAATGCCCAAAGACACAAGAAATTCAACAAACCTTAAGCAAGATGCACAAAATAAACAAACCACATCAAGGCATATCTCAAACAGATTCCTGAAAACTCAATAGAAATGGAAAATTACATAAGGAGATGATGGAAAAAGATACACGTAGAATGGAAAACAAGGTAAGAGTCATCACTGATACCTTAAGAAACAGCAAACCAGAAGACAGTGGAACAACATGGTTACTTTAACATGGTAAAAGAGAAAAATATCTGACAACCCAAAAAAAAGATCTATGGAAAATGAAGGCAAAATGAAGACATTTTTACAGGAGGAAGAGTTGAATCAAATTGTTGCCATTAGATCTGCCCTACAATAATGTTATAGAAAGCACCGTGTGCTAAAGGAAAGTAATAGATGGAAATTTAGATCTACCCAAAAGAATGAAGAGTGCTAGATATGGTACATCTGTGGTTTAATATTAAATACTTATTTTTTATTTAAAACATATCTTTAGAAGGTAGCATGTCTTTAGGAGAAGATATGGTGTTAGTATCTTGGGACTGTCATAACTGCATGGCTTAAATAACAGAAATGTATTATTTTATACTTTTGAGGGCCAGAGGTCCAAATAAAAATGTTGGCAGGATCCTTTTTCTAGAGCCTCTGAGAGAGAATTTATTTCATGTCTTTCCTGTAGCTTCTGGTGGGTGCTGGCAATCCTTGCATTTCTTTGCTTGTGGCCATCCTTCAATCTCTGTCTTGGTCTTTATGTGGAATTTTAGAAGGGTTTGTTTCAATTCTTCCTCTCTTTTCTCTTATAAGAATATCAATCATTGAATTTAGGGCTAACCCTAAATCCAGGATGACTTCATCCCAAGGTTATTACCATAATTATATCTTCAATAAACCCTATTTCCAAATAAAGTCACATTTACAGATGCAGAGATTAGAATTGGGGTAAATATTTTCGGAGGAACACTGTCCAACTCACTACAGCTACTTAAAACAAAAATGAGAATAATTAATTTTGGTGTTTATTATGTATATAGATGTAAAATGTGCAACAATAGCAAAAATAATGAAATAAGGAGACGGAAGTATGCCATTGAATTACGTTTTAATATTATGCATAGGCCGGGTGCGGTGGCTGAAGCCTGTAATCCCAGAACTTTGGGAGGCCTAGGCAGGTGGATCACTTGAGGTCAGAAGTTCGAGACCAGCTTGGCCAACGTGGTGAAACCCTGTCTCTACCGAAAATACAAAAAATTAGCCAGGCGTGTTGGTGTGTACCTGTAATCCCAGCTACTCAGGAGGCTGAGGCAGGAAAATCGCTTGAACCTGGGAGGCAGAAGTTGTAGTGAGCTGAGATTGCGCCATTGCAGTCCAGCCTGGGCAACAAGAGCAAAAACTCCATCAAAAAAAGAAAGAAAAAACCCATAAACTCTTATTTTTTGAAAGTATACCCTCATAAATAAAAGATGCATTTTATAAATTCCAGGTCATGCAATACAAAATTAAGTAAATACATATAGCTAATAATCCAATAGAGGTAAATAAATAATTTTAAGAATACACATTCCAAGAAAAAAAAGGAAGTCAGGAAAGGTTAAAAAAAAAAAAGAGAGAGAAAAAGAAAAAAAGCAAAGAACAGGCGAGGTAAATTAAAAAAATACATGCCAAGATGAATGACTAAAACCTAATGAAATTAAATATTACCTTAACTAGTTAAACATGCCAATTAAAAAAGAAAGAAGGTCAGACTGGATAAGAAAAGTAACACCTGCTGTCGAATCCATTTCAGATGTATAATAAATATACAGATTGAGTTACAATTTTAAAAGATGGAATATATATATTATACAAAGATAATTCATAAGGAAGTTGCAATAATTTTATTAATATCAGACAGAAGACATTAGAACAAGAAATATTCCAAAGATTCAGGGCAATGTTTAGTCATAATAAATGTGTCAATTTATCAAAAATAAATAATAATAAATGTGTTTATTTCTAATTACAGAGCTCCAAAATACATCAAGTGAAAACTTACAGAAATAAAGAGACAATGTTCCAACTATAGTTGGTGGTTTCAACCTTTCTATCACAAGATTTGATAGAATAGTTAGAAAATAAGTAAAGATAGCCAGGCGTGGTGGCTCACGCCTGTAATCCCAGCATTTTGGCAGACCAAGGCGGGTGGATCACCTGAGGTCAGGAGTTCGAGACCAGCCTGACCAACATGGAAAAACCTCGTCTCTACTAAAAATACAAAAGTAGCTAGGCGTGGTGGCAGATGCCTTTAATCCCAGCTACTGGAGGGGCTGAGGCAGGAGAATCGCTCGAACCCAGGAGGTGGAGGTTGCAGTGAACTGGGATCGCGCCATTGCACTCCAGCCTGGGCAACAAGAGTGAAACTCTATCTCAAAAAAAAAAAAGAAAAGAAAAAGAAAATAAGTAAAGATATAGAATGCTTGAACAACACTATCAACCAACTGGACCTAATGGGTATTTACAGAGCTTTAAATGTGAAATTGGCAGAATACACTCTTATTTTCAAGTGTGCATGAAATGTTTCCCAAGATAGACTATGTTCTGGGCCCTAAGAGTCTTAATAAATTTTATAGAACTGAAATCCCTTGATGATTAGTTCTGACCACAAGTAGTTAAACTAGAACTTCAAATAACAATTTCTGCCTGGATTATTAAAATTACCTGGAAAACCCCTGGATATTTGGAAATTAAGCAGCACACTCTTCTGTGAGTTTCCTGTACTTGTAGATGTCTTGCTGCATAAACCAAGAATGAAAGGCCCTGACCACTCTTTACCTGGACAATTTCTCAGGCTTGCATTTGTAGTGAGCAATTTGGAAAAATAAAGTAATGTCTCTGGAACAAAAAGTAAGCTTTTGTACTGCTTTCTGTAAAAGTAGTGGATCCCCCAAACTTAGCATTTTTCCGCTGCTGCACTAATCGACTACATGCATAGCATCTCTTGGGGTCCCTTCATACAATTTCCATGGGATTTGGAGACCAGGGAAACTGATGCACACAAACTGACATTTATGTTAATTGTTATGCCTTGTGTAATAAGGCACAGGACTCTAAACCAGGAGTCTCGTATTTTCTGCTAGCATCCATGAAGCCATAATTAACTAACTTATTTAGCTTCTAAGGAAAGTAAAATGAAACCTCAGCCCTGGACAAAATCAAAACATTTTATAAAATTCTAAAATCTAAGTTTTTAAAAAAATTTTCAGGATAAAGAATGTGATTATTATTCTTCTAAAGATATCTATCTAAGCAGCCAGAATCTCCCTGCCTACTTTCCTTCTATAGTTACTATTTGTTGTGTATGTCTCAGGAAATAACAAAACTTTATGAAAACTATTTTCTGAATGAAAAGTTAATTTAATGGACTTTGTATAGCCTTCATAGTATTTTAGAGGGTACTTTGAAGTTGAGGATAAATTGGTAAGGCATTCAGTGTCTTTTTACATTGTTATGTAATGTTACTTCTCTTTTTCAGTGGCTTCAGTTTCTTTTCCTCAAAGAGGCACATGTCATCAATATATAAGCAAATTCATTAAGTTTGCTAGTATGCCTAGAATTGCAGCCTCATATGGGTTTTATACATGCTCAGCAACTCCAGGTTATTTTGTGACAGTGGGTTTAGCTATGCATAATCCTGCAACATGAAGTGCTATTGCAGGTGGAAGTCTGAAGTAATGCTTAAATGATTTATATGAATGTTAAGCATGATTTCTGACAGGAAGAGAAAAAGACAGAGAAAGTGATTTCTTCCTTTTGTTATTAAAATATGGCACCATTAGGCTGGGCACTATGGCTCATGCCTGTAATCCCGGCACTTTGGGAGGCTGAGGCGGGCAGATCACTTTAGGCCAGGAATTCCAGACTAGCCTGGCCAACATGGCAAAACCTCTTCTCTACTAAAAATACAAAAAATTAGCTGGGCATGGTGGTGCATACCTGTAGTCCCAGCTACTCAGGAGGCTGAGGCAGGAGAATGGCTTGAACCCAAGAGGTGGCAGTTGCAGTGAGCTGAGATCACCCCACTGCACTCCAGCCTGGGTTACAGAGCAAGACTCCATCTCAAAATAATAATAATAATAATAAAATAAATATTACACTTTTAGTGGCATTCAGGATGAGGAAATAATTTATGTAAAATATTTAAAAATTATAAAACAAAACTACCTTAGCAAAGATAATTGAGAGAGAGGTTTATATAAGAACCATTTCATTGGCTGAGTCTGGTGGCTCAAGTCTGTAATCCCAGCACTTTGGGAGGCCGAGGCAGGCAGATCACGAGGTCAGGAGGTCGAGATCATCTTGGCAAACATGGTGAAACCCAGGTTCTACCAAAAATACAAAAATTAGCCAGGTGTGGTGGTGCGTGCCTGAAATCCCAGCCACTCCAGATGCTGAGGCAGGAGAATCGCTTGAATCAGGGAGTCAGAGGTTGCAGTGAGCCGAGATCGTACCACTGCACTCCAGCCTGGTGACAGAGCGAGACTCTGTCTCAAAAAAAAAAAAAAAAAAGAACCATTTCACCATTTCATTAAATTATATAAGGCAGTAATTTTTCATTATGAAAATTGTTTTAAATATATTGTTATTTAAGATGACTTTCAAGCATCTTATTAAAATATTTTAAGAAATATTTCTCAAATAATACGCATTAATTATTGAGGTGAGAATTTAACTTAAACCTTAGGTAAGAAATATTTTTCTTATGAATGCAGATTAAAAATAGTTTTTAATTGATTTTAAAAATTGGCCCCATTTTAAAAAATCTAATCCTTTTATTTTTCAACTTAGTAGAGGTACACAAAATTGAATTCAATTGTTAAAGGTCAGAAGTAAACATTTCTTTGTATTTGAATAGGCTGCTTTATCTGTTAATTTGCAAATATAATGGAAGAGACACCTACCATAGTCAGGATTTATCATTCAGAACGTGTTCATTAAAGGTGTAACACTTATTCTGACCTAACACCATCAGCGTGTTACACCATTAAAGGACACTTTATATAGTGATAAAAAAAAAAAAAAAACAACTTCAGCAAAATTAAAGTTAAAGGAGTTTAATTGAGCAATGAGTGATTTGTGAATCAGGCAGCCCCCAGAATCACAGCGGATTCACAGAACAGAGACTTCAGAGACGCCTCATGGGCAAAACAAATTTATAGACAAAAAAGGTAAAGTGACGTACAGGAATCGGAAGTGATGTACAGAAACAGTGAGATTGGTTACAATTCTGTGGTTGCCTCATTCGAATGCAGTTTGAAAATTCACCAGTCTATGAGTGGTTGAAGTATGGCAGCTGTGATTGGCCAACACTCAGCTATTGTTACAGGTGCATGCTAAGAAGTTAGGTTTTCAATTTTGTCTATTAAGCTAGGTTACACAAGGACTCAAATATAGAAGTACGGAGTCCTTCTCAGGCCACATTTAGTTTGCTTTAACAATAAGATACAGACTCATGCTTATATGTAATTGTATAAAAAATAAAAAAAAAAAAGCGTAATAGTGAGAAGTGAAGCCAGCTGAGCTTCTGGGTCCAGTGGGGACTTGGAGAACTTTTCTGTCTAGCTATAGGATTATAAAAACACCAATCAGTACTCTGTAAAATGAACCAATCAGCACTCTGTAAAAACGGACCAATCAGCACTCTGTAAAATGGACCAATCAGTGCTCTGCAAAATGGACCAATCAGCAGGATGTGGGCAGGGCCGAATAAGGGAATAAAAGCTGGCCACCAGCGGCAACAGCTGGGGTCCCCTTCCCTGTTGTGGGAGCTTTGTTCTTTTGCTCTTCATAATAAATCTTGCTGCTGCTCACTCTTTGGGTCCTTATTACCTTTAAGAGCTGTAACACTCACTGGGAAGTCTGCAGCTTCACTCTCGAAGTCAGTGAGACCACGAACCCACCGGGAGAAACAAACAACTCCAGATGCGCCAACTTTAAGAGCTGTAACACTCACCATGAGGGTCAGTGGCTTCATTCTTGAAGTCAGGGAGATCAGGAACCCTCCGGAAGGAACCAATTCCGGACGCAATAGCATTTACTTTTCTAATAGGTAATTTCCCCGCTATGTTGTGTATGCCTAACTCACTTTGAATTTGAAGGCATAGCTATTCCAAAAAGAAACCAATGTAAAGATTTTTCTGCAAATATAGGTTCTTTGTAATTTGAAAGTGTTTCATAAAACAGTTTTTAAGAACCCTACATATTCCATGAGATTTAAAAAAATGTATGTACTATACCAGATGTGAATGTCAGTTTTACCTATATACATAGCTTCCATTTTTTTTCCCTAAAATAATATTGATACAACTCTGATGAGGGGGAGAAACACCAGGTTCTTCATCTCCAGGCGAATTAGAAAAAACAACATGGACACACGTGGAGTAGTTTTAAGGAGCAGGGAGTTTAATAGGCAAGAAAGAAGGGGGAAGACAAAAAGAAGAACCTCCCTAGTACAGAGAGGGAGGAGGATTCCAAAGCTGAGAGGTAGAAGCCCACCTGCCATGGATACCAGCCAGGTATATATGCAGTGGCTGGAGGAGGTGGGGTCTGATTTGAATATGGCTCAGGAGATTGGTTTGACTAGGCATGTCATTCACGTAGCCAGTGAAAAAGCTGGCCCACCCACCACAGTCTTTTAATACGCAAATGCGGGGCGCCATGATGTTCTCCACACGTGGGGATACCTGGGGGATACATGGCAGCAGCCACGTTGCCAGGAACGTGTAGGGCAAAGGCAAGAAAGCCATGGGAATTGCGATGTTGGGTGGACCCAGTTTCTAACGCCTGGTATTTGCATATTAAAAGTTGCTGGCCCGACTCTAAGAGCTGGGGCTTTACAAGAAACTTTACTGGAGGTGCTTTAAAAAATGAAAACTTCCCAAGAACCTCTTTTCCTCTCTATCTGCCTAAAATAATTTCTTAATAACTCCTACAATAATAGTAATCAAGATTACCTTTAGGTCATTTATCATGCTTTGTAGGAAAAACAGGTGCATGCCGATTCACCATATTGATCTTGCTTATTTAGCTAGTGGGCTGTATCATAGCACTTATTCAGATTACATGAATATGGGAAAAAAATAGAAATGAATGCATCTGTTCTTCTGTCAGATCATTGGTATATTAATTGAATTAATTAGTAATAAAACTTGGTTATGATTTGATTGTTGTTATTGTTATCCTCAGTGTACCACTGACTTCAAGTTTCTCCAGCAGTGAACTGTATTACTTTGAATTTAGTGTAGGGTTTGTAGTGCTGCGAGTGTTTTCTCAGTGTCCCTACTTTACTTCAGTTATCAATAGTATCTTCATGCCTATATCAGCCTCTGCACTACATCGGTCTCTGGCACTTCTGCATATCTTGTGAGTAGAGGCACTGGCAGATATTTTTTCCAACTGCGTTTTCTTGGATATTTGTATAGCAAACAGCCTTGGAGGACTGGATGTCCTCCAAGGACAGATTTACTTACTGTTTAGTATAATAAAGTTTCCCTTTTATGCAGCCCATTTTTAAAGATTGAAGTTTCCTAAGCTCAACATTCCTCATCTGTGAGACAAACACACTGCATGTGTAGGATTGACCAGGTTGCTCCATGTATTCTTCATGAGACTTGGAGCGGAGGGAGAGCAAGGGCAAGGGCAATCATTAAAATGAAACAAATAACTGCTTGTTGTTCTGGGAGTAATAAAGTTCTTTGGCTCTAACCTAGGAGTCTCATATCTTCTGTTAGCATCCATAAAACTGTGGCATGCTTAACTAGCTTGCTTGATAGTAAAATCTCAGAACTTCTAAACTTTTTTTTTTTTTTCTTTGGAGACCGGGTCTCACTCTGTCACCCAGACTGGAGTGCAGTGGCTCGATCTCGGCTCACTGCAACCTCCGCCACCCAGGATCAAATGATTCTCTTGCCTCAGCCTCTGGAGTAACTGGGATCACAGGCACACTCCAGTACCGCCTGGCTAATTTTTGTATTTTTAGTAGAGACAGGGTTTCACCATGATGGTCTTGAACTCCTGACCTCAAATAATATGCCTGTCTTGGCCCCCCAAAGTGCTGGGATTACAGGCGTGAGCCACTGCGTCCAGCTGAACTTCTTTATTTCTTTACATACTTTATGCCCTTGCCCTTCTTCCAGCGTTAAACTGCTGTTGCTTGTTAGGGGCTGCTAAGCTTGTTGCAGTAGCAGAGATAGTATTTTGTTGTTGTTGTTTGTTCGTTTTTGCCAAGATCTAGCTCCAGCACTGCTGCCCTTCCTCTCCGGGGAAGCCAAACAGTACCTTGTATTATTTCTGGTTGATTTTGGGCAGGGGAGTCTCCTATTCCTGCCTCAGTGGTAGTAGATCACAGTTTGTTATTGTTGTATGATTCTTTACCCAAGAGAGTTTCTTGGCCTTTCAGCCAATGAAAATATGTATTTATCTTCAGCTCTTCAGTTTCACTGGGTTTTTTGCAATGTCTTGAGAGCCAGAGGCTTTTCCCTACCGGAGAGGCAATTTTGTTTCTGCTCTTCCGTAGAAGCAGTGGCTCTTTGCATATTATCTGGTGGCAAAAGAATTAGTTGCCTTCCTCCAGGGCTTAGGATTTTTGCATAAGAAGGAAGTATCCATTGAAGTGGGCAGGTTTCCTTTTCCTGAATCCCCACAGCAGACAAATGCTATTTGCACATTTGCAACACTAAAAGAAGCTTTTCCTGTTCTTTTGTGTTACCTTCAACTTTCTAGTGAGCACCTAGTTGCAAACTCCCCTTATGTCTGGGAATCTCAGCTATTGAAAATCGACATTTTCATGCAAACTTGGCCTTTAATAATTTGTTTAATTTTTAGCTGATTTTTTTCTTTCATGGGCATGTAGTGGTCATCTCTTTCTCCCATGTCCTACAGAAGGTTAATGTGTCTATATTTCCTTTTGGAACTCCATTTTCCTGGTTGCTCTCTGTTCTCTTCTCTCTGATGGATTCACAAAAAGTTATGATTTGTGTACATTATCCAGATTCTTCTCATTTTTCAATTGAGTGCAACATTATTTAATAGATTTCTACAATTCTAAATGGAAGCATTTTCTAATATTTTTAAAATTGATAACTGTATATAAATAGTTTCATTTGAGTGATCAAGAGTAGTAGCTAGAATATTTCCATTTATACCTTACTTCCACAAGGTATATACCGATTAATTCCAGCATAAAGAAGGCTATTTCCAAACCTCTTAATGCAGAGTTTAATTTAACATTGTTTTAAGTATTTAGTGAAGCAAATAGCTACTTCAGTATAAGTGTCTATCAACCTAAAAACATAATGAAAAAGTAAGTACTGAATATAGTAACTCGTCTTTTGTTCTTTATATTAATTACCTGAATAATGTAAATCAGGTAATGTTATACACAGATGGGTATTTTCTAGGTTTTCTTCTAGGATTTTTATAGGTTGAGGTCTTACTTTTAAATTGAGTAAATTTTTGAGTTAATTTCTGTATATGATGATTGATAGGTAGAAGTCCAATTTCATTCTCATGCATGTCGATAGCCAAGTAATTCTGATGCCATTTATTGAATAGGGAGCACTTTCCCCATTGCTTATTTTTGTCAACTTTTTTGAATATCAGATGGTTGCAGGAGTGTGGCTTTATTTCTGGATTCTTTCTTCTGTTCCTTTGGTCTATGTGCCTATTTTTGTACCACTGCTATGCCGTTATGGTTACTGTAGACTCATAGTATAGTTTGATATAAGGTAATGGGATGCTTCCGGATTTATTCTTTTTGCTTAGATTGCTTTGGCTATTTGGGCTCCTTTTTCTTTCCATATGAATTTAGAATAGTGTTTTCCAGTTTCTAAAAACTGACATTGATAGTTTGAAGGAACAGCATGAATCTGTAGATTGCTTTGGTCAATATGGACATTTTAACAATATTGACTCCTTCAATACCTGAGCTTGGAATGTTTTCCCATTTGTTTGTTTCATCGATGATTTCTTTCACTAGTGTTTTGTAGTTCTCCTTGTAGAGTTCTTTCATGTCCTTGGTGAGATGTATTCCTAAGGTTTTTGTTTGTTTGTTTGTTTTCTGGTGGTGACTATTGTAAATGGGATTGGGATTGTGTTATTGATTTCGCTCTCAGCTTGAATGTGATTGATGTATAGAAATGCACCTGTTTTTTTAATGTTTATTTTGTATTCTGAAAATTTATTGAAATTGTCAGTTTCTAGGAGCCTTTTGATGGAGTCTTTAGGGTTTTCTAGGTATAGCATCACAACATCAGCAAAGAGATAATTTAACTTCTCTTCCTATTTGGATACCTTTTATTTCTTTCTCTTGCCTGATTGTTCTGGCTAGGACTTCCAGTACTATGTTGAATAGGAGTCCTCTCCAATTTCTTAAACATTCTTAAACCATTGAAATAAGGTTAAAATTAACTCTTAGAAATGTTTGAACAGAAAAGTAAATAAACATAGATAGATTTGAGGAATGTGTAGGAGAACCAAGAAGGTCACACAAACCTTATTGTATGGGGCAGGGGTGGAGGTGGTGATGGTTATGGAATGAGGAGCTGCAGTAACTCTGGAGACCTGTCTTTTCAATTTCCTACAAGGAGAGTCATTGTCCATTCTGAGGTACAAACCTACCCATTCCACAACACTTGTATCATAACACATGCCTTTGTAATTAGCAAGAATGAGATTATATTTAGTAGATTTTAAGAAAAGGATAAACTATTGTCTTTTAATTATGTTGAAAAATAGACTGTACTTGGTAACTTAATGAAAAATAAATATTCTTATTCTAGAAAATGGTGCAGTAAATAAATTTTACGATAATTCTAAAACAGACACATTTCTCCTACTCTTAGGATTATAATATCCATTATTGAAATTAAAAATTACAAATAGTTGATTCCTGTTGTGACAAACGAGCTAGAAGAGAATTACTTCTAGCTAGAAGAGTTTTTCTAGTTTTTTATATAACCTAACATAAAAACCCCAAAGGCTTGATGGGAGGATAATAAATATGAATAAAACGTGTAAATCAAACACAAACATTTAAAATATATATTTGTGGGAAAAGAAAGCTAGAAAGATAATAATTCATTGAGTGAAATTAGTACCTTCATGTTTGCCTGGCTTATTATTTGCATTATATTGCCATCTGGAGGTAAAAGTAGGTGTTGCTATCAGAAAGCCTGTATAAGATCAGATACATAAATTTACTACAAGAGATAAGAAAATAACATATGTTGTTATTTTAAGTCCAGGATCCTATAAACCATATTTTAAGACTGAAAGGAGGATTAACTCCTTAGGCATAAAACAGTGGAGCTACAATCAAGAACCTCAATTAGTCTATCTGGTATTTCAATTTACTGATTCTCTAGTGATGCTCAGTGCTTTCTGTGTGTTCACAAGCTGAAAACACAGGAAAGTCACACTTAGAATGATTAGGAAATGGTTGTGTTAGGGTTCTCTAGAGAAAGTGAATCAACAGAACTTGTATATCATATATAGATTAATAAGAGAAGATTTATTATGGAAATTGGCTCACATGATTATGGAGGTCAAGAAGCCCCACAGTATGCCATCTACAAGCTGGAGAGCAAGAAAAGTTGGTAGTGTTACTCAGCCCGAGTCCATAGGCCTGAGAACAGGAGCAGAGGTGGAGGTTGGGGGATCTTTGTGAGTCTTGGAGCCCAGAGGCTCAAAAACCAGGAGTTCTGATGTCTGAGGGCAAGAGAAAACAGATGTTCCCCTTAAGAATAAAACAAATTTCCCCTTTGCCTTTTTGTTCCAACTAGGGTCTCAACAGGTTGAATGATGCCCAACCACATTGGCGAGGGTGATGTTCTTTACTCAGTCTACTGATTCAAATGCTAATCTCTTCTGCAAACAGCATCATGGGGACACCCAGAAATAATGTTTTACCAGCTATCTGGATATCCCTTAATCCAGTCAAGTTAACATAAAATCAATCATCACAATGGTTATTCTATTTTAAGGCTTCATAATTGAGCTAACCCCATGAAATTCCTATTTCTAAAAAAAAAAAAAAGAAAAAAATTCTTTTTTATATGACTTTTCCAAGTTATTGTGCAGTTGCATAATAACACAAACTCTGTTGGATATGTTAATAAGAAATAGTTTATTAAACTTTGAATTGCCTCCTTTCTTAAGAAAATAATCAAGAAATAAGGCATTTTAATGATCAAAGTCTGTTTTTGTGTTAAACCTTGTTTTAGAAAGTAAAATCTTTACATCCATATGTGAATACTCAAACATTGATGAGAATGGTAAATTGCCAAATTTTAATTGGATGGCTACTGACCAAAAATCATATAATAAATGTTGAATTTTTTAGAAAAAATATTACTATTAGCAACATATTTGTGTTTTCTTTCTAAAATTTGGAGTGAACATAAAGGTTTCATTTTGATTAATAGTTTCTTTCATTACTAGTAAGGGCATCACAGTATCATATATCCTTATTTATAAACATTAGGACATATAGAGGAAGAAAGAAAGGCTGGGATGTATCACAAATTGAAATATTCACAACTAATCTGGGAACACCAGGATGTATGGTGACCCTAGCAATGGCCCATATTGACAATTTCCTGAATCTCATTTTGGCCTTACATACAGGTTAGTTCTTGGAACTTATGTTAAATATTATCTGTTATTGTATTGAAAGAAGCTAAACAGTTCATAGCTTTTTTTTTTTGCAGTAGTGCAATTTTTACCAATCCAAACGTATTTTTGGCTTTGTTAATAGGTGGCTCATTTATTGACTGATCAACCATTAGTAATCACTCTCAGCTCGGTAATATTATTGAGAGTAGAAAATTTTACCCTGGAATACTAAAGCTAGTATTTTCAGTTTCAAGTAGCACATTTAGGTCATGACTAATGAGATATATATATATTTGAGTATCATACATTCATCAGAACTTTGGATAGTTACTCTTTTACATTTTTATGTGTGTTTTGTTTTGTTTACTTGTTTTGTTCTTGTTACATAAACATCACTTGTGGTATGGAAGAGCAAGAAGACAACATAAAATCTGAGGGTAATTGAGGAGAGATGTTATTGCTCGGGCATGCAACTTTAAGTGTGTGTGTGTGTGTGTGTGTGTGTGTGTGTATGCCTGTGTTCTGTCTTTCCTTTGTTTTTCCCTCTGAGAGCCAGGTGGCTTTTATTCAGTTTGCTAATTCAGTGAAGCAAATGCAGTCTTATGGTGGCCTCAGCAGTGCAGTGGTCCCTCAATATTTTCCTAATTTTTCCAATTGGTTTTGTTTTGTGGACAGAGATTCCTCTGGCTTTATTTAACAAGTCAGACTCCTGAAGAAAATATGGGAGGAAGAGGAACAGGTATTCCTAACATTTAAGTTAGGTAGGATTAGAGTCATTGGGTCATCTTTTGGGGAACATGCCAAGAAAGAAAATGGAATAAAATTTGAGATTGCAAAGAAGTTAAGATGATTTTTCTGTTAACACTTCATATAAGAATGAATAATCGAAATTTCAAGTTGGAAATTTCTTAAAATAGTGGTTCAATTTAACCATCAATTTAAAATTTAAAATAATACTGAAAATTCAGATTCAATTTTGTCTGCCCCTACGTCAGTGCAGGGTTATTTCAATTCCAACAAAAACATCCACAGTTTCACAAATGTCTGGTTGATGAATCATGAGAAAAGTTACTATGCAGCTTAATCAACTTACTCTTCATTAGGCATAGTTACCTTTAAGGAGTTTGATAAACAGTATTGTTGATAGCAAACTCCATTCACGTGTTTATTTAAATTTTTAAATATTGACTACTGTTTTGTGTGACTTTTTTTCTTTTTTTTTTTTTAGACGGAGTTTCCCTCTTGTTGCCCAGACTGGAATGCAGTGGCTCGATCTCGGCTTACTGCAACCTCAGCCTCCTGCATTCACGTGGTTCACCTGCCTTAGCCTCCTGAGTAGCTGGGAATACAGGCATGTGCTACTGTGCCCGGTTAATTTTGTATTATTAGTAGAGACGGGGTGTCTCCATGTTGGTCAGGCTGGTCTCGAACTCCCGACCTCAGGTGATCCACCTGCCTCGGTCTCCCAAAATTCTGGGATTATAGGCATGAACCACTGTGCCTGGCCACACATTCTTTTTTAATTTTTTTTTCTTTTCTAATACTCTCATAAAGCAAAATGGTAACGAGAATGAAACAAAATTAAAATTTTGATTTATATAATGCTATTGTAATTAATATATTTGTGCTTTTCCTTTCTAAAGTAAATATTTGGTCATATAATTAGAATTTTTCATACACTTTTATAAAACATTCAGAACTTCAAAGTATATTCAAAGTAAAACTCAGTGGGAAAAAAATTCTTTGGGGCATTCATATTGGGAAGTGTAAAATTCAACCACTAGATGGTGGAACTAATCCAGGTATCTATAATTAAATCATCCTCACAAAATCTCTTCTAATTTTTGAAAGTTCAGTGATTTTATTTTTCTGACTCAATTTTTACTTTTTATTTAGTATAATATTTAATTCAGCATATTAATTATTTCTGGTTTTGTGCTTTTTCATCTATTTATCACTCATATAGAAATTTTTATTTCTATGACCATGTGATTTAAAATGAAAGAATAGAATAAATATTTTCCCCCACTTCAAGTGAATCATAAAATTCTCTCATTTATGACCTTCATAGTTAGCTTAAGACAAATAACATCTTTTTTTTTTCTTTTGGAGACAAGTACAAGATTCAGAAGATGAAAGCAAATATTTATAAAAGAAACCACAATGTATTTATGCTGTTTAGCCTTCATAATTTCAAACAATTCTGAATTTGTTGCTTCAAATGAATAATAAATTGCAGACACAGGTATTAAAGCCATCAAGCATACTGGTTCACCATGTTGCAGACTTTAAAAAAATACAGGACAAAGGTTTACAATAACTATTTGTGCTAGCTAATGAAGAAACCTCTAGATAATCAGTTTTACATAATTTTTGTGTATATACATTTCAATCAGTAAATATCAACTACAAGGTTAGTGCAATTACACTTGTTAGGGCACAGAGAATATTGGTATTTTTGATGAAATTAAGTCCATGAATACATATAGTAAAATGTAGAGGTTTTCAATTGGTTTACAGGAAGTCTGATTTTTACAAAACTAGATTATGAAAAATCACAACTGAAATCACTCTTTCAATAACAAAAGATATATTTGTATGGTAGCTAGTTTTAATTAATTGGATTTGTTTTTCAAATTTGGACATAACCTTCAACATTGTGTGGAACACAGTGAGAAGTATAATGATTTTTTCCTGAAAACCCTGTCTTTTACTATGCAAACATGCAAGCATCAGATTTTTAATCAAACCAATTGGCTGCCATCTGTGACACTGGCAGAAAACTGAAAGTGTTGATTTATTTATTACTTGGTTTTGTTGAAAAAACTAGGTGACTCATTTATGCTAACATGGGAATCTGATTCTCAATAACTTCGGTGTTTTGTTTGTCCTTAGACAATAGAGATAATATATTCATTATGTTTCCATTTTAGTTACCCCAAGGTAAAATTTATAGAACTGTTGGACCAATTGAAAAACTTACTAAAATATGGTTTTGGGACACCTGTTGGGAACATTTACAGATCATTTTTTGGATTACATTTAGTCTTTAGAAAATATTTGATTCAATCAAACAGCATTACTTGGTATGGTGTAGAGAAAACAAAAATGTCATAACAATTTCAGTTTTCAGCCTGTCTTGTAAGATTTAACCCAAGCTACAGTGGGAAAACCACATAATTAGTCAGTAAATCATGAGCCCAAAGTCTATCCTCAACCAATCTAATCATGCACATGTGAAACAATATCAAAGACTAGAGAAACATAATTTATGACATGAGATTGAAGGTGACTCTGAATCAACAGAATTTTATTTTTCTTTTACCGTGGCCCAAGTAATGTTTGAAGTAACCTTGCTTGGGAAGCTTTGTTGAATTGACACAAACAAGCACAGAAATACACCAATAAGCACATACCAAAGTCAATTCTGAAATGAGTTACAAAACTGTTCAGTGGTGGTCTTCCTATTGTAACAGCTGATTTCATGGCTATGTGGAACCATTGGTTGGACACATAAAATGAGAGTATGTAGATGCGAGCCATTTGCTGCTGGCAAAGCTTTAGAAATATGTTATTATTTTGTTATTATCTATATTTCCTCATAGCAGCTCCTCTTAAAGACTGTTAGTCAGAACTCAGTTGTTCATAAAAGAAATAGTAATAACATGCTACCTGGGCTAGAAGCAGGAAGTTGAGGAAAGTTTATGTTTAATTTTTATTTTATTTTTTTTCATCTGTAAATAAAGTCATATTATTTGTGAAAGACCAAGGCCAAGGATCTTGCCCCTCATTCTATAATGAGGTCATCTCATATTATTTATTGCAAAAATCCCAGAAGTTAATTATATTTGGGTCTCATTGAAGGGCATGGGCCAGAGATATGCATACAGAAATTGTCCCTCTAGCCTTCCTTTTATGACATGCATGAACTCTAGCACTGGCTAGAAGGAAATTAATGGTTTGGGAGGTTGAGCAACAGACTTTGAGAGTTATTTTTAAGTATGCTACATATATCTGTTAGCTGTGAAGGAAGACAAAAATTGACCTTTATCCTACTATCCTCCTTCTAGCTATGGCTGAAGATAGCTCTGTTATGTCAAATAAAACCACAGATTTTCTTTTACTGTAGAGTTGAATAAGAAAGCAAAAAAAAAAAAAAAAAAAGAAAAAAAGAAAAAAATTCTATCAATCCTGAAAAGAGTGAATCTAGACAGATCATATGGTAAAAATACAAACTGAACTCCTTCAGCTAAGGGGTTAATCGGTCAGGGTAGTGCAGGTGGTGCATGCATTTAATAATAGTTTAAGATATTAAATAATTAAATAGGTAATGGGAACCACCTTTATTTATTGGCTTTTGTTGCTTTTTCTCCAAGAAAATTTGGAATGTTTTCACCTGACATAAATTATTTTACTTAGGTTATCTTTATTTGAGTGAGAGACTTGTCATTAATGTACAGCAAAATTTACAAGTCACCATTCTTCCAAATACAAGACTGAATTATTTACAGTTTTTTTAAGTGTTTTTGTGTGTGTGTGTGTGTGTTTGTTTGCTTGTTTTTGTTTTGAGACAGAGTCTTGCTCTGTTGTCCAGGCTGGAGTGCAGTGGCATAATCTCTGCTTACCAAAACCTCCGACTCCCAGATTCAAGTGATTATCCTGCCTCGGCCTCCTGAGTAGCTAGGACCACAGGCGTGCTCTACCACACTCAGATAATGTTTTGTATTTTTAGTAGAGGGGGAGTTTCACCTTGTTGGTCAGTCTGGTCTTGAGCTCCTGATTTCAGGAGTTCTTGGCCTCTCAAAGTACTGGGATTACAGGCATGAGCCACCACGCCTGGCCAGTTTTTAAAGTATTTCATACAGTGTAACTCTAGGCAGTCAGAAATACCTGTATCTCAAATTCATTTAACTTTTCAATGAATCAATCTTCTTATTTTCTCAGACATATGAATTATCATAATACTTTACATTGAGTCTCTATGGTTGACTATATGCTGTGAAGGAAGGACATAAATACATGTGAGGAAACAATTATTGATATTTTTAAACTAACTAGAAAGCACCAAGTTATTTGACTGTTAAATAAACAAAGTTAATTTTATCTACCTGTTCAGTAAGTGTTGGCAACTATGAATTAATCTTTGACAAATTCACTTACAACTAGCAATTTTAAAGACTTAAAGGTTAATTTTTATTATTAAAAGGGTATGATTATTTTTACTAAAATTAATAAAAAGATTAACTGTTACTAAATTAAAGCTCCTTCAAAAACATAAATGTATTCTTTAGAGAGTTAAAAAAAGTGGCAATAAAATACATTTTTAATTTAGTTAAGCTTACTTAACTAATGATCAAATAGATTAAGTTGTATAAAATTTTACAAACTTTATATTTTTGCATACACTTATCTTCCTGGCATTTTTGAAATAAAAAAAGTACAAGTGCATAGAGCAGAGGAGGCGATTCAGTTACTTCTGTTATGTTATTAAATCTCTGGTAACCACTATACAATACAGTACAATACAATACAATACAATACAATACAATTCAATACAATACATGTAGACTCAGCATCCAAACTTTATTTTACCTTCAAGTTCTACCTGATAAAGTGGTGGAATAAAGATGGTATTTTCCATAACTGTTTAATAATTATCACATGTTTTATACCCATTGCTTTGAAGAAGAAACCTTAAGCAACTAGAAATGTCAATCTAAAAGGCAGAAAAGCTGGAAAAATCTCATGAAGACTAGAAGATTTACACTCATAAGATCATGTAAATTTATTTGGATATGCTGAAAAAAGAGGGGGTATAAAATCTAAAGTTTGGTAAGTCTTTGCTTTACCCCTGTAAAGCAAAGCTTCAAGTTATAGATTTTTCTTTTTTCCTTTTCTCTTCCCCTTTCTCTCTCTCTCTCTTTTTTGTTTTTGCCATTTCTTCTCAGGAGCCCCTGCAATTTCAAACCTTGGAATTGAATTGGATTTGAGGAGGAAAACCCATATTCAGCTTTAATTCAAATGAATTTTACTACTTTAGACAAAGGTACAACACTCTATTCAAAAAAGTTATTGAAATCACATCTTTAAATCTGACACAGCCACTTGAATAAATAAGTTGTGTTATAGTTTCTTAGAGCAACCTCCGCTCATCTTTCACTCACCTTAACAATTTCTCACTGTTTTCTCCTTTTTTTAAAAAAAATTTTCTGCTTGCTGAAATCGAGATCAATATTCATTGTTTTCTTCTGGGTTAACTCTTTTTTATGTTAACTGAATCAATTTTGGCTTTGTTTCTTTATGAAATTACTTTTAGATAAAGTATTGATATTGTCATTTATCAATTTTATTATATGTCTTTTGCTTATTAAAGGATTAAAATCCACCTCTAAACTTATTTAGATCCAGGTCAGTTTTTTACTCCTCTGTAGAACTGTAAAGATAATATCCTATTCTCCTTTTCTTACGGTTTTATTGTGAAGATCTGTGCAAATAGCTATATAAAATGCAATTCGGTATTAAAGAAAATTGTTGCACTGACTACATTGATTAGAGTCTAATTTTTGGAAAGTATACTTCACCTTTTCAGTAATTTTATTTTTCGGTCTATGGTGCCCACATTGTGTCACCAGCCAGCCGTATGCAGACTTACAAAGGACTACCCACTAAGAATAAAAACATGATACAACTTGAAGAAATTTTCATCAAACGTCTTTGTCTTATCCCCTTGTTATACAGACAAAGATGACAAGGGCCGAAAAGGAAGTGATTTTCTCATTGAATAAGAGAATCCGAACTGGCATCGAGGATATCTAATTTTGGGATGAAAATTGAGAGAAGACAGAATTTCAAGTCTGAATTATGACTTCACTACTGTGTCGTCATTGGTAGAATAAGGATAACAATACTTAATACAGATTTGTGGTCTGAATCACATGAGAGACAGATGAAAAATGTAAAACAACAATTAGCATGTGACATGCTCTCAGCAAATCAATTAATCCTTCATTCTTTTTTTCTCCCCTTACTCCTTTGATTTTCAAACTAATTTGGATCATGATTATTGGCCTGTGTCCCACCCATTATTCACATATAGAATGGGTTGCATTATCCTCTCCTTGGAAATATCTTTCAAAGTGGGTAATGAGAAAACTACTTTGAAGACTGTGCTGAAGGAAATGATGGCATGAACAACTCTAGATAATTTTTGTTTATTTGGCTATAACGTGAATGGGCCCATACCATAAACTCCTATTAAGCTGAATCACCAAAAAAAATTTGATATGAAAGTCATACATTGAAAAAATTCACTCTTACCACTGATTTGATTGATACTGAGCCTGTAAGTATTTATTTATATGATGTTTGGCCCTTTATTTTATAAAACTACCCTTTACTTAAAATAAATCATTGTATTCACATAACTTTCCAGGGCACTATGCATTTTTAAACAAGACAGTCAACTTACTATTTAAAAAACAAAGTCATAGTCACCTAAATGACTTTCTGACTATAAATTTGAAAACAATATTCTCCTTGTAATATATGTGCCACCAGGGCAAGAATTACAAACTGGGAGCAGGTAAGAAAATTGTTGTTGACTCTCATTAGTATTCTAATTCTCCTTCAGTCAGATTTATAAAGTATGACCTATAGCATCCAACTCCATCATTTTCCAATCATTCTTGAGACTGTCAACTCTATGGGCATTGTTTAGCAGCCTCGAAACACTGAACTTTTTACAGTCTTATTGGAGAGAAAAACACATTAAATGATCAAATAATCTTTTATGAGCTCAGAAAAAAATGCCTAACATGAACATTTAAGCATCTTCTGTTTCTGTGATTCCCATTTTTGGAGAGTAAAAATTTAAGAAACAAAGGGAATGTGTCTGGGCTGGTACTAATAATATTGAGATTTTACAATTTAGGTTATAATCAAGATAATTATGTATATATATAAAATTATATACGGTATAGTTTCAACTTCTAATCTTTTATCATCCTCTACCACATAATTCCTCCTATATTCTCTTTTTCTGACTGTGGCCTAATACCTCAAGAATATTGTATATGCTTGTCACTATATAAACTTCACCCTAAGGAAATTTCTATGTTAGATACAATAAGAGCAACGGAAGAAAATGTATCAAAACACATCTCCAATTTATTTGAATTTTTTTGGCCTAACCTTGTTGGCATGAGAGTTCCCACTTTGTATTATAATAGGCAAATTGATACACACTTTTCATTTATTCTAAATAATAGATTAGCATAGTCAGGAGGCTTGGATTGGCAGCTATTAAATACAATTTGAAGCCATGGGATTTTATTAGGATTCTAAGGTTATTCTGTGATGATGGAACTTAATGATGTAAGAGTTAATTACCCATTGTCAAAAATCATTGCCCATCAAAGCAGTGAGACTGTGTGCTGTGTCCAGTTTTATTCATTTCTTTTGTGTATCTGAACAGGACATGTGGTAAACACAACAGTAGAATATACCTACAGTCCCCTTAGAAACTCTTAAATCTTCAATTTATAAAAGTCATCCTAAGACGTTAAAAATAACCTACGAAAGGATAGATTCCAATGTCAGTGGGTGAGATGTGCTCTAGCTAGTGTGCACGAAAGAGAACATGGAGTTAGAATAATTATTGTAGGACTGTAGATTGTCATCTCAAGATCAGTGTCAAATACATTCATTCATGTAGCATTTTCACATGCATTCTGGTCTAAATATCCCAACATATCTTTCGTTTTGAGATCTGCAGAACAAAGTCAATGTCTGAATTTAGAGACTAATTTGACCATTTTGATTCAAATGTCTAAAGGCTAAACCAGAGCAATTTACAACATCCAATGAAGTAAAATTATATAATTAATTAGAAAATAAAATATTAACAATAATTGAACATTGTTTACTTTTTTATCCTCACAACAATTCAACATGATATGTATGGTTATTACTAAATGTATTATACAAATCACATTTGTCAAATAAGGAATGGCTGAATTAAATGATTGAATGAAGGAGTGAAGGATGTAGATTGTTTAAGTACATTCAACTTGTAATGAACTGTAAACTTCACCCATAACATTATCAATATATCAGTGCTATCAACTACATTTTACATAGGATGAAAAAAATCATTATTTTTATTAATCCCAAGATATTTTATTTCATTATATAAATGAAATATTTTATGTTATAAAGACCTTTATTTTTGTTCCACTCATTAAATAACATGGTAAGACTGTTGTGTAATTGACTGAATAGTTAAGTCTAAATGGGTAAATAGCTGTTTATGTTAGTATTGCAGGGTAGCTATTTGATAATGAAATATACTTTTCTTACCTACTTGCAAAAAAAATTACATAAACAAGTATTTCATAGAGTTCAAACACTGATCTTTTTAAGTGGCAAATTGTCCAAAAGAATTTAATTAATATAAACAATAAATTCACTTAAACAACTATTTACATGCAAAAGTAATATTTTTATTGCCCATTTGGAAAATTGTTTTGCTTTCTGGTTTATAAGGAACTTTTACTAGTTTAATTATTTGGGTGCTTTAAATGTTTTTTGGAGGCTATTACAAAATCACATCCTAAAATTTTAAAATGGAAACATTATAATAATTGAATTTTTAATTCCTCATAAATATTTTAAAAGTACACATTGTTCCATGGCTTTTGCCTTTAGAATAAATACAACATTTTTATGTAGAAATATATTCTTGAAATGTAACTAGCACATAGTCAGTGTTTCTTAACCATTTTGGGGTCCTGAAACTTTTTGATAATGATGAAAGCACAGAGATGCTATCAAGAAAAATTTACCCACATAGGAACACACACACATACACACAGACACACACAGAGTTTGCTTATAAGCTCAGGAAGCTTAAAGATCTGCTGAAGATTATGCTTGGGTTTGCCACGAATCATAAATACCAAGTCAAATACCTTTGAATTTGATTCTTAACAAATCTTTGTGGCTGAGAAACCATGAGATTTCATTCTGGCATGTCCCCAGAATGTAATTATCAATGAACAATAGCCATTGAAAAAATCTGAACAGATATTATTGAGGCTCAAGTTTGTTTAATGGCACAGATAATATAATTCAAATCATGATCCCAGGGCTGATGAAGTCTTGTTGTAACGTGTAAATGGGGTGGGTGATGGGAGAGAGAAAACAAAATAATTATTTATGTTAAATCATACATAAACAGTAAAGCCAACACAATAAGTAAAATAAGAGAAAGAAGAATGCTTGGGAGGTCATATGTTTCAAATGTATGCATACACAAAAGAGTAAGCAACAGGATACTTCAAGAGTAAAATGGGAAAAAATCATATTGGGTAAATAGTATCACCCCAAAGTGATAGTCAAAAGTACCTATGTTTGCCTAGTTCTCAGATTACAACTATGATGATAATTTAGATAAATCAAACAAGCAGAAAACAAAACTATAGAAAAAAGTCAAAGTGACATAAAACAATTACTGGTGTTTCAATAGAAATAAACCCAACATCAGGATTTATCAAATATATGAAAAATTATGAAAGATTATAAAACACCAATGATTAGATTATGTTATAAAGACACTATGAAAAGATACAAAATGATATTCTTTTCATCTGTGGTTACTGCTAAAAAATTC
Organism: Pan troglodytes; assembly: GCF_028858775.2. NCBI lineage: Eukaryota > Metazoa > Chordata > Mammalia > Primates > Hominidae > Pan > Pan troglodytes. Next base: position 92,793,898 of record NC_072408.2, read on the forward strand.
TTTCATAGAAATTCTTGGATTTTGAAATTAGTTTAATTCCAAAATATTTTCTTTATTTTGCAAAAGTGTAATACAAATGTATAGGATATTTTTCTCTGTGGTTACGTAAGGATTTATTATCACATTGGCCACAGAACACATAGAATGTTAGTTTTGTAGAAAATTTTAGAGATTTTAATACCAGGATGAAATAATAGTATCATTCTATTTCAGGATCTTAAGCAACATTCCTAAGACTAGAACCTTATCTTGAAAAATTATGATTTTAAACCTAAGGGAATTCAGGTAAAAGAAATTGACTAGGTTAAGGCAAATACATCATGTTTACTGGTAAAGATAACATTATTTAAGGAAGGTAAGATACTCTTATCCTACATATACGCCAGAAAAATTGCTTCTCCTCTGAAAACTACAATTATTTTTGCCAAATATTGTAGCTTAGTTTTAAGTTTTTCTCGGCTGTTTCTTCTGACAGTTCTGTGGTAAAGAAGAAACATTATAGGAAGCATTTTTTTTTTTTTTTCCTACAGAGTCTGCCATATGGAGAAGTAGAATGAGAGGCCACCTAGGTAATGTGATTTATTAAAAGTTCTCCATCCCAAAATATATGTCCCATCTGTGGGCTAATGTCTGAAAGTCCTATGATTAAACTCACTTTTATGTAAGATAGTGAGGCCCCAGAGAGCCCTCGAGAAATGCAAATAGACTATTACTGACCTCCCTTGGATTATGATGAAAACCGTGGAGTCTTTCTATTCTCTGTCAAATGTGGAGGTCATGGATCCTTCTTGGCACCTAAGATTAAAACTCATAGAATGTGCTTTAACTTCTGTAGGCACATTTTCTTTCCAATTAGAGTGAGGTGTTGAATATTTATTTATTTGTTTATTTTTATTATACTTTAAGTTTTAGGGTACATGTGCATAACGTGCAGGTTTGTTACATATGTATACATGTACCATGTTGGTGTGCTGCATCTTAAGAGAAGACTATTTATAAAATTTATTGCTTGTAAGATTTGTTTTTTGATCTCTTACTATTATGAAAATCACGAACTTGGGAATAAGGACACTCTGGGCCCGGCGCGGTGGCTCACGCATGTAATCCCAGCACTTTGTGAGGCCGAGGCGGGCGGATCACGAGGTCAGGAGATCAAGAGCATCCTGGCTAACAAGGTGAAACCCCGTCTCTACTAAAAATACAAAAAATTAGCCGGGCGTGGTGGCGGGCGCCTGTAGTCCCAGCTACTCGGGAGGCTGAGGCAGGAGAATGGCGTGAACCCAGGAGGCGGAACTTGCAGTGAGCGGAGATAGTGCCACTGCACTCCAGCCTGGGCAAAAGAGCGAGACTCTGTCTCAAAAAAAAAAAAAAAAAAAAGGACACTCTGAACAATTGAACAAGACTACGCTGAAAGGCAGAGAAGAAGTAATTATGAACAAACTGTTTATGAAGTGATCAATTGAATTTGAAACAGAACTTTTCCTAGCTTCTAAATGATTAGAAATTTCAGCTTTGGTTTAACTTAAAAACTTACAATTGTCAATTCTGTCCAAGTCTCTGAGTCATGTACAGAACTCAAATTATTACATCATTTTTTCACTTATCTGTATTATTTCTCCATTTAAAAGTGGACAAATTTTTATACTATATCCTAATAATGATACAAGGTGACTTGTAGGACTCTGGATAGAAAGAGATGGCCCAGGATACAGAGGGCACTCCTTAAATAGCTGCCAAATAAATGACATTAAAAAATGTATAAAAAGGTATGTTAAGTAATTAAAAGTGTCAGGCATTATTTTCCTATTATGAGACATTTTATATTATGGTTATTCACTGTAATTGCATCCAAAATAATTCATAAAACATTTATTTTTGTACTATTATAAATCTAAACAATAATAACAAGATGGAGGAAAATGATACCATCTGATTTAATTATTAACTTGAAGGTCAGTTTCTACAACTTATTCTCATTTACCTTTATCTGATTTGGCCACAGTTTCTTACTTTCTCATATTTTGCTAAGCTTGTGGATGAAGCCGCATGTCTTTTTTTTTTTTTAACCTGGCATATAACACTGTCACTCTATTTAATTATTACCCATCATCTGCCTACTTTGAAACTTTGGAGGTTTTATAAAAATTATGAGTATTTAATCAAAGTTGTCTCTTTATCATTTGCCAGTGAAAATATAAAACCTGGCTGTTTTATTCTATTGTGCACTCTAATTACATAACCAAAATCTTTTTAAAAATTCTTAGTTCTTTTAGAAATACCATTTGACCCAGCCATCCCATTACTGGGTATATACCCAAAGGATTATAAATCATGCTTCTATAAAGACACATGCACACGTATGTTTATTGCGGCACTATTCACAATAGCAAAGACTTGGAACCAACCCAAATGTCCAACAATGATAGACTGGATTAAGAAAATGTGGCACATATACACCATGGAATACTATGCAGCCATAAAAAATGATGAGTTCATGTCCTTTGTAGGGACATGGATGAAGCTGGAAACCATCATTCTCAGCAAGCTATTGCAAGGACAAAAAAACCAAACACTGCATGTTCTCATAGGTGGGAAGTGAACATTGAGAACACATAGACACAGGAAGGGGAACATCACACTCTGGGCCTGTTGTGGGGTCGGGGGGGGGGAGGGATAGCATTAGGAGATATACCTAATGTTAAATGACGAGTTAATGGGTGCAGCACACCAACATGGCACATGTATACATATGTAACAAACCTGCAAGTTGTGCACATGTACCCTAAAACTTAAAGTATAATAAAAAAAAAATTCTTAGTTATTTGAAAATACAGTTTTTTTGAATTCACAAACTTGCAGGATGAAAAAAGTTATTAGTTCCTGAAGATATAATATTGATTTGTCTTTTTCTTATTTGATATCAGCTAGCAGTAAAATTGTGAACAAATCTGGTAAATCTTTTGGTGTTGCAGGTTCATAATCAGTTAATTGAGTGTATTCACTATAAATTGCTTTAATTAAGTGATGTTTGCCTAAGAACAAGTTTCATTTCATCTCATGAAAAAAATGTTACTTTTTGTATTAATCAGTGGAATGTTTAAAGAAAAAACTGGTTATCTTGAAGCTGTCAAATAATTATAAGAAATCTCTATACATTACGTTTTAAAATACATAAAACCCATAAATTCAAGCTTATTAGTTTTCATTTTCAGCAAGGTTTATAGAGAAAATAAGTAATACAAATTAGTTTTCTAGAAAATCTAATTTTATGCAGATAAAATCTGAAAATCATATGAGTCCAAGATGAAACTGATCTCAAATTATTATTTTGAGGTGTATCCATTTATTTAAAAAAGCCTCATTTTAGCTAGCAACACTACGTAGAAAAATATTTTAAATAAGACAGAGCATTAAAATAATGTATTCATTGATCTCATAAACAATAGATGATCAGATTTTAAAAAAGTGATTTTAATTAAATGGACATGTTTCTCTTTAGCCAGAAATGACTGAGAAATTTTGAGTTGGAATTGATATAGGGGAATCCTTGGAACTATGTGTGAATATGTGTGTGTGAATTATCTGTGTATATTTACATAATTTACACTATTCACAGTCCTTGTTTTTCTTGACTCAAATAGCTATCTCAAGTTTCGTACACTTTTTAGATCTCTATGTAAATACATTATTTCATTTGTGGAAATATATTGAGGCCTATATCAATAACCTCAAACCTTTTAAACACTTAGAGCAAGTCAATATGACTTGTTCTGTTTCAGCTATCTGAAATTTAAAAATTTGACAAATTTTTAAAGTACGCAGTTCTTGGAAAAAGAAAAACAAATAAATTGGAGATTTGGATCATATGGGCTATGACTAAATGAGACAAGGCATACATGCTGACATTTGAAGGATTTATGAAAAAAAGTCCACTGTGGAAAACTGATAGTTTTTCTCCTTCTTTCTTGAATATGTTTAGTTAATTTTATGGAAAGAGGAAGGCAGCTCAGTTTACAAACAGCAGTGGGTTGAAGGCAATGCTGTTTATATTCTTGAATTTCAATATCTACAAAGATGTCATCATTAGATTTTATGTGTTAAAAAGTGGATTTATAGTCTCTAATTAATAAGGTGCATATGTCAAGTCTCAGGAAAACAGATCACTTACGTAGTTCTCCAAAAACGAGAGTCCCAGATTCAATAGGAAGGCATGCAGAGTGTTCTCTATAAACCCAGCAAAACCATAAAAATTGACTGGAACTTTTATTTTTCAGTACAACAATAATAGTATTGAAATACCTAAAGGGCAGGAAGCAACACAGAATAATCTACGCCTGTCATCATGTTTTCTAATCTATAATCTTTCAAACTGGATAAATGGGAAGTTTTGGAATTTTACTGTGGTACAGTCTTAGTTGCTCCGTGGTTGTCAAATCTGTCTGCACATTAGGATCACTTAGGAAGAATTTTAAAAGTATGCTGATGCCTGGAAACTCCAGAACAGTTATGATAACTCTGAGCATGGAGCTCAGGAATGGGTGAAATTCTTCCCCAGAGATGTTAATGAACAGCCAGACTTAAAAACTAGTAATTTAGACAAGTGTGAGCAGAGGTTAATAATGTTGAGATGAACTGGGCTTAATATTTCACTAACAAGGTCAGAGTTTTGATGCATCACTTAACTCAAACTTTGAGATTCTTCATCACTGAAGTAGCAATAATAATAGTCATTTCTGTTTTAATACTTCATAGACTTGTAAGGATGTAATGTAGTGTTTCTAAAAGGAGTGAATGGACAATCTGCATCAGTGTTAACTAAAATACATTGAAAGTGCCAATTCCTAGATCTATCCTAGATTTACAGGGAAGAATTCAGTAGTCTGAAACACACATTTTCAATATATTGTAAAGATGATTCTTTTGCATGATGACTTGTTATAATCATTACTATAATAGGTAATGGAAGTACCGATTAGGAGAGTACCAAATACATATTAAACACTCAGTACATGTAAGCTATAGGCCAATAAACACAACTTTGGGGTTTACTGATGTTTTCCAACATCCGAAATAATAGCTGAAATTTAGAAACATAGTTAATCACACAAAAAATGTTGCATACATACTGTCTAACTACCAGTTTGGTATGTTTGGGGCTGGTGTTATGAAAGACTATTATATGATTAATACAAAGTTATAATTTTTGGAGGCTTTTAGTATACCCAGAGCCCATGAGTTTTTATTTTCTTTTTGGAATAAGAGAAATTAGGTTGTGTTTCAGTGAAATTACAGAAGCAAGTGTTTTAGATGTTCAAGTTTAAAAAATGAGAAAAAAATGTTTTACATGAAGAAACTAATTATTTAAATTCATTTTTCAACTATTTAATGTTATTTTAATATAGTCATATCATCCAGAAAATCCCATCTTAGACAAATGGGTTTTCAATAAATTATTATTGTAGTTAGGAGGCAATGTATAATAGTGATAAGGGGCATAGATTTTGAATTACACAAACCTGAAATCCAATGCTCTCTCTTTCATTTATTAGTTATGTGACCTTGGACAAGTTAGTAAAACCCTATTTTTCATACGCTCTTTAGCTTTTTTAATACCTCTTACCTTATATGGTTGTTTAATCTATTAAATAGAGAGTGAAATGAACATGAAACCTTCACACAGTGTCTCATAGTTGCTTGGAACATATTTATGTAGTAAGCATTGTTCTTGGCTGAGCTTACATTAAGTGATCTGTAAATTAGAAGTTATTTGTTATATTTGTTTCCTTTCCTTATTGCCCTAGATGCCTTTTCTCTGGACCTAGATAATTTAGTCTCACTCTGTGGCCTTTACCCTTCAATAAATATGGATTCTTAATATAATTTAGCTACATAATTCCTAAGGAAATATTAATTCATAAAGATTAATTGTCAAATGGAACGGAATATCTTTGCTAAGTCACACACATTGATTAAATTAGATAAAATTGTCATTTTCCATTGATTTTGTTTATATAAATAATATTGAATTATTTATATTCTTATTTATTCTAGTAGATTGACAGGCAGTTTTATTAAGAAATGAATCAAATGGTAAATTTTGAATCATCTGGTAAAAATGGACAAAATTTAGTTTTATCTTGTGGTCTGGAAATACACCCTAAATTATTGGGTCAAGTTAGTGAAAACTGTTAAATTGATTATGAACGTAGGCACATTACTTATAAATCCCCTTATGCTAACTTACAACTTGTGAATGTCTAGTGTTATCCAGCTATAATTCTTCTAAACATGTCTTGTAATTTTTAAGTTTGCATGAAAATAACTGCCATGCTGAGTATACTCATTTCAATAAATTATTTGTCCTGAGCATACTGTAAGAAATTTAGTAAAGTACTAATTGAATTTAGTGATTAGACTGTGATTAGACTATTACAAATTCACAGTGCTTGTACAATTCAGATATTATTTTGCTTTGAAGTCAAATAGAGGAACCTTAAATAATTTAAATAAAAATAATTAATGTTTTTATTAAAGTTTATACAGCAAGATAATAAATTCACTAATGTGAAATGTTGATATAGTATGTACAACTTGTTTCTTAAGTTACTAAAAATGTATTTTCCTACCTACATAATGTCAATCTCTATTGCTCCTAACACATGAGTGGCTAAAATTGCAAACTTAATCACATAAATAATGAGATTAAAGTTAAAATGAAAAAGTGGTATGAGGACTATTGTTTGTGTTAAGTGAAATTATACCTTGTAAAATTTCATATTATGAGAGCAATATGTAAATTTCATTGCAACAATGGTTATTCAATTTACTGATGAAAATCAGAAGAATGTTGAAAAATTAGTGCATTTATAATAAATTTAATTATTCATAAAAAATTAACATTGATATATATATTCATAAGGATAAAATAGATATCAAAATAATTAAACAAATTTCACTTTCTTCTTATAAAAGAAAATAATTTTTATGGTAACTAATAGTGCATCAGATCAACACTATTGGGCACCCACTTATTTGGTGGTACACTGAGTGAAAATATGTAGCTTTATCTACATTACCTTGGTTTGGACAACTGAAAAATTTGCTAGGAAACAAATATTACAAAATATGTTGTTAACTTTTCAAAGATGATCGGTTTAGATTGCTTTAACTTGAAGGACACTTATATTTTGTATCACTTTTATAGCAAACACATGACTCATCATTGCCCAAATCAATTGCCCAAATCAATTCAAACATCTCATTGTAGTTCATCCCATGGCAGAAAAGTGTTTATCCACTTAGTAAAATGGAAAACACTAGAGCTTCAGGTTTAATTTGAAATTTTAACTTCATTAAGAATAAACTTGACCTGTTTGTTCAAGTAAGTAAAAACACTAGATACGTACCAAAATTGTCTTTTGACCCTCTCAGGGAGTCAAGTTTTGATTTGCTTGAATGCAAGCAAGTCGAGCTATGGTAATTTGCAATGCTGACAGGAAAGAAGAACTTGCTTGAGGCAAAATCATGAAGTACAACTTTTCCTCTGCATCCTTTTACCTCATGTTTGTAACATTTCCCCTGTTGTTATTTTTACACATCTGGATGCTCAGAAAGGCCTCCTTACCACAATAATTGAAAGGAGTACTTTCAATTATAGTCAGAATTGAATGAGAGATAGGTTGTTGGGAATATTCAGGGTGAATGTGTCTTTTCTACTTTGACTATATTTACCATTGACTACAGTAACTCAGCAGAAAGTTAGAGGGCAGAATACATACATTGGTTTATGGATTTAACGAAAATATCCCCAACCATTACATTACAGACAATTCATATATATGTCTTGAAAATCTTGACAATTTGTCACAAATTTTCTAAATGTTTTTCCAAAAATAGTTGGTTCTTGTAAGTGATTTTGATCATGACTGATTACCAAATTATGGTAGGTAAAGATGCCACATGCAACAGAAAATGTGTCTAATTATGTTTGTTTTAGAGCTTAAGAAATGTTAAGAAGAGAAGTTACAACTGCATTAATAGGATTTTAATTTTTATTCAATATGGAAAACATTTATTATGTACTTCTACACACAGCTAAGCTTATAGATATTTTCATTTAAAGAAAAACTATTTGTTCATTTTATTAGCAGATATCAAATGCCCTTTTGAAAATTGAGACTGATTTCTAAAACAAAAAAAAGACTTTAGGAGGTTTAATTATTTTTAATATATTGCTTCTTTATTAAAAAAAGATACAATCCTTCAATGTCATTCAACAGTATTAATTGTTAAAGTGTGGGATATAGTTTACATTACCGAGTTTATTTTCTAAGGGTAGTGAATAGCTCCTGACAACTACTGATATCGTCACATGGTCCTTTAGTGACCAAAAATGCACAGTTGTAAGAATGCAAGTGTTACTTGTATTGAAAACCAGATTACATTAAAGGATAGACAATTATGATAAAGGATCTGAGATAATTGGACAATTATGATAAAGGATCTGAGATAATTATTCTAACTTTTTGGAACTATACTTTCACTCATTGATGAAGTAAGTAACAACGTGGAATAACAAAGTTTAAGTGTGGCAGAAAATACATACATATGTTTAAAAGTAGGGAAAATTTTATCAATTATTAAAGATGGAAAAAATAGGACTATGTCAAATAGTTAAACAAATGTGGGGTATTTTATGGAGAAAAGAGGCATGTACTACCTTAAACATTTTCCAATTGGAACATACTATAGACAAAACTGACAGATTATTATTCAATGAGAAACCTGACTCAGATGAAGTTACAAAAAAAGTACTTTTTAAATGTCTAGTTTCTAATAGAGTTAGAGCTTTGTTGATTATGTGGAACTGCCACATATCTCTGTGCCATACTTTCGGTACCTTCATAATAAACGGTAAAGTGAGGGAAAGGTTGGAAGAGACAAATCCCTACGTCTCTTCCAGAACTTTGAGTGCACTATAAATTAAATATTTAAAATATTTTTGCAATAGTTAGCTTTCAATTATGAACACTCTCAGCCTCTATTGCTTTATATATGCATTTATTTTGGTAATTTTTATACATCAAAACTATAATTACCTGTATTTGGGCAGAATGATTTAGGTTATGCCAGCTATTGTGGTTAAAGTTGTAGTAACCTACAGTACATTGAAATTATAGACTAAGGTTCTGAATATTGGTAACTCACTGTTGTTGTGCACCTTTAAACAACTCTTAAATAAAGTAATGATTCTCTTTATATTAAATTTAATGTATGTGTGCCTCATGGAAATTTGTATTTTATAGAAAAATATTGAATATTTTATTATTATGTCTTTGGCTCACCTACTTTAAGGAGATGGCTACTTAGGGTACTTTTTAATCCAATATAAGGTGAAAATTTGATCATGCCATATTCTTAATTTAATTGTACTTCTATGGTCATATACAATTTACCTATCACTTTCTCACATAATCAATTTAACTTTTTGGTAAATCTTCCAAGAGAGCATCTAGACAGAGTGAAATGAAAGCTGAAACAACAGTCAAATCAAAAACTGCTTTGGTCTCAAATCCATGTTTTTCAGAAAAGATATTCAGATCCAGTTATCTGGCAAATGGTCTCAAACATACATTTCAATTTCAATGTTAAAAATAGGATATTAAACATCTCAGAAAATATTGGGATTATTGAAGCAAATTCTACCCTGGACTTGGGGTAAATGTGATGAACAGATTAATGAGGTGGAAGGGACTAGAACTTTGGGAAAGTGCAACCTTGTTATCTTAATATTTTTATAGCTTAGAAAGAGAATGCTATGCAACTCATAGTTTGATCTTTTAATGTTAAAGAATTCAAATAAAAACTATAAACCTGAAACTCTAAAAGAAAAATTCTGTTTTGAGAGAGATGGCCTTCTCTAGTACACTTTTAATAAATTTAAAGTATCTAAAAGGATGCACAAAGATCTCTAATGTGCTGTGATTTTCAAAGGATGTCATGTATAAAAGATGTGAGTGAGAACATGAAAGCAAAAGCAAGTTCAGAAGAGGAACACAACCAGGAGGACAGTGTGTCAGGAAAATCCAAGAATAAGTGGAGGTGTAAAGGCTAAAAAATAATGCAAATGGTGCATATCCTTCTGTCTTTCTCTCATACACACAGACACACTTACACAACACATATACAAATACATACATGTATATACGTATATATATACACAAATATACACACATTCACATAATATTCAAGTATGTATACATATATACACATATGTACATACACATATGTATATATACATACACACAGATTGAGAGATTAACCATATGTAGATACACACATGCACATATGCAATAATGAAATCATTTCAAAGCATGCCAAAAAGTAATAAAAGATATATCCTCTGTTTGGGATAAATAAAAAAAAAGTTTAAAAGCAAACAAAAAATAAATGGCAATAACTAATCACATTGAATTTTGTTATGGCCTTTTTCTTCCTAAAAAGAATAACCCCAATCTGAACAAAGAAATTCAAAGTAATGGAAAACTCAACAATGAAACTCAAAGTAGACTAGCAGATAAGATACCTATTTCAAACATCACTGCCAAGGTAATTTATAGGTCAGTGCATTGATAACTTTTGCCAATGATAGAAAAGATGCCAGAGAACCGGACCCTGACATTAACAAAAAAAAAGTAAAAAGATTCTGAAGACTGCATTTCTGAGCTTAAGGTAGATTCTAAACAACATCTTAGAAACTAGGAAATGACTTTATGTTTCTTTGTTTTTCAATGTAAATGGATCAAGGTTTCTTAAAACAGAAATGAATATTATTATTTGTGATGAGAGCACCAGGGGCAATTTTGATATTTTTGATAAGGTTTCTAGAGTAATAAATTAGAATGACAGGAATATATATTGATTTTAGGAAAGTGTCTATATAATTCCACATGATATTCTCTGGACAAAATATGAAAAGGTAGGCTGAATAACATTTTTAAAGGGCAGTAAATTTTATAATTGTTATTGATTACGATGAAGGCCTCTGGTAATGTTTTCCAGGGTCATATCCTGTTACATATACGTGACATGGATAAAAAGGAAACAAATATTTATTGTGTGCCTAGTTTATGTTATCTCAATTCCAGCTCTACAAGGAGCTACAAGGTAAAATTGCTACCTTTAAAAACATATGAGGTAAAATTATTCCTATTCACAGATGTAGAAACTGAGTTTCAAGAAGGTTAAGTAAATTTCCTCATATTGGGAGGCTGGTAATGCAGAACTGGGTGTTAAAATCAAGTCTGTATGAACCTTCTGTTTTGTCTCCCATGAAGACAAAAGGCATGCATATAAAATTTGTTGAAACACAAAGCTGAGGAGGCATAATAAGACGTGGAATGACAGAAGCAAGATCTAGAAAGTTTGGGATCATGAATCAAAAGAAACAGGATAAAATTATCCTAAAATTAATATTAAATCTCACAAGAAAACCCCCAAAATCAGTTGAATTTGTACAAAACGGTAAATCATTTTATCAGTAGATCCCATAATAAATATTATAAAGTTTAAGCGTGAGCTCTATTACTCAGTAATATGATGCCATTACTGTGTTGATGGATGTATTGTCAAGGAAAAAGAAGAGAATTACACACTGTTTCCTTCAATTGTTAGATGGCACTGGATGTAGTGTTTTCAATGTTAATCCTGGTATCATGTTCTTTGCCATAAACTTGTTGACAAATTGGCAAATATTGACATGAAATATGCCAATATTTGAGCATCTAAAAATGTAGGTACTTTCCATACCACATCATATATTATAATTTGCAAATGTTTGTTTCATTTATATATAATTATTATACAGAACAGTTTTTCTATGATAGCATTATAAAAATTCCCAGAGAATACTGGCCTAGTAAGAAATGGAATGTTCACAACTCATAGTGTAGCTGTATGAAAGAAATAGATCTAAATGACAGGTTGGTTTCCAAATTATCTTTTCATACCTGGAAAATATCTACTTTATAAATAGCACAAAGTTACAGTTTTCAATGAATATGAAAAAGTTCTTGCATTAACATGTTTTATGTATCTTTTATATCCACATTTGTGATTGCCACTAAAATGTGTATTTTCTAAATTTCATTGTGCTTTTACAAGATATTTTTTTCTTTGATGTCCATAACTGCTGAAAAGGCTCCCCTAAGGAGAATTTTAAAAGTAAGTAAGGTTTTTAGTCAGCTTAAATTATACAATTCTGAGGCATTATTTAAGGTGCATACTATATTTTTTGCTTGAAACCTGTCAGCATTTTATTTGTATGGCAATTAAATGACTCAACCATTCATGTCTCATGCCAGTCTTTTTCAATTGTTATTTTTAACAAAGAAAATTATATATATATGTATTATATATATGTATATATATATAAACTTCCAGCAAAAATGTTTAAAAATAGCAAATAGTTTGAGTGTAGTTAAACCTAATAACTGTACTTTTGTTTCTATGCCTCTGAGACAAGATTACTAGACCCTTATTCAAAGTTTCTAAATATAGGAAATAGAACATTGGGCCATGCTAAAAAAAATTGTTCAGATTTTCTTTTGAAAGAGAATAGTTATTTTTCCTCTTGACCTCTAATGAAGATGCTTTATTTGTCAAGGTGTTTTCCTTAGAAAATTGACCCAGTGTCAACTGTAAAGAAAACATAGAGGATCCTTGGATGATTGACCAACTTATCCAAACAGGTTTAGTAAAGAGAGGATATAAAGATAAAATGTGAAATGACCTCTCTGAGTCACATTTGTTTTCATAATTTCCTAGCAAACATCCAACTTCACTGCTACCCTCAGCAATGTTTCTTGAAACATTTTTAAGACATTGATAGACACCAATAGCTGATCTTTAGAAACCCATTCCCAGAAGAATACATAAGGGGTTACAACTCATTTCAGGGAGTCTGTCTAGCTCTTGATATTACATGTCTTTGGCATACAATTGTGTACCTTTTATCATTGACAGTGAAGAAAATAATGCCATTCGTAACTTCTGAGATATACACACAATACTATCAACTAGCCGGTTAATAAAAGAAAAATAAAGAAAATAGAACATTTTTAGGTGTCTGGCAAGTATCCTCTAAATCAAGGTAAAGATAATAATTTAGTGGCAGTGTTCATATTTTCCTATGACTGTAAGATTTAGGTGCCTCACAAAATATTAATATTTAGCCTCTTATGAAAGGTTCGTTTTTCTTCTAACACTTTAGTAGCTGAATACAAAGAAAATACACAACAGCTGTTTATAAATGAAATAAAAAGTTTCCATTTTTTATCTGAGTTTCTCATTTATTTGCAGAGAACGAATAAAATAAAAATATCCTAGTGTTGTTTGGACCACAGCATACCAGTAAATCTTAAGGATTGTGTTTCAGTATGAAAAGGAAGAGCAGGAAGATTTCCTCATTCTGTCTTACTAGCAAAAGTCTAGCCTTCACACACACACACACACACACACACACGCACACACACAGTCATCTATATGAACACATACTTGAGTTTCTTAAACATATATGAAGCACCTTCCATTTCCCTTTATAATAAATCCCTTAGTTTTTGCTGTTCATTAAAAAACAAAAAGGAAGAGACAAGCTCAGGACATTCTGAAAACCAATGTCTTTGGGACACACTAAGGTGTCCTGAATTACTTTAACGGACACATTGTAAAGACACCCTCTCCAATCCCTATTAGGAAAAGTTCAGTCAAGTTTGCTTACTATTTGGGTGCTTATACCAAAAAAGCATCATTTAGGACATTATTTAGGATAATATTATTTATGCAAGAATTGTACCACCTATTTCCAGATGGTATAACTTATTATCTGACAGTCATGTAGCAAATAGAACACAGAAAGCATAAATCTGTCAGGAGAAATCATATGAGAAAAAGAGCATTGTCTGGTTATCAGAATATCAGATCTCTCATTCTGGCCTTGCTAGGAAATAGATCTTTGATTCTAGAAAAGTCAACTAATTTCTATGGTTCTTACTTTTCTCCTTTATAATATACCCATTTAAATTCCAAAAAAGTATATGATAAATCACAATAATTTCAATCACATGGATTTTAATACAAAATGTATAAAATCAATTTCCAAAAATTTTCTGCATATACTGAAAATGTCTGTACGAATGAGCTAACTACTATAGGCCTTCCCTAATTTATTCTATTAAATGTGGGTACTCAATGTAACCTGAAAATATTGAGCTTAACTATTCTTTTTTTTTTCAAAAGGGAAACTTGAAAAAGACTGCTTCCCCCAGAAAATTTATCAACAACAGGTGCTCAATTAAATGTTTTTAAACAATGAACAATGTCCCCTTTCATATAAATAATCAGGGGAGAGATATTTTTAAGTCTTTTTTTTCTTTTTCCATAGTGTCACCTACACAAAAAATTATGTAAAGACACCACTTCTATGAGGAGGTATTCATTGTAGATGTACAGAAGTCAATGGAAACTTAAGTTTACAGAAAAAATAAACCAGATTATCATTCCACCCAACTGTATATTCCCACAGCTGCTTAATAAAAGCTATCTGATGATATAATGAATTATCAATTCTTGAGGAAGTATATACAGTTGGTGACTATTTTTCAAAAATCATCATCCAACAAACTAATTTTTTTCATTTAAAATCTTTCATATTACCCTTTTGACAATCAGTTGAAATTTTAAAACTACGAACATTTAAAAATATAAATGAAAGTAGCATTAGCTATAGACTGATATTCAACTTCAGACGTTAAAATAAATACAAGTGTGTATTAAGAGTAAAATTATGTCAACAATGTATAAATGAAAACTGCCAATGTAATTAATGTTTCTTTTAACATATCCCATCCATTGCTTTCCCTCCAAAAGACAAAGGTAGCAAAAGAGGAAGCAGGAAGACCTGCTTCAGAAACTGAACATACTGATTTAATTGGCTAAGAAGTCCAAATGCTAATACTCCTAATAATTAGCCATTCCTTTTGTGTTTTGGTGACATATATCCTCATACAATGTATATCAAATGGAATTTTTTGATTTACACCTGACATTTCAAAGTTTCCATTTTTGAATTCTCCTAGTCTTAAGTAAGTAGAACATTGTCTCCTTTGTTTGCTAGGCATAACGTTTTCCCCAACATCTAGGGCTCCATGATGCAAAATATCATTTTGCCGATCTTCTGTTCCAGTATTTACTTTAATTTTTTTTATTATAATTGGATTTTCAAATACAATCACAAAAACATCTCCTGTTGAAGGTGGTTTCCCCCAAAAGTACTCGTCAACACTACTGTAAGCCTTGCTTGCTTCATAATTTTCAAACACATTCATGTTGGTGTACAGACTTGCAGGGGGGTTATCAGGAATGTCAAATGACTCCTCTTCAAAATCATCATCCTTCAGCTTATTCTCCGTCCCTTTGTATGATGAATAATAGCCCATGTGCTGAAAGAGAGATGGTTTAAAACGGATCACATTTTTCTGAGCCAAGAGACCACGGAAATGAGTCAATAGCCAATCACAAGGCATTTCTTGATAAAACATTAATAAAAAATGGGCTAAACGTGGGAGATCATGAGAATGATAGAGTTTACCAATGTAGCCAAGCTTAGAGAATTCAAGAGTTACCCAGTAAGTTCCTTCTAGGGATGCAATGACTTTCTTGATGGCAGTTAAGAAATTTTTTGAACATCGAACATCATCTTCAAGCATTACATAATAGTCTGAAGTATTGGCACAAAAATTAAGCAGAAAAGCATAATCTACATTTTGCTTGGAACGAAATTTGACTCTATCTTCTGGATCATTGTAATTTCTTTTAAGGCCATCTAGGATTGGGTAATACTCCTCTGGAGCATGTATAACCATTAATCTTCCTGCAATAATATGGTGCGCAAATTTCTGTGTAATATCCTGGACCATGGCATCACGCCAGGAAGAATTAAAGTCTGCTAGGTGAACCACCACTGAAATTTCCTTCAGCTCTTCATAGCTGGATTGCTCAAAAATTGACTTAATTGTCTCAAGTAAATAGTTTCCTTTTTTTCGCTTTACTGAAGAAAGTCCAATTGTAAGATACCCTGCAAAAAAGAATTCAGAAGCAATACAAATGTGAACTAGAAATACGGAAAAAGAAAAAGAGAGAAGATATTTATTCCTTAGACTTGCTACTTACTACATATTAAGTAAATCTAGTAAATGACTATGCACAGAACATTTTATGATTAAAGTAATAAGCTAAATATATAAAGGCTGTAAGTGCTTAATACATAATTTATATTTTCTATGAAAAATAAATAGCATCTTAATCACAGTAATGTATGAGCCCTATTGCTGTGAACATTTACTGATGAAATTCTAAAAACATGGTTTAAAGTGTTCTGCAGCTTAATATTCTCATATACGCCCATTAGAGAAGGTAGACAGGTATTTAGATAACATACAAGTTACTTTTTAAAGATAAAGTAAAAAAAATGCTTTTTCTCTTTTGCAAAAAGAGAAGGGCATTCACAGTTAAGGCTGACAAACTAGTTTCAAATGATACAAAAGAAAAATAAGGGTAAGTAAGTCTTTCAATCATCTTTAAATTTTTTATAGAACACATCACATATTTTCAGTTTTCTTTTTTTTGCTGTCATTATGTTGTACTAGAATTCATAATTGGACTTCACAATTTTATCTTGAAATGTACCTAGTATATTAATTAGAAAGCAAACAATATTATAAGACACATTCAAAAAACTTTAATGCTACATTGTTCCAAGACATAAGCACCACTTTAAAAAATTTTGAAACACACTTTATAGTAATTTTGCCTGAATAACTTTTTATTCAGACATTTATAATCTAAAATTAGGAATTAGATATGTTTAGAGAATAAAATAAAACCCTGAGAAAAGACAGCTCACCTCTGAGAAGGGTTAGAGGTCTTTCTATTGAAATATTTTCACTTTTTAAAGCTCATTCTGATATTAATCAGAATTGAATAACATTTCTAAGCCACTATTTAGAAAATGGGGAAATCTATATACAAGATCATCGTTTTAATATAGCACCTGTATAATGCGGTTTGTATGATATTGAAAAAAGCCCCATTCCAAAAACAGTTTGTCAGAGAGGTTGTGATTTACACATTTCGTTTAAATACCTTGGCTTACAACTCAGACTTCTTTTGAAACACAATATGTTATCTAGTACCATTAAACTTGAAGCCACCAAACTTCATTAATAATAGCCAATGCTTATGGAATGCTGTCTACATAAGAGGCAGGAGTTTGGGCATTTTATCTGTAATATGCATCTTAAATGTTCAAAACGGTCTTTTGGGATAGGTTTGCTATTACCATCATTCTGCTTTACAGATAGGGACACTAAGTCACGGTGAGATGAGGTGACTCATGCAAGGTGGTACACTTAGTAGGTGACGCTGCAACAGGATTCAAACTGTCTCACTCTTTTATCCTCTGTGTTACATTGCCTCTGGTAGAAAGCAGTTGGCATGTGTGCCAATAAACATTAGTAAATTTAGCATGGGAAAAGGGAATCAGTAATGTTCCAGCAAAGGTGGTGTAACAGAGATGAAAAATGAATGGCAGTCTTAGACAATTAGAAAGAAGCCTAAGAACAGTAGACATTTCAAATGGTAGAATGAAAGGAAATGAGATATAAAGAAATCTAAATTAATTTAATAATTTCCTCAACCTAGTGATAACAAATACACTCACATAAACAAGTCTTAAAAGAGAGGTCAATTTTTGTGATCTTCACATAATTTACTAAGATCATGATAGCACTGTATTTTATTCTAAGATTCATGGTTTTTTTGCTTTTGTTTTTGTTTTTTTGAAATGGAGTCTTCCTCTGTTGCCCAGGCTGGAATGCAGTGGCGCGAACTCAGCTCACTGCAGCCTCCACCTCCCAGGTTCAGGCGATTCTCGTGCCTTGGCCTCCTTGGCCTCCTCAGCCTGCTGAGTAGCTGGAATTACAGGTGTACACGACCATGCCTGGTTAATTTTTGTACTTTTAGTAGAGAAGGGGTTTCACCATGTTGGCCAGGCTTGTCTTGAACACCTGGCCTCAAGTGATACACTTGCCTTGGCCTCCCAAAGTGCTGGGTTACAGGCATGAGCCACCAAACCCAGCCTAAGATTTATATTTTACACATTGAAACATTTAAAAATCAGGCTGCATACTAAAATCAATAGCGTTATAATTAAGATTGGTAATGCTTATACTTTCTTAGTGGTATGCTAATTAGATAATGGTACTTTTTGTAAGCTATGGTGTCTTAGAAATATAGTATGTTACTTCTTGGCTCCAAATATATTTTTTTTAACTGACTGTAGTGTGTTGAATAGTTTCCTCCAAAAATTCATGTCTACTTGGAACCTCAGAATGTAATTTTATTAGTAAATTTGATCTTTGCAGATATAATTAGTTAAGGATCTTGAGCTGTAATAATTCTGGATTTAGATGTGGACCATAAATTCAATAACTTGTGTCCTTATAAAAAGAGGAAAAGACACAGAAAGACAAAGAGAAGAAGGCCATTGATGATGGAGGCAGGAATTGGAGTGATGCTCCAAAGTCAAAGAGTACCAGAAGCAAAGTCACCAGAAGCTGAAAGAGGCAAGGATTCTCCCTTAGAACTTTCAGAGGGAGTGGGGACCTGCCAGCACCTTGATTTCAACCTCTGGCTTCCAGAACCACGAGAGAATAAATTGCTTTTTTTTAAAAAGCCAGTCACTTTGTGGTAATTCGTTATGGCAGACCTAGGAAACTAAAACACTGAGTTTCATTAATTAAAAAGTTGCGGCAAGTCATAAAACCAAACTGTTAAGAGGTTAGAAAATGTAGCAATATGAACATAGGAATTTTTAAAAGTTAACTTCTAAATTTTAAAGTAAATTGATCTTTTTCTAGTCACTCTATACCATCCTACAACAAAATCTCAAGAGACTCACATTACGATTAGGCATTTTATTTAATTTTTTTGTTATTAAGCGTACTGGGTCAGTGAGTATAGTAGTTGGCAATTTGTGAAAAAACATTGAAGTTTTGCCCAAATAATTTATTATATTAGTAAAGCCCTTAAGCCTTTTTACTATACATGTGAAACAAATTATCATTATTTTAATGCAAAATATTTTATGTATTCTTTTTATTTAAATGTTTAAGGATACTTACGCTTTCTTTGTAAAGGTGTGGCAGCTAGGTAGCGATAGGTGACATTTATGGCTCCTGAGAAATTAGATAAATCCTTGAAAGTATGAACATAGCGTTCTGAATTCAGTTGATGTGTGGATGTTTCCCTTATAAGTTGTTTGTCTCCTTCCTAAATACCAAGAAAGAGGCAAGGAAAATATATAAATAATAGATGGTCATGGATTAAATAAAGTTTCTTTTTTACACAATAAATGTACGACTACAATATATAGTATGCAGGGTTATATAAATCTCAACTACTGACATCATAAGCTGTAGCTCATCATCACTCACCTCATTTTTTACCTGGAGGTTCTGCTCCAGTAGCTCGCTCGCCTATTTTGCTGTGTATACCACAATTACATTTGTTTTTCTATAGGACACATTAATAATGATAATCTCTTAAAAAAAGAATTTCTACATGAAAACTCCCACTGCCTTTATGCTACTTTTCAAATTTTTGACAATCATTTAAGGATCTCAAAATTGACAGTAATCTATTTTATAGTTTAATCTAAGGCTAGTTCCCACCATATTGCCTGATTTACTCTTCCTCAAGCAGTCTCAAATAAAAGATCACACAGTGTCTCCATGATTGTGAAACTTTAGGAATGATTAGGAAGATGCAGTAGTGGGCACAATATTTGGATTTTGGATACTTAATTAAATAAGTCACTTATGTGGCTACTATCTAGCTGTTGAGAAGGGCCAGTTATGGGTGATATGGCAGTAATTTTTTTCATATGTCCTAAAGTAACCTCAAATAGGATACATTTGCACCAAATTAAGGTAATGTGTAGATATCTAGGACTAATATTTCTTATGATAGTTAAGTTTGTGTGTGTATGTGTGTGTGTGTGTGTGTGATTCTATTTGATGTAATGCCCAATCCTTTTATATTTTAGATCCCTTTTATTTATTTGGTGTTGGATTTTGCATGTCATTAAATCTTCAGGAAGGTTTATATTCAAGAAAACATATTCATATTCAGATTAAAATATATCCTTTACCCACTAATTGCCCTTCTTTGATATAAGCTAAATGGTAAATTTTGATTATCTTATCATCATTTGATCAAGACTTTACTGGTTATACACTATTAGGAAAATGACTATTTGTTTGACTCATATGTGATTTACTAGAATTGGTAGAATACATTTGAGAACAACCTAATTAGAAAGAAATATTTCTCTCTCTCTCTCTTTTTTTTTCTCAAAATGTGCACTCTACTATGTGGTTTTATTTATTTATTTAATTTTTTTTCTTTGAGGTGGAGTCTGGCTCTGTTGCCCAGGCTGGAGTGCAGTGGCATGATCTCTGCTCACTATAACCTCCGCCTCCTAGGTTCAAGCCATTCTCCTGCCTCAGCCTCCCGAGTAGCTGGGATTGCAGGCACACGCCACCATGCCCAGCTAATTTTAGTATTTTTTAGTAGAGATGAGTTTCCGCCATGTTGGCCAGGCTCGTCTCAAACTCCTGACCTCAAGTGATCCACTCACCTTGGCCTCCCAAAGTGCTGGGATTATAGGTGTGAGCCAGCACACCTGGCCTTATGTGGATTTATTTTATTCAGTATAGAAAGTCAAGCTAGGCATGTGCTAGCTATTAAGACTGTAGAGAAAGTAAATGGATTAAATAACTCTGGTCCTGCTATTATTTTGCTGTGGTCATTAAAAGGTTAATTAAAGCCTTGTTCTAAAAAATTAGACAAAGCTCAGATACAAGTTTTACAACTGAAACATTCAATACTTCTACTTCGCATCAATCTCAAGTGCCAATGAAAAAGATGACTAACTCAAATTTTCTAATCTATGGCCAGACGTGACTATTCTTAGAATAAAAACTGAAAGTAGAGACCTTAACTAGAGGCTTCCAATATGGTCCTTACTAAATCAAGATTCATTCTGAATATCTTTTCTGTATATCCAAGTATGTTTATAAATCCAAATTTGGTCTTTAATAGTGTATTTCTCTATTTTATACTGCCTTTGATAATTTGGACCAAGAAATACTTTAGTCCTTTATAAGGTTCACAATGTGTAAAAGTGTGGTTTTGTGTGGCTTTTACACAATGCCATGTGTAAAAGCCACAAACTTTCAAAGTACTTGAGATTAAACCTTAGATGCTAAATTACTTAGAAATATACTAATTGGCTATCCACTGAATTCTGATGATTTTAAGTTCTTTATACATAAATATTTTCATTGGTGTTTACCTGCATATCTATAAAACATCATTAAAGTTTAAAATAAATTTAGAACTGCCAAAATGTAACTAGTGACTCAGTTTAGTATCAATTATTTCAATAGTAATGTAGTGATGTACATAATTAATAATGCCTGGAAGAAATTTCTGTAAAAAGTACAGTAATTACAGCACTAAATTCATTTTACCATTCTATTCTTAGGTGATGTTACATTCTAAGGTAAGTGCAGGATATTGAATACCTCTTTAAAAATTCTATCCTTAACACATAAAATCTAGAAATTTTTTGTTATAAGATGGAGTACATTCATCCTGATTTAAGGACATAACAGAATATAAAAAGAAATGGAACTTACATGAAATCACTTTATTAAATTCTCAAGAACAAGCTTTTTTATACTTTTCAGCATAAATAAATAATGCAACTTTCACCTGAGTCAGCCTTGTTGGCTGCTTTCCAGAGTCATCTACCTGAACAGCCAGGCTCTCCCTGGATACCTTCTTTCTGTAGCTACTATGCTGTAGTATATTTCTCAGTAATAAGACAAAGCTTTATGACAATCATTTTCTGGATGGGAATGCAATTCAATGAACTAGCTGCAGACTAAATATATACTCTTGTGGCTACTTTGAAGATGCTCAAAGCCAAGAAGCTAAGTTGATTGGGCATGCAGTGTCTCTTCTACTTAGTTTGCCTTGTAACGGTGTTTGTCTCTTACACTAAGTGCAGCTTCCTTTTTCACTTAAAGGCACATATATCTCTAATACATAAGCAAATATGCTAAACTGCTAATATGCCTAGGGTTTCAGGCCACAAATGGATTTTCTAACAAAAAGACGAGAATAGAATCTGTTAACTAACTCCAGAGACCTTACTACTTCTAACTATTCACCTGATATCTCTAAGTTAGAAGTACTATTTCCCAGTTTTTAAAAAAGGAAGACAAAAAAGAAAGATCTACTAATATCTGTGCGTAGCAAATTGCATACATTGTGATAATCGGGAAGAAAGAAGAAAAATGAGTTCAGATAATTTTATTAAAAAAGAAATAAACACAGGTAAAAAGATCAAAAGGGAGATGTGTTAAAAAGAAATTACATTATATTCTTGGAGGGGGCCAGTTTCCCATGGATACTATTCATTTTTAGAAGAATAATTGTAATGCAATTTAATATTAATCATTGAAAAAGTTTTCAACTTATAGCCTTGAAGCAAAATTCAGCTAAAATGCGATTTGGTTAAAAAACATCAGTCAGTAAATAGTAAATTGTTAAATAATAAAAATGCTATCATCAAACTTAGAACAAGGGATGAGTGTTGGAATTTAGCAATTGCTTTAACTCATTTTTTTCCAACTTTTGTAAGTATTTTAAAATAATAATTTTTAAAAGCTAAGAAGCAATCTGTTTTCTGCACCTGGACTGATTTGCAAATTTGAGTAGACATATTCCTAATATAATCAGAGAAATCTCATTGAGAAAGTAGCTTTAGTAGAAGAGCTACTTCATTAAATCATATTATCTACATTTGATGACTAGGACCAATGTTTAGATAGCACTGTAAACATTTGCAAAACAGGAAAATAGCATTTTATTTTCTAATTGACATATACTCTACTACTTCTTACTCATTTTACAGTGAATTTAAACAGGTTCTATTTCAAAAGACATAAGGGCGTTTTGCACATTCAATGGTCCTTTGGGTTTGTTAAAAGTGAAAGATTAAAATTGCACTGGAAACTGTCTTATAAATTCAGCAAGTAATTGAACATAGCAAGCCTCCAACCAATAACATGTGTTTGATTTACAAGATTTTATTTACTTCTACCAGTAGACACAAAATCAAGAGATAAATTTTTATTATAAAATTGAATCATTAATCAAGAGAATCTCTAGTTAACTTACGATCTTTCATTATCTTAAGAAAAAAATAGCAAGAACACATGGGCCTTGTTCTGTTGTCCTTATTATATCTCATATAACTAATAGGTTTTAAAAATATTCAAAAATGCATAACATCGGTATGTTTCTCCTATTTGCTAAGTTTGCCTAAATCATGCCTACTCAAATCCTGTTTAATCTTTGTTGATTTCAGCCATTGTGCATAGACTGTGGAGAGAAACATTAAGGGTCCACAACATCAGAATCACTATTTGAAGACAAAAAGCCTAGGCAGAGTGAAAATCTAGGATTCTGGTACAATTTCAGCATCAAAGAACAGAGATAAAGGATGCAAGATGTTTTACAGAGGACTTCTTAGGAATATCTGTACCAACTAAAATCATATGGTTGACTTATAGGATATAGCATAGTATCTGGAAAATAATAGTTAATAAATAATCTAAAGCATTTTTTTTGGAAATACTCTGTCTCTTGTTAAGACACTAATTTAAACTTTTAGCATTTTTGCATGTGAAAATCACTTTTTAGTTCCTGTTAGTTGTAAAGGTTTTGATTTCTGAAATATATAAACTGTAATCAGGTTTTGATTTTCTGAAATCTAGAAATATTAATAATAACATACAAATTATGACAGATATTTTAGCCTCCATTAAGATAGAAAAAGTGAATAGCAGTAATGTCCATATTAATCTCATCAGACATGAAATGATGTGATGATAACAATAAGAAAAAAATTGAAAGTAACATTAATTTTTCATAATTAGTCAGAATAAGCGCTTTTGCATATTGTCATATTTTCCCTAAAAAAACCTATTTATATGTAATCACCTACCAATATTTGGTATCTCATTTTAACTACTGAATGATTTACACATCAATATCTTTATCTCTTGAGATCTTTTCAGTGGGTATAAATATAAAACAGAGTGGCCATCTAGGTCTATTCAAAATTCAAATAAGGTGTTACACATTGTAATAAAATATTACTTATACAAAGAGCACAATTAAAAAGCATTGTTAATTAGACAATGGAATTTTGAAATTTTAAGTGATAATATAGAAAAGTAGAGGAAGCAAGGAGTTATACTTTCTAAGCAGATTTTGTTTATTCTATACATTTCAAATGGAAAACCCAAAATCTTAATGGCTCCACATAATATTTATTCTGCATAGTGATGATAGCTAACTTATTTGTAATTATATGTACATATTTGGAGCACAAAATATACACCATTAAAAATATTGGAACATAATTCAAAACAAGTGTAATGTTGATGTATGATTAAACAAAAAATAGACAATATACATGTTATAATTTTGCTCAAACTAAGTCTTCTCCAATAGTTTGAGAGTGAAGTTAGGCTACAATGGGACTAATTCTTGTTTGACTTATGCCTTATTTTGAAGAAAAGACAACCAACCTCCCAAACTTACCAGAACATAGCTATCTTCAATGTACAAGTTCATAAAAAGGAGAAAAATGACAAGAACTCCCAAGAATGACACTGTAGAACGTTTTCTCAGGCATCTCATTTTATCAAGTATTTCAAAAATATGTTTCATTTGATGAAATTTAAACATTCTCTTCTGTGGAAAAGAGGCACAGAATTACTAGCAGTTGGTTTTGGATGCAAATATTTCTTTATCGCATATATCGCATATATCGCAGGTCCCTGTAAAATTTCATCTTTCAAATGTTTGAATTAAAATTCTGTTCCCAATTTCAAACATAAGGTTGGCACAGATCATTAATTAATATGTTAACATAAGATCAATTCAGTGGTTTATATTAATGTAGAGTAAATAAAAATAAAAAGCAAGTCTCATAGTTACTGATGAAAAAAGATGAACTTTGGTCATAATAATGTAAAAAAAACAGGCCTCTGATGAGAAACAGTACAAAAGCACAATAGAAAAACAGTCAAGTCCACTGTCATCAGTGAGGTATAACTTTAAGGTAACATTTACCTCTCATATTGTAGTATAACGAAAATGAGAAAAAGCAGAATTATGGGCCTAATATTAATCTCAGAGTAGGTGTCAACTGAAAACATTTAACTGGGAATCTGGGTGGAGTAAAGAAAAGTGATAAAGAAGTTAAGGCTGTGGGGTAAATCCAAACATATGTTTGAAAACTTCTGGGTTACAATTGCTTTGCTTATTTTTCCAATTATTCTTGTTAAATCAGGGTGAATCCTATAGTATTATATTAACATTTCCTTGATATCTACTACTTAGTAGTTTAGCTGTTTGAAATAATTCATGTACTACACAAAGGCAAAATGAGAGTCAGAAAGATTCGTGAAAACCTAATTTTAAAAAATTTTTACTCTTCTATTTTGTGATATTTTCCAACCAAAGATTCCTTTACATTATTCACTATTTTATAAAAAAGTATAAACATATCTGAAGCACTTAACAAACTAGAAAAATCACATTTTGTGTAAAATCAACACATTGATAACCTGAAAACAGAGCCACTTAGAGTTGTGTAATGGATCTCCTTGGGTTTATCTTTATGATGAAGTATTTATGTGTAAGGGAGACTTTAGAAAGTGAAAAATGTCCGTCCCCTATAATCTTAGAACTATGCCTAGAACATAGCTGGCAAATCTTATCTCTTCAATGAATTAATGCAAGGGAGAATTTGTGGGTCCTTATAAATTATAGTAAAAATATTAGGAATTGGAAGAAAGTCTTAATATATAAGACTTAATATATGACTTAATAATTATAAGTCTAAAAATAATTTTTAAAAAAGAATTATGAAAATGCTATACATATTACTGTCCATTTTCTTTGATCATATTTTTCTTAAGGGTTATTTTTCTTATAAATTTGTAGAAATTGTAAATATGTGTATAAATATGCACACATAGATGCACATAAATGTATATCCTGAGGATTTGGGTGATATATGACATTTCAAATAGTATGAGAAGTGGTAAAAATAATGCTTTGGAGGCAATACTGTAGTTCTGTTATGGGATCTTCAGAGTGTTGCTTTTCTGATCAGAAACCTCTGTGACTGGTGGCATCTTGCCAGAGTCCTTGTCCTGCATCGAGGAAGGATGAGGTATTCAGACAAGTGGAGGGTGAGCAAGATGAAGAGGAGCTTTATTCAGTGTTAGAACCACTCAGACAAGACCCACAGTGGGTAGGTCCTCTCTGTAGACAGGTCAACCTGTCAAGTGTTCAGCACTTAGCAGAGAGGTTAGCCCCTCTCTGCTGCTGGTTGATCCATCCTCTTCTCAGCAGACAGGGTAGCTCCTCTCTGCAGGTGGCCACTCCATCATCTCTCCATCCTCTCCTCTGCTCTGGCTGAACACGGGGCTTTTATGGGCCTCAGAGAGGAGGAAGCGCATGCCAACTGATCCATGGACAGCCATGGGCGGGCCCAGAAAAGGCACCACAAGTTCCCAGTCTGGTCTGCAGGACTGGCAGCCTGGCCCCCAGGCTTCAGGCCTTCACCAGCCTGAAGGTGGGGCTTCACTGGGGACCCACCCCCTTCCCCCCAGAAGTCTGTCTGCCTCCCACTACTGTCCATAGTGTCCAGGCTGCTTGCACTGACGGGCACCTGCAGGCCAGTGACAAGACACCCTCAGCCCCCTCCTTGGTTATCCTTCCCGCACTCGTGGGTGCTTAAAGCCTGAAGGGTGCTGAGATGACAAGCAGCTGGCATGACAGCACTGCCCAGGGCTGACATTACAGGCATGAATCTGAGATGCTGTGCCTTGGGGAAACTCAGTGTCTGGGCATGGTGGCTGATGCCTCAAATCCCAGCTCTTAGAGGGGCAGAGGTAAGAAGATAGCTTGAGCCCAGGAGTTTGAGACCTGCCTGGGCAATATAGTGAGATCCCATTCTCCACAAAAAGGAAAAAGTTTACTTCACAGTTCTAGCAGCAGAGTTTCCAGGTGAGATTTCATCAGAGCAGGTCCTTGGAAGTTTTCACCATCCTGATGACAATATGGCAGGGGTGGTGACCAGCGAGACATCTTCAGAAGTGGCCCTACCTTTTCAAAGGGCAGACAAAGGTGCCACTAGCAACATACGTTTCTGGCCAGAAAAGCAACACCCCAAAGATCCTGTAACATTTTGGGGGCTCATCCAGGGTCTGCGGAAAGGTAAGTAAAAGTGGATCTGCTCTTACTGTCTTTCTTTGGAGTCTCTAACTTCCACAACAGTCAAAATGAAAGAAAAATACTGGACATTTGTCAGTCAGTTAAAAGCGACTAGCACAGCTACCAGGACTTAAGACATGGAGAACAGACTTTCTGGGGATGACACTGTCAATCCTCTATCACCTCTACTGGGTGTTGAGAATGTTGGCTTTGTTTCAATCCAGTGTCCTTTCATGCATATCTAGCTGTCACATAGGACTGAAAGGAAATCTTGGGGCAACTAAGGGTATCTGGCCAAGGCTACACCTTGGTGTTATCCAAAGGCCCCTGGACTAACTCCAGTCCCTGACTGCCCATTAGGGTGTTGGCACTTGGACCTCCAGTCTTTCCTATCATTCTTTCTTTCTCTCTTTTGTGGCTGTCAAGGTTCCCATCTCTTCTTTATATACAATGTTAAATGTTAAAGATGTTGTTGCAAACTAGAGATATTACTGGGAAGAATGTGGAATTGGCTCAGTCATCAAAAGCATAAAATGGAAAGTTAAGACAAAGCAAAGTGTGTGTTGGTATCTGTACATAAATTTGTGGCAAACATGTTTTTGTCATTTCCTTTGTTGCCAACTTAGTGTCAAGCACTTTGAAGCACAGAACAGAAACATGGCCTCAGGAAGAAAGCTTTTCTGTGAGTGTGAGGGCAAATGGTCCAAGGTCCCATGTGCTGGCCTTCTTTGCCTTGCAGGGCAATTTGGACCTTTGCCGAGACTGTAGGATTGATTAAGCCCTCCTAGATGGCCATCTCAGGAGAGGCTGCAAGAGACGGTCCCAGGGAAATAGGGAAGCAAACCCCAGAGGTGCCTCCAGCAGGGGAATCAACCCCCTTTGCTCTTCCCTATGCAGGTTCTCTTTTAAGCTTGCCCCAGCCTAAAAGTCTTCGTTTTAGGCAGGTCCCAGTCTCAACTGCTCCAATAACAGATGCCTGGTGAATATGGCCCCATTAAGGTCCAGGTCCCCTTTTCAAATTAAAGGGGGTCTTGGCAAGTTTTTAAATGGTCCTGACAGGTATATAGAGGCTTTCTAGAACTTAACCTAAGTAATTGAGCTCTCCTGGAAGGATGTCATGTTACTTTTGAGTCAAATCCTGACCACCACTGAAAAGCAGGGAATCCTGCAAGTGGCAGAGAATTTTGGAAATGAGCTTTATATCTTATATAGGGCCAGGGATGGGGAGGAGTTGGAAGAATGACAGTACCATTGGAGGACCAGTTGGAAGAATGGCAGTACCACTGGAGGACAAAATGAGCCCCTAATGATAAAATGAGAGAAGGGAGGAGGAAACACTTTCAGGTTTGCATACTGCAAGGCTTACAAGGGATTGGGTCCAGCCTCTCAACTGCACTGAGCTATCCATGGTAGACCAGGGATTGGATGGGAGTCACACTGCCTTCATCAGTGGGGCTGGAGGGGCCTTGGTGAAGTGTGATTCTCCATCTCCTGATTTGGTTAAGGGACAGCTGGTCCTAGGGGGATGAGTTAATCATACAGGTGGCCCCTGATGTCAGGAGGGGGCTGCAAAAATGGGCTGTGGGACCAGATGGTACTTTGGAGGGCCTCCTGGGAGTGGTCACCTCAGTATTTTGCAGTGGGAACCATGAGGAAATCCAGAAAAGAGAGGGGAGATACAGGAAAAAGGCAGAGGCTTCCAGTAGCCACCTTGTGGACCCGCAGACCCCAGAGTCCCCAAGATGCATTTGTTGACTGCCACAAATGTGGTAGGAGGGACTGTCTAGATAGCAGGAGGAGGCCAGGTAGTGGAGGCCAGTGCCTACGCAGGCACCCCTGAGCCTGTGTAGATGGTGGCATGGGGTCCTTCCAGGGTCCCCAAGGGTGCAGACTGCAGAGAAGTCTGGATTCTGCACCTGGGAGGGCAGCTGCAGTGGCTCCTAGGGAGGGCGAGGCTCCTGCCTGAGCAGTGGCATGGGAGGCCCAGGCCAGCCTCCCTGCTGCAGCTGGCATCTTGGCAGCAGCCACTCTTGATGGGCCACTGCTACCATTAGTTCTGTCTACAATAATTTGAAGTAGAATAAAACAACAACACAACCCCAGGATATAATTCCCAAGAGTTGACAAAGAAATACAGAAATCCTTAGAGAATAATGACGGTCTTCTAAATTCTAATATCCAAATTCTTAAAATTGTAATCCTCTCAAATCCATTCACAATACAGAATACAAATAAAGTTTCCATGGTGTATACTCCCAGAGTAACTATGATACAGACAATTAGCACAAACTTTAATTTTCATTTAATTGAGAACATTTACATCCATGGTCAGCAGAATAGGCTGAGAAGCCCAAACCAGAACAAACAAAAGATCGAAAGACAGAACAAAATAAATGTAATTTATTAAACAAACTATGCTAGACTGCAGGCCATTAAAAATTAAAGAAGCTAATAAAGCCATTCACACTCCTCCCCCACCTCAAACATAGAATTATTTTCTACACCTTGGTTTAGGAAAGTTTTAAAAAAAATTCCCCCCCCAGCCACCAAAAAAAAAATAAATAAATAAAATAAAACACAAAAAAACAGTCGGACACCCAAAACCAGACTGACAAAATTACTATGAAAAGGAAAACAAAATAGCTGATTTCAAGTAGGGAGAACAGACTCTGGGATTAGTCCATATTTTTATTGTGACATGAAGCAAGAAAGCTCTCAAGATTAGTGGAGACATATCTAAAGGACATAGAAAATGGCTTGAAAAGGCTTCCATTAAGGAATTTTGGGAAAACTGAAGATCAAAATTAATGGGCTATGATTGATAGTAAAATACTGAATAAATATAAATTAATGATGAAATGGTAATTATAAATGGAAAAGAAAGAAAAAGTAAGAAACCTCATTTGCTACTACTGAAGGTGAAAACTTTCCCATCTTCAGTCACTAGAAATTGGTAATTGAAAGTATTAACATTTTTACCCAGCATTTCTAGAAGACACTATGTTTTATCCACAGTTGATGACTTTTTTTCTAATATTGGACAACAAGCAGCACAGGGCAATATCCCCAAGTGAAGAAACCAAATAGGTAAGCCCTGTGATTTTTCCTGCTTGCTCTCAAGAGGCGGTTTCCAAAAGGCAGTACAGGGACAGTGAATCCAAACAGAACGTAGAGATCTTGCCAATTAGGAGACAGAAATAATAATTTGGGGGCGATAAAGGTACCTAGAATTTGAGTGGCAGAATATTTAAGAGAACAAGTGACAGAAGAGAGACTCAGAATTCTGCAGAGGACTCTTCAAATCTTTGAGTTGATACTGGTATGTCATGAAACTTCATAAGACTAGAGAAAGAACCATAAAAAAGTAGTAGGCCAAACAGTTCCTGAAGCTTATACAGTGTTGGAGATAGTTTGTGTGTCCATAAGCCAAGTTTGTGCATCCATCAGCCAGCAAACTTGGACTGGACATTAAAAAACTGGACATTAAAAAGAATACTCAGAGGCCAGCTGCGGTACCTCATGCCTGTAATCTCAAAACTTTGGAAGGCTGAGGCAGGAGGAGAGCTTGAGCCCAGGACATTGAGACCACCCTGGGCAACATAGTGAGACCCCATCTTTACAAAATATAAGAAAACTAGCCTGGTGTGTTGGTATACATCTGTAGTCCCAGCTACTTGGGAGAC
Source organism: Pan troglodytes (assembly GCF_028858775.2). NCBI lineage: Eukaryota > Metazoa > Chordata > Mammalia > Primates > Hominidae > Pan > Pan troglodytes. The sequence goes on from NC_072408.2 coordinate 92,825,067, forward strand.
TGAGGCAGGAGCATTACTCAAGCCTGGGAGGTCAAGCCTGCATGCAGTGAGCTGTAATTGTGCCACTGCACTCCAGCCTAGGCAACAGAATAAAACCCTGTCTCAAAACAAACAACAACAAAAAGAATACTCAGAAGCATATTACCTTAGTATTTGGGTCAATACTCTCTAGGCCTGTCCTAATGAAAGCTTAACAACAAGCATCAACAGCATCAAATTATTTTGCATAACTTAACTCCATACTAGTACAAAGTACAGCACTCTTTAAACATACAGGACAATGTCTAGAACTTAAGAACATAAAAATCACAATATCCAGGATCCAGCAAAAATTACCATTTAAATCATGGACAATATGGTCTATAACTAGGCTGAAACTAATCAGAGAGAAAAAAATCAAGACATAACTGAGATGATAGAATTAAAAGAAAAAGGATATTAAAAAGGCTATCATAAATATGTCCCATAGGCTCAAAATAGAAGAACAATGATAATTTTAAGGAGAGAAATGAAATATTTAAATAAAAACGAAACAATTTCTAGGGATGAAAAATATTATGTGCGAAATGCAAATACACTGGCTAGTAGATAAAGAATAGCAGGAGAAAAGATACAACAGTAGAAATAATACAAATTAAGCACAGAGAGAGGGAAAAACATCCAGCCAAACTGCTGTCTAAATTCTGAGTCACAGGAAAAATGAGATCATAAATGTTGTAAGGCATTAAATTTCAGAGTGTTTTCTTCGGCAACAATAGATAGCTGATATAGCTATCTACAGGAAACTCATTTTAATGATAAAGACAAAAAATGAGTTAATAATAAAAGAAAAGATAGAGATAAACATTAATCAAAGGAAAGCTGGACTGGATATATTAATATAATACAAAGCAAACATTTAGTAATTAATGAAAGTATCAATTTTTCAAAGGAAGCATAAATGTACATGCAATAAATAAGAGTTTCAAAATACCTGAAACAAAACTGACATAAGGGAAAGGAGAAAAAACGGAATAAATAAAGGAGGAAGAAAGGAAAGAAAGAGAATAAATAAATTCATTCATTTTCAATATATGAATATTGAAGTCCTCTATTTAAATATTCCTCCCTCAATAATTGACTGAACATGCAAATACAAAACCAGTAAATGTCAAAAATATTTAAAACACTATCAAATAAATTAATCTACTTGGGATTTATGAAACACTCCACCCAACAATAGCAGTGTATAAATCTGTTTTCATGCTGCTGATAAAGATATACCCAAGACAGGGCAATTTACAACAGAAAGAGGTTTAATGGACTTACAGTTCCACATGGCTGAGGAGGCCTCACAATCATGGTGGAAGGCAAGAAGAAGCAAGTCACATCTTACATGGATGGCAGCAGGCAAAGAGAGAGATTTTGCAGGGGAACTCCTCTTTATAAAACCATCAGATATTGTGAGACTTATTTACTATCGTGAGAACAGCACAAGAAAGACCTGCCTCCGTGATTCAATTACCTTCCCCTTGGTCCCTCCCTTGACATGTGGGAATTGTGGGAGTTACAATTCAAGATGAGATTTGGGTGGGGAACCAGCCAAACCATATCATTCCACCTCCCAAATCTCATGTCCTCACATTCCAAAACAATCTCGCCTTCCCAACAGTCCCTCAAAGTCTAAACTCATTTCAGCATTAACTCAAAAGTCCACAGTCCAAAGTCTCATCTGAGACAAGGCAAGTACCTTCAGCCTATGAGACTGTAAAAATCAAAGCAAGCTAGTTACTGCCTAGATACAATGGAGGTACAGGTATTGGGTAAATACAGCCATTCCAAATGGAAGAAATTGGCCAAAACAAAGGGGTACAGGCCCCATGCAAGTCCAAAATCCAGCAAGGCAGTCAAATCTTAAGGCTCCAAAATTATCTCCTTTGACTCAAGGTCTCACATCCAGGTCATGCTGATGCAAAAGGTTGGTTCCCATGGTCTTGGACAGCTCTGCCCCAATGGCTTTGCAAGGTACAACCTCCCTTCTGGCTGCCTTCATGGGTTAGCATAAAGTGTTTGTGGCTTTTCCAGGTGCACAGTGCAAGCTGTCAGTGGATCTACCATTCTGGGGTCTGGAGGATGGTGGTCCTCTTCTCACAGCACCACTACATGGTGCTCCAGTAGGGACTCAGTGTGGGGGCTCTGACCCCACATTTCCCTTCTGCACTGCCCTAGCAGAGGTTCTCTATGAGGGCCCTGCCCCTGCAGCAAACTTCTGTCTGGATATCCAGGTGTTTCCATACATCCTCTGAAATCTATGCAGAGGTTCCCAAACCCTGACTCTTCACTTCCATGTACTCTCAGGCTCAATACCACATGGAAGCTGCCAAGGCTTGGGGCTTGCACCCTCTGAAGCCATGGCCCAAGCTCTATGTTGGTCCCTTTCAGCCATGGCTAGAGTGGCTGGGATTCAGGGCACCTAGTCCCTAGGCTGCACACAGCACTGGGAATCTGGGTCTCACCTATGGAACCATTTTTTCCTCCTGGGCCTCCAGGCCTGTGATGGAAGGGGCTGCCATGAAGACCTCTGACTTGACCTGGAGACATTTTCCCTATTGTCTTGGTGATTACATTCGGCTCCTCATTACTTATGCAAATTTCTGCAGCTGGCTTGCGTTTCTCTTCAGAAAATGGGATTTTCTTTTCTATTGCATTGTCAAGCTGCAAATTTTCTGAACTTTTATGCTTTGCTTCCCTTATAAAACTGAATGCCTTTAACAGCACACAAGTCACCTCTTGAATGCCTTGCTGCTTAGAAATTTCTTCCACTAGATACACTAAATCATCTTTCTCAAGTTCAAAGTTCCATAAATCTCTAAGTCAGGGACAAAATGCTGCCAGTCTCTTTCCTAAAACATGACAAGAGTCACTTTTGCTCCAGTTCCCAACAAGTTCTTCTTCTCCATCTGAGACCATCTCAATGTGGATTTCATCATCCACATCCCTATCAGCATTTCAGGCAAAGCCATTCAACAAGTCTCTAGGAAGTTCCAAAATTTTCCATGTTTTTCTATCTTCTTCTGAGCCCCCCATACTGTTCCAACTCCTGCCTGTTACCCATTTCCAAAGTTGTTTCCACATTTTTGGGTATCTTTTCAGCAGCGCTCCACTCTACTGGTACCAATTTACTGTATTAGTCCATTTTCACAGTGCTGATAAAGACAAACCTGAGACTGGGCAATTTACAAAAGAAAGAGGTTTAATGGACTTACAGTTCCACATGGCTGGGGAGGCCTCACAAACATGGTGGAAGGCAAGAAAGAACAAGTCATGTCTTACATGGATGGCAACAGGCAAAGAGAGCTTGTGCAGATGAACTCCTCTTTATAAAACCATCAGATCTCATGAGACTTATTCACTATCATGAGAACAGCATGAGAAAGACCTGCCACCATGATTCCATTGCCTTTCACTGGCTGCCTCCCATGACACATGGCAATTGTGGGAGTTGCAGTTCAAGATGAGATTTGGGTGGGGACACAGCCAAACCATATCAAGCAGAATACACATTCTTTTCAAATGCACATAGAAGATTTTCTAAAACAGACCTGATTTGGGGATGACAAGTCTCAATACATTTAAAGAAATCGAAATTATATACAAATGTTCACAATGTGTCTCCATTACTGGATATATATCCAAAGGAAGACAAATAAATATGTTAGAGAAGTATCTGTACTCCCCTGTGTATTGCAGCACTATTCACAATAGCCAAGATAAGGAATCCACAGAAGTGCCATATGCAGATGAATAGATAAAGAAAATGTGTGTGTATGTGTGTGTGTGTGTATATATATATATATATATATATACTATTTAGCCATAAAATAGAATGAATACTATTTAGCCATAAAATAGAATGGAATACTATTTAGCCATAAAATAGAATGAAATCCTGTCATTTGCAGCAACACAGATGAACCCAGAATGCATATGTTAAGTGAAGTAAGCCAGGCACAGGAAAACAAAGACTGCATGATCTAACTTATTTGTGAAATCTAAAAAAGTTGAACTCATGAAAGCAGAGAGTAGAATAGTGATTACCAGAGGCTGGGAGGGGAGATGGAAGCTGGGTTGGTAAGAGGTACAGTTACAATTAGACAGGAAGAATAAGTTCTTGCAGTCTATTACACATTAGGGTTACTACAGCTAATAACAAAGCAGTGTATATTTCAAGATATCCTGAAGAGAAGATTTGGAATGTTATCACCAAAAAAACTTTAAAGTGACAGATATGCTAATTACTTTAATGTGATCATTGTACAATGTATACACATGCATTGAAATATCACGCTGTACCACACAAATATGTAAAATTCTGTCAATTATAAATACAAATAATTTTAAAAGAAATTAGAGAAAAGGGTAAACTAACCCCAAAGTAAGCTACAAAAAGAGCAAATTAGGCAAAAAGTAAACAAAATAAAAATGACAAAAGTAAAGGTAAAAATCAGTGAATAAGAAAAAATAGAAACAAATGCTGGTCGTTCAAAAAGATCAATAAAATATATATTCCTCTAGCCATACTGATCAAGAAAAAAGACATTATTAATATCATGAATGAGACACATGTCATATCACTAAAGATTCTACAGGATAATGGTATATTTTGAAAAGATATGCTAATAAGTTTGACAAGTTAAACAAAATGGAGAAATTCCTTGCAACACAGAATAATTATTTATCTATTAATAAAATTGAATAAGCAGTTAAAACATCCCTGTCAAAACACTCCAGGTCCATATGTCTTCACTAGTGAATTCTACCAAATATTTTAAGGAAAAAGTATACCTCCTCTACACAAGCTACTCCAGAAAATAGAAGAGAAGTAAATAATTTATATTGTCCAGATCTAATAAAGCATTTTTATTAAATTTTATTTGATAACATTTTAAGTAATTTTATGAATAGTAGAAGTAAAAATGAGTATGTTGAAAAACAACTTTATTAGAAATAATATTAAGCATCTAAACATAGTTAACCCAGATTTTCTTTCTAATTTTTCCAATTTTGAAAATATATGTCTACCAAATCTACAATGCCTCATCAACTGCTCCCCATCCATCATGCCAGAACCTGCAACATATCCTTCTTCTTGTAAGCTGTGGTTTCATATTTCTAGTATATTTCTAACAGGCTCACGCTTATCACTAGTTTAGATTCTTCCTGTGTTTGCGCCATCAAGACACTATACACTTGGGAATTTCAATGGCTCATAATTTTGTTGAAGGGAGGACAATTTCCTTATCCTGTCAAATCAGTTTAGCCAGAATCCCCCATCCTCCATATCTGATCCCTCAATATCTGATCAAATTTCTCACCTACCACTATCTCCCAGGTAATATATGATCACCCTGACCTGCCATCAGTAAGAATCCTTTCAAGTCAGTTTAGCAAAAAATTATCTACCCTCTTAATGATTTTCAATCCACTAACTTGCATTCTTTTCCTTGGCTATAAATTCCAACTTGTCTTTGTTGTATTCAGCATTGAGAACAATCTCTTTCCCCTACTTCAATACCCCATGGCAGTAGACCCTTGAAATCCCTTGAATAAAGTCTAAATTGCCACCTTTAACCAGTGTTATAATTTTTTCTTTAACAGTTTTTGCTGCTAGGACTTGTATAGGATCAAATTCATTATTGGATTCCCAGTCTTCTGACCCAGAATCCCAAGCACCTACCTTTGAAGCTTTCGTCTTCACTTCTGGTTGATTGATGGATGAGCCATTGGTGATTTCGACTCCTGAGCCAGTGCTCCAAATGATAAGTCTGTTGAAGCACAGTGAGGGCTGAGAGAGTCTGAGTACACTATACAGAGGCTGAGTTAGTCCTGTTTCTTTTTGTAAGAAGTTGGTATAGTCACATGCTTCTTTGTTAGGAAGGTACTGGCTGAATTGTAAATCTTACTTCCTGTTTCTGTCTTTGAGTGGGAATTTACTTCTTGAATCCCTGAGCTGAAATATTTTCCTTGGTTCTTTGTGAGGCAACTCTGTTCTATTTGATCCTATTTCTCCCACGGTAACTTTTTAGTCAACGGAAACCCCCTTCTTAAACTCTCACTGATCGTATACTCCACTTCCTTTCTTGTGGTCATGGTTTTGTTCAGGATAATTTGAGACTTCAGGATCTCTTTGGGAAACTGAAGATTTTCCCGAAGTGAGTTCTCTGAGATCTCTTCCTTCCCATTGTTTCTGCTCCTCCTTCATCCTTTTACTACCTTCAATCTTCCCTTCAGCTTTCTTGAATCTTTTGATATGTGCCTCTTCAGACCTCTTTCCTCTGTCTACCTGTCCTCCCAGACGTTTTTCCTTCCTGCTTCAGCCCTTCAGTCACCTGAACTTTAGGCCTCCTATTTCCATCATAACTTTCAAGGGACTCTAGGACCCCAAAAGCAATTGTCTGAGGTTGAAAAAGGAAAAAAAAAAAGGCTGATTGAAAAATAGATTGGATATTTTATCCAGATGAGGCTTTGGAGACATCCAGATAGGTGCTTGATGTTCTTTCAGTTTCTTGCCTAAAATGTGGTCACAGCCTCCATAACATTGCATGTATGGGCAAAAGAAAATCTTAAATGTGTCTTCTCCACAAATATTGGCTAAAAGCTTTAGTCCTCATATTGAGAAGGTAACCTTAACTTGTTCCATCTGTCAGAAACACAATGAATAAAACTATAAAGTAGAGGAAATAAGAGAGTATTACTGTGTTGTCTAACTCCTGGCTAACGTTTTAGAATAAAACCTTTAAGATCTCTTATAATATATGTATACATTACATTTATATATAGATATATATGCAATGTATATTCTTATATTTTATACATATAGGTATAGAATATACATATATCCCATTCTATGTATATACAGAATATACATATATCCCATTCTATATATATAGAATATATATTACATATATGTATGTGTAATATATATGATTATATATCATAATATATATGAGATTTCTCTATCTGTGGATGGTATTATCAAATTACTTAGTACTTTCTTTTTGTGTTTTAGAGACAGATTCTCACGCTGTCACTCAGGCTGGAGTGCAGTGGTGCAATCACAGCTCACTGCAGCCTTGGATTCCTGAGTTCAAGGGATACTCTTGCCTCAGTATCCCAAGTAGCTGGGACTACAGGTGTCCGCAATCATGCCCAGCTAATTTTCAATTTTTGTTTAGAGATGGGGTCTCACCATGTAGCCCAGGCTGGTCTAGAACTCCTGGGCTCAAGCAATCCTCCTACCTTTGTCTCCCAAAGTGTCAGGATTACAGGTGTGAGCCACCACACCTGGCCTAAAATTTCTTAAATTCTATTCCAATTTTCAGTGATAAATGTGTGCTTATATAAGGTAAATATTTCTAAAACTCTCAGAAACTAATTCAAATGCTTTTCAAATTCACATGAAATGGACGTATATTTGGCAATTAATACTAGCTTCATATTGTTTGTTTCGTAAAAACAGCTACATTTTCTGGTATATCAACATTCAGTATAATATGAATACACATTTTTATTCTACTTGGGCTTACTAGTTGAATCAGGTAATATGTCTTCTAGATGCTTAGGATTAAAAAAATTATCAGTTCGACCTTAGAATAAGTGTACAAGTAAAGATGCAGTAAAGAAGAGTTGTTTGATGCCCATTACTTCATATTTCTCAAGACAGCCATAAAACCAAAAACCTGTGTGTTTAACTTCTTTGGTTTTTGCTTTTGTGATGCTTGCCTAACATGATGATGTTAACTGTAAAAACAGTTAACAGGAAAGTAAATTGAGATTATGGCTAGCTTTGCCTGGTGTTGCAATATAGTTGCGGAAAACGGTTTCCAAATTATTTTTGTTAACTTGAAGTTTTAATGTTTTTCTAAGCTGTATTAAGTAATAAATATTCACTAAATATCTAGGTCATTATGAAGTTTTGTGAAGTTGTGAAGTTTTGTGAACAAGAAGAAGAAGAAGAAGAAGAAGAAGAAGAAGAAGAAGAAGGAGAAGAAGAGGGAGAAAGCTCAATGCTTTATTAATGCAAAACTAGATTTTTTTTTTCTGTGGAAAATGACAGTTTTCTTGGATTACAGTAAAAGGCCTTTTTGTTCGTTTTACCTTTTAAGTAATCTTCCTAGGAAGCCAAGATTTTGTGTCTTATCAAGACAGTTTTCTATGTTTATGTTAACCTTTACCATTGGCCTTGATTATTTAAGAGAACTGAGAGCTTGCAATTTAAAAGCACTAAAGTATTTTACATGTTTTACAGTGTTGCCTTTTCAAAACATATCTTAAGTGAAATCTTGTTTTTGAACTGATCTTGAAATTTCTCAAAGGGACCCTAAAAAATGTCAAAAAATTTGTTCTTTCACCTTGTAAAGAGAAATACTAAAAATAATTTGGTTTATTTAATTGATACATTGCATTGCATGAAAAGACACTTTCAAATAAGAAAAGATACTTTAACTTTCCCTAGATTATATTTTTGTATGGGCAAACATTATTAGGTATTTTAGAAATTATATAGATTTCCTAGAAATTTATCAATATCCCTGCTGTCCACAGTATCTCTTAGTTTAATGTCATCAGTGGTGGCTCTAATTATTATTGTATGCCTCAAAAATAGCCAAATTATCTTGTCATTTGCATCATTTTTATGTTGAACTCTCATTATATGTTAATTTCCATTTTAAATTTTTTGTCATTCACACATATTCTGATTCTTCTCTGAAAATATTTGCAATCAGCTACAAGCCATAATGCTTCATGATGGTGTTGATTAATTTAGAGACCATAGTACTGAATTAAGGATTTTCAGAACTAGAGTAGAGAAGCCAATGGGTTCATGAAATTTCTAATCCAAGAGCAAGGAGAACAAGAATTATTTGTTCTGATGGACAATAATGAAGTGAAGAAGAGTGATTATGGTTTTGTTTGACAGTTTGTTGGTTCTTAAATGTTCTATTTTCTGTATATAAGCACTCCCTTCCTTTTTCTCTTATTTATGGAACCACAGAACCAGCCCAATCTGGTTCAACTTTGAATAATAAAATGGTGAGTTATTTTTCAGTTGCCATGGGTTCTGGGTTGCAATTTATGTAAACTGCTTATGCTCAGATGAACCACATGTGTAACTGTAGGCAGAAACTAAATCCTAGGACCAAGAAACAGGGACTGAATTAAGAAGGGGACATCTCATGACATAATTCAATTAGATCAAGTCCTGGCATCACCCCATGGCACAATCCAGTCGGATCATGCCTCATGGCATCATCTCATTGTAAGATCAAATCAGATCACACCTCGTTACCCTCTGCCTATAAAACCTGCCCCAGTCACCAGCCTGAAGAGACAGATTTGATCACTGCCTTGTGTCTCCTTGCCAATAAACTCATGATAAAACCTTTATTTTCTCAAAGACTTGTGCCACATTGGGCAGAGAAGCCATTGCTTACTCAGTAACATTTACACTTGTAAAAATCAGTAGATTACACTTTTGTAAATATAATATTTTCTCCCTGATCCTTCCAGAATTTGTAAACTATTGAGTATTCTTATTTTCCTGGCAATATAGTTATTTACATGAATTTAATAAGAATCTGTTCTTGTAACAGAACACAATTGGAAACATTGGTTATATTTATAAGGCTTTGACTGCAATGTCATATTTGAGAATGATGTGTATAGAATCTGAGTTAGGAACTGAGGTTAACTTTATAATAAGAAACAATTTTTACAAAGCTATCTTGAAAAAGCTGGCCCAATAATAATTGGCTTCTAGGGTTCTTAGCCTTACAGATGAGTAAGGAAGATCACTTCCTAGCAGGCCCAGGGAAGATGGGCTATCTTGGGAACCTCAAGAAGACAGGAATTCATTCAAATCTGTAAGTACCAGAAGTGAAGTCTGATGGCTAGTTCTTGGCTTGACTTCTTAGCTTCAAAAGGTTTTTGAAATTATAACCTGAGATTCCTTATGAAAAGTGCCAGCAAAGAAAACTCAAAAAGACCTATGTGGTCAATTACCATTCTTCCTTTACTTATGTAAATAATCAGGTCAAATCTAATGAGACCAGATTTATTTTGTCTTTTAAAAGAGAATAACCTCATTTTGGTTATCTTTGATAAAAAATGAGTGTGACTAGAGAGATACATTTTATGTTCCAGTGGAAAAATATAGTGCACTCTTGTGAGTTCTTGATTATTCTAGCTTTTTTCCAGTATCCATCTACAACTTCCAATTTTCTCTCACCCTCCTGACTTGGAGTCAATGAGATGTAAAACTGCCCTTTTTTCAAAACTCTGCAAGCTGAAGCTCGACTATGTGATATAAACATCATGGAAATCACTGTAACAGATTATGTATGGACAGCCTTTGTGCTTGTTGCTGTGTGGGCCACTCAGAATGTTCATGGAAACACTTCATGCTGTCACTGAAAACATTCAACCTGCAAACCCAGAAGCTTTGTCAGTTTGCCGCTGCCATCCCCACTTCCCTATCTAAAGATTCTTCAAGCTCAAATCAAGATGTCTTCTTGAATGGCGGCCCTGTGGAATCAGAAACTGGGTTTCTAACCATTAATTTTTTTGTTAATTTTCATAGAAATTCCCCTCATTAAATTCCTGACTGCTAACCCATCCAGCAAATATATTATACTACCATATCCCAACAGATGTTTCAGCTGGTCCTCAATGAGCAAAAGATAACGCAAAAAGAAACAGACTTGTTTTGTTCAATGGAAAAAAGAATATTTATTTTCTTGAACAAGAGGAGGGACTGACAAAGAATCTCTCCTTGACTAAACTTTAATCAGTCTCCTCTGAGCTGAAGTAGGCCCCATGTTGGGCATATCCTCCAAGAGCCTAGTTTTAGCACTTACCCTGTAGAGTCGGCTTAGCCAAAATCCCCTGCTCTCCATATTTCATCCCTCTCAACATCTGATCAAATTTTTCATCCACCACCATCCCTCAAGTAATGACTGACAAATCTATCTTGCCTTAAGCAAGAAACTTACCGGGTCATTTTTGCAAATAATTACTCTACCCTCTTAGTGATTTTTCCATCCACTGACTCACATCCTGCTCCTTGGCTATAACCTTCTACTTTTCCTTTTGTATTCAGAGTTTAGCCCAATCTCTCTCCCGTACTACAAAACCCATTGCATTAGCCCCCATGAAGTTCCTTGAATAAAGTCTACTTTATCTGTAATAAGGGTCATGATGAATCATTTTCTTTCTTTAACAGCATCTAAGAATCTGATTCATCTAATAATTGTGAATCATATAATTCCTCTAATAATTATGACTAATATAAAGAGTATCTTCCTCTGTTTATATTTTTCTCTTTATCATTATCATAGGAAAATTAAAAATTCGGCATTTTCAACTGTGTTCAATGAATGGTTAAATATACAGATTAAAGGATAATGTCTTTAGAATTTTACTTACATACTTGAAAGACTGCAATACTTTGGGCAGCACAATACCAATAGTGAAGAATACTATCCTGAAATGGGGCTTTATTTCAATACCGCATCTTCCACCTAGATGAGTCCATCATTCTTCCATTTTCTAATTATTTCAATCTATGCTTTAGCACAGTTAGAATAATTTATATGTGATGAAATACTATTAACATGAAATAGTAAGATATTTCAGGATATAAAAAATATAAGATCACCATGATCTGGTAGTGTATCATAAGATTTACCAAAAGGTCTAATGGGCTCATATGTTAATTATAATTAATAATGAATGTGCCATTTAAACAAGAATAAGTTTTCTCTTTTTTTGTCTGGTAGAATTCAAATAAAGTATAAATATCATCATACTACAAACTTTAAAACAAAAACGTGTTTAAACAAACAGAAAAAAACAATAAAAACAAAAAACTAATTGGTTTCAACAGACTCTAATGATTTATCAAAGGTGAACAGTATTTTTTGATGAGCAGCCATTTTTAATGTTGTTGATAAAGTCAAGTTCATTAATTTTTTATGGTATTGCTTTTGTGTATTCTAACAAACCATTGCCTAATTAGTATCATGGAAATATTCTCATATGCTTTCTTCTAGAAGCTTTATAGTTTTAGTTTTTAGGGTAGGTATAATAACCATCTTAAATTAAGTGTATGGTGTGAAGAAGAGGATGAAGTCCCTTTTCTATCCCATTTATTCAGTTGTATTGGGTGCCTTTGTTGAAAATCAATTGGATATATATGTGTGGTTATATGTTTGAAATCTCTATTAGGTATATGTCTCTATTTATTTTTCTTTATGTCAATATCATACTCTCTGGATTACTATCTGAAATATGATGATGTGAGTCATTTGCATTACTATGGAAGTTTTATCATCAATTGTCAATTTTGACAAAAACAATCTAGAATTTTTATTAAAAATTTGTTGAGTCTGTAAATTATTATACAATCAACTTCCCAATTTCTACTGAAAAACTATTTAGAATTTGAGAATTTGCTGGTTGTACAAATAAATTATTTGAATCTAAAAATACATTTTTCTCAACATGGCATTTATTTACATTTATTCAGGTCATCTTTAATTTGTCTGAGCAATGGTTTTATTTTTCAGTGATGCTGACATCTTTCATGCCTGTAAAATTTATTACTAATAATTTTATCTTTTTTCTGTTATAACAAGTGCTTTCTGTAAACATGTTTGCTGCTACTACATAGAAATTCAATTTATTTTTGTATATTGATGCCTTGGATCCTGTGACCTTGTTAAATTTAACCATCATGATATTGACAAGCAATAAACAGTTTTAATACTTTTTTTTTCCAATCTCTAAGACTTCAACATTTTGTTGCTGTTATTGCTGCCTTATTTCAATGGCAATAAGTAAATGGGCTTCCATTAACATGTTAAATAGAAGTTATTAAAACAAATTTTGTGCTTTGTTATGATGTTAGGAAGAAAGCATTAAGTATTTCAATGTAAGGTATGAAGATAGTTGTAGTTTTCTTACAGATGCACCTTATCACACTGAGGACATTTGCTTCTATTCCTGGATTGATATGGTTTGATATTGAGAATAAGTGTGGAATTTTGTCAAATATTTTTTCTCCATCTGTTGAATTGAGGGAGCTTTTTTCTCCTTTATTGTGCTATACGATGGATTATACTTGCTGATTTTGTAATTTAAACCAAATAGAAGTATACATTAAGTAATTATATAATTATTTTTATATACTGTTGATTTGCTAAGATTTTCTTTCTGCATTTATGTTCTTCAGAAATATTGATATGTAATTTTCTTTTTTATTTTCCAATATTGTTGTCAGCTTTTGCTATTGGAGTGCCAATCTCAGAGAAACCTTAAGTCTAGGGCTAACTTTGCCTTACAGCTAAGGCAATACCCTTCTGAGTACTCTATCTAATGACCCGCATATTACAAACTTTTTCATTTCAGTTAAGAATTAGTCTTAGAATAATTCTCTCTTAGCATAATTACTCCCAGAAATAAGAATTACTCTTCTTTTCTGTGTGCGTTCCAGAAGACATTGCAACTATTCCTTTCCAGTGATTCTTTAGTAGCCTTGAATAGTTTCTTCACACACATGCCATAACGAATGCTCAGACATAAAATAATCCCTTTCTCTCTCTCTCCCTCCCTGCAGTTGTGTTTTCCATGCAGCTTTCTCCTCTCTAGTATCTGCTTGTGAATTACAGCCACTGCAGAATCTAAATATCTTAGCTATGTCTCTTCAACTCAGAGAAATCAGTTGTGTCTTTGAGTTCACTCTCCTTGTATTGCAACCCAGAACCTCTAGCCAGTAAGCTACGAAAATGACCTCATTTCCCACCCCCTCCCCCCAATCAGGAATCACTGCCTTGTTCTGCTTCTTTTATAATGTCTAAATTTTGTTTTACTTTTATTAATTCTGCTTTTCTTTTAGTTGTTTAAGGATAGAGGCAAATCTGACCCCTATTTCTCCATCATGGTAAGAAGCATATTTCTGGTTATAAGATTTTTTGCCTACACATTCTTTCCTTTATTTTCTTGAAAAACGTTGCTCCATTATTGTCTTGCTTTCTATCTTACTGCTGAAAAATCTAATCCTACCTGGTTTTCTTTCCATTATAAATGCCTTGACAAATGTAAATGAGTTGGTTGTGTAGCTTAGAGGCTTGCTGAATATTTTATCTTTAAAGTGGTATCACATATGTCTTGGGGTTATCAATTCTTGGTAAAGTACTCAAGAATTACTGAAGAAATTCAGAAAAATCACTCGATCACTTGATATTTCATTGCATATTTAATTTTAAACAGACATAGGGAATATGGTGTAAGAATAATGCATAAATGTTATATATTGTGATAATGTCAAAAAATACCCAACTAAAAATACAAGAAGATAGAAAGGGGGAAGTAGTCTAAGTTTGTATATCTACACCATATAGATAATAGGTGTAAGTCACAGACTATTATTTAAAGCAAAACAGACATCAGAAGCAAAGTTAGAAAACAGGACTAATGAAATAAAGATGATTGTAAAAGGTAACTACTTAAACAAAACTGCAAGAGTTCCTAAATACCAAAATGAATATAAGAAAAATATCTGCAAAACTACTAGTGCTATTGTTTGAATGTTTGTCTTTTTTAAAACCCATGTTGAGGTGAGGATAGACATGGTGGCTCATGCCTATAATCCCAGCACTTTGGAGGCCGAGGCGGGCAGATCACGAGGTCAAGAGTTCGAGACCAACCTGCACAACATGGTGAAACCCCGTCTCTACTAAAAATACAAAAATTAGCCATGCGTGGTGGTGCACACCCATAATCTCAGTTACTCAGGAGGCTGAGACAGGAGAATTGCTTGAAACCGGGAGGCGGAGGTTGCAGTGAGCTGAGGTTGTGCCATTGCACTCCAGCCTGAGTGACAGAGCAAGACTCTGTCTCTAACAAACAAACAAACAAACAAACAAACACACAAAACCCATGTTGAAAGATAATCCCCAGTGTAACAGTATTAAAAGGTGAGGCCTTTAACAGGTGACTGGATCATGAGGCTTCTGCCCTTGTGAATGGATTAATCCATTCATGGATTAATGGGCTAATGGATTAGTGGGTTATCACAGGAGGGGTTAGTTATCACAAGAGTGGGTCTGTTATAAAAGTTAGCTTGACTCTCTTGTGTCTTTTTAGTCTTGTGATGCCTTTTGCCATGTTGTGATGTAGCATGAGGCCCTCACCAGAAGCCACCCAGATGCTGCTACCTGATATTGGACTTCCCAGACTTCAGAACTGTAGAAATACATTTCTGTATGTATAAATTACCCAGTCTCTGTATTCTGAGATAGCAACAGAAAACACACCAACACAATCACAAAGGGAAATATAATACAATGAGCAACTTTCTAAATCAGAAACACAGAAGATGCAAGAAGTCAAAATTCCTAATAATAGGGGCCTTTAATTTTCACAGCCCAATATAGATCAAGAGGCCAAAAATTGCCAAATATCACAGCAGTAAATTGCATAAGTCAAGAACTTTTAGAGACATAAGCACAGGTTTATGAATTCACTTCACAAACACAGTGAAGGCAATTAATATTCTTATCTCAGAATTTCATAGTTTCAATAGTTTAAACATTAGCAAAGACAGAGAATATAAAAAATCCAAAGTTATCTTTTAGAATTTTAATTTTGGTGTGAGTTTTGGTCAACAAAGCACATATGATAGGTAGAGATTAAGAAAGAATATTTTCTGCCTGACTATCAACCAGTATAATTCAGAATATTACAACAGAGGAGAGAACCACATTACATGAGAGAGATGTTGTTGGCTTATAATAGTATAGTAGAAAATGGGATGAGAGAATTGAAGCAAGTTAATTCCTAGGTAGTAGGATAGGGCCAATAGGTAGCCATTTAAACTTATATTTTAAATCCATAGACACTGTAAAAACATTAGTAACTTAGGGTCCCAGTGTAAAAAAAGTATGTTAATATAATTTGTGAATAATACTGATTACTAGGAATAAACACTATATTGAACATGGCAGACACAAACTCACCATCCTTTACCAGCTCCAAGTGTTAAAGTAAAACTTTGGTCTCAAATTTGCAACCAGGTGAGCATACCCTGATAATATAAACTTCCATGTCACATGCTACTGCCTGAAAATAGCAATCACACAAATGAAGATGAGTTACTTGAGCAGTAGATCTTGGTTCCATGTTCAAATAACATTTTATCTGCTAGAATTTTTTCTTTGTTTTGGAATATATTACAAAGGACAAGTACGTTTTTCTTTTAAGATCATGAGTTGATTGTTACAGATTAGGTTGATTTGAAAAGTCGTAACTCATATTATATTATCATGATTTGAGTGAACTATTTCTCAGGATGATACATCATCTTTATATACCCTTAATGTCATAGACATTTGCTTGCTAACGGCATATACCACAATACTTTTTATTTCTGTTACACCCAATGGGAAATCCTGAGCATATTTTTTTACTAATTATGTTGTGTTTTCAAAAACAGCTTTATCACAAGTTTCTGATCCAAGGCTATTGATTACAGAACACAGTTATGGAAGCAAGGCTATAACAATATCCTTACTTCTCTGTACCAAATACATGCAGCATTTGCATGTCTGGTTCAATAAAGCTTAAGCAGTTTTTGTTTGGGAACAGAATCATATGCTTTTTTAAAGACCTGGGTGAGGCCGGGCGCAGTGGCTCAAGCCTGTAATCCTAGCAATTTGGGAGGCTGAGGCAGGTGGATTACCTGAGGTCAGGAGCTCGAGACCAGCCTGGCCAACATGGCAGAACCCCATCTCTACTAAAAATACAAAAAAGAAAAAAAAATTAGCCAGGAGTGGTGGTGGGCGCCTGTAATCCTAGTTACTTGGGAGGCTGAGGCAGGAGAATCGCTTGAACCCGGGAAGCAGAAATTTCAGTGAGCTGAGATCGCACCATTGCACTGCAGCCTGGGCAGCAAGAAAGAAACTCCGTCTCAAACAACAACAACAACAACAACAACAACCACCACCACCACCACCACCACCACCACCACCACCACCTGGGTGGTGGGCCTGGTGCAGTGGCTCGTGCTGATAATCCTAGCACTTTGGGAGGCTGAGTTGGGAGGATTGCTTCAGGACAGGTGTTTGCGACCAGCGTGGGCAACCTAGTGAGGCATCATCTCCACGAAAATTAAAAAAAAAAAAATTAGCCATGGTGGCACAAGCCTGTGGTCCTAGCTACTTGGAAGACTGAAAGACTGAGGTGGGAGGATTGCTTGAACCCAGGCATTCAAGGCTGCAAAGAACTATTATCACACTACTGCACAGCCTGGGCAAAAGAGAAGTAAGACCTTGTCTCTTCTTCAACAGAGAAGTAAGACCTTGTCTCTTCAGAAACAGATAAATGATGAATATTCATTTACATGAAAGTAATACTTCAAAATATAAACATTGAAATTATTTTGAAGTGATACTGTACCAAGTAATTTTTTTTTGGAGACAGAGTCTTGCTCTATCGCCCAGGCTGGAGTGCAGTGGCGCGATCTCGGTTCACTGCAAGCTCCGCCTCCCGGGTTCACGACATTCTCCTCAAGTAGCTGGGACTACAGGCGCCTGCCACCACGCCCGGCTAATTTCTTGTACCAAGTAATGTTTTAAATAGAAATAAATCCTTTCACTCTATACTTCCCCTCATAAAAGATTATTATATATGAATATATGGATAAACATACTAACATACAAAATGCATATTATATATTCATGCATTTACATTTAATTTATACATAATGTGGCATATATTCCTATACATATAAATAAACAATTATACATATATAAATAGAGCTATATTCACTTATAAATCTGTGAACGTGTACTATTCTTTCGTACCATTTAATACTGGTCCTACCTGAATTTTTCCTACTGTTTACAAACCACCAACAAAAAGAACATAGGGCTTTTCTAGTGTCAGTCAGGTCCACAGAATCTTAGTTAAAAAAAAAAAAAGACTTTCTTAGTAAACTCTTTTCTCTCCTACTCCCATAAATATTATCATTTTCCATCATTCTATTCAAGCTTTTCTTCTTTTTCTTTGTTACAACATTTTTGGTATTACATGACTTCTCCTACAATCATATTTAGAGCTTCAGCTAGGACTCCTTCCTGAATCCCAGTCTCAGTTTTTGAATAATGACTATTCTCTTTACCTATTTTTCTGCTGACCAATAAAACACAATGCATCTAAAACTGTAATTTTCCTTTCCTGCCTGCTTCTCCTTCCAGATTCTTATTTTTGGTAGGCTCAGTTTTCTCAGGGCTAAGTTTATAGCTTCTATTCTCTCATAATTAGAGACATGCCAAACCCTCTTTTCCTCAATATCTCACCTGCCACAATGTTTCCTATTGAGTTCTCACTGCCATAATCAAAGTTCCGGTTAATACTTCCTTTAATTTTGGCAACAGCATTACATTACTGATGGCTTTCCCTAACTGTTCATCACAATTTTGAAGCATCAACCCCTAAACCGGAACTGGGAAACTAGTTTTGGACGTTCCATCCCTAAACCAGAAGTGGGATGATCCGCCCTTGAGGAGAGATCTTGATCCATTTCCAGCCTAGGAGCTTTAAGCAGATGCCTGCTTGAGGATGTTAATGGGGGAAAGGTAACAATCCTGCCTTGCTGTGCTGCGATGTGAATCAAGAAGGCTGCCTGCAAATGATCTCAGTTAACCCAGTAAGAAACCGTCATGGCAACATCGTGTGTTAGTGTGAACCTCAGCCAGCCCTGTTCAGAGCTCGAGGGGGAGGTCCTTTCAGGCCAGGCTTTCCCCTGACCTCATAATTTACGCTGTGAAAATTGTACAGAAGTCGGTCTGTTTTCACCCTGCTCTTGGCAAGAATTGGGGGGGGGGGGGACTGCGGGCGCCTGCCACCACGCCCGGCTAATTTTTTGTGTTTTTGGTAGAGATGGGGTTTCACCGTGTTGGCCAGGATGGTCTCGATCTCCTGACCTCTTGATCTGCCCGCCTTGGCCTCCCAAAGTGCTGGGATTGCAGGTGAGAGCCACCACGCCCAGCCAAAAAAAAAAGCCCAATTTTCAAAAAGGGGCAAAGGGGCCGGGCACGGTGGCTCACGCCTGTGATCTCAGCACTTTGGGAGGCCAGGGCGGGGGATCGGGAGGTCAGGAGTTCGAGACCAGCCTGGCCAAAGGGACCAGCCTGGCCGGCATGGTGAAGCCCTGTCTCTGCTGAAAGTACAAAGATTGGCCGGGCATGGTGGCAGTACCTGTAGTCCCAGCTACTCGGGAGGCTGAGGCAGGAGAATTGCTTGAACCCAGGAGGCAGAGGTTGCAGTAAGCTGAGATTGCCCCATTGCACTCCAGCCTGGGCAACAGAGTGAGACTCCTACTCAAAAAAAAAAAAAAAAAAAAAAAAAAGTTGGCGGATGCGGGGACAGCAAAGGGCTTAAGTAGACATTTCTTCAAAGAAGATATACAAATGGCTGATAAAGACATTTAAAACATTTTAAAAATAATACTTTGGAGAGAAGGACTGTGTGGTAGATAGAGCTCCCTCTCCCCTCTCCCCTCTCCCCTCTCCCCTCTCCCCTCTCCCCTCTCCCCTCTCCCCTCTCCCCTCCCCCCTCTCCCCTCTCCCCTCTCCCCTCTTTCCACGGTCTCCCTCTGATGCCGAGCCCAAGCTGGACGGTGCTGCTGCCATCTCAGCTCACTGCAACCTCCCTGCCCGATTCTCCTGCCTCAGCCTGCCGAGTGCCTGCGATTGCAGGCGTGCGCCGCCACGCCTGACTGGTTTTCGTATTTTTTTGGTGGAGACGGGGTTTCGATGTGTCGGCTGGGCTGGTCTCCAGCTCCTAACCGCGAGTGATCCGCCAGCCTCGGCCTCCCGAGGTGCCGGGATTGCAGACGGAGTCTCGTTAACTCAGTGCTGAATGGCGCCCAGGCTGGAGTGCAGTGGCGTGATCTCGGCTCGCTACAACCACCTCCCAGCCGCCTGCCTTGGCCTCCCTAAGTGCCAAGATTGCAGCCTCTGCCTGGCAGCCACCCCATCTGGGAAGTGAGGAGCGTCTCCGCCTGACTGCCCATCGTCTGGGATGTGAGGAGCCCCTCTGCCTGGCTGCCCAGTCTGGAAAGTGAGGAGCGTCTCTGCCCGGCCGCCATCCCATCTAGGAAGTGAGGAGCGCCTCTTCCCGGCCGCCATCACATCTGGGAAGTGAGGAGCGTCTCTGCCCGGCCGCCTATCGTCTGAGATGTGGGGAGCACCTCTGCCCTGCCGCCCCGTCCGGGATGTGAGGAGTGTCTCTGCCCGGCCGCCCTGTCTGAGAAGTGAGGAGACCCTCTGCCTGGCAACCGCCCCGTCTGAGAAGTGAGGAGCCCCTCCGCCCGGCAGCCACCCCGTCTGAGAAGTGAGGAGCGTCCTCCCTCCTCGTCTGGGAGGGAGGTGGGGGGGTCAGCCCCCCGCCCGGCCAGCCGCCCCGTCCGGGAGGTGAGGGGCACCTCTGCCCGGCCGCCCCTACCGGGAAGTGAGGAGCCCCTCTGCCCGGCCAGCCGCCTCGTCCGGGAGGGAGGTGGGGGGTCAGCCCCCCGCCTGGCCAGCCGCCCCGTCCGGGAGGCGAGGGGTGCCTCTGCCCAGCCGCCCCTACTGGGAAGTGAGGAGCCCCTCTGCCCAGCCAGCCGCCCCGTCCGGGAGGGAGGTGGGGGGGTCAGCCCCCCTCCCGGCCAGCCGCCCCATCCGGGAGGGAGGTGGGGGGGTCAGCCCCCCGCCCGGCCAGCCGCCCCGTCTGGGAGGGAGGTGGGGGGATCAGCCCCCCGCCTGGCCAGCCGCCCCGTCCGGGAGGGAGGTGGGGGGGATCAGCCCCCTGCCCGGCCAGCCGCCCTGTCCAGGAGGTGGGGGGGGCGCCTCTGCCCGGCCGCCCCTACTGGGAAGTGAGGAGCCCCTCTGCCCGGCCAGCCGCTCTGTCTGGGAGGGAGGTGGGGGGGTCAGCCCCCGGCCCGGCCAGCCGCCCCGTCCGGGAGGGAGGTGGGGGGGTCAGCCCCCCGCCCGGCCAGCCGCCCCGTGCGGGAGGGAGGTGGGGGGGGTCAGCCCCCAGCCCGGCCAGCCGCCCCGTGCGGGAGGGAGGTGGGGGGGGTCATCCCCCCGCCCGGCCAGCCGCCCCGTCCGGGAGGGAGGTGGGGGGGGTCAGCCCCCCGCCCGGCCAGCCGCCCCGTCCGGGAGGGAGGTGGGGGGGTCAGCCCCCCGCCCGGCCAGCCGCCCTGTCCGGGAGGTGAGGGGCGCCTCTGCCCGGCCGCCCCTACCGGGAAGTGAGGAGCCCCTCTGCCCGGCCAGCCGCCCCCTCCGGGAGGGAGGTGGGGGGGTCAGCCCCCCGCCGGGCCAGCCGCCCCGTCGGGGAAGTGAGGGGCGCCTCTGCCCGGCCGCCCCTACTGGGAAGTGAGGAGCCCCTCTGCCCGGCCAGCCGCCCTGTCCGGGAGGGAGGTGGGGGGTCAGCCCCCCGCCCGGCCAGCCGCCCCATCCGGGAGGGAGGTGGGGGGGGTCAGCCCCCCGCCCGGCCAGCCGCCCCGTCCGGGAGGTGAGGGGCGCTTCTGCCCGGCCGCCCCTACTGGGAAGTGAGGAGCTCCTCTGCCCGGCCACCACCCCATCTGGGAGGTGTACTCAACAGCTCATTGAGAACGGGCCATGAAGACAATGGCGGTTTTGTGGAATAGAAAGGGGGGAAAGGTGGGGAAAAGATTGAGAAATCGGATGGTTGCTGTGTCTGTGTAGAAAGAGGTTGACATGGGAGACTTTTCATTTTGTTCTGTACTAAGAAAAATTCTTCTGCCTTGGGATCCTGTTGATCTGTGACCTTACCCCCAACCCTGTGCTCTCTGAAACATGTGCTGTATCCACTCAGGGTTGAATGGATTAAGGGCGGTGCAAGATGTGCTTTGTTAAACAGATGCTTGAAGGCAGCATGTTCGTTAAGAGTCATCACCACTCCTTAATCTCAAGTACCCAGGGACACAAACACTGCGGAAGGCCGCAGGGTCCTCTGCCTAGGAAAACCAGAGAACTTTGTTCACTTGTTTATCTGCTGACCTTCCCTCCACTATTGTCCTGTGACCCTGCCAAATCCCCCTGTGCGAGAAACACCCAAGAATGATCAATAAAAAAGAAAAAAAAAAAAAAAGAATTGTGGGAAGAAACCTAATGCCCCCTCGAAAGTATGTATTTTTCAGGGCCTGGAATTTGCTGAGTTTTTATTTGTACTCTGCATTTTATGAAAAAAATGACAATGAGGAGCGCCAAGGAGTACTTGGGGACGTGGAGGGCTTGAACAATTTATTATTATTATTATTTTTTATTTTGAGACGGGATCTCTTGCTGGGTTGGAGGGCTCAAATGATCCTCCTACTTCAGCCTCCTGAGTAGCTGGGACTACTGGCATGTGCCACCATGCCCGGCTAATTTTTCTTTATTTTTCATTTTCTTTCTTTTTTTTTTTTTTTTTTTTGGAGAGGTGGGGTTTTGCCATGTTGTCCAGGCTGGTCTTGAACTTCTGAGCTCCAGTGATCAGCCTCAGCTTCCCGAAGTGCTGGTATTACAGGTGTGAGCCACCACACCCGGCCTCTGTGTCCTACTTCTGCTTTTTCACTTCTGAGGTGAAATAAAGTTTGTTCTGTTTTTTCACTTCTGAGGTGAAATAAAGTTTGTTCTGTTTTGTAATAGTAAGAGTGGTTACATTAAATAATAATAAGGTTGATGCAAAAGTAATTGCGGTTTTTCCGCAATTACTTTTGCACCAATGTGTGTGTGTGTGTTTTCCGCTAGGAAATGAAAAAAAGGAACCGGGGCCCAGTGTGCTGGAAACTGGAGTGCTTCTAGCACTGTCTCCCTTTGCTGCCTCCCGACAAGCTGTTTGTGCTGTGGTCATGCCAATCAGCTGGGCTTTGAAGAGGAACTGGAGGACCAGCTGTGAATGCACTGTGAGTGAGCATCTCCCATCTTGACTGTACGGAAGGCAGAGGTCTGGCATCCTTTGTGTAAGGACACTGAAGTTTATACAGATTAAGTATAACCTTTGCCCAAATCCACCTGGCTGGAAGAAGCACATTGCACAGTTGCCACCACAGTAAGTCTGGGATTGCTTGAGACAGAAGCTTTAGCAATTGCTGCAATAACTGGAGGAAGAAATAGAAATCCTTAGCAGCTTCATGTAGAGAGTTTCAAGATGGTGACTCAGGGGATCTGAGCTGTCAACTCCAATGGTCCCCTCTGATTTTTAATGACCTTAAAGTGCTTTCATTTAGTGCCTTGCTTGTATATAATCTCACATATTTTGTAAATGCAAAGCAAGTAATCACATTCAAGGACTATTGACCAATTACTTTTATTTCTTTGAGGTTCTGCACAATTGAGCATCCCTGTGTTTTGGACACGTGAAGCTGGTAGGTGAGTGGTAGTAAGTATACAATTCCAAATAAATGGGCTACATTCCTTTCTCATGCACAGCACCTGAACTACTATTATTTCACATTGAACGCCAGTGGAATTATTCATAATCTTCTAGGTGGCTCAAATAGAATAGGCAAGGACTGAGATTTGCTTGTAGGATGAACAGGAAAAAAAGGAATCAAGCATAACTTAAAAGTAATTACCCATTTTGGTAATGGCGCCCCAAATCTTTGATGAATTGCCATCACATATCAACGAAATGCACTCAACTGGGACAATCCTTTTTCTAGAAGGAAACACTAATGCAGTTTATTAGGACACTACTCTAAAAGACAAATGCGATGTTCCTGTGCCATCAAGTTTTGTCACAAGGTTGAAATGACCTATCCCAGTGAAATTTAAGAGCCAGAAGATTTTCAAATATCTATATGGAATCAGAGGAAGATAGAATGACCTTGCCAGGACTTGGACTTGTTTGGCAAAAGCCCTGGTTGAAGCCAGACCTAAGCTGTGGAAACTAATATTTTGTGCAGACAGGATAGTTCCAAGGAAACTGTGCATTTTCGTGATACCAACGTTATCATCCCTGTGCCTGAATGTGTCTCCCGGGAAAATGCAGCAGATACCTAGGAAAGTTCTGTTGGACTAACCTTTGCAATTCAGAATTGAGTGGTAGCAGTCCTGTATTCAAGGTAAGGCCACTTAACACAGAAGTAAAAACCAATCTGTATGTTAGTTCTGGATTTCCCACCTCTGATTAGAAAAATTTAGGGATTAAACTACTTAGAAGCACATAAAGCTGAGAAGGATGTTATTGGTGCAACACAGTGCATATTCTTTCTCAAAGGCCTATGTGTAAATTTTTTTTTTTTGGTATGCAGACAGGTTTTTCTACACAATTTCTTTCCACCTTAGATGTGCTACATTTCTGTGCATTAGCTTCAGAACAGTAATGTTCTCCACATTTGTCTCTCATTTTAATATCCATGGATTTGCTCTCTTCTTTTATCAATTCTCTCATTTTAAAAATTAATTTTTAAGTCACCAAAATGTTACCGTATTACTGAAGATGCCTCTGAAGCCTAATTTCAGTCAAAAGTTGTTGTTCACTTTTTTGAACTCATACCATTGAGTTCATATCTGTACATCTCTTAGTTTTCTTAATACTTTCTACTTCTTAGAATTGTTATCTGTACGTTTTATTTCACCTTGGATTCTGATCTTCTTAAATTTGAAAACATTTAAAAAAAACTTATTATATCACTTGAGTACTCAGGGGAGTGTTTAAAAAGATTGCAACTACCACTCTGGTTTGAGTGTGTGTGTGTATGTATGTGTTTACATTGCAGGAATCTCGAACTTGGAGCTATAAGACAAACTACCAGCCATGAAGATTTGTATTTATTATCTACAGCATGGTACTCTTGAAAACTTGCTTAAGAGTTTCCCTGATATGACCCAGATCTGTAATGTTATTTTGGGGCTCTTTAATTGAAAAAATGCAAATGAGCATATCAAACTTAACTTTGTCTATTAAGAAGGAACCATACATTTCTCTTTATTCGTTTATAACTTATTTAAGTGAGAAGTGAGGATAATACCACTTGTTAGTTTAATTACATAATAAATATAAATATCTTTTAACTGCTATAAATAAACATCTTTAAAGATATTAAAAAAGGTAACGAAAAAATATTGACACTATGTACAGTTAGAAGATGAGCATCAAAACTGAGTACTGGGGGAACCTCAAACATGTTACCTAATCTGTCTAATATCAAAATTCAGATATGGTGCAAAGTTTGAGAAGCCACGCAATTTAGGGACAGATATTTTTGGAATCTGCTGGGCCATCTACTTATCTTCACTGCCTTGTACATATACATATATATGTAGAGAAATAACATTTTTAACTATTTGTCATTGGAACACAATGAATCTCTATTATTTACCTCTAATCATTGCTCATGAAGGCAGATAAAGTATTAGTTGTACAAATGTTATTACATTTCTTCTTGGGAAGATAGTGTGTGGGAACTTGTTAGTTTTCATCAACTCAAGAAAAATGCTCATTTATTAAGGAATTAATGCTGATATGAAATGACAAGTGAATTATTACACTGTAGAGTGCTTGGCTTAGAATGCATATGACTGTGCATGTAATCACAAATTCCTCAGGTTTCTGGAGTGTTACTTGGACTACATGCAACAAACCACCAAACATTAGTGATCTCAGTTCTTTTCCTTCAACTCTTCAGGGTTGCACTTCCTCAGTGCAAATTATTCTGTGGCCCTAAGTAGAGGTGGGAAAGAAGAAAAACAAAATTCTACCCATCTAAATGAAAGTGGCAACGTTAATCTACCCCAAGGCACTAAACTGTAACATTTTATTTAATCATTTATATTAAAATCAACAGAATACAACAGTAAATTACATTCCCCAAATCATAAGGGCTTTTATTCAACACTTAACCTCACGTCAGGGAAAACATGAAAGAAGTGTTGCAGTCAACTCTTCATCTGTCTGACATGTGCCACTGTATGTATCTGACTTGCTTTCCTTGCTTTTTTAAATGCTTGTCCAATTTGTTTTTCTACTTTGCTTTGTGGAAGGCTGCATATGCCCTCAGGGCAGTATTCGGTACTTTCTGATGAGCACAAAGAATGTTGCTGACATAGCAAAATCTTCAGAAAGCCAGAAAAATGAAAAGTTTTTCCGAAACATCATTATAATTACATTGGGTACAAAAGTCTCAGATACTGATAAGAGCACATGTAATTGTTTTGCTGTTTCATATTTTTTTTACAGTCCCAAGTTGTATGTTCATTTATAGTATAGGTGGTAATGAAATAGAAAATATATTACATATATAAGGAGAGAGAGAGAGACTAAGTATCCTACAATGATGCCCAGCAAGATTTACATTAAGTTTCACTTTAAGCTTCAACATAAATAGAAAATGTGTGGCATTGACAGGATTGAGATTTCCTGCCACTGATTGCAGAAATAATAAAACTTGAGATGAGGATTGGGAAGAGACAGTAAACTCTTCCAATATTAAAGCTAATTGAGACAAGTTATGTTGTAACTTATTTACCAACTTCTCTTTTACAGTATCATTCTCTTAAATATATATAAATTTTTTTCTGTGAGCTGAAAAAGGGCCTGGTTAGAATAGAATCAGTAGTAGCAAACATTGAACTAACTATGTCAGCAAGAGTACAGGAATTAACTCGCTCTGAGAAAAGTTATAACTGTGAACACTGTTTTGATTTGTCGTGGGGAAGAGAAGAGCAACAATGATGATGAAAATAACTTAAGTCTTTCAAAGGGCTATAAAATATACTCTGTTAAATCCTCCATAAAACTCATGAGGTAGGTAAGAATATATTCATGATTATTCTTACACTATAAATACAAACTGAACTAAGATAGTTTTAGTGGTGTGCCCCAGTATAATAGATAGCAAGTATGCTGTCATACCTATGTATGATAAATGGCAATTCGGTTTAAACACAGGCCTTTGTAAATACATCTCTGATGTTTTATGCATCCTAGTCTACACAGAGTTTATCAGAGAGATAAACATTAGGTGCTTCAAAGTCAAGTTAAAAATTGGTTAAGCAATTAATATTGAAGAACACTGGGAATCATGTTTCCACCTTAATGTTAAGACATAATACATGCTGTTTTGGTTACTGTAGCCTAGTAGTATAGTTTGAAGTCAGGTAGTGTGATGCCTCCAGCCTTGTTCTTTTGGCTTAGGATAGACTTGGCAATGTGGGCTTTTTTTTGGTTCCATATGAACTTTAAAGTAGTTTTTTCCAATTCTGTGAAGAAAGTCATTAGTAGCTTGATGGGGATGGCATTGAATCTATAAATTACCTTGGGCAGTATGGCCATTTTCATGATACTGATTCTTCCTACCCATGAGCATGGAATGTTCTTCCATTTGTTTGTATCCTCTTTTATTTCATTGAGCAGTGGTTTGTAGTTCTCCTTGAAGAGGTCCTTCACGTCCCTTGTAAGTTGGATTCCTAGGTATTTTATTCTCTTTGAAGCAATTGTGAATGGGAGTTCACTCATGATTTGGCTCTCTGTTGGTCTGTTATTGTTGTATAAGAATGCTTGTGATTTTTGCACATTGATTTTGTATCCTGAGACTTCGCTGAAGTTGCCTATCAGCTTAAGGAGATTTTGGGCTGAGACGATGGGGTTTTCTAGATATACAATCATGTCATCTGCAAACAGGGACAATTTGACTTCCTCTTTTCTTCATTGAATACCCTTTATTTCCTTCTCCTGCCTGATTGCCCTGACCAGAACTTCCAACACTATGTTGAATAGGAGTGTTGAGAGAGGGCATCCCTGTCTTGTGCCAGTTTTCAAAGAGAATGCTTCCAGTTTTTGCCCATTCAGTATGATACTGGCTATGGGTTTGTCATAGATAGCTCTTATACAGTAACCAAAACAGCATGGTACTGGTACCAAAACAGAGATATAGACCAATGGAACAGAACAGAGCTCTCAGAAATAATGCTGCATATCTACAACTATCTGATCTTTGACAAACCTGACAAAAACAAGAGATGGGGAAAGGATTCCCTATTTAATAAATGGTGCTGGGAAAACTGGCTAGCCATATGTAGAAAGCTGAAACTGGATCCCTTCCTTACACTTTACACAAACATTAATTCAAGGTGGATTAAAGACTTAAATGTTATACCTAAAACCATAAAAACCCTAGAAGAAAACCTAGGCAATACCATTCAGGACATAGGCATGGGCAAGGACTTCATGTCTAAAACACCAAAGGCAATGGCAACAAAAGCCAACATTGACAAATGGGATCTAATTAAACTAAAGAGCTTCTGCACAGCAAAAGAAACTACCATCAGAGTGAACAGGCAACCTACAGAATGGAAGAAAATTTTTGCAATCTGCTCATCTGACAAAGGGGCTAATATCCAGAATCTACAATGAACTCAAACAAATACACAAGAAAAAAACAAACAACCCCATCAAAAAGTGGGCAGAGGATATGAACAGACACTTCTCAAAAGAAGACATTTATGCAGCCAAAAGACACATGAAAAAAGGCTCATCATCACTGGCCATGAGAGAAATGCAAATCAAAACCACAATGAGATACCATCTCACACCAGTTAGAATGGCACTCATTAAAAAGTCAGGAAACAACAGGTGCTGGAGAGGATGTGGAGAAATAGGAACACTTTTACACTGTTGGTTGGACTGTAAACTAGTTCAACCATTGTGGAAGTCAGTGTGGCGATTCCTCAGGGACCTAGAACTAGAAATACCATTTGACCCAGCTATCTCATTACTGGGTATATACCCAAAGGATTATAAAACATGCTGCTATAAAGACACATGCACACGTATGTTTATTGCGGCACTATTCACAATAGCAAAGACTTGGAACCAACCCAAATGTCGAACAATGATAGACTGGATTAAGAAAATGTGGCACATATACACCATGGAATACTATGCAGCCATAAAAAATGATGAGTTCATGTCCTTTGTAGGGACATGGATGAAGCTGGAAACCATCATTCTCAGCAAACCATCGCAAGGACAAAAAACCAAACACCGCATGTTCTTACTCATAGGTGGGAATTGAACAATGAGAACACATGGACACAGTAAGGGGAACATCACACACCAGGGCCTGCTGTGGGGTCGGGGGAGGGGGGAGGGATAGCATTAGGAGATATACCTAATGTTAAATGAAGAGTTAATGTGTGTAGCACACCAGCATGGCACATGTATACATATGTAACAAACCTGCACGTTGTGCACATGTACCCTAAAACTTAAAGTATAATAATAATAAAAAAGACATAATACATAAGATGATTATTTTTCCTTAAAGGATGGTATAAGCATTTATGTACAACGACTAGTATAGTATAAAAGGCAATAACATATTGTCTCAATAATATTGCCACACATTTTTACTGTACATTTTCATACAGTAATAGATCAGGTAAACTAACGTGAATTCAGTACTACCAAATAACAAATTTGGGTGGATTTAATGCATATATTAATATATTTTTACATTGAAGTAAAATGCTCAGATTACGTATCATTTTCCTGTTTAAGTGTTGTTTTTCTTAAGCTTGTTATTAAATTCTAAAAATAATAAGAATTTTGTTATTGATAAATCATTACCATTCATTTATTATTTCACTCAAACATTTATTGAGTTTATAGTAGGTACCAGATACCTGTGCTATGCACAATGACTGCAATTTAATATGCAGCTTAACTAGAACAGAAAAATACTACAGAGGAAATGCAGTAAAAACACATGTTGTGGTTAGAAATGCTTTTAATACTTTCCTGATAGTTGTTATGAAGAATTTTTAAAAAACATTTTAAATGGTTACTCAGTCTGTATTGCCCAAGACATTAAGTATTGCCTTAGTTCTATCTCCACTTACTGAAGCCCTACTATGCACATGGCATTGTGCTAGACAGAAAAGTAAAGATTAATTTAAAGTCCATGTTCTGTCTGGGCCTGGTGGCTCACCGTCTGTAATTTCAGCGCTTTGGGAGGCTGAGGTGGGAGGATCGCTTGAGGCCAGGAGCTTGACACCAGCCTGGGCAACGTAGTGAGAACTTGTCTCTATGAAAAATGATAAAAAATAATTGCTGGGCATGCTGGTGCACAGCTGTAGTCCCAGATACTTGAGAGGCTAAGACAGAGGATCACTTGAGCCCAAGAGTTTGAGGTTGAGCCATGATTGTGCCATGCACTTCAGCCTGAGTGACAGAGTGAGACCCTGTCTCTAAAATAAAATAAGTCCCTGTTCTTGCACTAATGTCTAGTGCAAGGCAAAAGGAAGGTAAATGTGCCCAAAAGTAGATCCATAAATTGTTAGAGGCATGATGTTACCAAAATGCACAGGTTATAATAGAAACATAAAATAGGGAAATAAGAGACTTTTCTACTTGAGAGTTGGCTGTTTTCAGAGAATATTACATAGAGGAGATGAAGACAGACAGGGAGTAAGATAAGAGTGGGAAAGACCCGAGGGTAAGAGTACAGCAAAAAAACAAAGTGACATACAGAGTGTAACATTTCTATATTATAAAGTTGTTGATTTTTCCTGTTTTCTTAAAATCTCACCAGCATCTGAGCAGAAATAGTATAAGTTAATACATTATAAAGCTCATGATAAACAAAATGAACAGCCTGGTTCCAGACTTCTATTCTGTAATAATTTTATTAAATGAGAAGATAATAAGAAAATACCTTGAAATTTTTGAAGGGAAATGTTATGTTATTGTTCCATAATTGTAGTTCACAAAAGTTCTCTTTATTTTGCAGAGGCTAAGTCAATTTTTTTTTCTGGTATGTAAGGTCTTCAGAAATAAAGTATTGATTTATTTTTCTCTTTAGAAAATAATTAAAATTTCCACCAAGTCGTTTTAGAGATAAATTAAGAACCAAGAATGGAGAGACTATGGTGAAAAGTGACTGCAGTTTTTTTTCTTACTTAATTTTGATTCCAAATTCAAGAAACCAGTAGGATTTAGGTATCCTCATGTTTTTAAAGCCAAGTGGTGAAGCTAGATTTTATATTAAGTACTATTTAAGACTTTATATTAAGCTTGGATCCTGTTTTGTAACTTCAAATTTTGTAGAATCATGAAATATATTATATATATTATATAAATACTTATGTAATTATATGTTTATATTTTACAAATATTTATTATATAAATATAATGAAATTGCATCCAAGCTTCAAATAGAACACATAATACTGTTGTTTGTAGCCACTTGAAGCAGTAACTAGCTTTTTTTCCATTCATGAACTTACTGAAATTGACTATAATATTTGCATAGTTTGGAGTCTACAAGAATAATTACCAAGTGTTTGTTCTTGTTTATCCCATTTAGAAAGTTAGAGCTGAGTTGAGCAATTTAAAGGTCACTTCCATGTAGAGAAACTTGAGAAATGATTTTTTTCTTTATCTTTAAAATTCTTCCTGAACAAGCATAATATGTATCAAAAAACCTCCACATATTATCTTGCATCTAAGACCTCTAAATGTTCTTATATGTTTAATATGTAAAACTTTAACTATGAAAAAATGTATACAGAGAAAGATTAAAGAACTACAATGACATATTAATAGTGATAGTATGCATTTTGTACAATTATGGATGTTACTTTTTTCTTTATACCTTTCTATATTTTGTACTTTTTAAAATATGCATATACCCATTAACCATCCCTTCTTTCCAGCTTCAGGTAATCATCATTCTACTCTGTATATGCATAAATAACGTTAAACTGGAATACAGAATAGAACGATGGTTCTACTTTTGACTCTTCCTTTTGTCTTTTCTCAATTAATACTTTTTTTTCTATTTCAAAAATATGCATATAGCTTATATTTGGAACAAGGCATTTGAAAAACTCCCAAAATTCTGTATATATTATCAAAATTATGCAAAAAATATAGAGCAAAAATTCTAGAAGGGACTAGTTCTAAAGTTAAAAATTGTCTTCTAAGCCTAACAGGGTTTTGCTTCTTTCCCTTTCTATTTTGTAAAATTACTGCTCTTACATTGATTTTATAGAAGATATAATTTTCATTTATATAAAGACTCTTAAAGTTGCACTCTAACATCTGAATTGACAAATCAGGCCACAAAACTGTACATCATAGTGCATGAATGACAAGTAATTTCAGGTTAACTCAAGGTGGTAATTCAAGTTTAAGAAGAAAGATGTCATTGGCGATAATTCAGATAAAAGAAGAAAAATGTCATTAACTATCCTACAGCCTACTCCCAATGAGATTGAAGCAGTCATTTCCATAGTCAAATGGTCAAATGTGAAGAATAAGTATCTGTGTTCTAGGGACATTTATAGTAATGGTATAATTAACATTTTAAAAATGCATTTTAAAGTGTCAATTCCCTTTATTCGAGTTATCACATTTTAAAAATTTCTAATACCCGAACTAGTTTTTTTTTTTTCTATTTTCAGCCTCTTAAGTTTAGGATTAAACCTTGTTATATTAACAACTATATGACAATCTTGATTCATTTGGCTTAACTTCGGATGAAACCAGAATTCAAATGTCTTTTCCTCTTGGTCACAGATTCCTTAAAGTAAATTATCAAGTGATTTTTATAAATAAATAACTGAATTTAAAAATAGAAATAACCTAGATTTATTACCAGGTCCCTAAATATAATTTTTATACCAATCTTTCAGCTTATCTTTTTTTCAATTCCCCCCATGGTATAAATTACTTATTGATTAGGAAAGAAGTTATGGTTTGAGAGCATAATAAAAATCTGCAATGAAAAACTCTTTTTAGAAAGAAATTAATAATTTCAACAGTGAAAATCAGTTTTCCTATGTTCAATCTTGTAATCTATTTTGCATTATTTCCCTTGTGTAATCGAAACATCATTGATTCATGGCATTATGTAGATAATAAACTAAAATGAAAGAATTACATAAAGTATATTTCTCTATGGCTATTCCCTAGCAGTCTCATACTAAAATACTTAAATTTCTATATTCAATAACTAAAGATGTCATGAGAGAATTAAACAGTTTTAAAAATTTATCCATTGTTGAAAAGCTCATAAAACAATATTTTTTATATGTTGTTTCAAATATTTATAACATAAAGATAGGGAAAATAGGCTATTAATAAAAGCCATGAAGAAACACTAAAATTCTAAATTCTAGGGGAACTTATTTTATGAAAGGCTGTGGGACTGTCTACAAGCATTATCTATTTTAATCCTCCTAGGACTCCAATTACTAGATATTATCATATCTATTTATTTATTATGGAAAAAATGAGGCTTTCGGGGATGTTTAATGAACTTTTCCAGGATTTCATAACTATTGGGACGAGGTGTATCTGACTCCCCAGACTGTGGTGTAAGACATTATGCTATGTTGTCTCTCTTCAAACAGTGAAAGTAATTAATCATCAGCTCAATATTAATGCTAGGGTTCCTGATATATACATACATATATGTTTTTAAACTGCTAAATGGTTCAATATTAGTGAATGTACAATGATACATTATGATTAATACTTATACTATAGATACATCCTGCAGTTATGACGGTGTATTCGTGTCACCTGTCCTGAAATTTCATGTTCTTGCTAACACCGAAATTTTTAAAAATACTGTGGTAATAAAGTAAGTGTCCAAGTCCTATTCATAAGGAGTGGGGATATAAAATAAGAATAATTTTACTTTTATTTTTAATTACATAAGCAATGCAAGAATGTAGAAAAAATAGAAGCAGTTGAATGTTCTCCTCTGCTCCCATCACTGTAATTCCTACTACTGATTACCATTGCTGCTATAGTTTGGTTTTTTAGGACCTTTTCTGTGCATGTGCGTGCACATGCACACACACACAGACACACACACAAATACTAAACACACACACACCTATTTAAAAATAACACATACGTTGAACCATATCATGTTTTTTTTCTTTCACTATATCTTGAAAATCTTTCCATATCAGCACAAATAGATTCACTTTATTCTTTCAAATTGCTGAATAGTCTAGTTGAAACATGTTTTTATTCAACCCACTCCCTTAGTTCCAAATACTATCTTACAAAAATGATGCAATTACAATTCATATCAGATATCTTTGTGCCTAATTTTTTGATATAAACATATTAGTAAAATTGATGGGTCAAAAAGTAGTCTCATTTATGAGAGATACTTCCAGCTCCCCTTAGTCTTGTAATATATTCTTGTGTATTGACTGTAACATTACAAGTAGTTCAGTGTTTATTTTCTGCATTTCAAATAGATCTTCCCCCAGTAAATTTAAGCAGATCTGAGATATTGCTGTTGACAGCTTAGTTAAATGAGCTTTCTCAGCTCTTCCAATCTGTGTGTGTATAATTTCTCTAGAGTCCAGAGGATTACTAAAAGGGATCCTTTTCAATTAAAGTAGCAACAGTGAAGCATTTGTGTATCGTACCATTTACTAAGTGGAAGGTAATCCTCATAGAAAATACACATGTTGCAATCTATTTGGATTTCATTTCTAAAGTCATTATTAACTAGTTCTCAGTATACTATAAGTAGGTCCACATTCTAAAAGGAAAAATAGTGACAACACATAACTACGATGAATCATTATTAGGAAATCTTCAAGAAATAACGAATTTTTCACTATCACAGTGTACCTCACTTCATAAGCAAACTGAACATACAGTGTCATAATAGAAGAGGAAAGGGCTACCTGGAGACCTCTGGGAAGCATATTCATGGGTATTTTCCTGGCTGTTGGCTCTTCTGATAACTAAACTTT
This sequence comes from Pan troglodytes, assembly GCF_028858775.2. NCBI lineage: Eukaryota > Metazoa > Chordata > Mammalia > Primates > Hominidae > Pan > Pan troglodytes. The sequence continues at coordinate 92,859,887 of NC_072408.2, forward strand.
TGCTGTATTCCATGTTTTCTCAAAGACAATGGCTGTGACTAAGTTAAAATGTCCTAGCATAAAGCATTATTTAAAGATAATTTAAAATTTTTATATTTTAACGTAATTTTGTTACATTTTTATTTTAAAAATTATAATTTTCTGTTTTATTGGCTACTCTAATATTGAATGTTTAATTACTTAGATCAAATATTATAGTATGATGTATTATATTTCTGGCCCAGAGAACAGAATAGAAAAAATTTATTTTAAAATACACATGGTTTTTCATGAAATTCATATGATGAAAAACATTAACATAAAATATAGGTCAATATACACTACACATTATAACTATTTTATCTGATTAAGAATTGTGGTCCAGTTAAAATAGTTTGGTTAATGGGAAATTATCCATTTTAAAGTCACATTTTGGAGTTTATGTGAATACATGTAATGCTGAAATATGTTAAGCATAATTTAATATTTCATGGTTTATCAAATAGTTCAAAAGCTTTCAATGCCCCATGGCCCTCATTATAGCTTTTACTATAATTTTCCAGAGATCTAACTAATTTCTAAAGTTCACTTCACTTTGCTAAATTCATCATTGAAATAACAGTGATGATCCATAATCATTTCATTTTTCCTAAAAAACATATTTTATATATACAGTAATTATTTATCATCAGTATAAAATATTATAGATCATAATAGCTTCTCACCAACATAATATTGTATTTTATACATTTTCCATTGACCTAAGTTGTATACATTCTCCAGGCTTTGAAAATCAAGTGTATCTAGTCAAGAAAGTATCAAACACATGCTGTTAAATCTTCCATCAACTACCTTTTCTAAATAATACCTTGCATCTTCTGGATCCCTTTGCCACACTCCTCTGCACAGTCTTTCTTACAACAAATCTGACCATGTCCTTCCCAAGCATGAGACGTTCCAAGATTCCATCTGCTGATGGAAAAAAGTTCAAAATCTTTTTCATTATTATTAAATGCTCCTATTACCTTCTCTTGCCCTAGTAATTGACAGCATTCCCAACACCATGCCCTTTGTCTGCTGACATACGTTGAGCTCCTCATCGTGGCAGGGCAAGTGATGCTGTCACTATGAAGTATTGCCGATTTCTCTCCTATAGGTAAGAAGTGATCAATACTTTTTTGGGGTCTGGTGTCTAACTTGTAGTTTGTCCATCACATCACCTTTAACATTTTCTTACTCTTATTTCTTTACACAACTTTTTTTTCCCCTGATAAACTCTGGGCTCATTGAAGGCAACAAATTAGGCCCAGGTGTACCTCAGAAATGTTCCCTAACAGTTTTGATTAGAATTTTAATTGATAAATTTACCATTTGAGAACACAGACAAAGCCATCTCTTTAATTAAAATTTGAGAAAGCTTTAGCTTTCTTGATGTTCTCATCAAGAAAATTGTTTCTGGTAATAATACACTATGGTGCTATTCTGTCAGCTATGTTGTGTGGAAAAATCAGGTTAGGTTTTGATCCTGGTTCCTAGAGATTATAAAGATTGGGGGTAGGATTACCTTATTAAAACAAAAGCACTGAGAAAGTAAACAAGTGGGGGAAATCCATATTATGACTAAGAAATGATATAAGATCTCTCATTACATATTCCAATTATCTATATTTTCACTGTACATGTAAGTATTGTGCTTATTATTTTATTGTTTTATCAAACTGGAGTAGTATGCACTGTCTTCTCTATTTTCTAATTATTGTTTGCAGTATTTATTATCGAGATGGTCTTTTGACTGATATTTATAAAAGATTGAAATGATTAAAGACAAAATATAGTAAAATGCCTGATGCTATTTAATGGACAATGTTATAAGCAGTAAAGCCTGATGATCTCCAATATTATATACATAACCATCATACTTAGCTTTTAGTATGTGCCAGGCTCTGTGTAAGAAGTTTACATCTTTCTAATTTTCATAGAAAACTTGTTATATGTCAATATCAGATCAAAAAAGACACAGTCAAAATCTAGAGTGAGTCATGGGAAAGACAGGAATACTAAACATCAGTGTGCAGCCAATTTGAGTGTAGGGCTGGATCTACTCTCACGAGAAAAACTGTAATAGAAAGGTTGCTGATGCTATACTGACCTTACTATGCTTTTTAAATAGTACATTTAAATACATACAAACTTATGTAAACTGGTTGGACAGAGATCTAACATGCTAAAAACCAGCAGAGTAAAATCTTTTTACAGTGTGAGAATGAGAATACAAACTTCTGTTTCAGCTTCTTTCCTTAGTCACAATTTCCTGCCTTAAAGAAAATGTCAGACGGCTGGGTCCCCCCAAAAAAGTAGAGAGGAGAACCTGCTTAAATATTTCTTGACCATTATAAATTAATTTATTATTTTCTCTATTTTCATTTTCTTCAACAAAGAGGGAGCTACTCTTCTAATTTAATACTGTTGCCCATGATATTAGTGATGACACTTTATTTATACCTAATGAGGAATTTTACAGGATAGATGTATTGCAATTAGATCCTGTCTCAGAGTTTTCTCTTTATTCGTTGATGAATGTGTGTAATTCAAGAACATTAAAAACAACTGTGAAAGTATAATTATTACAGAGGAGAAAGTGTCTGGGGATTAATTTTATTACATATAACCATATTTGGAGGGACAGTATAGAAACAGTTATTTAATAATAAACATTAAGTTTCTTAACAACAAGTAGCAATTGACTTAGGCAAATGTTTGTTGTGCCTATTAAAAAGAGCACATTAAAAATCAAGTAAAAATTACATCAAACACCTTTTTTTTCCTGTGTTGGAAATATCGTATTTCATGACAAAGACTTATAAATGAAGGAAGAAAAGAGATGGCAATAGGTGTGAGTCGTGCCATTTTACAAGAGAGACACAGGAGTCTCAGCGATTGAAATAATTTTCCCATGTAGATACAACTGTTAAGTGACAGAATAAAATTTGTACTTAGGTTTGTACATTTGGAATCTCATGCCAACTGGTTAAAAAAATTCATGTGAACAATTTGTATGATGTTTATGTGTATAGAATAACACTGGAGTTGAAATCAGTATGATTGTGGAATTGAAAAGATGACAGTATATGCCAGAAATCTTCACTTTATAGCCTAAATATGAGATGATGCCTGTACTATGGCTTAATGTTAGTGAGTATGACTACATGTACAGAGTTCTACATGAGATAAAACACATTAAATGAAAAGGTTCACTGGTACACTTGTATCAAAGACCAACAATAAAAAATACTGAAAAGGTTTACTAGTATCAAGCACTTGTTGAGAAATCTATTAGGTATAAAACATTGGATTGGGACTTTTTAAAAGGAGGTTAAAGAGGCAAGACTGAAATTTGATTAGTATATATATTTATGCATTGTTCCCAATGGAATATTACTTATATTCTAATCCAGAAGGAAATGTTTATCATTTACGCAGTAGTTCAAAGCACATTTTATTATCAAATTATGCAAAATGGGCTAAAACTGATAATCACAGAATATTCAAGCCAGAAAAAAAGTAAAGATTATTAGTTCAATTACAACTTTATGCAGAAGAAAAATTCAATGCCAAAATAATCCAAGTGACCGATTTAATTTGTTATTGATAGGACAAAGACTAGCTGAAGGTTTCTTGAAGTTTGATGTAGTATATCTGAAAGAATGCAAAATTGTGCTTAGAGTCTGCGGTGATAGTGTTTCATGTAACCATTACATTTAGTCACCAACAAAAGCATAAAACACATATAATCAAATATGGGAGTAGTAGATGTTGGTGCCACACTTAAGATTGACATTCTGTCTCAAATTGAATCTATCATAGTCAGTGGTTCTCTTCACATTACAAATAATTGTTTTTTTCTTTTGAGTACAAAATGTAGTCAACTTGGGTTTCAACATTATGTATGAAATACATGCATCTTAAGCACTAGAATCACAGTGTGGTAAGAGGTTAAGTAGGAACTAATAATAACTGAGTGAATAGTAGATTCACATCCCACATTTAATTTTCAGCGTCACAGTGGGATAAACCAAGTGAAACGATGGCCAAAATGGTCTGCATAGAAATTTATATAAAACATTATTTCCGTCTCTGCTGCATTCTTTTTCTCTGGTTTTGCTGACCTTTTATAGTGGTATTTATTTCAGTTAAATTTGCTTACATTGTTCTTACACTTTAATGCATGAGAGTAAAATATTACATAAATATTTAAAGAGTCAGACTAGATTATGAATATGTATGAATATATTAACATCAATAACAAAGCAATATATCAGTTGGAAAAAGACATGAAAATAGGAATTTTATTACAACACCTGCAATGTTCAAATGATGTAAGGTTCACAAAAATAGCAACCAGAAGGAAAATCAACGTTCTAGCAGCATTGATGTGGTCTACACAGTATGCAAAAATGGAGCAATTTCAGATAAGTTTCTGGATTTCTCTTGAAATCTTTGCTATTGTGTTTTTACTTTATTCAAGTTTATTTATTTATATATTTACTTGTTAACTTTTATCTTAAGTTCAGGGGTACATGTGCAAGTTTGTCTTATAGGTAAATTGTGTGTCTCTGGGGTTTACTGTAGAGATTATTTCATTACCCAGGTAATACGCATAGTACCTGATAGGTAGTTTTTTGATCCTCACCTTTCTCTTACCCTACACCTCAAGTGGGCCCTAGTGTCTGTTGTTCTCTTATCTGTGTCCATATGTGCTAAATACTTAGCTCCCACTTACAAGTGAGAACAGGTAGTATTTGGTTTTCTGCTCTTGTGTTAGTTCACTTAGGATAATGGCCTCCATCTCCATCTGTGTTGCTGCAAAGGACATAAACTCGTTGTTCCTTATGGCTGTGTAAGATCCTGTGGTATATATCTACCACGTTTTCTTTATGTATTCTACCACTGATGGACATTTAGATTTATTCCATGTCTTTCCTTTTGAGAACAGTGCCACAATGAATATATGTGTGTCTTTATGGTAGAATGATTTATTTTCCTTTGAGTATATACCAAATAATAGGATTGCTGGGTTGAACGGTAGAATTACCATTTTGAGATATTTGAGAAATCGCAACACTGCTTTCCACAGTGGCTGAACTAATTTACATTCCTACCAACAGTATACAAGCGTTCCCTTTTCTCTGCAACCTTGCCAGCATCTGTCATTTTTTGACTTTTTAATAATAGCCATTACGACTGGTGTGAGTTGGTATCTCATTGTGAGGTTGATTTGCATTTCTCCAATTATTAGTAATGTTGAGCATTTTTTCATATGTTTGTTGGCCATGTGTATGTCTTCTTTTGAAAAGTATCTGTTTGTGTCCTTTGCCCACTACATAATGGGGTTGTTTGTTTTTTGCTTATTAATTTGTTTAAATTCCTTATAGATTCTGGATATTAGACTTTTGCTAGAGACATAGTATGCAAACATTTTCTACCATTTTTTGGTTGTTTGTTTAACTCTGTTGATAGTTTCTTTCACTGCGCAGAAGCTTTTCAGTTTAATTAGGTCCCATTTGTCAATTTTTGTTTTTGTTGCAATTATTTTTAGCATCTTTGTCATGAAATCTTTGCCAGGTCCTATGTCCAGAATGGTATTTCCTAGGTTATCTTCTATAGTTTATATCATTTTAGGTTTAAGTCTTTAAATCATCTTGAGTTGATTTTTGTATATGTTGTAAGGAAAGTGTCTATGTTTAGTTTTTGACATATGGCTAGCTAGTTATCCCAGAACCATTTGTTGAATAGGGAGTCCTTTCTCCATAGCTTGTTTTTGTAGACTTTGTTCAAGGTCAGATGGTTTTAGCTGTGCAGCATTATTTCTGTGATCTCTATTCTGTTCCTTGGTCTATGTGTCTGTTTTGTAGCAGAACCATGCTGCTTTGGTTGCTGTGTCCCTATAGTATAGTTTTAAGTTGGGTAATGTGATGCCTCCATCTGTGTTCTTTTTGCTTAGGATGGCCTTAGCTATTCAAGCTCTTTTTTATTTCATATGACTTTTCAGATAGTTTTTCCCCCTTAGTTTTGTAAAGAATGCCATTTGTAGTTTAATACTTGAATCTTTAGATTGCTTTGGGCAGTATGGCTATTTTAAAATATTGATTCTTTCTATTAATGAGCATGGAATGTTTTTCCATTTGTTTATATTGTCTTTGATTTCTTAGAGCAGTATTTTATCTCTCACTGTGGAAGTCTTTCACCTCCCTAGTTAGCTGTATTTCTAGGTAATTTTTTTTCTTTTTGTGGCTATTGTAAATGGGATTGCATTCGTGATTTGGCTCTCAGCTTGGATGTTGTATAGAAATGCTACTGATTTTGGTACATTTGTTTTGTATCCTGAAACTTTGTTGAAGTTGTTTATCAGATCAAAGAGTTTTGGGGAAGAGACTATGGGGTTTTCTAGGTATAAAATCATATTCTCTGCAAAAACGGATCGTTTGACTTCCTCTCTTTCAATTACTATGCCTTTATTTCTTTCTTTTGCCTGATTACTCTGGCTAAGACTTCCAGTACCATGTTGAATAGGAGTGGTGAAAGAGGGTATCCTTTTCTTGTTCCAGTTCCCAAAAGCTTCCAGCTCTTGCCCTTTCATTATGATGTTGGCTGTGGGCTTTTATTTTATTTTTTGATGGCTCTTATTTTTTTTAATATATTCCTTCAATACGTAGTTTGTTGAAGGTTTTTAATATGAAGGAATACTGAATTTTATTGAATGCTTTTTTCTGTATCTGATGAGGTGATCATGTGTTTTTGTTTTTAGTTCTGTTTATGTGACAAATCACATTTATTGATTTACATATGTTGAACCAGCCTTGCATCCCAGGGATGAATCCTGATTGATAATGCTGGATTAGCTTTAGACGTGCTGTTGGATTCAGTTTGCTAGTATTTTGATGTGGATTTTTGCATCTGTGTTTACCAAGGATATTGGCATGAAGTTTTCTGTTTTCATTGTGTCTCTGCCAGGTTTCAGTATCAGGATGATGCTAGCCTCCTAGAATAAGTTAGGAAGGAGTCCCTTCTCTTCAAATTTTTGGAATAGTTTCAGAAGGAATAGTACCCACTCTTCTTTATACATTGGTAGAATTTGGCTGTGAATCCATCTAGTCATGGGCTTTTTCTGATTTATAGGCTTTTTATTACTGATCTTATATTGGAAGTCATTGGTATCCAGGGATTCACTTTCTTTCTGGTTCAATTTGGGAGGTTATATCTCTCAGAATTGACCAATTTTTTTTCCAGATTTTCTACCTTGTGTGCATAGAAATGTGCATAGTAGTCTCTGAGGGTTTTTTGTTGTTGTTGTTTTTAAATTTTTTTTTATTATACTTTAAGTTCTGGAGTACATGTGCAGAAAGTGCAGGTTCATTGAATAGGTATACCTGTGCCATAGGGGTTTGCTGAACCCATCAACCTGTCATCTACATTAGATATTTCTCCTAATGCTATCCCTACCCTAGCCCCCGACACCCCAACAGGTTCCGGTGTGTGATGTTCCCCTCCCTGTGTCCATGTGTTCTCATTGTTCAACTCCCACTTACGTGTGAGAACATGCAGTGTATGGTTTTCTGTTTTGGTGTTAGTTTGCTGAGAATGATGGTTTCCAGCTTCATCCATGTACCTGCAAAGAACATGAACTCATCCTTTTTTATGGCTGCATAGTATTCCATAGTGTATATGTGACACATTTTCTTATCTAGTCTATCACTGATGGGCATTTGAGTTGGTTCCAAGTCTTTGCTATTGCAAACAGTCCCACAATAAACATACGTGTGCATGTGTCTTTATAGTACAATGATTTCTAACCCTTTGGGTACGTACCCAGTAATGGGATTGCTGGGTCATATAGTATTTCTAGTTCTAGATAAATTGCCACCATCTCTTCCACAATGGTTGAACTAATTTACACTCCTACCAGCAGTGTAAAAGCATTTCTATTTTTCCACAACCTCTCCAGCATCTGTTGTTTCCTAACTTTTTAATGATCACCATTCTTACTAGCATGAAACAGCATCTTGGTATCTCATTGTGGTTTTGCTTTGCATTTCTCTAATGACCACTGATGATGAACTTTTTTTCATGTGTTTGTTGGCTGCATAAATGTCTTCTTTTGAGAAGTGTCTGTTCATATCCTTCATGCAATTTTTGATGGGGTCATTTTTTTCTTGTAAATTTGTTGAAGTTATTTCTAGATTCTGGATATTAGCCCTTTGTCAGATGAATAGATTGCAAACATTTTCTCCCATTCTTTAGGTTGCTTGTTCACTGTGATGATAGTTTCTTTTGCTGTGCAGAAGCTCTTTAGTTTCATTAGATCCTATTTGTCAATTTTGGCTTTTGTGGCCATTTCTTTTGGTGTTTTAGTCATGAAGTTTTTGCCCATGCCAAAGTCCTGAATGGTATTGCCTAGGTTGTCTTCTAGGGTTTTTATTGTTTTAAGTCTTATATTTAAGTCTTTAGTCCATCTTGGGTTAATTTTTATATAAGGTGTAAGGAGGGGACCCCATTTCAGCTTTGTGCATATGGCTAGCCAGTTTTCCCAACACATTTATTAAATAGGGAATCCTTTCCCCATTGCTTGTTTTTGTCAGGTTTGTTAAAGATAAGATGGTTGTAGATGTGTGGTGTTATTTCTAAGGCCTCTGTTCTCTTCCATTGGTCTATATATCTTTTTGGTACCAGTACCATGCTGTTTTTATTACTGTAGCCTTGTAGTATAGTTTGAAGTCAGGTAGTATGATGCCTCCAGCTTTGTTCTTTTGGTTTAAGATTGTCTTGGATATGCAGACTCTTTTTTGGTTCCATATGAAATTTGAAGTAGTTTTTTCCAATTCTGTGATGAAAGTCAATGGTCGCTTGCTGGGGATAGCATCGAATCTATAAATTACTTTAAGCAGTATGGCCATTTTCACGAAATTGATTCTTCCTCTCCAGCCCCATGGGCTGAGATGATGGGGTTTTCTAAATATACAATCATGTCATCTGCAAACAGAGAGACTTTGACTTCCTCTTTTCTTAATTGAATAGCCTTTATTTGTTTCTCTTTCTTGATTGCCCTGGCCAGAACTTCCAATATTATGTTGAATAGGAGTGGTGAGAGAGGGCGTCTGTGTCTTGTGCTGGTTTTCAAAAGGAATGCTTCCAGTTTTTGCCCATTCAGTATGATATTGGCTGAATCTTATTATTTTGAGATACATTCCATCAATACCTAGTTTATTGGGAGTTTTCAGCATGAAGGACTGTTGAGTTTTGATGAAGGCTTTTCCTCATCTATTGAGATAATCTTGTGGTTTTTGTTATTGGTTCTGTTTATGTGATGGATTACATTTATTGATTTGAGTATTTTGAAACAGCCTTGCAACCCCAGCACGAAGCCAACTTGACTGTGGTGGATAAGCTTTTTGATGTGCTGCTGGATTCAGTTTCCAGTATTTTATTGATTTTTGCATCAATGTTCATCAGGGATATTGGCCTGGAATTGTCTTTATTTGTTGTGTCTCTGCCAGGTTTTGGAATTAGGATGACCCTGGCCTCATAAAATGAGTTAGTGAGGTGTCCCCCTTTTTCTATTGTTTGGAATAGTTTCAGAAGGAATGATACCAGCTCCTCTTTGTACCTCTGGTAGAATTTGCCTGTGAATCTGTCTGGTCCTGGACTTTTTTTGGTTGGTAGGCTATTACTGCCTCAATTTCAGAACTTGTTATTGGTCTATTCAAGGATTCAACTTCTTCCTGGTTTAGTATTGGGAGGGTGTATGTGTCCAGGAACTTATCCATTTCTTCTAGATTTTCTAGTTTATTTGCGTAGAAGTGTTTATAGTATTTTCTAATGGTAATTTGTATTTCTGTGAGATCAGTGGTGATATCCCCTTGATCATTTTTTATTGCATCTATTTGATTCTTCTCTCTTTTCTTCTTTATTAGTCTGGCTAGCAGTCTATCGATTTCGTTGATCTTTTCAAAAATCCAGCTCCTGGATTCATTGATTTTTTGAAGACTTTTTCGTGTTTCTATCTCCTTCAGTTCTGCTCTAATCTTAGTTACTTTTTGCCTTCTGCTAGCTTTTGAATTTGTTTGCTCCTGCTTCTCTAGTTCTTTTAAATGTGATGTTAGGGTGTCAATTTTAGATATTTCCTGCTTTCTCTTGTGGGCATTTACTGCTATAAATTTCCCTCTACACACTGCTTTAAATGTGTCCCAGAGATTCTGGTATGTTGTGTCTTTGTTCTCACTGATTTCAAAGAACATCTTTATTTCTGCCTTCATTTCATTATTTACGCAGTAGTCATTCAGGAGCAGGTTGTTCAGTTTCCATGTAGTTGTGCGGTTTTGAGTGAGTTTCTTAATCCTGAGTTCTTATTTGATTGCACTGTGGTCTGAGAGAGTGTTTGTTATAATTTCCATTCTTTTGCATTTGCTGAGGAGTGTTTTACTTCCAATTATTTGGTCAATTTTAGAATATGTGGGATATGGTGCTGAGAAGAATGTATGTTCTGTTGATTTGGGGTGGAGAGTTCTGTCGATGTATATTATATATGCTTGGTCCAGAGAGGATTTCAAGCCCTGGATCTCCTTGTGAATTTTCTGTATTGTTGATCTGTCTAATATTGTCAGTGGCATGTTAAAGTCTCCCACTATTATTGTGTGGGAGTCTAAGTGTTGGGGTGATCAGACCCAACACCAGGTCATGGGGGTGACGAAGTCCAGTGGAGTCAAAGGAATGGGAAATGACAGTTTGAGAGAGAAAGTGGGTCCAGGGGGCCAACGCTAGTATGGAGGCTGTGAAGGCCCTGAGCTCTGGAAGCCCACACTTTTTATTGGTGATCAAACAAAGAAATAGTTGGTGAGAATGTGGGGGTCGAAAGGGCAAGTGCATGATCTACAGGTGTGATGGTTTAGCATTTCCTTTGAAGCATATGGGACATATTCTGCTAGTTGAGATAATGGGGAGCATGTTCTTCTAGTTTAAGCTAGAAGCAAGGAGCCAGCAAGTCTAGACTCATTCCAGATGCCACGAGCGGTTTATGCCCTGAGCCCTGGACATTATGTCAGACATGCAAGCCCTGCCTCAGCTTTTTTCCCAACATTTAGCTTTTTCCCAACACTAAGTCTCTTTGTAGGTCTCTAAGAACTTGTTTCATGAATCTGTGTGCTCCTGTATTGGGTGCATATATATTTAGGATAGTTAGCTCTTCCTGTTGCATTGATCCCTTTACCATTATGTAATGCCCTTCTTTGTCTCTTTTGATCTTTATTGTTTCAACCCTTGCTTTATTTATGTATTTATTTATTTATTTATTTTTTTTGCTTTCCATTTGCTTGGTAAATATTCCTCCATCCCTTTATTTTGAGCTTATATGTGTCTTTGCATGTGAGATAGGTCTCCTGAATACAGCACACCGATGGGTCTTGACTCTATCCAATTTGCAAGGCTTTATCTTTTAATTGTGGCATTTAGCCCATTTACATTTAAGGTTAATATTGTTATGTGACTTTGATCCTGCCTTTATAATGCTAGCTGGGTATTTTGCCCGTTAGTTGATGCAGTTTCTTCATAGTGTTGATGGTCTTTAAAATTTGGCATGTTTTTGCAGTGGCTGGTACCAGTTGATCCTTTCCATATTTAATGCTTCCTTCAGGAGCTCTTGTAAGGCAGGCCTGGTGGTGAGAAAATCTCTCAGGATTTGCTTGTCTGCAAAAGGTTTTTTTTTCTCCTTTGCTTATGAAGCTTAGTTTGGGAGGATATAAAATTCTGTGTTGAACATTCTTTTCTTTAAGAATGTTGAATATTGGCCCCACTCTCTTCTGTCTTGTAGGGTTTCACTGTTAGTCTGATGGGCTTCCCTTTGTGGGTAACCCAACCTTTCTCTCTGGCTGCCCTTAATATTTTTTTCCTTCATTTCAACCTTGGTGAATCTGATGATTATGTGTCTTGGGGTTGCTCTTTTCGAGGAGTATCTTTGTGATGTTCTCTCTGTTTCCTGAATTTGAATTTTGGCCTGCCTTACTAGGTTGGGGAAGTTCTCCTGGATAATATCCTGAAGAGTGTTTTCCAACTTGGTTCCATTCTCCTCATCACTTTCAGGTACACCTATCAAATGTAGATTTGGTCTTTTCACATAGTCCCATATTTCTTGGAGGCTTTGTTTGTTTCTTTTTACTCTTTTTTCTCTAATCTTGTCTTCTCACTTTATTTCATTGAGTTGACCTTCAATCTCTGATATCCTTTCTTCCACTTGATGGATTCGGCTATTGATACTTTTGTATGCTTCATGAAGTTCTCGTGCTGTGTTTTTTCAGCTCCATCAGGTCTTTTATGTTTTTCCCTAAACTGGTTATTCTAGTTAACAATTCATCTAACCTTTTTTCAAGGCTCTTAGCTTCCTTGCAGTTGGTTAGAACACGCTCCTTTAGCTCAGAGGAGTTTGTTATTACTCACCTTCTGAAGCCTACTTCTGTTAATTTGTCAAACTCATTCTCCATCCAATTTTGTTCCCTTGCTAGCAGGGAGTTGTGATCCTTTGAAGGAAAAGAGAGGTTCTGGTTTTTGGAATTGTCAGCCTTTTTGCATTGGTTTTTCGCTTTCTTTGTGGATTTATCTACCTTTGATCTTTGAAGTCAGTGACTTTCATTTGGGTTCTCTGAGTGGATGTCCTTTTTGTTGATGTTGATACTATTCCTTTCTGTTTGTTAGTTTTCCTTCTCACAGTCACATCCTTCTGCTGCAGATCTGCTGGAGTTTGCTGGAAGTCCACTGCAGACCCTGTTTGCCTGGGTACCACCAGCAGATGCTGCAGAACAACCAAGATTGCTGCCTGTTCCTTCCTCTAGAAGCTTTGTCCCAGAGGGGCACCTGCCAGATGCCAGCCCATTACAGAGCTCTCCTGTATGAGGTGTCTGTCAGCCCCTACTGGGAAGAGTCTCCCAGTCAGGATTCACAGGGGTCAGGGACCCACTTGAGGTGGCAGTGTATCCCTTATCAGAGCTCAAACACTGTGCTGGGAGATCTGCTGCTCTCTTCAGAGCTGCCAGGCAGGGAAGTTTAAGTCTGCTGAAGCTGTGCACCCAACCACCTCTTCTCCCAGGTGCTCTGTCCCAGGGAGGTGGGGCTTTTATCTGTAAGTCCCTGACTGGGGCTGCTGCCTTTTTTTCAGAGATGCCCTGCCCAGAGAGGAGGGAATCTGGAGAGGCAGTCTGGCTGCAGTGGCCTTGCTGAGCTGTGGTGGGCTCTGCCCAGTTCGAACTTCCCCATGGCTCTGTTTGCACTGTGAGTGTAAAACTGCCTACTTAAGCCTCAGCAATGGCGGAAGCCCCTCTCCTCACCAAGCTTGAGTGTCCCAGGTAGAGTTCAGTCCCAAGCCAGACCACTTGGCTCCCTGGCTTCAGCCCCCTTTCCAGGGCAGTGAATGATTCTGTCTCACTGGCATTCTGGGCACCACTGGGGTATGGAGAAAAAACAAACAAACAAACAAACAAACAAACAAAAAACTCCTGCAGCTAGCTCAGTGTCTGCCCAAACTGCTGCTGAGTTTTGTGCTGGAATCCGAGGATCCTGGTGGTGTGGGCACTGGAGTGAATCTCCTGGTCTGTGGGTTGCGAAAACCATGGGAAAGCACAGTATCTGGGCCGGAGTGCATGGTACAGTCCTAATGGCTTCCCTTGGCTAGGAGAGGGAGTTCCCCGAGCCCTTGTGCTTCCCAGGTGAGGCGACGCCCCACCCTGCTTCAACTCACCCTCCTTGGGCTGCATCCACTGTCCAACCAGTCTCAATGAGATGAATCGGGTACCTTAGTTGGAAATGCTGACATCACCCGCCTTCTGCATTAATCTGGCTGGTTGCTGCAGACCGGAGCTTTTCTTATTCAGCCATCTTGCCCATTTTTTTTTTTTTTCCTGTTAGCTCAGTGGTAATGTCCCATTTACCATTTCTGATTGTGTTTATTTGGATAGTCTTTCTTTTTTATTAGTGTTGCTACTTGTCTGTCCATCTTACTTATTCTCTCAAAAAACAAATTCCTAATTTTGTTGATTTTTTTTTATGGTTTGTGTGTCCCCAGTTCCTTCAGTTCTGATTTTGGTTATTTTTTGTCTTCTGCTAGCTTTGAAGTTGAGATACTTTGCTATTGTTTCTGCAGTTCCCCTAGGTCTGATGTTATGTTATTAATTTTAAATCTTTCTAACTTTTGATGTGACTGTTTAGCACCATAAGTTTCCCTCTTAACATTACTTTTGCTTTGTCCCAGAGATTCTGGTATGTTGTATCTTTGTTCTCATAAGTTTCAAAGAATTTATTGATTTCTGCCTTAATCTCATTGTTTACTCACAAGTCATTCAGGATTAGGTTGTTTAATTTCCATGTAATTACATGGTTTTGAGTTATCTTCTTAGTATTGACTTAAATTCTTATAGTGCTGTGGTCTGATTCTGTGGTTAGTGTGATTTTGCTTTTTTAGATTTTCCTGAGAATTGTTTTATGGACAATTATGCAGTCAATTTCAGAGTATACCCGTGTGCACGTGAAAAGAACGTATATTCTGTTGTTTTTGGGTGGAGAGTTCTGTAGGTGTCTATTAGGTCCATTTGGTTGAGTTCAGGTCCTGAATATCTTTGTTAGTTTTCTGCTCCGATGATCTCCCTAATGTGCTCTGTGGGGTGTTGAACCCTCCTCCTGTTATTGTGTGGCTATCTCACTCTCTTCATAGGTCTCAAAGCACTTGCTTTATGAATCTGAGTGTGCCTGTGTTGGGTGTATATATATTCAGGATAATTAGGTCTTCTGTTGAATTGATTCCTCTACCATTATGTAATACGCTTCTTTGTCTTTTTTGAACTTTGTTGGTTTAAAGTCTGTTTTGTCTGGAATTAAAATAGCAATGCCTGCTTTTTTGTTTTCCATTTCCTTGGCAGATTTTTCTCCATCCATTAACTTTAAGCCTATGGATGACATTGTATGTGAGATGAGTTTCTTGAAGACAGCATATCATTGGGTCTTGCTTCTTTATCCAACCTGCCACTTTGTGCCTTTTAATTCAGGCCTTTAGCCTGGTTACATTCAAGGTTAATACTGATATGTGTGGATTTGATCCTGTCATTGTGTTGTTAGCTCGTTTTTATACAAACTTGTTTGTGCAGTTGCTTTATAGTGTCAATGGTTTCTGCAGTTAAATGCGTTTTTGTTGTATCTGGTTGCAGTCTTTCCTATCCATATTTGGCACTACCTTCAGGACCTCTTGTACAACAGGTCTGATGCAAGGAATTCCCATAGCATTTGCTTGTCTGAAAAGAATCTTACATGTCCTTTGCTTATGAAGATTAGTTTGGCTAGATACAAAATTCTTTGTTGGAATTTCATTAAGAATGCTGAATGGGAGTTCGAGGTGGGCAGATCACAGGGTCAGGAGATTGAGACCATCCTGGCTAACACGGTGAAACCCCATCTCTATTAAAAAAATACAAAAAATTAGCTGGGCGTGGTGGCAGGCACCTGTAGTCCCAGCTACTCGGGAGGCTGAGGCAGGAGAATGGTGTGAATCCAGAAGGCAGAGCTTGCAGTGAGCCAAGATCATGCCACTGCACTCCAGCCTGGGCAACAGAGCAAGACTCTGTCTCAAAAAAAAAAAAAAAAAAAAAGAATGCTGAATATAGGCCCCCAATATTTTCTGGCTTATAGGGTTTCTGTTAAAAAGTCTGCTGGTAGCCTGATGGTGTTCACATTGCAAGTGACCTTCTCTCCAGCTGCATTTAACCTTTTTTTCTTTCATTTCGATCTTAGAGAATCTGATGACTATGAGTCTTGGGGATGGTCATCTTATGTAGTATCTCACAAGGGTTCTCTGCATTTTCTGAATTTGAATATTGTGTCCTCTCTAGTGAAGTTGGGGAAATTTTCATGGGTGATATCATCTGTATTAGGGTTCCTAGAGAGACAGGACTAATATGATAGATGTATATATAAAAGGGAGTTTATTAAGGAGTTTTGACTTACACAGTCACAAGGTGAAGTCCCACAATAGGTCGTCTGCAAGCTGAGGAGCAAGTCAGTCCAAGTCCAAAACCTCAAAAGTAGGAAAACTAACAGTGCAGCCTTCAGTCTGTGACAGAAGGCCTGATAGCCCCTGGCAAACCACTGGTGTAGGCCCAAGAGTCTAAAAGCTGAAGAACTTGGAGTCCAATGTTCAAGGGCAGGAAGCATCCAGCAGAGGTAAAAGGAGGTCAGAAGACTCAGCCAGTCTAGTCCTTCCACATTCTTCTACCTGCTTTTATTTTAGCCACACTGGCAGCTGATTAGACTGTGCCCACCCAGATTGAGAATGGGTCTGCCTTTCCTTGTCCACTGACTCAAATATTAATCTCCTTTGGCATCACCCTCACAGACACACACAGGAACAATACTTTACATCCTTCAATCAAATCAAGTTGACACTCGATATTAACCATCACATCCTCCAATACGGTTTTCAAGTTGTTTGCTTTCTCCCCCTCTCTTTCAGGGATGTCAATGAGTCAATAAATTTGGTCTCTTTACATTTTTGCATCACTTAGAATACTTGAATTGGGTTTTGACTTTCTCCTGAATCTTCTTTCCTGTCCATGATCTGAATTCTACTTCTGTCATTTCAGCCATTTCAGCCTTGTTAAGAACCATTGCTGGGGAACCAGTGTTGGTCATTTTGAGGTGAGAGGACACTTTAGTTTTTTGAGTTACCAGAGTTCTTGCTCTGGTTTTTTCTCATCTGTGCAGGCTGATGTTCCTTCAATCTTAGAAGTTGCTATCCTTTGAATGGGTTTTGTTGCTTTTATCTTCTTTGTTGACCTTAAGGGTTTGATTGTGGTCTAAGGTGGTTTCGGTTGACTGGATTTCTTTCTGGAAGATTTTAGGGGTCTAAGGCTCAGTTCAGCATTCTTGAGCTGTGTGCTCTAACTTTGAGGGAATGATCCCAGGCTCCCAGCTTTGTTCTCAGGACCCTCAAGGTTAGGAATCTGTGGTTCTGGAGGGGCTGAGCTGTTTCCAGACTGCAGTCCATAACAATCCCATGGATGGTGCCAGCCAAAGTGCTTTGTCTGAGTGGTGATAGAAGAATTCATGTTTGTTTGCACATGCCAGCAGCAGTGGCAGCATGGTGGGTTACATGTTCATTGGTCGGGCTGGGATGCTGGTGGGTTTGTGGCTGCCAGCTTCTGTGCACATGTTTGCTCTGTGGGCAGTAGTGTGAGGGGATGCATGCACACACATATTCTGGCAGAGGAGGGGAGGCAAGGTCCACTCGCATGTGTGCACGCTGGAAGGACAGTGGGGTGAGTGACAGTGGGCAAGTGAGTGCTGGCAAAGCAGCATGGGGGAGGCTGTGGTCAGGGGAAGGGGCAGGTGAGCTGGTACGTGTTAGCAGCAGCCGATCTGCTGGAGCTCTCTGATGGTCAGGCACAGTCAGCTGTTGAAGGAGCTATGATGTGGGCCCCTGGGAAGCACCTTGGTTGTCTATCCATCACTTGCACTGCAAGTGGGCTCTGCCAGGTTGGGGCCCTGGAGCAGACCTAGCTATGTTTTACTGCAGACGTTCCCACACCATACCCCGTGAATTCAGCACAGGATAGAGTCCTGCTCCTATCAACTCTCTACACAGCTTTCCCTGCTAGCTCAAGTGTCCATGGGTGTTGTGGTATCTCAGGTTGCCAGGATTCCAGAGGTTCATGGTGAGGGCAGGTTGCTCCTCACCTGTTCAATCCACCCCTTCCCCAAGAGTTGTTGGGGGCCAGGAATAAGTTGTCGTGCATGGTAGTCCCGTTCAGGGTTCCCAGCCTCCTCCTCCTTCGGCCCAGGGTCTGTGTCCTCCTTCTGTCCACCCTCAATGCTTTCCCTCTGAAGATCTGCTCATAGTGCACCAGTTTTCCCTATGTCTCAGTCACTTGGTGGCAGATATTCATCCTGGGTGTGTCTGGTCAGGCATCTTACTGAGACAACCTTCTTTTGTTTTTAAAATCAAAATATAGAGTAATAATGGATCTTCATTCCTACATTGCAGCGATTGGCTGGACCTAAGTAAAAGCTAATACTGTTTATATCGGGAAGGCTTATCCTAGTTGCCTACACTCCTCTCTCTCCACAAGTACTTCACATTTTACTGCTGAACTATGTCACTCATATGCATTACTTGCATGACTCTAGACATTTGAGGAACATGTAACATCTGATCCAGAGGAAAGGGAGCCAAGCTATACAATTTTGGTATTTCTCCTCTTAATGGTGTGATTATCTTTGAGGTGGAAAGAAATACTTTAAGCATTTTCCATTCTGTTAGAAAAAGAAAACACAAAAACAAAACCCCCAAATTTTTATCACTAAATACAGCTTTCTTAGCTTGATGTTATTAAATTTTTACTTATCTGATCTCCTACTGTCTATTTTGATAATCAGAGAACAACAATCTGATTTCTATATTTGTCTATGTGTAAGGAGGAAATGTGCTCAAATATGTATTTTGTTTATTTCTTGTCTCCGTAAAAGTGAATTAATGACAGCATATTCATAACATGCTTGGTGTTACTTGACTATGTGAGGGATTTTGCTGATTTCCACACAAAATTCCATCTCAAGTAATATTTACATTTTTTATTGTGAATTAAAAAATTAGTAATGTTAATATTGTCATCAGTATCAATTTATCATGTATTTTATTAGTGTGATCCTGTCTCTCAAGGTCTGGTTATACCCAAGGTTATGGTTTTACCTGAGCATTTGCAGTGTAGAGCCAAAACTAATGAATTTTAGGTGACAGCAGTATTACTTCTTAACATGTCCCTACAGATTTCTGTAGTATTCACAATGGAGTTAAATCATTTGAAGATGAGGAAAGAAAACTTTACCTTGTTTCCATGTTGAGAACATAAGATGTTGTGGAAGACTGACTGATACAATGTCTTGTATGGTTCATGTTGTGTATGTACCCCATTTCTGGTATGACTTTGTAACCTCTCCCATCAAGAAGTGAAATCTGTTCCCCACTCATGAGTTCAAGCTGACTTTTTAATATGTTTGCACCAAAAGAATGCAGTAGAACTGACAGCCTACAATTTTAAGCCTAGGACTCAAGAGTCATTTTATACTTCAACTCTCCCTTGTGAAACCCTTCCCTGACTGCCATGGGAACAGACCAAGGCATTTTTGGTAGAGGTACAGAGTTTACATGAAGTGAGGTCCTAATCATTTTAGCCAAGATCATTCTAGAGCAGCCAGCCTTTAGACAACCCAATAGCTGACTAGAAACACATTAGTAAGCTGCGTAAGATGAGTCAAGTCCAGCCCAGATTGAATTACCATGTTCAGTGGAATTACCCACGCAACCTATAGACTCATGGGGCAAACGGTTGTAAGCTATTAAGTCAGTAGTTTTCAAAGTGTGAACTGGGGTCTCCTGGGGATCCCAAGCAACTTTCGAGAACAACTGCAAGATCAAACCTATTTCCACAATGATACTAAGATATTATTTGTCTTAATTCTCATTCTGTCACAATACACAGTGAAGGTTTTCAAAGGCTACATGATGTTTGATATCAAAATAGAGTGGATACAGTAGCAGGTACGACACTCCAGCAGTCTTCTATTGAGTTTTCTTTTGAATCATACACGAAAGAGATTAGCGAAAATACAAAGCACTGCTAAACTTCTCATTAATTTTTGTTTTGTTTAAAAAATGCAGTTATTTTTCATAAAAATATACTATCTTTGTTACAGGTAATCGGTTTATTCTTAGTGGTAGAGGAAATAAATATTTTAAAATTTATATTTTAGTTTACAATACAGCAAATATTAATAGATGAAAATGGCCAAAACAAAGCCCTTTGGAGTCCTTAATGATTCTCAAGAAACTGATATTCTGAAAGCAAAATGTTTAAGAACTGCTGCACTTTTTTTCTGCAACATTTCTTTATTCTAGGCATAGCAGTTGTTTATAAAGATGAATCACTATAATTTTTTCTTTGTGACTGTCCGCAAAATGTAAAGAATCAAGTATTAGCATCTTTAGAAATCAAAAACATTTACTTTTCTGCTTCAAGACTGCATATTGGATCTATCTAACCAGAGTAAAGTTACTGATGAAAAACAATTAAAATAAAATTACATACACACACATGTGTATGTACATTATAAGAATCTTTCATTTTGCATGAAAGAAAAAATTCTACAAATACTATGATAATAATAAAAACAGAAACCCTAGGAGGTGAAGTAATCACCAAAGCCAGCTTCCTGTGTGAAAATTCCTACCAAACCTTAGAATGTTTGAGATTACATTTTGACTGCTTCATGATGAACAGAATGCAGGAGATAAACCTTGTGGCCCACCCATAGTGGAAAGTATAATAGAAAATGCTCTCCCTCATAAAATAAGAAACAAACCTCATGGCGAAAAAGGGTCTAAAAAGAAATATTCATTCCTGAGTGCTGCCTGGAGAAAATAAAACCAAAACTAAGAACTTATCCTTATTAAAGATCTGAGATCTGAATGAATTCATGCTATTTGTTTGCTCAAAAACCAAAAGCAAAGCAGTTAGTATAAAATTGGTCTTGGGTTGATATTGCCCCTTAGTGATTGGCAGGAGCAAAAAATTTAAGAGTAGAACTTCAAGTCTCGCCTCAAAGAATTTTCATAAATAACATTTTATGTGTGTGCAATCATAGTTAAAACAACAGCAAAAACACACACGGAAAATAATAGTCCATGAATGAAATTGATCATGAACAACACAGAGTGTAAATAGAATCACAAATAAAATAGAAACTTGGATTGAACATAAGAACAAGAAAAAAAAAGATGACTGAATTTTTAAAAGACTCAAACAGAATTTCTTAACACAAATGGAATACTCTGTCACCATAAAGAAGAACAAAATCACGTCCTTTGCAGCAACATGGATGCTGCTGGAGGCCATTATCCTAAGTGAATTAACAAAGGAACAGAAAACCAAATACTCCGTGTTTTCAGTTATAAGTGGGGGCTAAACACTGAGTACACATGGACATAAAGATATCAGCAACAGACACCAGGGACTACTAGAGCAGAGAGTGTGGGAGGGAGGGAGTGAGGGTTGAAAAACTACTAAATCGGGTACTATGCTTGCTACCTGAGTGAATGTGATCATTCATATACCAAACGACAGTGACACACAGTTCACCCATGTAACAGACCTGCACATGTACGTCATGAACCTAAAGTCATATTTGAAAAAATACGAATAAAAATTAGAATATTAAAAAAGATTAAATGAAAATATATCAGCTATGCAGATAAAATCAGTGAACTGGATATAGATTCAAAGTAATAAATAATGAAATGATGTGAAAAAAGGAAGAGATATGGAAAATAAATAAATGGAAGATATTACATTAAAGGAGATGCTGACTGAGGAGTTCCAGAATTGCTGGAAACATCTATTGACAGTTTCAAGAAGGCTAACAAATCTAGAGTGGGATACATAATATATCCAGTCATATTACAACCAGTTTTAGATCACTAAAGATTAAGAGAAGACTTTAAAAGCAGCAAGAAGAAATGCAAATTACCCAGACAGGTGTAACAACTGTCTGAGTTGTTACAATGAAAACAATTGAGTTTTCATTAATAAATGGAATCCAGGAAGCAATATAATAAACTATTCAGTGGTGCAAGCAAAATTACTGACAATCTAGATTCACAATGGGGGAAATTATTTTTCAAGAGTAAGAGTAAAATAAAAATACTTTCAGACAAAGAAAACTTGACAATTCTTTACTAAAGGAAATGATAAAGTATATACTTTTAGCAGATAGACAAGGTGTAAAGTCTGATAAGAAATGGGAAAAAGTAGTAAATGTGTGAGTAAATCTCATATAATTAACTTATAATACAATAATAAAAATTGCTAACTCTTGGAATAATAAAGAAGATAGAGCAAAACTACTCATTAACACAACAATCTGGAGGGCTTATGAGAATTGTAAGATTCTAATGTTCTTGTATTTTAGGAGAAAGTTACCAATATTAATTACCATCCTCTCTGTGTGTGTGCCTGTGTGTGTGTGTGTGTACCTGCACAAGTGTGTGCACTCTCTGAGAGATGCCTTAATTGTATTAGTTGTATTAGAATGTTTTGCTGTTGTTCTCTAACTTGATTTTCTTATATGGTTAACACATTTGAAGTTCTAATCAAAGTATCATGTTACATGGCTTGTACTCAGAAATGTTCAAGAAATGTTGTTAAGAGTTTATCATGAAAACAACACCATTGAAGAAATAACATAAAACTGATGAGAAAATATTTTCAATTTAGGCATGTGTAGCTACTCCAGGACAATTTTACTTATTAAATATTTTTGATAATACATTAAAAAAGTGTAGTACCTTAGAATACTACCATGAATGACATAGAATCTCACCTTAAGAAAGACGCTGTCATAATCTGTGCTGTACAGAAACCGTTGATACCCTGGAAAAAAGAAAGTCTAATATTACTAATACAACCCACTGGTTTCTTGCTGATAAAAGTAAAATAAAAAGTATTCTCTGTAATAACTTGCCATTTTCCATCTAACTGCATTAGGATCATATTTATAAAATCTTTCTAAATTGACAGAAAAATATAGACCAAATATTTTAACATAATTTATCTGTGTATGCATGTCACAGAATAGACATACCTTTGTATTAAGTTAAATTTTTCATTTAAAGTATCAAATTAAATATTTGAATTATATATAACATAATATAGAGATACACACATATAAGTCTCTTTTAATATTACTATTGACGTCTGTTAGTAAATAAATATATTTTATAACATTCCACTTAAGCATAAAGTTATTTTCCTTAAGAAAGTACTTCAGTCCGTATCACTGAACTTCACTTCACCAAAAAGGTGCACAGGCTAGTCTGTTACACATTTATCCATGTTATTGATTTTTCCATCACATATAAAAGGTTACAACATTCAAGAGATTGTTCCTGTTACAACAGTATAAATTCATTGCCTGGAACACAGTTTGCTATTGAATGTCTGCCAGACTGTGTTAACAAGGGTATTCAGAAGAAAACTGTGAAGGTATAAAACAATAAATAAGCGAATAAAATTCTCTAAAGATAACATGCGTTTAAAATTATGTGTATTTTCTTTAAGCAAAGGTAGTTTGAGAAAATAAATATATTCTTATTTTGTATTGTCTTTTCCCACTATACATAAACATATATTTATATTTTTAAAAACTCAGTGCTACTTTGGGCTATTTAAGTAACTCTAAGTAGAACCAATTATGCTGTTTTTCAAAGTTTGGTGTTATGTAAACATTATTCTTTCAGACAAGAGTCAACTGTGAACATTTATATACTCTTGAGGCACAGATTCCTCCAGCTCTCCTGATATCTCCATCAGCATTTCTCTCTCTACTTAAATGTGCCGTGGTCAGCTTCTGTGGTCAACAACACCTCCATTGGAATTTCCACATTTTTCCTCTTTGTCTTCTTCCGTAGCTTCCACAGACAGCAAGAATAGTTGCAATTGGAGACTGTCATTTTGAAACAGTAGTAGGTATTTTGGGATTCTCATGTCACATAAACTCATTTTTTAACATGAAGTTATCTTCACAGCCAGTTAGTCATATCACAGAACACAGAGGCTAGGACCTAAAACCAGATTTCATTCATTGGCATGGAGCAGAAGAAAAGCAGAACTTAAAGAGACCCAACTATAGATCCCAAGAAATTTGTTATTCAGAAGGCTGTAGCAACAATCGGTTGAATCCCATGCAAGCATTGTGTATTTGGTCACAGCAAGGTGTTTGGTTTATGGAGTTTATGTTTTCAATATTATACATTTGAAACATCGATGAAGAGAATCTAAACATTAGAGGTGATCATCAGATGATCAGGCAACCAGGAAAAACAGCATTGGTTTTGAAAATATTATAACAATGTTCACGACCAGAACTCTTGTAATTGGTCTTTTGACTCTACTTACTAGTGATGTACCTTTAAATATAATTCAGGATACATTTTAACAGGATCTGATTTTTTACAACTAGTTCATGAATTTTGTGAAAGACTGATGAACAAAATGGAATTGCTTATTCATCTTTGTATGGCTATCATCAACTAGAAACTTTAACACACTGTAGGCACAGGACTTTAGAATCCCATTAGTGATTTATGAAGTTTATATTTGGCTGATAATTTCTCATAGACACTGATGAAAAATATCATGTACCTGAGAAGAGATATATATATTAAGCCAGATATTCAATTAAATAAAAAGTAATTAAGCAAAGATAATTTCATCTGGTTAAATTAAATTATATATTATTTTTGTAAATATTTTGTTATCAAATCAAAATAATTATGTGTTCTATTTAGGTAGAAAAAGAGTATGAATGAAAAAGAATATTTTAGTTTTCTAATTATTAATATTTAAAAAATTAGGTGGTATCTTCAATGTGAATAATAGAATTGTATTAGATATATAGTATTAGTACTATATATCTAATTAGTATTAGAATTATAATAGATATAATTTAGTTGATTTTGGATCCATTTTTGTGTGACTGTCTCCTCCCTTCTGAAGCATTATTGTTAAAATGGTTAGTTTTTTGTACTATTGCTCTATAGCATGATGAAAAATATTTTGAGTCAAGTTGCAAATAATTGTGCTAGCATAAAATATTTCAAAGAGTTTTTAAAACAATTGGAGATATGTTTCATGTAGAATTTTCTATAAATTGGCTAATAGAAGTATTTTATTATTTTCAAGAAATTTCTAATATTCAAATATCTCATAGATACTTAAATATATGTTCCTAAACATATGTAATATAATACAATGAATCAGGTTGCCATAATAAGATAATTATACATTTCTATCATTTTTAGATTTTACAAATGTAAACTTTGTTTCTGTGTAAAATGAAAATACATGTTTAAAAAATTTCAGATTAATGGTAATTGATTTGCTGCCTCAAAAAGAGGGCCCAAAATTTTTTCCTTAAAAAAAAGAAAGGTAAGTGACCAAGCCTTCTACAGAGATAGTAACCTAAAAATTATTGTTGATTTGTAATGGTTATAGAAAAGTTTTCAAGATAACAAAACCTAACAAGTGAAAGTGAAATTCTACATTAATATATATTTTGAATACACATTCAATAAATTTCTAATTTTGAGATAAACAAATTATTTCAATCATATAAATGTCAGGTATTGCTAAATTGTATGTTCAATTAAATAATAAGAAATGCATACTTCCTGTATTATTCTCATAAAAGCAGTTTCCTTCATGAGCACATGAACAGCTTCAAGAATCAAATTGACCACACTACATCACTCAGCAAAATGTATTGCAGATTGGGAACACAAAACATGAAAGAAAATGAAAGACAGAAAGATAATCTTTCCCTCAAATCTATGGTCATCTGAATCTTAAATCATGTATTATTTTCCCTTTATATAATTCTTGATGGGAATCTTACAGAAAAAAAAATGGGTTAAACTGACAATTCTTCACTGTCAAGAGAAACCTATGGTCAGGGATATATATAATTCCCAGAGCTTTCATCATTAGTATTTTATGAATCTTGCTGATCTGTCCCATCTGGAAGAAAAATATATCTTTCATTTGTGCAAGCGGTGCCTGCTGAGTAATAGATTTCATCTCTATAAGCTGAGTGGTGAAATGCAAACGGCAGCAAAGGTACTAGGAGGCAAAGTGTTCACTTTATTTCTTTTACTGGAGTCTGGCTGCACTTTATTGGAGTTGCAGAGTCAGCCAAGCAAAGCGAAAGATCTTTGGGGAAGTATGAGTGTCAATTCCTTGCCAATATACCTCAGCCTACACATGTGAATGCCCACGTGTTCAATCTGACTTTTAAATGAGGTGATTAGCCACAGTGACTTTTTTTTTTTTTAACATAAATATATACAAGAAGCTTTGGTGACTGGAACATTGGAAAACCATTAGCTGAGTATTTGACTTTGTGTGTGTGTGTGTGTAGATGAGATGACTAAGAGACAAATTAATAATTTTTGGACACTTCTAACTTAAAAGGCAGGATGTTCTGTCCCTTGGTTGGGCATGACTTGCCTTAGCTGAACTAAGAATTTTGTGTAGGCTCATCTATGACACTGGAGCTGAGTATCCCCTGGGCAGTATTCAAACACAGAAGAGCAAACAGAGAAAGTGTTCTAAGACCCCCTTTCCAAGACATAAACACAGGGCACAATCTCTATAATATTGGTCTGGAAAATGACTTTCTGGGGGAGATTAAGACCCCAAAAGCATAGAAAACCAAAGCAAAAAATAGACAAATGGGATTATATCAAATTAGAAAGCTCTAAACAGCAAGAGAAACAATGGATAAAACAAAAAGACAGCCTGCAAAATGGCAGAAAAAATTGTAACCATGTATCTCCTAAGTTAGTATTCCAAATGTATAAGGAACTCAAACAAACTATTAGCAAGAAAACAAATGGTCCAATTAAAAATGGGCCAAGGACAGGAATAAACATTTCTCAGAAGAAGACATAAAATGACCAACAGGTTTATACATAAAAAATGCTCAGCCTCACTCATTACCAGAAAATGCAAGTAAAATTCATGATGAGTTATCACCTGATCCCTGTTAGAATGGCCATTATAAAAAAAGATGAAAAATAAGTGTTAGAGAGGATATGGAGAAAAAGGGAACCCCATGTACACTGATGGTGGGGATGTAAATTAGTACAGCCACTATGGAAAACAGTATGATAGTTTCTCAAAAATTAAAAAAAAGAACTACCTTATGATCTAGCCATCCCACTACTGGATATATAATCAAATGAAATGAAATCAGTATGTCAAAGAGATACCTGCACTCCTATGTTTATTGCAGCACTCTTCATAATAGCCAAGATATGGAGTCAACCCAAGTGTCCAGCAATGGATAAATGGATAAAGAAAAACTATTCAGTCTTAAAAACAAGGGAATCCTGTAATTTGCCACATCATGGATGAACCCGGAGGATACTGTGCTAAGTGAATTAAACCAAGCACAAAGAGACAGATATCACATGTTTTCACTAGTATGTGGGAGTTATTATTAAAAAGCTGAACTCATAAAAGTAAAGGACAGTAGAATAGTGGTTACCAGGGGCTGGAATGGAGGTGTGGAGATAGAAAGATGTTCTTTGAAGGTTATACAATTTCAATTAGATAGGTGAAATAAGTTCAAGAGATCTATTGTACAACAGTTCAGTGACTATAGTTAATAACAGCATATTGTATACTTGAAAATTGCTAAGACTGAAAAATGATAAGCATTTGAAGTAATGCATATGTTAATTAGCTCAATTTAGCCATTCCACAATGTATATATATTTTAAAACATCATGTTGTACAAGATAAATATATCCATCATTTATTTATCAATTAAAAATAATGAATAAATTAGCTTAAAAAAACAAAATAAAACAATGACAACAAAAGCCAGAAACACAGTGGGTTTCTGTCTGTTAGGTTTATCTAGTTCATAGGTCCACCAAGAGTGAAGTGTGGGTCTCTCATTTGGATGAAAATAATTTCTGTAGTAATGTATTTAGTGCATAATCAGAAAAAACATCTCGGTTTTAAAGGAGAATTTTCCTTCACTAAAAAATCTAAAATTTAAAACTCCTTGAAACGGTTTCCCTTTTCTTCAGCAAACTTATTTCAATTTTTAATGAAATATTAAGGACTGTGATTATTTAACATCTTTCTGATCTTTTAGAACATAAGACCCTATTTTGTGCAAAATTGTATCCCCAGAGTCTTGCACACTGTTGACAAGCAGTAAATATTTAGTAAGTTTTTGTTGAAAGATTTGCATATTTTTCATTTTTATCAGTAGCTTCCAACATGTTCTAACATCATAAGCCTCAACAAGGCTTGGGGTAAGAGTGATGATTTATTCAAACTACAGCTACTAATCATAAATTTACATAAAGCACTGTGTTAGAAATTGAGTGATACTAAAATGCCTAAGATTAATTTCTGGGCTTCAGGGAGTTAACCGTCTAGTTGAGGGAATAAGATATATGTGTAAAAATAATGCCAAATGTGAAATATTAAGTGACTAGAGAATATAGGAGCTGAAATTGTACATTAGACAAAAGAAATAAAAGGACATTCCTGATAAGGAGAACCACATGAGTAAATACATTAATATCAAAAGTCTCTAAACCATAAATCATATAAGTGATGTTGAGGATGATGGAGCTTAGAATGACTGACAAAAGAACACTATCCCTGTCTATAAGAATTATCTAATCCCTGATCTTTAATTGATTTGTCTATTTACTCTTTGTCATAGAAAAGCATGTGATTTCCATGTATGGAAAGGATCAACACCGGATACTCATGTTAATATAATATTACCACAAACATATAAGGGTTTTTTTTTTTTTCTGACACTCAACTGGCAGCTGGGTGCTTCAAACTTTTTAAATCTTTACCATCCTAAAATGGGTGAGGGTAAAGGGAGAATAGTATCTTGTTTTCATTTGATCTTTACTTATGATTCAAGTATCTTTTCACGTCTTCATTCTCTCTTTCAGCCTCAGCTCTTTTTTCATTCCCCTGTTATCCAGTTCATTTGCCTGACTCCTTGGCATCAGCTTCCAGGCTATGCAATCACAAGTGGAGCATATATTCATTCTCAGAGAAAAGTAGCCATTCATTGACACTCTCTAGCTAAGTAAAATACTTGCTAGTTGTTACTCTTCAATGGCTTGACTATACCACTAGTTTCAACAAGTTAAAAAAAATTATTCCAGGCATTCTTCTGGATAATTTTAATGAGTTCTGTACTCACTAAAGCCTTTACTTTGCCATTAACTTGTTAGCTCTATTATGAGCTAAACTTTATGTCAGTTTGAGAAAACTATTATTTGAGCTTAAAAAGCATGCAGTATGTGAAATGAGTGATCTATTTATTTTTATTTTTTAATTATACTTTACGTTCTAGGGTACACGTGCACAACGTGCAGGTTTGTTACATATGTATACATGTGCCATGTTGGTTTGCTGCACCCATTAACTTGTCATGTACGTTAGGCATTTCTCCTAATGCTATCCCTCCTCCATTCCTCCACCCCCTTACAGGCCCCAGTGTGTGATATTCCCCACCCTGTGTCCAAGTGTTCTCAATGTTCAATTCCCACCTATGAGTGAGAATATGCAGTGTTTGGTTTTCTGTTCTTGTGGTAGTTTGCTCAGAATGATGGTTTCCAGCTGTATGTATGTCCCTGCAAAGCACATGAACTCATCCTTTTTTATGGCTGCATAGTATTCCTTGGTGTATATGTGCCACATTTTCTTAATCCAGTCTATCATTGATGGACATTTGGGTTGGTTCCAGGTCTTTGCCATTGTGAATAGTGCCGCAATAAACATACGTGTGCATGTGTCTTTATAGTAGCATTATTTATAATCCTTTGGGTATATACCCAGTAATAGGATCGCTGGATCAAATGGTATTTCTAGTTCTAGATCCTTGAGGAATCGCCACACTGTCTTCCACAATGGTTGAACTAATTTACACTCCCAACAGTGTAAAAGCATTCCTATTTCTCCACATCCTCTCCAGCATCTGTTGTTTCCTAACTTTTTAATGAATGAATGATCTATTTAAAGTGATAATATAAAAATTTAAAGTTAAGTAGGAAAATAAACATACTAATATTGGAGAAAATATTTCTGTATTTCCTTGATTTTAAAATCAAAGTAATTTTCTTTAAAGCTAATATCAAACTAGTTGAACTTATATTAATTTTATTTAAAAAATTTATTTTATATCCTTTAGACCTCAAAATTTTTGAAATTTGCAGATTCCATAATAATGTATTTCTAAAATTATGTAAACTCTTTTACTAATTATTATTATTTTCTTTTTTAGAGACAGGGTCTAGCTCTGTGATTCAGGCTGCAGCGCAGTGGCACAATCATGGCTCACTGCATCCTCGAATTCCTGGGCTGTTATAGTATCTACCGTTTTGGTCTTTTCAGTACATTTCTATCCAATTATGTAAGTGAATGAAACTCTGCTGCCAAAAGGAAATTCTGGTCAGATCCCTCTTTTTTCTGATCCCTTTATTGGTTTCTCATTGTTTGAATAAATACATTTCTTAGCCATATATTTTACTCCCACCAATAATTCTATCCTGCAACTACACTGAACTACCTGCTATTTTCCAAACACATTTCATGTGAGCTTTCATGCTTCAGTGACTTTGAACATATATTCCATTTTCCTAGACAATACTTTGATTAACTGTCACCTCTGCAGGAATGGCTGTGACCCCTATAGCAATATTCGTCTC
The DNA here is from genome assembly GCF_028858775.2 of Pan troglodytes. Taxonomy (NCBI): domain Eukaryota; kingdom Metazoa; phylum Chordata; class Mammalia; order Primates; family Hominidae; genus Pan; species Pan troglodytes. Next base: position 92,890,254 of record NC_072408.2, read on the forward strand.
TCTCTCTTCTTGGGACTTCAATTAGAGGACTAAGTCCATCTTACTGCAATCTTTGTGTGAATGCCAGTATCTACCCAACGCTGTAACCTCAAGGGCAGAAATCATAGCATGCCATTTTTGTGTTTGGAATACAGTAGATCTTCAATAATTGTTTGCTAAATGACTAGTATAATAAATTCATATAAGATTTTCCCACTAATTGGAGCTTTTAAGGGAAATACTTTAATTCAACAAAATTTCTATAGCAGACAGAACTTTGACTTCTATACACTGCTATTTAAGAAACTAATTTTGATTTGGCAGTTGTTTCTGGATGTCTCAAATAACATATTATTATAGATTTACTTAAATGTAAAGGCTTTTTAAATCTAGATTTTAACCTACATCACCACACTTCTTTGCTTAATGATTAAATGAACTTTTGCTTAGATTTTTATAAGAGAAAAGAGAGAGTAAATAAAATGTACATTTAATTAACACAGTGAATATTTTTTGTATCTACATATTTCAATTGTTAATGGGATTTCATGACCTAAATTGGCCAGAAAACCGTAATATTATTTTATTACACTCATGCATATAAATGCTATAATAAATCTGCTAGAAAGAGATAATGCAATCAAATTAAAAAGCCCCACCAGAAAGATGACAGTTTTCTTTCTGGTCATTTCTTTGAGTAGTTTGTGTAAGTGGTATAAATCTCAAAAAATCTATAAAATATTTTACAGTCTGCCAAATAAGATGTTCAAATTCCTCTCATGACTTCTTTCAGCAAGAAAAATGAACTCAATATTATGCTAATAGTAAAAAATGTTTCCCTAGTAGTTTATATAATATTCAAAAAAGCTTACAGTTAATTATGCCTTACAATGTACAGTTCTTTAAAATTGGGAAATGCTTTAAGCATATTATTGTCATCGACTCATACAATAGTCTTATGAAGCAAGTATAACAATTTGTGATATTAACTTTTTTTTTTTTTTGAGAAATGAAATCCTAAAACATTTGGTAACTTATCCAAGGCAACATATATATGTCTTCTAGGTTTGAAATGAAATTAATTCATGGTATATAGTGTAGAAAAATGTCTTTCTCTCTTTTGTTGACATTGTGTTTCTATGATTTTAGTAAAAAAGTAAGAGTTAATTCAACTACAACAACACATGCTTGAACATCTAATTTATTATTTTATTTATCTTTTAGATGTAAAAATATCTTGTTTTTTTCAAGACATTTGAAATTCTCCCCAATTCCAATCTTACTAATCAATGGTCTTACATGTATACAAACATTTACAAAGATATGCACATTTTTTTAGGAATATAAGTAGATTTAAAGAATATAACATTTTACACCAACATCTTATTCAATTCATATGCCACAACATTCCATATCCCTGAAAGATCTAACATGTTTTTTGCTTTTTATTTGTTTTGTTTTGTTTTGTTTTTCGAAACAGAGTCTCACTTTGTCTCCCAGGCTGGTCTTCAGTGGCATGATTTCAGCTTACTGCAACCTCCACCTCCCAGGTTCAGGCAATTCTTGTGTGCCTTGGCTGACTGAGTAGCTGTGATTACAGGTGCCTGCTACCACACTTGACTAATTTTTGTATTTTTAGTAGAGATGGGGTTTCTCCATGTTGGCCAGTCTTGAATTCCCGACCTCAAGTGATCCGCCTGCCTCTGCCTCCCAAAGTGCTGGGATTACAGGCATGAGCCACCGCACCCAGCCTTAACATGTCTTCTTAATGTTCACACTAGCCCTTTCTTCATCATTTTTTCATCTCTTTGTTTTAATATTTGATTATCCCTCGTTGTTTTCTTCTCCTCTCAGAAGAAACCATAGTTCTCTGCAGGAGCTGGGCTCAGACCAGTGTTTCTGGTTTCCTCTCTGCTGGTTGGAAACTGACCTGTCTTCTGTGTTCTCTGTGAGCTACAGGTAGCCCAGGCTACCCCTTTTCTCCCTTTTGGAAGATACATCCCTGCTATCAGAGCAGACTAAGGATATTAAAAGCCTCAATCTGAAGTGGCTTGTATAGTTGACAGAGGCTACATAGGTTGTAGTAGGCAGATCTTTTAGCACAACCACAGTGGGAAACTTCAATGTAGCTGATTACAAGGAGCTAAAGTGAGAAGGGTCCTGTCCCTTTGGTTGTTGCTCCTTTCACTTGCCCCTTTCTCTGTATCAAGAACACCAGAGCAGCAGCCCCTAACACAAGACTCTAACACTGTGTAAGATAAGTTTTCAACCCCACACTGTCTACCTTAAAATACAAGTCAGCACACTGAAACTAACCAGAGGAATAAGAGACAAAGATCTTATACAGAATGAGAACGGGAATAAGGCAGAAAGATTAAGAAAAGACAGAAAGCATTTTCTTTCAAGACTTTTCTTTTGTTATTTCTTGGAGGGAGAGAGGGAAACACGCAAACATGGCTATCTACTAGGAATAATTTAGTTAGGTATAATATGAAATGAGGACTAGAACTTCAGTTTTTCCAAAAAAAGTGAAGAACTTGGGGTACGACAGATCTATTTATAGGTCAAGGACTCTACTAAGCTTTCTGACACACAAAGGTAGGCCCCTAGGTAGACTGACCTCTTCTAAATTGTCACTTCATTGAAAGGATAAAGAATTGTTTTTCAATTACAGAATTTTCTGAGGCCTCCAAGTATTTTTTGTTTGTTTATGTAAACAATAAAAGTATTTAGGAAAAGTTCAAGCAACTTTTACAATTGTTTTATAAAGAGTTAGGAAAAGAATGGCTTCCACAGTTTAAAATATATCTAGTTGTTTAATTATGCAAAATGCCTGTTATAGCTTATGTTTATGGCTGGCTATTTAGTTGTATCATGATACAATACTTGCAATAAAATACAACCTAAGGGGTCTAATAAAGTAGAAATAATTAATTCATACAATCCTAATTAATCAATAATATTTAATTATAAAATTATATCTTAGGAATTAAAATTTTATGAACCCTCGCATTAAGCAAATGTGTATAATCTTTCAATTTGCAGCTGTTAAAATCTAAGAGAGATAGCACAAAATGACTGAAGAAAATAAATAGAAACATTTATTGCTTAGATTCTGTATCTTCAGAGGAAAATTTATCTGTAGAATTCAGCCCAAAAGTAGACTCATTTCTTTTTTCAGGAATTAGTTGTAAGGAGTGAAATCCTTGGTTTGAAGAAAAATCATAAGAAAACCCCGTGGTGGGCAGACATTTCTTGGTGCTCCTGGGGGACTGAGCTGGCCAGGAAAATTCCATTCTGGAAACTAATAGGGGAAATTTCATATGCTTCTTGGGGGAACATGTAGGGAGGAAGGAAATCCTGCACCCATCATTTCACCCAGTTTTTTCATCCCCAATATGGGCTTTCAACTTGGTGACAGAGTAGAGGAAGAAAGCCTTGGTCAGGTGCTTCACTTTCAAGAAAAGAGACAGACACTATCTGTGGTGGCTGAATGGTAACAGCTTTGGTCTGCAGCTCCCAGCAAGATCGACTCAGAAGGCGGGTTATTTCTGCATTTCCAACTGAGGTACCTGGTTCATCTTATTGGGCTGGTTGGACAGTGGGCGCAGCCCAAGGAGGGCAAGCTGAAGCAGGGTGGGGCATCCCCTCAACCGGGAAGTGCAAGGGGTTGGGGAATTCCTACCCAAGGGAAGCCGTAAGGGACTGTGCCTTGAGGAACGGTGCACTCCAGCCCAGATACTGTGCTTTTCCCATGACTTTCACAACCTGCGGACCAGGAGATTCCCTTGGTGCCTATGCCACCAGGGCCCTGGGTTTCAAGCACAAAACTCAGCGGCAGTTTGGACAGACACCAAGCTAACTGCAGGAGTTTTTTTTTTTTTTTTTTTTCCATGCCCCAGTGGTGCCTGCAACGCAAGCTAGAAAGAATTGTTCACTCCCTTGGAAAGGGGGCTGAAGTCAGGGAGCCAAGTGGACTGGCTTAGCAGGTCTCACCCCCATGGAGCCCAGCAAGCTAAGATCCACTGGCTTGAAATTCTCGCTGCCAGCACAGCAGTCTGAGGTCGACCTGGGATGCTCGAGCTTGGTGAGGGAAGGGGCGTCCGCCATTACTGAGGCTTGAGTAGGCCTCACAGTTACCCTCACAGTGTAAACAAAGTCATCAGGAAGTTTGAACTGGGTAGAGTCCACCACAGCTCAGCAAGTCCACTGTGTTCAGACTGCCTCTCTAGATTTTTCCTCTCTGGGCAGGGCATCTCTGAAAAAAAGGCAGCAGCCTCAGTCAGGGACCTATAGATAAAACCCCCACCTCCCTGGGACAGAGCACCTTGGGGAAGGGGCGGCTGTGGGCACAGCTTCAGCAGACTTAAACTTCCCTCCCTGACAGCTCTGAAGAGAGCAGTGGATCTCCCAGCACAGCACTCCAGCTCTGCTAAGGAACAGATGGCCTCGTCGAGTGGGTCCCTGACCCCCACGTATCCTGACTGGGAGACACCACCCAGTAGGGGCCAACAGACACCTCATATAGTAGAGCTCTGGCTGGCATCTGGCAGGTGCCCCTCTGTGAGGAAGCTTCCAGAGAAAGTAACAGGCAGCAATCTTTGCTATTCTGCAGCCACTGCTGGTGATACCCAGGCAAACACGGTCTGGAATGGACCTCCAGCAAACTCCAGCAGACCTGCAGCAGAGGGTCCTGACTGTTAGAAGGAAATCTAACAAACAGAAAGGGATAGCATCAAGATCAAATAAAAGGACATCCACTCAGAGACCCCATCTGAAGATCACCAACATCAAAGATCAAAGGTAGATCAATCTATGAAGATGAGGAGAAACCAGTGCAAAAAGGCTGAAAATTCCAGAAACCAGAATGCCTTTTCTCCTCCAAAGGATCACAGCTCCTCACCAGCAAGGGAACAAAACTGGACAGAGAAGGAGTTTGACGAATTGACAGAAGTAGGCTTCAGAAGATGGGTAATAACAAACTCCTGCAAGCTAAAGGAGCATGTTCTAACCCAATGCAAGGAAGCTAAGAACCTTGAAAAAAGGTTAGATGAATTGCTAACTAGAATAACCAGTTTAGAGAACATAAATGACCTGATGGAGTGAAAACACAGCACGAGAACTTCATGAAGCATACACAAGTATCAATAGCCGAATTGATCAAGCAGAAGAAAGGATATCAGAGATTGAAGATCAACTCAATAAAATAAAGTGAGAAGACAAGTTTGGAGAAAAAAGAATGAAAAAGAACAAACAAATCCTCGAAGAAATATGGGACTAGGTGAAAAGACCAAATCTACATTGGATTGGTATACCTGAAAGTGACAGGGAGAATGGAACCAAGTTGGAAAACACTCTTCAGAATATTATCCAGGAGAACTTCCCCAATCTAGCAAGATAGGCCAACACTCAAAATCCAGAAAATAGATAGAACACCACAAAGATACTCTTCAAGAAGAGCAACCCCAAGACACATAATTGTCAAATTCACCAAGGTTGAAATGAAGGAAAAAATGTTAAGGGCAGCCAGAGAGAAAGGTCGGGTTACCCACAAAGGGAAGCCCATCAGACTAACAGCGGATCTCTCTACAGAGATCCTACAAGCCAGAAGACAGTGGGGCCAGTATTCAGCATTCTTAAAGAAAAGAATTTTCAACCCAGAATTTCATATCCACCCAAACTAAGTTTCATAAGTGGAGGAGAAATAAAATCCTTCACAGACAAGCAAATGCTGAGAGATTTTGTCACCACCAGGCCTGCCTTACAAGAGCTCCTGAAGGAAGCACGAAACATGGAAAAGAACAAGCAGTACCAGCCACTGCAAAAACATACCGAATTGTAAAGGTCATTGAGACTATGAAGAAACTGCACCAACTAATGGGGAAAATAACCAGCTAGCATTATAATGACAGGATCAAATTCACACATAACAATATTAATTTTAAATGTAAATGGGCTAAATACCCCAATTAAAAGACAGAGACTGACAAACTGGATAAAGAGTCAAGATCCATTGGTGTGCTGTATTCAGAAGATCCATCGGTGTGCTGTATTCAGGAGACCCATCTCACATGCAAAGACACACATAGGCTCAAAATAAAGGGGTGGAGGAATATTTACTAAGTAAATGGAAAGCAAAAAAGAGCAGCGGTTGCAATCCTTGTCTCTGATGAAACAGACTTTAAACCAACAAAGATCAAAAGAGACAAAGAAGGGCATTACATAATGGTAAAGTTATCAATGCAACAAGAAGAGCTAACTATTCTAAATATATATGCACCCGTGCAGGAGCACCCAGATTCATAAAGCAAGTTCTTAGAGACCTACAAAGAGACTTAGACTCCCACACAATAATAGTGGGATACTTTAACACCCCACCATCAATATTAGACAGATCAACAATACAGAAAATTAACAAGGATATTCAGGACTTGAACTCAGCTCTGGACCAAGCAGTGCTAATATACATCTACAGAACTCTGGACCCCAAATCAACAGAATATACATTCTTCTCTGCACCTCATCACACTTATCCTAAAATTGACCACATATTTGGATGTAAAACACTCCTCAGCAAATGCAAAAGAATGGAAATCATAACAAACAGTCTCTCAGACCACAGTGCAATCAAATTAGAACTCAGGTTTAAGAAACTCACTCAACCTGTAGTCCCAGCTACTCGGGAGCCTGAGGCAGGAGAATGGCATGAACCTGGGAGGTGGAACTTGCAGTGAGCCAAGATCACGCCACTGCACTCCAGCCTGGGCAACAGAGCGAGACTACGTCTCAAAAAAAAAGAAATAAAATAAAATAAGAAACTCACGCAAAACTGCACAACTACATGGAAATTGAACAACCTGCTCCTCAATGACTACTGGGTAAATAATGAAATGAAGACAGAAATAAAGATGTTCTTTGAAACCAATGATAACAAAGACACAACATACCAGAATCTCTGAGACACATTTAAAACAGCATATAGAGGGAAATTTATAGCAGTAACTGCCACAAGAGAAAGCAGGAGAGATCTAAAATTGACACCCTAACATCAAAATTAAAAAGAACTAGAGAAGCAAGAGCAAACAAATTCAAAACCTAGCAGAAGGCAAAAAATAACTGAGATCAGAGCAGAACTGAAGGAGATAGGGACAAAAAATCTCTTCAAAAAATCAATAAATCCAGGAGCTGGTTTTTTGAAAAGATCAACAAAATAGACCACTAACCAGATTAATAAAGAAGAAAAGAGAGAAGAATCAAATAGATGCAATAAAAAAATGATTAAAGGGATATCACCACTGACCCCACAGGAATACAAACCACCATCAGAGAATACTATAAACACCTCTACACAAATAAATTAGAAAATCTAGAAGAAATGGATAAATTCCTGGACACATACACCCTCCCAAGTCTATACCAGGAAGAAGTTGAATCCCCGAATAGACCAATAACAAGTTCTGAAATTGGGGCAGTAATTAACAGCCTACCAATCAAAAAAAGCCCACGACCAGACAGATTCACAGCCGCATTCTACCAGAGGTACAAAGAAGAGCTGGTATCATTCCTTCTGAAACTGTTCCAAACAATACATAAAGAGGGACTCCTCCCTAACTCATTTTATGAGGCCAGCAGCATCCTAATACAAAAACATGGCAGAGACACAACAAATAAAGAAAATTTCAGGCCAATATCCCTGATGAACATACATGAAAAAATCCTCAATAAAATATTGGCAAACTGAATCCAGTAGCACATCAAAGCTTATCCACCACCATGAAGTTGGCTTCATACCTGGGATGCAAGGCTGGTTCAACATATACAAATCAATAATCATAATCCATCACATAAACAGAACCAATGACAAAAACCATATGATTATCTCAATAGATGCAGGAAAGGGCTTTGACAACATTCAACACCCCTTCATGCTAAAAACTCTCAATAAACTAGGTATTGATGGAACGTATCTCAAAATAATAGGAGCTATTTATGACAAACTGGCAGTCAATATTATACTGAATGGGCAAAAACTGGAAGCATTCTCTTTGAAAAACGGGAGAAGACAAGGGTGCCCTCTCTCAGCACTCCTATTCAACATAGTATTGGAAGTTCTTGTCAGGGCAATCAGGCAAGAGAAAGAAATAAAGGTATTCAATTAGGAAAAGAGGAGGTCAAATTGCCTCTGTTTGCAGATGACATGATTGTATGTTTAGAAAACCCCATAGTCTCAGCCCAAAATCTCCTTAAGCTGATAAGCAACTTCAGCAATGTCTCAGGATACAAAGTCAATGTGCAAAAATTACAAGCATTCCTATATATCAATAACAAACAAAGAGCCAAATCATGAGTGAACTCCCATTCACAATTGCTACAAAGAGAATAAAATACCTACGAATCCAACTTACAAGGGATGTGAAAGACCTCTTCAAGGAGAACTACAAACCACTGCTCAAGGAAATAAGAGATGACACAAACAAATGAAAAAACATTCCTTGCTCAGGGAGAGGCAGAATCAATATCGTGAAAATGGCCATACTGCCCAAATTAATTTATAGATTCAATGCTATCCCCATCAAGGTACCACTGATTTTCTTCACAGAATCAGACAAAACTACTTTAAATTTCATATGGAACCAAAAAAGAGCCCACATAGCCAAGACAATCGTAAGCAAAAAGAACAAAGCTGGATGCATCATGCTACCTGACTTCAAACTATACTACAAGTCTACAGTAACCAAAACAGCATTGTACTGCTACCAAAACAGATATATAGACCAAAGGAACAGAACAGAGGCCTTAGAAATAACACCACACATCTGCAACCATCTTACCTTTGACAAACCTGAAAAAAAAAGGCAATGGGGAAAAGATTCCCTATTTAATAAATGGTGTTGGGAAAACTGGCTAGTCAAATGCAGAAAACTGAAACTGGATCCCTTCCTTACACCTTATACAAAAATTACCTCAAGATGGATTAAATACTTATATGTATGACCTAAAACCATAAAAACCCTAGAAGAAAACCTAGGCAATACCATTCAGGACATAGGCAGGGCAAAGACTTCATGACTAAAACACCAAAAGAAATGGCAACAAAAGTCAAAATTGACAAACGGGATCTAATTAAACTAAAGAGTTTCTGCACAGCAAAAGAAACTTTTATCAGAGTGAACAGGCAACCTAAAGAATGGGAGAGAATTGTTGCAATCTATCCATCTGACAAAGGGCTAATATCCAGAATCTACAAAGAACTTCAACAAATTTACAAGAAAAAAACCCACCACATCAAAAAGTAGGTGAAGGATATGAACAGACACCTCTCAAAAGAAGACATTTATGCAGCCTAAAAATACAGGAAAAAAAGCTCATCATCACTGGTCATTAGAAAAATGCAAATCAAAACCACAGTGAAATACCATCTCATGCCAGTTAGAATGGTGATCATTAAAAAGTCAGAAAACAATAGATGCTGGAGAGGATATGGAGAAATAGGAATGCTTTTACATTATTTGTGGGAGTGTAAATTAGTTCAGCCATTGTAGAAGACAGTGTGCCGATTCCTCAAGGATCTATAACCAGAAATACCATTTGACCTAGCAACCTTATTACTGGGTGTACACCCAAAGTGTTATAAATCATTCTACTATAAAGATACACTCACACAAATGTTTATTGTGGCACTTTTCACAATAGCAAAGACTTGGAACCAACCCAAATGCCCATCAGTGATAGACTGGATAAAGAAAATGTGTCACATATACACTATGGAATACTATGTAGCCATAAAAAGGATGAGTTCATTTTCTTTGCAGGGACATGGATGAAGCTGGAAACCATACTTCTCAGCAAACTAACACAAGAACAGAAAACCAAACACCACATGTTCTCACTCATAAGTAGGAGCTGAACGATGAGAACACATGGACATAGGGAGGGGAACATCACACACCGGGGCCTGTTGGGGGGTGGGGGGATAGCGGAGGAATAGCGTTAGGAGAAATACCTAATGTAGATGACGGGTTGATGGGTGCAGCAAACCACCATGGCACTTGTATACCTATGTAACAAACCTGCACTTTCTGCACATGTACCCCAGAACTTAAAGTATAAAAAAAAGAGACAGTGAAAGTGCAAATTGCCAAATGTTTCTTTAGTATTTATTTCATTATATTTCATTTTCGATGACATTAGACCATCTTTTTCATCAACATAAGGCATGTAGTAGATTATGAATCCTGCTGGTCTCTGTTGATGATCAGATGCCAAAGCAGGAGTAAATTTTCTTGCTCATGCAGAGCAAGAGTTGGAGCAGAAATTGAGGTGTTATCTCGTCATCACAGCATGTAGATCCTGGATCCGTGAGCCCTGTCAGATGGACTTGCTCCTCACCAAAAAATCTGGAAGATCCTCAGGTCCTTTTAAGCCTCTGCTAAATGCTGCACAGATACCTCTCCAAAATTTCAAATTTGACATCCACTTCAGTTAATTTGGAAATGCTGTGTATGTTCTTTTCTCATACCTTACTAAAGTTTCTCTGACCAACCTGTGCTATCAAACATATATCATACATTTTGTTATCAAGGGCACCAAAGCAGATTTTTAAGGAACAAATAATTATTTGTTTGTTTTTGTTGTTCTTTTAAACTTTGGCTTGCCTTTTTGGCAGATGTTCTACTCTTCATGTCTTAATCTGCTTTGCAACTATCTCTAAACTATCCTTTCCCTCTATTAGGAAAAGTAGCAAGTTTTGTCATCCTCATTGATATTAGTTTGTTTTTCATTTATTGTTATAATTCATTCGTTATGTTACTAATGAAGCTCTTGTACTTCACTTTCAGGGTTTGTATTTTCTGATTCCAAGGATGCATTCTTATTTTTCAGAGTTGATGTAAGTCATAACTGCTTCTGTTTTCTTTTTTAGGAACATAAATATATAGATAAATATGAATATAAATATATATAAGTATATTTATATGTTATAAATATAAGCATAGCATATTTATATGTTATAAATATAAGCATAGCATATTTATATGTTATAAATATAAGCATAGCATATTTATATGTTATAAATATAAGCATAGCATATTTATATTATATATATATTTATACACACACAGACACTTCCAGGAAATGCCTATTCTTTCCTCTGTTTGCTTGTGTGAAGGCTTGTGCCAATCTAATCTATAGTCGAGCTGGCTCTCTGGGCTTTGGGAGTTATGAAGCATTCTCTTTACTATTCCAGCTTTTTATGCCTCTGAAGATCTCTCTCTACTTTGCTGCCCTGTCCCCTTTTAGCTGTAGCAGTACAGTCTATGAAAGCCCAGTAAACCTTGGGGTGGGCTTTCTCTTCTCTTTGTTGCAATCTTTGAAAGGGTGTGGCCTTGCACTCTGTGAAGTCCCTCTGTAAGAGTTGGTTGATAATATAGTATTGCTTTATGTGGGAGACTCCTTAAAATTCGAATTCACCACTCCAACCTATATGTGGTCATTAATAGTTTGTTAAAAATTGGACTGGTTCGTCCTCATTTCTGTCTAAAGCAGATTGTCTCCTGCTGCTGCGGTGCCCTCAGGGATGAAAACAGTCATGTGAGTCCTTTATTCTGGGAAGGTGTCATTTTTTTCTGGAATTTGGTCATGTCATTTTGTACCTTCAGTTTTCTGAGTTAAAAATAATATAACATCATAGTGTACCTTGCTTATTGTTAAGTATTATTTTAATAAGTACTTCCCCACAAAACTCTTCTGTTTATCTTAAATGAGGACAGCCCCACCAACAAATACAGTAATTCAAGTCAAATCTGAGATAATGTAGATTTACTCCTCAAATGTTGTATTCAGTAGCACTGGTGATCCTTCCATAAGTGACTGGGTTAATAACAACACTCCAAGCTAACAGTAAATTAAAATATATGTGTGAGTTTTAGATTTTACATGGGCTATTTATTTGAAACTGATATCTATAGTGGAAAAGTCTCCAATCTTAATATTCTATGTATGGCACTAAGGTGGAAGTGAACAGTGTGAACCATGGCAGATTGGGTAAGAAAATGAATCTACACAATATTCTTATTCTCAGTTGATGTCTATCCTTCCAGTTCCCCAGGCCAATTACAGTCATTCTTAACTCCATCTTTAAATCCATGCCCAATATATTAGGTAACTGTGCTGGCCCCATATTCAAAATATATCCATAACAATGGCTCACTAAAGTTACTACTAGCATCTTGGTCTCAGTGACTATGATTTCTTACCTGGTTTTAGCTAGTGTGTTTTTAACTCATCTCCATTCTTTTACTCGGGCAATGTTTTTTTTTTTCCCTCCCCACCCCCAATATATTCTAAATAGAGCAACTAGAATGACTTTATTAAAATGGAAGTCAGATAATCAAGTTTTTCTACACAAAATTAAATAATATATTCTCATTTATTGCTAAACAGTTGCCAATTACAATGGTATAAAAGGCCCTTCTTGACCTGGTGCCTTCCTTGAACTCATCTCTTCCATCAGCAGCAGCCACATTGTCTTCCTTGGTGTCCTGTGAATTATGAGGTCCTGATGTAGGAACTTTGCATTGGATTTTTTTTTTTTTTTTTGGAAATCTGGAAATCCCTTCTCCTAAATATTCCCATGGTTCTAACACTTATCCTCCTTAAGTCAAATATAATAAACTTAACAAAGTCTATTCTAACTATTAAACTGCAAATTTCTCCCTCCAAACAGGCATTCTAATATACCTGAACTTGATCAATATTTTTCTTCTCTATAGCATTTATCATCTTTTAATATGCCATATGATTTACTTACTTATTTTCTGTCTTCTCACATTTGATTGCCAAGTTTATAAAAACAGTAATCTTTTTTTTCCTCTGATTGTTTGCTAGTCACCTGGTAAATACTTATAAAAATATTTGTTGAAAGAATGAATCAACAGGGAGGTAAAAGCTAGTACACTACTAATCCACTTTTTTGTGTACATTCAACCAAGATATTCAGCAGCAAATATTTTTTTCTCAAGTTGCAACTTTAATATAAGTTGATGATCTATAGGAAAAATTCCCTTGGTGATCTGAAATTTGTACAGGTGGCAGCAGTTTTTATGGGTTGTGGCTCTATTATTTTTAATGAGCTGGGATTTCAAAGTTCTATCTATCTCTAAAGATATTTCTAGAAGGATATTCAAATTGTATTTGAATGAAGTATATCCCATAATACAGGAATATACTTACCAGGACAGAGTAGTAACCTTTCCAACAGGTCCATGAGCAATCAGATTCACAATTCTAATTTTGTAGTTGAGTTCTAACAATGTAGTTAATTATTGATTTTTAAAAAAACATTTGACCAAGCAAGAAGAAAAATCATTATTTTGCCAAAAACAGCACGTTCCTAATTTGCCTATGGAAGAGTATGTAATGCTTTTAAATGGGGATGAAATCTACATTATTATGTAGAAGATTGTTCCTTATTCTAAATTGCAGCTAAAGCAGAAATTCAAAGCTTATGAAATAAGACAGATAGTCTCAAGTTAAAACTCCTAAGTAATATTACTTTTAAATACAGAGGTAGGCAATGGACAATATGACATGGTAAAGCACAAAAAGAGTAGGACACTGCACTCAATCTTATTAAATTCGCTGTGAAAATACCACAGCCAGAAGCTATTCAATTTTTGGAGAAGTTGGGAAAGTACCAAGGTATCATGGGAAAATGCAGACAGGGAAAAAATATAGATCCAAAATGAAAGCCAAAGTTAAAAATGGTCATCCTGCTTGAAGGAAAAAATAAATCTGATAGGTACTAGAAACCAAATCCAGAGGATCAGACGAGGCAGAAAGATTTTGTTCGGACAGACCCAATTGTTTTTTGAAGAATAATACAATAATATAAATAATTTATGAAATGTGCTTTGTAGTTGGCTTATAACAGTATTGTTTAGGCTATAAAATATTTGATAACTTTACATCTGGCTATTAACAGGTAGCTATGTTGCTCTTCATAAGAACATACTTTTATGGTTAACTTTGTTGCTCTTATGAAGGCTGCTAATTTGTGCAACTCCAGGAGCACATTCTATTCACATGTAACATAACACTATGTGAATGATTTCTTTTAACATCAGGTAATATGGTAGCAATACTACTTACTATGCATCATAGCTTTACATATTTTAAATCATCTAATCATCTCAACAATTGTATGAGTTAGGAATTTTTATTATCCCATTTTACATATTCGAGAAATAAAGCACATAATTAACTAACTTGCACAAGTTGAACAGTAAAACGTGTTAGATCCAGAATTTCAGTACAGGAAATCTGTCTTCATGATCAGTGTTCTTAACTAGGGTATTATTCTGCCTCTTCAAAAGAATAATTATTGAACACCTTCAATGTTTTGGGCACCAATTCTTAGTACTAGGAAATGGCAACAAACATAAAAGCCAATCTCTTGCTCTCATTAGCTTTCATTTCTGTGAAGATGTTCAGACTATAAGTAGCAGTTAATGCATAGGGTTTTGTGTGTGTGTGTGTGTGTGTGTGTGTGTGTGTGTGTGTATGTGTGTGTGTGTGTGTGTTCCAACCACTATTCAAATCTCTTTATAAATATTAACACATTCTGTCCTCACAACAGCCATTTGAGATAGTTGCCATGATTATTCCTCTTTTACAGATGATAGAACGGAGGAAAAAAGGGTTAAGTGATGTGCCTGAGGTTACAGAGCTAGTAAAACACATTTTTCCCTACTCTCAAATAGAGGACTGTCACTAAACTAATTATATAGAAAAGTCTTTCTGAAGAAAGCAAAGTAAGAGCTTTTTTAGAATTTCCTAAATTTTTTTTTTGTTAGCTGTTTTTTTTCCCCAAAACACTTTAAAATTCCAGGTCAAACCATGCTTTTTTATTGTCATCCACATGAAAGAAGAGAAGAAAAAATTACAAGTAATTAATGAAAAAATAAAAAGCCAAGTGTATTTACAAGTATACAACATATATCTGTATGTATATTTATATCTGTAAGGTTCTTTCTAGATAGAAAGACACAGACAAGTCAAACAGATGCATTTTTCCCCCTTTTTGTTCACCTCATATATTTTAAACAACGAAGCAAAGGATAGATGAAAGGATCTTTGGATAGATATATAGATGGATTGATTAGATGAGTAAGCAAGTAGATGGAGAGCGAAACAGAGTGGAGGAGGATGGAATGAAGAAAGTTGTGAGGGAGAGAAATTTCCAGATTGAACAAAAGAAATATGCAACAGAATATAATTGAAAAGTAACTATACCAGTATTTTTACACCCCTTTTATATTGTGTGATAATAGATTTATGAAAATTATCTAGTTTCTTAGATCCTTACTTAGGTTGTTTTCTTGTTTGGAGAAGAAAAATTTTTGAGATTCATTAATCTTTACCTGATATCTGACATCATTAACAGTATTGTGATTTTGAAACACACGAGAGGACTAGGAGTTACATTTCTATTCCTTTATGCAATGCATACTCCAAAACAAGTGATATGCTTTGGCTGTGCCCTCACACAAATCTCATCTTGAATTTTAGCTCCCGTAATTCCCACATGTTATGAGAGGGACCTGGTGGGAGACAATTGAATCATGGGGGTGGTTTTCCTCATACTGTTGTTGTGGTAGTGAATAAGTCTCATGAGATATGATGGTTTTAATAGGGGAAACCCCTTTCACTTGGTTCTCAATTCTCTCTTGTCTGCCGCCATGTAAGACATGCCTTTCACCTTCTGCCACGATTGTGAGGGCTTCCCAGCCATGTGGAACTGTGAGTCCATTAAATATCTTTTTCTTTATAAATTACCCTGTCTTGGGTATGCCTTTATCAGTAGCATGAGAACGGACTAATACAGTAAATTGGTACCGTAGATTGGGGTGCTGTTCTAAAGATACCTGAAAATGTGGAAGCAACTTTGGAACTGGGTAACAGGTAGAAGTTGGAACAGTTTGGAGAGCCCAGAAGAAGACAGGAAAATGTGGGAAAGTTTGGAGCTTCCTGGAGACTTGTTGAATGGCAGCTTTGAACAAAATGCTGATAGTGATATGGACAATAAAGTTCAGGTTGAGGTAGTCTCAGATGGAGATCAGAAATTTGGGAACTGGAGTTAAGGTGACTCTTTAAAAATCTGACTACTCCACTGGATTTTGGACTTGCATGGGCCCTGTAAGTTCTTTGTTTTGGCCAATTTCTCCCATTTGGAACAGCTGTATTTACCCAATACCCATACCCCCCATTGTACCTAGGAAGTAACTAGCTTGCTTTTGATATTACAGGCTCATAGGTGGAAGGCAATTGCCTTGTCTCAGATAAGACTACAGACTGTGGACTTTTGGGCTAATGCTGAAATGAAGTAAGACTTTGGGGGACTGTTGGGAAGGCACAATTGGTTTTGAAATGTGAGGACATGAGATTTGGAGGGGCCAGGGGCTATGTCCTCACCCAAATCTCAGTTTGAATTGTACCTCCCAGAATTTTCATGTGTCATGGGAGGGATCGAGGGAGGTAATTGAATCTTGGGGGCCAGTTTTTCTCATGCTATGCTCCTGATAGTGAATAAGTCTCACAAGATCTGATGGGTTTATCAGGGGTTTCCGCTTTCACGTCTTCCACATTTTTCTCTTGCCACCACCATGTAAGAAGTGCCTTTCACTTCCCACCATGATTCTGAGGCCTCCCCAGCCATATGGAACTGTAAGTCCAATTAAATCTCTTTTAGTTCTCAGTTTCGGGTATGTCTTTATCAGCAGTGTGAAAACGAACTAATACATGGGACCCTGTAATCGTGTGAGTTAATACTTAATAAACATATAGATAGATATTCCATTACTTCTATCCCTCTAGAGAACCCTGACTAATACAATCTCCATTACTGAATAGTATACCTTAATAAGCATTTGGAGTTTGCATTTTGTAGAATAATCCATATTTTTATAGAAGTGAGTGCAAGTATAATGACACTCTATGTAAATCTCTTCTATGTCTCTTACAGTGCTTTAGAGCCCTCAAAAATGGAATCACTGGTGGTTTTTCTTAATTCTTTCATATGGACCTGTATTAGCTTGTTTTCATGCTGTTGATAAAGACACACCCAAGACTGGGTAATTTATAAAGAAAAAGAGGTTTAATGCACTCACAGTTCCACGTGGCTGGGGAAGCCTCACAATCATTACACAAGGTGAAAGTCAAGTCCTACATGGTCTCAAAGAAGAGAGAATTGAAGGCCAAGGAAAAGCGGTTTTCCCTTATAAAAGCATCAGATCTCATGAGACTTATTCACTACCATGAAAACAGTATGAGGAAAACTGCCCCCATGATTCAATTATCTCCTACCAGATCCCTCCCACAACATGGGGGAATTATGGAAGCTACAATTCAAAATGAGATTTGGGTGGGGACACAGCCAAACCATATCGTTGTGCCCCTGGCCCCTCTCAAATCTCATGTCCTCACATTTCAATACCAATCATGCTTTCCCAACAGTCCCCCAATCTTAACTCATTTCAGCATTAACCCAAAAGTCCACAGTCCAAAGTCTTATCTGAGATAAGGCAAGTTGCTTCCACCTATGAGCCTGTAATATCAAAAGCGAGCTTGTTACCTCCTAGATACAATGGGGGTACAGTATTGGGTAAATACAGCCATTCCAAATGGGAGAAATTGGCCAACGCAAAGGGGTTACAGGACCATGCAAGTCTGAAATCCAGTGGTGCAGTCAAATTTTAAAGTCCCAAAATGATCTCTCTTGACTCCAGGTCTCACATCTAGGTCATGCTGATACAACAGATGGGTTCCCATGGTCTTGGTCAGCTCTGCTCCTGTGTCTTTGCAGGGTACAGCCTCCCTCCTAGCTGCTTTCCCAGGCTGGCATTGAATGTCTACTGCTTTTCCAGGCACATGGATCAAGTTCTCAGTGGATCTACCATTCTGGGGTCTGGAAGACAGTGGCCCTCTTCTCACAGCTCCACCAGGCTCTGCCTCAATAGGGACTCTGTGTGGGGGCTCTGATCCCACACTTCCCTTCTGCAATGCCCTAGCAGAGATTCTCCATGAGGGCCCCACCCCTGCAGCAAACTTTTGCCTGGGAATCCAGGTGTTTCCATGTCTTCCAAAATCTAGGCGGAGATTCCCAAACCGCAATTCTTGACTTCTATGCATCTGCAGGCTCAGCACCACGTGCAGGCTTGGGGCTTGCATCCTCTGAAGCTCTGTGTTGCCCCCTTTCAGCCACAGCTGGAGCAACTGGGTCACAGGGCCCTGCCCACAAAACCTTCTTTTCCTCCTGGGCCTCTGGGCCTGTGGTGGGAGGGACTGCTGTGAAGACCTCTGACATGCTCTGGAGACATTTTCCCCACGGTCTTGGTGATTAACATTGAGCTCCTTGCTACTTATGCAAATTTCTGCAGTCAGCTGAATTTCTCCACCAAAAGTGAATTTTTCTTTTCTACCATATAGTCAGGCCACAAAGTTTGTGAACTTTTGTGCTCTGTTTCCCTTTTAAAACTGAATGCCTTTAACAGCACCCAAGTCACCACTTGAATGCTTTGCTGCTTAGAAATTTATTTTGCCAGATACCCTAAATCATCTCTCTGAAGTTCAAAGTTCCGCAAGTCTCTAGGACGGGGCAAAATGACACCAGTCTCTTTGCTAAAACATAAGAAGAGTCACCTTTGCTTCAGTTCCCAACAAGTTCCTCATCTCCACCTGAGACCACCTCAGCCTGGATCTTATTGTTCCTATTGCAATCAGCATTTTGGGCAAAGTCATTCAACAAGTTTCTAGGAAGTTTCAAACTTTTCCACATTTTCCTTTTTTCTTCTGAGCTCTCCAAACTGTTCCAAGTTCTGTCTGTTACCCAGTACCAAAGTCACTTCCACAGTTTCAGGTATGTTTTCAGCAATGCCCCACTCTTGGTGGTACCAATTTCTGTATTAATTTGTTTCATGCTGCTGATAAAGACATACCGGAAACTGGGAAGAAAAAGAGGTTTAGTTGGACTTACAGTTCCACATGACTAGGGAGGCCTCATAATCATGGCAGGAGGCAAAAGCCACTTCTTACAGGGCGGTGGCAAGAGAAAAATGAGGAAGAGGCAAAAGCAGAAACCCCTGATAAACCCATCAGATCTCGTGAGTCTTATTCACCATCATGAGAATAACATGGAAAAGACCGGCCCCCATGATTCAATTACCTCCCTCTGGGTCACAACCACAACACGTGGGAATTCTGGGAGATACAATTCAAGTTGAGATTTGGGTGGAGACATAGCCAAACCATATCATCACACAATAAGCCATCTGCAGGCTGAGGAGCAAGGAGAGCCAGTCCAAGTTCCAAAACTGAAGAACATGGAGTCCAATGTTCTAAGGCAGGAAGCATCCAGCACAGGAGAAAGATGTAGGCTGGGAGGCTAGGCCAGTCTCTCTTTTCACTTTTTTCTGCCTTCTTACATTCTAGCCCTGCTGGCAGCTGATTAGATTGTGCCCACCTAGATTAAGGGTGGGTCTGCCTTTCACAACCCACTGACTCAAATGTTAATTTCTTTTGGCAACACTCTCATAGACAAACACAGGATTAGAACTTTGTATCCTTCTGTCCAATCAAGTTGACACTCAGTATTAACCATCACAAGTCCACCACTTGTCAACTTGAACCCATACACATCTCCTGAGATTATACATAATCTTCAAATAAAGAAAATAATAAGTTCATAATAATATCTGACATAATACAACTACCCTTCATGCAACCAGAAATGCACCATTTCCCAACCCAAACACTATTACAGGAAGTCAACAATACTTAAATGCTGATGTGAAGTCAATAAATCTTACATTACATGATAAAAAAGAAAGGAAATAAAACGAATATATTTTCTTAGTACAAGCATATACATGCACAAAGATGTTTTTAACAAAAGGAGTAGGAAATACTCATGACAATTACAGTCCTCGTTTCTGGAGTTGCTCCTCATTTCTGCAGCTGGTCACATGGTCATAGCTGGTATTGATGACTACTTTCTTCTACTACCCATTCTGAATACGCTTTGCCTTCAGCAAGCACCTCAGCAGGTCATGGTTTTTTCCTGATGGAGTGACCCAAACCTTCATATCTGAAGGGTCCAAGCCATTTGTAGTCCTGCCTGGATTGGGCTGTTGTAGTTTCCCATTGACCTTAATCACAGGGCATGGTAATAATATGAGATTCCCTAATGGATCTCCTGTACTCCATGCACACTCTTCCTTACCTCTGTTATGGAGTAGTAGACTGATTTCTCCTGATAGCAGAGGTCAATCACCCCAGCCAACACTGTATCTCTCATCTTAGCCTGTTGACTTAAATGCAGAAGGAGCCCAAAATGTCCAGGTGGTAATCTTAACTTCCAGTTTAATGGAATCGTTGTTGTTCTCCTGATGGCAGCGTTCCTCCCTCTGGAACTAAGACCTCTAGGCCAGCAAAACGTAATGTTGCGGGAACAGGAAGCAAAAATTTTGCTGGTGGATCACTGGGGGTGATGGTGAGTGGTGCCACTTACACTTCCACCCCTTGATTCCTGGACCCATAAATCATGGCTATGGGAGAAACAGTATTATATATTGGATGCTGATTCAGAGCATCAACCTTCTAGAGAACTTTGCCCCAGCCCTGCTAAGTATTGTCACCTAGCTGGCATTGTAATTGTGACTTCAAAAGGCCATTCCACCATTCTGTCAATCAAGCTGCTTCAGGATGAAGGGGAACATGGTAAGACCAGTGAATTCCATGAGCATGAGCCCACTGCTGCACTTCTTTAGTGAGTGCCTTGATCAGAGGGAATGCTGTGTGGAATACCATGATGGTGGATACGGCATTCTGTGAGTCCACAGATGGTAGTCTTGGCAGAAGCACTGCATGCAGGATAGGCAAACCTATATCTAGAATAAGTGTTTATTCCAATGAGGACACACCGCTGCCCTTTCCATGATGGAAGAGGTCCAATATAATTAACCTGCCACCAGGTAGTTGGCTTATCACTCCAAGGAATGGTGCTATATCGAAGGCTCAGTGTTGGTTGCTGCTGCTGGCAAATTGGGCACTCAGCAGTGGATGTAGCCAGGTCAGCCTTGGTGACTGGAAGTCCATGTTGCTGGGCCCATGCATAACCTCTATCCCTGCCACCATGGCCACTTTGTTCATGGCCCATCGGGCGATGACAGGGGTGGCTGGGCAAAGAGGCTGATTGCTGTCCACAGAATGGGTCATTCTATCCACTAGATTATTAAAATTCTCCTCTGCTGAGGTCACCCATTGAGGAGCACTCTCATGGGATACAAATATTTTGACATCTGACATGCACCTTCTTAGTTTATTACTACTTTTATATATAGAAGTTATTTTGTAATACAAGCAAACAGTTAAACTCATTGTATTCATATCTTAGTTGAATTCCTTTTTAAAATTAGACCTAGATGAGAACAGAGCTTAGAAGGAAGACCACACAAAGTAGAAGAGGCTTAGTAATAAAAATATGGTGTAAGATGAAAAGGCACTGATTATTTGAGAAAAGAAAATTAATGTTGGTGTAGTGGTGGCAGCAGGTGGAATGCCCTGGTTGAAAGGAGTAGCATTTGTATGTTGGGTATGTAGTCAAATCCTGGCATAGATGTAGTACTTAGTTAATATGGGTTTTTAATAAATCAGAATAGAAGGATTTACTCAATGGAATAAAAAAGCACAGAAAACAACCTTAGTATCTCTTAGAGTTGTAAAGGGCCCAAGAGACTTTTTCTCCTTTTAATTCATTTAAGAGTTGTACCTAGATATAGCCAACCTCAAAGCAAAGTGAGGAAACCCTGGTGGACTTGCTGAAGGTTTAGGAAGCAGCCTCAAATTCTGGACTATGAGATCAAAAGAGCCAGGTCAAACTGTGAGTCCAGAATGGCACATTTGGAAGTCTCCTTAAAATATCTAAGGACAGCCATTGGTCAGCATTAAGTATCACTATATAGTATGGTCTTGTCTGATGAGAGGATGCGGGTTGGAATGAGTGTGAGTTCTATATTCAGCAAGAAAAATAGGAATTTCCCTGGAAAATTACCCTGAAAACATTCCTATTTACTCAAAAACTCCATAATATTAATGATTTATGTATATAAGTTTAACAATAATGTGTATGGGTAAATGGATTATTTGTATAAGTGTGTAAAAATAACATATATAAAATATATTTATATATACAAATACAAACATATTTCTGAATCTTTAAACACTAAAAATATTCAAACATTAAGATTAAAGTGAAATGGAGACTACCGGGAGCAAATTTACAGCTCTTAACTCACTGTCATTCCAGGTCGTGCTCATTGAAATGATTAACTCATTTAGCTAGGCCTCTCTCTCTCTCTTTCTCAGTCACCTTCTTTCCATTTTTCTTTTTTTCTTTCTACTTGATCCCCTATTCTACTCCTGCCTAGACAGGCTCTGAAGTTCTCCCTGCTGTGTTCTGTTATGCTAGAGGGCCATAGCTAAGATTCCCTCACCAAGCATGACCCATAGTGCCAGTGCTATGCTGCCATGCCACCTGTTTATCTCATTTTCGCTTTTGTTTCTGCCTATTTTTCCTTCTCCTCCCCTCTGCATTTTGTCTCCTGTTGTATCTATTAATAAACATTCTGGCTTTAGTTATAGAGATTGCTTTGTTTTACCAAATCCAATATATTTCCTGTGTCTGGGCAAGCAGTTGTACTCACTATTCTGTGTAATTTATTTGTATTATTTTAACCCCTAGTAACTAACTCCAGCTTTTATCACACACTTTTTTAAATGTCTTCTTTATATTTTTAGCTTTTCTATTCTATCTTGATTACTATAGAAAATAGGCAACATATATTTTCACACTGGAAATTATCAAATAGAGCATTTAAGAAATACCTGAAAATATGTGAAGTGCTATAATAGCAACAACAGAAAGAACATAAAGTATCCTCCCAACTGTGCTTCAATCTGGTTATAAAAACATGTCAGAGCGCACACACGCTTGTGCACACACACACATGCACGCGCACCCACACACACCGGTACCATGAATTCAATTGGTATCAAGACATTGCAACCAGAGTTTCATTTCTAGTGCTGTAACAATGGCTGATGTTTGGAGTTATGTATTCTACTCAAAATTAATAGGCATGAAAGAAAAAAAAGAGGGACTTATTAACTGAAGGAAGGATATATTCAAATCAATATGTTACCCCATGAAGTTATCTTCCCAGCGTGAGCATAATTAAAAACACAATTATGGTTTTCCATTACCAGAAAATATTTTTGGGTAACAAAATTAAAGTATTTAATTTTTAGAATAAGCTTATGTGTTCAGCATGAAAATACATTTTCAAAAGAAATTATACATTAAATCAAGTCTATAAATAATGCATATGTTTACTGAGCATTCAACTTAAAGAAAAAAGGTATAAATAGAATGGCATTTAGTTGATGTAAATAGGTTACCATTTGTTTCTCTGTGATCCAAGGGGAAATAACCAGAGGAAGTATGCATTTTAACATAGTTTTAGCATTCCATGTCTAAGGAAACAAACATGGTTATTGTGGATAAGAAAACAATAGTAGTGAAATATAAAAAAAAGACACTTGAACAGTTCCTGAATAGTGAATTTTGCTCCCAAGATGCATCCTGGCACACTATAGATGGTAAGGAACAATAATGAATTGACTTTTATTGTCATTGATTTGTTGCTATGGTGACTTTTTGGGATGACAGAAGTCAGCATAGTCAAAATGACTCTAATTTGGGAGTCTGTGATCCAAACCAGAGACAAATGAACATTGTACAGAAATTAGGGACCTCATTTTAATCTCCTATAGATGTTGTTTATTATAGTATTACATTTGTTTTGATAGTTTTTGTTGTTGTTGTTGTTCACAGAAATTTACAAATTCACCATGAATCCACTCTGGAATATTCAAGAGCTAGTGTTCATCTAGCACAACTGATAACACTAGGAAACAATGCCTAAAATAGCTTTTGGAACATAGAATGGAGAATATTTATTACAAGAATTGAATGAAGTCTGGGGGGTGACAACTTAGTGACAATTTGCCCTGTTGCTGTGCATGAAGCTTGCACATTGAGGCCTTGTTCAGTTGCTCAGCTACAGAAAGGACCAAAAAGAACATGCTGATATATAAAAGAAAAAAGGAAAAAAATGTGCTCTAAACAAATAAGGCCAACTATCTGGAAATATCCCCCCGTTGTCCTAAGATATAACATTGCCGAATGTGACAGGCTGTGGGTCCTGTCTCATGGGATGTGTTGCAAAGAGTAGACAACTGAAATGCTTGCTTAAAATCTTCATTAAAAATGTCTACATTATAAAGCCTCCATGTCACTAGAGAATGGAGACATTATGTAGCTCATTACAGTTTGTGCAGCATACTGTCTAGGGACCCCTTGCCCAGTGGGAGCTCTTAGTAGCAGAATCCTTGGCAGGCATTTTTCTGCAGGGAAAGTATTTCTGTTGGAAACACTGTGAATCATGCATAAGCAATTCAGAAGAACCCCCTTTCAGAAATGTCACAAAATGGACAACAGCACAGTATAATAAAAAACCACTAGCCTGAGAACCAGAAGACAGTATTTCTAAGTCTGGCAATGCCATTGAACAGTCTAGATGACCTTAGGTGACCTTAGGTTGGCCTCACTTTCCTCAGCTGCAAAATGAAGGCTTTGGATTAAACCATCTCTAAGCAATTTCACCTCAAAAATCTTACGATTCTTTTTAGCATTGCTGTGTCTTTCTTTCCCCAGAGAGTGATTCCTTGGACTAATTGGAAATAAGGTAAAGGTTTATACCGAAAAAGGAATTGGTAGGCGACAATTCATTTGTATTACTGTATTTCTTCAGAGACAATCTGGAGCATATCTTTTTTGTCAAATGTGAGATTTATTTAAAAGAGATTTAGTGCAACACAGATCAACCACAATTTAGCCATCTTCAGGGAAAAGAGAAAATAAACATAGCGCAGTTGTGAGTAGTAAATGGCATATTGTAAGTTTCAGCACAAAATGATCCAACAGAAAGTCTAATATAAGTATGAAACTATTACATATGATATGATATCTATTTACAACTTTTCTCTCCATAAAATACATTTCTATCAGGGTTTATTCATTATAAAAATTAGTGTTATGGGAAAATAATGGAAGGGTTTTTACAAATCCAAAGTTAATTTGGATTTTTCAATAGTAAAATAATTCTAACATGTTTTATTGATTTATACTTTTAGGTATTTTTTGCATTTTACCCTTTGTCAAGAAGAATACCTTTTATTTAAATTATCAGTGCCAATGGAAAATGACAAGAAAATTATTTTCAGAGTATATCATATGTTCATATATCTATAATCACATACAACCTACAATTGTTTGTTTCAAAGACAACTCAGTCTCAATCTACCCACAAATGAACTAAAATTATCCTTCCCAAGCACTCTCTTCCTTATGTGTCCTTTAATGGTGTCATTACCTGCCTGTCATCTAGTCAGAAGCTTCATTTAGTCATAAGCCTCCCTTTTTGCTCCATTGCCATTTAAATAATTGACAACCTAAGGCCAATTTTAACTCTTTTACAAATTTTAAATATATCATCTCCTCTTCATTCATGGGGGCATTGACTTACTCTAGACATTCATACTTTCTCATCTGAAATAATTAAGGCCTTTACCTAGCTGATCTCTCTGCCCCTGGACTCAACCTTCTCTCATTGATTCTCAGTACTGCTACCAGATTGTTTCAAAATATAAAATTATCATGCCACTATTTGGCTTAAAAGTGTTTGATGGCTTACTATTTCCTTCAGGATAAGATTCAGTTTTATAGTACTGTCCGCAGGGTTCTGTATGATCTGTCTGCCCCTCTCTACTGTCCTTTCCTCACTTCCTGTCATTTCCTCACAAGTATCTGCACTCTAGTTACAATAATCAGGAAATCCTCACCAGCTTGTGAGTACAAATAAAATCACAGAGACACGATTGAGGATGGGCTGTACTAGATAACAATAATCATTGATGGTTAGAACTGAATGGACTTACACAGAGTGAATTATATCTGAGCTACATCCTAAATCAACATATCCTGGCTTATCACCACAATGTTCCTTGCCAAGTCTTTCTGCTCAGCTACATGGCTGTCTCATTATCTGATTATTAGCTTTCATTCATGTTCAGAAGACTTATTTCTCTGGTAGCTTATGAGCAATATGAATCTCTAGAATCTAAGGTTGGCAAGTTGCAAAAAGAGAAGGAATATTCAACACCTGTCCAGGATCTATGTCTTCCAAGAATAATTGAGAGAAGAGATGTTTACCACAGTCAGTAAAAATTCTACTCATGTTGAACAGAGGTGTAGCTCTCCCACAGACCCCAAAAAAGAAGAATGTGAGGGAAAGCTCCCAAGCACATGGCTTAAGCATGGAAGTTTAGTACTGAGGTGATTTTTCATTCAACAACTATTTCTGAGCATCAACTATTTGTAAAATATTGTCCTAGGAACTGAGGATAGAAGAAGTCCCTGCTCTCAAAAAGCTAACATTTCATTTTTGGAGACTAATAGGATAAAAATAAAGCAATAACTATAATGTCAGGTAGTGGTGAGCATTACATAGAAAAATAATTTTGGGCAAGGGTTTAGAACCTGGTAGGGTAAAAAACAAGGCATTTATTTTTGAGGAGGTGGTTAGGAAATGAAGTGTGAAATTAATTTTCCTGCAGTATATGAAGTATTGTACCAGAGTATTAAAAGAGATGTAATATTTTATTGATAAATCTATTCTTTAAAAGGAATACATTTTAGGATGTCATCACTTTGATGTGAATCATGTAAATGTTGATAATATTCTGTGTATTACACATTTAGTGTTTCAAGAGATTCACTTAATTGCCTTTTTGCCATGTATATTATGTGGTCTATTTGCAACTGTTTTTTTAAAAAAGATATTAAAAGAATAGTTACATAGAGAAACATTAGTGGATGTTAATTGTCTCCCCACCTATATTTATGGGTGTTAGCGCAACTGCTTTGCTAGTTGCAAAGCTGTATTATCAGAGTAAAAGTGTATTTGTATACTGTATGGGAACTAAAAATTAAGAATAAAACCATTTTCTTATAAAAAAAAAAGCAAAAGGAAAAGAAGCCTGAGCAAATGAAGTTTGAGCAGATGACTGAATGAAGTAAGGAAGTCCTATGAGACTATTTGGGGTGGCTGGATTTTGTTTGGAATGAAAAGTTAGTATATATTTCTGAAACAGAAGTAATCTTTGGGTGTTTGAAGGATGGTTGTAAGGCCAGTGTAACCTGAGTAGAATAGGTCACAGTAAGGAAAATAGTAAGAGAGGTAGTGAGGAACTACGTGATACTGGGTCTGATAGACGTTGGTTAAGATTTTGGGTTTTGTTCTAAGTTATAAGGATGTGTGTGTAATACTTTTTAATATCTGAAAAGCCATGCACTCTCACAATTTCTATTTCAAAATATCTATACATTCTCTCATATAGTTTATTTTTTATTTATTTTTAAATGTTTTCTGTTTTGTTCTTTCTTAAAAAGTGATGGACAGTTTCTTTTACTGTGCAGAAGCTCTTTAGTTTAATTAGATCCCATTTGTCAAGTTTGGCTTTTGTTGCAATTGCTTTTGGTGATTTTAGTCATGAAGTCCTTACCCATGCCTATGTCCTGAATAGTATTGCCTAGATTTTCTTTTAGGGTTTTTATGGTTTTAGGTTTTACATTTAAATCTTTAATCCATCTTAAGTTAATTTTTGTATAAGGTCTAAGGAAGGGGTCCAGTTTCAGTTTTCTGCATATGGCAAGCCAGTTTTCCCAACACCATTTATTAAATAGGGAATCCTTTCCCCATTGTTGTTTTTGTCAAGTTTGTCAAAGATCAGATGATTGTAGATGTGTTGTGTTATTTCTGAGGCCTCTTTTCTGTTCCTATATATCTGTTTTGGTACCAGTACCATGCTATCATCAGAGTGAACAGGCAACCTACAGAATGGGAGAAAATTGTTTCAATGTATCCATTTCACAAAGGGGTAATATCCAGAATCTACAAGGAACTTAAACAAATTTACAAGAAAAAAACAAACAACCACATCAAAAGGTGGGCAAAGAATATGAACAGACACTTTTCAAAAGAATACATTTATGCAGCCAACACATATATAAGAAAAAGCTGGTAATCACTGGTCATTAGAGAAATGCAAAGCAAAACCACAATGAGATACCATTTCATGACAGTTAGAATGATGATCATTAAAAAGTCAGGAAACAACAGATGCTGGAGAGGACATGGAGGAATAGGAATGCTTTTACACTGTTGGTGGGAGTGTAAATCAGTTCAACCATTATGGAAGACAGTGTGGCAATTCCTCAAGGATATAGAACTAGAAATACCATTTGACCCAGCAATTCCATTACTGGGCATATACCCAAAATATTATAAATCATTGTACTATAAAGACGCATGTACAAGTATGTTTATTGCAGCACTATTCACAATAGCAAAGACTTGGAACCAACCCAAATGCCCATCAATGTTAGAATGCATAAAGAAAATGTGGCACATATACACCACGGAATACTATGTAGCCATAAAAAAGAATGAGTTCATGTCTTTTGCAAGGACATGGATGAAGCTGGAAACCATCATTCTCAGCAAACTAACACAGGAACAGAAAACCAAACACCGCGTATTCTCAATCATAAGGGAGTTGAACAGTGAGAACATATGGGCACAGGGAGAGGAACATCACACACCGGGGCCTTTTGGGGGTGGGGAGCAAGGGGAGGAATAGCATTAGGAGAAATACCTAATGTAGATGATGGGTTGAGGGATGCAGCAAACCCCTATGGCACATGTATACCTAGGTAACAAACCTGCACATCTGCACATGTATCCCAGGACTTAAAGTATAGTAATAAAAAAGTTATGGATATGTAATAGTTGTACATATTTATGGGGTATATGTGACATTTTGATATAAGCAATATATAATAATCCAATTAGTGTAACTGGGGTATCCATTACCTCAAGTATTTATCATTTCTTTGTGTTAGGAACATTCCAATTCCACTCTTTTAGTTTTGTGAAATATATGATAAAATATTTTTAACTATAGTCACTTTAATGTGCTACTGTACACTAGATATTATTTCTATCTAGATGTATTTTTGTATTCATTTGTCATACCCTCTTTACCCTCCTCTCCCATTACATTTCCAAGTTTCTGGTAACCATCATTCTGCTCTCTATTTCCCTGAGTTCAGTTTTTCTTTTAGCTCCCACATATGAGTAAGAACATGAGATACTTGTTTTCCTATGCCTGGTTTGATTCACTTTACATAAGGTCCTCCAGTTTCATCCATGTCGTTGTTAATGACAGGACTTTATTGTTTCTTATGGCTGAATAATATTTTATTGTGTATATATGCCACATTTTCTTTATCCATTGAACCACTGATGGACACTTAGGTGGATTCCATATCTTGGCTATTGTGGCTAGTGCTGCAGTAAACATGAGAGTGAAGACATCTCTTCCATACACGGATTTCCTTTCTATTGGATATATACCCAGCAATGGGATTCCTGGGTAGTTCTATCTTCAGTGTTTTGAAGAACCTCAATACTGTTTTCCATAGTGACTATAACTTAATTTTCCAGTTATTTTATATTTCTGTTAAAATTGTATCTTTTTGTATCTTTTAATTTTTTTCTCATTTCAGTTATTTTGTTGCTTCTGTAAAATATTCTTTGATTTCTTTATCATATGTTCAATACATTCTAATGCTTATACTATTTCTAGTATTTAACTTATTTTACAATTCCACCATATAGTCTAAAGTAATGATAAATTGGTCTCTTCTTCATTAGAATTTATCACTTATTTTGACTTGGCTCTCAGTTTGGACATTGTTGGTGTACAGAAATGCTTCTGATTTTTGTACATTGATTTTGTATCCTGAAACTTTGCTGAAGTTGTTTATCAGATCTAGGAGCTTTTAGGCTGAGACTATGGGGAACACAACGGAGTTCACAGTACGCACAAAAATAGTAAAATACCTAGGAATACAGCTAAACAGGGAGATGAAAGATCTCTACAATGAAAGTTATGAAACACTGCTCAAAGAAATCAGAGATTACACAGACAAATGGGAAAACATTCCATGCTTGTGGACAGGAAGAATCAATAATACTGCCCAAAGCAATTTACAGATTTATTGCTATTCCTATCAAACTAACAATGATACTCTTCACAAAAATAGAAAAAAAAACTATTTAAAAATTCATATGGAACCAAAAAAGAGCTTGAATAGCCAAAGCAACCCTAAGCAAAAAGAACAAAGTTGGAGGCATCACATTACCCAACCTCAAACTGTATTATGAGCGTACAGTAATTAAAACATGGGACTGGTACAAAAACAGACACATAGAAGAACAGAACAGAACAGAACCCAGAAATAACGCCGAATACCTACAAACATCTGTACTTCAACAAAGTTGACAAAAACAAGCAGTGGGGAAAGGTGCTTCAATAAATGGTGCTGGGATAACTGGCTAGCCACATGTAGAAGACTGAAACCGGAGCCCTTCCTTATAGCATATACAGAAATCAACTCAAGATGAATTAAAGACTTAAATGTAAAACCTAAAACTATAAAAATTCTGGACAATAACCTAGGAAATACCACTCTGGACACAAGCCCTGGCAAAGATTTTATAACAAAGATGCCAAAAGCAATTGCAACAAAAACAAAAATTGACAAGTGGGACCTAACTAAAGAGCTTCTTCTGCACAGCAAAAGAAACTATCAACAGATTAACCAGACAACCTCCAGAATAGTGGAAAATATTATATTTGCGAACGATGTATCTAGCAAAAGTCTAATATCTGGAATCTATAAGGAACTTAAATTTAAAAGCAGAAAACAAGAAACTCCGTTAAAAAGTGGGCAAAGGACACAAACAGACACTTTTCAAGAGAAGACATACACAGAGCCAACAAGCATATGGGAAAATGCTCAACATCCCTAATCATTAGAGAAATGAAAATCAAAACGGCAATGGGATACCATCTCATATTAAAAGGGCCAACTATGTTAATAGGGCTACTATTAAAAGGGCCAAAAATAACAGATGCTGGAGATGTTGCAGAGAAAAGGGAACACTTACACACTACTGGTGGGAGTGCAAATGAGTTCAACCGTTGTGGAAAGCAGTGTGGTGATTCCTCAAGGACCTAAAAGTAGAACTTATTTTGCTGTCTTTTTCTTTTATGGCTTAAAATCTTCAACTTATAGTCTGTATTATAGCAATTGTAAGTATTATTGTCTTGTTCTTATTTCATCGAGGTGCACTTTAGATTTAAGCCATTTCATATGTTTCATGTTTGCTGATGGTTTCTGATGAATACTCTTCTTTATGTCAAATATTATAGTAAAAGAGATTTAATACTAACACAGATGAATCACAGTTTAGGCATCTTCAGGTGAAAGACAAACCTCAGCAAAATTATAAATGGTATATTTTAAGTTCAATGCAAAGTTATCAAACAGAAAGCCTAATATAAGTATAACGCTATTAGAATTATGTGAAATACATGTAAACGCTTCCTTTTCCTCTTTTGTTTATAACTTGTTTAAGTAATTGTTGAAGAATATTTTGAAAAGTGTTTCTTATTTTATTGTATTTTTATAAAAAGATGTATCCTCTATGTGTTAATACATTGAAAATGTATTAAAGTTTTATTTGTGGGCTATTATATATTCAGATTTTGTGTCTGTTCTATAAACATAGTATAATAACATGTACACGCAGTTATAGATTGAGCTTGTTGAGTTTTTCTATTAAAATTGTTCATGTCTTTCTCCTCCTCTATCCCACTGGTTGAATTGTCAATGCTCAGGAAAACATCTTAAAATTTTCTATTATGTTTATTGATTTAGCAATTTCTCTGTTTATTTCTAAACTGTTTTGTTTTGTTTATGTCTTGTCCTGCTGATTATCTTGATGGGTTGCCCTATTATTAAAATTATTCATCTTTTTACCATTTACGCTTTTGTCCTTAAATGACATTATATCAAATTAAAAATTAATAACCATTTTTTTGCCTATCATTTATTTTCAAGTCACATTTTGCCATTTTGCTTTAGGTGTGTTTCTCCTTGGCAGATTTTACAGTTTGTATTTGTTTAGTCAAAACTGAGTCTTTGTCTTTGAATACTATATTATTTACCCACTCTTTTTCATAGGTGATGTAGTTGATTTCATTTCTTTGATAACATGTATTTGTTCTCATATTTTAAAACGCACTATAAACATATTATTTATTTATTTTTTCTTTCCTGGGAAAATATTGGCGATTGATCGGGTTTTCTAAAGTTCTATTTATCTCTACAAATATTACTGCTCACAAACGCAGTATTCTCTTCTATTTGGGATTAACCAAAATTTTGAATATACAATTATAATATAGAATTGTAAGTGTTATTGTCTTGTTCTTAATTTCATTCAGGGGCACTTTAGATTTTAGCCATTTCATAGAATGTTTGCTGATAGCTTCTAAGGAATTATCTGTTTGTCAAATATTATGTTAACAGATATTTAGTACTAACATATATGATGGTACTAAACATATTTTTCATGCCATATTCATAAAGTTTATGCATATATTCATTTAAAAACTTTATAAATGTATATTTATCATAAACACTATTTCTCATACTCAGTGTATTCTACCTTGAGATATTTCATCTTATTTAATTTTCATTTGGGTGGAGCAGGTCTTCTAGTAATTATCACCCAGAAAACTCAGGAGTGATATACTTTCTGAATAATTTTACGTTATGTTGTACCTACTTTTAGCCCTTAAATATGTATGATATATTGGCTGAGTATAACTATTAATGTTGCAGTACTTTTCTCTCATGTTTCTGTAAATATTCTTTACTTTTTTCTAGATTCTAATACTGCAATGAGAATTCTAATACCAGTCTATGTATTTTTTCCAGAGTGACAGGTTTAGTTCAAGGCTAGCAATTCTTTTGTGACCATATATACCTCTCAACAATGACACTTTACTCACACTCTTTCTTGAAAACCCAAAGCCACAATGAGCTTGGACTTCTTCTCCAGATTCATTAGTTAATTCACAGTTTAACTATACTTTTTTTATACTTTTTTTTGTTTGTTTAGAAAGGTAGAAGGATAAGGAATAATGAGCACATGCTTGGGCTACCTTCCTAGATTCTTTCTAAAGTATATTTTTAAAAATCCTGACAGCCAAAACCAATTGTTTAATTTACCATTTAAGAAGAATAATTTAGAAGAAAACAAAACTCAATTTATTTACTTGTAATGATTTATATAAAAAATTAAACATGTAGTTTTATCTTCCCTTTTCCTGTAAAATGTCACATAATGTACCAAGTGAAATGAGAAAACAATAAAAATGTTAAAAACTGAAAGGAAAGAATCTGAAATACATTGAACTGACCACACAAGAAATATTCTAATTCTTGGAGCTTCAGTAGAAATATTTTAAAATAAAAAAATGTTGCCTTGGACATTTCTTTAAAAAATGAATTTATTAGGAAGGAAAGAATAAAAGCAGTATCCTTGAATAATAACAACTTCCTAAGATTTGAGTAAATGAGGCAGAAACACAAAACCTCAATGTATAATTGTCAACATTTCATAACATGAATATTGTGATGGGCTGTTAACCATTTTCCCCCCACTGGCCTCAGATATTAACATTACCATGAGAATACTTAGGATATTTTTTGTTTTTTATGAAGCATTAATGCACTTTGATATCACTAGCCAAATACAAAAGAAAGCAGAGCATAAAGTGGCTAATCAGGAGGATAAAAAGCAGAGCATAAAGTGGCTACTCAAGCAGGAGGAATTTAAATACCAATGTCAGCATCTAGAGAATATTAGATTTTTGTTCTGAAATGGCTAAAAGTCTCAGGCAAATAATAAATAGCAAACTCAGAGAAATGCTGAGGGATTGAAAGTCATAGCTTTATAATACCTCTTTTATTTTATGCTATTCTATTGAAAAGTGACTTAAATATAGAATTTCAGAAGAAAATAAAAATGATGCTCCTTGACACAAAGGTATGTTTCTGTATATCTCTTAACTCGATGGAGAGCCCTTGAAGTATATCATAACATCTCTGTATTAACAGAAGCTTCACATAACCCGCAAGTTCCTGCCTCTGGCATTCACCAGAGACACAAAGACATTATGAGAGGAAAGCTACCCTTCCCTTCATCTAATAACAGTTCCCTTGAGAGAATCCCAAAGGCACTAATGCATGCTTTCTAGTATCACAGGAAGAACCAGAAATTGCCTTTCCTTTTCTTTTTTAACTCCATTCTCTGCAACAATAACTAAGTATAGTTTTTCTTTTGTCACCCTAAAGTAACCTTTGGCCCTTCAGTCTTCTCTGATATATGACAGGATAAAAATACCTACAAAAATGTCAAGTGACCTTTTTTTTTTCATTGCAGATCAGAATTCTCTCAAATAATCACACAGCTACCTCATGCTCAAACAGAAATTAGTGATGGTTAGCTACAAGCAAAATTTTTAAAATTGCCAGTTGACATGCAGAAGAAATCATGGCCTTATAGCATACTTCATTCTCAACATGTTTGATTAAGTAATAATATTTATATATCTTGGAAGGAGCTGGAAGAAAGGTGGAGATAAATTACTATTATCCTGTTGTTCTATTTATCCTATTTATTTATATAAATTACTATATTATCCTATTGTTTTAAATTACTATTATCCTGTTGTTTATCTGAGGCCCAGAGGGTTTAAGTCATTTATTTCACAAGAACACAGTTATAATTAGTGATCTAAAACACTAAAAAAAGACGCTAAAATATTATATTATTAACATTGGAAATATGAATATGCAAAATATGTGTGCCCCAGGGAAATTTAGTACTTAGATTTAGTGCTAAAATTTCAACTAAGTTCTCCATTAACTCTGTTTTTCATTTATTTCTGAGTTCCAAGAGGACGCTGGATCTTAACTTTAACCTTAACCATTATTCTCAAGCATCTAGACCCATCGTCTCTTTATCATTATATTTAATTTAACTGACACTTAAGTGCCTGCAGGGCATAGGCCTCTAAAGAGTTATGACAAGAGCACAGTATCTAGGAGGCATATGACGGTTCCTTTAACTCATCATTTAAAGCCATCCCTCCAATCACCCTCTTTTTTTTATTATTATACTTTAAGTTCTAAGGTACATGTGCAGAACGTGCAGGTTTGTTACATAGGTATACATGTGCCATGGTGGTTTGCTTCTCCCATCAACCGGTCATCTACATTAGGGATTTCTCCTAATGCTATCCTTCCCCTAGCTCCCCACCCCTTGACAGACCCCTGTGTGTGATATTCTCCTCCCTGTGTCCATGTGCCAATCACCCTCTTAACCTCATTGAAACTTTGTCTCTATTCATACTTTTATCTATCTACCATATAATGTCAGAAAGAAATGAATATGTCCTTCTTTCAAAGCTGACCCTGAGCTTTCATCTGTTCCCCTTCAAAACATTACTTCCCTTATTACTAAATCTTCTTTTGAATTTTATCACTATGTTCCTTTCTACTGACTCTTTCCACTCTGACATCATACAGCTAAAGTTCTCATATTTTTAAAAATTATTTTACTTTCTTGATTCTGCATAAGCAACTTTCTCTCTTAACCCAGGATTCTATCTAATACTTTGACAGTATGCTTTCAGTAAGCATTCCTAAATGCTTATGTAAGTTATTCATAGCCCTTAAAAGGCCCTTTTAAAGCC
The DNA here is from genome assembly GCF_028858775.2 of Pan troglodytes. Classification (NCBI taxonomy): domain Eukaryota; kingdom Metazoa; phylum Chordata; class Mammalia; order Primates; family Hominidae; genus Pan; species Pan troglodytes. The sequence continues at coordinate 92,926,146 of NC_072408.2, forward strand.
AGGTGCAGTGGCTCATGCCTGTAATCCCAGCACTTTGGGAGGCCGAGGCAGGTGGATCACCTGAGCTCAGGAGTTAGAGATCAGCCTGGCCAACATGGTGAAACCCTGTCTCTACCAAAAATACAAAATTAGCTGGGTGTGGTGGTACTCGCCTGTAGTCCCAGCTACTCGGGAGGTTGAGACAGGAGAATCGCTTGAACCTGGGAGGCGGAGGCTGCAGTGAGCTATGATCGCACCACTGCACTCTAGCCTGGGCAAGGCAGAGTGAGACTCCGTCTAAAAACAACAACAACAACAACAACAACAACTACAAGGCCCTTTTAAATTACACTTATTTACCTGGGAAACGTTTCATGTTTTCTCATTCTACAAATAGGTCACCTCCTTAAATGTAGTCTTAAATTCCTTGGGCAAACTTAGTTGCTACTATTTCTGTGCTTCTTCAATATGCTATAAATTTTACATTTCTTGCATATTCTTGTAATTATTAGTTTACTTTTATGTCTTACTCATAGACACTGAAGTTTCACACGTATTCAACGTATTTATTTCAAATTGCAAGGTGAATAGGATCTTGTCAGCTTTAGAGATTGTGTAAAATATGTTCAATGAGGGAAATGAAAAAGGGGAAAACAGGTAATGTGTTGATGCAAGTGAGAGTTCAATGAAATATTGTGTGAATCATGGAAGGACAGAAGAATTGAGCAATGTTATATGTACAAAACTAAGGGAGAGAAAATAAGGTTGTAAAATTACACTGAAAAAGAGGATCTTGAAGATATTGGCCAAAAAAAGGAAGTGTAATCTTGGCATGCCATGATTTTTGTTCCAAAAAATTGACAGAAAAGATCAGTAAATAAATTATTTTTAAATATTCTCAAATGGGTGGAAAGGAAGTTGTCATGCATAAATTATCCCCAATTGAAAGTAAACTTGACAAAAACTCTGTTGTATCTTTGTAAATGCCATGTATATGTTATAATAACATTGATAGATGTGAATATGTATACATATGCCTTATACACTGCTAAATATTTTATATACTATTTTAAAAGACAAAAGTATATCCCAGAATTAAGCTATTCACCTAATGTACTGGCAGATATCCTAATCTTTTTAAATCTCTTTTATTATTAAAAATAGGATTACACGAAGCCTGCTGCTCAGATGAATTTTACAAAGATATGTTTTCATTAAAACTAGTTTTTATAAGTATCTGTCTTCTTTCTTTCTTTTATTTCTCCTGAGTATGAGGCCTTGAAATTTGTGATTGCTGTTTTTTTGCTCGGTATCATCTTATGCCCTTTGCCCCTGTGAGGAATGATGTGGATTTATTCGTCTTAAAAAGACTCAATTCGCACACTGTCTCTGAATCCTTCTAACTTTCCTTGTACATTAAGTTATAGATTAACGGATTACAGAGCCAATTCTTCCTTTAGAAAGAGACAAGAGTAGAGGCCAAGATAGCTGCTCACTGTCACAGCATTCACTCAGCAAAAGCTGTGGTGGCAGAGAATGTTAGCTATGTTCCCAATATCCATTCTCCCCTTCTTCCTTAGTTTCAGAAATCCAAGTTGAGGAGGTAGTGGCATTGTACTCAGATTTAAGAACAATACATTTTCTAGATTTACATACTGATATAAATGACGTATGTTTAAGTTTTGACTAATGAGATGTAAGTTGAAGTTGTTGGTTGCACCTTTGGGAAAAACTTTATAAATAGACTTGATGACTAGCGCATGCTCTTCACATGAACGATGCTTGGAGATTCAGGAGTTATCTTGAAAGAATGAGGAAAAATGCCCTACTTTAAAGTATATATACTCCCAGAGATGAATACAGTCCAATTAATATTTTTAAAATTAATTAAAATATTTTTGTCTGGTATGGTTCTGAATGCATATTTAAGTACATTTTGTTATCTTATTTTTTATTTGAAAGGATGCTTTCTAATTGCTTTTTACAATTATGGACAATATTTACCTGGTTTTGGAATCTTTATTCTTTGAACATATTTCCTTTTATTAGCAACTACTTTAAAATGCTTAAATGAGTTTTTAATGCATTATTTAGGCATGATTGCATTTTATTCTAGGGGCTACCTATCTACTCATGCTTTATGCATGCTTTTAGCTTTCCTTTTCTTTTTGAGTAGAGAGGACTATTTTCTTTTTTTTTTTTCCTTCTTGTAAGGAATATTGGAACTCATTGGCAACTTCTTTTTACTACTTCTCTCCCTCTCCATATCATCTAATTTGAAGTAATGTCCTACTCCTATTCAATTCCTGTAAATCAAACATTAAGCTTATTCTACTTTACTTATATTCATCTCCTGTGATTTTTGATATTTGTGTTCATCGTGTCAGAATATACAATCATTCCATTTTATATTGACTATTACTTAGTCTTAAAATATAGGCAAATACATATTTAATTATTATCAACACTGCTTACATTGATATTTCTCTAATCCTTTGGTTGCCTAAAGGGTAGAGCTCATTAGAACAATATTTCTGAAATTCTCCATGTTTATAGCAGTTTGTCTGTCACCTATATACTTGAATCAACTTTGGCTAGTTACAAAATTCTTGGCTTATATTTTATATCCCTTGTTATCTAAAATATATTACTCCATTGTTTCTGGCAAAAAGAAATGTTTGCTGTCAAAGATTTAGTAGCAGTCTCTGTTTTCCTTATAAGTAGTTTCATCATTTTTGCCTTAATGCCTTTTTAAAAATTCTCTTAAGTTTAGTAGTCTTACTAGAACTGGTGTTATTTCTGGCCATTATAGGTCACATACATGGCATGACCTATCAATATGTAGTTTCTTATTTCAGATTTTAAAACATTTATTTATATTTGTTTTGCTCCTTTACTTTGGTATTCTTCTATTACTTGCCTATCTTCTATATTTTTTACTTCTTGAATTAACTCCTCCCCTCCCCTCCCCTTCCCTTCCTTTTTTTTCTTTCTTTCATATTAAAAAAATCCCCATTCCATCTTCTAATTATCTTAATTGGTTGTCTGTTGTTTCAAGTCACTCTTGTGTTTCTTCAAGTTTTACCTTCACTTGTGAAATATTTTTCTAAAATAATTTTTTTGGATTACTTTTTTTTCTTCGAATCTTTTTTTGTGATCAATTTGTCATTGAGTTTTTCTAATTCTGATTTACGTTGTTCTTTTATATCCTCTATCACTTTTTACATTTAGTTACTTGAAAAGTAGAGGGTTTTATTTTTCCTGCTGTTGGGATGCTATTCTGTTCCTTATTCTCTTTTCTTTATAATAATGTCATAAGAATATGACTAAAATCCTTGTAAAGTTCTATTACCCTAGTTTATCTGTAGAGGGGATTCTTCCACCTAAATCCCATATAATATATTTGTGGTTGTCTCAGTACCTGCAATCATCTGTTTGCAATGCTGATTTCCCTGTCTTCTCAGCCTCTTTGTCTTTTTGTAATATCTCGGACTTAGTTCATTTCTTTTGCTACTTTTCCAATTTATATACTATACATATGTTGTAGGTTCATATTTCTTCAGAACTGTATGTCCATGAAGCATACATTCATCTACCAGCCCTTATAAAACCAAACTGTGAGCTTTCTTTCAAGTTCAAGTATATTATAATATATTATCTCCAGCTGGCATGTTTGCATACAATCTTGGTCTCAAAATTTCATCATTTTAAATTGTTTTGTCACTAAATAAGTCCTGATTCAACAGTCTGTTGCTATAAAGAGTGTTGTAGCTTATTGTGAATATTTAATTTAAGTGTTGTATTGCAAGAACCATTGATAAGAGGAAAGTTGTAAGGAGAAAAATAACATATGTTAACTTTTGTAGAAAATAATTTGGCTTGAATTGATCACTTGTTTGCCAGAAAGGCACCACATTGACTTTAGAATAACAATGAAATTGGCATCCTTGCTATAATCCTGGATACTAAAATAACATGTTGATTAATTACTGGTATCAACATTTCTTCTGGACATTACTCTTTTCAATATCACATTTTTAGTTTGCTTAATATAAATAGTTATGACATAAAAATACTCCATTTGCAAAGTTTTTGGAAGATTTCCATAGAAATATACTGGAAATTACCATAAGACCAGAGAGTATATATCTTTGATACTTGCCATGGATTTAGAAATTTCATTATATTTCAGCATTTGCTTATCAGAGTTATTTAGTATGTATTGAGGAAAGAAACTACATAGGTGTGTTTAAGTACTTTTAATTCATTTATAATTAGCCTATTATTTCCATTATTACAAGTAATTTTATGAGAAATTTTATTCAAACTAATTTCTACAACAATGGAAAGCCCCACGTACCTATTAAGTAAGAAATATTCTCTACCTTGAAATGCTTGTGTTATATATGCTACTACTGCATCTTCCCCTGAAAAAACATTTTAGCTTTTCAACCAGCTAATGTCTCATTTCCAAGATAATGCTAATGAGAATTTTGGTAAAATAGAGGGTAGCAACCTGTCATTTGACACTTATCCTGAAGGAAGGAACACCTGCCTGAATTACATTTAGTATCAGTTAATAGAGTCTTTCTCTACACTTTTCAAATGGCTCTATGTTTAGAAAAACATTTCCTAAGAGAAGCATTTCCTGTACTCAAGTCATATTATATGTAATACATAAATTATAATTTACAGTGTTTACTAAAAGATGACAATGTTCCTATGAAAAAGTTAAAATGATTACAGTTTATTGTCCTTCATCCTCCTGCTATGTGGCCTCTCAGCAATTTTTCCTTTTTTATCCTTTAATACTGGAATATGTATTTTCAAGGTAATTTGTTATTTTGTTTCTTGGTAATTTGTTATTTTGTTTCTTTTTGCTATCAGTTATGAATCTGTCTGAAATGATTTGGCCACATACTATGAGAAAAGTTTTGATGCAACTACCTGTAAATTTACATTAAGTTGGAACCATTATGGCATGTGTGACTGAGTGCCAATGAGACATATGCTGGCACCATCATATATTGGCTTCTTTTTGTGCATTGTTTCATTTTGGTTCCCCTTGTTTCCACAGTGTGTGAATGGCTAGAAGGTAGAGACTATATATTAGATGCTTTTTGCAATCCTGCTATTTCTGCTACAGTTTTAGGTGACATATTAAGTAGTCAGTCCTCCTTGACCTCCTGTCCTTGATCACTAATTTCTCCATAACTAACATAGATCTTTTAAAAATATAAATGGAATTTACTATGCATGTGTGTATGTGTGCACATACATAAAATATTTTGGTGCTTCTAAACTTACATATTGCATGTATTCTTCTGAATAACTTAAAATTATTGCACATAATGTTTGTGAGAGCTGTATTTATATACTAAGCTAATTTTATTTTTCCCAAGTGAATAGCAATTTTCTATAATAATTATTTATCTTTTTCATAGACAATGTCATGCCAACCTAAGAAAACTCAAATTGTAAAATATTCCATTCAGTTACAGATAACCTTTCTTCTCACTTAAAACTACTTAGAATAGTTAGGAGAGAATAGTTAGGCATTTATAGAAATTCTACCTTTTTAAAATAAATTGTATTATAATTCATTTATAATTTATATGAGTTTATATCAGAATTCTCTAATTATTTTTAAAATGTTTTATATATCTGTCTCAATAACTCCTTTATTCATTACATGTGGTGTGTTATATTTTTATGGTTTGAGCTTAGAAAAATTTATACAACTTTCCAAATTCCACCGGAAAGTGATTGCTCACCATTTTAAGATTTGCTGTCTGTCAGTGAAGATCGACATTTTCTTTTTTCGTATAGAACTTTCATCTTTTCTTCTGAGAATTGTTCCTCACTATTTCATGGTTTGGCTGGATTCCATGGTTATTTTTATTCAAAACTTTTTGGTTATTAATTTCTTTCTTTTGTGGGGGCAAAAGAAGCTTTCTTTCTTTTTCTTTTTCTTTTTTATTTATTATACTTTAAGTTCTGGGATACACGTGCAGAATGTGCAAATTCTACAAAGAACTTAAACAAATTTACAAGAAAGGAACAAACAACTCCATCAGAAAGTGAGCAAAGGATATAAACAGAAACTTCTCAAAAGAAGACATTTATGCAGCCAACAGACATATGGTTATTAATTTCTAAAGAAGCTATTGTCTTGACTTTTTTCTTTTCTTAAAGTAAGAAATCAGTTAAAAGGAAATTTCCTTTTGAATTTTTATAGTGTGTATATTTGTTGGTTATTTTGTTCATAGAGTCACATTCTAATTTTTAGTTGTGTTTTCGCCACAAAATCTGAAAAGTGTAGTTTCTTCAGGATATGTTGCATTTTTTGTGGCATGAAACATGGCCAATTTTCATGAATATTTTATGATTTATTTTAAAAATTAAAACTTTCTGTTAGTTAATTTTTTAGATGTGTTCTTAATCTGATTTAGGGGAAATGTAAGTTTTTCTATTAAACATGAATTATCATTTACCATTTTCTCATTTCATCTATATTAGTGTCTGCTCTCTACATTATGAAACTACATTATAAGTGCACAAAAATTTTTTGCTACCTTAGTTTTTTGAATCTTTTATTCTATTAAATTTGAAGAGCATTTCTATTTTATTATCTTTATGCTTAGTCTGTATTTCACTTTATTTCATGCATGTCTCCAGAAAATAGTGTATGCCAGAAATTTTTTATCCTAATGTAAATTTTCTTATTCAGAGAATTAATTCATATTCAGGTTTATTACTGTTACAATGCATTGGACTCAGCAATGACAACCTGTTTTATATTACTTATTCACTCTTTCCTGTTTTTGCTTTCTTTTTTCATTTTGTTTGACTGACCAAGGATTTTGAAGTAGTAACTTATTTTATTTGAATAATTTAGAATTTCTACAACTAATTCCTGCTCTTCTTAAAGTTACCATTAAATTATTAAACATAAAATTTTAAAATAGATTTTACATCAACATTCAAGGTTAATGATTTTTTACAGGCTAACTCTAAAAAAGCAATATTTTCCCCTTTTCCCTGCCCCCAATGCCCACCACCATTCCATGTAGAGATCAGCTATAACATTTGTTAATTTAAAAAATATAATATTATGGAAATTACTTTGACATATACGATGGTTTGCTACTTTCATTATTCTCCACTATTCATTGTGTAGAGTGTATATATTCATAATTGGTAATTTTAAATGTGCATACATTTAAAATTCTTATGTAACTATACTTATTTTCTATCTCTAGGGTCCAGTTCTAGTTAATGTGAGGAACAATACTGTCACTTCCAGACAAACATGGTCAAGTAAAATTTTGGATTTTTTTCCACCTGTTTCTTTACTGATAAATATTCATAACTGGGGCTAGCACAATAATTGAATGTTATTAGAGAAAAGGGAGGAAAAAGACAGACTATATACTTCTAGATACTTGTGGCATACATAATTGCAAGATTGTCTTCATAATTTATGCATCAAATCTAAACTACTGCATAAAAATTAAGCCATTCACATTGATAAAGTGATAACTAACAACAGGCAAGTGTATTTTTCCTATTTTTTTCTATTCACTTCTCAACTGTAATGTAGAAATAGATTTCATATTCTTTTTCATTCTTTGCTAAGGAGACACTATTTTTTTCAGAGATTCATTGAAAATAAATATTTACTAAGGATCTACAGCATTCATTTTTACTCTGTAAGACATGGTTGCTGCCTTCAAGATACTTAGGTTTTGTTCAGTAAGATAAGGGATAAGACTGAAAAGTTAATGAACAAGGGCTTAAGTAATACTTTGGAACATCAATGAAAGAACTCATGTGAACATTCATAATTTACTGTGACACTTTTATTTACACAGAGGGTGTCTATTAGTGGAGTTCAAAAGAGGGCAAGACCATTGGCCTTCACAAAGAATAAGTATTAAATGAAAAAATTTTAACTGCTGCTTGAAATATATCAAGGATGACTGGGGATCTTTTTAGATGATGGAGTTGAGATAGTAAAGTAAAGATAAAATAATTCAAGAGATTAAAAAAATCCATAATTCTCAGTGTAAAATTATCTTTTAAAGACATCTTTCTAAACATAGAGATTGCTAATTACGCATAGCCCTCCTTAGAGACACATAATATCAACCTGACTGCTCCTGTCAGATTAAATCACAGTGGGTACTTTACAATCATCTATGTAGTTAACCAAAATGGTAGTACAGTAAAAGCTGCATTTACTTTAGGGTGGTGCTGGTTTGAGAGAAGTGTAGCAGAGATATGATTTAGTCTAAATACTCAGAAAATTAATGCACCCCTGCTACTCCACCAACTGACTTTGAATTTAATGAGAATGTGTACGCATACAGATTTAAAGGCTATGCATTATGAATTTTTGTCTTTGTGAACTAAAATTAACAGGATCAAAGTCTTAAATTCCCAAGTTGAAAACCTCCTACTGAATTTCAGATAACAAACAATATTTTTCCCAATCCTTTTTCTGATGAAAACTTCTCTTTGGAAAGAATAATGTTTCTTATCCAAAATATAGGCTGACAACTGGCCTAATTAATCACAAATGACAGAGAAGAGAAACAAAATAAATTATAAATATTTAATGTCTTTTATATCTTATTTGAAAGATTTAACCATTGCACTTCATTAAAATATAAACAGTTAGTGGGAGAGGAACCAAATGCTGATGTAAACTTGAATAACTAAAATATAGGATATCAACAAATACCTGCATATTGATGTAGAAATGGAATGAACACTTTTTTTTGTAATGACAAATCAAACTTCTTTAAAGCTGAAGATAAATTAAAGAGCCAAAGGTTTCCAAAAAATGTAGCATTAGCTGTTCTAGTGATCTTAAGTATTTCTTTTTACTTAAGAAAAATTACTTTAACTGCAGTAATATATGTTATGTAAAGCCATATCATTAATCTAGTGAAAACAAAACAAACAAAAAGCACAGAAAGTGTATTTACCTTTATGAGAAATTTTCAAAGCAACTCAAAAGTAACACCTATTGGAAGTAAAAATTAATGAATGGAATATGGCACTAAGCTAATAAGTTCATATTAGGCCATCAAAGTAGTTTAGAAGTGAAGTATTTTTAGTTCTCTAATCCATTAATTTGACAAATGGTTTAATAGCTGAAAAGAGAAATCTCCCGGACAGTATCAGCTAACCCAAAAATCAAATGTAAGATCTGCATAAAGGAGAAAGGGGTGAAAGATATCATTCTAATATAATTATTCTTAGTAGTCTTACCCAACACTAATCAATCTTTACAAAATAGTATTTTTTATGTTGAAGACTGCATTACAATTCTCATACATCTAATGTTTACCATTTTAACATTTACCAGTTTTTATAGTCTTAATTTTTTTAGAATAGCCCTTTAAATTTAATAATTCTTATTTTTTTGCAACATGCAATAGAAAAACAGGAAAGTTAGCACAAATGTATCAGATATTTTGCAATTGCTTATATTGGCAAAAAGGGCAAATATAATAAAGTATTTATAAAAAGAAATGAAATACGTTCCTAATATTACATATTTTTATTTTAAGAAGAGCTGCATTTCAAGTATTTTTGGCACTTTGAAGCAGTGGATATTGCCTGCATTGGCTCCATATTCTGATTGGAGATACAGCTGGTACCCTGACTGACTTAGATAATATAGGTCAGCTAGGGAGTTAAATCCCAGTGGGGGCTAACTGGTGATCACAAAAAGCTGTGTTCCAAACCCTAACTAGGAATGTTACCTTATAAGGCAAAAGAGTGAATAATATTTTATGTGGCAGAAAATGTATAATGAAATACAATAAAGCAGATTGAGACAAGGGAATTATCCAGTGGCCCTAAGTATACTCATGGATTTCTTTCTAAGAAGCAGGCTAAGCAAGCTTTGAGACAAACACACAGAATAGAACACACACAGAAAAGGAACAGACAATGTGACTACAGAGCCAGAGACTGGGGTGCAACAAGTCAAGAAATGCCAACTACCAGAAGGTGGAAGAGGCAAAGAACAGATTATTCTTCAGAGCCTGTGCAGGGAGTGCCACCTTGCTGATGTCTTGATTTTGGACTTCTGATCTTAAGCCACCTGGTTTGTACCAATTTGTTATGGTAGCCACAGGAAGCTGATTGATACACATCCTTTTTGTTTTTTTCTTTTGTCTGTCTAAACTAATATACCCTTGTGTCCTGTGGTTTGAACTCAAGCTGCCATCATCTCAAGATGGGGAAGGGAGAGGACATCTGACCCAAGCTATACCAATAATAGTATTCTTCCCTCGCTCATGCAGCCATAGTCGATTAGGCGACCTGCTTAAATTTGAGATCCTCTAGTATAAGATTCTTACATTATTCGTCTTTCATTTATTGTTGCATCTCTGGAAGTTAGTTATGCCAGCCATATAGTAGGTATTTAATAAAAATTTGATGAACAAATTATTTGTCTAAATTAGTTTTTCTTCAGTGTGAATTCTGGCTTTGACAAATTATTGGAAGGTCTTTTAAAAGACCTCAAAAACTAAACATAGACATTTAAGGGAATCCCAAGTCCAGAGGTCTGAATTTCCTCTGTCTGGGCACTTTATTTTTTATCAGCTTTATTGGACAGAACAGGAGACACTAATCCAAAGTTGGAAATTGGGATAGATCACATTTTGAAAACATTGTCTCTAAAGCCTGTAATCTCAGCACTTTGGGAGGCTGAGGTGGGCGGATTGCTTGAGCCCAGGTGATACAGACAAGCCTGGGCGACATGCAAAACTCCGTCTCTACTTAAAAAAAAAAAAAAAGAAAAATACAAAAAGTTAGGCGGGCATGGTGACTCACGCCTGTAGTCCCAGCTACTCAGGAGATGGAGGTGCGAGAGTCAATTGAGCCTAGGAGACAGAGGTTACAGTGAGCCGAGATAGTGCCACTGCACTCTAGCGTAGGTGACAGAGCAAGACCCTGTCTCAAGAAAAAACAAACAAATAACAACAAAAAAATTGTCTCATAATATTTAATATTATTTTTCTAAAACTCTTGAGTAAGTTGATTTCTGGGGAGCAGGAGATGGGCTAAAAGCGGTAAGATATAACAAGCTGGAAGAAAAAGATAACTTTTGTTTTCAGTCTTAATATCTTCAGGGTTCAGTTTCACAATACTCTCAATATTAGATATTCATATTTACCCTTAGCAATTGAAATTGCAATTTTACAGAAAATCAAAATAAGCCATAGTATTTGTTGAATAGTTCATATATAAGTGAAGTATGTTTTCTGAATTGAAAATAACCTTTCCATTAATGCAGATTATGTATCATCTTCTAATTTTATACACGTTAGTTATCAGAACACTTAGGTAACATATTAAATTCAAAATTACATGGCAAACCTGATTTTTTTTTAACAGACCGTGGTCCTGGGTTGTTGCATACTTAATAGACTCCAATAGTTTTAACAGGGTTCAGAGTTAGACACTGAGTTTTGTCTCATGTATCCTCACCTTAACTATCCGTGGTACTAAATTTAGAACACAGATGGACTTAATTACAAAGGCCATTACATCTTATTTAAATTTACATTCCTTTTTCATGAAAAATTTATACGTAAAGGCAGGTAAAATGTGATATTCTAAATCAATCATATCAAGGCAAATGGTAAAATTACATCATCCACATTTTTTGCAACGATTTCATCTTGGACTTAAGAATACATTGTTTAAATATCTGAGGAGTGATCGTTTTGAAATTTAGGGAATCTGTTTTCTTCCTCCAATAAGATTTGGCTTTATAAACTCTGGGGTGAAGGGCAGGGGAGTCTGACTGAATATCAGAGAATGTCTTAAAAACAAAACATCATGAACAACAAAACCAAAAACCACGTAATCTTCCAAAACCACATTAAGCATATCATCTTATAGGAAAAGAATTATATGTATGATTTTCTAATTTCTCACACAGGCCTCATTAGCATGTACATGTTATCAAAAACAATAAATCAATAGCAGTAAAATTTTTATCTCAAATAACCTATATTGACTGAGTTACACATATTGTGCAGCATCTATCTCACGTTTCCTATAAAGGAGAGGGAAGAACAGAACTGTGAGAAATACCAGCAAGCTACATATCAGAAAATGAATTCCATACTGTACTTTTTATTAATGCAAGTACAAATTAAGGAAACATTATTAGCCACACACAACTCATGCTTTTATCTTCCATGTTAATTACTATTCCTTTACGATTCAATTCAGTGAGTAAATTTTTATAGATTATTTGCCATATAAAGTAATATATTTCTACTCCATTAGGATAATGGTTGGCAAAGAAAGTAAAATATGGTGGAATATTCTATCAACATAAGGGTTCTGCCCCAAACAGTTAAACGCAATATTTATTTTGTGCACTTACTTTACAAATATCTTCTATCACTTATTTTACACATATTGAGTAAACTGCAGTGGGTTTGGGGAGTGAAAGACAACAAAATACTTTTAAAGTCTGAACCTAAATGGTAAATTATAGCTGTAATCTTCAACATCATCTTCAGAAAAAAATTTTAGTGCTATATTCTTTCTAGTTTGAACTCCAAACTTCTCACAAATTCCTTTATGCATGGAATATGTACTAATAGTGCTTCCCCAATTGTTTTACTTTCAGGCATTATTTTTCTTTTTCTCAGAATTCCTGAACTCTGGATGATGCTAATAGGTTAGTTTTTATCTTTTTTTGACTGATTTGCCATCTGATTTGGTATTTGATATATTTCTCTTCTCTTTTTTTCATTGAAAGCAGCACTCGTTTAGTTTAGTTTAGTTTAGTTTTTTAGTTTAGTTTAGTGTTGTTTCTGAGACACAGTGTCTGTTGCCCCGGCTGGAGTGCAGTGGCACAATCCCGGCTCACTGCAAACTCCGTTTCTCAGGCTCAAGCAGTCCTCTTACATCAGCCTCTCTAGTCGTTGAGACTGCACGTTCCCGCCAGGATGCCTGGCTAATTTTTTTTACATTTATTTGGTAAAGACAGGGTTTCCCCATCTTATCCAGGCTGTTCTTGAACTCCTGGGCTCAAGCAATCCTCTCGTCTCAGCCTCCTAAACTGTTGGGATTATAGGCGTGAGCCATGGCACCTGCCTTTTCTCTTAAAGAGTATTCTCTTGTTCTCTTGCTTTGAAGGTGTATATGGTCTTTTTTTTTTTCCTCTGAGTGACCTAATTTTTGCCCTAATCCTTTAGTTATGTGTTTGTTTCTTTCCATATGTGAGGTGTTGACTTAGACAAATTTACTGTCATTTCAATGTCTACTAAATTCAATTTCTTCCATTGGTCATGAAAAATAATACATCTTCTGCTAAGTAGGACCATGCTTGATGTTGTATTTGAAGTAGATTGAGAATAATCAGTTTTTCATATTTTCCAAATCCACATTTTCCTTAGAGAAAAAGCAAGGAGAATCAATATTCTGCAGAGTTTTTGTGAAGTGGAGTTCTTGGCTTCTCCAGACAGTGGCCTGAGTCACCATGAATGAAGAGCACTCTTTTGTTAGGTCTACTAAGCCCTCAAGATTCACTTTTGTGGATCTGAAACATAAGTGTTTTTCTTTAGTAAAATAAAAAAGTTAAAAAAAAGCTTTTATACTTACAGATTTTGCTTCAGTAAATGTGTATCTTGAAATTGAGAATTTGACAGGGCTGGATAATCTAGCTCGCATCTTCAGGTAATTTCAAATTAGAAGTTTTAATTGTATGAGCCTTGTACTTTAAAAATTCTTGTTTCAAATATATTTTAAAATCAAATGCTTTGGTAACTGGGGTCAAAGGCTGAGTAATAACAGTTTATGAAGTCAAAGCCAGTTCTCTTTTTTGAAGTAGAATCCTGAAAATCATTGTGTGTGTGTGTGCGTGTGTTTAATTTTTAAGGAACAAGATGATAATCCATATGTAATCCTGACATACACTTAAAACTACAGAATAAGGGTAAATCAGTTATATTATTTTGAGCAAACAAAATATAACAGAATAAAATATAAGACGTATATGCTCTGTTTTTCAGTATTCATATTTTCAGCACAGTTGAAACAAAAGATGTCAATATAAAAAGTTTTTTCTTAGGCTTTGTAACTAGTCCCTCCGTTAATTAGAGAACAAAATGTTGTACAACATCTCATGTATTTTTGGCTTGGTAGTTGTTACTAATATGCTATATTTTCTGAATTTATGTAAAATTGTTCTTAGTAAATGGATTACCTTTTCTGGTTACTGGCAGAACCAACTGAAGCTGATGACAGATTTTCTTAATGAAGTCATTGATGAAAATTGCATACTAGGAAATTTCCAATAAATCTATTGAAAGTGCTTATTTTAAATGACTAAAAATTTTATATATTTTTAAAATGTCTTAAGTGTCTTTGGATTTTGGAATTCTCACAAATGTTACTGTGGAAATGCTATTCTGATTGGATTATATTAAATAAATTTATTCTAGGGCAAACCAACATGAAGTTGAATAAAGCAGAGGGGGGATTAACCAGCTGATGATGTTTTTTTCCCTGTATGGAAAAGTTGAAAAGCTTAACCCTCTAGAGTAGCTTACACATCTCAGCTGCAGAATTGGAAAAATAAACTAAAAATAAAATCTAAGCCCTCCTATTCACTGAACAAACTCCCTTGTGGCCAAGGGGACCCCAGAAAAGCCTTAAAACTGAATTCTCAGCAATAATGAGATGGGAGGTCAGACAAGCCCCCTAATACCCTCTTCCTTTGGCATTTAGACACAATGACTGGCCCTCATTAATGTTAAAATAGAGATTATAAGACTGACAGAAGATACTCTTTGTAGCAATAAGATACCAAATTATAAACAGGGTGTGAGGCCATGCCAGGCAAAGGTTAAGTCACACACTCCTACATTTAAAGAATAAACTATATTCTAACTCCTCAAGGCTTTTCTTTTTCTTTTTTTTTTCTAGAAGCTAAACAACACTGGCCTCAAGATAAACAGTATTAAAATGATTACAACTCACTCAGCTTACAAAGGCTGACTAACTGACCCTCTGTTCTGCCAGCCATAATTACAGACAAGAAACTGATTTTGGTAACTCTCTCCAGATAGGAAGAATACCCACCATGGATTGGTTCTGGCCGGGTTTACAGAGGCTGACACTTGGGTGACTTTGTGTCCTGAAAAGTCCTTTTGACATATAGGGCCTAATTGTAGTATATTTAAATGTTAAGTCTCCACTCCAAGGTTAACATGGATGTATGAGGCATGGATGTTTCATTCAAAATGCATGCCTCAGGACCACCATCATGAATATTTACAGCTCCTCTTATAACCTGTTGAATATGTATGTTTAGCCAACCTGTTCAGCGTAAGCTTCTACCCCAACTCCTGCTCCTTCAAAGTGTCTGTCTTCGGTCTTTACCGGAGACACACTTCCCAGCCTACAGTTTGGCCACCTGTAGGCTGTAAACCTTCACAAGAAATAAAATCTCCTTTCTCAATTTATAAATTATTATTTTTTTTAAGTTAAGAAGAATCACACAGATGACAGTATACAATTATCTGACTCCTGAAGGGAAGCAGAGATCCTGTATGGTCAGTAAATCTACAACATGGGATTTAAATCAGCACTATTGATCATCTAAAGATCAGCAGCAGTCATAAATTTGTCAAATACTCTTTCTATCAAATATCCTTCAAAAAATTTGTAATTAATTAGACACTGGCACCAAAATTGTTCTATTTGTGTCTTCTAAGACAATTTGTAATAACAACAACAACAAACAAATTAACAGGTCTCCTCTTTTTGTGGAGAGTTTCCAGAGAAACTGACATATAGCGTGGTATTGTAAATTAATATAGTCTTTTCAGAAAGTTACTTGTGGCAATACAAAGAAGTCATATTCTTATACTAGCTATTGTTTCTGAGTTTTCTTAAAGAGTTAATTAAACAGAAGAAAACAGAAATCTACATGAAGATATTCTTATCAATGCTATCTATAAGGTCAGAGATTAATGTTTAATTCAAAATTAATGTTTTGAATATCTAATTATATACATTAGCTTTGTAAATGATGTTATATCAGTATTATTATTATCATAATTATCACTATTACTCTGATTCATTCATTTAAAGGGATGATAACTGTTTACAAGCATGGAAAAATATTTATGGTATAATCCTAGGTAGAAAAAAGGAGAATGCAAATTATATTGATTCATTATTTTGACAAATATTTATTATGTCTACCATGTGGCTAGTCACACATTTTTTTTAAAAAAGTGGTAGGCAAAATGTATGAAATCCCTAACTTTATGGAGCTTTTACACTTGTGGTGGACGCATATGTAAGAAAAGTGACCACACTGAGTTAATCCATTACAAGAGAACTGAGTGGTACTGAGGAAAGAGACAGGACCTCTGGAGTGGATATAACAGGAGAATCTAAATGAGCCTAGGATGAAAAAAACTTCGTGGGAAAGGTGCCTGGAGAATGAATAGGAGTTATTCAGATGAAGAAGTATGGAAAGTGTTCCAAGTAGAAGAAAAGTCATGGGCAAAGGCCCTGTAAAAGTTATAACTTCAGGAATTTTGAGGGTCAGAAGAATGCCAAAATGACTGTATAATAGACAGTCAGGGAGGACTGCTGTTACCCCAGGTAGAGCTAGATCAAGCAAGATCTTTTACGTAACATGTTAGGAGATTAGTATCTAAATAATAGTGGCAATGGAAGTATCTTAAGCAAGTATATGCATTATGATTCTACCTCTGTAAAACAATAAATGAATATATATATAGTCTATATATATATATAGTCTCTCTCTCTGTATATAGTCTCTCTCTCTCTATATACACATAGTCAAGGGGTTGAAGTGAAATTAGCAATGACTCTAAAGGCAAAGGCAGAATTTGGGGTAATTTCTTTTTATAAGAGAAAACTAAATTATTATATATGATGCCACATCAACTCTTCAATTACATTTATATTTGAATGAAAAAATCTGGTTTTCTAAACGCATATTAAGTAATTTTAATGTTCTTTAATGTCATTTTTAGGACATTAAACATTATGAGAAATTCTAACAAATAACGGTTTCTAAAAAATAATTCCTAAGCCTCATAGTCGATTTCTTCAGTTGTAATAAAACGTTTCTCTAAAAAGTATGTATTTGTGTTTTTAATGTAAAATATAAGCATGAAAGATTTGAAAAGTCTAAAGGAACTTTGAGATCAAAGCTTTGTTTATAGGATTTATAATACTCAGTTGAGGATAAGAATTACAGTTACATTACTGTGGTACTATTGTACAGTTATACATACTAATATTAATTTATATGACGATAACTATGAAAATGTATAACTATTATGCCGTTATATATACTACTGTGAATTTGAGCTATGCAGACTGCAGTGAGACTATTTTTTTGTTACATTGTATTCTCTTAAAAATTTAAAGATGCTAAAGATACTTATTTTTCATATATATGAAATGAATTATTTTTATTTCATTTTAAAATATAAGCAGTAGAACACTTTGCTTTAACAAATACTAATTTATTTTATGAATTTAATAAAATGTTAAAGTAACGTTTATAGTTTTTAAACCATAGAAAGTTTCTGGCATTTTAGGGAGACCAATTTTCTCTATATATTTAAAGCAATGGTGTTGTCACATCGCACAAGAAATTTTATTACACAGGTATAAAAATATAAATGCATCAGTAAACTAACCTAAAAGTTAATGGCATAAGAAAATGAGGATGGGAATTTGTGTAGTGTCTATCAAGCATTTGTCAGGATTTCATAATCAAATAAGAAATGTTGCTATTTGTGGCTATGCAAATAACATCATATCTCACTATCCTGTTGTATTTGCAAAATGATATCAGTGTTATACATGTATACATAATACAAGACTATGGAACAAGAATTTGGCTCATTACATTTGAAGTTATATAAATTCAGATTTCATTTCTCAGTTTTCCAGAGAGATGACAAATATTGCCTAGCAATCCTCTATTTAATTATTTTAGAGAAAGAGATTTTAAAAAATATTTTAAACAAAAGTACTAAAGATTACTTTTCCTGCACTGTAGATATGTGCTTGATTCCCTTGATTAGTGAGAATTATTTGTGCATGTTAAAGGAAGTCTATAACCTAAGCCTTAATTTCAAACCTTTCCTAAAAACACTTTTTGAAAGCTTAACTAGAGTGGCTACATCCTTTTCACCCACGCTTATGTTCAAACACTTTCAAGGGGACTGCACTTACTTTAAAAACCTAAAATCACAGAAGCATGTTACATTAGCCAAGTTCAATAAAAGACAACCACAAATGGAATGCAAAATATCTTTTCGATCTTTCTGTAATCACTTCAATGGTAAGACAGCCGCCTGGGGCTGAATGTGTATCACCAGTCATTTTAGTAATGCAATTATTTGAAAAATATAACTACTGGAAAATTCTGTTGGCATAAAATGCCAAATATGTATGCACATGTGTATACTGTGCAAGCATACATATGTATATAAGTAGAATTCAGAATCTCAATACCTGTGGGAGCAAGTAAGTATAAGCTAAATACAGTAGAAAAAATGAAGACTGAAGTGCATATCATCTATGCATTATTCACACTTGAAAAATCTTATAATCAGGAATAATAGTTATTGAAGTGAGATACAGGTTTACGGCAACATTTAGCTCTCTGTAGATAAAATCTCTATCACCTTTAGAGGGTGGATGACATTTCAATATCCCCTAAATGGTGCTATGTAATCTCGCCTCTCTCTTCCTCACTTCTACTGGTTTACTTCCCCACCCCCCCTTTTTTTTGTTGTTACATTAAATGCAATGAGACGTACTTAATGTCCTTGTAGAGCTCATCTTTCTCTACAGAGACAGTTGGAAAATGCCATGAGTATCTTGGGAAATACCAACAGTGGCAGACAGCATTGCCCCCTTCCTTATTCACATTTTCAGGGAAGCTTGATACTGATTAGCCAGAAGTTATATATTAAAGCATCTATTATATGCCTCTTATTGTGCTAACCACTGAGAACAATAGAAATAAGAAAAATAGTTTCTACTATATGCTATTTATTTTTAGCAAATGAATGTGCATAAAATAATGACCAACGAAGTATTAACTGGGTAATAAAAAGGATAAATACAATAAAAGTTTGACAATTAGGGAGACGATTGTGGGTTATAGTAGCCATGAAATAATTAATGAACTAGATGTGTCCTCTGAAATAGCTAGGAGGAAACAGAGTGAGTAAAGGAAGGAAGATGGCATTGGTGAGTGACAATGGAGTGATAAGTCTTTCAAAACAAAGCTTATATTGGGGAGCACCGTATTATAGGAAACAAAAAGAAAGGTAGAGGCTTGAATTGCAAGGGTGTTTGGGGGAAAATAGGAAGCCAGTGAAATTCTAGTGAGGTAGTGATTACTAAGTGTTTTCCTATCATTCATCTAGGAGTGTAAGAGAAAATATAACTGAAGCTGGAAACAAAAAATAAATAAATAAAGAGACCACCATAATAATCTTGGCATGAAACAGTGAGATCCTGGCCTCAGGTGGAATTAATGGAAATTGCCAAAATAAGGGAAAAATATAACCTTCATTAGCAGTAACAAAATTGTTTGCCTAAGTGTTCAGGTCGTACTAAGCAAAATAAACTTGTTCCTTATTTTATTTTTAAACTCTAATTTTGATTCAGAAACATGAGGATATAAATCCATAGCATTTTTTTGAAAAAAATCTCAAGAACAAATCTTTAAGAATTACCAAGAGTGACTTAAGCAATATTGATGTAGAGATAATATTGTCACAAAATCTAACTGTGGTGCAACGTTTGCTTTTCTGCCTGAGCTGATTATTAGGCATAAATAATCAAGAGCAAGTCCTTCTTTTGGTTAAAGTTGATTTTGGGGGATTTTTTGTGTGGATGCTAAAAACATTATATTCAAGGATGGAAACTCTTTAGGTAAGATAGAAGAAATATTACAGAATAAAAAAAATTAAAGCATAAAAAAGAATGCAAACATGAAAAGGAAAAGGAGAAGTAGAGCATTAAAGCCAGGAAAACTATGCAGTTTTTACTAAAATTTGGAGATTTGGAGTATTGTGAGAATTTAGAACAGAAAGAGAAGTGAACTAGTAGAAAAACTAGATGTATCCTTGTCTGTATTCAAGAAACTTGGGTGAACAAGGGTAAAATCAACTGCTCATTAGTGAATTAAGATTCCTGCACTAGTTGATTTCTAATTGTCTCATTTTAATTAAGATTTTACACTGCAAGAAACTGAGATGCATGCAGGTTAGTTCAGTTAATGGATTGAAAATAACGAAACAAAACAGAAACATTTCCAGGAAAGTAAGAGAGACAGGAAAAGTCTCAAAAGACCTATAGTAAGTCTCATGAGGAAAGGAAAAATCACTCATTCACCTTTTAAAATACAACAGAAATCTTAGCAGTCCAAAGCATGCTGTTGCCTCTAAAACCTTTTAGTGGGTTGATAAGATTGTGAGTTCTCTATATCTGCTTCTGTGTCTACCTTTTGCACCTGATTATCAACCAACTTCTCTAAGTATTTTTTCTAGGTGAGGAACTCTGCCTAATCACACATCTCCTCTTACAGTTTCAATTCCCTGATGATTGATTTTTGTTTATTTTTATTAATATCCTGGTGTGTCATCCCTTCTCTGGCCTCACGTTCTGCGCTGGCTTCTTCTTTTGGTATTCCTTAAATGGTTTTGTCAGTAATCAAAAAGGACACCTGTTAAATCTGGTGTACCTCACAAGTCAATAGGTAGTGTATGGGTATGAATTCTTATTATTGTGATCTGAGTAGAGGGACTATGTTCTCCAGAGCATGGCAAACAATCTGTGTTAACTCTTCAACAGAGGTTTGCGAGCATGACATGCAACATGACATTTATTAAAAATAAATAAAATAAAAAATTGTAGTTACAATGAACAAGGCCATGATACAATCTGTTTCATATGGGCTCTCTTGATTTTTTTTCAAAATGAAAAGCAATAAAAATCATCATTAATTAGGCATTTATAATTTTTTTCAGACAGTATGTTAAATGTTTCAATGTATACCGTCTGCAATTTTTATAGCAACCCATGCTAATTTATTTTACTAGTGCCATATAAGAAATGCAGAAATAGTTTCAGAGTTGTTCTCTGAGGTGCCCAAGGCAAAATAATTGATATTAGATAGCTGAGATTTGACAAACCATGTCTCTGACTCTAAAGGTCTACTATCTCATTTCTCTTCCAACCGCCCCCCGGCCTTCATCTTTCCTTTTTTTTATTATGGTTTTAAAGATGTTAAAATCTATTACCTACCCTAAGGAAATAATGTGACGTTCGGTGACAAGAAAGCTACTAAGATTTATGGAGGTAGTTGGGGGTAACCAGGCATTATAAATCATCTTTGAACCCACTCCTGGAAATAGCAGACAACCTAACAGAATTCATCCGTTTTACTGTTTAGTGACACCCCTATTTTATGGAGAAAATGATACAGTCAGAAGACCTCATGGATATTTTTGGTAGTAATCTCAAAGATGTGGGTAATAGCTGGCATTTCGGTACCATTTCTTTGGGTGCCAGTTGACAAAGGAAGAGTGGTACATACATTTAGCACATATCTCATTCTTTTAAGATAAAGATAAGGTTGTTAATGAATATATTAAAAAAAATAAAGACAGGAGACAAAGCTGAGTAAGACAATGTGGAGATAATGATATGTTATGGATAAAAAAGGTTCACTGAGATTAAGAACAAACTGATTCAGGAGTGGAAAAAGGTGGAGGAAAAATTCAAGAAGACTTGTTAATCAATTAGGTCATATACTTAAGATTTGGGGTAGAACTAAGGATAATTTAATGATACAATATTAATTTAAACGACACAATACCTTATATTCAGATATTTTATAAAACAATATTAATAGAATAGACTAGAAGAATAGTATTTTCATTTGTATGAAAATAAGATGTTAAGGTTTCAATTGATTATAGAGAACATTAACTGTTGTTTTAAGGTAAATACAACTCTAAGTAGTGTTAATTAATCTAGGTCACTATAAATAATGGTCCCAATCTTCTCAGTGACAAAGTCATCTTAGAATAATTCATTGTAAGTTTCTTATTTCAAAGGGGAATATAAATGAGATGTCAAGAGTTCTGAAAAGAATACATTAGAAGGAAGATGGAAGAAATTCAAGATGTCTGTTCTGGGGAAGAAGACAAGTAAGTGATATGGTAGGAAGACAGAGCACTGGTCTTCTAACACTTATTTATTGAACATCTATCTACCTTGTGATAGGATTTAATGAACAAGGCAGCCAACATCCTGAATTGATTAAGGTCCACCATGATCTCATTTTAACTTAATTGCTTCTTTAAACTTTCTATCTCCAAAAGCACTCACATTCTGAGAACCGAGGTTTAGGATTTCAACGTATGAATTTTGGGGTGACACAATTCAGCCCATAACAGTAGCCACATGAAGAATTTGCAATAATATTCCAGAAAGTAAGAACATCCCTGAGAAACGCATATGCTTGATATGTCAAAGAATAGCATAAAGGCTGCTCTGGCCCGACTATAGCAGGAAAAATGACAGATAATGCAATTGAATTGATGGTCAGGGCCCAGATCACATTGGGCCTTAGAGGAAAGAACCAGCATTTCACTTTCTTCTCGATGGGAAGCAAGCATAGGGGTAGAAGTCGGGCATAATCTGACTTACGCATTAACGAGCACTCTGACTTCTCTATGAACAATAAAGTATAGGCGAAAGTATTATCAGTCAGAAGTTGCTGCAGTAAGTAATCCAGATAGAAAAAGACGCAAAGATACTGGCTCGGACCAAGCAGCTGTAAATTTGGTGAGAAGTGGCCAGATTAGAGATTTTTTTTAAGGTAAAACCAACAAGACATATGTTAGATTAGATGTCAAATAGAAAGCTAATGGAAGAATTAAGAGTAATTATTCACTTTGCCTCAGTTCTTAAATTGGAAAACAGAAGAAATACCCTAGATTACTGTAGAAAATTTAATAAGGACTGGTATGGAACTCATTTACAAGTAGATCTAATCACAGTTTAGGAAAAAATTTTTAACTCAAATTGTCCGGTATTGGAGTGAATTACCTCATGGGAAAATAAGTATCTGTCAGTCAAGTTGAGCAAGATGGGGGATGGGATGAAATCCAATTGTATTCATTGTTAATATGTATGGTTGAAAGAAATCTCTCCAGAGGTAATACTCACAATAACATACAGGATGATTTCACTATTATAAGCTATTGACATCAATACTTTAGGGACCATTTTCAATGGATAAATATCAATGCAATTGAACAGCAGAAGATCAAAATTTTAATTTGTATATAACAGGAAAATATTTCCATTGAAACATTGTTAGGTAAATTTGTATTTTCTATCAGTGTGAGGAGAGAAAGTTTATTTGTTGGAATAATATTAATGGTAAATTATTTATTGAGGGTTCTGAGACGCTATATTTGATAATATCTTATTATACTTTAATCATTGCTTAAAAAAAGTTGCACTATGCAACTGCATAGGTTCAGTTAATTTCACAAGGGAATGTTTGTTCTACTCAAAGGTGTACCTCACTTCTCCTCATTTCCTTCAGAACAATAAATAACCCAGGGCATAAGTTATCTTGAGAACAAAATAATAGCATGGGCTAAAGAAGAAAACCACCTTCATACTGAAAAAATTGCATGACCTTGCTAATACACACTGAAGTGAACTAGGAAAATATATGTGAGAGTGTATCAGGGATTTTGAGCAGGAAGGAGAATATAAGACAGGACAAGTGAAAATGTATTATTTGAAAAAGCACTTTTCCATTTCTTATGCCATAAGGACATCTGGAGCTGGTCTTAATCCACCACTGGAATGTTTCTTTGAAGCTTATACCTGATGATAGACTATGGCAAATTGGAGGAGATGCATAAACTACCTTGACAAAATGTTAAGGATAGAGTCAGAAAATGCAGAGATATAGGAATGTTAGAATGAATTTATTATGTGAATGAAGAACCATCATCACTCTACCAAATTTCTCAAGGGCATAAATAAAACTCCTTTCACCAAAACATTAAGAACTGCACTGGTAATGAGGCTATTGGCATCATTGAGAAAGAGAGAGTGGCTGATTTCTAGAAACTGGGGTTAAGAGTAGGAGAAGCTGACATTTTCTTACTATCATTAGGGCCAGTGGAACTCCAGAATGTTCATGGTCAAGTAGTACTAATTCATCCATCAGAGATAAAGTAGACTTAATCACCATAATGAACTTCATGGCCAAAATGGCAGTCAAACTGCCTTGAAATACAGGAATCTGTGGTGATGACTAATGGGTCATGATGTTCCTAGTGGTAAGAGAGACGAATAGCTGCCTAAATTGATTTTGACTTGCATAACTAGAAAAAAATCACAAACTAGAAAAAAGGCAGACAAGTCACCAAAACAGAAAACTGCAATTTTTCACCCAAGTTATAGATCAAAGTAAGTTTGACTAACTACCTTCAAATAACTAGAAGAAAATGTTGCAGAATTATTACCAGGATACATGAATAACAGTTTCTGATTATTTCCCAAGGGGATCGAATGCCATTTCCTCGTGTAGCTGGACACTGGGCAAAGGAAAAAAACGCCACTCTTTTATGAGCCTTTGAAGGAGAAATAGCCTGAAGAATGGGTACTCAAGACTTCCAGGAAGTTTGCAATGACTTGTCCTATTGTTCAGGGTCCGGCAAGGAACAAGATCCAAATGTTATAGATGACAAAAAATTCTGGGAGGGAGGCATTTTGGTAGGGATAGAGCACATGGATCTTTGTATTTTATGTTAGTGCCCATTGAAGAGCAACTATTTCAGAAGAGCTGCTTAGTAATGATGTGGACAACATGAAACATTCTGTGAATGTCAGCCAATCCTTATCCTTGACTATGCAGTACTGTTGCAATGGGGCCATGAAAAGATTAGCCACGGGAACAGAGACATATGAGAGAGAGGATGGCCAATACCAGGGGTTTCTTCTCGTCAAGCCATTGCCAATGCTGAATGCCAAAACTGAGCCATTTTTTATTAGTGAAAAATGATATGTTTATAAACCAAGGGCTTGTGACATTAAATTAGATATGTTTCTATATTAGATTTTTTAAAAGGATGGTTTATACTGACTTTAAAAATAAATAGAGATCACTATGAGCTATTGTAGGTAATAAAAATGGAATTATAGCAAATAAAATGCATTGCTTTTACATTGATAAAATTAACAAAACAGTAGATGACCAGAAAGCAATATAATTATGTTATACGCATCTGGAAAGAGTATTTTCATGCTTTTCCTAATATTTTATGTAGATTCAAAATGATAATTTATTAGTCTAAAATGGATGTATAATTTCAATAGATGAGTCATTTTCAGTAACAAAATTGGATGCATCATATTCTAAGAGTTGACTGTGAAAAATGTGGTGATTATCACATTAAAAAATCACATTAACAGTAGAACTCAAGAGAGCCTAATTTACACAATGAAATAATGTTACATAGTTTTAAGTGATATGACAAAACTTGAGATAAAACAAGATTTAAAGTATTAAATAAAAATTAAGTAATCATTTTTAATAAAATGAGCCTAAAATTATCTTCTTATTTTAATTTTTATATCAGTATATATTTATATAACAGTTGGAGATGTGGCCTAAGTATCCAGAGGAAAAGACCCACTTCCAGAGCAAAATTCCTAAGAAGATAAGATTATAGGTATATTTTATTTACTAACATCTATTACTAAATTTCATAGACAGCAGTTACTCTAAACCCCATATTCTGAGAGGAGTGACAAACTCCCGTTTTCATTAAGTATTTTTCTTCCTTTTTCTTCTTTTTTTCTTGAAACAGAGTCTTGCTCTGTTGCAGTGCAGTGGCGCGATCTGCAACCTCCACCTCCTGGGTTTAAGTGATTCTTCTGCTTCAGCCTCCAGAGTAGCTGGGATTACAGGCGTCCACCACGATGCCCGGCTAATTTTTTGTATTTTTAGTAGAGACAGGGTTTCACCATGTTGTCCAGGCTGGTCTCAAACTCCTGACGTCAGGTGATCCACCAGCCTCGGCCTCCCAAAGTGCTGGAATTACAGTGGTGAGCCACTATGCCCGGCCCCCTCCCACCATTCTTTTTTTTTTTTTTTTTAATAGAAATAGGAGTCTTGCTATATTGCCACGGCTGAACTCAAACTCCTAAGTTTAAGCAATCCTCCCACCTCAGCCTTCCATGTAGCTAGGACTACAGGCATGCCCCACTGCATCTGGCTTTTCTTTTTAATAATATATTAAAGTGAATAAAACTGGGTTCCAGGAGTGTGTCAAAAGGAAATGCCATTTGAATAATGTCACTATAGTAATATTTCCTTTATTTGGTGGTATATCATAAATTAAATTGCTCACATTATTCAAATCTTATTCAAAAAAGATTTGAACATTGTTTTGCTATGTTTTACAATGCTAACAATTTATACAAGCTCATCTTTCCTGGGCCTCAGTCTTATGATTAAATATGTTACCTTTACAGAAAAAAATAGGTAAGAAACATAGGCCATATGTTTGTAACAACAGAAAAAAATATATATTAATATAAAGCAGATCACTTTTTAAAATTTATTATTTTTATTTATTTTATTTTATTTTTTAATTATACTTTAAGTTCTAGGGTACATGTGCACAATGGGCAGATTTTTCCTGCCTCTGTAGACTCCACCTCTGGGGGCAGGGCATAGCTGAACAAAAGGCAGCAGAAACTTCTGCAGACTTAAACTTCCCTGTCTGACAGCTTTGAAGAGAGTAGTGGTTCTCCCAGCACGCAGCTTGAGATCTCAGAACGGACAGACTGCCTCCTCAAGTGGGTCCCTGACCCCTGAGTAGTCTAACTGGGAGACACCTCCCAGTAGGGGCTGACTGACACCTCATACAGCCAGGTGCCCCTCTGAGACGAAGCTTCCAGAGGAAGAATCAGGCAGCAACATTTGCCGTTCTGCAATATTTGCTGTTCTGCAGCCTCTGCTGGTGATACCCTGGGAAACAGGGTCTGGAGTGGACCTCCAGCAAACTCCAACAGACTTGCAGCTGAGGATCCTGACTGTTAGAAGGAAAACTAACAAACAGAAAGGACATCCACACCAAAATCCCATCCATACATCACCATCATCAAAGACCAAAGGTAGATAAAACCACAAATATGGGGAGAAACCAAAGCAGAAAAGCTGAAAATTCTAAAAATCAGAGCACCTCTTCTCCTCCAAAGGAACGCAGCTCCTCACCAGCAATGGAACAAAGCTGGACAGAGAATGACTTTGACGAGTTGAGAGAAGGCTTTAGACGATCAGTAATAACAAACTTCTCCGAGCTAAAGGAGGATGTTTGAACCCATTGCAAAGAAGCTAAAAACCTTGAAAAGTAGATTAGATGAATGGCTAACTAGAATAACCAGTGTAGAGAAGACCTTAAATGACCTGATGGACCTGAAAACCATGGCAAGAGAACTACGTGACGCATGCACAAGCTTCAGTAGCTGATTCAATCAAATGGAAGAAAGAGTATCAGTGATTGAAGATCAAATGAATGAAATGAAGTGAGAAGAAAAGTTTAGAGAAAAAAGAGTAAAAAGAAATGAATAAAGCCTCCAAGAAATATGGGACTATGTGAAAAGACCAAATCTACGTCTGATTGGTGTACCTGAAAGTGATGGGGAGAATGGAACCAAGTTGGAAAACACTCTTCAGGATATCATTCAGGAGAACTTCCCCAACCTAGCAAGGCAGGCCAACATTCAAATTCAGGAAATACAGAGAACACCACAAAGATACTCCTCGAGACAAGCAACTCCAAGACACATAATTGTCAGATTCACCAAAGTTGAAATGAAGGAAAAAATGTTAAGGGCAGCCAGAGATAAAGGTCAGGTTACCCACAAAACGAAATCCATCAGACTAACAGCGGATCTCTCGGCAGAAACTCCACAAGCCAGAAGAGAGTGGGGGCCAATATTCAACATTCTTAAAGAATAGAATTTTCAACCCAGAATTTCATATCCAGCCAAACTAAGCTTCATAAGTGAAGGAGAAATAAAATCCTTTACAGACAAGCAAATGCTGAGAGATTTTGTCACCACCAGGGCCTGCCTTATAAAAGCTCCTGAAGGAAGCACTAAACATGGAAAGGAACAACTGGTACTAGCCACTGCAAAAACATGCCAAAAGCAGATCACTTTTTAACCCCCTGCATACATGTAACCAATTGTTCCCATTTAATTAATGAAGGCTTCCATAGCTTTGGAATAGATTTTCCCCCAAGGGTTATACAAATGATTAATTTTAACAACATTTCACAATTGTGATCATAACAGCTCAAAAGAAAATGAATAATGAACATGAAACATTAACACAAGTATATTCTCTTTTAATTATTTGTTGTCTAGTTTTATTGAAATTGCTCAGAAATAACTAAAAATTTGAAAAATAACTATAGTCATCAAACTCGAGCTGCTATAATTATAAACTGTTGACATACTATGTCATTGTTAACCATTAGAAAATCAATACCATGTTTCTGAAAAGTCAATATATTTGTAATAACTTAGAAACTTCATTGTATATAAGTTATGACACAAATAATTAAAAGTACTCATTTTAAAAATGTATGCCTTTTTATTAGTAAAAATACATATTCCACCATTCAGGCACTATAAAAATGTGCTCTTTTTCGGTTTTACTTTCTTTCAACATCCTAACATGTAAAATCTAATACATTTGTGCCACTGTTATTATTACTGTCTTCTATAGTCTAAAGTATTTTTATGTGGCAACATCATATTTTCCTTATACACTTTTAGTATAATTACAGCTATGCAAAAAGTTATAATTGTAGTGCTTAAAATTTATATGACACTTTTCATCTTATCTAAGTTATAACTAAATAAGTAATTAATCTATAACATCTCTAAAGTGGTGTGCAAGCATTTCATCTACGTTAATTATATAAAAGATGAAAGTAAACATTATACTACATATATATAAACACTGCAAGATGATCTAGTCAGATGGAAATGGTTCTATTAAGCTTCCAATTAATCTGCTAGGAGATGCTATAAAGTGCATAAAAGAGGGATCAACAAAACAATAAGCAGAAACATATGAAAATACTTGAAAGTTCTTTTAATGTGCGTGTATGTGTATATGTTCATGTGTGTGTGTATATATATAAGTATGCACAAAATGATAGTATTCTTAATACATCATCAAAGGTGATACAAATTGTGTCAACACAGATAAATTTTTATTTTTACCTATTTCTAAGTAATTAATTATAAAAAGAAAGGGAGAGGCATAACGCATTGATAGCTGCATTAAAATATATATTGGGGAAAGATGGCCAGTAGGATATCACTGCTTTTGGTTGTATCTAGACAAGCCAATATTAGTCATGATTAAGTCATTCATTCTACAAATATTTAATGAACTTCTACTCTGTGCTAGGCTCTGCTGTATGTGCTGAATGCAAAGTGCCGACCCTCCCAGAAATTACTTTCCAGTGGCCACTCAAGATTTCTTTGTGAATGGTATTTCTCCTTTAGCCAGCTCATAAAAATAGCAGCTGAAAAAGAAAAGTTGTAGAATCCATAAATAACTGTCAAAGTTTAGTCAGAGATGATTGCAGTGTCCTGAGAGATTTGACAGTGTAAGTGCTGGGAGTGATTTGAAACAAAAAGTATATGATTACTGTTATTAAGAGTGTTTTTCATGGGAGATTGTATCAGATGCATGATGGTAGGCTCAACTATGGAAAAAAATATTATCCTTAGTTTTTGGGCTTCAGATATATTCATAATCATCTGAATGTAGTTTGAGCACAGAGAATCTATGACTTCAGCCTTTTTTATTTTACACATGTAATACCAAATCTTCAACTATATTTGCTATACTGGAGGATTGTTAGAATTAATAATAATGACAAGAATATCTAACATTTATTACTGAGTGCTTGGTATGTACTAGCTACTGTTTTAAGACATTTCATGAATTATCTAATTGGATGTTCATATTTCTTTGAAATTCCAGTGTGAAGTTTTTCTTTGTCTGTAAGTGTCTTTATAGTAAAAACGATTTGAGTCCTAGACGTGGCATCCTTGGTTCAGTTTTCATTCAATTATTCCAGCAACTCATTATCTTGTTATATATTTGATGCATTTAAGAATTTTTTGAAATGCCTCAATCAGGTTATTTTATAAAATACGGACGAAGGATAGGCTTTAGTTTCTATTATGAAATTACTAGAAAGTCCCTTGTATGTGCATTTTACTTATTTAATTCAACTATGAAATGAGATGTAGGAAAAAAATAGTCCCATTGTTATCCTTAAATTTCATTTTTAATCATTCCCCAAATGATTCTACGACTCCACCGATAGGACAAAACCAAAGTAAAATAAGCCAAAAGAAATAGATGGTGAACCTTTTTACAGTTCCTGGAGATATGAGAGTGATTTAAGAATTTTTCAAAGATAACACGGACTGTATACACTTCAAAATTATGAGTTAATTTAAAAATACAACCTCTGAATTACATGCAATCTTACTACACTACCTGTGTCATTAGCATCTGCTTCTCTCAAAAACAGATTTGCATTCTCCAAACTCACTTGCCTATCATGTATACTTAAAACTAAAGTTATAATAAGCTGTAAAAATATTAATGATAATTTACTAGTAGGATAGATTACTTAAAAACATGCCAAGTGTTACGCTGAGTGCAGAACAGAACAAGAAAACACAGAATAATGGAAAGATATAACAATACTGTAAGTTATTTCGCATTCTAAGAATTTTAAGGAATCTTTGATAGAAGTGGAAATATTGGGAAAAGTGTAAAGTATGAGGTTTTGTTTGTTGGTTGGTTTGGTAAGTCCCATCCTGGTAAAGCTCACAAAACATCCTAATTTGTAGAGCAAGTGCTAATGATCAGTGGAGCAGATGTGGCTCATAAAATTTGGGCTGAAAATGACTATAATCATCAGTCTTAGAAAATAGCAGCATTCAGAGGTCTCTGTGGTCTTATACCAGATAGGCTATTCAGAGAGGTGGAAGAGGTTGCTTCAGGTACTAGGATGTAGTTTTGGGAGACTTATAGTTTCTACCTGGCACAGAGACAGGGTCATACAGTAAATCTGGTGCATTCCTTTTAGTGCTATAATTTTACCAAGCATGGAGAAGACATAATGCTGAAATAAATTTCCCTGTAGAGGTGAGGGCATATTTCTGGGTCTGTCCCCAGTCTCTTGTCGTTGATAATATTTGTATCAGTTCTAAAAACCAGGAAAAGATGGTATCCACATTCTACATACTTGAAGGAATATAGGATGCTACAAAAGTGAGTGGAAATGTGACCAGAATGAAGAAAGAGCTCACACAGCCTGTAACTCACCTGTTTGTATCTGACAACTGCTCTTATCAGGAAAGTTGGCCAGATTCTGACTAAACCTCAATAACTATCTTATTTGGAAGGATGAAGGCGGGATCTGACAGTGTTCCAGTGTGTGTATAGAGAAGAGTTGTGGAAGCAATGTGTTTGGTTATAAATCTGAATCTCACCAACACCTGTGGAACACACATCAGCTATTGGAGATCATATCAAGCAGGGATTATTCCATGTACACTAGACATATATACTGTACCTATCAAAGAGAACTAGCATTTTACTTATAGTAGTTCCAGGCTGCTACATCCCACACAGGGAAAAAAGGTATAGCAAAAAGTAAATGCTCACTGTTTATGGTGCCTTTGGGTCTCATTCATTTTTATATTACTGCATCTCTGAACTGATGTGGTTCAGCCAAGTAAAATAACCATTCCCATTTTTTCCCTTCTTGACTCATATAATGATACAGATCATCTCAAGACATCAGATGACCCAATAAACAAAGATGAAGATAAACAACAAATAAGAATGGCAAACAGCAAAATTACTCGACATATGAAAACAAAGAGACTACGTTATAGAAAAAGAATAGTTTCCTTTCAATGAAATAGAATTATTACAATAAACAGGAGGGCATTTTAGAAAATGTCTAATTTTTTTGAAAATATAATTAGAGGACAAAATACCAAGAAATCTAGAGCAAGTTGTATGTGATAAACTAAAATCTTGAAATGTGAAAGGTTTAATGGAGACAGAAAAAGTAATATCAAATTTTAAAATGATAATAACCCCAAAAGGAAGCAATGAGTGACATCTGCATAAACTAAAAAAGACGTTTTATATGAGTCTGAAAATTTCTATTGGAAATCAGAATTTTTTTTCATTTATTCACTAAAAGAAAATGTCTTCCA
Organism: Pan troglodytes; assembly: GCF_028858775.2. Taxonomy (NCBI): domain Eukaryota; kingdom Metazoa; phylum Chordata; class Mammalia; order Primates; family Hominidae; genus Pan; species Pan troglodytes. The sequence goes on from NC_072408.2 coordinate 92,958,573, forward strand.
CATAAAAATAAAAGAAAAAAATGAGAAAATCAAGTTAAAAATCAGAAAATATTATATAATACACAAGATTGAATCTACTAGTCATTAGTATACAGGAATCAGTTAAAATTACCTATGAAAAGACAAGGATTTCCAGATTTGATTGCAAAACAAAATTAACTATATGTCATTTATTAAAGACAAAGCAGAATAAAAATGTTTAAAAATTAACTTCAAACAAAGTCTACTTAAAATGCTATATGTAACTGTAGTATTAATATTTAATATTGAATAAAGATGACTTTAAAAATAGTGTCTCATATTACTAATAAATAATATATATGTATATAAAATGAATTATAAGCCATTAGAGCACAGCAGATAATATTAAAAATAAAAAGAGAATTTAACAAAAGTATAAGTATAGTGGAAGACTCCAGTGCTTAACTTATTAGTCCTTAAGACATCAACAAAGAATACAGACTATCTTAATTACACAATTAAAAAAGCCAGTTTAACCGTTGTACTAAATTTGGCATGGAACACACCAAGAATAAACATATTTTCCAAAAACTATTGCACCAAGTCAAATATAGAAATAAGCTATCTCAGTTTCTGACATTGTGATAAAACTGGATAATACAAGTTTTAACAAACAAAAACTTCAAATACTGATAAATGTATATCAAAAATCACTATCTTAAATAATTCATTTAAAGATAAACTCAAAACTATGATATGCAGACCAGTTAAAAATAATAGCAGATATACACAGTCATGTGCAGCTTAACAACAGGAATATGTTCTGAGAAAATGCATTGTTAGGCAATTTTGTCATTGTGTGAATGCCATGGAGTGTACTAACGTGAATCTAGATGTATAGCCCAGGGGTCCCCAAACTTTTTGGCACCTGGGACCGGTTTTGGGGAAGACAATTTTTCAATGGACGGATAGGGGTGGGCAGTGGTGCGGTATAGAGAGGGGATGGTTTCAGGATGAAACTGTTCCACCTCAGATTATCAGGCATTAAGTAGATTCTTACATGGAACACACAACCTAGATCCCTCACATGTGCAGTTCACAATAGTGTTCACACTCCTGTGAGAATCTAATGCTGCAGCTGGTCTGACAGGAGGTGGAGCAGTAATGCTTACTAGCTGGCGGCTCACCACCTGCTGTGTGACCCAGTTCCAAACAGGCCACTGACGGGTACAGATCAGCGGCACAGGGGTTAGGGACCCCTGGTATAGCCCACTACATACCTAGGCTATATGGTATAGCCTATTGCTCCTAGGCTACAAACCTGTACAGTATGTTACTGTACTAAATAGTGTAGACAGTTTTAACACAGGGGTAAGTATTTGTGTATTCAAACATACCTAAACACAGAAAAGGTACAATAAAAGTATGATATAAAAAATTAAAAATGGCTCAGCTGTTTGGGCACTTATCATAAATTAACTTAGTAGGACTGGAAGTTGCTCTGAGTGACTAGTGAGTAAATGTGAAGGCCTAGGATATTACTGTCCACTACTGCAGACTTCATAAGTGCAATACACTTAGGCTATGCTATATTTATAAAAAATAATATTCTTTCTTCAATAATAGATAATTACTTCAACTTACCTTATAAACATTTTAATTGTTTTTAATTTTTTGGCTCTTTTATAATGACACTTAGCTGAAAACACAACCACATTATGCAGCTTTACAAAAATATTTTCTTTATATTCTTATTCTATAAGCTTTTTTATATTTTTAATTTTTTAACGTTTTTCCTCTGTAAACATTTTGTTAAAAACTAAGACAAAGACACACAGATTAGCCTAGTATGAAACAGGGTCAGGATCATCTACGCAGTGTTTTCCAGCTCCACATCTTGTCCCCTGGAAGGTCTTTGGGGCAGTAACACAAGTGGAGCTGTCATCTCCTATGGGAACAATTCCTTCTTTTCTTTTCTAATACCTTCTGAAGGATATTCCAGAGACTGTTTCACAGTTAGCTTTTCAAAAAAATAAGTAGTACACTCTAAAATAATGCTTAAAAGTATAGTATAGTAAATACATAAACCAGTAAGACAATCGTTCTTTAGCATTATCAAGTATTCTGCACTGTACATAATTCTATGTGCTATATTTTCAAATGACAGGCAGTGCAATATATTTGTTTCCACCATTATCATAGCCAACACATGAGGAATCCTTGTCGTTCTGACAGCTAAGACTTCATTAGGCGACAGGAATTTCTGAGTTCCATTATAATCTTATGGGATCACTTTCATACATGCCGTCCTTTGTTGACTGAAATATTATGCAACACATGATAATATGGCTTGGCTCTGTGTCCCCACCCAAACTTCACCTTGAATTGTACTCCCATAATTCCTATGTGTTGTGGGAGGGACCTGGTGGAAAATAATTTGAATCATGGGGGCAGTTTTCCCCATACTGTTCTCATGGTAGTGAATAAATCTCACGAGATCTGATGGGTTCATCAGGGGTTTCTGCTTTTGCATCTTCCTCATTTTCTCTGGCTGCCACCAAGCAAGCAGTGCCTTTCACCTCCTGCCATGATTCTGAGGTCTCCCTAGCCATGTGGAACTGTAAGTCCCATTAAACCTCTTTTTCTTCCCAGTCTCAGGTATGTCTTTATCACCAGTGAGAAAACAGACTAATAGGCATGACTATATATATCAAAATACATGGATCTGTGTTCAAAGAATAAGTGATAAAGAAGGAAAATGCAGCTCAATAAGCTACAGAAGACCAAAATAACACAATATTTTCTTCAAAATATGAGCCAGAGTTTAGTAGTTCTGCTGCATTTAATAAAGTATTATGGGTTTTTTTCAATGTTATATTTTTAGAATTTTTATAGATTCAGGTCTTAGGTTTAAGCCCTCAATCCATCTTGAGTTGATTTTTGTATAAGGTGAGAGATGAGGAACCAGTTTCATTCTCCTACATGTGGCTAGCCAATTACTCAACACCATTTTTGAAAAGGGTGTCCTTTCCCTACTTTGGCTTTTTGTTTGCTTTGTCGAAGATCAGTTGGCTGTAAGTATTTGGGTTTACTTCTAGGTTCTCTATTATGTTCCATTGGTCTATGTGCCTACATTCACCTCTGAGCAAGAGGTGAATGGGATATGCTGACTGACTTTGGTGCAGAATAATTAAGGAATCAGAGAGACTGAGGGGTTGAGGAGGAATTATTTAATTATTTAGGTGCACTGACCCAGTCAGATTAACATCCAAAGGACTGAGCCCCGAACAAAGAGTCAAGCTACCTTTTAAGCATTTCGTGGGGTGGGGGGAGATCTGTGCAGGGGGAAGCATATTACAGAAGTGAGAAACAAAGACAGTTTTTCAATTAAGACATGCATTACATTATTTCTTACTTTTCAAGGAACAACATGTTTTACAACTTGAGATTATCTGTCTAGTGACCTTGCAGCTGCACAGCTAGAGAAACAGAGTCTTCACAATGCCTGGGAAAGGGAGAAATAAGGCTCACTAGCCACAGAGAGAAAAACAGGGAGTTAATTTTAAAGGACTCCAGCCTTTTTTTCTTCCTCACAGGGAATTGGGTTTGCTTACATACAACTGAGTTTTTGCTTACAAAATCTTTAATTTCTTTTAATTCCTGTTCCAACTTTAGCAAATCAGTCTACCCCTACAACATAAAGCACATGCACTGTGTGAAAAATGCCTGAGACACTCTGGAATTGGGATAATTTTACTAAGAGATAGAGGGCATTAACTCTGAGGAGTGATGAAAGTTGGTTATGTAGGATTTAAGTTAAAGTTTTTAAACAAGTATCTATGATTGCCTATACTGATGGAATTATATTCCCTGAAAAGCAGATAAATGATTTTGTTTTATTTTTACAGCCCAAAGGATAGCTGACACATGAGCCTGTGGGTTTTTAAACAAATAATTTTCATCAAAAATGTAAACACTTAAATTTAGTCTTATAAAAGATTCATTTCTTTGACAATGTTGGTTAGTACTGACTAATAAACATTACAGATTGTTATCACAAAAATAAAGAAAATACCCCACATAAATCCATATTGAATATCAAATATAAGAAATGTGAGAATGATTATTTCCATGCCAAATGTAATAAAATGGCTTACAATACAATTTTAGAAGGATAAGCAACATATGTTTTGGAATTGTGATTTTTTAGGGTAACTATATCTAAGAAAAATAATATCTGTATTTTATAAAAAGTAGATTATACAAGGTAATGCTTTCCCAATTCAATACAAATGGCTGACTTGAACATGATATCTGAATAAGAAAATTCTCTAGTGTTGCTTTTCTTCTTTATTGAGAAAGCTGATACAAATTCATATGTACAAAGAGTAAATATAAGATTAACATATTAATTTAGACTCCAGTAGAAGTAATGTTTTCAATGATTTTTTTCCGAAATAGGTATGAGCTTATAATAATACATCCATTACATAATCTTAAAAATTTATGTTGGTATCTGGATTCAATATTTATTTTAAATTTATAAATTTTCAGTAAACTGGTCAAAATATTCCTCACCTGAATTAAACTTACCACTGAGCTAAAACCATATTGTATTTAATTTGAATATATGCTGATGCACAATACTACCTAACCATTATAATTATTTTTACTCTCACCACCATCACCATCATATCTCTATTATCATTATTATTGCTAGTACTATTTCTACTATGTTTACTACCTTTGCTGAAACTATTAAAACTGTTATTATATAATAACTAATTCATACTTTATGTTAGTTCATCAGTGATAGAACTATAGTGAAAACATCTCTCAAGTTTTCCAGACCTTAACGTTAAAAAGCACAGCATTTGAAACAGACAGATCATGCCAATTACTAGCCATACGGCTTTGGACAAGTAATTTATTCTCTCTGAACCTCAGTTAATTCCTCCATAAAATGTGATAATAATATCTATCTCTTAGTCTATTGAAAAATAGTACAATAATGTATATAGAATACATGGATCTAGAAGCTGATAGTATATATAATATTCTGGGATCAATAAATACTAATTCATTTCTGATCCAGGCAAATGACCCTTATCTTTCTGTCCTTGTTTTAAGATATTCTTCATAGGGTGAGTTTTCTATTGCTCTCAAAATTTCATATACTCATATTTGGACATTCTCTAGGTCCATTACATATTTCTTGAAGTACAAGGTTCTGAATAATAGCTGATACACATGATCTACAATGGGGTATTTTGCAGTAATTAAAAGTTATGCTGAATTTGGCATTTATTCTTTTATTTTGTATAAATTTTTTATTTCAATAGAGATTATTTTTCATTGTCTCGAGAAAAATGTGCTAAAATATTTTAATGAATTTTTATTGGCTTTATGTCATTAGTCAGACTTTGATGTTTATCTTACGAGACCCTTAATTTTTTTATGATAATTTACTGATAATCAAGATAGCAGTATCAAAGTAAGGAGGTGATTTATAAAAACTGGTTTTTTTTTCAGCCTGCACAATACAACCGTTAAGAAAATCTTCTATTTAATTTGTAAAAATAAGCTGCTTAGGCTGTATATTATATAACTAAAATCTTGGCTACATTATTATAGCAGCCATAATTAATAGTCTTCCTCAAATATAAACTATTGTGTGGCCCATTTAATTCAATTGTAAGAATCAAACTGACTAGTACATTTTTAAAATGAGAATAGAGAACACTAAAGGCAGTAAAATTATAAATGACACAAGTGATTAAAATGAAAAATTCCATAATTTTTTTTGATGATAAGAATTTAGTCTCTCTCTGGACAGCTTTCAACACCAAGCTTTTTAAGGTTCTACCAGTCTGGGGAAGTTTGTACATATTTATTCTCATGCTGAAATTAAAAACAAAAATCTCTTTGTCTTGAAATTAACATGAATGTATTCAATGAGTACTCAATAAATACTTTCTGATTTTCTGTCTGAAACATTTGAAATATTTTCTTTATTTGGAAGCAAATATAGTATGTGACTTATAACAGAATGGAATGAGCAGTTACATACCAAGGAGAATATGAACTTTCCTTTTTCAATATAAATTGATTCTAAAATTCAACAGTGTTTAGATGATTCTTTTTTTGCCTGAATTTTTCTATTGAGCTTATGACTTAGAATAACTTTCTTCCTTTCATCACTTCTTCCACAATCTTATGAAATTATAAAACAATAAGACTATTTGTAGAAACTTTCTTGTAATTAAAACACAAGTGAAAAACTGACGGCCGAGCGCGGTGGCTCACGCCTGTAATCCCAGCACTTTGGGATGCCAAGGAGGGCAGATCATGAGGTCAGGAGATCGAGACTATCCTGGCTAACACGATGAAACCCCGTCTCTACTAAACATACAAAAATTAGCTGGGCGTGGTGGCGGATGCCTGTAGTCCCAGCTACTTGGGAGGCTGAGGCAGGAGAATGGCGTGAACCCTGGAGGCGGAGCTTGCTGTGAGCAGAGATCGCGCCACTGCACTCCAGCCTGGGCGACAGAGCGAGACTCCGTCTCAAAAAAAAAAAAAAAAAAAAAAAAGAAAAACTGACAGTAGGGTTAAATGTTATTATTTCTCAAAAGGATCCCAAATTGATATGTCAAATTAAATCAAAGTACAAATTTACTTCTAAACATGGCACCATTCATTTTTTCATCATATTGATGGATTCAGTTTCTTTACCGAGTCTATATATTTTCTCAGTTCAGAAACAAAGTGACTTCTTCTTTATATTACTCTCCTTGGGAGAAACATCTGCTAAGGATTTGAGACTTAAGTATTTTCCTATGTCTAGAAGAAGTACCTTTGTTATTGCTTTGTTTCATACCCATATTTGCATAATTTTGTTCAAGAGAAGTATACTTTCTTTTCCAATTACTACCTATTAGAAAAATTATTAGAAAAATAAGCAGATAATATGTACTTAGAAAGCACATGTTGAATAATTTGCTCATTTATATTTGATTAGATTGCTCTTTAATTGTATCTGGGAAGGTTTAGAGCGTAGAGAGTGGGAAACAAATACTTAAGCATTGCAGTAGCCTGCCACCCATCAAAAGCACTTCACTTCTTAAATGTCAGTATCCTTATTTGTAAATGACGACTTTGTTACTTGTCTTGCCTTATAAGCTTTTGGAAGCATTTTAGAGTAAATGAGTTTTTTGATAAAGCACTGCAAATTTAAGATCAGTTTGATAATTTTCTCTAATTTAAAATGTACAATAAAAGATGGACAGCTTATCTTTTATGAAGATTCCTTAAAAGCTCTAAATACAATCAGGGTTACTTCACTGGATTAATAACAGAATTAAGTCAGTATTTATTACACTAACTTCCTACACTTATTATAATGCAGGTTATTACCTGTGGTAACTTCTTTTCTAATAAATGGATTCAAAATCCTTATATGTAAAGATCCAAGGAGCTGCAATTTACAATGAAAAACAGTTTGATGCTTAATAAATCTTCTTTAATAAGCATTCAGTTAAGTAAAAGTGTTAAAATTTTGGTAAAAATATCTGTAAGAATGTATTCATGACTTTGCAATAGACCTTTTGGATGACACATATTCAATTAGGGAAAAACAAGATGAAACAAAAACAAAGTAATCATCTCATTCCATGGAGAACTTAGAAATATACAATTTAGTTGCTAAATTTAGGTTTTATTTCAAACTTAGAAGATTTTATTCCTAATTTTATGTCACTATAACAATAACTAAAAATACTAAAAAGTTCAAATGCTACGTTTGCATTTTTTATTTTTCTTGAATTCAAGAAGAAAAACAGCATATAATTAATCACATTAATTCTAGTTATGTGTTTTACAATTCTATGTTACTAATAAATCGTGACCATTTTTGTTTTCAGTTATGATAGCCACTTAGTTAGACTCAAATAATGTTTTCTAATAGTCTTGTCTAAATAATTCACAAACAGGATCCACAAGTTCCAAAATGTAATATTTTATTTGATTAACCAGTAATTTTTAGTCCTCATTTTTGCTTGGACATAACTTTGTCAAGAATATTATAGGACTATATAAATTTCTTACTATCTATATTCACTTCAAAATTTTAGCTAATATAGATTTCAAGTTCTTGGTTCTTGCAGAATCTCCCACCCCAACCCCATTATAAAAAGGTTTGTTTGGAAAAAGAAATATTTTTTTGATATGGTGTGGTTTTTGTTGTAAGTAGGGTTTATAAATTTAAGGACCACCCTTCATCCACCAATTTTTAATTTAATCATGGGTTTCTTGTGCCTGATAGCAGCATAACCCATTTTTCTATTTTTTTCCTTTGTCACCCTCACTAATGAAACCGGTAATAGTCCTGAACCCCATGCCGTTTTGTCATGTAGTTACAGCTTGTCCTTTTATAAAAGAAAATTAGAAAACTGCTGAGTGTTATAGATATTAATGGTTGTTAGAAAAGCATAATAAAAGCCTCTCTTTCTGGAGCATTGCTAAGCTTTTATGTCATTATTCATGAGTGACTAATGCATTCAAAGAAGAGTGCTGATCTCTAAGGCTGGGATGATGAACAGTGGAGAGGGACAGAATGGCTAAGAGAAAGTCGTTTGTCAAATGTGAAGATTTAATAACAGGCTTGCCTACAATGAGATATTTCAGCTGATCTTAGAAAAAGAAACTTTTCTTACATATGAGGTATTATTCATGGTATTTCAAATCACCAGGAACAAATCTATAGGATACCTTTGTTTAAATGAATATTTTTCAGGAACATACACAACCCCCAAATCCAGAAAGTAATAGCGTCTTATGAAATGCCATTGAACTATACCTGTTTTATTTCTTTTATCATACCATATCACATATATATTGCTCAATTTGTGGGTAGTTAAAAGAATCATAAATAGAGCATCTGGATTTGTTGGTGTTCTTTGACTGTAAGCAATGAAAACCAACTCAGGGTTTATATAAAACATGAGTTTATTAGAAGGATATAGAGTAGCTTTTGAAATCCTAGGAAAGTCTGAAGATCAAGGAGGACAGGATCAAAGACATTTCTAGAAGTATGGTAGGAGGAACTAATGGACAGTCTCATGAGGGTAATGCCATTAGTAAAAATCACCTCCCAACATTTTTGTTTTAAACGTTTTTCAGTTCAAATTTCAAATTCCAAAGAGAGACAGCCATATGACTATCAGGGGAGAGTATGTGCATGATCTTATTTGTAAGGTTTCAGGCAAAGGCTGGATGGTGTAATTACGCAAGCAAATATTGAGGTTGTATTACTTAAAAAAGTAAGGGGGGCAGACAAGATAAACGCTGGGAAGATAAAAGGATAGTTATGAACTATACCTGCCTTCTGGATATCTCTCAGGCCTATTTATTTTCTTTTTCCGCAACAAACACAAAATTATAGTGACCATTTACATAGTGTCCTAAACTACATGCTTTCCTGTGACACTGATTAGAATCTGTCCCTTAGAGAATGTCAGCATCATCTTTGATTTAGCAGCATCTTAATGTCGTATAGAAGTGTAACAACTTATCAACTGCAGGATAAAATATGTTTTTCAGATTAAGGTGATCAATAACCTCTAATTCCAAACACATTATTGCTAAATTAAGATGCATGTGAAATCTGGATACAAGTTAACTACTGATTAATTCATTGTGACTCGCTTGGCTTAGGGATACAGTTTAAACATGGAAAGATAAGAGAAGAAAATAATTTTGTTCATTTGGACTAAAACTGTAGTTTTGGTTTCTTCAGAACAACTCAAGAATTTATATTATTATTGGAGAATTAGTTTTGCTTCATTTTCTCATAGATTAGTAATACATAAAGGGAATTTGATTTTGCAAACATTATTGTTTAAAACATCGATAAATATATCCATAAAATAATCACTCTATTAGTCTGTTAGATAGATCAGTCATCCATTAATTCAATTAAGAATTATTGAGTCTTTTATGTTCTAAGAAGTGTTCTAAAAACAGGGGCTCTATTTGGTGGGAAAAACAAAATGAAACAAAATAAAACTCTGCCTTTATGTAGCTTAAATTCTACTGGAAATATACAAGATAAATATACCCATGAATATATAATAAAATGCCAGCTAGTTGCATGTGCTATGAAGAAAAAAGAAAGCATGGAGATGGAGAATAATGGAGGTGGGGGTGGTGACATGGAGGACAAATATTTTAGATAGAGTGGTTAGGAAGGGCATCTATAAGTGTGTCCTTTGAATAGAGATGACAATAAGATTAGACAAGTAGTTACATCATGAAGACGTTATGCAATGAGAAAGAGTTGGTCAATTAACATCTGATAGGGTTTCGTTATTCTTTAAGTGTTATATTACTCAAGATCCCATCAGTTATTTCTTTTCCTACCCTGCAAACATTTCCTACATTCTCTTATCCACTCATATCTTTGTTTTTTTGTTTTTGTTTTTGTTTTTGAGATGGAGTTTTGCTCTTGTCATCCAGTCCGGCATGCAATAGCGTGATCTCAGCTCACTGCAACCTCTGCCTCCCAGGTTCAAGTGATTTCCTGCCTCAGCCTCCCAAGTAGCTGGAATTACAGGCACACACTACCAGGCCTGGCTAATTTTTGTATTTTTAGTAGAGACGAGGTTTCACCATGTTGGCCAGGCTGGTCTCGAACTCCTAACCTTGTGATCCGCCCACATCGGCCTCCCAAAGTGCTGGGATTACAGGCATGAGCCGCGCGCCGGGCTCACTCATATCTTTGACTATAAAAATATGATAAGATTATTATATGCGAAATCCTATCTGGTGTCCTGAGCTCCATTACAGACTTCAGACTTCAACTGTTTAGTGTCTGTCAGGATACCAGAATGTCCCAGAGTCACCTTATATACATTCTTTCCAAGTCGAAATGAATTATTTTCAGCATCCCATTCATATTCCTTTCTTAACTCTGTAACCACATATAGAAACCTACAGCCATTCTTGACTACTTTTTCCTCATGGAAACATAAGACTCAATTTATTTTGCATCTTAAATATTTCATAAATAAAAAAGCTACTTCTGTTCATTCTGACTACCCTCATCCTTTATCATTGATTACTTGCACTTTTGCAACAGCTTCCCATATATTTTCCTAGGCTTCAATTAAATATCCTCATCTGTCCTTCTACTGACCTTACTGAGATAATTGTATATATGACTTTGTCAGGCTCCTTCTTAAAACCATTCAGTGACTGTTATTGCCTAAAGTCCAAGCTCCTTATAAAACATTACTTCTTATATAATCAGTCCTAAGTTTAAACAAGCCCTTTGATTAAATCTAATAAATTCTTATCAGTTCTTTACTCACCTTATACTCTCAAGAAAAGTATTTAACAAAATCGACCATGTCTAGGAACTCTCTTTGGATTCTGTGATGCCATATTTTGCAGACATTTGTAGGTGCTATGGCCAGATTCCTTCCGATTACTTTTATCATATCTGCATACCTATACTCCCCTCCTATGAAACTTGCTTCTAACTTCCTGCATTTGCAGTTAAATTTTAAGGACTGCATACAGGCAACTGTGACCCTTTTGCAGAGAACAGACAGTACGTGGGAGCCAATAACCACATGGAGCTGACTTCGGCAAATACCCTATGAGAGTATAAAAGTTCAGCTCATTTGCATGGAGTTGGGAAAAATTCTGAGGAGCATTTTACCCTCAGGTCTTGCCTAAGGAAGCAGGCTACAGTTGGGATTTTCCCAATAATCACACACTTACATGGTTTCTTCCTCTTCCCTACTCCCTTACCAGTTTCTCCAGAAATACTTTTCTAATAAATCACCAGAATGTGAATCACGTTCTGAAAGGCCTGCTTCTGAAGACATGATTAAATACTCCAGTCTATCCTGTTTCCTTTATCCTGCTTGGCTCCTTTTCCTTGCTTTCCGCTACCAGCTTTTCCTTCTTCATCCAACATACAAATTCCTGAGTTCCTCAGCATTCAAACTCAGACTCATTTCTCATTGCACTCTATACCCCCTCCTTAGGCAATTTTGCCCATACCTATGACTAATGTTACAATCACTTTTTTTTTTTCACTACCCTAGACTTTTCTTCTCAGGGTTAGACAATATACCTAACTGCCTCCTCAGGATTCCCACTTGGATATCAGGCAACTCAAAGTCAATGTATCTCAATGATCTAGCTCAACAAACATTGTATATAACATATATATATATTTCCATATATATCCATATATATTTCCATGTATATCCATATATATTTCCATATATATATCATATATATATTTCCATATATATATCATATATATTTCATATATATATCATATATATATTTCCATATATATCCATATATATATTTCCATATATATCCATATATATATAATACAAATCATCTCTATATTAGGTACTCACACTATGGAGGAAAATTAACAAGAGAACTGCTGGCTTAAGCGGGCATTCAGACTTGGAGGAGGAAGGTAGAAAGTTGTTTTGGACTAGTGTCAGGAAGAGAGGAACTTTCCTTATAAATTAGCAGCCACAGACAGCCTGCCTTGTATCAAGAGGGGTGGAGAGGAACAGTTAGACAATAATATCCTGTGCAAGAGGATGTGGGGAGGAACAGCTGGAAGATCACGTGTGAAAGGCCACAATGGAAAATGCTGTGTCCTTCAGAGTCTCTCGCAACATCATCTTCCTGGGTCCTCATGACTTCCCTCCATCTTGTTTGCCTCACCCTAGAGTAATTAACTATATTTCTACTGAATTTTTCTGATAATTTTCAAAATATTTTCTTTGCATCTAATCTTATCCTTCTATGTGTTTTACAGTGTTTTATTAAGTATTTAGAAATTATAAAAATCATTAAAGGCTATAAAAGATAAGACTAACATGCCAAATGACTAATTTATCCAGCAGCTTCAGAAACCCCCTGGGTGCTTCTCTCTTTCCTCAGTCAGGCATGACCATTTTTGTGACTTTTAGTTTCATCAGTCATTCCCTTGATTTCCTTAAAATTTTATCATTTATGTCTGTATCCCTAAAATATATTGTTTATTTTTCCTATATGTTTAAAAGACTTAACTATAAAATAATACTGTATATATTCTTCTATGACAACTTTTTTCACTCAAAATTATGTTCCTTATCTTCATATATGTTATATGAATCTTTTTAAAAAATTTTCACGGATGTATAATATTTCATTATATAAGTAAAATATAACTTATTTACCCATTCCAATGTTGATGGCTATTTGGGAGCTTTGCGATTTCTAAAGATTAACTTAATAACTAACATGAATCATTAATTAATTTACAATTATAAAAAGGCATTTCAATGAAAATGTATATATATGCTTTCTGATATACAAATGTAAGAGTTTCTTTAAATAAGAATAGAAAAAAAACGGTTCTTTGAGGATATGACTTAAGCTTTACTAGACAATGCCAAATAATTTTCCACAGCATTTGTACCAACTTTATATTCATAATCCTACCTGCAGTGCATGAGAATTTTAGCTGCTCTGCATTTGCATTAAGAGTCATCCATTCCTCATCCAGCAGTTACTATGACATTTTACAAATACAAATCTGATTAAGTCACCCAAACCTTGCCTAAAAGCCTTTAATGGTTTCTCAATGATCCTAAAATATATTCTAAAAGTTTAACATTGTTGAAGGATTCTTTTTGCCCTGACCGCTCCCTCATTTAGTATTTTATATCATTCTTCTTGTCTTCTATGTCTATACTGGCCTTAAATTTCTTTTTTCTGCCCCAAGGCCTTCATATGATAAACTCCTTCCTGGAACTCTTTAATTCTACCTCTTCCTCTGATTAACTTTTCTCCTTTAGTCATATATTAAATGTCATTACAGCAAGGAAGCTTTTCTGGACTCTTCAGAATTGATTAACTCCCCTCATATTGCTGTAATTATACACTTTCTAAATATAACATTTATCTCAAAAATAATGAAGAAACAATTGTGGTTTAAAATGTGCCCCTGTGTCCTTTGCAGGGACATGAATGAAGCTGGAAACCATCATTCTCAGCAAACCAACAAAGGAACAGAAAACCAAACACCGCATGTTCTCACCACATTATCTCCTATAAGTGAGAATTGAACAATGGGAACACGTGGACGCAGGGAGGAAAACATCACACACCGGGGTCTGTCGGGGGGTGGGGGGTTAGAGGAGGGATAGCATTAGCAGAAATACTTAATGTAGATGACGGGTTGATGGGTGCAGCAAACCACCATGGTACATGTATACCTATGTAACCTGCATTTTCTGCACATGTACCAGAGAACTTAAAGTATAATAAAAATAAAATAAAATAAAATAATATGTGCCCCCTACTAACCTTCACGTTCAATAGGTTCAATCATAATTTCTTGTTCTGTGTTGTTCACAAATTTATTTAGAGCAACTAGAATGTACTTGACAAATAGTCAATGTTCATTATACATGCTGAATGAGAATGACTAATCTCCTCAACACATACACAGTATAGTTTATATTAATTTTCATTCTAGAAGAGATACATTTTTATTCAACCCATAGTTATGTTATTTTTTTACTTTGAATACCCCCAACTTCCAAGTGAGTGGCATGCTTTTCCGTGCCATTGATGCCATGATCTTCTGTGACCAATGAAACGTGCAGAGTGTCATGAAATCAGAAAGGTGAAATGTGCTCATTCTTTTAGGTGTGCCTTATTTCCTTCCACTGGCACCATGAGAGAGGAACATGGTTGAGCTAACTTGCTGGTCTCTGAAAAATAAGTGTCACATAGACAAGTGTGGATAAGCCAAATACCATCTGATCGACAAATTCAGAGATAAATACTTCTTTTTGAATGCCTCTGAGATTTGGTGGTTATTTGTAGACAGAAAAAGTTAACACACAGAGTAGATAAATTTTTACAAAGGATACAATTCTTAGAAGGACACAAGTTTAACAGAGACAATTTACTCAAGGAATTATCAATAAAATAAAGTGAATTCAATTTGAGTTGAAATATAAATAAATAGCTGCTCGAATTCATTTTTTCAAAATAACTTAGATGAAAATGAAATACAAAGTTAAACACTGGAAAATTTGAGTGAAGAACTGCTTGATTTTAAACTGATTATAAGCCTTTTATCACATAAATCTTTTCATGTGTCTAGGCATAAAACAGTAAGGATCATGGCTGTCATCAGCTATGAATGACAATTTACCTTACTATTGTATGGGCCAGCTTTAAACTGAACACTTTCTATTAGCTGTACAGAAAGGGTTTTGTAATCTTTTCTTGGAATGACCCCTATTTTTCAGAGCTGAAATATAAAATGCTATTAACCAATTACCAGCTATACCTAATGTTCAAGTTTAGCTTTTTAGTCATAAAGGAAAAAAACTTTTTAAGTTTCAGAGGCAGTGAGTATATCATAACTAAACGCATATAATTTAACTCATGTAGATTATACAATTCAAGTGCAATTCATACCCTCTAAGACTATTCCTGGTGGCTTCAGCGACTGGAAATATCTCTAACCTTACAGGCCAAGAAGAGACCCGACAAAAGGAAGCCTTTCACTTCATGCCAGTGTAAGCTTGATGTCAGCATTTTCTACCTTTATTAGGAGAGTTAGTGTCCTTTTCTTACAGGGGAGTGGTCTTATGTTAGGATCCAAACAACACTAATATGAGGAAACAGTGATTCTAAGGAAGCCTCATCAACTTTATTACTGACTCCCCTGGCTTTAGTCAGTCCTACTAAGGACAAACCTCTGACTTCAGTTAAGCAAGTCTGGTTCTCTCTTGAAAACTGAGCATTGAAATTCAGGTTTAGCTAATTTGATCTATGGTTTATGCCCAGAATTTAGGTGATGTAAACAGGAAGGTGGTCATGTGGATGTGAAGAGAGAAAGTGAGGCCACACACAGAGAGATGAAAATCAAGCCAATATAGCACACATGTGCAGGTTAAAGATGGAGCTTCCTGCCTAGGTTCTCAAGAGCTGTCAATTCCATTTTCTCCCTTGTCAAGAGGTCAGTGTACCCATGTTTATTTTCATGTAATTAAAGTGAGGTAAGAACTCTGATCTCTGGGTTGCTCATTTTCCTGTCAAACTTAGCTATGATCAAATGAGGTATTTTACATCAGAATCTAATATCTGTAATCTCAGCAATCAGCTACGAGGAAATGTCTCAGTATATACCAATCCTGCTTTCTCTCATTTTCATAGCTGTAGTTCTGTGCAAAATCTAATCCTTTACAGCTGAATAGCTGAATATATAGTAGGGGATTGTTCATATATTTATATTACATATTTAGATATTGGTGGTTACAATAACTACCTAGGTAGGGATGGAGAGAGGCATTGTGGTCCATTCTTTTTTTTGTTTGTTTTTTTGTGTGGAGGGTTGGGGGTTGTCGAGGCTTCAGTTGGGCTTTTCTTGTTTATAACCAAAATATATTACTGTGGATTCAGTTGTGTCCCTCTCAAAATTCGTATGTTGAAGCTCTAACCACCAATGCAACTGTATTTGGCGATAGATCTTATAAGGAGGTAATTAAGTTAAATGAGGTCAGAAATGTGGGGACCTCATTCAAAAGGATTAATGTCCCCTTATAAGAACAGGCTCCAGAGAACCCACTTATTGTCTTCAAAATCCCACAAATGAAAGCTATGTAAGAACACTGCCAAACAGCGATTGTCTATGAGCCAGAAACAGAACCCTTACCAGAAACTAAATTTGTTGGCACCTTAATCATGGCCTTTCAGCCTCCAGAACTGTAAGAAAGAAATTTGTGTTGGTTAAGCCACCCAGTTTATGGTATTTTTATAGAGCAGTGAATCCCATGCCTGAGGGGGCCCAATATTTACCTGGGATCCTCCAAATTTCTACATAGTGAAGCCAGATGACACAGCAACTCATAAGTTGTCTTAGTTTCAGAATCATCTCCAATGAGATACAGATCTATCATAAAAAGCACACACCTGCTTTCACAGCATGGCTTAAGGGTGAAATTTTCCCTGGACAAAACCAATTTACATTTAATTTATTGCTACCCGGAAGTATGTCTGGCTTTCTGCTTTAGAGGAGATTGTCATGCAGAAAAAGAGGGAAACTCATAAACAACAGTCTATGACAATGTAATAGAGGTGTAGATAGCTTGTTATGGGAGAAAGAAAGAGTAACTCATTGGAAATAAAGGAAAAATTTACGCTTAGGGTATTTTTGGGAAAACTTTACCCTTTCTCACCTGAAAAACAAGACTTCAGGTACTTAAGGTTCTTTGCTGTTATGAGATTTTTATTTTGGCTTACTTAATCAGCCTTAGTATGTTAAAGAGAAGAACCGAAAAACCAATGCAGGATATTCCGATAAAACACTGATACTTGAAAACCTGAGTGGCAGAAATTAGAAGTAAGAAGAAAAGAAAGAAGTAAAAAGTGTTTTTAATCAGAAACCCTGAATACTAAACATACTATTTTAGCAGGTTGTAGATATTGTTGAACCCAGCACATGAAGGCAATAGAAACTAACATGTGGAGGGTAGAGAAATAAAAAGAACATAGGCTAGTAAGTGATTTAGGTGCCTCACTTTTATGGCATTCTTTTCCAAGATGGGAATAATGTTGATTTATCCTTTGTGATGTCAGCCCCTAGCACAGTGCCTAGCACATAATATGTGTTAAATAAATTCCAGTCATAGGGATGATGCGCACAAGTACGTGGTTTGCTGAAGAGGGAGCCACTAGGTGGCTGGGCATCCAGGAGAGACCACTCGGACAAATTTAAACAGAGAGGACAGAAAAGACCTTTCATGTACTTTACATTTTTTACATAAGCCTAGATATAGTTCGTTTATATATCCTGGTCCCATATCAAGCCTTAAAATTAATATTTTTTATTTCAGCTTTAATATGCAGTCACTGTAGGCCATGTTAATAAATATTCTTTATTTTAGTAAGTAAAATATTTCTTTTTACCAGGAAAGCTATATGCAGTGAAAACGCTGATAGATTCTCCTAATTGAAACTACATTGCTAGTTATACCCTCGAGTACAGGTCTTATCTCTACTTAATATAGGATGCTAAGAATCATGACACTATTATTAAAATAGAGACACATTATTCTTCAGGTCAGAAAAGAATTGGTATGTGTGACCAAGGGGATTATACATTACATTTCATCACAACATTGTCATTCTTTTAATATAGTGCAGAACACTAAAAGCTATTGTTTCCATGAATTATAACCCCAAATACTTTCACTCTGCAGATTCATTTTATCAGGATCTCAGTATTATACATCACAACTGGAATGTGTAACATATTTTCAGTACATATCTTTATTGTACATTATAGGCTAAAGTAGCATAATTATCATTATAGTAAGGTTTTACAAGAGACTTTATGTTTTAATTTTTATGTTCAAAGTTATTTAAGTAGTCACTGCAAGAAGAATGTTAAAAAATACTCATAAGTTATACTATAAAATCAGTCCTTGGAGATTTTAAATTATTTTCAATTTTTAGGGGGTCTTTTATGAGAAGAAACATTTTATCAATAAGGGAGTAAACATTTTCAATGCATGCTCTTCATTTCACATTTTGCTTCAGCTTGCACCAAGTGGCTATTTTGCAGGAAAACAAAACAAAACAAAACAAAACAAAAAAAATATTAAAGACTCAACTCTGCTGCACTAAAGTAAATCAAAAGCAACTGCAGAAATAAAAAGCTGTTTAAATGCAAAACCTTGCCAACTTTTCTGTCAGGGTATACAACTTTTAAATGGTGTCTAAATATTTTAAGCATAATAAGAAATAGATCTCTAAAACTTGTATCGCTATCCACCTCTAGCTTCTGAGATAAATTCTGGCCTGACTAACCATTAGTAGATAATTAGAAATGAAATGGGAGATCCAACATTAACACAGACTTTCTTTTTTTTTTGGCTTAGGAGCCTCCTTTATGCAAATTGGTAGGAGACCATTTTCATGCAGTTCTGGCAATCAGTACTTAATTTGTTGATAGCCTTAACAGTTGTGGCCAGAGTATAATTGGTATGGGCCCTTGTGTAAAAAAATAAATTGGGTTGTGCACAAAAGTAAGCAACATAATTACCAACAATTAGACGTTAATTACCAAGTAGCAGATTCTCAAACCTTTCTCCTGAATTTGGCCAAAGCTACACCTAATTATATTTTAATGTTGTGAAAACATCCATGTGCCTGAGATAATCAGGTGTTCCGAAGGTGCCTTCTGTAGATACTGTGTTTTGTTATGGATTCTCATGTCAGGAAATTAAATATGTTTATATTTGGGCTTATCTAATAATCACAGAAAAGTTAGTGAGGTGGGATTTGTGCTAATTTGGTAGTCATTTATTTACTTTACCTATTTAATTTGATCACTTCTGAAAATACTGATGTAAAAAAGGATGAAAATTATTTTAGGATTATAAAAAGAAAGAACAGAAAGATTTTGCTCAGGCAAAAATAGAGTTTCTCCAAGTATCCTTCACTATAACAAATAAATCTTTTCCAATATTAGACCCTAGGGGAACACAGCTACAGCCACAGTCTGCATAACAGGTTTTTACTACTAGATGCAACATGAAAAGTATTTATACAAAAAATTTAGCAGATCAAATATTATATTATAACTATGAATGAAAAAAGTCTAAGACATTTTTGGGGAACACTAAAAATATGTTGCAGACATTCCTTTTGATCAGAAACATAGAATAATATTATCCAATTTTAACAGCAAAGCAACATTTACAACAGCATAGCAATATTTACATAGCAAAATAAACATTTTCTTACTTCGTTTTCTATGATCCGAAGACCTGAAACCAAGGTCTAAGAGTTATCCTACCAGGGAGTAGTGGTAAAATCCACTTATTTTCTTACACGTATATTCTAATTATGGCTGGCAGGTTATTCTGTGCTAAGATCCAGGTAAAATTAACATTTTTGCATTCTTGAGGGAATCCACATGTCCCATCGTGTTTTCACTTCAACACACATATTTGTTTATTCAATTAGTTAGGAGATACACATACCATTCTCTGAGGAAGATGAGATACAGTTTTCTTCTTTTCTTTTTTACATTAGTCCTCCTGCTTTTTCATCTTCCATTCACTCCCCTGGACTGAGAATTGGAAGTTAATTTTAAAAGGATTTTTAATAGAATGTTATCTACTGGTTTCTTTTCCATGTTCTCTTATTCTATTTAAATCTCTCTAAGAACTGGGAAGTTATCCGATCTAATGGCCTCTTCAAGGTCTTCATTCTGGACACTGCAGCACTGGATATTTTTGAGATTTTCCTATTTCTTGAAAGCTTCTCTTCCCATGAATTTTATAATATTATTTTATTTATTAATTAAAAATTTGGTGTCTTCTCAATAGTAATCAGCAAAATGTAAAGGTTACCATCATTGAGATTCAAACCCTTTACAATTGGACAACAATCGACCTTATTTGGTACTTGCTTTATACATTCTAATTCTCTCCTTTTTTTCCCCAGATTATAACATGTACTTTCATGTCCATTTACCTGTATCCTTGCATTTTCCACACCTGGCAATGTCCTACATATATTAAACTTCACCAACTCTGTAAAGTTTGGAAGTATTTCTACTGCACAACACTCAACAAACAGACTAAATTATCAGACCATCTAAACAACATTGAATGGATTCTTTCTTGTCTTTAGAATGTCTAGAAAAAGATGTGGAACACCTACATTATGAAATGTGTGTGTGTGTCTGGTGTGTGTGTTTATGATTTTTATTTATTTGTTTTCAACTAGAAGGGCATGCATGTGTTGGACCCATATATGTCTTAGAAAGGTGGGTTGAGTTTTCTAAGACTAGATGAGGTGAGGGTATAGAGAAGAAATAAGATAGCAGAAATTTATTAAATTTTTTTTTTTTTTTGAGATGGAGTCTCGCTCTGTCGCCCAGGCTGGAGTGCAGTGCCGCGATCTCAGCTCACTGCAAGCTCCACCTCCCGGGTTCACGTCATTCTCCTGCCTCAGCCTCCCAAGTACCTGGGACTACAGGCACCCGCCACCACGCCCAGCTAATTTTTTGTATTTTTAGTAGAGACGGGGTTTCACCGTGTTAGCCAGGATGGTCTGGATCTCCTGACCTCGTGATCCACCCGCCTCGGCCTCCCAAAGTGCTGGGATTACAGGCGTGAGCCACTGTGCCTGGCCTATTAAATGTTTTAACAGTACATTTTTAAATATTACTTAGGATAGTTTTTCCTCCTAAATAACATGTCTGGGTGAAGTATAATCCTAATTTGAGTGGAGCATTGGAGATATTTACAGAAGAAAAGTTGGCTCTCCTTTAAAGTTGGACAAATTGCTATAGTCTGATGGATTACTAGAGAGGAGGAAAAAATGGAAATCATATTGAGTGAAAGTTTTTCTATTTAAGGGAATAAATCAGTAGTATAATTACTTATGTTTACACTAATATTAGTAACTTATAGAGAAGACACTGTAAATTATGATATATAGGTAAGGGATCCATTATTTGGACAGCATAGAAGCACATACAGAAATATAAAGTGGTCTCTCTAAGACAATATTTGAGAGACAAATCTAAGGATAAATTTAAAGCCTCTTGATTTCAGAACAAAATATTTACTGGGTTCCATTGAGAGTAAAACAAAGAAGAGAGAAAAATTTGAAGAACCAAAACAAAATAATGTTAACAAAAACTACAACATCCATATTGAAGCATTTCATAAAGAACTACTAATTTTGAAAAGAATAATAAAGTGAATGTCTAATTAAATGGCACATTTTTAAAAGACTTCTTGCAAACACTCTTTTTGCTGTCACTTAAAATTTGTGCTCCTTGGAGAGTCGAAGGAGAGAACCAGGAATCATTAAGCCTAGTACCATAATGAAATACCTGGGTGATGAAATAATCTGTACAACAAGCCTCCATGATGCAGGTTTACCTGTGTAACAAGCCTGCACTTGTACCCCTGAACTTAAAATAACAGTTAAAAAACATTGTGTGCTTATCATAAGTTCTTGAAACAAATTGCATATGCAAAACTGTGCCTCTGCATCTGTTAAAATTACCCTGATTGGCCACTTGCATTCTCAGAGAGAAGGGTATAGAGCTAATTGACCTTGCTAGAGACCAAATGTACCTACTGTGTTTTAATTTGGTGTGCAATTCTATGTCTGTGCAAATTTTCTCATGCCAATTATTGCACTTCAAAAAATCTGCATCCTACCAATATCTTTGCAACTGAACAGAAAGAGGAGAGAACATTCTCTAAACAATGCAATTAGAGCAGTATAGGCAATTAACTTTGCTATTTAGTCTAAAGTAGACAGCACTAAAGACAAAGTAATAAATATTCATAAACACTTTACCATTATATGGAATTGCAGAATAGACACACATTTTTAATACACAATACAGGCAGTCATATTATTAAACTTAATGGCATCTGAGGAATGATGAAACTCTAAGAGCCTTGAGCTTGTAATGAGATAAGCTTGTAGCCTGATCAGCTTGCATACAAATCATCTCATCTGAATAAAATTAATGTTTGATTGTTATATCTCTCCTCAAGCACTGCTGTGCCCCCCTATTCATTTTATGAACAATTATTGAAAAGAAAATAAAAGTTTAGCCCTGACATGATATATCAGTGGGAGGGTCTACAAAACATGACATTTTAAGTTCTTATTTCTGGTGTTGAATGTAAAATTTCTTATAGGTTAAAAATTGAAGAATGAATTATTGATGCTAAATACCATGTGAGAAATATTTTAAAGCTTTTACATTAATACAGAAACAGTTTATTTTTAAAATTTTTTCAGAAAAATGTTTACTTTTAAATTTTTTTCATACTCCACAATAACAACATGCCTGTATTTAATGTTAAAATGAGTGGTATTCATATATTTAATTGGGTTTCCATCAGCAAAAAAAGCTATTCCCTCTAAATCGTCATTTTAAAATTATAATATTAAAGGAGATAAATGTGACATGGCTATGTCATTTCAAGATCAGTCAAAATAGAAAAATTATGTATTTCATTTTAACTTATGTAACCAAAGTTTACATTTAAAAGTTTAATTCCAAAGTAAGTTTTCTTGTGTTACTTCTTTTTGAGGTGAGTTCATTTTTACAGTGTTCACTTAAGACAAATTGCAAGCATCTCAGGGCAGGATATTGCCCTCTTCTCTCACATTTTATACAGTGCCTAGTAACATTTAGCATTCCATACCTATGAAAGAGTAAAAAGCATAAAATCTAAATTTTCACTACAAATCTTAACTGACAAAGAAAGCTGTAAAGAAATTATCTAAAGTAGATACTCCTTGTGGGTTGATATCTTAGAACATAATTCTTCAACGGGGGTCTCATATTATAGTTATCCAAAACATGACTTACAGTTATTTGAAATATCAGTATGAAAATTTATCTTCAAAGACAACATTATGAAGAACTACCATGGTTCTCAATAAAGAGAAAATTTAAGGCATTCATAAATTAAAGAGAGTATTTTAGGAAAAGTAGATAAAATGGTAAATTAAACACTCAAATTTCTTTCTTGAATTATCCTAGTTTACTATTAGATATTCATTTCACTGTATTTGTGCAGACATCTATGTCAGTGGTCCCCAACTTTTTGGCACAAAGGACTGGTTTCATGGGAGACAATTTTTCCATGAACTGGGTGGTGGATGGGTGGAAGATGGTTTCAGGATGAAACTGTTCCACCTCAGATAATCAGGCATTAGTTAGATTCTCATAAGAAGTACACAACCTAAATCCCTCTCATGAGCAGTTCACAATAGTGTTCTTGCTCCTGTGAGAATCTAACGCACCCGCTGATCTTACAAGACATGAACAGACAGTAAAGCTCATTCACCCTCCACTCACCTCTGGCTGTGTGGCCTCATTCCTAACAGGCCAGGGTACCAGTCCGTGGACCAGGGGTTAGGGACTCCTGATCTAAATGACATAATTGAGTATTAAATGGGTTGAAACATATAAGGGCATACAATACTGCCTGGCAAATAATACACGTTCAATAAGTTTTAGTTATTACTCAATAAGTGTCCCTGCACTTCCACTCCCTTTAGTACTCTTATGCCCACCAAAAATCACTTGTGTTAGTTTGCATACATGTTTTTTGCAAGCTGAACTTTTCCTTTAATTCAAAAGTTATAAAATTTGGAAAGAATCTGCAGTCAGATTCCAAGTTCTATTAAGTGTTCCTTCTTCAAAGAAACAAAACCTGGAAATAGTGGATGGTGCAGTATGTGGTGGTTTATAAAGGAAATTGTGTTGGAAGTCTTCAAGATAACTTCAAGCTCAATAATTTGCTTGAAAAACTCACAGGATTCAGAAATCTCCTATGTTTATGGTTTATCACAGAGAAAATACAGATTAAAAGCAACAAACGGAAAAGGTGCAAGGAAGGAAGTCCAAGAGAAACCAACAGAAGTCACCCCAGGGGTCCTCTTCCAGTGGAGTCTCATGGTGATGTACGTAATCCTTTCAGCAATGATGTGTAACAATGCATGATAAGTGCTGCTAACCAGAGACGCTCATTCAAGCTTTGGCATCCAGGGTTTTTATTGGGGGTCAGTAATGCAAGCATGCAATGCCAGTGCAATTGAACTCAGCTACTCAGAGTCTCCCCTCCCTCAGAGCAAAAACAGGCATTCACCATAAATCACATTCTTAGCATAACCTTTACTGCTCAAACTGGTAAAGCATGTCCCAAGACCCCAGGTATATAAAAATATTCTTATCAGGTAGTATATTTCAAGTTCTCAGAGATTATTTCCTAAGATTCAGCCAAAAGCCAATACCAAAGACAGACCCTTCTTTGGAATGTGCAGTCTGTGAGCAACCAAGACTGCTGAGTTAACCTTTTTCTGCCTGAAATTACAAAATGGAAGTGAAATCAGTGCCCCAGAACACACAGCGGAAAAAAAAAATGTTGACACTGGCCGGGCGCGGTGGCTTACGCCTGTAATCCCAGCACTTTGGTAGGCCGAGGCGGGTGGATCACGACGTCAGGAGATCGAGACCATCCTGGCTAACACGGTGAAACCCCGTCTCTACTAAAAATACAAAAAAATTAGCCGGACATGTTGGCAGGCACCTGTAGTCCCAGCTACTTGGGAGGCTGAGGCAGGAGAACGGCGTGAACCCGGAGGCAGAGCTTGCACCATTGCACTCCAGCCTGGGCAACAGAGCGAGACTCTCTCAAAAAGAAAAAAAAAAATGGACATTATGTGTAAAGATTAGAGAATAAGTGAATGAACACATCCATATGTTTTATTTAAATAAAATCTTGTTACCTAATTGTAATCTTTAAAAATATCATGTTTTAATTACTTTTCTGACTAAATGAACAATTTCAGTAATCCAGGTGGCTCTTTCAAAATTGAGCATGGCTCATAGTCATGGCTTATGCCCTGGTTTATGCTTTAATGCCCTGGCTCCTAAGGCGGAGCCTTACGTTGTTCCTATCACTAAGGCTATTCTATAACCTTGTTTTCTTCAAATTCCTGTATGGCAATTTAAGGCTGTGGGCCAGATGTCCCAGCCTGGTATACTAACTTATGTGATCCAGTCTGTCTTCCTGGTCCCACACCTGACACCATGCTTACATCTATCAAGTTCAGCAATCCTGTTGGTACAACGACTTGTTGCTGGAACTCCCTGAGAGTGCCTTCCTGAGCTGCCACTCTCACTCTAACACCTCCGTCCCTGCTGTGTCACTTGACAGATGGGGCTCCTTCCAAATCCCTGTAATTTTTCCTCGGGCTTTACCCTATCATGGTAAGTAAGCTTATTGTCTTAGTCTGTTTGTGCTGCTATAACAAAACATCTGAGACTGAATAGTTTATAAAACCAGAAATTTACTTCTCACAATTCTGGAGGCTAGAAGTCCAAGATCAAGGCACTGGCAGGTTCAGTGTCTGGTGAGAACCTGACCTCTGCTTCCAAGATAGTGCCTCTTTGTGTGTCCACTAGAGGGGCAAATGCTGTGTCCTCACATGGCAGAACAGTGGAGGAAAGCAAAGCCACTCCCTCTAGCCTTTCTATAATGGCCATAATTCCATCCCTGAGGATTCTGCCCTCATGACTTAATCACCATCTAAAGATCTCACATCTTAATACTATTGTACTGGTGATTCAGTTTCAACATTTCAATTTTGGGGAGCACATTCAAGCCACAGCACCCACACTGTTTCCATGTCCTCACATGGATTTCTCTTTTCCCATCGTATATCACACAGGGCTACTCTGTTCATAGAGAAATCTATCTTTTATTCACACGACACACATTCAACAAGTATTTAGTGATTTAGCGAGTGGCCATTACATACCAGGTACTGTTCTACTATTAGGAAATATGAGAGTATGTAGTTCTAGCCAAGTAATGTCCTTGTTAACATATATGCATTTTTATGAAACACACAAACCCAAAGATAAAGTCCAAGTCTTTCCCTTAATAAACAAAAAAGGGTCAGAATATAGAAATGACTTCCAAAGTATCCTCTCTTGCTCTTTTTTTCCTTTCAGTCATCCATGGGTCTATCTGTGCTTTAATAATGCATCCAATCCAGTTCAGATCACTTTTCAGTCCTACCAATAATATTACACCCTCATCCTGAAAGTACAAACTGTTACATTTTCCACTTCACAGATCCCAATCTGCACCACTGATTATGAAACAAATACTCTTTGTTCCTCAATGACTGTAGATGTGGTGGAGAGTACCAAAGGGTCACAGCCTCTCTCACACTAAAAACAAGAATAAAGCAGTGAGTTGCCCTCTCTCAATTCAAACAGCTGTAAACCCAACAAGTACATGGCCTCTAATTCTTCTACTCCTGGAGGAAATCTCTTGACTGCACTTACATTTAGGCCACTAAGGAGAAAAAACCTACCCTCAAATGAATATGTCAGCACACCATAGAAATACACAACAAAGTAAAATATTTAATAAATTGTTTGAGGTAAATCATGAAAGTATAACCCTAAAAACCCCAAAATAGACATAGCATTGAATCCTTTGAAGACTCAATTTACAGTCCATCTCATGTGTTCAGTTATAAGTTACGAAAAGTTACCTCTAAAATATTGTTAAAGAATCAAATGGGTCCATGATATGGTTTGGCTGTGTGTCCCCACCCAAATCTTATCTCTCATTGTAATCACCATGCATCCAGGGAGGGACCTGTAACCTGCATGTGTCAAGGGAGGGAAGTGACTGGATTGTAGGGAGGTTTCCCCCATGCTTTTCTTGTGATAATGAGTGAATTCTCATGAGATCTGTTGGTTTTATAAATAACACTTTTTCCTGTGTTCTCACTTCTCTTTCCTGCTGCCTTGTGAAGAAAGTGCTTGCTTCTCCCTTTGCCTTCTGCCATGATTGTAAGTTTCCTGAGGCCTCCTCAGCCATGTGGAACTGTGAGTCAATTAAACCTCATTCCTTTGTAAATTTCCCAGTTTGGATATTTCTTTACAGCAGTGTGAAAATAGACTAATACACTCCCCATGCTCCATTCTTATTGTGAGCATTTTTTTCTTTCTCTGAAAATTAACTTTATACCAAAAAAATAGATTATGATGTTACAGATAAAAACATTTCAGGGATGTAGAACATTAGCAATCAAAAGACGCTGAAAAGAGAAAAGGAAAGTTATAGGGATTCATATTGGGACAAAACACATTTACCATCACAAAGTAGAACTTGCTTGATATTGAGTACTTTTTGAGTACATTCCAAAGTTCATTATCATGAATTGTATTTGAGAAAGTGGAAGGCAGTTCTCTGGGTGGCCTTGGACTGACCCAGTTCTCCCCCCACCATTTCTTGCTTATAGTTCTCAAGAATAAGTATAAAATAGGCTGAGAATTCAACATCCTGAGGTAAGGGGGAATTGGCCAGAACAGCCCGGCTTTGTTTCAGTCTACCCCGGAAATGAGATGTTCGTTAATGCTGTAGCCTCTGACGGTGAGGCATTGTCCCTTAGGTATATAATTGGGAGTGGGCTGCCTTTCAGGGTCCCTCAGCTCCGGTGTAAGTCAGGCAAGTGCAGGCAAAATACCATTCACTGTGGTCAGCTTTATTGAGCCTTGGTGAATCCTATGCTTCTGTTGTCCCTCACTGCCTATCTGTAAAAAATAAACTTGCTTCTTGTAACTTCTTTCGTGTGTGGATGTTCTCTCTCACCAGGCTGAGATCAGTTGGTAACCTGTGCACAGTGAATCTGCCCAACTGAAATGGACCTATTGGTTCTCACATTATACTTTAACTGCAATTTTAGCCACATCTAGATAAAAAAAAAGATAAATAAGTGAATTTCGTTTTTGGCACACCAACCATTTTCTGCACCAAGAACCTTACTTTTATGCAGAGCTTAGCAATATCTAGTACTTCATCTGTATCAATCTTTCATTTTATCTACAATTATGTGTTGAGAGCTTCCCACATGCCTGATCCTGTTCCGGATACTGAGGAGACTGTGCCGAATCAGACAGATAAGACAGCTATGTCCATGGAGCTCATATTACGGTGGAAATAAGACCAACAAATTAAAAAGTAAGCTATAAATGTGTGTGTTCTGAAGAAAATAAAGTGGGATGGCATGATAGAGAGTAATGAGAGAGTGATAATTTAAGTGGTCAGGGATGGCCTCTATTAAGAGGTGATATTTAAACAAAGGTACAAATAGAAGATGATCCTGGATGTGAGAATTATGGGAAGAGGGAATTAACTATTTTTCAGGTGGGGAAGAGCTAGGAGAATTTAGAAACCAAAAATATCAATGTGGCTGAAGTACAGTGAATATGTAGCAGAAATCATATAAGATGAACTTGGCAAGTTAATTCAGAGCCAGTTCATAGAACTTTGTAGGCAAGGGAAATAATTTTGTATCAAAGTATAATGAATAGCCATTAGATGGTTTAGACATGTGTGTGGAAAATGGATGGGAAGAAATGAAGTTTGGAAGCTATGGTGCAGCAGTAATATGAGTGAGAGATGATCCACCATGGAATAGAAGGCATAGTAATAGAAAAAATACAAAATAGATACATTCGTAATGTGGTTTAGGTGCTCTAAACAGGACATGATTATGGTAGTCTGTGGGTTTAAAGGAAAAGAAATAATTAAAAGATCAAAGATGATCTTAGATTTGGGGCTTCAGTACATGGAGAGATGGTGGCATTATTTACTGATATGCAAAGGTATGAAGGAGCAGGTGGAGTGCATTTGTGTGTTTCAGAAATGTTACAACAGATGACACTGCTAGATTGCCAACTGGAAATATCAAATAGGTGAAAACAATTATTTATATATTCTATATAATTTTGTATTTGTGTATGTCTCTAAACTTATGTGTGTATGTATATATACACACAAAATATGATGAAAGAAAGGTAAGAAAAAATATTCTAAAGTTGGAAATGGGGAAAAGAGACACTTGGTGTTCTTTTAATCCAGTGCTGGCCTTGACTTTCTATTAACTAGGCCATTTTCCAACTCTGTAGGGATGGAGGCTAACTTACACATTTGCTGTTGCTATTGTGTAAATATGAATATAATTTTAGTCTAGTGAAATAAAAAAAGTTACAGCATATTGCCCTGTAAAATATTAACAAGTTTTGTCTCCAACCTGGAAATCTTAAAATTTCTTTATTAAATTGCATATTATATTAATACATGCATACATGTACACACATATAAACACACATATATATACAGTTATTTTCTCATATGCTCTTTGGGTCAGTTTCAATATCTTGCTATTAATTAATGAGTTAAACAGAATCTTTGGCATGTGTTCATTTCATATCTGCCAGAGATTATTGTGTTTATCTTTTTGAAAATTATAATTAAATAGATATGAAGGTTAACATATTAATCTGAGAGTCACTGACATGTGGATGATAGCTATGAAACTGATGAGATTACATTTTATTTTTCTTTGAGGCGGAGTTCTGCTCTTGTTGTCCAGGCTGGAGTGCAATGGCACAATCTCGGCTCACCGCAAACTCCATGTCCCAGGTTCAAGCGATTCTCCTGCCTCAGCCTCCCGAGTAGCTGGTATTAAGGCATGCACCACCACGCCTGGCTAATTTTGTATTTTTAGTAGAGATGGGGTTCCTCTGTGTTGGTCAGGAGGGTCTCAAACTCCCGATCTCAGGTGAGCTGCCCACCTTGGCCTCCCAAAGTGCTGGGAATACAGGTGTGAGCCACTGCGTCCAGCTAAGATTACATTTTTTAAAAGTACAGAAAAACATGTGAGAATAGTTTTGGTTCCAGAGTATAAGGAACATAAATACCGTTTCACTATTTGTTTAGAAAAACTCTATAAGGTTTTGATATGTTCATTTTTCATTTTTCTACTGAGTAAATTATGGCTCAGAAAACTTGAGTAGCTCTCTCAGGGCTTTGCATCTAAAAAATGTTAGAAAGCAAATGAAGCCCTGGTCAGTTTAACTCAAAAATTTATTTTTTCCACAAGGGCAAGATAATTCTCCAGAAGAAAATAGCTTAATTTTTTTTTTAAATAAAGCTAATGGGCAATTTAGGCAATTTCCCTTCTCTTTATTCCCATCCCCCTCCTGGTGTGTGTGATTGCTATAATTTAGGCCCTGGATACTGCAGAAATATTTCTTAACCTGTATAATCTCACCCTAAAGAGCCACTTCAAAATTGGTAAGTATAGATCATGTCAGAAATGCAAGTACTATCATGATATAAGGCATTTTGCTTTAGGCAAAATATGAAAAAAACAGTTTACACATATTGCAATATTTTTAATATATACATTTATAAATTTTTTTTTAACGGAAAGTGCATTCATGAGCTAAGTAGACGATTACATTTTCCTCTTTTTAACTTAGGACTTTCCATTTTGTAATTATAAGTAAATGCATAATGACCATCGGTCGATCCTGAATGTAAAAGTATAATCAATTACATCCATATGGAATTTAAAACATAATAATTTTAAAATATTACTTCTTTAAGTGAAATAATTCAAAATGAGATTAAAGGCAATGCTTAAAGAACATATTATGTAATGCAAATTAAATGTGTCATTATTACCCTATTATTCACCACATTTTTAATATGCATGTTCTTGTTATGCAGGTAGATAAAAATCATTTTAAAGAGCATAGAAAAATAATAAATCCCCCGTTATTAGTCAGTTTTTACACTGTTATTAACAACTACCTGAGATTGGGTTATTTATAAAGAAAAGAAAAAAAAAAGAAAAGAGATTTAATTGATGTACAATTCCACATGGTTTGGGAGGCCTCAGGAAACTTACAATCATGGAGGAAGGTGAAGAAGAAAGACACATCTTACATGGTGGCAGGAGAGAGAGAGTGGGTGAAGAAGGACGTGCCACACTTTTAAACAACCGGATATCCTGAGAACTTACTATCATGAGAACAGCGTGGGGGAAATGGCCCCCATAATCCTATAACTTCCCATCAGGCTCCTCCTCCGACATGTGGGGATAATAATTCCAGATGAGATTTGGGTGAGGACACAGAGCCAACCATATCACCCCTCTATGACTTATACAATTCAGTAATAAAGAATATTAAACAACTGAAAAATATACTTTATTCTAGAAGCAGCAATGATTGAAAGTGATTGAAAATAATAAATCATATTGCCCAAATGAAAGTTTTAAAATATAATACCAATTATATTGAAAACGATACATTTAGCTAGATGTTGGATCATTACTTTACATATATATATCTCCTTCTAATAGATCACAACCCTTTGAGGGCAGGCAAGGATCATAATGATACTCATCTGTGAGTTTCCAGAGCACATAGGGAGACTCTCATACAAATACATTAATGTAGTCTATGTCTTACATATCATAAATCCATAGCCTAAATCTTACTAGAACTCTAAAAATATAACATTTATTACAGAATAAAATTCAAATTTTGACCATTTTTTACCTTTTAGAGATGTTTACTAATTATTTTTTAACCATTATGCATTATTAAAATAAAGCAAAATCAAGGTTGGAATTTGGCTGCTCTAAACTAGGCATAAAATATTGAAATATAGTTGTTAAAGGTATGGAATATGTAAATGTTCAATACAATAAATAAGCAAAAATTTAAAAACTGTAACTTTATTTCTTCTTATTTCATGTCTTTATTTTAAAAGAATCAACAACACAGAACCAGATGCTGAAGGTCTATAATGTTTTATTCCCATTTAAGTGAACTGTAAACTATTGCATATAATGTGAAAAATTCAAATTAGGGAATTTTATAAAAACAATGAAGGTCATATGTAAGTTATACCATTAGAGAAAATTAAATATCTAAAGTTTACTGTAATTATTCACAAGTTATAATTAGATTATACCTCCTTGGTTAGCTATATTCCTAGATATCTGATCTGCTTTGTGGCTATTGTAAGTGGGATTCTTTTCTTGATTTCACTCTCAGCCTAGACGGTGTTAGTGTGTGGAAATGTTACTGAATTTTGTACCCCTATTTTGTATTCTAAAGCTTAACTAAAATTGTTTATCAATTCTAGGAGTCTTTAGGCAGAATATAGGATTTTCTAGGTATAGGATCATATCCTCAGCAAAGAGAGATAGTTTGACTTATTTTCCTATTTTGGTGGATTTTATTTATTTTTCTTGCCTGACTGCTCTGGCTAGGACTTCCAGTACTATGTAGAATAGAAGTGGTGAGAGTAGGCATCCTTGTCTTTTTCCAGTTCTCAAGGGAAATGGTTTGAGCTTTTACTCATCCAGTATGATGTAGTCCGTGGGTGTGTCATGCATAGCTGTTATCATTCTGAGGTATGTTCCTTTGATGCCTAGTTTCTAGAGAGTTTTTATCATGATGGGATGCTGGATTTTATCACATCATTTTCCGAGTATTGAGATGATTATATTGTTTGATTTTTTTATGCAGTGAATCACATTTATTGATTTGCCTATGTTGAACCCGCCTCACATCTCAGGAATAAAGTCCAGTTGATCATGCTGTATTAACATTTTGATGTGCTGCTGGATTCAATTTGCTACTTTTTTTTTTTGAGGATTTTTGTGTCTATGTTCATGAGGGATTTTAGTCGGTAGCTTTCTTTTTTCATTGTGTCTCTGCCAGATTTTAGTATCAGGCTGATGCTGCCTTCATAGAAAGGATTAGAGAGGAGCCCCTCCTCCTCAACTTTTTGGAATGATTTTAGTAGAATTGGTATATATTTTTTCTTTTTATACATCTGGTAGAATTTGGCTGTAAATTCACCTGAACCAGGGCTTTCGTTATGGTTAGCAGGTTCTTTATTACTGATTCAGTTTCAGAAGTTGATACTGGTCTATTCAGGGTTTCAATCTCTTCCTTATTCAATCTTGGGAGATTGTGTGCTTCCAGGAATTTACCCATTTCCTCTAGATATTCTAATTTATGTGCATAGTTGTCCACAGTCATCTCTGAGTATATTTGGGTTCTGAGGATGTATTTGTGGGGTCAGTTATTATATCACCTTTGTCATTTCTGATCGGGCTTTACTTGGGTCTTCTCTTTCTTTCTCTTTGTTCATATAGCTAGGAGGCATATCAATCTTATTTATTTATTTGAAAAACCAATTCTTGGTTACGTTGATCTTTTTATAGATTTTTACATCTCAATTTCATTAAGTTCTTTTCTAATTTTAGTTATTTATTTTCTTCAGCTAGCTTTGGAGTTTATTTGCTCTTTTTTTCTAGTTCCTCTAGGTACAAAGTTACATTGCTAATTTGAGATCTTTCTATCTTGACAAAGGCAGTTAGGACTACAAACTTTCCTCTTAACACTGCTTTTGCTGCATCCAAGAGATTTTGGGGAGTTTTTTCCCCTGTTTTCATATATTTCAAATACTTTTTTATTTCTGCCTTAATTTCAATGTTTGCTCAGCAGTTATTTAGGAGCAAGCTGTTTAATTTCCATGTATTTGTGTAGTATTGGGAGATTTGTGTAGTATTGGGAATATTGTGTAGTATTAAGAAATCAATAGGTATTGATTTCTATTTTCATTGCACCGTGGTCTAAGAGTGTACTTGGTATGATTTCAATTTGCTTTGAATGTATTGATGCTTGCTTTATGAGAGAGCATGTGATCAATCTTAGAATATGTTCTGTGTGCAGATGAGAAGAATGAGTATTCTGTGGTCATTGGGTGGTGTGTTTTGTAGATGTTTCTTAGGTCTAATTGGTCAAGTGTCAAGTTGAAGTCTAGAGTTTCCTTGTTAGTTTTCTGTCTCAATGATCTATTTAACACTGTCAGTGGAGTGTTAAAGTCTCCTACAATTATGTGTGGTTTTCTAAGTCTTTATAGGCCAAGAAGAAGTTGTTTTATAAATCTGGGTGCTCCAATGTTGGATGCATATATATTTAGGATACTTAAGGCTTCTTACTGAATTGTACCCTTTATCATCAAGCAATGTTCTTCATTGTCCTTCTTAATTTTTACTGGTTTGAAGTCTGATTCATCTAATATAACATTACCAACTCCTGCTTTTTTGTGTGTTTTCTGTATGCATGTAGATCTTAATCTACTCTAACTTTTAGCCTGTGGGTGTCATTACATGTGAGATGAGTCTCTTGAATACAACAGATGGCAGAGTCAAGACAAATAAATGGGAAAACATTCCATGCTCATGGATTGGAAGAATCATTATTGTAAAAATGGCCATGCTGCCCAAAGCAATTGACAGATACAATGCTCTTTCTTTCAAACTACCAACATGATTATTCACAGAATTAGAAAAAATGATTCCAAAATTCACATGTCACTAAAAAAGAGCCCAAATAGCCAAAGCAATCCTAAGAAAAAGAACAAAACTTCAGCTATCACAGTACTTGACTTCAAACTGTACTATAAAGCCACAGCAATCCTAACAGATTGGTACTGCTACCAAACACAGACACATAGACCAACAGATCAGAATTTTAAAAACTCAGAAAGAAAGCCACACACCTCCAACAATTCTTCGACAAGGCTGACAAAAAAAGGCAATAAGAAAAGGAATCTCTATTCAATAAATGGTGCTGGGATAACTGGCTAGCCATATGCAGAAGATTGAAGCTGGACCCTACCTTTCACCATATACAAAAATTAACTCAAAATGGATTAACGATTTAAATGTTAAAACCTGAAACTATAAAAATCCTGGAAGACAACAAAAGACATACTCTTCTTGACACTGGCCTTGGTAAATAATTTTTGGCTAAGTTCACAAAATCAATTGCAATAAAAACAAATAGACAAGTGGGACCTAATTAAGCTAAAGAGCTTCTGCATAGCAAAATAAACTATCAACAGAGCAAACAGACAACTTACCGAATGGGAGAAGATATTTGCAAACTAGGCATTCGACAAAGGCCTAATACTCAGAATCTATAGGGGACTTAAATCAACAAGCAAAGAATAACCTCATTAAAAAATGGGCAAAGGACATGAACAGACATTTTGCAAAAGAAGACATACAAACTGCCAACAAACACATGAAAAAATGCTCAGCATCACTATCATCAGAAAAATGTAAATCAAAACTACAATGAGATACCATCTCACACCAGTCAGAACAGCTATTATTAAGAAGTAAAAAACAAGAGATGCTGGTGAGGCTGCAGAGTAAAGGGAATACTTACACACTGTTTATAGTAATGCAAATTGGTCCTGCCACTGGAAAGCAGTCTGGAGATTTCACAAATAACTTAAAACAGAGCTACCTTTTAACTGAGCAATCCTATTACTGGGTGTATACTCAATGGGAAATAAATCATTCTACCAAAAAGACACATGCACTCACATGCTTATTGCTGTACTATTCAAAATAGCAAAGACATAAAATCAACCCAGGTACCCATCAATAATAGATTGGATAAAGAAAATGTGGTATGTGTACACCACGGAACACTATGCAGCCATAATACAGAACGAAATCATGGATGCAGCTGGAGGCCACAATCTTAAGCAAATTAATGAACGAAGAGAAATCCAAATACCACATATCCTCACTTACGAGTGGGAGCTAAACATTGGATACACATGGACATAAATATTGGAATAATAGAGAGTAGTGACAACTAGAGGGCGGAGGGGGAGTGAGTTTAAAAAACTACCTATTGGGTACTATGCTCATTATTTGGATGATGGGATTCATAATCCAAACCTCAGCATCATACAACATTCCCATGTAACAAATCTATACATGTACTCCCTGTATCTAAAATGAAGGTTGAAGTAAAAATTATAATAATAATAATAGATTATAAAGCCTTTAATATGTCAGGTCAACAAACAGCTATTGACAGCAAATATATCATTAGCAAATGTTGTTAACTAGGAAAGCAAATATTCATTAAAATAAATTAAATTTGCATAGAAGCTAAATAACTTGTTAGTTTTAATGGTTTTATCTACATCTAAAAATAATTGGAAGTTTCTCCTATCACCAATACTTTGTGGGACATTCTACTCAGATTTTCCACAAATGTAGAAACCAAACCTTATTTCCAAATACTATATGCTTAGTTCTTAGGATAAAAGTTGTATAGCTATATTAAATTAATGCATGTCTGTTATACCCACATAGAGCCTCTGATATCAGTAAGTCTGGGATGGGCCCTAGAAATCTGCATTTCAAATCTCATGAAAATCTGATTCCAGTACTCTGCAGAGCCTTCTGTGAGTAAAATCGCTACAGTCAGTACCTAAATTCTGCCTTTACCAGAAAGCTTCTGCACACACTTTTCTCATGATATTGACATTATAGAACAACAATTAGAAACCATCCTCCCCCCGACTTTTTTTTCTTTTTGAGACAGGGTCTCACTCTGCCACCAAGACTGGAGTGCAGTGATCAAACCTACTGCAGGCTCCAATTCCTGGGTTCAAGCAATCCTTCTGCCTCTCGAGTAGCTAGGACCACAGGCGCACACCACCATGTTAGGCCAATTTTTTTTTTCTTTTTTTATTTTTATTTTTATTTTTATTTTTTATTATACTTCAAGTTTTAGGGTACTTTAAAAACTTTTTGTAGAGACAGGTCTTGCTGTGTTACACAGGCAGGTCTTGAACGACTGTCCTGAAGCAATGTTCCCACCTCAGCCTCCAAAACTGCTGGGATGATAGGAGTGAGCCACTGTGCCTGGACAATAATCAAAATTTCTTAGAAAACCAGACCTTCTCCATTTCACAAACTTTTATATCATTAACAATGATCCTTTGCCTAGAACATAACAGACTTTTTTTGTTGAAGTATTGAATAAATCCATGTTATCACTAGATCAGTCTTTTAAATAAAATTACTGCTTTAAACAGATCGTTCTCTACATAAGAATGCTTAATAAAAAATAAAACTTTATGAAATTCTAACTGGATAATGTGAAACATTTTTGAACTACATGGAATAAGACATCACATGAACCACTGAACCCTTATTTGTACCAAGGTTATGTTTCACAATTCCATAATTTTCATCTATCAATTTATATTTTGCAAATCCTTATTAGGAAACTTAATTCATCATAACCCTTTCTCATATGATACTTTAAAATCTAATTGTAAAAGACATACATGCACATAAAGATATGAAAGTATGCAAGATAGTAGATAGCAAATTTGTAGTTTCATATATTTACATATGTGTAGTAGAGGGCAGTTAGCATACCTGAGTTGGTTTTAAATGATAGAATTAAATAAGCAAAGAGGGAAGAAGGGTTTTATAGACATGGTGAGTGAAATATAAGAATGTCAGATGCCTTTGAGAGAGAGTAAATCAAATTGACAAAAGCAGAAGTTTTATAGAGAGTTAAAGTGTGAAATAAGTTTTAAAGGACAGCTTTTAAAAGGTAGCTGTGTTTTAAGAGACTTATGTCTACCAGGCTGAAAGATCTGAAGTTTAATCTACAGGCTCTGTGTTTCCTTGATGATTTTGGTAAAGGTAAGTTGCCAGCAAATTGATGTGAATTAGGTGATGTCCAATATCTTTAAAATTGAAAATGAAATACTTTGCAAAACTGAAACACATGTATTTTACTATTTAATCATACATATTTAATCAATAACTGTTTACTGCATACTGAGTCTATGCTGTGCACTCTGCCAAGCAATGGGGGTGCAAAGTTGAGCAATAACACGTACATAAGATTTAAAGTCTAATGGGAGAGATAGACATTAATCAACTAGTCACTAAATAGTCAAACTATTCTAACTGGTAATTTTTCTATGGAAAAGTGCATGATGTTTTATGAGCACATGTTAGGGATGGTTTCTCTGAATAAGTGACTTTGAGTTCAGTTCTGAATAAAACATTAGGGCAGAGATAATTATGGGCAGAAGAAGGAGCATGTGCAATTGTTTGATGGGCCACAGAGCACGGTACCCTTGGGGATTTGAAAAAAATGCTACTGTTGCAGAGTGTGAGGGTGAGACAAGTTATGTAGCTAGAGAGGAAGGCAGGAGCCCAATTAGCAGGGCGATTTAGGCCATTTTAATGAGATTGGTCGTGAAAAGACCACTGGTGGTGAGGATTTATTAAAATCCCTCAATTTCTGCTAGTAATTGAAGGATTTTAATAAAATGTTGACATTGAACTAAAAAATTCATTTAGGCTAAAATGTAGCAAGGGAATATTGAATATCTGGGACATATGGTTGTTAAAATGAGTAGTCCATTGAGGTTTAAAATGATATTAAATTTTGAATATGATAATTTGGTAGATAGGAACAAGGAAGCAGATTTAAAGGATGTTTAGAATAAACCTTAGTCATATATTGACTATTGGGAGTTAGAAAAAAAGGGGATTTCAATGATAACAACTAGGTTTTAAGCTAGGATAATTAGATTGATTATGGGCTAATTCATTAAGACAACTAAATACATATATAAAATAATTAATGTAGATATAAATAATGCATTTGTTGACAACATCACAAATATATGTAGTTAATATACTCTTAAAAATTAAACATTCCACAGACACATAAATTATGGGTTCTCTTTTTTAATATCACATGTAATCTAAGCATAATTTTAGAACAGTTTATTATTTTACATGTATTTTGTTAACACATTATCCTACAGTATATTCTTATGAATATCAAAGTCTGTCTATGAGCTAAACATTTTGTTTCTTCCAAAGTATTTCCATTTGTTCATATGTTCACAAAAGAAACTGTTTAGGTGAATCTTCACAATATATTCAAGTATGTGGTAGGACAATTCTTTCTTCATTATTCTCAAATTACCTTTTGCTTTCATAGGCTGGTCTATTATTTAAATCACTTTGAGAATTTTATTGTCAAGTGCTACTAAAATTGCCAACAGAATTTTAACTGAAATCAATTTAAAACTATGATATAAATGAGAGATATTTGATATTTTTATATAATATTCTATTTCTGAAACTTATTTTAACATGAAAAACACTATAATTAGAAAATGTAATGGTAAACAACTCATATTTATTATTTAATTAATAAAATAGGTAGCTTCATTTGTTTTTCTAAGTGCATAAAATAGTGATACAGAAAGAAATTTAGTGGACATAGTAGAGCTGATCCTGGCTTCATCAGTGTCAGGATTTGAAACAGCTAAATGCTTGTAGATTATTGCATATGTAAAAATCACCAAATTTAAAATTTAAGCAGTGTCTAAATCACACTCTTAATTTTGAAAGTGTACTATGCATGCAAGAAAATAAATGTGCTTTAAGAATCTGTATGCTACTTTGCTGTCTGCAACTTGTTACTTTTATTATCTTTAAGTCATAGCTAAAATTATCTACATGTATTGAAAATTGAGGAATAAGTAGACCACATATATAGAAGTATGGTCAACTGTAATGGATTTAAAATATTTTGACAGGTTGAAAACCATTTACAAAATTATTAAGATAATAAAATGCATCTTAATTTCTAAACTATTACTGATTCCAAACATGATGTAGTATTTCCAAGGTTGAATTTTACTTCTGAAAGGGAAAAACAAACAAACAAACAAACAAACAACAACAACAACTATGTACTAGAATAAAATTTGACTACTAAGCCGGGTGCGGTGGCTCACACCTTTAATCTCAGCACCTTGGGAGGCCAAGGCGGGCAGATTGCTTGATGCCAGGAATTTGAGACCAGCCTGGCCAGTATGGCAAAACCCCATCTCTACTAAAATTAAAAAAATTAGTCGGCTGTGGTGGCGCAGGCTTGTAATCTCAGCTACTCGGGAGGCTGAGGCATGAGAATCATTTGAAACCAGGAGTCAGAGGTTGCAATGAAATGGGATCATGTCACCACACTCTAGCCTGGGAGACACTGAGAAGGTCTCAAAAAAAAAAGTCTATTAAATAACTATGGTTAGACATTTCTTAATATATATGGTGTAACAATACATGAAAATCTAAACAATCCTTACCTTCCTATCCTTCTATAAGTATCACTGCAGCACATTATATAACGTACATAAAAAATTAAATAAAGCAAAATAACTCAAACATGTAAAAAAGACTCATGAAAATGACGACCAATATTCATATTAACACGATAAAGTAAAAGACAGCCAACTTGAAATATTAAACTTATATTTGGCAAGTATGCATAATTATGAAATAATATATTTAACTTCATTTGCTGACTTTGAATTAAAATTATATACCTTACATTTTGGTAAATTATCTCATATATTTAGTTCTCTCAACAACCCTGCTTATGAAGAAATGAAGACTACTGAGTTTATGTGAAGTGCTTAAAGTGACACTTCTAGAAAGACACAAATACAAGACCTAAAACTAGGTTTCTTATTCTATCAACAAAGCTCATTTACTCAATAATTACTCTATGGCAAGTTTGGTGTTGAAAAACACATTTCCACTAAGAAATGTTTACAAATGAGACAATAACTCAATAATCATGATAGTTATAGTCATACAAAATTGTACATTTTTTGAGGTCAGAAATTATTTCTTCTTTTTCAGTTCACAGTATTTATTACAAATGTTTTGCGAAGCACTGATGTAGATGGTGGTTAATAATTGTTTACTGAATTAGGCAACACAATGAAACCTCATTAGTTTAAACTAAATAGAGAAAGCTTAATCTGAATCAGCGAATATCTTAGTCTGTTTTGTGCTGCTATAACAGAATACCACAAACTGGACAATTTATAATGAATTTATTTGGCTCACAGTTCTTGAGGCTGAGAAGTCCAAGATGGTGAGGACCATCCCATAGCAGAAGGTATAAAGAAAAGAGAGCAAGCACAGTTACATACAAGAGAGAAAGAGAGGGGCAAACTCACTTTTATAACAAGTCCACTCTCTGGAGCCCATTCCTGATATAACAATATTAATCGATTCATAAAGGCAGAGTCCTCATGACCCAATCACCTCTTAAAGGTCCCTCCTATCAACACTGATGCATTGAAGGTTAAATTTCAACACATGAACTTTGGAGGACCCATTCAAACCACAACAGTGAACATTTTCAATTTAAGACTATCTTCTTAAAAGCGTAACTAAGTTCTACTAAAACATTTATTTCGAAAAATCTATGAGCTACCTCTTGAGGCAATTGGTGAATAAGGTATGCTGTCTTCTGCCAGTGAGCTCAAGTATGTTAAGTGTTATGATAAAAATTTTCATAAGAAGG
The DNA here is from genome assembly GCF_028858775.2 of Pan troglodytes. Lineage (NCBI taxonomy): Eukaryota > Metazoa > Chordata > Mammalia > Primates > Hominidae > Pan > Pan troglodytes. Next base: position 93,000,274 of record NC_072408.2, read on the forward strand.
TAGAACGACTAATGCCTTTTAATGATAAAACTAATTGGATTTAAATATTCAAAAGTCAGTGTTCTCTTTATCAAATATCATTTGTGATAAATTTAGAATTTATTCAAGAAATATTCAAAATAGCACTGTTTTATAGTTATAAATCCCTTTTGTTCAAGTACAAATCTGCATAAATTGTCCCTTTCCTGTGCACATATAGCACAAGTCAAATTAACCCTAGTTTAGTCTCCTTAACTGGGACACTTAAACTACCAACTACAAAGTTATCATGTTAAATTATTGAATTACTTCTTGAGAAATTATTACCAGTAATGAAACAAATCAAGACATGTGCCTTCCAATATGATGTACAGCATCACTTATTCAGCATTTTTTCCCAGTTACTATAATTAGAAAATTATTATGACGTAAAATTACCCAAATTCATATTGAGGGATATTGTATAAAGCTGCTATGAATTCTTCAAAAATATCAGTGCCAAAGATAGAAAACAAAAAACAAACAAACAAAAAACCAGATTCAGGAATTATGTGAGACTGAAAGAAATTAAAATAGGATAACTGACTGCAATGCATAATTCTGAATTTTCCTGTTCAGTAAAGGATGTTATTGAGACAAATGGAGAAATTAATAAAATCTGTAGATTAGATTATCATGTTGTAAAGGTGTTAATTTTGTTGTACTGTGATTATGTGTTTTCCACTGTTCCTGCTGCCTAGACAAAAAGAGTGGATGAAACCATGTGAGAATTTAGTAAATACAGATGACCTGACCTGCAGTGTCTGAAGTAATATTTTTACACTTGCTTCAGAAAAGAAAAGAGTCTTTTCTTTTGCTGTAGTCTAGGTCCCGTACCATTACAGTTTCTTTTCCTTCTTGGCTGAGTACAATCTTATGAAATCTAAGTAGCATCAATAACTATGTTCTTGATTGTTCGTTTGTATTGCTTTGTGTACTTTTTAAAACGAGTTTCATGTTGGAGATAAGATTGTAAAAAAATGTGGGGGAAAACTGCCCCCAAAACATGTCAAAGTCTCTTGATAAATTCAGGCACCAGAAGTTTTCTCAATCTCTTATTATCTGAGTATCTTACTCATTAATAAATAGTGATGTTAGCAAAGAGAATGCATCACTTTCTTCTGTGGTTTCCACTCTTGAACTATTAAGTCTTGACACCATGAAAGAATGAGGAGACAAGCACAGTAAAGATGAAGGCAAAAAACCATGCAAGGGTTTCTTCATGTCTTGGGTCTTCATAAGTTTGCCCTTGCCAGACTTCTAGCTCAATTTCTTGTTGAGTCTTACCTTTCTTCTTCTTGTATGCTATATCTGTCCTAAGTCACTTGCATTTGTCTGAACCATCAGAATGTCCTATAGCCACCATCTAGTTATCTCTCATAGAAATAATCATTTATACTCTTCAAATCTCTTTTAATTGAAGGACAGTTACTCATTTTGCAACTCAAGTTCAAACTTCATCTCCATTTAATCATTTTGTTTTATTTTTCTTGCACAAGCAGATACATATCCAACAATTTATTCTATATTTTGTTTACCTTTGGGTACTCCATTGATGTAGTTTCATTATTAATTCATCTCTCTACTCCCTACAACCTAACAGAGAGCCAAGCATATAGCAGATGCTTCACAGGTGACTGAAAAAATCAGGTGGAGAGGCACAGAACACATAGAGATAAAATACACATCAATAATTCAGATCAACCTCTTCTGATAGAGTTTCCTTTTACCTTTGAGGGGAAAACTGGAGTATATTTCACCCTCAAAAACTACCAAAGCCCAGAAAGAGAAAAGATATGGAGAAACCAGAATGTTTAAAAAAGTTTATGGAATGAAAAGTATATCAAAAAGGAGTTGCATATTTAATGGTATCCTCATTTTACAAATATTTCCCATATCAAAGGTTAGCAAAGGAAATGTAGACAGCAAAACAAACAAACAAAAAAGCATGTGCGATTTATTACCAGGCCAGAGGCATTCCCATGTAAATTTAGTTCTTCCAACAACCAGTATATGATTTAGAAAGGAAGAATTGATTGGGAACTTTTTACTCTCAGATGTGTGGCAGAAAGCAGAAGAGACAGTATGATTAGTTGTTGGGCTAAAGGTTTCTTATATGAACAGAGTTTTTGAACATTCATGACCCACTTTTAATGCTGAGACTGGGACAGTCTTGAGCAAAAAAAGGGTAATTTGTCATGCTATGAGAATCCTCATGAAAACAGCTGGACTTAGGAAATTCTAAGTGTTTTTCATAAAAGCTCAAAAATGTTCCTCTCACCTCCTAGGATCATGTCATTTGAAACTTGATACTTTCAGAGAGTCTTCTGTCAGACTTCCTGTTCTATGTTAAAGGGCAGATTTCCTTGGAAATCCTATGTTTTGATGTCATTAACACATTGTTAATAAGTTAATTCTTTTAGCGACTATTTACTGTTTAAATTATCTATGTATAATATTATGCATTAGTACCATGTGCTAACTGGTTGGCAAACATTGTTTCATGTCATGTAAAAGGCTAATGAAGTAGTCACTAATATTATTTTTGACATGAGCAATGCAAAGTTAAATAAATTAATTTTCCAAAGATAACAGACCTAATGAATAATTATTCCTATGTTTAATAATGTTTATATAGGTCGGGCACGGTGGCTCACACCTGTCATCCCAGCACTTTGGGAGGCCGAGGCAGGTGGATTGCTTGTGCTCAGGAGGTTGAGACCAGCCTGGGCAACAAGGCAAAACCCCATCTCTACAAAAAATGGAAAAAATTGCTGGGCATGTTAGTGTGCGCCTGGAGTCCAAGCTACTAGAGAGGCTGAGGTCGGAGGATTGCTTGAGCCCAGGCTGGGCGACAGAGTGAGAAAGAAAGAAAGAAAGAAAAGAAAGAGAAGAAAGAAAAAGGATAATGGTTATATATTTTAATCATAAGATATCTGAACTTGAATACCCAGACATTCTGTTCTCTGAGGTACATTCTAAGTATGAAGCATCTTGCTGGATACTCTGAGACTTTTCAGTATCCATGATGAACTGTGCTTAAGATGTTTACTATCTTATGGCTGGGCGCGGTGGCTCATCCCTGTAATCCCAGCACTTTGGGAGGCCGAGATGGGTGGATCATGAGGTCAGGAGTTTGAGACTAGCCTGACCAACATAGAGAAACCCTGTCTATACTAAAAATACAAAATAAGCTGGGTGTGGTGGCACTGGCCAGTAATCCCAGCTACTTGGGAGGCTGAGGCAGGAGAATCGCTTGAACCCAGGAGGCAGAGGTTGCGGTGAGCTGAGATCGTGCCATTGCACTCCAGCCTGGGCAACAAGAGTGAAATTCCATCTCAAAAAAAAAAATAAATAGAAAGATGTTTACTATCTTACATGGGGATACAACATGCAGATAAATAGCTAAGATATTACTGAAAATTTGCATAGCACTTTGGTGTACACAACCCCTTCACAAATAGTAAGTGAATTGACCATTCTAATGGCTCATTAAAACAAGCATAACAGGAGTTTATAATTTCCATTTAATAGATCAAGAAACTGAGGTTCAGATAAACTAATGATGTTCAATGGCTATTGATATTGCAGCGGGGTTTAAAATCCAGACATTTTCCTTATAGACTGATGTTCATTTTACTTTATGGTGTGGCTTCAAATACACATTACCAAGTCATAATTACATTATAGAAATTTCCCTTTGGCTCATGAATTCCAGCAACCTTTGTGATTTGCAACCCCAGTCACATCATACTTCTGAAACTTCATAAATGTTTTTTGGATGAATGAATCCACATTTCCAGATAGTCTCACCCTTAGAATTTATTTTATCCACAATCAGTAACAATTTAGAGACCCACAAAGCAATCACCTTATTCATAAACAGAAATGAACATCTTGAAAAGCTGTAAAGTTGAGTGGCTAAAAACCCTTGAGCGAGACTGGCTTTATAATCCAGCTCTTCAGCTCTCTGCCTGTGGTGAGTATGAGGAGGTTACTTACCATAACATTTCTTTTGAACCTTTCCTCAATATCTCCTCTGGTACAATTAGAGTAATATTCTATGTATCTCAGGAGATTGTTATATGAATTGAATGAAGTAATATGAGTACACATCTGAGAACAGGATCTGGCACTTAGTAATATATATCTCAGCTACTATTATCACGGACATAATAATTATTATTTTACTCAGAAACCAAAAAAATTAACATAGGTTCAGCCACTTGTTTTATCTGGGAAATATTATTTTCACCAAGCTAAATTTCTTCATCTACATAATTGGATAACAGTCAAACTAATATACTGAAAACACTTGTTCAGTGTTAACCCGATATAATTGTCCAATAAAATTTCTATATTTTTATTTCATTTTAACAAATATTGTGTAAATACGGTATACCAGGTCTTCTGTTAGTCACTGGGGATAGAACAGCTTTTAAAACAGGTAAAACTCATTTTTTTCTTTTATTTTAATGGGGGATACAGACATAATACAGAAATAAACTATTTTCACAAATAAATTACATATACTGAATCTATACTCAGCCAGAACACTTAGAGCTAAAATATGCCACATATAATTTATCACTCATTTAACTTTTGAATTATGGTGTTTATTCAGTTGTCTGTACATCCTATAAGTTTGCTAAGGGTATAAATTAGAGTTTCAACTCAGAGCAAAGAGACCACTTTACAGATATTATGTTTTTTAATGATTAGCACTTAATTTTTTTAGATTAGTGATGGTAAAACAAAAATGAGATCACTTCTAATGTTGCTGACAGAGTCCCAAACCCAAGTATTCTGAGTCAGTGTATTCTATAAATCCTTTTAATAATGAATATTAATGATTAACTTTATTAAAGTTATTAGAGCCATTGATGACTTTTCCAGGTATAAAATTATAGAGTCATTACATTTTAAAATACAATCATAAAATTATATGCATACAGGGCCATGCATATACAATTTTGAATATGAAACTGTCACAGGGATAAATGTTAGCTAGCAAAATCTACATTAATGCAAGCATTAACGTTCTGCAAGAGACTTCCAGTTCAGGCTGGGCTAAATTGTGATCACAGTGCTAAATCACTTGGCAAGAGACAGAATAACCTAACTGGGATTCATATATTTCTTAGAAGAGCTTCCTGTTATCCCTCACCTAAAAGTGATTTTCATTACTAAGAACACTTAATTTAACTCTGTATCAGCAATTTTCATATTGGGCAACTATATTTATTATAATTGAACATTTATATATTCTGCAGATTGCTAAAACAATGACTCTCTTGCCAGTTACTACATGAAGAGATATATATTTTTAGAAATGCTGATTTGAATGTTGTAATTATCATCATACCTCAAGCAGGAATGCCCATAGTAGAACAACTATTTAAGGATATTTCAATTAACTACTTTATTTTTATTCAAAATATTGTTTATTTTAAAAATGATATGCAACAGATCAGCAGGAATTGGTCGCAATGAGCCACAATATTTTCCACAATTATAAATATATCACATTTATTTGCATTTCCAAAAATATACTTTTGATCAAAAATAGTAATCCAATATTTTATTTGACTTTCCCCAGTGTTGTTTTCAAACAGTGGAACACTTTGTTATTCATTTGATAGGGAAATATATACTTTAACAAAATTTTACATAAATGTATGTGTGGGATGTGTTATGCTGGGATAAATTTTTTGTAAATATAGTTTTGGACTGAAAAAAAGGGATGGGGATTTCATTTATATTTCTTATATGTGTCTTTTTCACATTCATGACTTTACATTTCATTTTTGAGAGCTACATAGTTTTATGATCTCTAGAATTGTATTGGGTTTTTCCTTCTTTCTCTCTTTTTTATGTCCAAGCTTGCTTGTCCTGTGATATCACTGTGTTGTCTTTAACACCTAATACTGTCATTCTGTGTCCAGCTAATGCAATGTTGTCACATTCACATACAGAAAGGAAAATAGCCAGTAGCACAGTATTTAGTAAATGCCCCAAATGCCATGATCTGTGCTTTTTACAGTGAAATTAAAAGTAGGTTATTCTTACCAAAAAAGACACATACACACACACACACACATACAGAATAAAAAACTGAATTAAATGCATCTTCATTTTTGATATTTCTATTTTCCTTGATTTTATTATTGCACGGAATTTACCTTAGTCCGTATGTACTTCCCTAGTCACTTCTTTTTCCTATTTTTTTGCAAGACAATAACAAATGGTTGTTAAGGACTCAGAAGCAGAAACATTTGTATACAAACTCCAGTTGTTTTCATCTTGCCGGTTGTGTGAATTGTGCAAGTGATGGAAGCCTTAATTTTGTTGTGTTATGTGCAAAATTTAGATAATAAATATTGCCCCCTAATTAATGGCTTACTGAAAGGTTAAATGTGATAATGCATATGGCATTTTCAGCACTTGGTGAACATCACTAATACATGTGTTATCATTGACGTGTGCCCCTCTTCCTATTGTTGAAATCCAAGCATTATTTAAGGTTCTACCATTTATTGCTCTCTTCTATTTTTCTGGCTTTAGTATGTAGCTCCACTCATTGTCAAAACATCAGTAATTCCAACATCAAAACATTCTTAATGAAGTGATATTAAAACAAGCTTTATAAAACTTCATCTTAGGATTAAAGTGGTATCACTGATTTTAAAAGTTTGAGAGGTAAAAATAAATTTGTTATTTTAGAAACAAAAGATAAAGAAGAAAATGCATTATTTGGTACTCACTCGTATTTATATTTTCTTAGGTAAGCTTAGAACTTACATTAGTTCAGTGACTTTGAAAGAATGTTAATTTAGCATTTAGCCTGCTTGGTATTTGGAATTAATGAATATAAAAATTAATAATCACTTTCATTGGTCACCAAAAATGATTTCAAGATATATCTGCTGATAAATAGAATTGCCATGTATAGCATAAATTTCTATATGAGAATGTCCACAGAAATGATTTCAGTATATCTGCTTATAAATAGAATTGCCATGTATAGCATAAATTTCTATAAATGAGAAACTCAGTTGTCACCTAAATTATTGTAGATACATTTGCCTTAAATCAAAGAATGTATAGAAATTTATGATATAATCAAGTTTTTGAAGTCTTTGTAAAAAAGAATATGTAAATTGATGATATATGCAAATAGTACTTGAGAGTATATATATTAAATAATTGCCTTAATAATATGACTACTTAGTTTGCAAGGTTAGAACACTAGAAATCAATTAAAATTCCTTCCTTTACCTTATCCTTCTGTCTGCCTGTTCAAACATTGCTTTTACATCCTAAATTTCTCTTAAATCCACTCAATCCTCTATCTAAATGTATTTAGTACATTATTTCAGAACCTCATCAGTTCTCACATGGACCAATGAAATATTATTAAATCCATTCTTTTGTTTTTATTTATGTCTTCTTCTGGTGAATCTGCCAAAGGATTATTCTAGAGTTTACATATTCAGGATTCTCTCTCAGATTTGTAAGTACGTGGCTTTGTAATGTCAAACATATACCAAACATTTTAGTGTGGTAGTTCTCAAACTTTAATAGGTATCAGGATCACCTAAATAATTTTGGCCGGGTGCGGTGGTTCATGCCTGTAATCCCCAGCACTTTGGGAGGCCGAGGCGGGCGGATCACGAGGTTAGGAGATCGAGACCATCCTGGCTAACATGGTGAAACCCCGTCTCTACTAAAAATACAAAAAAAAAAAAAAAAAATTAGCCGGGCGTGGTGGCGGACGCCAGTAGTTCCAGCTACTCGGGAGGCTGAGAAAGGAGAATGGCGTGAACCCGGGAGGCAGAGCTTGCAGTGAGCAGATATCGCACCACTGCACTCCAGCCTGGTGACAGAGGGAGACTCCGTCTCAAAACAAACAAAGAAAAACAAATAATTTTCTGGGATTATTTTCCAGAGTCTCTTATGCAGTAGTTTTGGGTGAACCCCGGCAAGGTGCAATTCTAGCACGTTTCCTAGTGATGCCAATATAGCTGATCCTGGAACCAAACTTTGAGAATCACTGCTTTAATCTAACCTAACACATTCTCCATGACTTCTCTAGCTTGTTTCTCAAACCTAATCTCTCATCACTTTCTCAAACTTATTCACATTTCACATAGGCCTAAATAGTGTGAGCTCTTGTACATTTCCATACAGGATCCTATGTTCTTTCTGGAACATCCTTTATTTCACTACTCCATTGCTTTGCAACCTTGTTTACCTGGGTTACTGATAATCCAATTCAGGATTCAGCACAAACATAGTCTTGTACACCTTCCCAAACTCTTATTTTGTGTAACCTTCACATATGTAAGGGAGTCCCTGTGCATACATATGTCCCAATACTTACCAAAATGTAATTAGCTATTTTTTCTGTTTTGCATACAATTTTTGTGAGCTCCTCATCTTATATATCCCTATATATTCAGAAACGTATCTGACAATTTGACTCTATAGATAATTATCATAAAGTAAAATATGTACATGTCAATCACTGGAAGGAATATTAAAAATAATAAATAAAAATATATCCATTACATTAATGGCATGCTTGTGTGTTTTCTCCTTTAATAGTTTAAGGATATTCTGATTTTTTATAAATAAGAATAATTTCTTATATGTTGTGAATTTTAACAATGACATTAAAATATTGATGATATTATATAGTGTGTTCTATATAATCCTTTTTTAGGGTGAGGCCAAATTATATTTGCTGTTTTATTTTTCTTATCTAGTATGTACTGAAGTGGTAAGAAGAGATCATATTTCTTATATATTAAGTGACAGTTCATTAATTTACTAAATTAAGGAATATGTATCAAAAGCTTACTATGTAGCAAGCACCATTTAAAGTTATGTAATTTCCCCAAACTCAAAGAGATAACAGTAAACAGTGAAGAAGCAGGTCAGTATATCTGACCCATTGCCATTTCACTATCTGTTCTTCTCCCTATGTGCTTTGGTTGGTAAAATTTGTGTCAGAATACCAGCTTACTAATAAATGAAATTGATCTGCAACTCTCTCAAGAAACATTTATGCTAAGTGTAGGTCTTAGCAGAAGATTACAGCTACTGGGAAATTCTCAGCAACAGAGCAGAGGATGCAAGTGAAATGAAAAGCAATTGGGCAGTCTAATTGAGAAAGTAATGATGATACTCAGTATGAAAATAGATATTATGATGGGATTACCTTCCCTAGGATATTATCATACTAATCTATGATATTTCTAAAGACGTATGATGTGTTTTCACTATCTTTAACCATAAGTGATGTAGAAAACATAGAATAACAAGAACAATTTTCAACGTGTACATAAACAAAAAATTTTGAAAATGAACTCAAAACATTCACAGAAATTTTTTCAAGTAAGCTTACAAAGTAGAACAGAAATATCTTAATAATTATTAGATTTCACCCAATATCTAAGAAATAGAGGTGGGCATAAACTTTTTATACATCTAGAAATCATAAAATGAGTGATTTATTCTCTATGTCACCAACACCCTATATTTAATATAATACATATGCTAAAAGGATTTATGGAGAAAAAGTAAAGTATTACTCATAAAATAATTACTATGCTGAAAAGGGATTTGCAAAAACAAATCCTGTGATTACAGTGTCTAATATAATATATTTTCGATTATATCCCTTTCTACTAATCATTGCATATGAATCTTAGCTTTACATTTCATGATTATAAGGACAGATACTTATATTGTGATTAGCCCACAAGACGGGATTTATAATTTAAAATTAAATAAAAATTCTAGCCTATTAGGGATAGGCATTCAAATATATATTCATTTACTACTAATAATGTAGAAGTTGATTTTACTTTTTTTTGAGACAGAGTCTCACTCTGTCACCCAGGCTGGAGTGCAGTGGCGCGATATCGGCTCACTGCAAGCTCCGCCTCCTGGGTTCACACCATTCTCGTGCCTCAGCCTCCCAAGTAGCTGGGACTACAGGTGCCCACCACCATGTCGGGCTAATTTTTTGCATTTTTGGTAGAGACAGGGTTTCACCATGTTAGCCAGGATGGTCTTGATCTCCTGACCTTGTGATCTGCCCGCCTTGGCCTCCCAAAGTGCTGGGATTACAGGCATGAGCTGCTGCGCCTGGCTGATTTTACTTATTATTGAAAAATAATTTCACATTTTTTATGATTATGTGAGAATATGAAAATACAATGAAATTATAGTAAATACATTGATAGAAGTCTAAGTTGATAATTTGCATAGAGCATATTGGCTGGGTGCAGCATTTGTAATCTCTGTGTTCCTTGACTGAGGGCATGGATGTTCACATTTATGCTGAGAATTTAATTGTAAGCAGAATGTTGACTTTTTTCTCCTCCCTGCTTTTACTATTCTCAGAAGATTAAAATGACATTTCTTGCCCTACCACATTTTGTTTATTCATCACATTTTTATTGTTACTGGTTTTATTTGTAGTTAAGTAAGTCTGCAGAAATCTTCCTCCCAAACTGTTCTCCCTTAATCAGAGATTCCTGCTGATCCCATTGTGGTGATTAGTTAAGCTAATGACTGCTTGCCTTTAGATTTGGGTGCAGGGAGAAACACATTTAAAACTCTTGTTATGAAACCATTAAATTAATCTTAAGATACTCATATTAATATAAAAATTAGCTTGTCATTTCATTACCAGTCATGTCCTCAGCTTTTTAATTTTTTGGCCAGTATGTTTCTCAATAATGCCTAGCTTATTTGACTCATAGATCCCTATCTTCTTGACCAATGCCCCTCAACTCTGCTGTGATCTTTATGATTTCACCTTTATAAGATTCTGCTTTCTGATTTTCTCCTGAATCTTTAGATTCAACCTATTTGCCTGCTATTTGCTTTTTTCAATACGATACTATTCACATTTTCAGATTATACCTGAATATGGTTTGGCTGTGTCTCCAGCCAAATCTCAACTTGAATTGTATCTTCCAAAATTCCCACATGTTGTGGGAGGGACCTAGGAGGAGGTAATTAAATCATGGTGGCTGGTCTTTCTTGTGCTATTCTAGTGATACTGAATACATCTCATGAGATCTGATGGGTTTATCAGGGGTTTCTGCTTTTGCTTCTTCCTCATTTTTCTCATGCCACTGCCATGTAAGAAGTGCCTTTCACCTCCCACTGTGATTCTGAGGCCTCCCCAGCCATGTGGAACTGTAAGTCCAATTAAACTTCTTTTGGTTCCCAGTTTTGGGTATGTCTTTATCAGCAGTGTGAAAACAAACTAATACAGTAAGTTGGTACCAGTAGTGGGATGTTGCTGAAAAGATAACTGAAAATGTGGAAGCAACTTTGGAACTGGGTAATAGGCAGAGGTTGGAACAGTTTGGAGGGGTCAGAAGAAGACAGGACAATGTGGGAAAGTTTGGAACTTCCTAGAGACTTGTTGAATGGCTTTGACAAAAATAGTGATATGAACAATTCTAGGCTGAGATGGCCTCAGATGTAGATGAGGAACTTGTTGGGAACTGGAGCAGAGGTGACTCTTGTTAAGTGACTCTTGTTATGTTTTAGCAAAGAGACTGGCAGCATTTTGCCCCTGCCCTAGAGATTTGTGGAACTTTGAACTTGACAGGGATGATTTAGGGTATCTGGCAGATGAAATTTCTAAGGAGCAAAGCCTTCAAAAGTGACTTGGGTGCTGTTAAAAGCATTCCATTTTAAAAGGGAAACAGAGCATAAAATTTCAGAAAATTTGCAGCCTGGCAATGCAGTAGAAAAGAAAAATCCATTTTTTGAGGAGAAATTCAAGCTGGCTGCAGAAATTTGCATAAGTAGCAAAGAGACTAATGTTAATCCCCAACAGCATGGGGAAAATGTCTCCAGGTCATGTCAGCGACCTTCACGGCAGCCGCTCCCATCACAGGCCCAGAGGCCCAGGAGGAAAAAACAGTTTTGTGGGCCAGGCCAGGCTCCCTGTGCTGTGTGCACCCTTGGGACTTGGTGCCCTGTGTTCCTGCCACTCCAGCCATGGCTGAAAGGGGCCAATGCAGAGCTTGGGCTCTGGGTTTAGAGGGTGGAAGCCCCAAGCCTTGGCAGCTTTCACATGATGTTGAGCCTGTGGGTACACAGAAGTCAAGAATTGAGGTTTGAGAACCTCTGCCTAGATTTCAGAAGATGTATGGAAATGCTTGGATGCCCAGGCAAAAGTTTGCTGCAGTGGTGGGGCCCTCATGGAGAACCTCTTCTAGGGCAGTGCAGAAGGGAAATACGGGGTCGGATCCCCAAATAGAGTCCTTTCTGGGGCACTGCCTAATGGAGCTGTAAGAAGAAGATGCCACTATCCTTCAGACCCTAGAGTGGTAGATACACAGACAGCTTGCACCGTGCACATGGAAAAGCCTCAGACACTCAATGCCAGCCCATGAAAGCAGCCAGGAGGGAGGCTGTACCTTGTAAAGACACAGGGGCAGAGCTGCCCAAGACTATGGGAACCCACCTCTTGCATCAGCATGACCTGGATGTGAGACCTGGAGTCAAAGGAGATCATTTTGGAGCTCTAAGATTTGACTGCCCTGCTGGATTTCAGACTAGCATGAGCCCTCTTACCCCTTTGCTTTGGCCAATTTCTCCTATTTGGAATGGCTATATGTACTCAATACCTGTACCCCCATTGTATCTAGGAAATAACTAGCTTGCTTTTGATATTCAGGCTCACAGGCAGAAGGGACTTGCCTTGTCTCAGATGAAACTTTGGACTGTGGACTTTTGGGTTAATGTTGAAATGAGTTAAACCTTTGGGGGACTGTTGAGAAGGCATGATTGATTTTCAAATGTGAGGACATGAGATTTGGAGGGGTTGGGATGGAATGATATGGTTTGGCTGTGTCCCCACCCAAGTCTCAACTTGAATTTTTTCTCTCAGAATTCCCATGTGTTGCAAGAGGGACCCAGGGGGAGGTAATTGAATCATGGGTGCCAGTTTTTCCCATGCTATTCTCATGACAGTAAATAAGTCTCAGGAGATCGTATCAGTTAATTAGGTGTTTCCGCGTTTTCTTCTTCCTCACTTTTCTCTTGCCGCGGCCATGTAAGAATTGCCTTTTGCTTCCTGCCATGATTCTGAGGCCTCCCCAGCCATGTGGAACTATAAGTCCAATTAAACTTCTTTTTGTTCTCAGTTTTGGTTATGTCTTTTTTAGCAGCATGAAAAAAAACTAATACAACCTGTTTCTAGATTAAAGTATATTTTGATGGTAACTTAACATTTAGCCCAGAGTTGATACTGATGTCAATATAAAATCTGAAGGAGACATAGAATTATGGTATACTTTGGGGTAAGAAGTGGAAGTACTTGGAAAAAATTCAACAGATAAGCAGTCAATTAGCATATTAAACTATATAGTATATAAAACTATTCATTATAGTAATCAATATTACAAACAACTTTTCTAGGGAATCTTTGAAATGATGAATGCTCAAGGACCCTAAGTATATGAACCTATACAATGCAAATTTTAATAACTTATGTAAGCAATTCTACATCTATCTATCATGAACTTCCATTATGAAAAACATCACTTTTAGGATGAATATCAGAGTCATCTAAATTTTACAGACAAAGAAATCGATTGTGGAATAAAATTTTTCAACCAAACCAAATGTTTAAAATTTTGCTCATGTTTTTCGTTTCAGCAAATAAAAGCAATAGGTCTCTTTCCTTTTCAGCATTCAATTTTTCAATTGATTTTTATTGATGTGTTATGGATTATTTTTCTGTTAAAATACATATTTTTAAACCCTTCTGAACTTTCCAATAATACTTTAATATCATTTTATATCAGTTATATTCTCATAATTGAGTTAGATCATTTCCCTATAGTTTAATCAACCACTGTTAGAATATTTTTTAAATGCTAATAACACTCTATCTACTGCATTGTACTACATTTTGCATAATAATTATATATTAAAATACTTTTCTAATATTGATTTTCTAAGTTGATTTTCTAATATCTAATTTTCTAAGTTGAAATTTGTCTTCCCCATCCTCTTGGACATTGAATAAAATGATTACTGTGAATATCAACATTTTATATTCCTTAAATATTTGAAGATAGCTTTCATTTTTCTCTTCTATCTCTGTTTCACTGGGCTAATCATTCTCATTTTTTCTCTTCTCGCTATTGACTCTCATCATCATAATCTACCTTGTGTCGGGGCTGTTTTCAAATAAAGCAGGTTATGCACAAAATTAAATATATTGTGATTAACAACTTTCTTAATTTGAACTCTGTATTTCAACAAATGCAACTGAATTCTTATTAGATTCATGGTAATAAGTTTACATTTGTTTTTAACTAAAATTCCCTGAAGCTTGTTCACATGTGCTAATGGTAAATCCCACCTTTCCCATTCTGTCTTGCCTGTTATATCCCTATCCATTTGTCTTCTTCCCTCTCCCTTCCTACTTGCTTTCCTCTCTCTTCCTCCCTTCCTTTCTTCTTTCTTCTCTCTCTTTATTCATTTTCTTCCTATTCTCTCTTCCTATTTAGTTTTCTCCTTTATTTATTTCCTCCATTTTGTTCTTCCTTTCTTTCTGCATGACCACTCTGTTGACAAAAGTCAATGATAGCTTAGATTGACATAAAGCAGCCATAAACAGCAATAGAGTATATCAAACAGTGCATTTTTATAAAATATGAAGAAGGAAGTTAGTATGGTCATGATATATACCAGTGAGAGCTACAGGATTATCTAAATCCTCACCATCATGTAGACAGTTACTGATTTTATCTGAGTTAGGGATATATAGATCTCCTAGAAAATTATCTCTGCAACTTCCAGACCCAGCACTATATATCTATACATTAGAATGGAACAGCTTTTCAAATGGAGTAGTTTAGATTTGTGCTAGGGTTATCTCTGGGGTGTATTCTGATTACACAGTACTATAAAAAACTGTACTCTTAGGCACTGTTACCATTTTTCTTCATCATGTTCAGTTTTGCCAGGAATCTACTTGGTAAAAGTAGATTCCTGATTTTCATTCTGTGGAACTCATGCTTTATGTTTTCACATATATTTTCTTTATACACTTTGCATTTCTCTCCTATATTTTTCATATTATTGTGTTTGTTTTTGATATTTTGTTTGTTCTGGAAAGGATCTGTATCTTTCAATGTATTCAGCATCTGTTTCCATCTTCAGAAGAAACTATTTAGAAAAAAATACAGATCTCAAAATGCAAGAACTGAGGACTGGCTCTGCTACATATTAGCCCTGTAACTTGAGCTAGTTATTTAATCTCTCCTATGCTTCAGTTTCTTAATCCGAGAAAAGGATAAAAATAATACCAATCTCATACATTTTTATGATAATTAAAATACATAGTTTATTTCCAGTATCCAGCAAACTGTCTGATACAGATACAGAACTTAATAGAAATAGCAATTAGTTTGATCAATTTGCCATTGTTTTAATCAGCTCAGGCTACCATAACAAGAACATCATAAATTGAGTGGTGTAAACAACAGAAATTTACTTCCCCCAGTTCTAGAGGCTGGGAATTCCAAAATCAAGGGACTGGCCAATTTGGTTCCTGGTGAAGTCTCTTTTCCTGGCCTGTAGACAGTGGACTTCTGACATACATACTGGCTTGACCTTACCATGCTGTATGCATGCAAAAAGAGAGATAAATCTCTCTCTCTCGTTCTTCTTATAAAGCCCTAAATTCTATCAACTTAAGATCCCCTCTATGACCTCATTCAAACCTAATTATCTGCTAAGAGCTTTGTCTTCTAATAAAATCACATTGAGAGTTTGGGCTTCAACATATTATTTGGGGGGACAAAATTCCACATATATCAGTTATCAAATCATTCCATCAAGCCATTTAAAAATATTGAAGAGAACGATTTGGTGGTCTGTGTGTATTCCATGTGTATATTCATATACAGATCACACTTTCAGACACACAAATGTGAATTCTCCTCTTTTCACCATTCACTAATCACTAATCAATTTTTATTAGGTATTTTGTTGTAGCATTGATTTTTTTGACACTTAGAAAATGATATTCCATTTCTTTTTCTTACTATAATTACTAATCAATTAAAACAAGTTTTTGGTCTCTACTAAAAATACAAAAATTAGCTGGGCATGGTGGCGGCTGCCTATAATTCCAGGTACTAGGGAGGCTGAGGCAGGAGAATCACTTGAACCTGGGAGGCAGAAGTTGCAGTGAGCTGAGATTGCGCACTGCACTCCAGCCTGGGTGACTAAGTGAGACTCCGTTTAAAGAAAAAAAAAGCTTTTACTTTTATTTACTATGTGCCAGGACATTATACTAAGAATTTTTACATGTAACAATTAACTTTTACAGCTTTTATACTCCTTTGTCTTCTTTTCTTGAAATTTTAATAATTTCTGTGTATCATTCTTGGGTCACCTCTTGCTGTGAGGCTACAGAGAGGGGTGGAAAGGGTTATTAGTTTTGAAGTCAACTGGATATACATTACTTAGTTTGTTGAATAAATTATCACATTTTCTTTTTTTTTCTCTTCCTTCCATTCTCCTTTCCTTTCTCTCTTTGTTGGTTTCTTTTACTTTTGTTTTCTTCTTTCCTACACTGTTACTGCCTTATTTCTTTTTCTCCTGTTAAAAAAAAAAAAAAAAAAAAAAAAAAAACTATGGGAGGACATTGTTTTGGACCAGCCTCCTGCACTAGGCTCCTGAAGACCAGACCAAACAGAATGCAGTAATTTGTGCTAAGTATATATAATCAAGCTGAACTTTAAAATGGGCCAGTTTTCAGAAAAAAATCTGGATATTCCCGTCAGCCTATGTCAACATAACAGAAATAGTTCCCACTCTGTCTTAACGCTGTAAGGAAAGTCACTTTGAAATTACCAATCTACTTTTCGTTTCCTGTTTCTGTCTCTTCAGCCCTTTTCTGCCCATAAAGCCAGCTTCCCCTGCTCAGCTCATTGGAACACTCATTCTAATTTATAGAATGTGGTGTTGCCCGACTCTGGAATAACAAATAAAAGCCAATTAGATTTTTAAACAAAATTTGTTATAATTTTGTCTTTTGACACTCCTTTCCTCCTTTTGTGTGACTGTATTCATTGTTATTTCCTTACTTGCTTGTCTTTACTCTGTGTAGGTAGTACAGCTTTACTTCTTATATTTACTATCTTCATTTTGGTAAGTAATTTAACCTTTTCATAATTTTTAAAAATAGGGATAATATATACGGTATACACAAAATATGTCTGATACATTGTAGGCAATTCACAAAGTTTATTGAGAACAGTTTAGTACTTGTATTTTAAAATTCTCTCATTATTCTGAATGAGACTTTTGTGAGTAATCAGCATTTAGCAAGTCTTGGGAGCATAGTCTTTCAGGTTCTCTGTAGATATACACATAAGCATATGTTCTTTAAAAACAAACAATGATAACAAACAAAAAAGAGCATAGTTTCAAACATGATCTAATTCTGCCCCATTCTAATTGTGGATAGTCACTGATGACTAAATATCACCTAAACATATATGTGACATCTTTACTTTTACTTGAAATCAGCAATTAACTGCAGATGGAAAAATTTGAATCCATATGCCAACTTAATTTACATAATTAAATTATCTTAAAGATTCTCTCTAATATTTCTCTATTTTATTTTATCTTTCTCCATCAAACAACTTTTATTGTAAGAACACGAGTATTTTACAAAATGCAGGACCAAATCAGCAAACACATTTCTTAGGCAAAGAGATGAGAGTCGCTCAGGAAAATTTAACAGGTGGTATTTTAAATACAATATACAATTTCCCCTCCCCACCCCAGAAAAAAAAATGGCATTAAGGAGACTTAGCAGATAATCACTCAGTCTTGATATCTATTTTCAACATGTAAAATTAGTAAGACAGAGCCTGATTGGCTCAACCTAGATGATTTGAAAAGAATGAAATCATTTAGCTATGGCCAAAGGACTCAGGCTTATAGCAGAGAGAAGGATACAGAAAGGTCTCAAAGAAGAGGTACCTGTTGGACAGACTAATCAGCCTGACACTAGTGCCTTCCAACCATAGGGTACCAATACCATACCTACTGTGACGTATTTGACATGTCACCATATGTGAAATTTCTAGATCCTTTTTTAAAGCACAAATGCAGGTATTATAAACAATGAACCCAAGTTCAAGCTAGCACCAATCCCAAAGCCACATCCCCAAAAGGCAAATGTGTTCATATCAATTAATAACTGACATGCTGAGGTCATTCACTGAGTTTAAATCATTCACATGGTGTCCGTGGCTTTCAGAGAATTGTTGTGACCCTTTCAGATTCAGAAACCTATGGGCTAAACATTAAATGTAAATGCTGCAAATACAAAACTTTACATACTAATTGAAGAATCAAGCACACCAATTTACCAAGCTGTAAAACAAATTGCTCATTACCCCTAACAGACAAATTATTCCCCTTGAGCTCTAAAATCTAAAAACATTTGAGTGAGGAGCACTCATCTTTAATCATGGGAGGTTCAATGCTCAACCACGACCCCTAGTTGCACAGGAGAAGCATACATGCCTAGGTCTTGCCTAAAACCATATTCCACATTCTTTGGGTCAACAACTTGACTGCACAATCTGTAGTTTCAAGTTTATCATGAGTAGAGTCTGCAATAGGCCTTTCCTGTGTTCGTAAGACCAGTTACATCTAACTGAAGGGAAGAATAAGAAACAGCCTGCTGTTGTTCTTCCCTCAAATTAATGAACAGGAGTACAGTAGGTCTTCATGTGAATAAGAAGACAAAAGGGAAGCTCAGCAAACCTGCTTAAATCTATAGTGTTAGCAGGCCAGCTTGGCAGCCATGAATAATCTATATATTGTATTACTGGAGTGAGCACAATGGGCTAAGAAGGCAAACAAAAATCCAGACACATCTAAGGACATAATTCAAAGTGTATAGGCATGCACACATTCTGCACATTTTTTTTCATGCTCTATACGAGGCTTTTACACTAAATTTTTAAAACACAGGATGTGATTCCTGACATTCTATCAACCATTTTATTAGGTGATATGTATCACAAATCATAAAGATCAAATCTCTACTATAGCCCTACCACCCTGAATGCACCCAATCTAGTCTAATATTTCTCTATTTTAATTCCACACAGCTGGAGCCCTCCATTATTATAAGTTTGAAGTTTTGCAAATCTTCCCTTTTTGTTTATTTAGGTAATATATAACATGAAATTCAGTCCTTTTAAAGTGTACAATTTACTGAATCTTAATGAACTTATACAATAATGTAACCACCACCAAAATAAAAATGAGAAATATTTCCATTGTCCGAAACAGGGTCTTCATTACCCTTTGCATTACTTTTTTCCTACATTACTCCAAGAATGTGGCAACTATTGGTATAATAGTTTTTAGATTTGCCTTTTCTAGAATGTCATATAATAATAAATCTTTCCTTTTAGATTTGCCTTTTCTAGAATGTCACATAATAATAAATCTTTCCTTTCTATAGTGACTAGTTCATTGTTACTAAAAAAGGGCCTATAACGGGCAAATAAGCAGAAAAAAATGTTCTAATCAGACACAATGCTACTACTTGGCTGTTAGGCATTGTGTCTTCCTGCCTTCCAACTGCAAAAAAAAAAATGTCATTTTTCAGGGCTCTAGGCTTGAACGTATTAAAGATTGGTTGTTTATCTAAGGTGCGCTTCACTAAAAATATTTCATACAAATCAATAATTAGTTATCTCAAGATTTTCAAAGATATTCTTGAATTAGGAGGAAATTCTCTCGACAAATCAAATGGCCACCAAAAGGCCATTTTATCTGATGGTTCCTAGATGAGGTGACCAAAGCATTCACATCCAAAGTGTACTGAGACTGAGGATGAGATATGTGTCCTGCTGAGATAAGAACCTGATGGGCCTTTGCCTGTCTTAAAGTAAATTCCTTTTAGTAGAGATTGACTTTTTCTTTTCTGCTATGATTTTTCTGCTCAAGTTATACTAGAAAAGTATTTTTCAAATAGGAGTTTAAAACAACAAGCCAGAATGATGATGAGAAATGATTAAGAATTCTAGTGATTTTAAGGGAATAGAGTTTATAATATCCACTCCAGCATAGTGATGGTTTTCTAGTGGGAAAAATAGAACTGGAACTGCATATGTTGTGATAGTTTGGTGGCAGGATACAAAAGAAATTCTTTGAAACAGCATTTAAAATTCCCTCAGGAGTATAAACATTATTTCTTCCTTGCCTGTGGGCAGCAGAGTGTAACATATGGGACATACATGCAATATGAGAGAAAACTGACAAACAGGAGGGACATGTTCTTTCCCTCTCTGTGGTCCCAGTTTGGTCTTTAGATTCTTAGGCACTATTCCCACTCTAGACAAGCTGGAAATAGATTTAGAATACAGAAACATATGCGTTAGAGGAATATCCCTAGAACTTTAAAGTTCAAAAGAAATAAGAAATTATGTAGCCTCCATATAACTCTATACAAGTTGTATTAGATGTGATATTTTGGAAGTTTGAACAATTGATTTGTGCATTTTACTTTATATTTATGACCTTAAGGAAAATTCATTAACTAGTGTGATTTTGTTAACTCCCTAACTGCTGATAAAGAGCAAGGGACACTGTGAACTTTCGATTTATCTGAGTTTATTGGAAGGGAAAAAAGTCACTAAAAATCCATGATAATAAAATTACTTAATGAATATTGAATAACCTATGATAAGTTATTGATATAAATTTAGTAAATGCTACATTTTAAATAAATAATATAAATAAGTTTATAAATAATGCCTTTAAGTCAATCATAAAGCATATGCTTTAAAATAAGAGTGGTTAGGGTAACTAGACAGGTTTTGCTATGTTTTATGTGGAGATAGAGGAGTGTATTTTAGAAATTGATGACTTTCTCTGTAAAGTTAAGTCAAGCGATTATTTTAATTGTTTCCCTTTATGGTTAAGACTCATAAAATATTGCTTTATTTCTAGAAATAGTGTTGATTTTTACTGTCTTTTCCTTTTGAAAACTAACACTCCAAAGAGAACACTAGACTTCCTGCATCACTTTTCAATGTCTCAACCCATTTTAGAGGAGAATTCTGCCCAAAACACCTTAAATTTCTCATAAAATTATTTTTACATTTTGTTGCTGGTGAAATGTCACCTAAAACATTTTAATATAAATTATTTATTAAGGTAACTGGATTCTCAAGATGTAATATATTTATGTCTAACCTATAGCCCTTCATAGTACAGTAGCAGCCTCAACTTGTTAAAAAAATCACAATAAGCTGAAAAAAATACAAAACGAAATTAGCATTGTGACAGCAAAAACAAGGAGCACTAGGAAAATCAGGAAATTGAATGACACTGAAGAACATTGTATTTTTAAAAAATTTTTCTATTGTAGTGCTTCTTAGTAAAAGTTGAAATTAAAGCTACTGATTTCCTATTAGCAAATAAGGGAAACAGTCTAAGAGCACCTGAAAACTGGGAAATCTTTTATTTCTTAAAAGCTCTTTACCTTTGAAAACATCTTCATATGCAAACTTATAAACCCCACATTTTAAATGACAAATCCAATTATTTTCTTTGAAAGCAAAACAAAAACCAAAAACCAAAGAGAGTACTGAAGTTGTGGAAAAACATGGGTAGTCTTGTAGTTCACTCTCTAAGTCCTTTTGTATTCCGTCCAAAGCCATTATTTGTGGTTTCAGATAGAAAATACATTCAGGCAGCAAATCATGTTCCTTTTGATGGTATAATGTGATAATTCTCAAAAGGATCTCAGCACCCCCTTGTTCATATTTATGCAATTAACTAGTACTTTAAATGCCTAATATATCTCAAAATGAAGGCTAAATATTTCATTTTAATAAGATTTCATTTGATTGGAATTTTGGTTGTGAAGGACATTTGGTGACACCTTTTCTTTTCATGTCTAAATTGCAGCTTATCAGTGGGAATTTCCACTTAGCTCTCAATAAATTTGGGGAATAAATGCCAAAATAAGAAAACATTAAGGAAATGGAAAAGTCCTAACAATATTATAGGGTTGATAGCACCTTTTTTATTACACCAGGGATTACTGAAAGGCAATGCACTTTTCACATTTTTCTAAGTCTTTATTTGCTATTACAGTTTAAAAAATCAATTAGAAAGATTATGTCATTCAATAATTATGATCAAAAGTAAAGAGGATAATTCAACTTTTCCAGGTTTTCTTTGATAATCAAATTGGCATAATTAAAGTGTGTTTCTCCTGTTAATTGCAATATTCAAGTAACAATAATAACCATTAATGAACAAATTTTCACATTTATGAATGGTATAATTTCATCAGATCATACATCATTCCTTTAACCATCTCTGGAGTTGTTATTAGTCTTTGCTGACCATTGCTGCCCTCAAAATTGCTTTCCTCATGGCAAATATAGTGTTTCTATGAGAATTTTGGCTTGAATTTGCAATAGCACATGTGACACCTATTTGAATATATGGTCATTTTTTGAGCTCACAATTTTACTTCTAAGTAAATACTCTGTGATGATGAATATTACACATCAATTTGGCTAGATTAAGACAAATAACGTGTCTTTTTTTGGTCACACACTAGATGTGAAGATATTTTGTAGATAGGACTAATATCTACTTTAAACAACTCTACCTTAACATTTATTTTAAGTTGATTTAAAGCAAAGAGATAATCCTTAATTTGTCTCATCTAGTCAGTCAAATGTTTTAAAAGCAAAAACCGAGGTTTTCCAGAGAAGAAGGAACTCTGCCTCAAGACTGTAACTTAGAAATCATTTCCTGGTTTCCAGACTGCCAGTCTGTGCTAAATGTCAACTCTTAGCTGAGTTTCCAGCCTGCTGGCCCGCCTCACAAATGTTGAACTTTCCAGGCCCTACAATCAGGAACCAATTTCTTAAAATCACTCTCTCTCTCTGCACACACACACACACACACACACACACACACACACACACACACACACCCCTATAGGGTCTGTTTCTCTAAAGAATGCTGAGTGATACAAATTTTGGTGCTGGGAATGGTTCTAGAAGAACAGATTCTTCAAAATAAATTTTCTGAATTGATTCTGGGATTTTCTAGAATTGGTGCTCTAATCTGGCTAGATATAAAGGTACCAGTGGCTCTATTTCTAGTAGTAAAGAGAGCACTGATGTTTTGTGGTGTGACGTGGCAAGAAAACTGTGCGAAATGTCTCCATTGAATGCAATGGAAATATTCAAAATACATTGAAAATATCTCCTAATCAAATACAAGAGGAAAGATTCTGGACGATCATGTATTTGATATTTTAGGACATTCTGTCAAACTAACAAGTAAAATAAGATTAGCTGATTGCTCCTAATTGTTCTGGACAAAGTGGGTACAGAAAAGGATGAGCTCATGGTTTCAAATTCCCAGCTCAAGTACAACATATATGATCTGAAAGTTTCTATATCTATCCTGAAAAACAAAAAACAAAACACACACACACACACACACACACACACACACACACACCCTTATCTCCTGTAGCAAAATTCAGCTACTTATAGGATAAGACTACTTATGGGTTAAGTTTGCTACAGGAGATAAAGGTGTGTGTGTGTGTGTGTGTGTGTGTGTGTGTGGTGTTTTCAGGATAGATATAGAAACTTTCACAATAGCAATGACTTGGAACCAACCCAAATGTCCATCAGTGATAGATTGGATTAAGAAAATATGGCACATATACACCATCCAATACTATGCAGCCATAAAAAAGGGTGAGTTCATGTCTTTTGTAGGGACATGGATGAAGCTGGAAACCATCATTCTCAGCAAACTATCGCAGGGACAAAAAACCAAACACCGCATGTTCTCACTCATAGGTGGGAACTGAACAAGAGAATACTTGGACACAGGAAGGGGAACATCACACACCACGGCCTGTTGTGGGGTGGTTGGGGGAAGGATAGCATTAGGAGATATACCTTATGTAAATGACAAGTTAATGGGTGCAGCACACCAACATGGCACATGTATATATATGTAACAAACCTGCACGTTGTGCACATGTACCCTAGAACCTAAAGTATAATAGAAAAAAGTATATAATGTCCAAAATCAAAGGGTGTCTGCTTTAACATTAGGGCACTGATTAGGAAGAAATGGAATCCTCAAAATTAGAGTGGGACATATGAGCAATTTTGATGAAGCTGAGGACACTGAATTCCAAAATTCTGCAGTCATCTTTGGCAACAGCCCTTCCACACCTGTTTGAGGACATTACAGCTGCCTTCCCTGAGGAAATTAAATGAACTTTGAGATGCCTTGCAAGACTTTACTAATTCTACTCAGAATCCACCCCCATCACCCACCTTGCTTGTAGACCTCTAATTAGACTCAAATCCTAGATGACCCAAAAAGGTGAAGTGCAAAGTGTGGCCCATGAAGAGTTGCACTATATTCCAAAAGAACCACATGATTTTTTCTAACTCATACAGAGAAATTTGAGGAATGTGTTTATTGCTTAATATTTTGGGTGATTTTTGTTGTTGTTGATATTGAGGTATCTTCTACATCCTTATGGTTTTTTGTCGTTTTTCTATCAACAAGTAAATGATATGTGTTAAAATCTC
The DNA here is from genome assembly GCF_028858775.2 of Pan troglodytes. Taxonomy (NCBI): domain Eukaryota; kingdom Metazoa; phylum Chordata; class Mammalia; order Primates; family Hominidae; genus Pan; species Pan troglodytes. The sequence continues at coordinate 93,024,984 of NC_072408.2, forward strand.
CCATTATGATGGTAAGTTTGTCTATTTTCATTTTTAGTTATATCAAATTTTCTTTAGGTATTTTATAGATATGTTGGTATGTTCAAACTTAGCATTCTAATCTTTCCCTTGGATAAGTTATTGTAGCATTATGAAATGTGTCATCATCTGATATTATTGCTCTATCAAATCTTTCTTGGGGTTGTGGAGCTTATCTTCTATTACTGTTTCATTTCTTACTTTTGTATATATTTATTTTCAATTGTATCTCCTGTAAGCAGCATAAATCAGGTTTTTTTCTATTATTTTAAACTTCAACTTTTATATGGAGTGCTTAATATATTCAGATTTAATAAAATCAGATACATTTGACTTTAAATTTAACACTTTATTTTTTCATTGTTTCTATTTCTTTCGTTCCTTTGATCATCTTTCTTAGAACCAATGAAATCCTTTTTTATTTTACACTTTATTAGCTTATTTTTACAATATTTTGCCTTTACTTTTAGCCTAAAAATTACAGCATGCTTCCTTGTTTTAATATATTTATACAAATTAGTACATTTTTCACTTTAAACAACATAAGGACCATAGAACTTCTCTCCCCACTTGCCCCACTATTTATTTATTTTTATTTTTCCTAAGTTCCTAGCTTCAGTGTTATATTGTCATGCATTTTAATTTTATATTTATCTACCAGTATCATTGGTTTTTATTCCTCCCTGTATTTCTGTGTTTTCAGTTGCAATTATTTTCCTTTGCAGGAAAAAAACTCACTTTACTTGAAGCTGCTGACAACAAATTCTCTCAATTTTTTTGATTTAAATTTTTCTTTTTATTTGGAGGATGTTTTCTTTTAGGTACAGCATTCTAGTTTGGCAGTTTTATTTTTTAGCTCTCTAGTAACAGCATCATATTATCTTCTAGTTTCCATTGCTTATGTTATAAAGTCAGCTATAGATGACATTGTTGCTCTTTCACAGATAATGTGCCTTTTGTTTAAATCAAAATATTCCCTATGTATTTGACTTTCAGTAAATTGAGGTTTCATTTGTATATATTCTGCTTTAGGTACATCGTTCCTTTTAACTTTGAGCTTTCTTGTCTCATTATTTTCGGAAAATTTCTAGCCACTGTTTTCACTTAACGCTTTTGTTTCATTCTTCTCTTACCTCACATCATATCATCTTACCTAACCTCACTTTCTCTTATTTCTCTCTTTCCTTTTATTTGGGGGTATTTAGAAGAGATGCTAAACCTTTTGATCATGTCTAATAAATCTTGTATGCTTTGTAATGTATTTTCAATGCTTTTTTTCTGTTATCTACTCTATTTTCTGATGACTCATCTTCCTATTCACTAACTCTTACTCTATGTTCTTAATGTTATTTCTAGAATTACCATGTGATTCATACTATCAATGCAAGAAGTCTGCTGACAGTATCGTATACCTTGTTGCATACATTAATCATAGTTATTTAAAAACATCTAAAAAGTCCAATAACCGTTGTTTTTTTTTATCACTGGGTTTCAGTGACATAGCCCTGCATCCTTTTAAATCTGCTAGTTTTTGAGAAAATGTTGAATACAGTGTATGAAAACTTAGAAAGGTAATCTGAGATTTTTTAATGTAGATATTTTCAGCCATAAGGGATTCTCTTTTGTTTTTAAGAGGCAGGAGAGTAGGAGCAAATCATTTTTTTTTTTTTTTTTTTTGAGACAGAGTTTCGCTCTTGTCACCCAGGCTGGAGTGCAATGGTGCGATCTTGGCTCAGTGCTACCTCCACCTCCCAGGTTTAAGCGATTCTCCTGTCTCAGCCTCCCTAGTAGCTGGGATTACAGGTGCCTGGCACCATGCCCAACTAATTTTTTTTTTTTTTGTATTTTTAGTAGACATGGGGTTTCACCATGTTGGCCGTGATGGTCTTGAACACCTGACCTCAGATGATCCATCCGCCTCAGCCTCCCAAAGTGCTGGGATTACAGGCATGAACCACTGCGCCCAGCTGGAGCAAATCAATTTTTATCAGCCTGTGATAAGATTGATTCAAAGTTGGATTTCTGCCTTTGCAAATGGGCTTATTTGGGTTTGCTCTAATGCCAGCTGAAAGCCTGAAGTGTTTACCGAAGCCCATCTTCTTTGGCTGGTCTTGAACTAAATGTTTGTCTCTGCTACCCATGAAACTGGAAAACCTCCATTCAGCTTCTTAGCATTTTGGCTAAAATTAAAATATCAGCAAATGTGTAGAAAAGTGCCAAGTGTTAGGCTCCCCTCTCAGCACACCTCTTGCTTTCTGGGATCTTGGTGCCTCAAGTTCTGGCTGCAATCCTTATTTTCACTTTTCTTATCCCAAGATACTGCCCAATGCTCTGATTGACTTCTCAGTACCTGGACCCTTTACACAAATAAGCAAGGGAAAGGTGGCACAGAAATTTGGGCACTGCTTGGTATAATTCTTCTCTGCAAGTTCTTGGTTCCTCAAGGGCTGGTTGCTGAAGTAGTTCTTCAATATTTTATAATAATTAAAGCCATTTTTAAAGTTTTTATAATTGTTCTTCGTGATCTGTTTTGTCTTCTATAGGCCAGTCTTTCTTATTGGATTATAGTGATTTTATTAGGCTATCAGTAAGTAAACAAGGTATTTTTTAAAGGAGACATTGAATCACTCTATAAAATACGAAATAAACTCTTTCTTGATTAAAGTCTTTGGATACAAGCGTTCAATTCTTTGCATAATAATTATCGTAAAATATGACAACACATGCTTGAAAATGAAAAGACTAAAATATAAAGATTTATTTGTTCTATCCCCTGAAAAGACAGCACCGATTCTATCACACACAGATATAGGTATTTATCTTCCTATAGATCATACCTAATATTCTCAGAGTTGATAATATATTAGAGAATTATAATGCATATCATATATGTATCTCTCAGGTTACAGAAATTTCAAATGGTGTAGTAAAATTAATTTTTTGAGGTCCAGGAGATTATCAGATTAACTGAATCATAAGGTGACTCACAAAATATATGAGAGTAAACAATTATAAATAGTAGAAAAATATATCTGAATCTGCATTCATTTTTGAACTATGTATTTACTCTACCTAGATGCAAATCTTTTCCCCAGTCTGCCTGTTTCCCATATTATTGTCATATTATATGTAAATATATCTATATAGACATGTATATAGAAATATATAAACATACACATTTATCAGTCTGCATATTTATGTATGTGTGTTAGTCTGCCTGAAGCTGCTATAACAAAACATCACAGACTGTGTAGCTTAAACAACAGAAATTTAGTTTCTCACAGCTCTGGAGTTTGGAAGTCCAAGATTAAGGTGCCAGCAAGGTTGGTTTCTGGTGAGGCCTCTCTCTCTCTCCTTGGTTTGTAGAAAGCACCTTATTGCTGTATCCTCACATGATCATTCTCTGTAAGAGAGAGCTCTTGTCTCTTTACCAACTTAAAAGGACACCAGCCCTGTTTGCCTAACAAGGCAAATTTCCTTAGATATTAAGGCTCACGCATAATCCTCTTTGGTCTGATGCGCTGCCTTTTGGGTCCACTGGGGTAATAGCGTCACCTCCCCTACTCTGCACAGAAGCCCCATCCCTGTGGCCTGGGCAGCCCTGCCCCTGAGGTACTGGGCAGTGGCATTCTGCCCTGCTGAAACCCAGGAGGTGGCCCTCTTCCTCTGAGACCAAAGAGAAAACACCTTTGCCTTGTTGGGTATGTGATGGGAGTAGCAACCGTGCTGCTCTCTGAATCACTTTCAGGGCTGTTCTTCCTATTTGTTGAAGGATAATGCATGTTTGAAGCCAGTTAATTCTATTGTCTTGTTCTGCAGAGTCCCAGAAGTCTGACAGCCTTCCTTTATTACATCCAATTCTCTCTGTTTTGTTTATTCCAGCTGTCAGTGCTTCTGCTGATGTAATTCCATCTCCGTTCCTGTCCTCAGCAGAGATGGCTGATTAAATCCATAGGTAATCTCTTTAAGGAGCAAATTTCCAGCCACACACTTTGTCTCTCTAGAACACGCTTTCCACTTTTTGCAGTATAGTTAGTCTGATAATTTTCCAAAACTTCAAATCCTGGTTCCATCTTGCTTAAAAATTTCTTCAATTTGTATATCTTCTCTCACATTTTACTCTAAGCAATAAGGAAAAATCCAGCCTCACCCTCAACATCTCTGTGCTTATACATCTCTTCTGCCAAATATCCAAGGACATCACTCATATTTTACCTTCCACAAGAGACTAGAACACAATTCAGTGAAGTTCTTGGCCACTTTATGGCAAGACTGCCTTTCCTCCAATTTCCAATAACATATTTCTCACCTTGAGACCTCACCAGAAGCACCTTTGTTCATGTATCTACCAATATTCTGTTTAGGATAATATAAGTATTCTCTAAGATGAGACATTTTCTCTAAAGATCTTCTTATTTATCTGTATGTATGTATGTGTGTATACATATATACATATACACATATACATATACATATACATTTATGCACATAAACACACACAAAAATTCTAACCTTCAGTCTGACATATTAGATGGGATCTTTGGGAGGCAATTAGGTCACAGGGTGGAGCCCTCATGATTGAACTTAGCACCCTTATAAAAGGAACTCATAGTTCTCTTGCCCTCTTTCTGCCATGTGAAGGTACAAGAAAATGGCAGTCCGCAGAGAGCACTCATCAAAACCTGACCATGTTGGCACCGTTATCCCAGACTTCCAGGCTCCAGAACTGTGAGAAAATAAATTTCTGTTTTTTATAAGCCACCTTACTCTATGAAACGTTGTTATAGCAGCTCAAACTAAGATAGACAGACAGACAGATACATAGATATATAGATAGATGATAGCACATTTTTAACTGGAAACATCATCATCTTTTTAACTCAAAAAAGTAAAAGATGCATTCTTAGTAGAATTATTCTTACACAGGCAAGACACCTGCCTCTATCAATTCAAATGTATAGTCTAACTTCAGCAAGAATATCTCTGTAGGGGTAATTGTAATATCTGGTAAATAGTAAGCATAATTTATAGCTTAAGAGAGATTTACACTAATTTATACTTGATCAGAAATTTAAAAAATATGTCAATGAAAATATTGTTACAATAAACAACTCAGGAAATGGGAATTGTAAATCTCAGAGCATGGCTCCCTAAGTTTCATTAAAGTAAGATCAGAATTTTTGGAATACTTCATTTTAAATCATGCATATTCAGAACACTGGCTAATGGAATAAAGTTTAGTAATATATTTTAATATGTAGTCTCAAAAATGTTGTCACTATGAAACATACAAAAACAACCAGGAGTATTTAACTTGAATACACAGTCTAAGTAGATGTACATATACATAACCCATTACAAAGTCCTAAAACCAAAATCATTTCATTTTATCAGTAGAGTCTGAAGGCCATTCAGTCATTTGTTTTTCCCCTGGGATATTAGCACTATTGCAAAACCCAAAAGGAATATTTTTTCCACAATCTAATTTTTTTGACTAATCTAATATGTTTGACTTTCTGACATTACATTTGCATTTTTTAGTAACCTCTACAGTTATAAAACATTGCTTCTTTTAGATGAATTCATAATAAAAATTATTTTAATAAACTTTATGATATGTTTTTCTCGCATTTTCATTGTTCACATGCATAGAAATTGCTTCCTATTCCATCAGATCTTCTCATTTTACTGGGGTATTTTTAAGTCAGTTTGAGTAGTTGTTCATAAACTTTTATTTTTATAAATTGTGACACTCTTGTGGGTAAAATTTACACTTTAACTAGGAATGACGGTTCACTATAGAATGATGCTTTTCTGACAGTTGTGATTTGAGAGCATGTCTCTGTTAACTTTAATTCCATCTCTTTTTTTCCCTGTAATGCTCAAAATGCCAATACATCTTCATTTACCAGTTGAAAATTCCTCTTCCCAAGGCACCAAGGGTCTACTAAAGAGTATGTCACTAAAACTGTTGCATTTTTGCAAGCTTGGGCATCACATATGGCTCACGCTAGACTCAGATAGCTGTGTGGAGCAAATGCTCAAATCTGTGCCAGAATTTGTTCATTTTAACATCACTGGGACTTTCAAAGAACAAATGCCATCTATGTGAAAATAACACACTATTAAAGGATTTAATAGAGTTACTCATAATGGTTACCTTAATGATCATGCTGAATTGATCTATTCTGAAATTTATTCCAGATTAAAACATCTTGATAGACTGTTGCTGCTACTGCTACTGCTGCTGCTGCTGCTGCATCCCTAGATTTTTCTTCATATGGCTATAACTTTTGATATGCCAATAGGAACCACACAAGAATAAGGATGCTTGTGGAATCCTCAGGGATAGAAGCAGCAGTGTGTAGCAGCTGGAGTATGAAGGCTTATGGCAGAGGCAGCAGTGAGTGGAGGCAGAGACAAAAAGGAAGGATCCAGGGTAATGCAGGATTAGCAGGAGAGATGACAATGTTAAGGGACAGTTTAGGGGAAAAAGGTAGAATTTTGTTCTAAATAAGCTGCATATTCTGATTTCAGTGCTCAGTTCATTGTATTTTTTTAAGTTTTAAAAAATTCCAAGTTATATATTATTTCCTCATTCATAATATAATAATAAGCATATATTAATATTTAATGTGTGTGTTTTTTATGTGTATTTCATGCCCTGGGTCTGTTGTAGATATTGGAGATATAGTGTAAATTAACAAAATATTTTAAAAATTTCTTCCTAATTGAAGGTGGCATTCTGGTCTATGAAATCATATACTATAGAACAAGCATATATATTGTCATAATTATTAATACAATGAATGTAAAATGCTTAGTGAAGTACATAATGTAAATATTAATCTCTAAATAAATGTAACATTGTTATTTTTGGAAAATGTGTATCACTAATGCCATATCAAAGAGCTAAAAACTCAAATACATAAATCATCTTCTAAAACTTGCCAATGAATATTTTATACAATGTTTATAAATTAATGTTAATATTTATGTATAATGAAATGCAAAGCTCTTAAGTGTATATTAAGATGAGTTTTGACACATGAATGCACAGTACAAGTAATAACCAAATCAGAATATAGAACATTTCCATCCCCAGAGAATTTCCTCATGACCCCTTCCTGTCAAGCTCTTCTCTACTCAAGCCCTCCATATTTATATTTCTATTCCCATAAATAAATCTAGCTTGTTCTGTAACTTCATCACAATGGCACAAATAGTATGTATTTGGTTTTTTTTTTTTTTGGTCTGGCTTTTGTTTTTTTTTGGTCTGGCTTTTGTTTTTTTTTGAGATAGAGTCTTGATCATTGTTGATTTTATTACTGAATGTATTATTGCATTGCGTTTTATGAATATACTATCATTTTTAAATCAATTATTCTATTAATGAACACTTGGTAGTTTCTAGTCTTTGACTCTTACCTATAAAGCTTTCTAAATATCCTTGTACAAGTAGTTTTGTAAACATGTATTTTCACTCTTTAGTAAATACCTAGCTGCATTATGGTGCTTTGTAGGAAAACTATCAGATACTTTTCCAAAATGGTTGAAAATCTTATACACTACCAGTATATTAAGAGTTTATGTTGCTGCACTTCCTCCACAACTTTAGTTGTCATCAGTTGTTTCAATTTTAGGCCTTCTAGTAGATAAAAGGCCATAGTTATAGCTCATTGTAGTTTCAATATTTGTTTCCTTGATGACTGATCAAATAAGCACCTTTTTATGTTCTTACGGGACATTTGTGTAGATTTTGCTCATTTTTCACCAGGTTTGACTTTTTAATGTATTTTGCATACAATTTGTCAGAGAGATGGTGTTATGGACTGAACTGTGTCCCCCAATATCCATATGTTGAGACCTAAAATCCCCAATGTGACTGTATTTAGAAAGGTGTATAAGGACGTAATAAATGTTAAATCAGGTCATGAAAGTCTTAATCTAATAAAACTTGTTTCCTCATAAGAAGAAGACACACCAGAGATTTCTTTCTCTTTCTGAACAGGCACAGAGGAGAGGCCATGTGAGGACATGGTGAGAAGGCAGCCGTCTACAAGCCAGGAAGAGAGGCTTAACCAGAAACCAATTGTGGTGGCACTTTGATGTTTGACTTCTAACCTCCAGAACTACAAGAAAATAAATTTCTGTTGTTTGAAATACCCACCCTGTGATATTTTATTATGAAAGCCCTAGTAGACTAATACAGATTTTTAGCAAATACTTTTCTTTTAGGCTGTGGCTTATGCTTTCAAGGGTGTGAAGTTACTTCCCCTATTTTTTCTTCTAGAAACTATTATTTTAAGCACTCTGCATGTATGCATGACCCATGCGAAAATATTTTTTATATGATGTGAGATTTTGCCATTAAATGATCACAGCAACTTTGCTGAAAGCCACTTAGACTGTGCATCTACTATAGACTACTAAGTGTAGACTTCCTACTCTGATCCATTGTTCTACTTGTTTATTATTATGTCAATAACACCATCTTGATTAATGAAGCTATATTATAAGCCTTATAATATTATTTTATTTTTATATTTTAAAATTATATTTACATATATAAAACATTTTATATTTACATAATATAAAATATTTACGTTTTATCATACTTTTATATTAAATTTAAAATTTATATTTTATGTAGTTATATATTAAATACATAAATATATAATTCTTATTATAAGAAATCAGGCAATGTATGTCCTCCAAATTTATGGTTGCTTTTAGTGTTGTTTTGACTATTCTAGGTCCTTTGAATTTCCAGAATAATTGGTTAGTCCATTTGTAACAAATTGGTTGTTGGGATTTTTTATTGGGGTTTCTTTGAATCTATAGAATAATTGGATAACAAACATTCTAACAATATATAATCTTCCAATCCATGAAAACTATTTGTCTTGCCATAGACCTTCTTTACCATTTCTCCCAGAAATGGTTTTAATGTTTAGTGCAGATATATTGCATGTTGTCCACTAAATTCATTGCTATGATTTTATTGTTTTTATGCCACAGCAAATGGTATTGTGCTTCAATTAAAATTTTCACTTGTTTGTTGCTGTTACATACAATTGTTCTTTTATATATTGACCATGTATCCAGTGAATTTGAAAAAAAATTATTTATTACATTTATAAAATATATTTCTCAGGATTTTTCACGAATCCAATCATTTCATGTATGAGTAAAGAGAGGCTTAGTTTCTTTTCAGTCACAATTTTGCTGGATAGCACTGGCAAGACCTCTAATATAATGTTAAATAAAGCAATGAGAACTCACATTCTTGCCTTAGTTCAAATCTTAGTAAGAAAGCATCAATATTCTGCCATTACATATGATGTTAGTTCTAGGTTTTTCAGAAAAATACTTCATCAGATAGAGGAAATTTTCATTTATTCTCATTTTACTCTGAGCTATTAACATGACTAGATATTAAAGATTGTTTAATGATGTACTCATAATATTTCTCTTTTATTAGAGTCTCATTTTGGATTAATTGCTCTTCAAAAGTTAAACCAATCCTGCATTCAATAGATAACGTTCCACATAGTAATGGATTATAATTTATACTTATTATTGGACGCAATTTGCAAATATTTTCTTTAAAATATTTTTATCTTTGTGTGTTTCACTGAATTTCTAGATGTATAGGTTGATATTTTTCACCAGTTTGACAAGTTTTAAGCCATTGTTACTTTTAATATTTTTCTCTCTTCTCCTAGAACCACACTCATTGCTATATTACTTGATATTTTCCTATATATTACTAGATCTTTATTTAATTATTTTACTATTTTGGAAGCTTCACTTTAGATCATGTCTATTGATCTGTCATTGATTTCACTTATTCTTTTTTCTTTACTGTCTAATAAGCTGTTTAACCCATTCAGTGAATTTTCTTTCATTTATTGTACTTTTCTAGTATTTCCATTTTCTTTTTATAGATTTCATTCTTTTGCAATTTCAAAATTATTCTTTCATATGTCCAAATTTTTATTTACTTTCCTTAAATATATTTTAACAACTGTATTAAATCCTTTTTGTTAACTCAAAATCGATCTCATCTGGTAATCCATTTTTACTGACTGCTTTTGCTGCTAAGTATATGTCACATTTTCGTGTGTGTGTGTGTGTGTGTGTGTGTGTGTGTGTGTTTACATAGCTGGTACATTTTTTGAAATTCTGCACATGGTCAATGTTATCTTAAAAGGAGAGATAATTTCTTTCTTTATATGGTACTGATTTGTTCTGACAATAAAACCCTAACAGATCTTCTGTATTTTGTTTAGCTTTAGTTAGGATGTCTTCATTTTTGTTATCTTCTTAATTCAAGGGTTATATTCTGATTCAAAGGTGCTGTCCTTATCCCTATAAAACTTTCTGGGTTCTTACATAAATTTCCAAGGGTAGGCTAGAACTCTAATGGCTCCAGTACTGTATGACCTCTTATATTTTCCAGTCAGATCTGAGCTGAACAGGAGCTATTGTCTACAAGGTAACAAGCAAAGTGCTCAGCATGAACATATGAAGCTCAGTTATTAGGTAAGTACTCTCAAACATTTCCAGGAAGAATTTTGGAATCCTTCTTTTGCAGAATTATGTATCTTCTCTCTCTCTGATCAAATTCTAGGTGTTTTGGTAGCTCCAAACTAATTTTTTTCTCCATATCAATGTGCACCAGACAATATGTTACCAGACAAAATGCCAGATTGAATGTGGAGCTCGTCTGTATGTATTTTCCTTCTTTCAAGGATATTTCAAGAAATATACATAGCCGGGCGTGGTGGCTCACGCTTGTAATCCCAGCACTTTGGGAGGCTGAGGCGGGCGGATCACCTGAGGTCAGGAGTTTGAGACCAGACTGACCAACGTGGTGAAACCCCGTCTCTACTACAAATACAAAATTAGCCGGGCGTGGTGGTGCAGGCCTGTAATCCCAGCTACTCGGGAGGCTGAGGCACGAGAATCACTTGAACCCGGGAGGCAGAGGTTGCAGTGAGCGGAGATCGTGCCATTGCACTCCAGCCTGGGCAACGAGAGCGAAACTTCGTCTCAAAAAAAAAAAAAAAAGAAAGAAATATATATATATATATATATATATATATATATATATATATATGCCTATAGCTAACTTCTAGAGTAAACAATGATAAAGAAATTAGAAGCAGAAAGATAAAGGTAAATTTACTTCAAAGAGCCAACAGATGGTAGCAAACTTCTTCACAAAAATATATTACAAGAAACAGAGTCAGATAAAAAGTGTTCAGGTAACCAAAAATTGAGAAATTCTTCCACAAGCAGACCTCTCATTCTAAAAAACTTTGAAGATGGGATATTTGATCACAAGAAAAATTTTTCTTGATGAAATTGTTGAGATATAAGAAAAAAATGGAAAAGAACAACAAAAGGTTATAGTATGTGAGTGAATTTAAATAAATATTGATGATATAAAATAATTCTTGTTGTATATTTTGGAGTTCAAGAGTTCAAGAGAAAGAATAAAAGCAAAGTAGAATTAAGATAAAAATAACTGCTGCAAAGAAGCTTATAGAGATAAATGATGTTAAAATGTTCAAAGATCTTAGATCATGTAAGAGGAGGAAAAACATTGATAGACATATTATAAAATTAAGCAAATATATTTCAATGACTAGAGTAGCATCAAAACCATTGGAAACAGCATACAACTTTCAAATAGATAGGAGTTTCCTGTGGACTATTTTGGCTGTAATTTCTGCTATTTTCTGTTCAAAGTATCTTATTTTCTATATTCTGAGTTACTTTAACCTTAGGCTGATCATTTTCCTTATGATTTTATTTGTATAAACATTTAAGACCCAGGATGATGGTGGGTCCCTACAGGAAAGATGTGTAAATGTTTCTACCATTTGCTTTGGAATTGCAAGATATGTCAACATATGTAAAGTGTCAACAAAATAAATAAATGCCATATGTGAAAACTTTGAAGTAAAAACATTATTGAAAACCCAAAAACATACAGATACAGTTTTTCAAAGAAAACAATAATTCAGAGCACAGACTTTTAAAAAATAGTTGTTATATTTGTAAAGTAAGTTATATGTTAAGAATCACATACAATATAAAATAATTGAAAAAAATTGCATAATGGCACAGAGAAAAATGTTGATCCTTGTACATATTATCAGTACAGTAACTCTATTCTACATGTATATAAAAATAAAAATGTAAAAATTTGGATTCTAGATATTTACTGGAGCAAAAATATTAATGCTCAGAGCAGAAAGTTAGAAAACTCAGCAGTTTTATAACTCATGAAACATTTTTAATGAAACAGAAATGTAACATTATGAAATCTTGAGATAGTAGAAATGAAGTATGATTAAACTATTTTAAATTTAACCAATATTCATATTCATATATACATTGAAAAATTATACCTTTTTCTAAGTTTGATTCTTGAAAATTATAGTTTTAAATTATTTATCTTTTCAGTGATTTTGTCACATTTAAAATTCCCCCTTGAAAAATTGCTTTATTAAAGTGAAATATTTGAATATGGAGTTTGAAGAGTAACAAATAATTTTTCTTACAATCAGTTGTAAAACATATATAATTTTCAACATTAGTTTAGTATCTACATGTATTTTAATCCTATAAAAGCAATATTTTTATTGTAACCAGAAATTAGATATTCATAATACTAACAGATTTTTAAATAATATAGCTATTAGCATATATAACTTAAATATTTCTAATGTTTGAAATTTCCTATAAAACTGGTTCTTAAACCCTTCAACTACTAGAAGCCTTTAATGCGGATTGATAAATGTGTACTTTACCTAATTTATAATAAATATGGCATATTAAGTACATTTTCTTTCTTGACTCTATATTTCCAGAATTTTAATTCAGATTTCCACAACAATCAGGGAATTATTTACTTTGACCTAAATTAATTTGAAACTCCCTACAATGGTATTTTGTGAACTTCATGTTTTTAGTTATTTCAGTTTCTGACATTTGTGTATCAATATTTTTAAAGTTAGTCCATTTTCTTACATGTGTTCTATTCAGCATGCTTCCACCAAAAAAAAAAATTAAGCAATTATGGCTTTCTTCCATTTAGATTATGTGGGCAGGTCTGTGGGGGTAGTACAGAAGGTATATTTCATCTCAAACATAAACAGGAAGCCAATGTGCTATGGAATGAATGTTTGACCCCTGTGAAACTCATGTTGAAACTTAATCCCCAATGTGGCAGTATTGAGAGATGGGATCTGAATTAATTAATGTAAATTCCAGTAGACTCAAAACACTGGCATCAACCATTATAATTACAACAGTTTTTATGAACCACTTATATTTTCAATACCTGTTATCCTTTTTGAAATAATAAGGACAGAGAATGTAAAAGGAAGTGGAAAAGCACAGTGTGGTTAAGAGATTCATAAAATTGTGCTTGGATTATAAAACACTTTAAAATACCTTGAGACATTTTTGAACCAAAGTTTGTCAGAAATATCTATACACATGTAATTAATGACAACTATAAGTAAGCTAAGACAGGCTGGGCTGAGAAGGTGGTAGCAGGCATTAGGTTTTGGGGGCAGAAGTCTTTGCAGAATATAGAGTATAATAGGATAGACGGTATTTCAGTGGAAACCTACTGATTTTTTTTGTTTTCCTGTATTCCTTTCACTTTCCTGTCTGTCACTCTTATTTCTTTCAATCCTCTTTGAGCTTTTTTGCTCTTTTCCTTTTATTTCTCCACTCTTGCTCTCTCACCCTCTCTCTCACACACTCTTCTTCCCACAATTCCTTCGTCCCTCTTTCTCCTTTACCCCATCCCTTTCAGAAACCTTTATTGAAGATATATTATGTGAAAGGTATGAGGTATTCACAGTTGAAGACCATATTTTCAGTTTCATATCGGCATATCCCATATGCATACTCAGCCTCTGGCAGCACACTCCTAAAATATATGGTCAAAGCACAAACTGAAGAATAAACAAGACGATCACTTCACCTCAGTTTCTTTTTCTTCCTTTTTAATAAACATTTGCCAAATAACTGCCATATGCCAGGTACTTTTCCATGGTGCTGAATGTAAAGAGAATTACAAATTGAATTTTGGGTATTTAGTAGGAGGGTTAAATAGTAATGTAAAATCTAAAAAATCTTTACAGTTATAGAAAAAAAGAGGGAAAGAAGAAACCATTAAACAGAACCTATGTTGGACCCTTTTTTTTCCTTTTTTTTTTTAGCTCACTTAATCTTTGCAACTTAATGAAATAGTTACTATTATCTTCATTTTAGAAGTGAAGAAAGAGAGGATCATATAGATTAATTACCTTTACAGTGACATTTCGCATGCATCAAATGCCAAAGACTATTTCCTTACACTCTGCTTTTTCTTTTTTCTTTTTTTTAAATTTTACTTCAAGTCCTGGGTTACATGTGCTGAACGTGCAGGCTTGTTACATAGGTATACATGTGCCATGGTGGTTCGTTGCACCTATCAACCCGTCATTTAGGTTTTAAGCCCTGCATGCATTAGGTATTTGTCCTAATGCTCTCCCTCCCCTTTCCCTCGACCCCCCGACAGGCCTTGTGTGTGATGTTCTCCTCCCTGTGTCCATGTGTTCTACACTATGCATTTTGAAGAATGAATACAAGTTTGTCAGGTACAAAAATACAATAACACTCTAATGAAGAAGGAGAAAGGAAAAAAACAGCATGAACACGAATAAAAAAAAAGATTTGCTGACACTTATATAGCATATACTATATTCAATTATGAGTACTATAAATACAGCAAATAATTTAATTCTCCCAGTCCTGCAATAACTTATGTAGGTAATACGTAGGATTCAAGGTGGCAAAAATAGATTATGTCTAATTTTTTAAAAAAGCAATGCTAAGAACTTTGATCCTTGTTTTCCTGAAAATGAAGAATTAATGAACATTTGCAATTCATCCAAATCACTAGAAAATATTTTAAAATAATATCTATATGGGATATAAAAATAGTAAGAATCATATTATTCAAGTTAATAAAGTATTATGGTCTTAATTGATACTTTCAAAAATAGTAAACTACCTAAGATCAGATCAATGATGAAGTCCATTTTGGATTTTTTACAAATCTCATAATTGATCAAGACAGCCTTAATGTTTTCCTAAGCTTGACTAAACTTTAGATAAACTTCTTCCTGCCTCTAGGTCTCTGACCTCCCTCTCATCCCAACCCTTATAGAATCCAGATGGCCTAATCACAGAGGTCTCTTTCCTCTCTTAGAGCCTTTACTTTAGAAAACCTGTAAATTCAAGCTGGGCGCAATGGCTTATGCCTGTGATCCCAGCACTTTGGGAGGCCGAGGCGGGCAGATCACTTGAGGTCAGGAGTTCAAGACCAGCCTAGGCAACATGGCAAAACCCCATCTTTACTATAATACAAAACAGTTATCAGGGTATGGTGGCATGCGCCTGTAATCCCAGCTACTCAGGCAGCTGAGGCAGGAGAATCGCTTGAACCCACATGATGGAGGTTGCAGTGAGCTGAGATGGCACCACTGCACCCTAGCCTGGGTGACAGAATGAAACTGTCTCAACAACAACAACAACAAAACGTGTAAATCCTTTCTTTGTCCCTTTAAGATGTAATTTTTTTAAAAAGCTTCTTGCCAGGTGTACAAATCAGGAATGTCTTTACCAAGAACCTGGGAGACCTCCTTTGGAAAAACTCAGCAGGGCTGGGTTGAGACTGCTTTCTGATCTCTTTTCTCTATTGCAGTAGAGTTTTTTTTTTTTTTTTCCCCTGTTTAACTTTGCACAGTCCAATTTTTGCTTTGATATAATTACAATCCTCCAAACTCTGAGGACAGTAGCATTTTGAAGAGTAAATATCTGGATTTAACATAATCCCCAAATTCCAAATTCTAACAGTGTATATAATGTTCTTAAATAATAGATTGATTACTCTCAATTTAGATTTACTTAAGTAACTAATAAGAAGCCATGTAAGTACAAAATAAACTCAAAAAGGACCTATACATTCGCTACTTACTTCTCTAATAACTTTATGTCTTAGTTTCAAAAATGATTCTCAATTTTTCATTTGTATGGACTTTTTTGATCTAAATATCACATTCAAATATGACACATTTCTCCAACGATAACATTAGTATCAGTATGCATAAGAACCCTACATTAATAGATTTTCCTTAGATCCTGTCTACAATTGAAAAAATATTGCTTAACAAAAATGGATGATATTCTTTGCATATAATTTTTAGAAGAACTCACATTTCATATCCACCAATATTATACAATATTAAGAGCTTTTCCATTATTTTTCTCTGAATGTAGATAGCACTTAATGGTATTTGCAAGAATTATATAATTAAACAATTACATTGTGTTGAGGTTGGATACTACCCTTCTGAAAAAAAAATCTCTAAAATAAAGATAATTCTATTTTTTGAGTTCTCATAAGTAATACCTTCAAAGCCATAATCTTATCAGTATTTGTTAGTCTAAGGAATTATTTTCTATTAAGGAAAATATGAATATAAAAAGTCACAACTTTTGACACAGTTATCTTTCAATATGATTCTTATATTGTCAATCATGTTGTCCAAGCTACAATATGTTTAGCAATTTCCAAAATTCTTAATATTCTTAGCATCAGCTTTTGGGACACATGAAATTCTTTTCATCTTCATATTTAATCAGACTAAACAAGCAGATCAATCTACATGTCTCAACATGATTTTAATAAAGGATTCTGTATTTTCTATTCATCAGGGGACAGAAGATTCAAAGGCAGGCCTAGTCATTAAAGAGGAAGTGGATGAAGCAAGAGCATCAAAGATCTAGCTTGGCACAAATGAAAAGAAGGTAATTTTTTTCTTCTTCACTGTACCATATGCTTCCTAGAGTTCTCACTTCTCTATTCTACAATTATCCAAAAAGAAGATAGAAAGAGTTTTAATTATTATTCTGTAAACAAAAACAACCCCTTAGGTAAAAGCTTTGGAATACCATTTCTATGCTTTAAAAATAGAAATTATAATTCCCTCACTCAATTGCCTTTCATTTTTGCCTCTTAATAATTATACAGATTATATTTCTATTATTCTCTCAAAGATAAGGGCTGCAAATTTAGGCTGAACTGTTTCATTTACCTGTTTCTTGAAACCACTTTTGCTCTCCAATTTATCTACCTGGCCAATTGATCACCATGACCTATCAATTTCAGAACATGCTTTTTGAATCGTGGTCTTTTTACACACAGATAAATACGCTTAAGATACATATAGTAGTTTTTTTCAACGGATATTCCATAATCAAGTTGTGGTGTTAATCACTACCTTAATTATAAATAAAGCCATTTAAAATAAGTGGATTCACCTTGGGGCAGTCACTGGCTTGCAGGTGCAATGTTCAGCAAATTTTTGTTTCAGACAATAATGTCTAGAAATGCAGTAAACAAAAGTGGGCATAACACATTATTTCACTATAAAAAAAACTGTGATATGAGATGTAAGCCCTTGCCTTGTTTTTCATTGCTGACAGTTTTTATATCCTGTGATTGGCATCATCTGACATTCACTCATAAGCTCAGCTTTAGTCCAGAGTCAGAAACACTCCAGACTTTGGTCCTCAATGATTTCTTGAGTTCTAGGTCAATGGCTTCCAATTAGAAATCAGTAAAGTTATCTAGAAGCACTTATGAAAGAGTTTCAATATTTAAAAATACCTCATACACAATCATCACTTACATTTATCTTTATGGCTTCATTGATCTGTAGCTAATTAAAGTGCCAAACTTTTTTGCATTTAATTGGAATTAATATCAACTCCATGAACTTCCATATTACCTCAGGTTTTACTCAAGAGTGACACATATTATTTTGGTTTAGGATGTTTAGTTGATTACTTTGTCTCTCTCAGGATAATAGTGTTAAACCTGGCTCATTTATTTGACAGATAGTTGATAACAGATTTCAGATCTTTGCTAGGCACTGGGGATAAAGAAATAATAGACTTCACCTTGCTATCAGTTTGTTTCTAATCTGATTGGAGAGGGAGGTAAACCAACAACTATGATAGAAAGTGATAAGTATATTAGCACAGTGCTAATCAAACATAGAGGATAGACATCTAACTCAGAACATGCAGAAACTGAAAGTAACACATGGTAGTATACCTCTTTGCTTCCATTTGCCTTTCAAGGAAAAATATCTTCAAACTGCTTCTGTGGGTCTTTCCCTTTTAACTTTGATTTTGAGGAGCAAAAGCCCTTGTTAGCATATACCATGCAGTCCAATATGCACATATTGGAATAGATGCATATTGGACTGCATGGCATATCCTAACAAGGGCTTTTGCCTGTTAAAACCAAAGCTTACAGCCGGGCAAGGTGGCTCACACCTGTAATCCTAGCACTTTGGGAGGCCGAGACGGGCGGATCATGAGGTCAAGAGATCAAGACCATCCTGGCTAACACAGTGAAACCCTGTCTCTACTACAAATACAAAAAAAAAAAAAAAAAAAAAAATTAGCTGGGCGTGGTGGCGGTCGCCTGCAGTCCCAGCTACTCGGGAGGCTGAGGCGGGAGAATGGCTTGAAACCGAGAGGCGGAGCTTGCAGTGAGCTGAGATTGCGCCACTGTGCTGCGGCCTGGGTGACAGAGGGAGACTCCGTCTCAAAACAAACAAACAAACAAACACAACCAATAAACAAAATAAAAGCTTACATAGATTACAGCTATTTCCAATCTCAACACTGTCTTAAGTTGGTTGTCTCTGCCAATGCTTTTCAAGTTCTAACCATTTCCCTTGCTATTAGTACCCTTCCTCCAGAGAAGCTGATCCATACCGGAGTTGTTTTTTTGTTGCTGGTTATTGTTTTTTTGTTTTTTTTGTTTTTTTTCTTACGTGACTTTGTTCTCTCTTTGCAGCTGTTAGAAAGTAAGCCCTGCTAATGTGATCTCTGCCATTTTCTTTGTCTACCAAGATAGAATCATTTCAGATATTATCTTTTGCACCATGTTTAGTCGTTTAATTTTGGAGCTGCTGGACAGCTTAGGAGTTGATATTCCAGGTGCCTTTTTAGAGATTTGATCTTCTCAGAAAAGAAAAATATCTTATGCTACCTCCTAACGTTTCTATCAAAGACAGACGCTAACTGACTTTCTAAATTCAAAGAGTATAGCCCTAGAATCATCATTACTTTATGGCTGGTGTGGAGATAAGAAAGACAAAGGAAAGAATACCCATCTCATTTGCATATCCACTAATCCATTCTTTTCAAATCAGTATAGGTTTTTCTCTAACCAAATAGCATCCCGCCAAATTACCTATGAAGCAACCCTACTAACATTCTAATCTACTCCACCCAAAGGCAGAGGGTATTACATTGAACTTCTTATAAAATATTTTTATCACAGGTTTTAGATGTAGAGAATATATATCTTTAAAATACATTATCATTTAAAATAAGTATAGTAATTTTCCATGAAGAGGAGGAAAATATAGGAATGTCACAAAAGTATGCCAGAACCCAAATGTTTTTAAAAATGGAGGCAGCAGAAATTTTAATAATTGTTTTTGTTTATTGGGTTATATTATCATCAAGTAATTGATATTTCAATATCCATTCTTATTGGAGTCAGTTATATGAAAGCTTTAAATAGTTACCCAAAAAGAAAAACAAAGGTATAAAGAACACTCATTAACTGTTAGTGAGATTATTGTTTTTATAAATGGCAGCCAAAGTTACTTCCATGAACAGTGTCTTTAAAAGTAAGCTCTAAATTGTGTGTTTTGTAGATTCAGCTTGCCAAATTTCCCAATGGAATTCAGGATGTGACGTTTCCTTTACCAACTCAATAGCTACACTCCTGGAACATTAGCTTTGCCTGCTGAGGGATAAGAGAATTTATGGCTGGAGGATATGGTTCTAATTTACTTGAGATTTCCTGATAACTTTGCTTTTCTGGCTTTTGCCATCAGTGATCTAAATTGACAGATCAATTTGGGATAGAAACATGCACTTGTCAAGTTGTTTCCAAAAGTGAATCTGAGACCTAATGCTGTTTCCCAAGAACTGCTGCTCTTTCTATTCCAGGCCACCCCTACTGAGAATCACTGTAATAGATTGATCGGTTCACAGATACGGAGCAAAATGATTGCACAGGGACAAAGTCATGGTGGTACCATATGGTAAGTCAAGGAAATAAATACCTCTTTAGGCATTGAATAAAATAGTTTTAAACCTCATGGTGAATAAAAATCATGCATAATATCATATTTTTTCACTAATACATGTAATAGCTATTTTTTTATTCTCCACATTTAAAAATAATAACCACAATCATAATTGTTTATGTTTAATGGTTCCTTAACACCAATTATTTTAAAAAAACAGTATATCAATCTGAAAATGCATCAGCATGCTAGCCATTTTTATTTAAAACTTATATTCAAGAATATTTACATATTCTATACACATATTGGACTGCATAGCATATGCTAACAAAGATGTTTGCCTGTCAAAACCGAAGTTAAAAGGGGATAGACCCATAGTAGCAGTTTGAAATGAGTGTATGGTTATGTGGACACAGAGAAATAAAATTTCTAGAGCAAGTTTCAATTTTCTGTATCTTTATGTGACTGCCTGAAATCAAATCCCATCACACCTTTACTTTAAACTGCTTCCTGCATCTATTGTATGCCCATAAGACTTATTCCCCACATGGGGGTCTGAGTGATCTTTGTAAACATACAACAGGTCTTGTTGCATCACTCTTTAAGTTATCATTGCATTCTTTAAAGTATACCACTCATCTATGGACTCCCAGGCTCTATATCATCTTTTCTTGAGTCCAATTCTGTGATATTAGCTGGGACTACACTTCCAATTACACTCTGCAATCCAAATGCTGTAAATTGAATTTCTCTGTGTTTCTGTACTTCTCCAGGCTTGCCCTCATTTCTGTGTCTTTGTACGTCTTGTATCCTCTGCATAGACCCCTTTTCTTCTGGACTATGTGGGTCATTCTCTGCTCAGATCAAAGCATCAGAGATACCTTCCCCTAGTGACAATTAGGTCACCTATGCTAATCAGTCTCTATCTATTACCCAATTTCATTTTCTTCAGAATATTTGTCATTATCTGATTTTTACCTATAGACTATAAATACCTCTTGAAGGTTTTATGAGAATAGAGATTTTGTCTGTCTTTGTCTGATTCCATGTGGGCTACTATAACAAAATGCCATAGACAGGGTGGCATAACAATAAATGTTAATTTCTCACAGTTCTGGATGCTGAAAAGATCAAGGTGCTAGCTTATTTGCTTGGTGAGATCCCTCCTCCTGGTTTGCAGGTGGCCAGCCTCTTGCTGTGTCCTCACATGGTAGAAAGAGAGATCCTTTCTATTCTGCCTCTTCCTATGAGCACACTAATTTCATTCTTACTAACTTCACCATCATTGCCTGATAACTTCCTAAAGAGCACACCTACAAATACCATCACATTGAGGATTAAGACTTCCACATATAAATTTTAGAAGACAAAAATATTTAGTCCATATAAGTCTTATTCACCTCTTTATTCTCAGTGTCCACAGCAATACTTGAAACATAACAAACATACGCAATGGACATTCGTTGAATGATAAATGTAAGTAACTTTCATTTGGTACCAATGATCTGATACTAAAGTTATATTGCATCATATCAGTTTCTTGTAGATTCAATTTTCCAACTTATTCTATTTTGAGATTCTATTTTTCTATGACCTTCATAGGGTCTTCTTGACTTATCTCTATTTCTCAATCCTGGAAAAACCCCACACTAGATTTTGAGTTATGGAGTAGTGATTATTTCCATAAGAATGCTGTAATTAACAAGACCCTCTTACAATGCTTTCTGGAGCAAGCTAGAGTATAAATATATTTTAAATTAAAACCAATCCATAGACATATGGAGCCACCTCATCATCTCTTTTTCCATAGGTTGTACATTTTGTGTATGTAAGTTTGTGAGACTTAATTTCTAGGGTTTAAAAAAAATTAATTTCTTGCACATTTCCATGGCTGCATCCATAATCCAAAGCAAGAACCTTTAATAACAAATGGGGTATCTTTGCAATTTTCATGTTGGTTTAAAGTGTTAAATTTTATTTGGCTTAAAGCTGCCCCCACACATAGCAAACTGCAACTTAATTTAGTATGTAAAGGAACTGCAATCTAAATTAAGAGTATACTCTTTTAATAAGTAGCAGAATTTCAGCCAATGATAATAGCCAAGTTTTAGCCAATGGCAGGCTGCCAACTGACCATACCATGTTCAAATAAAGCCAATGACGAGCTGTAACCAATCAAGCTGTTTCTGCATATTTCTTCCTTTTTTTCTGTCTGCAAACACTGCCTGTTCACGTTGCTGTGGGGAGCTCTCTGAACTCCTTCTAGTTCTGACGTTTTTAGCAACTCATGACTTGTTCTTTCCTCAGATAAACTCTGCTAAATTTAATTTGTCTAGTGTTTTCTTTTAAGTTTTGTGTCAAAAGTGGGATCCAAAGTAGTCCACTAGTGACTCCCAGAAGCACCGAGAGATCAAGCAAAGGTACCTGTCAGGCCCATTATGCTCCTTGTTATCTTGCAGTAACTGGGGTCAAGGGTGAGTTCTCCCTCAGATTTGAGCTCCACAGATTTGCTTTTTGTTCTTCAAATTTATTTGAGCAATTTTTACTGAACTGGGATCTAGGATTGAATTGGATCCCATAAATAACTGGATCGAATCCAGAAAGAGGTCTCAGATACCTTAATAAACATGAGATTTTTAAATCCAAGGAGTCTGAGGCTCCAGGAGACTAGGACTCCATTTTCTGGGATACTGGCTAACTTTATGTACAAAAATTATGAGCCCAGAATTAGTATATTTTTGGAGAAATGGGTTAACCTTACTAATGAAAACACAGAATTATGGTAACTAATGCGGGGAAGTTTTAACTTAAATGTGTTGGCTTGTGAGGTGAGGTGCCTTAGAAAAGATAGAATCAGAAACACCAAGAAAGTAATAGGATGCATTATTTAATTGTTACACAGAGCCATCTAAAAGATTAAAGAATAAAAGATTACCACATCAAAAGCTTCCCTACAGAAGGCAAATGAAGAAAATCTTAAGTTTTTTGACAAATATTATTCAAATGATGTAGCCATCTGGGCAGAAACTCTTGTTCCATTGGCCAGTAAAACAATTTGGATCTAGATGTTTTTTAAGAAATTAGTGGGTTATGTAGTATTGTCCTTGGCACATAACTAACATTTTTTAATTAAAATGATAAGAGCTATTTATGTTTATATATTTATGTATGTCACTATGTATGATGAATGTGTGTAATATTTTTCTATCTTTTTATAATATTGCCAAATTAAAATGTAAAAGAGCTCTATCTAATCATCTTAAAAATAAGTGCTTATATAAATCAGGTATTCTGTTGGAAAAACTAACCCAAATACTTTTCAAGTTTACATGACTTGGCTAATCCTTGGTAAAAAAATATTTTGTGTTGATTAAATCCGGCATATCTTCAATGTTGTCAGCATTAAATATATTGCAGACATACAACTTTCCTATCTCGGTTTACTGGTGAAATAAGCTCATGTTATCTTTGTATTACAAATTTTTTTTCAGGAAGAAAAATAACTTAAGATGATGACTAGCTGCTTTGTCTCATCTTTATAAGCAATCCAAGCTCAATAGCTAAATATAAGTAGGTTAAATAACTATAAGATAAAATTCCTATGTGAAAGATTTCCTCCCTATAGCACAAGGTTTTAACATTCTTATCACCAAAAATTGAAAATTATGGCTGAGAAAAATCTTTACAAGTAATTTAATTCTCAAGCCTAGCAAAGGAACCAAAGGACAGTGATCAAAATGTTTCCCCTCTACAGTTTCTTATTTATTTATTTATTTATTTATTTATTTTTGAGACAGGGTCTCACTCTGTCACCTAGACTGGAGTGCAGTGGCACAATCTCAGCTCACTGCAACTCCAGCCTCCCAGGCTCAAGCGAGTCTCCTGCCTCAGCCTCCTGAGTAGTTGGGATTACAGGCACATGCCACTACTGCCCGGCTAATTTTTGTATTGTTAGTACAGACGGGGTTTCACCATGTTGGCCAGGCTGGTCTTGAACTCCTGACCTCAAATGATCCACCCGCCTCGATCTCCCAAAGTGTCCCCTCTACAGTTTCTTATCACAAAGAGAGGCTAAAGATGTCTGTGACTGTTTGTAAACATGTTTTGTGCCACATTGATAAATTGTACTATGAGAAAGCACATGCTTCTAGACATCATGATTCATAAATTTGCCAGTCTACATATTGCTCTGTGACAGTTTACAATTGCTTGCTTCCCAGTGTTCACTGGAAATGAAGGTTACTAGAGTTAAGAATTTTAATTCATAGATGTTGCTTAATTTTTAAAAAATAATGAGAAAACAACTCTATATGCAAATATGTAAGGAAGGTAAAATGTGCTTTTGGTGAGAAAAAGCTATCAAGTATGAAGAGATTTTGTTTTAGTTAACGAAAAAGAAAGTATTTTTAGTCCCAAAGAAGAATGACTATTGTTTCAAAATAAAAAATAATACAGATAAAATAATTGAAGTGATATAAGAATGTTGTAGAAGTTTGGTGGGAGAAGAATCTAATCTTGTGAAAGGAATTTAAAATGTAATCAAGTTGGCTAAGATTATAAGCAGATTATCTATAAATTTTTTCTAAAATTTAGTATTAATATCAAAATTATACAGTCAAAACTAGAATGTGACCTCTCTGCTAAAACGAGAACTTTTTTTTGGAGCATTAGTCAGCTTTTTACAGGAAATTGTAAAAGGTTTTCTTTACCTTTTAGGTAATTGGAAAAAAAAAGATTTTGCATTTTACCGAGATAACTTTCTATTTTGTATTATTAGTTTCTGTATCACTCAAGAAAGTTAAATCCTAATAGAAGAGCTACGGTTTTTCCACTACCATGTAACTTTCTGTATTTCCTTTGAAGTCTTTATCACTCTGGTTAAATGATTTACTATTTTTTCACAGTGACCTGTAATACTATTTTGATGAACCCTTGATATTTTTGACAAACTTCCCAAAATCAAATTCTAAAATATTTTTTATTGTTGTCAAATTAACTTTGAGATTTTCCAAATGGGTCCTTGAGACACCTCAAAAGGCTCTCTCTCCTTAGATAAAGATGAGTATTAAACTAATTGAGCTTATTTGATATATTAAATTATAAGAAAAACACTGTGAAATAATAAGTAATGCTAAACCTTTTTTGAGTTCTATTTGTATGGAATGTTATTATTATGTGTTTGAGAAATTGTATGATATTCATAGAAATCTTATCATACCATTTAACTGAGTAAGAATTCCCAGAACTCTAATAAAACAACTGAATGTTTTCATGCTAACCCAATTTCAAGCAGAACAAGAATTATTTGATTACTATGAAACTGCTGTGGCAGGTTTTCATTCTAAGGCAGACTAGGCTGAAATTGTTAAGATGTACAATTGAAATGAACTCTATAAGACTGATCCAAGTCAAAATGATCTATGTTAAACTATTTAATAAACAGTGCTATACACTTGAATTAGAGAAACAAAACTGGTATTTAAAAGTATGCAAATTCAGGCCAGGCGTGGTGGCTTACGCTTGTAATCTCAGCATTTTGGGAGGCCAAGGCAAATGGATCACGAAGTCAAGAGATCGAGACCATCCTGGTTAAGATGGTGAAACCCCGTCTCTACTAAAAAATAAAAAAATTAGCTGGGTGTGGTGGCAGGCACCTGTAGTCCCAGCTACTCCGGAGGCTGAGGCAGGAGAATCACTTGAACCCAGGAGGTGGAGGTTGCAGTGAGCCGAGATTGCACCACTGCACTCCAGCCTGGTGACAGAGTGAGACTCCATCTCAAAAAAAGAAAAAAAGAAAAAAGAAAAAGTATGCAAATTCAGTGTTGAGCGTGGACTCATGGAGAACCTTAATGGCTGCCTAATCCTTCCTGAGTATTTAAAGATTCTATTCTTCAAAGCTCTGCATTATATGATGCATCATAAAAGAGATAAAATAATATGTTATGAAAAAATGATGAGGTGACTGTTCTAAAATTGCTAAAATTGTTCATAACCTATGTCTGATTTGTTAAACCCATAATCCTGAGAAGACAATAAAAACGTCACATGGTACATTTCTTGCACCTGTTGGATCATTTGAACACTTACAGAAACATTTCATTCAGTTGCCACCTTCAATGCATGTTTTCTGTTTGTATGGAAGATTTCTCTTGCAGGAAGGCCGATATTATAAATAGTAGCTAAAAGCTTATTAGTATCTCCTTATAGGGCATTCCTGGAGAAATATCCAGTGATAGAGGTCATCATTTCACTGGACAAGTTGTAAAACAGTCAGTTAAAGTATTACAAACACAATGGCATTTGGTGAAGCAAACTGAATCAATTAGATTTCTTTGGTCAAAGATATTACCAATTAATGGAAGTCAGATTCACTCCTGCTGGAAAACATAAATTGACCACTTATGAAATAGTTACTGGAAGGCCTATCCCCCTAATCATAAGAACTTCATGTGACTTATGCTCTTATGAACTCTGACGTGGCTCAATATTTTGAGACTTTAATCCAATATGCTGACGTATGTTTTTGCAAGATAAAATAAGCCCTTCATGCCCTGCCAACTGATGACAATCAGACCTTTCATGATCGAGAACCCAGAGATTGGGTTTTTGGAATTAGCACCAGAGAAAGACTGCCCTATAATTTAATTAAAAGGGACTGTAGCAAGCTCTTACCACCTATACATCAGAGCCTCAAGGATTGGCTTCATATTGTCTTAACTGAAGAGAACCTAACTGAAGAGAACCTTAACTCCAGAACCTTGGGACTGTACACTCATTGGGGACCTCAAGGTATAATTAACCAAGGATGTTTCTCCTCAGAAGAAGATGAAATCCTAGATGTGGGCAGCTTTCCCAAGATCATGGAACAGGAATTATCTCCTCCACCATGAAATCATTGTCCCCTTTCCTTTTTCTCCTGTGTGTTTTCACGTATACATGGCAAGATAATATGACAATTAAGATTTCATGATCAATAGCTTTTGGAGAGAACTTAACTGAATGTTAGATATGGCATGTTACTAACAGCAGGCAAAACTTATAATGAGAGTTTTACAGTTAAATTATTCCAGAAATTTAATAAGAAAGATAATTCAGTGGTTTGTAAACAAATTTACCACCCTAATCCCTTAATTGTAAGTGGCCTTCAACCATGCAGTGATTCAATAATAGAGCCTTAGACAAATATCACTAGTGCTTCCCTACTGTGATTCCTAATGCATAAAGCATCCTACCATCTGTTTTGCCTCTCTAGTATATGTTTTTATCTATGTAGGATTTAACAACCAACCCTATGTGTGGGCAACTCCATGTCTCAATAAGTGGAAAATAAGGGGCTACTGTGGACTAAATATTCTGACAGTACCATTATCACTCCATAACCAATTGGAAACTGAACATTGGTCTACACCTCTTAACATGCAGTATAGAATAAAGAGGAATTTGCCAGCAGGTAATAAATAACTCTGTTTGTAGGATGCTTCTTCCCTGGCTTAGCATAATGTAAATGAAGTTATGATTAGAAATCTGTCTCAAATATTAGCTACTATAGCTGACTCTACTACAAAGGCTACAGATGCCCAACAAACCTATTTAAATTCTCTTGCTAAAATTGTTTTAGGTAACAGGATTGCTTTGGACTACCTGTTGACTGAACCGGGGGAATGTGTGTGCTAGTTAACACCTCGTGCTAGACTTGGATAAATAAATCTGGTATAGGAGAAACTCAGTTGAACGGAATCAACAGAGAAGCTACTTGGTTAAAACAAGTAGCTTCCTCTTCTGGCTCTTTGTTGTTAAATTGAATTCTGTTTACTCGTGGGGGCTTCTGTTAAGGAGTATATTTCAGTCTCTTGGTATTTTATCCCCCTGATAACTATCGTAATAGTTTTCCTGGTGTGCCATATCCTCTTAAGAGTCTTAAATACTTGTATGTGGCTACCTCTTGTACATCAAGTGGCCTCACTCTGGTTAAATGACACAAAAAAAGGAGATAATATAAAGAATCATTCTTTATGTCATCAATTGTGAATTCCATACTGAGGACTAAACAAGCTCATTATAGTGATTGAGAGTAGCATCATGCCCAAGGATTTGGTCAATCTCAAAACTGAGAGGCTGACCAAAAGAAGGGAATTGTTAAATTAGTTATGTCCTAAAGCTGCCTCTGTACATAGTGACCTGCAATCTAAGTTAGTATATATAAACAAGCAGCAACCTGACTTAAGGGTATATTCTTGTAACAAGTAGCTGAGTCTCAGCCAATCATAGCAGCCAAGCTTCAGCCAGTTACAGGCTGTCACTGATCAGACCATGTCCATATAAAACAAATACCTAGCTGTAACCACTCAAGCTGTTTCTGTATGTCACTTCCTTTTTCTATCTACAAATACTACCTGCCCACGTTGCCATGTGAAGCTGTCTGAATCTCTTCTGGTTCTAAGGGCTGCAGGATTCATGTCTTGTTCTTTGTTCAAATAAACTCTGCTAAATTTAATTTGTCTAAGGCTTTGTTTTCTTTAACAACACTATATACATGCACATATACAAACATACACACATATAAGAACAGTATTTGTGATAAACTATGTTCATTAGAGAATTATTCAGGATCTTAAATAATTGTTGACTGTAGTGGTGTTGTGATAAACAATGTAAAATCAGAAATAGACATTTTCAAAGAAACTCTGTTCTAGTACGTATCATACAGACATAATCCACAGTATAAAAACTGAAAATATAAGCTCTTGCTCTCTCTCTGAGAAAGAAAAATATGAGGTCAAAATGCACATTTTTCTTTTAAATCAGAATCAGCTCTAAATAAAGGAAAGCTACAATACAGATCACAAAGAATTGAAAGTGCATTTAAAAATCTGGTATGGTGCTTTAATGTATCTTTTGTGCAGATAGGAAACCAAATTTACAAGCTTTTGAACTAAACAATGAGCTTTAGTTAACTGAAAATCAAATTCAAACAAAGGTCTCAAGAAAGACTAAATTTAATTATACTCTGCACTCCATCAAAAGTGACAGATTTTTTCTATTATATTTTCCTGACATTGAACGAAATAAGAAAAAAAGTCTCTTATTGGCATATTGTTTTACTGAAAAGTCTTTCTATCCACCTAAATTATACCTTTATATTTGTAAGGAAGTCAAAGTTTGAATAACATGTTTGAGTTAATTATGGAACACCATAAAAAACGAATCTCAGCTAGCTCAAAGATGAACTATTCTTAATTTTAATCTCTTTAGAAATGATCAAATTCAAAATGAACTTTTAAGATTTTGAAACTCTATTATAATATTATTCCTTTTTAACCTCCTAGTTGTTTCTTTCTAAAATCTATACATATCACAGAGAGATTTTACTTTTGATCTGGCTATTTTAACTTGTACTCTTCTTTGTAGAGAAGGTTAATGTCAAGATTAAATAAGCAAGAGAGAGAAGAGAAGCAAGTCGATTGGCAGGGATTGTCTGGGAGCTGGAAGAAGCTTCCGGATGTGAGGTAATGGCAAAAGAAAGACACCCACAACTCCACACTCCTGCTATACCATTTTACAACCCTAACTATGGGAGAACTCCTCGACTTCTGTGGGCTTCAAGGCTAACAGAGGGAGCTGCCTAGAGATTGCACAGAGGCATTGTTCGAGAGAGGGAACACATATGGAGTCCCACAGGCATCCGAACCCTGAGCAGGTGCACCTTGCTACTATTCTGAGATCCAAGTCCCCAAAGGAAGCCAGTGCTGCTGTGGCTGGGCCAAAAAGATAGAGGAGAAACTGGGAACTTCCATGAAAAAATCCCAGCATTGCTGCCGAGGGTTGTTGAGGAACCAAGACATGACCAAACCGCTATTCCCACAGCTACCTGCCTGTGCTGCTCCAGCTGAAAGGATTGCCATCCTCCCCAGTGGCAAGTCCACAGGCAGCTCCATTCTGAGCCCAGTTTCCAAAAGTCTATGTCCTGCCCTGGGGCTAGTGCAGATGCTGCCACTGCTACCCAAGGACAAAAAAGGGTAGGGGAGGCCAGGCACTTTCACACACTTCAAGAGCAAATTCTACCGCAGCTACTGCAGGCTACTGTGATACCAAGGCACCAAGAAACCACATGACCCACAGCTACCTCGCTAGCCTGCTTCCATTGTGAGTGCCTTACCCTCCCTAGAGGCAGGCCCGTGGTGTACCCACACCTGATTACTCACCCAGCAGCCTGAGAACCACCCTGCCCCTGCCTAAGATAGCCAGTCCCTGAATTCACTACTGGGGGCCCGAGGACAAGACTGCGGCCTAGTCCTGTTCACTTTGTAATGATGTTTTCACCATCCAGGGGCCTAGAAGTTGTCCAGCCCATTCTAGCCCTGTTGGTGCCTGAACACTCCTTCTAACACTCCTTCTAAGGTCTGAGGTCCGGCAAACCCAACTTGCCCAGACTACCATAGCTTGCACTGATCTGCACACAGCACCAGTGAAATGGGGCCTTGGCCTACCCACCCTGTTGCAGTCACTACTATCACTAGCACTACCACTTGTGTTCCAGTGGGTTGCTCCACCACTACCACAGCCATTGACCACATCACACCAGATGCCCAGGGTGCTGAGAATCTGCCCAAAACCTGGCCAACAACTGCCACTACTACCAGCATTTAAGCAAGACAACTGGAGGTCCAAGAATTGGCCCGTGTGTACCTACTAACACTATGGCCAACAAAGCCACCCACTAACACTACGGATCCCAAGACAGGTACGCTCATCCCACCTCTGCCACCAGGGGGGTCTGAAGACTGCCCATCTGGCATCCCAACAAATTATAAGTCGATAACTGAAAAAAAGACAAAGAAGGTCACTATATATAATGATAAAGAGATCAATCAGTCAAAGGGATATATCAATTCTAAATACACTGGAGTACCCAGATTTATAAAGCAAATATTACTAGATCTAAATAAAAGATAGACTCCATAAAATAACAGTAGGGGACTTCAACACCCCACTGCCTGCTTTAGATAGATCATCTAGGCAGGAAAATCAATGAAAAAAAAGGGATTTAAACTAGGCTCTAGACCAAATGGATGTAATTGACATTTAGAAAACATTCTATCCCAAAACTGCAGAATATACAGTCATTAATCAGCACATGTAGCATTATTCAGAGTAAACCATATGTTACACCATAAAACAAGTCTAAATAAACTTAAAGAAATCAAAATTAAGTCAAATACCTTCTCAGACCACAGTGGAGTAAAACTGAAATCAACAACAGGAAATACTTTGGAAAGTATACAAATATGTGGAAACTAAGCATCATGCTCTTGAACAATCACTGGGTTAATAAAGAAATTAAGCAGAAAATTTAAAAATGCTTGAAACTGATGATACATACCAAAACCTGTGGGATACAGCAAAGGCAGTGTTAAGAGGAAAGTGTATAGCAATATATTCCTACATCAAAAATGTAGAAATATATCAAATAACAATCTAACTTTGTACATTAAGGAACTCGCAAAGCAGGAACAAAGTAAGCTCAAAACTAGCAGAAGGAAGGAAATAGTAAAGATCAGAGCATAAAGAAACCAAAATAGAGAATTAAAAAATAATACAAAAGATCAATAAAATGAAAAGTTGTTTCTTCAAAAAGATAAAATTGATAAATTACTAGCTAGACTAACCAAGAAAGGAAGATCCAAAAGAAAATAAAACAAGAAATGAAAAAAGAGATTTTATAACTGACAAAAAGAGATTTTATAACTGATAAAAGATCATCAGAGAGTATTAGGAACAACTGTTATATGCTAACAAACTGGAAAACCTAGAGAAAATGGGTAAATTATTAAAAACATACAACTTTCAAGATTGAATCACGAAGTGATGGAAAACCTGAACAGATTCACAACAAGCATGGAAATTTAATCAGTAATAAAAAAGTCTCCAAACAAAGAAAAGCCCAGGACTGGATGAATTCACAGTGAAATTAGACGAGTCAAGCAAAGAGAAACTAATATCAGTCTTCCTGAAACTATTTCAAAAAATTGAAAGAGAAGGAATTCTTCCCTACTCATTCTATGAGGCCAACATCACCCCAATACTAACCATCAGACAAGGACATAACACAAAAAGAAAACTGCAGGATGATATCCCTGATGAACATAGATGCAAAACTCCTCCACAAAACATTACCACACCAAATCCATCAGCACATGAAAAAGACAATGCACCATGATAAAGTGTGATCTATTACACAGATACAAGGGTGGTTCAACATGAAAATCAATCGATGTGATACAGCACATCAATAGATTGAAGGACAAAAATTATATAATTATCTCAGTAGATGCAGAAAAATCATTTGATAAAATTAATATCTTTTTATGATAAAACTCCTCAACAAACTAGGCATTGAAGGAACATACCTCTAAATAATAAAGGTCAAATATGACACACCCACAGCTAACATCATATTGAATGGGGAAAAGTTGAAAGCATTTCCTCTGAAAATTAGAACAAGACAAGGATGCTATTTTCAGCACTTGTATTAAACATAGTAGTGGAAGTCCTAGCCAAAGCAATCAGGCAAGACAAAGAAATAAAAAGCATCCAAATTGGAAAAGAAGAAGTCAATTGTATCTCTTCACTGGGAGGAAGCAAAAAACAAGGCGCTTGCATGTAATAACAGATCTATATAATTTTATAATATGCAATATTTTACCCATAGCTACTGGACATGTCATATCAATATGAAAAAAAATCATGTGCAGTTGCTGATATAAAGAAAAGAAGTATATGCACTATAATATAATAAGTGATAGGACAGTGGTGATTTTGGGGTTTGCACAGGGAAGCCTTCTTGGAATTTAAATTGAGGTAGGAAGAATGATTAAAAGTTACATAGCTCCCCTATCAGAACCATAGAATTTGCAAAGTCTTAAAATGTGAGGTATATTTAAAAAGTATGAAAAAATCAATATGGCTGGAATACAGTGTATGAAATTGAGTACCTGGGAATCTGTATTTACTGGTAAGAAAATCTGTGTCAACTCATTTCTCATTTCCCTTCCTTCTTAACACCTAGAAATAACCCCCCACTGGTAAAACTTATATCTTCATCTTCTTAAACTTCCAACATTTCCTCTCTCTACTCTCTGTCTTATCTGATACTTTTGTTCTTTGTTTTACTGAGAAAATAGGATAAATTAGATAAGGACTTTCAGATTACTGCCCTCACCGCAACCCAAATGACGAAATCTACTAACCTACATTCATAGTCAGCTATATATTTTGTCATGAAGTAGAGGAATCATGTTCCTAAAACCAATTCTCCTACTTTATGATCTGATTTCATCTGCTTATACACACTCCCAGACACCTCTTTTACAGGTGGACTCCTCCTTTCTTTTCAGCATTGTCAAAAGTTTTTAAATTCTCTCCTCTCTACTATAATGTCCATATCAGAATATAGTATTATATAATGTTTCTCGAAAAAGAACTTCTTTGGACCCTGCAACCCACTCCTACTAGTGCTCTCTTTCTGTGCTCCTCTTTATAGTAACACATGCACACTCCTCTAACTTGTAGTTTATATTTATCACTTCACTTTGTCTTTATCCACTCTTTAAACTCCTTTCAGTGAACTTTAAACTTCATTGCAAATTTTCCTGTCAAAGCCATTACTTGCATCCAGGCTGACATATCCAGGGGTCTTTAAAAATTTTTTCCAGACTTTATCTAAATCATCTCCTCAGCTTTTGACACATTTCATCACTACATGCTTTCTGTTTTCTTTACTTGGCATCAAAGATGTCATTTTTTTTTCTTCTTTCTCAATAAATGCTAGTTTTAGTCTACTTTTTTTACTTTTCCTCATTTTTAAAACTTCCAAATAATGCAGTGGCCCAGCATCGAATCCTAAATTAGAATCACTGTCTACATACTACATGTAGAATTCAAGCACTTTCCATTAGCTCTGTTGCTAAGGTCCCAGTTAAGCCACCATCATCTCTCATCTGACTTACTATTTCTCTCTGTATTGGTTTCACTACATATCCAATGGCCTCCTTCAGTTCAGCACTTCAAAGCATTTGTTCTCTGTGCCTAAAATATTCTTACCTGGGTGTTTGGATATCACTTCTTTCAAAAGCCACCCTGTTAGAGATATCTTCATTTAACATCTTCAGCACACGTATAAAATACATTTTCATATTTAGGTTCTTGCTAAATATAGTTATTCTCATAATATATTGCCCTAATTGCCTTTACTTAACATTACATCATTAGTATCTGTCATGAGTCCACATTTGAATGTAATTCCAAAATTTTAATATTTCCATAAATGTATTTGAGAGGATACAGTGCAAAAATAGAAGTATCTGATACCAAGGATTCTCTATCCTGATGTAGAAACATCATTTTGTGTCTATGATGGCAGAAGAGAAGAATATAATAAATATTTTGACACCAGTATTTCCTAATGGAATTAAATGATGTACTAGTACAGCTAGAAATATAAACCAGATTCTTTCCCCATTTTAATATCAGGCTAGAGTTTCCTGTTCCAAGTTTCTGAATCATGGCTTTTTAATATTCCTCATGTACCTCTTTTTTCAAGTATAATAGCATATTGTTTCATTATATCTTGCTTATGACCTCCTTGTATAGCTTATTCACTTCAATATTTATTGAACTACATTATGCATCAAGTACCATATCAGATGTCAGGGGTACAAAGGATACATAAGACATTGTTGCTGCTCTGAGCCACATGGCTACAGTTTTACTTGGAAACTACATGTCCACATTCATCACTTCTATCTATTGGCTTTTCTGTAGACCAAAAAAAGAAAATAAAAGAGAGAGAGAGTAAAAATTAATATCTAATAGAAAGAGAGGATAAAACCAAAGGGAATCAGTATTCCTCAGGGAAGATTAGCAGTCTAAAATTTTACCTGAGTGCACCTCTATTTTATCTATAGATAATTTTAATTCAATATGCCTTATATCTATATATTTGATAAATAAATCTAAAATGCACACAATAAATATTTTTGTAGCAATATTTATCTAAGCCAGTGGAATAAATATATTTGGTTTGAAATAAGAAAACACCCTTCAAACACAAAGAGAGTTTCTGCAGCTTTCAATGAATCAGGGGAACCTCTTTTGGGGAGAAGCAGGAATCAAGAGAATTCTCACATTTACAGAATTTTTCTGCACTCTAATAGAATGAACACTGTATTAGTCCCCCAGTATTTTCTATGTAAGAGAAATAAGGATTTGCATTTGTGAAAAAAAAATTTCTTATGCTGATAAATCCTGTTTTCTCTTTATGTATGTAGGACTCTAATTTAAAACTAAAAGAAAAAACATTTAGTCAGCAAGGAACAGTTAGATGTATGTCATTACAGTACTTAGATATTCACTACAGCTAGGAGAATTAATTCTTGTTAAGATCAGCAAAGTGAAACTAAACAAATACAGCCTGTCAACTGACTAACTCTTCAGGGAACAAATATCTACTAGCTGGTAAATGTTATCTGGGATTATCAAAGCCATTGTCAAGAAAATGTGAACTTGTGGCTTCTTATGTCTGGAGGGATCATGAAATGTGTGCAGATTTGGAAAGAGAAAATAATTAGTTTCATGCTTTTTCTAAGATTTGGCTTCAGATACTATAACTATTATAAGGTATAAATTAATGATCAATCTGAATATTAATGATCATAAGGAAGTTCAAATAAATTAGAAGGCAAATAAATAACAAAGTTAAAATAATTAATAATTAATTTTACTATAGCTGTTCTCTCTCAATGATATAGGTAATTGCATTCACAAAAATACAGCAATCTAAGTAAATTTAGAAATGCTTAATGTCTTAAAACATTGAGTTGCAAGAATAATGCTTAAATATATTATTAATACAATAAATAGCATATTTCAATCCAATGTTTTTTCTTTGTTCTCATGAAAAAATGTTCAGTTACAGAAATCAGAAACTGTAGTTGTGTGTCTACTATATTGGGAGAATATAGAAAGTATAAGATATTTATGTGGACAAAGGCATGTGATCCAAAATTATGCTAAAATTCAAATTGGAAATTGGAGAC
The DNA here is from genome assembly GCF_028858775.2 of Pan troglodytes. Taxonomy (NCBI): domain Eukaryota; kingdom Metazoa; phylum Chordata; class Mammalia; order Primates; family Hominidae; genus Pan; species Pan troglodytes. The sequence continues at coordinate 93,061,297 of NC_072408.2, forward strand.
AAAGAATGAAGAATATTGTGTGTGCATGTGTATATTGTTGTTCTAATTCTTAGTTTACATTGGTTATATTTCAACTTAATATTCATTCAGTATAAGCCATGCCCTGTGTTAAGTTCTATACATAATAGAGTAATGATTACAACATAGTTTCTTGGCCATAAGTAGCTTACAATCTAGTAATGGTATAAGGAAGTACATAATTATATACATGTGAAAAACAAGATGAGCATCTTAAAATGGAATAAACTTCTGTCAGGGACAGTTAGGAAAAGCTTCATGGTGAATGTGATGAAGAAGAACTTGGATTATATGGTAGGAAACATTATTTTACTTATATAAGCTTATATATAACTTTCAGCAAAGCACAGTGTTAAAAAACACAATATGGATATGTAGATGTCCTTTCAGTATGAGCAACATGAAATAATGTCTTTATTGCAGGGAGGAGAAAATGCTTCTGTTCTTCCACCACCCTCAAATTCTGCTGACCTTGCAAATTCCCATGGAAAGAGACAATGTCAATCAACTAATCAGAATCTGAAATACTGAGATTGCTCCCCAGTAGAAAGCAAGGTACACAAAAGGCAAGGATTCAGTTGGCTTTATGTATGTGTCTACATCCTATGATAGTGTCTAGTATATAATAGGTACTTTACAAACGTGTGCTGAATGAATAAAAAAGCACTAAAAATGGTGGTTATTACTTGTTACTAAGTAGTTGTTTTCCTCTATCAGAATGTGTGTTTTTTGAAGATAGGAACTACCTCTCACTAACTATTAGAAACACATAGTTATTCTGGGCACTGTTTAATGTTTTAGAATGAATGGATGCCAGAAAAAATATTAATGAACAGCCCTACACTCTATATGAAAAGGGCAAATGTCTTGGCGTTTCAGATAACATAAATATAAGTGAACAAGCTATCAAACATTTAAAGGAAGTCAAATAGGTTTTGACCTTTTCAATTACATCCATCCTTTAACTCAAAGGCATTATTAGCACTTAAATTACAGTGTTTGTGTAAACAAATTTCAGTTCAACTAGTCATCTTCCGGAGGAAACAAAATGTGTCCAGTGTAAGTTGATCTAATTATGAAGTAGAAAATCAGAATTTGTCACAAAGGAGAAGCTGATGATGCCAACATATCGTTTGCCAGTCTGATCAGGAAAAGGAACACAAAACACAGAAATAAATTGCACTTTCATGTGTTTATATGGGAAAGGAAAAACTCCAAAGAGAAAATCTCTGAGCAACACAAAAGGAATTTCACCTCTGCCACTTGCAGGGTAAAAAAAACATTTTGAATAATGTGTTTCCCCAGATTTGTAGCAAGGATGACTCTGGAAATTTGACCTTTAACAGATGACTACTTCAAACACTCCCTTTTTTTTTTTTACTTTTTTCCTAATTTATGTGCCAAACGGGAAAAGTAATTTCCATTATATTATGAACAGTTCATCCCCTCCCTCACTGCATTTTCTCGGGGTCAACACAATCATCAGCAGTAATGGATGTCTACTATAGTTGAGGTGGTAGAAAAGCCGAGTCAAATTGAAATAAAACCCTGACAAAAAATTTATGCCTCGAGTTTTAATATCATCGATGGTCTGGTAATCAGATATAATGTGTTAGAAATTTGTGGAGATTATAAATCAGATTTTTCTGACTAATAGAAACTTTCTAAAACATTCCCTTTAGCAAATTATTTTCTTAAGAAGTGGCAGAGATGATACTTTGCACATATTTGAAAAGAGAACTTTTCTGGAGCAAAGCAATTTTTAAGCTAAAAGAGATAACTTATCCTTAGGCAAGATCCATTAAAAATATTTTGATTCTTTTTATGAATTCTCAATAGACTTGGGGTAGAGCAAAACTCCTACTTATTATATTTGTGTACCTAACCAGTGGGTTACCTTCTGCCTTTCTAATCATCTGCCTATCTAACTACCCATGTAACATAAACAAAGGATTGGCTTATTGTAAGGCAGAGGGTTTAATTAATCAAATAATCTAATTCTGGAAATCAAGTATGTACAACAATCATCACAATCTAAATGTTAATAAATAATGTCTTTATGTTACTAAGTAGAACTGAGGAACCTCAGAACCTATGTATTTGAATTCCTCTGAACATATAAGTGATATACAGGGTATTTATTCCTCTTTCATTTAAAATTATCTTAGATGTACCCAGTTAATATAGAGTATAGAATTCTAACATTCATTTTGGTAATATAATAATAGTATAATGCATTTGTATAGAAATTTATTGTTGACAATGAATATGCTCATAATTATATTATTTAATACCAAGTAACAGCCTTCTAACAAAGACAAATGTCATTAGACATTATAAAATCAAAGCTTAAAGGGGTGAAGTGTGGCTCATGCTTGTAATTCCAGCACTTTGGGAGGCCGAGGCGGGGTGATCACTTGAGGTCAGGAGTTTGAGATCAGCCTGGCCAAAATGGCAAAACCCCATTTCTACTAAAGATACAAAAAAAATTATCTGGGCATGGTGGCAAGCGCCTGGAATCCCAGCTACTCAGAAGGCTGAGGCAAGAAAATCACTTGAACCCGGGAGGCCGAGTGAGCTGAGGTAGCGCCACCGTACTCCAGCCTGGGCGACAGAGTGAGACTCTCTTCCAAAAAAGAAAAAAAAAAGGAGGGGGGCGGGTTGGGGGGTTAAGTAACTTACTAAAGATTTCCAGTTTCAGCAAGATGGTCCCATTTTGATTATTTATGTGTATGGAAAAATTTTAAAGTTAAAAATCCAACACTTATTTAACAAATAAATATTAGCTTGTTATCTATTCTTATTTTGGTGATTGGCTAAGATAACATTCACAAAAGAGTTCAAGAAATTTTTTTTCTCAAATACATTGACATAAAATATATTACCAACTACTTCAAATGTGGTCAGATTTGGAAGGAAAAACAGTGTAACAGAGTACTTGAGAACGCAAGATCTGATGCCAGTGTGTTTTGGTTTAAACCCTAACTTGGTCATTCACTCTCTGTCCTTAGACTATTTATTCTCTCTCACCTTCAGTAATTTTTCAGATAAATATGGGGAAAATGAACCTAACTCGGAGGGTTATGCTGTGGTTGAATGAAATAAAACATGAACAGATTGAGAAGGGAGCCGAATACAAGTGTCCCACCTACACATTGCCTATTTGTTTATTAATGCATCAACAAGGAATGCCAAATAAAGAGTTGCCCTCAGCCACTCTGGTATTGAATCAATGAGTATGTGTGTACATGTTAATGTGTGTGTCAAGGAGAAAAACAAATAATTGGCAGCTGGATAAGAGGAGAAAATAAATTTCACAAGTTTGAAGGTGAGGATTTGACTGGGAATGTCACCACTTGCTAACACAGAACACCTATATCTGGAGTCTGTGAAATGCTCTTTGATGTTACGTGGAGAGAAAAACACTCCCTGATCCCATACAGCAGTCAGTAAATGGCATTTCCTATAACATTATAGGTACAATTTTAATAATTTGTAGAATCAACAGCTGTAATCTGCCAGCAGTGGTGAAAAGATTCAATGAGGCAGGTAATCGCTGAGGCAGTCTCTAGGTTATTCTGTTTTATATTTTTTAACTTAGATTTATTCTGTTGTATCATATGTAGTGTTACGAATTTTGCATGACTACTGCCCTTGTGGTGCAATGTGAATTAAATGGGTTTTAGAAAGGAAAGTGGTATTTTGCAGGAAACAGTTTTCTTCATAAGCAGCTTATATGCAAGTCTGTTTTCAAAGAGGTAAATTCATATGATGAAGTTTTGGTGCTTACTCAGTAAGCAACTAGGAATTTGGAAGCAAGCCAAGGGGCCAGTACTTAACACATTTAAATCAAAACCAATATTATAGGCTAGCAGACACTTTGATGCTAATGACACATTACATTATTCTTCAGATCTTTATTACAAGGACTCCAAAGGTGCAGCCTTTGATAGGTGACAGCCTTGCTGGGTTTCAAGGAGTAGAAACTTTGATTCCTCTGAGTTACTAGGTTTCACAGTTGTAGCAGGTTGGACTTGATATTTTGTTGGTGAATTCCAGGACAATTTCTTTCTGCTACAACTACAAAGTGGGGTGAATTAAGCATGCTTGTTAATAGCAAAGCAGAGGAACACAATTTCACTTATAGTTTTTTTTCTTTTGAATTTGATTAGGAATTCCCTTTCTAAATAGGTATGATATGAGCATTTAAAAAATTTCATAATTTAAAGAAAAACTCATGAAAATAACTATTTTTTGAGCTGAATTATCCTCTATGTTTCCTTGTGAAATAAAATTGCAGTAAGTATATGTATACATTCATTTTACAGCATTTCTTCTTATCAAAATCAGTTAAAGACAGCTCAGCTCTGTTTGTTTTATTCTATTATGACTTGAAAAGTTTGTGATTTATTTTCTACTATATACAAGTTTATAATATGTATTATGTAATGGATTAATTAAATGTTCTTATATAGAACTGGATATTTTATTCTCAAGTGATATTTGATATTAATTTATTTTATGTTTTTCAAATAATGTATGCTATCATAGTAGCAATAGTAATAACAATAAAAAGGCATGAAAATGGGCCAGGATGAACATTTCTTATTTAGTACACACAGTTCAGATTGAAAAAGCCATCTGGTTTAGTTTTTTGTAAAAAACATGTATGTGTTTCCCTAAAGATGAATTCCAGAGAACATCTGATAATAAGGTATTTAAATTGAATTATTTGAAATAGTGATATAACATTATCTTAGACTAATGTAGAGCCAGCATTTGGGGAAAAATTACAAGTAAAGAAAACAAAGGATTTGAATTGATTTTTATAAAATGATAGGTAACTGAAGATTAATATACTCAGTCCTTTATGTCATGTGGATGTTTACTGAAGAATGACTGTATGCCTAACATTGCACTTTGTATGCACACTTGAGAGAAACTCTCCATCAAGTATGAATCTCTGTGCTGAGTCAGCATGCTGCTGTGGTTTGAGTATCATTCTAAATGCAAAATAGGTACCAATCTGTGTCTGGTAAACAGTGTATGCAAGCATAAGTCCTGGTTTGCACTGACAGTTCTTGGGTACGTAGTCAGAAATCTTGACAACTCATACATCAGTGCAAAGCTCTTGGCCGACACTGGTTGTCCTCTCTACTTAATAACCTCTCTTTTTTCCCTTCACATTAGTTGCTTGAGTTTTGTCTCCCCTAATTTACTCTAATTCATTCCTAAAACCTTTCTAATTTGTATTCTTCTCACACTACCCCACTGCAACTGCTATTCCCAAGGTCACCAATGACCTCCTTTTTGCTAAAACCAATCAACATTTCTCAGTTTTTGTTTTTGTTTTTTTCCCACACATGAACTGGTACTTCATCTGACACCACTGCCTCCTTCCATCTTCCTGAAATAAATGTTTATATTCTTATTACGTCTCTTTTAGTGTTTTGTCTCCTTACTTGGGCTGTCTTGCTTCATTCTGTCTCTTCTTAAATGTTGATATTTTTAAAAGACCTGTGCTTAGCCTTTTATTTTTTTCTTTTACTTATAAAACAAACAAAACCTCTCTTATTCCATTGCTGGGTTAGTTCATACATCTTCATAGGTTTATTTATATTTGTATGGCTCTCAGTGCAGCTTTTTCCCATGAACTCCGGGTCTATAGATTCGGCAGCATAATGAATATTCTTTTGACTCCACTTGCTCAGATTCATCTACTCTTCTTCTTCCCCAAGCTGTCACCTCTGTTTAGGTGACATCTTCTCTTTCCTCAATGATTTTTAACATGCACTTCACTGATATATCTGTTTTAAGATTGTCTAGCTTCAGTCCATCAATAATCAAAAGGGATTTTTTATAAAATATAAATGTATTCATGTCACTCTTCTAATAAAGCTAAAACTCTCCAGTGACTTCCTCCTTCAAACAGATTACAACATAAACTACATACTAAGGCGTTACAAGATTTATTTTGTAATAGTTCCTCTCCTTCCCTCCACCCCCTTGTTTCAGCCTCTGTCACTTAACTCAATGCTATTGTCATACTGACTTTTTTCAGGTTGATATGGAATATAAATTGTTCTCTCTATCTCTGAGTGTTTGTATATGCTGTCTGAAATGCCATATCATTGTACTTGGCTAATTCTGTTCATTGTTTTAGATCTAATCTCAGAAAGTACTCTTCTTGGAGTATTTTCTCCACACACTGAAGACTAGTTTAAGCACCTTTCCTGTGAATCTCATAGTACCTAGCTCCTGAGTAGATACTTGCTTCCTTCATTAAAGCGTGATTCTGGAAGGCCAGTACTGAGTCTTACTTATTGTTATTGTCCTTAGAGTTTAGCATAGTGACTGGAATAAAGTTGGTGTTAAATAAATATCTATGGTGTGATTTCAAAACCACTACTACCAACTACTCCAAAAACCTAAGAAGCAAGTCTACATAACAGAAGGTCAGCATATTTTAAGATATACTCTTGGATTAACATAGCATTATGTCACAGCTGTATACAAAAATCTGTATTTTTTTCTTTGCAGCAGACTGAAAGGTCTAATTTATGGCCATTTAAAATGTGAGCACAGATATCCTACTGACATCACAGAAATACATGGTTCATGTGTCACTGAAAGTACATATGTTTTCAATGAAAGTACAAGAAAATAAGGAAAGGTACAGTCTAATGTAACAATTTAAAGGTAGAGTGTTTTCAGGGTTGGTTGATGTAGCGTCTCTACAAAACTATCAGAGGCCTGGATTCTTTTCAGCACTCAGCCCTCCCATACTAATTATCTTGGTTCTCTGGCTACTTATAGTCGGTAAGATATTTGTAGCAGCTCCGCAAAAGATATTGCATTTCTGTGTCTTTATTTTAGGAAAAAGAATTATCATCATTTCCACCCTTATCCCAGCAGGTTTCTGCCTATACATTATAAGCAAAAATTAGGTCTCAGTTTTATTTCTAGCAAGGAAGATGGGCTTATAACTATTGTCCTAAATTAATAAAGGGAGAAGTATAAATGGATGACAAGAAGTTAAACATCATTGCTAATACAAAACCAAGTGCCAAAAAGTTGCCACTATTTAGGGTCTGAATCCAATGCCAACACATAGAATGCTTCTTTATTAAGCCTATATGTGAATATCATGGATGGAAACAGTGAACAGGTAGTTCTTACATGGTCAGTTAAAATAGTATAATTGCAAGCAGATATAGTTACTAAATAATTAAAGGACCATCTCAAGTTCAACTAGAAAAAACACAAAAGTTGATTCTAGAGGTAACAGAAATAATTTAATATGAGCCAAATATTCTGCAGCCATGAGACTAAAATGCAGAGTTATCTAATGTGATTATCTTGGTAAACAGGTCCTAAAGATGATTTCAAAAAACATTAGCCAAATTTGTATACCTGGTAAAGACTTTATCTTGAACAAGAAAAATGTATCGTATGTCCCGTTAGCTCAGCCTTTAATATATGATATATAAATATATGTTAATATATATATATATATGTGTATTCCATCTCTAATTACATATATTTAGTGAGGAAAGGTGGGGGAGAGAGAGAGAAGCAAGAATGTGGATATACAGTTTAATATAAACATAATAAGGATATAGAAAACACACACACACCACACATACACACAAACACACACATACAAATGAACAAAATGGCAATCTACTTAATAAAACAGTGTGAATAAAAGTTCTGGATATAGATAACCTACTTATAAGTTGTTTCCTAGCTCTATTATTCACTAGCAGTGTGACTTTCCTAAATAATCCTAGGTTTTCTTATCAATAAAATTGTGATAGTTTGCAATTTAGGATTGTTGGGCAATTAAAGGGGAAAATGTGTAAGTGTTCAACACAGTGCTGAGCATGCTTTAAACATCACTTGAATATTAGCTATAATAAAATAAAAATTATTATTTACAATATTAGACATACAATACAGCCATAATAAAATTATAAGCAAGATCTTATTCATAAAACTTTTTAAAATTATCTATTAAAATCTTTTATTTAATCAGGCTCAAAGAGCAGACCAAAACCATTGCTTCTATAGGTTCAATTTCTTTCCTTTATTCATATCTCTATGGAAATTAAGCAGAGAGATAATGTCATACAGATGAATATTAGGAGATAAATTTGTGTTGCTGTAAGTTCTTTGAAGCTCACAGTCTACTTGCAATAAAGTTTTCTGAAAATGTGAATCACAGATACGACATTAGGGACGATAGAAAACAAGAGACCAACAAGAAAACATGAAAAAGTGACACAGTGTAATTAACTTTAACAGTTAATTCATAGATAATTTTATCTTGCGATCTTGAAGGAAAATAATAACTAAAGTCTACCCAAATTTTCTTCGTTCATAATCTGTGGTCTTGGCCTCTTGCACAAATAAGCATAAAATATCCACACTGGGGTTGTAGAGTCATTTGAAATACATGGCATTATTTTTGAAAAATTTGGATAGACTTTGGTTACCACATACTGTGAAGTCAATACATAGCCATCAATAAGTATAATGAGTGAGTTTGTTTAGTCATTTCCCTTTACTTTTTGATAAGCTGTGTGAACCTAAAATAAAATTAGGAAGTCAAAAAAATGCATTAGTGGCTTTTGTTCTCCAATGGAGTCACTATTAAGGGGTATGTAAATCCTGCATGTTAGAGTGGACAAAGCTCATCTTCTGTCAGTACATTGCATAGTCAAGTAATACAAAAGACTGAACACGTGGAAGATGCTTCGAGCTCTTTGCAAAGAATAATCCATGATAAAAATAATTTACTTGTCTTGCGTGTTACCATATTTTATTTTAATCATTTTCATAATTTTCTTATGCTATCTGATGTTTTCTAATACAATCATCAAGTTTACAAAATCATAAAAAAATCATTACAGTACAAATGTAGGCACATGCATTATCAGTCATAAGGTTTATTTGAATTCAGCTTACATGGTTTCAGGGTTAGCAGTTACAAAGCTGTTAGCTGAAGGGGAAGCTCTAATGTACTGGAAAACTTGGACAGCACAGATATAGCTTCATAGTAGATCTAAATTTGTATTGTATGCCATCTTCAAATTGTTGAGCCTTTTTACTCAATAATCAATATTTCATCCAGCACAATAATAAAATATAGAATTATTTATGGTTATAATTAAGATGTACTTTTTCAGTCACAAGAGAATGAAAAAGTTACTGGAGAGGTGATGTGATTTAATGAAAAGGCCATTGAATAAGCAGCTAAGGCTCTCAAATGAGACAATGAATGTGAAAGCCTTTGAAGAAAGATAAAGTATTATGCAAACTCATAGTATTAATATTAAAAGCCTAAAGTGTTCATTTCTAGTAGACCTCATGGGTTTTTTGGCTGTCTATCAGAATCACATTAAAAAGTATTCTATAAAAACAGTAATATTTGGTACCATATGAAAATCTAAGACTCATGTTTTAACATCAAACTTGGAATTTTTTCCTTTTATGATATTAAAGGGTGACCCTTAAGATCCGTTCTGCAAAAAATATTTTAACTTTTTTTTTTATAGTGGTATTCGGCGAGTGTTCTTGTCTTTTACTTTTAGGAAATGTGTCATAGCAACTGCATTATTAAAACTAGGTATATTCCAAAAAGGTTGTCAGAGACCATGACACACTTTGATTCAATCTCAGTGGAGTAACTGCAAGTAATTGTGTCCCAAAGTCATCACTTTTGGATGTCTCAATGAATCTGGCTTTGATAACATGAAAATTTTTATTTAGGAAAGCTCGTGGAGGAAGGAACATGACTACTTTTGCTGTAAAATGCCAAATTACACAGAAATTTAATTTAAGGCTTAAATTAAATTTAAGAGAGCCTTAAATTAATTTAAGAAGCCACAGCCATCTCTCTCTCTCTCTGTCTACTTCAGCTGACGCATAAATGTGTTTCAAAGAAGCATGCTTTACAATTAAAATTAATATCAATTAAAATTAATATGTATTCATTTCATATCCTTTCAGATATCTTTTCCAAGTGAAGTTCAAAAATCTTCATAAAACAATGCCATTAATCCTTAGAGCATTCTTATGTGGAAAGTAGGAAGAGAAATGTTATTCATCCTTTTATAAAGTTTGAAAAATAAAGTATAAAGGATTTTAGGTAAGCTATAACAATTAAGTCAGTGGGAGATCCAGACATACAACAAAGGTTTTATAATTCTTTTTCTTTTACTTTACTCTAATAATGGCATTTTTAATGCTTTTACTTTTCTTTATTGATTAAAAGATCTTATCCCTCTCTTCTCAGTGGAACATGTGCTCCTGGAAGAAAGGAGATATAAAATATAATTTTAAAATTATATCTCTAATGCCTATTCTAATGTGCAGAAAGCAATTAATAAATATATCTGAAATTGAATTAAATCGAATGTGCTTTGTTTTTCATTTCAAAAGCACACAGACACACATACACACACATATATATGATATATATCATATATGTGTGTGTATTTTGTTTTTATTCAAACATCGCAAAAGAGTTACACAGTGAAAAGCAGGTATCTCTCCTATCTAGATATATATGCCCTGACCCAGAGGCAAATGTCTATCACTTGTTTATATCCAATCTATCTTTCTATATAATTTAATGTAAATTAATGAACATGTGTGTCTTTGTGTTTCTATTTATTTTTGAACAACTGGGAGCAAAATGAATATACTGTTCTACATTTGTGGGTTTTTAACAACAATATTTATTGGGTAAATTTTAAAAAAAACTCTTCATTTGGAAATAATTTTAAATTTACCACAAAGTAGCAAAAATAAACAAAATGAGGAACATTCATCTACTTTTAAACAAAATTCAGATTCTGCTCTTATGAATATTTTATGTTATTGTTTAATCATTTGTTTAATCCTTTTATTTGTCCCTCCAGCCCCTCCCCTGACTCTCTTTCCAAAATCATTTGAGGGAAGTTGCATACATCATGGTCTTTTACTCCTAAATATTTGTATTTTTATTGCCTAGAATAACTCTTTCATCTTATATTACCACATTAAAATATCAACATATTTAATATTGATATGATAATTTTAAATAATACATGGCTGCATATCAACGTTGCCTGTTGAAATGTTTGCCTTTTCACCCCTTCAGTATGGGACCAAGTCTAGAATTAGGTGTTGCATTTAGTTATTTCTTTTGAGCTTTCTTTAACCTGAATTATATCAGAGCCTTTCTTTGTCTTTAATGTCATGGATAATTTTGAAGAATACAGTCTCCCCACTCTCACAGAATATTCCTCACCTTCAGTTTGTCTGATGTTCATGATTAGTTTTAAATTATGCATTCCAGGCAAAAAAATAATACACAGGTGATTTTGTTATCTGGGAAACAAATCTGGGGGTACATAATATCCATCTGTCCCTCACTGATAATGTTAATTTAAAAAATGCAATTAACTATTTTCCGGTTTTCCACAGTAATGATTGTTTTTGTTCTTCCTTGAAACTAATAGGAAGTCCTTGGAAAGTCACTTTATGACTATACATGTATCATGCCCCACAATAAAATTAGTCCCTGGATTTAGCATCCTTTGGTGATTCTTTTCTCATCCCATCTTTACTACTACGGAAGCAAAACGACAATTTTCCAAGTATCTCTCCCTCTAACATTTCCAACTGGCTGTCTGAATTCTAATGTAAAAAAGGATCATCTCTTTTCCCCTAATTACTAACTCTTTATTATTATTATGGGCTCATAAATTTTATTTTGTTTCATAGCTTATAATTTGATACCTCATTATTTTGTTTGATAGCTTGTAATTCATTACTGCTCCAAATTGTTTGGGTTCTGACATTTTTGTAGATTGGGTCATGACACCATTCTTGAAAGTCTAGAAGGAGCAGAGTGGTCTCGCCTAAGAGGAAAAAGATCGCTTAGATCAGTAGAGAGTGTATTAGCAGCAGTTGATTGCAGGCTGGCCTCAGATACTAGACCTGTTTGACTGCTTTATGTGGGAAAGCACTTTATAAAGTGCCTCCTAAAATGCGATGTAACTTCTTCCAACCTTCACTTCAGGTGGTTAACCACGTGTCAAAAGGCCTGGTCTGACAATGCTGACAAGCATTTAGCTTCATACTCACTACCTGTCTGACTTGGCCCAATAAGCCACTCTTCCTGAGCCTTGCCTGAGCTTGCTTTGCCAATCCAACTCTCAAATCATCTGAGACTAGGGGAGGGGAGGAAATTGAGAAAATACCACTGTATTTACCTTTGGTGGCCTCCCAGTGTCTCAGAAGTTATCCACACTCTACTGGCAACCTCCATCTTTTCACTATACAATCACACTGCCCAGTTGCCTCCCTTTGCTGGGGACCTTCACATGGCTGAGGTTCTAGGAAAATATTTAAGGGCTTTGGAGTGAGATTTAAATTCTGCCTAGGGCGTCAACCTCAAGTAGAACAAGTTCCCTTTTATGCAGTTAACAGGCAGACATTGATTATAGAGCTGCACCCATTCAATCTAACTCCAGAGAACGCGTTACAAAAACTCTCCATTTGCAGGATCCTGCAATGCAAAGGTGTGTAAAACATTCCCCTTCAGCTCACTCGCCACGAAGCTGGATTTGGTAAACATAGATACTGCCTCAGGTTCAATCTATCTTTCCCTTGAATCTGCATCATTTCATTTATTTAAATGACCTCTCAGATTCCTTTATTTTGATACTTTGTCCATGTGAATAGGCATGGACCCTTAAACAAGTATCTTTTTTGCTATTTCTTCTATTGAATATTTCACATGTAATGACTCCTTTTTAAATCCTGTACTTTCTGTTTATCAGGACACATTGACTTTGGACTAAAGTTTCAAGAGCCTTTACCGATTTTATGATTTTATTTGATTGTCCGGGGAAGTACTTTAGAGTAGAAAAAATAGGGTCTTTAAAGGCAAATAGAAAGAATAAAAGAGAGGGAAAAATGGAGGAAGGGGGTGGCTGAAAACCTAGCTGTCCCATCCAACCTTACGTTTATACAATGGCATGCATAAGGCACTAATCCCCCACTCCCCACCACATATATATACACACACATGTACACATACAACACACACCTCCCAGCTCCCTATGGGCTCTAACGGCTCTTCAGAACTTTCAGCGATGCAAGTTAAGGGAACTGACTCTAGCTACTAACAGAGCCCAGGAACAAGACACCTTTTAGATATTTTGCTTTTTTAAGCAGATTAACATTAAGGTGGCCCCAAGTGATAAAATCTGCAATGTGACTCTTGACTTTCCTCTTCTTCAATAATGGGTTGAAAATAGGGGTTTCTAACCCAACATGTACTCTTTCCAAATTGTCTAATTAGTGGCAAACACTGCAGCCATTTCTCCAGGTCTCCAAACTCAAAATGAGTACATGAGGGTACAGTTTCTTTTTGAGCTCACAGGGTAGGCATCTGGCCATCTCATCTGGCTCCAATAATCAATTTCTCTTGGTTACTGACAAATTTTTCTCAATCAAAATTATTCTTGTTGGGTGAGCTCTGCTACTTGCAAACTTAGGGAAATTAATAGAATATATCTAACAAATGATTTGGCAGTGGCAGCTGACAGTCACTTAGAGGTCTCTGAGAATGTTCTGTGATTGTTCCCTGTGGTAGACACACCCTGAGGTGACCCTCAATGATTCACATTCTTGTCTTATTCCCTCCCCTTGAGTGTGGGCAGAACCTGTGACTTACAGCCAATAGAATAAGGCAAAGGTGATGGGTCGCTTCCATGATTTTATTAGACTATGTAAGATTCCATTTTAGCAGACTTAAACAAGAGATTCTCCTGCTGGCTTTGAAGAAGTAAGCTTCACTTTTATGAAAAGCCCATGAAAGAGCCTCCTGGCAAGGAACTAAGGCGGCCTATAGATTCTGAGGGTGGTATCCTACTGATGGCCATCAGGAAAACAGGGACTTCCATCCTACAGCTGCAAGAAACAGAATTCTGCCAAAAACTACCTGGGTCTGAAAACGAACCCTGAACTCCAGAGAGAAAAAAAGGTTAGTAGACACCTCTATTGCAGCCTCCTGAGACCCATGAATAAAAGACCTATCCAAGCTGTGTCCATATCACTGGCCCAATGAAACTGCAAGATAATAAATGTCTATTGCTTTAAGCATCTAAATTTCTGGTAACTTGTTACACAGCAATATAAAACAAATACATTTTTCATGCAGTGAGAAGAGTCCAGGAGGAGAAAAGACTGGCCATATTCAGCCTGCCCCTGTGACTTCTAAGGCTATGCTGCTGCTGGTGGTGTTTGTCATTTTTCTCACTAAGGTAAAAAAGTGAATTAAGATGAAAGAAATGCAAGAGAAATGCTTATAAATACTAAGAACAGCAGCATCTTGCCTAGGTCATGCCTACGCCTACACGCACATAAGCAGCACACATCCTGTACTTTCTAGAATGCTTTGCACTGTTTAATGATGCTGGGCGGTCATTTGCTGACTACCCTCCAGGCATGTTTTTACCAATTAGATTGGGAAAGATGGTGACTGCCACAGCAGCTCGGGGGCTGTGTCAGAAACTCTCAGGATGTAAGTTGTTTTACCAACACCATTGGGGCAGGAGACAGACAGGGATTAGTGAAGGGGTGGGTTTCATTGCCTCCTTCTAAAAGCAGCTTTATCTCTCACCTCAGACCTTCTAGTTCTGGCTCTACCACTAAGTTCTAATAGAGCTCCCCAAATTAAACTCTAATAGAGAAATCCTTTCAGATTATGGCTCCCTAAAGGGATCTAAGTCTGGGGTCTCTTATCATACATTCATTTAATCAGCATTTAATGAGCTTCTACTCTGCGCTAGCACTGCTGATACAGCAATGGATACAACTTATAAAATCCCAAAACACATAGAGCCTACAGGCTAATGGGGGACACAGAGAAGGCAATGGTCAATTTAAATACATTACAGGGAAAGTGAAAATGCTCTATGAGCACAAAAGAGGGACACCTCACTCATCAAAGAGGTTCTAGGAAGAAACCCCAAACACCACCAGTAACGATGAAAAGGAATTGACATAGCAGAGTTCTTCAAACAGAAAGAACATGTGCCAATGCCCAGAGGTGAGTTTCAGGAGCAGCAGAACTGAAGCATAGGGTTTATGGGTGAGTAATAATAATTATAAGGGACAGCATTTATCCAGCATGTACTGTGTCAATGCAGTATTAAGTGGGTGGTATGCATTATCTCATTTGATCCTCACTTCATCCCACTGATGAGGCAACTGGGGCACAGAGAAGTTAAATTCTCTGCTCATAGTCACAACACTGGTTAAGTGGGAAGCCAGGAATTAATGCCTAGCCAACTGACTCCTAAGCCCACACTGTAATGGCCCACTCTAAACTAAAAAAAGTACACCAAATGGTGAGATCAGCCATCTACCCTTCACTAATAGAAACACCAACTCATCCTATGGGTAGAAATCCACCAAGGTTCTACAACTCCCTGATCTCAGACACTCCGTCCAGCCCTCGAGTTCTCTTGCCAAAAACAGAGAGGAGCAATTAGGTCTCCTCCAGTTACTGGGTCCCAGGTTAGCATGCCAGGTTTCTAGATTAAGGTTCTGCCCTTCTAGGCTTCCTGGAAACTACAATCTTGTCTCTGAGTTCAGTCTTCTTGCCTAGATTCCTCCTATCAGACATCAGACACCATGTTCTGCCTCCTTTTTTGAACTTCTTTATATTTTGGCCCCATGGGCATCCTCAAATTGTTTTTGGGTCTCTGTGCTTCTGTCTGGTTTCTAGGGTCTAGTCATCTTCAGTTTAGCCCGAATACAAGAGATTTCTGAGTGAGTATCTTTGTCACATAGAGGTGGCTGTGATGTTTCCTAGGCATAGTATTGTGGCCAACTGTTCCAGTTTCAAAACCCCCTTTTGATCTCAATTTCTCTGAAACCATGGTGCATCCCAGTCCTCCTTCCATGTTAGCTCCTAGGGTTAGTACTCAAATCCTGTTACTTTGTTTTTCAAACTATTTTGGAAAGAGGTAGAATATAATTTTTCTCCTCTTTAGATTATTCAAAAATATCTTGCCCTCTTCTACAACAAGAACAAATTAAAGTGATTTTTTTCTAAGTAAATCAAAAATTTCTTGAGAATAAATCTATAATCATCATAGAGCTACCAGAATAAATAGCTCAATGTGTAGCCAAATTTTAAAACAAAAGTTTACACCATTATACAGTTTTACATATTTAAATTAAAATAATTTGTATATACATACACATTAATTGTACATTCATATTTATATATTAGAGTGTAGTAGTATTTTCCAATCCAACCGATTTTTAAGCTGTGTCTAAAATATACCTTTCTCTCTTTTGGTTTCAGTTAATTTCTCCAATGTCTTAGAGTTTAAGAGCTCTTCTATTTAGCAGGCCATGAATATCTCCTAGTGTACCATTGCTTTTCTTTTTTTTTTCTTTTTTTTTTTTTTTTTTGACACAGAGTCTCGCTCAGTTGCCAAGGCTGGAGCGCAGTGGCTTGATCTCCGCTCACTGCAAGCTCCGCCTCCTGGGTTCACGCCATTCTCCTGCCTCAGCCTCCGGAGTAGCTGGGACTACAGGCGCCCGTCAACCATTGCTTCTTAGAGTATCCTGCAACCTTCTAGAGAGGCTAGGTCTTCATTCCAGAAGGTTTCTTTGTTTATTTGCCTACACACTCATGAACAGTTTACCATGTATAAACATGCTTATAAATGGCTACTGAAAGAGTCATTTTAAAAGAATAAATTAACTGCTGAGTAAATGACTCCCACAATTTTCTATATTTTGGGATATATTGCTATCTTTTGTTCTAACTGTGCTTGAAATTTTTAAACGTAGCTATATGTTCTATAAACACTTTATTTATTATAAATACGTTTTGTACAAGTTATGAAGGCCAATTTACAAAGGTAAATGTTACTTAATAATTCATATATCTGCCCACCAAATCAACTTTTTCCATTCCTGAAAGAGTTATTATTTGACAGTTCTGACCAGCAAGTCTTTATTCCTTTTCTGTTGTAAATTGCTTGAACATGACTTCAACTCCTAAGTATCAATTTCCTGCTGGACTCCTTGCTATCTAATATCTCAAACTACTTTCTTTAAGGCCACCAGTGACCTTCCCTGCAATTTAAAGTGCAATTTTCTTTGTTCTATATTTTGAGACTTTCTGCACCCTTTCATATGATGGGACATCACATTCTCAATTACATTCTTTCTAGTTTTAGTAGCATCAGTTATACCCTGGTACAAGTTTTGTACAAACACACTCACATACACACTCAGTTTCTATGATGAGTCTGTATCTCTTCATATCCTTCAACTATCTGTGTGTTAGAAATGACCATTAGGATACAATATTTTTTATTATTCTGTGCATAACTCAAAGTGCACAATCTGTTCTCTTACTTAAATACCTATATAATTAGTTATAGGGTTACACACATATTAGTGGGAAGGAGGCTGCAGATATGGGCATGCATTTTATTTATGCTCTAAGAAAGTCCACTCAAATTTTATTTCTATGATTAACATTCAGTAGCATCTCAGTACTTTGTTGTTCCCAGGTGTAAATACACTTTTTGCAATCTTCTCTTTACTCACACCATTTATTCACTTGACCATATATATCTAGCTGATTTCCTTACTCCAGACACTGGAGGTTCAGTGCTGATTCAGAGTAGACTCTGGCCATTACTTTCATAAAAATTACAGTCTCGTGGGAAGACTGGCATTAACAATTTAATCAACCAAGAAAGCCTACAATGGAAACTTTTGAAAGTGTTAAATACTGTGTTAAGAACCTGTAATAGGGATATCTGGCCTCATCAGGAAGGTCAAGGAGGAATTCCTTAAGGCTGTGCTTCTTTAACTGAGAACTGAATAATAAATTTGAAGTAAACATGTGGAAAAGGTTCAGAGGAACCTGCTAGCCAGACAGAATGGCATAAACTAAGGCTCAGTGGTGGAACTGAAGAAGAAATTGTAAGAGAGATGAAAAGAAAGTAAATGTTGCTGGAACACACAGACCATCATGCTGGGCCTTATGAAGCATACTAGTTTTGTTATTATCCTGTAAGTAATGGAAGGCCACTGAAGAGTTTTAGGTCACAAGGGAATGGAAGGAAGGTTATGGGGAAGAGAGGGGAAAGGAGTGTCATGTTCAGATTTGTATTTCCTGCATAGAGGTTTCAGAGGATTTTCTACCCTCAGCACCATCTTTTCCTTCCTGATCTGAAGTTTTAATAGTCTAGATGTAGTTATCCTCCTTATTCAAAGGCTCTTTGATTCTGAGTCTCCTTTGTTTGTTCTTCCTCCTCTTCACCACTTTTAAATAGAGGAATTTCCTAAGGCTTCTTGATAACCAATACCTACATGTCTTATTTGCTCTTTAGTGGACATCTCAAGCATAGCATGTCTAAAGTACACAAAGAAAGAACCTAGTTTCTGTCCCTTCCTTCCTGCCTGCCTGCCTGCCTGCCTGCCTGCCTTCCTTCCTTCCTTCCTTCCTTCCTTCCTTCCTTCCTTCCTTCCTTCCTTCTCTCAGGCAGCCAGACATTCATTCAGCAAACTTCTGCAGAGCACTTTTCCAGGCCATAGGTATTCAGAAAAGAATTAGGGAGAATCTTTGACCTCAAGAGAGTAAAATACCCTCTATGATTTGTGACTACAACCCTGTCTGTGGATTTTTTTTTGTTCTTTCCCCCAAATATTTACCTTTCTATATCTCCACCTCCCTAATGCCCCTCAGTTTATCCTATTTTCTACCCTCAGAACCATGTTCTCTTTCTCATGCCAAAGTTATCACTTGCATGCTCTTATGCAAGATTGCTCTGAGAGTTAATATTAAAGATACAGGCAAGTGGGAAGCGGTTCCCTTCCAAGTAGATAGGCAATTGTCTTGCCTCTTCTGTCATGCCTTTTCTGTCCTATTGCCTGTTGTGCTCTGCTATGACACACATTTTCTTGATACACCACCACCACCATCCTTATGTAACTTCGCCACCTATCAGAATGCCTATAACATTGTAGATGGGAGCAGTCATACATAAAGCCTAATTCTCTTTGGATACCATCTAAATATATCGGAATCTCACCATGATGAAATAAGTGAATAAACTTAGAATAAGTTTCTGGGAGACAGCCTAAGAGACAGCTGTGAAACTAGCTAGTGTTATGCTCTGTTCCCATGCTGAGCACCTCTTTCCATCTTCCCCCATTATTTATTTGTGTTCACTGTAAATCACATGCCACTTGAGAAAATTTTACACCAAGAAAAGAATGACACAATGCTTATTGTTTTCTTTTAAAATAATTATTTAATATATAACTTTTATGTAATGTTGTTCAGATAATTTAAAAAATAAGTGCAATGAATTGAGTTATTCTATAAGAAGGGGAGTTCCTTTCCCTGGATTTTCCCACTGACCCCAGCCCAACAGTAAAGCATTTTGTCATTCAGCATCATACACTTCCTATCCCTAGTTCATGTTTGCTCAAGTTCATAAATAGTGAATAAATACTGACTTCAGAAACTCTTTCCCAAACTCTGGTATTCCTCTCAATTATGTCACGTTTGACCCACCTTTATATTCTTGAGTAATTAATCACCCCATGCAACATTATCCATTATTTAAAATAACTTAATAGATTGATATACCTAGTAAAGTTAGCGGAAACTAATGAAGTGGAATGTCTTGACCATTCCTGTTCCTTTGATGTGTCAGACTGCTTTAAATAGTCCCAAATAATCCTGCTTCTTACCTCTTTTAGGAAGCATTCCTCATTTTCTCAAAACCACAGTGATCCATCTCATCACAGCCCTTCTAGAGTATTTAAAATTTGAATAACCTAATTTAAACATCCAGCCAAGGATTAAAGTTATGCAGTTATGACAGTTGTCCTTACTGGTTATTTACAATTAGAATCTGTTCTGATACCTTGGTGCAAATTTTTAGCTCTCCCTCACTCCTGCCTTTGCTTATGATAAGCAACTTGACCTAACTGAACACACTGTGCTTTCTCTTCTCATTTTGACTTTGTTCTTAATGAGGTCCCTCTATCTGAAATATCCTTTGCCCACCTGTACCTGAAAAAGTCTCTAATTTTCCAAAACTCAGCTAAGTGACAGCTTATTTTTAAAGATTTTCCAGATTTTTACACATAGAATAAATCACTCCTTGTGGGTGTCCCCTGAGCACTCTGTGCATATCTCTAATGTAAAACTTATCACAATGGATTATAATTATTTATTTCCAACTTTGTGTTGGTCACTAGACCATGAACCCCTGGAGAGCAGTGGTGGTGCTCTGTTCACTGCTGGCATGCCATAAGTGCTCAGTAATTGAGTGGCTGAGCTTTAAATAATTTGTAGAATGAGTCAGAGCACTTAAAAGTGAAGGGAAAATACCTTAGTGGAAAGAATAGATTTTTAGAAAATGTTTTACACATTCATTAATGCCTTGATTCTACAAGATTATAAACAGTGGGGAAGAATAACCTAATTTAAACATTACATTTTTTATCCTTTTCTATTTGTATCTCTCTTGAGGTAGTATTAAGTACATGTTAGATGCTTCATTAAAACAAAACAAACAAGCAACCTACACACACACACACACACTGAGAGAGAGAAATATATATATTTTTAAAATAAAAACATACTTTGCCTCTAATGACTATGTTAAGAATACAGAATGTCATGAGTAAAGAAGAACTGAAAAACTTTAACTCAATTCTATCACCACTTCATCACCGATATGAGACAATGGACTGTTGAAAAGCAGAGACTGTTGGTCTCTACATATATCAGACAAATAAAACTTTCATAACTCCAGGTTTGAAACTCTCATTGACTTATGAAAAATCATAGAATAAAAAGTAGCAAAGTAAAACAGAGTAAAAGATAAAAGGTAAAGCTATAAGACTTTCTATTTTATTATGTACTTAGATTTGTATGTATATGATATCCCATATTATATCATTTTAGATTTGAGAAAAGTTCCTAAAAGTTATTTAATTCATTTTTTATCTTACAATAGTTAAAATTAAAACATCAGAAGTTTTATATGCAGTAAATGATTAACCCGTGTTTACCAACAAAATCTACAATCAGCATCTAGTTTCAAAAGTAATTAGTATGATTGGTTCCCAAAATTGTGTTTGTACTATACCAGAGTTTTCATGTTAGTGAATAGCAATTTTTAATGAAACTCCTGAATGAATTAAAAGACACAGCCACATAATACTAAGCAAGTCAGTAACAATGAAAACAATGAAAATACTAAAGAGAGGCAATAGTAATTGAACATTTACTATATGCAAGGCACTGTTCTCCATGCTTATAAGATTAGTTCATGAAATTTTCACAACAAACTTACGAGGTAGGTACTTTTATTTCCTGTTTTTTTTTTTTTTTTTTTTTTTTTTTTTTTATTATGAAGGCATGAAGACTGAAAAGGGTGGAACAACAAATTGTATTCCGGTAGTCTGGTCCCAGACTTTTAAAAATATTAAAAGTCAACATTTAAAACCCAAATGTAACATAAAAATCTATTTTAGATTAAAACATACCTGAGAACTTAGAGACACACAGAAGCACAAGAAATGCAAATGAATGTATCCTTTAACTTATGTTTCCTATTTCCCATAAACTTTTTGGTTTTAATTAGCCACACCTGGTCCCAGACTACCTGAATACAATTTGCACGCACTTATTGCATATTCTTACATGCAACAAGTGTACGCAAACAAAAAAGAAAGTGTCTTTAAAAGCATCTGCTCTTTTCTTGCTCTGCTGAGAAAAAGTGTTTTCTAGCATGATCATAGCCTCTTCTGTACTTCGAATGGAGAAAAGTTGCTGGAACTTAACTTTACACCTTGCCTCTCATCACAGCAAATTGTGTCATTTTCTTCCCCATATTACTGGTTTCACTCAGCTCCATATTTTATCTGACTGACTGCAGCACCAATATGTATACTCAGTTTTAGGCAAAATGCATTTTCCACATTGACCCAAATGTTAGGAGATACCCTTGAGAGTTTTATGGTGTGCCATGGCACACAGGTAGAGAGCCACTTACTTGTGAAAATTTACCTAGACAACCTTTATGATATGCTCAGTTCCATGCCACTGAGACCAGTATCAAACACTGAACAACAAATTCTCTGCTTTTAGCAGAATTTAGCATTAAAAAGTACTGTTGTCCGTTTATATTTTCTCATCAAAAACACTATTAAAATTAATTCATGGATATAAGTTGTTAAAAATAGCTAAACCCAAGGCCCAATGCCTTTAGTGCTATTAAACATCTACTGCTTAATAGCTCTAGATTATTTTTTCATTTTATGCAGTTCGAATGTGAACAAGCTTCTCTGTCTCTAACTCTGAAAGAAGTGGAAAAGTCTTCATAATTTATTAACCCCTGAAAAGGGCACATTCATTTGTCATAGCTTCAGAGGCAGAGAGAGAAAGCAGATAAAAAATCACATTAGTACTTTCAATTACTGAATTCTAATTTTACTGTCCTATTCTGCATACTTCAAATGGGCATTACTAAAGGGACTAAGTTCAGGGCTATTGTTTTATTATTATGCAATAGGACAACAGTAAAATATTTTGAGCCAAATCAAGTGTGTTCAGTTAACTTTTGTTGTACAATTTATATGTATGTCACTAGACAGATTCTTCAGTGGCTAATTAAATGATACTATCTAAAAATAATTTATCTTCAACTGATAGGTTCTACGTATGGATTGGTTTTCTCTGAGGAGGTTGTATTTTAGGCTTTTTATTTCTTTTAAATCACTGAGTATCTGTAAATAAGTTGAATAGGGAATAAATATCACTTTTTAGTGCCATTGTCCTAGGAACTAGCATTAGTATCTACCAAGACAGTGAAAAAATTGGCCTTAAAAAGTAAATTGTCTCTAGTTTGCTTGTTCAAACACAAACTACTATCATTTGGGAGATATTAAGTTTTTAATTAAAATAAAAAAATTCTTCATTTTTTATTATTTTACTTATACTATAAAGAACCTTGTCCAAAGTCAAACAACTGTAAACTCGGCATACTATTACCAGCAAATAATTGATTGTAAAATAGACAATAAAAATAAAGCTAGCTTGCTTGAACATACATTATAAATACAAGATAACTTTGTCCAAAAATGATTGATACTGTTTTTGATATCTACCACAAGCTATTTTATTCTTATAATATTTCAGTGACCACATTCAGAATCAAGTATGAGTTATAAAATAATTGATAGACTTTTCACAAAACCCAAATATAATGTAAAACTCTATTTTAGATTAAAACATACCTGAGAACTTAGAGACACACAGAAACACAAGAAATGCAAATGAATGTATCCTTTAACTTATGTTTCCTATTTCCCATAAAGTTTTTGGTTTTAATTAGCCACACCTTAAAATACATTCTACATTTATAGTAAATTAAAGATGAGAGCTTTTCAGGTAGAAAAAAATAATATGTGCAACAACAAGAATTTTTTTACATTGTTCAGTTATAAATGCCAAGTACCTAGAAGAGTGCCTGGCACGAAGTAGATACTCAAGAGAAGTGACTGATCAGATAACCGGCTGTATTAAGGGAGGGAGGGAGAGAGAAAGAGAAAGAAAGAAAGAAAGAGAAATTGATTGATTTGGGGCACTGAAATTTGTAAACCTGTTTCTGAGTCCTAGCTCCTCCATTTACTGACTTACTGACTGGGTGATCTTTGGCAACAAGTTACGAATTACTAGTCTCTGTTTCCTTAGTTGCATAATATCAATTACTTTATCACATATCAATTGTTAAGAATTAATTATATATATACACAATGTTGATAAAAAGATCTTTTAAACTTTAAAATACATAAAAACATTACATTTATGTACCTAAAATATACACCTAAATATCCAGACATTCACACAATAAGTCCAAGCTGTCCAAGATGACATCATAGTTACTATATTTTTTGGCTTAAGTAAAAAGTTGGCCTGGAATGCCCAGAATTTCCCACTGTCAAGACAAGCATAGAATTCATGATCATTCAAGTGCTTGAACTGAGAAACTAAAAAACCAAGCAGTATTGTGCATTCAATCATTACATGAAACTAATAAAGGGGCTTACAATAAACTAAATTCTAGGAAAGTATTAAAATATACAAAAGAGTATTATTTTGCAATAGGTAAAAACATAATTTGAGGAGTCATTTTCAAAAGAAAAAATATATCACCCCCAGCATATGGAGTATGCAGAGAACTTCAGAAGAGTTAATAAGTATCTTTTCATGGCTATTTTTTTCCATCTCTTCTTAATACTGGTTACATAAGTCAGACAAAGAACATATGTATTTAAAAGGAGGCAGAGAATAGGGCAGTACATGTAACATCACACATCATTTATTTATGTCACCCTGTACTGAGAAGCCTTCCTAGGGACTTTGTGGCATAGGAAATTGCTATGATATCATTGATGTCCTGTCTTAAATTAAAAATAATAATAAAAAACTTTTTGTGAAATGAATGAAGTCCATTAGCTAGGTAGCTCATATCTCGTGTACTTGTGTTGTATAAAGTTGTCCAAAGGAAAAGAAGGAGATAAGCAATTTAACACTGCAGTCACCATCAATGTAGTGCATTTGTGACTAGCAAGGCTAATACTGAAAGAAGGAATCATACACAGAAAAAAATGCAATTTAAATATCTAGATCATTCATTAGCTGAATAAGATTTTCTTCATTGTTGACAGAATGATATAAATAGATTTTTAAAGAATTAATTATTAGGAGACAAATGCTTTTCCCTTAGTTAAGTTTAATCACCTGTGAAAATGACACAGTCAGTACCACTGGGTTTTTCAACTTCACTATAGAGTACTTAGGGAAAGAAAAAAAATTCATTTCAAAGCAGTGACTCATGCTTTCAAGCTCATATTATCCAAAACTTTTAGATTTCACTTTAAATTTTGAAATTCACAGAATATACCAACTTAAATTTTTCTCAGCAAAAAATTAACTCTAGATGTATATTGGAAGCTTTTTGAGGTTTTGTTGATTACGTATTGTTGTGGCTGAGACATTAAGCTCACTTGTTTAGATTTAATTAATACACATCTGACACTGTCTATAAACTTAGTTTTGTTCAGACCTGAATGGACTAAAGGAGATAATTCGAACAACAGTAATGTCTAGAGCTGCCAAACAGGACTGGGCTAGCAGAAGACACAGTGTGTGACATAGCTGAAAAACCCCTGCTGTCTTAAAGCTCAACTCGAGAATCTCCAAATCCTGAGTTTTAATTATCAAAATTACTAGTTTGCAAAGGCAGAAATATTCTATGTTAAAGGCACAGTAAAAATAAATCTAAAAAGCATAAGCACATCAACACTTGATGAACAAGCCATTATTCAAAACTTTTATAACCCTAGGAGGAATGGAGATGCTATTAAAATAAAAGAGCATGTTAAACAAAATAACTACTAATTACACTTTTCTGTGGCTTTATTTCATAAATAACTGCATCCAACTTTAAAATAACAACAGTATGCTACTTTATACCATAATAACAGACAACATTTGAGGGGACACAAATATTTTTGAATTCTTCATTTGTTAGCATGTGAACATTCTCAGTCAATTGAAAGCTTTTAGTGTAGTGACTTTTCAGGTTCTCTGTCACATTCAATCATCTATCCATAGCAGTTCAACAGCTCTAAATATATTTGTTTTGCTACAATATAACAAGATCCTCAGGCATAAATGTTACTACTGACAAATGATTAAATAATATAAAGATATATTTTTAGGATTTAAATATTTTGGCTATGTGAAAGACAGTATTTTATTATGCACCAAAAAGCATAACAAAAATGCAATAAATGATTTTAATATCTCTTAATTCCACAAAGAAACTCTTACATCCATTCTTAAAATTTTTCGTTATTATTATTTCCATATATTTAAATGGTAAATATGAATGTAAAGTCCTACAACTTTATTTCAGAAGCCAGAGCCTTTGCTCACTTGGTAAATTTTGTTTTCCCTGTATAAACGCAACTTTGGAAAACTGTCCCAAAGAACTGCCATTTAACAATTAGAAACTTTGACTCATTTTAAGTCTACAGCAACACTACTTGGTTGACCATTTCTACCACTATTCTTTAATACTAATAGAAAAATATAGAGAAATGATGCAGAATGATATACATACACATATACAGTTTTAAAAACACATTCAAAATTGTGGTCTTATAATAGCAGTACTTTCCTTTTTCTAAAGCGAAGCCGGATTTACCTGCCTTTCATTTTCTGCTGCAAATTAGTTTGTCAGGTACACGTTAGCAAGCTCTTTCTTTAATTCATTTTGCTAACTCCATAGTCCTTTAAATAATGATAAACATTCCTGAATAAAAGCTTACCAGATAGTAATCCTTTTTGACCCTTATAATATTTTCTCTGTAAGACACATCTACCTTTATTTTAAAAGAGAAGGTAAAACAGAAGAAGCCCTTACCAGAGACAGAGAAAACAATTCGTTCAGCTAGATCCAACAGTGCTCTGTGCAGTCTGGAAGCATGAGTGATCCTTGGGCCTCACACAAAAGCGAGATAATTGGCTCTCAATGAAGAGATGTAAACATCCATCATAATGGCACTGTGCTGAAACTGAACGCTACCTCAGCTGTTCTATGTACTCCGACTGGAAGATGATGTCACAAACATCAACTGGGTGTACTCTCATTGGCTTCTGTTACCTGGAATCATATCTTAACCCTAAACTGTCAGCTACAAATTGAAATGCACATTTCTGACTACAATTTCTGCCTTTAAAAGGAGAGTGAAAGTAATGTTGAGCTCCTGGGGGATCACAAACTGAAAATACTGCCCTCTAAATATGCTAAGACTGATTTACCTAATTAATTAATCAGAATTAGTGGAAATTTTATTTTCCAAATGTGTTTTGTTAAGTAGCAGTGTTTATAAAAGGTATTTGACAGAATGGATATTAAAGGACAAGATGTATGTAATCATAACATCTGGAATTTTAAATTTTGTAATTACTTTGCATTGATTTTACAGTACTAGCCCCTGAGATTTAAGAAACTCAAATTGAGAAAAATTATAATGTAGTCAATTGTACAGTGAAGTTTTTAATCAATTTTTTCAGAGCAGCCATTTGTTTTTAAATCTTCTAATAAAACCACAAAAATGGAAATGCATTTTATTCTCTGAGTGTTAAACACTGTTTGCAAAGTTTCATGTAATAAACCTTAAAGTTTATTACATGATATTACATGAAAGAGATATTAAAAGCACATCACTAACATAATAATGTTAAATATTGGTTTTTACAAAGAGTAATTTATAAGCCACTGGAACTTCAGACAATCCCATTTCAGTAATTGAAAGCTACTCTATGATATAGTGCTGTTCTTTTTGAGCACACACAGGGAATAATTATCCATCTCTTACCTTCTATCTTGACAAAAGCCCCAGATTTCTCCCCAGGCTTAAATCCAGTGGGAGAGGAGGATAATGGGCTAAGCTGGTTGCAGCAGCTTGCTGCCAGAGGGACAAAACTACAATCACCTTGAAATATACCCAAGCTTTCCCTACTGAAAGGAGCTGTCAACCGCATAACTGTGAGATGCAAGAATTACCAGAGCTATTCAATGACCAGTTCCTTCTAAATCTAGCCCAGCCATATCCCAGGGCAAGCCCTTTGAAAGCTGTGCAGCTCAGCATGCGAACAGTACAAGCACCTGGAGAAAGAGCAAGGAAATTCACTTCAACCACCCCAACTTTAGGGAAAGGAAAGTCACCAACAGTGCACTTGCATGACTTTATGCTATTTCATTTATTTCTGAATAATGGATTCAGGGCAAATACTTGTTACATTCCCTCTGCATTTACAGTGACAGAAAATTATTTTTACTCAATGGCCTCAATAAGAGTTCAAAAAGTTGATAATATATGAAAATACACTTTCATATGTTCACATTTCCTCCCAAGTTCTGACTTTTATGATAGTCAGTTTATTTGATTACTCTGAGAAGCGAGTTAGCATGTGACATGGGAGCAAGAGTTCTAGACTAGGGTTGAAATGATTCATCCTCCAGTTCTTGCTCCACCACTTACTATCTGTAAAAACTCTGGTAACTTAGCATCTTTTATGTATAGACTGAGAGTGGTAATGCTACATACAGCAAAATAATAATAATAAAGATATGGGGATCAGATGAGACAATGCATAGAAGCTTGTTATATAAAATAAAAAGTATTACATAAATATAAGATATAATTAATATTATCGTTGTTATGAAAACAATCAAATGCGTTAATTTTAAAGACACATGGAAGATTTAAAATTTAGAGTTACTTTGGTGCCCTCAAAATAATGATATAAATATGTTAAACCCTTAATATTTCAACTCAAAAATAATGTTGCAAATTAACTTGATTTATAACACTGACTCACTCAATTTTTTTTGTTTGTTTGTTTGTTTTGGAGTTTTAACCCTCCCAGAATAATTTCAGCATGTTTTCTACATGCAACAGGATATAATCTATCTATCTATCTATCTATCTATCTATCTATCTATCTATCTATCTACATTCAGTTAATTTTTAAAGACAAATGTATTTTCTGGTGATTTTAGTGCACAGAAATCATAACCTCTCTTATTTGTTTTGCATTTGTTTGGGTGACAGAATGCCACATATAATGTGCCTAGAGAAATACAGCAATATAAAGATTGGGAAACTTAAATACTCCTAGGGCTCTGCAGGCATTTTTGTTTGTTTGTTCATTTATTTATTTGTCAATTTCCACAGGTATCAATGTATAGGCATTTTGTATCAATAACCCACATCCTACACAAAATTTGTTTACAAGTGAATAAGGTACCTAGTAAAGAAAGCTGGGTTTTGTTATTAAAATATGTCAGTGAGATTTTTTAAGAATATAGATTTCAATGCTTAAATATTATACAAGATGGAGTCTCTAATGAATTACTTAGTATTTTAAGGACATACACTTATTACATATGAAAATAATTTCATATTTAAAATTTGAATTGTTTAAAAATTAACAAAATTATTGGCTTATACTTTAATTCCTAGGAAAATTGATAGGAAAAAAGATAATGTACTAGAAATACTTCATACTAATGTTGGACTAGAATAATGAGTGAATCTTTATCGCATACGTTAAGTCAACTTCAAATTTTGTATTTATTTATTAGGACAGAATTTATATTTTAGTTTTAAATAATTACATCTATACACTCAAGAATGTTCAGATAAATACAGGATATAATAGTTCATATATGAATATCAGTTTTATTACTCCAAAGTATATTTTATACATAAGGACAGAAGAAAATATATATACATATATTCTCTTACAGTGGGGAGAAATCATTAGAAAGTAATAATTAGTGGAATTTATAAAATTTTTTTGTGATTATTTAGTGGTATTTCTTTTGGAAAAGTAGAGATACTAAACTTCAAGACCTTTCAGTAATTTATTTTCAGAATGTCCTTTGGAAAAAAGTCTGATGATACTTGAACATCAGTTTGCACATGTATCTGGGTTAAGGTCAAAAATAAGATAGTGTGTATGTGATGTGAACATTGATAATAAGACATGTAACTGTTTTCTACTATACTAAAATAATATTATTAAGAAATACAACCTGATTACAAAATGTAAAAAAAAATTCTAAATGTAAAAATGTTAAAACTTTAAGAAACTACAAGAAAAATAAAAGGATGGTGTCATTTCTTGAATATTCTATTTAATATACACACGTGGAAAAGTAAAATTCTGCATATAGCTCAATTTCATAAAGGAATAATAACAAACACTGCATTTGAGAATGAATTTACCAACGTTGTCTCATTATTTATTACATTCCTCCAACTAAAATGGCCAGCTAGCATTTATGAGTTCAGAGAATATAAAATATTTTAACTTTAATAGTGTGTAAAAGTTTAATATGAGGGGGCAAAACACTCTATAGACATCAATTTAAGCTTCATTCTCAGTAAATGTATATTAGTAAATGTTTGCATTCTTTCTTTTGTTTTTTTTTTTGAGACGGAGTCTCACTCTGTCGCCCAGGCTGGAGTGCAGTGGTACAATCTCGGCTCACTGCAAGCTCTGCCTCCCGGGTTCACGCCATTCTCCTTCCTCAGCCTCCTGAGTAGCTAGGACCACCCGCCACCACGTCCAGCTAATTTTTTGTATTGTTAGTGGAGATGGGGATTCACCGTGTTAGCCAGGATGGTCTGGATCTCCTGACCTCATGATCCGCCCACCTCAGCCTCCCAAAGTGCTGAGATTACAGGAGTGAGCCACAGCGCCCGGCCTAGTAAATGTTTTCTAATATGAAGAAAATGGAATCAATAAAATTATTCTGACAAGTCAAGTTGAAGATGTTTTGTAGTTTAAGCCAAGTACCTCTCAATTTTATTGTGGTACTTACATACTATATATTTCCCAGGAGCTGAAATCATTGCAATATTTAATTGCCTGACAATTATTTCTGTTACATCAATTTTGTGGTTAAACTAATTATTTGTATTATCAAAACAAATCAGCACTAGAGGCTAATTAAACTGGATAAACCATTCTCCAATGTTTCCCAACCCACATATTAATAAGGTTTAGTTTATTACTAACTTCAGAAAGAATAAACATGTCCTACAGGTGATAATTTGATAGGCAGAACTTAAGAATTTAAAGAAGTTTGAAACTGTTGTGAACATTATTATCTCCTCTTGAGCAGTTGGGTATATATAGGATTTTTTTTACTACATCTTGCAACATTTGAGTGGCCCACTACCTAGTTATCCACAAGGTGGCAGCTCTATTTATATGGGCACCAACACCTAATACACTAGTTTATCCCTTTTCATTTAACAAAATATAATATGTAAAGTATATAGATAACTTTTGTATATGAATGATCACAGTTAGGTAACTTTTCAGTTTTAGAAGAATAAGCCATGAAAGATAGATAGCTATTAAAACCTATTGAAAAGCAGGAACTTTAAAAAGTTCCTGCAGCAATTATTGAAAAAGGCAGAACTTTAAAACATTGAATTTTTACTAGCACAAATTCCGATGTTCCATCCCAAATTTATTTCAGAGGTTAGTCTATTTATAATAAATTGTTTTTATTTTGTTTCTACAACGTCTTATGTTGCTTTTAAAAACTGCAAAGTTAGTCTTCAAAATAACTGCGCCTACGTAGCAATGATAACTCATTGTTACAATAAGAGAGATCTAGGAATTGTATTTTCCATCTAGTAAATTCTAGATATAACTAAACCTCATAAGAATATCTATTTATTGACCTCACTTGAATTCCTTTTCTATACTTACTCATCTGCACTGTCATTTTTTTTCTCTATGTCTACCTTAAATGTATTGTGTGGCAGCTTCAGTATACTACCTTTATTTCTGTTTTCTGTGCAGATAAAAATTTTGAAAATACTTAGAATTATTAGGCCATATCACCTTTCTTTCCTGAGAATGGATAGCCCCAAGATATTTAACTATGTTTATGCATCAGTAAATTTTACTCTGGAGAAAGAGAAAATGATTTAGTAAGGATGAAGAAAAGTCTTCCTGCTTCTATGTTAAAGAAATACAAATTCTTAGACATGAAGGTAAGAAGCTATTGCTATTTTAGTGATTCAGCCTCTTGTTTTTAAATGCAAAGTGAAAGCATTGACTTATTAAAGATACCCCAATTTAACATAAACTTAAGCTTATTTGACTAGGTTTCCTTTGAATGTCATGGTTAACCTTTGTAACAAACCTAAAGATCAATGAATAGAAGGATTTGTTTTTTACCGTGTTCTCTGAACAAGGGTACCTTGTGTATTCATATTGCTCCTTAACTAAGGACACTTTACTTGCTTTCTTATAAATATATTTTGCTTCATTCCTAATATAAAATCTTACAACTCCGCTTGGCATTTTTTTTTCATTCACCTCAATTTTCTTGCCTTCTGTCTCATGTAACTCAAATTAGATCAAATCAAGAATGACTGACTCTATCTTGACAAGTTTGGAGCAACATTCGTCTCATAGAAACTTAGAATTGAATTCAGATCTTGATGAGGAGCATATGAACACAACCACTTTGTGTTATACCAATAACGGGGGTTATTCATATAAAATCTGCTGTGCTCAAAACATTGCTTCAGACATATGAATGCTTACACATGAAAGACAGTGAAAAACCAATTGAAATACTAATGATTGTGCGTTATTTCACCTTACTACACCTTTGTAGTAGAAGAGTCTTCAAATCCTTCAAATACACATTACCATAAGGAGAAATAGTATTATTACCATTGTAAAGGAAAAGAAAAAACATTATCATCATCATCATCATCATCATCATCATCATCACTAGTTGTTTGCTGACTTGGTGCTAGGCACTGTGCTCAACATTTTTCATTGGTTATTTAATTTGTTTTGTTTTATTTAGTTTGCAACAAATCTACAAGATAGGTCAATGTTAAGATTTTCAAAAGAGCTCTTAAGTACTATAAGCCAGTATTTTTCAACCATGTCCGCTTATTTGAATCTCAACTTGAAATGTCAAAATACAGGGCCCTATCAAACTACTTGAAACAAAATCTTTGAGAATGGGATGTAGGTGAGACTTTTCTGTGTTACTCTCCACATGATTTTCTCTGTGGCCAGGTTTAAAAATCACTCCCCAAACCCTCGGGTAAGTGAGCCACATGTTTTGATGTGCAATACCAGATTTCACTAAAATAAGTAAATGTGTTCTAAAAAATCTGAAATGAAAACTGTAAAAAAAGTAAAGCACAGTTTTTATGTAAAATAATAGGTTGGAAGGTGAATAGAGAAAAATCCAGATTACTCTATCTCACTCGGGTAAAGAGATGGGTGTCAGTGGCATGGTAAGTTTGAGCAAAAACATTAGATGGAGTCTAATCTTGCAGGAAGTCAGTAGGGACAGAGAAAAATAACTTGACTAGTAGGAGGGAAACTATATGAACAGGTGCTGATTCAACATGCAGACTGCCCAGTAACATTAGGTTCTAGTACTAGGGAGTCCTGTGAAAGCCAGGATATCTACATTTACAGTTCATCAGTCCACATGTGAGTGAAGACTCCTCCTGCACACAATCTAGCACAAGTAATGGCTTTTCTTGATGCAAAACATTATTGAGACTCACCGTAAATGTTCTATACTCTTCTTTTCCAAGACCTAGGATGCATAAAAACCCACTGACACAGAGGATGGTACCTAAATGAATGGTGGTTATGTGGAATGAAAAGGTCCCAGTATCTGTATTTGGGTAGGGATGGACCCTGTGAAAACCAACTCTATGGCAGGAATAACAGATTAATTTTTCTTAAGAACTCTATGATTCCATAGAATTCTATTCATAAACCAAGCTTTGTGTCTGCAATCTGCATTAGCTTCACATTTCAATTGTACTTGCTCAAATATATACCAGCACTGATATTTCCAGAATCAGTCATTAAGCATCATCTGTAATAAAATATAATACATTTCTGAAGATGTAAATGAGAACACTGTCCTTGTTATACTCTTTATAATGAAGTACATGTATCTATTTATCTGTAGATATAATTAAATAAATCTTATAAAAAGGTTTTAAGTAATCCACAATTAATCAGAAACCAGTTATAGAAATCCTAACGAATTCTAAGAGTTGTTTTTAATGTCTACTGCTATACATGTAACAGGCAGAGTAAGTTTATTTCTCCTTACATTTGAGGATACTGTAATATATTTATTTTAAAATTGATTATTTTATTTTTGTTTCATGAGGATCTGTCAACAGAAGTTGTAATTCAACTGTTCATTTAAATCTTACATTATTTCAGCCTTTTTTTCAGGACTTCCTTGTTTTCAGCAATATAGGGCTACAATAACTTTCTGTAAATTTGTTATTTTGTCAGACTTTGTTAAATAACCCTCTTTTTGATTTTGTGTAACTTTTTGCTAATTTTGCTATTAGCTGATATTAGGTAATGCATCTTCCACTACACTTTACCTGCAACAATTCAGTAACAGTGTACTCCTACAACCATAGGTCACCAAAATAGAAAATGCCTGGGTGCTCCTTTAGCCATTTTTTAAGTGGTTAAATTACAGCCACCCTTTCTGAACACTGTAGCCAGGCAACATAAATTAATGATCTTAGACCAGATCTTGATTGACTGTTGTCCAGGAACACATTATTCACCTTAATCCATGAATTCAGCAAAGGTAAATGATTACTCTAATGGCTGTGGGAACCTTATGAATTGCCAAGACAAATAACAAGTAGTTACGGCTGAAGGCTCTGTGAAATCACTGGCATATTTATCTTTCATCTCTGTCACTCCATGTTTGAAACTGTAGACCTGGAAAATACACTAGCTCTTTCCAGGTTAGATCGGGAAGAAAACAAAATCACTAAGTGGACACTGTAAAAATGCAGGAGATAATAAGAAATTGCTTTCTTCTGCCAGAGGCTAGCTGCTCCTTGTATATCTGTTTTGCAATGCAACTAATAGAAGGTCAAAGCTGCTTGTAGGCTAGAAGGAAGGTATTCCTATCTCTTCATCACTCCTGCATTCAAAATCAATTAATAAAATGCTGGTAATAAACAAATGGTCATACATACATAAAACTTTTTTAAACTATAGACCTTACTGGAATACACAGTCTGACCTATAGGTACTGTATAACTTTCAGGTGCCTGGCCAGGCTCCCAAATATTTCCCAAATTCCAGATCTCAGAATGAGCCAACTGTGGCTCTTGGGATTTTCTGATGTAGAGAGTGGAAGGGGGCTTAGAGTTCACCCTCTTTGTGAAAGGAACTACCCACTTCACCAGGCCTGCTAAATTCTTCACATGCTCAAAAAACTTACTCCTTCCTAAATACTGTCCCTAATATAGAGGTGTCTTTCACTGATTTTAAATTACTCTATTTAAAACCTATCTCATCCTCTGTTTAGTATTGCTCTGTATAAAAACTACCTAATGTTTCATTTCATACAAGATATGCTTACAGACCTTAAAACTAAAATCATGATATTGGCCAAAAAAAAAAAAAAAAAAAAAAAAAAAAAATTCCCTCTTGAGATTCCAGGGCCGTCTGTCACAAGATCCTTGGGGTATTGCTTCACCAGCCAGAAACCTCTGTGCCTGGCGGTGCTTTCTCCCTGAGTATTGCCTGTGCCTGCTGGATTCATTCTGCCCACTCGGCTTGGCAGGCTGCACTCAGCTCACACTAACAGCCTGAATCTCGCACCTGCCAAGGGCAAGCCAGGTGCAGAGTGGCAAGGGGTGTATGGGCAAGTTATGTGGGGTCTGGCCACTGCATATAGCCAGGCACATCAGCTGCTCCGGCAGGGTGAGCAGCTCCACACACCGGCACATGTGCCAGTTCCATGCAAGGCTGTGGCTGGACCAGAGGTATTTACTGCGTGGAGCTTCTGCTACAGGCACTCACATCTGGATGCGGGGAACACGGTGGTGCCCAGAAGCCTGGAGATGCAAGGAACCACAGAGCCACAAGAGGGTGTCACAGGCCTGACTCAGAGAGCCCCCAGGTCTGGACTCCCAGAAGGGCCGCAGCTCTTCTCTCCTTCTCGTCGCCCGCAATGTGGTGAGTGGGAGGGTGTATTTCAGCACTGTTGGTGTCACAGCTCTTTCAGTCCCACCATTTGGTGGGTCCCGAGTTCTTGCCATGTGTCCAGGAAGAATGAGATACAAGGACAACTGGAGAGTGAGCAAGGCAGAGAGGAGTTTCATTGAACGATAGAACAGCTCTCAGGAGAACCATAATGGGTACCTCCTTTCTGCGGGCAGATCAGCCCAACGAGTTGAGAAGACCTGAAGTGGGTACCTCCTTCCTGTAGCTGGTAGTCTCCACATCTGTCTGAGTCTGACTAAGTCTGGGGTTTTTATGAACTCAGAAAGGAAGAAGTGCATGCTGACTGGTTCATGGGCAGCCATGGGTGGGCCCAGAAAAAGCACAAGTTCTCACTCTGGGCCACGACTCCCCTTGGAATGGGCATCCTGCCCCCAGGCTTCTGGCTGTCCCTAGCTTGAAGGTGGGGTTTCTCTGGGGAACCACCCCTTTCATCCCAGGAGCCTGTCTGCTTCCAGCCGCAATCAACATGCCATCTAGAGCACCCAGGTTGTTTGTGTGG
This sequence comes from Pan troglodytes, assembly GCF_028858775.2. Classification (NCBI taxonomy): domain Eukaryota; kingdom Metazoa; phylum Chordata; class Mammalia; order Primates; family Hominidae; genus Pan; species Pan troglodytes. Next base: position 93,097,587 of record NC_072408.2, read on the forward strand.
AGGGTTGCAAATAGGCCCACGCGGAGCCACCTTCGGCATCCACTGGCATCTCTCCCTAAGCTCCTTGCTGCACAATGTCCGGAGGGGGCCAAGGCAGCAGGGGACTGGCATGTAAGCGCCTTGCCGAGCATGCGCACACCCAGTTGGGTTGCAGCACCACTGGGGATCCGTCTCAACTTTGCTCCGAAATGGGAGCAGTCGCCAGGAGCGAGGAAAAGCAGAAACAAGCACTTCCCACCCTGCGGAGACAGGGGGGCTTCCCAGGCCCCAAGAGCACAGGGATGTCCCGATTCGGAGCTAGGGCTGGGCCTGGGAGCGTGGGGCTCCCACCCGGCCAACACAGTAGGGGGCAGGGCTCCCACCTGTTTAGGCTCCACAGAGTGGGCAGCCCCAGTCATGCCTCCTCCTCTGCAACCGATGTCCCCTGGAAGGACACATATTTCTACATTGATGAAACCTATGGAGGCCCTAGCAGAATGAAAGAAAAAGACTGAGATTAAGGGACATTGTTAAAGAATTTTAAATTACTAGGGATAAAGAGAAGGTCCTGCAAGTCTAATGTGAAAAAACAAAACAAAACAAAACAAAAACGAGTCATAAAAATGTTCAGGAGTCAGACCATCACCACTTGCCTGTCAACAAATGGAGGATGAAGGTATATAGTTTTATTACTATATTGAAAGGGTAGGAGAGCACAAGGGCAAAAATACAACATTCAGGATTTTAAAAGATAACTGAGGAATTAAATGCATGGTTTCATATGCTTTTCATATCTTCAACAGGTACACATAGAATGCTTGAGGTTAAACCTTGATCCTCCATTTGCTGAGAAATTACTTAACATTTAGGTGAGTGCATAGTTCTGCTCTCTTCTTCACCAAAATATAGAAATTCTATGACTTGCAACGTACAAGGCACCTAGCATGTAGTAAATGGTCAAGATATATTAGCTGTAATTTATATTATATATACATCTATTTCCATACAAATCAGTTATGCAATTCAGGGTAATTCACTTAGCAACTTAGAGAAACAGATTTGCCTCTAGTATCATGACTGTTCTAAAACTCAAATTTATTATTGGATTTCTGAATTACAAATGAGTGAATTTAGGTAAAGCAGCTTCAATATAATAAGATCATTTCAATAGTTTTCATAACTCAGCACCCTGACTAGTAACATAATAGCCCGATGTCATAAAGCATACAACACTAGATATGAAAAGTCTTATTTTGTTGAAGGTTCTGAATAAAGCCCAGATTATCTACTATAAAAACTTATTTTTTCCTTTTTTTGAACAACATTGTTACAATTGTAACACCTGTAATTCAAGAAAAAAATTTGTTGAATGTGGTGAGAGGAAGCTAACCAATTTTAATGTAGGCATTTTACTATTCATTAGCATTATTTTACTACGTAGATACATAATTAACAGATAAATAGGCTTTATTGCATTAGGGTATATTAAAATTAAATCTGCTCAAAAAATGGAAGGACAAGTTGGAGTATCAAATAAAAATGTATATCAAATCCTTATTAATATGTTTGCAGAGAATTAGGTGGTAAGAGAATTAAAAACACAAAGACAAAAGAGAAACATGCCCTTGTAAAAACGCTTGTTGTCCACAGCTGGCTCCCACCCACCTTTCATTGTTTCAACCCCTTGCTCCCACTGAAAGTAAGCACATCTGTCCCTTAAAGTACTGTCTTAATTCTAAACTAGTTTCTCAATGTACCCTGTTTAATAGCTATGTGGTTACTTAGGGCCTTTTAAAATTAGAATATGATGCAGGCACAGCCATACACTGATAGCCAGAAATAGCCAGAAGCCTACTACCTTTTATTTTTAAATTTATCAAAGTTAACATTGAATAATTTACAATGTGCCAATTTCCTAATAGAAAGAAACTTCCAAATCAAATTATTTTCATAGTAAGGTGTGTTTCCATAGGAAATGAAGCAGAGTTAGTTATTATCTGCACTTACTTTCTCTAGAATCGCTCCACTATTAGAATTGGATCAGAGCATAGAGTGTAAGTCAGAGATTCTTCTGTTCAATTATTGACTGTATATTTTATGCACCATGACAAGGAGCAAGTTATTTACCTTCCCTGAACAATGTTGTCTAACTTGTGATCTTTCTCAAAGGCTTTTTAAAGTTATTAAAAAGAGAAATATATAAATTATTTAGATCATTATTTAGTACTTGCTAATTGGTAATTGCTCAAGGGACAAATTTTTCCCATATCACATTATATTTTTATATAATAAAAATATCTTTGAAACAGAAACAAAGCTATATACCTTTTTTTTCCATTGAAGAGAAAGGTTTGTTCATTAAACAGCATATATAGCTACTCAAATGAAGGTTTTGTTCATTAAACATCATATATAGCTACTCATAAGTATTAAACAGAACCATGAGGAACAATGGAGCACATGATAAAGTAAAACTGTGTCTGAGAGAAGCAGCATCTTAAAACATTTGTGTGGCAGTTATAAATACTTGTCTAGCACTACCTTGTGCAGAGTAGTAGCTCATTAAACATGTATTGAATTGATTTGACATTTTAAGAATTGGTGAACCTCTGCAGCAGAACATATTTAAAAACCCAAATTGCATCAACTTCACTTCTATTCATTCAATAGACAAAAATTGAAGAACTTATATAATGCCAGACATTGAATTAATTGCTATGATGCAAACATGAATATGACTCATACTTCAGTTTCAAGGAATCCTTAGTCAAGGGAGAGCTTGAAACCTTAAATAAAATATACCAGACCAATTTTCTTACTGGTCAGTTAACATAAACGAAAGTTTACCTAGAAGGCTGAAATGTCAAATATTTCTGTTCCTCACTTGAATTAGTAAAAAAACATCAGCAAGCTATTAGAAGCAATTTCCTGAGAAAAGTAACTTTTAAGATATATAATAATGTCATGACTGATTCAGACCAATATTTTGCAACCCGTGTATCTATAGTACTCTATTGATTTTCAATATGCACAACCAAGACCAAGAGGCATATCAAGGCACTCAAGTACCTTCTGAATCATCTTGAATTGATTAGGTGTAATAGAGTTCATGATTAATTGAGAGCATACCAGAAGTGTGTTGTACCTTGGGGTTTCACTCTGCCTTGTAAGGAAGTAAGAATCACAGTGAAGGGAAGTAAGAATCACATTACAGAATGTAAATGAAGGAAACTCTTAACATCCCTCCCCCACCACATTCATGCCTTGTTTAAAATCCTTCAGAAGTTCTTGTTCTTATAAGGAGAAAGGCAACCCCTTTAACCCATTTATGCCTCAGGTTGCAATTTTTTGAATTTTTGCAATCAGATCTTGGCTATGACATTGAGCAGTAGGATATCAATAACTCCCACATGCTTAGCGTTCCAATATTAGAACACTAGGCATAAATTTAATATAGTTTACAATGTCCTGTATGATCTGACCACAATCTCTCTAGCCTTACCTTCCACTAGCCTTCTCATCTCACTGTTGTGTTTCTCTCTTCTCCATCGCAAATGACAAGTTTCAGTCCCATTTCTTCCATAATTTATTTTGTTACAGAGCATGTTCATATATCCAGACAGTTGTTTCTACCTGGAATGCTTTCTACCCATTCTTCCTTTCATATTACTCCTTATTCTCACATGTCAAGCCATTTGAATCTATCAATCACTCATAGTCATATTGTATCTTTCAGCCACAGGCTCTTTGCATATGCTTTCTATTCTAAATACTTTTCTATGCATGCCATCTTTCTTTTTATCTAGGTGTCTCTACTCATTCCAGATCAGCTATCCCTTTTCAAAGAAGTCATTCTTGCCTAGCTTATTAAATCAAATCTCTTTAAGTGACCTTATATCCTGATAGCTCTCTTTTGTTGCATTTATCATTGCAATAGATTTACTTCTGTGACTTTTAAGATGTTTGTATCTTCCGCTAGGTTATTGAAAGCAGACATTCTGTCTGCTTTTGCTTACTCTCTTAGGCATATGATTCATTTTTAGAGTAAATTCATATATAGATATTCTAGTATACTACACAAAATATGCATATTAAAAACTTTGGCATGAAATTGGAATTTATTTTTAATTTTCTAATTTTAAACATCACTTGTATTTGATAACACTTTTAAAGGTAATTTCTACCTGCAGTCAGAATTAGAGAAAAGATAAGCCATTTTAATATGTTTTCTAGCACTTACTAAAATATTTTATTTATTATTTGTACTTCCAAAATTTTTGACCGACTGGATTTCCATATGGAATATTTTTCATCTTTATTCCTAGATATAGTAATGTTGACTGTAAAAACTTTGTCATTTGTTTAAAAGGTTTTATTTTATATATTTTCTATTAAAAGAGTGATTTTTACCCTACTATATAAAGGTGAAAGCTTTCTTTTCCAAATGTAACTTACATTTCTTTTTCGAATGTAATTATGGGGTTGTAACCCCATAAATTGGTAGATGAAACCAAAGATCAGTGATATGGGTCTAGACTGGAAGAGCCAAACAAATATTCTAAATTTTTATTTGTGTAAATTTACGGGATACAAGTGCAGTTTTGTTACATGCATCCATCACAAAGAGGTCAATTCAAGGCTTTTAGGGTATCTATCACCCAAATACTTTACATTATACCCATTCAGTAATTTCTCTTCACCCACTCTATCTCATCCTGTCACCCTTCTGAGTCACTATTATCTATCATTATACTCTCTATGTCCATGTTTCTACATTTGTATGTCCACTTATGAGTGAGAATACACAATATTTGTCTTTCTGTGTCTGACATTTCATTTCAGATAATGTCCTCCAGTTTTGTCCATGTTGCTGCAAATGTCATAATTTCATACTTTTTATGGCTGAATAGTACTCCATTGTGTATATATGCCAAATTTTCTTTATCCAATCATCTATTGATGACACTTAAGTTGATTCAATGTCTTTGCTACTATAAATAGTGCTGCAATGAGCCTATCAGTGCAGATATCTTTTTGATTCATTGATCTTTTTTCTTTTGGGGAGATACCCAGTAGTGTGACTGCTGTATGAAATTGTAGTTATACTTTTAGTTCTTCAAGAAATCTCCATACTGTTGTCCATAAAGCTTGTACTAATTTACATTCCCACCAACAGTATATGAGAGTTCCCTTTTCTCTGAATTCTCACTAAAATCTGGTATTTTTTGTCTTTCTAATAGCCATTTTGACTGGCATATTATATCTCATTGTGCTTTTAATTTGCATTTTTCAGATGCTTAGTGATGTTGAGCATTTTTTCATATACCTATTGGTCATTTGTATGTCTTCTTTTGAGAAGTGTCTATTAATGTATTTTGCCCACTTTTTAATTGGATTACTTGTTTTGGGGTGGGGGGTTGTTGTTGGTGGGTTATTTGAGTTCTTTCTACATCCTGGATATTAGTCCCCTGCCAAATGCATAGTCTGCAAATATTTTCTCCCGTTCAACAGGTTGTCAGCTCTCTCTGTTGATTGTTTCTTTTGCTGTGCAGAAGCTTTTTAGTTTAAGTTCAGTTTGTCTATTTTTGTTGCGTGTACTTTTGAGGTCTTAGTCATAAATTATTTGCCTAGACCAATATCCAAATGAGTTTTTCCTAGGTTTCCTTCTAGTATTTTTATAGCTTCAAGTCTTATGTTTATGTCTTTGATATATTTTTAATTTATTTTTGTATATGGTGAGAGATAGGGGATAGGAGCCGTGTTTGTTTGTTTTTGTTGTTTGAGGGCCCCGTTTTGATTGCAGGAGAGGCCTGTCTGGAGCTGCCACTGCGAAGACGCGGGCTGCAGCGGGGGAGGCGGGGCGAGGGCTGCGCACTCCACAGAGCCAAGAGAAGCAAGGAACAGGTGGAAGTCCCGCCCCCTTCCGAGTTAGCTGGGCAGGAGCCTCCTGCTTCCCAGGTGAAGCTGCAGCCACCCAGCTGTGTGTGCGGACCCGGGCATTTCTGTGCTCTTGGGGGCCAGGGACAGGCAGGGTCCCCGCCTCCTGGGGTGCAGCTACAGCCGCCCAAGCCATGGCTACGGACCCAAGCATCTCTGCACTCTCCGGGCCCGGGAAGCAGCCCCTTGCCCCAGCAGGCTCAGAAGTGCCTGCTCTCACTGCCGGGCCTCTCCCGGCGCCCTCTCCGATCTCAGAGCAAAGTTGAGGCCAAGCCCAGGTGCTGTCACAAACCCAGTCGGCTGTGCCCACTCTTGGGGCAGTGCTGACACATCAGGCCCCTGCCGCCTCAGCCCCCTCTGGATTTTGGGCACTGACGAGCATGGGCTGTGACACCCTCTCTGGGGCTCTGCGGTTCCTGGCATCTCCAATCTTCTGGGCGCTACTGCGTTCCCTGGTGCCAGCCATGGAAGCTGCTTGCAGTAAGCCTGGTCTAGCCGCAGCCTCACAGGGAGCCGGCACCCGTGCGGGCACCTGGAGCTGCCCCACCCCCCGACCCCCAGCCGGCATGCCTGGCTGTGCGCAGTGGCCAGACCCCACCTCGCTCCCTCATACATCCCTCACTGCTCCACGCCTGGCTCACCCATGTCAGGTGTGACATCCAGGCCAGTAGCGCGAGCCAAGCGCAGCCTGCCAGGCCAAAATAGGCAGAACGAGCCCAGCAGGCCCGAGCAAAACTCAGGCAAAAGCGTCACCAGCCACAGAGGTTCCCAGCTGGCGAAACAACACCCCAAGGATCCTGTGACAGTTTCATTTTTCTTCATGTGGCCATTCAATCTTCCCACCACTGTTTATTGAAAAGGGTGTCCTTTCCCCAATGTGTATTCTTGTTTACTTTGTCAAATACCAGTTGGCTATAAGTATGTGACTTTATTTCCGGGTTCTCTATTCTGTTCCATTGATTTACGTGCCTGTTTTTTATACCAGTAGCACGTTGTTCTAAGCCTTGTAATAAAATTTGAAGTCAGGCAATGTGATACCTCCAGGTTTTTTCCTTTTGCTTTGGATCACTTTGGCCATTCAGGGTCTTTTTGGTTTCATATACATTTTAGGTTTGCTTTATCTAATTCTGTGAAAAATGACATTGGTATTTTGATATAGATTTCAATGAATCCGCAGATTCAATGAAAGTATGGTCATTTTAATGATATTTGTGTTTCCAGTCCATGAGCTTGGGATATTTTTTATTTGTGTCATCTACAATTTCTTTCATCAGTGTTTCACCAAAGATCTTTTACTTCCTTGGTTAAATATATTCTTAGGTATTTATATTTATTTTTGTAGCTATTGTAAATGAGATTACCTTCTTGATTTGGTTCTCAGCTAAATTGTTGCTGGTCCATAGAAACACTACTGATTTTTGTATGCTTTTTTGTATCCTTCGAGTTTACTGAATTCATTTATCAAATTTAAGAGCTTTTTCTAGAATTTTTAGGTTTTTCCACCTGTAAGATTATATCTTAAATAAGCAAAGATAACTTGACTTGCTCTTTTCGAGTTTGTATACCTTTTATTTCTTTCTCTTGTCTTGTTGCTCTGGCTAGGACTTCTAGTACTATGTTGAATAGGTGTGGTGCAAGTGGGCATTCTTGTCTTGCTCCAGTTCTTAGGGGAAGTGCTTTCAACTTTTCCTAATTCAGTATGATATTGGCTATGGGTTTGTCATATATGACATTTATTATTTTGAGGCATGTTCCTTCAATGCCTAGTTAAATGAGGGTTTTATCATGAAAATATGTTGAATTTTATCAAGTGCTTTATTTGCATCTATTGAGATGATCATAGGGTTTTTGTCCTTCATTCTGTTTATATACTGTATCATATTTACTGGTCAGCATATGTTTATTCATCTTTGCATCCCTGGTGTAAAACCGAATTTATTGTGGTGTATTATCTTTTTGATATGCTGTTGTATTTGCTTTGCTAGTATTTTGTTGAAAATTTTGTGTCTATGATTATAAGGGATATTGTTCTGGAGTTTTGTTGCTGTGATTGTGTCCTTGTCTGGTTTTGGTATCAAGGTGATAATGGCCTCCTAGAATGAGTTAGAAAAAAATCCCTCTTCCTCAATTTTTTGAACAGTTTCAGAAGGATTGCTATTAGTTCTTCATACCTTTGGTAGAATTTGGCTGTAAATCCATCTGGCACTGGGATTTTCTTTGTTGAAAGATTTTTTTTTTATTACTGACTCAATCTTGCTGCTCTTTATTGGCCTGCTCAGGTTTTTAAATTTTTTCTTGGTTCAATCTTAGGAAGATGCATGTTTCCAGGAATTTATCTATTTCCTTTAGCCTTTTTAGTTTGTGAGTATATAGTTATTCATAATATTCTCTAATGATCTTTTATATTTCATATCTCCTTTTTCACTTTTGATTCTACTTTTATTGTCTCCTGTCTCTTATTGGTTAGTTTATCAGTTTTGTTTGTCTACTCAAATAATCTAGTTTTGTTTTATCTTTTGTAATTTTTTTTTGGTCTTTTTTCATTTAGATCGGCTCTGACTTTGTTATTTCTTTTCTTCTGCAGTTTTGGTTTGTTTTTGCTTTTCTAGTCCCTTCAAGTGTATTATTAGATTGTTAATTTGTAATCTTTCTACTTTTTTAATGCAGATATTGAAGCTATAAAGTTCTCTCTTAGCACTGCTTTGCTGTATCTCACAGATTTTGGTAGGCTGCATTTCCATGCTGAGGGAATTCATCACCACTAGACGGGACCTACAAGCAACACTCAAAGGTATCTTAAACTTGGAAGTGAAAGGTAGATGTTCACTGTCATGAAGACACCTGAAATTATACAGATCACTAGTAAAGCAATTACACAAAGGAAGAGGAGAAAGGAATCAAGTGGCACCACTTCAAAATTCTACCAAGATGCAAAAACAGACAGAAAGAAACAAAGAATTTATAAATTTTAAATAAAATTTTAGATTTATTAAATCTATATAGTTCAGAGCTGTCTTTTTAATTCACAGCTGTTCTTTCAAATATTTTTATATGCACTAGACTGTAGTAATTCAATAAAGGGGGGAATAAATAAACCATAAAGACAATGGAAAGTTATAAAAATATCTGAAGTCAGTACAAGCTAGTAAGTAGGCCTAGACTGGAACACCATTGAATAAATGCAGAGCAAAGATGAACATATTTTTAAAGTAAAAATTTAGACTTCTCTTGATTTGGGAAGAAGTATTGTTAAGATCTTAGAACCAGATTTTCACTTATAATATGGAATTCATAGAATTATGTAGACGTATCAATTGCAAACAAGCAGTGCAATTCCTGAGTAACCCTAATGTAATTTTTCTTACCAAAATATGACTAACATAGTGGCAGTAGGACAGAAATAGGTTTTGGTGGCATTAGAATATATTGAAACTCATAGCGACATCCCCAGATTCCTGGGGTGAAGTTAGATTTGAAGTATCAAGGGATCTCATTAAAGAAGATGCTTAGAAAGATAGCTATGTATGTCAACCTTGAATTATAAATTCTTTTAAGCCATAAGGAGAATGCTTTCATCAGTCTTACAGACTTATGGAGTTGTACAGCTACTGATGGCCTTAGAAATTATTGATCTCACCATCTCATTCAGCCTACAAATTTTACAGATGTGAAAAATGAAATTTTTAGTCAACTAGCCCAAAGTCTTTTAGCTAAAGACATCCTTAATTGAAAGCCAGACTTTGGACTCTGGCTGTCAGGTCTCCATCTCTTTGTTACACACTTCATTGTATTAATATATTCAACTGGCCCATCACAAAAGAGTTACTTACTATGTCAAAATTTTGCTCATATAGATTTAAAAACATTGAAAAATACATGATATATAAAGGATTTTTTTTTCTTCATCTTCTTCACTTCAGTAAATGTATATTGAAACCTTTATTTTTTCCCTTTTAAACCTACTATCTACCATACTTTTACGGACTCATAGATTTTTGAAGGGTCCATTAAAAACATTAGTAAAGAGAAGATACAACCTTAATAAAATATTTTGTTGTACTTATTTAATTGGCTTACTGCTCAAACAAAAGGATATTAACTACCTATATATATACACATATATACATATATATACATATATACATATATACATATGTATACATATATACATATATATACACATATATATATACACATACACACACACACATACATACACATGTATTTTTTGGCTCTGCCAACAATAAATTCATTTTTATTGTTTATTTCAGTTTTTACCAAGAAATATTATTATTCTGAAAGTAAAGTGGCACATTATTTTCTTCTTAGTAATTATGCATATACATTTAAAATAAAAAAGGGTGGTTTTTTTTTGCCTGAAAAACAAGTAGAGGAGATATTACAGTACCCCTTTCAAACACCATCAACCCACCCTCACACACATACACATCTCATTTGCCTTTTGTATATATTCTTTCATACTTACATATATATATATATTCTTTTCTTTTAAATCTCACACTATGTGGAGTTTTCACTAACCTCATGACATTTTATTTAATTGTTGTGAGCTCCTCATAGGCCTTCAGCAGATATTTATGAGTTCTTCAAAAAATTGTAGAGCACAAAGTTGTTATATCTATTTGGAAATAACCTGCTTAAGTGTTTTATATCATCATGTCACTTAGAATATCCTTAGATAGGTCTTACCTCATCTACATATTTGTCTTTATTATAATACTGAGATTTGGGCTCATTTCTACTTATTTCCAAGAAATATTTAAGTAAAGTTTATTTTTTTTTCTTTTGGTCATTTATATAAGTGTAGTCCTGATCCTTAATTCTATTAACATTTCTTGACAGTAGTCAAGAAAATTCCAACTTAACTACAGTCATAAAATGTGATTGTTAGTATATTCCAGTCCTGTGGCACTTAGGACAAAGACAGTTTTACAGTGTTAACTGAATTATAAACTCTCCAATTCAGGTTTTTTTGTTTTTTTTTTTTTCCTGGTTGCCAGGTGTAGAAGAGATCTCCAGTATTTTTCACTTTCTCCTCATTTTTCTTCTTAGAGAAACTGCCTCAAAAATGGCAATATCTTCTTTGTGCTTAATGACCCTAACTTCATGAAGACTTGGCATATAGGTGAGCACTTGAATATTGAAATGAAGATATTATGAGATTTAGACTATATTAATGGAGGAAAGAATGCATAAAAAGTCAATATAGTTATTTTGTTGATATTTTTGATGGTACCCTGGTTCCCAATCTCCTTGAAAATGTTACTTGATTCTTCTTGTGTATCCATATGAATTGTAGTTTTTTATTGTGATAAAATATATATAACATAAAGTTTATTATTTTAAACCATTTTAGTTGTACAGGTCAGTATCATAAAGTATATTCACGCTGTTGTACAACCATCACCATCATCCTTCTCTAGCACTTTTCACCTCCCGTAGTGGATCTCTGTTTTTGTTTTGTTTTGTTATGTTTTGTTTTGTTTTTCTTTTGAGACACAGTCTCACTCTGTCCTCCAGGCTGGAGTGCAGTGGCATGATCGCGGCTCACTGCAACATCTGCCTCCTGGGTTCAAGAGATTCTCCGGCCTCAGCCTCCCAAGTAGCTGGGATTACAGGTGCACACCGCCATGCCCAGCTAATTTTTGGCACTTTTTTAGGAGAGACAGGGTTTCATCTCTACTAAAAAATGTTGGCCAGGCTGGTCTCGAACTCCTGACCTCAGGTGATCCGCCCGTCTCGGCCTCCCAAAGTGCTGGGATTACAGGTGTGAGCCACTGAGCCCAGCACATAGTGGAACTCTGTACCATTAAAAAAGAACTCCCCATACCTTTCTCCTTCCAGCCCCTAGCAACCACAATTCTATTTTCTGTCTCTATGAATTTGACTACTCTAGGAATTTCATATAATTAAAATCATACAATGTTTGTTCTTTTTTGTCTGGCTTATTTTACTTACCATATTTTTTTCAGGTTTCACCCATGTTGCAGCATGTGTTAGAATTTCACTTACTTCTAGATTCAATGCAATCCGCATCAAAATATCAACATCATTCTTCACAAAATTAGCAAAAACAATTTAAAAATTTATATGTAACCGAAAAAGAAAAGTGCAAATAGTGCAAGCAATCCTGAGCTGAAAGGACAAAGCTGAAGGCATCACATCACACCACCTGACTTCAAAATACATTACAAGGCTATAGTAAACGACATGGTATTGGTAAAAATACACACATGGAACAATGAAACAATTTAAAAAGCAGAAAATGTCATGTATTTATAACTAACTGATCTTCGACAAAGATGACAAGAGCTTACATTGAGGAAAGAGAACCCTCTTCAATAAATGGTGCTGGAAAAATTGGAGAGCCAAATGCAGACAAATAAAACTGGAACTCTATCTTCCACACATGCAATAATTAACTTACAACAAATTAAAGATTTAAATATAAGACAAGAAAATACAAAAAATACTAAAAGAAAACCTAGGAAAAAATATTTTGGACATTTGTCTAGGCAAAACATTTATGAAGACCTCAAAAGCACAAGCAACAAAAACAAAAACAGACAAGTGGGGCTATATTAAACTAAACAGCTTCTGCACAGCAGAGGAAACAACACAGTGAGGAGAAAACCTGTTGAATGAGAGAAAATATTTGCAAACTATCCACCCAACAGGGGCCTAATGTCAAGAATATAAAAGGAACTCAAACAACTGAACAGGAAAAGACTAATTACAAATAATCCCATACAACAGCGAGCAAAGGACATGAATAGATATTTCTCAAAAGAAGACACAAATGGCCACAGGTGTATAAAAAATGATCAGTCAATATCACTAATCATTACTGATTAAGTTAAAAGCACAATAAGCTACCATCTTATACCTGTCAAAATGATTATTATTAAAAAGACAACAGATGTTGATGAAGATGTGGAAAAAAGGGAACACTTACATATTGTTGGTGGGGGTGCAAACTATTAAAACAGTATAGAGATTTTCCAAAAAGCTGAAAATAGTATTACCATTTGATCCAGTAATCTCATTACTTGGGTATCGGTCTGAACAAAAAAGAATGAATATGTCCAAGGGAAGCCTGCACTTGCATGTTTATTGCAGCACTATCCACAATAGCAAATATGTGGAACCAATTAGTTTTCATCAATAGATGATGGAGTAGAGAATATTTGGTATATATACACCATGGACTATTATTCAGTCATTAGAAAACAATGGAATCCTGTCATTTGCAGCAACAAGGATAGAACTGGGAGGTCATTATCTTAAGTGAAATGAATCCCGCACAAATTGGCAAATATCACATGTTCTCACTTATATGTGAGATTAAAAATATTTGATCACATAGAGATAGACAATGAAACTACAGAAACTGGGAAAGGTGAGTCAGGGAAGGGAAGAGGATGAAGAGAACTGGTTAAAGGGTATAAACATACAGCAAGATAGAAGGAATAAATTCAATATTTATAGTAGAGTAGGGTAAATATACTTAACAAAAATATACTGGGGCTCATGTTATGAATATCCTAAATACACTGACTTGATTGCTATGCATTATATACCTGTAACACAATTTCCCATATATCCCATAAATTTGTGTAAATAAAAAAATTATTTATTCGTAAGACTGAATAATACTTCATTGTCTATATAGACCACATATTGTCTATTTATCCTTAGATGGACATTTGGATTGTTTCCATGTTTTGGCTAGTGTGAATGGTGCTGTTATGAACGTTGGTACACAGATATGTATTTGAGCCTATGCGTTCAATTCTTTGGCTATATTACTAGAAGTAGAATTGTTTATTTTTTTAAAGAAACCATGATACAATATTGTTAAGATTTGTATTATTTTAAACAGATGTTCCTTCACCTAGGATACCTAAGAGAGAGTTTTTTTTTTTTCTAAACAATCCTCAACTAAAAACTAATGCAATAATGATATCTAAAATAAATCTCTTCCAGGTGCAGCTCATGCCTATAATTCCAGTACTTTGGGAGGCTGAGGTGGGCAGATTGCTTGAGCTCAGGAGTTGGAAACCAGCCTGGGTAACATGGTGAATCCCCAACTCTACAAACAAATACAAAAATTAGCCAGGTGTGGTGGCATGCACCTGTGATCCCAGCTACTCAGGAGGCTGCACTGGGAGGGTCACATTGAGCCTGGGAGGTCGAAGCTACAGTAAGCAGTGATCATGCCAACACACTCCAGCCTGGGTGACAAAGTGAGACCCTGTCTCAAATAAATAAATAAATTAAATTAATTAAATATTTGCATTCATTGTACAGATGGCGGACAAAGGACCTGATGTTAGGTTTGCCTGACAATGACCCTCTACATCATAAACAGCAACATAGCTCTTTTTTAATATTAATGAAGTGTCCATTAATTATTTCCTGTTTTCTTAGAACAGAAAAAAAATAGGAGACTTTTTGGAGTCCTTTAAACTGGAGATATTAGTGGTGTAGATAGCATGTTAGCAAGCAGGATGGAGAAATATTTGAAAAACAAGAGTTGACAAGATCAATTTCCTGGATGTAGCATGGATGTTGATTAAAGAAACAAATTTTTGAGGTTAAATTACTGGATTACAATTCTGACTTCATTATTTACCAGCTGTGTGATCTTGGGCAAGTTACTTGATTTTCCTGTATCTTAGACTTCTCATTTATAAAATGAGATTAGTAACAATATTTATTTCTTTAGTACTTTATAACAATTAAATAAATTGAAAGACAAGGCTCTTAGACTAATGGAACATAAGAAAAATATAGACATATTTGTTAAATATATTTAGAGGAGAAATATATAAATATTGTTTCCCAAGTTTATGGCAAAATGATTGAATGTTACTATTTATTATGATAAAAACCAATACAAACAAATATATACAGGAAGCATGTTTAATTTTAAATCTGCATGCAACATACATAATCTTTAATTTTAAGTGAAAAT